>NC_135257.1:5416150-10416150 GCF_964204865.1 Styela clava | reverse complement strand
GTTGTATATCGCTTGTATGCGCTGGTCAGTCAGACCACGCGTGAATCCCAGGCCGCCTGGTTTGAGGCAAAAGCGTGAAATGCTTATAATTGATTACTGCATGGCGAAAGATCCATTATTCGGGTACGTTGCTCTTACCCAGTTGCCATATTATAGCATAGTAAATCGGTGTAGCCGTCTCCATTTAAATCTGCTGGATGTACGTTTGTTCCTTTATCATCATCTTTCGGAGAAAACTGACAAAAATTTGTTTTGCCTTCCCAACCAATATCACCATATGTTCCAGATGGTTCTGCGTAATATATTTGTCTGGAAGTACGTGTAAGCCGACCGTTTGAAAACATAAATTTTTTATTTATTCATATGTTATTTCGAAGTGATCAAAGCACAAATCATTGACATAACACTGGTCTTTTGTTTCAACATACACGTGAGACGTCATTGAAAGATAGATACCGTTAATTCAAGGCTACAATGCTTTACTTTCTAAAATAAGAAAAAAAGGTACTTATTACACACTTAATCCTGAATATCTCACATTATACCATCTTCTAAAATGCAAATTAAGTCGCCACGTCCGTCGTTGTTAAAATCACCAGTTGTCAGATACCCATATGTACATAATAATGAATTTCGTCCGTCGTCCTTTGTAAATAATCCTGATGGTGGCTCTGATATCAGATAAATTGGAAATATGTCAAAATAAAAACAATAATTAATAGTTGTTCCACCTGTTTTTTTTCGTATAGTCAAGAACTGACGCAATAAACATAAACTTTTTTAACAAAAAAAAAGACCTTCAAAACGTGCAATGAAGGGATTCCTCACATCGTCAAAAATTGTCACAACTGCGATCAATCAAATGACAAAAGATGTACCGCATAATTGAAGCCAAAAAATGAATCAGTTGAAGCCATAGTGACTCAAAGGAAAAATGATTCAATAGTTACAAACTGTTTGGTGTGGTGTTCTTTGTGAAATATGTCCCTAAACGTTAATAATGATTCTCCGTTAAAAAAATAAACATACCAGGAGGCTCGCAAGAATCTGTGTTACACGCGTCTGCATCTGTACTATTTCCAATACAACCAGTTCCACCACATTCTCTTTCTCTATTACGGCAAGTTAATATATTTTAACATAAAAGTCATTTTTTGTTTACAGAAATCGTATATTTTTACATTTAGTGTCGATTTCCCTTGATTTACTGCGGAACAATAAAAGCTCTCCTCATTATAAATAGCCTAAATGGTCAGTCAAGGATGTGTAGAGCTTTGAATATAATTTACGAATTCCCAATTGCAGTTATTGAGCTCAATAGCTCTGCGATAACCCTAACTCATCTCAACATTGCAAGTCCCAGATTTTTCATTCAAGCTCTCGTTTTTTTTCGTAATTCCAAAAAATACCATCTACCTATTATTAGTGTAAATTATGCAGGCTTTACTGGACCAAATTTCAGCTATCGTGAACTTTTGAAGCGCTTGCCTCTGTGGTGGTCGAGGTATGCAGAGCACGCCAAAAAAAAATTTAAATAATAAAATCGAATAGGAGAAAACAATGCAGGTCTAATACATTTTTGGGGTAAGAAATTCTTAAACATAGAAAAATTGGCTCAAGCGTCGTTTTCTAAGTAATTATCTACTGACAACCTTTGTCTTGTTCCCTCGCCACAAGAAACTGAACACGACGACCACAACTCCCAGTCTCCCCATTCTGATTGCGGCGTTGTAGTAGGTGCCTCTGTTGTAGTTTCTGTAACAACAAATTTACAACATTATGTTTACAACTACAGGCACGACGGTATTGATCGCAACGTAACCTTTACATTTCCTACGTATATCTGAGCAGTCTAACAATGAATATGTTAAAATTAAGATAGATGAACGTGAAGGAAAGTGTTAAAGCAATGAGAACCATTGCCAACTGAATCTGGCAACTCACAATTATTTTGAAAATTTGTCATTTGAGCGCAGTAAATACTTTACCCATACCTGGAGGTGAGCAAGCATCGGTGTTACACGTCTCTGTGTCCGTTCCATTTCCAGGGCAACTAGATCCATCACATTCTCGTTTCCTGAGAAAACAAATAAGATGGACCATACTGCAAGTTATTTTCTGTTTATACAAGTCAGCATTTTCAACTTGGTTTAGTTGTCACGGCTGTATATTGTGCTTTCATATTTACTGACCTTGTTCTTGTTCCTTCGCCACAAGAAACTGTACAAGAAGACCACAACTGCCATTCTCCCCATTCTGGCATTGCCGTTGTTGTTGGTGCCTCTGTCGTCGTTGCTATATTATGATAATTGTGACATTACAACATCGAAATAGATATAAATCATTATTATTGTATTTATTATATTTAATATACCAAAATCGTTTATTTTATATATATTTTGCAGTAGAAGTTTAAGTTTGAAATCCTAGACCACTACTCAATATTATATCGTCCATTACATTATTGTATATATAAGTTGTCAGGAATAGTTCAATTAAAATGGGCTTGCTTGGCCTTGGTAATAATACTCGCTAAATTAACAGTGTAAATACAATATTTATAAATTTTATATGAATCGGTACTCATTGCTTACTTGTGGTTTCTTCAGTGGTGGTAGGGACAGGAGTTGTAGTGGTAGTTGTTGTAGTAGTAGTAGTTGTTGTAGTAGTGGTAGTAGTAGTTGTCGTGGTCGTAGCGGGTGTGGTTGATACAGGGGTCGTACCCGGTGTGGTAGACCATGCTTGAGGTTTTGTACATTTAATTTCGCATTTGCGATACATAACAATAATACCTGTGTATAGTATGAATTGTACATATTTGATACATAATTTGGTACATAATTGTATATATGAATTTGAATCATATAAAAACGATTAACAATTTTAAAGCAATAGAATAACAAGAAGATCGCAATACTTCATGCCTGTGATGTCGCCATGGCCTGGAGAAGACTAGTACGGTGTTACCGTTGAAAAAGCATACTTAATTTTGCTAAAACCCCAAATGACAAATAAGTCTGGACTATTTTAATTTTTACTGTTTTGTTAAAACATATGTGAACAACGTGACACGAGAAGAAGCTCGGCTATTACGCTATTTGTCCTGCATCCTAATGAATTTTTAAACAACTACTAGGCTAGGATGGTACATACTCACCATCTTCTTCATATTCTCCTTCGTCTATCTCGCAATCTCTAACAAATTCATCACCCTGTTGAAAAAATAAACTTGAAAAACAAAAAATACTTTACTATAGTTGTCGGCATGGCTATTTACACATGCGTATAGGATCAGATTATTTTTCGTAACTTTGTTACTGTTTTTTCTTTACATAATTAAATTCGAATCAAAATGTAAGTTTCTCAGATCATCGACCTCTTTTTTGATTGTACACAAAATGTACAATATTAATATTATGTTGTTGTTGTTGGTATTTTCCTTCGTATAATGCAGAAAATTGCTTTCTCTTTAATGAGTAGGCCAATTACTTCGAAATTTTAAATATATTTTTTGCTAGGAGACTATTGCCTTTATTTATTTCAGAAATTTTATGGGCTCTATGAATTCGTTTTTGTGCGCAAAGACGTCATCAACAATTTCGCACCGTATGGCGGTTCTGAGTTTGCGTTAGATTTGAAGAAATCGGTACCGTGACAGATTGCGTACCCGTACTACTTCGTTTTGGTCTTCGTGTCCGTATATGTGAGCAACGCTCTCTTGTTTTTTCATATCAATGCCCAATCGGCAAGAAGTCAACGAATTTCCAAACTCGTTTAAGCAGTTTTAAGTGGTATTCGTTGGTTTTCAGTTATATTACCACAATTCCTGTACATATAAATCAATTCGACCGTCATTTTGTTTTCGGAAGTGCTTTAGTTATATAGACGGGAAAGCCATGCTTTTAAAAACTGTCGTCAGTGGGAGTTTCTTGGACATACTGGAACAAATTGGTGATTTTGAACATTTAAACTAGTTTTTACACGCCCACTTGCCAAGATACTCACAAATAAAGTACCGGTAATAAAAATTTCGCAATGACGAAGTGTGGAGAACTTTTTCTGGGGTCAAGGATCGGAAAAGCATCCATTTGCACCCATATCACAATAAAGTATGTGCATAAATGAAGTATATTCATTTTCATTGTTAGGTGCGCTCAAAATTGTCGTACTCCCAAACTATGTGAACCAAGATGGCGGACACCGGAACGTAGTATGTGTACCAGGTTAGGGTAGGCAATAATTTTATTCCAATTTTCCTTATTGTAGTTCTATTACGAGTTCAGGGACTAGCTAAGTGACTCCCGTTGTATTAGTACCTGGAATTATGGTCTAACCTGGTACACATACTACGTTCCGGTGTCCGCCATTTTGGTTCACATAGTTCGGAAGTACGACAATTTTGAGCGCACCTAACAATGAAAATGAATATACTTCATTTACTTCGGGAATATCGAATTGTCTTCATATATCGTACATATTTACATGTCCTCGTCCTCTTTTGTTTGCCTTCACCACATGACCCGACGCATTTCAACCAACGAGACCAATCTCGTAACTTTAAATCTGGTTCTGAAACACATCAGCATAATGTTTCCGATAAATATCGATAAAAAAGAATAATGAAAATAGGTAAAAAAAAATATTTGTGACAGAGCTAAATAGACAAAATGATTCGCTTGTGTTTAAGGAGGTAACCTCTATATTGTTCTGGTGATTTGGCGTATATATACGGTCCAGTTATCGACGTCCCATACCATGCTTTTAAGTTGGGTTCTTCCAGTCTGTTCTAAATCATTAATTAGTATTCGAGCATATGTATGATATCAATACAGTACACGTATTTGAAAAACGGTGTAATGTAGTGTCATTGTCAGATCAAGCACTAGACGGCATACAATCAGAAAATACAACAACAGTTTAGTAACCAAACCACAAGAAATATCAATTTAAAGTCCTACATTTGTATTGGGAAAAAACCAATTTTAAACAAAGATATTTGAACTGATTTTCCAAGAACTCAGTATATAGCAACAAGTAAACGAGGCGTTAAGCCTAAGGCCATTGAATGCGCGTACAACTTAGCCGTACAGTGTACACGTGCACCGTGGATTCTTCGTAAAAAAAGATTCATAAATGCAAATCAACAAACACTGAAGAATTCTACATTGAAAACAAATTATTTTTATATTAATATACCTTCCCCACATTTGTGCGTTGCACATTTGGCTTCTCCAAAATAGCTTCCAAACTCATGGCTGCAATCTTCACCAGGACAAGTTCTAGACCTGGTTAAATATAAATTTAATTTACTGACAAATTAGACTTGACTGAAGTTCAAATGCAATATTGTTTAACCGGTTCAAGTCAGTGTGTTATTATAAATAAGTGACTATATTCTCATCTTTCTGTCATGAGTATAACATACCTGCCTCTGTAACCGCCATCGCACGTCGCGGAACATTCTTCCCAAGGTCCCCATTGCTCCCACTCGCTACTCGCTTTCGGACAATATGGAATCTTAGAACGGAATTGAACGAGAATCACGACGGAATAACAAGAGGATTTCCAACGTAAAATAGAAGTCAATCAAGATTTTTTTTAATAATAAGCAAGAACTATTCACAACCTTCCACAACTATTCACAAAAGTGCAGACAGAAATAAAAGCATTACTTGTCCTACCTTGCATTTCTCCTTAACAGAAGGAACACCATCACAACCCATGACGTCACCATCATTACTGTCCACACACCGTCTATATTTTCGTCGAAAAGGAACAAGTTCATCAAGAAAACAACTTTGACTGCATTTTGACCAGGGACCCCATTCTGTCCAAGATCCTGTGAAAAACGAAGCATCAGTGTTTGCACCCAAATGTTTTGCTCGGGACTGTGATGTAGGCATCAATTGTATGTCCCTCAAAGTCCCTCTTTCTTCCTGCATTTCAGACGATTACACAAAACGAAGCCACAGGGCGCTTGTCTACCCCTGTTACTCCGTATATCTGACTCCAGTAAGTTTGTATACGACTCATTTTTTGCACGTCTTCTTCAATCCGAACAGAGCTCTGTACGAGCAGCAACTGCTACGGCGGAGGAGTTATCATAGTTTGAACGGGCCGGAATATTTTCGGATCGGCATCGTCTACACATTTTATTACACCCTAAATAAGTTAGTGTTCATGGTATATGAACTCGAGATTTATACACTGTGATGCGAACATAGCTAAGTGCAACGCTTTCCAGACAATGCTGTGAAATCAACGTTCATTTCATTCCACCCGGGCCAGATTTCAACTTTCACGTCGGTTAATGAGAAATCATTAACAAACATGATGTAAATCAACCAATCCAACCGCTTCCGAGTTTGAATCCGTTAGCAAAATAGTAATCAATGTTATCATGGTTTAAGCTAGTGCTTCCCAACCTTTTATGGCTCGTGGTCCTTTCCAGAGGCTTTTAAAACTCATGATCCCCTGTTTATCATTCCAGTGGTATTTAGTGTTATTTTGATTAGTATATTCCAAATCCCATTATGTTCAAACAATTCATGCTCAACAAAGTGAAAACATCATATGAAATAAACTTATCAAACAATGAAACTAGGGAGAACAGGGAGTATTCTTGAAATTGAAAGAAAAATCAGTTTTGCGCCTAGCAATGACTCCCCCATTCAACTACTCTGTGGCACCCTTGGGCTCCCGCTCGGGAGCCACAACAATTATGTTTTCCACATTGCATGCTTTGATTTTGTCAAAACATTTTCTGAAAAATCTAAAATTAGATGTGCTCAAAATTAAAAATATATCTCGAGCGCCTGCTGTAAAATCTGTTGCGTATATAACAGCAAGCCCCATGATAAAATACTTTCTTCAGTCACTTACCTCCTTGAACTTGTCCAATTGATTCCGGCTTGCATTCATACAAGATATTGAGTTCTCTGATATCTTCGTCAGATGGAGCTATTTCATTTCGTCGAACATAATCCTGTTTAACAAAAATCAGAAATCAAAACAACGCACTGCCTGAAATCGCGCAAACATTCTCTTACAGTGGATTTGTGTAGAATTGAATATATTTTACAAGATTTAAATCTAGCTCATTGCATTATGCCTTTGTGGAGTGAGAGTCGGGAAAAAAGATAATCGACTACAACGCAGGCTTGTGCTTAGATGTTAGAATGTGCCTAAATGCTGTATATATCTATTATACCGTAGTTCCAGGGTACGTCATTGTGGGTCCAAGTCCATTGCTTGCTATCATCCCATCGTAATGCATTAACGACTTGACGTCATAATCGGAACCAAGGTCGTTTATGCGATCTTCGTTCAAAAGTTTAAAATTTTGCTCCTTACCTGTATGAAAAAGTAATGTATTATATCATTTATAAATATTCTTAAGGAAATTCAATTGTTTTGAACGAAAATTTGTTTTTCAAAAGTAATTCACCTTCCATCACATTTTCGGGATGATAATCCAAATACGCATTTCTATCTGGCCTACTATGTTCATGATAGAATCCAAAAGCATGTAATATTTCGTGTTGAACAGTTGCTACCTTTTGACAACCCATGCCTATTGAAATAATTTGACCCCATCCGATTTGCCTTCCTATTTTTGACCTGCAACGTAATAATGTGTCATCGATGAAACGTAGAATGCTCTACGTATATATCCCATTTAGCTAATTGACAAAATAAATCATTGTCTATGGTAGAAGGTACATATAATTTAGGAGAAATTTGTGAAATCCTATTATGAGATTTAAAGCCCTTTGCTACTCCACTTTGTATGGTCGTTTCAAAATATTTTAATGGTCAACCTCAACCATTAGGCCTTAAAACTTCATTCATGGCTCTTTCGATTCTTTACGTTCTATCTAGTGAGATGATGCAGGAGAGACATTTTCGGGCAATTTTTCATGTTTTTGCTGTTTGTTAAATTGTGTCCAGTGAAGTGCAAATTTTATCTATTTTTTTCAGTCCTAGTGTTTTTCTGTGTACTTCAAAATTGTCTTTGCGAAGGTCGGGAATTAAGCACTAGGCTTGACCAATATTATTTTTGGTATCCAAGGAACAGTGATGATTTGGTACAGCACATTATTTTTTTCACATTTACGAAACACAACAAGAACAAAATGTAAAAGTGATGCTACGCTGAAATGGCTATGACACAAGTCCCGACGATCAGCAAAGAGCTTTCCTGAAAGTTTATTATGTCAAATTTGCCAGTCTTTGAGATGGCAGATATTAAAACCGTGTTGTCGGTGTGATTGAAGAAGCAGAGGAAAATCACGAAAGTGCGCACCGATTGGACGAGAGTTGCGAGCATTGGCATATATTTTGCATCCAGGCCTTATTTTGCGCTAATGTTGCTTGCGTTGAGTTGAAAAAAATTTGAATTTTCAAGTTCCTACCAGCATCCATCTTCTTTGGTGAAATGCATGTATTCTTTTTCTTCCTTTCTTGGATAGAAGTCAAAGCAAGATACTTCGGCAAAGTATTTCAGAGCAACCATGATATTCGTGTCGTAACCGGAAGCTACAAATTCATCAGTGATATTATATTAGACTAGAGCAGGGATGGCGAACCTTTTTCAATGAATGGGTCAAAAATTATAATTTTATCGCGGAACAGAAGAGAGTGGGTCACAAATATTTAATCAATGTTTGTTTCTATAAGAAACTTCTGAAACAAATCTTATAAGCTTCGGTTGGTGTAGTTTTGGGCTTTACTTATGCAGCACTTCTATCAGGGACTTTTTATGGCACTCGATTTTATGAAATTAGAGTGCGAAAACACTCATACGAATTACGTTTAGGATGATGCGGCAAATTATTTTTCGGTTCCGAAGAGTTTGAAGGGAGTTCCACTCTGAAGTGTTATATTTTTCGATCAGCTTTCAACCACATTAGGGCACTTTACACTGCCCCATTGTTACGTCAGATTTATAGATTTTTATTCCAAGTCTGAAAGATTTTGTTTTCCCAACGGCATTGTAGGCGAGAAACTAATAAAATGCAAAGATCTTCTCGTATAACGCCTAAAACAGTCTGCAGACGCACTTCCGAAAGAGACAAGACGTTACGGAGAAATGAACATCAATTGCATTGTTATGTCATAAACGGTGTCAGAGCCAATAGCTGAATAACGGTACACAGCGGTGCAGAGATTAGGGGTTTTATAAATTATCATGTACCGGAAGTTAACAATTTGAATATAAGCGATCGCAGCCCTGACTGCCCAACTGACGGTATATTATAATAGTTTATTTATTGTTAGATTAATTTAAGGCCGGTTTTATCAATTTTTATCACCGATATGTTAGCATTTTATTTTATTCGTGCCTTGGTGGGTCACCAATAAAACGCAATGGGTCACTTTGTGACTCGCGGGTCAGTGGTTTGCCATCCCTGGACTAGAGTATAGACAGATGAAATTACCTAATTTGTGATGAAACTTCTCGAGTCCATCAAACTAATCATGTATAAATTCCTTGGCCCAATTGAAAAAGTGTTGTAAGACAAATTTAGAGCATTCTCCCAAGTATTCCCAGTTTACTGAATGGTGTACTTTAGGCGAGTGCCGGGGTGTGCAAGAAGCGGCCCGCCAAGCCATTTGGTATGACATATGTCAACATATCAAGCATCAAATCCTAAACCGGTAGTGTATGTTTAAAAAGGCGCTCACGTGGGTATAATAGAATAATATTTTTTGCTCTTGTCGTTGCAACAAATGTTTTGCGGTTTTGCCGATGTCTTTAGTATTGTAAGTCTAAGCGATTGTCTTTTCATTGTTAGAATTTATCAATTCGTTGTGTAGATGAAAAATCAATATATTATGTTGACCCAGCTGGATGTCTGGAGTTGGTTATATGGGCCACCAAAAAAATGTTGCACACCGCTTCTTTATCGGATTCACTCCGAGGCAGGTATGGGAGTTCACTCAGGTGTTTCGATTTTCAAAATACAATGGCGCCACTCCATAAATGGAAAAATGAAAAACTTTTAATAGGTTGATAAGTAACTACCGGAAATGACGTATATTTTCTTAACAAAATCATTTTCACATGGTTAACCTTTACATTCAAATTATTTTAAAGGCAAAACTACCACAAATATCTGCCGCCAAAATAAAACAACGTCGAGCAAAAGTTTGTACATGCTTTGGAAGATGTGCATAGCTACAAGTTAGATGTAAAATAAAGGTTAGTCTCCTATGGTAAATAATGCTTTCACTTTTTTGCAAAACATCTAAAAACACTCACGCAATTTGGCGTCAATCAAAAATGGAATTTTGAACCTCCCCCCGACCTCATTTGTGTTCCACAACTTGATCCAGTCCAATGTCGACGACGAAAATAGAGCAAAATCTTCCTCATCCTCGAAAGTTCTGGTGTATCCATAATTCTAAAATATAATTCAGTGATAATATCCGACCTGGCAGTTACACATTTTGAAAAAATTGCAAAGTGAGCAGCTGAGTAATATAAATATCTCTCATTTAACTGTTCATCCATTCAACAATCAAAAATAACATAGATCAGATATTAAATACGCTTGGATACCCTCATCATCTGAGGCAAGTCTTCTTCCGTGTATTTCACGTCAAATTCGTGATGACCTTCGTAAGCACATCCACAAGTGTAACATCCCGTAACCGCATCCCTGTCGAATCCGAACGGACAGGGTGATTGGCAGTCATCGGTATCAAAATCACAATCTTTAGAAAGATCTTAATTGCAAGTAATATGTACTTTTAGTAATGCTTGATAGTGTGTGCAATTCTACACGAGTTTTATCACTAACTCTTTTAAAACAGTCACGCCAAATGTAAAACTAATTTCACAGTCGAGGTACCAGCGAAAACATGTTAAAATCAACGCATGAGAATAATACGGACGATAGCATTACGAGTTCTTGCCGCGAAGTAAGTGATATTTCAACTACAGTCTATTCAACTTTATTCATTTCTTTGGGTTCAAAAATAAACTATTGTACCAAAAATTCAATAATAGATTTAAATCTGGAGTGTTTAACGTCTCAATATTGGCAAAAGGACATTTGTGAATATCGTGAAAATACATTGAAAATAGCCTTTTCTTACATGAAAAACTAAATATACGTTTCAAGAAGCCCGTGTCCAATGCGACACAGTATACTGACCATGGCATTGATTTATTATTGAGGGATCAGCAGAATTGGATTCTCCTTTCTCTAATGCTTCAAGCAACTCCTCGCATCTCATCTCTACTAATGTTGGTTCTGTCAATAAACTGAAACGGTTACAAGTAGGGCTGTCCAAAATCGAATAATTTTTTGATTCGAATCGAACCGAATAATCGAATATTATTGCGCAATATTAAATCTATCTCTATTATACAATAAACGCCTGCCCTTCGATGTTGTGGTAACGCATATGCAGTTACATCTTACTTACTGCTGGCATTTTGCAATACAATGTTTTCAGATTTATGAAAGGAGATCACATGCTTATATGAACTGGTCAAAAAAATTGGAGGACTCCAAAATTTGGGTCTCGAAAACTGTTGAGTGTTAAGAGTAAAAATTGCACTATTCAAAAATTGCAATCTCAATTTTGATGGATTCAGTTTTAATAGGACATGTAAAGCCTGTAGATGCTATTTTAATCCTATTCACTAGTCTTATGTTTTTTTGTGTAAATTTCAGCAAAATAATAACAGTCATCAATATAGATAGATAAAACTGTTACTAAAGTTCAAAATTGCATTTGAAATTTCCAAGCTAGTTTGATGACAATATTATTTGACGACTATAATATTGTTAGTGTACAACAGCCATCAAAATGCAAGAGTGCAATTATTTGTCTTGGTATATAGATGGATAATACAGTAATGCCATCATAAGAAATTACAAATTCCATTCAAAGAAGGTATTGCCATCATAACGATCCCAAAACACCTGTTTCAGCTTTGAGTTGCCTGTACCATGTTCCTATGATAACTAACTCGACAGCTCCAAATCGATTCTATTTATAGAACTATCGTTTTTCTAAATTGTCTCCTTTTTCTCCTTGTTCTCTCTCAAAAACGTCGTGACCAATTATACCTTGTTATGATGACCATGCATGACAACGCTAATCACGTGCCACCGGGCGGGCATTAGTAATGACATGTTTATCACAAAATGAAGGCGAGAGAAATATCGGGAAACCAATTAAGCCGGGAGCGAGAGTGGTCTGAGCTCGGAGCGCCGCCGCTTGCCCGATGAAAAACATCCCGTAAAGGTGGTTTCCGCTTTATGTACAGGTACCTAATTTTAGCGATTCGAAAATTAGCCGAAAAACGATTCGAATAATTTGCGATATGATTCGATTTCGAATATTTGGTTCGCTTGGACAGCCCTAGTTACAAGTGCTCAGAACAAAAAGCTACCTTAGATGTTCCATATTACTACGGCAGACTTTCATAGGGTCACGGACGCGTGGCAATACTATTATAATCAATATCATCAATTTACTTACCACTTTTTAACAAAAGCACCAATCCCACTCCAATAAGTCCTAGAAAAAGAATTGCTATGCTGCTTAGAAGAGCTGTCCATGGGATTCCAGTTTTGGGTTTGTACTGTGGAACACGGCCTGAAAAAGTCGGACAGTACTGCGTATGTCGGTCTGCTTGTATACAATACAGAGCAGTTAACCAAATTATCTTCAATTAGTTTCAATATAATGTTTTTTTAAAATAGCGTATCAACTTTTTTACATTTCTGACGGAATAAACTACTACTACCGGTACCTAAAAATATGTGCCTAATGTAACTCACTTCTACCGCTTCCGGCTGTGGCTTGTTTCGGCTTGCTGTGCTTAGCCTTTGACGGCATGCTTCTTTATATTTTGTTATTCCGCAGGATATTGATAAACACAGAATCTTTCGTTGACTCAGATCAGATTTAAACGCTAAGCCTTTCCATTGAAGAAATTAGATTATCACTCCAGACAGGAGGGGAGTATGAATGCTGCTTCAAGTTAAATCCCCACACTAAAAAAATTGTTTGGGAGAGTACTCAAATGTCAATTGTTACGTCACTATTGAGGTCCATAAATGTTTCTCCGACCCTTGACCCCAGAAAAATTCTACCTACCTGTACCACAGAGATATATAAATGTATTTCCAGTTCAGTGGCCTGTACTAACTACCGCAAAACTTTGGGTGCTTGTTTTGCGCAGTGCAATCAACGGCGTGGTGGAGAGCGTATTTCTAACGCTTAGCATAATTAGAGATGCGAAAAGATGTGACGACTGCGATTTCTTGCTCTGAACGCTGACGCCACTAGGTCTGACTTGCAATGTTTCTTATGAATACTGAAATGTCACGGTGTTTCATAGCGGGAACTAAAATGTGCTATTTGAAAAAAGAAATGTATTATCTCATTTGAGTAAATTAACGTGTTGAAATTAGGGGTATGGCTGCTTATGAATACAGCTACAGGTGGCAGCAGCTCAAAGAGTATGCCAAAGTGAAAGAAAGTTATCCTATTTACTTCTGCAAATGTCATAAGGTAAGATTGGTTATGGCTGTGATCATTATCAATCGCAGACTTACGTTGTAAGAGTATATCACAATTTTTCAGATGTGTACGATTTGAATACCGATAATTTCAGCAGAACCCCTCTATGCTCGAGCTCATACAACAGTCATCATAGTTGCTGTATATTTGTACATGGATCATTTGGTTGAAATACAAACCACATGTATCTGAATGCTGGGAACTTCTCATTCCCATTTATAAGAAGTTACGGACAGAAGTTTCATCTGATTGAAATGGCAAGCACATCACTGAAGAACACCATAAGCGGAAGATTTGATTTCTGTGAACCTCTCAGTCCCAATTATGAGAGGTCACGATCGGCAGTTTGTGGCCAAATATAGACTTTTGGTATGCTATCCTAGATCTAAGTATACCCAAGCAAAGGTAGAGCACATTGCTTCACTCACATATAGATTACGCCAATACCTATTGATTCTTTTTCTAAGGTGCAAATAACAAAATCAATGTATTATCTCAACTTCTTATAACAATTCAGCATTTTACACCCTTGGGAATAGTAATCATTCTTGTTATGGGTGCCAGCTAGGAATACTCAATGGAATTTATTCAACTTGTGTGTGAGATATAATTTGTTAAAAATATGCATGAATACAAGAACACAATAGTAGTAGTATTTCCTATGTTACCAATTGCATTTTAGCTGTCTTCAAGGTTCCAAGCAAGAGTAGATAATTGAAATGTTGCTGCACAGTTATTAGTTTAGTATTTCCTAGATATTTTACTGAATTGGTTACGGTTCTCTCATTTTTAACGTTTGAAAGAGCTTGTTTGACATCACAAACTCCTTGCTCAAACAATTCCAGTAGAAACACGGCAGATAAATGCTAGTTCAGAAGTCTGTAATTGTGAACTTGGCATACCATACCGTAATCTGATTAAACC
Organism: Styela clava; assembly: GCF_964204865.1. Classification (NCBI taxonomy): domain Eukaryota; kingdom Metazoa; phylum Chordata; class Ascidiacea; order Stolidobranchia; family Styelidae; genus Styela; species Styela clava. Next base: position 10,401,678 of record NC_135257.1, on the reverse strand, counting down.
CCTTACTGTCCCAGTATGTACCTCGCAGAAGCAAGTTTTTTAAGATATTCTTCAGTAGTTGGCTTGGTATTTCAATCAACGTACAGCAACTTTGGTGATTAGGTGTAAGAGCTCAGGCATGAAGGTTTTGGAAACAAGTAGCTCAAGCATGAAGGTTTTGGAAACAAGTAGGCTACGATATAGAAGACATAGATTATTGCTGTTATTAAGGTTCTCCGTACATAATAAGTAGCTTAGTTAAAACATTGTCGTAATGGAAGGAAAATTGACAAATTAAATAAGAAATTGGAATTGATGGAATCCCGAATTACCAAAAATCTAAAACTGGGATTAAGAGCAATTGTAGGAGACAGTATGAGAGATATTCTGGAAGAGTCAATCAGCGAACCTGACAGAAAAATATCGACCTAAATCAACGAATCCGTCCTGAATAATACGCAACAAATGGCGGAAAAACTAGAAGCTATGTTCCAACAAAATGACGAATTAGTTGAAAGGCTGGAGTGTCTACATATGAAAAATTCAAAGCTTGACACCGATCTCAACGCAGTGAAGGCAAGCCAAAATTTTATTACGCAGAGTTCAAAATTCAAAAGGACTACCTAATGAAGCTTGATCAAATGGTTAAAGATCTATCTGAAAGCAACAAAAGCCTGTTGAGTTTGTGCACTACTCTTCAAAAGCGTTTTGATACTGAGCTGGAAGACCTTGCTCAGTATATACGAAGAGAAAATCTGGAATTTCATGGAATCCCATTCAAGAATGATGAAAATACAGGCAGGATTATAGTGGATCTGGGCAGACGATTAGGCATCACTGTTGAAAGACTTCACTTATCCATATCACATCGAATCCCAAAAAAAGATGGCTCTAACACTGGACCTATAATAGTTCGCTTTACCAACAGAAACATAAGGAATCAGTTCATAGCCAAAAAGTACGACACCACCAAAATTAAAGATTTCGGCATCGCAGGTATGACTTCGCTTTATATTAATGAAAATCTGACAAACTTTCGAAGTAATCTCCTTTATATTGCCAGACTCACCAAAAAATCCAAAATGTTCGAAAGACTCTGGACAACAAATGGCAACATTTATATGAGAAAGACCAAAGATAGTCCAAGAATCCCAATAAAAAAGCTGTCAGATTTAGATAAACTATCGTAATTGCATTTTGTTAAATTCATACCTGGTACAGTAGCTTAGCAAAATGGCTTCACAGCAATTTTGCTCAAATTGCGCCAATACCTTGCTGACTTACAACAATATTTTTTGTACAACTTATTCAAAGTGTTTTTTTTTCATTTAATTATTGTCCAAATAGAATAGACAGAAAACTAGAAACTCTTGACACATCATATTTCAATTATATTAATGTCAAGCCATGTATGTCTCTCGAAACAGTTGATAGCGTTCTGAATAATTTGAAAACTCCTAACTCGTCAAATCACCAATTTAATTTGGCTCATTTTAATATTAGATCATTACAAAAGCATATCGATGAGTTATCTGACATTATAGTTGATTTAGATTCATTCCCTAGTGTAATAGCTATCTCAGAAACCAAACTTAAAAGCGATCCTGTGGTTAATATTAGAATTAGAGGTTACAATTTCTTACATACTCCAACCAAAACTAATGCTGGTGGGGTTGGATTATACTTTAAGTCAAATTTGAATCCGTCGCTGGTTAACAAATATATACGTTATGCATCACCTCTTGTGAAGACCTGTGGGTAGAAATACCCATTAGCTCGGGGAAATTCTCTTCAATCATTGTTGGAGTTGTATATAGACATCCAGGTTCCAATGAATAAGATTTTATGAATGTACTAAGCTTAACTTTGTACAATTTGGCCATAGATAAAAAAAAATTTGTAATACTAGGGGACTTAAACATAAACTTATTTAGCTGTTCAAAATTCACAAAAGATTTTCTTGACATGCTGAGGTCCCATGCCACAATTCCACTGATTACACACCCAACAAGAATTACTAGTTCCAGTTCTACTCTGATAGATCATATATATTCAAATATCAGCAAAAAAAGTGTTTCATCAGTTGTTTGGCAAAATTGTTTGACAGATCACTATCCAATTTTTTGTCAATTTCAGATTTAACATGCCCATAATCAACACAAACTAAAACGTGATATGAGAAATTTTGATTCCGCTAACTTTGCTCAAGAATTGTTTGATTCATATGACCTTTCTAATGTTGATAGTCAAAATTTCAATTTTCACTTTGAAGATTTTGTCTCAAAAGTATTAGGTCTATGCAATAAACATGCGCCAATTCGTAAATTAACTAGAAAAGAACGCCACCTAGAAAGAAAACCCGGGATAACCACTGGCATTTTGCGTTCTACCAAAGTGAAAGATAGATTGCACAAAACCCATTTTATTAATGGTTCTATAGAACAAAAACTTCACTATAAAAAGTATGCTAACAAATTATGCCATCTAAAAAATAAAGCCAGAAATACATTTTTCCAAATGCTCCGAAAAAAATATAAATGACCCTAAAAAGACTTGGAATATAATAAATTCATTGTTAAACTCTAATTCTAGCAGAAATGTACCCCAAAAGATAACCAATCAGCACTCTGGGGAGGTTATTCATGACAGTAGCAAAATTTCTACAACATTTAATAGTTACTTTTCTCAGATAGGGAGAAATCTAGCCGCAGTATTTCAAAGCGTAAGTGATCGCGAACACCTTAAATTTATAAGGGCTCCAATCGTATCATCCATGTTCATGGAAGATGCCTAGTGATGGAAATAAAAAATACGATAAATTCTTTGAAAACAGATAAAGCAGCTGGGTATGATAACATACCGGCATATCTCTTGAAACATCACTGTGGGTCTATTAGTTCTTCACTGTGCAAACTCTTTAATTATTCCATGTCCCTTGGCATGTTTCCAGACCACCTCAAAATAGCTAGGGTTGTTCCTGTGTACAAGGCTGGATAAAAAGATGATGTGTCCAATTACCGTCCCATTTCTATTCTTTCGTGTCTCTCAATTGTTTTTGAAAAACTAATACTTGCTCGGCTAAAAAACTTTTTAGACAAACACTCAATAATAAATTGTGATCAGTTTGGTTTTCGGAACCAGCATTCTACTAAACATGCAGTCTTAGACATTATTAGCAAATATTACGAAATCATTGATAAGGGATTGGTAGGATGTAATGTACTTTTAGATTTGAAGAAAGCATTTGATACAGTCGATCACAAAACACTCATTAGCAAACTCAAACATTATGGAATTCGTGGTAGTGTAAAGAAATTGTTTTCTAGTTACCTGAACAGTCATAGTCAATTTTCCGCTCCTCCCGGCAGTGAATCTGAACATGAATTTGTCTCTGTAGGAGTCTCACAAGGATCTGTGCTCGGTCCAACTTTGTTCTTGATATATATCAATGATGTCGTAAATTCTACCTCAGCATTTGTCAAACTCTTCGCTGACGATACCAGCACAACCTCGATTTCCTCCAATGTTGCCATTTTGTGCACCAAAAGCAAAATTTGAGCAAAATTTAGATAATATTTCTGAATGGATGAAAGCTAACAAATTAACAATTAATCCTTAGAAAACACAAGTTCTATTAATTAATCATCCCTCTAATAAAACGCAGAATTCTTCCTCTAGCCTCCATTTCACTTTGAATGGTGCTAACCTGAAAGTTTGCGACTCTGTGAAATATCTTGGGGTATTTATTGATAACAGACTAAATTGGGACACCCACATTAACCACTTGAAATTGAAATTGTCCAGGGCTGTAGGAATTATAACAAGGTTAAAAAGTTTAATTCCCCAAAAAATCCTTCGAACTGTTTATATTTCCCTCTTTTATGCACACCTACAGTATGGAATTGTGGCTTGGGGCTCAGCTGATAGATATAGACTCCATGTTCTGTCAGTCTTACAAAATAGAGCTATCAGAGTTATGAGCAACACCCCACTGCATCATAGCATGAGTCCTATTTATAGGGAAATGAATCTTTTAAAACTTAATGATGTGTATATTCACGAGGTTGCAAAATTATTGTACCAATTCAGAAATAACATATTACCACAGGCTTTCGAAGCATATTTTACTGACTGTGGAGATGTCCATTCTTATTACACGCGCTCAGCATCTAAAGGAGCTTTTTTTTATTTCCAGGACAAATTTCAAATTTGCTCAAAAATCTATAAAAATTGCGGGTCCCAAAATTTGAAATGATGTACCTGATATTTTTAAAACATATTCATATAGAAAATTCAAATTTGAGTTTATGAAATATATCATTTCTAAATATTAATCCTGATACCAGTGGTATTACCAATTAGACAGATAAGAATTGGAGGTCAAATGTTCATTTCTATCTCGTTTTCTGTCAATTGTATTGTGGGTTTCTTTTCTCTAATGATTATTTACGCAGGCAAATTTATGAACTGACAACCCGTGACACCCACTGTGAAACCTATGCCCTGCCACTGACTTACTAAGCATATCTATATATCTCCAAGTTCCCTGTTCTATAGTTAATCTGTTCTGATCTATACCTATGCAAGCTCAGATTAGTGCATTTTTTTTTTCAGTTCCCAGATCTGAAAATATACAGATCATACATAATAAATGTTGAGTGTAAATAGTTATGAAATTTTTCTATTTTGTGTTATCATAATTCTATAGCCAAAACATGATCTAAAATGCCAGCACTTAAAATTGTATATTTTCTTAGGATATAATGTCTGGTATGCATGGGTGGAGTCCTCATCATTGTGCACAGTGGTGCTACACTGTGAAACTTTATTATAGAATTGAGATGATTGCCCACATAAGGTAACAAAACGATATTAAATTTGAGGTTGAACAATAATTGAAGAATCGTATGCAATTATCCTTGATTGTAATTTATGTAAATTTGTCCAGTGGAAATCCTCTAGACTAGTAATAGTATGTGTGGTTTTATAGTAAATAGTGGTATCTAAAATTGCTCTACTGTCATTTAAAATGAAATCCACTATATCACATTGTATGTATATTATATCATAATTCAATATCTGTTCAGTTCAGCAGATATCTGATTTGCTATTATATGTAACCTGTAATTAGGTTTTCTTTGTTGCATTTTGATGTGACTATGGTAGTTCTTCACATATAAATGTATAGCATATTGAACTTTTATTTGAGTTCACATGTTCATGTCTAGAGTTTACATTATTTTTGTTTATATGGACTATTCCTAGACTCGCTGTTGAAATTTTTCTATTGTTTACAATTTCTCGCAATTCCACTCATTTAACTTACCAAATATTGACTTGAATTGCATTTGTCTCACAAGTAATGTAAATTATTATTCATATATTATTGTTAAAAATTGTTCATGTATTATTGTATATTACTGTTTCTTAAATGAAATGTAGACATTTCTCTGTCACAATAGTTACAGTTACCCTTTATATGTTACTAGTACTTTATGAAAATAGGTACGATATATTGGCTCTTATTCTCCTGAATTTACTTTTATGCTGTAGGTTGAAGGCTTTCATTAACTTATGTTGATATGAATTGCTGAACCCTATTATCTGTGTTAAACCAAACTTGGATTAATATCCCAAATTATCATTATTGTATATGTTGATATGAATTGCTGCATTCTATTTTCTATGTTAAACCAAACTTGCATTTATATTATTTAATCCAATCTAAAGGATTTATATCTCAAATCTTCATTATTGTATATGTTGATATGAATTGCTGCATTCTATTTTTTATGTTAAACCAAACTTGCATTTATATTATTAATCCAATCTAAAGGATTTATATCTCAAATCATTATTATTGTATATACTGATAAAAAATGCTACATTCTCTTTCTACGTTGAGTCCATACCAAACTGGGACATTTGCCCCTATATGTGGGCAATATGGATTATAAAAATTGATGAGGGACAGAACAATAATGAAAAATCTCTCACAACTATTCAGATTCTGAAATATGATATTTTGTATAGTGGAGATCATTTAGACTTTGTATTATTCCAAGTGTATATAATTAGAGATGTTACCTATCATTGTACTTCTGTCATTCAAATTGAAATTCATTATTACAAATTGTATGTCTATTATATCATATTTTCATATCTGATCGAACAGGTTCTAGGTATATTAATATATATATTATGTATAGTATGTTGCAGCTTATACACTTCTTTGAGCATACATGTCTTGAGTACTTCCTGTATATATTATACAACTCTTTCGGGCCTAAAAGGTCTTATAATCCATCATTATAGCAGTGGAGTACTACCAACTCAATAGTACATCCTGTCTCTAGACTTACTAAGACTTGTTAAATCATAGTGTCCATTATAAATCAACTATTTACTCAATCATAAAAAAAAATTATATTTCAATTATTTAACATTGAAATAAATCCTCAAACACAATTGGCAAAGTTAAATGCCAGTTGTGTTTAGGTTGAATTGCTCTACATTCAGGACCATATGACTTAATATACTAATCTAGTACTATTCCCTAGAAATCATTCTCTTCCTATTCATGTACAACTCGCCTATGATGCTTTTTATATTCATATTTTGTTATAATGAAATTACGATACTGCTGTATATTTTGCTGTTACATCAACTCATACTATTATATTTATTTACATATTTATTTATCATTCACTTGTCTTCTTATATATACTACTTTGACTTCCCTCTGCAAGCAAAAAATGTTGATTATTACGCTGAAATAATGCTTGTTGGGTCCTATTAACTATTTTTTCCCCTCCTAACTTGACAAATCAAAGCAGATCATGTTTATTACATCTTCAATGCGTACCTATGCCATGAAATGAAGCATTTCTGCTAATTCATTACATATGGGTATAAATTATTTAAATTCATTCAGTGACCTTTGGAATCTCTTCAGATTTTGAAATCCCGCTCCACATAAATAAATAAAAAGGATTTACTCTAGCATTCCCTTCCCGAAATTTATTCTTCCATTTTGAGAATATAATTTTAAATTCTAGAATGTTCCTCCCCAATATTTTAGTCATCTGAAACTGTGGATCTTAAACATATTAGCTTGAAGGGGGGGAGTTGACTTTGATGACCGTCTGGTCGTATCACTCCCTCCTGTCTATACCAAACTAATTTATTTCTTATTGTTATTTTTATTATTATTACAATGACTGTTATTTTTGGTTGACGAAAAAATAAATCTCTCTCTCTCTCTCTCCAGCTGTAAGTGTTCAAATTGTGAACATCTGAAACAGAAAGTGATATACTTACATTGAACCTCCAGAAGTATATGCACCAAGATGACGCACAACCTGAACATAGTATGTGTACCAGGTTAGGGTTCAGGTAGTGTTATTACTTGCAAACAATAATGAAAAATCATTGAATCTTAACTTATAACTTAAAAAAAGTAAACTCTTCGTGTAGCATACTTTTTATGAGCTATGGGTAACTGTATCAATATTATCCAAGTTGGCATCCCGTTCAGGCATTCACATATGGAAGCCTACAGTAGGCTACATCGTACATGTGCACGTTATTGTTACTAAAATAACATAACGCATCTGAAAACAGTATTTCTATGAATCCAGCAACGAAACACTATTACATTGCGTTTTATTCACAAGATACATTGCAAGTCGGGCCTGAGCGCATTAACGGTCAGAGCAAGAAATTGCAGGCGTCACATCTTTCTGCATAGGCAAATGCAGAAGTAGCAACAGGTCTAAACCTGAGGTTATAAATGTCCCTTATGCGTCACATCACCGAACTAAACTGAAGCTCATCGGCAGACACAATGAGAATTAAATTACTCCATTTACAACTAATTTTTGGAAACACAATTGAAAACTGACAAATAAACATGGAAAACCGTTCAAACTAGGCAATGTTTTCAATCATGCTTTAATATCTGTCTGAGCAGAGACAATGCATAATTTAACAACATGTAACATTTGTGGTCTGAGCGAACCGATCGGCTGCTAAATTAGACATTGTTACGCCATCGGCGACTCTTAGTTGATTGGTCATTGTTACGGAAACAAGAGAGGTATGTTCAAATATGTGGACACATAGGGCAGAACTAAATATTTTGTAATTAATTTCCCGAAAATGATATGCGTTGCCAGTATCTGTAACAGGAGGCGGACAACTCGACCATAACGCATCAGAGACAGCTTCGACTACTCAGGGTACCGGTAATGGTACAGGGACTGTCATAGCTAGACCCTGTGACGACGAGCCATTCTTCGTGATTCAGTTCAACGTGAATTAAAATACCAACTGATCCGAGTCCCTTTGGTATTACAAGATCAGGTACCGCAGTATATACCTCCTAAAAACTTCTCACTGCGGCTAAGCACGAGATCCACCAAAGTTCGCTGATCACGAGATCCGCTGATATACGTTCGCGGAACCGCCAATAGGTGCGCTGATTTTGATGACGTCTTAGCACACAAAATAAGAAATCCCATAGAATTCACTCAAATATTTGAAAAAAAATAAAAAAAAAGAGGCCTTCTAGCAAAAACAAATCTTTAACTACTGAAAATTTAAAATAAAAGCCTGAAAATAATACCTGAATTTTTAAAAAAGATTCTAATATGAACCCTCCTCTTAAAATACGGTCTAGTCCATAGCGTGAATTTTTTTTTAGTCGATAGCAAGCAATCTCTTCTACACGTTTTAAATCTTTTTGTGTTTGATAAATGAAAATAAAAGACATCCCCCCAAAATAAGTCAAATAAAATTGAAATACGACCCTGTCTTATTTTCGAGGAAACGTGGTATCTATAGGTCCACTTCGTGTACAATAGGCATTTGAACTCGGTAATCTTGAAACAAGATAAGAATGTATTTTTAGACATTACACCAGTGTGCACAACGTATCTCATTTTGTAATATAACTTTTTTTTTAAAGTTGAATGCGTTTTTTCTAAGCTTCCTGATTTTGGTGTCTGTACATGTGAATACAAGTTATGTCTAAATATTCAATGCTACATCACGCAGATCATGTTTCTAGGCTCAATTGGTTAACAAATTATTGAAGTAACAGGTAACTAAGATGTATTTCGTCTCTGTGTGCATGCAGAATAAAGAATAAAACAAGTAATTGGACATATGTTGTTTATTTCCCTCATTCTGTCATCACAATTCTAACCCACCCACAAGCAACCATTGTAGGTATGACGACGCGTGGGACGTCACTACAAGTGAAAGGGTACTCCCGGTATGTTTGTCGTTGGGAACTCCTGAAGTATGCGTACCAAAATAGCGGACACCGGAACGTAGTATGTGTACCAGGTTAGGGTTAGGTCATAATTTTATTCCAATTTTCCTTATTTTAGTTCTATTACGAGTTCGGGACTAGCAAAGTGAATCCCGTAGTATTTATACCTAGAATCATGGCCTGACCAGTGAGTACCAGTGAAAGTGCTGGTTTATGGTAGGCATCATTTCGATATTTTCGACTGCAGATATTTTAAAATAAGCAACTGCCAACTCATACACCATAATTAATTAATTCAGATAGCTATGTATAAATACACCAATTCAATAGCAGTTTTGACATTCATTAGGAAATCTAATTCATTCCCAAACAAAAATAGACAGCCTTCAGTTAAAATTTATATAAGTTAACTCTTATTTACATTATATATTGAAACTAACAGAAATACCTGAACAAACTGAACTTTACCATTCTGCCCAAAAGCATTACGCCGTATGGAATAAAAAAAAAAGTACTAATTTATAATCTGGTGATAGCATTCTTCATATTACTGCACCTAATATAAAATATGGGTTGTTTATGACACTGTTATTTTCTTAGTGAAAGTGCACCACGATAGCTAAACGAATCTGGCTTATGCGTGTGAGCATACTCAAATGTCTGCGTCTAAAGATCGGCAACACCTTTGTTCTTCAAGATGTTATTGGGAATTGTCAGTAAATAAGTATCATACCCTGATTTAAAATCTAAATAAACAAATTGAAACTGATTAGCGTTGAGCATGTGAAGACTGATTAGGAACCCGATGCTTCGATTTGAAAAGTAAACTCTGCCTCCTCTCGACCGTCTGTCTATTCAATGAAAATCAAACACGAACGGGTTTTTGCCATTTGCCAATCTACTGATTTGTTTGCCTACGTGGAAATCATATTCAAATAGAAATAGGTACCTATTAATGGATAAGCTGACCATAGAATTCAAATTTTGTTTATTTTAAAAGAATGTTCCTCTATGTGATAAACTGACCTTGGAGTCCATGAATCTGAGCATTAACCTGTTTTGTTTTATTACGTATAGGGCTTGCATAAATTAAAATATAATCTTATTCAATTTTTTATCATAACGTAATATGCTACAAAAGAATTACTCTAAGTTTAAGTTTAATCGCATAAAAACATGATGAATTAAATATATTAGAAATAAGCTCCATTGGCATGAAAAAGTAGAAGGTACTACTTGTAATTCATTCAAAAACTTTTCTAAAATGATTTTTTTCCTTACATTATAGCAAAATAAAAACTGATCCATTTACAATTGATACAAAACAGACAACGGATAAAACAATAATTGATTTATTGCCCATCTAATCCTTGTGGTTCTGGTTTTCTAAAAAAAAATAATAATTATTTAGCATACATGCGCATTTGATATTACAGAAAAGATTCAAAGCAGCTTTTCTTTAATCGTGAAATAGGAAATTGCAACTACTTACAATACTTTGGACTAAGCAGGTAACATTTAACAACAAGATTATATAAATGCGTAGAATGAATATGAACACAAGTAAGTGCTTACTTTTCAACTTCCTTGCAACCTAAATCTTTCTTAGGAATGTAGTTCGATGTCTTTATATCTATGAAAATAAGAACTGGATTTTGTCATTTTAGTTTACATATGAAAGTTAGTGCTAGGCAGAAAATAAGTATACCATATAAACGATGCTAGAAATATTTTTTCATGTGATATTTCATATCATTTTTCCTATTACAAGCCCGATAAAAGCAGCCCATTACAGTCGTATTTGAAAAATTCCTACGCTTGTATATTGGCAGAAAATTTATGGTTACCCGTTACAGAAATTTACCACATTTTGTGTGGGTCGATTTTTTTTCGTTTCATTTCCAAATTTTAAATTTTCTAGACAAATCAAACAAAAAAAAGACCTCTGGGTCATTATTAATTTATTTACCAACATACAAAGCAACAAAAAAAAATAAAAATAAGTGCAAAATTCTATTACCTTTGACAGACTCAACTGTTAGCATCATTCCCAAATCTTCGTGCTTTAATACATGACAATGAAACACTATTGGGCCATCGTACTCATGTACATTGAAACGAACCTATGAAAGAAAAGTTATTCTCCATCAGGATACACCTATACCTAATTGTCGAACCATAGAACTATACAATATAATTACCGTTATGTTGGAATAAGGTGGTACATTGATTACATCTCTCCAATCACCGCTTCTCACGTAGCCCACTGATTTTCCGTTTTCTACTCCTTGTTCTAGCGCCTCCCATCGTTTCTTGTGATCCACGAACTTTTGGTCCGGATGATCAGGCCAAATAAGGTTTGGATCTTATGTTAAGAAAATATGAGATTGTATTTTGGCAGCCTAGAATTTATAACAGGCCAATTTCAAACAACACAGTGTTGTCCAGTTTATCTCGCCTGGAATCTTATAAATGTTCTACTATTGTTTCAGATGTAGAGAGCGTTCCCAAATAGTTTAATGTTCAATAAGTCGTATCCAAACATCATTAAATAACCCAATTCACTTAGTTTAAGCAACCTATCGAGATTGTTGTAATATTTGTCTGTCATTATTCGATCCAACGTATGGACTGTTAGATAAAAAAAAAAGGTAATTTATGGAGCTCACCTTCGTATTGAAGTGAAGGGATACCATACATATCGTTGCAAAGGTCACCATTTTGAGATCGTAGTACGAACGTTGGATCTTCCGCAGAATAATGTTGTGATCTACCGCTCAAAGGACCTATATAATCGTTGTAACTAATAACCTAAAATAAAGTGAAGTTAATGGGCTTCATTTGGTTCATTGGTGAAGTCACATAATTAATATGAATTATATAAAAATCATTGTTATTCAGTGTTTATCAAAGCTCGGGATTTAGCCAAGCTCATTATATTCGCTCCCAGACAACTTATATTTAAAATAAACTATTAAGTTAAAAACATTCGAAATTAAAATTACGTTCTCCTTTTTATCTGCTCAATTTTAAATAGTATATGTCTATTAGTAAGAATTCTTCTGCTGTGAGATTTTTCTTTCAAGAGGAAAACCACTTTCACTTTCCATTTGGTGTACCGCACGTACTTTTTTACTATATATTTAAAGAATAGTAATATGACTCGTTTATTTTCCATTTAATATTGTAGCCTCAATCAAATTTTAAAGTTTCCCATTAAAAATTGATGTTTCATATAGTACCTTACCTGGAAGTGGTTAATATGAATGTGCAATGGGTGTGGCGATTTTTGAACAGAGTTAACAAAAGTCCATTCTTGCACGCTTCCTATCTCCATTCGGTGTCTGGTCAAAATACAAAAAAGACAAATATGCAAAACAAAGATTCTAGATTGTAAAATACATACAAATTGTAGTTTAAATTTGCCATTTTTTAGTCAGCGTGCAGGTTTGTGTAACTTACACATAATCATCTTTTTTGACATATTTTTGACGATTCATGAAAAAGTCGTCTGAGAGTTCAACAGTGAATTTGTTTTCTTCTGGCACGTTATTGATATTGCGTAGGTCTTTGATGAAATCTGGTCTGGTGGGTAAAGAGGTTGGAAAACTGGGAACTGCCAAGTTGCTTTCAGTAACATTGATGGTCAAGAATGTACCATTGTATCTACGAAAAGTTCCAATTGACCATTCACTATCGGGCAACGACATTGAACGGAGCTAAAAGGTTAATAAATGGAAAGGTTGGCTGCAATACGATAGCAATATATATATATACTACAATACTCTGAATATAGAATATATTATCATAGATTTATTACCAATTCCTCTTGTAAAAATGAACACACTTTGATTTGATGTTTCAATATATACAATACATAGTGTTTCTGCTATACTGCACTTTAACGCTGACATATATTTCTCAAACTTCAAATAAAAACAACTTTCCACATTTTAACGTTTGTAATTATTTTATATATATACCGTAATTTTCAATACCAAAAAATTATCCAAAAGCCGTTGGTAACTTTTTAGAATGTATTTAAATAAATTAGATACACGCGATAGTACCTAACAACCTAGTACCTGTATGATATAAGCTTCTTAAGTATTGATCAGTTAATCATTTTATTGCTAATCATGTGATTGCAAAGAATTAAACATCCACATTTTTCTAATTTAAAAAATTAGAATTACTTGATATATTCCAGGCGCATCACAATAAATCATCCAGTCAACTCGCGCAGCAACTGCAAGATAAGTTTGTTGATATATCTGCTTTCTAGGAGCATCGAGATAAACACCATCAAATGCAATTTCTCTGATTACACATTGTCCAGTACCTCCATTATTTGCTATTTCGACCTCGAGTCCAACATAACCTCCCGCATTAGCAATTCTGAATATTCAATAATGTTTGTATAACTCATATCAACATATGAACAAGCTAGTATAGACGCCTGGAATTTCCGCTGTTACGTGAGGCCACCATCAGTCTAGGCCAGGGTTTCCCCAATTCTCTGTTCATCCGTATATCCCTTGGATAATTTACATTCTCCCGTGTACCCCATAAATATTCTCATATTTTCAACCGCTATGATGCACAGCTTATTTTCTATGAGTGGGCAACCTATTACACCTCTCTAAACTTGCTAATACTTCAATCGCTTCACTTGCAACAAAAAACCGCGCGTGATAAATTAGGCGTTTGAAATATAGCGTCTGATTGGCTGCTATCCTTTACCAGTGTGCGCGCGCAACATTAACTAATGCCACGCCCCCAATATCGGTGAATATTACCGACATTTGTCGGTGAATCAGTTTACCGACATAAAGACTGAGAATAAAGATCTCTTTGAGCGGAGTTCCAAAATATATATTTATAAATTAGAGTATTCACCGAAATCTTTTCATCTGATTTTTCTGAATTGTTAATGTAGGATTATATAGACCATTTGTTGTAAAATAATTGAATCCATTTTCAACGTTCATCAGCCAATCTTCCGTGGATTTGCTCAACCTAGCAATTTATCAAAAAAGAAAAGAGATAAAATAGAGATGATGAAAGAAAAAATTAAGAAAGACACATAAATGACACAGAACATCACAAGAAAAGTTACTGAAAAAGATAAAATACAATGAAAAGACTAGACTAGGGGAGAAATTAGTTTAAAGTATGTATGTTACCTAAAAGGATCCCCCATCTGTTCTTGAGCTCCATGTATAAAGTCCACAGAATCGTTGGTGTATTGCAACGTTGATTGAAGCAGTATATCGACGTCATGCTCACAATGATTTGGGCATGAAACGGCATCTAGTTTCACATCCATATCGGTCGATTCATCATCAACAATCAACAAACCAGATAGACCACTCATAACCTGCAATGATATTTACATATGTTTATATATGCCCAGGTAAAATAAAACCATTTTTATGTACTTATTATTTTTTCCAAGAAATACTTTTGAAAAGTTTTATATCATTCTTTTTATACGCCTTGCAGCCCGGAAAAGGCTCAGAAAAAGCTAGTATAGTATATAGAGTTAGTATATATATATATACTGTATTTTGGAAGAAAGAGAATCTTTCTTATTCGCCAATGCCTAACCAAATTAGTACACAATAAGTGAGGCTTGGAGAGATGGGGGGTTGATGCCGAGACTACAACCTAGAACCATTAGTTCGATATATTTCTCCCTTTGGCTATTTCGAACCATTATCCTTCCAATAATAAACTCTGCAGCAGAATTTCTACTCTAGCTTTTGCACTGTTTTAGTAGTTTATAGTGTGTGCATAGATAGGTTTTATAAAGAACCAAAAATATTAGCAATATTACCAAAAATACAAATCTTCCCCACAAACGACAAAATTGTTCCCTGGAGAAGAATTCCTTCCGGTTGAAAACATGGCTTTATACATTACTCTGTCGCACTCATGAAATTCAACCGCAAAAAAAAATCTACTTTCTCAACACTCAATTTTATTGTCTATCTTTATTAAACACTTGGAATTTGAAGCAAATTGGGAAAAAATACTAAATAACCTACTTTTAAGCAGTGTATTATCCAATCCATTGTATTGTTATTTTTTAACATAGTATATCATGCGAAATATTTGTTTACTACAAATAGGAAGGTCAATACAAACCTGAAACCAGGTGGATCCGTGCCAATGAGCATGATACCAATACGTGCCAGCTGGTTGGTTTATGTTTATATTATACGAATAATTGTGAGATTTTCCAGGATCTACTCTTGTGAAGACGTCGTCACCCGGAGGCTAAATAAAAAATGAAAAGGAATACTTTTTAACTATATTGGAAAAATATTTTTATTCTTCATATTAAACAATAATTTCGAATGGAAGCATTCATGCATTGTACAAACATTTTACCAGAGAAGATATGTGCAGTCCATGTGTATGCATATTTGTAGTGTTAGGATGTCCTAGATCATTATGCTCTTTTTCAGGTTGATCTGGTCCAAGGCGGTTTTCCTGAAAATTACATATTTAATTTGTATAAAATGTCAGTCAATACTTTTCAATAATTGAATATCTCAAATTATTTTAAACGACACGTTATGTAATTTCAGTTAAAAATTGATTGATTACAATACAAACTCACTCTAAGCTATCTTATAAACCGGGAATAATAAGAACATTGTTTTACCAAATGAACATAAACGGTATCTCCAGGTTTCATTTGTATTGTTGGTCCGCAAAGATCTCCATTATAAACCCGGCGTTTTATTTTCAGCCATTCAATTTCGATATCGGCAACATCAACTACCAAATTGACGTATACTTTGTTTCCATCCCGTCTATAAACTGATGAATTAGTCGATCTACAATCTCTGAAACTTTCTCCTCCTGAAACAATAACACATATATATATAAAGCACTTCATGAAGCACATTCATGCCCCATTATATCATAGCTTACCCTGTAATGGCCGACATTCAATGCACTTGTCACAGTTCGTATAGGTCAAAAATACTACAATTAGAAGATATATTCTCAAAAAGTCGAGTTTTCGATTTTCCATTTTATTTGGCTTGCAAACTCAAACGTTCAAAACGATGTCTAAATTTTCTGGCAAACGAGCTTTTATACGCAAATTTCAATATTATTTATGATGTTTGCCTAAAGACTTACTTTTTTCAGAGAACTCAATTCAAATAATATTTAAACATTATTAAATTGAATTTCAATATGTGTGATTTTACAAACAGTCTTCTTTATTCACGTAATATCACTCGAGTCCAAATTTAATGGTTTAGTTCAGCGGTGACGGGCGCACAATTTTTAGTTGTACTACCGTATGATACCTGTTGATTTTCATCTACAAAACGAACAACGGCACCCATACAGCTGATGTTATTCAATTATATAATGCAATATAAACGCTCGGCTCGGATGTTCGAGATCCGAATTTCCATTCGAATACCACAGCATTTTTAACACAAAAGTTTGAGTCTACTACCTGCGTGTTAATGCAAAATCAATTTATAATGTACTGATTGAAATAAATTGTAGTCTTTGATATTTTATAGCAGATCTAGGGATTTCTCGGACGTTGATATAAATATTTAGTGATAGAGACAGTCAGTGATGCAGGAACATCATATTTGTATAACTAATTCGTAACATCGCAAAAATATTAATCAAAACTTAATATAATCTGGCAGTTGGAAACACTTTTTATGGCCGTGGATTGATGTGATATTTCATTGTAGTAATGTTCTTAATTTGTAGATGCAGCTGCATGTTACATTAAATACAGAATTAAAGTTAGAAAGCAATAAATTAAAAATATACTCCTATTTGTCGCCAATGAAATACTTTGCACAACTGCAAAATCGCTAAACGACAACATAACACAACAGTGAAAAACATTATCCGTCGAAAAAGTGGGCTCTTTTCACGAGTGACCTTCCTAATTGTGTCGACAGTTGCATAAAAATTTAAGGATTCGTTACGATTTACCCTTTCCCCCAATGATAATATCAACCTACGATTATCGAATCACAATTCATGACATTTTGTGTCGCGTTAATATGCAAAATTCTAGTTGATAATGCCTCAGAAAAGTATTTCGGGATCCTTTGTACAAAGATTCCTTATAAAAAACCACCGCCTTCGCTCAAAATTGAATGTAAATTATAAATAATTCAATTACATTTTTAGGGTGGGTGGGGGCTAAGAATCCAGATTGCGTCGGAAATTCAAAACCTCAAATCTTTCCTAACCCGAACCGAAACTGGATAGTTACTAATTTGTTATTTCAGAACGTAGTTTTTTTTTTTTTTTAATTTCACATTTTTGCATTAGTGATGGAGGCTTTGTACAAAAGATCCGTATTTTGCAGGCCTAAGGATACAAAAATTGTAAACAAAACCCTCTAATTACGATTAACTGATTTTTAAAACATAGGCATTTTTTGAGATCTACCAATGTTTTAATCATTGAGCGGAAGTTATAAACTTTTTATCACTTTCAAATATTACGTGTATCGTGCACAAAAATATCACATTTCATAAAGTGAGATTACTCCTCTATTAAACCGTATGCGTTTGCCGATAAGAGAGCGTAACTATGCTACGACAATGGTCATTTTGATCCATTGTTAGAGATATCGATGATCCAAAAAAGTAGATGTGTTGGAAATAGTGTTGTTGCCAGTAATATGAATACGGTAACACTTGCGCTTCCGTTCTTTCTGTACAGTTCTTGGAGGTGTGTGACTTTACGCCAAACATACACTGAATTGTCTGAATGCTTCGTGGGCCGCACGAAAGTCCTTGGCGGGCCGCAGGTTCGTCACCTCTGGTTTACTTAGAGGAAGAAAGCCTGTTTGTCTTTAATATTATTTTTATTGACAATGAAATTTGTTGTTCTAGCAATACCTACGAGTATCAATTTAGGATCGAGTATTAAGGAATACTTGAGCATAAAAATCCCCAAACAGGTGATCTTTTCATTTTGAGGTATAAGGGGTTGAGGTACCTAACCGATTTTAACCAAGATGAGAACTCTTGTTTGATAAAATTACAATACAGGTCTTAAATAAAAGAAATACCTTTACCAATAAGTTACAGTTCATAAACTGTAAATAATTTTTCTCTAAATCAAACTGTGGTGGTATACCCGATGTAAACGCTATTGTACCGCAACCACAAACCGTGATTATTGCTCGACTGCAATGCAACCAAATTTCAAAATTGAAATGAAAAATGAAATACCCCACTTATCAGCAAGAATGCATTTACAGCGAGAATCTACGTCACGAAAACTCTTTGTTCAAATACCGCGTAGGCGGGAATTGTTAAAATAATTCTTATGAAAGAGTTTAATGGTTCCATTACATTTATACCCACGTACATTTGAACCCATGACAGTTGCACCTGCATGCTATTGCACATATGGGAATTTTTTTTGTTTTACGGATAGTTGAACCCATACTAACCCTAACCCATGGGTTTCAGCACCCGCATATAGAGTGAACCCGCGGATATTTACATGGGTTCAAATGTACGGTCACCTAGTTTAAATCTTAAATAAAAGAAATACCTTTACCAATAAGTTACAGTTCATACACTGTAAATAATTTTTCTCTAAATCAAACTGTGGGGGTATACCCGATGTAAACGCTATTGTACCGCAACCACAAACCGTGATTATTGCTCGACTGCAGTGCAACCAAATTTCAATAGTGGTATGAAAAATGAAATACCCCACTTATCAGCAAGAATGCATTTACAGCGAGAATCTACGTCACGAAAACTCTTTGTTCAAATACCGCGTAGGCGGGAATTGTTAAAATAATTCTTATGAAAGAGTTTAATGGTTCCATTACATTTGAACCCACGTACATTTGAACCCATGACAATTGCACCTGCATGCTATTGCACATATGAATTTTTTTTGTTTGTTTTACGGATAGTTGAACCCAGATAGTCGAACCCTAACCCATGGGTTTCAGCACCCGCATATAGATTGAACCCGCGGATATTTACATGGGTTCAAATGTACGGTCACCGGGTTTAAATCCATGGAAGACAAATTTGTTTTAATTTGTGATGCCATGTCTAACGTTTAAGAGAAATGAAAATCGTTTTGTATAGTCATAAGTAATATCGTCATATTTACATAATATTCATTTATTCAATTCATAATATTCAATTCCATACTTGAGTTTTACGGTGACTGTACATGTGAACCCATTGCGGCGAGACTCTACGTCACGAAAACTCTTTGTTAAAATACCGCGTAGGCGGGAATTGTTAAAATAATTCTTAGAAAAGAGTTTAATGATCCCATTACATTTGAACCCACGTACATAACAACCCATGACATTTGAAACATGAACATTTGAACCCATGTGTATATCCGCGGGTTCAATCTATATGCGAGCGCTAAAACCCATGGGTTAGGGTTAGTATGGGTTCAAATATCCGTAAAACAAAAAAATTTCCATAGGTGCAATAGTATGCAGGTGCAATTGTCGTGGGTTCAGATTTAATGGAACCGAGTTTTACGTAAACCCAACGCTGACCGCATCACGTCGAGAAAACTCCGCTGTATGAACATTTGAGGTCTCTCACTATCGCAAAGGATACATTAAACAATTTAGGTAAAAGCAAGATTTGATTGCGGCGAGGCTCTACGTCACGAAAACTCTTTGTTCAAATACCGCGTAGGGGGGAATTGTTAAAATAATTCTTAGAAAAGAGTTTAATGGTTTCATTACATTTGAACCCACGTACATTTGAACCCATGACAATTGCACCTGTATGCTATTGCACATATGGAATTTTTTTGGGTTTTACGGATAATTGAACCCATACTAACCCTAACCCATGGGTTTTAGCACCCGCATATAGATTTAACCCGCGGATATACACATTGGTTCAAATGTACGTGGGTTCAAATGTACAGTCACCGTAAAACTCAAGTATGGAATTGAATATTATGAATTGAATAAATGAGTATTATGTAAATATTACGATATTACTTATAACTATACAAAACGATTTTCATTTCTCTTAAACGTTAGACATTGAATCAGAAATTAAAACAAATTGTCTTCCATGGAATTAAACTCGGTGACCGTACATTTGAACCCATGTGTATATCCGCGGGTTCTAAAATAAGTTGAAAATAGTTCTACCTATATGCAAAGTTTATAATAAAATAATTTGGTTGTAATCTTCCTATGTATCGTCAGTGTAATGGATTTGGTCGTTAAAATCAATCCAAGACCTGGGCTTGGATTAGTGAGATATTCCAACTAGAGTACCTTCCAACTCGAGTTCAAGTGACACATATGTCTATGATGCTATTGTGTTACAACATTCTATGCAGTTTTGCATTTGAAAAATATTTATCGAGACGTTTTTTTCAACTCAGGTATGTAATTCTGCAACTAGAAAACATTTTCAACATAACTCACATAAGAGCAGCCGGAGTCCAATTTCAAGATCAATCATCAAGGTTTGATAAATCAAGTAAATATCGAAGATGTTCAATAATTTTCGATTTTTCGTACCAAAAACAATCTTCACTCAAAAGATTCCGTTAACGTCCCCTTGACGATAAGGGGTGGACTTCTGACTCCTTGCCCCTCACTTCGTTTTATAACTATTGGTCGGTTACAATGTCCTTCACACCAATCATTCATTCCTGTATCTGAAACATGGAGCTTGTTGGATCACTAATCATTCAATCTTTAATGAGAACGACCAATTGGACTGACAATTCCACTGTGAACAATGACTGGCAACATAAATCATATTTTGATCTGGACGAATACGTCACAATTTTGTTTTTTATTCCTGCGTATATGTTTTTTCAGAATATTCAAAAAATCATCGTTTGCCTGACGTGATTAGCGCGGCTCATACTGCAGAAATGCAACACCTCATCTCAGAAATATTCTTACGAACGTCTCAAACATCGGGAGATGCCCCAAACACCTCATGTGCACTCACAAAGACATCTGTTGAAAATTTTACTCCAGAGACTTTTATACATAAACACGAATCCACGGTTAGTGAAAAAATGAAATAATTGTTGATTTTACATATCTGAATAACAATCTTGGTTTTAAAATATATTATTAAATTCTGTAACCTTCAATATTTGTTTTTTAAGCCTATAAAAGAATACCCGGAAACAATTGAATCTTCTGGTCAATGTGCATACGAGGGAATACAAATACATCCGATTATACGAAAGGCTAGAAAAGTCTACGTGCCTGAGGAATGCAAGGTAAAAATTAAATGAAAGATCTGGACGAGAAGAAAACCTTGGTCATCTCAATTTAATGTTTGGTACAATATTAGGTCATAGCCATCACATCACATTTGAGACATAATTCAGCCATTTTATCACTTTTTTTCACATCTGAAAATTACTCATATATGTATATATTGCTGCTTATAGATATTTCTCTGCTAGAATACGGAAAACTCATATTTACTGTATGCATGCATTTAATAGAAGAGCGTGAATAAATTTACATTTTGAACAATTTTGCGATACAGAATGGTAAATATTGGAAAAGAAGGTTAAAAAATAACGTTGCAGCCAGAAGATCAAGAGAAGCTAAGCGAATAAAAGAAAATCAAATCGCCATGCGAGTGAGTTTTCTACAATCAGAACATGATAACTTGCGCGCACAGGTTGCACATTTAAGGTCAACTCATTTTATTGATACGTTTCTACAACTTACTCCTTTATTGAATTATGTTACAAATTTATACTTGATAACGTTCAAGACTTCATGTATATAAAGCAGTTCTGGTCTAAATCATTTTTAATATTTGTATTGTGTTTAAATATAGTTTAAGGATATAAGTTTGACACCTTTTTCTTAAGAGTTTATCATTGCTCAATAAGCCTTCTGAGCTGTGAACGATGGAGGAGTACACAAACATCGGTATCACAGTGTCTTGGGCTATGAACTAACTAGTACCCACTACAATTTGTATGACGAATATATAAAATCATTTTATGAAAATATTCTCACTGTCTTCTTTCATCTTGCCTTAACATACAAAAATGACACAACAGTATGATAAGAAATATATATATAGTTTTTGTATAAATCCTGATAACGAATCGGTGAATTAAAAAAGTTTTATTTTTGTTTCACAGAAAAGAAATGAGGAGAATGGCTGGAACAATGGAACATAAAAGGCAACTGATATAAAAGCTCACTTAGTGTCAACAACTAAATATCGTCTAATTAAATATTATTTAACATATTATTAGTTTAAGACTCAAAATCGTCTCGTTGTAAAGATATGAAAAACAAAAATACTTTTGTGTACTTTTCATTGCGTTGTATATTCGGAGTGTCATGTACATTGGAAACCTTTTGCTCTTAATTCGCTGGCAAAACATGAACTGTTTGTAATCAAGTATTAACATCTCCGGGTCACCTCACCGGGTTTATAAGAATAACCATATTTTTTTTAGTTCCGCATGCCATATGATAGAAAGGGTACAGTACCAAACGTGATTATAGTAGTCTGAAACAGTCATAATTCTAGATAACTAAAACGGCAAAAAGGTTACATTCAACAGACGGAGGCGGGTGACTGATGTAACGTTTACAACGGATGTTTGAGAGTTCAAATAAGTGACAGCCAGCAGGCTGGGATTCCACAACAAACAGTTATATATATATCAATAAGTTTTCTTGTTTAACTCAAGCTGGTTTATATAGTGTCCATAAACATCTACATTCACTTAATGAATATTATGTAAATATTACTTATAACTATACAAAACGATTTTCATTTCTCTAAAACGTTTGACATTGCATCACAAATTAAAACAAATTTGTCTTCCATGGAATTAAACTCGGTGACCGTACATATGAACCCACGTACATTTGAACCCGTGTAAATATCTGCGGGTTTTATGAGTTCAAATATCCGTAAAACCAAAAAAAATTTTCATATGTACAATAGCATGCAGGTGCAATTGTCATGGGTTCAAATGTACGTGGGTTCAAATGTAATGAAACCATTAAACTCTTTCCTAAGAATTATTTTAACAATTCCCGCCTATGCGGTTTTTTACAAAGAGTTTTCGTGACGTAGAGTCTCGCCGCAATGGGTTCAAATGTACAGTCACCGTAAAACTCAAGTATGAAATTGAATATTATGAATTGAATAAATGAATATTATGTAAATATTACGATATTACTTATAACTATACAAAACGATTTTCATTTCTCTTTTCTCATTTCTCGGTTACCGTACATTTGAACCCATGTAAATATCCGCGGGTTCAATCTATATGCGGGTGCTGAAACCCATGGGTTAGGGTTAGTATGGGTTCAACTATCCGTAAAACAAAAAAAATTTCCATATGTGCAATAGCATGCAGGTGCAATTGTCATGGGTTCAAATGTACGTGGGTTCAAATGTAATGGAACCATTAAACTCTTTCATAAGAATTATTTTAACAATTCCCGCCTACGCGGTATTTGAACAAAGAGTTTTCGTGACGTAGATTCTCGCTGTAAATGCATTCTTGCTGATAAGTGGGGTATTTCATTTTTCATACCAATTTTGAAATTTGGTTGCATTGCAGTCGAGCAATAATCACGGTTTGTGGTTGCGGTACAATAGCGTTTACATCGGGTATACCACCACAGTTTGATTTAGAGAAAAATTATTTACAGTTTATGAACTGTAACTTATTGGTAAAGGTATTTCTTTTATTTAAGACCTGTATTGTAATTTTATCAAACAAGAGTTCTCATCTTGGTTAAAATCGGTTAGGTACCTCAACCCCTTATACCTCAAAATGAAAAGATCACCTGTTTGGGGATTTTTATGCTCAAGTATTTCTTAATACTCGATCCTAAATTGATACTCGTAGGTATTGCTAGAACAACAAATATTTTTGTCAATAAAAATAATATTAAAGTCAAACAGGCTTTCTTCCTCTAACTAAACCATTAAATTTAAACTCGAGTGATATTACGTGAATAAAGAAGACTGTTTGTAAAATCACACATATTGAAATTCAATTCAACTCCCTTATTGAATTATGTTACAAATTTATACTTGATAACTTCAAGACTTCATGTATATAAAGCAGTTCCGGTCTAAATCATTTTTAATATTTGTATTGTGTTTGAATATAGTTTGAGGATATAAGTTTGACACCTTTTTCTTAAGAGGTTATCATTACTCCATAAGCCTTCTGAGCTGTGAACGATGGAGTACCCAAACATCGGTATCACAGTGTCTTGGGATATGAACTAACTAGTACCCACTACAAATTGTATGACGAATATATAAAATCATTTTATGAAAATATTCTCACTGTCTTCTTTCATCTTGCCTTAACATAAAAAATGACACATCATAAGAAGTATCATAAGAAATATATGTATAGTTTTTGTATAAATTCTGATAACGAATCGGTGAATTAAAAAAGTTTTACTTTTGTTTCACAGAAAAGAAATGAGAAGAATGGCTGGAACAATGAAACCAAAAAGGCAACTGATATAAAGGCTCACTTAGTGTCAACAACTAAATATCGTCTAATTAAATATTATTTAACATATTATTAGTTTAAGACTCAAAATCATCCCGTTGTAAAGATAGGAAAAGCAAAAATACTTTTGTGTACTTTTCATTGCGTTGTATATTCGGAGTGTCATGTACATTGGAAACCTTTTGCTCTTAATTCGCTGGCAAAACATGAACTGTTTGTAATCAAGTATTAACATCTCCTGGTCACCTCACCGGGTTTATAAGAATACCCATATTTTTTTAGTTCAGCATGCCATATGAAAGACAGGGTACAGTACCAAACGTGATTGTAGTAGTCTGAAACAGTCATAATTCTAGATAACTAAAACGGCAAAAAGGTTACATTCAACATACGGAGGCGGGTGACTGATGTAACGTTTACAACGGATGTTAGAGAATTCAAATAAGTGACAGCCAGCAGGCTGGGATTCCACAACAAACAGTTATATATCAATAAGTTTTCTTGTTTAACTCAAGCTGGTTTATATAGTGTCCATAAACATCTACATTCACTTAATGAATATTATGTAAATATTACTTATAACTATACAAAACGATTTTCATTTCTCTAAAACGTTAGACATTGCATCACAAATTAAAACAAATTTGTCTTCCATGGAATTAAACTCGGTGACCGTACATATGAACCCACGTACATTTGAAACCGTGTAAATATCTGCGGGTTTTATGAGTTCAAATATCCGTAAAACCAAAAAAAATTTTCATATGTGCAATAGCATGCAGGTGCAATTGTCATGGGTTCAAATGTACGTGGGTTCAAATGTAATGAAACCATTAAACTCTTTCCTAAGAATTATTTTAACAATTCCCGCCTACGCGGTATTTTAACAAAGAGTTTTCGTGACGTAGAGTCTCGCCGCAATGGGTTCAAATGTACAGTCACCGTAAAACTCAAGTATGAAATTGAATATTATGAATTGAATAAATGAATATTATGTAAATATTACGATATTACTTATAACTATACAAAACGATTTTCATTTCTCTTTTCTCATTTCTCGGTTACCGTACATTTGAACCCATGTAAATATCCGCGGGTTCAATCTATATGCGGGTGCTGAAACCCATGGGTTAGGGTTAGTATGGGTTCAACTATCCGTAAAACAAAAAAAATTTCCATATGTACAATAGCATGCAGGTGCAATTGTCATGGGTTCAAATGTACGTGAGTTCAAATGTAATGGAACCATTAAACTCTTTCATAAGAATTATTTTAAAAATTCCCGCCTACGCGGTATTTGAACAAAGAGTTTTCGTGACGTAGAGCCTCGCTGTAAATGCACTCTTGCTGATAAATGGGGTATTTCATTTTTATTTCAATTTTGAAATTTGGTTGCATTGCAGTCGAGCAATAATCACGGTTTGTGGTTGCGGTACAATAGCGTTCACATCGGGTATACAACCACAGTTTGATTTAGTGAAAAATTATTTACACTTTATGAACTGTAACTTATTAGTAAAGGTATTTCTTTTATTTAAGACCTGTATTGTAATTTTATCAAACAAGAGGTCTCATCTTGGTTGAAATCGGTTAGGTACCTCAACCCCTTATACCTCAAAATGAAAAGATCACCTGTTTGGGGATTTTTATGCTCAAGTATTTCTTAATACTCGATCCTAAATTGATACTCGTAGGTATTGCTAGAACAACAAATATTATTGTCAATAAAAATAATATTAAAGTCAAACAGGCTTTCTTCCTCTAACTAAACCATTAAATTTGAACTCGAGAGATATTACGTGAATAAAGAAGACTGTTTGTAAAATCACACATATTGAAATTCAATTTAATAATGTTTAAATATTATTTGCAAGCCAAATAAAATGGAAAATCGAAAACTCGACTTTTTGAGAATATGTTTACTAATTGTAGTATTTTTGACCTATACGAACTGTGACAAGTGCATTGAATGTCGGCCATTACAGGGTAAGCTATGATATAATGGGGCATGAATGTTCTTCATGAATGGGTCAAATATATTCTTGGTATCTGATTTTTCACAACGTTTCTAAGGCTTTCACAATGAAGTGCTTTATATATATATGTGTTATTGTTTCAGGAGGAGAAAGTTTCAGAGATTGTAGATCGACTAATTCATCAGTTTTTAGACGGGATGGAAACAACGTATACGTCAATTTGGTAGTTGATGTTGCCGATATCGAAATTGAATGGCTGAAAATAAAACGCCGGGTTTATAATGGAGATCTTTGCGGACCAACAATACAAATGAAACCTGGAGATACCGTTTATGTTCATATGGTAAAACAATGTTCTTATTATTCCCGGTTTATAAAATAGCTTAGAGTGAGTTTGTATTGTAATCAATCAATTTTTACCTGAAATTACATAACGTGTCGTTTAAAATGAATTAGAGATATTCAATTATTGAAACGGTATTGACTGACATTTTATACAAATTAAATATGTAATTTTCAGGAAAATCGCCTTGGACCAGATCAACCTGAAAAAGAGCATAATGATCTAAGACATCCTAACACTACAAATATGCATACACATGAACTGCACATATCTTCTCTGGTAAAATGTTTGTACAATGCGTGAATGAATCCATTCGAAATTATTGTTTAAATATTTAAAAAATTTTCTTTTCATTTTTATTTAGTCTCCGGGTGACGACGTCTTCACAAGAGTAGATCCTGGACAATTCCGCAATTATTCGTATGATATAAACATAAACCAACCAGCTGGCACGTATTGGTATCATGCTCATTGGCACGGATCCACCTGGTTTTAGGTTTGTATTGACCTTCCTATCTGTAGTAAACAAATATTTCGCATGATATACCATGTTAAAAAATAGCAATACAATGGATTTGATAATACACTGCTTAAAAGTAGGTTATTTAGTATTTTTTCCCAATTTGCTTCAAATTCCAAATGTTTAATAAAGACAAGACAATAAAACTGAGTGTTAAGAAAGTAGAATTTTTTTTGCGGTTGAATTTCATGAGTGCGACAGAGTAATGTATGTATAAAGCCACGTTTTCAACCGGAAGGAATTCTTCCCCAGGGAACAATTTTGTCGTTTGTGGGGAAGATTTGTATTTTTGGTAATATTGCTAATATTTGTTGGTTCTTTATATTTTAACCATAATACTTACTTATATACACACTATGAACTCTTAAAACAGTGCAAAAGATAGAGTAGAAATTCTGCTGCAGAGTTTTAACGTGAATTATTGGAAGGATAATGGTTCGAAATAGCCAACCCCCAGATCTCTCCAAGCCTCCCCATCTCTCCAAGCCTCACTTTATTGTGCACTAATTTGGTTAGGCATTGGCGAATCAGAAAAATTCTCATTCTAATACAGTATATATATATATATACTAACCCTATACTATGCTAGCTTTTTCTGAGCCTTTTCCGGGCTGCAAAGCGTATAAAAAGAATGATATAAAACTTTTTAAAAGTATTTCTCGGAAAAAATAATCGGTACATAAAAATGGTTTCAATTTACCTGGACATATATAAACATGATATGTACATATTATTGCAGGTAATGAGTGATCCATCTGGTTTGTTGATTGTTGATGAAGAATCGATCGATATGGATGTGAAACTAGATGCCGTTTCATGCCCTAATCATTGTGGGCATGACGTCGATATACTGCTTCAATCAACGTTGCAATACACCAACGATTCTGTGGACTTTATACATGAAGCTCAAGAACAGATGGGGGATCCTTTTGGGCAACATACATACTCCAAACTAATTTCTCCCCTAGTCTAGTCTTTTCATTGTATTTTATCTATTTCAGTAACTTTTCTTGTGATGTTCTGTGTCATTTATGTATCTTGCTTAATTTTTTCTTTCGTCATGTCTATTTTATCTCTTTTCTTTTTTAATAACTTGCTAGATTGAACAAATCCACGGAAGATTGGCTTATGAACGTTGAAAATGGATTCAATTATTTCACAACAAATGGTCTATATAAACCTACATTAACAATTCAGAAAAATCAGATGAAAAGATTTCGGTGAGGACTCTAATTTATATATATATATATTTTGGACCTCCGCTCAAAGAGATCGCTATTCTCAGTCTTTATGTCTGTCTGTGTACACTCTAAGGAATTTTCGGTAGATTTTACCGTCATTTTAGGGGTACAAAATTAAAAAATGAGGTCGGTAAACTGATTCACCGACAAATGTCGGTAATAATCACCGACATTGGGAGCGTGGCATTAGTTAATGTTGCGCGCGCAAACTGGTAAAGGATAGCAGCCAATCAGACGCTATATTTCAAACGCCTAATTTATCACGCGCGGTTTTTTGTTGCAAGTGAAACAATTGAAGTATTAGCAAGTTTAGAGAGGTGTAATAGGTTGCCCATTCATAGAAAAGAAGCTGTGCATCATAGCGGTTGAAAATATGAGAATATTTATGGGGTACACGAGAGAATGTAAATTATCCAAGGGATATACGGATGAACAGAGAATTGGGGAAACCCTGGCCTAGACTGATGCTGGCCTCACGTAACAGCGGAAATTCCAGGCGTCTATACTAGCTTGTTTAAATGTTGATATATATGAGTTATATTATACAAACTTTGTTGAATATTCAGAATTGCTAATGCGGGAGGTTATGTTGGACTCGAGGTCGAAATAGCAAATAGTGGAGGTACTGGACAATGTGTAATCAGAGAAATTGCAATTGATGGTGTTCATCTCAATGCTCCTAGAAATCAGATATATCAACAAACTTATCTTGCAGTTGGTGCGCGAGTTGATTGGTTGATTTATTGTGATGCGCCTGGAATATATCAAGTAATTCTATTTTTAAAATTAGAAAAATGTGGATGTTTAATTCTTTGCAATCACATGATCAGCAATAAAATGACTAACTGATCAATACTTAAGAAGCCTAATTAATACAAGTACTAGGTTGTTACTACGGTGCTATTTCGTGTATCTAATTTATTTAAATACATTCTAAAAAGTTACCAACGGCTTTTGGATAATTTTTTGGTATTGAAAATTACGGTATATATATATTATATATATATATAAAATAATTACAAACGTTAAAATGTGGAAAGTTGTTTTTATTTAAAGTTTGAGAAAAATATGACAGCGTTGAAGTGCAGTATAGCAGAAACACTATGTATTGTATATAATTATACATCAAATCAAAGTGTGTTCATTTTTACAAGAGGAACTTGTATTAAATCTATGATAATATATTCTATATTCAGAGTATTGTAGTATATATATATATTGCTATCGTATTTCAGCCAACCTTTCCATTTATCAACCTTTTAGCTCCGTTCAATGTCGTTGCCCGATAGTGAATGGTCAATTGGAACATTTCGTAGATACAATGGTACATTGCTGACCATCAATGTTACTGAAAGCAACTTGGCAGTTCCCAGTTTTCCAACCTCTTTACCCACCAGACCAGATTTCATCAAAGACCTACGCAATATCAATAACGTGCCAGAAGAAAACAAATTCACTGTTGAACTTTCAGACGACTTTCAGGGAAATAAACAATATATGTCCAATTACTCGTTTTATTCTTTATTTTTCATGCACACAGATACGAAATACATCTTAGTTACCTGTTACTTCAATAATTTGTTAACCAATTGAGCCTAGAAACATGATCTGCGTGATGTAGCACTGGATATTTAGACATAAATTGTATTCACATGTACCGACACCATAATCAGGAAGCTTGAAAAAAACACATTTAACTTTAAAAAAAAGTTTTATTAGAAAATGAGATAAGTTGTGTACACTGGTGTAATGTCTAAAAATACATTCTTATCTTGTTTCAAGATTACCGAGTTCAAATGCTTATTGTACACGAAGTGGCCCTATAGATACCGCGTTTCCTCGAAAATAAGACAGGGCCGTATTTCAATTTTATTGGACTTATTTTGGGGGGGATGTCTTTTATTTTCATTTATCAAACACAAAAAGATTTAAAACGTGTAGGAGAGATTGTTGCTGTTGCCTAAAAAAAAATTCACGCTATGGACTAGGCCTTATTTTAAAGAGAGGGTTCGGTTCATATTAGAATCTTTTTTGAAATTCAGGTATTATTTTCAGGCTTTTATTTTAAATTTTCAGTAAATAAAGATTTTTTTTGCTAGAAGGTCATTACTTTTATTTTTAAGATTTTTTTTTTTGCTAGAAGGCCATTACTTTTGTTTTTTTCAAATATTTGAGTGAGTTCTATGTGATTTCTTATTTTGTGTGCTGCGACGTCATCAAAATCGGCGCACCTATTGGCGGTTCCGCGAACGTATATCAGCGGATCTCGTGCTCAGCGAACTTTGGTACATCTCGTGCTTAGCCGCAGTGAGAAGTTTTTAGGACATATTTACTGCGGTACCTGATCTTGTAATACCAAAGGGACACGGATTAGTTGGTATTTTAATTCACGTTGAACCGAATCACGAAGAATGACTCGTCGTCACAGGATCTAGCTATGACAGTCCCTTTACCATTACCGGTACCGAAGTGTAGTCGAAGCTGTCTCTGGTGCGTTATGGTCGAGTTGTCCGCTTCCTGTTACGGATGCTGGCAACCGCATATCATCTTCGGGGAAATTAATTACAAAATATTTAGTTCTGCCCTATGTGTCCACATATTTGAACATAACTCTCTTGTTTCCGTAACAATAACCAATCAGCTAAGAGTCGGCGATGACGTAACAATGTCTAATTTAGCAGTCGATCAGTTCGCTAAGACCACAAATGTTACATGTGGTTAAATTATGCATTGCCTCTGCTCAGACAGATATTAAAGCATGATTGTAAACATTGCCTAGTTTGAACGGTTTTCCGTGTTTATTTGTCAGTTTTCAATTGTGTTTCCAAAAATTAGTTGTAAATGGAGTAATTTAATTCTCAATCCATTATGTCTGCCGATGAGCTTCAGTTTAGTTCGGTGATGTGAGGCATTAGGGACATTATTAACCTCAGGTTTAGACCTGTTGCGACTTCTGCATTTGCCGATGTAAAAAGAGGTGACGCCTGCAATTTCTTGCTCTGACCGTTATTGCGCTCAGGCCTGACCAGTGATTTCCCTACACCCCCCCTATAGGGGGTGAACACCCCCCCTAAAATTTCAAACACCCCCCCTAATTTTGAGATGCGACAGCGTTTTTAGTTCTTTATTGAAAAGAATCAAACTTCAGCGATTTGTCTTCTTACCAACAAAATATTTCAGTTCTGAAGGAATACAACATTATGCGACATTATGATCAGTTGACGAGCGTATTTCAAAATTTAATTCTTACAAAAGTCAAACAAACATGTTCAAAAAAATTAGAAATGTGTAACAAAACTAGCCATAAGTAGGCATTCATACAATGCCAGATGAGCAAGTAACTTCATTAGTCACTATCAGTTGCAAATTACTTGTTGAAACGTAGTAGTATATATTTACGGTTGAAAGCCGTGCTTGTTATCTATTCCCCGGGAATTCTATCAGCTAGATATTATAATTATTGATTTCATTACATAACAAACTGCGATGCTAGGTGTATCTAAAATCAAGCTTGGAGCCTATTTTGGTAACTATTTTCTCAGAATTTTCCCCAGCCGTGTCGTCCCGCACTTTTCCTCGCTCCCCTTTTCTGGCCCTACAATTTCATTCTGCTGTGGATTGGCTCGCCGTCAATCAACTTAGGGGGCCCTCATGTACATCGTTTCTTAAATACATACCTTTTTTTTTAAGAATACAAATAGCCTAGTTTTATCTCTAAAAGCAAATTATTTACCACCCCCTAAAAAGAAAAGCTGGGGAACATACTGGGCCTGACTTGCAATGTTTCTTGTGAATAAAAAGCAATGTAATGGTGTTTCGTTGCTGGATTCATAGAAATACTGTTTTCAGATGCGTTATGTTATTTTAGTAAAAATACCGGGCACATGTACGATGTAGCCTACCCAATGAGCATATATACAATGAGTGGAAACTTGCAAAGATTTGCTCATTTTGGTATTGTTCCCTGTATTTTTTACGTCGTCCGGCTAAATGGTTCGTTGCATATTAAGAAAACGCATTGCTCGCTGCCAAAATCCCTTGCTTCAGCCGAGTCGGGTGCGAAATTGACCGTATTGAGGTCTTTAATTATTCAATACATATTTGGTTTTGGGTTACGAAGTATGGTACGCTGAAAGCATACAACTATGAGCATATGCTTATTGGGAATGCATATCAATTAGATAGTAAACGTGGAAAAATTTGTATTCAATGGAAGAAGCATACTGAAAATAGGGAATTTGTGCAAACCAAAAAATTTGGGGGGTTATGATATTATTAACATACCCATTTTTACAATGTGCATGTACATAATTAGTGTCTTGGATTATTATAAAGCTAGAGAATGTGATTAAAATGAGGATTACAATCATATTTGTATGTCCTTTGTTGAATACAATATTGGACAACAACTTAGTACATTTTGGGGGATTAGAACTAAAAATACATGTTTACATAGATTTTGTCCTCAAAGTGAGTATAGATTAATATTAGAATTTTTAAGAAAGCATAACATAAGTAGTACAGATATAAAAGAAGATATGCATAAAACTATTTATAAAAAAATTGTTATTTCTATGACTGGGGACAGATTAATTTTTCTACGCAATTGTAATTTAAATATTGCATGTGAGAATATTCATAATAATATTTTGGCAAACTATATGAAAACCTTTAATTTCAAGTTAATGTGGGATATTTTACCAGTAAAAACAAAACCTGGAATAAGAAATATAGCAGGAAATGATATGTGTGTGTTATGTGGAAAAGAACCAGAATTTGTTAGCCATCTTTTTATGAATTGTGAATATTTTGATTATGTTTTTGATTTTATGGAAAATACTGTTAGGAATTTAAATAATGCCAGACTTTTGAAAAATTATGAAACTTGTGTTTTACTGGATTTAAGCTATTTGTTACATTCCAACATTACAAGATGTTTATTTAATTTCAATCACTAGATATAAAATATGGATACAAAGAAATTCTGTTATATTCGAAAGTAATACCCCTAATCAGCACCTAGTTATCAAACAAATAAAAACTGCAATCACTTACAGACTCAACATTGAAAAAAATAGAAAATCACCAAATTTTGTCAGAGAATTTGAAATACTAAGGAATTGTATTTGAACTATAAATCTAGTGTGTATAAATTTAGTATGTATTACAATGAACATGTCTAATATATTTAATTTTTTACGTTTATTGTACATAATCTAACTCAATATACTAAAAATTGATGAATTGTATGCCGATGCGATCAACACCTCAAACACTGATGGAATGGACATATGAAAAATGAATATTGGATTATTTATCCTACAGTACAGAATATGAACCAGTCGCCCAGTGGGGTGCGGTTATTTATGTATTTATTAGGATAATGAGGATAAGGATAAGGATTTACATATTTATCCCGGGGGAAAGGAAAGCCGATAAGACGACTTATCCATATGGCGAACCACGGCCTCTCGTCCGGTTACCATTCCAAGTCGGGCATGGGATTAGTTATATTGTTTGTTTTCGGAAGCATGGACTTGTTAGTGGAGGAAGCCGTAACCGACCAGCGGTTACGTGAATCACCCAACGGCGGCGAGGAGTCCAGCAATCCTCTTGCACATAACCATCCCTGCATGGGATTCGAACCTGCGGACCCATGCAGAGTAATTAGAGGTGCGGTGGCGAGCGTATTCCTAACGCTTAGCCCGTTGAGCCACACCGCCGCGCATGGGATTTACATATTTATCCAAGGGTAGAGGAAAGCCGAGAAGAATGCCTAAATATATGGCAAACCACGGCCTCTCTCAATCATAGCTCTGTCCTCCATATGAATCACATGGCTCTGCGAGCTATTCGTTTACTTATTAAAAATACTGATTTTTACTATTTCTCTGGGATATCTTGCCATTGAAAACAAAAGCCAGAAATTGGAAGAATAGCAGAGAATGAAATGTGTGTATTATGTAATGAAGAACCTGAGTTTGTTTCACATATTTTCATGTATTGTAAATTTACAAAAAATATTTATGAGGATTTTGTTTTAGATATATTAAAATTGATTAGAATACATTTTGTTATCAATATGATTCTTGCATATTATTTAATTTCAACGATCCTTTATATAGTCATATAGATACTGTTGATTTGGATGCAATTATACTTTTGTAATCAATAGTGAGATATAAAATTTTGACCATGAGAAATTCTATTATATTCGAAAATAAAACACCCCATTTTGCCTTTCTCAAAAAGCAGATAAAAATGGCCATAATATGTAGAAAAATATAGAGAATTATAGAATAAACAACCCATTTGAGAGGGAATTGAAAAATTTATGTAAAGCGTTATTTCAAAAAGAAAATTATATGTTTATGATATGTATTTTATATTTACTAATTTCATTTTTATTGTTTTATATCAATGCATTTATTAAAATAACCTAATTATGGAATGGATTACTACTGGAATTGAACAAAATAAATACTGAATCATGGATGCAACATGGAATATGAACTTATTTATATTAACCGTAATTAAAATCACTCATTGAGTGAACGAATGAGCATACTGTAATGCTTATTGGGAATACATACCATTTATTAGGCAGAAAACTTAACTACAGAACAGAATATGAACCAGCCAAGTGGTGACCTGGGATATTGTATTCATTGATATAGATAGTTTATTTTGAAAAGTCCACAATCTGACAATACAAACAAATAAAAAATGGAGAGTTCTGGAGAGCGAGCAAAACCTTTAAAAAAGTTTAAAACACGATGAGTATCATGTGCCCGCCGTGTTATAGCAAGTAGTAATGTGTAATGAATTTAATTCACTGTGGTAAATGAATTGCTATCTTTTTATTTGTTATGAGCACACTTGCTGGAACTCCATAATCTATTATTTTATTCGTTAGTAACACTTTTTATAAAAATATCAAATTGTTTATCATACTTGCATCCATATTTCGCCCTAAATTCTATGACACTTTCTCTGTATCCAAATATCTATGTACATGACCACATTATTTATTTTTTAGTAATACTTCGTTTAAAAGTATCTTAATGTTTATTATACTTGCTATTCTGGTATTTAATCAATTTTTTGCCTTGAATTTTATTCTATGATACTTGCTCTGTATCCAAATATCTATATGTATATGAGCACTTTATTTATTTTTTAGTACCGGTAATACTTATTTAAAAATAACCTATTGTTTATCATTGCTATTTCGGTATATTATCAATATTTCGCCTTAAAATTCATTCTATGATACATGCTCTGTAGCCGAATATAGATATGTACATGAGCACTTTATTTCATATATATATATATATCTGCTGGAGAAGGGTCAAATCCTGATCATGTATTAATGTGTGTCACTATCCTCCAAATCACTTGCCAGTCATAATCAAGTATTATAATTTGATGTGTTCAAATTATAGTGTATAAAGAAATATACTCATGATTTCATTACTATTATCAAATGTTTATAATTAAAGTGCTATAATAATAGAATTTTCCTCATCTTTGCTCATAAAAAACCCATGTCCTATCACATTAATTTTTAGTAGATAAATTTTCCAAATAATAGGTATCCTTGCTAACCCATTTTTATGCAGTTGATATGCAATACATGTCAACTTATCAGCTGAATAAATGATGATCCTAGGACAAAACATGATTATTTAGTACTTTCCAAATCAAAAATTCTTGTGAATAATGTATATAGTGAATACGGTATATGAGAGCTATTGAAGAATTTAACACCGAACCTGTTAAATGACCCCAAATGTTGTAACGTTGTCTCCCAGTCAAACACCTGACCTGAGCATCTCTTTTTTTTATTATAATTTATATATGTTCATGGTTTGACGAACGAAATAAACTCTCTCTCTCTATT
The DNA here is from genome assembly GCF_964204865.1 of Styela clava. Lineage (NCBI taxonomy): Eukaryota > Metazoa > Chordata > Ascidiacea > Stolidobranchia > Styelidae > Styela > Styela clava. Next base: position 10,364,914 of record NC_135257.1, on the reverse strand, counting down.
AGTTTAAAATACTGACTTCTGGACTTGGCTAATTTTATACATATCAAAACTTGTAAATATTTGCATATCAAAACTTGTCATTTATTTCGTTCCATCCATGTATTTTCAACTGTTTTTCCAATAAAACGTACTTATGCCTTACTGTTACTACTGTTATTTGTAGCTTATTATTGTTAGCTAACTATTTTGAGGTGAAAATGGTGCTCCAGAAGTATGTGTACCAATATGAAGGTAACTAATTTTGTTCGCCTATTTTATATCAAGTTGTGTAAATGGACTAAATTCTATCGGTAGGGGATATTCACTTGTGTAACACAGACAATTCCCGAACTTTTAATAGAACAAAAATAAGGAGAATCGTAACCTAACCTGGTACACATACTACAAGAGTACCGAAAAAACAGCCCACATAGTAAAAGCAGTTATGGAAATACTTTACATTGCAGAAAAATTAATTCACATAGTAAATAGCAGACGCAAGATGTATTTTGCATTGCAGAAAAAATAGCTCACATAGTTAATAGCAGTCCTGAAATATTTCTCACTATTGATAACAAAAGTATAATTGCATCCAAATCAACAGTATCTATATGACTATATAAAGGATCGTTAAAATTAAATGATATGCAAGAATCATATTGATAACAAAATGTATTCTAATCAATTTTAATATATCTAAAACAAATTCTTCATAAATATTTTTTGTAATTTACAATACATGAAAATATATGAAACAAACTCAGGTTCTCCATTACATAATACACACGTTTCATTCCCTGATTTTCTTCCAATTTCTGGCTTTTGTTTTCAAAGGCAAGATATCCCAGAGTAATTTATAGTTAAAATCAGTATTTTTAATAGGTAAACGAATAGCTCGCAGAGCCATGTGATTCATATGGAGGACAGAGCTATGATTGTGAGAGGCCGTGGTTCGCCATATATTTAGGCATTCTTCTCGGCTTTCCTCTCCCATGGATAAATATGTAAATCCCATGTTATATCAATGAATAAATACATAAATAACCGCACCCCTCTCGGCGACTGGTTCATATTCTGTTCTGTAGATACGTTTTCTGCCTAATAGATATGCATTCCCAATAAGCATATGCTCATAGTTGTATGCTTTCAGCGTACCATACTTTGAAACCCAAAACCAAATATGTATTGAAGAATTACAGACCTCAATACGGCCAATTTCGCACCCGACTCGGCTGAAGCAAGGGATTTTGGCAGCGAGCAATGCGTTTTCTTAATATGCAACGAACCATTTAGCTGGACGAGGTAAAAATGCAGGGAACAATACCAAAATGAGCAAATCTTTGCAAGTTTCCACTCATTGTATATATGCTCATTGAGCCTACCGTAGGCTTCCATATGTGAATGCCTGAACGGGATGCAATCTTGGATAATATTGATACAGTTACCCATAGCTCATAAAAAGTATGCTACACGAAGAGTTTACTTTTTTTTTAAGTTATAAGGTAAGATTCCATGATATGTCATTATTGTTTACAAGTAATAACACTACCGGTATGATAGATAAAAACTGTGCCCACAAACAATTACACAGAGTAAGTATGTAAGTATATCACTTTCTGTTTCAGATGTTCACAATTTGAACACTTACAGCTGGAGAAAACCTTCATGCTTGAGCTCTTCCCCCTGATCACCATAGTTGCTGTACATTGATTGAAATACCAAGCCAACTACTGAAGAATATCTTAAAAAACTTGCTTCTGCGAGGTACATACTGGGACAGTAAGGGGTGTTGTGTATGTTAGTATTGTGACGTAATAATAGCGTCTGGGTCTATTCGACGCAGACGCGTAATAATGGGATTCGAGTAGGCTGTTGTTCATGTGATGGTACTGTTTTGCTGCTAAGATTAAAGACTATTCCATTCATACGAACAACGTGTCTATTTGCCTCCAATATAATAAGGGACACGACAGGGGTTTAATCAGATTACTGTATGGTATGCCAAGTTCACAATTACAGACTGGACTAGCATTTACCTGCCGTGTTTCTACTGGAATTGTTTGAGCAAGGAGTTTGTGATGTCAAACAAGCTCTTACAAACGTTAAAAATGAGAGAACCGTAACCAATCCAGTAAAATATCTAGGAAATACTAAACTAATAGCTGTGCAGCAACATTTCAATTATCTACTCTTGCTTGGAACCTTGAAGACAGCCAAAATGCAATTAGTAACAGAGGAAAAACTACTACTATTGTGTTCTTGTATTTATGCATATTTTTAACAAATTATATATATCTCACACACAAGTTGAATAAATTCCGTTGAGTATTCTAAGCTGGAGATGGCACCCATAACAAGAATGATTACTATTCCCGAAGGTGTAAAATGCTGAATTGTTATAAGATGTTGAGATAATACATTGATTTTGTTATTTGCACCTTAGAAAAAGAATCACTAGGCATTGACGTAATCTATATGTGAGTGAAGCAATGTGCTCTATCTTTGCTTGGGTATACTTAGATCTAGGATAGCATACCAAAAGTCTATATTTAGCCACAAACTGCCGATTGTGACTTCTCATAATTGGGACTCAGAGGTTCACAGAAATCAAATCTTCCGCTTATGGTGTTCTTTAGTGATGTGCTTGCCATTTCAATCAGAACTTTTGAGGATGAGGAAGTTTTTGTGCTATTTTCGTCGTCGACATTGGACTGGTAAGTTGTGAAACACAAATGAGGTCGGGGCGAGGTTCAAAATTCCATTTTTGATTGACTCCAAATTGCGTGAGTGTTTTTAGATGTTTTGCAAAAAAGTGAAAGCATTATTCATCATAGGAGATATTTTGAGGGTTGTGCGACTAACCTTTATTTTACGTATAACTTGTGGCTATGTACATCTTCATGTACAAACTTTTGCTCGACGTTGTTTCATTTTGGCGGCAGATATTTGTGGTAGTTTTGCCTTTAAAATAAAGTAAGTAAAGTGTGTAAAGGTTAACCATGTGGAAATGATTTTGTTAAGAAAATATACGTCATTTTCGGTAGTTATTTTTCAACCTAATAAAAGTTTTTCATTTTTCCATTTATGGAGTGGCGTCATTGTATTTTGAAAATCGAAACACCTTTGTGAACTCCCATACCTGCCTCGGAGTGAATCCGATAAAGAAGCGGTGTGCAACATTTTTTGGTGGCTCATATAACCAACTCCAGACATCCAGCTGGGCCAACATAATATATTAATTTTTCTTCTACATAACGAATTGATAAATTCTAACAATAAAAAGACAATCGCTTAGCCTTAGACTTACAGTACTAAAGACATCGGCGAACCGCAAAAGATTTGTTGCAACGACAAGAGCAAAAAATATTATTCTATTATACCCACTTGAGCGCCTTTTTAAACATACACTACCGGTTTAGGATTTAATGCTTGATAAGGAGTGTTGACATATGTCATACTAAATGGCTTGGCGGGTAACTTCTTGCACACCTCTGCACTCGGCTAAAGTACAGCATGCAGTAAACTTGAAATACTTTAGAGAAGGGTATAAATTTGTCTTGCACTTTTTCAATTGGGCCGAGGATTTTACACATGATTAGTTTGAGGAACTCGGGAATTTTCATCACAAGTTAGGCAATTTCATCTGTATATACTCTAATATGATAGCACTGATAATTTTGTAGCTTTCGGTTACGACACGAATATCATGGTTGCTTTGAAATACTTCGCCGAGGTATCTTGCTTTGACTTTCATCCAAGAAAGGACGAAAAAAAAATACATGCATTTCACCAAGGAAGATGGATGCTGGTAGAAACTTGAAAATTCCCATTTTTTTTAAATATTTTTTTCAAGTCAACGCAAGCAACGTTAACAAATTATTGAAGTAATAACTAAGTAACTAAGATGTATTTCGTCTCTGTGTGCATGCAGAATAAGGAATAAAACAAGTAATTGGACATATATTGTTTATTTCCCTCATTCTGTCATCACAATCCTAACCCACCCAGAAGCAGCCATTGTAGGTATGACGACGCGTGGGACGTCACTACAAGTGAAAGGGTACTCCTGATGCGTATCAAGATAGCGGACACCGGAACGTAGTATGTGTACCAGGTTAGGGTTAGGTCATAATTGTATTCCAATTTTTCTTATTTTAGTTCGGGACTAGCAAAGTGAAACCCGTAGTATTTATACCTAAAATCGTGACCTGACCAGTGAGTACCAGTGAAAGTGCTGGTTGATGGTAGGCATCATTTCGATATTTTCGACTGCAGATATTTTAAAATAAGCACCTGCCAACTCATACACCATATTTAATTAATTCAGATAGCTATGTATAAATACACCAATTCAATAGCAGTTTTGACATTTATTAGGAAATCTAATTCATTCCCAAGCAAAAATAGACAGCCTTCAGTTAAAATTTATATAAGTTAACTCTTATTCATATTATATATTAAATGAATAGAAATACCTGAACAAACTGAACTTTACCATTCTGCCCAAAAGCATTACGCCTTCTGAAACCAAACAAAACATAATACTAATTTATGATCTGGTGATCGCATTCCTCATATTACTGCACCTAATATAAAATATGGGCTGTTTATGACACTGTTATTTTCTTAGTGAAAGTGCACCACGATAGCTAAACGAATCTGGCTTATGCGGGTGCGCATACTCAAATGTCTGCGTCTAAAGATCGGCAACACTTTTGTTCTTCAAGATGTTATTGGAAATTGTCAGTAAATAAGTATTATATCCTGATTTCAAATCGAAATAAACAAAATGAAACTGATTAGCGTCGAGCATGTGAAGACTGATCCGGATCCCGATGCTTCGATATGAAAAGTAAACTCTGCCTCCTCCCGACCGTCTGCCTATTCAATGAAAATCATACACGGATGGGTTTTTGCCATTTGCCAATCTACTGATTTGTTTGCCTACGTGAGAATCATATCCAAATAGAAATAGGTACATATTAATGGATAAGCTGACCATAGAATTCAAATTTTGTTTATTTTGAAAGAGTGTTCCTCCATGTGATAAACTGACCTTGGAGCCATGAATCTGAGCATTGACCTGTTTTGTTTTATTACGTATAAGACTTGCATAAATAAAAATATAATCTTATTCAATTTTTTATCATAACGTAATATGCTACAAAAGAATTACTCTAAGTTTCAGTTTAATCGCATAAAACGTAATGAATTTTTATATATTTATTAAAAATAAGCGCCATTGGCAAGTAAAAGTAGAAAGTACTACTTTTATTTCATTCAGAACCTTTTCAAAAATTATTTTTTTTCCTTACAATATAGAAAAATAAAAATTAATCCAGTTACAATTGATACAAAACAGACAACGGATAAAACAATAATCGTGATTTCTTGCCCATCTAATGCTTGTGGTTCTGGTTTTCTGAAAAAAAATAATAATTATTTAGCATACATGCGAATTTGAAATCACAGAATAGATTCAAAGCAGCTTTTCTTTAATCGTGAAATAGGAAATTGCAACTACTTACAATAACTTTGGACTAAGCAGGTAACATTTAACAACAAGATTATATAAATGCGTAGAATGAATATGAACACAAGTGCTTACTTTTCAACTTCCTTGCAACTTAAATCTTTTTTAGGAATGTAGTTCGATGTCTTTATATCTATGAAAATAAGAACTGGATGTTGTCATTTTAGTTTACATAAGAAAGTTAGTGCTAGGCGAAAAAAATAAGTATACTATATAAACGATGCTAGAAATATTTTTTCATGTGATATTTCATATCATTTTTCCTATTACAAGCCCAAGAAAAGCAGCCCATTACAGTCGTATTTGAAAGTTTCATACGCTTGTATATTGGCAGAAAATTTATGGTCACCCGTTACAGAAATTTACCACATTTTGTGTGGGTCGATTTGCTTTCATTTCATTTCCGAATTTTAAATTTTCTAAACAAATCGAACAAAAAAAGCCTCTGGGTCATTATTAATTTCTTTACCAACATACAAAGCAACAAAAAATAAAAGTAAGTGCCGAATTCTATTACCTTTGACAGAATCAACTGTTAGCATCATTCCCAAATCTTCGTGCTTCAATACATGACAATGGATCACTACTGGGCCATCATACTCATGTACATTGAAACGAACCTATGAAAGAAAAGTTTTTCTCCATTAGGATACACCTATACCTAATTGTCGAATCATAGAACTATACAATATAATTACCGTTATGTTGGAATAAGGTGGTACATTGATCACATCCCTCCAATCTCCGCTTTTTACGTAGCCCACTGATTTTCCGTTTTCTACTCCTTGTTCTAGCGCCTCCCAGCGTTTCCTGTGATCCACGAACTTTTTGTCCGGATGATCAGGCCAAATAAGGTTTGGATCTTATGTTAAGAAAATATAAGATTGTATTAGGACTGCCTAAAATTTATAACAGGCCAATTTCAAACAACACAGTGTTGTCTAGTTTGTCTTGCCTGGAATCTTATAAATGTTCTACTATTGTTCCAGATGTGGAGAGCGTTCTCAAAGAGTTCAATAAGTCGTATCCAAACATCATTGAATAACTCAAATCGCTTAGTTTAAGCCACCTATCGAGCTTGTAGTAATATGTGTCTGTCATTATTCGATCAAGCGTATGGACTGTAAGATAAAAAAAAGATAATTTATGGAACTCACCTTCGTATTGAAGTGAAGGGATACCATACGTATCGTTGCAAAGGTCACCATTTTGAGATCGTAGTACGAACGTTGGATATTCCGCAAAATAATGCTGTGATCTACCGCTCAGAGGACCTATATAATCGTTGTAACTAATAACCTGAAATAAATTGGGTTCATTGGTGAAGTCACATATTTAATATGAATTATATAAAAATCATTGTTATTCAGTGTTTATCAAAGCTCGTTATATAGCCAAGCTCATTATCTTCGCTCCCACACAATTTATATTTAAAATAAACTATTAAGGTAAAAACATTTGAAATTAGAAATACGTTCTCCTTTTTATCCGCTTAATTTTAAACATTTTTTCTTCTGCTGTGAGAATTTTCTTTCACGCGGAAAACCACTTTCATACCGCACGTACTTTTTTACTATATATTTAAATAATAGTAATATGACTCGTTCATTTTCCATTTAATATTGTTGTAGCCTCAGTCAAATTTTAAAGTTTCCCATTAAAATTGATGTTTCATATAGTATCTTACCTGGAAGTGATTAACATGGATGTGCAATGGGTGTGGCGATCTTTGAACAGAGTTAACAAAAGTCCATTCTTGCACGCTTCCTACCTCCATTCGGTGTCTGGTCAAAATACAAAAAAGAAAATTATGCAAAACAAAGATTCTGGATTGTAAAATACAAACAAACTGTAGTTTAAATTTGCCACTTTTTAGTCAGCGTACAGGTTTATGTAACTTACCCATAATCTTCTTTTTTGACATATTTTTGACGATTCATGAAAAAGTTGTCTGAGAGTTCAACAGTGAATTTGTTTTCTTCTGGCACGTTATTGATATTGCGTAGGTCTTTGATGAAATCTGGTCTGGTGGGTAAAGAGGTTGAAAAACTGGGAACTGCCAAGTTGCTTTCAGTAACATTGATGGTCATGAATGTACCATTGTATCTACGAAATGTTCCAATTGACCATTCACTATCGGGCAACGACATTGAACGGAGCTAAAAGGTTAATAAATGGAAAGGTTGGGTGAAATACGATAGCAATATATATACTACAAAATTCTGAATATAGAATATATTATCATAGATTTATTACCAATTCCTCTTGTAAAAATTAACACACTTTGATTTGATGTTTCGATATATACAACACATGGTGTTTCTGCTATACTACACTTTAACGCTGCCATATATTTCTCAAACCTTCAAATAAAAACAACTTTCCACATTTTAATGATTGTAAATAATTTATATATATACCGTAATTTTCAATACCAAAAAATTATCCAACAGCCGTTGGTAACTTTTTAGAATATATTTTAATAAATTAGATACACGCGATAGTACATAACAACCAAGTACTTGTATTATTTAGGCTACTTATCTAAGTATTGAACAGATATATAATCACTTTATTGATAATATTTTATCTGATTTATAAAAATGGAATTACTTGATATATTCCAGGCTCATCGCAATAAATCATCCAGTCAACTCGCGCACCAACTGCAAGATAAGTTTGTTGATATATCTGATTCCTAGGAGCATCGAGATAAACACCATCAAATGCAATTTCTCTGATTACACATTGTCCAGTACCTCCAATATTTGCTATTTCGACCTCGAGTCCAACATAACCTCCCGCATTAGCAATTCTGAATATTCAATAAATTTTGTATAATATAACTCATATCAACATTTGAACAAGCTAGTATAGACGCCTGGAATTTCCGCTGAAAACATCATACTAATGTACTCCAAGCCAGACTAACACTACAATCAAACTAACAATATATCGACTGAATACGCCGACCCAGCGGCCTAGCTATTGTGACAAATGAACCGCTTTCGAGCGAATAGCTCATTAATATGAGGAGAAATATTCAGATCTTCAAATACTAACATCAGGAAATAAAAGATATATTTGATGGTAATTAAAGGGTTACGGAAATAATATTCTTATGCACCTCTTGAAAAGTCGTAATATAGCCTACCTCTGGGGGTACATGTTATCTAGTTTGGGAACGCCTGGTATGGAACCCCAATCGCGCGGATCGCGTCGGTATCCTTACGTGAGTGTTGTACTGCTAATATTTAAATAATGTTCACTAACACTTTACAAGGCTCCCCAATTTAGAGAAGATAGGGACGGCTTGCTAACGAAAATCATTTTCTTTCGCAAGGAAGAGTAGCAGGGGTCAATCTTGGAATTTCGATTTAGTTTACAATAAAATGGCGACGAATTGTGAGAAAATTAGACATTTTCCAACGATCGGACCTTTTTTCGCTGCTGTCATAGAAACGAAACATCACTTTAGATGAAATGCATATTACTAGGATGACAGGTAACCCACGTGAGCAATTTTATCTAGATTGGTACAGTTTTCTATACGTTACAGCTACACACACGGACAAACAGACACATAGTTACACAGACAGACATAAAGACTAAGAACAAAGATCTCTTTGAGCGGAGGTTCAAACTATATATATATATATAATAGAGTATTTACCGAAATCTTTTCATCTGATTTTTCTGAATTGTTAATGTAGGATTATATAGACCATTTGTTGTAAAATAATTAAATCCATTTTCAACGTTCATAAGCCAATCTTCCGTGGATTTGTTCAACCTAGCAATTTATTAAAAAAAGAGAGATGAAATAGACATGATAAAAGAAAAAAATGTAGCAAGATACATAAATGACACAGAACACCGCAAGAAAAGTTACTGAAAAAGATAAAATATAATGAAAAGACTAGATTAGGGGAGAAATTAGTTTAGAGTATGTATGTTACCTGAAAGGATCCCCCATCTGTTCCTGAGCTTCATGTATAAAGTCCACAGAATCGTTGGTGTATTGCAACGTTGATTGAAGCAGTATATCGACGTCATGCTCACAATGATTTGGGCATGAAACGGCATCTAGTTTCACATCCATATCGGTCGATTCATCATCAACAATCAACAATCCAGATAGACCACTCATAACCTGCAATGATATGTACATATGTTTATATATGTCCAGGTAAAGTGAAACCTTTTTATGTACCTATTATTTTTTTCCAAGAAATACTTTTGAAAAGTTTTATATATATCATTCTTTTTATACGCCTTGCACCCCGCAAAAGGCTCAGAAAAAGCAGCCACTGCTAACGGGCTAGTATATATATATTATACTGTATAACCTTTTTCGATATATTTCTCCCTTTGGCTGTTTCGAACCATTATCCTTCCAATAGTTAACGTTAAAACTCTGCTCCGTTGATTATTCACTTTTTAAAGAAAATTACCTAGTGATTGCAGAATTATGCAGAATTTCTACTCTAGCTTTTGCACTAGCTTAGCTGTTTTAGTAGTTTATAGTGTGTACATAAATAAATTTTATGGTTAAAATAAAGAACCAAAAAATATTAGCAATATAACCAAAATACAAATCCTTCCCACGAAGGACAAAATTGTTCAATTCCTTCCGGTTGAAAACGTGCCTTTCTACATTACTCTGTCGCACTCATGGAATTCAACCGCAAAAAAAAATTCTATTTTCTTAACACTCAATTTTATTGTCTTATCCTTATTAAACACTTGGAATTTGAAGCAAATTGGGGAAAAAATACGGTATTCCTGAAGTATGCGCACCAATATGTCACACCAATATGCACAACCTGAACCCTAACCTGGTACACGACCTGAGTTCAGGTTGTGCGCCATCTTGGTGCGCATACTTCAGGAGGTCAAAAAATACTAAATAGCCTACTTTTAAGCAGTGTATTATCAAACCCATTGTATTGTTATTTTTTAACATAGTATATCATGCGAAATATTTGTTTACTACTAATAGGAAAGTCAATACAAACCTGAAACCAAGTGGATCCGTGCCAATGAGCATGATACCAATACGTGCCAGCTGGTTGGTTTATGTTTATATTAAACGAATAATTGTGAGATTTTCCAGGATCTACTCTTGTGAAGACGTCGTCACCTGGAGGCTAAATAAGAATGGAAAGAAACATTTTTTAACTATGTTGGAAAAATATTTTTATTCTTCATATTAAAACAATAATTTCGAATGGAAGCATTCACGCATTGTACAAACATTTTACCAGAGAAGATATGTGCAGTCCATGTGTATGCATATTTGTAGTGTTAGGATGTCTTAGATCATTATGCTCTCTTTCAGGTTGATCTGGTCCAAGGCGGTTTTCCTGAAAATGACATATTTAATTTGTATAAAATATCAGTCAATACTTTGAATATCTCAAATTCATTTTAAACGACACGTTAAGTTAAAAATTGATTGATTACAATACAAACTCACTTTAAGCTATTTTATAAACCGGGAATAATAAGAACATTGTTTTACCAAATGAACATAAACAGTATCTCCAGGTTTCATTTGTATTGTTGGTCCGCAAAGATCTCCATTATAAACCCGGCGTTTTATTGTCAGCCATTCAATTTCGATATCGGCAACATCAACTACCAAATTGACGTATACGTTGTTACCATCCCGTCTATAAACTGATGAATTAGTCGATCTACAATCTCTGAAACTTTCTCCTCCTGAAACAATAACATATATATATATAAAGCACTTCGTTGTGAAGGCTTAGCCTTAGAAACGTTGTGAAAATCAGATACTAAGAATATAATGGCCAAAGTGAATTGCCGAAGTTTTTTAAATCGTTATTATATATATGCTTAGCGCGAGCATTGTAAATAATGCGTTCATGTTACTATTTCGGCGGTAGGTTTTAGATCTCAGGTTTGGGCCCTGGCCAGTCTAGTAATCAGCTCATTCCCAAGTCTTTGCTCTGGTCGGGAGAATTACAAAATTTCTATTCGCGTAAGTAAAAAAGTAATCAATCCACTCATAAAAGTGCGCCAAGTTATAGACATAATGAAAATCATAACAACAATATTGAAGCCAAACATTATCGTCTGGTAGGCTTTCAAGAATCGCTTAATTAAGGTAAACATTTTACCTATACATAACGGATTGACATACGAAATAATACCCACATAATTTCTACAGGAAGGTCAACATTCATGCACCATTTTATCATAGCTTACCCTGTAATGGACGACATTCAATGCACTTGTCACAGTTCGTATAGGTCAAAAATACTACAATTAGACCACATATTCTCAAAAAGTCGAGTTTTCGATTTTCCATTTTATTCGGCTTGCAGACTCTTCAAAACGATGTCTTTTCGGGCAAACGATCATACTTTTATACGCAAATTTCAGTATTATTTATGAAGAAAAAAAGGTTAAAGATAACGTCATTATTGCGCTAATCTAGCTGTTTGCCCAAAGACCCTCCGAGGGGAAGCACAGATGGCTGACAAAGTATTTGTGAGATATTTAAATAAATACAGTTAAATATTCCTCACCTTGTATGGAATGTTGACAAACGTGAGTTCCATGAAATTTTTAGGACTAACCCCTCTTCTGTGGAAAAGTCCCAAAGTATCATGGAAGACCTGTGATTGTAAATAGATACGAAGAAATAGAATCAAAATGGAGTTTCGTCGACTTGATCAAATATTGATTTCAACCGCAATGAAAATAGGATCGTACTGAAGTTCTTGGTATACCAACTTCGGAAAATTTTCGGGTAATTTTATACTTTTTTCAGAGAACTCAATTCAAATAATATTTAAACATTATCAAATTGAATTTGAATATGTGTGATTCTAACAAATAGTCTTTTTTATTCACGTAATATCACTCGAATTTAAATCTAATGGTTTAGTTAGGGGAAGAAAGCCTGTTTGTCTTTAATATTATTTTTATTGACAATAAAATTTGTTGTTCTAGCAATACCTACGAGTATCAATTTAGGATCGAGTATTAAGGAATACTTGAGCATAAAAATCCCCAAACAGGTGATCTTTTCATTTTGAGGTATAAGGGGTTGAGGTACCTAACCGATTTTAACCAAGATGAGAACTCTTGTTTGATAAAATTACAATACAGGTCTTAAATAAAAGAAATACCTTTACCAATAAGTTACAGTTCATAAACTGTAAATAATTTTTCACTTAATCAAACTGTGGTTGTATACCCGATGTAAACGCTATTGTACCGCAACCGCAAACCGTGATTATTGCTCGACTGCAATGCAACCAAATTTCAAAATTGAAATGAAAAATGAAATATCCCACTTATCAGCAAGAATGCATTTATAGCATAAAAATACTCAATTGTACTAAACTGTATTATAATCTTTACCAGGTATAAGTAAGTTGAATACATTCAACAACCATGGGTAAATGGCACGTTTACAATTTTACGTAAACCCAACGCCGACCACATCACAACGAGAAAACTCCGCTGTATGAACATTTGAGGTATCTCACTATCGCAAATGATACATTAAACAATTTAAGCAGAAGCAAGATTTGATTGCGGCGAGACTCTACGTCACGAAAACTCTTTGTTCAAATATCGCGTAGGCGGGAATTGTTAAAAACAATTCTAAGGAAATAGTTTGATTCCATGGAAGACAAATTTGTTTTAATTTGTGATGCAATGTCTAACGTTTTAAAGAAATGAAAGTCGTTTTGTATAGTTATAAATAATATCGTAATATTTACATAATATTCATTAAGTGAATGTAGATGTTTATGGACACTATATAAACCAGCTTGAGTTAAACAATAAAACTTATTCATATATAACTGTTCGATACGAAATCCCAGCCTGCTGGCTGTCACTTATTTGAATTCTCTAACATCGGTTGTAAACGTAGCATCAGTCACCCGCCTCCGTCTGTTGAATGTAACATTTTAGCCGTTTTAGTTATCTAAAATTATGACTGTTTCAGTCTACTATAATCAAGTTTGATACTGTACCCTGTCTTTTATATGGCATACTGAAAAAATATGGTTATCCTTATGAACCGCGTGAGGTAACCCGGAGACATGTTTTGCCAGCAAATTAACAGCAAAAAAGTTCCAATGTACATGACACTCCGAATGACAACGCAATGGAAAGTACACAAAAGTATTTTTATTTCTCATATCTAAACAAAGAGACGATTTTGAGTCTCAAACTAATAATATGTTGAATAATATTTAATTAGACGATATTTAGTTGTTTACACTAAGTGAGCCTTTATATCAGTTGCCTTTTTGGTTCCATTGTTCCAGCCATTCTTCTCATTTCTTTTCTGTGAAACAAAAATAAAACTTTTTTAATTCACCGATTTGTTATTAGAATTTATACAAAAACAATATATATATATGTATATTTCTTATTATGCTGTTTATATACTGTTATTATACTTATTATACTGTTGTGTCATTTTTTATGATAAGGCAAGATGAAATAAGACAGTGAACATATTTTCATAAAATGAATTTATATATATATTCGTCATACAAATTGTAGTGGGTACTAGTTAGTAGTACTAGTTCATAGCCCAAGACACTGTGATACCGATGTTTGGGTACTCCATCGTTCACAGCTCAGAAGGCTTATGGAGCAAAGATAACATCTTCAAAAAAAGGTGTCAAACTTATATCATTAAACCAGGTGTCGGCAAAATTTTGTCATTCGCGGTCCAAAACTAAAGGCTGTAAGTCATTAGCGGGCTGCACATATTTTTAGCAAGTTAAAAACCGAAGGAATGGCCAATGAATTGGATGTTTTCACACAGATTTCAGATAAATTTCAAGCAGCGCGCGAAGACTGATTATTTGAATATTTTTTGCGCCATTAAACCATTTGCACTGAGCATCAACTTTTTTACGTACTGTTGCCATTTGTCTTATTATAATCAATTTATAAGCTCATTAAACGAGTGATTGAATTACATACTTGTCAGGATATAATATAATTTAGTGTCTCCAAACAAATATTGTTACGTGAAGAATATAATCGTCAATACAGTTGTTTTGTTAATATAATTCAGTGAAGCGTCGCGGGCCGGATTATATTGTTCCGCGGGCCGTAGTTTGCCGACCCCTGCCTTAAACTATATTCAAACACGATGCAAATATTAAAAATGATTTAGACCGGAACTGCTTTATATACATGAAGTCTTGAACGTTATCAAGTATAAATTTGTAACATAATTCAATAAGAGAGTGAGTTGTAGAAACGTATCCATAAAATGAGTTTACCTTAAATGTGCAACCTGTGCGCGCAAGTTATCATTTTCAGATTGCAGAAAACTCACTCGCATGGCGATTTGATTTTCCTTCATTCGCTTAGCTTCTCTTGATCTTCTGGCTGCAACGTTATTTTTTAATCTCCTTTTCCAATATTTTCCATCCTGTACCGTGATATTGTTCGAAATATAAATTTGGTCACGCTCTTCTATTTTAAATGCGTGCATACAGTAAATATGGGATTTCCGTACTCAGAGAATAGCAGAGAAATATCTATAAGCAGCAATGTATATGAGTAATTATCAGATGTGGAAAAAATGTGATAAAATGGTTAGATAATGTCTCGAATACTGAATGTGATGGTAATGACTATAACTCAATATTGTAACAAACATTAAATTGAGATGATCAAGGTTTTCTTCTCGTCTAGATCTTTCATTTAATTTTTACCTTGCATTCCTCTGGAACGTAGACTTTTCTTGCTTTACGTATAATTGGATGTATTTGTATCCCCGCGTATGCAAATTGACCAGAAGATTCGATTGTTTCCGGGTATTCTTTTATCGGCTTAAAAAACAAATATAAAAAATTACAGAATTTAAAGGTATTTTATAACCAAGAATTGTTATTCAGATATGTGAAATCAGCAATTATTTCATTTTTTCACTAACCGTGAATTCGTGTTTATGTACGAAAGTGTCTGGTGTAAAATTTTCAACAGATGTCTTTGTGTGTGCACGTGCGGTTATTGGGGCATCTCCCGATGTTTGAGACGTTCGTAAGAATATTTCTGAGATAGGGTGTTGCATTTCTGCAGTATGCGCTGCGCTAACCACGTCAGGCAAACGATAATTTTTTGAATATTCTGTAAAAAAAAAAAAGACGCAAGAATAAAAAACAAAATCATGACGTATCCGTCCAGGCCACGATTTGTGTTGCCAGAAGATGACTCGCTATTGCTCACAATTCAGCTGGATTGCATATCCAATTGCTAGTTTTCAGCAGGCATTGAATGATTAGTGATCTAATCAGCTTCATATTTCAGATACAGGAATGGAGGATTGGTGTGAAGAACACAGTAACCGACCAATAGTTATAAAAACGAAGTGACGGATGGGATGTCAGCAGTCCACCCCTCCCCCTCATCGTCAAGGGGACTTCAACGAAATCTTTCGAGTGAAGATTGTTTTTGGTACGAAAAGTCGAAAATTATTGAACATCTTCGATATTTACTTGATTTATCAAACCTCGATGATTGATCTTGGAATTCGGATGCTTCACTGTAAGTTGCCTCAAAAATGGTTGCAGTTGCAGAATTAGATACCTGAGTTTAAAAAAATTTCTCGATTCGAATATTTTAAAATACAAAAATGCATAGAATGATGTAACACAGCAGCATCATAACCATATGCCACTTGAAATCGAGCTGGGCGGTACTCTAGTTGGAATATCTCACAAGCCATGCTCAGGTCTTGAATTGATTTTAACAACCAAATCCATTACACTGATGAGGACGATTACAACCAAATTATTTTATTGTAAACATTGCATATATATAGGTAGAACTATTTTCAACTTATTTTAGAACTGGAATTTTAGATTTGTTCCGATAGTTGCACTAGATACCGAATCCATTCCAACGCGTGATCAATTATGAATTTAAACAGCATTGTCTATATCTTGCAGTCTTGCATTTTCTTTCATGATACCTGGCTGAAAGTTGAATCAACACAATCTCTCTTGTCTAGCAGTTGCTCGAGAGATATCAGTTCTTTTTTATCACAATCTTGCAAGTTGTTATTCCATGTCTGGTCCATAAACAAACTGTTGTTCATACGTCCTGCTTTTTGTAAACTGTTATCCATTTGACAAATAGATTTTTCTACGGCATAGACATAAATAATAAATTATTAGGCTCTGACATTAGAAATATACAGGTATTATCATCGATAAATGAAATTTATCATTATATTTATATCGTACGGATTGCATTTTTTAGTATTAATTTATGGCGATACCATGATAGGCACATACATAGAAAATAATATGGATAAACGATCTGGTCGAATACGTACACTCAGCCAATGCGAAATTGACGCCGTAAATCCAAACTTGCATTATATTTCGCCAATTTAGTGGCATACACCATTTATAAAATTACCATGGGTGCTAACCGATTAGGTAGCTCTAGTCAGAAAAAAAGCGAGGTAAAAATTCTTTACTCTAGCGTTGCTACTCACCTAATCTGGAACAGGTTCGCTCCCCGGCACAAGTCAAAGAATCTGTGCATGTTGCAGTGCTCATTTCGCTTGCTTCTGAGAGGGGTTTTCCGTTAAAACTAGGCATCTGAGCCCAGGTATTTTCAATACAAGGTGACATTGGTTGCTGTGAGCCATTTAATTTACAACCAGAATTTGATTCAATGAATGACATAATTCGTTGTCAGCTGACCGAAGTACCAAATTACTCGATACCACGAATAAAAATTGTCAATATATATATATATATATTGCGACTTGTACATTATAAACTCAATAACCCCGTTTCCTCTGTTTTCATTTTTTTCATCTCGCGCTATCTTCTGCAATTGTAAAATGATATGGGATTTTTGCGTAATTTAATATCAAGTAACATGTAGAATTCCTTGTTTTCGTGTTGACTGGAAAGCAATACATCGTATACTTGTAGAAATGCATGTTTAGATATGATATTATGAATATATATGTTTCATTTCTAGTTGCATTATGGTTAAAGTAACCACTGAATGCCTCTGAATTTTCGTGTTTTTTAACAGGCACAAAACTTCAAGCATGATATGGCATGTTTTATATATGTAAATGTGAATACAAAAATATATACTGATCACCCAGACTAGAATGGAAGATAGTCCGCTTTTACATATACATTGAATAATATTTCGTCTTCAGATTTATCATTTCCTTTGCAAAAATACAATTGAAGTGAGAGTATGTAATATCCGTTGTAATAAAGTGAGCGGAAACCGGTATATGACACGTCTGTAATTTTTGCCTTCTTTATTCACGAAATGCAATATCTTAACTGTTTGCTTTAGTTTTTGAAGCAAACGTGGTAGCAATAAGCTAGCATGTATCACAGAATTGAAACTAGATATCAGAAAAAGGGCACATAAAAAATCATGTTGATATTCATTATTAACTCCTTTTCAACAAGTAGTATAATATTTATTTTAAAGTGAATCTTTATAAAAAAAACACAATCCAATAATGTGCGCCTCTTCAATCTGAAGTCCGAGTTCTGGACATTGTTAGATACTTCAGGTCAACGATGGATAAACTGATCACATCAACATATTCACTCCTGCTATTCTGCATTTGAATTTTGACATGGACGCAAACTTCCTTTACACAACCAGCAACGATGCCACCACCCGAACAAACGCACTATCTCGATCAATTTATTTGTCTAGTTTACAAAATATTGCATTGAAAAATAACTTTAGAAATCATATCAATTTGAGCTTTCTTTTTTGCTTTTTAATGTATATTATCCCATTGCCCCCTTTTTATTTATATTAGCTCGATCTCCACTTAATTTATCAGAAAATTTTGAAAGCAAAACATAGAAGGATCTTCAATTTCTCGTCAGTGTTTGTAACAGTTTTTAGCATATTTATAGGTGATCATCACTGTACACGTTTTTCGATAATTTTCATTGCTGTGACTTCATTCGATACCTGAGACAGACAAAGAATACGATTAAAAACTTATGTGCTCGCAACATAAGTGATTGAAAAAAATTGCAAGCTATTTTGTAAGAATCTCGTGAGAGAGGGATTTATGTGAACGCAGTTCATCTAGAAATAGCTGTTATGCAAAAGAAGATTCACTAAAACGAAATTTCGCAAGCAAGTCGTTTTGTATGAGTGCAAGATGTGAAGTGTTGAAGTTATTCGCCACACAGCGTGAAGCAGATTGTGTAGGCTATGCCGAACAAGAAGGTTTATTGCCATTTAAACCTCGGTAAATCCGTAGCACTGTAACTGCTGCACAGAGCATTATTAGCAAAGTACTTTCAATTTTTTGAAAAATTCAATTCATCTTACCTGATGATGCTTTGAGAGATGAAAACCGTAATAAGTATGGATTCCAGATATTACTATCTCAGTGAAAACAACGCCACATAATGTGACGTGCAGCGCAAGAACCGATTTCTGTATTAAATAAGGAAAAATCGAAAAGTTACAAAAATGGGGGACTAATTGGCATTACTTTGAATAATTCTGGTAAACTGGCCGCATATGCGTTACTACACAATGTAATATATTTTTGTTAGAGAGCGAAGTTTGTCCCCAAGATTGGGGGCAAGACGACTGCACTATTTTGTCATCTTAGAATGAAGTTCTTGGCCACTAGGGGCGTCTTTGGAACGTACCAAATAAATCATATGGCATTTTCTAATTTTAATTGCATAAAAGTGCTATTGTGTCATTTATGTGCAAGTAGTTCATCTAATCTAATGCTTACCAAACACAGAAGAGCATTTTCTTGTGAAGTAATATTCTTTCTTATTATGTTACAATCGGAATGTTTGGTTGCCGATATTATTTCTAAGATTTCAACAACCACTGAACTCAAAGATGATAAAATTGACAACACCAGTCCTATGATTGCCTAGAAATATAAAACAGTTGTATTCTTGTAAATTGTCTGATGCATAAAATACATAATTGAGGCAAATTCTTCACCTTTATTTTACTTGGATATCTACTGGTGATAATAGCTTGGGCTCCCGCTAGTATGAACTGAAAAAAGATA
Source organism: Styela clava (assembly GCF_964204865.1). NCBI lineage: Eukaryota > Metazoa > Chordata > Ascidiacea > Stolidobranchia > Styelidae > Styela > Styela clava. Next base: position 10,345,325 of record NC_135257.1, on the reverse strand, counting down.
ACAATTTTAAGCCTTCATGCTGAAGATTACCGGCCACCTAGGCCTATCAATTTTAATTTTGATATTGACTCAAACCGAGTCAAATTTGATTTGTCAATTTCGAGACACCCATTGAATTATCTTTGCACTTGGCAATCAAATACTTTCTCTACATTCGCAGCACAACAAAGTCAAAGTTCATTTTGTAAGTCATGTGTCACCAATGAAAGCAACCTCCTGGGAATTTGAGTAAATTTATTTTTCTTGAGCCATCATTCGAATGTTTTGAACCAAAAATCAAAAGGTTGTTTGTCTCTTGTGGAATGCTAAAACGTTTGTGACTTATATGCCTCATAAGTCCAATTTCATTCGGAAAATTCAATTTTGAAAATTTTTATGTTACTCGTTATCATCATTTGAGTGAACTGCTTTATTAATCATAAAACAGTTATCAGTTAGAGTTTTAAAGTTAAGAAGACCAAACACAAATGCATTGTACTCGTTCGAAATCTTGTAGTGGGTATACTATATATCATTCACTTGTTAAGGGGGTTTCAGATAAAATAAATGTAATAAAATATTGTAAAATATCAACTTTAAGATGAAAGCAGCTCCACTTAAGCTTTCAGGGGCAGATGTTTTGCATCGACTTCAATTAAGAATAACTTAATTCGACACCGCCAATACAACCACCTTGACACCGTAAATACACATTAAACTCAATATAGTGTCATTTTAACATCAGTTCACAGTTTAGTTATACGTTACTGTACTTACGATAATTCCACACCATATGCCACTGGGAAGAACGTCGTATTTTCCAGACACTCTTTGAATATAAAAGTTTGCTATTCCCAGAGGTATAGAAATTGCTCCCGCACAAATTTGAAATACCTGCAAATACCAGCTATTTGAAATAAAGGACACATTGAATTATATTATCACACATTCGAAACACCATGTGTTGGATATGACAGTATTATATACTTTCAGAATTAAAAAAAATCTGACGTGAGGCTTCTAACCATCAAATTTCATCTTTCTTGTTTTTAGTTTTATGTCCTGCCTGATATGTTTAACAGCCACGAGCCAGATTATAACTATGCAATAGGGTAAGTATTAAGTTTTAAGTACATATATAGTGATTCTTATCGATCTACACAATATTAGCCGAGTTCTCTGTCCATGAATTACACCAACGGTAAGTCATACATCGCTGTTGATATTTATTATGGATTCTGAATGGTATATAGAATTCAAATTAATTTCCTCAATCCTTAACCTCAATCCATTTTTGAAGAGATAACAAGCAGTATATACACCTTACTTGAACAGCAAATAAATATACATATCGAACATATTTTTGAAAACTTAAATTGTAATATTGGTTACTACGAAATTCTTAGTTGTAATTTAAAGTAATGGACGATATCGGAATAGAATAATTAATTCTGTTTTTACGATTTTAATATGAATCGGGGTAAATTTTAGAAACCTGTTGATAATATCACTAATCTTTATAAATGAGTTTACAAATTAGACAAACCATTCTGATCAACTAGCTAACAAGAATTTTTCGACGGAACTATTTTCTCACTGGACACGAATGGATCGTTTTGTTATTATGTTGTCGTTCTTGTTGATTTTTTGTTTGTTCAATTGTTTCTCAATGTGATTGAGCCATCACAGTGGGTTCAATTATTATCATTATAAACTTTATTGTCACACTCACCCCAACAATGAACAGTTTCATTTCATCCTTTTTTATATGTTTGTCATCTGCGATATGATTAACAACGATGTCGAAGCTTTTTCTTCGTTTGACTCGTATAGGAATTCTACGCCTTCTCTTTTTCTTTGTCTTCTTGGAATTAAATTGTTTAGCAGTAGATACACAGCATTCCGTCCGTGTGCATTCTGCTTTACAACATTTATTCTCGGTTTCAAGTTTTACTAAATCAGTGAAAGAAGTTTGTGAATGTTTGTGGTGCAACCCAATCATTCTCCTCTTTCGTTCGGCGTCGTCGCTGACATTGACGACAATACCCTCTTCAGTTTTGCGAGATTCGCTGCGATTTTTCTCTTCGCTAATTTTATGTGTGACTTTGCATTTTTTCTTATCGCCATTTATGGACGTGGTCTTCTCATCGTCCATGCTCTTTTTCTTGGAATCAATCTTGTTTGCATTCATATTTTCAATCTTCTTCATTTTCGTCTGTGGAGGTAAATTGGAATTTGAATCAGTTTTATCCTGGTGATTATTTTCACCGTTACATTCTGTTGGATTTTCAATACTACTGTTCACAGATTTATCCGTTTCTTTTTCAAGTTTTGTGTCAATGTTTTGTTTTCTTTCTTTTATATCAGAATTTTCCTCAACCTTCTCAAAATTTATATTGTGAACGAGAATTTCATCATCACGAATGATCGCATTGCTGGGAGGCTCACCTTCTGGAACTGGTAGCGTCCGGTCAATTTTTTTTCCTATTGTTGGTCGCTTTGTCACATTACTATTTGGCGGGTGAGCTGTAAAATAATTTCCACATATTTAGCAAATTAAACAGGATAGAAAACTTGCTTTTGTATATTTCAAAATATAAAATTACAAACACGATCATCATTCAAAATAACATCCTGTTTCATCTTGTAAAATTCGTTATGCCAGGCTGAGAAATACATTTTGGTAAGCCTGCATAGCTATAACTAAACCAACGTAATGATTTATACAAAAGTCATCGATAGGCGGAATATGTAATTTCATGGTATGACAGCTGTCGATGAAATTCTTTTCTACCATTTTTATCTTTCACCATTTATGTATTAGAAGCTAAAATCACTATCCCATCGTCTCACACATACTTACCTTTAATAATAACTTTATCTTTTTTGGGTTGACTATTGGCGACGGAATCTGATATGTTTTTATACATTTATATATATTTGAAACGAAACACTATTTTCGTGATGGTATGGTTGCATTAGCAAATGTATCTGTTGATAACTTGAACGTCGGTTTGATTTCGCATTGGTCATAGACTTTTTAGTATTCAATAGGTCTCATCTGTATATGACCCAATCAATCTATTTAAATAAACGTTGTTTTTTTGTTGAGCATTCATGTAGCATTCCAGAGCATCGAGAGAACCTTGTGAGATAGTTCAATTGCCTGTTATTGTCTGAATTATATAAATATATACAAAGACAAACCTAATACAGGTAAAAATGATCTTTGAAGTCTATTAAATTTAATAATGATGGAAAAGCTAATTTGAGTTCTATTTAAAACAAGAATACTATTTTATATAGAAAACACACAAAACCGATATGCGTGATTCAACGGGGCAAATCACCAAAATTTATTGATACCGACAAGAAAATATCATAAAAATATGTAAAAAGACTTAAGCCAGTCAATTGAATATCAGGCAGTTTTAATCCATTTATTTTTTGCCTTGCATGTGCCCTTTCTTTATAAATTGTCCTCACTACCCCATTTCAACCATATACTCTTAAAGCAGGGTGGTCCAAACCCAGGCCTGCGGGCCACATGTGGCCCGTCGCTTCATTATCTGTGGCCCGCGTCACATTCGGAGAGTAATCAAAAAATCGCATTTCGTGTTGTTTCGTCATAAAATTATTCAGAAAAATCTTTTGACATACTGTCATCACTAATGTCCCTGAATTAAATAAAGTTAAGGCTAGCTGAGGCAACTAGCGAAATTGAAATTTGAATGATGTGCTTGGCAGTCTGAATTGTTAACTGGCTATATAACTTTTTGGTCGGGAATATATGCTAACAATATAGGAATCAGATAAAACTAAATATTGAATGCGGATTCTATTAGCCTAGAATGGCTATGCCTGATAATTATGTTTGCACAATAAAAGTGTTCGTTTTGTATTGCACTGTTTACCTATTCTTGGCATTATTGTGGCCCGCGAACAATGCAAAAATAATTTTGTGGCCCGCGGAGCCGACAATCTTGAACCACCCTGCTTTAAAGCCTCAATGAAGCTATATTTGAACGACCTTTCCATTTATCGACATATCGTCACGCTAATAACCGAATTGCGTAAGTCTTTTTTGGCGCTTTTGAGTTTTTCATAAAATAGGTATTTATGTAATGCTGCGCATCTGCCTGTTAACTCAGATTTTATTTTAAGAATTCCGGAACCCATAAAAATAGAGATTTTGTATTATATGCAAATTTTTCAATTGTTTCGTCATAATAAATTATCATCGTTATATCAGGACTATTGTGACGTCACAAAGGCAAAATAACCTCGGCGAAGGATTTTTGAGTTTTTGCATCTCAGATTCTAGCTTAGCGCTTATAAATTTCAATTTATACTACAGTATAGGAAGGCGTGCACTTGTGATAATCACTGTCTGAGTCGAATTCACCTTGGTTGGCTTTTATATAAAGGTACATTGCTGTTTTATTCTTTATATTTAACTTTAGTCTTATTTCGGTGGATGTGCAGAGCGTGTTATATTGATAAAATATATATTTTTAAACATAAAAAATAATGTAATTGAAACAGACTAGCTATTTTGGGGATTAGACATCGTATATACTAAGAATTACATTCGTTTTTGGATTGTTTAGTTTCCGGGACTGGTACATACAGTCAAGTGCAAAATTGCGTATGTCCCCTAGTCATAGACACATTTCTGCGCCATAATGACGTCACATGACTGCGTCATACAAATTAACTTAAATTCGGCAACGATCAAAAAATTGAACTATGGCAAATTATTGACTCTCAATGGCATAGCAATATCATTAGGAAGTTTTTTTCAAAACTGCTAAAAATGACTTACGCAATTCGGTTATTAGCGTGACGATATGTGTACAGTCAACATTTCTCTATCTTTATTGCTCAGATTTATTACCCTGCATTGGTTGAGTCTGATACACAGAACAGTTCGCTTTAGATATGGATGCATTTTGAACTAGTTAAAACTTTATTTCATCCCGACAGTATTTGAGCATAGTTTGTCGGATATTCTTCAGCCGATATCACTTACATTTCCATAACTAACTAGCAAGCTGTTCTTATTGCTCATAAAATTTGATTGGCCGTTTATTCTAATTATACTCTATTTAACTGGGTAATAATTAAAGCCTACAAAACACTGGGTAAACTGAACTGAAGACGGGATATTTTACAGCAAACGCACGAATTCTTGTCAGCGACGTGTACAGTAGAAAAGATTAAGTTTCGTCCTAACATCTTTTGAATAATTCAGGAAGCGTAATAGCGTACGGACTTGAGGTTGCCAGGTTTGGGTATAAATAGGCACAATATTTTTCGGTATTTTAGTACATTAAACTTTTTGGTTTTTCAGTATTGATTTTTTATTAGCTCTGTTAAAATTGAAGTAATTTTTTAAACTGAATCAACCCAAGCGCCAAATTATATCTATGGATTCTGCCCTGGAAAGAGGATGCGACGAATAAAAGCATTCTATATAGGTCCAAGAATCATCTAATTGGTCAAATATTAAGATAGATATATTGTATGTCATTCAAAAACTATATGTTGAGGTGTGTTCGACTTTGAGTCGAACTAGCACTTATGAAAATAGCAACGTTGGTACAAACAGATGCAAATTAAAAAAGAGGTTGAACCGTTTTTATTTTTCTCTCGTTTGTAATACATCGAATATTATTGTCGAATTGGAATTTGACAGTAGAGTGGTTGCAGACAAATTTGTTGGTTGTTAAAAATTTCTGTTACTGTTGCCCAATTTCTTGAAAATCCCAACAAATATATCAAATCCCAACAGATATAACAAAATTTATATACCGCAGATATAAACGTGTAAACAATTTTGGGATAGTTAATGCGTGAAACATCCTGCCACATTTATCTATGGTTGTTATAGAAAACAATGAAACATTGAATTTAGTTGAATAAATATCTTGAAATGAAACAGAGATGATGTGATAGAATGGGATGCTGAAAATGCGATTAGGCGTAACAGCGTGGATAATTTATTCGACAACAAGCATGATGAAAGATAATACTGTACTGAATTCAAGCCCACTGAATAATAACTATACCTATCAATTATTCTTGTCTTCTAGTGAGACTAAAAAATTATCATTCCACAATTCCACGTCCTATCATGATATTACTTCATTCTCTACATGTCAGTTCCGTTGACGTATATTCACTGTGACACAACCGTGAATTATTGCTTGTTTTCCGGTATTATTTGGCAAATATTTAAAAAAAAAATTGAGGGTTACCCGCGTCATTTGTTCTTTTCCTTACTTTTAGTATCCCAATAACATAGTACTAGTCATAACTAGAAATTTTTTCGAGATTTTACATCAGCAAGTCCAATCTTTTGTAAATGGTAGTGAATAGGATAATGTTGATCAATGAGAATATGGGCTGATTGATAGTGGATACAAGCTAGTGAGTAGAGGTTACATTTGAGGTGTAGCCTACTATTATTTGCGATTCGCTGTAATTGTAATACAAATCACGGACTACTTGACTTATATAATCGTGTAAATGCAATAACACTACTGCCAACGGATGGTGATACATTGGAAAAGTTAGTAGTAAAACCATCAGTAAATTCTCATTATTTTTTTAAACCCCGCCCTCAAGTTTATTTTTATCTTGCGGTGACGAAGTTGTTAGATTTTCACGCACACACATTTCAACAGTTCAATAAAATTTGAAACAACTATACATCGATACTTTATTCCCGGATATTAGTTAATTCCGGATATCATCTATAATATGTATTACTCAGAAACAAAGCTGTACTTGTGTTTGTTTGTACAATGCAAATTTATACATTTATGAAGTAAGATATGTTTATACAATCGATCACGGATAAGTATATCATCGATTCAACTGAAAATGTATCTGTTTAAGCGATCACCACTCTCCGTTAAATAACTTCTTATTTGGTTAGGCAAAAAACAATGAATGTCCGAATTTTTGTTCAGTGTTATAATTGATAAAAGCTTGAAACTGAAACTTTCCAGACTAATATTTGCGAAATAAATATGTCGTTTCAAAACCAACCAAACCGTCCGGAGAAGCATAAAGCAAAAGTTCCGTTCTATTTAAATCCATTGTATTTGGATGATGCCGAAAGGGGGTGGGATGAGTCTCCAAATAAATTCAATCAACCAAAAATGCGCCTCCGTTGTCGTGACATTCCGAGTCGAAGTCAAAGCTTCAATATATTCGAACGAAAATCAGTGAATGAGAGAATCAGAAGAACAAACAGAACCAGCAAGCTAATTGATAACAAAAGGTTTGATTTTAGAAATTCACCAAGGACAATACAAAAATACACAAGTAAGTTTTCAAAATCAGCGAATAATCAAAACAAGTCGGTGGTATAGCTGAACTCGGTCGTTTGACTGAGTAGTATCCAAACTAAACATAAAAATGTAGATATATACTTCAAAAGCAACAAAAAAAATCTTACGTGAACTCCACAATTATGACTATACTGTACTAATGAATATTTGGGGCATGGAGGGTGTCGGTATACATTCGATTTTTACTACATACCATTTCACAAAATACCAATTCATACTACAAAACTATTGATTAAATATAATAACTTGATCAAAGTCAAAGTTATACGCCATATTTCCAAACTTAAATCATTTACAAGAATACTCCAAATTTAAAAATATTTTATTCACATTATTTCAGTTTCGCCAAAGAAATATTCTACATCTTCGGATTCCGATGAAAACATATTCAATTTTAAAATTCGAGACACAACTCGATCAGATGGCAAGGTAGTTTCAAATGGTGGTAATATTTAACGTAAATCGGTGATCAGGAATTAGAGGAACGTTTTTCGTAGGCTATGGCATAAGTTGCTGTATCGGTATATTAATAACATTGTAATGTAAACCGAATGATGTCATTTCGCGTGGTTTAGAAACAAATCTCAGAACTTTATATTTGTTTGTATATATATGGAAGATACATTTCATTGGTTTGTGTTGATTCAATGAGTATTATATAACAATGAAATGCAATTTTTTGCGCAAACGCAAATTTCGGAGGTAGGTAAATATTTTCTGCAGTTGCCTAGATGAAGTATCCCATAAGAGAAGAATGCTCAAATTATACGGAACGGAAAATTGCTGTATTTCTTTGTAGCCGACATATTGTTGTGAAAATTGTGATGTGGTTTGCGTTGAACTGTAATCAATAATTAGACTACCAATCACTGCTTGCATTCCGATCTTGAGGGTTGCATCGATTATGGGAAATGCTACAATATCAGTGCTGTGGGGCTACATAGGATGTTTGAACACCTGTATACTATATTAATGTTCGTAAATAATTTTCTTATATATTGTATTTTATTTATAATTTACGTCAAGAAGATGTACAATAATCGAGTGTATGGTGGCATGAATGTGAGTGATACACCAGGTCTCACAGAAGTGGTAACTCCACGCGCACTGAAGGATGCCAAATTCCATTTGAGAAAGGTTTCGAAACCGGGTAAGTTTGAGTGTAGTTTTGCCCCGCATAAAAACGAACTACGCAAAACCACGCCTTTATCTAAAGTTAGTAATTTATGTCAACGTCAATTAAACGTTTGATAGAAAAATGCTTTTGGTTCAGCATTGTCGTGGACTCCAGCCACTCTGTGGGAATATCGTCAAAGGAAGAAACGGAGATATGGGCTTGATAAGACGCAGATCGAAACTATAACGGCGGGCTACAATGTTCGAAGATGTCTACATGATCTGTCAGAGTATGTTTCAGTATTAATACTAAAATAAACGTAAAACGAATGTAGATAAATCGGCGCTCCCGTAGTATGTGCAACAAGATGGCGGACGCCTGAATATAGTATGTGTACCGGTACCAGGTTAGGCCATAATTTTATTCCAATTGTTCTTATTTCAGATCTATTACGAGTTCGAGAACTAGCCAAGTGACTCCCATAGTATTTGTACCTGAAATCAAAGCCTAACCCTAACCTGATACACATACTACGTTCCGGTGTCCGCCATCTTGTTGCACATACCACGGGAGTACCAAAAATAAAAGGAGTTTAAGTTTCGTCGTAAACCAGTTTGTAAGAGCCGTTTCGCAAAAAAAAAACTTTTAAAATAAGCATACCATCCTTTGCAAAGTACATGTAGCATTTTGGGGTCAAGAATCGGAGAAACATCCATTACGTATGATGGCTTCCTGTATGCGTGGATGAGTGGTTTTATGGCTAAGTGACTGTGATTTTATACTGCATGTCGAATATATACAAACATTGTCTTTACTACGAAATCACGACACAGAATGAGCCCAAGTTATTCGAGTTTAAATTTATCTAGTGATTTTTATTGACGTCTTATGGTTGCCAGGAGTACCTGTGACCATATTTTTAGGCTCGCCCTACTTTGTTTCCAATATGAAAAAAATCTTTAAGTGATTCTTGTACTCTTTTGCTATTCCAGTGATGAGTCTATAGACGCGTTCTACCTTTGCTGCGTTAAACATGAGATGCAGAAAGAAGTAGAAACTATATTTACGTTAGCAAAGATGGATAAAACTGTTAGCTTCGATAAAAATTGTGTAGATGAACGCGAGAAATCAGCTTTGATCATTTCAATTGAAAACAGAAACTTGATGATGATCAATATTTTACTGAAAAAGCAGGTGGGTGAATTTCCTACTCATTAGACACGGGTGTGAAACTAATGTTGTAAACTAATTTATTACTTTTCCGTCGAATTTTTTTCTGTCAAGCTTGTCCATGGTTTTGTTCCGGAAACTCAGTGCTTGCCAGTTGCGGGTACAAATGTTTATGCTTTATGTCTGTCAGCCTTAAGGTTTAGAAAATTCAACCAATTTCACCTCTTAGTTTTTAAATCAAGTAGTTTCGGATGATTTCTGGCCTAAGACGGAAATTCCAAGTCGGTATTTCTTGACTAGAATGCGGCATATTTAACTTATTTCAATTTCTGCGGGAAGCACAACAATGATAATTACCAAATGAATATGAGTGAATTTAATGCCGCATGAACCAGATGAATGTTTTACCGAAATACCACACACTTCTCTGATTCCAAGATTGTTCCAATATTTGAATATAAATATTAAACAACATATATTTGTCAGCGAAATGAGGGCATCAGAAAGAGCGGCGACAAAATAGGGTGATTTCCTTCGAAGTTAAGCTATTTGACTTTCGTGTCCATATTTTTGGGAACTGCTCTCGTTTATTCAAGGCAACATGTTCATGTTAAGGTAAACATTGGTGAAGCTATATTTCATGCAATAGAAAGTGATTTTGTTGACGGTGTGAAGGCGATATTGGATTGTGATTCAGGTACAAATGCAAAAATATCCGGAGAAAACCATTACTTTCACATTGGAATGACGCCAATGCTTTTGGCAGCTTACAACAACAATTATGAAATTTTGTCACTTTTATATGAGCGAGACCATAGACTAAGCGTAAGTTTTCATTTTTTGCAATTGGTAGTACCGTATATATACAAGTTATTTAGTTAGTTGATGAGTGAGTATGTAAAAACTGGCTTTCTTGACCGGCGAAGACTATGGAGTGATGTGGTGTGATATGAATATGATGTGCTGGTAATACCAGAAATACCTGAGAAGCCAATTCCAACGCAGACTGATAATCCAGCCCTTGCCGCAGAGACTGACTTCATTGCAGCGGCGGAAGTTAATGGCACAGTTTATTCCGACAAAACTAACAATTTATTCTATTTGATAATCCTCACTCTAACTAAAAAGAGCTATCAAAAAAAAACATGGAGAACATTGAGACTCGCAAGCAAATTGTTCAAAACTCACCAACGGGAGGCGCGCCGCCAAATTCACAAAAACAAAAGAGAAAAAATTAATGTTGCCAGATTAGGGACTGGCAAAGACGGCTGGGTACGCATTTGAAAATGCTCGTGACACCTGGACGTTATCAAAAAATTGGGGTGATACAATTGGAAATATTCACAAAATTAAAGTAAACAAATAGGATCGGGAAGTGGCACGCCAATTTTTAAAGACTATCAAAACAGACAGAAAATGCAAAAATGAATTTTTTAGGACGCAACCTCATGACATTTCTTGCAGTTATGAATTACAGAATAGCTCATTCCAATTTTTATTTTATCACTTGTTTGTGGAGACAAAACCAGGCGTTTATAAATCTAAATTTCAGCCTCCCGCTATTCGCGACTCTTTGTTTTCATTTTTATTCCGTGAAATATTTTGACATATCATGTAGCCTACACGGACACATAGGAAACACATCCACATTTTGGAGCTAATAATTGGTTAATATTCATCTACAATCTAGAATCTACATAGCCTATTGGTTTCAATTCAATGAATATAGCGCGCATATATAAGGCAATTCAGAAGCGTTGGATAAGTATCTCACAGAGGAAATGGTTTGTGGGTCTGTGATCTATACTCTCTTCCCTTCCCTCAATTATGCTTTCTCGTTTGATTAGACGATATGTGATTGGGGAGACGGATATGAAGAAGCATGGGAAGCTTGCAATGAGAGACGAATGATTTCAAAAGCAAGGGCTTGTCCCGCGTTCATCACCTTGATGTCAGAGGTAAGACGTTTATAAAATAATTTGTTTTCAACAAATTCTATAAAAAACATGTAATGTTGTGTTTATGATAACTTATTGAATTTATATATTAATATATTTATATATAGACATAGTCCCACAACGTGCGTGCATTTCATGCACTGTGGGGTCGGAGACTGAAATTTCTATATATTAGAAGTTGTATTGAAACTTCTCCCGAGTCGAGAATTGTGATTTTTGACTAAAAATGAGTCGAAGTTATATTCTACTTTTCTCAAGCTACACAGCCCTATCGGGCAATACAATAATCTAATCTTAATAAACTGTTCATTTTATAGCTTGGTCGTAAAAACCCAATAACTTATTGCCTCGGGGAAATTCAATCAAACAAGATATACGCACAAAAATATCACGAATACGCGTTTTATAAAGGGTTGACAGACAATTTAGAAGATTACATGTGTTCACTACTTGACGAGGTAAATTATAAGTTTTTGTCAAGTTGTAAATTTAACGATTATCCCTTTTTTCACATTAATGTAAAAATACGATGTCAATGAGGAGCCTATAGGATTCAAGATTTTTGTCTTCGAACCAAATCGGTCCTTTTAATCCAACTAATTACTAAGTATTCAATATGGGAGAAAAGTTTGATAATAAAGCATATATATAAATATAATGTTAGTCGTACAAGTGTCAATGAATTGGTGAATATTTAAATAAATATATTTATTTAAGATCTGTTCGTCACAAGAACTTGCAGATTTTTTCCATTACGATTACGAGCCTATGACATCAGAAAAATCGGATTTTCGATCCTTCCTGAAAGAATCAAAAAATCGCTGTCAACTTGGAAACAGATTCAAATTATTGGAAAGTGCCAGCGATGAAAATCTTTCTAGATTCGTGACACATCGACAGCCGCAGGTTGTAGAGTTTTTTTTTTAATACAAAAAGTGAATTAGCGTCATGCAAACATGTGCACAAACAGTTCGTAACGACAAATGGCACAAGCCAAAATGGGTATTGCGAATTCAATTATATATAGGCTAAATTGTTTTTGACTACTATAGGGAAGTTTGAAACATATTTGAAAGTTAATATTATGTCGTACGTACACATTAGTTAATCCTCTCTGAATTAGTACAGCCTTTGTCAAACTTTATGCTTGTACTGATACACCTCGAACACTTTACAGTTTTGCTTGGACACAAAAGTTTAGTGGCATTTTCAGATCTATTCTTGGGGTAATTTAAAAAAGATATAATCGTGATTTTTCGTTTAATTTAGCTTGCAATGGCTTACATTCGCAATAGAGGAACTCCATTCCTCAGGAAAAAAGGATGGTACTCTCGTTCATTGATTTCAGTATTGATCGGACTTATGTTTCCCATTCTATCAATATTTTACATCTTTGCTCCAAACAGCAAGCTTGGGAGTAAGTAAAGTACAGAATTTTATAGCTTACTTTTCCGTAACTGTACCCAATTGCATATCACTTTGTATTACACTTTTCATGTCATCTTTTTTTATAACAATCGCATAAACAAATTTTATTTCAGGTTTAATAAAGCTTCCCACTGTTTTATTCTTCTGTCACCTGATGTCGGATATAGTATTTTGCGTACTCTTGTTTTTCAACATCATATCACATACGGTGGAAAACGACGTTTTGGGTAACTTTTCCATTTTTTTTTTATATTTACAAGGTTGTTACAAATAAGTGAAAAGTGTTACATATTCTTGTGAAATGAATCATTGAATTTGCTAATTTCGCATCTGACGAAATAATGCGATTGAATTTTTATAACATATTTCGTTCATTTCAGGTGCGTTACCTACAACAGTTGAATGGTTAATTTTCGTCTGGATTCTTGGGAAATGGGTGCAAGAAATTCAGGAATGTGAGAAGAGAGGACCGCGAAGTTACTTCAGTGACAACTGGAACTATGTAGATCTCATATTCCTAACATTCTCAACAGCTAGCATCGCTCTAAGGTTGTTTACTTAGGTTTTTATTTATGGGGATGCAAAAGCAGGGTACAATTGGTCATTTTCCTGCAAAATAACTGGTCTAGAAATTATTTATAGACTGAATAAATATGTAGATACGTATGAGGGGATCATAGCATTTTTTGAACTCTGGGTTGGAAGAAAATGAAGTGCTCTTGAAGTATGCGTATTAAGATCGCGGACACCGGAACGTAGTATGTGTACCAGTTTATGGTTAGGCCATAATTTTATTCCCATATCAGTTCTATTACGAGTTTGGACTAGCAAAGTGACTCCCGTAGTATTTGTACTTAAAATTATGACCTGGTACACACATATACTACGTTCCGGTCTCCGTCAGCTGGGTACGCATATTTTAGAAGTACCGAAATAGATACGGTAAGTCCTTTTAGCTAATCACGTCTTCATGTTTTATTACCAACGTAGTACGAGTATAAAAATGCTCACGTTCTGGTATTAGGAAAAGGCCTAGCATTTGTTCAACATGAATTTTGCCTTTGAATTGTTATTTGGGACCAAATTAAATTTTTTTGAACATGCGGGACATGTTTTACAAATTTTCATTTTTTTAGAATTCAGTTGCTCTCTATTAACGTTGACGAGGCCTTAGCCTAACATGTGACGTATTGTTTAAGGTGCGTCGACATTTTGCAAAACCAAAATGCAAGCAGAACCCTACATAGAGTGAAATGGAGTTCGTATGAGCCGAGGCTTGTAGCTGATGGTTTACAATCATGTGCTTACTTATTTGCATTTGTCCGTCTTCTTGGTCTGCTCAGAGTAAATCAAAGCTTAGGTAAGTTCCTTATAGCGGAAAACATTCGCCAACATGAAATTTCCAGAACATTTCGTAATATATATAATATGAAATGGTTACCGTGACATTGCCATTAACTCAAATATATACTGCATAACATATATACTTAAAATAGAAATCACACTTCAACAGCTTTAACACAAGCCCTTAATACGAGCGACATAAACTTATACACAACTAGCTAGTCGGTAGGAATACAACGCACGAACAAGTTTTTCTTGATTTATATGGTTGTGCATAATATGTGAATAACTTGATTGAAAACCCTGAAATCGTATAGTCCATTTATTGCTTATTTATGATCCTCATTTCTCAGGCCCACTTCAGGTATCACTGGGACGAATGATGTATGATGTAATGCGATTTCTATACATTTTTCTTCTCATGATGTGTGGATTTGCATTCGGTCTCAATCACTTATACTGGTATTATGGTACGAAAGAGGGCACACGCATTTACTGCTCACACAAGAGAGTTCCGCCAGGTATCTGTACACCTATAGTGATAACGTTTCAAATCAGTGACTGTAATGCTGTTGTTCCAGTTCAAGAATTAGAATATAACTCGTTCAGAGGTCTGTTTTACTAAGACAAATCTGTCATAAATAGCACCAAAAGATAAAGATATACTGAGATATTAAGTTGCATTGGACAGAAAAGAGTAAAGATCAGACTAGGTTTGATTTAGCCTTAGGACTCGACGAAAAGTTTTTTTTTTTCCAACGAGTCTCCCCCAATTTCATACGGTATAAATTAGTTATTAACTGTTTTAGTTTATATTTAAAGGTCTAATTTGAAATGACTGGATGTGCGTTTGACTGGGGTTTAAAAATTCATAAAGCAAAATATGAATTTTTGCACATACCATGAATAAAAAAAGATAGTTCTTAGTTTAATAATTTATTTGATTTACCACATGCGGCTATGCCTATTCCTCATATTCTTATGCACAATATGAAAATTCAGCTCTGGGACCTTGGAGGTAACAATATGTTGAAGAGGGAAATTTGAATATATATGAAAAATTAAGATGTTTTAAATGGATTAGTTCATCTCAGTTTAATGTAGCATCTTTACACTTCCAGTTAACACAACAACTTCGTCTTCCACCACAACGGCGGATTGTACCAGTTTGAAAGGCAAATCCTTTAGCACCATTCTATATGCATTGAGAAGTTTATTTTGGGCTTTGTTTGGATATTTCGAGCCAGATAATCTGGCTCTCAACGGAAATCATAAGTTTACAGAACAGTTAGGCGAGTAATATTTTATATATATTTCTCTTTGTTTTGTAGTTATTTTAAATGTGAATATATCCAAGAGTTTTTTTTAGCTCAATACACTTGATCCGAATAGAATAAAAAGCCTATGTGACTAATTGACAAAACGCATTTTGTGTAGCTTCCCTAACGTCAAACTGTTGCTTGTGTGTCATCCCAATGGCCCTCTATAAGCTACAACAGGCCATTTAAATGGCGATTGAGACCCTAAGTTATAATTCAAACGCTGTGAAAAAAGGAATGAAAAGTTTTCATTCTATTCATTCACAACATCTTCATTCTATTTGCAGCCGAGAAAAGCATCGGAAAACGCAGAAATGAGATTGTCCGAACCTTAATCGGTAACCCTTGCCAATTCTGTTCTCTTTCCTTTAATACTCTTTTTCGTTTTATTATAGGGTTTTTAATGTTAGGACTTTACTATGGAGCTGCCGTCATTGTTATGATGAATATGTTGATAGCCATGTTGAACAATTCTTATACCGTCACTAGCGAAAATGAAGATATGGAATGGAAGTTCCATAGAACGTCCGTTTGGATCCGGTTCTTTCGTCGAGAAGTGATCAGGCCTCCGCCGATGAATTTGATACCAAATATGCACCGCATCGTGTGTTACGTATTTCGATTTGGCAAAAATATGATAGGCAGGCCTAAAAACCAGTTGGAAAACGAAGAATTGGGCACAGTTTCGAGCAATAATATGAAAAACTGTGGAGAAGAAAAGAAAATTACTGAGAAGAAAATTACTCAAAAAGAAAAAACTGTAAAAATTGCGACAATAAGTAATAATGAAAAGGGAAAAATTAACCCAAGCCTTAAAACAGACGACGAAGAAGGTTTCTACATTGCTTCAACATTAGATTTTCGCATACGAAATCCCAGGAAAAAACGTTCGGATACACCTGTCGTCACGAAAGACAAAAGATTTTCTTCAGTTCGGCGTGGAGCCATTAACGCTGCAATCTTTTCACTAAAAATGAATAACAGAATGCAAAAGAGCCATAAAGTGCTAGAGCTTCTGGTCAGGAGATACAAGCTCAAATATTTGCTTGGTGGAAGTCCAACTAATCGCCGTGATTCTAACTCAAAACCGAGTCAACTCCGTGTATACGTTTAGGAGTGAACTTATATAAACTTGTGTAATCTTGCTTATATTTGGGAAATATTTATTTCTTACGAAGGGTGACATGGCTTAATTTTGCTGCCCAATCTGGAAGCATCAGTTCAAGGGGCCTAATCCGCCTAGTGTCGTACTAAACACGTTCACAGCAAAGCCCATATTAACCAATCAAATTTATGTAATAATTAACCCAAATCAATGGTTCACAGTTACCGAGATAAGCATTCTGTGTATAAAAACTCTTATTGTATCACTGTTTACGAGCAGAGTGTACGCTCCAGCCCTGTGCACGTGGAATTACATGGAACAAGTGTATCCGCTAGCCATGAGAGAGACTACGGCTACCTTTGCCTGATTATAATAAAGATGATACTCATGTTTAATCGACACTATTTTTGCCAAAAAATAGACTTTCTCTACCCCGAAGTAAAGATACCACTCTGTAATGGGATTAGCCTTCTAGCGACGCAAGCAAACGGTCGTTAAACCACAGCCAGAATTGCAAAGTCAACTATGGACAACCGCAGCAAATACACGATATCTAAGTCTGTTAACACTGAGACGATATTTTCCCCAATACTTTACGGAAGATCACTATCTGCAGACCATCCATAAACCAAATACAAGCACGCTTTAATTCATTCAATTTATTTATCCCAGAAAACGCGCAAATAAACGTCATTAACACAGCAAATAAGAAAAAAAGATTTATACAACATCATGTCACACATATGCCATCATGCTTTGTTGATCACACATTTGAACTTAATTTCTATAAATTTATCAAAAGTCTGCCAAGGCAAAAAATTGGAACACACAACGACTAAATACCTATATTATTTGATATCACCATATACATGCTGATGTGTCGTAGTCGTTTGTCTTTGAATTTTTTTCAAAGTTTACAAAAATCACACAATATATCTACTTTAATGGTAGGGATGGGCTTCGAATAGATGAAGTATTCACATGAAATCATGCCAATACGAGCCTTACTTTAAAATTTTCAATCAGTTATATAAACTTGCTCAAGACACAGAACAGCAAACCAGAAAAACAAGTTTTGAGTCAGGTGGTTCCGTTTGATAATGCAGTGGATACGTCAACTGCTTCAGGTAAGCATTTATATTTGTAGCACAATAATACAGGCAAGCATCAAAAAAAGGTTTGGGTGGGCAAGTTGTAAGTCATAGAAAGTAATCGCTCTTCATACTTTCTATCAGAAACATTTGAGTTGAACTTCAAAAAATTTTAAAATGGACGTATGGTAATGAGAGAGAAAGATTTTCAATCACTCACAGTTATGTCTGAACATTTAAGGAAACTTTAGGACTAAGTAGAAACATGGAACAAAAATAGATTCAGGCAAAAACTGTACTATTATTTATAAATCATATTGTAGTATGCACCTATAAAATTTAGCATAACATTACAAGATGAATCACGCATCAAAGAGAAAATGCTATATTGCGCATTGGCCCTAAAACGACAAAAAAATGTCGCTGTGATCAAGCAAGTCCAAATCCTTCCTGACATTCATTGATGGCAAGCGATAACATATGTCGAAGTTTGTCATAGGTTTCATACGCTGGTAGATCCAATTGGTTGAAACTGAAAAATACAAAGGCAAGTTGAATATGAAGAGGACTTTGGGGATGTTAATTACATCAGAGGTAGAAAACCGGTTAATTCTGTTGGGCAGTACTATACGGGAGATACCATACATTCCGCTGTCTACCACTGACGAGGTATTCCCATGCAATGCTAGTCAGAATGGTAGAAACTATGGTTCATGAAATGATTTTTCGGGTGACTAGAGGAGTACTGATTTTTCTCCCATTATTGAATAACAATTCGATTCTTTTTATGTACCAATGAAAGGCTATCGAACTACATACAATTTTTTTGAATAATAATATCTTCTGTCTAAATATACTACTGAGAACACAAAAGATCAAAGAAACTTGAACAGCTTTTCAATTACCTCTAATCGAATTGATATGTTACAATGTTATTTCATGTAACTCTAATTAATCTAAAATATTTCCTAGTGATTTGTTTCAAACCTTTTCTCCAGACAATGTTTTATAAACCTGAATCAGAACTATATTTGGAGATCAGACACCACATTTTTAACTTTATGATTACAACCTTACCATGTATGAGCTGAAGGTAGTCTTGATGTAGATCTACTGTCTCTGTGAATTTGGAATTTCTGAGCACCAGTCATTCCTTCTAGATGAGCAAAACCTTGCAGGGGTACTTTTGATGTTCCTACAACATTAATTATGTTACATATTCTGTATTTTGTATTTGACAAGATTTCCACATGCTGTGCCTTTATCGACATTTAATAGAGCATAGCCGCATAATGCATCACTATAACTATATAGAGTTTCAGTTTGCCATGGGATGTGTCACCTTTATTACTGGTAGACTGCACTTGACCTTGCTTCGAGCAAATTATCTCAAAAACGTTCAATGTATTTAACTTCAGAAAAGACGGCTGAAGTTTGCCCTCTAGCAGGCAACCAACACCTGCAGTGACTACATTTAACGGTATTCCCGTAGTGTGTGTACCAGGTTAGGGTGAGGTCTTATTTTTTTTCATTCAGATTTTACTTATTTTAGTCCTATTACCGGAGTTCCGGGACTGTCTGTGTTGGCCATTGAATATGCGCCCTGCCCATAGGTATTGGTCCCTTTACACAATTTGATGTAAAAAAGGCAAACAAAATTAGTTACCCCCATATTGGTACACACTTCTGGAGAACAATTTAACTACCCACTGCTAACCTGTTACAAATTGCAAAAATTTTGCTCTTTCTGCTTGATCAAACGAACGCAATGCTCTCCAGAACCATTGAATTTGCAGTGAGCTTGTTTCGTATTTGTGATATTCAGTGTTGTTGCGTAAATCCTCGATGTCGACAGTTGGGAGACCCGAAATAAGTAATTCCAATTCTTGTTCATCAAATATTGAAATTAACCTTTTCGGTATGATTTCGTAAAATCCTTCCAAAAATGCACTGAAAGACAAAAACCGGTAACTCAAAAACTATCAAATACTATTAGAATTTCATAAACTTATATATCAGTAAGCTCTAACCAATTATTCAGTAGGATTTATAACTCATGTAGCAATGAAACCATGAGTTTTGTTCAAATTCTGTGAAGGCTTTAACTGAGTATTAGAACAAATATTCATTTTGTGCGCCAAGAAAATTGTTGACTAAGAACATACAATTTCTTTTGAATATAGTAATTGATTATAAGTTGCTCAACATTGCACACACAGTGGACAAATCCAAACCTCCCATAGCATCCAACCAAATAGTAGACATAAAGCTCATCGTGATATGTTTGTTCCAAAAGTACGATTTGAAATGAAGTTTCAGGCAAGATTGTGAGATTTAATGTTATATATAAGTATGCACTCTTACCTCAGTTGTTGTCGAATTGCACCGGTCATTTTTTCCTGACATACCAGATGGACATATTCTTTTTTATTAGATTCTTCAACTGGAATATCACGACCATTTTCTTTTAAGTCTCTTGTTTCTGTTTTTCCAAACTCCATAATCTTGAATAGAATGATGAAATTGCAATGATTGGTATATAATAGGATAAAAGCAACAATGAATATGTTACTGTATAATAAATTACAAAGCACTTTCAGATTACTATGCTACGATCGGACGTTAAAAATACCTAATTAAAATATTTGAAATTGTGCATTGAATGAGCTTTATTATGAAATCATATCCAATGCAAGATAAACCATTCCGCCATATTGAATCTGACAACTGAAAAAGCTTCAGTTATAAATAGAACATACTTCTTAAAAAAGACAATAAAATATTTGAAAGCATATTCGCAGTTTATCCTTAGATCAGTGGTTTCAAACGATTGGGCGCGCCCCGCAAGAGGGTGTAGACAATTTTTTGAGGGGGCGTGAAGCTAATGAAAAATAAAAATATTTGTTAGATTTGAACTTGCCCGCCTTAATTTGGATATTTACATTTCAAAACCTTTCCTTTTTTTCATTATTTACCACTCCCTCCATGTATATTCAACTTCCACATATTTTTTCGAAAAAAACATACTTTCGCCTTACTATCTGTTATTTGTAGCTTATTGCTAGCTAGTTATTTTTTAAGTGAGGCGTCGTGGAAGGAAGCGCGACTTAAAAAGTTGGAGATCCACTGCTCTCGATGAAAACTGATAAAACACACACCTCTACACTGAAGTTGAGTTCACTTCCAAATGATGACACATCGTTTTCAAGCAAATAGACAAGGCCTTGTGAGAATGCATAATCTTCACTTTCCATATCTTGATAACGAACTGGTTTTCCGAGAATATGTTTATAAAATGACCGAGTGAAATAACAATCCAGTAACTTGTTGTCGTATATTGCTTTTGCTACAATTCCACCAACAAACTGAAACAATTTTTGATGTTAGGGTACAAACAACTGAAGAATCTTGTCCAAATGAAGATCAAAATTAAATTAATTCGAACAATAATTTTTATTTAAAAAATTCAGATATTTATATATTATAAATTTTTAGTTAAATTTGTCGTATCAAATTTTACAGAACAAATGAGGTGGATCAGCACAATTTACAAAACGAGATGTTTGACACAACTCATAAAAGTCAATTTTGAGTTTTTGAGATGACCAAAAATCCACCAGTAAAAATCAATTTTGAGATGAACAAAAATCCACTAATGTTGCCCCTCAAAAGCTTGTAAAAAGTTGTTTTAAGTTACTAAAGAGAGCAGATTTGCATAACTCGGAATTATATCCAAATCTTGCAATCCAAATATATAGAAGCATTCCTTTTTACAGTTGTTCTTAAAAATGTGTCAAATTTAAACGCAATGCACAAACCTTGAAATAGGAGAGATGATTAGAGTTGATATAGGATGCTGGATTAATAGTGTACGTGACTCTGTCACCTGGTGATGTACGGAACAATGCATACATAGGATTGAATATTTCCTTTGAAATGATTAAATACCATTCTCTGAGTAATCCACCTGCATCCTGTGGTATATGGAGATCAATTAGAGCTAAATTTTACCTTAGAAAATGTACGTCTAAATATAAATAAAATAGATATTACGAAGCTGTATTAGGATATGTGAACTGTAGAACAGCTAAATATTGAGCCTAATCTCAATTCAGTCTTACTCAGTAGTGAAATCTGTACAAATCAGTGAATATTGATGATGATCAAATGTAATAATGCAGATTCTAATATACATTGTTCAGCGTTCCAGAAGTGTGTGTACCAATATGGAGGTAACTAATTTTGTTCGCCTATGTTACATCAAGTTGTGCAAAGGGACAGAAACCTATGGGCACGGGGTATATTCACTTGGCTAACACAGACAGTCCCTGAACCCGTAAATAGACTCGTAAATAGACTAAAATATAGAAAATCGGAATAAAATCATGGCCTAACCTCAACATGGTACACACACAACGGAAGTACCCTTTGTCTATTTGATTTTATACCTTTTACAGTTTTCACAATTTAAAATACCTTATTTTCTACCCAATGGTCAGGTATCAATCTCTCAAAATGACCCTATTTTATTGAGGAAAAATGTAACATTTACTCTTAAAATCAAGAATTACGGTAACTGTTTTAGATAAACCTATTTTCTGAGAATACTCAATTTGTTCCTGTGTATTGGATAATGGCAATTATATCCACATTCTTATACTAATACTCCGAATAATGCATTACCTGTCCTTCTTCTCCTTCGAAAACAATGTACAAACGACTTTTCAATTCTTCTTTTGATTTTCTGTGTAATTCACGGAATGAATCTTCAAACACATGTTGTCTTCGAACTCTTATTGCAATGTCATCTCTTCTAGACATTGAATTCTCTTCCAATCGTTCAAGTTCCTGATAATATATTATAAGATTTATATGAGTGGACAAAAGTTGACAAGAATTCAGATGGACTAATCGCATCTTATTAGTCATGTTATAATATGTTCATTGTCAGAGTGACAATATATCTTAACAGAGATTGTTTTATTTTAATTGGAGTTTATCCAATTTTTTTTTACTTCACCAAACTAGATATGGCATAAATAACTCTTATTTGAAATTTAAAATTAATGAGCAATTAATTCAAGATGACTAATAGCATCTTTATAGTCATGTTATAATACAGAGTGTTCATAAAGTCCTGTTACAAATTTAATTTTGTTATCTTAAAATATTTTAACCAGGATTGGACCAGTGGTTTCTCACTTGTCTGAAATGTTGTCTTTTAACATCAAAATCCAGTACTTTTGTGTGATTTACAAGAACAGAGAATGGACCTTCTGTCAATGGCACATTGGATTGACGCAGTATCTGGTTGAGAATGCTGCGATGTGTGTCTAAAATTAAATTCGTACAAAACACTTCAAAAAACTTGAAATGAAAACAGTAGGCAAACAAATATATTTATTTTCTTAAAAACAGACACGTGACAATAACCAAATTCCTAATTTTTATATCAAAATTCAGATAGATTCTCTCCCTAACAAATTTGAGCATATAATGAAACTAATTTTTAAGGCTTCTCAATAAACTTTACAACTGAAATCACCAAGTTAAATAAATTGCATAAAATAAACAAAATGACAACATGGCGTTCAGAAATTGGTTTTCTGCATTAATTCTGGACCAAATCTTTAAATGTCCAATTATATAGCTATGTATATCACTATTTGACGCCACATCAAAAATTCTCTAACGCATATCAATATGATATATTCAAGCGCTTATTTAACATAATATGTATAATAGATCAGCAGTTTGCTTCAATTAATTTAGATCACTTACCTGCAAAGTCAAGGAATTTCTTTGTTTCGCTACTCAAATTATCATCATTGGATACTGAACTTTGTGATTGTTGTAAAGTTGCTACTTCTGAAAAATAGGAATCAAAGTTGAATATTTAACTATTATAAGTGAACCAGAACAGACAGCTAGAAACTACACAAATAAGACGCTAATTTTTGCCCCTAAAAAAAAATGTGCAAGAGGCCACTGATATCTAATGATATGTAAGTAACTCACTATTTTTAAAAGAACTAAAATCTTTCCAATTCGGCATTGCCCAACCAATTGAAGCGAGGTGGAAGGCATGGGATTTGAACTTTGGGTAAAAAAACTGCGATGCGAACGTCAAACATTTTGACCACTATGCTATCATGCGCACAATTGTTATTGTCCAATAGTAATAATATAGGCAGAAGGGGAAAGATCACACAGCTTTATAATAACCCTTACTTTATTTCACTATTATAAGAATGAAATTCGAAATGGCACACATAGATGTGAAATTCACTCAACTCAGACATTTGCTATTCAAACCATATGAACATGCCCATATGATAAATATTTGTGTAACAGAAATATCCAATATCAAAAAATAACAACCTGAACTTAGAGATGGAGAAAGAGGTTGTAGATCCAAATGTGATAATTGTGATTCACCATCCTTATGCACATCTGCTGATTTGGTTGCATTTTGTTTGGAGGCATGCACCAGGAAAAAAGCTTCTACAGTCGGCTGGGATTGATGTAAATAGATATTCAATACTACAGCACACAATATCAACATCATTATGCCATTGCAGGCTTTCGATAGAACTATTTGGCCACTGAATAATATAATACTTGTGGGTGCAAAATTCAGTAATGTGACATAGGAAGTTTAAGTATTTAGATCAGGGGTGTACAATATTTTTTGTTGGAGAGCCATATAGCCAATTCCGGAAATCTAGTCGGACCACACAAAAAAAGGCAAGAGAAGAGAACGCAGCTATTGCTTAGCCTTACAGTAAACACCTGGCAAAACAGCGAAAGATTTATTGCAGCAACAACGGCAAAAAACATTATGTATATTAACCCATGTGAGCGACTTTTCAAACATAAACTGTCGGATTCGAATTTATGCTTGATGGGGAAAAATCCGAATGGCTTAGTGGGCCGGGTTGTGGCCCACGGGAGGACTGTTGCACACCCCTGATTTAGATCATGAAAAAGTTTCTCATAAATGTCTATAATTGATTGAATAGTTAGTTATTCAAGAAATTTATTGTCAAATTAATTAATTCCGAATATCCCAAATAGATTAATTTGGCAGCAAAATCATCAAACATGCTAGATTCTTTTTCAAAAAATTAAAAAATTCTGTAAATTATGATCTTACTGCATAGCTTTTACAATAGAATTGTAATTTATATGATCCTTCTTCGCAAAATACATTTTTTGAAACTTTAATCTCAAATTTCATTTAAATGAAATTCTGCGACATTTTTAATATTGATATAATGTTCAACTACATTTTCCATTTGATCCATACAATTTTGCCAAATAAGAACTTAAAATTTGTCGACTAGCTATCTAATCAATTAAACTGACTATTTATTCATAATAACAGATCGAGTGAAAGTTTTGAAATGGTTATTACCTGGAGTACCAGCACAGCATGTGGATCATTGCTTTCTTCCAATTGTTTCAAACATTTTCCAAGATTATCCCACAATGATTCCAACTGCAATTGTTCACACAGACTTCTGGGATCTGATACAGAATTCCACTTTTAATTCAATGCACTTCCATGACCACAAGTACATCACAGTATTCAATGCGATACAGAAAAAATTTCACAAAAATCATGAAATTTTAAAACAAACTATTTTTTAACAACTTTGAAATTTGATCAAACCTGTCCAAAAATGACTTGCAACCCGATTCTTTTTATTAATATATTAAATAAATAAACTATGACTGAGAAAACAGAAGCAAGTAAAATAAAAGCTGCCAACCTTCTTCATCTTCAGTCTTTTTTTCAATTTTCTCTGAACTAGCTGCAGCACCAGATGTTGATGTTGTTGCACCAGAATTTGTTGCATTATCAGATGAAATAGCCTGATTTAACATTGCTTGATTACTGACATCTTGTTCCTCTTGAGATATTTGCACAAAAGCATTACGAATAGCTGATGTAGCAGCTAAAAAAGAAGGAAAATTGACTTGAAAATCACAGATAAAATATAATACAACAAACAATCAGCTTGATTTCAATAGATTCAAAGAAACAGAACTGAAATGGTAACAATGATATTTAAAAGCAAATAATACGGATTCCCGAATCCGATGTTGTCCATTCAATATGACAATAAGTTATGTGCATTGGCCTACCTATAAATATGTTGGAATTACAGGATAGAAATATTGAGCTTGAAATTTGATCAGTAAGTTAGTAGAAATCGCCATCATATATAACTTAAGAAATCGGGTAGGTTGATAAATTTGAACAAAGAAATTGTAGTCTCTCAATTCCAGTATCCAAAAGTTAACATAATGATCTATTTGAAAATAAATTGCCATACACAAAGAAAAATATAAATGTCATAGATGTTGTGGAGCAGTTATATAGATATATATATACAGTGATACCTCGGTAGTAAAACATAATTCGTTCCGGGTTGTTATTTGTCCACCGTTTTGTTTGACTTTTTTGCCAAACGAAACAATGGAAAATATTTTAAATCGTCCTTGCGCATTTTAAAATACACAAAATATTAACAAAATGTGTACCTGAACAACAACTTTTATTTCAAGGTTTTCTGGTCAACTATCGAATTGTCCGACTACCGAGGTATTCTTGTATACATACATATACAGTATATATATATATAAGTATATACTAAATGACACCCCTTGAAAATTTTTCCAAAATCTTGAAAAAAATGTTGATGTGATATAATAATTCTAAAAAAAAAATTACCTGACATTCTTGTCCAACCTCTTCCTTGTGGACCAGAAATCCTTGAACGTTGATCAACGTCTTGTTTCTCATCTTTCATACTTTTTCGTAATTGTATAATTACTTTGAGTATTCGAAGAAAGAAAGCCTGCGAAACATTGGAGAATATTTTGAAGATAATATCACAATATATCTAGTTTTATTGTAATTGTATTACACTATACAAAAAATGCACTTAGCATTTTGCATACTTCAGGGCTTGATTTGTATATAAGGAATTTACTCAATGAAAAATCATACACACTCACTCGCAATAAATGCGCACACTCACTCGTAATAAAGGGTACCGGCAGGCGCGCAGCCAGGATTTTCAAAAGGGGGTGTTTCAAAGATTGGAAATCCCATTCCCTTCTGAAACAGTCGCCGTGATTACGCGCTCATTAGTAGTTGACTTTTACTTTAATTTGTGTCCAACGCTACTCGCGGTTGTGTTCTCTACGTTAGAATAAAAACAGTACTACTCTAAAATACCACGGCAGTCTGTGGGCATAAAAATATGAGATGAACTGCTACTGAAACCATATAAAGAATTATAGGGTGGAATTACGAATTAGTAAATAACGATTGGGTTAAAAAGCATAAATTAACAAAAGATAATCAGATAGCCAATATGTTACCTGATTAGACGTTTTGCTTGTTAGTACTTGCATGATGGGAAGTTGCAATTCCTTGCCAGTTCTTTTTAATTTTACTTTTCCTGATAAAGTAAAAAGCTGAGTGGGATCGTACCTGAAATAATACAATAAAAATGAGTAATTTTTATAATTGATGTTCATGAATAAATTGATAACAGCCAATGAATAAAACTACATTAACAATATCCATCTTTATCGAGTTAAATCAACAACAAGGTCAAGGACATTGGTTTAAAGTGCTCGGTAAAAGTCTAATTTAGTCGTCGAGAATTGGTCACTTCGGTCAAGTCTACACCAAATGAAGTTCTTAACGATACACAAAATCCAATTCATTTTTCCTGTTTTTCACATCTTACATTCGGAATAAGAATTTATAAAAGCAGCCACTGACCTTTAAAGAGTCGTTGGAAAGATCAGAATAATTCCTAATACCTACTCTATTTAACATACCCTGGGTGAGGGGATGGGAATGCTGACAGAACCTGAGATTCTGAACTAGTGGTGCCAACATAGTTAAGTTCAATGCTTAAACCACCAGCCAATCCGCAGTATATTTTCATAACTTGAGTAAAACCTGTTTTAAATTTCATCGACCAAGTTGTGTGGAGTCTTGTCAAAATGTAACTTTCTCTTTGTAGAGGGAATGCTGCAACGGAGATGGAGCAAACCGAATATATATTAATAGCACCAATGTTACTAATTTTAGTACCAACCTGCTACTAGATGCTGCTGACGATGAAGCTCCAGCTGTTTGAGATTGTATGGCTGATGCAGCTTGTGGTTGTTGGGGAGGTTGTAGGCTACTAGAAGTACCAAGAGCACTCGATGTTTGTTGATTGATTGTATGTTCTTGATTATACTGATTCATTTCTTCAGACAATGTTATCACTTGTTCACATAGTTTTTGACCAATTTCTTGAGCACCTGAATATGTGGAAGTGTGTATATGGATGAAATCATTGGGGCACAGTCCTTAGACCAGGGGTGTGGAACAGACGGCCTGCAAATCA
The DNA here is from genome assembly GCF_964204865.1 of Styela clava. Classification (NCBI taxonomy): domain Eukaryota; kingdom Metazoa; phylum Chordata; class Ascidiacea; order Stolidobranchia; family Styelidae; genus Styela; species Styela clava. Next base: position 10,317,029 of record NC_135257.1, on the reverse strand, counting down.
CAACCCAGACTGCCAAATCATTAAGAAAAGATTTTTCCCCATCAAGCTTAAAATCCTGATTTAACTTTATTCAAAAAAAAAATACATAGTGTTTTTTGCTCTTGTCGCTGTGATAAATCTTTTGCCGCTTTATTAATGCGAGGCCAAGCGCTAGTTGTCGCCAATGTATTTCAATGCTGCAAGCTTTCATGACGCTAGTTTACAACATTATATTGAGACGTAATATTACCTAAAAACCAAATTTTTTTTTGTGGACCAACTAGTCTGAGGTTGATTATATGAGGAACTGCTGACATACAGTGTAATAGAGACTGTAATGAATAGGGCTGAGTATTCAAATCGAATAGTAAATTTTTTGAATAGGTTTACACAAAATTTCCAATTCGCCGGCATCTTGTTTTTTTGTTTCGCCAAGGTTGAAGGCAATTCAATTTTTTTAGGTATATTTTTGAAATACAATTATGATATACGACTCTTTTTCTATTGAGTTATTGATGAAACTTGTTTCTTATTGTGTATGACAAATCCGCGATCTGACTGAGTGATGGATTCTATGTTTAATAATAAATTTATGTATCTGGAGAACCCATTACAACAAAAAAGTCACATACAATTAAATCTTCGTATTAATTCAAATATCAATTATCTAGAAAAACATATTTTATTCTGAAATCATCAGGTATTCGAAAATGTCCAGCCATTGTAGAGAGATGACAATTTATCAATATATTTTTCTCACCGTGCAGAAGCAATCTGATGATAATTGGCCTTAAAACAGGCTGAGTTTTTGACAAATGGAAAAGCAATGTTGTGGCATCCTCGAGTCCGTCTTCAGAACATGCATGGCTTGTTAAAATTTGAACAGCAAGTTCCAGTTCTTTCTCGAGTGGTGTTGTAGCAACGCTGTCATGAGATAATGATGGAAACGATATCGAACCGTGACTTTGAGTTGAACCTGTAAAACAAATAATAGTAAATAAATTTCAAGCAATCTCTAAACCTCAAGGATAACAATCACTCAATTAACGGATATAAAACACCTCAGGCATAACAAAATTGGAGAGTAATTTTTTTGAAAATGTTTTTTTTGGCACTCCAGATGTATGTGTACCAATAAGAAGGTAACTAATTTTGTTCGCCTACTTCACACCGAGATGTATAAAGGGACTGAAACCTATGGGAAGGGGGTATATTGCTTGGCTAACACAGACAGTCTCCGAACTCGTAATACAAATAGAAAAATAAAGAAAATTAGTATAAAATTATGGCCTAACCCTAACCTGGTACACATACGACGGGAGTACCTTTTTTCCTCAAAATTCAGTCACATAGTAGTCACAGGTAGTTGCCTACACAACCAGTACCAGTGCCGGTTGCACCTTATATATGAAAAAAACCCAATCCAAGCAAACTATTGACAGTGCGCCTCGTAGTCCCATAAAATATAGTACATAAAATTGTGGCCTGTTAGAAATGGCTACCAAATAATATAGGTAAAGCTTGATAAGGTGCTGCCACTTTAGTATAACTGATATATACTTGTAGTTGCTGTTTTTGTATCCATCGTAGCTTGACCTACAGTACTTGTGTAACTTGTGCATGCTCTGGCACCCATTGTTGCAGTGCTGGACTTACCCTCAGGTGTGGTAGCTTCTCTGAAAAAGAAAAATGAAACCATGAGCACAAAAATTTTATATATCGATCACAGAAATTATATTTCGGGTCAAATAAAAAAAATAAAACCATACTATTCTCTGCATACTAAATAACATAGTCACTAAGTAGTTAAAGAGGAATATTTAAAGACAAGTTATTTGTAGTACAGATTTTAGAAATTCACATGGATGCGGAAAAGAGCGTCATACCGAATAACATGCAAAACTAAATATCTCTTTGATTTATTTCCAATGGACATATGAAGATGTAAAACAGGCTTTTCAAACTTTGCTATGTTACATATATATATTTCTGATGTGGTAATTTCTGATGCATGCAAAATATTGTAATTTTTATGCATAGATAACATCCAAGTACTCACTCATTCTGAGAGTCTTCTTTGTCTTTCTCGGGATCTTTTTTATTTGTTTCGGGACCTGCATCTCCGATGTTTGATTTGGATTGAGTTGGGAGATGAAGAGATATTTGGGCTAAAAGTCTCAATAATCGATCCGTCAACTGTTGACTTCGTTTCAAAACAGGATGAGCGAGCATTCTTAAAAGTTCACCCATACATGTTAATTCGATGTCACTGCTGGTCAAGTCTTGTACACGCTTATCTTCAGCGGCACCTAAAGTTAGAAGAGAAAATTCATAATGACTATGGGAAAAAAAGTACAAAGTTTCTGACCATAATTATTATTGAGTTTAATATGAGGTTAAAAAACATCAAACATCCATTAGCCCGTATAAAAACCAACTCAATGCCAAACATCCTAATGAGCCGTTTTTCATGTTCTATAGTTGATTTGCATATAATGCACATATACACATATAATTTGTAAAATGTCAAACAAAAATTCAATATATCGATCATGGCTTGCATGCAACCAAGCATACTTTAGGCATATGGAACGATTGTACAACATGGATGTACCTTTATGTAGGTTAAGTACTGTAAGCCTCAAAATGGACTTATTTTAATATTTCCTCTCATATAATGAATTCTTTGATCACAAAAAAAACTTCTAGTACAAATTTGTTTAAAAAATCTTTAAGCGATCAAAAATGGTTACTTCGAGAATCTACAAATAAAATACATACTTTTCTTTGGCAAATCTGAACTGGGAGAGAGAAAATCCAATTTCAGTAAAACATCCCAGAAATCAGTATCAATTGGCTGATGTTTGTCAGATACCTTATCAGATTTAGTACGATGAAGAGAAGCATTAACAAAATGTTGTGGAAAGAATTTCGCAATCATGAGAAGAGTGTCTATCGTCTGTCTGCAAATAACAGGCGAAGCTTGAGGATGGATATAAACACTGCATCCTGATTGGCTCCTCTTTTCGTTCCGTTTTTTCCTTGCTCCACCACTGTCAGAAGGTACATTGGGTTTAACAACTTTAAAAATACTGGCTCGTGAGCCGAGTGCTGCGTCAAGCTTAATTGACAACCAAGAAGTGTTTCGATGATCGGGGGCGAACGTAACTGGCGTGTGCTGTTGCTTCAAATTCGGTTTTTGTTTAACCAATGTGGTTGGAGTTGTTTTGTAATCCATTGATTCTTCAGTGGTAGAAGCTTCTTCCTTCTCTTGCTCTTGCTTTTCTTGCGAGTGTTGTAAAATCGCAATCAAAGTACTAACTAGCCAATATCGGGTCGGTATGTGAAAGCAGAGATTTCGTAACACCCTGTGTAATCTTGTCATATTCAAGCGAGGTTCTTCAACGAATAACAGTAAGAGCAGACATGCTAGCGAATCGTGATTGAGCAATTGACGAACTTGTATTTTCACACTCTGTGAACCGTTTTGATTCTTGTTTCTGCCACCTGGCATGGTTCCCCATGCCGCAGGCCCGCTTCCAGAATAACGGAATCGAGATGGCATGTTTGTGCGTTGAAGTATATTACTGTGTGCTCTTGAAAACAATCTGGGATCTGGAAAATATCTTTGTTGACGTCTTTCCATGGTTGCTCTGAGTTCCTGGGCTTCAGCAGCTAAATCAGCTGGCAGAACGGCAACAAGTGAATCATCCATATCAGCTAAGACGGATTGTCGTAGGCTGCTCGGTAATGTTTGTATGAAGACAGTTGGGTCCACTGGATCATTGGCTGTGCTTTGTTGTTGTGCAGCTCTAGCCTAGAAGAAAAAAAGATCAAGGATTAACATACCAACTTGTGCCATTAAATGTAAGGTGAACATATAAGTTTTTGAGTTTTGAAAATAAGTCGCTCTGCTATACTTTTATATATGGAAATCAGTACTCCCGTAGTGTGTGTACCAGGTTAGGGTTAGGCAATAATTTTATTCCGATTTTCCTTATTTTGGTTCGATTACGAGTTTGGGGACTGTCTGTGTTAGCCAAATGAATATACCCCCTTCCCATAGGTTTCAGTTCTTTTACACAACTTGAAAAAATGTAGGAGAACAAAATAGCTACCTCCATATTGATACACACACTTCTGAAGCGGCAAATCTATATGCATCAAGTACAATCATGAGATTTTTAACAGAAATATGTGGGAGTATTCTTCAAAATTGGACAAAATTATTTCATAGTGGTTTATAGAATACGTTAGGGTAAAAAAATATACAATGAAAATTGCATAGTACGTACTTGTTCTGCTCGTTCTTGTGCCAATACTTCTTGTTGTATAGACGGAGGTAACGCAGCAAGAAATTCAGGACTAACACCACTCGCTTGGTTCTCAGATGTACTTGTTCTTCCTGTACTTTGTCTACTGAGTTGCTCCCTGAACGGAAAAATGAGATGAAACAAATTTATAACTTGAACTCTTCTAATTTTTTAGCTTAATTCACACTAAAACTGTATGTGTGTTTATTCATCAGGTAATAAGATACAAAATATGAGCGGAAAAATTTTTTCACAACAAATTTACAAAAAGTTTTATATCGATATCAAATGCATTATAACAGCAAATGTGATTCTAAAATTTTCAGTCTAAATATAGAGTCTAAAAGAAAAGTCCGGAAAGGTAATGACAGAAATCTTGTGAAACTACCTTCCATTGCAGAAACTAAGAATATACTAAAACCAGTAACAGAAGTAATCTATCTACCTTATGACTTCCTGTCGAATATCATCAGGCAAAGCAGCAAGGAAAGATGGGTCAACTCCTTCGAATTCACTGCTCAATTGGGCAGCGTTGTTCGCTGAAGATGCTTGTGCTTCTGCCCCTGCTAATGTAAATAAAGAAATATAACAATATATTGCTTCACAACCTTGTTATTATGTGTGTAGATTAGTATGTGGTTTTATAACAATTTAAGCAGTCAGTAAAATGAAAAATGGATAATTAACATTTTTTGATATGGTCGGTTATATTTAGAATTCGTCCTAACCAAAATACAGCTACTAAACATCATTGACCAATGCATTGATTTATAGAGATGTTAAACGAAATTCCTTAATATATATCCCATTATATATGTGTCTTAAATAGGTGACACAGCAGTAAGTAATGATCAACAAGCGAAGAAAACACCATAGTGAATTCGTTGCAAATAATTTCTAGCAAGGGTTCATATTTTACTAGTTTATACTCCCTATACTCCATTAGTTGTCAAGAAATGAAGCTTAAAATGAGAATATTTGTAGCATAAGAGTGAAAACTAACCAGCTGCAGCTTGTTGTTCAGTATCAGTTGCAGAAGTTATTTCTTGTTCTGATGGTTCTTGTACTATAACATTTGATGATGGTTCATCATCTGCAATTGTAGGTTGATTTTCTTGGTCTGAGTGAAAAAAAAATTATTATAATTAACTAGAGAGCGACACTAAAATACATGGTCACAAAGACCAAAACAAAGTAGTACGGGATAAGTAGACTACCGGTACCACAGACTCCTCTTCACCTGACCACCAGATTGCTACAAACATGAGCGCAGAACCGTCACAAGATGTGTAATTTTTAATTTTGATGACGTCAGTGCACACAAGAAACAAATGCCATATAGCCCACAGAAATGTGGTATGTAGTGTTTTAAGATTTTATTTGTAATTAGTTTGGATTTCAGATATTTAAAAAAATTTACTGCAGACCAAAATGAAGTCTGAAATTTTTTAGGACTTTATTTGTAATTAGTTATGATTTCAGATATTTGAAATAAATTTACTGCAGACCAAAATGAAGGCCTAAATTATGTGCTCAGAAGCGAAAACTCCATATAAATAGGAGTCACAATTCAGCATATTTGTATTATGAAAAAACTTTTCATCCAATATAAAAATTTGGTTCCTAAGTTCATTTTTATTTAGTCTTCACAAGAATTTATTAACCAATGTCAACAACAGTGAATTAACCTTTATCAATCAAGAAATCCTATACATACTTGCATTCTCTTCAGGTGTAGTTTCAACTATTTGTTCATCATCTTGTTGCATTGCTTCACCTGCATCACTATCTTGCAATTGAACTTCGGTCGTTTCATGTTCTTCGTCATCATGATTTGATTCGAGTGAAACAGACTGGAGAGACGAACTTGCTTGTTGCAATGCATCAATTGCATCTACTTCTACAGACGATGTCACTGAAACAAAGGCAAACGATTTCATAAAGGACGTAGGGACGTAAGGGTTTCTTTCTAAATTAACCTAGTTTGCCAACCACAACAGATGGGCGATGGTCAGCATGAGCTGCCAAAATTTATTTACTGTTTTATCTTTTGCTTTAGGCAGTATATCGAAAGCAAACAACTTTTGACACTCAAAACTACAATTGATAACTAGAAATGATAGGGGCTGATTTTTATCAAGTATTATTCAAGATATAAATATGAACGTTATGGAAACTCAAAAAATGAAACTGCAAACGAGGACATCTATTCTAGAGCACACTGCAACTTTTGCGATGAAAATGACAATAATTGAAAGAGAAAGTAGACTATACAGTTAACACCTGTGCAATGTATATTCACACAACTGCATAAACCACTACCTCATTTCAACAATGTCCAAATATTTGCTTCATTTATTTGTTGATTGTAGACAAAATAAGTAAGCTAGTAGGATATACAGTTAACTCCTTTTGGTGGTATAATACAACTGATATAACCTACTACCTCAGCTCATTGAGTGCCCAGATCGAAACCTACCGGTAATATCAATGTTAGATAGGTGATGTAGCATAACATTTAAAATGTGATTTGAATAATTTTAAAATGGGTTATGTGTAGTTAATAATTTGGTTATACATTATTAGGACAGGATTTCCATAAGTTAGAAATAAGACAGCATATAGGTAAACCAGACACTTTCGCCTGGTTACCAGTCCATGTCAGGTATGGGAATAGTTAACTCGTTATTTATTTCAAATGCATGAACTTTATGGTGGAAGAAGCAGTAACTGACCAGTTCTGTAAACAACCCTACGGCAGTGAAAAGGATTCAAACCAACGATCTCGCACAGGATTTCATCACAGCACAGTGATGATGAGCATGTTCCTAGCTCTAAGCACAATGCACCAACAACTATCTATCACAAATTAAAAGTAACTTGTAAAGCAGATATTTACATACATAAGCCGAATATCTCTATATAAAAGATATATTACCAGATCAGGCAAAGTTAAATATAATTTCACCTAACAGAGCGATCGAAACTGATACTATGTTTATTTACTAACTAAGTATTTCTCTTTGCAACCTCTAATAAGATGATAGTGCTGATTACAGGGTGGAGGTGAAAGGTTAGGCAGTATCTCCCTTGTATTATAGCTCAATCACTACATAACCTACTACCTCAACCCGGCAATACAGCAAAAATATTTAAATCAACATACTCATAACAAGCATGGATTGCATATATTCAGTGATCTAAGATTAACGTAGTAATTCAACTATGTTGGCATTGCAAGTTGGAAATCATAGGTTTAAGTCCAATGAGTCTACTTATTTGATAGTTTATTTAAATAAACTTATCTAATTAGTTACTTATCTACTCTATTAGTGATAAGATTACCATTATCAGTATTAGTGGATTAAGAGTATTAATATGCAAAAAATATTATTCACATAATGCATCAAAATCAAAGTCTTATATTGAAGATCTAAAATATCCCCAGTAGTCCAAATGCATATACTAAATTGAATTTGAAAGTTTTTATAACTCGGCCTCTAACAAAAGTAAATTGAATATGGGCATAACCCAACGGCGTGATGAAAGTAAAGTACGCTAGAGAGATTTCAGATTATGCAGTTATCTTCCTTGCTCGGAAATATAATACGTCAAAGCACAACTGCATAACCTACTACCTCACACAGCAGACTTCATATAGGTAAAAATTGTAAAAGTAAAAACTACCCTCATTCTGTACATATTATGCATAGCAACTGTTTTTGACAAACCTTGTTGCTGATTGACAGGAGATTCAGGTCGAGTAGCAATAGGTGTATTAGTTGGTGTTGATATGCCGGCATCTCCAGAGTCCATTTGCGTCTGAAAATTCAACATAAAAAAAAATTAAAACCAAAGGTAATCTCACTGATTGAGGAACTTGACCGCCATTGATATGAGATCAAATTTTGAATCAATTTGAACGTATTCAAAATAGAAGCTGAAACAATGCAGAGCTATGTCTAGTTTGTTCTATGTATTCTTAGCTGCACTCGCTACATGGGATACAGCAGACCCGTAGTGTGTGTACCAAGTTAGGCTTGGGCCATAATTTTATTCCGATTTTCCTTATTTCAGGTTTCATAGGTTTCAGTCCCCTTACACAACTTGATGTAGAGTAGGCGAAAACAAATAGTAACCTCCATATTGGAACACATATTTCTGGAGCGCCTAGCAAACTGCCTCTCTTCTAATACAGATTGGTAAGGCTCGGCAATCTTGTGTGGTTTGAATATAACATTTTGGCATTCCCTACAATGCCTAACAATACAAACCTCTCGTTCTTCGTCAGGAGTAGAAGCCGGTGTGTCAATATTTTCTGCATTTTCTGTTTCTTTATCTTTTCCATCTTTTTCCTTCAACTCTTCTTTTGCAGCCTTTTCTTTTTCTTCTTTCTCTTTATCTTGCGCTCTCTTTGCACGTCGTTCCTCGATATCAGAATTTCTTCGTTCTTCAAGATGATCAATGATCTCTTGTCGTAAACCTATGTTTACAGATACATCGTTAAAAATAAGGTGTTGTCTAACAATCACCGAGGGATTTTCATATTTACACCAGGGGAAAGGAAAGATGACAAGAAGACAAGAAGACAAGAAAACTCAATTATAGGGCTTATCGCCGGGTTGCAAGTCCTTGGCAAAAATGGTAAACCAGTTAGATGATGGAGGAAGACGTAACCTGACAGCGTTTATGTCAACCACCCCGATTGCAAAGAGCACAGCAACTATCTCACACATAATTATCTCCCACAGGATTCAAACCTGCAAACCCATGCAGGGTAATCAGAGGTGTGATTAAAAAGAACCAGAACAATAAGCTTACCTAGCAAGCAGTATTGCGTACTGTCTGGCTCCAGAACTTCGCAAGTTTGTGTCCATCTCGTGATAGCAGTAGGTACACTTAATGATCCAGATCCAGTACCATTGCGACCACTTGACATGATGTGATTCTATGTTGAAAAATAAAACCATCTGTCAGTAAATCTGAAACCATTTAACTAGAATTTAAATAATATTAGATGAGTGACTGTACTTTTACTTACTTACTGTTTTGAATTTCTAGAGAGATACCAAGACAAATTTGTTTTTTTAACTATTATTCCCAGTTGAGTGTGCAGAGGAAGATTCATTTTTCTCAAAGATGATTGTGAATTTGTAAATAATTAGGTGTGGATTATTTAATTTAATATCAAATCTTTGACCCAACATCCATAGCTGATGTGGCCTAGTGGTTCAAGCATTAGACTTAACTATGATGGTTTTTAGATTAAAATCATGGGTTCAAATCCTATGTCCATCACTTCACCCAGGGTGTAATAAATTGGGTAGGTAATGTTGAACCAGAACCCAGTCCTTCCAACTATACCAGATCCTTACCTAACAGTTTCTGCTTCTGCAGAGCCTTGTTCAGAGCGATAGCCATATAAATATGACTTGAAAAAAAACTAGGACATCTTATACTGGTCCATCCACATTAATAGATATCACATTTTCGAATGCTTTTTTAGAATCAATATTTCCTATTGTAATCACATGTGATGGTTAGTGTAAATCAATTACCTGTAATCCACTATCAGCAATATCTCTGCTTAGCGGCAAAAGACGAATATTACTTGAATTAACAAGTAATTGAGCATGACCTCCACCTTCATTGTATAAGGAATTCGACAACTGAAGAACATCAGCAGTAGCAGTTGGACCAAGCAATCTGAATGAAAAGTACATTTAAAAAAAAAGTGCCAAGTACCAATAATCTGTTGTAGCAGTATGGTTGCTGTTACTGGTAAAGTAGCCAACATATATCTATTTAAAGCGAGTGCGAGTGTAAAGCAAGTGTATTCTGGAGGCCAGGACCATTCTTTACAAGCACCGATGTAGGTACTCTAGAAAAGTTATATCAAAGTTTTTAAAGTAATTTATCGCAATTTGAGCAGGTGACTTTGATTTCGAGGACCCAATGATTAAAAATCTACCATCTCATAAATAAAAATTAGTAAAAGTACCTAAGTATTAACACATAAAATTATTGTATACAAAAATTCATCACAGCATAATTTTTCACATATATTTAACTCTAAAGATTGAAGTTTTTCGAGGTCAGTTAACATTTTGCCGTTAGAAAGTACATTCAAAAACAACACTCACAACCTTGTTAATATCTGTGGGGCTTCAGTAGAATTGCTGGTGAATTCTATCTGCAACGTTTGTCCATTACGATTAGCTGTAACACTATTGGGATAAGTGTTTCTGGCTTGTGCATTGGATGTTGCAGATGCAGACGTACCACCAGGCAAAGTAGTTCTTCCACCTGCTCTTGTCAACATTGGGTGAGTGGTCGGAATAAACCATGATGAAGCAAAACCTTGAAAATATAGAGATAAAACACATTAAACATTGAAAACACATCCAAGACGGTGGAATTAAAATCTAGAGTCTTGGCTTAGCATGTTTTTTGAGTCATATTTCCACAATACAGCATTAGTCTGAAAGTCTGAGCTGATGCAGAAATTCCAGATTTTGTGAAGTCCAAATTTAAAAATTCTAATGATCGAAGCTGAAATATTCAATTTAAAATAATGAGTAAGTGTTTTCCCCAGTCAATTGAATAAAACTTGGGGTCAAAAATCAGTTTTCTCAAAGTTGGGAAATAGAGTCAAAATTTACCTCAATCTGGAACCTAAAATATAGTAGTATGGCACCATTGTAGATTGGCATGCTGTGAAAAAGTTGTAAACTGCACATAAACTTGTGCATGTATCGTTGAACTGATTCTTTTCAACTGCTTGGGTAATATGGCATATTTAACAAAAATGAAACCTTAAATTGATTCAAAATTATTTCTTAATCAACGTCAGGACCTTGAGTATACTACCACTAGAGCTGGAGAAAGTCTAAATTTAACCACGAAACTCTAAGCTTATACACTCCTTGGAGTAACTCAAATGAACTAAGTGCATAGTACAATATAAACAAAAAACAACTTACCACTAGCAGCAGCAGTTGTATTATCATCACCTATAGGTACAGGCATAGCAAAAAGTTGCGAAGTCCTTGCATTTCCTGCAAGTTGAGGCATCCTTCCAGCAAAACCATCTGAGAAAGAAAAAAGAATATCAAGATAAAAGGGAAGCAGCAAAAACATTATCAAGAACATTGCTAGTAGATACCCTGACAATACCTCGATATTCAATAAACACAATGCGGACCTACAAAAAATTATTGTCGAATTGATGTTATCGATTTTTTTTGATAATATAACAATTACAAAAATTCACTTTTCTTTCTCAACTAGTAGACCAATTTAAAAATTTCAGAGGTTAAAGATGAACGCTTTTCTAAAAAGATAATACATTTGCATTTTTTCAAATTTCCTCTGGTTCCAGTTGTTTTACCCTAAATTTTGCTGATCTTTATAAAGTGAAAAAAAATTGAAAACAAAATTTTGGGTGAAATATAGGATCCTGATGAAAATTTAAAAAAAAATAAGTGATAGCTGTCTAGCGACTATCTCCATCTTTTGAGTATAGAAAATTGAAAATCAGTTCTTCAATTGTCTACAAAAGCAATGTTTTTCCCCAAAAATACAACAATTCAGCAAAATGTTCCATAGGTCCACATCGTGTCCAATAACAATTAATCAAATTATCCCACTATGTAATCGTTACTAAGAATGCAATAGTATTCCTACCACTCAAGACATCTTCAAGTTGTAGGAGAATATTATTATCCGTTGTTTCGCTCAATAAATCGTAAACAAATGTTTCGTAATTTAATCGATTCATGTTAGAATCGTCATCATCATCGTCATCTTCTTCTTCTGTATCATCTTCATCCAGATCATCCATCTCAGATCCTTCATCTTCAAGATCCTGAAAACAGACGTTTGCTATGATACAGTTGAAACTATTATAGTAGCCCATGAGAAAATTTCCCCACAGAAAGTTTTTAAGATGAGTGTGTCCTAGTCACACAGAGTGATTACTACTGCAGGATCGCATTAGAGCAGTTGTTTCCAACAGGGAGATATAACTGGATAAAAATTGGAAAAGACGGAAAAGGATTGGGACCATTGGTTGAAAACTATGAAATGACTTTTGCAAACTATTTGAAAGTTTAAGTTATAGATTTCATACGTTTACTGCAGTCTAAAATTATTCTATAAAATGTGAAATTTTTAAATTTTTCAATGTGTTTGAAACTTATTATTTACATATAAAACAGCTTTGGAGTGAATATTATTCCACTATATAGCTTGATACATATCCGTACCTAAAACTATGTCAGTTAGTTGAATAGCTCGTAAATTTCAATCACATATGAGTATTCTTAGTTGTCAGAATCATCAAAGTGCAATCGCTATAAAAATCACAATGAGAATGATAATAAAATTCTATTATATTTTACTTGATCATCATTATTATGCTCCGTACGATCCTCACTTCCGCTTGAATCTTGATCATCATCATCGTCATCATCATTGACATGATGATCACCTTCCACATTCATGTCAACAACAACGTCATCATCATGTTCGGTACTCTCACTCATAATTAGATCATGAGAAAATTGTGGTGTTGCTTCCGAATCTAATGTTTTAAACATGGAATTTTAAATAAATGTGATAGTCATTGCAGTGAAGTGTTCAATTTTTAAGATTTCTTCTGCTGGTGAAATTTGAATACACTAATAAAATCATGCGTGTATGTACATGTTGTTACAAATTTTTAGCAAAATGTGTGAACAAACAATATTTAGGATAGGATTTCCATTTTTACCCTGGGTGGAAGAAACCAATAGGATGGCGTAATGATAAAGTGAGCTGCGCGAATCACGACCTATTATCTGGTTACAAGTGCATGTTTGGCATTACAATGCACTTGGTATTTATCCAAACACATATTGGATTATGATTTATTTTTAATAACAATGTATCTCAATCGATCAATTTTTGAACTAGAAGCTAAATAACGTTTTTAGAGGTTTCTGATGTTAATTAACAGAAGTAAATTACCTGTAACGAGATGGAAAGTATCTTCCATTGATTCATTGTTTTCATCTGCCACTGAATTGAATGAAGCTTCTAAAAATTAAATGAATATTTATTGATATGCATTTTGTTTGGAATGGGATAATAATCATGGCACAACAGATTCGGCACTGTTTGTGCGTCAACTTATTTGGTGTCAGTCAGGTATTGAAAAGCAAAAACAGGGTCATAGAAATGTATATCCAAATTTTAAAACTCATAATTTAAATAAAAGCTGGCATATGAAATGTTTTTTCAAGTAAACTTAAAATTGTGGTTAGGGTAGCTTCAGGAAATATAAGATTTGAAGACTTAAAAAAATAACTCCCAAGATTCAAAAATACAAGCAACTAATATTCTGCATAGTAAGCTTGTTTATTTAACGTAAAAAGTGCCATTACCAAATAGGCTGGGGCAAATCAAATGACACTACAACATAGCCTACCCCATGAAATATTGTATACGAAAAGACCTAAAAAAAAAAAAATTAACAATGATTTGGTTATAGTAACAAACATCAAAATTTCAAATATTCGCATTGAAATATATGAAGTAATTTTCCACCTGCACCAGCCATTTCGAAACCTTCATTATTTGATTCAATAACACTCTCATCCATTCCTTCTTCCCGATTTGTCTGTGAATCGCCATCAACCTGAATAAACCGAAGAAATTGCATTGAATTAACATGAACATTCGTCCAGAAGCTGTAACTAGGCAATAATGATACTATTCAAACAAATAATTAGCTGACAAACAACATCAACGTATTGGAATCTTTGCATGACTAACCATTAGAAAACTTCTTAAAAAATCTTGAATGTAAAAATGAAAAATTGACATTCAATTCCAGATGTAAAACTCATACAACATTTTCCTTCAGATACTCACTCTTATAGAAATGACAGCATTTTGTAATGATTCTGCATCAGGTGGTTGAGAAGAACTTTGCTGCTGTTGCTGTTGTTGATCTTCTGATTTATCTACAGCTCCTGATGGTTTAGGTGTGCTTGGTGCAGATGAATGATGAACAAGTCTTGACAATGTCTATTGAATAATAAAATATTGAATAAAAATAAAGGTATGAAACCTATATCATTGTATTGTAAGAAATTCATAATTGTTTTGATCAACAAGCAATTTAAAACAATTGAAAGACATTAGTTGGAAATGTTGGTTATAAGCTATGAGATGAAGGCTTTTTTGAGTCAGAAGTTGAAACTTTGGTTATAACCCATTAGCTGAAAATGCGGTTTTAAGCCATAATTTTAAAATGCTGACAATAAGTTGGAAAGGCTAGCTATAGGCCATATTAACATGAAACTTTGGTTATAAGCCATAATTTTGAAAAGCTGGTTTCAAGCCATAGGTTGAAAATTGGCCATAAGGTGAAACTTCTGGTTAAAGGCCATAGGCTGAAAATGGTGAATATAAGCCATAAGCTGAAATGGTGACTATAATCCATGTACTGAAAATAGAGATGCTAAACCAAAAGTAGAAAAACCTTGATTAGAAGACATAAGTTTATACTGCTGGTATAATGTTAAGTGCAGGTTGATTCTAAACTAGACTGTAGATTGCAAGCGCTGATTTTCCTGATGTTAACTCCAAACAGCTATTTAGACTGGCAGACAGCTGATCTTCACATTACCGTTTTGAACAACAAAAAAATTCAGAAGAGCTCCTATTTAAACCATTTTTCACCCTGGATAAGAAGACTTTTCATGTGCAACTCACTGGACTAGGAAATGAAGTTGTTAATATCACAATATTGAATCATAAGTAAGCAAATGTTTGTAAAAAATTTCAAAAAGATTCAACAGAAAGAACATATATTTATTACCTCCAACGGTTTTAAAGCTGCATTGACAGAGTCAGCCATGTTGGGAGATCCAAGATCGATATAATTTGGGATTTGTGCAAGATCAGCACCTAGACCTTTGCTTATCATGATTCTGGCAAGACTCATTGGATCATCAGTAGGTAATAGCACAGGTCCTCCATCTGACGAATGCATCATTTTCGTGGCACATTCCATTATTGTACTAAAATTAATAATTTCAGTAAAGATAATTATGAAGCATAAATTGATAAAAAAAAAATGAGGAAAGTAATAGACATTATAATATATACAAATACATGATTTCTTTCTGAAATAATTTCAAAATTCACCATAAAAAATCAGAATCAAACTTAATATTATCCAAAAAATACACAAAATTCGACATCATGATATTACATTTTTCTACATGTCTGATTAAATCAAAATCTCTGGCTTCCAAATAAAGTAGAAAGAGTAGAGATAGAACTATATAGAGCTCTCAGAACTATGTATATAAAAAACTTTGATATTCTATGAATCAACTTTTAGTTTAGTTGTCCCAAACGGAAACAAAATATAGAATCTCACCTTATCAAACCTAGTAAAGCTCTTAATGCATTATGCTTCCCTTGTGATTCAGGTAGCACTAATGTCTTGTGCAATGAAGATTTGATTTCACTGATGACAGTATTTTGTATTGATGATTTAGGATTACAACATACAATGCTGGTCAATAAGATTTTTGCCAATGATGAACAACAATCTTTATCATTCTGATTGTTCTGTGAAAAAATTGATTTTCAATTCAATATTACAGAACACAAAGTTCATTTCATTTAGAACAGTGGTTCTCAAACTTTTCAAGCGGCGCCCCCCTTTCGGAATTTGTCAAGTCTCGTGCCCCGCCTCAAAAATAACTAGCTAACAATGAGCTACAAATAACAGATAGTAAGGCAAAAGTATGTTTTATTCGAAAAACACGTTGAGAATACGTGGATGAAACGTAAATATCTAAAATAAAAAAATGTAAATATTCAAAATTAGGCGAGCACAATCAAATCTAAAAAATATTTTTATTTTTAATTATCTTCACCCCCTCAAAAAATTGTCTACTAGATGTGGGCCGCGCTCCACAGTTTGAAAACCACTGATTTATAATCTATGTGATCAAATAAAATTTGGGACTGTATTCTGCAATTTAATGGATAGTACTGACTGATTGATGATTTATCCATTCTGATATTCTGAAACAAATTCAGTTGCAAATAACAGGTTATTTATAATTTAGCAAGAATCTGACATATTAACAGAAACCGGATTGCAGTAATTTTGATTTCACAATCCCCAATAATACTCATTTTGAATATCGCAAATCCTGGTTTCTAATTTAATTATTTAAGATTTCGACACCTTTAATAAACCAATTAACCAGGATATAGTAAACTGGTAAATCAAATGGAACTATACAGGAACTAGTGAGTGTGTACCTTTGCAGTATTGTTGTTAGTTGATCCTCCAGATTCGTCTTTTTTATTCGAGACACAAGGTAGAAGATGATGTAGTATGAATGAGAGACATGAACAATCCTGAACACAAACATTTAGGATTGTGATGGAATAAAAGAATAAAAAGAGAATAAAAATAATCAATCATAGCTATGTTGGGTGTAGGGGCCCTAGTCACAGGTCATCAGAGTCTTATCTGAATCTCAGAAAATTACTTTAAAATTCTAACTAGGACTTAATCATATATTGACAACATTCAACACATCAACATAGCTTGTTTGATGGAATTGCTGGAAAAATACTAAATATTTTATTTATTCAATACAACATTAATAATCAATGTTGTAAATATTATTTGATCTTTATTTTTTTACTTTTTCAAAGACTCAATTATCAGTAATATAATCTCTGGCAGTTGAGTTTTTGAATTTAGTCATTTCGTTCGAATGACTCGAGTCATTCAAGTATTTGAAAAATGTGACTGCTATTGAAACAAGTTCACATGAATATACTGCATATCTATGGTCTCGTGCTAAAATACAGCAATCGTAAAAATATTTAATTCACCTGTTTTATTAAAGAAGAAATACCAGCAGGATATGTATGATAAACAATGAAACTAGCACATGCTGGATATGAGCTAACAAGTTCTGCGAGTAAACGAAGAATAGCAGCTTTGGAAAACAATGGAGTCTCTTCCTCTGTAAATAGCAAAACAAGTTCCAATGAGTAAACTAGAAAATTTAAAAAAATTCTAGATAAAAAATATTAGGTTGCACACCATTACCGGGTTTTTGTTTAGTATCTTCTTGTTTTTCTTTGTCATCATCTGAACCTTTCTCCATATCTGTAGCTTCAGGAGTATCCTGGATAGACAAACATGTTGTAAGTAAGATTATTAACACTAAATACAATAGAAACATACACTTTGATGATAAATTAATGAATCTTGAGTGCATTAGCAGAGTGGTTAGTTACTGCCAGGGGTCATCAAATATTTCAAGTATTCATTAATCAAGTATTTGTCAACAAACACAAAGTCTTACAGAAGGATAAAAAACTTCTTCCATTTCTTGTGATGACCTCGATGGACCTTCTTCCATTGTAGTTACAGGAGCAATACTGCCTTGTCTCATAGCAGTAGTTCGTTCTTCTTCTCTTCTGTCGGCTTCACTCTCACTATATCTACGATGCATGTCATCACCAACCTATAAAAATGGAAATCATACAGAATGGGACCTTTTACACCTACTTTATGAATAAAAGATAAGTCACTAATGTGAACAAAACTGTTGCTATTTGCTCAGTAAATTTTAAAAAATTCCCACAGGTTGACATTGCCAAGAATATTTCAAACACTTTGCATTGCACCTGAATTTTTATAACTTGAGTGAAACTATAATTCATTGTTGAGCTACAATACTAATACAAGCTCTAAATGCATGTTATAAAAAAATATTTAAATTCTCTAATAAAACTTTTCTATGCATTATACAAAACAATTTTGGAATGAAATATACCAAAAACCAGATATTCAATCTAATATTAATCCGACATACTTCAACCACTGTTGGAATCAAAATAATTCATAACATTGATGTTACCAAATACAAATTGAATACCTGTCTGAGTTGTTGTGCCACAGACATTACTGATGATGCGGACTTCGAATGTGCTTTACCAGCAGCATCACCTAACAGATTTTAAGAGAACATTTTATCACACAAAATATGAATATGTTGACCTATATTAAAGATAATTAATTGTAACTGAACTAATATGCTGGCCCTTACGAAATCGTGTCATTCCAATCAACACTTCAATTTATATTGGCATAGTTTTTTTAACAAAATTTCCAATAGACAATTTTAATAATACAGGGTGTTCTTGATATAAAATTAAAATTCCTATTAGAATTCCAATTTTGTTATGAAGTCAGTTCTTAATATATCCTAACCAGATTTGTTTTTATTTTAATCAGTGTTTATTTAAGATTTTTCACTTTATGTAACACATTTTTACATGTCCACCATTAGTTGCCCAAGGTTCTTTTACTTGATTTAATTTATGGCTATATAAAAACCTTGTATCATTGATTGTATATTTAATTTGAGCCTTGCGTGGAGGAAATTCAAAGATCCTCATATTTTATATCAATTTATTTCCAAAGTGAGAAACATTCAGTGGTATGTTCACGTACCATGGTTTTGAATTCTTGAACCGTTTGATTTTATCAAACCATTGAGTAAGAGTTGAAGTATTTTCTTGGTTGTCATACTCAATGGTATTCTACATTTTGAATGTTGATCAGAATCTTTCGCAGACTCAAGAATTTGTACGATGCTTCCGTTCATCAATCTAGTTTCTTCATCTTCCACATCTTAAAGATATGATTTAAATTTAAAATAGAAATAAATGATTAAAAACTTGTACAGAGATATTACTGTATTTATACTACTAAATAACATGAAAAGTTTCCCAGCATTTAAAGAGAAATTATAATTTCACAACTTTTGAATAAATACTTCCTACTATAAAAATATATCTGCTTGTGGTTAAAGTCTGGAGCATGTCGAATAAAAAAAATGAGTCTCGTTTACATTAATAACAGACATCCTTAAATAACAATAAATAAAAATTTGGATTCACACTGACCAGTATAGGAATCATGCTATATAACATTGTGTTAAATTTTTTGATATGAATAAAGATAATGACAAATGACAATGACAAATAAATAATAAAAATTAAATTCCATTCAAGAAACCATTTGATAAAGTTTTTTTTATCTAATAACAATAATAACTCACGACTAGTCTTTGCGCCAGGCAAGCATATTCTAAAATTTTTCTTGCAAACGTCAACAAACGTTTTTGGGTGTCGACAGGCCATTGGTGCTAGAGCTTGTAAAACGTAGTACATTTCTCTGTTACCAATTGTTGTTGCAGAAACCCCACTCGATTGATTCGGAACACCCCTCAACGCTGCGAACCGGACAGTCTGCAAAATCAAGAAAACCATTAAATAATGATGATTTCATATATGATCAAGTATGATTTATCATTAAATTGCACACACTTATTATATGGCACACCTATAAATCATGCCTAAAAAAGGAAAAAGTTAAGAAAACAAAAATCATGGCCAAACACATCTGCCGAACTTGAATGACACGAAGTTGAGTTGGAAAATTATCCTAATCCTAAAGCCGCAGACAAAATTGAGGTTAAAATGACTCATTTATTTATTTATAAAGGCTGAATAACGTGTATTGAATGTAAGTGGCACAATCGGATACAACCTCAGGCAACCTAGAAAATAAACCTTAAGAAAAAAAATCCTGTGCCCAATAAGACTAAGATATATATTAAAGAGAATCACAAAACAGTATTGATAAAAAAAATTAATATTTGGCAAAGTTGGCATTCAGAAATATAAATATCTAAATAGTTCGATAAATTTTTATGATGAATGATCCAAATAAACAATCATTATACGTAAAATATTTGACATAAAACACAACGAAAATCCCACAAAATTAATTTCCATTTTTAGAATCATGAAATAAATAGAATTTCGGATTTTGCATAAACAACCTTGTGGATTGTGGTAGATCTTCAATAAATTAAAATAGAATTAAATTTTCCTTTATAATATCAAACCTTTTCCATAGTGTGACGTAATGTTTCCGCATCTTCAAATATATGACAAAATATAAGTGTGGCAAGAGAAGCAAAACCTGCAAATTCACTTCGTTTCGTCAGACCCAATAACGCTTGCGGACCTTCCAGTTTGACAAATTGTACAGCTCGTTCATGTCCGCCAGGTTTGTCACTTCTTGTCAACCTTGAAAAATAAAAGGAGTAACAAATTAAGATAATGTATACACATAGAAACAGTGCAAATGTAAAAACATAAATAAGTTAAAAGTTGAGTTTAAAAATTATTTGAAATAAAAAAAATTGAATAACTTGGAGATTATTTAGTGCTTCACACGAAGCATTTTTTATTGTTTTTATACATTTTCACATATTTCGCCAAACAAAGATATGTAGCTACTGATAGAACTGGAATCTTTGTCATCACAAATTCTTATCCATACGCAATATAATTGGCGCTCCAGAATTGTGTGTACTAGTATGAAGGTAATTAATTTTGTTCTTTAAATCAACTTTAAATCAAGTTGTGTAAAAAATAACCTATGGGCAGGGGGTATATACTTGGCTAACACAAACAGTCCCTGAACTTGTAATAGAACTAAAATATGGAAAAACAGTAAAAAATTATGGCCTAATCTAGGCCTACACACACTATGGGAGTACCGTATAATTTTATATTGAAATAGATGACAAAAGTATAAAAACCCATTCAGGAGAGGAATAAAGTTAAACCATATGACCACGATAAAAGCATACAAAACAATTTAGAGAATTTTTTTAAATTGAAGTAATAACCTAAAAGGTTCATATATAAGGAAAAATCTAAATTGAAAATCACACCTCAATAAAAGTCGCATAATAGCATGTAATGTATCAGTATGAACAGGAACTTTTAACAAAGCAGTGCAGGAATGAAGTAATGATTGTGCTTGTTCTTGAGAAATTCCATCCCAGGGTGAAACTTTATTATCAGATTTTTCATCGATTTTTTCAGCAACAACGTCAGTCTCCATAGACGTTTCTAAAAAATTGGAATAAAGTTGGGTTAAAATTCTAATCAAATATGATTTTATACAATACAAAATTTGGCAATTTATATAAACCGCATTTTTCATGATTTTTACCTTATTCACTAATTTCGCCATTGTTTCTAACAAGTATCAAGAGCCACATGGATAATAAAATTTCCAACTTTTAGTAGCATAAAATTTTTTTTTATCGCAACACATCCCAGCCTATTTTTTGTATGGGAAGGTTGGCCAGAGAGGTCATTACAAATGAAAATACCAAATTTATATTCTTCTGTGCCTGAAAATTGATTGCTTCAACTTGTTCCCCGTTTGACAGCATATTTGATTTAAAATAAATATTTATATAACAAAGGTGTTCTGACCAAAATTATATACTGTCAGTGAAGTCCAGACCGAATCGTATTTTCAAATACCATCAAGGTTACTTATTTTACATAGTGAATTCACAACTTCAAAATTAATTTAAAATATTTCAATTCTGAATAATATGATTTGTTCAAATGATATCAGATGCTCAACGTTTAATATTCCTAGAAAACCATTCAAGAGAGTTCATCTCTCCTTTTCTGGCCAGAAAAAATTAATCCTCGTGAAAATACAATGATTTGTGTAAATTTGTTGCTATGATATCATCATTTTAAAAACATATTCCATATTGAAAAAATTCACTTTGTACATCGTTCCGTTTTAGCCATCCCAATCTACAGTACTAGACTGAAAATTTACCTTCTGTGGTATTGGTTGTTGTTTCAGTGGAATCCGATGTTGTTGGTGGCTTCTGTTTTGAAAACATAATCATTATTGGACGTCTGTTGCCCGATTCTTCGTTTACTTGAACCATTTGCTGAAAATTAACATTGTATCTTCTTCTTCCAGCAGTGAAACTGATTAAAACGAAGAATGTTGTCAAACAAAGATATGCTTGATTTTAATAAATAAACCAAACAAGATATTCATAAGAGTAATGTGATATAGACAAGGAGCTAGAACGTAACTTAGATCTGCATATAAGAAAAATGGGCGCTCTAGAAATTTGTGTACTAATATGGAGGTAACTAATTTCGTTTGGCTATTTTACATTAAGTTCGGTAAAGGGACTGAAACTTGATTATGAATTTGTAACATTCTCGTAGTACACACTTTTCAATAAAATAACCTAATTTCATAACTTTCCAATATGCAACATTTAGTGTATTTCAAATACGGAAACTGTTAAAAAAATTATTTTATTTTTGTGCCTTGAAAAATCAGAAAATGAATAATAGTGAGGTAAATTTACAAAATGACAGTAGTAACAGACTTACACAATCTTGCTAACGCCATCTTTGTATGCATCATCGAGCATTTTCTGATTAGATGTGCTGTAGTTACACCATCTCCCAGACCTATCATCAAACCATTTCCATACTCTGTTCATGGATTTGAATTGATCAAGAGCATCAACTCTATGTTTGTGAAGACAGGATCTTTCATATAAATCAATCAGTAGAATGACAGATGCAATCCATCTAAAATCAAATTGAAACAAAACAAAACGTTGAAGTAGGTAGTGGCAACTTTCTCCAACTATAAATATTTTCATGAAGTGAGTCACAATATGTTTTGAAAAAGGCCCTGTAAAGCAGCAAAGGAAAGACAGAGAGCAATCTGTTTTAAAAGAATCATAATTTTTAATACGTTAGGCCTACTCAATTTTCTCCTAAGTGAAGTGTTGGGCCTGAGTTGAAGTAGAGCGAGTCAGACTCAATGTCGAAATTTCGACTCCTACAAGTTTCAAATACGACTCCGACCTTAGTTAAAACATACTCAACCTCGACTCCAGAACCCTGAACTATGAACCTGTGGTCCCTGGTCTTCAAAATGAGTAAAAAAAAAATTCTAAGAGTGTATTCTATATAGAATAATATATATATCACATATTTTTTAGAACTTTATTAAATTTTACAAAAGATTTCTTATATCAAATTTAAACCTTCAAATTTGAAGTGACTGGCAACATGCGTGATAGAAATTATCAATAATTTTTGTGAATCATCAGAGCGTTCTCATATTATCTGTATCACTAAATATGCTGGATGATGGAAGATTACCAAACATTTGAAATCAAATTTATAAAAAATGAATAAATTTATATAAAATACATACTCTGGTGTGGTCAGAGATTTTTTGTTTTCAAGAACGAGACAGCTTGATCCATGATGCAATAATTGAATGAGTTTGGGAATAATATTGCTTGTATGTAAAGCTTCAGCACACATGTCAGAGAATTGCCTTCCCTAAAAATAAACATGTTATCAAAAACAAATATTTGAAAGTCTGATATCACAATTATTAAAAATATAATTTGGAAAATATGATAATAGCAAAAGCAATACAATATTCCATTACCACAGCTAATACTAAATATTTTACTATTCAAGATGAATTCTGAAATAATAATTTTGAATATGGAATATTGAATATATTCTATACGGGCCCTATTAAACAAACTATAACCAATTTTGAATACATCCGAATATTCAATTTGCTTCCGACATCCTTGTCTATTACTATTACAAACTGATATATCTATCTGTACCTATTAAACACAGCTAACTGTTGAAGTAACTGAATTACTGAAGCAAAATGAATGCATCAGATGTCGTTAGTTAACTGAAGACCTACCAAGACTGTACTTCAATATAATTCATAATTGTGTATATTATTATTATTAATTTTTATGGACTATATTCATGTGCATCGAGATTGAAAATATAAATACCTGAAAGAGCAAAGATAAAAGAAGACATCGTGATGATAACTTTTTATGCGTTGGACTACATAATTTCTCAAGGAGATCCACGGGAGATGACGACGAACATTCTTCTAATATTGTGTCACAACTTTTAGCAATCTGTAGAAGATAAAGCTTGGCTGTCACGTAATGAACATGAATAGAATAAAATGCTGATAATCACAATAATATTCGACACAAAAGAGTAAAAAGGCAGACGGCGTAAAGCCATTCTAAACTGTTTTGTGACGGCATCCAATTGCTATTCGTTCAAAGAAATCTTGACAAAGCGGTTAATTTATAATATTTTAAATTAGTCACTCATATTTTGAATTCCTTCCACAATTCCAGACTATATCAACACATCAGTATCATAAAATTCTGACTAGACTGTATTTAGTAGTTAAATATTCGTAATAGATCTATTTTGTATTGAAATCATTATATTTACATTATACATCTTGCAAAAAAAGCAAAGATTACAGAAAAACTTTTAAGTTTGAACTGGAATACCCGATTATTATTAAAATGTCACTAATGAGGAAATTGTAAATCATGTGGAAAGATTAACATCAGCGTGACATAAATAAGTTTCGCTCGTACGAAAAATGATAAGTATTTTATGAACTAAATGAGCTCCCATAAATACCGAAATGAAATATATACTCATACTTGTTATCTAAAAATATAAATATTCTGAAAAAGAGATAAATATAACCTATTGAGACGATTCATATCTACATAATATAATACCTAAAAATCTCATTCCCACTCAGCCTCAAGAATTTTCATGGCTGGAAATTTTGGAGACACAGTCGAAGAAAAAGCATATATGCACAATAATCAGGATTAGAAAACGAATATTCACAAAAAGTTAAGTTCTTTTGAAAAAAGTATAACAAACTTACATCTTGTAACAAATTTTCAAAAACTTTTTTCTCTCCTGTCCATTCTGGGCCATTTCTTTTCATGATCGCTTCATATACTTCATACACTCTGTAAAACAAATTGAAACTTATTTTTCTACTTCAATAACAAAATCGCTGAAAAATTTATTCTCGTACAAGTCTCAAAAGTCATATATTTGTGGAATTTCATAAGTAAATGGCATGCTATAATAATGATATAACTGGTTTATGTAATAAGAAGCAAGAAGGCATAATGTTTTGTGGTAATAATTTGGCAGCTGAAATCCTAGAACAATGTTGCCGGTGCGGCGTGATGGAATGCCATTATACGCGGTCCAGACAGAGATGTATCAAGTTTCCATTCGATACGTCACGTAGATGAATTTGGGCGGGAAATGCGAGCACATGAGTTGACAACGTCTTGTTGTGTCTACGATTAAGAGGCTATCAGCAATGGGCCGAGCCAAGACAAACAACTGTGATTATAGAGTGAACCTACTTGACCTGATGGGGAAGTCTCTTATACAGGCACTCGAATTGGGATGATAAATGAATAATAAAGTAACATTAGAAGCTAGTTGAATGGTACACTTTCCTGGGTCTAATGACCAAAATCATTAATTTTATGTAAATATTTAACAGCGTCACCAATTTCCAAAACTTGAAAATTGCATAAGGATACTGCTGAATATGAACAAATACAGAGCAAAATACCAAGGACTAGAATATTCTGTATTCATTATCTGTATTCATCGAGTTGATTATGTAAATATAAATCATCAAAGCCTACATACACTACAACGTAGTCCTATACAGATAGCAGTATCCATGAAAACACCTATGAAATCTATCACAATAAACAATATTAGAAAAAGCAAATCCCAAAATACAATTTAAAAAAGTTCACATTTCTCTGACTTCATTGAGTCAGAACATGTTTATTTTCCAAAATGCATTGTCAAGAACATGCGTGCTCAGACGTTCAACTAAAACATGACCAATCTGGAGAAACGTGTGATTGTCTTGGTATGTTTTCTTAGCAGATCATTGCTCAAAAGATGCAATGTAACTGAATAAAAATAGATTTTATTATCATCGACATAATTTGATTACATTACCTGTACACACTGTCTGGAAAGTTATCAAGAAGGCATAGACATCCGTCCAATAGATCTTCAACAAAATTATCAATTTCCTCACCGCTGAGATAACTTTCATAACCTTCTTTTTCCTGAATAAATAAGGCTTTGTCAAAGTTGAAAAGAACACAGATATTTTAACAAGTAAATTCAATGAAAATCTCAATTTTTTGTTTTACGGAGTTGGATGCATAAGTTCAGAATAGACCCATTTTATTCATTTAAAATTTAAGAATTTAAATCAGAACATTTTCAGTTCTTTCAATTTCACACAATTCCTTTATATAATCATTATATATTATATACAATATTTTTGCAACATATATAACAGAAAATTAAAAATAATTCTGGAAGACTTCAGGCAACATTTATGGCCTACAAATTGTCGTGACCCAATTTCAAGAGTAGTAGACTTTGGATAAAATAAGATAAACCACCCTCAATAAGTCATCTCAGAAAAATTAAAATACATTGTATTGTTTTGTTGGATTTTAAAATGGGTTTCAAAAAATATCAAAGCATTCGACCAGTAGTTTTTATAATACTCAGCAACTTTGGTTTCTGCAGCTTAAACTGTAGCGCAGTTGCATTTAATAAGCTTCAATGGGCATTTAACCAATAGCAAGCACACTGCATATGACACGCCAACAAGAGTAAAAACTGATGTAATTTGCCACTAAAAAACACAACATATAACTCAAATAATGAATAACAAAATACCTTGTCCTTGGATGAACCAGGCTGTTCTTCAGAAACTGGTTTCACATCTTCTTTTTTAACTTCAACCTGAAAAAAATTATTTCAGAATCATTCTTTAGGCTGCAAATAAATCCCTTAAAAGCTGGTAGATCGCCATGAAATGATCTCAGATTCGAAGGTGATTTGAGATATAAAAGCAAGAAAAACTTTTTTTTCTGGCAGAAAACAATTAATAAAGTTAAGTAATGGAACTCTAGTGATCTTTAACATCTACCTGAAAAAGGCAACAAAAACAAAAAACTAGCAAAAATACCCAAGGAAGACAATACCAAAATACCTTTTGTTTTACCAGTAAAAGAATTGTTGCCTATATATGCAACAAATGGGAACCACACAGGAAATGCTGAAAACTGCTAACAATAAAAATGAATTGAAAAACACGATAATATACAATAGATGGGACAATAGATGTTGAATTAGGTTGCTTTTATAAATATGTGGGCGTTTTGATTTTCGAATCATAAAAACAAGTTTCGATGCTATTTGTTGGTGCATATACTACTTATCTACAATTATAAATTGATCAAATCTAAAAATACCTTATACCCGCAATACAACAAAAAAAAGTAGCTAATAATGAAAAATATGTATGCAAAGGCAACAAGGTAGGTTACAAAATTATTCCTTGGGTTGATGATAAAACCAATGCGTATTAGATGCAAAAAGCACATTAGATCAGCGCTTCTCAAACTTTCCGTACATGCTGCACCAGATTATCAGGGACAAAAACACACAACGCACTTATGTGAAAAAAAATGCTGCTTTCACATAAAACTCAATTTTGTGATCGTTAATGTATATTTATTCCTTTCAAAGTTTTCCTTCAAAATGCTAAAAAAATCACTCATGTTCGCTACTCGGTTCAGCAGATAAATTGCAGCTCGCGAAATTGTAACAATGGAGCCAGAGACTATGTAACAGAAAATAAACGACATAGAAGGTGAAATGAATTTTTTGATTCACATACACAGCATTTAAAATAGGAAACAATAAAACGTTTATAATAAATACAATATGTAAAATACGTTTAATACAATCGTGTTAATTTTCGCGGAGCACTTAGCAACCTGTAACCTTAGGGAACCACTGCATTACATGACACTTCAATAACGATTTAAAGTTAATATTGTATTACCCTGAGATTTCCATGGTTTTCCAGAATATTGTCTTGCCTTCAATTTCACATAATTTAATCCATAAAATCCAACAAAATCCATAATATATGCAATTTTGACATAAATTGCAATTTAATTAAAAATGGCAATTTCTACAGAAAATTATCAAAACTTTTAATAACCTATTCAAATAGGCTCCTAAATACCTTTTTCGACATCCGTAGATTTAAGGTATGGAAAAGCTATTGTTAGAAAATGCTTCCAAACCTCGTTTATATATACATAACTATAATAATAAAGAGTGAAACATAATTAGCATTAATAAACACATATATTGTCACTGTACTCGATAAGCAAATTGCTCAGTGAATTGGTTCAATTCACCAAACAATTGATTTTAAAATAACATTATTATTGCAAGATATGCAAAATGTAGTCTGAATTGCAACAGATGTCCGCTTAATAATTTCATTGACAGGATGTGTCAAGCTACACCCACATGTAAATTTCTTATTCAACCCAGAGCACTAATGGCACTGAGTCATGTTACTTGACAAGAGGAAAGTTTCCTAATATTCAAAGTGGCATCCACGTACGTGCATATAAAATCATCAACTGCCAAGCTTTTGTTTACACTGATCTGACTGATTTATGGACAAAAGGGACAAGTTTCCTTGTCATCATTTTTTTATAGAACTTCCATAAAAAATCCTAAGTCGAGATTCGAACACATACAAAAATTCATTATGTTCTGTCTGTTGAATTTGGTGACTTGATAATACACATTTATGTCACTTCAGTAACAATTATTGGAAAATAATATGCTACATAATATATTATTTAAACTTTGTCTTATACCACTGGGAAATAATAAATGAAGTGTAGTCATACAAAAAAGATTTGTAGATTATCTGATAACAACCATAAACACATTTGGACAACTTTTGGAAAACAAAAATTTTGTACATATAGTAGAGAAAATTAACTTATACATGAGTTATACATGTACAAGTTATACATGAATATCAGTGAACCTTTTCAATTTAATGGCCGGAAATTGAAATAAAGTACTGCACGTTAAAATGAAATTATTTTATAATGTAACTTCAATTTTGAAATCATTCTCTTGGTGTAGTTTATTTGTATATATACATGCGTAGTTATTTCCCAACAAAAGTTTGTGGAATGTCTTGCAACCATCCCATCTCAACTCCAATGCACATCCATATGACGCATAGCATTTACGCGTTTCGAATAGTTTCTATTAGTAGTATGAGAATTATAATTTATTGATTGATCCAAAACAGCCTAAAATTGTTAAGGTCAAAATTGCGTCATAGCCACTAATTGAAATAGCAACTTTAAGACACAAGTTTTCAAGGTAGGTGACAAACACTAATTAAATATTAATTTGTGACTTGTGAACTCAAATGAAAATAAGCGACAACATACTTATGCTTCTTGAGAAATATTGCGCCATACTCTCTTGGCTTTTCTCTTAACGCATTCCAGACAGTTGTGGTTAACTAAATGGAACACATACGCACAATATATAGTAATTCATTGTCTCCAGTTGACAATTGCTGACAAAGCTGACTTTGACGATATCCAGTCCCATGAAAAACCCCTTTTAGGTTGGACAAAAACAATTCTTTTAAAACCAGTACAGAAAGAAGATAGTTAATACTGTACCTCTTTTTTAGCCTCCTCCTCCTCCTCTGGTCTTGTGGCTTCGAGTGACATTGTTATGGCTTGCATGAGTTGATCTTCTTCACTTTGTTGTGGATGTCCAAGAATCCACTCTGTTGCAGCTTCTAATGTTTGAGTGTGGCGTAATGCATCGATCACACTCGCTCTTGAAAATCCCATGTCAACAAGCTGAAAATATTGAAATTTTTTAGTACTAATCATATTTTATTACCAATTCAGTAAATGCTATATGATATTTTTTGTAAACACGTAGTTTCCCGAATATTAGACTTTTACCTTACGTTTCAAACACGGCAAAAATATTGAACAAGAATATATCATAAATTCCAATCAAAAACGAGGGAATTACCAAACTTGTATATTTAAATTATTATAAAACAAATTTTAGAGTATCAAAACACCAGTTATGTAGTGATAGTGCTGTAGTTCTTCAGCTAAACCTACATCCAATTTATAATAATTGATATTTTACATAACATACCAGTTGAAAGTTAACATTTTCAGTCGGATCTTGTGGTGCTGGATCAGGTCCACCCATGAATCTGATAAAACAAAAGCGGGTGAATATATATTATTTTAATTAAGATAAATTAAGCGAATATACAAAATTATTTTTTCAAAATTCAAATATTGAAATTGTGGTCCCATAAATGAAATTTGTTATGTTTATAGAACATTCATGTTTCATGCCCAATTCTAAGACTATCCTGAAAATTACATAAATTTGAGACATAAAAATAAAATATGAAAAACATAAAAATGAATTTTTGAACTTAAAGATACAGCCAATGATGAGCATTGGTATACAATATCCACATAAGTCAAAAAAAAAATTCAATTTTGATTTTAACAAAAATTGCATCATTTAAAATATTTTGAAGAATGGCACTACTTGGCAAGATGATTTGAAGTCCTTACCTAAAATTTGGTGAGAAATGAAAACTTATAAACCTATTTAAAGCATGTATTCAGGTTTCAATGACCATGCACTTCCAGTTTCTAATTAAGACTTGCCCATTGCAGCAACTGACAAAGAAGGATCGATCAGATATTTAATCATAATGTCGATATGATACCGCCATTTTTATTTCTTCCCATGACCCAATTTAAGCAATAAGTACTAAAATATATGTAGAAATATCCAGAATGACCCAAAGTAATGAAAGCCTAAATTCATACAATAAAAAAAATTTTCAAATGGAAAAAGGAATTTAATAGCAGGACAAGTACTATTCTGTCCAGAATTGTAGGTAATTTCATAAAAAATTCGATTCAAAAATATTTTCACAGATTATCACGATTGAAAGTAATGTAAAAATTTGGTAATACACAATGTAGCATTATTAAAGAGAAATGAGTATTTCGTCATAAAGCTTCAAAAGCAGATTAAGTTTAACGTCATATGTGGCATGTTATACGCACAACAAGTGTACGTTGTGTTAGTAAGATGACAGATTTCACACCACAAATACATCATAGACCAAATTAAAATGTATCAACATGGCATTCATATAAAGAACACATGAATTGTTGGTTTGTTAAGTTTTTTAATGCCTAGGAAATGATGGAAGTACGGTAAGTATGACATTTTTGAATCTTTCAAGTTGAATTTTTTTTTTTTTCAATTTAAATTTAAACATTTTAAATTAGACAAGTGTGCGCAGGTCCTCCATATAAGATGCAGATTCTGATTTTATAATAATTTTGAAAATATCTCTGGCGAAAACATTATCTAAATTATATTATGCAGAAGAAACTAGAAATTTTAGCAAAAATTTTTTTTCGACTGATCACTTTCTATATTTCGCATAAATAAATTTCATATATAATATCAGGAATTATTTTTTCCGAAATGAACATAGCACACAAACACAATAATGAAAAATAAAATTATAATACTAAAAACACGTCCAATGTATAATTGATAAACCTAATACCTTCCACCAATCACAGAAACAGAAGAAGCACCAGGATCTTGCGGTAATGGTTCAGCTGAAATAGAGAATGCGAAATTAGCATAACATAAGCCACGAAATGAGGATAAGTAAGTGTGCCATTATCGATACAATGTACCAAAAAGTATTAAACATTCGAATATGTATATCAAATTGATTGTATGGTTTATGGGGTATACTTTATTCATCATAAAAAAACAAATTTGAAAAAGCTTCATTTTGAAAAATTATCATTTTTGACAGTGGTAACAAAAATGTACTTTAATTATTCAAATAATCCCTTTTAATAAGCTCGAATGTTCAGTGATTCAATCCAATGTTATAGTCAAATATAATTAAAACATAAAAATTATTTCCATTAGGTCATCCAGTAAAAATACTATAAGCTTCAGTCAATTTTAACCAAATTGACAACTTACTGGTAGTAGTTTGCTTTTTCTGAATTTTTCTTTTGATCAACTTTTCACCATGAATGAGGTAGCATAATATCACAAGTACCGAGTCGCAAGTTCGGGCAGAAAGATTGCGGAGTTTATCACTTGACCATAATTTTTTGAGTGTATCCAAGGCAGCCTAAAAAGTAATTTTAGTTTTAATTAATGATTTATAATTAACCTGATATTGTTGGCATTAGAGAGTCAAAAGTTGTCTGAAAAGTTCAGCCAACAAGTCAGGCATGATGAATTGGAGGAGTGAGGGAGAGTGTTTCCCCTTGTTTAAACTGAGACATCGAACTTTGGGGTAAAAATTGGGTCTCATAGGTAATGAAAAAAAAGTAACAGCCTTCTAGCGGTTTCAACCAACATTAAGTCCTAGAAATTTGAATTTTTCTTAACAACAACAATCATCCCAACAAAACAACAACAATAATTTAGCAAAGTGATCCATATGTACACTTTGTGTCCAATACCCAATATTGAAGGAGTAGTAATCACAAAAATATTTTTGATATTCCAACATCATTGCTGGCAAAATATGCATATTCGAATGATAGCATATTGAAAATGCTGTTGTATTTAATATAAATATTTATGTCAAAATATTGAAAAAGTATACGTATTACCTGTTCAACAAATTTAAATGAAGACTAAGTGAAGAAAGTGAATATCGTCAAGATGTGATAGGATAAAATGGCGGAATCAAAGATTATATTTTGAAATAAATTAATTTTAAATTGCTTGATAAAAATTAATTAAAATCATGACTTGACAAGAGAATAGAATAGCAGACGTGCCCAAATCATGCTGAAACCAAAATTCAATCATTATTATTGGCAAACCGCTATGTTACATATTGCAATGAAATCGAACAATGGTCGATATTGCACATCTAAGATAAAACGCAGTATTGCAAAAACCGCAAACGAAATTTAAAAACTGGCCGCGAAAACATGATCAGTCAAGTCCGATAAGAATTTTCTTTGGTAATTTGACAAATTTTGATTATTCGGAATCGAAAATAGAATGATATTTGAAAGTACAAGTGGATGGCTTTGTGGTTACTGGTGACAAAGTTTGCAGATTAATAGCAAAACAGCACTTGAGGTGAAGTATACACAAAGCAATCAAAGCTAGTTATAAATTAGCAACATTCATAAAGATCTCAGATTCGAACACAACCATCACTATTTTCTTTCGCGTGTAAAACCTTGGCATAAAAAAGATTTGGGATTAGCAATTTATATTCCAAGAGCCTGCATCCACTTCCCATGTTCAAACC
The DNA here is from genome assembly GCF_964204865.1 of Styela clava. Taxonomy (NCBI): domain Eukaryota; kingdom Metazoa; phylum Chordata; class Ascidiacea; order Stolidobranchia; family Styelidae; genus Styela; species Styela clava. The sequence continues at coordinate 10,283,618 of NC_135257.1, read as the reverse complement.
TAACGAGTTTTACTCACCTTATGAGTTTTTAGCAGAAAAGCAACAGGATCAAAAGGAGTGTGAGCTGGATTTTTATTATGTGAAAATTTATCTGCGATCAGGTGAGGTGTATCCATAATATTTCGAACATTTACCAAGCGTTCCAGAACCATCAACCATGTTTCACATAAAGCATCCAAATTACCTACAAAAAAATCAGATTGTTAGAGTGATTGACTATAATATTATTGACTAAAAAAACAAAAGCAAAACAGAGACAAGGCTATATTCAAACTATATGGATGAAGCATAGTAGAAGACTGTCTGTGATGGATGAAATGTAGCCTGTATCTACTGTCATACTGTCACCCTTGACGCAAAGATAAACCTATAACTCTATGCGAGTCAATAGTTGATTCACAGCCTTTTGATATACACACAAACATGAATTTTCAACTTCTAGATTTTACTTTAAAATCCATAAGAAAAAAAAAGTAATTGAGTCTCTGTTATACTTGATTTTATCAACGTTAAGTACATAGTCTGCAATACACAATGCACTGGACAATGCTGAAAATTGTGACTGATGCTAGACAGGTAAAAATCGAAAAATCAAACAGAAATTGAGTTTGTGAAACCAGTCATCACCCCAAGTTGATTTCTAATCGTGATCGACGGTAGAGTTAAAATAATTAAGAATCGTGAAGCACAGTAATTTGAATACCGAAGCAATCAAAAACCGGCGCCAATTTTGACTAAAAGATTAATTCAGGTAACATTGAATAATTACACAAATTCTAGTAACAAGATCACACACTTCCTCCCCAGACAAAAGTGACAAGGAAAGATCATATTACCATATGAAGGGATATTGTACTTGTACACCACATAGCAATATTAATGTATCTATATAGAAAAATAATGTTTTAGAAACTCAAAGCATAGCCAAAGGGTTTCAAGCTTATTATAATTTCATTGCTTTTAATTAACAGGATTGAACTATGTATAATGATACTCAAAAAGAATTCCAATAGAATAAAAATCACATCATATTAATAAAACTACACAAACTAGAACCTGACCCTCCCTGGCCTGACCATGCATTGCTCAAATTTGAAGACACAAAGGTTGGACTGGTATAAAAAGTCTAAAAGTCGAGTTTACTCAAAATGACCGGCTAAAATGAAAGCCTTATGAATGTGGTCAAGCGGTATGGAATTAATGTGTTCCCATTTAATCAAAACAGCATTTTTCGGGAAAATATCAGGCTCCAAGAAAATTTGAAAATGAATTAGTACTTGTTTGCTGTTGTGACTTCTTCAATTTAATAAGTGATGCAAATTTAGGATTTATTCCTTCATTATAAAAGTGAATTTTAATTCACAAAAAAGAATGAACGAGAGGTTTACTTTATGTCCAATTATGTCCATTTACTCATGAAATTTTTCCAAGAAGCCACACAAACCAATATAAAATGAGTGAATTTTGTCAAATATTCAATGCATTCCAATGTAAAGAATTAATTTTAATTTACATAACGCGCACTTCATTTTGTCACCTTAAGATCGCTAAGTGCAAAGTAACATACAAGAATACAAAAAATTTCCCCACCGGTATATAATTCCTCCAAAATATTTTTCTTTTTTTTCTATGCCATGTATTTTTGTACTACCCTTTTTCTCACCAAAGTATGAGAGAGTTATACATTCCATGATGCTATTAATATTCTAATTTGAATTTTAATTTCAGTAAATTACGTAGGAGAGTATAAAAGCGCTTATGTATATACAAATTTCAGTGACTATTATTGAATATTGACAATGGAGTTGACACATTTTCAAGTGTTAGTACATTACTATGGCAATTTCAAGTCAATATTTGATGAAGAATTTGATAACTTATATTCTGTGTGACAGGACACACAGCCAGAATTTTTGATTTGAAGATTTTAGTGACACAAATAGGTAAGTGACTGAATTTTAATTAGAGAATTAGGGAAATTGTCAATTAAAATAAAAAGAATTGAATAGAAGAGAATAGATACAAACCTGGTAGTTCTGGTGCTACTGATGTACCAACATTTTCACTGTCCTGAACCATCAATGCCCAATTGAAACTCCTAAAAGTGAAGGCATATTTTTACAAAATGTTAATTCAACAAAATATAAATAGGAAAATTCCGAAAACTGAAACAGTGAAATGGAAAGTTTCCCCGGCTGATTTGCTGTCTTTCACTACATCCGAAGCGAGCGAATGTTGACGAGAGCAGTCAAAATCTGCAGCATGTACATATTTCTTAATATTGTCACATTAAATATGAAGCTCAACAGATACATCATACTTTGTAAGAAGAACATTAGATTGCTTTAGACAAAAAAATGTTATATTAGTATATTGCGAATCTACTTATTATAAGTATGAATTTAAAACGTATTTTTAAAATTTTTGTACATCAAACTGTATAAAAGAGAGGTTGAGCACAACTGATGGTTCGATTTTTTGAGGTTTGCGGCTACGAATGCAATTTACGTTGAATGTCGCCTTTAAGAAAACATTCAGTACAACATCTACATAGTGTATGCAAGCAATTAAATTTCACATTTCAAGACCCAATCATACGACACAAAGAAAAAATAACCGTTCTTAATTAATTTTCTTGACAGGCTTATTTTGAATTTCGTATACATTTCATAGAAACCATGATTTTTGACAAACTCGAACAAATAAAGAGCGATTTCAATCCATCTTCAATTTTATTACTTCCCTGTAAACGAGTTACTTCACAAAGATTGATTTTGGGAATTTGATAACTCACTCAAAGAATGCTTCCAGAGCACCCGACTTTTGGAAATACTGCAGCATGAGATGATATGATAATTTTCTTTCATCGAACAGCATACCCATCGTAAAACCAATCGTACACGTCAAAAATGTGATCCTAAATCAAAATAAAACTAGTTGAAAGAAAAAAATGTAAGTTGTTCATACAATCAACATAGAAAAATCAGAAAGACAAACAATTTACACATTTTCTAATGGTCATTTGCAATATCTAAAAAATATTTTTAGCTGATTTATCTAAACAAAGTATAGAAGCATATATTTATATTCCTGTTTTTCTTGATAAAATTAAATAAAATTTCTCCACAATATATGAAGAATATTTCCTGTGTATGTGTAATTTGACAAATATACTTCACTCATTTAATGAAATAAAATACATAACATTAAATCCAATGGCATGACTATTTAAAGAGGTCAACACGGCTCAAATGAAAAAATCTACATATCAAAACATCATTTATTCTGGGTTATTTACACGAACGAAAATGTGAGATTAAATGCTATAATAAGTATTACCGTAATTAAAAAAGTATTAATTTTCTAAATGTCAACTCTCTGTTGGGGAGATTAGAACAATTAACATATACATTTCTCCATGTATATTTTTTAATACAAAGTGAAATCCTCATAACAGATCTGTCGGAAATCTACAGCACTATGAGAATCCATTGGGAAAGAGATAGAAAAATGAGTCAACCATACACTTGTTATGATAAATCTCTTATATTGCCAGCTTTTTCAATAATCTATATATGAGAATCTTAAAAAATTGGCATATAGCTGACGGTAGAGGGTAACTTCCTCGAGTCCAGTCAACATCAACAAAATAAGAACCGGAAAGAAGCAAAGCTCTTTATACTCTGTACTTCAAATTGCAAATTCACGAAGACATGTGAAATTGTGCAACTTTTCCACACAGATAAGATTGATAGTGAGGACGACGGGGATAATGATTTTGAATGCAGTGGCGTTATGCCCACAACTACTTGTTTAATTTATTTTCAACTTTGCCGTGATACCAAAAAAAATAACAACATTCGAGACAAACACACAGGATGTAAATTCGTAATTTATGAAAACCTCAAATGAGGTTTAGATACGGGACTCAAAAGTATCACATGGGCAATTTCACCTTGTGTCCTAGAAATATGTGAAAAAACATGACAAGATTGTCTTTAATAGCAGGCTTTAGGATAGTAATAAGTAAATATATTTTAAACAAAATTTAGTCAGATATTCTCTGATTGAGCTTTAAGCTTGTGAGTTGTGAGCATTGTGATATTGATATAATTCTACCATCATGCGTTCAGAATATAAAAAATTATTAGATTTTTCCTATCCGTTATTTATTAGGACATTTATCAGGCATGATAACAGACCTTCGTTTGGAAAAGATTAAGTCGAGCTTTCACTCTACAGAGTACAGCCTCAGAAAAATGTCTTCCAAAACCACACTTGACCTCCCACCTGTTTCAAGTCTCCCATCAACCAAAATTAATTAGTGTGATCCGTATCACAACATTCCTTTGATTTCGATATCACCGCAAAAAATGATAATTGGACGATCTCTTAAAAAGTATCTAAAACATTACTGGATTGATTCTGGCGATAGGGTGTTAACAAATTTTGGACTCAAATACTAAGAAGACCTGGCACGTAGAAGCTGACAAACCACGAGACTGAAACGTGACTTGGATCAACCGAGATCGAAAGCGTTGTTTATGGCATGCACGCTGAAAAAGGAAAAAGAGTTGTTCTACTAGAGTCCCTATGAACAACTGTTAATAATGCTTCTCGATTCAAACATATTCACAAAAAATAAAATAAAAAAATTGATAAAACAAAATAACACAGCATCGTCCACTTCTCTACAATACAAAAAATTAAAAAAATTATTTTCAAAACATACCGGTGAAATATGAATTGCTTTGGCAGTTCCGTCACGTAGCAAGTTTGCTTTGAGAAAGCTTGTGGACGCCAATACATAGTTTCGTTGCGAAGTCATATTCATTGTTTACTACCATTGAAAGGTTGTGATAATATACTGGTACCTCCTTATTAAGCTAACCACAACGAAACAAGCAGCTGAATATATTAAAATTTACGTAGTACACAATTTTAATATTCCAACAACAGGGATCTGAAATGTCGAAATACCTACAATATTGTTCTTATATACCAAATAAAATAAAATGATCCATTTTCCCAATATTCACTTTTGTTCTAGCACCAATACTTCCATTGCGCAGCGCCATGCAGAAACGCCCTAAACCTTGCCTTTTTCAGTAAGCGCACAGAGAGTTGAACAAATCTGACTAGACTGCTAAACCACAATCTCTGGCCTTAAGCATTAAGTTATTCGTGTCGAGTACACATGAACCGACTTCAACTGATCTCTTGCCAATTCAAACTTGACCTTGGCTACTTTTATAAATTTATAAATATTTTACATAAAAATTAACATGTGTGTAGCGAGCGCTCGATAGAATGGCATCATACGCTTGAGCCATGCTGTTGCATAAGAAGAAAGAGCCATTCATATAAACAATGTTAGTGGCAACCACAAGAGAAAAAAAATGAAAAAGGCGGCTAGACGGCAGAAACGTGACTTTCTCTAAGTCAGACTGTTCAGGCAGAGTGAACAGTTTAATCTCTGCCGGTAAATGAGTGAGGAGAAAAGAGAAATAAGAGAAAAGGAAAATTTAAAAGTAGGGTTTTTATGATATAAAGAAGCTTGTGTCTGTGGTCAAGACAAGTGCCGGTATTAAAAAAAAGGTTATGGTTTATATGACCCTGCCTATGTGACCAAGAAGTATTTCAATTTGTCGTACTAATATAATAGAGGATAATGAAAAAAATTCATGATAAAATCTCAAAATTTATCCATAATATCACTGAAGCTGAACTGAGCGTTATCATGCATGACGTATCTAAATGTAAATACTGTCTGGCTCGTGCGTGGTCTGTCTAAACAAATGAAATTGAAGTATGACGAAATACCATTATCGGTAGCTACATAATGAAAGTGATATAACTGATAAATCGTTAGTTCAAGTATATCATGCTCCGATTTCACATTGCTTGGGCTCTAAAATACCCACAAATGGTTTCTTTCCTGCGACCCCGTATATTAATGACAGTCATTCAACACACATACGCCAGACAGTACGTGGTAAAATCTACAGAGGGTTTTGTAATCTCAAGCAAGCAATTTACATACATCCTAGGCAAGCAGCTGATATCAGCGGTAGGTAGGGTGTCACGTACTGCTCCCAGTCGTTAAAACCCGCGTACAAATGGCGAGACAGAATCCGTTGGTATGCCTGTAGTTCGTGTAGAAACGTGTATACATTTTTGGTTCGAAAAAATCAAACGCAATATTCAGTTCTCGAACTGCATTGTGGGAAGATGGCGATTTCGATGAAGTGCTGTTTTACGCAAAGTTAAAATCACGAAAAGCACAATCAGAAAACATTCATATTTAACAAAAATTGTTCATGATAGATGAAGGCCAAAAATACTTAATTTTCTAGGCGTACCCGTAAAACCAGTTCAAGCCAACGCATTATGCTAGAATTAGTAGAGATAAAATCTACCAAACAAACAAAAAAAAATATCATCATCCATTAGTACAAATATCTGAGCCTAATTTTATTTGAGTGATTGATAATAGAGTTTTATATTTATTGATTACTCAATGAAGGGATTACCTAAATTTACATATAAAGATCTAGATACAACAAGATACCCAATATAACAATATTAATTGGCATTAGGGGTATTAACATTTTCCTAGTTTGGTAGTCTTCAGCCTGAAAAGAATATTTAAAAAAATTTGGGTACGATATACCGGTAAGTATTTATGTGGTATTAAAAAACAGTAACAGTTAATGTACCTTACAAGATAAAATATGGATAAAAATGAGCCAGTTATAAAGTGTTATATATGCTATATAAACCAAGTTTCAAAAAACTTGAATCTTGATAAAATCTTGACACTATGAGGTCGGTCCTCTGCAGTCAGTCAGTCATCCTGACATCTCATGAACCCATATTTACACTTCATGAATGCTATACAAACATTAGAAATACCGCACCAGACGGTACAGAATAAGGAGAGAGAAAATACTCTCGACTTCCAGAACCAAACCACATGTTCATTTGGGCGGATACACGTTACACAGACGGCCCAAAGTGCTTTAGTTTCAAGATTCAGATTTGAAATGAAGCGTTGGCAGTTTAAGCAATGTCTGACTGACGATCTATAAAAAGGAGCCGTGGGCTACAAATAGATGTTGATCAAATGTGAATTGCCGGTTGCCGGGTTTATTAGTCTGGTGAACCTTTTATTGAGACCACATTGTATGAGCAAACGCTCTTTGTGTTTCTGGCCATGATTAGATATTAGTGTATTAGTACTAGGAACATTTCAGCCAGAAAATAATTCATACACTAGAATTCTACATTTAAAATTGATTCGATTTTAAATAATCCAAATAGCACCTGTTTAGTATACATCAAATTTTATTTGTATACTTTACACATAAATCATCATAGATTTATCTGAAAAGAGGAAAATCTTTACTAGAAAGACAGCATTTACAATCCTAATCATTGAAAACTTTGATACTCCAGAATTCTACATTTGATGTCACTTTGATTTTAAATAATCAAAATAGCACCAGTTTAGTATACATCAAATTTCATTCGTATACTTTACACGTAAACCATCATAGATTTAAAAAAAAAAGAATCTTTACAAGAAGGACAGCATTTACAATCATCATCATTGAAAACTTTGATACTCCAGAATTCTACATTTGAAGTCACTTTGATTTTAAATAATCAAAATAGCACCAGTTTAGTATACATCAAATTTCATTCGTATACTTTACACATAAACCATCATAGATTTGAAAAAAGAAGAATCTTTACAAGAAGGACAGCATTTACAATCATCTGTGGCCAAGAAATTTCAGTTGCAATATATTTTTTAAAAATTCTGTTATATCAATCTCAAGTTAAATTATCTCCCATTAAATACATAAAATATCCATATACCTTTCAAAGCAAAAAAATATAATAATATCCTAAACTGCAAAATGATATAAGTATAAGAATATAATATGCATGAATGCAAGATATAAGAAATTACACTCAATAAATAACTATATCATGATATAATACAAGGTATAACACAGATCATATAGTGATAGGTGGTAATGGTATAATATTTTGAATTAATGCTACCAAAACAGAATACCTGTAACATTCCTTACATTCCTAAATGAAAGAACCTGAATCCAAGTGTGGTTTTGATAAGTGATAATCTGCCTTTGAACAAGCTCCAATTACAAGTGCTAACTACCAAAAACCTATCTTATTACAATCAAGATCAAGTAGCCCATACAAATCACATGTTATTGAAACCATTTTTTTGCATTCTTGGGTTATGAGAGGTCAAATGTTATATGGTAGATTTTATTTTATTTAATATCATCAACAAGATAACACTCAAGAATTCTATAATTCCAGATTGAACCATTATTGTAGAAGATAGTGTTTCAAATGCAACTCTCATCTTTCCTTATTCTTCAAACCCTACTATATCATCATATTATATTATTTGATTAGCTCATTTTCCGAAAAACTTATATTGAAATTCCACTTTGTTTGGGTTATGCAAAAAGTGAGATAAATATTTTTGAATTGGGTTCTTTCTATTGACATCTATCTGTAAGATTTATAACTAAAAAGTTACAACCCACGATCCAGTCGAAATTAAAATTCTCAGGAAAGCATAAATTTGTAATTTACGAGTCAAGCGAATACAGACTATGTGAGCAATACTTGTGATGTAAAAGAATGTTGAAAAACAGGACAGTAGCAATAAGTTTAACACTGCAAAACATTTTTAAAATATTCTAAAAGCACAAAATACAGGTTCCAAATGATTGCAATAAAACTAGATGAACATGCAGTTGATATGAATGAATTATTATTAAGCCTTTTGAAATTTAGTATTTGAGAAATATAACTTTGGTATTTAATGAACTATCCCTAAAATACGACCAAATCTGAATGAGAATATTATATTATGATTTCAAAAAACCCATTTGTTACCAAGATCATTTTTAATCAATTCGCCTACATAGCAGTTTGTGACATATGTCTCGTTGGTATAAAAACTTTTGGCGATTGTCCCAGTACTGACAATGTCTTATGTCTTCTACTAACTGAATGACAGATAACACCTTAGAATGGATCATATACTACTTAGCATTACATCAAGACATAGCAAATCAAAATTGGAAATATATTTTTCTGAATCAAGCATGCAATTATTTCGACAATGATTTAGAGTGCTCTAAATTGGTGTTTCTAATCCTTACTAATGCCACCACCACACTATGTGTTTTTTGGATCTTCGTTCTAAGAGACCCTTATTCCTCAGTCATTTTGTATGTCTGTCTGTTTGTCCATCTGTAGCGTCCAAACGGCTGGACAGATCAGGGTGAATTTTTTCTATGGGTTATCCTGTCACCCTAGTATTACGAGTTTCACCCAAGTTCAGGATTGATATTTAGTTTCCTTGGCAGCAGCAAAGAAACACGCCAATCGGTGAAAATTTTATAATTTTTTCATAATTTATCACCATTTTCATGTCAATGTTGAATATTCAAATTCTAAAAACACTACCCTGCGAGAATTAAAATACGCTTTCGAACAAAATGTCTTTCATCTCCATACTCCATGAACTGGGGAAGCCTTAGGAATTTTAGTGAACATGTTTCAATTATTAGCTACAGCATATCGTTTGCGCAAGAATGCCGACGAGAGCACAGCATTCATAATTGACTGGCAGTTCCTTTACCCGTTAGTTACCTCGAAATGACGTGGCCTCGAGCATCGCGGAGATCCATACTGGGCGCCTACCGGCTTAATCTTATATAGGTGTGTGCCAATGAACTCAAGAGAAAAAAAGTAATGCAAATTCAGTAAAACAATAATATTACTCAGAGTGATAACACCAGTTTGCTGCTGCTGATAACCGGATTTCAAAAAAGTATTCTGCCTCAATACAAACATGAGTCTCAAACATGACTTGCAAGTTTACAACTTCAATGACTTTCAACATTCTATGATTGAGTGATCATAATTTTTCAACATATTATGAAGAGCATGATTTTCACCAGCATCAAAAAGTTTTTATTAACTTTGAAATCATTAAACCTCGCAAGTCTTCTTTAATAAAAAGGGCGCATCAAATAAAATTACCATTTACCCAACAGTATCAACAATGAAATGCAAAAAAAACTCAGCACCTCAACTTCTAGAATATTGCAGCTATAAAAAAAACTCCTTTACTGGAAATAAAAATTCCCTAAATTCATTTCAGATAGTGTATTTTTGTCAGTTACAGGTCTCACGAATTATCAGAAATAGATTAGCATACGCCTAGTGGTAAGCGCACCCCAGCTTAAGAACCACAGTAATATTTATTATTTCAGCGGAATTTGACACGTCAAATGTCAGATGATGATTTCAATATGAATCTATTTCCAATTGTCTGAATTCTTTCAATTCTTTAAAGAATAGCATTGAGCCTGAATTTGTCAAAGTCAAATAATTTAAAACATTTCCGCCTCTGAAAAAACATTACTTCGTTCAATAACAAAAAAGAAATTTGACAATGACAATGAATCCAAATCAAAGCAGTTCAAATTCCACAGCACAATATAGCCAACATTGCAAAATCGAAAGCGATTACAGCATTCTATTAATAACCTTCATACAATATGTCAGAAATCAATTACCCGAATATTCAGTTTCATACAATATACTGTCTGTTGAAATACATCCAAAATAAATCCCAAACTTGAAATTTGAATGGCATGAAGTCCAAATTGCGGCAACAGGAAAAGTAACTAAATGGTTAAGCATCGTTGACTACCCAAAGCTAACTCACAAGCAAAATGTATTTCGATATAGTACCTAGTAAGAGCAATACTCCTATAAAACACTCCCTAAAAACTTAACACTTACATTTAACATACTAACAATAATAATCTACATTAATTTAATAGCAACTGTCTATTTAACATGATTTCAGGTGGAAATATCACATATCAAGTCACAATTTTATCCCAGCAAGATATCATACAAGCTGCTACTGACACAAAGGGGCCACTGGGACTGGTATAATCAATATTTTCCCAGTTTGATATTGCTCTCTTATTAACTTACACCCCAGGTTAGATGGCCTCGAATCACTGGACTAACTAGTACTGGTTCTTAAATTTGTATCTCTTAGGAGTGACACCAACAGAGTTATGTCGCCAACAAATTCAAGTGAAATCAAATGTATAAAATAATAAATGGTGCCAATAACAGTGAGAATTATGAATAGTTTTACCAATAATCTGCAATAATACATTCATTTATATTTGGAGAATGATTCAAAGATATGACTAGAACAACTAAGAGCTATAAATAACATTACTCCGGTACAATAGTGTCTGTGATAATATATCACATACCAGACAGGGTAAGTAATGGATTTTTGTGGTTAGTTTTTCTCTAATAGTGCACAGGAAGCAATACAAAGTTGCCAGTCTTATTCCAAAGTACTCGAAACAAGTATTAAGCATCAAAGCACATACAGGTAAAATATACTAAAATCTTTTTTGAATGATGCTTATTCTTGCCTTTCACTACAAATAAGCATTCACTACGCACTAATATTATGTAATGAGTTTAATCAGGCACTGATGCACAGCAGTTATCACTTGCATTAGCTATCGGGAACATACAGTGAAGAAAATAATAATAAAAAAACCCAAGCTCAAAAGAACCTAAGGTTATTACTTGTTATCGATCTTAAGATCGGTAAGTATGTTGATAGGTATTTGTTTGTTTGTTTGTCTTTTAGATACACGCGATATCTCACGAAAGCGGGTATGAATCCGCTCCAAATATTTTCTAATAATCTTTCATATGCATTCATCATATCTTGGATTAGAAGTCTATTGATTTATGTCGTATAATCAGCGAGTTATTAATTAATTAGTGATGGGACACAAGCTGTCACTATGAAGTAAGAGCGCTGTTTTGGGTGATCCCCTAACTTTCGATCAATAAGTCTTCGGTCTCTTACCGAAATTCTCGTTATGTATCTTGCTGGATACAAGAATATACAAAAAAATAAAAATAAGGTTTCACGTTGGGCCTAAAATGTTATGAAAAATACTATATTTTTTCTTGCATAATATACATGTGCATTTTGGCACACACATTACAGAAAATAACTAATGAAGCATAAGTTATAATTAATTGTCCGCCTGTTTCCATTTTTATTATCATTTTCTACATACTATATATATATAGATATTATATGGCACACAAGTAGTGCGTGTACCAATTTTGTTCAAGTTGTGTAAAGGGACTGAAACCTATGGGCAGGAGGTATATTCACTTGGCTAACACAGACAGCCCCGAACTTGCAATAGAACCAAAATAAGGAAATTATATAATAAATATATGGGCTAACCCTAACCTGTTACACCCATTACCAGAGTACCATTATTACTATACCTGAATTTGATTGAAGTGCTAGGAGGTAAAGTCCATCCCAATCCCATGTTCAGCAATTCACTCAGTTTTTCAGCGACAGTGCATGCTGCTTTAGTTGGACTAGATTGCATTGTAGCACTATGCCTGGTGAAACAAAATAAAGGAAAACTTTACGACTGAATATTTATATGAAATTTGTTTTTTTTTCGGGAAAAAAAGTGTTTCCGAAACTGCTCTCTCTGATTTTGAGTCATACATTTGTTAGTGAGTAAAACACTCGAACAAAGGCATCTTTTGCATTAGACCAGAGATTCTCATCGTTTATTTTATTATTTACCCCCTTGCAAAGCAAACTACCCTCATTTTTATCATTTCAATTCTACAACCAATGCCAATTTTTTTATTCATATCTAAGAAACAAGCGATCATCTCTGTTGTGAGACTAATAACATTTATTGTGCAATGGAGAACAAATTCACCGCTCAGTCAGGTCAAATTTACTTTCATGGGACAATTTTACCCTTGGTTGGGCCTCCCCCGCATCAGACAATAAGAAACAGATTATTTACATTTGCTACTAACATTATCTTTTCTCCATAAATTATTTTATTTTTAGGCTCTATTCCAACGCTTCAAATTTTTAAATAAAGCTTTGATCATTGTCTCTATATTAGATGATTTACATACTTTTCTGCCAAAAAATGGTGTGAGAATATTAAATGTCTTGACAAGATTATTATTATGAAAGGCTGGCCACTTTTCAGACCAACTTTTACTTATATCTGTAAAAAATACTGAAAATGGGAGCAGGCTTACCTGTATCTTTGGCGTAATGGCAAACCAATGGAGAGTTTGGCCAACAGACCAAATAATTCAGCAAGACATCGACCCAGTTTAGATGAAACTGCCAACACAGGTCGTATGACTTTCATGCATCCTGCCCAAGCTGTGGGATTCTAAAATTAGAATACGAGTTGATTAACAATCCACTATTCCATGTTAGTGTTAGGAAGGCTTGAGTCATTGACTCTACTTGAGTTGGATTCAAGTCTCCAATTAACTTGAAGGAACTTGAGTCATTTAAATAGAATGACGCAGACTCGTAATCAACCAACCCCCAGTGAGAGTCAACCTATTGAATGACTCGACTCCGAACTCAAACTTGACACTAGAATGATCTGTGAATGGGACTTAGCTAATACCTTGGGTTTTAGAAACTTCTAATCAACACCACTATAAGACATGTATTGTATGGGCAAACTATATCCCGCGGGCCAAATCCGGCCCGCTGGGTATTTCAATCCGACCCGCCTAAGGCTGCCACAACTGAACTAAAACCAACTTTTTACATCACATATAAATGGCCCGACAGTCTGGGTGGGCAAAATTTTTGGCCCCTGGTCCAAAAACCTTGCCCACCCCTGCTCTTTAGCGTAACCACCTGGTTACCGAAAAGACAAAGTCTCTCTATCAGACCCTATGTAATAAATGTTTTCCAAGCATGTGGTTGCCTGGCAGTATGCTAGCCGACAAGTTCTTTTCCGCCGGTGAATAAGTGGCATCGGCAGTGTTATGTTAATAGTCCTAAAAAACCTTCACCGACAAGGACCTGGACAGCAACTATTGATACAATGACACAACATTGTCATGTCTCAATTGTCCCATTTTTAGCACAATTGTTATACTTTACCACACTCATTCCTGAGTTAGGATAAAAAAAAATAATACAGAAGGTTAGAGTGTTCATGTAAAGTGAGAATGATAAAATTATGACAAGAGAAACAAGTGTGGACTAGGACGACTGGGACACATGTGAAACGACTGTGAAAACACTAAAACATAGAAGGCAACAACTGAGAATCACAATTCTGAATTACCCAAAGTATAGATATATTGTATAAATATCCTCACATAACCGTGGCTATAACATTTTCGGTGACATTGAATAATTATTATTAACTTGCACTATTTCAGAAATCAAAATATTGATTTAAAAAGTAATTGCTAAATCCTTACTTTACTATCTTCCTCCATTGCTTCAGATGAACCAGATGCTTTCAATTTACTTTGTTCTCCATCTTTTCCTTGTTTTGTTGATTTTGAATATTTTGTTGACAAAATTTTATAGAGTTTTGTTTTCTCCTCAGTTTCTAAAATGGTAATATTTTGGAACATTATTCAATATTACTTGAAAAATATATCAAATATACAAAATAGAATAACTAAAAGCAAACAGAGATTCATCTTATTTGAAATATTCTAATCTCAATTCAGTTATATCAAATTAATTAGATTGGATGTTGGATATTCAATTCATTAATTTATTGCAAGTTTGATTTTATAATGAAAAATATAGATGCCCACATTTTTCATTATCATGGATTAAAGATACAAACAACTATTTGTATGATAAATTTAATACATATATTTCATATCATATATATATAACATACAATATCCAACAGAAAAAATACCAACAACTTAGTTATGTGGTGATGGTGTGGTAATTCTAGTTAGAAGAATTACGATTATCACTTATCGAAAAATTCATTCATTGCAAATATATAAAATTACTGATTTTTTATAGAATTTCCCATTTTTTAGAGAAAAAAAATAGGCTATGGTAATTCTGCTCTTTAAAATCAAATCAGATCTATTAGAAAAGAAAATCTGAAATAACAATACATCCCATTCCCAAAGTAATAACATTGAAAAACCTATTCAATATTATGATATTTTAAACAGGGCTAAGAATAAAATGCTCGTAAAAATTTTGAAAACAAGATCAAATTCTCAAATCTAAATTTTTTGTCAAAAATATACAAGAATCGAGGAAACAAAAATATTGAATGTTTTGTAAGAATATTTCATTACAATTGCTGAATGAGTCACAGACAAATGTAACCGAATACTAAAATTGAAAGGTCAGAACAAACATTTGTCATCAAATTTAACTTCATTATCGTATTTGGGAATCCATAAAGGTAAATAAATATGGTAAAAAGATAAGGGTTTTGCGATAAAAATGTTGGTGTTATTCCACAGTCAGTCACTTCATCAAAAATTCTTGGTAAAACATAAATGTAAATCAAAGCAAAAGTTTTCAAATCTAAAGGGAGAAAGAGTTCTGAAAAAATATCTCTCTCATGTTTAACCAATTTTTTACCTTTTTCCACTGATCCGTCAATGCCAGTACCAGGTGTACAAACACTGAGTAACATTGTGCTTTCCCATATCAAACTACAATACAATTGATTCAGTCTGCTCAAAACCTATTAAATAAAATAAAAAAGTCAAGTTGAATTAACGATAGCAACAGACACTAGACATATATGCATTTAATAGGAAAGTGTTCTATCATGAGTATTTAATAAGATACTAACTTTCCACATTATATCAAATTTATTCAAAATGAGATGCTTCAACAAAGTTGCAAAGATAAATATAGTCAAAGATATCATGATATTACAAAAATACAGAGAATTAACCTTAAATTGCCTCTATTAGAATCATATGCCCAAACTCATACAAAATACGAAAGTCATTGATGACATGTCAATAGTTGTAATATGGAAGTAAATTCACAATATTTAAAATATGGATTTAAAAATATACCAAAAACGTTTATTTATTATTAATTTGTATGTTTGCATTCATGTGTTTCGATATGACCAATGAGGAAATTTTCCACAATAAAAAAATCCCTGAACATAAATATAAATCTAGACGCCGCACAGAGAAGGGCAAGTTATATGCTTTATATATACTATTATGATACAATATCAACTGCCGTCAACACAGTATATTATGTACAAGAAAAGCAAAGAGTAATTTGAAATTATTTAATGCATGCATGTATATATGTAACACACTATATCTATCTATACTAAAGTTGGATTGACGACTTTTAACCGTAAACAGAAACAACAAATCATTCTAGAGAAATTGTCTACTTACATCCAGACCATCTTCACTTGCCCAATGACTGATCAACAAACTCCTGATATCATTCTAAATGGAACAAGCAAAGGATATATTAAATACCTTTACAAATAAATAAAACAATCGCAGTGTGATGGCATTATACCAATATATGATATTAAGCTGCATAAAAAAATAAGAGAAAAAAATACATCCTCTGCAGAGGTCAAATGTATTTGAACTTTTCACTCAGGAAATATACATATATTATAATCCGATTTCCGATACAACTGATTCTGATGGCAACACCATAGAGAAACGCAAGAAATAAAAATCCTGAAAGTACTACTGATAAAAGGCTAAAAACAATATTTTTACTATTAACAACTATTATCACCATACCTGTGCTGTCCTACAGACTTGCAACAAAACAACCACAAATGCATGAGCATGAACTAACGATTGTACAAGAGGAATATCTGACGGTTCACTTCCTGCTGGAGCAGATGCGAGTTCGTAGAGTAAAACACTTCCATTGGAAACCCTAAAGATACAAAGTGAATCTTTACTGCCGATTTTTTTATGCAGTCATAACATACTGAGTGAAAATGAATGATCTTTCCACTGTTATATAACTAGACACTTTAAAAACAGAGTCCTTGAAGTGGAGGTGCAAAAACGTTAAATATAAATAATCTGTATCTGAATAATAGGATATAAATATTGATAGGATATAAAATGATTCAATATAGAGCAACAAATGAAAAATTATAAAATAGATATGAATAAAAAAATAAATAACATCTATGATCTGAATTACCCTTCAGTTTAAAATTAATTTTTGGTCATACCTACTTTTATGACAAACAAAAAAAATTATTAAAATTTACCGAAACCTTGTGAACAGTTAGTCGTTATTTCAGACTCACAAAAAAGTACCTATTCTTAACAATGGTGGAACATAATGAGAAAAAAACCTGCATGCATGATATACTAAATATACCATAGAATATTTAAATCGCATACTTCCATATTTCATCATCTAGCACTGGTGTCGGTTTATAAACAGCTTCGAGTCTGTTTAATATTGTTTTAAAATCTGTAAGACCATCAGTAAATACTTGAGGCTTTTTTGACAGTGTCTGAAAAAGAATTAGAATTAATATAAAGAGAGAAACCTTGAAACATTGGTTCAGGTAAGGATGAAGAAAAAATCAAATGGAAAATATATGTGTAATACACCAAAACTAAACCACATATTTTTTAAACAGTCGAATGCCTGGTTCAAATTCCTTCATGCCGAATCACCCACAGTGATCAAGGACTTATTGAAATTGTTATAAAGTTTATCAATGCTGCTAAGTAATACTCAGATAAGAAGGCCCAACACAACCAAATTAAACATAACTACACATAGGAAATATGGTAAAATATGGAACTGTTGTATTGTTTTAGAGCAGGGTTTCCCAAACTTTTTGGGCCGCAAACCCCTGTTTGTAAATCTTATTTAGACGGATCCCCATCCTATATCGTATCAATTTCTGTGCCTAACCAACGACGAATGATAATGTTTTTTTTGACGAAATAAAACTTATGAAAGTCTGAAATCTGAATCAATACATACTGACGGTAAATAACGGCTAACGGCAATGCGATAAGATTTTGATTTATTTGTATATGTTTCAGACCCTTTTCATATCGTTGCGGACCCCCTGTGCAGTCATCTCGGACCCCCAGAAGTCTGCGGACCCCGGATTAAGATAAAATTGTGGTGTTTTCAAAAACTTACTAATATAGATTTGACGAGGTTTGCAACAGATTGGCATGAAGGTGATGATGGGAAATCCATTGGAAGTGCAGGAAGATGGAGAAGGGTGAAAAGCACTGGTAATCCACCATGGTTCTGAAATTCCTGGCAGTGATCATCAGTTGCATTGTTACTCACAATAGCTTGAATGAATTTCATCTAAAGAATATGGGAAGTTTTATTTCAATTTTTTTATATTTGCAAATTTGGTGGTAGATATTAATGTCAGAAATACTATGTTAAAATGCAAGAATCAGCTTCAAAACTGTTGAATTAAAAAAATATCGATACTTTTTCACAATTGTAATTAGCAATGATTGACATTTCAATTTTCCTTTAAAGCTATAATATGCTATTTAGTCTTATTTCCCTAAACTTTCAATTACGACGAAATATTATTCCAAAAACATGATAAGCCTAATCCTGAATAATATAATCCTTTCTGAACTTGTATAAGTTTATACAATGGAATATATAATATAATAATATCATAATATAATAATACAATAATATATAATATCAGTAAGAACAAGTAAGAACATATATATATTCAGTATGGCCACTTGTCTGATAGCAACTGGTTGTACCAGTCATACTAGTCACTAATAAATACTTTATTTCAGTACAGATGATTTTATTGAAAAATATTCTCAGAATTTTGTTAAAAAAAAAATAGCTTTGGTTGGCAAATGAAATAAACTAGAAAGAAGCTTGTAATACTTAGAATACTTACAACATTGTGGATGTAATCAAGGAGTGGAACAGGATGTTTGCTTTCTGTTGATGAAAACCTGTGAAATGAAACTTAATAAAATAAGCTATAAGTAATAAAAAATTGAACACACAATTGGAGAAGGGAAGCGCTGGGAAACAAATTTAGTTATTAATGTGTTATTTCTTAATGAGTATGGCTTTGGTGATCAACCAAACAACATCACCCTCTAGAGATAACATAAGACGACCATTAAACAAGACAGGTGGTTCGGGGCCAGTCGTATATTCCTTGCTTAAACTGGCTTACAAGAATCAAAAATGGTATTAACTGTGTAAAAAAAATTGTGATAATACATACAAATAAGTTGCTTATAATTAAATTCAGAGCGTTTATGTACTTATGTCCTGACAACCTGCCCCAAAGCTTGACCAAAGATCACAGAATCAATATTACTGAGCAAAAACAATTATTGTAAGTAACTTAAAGCAGTATTCTGCAAAGTAAATGGGAATGAATGTGTTGTTTGATAAAATAAATAGGAATAAATGTTCACAAACATTTGGAGAAAGCATCTGAAGTGGAATTCCTAGAAACATAAAATGACGGTCCCACAAAACGTCAAACTAAATATAGAGTATAAGATATAAACAAACAAACAAAAAATTGAAATACAAGTGAAACTTGAGGAATACAGGAACTAAATCTATTTTAGTAATTCTCTCCACAGGTTTTAGTTTCCCTCATGTCCTGAAGATGGCAAACCATGATCAAACAAAATTTTTATTTACGTTTGTGCTAAAGCAGCTGGTTTCTGTGTTGCAGCAGCTTCTTCATCTTCACTTTCTGAAAGAGAATATATTCAAAAAAATTAAAAAAATAACTCATTTATCAAACTCAATACTCAGTTTATGGCTATCTGGTGTGTAGTCTGTAATAGTAGTGCATGCATAGCTGGTAGAAATCTCACAATATAGTAGAGTCAACTTTTCAAACTGCATCAGGGCAATGAGTGGAAAACAAATGAATTTATTATATTATTTTATTAGCAATCACTCACTAGTAAAGTCTATGTTATAATGCTGATATTTTTAGACTATTCTTAAAAAATAGCTTCAGATATTCCTTTCATAGCTAGGTAGTGAAATAGATTCATAGTTCATGGTAAATTTAGAGGTAACGATATTCTGGAAGCCTTTCAGAAAAATCAAATAAGATTATCAGAATGTATTATTATTCGGAATACCTTTAGCTCTCTCTTTAGCAATAATATAGCATCAAACTCAAAAATATTACTGAATTTCTGAATACCTAACTATTCAATATGATGACAATGACAAGGTGGTAACACATTGGCTTAGTTACGTTGGCATCACATATTTAGATCTCGTTTCCAGGCCTAATTGGTCAGCTATTTCACCAAAGTTTAAATTAAAAAATTTAAGTGACCGATGCCAGGAAAGAATACTCCTGTGCAAATTCAGCATATCAATGTATTTGAGCTGCTGATTGCACATGGGCTCGTTAGAAACAGTGTGG
The DNA here is from genome assembly GCF_964204865.1 of Styela clava. Taxonomy (NCBI): domain Eukaryota; kingdom Metazoa; phylum Chordata; class Ascidiacea; order Stolidobranchia; family Styelidae; genus Styela; species Styela clava. The sequence goes on along the minus strand of NC_135257.1, from coordinate 10,263,243 downwards.
AATACCAAAAAATTTGACTATTCATATTCGGAATGTACCTGTATCTTCCCCTTCTACAACCATACTCTCTTGTGTTGTTGTTGAAGTTGTCGATGTACTTGTTTCTGGTTTATTCAACGGTAATCTAAAATATTACATTGTGAGAACTGATCTGATTTCATATTGGTCATTGTTTATTAATAACAAAATATGTGTGATTTGGGTTTTTAAAATTCAATAGTTTTTAATACCTGTCTATTATTGGCATATTTCTGGCCTACTATTTCAGAACTAGCCAGATATGTCATACATAAACTGGTATGGTAATCTTAAATTTTATTTTAACACATATGTTGGTATTCAAATTGGAACCGCATTTAAAAGTCCCTATAAGAAGCATCTCCAAGAATACGAAGTTTTGATTCGTAGTACTTAATTTGACTAGAGTTTGATTCCTTGATAAATGAATACAAGGAGTGCTAACTTGAACTTTCAACCTGCTAATATTATATTGTACTCTCAATTTTATAGTTTGCTTCTTGAAATTTTGAGAGCTTAACTACATTATGTTGAACTTAACCTTCTAAGTTCAATATTAGCGATATTCAAATTTAAATGATTTTGAATTGAAATGATCCTTTTTAACAAATTTCTTTTATTATAACTTAAATCACAAGCTATGCCAAACTTGGCAATACAAAAAATGAACAGAATATAGACATTCATAGCAATACTTAATACAGAAAATTAATCATACTTAGTGCACACAGTGTTTGGATCAGATCCCATAGCAATTAATTCATGAAGTAATTGTATTATTGCTTTCATTGCATCAGTGCGTAATGTAGGCTGATGTCTCATCAATTCATCCATAGCATTACCAAGGTTTGATGCTGTGTCTCGGTCTAGATAATTAGAAATTAAATGTGCATGAACAGAATATGACAAATTTGAGGTCATGTGCAAGTACACTATCAATCATATATATAATTTTATATATCACAGTTTTCCAGAACTCGAATACCAATAACTATACTAACAAAGAAAAGTATATACAATTAGGCATATGTTAACATTTTTATCTTTAAAGAATTCAATTAAAGCATTTGAGAGTTATTTATTATTCAACAAAGATATAGCGTATTTCATTAACCAGAAGTTAATTGTGGGATAATATTTGAAGTATATAAAGTCATCATATTGTACTTCATTAATACAAGAGTGAAATTCTAAAATATATGAACACGAAGGTACTTTAGTAATGGTAGGGTATAAAATAAAATTAAGCCTTACAGTGTATTCTTCCATCGTTAAGATTAAATATTTGGTATCGATTGTTACATCGAGCAAAAGATAAGTGGTTTTTAGCTCAACAAATACAATGAAAACGACAAGAATAATACGCGTATGTTCAAAAAAGTGTTCAAAAAAAGGCTATTGCAGAATCTATGGGCACAATAGAAATCTTGATCTAGGTCTAAGAAGAATACAATTCAAAATTACATTACTATACTCTTATACTCTTTTTTTCAGAGGCTTTAATATGAGCCAACGCCTGCCTCCCCCAGTTTATTAAGATACTATACTTTAAACCAGTGGTTCTCAAGCGGTGGTACGCGGCCCACATAGGGGACATAGACAATTGAGGGGACGTTAAGCTAATTAAAAATGAAAATATTTGTTTGTTTTGATTTCGCCCGCCTTATTTTGGATATTCATATTTCAAAACTTTTCATTTATTTCATTATCTACGTTCCATCCACATATTTTCAATGTGATTTTTGAATAAAACATACTTTCGTCTTACTATCTATAAATCGTAACTTATTGTCAGCTAGTTATTTTTGAAGTGGGGCGGGAGACTTTACAAATTATGGAAAGGGGGCGTGGCCTGAATAGTTTGAGAACCACTGCTTCAAACTGTTGGAAATAAATGACAATCAATATTAAATAAATGGAGAACCGAATGACCGAATCTCAAACCGCCCAACTTTTATTTAACTTAATTCTTACCCATAGGACTTGAACTCCTTCGAATTCTCATTGCAAGCAGGTAACTTGGGCTCAACATTACTTTAAACAATCTATCAAAGGGTTTGTGATTCACGAATGCTTCCAGTCCTCTTGCGTTTAAACATAGGGCGCTGGAAAAAAGATGTGGCAATATAATATAAGAAAAAATAAAAAAGTATTGTTGGAAAACACTGTTCTCTTTTACTAAAAATTGTACAATATACTTTCACTGAAAGGCAAAGCGTTTAACAAAAGATTAAGAATTCAGTGATTGTTACATAGATTCCAGTATATACCGTAGTTTATTAAAAGTAGTGGAGGTTACAGATTAGAAAGTGTGCAACATTATTTGTCAGTGAACCCCATAACCAAATTCAGGGCCGCACAAAAAAGATATTGTTTAGCCCTACAGTAATAAAGGCACCGGGAAAACACTGAACAATTTAACACAGTAACATGGCAAAAAAACCTTATGTCTATTTACCCATGTAAGTGCCTTTTTAAACATAAACTGTCAGATTAGGATTTTATGCTAGACAGGGAAACATCTGAGTGCTGACAAGCCACATCGAATGGCTTGGTGGGACAGGTTGTGGCCTCTTGCATACCACCGGGGTAGGTCTCTTGAGCGATATGTTTATTGAAGGTTTGTGGGTATGATGGCAGTGATTGTGACATAGATAACCAGAATCTAAACATGATGGATATTGGTTGTAGAATAGGTTACTGTTTAGAGAGTCTAAGGAGAGGAGATGTTTATCACTATATAGATTCCCAGTATCCACTGCATCAGACCTTGTACATTTATAGGAAGGAAGGAATAGAAAAATATTGAGAAAGGATAGGAAAAATTGATCAACTTGTGACTTTGCAGATTTTGTTAAATTTTTACCTATATCTACAAAGAAAAAAAGCCTGATTTATCATGAATATGGGGTGTACTAGGGTATTGTGTAATGAACTGCAGGTCCTTTCTCCTTGTTTACTTTCTATTCCGGATCCGTATGTGGCTGTTGCCACAAGGATGCGTGACTGAGATAGTATTATGAAGATAAATAAAAATAAAATAATCTCTTTCCACGAAATACCAAGTATATTTATGAGCTTTCGTTAGATCATAGTCTACCTTCTTCAGATAGAACAAGATATGGCTTAATTATACAGCGAATAATGAATGAATGAATTAATGAATTATTCGCTGTATAATTAGGCCATATCTTGTTTTATCTAAAGAAGTTAGACTATGGTCTAACGAAAGCTCATATATATACTTGATATTTCGTGGAAAGAGATTATGTTATTTTTATCATGAATAAAAATGAATATAAACAAAATAAACAGGACTAAAGTTGCTGGGCTGATCTTTGAATTGGTTAACTACTTAAATTATGTTCGCAAAGAAGAAAATCATTTACCTGAATATATTTGGCAACGATGCTAGGACTTCTCTTGTGGCTGGTGGGTCTTTAACAAGTAAAGCATTCAGCATCGAGTCTGTGATTCCATTATCTTGCAGAACAGATAATAAAGATGGTTCTTGAAATACATATACAGTGACAACTTCCATTGCTGAAAAAAAAAACAATACAAAACATGTCTAAATCCTCTGAACGAATTAAAAGCGGAACACCCAACATCATATTAAACTCCAATTGAAATTAACGTAAATCAGTCATTTTCTATAATATCATTATAAAGGTTGATAGCAGTAAGCAGAGAAAATATGCATTAAAACCTAAACTGTAAGAAACTGGACTTTTCTAACTAAAATTATACATGCAGCCATGCAATAATTTATGATTTGCCTCGAAGTGATAGTTTGAAACAAAAATACTATTTTGCGAATATCTTAAACTCACAGTCACAACTCACTAATTATACAAATTTGTCTTCCTTATACATTTAACCACGATACCAGACATAAGTTCTTTTATTAGACCTCAATAACTAGCTAGGTATGATTTTAAATGTTGTTTGAGTAAAGTGTTCTTAAAGTAAAAGTATGATAGAAAACTTTACAAAATTATCGTGATATAATTATTGCGTCAAACCAAATTAAAATAGGTGAAGCTGTATTTTAATAGAGCAAAAATAGAATAATAGGATTAGAATTTTTGAATTTTACAAAAATAGCACAGATAACAGATCTGAATAAAAGTAGAAATATAGGATTGAGAATTTGTCCCAAGAAACAGAGCTTACAGATTTCCTAACCATATCACAAAAGAGTAATATGTCATCTTTTCAGATAAAAAGATGTACCGTGGATACCCAACAGAGCCCAGACACTTTTATTACAACGCAAACATGCGCAAGGACAAAAACCAGCCAAATTATTTAATGTTAGCAAATACAAAGAATTGTTGTCATAAATTCAACACATAGATTTACTTTCAGATCTGCTTTCTGTTTATTTAAATACAGTCATGCAATTGAACTATCAAAAATTTACCTAGTAAGAATAATGATGGCCCATAATATTCAACATTATTGATAATATGTTTTAGTGAATTAGGTAGGCTTCCATCCATAATGTGTCGAACCTCATCACCAAATACATGGTAAGACATGGCTTTCTTCAGGAAATTCAAAATAGATTTGAACAAAGCAGCTCGCTGTGGTTGACACTGAATACCTGATAAAATCACATTCAATATGATTACGACTGCACAAAATTGAAAATATTTGGAATGCTTATAGAAAATAGCTTATACTAGAATTTTTCTCTTACATTTCGAAAACAAATATCGAAATGAACTTGAATTGCACGGTAAATTGGAACTGGAAGCATAATTTGACAGTAAAACTATAACATTTATGATTTGAACAGAGGCAACAGAATTTGAAGCTTCAAACAGATGAAAATCATTTTCTATTCTCAAACTAGCTGCAAATGGTTGATGAATCAGCTGCAATCTTTACTTAGTAAAAAGGTTGAGATAGATGGAAGTGAAATATTTTACTCATGTTTCATAACATATTTATCTACCTTAATAAGGATATTGAATTATATAACTTACCTTTTTGGGTACTGACTGGTGGTGTGTCCTTTGCACACAACCCAACTTCATGTTCCAATCTATCAATAAAAATTCTCAAACCTCCGAGTTGTTGAAATGCTTGCCATTCTACGTTCGTTATCAAGTCTATCACCCGAACCGCTCTAGTGACAAACTGTAGGAAAAATTGTCAATATTGTATTATTGAAAATCCCTTATCACAACGATTTCAATTTAAAATGGAATTATTATAAATTCTATAACAAATATGTTGGTACCAGAATTTTGTAAGAGTGTAAGTAACCATATTTTTATTAGAGGAATTGGACAATGCATGTTTCCTAGACCCTTGACTTCAGAAAAATTGTTTCTTTACTTTACCACTGAAAAATGTTGATGCTTATTTTAAGACATATTCACGAGTTACAAACTGGTTTACACGTTCCATATTCATCATTTTGATTCAAAACACTCAACCACTTCCATTGTAAAAGCAGTGATAGCTAAATTTAACCTAGTCGATCTCAGCTTTTTCGTAACCAATTTTCGATTACTCCCACAACCAAACTGGAGGGAGACAATATCACCTATTTGATTTATACCTAAACTTCCAATACAAATAGGCTGCAGATAGATAGATAGCAAACCCATGAAAACGAGCTTATTTTGGAAACATGGATGAAAATGAGTCTTGAGCTGAAAGGTGTCATAGCGGCTACTAAATTTTCAATTGTGACCTTTGACATCTTGCTGATTAGCAAATGTTAATAAGGAAATAAACAAGGAAGTTGATGCCTAGAAAGAAATTTTGCAATTTGCACATGATAAACATATTTATAAATTTCAATAAAAGAACAAATTACCAATTCAAAATTTTGTTTGAGGTAATTGTTTTGATTTCAAACATTCTCAATTATTTAATTTGACTTTCGCTGAAACCAATTGTTCCTACTAATTGTTAGGTAAATCAGAAATGAAAAACTCATAGTCATACAATTCAATATCAAAATATATTACCAACCCAAACTAATTTAGACTAAACTTATATTTTTCACTGGAATTCATAGATAAATATGTATTGCGGAATAATAAATGCAGGATACAATATGAAAGTCTAAATATACCTCAAACTTCCAAAATTAAATTACCAGACTATAAGCATTGAAGTATTAAAGCAAAGAACGCATATTGCGTTCAGTGCCCACCGAACCTTATAAATAGGCACCTGAAGTTTGTTTATCCCTAAATATAATTACGGAAGAAAAGTGACAGAAAAGCCACAATCATAGATTCAAAATGTCATCATGCTCATACTAGATAGTATCTAACATGCTGGTATAAATAAGATATCTAGATTGATATTATAAAATAGTGGCCTAATAATTAACCCATCAAAAATAACACAAAAAATAGATTGACAAAGCTATTAGTGTTAATCTTTTTACATTGATTCATACTTCCGATAAATATCAGGGATTTATAAAAATATCAAAGTTAAGCGGGAGATATCCAAACTTGTTGTCTTGCTCCCCCAGGGAAAAACGCTCTGCAAAATTTATGTGTGACTCGCCAATTTCGTATTACATCATCAAATTATTACCAAATCAGTAAGAACAGTAATATTAATCAAAGCTGCAGTTTATGGAGAATCCTAAAAATACTTGATTTCTTGCTCATAATCATTTTCTATACATCATTCTGACATTATAAAACTCATTGACCTATTCATCCAGTAAGAACTAACTAAGCAAGATAAAATGGCGACAACATTTAACCGTGACAACATTTTATGATGAATAAAAGTGTTTAACAGTTTTAAAAGTAGGAAAATTTTACTGTTGTTTGTTCCTGTTGGTCTCCCATAGTGATGACAACATTCAGCAATGGACCCATCATTCCACTCTGCACTAATGCCTCACCCCCGCTCTCATAACTTGATAAATGATAGAGAAATGAAAACAACGCTGTTGTAAAGTTGGGTGCAAACTCACTCCGATCTAAATATTAGAACAAAAAAGAACGATAATTGAAATCTATTTTCAATTGAGTTCCTTCTCCTTAAATTCGTAAATTGCCTAGTTTGGATCTGAAAGTGGCAGGTGTCACAAGAGTACTTGTAGTAGATAATTGGGTACTCCCGTAGTATGTACAACAAGATGGCCACACCGGAACGTAGTATATGTACCAGGTTAGGGTTAGGCCATAATTTCAGGTACAAATAATACTACGTCACTTGGGTAGTCTCAGAACTCGTAATAGAACTAACAGAAGGCAAATTGGAATAAAATTATTGCCTAACCCTAACCTGGTACACATACTATGTTCAGGTGTCCGCCCTCTTGTTGCACATACTACGGGAGCGCCGATAGTGGTACACAAGTGATGATCATGAAAAACTCTTACCATGAAATGATAAGTATATTTGTACACATTCATAAAATCATATTTTAACTTCTCCAAATAAAATAAAATAAAACTTCAGAAACAGGTAAACTGCAATAAAGTGACAACAGTTTTTGCTAAATTATTCTTTCGTATATATACTTTTTATTAAGAATGATGTTAAATTGTAGGTAATGAAGTTGTTAGAACAAAACAGTTCAGATTTAATTGCTTAAACTGCTGCATAAATAACACTGCTATTTAAACAACAAGAGGGTCTACTCGGCTGTTTTCATATCTAAGTAATAAGATAATCTAAAATTTAGCTTCAAAATAAGACTGCATATAACTGCAGCAAAATCATCTTTGAATAGCAAATTGTACTAAAAACAGTACTGTTTATCAGAAATCTTTCAAATCTGAAATATTCAGATTCCAAACTTTTTTTGAACCAAACCCCAACGAAAGTAGATTTCCTATTTGTTCTATCCATAACAAACTTCACATACAAAACTCGTTTATTACTAGAATTTTATACTAGGCCCAAATACAGAAATAAAGTCTCAGGCTCTCAAATAAAGGAGGAAAAAGAAATATTTGAAGAGTTACAAGCGACCACAAACAAATGAAGATCTATATATAGACTTATCTTTGAAACAGAAATAACAGGTTATACAGTGACAAGACTTGAATTAAATCAAGTTAACAGTGTCAAGGAAACAGCTATATGGTAGACCAGTATCACAGGTTTATGCTTAGAAATTATTGATTCCAAAAACTCGTCCGTCCTACCAGATTTCCCTTCCTTGTCAGTCATGCTCTGAATGCATCTTCGAACCAATACTGGTAAAAATCCATGGTATTGCGCAACACCAGTTGCATCAACAACAGTACTAACTCTCGGTGTCCTGTCTCTACATTCAAGATGAACAATAGACGTTAATGTCCTCAGAGCCGCAGCCTTTATGTCCTGAAAGGGTATGTAGTTTGGCATCACAGATAAATAAGAGAAAAGTGAATTTGATGGCTCAAATTGATTGAAAATTCGATGGGTTGCGAAATAATCGACCTTATGTTATTTGTAAGATTGTAACAACCATGATGATTGTTATGGAAGGTTCTGCGCCAATCAATAGCAAGATCAACCTGATATATCGAGATCGGGAAACCTATATCTCTGTACTATAGGTACTATTGGATAGTTAGTCGGTGTACATGTGAATTGTTTTTGTGATTGTTATTGTCGGGGCAACAATTTGTGTTAAAAAAATTTTCTTTATTAAAGTAACGGTTCGACCGATTTTAAATTCTAAGTATTTGAAGATGGTTGAAGCCTTTAAAAGATTATTACTTTTTTTTCTCTTTTAAATTATAAGTGTCCTGTAGCGTGATATTTCACTCAAAATTTTGATATTTCTATGAATATTGCTCCACTATGTAGCCATACATCGGGCTATCTTTCCGAAAAATTCAGTGCTCACTTCTATCAAATGGCACATTATTTGGAAAGATCAGAATCTTATCAATCTGTGTACCATACCAACTCTTACTCTATGTCCCAAAAGTGAACTTGGACTTTAATCAAAGATACCAGGTCCCAAAGCTTTTAGTGTATCATGTCATATCATTAAAAAATTCAGAATATTCTAGAATCAATATTAATATGAACAGGGAGGAAATTTAAAATATAGTGCAATTACTCAAGTCAATAATTCTAAATCTTCAAATGAGAAAATGAGCAACCTTATATATTAAGTCAAATTACTTTCATAATGTGAACGTATAATGACTTTCAACAACATCAAAATCAATATTCATACCACAATATTGCCATCGTTTACTTGTAGAATATCGACCAACTCTTCAATGAATCCGGGATATAAAATGTTCGACAAATTATTTGACACACTTTGCAGGCTATTCATATACACTGCAAAATATAACAAAAAAAATCCTTTTCTATTGAAATATCTATTGTCAACAATCAGATTTCAATAGTTTAGATCCTGATTAAAACAGGATATATGAATACGGCCTGAAAAGAAGTCCTATCATCACTCTATCTGGTTATCAGCCCAAGAAATACTGTGTAACAATATCATAGTACATGACCTAGCCTCACTGGTTTCAAATCCACAAACCTATTACATAAACACAGCAATGCAACCAAGTGTGTTGCAAACTTCAATGCTAGACGTGTAATCTATCAATCTAATTCTGTACTTGTAGGACAGAATACGGCTCGCAGTGTGGCACATCTTGCTAAGCATTAGGAAAACGCTGGGAATCCTGTGGGGGGATAATTATGTGCGAGAGGATTGCTGGACTCCCCGCCGATGTAGAGTGGGTAATGTAACCGCTGGCTGGTTACGGCTTCCTCCACCATAAAGTCTATTCATTCGACAAGACAGGACAAGAGGAGATGATCCAGGATAAATATGTAAATACTATCCTATCAAGATTACACAAAAATATAGAAACTTCAAAAGTATAGCTAAAAGAAAGTATGCTAAGTTTCCTAATTAGACAATTATCATATTTTTTATTTAATAAAAACTATTAAGCTAACGAAGCAAGTTTAGCGATATTTGCGTAAATACAAATATGAAATATTGAATGTAGCATAGCTATTTAGATATACCGGTATCTAGATGACAACAATTGACAATCACCTAACACTGATATTGCATGAAGTCTTGCTTGAACACATTTCAATCGAAGATTTCTTTTGGAAAAACTATAAGCAAGTCTCAGATGTGTGTAAAGAAGCATTCTTTTATCTTCTGGTACAGGATACATTTGCAACAATGAATCCATTATCTCTGCAGGATTCGAATCAAGCTATAAAAGAGTTGAAACAAGGATAAAGAAATAAATATTTTTCATTTTATATCGTCACTCTTTTGATCTGTGGCAAAATACCCAAAGAGAAAAAGTTCCAGATAAACCTGGAACCTATCTAGAATGACAAAGACATAATAATAATTTGGATATTATACTATTCGAACCGTAAAAAATCACCACTATACTTTGAAACATAGCAGAAAAGCATATCCTAATGCTAATGCTAATTCGACAATCATTTGATATCAGTAAAGAGGTGATTAAATAAATCATTCAGTGTTTCCCTGAAAATAAGATCTAACCTGAAAATAAAACCTAGACTAAAATTTAAAAATGATTTCAACATACCGGTAAGCCCTCCCCTAAAAATAAGACGTAGTCGATAGAGCGAATTTTTTTTTAAATAAAAACGTGTTATGTATAAGTAAATGGATATTGGTTTCATATTTTGTATATTTGAAAATCTCGTAATTCTTCAATTGGTAATTTTGTTTTTTATAAATGAAAATGAAAGTCGTAATGTTATTTTTTGAAAGGAAATTGAAAAAGGATCCTGTCTTATTTTTGGGGAAACATGGTACATACCCACAGAATTATTTAACCAATATTTCAAATAGGAGTTTCCATATCAAACAAAAAATCCAAAAATTCAACATTGTTTCAGTCACATAAGCTATATTTTAAACGAACACAAAATAAAAGACAGATAAAATAAGAACATTACTGTTACTAAATTAGAGCGAAATAACTGCACTGCACTGTTTTCTAAGTAAAACAGAAAATTCCATTATAATATTACAACCAACCTCATCCACATTTTCAATATGAATACAATACAACATGCTTCTTGCATTTTCACTTGTTTCAGATTGTTCTCCTGTCTGCTCAGAATAAAACTCATAATGTAGAGTTGTCGAATTCTTCGGGTAAGACTAAAAAAAATAATAAAGTTAGAACTGATAATACTGTAAATTATGTTTACATGATAACAATAAATCTATTATTGGTAGTTTATGCTAAGTATAATTCTAAATCAGTAAATATTCCTAATTCAAATATAATCTAAAATGTAACACAAGGTGAAACGTTACAGAAATACATTTGTGTGGAGTAATACTCTCCAATCATACAATGTAATATTTTTTTGTGTAAAAATCATTATTGATATGTATACCCAAGAATAAAATGCATTGGGAGCAAAACAAAGAAGCAATAGTAGTAGTTAAGTATACTGACTGTTTTAGGCATGTCACATGCAGCATCTGCAAGACCAAAACCATATTCTTTTCCTCCCCAGTTCTAGAAAGAGAAAAAAATAATCGAAGCAATATACTAAAGAACTTTAGATTACTGAACTATGACATAATATATAAATAAATTCCTATTTAAATACCATACAGTGAAAGGAGTATAAATGTGACAAGATCAATATACCTCAGCTAAGTAGCCCAACTTTTTTAACAACGGCAATCTCTGTTTGTCAGATAGTCGAGAGAGAAAATTGGAACGTTTGCTGAAGACGTAGAGAAGATTGAGAACGGATAATATGATGTCGAGACTTGATGATGAAAGAAGGGCTACGAGATGCTGAAAAATAGAAAAATATAGCTTCATGAGGGAAATACAAAAAAAATTTAACAGGAGAGAATTACAACTGTTTTAAGGGAAAAATTATATTTTGGATTTATGTGGAACACACTTTACTCATTCAGTTTAATTGTGATACTTATTTATGCACATGTTATCAACAATTCAAATGGTGCAATAACCAATAGTTCAGCATTGTTCACAAGAATCAATTTGAGAAAGCGATATCATAGCAGCTAACTCATAAAATATGACATTGTCCATATTTTTAGAAGTGAAGTCTAAGGAAAACGTTAATCGCTGAGTTAAATAGAATATCTCTAATGAGTTAGAACAAGAAGATCTTTATCTAATTGTGGCTGCTTATAAAGTGCCTTGTTCTGAGCAAAATGTGCATAAATATGTCATATATGAAAATTTTCTTATGGTTCAATTTTTGGAAGAATGTTTTTTCAACTATGAATCAAGATTTCTGTACTCGTATTATCTGCTATTTTGAAAAGAAAGTAGAACATTATCAAACCTCCATAGAATTATAAAGATGACGAGAGAAGCTATATTCGATTAAAAGTGATGTAAAATGAAGAACAGCAAGAGTGAGCTTCTGTAAATTCTCATCAGCATTCGCTGCAAGTGACCAAACTGAACCAGATGTTTGAGTAGAAGCAGATTGCAAAATGCTATCAAACCTGAATACACATATTATAAATCAATATTGATAAAAAAAATACTAATTTGGACATGAAATGTAACTGTCTGTTATTATGAGATTCCCCAGATAATTCAGTTTGGACATAAAATAAAATGAATCTAAAAATATGGTTCATGAATTAAAATCATTAAAACTGCTGCTTTCGACAACATTTATATTTTCACAGTGATATCATGAATTCACACGTATTATTTAAATGGTTCAAATATCTTGCATTACAATTTCACAAACTTTATTTTGTGACAACATGTTGTAAACTGCTTGTTTGAAAAAGACGCAATATCACAAAATAAAATCTGTGAAAGTGGGGTATGAGACCTTTAAACCATTGATCGGCAACCTTTTTTAAGTGACGGACCGATAAAGCCTGACCAAAACCTTGGCGGACCACCTTTAAACAAACAAACTAATCTAATGTTATAAATTATATGCGTTCAAAAACAAAAGTGATACTATTCACATCACATATTTTTTACATTTGGCCGACTTCGATCTTTCGTTTTTGTAGTTGCCATTCTGAAAACCCAACCTCACATAAAGATACCAATGGCATTGTACGTTTTTGTGTCACCTTTCTGCGGACCGGTAGTGACCTTTCCGCAGAGCGGCGATGGGCCACGGCCCGGTGGTTGCTGACCACTGCTTTAAACGACCCAATATAGCCATTTTTCATTTTTGCTGCAATATCCTTGCAGTTGGTGCATACAAATTCGCTAACATATAGGGAGTGAGAAAAAAGTAGTAGTTATCAACATGCCACTCTAATCAAGCACAAATGCATATCATAATTTGGCCACGAAATATATGTCTCACAAGGAATGAACAAGAACAAGTATACCTAGTGGATATATGGACCAAACCTGTTCAGTACTTCAACCCAATGATAGAGTTCACATTTTCCCACAGTCCACCAACTAGTAGCATTTAATATTTCACATAACTTTTCATCATCTGAGCTGAGAAGCTTATCGATCAATGCCTTGCAGTCTGCCGGCTAAAAAATTAAGTATTATCATTGATTAAAAAGTCTATATTAAATCATAAAAATATTCAGGGCGAGACGAAAAGGAGATGAAAAATAGTGTATCTAATTTTTAAAGCAGTGCTAAAAAGACCCGCGCCAGTGATTCGACTAGATTCGACCTGCTGTGATTTATTAGCAGTCATCAGATTCTCATATCAACAAAAATACTCGACTCAAATTCGACTATCTATCTGAGAGACTTGACGTAGGACTCAAAGATAATTTTGAAAGCTTTGAAGTAGCAAACAAAAAAGTTACAATGTGGATCAATGAATTGAAAAACTAAAAAAAATTACTAGCTTGTTCCAACAATAACTCAAAAGAGGCTGCATAGATGTTGAGGTGTTTGTCAATACCCGATAAAATTCTAGTTTGACGCAAGATGGAGGCTACTGCTGTTTATGAAATTCACTAAAATTCTGGCTTGACCTGTGACTTGAAATAGCATTGACTCGTCTCAACTTGGGACTCAAGCTTTAAATGCGGAGACTCGATTTGACTCCTGGTTCGGGGGCCTTACTAGACACTGGGTCTTGACCACTGTATTGATCAAGGTTTGAACCCAGAAATTCCCACTTAGTTCAGTAGTTAGGTGATTGTGGTAAACACATGGCCATTAACTGCAGCACATTAAAATTCCCAGGTATGAGCCCTCACATCAATTCGAGATGTAATAGTAAAAGATCTGTACAATTTGTACAAAAATTAGAAAAGGAAAATAAATAGATTGCAATACTAACCACTTCACTGACACATTTTTTCGCTTTTGCAGAATCGATCTTCATAATCGATTATTAATTCCAAATCTTTTTTTTTAAATCAAGTAGGCCTATATTATGACAACAGTTTTTATTTCATTGTGTCTTTATAATCTAAGTTCACAATACAAAATAAAGGGATAAATAAATAATCATGCTCATGATACTTTACTGAACTACAGTATATATATATACAGATACATATAACATCCAACACTTCCCTCGAAGAAAGGTATAACAGTATGAACGTTATGACTTTGAAGAAAAGATGGCCGACTAGGATTATGATTAGGGATGAATTTGACAGTTTGAGGAAAAGCTCGCTGATAAGGACTGAGAAGTATGATTAAGGATTGATACACTTTACACAAAAAAATTATGTTAAATAATCAGGTCGGGAATAATTCAGTACCACAAGTACTTCCAGTGAAAGTTGCATAACAATTTTCGCATATGTTATTCCTAACCCCCACACTACTATGTCATCCAAAAATTACGCCACTATGATGGCACAATCATGTCATAGAGCGTGCCAAAGTATAGCTACAACTGTACAATCACCCGAAATGGCATCCGTGTCGATGATAAGGAACTCACTAACATTAACAATCTCTCTCATATCGGGATCTTGCGAAGAGCAAACGAGAGCTTGCTTGATTTCAGGTGATCGTCTGCACGTTTTGGACGACCATCCGTATACTTTGGAGGGCCTTACTGTTTTATTACGTCACTGTGACGTCGCAGTGAAATAATTTTTAGACAAAATAGTCAGGTGGGGGTTAGGAATGGCATACAGTCATATGCAAAAATTGTCGAGCCAGCCCAATTGGAAGTACATGTTGGTACTCACTGTACCAGACCCCAATATTCATGGTTTATCTGAACTAGACATGCAGATAAAACAATTTAAAAATCACAAAGCACTGAAGCATCCAGGTAACAGATTCAGAAATTTACATTTTTAAAAGTCTTGAATTTAGAAATGAGTTTACACATTCTGGCAGCCACAGAATTTCTGAATTTATATAGCATACCGTATAGGCCTAGTCTAGTGACAGAGTGACAAAACAAGCTCAACAAAATATGTTTGAATGATAAGTAAGATTTTAATTTTTTTAGATTTCAAGGCTGTCTGGCTGTGGTTGACAAGATGATTAATCCGTCTTTCCTATCCCCCGGGCAGCCGGGATGGCTAACTCGCCATGGACCCCTCGCCATGCGACGGCGGTTAACGGGTTACACATTACTTATCCCTAGCGACGTCGTAAAGTTGTAACAGACCCACTCATCCTGAGTCTTCTCCATGCCGCAGCGCCACAAACCCAACCCAATCGATTCCACCGGGAGTGAAGTGGTGAAGGCTTGCAGAAAACAAAGTGACTATAGTCAATTTGGCAGAAAATAAATGCTCGTGGAGAGTTTAAGGAGTCGTATATTCGGGTAACTCCGGATTAGCCGTTTATTTCACAATAACCTGCTGATATTTAGATAAGTAAGATAAGTTTATTTCGACTCCATAATTAGACCAAAGGCGATAAATGATTGATTGAAAATAAATAAATAAAAACTGATTATGAAATCAGGAGAGCAAACAAAACCTTGGATAAGATTTAAAACGTACCGGTATAAGGTTTTGATAAAAAAAAGTGGTACGTGTTCAATTACATAAAATTATTGAATCCATTCACACGCACACACACCACCACAGCGCTATAATAAAGTTAGAAATAAGAAAGGAAATTTAGATAGATTATATAGTAAACAAAAAAATAAATAAGTATGCAAAAAAATTAGAATACTAAACAAGAGAGCTATGCTCAAATATATGGACACGTAGAGTCACATAATTTTGATGACGTCAAAAAAATAACTAATAGCCTTCTGGAGAAAATTTTTTTCTTTAACCACTGAAAATATTAAAGCAATTGGTCTAGTATTCGAAAAGAAAAGCAATTTCTTCAAAACGTGTTGACGGAGACAAATAATAACAATAACAACAAAATTTTGAAACGATCGTTATGTCCACTACGTGTCCAATAAGAGTTGTTTACCGTGTTTCCCCGAAAATAAGACTGGGTATTTTTTAAACTTTTCTCCGAGAAATAACACTAGGGCTTATTTTTGGGGGATGTCTTTTATTTTCATTTATCAAATACAAAATTACAATGTAGAGAATTATTAAATTTTAAAATATACAAAATAAGAAAATCGATATCCATTCACTTATAAATAACACGTTTTTATTCAAAAAAAAAACTGCATAACATAGATTATCAATTATTTAAAACGTGTAGGAGAGATTTCTTGCTATCTGCTAAGTCAAAAAAAGATTCGCGTTATTGACTAGGTCTTATTTTAAGGAGAGAGCTCATATTGAAATCATTTTCAAAATTCAGGCTAGCTAGAGCCTATTTTTGGGGAAACACGGTACATGTAGGTTGGTAGTTTCGTGTTTCACAATTCAAGATTTCTAATTTCAAGATTTCTATATTTATAAATACTGAAAAGCAAATATATATTTCTCAACACTCTCCATATACATCATTCCACGGTGCTCACAAATTCTGCAGGCAGTCTCGAAGTAGAACTGTGTCGTCACTTCGTAAAATAATCAAATCTTCATACTGTAATACAGGGGTTCTCAACCTGGAGTTCGCAAACCCCCAGGAGTTCACGAGAAGATTTCCAGGGGTACTTGGATGGCAGTCGAGTTTTTGTATGTTGCTGTTTTTAATATCCTTTATTGCTACCATGGGAAATGCTTAGGTATCTATTGAAACTAGACGCCAATTGAAACATGGATTTTCGCTGATCTTGCGTTGTTGTGATTATGACGCAACAATGTTAAATTCAAGGCTTTGCGTACAAACTGTGAAATCTCTAAAGACAGACAGCGTGCTGCGAGCATTGGAGAAATGATTATGATTATTGTAACTAGGGAGAGATTTTAAGAATTCATTAGTTGGGCAGACGACAAGGGCAATAATATCAACAAGACGATTTAATTTAGGTAAATATGGTCAATAAATTGGTGTTGCAACAAATTGTTAGTTGATATATCAGTATATCACAACTTTGTTCGGTGTCAGATTACCGGGGGTTCGCATTGATTGTTTCGTGACTCGGGAGGTACTTGACAGAAAAAAGGTTGAGAACCCCTGCTGTAATATGTACTACAATTATTTCTTCTTCAAATCACTGCAATGACAATAAATACATCGTCACAGTTGAAATATGTACATCGTGCATATTACATATGTACATACAGATTTTATATGAAGAAAGTTCGAAATATTGAAACTCTTAAACTATTTAAGTACTTGTGTTTTCTGGGTGGTAACTGAAATGTTCTCTTGTTCCTCAAAATAGAGGTAGGCCTATATAAGCCTTAATGGCGCTCATGGGCAAGTTAAGAATTCACTCATGGTTTGGATAGGATTTACATATTCATTCCGGAGGAGAAGAAAGCGGATAAGACGGCTTAATCATATGGCGGAAAACGGCCTCTCATCTAGTTACCAGTATATGTCGGGTACGGGGTAGTTAGCCAGTTATTCGTTTTCGGAAGCATGGACTTGAAGGTGGAGGACGCCATAACCGACCAGCCGTTACGTGGTCCACCCTACGGCGGCGAGGAGCCCAGAAATTCTCTCGCACATAACTATCGCCGCATGAATTCGAACCTGCGTACCAGGGTATGCATGCAAGGTAACCAGCGGTTCGGTGGCGAGCGTATTCCTAACGCTTAGCACGGTGTGACCCGTGTTAGGAAAACAGTGAAGCGATACTCTGGAAACTGAAGCAACAAATCTTTGACCTCTCGGACTTGTTTCTCCTGCATTCTTTTTGCCTGTATGCTTTTTAAGATAGGCTACCGGTATAGTTAATAAGATACTGGTTGTAGGTAATTACCCGTTACTCCGCGTTACTTATCAACTTATTACTTACTACTTCGTTTTGGCTTTCGTGTACATATGTTTGAGAATCGCCTTCTCGTAATAAATAGACACATGTAGGTTTTGTGAATATTACTAATATTCCGAGAACCAACATATCGAAAAAAGGAAGTTGCCGATTTCAAAATTGAGAACAAAAGTCATCATCATCCCCCAATCTATGCTGATATCAGGCACCCGGACCACCGAGGGTGCTATTGACCTGCTTTAATTTGGTTGTCCATCTCCAGCAGTGTCGTTTGTAACAAAGCCTTTTGGTACTCCGTGATATTGAAGCCAAGTTAGGATTGCATCTTTTCTAATAACATCACGCAGAAGACAGAGATAAACACTATTCCGTGAATACAATGGTAGCATATGTTCATGTATTCATTGTACGAAATGTTAGCATGCCCATTTTATAGTAGCCTACCTCAAGTCCTTTAATTTTGGCACTGTTAAATTAGTCGCGCCTTGTGATTTTGCATTGCCCATCTTTACTGTGACGTAATAAGCCACTCCTTTACCCGCGCTCTACGGCCTTCCAGAATTTTCCTTACCACGAGGTAAACGCTCGCTGTGTGTTTGTAGATTAGGGAGGATGCTGTGCGATCTTACTAATGATAGGTTTTCCTATTTTCGAGTTAGACTTATGCAACGGTGACCGTACATTTGAACTCATCTGTATATCCGCGGGTTCAATCTATATGCGGGTGCTAAAATCCATGGATTAGGGCTAGTATGGTTTCAAATATCCGCAAAACAAAAAAATCAATAGGTGCCATATATGCAGGTGCAATTGTACGGGAACCTTATGCAATACATTAAAAAATGAATTTCAGGTGTGAATTTTTTACTTAAAATATTATTAGGTTAATATATTCATACAGTAGTCGAATGGGTTTTGATGTATCGTTATACTGATCATTGTCTTAGCATACTTGTGGCTGTTCATTGAGTCCTGGTCAAAAACAGTCAATTTATCGCTCACATTAACACTAATACTGTAAGCCGAGAACATAACAGAGTTCTTTCTCAAAACAAGTGTACGGGATTGTTGGTGTACAGAATGCAGTGTTGTTCAGTTGTTAGTGCATAGATTGAAGACATTAATTTGGGGACCCAAGGGACAAGACGCGACTCCAGTTACCCTGTGACGCGGGGTCGTAGTGCGAGGAATTACGCGTACTTATCCCACAGTCATGCCTCAGTCCTTGCACTATACCGGGACACTTTATAGAATTTGGAAAAATTTTACCATCTGAACCCAATCGTTTTCACATACTTCTTCAAATACAACCGTTTTAGCCTTCTCGAGCATATAATGGAAAAGTTGACAACTTTTTTATTGTCATCTTACACCAGCCTACAGTTCCGGAGAAAATGTTGACATTGGGCTTTTGTTGACTAGCCTAGTCACGAAACTTTCAACTTTAGCACTTTTTCATATTTGTCGGTTGCGAGGGCCAATATTTTAAAATTGTTAAATAATTTTTTTTTATAGTAAATGACGAAATTGTGATTCGCTGTGTGTGACACACACACACAGCCAGGTAACATTTTCTCAATACTGCACATGATATTGACCAACGAGCAATAGCCTACATCAGAACTCTCAGATGTCGCTCTTTAATTTCAATGGGCTGTTGTTTTCGTTTTTATGATATATTTTTCTTCTTTGTTATTGTATATGATACATTCACATTCGCAACAAGAACAAACTAATTTCTGTGCATATATCGTTTTAGATGAAATTTGCTCAAGCAAGATCATAATCTCACATTTGAAGTCGGAAATCATTCGCCCATTTATGCGGCATTGAGCCCTAATGCTGTTTCCCAGACCCTTTTCTCCAGAAGCTTTCTTCATATATTTCATCATAGTAATCAAAGCATTTAACCATGTGCCGTATAAGTTTTAAGTATCGCAGTCTAATTAATTCTGAATTACTGCAGCTAAACTAACACGTCCAAGAAGGCATAATGACTATTAAATTATTTCATTCGTGCCCAATTTTTTTAAAAATACAACTAAAAGCACGAAAACGGTTTAACCCATGCTTGAAATCCTGTATGAACGAAAGAACTGTCAGACATACATTCATTTAATTTTATGTCTGAAATGTGGCCCGGTGACAAAAATATGTTCAAATCAAATAATTTTTCTATAGTTCAGTTCCATTTAAACGAGTTAAGATCCAGGTAGTATTCGGCACCACACATTGGTATATTTAGTCAAAGACAAGTCACATCTGCATGATGGTAGACGGCTGGAAATTAGTCACGCTGAGATTCCAAGTCAGACATACATCCATTTAATTTTATGTCTGAAATGTGGCCCGTTGACAAAAATATGTTCGAATTAAATAATTTTTTATAGTTCAGTTCCATTTAAACGGGTTAAGATCCAGGTAGTATTCGGCACCACACATTGGTATTTCTAGTCAAAGACAAGTCACATCTGCGTGATGATAGACGGCTGGAAATTAGTCACGCTGAGATTCCAAGTCAATTTTGCAGTAAATTTTTATAGTGCATAAATTCATTTGACTATTTCTGATTGAACTGTGAATAAAAATTGAGATGCGTTCAGAAATTTCGCAGGCCTAGCAAAACCTATCGCAGTAATATTCAAAACACATTTTGTGCAGAAACAATTTTCAGTATATATATATAGTATGTTTGTGTTATATATTATTTCAGTCCTCGTATGCGTTACGTTGTGGTCCCTGATAGCTCATTAGGCATAGATATAATTTATCTGATACATTAGGCACTCAGCATAATTGTACTGTTATATGTCATCATTTAGTAAAACATATGAAATTTTCGTGATGTGTTTGGTTAAACATATGAAGCGTGGAATGTTTATTGTCACGGCTATGTAGTGCTAGTCATGTACATGCGATAAACAATATATTAAACTGTAATTAGTATATCTTCGTGGCGGAGAATAGAAATATTGTAATATGTCATCATTTACACTGAATTTGTCGTTATTTCAAATTTAATTTAGTGAACTCAATACTTTGTGAATACTAGCCAATTAATCCAAACTCAACACTCATTCTTTAAAAAATTTTCATCTTTGCCATTGTTGAACATAGAAAACAAACCCCAAACATGAGTCAATTGGTATTTTTAATGTGCTGAACGAGCAAGAAACTTGGAAGAAATTTTTGTCAATACGTATGTGTTTTGTAGGTCTGTATACTTCAACTTTGATTCATAGATCGCATTTTGCTTTCAATAAAAACTATAGAAGAATGTTGCTCGAATTAAATACACTGGTAAGGCATGTACACATATTTGAAATGAATAATAAGAAGGCTTGTATGTAGAATGTATGACGGAAGCATACAACTTTATTTCATAAAAAATAACGACGAATGACTGCAAAAATGCCAAGACATATTTAGTTACAATAATCACCATATTTTAAAATGAAGATTCACCACAAAAATGAATTTTAATATAATATTTATATATATATGAGAGATGAAAACAAATTAATCCATTGCATCTTTTATTTTATTAGTTAATCATTACAATTTGAGTTCATCAAATATCAGAAATATGTAAAAGGTAATCTACTAAGCACATACAAAATAGCAATTTCAAAATGAGTACAGATAATAATGCCATTTATTTGACTAATCAACACGAATGCATTTCATCATACACATATATCTGACAAATCATTTTTTTCCTTGTTGGTCTTGCCTGTTCTGTTGGACGTCATTGTAGGTCACTTCATTAATGTACAGAAATTCTAAAGCGAATATCGGTGCATAGAACTACAAAACGTTTGAAAGATGAAACATATTTAACTGGTATACACAGAAGTACAAGTATCCGCTTCTTTCGTATTATTAAATAGCAATATTATCAAAAATAACCCTTCACAACATATTAACTAATAAATTAATGGGAATTACATTTATACAATTCATTCAAGCACAGCCTCAAACCAAAATAAATTCACGATTTTCAAGAATTAAAATTAAATGAAAAAATAAATGCAACCAAATTGATGCTGTAAACTAAAGTATATATGTATAATCCGTAGTACCTATTTCATAAGTAATTATGAATGAGTTTCATAAATTTGTTTCGAAGGCGTTTCGTAATTTGGTGCTTTAGGTGTTAACCCGATCATCTCAATCAATGGGATATAAATTTTGTATAATAAAACGTATTAAAGGTTACTATTTTGAAACTTGTTCTCTTATACTACAAACACAAAACATGCAAACGGCATGAACTACATTTGCATCTGCTTCCGCCAACTACCGGTATTGAACAAAACAAAATGGACGTGCAGAGACTGAAACACTCGATCGACATTCAACGCTACATTTAATTGGCCATTGTCTAATGTCAATAAGGTATATTATGTTACTACTTTCACAGATATTCTATATAATACAAGCACTGATCAACGAATTATATTTCTTGCTAGGCTAAAGTTTGATTCGATAGTCAGGGTGATGATTTTGAAACGAATGTTTCGTGTTGTTCGGTGGGATTTTCGAATATAAATTCAACCTCGCCAGCATCGCTTATGACCTAAATTTTTCTCATTGTAAGTTTATCCCACATTGTGTAATATATAAATTTTTTAAAAAGTGTTTTTCAAATATGATGGAAATTCATGCTTCAGACTTACGCATCGATACGTAATGGAAAATTACAGACGTTTCCAAATGACACGATCTTGATTAAAGTTTGAACTGAATACTATAGAAAGGCATTATAGATGATTTGTGTTCAATTTCCGGCGTGGTGCTTTCAGTAGCCGCTATATAGTATTGATCAGTACTCTTGCGAGTAAGAAGAGAACGTGATACAACGCTGAACAAAAATAGCTCAAAATATTGTTCAATTGATTATCGTCTATTAATTGCCAATTATTTAGAGAACTTTGTAGAATCTATTTCCATCCGTCCAAAACGCGGATAACGATTTAATATGGTTTGTCTGGTTCAACTATGTCAAATGTCCGATCCCAACTAATTTTTGTATAATGTTTTCGAAGGCTCCCGATTTCGATCACCAGATACGTTCGAAAATTTATGAAAAGCAATAGCTAGAATTCAAGTCGTACAGAATACAGAGCTACTTTTAACCGCAAATGAATGGGTAATAATTTGAAAATAGGTTGATCATGATGGAAATAGTAATTACGATGTTATTCAAGCCGAGTTTCACAATTCACCAATTCCATAGGTCCGTTTTCTTCAGCTAAAACATTTTTCGTTTTAGCCAGTCATGGCAAATTACATGCATCGACGTAATTGGAGATTGTTCCAAACGATAAAATCCGATTTTAAATGGTGCTAGAGTGATGTTGTGAACCGCTTGCACCAAGAAAAGCCGGACGCGATCGCTGGCAGATGCATTGGCAATATGTTTACAGTTATCTCATATGACCAAAGATGATTGGTAATTATAATATAGATATATTAACAAAATTTAACGCCTTTGCTTAGCATAATAAAACATTCATATCCGGAAAATCATACCGGTATTTGGAAATAATAACAAAAAACAAAGCTGACACATCGGTATTCGTTAAATAAAAGAAAAACACATACTGCGCATTCACGACAACGCCTTCTAGAGATGCGACACGTCAAACATTTTTGAAACATCTAGTCAGTGAAATGCTAACTGAAATATCATACCATACCGCTACAACTTTTAGCAATCAGTTCATTCAATGTATCATACCCGCGTTCTTGCTCGAATGCGCAGTGTGACCCGGAAGTAGCTCTTCTTCACTCTTTGATAGTGGGAGAGAGCAGGGTCGTGACAGTAAAACGTGACGTCAGCTTTGTTTCGCAATAGTCGTTGGGCTGGAAGATATTGTGTTTATGAAAATTCACAAAGAACATTGCTCAATGGAGTGCCCAGATGACTTTGGCAATCTGAAAAAGAAATTCAAACGTCTCAATAGTTAAATTTGTTGTAGCCAGTGGTAAAACAACTCAATAAAAAATTTTGTTTAAACTTCCATCTCGATTGTTTGTAAGCGTGGGGGAATAATAGAGAGAGAACACGAATATTTTTCGGTGTTTTTTGTATCGTAATTTACTAGTTTATAATTGACAGTATACGTTATGAAATATCAACGGCTGTTTGTTGTAACTATATAAATTAGCATGCAATATATAACGAGGAAACACTTAATAAAATATAAATATATATTAATTATCATATATGGAATAATCGTTTCAACGGTACGGCACACGAACTACTAAGTAAACACCGTTTGCTATTTTCTCCAGTGAAAATAGCCATTTACCCGTCCTATTGATTGTACTAAACATATAGCAACAACCAACAAGTTGTAATAATACAACAAGTTTAAAATATTTCATTTCTATTTTACCTCTATATTGGAGAAGATTTGCCATGACCTGACAAGCAGATCAGTAGCTTCATAAGAGTAATTCTGCAGCGTTCTCACTTGTTTCAATATAATGGTTTCATTTCATGTTGAGCAGACAGAAGAAACGTATGCAGCTAAAAGAAACGGCCTGTTTTCAAAACGAAGACAGTGCATGTATTATTCTATACACATAGAAAGCCGCAAACGATGGCCGCCTACAAAGAAAACATCTCGATACATTTTCCATCCCGTCTCTTGGAACATTTAGTTGAGACTCCCGACGAGAGCGTGCATTACTTGACCGCAGCTGCCTGAAAATGAGACGTCCATTCTTTGTTCTCCTCTTATTTAAACTTTGACCGAAACGAGAGACGGCGGACGCAACCCAATTAATCAATCCGCAAAACACAACACGCATGTCATCCATACCACTCCATACCGTTTTATGATATGTCTTCCGTCGCATCACGCATAAAATCCGGAAGTGACGCACGCATGTGGTTCTGTTGGACGTGCCATTTTGTACCAAATATGGTCGTCCTAAAGGCGTGGATTGATGCATATCACCAAATGCATAAATCTTTATTTCAATTAATCACGAAATTACAACAAAAACCAACTGATACATGTCTTGGAAAGTGTATTTTCAAAAACAAAATGTCACGCAAAACACGAATCATTCCATACTTCATTAACCCCTTTTACGCGACTGCATAGAACTTATCAGAAACAGCATTACAAAACTTTGTTTATGGATATTCGCTCGTCGGTAGACCTACATCGAGAAATTATAGACTTCATTACTCCCAAATTTTTGATGGGAACTATATACAAATCCCACTATAGTGACGTGTCTGATTAGCCAAAGTCAGGCAAATTCGTGCGAATTTCATGACATTAGAAAATAGAAAAAAAACTAAGTTACCTAATACTAAAAAACTACAAATTAAGATTCAAAATGAGCTTCTAAATTTGGATGGATCAATTTGATACGCAACTGCCGCATGTTTGACTTACGTAAGTTCAAAAAACACAGATAGCTAACTATTCTCTAGAATGCTATATGGATTATATATCTATTTTTATCATAAAGCTGTATATATATTCATTTGCCTAAATCCAATCCAAAGTCTATAGCTATGCGTTTAATCACAGAGTAAATCACAAATATGTTTGAGGAAGGTGGGAGTAATGCAAAGGGCCTATCGTCATTTTTGGATTTTTAAATATGACGTAATGATTCGCAGAGGCGTACGATTTAAATGACTTACAGGACGACGAAAAACAACCTACAAACATCTATTACTACTTCAGTTATTGAAAATATAATATGGTTTTTGATTGCCCGGCATTAAACCAGAAACGATAATTTGCCCTACCGTCTTCTTCTACTAATTCAATCCAAGCCCGTGTTAAAATTTTGATCAAAAAAAGCTTCTTAAAGTGGATAAAAGCTATCAATTTTTATTCATGAAAAAGTCACTCAGTACGCCAAAAATGTTATATTTTTTAATGTATTTCGCAAAGGCTTGCAACGAATGGAAGTGTCGAAATAGTCAAGAGATGACTTCCTTCAGTTGTGGCATCAGGTGTGACAGTATCAGATTTCAACGAGGAATATTCAAATCAGGTTAAGAAAATGAGATGACGTATGAGCATTTCCATATTTCGCGCATGTACAGAGTGGGGTACATATATACACAAAAGTAGATTAATAGCTATTTGGCTCATCTTGTACATATCTTAATAGTCTTATTGCTATCATTTCACATAATTCTCATATCATTGTGTAGGTGAAGCCTGCTTTCTCATTAGAGTACGAAAGAATCGACTTTGAAAAGTTGATACCTGTTTTCTACTTATCAAGAAACCTATTTTAACGACATGGACCATGTGAAATCACGTAGCTGAGTTAGGCGACAAAATGGTTAAAAGCGACACATAAAATTGGATGACATTACACGCGCAAAACATTGACTCATCCACCAGCTTCCTCGTTTCGTTCCTGCGCGTATGTTTTCATTTCGGGACCAACCATCTGTCCGTTAAACGTTTAGTGAAAGCTGTACTGTTATGACATTGCATAATAAAACAATAGAAAAATTTTGAAAGAATCTTTTCGATTACCTGACGCGGGCCTGTTTTTGCATGAGTATGCAAAGTTAGACTGGCATCAATGTATCAAGAGTGACCGATAGACAAAATCCAAAAGCTTGCGTTGCCCAAAACCTGCTTATCAAGCAACAAGGAAAACTCATTTCCACGCATTGTATTTAGGCGTCTTTGCACTTCGTTTACTGCTATACTACAGAAGACAAAATACACCTTTTCCAGACCAGCCCAAAGCCACAACTTGTAATTGTTTCCCATGGTGCACAAATGAACCCGTATCCAGAAATAATACGGCAAAATGTGGGTACTCCTGAAGTATGCGCACCACGATGTCGCACAACCTGAACCCTAACCTGGTACACAACCTTCAGGTTGGGCGTCAATATGGTGCGCATACTTCAGGAGGTCCAAAATGTGAAATCTTACGGAAGGTCTCTTAACTCGAAAAAGGTCTAATAGTTATTAATCAAACATTTTCCTCTAAAATATCGCAAACAATATAAAATTTGACAAGTAGAAAAATACTTTGAAATACAATACCAACGTGACTTCAATAAATTGAAATCGAAATGGCTGGACGGTTGAATGATATCAGAAATAAGGCTGGCTCACCCGGTTTTGCAACAAACTTTCAAGCAGTTTTTTATTCTCAACAATAATAAATCTACAATTACCCTTACATAGATACGACATCAAAGTTAATACAGCCCAAACCACGAAACGAAACGAAATTCGTTCCTCTCTTAGAAGTTAAAAAAATTAGTAACTACATTTTCTTGACTGGACTGCACCATCATATGATAAAGTTTAAATAAATTTATATATTTACCAATTTTCTGATCGATAAAATATATAAAGAAGGGTAGTTCATACAATTCTTTGTTAAAATACGGGGAACTATGTCAAAATATTTAAAGCAGCAAAATCATTGCCGTCAAGCATACAGAAATATCTGCGTGACACGCCCTGTACGAATAATCGAACAGGAAGTTACGTAGCGGACACGGAAAATGTGAACTAATGCAGTTTAGGCCTACGCGTCATGTTATCGTGTTCAAGTAACCATTTCGACCAAAATTGATTTTTAAATATTCCAAGGCATAGAATATAGTTTATTTTCTGAAAACTCATACTAATAATGTAATTTCTATAAACATATAAAGAACTAGATATTATAATGCGATAAATCTGTTTTATGCTTGGGTATTAAGTACATAGATATCTTCCTGTTTAACCAATCTTCAAGAATCAAGTCTTACCTCTTCCGAAGATATTTCTTTGTGAGACTTCAAAATTACTTTCAAGCTCTACTCGAAGATGTGAGAAGACGTCTGTCAGTTCGTAATTTTTTCGAAGCTGATTTAGCTTTGATATTATAATCGAAACTAAAAAGTAAAGGCAAAATAGTTTGTACAAATTTTAAAATGCAACCATTTTACTGCCTAACCCGATGATGACTGAAGGAAACATTTTTACCAGAACGGTATCTACACAATCTACAGTCGTTGTCAAAGAGTCAATCCAGAAATGATGACACACGCAGAGACAACACTTCCGGCGTTGAGATGAAGTCAGCCACAGTAACAGCACAACACAGGGCTAGGCCTATTGAAGAAATCAATACTTTGAAACAAGCAGTATAATTTATGCCACTTTCAGTTTTGAACCGTCCCAACCGCTTGGACATTCTTGAATACTGCTGTCAATGGTAGAATACATTCATTTATTGTCACATTATCTTGTTATGATGCACGATTCGGCTCTGGTTTGTCAATTTCGGTTAAAAAAGATGAATAATGTTACAACATTGTCTTGTATCATAATTTGGTAAGCTAAAATTGGTACTCCTGAAGTATGCGTACCAAGATGGCGGACACCGAAACGTAGTATGTGTACCAGGTTAGGCTATCATTTTATTCCTACTTCCCTTATTTTAATTCTATTACAAGTTCGAGAACTACCCAAGTAACGTAGTATTTGTATCTAAAATTATGGCCTAACCCTTACCTGGTACACAAACTACGTGCCGGTGTCCGCCATCTTGGTACACATACTTCAGGAGCACCCTAAAATTTTGCACCGAACAATATTACCTGACACTTTTTGCACTCAAAGTTTGCACCATAGACTAGAGTACTAGACCTTTTCTATGTATTGAGTATATTATCAGTGAATCTCTATAGCTAGTGTCTACCGGGAGTTGGCATGGCTGTGTTGGCATGTCCGCGTGGGATGCTCGAGTTCGAGTCCACTCAATTGCGCTGATAGTGCAAATTAGTTAGTCTATATCGGGCCGAACGAATTCCCGTCTTCTCATAACCAAGAGTCTTCTTGTAGAGTGTGTAAACTCTTCTTTTACGGTACGCCTATTTAAAATATTTACCTTCTATTTCAACGAGGTAGTCATAATGAATTCAATTATGTGTAACTCTCAATGTTTATGTGACACTTTGCAACTTCACTTCATTTGATTTCATTTCGCAAAATGTTCCACTAAAGGATCTCGCAAAATAGTTTATACGCTAATCTGAGCAATAGTGCTGAAGCACATTTTCAAACAAAAACGCACGACATCATAAAGTGCTCTGAACGCGTTATTTTGTCAAAAGTCCCTGAATGGAACTCTTACACATCCAAGTAAAAGACATATACCTTCCGTTCGGTGAATCATTTTCAACCATTTTTTAATAAAACTAAAACACTTTGACAATGGTGCGTCTCATTAAAAAAATTTTAACAACTAAATACCTTCTCATTCAGCAGTTAATTGGTTGTGATTACTATTACAGCTGCACCGATTTATGGTTAAAATATACCTGTCTTCTGCACTTAAATATACCTATACTACAGCAGTCCCTATTGAACCCTACAGAGTCACATGCGCATTTTTCCTCTCTGCGCTTTATGCTGCCGGCGTTACCGACAAAGTCGCGCTGGAAGCGTTGGTTTCGAGGTGGTTCACTTCCTGGCTCACTTGCACCTTTTTCAATGGATGACAAATCAGTCGCAGAGTGCCATGCGTTAATGTTACCAATTGATAAACTTTTTTTATTATTTGAGTTTATTTGTACCTTGTGGTACGAATACAGCTCATGCTTGTGATGTCAGAAAGCCCACAATTCGCTATCATTAACTAGGTATTCTGATGAATGCTTTTTATTGCGCTATTTTGTATTGCTATTATCAGTTGCTACGGATCAAACATTGGTCCAATTTTTGATACTACGGGATTAGTAGACCCACACTTTAAAATGGTAATGTCTTATTGAACCAATGCATGACCAAATGATTTAAAATGTTGCATTAGAAAAATTTAAAATTGACCAGCTTGTGTAATGTTTAAAAATTGAAAGGAGTCTACTTATCACCATCATAATTTTGATATATTGTATTGTATATTTGATAACCATTGTTGTTAAAATTTATTATTGGGTC
Organism: Styela clava; assembly: GCF_964204865.1. NCBI lineage: Eukaryota > Metazoa > Chordata > Ascidiacea > Stolidobranchia > Styelidae > Styela > Styela clava. The sequence continues at coordinate 10,233,070 of NC_135257.1, read as the reverse complement.
TCTTTATATCTGACTTTCAAATAACACACGATTTCTACTTTTCATAATTTAGCCACTTCCTCGTACATATTAGTTATAAGTTGATTTAATCCACAATCACCTCGTTATTGTGAGGTCACAATTTAAAATAATTTATACACTATGAATAATAATAATCTCCCAATAATATTTAATTCAAAATATAATAATTCAAACTCATTTAGTGCCATTCTAATAAGTACAAACTCTGTGCGTCATGTTTCAAACTTGGAATCCTCGTCGAGTGCGTACAGCACAAGTAGTATGGGTTGCAAATTCATATGATCCATTGGATTTGCGGAGCACCATCCCAGTATCACGGCATAAATTTCTAAATGAAACAGGTTAGTTAAATTGTCAGTGATTTTTTTCAAAGTCATATTAGAAATGCGGTTTGATATGCAATTCGACCTAGTAGTATGAATCATTAGAGAATAGAAATGGGTTTCATTTTCGCGATATGCCGAAGTTAAGCTGTAGGCCTACTCGGTACGGTTACGACTGTCGGTTCTAAGTACTACTCGTAGTAAACAGAATTAAAAGCCAGTTTATTCTTGAAAATCTATCATTGTTTAGCACATGAAAATATGCATATATATGTCATTTGTATATATAAAACCCGCTGGTTATGCATAGAAGCTATTAAAAGATTTACAGATAAAGAGAAATAGATGCAAAATTTTCAACGTTTAAGTCTGCGTACCACATGAAATGTTTTATGAGCCTACTGAATAAGTCGGATTGTTGAACAGGTTTTCATATAAAATTGGGTATACTGGGTACATACTAATCAGATAAAAACAGTGCCTAAAAAATTCCATGTACTGCTGTTCTGAGTTGTAGAGCAGCTTTGTATCGTGAGGCGAACGGTTACGGTAAGCATATGAAGTGAAAATCGTGCTATGTTCTGGGTCAGGATAGATATAATACTTGGCAGAAAGTTAGAGTATCCATATGAAATGAGATTTATACAAGTGGAATACATCCGGTGATCGTATTAAAAATTTTCAGAAAAGGTTCTTTTTTTGTATCGAACCCGCTATCTACTATTTCAGAAAATGTATGTATGTCACTACGTGAACTAAATAAACATGACGCGCGTTACATAAATCTAATTGCCAACTTTCGAAACAAGAACAATTTTGCCGATTATCATGACATTCCAAGTACGGGTTTCGCGCAAATCTGTGTGAACTCAATCCCACCACTGAACATCAGACTTTTGAGACACTAAGTAAAAACAATGACGTCTTGACCAGTATGTTCACATAAACTAAGTTTTATCCCATGTCATGCAGGTTTATACCGTTTTCTCATAATCACTCCTTTCGTCATTTATTTTCAGGGAGACAACTTCCTAAAATCAATAAGACAATTGAATGTCGAAGCAAACGAGGAAAACGTTACGAGAAATCTGATATATATCCTACAATGCCAAGTACCAGATGCGAAGAATGGTCAACGTTAAGACAAATGCTGCCTTCGCAGGTTTTCAAACGGTTTATTTTCTGAATTGGCGTCTTTTTTCTGGAGTGTAAAGTTATATTACATTAGATTAGTAACTTGGATAAGCAACCGCCTAGTTACATACGTATTAAGCTATTGTATGATGGAGAAAGTACATTCCTTTAATTTGGGCGAATTAATAGCTGAGATTAACAAGGGTCAAAGCGACTAGAGTTCCATCGCAAGGTCTTGCATAATCGACGTAATTAAACCAATTCATCTAACTTCTCTGGCTAGAATACCGGTTCTCAACCAGTGAGCCACCGAATTTTTTTTAGGTGAACTACAAATCTATTGAAAATTGCTATTAGTTAAATTTGATTGTACCAAACATGAATGATAATGATGTTTTTTTGCTACTGAATTGTATTTTAGTAATGTAAACAAATTGGTTTTGTTTTTCTCGTTGTTTTCCCCTTGCATGACATACTTGATAGGCCCCAGAATTTGTTGTGCAACGAAAGTGGGCCACGAAAGAAAAATGGTTGAGAACCACTGGGATAGACTATACCTATCACATACGTTCATTCCTACTAATCTTGCTGATAACCCGATGCTAATTCTTCATGCATTTTTGTTGAAACTGATTTTTTTACGAATTGTTACAAATGATTTAACCGAATTTTCGGATTTCTGCATAAAATCCACTCTCGAGACTGATAAAGAAGCTGTTTTATTTCAGGGAAGCCCATTGAAACCATTTCCCCCTAACTGGGGCACTGGAGTGACTCCGAAGCCTCCTCTCAGCTCATCTCTACAATGTAGATTTCCAATCATCAACAGCCCTATGACGAGATATGTCGATGCCATGCATGGCACTAACAGACTGTTCAAGTTGCATTGATTTTTTGACTAAATATATTATACCCAAACAGAATTGGTATGTGGGAAGATACAATTAGCTCGACGGTGAGCGTACCAACACTATGTCGGTTATAAGGATTAAAATAGCGCGTAGGTGCGAGAGGGTTTTTGGACTCCTGGCGCTGCAGGGTCACTTGACTGCGGGTGGGCCACGGCTGGCCACACATAGCCTACGGTAAAGATGACTGGTGAACAAATATCCTTCCAAACATGGATTGATATCCCAGCAGCCGTATATTTCACCTATCCGGCATAAATACGAGACTCCGACGCAGCTGCAAGATCTATTTCGAATTTAAATACAACTTTGGGAAATGAACATCAGACAGCGATACATATATATATATAATACCGGTACCGCACTACTTCAATTTAGGATTGGATTTTCATATTTATCTAACGGATTATAATGACGGATCATGGGACTACATTATAAATTTTTGGTAAAAAAAACTTCAGTACCACCAGCAGTACTTGATTGAACTTGCAGTACATGAAGATGATTGAGAATGGCTCTATAACGATGAAATGTTCTGCGTTAGTCGTAAATGGCGGAGAAGGCCATATTCATTCAAAAAAAAACTTTCATCTTATCTTGTTTAGCAATTATTTTGAGAAACTCCTGTTTTGTAGATTGAGTGATTTTTGTGATAAAAATAAATAAATCCATGTTTGGTTTTTAGACAAATTATTCGACAAGACATGCCATAACTGACCTTGATAAATAGATATTGACAAATTCGACAAAGAATAAAGTGTTTGCTGTGCCTTATTATACCTAAAATGGTTTACTGTTGGTCATAGCATAATCATTCGCAAACATAGTCACTATGCTATTCGAGGTTGCACATCTGCCTCTCATCAGATCATTTACATGGAAGACTTCAATATAATACGTTAATACTTATTATTCAGAAGTCCGTGCAATTGAATCCGGAGTGCTTTATGACTCATACTTGGGTCCTTTATTATTCGCCATTTTCATACACAACTTACAATGCTCCTATTTGCTAACAAACCCATTTGCAAGTAATACTGGTTTTCTAGAAAGTCCTGAAACTTCGTTTGACCGCTTAATCTAGAAATAGAAAAGATTTATGTTTGGATGCTCTGTAACACGATGGTACACAATCGGTCTATTTGCAACTTTGATAAAATGTCTATGAAAATCAAAAAATATGAAATCGAGCTTGTATCTGTAACTTTGTAAAACTAATCAGAATTAAACATTGCCAATTGTTTTCAGTGTTTGTCAATGAGGTGCAAAATTTCTCGCGTGGTAAACATACTGAGCAAACTTCATGATAACGCAGATCCAAGTAGCCTGCATTGGATACATCCAATATTGATTTTTTTAAACGTATATTCAATATGCAGTCATCCTCTATCTCATACTATGTATAATTTCTGGTGACATGATTGTATTGCTTGTTTATTGTTCGTTTCTTTTCTGTCAAGCAATTTGATTCTTTTGATTTTTTGGCCCTTATTCACTTTTGAATTTGATAAATTGTCTGCATACCGGTATTTGGTATGCTTGTGCTTATGTTCAGGTTCAAACTAACTCAATTTATTTTGAAACATCATCTTAATGAATCACACCTTCTAGATATTGTTTTATTATGCATGATCTGTATGAGTGATTCCGGTGGAGTATCGGGATTTTGAATGATCTAGTAGGTATGTTTTTTCCTAGATATCTAACAGCTAGCTGCTAGATAGCAGCCTACCCAGTTTTATCTGCGATTTTAGTCAATCTGAACCTTGATATCTGCCCTTCGAATATTTTATCATATATATGTCTCTAATGCTCAGCCTCCAACATACCACCATTGCGAAAATATTCAGGAAACGTGCCATAGTTACCACCCAAGATTTTTCAATCATTTTCCACAGTTTAGCGCCTTTGCTCCTTGAAAGACTGTTTAAACGGGGATTACCCTCCAGCCACCTAGTCTTAGACTCTAGTCCAGAGCAGGGGTCACCAAACATTTTTGACCGCGGGCCGGAAAAGACTCAAACTGTGTTGAAACGGGCCGGACAAATATTTTTGTCAATGCAATACAATAAATTCACAAAAGTTGGGAAATCCATTCAACTTATTCAACAATATATATATGCTATATTTCTGAAGGCTCGCATATTAGATTCTATCTATATCGCAGAATATAGATCGAGAACATTCTAGGAAAACAAATATACAAGATTTCTTTATCTAGACAACTAACCTCAGTTTAGCTGTTGCAGTCATGTATTAGGAATGTTACAAAACCCGCTTTTTCGCTCAAAATAATGTACGGATCACGTCCGCTAAGTACCGTTACGCCTTGTCGGAATGCCGCTCATGAAAACGACTACGGACTGCCTGCTGTATCATGGAATTCCATGAAATTTTGACATAATTTAGATAAAATAAACAACTATTATCTGGTATTTGATTTTTTTTATTACCGCATGAATTTCCCAACATTCGGAGCTTTTAAAAATTACGCTCTATTTATACGTAGTACAGATTAATGATATTGTCTATAGCCACTAATAAAATTTATGTGGACGTGTGTATTTCTTGTCTAACCTAATACTTACTAATTTTTATGAAATTTGTACAATCAAAACATCGTTAACTATTACCGACAATGAACCACTGTCAAACTAACGTGCACAACTCCAGCGTTTATTTGCGACGATCTTTCGGCGGTATCAAGACCGTTGGTGTTAAAAAGTAACGCAAAATTAACAGAAGTTAAGATGAAATGCTACTTAAAACTTTAAACGACTGACATCTTTTAACAGTATTACGGTGAAATGCTATTTAAACGACTGACACTCTTTAGCAGTTACTTTTTTAAGATTGCCATGACGAAAAATTTTATCCTAATTTTGCGTAACTTTTTTAACACCCTGTATATATATCCCGGGGAAGATGAAAGCCGATAAGACGACTTATTCATATGGCGAACCACGATCCCTCGTTAGGTTACCAGTCCATGTCGGGTATGGAATTAGTTAACCAGTTACCGCTATTTGTTTCGGGTGCATGACTCGATGATAGAGGAAGCCATAACCGACCAGTGATTACGTTTAGTACGATGCACCACAATTTATCATATTTAGGTCTTGGAAAACAATACCAGTAGTTCAATTATTCCTCCACCACCAAGTCCATGCTTCCGAAAACAAACAATATAACTAATCCCATACCCGACTTGGAATGGTAACCGGACGAGAGGCCGTGGTTCGCCATATGAATAAGCCGTCTTATCGGCTTTCTTCTCCCCCGGGATAAATATGCAAATCCTATCCTATCCTATGTTCACATGTGGCATTTTAAAGCCGAATTTTGATTCACCCATCAGGATATTTCTATTTACGAGGCCCGATGTTCCGAGGTTTATCTGGGGAGACATCAAAGATGGGAATGTTGTCCTTAAGTATCTTTTATGAGACACATTATAATATTACAATTGGTGATTTGAACATCAATAACACAATATGTCAGACAATATATGTGCAAAGTTCCGCAAAACAACAAACATTAGAAAAAATATCGAGTTTATTCAGATGATAATATTTGTTTTGATAATAAAAATAGAATGGAAGTATATGAACCAACATCTATGAACATTTATGAAGTTTTGACACACATATATACAAACAACTTGACAAAATCGATGAACTTGTTTATACTTATGGAATCATAGAGTAATGTTGGAACATTTTTTGAACAGGTTATCAACTCTGTCTTCCTAATACTTATTTGACTGTAACATGAAAATAGTTGAAAAAAATGTTAGATTTCAATAGGCTTGATAACTGGTTTTCGAATATGACGCATTGACGACCCCGGTTCAGTAGGTTTGAATGGTGCCAGTGCTCCGTATGGTCGAGGTATTGGTAATTCACCCTCATCATCTGGAATGTATGCATTGGGTCTTGGTTCTGCAGTAGTTGTCAGACCGCCGGATAACTCGTATTGTTTCTGTTCGTAATTTGGTTGCTGAAACAATAAGTTCGTTCATGTTAGTAGCTAGCATAATACTGCTAAAGAAACATATAAATGGTCAATAGGACATAAGCATTGTTTGGGGTTTATTTTTATATTCTGCTTCTTCAATTTGCACTATTCGTCAATGTGATTTTGCCAAGCTGCTATGTTCAGCTATTTTAACAAACATAACAACATCCAGCAAAATTTATAAACGATATTTAAAAAATATGAGGTGCAATACACAATCATTTACACATTGTTGATTTAGCTGTCTAGTGGCTGTTATAAACATCTGAAACGTTTATTGCTTTGTGGGTAAACATGAACAATAACCAAATCATATATGCATGGCTTGCATTCTTTATCCCCTTAACAATAGACGGAAACACCATCCCCACTCATGCATAAGAAAAACATGATCGTAAGCATACATGGACCATAAGTGGAACTGAATAACATCGCCCTTGTCATCAGCAGAAAAAGCATAAACTGCAACAATCAATGGCTGTCAAGTGAAAGCTTCAAATAATATCAGAATTTGACATTTGAACTGGTGAAACGAATGGAAGATTTCGATAGCTTTAATGGTAAAAATACAATGTACTTCTTTTACAGCAAATTCATGGCTTGGGTCTGAGTTTACTACATATTAATTTTACACTCAAGGAACAATATTCAAATGCACCTTGGCTAGGTAAATGATCAGAGAAAGGCATTTTACATGTTTCTTGAAACAATTTTATTGTATGTAGCACATGTTTATTTCTATTTGGTTTGATTACATAAACAAAAAAGTTTTGAGAGAAACCATTTCAAATTAATCTTACCATTCCTGCCTCTGCAAGTTGTTGCAATTTTTGTTCATCAGTTAACAACATTTTCGTCCATTCATGTTCAATTTCTTCAGATGGTGGTTCACCCTGACAAAATGGCATTCGCAATCAAAATTTTAGAATACTTCTGCATATTTGGTATAGATTAGGAATGACTTACAACCTATGGGTCATGGATAGATATTTTGAAATATGGTGAAATTCGTTACAAATATATGAAAAGTCACACCTGTTCCAATCTCCTATAACATTGCTCCAATTCTGATTCTTTTTCTTTAATATTTTGCTGTAAATGAAGGGCGTTAGCCTGTTGCATTGCTAGCTCAGATACCAAGGCCATCATTTTTCTTGTCACATCTTTGATTTTTCTTGGGCAATCATTTACCTGCATACAACACAATTATAACCATTGGCTATAAGACTAATTTATGGTGACAGGTCAAGCAATATTTCACAAGCATAACCACAGTCATTGAAGCTATATCTCTGATGTGGTTACTAATTAGGGAAATTTAAGCGTGATCATGGCACCTAGCGAAAGCATTGGCTTCTGCATAAGAGGCAATGTGATCTTGATGCATAATTTTTATAAATTTCCACAAAGCAAATCAAAATTATTTAAAAGGTTGTTGCTCTTGGAATGGTGATAAATAAGAACAAATATCTGCTTTACTTTTAAGCTTGTATAGAAAAGAATTGCACACCTTTTTTGAAAGTGTCAATGAATCTTCTTGTCCAGCATCTACTTTCTTTTGTACACGATTAGCAAGTCTCGATGCCTGATCAAATATTAAATCTTTATCCAACAAAGTTTCCTCTTTCTGAGCAAGTCGTATTTCAAGCTGATATGAAAGAATTGTATAAAGTTGAATTCAAATTATGTTTGCTTATTGCAATGAGTAAAAATTATATATCCCACAAAGGTAAAATGGACATTGGTAAATGACCAAATAAAAGTGAGAGATTAATGAAAAACCAACTTCTTCCATTTTCTTGTGTAATTCAGTAGGTGTTGGATCTTTTCCGCCAAGCAATCGTACTCTATTTGGTTGTTCCGGATCCTCAAGTTTTTTCTCCAAACCTCTCATACGATCCTGACATTGAGCCAACTGAAAATATATTAATTAAAGTCTGAATTTGTTCCGAGTGTATCTCTCCTTGAAAAGGGTAGTATGTATTGTAGATAGTGCCCTTTATATGCTATTTATATACTCTTTTTGGTACTTCAGAAGTATGTACACCAAGATGGCGGACACCGGAACGCCGTATGTGTAACAGATTAGGGTTAGGCCATAATTTTAAGTAAAAATACTACGGGACCCACATGGCTGTTCACCGAACTCGTAATAAAACTAAAATTAGGAAAATTGAAATAAAATTATGGCCTCACCCTAATCTGGTACACATACTGTGTTCCGGTGTCTGCCATCTTGGTGCACATACTTCTAGAGCGCCCCCTTTTTATCGTAATACATACCTGAATTTGTAATGTAATCAGCTCATCACTGAGATGAAGTCGATTTGGTTGATTTTTTCGAGCAAGTTCTATCAATCGATATTCTTCTGTAAGTTGCATTCTCAAAAACCTGTTCGCAAAATTAAACGTTAAACAAAATTAATATTAAGTGTTAAGATGCTATCGCATCATTGATACCTCTAGGCAGGTTCCCGAACCAATTCCAAAAAGTGATAATTATGTGCGAGAGGATCGCTCGACACGGACGAGTAACCATATCAGACTTTAGCTTCATTGCCTTGTCCCACTATACATCAATTCCAAAGCTTCATCGATTTAAGAATTTCCGATTAATTGAATATTCTCTATATCTGATTATATCTGTAATATATCTAAATATTACCTGATTTCTTCTTCAAGTGCACGAACAGCAACATCTCCATTAGAGATCATGATATCTTGTATGTTAGATTTTTCATAAAATATACAAACTTCCTCTTCTCGTTCTACTAACTGTACTCCTCTGTCATTACGATGTTGAACAGCGATTTCATATCTTAAAACAAAAATGTTATGTCATGTTTGCAAGCTTATTCAATATGGTGCCTGCAAAATCACACGAAGCTGGATGCCAAAATATGCTTTTTAAGGTTGTTGCAACAGGATAAAACTTATTTATTTTTGCACTGTATTAGTGACTGTCGAAGTTAGTTGCATCAGTCTTCTACCATTATCTATATGATTCTGTGATAGTACACTTTAGTGAATTTCTACAAAATCCGCAAGACCAGTAAAAGTCAGTTATTTGGTGAAGTAAGATTGCTAATACGTTAAATATAGGTTGTTGCATTTTAGAAACACACAAGTAAATAAGACGTAATGGAAATAAGTACCGTGACTGAAAATATAGAGTCCCTACTTGTGGCTAGTAGCTATTGATTGCAAAAAATACTTTCACTTCACATTTAGGATGTTTTGCTATTTCTAAATCAGTATGAACTTAAGCTGATTAGAGCTAATAATTGTTACAAAATTCAAGTTTATCCAAAAGTTTTGCTTAACAATATTCAGAAGGACCTGAGTGTATATGGTAGACCTGGAGTTCTATTGTCTACAAGGCTGTTGTTGCAAAGTCCCCGTCAATTTTTATTTATGTTTTAAACATAGTATTGAAACGATGAATTGCTTTCTGAATCTGAAAATACCCAGATAAGCGCCATATTTATCTTTTGAGCTTCAGTCGTGAATTCCCCCCAGGTTGAAGATACCAGCAAATACAAATACCTTTTTCTTAGTTGCACCATTTGTTCTTCAGCTTGGTTGTTTAGTGTATTCAATTTACTGATCTGGGCTTTCAGTTGTTCACGTTTCTCAGCCAGCTCACTCTCCAAAACAAGTGCTTTTGATCTCTCGTTCCTCAATGAGTCTCTCAACACAAGAGAATTCATATGCTTCAAACGAGCTTTCTGAAGGTTCCTGAAGAGAGTAATCACATTTTTATTAAGTGCCAAGTTAAGTAATGAATACTGAACCACAGGATGTAAGATAATGCATCTCAGTGTGATAGAGGGAATTATACAGCAGTACAATACTATTATTACAAAGTGGATTTTCCAGTTATTTTGGCAATATATTTTCCAATTCTAAGCAAGCTGATGCCTGACAAACTCGCTAAGACCAGAACACTCACTAAAACGTGCAAAAAACATCAAAAAACTCACTAAAACCTGCAAAATTTGACAAAAAAACTCGCTGAAACATGCAAAAACCATCAAAAAACTTGCTAAAACTACTAAAATATGCAAAAAACACACTAAATTTGCCAAATGCTAATAATATTTTGTCGAAAGGCAAAAAAATTATATTAATCTCGTTTCACCTTTCAAGATTGGATACAGTGGTTCGTAAAATTTCAATTTCATTCGATAATATTTTAATCTTTTCTCTCATTTCAGCAGCTTTCTGAGTACTCGCTTGAATTTGGTTGACACATTTGTTTCTTTCATTCTAAAAAACGAGAATTAGATTTAATACTGGTGTATTAGGGTATCTGTAGTTCTTAAAGACATAGTGAGATTATACAGTATGATGGGATTTGTTCTTGGAATGTCAAAATAATCAGCGAAGATGTTTTTTATTTTATTGTTTTAGGCATTAGACGACTGCAGCAAACAGGTAACCGCAGCTGACGACTAGTGTTATATTTGATGTTTCTGAAATTATATATTAGATTTATGTAAAGCAGGGATGTGCAAACTGCAGCCCGCAATGAAAAATTGAGCGGCCTGCGGAGAAGTGCCAATTTGGAATTGTGTGCCCACGAAAGTTTTTTTTAGTTCAATTAATTTAGTACTTTGCATCGCAAAATAAACAATGTTTAGTGCATGTAACTACTAGAAAGGCTATCTTAAATAAAGGTGCGGCCAGCGGCTTCACCCAGTTACTTGTATCTGGTCCTCCTGTAATAAAATTGGAACACCCCTAATGTTAATATGTGTTTAAATGTTAATATGATGTTAAAGTTGTTCTTATCCTGTAATCTTATGATACGTTCTTGTATTATTATAGAATTATAAATTTGGAATGGTATTCTGCAATGAGGAAACCTTGTGTTAGTGAGATACATTTGTCCAAATGTACAGTCATTGCAGGTTAAATCTGCTTAACTTAGCTATAAAACTCAGAAAATACCTTGATTATGTCATATAATTTTGCTGATTCTTGAAGGCGAACCTGGACTTCTGTGTTTTTCTTCTTATGATCAGTGATGGATAAATCTTTAGATTTCAATTCATTTATAGCTTTGATAGATCGTTGCTAGAAAAAATAGTGCAAAAATTCGTGTAATATAATAAAATCTATACTTTCTCCTTTCTTGATATTTCATGTATGTCCTGATAATAATTACCAAGGTAAAGCATGTGGTAATGTAATAAATGTCATAATATTGCAATTCATTATACAGTTTTCAATAACATGCATATATGTTTTTACTCCTGTAAACTTTCCAATAGCAGAGGTGGGCAATTACTTTTCCGAGTGGGCCAGTTACAGATAATAGACTTGGATACTGGGCCGAAGGCTCGAAACTCAATATGAAAAACTATGAATTAAAAACAGTTTATTTACATCAGCTAGGCTAATGTTTAAATAATAATAAGAAGCACAATGTAACCATCGGGGCATTATGGAGTTTTTTTCAACAGAAATTTATATCCATAAAAACCATGGTCATAGTTTCAGCAGACACAAGTGGGCCGGATTCAATACTTCGGTGGGCCATATCCGGCCCGCGTGTCGTTATTTGTCCACCCTCGCTTTATAATTTATACTGTTTCTTATATACAAAGAAAGTAAGGCTTCAGTAAATCAGGTCCAGACCAAAGTAATATACTCTGTAACGGTGTATTACAAATTTTAGACAGAGAAGGATATTGCTGGAAAAGCGATTGAAAACGTAGTCTAATGGAAATCAATATCTGTACTAAACCTACTTCTGCTCTCATATAATCCCTTGCTTTTTGTTCCCGTTCATCTGCCTTGATTTGTGCAAGTCTTGTTAACTCAACAACTTCAGCACGTAGTTCTTCTTGACGTTTGATTAATTGTTCTTCTTCCAAGGCACAATCATCAACTTTCACCTGTTCAACTGAGGTCAGAGCATTTTGTTGTCCTAATTTTCGTTTAATTTCATCAACTTCGGACTGGAGTTGTTTTCTTTTTTCCAAAGATGAACCATCGTCTCTTGGAAACATGTCAACCTGTATAAATAACATCACATTTTCATGGTTACAATCATTGATGGGATTCAAAATTTTAGGAAGAGATTCTCTTTTGCATTGACTAACAACGAAAAACCTAAATTCCACCATTGGTTATTATTGCAATATTATCACAGGTAGATGCATTCTCTTTGGAATATTCATATTCAAAAATTTTGTATATTATATATTTGTGGATTAATATCAATTACTTGAGTTTCAAATAATATAAATAGAAAAGTTTCACAGCAAAATCTTAATGAGGTTGATTGGAGTAGCTGCTCCTTTCCCTCTCCCATTATGTAAGTGGATCTGTATGCGCTGAGTGCAAGTATACCGTAGCAAGAATCAAAACGGCTACTCTGAGTGTTTTAAAGGTATTGCAGTACACTTTCACTAACTATATTCTATTATTCGTCGGGCCAAAGTCAGACTTCCTCAGAATAATTTCGTGAGTCAAAGTTGTTGTCAACTGATCGTCCGAGGCAGTCCGACTTTGGTCAGACAAAACGTTACTGAATAAAATTTGTGAAAGTGTGATTCTCATTACTTTTGAACCAATCAATCAGTCCTTATATTTGCTGTTAATATTTTCCTAGTGTTGTAGAAATGTTGCTTTACAAGCAGTAATTTCAGATTTTGATTGAGGTGGAAATAAAGTTTTTCAGGCGTCACTATTTCTAACCAACCATTGATTTGGCTTTCTCCCAGATAAGTTCTGTATGTTGTAAAGCATCATTAACAACTTTCAGTTGTTGTTCAAGCTTTTTCAGTTGTCTCAGGTCTCTGTCTTTTTCTCTCTGTTTTCTAGTCAATGTATCATGCATTGTTTTCTTTTCTAACTGTGCATGTCGGAGATGTAAATCCAATGTTGCTCTGAAACATAATAATAGCATATAAACAAAAATGATTTACACAGAATAACACCATCATATCCAGGGCATTTAGAAAAAAACTCATTTGAATAAACATCTTTTTTCAAAGAGTTCATGAAGATAAAACTATTGCAGTCTAGGTGTACATCTACATTGGGAAATCCTAGTGTGACATTTTAAAGGATATGACTAAAATTCATTTATAGCCCGGCAGTGAGCGCACCATGCACGTGTCAGAAGTATACATGCCATAATCCCACTGATTAAAATGCTGTTGCAGGGTGGTTTACATAACCATTAATCACTTACAGCTTTCTCAGTCATTAACAATTGAAAATATGGATGGAATGATTATCTGGCAATCTGTTTTATTACAAAACCTTGCCTGGTTTATCATTTTACAAACGCTACATAATCCACCATCCCCTTTGCAGGAGCATAGAAAAATCTTATCCAGACTTTACAAATCTTAAAAAACACTACATATTGTATTCATCTTGTGAATTTGAATTAACCCAATTCACCTGTCACCCAATGAAACAGCTTCTCTCTCTTTTTCAAAATCAAAATCCTTCATGAGCTTGTCATATTCTCTCTCTTTTCCTTCTAAAATTTGTCGTTGACGATCTAACTCATCCTCTACCTGTGGAAAATTTTTTTTATCAAGAAGAATATTAAGAAGTGCACACTGATGACCATTTAAATGCGGCTTCAATCGTTCAAAACATTAAAAAATGATTTCGAAAATAACAAATATTTAAAATACCTCTTTCTTTTCTTCTTTTATTCTGAGTTTTTTTCCTTCAATGATTTTCATTTCTGCAACAACTACTTGATTATCATCTTCAAGGATTGCAAATTTCTTCGCTTGTTCCCTGCAAATGTAGGGACAGTTAAGCAAAGATTAAAAATAACTTGAATATTAAAAAAAAAAAATGATTTAGTTAGGAATAGTTGGGTAGCTGAAAAATCTCAGACAGTAATCAGTAATTTAGTAATCAGTAGTTTATTTTTTCACCACACTAAATGAATACAGAATGTAAAACGGGGCAAAAACAGATAATTCGGGGTGAAAGGAGTCGCGAGAAACCAATTCTGGTTATCGAGCGATGACACTCATTATTAAGTCTGACAGTAATTAAAATACAATGAAAAAGTTAAACGATATGAGAAGAAATAAAAGGCAAGGAAAATTGAATTTCCAAGAGATGCCCGATACATAGAGAAACAAAAAAACGACTCCAAGCACCTATTTGCGAGTAACCATGGGACTTCAGATTGTCATCTTTTTCAAACCTAGTTGCTCTGTTGGGTAAAATTATATACATACCCTCGTTCAAAAAAATGTAAAGAACATTACAAAAAAACAGGGACTTTTTACAGTTATACTTCTCATGATTTTTACTTGCAAGCTATAGTCCTATGCTGTAGTCTATCTAAACTTACTGCAGTATTTTATTGCTTTTGTCAATCTCTTTAGCGATCTGAGTTGGAATTCCATGTATTTGTACGAGATTATTTTTGACATTTTCTTGTTCTGCAATCGAACGTTCCAAGTCTTTGGAATCAACACTGTTTTGCCAATGCTTTGATTCCAAGTCTTCCTGCAACACAGTATGTCGAGAAAAATTTAAAAGTCAGTAAAAGTGACAGAATGTTAACTGTACATATGACACTAGAGATGATCAAGGAATTATTTTTTTAATAAATATCGAACTCAAATATACTTGAAAAGTAGATTATAATTTGAAAACTATCTTTACAATATTATTTCTTTCAGAAAATTGTGTTATTATCGTACAGAATTCTTGATTATGTCAAGTTTCACAAAATTTTAGAAGTTTGTTGCATTATAACAGATGTTCCCAACATCCCAACCTTTTTGGGCTGCGGACCCCTATTTGTGAATCTTAGGTTTGACGAACCCCCATCCTATGTTGTATCAATTTTTGTGCCTTAATGTGATGAATAAGGTTGCTTTTTACTGCACAATTTATCGATTCTCGGACCAATTTGACATAATATTTTGTATAAATATGCACTCCATTACTGAATCTGTGATGATATTATTTTCTTGTCCCTATCTTTCAATTTTTGATCTCGGTCTGTGTCCAATAAAAAAAAAAGCTTTTTTTAAATCTTTGACTGTTTTAATTCTTCCATTGGACATGATCGGTTACATCGGTACATGACCTCTCAAAATCCTAAATTGCCCTTTGATAACTTTAATAATAATAACATTAAATTGCCGACTCATTCACTCATTTCTTTATCTTATATATATTTTGTTTAATCCCACTTGCATTTACCCATGGTACTATATTATGCCATGATAACCTTATATACAGCATTTACAAGAGGGTCGGGAGCCTAGATGACCTTAATCGGTCCTGCACACCGACCCGCACAAAACAATAATCAATCGCTGTTTATTACTGATGAAATATTTTCTTCATTATATTATTATCTATTATTGTTTATATTAGTGTTGATTTTGTTTTTGTGGCAATAAATCTCACTCTCTCTCTCTCTAAATATTCATTTTACTTACTATCTTATTCAAGCCGTCTCATGAGATAAGTACATATACATATATATACTTCATATATTGAGCACATCATATATATTATATTAAGTGAATAAAGTATAAAGAAACTTGGAAGATATTCACTAAATATAATACACATTCACCTTCAAATTCTTTAATTCAAGTTGGCGTTGAGCATTTTCTTTTCTCAGTACGTCATTCTGTGTCCTCAATTCACCTTTCTTTTGTTCGATTTCCTCTAATTTTGGAGTTCGCTCGTAATCACGTTTTAATAAATGCAACTCTTCTTGAAGGCTGATATATAACAAATAAGATTAGATTATTATCACAACTGCACTATAAAGACAATCGCATATCAATACTCATTCACAACTCCGGGCATGATGACATGAAGTGCACTTCGCTCAAAGTTGAGTAGCGATAGCTTTACTCGGTATCTTTAATTACGAACCTAAAAAGTCAGCAACTAAAAACTAACTATGGTAACTACTGAAAATTCAAATTGTGATTAAAAGGAAAATAAAGATTTTAAAATTGTAGAAATACATAAGATTAAATTTGATTATCACAATTCTTCGTATAAAACTTTCCTCAGTATCATTATTTTTGAACTTTGTGTTTACCCTTTACGATATAGATACATACGATTCAAGCTTATATTGTAGAAGAAAATCTCGTTCCTCAATTTGATGTAGTTCATTATGCCTCTTCAACAAATCTTGCCTGAGTTTCCCAACTTCTGAATCAATATTTTCTGGGAAGTGATCAGCCTTGAATGTATGTATATAAAAGAGCCATTTAAATATAGATTCTTTGAAAATAATTATTCTGCGCTAAATATGACAAATGATATTTAGATTAGGAGTCTAAGTTATATTAGCTTCAGATTTACGAATCTCAATCCAGTTTTAAATATTGGCAATAAATCCAATACTGATGTTTACAAATTAGTTTTGTATTCTGAAATACTAAAATAATACCCTAAATACGATGCCCAATCCGCAAAGTCAACAAGCTATACCTATCAACTGCTATTAAATTTAATTGCTCTGCAAAATCAGGTTGAAAATAGAAAACATTTCATACCTTAGCTATCTCTTGCCTCTGTTTGTCAAGAACATTTGTGAAATCCTTCGCTTCATTCAACAATCTTGTCTCTGATTCTCTTTTACTAAATAAATAATCGATAGAAATACTGGAATAAAGTTCTTGATTAGCAAATTTACATTTAACAAAATTTTACAATATGAAAATTATACTCTATCTGTATTACTTATGGGATTAAGCACAGAATAATCAATTTAAATCTTTATTGATTTGGTGGAAGTACTTCAATAAATATTCATCAGAAGACAAACTTACTCTTTCAGCATATCATGAATTTCGCTATATTTCACTTTTAACTCTGCCATTCTTGTCCCAGTAATTTTTCCAGCATTGAATAACTGAAAAACATGAATTAAATGAAGACTTATTTAATCAAGATGATCAAAAATAAGACAAGTTGAAGTCCCATTGAGTAACTATGCCACCTTGATCATGCTTTGGAAGGCTTTCTGTACAAGTACTTACAATAACTTATAATTAATCGTTGTAAAGTTATTGAACATGCAGCTATCAATAAAATACTGGCAGTCCATCATATTTACATTTCAGTTCGACATAACTGGCTTGAACTATGACAATCAAAATGTGTGTCTGCACAGGATAATATAAGATGTTTATAGTGTCTGAATGTATAGATTACTGGATAAAATGTAATTATGCATTTAATATATTTGACATCTTCTGCTGTGTAAATGAAGAGTTATGAGCAGAGTTGTAGAGTGAACTAATTATGTAGGAGAGGATTGCTGGAATCTTTGTCGCCGTGGGGTGTGGTTCACGTGACTAACTAATCCCATACCCGACATGGACTGGTAACCGTATGAAAGGCCGTGGCTCGCCATATCATTAAGCTGGATATGTAAATCTTATCGTATCGCTACTTAAATATGAATAGGCAGTTTGCGTTCATAGCTTGATGGGATGAAAATGATTCGATCAATCGCACTTTAATAAATGTCAGGTCAAAACAAGTCGCGACAGCGAGAGGTGGGTATCAAGTTTAGCATGTTACAAAATACAAATGAATTACACTTTGAAAACGCACATATTGCTTAAATTGTGACCGATGCTATCAAGCTAATGCCAGAATGTTATTTTCATCAACGAATAGGAAATAATTACCCACTGATGCAATTGTTCATGCGGAAAATTAGAATCAATGTGGAAAATTAGAATCAATGTAAAAAATAATGTTGCGATGATTTTCACATAAAAAAATGTGTTACGAGTGGAATAGAATTATATAACCTATTCTCACCTCGTCCAAACACTGGAATGCAGGACTTGCTGATACTTCCACCTCACTTTCTTCCTGCCCTCCCACTCGAGGTGCCAATGCAGAAATCGGCCTGTCGTCCAAGCCTTCTTCGCCATCGTCTATTTCCATTTTCGTCGAAAAATCAAAAATGAATTCAAAGATTCACGGGTATCACTTCTATCAGCTGGATTTTGACTACATGCTTATAAAAGTCACAGTGCCAAGACAGGCTTACACTGGCATTTCCGCTGACTGCCGGATCTCAATCACAGATGGAAGTTTACACACAGTTTCCAAGGAAACATCACTCTTGCCACATGTGGCAGCAGATATCATCGCAAATCAATTTGTGCCACTTTGGATGTTTTAGCTAGATCTAGTTTATTTTTTCAAGATCTAGATGTAAAATTTGGAGTCTAGATCTTGGCTATAAAATCTACATTTTTTTTCAACGTTCCAAACATTATCCAGTGGGAAATAACTTAAGATAAGTTTATTTCGATTTCATAATCAGCATAAAAAGCGACTAAACGATTGATAAAAACAAATAAATAAAAAACTGACTATAAGAAGGCAAATAAAACCATGAATAAGGTTTAAAACGTACGGAATATAAGATGGAAGGTTTTGTCAAAAAGAAGTGGTACGTGTTCACTCAGCTAAAATGAATAAAATGATATGCATAATCGTAAGTATAATACTGTAATATGTGAATGAATATTATTTCGTTATTTAAAAGTAAGTGAAATCATATATTTACGGTTAAATATATTGATGTAAGCTTGATAAAACTCATTTCTATTGTATTTGTCTACCGGTACCATATGTAATGAAATTATACAATTTAAACATGTTTAGGACATGTGACGTTGGTGCGATGAGTCAGTGCTTAGTATTGTATTGTTGCCAAGTGGTGAGAATAATTTGTGTAGTTCAAGTTGCTTAATCCAGGATTTTAAAATTATAAAGTTATTTAAGTCTTATTTAAGTGCTATGGAATTTGTCTTTCTTTACTTTTTAGTGCTATGAACGATGCTAAAAATAAACTGAGAAACAGCATGAAGATAGTTACTGATTGCAATACTGGTTATTAAATTTTGTTTGATTCGAAAAAAACAATGTTGCACTTCTTGTAAGATGCTGATTCGGTTGTCAAGGATATAGGTACAAGGAAAACCTCTCTGAAGCAACAACATCAACAGATGTTAGCTTTTTGCAGTGGCGGCGCGTCAATAGGGCCAACCGGGGCAATGTCCCGGTTGTTTTTTCGGTATAATAAAAAATATCCGAAAAATACCTCAATATCGGTTGCACAGACTGTCTACACTAGCCATATTCTCCCGACATGGTTCATTTTTCGCTCGCAAAGCCTTCGCCGAACGTCGACGGGGCGACGCCGATTTTGCCCCGGTTGCTCATTGTATATCGTATTCTCTCTTTTATCTTCCACTCGCCGCGTTTGTCTCGTTTGTTTTCTGTTTCTTTTACTAAATCATCGGGGCCGATCGGGGCTAGCCCCGAAATTATGACGACACAATGCCGACGTTTCTTACAACAACGTGTTGACATGTTCACGCATTCCTTCTCGTTCGTTGGTTGCTTGAAGAGTTGATAGTTTCCTCGCCTTCGTTTTTGTCGCTTGTTTCGCTATTTGAATCAGTTAGAGACCTTTAGTCCATTTGCTTTCGATTTTCCACATTCCTTTTGAGCTCCTCACTTCTTTCCGGCTTCGCATTTCTTAGCCTTAGACCTCATAATGAATAAGGTTGATGCACTACTTCGCACTCCGTTTTCGCAGCTGCCGCTGGATCAAAAATTAGAGGTACAACGTCTTGGGCCTTACCAACCAAAAAATTGTTCACTGGAACAATCCCATGACGGAGGAAAGCGTCGGCGTACATTCTGCGCAGAAACTTGGTATAAAAAACACAAATGGTTGTGTTACAGCGAGGACAAAAATGCGCTTTTTTGTTTTTATTGCCTACTTTTTGCTACCGCCCGTGACTCACGTTGATGTAAATTTGATTTTAGAGATCTTAAACATCTTTCCGAGCGTGCCAGGGATTATCAATCTTCTATGGAGCATCTGGACAATGCAGTAAAATACCGAACATTCGGAAATGTTAATATTGCAGCACAGTTGGATGAAGGACGCGCGGTTTCTATTCGTCGGCACAACTAAAACGTTGAAAAAAAACCGCCATGTTCTCGGTCGATTGATAGATGTTTTGAAGTTCATTGGTTGTCACGAGCTGTCCCTCCGTGGGCACGATGAACGGGCTGGCTCTTCTAATAGAGGGGTATTTTTGGATATGGTGGAATACACCGCATCTCTAGATACAGTATTGAGAGATCATCTTGATGCCGCAACTGTTTCGAAAGGGACATCTAAGGATATCCAAAATGATTTGCTCGACTCAATGTATAAAATTTATTTACAACATTTGGCTCTGGAAATTGAGAATTGCCAGTTCCTTTCGATTCAGTCTGACGAGACAACTGACATCACGTGCGTTTCCCAACTGGCTGTGATTTTTCGGTTTGTGAAAGATGGTAAACCTACCGAGAGATTTCACAGCTTTGTACCAATCGTTGATCGCACGGCTTGCGGGATATCGGCTGTACTGAAAGAAGTGTTACAGCCTTACAACGCGAAGTCAGAATTGATAGCTCAAATTTATGACGGCGCGGCAGTCATGAGTGGGTCGAAACATGGTGTTCAAGTTTATATAAAAGAAGATTTTCCTCATGCGCATTTTTTACATTGTTATGCACACCAATTTAACCTCGTTATTAAAAATATGTGTTTTGATACCCCTCTGTTTTATCCATTCACAGAGACTTTATTTCTGGGATGCATGACTTTAATCAGCGCGTTATTGAGCATTTTGCTTCCAAGAAACCGCGGCGTGTTGCATATATGTTCAAGCAGTAGAAGTCTAGCAGCATATATATCTATGAATGAGCGACGCATGTCCCTATCTTTGCATTATCTTCCTTTCTTCATAGTAACGTTTTAAACCTTATTTTAGATTTTGTCTGCTTTCCGGAAGTTTCTGTTAATATGTCATTGTATTTATCTGGGTAAATATTGCCTTTCCTTTTGAAAGAGGTTTCAAAATAAACTATGTCTATATTTATTAATCCCTTGACTTGGACCGGTTTTAAAGACACTTTCTTATCGTTAAAAATTGTCGCTTTTGCCGATTGGTTGTTACCGATGGAATGGTTTTTATACTCATAAAATGATGGGAGAACTTACAGCGCTCATCCTGTCCCCGTAGATGGGGGTGACTTGGTCCCGCAGTAGCTTGCCCCGGTTGTCAAAATGACCACGCGCCGCCACTGGCTTTTCGACATCTAATATTACTGTATTATGTAATGTACATAATAAAATTTGTATGCTCTCATTTTCATTAAATTTAATGACTTCATATTTAGGTGTATTTTCTAGATGTTTTTCGAGGTCAATCTAGATGTTTTTAGTCAGGTAAAAGTGGAAGCCGATGGCAGAGGTTTCAGTTCGATAATTGAGGTTCCCACTGGATGTCATTGCTGACTTTACTCTCAGGAAAGCAAGCGTCTGATTTGATGTATGGAGGGTCACCTCGCCATGCTTGAACCACTGCTGGTCATCTCTATCAATCCCTCAAGCCATGTCCAGATTTTTGTCGGCACAAACACGTAATGTTCTGTATTCATTGTTTGAACTCTTTCATTTCCATGTCCTGACAGTAGAAGGTGCGCTTCAGCAGAAAAGTAAGTGAGTGGTTGAAAATTTTGCGAAACTTCTTAGTAGAATCATACGCAAACAGAGGTTCAAGCGCAAATAACATAATCGGTTAGTTAGGAAGTTTTTGGTTTCCGTTTTCTAGATAACCCTGAATTTCTAGAAGGGAAAATGCACCACTACGATTGGGTTCATACTTTCAAGCCCATTTTCAGTCTTTCAGTGTTCCATCTTTTTGGCAACAGAATCAAATTGAAATATCACTACATGTTAGATCGGGTCAAAGTTTTTTTTCATTGCTTTTACTAGCTCATTCTTGGTAGAGCGTGTATTTAGTGCAGTGACCGTATTTTTACCTATCAATAGAGATTTTCTGGAAGTGTCAGACGAGACTCAAAACTGTTTTTGACTGAAATGAAGCCAGATATTATCAAGTTGGCGGTATTTCACTAGACTCAACCTTCCAATTAAACTAATGATAAATGAAGAATAAACTTGCTTTGACTTTTTTTTGTCAGGGGGGCGTTTGCTAGTTAAAAAGTCGTCAAAGGGGGCGCTGGCAGGAAAACATTTGAGAAACACTGGTGTAGAGCCTATAGACAAAACTGGGACCTCCTGAAGTATGCGCACTAATATGACGCACAACCTGAACTCAGGTTGTGTACCAGGTTAGAAAAACTGATCAAAAAAGAAGTGATCATCAACGACTCGACGTGAATGCGGGGTAACTCAGCGTCTGTCTGACATAATAGTCCAGGTTAGTGATTAGTGTCACTTGATTTGTAGTCGAAATAGTAATGATTTATTCTACAATGGTGTAACAATAGATGCAACAATTATAGATTTTTGTTAATCGACCACATTGTATGATATTTTCAATGAACACGATGAAATAACCGCCATACCCTTCCCGTGGCAATAACATTTAGTCTGACATGTCAATTTTCAATGCTAATCGCGAAGCCACAGCTCACCATTTCCGGCAGGGATATATAATGATTATGATTGCATATTAATTCCAATAAGATGAAAGCTGATAAAATGTTTGAACATAGAATTATATCACCGACTCATGTTACCCCCTTCACGACCAAAAAAGGATGTCGTGTATTCTGGTACATGATCATCGAACCCGATCGAAATATTGCCCACTTTGGTGATAAGATTACGAAATAATCGTGGCAAATGTCGACGGCATTATCACGCAAAGGGTAACAGTCTCAGCAGAGGAATTTTTTGAAGTAGATGGCAATTACACTGTAGAAGTTTCCATAAAAGCGTGCTGAGATCAACGTCTTTAAAGATACAGTTTCTTGGCGACTTTTCCGCCATGAATTCCTTCTCATCACATATTCTCGTCCGAGTGACGAGACAGTACACTCAAATACATCAATGAGAGAAATACGTCTTAGCTGAACCGAGTGACTGAACTTGTGACGTCATCCTGTTCACGAGGCGAGATCGACCTCTCGGTTTTGTTGAAGAGGATTTGCGCTTTAATTTCGCTTAGTTGTGAATGTGAACTTAAACCAAGGTAAACTAACAGAGATTTTCACACCACATCAATAGGCTACCTCAAATCATATCTCACACAAATCGTCCGCGGTGAAAACGTATCAATCCTGCTTGATTTGCATTGGTATTTATAACTGCAACTTATATTTTTGCGAGTTTGTAGTAAAACTATTTTTCAATCACGTCACATTTTATGCCATTGATACTGTCAGGCATCAATCAACAGTGTAATTAACCCAGTGGATTCCATCCCCTCTATGTACCGTTTCTTCGTAAATCTGGGTTTGGGACTGTTTAGATTGAGACAAAGATTTTTTGGGCGAACAAAAAATATAAGTTTCTTCCAATCTGCTATCCCAAATATAATTTGTAATTTGTTTGTTGTTTTTGTTTCCCGGTCGAGACTGGACGTCTGCTGCGGAGAAAATGTAGCACCAATTAGCAGCATCTAAGCTTTAGGTAAAAGTGCTAAACATATGACATCTGTTTCTGTCATATTTCTTCTATAGTTCTCGTTCAAACATTTTTGAATTAGGCATATTATGTATATCTGGGTTGATGGGATGCGATTGAATATTAGTGGAAAGGATACTCACTATATTATATATGAAACGAGTTGAGTAGTAATGGACGCAATTTTTAATGAAAAGAAAGAAGAAACGGTCGATCCACAATTTAATGGGAAAGTTATTACTGCACAGCTGATATCAGAGAAAATCTTTAGTGCGCTTGGTGAGTTTGTCTATCAAATATTTCTTAGTCCGTTCCTGATTAGCCATTTTACTTTTAAACCTAACCTTTAATTTTTTGTGAAGTACAAAACTGGCTTATTCGGACAAGCTTTTTGCATGCGAATATGTTTGTTTCGATTGCGTTGGGGACTGGGGTATATCCGTTTGTCAGCTATGAAGCCCAATCACCCACTGAACTGAGCTTTGTAAGTCCTTGAATTAGCGACCAGATATGGAAGAAGCTGTGATCAAATACAGTCATTTTCTAATTTTGCTCGCATCACCTTAATTTCTTAAAATTAAATGAGTAATATTTAAGCTTTAAACACTTTCTAATAGACCTAGTCATTAAAAAAATAATAGGAATGTGGTCACCGGAGCAAGAAGAGTGTTTATCCTGTCCTTTCCTATACCTCGATAATATATTATAGATAATAGTTATTTTTTTGTGAAACGTTTTTTAAATGTTATAGAGATTGATATTTTCGCATCAAAATAAAATCTGAAATTTTGATATTCTAATGGTCAGGGAATATATATGGCTAAATTGTTTCGCTATTGCGACAATGCTGTTTTGATGGATTGTGCGTGGAAATAGCAAGCCACGTAATCGTACCATATCCTCGAAGGTATATGGTTGTGCAGGGAAGTGAGTGACAAGAGGTTGCCGAGGGATTTGAGGATTTCCACATCCAGACATTTACGATGAGTAGACTAACGCACCGATAAAACGACTTGATCATATAAAAGACAAACCTCCGCACCCAAAACTATGGGTCGGGTATGAGGATAGCCAGTTAGGGTCGAAACAGCAATTCATTGCTAAACCCTAGTACGTAGACTGGCATTGTGGACGCCGCATTAGACTGCTATAGAAATACACCTTACTCGACATTCACAGACTATTCGATAAGAAAGATTAACTGGTTATACCTATTCTCATTTTTGACGTGGGATATACACCAGACAAAGGGTCACTTGCCCGTGGTATCTCCAAACCCTCCAGGATTTAATTAACGAAACTGAGGGGAAATATGCAAACAAGTTGAACTTAGTAAGCTTCCCGACAAAACAAGACAAAATCTTACCAATACTACAAAAAAGAAAGTTCAAATTGTGGGATTCGAAGTTTATTATGTATGTCATAATACTCAACAGTTCGGTATTATTTTTTAAGTCGGTTTCGCCCGTTTTTATTGTAAAATTTGAACATCGTAACCCACTTACTGTCAAACATGATTAGAGCTATACTTAATTATTTGATAAATAATTGAACCCACTTCAGAGTTTAGGATTAAAGGCAGGTTTGGTCAGGATCGAGTCTATGTGTTTGGATCCGCGTGTTGGCCGCATCTGAAATGGGGAATTCAATTTAGTACTCCGGTATTGATATTGTAATTTTTATTTATTTATCCAATGCCGAAATTTTGCAACTTATTCTTTGCCTGACATATTTTGCCCGCAATTAAATTTCATATGAATGTTGTCTTATGTGCAGTAAATATTATAAAACAGAAATATCACCCGGTTCAGGTTATATTAGGCATATATATAGAGAGAAACAACTAATGTAACGTGTGTACATGGGCGTCGTTGTTAAAATAAAGGCCGATGGCCAGATTTACAGAAAAGTAGTCTTGCTGAAGAAATAGGCTTCACGCAAATAGAGCACAGTTTTCACGAACTTTGTTACTCCTAATGAATGTTCCCACGGGGGTTGGTTTTCCTCAATTGATTATTCACCAAAAATATTGGTAATACAAAACGGCAAATCTGCAAAACACAATACAATATCTACATATAATCCAATTTTGTGCGTAAAAATTTTTCCTTCCTAATATTCTGAATTGCTGAAACTGTTTCCCGCAAATTTAGTGCTTTTTCGTTCATAAGCGTAAATCCATCTTTCAAAGCCGACATTTTTTAGTTAATATTGGCGCAACATTTCGCAAATGTTTGAATTATTCTTTGGAAGCTATCTATCACTCATCACATCATAACTCTTTAGGTTTGTGTTGTGACGGTATTCAAGTCGTCAGAGAAACTTATTTGACATTTAGAAGATCGAGTGACTTTCCGGTCTTATTTGCGAACATCCATTGGACAACGATTAATCTGTTGTGACTCGATAGTTCAAGTCGCCATCTTGTTGATGTCACATTAGTAGTTAACGGCAGAGCAATCCTAATAAGTAATAGATCGAAGAAACAGCAGCCTGTAACTATACCAGAGATCAATATCCCGTTATTTGTGAAATTAAAATCTTGTTCAGTCCCAGAAGCCTCGAAACGTGTGTCGATGCTCGGTCTACAAGATAAGCCGCAATCGCTTGTGCGCTAGAGAGATCGACGTTTGAAGAGAAAAAAAATCGTTCTAACGTAGACGGTGATTTCTTTCCGTATGTTATTTGTAAGGTAGATCTGAATAGCGGCATGTTCTGTCTTGATAAATTTATAATACATTGATTGGTTAGAACACATGCTGGACAGTATCTGAGGGTTCGCAAACAACGCATTTGCGTGCTTTACTGGAGTTTGTCAAAAGGGGGAATCGAAAAGAAGACTGAAGCGCATTTTACGAACACGTCTAAAATGGATTATTTTATGTGATGGAGTCTGAATCAACGGAGGATGTATAAGCAAGACGGGAATTTGGATAAAGTTATACATTTATGTACTCATATTGTTTGAAAAAGTTCGAATTTCACCGTTTCGAAAAATGGCATCGACGAAAGTTGTAAAAAATCCATTTCAAGAAGAAGACAGCCCAAAATTGAATAAAAAAACAAAGAATGCTAAACAAGGTATGGTATATATTTGACTTCAGAACGGATTCGAAATTCAACGGGAATTGTTTGTTTCATTCAGTCGCGATCCGTTATCTATATTATATATTATGTTAATTTTATGCTGTGTGCAACGTGCTTCATTATACGTCTTCATTTACTCAAGTATATTCAAGATATATTTTATATCTCAGTCAAATCTATTATAGTACGCAAACAAAGACCTGTCGTTCTTTCCTAGCTCTCTCCCTTAACATATACACAGCTTTTCATGCAGCTTCGATATCGATTTCCACCCTGTCAGGGGGTTGCTAAATCCGCATTATCGAACGAAAGCGGACGGATTATTGTGTTAGATCGTTCCACGAAATGCGAATGGTTGCGCTGTTCACTATAGAATTTCATAATAGAAATAAAATTTCCACATTGTGGTCATACCTATAGTTAGTTTCATTGAAATATCCGAAGAAAACTTAATCATTATGCACGACGGATCTCGTATTTTTTTTTACTATGCCCGACTAAAATTGTAACTTTCTAATGTCTTCATAGTTCACTTCAATTTCAAAGCAAATATGGCGAGCAGAATATGTTATAGGTAGTCGAAGCACGATTTTTCTTCACGAATCGATTCACCCCATTTATAAAATTTCATTTCTGTCGTCTTTTTTTATAATATTTATTATTATTGGTGCGGTTTGCTAGCCTTGTTGAAAGGGCGAAAAAAACGAATCAAAAAATAATTTTGCGTTGTTTACAGTTTATAGAGGGTTGGCATCGGCTGGTGACAAGTTCACTATTGTCGTATGCTCATATGAAAACAACTTTCATCTGATAGGATCTAAATTTGAAATATTTCAATATTTTGAACATATTATATTAATATAACATAATTATATAGTAGCTATTGATATTTTATCATTTACAAATATTTTGAAACAAAGTTATGAATGTGAACACCAATTAGAAAGTAAAGTGGAACCAATGAGAAATAACATTTCGCCTGAATCTCCGAAATCTATCTATAGTCTTAAAGTTGAACTAACTTGAGCATCGTTTTAAATATATTTACCGACATGTAGCAATTTTCTCCGTAGAGTCGAACAAATCGAAAGTATTTTAGAATCATAATATTTATTTGCTCGATACAAATTGAAGATCGAGCTTGAACGGTAATGTCTAACCAACCCTGCCTTGACTTATTTCATATACCCAACTCGAATTTTGTGATATGATGATATGACAGCGATGACTAGATACATACTCTTGTAAAGTATGTTATAGGCCCATAAAAATGACAAGTTTCATCTGAGGCACTCAATCATACTGTCTTCCTTACGCTTCGACCATACTTTTCGATACCGGTCTTGGCTTTTAAAACGCGAGAAAAATACTTCATACCTGATGTAGTATATATATTCATTGTTAGTCATGCGCTGTCCATAGTAAGGATGGAATGTATCCAAATGTGACCTATTTTTCGTTATTATTATAGCATCAGAACAATAGTTGGCTACCTCGGTATCGAAGGTTTTATATAAATCGCAAATTATTCTAAGTAAGCCATGCTATTTATGCATCGGCGTTCATCGACTACAAAATACTTCTTCTATCTACTTGTTTGTTAAGTGTTGGGAGTTATAAATTATATATTGCACAAATATTAATTTTTCCTAATTGGAGAAAAAGTATGAATACAGAATAGTAATAATAAGGATTTGTAGACGGTGCTGTATCATGGTGTTGTTGAAGCAATATACCTGTTCATCCTATTCCATTGCGCATATGTGTCGGTACTTTTTATCTTTTGTTGATTACTGCGCTGCAGAATGTAATCTATATTAACTATTGATTTTGATTTTGGTGTACTTTTGCACATATCTATTCCATACGCGATTTACCCGTTCAGTCATCAAGTCATCAATATGATGTGGGTTTCATTCACTTCTGTCGTTCTCGTATATCAGAGATATATATAATAAAGATTTGACAATGTGATGCAATATTTGAGACAATGTGAATACATAAAGCTTTAATAAGACATTCAAAATTTGAAATATAAAGACACTGAAAAGTTTTATGACCGTTTATGGCAAGTTTTATTGTCCCTTGCAATATAAACATACTCATTTGAGCTAGGGACGTCGGTTTTTTCCTGTATTAGACACATTTTATCGGATTCATTGATTTGGATTTTGAAAACAATGATGCTTATGCTTCGTCAGATTGCAACTAGAAATGATCGATCAAAAAAGAAATTAATCGAAGTTTTCTCTGATCGCCTCGGTAACCTGTGTGAACCTCGACTAGAAGCGTAAAATATCGCTTGGTTCTATTTTGCCTTTATTATTAACAAAACAGCTTCTTATAGAAGCGTGAGGACCTGAAATTTAGAAATGATT
Organism: Styela clava; assembly: GCF_964204865.1. Classification (NCBI taxonomy): domain Eukaryota; kingdom Metazoa; phylum Chordata; class Ascidiacea; order Stolidobranchia; family Styelidae; genus Styela; species Styela clava. Next base: position 10,203,693 of record NC_135257.1, on the reverse strand, counting down.
TCCTCATTGAAATATTGAAATGTAGCGTACGAATGTCTACGTGCAATTGAGTTCATCTCTATTCATTCTAAACAGATCGCGATTCGATATTTTCTTGTTACATCGTCGAGTTTGCATAATGTATTTGCATCCATCATTGTTACACAACTAATTAAAAATTTAACGAGGTATTTTCAGGTAATTTGAAATCCGCAATCGTTTAAAATCTATTCCTCATTTATTCTGAACCCCAAATTATTATGGATGAACTATACCTATTATATTCTATATGGGGACATCTTTAACATGCAATCTGCGGGGCAGGAAACCTATTAAACGTTGATCGTGTATCTGTGCTTGCCCGACGTCTAAAATTGACATGGGCAGTTACTAATGATCTATTGAAAATAGGATATTTATATAAAATTGTGTTAACATGAATGGTAATGGATAGCGCGTAGACGTTATACCATCGTTTCGTTGAAAATGCACGACTCGTTGTAATGTATACGTCATTTTAACCGTCCTTCTCATCGACATCACTCTAATTACAGAATATGCGATGTTCACGTAAATGAATTATACATTGGAATATTAATGAAAATTCCTTGGCATGCGTGATTAGAGCACTGTTGAAACATAGAATGTGGTGCTGTTACGTGGGATACCATATTTAATGTAGAACTATAGAGTAATGAGTTTGTAGGCTGACCCACCATTTGTATAGTTTCAAACTTCAAAGCATCGAAACCTTCTTGCATTGACTTGCAGTTGGACTAGCTATTACAAAATTCCAAAAATGGCCAGTAGTCAGATTCAATGGAAAGAATGCGGTTAGTTGCGTTATCCTTATCTTAATTATTTAAATAGTCGAAGCCAGACAAATGTTAACTGACAGATGCGCGTTTATCTGGTAAACGTTGTATTACTTCATCATAATGCACATACAGTACTTGCATATGCGGTTTATCACAGTACTTGAATGCCCAACGCCGAGTCGCTTCTTCTGAACGTATCCTGCCCCGGTCCATGTATCTTGTATGATAGGTATCTAGAGGTATGCAGACGAATCGTCTTTATGAAAATCTGTCAAGCGTCAGATTTTGCGCCGGTTCTGTCTGATTTGTGATAAGATTAGGTTATTATCGTCATTTCAGCGTCATAATGCATTGCACTAACTCCAATGTTAGTAGGAGAACTTGAACTGATTTGCCTATTTCTGATCGTGGTTCATTTGAACTGATTTATCAGTGAAACGATGTTGATATGTGGCATCATTGTATCTCATTTACAACACATCTTCAGTTCCTGATGAAAAGTTTCACTTCACGTTACATGCTTTCGACTTGAGCTTACAGTTTTGTAATACGATATATATTCCTGCAGTTATACTTCTGCAAAATTACCCAAATTTAGCGTACCGCAACATATAGATGGGGTTTAGATAAAGTTTTCGCCAATATGCGATAGCAAGAAATTTTTTCTGAAATACGCGCACAGAACTGTATAGACATAAATGCGTTTCGACTTATAAAGATATTTTAATTTATATTTCAAGCTCGGCAAATTATAATTCTTTGTATAATGGTTCCAAAACCTAACCTTGGGCAATCAAAAATCCGCTACCGTTCGAATCGTCCCCGTTGAATACAACAAATGGAATATTTTTTGAAGTGCTAAAAGTAATTATCATTATCATGCCATTTATGGTGATTGGGATCGGTTAAGTAATAATTCTAACGTTTTCAGTAGGCATATGTACCTCAGGAATCTCGCTAAGTTTAGTTGATAACTCTAGTAAGCTCGCTCACGAATATGTAGTTATGTACCTTCATAAAAGATGGCCGAACATTATTGTATTAATTTCCACTGTCACTAAATTGTATCAAACTAATTAAAATATTCGCTATGCCAGCAAAACCAATGAATTGGCAACCTTCTATGTATTTAACATTTACACTTGACCGACAAAGCGGATGATATATTTCGTTTTTTAATTGTTTGTACGTATTAAAATAGTTCAGTTCCGTAATCCTGTTTGTGGTTTTGAGCAATGAACAGGAATATACCGTGCGAGTATTCTTATGGTTGGTCATGAATGATTAACAAACCCATAGATGTAATTTTTTATCTGAAATTTGTTTGTCTATCAGGAATTACTCTGTGTCTGACATCTAAATAATTACTTGTACAACAACTAAATAATTTTAAAATTTTTGATCTCCAATGATGTCATTCGGATGATAAAAATCCCAATGAGCATAGTGTTTTACTCCAGATTAGTGAACGATTAAATATTATTTAAAATTCGCTCGGAGTGATCGACCATATGACACTTATAATCACACTCACAAATAATGTGATATTCAACCGTTGACGCGTAATTATGGTTCTGGGTTCGAACCTGAATTGCACCATTGTGCGTACTATCTAGTTACATCGTGGTAACAGGCTGAGTTTGTTATGTGGGGTTGATAAGGTACACACATGTAATAATTAGGGTACTGCCGAAGTATATGAACCAAGAGGGCGGACACCGAAACGTAGTTTGTGTATCAGGTTGGGGGATAGGTCATAATTTTATTCCAATTTTTCTTATTTTGGTTCTATTACGAGTTCGGGGACTAGCCAAGTGACTCCCGTAGTATTTGTACCTGAAATTATGGCCTAACTCTAACATGGTACACATACTACGTTTCGCTGTCCGCCATCCTGGTTCATATACTTCGGGAGTACCATAATTAGTATACGTATCATCTCTGGGCGGGCAAGCTTTCGTGTATTTTCAGAATACTGTTTCAACGACTGGAATAATATTGTATTTTCGTGCATTATTGAATATTCTAAACGTTTAAAAGACTTTCTGAAGCATATAATTATGCAGATATTCTACATCTTCAATCTTCATTGATATTTTAACCATCCTTATTTAACTTAATTAGTGTTACTATACAAAAATGGCCAGACAATTAAAAATAATGGCGTTCGTTATATTGCACCGTATCTATCAGTAACAAGCTTCCATGGTGGCATTAACTTTGACAGATTTCACTATCCATCGATTGATGAATCTAAAAGCGACTGTTCGATGAGTTTGCCGCAGCTCTCATCATGTCAATGATCGTTTGATTTTACTCTTCAATTCGATTTTTTAAAGCTGATTGTGACGCTCTTTTATGGCAAAATGAAAATAAACGAGGGACGTTAAATCAGCATCATATCACAAGCATAATCACAGTAAATCACAACCTTTTGGGAATATCATGTGATATATATGTGTCAAAACAATAATAATAGCATGATTGCATTTTGAACCCGTCTTAGTTTATAATTTGGCCATGGTTCGAAACATAACACCTCTGGATAATTTACTAGAAGTAAGAAAGCAGAATTTTAAACGTGGATTAATTACATTTATTTCATCGATCAAAATTTCTGTCAGGCATGATTAGGCTTTGGCACCACGCTTTCGTTTTATTTACCAAATTAACTAACCACTGGTCGGTGCTGAAGAGAGGATCTGTGATAACTGTTCGATCATTGGTGCTTTATTTTTAAAAGAACGATTTTTACATTTATTATTCATACATATGTCATTTCGTTTAAAACTGCCACCAAACCGGACGTCGGCACAGAGTACGGTTCTCTATATCAGGGCTACTCAACTATTTTTTTCGAAGATCCGCATACAAAATATTTGGGTCCGGTCTTTCCAGAAATTATATTTTGCATCCTTAAAACACGCACTTCCTCGACCGACTAAAGATTATTAGCTAATCAAGATTGTTTATTATGGCGTTATAGTTCTTTCCATATATATTTAAGTCTATAAAAGTGATTTTATAAAAGAAAACTTCAAAAGTGGGGCTAATGATTCAAAATATGAAATTAGGCGCGGTCCGAATCGAATACCCGAAATGTCCGGATTCGAACGCGGTCCGCCAGTTGGGTAGCCCTGCTCTATATTCTATGAGAACGGAGCCTTAATAGCAGATTTAATACCTCAAGTACTGCCAAGGTACTGCCAAGTCACGAATCAAAATTCATGAAAATTTAATTTCTACCAACTGGAGCGTTTGTGGCCTGGCCGAAAATGTTGTAGTTTCAACGCTTCTGAACTTCTTTCCATATGCGATCCTTAATCTAAAATATAATGTTATGGATATTGGGATTTTCAATTAATTTATTACCGCACTGGGCTGCACATTAAAATTTTAACATCTTTTGCGCAGGCGGCAGATCGTGAGAGATATATAGCCTGTACATTGGGAAGTGAAGTACCGTAGTAAAATATATGTCACGACCAATCGATTTCGCGCCAAAGAAATTTAGTCAATACGATCGAACGTACATGTGGTCAAATCAATGTTAAAAGGCTCCAAAAGCGAAATTTGATTTTGAAAGTAAAATGAATGTTAAAACAGAACCGTATTCTTGTTTTTCACACTTGAATAAAACTGATTTCGCAAAATTTTACATTCTTCGTCATATTGCCGTACAAATCAAATCGTATTGTTTCGATAGGACTCAAAACGTTTGTAACTGATCTATAAGTGAATATTACAAATTCATAGCATTCGAACATTTCACTGTCATTAACCAATGCATTGCAATTCTGTATATTTGTACAAGATCTCATTATTCTCGGAACACACTTTTTAAAGCATGCGGATTCACTGCGGATTCGACATTGAAAAGTCGTCTAATTTGACAAAATCATGAAAAAAAATCCATAAAATCTGATTTTTATTTCTATTAAGTTATTATCAATTTATGTTCAAGTAGCAAAGTATTTTTTTAATAGTAATCAGACGAGATCAACATGTCTTGTTACTTTATGCCCATTCACCGAGTTCAGTAATTTCAGAAAAACCCGGGAGTCAAAAAGCCTTTAATAAAATATAATTGTAATTTTATTTTGGAATGATTACGTGCATCAGTGTCTTATTTATCAATAAATTAGGTTTTGAGGCAGTAGATACGAAAATTTTCACAATTTAATTTTTGATAAAATTTATTGCCTACGGTTTTTTTTTTTATTAATCTCATACGTTGCATAAGTTAGATACGAAGGGCCGTAAAATCAATTGAACTGCTGATGTGAGTGCCAGTCGTAAATGTCTATTGTTTAATACCGTTCCAAAGACGGTCTATTAGATGTTTGATTATTTCCAACTGAGTTGACAGTGATCTGTATTTGAGGTGCTAACATATTTTACTAATATATTCAGGCGAAACATCGCTTCTAAAAATATTAGTTGTCCTAATTACCTTCTAGCCGAGAATTATGAAATAGACCTCTCAGTGTGCAGTAAAGTTAATCAAGATCGGGTCGCATAGCCATGCATGATTGAGTTATAAATATGACAAAAAGCACAGAGATATCATTAGATCACGCCCGGCTGAACATGACGTTTCAAGTTATGCATAAATTTCACAAATTGGTTTGCGCTATATTGGCCTATTGGTATTGGTTTTATTGGGAAATCGACCGTACGCCTAGAACAGTGCTGTTGATACATACGGTAAAGCCGTAAGGGAGGATGTATGTGTTACTTCTGTACCTTGTATTTAGTTCTTGAACTGTACTTTATTCAGCTGTCTAAGTAGTGTCAGTTATCTACATATAAAAAACATACATTGTCATGTACACCTTAACAAGTAAATAGCATAGTCGTAAACAAAGGCGTACCGAAGCTGGCACAGGTTTGAGAAGGACAATTATCGCATAGCCTTAGGATATTCTGTTAGTTTCAAGGAATTTTTACCTCGCGTTAGTGTAACCATTCTGTGCAATAGGCCGATTACAACAACAATACTAGGTTAGGTTCAGACTTTGCATTTGGCTTTATCTGAACGACGTAACGAGGATAGAATATACTAGACGAGTTATTTCGTATTAGAACAGACCTCGGATTTTGCCACCTAGTAAAGTTCAATGCTGGGTGTTTTAGGTTAACGAGGTGCTTATGACTGGGCCAGCAGTTCACTTCTCAAATGAAATAGTTTTAAACTCCCGACGATTTTATCTGCATAGCTATCTGTAGACACCGCATTTATTGTTAGTCGTCGAAATGAAGAGGTTTTTTGTTTTGTACTCCCTAATTTTTTAGGCCGTAGAATATTAGCTTGTGTTAGTCTAGAAATTATCTGTATTGATATGTATGTGCAGTTACTATTTATCAAATATGTAGGTGATCCTTATTGGGAATATTCAAGTAAAAGTCGTCGCCATAGAGTGTACATGGTCGCTATCTGTCAGGTACTGGTTTTTGCTCAGTTTCAGAATTAATCGATTGTACTTTTTTAAATTAAGTATGACGTGCACTATAAACAGTAGAAAGATGAATTTGGCAGTATCAGATTTATATTTAACGCATGCCTCACGCATGCCAATAACATTATTCAGTAGTTTTTCTCGAACTTTTGTACTCTGCGTATAAGCCCATTTGTCGTGTTCGTTGTTGCAATTATGGTAATCGCAACCTTTCGTCAACGCATGTACGTACGCTAGGAGATCAAATTTTTACGATTCACAGGGATGAGTTTTTCATTTCAATCAGAAGTGGGTGCCTTTTTATAAAACTATTCCTAAGCAAAGTTAAGCCTCGTCGTTTTCGTCACAATTCGATAATACACGAGTGCTTTAGTATGTTTGGGTTTTGTTGTGATAGTAGTTTGACACACTTGACTAGTTCGACAAAAAGTACAGAATCATATTGGCTGAGCAACGAATACCGGGTGCACTCACCGGAATAGTCGCATTTTTTCCAACTTCGTTTTAGCTTGACGTGACAGTAATCAGTATATTATATATAGTAATAAAGTAATTTTCAAATTTTCAAAGATCAATTTGAGGGAACGATACATTAAATTTTGTCTTGAGGCATTGCGTACATAAGGGCATAATTGCCTAACGTAACATGAATTGATGATGTGTAGCTGATAACGTGTGTCTATAGTGTAGGACTAATTTTAATCTTAAATCTAATTTTAATTTTAAAGTTGGATCAGGCAACAAGACTATGCGTCGTAGTCGCATCATCGCAATATTTTTGAACAGTCCACCCTTTACAGTGCAATAAACAGAATATTGTGTGTAGTAAACGAGGAATGACGTTATTTAAGTGTTCTTCATAGATAAATAAAATGCTTGCCTTGCTTCATTTATTGTTCAGGTCAAAACACAGCAAATTGTAGATCAGTAGTTCGGACATTTCATTTCATTCTTTTTTGTACACTAAAACCGTCTGTCTCAAAAAATAAGGCTCTGGCTTGCTGTTTAGTCATCAGTCAGAATAGCAATTCAAGGGCTTCAGCTTAGTCATGTAGTCTAAAGCTTAGTTCATAAGATTCTAGTTCACGTATGTCGTATGTATAGCTTAGGAGCAGCAGTGACATAAAATAATATTAGATTGTTTTGTTGAGTGAATTAAGTTCCATCACCTCTCTCTTCAGTCTGATGTAATAGTAAATTAATCATAAATAAAAATAAAGGAACCTCTTTGATTAAAATGACAAGGTGAGAAAATAAATTCTATCTAACATACGCATTTTTTTATGTATTTTTACTTGTCAATCTGAGCAAAGTAACATCGGTTTTTCGAAATAGTTTTGACGATATCGTTATCGCGCGATGCATTACTGATATTTACGGGTTTGTAATTTCAATTGAAAGAGTCTCTTAAATATTTGAATGAATATGACAAAAATTGGTCTATATGCATATATTCGTTGTGTCCCGTCTTTACTTGTGGGGATCAGCGGTCTTTAGCAATTGAATATGTTTCAGATCAGGGATGGCGAACCTTTTTTTAGAGGATGGGTCAGAAATTAAATTTTTATGGTGAAAAAGAAGACCGTGAGTCATAGATATTTGATAAAAGTTTGCATCAACGAGGAACCTGCTGTTGCATCTTTTCCACGAGTCTAATAATCAATCCCTGGTTGATATTGTGTAGTTTTGAGGTTTACGAATGACAAGATGCACTATATTAGGACTGATGGGATTGGATTCCTGGTATTCGACTTTATGAAATTCATGTGCGAAACACGGATTCGCATGCATACCGAAAAAAATTAATAATGCTACGTTAAATCTTTTTATTCCTCTTCAATATAATTTGATTGGCTTTCAACCGAATTTAAGTCGCTGCTATCCTGCTCCATTGTTTGTTCCGATTTCTGTGGTCAATACAATTTTAGTCGATAAATTTTGCTTTCCAAACGGCAATCTATTCAGGAATAAATAAACTGAAAAACAATATCTAGTTCTCGTATACCCCCAAAACATTCTTGAGAGGTCAATACTAGATCTCGTGCGAGGTTTTGAACTTTTATTCCATGCAATACATTTTACATTCTTTGGTAAATTTAAAATTCGAAAAATGAAATTTTTAATGTGCTATGTTTTTTGTTATGTAAATATGTATGTTTATAAAATTGAACGCGGACTTTTCAATTCTAAGAATATCAATGATTTGATCTAGGACATTGTTGTCAGTTATTACATAACTTAGGACCGCCAATTGATAATAGTGACCGAACGTCTGCGTTTTGACGCGCTATACCAGTTACCACCGTAAAACTGGTTTGCTAATGAAAGGAATATCTTATGTCAATTTTGATTGTAGACAATATAGTTTTGTACTAGGTTCCCTTCACTCAGTCAAGATCTCGCAACATTGAATTGGATATTACATAGCATAATTTTTATACACTGTCAAGATACAATGGGTTTGGGTTATACCGAAGACAAAAATCAAATGAATGATATTTAGAATGTAAAACATATGTTGTGTTATAATGAATTAAGATCAATTATTATGGTTCCATCACGACGAGGTTAAGGCTAATAGGTTATCGATTTCAATCCCGAGATAATTACTTGATAATAAAATGTCGCGCATCATCAAAACCAGTTTCGTCTAACGTACCACAATTTTTTTATATTATTCACGTTGCTTCGATTTTCGGCCACAAAATCATGTTTTCGTGATATTGTCCAAAGAATGAAACAGTCTACAGTAACGTGGTACTTTTTCAATGGCCCTTTTCCGTCACAGATTATATGAATGAACAAACATTTAAAAAATGTCTGGCTCTCCAAAACAGCTGGACAATCAAAACAATCAGAAGATTTTTCATGCGTATGCGAACGGGACCTGTTTTGCTACTGCAGGGGTTTATTAACATCCCCGAAGCTGCGAACTTTTGAATAAATTGGTTTTCAAATAAACAATTCTAAGTATCAATTTTTTCTACTGCTCTTTTGTACTACAATGATTGAAATATAGGCGCATATCGTTTTTATTCACGGTATATAACGTTACACATGTAGTTTATCATAGCGGAATCGACGACACAAGCAAATCACTGAAGGTGTTTCAAGGGTTGTAATGTATTACGAAAGTCTCTCCATAGAGATGGTCTTGCTTAGCTATGGTTATATATGAACCGGGCGTCGTTACCGCACTCCTTCAATAACCTACACTCGGCTGCACGTAAATGAGCAATGCGTTTCTCACTGGTACATGCACGCAGAATAGTTTTGTTCGATATCATTGAAAGCGATAGCCCCCCTGGGACACAGGCAAGTTATTTGTTCTGAAATAGTCACGAGTTGGTTATTCGATGCGTTACAGCGAGATCGGTCTAGCAACCACACAGCCAACTGGTATGTATGATTGATGGCAGAAGAGAACCGATCGTATTAAGCCTTACACATTCACTCACCCTTCTTCTCGTTAACGCATCGCATTTCTATTTAGGTTTGCAAAATGACCTCAGTGGAGACGGAGCTCCCGACAACCAAGACATCGGCGCCAAACGCAAAGCAGGAGTCTCACTCAACGCCGCCGGAGGACGGCACGGATTGCCCGAACAGGGATTATTACTTCTGCCACCTAAGACAGACGAACCAAAAGTTGAAAATCCAGAAACCGCTATCGGAATTGGAAGTACGGTAGCAGCGAACGGTGGTGGGGCTGGACAACCTGGTGGGGTAGACTGGAGTACTGTATTAACTGCTGCCAGAAAGCAATATAGTGCCATGCACGGCACTACTAATGCGCGAAAGCGCAAAACACCTGTGGATGTAAATGCAGGAAGAGCACCCCAGGCTCTTTTGTGCCTAGGACTGAAGAATCCGATAAGAAGAGCATGTATGAATATTGTAGATTGGAGGTGAGATGATTTTTCTCAACAAATCAGATTGAAAGTTCTTTTATTATGTTAGTTTCCGCGAACGAGAGAATATCGGATTATTCATTTCATCGTAATCATCGTAAGACATAATCATTCTATCATCAAGCATACACCATTGGTTGTTGGCTCATTGCATTTACGAACCCGCCTTTTAATGCAACGTTACCAACAAAAAGTTCATTTTTAAAAATTGGCCTGTGATGGAATTTGCTTCCACACAGGTTTCTGTATTGGAGTTTCTCAACCAAGAGTTTATCCATATGCGACTCTTCTATGATCTTGTGCCAGTGAATTTTCCATTTTTAAATGGCCTCTCGTTTCGACCGTACCTATATAAAAAGATTGGGCAGGCCAACAACTAATATTCATGACTTTTCAAACTCGGCAGCTCTCTACGTATAAAAAAAAAGGGACCTCCTGAAGTATGCGCACCAAGATGGCGCACAACCTGCACTCAGGTTGTGTACCAGGTTAGGTTTCAGGTTATGCGACATCTTGGTCCGCATACGGCACACATCTTAGTTTTGGATAAGTTTTAGAAAATCGTCATAAACAGATATCAGAGCTACTGGTTTGATAAGATAAAACAAATGCTCGCGTTCACGCGATTATGAAGTTTTTTTGGGGTTGTAAAGTGAGAGAGTTCAATGTCACAACCTACGTCTATTATGCCACGATCTTTTGAACTCTTGCTAGTGCACTTAGGCGAGTACCATTTTTAACTTGTTATTCTTTTTTTCATTGTGACACAATCTAAACACTCTTCGCATCAGTGTGGCTAACAAGTCCTGTATATATGATCATTAAAAATAATCGAATAAGTTTTTGAAGACTTAGACTACAGGTGCCTTCTTTTGTGAGATTTATTTAATACGCAGTGAATATCATACTAACCAACTAAAAATCACAACAAGTAATTAATTTTACTGGTGGGAACTCGATGATGCTGATTAACCTTTGGCCGATATGACATATTTTCTTGCATGATTAATTATTGTAGAATATCGAATCAAAACACACAATAAGTCGTGAAGGAAAAATGTAGATCTAATACATATCTTTTTGGCAATGGATACTAGGTTATGCTGATATATATAATATATATATATATATTGATAACGAGGTACCGAATTGTCAAACAAGAAATAATAGGTTAAATTTTATTCTTCATGACTTGTTTTCATCATGATCTCATTTCGATTTTAAACTTTTTCAGTTTTGAATCAAACTCGAAAAAAATTTCCAGCCTAAAATGTCATTATCACACAAATACCCAATCTTATGTAACTCATAGCCTGGGGTTGTCAATTTACAGCAAGTCATCATTCTTATTACGTGAAATTCGTCTAATATTTCTCAACTACAAATTTAGTAACCAATATTCATTGGGAGATATTTTTCCCTACATTACTCCGTCCAGTGCCCCATACAACCAATCACCAATTAGGTATTCAGACGAAAAAGTTCGGAACTGCCTGTATCGTTTCGTTTTGCCAGTTGCATTAGCTAAACCCTGGTTGATATATCCGTCAACATATGTAATTAATTATGAATCATGCCAAATGCAGAACCCAGGTTCAGGGATAATGCGATCAATAATCATATAAAAACTTGTACTTTTGACGAGAAGTTATTTCAGAGAAGGCATTGTATATTGACCCATGCAATATTCTGATCTTTTTTTGATAACTCGATGACGTTATCTACCACTAGACTGAGGTGATGGTTTATGAAGCAATATTTACGACATTTGTACGCGCGTTTGTCAAATAAACAGCATCATTCGCTCGTTGTTTTGTAATCTGGGCGCAATGTAACAAGGGTGTATTGAGGCTAATAGGTCAAGGAACAAAATTTGTTAAATGAAGTTGACAGAATCGCGGCATGATCGGGTGTTAAGAAAACGATTAGACTAGATTTGCAGCCACACGTGAACACCACGAAACTAATTAAAGCGGAATGTGGTGTTGTGACGTCAGCAGACACGAGAAAGGCGACAGCTGTGGCAAAATGGATGCTTATTGGTAATGCCTTCGCAGCAATACACACTTCACAAAAATCAGTAATTTCATATACTTGCATAAGTAATTATGTTAAAATTGTTAATTATATGAAAATCAGCATCCGTTAAATCAGCCGTGCAAGGGGGTACAAGAAGTAATGAATTCTTTTAAAAGAAACTATATAATTTCATATTTTAAGTATGATAGTCGTTGAGTAATACATTTGTTATGGAAAAAATCAAAATATATCAAATGGTGTCTATGAAAATCACCCCCCCCCCCCTCCCCTAAAAAAATGAATGAAAAGTTGTACATGATATATTATGTAATAAATTAATAAACAGCGAAAAAAGATTATTAGTCTTCATTTTTGTTGTTACATCTGGTCAGTTCCATCTGGTATCTATTTTGTTGCTTTTTACAAATATTTTGATTAGAAATATAATAATATTTTATACTACGATTGACCAAGTTCACATCATGATGCACTGTGAATATGACAACTTGGATTTCGTTTACAAATAACTTTTGCCAAACTTACATATCATAATAAAGCTTCGCCCAATTCTACAATTCATTCACATATTTCATCTCTGCAAATTGCAATAGCATCAAAAGTTTATCAATTCATTTGAATTGTTCACTTACTGAAACTATTATTACAGCTTTTTTTCCCATCTGGTAACCTATGTCCTATTCAATTTATGTATTAGAAGTTAATAGCAAAACTATAGGACATTTTTCATACCAATGCAAAACTTGCTTCTAATTTGTTATGCACTCATGTAGGCGAACTATTGCCTAATTTGGTTATGTTTTTAAAATACGTGTTATGTGATCCAAATCAAAACAATGACATAAAGCGAATATGAACTGTTGCCCAAAAGTAACAATATTCTCCATTCATAAAATAAGTTTTTGTATATTAAAAATGAGGATGCGATTTTATTTTATTCAGGTAAATTTTAATTCATATTCATAAGTTTATCCATTTTTTCATCTCGCTTCATCAACATTGATTAATTGAAATTTGACAGACAGCAGATTTCAAGATTTGAAGTGTTTTATTAAAATTTTATTAAAAAATGATTTTTATGGAGTGTTGCACGCACACTCTCTATCTGAACAGTTCTTTGTAAAAGTAGTCATTTATTTCGACCGGATCCCATTCTCCATTAAACACGACTGGTATTCCATAAAATATATCTTTGTTTACATGCGTATCTTTCTTGCGTTTTAAATAAATTACAAAATATAAAAGCATTGTTTGCGGAAAAGTGGGTACTGAATCAAATCAATTACTGTTGTGATTTTTCTACATTGAGATCTAAATATGTGTAAGTATTTGAAAGAGTCTTCTGAAAATGTGGGGCACCTCTAAAAAATAAAAGGCTTGTCTATTTTGAAATTCAATTTAACTTTGATATATCCTCTTTTTTCTATCATCCTATCTTTTTGACAATAATTAACTGACCCGAATTAAATTTCTATTTTGCGATGGGAAAAAGAAAATCAATATTCGTGGGTGTTTACCTATATCGTCTTTCCGTGGAACGGTAGTTAGCTTAGTTACTTGGGGTATTCTTCTTGCATTGATATAAACTATCCACACCGGAATGTGCAAAATGAGCCTCACTTGCAAATGGTTGATTCGAAAATCAATCGTATCGATTTAATTGCTTCTACGTAAATTGCTCGTATTGGGAACCCAACTCTACATTCGTGAGAGATATTTCTATTCAAAGCCCGAATAAGAACAGTATATTTCTATAATATGTTTAATCACTTCAATAATAGATTGTGAAAATTCTGGTAGGAGAGAGTGTGCGATTCCCACGGAGGTGATCATACTGACTACCTACCACTTCTCGCTGCCTTACTGTTTATGATTTCCGCTAGTTACCACACTTTAAAGGTCTTTGCGTCCTTTCTTTTTTCAACACCTAAGGTCATGAACGCTTTCGCCGTTTCCGAAACGTTTAGGTTTACATTTCGAGGATGAATCGACGCTAACGGCACTCACAGATCATTTCACAAAGTCGTTTTCACTTCTTACCGGCTGTTAAAGTGTTTCGAATTGCCAAGCAGATCAATGCCAGCATTGAATCTCGTTCTGCGGCGAGAGTAACATCATTCTAGATTATAGGTATTCACCTTCGTTCGTTAAATAACCATAATTCGTTCAATAATCGTTCGTTTGTGTATTACATTAAAACCTGGCTGCTAGGATACTGCTTTCAGATAAACAATAATGTGAGTTATATATGTATCGCGAATAGAACACCCATTGCTATAGGCATAACTTTTAGTTTTGTAGAACAGTGTGATTGCCCTCGACTGGATCGTAAATTAGCTTGGAATTAGATAGATAAATTTGGCGATTCACTACGAAAAACCAATTTTAACAAGCATCCCTTTGATACGCGTATGGTAAAATGTTAATATAAACACGAACTAAAAATTCACTAAATAGTAACTAAAATATATACTACTTAAATAAATGCATTCTCAGAGTCTGTATTTCATTCACGGATGACATATAGACAACAGAGCAGCTTTACAAGTTATGTACTGCCAATCAAGTGCAGTGTTTTTTGCAAAGACCTATTCTTAAACTTCAAATGTCTCACTTTAAATGTCTCCTGCCTAGTAAAATGGTTAGACTCAATCAAAGGATTAACTGACTAATCATCATTATAGATAATTATACAAAGTGAGGGTAATATCAAATGGCTGTACATTGTGCAATTAACTATTCAGAGTGTCAAATGAATATTACAGGATGGGGAATCATGATGAGTCGGATCTTTACTTGTCAAAATACACATAAAATACAAGATTATCTGTATGAACATTAGGTATTTTCTCATCAAGCTATCACATGTTCGGGAAGGGGAAATATTATGGGAAATATTCGGGAAATTTATATGCTGAGCGCTATCCCCAATTTAAACTGAACTCTTCCATGCATTTTCTAATTTTAAACCGAGGTTTATGAATGAAATTCAGTTAATTTGCTCTTTATGTATTTTAACTCAAACCGTTTTGTTCTTTTCCAGGCCGTTCGACGTTTTAATTCTATTAACGATTTTTGCCAATTGTGTAGCACTTGCATTCAACGTTCCATTTCCTGGGGACGACTCCAATAGAACTAATGAAATTTTGGTAAGTTTTAGTTTTTACGCATTTAAACTAATTGAATTTTATAAGATTGAAGAGGCCTTTTTCTCATTATACGTTTTAATCTAATCACCTGCGAACATGTGCACTTTGGATTTATTCCTTCAAGGCAGATACTGCGTTCAACAACACTTTCTTGGATGTTAAGAAGAGTAGAACTGAATTAAGATCTGGCTCTAATTTTTATCAACAAAATATATGGACGTGATATATCCAGCATTGTCATGTAATATTTAAACTGAATACTAGGAATTGTTTGAAATTGTATTCCCATATATTTATAACGTATATAATGGAGTTTCACAATATTCAATTTCAGAACTGGAATATTTTATTGTAAAATAATTGAAATCATTGTGCATCGACCGGTTATACCTACTAAGTAAGGTAAAAAGAAACAAATTAACTCGTAAACATTGAAGATTGGTATAGCGAAGGAATAACCAAAATGTCAGACCATAAGAATATACCAATGCAGTTGGTAAAAGAGTCCACTTATTAAAACGCTCTGCGGTGCATTTGATTATGCGTTGAATCCGATTTAGAACTTTAAAGTGAAAACTTTCAAATAAACAACCTATGCAACTGGAATGCCTTAAATACAACAATCTTTAGTTTTAAAAATTCGATGAAGCCACAATGACAAAGCAGCAATGCGTAAAATCTGTACAATCCGTTGATTCATTTCCGGCCAAATTCCTTTCCGTACGTTCTTTCAACCGTGGAAGCGTTTGCCGATCGGAACTTTTTGCTTTGTTCGTCGTTTTTGTTTGTCTCACAGCATGTTGCTTATTACGTAGCGAGAACGGCAAACATGTCTAAAAAATGAAAAAACAAAAATCTACAATATGAAGATTCTTTTACTCTATCTCACCGTGTCTTATGTATCTTGGCCACTTTTCCATCGAAACTCTTAAATCATTTATAATAGTTCCTCACCTAATACAAAATCATTGACTGATATGCATATAATTCCACAACCCCAAACGTAGTTGGTCCAACAGAAATCCATTCGATAGCACATTACATGGTTAGCAATGTACAAATCATGATATTTTTATATTTTACACGACGTATTGAAGTTTCAATATTGTATCATCAAACGTGAACCATAGTTTGTTAAAAATGTAAAATTTGACCAATAGTACCAAACGTCGTAATACAACAGGTAATATCTGGCACCACAAAGCAAGTTAATGTCACCCGTGTTGCATAACCCAGTGGTAGAAGTGATAGAATAATCTTTCCTTGTATTCTCAATAATGATGAGGTAATTTATGTGCTTAAACGGGTTAGTTTTACCCAATTAATTTGGTGTTTTACTTACTACTTTGTTGCATTGGCTAAAGTTTAACATGTATTAGGCTGTATATCCCCAAAACGTGTAAAACGTGTTCTGGAGGGTTTAGTGATCACGATGATGTTGACAATCTGTCCGGGGTTGCATGCAGCTATCTTTGTGGGTAATGTTATTATTTCCTTATTCCTTGCATTGATGAGCCAGTATGTTACCAAATACGGTAAAATCACATATACGACATTACAACCCGATTTTGTGGTAAAAGAAAATTTCCACAGCTAATTTACAATACAAGTATCCAAATATACAGACAGCATTACGTATAAAGGGTCAACTAAGATGACGTGACAAACTAGCATACTTCCGTATTATCGCAGTAAATTGTCCTTATTACGTTTCCGCCCCGTTGCTCCGCTTCCTATATTATTTCTTGGTACCATATTTTCATATTTGTCGGCATATTTCTCATTGTTACGATCAATTTACTCCTGTAAAAGTCCGAGTACAGACTCCACGATAGGTCTCTTATATTGTTTTGATTTGGATGGAACGAAAATCCAGTCAAAACAAATTCTATGCAAGATAATGATTGTTGTTGTACTTTTACTTGTGGGCAATATCTTGTGTGTTTGATATAATGACAAATCGTATCTTATATCATGCAAACCATATCGTTTGTATTATCCACTTTTTTCAAGATATTTATGACTTCATAAACTGAGCACGTTACTTGCATGAACCGTACCAGGGATTGATAAAATATCTGGAACCGTGAGACTAGAATAGCTTGAATTGTGAATATATGTTTCATCCATCCAGAGTACTCGGTTTGGTACATAAAGGCGAATTGCGGGTGAAAAGAAAATAAAAAGCTGGACGTTTTAATAGTATTCCAAAAAGCTTTGTGAAAAAACCTCCGAATTGATTTTCTAAAATACCATCATTTAAAATTAAAATTACAAAAGACTCAAGCACTGCTCAAATATATGATCAAGGCCAAACTAAGTAGTATCAAATCTTAGACCACAATATCGCCGGAATGCGACCGCGGAACCGCCACACGCTTTTAATTTTGATGACGTCATCACACAAAACTTCGAAGTAAAAAACGAACGAACCTAAAATTTGAATGAATTGGTTCAGTTGTTAAAGAGTAAGGCGATTTTTTCATAACCAAAACAGAAAAAATAATTCTATATAAACAACATAATAAAAACGATTTATAGGTTCATTTCGTGTCCAAAAACGATCCATAGGTCCCTTTCGTGTAATAATAAATCACTTTTGAGTGAATAGACCAAGGAGTATTTAATATTGAAAGTGTAGTGTATCCATAGCAGATACAAGTGTGTGTATTCTAATTAGCAGACGTCCGAATTCATAGTGGTCCGCTTGACTATTTGACGTCTTGGGTTTGTCTGGTGTTATCTGAACTGATGGTAATCCAAAGATATCTTCTTTATTGATAATTGATTTGGCAATGACGTTTTCATTGCGGCAGAACACGATGCAATTTACGTCCACTCGAACGTCACTGTTTGCGACTAATCCTACACACGTATGTAGCAAGTTTATCCCTCGATCAGGATCATCTGCCATAGTGTACAATTGTCCATCAGCAGTCCATTTTTCTAAAATTCTACCTTTCTCCTAAAGTTTGTTCATCTATGACAGCAATTCATTTATATCTGAGTGATCAAAATTCAATGGTCATGGTGTTTTAATTAATGATACGGTACGTCCATTCCGCATACTGAGATATACTCCCAACAGGATAAGTTTAAACAGCTGTATATATAGCTGGAAATCTGGAATGCAAATTGGGAAAAAAGGCAGTTCAGAAATAACCAGGCTTGATACAAGACTACAGCTGGGATTTATATATGTTTTGCCTATGATTCACGCCAGAATGAACATGAAATACGCGGGTCTTGATCCAATGAAACTTTTATATGGACACTCTCAATATTGATCTCGAACATCGTTTGTACAGTCCATTTTGATCTGAAGCGTTCTCTAATTTTTCGATTTAAAAGGATGAATCAGTTATCCGAATTTTTGGGGTTGCCGGTTTGAAATTTTATTTTCACCCCATCTTTTATTTTCCTGCTTCCTATATAGTTTTAGGAAGATTATGAAATCGTATACATTGAAATACATGAATTTAGCATGACATAAAAAACAGAGTTATGAATCAATCGCATACTTCCTAAAATATAACGCTATAAACTTTTCATCATAAATGATAAATTATTTCAATCCGGATATATTTAACCAATATATTGTTTAATATTCTCAATTCAGTATAAAATGAAGAAAAACATTCGTTGCTCACCTTGGAATTATTATTACATTATTCATTTATTATATTTTACTTCAGAGCCGAATTGTACCTGACAAAAATAATCCCGTGTCCTTTCCGAAATGATCGATACTATATTTTAATGACAGATATAATACCTTATATCATGACTCGATGTGGTCATGTATATATTTTAAAGTATTTTTCAAATTGGATTTCAAGTCGACCATAATAAGATTATTCGGCGTAGAGGGCTGCACATCACTCACTAAAGCGATATAATAACGATTATGCCACCACACTGAACTTTGCTTCATCGAACAAGATTCAAACTTGAGATCATTCCACCTCGATACCTCGTTTCATTCATGGTCCATAGTCGGATTGTTAGTGAGCCTCCCTTCCCGTTTAAATGAGTAGTAGAATCTTATTGGCGTACCCAGGGATGGCCAATCTGCTTTCGACCGCGATCGACTGATAATAAGGTCATATACACAAAAACGAATGTGTACCGAATATTCAGATAACTGTTAACTGCACACACACATACAAAATATTCCGCCGCTGCCAATCAGCTCGACTCTGTAGGCCCATTCTTAGAGAAATCGCCACAACAGTTTGTTTTTATGTTCCATTCAATTTGATTATGTTATCGTACCCGGAGTAAATGTTTCATCATTTATTCAAGTTTCCTACAACTCAAATTCAGAATTTCCGATTCTACGGCTCCTGAAATAGTCGCCGCGAACACGTCCTGGTTTCTGGGATATGTTATTAAATTCACCCAACATCAGGCGCGATCGACTACTCGAGACGTGGCGATCGACGTGCTGGCTACTACGATTCAATTCAATATGCTCTACTAGAACACCTGACGCTCATTTAAAATGAGAGTTTGACGTTGATGAATAATATCTATGCATATATTGCGGTTTCGGTGAAATTTATTCGGGTTAATAAAAACGATCTGTCTGTAATGGGGATGTATGTTATGAGAACTTCATCATTAGCGATTTCCAAACCAATAACTAGCTATACATTATATCGACACATAAATCGCACCACAATTGCCAAAATCACGCCCTAGCATGATTCGTATTTTACCTAACGTAATATGATAAAAAGTATGCGATTGACTCATTATTTATTGGGGATCACGCTTATAACAGATTACCGTACTCGCGGAGTAAATAATGGAATACGCATATCTGACAGCTAAATTAGATCGTAAACACCCACCGTTTATGTTGCTGAATCTTTATGGTGATGAATGAGGATTTAACGCCACGTGTGTTATTTGTATTGTTAAGCCAGCATGTTTTGAAAATATTATTGAGATAATAAAACTAAAATGCAAAATAGAACAATTTTTATTGGTAATCAAAGACATGTAAATGAATAGGTGAATGTCCTAAGTCTCATTTTCATCATTTTAGGAATAGTAATATCCCATAGGTTGCACAGAAATCAGCTTTGACGGTGTCATTGGTATACTAAATAATCTTTGAGCAGTCTAAAAATCCTTACCCATTTAGCGAGAACGTAACTAAAAACGTCCAGTTCAGTATTATGTCTAACAACTAATTTCGATTTCGAATAGAAACTTAAGTTTGTTTTAGTTCTCTGTTGTCTACTAGGTTTAATGGTTGGTAATATATTTTTCAAATGTTTCTACGAAGTATAATATGTATGGTTGGCTATATGTTCCATTGTCATTTGAATGCCTCCCTCCGTATTGATACTTTAATACCATGTATATATGAAAACTCAAAATAGGCTCATTAACAATGCTGTTTTGATGGCAATTTTTTTTGATTGTTGTGTTTCTAAACTGCCTTAGAAATACAATATGGAAATTACCTTATTAAAACTTTATTCAAAGCTATTTTTGGTCAAGAATCCCCGTAATCCTCAAGGGACAAGAAAACAATATATATTACCCGGAAGTAAATGTGAATCAACTATTTTTGGAATACAATCATTTTTTCCCTGTGGTTGATTCATCTCACGATTAACATTGTGTTATGTAAGCTGCGCTTCAAGTTTTAGAAAATGTGGTTAGGATTGGTTGTTATTGTCGACTAGGATTTCGTTCGACATTCGCACGCTGAATATCTAGTAATAGCTTTGGGACATTGATGCAGCGCAATTCCGAATACCACAGTGTTACTAATCTTAACCGATAATGTACCTGACTTTTTTTAAAACAGACCAACAAACAAAATTAGAAATTATAAACTAAGCATGCATTTATCCTAGCACGAACAGAACGCGAAATAAGAGGTGCTAACACGAGTTTTCGTTGGATACACTTCTAGTATAGGTATTTTGACTACCGCTTATCAGTATCCAGGACATAATTCTCGCATTTAGTTTGTGTTATTGGTTCCTTGAAGACCTTTGTTGAATTTACCTGTCAGCTTCAACTCTCAATGTAATGATAACAACAGCTATGAATTGTTATTCTCACACAATGGTTTGCTTTTTGAATTCGTGATTTTGGCGTTGGCCAATTGTAACGCCACAGTTAATTTCAATATTTTAATTTCAACAGTTTGCTTCTTAGTATGTAATAGCCTTCAGAAAAAATTGCTAACTATAAAAAACGAATTATATATTTTGAGCTATGTTTTTTTTCAGTAAAACATATATTCGTAAAAGTGAAAACAGAACACACGAAGTTTAAAAGTTGACTGTTGTGCAATGATTTCTAAAACATTTTGAATTTTTTTAAGCTACTGCCCCATTGATTCTGGTACACCATCGAATACTAAGATTTCGAATTTTTTTTTACCAAAGAAATTTAGCCGATACATTAACATTTCATATTTCATTTAAATAATAGGACACGTGAAACCTTCATTGAACATTGCCAGGTTCAGTTTTACAACGTGTTTTTATTGAGCAAGTTTTGCAATAATAACATATGCATTAAACATCAAGTGAATTTCTATTAGAAAAGATCGCTTGGTGCCACGAGAGCTTGAATTTTATAATCTGTAAATAGGGTTGGACGTCACTTCGTGTCTGTCATGCCTTCATTCAGCTCCGTCGACTGACGTCAGCTCACGTCACTTGATATAATATATCAGCACATGGACGGATTGAAAACTTTGATATTTGTTTTATAATATACTGACAACTATTTTGATTTGATTACCTTTAAATTATTTAATCCGAAATTTGGAATAATCTAAAAGGATAAGATTTTTACATAAAACATTTTTGTCAATGAGCAAGCGGCATCTTTTGCTTGAAAGCTTAGTTGCCATCTACAGTAGAGCCCATTCAAATGACGTCTAGGCCATATATCCGTCCTTATTCCGACTTGCATATTTGTCCAAACGAATTTACAAATTTTTGTATTGTTTAGGTAATAATGATATTTCTATATTCTGCTATATATTAATATAACGATGTATTGTTTGTTATCAGTCAAGCGGTTTTGAGGCGGATCTTGGGCCGCAATTTAAATTGTAAACTCATTGACAAAGCCATAAAAGAGATTAGCTAGAATTCAATCTCGATCGCAGTCATTTAACACCTCGGCAAAGATGGATGTCCCTTTATATATTATTGAGATTGTAATTCCAATGATATGAGAAAATTGTTTTATTCTATATTTGAAATTTTATGGTTTAGGTTGTTGAGGTTTGAATAACTTGAGAGTCATATAAGTCAAAATATAAATGCCAATACGACCCAGATTATCCACACACCGCATTCGTCGGCCGACTAGATGATTGCATTTTAGGTTCAATATCAATTTACGGATTAAAAAGTATGATAAAGATGTTTTATATATTAAATCTTTATCTGTTAGTTTTTCTGAAATGGCATTTTTCTAATTAATTCAAGATAATCGGCATTAAAACGCACACCCTGAGTATTTCACTATATCTTGACATTCATTATTCATATTTTATGGAAATGAATACATGTATTGATTGGTCGTGCTAAATTAAATCACCGTCTGTCTATACCGAAGAATTTTATCAATGAGAAATTTAGAAATATATCAATATAATAAACTCAATCAACCAAAAGTACAAGGAAAAAAATTAAAAAATAAATACATCATAAACAAAATAGCTCGGTTTTTAAAAATTAAGCTACAGCAATTAGTAAAAACTAAGCATCATCTTTTCGGTCTAGAAATTACTTTTATTATTATTACTGGGACTGAGGGGAAACAGTGCAATTGTGATTGGTAATGGGTGACACCTCCAGGGTTACATTTTGACTTTTCAAGTGGTACAATAAATTGAGAATAAGTAATATTCTTTTAAAGACTTCTAGCCTGACTGAAAATATTTTTATCACCGGATCAACTCTTTAGGAAGTCACATTTTTAAACTAGTAGAACTACAGTTATCATCAAGTCCATTTCACAGTTCACAAGGCTTCCACCCATGGGTCTCGTGCATTGGTTAATAATTTCCTCGGGACAAGAAGGTATTGAATTCGATTTCCCGGGCTAATGAACGTGACGAATAAAACGTAACTGACCCAGTGACATCCATATTAAATTTTGTCGTTTGAAAACGTCACATATTGAAGCAAAGCCTGTAATATTATGTTCACTATCACCGTACATTGTCATTATTGGTTACTATTTTATTTTTATTTTTGTCAATATTCAACTCAATTGGCATCGTGCGTCTATATAAGAAACATTGTAGTAGTTAGAAAATCTAAAATTGGAGTTATATTTCAATAAATATATGTTTCTAATGTTACAGGAAAAGGTTGAATACATTTTTCTTGGAATATTTACAATCGAAGCAGTTCTGAAGATAGTGGCTTTTGGCCTCGCTTTTCATCCGAACGCATACTTACGTAACGGATGGAACGTCATCGATTTTGTTATTGTTGTAATTGGGTATGTTTCTTTGCATAATTTACTTGTTATAAGTACTGCTTCTGGTTTTGGACAGACTGAGATATTTTTGTTTCGGTATAACATTTCCATTTTTCATAACACATTGGAGATTTGACTTAACCGTGATCTCGAACTCTAACGACCTTAAATAGTTCGCTACTTATGCATGTTCAAGATTACAAGATACCAATTTATGCCCACATCAAGAATTTTCATTTATTAAAAAATATTGCATGCGTGTATTGCTCGTTAAGATAATCCAACTATTATTGCGTGCCAACGATGTGTTTCACTTTTATAATTATAGAAAGGATTCTCTCTCGCGTTTACCGGCATATTCACCACGTTTAAAATCGATTCACTCACGAACGATTCAAACGAATGCACGCGTCTGGATACACATAAAAGATTTTATGACTCAGTTTAAAAATATTGAGTTGTAAATATTTATCTCCATAGTTTTCACTTGGGGGAATGTGATTACTCAACATTTTCAGTGTTAAAAAAGTTTGCGTTCTGGTACTTTGTTATAGAAAATACATTTTTAAATATAACATTGTTTACCGTAATATTATTCAATGGTAATTTTAACATTTTTAATTCCTATTTTCTAGGTTGATCAGCATCGTTTTGGAAAAGGCAGATGTGGGAAGTACCGATAAAGTCCGCTCACTTCGTGCCTTCAGAGTTCTTCGACCTCTTCGTCTTGTATCTGGCGTACCAAGTAAGAACAAATGTTTTATATTTAACAGCAATTAGTATTAGCATAGTACTACTTCACCTACTGATATACACGAAATTGTATAATTTGAAACTTGGTCCATGCATTTTACGACTTTTGATCGCGAATTTGATACGTTTTAGATATTTTGCAACCAAATACAATTGTTTGACATTCTTGGGATGTATTTTTTATACATACTTTGGACCTCCAGAAGTATGCGCACCAAGATGGCGCACAACCTGAACATAGTAGGTGTGTACCGGTTAGGATTCAGGTTGTGCAACATCTTAGTGCGCATACTTCTGGAGCACCCATACTTTTAATTTAGTAGACGGGTGAGATTGCCTCCATTGAGTCAAAACGATCCCATCGGTGGTCGCAAACCTCAGAAATGTCACTCGATGTGAACAAATTAAATTACATTATGGAAATTAGTGCAAGAGAATCGTCCGTGATAATCAATGCTAAAATAAGTTCCTGGTAACGCAGCTATTGCTGTGTAGGTGACAGCTTTACAAAATGCAATCTTTCTGCACAATCATAGGATAAAGGCTAGGGAATGGTGAACTAATTAAATTAAATAAAATCAATCTTCAATTTCAATACAGTAATGGATTAAAACCAGATTTCATTTTGATTAATAATGCATCGGAATGTAGCCATTTGATTCATAATTTACAATTAATTCACCGCAGCCAGTGAAATTACTGAAAAATTGATATATGGATAAAGCTGGAAATATAAATAGCACTAGAAAAAGAAACCTACTATAATGTTCGAACTGTGGCTAGCTGATCTTCAGCTAAATTTTTGATTCGAAAAATAAACGATTTGTCGTGACCACGAAGAATTCCAGGAACGGGTCCTCTGACATGAAGCATCCTTGCACAAATGTTTGCGTTTCATATTATACATTAGTAGATGTCATGACACATATACATCATGAAAAAGCATTCGACTAACAAAATCATATCTACTGAGTCTACAGTACGTATTTTTGCTTAAAATAAACATATGGACAACGTGTATGTACATGGTTAGAAATTCGACATTGAAAACTGGTATTGAAAATTGAAAATGCGACTTTGCAATATTACGTATAAATCTTAATCGAAATCTATTAGTTTTAGTGTACTATTTATTACCCGTGAATTTTTTTCATTTATTGACTATTGAACTAAAAGCTTCAAATTGAAACAAAAGCAGTACTTTATATTTAAATATACTTTTGATAAAGCTGTATGATCTGCAAAAAAAAGAATCAGATTGGGAAAAAGTTATTATCGTTTCAGGTATTCATGCATATAATAAATTGTGTTTCTGACCCATTACCGGAATTATATAGTAAACGTCATTAGGAAAACATCCATTAAGGTATAATTTTGCATTGAATGTAATAATTGACATTGCTTTGACATTATGCACAAAATGAATTAATTCTTCCCCCTTTTCACATTGATTTTCTGCGCTAAAATTAGAAGAAATTTTGTGTAGGCACAAAATTTTACAAAAGAATCAATATTTTTTGTCTCAAAATCCAGTTTTGATAAATAAAACGACCAAATGTTTAAAAATCGTGACTCTTTTGTGAGGAAGAAAGATCTCATAAAACATTATACAAAGTTACTCGTATAGTGTATGGGTATGTGGACCACACACAACGTGGGAGGGATTAATCAATTCCTCAGTGTAGATAACACCAAAAATTAAATTCAAAAAATTTTCTAATACCATAAATATTGTAAAACTTACGGTAATGAATTTTTTTTTTTTTTTTCTTTCCACAATTACTGACAGGATGTGTGACATTAGTTAACCAGTCGTTGATGCTTATAATCGTGGTTGGGAGATAATATATTATATTGTAATACTTTAAATATATTTTGCGTCTGGCTACTACTATATGTAATAAATTTCGACAGGCGATGCCGATGGCAGTCGAAAGGTAGTTTTATTTTTTGATATTGCTGATCGCGACTGTGTGGCTAATCGTGCTAAGATTTAGGAATACGCTCGCCACCGCACCTCTATGTTGGGTATGGGATTAGTTAGTTATTTGTTTTCGAAAGCATGGACTTGATGGTGGAGGACCAGCGGTTACGTGAACCACCCTACGGCGGCGAGGAGTCCAGCAATCCTCTCGCACATAATCATTCCCGCATGGGATTCAAAGCTGCGAGCCCATGCAGAGTAATTAACGAGGGGCCGTGGTTCGCCATATAGTCCCCCCCCCCCAAGGGGATATATATGTAAATCCTATCCTATCACGGGAATGCAAGTTTGAAAAAGTGTTTGTTGGTTGTTTTTCTATGTCGACACGAACGGAAACGATTTTGAGATTTGTCGTTTTTTAAGAACGAAAGAAAAATAATTTGTGCAGAAATATTTACTTGATTTAAAAAAAAAATCACAATTGTTTCTAGGTCTTCAAGTTGTCTTGAACGCCATCATTCGAGCCATGGTGCCTCTTCTTCACATCGCTTTACTTGTTATATTTGTTATCATTATTTATGCCGTTGTGGGACTTGAGTTATTTAAAGGAAGACTTCATAAAACATGTTATCGGAATGAAAGTGGTATGAGCTTTTTATATTTTCAATCCTTCATTATCGGACACGAAGTGGACCTATTGGTATTTTTTTCTTATTGTTGTTATAAAAAAATCACCTTTCTCTTTAACTACAGGACCAATTGCTTTGCTTTTTCAGTGGTGAAAAAATGTCTCTTGCGCTAGAAGGCTATTACTTTTATTTATTTCAAAATTTTCCGTGAGTCCAGCGAAGTCGTGAACACTGGGTACCGGCAGGCTACTGTGACAGACTGTATACTAGTACTACTTCGTGCCCATATATTTTAACATCGCTTTATTGTTCATAGCCTTTTCCCATTCTTTTGTTTTTATTCCACTACGCTATCTGTATCTTTCTGTTTTAAATTATCAATTTTATTTCCAGGCCACTTCACTTTTGCCGAAGACGATCCAATGCCTTGCTCACCCCAAGGCGACCCAGGTCGCGACTGTCCCCCAGACACACTCTGTTTGTCCGGTTGGCAGGGACCGGCCAAAGGAATTGTTAATTTTGATACATTTTATTTTGCGATCATTACTGTGTTTCAATGTATTACAATGGAGGGCTGGACGGACGTACTATATTTGGTAAGTGCTGAAACTTCATTTGGATGGGTCTCGGTTATTTTATCTCGTTACGAATATTCATCCGGTGCCCACTAAAGTTTAATTCCTTGTTCAAATTTAAAATTGCAAAATATATAACGCAGTTTGAAATAATTTTTACATATCCAAACGAGTAATAATTATAATTTTTTTCTGAATATCATTGACTATGGACTAGAGATGTACCGATGTATCGGTATCGGGTATCGGTATCGGCAATATCGGCCATTTTTTCGGTATCGGCCATGTATCGGTATCGGTTAGATTAAGGCCGATACTTCCGATATATTTACCTTTTTGATATGGTCCAGAATGTTTTAAAAGATAAGTTGGAATACTACTTTTTAATTTATTTTTTGTCTGGAGAGATCGTGAGCTATGAGCCATACATGTCCCTACCCCCGCGAGAGAATATGATTCACGTATTTTTAGCTATTTTCGCTGTCAAATTTTTATATTCACATTTTTAATATTACATAGTAATTATGAAGAAATATATCAACACGGCACATAACAAAAAGCAATTAGACGCCCAGTTTTAAATCATACAGTGGAATTGGGGTCCTTATTAACGGCACATGGACTTTTGGCACGGGTATAAATTCTGACTGTTTGTCGTCAAGTACGAGTGTCATATAGTCCGACGACATCGATAAACTAAATTCCGACACAATTATCCCTCTACGCAGATATTAATTTTTGTTTAACAACACAATTTCTTTATAGATATATTGACATGACCGCCTAGCCCTAGAGGGCCTAGAGTCCTAGACTGTCTCAAATATATGATAGCAATTGTATAATAATATAAAATAGTAAAGTAAAAAAACATCCTCGACGGTTATAGGTAGGCCTTCTTTTGGTCGGTGCTGATTGATATTCTTTCATGTTGGCTTTGACTTATTGCGTCGACGATTACGATTAGCCACGAAATAAAATATTTGAAAAATGCTTTTAATTTGAACGTAGGACGGCGGCTCTAGAATGTGTGGGTGATATTCGATATTCTCTTAAACACGAATAACGATATTCGAAGGTCGCGATATTACCATTAAATTCAAATTGGACATCCCGGCTTATGGGTTTTCTAATTGAACACCGAGATTACTAGCGTTACTGTACAGTGTATCTTAATCAGTTGAAGCAAACACCAAACATTAATTTCATATTATGTGATATATCATTTTTCGATCTGAAATAATGTGTACTATGAACAACGCTCAAAGACCATTGTTTTAACCCGTCTGCCCTACACAGCACACCTAATTAAGTAATATTTACATAGTATCGGTATCGGAATATCGGTAATATCGGCCTTTTTGTAGTATCGGCGTATCGGTATCGGTATCGGCTTTTTTAGCTGGTATCGGATCGGTATCGGTATCGGCGACAAAAGTGGTATCGGTACATCTCTACTATGGACCAATATAACAAATGTTTATTGGCGACGCTTTGCTGAGCGTTCATCGCACACCATTTTTGTGGCTTGTTACAACCTGCTACGAGCCATGACTCACAGGTTGAATGACAATGAAATAGATAAAATATAACGCGCAACAACGTTCATCATATTTATTACAACTGCAACACTAATATTTCATGATATTAATCGCTGGCCTCGTCTGTTCGTCCAACAAAATCTTGAAGCTGCGTCTGTGGCAAATCTTTTTTCAATGCGTAATTTGAGGTTGGGTCTCAAAACTATTTTAAGGTGTTCTTTTTTATTTTAATAAGTTTTGCCTACGTTGCAGAATGTTACTAGTTTCTAATTTGTGTATTTGTTTACTAGATGAATGATGCGATAGGAAACCTCATGCCTTGGGTATATTTTGTATCAATGATAATCATCGGTTCATTTTTTGTTATGAACCTCATTCTTGGTGTATTGAGCGGGTAAGTTTATTAGTTTCCAATATTATGATCATATTTTATATTACAGCTAAGAATCGTTTATTAATCTCACAGTAATGTTATGCACTATAACCAATGCCTCTGTTTGCAGTCAATTGAGCGTCGTAACTAGATGATTTAAAAAATAAATTAGCTAGCTTACATAAGTTGAACTTACGCGCATTCCAAGTATATTTGTTGGGTTTATACAAATTCTGTGGTTCATAGTGTATTGAAAATCGATCTACCCAGTGAAGTTGGACGAACAATTGTTAAACAAAAATTGACTACAAAATCGACGAAACATAGAGAAATATATTGGCCTTACCAACGTGAAAATATAGCTTATATAATATGTACCGATTTGTGACACGACATGAACTCGCGACGTCATTTAACTCAAACTCGAAGTCGATCGAATACTTCAAATGAAAAACTCGGACACGTACCCAACTATTTGCCAGTGAGACCTAACTCAATGATTGGTTCGACTCGTGTCTCGGACTCCTGACTCGACTAAATTCGAGGTCCGGGATTTAGGGATCTTACTAAATACTTGTTTGGATTTGGTCAAATCTGTCGACATCCTAACAGTATATAGATGTACTCAATTCGTTAACTATCAACATATTTATATTTCAGAGAGTTTTCTAAGGAAAGAGAAAAAGCAAATTCTCGTGGTGAGTTTCAGAAATTACGAGAAAAACAACAAGTAGATGAAGATATGAGAGGATACATGGATTGGATCACACAAGCTGAAGATATTGAACCTGTTAATGATGAAGATGGAAGGGATGATCGAAGTAGGTGTTTTCAAATTATTCCCACACAAGGTTTTATGCATGTGGTGAAACTGACTAAAATGTAATTATTACGAACTTCCTTTACTACAACGAATCGAGAGTTCACATGGCACACCGAATTTATTACCCGTCTGTCAGGAAATCGATTGTCCGTGTCCCCTTTACATATTAGCTCTAACCGTACGTATAACTACTATGAAGTCGTAACAAAGTACGATTAAATCGTATACAAACTCCAGCTTTGAAAAAAGTACACTGCAGAATAATGACGTTCTTGCAACGGCAAACTTGTCTTATGTTACCTGTATTTTAAAGGGTACTCCCGTAGTGTGTGTACCAGGTTAGGGTTAGGCCATAATTTTATTCCGATTTTTCTTATTTTAGTTCTATTACGAGCTCGGGGACTGTCTGTGTTGTCCAAGTGAATATACCACCTGCCCATAGGTTTCAGTCCTTTTATACAATTTGATGTAAAGTGGGCGAACAAAATTAGTTACCTCCACATTGGTACACACACTTCTAGAAAGCCTTTTAAAGCACATCCCAATACATTTTAAATTGAGTGTTATTGTTAATTTTTCAGTGAGTAGCGACCAATTGGATGAAGTAGGGAGTGACGTTTCTGGAATGCAATTAGACGAAAGTTGGTGGCAGATGCAGCGGTAAGTGACCTTGTCAGTACTAACTCATCGTTTAACGTGAACCAGATTTGAATCAATCTGGAAATTTTAAGTTCAACTAATTTTCTTAAGTTTTTCTTCTTTTCTTAATTTTTGTAAATACTAGACAAAACTCCGTATACTCAAACATAAAAGATCGTATTCAATTTGATGAGGCGAACTGCCTAAGAACCAAATAATTGAGGCATGTCTTAATAAGATTAAGATGAATTTTACCTGTGTTTCCTATTATGGAATGACCCCTACTTTGTGCAGGCGGCTATGCTTTTTAGGGATTTAGAACACCAGTTATTGTTGAATATGTAAAGAATAACTTTGGATTTCTCCAGTTTGCCGTAAACACCACATGCGTAAATCGGCTCAGTGTTTTTGTCCATTGTCATCATTCGAGTTTTGTATCGCATCTTTGTATTTTGTAGTAGGATGATGTGTCCTTTGCTTTCCTACGGCAGCCCATGGGAATAACAACCTTCGCAGCACACTGCATATGCATGCTGGTGTTCCATAAATAAACTGTTTCAATTGCAAATTTGTTTAGGCCAGATGTTCCCTTACTATACAAATTATCTCGGTAGGGAAATCGTAGGTAAAACTATGTTGCGCTTCTTCGACGTTGTATGATTGACCAAATGCATTTATAGCGTGATCCAATGTAGATTGTATCAATACCCATAACTTGGCTGTTTAATTTGCCATGCAACAAACAGGGTAATTAAAATCTTATCAAATAATAACTAAATTGTCGTTGGCAATTATTAGCGATCTAAAATTGGCGTCACTCAGGTTTGCGGTTGCTTGAACTCGAACTTAGAAATGAACCCTGATCAGTTCGTTAATTTTTAAATGAAAAAGTGATACATGATAGCAGGACACTGAGATGTTCCCGTGGAATTCCCTATCCCTCATATTGAAGTTTATCGGTCTACACTTTCGTGTGTAGAAAGTTTGTTCGTTTTTCTCCTTACCTCTTGAAACGCGATCTGAAACACTAAAAATTGGAAGATCTCAATGTTCGACTGTGACTTTAAATATTGAAAACATAAACCAACTTGAAGTGACTTAATAGTGACTTTTTATATTCATATAATCCTAAATCTGCTTTTCAAAAATACGCTCCTCGGCGATTATCTTTTGTACAATTTTCCCATTAACATTATTCATTTCGTATGAAGCAACGCGTATTTTATCGCCCATTTGATTGTTGAATAAACAAATGTGCATTTTATATAAGTAGTCCTTATACGTGAGTTCAATGTTGGCTAAACTTCTCCGCAATGTTGATTAAACAATTTCCTTTGTTACGAAATGTTTCGGCCTGGTAAAAACTAAGTTAATTGGCTGCAGAAACGCTGCTGGAGTGTGTAAAGAAAAATTTCCTTATTCTGTTCAGCGTAGTCCATTATATAATTTGTTTAAGGTGACAGACATCGTAGTTTGAACAAAGATCTGCAACACTACATGAACAATATTATTGGAAAAAACGTCAATAATTGTGTTGTAATAATATAATTGTATATTAATCATATATACATAATTTTTTAAATATACAAAAATCTAAAATTCCATACTTGTATCTAATCTCTTTTTATACATTGTATATACTGTGTTATTAAACACGAAGCGGACATATATGTCGTTTTGGTATTTTGTTGTTGTTGTTACTTTTTATTCGTCTTGTTGCTATGGAAAAAATCTCTTTCCTTTTTAATTACTATAGAGACCAATTGCTATGAAATTGTCAGTGGTTAAAGATTGCTGTCGTCAATAGAAGGCTATTATTGTTATTTATTTCAAAAACTTGTGTGGGCTCTATGGAATTCATTTTTGTGTTAGATTGCATCATCAAAATTAAATATTGCGCACCTTGTGGCGGTTCCGCGTTCGCACACGTTGCGTTGTGGTGGTCAGTCACAGTCAGTCAGTAGTTTATTTTTCACCAAAATAAAAATGCACTTACTGGGAATATAAATTTAAAAAAAGTTGAAAATGAAATTTCACGGCGAAGGATGCCGCGAAAACCAAAGTTGGTTATCGATCAGCGACATCTGCGATAAAAGTCTAACTTCGATACAAGTTTAATAGAAATAAGTCGAACAATATATAAGTTAATATATTGAAGTCCAAAACCATATTTGTTACAGAAAAGAGACTCCGGGCTCTGACTACGGTACTGTACCAGTACTGTGAAAGATTACATACCCGTACTATTACGTTTTGGCTTTTGTTACATATATTCAAGCATTGCCCTCTTGTTTATCTTGAAATCTTTGCACATGCCAGTACATAAATGCCGTGGATTAATTTATGCGACGTGTCTAGCTACTGTAGTATCAATCCATTTAGGACTTATTTGTATTGAGTAAACTAAATATAAAGTAAAATATTTGATGTCGAAACATAAACCTCTAGAATAATTTAATATACATGTGATATTTTACTTTTGGTCGATGATGTGCGTCAAACTGATATACATGGATGATAAGCTTGATATTAAGGGTTACTTGTTTTTCGTTATCTTTAATCCGGTAGCTTAGTCAACGACGAGAAAAATAGTCGTCATTGTATTTAAAATCCAGATCCTCGTTAGATGGTTGTGTTGTTTCATCTATTCTCCCCGACTAACGATATCCACTAATGCAATATAGTTTTAGGGACTGGAAGCTGTTCTATCAGATATATCTTACTCATATTTAAATACTAGTCATGTAATATTAATGTAAGAAGGCTCAAGCCCTATTTATCTTATTTGCAATAGTAATATAACTGGACGAATTTATAGATTAAGTATTGTTCTTCGAAGTGCGTTTGCATACGAAACCATAAGCAAGGCCACCGCTGCTAGGACTCTGCAAATGATAGTCAAAGTATTAAGAAACAGTTAATCTTACTATTCACCATCAAAAATGTTTACCATTGCTTCTATGTATCTTTTTTGTTTTATTCATTCTCAAATAATATTTTTACGTTCTGTATTCATTATATCTCATGCATATAAATTGATTGTAAATTCATTTTCTTATGTGTTTTTTTTCTTTTGCTTCTTTATGTTGTCACCCGTATTGTTTCACCATCGTCGTTTCGTTATAAATACTTGACAAATCTTCAAACAGGAGAAAATTGTTTAAAGTCTGCTACAGGTAGGTCTGATTTATCATCCGTAATATATGTTTTGTACAATGTGGAATTGTAAGTGCTGTTAGTCTACTGTAAAGTTCATCATTCGAAAGAGTGCTTGCACCCTCAGCTGCATTTTAGTATTTATATAAATGGTTGGAAACACCATCGCTCATTACAGCGAACAGCTTTCTGCTTTTGGCTCGCGGATCGGTTCTCTGGGGGCCACAAGCAAATGCCTTCACTCCATTGGCGATGACTAAATTAATTTAAAGTAAATTGAATGTGATTTGTTTAATTCTTTCACTGAAATGCATTTATCTTTTGTATTCGTTTGTTGCCGTTGTGAGTGATAAACGTAAAAAGCGAAGCCCGTTAAAAGCTAAACCAAGTAATTTTTTTGAAGAGCAAAGACCCACAAGTGTTGAGTATATGAGCCACGAAAATAAATGTGATTTTCATAAAAATAATATGTTACAGTCGACGATGGCGGCGATGGAACCGCAAGACTCGACGAAAATGTAGGACGATGGTGAAATCAAAAGGATTTTATTGGGTTGTCATCGTACTTGTATTTCTCAACACACTGTCTTTAGCTACAGAACACTATCAACAACCTTATTGGTTAACCGTGGTGCAAGGTACAAAATAAACTTACAATTGTTGTTTTCTGCAGGTGAAGATTTAAAAATGATAAAAATATTATGCAAATTTCATCAATTTTAACAAAGATTTCTACGTTAACTCTACGTACATAACACTTGTTTACGATGCATAATGAAAATAGCATTATGACACTATATTTTATTATCTGTTTTTGTTTGTTACTGATACGTCTCCAGCATATTGCGTAGTACTATACTTAGAGCGTTTTGATTCTTCAAAATTAATTTGCAACAAACCCGATTGTACTAGGCTGGGTGCTGACGCACAAAACATATCGCATTAATGAATACTCCGAGTTCCATACAATTTTGTTATTACAGTCAAGTGGATTTACACTGGTTAGAACAAATGAAAACAATTGTCGGAAGGTTTTTGATCTGTTATTCTTATGATATGTTTCCAAAGCGGGATTAAAGGATTCATACGAGTTAGAATTTTGGTATTTTGTCACGAATTTTGACCACTGGAGATAACTCGTTTAACAATGAGGCAAAAGGTTCATTCCATGTTTCTCAAAATTTAATAAAACTCGGATTATTGTCGTATGATGGCGGGTATAGGCATAGACAAAAATCTATCTGAAACACATTTGAATTGCAAAAAAGATCGATTGTATTATCGACTAAAAATTGACAATCGACTAAAAAGCCCTGGAAGTATACAAAGCACTTATTTTAAATTGCCTACAAAATTAATTACAACCTTGATGAGATGGTAGACATGAAATTTGAATCAGAAATGTGTAATCTGCGATGACAAAACAGCTAAGTCTAATGCTTCTATCATAGCGCCTAAGCCATCATGCCACCTAACCAACTCAAATGTTTGCAAGGTGGAATTTCTATGAGCTTTTGTATGTATATGATTTTTCCTAATTTGGAATTTTCTAAAATCGAATTCCCGAATCCCATATATATTTCTAATTTCTAATTGTTTACTTTTTTAGATTTATCAAACAAAATTCTACTTGCTCTGTTTACGTTGGAAATGTTGCTGAAAATGTACTCATTAGGAATGCAACAGTATTTTGTATCCTTGTTCAACAGATTTGATTGTTTTGTGGTTTGGGGAGGAATAATTGAACTCGTTTTAACGAACTCTGAGGTAAATATTGTTTGTTCTTCAAAATAAGCAAAAACATCTATTAAAATTAGACCAAAGGATATGAAATTTAAGGAAAGAAATTGACTTCGCATATTTTCAACTTGTCAAAATTAATTTGGTCAAATTCGACTTTTTATGTCATAGTGTCGTGTCTATAGATTAATTCATCCAACAATGATATCACCACACAATATAATATTTCTTAGGGACAAATTTACTAAATTTAACTAAACAGAGTTTAACGCTCCGTGTTTTCCGACCTTCTTGCCAATGTACATTAATTACCCTTACGACACCAGAAAGTATCGGAAATATCTAGAACTATCTTTATATTTTAGGTTATGGAACCACTCGGTATTTCTGTGTTACGTTGTGTTCGTTTGTTGAGAATCTTCAAAATGACGAGGTAAGATTTCCGGTGTGGTTGTCGAATACGGGTAAACATGTGGTATCTTACTCATTATAAATCTGATGACAAATTTGTAATTCATTCATCATTGATCAAGGACCACCTTTTTTGTGTATGAAATCGTTAATTCTATTATAAACGATTTCGTCAGTCAAAAACCCAAAACAGTTTTATAGCAAGCTGGAGATTCATATATACAGTTTAATCAAATCAAAATATCAGAGCATTTTATTGTCTGACACATGGACCGTTTTTGAAGTTCAATAACAAGGCGTTTGCTCATGCTGTCAGTCTGAATAAAAGTACTAATCTGGTCTAAGAGTCCATAAATTCATAGTAGATTAGTGTTACTGACGAAACAGTGCGTTTACCCGTTTATGAAAATACTTAAACTATTATCAAAATTCGTACTGGGGAGGCCATTCAGACAACGATTGAGGTCATATGAACATCTTTGCATTTCACTATTGGTCCTTCGGCGTAGAAAGCATTGTTCAATGCAAGCTTGCATTGCGATTTGAAAAAAAGAGAGCCATTTTTAGCATACCAACATTTGTTCAGTTATATCGACTAATGAAACGTTCAAAAGTAGTTTTATATCCAAACATATCGCAAAAATCCCCTCAGGGAAATTTCATCGTATCAGACGACTATTAATTGTTTTTCATGATACCCGTGACCAAGATTTATGTCCTGATTCACACATCGGAATTGGTTTTATAATTAGATTTGTAAATATGTAAATATTGTCCAATGTTACTGTAAATTTAATAATTGTTTTGTAAACGTTTAATCATATCATAATGAATACTGGGCTCGGCCGAATCTGAAATTCGGAAAAAATTGAAACTGTAACTGATAACAGATGAGAATCAGTGGTATTTTGCGGATTGATTATTGTGTTCATTTGCTAACATTTACGTGATATTGTGTTTCACACGCATTAATTTGAATCAATTTGCTGCATTTTAAAACAAATCCTCATACGTTCTTTAGGTATTGGAATTCACTGAGCAATCTCGTCGCATCTCTTCTCAATTCTATTCGTTCCATCGCAAGTTTACTCGTCCTACTATTTCTCTTTATTATAATTTTCTCCCTTCTTGGTATGCAATTGTTTGGTGGAAGATTTGGTGATATAGCCGAAGGAGACGTAAAAATCAGATCGAACTTTGACACGTTTCCACAAGCTCTACTCACCGTGTTTCAGGTACACTGCATTATTTGATAGAATTACTCACAATGACGCGAAAGACCTTCCTACATAAGGGAGATTCACAGAAAATTCCAATTTTATCTTATAAATTTTGTGGTGTGTTAATTTTTGAGTCTGTTTGACTTAATTATTAGGCTGATTAGCTATATTTCCATGTGCGATCGGGAGTTAAACGTAATACTTAATGTTTGCGCGTTTCATAATCACAACAAAATAACTTGTGTAACGTACGGGCAGGCAACCAACGGGGCTTAGTGGCTTCATTATAGAGGCATGGAATAATGTTGACAAAACAATATTCTAATTAAAAATTTGCGTTTTCCCACCCAGGTGTAGCACCAATGCACGTCTTTAACGGCATAAATTAATGTATATCCAGGTTGTTCATGGTACATATTTTTATGTCCCATTCCCATCCCATTCCATAGCAATTATGCCTGTCCCATCCTATCCCACGGAATTCCCGTTGAAATAAAATTCAATAAAAATTGCTAAACTTAGGTTCAGCGTCTACTAAATAGAACTACATGTACGAATAAACATGCAAAACAACAAAATTTACGGAATTTGTTAACTTTATATTCATAATTATTATATACGTGTCCATCAGCCCCTTCACGAAGTATATTTTCAATGCTGAATATATTTTGCTCTTTATAACTAACGAGAGAGCTATGCTCAAATATATGGACACGAATTCCATAACCAAATGTTTTACCGTCATTTCCCCAAAGGTCATACGGTTGTGGTGTCCCACGCGTCCCATGAGAAATACAAATGTGTGCTGTCCTATCCCATGGGACGTTTTCCATGGGAATCCCATTCCCATGGACAAGCCTGCGTATATCCCATAGTAACTAGCCTAAGATTTCGCAAACGAAACTTCCAAAGACATCACTACACATCTGATGAAAGTTTTCACACAATATTTACATTTCCAGATTCTAACTGGTGAAGACTGGAATGTGGTGATGTACAACGGCATTGAGGCTTATGGTGGAGCAAAAACGATTGGTTTACTTACTTCAGTATATTTCATTATTCTATTTGTCGGAGGAAACTATATCTTATTGAATGTCTTCTTGGCTATTGCTGTTGATAACTTAGCAGATGCTGAAAGCCTTGGTGTTGCCCAGAAAGAGAAAGAAGAAGAAATTAAAAGGAAGAAAACAATGAGACTCAAAAAACTTCGGTACGTAGGGCGTGATTCTATTCTATTTAAATGCATTCTTTTGTATATACACAGAATTTTATTCAACAGTTTATAGGAATATTTTTAGTGTTATGAAAACTCGAGTTATTGATTCGAATCGAGCACGATTTATCGAAGACCCGATGTGACTCGAGACATTTAAATCAGATGACTCGTACTCGTTATCAGATAACCGCCTGTGAGACTCAACTTAGTGATTGGCTCGACTTCGAATTCCATTCGAGACTCGTATGGTCGTGACTCGAATTGACTCAACTAAGTGATTGACTCGACTTTGGACTTTATTCAAAATTTGTATGGCCGTGAATCAACTTAGCCATTGACTCAACTTCGGATTCCATCCGTATCTCGTATGGCCGCGACTCGACGTTACACAACTTAGTGATTGACTCGACTTCGGACTCTATTCTAGACTCGTATGGCCATGGCCCGACTTAACTCCCGACTCGAGGTTTAGGGACTTCTTCCTAACATTACAAATCATTACCCAAATAAACTTTTTTTATGCTAAAGTTATTGCTATTTCAGTTTCATTCATTTTACATGGAAGCTAAGATCTGAATACTAATTAACTTCTAGTTTTAATTAAAATCAGTTTATTTCAAAATTATCAATTTTTGATAACTGATCTGATATTCAATGCCATTTTGGAAGCAATAGATGTGATTAAGCTTTAATTCTTGTGAATAAATATTATACAAATTCAATCAGTTTTAAGCGATGTAATCTCCGAAAATTTAATCTATTTCTGTGTTTAGAAAATTATTTAAAAAAAAAGAACAATTGAGTGTAGAAGCTGATCAGCTGGGCAAAGAAGATGCATTGAGTAGAGTCGATGAGGAAACAAACATAAACGATTATGAAGACATAAGGTAATAAAATCGTAGTCAGCTAAAATAATATACTGAATGCGACATAATTCTCTTCAACTAAGGTTTTTTTTCTGACAGTTGTCACAATGGGTACTTCGGTAGTGTGTGTACCAGGTTAGGGTTAGGCCATAATTTTATTCCGATTTTCCTTATTTTAGTTCTATTACGAGTTCGGGGACTGTCTGTGTTAGCCAAATGAATATACCCTCTGTCCATAGGTTTCAGTCCCTTTACACAACTTGATGTAAAGTAGGCGAACAGAATTAGTTACTTCCATATTGGTACACTCACTTCTGGAGCGCCTCACAATGAATCCAACATTGAACAATTGGCGATTCTTACGACAAGGTTTGTTTTGCTCTCTAGGATCGAGGTAACTGGAGCATCAGATACAAATTCGGATAAACATTTGCCCGAATTGAGCGACAATGAATCGGAACCAGAAATACCGGCGGGACCGAGACCTCGACGAATGTCGGAATTACATTTGAAGGAAAAAGTTGTACCAATGCCGGAAGGATATGCATTTTTTATATTAAGCAATGTAAACCCGTAAGTATAACATTTCAATATACATATATATACAAGGAAATTATCGTTTTTCTGCATTTCTTCAAATATGAAATATTCTAGGCAGGGCCGGTCTTGTCTATTGTGGGCCCCCTTGCGAAACCGGTTGCCCCCAGTACGAATAGGGCTTGAGAATATTAACTGAAAATTAAGATTATGTAATAGAAAATAAATTTGTCTTTATTCTTTACTGCCTTGTAACTAGGTATAAAAGCATAATTAAAAAGTAACTTCACTTTGCGAGGCTTGCGTGTATACAATAAACACACTGACCTATACGTAATTATAATTTGTAATGTTTACTTTGATAATTCACAGCTAGAATGAACAAGGGGCTATTGCGACCTCATTGGTATCAGTGGCATAGCCCGGCATTCAATTTACCTCACTTCTTGTGATGGCGGGCAAACAATTTTCCAATTAAGTCGTAAAATAACTTATTATGGTGTAATAAAACAGATTATGAACTAGGAATCACAAACTAGAAAAACCGCAAGAAGATTACTTTACTGCGCAACTGTATCATTATTGCGGATTACAAAGCAATAATTTCTCACTTTCCCCAAAATTTAAGCCTGCAATGTGTCTTGTCTGAATAATAGTTAACGATTACACCTTTTACAACGCATACACGTATTGGAGCGCATCAATTGAATCATTCTCTTCAAACGATGCATGCTAACACGTAGGTGTTTTGTAAAATTAAACTGTGGGGATAGGATAAGATTTTATCTTTTAAATTGAGAGGCCGAAATTCATGTTCCCACTCGCTGTGATAGCTCTTTCGAGCAAGAAATACTTCACAAAATCCTTTTTATTTGTTAGAAAATAAAGCTGTACACACACAGCAAACCACTTTGAGAGATCGTTAGGATAATCTTGCAACTTCATTGAACATAAGCACAGAACTTTATTTTGATGACATAACTTTTCTGTTGTGTATTCATGACACTACAATCCTCAATATACTAGCCCCTATGCCACCAAATACAGAATACTAGTATGGAACTGTAAATCCAGTATCCTCAAATGAAAGCTTCCAAAATTGAGAACGAAACAAAGGAAATTGAGAAAATATAGTCCGTGTGAAATAAACTATTAGAGATGAATATTTTACTTATTTGAAATTCTACCTACTTTCATTCCAATTTTTCAGTGTACAAAATTATGTATTTTCTTTCTAGTGTTCGAGTATTTTGTCATCGTGTTGTGAACGACAATTGGTTCAACAATGGTATATTAGCTTGTATCATATTGAGCAGTATTGCTCTAGCTTGCGAGGATCCGATCAACCCTAATTCACCAAGGAATCAAGTTTTGCTGTGAGTATTGCATCGGAAATTTATAAATATGATAACAAGCGAGAAATATGGATTATAAAAGGATGGGAGAATAGATAAAGTTTTCTTGGTGTATTTTTAGATTATTTTTATAATTGTTCTTGATGACAAAAAATTCCAGCTGTGAGACTTTATGCCGCCATGAGTTTACGGATATTCGATACTCCTTTTCACATTTCAATTAAACGGGATTTTCTGACCCTGTCATTATGTTTTCATGGCAACAGTGATGGCAATGAATAAAAATTTATTTCAGATATTTCGACTACGTTTTCACCGGAGTATTTTCGATTGAGATTGTATTGAAGATGACAGCTTACGGTGTTGTTTTTCACAAAGGATCTTTTTGTAGAAATTATTTCAATTTACTCGATTTATTGGTCGTCGTTGTCTCTCTCATATCAATGCTCAGCAAGTGAGTATAGTATAATGATATGTTTTGAAGGATCTTGTCATTTTCATACTACACATTGGTAGAATGATGAATAATAATACCGTTGGATTTAAGTGAATTTTTCATAATTTTCAATATGTTTGGTAATAGGTTCATTTTGTTTAATGGTCATTATTCCGTTATGAAAATATCCCTTCAGTAATAACTAATTCTGTGTCGTGCATAAATCATGTAGTTTAGAGTCGGTTGTCATATAACATGTCATATTTCTTTTGATTAGTATTCATTTTTTATTTAAATAGACGATTTTTTTTGCAGTTCGGATACGTTTTCTGTGGTCAAGATTCTTCGTGTGTTACGTGTATTGAGACCTTTACGTGCTATCAACAGAGCAAAAGGATTAAAACACGTCGTGCAGTGTGTTTTTGTGGCAATAAGTAAGTTAACTCTGGTGGTTATGTAGGGGTGTTTCAGAAGCGTCGTGTCCCATATTTGTCCTATTTGTACCACACTGTCCCATACTGGTAAATTTTATCATCGTCCCAATTGTATAAGTCCCACCCTATATGCCTACTCTAACCATTTGGAACTAAAGTTCATTTGAAGTTTTCTATCTACCCGAACGCATAATAGTTGGGAACGACGATACATCGGTTGCGTAGTAGATCATTTGATGAGAATGTTTTGTAAATATTATTATAATTTATACCATGAGGGTTAGTTAGCACGGTGGTCGTAGTGAGCTATTGCGGGAGAAAACTTACGGGACTTCAAAGACCTGTTTGTTTGACAAGATCAATCTCAGGGTGTGATACACAATATAATTCTTATCTAAATGTACTTATACTTGGGTTAAGTCTAGAGTTCATACCAAAACACAAACAATCCGGTTAATATATAAAATACCTTTTACATTTTATAGCGAATAATATGCTGATATGTTAAACGCCGCTATTTGTAAATTTCGAATTGACACTGTCGAATATCAATATTAAGAGCCTGTATGTTCATTACCGTAGTTGGTTTAATTGGAACTTTGGAAGTGTTGATATTTGTATACTTCTAA
Source organism: Styela clava (assembly GCF_964204865.1). Lineage (NCBI taxonomy): Eukaryota > Metazoa > Chordata > Ascidiacea > Stolidobranchia > Styelidae > Styela > Styela clava. The sequence goes on along the minus strand of NC_135257.1, from coordinate 10,160,605 downwards.
TAAACCCATCCGACCTATATTAAACGTTAGAATCTTGAGGGGCGAATTCGACCAACGCGTGACAAAGTATGAATTTATTTTATAATCGAAAGAGTCACTTCAACTATACAAAGACAGCCTAATTAATAAATATATTTAGAAAGCACTCCCCACACTACTTAGTTAATGAGCATATTGCTAATTTGCTGCGGTGAGTTTCTGAATTTCGTTATTGGCAGCAGCCCCAATGACGTCACCAGTCGCGTAAGTACGGATTAACCTATAGTTCAGTGCAGATAAATAAGATGTAAGTTTAAAAATTGTCGTCAGCCGAGAAACACGTGATGCCTATTCGAGTGTTAAAGGTTATAGATGAATTTGAATATATCTTCTCTCTCATGATATCTTAGATAAATGGTAAAGAATGTGGAAATTAATTGCTTTTGAGTGTTTTTTAAACTTTTATTGTATTTTTTCAGGTACCATCGGAAACATTCTCATTATCACAGCATTACTACAGTTTATGTTCGCTTGTATTGGTGTTCAGCTTTTCAAAGGAAGATTGTATTCTTGTACAGATCAGTCTAAACAAACCCAAGAAGAATGCCAGTATGTTGTTTGTGTTGATTCGACAGTTGATTTTATCTACTTTTATCCCTCCCATTTTTGTTGGGCACCAGATAAAATGAGAACTTTCGACGTTTTTGGATGAAAATTTTTGAAATTGAGAATCAAGTCCTTATTCGACCAGTACCTATGTACAATAAACTTAATAATAATGAATCAAGAAAATATCATTAGGTTTACTGCAAAATCTTTTCTAGCGGTCACCTTGGATCGTTGGGAAATTACCTTGCCTTTAATAATAATTGCCTTTTTTGCTACATTCAAATCCATAATATAGTAGACTAATTTTGAACTTGTTTATTTTAGGGGAAATTACTTTGTGTATTCGAACGACAGACATAGCCAACCAAGCGTCGTAGAGAGGGTTTGGGAAAACAGTCCTTTCAACTATGACAATGTCATGAACGCTATGCTGGCTTTATTCGTCGTTGCAACGTTTGAGGGATGGCCCGGGTAGGCAAATAATTGTATATAAAGTGTGACGCTCATGTTTTTGTTTAATTCTAAGTAGTCATAACAAAAGCCGTACAACGTTTCTATTCTATGTTTGTTTAAAACCCATCATCATTATCAATTGTTTTCTGAAAGACGTTTTTCAATGCATTTACACGAGTGCATCTAGCTATCATACTAATGCTTTAGAAGTTTATGTTTGTCAATGAAATTTTAATAAACAAAATTGGAGATTAGTGCCATTGTGGAATTGGCTCGAAACTAACAATTTTTTTGACAGCTTGGAGGTGCAGTACTTCGGGTCTCGCCCCGACCTATTTTTACTACCACCTGGCTTGGGACAGTGATTTGAAGTACGATTTCAATGTTTGGGTTTCTTTTTTTGTAAATAATGTAAAGTTATTGATTATTGTAAAATTGTAACATTTATTCTAATACGTTACCTTCAGCTTGTTGTACAAATCTATCGACTCTTGGGAAGAAGATCACGGACCTAAATATGATGCTCGTCCCGCAGTTGCACTGTTTTATTTTATTTACATCATCGTCATTGCATTCTTTATGATGAATATTTTTGTTGGTTTTGTCATCGTCACGTTTCAAGAACAGGGAGAACAAGAATATAAAAATTGCGAGTTGGATAAAAATCAGGTATCATCTTACAATGTTATTCCTAGGGTAAGAACATAAAAAATATCCGATATTATACTACAGTTTCATAGCATACCCGGCTAAGCTCAATTTGCCCTTTACCGAGGAGGCTGTTTAAAGGGCGTTTGAAGCATACTGTACTATCATCCCCATCCGTAACAAGTCAGTTCGAGAACATCAGCAAACCAGTAATGGAACTTTAGTAACGATTTCGTTTAAGCGATCGCTTAATGATCGTACAATCTAAAATATAATTTTTATATAACGTATACTGAAACATCGTCTTCTCTATCGATGTAGTAACTCTATGAAAACAGCGATATCTCAAAAACGTCGTGTCCTATCTGTCCACTGTTATGAGTTAAATATCGTTATCGTGGTTGAAATGGGATTTACTGGGTGGGGATTGGTATAACATTTCAGCGGAAGGTTGGAGTGAGTATTCATATGAAGTGAGATTCATACAACTTGAACGAATGTGGAACATGTCAAACACGGCATTTTTAAGACACTCAAAAGGGGTGTCTCTATCAGATTTCAGCGATCGTCAATAACAACAGCCTTTTAACGTTACCTTGCCTTGGGTAAGCTTGTATACAAATCATATTCCCAGTATTTAACATGTTATAAATATTTTGCTTTTCAGAGACAATGTTTAGAATATGCACTAAAAGCGAAGCCAGTAAAGCGTTACATCCCCAAAAATCGACACCAATATAAAGTGTGGTTCGTCGTAAACTCAACATATTTTGAATATTTCATGTTGGTCTTAATTCTCCTCAATACAATATGTTTAGCAGTTCAGGTAAAATTTTATTTAGTTTATCTCAGCTTAAATTTAAACCGCTTTGTTTCTTATTTTGATTTATTAGTATACGTCGACTGTTCGGGCAAATTATTTATTTTGTATTTCGATTGATTGATATAAGTACCTTAACAATAATTTCCATGATGAAATAAACCTCATTTTTGTATCTTCTTTGTTTTTAAAACTTTAGCATTACGAACAGTCAGAACAATTGACTGCAGTTCTCAACAAGATGAATTTTGTATTTACTGCACTTTTTACATTAGAAATGATTGTGAAATTAATCGCCTTCAAACCAAGGGTAAGTTTTGAACTCGGATGTATATTTATATATTTTTTATAACATATGACAATTTTTCTTTTTTGTTCCCGTTTTCAGAATTAATAATATTAATTTAATAATAATAAAACTTGGAATATTCATTTTCGATTCACTTTTTATAATTTTGTTTAAATTCAAAGTATATCTGATTACTTTTTAACTTCAATATTATAATTTATTGTTCAATTCTCCGATAATTTATTTTTCATCTTTTTCGCTTGTTACCCGTGGTACAGCAATATCTAACAGACCCGTGGAACGTTTTTGATGCGCTCATTGTGATAGGCAGTTTAGTCGACATTGTGTTCTCCGAGTTTCACGTCGTAAGTATATACGCAAACTATTGGAGCACGTAGTTGGTGTCTTTCTTCTGTCTCTCCGTTCGTATGTGTGTACGTAACCTTGCGTCTGTTTGCGTATCGACTAATGGATTTGCAATACTAGTACCACTAACTTTTTGATGTATGCAATCTGTCTCTATTATTTATCAATTTTAACGAATGCATTTGCTCATATTAGAACACATTGTGGTGTGGTGTAGACAGACACTTAAATGTGAAATGTATTGTAGAATGTAAGAATGGCGTAAGTCGTGTAAAAGGATGTTTTTCATTCATTTAATAAAATTTTAAAAGGAGGAATGTTTCACTCTCAGTTAAGTACCTAGCGGCAAATGATGTTCTAATCACTGCGAGAAAGTTCGAGGTACAGCCCGATGGATACGGAAGTTTATGGAAATCAATTTGTCGGATTGAAACTATTCAATCAGGAGGCAACTTGGGGTGACTCAAAAATGTCGTGTACCACTTTTCCCAATTGTATGAATCTCGCTACATACTTCATATATCCTAACCCAGAACGGTGGGTCGCAACAACAAGTGGGTTGCAACATTTTTGAGACACCGGGCAGCTTGAACCCCGCGTGGGCGGGAGCACATAATCAATGCAAGCTGGTTTGCATTGACAAAGTCGGTAACTTCAGATAAACGAAAGCCGTTGTTAAGTTTGATCAGAGCATAGTTTCCCATATATCATGCTTTTGTATTATAACCTTATTGACCCCGTTTAATTCTTAAATAATCATGAGAAATGATATTCTATTATTTTACCCGTTGAAGACCTGTTACCCGTGTATTATTTCAACAACATTTCAATATAGCAAAACGTCCGATTTCCATTTCTTGTCTCTTTTTTTAAATCTCTTTTGTGTCTTTTTTTCATTTGTCTCCTTTCCGGAATTCTCTCGAATTTGTCTTCTCTAGAATTATTGCGCTGATCCATGGAATGTATTCGACGCCTTGATTGTTTTGGGAAGTTTATTGGACGTTGTTTTGGCAATCGTCAAACATACTGTGAGTGGCCACTGACACACATCAGAATGAATCGAAAATTATCCATAAATATTACACATTCATTTATATGGAATTCATTTTATCATGCACAGACACACTGCAAATTCTGAACGATCATTTGATTTGAAGCCGAAATTCACACTCACCTATTTGCAATAGCTCATTTTGTTTGAAGCCTACTTTCATCAGAAATATCCCTTGATTTTATTGCATTGTATCTTCAGAGGAAATATGTTATAAAACAGACAGAATTATTTATTAAAACTCTCTTTTCTCGGAAATCACATTTTTGCAATAAAAGTAATCTTTGGTTGGTTGAAGTAGGTACTACTCCTCATTTCTTTACACCTTTATGTTTGTCCATATGTACTAACTGCAAGGATGCTTTGTCAAGAATAAAAATGCTATATTAAAATCGCAAATTTAATTCAGTAACGTTTCGTATGACAGATGTGAAACTCAATACTAATCTTTAATAGTAAATTTTATATATATATGCTTAAATCATGCATGTGGTTTGTTGCTTACTACTAATATATGTAGTTCATTCATATCGTTGCATGATAAATTATTGTGAATCTATGTTTTCGTGTTGGCTGCATTGGTGCATTGCTTCCGAAATTATACATCATTTGCTATGCATGCAACTTGTAAGATTACGTTTAACTAAAAGTAGGTAAGATGTTATCGATTTGAAATCTATATTACATATAGTTATGTAGTTGTATAGTTATATAGTTATAATACCTGAGCCATATGCATGTTTGTGGTGATATATTAAGTTTTATATGATACTTATCATTGATTTCGTCATTTATTTGAGACGATGTGGTAAATGGAGTAATTTTGTCCAATTTTTTTCGAGGTCACTTTACTGGAAAAATTTGGTTATGCCAAAACTAATGATTTTAGTAGATTTATTCTAAATTTTATACAATCTCACAAATTTTAATACTTCAATAAAGTACTCCATTTTGCTGTTTCTCCAACGATGGAAAACACGTGTGTTTTCTTAGTAATTTTAAAATCGTAAAGATCGAATGTATATTCATTTCAGGGAAGTGAAAAATCATTCAGTATCAATTTCTTTCGTTTATTTCGTGTTTTACGTCTTGTCAAATTACTCAGCAGAGGAGAAGGTATCCGAACATTATTGTGGACTTTCATAAAGTCATTTCAAGTAAGTTACTTGTTTTTCATAGCCAGCTATTAATATCTTAAATATATATATGTAAAAGAACAAGTATGTATAGTGAATGTGGATACGATTTACCTATTTATCACGATATCGGAAAAAGGACGATACGGGGCTTAAATATATGGCGTACCAGGGCCTCTCGCTCGGTTACCAATCCATGTCGTGTATGAGATTAGTTGACTGGTTGTTTGTTTCAGATGCATATATGGTGAATATGGCGGCTGTGGCTCGTATTTTTCTTTATTTTTGAATTTATTTTTAACAATATTTTTTTTCAGGCACTTCCCTATGTCGCTCTACTTATTGTCATGTTATTCTTCATATACGCCGTCATTGGCATGCAAATATTTGGAAAGATAAAGCCGTTGGACGAAGAACAAATCAACAGAAATAATAATTTTCAAACATTTCTGCAAGCCGTGTTGTTGCTATTCAGGTGTGTTTCTTTTCCTATGTGAAATTTAACTCGGTAAATGTTTTATAACATATTATACATTGTTATCTATATTCCTATTTGTCAGATGTGCTACCGGGGAAGCATGGCAAGAAGTCATGCTTGCTTCCGCTTCCGGTCGAGAGTGCGATGATTATTCGGACTGGAATTCCACTGGAAATGCTTTACCTGAAGATAAATTTACCTGTGGAAGTGACTTCGCCTACACTTATTTTCTTACCTTTTATATGTTATGCGCATTTTTGGTAAGTTTTTGTTTTGTTAATTATATTATCTATATTATATTTCATTGACATGTTATATTATTTCTTTTCAGATTATTAATTTATTTGTCGCTGTCATTATGGACAATTTTGATTACCTGACACGCGATTGGTCCATTTTGGGACTGCATCATCTTGATGAGTTTGCTAGGATATGGTCTGAATATGATCCCGAAGCAAAGTAAGTACTTGAATTTTGAGCCAGGGATTTGCATGTGCATTTAATTATTCCAAATAATAAATTTTTGTTCGTTATCCAATTTATTTAGTGGCAGGATAAAACATCTACACGTTGTTAAGTTACTTCGTCACATACAACCACCGCTAGGTTTTGGAAAACTTTGTCCACAACGAATGGCTTGCAGAAAACTAGTGTCTATGAACATGCCTCTCAATAGCGATGGGACTGTAATGTTCAATGCTACACTTTTTGCTCTGGTTCGCACGTCATTGAAAATCAAATCAGAGGGTGAGTAACAAATTCAAGACATTTTTTTTTGTATACTCAGCGGTATCGTGAAAATTTTATTTTTGCAGAATAGTTAAAAATTATATTCTAGTTGTTTAGAGGAGGGGTGGCCAACCTGCTTTCGACCACGATCGACTATTCAAAACAGCTCGCGATCGACTGATAAGACCATGCACAAAAACGAATGAGTACTGATTATGCATATAACTGCACACACGCACACGAAAAAAAATTCACCGGTGCCAATAAGCTCGGCTCTGTGGGCGCATTTTTAACGAATTCGCAGTTTTTATGTTCAATATGATTTGTTAATTTGATGGCCACTCCTGGCTTAGATGATCTACATTCCTTTTATGTGCAATGTTGAAAAATCAAAAAGTAAGACGTCAATTATCATCGATGGATTTAAAAAGACAATTTCGACCCTATATAAATGGAGACGTACACTCGAAATTATTTATTCATTTTAACTCGCTAAAATGATCGCACTTTGAAAGTGGTGAAAAGGACAAAAATGACACAGCGAGAAATGATCAACCTTTGTTATCAATTTAAATGTCTGGAATTTTCACTTGATAAGCGAAATTATGCAGCGTTTTTACAGTGATTTACAATGTAAAAGTTCGCTTGTATTTTAAATGCAATATACGAGTGTAATCGAACAGCCAAATTTGATTCAAGAAGCATACACTTTTTAAAAATGCTATCAAAACATAATAAAATGTCTACGTATCGGCGTGGTGAGCTATATTCATATTATGTTGTTTAGAATAATTTTAACATTATCAGATATTAATTTTTCTTATAACACTCACAGGCAATATCGATCAAGCCAATGAAGAATTGCGTGCCGTGATCAAGAAAATATGGAAAAGAACATCAATAAAGCTTTTAGATCAAGTTGTGCCACCGGCTGGAAGTAATTACGTTAATATATATATATATTCCTATGAATGAACCTATCACTACAATCTAAATGTTTGAAATACTTCGAAACATATTTAATATGACATTTTGTACAATTCATGTAACATTTGGCTGAAATGTTGCTGACGTTGGTCAAAGTGGAGTCGTCTGACCTTCCTGTTCATATATTTTAGCAGTGTCCTGTTTTTATTAGGTTCTACCAGCCGTATACTATAATGTAAAATACCTGCTATGACTATTGTTTATCCTATTCGTAAACGCCAAACCCAATCTAATACAAGGTAATTAAGGCACACGGTGGCCAATGCTGGAGGTGGATATCACCAGATTGCATCCTTAACCCAGACGACAAATTTTCAAAAAAGAATCACCACTACCAGTAAATTTATGCACCCTCTTTCTTACGAATTTACAGATGACGAAGTTACAGTGGGAAAATTCTACGCCACGTATTTGATTCAAGATTATTTCCGAAAATTCCGAGAGAAAAAACAAAAACAAATGCAGCATGCAAGTGGAAACTTCCCCGCTCAAGGAGGAAATACACACACGTTACAGGTAAATTTGTTTTTCTTAGTTATGTTGCAGAGAATGCCGATAGAAAATTGCAGCAAACGCCTCACACGCAAAAATAAGTCATACGCTTAACTATTATGCTATTCATTGTTATATTGTTATTGTATGTATATATAGAGTGGATAGTCGTAACAAAAATTCTATAATACTCTACGTTTGTGCCAAACAAAATGTTTCGTTTTTATCTAACAATACTCAGATGGGGATTTCAGTCTTTACGCACTCTAGACAAAAATCCAAATCAGCATTCGAGTTACCAAATTACTAATTTTGAAGATTATTAGAATTCGCATCATTTGCGTTTCCAGGGGGCTGTTAAATTGAATACAGTTTTAATTAGAAATGAAAATACTCAATAGGGCAAACCTCAATGAAAATAATGCTCAACTAGTATTAATATATCTATTTTAACTAAGCATATAGATTAGACAGTTTCGTTTTTAGTATAGGGGATTTTCGGGGAGGCTTATATAACTATCGATTTTTAAATCGGCTCAAAATAATAACCATTATTGTTTACTTGTGATATTGAACAATCCACAAGTCCAAAGTAGAACTGAATGTTTTGCTTACATACAATAAACTGATATCATATCCTCTTGTTTTTTCACCAGGCGGGTATCAGAGCCATACAAGATACTGGTCCGGAATTGAAGAGAACAATATCCGGAAATCTGTTGACTTATGATTGTGATGAGGAGGCAGACCGCGAGTCAGCTGATTATGATGACGAACCTATTCACAGGGTCGGTATATGTACTATTGGACTGTAATACATACTGATCAGCGTGACAGTTTTCAAATAAATACTAACATTAAATCTTATTTTGCAGAGACGTCATAGCTTGTTTGGACTCAAGGGTGCTCCTGGACACGCTGGAACTCCAGTGGTTACTTCAAAACGACCTTTAGTAGTTGAGGGGGAACCTCCAAAGCCCAACGATCACCATCAAAGGCATTCTGATCAAAGGTGTGTGGAATGTTTTCACAATAAAATAGTATATGAACATTTGCTACATGTATTTTCGAAACACTTTTTTAGGTTCAAAGTAAGGTCACACGCACTCACTTAGAAGCGAAGTAACGTGAACACTGAAAATATCAATATCTACTAGAATTATATAAAATTGTGATTGTACATTACGCACCAATAAATACTGACAAAAGTCACTGGGATGGAGGGGCTACTTTGCTACATTTTCTCGAGTTTTTCACTCTGATGTGCCAAATCGTACTCGATTTATTTCGCTTTGTGTGACGCGGTAGCGGGTTGGGTTGTGCCTAAGATTGAGTTAGACACACCATAGTTTGTTGGTACAACAAGTTACAAATGTTGAGTTGAGTTGTACAGACACTTATTGGTAAAAGAAATTCTTCCAAATGTTTTTGAACACAGTATATTGAAATTATCCACTATATAGCAAAAACTGTGAAATATTGGGAAATATCATATGTTACAAACTATTTTTGTCAATATTGTAAAATTGGTTCGATTGTTGTGTTCATTTAAATGATTTGTGGTGACTGGTTATTTTGCGTACCATCACCATCAATCATTTTATTTTCTCATGTTTCAAGATTTATAATTTTTGTTTCCCAACTTTTACAGTCCACTGACAAATCGACTCATGCCACAAACTCCCATCCCAAACTCCAATGCAGTTGCAAACAACAAGCAGAATAATCGCAACGCAGAAGCAATATACACGATACCTTCTCAAAACTCAGCACATTATATAAAGTCACCGGATAGCAACGCGGATCGGTTTATCGGAGGCGGTTCTTTGAAAAGGTCTCGGGCAACTCCTATTCAGCACCAGGAAGGATATACAAGCCCTAGCCATAATACTAACAGGAATAATTCTGCAGAGCCAAAACTAGATTTGGATAATCAAGTTCACGTTAAATATAACCCCAGAAGCAGGAAATCAATACAACGCGCATATTCTGTGGAAGAAGAGGATAGAAGGTGAAATGTGGATATGTTTTCAGTCTAGCTAAATATTTTTTTGTAGTAATGTTTGCCTTTGGGCATTAATATTATCTGGGGTCGGTATTATTTTCTCACTCCACAATGACCTCTTGAGAGGCGTTTTTTTCCGTATCATTCCCCCTTGCTATATGCTAAAATATTGGGATACATTTGAGAATCCGGCGCTCCAGAAGTGTATGTACCAATATGGATGTAACTAATTTTGTTCGCCTACTTTACATCAAGTTGTGTAAAGAGAATGAAACCTTTAGGCAGGGGGTATATTCCCTTGGCTAACACAGACAGTCCCCGAACTCGTAATAGAACTGAAATATGGAAAATCGAAATAAAATTATGGCCTAGTCTTAACCTGGTACACACGCTAGTACTGAGAATCCTACAATAAAAAATACCCCCATAGAACTCACATAGAAACGTGGCTTAACACCAAGTTCGTAAAATGAACCTTGACGTAAGCGGTCACGCTTTTCCCCTCGTATTTTGTTTTTTCGAGGTTTTCAATTTAGTTTCTCTACTTTAAAATGTCTCGTTAAAATTGGGATCCCGTTTCGACCGTATTTGACAAACTTCCGCCTCCTTCCTGTACTGAAACTATTGACATATCAAGTACTTTGTATTCTAGCAGTGCAATAGTTGTGAGTTTATCTGTGCTTTCAACTTATTAAAGGATTGTCGGGAGCGATTGATAAATAAATAGAATTTAGATCCAAATAATTTTATACCGATATAATATATTACACATGAATTTTATGCCAAACCACACAAACCCTATTTACTGGAAGCATATTTTGAATTATACCCCCAAATACTTTTAACTCACATACAATTTAATATATTTTGCAGAAGCAACAGAAGAAACTTTATTCTGCCCTTCACGTCTGTCGGAGAAAATTTGCATCGGCATTTGGCAACTGAAGATGAGACTGTAACTCCAGTAGTTAGAAGAAGACCATGTTATTGTGGTAAACCCAGAGAAGTGAAAAAAACGGATTCAAGGCGGTCGTTAGAGTTTGCTCATTTAGAACGCAATCCACTGAGTTTAGCATCTAAGTCACCAACCGCAAGTGACATTAGACAAACTTATTACGAAGGAAGACGTGTCGTCGGACCACGCCGTCGTTCGATGTCAGTGCCAGATAACGTTGATGAAGTCAATCCAATGGGATCTCATGAACGTCAACGACTTTTAGATCGAGAATCGGATTCGTTTTTCGACGATGCAAGTTCAATATCTTGTTCGGTAACCGATTCCGATAATTTTCAATCCGACACTCTTAGCTTGAATGGCGATTTGGAAGAGGACCGTAGGACTTACAGAACGGCCTCAAGTGCCTTCCAGCCGTTGTCTACGGCTGACATAAAACCAAATTCACGTAGTCAGGTTAACGGGCGTCGGAAGTTGCCTGCAACGCCAGAGGCCTCGAAACGAACATTTGTCGTTCCTGCAGCTGTTCACAGAAACATGAGACATTCAAGAGATGATTTAGATTCGAATCCGGAAAGTACACCTCTCATCAATAACCGGATAGAGACAAGCTTCCAAAGGTATAAATGAATCATGAACAAAAGGTTCCATTCATCCAGATTTTATTCAATGTAGTTAATATCATTTGAAGTCTTCCAAGGCTGTAGGAATGGACTGTAATATTACTTATATTTTGCCTAATCAAATAATAATACCCCATGCGAGATTATAGGTGTTATATATAGCAAAATTATCTCAGCATAATATACCGGGTATTTACAGAATAGCAAATATGCCTGAAAATAGTTTGGACGCCGAACCACGAAGATTTGTTTTTCTGGTAACTCTGAATTAACTTTATTCAAATATCTGTATGGCAATCTCATTAAGTTCGATCAATTAGTTATTCCGTCCATTTTTTTTGTTCTTTGAATTAATGCAGCAACATAGAATTGTATACACAATTTGATATCTGTACATATATCCTATTATATCAAACTGCAAACTTGACCAAAGTTACTCGAGTTCTTCAGCAATATAGGACGAACGTTTCTCGATTTACAACACGGTAATTATTTCATTTTAGACGTCCACTGTTACGTAACTATGAAATGCGTGGGAACTCGTTGGAGGACGATGACGATGATAGTGACATTAGAGACATCAGAAGACATAATAATGAAGTGATTTTATATAGCAAGCTTGGAAACAATAATCGCTTTGAAAACACCAAACCACAACACAATGTTCAAATATATCGGGTAGGTTTTTTCAACTAATTTTCAGCATTTCAATTGTAGTTTGTCGACACTTTTAAATTCAAATTCACGGTGTACCGCCGAGATGGATATTTGTGTAGAATTTATTACGACCAGTGGTTTGAGAAGCTCGTGTCACTGACTCAATCCGAGTTGGACTATTCATCAAAGACTCAAAGTGACTCGTAGGCGTCCAAATGGAATGACTTGGGCCCAATTGGCTTTCAATGAGACTTGTCTCAATGATTGGCTCGACTTCTGAGACGGGCTGGCCTCGAAACGTTGTGTCCCGTGACTTGACTTATCTCGCTACTCCGGGTTCAGAGACTTTTAGTTGTTTAGACATAGTTGAAGTTTTACAAATTCGATTCCAATTAAATATCAATTACAAATGTTTGTTAGATATGGGAAATTTGGCATTTTCTTATAAATCTATTATTTACGTCAAATTTATGTCAAAGTTGACGTTTTTCTACAAAATTGAACATTTTGCATGATACTTAACAATTCGATTATGAATACCCTATGAATAGTGCATTAGAATATGTTATTCAAATATTTTCCTTCCGCCTCATACCATTTTACTTCCGCTTGTCTCTGTTTTATTGACTGTGTGTATCATCCAAGTGCTCCATGTCAACTGATATTTAGCCACAATTCAGTTTTTCGCTGAGAGACCAAAAATTGGTTTTGTAACATGATACGAAAAGGAAATGCCGCGTAAAAGTCCTTTGATAGCAGCAGTGTATATGAACGTAGACGCGCTTATAGTCGATACGCCTTCAATAAATCATTTGTGTTATATGGGTATAGAATATCGTCATGGCATTTCATCGAATGACGCAAATGAACTGATAATACTATTATATATATACGAGCAAACTGTATTAGACACTGTTTCCTTTTGGCGCAATGTGTACTTGCACACATTTTGTTTGTCTTTATCAATCTTGCAGCAAATTTCACGATTTTTTACGAAATACTTTCAAAAACCCCTGAAAAGTAACAAACACATGACAATATGCACGGATTTCAGTTTGCAATGTCACATTCAATTACGATGTACATCGTGATATGGCACTTTTATATAATAAACCAAGAATATGTCTGGCCCAGTATAACTCTGATTTTAGTTTAATTATAAAGCTGCAGTAATGAAATGTCAAACCTAAATTCGAGTTCAAATCTACTATCTTAAATATTGAAAAGTGGAACCTAATACTGTATTATGCAAACTTATAGTATTGTACATATATGGCCTACCTTATAACGGTTGGTTATAGCATTGCTGCTGCGAAAAGAAATGCTGTTTTGTGTTATATGAAGCAATGTTTTCATCACGTATCTATAGGTAACCTTTCTCATGTGACATTGCATTACACAATTGTAATGTGTGATGTTATTTTGTAATTACACCGAAACTTATGAAAATATCACCGTCGTGGTGGCAAAATGCTAAAGGTCGTGATCACATACCGTCTCAAATGCTTTTTTCAGCATTTAGCAAATGCTGCAGAGATATTAATATAAAACAAACAAAAATTTAAAAAAATTTAATCACACTTTTTGTATTCAATTCTCTAATGGAGTTGCTTGCCCACGATTCATACTTGAGGTCTTTGAAAATGATTGCGAATTAGCTTTGGTAAACATGATTTTTTGCACAAGTTCTGATATTTCATACAAAAAAGACCCCAATGTTTCAAAAAGCGAACAACCCCCTGAAGTATGCGCATCAAGATGGTGCACAACCTGAACTCAGGTTGTGTACCAGGTTAGGGTTCAGGTTATGCGACATCTTGGTGCGCATACATCAGGAGTACCCAAAAAGTTGTATTTTATTGTGATATTGTCTTAGAGTATTAAAGCATCTACAGTTCTACACAATATTCAAAATTCGAAAAAAAAAATCATTAAAATATGGGACGAAGTTGAGTGAAATTTCCGGGTCAAAATAGTTTTCCACTATGCCTCCTAACAACAAGCAATTGTATGTACTCATACGCATGTCACGTCACACGTTACGCGCAGTATGAATTGCGATGATCGTCAAACCGCTGAATCACGTATAAAATGCAAATTCTCATTATCAATTTACCGAGAAGTAGAACTTCCAAAGAATTTCTATGAAGAGAATGCAAAAAATTAGCTGAGCAAGAATTCTTTTTTTCTAAAAATGGGCGCTGTGACGTATAACAATGTTTTCACGTGTTTATTCAGAACCGGGCGTGAAAATTTGCTCAATCGGGATTAAATAAATAAATTGCACTATGTATTATAGTGGCCTAATTAGAGTTGATCAATAGCCCTTTTCTAATATAGTCACGATTTCTACTAAATATTTTTTCTTCCAAGGGTATACTATTATATTGAAAATCAATGCATATAAAAAAACAAGGAATTTTTTATATATTTTCTATTGTATTTACAGAATGGTGGAAAGCAAGTAATTCTGGACAATCATTTTTCTAAACAAAATTCAAGTCAGAATCGACTTTGTCGTCAAGACAGGTAACTTAAATACTACCTATATTCAATTATGGTTCCTACCCTTAATCATATTTATATCAGGTATAAAAACACAATGTTTTGAATTGAATTACCTTAATGTATAATTGGCGTTATTACATTTGAATCTACATATTACCGAGTAAAATTCTGCAAAGTGAATGAGCTTAAATTTTTCGAAAACGAGAAATCGAATCAATTTTAGAATAAAATTCTGGAATAATTTACTATGCGTACCTTTCCCGATTCTCTGTAGCAAGGTATTGGAATTGAGTGAATTTGTTTCAGTTATAATTTTTTTTACAGTTTTGCTGATGAACTTGACGAATCAATACCCGTTTCAAAATTAGCGTCATACTTTCCGGATACCATACCAGAGCTAAGAAACGATACGCGAACACCGAATCCCCGACAGTCTTCCATAAAACTGAATCAGAGTGACGAAGAGGCAGAGCTCGCTAGTGAAATGATAATACCAAGGACTAAATGACAACTCGACGTCTTTTTGTCTGCAACAATCCTTGAGATCGTGTAAGCGATTGCCTATGGCCGTGGTGTGGAGACCGGCACCACAAAGGAGCAATTAATTTAATACATGGATTTTTCTTTTTTGCCTCCCATGAGATGGGTAAAGTTTATAATACGAAATTGGTCCTGTTATGGTTTTATTCTTTGCAATATATAGACATATTCTTTTTAAGTAGGGGACTCGATCTTAGGCTAGTTATTTCAACGCATATGTCTTTTCAAGATTACGAAGGAATATTTCGGCTGGTGTTTGGATTCATATCGGGATATGGCTCTGAAATATAAGCTCGTGTAAAACTTATTGTAAGGTTGATTTTTGCTACAATTATATATCATACTCTATTTTGAGAAGTGCTTAAATAACACTTCAAATTTGTAAAACAAACAAATTAGATTTTCTCTACGAGTTACAATAAATAATGCAAGAGAACGACGTCAATAGAATATTGAAAATACAACTTTTAGCCTCTGACGTTCCATTCTCGTGAACTCAGTTGTCTGTTCTTTGCCGTCATATAACGAAAAACCTTTGAGTAAATTCTTCATCCAATCAACAAAAATCGCATTTCTGTTAGGTATTATGGATGATTTTCGCATCCTGTCGAAAAGTATGCACAAATCATATCCCTCGCTTTTGTACTCTTGTGGTGTGACAAGCGGAGTACAAGTTTCAATATTATTATAGGATCATACTATTATCTATATGTTTTCGCCACACGTATTCAGAAATGAATTCAAACTTTGTTCGCAATGAAAGTCAAGCCCTTTAGAAAACAATCTTCTTAGAATATGCGCTTTTTGAAATACCGGAGATATACTATCACTTTATCGTTAAAAATTCATTCATTGTTCAAGCTTGGTTTATAGCTCACTTTATAAGTTCATGCTTGGCTAATTGTTGGGTTTGTTAAATTTTGCTTATATTTGTTTCTGTTGAGTTCCCGATTCTCAATTTAAAAATATATATATACTTGAATAATGTACGACTTTACATGCCTTTTAAATTGCCTACCATTCAAATGTAATGGCACTGAACGAAAATAGTATAATTGTGAACTGAATGGTATAATAGTTTTTATTATTATTTGCTCTCTCTCTCTCTCTCTCTTTCTTTTAAAATTGCCAGCACTTTATGACAATTTATCTCTCTATACTGTGGTTCGACAAATAAAAACAATTTTATGAAAATCCGTATTCGTTCTTTTGCCTGAGTGAGTAAACAGGGGTATGTCACGTCCTGCCAAAATTTGAACATTACTATACTTGAGTAAAATAGCAAATTTGTGTGAATTCAGATCCTTTTTAACTAGGAGGTGACATAATTCAAAAAATAAATCAACTTTTAACTTAAGTTTTCAAGATAGATTTGGAGTTCGTAAATGTAGTCCTGTCGAGATTGACTTTGAATTTTTCAAATTGATATATTTTTATCAAATAAGTTATCGCTTTTACAGGAAAACAGGAACAAATATTATTAACGTTATTTCATCGTTAGCGAGTCTTTTAATCTTGCGCTCCTTATTGCCTTCGAGCACAAATGTTACGGAAATGCTCAGTGTTGATGACAGTAAAATGCGCAATGTCCACATTACTACCGTTTTTCCCCTAAAATAAGACGGTGTCTTATTTCATTTTATTTTGAAAAATAACACTAGGGCTTATTTTGGGGGGATATCTTTTATTTTCATTTATCAAAAACAAAACTACAAAGTAGAGAATTACGAGATTTTCAAATAGTACGAAAACCGATATCTATATACTTATAAATAACACGTTTTTATTTAAAATAACTGCTAAACATAGATTATTAAGATTTGAAACGAGCAGGAAAGATTTCTTGCTATCTACTAGGTCGAAAAAGATTCTGCGCAATCGACTAGGTCCTATTTTAATTGGAGGGCTTATATCAAAATAATTTTCAAAATTCATGCTAGGTCTTATTTTCAAGATAGGTCTTATTTTCGGGGAACACGGTATACAAATTTTATATTCAATTTGAAATATCGGCATGAACTTGAGATTTATTATGCGAAGAAACATAACTGTATTTGGTATATATTTCTATATATTTGACTTTTAACAATGCTTAAAGATGTGAAGCTATCTGTATAAATTATTGATTGGGACTAAAATAACAACGAAGCATCGGTGATGATGTGTTTTGATCACGTTTGTAGCAAGGTTGATTACATATGATTTGATAAGCACGAATAAAAATGTGTTTTTGTTTAGTTTTGTCTGATTTTAAAGTTTACACAATCTCGTGATGACATTCTTACTACAAAATTTAAGATAATTTCTTTCTTTGACTATTCATTGGAAGTTTTTGAAAATCGACTCTTACCAAAACTAAGATATAAATATTATAATATACGGTAACCTTAATTAGATTTGAATACAAATCTCGAATTTTGTTACACTTTGCTTGCTACATGAAACCATCTTTGAAAATATTTGGTTTCTGGTTCCCTCTGGGTTTAACGTTCAAGTTTTATCCCCAGGTGTTTCGTTAAAACCAAAAATAAAGTTTATCTCGACATATTCCTGGAGATTTCACCCTGCTGTTAGTGAATGCTAGCATTTGAATTGTTATAAGTGACTATAGTTATTCAATAATAAGAGGACATTAGGTGTTAGGACGACCTTATTTAATATATATGTATATACTACAATTTTACTTTCTATTTCGTGGTTGCGATCTTCTGTGAGATAATGAATATTGATCTATGGTAATTTCATTATTCATTACCTCAAAATAGAATGATGCAAAGCTTCCTTTTAGTCTCTGAAGGCAATTCAAATTCTAAGCGTGGGCAAACACGGAGGTTATCACGGTACGATAAATTTTAACGCAATGGCTTTTTAGATGAGTTCGGTGCAGTAAATTACTGCGTCATACTCACTCTGCTCTTTTTCGAAGTTTCAATCTAGTTCTTTTATAATTAGAACGAAACGTCAGCTCCGAGATTACCGAGTTGAACGCGTTAACCTTATAATGTTTGCGTTGCAAACATAGAGTTAGAGTTTTGGGATTACTCTTGGTTAGCTCAGCGGTCAAAGCCAGGCCTACTTACAGAATGTGAAAAATATCGCAAACACATATTCATGTTATTTCTTTACAGAAAACGCACTGTATTTGAATTTCAGAAAAATCAGTTACAACTTTTTCCTCATCTCCTCTTATTACTCTCAATGTTTTTTATTACATTTTCAAGCTTGATTTACGAAAATTGTACTCTTGGATGATACGGTTAAAATCACAATGTTCGTCTTTGTTATGACTATAAACTGTTACTAAGACTTTGAGACCTTAAAATGTATTAAGTGACCACGAGGGGTAACGATCGCGAAATCATTACCCATTTTGAGGTGCTGTGGGATGGTTACAACAACACCAACATTTTTCAAAATGCAATTCATTTATATATATGACAAGTTTTTCTGCATCTTGTAAATACAATGTTGGCATTTACTCGCAGGAAGTTTCAGGAAAACTCTCGTTTATGCCTATACCAGTGTGTTCTGTATTATATGAAAGAGTAATATTGCTCATTTCCTATTATCACCCGCTGTGGACCTATATGTGGATCATCTGAATTGTTGTTGAAATTAATAAAAATCGAGGGATCACGATAACTCTGCGTATGTACGTGGATGGTGCAAGGAGAGATTGCGTCAGCCGTGCGTCACGGCTGCCAGACCTGTAGCACGACAAAACTCTCTCAAATGGAGACTGCAGATCATTATTGCGGAATATATCGTGGTGTTTGTTGCGCTTTTTAGAGTAAGAAAATACTTATCGCATCTAAAGGATTGCACTGAAGCGGAGATGAACAAGAGTAACAACTATTCAGAATTTTACTTAAATCAAGAAGTTTGCGATGAAGAACGATGGGCAACGCAAATATACATTGGAATATTGGCAGGAATGCTTGTTGTGGCCTTTTATTTTCTGATTAGTTTGGCGGTGGCACTCTGTCGTTCTCGAAAAGGTCCGACTGATGCAAATTGTACTGTTCAGTATGCTACTGTTCTTCGTGGACTGCTTGTCGTTGTCATTGTGACCATTAACTTACGACTGATCATAGATATTTTACAACTGGGACTTGGAAAAAATGGCTTCGGCTCCTTTGCCGCAATATTTATATCAAAGAGCGCCTTGACGACATTGGGCACCGCATGCGTCTATGCTTTTCTATGGTTACGGCAATGGGTTTTGTACGACCAACCGATTCTGAAGAAAGTGAAGACAACAACATTCAAAATTTTCAATATACTGGTTTTGATTCTCACAGTTACTCTGGCTGCAATGGGTCCCGGTAAGATATCAGTTTTAATTACGTTTAAAAAACGATATATATATATATATATACTTCAATTTAAAAATGAAGTTTTGCTACATATTTGAAATATTGAATATTGTATGTAACTGAAATGGTTACATATTCCCAACTAGATGAGGAGGACAAAATATTTTAAGATAAGGTCTACTAGTGTTGTCTGGAGCATTGGGAGAAAGATATAAAAAAGTTTTCACTCTTTTATATAATGAAATGTATAATATATACTTGCAACTTGTTTCTCCATTTACCGCTTAGTCATTGAAAATGGATCGATCCCTTTTTACGCGTTATATATGTCAATGCTGTCATTGGACAATGACACCCACGTGTATATTTCTTATCCGGTTTGAAGAATCTCTATAAGGAGGCGTTACTTTAACTTTCCAGTCGAGTTCCTGTTGTGTCACTCAGTGCCAAATCAATTCCTCTTTATTTTAATATGACCATGTTATTGCGATATAGTTAGGCAATGATACGTTTATAATATATTGTACTGGATTCGATGCATACCATATATAGCGTAGTGTTTTTTCCTCGGCCCTACTTGCACCACACTACTCTTGGCGATTTTTAAATGAATTAGTTCGGCTATGCTTGGCGACGCAGTTATGCAGTACCAGATGTTGGATTGCAAGACGACACGAACGCTTCGAGAACTTCCGATTTAGCTGATACAAGCTGACTAAGCCAATTTGGCGGGAACTGGCGTCCTATTTTATATAACTAACGCAAATGACATGTTATGACGGGTCTTGCCAATTGGCGGGATGTCGAGTTTGAAAAACCTATAAACAAAGAATCTAATTCCAAATGACGTTGGTCAAGAATTTCTATCGAGGTATTGCCATTGAGTTCATGCAGCAACGGACTCAAGATTGAGCGAACCCATGACGATCTATACTTCATTTTTAGTATAACTTGGACTACATATTCAATCATAATTTTTTGAGTGTTAAAAAAATTAATATACCGGTATAAATCGAATGTGCCTGTAGCGAAGTATATTTTCACGGGTTAAAGCCAATGCAAATGTTGAAAATAGTTTTTTTTAATGTTTTGATAAAGCGTCCTGGAAAGAAAATGATAAAAAAATCAACAACATGAATATCGTTTTTAGGATATCCGATTTTTTCCCTTCCTTTTTATCTGCCTGAAAAGGGGGCACCGAACTTCCATGTTGTACTTATTTCTTGATTTATGCAATATTGGAAATTGCAAACTTGTTGATAAAACTTTTTGAATAATAGCCTTTCTTATAATTCATTCCACGCGGTTGTCGCAAATGATCAATTATCGAATCTCCACTCCTGTTAATTAAACCGTCATTACGATGGTATTATATTTTATTCGTAATAATTTTCAAAACTTCATTGTAATCAATCGTCAACATTAAATCATAGAGATTCATTTGGCATAAAATTGTCAACGACATAAAATTCCGAACTGATTGCCAAACCAGACACCAAATCGTTTAATTGAGTAGACCTCCCCTGAGAAAATACTTCAAAGTTATGTCAATTTTAAGTTTACCAATCAATTATAACAATACTATTTTTGTGGTGAGACAATATAACTGACTTGGTGATGAAAGACAGATTCCAACGGCGCAGACCACAAGCACAAGTAACGCGATACAGTAATTCATACTTCGAACGAAAATGCGTTTATTCATATTTATACATGTTTGTGTAGAATAAATTAAATATGGGTCCTCGTTTTTGATAATTTTCGGATTTCGTTATATCAATTACTCACACAACATGGTTAAACTTTTAAAGCATATTCACTGCGTGTGTTATTAGAGTAATCTATTACTTGAATTGCTTCGACATCACCCCACCCATACATTCTCGCTGGTGCGTTGATTTCGCTTCAAACACAGTATCATGCGTTTACTGAATATATATTATAAAGGAAGTACTAGAGAATTAGCGAAAACAACTAGTGAACTCACAAGTAAAGTCAAAGAGGAAAATACTAAAGATTCCAGACATATTTATTTCAACGGGTTTTATGATATTAAACTTGAAAACCACATACATCTACAATTTTTTGGCAAGGAATGTAATAAAAGTCGTTAACGACGTTTTTAAGTCTTCCTGTTACTTCAAACGTTGTTGCAACTTTAGACAGTTGGTATTCAAATTTAACCTCATAAATTCGCGGTTAGATATTTCCCTAGCACCCTATAGAATCACCATACTATATGAAAAGTAGAGCAGATCACCAAATATTGTTATATCAAGTTCTACTTCCTTTAACAGTGTCTATCATAACCCGAAAAAATATTCGACCCCATTATTCGAGTCATAACACGTATCAGGCCATCAAAAAATAATATTTTCATTTTGCTCGGTATGTTGGCAATTGAACTTCCACCATGCGTAGATGCTATTTTGTACATAAGCGTAAAGACACGATACTTTCGTATTAGTCCATCATTATTTTATAGCCAGCAATTATATTGATGGGTTCGTAACCACAAAGCGCGTAATATTTATTAATCACTTCCATAATTTGACTTTAATATCGATTAATTTGGATACTTTTGAGTAAGATTCGTCATACTCTTATGCAATTATCTTTAAATAATATCGATAGTTATTATAATTCTATGGTTAACTAGAGTTTAAGTTTGAAATCATCGAATCATTTAACCCCGCTGGTGAAACAGATTTTATGAGTGCAAATAAGACGAACATAAACAATAGTTTTTTTTGTTTGTTGTAATTCGCAGCTTCAAGTATTCGTTCTTATAATAAAGCTGGCAAAAAACCTGGCCGGGTTGCCTGGTAATGATATATATGTATTTGAATAGTAAGACATTTGATTATCAATACACGTGAAATTACTGATGTTTACTTTTCAAAAAGAATAAACCAGAAAACAAACGTATTACAAATGTGCGCGATGTCTGTCTTGCTAAATATAACATTGTTTGACCCTGTACTGAAATTTGTCCTTTGTTTGCAAAAAAGAATGAATGCAACCCATGCTTGATGAGGGGATTTCTCAGGCAAAATTATGCAATAGAAATAAAGAATAACAATCATATGACACAAAACATGCGGAATTCAAAGCTTTTAGGTGCTGATAAACTCACGAAAATCGTGAGTCTACTGCATGATTACAAAGACAATACATAATTGCTTAATATAGCGTAACTGTAGCAGAATCACGCGCATAATAGGGCAAGATTTGACAAAAGTTACTAATATTTCAGGGAAACAAGTTTTCAGACGTAAAGGAAAGAATTCAATACGTCCTATAATAACTCTATCGTAATATATTCAAAATAAACTTATTTAGACAAGATCATACACACCATTTTGACTGCACAGTCTTTATTAGGGCAACGCAACCGTATGGGTATATATCACAATATGTAATGTATTTTGTGTTTTGCCAGTATGTACAAAATATGTTTACAATGTAGTGATTAACGAAACTACGAAATTTGATAAGCCATTGTTTCATGACTCAGTATACAATTGCGCACCATCGACTCGTTGCATTAATTTCCTGCCCTGTCTCTTTTCCCCGCTGATATTTTCTTGGGATTGATATCTGCGTTATCTACCAAAGTGGTCAACATTTGAATAAATCCGAAGGCTTACAATTTTTTACGTTTTTGGATATGGCGCTCATACTTTATTGGAGATTTTATAAGACCATTTGTCAAACATTATAAATAAAATACGAAGAAAATTCAGTTCAATTCGAAATCACTGCTATTTGCATAATTCTTTATTTATTTATTAATGATATAACTAAAATGGCTATATTTGACATTTATGTCGAATTTAACAATGGCTATCAAAACCCGAAAGAATATTCTACCCAATATTTGATTCATAAAACGAGCAAACTTTGCTCGGTTTCTTTCTTGTAATATTAATGCGTATGAGTCAGTCAAAATCGTATACTAAACTGCAAAACAATATTCGTAAATAAAAAAGAGTAAAATAATAAAAACGGCAAACTGAATCATATTTGGTTGCTCGAGAGTTTTCATTGTCGGGATTTTTCACTGTGCAAAGTCGGTGACACCACTACGGCGCTCATATGTAGCTATGAATCTCGCTGAAACTGACGCTTGCACCTGGAATATGCATATCAGCCGGTGGGCCAGCAAACTGTTATCCGTGTTGCTAAGAGTGGAAATTCCAACACCGGAAGCACCAGAATTTTGGCACTCGCCTCGCCTCAATCCAAGTGACAATGTGCGCATTGCGCCCAATAAAATAGAGACGTGCATTGCAAATATTATGGAGGAAAATTTTCAGCACCATCGATCACACAAAATAAATGATTTTTAATGTTTCGTTGTTTCGTGGAACTGCGTCCATAACTGGTTATTTATGTTTTGTCTAGTTCATACATAGCAGAAAAATAGCGAGTGCTAACATTCAAAACCCGTGTTTTCGACATTTAAGATTTGACTTGTAAGATGTTCATAAAACCAAGATTTGGGCCGTGTTCAAAAAGTTTAAGAACTACTACCGATCTGAAATACCCCTTTTTATTTCTAAAAATTGTTATTATTTGTCATAATTGAATTTTGCGGCGATATGACGGTTTAATATATTTCTTCATTTTTCTTTTAGTTCTTGAAGCAAGATATGTACAGATGGAATTGACAGAGGACGGATGCATGTTAGTTCGAGCGAGCAGATGGGGAGTTGCTCTTGGAATTTACACGGGATTCTCCCTTGCCTATCAACTGATTCTGCTGGGATTTTTCATCTATCCAGTGAAGCAAACTCACTCTCACATATCGGACGAACCAAAATCGAAAATAGCACCGATTGTCAAAAGATGCACGTTAGCTGCAGCTGCGTGTGTGTTTAATGAAATCGTTTTCATCGCTGTTCACAATTTAATTGAACGCCCTGTTATGTTGAACACCGTTACCATGGACTTGAAACTAATTGTTTATTACATTTGCATGGTGGCATCTTATAACGACTGGAAGGTTAAAATTCTGCTCTTCGTATCTCACCCGGAACGCATACATTCTTTGTCAAGGGTTGGCACCGATTTTCGATCGAAACTCAGCAGCGCGGGAGACGTGGAAGCCAAAAATCTTAAAGGAGATATTTAGCTTCTCCGTATTTGTTTCCATTGCCCTATTTGTACACTGTTAAAAACTTGTTAGTCATTGCTCCAGGAAATGCGAAAAAGCATGCATGGATTTTGAATGGTTGCGTTTACAAGACTATGATCGTGAATTTGGAACATCTGTAAAAAGAACCATAATTGTAAACCTGCAAGACAGTACCATCATTTGTTGCTTGCGCTTGGCAATACACTTCGATTAGTAAGCTGAACTGTCTGTCAATAGACCTTTCTTAGTTAGGGACATTTTGGTTTTTCGTGAAGAGAATGAACTGGTCAAGTTGAATTGACGATACTACCAGTAAACAAATATTTGATATATTTTAGGCCCCAAAAGTAACGCGCATCAGGCAACTGCTTTGTGCTATGCGATGACTCTTTTATGACCAAGGACACACTAGTCTGGCAATGAGCCGCTGGTCTATTTTCCGAGCGACTTCCGCTTGACACATTACAATGTTTATGTAGAACTTCGCTTTAGTGTGCTTTTATTATTTAAATCTTTTTCTTGCTTTAATTACATTTATCATACTTTATTGCTCATGGTTAATATTTTGAATGTAAACTAATAAAATTGAACAAATTCATTATTAACATTCATTTCAAACAACATATGAATCCAATGTATTCTAAAAGTGCTATTCGAAACAGAAACTACTGGCAGAAAACAACTGAGAATGTCCGGATATAAGGGCACCTAGTTACCAACGCTTAACATGTCCAGAATCGATAATCGGAAATAGTTAGAATTGTATTCAAAATCAGTATCGGGTGAAACATCGGATTTCGGAGATTTCAGAAAAGATATTACAAAACAAGACAATCAACAACAAGTCAACGGCATTGTCTTTAGCTCAAAATTTTACTCTAGACTTGTTTCCCTACTCAACCACTGTACACCGACATTTTTGTCACAATTTGGGGTACTCCCGTATAGTATGTGTACCAGGTTAGGGTTAGGCCATAATTTTATTCCGATTTTCTTTGTTTCATTTATATTACGAGTTCGGGGATTGTCTGTGTTAGCCAAGTGATTATGCCCCCTACCAATAGGTATCACTTCCTTTACACAACTTGATGTAAAGTAGGCGAACAGAAATAGTTACCTCCATATTGATACACATACTTCCGGAGCGCCCAATTCGGATCCCACTCTTAGCTGGTCAGTCGCTTCCAACTCTATTATCGCAAATCTTCCCACTCTGAGAGGTAGTTGTTGGCGGTGGTTCAATCAGTACGCCATTTTTGCCCGTGGGCGTGGTGCTCGTGGGTAAAAATTAAGGGATGCAAACACATATTTTTTAAGAAAGTTAAAACCGAACGGGTGGCCGATGAATTATATTTTTCACACAGATCCAAAGTTGAAATTTCAGACTTTAAATACCGAGCGAACACTGCCATGACTTGTGGACTCAAATCGTCTTACTAGGCGAAATATACAAATGACACGTAATGTGACACTTGTTGTTGCATCGATGTCATGGTGATGACGATGGCACGGTTTGTCAACTTTGGATAGAGATTTCCTTCAAGAAGAAATAATCTGACACATCTCTCGAATAGAAAATGGATTTCATTTCCTCATTGCATTGCATCTCTAAGAAGCTCCGTTGGAATATATTCTGCAATCGTATCCACGGGGACATAAAACGGAGTACTAAACAGCCTGAATTCGTTTTCAAGAGAACGAAAGTCACCAAAGCGGGAGGAAAAATCGTTTCGTAACTCCCGTATTACAGAAGCAAATTCAAAGTTGCTTGTGGGCTTTTATTTCTCGAGTGTGGTAAAAAAGTGAGCCTAATTGCTTTTTCCCTGGCTTCCTCAGAAGCATAATTTCCTTTCGAATGCGAGTATATATATATATAATCTTCAACCACTGAAAAGCAATTGGTCCAGTAATTAAAGAGAAAAGCGATTTTTTCATAGCGATAGGAAGAAGGATAATTAATGAAGAACAAGAACAACATAATAACAAAACGACCCATAGGTCCATTTCGTGTCCAAAAGCCTGCTCCCGGAGCGTATATTATAAAATTAAATCATGGTTTAAATTTGCAGACGCCGTTTTGTCGCTAAATTTCAGTAAAGCATCGCGGGCCGAATTATTTAACTCCAATGCCGTAGGTTGCCGACCCCTTCCATGAGCGCTAGACTGTGTGTCTACCTCACTAGAACCTGATATCAATGTTCTTTTCAACTCTGACTTGCCTGGGATACAAACGGCTGTAACTGGATGAACATCTACACGGCGAAAAAATTTGGAACTTGCCAGGCAGAGGACACACATTTTTCTGCTGTTGTTGCCTGGAAGCATCGTCCACATTATAAACCTCAGCCACAGGACTATATGCATGAATTGCCAAAGACTAAGCGTTATTCAGCTCAATGGTATTTTATATATCTGAAGAGTAATATTTTGTTTCGTGATTAATAACAGAAACATTGTTTATCAATTTTGCATCCCTGAGACATTGAGACGGCATTTACACAATCCCCGAACCTCTGGACATTTAGGATTTATAAGTACATTAAAGAGTACACGATCTCGTTTTAAGATATATTTTCTCTGATGCCGATTTTGTAAACTTTGCGCTGCAGCTAAGATGATAGGTAGGCTTACCATACGTCCCGTTTTAAGTGGGACAGTCCCACTTTTCAACGTCTCGGTCTCGGCCGGTCAGCCAAAAGTCCCGCTTTGGCATTCAGCCAGTCAGCATAATACACGAACATTACTAGTTAGCATGTTCTCGATACTGTTGTTGCTGTGTAGCGCATCGTTAGCCTACTCACTAAGGTGGATGCGCGGTTCTGTTTGCTACAATTTTGGAGCGTTTTGGGCTCGTCTAATTGCAGAAACCCACGTAGCTAATACAGAATTGGATCGTAAATTCTAATAAATCAACAAATTTCAATGTTTTGTATGACAATAATCTTGAGACTGAAAAATGGAATTAGGACTATGAAATTATTGCTGAAATCAAACTGACCTGAATTCCCAGCGTATTTCATATTCTCGGGCCCTAAACCGACTGTCTGCTCTTTCGTGTAATAAGTAGATGGGCATGAGTTAAAGTAGATTTCATGAACAATAGTAAATGAATCACTCACTAAATTATGTGCCCCCATCACTGACCAATTGATAGTTTCAAAGACAAAACTGGTAGGGGAAGGTGGGGCACAGTGGAAAATCAGCTCTCAGACTCTTACTTCACCCGTATATGTATTTTGATGTTTGACTCCCTTTTAAGTGCGGTACGACCTCCCCGCAAACGGGCAGCGACCGTTCAGAGAGACGCAAGCTATGAGATCAAATTGGTTTTGGGGGGTTGAAACTAAAATTTCGTCATCTCAGTACCTTTCTTCTCTAGCATTTCTAACAGTAAAAACCAATATATATCTGTTATTTTTTTGCTTTAGCACAATGTAAAATATTCATAACGTTGGCAAGTGTATGAGCTTCTCCTAATTTTGACATGGGGCAGTCTGAAATAGTTTGATGCCTACGGGAACAACGCCAAATCTTTCTAAATTGGATGTCCAGAGTTCTTTAGATGCTGATTTTCAACGGCATTATTCGTTCAATTTAATGGACCGCCCGATTGTGCACTAGGATGTGCCCCACCAGTGGGGTACAATGAGATACCTGACAAACGTTTTCCAAAGCATTTTGGTGGTAAAACGTGTTTCCTTTGGGAATTTCTTAGTCGCTACTACATTTGTCCCTCTTTGCATTAACCCCGCAATGTCAAATGAATGTGCAAGTTAAAGGGCTCGAAAGATGGAAAAGAAAAAAGTCTCAAACTTTTCCCAATCTGGAAAACACAATTCTTTTATCAATTTAATAATTGAAATTAATGGTAAAGTTTCTCTTCTGACAATTATTAAATCATCCAATTCAAATGATCAGAAAAAACGTTGCATC
Organism: Styela clava; assembly: GCF_964204865.1. Lineage (NCBI taxonomy): Eukaryota > Metazoa > Chordata > Ascidiacea > Stolidobranchia > Styelidae > Styela > Styela clava. The sequence continues at coordinate 10,131,891 of NC_135257.1, read as the reverse complement.
TAGCTGACAGGGTCGTCCAACCTTTTTGACCGAAGGGCCACATGTAATTTACTAATGAGTGCGCGGGCCAACTAAAAACTGTTGTTTTCCAACCATTGATGGGGCGCCATCAGTTGTTATTTCCGAAAGTTTCGCCAAAGACAAGCCAAGACGATTGATCGTTTTCATCACAGCTCCTAACAAATCAATGCCTAAAGTCGTGCCCTTAATTAGGACAATGGCTGCGAGCTCTTCGGTAATTTTGAAATCATCATTAACTCCCCGCATGATGAGCAGTAGATGTCAGTACTTTCGTCGAGCGCCAACGAATACATACGAACAATACATTGCTTAACAAATTCTCAATGTGAGAATGGCTTCGACTGTTTTGCTACTATTTCTGCCACGAAGTAGCTCGTTTTTATGTGTGTATCACGTTATTATGGATTTTATGTATGTACGTAGCGACTAGGCCACGATATTTATCTGTATTGCTATCTCCTCCCAGTTGGTTTCGATTCAAAATGGCACTTATGGCTCGTTTGAATAGGCTGGCAGAGCGCATTTCAAAAAAATAAACAAATCGTTTGTATCACATCTTTGCATACTACATCACTCGAATACTAGGTATACTCAATAATTTTTTTATTCAATTCCAAAAAATACAGCGCGGGCCACACAAAATGCTTCCGCGGGCCACACATGGCCCGCGGGCCACGGGTTGGACGACCCTGATTCTAGCTGGTTCATAATGGGGTCGTGTCGACAATATGCATGCACTAAAATTAGGCTTACCATACGTCCCGTTTTGGGCGGGACAGTCTCACTTTTAAACGTCTTGTCTCTGCGTCCCGACCGATCAGTCAAAAGTCCCACTTTGGCGTCCAGCCAGCATAATACATGAACATTACCAATTTTAGCATGTTCTCGATACTGTTGTTGCTGTGTAGCGCATCGGTAGTCTACTTACTGAATGTGGATACGTGGTTTTGTTTGTTTCTTGTTTTCTTTTATTTGGATGGATTTGGATTAATCAAGTAAAGCATGCAGAGCGGGAAAAGCACGCATGCTGATTTCCAGGTTTCTGAATCTTGCGAGATTTGACGGAGCGCTTTTGGCGAAAAAGCAAGAAGTGTGATTACTCGGCGCCAAGACGTCGCCGGGACATTAATACCGCACTTATCAAACACCAATATGACGACGGAAGAGAAATTGCGTAATAAACCAACGTAACTTCGACCTATTAATCAAGAAAAGCATGCAGAACGGTAAAAGCACGCATGCTGATTTCCAGGCTTTCGCGATGAACCGAAAAAACGAACTAGGCGCCAAGACGTCGCCGGGCCATCTCCCACGTATCAAACAGCAATATGACGGCGGAATAGAAATTGCGAAATAATCCAACGTAACTTCGTCTTCGGTAAAGCGATTGAGACGGTAGAAAAACAACAAAATGAAATTTTCCGCGGACCGGCGGTTGGGAACCACTGATCTAAAGCCTATAGAACTTTTATTGTGTAAATGAGTTCTCAATAAAACATGCCCTCCCCCAATAGTTTTCTGAGATTACATCAAATTTTTAAAAGTAATATTTGACAGACCAACGTTTTTAATAGTCATCTTCAGTGTGAACTTAATCACCTTAGAAAATAGGGTGGGAGTTGACCTCGATGACCTCATGGTCGTATTGCTCCCCACCGTCAATACCAAAGCAGTTTTATTTGGATTATGTATTTTTTTCGTATTGATGACTGTTTGTTTTTCGTTGACAAAATAATAAATCTGTTTATGTGGATATGGATTATGTTTATGGAATGTTTACAACGCTTTCTGCTTTGACCTTATATTGTTTGTTTAACAAGTGTGCTAACGCAATTGTTTGTTCACTAAGGCAATTGTTTATTTCACCAGCTCGCACTGACAGTGGTGAGAGTAGAGCGATCGGCAACTTTCAGGAATGATGCGTCGGACCGCATTACAGGGAGTGGTTGGAAACAGTCAGCGGGCCGGCCAAAATCTCGTCGCGGGCCGTATGTTGCCCACCCCTGATCTACAACCACAGTAGCAACGTCTTTCTACCATGACACTTCAACAGGGTAGTCAGTATGTTTTGCAAATGGCGTTGAATAAAAAGATGCAGCTGGATGATCATTTATATAATATAAAAATAGCAGAGATCCAATCGTGGAACTCCGCATTTGATGCCCATTTCAGAGACATATTTCCCATTCTAAACATATTGCTGACGACCACTCAAACTAAGTGATGCACTAATTGTTAAGTAAGATTGAGTGGTTAAATGTATCAAATGCTTTCGTGAGGTCTAAAAAAATATTGCGCAGGTGATCTTGGTGTTTGCACTATTATTCATTACCATGTCCTTAGATTGACTTTCCTGTATACTTGTAGAGCCTAGACTAGTGGATTTTAAATTGGTAGGAGGAGGTTACAGAACCATCCTGGGACTTTTTTTCTTGCTTACCTAATTCAATAATTTTGAAATTCCGTGCAACTCTCAGTCTTGTTGTTTTATAATAATGTATTATTTAAACGCATGCACAATGACCCTTTTCTTCCAATGTCGCAATAAACTACGCGTGACGGAATAGGTTGACCACATGCGTGCGTGACCACATACGTAAAATGATGACCGTGTTATAGATGTTTCCCCGAGCATTGATTTCCTTGTTTATTGTCGTAACAATGACCAATCAGCAATAAGTCAACAATGGCGTAACAAGCGCAATCTGTGTTTTAATCTTAATTCCAACTACCCTGCTAACCATAAACGCTCAGTGGTTAGTAGTCATATGAATCGTGCTAGAACCCTTATATCGGATGAAACAAAGCAAAAACAAGAAATAAATTTCATTAAGAAGACTTTACGACAAAATGGATATCCAACGACTGCCTGCCTGATAAACCCAAACCGATCGCATCCATTACCATTCTGTATGCCCGAGGACTAAGTGAAAAAATTCGAAGAATATCAGAAGACGTTAAAATCAGAGAAAGTTTCAAACCACTAAACACTATCGGCCAATTGCTTTTCAACGTCAAAGACCGCCCATGTCCTAAACAAAAAAAAGGAGTTGTATATGCAATCCCATGCAGCGATTGTTCTTTAATCTACATTGGAGAAACCGAAAGAAGCCTTGAAACTCGCAGCAAGTAACATCAACGAGATATAAACAAAAGAAAATTGACACGTCGACCCTTTCGATGTTTTTGGCCTTTCCGATGTTTTGCTAACATCGGTTGTGCTTTATTTATTATCAACATGAGTTTATCTGGTGGCAATCATGCATAACCACTGGACAATGCTAAAATGAGCTATCAGTACCTGTAAGCGACACGTGGTTTAACACTCCCAAAAATGACTTTAAACTTTGCAATGGTGCAGTATAGATAAATTGTTCAAGGGATCGGGGTTATATATGCATAATAACAGTTAATAAATGAACTGCTTTTCTTTATGCTGAAAACGTACATATATTTATTTGCACTTCTCCGTGTTATACATACGGCATTGAATGACGAAATTGTTCCCCAATACGTTTTTTCTTTGAAAATCTGAGCAAGGATCTTATGAGACCAACTCGTTTACAGCGCCATAATAAAACAAAGCACCCTGCTCATCAAAAATAGTATTCGGCCTTTTTTTGAAGCAATAGGGGAAACCTTGATAAACCCGAGTATTTTTAAGCTGCCAGTTTTGTTTTGGGAGAGGCGAGCAGTAAGAAGTTTACAAAGATTTTTCTTTCATATAAATCAACAAAATCATGACCACGAATATGACAGATGACAGGCAATTTTGTTAAACTCTCAAAAGTAGAATTTGAAAGACCAAGAGGTTTCAAAGCAAATTCGAAAAATTACCATCTACATAATTCAAATTTCTCAGTACCTGCTAGAGTGCAACATTGTATGATAAGCATATATCTGAGACGGGGTATTGTCACAATACATCAGAACCTATCAGCACTTCAATAGTGACATTTACTTTAGGGAAAGATAAACCATGCAAATGTGGATACTGTTACCTGAAATATATATATATCCGTGATACCGTTCCACTATTTCCTGATGTGTGGAATAGGGCCACGTAAATCAGAAATAGCATCAAATGTTAAATACCATTTACACATATTTCTTCATGCTTATTACTACTAGTGAGAGGTTTCTTTTTCTTTCCTGCGTTGGACTTGAAACCACTGGCAGTGTAAATGGTAGCCTACAATCCTCAGTTTCACCTCCAAGGTTAGCTATTAGCAAGCTCAGTGGCGCGGACACGAACGTGACCATAATCAAGGGATGCATATGCAAATGAAAAACAATCAAAATCATTAGCAGCAACTTCAACTGATACGACCGTTAGTCACACTAGGATAGGATAATATTCTACATTATTTGAAATAAAACTTGCATACACATTACTCACGCCGGCCCCATTGGAGCCGCTGTGTTTCGCGTTAGAAATTACAGTTTTTTGAAGAACACATGGTGTCATCATGAAGAAGTGTGTGCTGTTTCTTTCCACAGTTGGTAATTTAACATGTGCAGGTAGGTTTGCAATCCTTTACGTTGTGCCCTGCACGCAAAAAGGGTTCGCGAACAAAATCTCTACGCCGTTTGGTGTCTTTATTTCGCGCAGTGATACAGAAATGCAAGATGGACATTGAATTTGACTGTTTTTTGTGACTTTCGAGTCAACTTTCTCATGAGTTAAACCAGTTGCTCAATTTTGAGTTTCATCATATTTCCAAGTTGTTCTAGCAGTAACAGTTATCCTTAATAAATAAATTATTCTAATAACTACATTAACATAAAACAATATAAAAAAAAAATTAGCAAATGCAAAATATATAATATCAACATCTTAATTTCCTATTTAAAATAGTGCTTTGCACATACTTCATGATTCTTTTAAAAGGGTTTATTTACTAAAGAATTTTTCACATTTCTTCTACACATTGTTGCCATTGTGATCTGCTTGTTAAGGAGAGCAATATCACTTGCTTTATTTTCGAATATAATCGAATTTCTCAGGAACCAAATATTATATCCTACTATTGAAAACAAATAGAATGATTACATTAAAATATACAAAATAAAAGATCGTTAAAATTAAACAATATGCAAGAATTATAGATTATAACAGAATGTATTCTGATCAATTTTAATATAATTGAACAAACGGAATCAACAAAAAAATTTCTGGGTAAATTCATCAGACATGAAAATATATGATATAAATCCAGGTTCTATATTGCATATAACCACATTTTATTTTCTGCTATTCTTTTAATCTCTGACTTTGTTTTCAACAGCAAGATATCCCAAAGTATTTATAGTAATTAAAATGTTTTTATTTAATTTTCCAAAATTTGTAAACATGTGGGCCTAAAGAATAAAGGCAAATGGTCAACTTTTCTTCCCCTTGAAATACTGAAAAAAATCACTCATGTTTGCTAAACTCGGTTAAGCAGATAAATAAACTGCCGTTCACGAAATTGCAGCAAGCATTTCTACCTCTATTGTTACGTAACATACGTTATGGTGATTAATTAGTGTAAGAAAGGACTAACTGTTGGAGAGTTATCTATCTAGTTTTCTGCCAGACATTTCCAAGTTCGGTTATAATATCGTAGAGCTTTGTGCCTGATTCGGCACATTAATTACGATAAAACATAAATAAACATCGATGCATAGACAGCAAAGTTAGCTCACTTAAATTATGTTTCGGACGTATGTGCGTCATAAAGGATGGGAATAAAACAAGCAAATATTAACTAGTATCGCATTTAGAATATGAAATTAGTTCATTCAACCCAATATGAATCTACTGCGCCTATAAAATTAACTGATTATCGCAAGACTACGAAAAGCAGATACTGTATTGCGAAACAAATTATCAAGAACACAACCTGGAGTCCATAATTAAAATCGGTGAACATTTCTCACACTAATTATTATCTATTGAGCGTCATTCGAGTCGCATACCGATAGCCCGACAACAAAATATATTGTTTTGATCGAACAATCACTAATAGAATTCCTACCGTGCATGATAGTTCTTCAACTTGGAGCCCAAATTTAATATGTAGAGGAAGTCGCGGTATTTTATTAAAGAGAGGGAAAGCTATATCGAGCTAAGGACTGGACCGCCCCCATCTGTCTTTAAACAACACAACGAGAAAACATATTCATATATTGGGTATAGATGAAAAACAAACGAGCAATAAATTTAACGAGTGTTCTTCAACCGGGTATACGGTATACTGAAGTGTATACCGGACCATAGGTTGGGTATACAACTGATAAATGGTACACGAAAGGTGTATAGCCTAAGTCAGGGATTCTAAACTCTAATATAACAAATTATGAAATATTCAAGCGGAGACAACAATGCAAACGCGGCGCACGTGAAATATCAAATGCCATTAACGCTAAGAACCGACGTGACCACATTGTTACATCACAAATTATATAGATAATGCGGCCACGTGTCTTGGTTGATGATTTCGGCTGCTATGCACTTCGTTTGATCTACGTTGAACATTATTCCCGTTGACAATAAGGCCGTCAGTCAAATTTATAACTTGCGGAAACTAGCCTATTATATTGCATGATGATATTGCAGTACAATATGTGCTTAAAATTTATTGTTTATTTAAGCCTTGAATAAACATTGGTCTTTGTAAGGTATACAAAGTCTTTGAAAAATTGTAAAAGGTATACTGTGGCAAGTACATAAGGATAGTTACTGTGTATTTTAATATTTTCACCACTTATTGTTAGTAGTGCATGTTATTTGCCTGAAACAAGGTCGTTGTCCCAATTCATTTCCTTTATGATATATTTCTCTCACTCAGTGTAGCTTGTCTTTGCCGTTCTTTGTTAGTTAGAAATTTGGTTTCATCACATATACTTGCTTTAAGGTTTCAAGTGTAATTCGTTATTTGGATCAATTCAACTGTGCAACTTTACAATATAATATATTGGCATTCAATACATTGTGTGCTTTTTGACCTCTGAAGGAGTCAAGATCGGAGTTACACTGTGTTAACGTGTGTTCAATAACACGGGAGTGTTGACACGCAGATAGGGTCGAATCTTTGTTGCCCTATAATATCACGATAAAAAAAGGTTGAAAAACATTGAATTAAACAGGCAAAAATTGTTTGTCATTTGTGTTTTTTTCGCATACACACTGTTACCAACCGCCAGGGTTTCAACTAAATTTGTATTATTTAGACTTTTTACACGGCTGTAATGTGGGACCTTACAGAAATTGTAACTTTAAATGAACGAGCCTGGTTGTTTTCCCTTAATTACACGCATTGGTTTATAAGCATCAGAATAATAATCAATCGTCTCATTTGACATTTCATTTTCTCGTCCTACGACGAGGATGCCGGCGAAACCTTCATTATATACCGTCTCATTACGCAAAGAGTTGATGTTTAAAATCAAATTACGTAACATTCATTTATGTCTTGGTTGAAAAGTCCGAGTTAATGGAATGCGTGCATTTTTAATTCGCACGTTGGTGTGTCTGGTCAATATTATGTTCAAATCCGTAATGCACTAATCTGGCAAAGGTATCTATCAATTTACTTACTATTGACAAGCAATTATTATTAATGGATCAAATGAACGCGTATGAAAGTTTGTCAGATCGCTGATGTTAAGTTAGCAAGTATGACGAATGGATAACATTCAGCACGAATGTTCTCAGTGTCAGGAGTATTAACGTCTGAGGTTTACATATTTACATTATTAGACTGGATAAGACTATTAATCTCTGCTAGAGCCGTTTGTTGGAACTGCAACAAAAATGAATTCCTTGTCCCCGAATCACGAATAGGATCAGAGAAAAATAATTCCTCAGTTTATCAGAATGAAGTATCATTGTGACGTCACAGGACTGAAAAGTTTCTTTGAATGAACAATTAACAGGACTGCCAGTATAGTTTAGCGAGGCATAACAAGTTCTAGTGTCAGTCTAAATTCGCTGGTCGGTTCCATTACATTTGAACCCACGTACATTTGAACCCATGACAATTGCACCTGTATGCTGTTGCACCTATGGAATTTTTTTTGTTTCACGGATAGTTAAACCCATACTAACCCTAACCCATGGGTTTTAGCACCCGCATATAGATTGAACCCGTGGATATACGCATGGGTTCAAATGTACATGGGTTCAAATGTACGGTCACCTCGCTGGTCAAATAAATAAATAACAGAGATACGATTTATCACACAAACTCCTTTTTGGAAATGATATATATATACTTATTTAGATATATATAAGGAGGGTTCCATTATCTTTGAACCCGCGTACATTTGAACCCGTACATCTGAACCCGTAATTTGAACCCAGAACAATTGCACCTGCATACTATTGCACCTATGGACATTTGCACCTACGGACATTTGAACCCATACATTTCCACTCATGGATTTTAGCACCCGCATATAGATTGAACCCGCGGACATTTGAACCCGTGTACGTTTGCACCCGCGTACATTTGAACCCATGTACATTTGCACCCGCGGACATTTGAACCCGTGTACGTTTGCACCCGCGTACATTTGAACCCATGTACATTTGAACCCACGAACATTTGCACCCTGGACATTTGCACCCGCGGACATTTGAACCCATGTACATTTGAACCCACGAACATTTGCACCCGCGGACATTTGAACCCATATATATTTCCACCCACAGACATTTGAACCCACGTATATTTGAACCCGCGTACATTTGAACCCACGGACATTTGAACCCGCGTATATTTGAACCAACGTATAATATATTTGAACTCGCGTACATTTGAACCCGCGTACATTTGAACCCACGTACATTTTCACAAAAAATGTTTGCCCCAACGGCAATTTCCAGTCGCAAATAATTTTCATGTTACAGGCGCAAGCTCAATATTCTAAATTTCAACACTGTTTCACTTGTAGTTAGTTTTGATTTATATGCATTTACCCGCTTCTGCGAAGCAAGCATTTTTGAGTGTCATTGTAGTCCGAGGGATAAACATCTCTTAACGATATAAACAACATTGTTCTGCCAAGGTCTTTTTTCTTTTGCTGTTTACATTGACATTTGTAAATCCTTATCTCATTCGTTAGCCGCGATCTCCAAAACAGACGATGACCTAGAAAGCGAAAGTCTTAAATGAGGGTCTTACTAAAACTAGCTTTACAGTAATATTTTTAGTGGTCAACTCCTATAAATTTGTTCTGAAATTATTGCACCGAAAACGCCTACTATGATATCCCGCCCAGCATGAGATTTGGGAGCTCTGTGGGCACTTCATGTTTTCTTGCTAGCATGTTTACAAAATTGTTATATGTATGCATACACGACCACGCTTTACTGTTGAAAATGAGTGTTGTCTCAAATCAGGTTTTACCATTTTTCCTAAAATCAATCTATAAATTGAATACTATTGTCTGTATATAAATAAATAAAAGCACAGATTCTTCGTTTCTAAGAAAATATGAAATTAAGATAATGAAACTATGCCATTTTTGTAACAACATGTTCATAGTAGAGATGTACCGATACCACTTTTGTCGCCGATACCGATACCGATACCAGCTAAAAAAGCCGATACCGATACCGATATGCCGATACTACAGAAAGGCCGATATTACCGATATTCCGATACCGATACTATATAAATATTACTTAATTAGGTGTGCTGTGTAGGGCAGACGGGTTAAAACAATGGTCTTTGAGCGTTGTTCATAGAACACATTATTTCAGATCGAAATAAAGATATATCACATAATATGAAATTAATGTTTGGTGTTTGCTTTAACTGATTAAGATACACTGTACAGTAACGCTAGTAATCTCGGTGTTCAATTAGAAAACTCATAAGCCGGGATGTCCAATTTGAATTTAATGTTAATATCGTGACCTTCGAATATCGTTATTCGTGTTTAAAAGAATATCGAATATCACCCACACATTCTAGAGCCGCCGTCCTACGTTCGAATTGAAAGCATTTTTCAAATATTTTATTTCGTGGCTAATCGTAATCGTCGACGCAATAAGTCAAAGCCAACATGAAAGAATATCAATCAGCACCGACCAAAAGAAGGCCTACATATAACCGTCGAGGATGTTTTCTTACTTTACTATTTTATATTATTATACAATTGCCATCATATATTTTGAGACAGTCTAGGACTCTAGGCCCTCTGGGGCTAGGCGGTCATGTCAATATATCTATAAAGAAATTGTGTAGTTAAACAAAATTAATATCTGCGTAGAGGGATAATTGTGTCGGAATTTAGTTTATCGATGTCGTCGAACTAAATGACACTCGTACTTGACGACAAACAGTCAGAATTTATACCCGTGCCAAAAGTCCATGTGCCGTTAATAAGGACCCCAATTCCACTGTATGATTTAAAACTGGGCGCCTAATTGCTTTTTGTTATGTGCCGTGTTGATATATTTCTTCATAATTACTATGTAATATTAAAAATGTCAATATAAAAAATTTGACAGCGAAAATAGCTAAAAATACGTGAATCCTATTCTCTCGCGGGGGTAGGGACATGTATGGCTCATAGCTCACGATCTCTCCAGACAAAAAATAAATTAAAAAGTAGTATTCCAACTTATCTTTTAAAACATTCTGGACCATATCAAAAAGGTAAATATATCGGAAATATCGGCCTTAATCTAACCGATACCGATACATGGCCGATACCGAAAAAATGGCCGATATTGCCGATACCGATACATCGGTACATCTCTAGTTCATAGCCAAATGCCAGTTTTATTGAAGTATTGTTTCATTAGAATGTCAGAACAAAACTATACATAGAAATCGTAAGTCATGTAAATATGTTGAATATTCGAAAGTGAAGAAGTTTAACAATCATTATCGTGGCCAAAAATGGTTTTTGCTGTTTACACTATTTAGAGTAAATCGAACATATTCAGCATATAGGGTCTGTTAAATATGATATTGCAATTTACAAACGACGTCATAGGTTACGGATTACATTTATTTTAATATCTCAATAAAGTTATCACTCACAAATTTGTGTCGAATGGGCGATCAATTTTGAGATAGAGTAGCTATGGACGTTTTACAAAATAGGAATTTATCAATTATGATACAATGGTTAAACAACAAATCAAAATAATGACGATAAACGAAATTTTACGATATCACGATCAAAGTCAAAATCAAATAGACTGCATTTGAGCTATTGAGTGGAGATACCTCAGCTTGTCGGTTTCAGTTCCGTATGAAAAAACTTTAACTGACAACCTAACAGCAAGTTGAACATACTTTGATCTTTGGTGGGCCGTAACTCCTACATGAGCATTTGCCGCAGTCAGTTTGTGGACCGCAATGTCTTTTCGTAGGCCATTCAGCAAACCTCATCCTAACATTCCTTGTAAGGCGTTGTGAAATCCTTCTACAGCGTTTGTTGTTCTTGGGGCCGAAGGCATCATTTCAATCTCTTTGGCATAGTTCCACAATCGAGGGGGAAATCTTGCTTCTCTTGGACGTGAACCCACTTGAGGTCCACGAATGTAGGTAGATTCAAAATATTGAAAAAGTTGATTGCATTCGGGCGAATCTTCGAAAGTGTTGCAAAGCAAGGTGAAGACTTCGGCAACCTCGTTAATGGGAACAAAAGCCAGAGCTGCCAAACTTCTAATTTTCAGATTGAAAGAGGGTAAACATTCAAACTTCTCTTTTAATCCGATAGAACCAACTTTTCGAATTATAGCTTGTGACAGGTGAAAATAACATCCTTTAATATCGGCCAGAGGAAATTGTGCATGAAATGCATTGATAGCTGCTATTTCAAAATCAACAATGATTTTGGTGGGGTTAGCATTTGGGAAAATGATTTTCAACACTTCCAACATCTGAACGTATGTTTCTTGTCGCTTGTCTCGTAATAGGAAATATACGCATGGTGGATAGGATGCGCTCACTTTACAGTGAATTGTATACAACTGGAAGAAAATATCGGGCACCACATCAAATGTACCGTCGCCAAGATATGTGTCACTATCTAGATGTGCAAGTAGTGATCGATCTCCAATAGCCATTATCCGATGACGATCCTCCGGGCCAGTGTCATGCAAAATGATATCTAAATATTCGCTCGGAATATCAAAGCTTGCACTTGTAGGATTCGTATGTGAACAATTTTTCTGTCGCCTTACTCTGCGTATATTGGCCTCCAGAGTCGACTTGCCTGGCAAGCGCATTAGTACATCTGTTGATCTATTATTCAATACTTCACCTAAAATATATCTTGTCGATGTATTTGATGGTGTTGATGCTGCTTCTTTTAATGTTGCACGGATGATCCCAACTTCAGTCTTAATGCTGTCGCCAGAATGACTGTGATATCCTAGTTCTTTTATTACATTTTCACCGATCGTAACAACAGTCGATTTACATCGAATGTTCCTAAACTGACGGCAGTGCCAATGAGTAGCATCTGAAACCCGATCATTTCGCTTACAATATTCGTGGCCTTTGTAAATCAGTAAGTCGTTTCCTCTTGTGGTCTTGGAAAATGTAGTCGCCATGTTTCCAACTTATTTTCGCAAAGGGACTTGTCATCTTCGCAGCTGCAATGTCTTGAAGAAACAGTTTGGAATTGTCTGCGAGGGAAAAAGAGCATTGATGCGAGGAAAAACTTTGCGCGGGATCGAACTAACACATCAATTAAAATCCTTGCTCGCGCTCTTCAAGAGTCGTCGACCGTTCAAAGCACAAATCATACTCTCCAATTTTGGCTCGCATTCTACAGCGGAACATTTTGTCCATTGAGTCTTATGATATCGACAATTGCGATGACAATGACAGACGGAGTATAATATAAATATATAATATAATTTAAATATATAGAAAATAGTAATAAAGCCTTCGAGTATATAATCGACAATTCCATGGTAATATTGATTGTTTTCGCAACGTATGCATTCGGAGAAAGAATCCTAAGTGTACCTTTCAATCCTATATACTATAGTATATAAAATGGAAGGATAAGGGTGTATATGTAAAGACGCTAATATCCGTAAATGTAAATGCCCATGGGTGTAGATGTTCATGGGTGCAAATGTCTGTGGGTACAATTGTACGCGGGTGTAAAAGTACGCGGGTGTAAATGTATGTAGGTTCAAATGTACGCGGGTTCAAATGTACGTGGGTTCAAATGTCCGCGGGAGCAAAAGTTCGTGGGTTCAAATGTACATGGGTTTAAATGTCCGCGGGTGCAAATGTACATGGGTTCAAATTTCCGCGGGTGCAAATGTTCGTGGGTTCAAATGTACATGGGTTCAAATGTCCGCGGGTGCAAATGTACATGGGTTCAAATGTACGCGGGTGCAAACGTACACGGGTTCAAATGTCCGCGGGTGCAAATGTACATGGGTTCAAATGTACACGGGTGCAAACGTACACGGGTTCAAATGTCCGCGGGTTCAATCTATATGCGGGTGCTAAAATCCATGGGTGGAAATGTATGGGTTCAAATGTCCGTAGGTGCAAATGTCCATAGGTGCAATAGTATACAGGTGCAATTGTCCTGGGTTCAAATTACGGGTTCAGATGTACGGGTTCAAATGTACGTAGGTTCAAATGTGCTGTCACCATAAGGAGATATCGCAGTAATCGTGAACGCGGACGCGGAATGATGAGTTTCAATTCTAATCAAGTCGAGTCTTCCCAAGAAGCCAGGCTATTTTCTAATATAGGTATATAAATTAACAGCTTGAGTTGTTGTCTGACCTCGAGAAGTAGAAGTGTTTTAGAATATGTGCCTTATTTTACACACATCAAATGGTTACGTTATTTCGCCATAAGTTACGCAAATGCGTATTTCAGATGATTGTTGTTCAATTTGGGACCAATTTGTCAATTTATCCTAACGGCTGTCTGTTACTTAATTTTCCTCGTGCACAAAAAAGTCCTAATTTGTTTTGTTTACACATGCAGAATTTCTTTACTACGTGCGAAATTTTGAAAAATGGACAAATCTGATTATAATCAGCAGAACAACACTATCCATTGCGACGAAGAAGATATAAATAGAAATGCATATATTGCAATTCTATCGGCAATGGAAAGTATGTCCGTCCTTCTCATGATAAACTTCACCCTTTTTCTTGCATATAGTAGGAAACGGCCTGGTGGGCCACGATTACATTTTTCTGATGTTCACAGAAAAGTACTACACATATCTCTTCTTATAATGATCGGTATGATTAACCTCAGATTAATTATCGAGATAATTAATCTTGCATTGGGAAGAATGTTCACGGATGACGAGAACGTTGTGTTTATCGTTAAACTCTTGTTTGGTGTTATATGCGACTCCTGTTTGTATACTTTTCTGTGGTTGCGACAATGGACATTATATAATCAGCCAATGTTGCAAGAACAGAAGACAACAAAGTTTAAAGTTGTGAACGTGTTGGTGTGGATCATCGGTATTTGTCTTGTTGGTGCAATGCCGGGTATTTATTTGTTTGTTTTTCATTCCTATTTTTTGAATTTGTATCATCTTGTTCATGTTAGAGAAGGCGAATGATTCATGCGTTGCTATACGTCAGTAAACATTAGCATTAGGTTCTAAAAAAGCGAACATTCACATTTTAAGGAAGCACTGAACGTTGTTATGCTGCAAGCGAATAAACTATTTTTTTTCATTCAGCAAACGATCCGCTAATATATCTATATCGTTTCTTTATATTTATACTGCGGTATATCTTGACTTCTGGAATTTTGTATCTAATGAACACATCTTTGACCCATCTCAGTTGTTAAAACGCACTATATATATATAAACTGTGATGCCATACAGGCTATTCAAATAAATTATTTATCACAAATGAAGATTTTGCATATATTAATCACAGTGAAGCACTGATCTGCAGCGTATATTCCAATTTCTTTTTACGAGTAAAATTGAATTCGGAATGTGGTAAAATACCCTTCGTTACATTTTTAAAGCTTTGGATCGGATTTATACTTTTTAATTACGTATCAAGTATACAATTTGTAAGTAATTGGGTACATTTTCTTTTCAGGAATATTGATATGGTATCGAGGATCGCGTGAACATGAAGAAGGCTGCCTATTTGAAAAAAATGGATGGGGTATCGCTTACGTAATTCATTCGTTATTCTCAATCGTGTACGAAATTCTTCTACTTGGTTTCTTCGTGTATCTTGTAATGCGGACTAGATCCCAATCGCAAAAAAAGGCAGTTCCCGCCATTATCAAAAGGTCCTTAGGTTCTGCCTTGCTTTGTTTTGCATGCGTTGTTTGTTTTGCATTTATTCACAAGCTTGCTATTGCTTCAGCTACCTTGAACTCAGTAACTACCGACTTAGAATATCTTATATATTACTGCTGTTTGGTTGCCTCATATAATGACTGGAAAGAAAAAATGCTCGGGAAACTTTTTATCAAAAGCGGATATAAAAATGAACCTGGATCATTTTCTTCTAAGAGCCGGAGAGTGAAAATATCATTGCGAAAAAATGAGACTGAATAGTTCTGATGTCCTCAGATAAAAATAAAAGGTGAATAAATGCATCCTATTTGAGTTGATATTCCGCAAAATTGATTAGTAAAAGTTGTTTTATTTTGAGATATATATTCTTCAGATTTTTTCTTCTAGGCTTCTGTAGAAACTTTCTAAAGCTTGAATCCAATTCACATATATATGTTACACGTCGAAAACTAATGAAACTAATGCTTTTTTTTAAATAGTTATATTGGCCGTTTGATAACGTTTTATAGTCACTCAAAGAATGATGAAGAAAGACATTGAAGTAGGAGAATCAATAATTTTTGACCATATTTATCCACACTCAAAGACGTTCATGGAAAGTTTTTTATTCAATATATATACTTTTGACATGATTTTATTCATATTTTTTATTCTAATATCGCATTTTTTTTAATTGTTCAAATACAATCAGTTTCTAGAAGTAGAGGAAGGTTGGAGGACACTTTTGCATCTTTTGAATCCTATAACCTGCACATTTGTTTGACTTTGCAAGTCTAATGCATAGAAAAAAACGTTTGTCAAGTGTCCCACTGCTCCCCACCGATGGGGGCATATTTGGACACAGCCTAGTGAACAATGGGCCAGTCTATTGAATTCAATGAAATATGCTGTTAAAAATTAGTAACATATCAGCATCATTATCTAAAGAACTGTGGGACTTCAAATCTGGAGATTTGAAATAAATGTTCAACCAAAATATTTCAGATATTTTTCAAAAAAAAAAAATATATATCCCGGTAACATAAAACCAAATTGATGATATAGGCTACGTATCTAAAGAGTCTGCCATTGTAGAATTAATTGTTGAATATTTTAGATTCTAATTTCAACAAATTGAAAATGAGTTCTGGAACTTCAATCCTGGACGATGACAGTTCTTGATAAAGATCATACTCAAAAAAAAACGAAAGTGTAATTTCTTACAATCATTAAACATTTTTCATTGGGTTCAATGGAACAGCAAAACCAACATTTATATATATATATATATACCAACAAGTAAAATTTCTAATTCCGGCCAAAAGAAAATGATTTACTTTTTTCAATACACTCTAAAAAATTAATTTTGAATCTAAAATTTATTCCACATGTGGCCATGGGTCAAAAGATAACATTACACAAAACATAACGCATCCCTAGGCCTTTGGGCAGTGGTGGGATTCAGCCGGTTCGCACCGGTTCTATAAGACCGTCTCACGGAGTTTCATGAGATCAGAGAACCTGTTAGCATTACTAGTAACTGTCATAGTTCTGTTTGTAACAGAACCGGCTGAAAAATAGGACTTTTGTGAAGGAACCGGCTGACAAAAAATTTAATCCCACCACTGCCTTTAAGCACCCAATGGATAAAACACTGTCGAATTATGCCAGGTGGAGCATGTCTAACTGAGCACCGGTCGATTGTTCTCCATAAGCATCAAACATTTTCAGACTGCTCCATGTAAAGATTAGGAGGGCACATCCTCTCGCCAACGTTATGAATATTTCACAGTAGACTAAAGCTAAAATGTCAGACAGTGGTTTGACTTGTTGAAATTAGTAATTTAAATACCCCACACAACTGATCCACATATATCTATACCGCCACGACTATCAGAAGGAACAAACAGATAGATATATATACGGTAACTATGCAAAAACTACGATGCGGGTTTCCTATATATATCAGTGATCCGTTTGCTTCAAATGATGAAAATCTATTGTCAACTTGATAGAAAACTTGCAGTTCTCCCTCTTTCTGATTTTGTCAAGTGATTCGCAAATCAATTGTGAATAGGATAGAATTGTAATAATGTTCAATAAAAAAGTTATTTATGACCACCATACGGAATGATCAGGGCCGGACATTCAGGTCTGTCGGTCGGGACAGCTTGCCAAAATCGTCACTGTCCCGACTGAACCTATTCTGTTTCTGACTATTCTCTCACTTTTAAAAAATGATAAAATTTATTTACTGTAGCATTCATGTATGTATAGTTTTGACACGCAAAACAGTCAAGCATGGCGCCTAACGCTTCTTTTATGCGGTGAAAGCGAGCGTAGATATTTCCATCATGTAACCGCATATTCGGCACCAACTTGCCCAATTCATGCTAGGCATGCTGATAAGGACATGCAGTTGGTGACTCGAGCATGGCGAATCGAAGGCGTGTGGACTTTTTAAATTGAAAGCTGTTCGAGTGGTTTAAACGAAACAGTATCACTCGACTCAAAAATATTGGAATGAATGAACTCATTTTTGCAATATATGCGATATAAATTTGAAAGATTTGATTATGATCCGAATATACAACGAGAACATTAAACAACATATTTCGTTCATATATTATATTTTGTTCCATTGACATTTTGTTGAAAGGGAGTTTTTTGTATGCCATTTGACATGAAATTGTTAGAGGCCACTGTGACCGATTAGTTGAAATGTTTCGGCACATACTAAGAAGCACATGCAATTTGTAATATAGCTATAGATCCATAATCACAATATCAACAATCCCGAGGATTGTGCAATACAATGTCAAGCGAACAACGAAGCAGGAGAAGAAGGAGAAGCAGAAAAGAGATACTTACAAGATGATCAACAACATAACATCGAAACGATCCATGATATGAGTGAGCCACACACACACACACACACACACATTAACCACCAGATCAGCGAACTGCGTCCCGAAAATTAACTTAACAGAATTGTGTTAAACACAACTAATATATGATGGAATGCTTACGTATTGTATTAATCACGAAGGTTTTATTTGTTCATATTTCAAATGATGTGTTAAATGTTACGTAACATGCAACGAATAACATATCGGTAACTGTTATGTAACAATAGGGTTAGACCAGGGGTGGGAAAGGTTTTTGGATCGGGGGCCAATAATTTTGCCTACCTAGACTGGCGGCTAAGTAAGTGTGACGTAATCAGTTACGGTACATTTCACGAACAATATTTGAACTGAAGTGTTGCAAAAGTGAAAAACAATAAGCCCGTGCCAAAACTGAATTTAATCGCAATCTCGACAAATTGCCTGAGGTATTTTTTAGCGTGCCAATCTTAACCCCCACCTGACTACGCTATCCAAAAATTACGTCAGTGCGACGTCACAGTGACGTAAAAGAGGCCTTCAAACTATGCTGCCATCCAAGACGCGCAGAACAGCTATTTCTCTCGTTTTCTCGTCGCTACGATCACAATAAAAGAGAGATCGATGACGTTAGTCCTTTATCGTCGGCGCCGATCCCATTTCGGGCGATCGTACGTATATTTGACAAGCTCTATGACGTGATTGTGATGTCGTAGTGACGTAATTTTTGGATGGCGTAGTCAGATGGGGGTTAGGATTGACATATCAAAAAATTGTTATCCTACCCCCATTAGAAGTACGTTGAGTACGAAACTAGCTACACGAGACCCCAAAAAGTTTGGGGGCCGCTGCGCTAGATGATGATCGAGGTTCGTCACTTCGTTTTCTATAAATAATCGGAATTGCGAAAATGCGTGGCTTCTGCATCGCTGACACTCTACCACCAGTTTGTATAAATATCCGTATTATTCACGAGGGGAAAAATAGATATCAGCGTAAATGAATACTAATGCGATGTCAGTGTATATCATTATAAAATTCAGTATTAATCTCCCCCTCTCTCACGGTACCTCGTACAACTGCGGTAACTTTGATTTCCTTGCTCGTGCGAAGCAATATCGTTACACGCGCGTGATTTAAATCCGCAATGCTGCGGTTTTCACCGCAAGCCACCATGCCTTTTAATTGCATGTGAATGCGGAAAGGGCAAGCTTGATTAAAGAACGGAAAAGTAGTTTGAATTAGGAAGCAGTCAAAAATGTTTTCTTATATTTACTGTACTGTAATCCTGCATTGAAACGTTGCCTATATTCTGACATAGTACATGTAGTACTGGGTATGGCCTTTCTAAGATCGGTCAATCGGTTGTCTGGTTGCGTTGTTTTTGAAGGCCTAATACATTATCAAGACATCCCGTAAATGCCAATTTTTCAATTAATCTAGTGCAGGAGTATTATAGGCCTACTAAGTAAGTGAATGATTGTGTAATTGGATTTGAACTTTATTCATTACTGTATTGATTATGTTTTTGGGTTTTATATCTCAGTATCTGCAATTAAATGTTTTATTTTAATTTTTATATATATTAATTTATGGCTTCTTCACACTGTTATAAATACTCTTGGCATTGAGTTAGAATAGTGGATTCGTACACACATTGACTGATGATCAGCATCCACACTTCTTGTTACTGAAATGGCATCAAAGCTTTTGATTGTTATTGGAGTTTTAGATGACGAAGATCATATTAAACAAGTTGTGAAGAACATTGAACTTGGTCAGAAAATTGCAACATACAGTTCATTACCACAGTAACAACATCTGTAAAATAAAATGAAAAATTAATGAAAATCCATCCATGTCTTCATGTTCATATTCCATTAAGCACTCTAATTATTATTTTGTGTTCTCAATTCTGCTAAATATGTTGTCCATTCTTGTCACTGTTTTCATAAAACATCTGGAATTGTCTCGTGCCAATTTGGACTCATAGTTCATAATTTTTACCACAAAACATTATGTTTAATCATAGTATTTGGAGGGATTCAAATTTTCTCAACTTCAATATAATATTTCAAGGCTTAAAAACATTTGCTTTAAAACAAACTTCATTTGCATAAACTTGAATGCTTATTTATATTACTTCTATTTTTTAATATTAGGTATTGAAAAATGGATGAGCGATATGTCACTAGATGAACACGATGAGATGATACATGTGTTGAATAACATACCATCAATGAAAAGTATTCCGAATAGGCACGCAGAAGCTGGAACAGGTTCATGCAATATTTAATATTGATTTTACAAAGGTTTCAGGTTTTATAATCGTATAGTCCTTAGGTTTACCTATTCTATAATCCTACTATTATTCAAAAAATATGATCTATCAATTTTTTTGTGTGTGTTTTAGTTCATGAAGCAATGGCAGAATGGCGATAGCTTAATATTCCTCAACTTTTGATTTTGTTCATGCGACTTCCCTTGTGCAAATATTTAATAGATAACTTGTAAGCAACAAAAGCATGATGCGGAATTTATTTTAGGAGAATTTTATACTAAATAGGACATAACATAACATGGGACTAAACTTAATGACAAAAAAAATATTTTCCATGTACCCAATGAACCGGATTTTATGCTTGTGTAGCAAACGTTTCCATTTCTCTATGACGAAAAATCTATGAAATCAAGGTTTTGATTTGGCCTTACAGCATATGTCATTTGCATGTTATGGTTCAATAAATACAGTGATTTTCAACAAAGCTTGAGAAGAGAGAAATACATTATTCGACAGCTGATTGCATTCGTCTGCTTGGTGTTGTAGAAATAATTCATTATAATTTCATTGATTTTTGTGGAATTGGATCAATATTTGGAATAATTGGGCAGTGGGTTGAAGTGAACAGATTTTACTTTGATTTCACAACCCACATGGGTGTTTGCCACAGTTACACGCCTCAACAGTTTTTAAACGCTTTGCTTATTTGATATGTTTTTCTATTATGACCAAGTGTACAAAAAAATGTTAGCAATATGTTTTTTCCAATGACCAATCAGCAATAAGTAACAATGGTGTAATAATCGAAATTTTTAAAGCCGCTCAGACATTTTTTATCTTTAAGAGTTTAGGTATAAGTTATAATGGTCAATATCACATTTTTTCTTTCGAGGAGTATTAGTTTAGAGGTATGTGGTCAAATATTTGAATCAGAATGATAGTCATGAACATGTTCATCGATTTGCAAGCGTTAATAATCAAAAAAATTTTGTGAACTACACATAAAATATTTTGTAATGATCAAAATTAAATATTTTTGGGGTCAATGGTAGAAATATTAAATCGTCCCTTCAATTATATCATCAAGTCGACCATAGAAATCTTTAGTTTTGTCACCATATATGCACAATAATTGGGTTTGGTGGTAACTATACACACATATTGTAATGTGCCTATTTTCTATCTTCGTGTTTAGTAAGATGTTGACACGTACCATTATGTTATAATTGTTTACGGTATGTCTTTAAAGTCATCCTGCTAACTTGTGTCTGTTTCTTTTCCCCCAATTTGTATTGAAGCTTTTTTCGAAACAAATCAATACTTGTTTGCAATTTGAATGTCTGGTGTTATTTTACTTATTGATTTTCTCTGTGTTACAGCTCTAGGGAGCATTTAATTATTCCTCCTCTTCTATTGCTCATTCCCTTT
This sequence comes from Styela clava, assembly GCF_964204865.1. Lineage (NCBI taxonomy): Eukaryota > Metazoa > Chordata > Ascidiacea > Stolidobranchia > Styelidae > Styela > Styela clava. Next base: position 10,110,018 of record NC_135257.1, on the reverse strand, counting down.
TTTTTCTTTCATGTCTACAGTTATCTCTAGGTACAGTGGGAGAATATTGGACACTACCGTATTGATCAGTCCCACTAGTGAAAATCTTCATTACGAAATCGTTGACCTTTTTCTCACTGCTACTCCTCGTTGTCTCATTGCTTATAGTGGATTCATCACTGAAGGTAGTGGTGATTGGGTACTTCAAGACGGGATCTTTTCGTTCAACAACTTCAACCAAATTTTGACAGGTAAACTAGATTTTATTATCCATACATATATTATACTAGATTATTTTATAGTTGTATAAAATTCATAGATTCTGTTTTCAAATTAGGAAAATGATTTTCATTGTGTTACTAGTTAAAATTTATTAACAGTTTTTTTCACCTGATATTCTTTATTTCAAACCAACTCAGTCGGACAGTTTAAAAGTGAAAACTCATTTGAGAAAGCTTGTTTATTTATTGAATCTTGCCTCCGCATTTCAGAGTGTCTCTCTTTTACAACAATAATACGAGTTACAAACTATTATTTGCACTGATACCTTATGATATGTCTAGGTCTACTTTTCAGCTAATACGCTTAAAACCTATTTCTTAATCACTTACCGTAGTTGTCAGCTTTCACAATAAAAAGATTCTGATGAATCAGATTGCTAAATTAATTATTGCTATTAAATAGACACAGTTTTTATACTAAATTATGGATATCAGTGGCAGAATGTTTTTTCAATCAATATCATCATGAATTTCATCACTTCTTATGTTAAAAATTTTTAATCAGGCAGACTTTCTATGAATATTTCATGTTATTTTTATAGTGCCCTGTTATGAAAAAATGGGAGGTCGGTTAAAAGTGATGTCATAAAAAACATGCACTCAACTTTCCAGACTGAAATTGCTTACTGTTGTTTTTTATGGATTTATATATTAGCATAGCATATGGGACTGATATAAATCATGCTTGGAAAGGATAAATTTTTCTCCTTCCCAAGATAACCCTGCTTTTGATTTGATGGGATTCCTCCTTTATAAAATATGCATGAAGCTAAAAGACCTTTTTCATCATACAGTCTGGATGTCTGGAGATAGGTGTAACCACCACAGATAGAAATTGCTTTTTATTCAGACAGGCAGATAACCAGTGAATTTTTAAATTGTTATTGCTAGATACTCCCTACTGTTATGTAGATAGGTATTTTTCAGAATAGTATCTCAATTTGTTAGAAGTTAGGCAGGGCAAATTGAAGTGATGTGTTTGCGATAGTGTGACCTATTGATTATTAGTTTGACATATTGAAATTAAATACAAATTGGGAATCTTCTATTCTTGTAAAGAAGTCTTCTGTGCTATTAACTTTCCTATTAAATCATAATTTAATGTTCAAACAGCAAGAATTTTACTTGATAAAAGTCATTATTATTGTTTGATTTACTGCCTCTGAATTTGATTTGCAGTTCTCATAATTGTGTTTATTCTTATCATTGACTGCGATAAATGAAGTTCAAGGTTGATTTGAAATTGAATCCTATGGTTTTACATTTTATTATATTCATGAAATTGCTTGAAATCAGATATAGAGTGAAATAAATTTTGACTATTTGAATGGTCATCATAAGGCTCTACCTCTGTCAATCATTACCTATATTCCGACACTCTGGATGCACTTAAAGTGGTATTCATGTATTGTCTATATTGTGCATTTGCTTGACATGGGCTTGAAACATAGATTTACCGGTAATCTATATTTTGGTCAAGCATGATGAGTGGGTCCCTTGTTCTTGTGATCAATAAATTGAATTTTCTCAACTCGTCTGTATTGAATATTCTCAAGGGTACAACGTGCCCTTGTTCCATGACTGTCTTAACATTTAACAATCATTATGTGTATCCCTAATGAGGTCGAGCTTGATTTGTACCTAATTTTTTGTTATTCACAACAGATTCCAAAGTGATTGCGGCATTATCCGAACATAACTCTAAGATCACAATCAGTTGTGCTAAGTTAGGCTTGTGGTCAGATATAGACGGAGAAAGCAAGTCTGTTTTGACGCCAATACCTGGTTCAAAAATATATCTCAGAGTTATGGATCTCCAAGTTTCACAGATGAATGGTGAGTTACAAATACGTGTTTTGAAATTATAATTGACGTTAACAATGAAAATGATCAATAAATACTTTGAATTGAAATCCTTATGGCCGTTTAGCCGATGATATTTTGTTAGATGTAATTTGAATGACTGAATCGTTCATATTATAAATACCCTTATTTTGCTGTCATTCTGATTTAAATGATGTTCTTATTAGGCGCCAATTAGGATTTTAATACTGTCACTACTGCTTTTATTGATGAACAGTGATTTGTAGTTTAATAATTTGTTATATACAAGTCTTTTCCAAAATGTTTTACATCCTTGTTTCGAATAGGTAGCATGTCATATTGACTATTTCCTTGATGAATATATCTATATATATTGAAGGACTCAGCTCAAGAGTACTTCAGAGCAATCTGTTTGAAAATATTTCAGTGTAAAACAATAAATATTTGGATTAAAGCTCTCAATTATTATCTTTCTGACTAATTTATATTGAATAGGTGGAGGTGATCACCAAGCTGATGTAAGAAAACAAGGTGGCGACATTGAAGAATTTTCTTCTTTTTTGGAAGAAGGAATCGGCAATGAGGTAGCTGTTTCTATTGTTTGTTTTCAAAATATCAATTCTGCCAATTATACCTAAACTAATCATGGCTCAAAGATATATCATTTTAATGAGCTCCCTTTTTTCCATATATCATGCTTGAAATAGAAATATTTGTAATTTTGAATGACACCGGATGTAAATACCTGTCAAACTTGGATAAGCAAATTAATTATGCAACAACTTTGAAGGAAAAGCTGAAAATATGGAGACCTTTACCTTTTTGATACACTCTTTTCATTTTGAGCGTCTGACTTAGACAAACTTGTTTTTAATGGGAGATACCATTAACACAACTGCTGTACCAATCTCTCCTTAGAAAAATTAGAATATAGCATGAAATGATATTGTTGTTATATAAAGTCTTGTGAATATTTGAATTATTGTTTGTTTGTGATTGTAGTCTCTCATACCAATATGAGCTTTAGTAATTCATAGCCAAATAAAAATGACAATTTGGTCACAGCTGTTATAGTAGGTTCGTTTATGACATATTTTCAGGGTATTACAATTAATAAATAATAAGTTACCTTGTATGAATCATTTGACCAAGACTAAGCTTTTATGAGATTTTTGAAATTTTAAGAGGATTTTATAGATTTTGTCATTCATAATTAATTTGAGAATATATTATAAGCCTCTTTCAAAGCAGTTTCAGTAGTCATTTCCTATCAATAAATAAATTAAGTCAGCTGGACTTTAATTGACCAATCTCAAAGGACATAGTCACACTACAGATGGTGACAAGTATATTTATTGACCTGCTATAAGAACTGCCCTATTTTTATCGGCTAGTTCTGACAGATTGCCATATTTTATACTGACAAAGTAGTCCAACTGTTGGTCTTTACATTACGTAATTCAAGTTATTGTGAATAAGTATTTTCTGTTGTTTTGAAACAATAGTCCCATGGTATCTTGAAGGACAAGAAGTATCTTGAAGTGTTCAACTGGTCCAAATTTAATATCAACAACGCTTTATTTTATCTGAAATAAAATTTCGGATAATACATACAGAGTAGGTAACTTTAATTTCCATCATTTGAGTGTCCTTTTGTATTATAACTAAATTATGATGGTATTTGGGCAATGTTATTGTATGCGTCATGATCATGCCTTTAAAGTGATACAATCTCGGACTTGGTCATAATAAAATTAATTCTATAGATTATTCCTATTATTAGGTTTGGCCATGTCATATTTATAGTTTTATATTTATTAAATATTATATTCATGCTCATATTATATATTGTCCCAATATAACTATCACTTACTTTAATTTACAAAAGGCAGCAGTGTTTTTGGGTTTTGGTAGCAATATGCTATTAATAAAATATTAGCATGCTAGCCAGTCAGACTTCTGTGAATCATTGTGTTTGTCACTGAAGAGAAAAACGTATTTGATGAATTTCAACCATGGGATATTTACTAATTACATTAGATGATATCAAGGACTTGGATCGGTCAATGTTTAATTACTTGAACAAATATTTAGTTCACTGTTCACATTTACGGAATATATTGACTCGAACTGAAATATACCTGTCATTACATTTATGCGATAAAGATGTTAAACTTTTCATAATGGTTGGGTTGAGGTGGTATTCACATACAAATTATGATACAAGTGATTCACATACAAAGGTGAATCCTGATATGTTATATAACTCCTGTGCCCTTCAGCTAGAAGTCTTACTGTAGAAGTGGATATAGATATATAATTTGATGATATTTCATAAGACTAGGACCAAAGCAAGAGGTTCTAAACCTTGGTGTTTTCTCTCATTCTAAATGTAAATAAATGCCTATAGGCTGTTCCTTTGTTGCTGATCTTTGTGATGTAGGGAAACAATAGCAGTTCGTTTCAATGGAATCTTTAATCAAGCATTTTATTTTCAGTACTAAATATATTTCTATGTTCCAATTGTTAATCAGTATATCGGTATTGGGTTCTGTTGCAATCTGTCCAGTCTCGATTATTGCTCTCAAGGGATAGCATGATATGTTTCAGTTCATAAAGCAATTGTTCATCATCATCCTAACCCTCTAGTGACCAATTCTATTGGTAATGTAATATTTTGCTTTGAAGGATTGTTCTCATTGCTTCTTATAACAGAATAATGTTTTGGGTTGAATTTTTTTGATCTTAGCAATAAAATTTACAAACACAAAATTTCTCTTATCGGTACAACTGTTACAGAAATACAAATTGAATTTCACACTGTGTCCCTAAATTAGTATCTGTGGATTTCTTCGAAAATGAAAAACATGAAAAAGATAATAAAATGTCTTGTGAAACTATCAATTTATATAATGTCAGATTTTTTCTCTACTAATCAAGTGCCCTGATCATATGCTTGCATAACTTATATTTTGGTTTATACTGCCAAATATCTCCCGAGACAATATTCCTATGGGATGTCTGGCTTCCTGCTTTAAATTTTTTATGTGTGTGGCTAATGCATGAAGCTTATAATGGAATAGGTTTTGACTGATTGCAATCAATAAATTCTCTTTTTAATAAGAGGGGAAAATATATTGAACTTGTATAAATTATGAATGTCAGTTTAACATGGAATAATTAATATTATGTAATGGAAATGGAATGTGTTTGAATCATTGTAAAATGTCATTGGGAACACTGCATTCCGTAACTGATACTTTTAACAGGTGATTTGTGATATTGGAATTCAAGAGCAACGGTTATAATGCATATGTGCAATTGTGATCTCATCTAACTACTTTATGATTTATGCTAACAGGCTCATGAGATAGTTGAACTCACACTATGTGTTATTCCAAGATATTGTAAATTAATTACCATCCTATTCATTTTTGCCAATATTATATACCAAAAAATATAAAATTACATTATTCCTCAGATTTATTATGATTGTTAAGTATCCTGTTTTTATATATTGTCTGATTTGCATGGAACCTTTCTTCAAATTAAATTTATGTAATTTTCAGCTTTTATCAATCATCGATATATAAAAATGAATAAAACATAATATATCTACTACTACCATTTTTCTATTATCAGATAAACTGAAACTGACAACTTTTGTGATATTTATTTCAATATCTTGTTTAGTAGTGTGTACGTACATCAGTATGTTTATGACAAATTTTGATATCCAGTCGTTAAAATGGTCTTATGTACTGTAATTAAATTATTTCAGGAAGTTGGTATAAAATTTTCTTCATTGCCCATGAATATTCATGATTTCTATGAATTTATCTTTACTGTCTCTTTCATGAATGTGGCAACGGCCACATCAAGGGGAAAAAACTTCAGTTCAATTCACAATATGTCAAAATGTTGAAAATTCACAAGAAAATTTGTAACAAGTCTAAATTAACATTTTTTTTAGATTGGAGGTATATTCAACACATTGAAGCCACCACTTCAAGAAGGATTTCTCAAAATTCGCAACCCGTGTCTCTACATATTTCCTGGTGGAAATGGCGATTCAGCTTTCTTTGCTGTCAATGGATTCAATATGCTTGTTAACAGTGGTGCTTGTACTAAACCGTGGTTTTGGAAGTTAATTCAGCATGTTGATCGAGTTGATAGTATTCTCGCTACGCATCTCGGATCTGATAATCTTCCTGGATTGAATAGTTTGTTGCTCAGAAAATTACAAGAACGCCAAGTTAAACTTCCTATGGATAACACATCACCTGAATATCAAGTAAGATTATTTATCAATTTATCAAGATGTTAAATGAAATTACCATATACTTTCAGTTTCTTGGGAATTTTCAAAACAAGTTACACAAGAAAAATAATCATCTATTATAAGTTTTTTTTTCTTGCTTTATTATAACAACTGCTTATTTCAGTTTTAAGTTTCAAAATCTAATTTTTCAAATAGCATAACATAACTTTTTATATATTTTTCTCTGTTCTCAGGAACTTCGCCGTTGCCTCATATCTCCTGATTTGGGACAACTTTTTATCAATGCTCCAGCAAAATTCTTGGAAACAATCAGTAAGAGTGGTTCATTAAGTCAATCTCCAAAAGCAAATGGAAAAATGGGTGGAGCATCACCATTACATGATACAGATGAAAATGTTTCAAGTCATCCTGTACAGAAAACTGTTGATATTGTTAAAGATACACTGCGACTAGCAAAGGTAAGAGTTTTTTTTATCAATTTTGAAGATACTAAGGAAATGCCAATATTTATTGAAATTTTATTAAAAACCAATTCCTGAACATTTTTATGTTAATAATAATAGTACTCTGAAAACTTAAATTTCAACCTATAAATTTTTATCGAATATTAGAATCTTGAGTGTCACTGCTCTATAAACGCCATTGGTTCCCTGTGGCTTCCCTTCCCCAGTAAGATTGTGTGCTCAATTTCTTCTCAGTTAATTTTCTGTGCTATTTTATTTACTGACTGGAAATAAACTTGACTATTTACAGGCTCTGCATATGGAAATGGTTCCACTTGTTCGTAAACCAGGTAATCCTGAGCCGATCACCCTTTTTTCAAAAGTCGGTCTTGGTCGATTGGAAATGTATGTTATCAGTCCCGCAGAAAACAGCAAAGAACTTGCTTATGTTAATGAGAAATGGGGTTGCAATGGAAAAACAACAACTCCAACTGGCAAAACAGGAGTAAGTTTAATTTATATACATTGTATCAAAATTTCAGATCAGCCTTTGTGTGAAATGGATATTCATTCATGTTACGTTTGGTATGGGCACATAATGGAACAAGGTCTTTGTGGGCTGTGGCCATCACTCATCAAAACATTAACCCAATTCCAATATTCGATCTATTATAGATATACAAAAAATTTTGGAAATGTGTATTTGCTGTAGAAACAGAATAAGAGAAATAAATGGTCATGATGGCAACAGTTACCAACAATTTGATATTCAGCTTATAATTATTTTTTTCAGGTGCTTAACGGTACTGGAGGTGAAGGAGACTCATCCGTGACCAATCTATCATCGATATGTTGTTTGTTAGTGTGGCATCCTTATAATCCTAATGAAAAAATTGTCAGAGTTCTTTTTCCTGGAAACGCTAGTCAGGTATATTCCTAGGATTGATTTCCTCTGGTTTGTTGCCGGTGTGTATTATCATGTCAACTGATAAGACTTGTTATTTAAACTTTATAAAATCAAAACCGGTATGCAATACCTCCCTTTGTTTCTGTGTTTTCAAATATTTATTTAAAGCTATCAATTTATCATTTATGTAGAATATCATAGCCAGCACATGTCACTTATTAAAAATTAGGTACCTTTAGCTGTGAAGTTCACATTTGAATTAATACATTTAAAATATCACCTGAAAAAGTACTGAATTGACTCTGTGACTTCAAGAACCATATTTATTTCAATGTTGAAAATATGAAGATTTTATTGTTGTAACAATTTATTTTTTTCAAATAGACCAAGATATTTGAAGGTCTTGAAACAATGAAGAATCTACCGTTTTTAAAAACACAGTTTGCTACAAAAAATTCATTGAATAAACAGAAAGGTGAGGAAATAATGAAACCAAATACTTTGTTGTATCCACCGTGGCAAAGTAAAGAAAAAAAATTCTTCTTTTATTCCAGCACCTGCAAAATCAAATGGAACACACACCAATACACAAAGAGCAACCAGTGCTACTAGTGCAATGAAAAAGCCTGCTCCTGCTCCTAAAAAAGTTACGCCACCTGTCAAAAAAGAAGCAGTTTCTAATAAAGTTGCTGAAAAGAAAGCAAGACCTGAAAGACCAACAACAACAAGAACAAAACCTGCACCTGCTGCTTCAAAAGCATCTACAACTGCTTCAAAAACGACCACAGTCAGAGATAAAGTTCCCACAAAAACGCTGAAAATTGATTCTACTGCTGCCTCATCCAGTAAACCTTCTTCTGCAACTAGCGTTAAAAAAGCCACAACATCTCGCGCTGGAGCTTCTACTGTTCAGTCTAAATCTGATTCCAAGCGCCCAACTTCATCAACTGCTGCAACTTCAAGATCTGCTACAAGTAGCAAGACTAAATCTCAACCAACGACCCAGAAAACACAAGAAAAGCCCAAAAAGTCGCAAACTTTGACACCATCAAAACAAAAAGTTGATAGTCAAAAATCATCTGCGAGAAGCACTCCGAAAAAATTGTCTAAACCGGCACCTACAGCGGCTAAGAAAGGCATCGCAAAGGGTAGCGCTGAAAAACCACAGAAACCTGAAAAGCTAGCTACCAAGAAAGTTGCTGTCACACCACCAGAAGATCTAACACCAGAATTTTCGAATATACAAACTGGTGATGCAATTCCACCTACAGCAAAACCAGCAGAATTACTGAGCACTGGTAGTGAGGAACCAACGAGTAGTGTTCTGTCGGGACGGCACTCACCGGAAGGGGAAGATGGATCTACAGTACAATATGCAGAATCTCCAACAATTCAACAAAATGAAAAAGAAAAGGAAAAAGCTGAAATTGGAAATGAAAATGTTATTATTCATCCTCCAACTCAAGAACAAGAAGACACTGGTTTTGTCATCATGAATAAGCCTGAAATCTCGGAAGAGAGTGATTTTATCTCAGATAACGGAAGTTTAGCTGGAGCTCATGCAACCGCAAAAACCATTACGGATGAAAATCTGTTACAAGCGAATAATGATGATCTCATTTCTTCTGATAAATCAACTACACCTGAAGATCCTGTAGTGGAACATGAAAAAGCGATCGCCTTCATAGATCCTGGTGAGGGAGCTGATGCTTCACATAAACCAGTGATAAGAACACCAACACCTTTTCATTCTTTGCAAGAGTCATCTGGAGAGACCAATGAAAATTCACCAATATCTGAATCTGAAGGTGTGTATTTTCACATTCTGTTCAGTAACATAAGAAATTAGTATTTATCATAGTGACTACTGACTTTCTGGTCGGGTTACTATATTTTAGCTCGGTCTTACATAATTATTTTATGACAATTCATATACACGTAAAACAATTAGAATGTGTGGCAATTCTGTTCTCTTCATTTGTTGCAACTTACAATAGTGGTTCTAAATACAGATATTTTAAAGCGGTCCAACTGTTAACAACATTTCAATATGACGATTTTGTCATTGAATCACTTCCTTATTGGTGTATGATTCGTTAGCCACACAATTCTGCATGTTTCGTAACATGAAAAGTAGCCATTTTGCATAGAAAACCCTTTCTAATACAATTCAAAGAACTGATGATGATTTTTCCTAATGTTTTATTTATTTTGACATCAATTCAAATTACTTTCTTCAGGCACTGCTGGTGGAGAAGTTGATATCAAGAAAGATTCCGCTTTAGAAGAAGAAGTAGATCATCAGGATGAAGCAGTTATACAATGGTCAGATGGAAATTTACAGATCGAGGAAGATGATTCTCCTTTGGACACGGCCGATGAAAAAGAGGATTCAAACGAGAAGGAATCACCAGAAGGTCAGGATGATATTGCACAAAGTGAAACTGCTATTCCTGCTACTACTGAGAATGCCAGTGCATTGGATCCTGCAAAAGATGTTGGGAGGTATGTTTTACATTGTTACCGAGTTGGACTTAGTAATGAGAGGGAAATGAAAAAATGTTGGAATTGATTTCAAATTGATTATTTTTATATGACATTCATTCATCTCTTTTGATTTGAACAAGGCCTTGTACAGCTACTGATATTTAAGGAGTAACTATTTTTATCAATTAGATTAATTTGCTATTTTGAAACAATTTTGAATAGTTTCATATGAAATATTTTTAATTTTGAGCAATTGGTGTTTCACAATATAACAAAAGAGCTTTCATTTAATTTGAGAAACCTGTAAAAATATGGAAACAACCAAATATTTTTTTATTCTATTTTTCCTATATTTCCAAACACCTTGAATATACATTGCCTCTTATGTGTTTGTGATTTTATTGTGCTTGGCCTTATTCATTTTTCCATTTTCGAAAAAATTTAATTTTCAAATTTATTCGGAATTGTAGTTAATTCTGTTTTTGACATCCTGATTATTGATATTCTCGAATAATAGTATGCTTCCATTAAATATTACGAAATCCTACATTCAACTAGAATTTCTTCAATTTATCTACTATTTCAATTTGTGTTTTATCTGAAAGAGTCTCATTCCCTGTCTATCAGGGCTATAATTTGACCTGTTCTGTTGACAGTTTTATTAGGGAGTGTTCAGTACATTATATAGCAAATACAACTAATGGAAGATGTAGTGGGCAAGTAAGTGGAGCAATAAAAGTAAAAGCATGAAACCTATATTTGCTTTTAGAGGATAAAAAAATGAAATGGAATTGTTTTTTTGTACTCTTCAAACATGATTTTGTATGTTATAATAGTCTGTAATATGAATATTTTATTTTTCGCAGTGAAGTTCATTCGTCATTCAACTCGTCATTAGAAGGTTCATACGAGCTTTATCACACTGGTCGCTCTCCCCCACCACCAAGTGACAGACAGGAAACTATTGCAGAAACCATTTCTGATTTCAAAGATGATGGAAATTTTCAAACTAAGGTACTCGCGGAATGAATGTTGGATTCACAAAGCTAAAAATACAAAAATATTTAGTTAGCAGTCCTAATAAAAATGGCCCTGGTAATAGAACTTATTCCATCAGATATAAGATTAGAACATCCGGGAATGTTTCAAAATCAGTTATTCGAATGCATTTGAAATAGGTAGTATTCGAAATTGTGCATTCTTGATTACGAAATTTTTTAGATTTATTTTATCTCTAAATTTCGTTTGGAAAACATAATTCAGTTCAATCTCCTCTGCCATGTCATATATATTCAATATTCCATATTAAAAAAATATTTTTATAAAATATAATGTAAACATTATTAATAATCTGTTTGGTTCACCCAATATTCCTTTCCTCGATTTGGTGGCTATATTTGTGTTTTTCTATACATGAGTTTGTAAACATTTGTACTCACGAAACTTTCTACCATACATAATGTAAATTTGTGGGTGAAAATGTATTGTAGATTTAATACATTTTTTCATCCAGGATTTCGAAGATCAAAGTGCATGCTTGGACACTCAGCCACAACAGACTGACCTGCTCGAAGATCCCACAATGTCAATGGAAGCTCCTGATCTTCGGTTCAGCATGAGTACAACCTCCACAGGATCTCAGTTTGCAAGAATGGATCCACCATTTTCGTCAAGTGATGCTGGCCCAGCGGTTGCCGACGAACCAGCTCCTGTAACACAGCAGCAGTTAGAACCAGGTATGCCTATGTGATTAAAGAAGATAAATAACAAGACTAATATATCTTATGGAATAGTTTTTCTTTTTATCTTCCCTTTTTCATCTATGTGGAAATTACCAAATATTCAGTCAATATTTATGGTGTGTAGACCAAGATATTTATAACTTAATTATATAATGGAAATCGTTTAATATACCGTAGATAAGTCTGTTTCGTTATTGTTTCATCCATTATAATAGATGAAACAATACTGAAATAGACTTGTGTTCGATGCTGCGAGAATGTGTTTTTCATCTTTAATCTTGCTGCAGAATTATTGCCTTATGCACAAGCACATACATTTCTACCGACATGAAGTCATAAATTAAAGGTAGTTATCCCCAACCCAAGCTTATTACATTAGTATAATCTATGATTTAATTCGTTCGTAGCTCCTGGAATTTCCCCAAAGTTGATGATGACTTCTCCTCGAACAGAAGATGATATTTCATCATTATGTGGTGTTGGTGCAGATGTTTCCACCGATGCTACCATACCCAACTCAAATCTACTGATATCTTCTTCTGCCCAGCAAATTTTTGGTAGTGTTATGTGTAATATCGCATGTTGTCAGTTTGTCTGTATTATGTGATTCAGAGAAATTTTATATAAGAAGGCTGTTAGTTTGTCATCAAATGGTTTTTCTTCAATAGCAGTGACATAGGGAAGTCCAAAGAATTTAAGGTCAAACTTTAGAAATCAATGCTAATAATCAAACTACTTCTTTGTTCTGAGGAAGACATGGTACTCGAAATGTATTGAATATTCAATCAATTTTGATAAATTTCTGAAACTTGAACCAATCATCGTCATAGGATGATACACTTAGAAGTGTGGTATTCATTCTGTGTAATTCATTCAATATACTAGGCAATAATACTCAAATTGCCCCAACCATGACTAAATGGATACCAGGAAATTCTTTCTTTTAATATCACATTTGGATAATTATATAGAAAATGTAATGGCAATGGCATATTTGTGTCTGCGCATAGAAACGGAATCTTCTAAATTGTTGTTTTCTGCATAATCCACTTGTCATGTGCTAATGACGTATTGCAAAAGTCATGTTTTGAATAATTTATTTGCGGATGTCTCGTGTCTTGGCTTTTATATTTGTGTTACTTTCTCGCTTTCTCTCTGTTATTGCACCTGGCTTTGTGACATCGGGCATAATTAGATGAAACATTACAACTTTTTTGTTCGTTCAACCAATTTCTTTATTGCTTGCCATCTTGTGACCTAGCTTATCTGTATAGTGTATTATATTTTTTTGCAACAATCGATTTTGACTTGAACCTTACGTTCATAACAATAAAATCTCTCAATTCTGCAATTGAAGTTAGGGTTCAAATAACGAACATATGTGAATATATCCCTTACATACAAAGATTTATTCTCTTTGAACTCATTTCAGTTGAACCAGAATCTAATCAGAGTAGATTTGCTGAAGATGACAACAATTGTGTCGAGAAAATTGACATTGAAGATTTTCCAGCTCAGTCTAATATTGAGAAGGATGACGGAGATCTGAGTGAAGAAAACCAGATTACTGAGGAGGCCGATAATCAAGAGGACGAAGAAATGATTGCTGATGCTCCAAATAAAGAAATAATTGGTGGAGCACATGAAGAAGAAACTGATCTAAAGACTTTTGATGAAAATCAACTTGAAGCATCAGGTACACTTGATATTGATCAAGTTTAATAGAAGTATCACAAGTGGATTTTAAATCTACTTGTACAAATTATCAGCGATTTGAATTTTTGTTAATAAGGATTTTATATTATATAATATTATTTACATTATATAATTTCATTTATATTAATTATATTATATTTGAATTATATCAAGACTAAATTTCATTGATACTATGTTCCTCAAAATAGTAGTGACTGTTTAAAATGTTACAATTGTGAATTGAAGCATCAGGTACACTTGATATTGATCAAATTGAATGGAAGTATCACAAGTGGATTTAAATTAACATTTTAAACAGTCCTTACTATTTTGATGAACATAGTATCAATGAAATTTGGAATTGATATATTTCAAATATAATTAATATAAATAAAATTAAATAATGTAATTCATATTATATAATATTAAATCCTTATTAACAAAAATTCAAATCGCTGATAATTTTTATGATTAATGAATGGATGTCAAATATTTCAGCAATGAAAACTTATCACAGAAGTTTAAATGAAGAAATTCAATGGCCCATCTGCTCCTGGGATTTTATCACAAACTTTTATCATTAACATTCCTTTTTTCATGAATCATTTTAAAATATAAATACCGGTTCTTTTTTTTTATTATACATTACATTAAATATTTACAAAAAGGTCTCATCCGGAGACCTGATGAAATTTTCGTATATGATGAGGACCGACAAGAACAACGCCAGGGAGAAATTGGATATCTTCATTCCGATCAAAATGAAGATAAAGCAGATTGGACAGGAGAGGGAGTAGAGGGCTACGATATTCAAGAAACTGGAGGCAATGATGAAATGAAAGTTGCAGGTACTGTACTACAGAAGTTCTCTTATTGGTAATTTTAATGCACTCGAGTTTAGATAATTTATGATAATATATGAGGCTAGTTGAAATAAATTGTACAACTATGGCACTTAATACCAGGACTATGGAGTAAGTTTGAGCCATAATTTTGATACTTCCGAAGTATGTGAACTAAGATGGTGGACACCGGAACGTAGTATGTACACCAGGTATGGCTTAGGCCATAATTTCAGGTACAAATACTACGGGAGTCACTTGGCTAGTCCCCGAACTCGTAATAGAACTAATATAACGAAAATTGGAATAAAATTATTGCTTAATAACCCTAACCTGGTACATATACTATGTTCCAGTGTTCGCCATCTTGGTTCACATACTCTGGGAGTACCAAATTTTTTTTTTCAAACTCTTCTGAAATATAGACTCTTAATAGTGATAATCAAAATTGAAATTTATGAATGAAATCAAAAAATCATCTAAGGTCTAAGTTAAAATTCCCTTCAGCCATGCATCGGCATGGGAGTCGTTTAAATTGTTGGAGTTTAAAGTCAGGAGTCCCATGCTCTATAGCCATGGTGGCTATTTAAACAAAATCTTACTCAATATAAATAATCAATTTTCAGATGCTGTCCAACCTGGCACAGATGTTGATTTCAAAGAAGATGTTCAGGATCATTTGAAAGATATTGACAATCAGGATCGGGCTAAGGAAGTGGCAACTGAACAAGAAAGCCAAGGAGATCGACCCAATATGTTGTCTGCAGAAGCTGATGGTATGATTCAAAACAGGATTTTTTTTATCAAAGTTAAGAGCGTAGTTGCAATGATGAACACATTGCAATGGATTCCGTATTTTGTGTTGGAGTCGAGTTATCTCAATGAAATGATTGGGACTTTTACTGACTCGTTGATTGCCTCTATTTGATACTCTTGGCTCGACTTTACTCGCGACTCGAGAATAAATGACCTAAACCCAACAATGATTTCGAATCTTAATCTAATTTAGTAAATGCAAAGTTAAATATCTGTATCTAATTTGTTAACACAACAAGATATATGAACATATGTATTCTGGTATGTTGATATCACAGGCTCTCTGGCTTCATCAGCACAAGATCAAGGTGAGCAATATTATGATGAATATTCGGAGGAAACTTCACTCACTGAAACAGGAGAAACACCTGATGTTGAACAATCGCCAGGTTGGTCTTGTTTGTTATGAATTATAGTAAAGTTAAGCTTAGTCTAATCTATAGAAAACCTTAGCTTTCGGATAGATTTATATGTATTTTGATAGGAAAAGAAAGTTTATAAGACAAGTATATGTTGAATATGATATCTCAACTCTCACCAGTCGAGATAAGATATCCCAGATGCATGGATTTGGTTGTGAGTAACAACTGAAAATCATTCACTGGTATCCAATGATAGAACGAGCTACTATTTTTGAAAGGACTGGAATCTCTTGTTGCGGCATTGCCTACCCAATTTATTACACCCTGGGTGAGGTTGTGTCCATGGGATTTGGACCTGAGATGTGTAAACTGCGCTGACAACATAGTTGAGTCTAACTTTGTAACCAGGCCGCTATGAACCCACTTGTATATTGTCTGCATGCATCATTTGAAATGTTGTCGATAATAGGGCAATTCATAAATAAGAAACCAATTTTGTATGTTTTTATTTCTAGTTGATTTCAAGTATGATGGTCCAAATATACAAGATTATGAAAAAGTTGAAGGAGATGTTATTTCTAAATCTGATCTTTCTTTGTCTTCTCCTGAAGAAAACTTTCCTCTTCATGGTGGTAAGAACTTTAGTTGGTTGATTTTTTAATTTGTCATTTTGTTGACTTTTAAAATAGTTTACAAAGATAAGACAAATTTTACAGTTAGTACTAGTAGGAAAGTTTCAATTTTTCACAAAATATAGCACCTATACTTATGCAAGTGTTTTATGACATAACTGCTAAAAGTTTTAATTATTCTGTCTTGGTCTGTGATTTATCCCCTTCCTCTTATTTTATTATCCTACATAATCTTGAAAACCGTGTTCTATTTTTTGTATCTATGAAGTATTTGTTATGAGATTCATTATTTATATTTTCAGGCACATCTCCCGACCAAGATTTATTTGGCTTGAATGGGAACGTTGAGGTATGTGAACTTATAGTTTTGTCTTTTTTACGTCGTTTCACTTAGTTATGTTTCATGCCGAATTAATGGATCTTTTTAAAAATACTGGTAATTCTATCTTGTTCTATTTTTTTTTTAACCACTGTGTGTTCTTTGTTCTGTTTAATTAGATACAGACTAAGGATACTGAGGAAAAAGAAGATCAAGATTTATTGATGGGAACAGGACAAGACCAAGATGAACAGCAAGTGACGCCAATTCCTCGATATCATCCTGCTTATATTGACCCGATTGCTCCTCTAGCAGGTACATTTACAATCTGTCACTATAATGTCAGGGAAAACATGAGCTTATGGCACCCACCAATTTAAAAAAAATATTACCGGTAGGTGACTTGTATTTATTGGCAGCCGAATAGCTAATTCTCATCAGTGGCGCAGCCAGGAATTTTCAAACGGGAGGTTCTGAAATTTCTAATTGCCAAGTTAGAACGAAACAGCTAGCAGGTCCAACTGAAGGCTTGAGGGGGTTTTCACGCTAAATGTATTTTTCCAGTTAAGAAGTTCACCCATTCACATTTGTGGTATTTCCAGATCCCGAAGAAATTCAATCTGACCAGCCAGCAGAACTTGGTTCGCCACTTGATGCTAACGCTAAACCATTTGTCCCAAAGAGTTCTGTGCCCATTGACCAGTCACCTACTTGCGCATCAGAAGCTCAATTTGGCCATGCTGATGATTTTGGAACAGGCAAGCTAAGTTTTGGTTTTGTATGTTAGTAAATTGATTGTGAAGAAAGATTTTTAGGCTGTGTCAACTGATGAGATAAAAGTTAAGGATTTTGGAAAGGTTTACATCCGATTCTGACCCAAAACTATAAGTCATTTGAAGAATGACCTTTTTACTTGGCTGACAAATATTTTGCTTCTAACTAGCAACGCCTTTCATACATCAATAGCTACCAAATTTTCCCAGAAAATTCAAGCACTATAACTTCAGTGTATACATAGTTGATGTTGACTATGCATAGTCATTTTTAGTCTTTTTAGTTATTGTTACAAATTTAGCCTTTGATCATCACCAATAGAGTTTTCAATATAAGCATGTCATACTCCCCAACTCGATATTAATCTTATAGTTATGTCTGAAGAATGTTGGACAATGCCTCTGTCATTACATGCCAAATTGTGATTTTTTGCAACTGAATCTAAATGTTTTTGATGTGTGTATGCGTGATTTTACTTTCTCCAAAATTATATTTTCAACATACTATATATGTTTTTTTCGCAGCTGAAGGATTTAATGCGGCATCTCCAACTTTATCTGCAGGAATGGCCAACAATAATCCATTCTTGGTCGATATGATGCAAAGTAATCAGCCAGATCCATTTTCAGCAGAGGTAGATATTTTTTATTTATATTTATTCAGTTGAGTCGATGAAAATACGCTTTTCCCTAATCAAGCAAACCAGTATTTTAAATGGATGATTAGTTTTATTCAATTAGTACTGAATAAAAAAAATATTTAATTAGCATAATTCAAAAATTGTTTCTAGGACTAACGTATATGTATGTGTTAATATAGCAATCCGTGAAAAAAATTCATTGTTTATCAGGGTGAGATAATCGTTCTCCCATGATGTATCTCAATTCTCATGCATTGTAAACTCTTCATATGTTTACTCATGTCACATCTCATCAATGAATATAAATATATTTACTTTAGGTGCCGTGCTTGCCACCAGTGAGAGGACCAGATCCATGTGCTGCACAAGACAATAAAAATATAAAAGTCCACCCACGAAAAGCTAATCCAGGTTTGTAAGGAGAATGGATATTTGTATCACAACCCCAGAAGCCAAATAGTACAGTCATCTGACAAAACTTGGAAGGAGGATATAGGACATGTAGTGAACAAATCATATCATATGCTAATGTATAAGCTCACAAATGAAATTGTGAAACGAAATAACAGCGGAGGTCCCATTCATGTCTTAAGTAATTACCTTTTTGATTAGTCTAATTATTGGACATGAAGTGTAGGCTACAGATAATTCTTTTGTCAATTGTTATAAACTACTGAACAAATCATTTGCAAATTTTCAGTGTTTGAAAATATCGCTAGAGGGCTATTGCTGTTATTTATTTTACATATTCAAGGTCTATTTGCCCGATATTCCATTGAATCTCGTTGTTGTATTTTAATTGGTGAGAACACAGTTTTGTCATTTGACCTTTATTTTCATATAATAGAGCATTGCTTTCTAGTTCTGTTTTTTTCACGATATTTTTTGCGCAGGTACCCAAGCGAAGAAACCAGCATCTGGATTCTCTCCTATTCATGTTGATTTAACGTATGTTCCCAATCATGCAAATAAAAACAGTGTTGGAATTGATTTCTTCAAAAAGATAAGATCAAAGTATGTATTTTATTCTAAATGTCTAAATTTTATGAAAAGCGAATATTATCAAATGTCAATATTATGAATATCTTAACAAGTCTCCGTATTTTGAGTTGGCTTGTTGAGTAGGATAGGTTAGAATTTTCATCTTTATCCCATGGGAGAGGAATAGGAATAAGATGGCTTAATGATCATTTGGCATGCCACGGCCTTGACCTTATGGTGGAGGAAGCCATAACCAACCAGAAGTTACGTGAACCATCCTTCGACGATGAGGAGTCTAGCAATTCTCTTGTACATAATTATCCCTCATGGATATATTTCATTTATTCTTAGATAAAAGTCTCCTATTGCTGTATAGTTTGGGTAGGAGGGTATTTTGTGGTTTCACATGCATGTTTGGCATCAGAACACTCTTAAAATTATTGAGCCACCTTTTGACAATGTTGAGTCGAGCAATTCTTTCATTCACTGTCTCTCCAAAATCGACCCCATGTCTCTGTGGTAAAAATTAGGATAACAATGGGAGTATTTTTGAAAATGGATGTAACAGATGTGTGGTTTAAGTCAATTAAAATTTTAATTTATATTTTATCAGGTACTATGTAGTCAGTGGTAATGATCAAACCAAAGATGAACCAAGTACTGAAGTTTTGAATCATCTTCTAGAAGGAAAGAAATCTTGGTTAAATGACGGTGCTTCTCATTCCACTGATTCCGATGACATAAATGTTACTGTTATTCCAACCCATGATACAACTGCAGTTAGAGAATGGTAAATACTTTTTCAAACTTTGTGATATAGCAATGTACCGAAGTTGAAGTTCCATGTTCTGACTATATTAGGTTTGTTAGACGATTTTTGGAAATTCATTAATGAAAATTCATCAAATTTTCCTAGCTCTTCTGAACCCTGAATTATAAGAAATAATATTCAATACCGTATATGCACAGTTTACCGCTCGATCTTGATTAAGGGCCCGTTTGAATAGCCGCCCATGTGAACAGAACATAAAAATAAATAAGGGCCGGTGCTTAAATACCCGCCCGATGTAAAAGCTGATTTCTCAGTGGTAGAGAACAATAGGAAATAGGAAGCGCTTTTGTCACAACGCTGTTGAATTTTAAGCGCTGTTAGATAACACTCACGCCTTAGGCGTCCAATTACATAACAGATAGCATTGATTACGTAACTCCGTGGTTCTCAAACTGGGCGTCGCGATGCCCAAGTGCGTCGTTTCAATATTGATAGGGCGTCGCAAAACTTTTCTTCTTTTGCGGATTTGTTCCTGCGGTGCGTAGAAAAAAAATTCGTTATTCTCGTTTAAATCATGGTTAGTGAGTTTGGTTAAAAAAATATGGGCCCGGGCTACAAAACGAGCAAATACGGTATTTGAAACAATATTGACTCGTACTTTTGTGATATATATACATTTTAAAGTTGCTCTATATAATTATTACCTTTAAGATATTGACGAATGGAATTTTGGTTTGAGGTTTTCTAAATTTGAGACTGCAGTTTGAAGTTGAGGCTTTTCAATGTGTTCAATTATGTTTCAAAGATTTTCAAATAGTTAGTCATAATCTCCATTTTATCAGGTACAAACAAAATTTTAAAGAGTTGGAATCATGCAACATTCATATGGTAGCAAGTGGAAGTAAAGTACTTGTACAAGTTGAAAGCATTGAAGCTTGCAAAATTGAGTTCTGAATAGAAGATCATGGTAACATAAATGATTGTTTGTTTTATTGATATTTAAGTTATATAACAAATTCTAAAATTAATTTTTCTTTAAGTTGAGTACAAATGACAAAGAATAGATATACAAAATGTAAAAGTATTAGTTCTCTTTCACCATTGAAATTTATTTTTAAAAATTGGTGATGATGTAATTTGTACCATAAAGCCTTGATTTACATTAATTCTTGGTAATTAATTATCTTATCATATATGGTTACTTACAGTATGCTACTGAAATAAGCATTCGACGAGTGCTTTGTTAATGAATAATTTCTTCGAACTAAATTTTCATATTTATCCCAACTTTCAGATTCTGATATGAACAAATTCTCCTTCAAAAAGGAGTTCACATGTAAAAACCAGCACAATATATGTCTACCATGATGACGCTCAACATTCAACTTCTCTTTCGTGATTGTATGTAAAATATAGCGTTAGATC
This sequence comes from Styela clava, assembly GCF_964204865.1. Lineage (NCBI taxonomy): Eukaryota > Metazoa > Chordata > Ascidiacea > Stolidobranchia > Styelidae > Styela > Styela clava. Next base: position 10,088,815 of record NC_135257.1, on the reverse strand, counting down.
TTGAATGGTCCAATCATGTTATTTTCAAAAATTTCGTCAACATGATATCACATCGGCATCAACTTTAAATCAAAATGTCAACTTTGACCCTATCTTACAGTACATGTGTTATTTTCATTTGGTGAATATTTAATTGTCGCATTCAACAGTGTTTTACTGGACAATTCTTTAGAAGTACTACGCTTCCATTTGGTGCACGCTTTCTATTTCTTATATACTTTTCATTTGCTCGCTGCTTGAATTTATCATCATTTTTTTTGTCACATTTTCTCTGTATATTATGATCATTTGCAGTAAAAACAACTAACTAGTGTTAACTTGTTACCTACCTATACAGTTCTGACAGTTTTTCATGAATTGCAATGATGAGAAAATGAGTATAATATTTGATGACTATAAATAACAACAAGGGCATAATTATAAATTTAGTTGTAGATATCACCCACTGAACATCTTTTTTTTGCTTTACTTGGAAATATGGCTCAGCCTCCAATCATATAATACGTATCTGCAGTATTTCTATATTGCTCTGCATAAAATGCTGTGCTGCAATAGAACTCTGAAATTGTTTATTTATTTTCAATAAAATGTAATTCCAAACAAACCATGTCATTATATTTCATTTTCATATTTTTCCTCCAGAAATGTATTTCACCTTTATTCACTGTGCATGCGTTTTTTTTTATTTTGTCATGTCAAGTTCCAACTGTTTCTTGTTGTTTTGTTCTACAGTGCGGTATTTCTTCAAAATTCCAAATCTATGTGAAATTTTTTAAAGTTCACTTTAATTTACTGAACTCTTCATTTTATTTATTGATGAACATACAATATACGTAGGGTGGGTGATTCGCTTTCTTGAGAACTTTTTATGGCATGCAGTCACCACTGGTGGACAGATTTCCTTGATGAAGTTTTTCATTCTTTTCTACATATAAACGTCCCTAAACTAAAATAAGAAGTAATGTAACAAGTTAACAACGGAATCTTTTTTATAAGAATTCTCAAATAACTTGTAAATTGCTGTAATACATGAAACCCCTGTGATTGTTGAATTGTGTACTTAGGTAGACTTGCTAATAGTAAAATTGTATGTCCTGTTAAACAGACTTAGAATAATTGATGTATTGCATGAATTCATCCACTTTAAAAATCATTATAGAGCTACACAGCATTGTAGCTAATTGTAACGTATTTATATGAATCTTGAATTGTCGTTCGTTGATTTCAACTTGATTTATTGTACAGCATTCGTTTAGCAAATTTCTTGAATTGGTGTTGGTAAGCTTCATAAGGTTTGAGTAGGTTTAATAATAATATGCCTGGTTTTGAGAATTGTATTATGATTTAAGGAGAGAAGATGGCTTGGTGTATTTGTATTTATCTTTTGAACTGTGTATATTTCATTTTTTAAATGAGTTATGTATGAGCGAAATTGTATCATTACTAAATGGATCAATCAAATATATGCTTTAATGAAAAATGGTCAACAGAAAAAAAAAGGAGCTACACTCAATTGTATGTAATCAACTAACATCATGATGCTGATAGTGAAACGAAATTCTACATAATATTTATGAAAATATCAATTTGAATGTTTCTAAACTGATGTAATATCATTTAAACTAACGCTGAAGGATTCGAGTGACATTGAATGAACGAACAATCGAAGCGAACAATCCTGTATATAGCATAGTAATCTGTAGTTATGTGTACTATATGCATGAGCTTAAACGTGAATGGAATGTGTTTTATTTTTATTATGGCTCCAATGTTACTTTTATATATCTTCAATGCTCAACTGTCAACTTGGTTATTGTTTATGTTGTAACCTATGTAGGATTTCAAATCCATTGCTGTCTTATGATATACATTAGTCATTGTACTTTGGTACAAAATAGATATCAGCAACCCCTTAGCAATATAAATACAATTGCCATTATACAATTTTTCTATCTCTCCATAGCATTGACCAGAATTGTACTAGCATACATTATCTGCATTGTAGTTGATCATCTATTAATTTTTTTGCTTGTGCATGATTTTTAATTTGATAAACACGCCTCACCAGCTAACGACGCCACCTTGATTCTGCTGCGTGTATAATAAAAAAAAATAATTATATTTGTCTGATAGTATTTTATACACAATATGTGTCTGTTAGACAGTTAAAAAAAAAAACTGAAAACATACCATTTTTCTGAGTTTGAAACCGCTATCCACAAAATATATTTGAGCCTTGCAGCATACACTGGGCCTGCAGTACTATTTATAGAAGAAAATGCTGGAAGGAAGGCCAGGAGTCTTTAAATAGAAGAGTGAAGAATACTGACAGAAGATTCTTCCATTGTGCGTTTGTCCTTGTGACTGAGATGACAATGGTTGGATTCCCTCAAAGCTACCATTAGGAAAGAAATGACGCAAAGTCGGTCTATTAAAAAAGATTTGCGCACACGAAAGATTTAGTTTCAAACTTCGGTTTTCTGGGAGTCTGCTTGAAAATTTTTACTAGGTCAAGTTGAAGCCAAGATATTTTCAACCCGAGGTCTGGGTCGATAGTAAATATTCCCCAACATCACAGCCATGCATCGGGGTATTAGGTTGTATTAAGTTCAAATTTATGCCACACATAGTACTCATGCATAAATTAGTACCAAAGCTAACAGCGTTTTACTACTATTGTATCGGTGTCTCGAGAATGTCGTTTCCCACTTGCTCCACGTGTCCTACTTGTCCCAAAGTTGTGAGAATCGGCGTATAGGCTGATTAAACTATTGTAATTACTATTTATAAAAAAAATTGATAATTCAAAATGTTTGAATGTGGATACTTATATTAGTGTGATACCGATACCGCTTTCATCGCCAATACCGACCGATCCACTATCGACACGCCGATATTGATATACGGATAATATTTAATTATCATTTTGATTGTAAGGGACAGACAGGATAAAATAGTTGTCGGATAACTATATTTACGGTGATTATCATTTCAGCTTGACGAACGGGTATTCCAAAATATAGGAATTTGATATATATTTGAATTTTCAAATGCATAAATGACGTGTCAGCAGAATAAATGCATACAGTTTAAACTACTTGATTGCTTTGCAACCTAGTACTATGCAAAGTCGCGTCTCAACGCCCGTTTAATAAAAACAAATTGTGATAGTTTAAGCAGAACTTTTGTTGCGCACATGCGAAAGGAAACGCTATGTTTGATCTGCGTAATCTATAAAATTGTAGCCAGGTAAGTATATTTGGTAATAACTTAAAGTTAAAAACAGTACGAAGTTTAAAATTGCAATAAAACGTCATGGTAGCAGAAAACATGACGTTATAATACCACTTTCAACTCGCGAGGGTGGGAAGCGGGCGTAACTCAATTGCCAGTGTGGAATGTGAAATGTAACTATGATTTATTGCGTTAAGCATTCCTTGACTGCGTCTGCGTGTGCTGGCATGTGATATTTCTCATGTTATAAACTTATTTAAAGGTTTAATCCGCTCTCCAGAATTTTCATTTTAATTGGTGTATATTATGGAGTTTTCAAAATAAACACGATATGTCTGAAGGTATTGAGTTGCTTCGTTGCTGATAATTCCAAAACTTGTGTTCAGTAAAAAGGCACGAATAGTCAAATATTAAAGCTCTGAGTGAGGGAAAGCAAAGACAGAAATTTTACTAAAATAAAATGGTATTTTGAATATTTTTGTGTAGCCTGATTTTTGTACATTTAAACGAATTACTAGGAAGTGCAAACGATCCAAGCAATTTTACGCCAAGCTGCATTGTCCTCAGGCAGTGCTGGATTAAACATTAAACAAGATGAAGCACGTGATTATGGCACTAGGAAAATTGGGGCAACCCAGAAATTCTCATAGACGATTATTTTTCAATGTTGAATCAGCGTTTAATAAAACAATTCGAGTTAGTCAGACGACACAAACTTCAGTATTGGCCCGGTTGTAACACAATTCGCAAGTATCATCTTAAATCTCTCTATAAACGTTTGTAACGATAAAAATTGTTCCAAAAAAAACACATGTAAATTAATCGTAACTTGGCCCTGAATTAGTAATGAATACAGAAACTTACATATTCAATTACAGAAATCCAATCCAAACCCAATTGTTGCGCCATTGGTGACCTATTGTTGATTGGTCATTGCTATGGAAGTAAACAAGGAAATAGATGCTCGGGGAAACGTACGTCAACATCACTTTGGTTATTCAAATGCAAATTCCGATTTGTGAAGTGCAGATCAAGCGAGGTGCAAATTCTTTTCGCGTTTGCAGTCGACGTTCCGGCATTTGAGAAATGCCCGCATTTACATCTAGATGTGATTTATGTTGAAATAAAAGGCTTTTTCTTTCGTATATACAAATTATGTAACAATTCAATAGTGTTTGCATCATACAATCTATTCAAAGGATTAATGATAGGCAAAGTAGAAAATCAGACATTGCATTGATTTCACCTGTTTTGGGAGTATTTTCATTACGTTCAAAGAACGGCCAACCAAAATCGATCGTGACAGAATCCCCAAATCTATACACAATAATGAAGCCATAGCATATGTTACAAATCGGAACTGTTTTTGTCACAATGCTATGCAATTAGCCTGATATTGATTTTTCACATTAATTAGTTCGTTGTCACCATTCACACAGCGTCACGCAATTGATTTTTTAATTTAGTGATTGAAAACAAGTAGAAGAGACAGCATCCGTTGTGAAATACCAGGAATACGGTACAAAGTGGCCTTGTAATTACAGTCAGATAGAAGTGATAGCTGAATATTTGTTGTGTAAATGTTTTTGATTCTTGGTATTCAACCTGTAGAGAATATAGATAAACTGCTTTCATCATTTCAACTTTGTCGAGGTTTAGTAAGATTTAACAACTGTAGAGCCAAAGTTATATAGAATATTCATTTCTCAACAGGTTCATAATAGTATTAATCTCTCAAGATTCTAACTAATTGTTTTGAATGCATATAATTCAGGATACTCGGTATGGAAAAAACATTTATGGGCATTCAGGTGGTCCAAGCCTAGAATGGGCAATCGTCAAGCTGTGCTCTCACCCGAAAAACTAGAACAATATCAGGTATTGATATTTAGAATACTTTTCTCTGATAAGATTATATTCGACTTCTAACAATGACTGCGAAACTGACAAAATTATTTGATGACGGTTGACAGTAATTATAAACTATTTAGTAACTTTCATATTTAACCGCGAGAAACAGCATATACAATTCCTATATATATTAACTTTTAACCAACGATTCTTCATTCACTATGTTTTTGTTTGCATTCAGAATGTTGAGTAATCTACCCCGCATAACTTTATTTTTGACTACTAGTTGTTACTTTTTGAAACTTTCCTTCAAAACTTTTCCTTAGCACCTTCGGGTCTAATTAGCAGAAGGATAAAATCATGAGGGGTTTAATATTGTAATAGCATGCAATGGGGAAAAAAATAAAGAAAACTTCGATTAAAAACATTTGGATAAATAACATAGAATTGTACTTAATCAGTTCGAAAAGTAGGGAATGTGTAAATCACTACTTTATTGTTGTGAAAACCAAACTTTCACGCATAAGTTAACTTGATGCACGTGAATATTATTCCAGCTTATAAACAGCAATTGTATTTCATTTTCCAGGACTGTACGTATTTTTCGAAAACTGAAATAGTTAGGTAAGTTTAATATGTTTTACATCGTATTTATATATACATCTGCTTTGTTATATTTTTCTGCTTCATATTAATTTGTATTAAGATTGTACCAACGATTTCGCGAGCTTGGCCCGGATATAGTCCCGTCTTTTATGCCGAATGACTGCGTGGAAAGTGTTCTTGTTCCGGCGCAACTTGTTGGAATGATGTCGGAACTCAAGGTAACTTTTCAGAATTGCGCCAAACGCTCATTGCACATCAGAGTTTCTTTGAATTTATATCTATTACGAGGTATTTCTTATCACAACTAAGTTCGAGTATAGAATGTTTCAAATTCGTGAATGTCAAATATTCATATATTCAATATATTAATTTCTCTATTACAATTATCTTTTTACGAATTATGTTTCATTCCGCCACCTTATAGTATAAAGTTTTGGAAAATCCTGATTATTCTCAACGTTTGGTATTTTGTAAAATGCTTGTCGCTCGCTGATTTGAAGAAAGTCAATGCGTGAAATTTGTCATAGATTTCTCCATGTCATATTTAATTTTATTTATAGGACAACCCGTTTGTGGAACAAATTATCAGTGTGTTTTCTGACAATGGAACGGGATATATGAACTTTGAAAACTTTCTGGATATGTTCAACGTGATGAATGATCAAGCATCCGTTGATTTGAAAACCATCTACGCCTTCAAGATTTTTGGTAAAAAAATAATACATTGAGAACAAAAAATTGTCTTAAAAAATCAAAGTGCATTTCCTAGAAGCTAATTAATTGAAATCGAGATATCTGCAAAACAAAAACAAAATTCCTACAAAACTCTTATATATACCGATCAAAATGTTATCTCCAAAAAGCAATACCTCAGTCATGAAGGCTAGAATAAAAAAATTAAATATAATTTAAATTCGTGATGGACATTTCCATATGCTTATAGATAACGACAAGGACAAATCACTGAATTCTACAGACTTGAAATGGGCACTACAGAAGCTAACTAAAAATGAACTTAATAGAAACGAGATTGAATTAGTCGTCGAAAAGGTAAACCATTGGAAATATCAGTAGCAGAAAATCTTTGCATGTCGAGAAAAAAATTTAAAATTTTTATTCAGATGTTATTGCTGTTGAGGTCATTTTTCTGAATTGAAAAAAAAAAAATTTAATTATTGAATATTATGTCAATATGATAAATCAATTATCTTGTTTTTGATAATTACAAAATAAAATAATTATTCATATATATTCAACACTGACATCTATATATCGGCCTCTATTTTAAGATATTTCTGACATATCGCCGTTTTTCTTTTCAGCAATCATTTACTTGAGATATAAGACATATTACGCCGGTATTATTTTTATTATATTGTTCAACATCTAGGTTATTGAAGAAAGCGAGATGGATGACGATTGGGAAATATCATTTATGGAATTTGAACATGTCGTAGCTAGGTCTCCCGACTTTAAAAAGTGAGTACTTGAAATCAATGTCTACAAGGGTATCGTACCACACTTATAGCTCAATATAGGTCCGAGAGTGGGACTTTTATTTTTTGGTAGAGTATAGGCAATTGTTCCAGGTCACATTCACCCCACACCAATTTTAGAATATAATTAATAAAGTAGTGTTTCGAATGATTTATGAAATAATGCATTATTTTATTTTCTGTTTTCGGCCAACACCAGTACATTTCGACTGAGAATATGAAGGACTTTTCGATCTATTTTCTACTTTTAAACATGAGAGGAGACGCCAGAATCTACTTCTTGTGGCTTTTGTTTCATCAGTTATTTTGTAATAAAATACCTTGGATTTATTAATACTTTGTATTCTATGCAGGCTATTCGTAACTGCGCAGACGTTAGTTAAAGTTTAGTCAAGTGGCAATAGCGGCCTATTCGATTAATACTTGCAATTTTGTAAGTATTGTATACAGAAAAAAAAAACCAACGGTATCAACGTAGAATCAGATGCATTTCCCTCTGACGTCAGCTTATTTTTCTAATTACTGAAATCGAGGTGTTTAGGAATCATTCCCCATTGCGGTGAAATGTGAATTTGAACATAGACTGCCCTGTCACATCATATCATCAACGCCACATAATTTCAAATCTGATCAAAAATCAACCAACACTTGCAAATGATGGGCTTGCAAAAATAACCTATATATATTTAAATATAATATTAGAAATAATATATATAACACAAACTCAGAAAGGGTAGTTGTTGAAAGGTTAGACAACTTTATTCAAAAAATTACAATAGTCCGTATATCTTTGCTTTGATCACATTGAAATAGCATTAATATTTATATAATCATCATTTCATTTACATGCCTTTGATGAACCTATGCTATGCCCTGCTTTGTTGATGCCAATTTAAGTCTCAAAATCGACAATAGGCAAAGTTAGATATTTTGAAGAATCTATATCGACTATAATTAACTTTAAATATGTTAGAATATTAACTTGCCTCAAACATCCTGATTTTAAGCTTTCATTATCATCAACTGCTTATATACTATACAGAAGCAATATGCTCGTCAGCTCTACAATTTAGGGGAGTGTTTCCCGATTTAGAAGGTAATAAAACTATTTGTAGCCCATAATAAATGCGGGTGGGCAAAGGTGAGACATGGTGGACAGTGGAAAATCAGCTCTCACACTCGTACTATATGCGGTATGCGGTTCGATGTTCTAATCCGTCTTTAGGTGAGGCTGAAACTAAAATTTCACCATTCCAGTTTTTTTTTTTTCTACTTTAGTCTTTCCAACATGACAAACCACCGTCTGATATTTTTCAGCTATAATCCACTGTAAAATATTCACGACGTTGGCGAGTGGATGTGCTTTCCTAATCTCGTCGTGGGACAGTCTGAAAATATGTGTTTCCTATGGGGAACAATGGACTGGGCTTCAATGGGACATGCTCCACTCGGCACAATTCCGCAGTGTTTGATCCATTAAGTGCTTAGAGGCCTAGATATGCATTAAGTTTTGTGTAATATTATGGTATCTTCCGGCCCATGGCCCAATATGGAATATATATATTCGAAAATCAAAAAATTTTTCAGATTTGAAAAGTAATTTAATTTGTTTACGGAATTTTTTGAAAAATATCTAAAATATTTTGGGTGAACATTGATTTCAATAATATTAAATCTCCAAATTTGAAGTCCCCTCGTTCTTCAGTAGACGACAATGCTTATTTTTTGCTTATTTTTAGGGGAATACTTTGTTGGATTTAACAGAATGCCCCTTTGTGCCCAAGGTCTGTCTGAATTAGCCCCACAAGGGGGGCACAGTGGGACACTTAACAAATTTTTTTTAAAGCATTTGGTGGAACGATATGTAACGCTGAATAAAAACTACATTTACCCCTCTCTGCATTAGTCCCGCAAAGTGAAATGAATGCGCAGAATAAACGGCTCAAAATATGCACACGAAAAAAAGTGTCCCAACCTTCCCATGTATTTGACTGACCATCTACACCAGGGGTCGGCAACCTTTTGTCTTTCGCGGGCCAAAATTACGGATTGCAAGTCATTGGAGGGCCGCACATATTTTTAGAAAGTTGAAAACCAAACGATACACCGCTCGGATAGATTTATTTCCTCATTGCATTGCATCTCGAAAAATTCCATTTGAATATTTTCGGTGCCATTGAACCCTTTGCACTTAGCGTCTGCTTTAAAATTTTCTGCGTTTCGTTGTCATTTGTCTAATTATAATTAAATTATAGGCCCATTACATGAGTATGGTGGCCCATCGTTGTCACGCGTAAAATTGAAAAAAAAAATAAAAAAAATAAAAAAAACTTGAAATAAAAGTAAAATAAAAAAATAGTTGTGAAAAAACATAAAAAAAAATTAAAAAAAAATAAAAATAAAATGCAAAAAAAAATTAAAAAAAAAACGAAAATTAAATAAAAACGGAATAAAAAAAAGCAAAAATAAAATTGAAAAAAAAAAAAAAACGTGAATATGAAAAAAATAAAAAGGTTGACAACGATGGGCCGCCTCGTGGCCCATCGTTGTCACGCGTTTTCATTTTGAGAAAATTTGCTTCGGCTTGGGACCAACGTTGTCATGCATAATCCTACGCGCACAAACGGTGTTCCCTGGGTTTCTAACTCATTACAGATTTTCTTAAGCAATATTCAATAAATTTAATATGAAAATGTTCTATAAATTCTCCATGATACAAGTTTAACTAGAAGTAATTTCAAAGCAATTGGTCCAGTATTCGAAGAGAAAAGCGGTTTTTTAATATTTCCACTAGGTGTATTATTCTGTGTCAAACAACAAGAACAAGAACAACATAATATTGAAACGATCGTTATGTCCACTACGTGTCCAATAATACATTTTTACGAAAAAGGTGTGTCCCTGTTGTAACGATTTTTCCAGCTCATCACCGTCTGTCTGTACCGGTAGTCAAAAGTGTCAGTCATATTTGAAAGCTTAACAACCAGTCACGCACATTTTTACTCGGGTATTATAGTCAAAGTTAGCTCGGTTTTGTGCTTCTGTTAGCTATTTGCCAGATATTAGTTGTGCTCTCAAAATTTAGGTACAAATCAATTAACTCACTAAACATTTTGTATTACGAAGTGTTTTAGTTCAGTTGAATGGTCAAAAATTAGCTTAAATTTAGCTATCGGTGCTTTCAAATAAAAAAGGTTTAATATATATGTTGAATTAAAATGGTTATTATCAAACATCTAAAACATTTTGTAATCGCCAAACTCGCGAAAACACCCAAGGAAAGCGAAAGGAAGATAAAGAAATCTTGGTGAAGGGTTGAGATAACATGCATTGAACCATGGATACCTTCGCAATAATTGTGATTGAATCCGCATTTACAACTTTGTCATATGATTCTGTCGCCTCATCGGTTATCACTGTCTGCACTCGCTCTTTGTACTTTTGGGGTTAATAAGGAAATCCTGAGCAATGATTGATATTAATATAAATATATATAAACTACATTGCACCTACAACAGAGCACTCACGTCAGATTTTAGTCACAATAAAGAATTTTATGCAAAGACGATTAGAACAACACAGCACCAACGTCGGAATTTATACATAATAATGAATTCCATACATATATATATAGACATTTAGAATGTCTTTATTAATTTTGCCGACACTGTTTTCACCCAACACAACTACTTCACAGTTGTTTACCCCCATCAAGTTATTTGGTTGCTTTGAATGAGGCTGATGTAAACAACTCCCAAACTATCTTTCGTCTTTCTTCTTGATTTGAACAAGTGTAAAAAATTATTGTCCACATAAGTAAATGGAGACTAAATAATTTTAAATGCAACTACTTGTTTTCGTGCAATATAGGGGAGATGTGGGACCTGCGATACAGGGGGACCGATGCAACAACGCCATTTCTCGACACCTAGTGGTCGAATTCTAATTTCAATTTTGCCATGGCAAAGAGGTTGAGTCGTCTGCCGCGTTTTCCAGTTGTAGTGTCGATAGCCTTTTGCGTTCTTGAGTAACGGTGGTAAATGTGATTTTAGATAGCGAAAAAAAATCACGGGCAAGCGTTCAACCAATATTTTTAGATACTTACGATAAGACTGTGGGGGTAACAGTAAATAGGTTTTAGAGGTCGATGTTTTACCTACATTTTCCAGTTGTATTGGTAAGCAAATGCTGTGTTAGTTTTACCTCAGGTCTCCACAGAAAAAATGGCGGGTTTGCGACCAGTGAGACAGCATGCGACGGGACCTATAAAACGCTGTCTCATTGGTCCACTCCAACAAATTATATCTTTAAACAGCAATATAACCGCAAAATGCCAACTTTTGAAATTAGTAAAGGTTTGAAAGGAAAGTACACGAAGCCGTTAAAAAAGTTATTGCCAATGAGGGGAGTGTGCGAAAAATTGCCAGAGATTACAACCTTGACCATACGACTCTTGGCAGATATGTAGATGTGGCAAGATGTCAAGGTTGCACAGATATTTTAAAAAGATCCATGGTTACAAAACAGGTGTGTGAATTTTGTAGAAAGATGAATGTGAGTTGTATTTATGTATGAGAGGATTTAGTACAATTGTTTGAACTCATTTCAGGTTTTTACGAAAGATGAAGAGGAGGCTTCTGATTCAATCATCCAAAATGCTGCATGGTTTAATAAAATTTGAGGCTAAGCGAATGGCATATGCGTATGCGTTGAAGAAAGGAAAAAATATTCCTAGCAGTTGGAGCAGGAACGGTTGTGCAGGTGAGAGTTTGTTTAAAGGATTTCGGAAGAGAACAGGGAACTTGAGCCTTCGCCAGCCAGAACCAACAAGCAAGGCTAGAGCAATGGATTTTAACAAGCATAACGTTGGAAATTTTTTCGATAACTTAAAAGAATTGTACATGGAACAAGGACCGGTTTTACCACAAAATATTTGGAATCTGGACGAAACAGGCATTAACACTGTGGTTAAAACCCCGCAAGTTCTCGCAGAAAAAGGGAAAAAACAGGTCGGACGCATAACATCAGCGGAACGCGGCGTCACTGACAGTATGAGTATGGACTATAGACTACCGTATATTTTAAAACATCAACTGTCTGTCTACAGCTTGATTTCTCACCTCTCAATCGTTTCCAATGCTACTTTCTTTCCACTCCGGCATAACTTATCATTGCTTCCCAGGTTCTTGTCGACTCTATGAATTTAGATTTAGACCAACCGACATTAGTAAAATTGATTATTTTCTTCTCTTTCACACAACCGTGCATTACAGAAACAGCCATTAATTTATATTTCCAAATATGCTGTGGCTTATATAGTAGTATAAGTCTGCTGAATAGTCAAGAAGAGTCATTAAATTACCATACACATTTCATGCAAGCCAGAAAATATCGTTGTTTGTGACATATTATTCTAGGACTAGCCTTCCTTGGACCGTACCGGTACCTATTTAACAACGTCTTATGAGCTAGTGCTCAACTAATATTGCTATTTATGGTAAGGATATACAATTGTTTAATATCTTACTTATACTTTTCAACACCTCCTTAGAATAACTGAACTAATAATAACTCAAAAAAAACTATGGAAAGGCTACTCAACGCAAAAGCGAGCAGTAGTAGTACATATGATATTCATCCGACCACTGGAGATCCACCTAAAGCTGACTAATTTAATTATTACGTCATGCAGAAGTCTGCGTTCATTGGCCCATGATATTGAAAAAGCAGAGAAAATAGGACAGATGGTAACACATATTTGATGTAGTAAAAGCGTCTTTTCTTTAAAACGTGCAACTTTTGGAAGTGGGAACAAGGCAAAATTTGTTACTAAATTTCTAAGAAAAAAATTTTAAAATCATTTTCAGGTAGTTACCTTATGTGCGCTACGAAACTGAAAGATAAATGGCCTCGGCTCGCGGCCTAAAAGTACTATTGCAGTTATCAAAGAGTATAAAGTTAACGATAAAATTCTTGGCCAGGCACGAGTAGACAAAATGGAACATTTAAAAAAAATCCATTTTTTTACCACTTACAAGAAGGACTCAGAACTGGTGACAAAGTTGAGCTTTAAACTTTGTGAATGTATGGCAGAAAAGGGAAAGCCTTTCAGTGAGGAGAATTTATTAAAAACTGTTTGACTATATTTACAGAACATGCATGCCCAGAGAAAAAACATTTGGTGGAGCAAACCGGCTTTTCCCGCTTTACTGTTTCACGCCGAACAAATGATCTTTCCGATAATATCAAAGAAACTTTGAAAGAAAGATTGAAATCGTGTGAAGCTTTCAGTCTGGCATTGGATGAGAGCACTGATATCAGTGACACAAGTTTGCGGACAACTAACTATTTCTGCAGAAAACCCTAATGATGCCGTATGATAACTAGCAAAAATGAACAATTTTTGTACCGGTAATTACGAGAAAGTCTTTATTAAATAAAGGTGCGGCCCGCAGCTTCACCCAGTTACTTGAATTTGGCCCGCCAGTGAAAAAGGTTGCACACCCCTGGTCTAGATAGACCCTAAACTTTAGGGTCTGAAGGGTCCGCGAACCCCAGTTTGAGAACCACTGGCTTATACAGTTTGTGTTTTTTTTATCTTTCTTTATACATGTTTGTGTGTGTTAGATGGGTAAATTGACACATGTAATTCTACATGTTTGAATTTTATTAAGGATTTCGCCAGTTTTCCCGATTTTTTCTATGTTCATTTTTTGTGTATGTTTTTTTTCGGGAAAATTAAAATAAACTAATGCTACTACTTATTTATTTTACATAAAGGTAAGCATGAACGGCCGACGTTACAAATGAAATTGTGTCGTCTTTGGCCTTTTGTGTGTATCATTAATATTTTTTCCCCTTGGAAAGCGTGAAGGAATGAAACCACATTCCTGGTACACAAATAAAAAGATTTATTGTAGCATTCCCCTGCCCAATTTTATTCTTCAATTTTGTGAATACAGTTGTAAATTCTAGAACGTTTTACGTTCTAATATTTAGTCATCTGAAATTGTGCGTCTTAAACATAATAAAGAGAGAGAGAGATTATATTTCACAAATAATGTCAACACTATGTTCCTTTCCCCGAGCATCGACTTCCTTGTTTCCCTCATGGCATTGGCCAATCAGCAAGATGCAAAAAGTGACGTAACAATACTCTCTTTTCGCATCCGCTCAAACACTTTTCTCACTCAGACCAATGACATTAAACAACATTTAATGTCATTGCTCAGACAGACTTTCAGGCGGTGTCATAAACATTACTTCGTTTTCGCGTTTTTGAACTCTATTCGTTAGTTTTCAGTTGTGTTTTGGAAATTTAAATATAAATCAGATAATTCAATGATCACTCTGTCTTCTTAGAAGTTTTAATTTAATTGCAGTAATAAAAAATTACAAAATCTTGATGTTCTGTTACCGGTTTTATCATTATATATCTGTCCGGACTTGGTCTTGTTTTCACAATGCCTCGCACTATTTCGGCCAAATATGTCTTTACAATATCTTTAAGTCTTTACCAAATGCGGCAACTTATTTTGATTTATCGTCGACTCAAATACCACCGGCACTCGACCAAACTTGTGTCGACTTGAGTTAGAAAAGTAAATTAATATTTTCGTGAGTGCAAAATAAATGTCACCAAATGCATTGTTTTGCGATATGCCTTTGTATTTTCGGAGAAGGCATGTCATATAAGTACGGTGTTTAAATTATGCGCAAATAATTAATATTTGATCTAAATTTATCGCAAATAATGTTATAACATTTAGGCCGCGAAATGATTTAATGTAAAATGAAGCATGGTAATCGGAATATCGTAAAGAAGTCGGCATCAATAATTATTATAAAATGCTAACTAGGTAGTAAAGTCGGATAATGTAAAAAAACGGTACAATAACAAGTCTTCGTCGCGAGGCAAGCGCAAGTATAATCAAACGAGAGAATACGCTCGTCGTTGATTTATAAATTAGAAACCCGAAATTTTTATTTAATACGAAACTCGTATTAATACGTTAATATGATTTTAAAAAAGTCAACTATCGTTTCATAAATATATTACCACTTACCAGTGTTGGTAATGATAAAATTGATCACATAAAATTGGGTGATAAAGTTGATAAAGGAAAATCAAAGCTAACACAAAAGATAAAAATCAGAATAAAATTAATTTGAATTCACTCCTTGATATTTGTCTTTAGCATCTGTCGCCGGCGTGTAGTACTGGCGGAAATATGAAAACCAAACTGTCCCAACTGTCGATGTCCCATTCGGAATAGAAGTGGATTAAATTGGTTGTTATGATAGGTTTAAAAGTGTGAAAAAAATATCGCAATTACGGGGTCATTACGTAATCGATTTGGCCGTAATTACGGAATTGATTTTTGTCAATTACGTGCAAGCCTATTTAGAAATAGCGGTGATAGACTGGGCTAAAATTCGTTACCGGTATTTTTAAAAAACAGATTGTTGTATGTGATCAATCATAATGCTGGTTTGAAACACATACCCCATTTTACAGGCGCCAACTCGCTAAACCACTCTTAAAATGAGCCCCGAAAATTTGCAATGGTAAAGTATCGGAGGAATTTTTTGTGGGTCAAGGTCCATAAAACATTTGAAGCAACAGAAACAAAAAATTATAATTCATTAATAATTGCTCATCATTATATGTGAGTTTCAGTATACAAGACCGGTTAGGTAACCGAGGTTCCTGACCTGTATATAAGAAATCAGTCAGATAAAGCATTGGCGATGAAATATGAATAAAATTAGAGATAAAATGTATATGTGCGAGTCGACAATTTAATTTTCTAAATTTAATAATTCAAGTGTGCGCAAAATTTACCAGCACTTGATTTGTTTTTATGTGTTTTGAACCAATTTATCACATTTTCACCGATGTCAAATCAATGTAGTTGTCATGTCATGGTTTTTACCTCTTCTCGTCACCTTATCACATTACACCTACACACGTTGTCTTTGTACCAGATTGAATTGGTTCTTATTATAATAAGAATGTGATTCAATAACATGAGGTTTTGAGTGCGGACCGGTACAGAGAATCAGAACAAACGTAAAGATTAGTTTTTACAATTTTTTATTATAGTTTCTGTAATTATATATTCACTGGACATGTACGGGTCTCATATACATGGAGAAATAAAAATAATAATAAGGTAATCAGATTATCACAGATTCAGCAATAATTAAAAATATAGAAATATCATATCATAATATTAAGAAGGGGGAGTTGAATTTGATGGCCGTGTTGTAGTATCACTCCCTCCTGTCTATAGCAAACCAATTTAAAACTTGTAATTATTGTAATTGTAAGACTGTTGTTTTGTTTTGGTTGACGAAAAAATAAATCTCTTCATCTCTTTTGGCCGGTTAGTACTGATATATGTCGGTATTACTCCGTGCACTACCGTATCGTAAGGGCCGGGCCGCAAGGGACGTCAGTCTCGGCCACGGAAGCGAAAATCGATGGATGGATTTCGTTTCAGTCTCAGAATAGAGGTACCGGTACCGTACTGTACCGGGACGGTAAGTTGTAAGTTAGGTCTATCCTATCAAGTGCAGTACCGGTAACCGCGCGAGAGTCGAAAGGTCGGGTTTCGCCTTATGATCAGGGTGTTACTGTATTATTGGCTTTTCTCTCCTCTCCTCAGGCGGCTAAACGTGTAGGCCTACCTAAATCCTATTCTAAAATACCGGTATTACGTAAAATGTTCGAATAGGCCATTTAGAAAAAGAAAAATCAATCATTAATACTTGCTGAGTACTTGGTCACCTTTCTATTATTTATAAATATATTAGTTGTGTTAGGTACGGTAGGTACTTTTGGTGAACGAGCACGTGCATTGTCTGTTATAAACTTTATTCATAAGTTTTGCTCCTTTTCCGGGCATTTCTGTTATGTGTTTTGTTCGTTTCGTGTTTTCAGAATGCCCAGATAAATTGTATTGTGGGCTACCTGACAGACAGACAGAGTAAATTCAAAAAAGTTGGTAACTTTGTAAACTCAATTCTGTACTTGTAACCCAGTACGGTAACTTGACTCTGAAACATCTAGTCTATTATCAAAAAATAGCTCACTGAGGTGAAACCTATTTTTTCTTGTGATATGCTCGGCTCTATCTTATCCTATGGATTTGATGTTCCATTTTCTAGTAGATAGAGTAAAATCTTGCATACAGCATTCTGCCTATGCAGCGTAATGGAAGCAATTACATCACTGATCAAATAGGCTACTATTGTCTGACAATTATTAATGTGAAATATACACTGATTTACGCCACTTTACAAGGAGAAAAATGCTCTTCTGAACAGTCTGAAGCAAGGCAGCTCAATATGGTAAAATTAGAATAATTTCATGTTTCAGATTTCAAATCGCACAAACTGCAGTGATTATTGTCATATAAAACCACAACCAGCAGGTTCTCACTTGTTTAGATTGATTATTCTGAAGAAAAGCTCTTTTGTTAATTTTGAAAGCTCATAATATAAATGTTACTACAGTCCATTAATTTACAAGCATGTCTACATTATTAATATCCTAAATCTCGAACAAGTTTTACACATATCAGAGTGATGCATCCTATCAAATTCAGTGCTATGTTTGCTTCTTGTTGAAATGAATTCTGAACCATGTTATTGTATTACGGTGGTGAAATTATTTTAATCAAGTCGTTATGGTTCTAATATGGCAACCATGCCAAAAGCATATCTAATCTTCAAAATATAATTTTTAATGCAAATTCTTTTTAGGTATTGCTAAAATTAATAAACATTCTTCTTCATTCAATTTGTAATTGAATCTAAACAAGCATGGATGAAGTCTATGATGTTATTGTACTTGGTACCGGTCTCACTGAATGTGTTTTAGCTGGAATTTGTTCCTGCAATGAAAAATTGAAAGTTTTACAAATGGATCGTAATGATTACTATGGGGCAGAAGCTACTTCTATGAATTTGGAGCAACTTTATGAGAAATTCATGGAGACGAAACAAACACCAGAGCAGTTTGGTCGTTCCCGAGATTGGAATGTTGATCTCATTCCTAAGTTTCTTATGGCTGATGGAAAGCTTGTTAAACTGCTTGTTTCTACTGGTGTAACAACTTATCTTAATTTCAAGTGTGCTGCTGGAAGTTATGTATACCGCGAAGGAAAGATTTACAAAATTCCTGCCAATCCCAAAGAGGCCTTAGAATCAAAGCTAATGGGACTATTTGAAAAACGGCGCTTTAGAAAGTTTCTGATGTTTGCTGGTGATTTTGATCCCACTGACCCAAAAACCCATCAGGGCATCAACTTGAATGCGACCATAAGTGAGGTTTTCAAAAGCTATGGATTAGACGATAACACCCAGACTTTTATCGGTCATGCAATGGCATTGTATCGGAATGACAACTATCTGAAGGAGAACTGCCTCGAGACTCTGGCGAAAATAAAGCTCTACATCAGATCAATGGAGCGTTATGGAAACAGTCCCTATTTGTATCCTCTTTATGGTCTTGGTGAACTGCCGCAAGGATTTGCTCGTCGTTGTGCTGTTTTTGGGGGCACTTTCATGCTCAATAAGCCAATAACTGGAATTAAGCCTAATTCGGATGGTTTAATTGAGGTAACTTCCAATGATGAAACGGTTAAAGGTAAACAAGTGATAGGTGATCCTTCATACTTTCCAGACAGAGTGAAGAAAGTTGGACAAGTAGTTCGTGCAATCTGCATATTGAGTCATCCAATACCCGACACTAATAACGCTGTATCATGTCAAATTATTCTTCCTCAATCTCAAGTTAAACGAAACCATGACATATATGTGTTTTGTGTGTCCGGAGATCATGAAGTCTGCCCAAAAGGAAAATTTTTAGCTTTAGTGAGCACTGTTGTTGAAACAGCTAAACCTGAAGATGAATTAAGAGAGGGTTTGAAGTTGCTTGGTAGCATTGACCAAAAGTTCATTAGAGTTTCTGATATTTTTGCACCAATCAATGACAACCCAGATGATAATATTTTTGTGACTCGTTCCTATGATGCTACTACTCACTTCGAGACCACATGTGATGATATTGTAGATCTGTATGAGAAAGTCTTCAAAAGAAAATTTGATTTTGATAAAATGAAATGCGAGTTGAATCAAGAAGAATGATTGACCAGAATTTTATGACAACGGCAGCTGCTTACATTGTTCTTCAGAAATATTCATTCTGTAGCATATGGTTGAAATTGTAAAATAAGATGTCTTTGATGTTTCACGCTGTGTTGTCATATTTCTATGTTTGTTGAAATTTCACATGAAGCTTGTGAACTCAATCCTTCTATTAATGTGACTTCTGTTTAATTCTAATTTAATTCTGTTTAAATCAATTGGATCATGAATTTGACAGCTTGAGTGATTTAAGATTATTTAATAAGTTGTATATCTATTATAACAGTTCCTGTCAATTCAGTAAATTAAATAATGTTTTTACTAGATCTGATGTCATCTCATAGTATAACATTTCTAATGTTTATGCTTATTAATAGTATCTGACCTTTCATGATGCTTGGACGTCCCAAAAATTTTTCAAGTTGATTGTAGCAACCTAATGTGAATTTGTACAATATTTACGGTAGTATTTGGCTACTGATATTTCAAAGTTGTCTATACATTTTATTGTACTCCCTATGACAGTCACTACCATCATATCATGCTTTTTGGTGTGAGTTTAACAATTATAGTCTTATAGATGACATTCTAGTTACAGAAAAATAAGTGTAGGCTATTTATGTCATGTTGTTGTATAGCACATTTTTCATGTGACATGCATTTTTACGGCTTGAAGTAATCGTTGAGAATATTACACATTGGCTTGATAATATATTACAGTGAAATTATAGATGGCATTAAATTTCCCAGTCTAGATTTTATTTTGACTGCAGAAAGATATTGGAATATTATACATTTAGCATTAGACTGTCCAACTCGTCAATTCTGTGTTCGGCATTGTACACACACACACCAGTTTCAATTATATATATATATATATACCAGTATATTTTCAAGATTGATTATTGTACATTAGCAATGTGAACACCAAGATTGTGAAATTGATTTTGTAGTCAATTTCATTTCAAAGCAAAAATAGCCAGTTGTAAATGTGATTCACCTCATTTTCCAATCGCAGCCTGGTTTCATTGTCCATTCTTTCAGTGATAAGCAAATTTTTAATTTGATTTCATGTTGATCTTGCTATTAAAATTGAATTGAACTTAATGAAATTTAGTGTTTGATTATATTGGAAGTGAGAATACTTATGCTTGCTTGTGAGTAAAATAGTATATTAGTAAGTGATTGCATGACTAAAAAAAAGTATCTCAAGTGGGTTACGCATGCATACTCATAGTTAACTTCTTGCAATCAGCATAGTAATGATAAAATATGTATCTGGTGATCCAGAATGCAAATTTACCCATTGGTGTTGGCGTAAAAATGTACTGCATGTATTGTTTCTGTTTAACATTTCATGTCATGTATTATATGCTAATTAGTGCAAATAACTTGAATAAATTATACGATGTTGAAACTCGACTAGTTACTTTTTCCCAGGGTTATTAGGCAGAGCATAATATGAATTATTTTATATTTTTTATAATGTTTAGAGAAAGGCAGAACCGCAGCCTCGGACGGGACTGTGAGCTGACTTGTAGAATTCATCTGTTCAAGCCAAGTGTTGTCTGCACTTTATCATTCGCTGGTAGTTATTTTAGACCATGGAGAGCTATGAAAGGGAGTCGGGTTTTTGAATATCTTCTTATTTTCTTTCTACTCTGCAGCCTTGGTACAAATGTTTTGACATATGTATTCTTGCGAATTCTGTGATCTTGCTCAAGCTAAGGTCGTAACTTAAATCCGTGCGTTTCGTGTATGAGATATGTCAGCCAATTGTTATTGGACTGTTTAATTAACTTGGATCATCGAGAACAGTGATCTCCAACCTTTTTCATCGTGGTATCGTAGTAGTTTATATTTACGGTGGTATACCTTTTACAATTTTTCAAGAACTTTGTATACCTTACAAATACCAATGTTTATTTAAGGCTTAAATAAAGATTGAAATTTAAGCACATATTCTCCAGCAAAATATCAGGCTAGCGTCCGCAAGTTATAAATTTGACTGACGGCCTTAGCGTCAACGGGAACAATGCTCCACGTAAATCAAACAAGTGCATGGCAGCCGAAATCAACAACTCAGACACGTGACCGCATTATCTATATAATCTGTGATGTAATAATGTGCCCACGTCGGTTCTTTGCGTGAATGACATTTTATATTTCACGTGCGCCGCGTTTGCATTGTTGTCTCCAATTATTTATTTTATGATTTATTATATGAGAGTTTAGAATTCCTGATTTAGGCTGTACACCCTTCGTATACCCTTATCAGTTGTATACCCAACTTATGGCCCGGTATGCTATACACCTGGGTGGTATGTTAATGTTAGTCTTTGACCTTGGTATACGTATACCCGGTTGAAGAGCACTGATCCAGGGGTCGGTCGCTTCGCTACCCGCGAGGGGAAATGTGAAGAAATGTGTTTAGTAAGGTAAAAAGTAGGTGTTTGTTTTGATTTTGTTGGAAGACCCTGGTCGTTGCGCCGGACGAATGGCTGCATTCGTCCGGCGCAGTGCCCCCGACCTTTTTAGTTCATTAAATAGTTTAAATACCAGGTTAGAAACTGATCCCCCTAATGGGAATCAAGTTTTATTCATTTTAGCGCCCGTGATCACTCGACCGTGACGAAGTTTTTTGACATAAACTAGACCTCAATTGACTTGTATGACCCAAATATGGCATCTTTACCTATTACCATTCTCGAGATATAACGTAAAATCAATGGAGCATGACTGAGGAGTTGGAGGAAAAAAACTCCTTTTAAAATGGATTCAAATAATTTTTCCAAATATGCCCATGCTTTCACTTTCTCAATATGTCCTTTCAGAGGCCTGCAATAAGCCAAAATCACTAAAGCGTGACTGGGGAGTAAGAGAACAAAAATTTCTTCAGAACAAAGTTAAACTAATTTTTCCAACCATACCTATCTATTTCATTTCTCAATAGCTCCATTTTTAAGTGCGCAACCTTCTTACGCCACTGGAGGGCGATTGGGAGGGGGAAACACCGATTTTTCAGTAAAGAAAATTTCAAATAATTATACTCTTTGAGAATTAGGCAAATCTTGGCCCAAAACCCCATTCACATGCCTCAGAATTGCCCAAAAACAATAGAACCTAAGTGGGCGTGGCTTTGCACGAGTTTTCTCACCACAGAGGGCGTGGGGGCACAGCCCCCACCGCCAAAAAGACTTGGAAAGTCTTTACTGGAGGCGTTCTTGCTGATAACCGATCAGCATAACAGCTGCCCACTAGTACATAAGCGACAAGCAATCGCAGGCGTGTCGATAACTAAAGCGATTTTGGGTTATTTTCAGTATCGGAAAATAAAAAGTGTTTGGAATGAAATATTTTGTTCTTCGTAATAAAACTAAATCGTGACAAGAATTTGATAGATTACAACAAATTTATCAATTTGGTGACAAAACTAAACTTTGAAACATGTATGTTACAAAATGTAGATATATATTAGCGTTAATTATAGTTATGCAATCTGTAAGTTGATATTTAATCTGCGATAAATGTAGCAGACGATCATGGTGGTGTATATATTATTTGAAGTCTTGGTCATTAGTGATATCGTCTATTAAACAGGGTGTAGAATACGCTACAGTTTTAGGTTTGATGATTTTACTTTTAAATATCCCTATTTCATTGTGTGTTTTTGCAGAAGATATCCGTGTCGAAACGGGAATCGAAATTAAATATGGGTTAAGCGAAATTATATACTAGTCAGGGTCATGAAAAGGCCAAGTAGAATTCCCCCACATCATCAAGAAAAAGGGTTATAAAACGTACGTCATACTGTATACATCTTCCAGAATTTGCGTCCAACCTGTACAGTTATATTTATTTTGGAAGCTTTGTTAACCCGGTAGAAACTAATTATTCGCCAATTAGTGCGTACATTGTTAGTTTGTATATCGCTGTATACCCCGAATGCGAACTTTAATACACAAGATTGGACATTTAATTTCAGATAGTCCGAGAAGCACAACGAATCTTTCCTCGACCATTCATCCCCAAAAAATTTATCATTGCAGTAGTTTCAATTGCGTGTTTTTCCAACCAGTTGACTCAGTAGATTATTGTTTTAGAAATTTGTGAAAAAAAAAAATAAAAAAAAAATGAAAAATAAAAACGAAAATAAAATAAAAACGGAATAAAAAAAAATTGAAAAAAAAAATAACGTGAATAAAAAGAAAACAAGAGAGCTATGCTCAAATATATGAACACGAAAAATCCATCTTTAACCACTGAAAATTTAAAAGCAATTAGTAAGGGGGGGGATAGGGGGGTGCCCATTTCCAATACGTCGATATTATCTTTGTCGACCAATTTGCGACCACCGTGTTTTCGTCTGTTTGATTGCTGTGATGCGGTGCTTTGTTTATAATTCAACGAGTTTTGTTCGAAATACAGAAATAACCGTGTTCTTAAAATGTATGACGGTCAGAAATGCAATTCTCGACGCAGCAGAAACGATGTTCAAGGCTTGAAATCGGTGGTCGCACACTGGTCGATCGCAAATACGTCTTCTGTCAGGCAAGGATACCGGTATGCCAATTTTAGTTTTTGACCGAAGTAGGCAAATGTGGTGAATGAAATTAATTTCACTACCGCTACCAGGCATTCCGACATTTCATATATTCCAGTGTTCGGATACGGTACCGGTACAAACCTTTGTGAAGTTTGTAATGCTTCTTTCTTTGCAAATTCTGGATTTGTGGTGTTTCCAAAAAAAAAAACGTAACCGGTATTATAACAGCAGATACCACAGTCTACAAATATACTCACACCAAGCGAAGCATTTCGACCACAGTCTATAAATATATTCACACCAAGCGAAGCAGTACAGTACCTACCGGTACGGTTTACCGTACCTTTAGACCACAGTCTACAAATATATTCGCACCAAGCGAAGCAGTCAAGTACGGTTTACCGTACCTCTAGACCACAGTCTACAAATATATTCACACCAAGCGAAGCAGTACAGTACGGTCTACCGTACATTTAGTAGGTATGTTACAAAAAAATTAAAGTTCATCCGATTTAAATAAAAACTGCACCAGTGGATAGATCTAAGTGAAAATAAGAAAACAATACCAAGTTTGCGAAAAATGGTCAAGAATTAACGGAGATATCTGCATTTGAGTACCGCCCGATAGGCCAATTTTTTCCATAAGGATTGTATTGCGCCGACTCAAAAACTGTGACCGCGAGAATGTCAGACCGATAAACAACAGAATGTATCTCGGCTATTTTTGGAGGTAATCGAAAAAAATTTTGAACGAAAAGTTATTGTGAATAGAAGAACCTAATGCAAAAAAGTTTACAAATTCTTTTTAACGATATTAGCTGCTTTTCAATTAATTATGTACGAGAAAGTTTCTGAACTTTACATAACCTCTGGTCGGCAACGACTTTCCCAATACGCAAGTCCCCGCATACGCGGCAATTAACTGATTTAGCGTTTTTCATATCCGACCTTAGTGAACGATTAATTATCATTTAATATTCCTTAACTCGTAGGAGATTTACCGCGCTTAGTGAAACGCAAAACGAGAGAAATCGCTGCGAGGGAAAATGTCGGCATTCAGTCGATAACTGATGCGCGTTGATAGACGCGTGCTAAGATCATACTTCTCGTGCCTTGAATTAATTTGTACCGTTTCGTAAACGTATGCGAATTGACTTTTTTCAATAAGAACTTTAATTAATATGAAAAAAAACACATATCAATCCTTAATTTTTTGATGTACGTCACATCTAAGAAAATTCAGATTACTTTAGGATTTTATTCTGGCAACAATCATTGAGGCCGTCGGAAGATCGTCGCAAATCATCCCTGGAGTTGAGCATATTAGTTTGACAGTGCCTCGTTGCGGGTAATAATTAACGATGTTCTGATTGAACAAACTTCATAAAAATTGGTAAGTATCAAGTTAGGAATGACATACATGCGTCCATATATATTTTATTGGTGTCCATAGACAATATCATTAATTTGCAGTATGTATAACTTTAGCGTAATTTTTAAAAGCCCCGAATGTTGGGAAATTTATGCGCTAATGAAAAAATTCAAATACCAAATCATAGTTGCGCATTTTATCTAAGTTATGTCCAAATTTCATGGAATTCCAAGCAACAGCAGGCAGTCCGTAGTCGTTTTTATGAGCGGTATTCTGACACGGCGTTACGGTACTTAGCAGACGTGGTGCGTACATTTTTTGGCGCGAAAAAGCGCGTTTTGTAACATTCCTACATTTAGCATCACTGCTATTCACCGGTAACCTCGAAAAACTTGCGATTTTTGAGTAACGACTTTCAGAATCCGCCGTCACGCCAACGTTCGATGTCACGTGATCAAAAAGAGGAGTGCCTGCATATGCGTCCGCAGAACGTTCAGTGACGTCATAGCAAACAAGAACAAATCTCACAGAGTTGACAGGAATATTTGAAATAAATAAAAGTAATAGCCTTCTGGAGAAAAATTTCATCTTTAACCACTACAAATTTCAAAGCAATTGGTCCAGTGATCAAAGAAAAAAGCGGTTTTTTAATATTTCCACTAGGTGTCCAAAAAGTGTCAAAGAACAACAACAAGCCCAACATAATATTGAAACGATCGTTATGTCCATTTCGTGTCCAAAAATAAAAAGGCTGACAAGGATGGGCCGCCTCGTGGCCAATCGTTGTCACGCGTTTTTATTTTGAGAAAATTTGCTTCTGCTTGGGACCAACGTTGTCATGCATAATCCTAAAATTAAGTAGGAAAATTCGTGAAATTTGTTTTTACGTGTAGAAGGTAATTGAATTGGAGAATGCTGCTCAACTGCTCAGTTGTTAGGACACTCTTGCGGTACCGTCTGACCAGGGGGATGAAACTAGTCTAGAAAGCCACGCCCACATTAATAAAACAAACAAAGTTATTCGCGTTTCGAGTTTCTGCAGCTTCACGCTCCATTGCGTTCACTTGATTTGCGCGGAGCTTAGTGAAGACGGTGGTATGTGCACAAAATGTCTCGCTGTATATTTTTAGCTCAGCAGCCTATGGGCCTAGTATTTCATTAAGTTGGTTCAATACTTTAATCAAATGCCGTTTGTCCATCTTAAGCTCGGTCTCTTTAGTTTATTTCAAGATAGATTAGATTTACTTTTCGGCTTCAACTGGTATTTCCCCCTCAAGACAACGCAGGTATACGGTACGGTAACTTGGCGTTCTATGAAACACCTCAATACTGCAATATTCTACCCTATTATCGTAACCTAGGGCCTAGGCTATTTCATTTCTTATGTTCTGTGAGTCCGGTACTGGGTTACGATCTTTTTAGTTACACACCCTTCATTCTAGGATATATAATTCTACTATTATAACTTACGACTAACATACCAGCACTATAGTCTGATAGTATTCACAGATTTACCAAACGCCAAAAGTAACAATTTCTTTTTTCAAAGTCAACTCGTTTTATCTCTTCTTTACGTTTTTGTATTACTTTTTTTAGAATTGCATAATTTGTATTATACTGTTATATGCTATTTATTCACATCACTCATCAACATGAGTAATCGATGTTGCATTCCAGTATGTTCAAGATTGTAATTTTATATAACAAGAGAGAAATATTCAACAAAGCCTCACAGTCGCGTCTTTGAATTGGTGCAATACTCAGGAGGAACGCCAACTTTGAATAGATCTTCTCCAAAAAAGAGGAAAGTAGCTGAAAAAAAATGTCATAAAAATTTGCAAGACTTGAAAAAAAGTGCATCAACTTATTCACCTTCCAACTGGCAATACCAGGATTTAGAAGACAATATTCAATTTTTTCTCAAGCCCTAATCAGCTGCAGAGCAATCAAGTTTAACTATAAACATTGATTCAGAGTTGGAGATCGGTGCAATTTATCATGGCTGGACTAGAGTAACATCGGAAGTCCTAAATAATATTAATGTAAAAGAAACAACTTTATCTTATATTCTGCATATTATTTGAACATCGATCATTTGTTGTGAGGGGATAACTGGCAGCAGTAATTCCAGTTCTACAACAAGTCAACATTTTGAAGTGTCCTTTTCGAGATCTAATTCGAACAAGGGCCTCCACATCTTAGATTGCTTGCTTTAAGGTACTACATATTTTTCTAATCATCTGTTTCAAGAATTCACAATGTGCACCACTGGTGTTGATATTATCATGTTAATATCTTGAAAATTTTACAATTTTTTTACTAACAAAGTACTTGAATCAGTAACTTCAGCTTGTTTGTTTGAGCGTAATACCTTCTATTT
Organism: Styela clava; assembly: GCF_964204865.1. Classification (NCBI taxonomy): domain Eukaryota; kingdom Metazoa; phylum Chordata; class Ascidiacea; order Stolidobranchia; family Styelidae; genus Styela; species Styela clava. The sequence goes on along the minus strand of NC_135257.1, from coordinate 10,061,174 downwards.
TTACTTCCATTAACAGTATCATCTTGCGAATGACATAACAACACTGCTATGTGGACACTTCCTTTGAGCAATAATAAGAAATTTCTTTTATCATTATTTTAGATCACTAAATTGTGAAATATTTATTTCATCTGGGAAAAGATGGGAACAGTGTTTTAAAGATTTCCCTTGTTTCACTTCTATTACGAGCTCAGGGACTCATAGCCAATTGAATATACATACACCTGTCCATAAGTTTCAGTACCTTTACACAAATTGATGTCAAGCAGGCAAACAAATTTAGTTGAGGAGTGCCCAAATTTATAATTGTACAATTATTATTAGTAAACAAACTTTAATGTGCTAAATTTGGTTCAAAACCTGACATAACTTAGTCGATTCAAAATATTTGAAGATAAACCTTTTTCATCTTTTTAGGCAAAGAAAATATTGCCTACAATTCAAAAGAAGATATGATGGTTGGATATGATATGATGGCTTTGTTGACTTGGGAGAGTCGAGAAAAGCAGAGAAAAAAGTTCCTGCACACAATGCACTGCAAGTTTATGCACATGGTTTGATTGGGAAGTTTTCAAAGCCCATGACGTTATCCGCTCAGACCATCTCACTAGCATTTTCTGGGAAAGTGTTGGAGAAGTGGGTTTGGGGCTCATTACAGATGGACTTAGTGCAAACCGTAAAATGTTCCATGAGTTAAATAATTTGAGGTTAACTTTCCCATATACATGTTTCAATGGTTCTGATCATTTCATTTACTCAAAACAGTACGCAATAATGTGTTTGCGAGTCACGCTGGTGGAATTAGTCTATTGAAAAAGGTGACCATTTTCATGCAGTACCCTTCTTTTTCATCCGAAGAGTTCCGCTCCTGCAAATTGACGGAATCCCACTTGTGCTTACAAAGCTACCTAAAAGTGTGTGTCATGCAGCCCAAGTGCTATCTAAGACTACTGCAAGATTGATGCAGCAGAGAAGTGGGTCAGAGCTCTTGGTCAGCATGGTCTATGGATAAACGGTTTGATATTATGAATACTTGTCTAAATTTTGGATATAAAAAAGGGTGCTCCCGTAATATGTGTACCAGGTTGGGGTTATCAGGTTGTGCGCTATCTTGGTACACATACTACGGGAGCACCTAAAAAAATGCTCTGACCATTCCATAGCATTGGTGAGCGTCTGATTTGGCTTGAAAATAATTTTCATTCCAGACATAAGCAACTGGAAATCATCTGTCGCTGGGACAACTCAAACAGTTCTAGAAATGCCGTATTTTTATTATGCAACTTACATTGCCTATTGTCATGAAAATATACTATATTGCAATGAAAATTTTGTTATGAAAAATAGATTGCTTTGTTTAATTACTGCTAAGTAATAAAAATAAAACTGGAATCACATCTAAACGCACTACCTTGCAAAATAAAGTGAAAAGAGATCATGCTCTTCATCTACATTTATTTTTTTAAGCAGTTTTCGTAGGGATAAATTCTGTTTGATGGCACCTTATTTTTCCAAGATGTCCAGCATGCTAGTATCGTTTTGGGCGATACCAAATGATTCTATATTAAAATTTTCGAAAACTGTGGCTGTAACACCTTCATGAGCCTAGTTTAATCTAAATTCAATTTCGAGCAGCTTGGACACTGGGCAATGGTACGGTTAGGCGTCCATATTCTGTTTCCTGCATTACTGCAATCATAGAGTCAGTTATCAAACAGTCCGGTTCGGGATTAAATAATGACTGAATTCTTTTGTAGTCTTCCGGGTCTTAGCATCGTTTTTGCATTTTTCGAAAATAAACCCAGCAATGTATCGGATTATATGGACCTCATCGTCATTCAATATGATAGAACTTGAATCCAGTAAATCTGGAAAACATAGGGAACAGGTATGTAATATTAGGATATCGCATTATTGATTACCATGAATGTCAATCAAACAGGGTCAATACTTGAAATTAAAATCGATCAAGCGCCTGTTAAGCTAGTGCGCACAATGTATGAATCAGGTAGTGCTTTATTGCCTGCATTCAAAACCAATATTGCTTAGAAAACAGTTGCGTTTTATAGCCTTGTGTATGAATAAAAACCCAATTAAGCAATTTTTGCCAGTTAGTCATATGGTCCGTAAAATTATGGTATCTAAACATACTCAAATCCAGACAAATATCAAGCACCACACCTTTCGTTTTATCCATTTCTTTGGCTGTGATCTATCAAATAATTTCCCGACAGACTGGAGGGTATAGTAAACCTGGAATACTCTGTTCGAGTGTGAGGAATAACGCTAACTGCATCACAGCTGAAGGATGACATTTGATCACTCAGGACTTTTCTTCAGCAACAATTGTAAGGGGTCTTACTACTTACTGAAGGGTCTTACTACTTACTGAATACAGCGCGAAACACCGCAAAGAGCGCAAAACAGCGCGAAACACCGCAAAAGAGCGCGAAACAGCGCAAAACAGGGGCTGTATTCAGTAAGTAGTAAGACCGCTTTTTGCCCTCTGTCTGTCTGTAGCTCTTATTTCAAAATCTGTCCTACTTTTGCTCATCCAAGGTAAACTTTTCTTCCATTGCCTCGTCAAGATCTATGAATACTGTCAGTTTATGATCCTCCAACATGAATGAGTCTAGTACGGTACAGGCAGACAAGTAATGTCTGAATGTATCATCAAATTCAGGATCTGATTCAGAGATTTAAACTCGGCAGCTCTGTCTGTCATACATCAGCACATGGCAGCTCCCTGAATAGTCACCCGCTAATGGAAATATACTGATAGTATATATCTAACGTATAGAAATGGTAGATTTAACTTTATTAGCCATAATAGCCACTGATTATATAATACCTAGAGCCCTTGAGTCCGATGCGACCAACAGATAAGGTGAAACTGCAGCAAAACGCTGGGAACTCGAGTGGGCATTAACGAATCAAGTTGCCGCAATGGAGGGTATCACGTCAGACACTCCTCATTGGTCAAGACTTTAGTTGCGCATCATGGTATGTCAGTCGTTGGACGTCTGGCCGTACACCCATGCAATCACTCATGAAACGAATGGGAGATACGGATAGTCTAGCTAGTAGAATATAGTGAATCGAGGGATGGATTGAGCGCAGCCAGTTACAGGCTGTACGTAATATTAATTACCAGCACGGTACCGGTTACTGTAACTGTCATGGAGGTAAGGTGTCGGTAACCTGCGATGAATAAAATGTGAATAATTCACATAGCACAGACTTGAATTAATAGAAAGGACTGTGTGCATAAAGTAGCCTAGTTAGACTCGTCCGTCGGCTCTAGCCACAACTGTCTGATCGTACAACCACGAGGCTGGAAGGCGATTATGGTTAGACCTGATTTCAATAGAACGTGCATGTCGGTATGGCATACCGTACGGCCAGATGAATGATAAATCGCGCGGGCTCAATCATTTATTTCAATCCACCCCTCGATTCACAAAATTCTACTAGACTATCCGTATCTCTCATTCGTTTCATGAGTGATTGTATGCTGGGTACCGGGTGTAAGAAATGTTAGCATGCATTTTATGAAACCTTGAGTCCTTCACTTTAAGCACCGTTAGTCACGCTTTATGATTTTACATTGCCCATCATTACTGTGACGTAATAGTCACTTATTCCCCCGCGCTTTACGGCCTTCTAGGCTTCTAGGAACTTTCCTTGCAACGTAGGTAGACGCTTGTTGCGCTTTGCTTATTAGGGAGGATTCTGCGCGACTATTTGGGGACCCAAGGGACAGGACGTGTCTCCAGTTACCCTGTATCTTGGAGTCGCAGTGGGACACATTAGGTACCGTACCCTACGCGTACTTACCCCACACCGGGTGTGATCAGTCGGTATCGCACGAGTGTCCGGACAACTGAGCATTTAAGCAGCATTCCCCAATTCAATTGCCTTCTACGCGTAAAAACAAATTTTTCGAATTTTCGTACTCAATTCTATATTCTCTTATCATTATTTTGAATATATATATTCTTCTAGTTGAACTTGTATTATGGAGAACATTTGCATATTAAATTTATTGAATATTGCTCAAGAAAATCGGTAATGAGTCAGAAACCCAGGGAACCGCGTTTGTGCGCGTAGGATTATGCATGACAACGTTGGTCCCAAGCAGAAGCAAATTTTCTCAAAATAAAAACGCGTGACAAACGATGGGCCACGAGGCGGCCTATCGTTGTCAACCTTTTTATTCAAGTTTTTTTTTTCAATTTTTTTTGCTTTTTTTATTCCGTTTTTATTTTATTTTCGTTTTGATTTCATTTTTCATTTTATGCGTGACAACGATGGGCCACCATACACCATTTTTGACGAACCTCTGTTGCTGATTCAATAGCGGGATTTATACCTTGCAAATCCTTTCTATTATTTTAAGAGTTCATAAATATTTTTTTACCTCTCGATGAACTAAAATATGCATATTCCATTTTTTTTAACTTTTATTAACGAAATACATTTCTCTGCTTCGTTTTGAAGTATTTTTCCAAATATATATCTCCATAACAAAACCGAGGACAAATCCATGTTTCATATAAACCACAATGGAAGTGCATACTACATTTCACCACAAACAATCACAAGGCAATCTAAAATGTATTGAGTCCTTACCAAAGCTTCACTTCGACTTGGCAGAAGACCACAAATAGCTGATGGAGTTGAGTGCAAAGGTGCCTTGAAACAGATGATGGAAAATATGGTTGTCAGGCTTCTCATTCAAGCTGATATAATAGTTATTCAAAAGTATCTGCTACCTGCACATTTTAATTTATTTAACATTCAATTAGGTACTAGTGATCACTTGACAGTGTATGTATGTATGTTTATTCGCCTCGTAAAAGTAATATAAAAGAGTTAGTAATTATCAGCATTGAAGACGGGGTGTAAACACAAGACCATACTGAGCTAAAACACATGAAAGTGCGGCATACACCCGTTATGATAAGCATAAAATGCAATAAATCAAATAGGTATATGTTCCTTTATTCAGACAGCTGTGCAAGGAGGGTGGATGGGTTTGGCAACAGGGGTAAGGGTGGAGTATGCAAAACTGTTTGTACGAAGGAGTTTGTAAGACAAAACAACATCAATAAATAGAGACAATACGACATGAAATATACTTCAGGTAAACATAATAATAAAATTTGGACATAGACTAAATATAGCACATTTGAGTGATTATACCACATACTATAAATGGGAGAAATGTCAAGTTTATGAGAGTATGTGCATATATGGTATGTACCACTCAAGGGTGAGTGTCTTAAGTAGTATGCGTCTAATCTAGCAAAAATGCGTTCCTTCCAGGCTTAGTGAATTCGATGTAATAAGTTCTGTCAAGGTATGTATGTTTATTTGCCTCAAAAATATAACAGTATCTGCATAATATTTAAACAGTTAAGTAGAGACGGGAATACATGTTCAAGACCTTACTTGGCCTAAGACACAGATGTGCGACATGCACCCCCACTAACAATTATAACAGCAGTTTAGGACTGCTGCGTTATATTCGCATTTTCTGCGTATTCGCTTTATAAAGGTACTTTGTATTTTATAGTTCTGAATACTGCCGAAAAAAGATGAGGATTTAAAAAAAATATTTAGGTTGCATTCACATAAAACCTGTCATGATCGCATTTCAGCCAGACAATTTGAAGGTATAAAAGTACATTGAAATAGAGAACAATAAATTATATAGAGTATCATTTTGCCATGTCATGGATTTTACAAATTGAATTAAAATAATAATAGAATAATATGGTATCTTGGGATGAAGAAAGGGACGGGATTGTTTGATTTAGTGCTGAGCCACAATAATGGAAAGAAGTTAAACAGCATACTTTAACAATAACAATTGTCCCCATTGTCCGCTGCATTTAAATTTTGTTTCCTTGTTTAATTAAGTATGATAATAAAAATTAGAATGGTGTGCTAATTTTCTATCTTTATTGTGATGTTCTATATTTATTCCATTTAATTTCAGATTTTGTTGCGATGTTGGACACTTTTGCTATTGTCCGATAGGTTGTGAGGATTGTTGTATCGAATATGTCTGTCGCTTATTGTTTTTATTTGTATTATAGCATACTTATGGCTGTTCTTTGAGTCCTTGTCAAAAACAGTCAATTTATCACTGACACTAATACTGTTATAGACTGTTATCACCGACGTCAACATTAGATGTGTTTAAACAAGATAATAAAGTTTCTTTCAACACAAGTCTACGGAATTGTTGGTGTACAGGTTGCATGGTGTGGTGGTCAGTTGGTGCATAGATTGAAGACATTATTTGGGGACCCAAGGGACAGGACGTGTCTCCAGTTACCCTGTATCTTGGAGTCGCAGTGCGACACATTAGGTACCGTACCCTACGCGTACTTACCCCACACCGGGTGTGATCAGTCGGTATCGCACGAGTGTCCGGACAACTGAGCATTTAAGCAGCATTCCCCAATTCAATTGCCTTCTACGCGTAAAAACAAATTTTTCGAATTTTCGTACTCAATTCTATATTCTCTTATCATTATTTTGAATATATATATTCTTCTAGTTGAACTTGTATTATGGAGAACATTTGCATATTAAATTTATTGAATATTGCTCAAGAAAATCGGTAATGAGTCAGAAACCCAGGGAACCGCGTTTGTGCGCGTAGGATTATGCATGACAACGTTGGTCCCGAGCAGAAGCAAATTTTCTCAAAATAAAAACGCGTGACAAACGATGGGCCACGAGGCGGCCTATCGTTGTCAACCTTTTTATTCAAGTTTTTTTTTTGCTTTTTTTATTCCGTTTTTATTTTATTTTCGTTTTGATTTCATTTTTTTTTTAATTTAATTTTTTTTTTATGTTTTTTCACAACTATTTTATTTTTCATTTTATGCGTGACAACGATGGGCCACCATACACCATTTTTGACGAACCTCTGTTGCTGATTCAATAGCGGGATTTATACCTTGCAAATCCTTTCTATTATTTTAAGAGTTCATAAATATTTTTTTACCTCTCGATGAACTAAAATATGCATATTCCATTTTTTTTAACTTTTATTAACGAAATACATTTCTCTGCTTCGTTTTGAAGTATTTTTCCAAATATATATCTCCATAACAAAACCGAGGACAAATCCATGTTTCATATAAACCACAATGGAAGTGCATACTACATTTCACCACAAACAATCACAAGGCAATCTAAAATGTATTGAGTCCTTACCAAAGCTTCACTTCGACTTGGCAGAAGACCACAAATAGCTGATGGAGTTGAGTGCAAAGGTGCCTTGAAACAGATGATGGAAAATATGGTTGTCAGGCTTCTCATTCAAGCTGATATAATAGTTATTCAAAAGTATCTGCTACCTGCACATTTTAATTTATTTAACATTCAATTAGGTACTAGTGATCACTTGACAGTGTATGTATGTATGTTTATTCGCCTCGTAAAAGTAATATAAAAGAGTTAGTAATTATCAGCATTGAAGACGGGGTGTAAACACAAGACCATACTGAGCTAAAACACATGAAAGTGCGGCATACACCCGTTATGATAAGCATAAAATGCAATAAATCAAATAGGTATATGTTCCTTTATTCAGACAGCTGTGCAAGGAGGGTGGATGGGTTTGGCAACAGGGGTAAGGGTGGAGTATGCAAAACTGTTTGTACGAAGGAGTTTGTAAGACAAAACAACATCAATAAATAGAGACAATACGACATGAAATATACTTCAGGTAAACATAATAATAAAATTTGGACATAGACTAAATATAGCACATTTGAGTGATTATACCACATACTATAAATGGGAGAAATGTCAAGTTTATGAGAGTATGTGCATATATGGTATGTACCACTCAAGGGTGAGTGTCTTAAGTAGTATGCGTCTAATCTAGCAAAAATGCGTTCCTTCCAGGCTTAGTGAATTCGATGTAATAAGTTCTGTCAAGGTATGTATGTTTATTTGCCTCAAAAATATAACAGTATCTGCATAATATTTAAACAGTTAAGTAGAGACGGGAATACATGTTCAAGACCTTACTTGGCCTAAGACACAGATGTGCGACATGCACCCCCACTAACAATTATAACAGCAGTTTAGGACTGCTGCGTTATATTCGCATTTTCTGCGTATTCGCTTTATAAAGGTACTTTGTATTTTATAGTTCTGAATACTGCCAAAAAAAGATGAGGATTTAAAAAAAATATTTAGGTTGCATTCACATAAAACCTGTCATGATCGCATTTCAGCCAGACAATTTGAAGGTATAAAAGTACATTGAAATAGAGAACAATAAATTATATAGAGTATCATTTTGCCATGTCATGGATTTTACAAATTGAATTAAAATAATAATAGAATAATATGGTATCTTGGGATGAAGAAAGGGACGGGATTGTTTGATTTAGTGCTGAGCCACAATAATGGAAAGAAGTTAAACAGCATACTTTAACAATAACAATTGTCCCCATTGTCCGCTGCATTTAAATTTTGTTTCCTTGTTTAATTAAGTATGATAATAAAAATTAGAATGGTGTGCTAATTTTCTATCTTTATTGTGATGTTCTATATTTATTCCATTTAATTTCAGATTTTGTTGCGATGTTGGACACTTTTGCTTTTGCGCGCTAAATACCATATATTTTGTCTTGTCTACAATAATAGAAAGTTTGCTCGCAGACAACCAAGTTTGAATATTTTTCAGGTCATTATTGGCTTTGGTCAAAAGTTTAGGCAAGGGTTTGCCTTGAAGATATGGTGTTGAGTCATCGGGAAACAGTATGATATCAGAGTGAAGAAGAGAATTTGGAAAGTCGTTGATACTGACTGAAAAACATAATGGAGGCAAAATAGAACCCTGTACTGTGCCTACCGTCAAATTACAGTATGTGCTAGATGCTGTATCAATATATATTACTACTTGTTTCCTTCCTGATAAGTAGCTTTTGAACCAATTATAGCTCTGACCTCTTACACCAATATGGTGCAATTTGGCTAGTAATATGTCATGGTTAATACTATCAAATGCCTTAGAAAGTTCCAAGAACATAGTAAGAGTATACTCATTTTTATCGAAACCTTCCAGGATTTTACTGACAAGTAGAGTGATTTTAGCGAAAACCAAATTGCTGGGAATAAGAGAAATTTTTTTGACCTTGGAAATTGTTGAGTCTTTTGTACATGATTTTTTCTAGTACTTTGAAGAAGTAAGCTGATTGGTCGGTAGTTAAGCTGATTGGTCGGTAGTTTTCTACATTTTTTGCATTTTCTTTTTTAAACAATGGCATAACTTTAGATAATTTGAACTAGTTTATGTATTTACCAGATTGTAAGGAACAGTTAAAAATATGTGTAAGAGCACACATACAATTCCAGGGCATCGTTCGTATTACTTTAAAGGGACTTCTATCTATTCCACAACTGGTGTTAGGCCGAAAATATTTCATAATATTTGGACTTCGAAAGCTGATGTCGGGGCAAGAAACATGGAAGTTTTTCTTGGCTGCACCACATAATGCTTAAAGTCATTCCTTGTGGTATGAGGAAACCGTTCAATCATTTTATTCCCAATTGTAGAAAAGTGTGAGTTAAAATGATCTGCTATTTTGACAGGATCAGAGGTTTTCTGTCTATTAATCGAAAATACTTTTGTTAGATTTGGTTTAGAACGCACAAGCAGATCGTTCATAGTACGCCAAGTTTTCTTAAGATCATTACGATGTCTACCTAGTAATGACTTGTAGTAATTTTCTCACAGTTATCAATTTCTCGTATTTTTTTTTACATTTTGAAAATTTTTGTATTCAGTCTGCTCTTTTTCAGTAAGATATTTTTTGTATAGCTAATCCTTTTTTTCCGCATTTTTAAATTGATATTTTTATTATTTCTTTTTTTTAGAGGGAAACAAGTGTTGAAAGGTTCAGTAAAATACTTATTGAAAACAAGAGAGCTACGCACAAATATATGGACACGTTAGACCAGAGCGAATCAGTCCTTACCGGTACCTTTGACGCTACCGGTATCCTCAAAAAAGTTCTGAATTTCCAGTAGCAAGAATTTTGCAGAATCAAAACGTACAGCCAGTCATGACACTGACTAAAATCCGTGTTCCCATGGATAGGATTTGGATAGGATAGGATTTGCATATTTATCCCGGGGGGAGAGGAAAGCCGATAAGACGGCTTATCCATATGGCGAACCACGGCCTCTCGTCCGGTTACCATTCCAAGTCGGGTATGGGATTAGTTATATTGTTTGTTTTCGGAAGCATGGACTTGGTGGTGGAGGAAGCCGTAACCGACCAGCGGTTACGTGAACCACCCAACGACGGCGAGGAGTCCAGCAATCCTCTCGCACATAACCATCCCTGCATGGGATTCGAACCTGCGAACCCACGCAGAGTAATTAGAGGTGCGGTGGCGAGCGTATTCCTAACGCTTAGCCCGTTAGGAATACGCTCGCCACCGCACCTCTAAATAATACAGCAAAATTTTAGACGAAATATCAAATTTCATAGAATTCACGCAAAATTTTGAAATAAATAAAAGTAATAGCCTTCTAGCGAAAAAATTAATCTTTAACCACTGAAAATTTCAAAGCAATTGGTCCAGTATTCGAAGAGAAACTTTTTAAACTTTTTAAAAACGTGTCAAAGAACAAGAACAACAACATAATATTGAAACGATCATTATGTCCACTACGTGTCCAATTATGAAGACTATATCGGGATCTGTTTTGCTGAACACAACCGAAAAGTCACTTTGTTCTAGCATGGGTTTAAAATTACTAGATTTGAGATATCATATTGCCAAAGCCCAGAGTATTCGTTTTTTGTCTAGCAAGTTTTTTTCCGTAGTGGAATGCAAACCGGCAGGTGGTCTGAAATAGGATCGACTATTATTGCACTGAGCGGTTTACAATCAAATATATTAGTCCAAATATGGTCAATGATTGTAGAGCTGCTTTGAGTGATTCGAGTTGGCTTTGATACCACCGGATGAAATGAAGCCGAATTCATTTACAGGCTTGTTATTTGATTCAAGAAAATTATAGTTGAGGTCTCCCATGAAAATACTATTTTTCGAAAAGGATTGGAGTGTCGATTCCAGAATATTAATAATTTGATTATTGCTTTAATTATGTGATAGAGCGGATCATTGTTCCACCGGTCACAATTCTATCTTTCAAATAAATGTCTACAAAAATTCGCTCATCCATAACTGAAATGTCAGGTCTAGCCTTGAAAGTGATGTTATTTTTGATGTATAGACCAACACCTACCTCCACCCTTCTAAGTCACTCGCGGAAAGTGTAACCACCCAGGTTCATGTGGGATCCTAGCTGCTTCCGAAATACATGACATGTAAATAACGAACAGAAAACTTTGTGAATGGGAGCTATTACCGGTATGTATTATTGATCTCTAAGCAGACAATATTCTCGTAAACTACCTCGGAAATGATCGATAAATCTTCATCTTCAACATTTTTCATATTCGAGTTCAATGTCAGCAATGCAAATGAAATTAAAAGCAATAAAAAATTTTCAATATTAGAAAAACGTGTGTATGTGATGCGTATACAATCGAGTGCATGATGAGTTTTGGATCATTGAACAAATAAATATTTACTAGAATTCGACGATGCATAGATTTTGAAAAGTAACTATGAATTCTATGATGTAGATAATAGTGTGTAGTAGGCATGATCGCATATACGAAATGTCCATAAGTTACTGCAGTAAAAAATAGAAGGAAAAAAAATAATTTCATGAAATGAATTGGCAATGTAACGAAGTAAAGGCGGGACATAATTTTTTGAGCCAATATATATTGAGACTGTAATTTGGTACAGAATATATAAAACTATAATTGTAGTATATCAAAATTCGAAGCATTAAACCAAAAGTGTTGTACTTAAACACGCAATACTGAAAAACATTAGAACTATAATTCGGAACTTCAATATACTTGGTAATGGTAGATTCAAACGTTTATGCTGGCACTGAGTAGTGGAGAACTTTCACTATCTGGTTGTGATAACAAACTTGGTTTGGGTTGAGAATGAGATGGTTCAATTGGTACAACAAGTTTTTTATAAGACATAATAACCATGCCTGTAACCAGTAATACCATTAAAAGATCAACACCGGCCATAATTGGCAAACGACTTTCAGTTGCCATTACTGATGCCCATATTGGACCAAGAATTTGACCACAACCCATTGCAGCTAGTCTTATTCCTTGGTTAAAAGCCTGAGTTTCAATGCTTGTGACTTTAGAAAATAAAGACGCTTGGGGCACCCATAAGAAAGGAAGGCTGATAGTTAAAAGTATGGTATCAATTATAAACATTGGTAGTAGCCAAGCAGGATTTTCAACATTGTTTTGTAAAAATAAAGAAAGTATGTAACCTAGAAGAACAGAGTATGTAATGATAGTACCGAAACAACCAGCGATTAAAAGTGAGCGATCCGAGAATCGTTTACTCAAGAAGCTTAAAGACACATAACTAACAATCACAACAAATCCAGCGCCACAGAACATATAGCTGTTGAATAAGCCACCCCAATCAAAAAGTAATAAAGTCATAGGAGTTACAGCAGCTTCTATACCAGTCTGTGAAAACATGATCATAAACGTAGCAGAAAGACAAACAATAACTTCTTCGCGAATAAACTCATTGAAAAATGTCTTAGCTTGTGCAGTTGAAATTGAAATGGATCTCAACCTATGTCTGAGTCCATTTTCACCTTGAACACTATGATCAGTAACCTGATCTTTAGGTGCTGCATTTGTTTGAACCAATGCATCAGGATTTGCTTCAATATCCTTGAAGAGAATAAACATCAGAACTGTATGTATAAACCAAATTCCAACCATGAAAAGTCCAGGCGAAGTGAATTGGTTGAGCATAAACGGACCAAGTGTAAAGTTCAAACTATTCAAAAACACATTAAATCCAGGTCCAATCAACAAACCAATTTGACGCATTGCCATTAGCAAAGAAAACGCTCCAGTTCTCTCTTCTGGTGTTGTCGCCCTGGACAGCATACCTAAGATTGATGATGATGCCCCAGATCCAATGCCGGCTACAAGTCTTGATATCCATAGTAAATGATAACTTCCTCCAACAAAATATAAAAAATTCCCACCAATTTCAAAAAAGTTACTTATGATAACACACCATTTTGTTGATCCGGTTTTGTCTGTGATGCGACCGAATATGGGAGCGGCAATAATACCAGTGAAGCTGAAAGAAGCCATTATGATTCCAATAAATCCATCAGGTGCATGCAAGGATATGAGATAGCCATTTAAAGTGGGCAATATAACGGCATATTCCACTCCACTGAAGAAAAAGTACAGAGCAGTACACAAATTTCTACCAAAGTTTTGTTTTGTACAAATCATTCTTATAACCTTTATATTTAGATTCTCATCTGTAAAAACAAACACAATATTGAACATGAAAATAAAATAGATAAAGAATAGCGATATAACAGGTGAGTGGTGGGCATGCTTAAAACTCATTTACTTGGCCAATAATGTGAAAAATAGATATGCACACTGCCTCAGACGAGGTTATAATGTCAGCAGTAGCGCGTACAACCATATGCTGCCATGATAGAAAATATACTTTCCCTGTTATTACCAATGAGATTCTCTGCTATATATCATCAAAAATATTCAACTAAACCACCAGTCTTTGTTTTTCAATGCTCAATACAGTCTTATCGAAAAATAGTTCCAGTATACTGAAAAAAAAACTTTTAAATCGGCTATTCAGCGTTTAAATTTACAAGGCAGACAAAAAATATTGAACAATGTTTAACCATCTAAAACCTCAACTGATATTTTCAATGCAACAAAGGTTGCTACTGTACCGCATTTATTGTTAATGTATGATGGATATGAGTATGAAGCTGACAATTTCCCTTTTTTTATCAAATAATGAAAAGTGTGATGGGTCATGGTCATGACACCACCTTGTCTTATTAATGATTCATTCTATGGTAATACCAAATAGGACTTTTTCCAAGGGAGCAGGAATATTGCAACAAATGTATAAAATCCTTATTTTTGCATTGCAATTATACTTTGCTACACCATGTGCACTTAAAATATTTTAGGGACAAGCAGAATATTTTATAATAAATTCCTAAAATCACTTTGCCTGTTGAAGTAAATCGAATCACTCTGATAAATTCCAAACTTAAATGTAAAGTATACAGAAATAGGCTGAAAACTGGCCCAGATAACAATCCAACTTGAGGTAGCGCCATAAAGCTTGGGTAATTTTTTTTTACGTTGGTCTTGACAAAATCTCTAGAATAGAATTGTGTCTGATCCTATACCAGCCACATATAAACTGTATAGTCTCCAACAAAATACAGGTAAATACCAATCATATCGGAGATATTGCAATCTAAAGGATACCATATTGCTGAGCAAGTTTTATCAGTGATATAGCTAAATATCGAGAAAGCGATAATGCCAGTAGAACTGAATGAAGCCATTACAACACCAATAAATCCAGGTGAAGAATTAATTGATATAGGATATCCATTGAGAGTTGGAATGATAACTGTAGATTCCACCATGCAGAAATAACCCAGTGCATACACCAATATCATGAGGTGAAATAGTTTTCCACCGAGACTATTTATTACTGAAAGATTTAAAACATTTGTTATATTACTAGTATTGGAAAAAAGTGTGCAATATATTAGTTTATCAGCTAACATTGCCAGCATTTATTTAACCCAGATAAATTACAATATTTTGAACTATACCAAATAAGTATAAATGCATATCTCAGCATATTTTACTTGCTGCATCAGGAAGTCCCATCCCATGCTCTGCATACAGCAAAGTAGGCAATTGATCTAAACAAGCATATCATGGAAAATTTCTGTGACAAAAGGAATGTAGGGAAGGAATTGAAATGAAAGAGAGTTTCATGGTGCTCAATGATTTGAGAATTTGATGAAAATTGAAATTCACATGATTGCATAATAATGATGAATGTGGAATACAAACAACTACAAAAATGTGTAATTTGGCAACACGTCGTTTGAGGCATAAATCATTTGAATTTCTAAGGTAATTGTAAATATGAACGAACGTCACACAATCATAGAAATGCAACCATTCATTTTTCACGAATATTAGAGAATTAAATAAGTTTCAAATAAATTCCTAAGATGCTTATAAATAATAACCTAATATGATGATCAAAACAAGCTAAAAATTTCTGAAATTCTACATAAAAGGTCAATCAATGGGAAATAAAGATTAGTTCTATAGTAGCCTTTAAACTAAAATTCCAACCAGTGAAATATCAGTCTAATAAATGTTCAACTTGTCATTATTTTATGCAATGTTCATATAGTGACCAGTGCAATATGTCCACAAATTTATGGTGCTTAAATAGAATAAAATGAATAGTTAAAATGATATTGAACAAAATTATTAAAGAAATGTGTGAACTTTGGTAAAGAGATTAGTTGTCATTCATCAACCAAATGGGATTTATTGAACTAATATCAGACACATGCAATAACAGCTATTTCATAAATGATAAACATACTTGGGAAACAAAATAGGCATCTTGTTTTAATAAGCAATGTGCGATTAAAATTATAAAGATGTAAAGTAGTTGTGTATCTATTAATAGTAGTAGAAATAGTTCATTACAAATTTGCATTTACAAGCTGAAAATATCATTTTGTTAAAATTAATATGAATGCAGTGGTAGGACTTTGATCAAAATCTTGTTGGCCCAAATATTACAAAATTATATCAATAATACAATAATATAATGCAACATAGTATGTGCAAGTGTGACTAGTGGTTCCAAACCTTTCATGACTACTAAGCGCATGTGATAATTATAGGTAAGAGAAGTGCAGTTATTAAATGCTTGTTGGTAAAAATAAAGAAGTTGAGGCTATTAAGTAATGCACTGTATATACTCCTCATCATTTTTTCAACTCAACAAAAAGCAATTTCAGATTTATTAGACTTGTAACAAATACATAAATTGCTTCACAAAAAATTTTTAATAATAGGTACCGGTGGTTACATAAAATAAAATTTTTAACTGTTATTATTTCGAATAGTATTTATTAAATTTGGAGATTTATAAACAACAAAGACATACCGGTACTCGACTTATTGCTCATATTCCTAACCACTGATTGCCCTAATTTTCAAAATTTAGAAAATATATGAAATTTTTATAATTAGCATATAAATAACAGTACCAAGGTTATATTAGCACTCCCTCCTGGTTGGGATTAGAACTAAACATCCCAAATGAAGACTGTCATGATATAGATAGAAATGACTGAATAAGAGCAAATTTCTGTGTACCTTAACAGGACAAACAAACAAAATGATTTACTAATCCATAGGGTTTCGTTGGAATCAGATCCTGAAACACTAAACAGAACTAACTAATTAGAATACTTCCTTTAACAATCTACGAATGATATTACAAAAATTAAAATATAACCCACAATATCAAAGAAAAACAAACTAATAGAAGTTGCGGTATGAACTGCAGGATAAAAATACTGAAACAGTTAAGAAACTTGAAGCTATATAAAAATTAAGTGAAAACTAGAACTTATTAAAGGACCAAAAACAAATTTATTACCAGTGGAAGTTTAATGCGATTGAAGAAAGAGTGTTCCTAGCAAACAAAAAACAAACAGTGGAATTTATCAATGCTTTTTAACAGATATTTCAGACTCAAATTTCATGTAATTGATGGACTGCTATCAAATAAATGTTAATAACAAAATAAAATAAAAGTATTATTCCGTTACAACGAGGTCAACAGTAAATCAACTGAAAAATCAATCAATCAGAATCAGTTTCACGCACCAACGAAACTGATTCCGAATCTGAGCCAGTGATCAGAGGAGGAGATATAAGACGTTTATATGATAGCAACACCATGGCAGTAAGAATACACAGTATTCCAAGATCTACTGCAGCCATGATTGGCAATCTACTTGTGGTAACGAGTGATGATGCCCACAAAGGACCTATGATCTGACCAAAACGTACAGATACAATTCTCACTCCCTGATTAAAGGATTGCATATCTGGGTTGGTAATCTTAGAAAAAAGGGATACTTGTGAAACAAATAAGAATGAAATGCTTACAATCAGAAGTGCACAATCAAATAAAAACACCGGAAACAGCCAAGTTGGTGTTTCTATCTCATCCAATTCATACATGATGAAGACATAAGCAAAAAAGATAGCATAAGTGACAACTAGACCAAAACAACCTGAAAGTAGCAATGCACGGTCCATGAAACACTTGCTTAAGAAATGAACACATGCAAAACTAACAATAACAACAGCCCCGGCCAAACACAAAGCTAAACTGTTTGCTACTCCATTCCAATTGAAGTATATTCTAGTCATGGGTGTTATAGCCGTTTCCAAACCAGTCTGGACATACATTGCTAGAAAAGCAGTGGTTAAACAAACTATAACTTCTTCTCTGAGAAATTCTCTGATAAACACCTTCCATCCACTTTCAATAATTGAAACTCTCCCTTCAATATTTTCAGTAGTTTCTGCATCTTGGAAAGAGCCGTAATTACGATTTTCGTTGACAGTTACAGAATGATTATTTACAATTGAAGTCTTATTTTGATCAATATTTTTAAACAAAATAGCAAATAAAATGGTGTGTAGAGCCCATAAAATCGCCATGAATAGTCCAGGTGATGTATTTTCATCTACAACAAAAGGTCCTAACTTGAAATTCAGCTTATATAGAAATAAGTTAAAACCTGGACCAACTAAAAGTCCAATTTGGCGTAGACCCATCAAGATGGCAAACATAGATGTTCTCTCTTTTGCCGTAGTTGTGTGGGAAATTAGTCCAAACAGAGTAGATGCCGCTCCAGATCCTAATCCAGCAATGAGTCGTCCAGACCAAACCAAATACTGATTCTTCCCTATGAAATACATTAGGTTTCCGATAATTTCACCGATGTTTCCCACTATAACACAAGCTTTAGTGGACCCGGTTTTGTCTGCAACCCATCCATATAATGGTGCACTCACCAACCCTCCAAAACTGAAAGAGGCCAGAACAATGCCGAGAAATGTTTGCTCTGCGCCAAGGCTTATCAAATATCCATTTATCGTTGGTAGGATGACAGCATATTCCACACCACAAAAGAAAAAATACAGTCCCATGCAAATATTTCGAGCAAGAGGTTTTCCACAATTTGCCATTTTAATTTCTGCCAGAATTGAGCTAACCGATGTGGTCAATTTTCATTTCTTGATGAAGTTTTGGATTCAATGAGACTATTAACATACCTAATTATATTATTGTAATCCTACGAGCTATAAAAACACTGTTAAAACAGAATAAAACAAATTGAGCATTTAAAATCTATTCAGCAGTAGGCTACATGTTTTGATCAAGAAACAGCATAAGAACACTATAAAGGGCAAATAAAAGCAACCTCAAACTTAAGTTTGAGGGGGCGCATGGCATAACCTGAGAGAGTCGAAGGCTCAAATATTGTAAATTAAATGATGTGGATCTTGATTTTTTTTCCCATCAATCACTACTGAAGAGGGTCTTTCTATCATTATTGTGAGAAGTACAATTTAATTAATGTCAGCTTTCATATCTCGGATGATCGTGTTTCATGTCATAAAAGAATAGTCAGTTTAGTATTTTTCCCTAGAAAAATCAACACATGCAACTTGCAGCTATGCATTTGACATAAGTCGAAAATGTTTCAAGTATTTCAAACCACAATTACAAATCAAGTTCAAACGAAACCTTAAAATAACATAACAGCACCAGCATTTTTATGTTAGAGTGGTTTTTTTTTTGTAGCCACTGGGATGGTACAAGAAAGTTGACAAATATTGATAATGTTAATTCACGTCAATATTGATCCCAACACTGTAAATAATCATATAAGATTAAAATATGTATGAAAATTTCAATCCCACTTGAAATGTTGTTAATTAATTATTGTCGGATAACTCTGACAGTTCTTATGCAGAACCTATATACACCAGCATAAAGCAAATTTGTGTTTAAACAAATGTAAGTATTTTTGTACAGTTATGCCCAACAAGTTCGTTTTGCAATATGAGCAAGAGCAGTATATTGTATCAGAAGCAACCAACTAATTGTATATATCTATACCCATCACAGACTAGTGATCTGGTGACAGGGCCATGATAGTATTGAGCCATCTCATCATATTTATCTCGCCTGGTATAAATATGGAAATTTTACTTTTCAATAGGTAGATAGATATTACAAATAGATATTACGCAACATTTTATTTATAATTGATACATGACTTCTCAAAATAACATATCTAAAACAGAATGGTCAGATGACTGTTCAATATGAAAACGCAGAGTATACTTTAATAAAAAGTATATTAATGGTAATGGCTATAATGCTGTTCAAAAATATAATGGGTGACCATGAATACATACTTTACATAGATATATTCATTGTTCTTCATTATAAAAAGTGAAGAATAAAACTAATTTCATACTATACCATCAAGCAAAGTTTATAAATTAACCATTGAATAATTTATATAGTTAAAGGTTCAACCCCCTTTCCTACCACCTTACCCAGGTTGAATGAATTAGGTGAACAATTCTTTCCATGAATAGTAGCTCCATACACATCAGTGGCGGTTTGTCTAGAGCAGGGCTGCACAACTCAAATGAGGATACGTGCCAAATTTTTCAAAATAATCTTGTCGCGTACCACGCACAATTGTGGTATTGTAAATTAACTCCTGCAAAACAAACAAATTTCAATAATAATACATAATAACGGATATCTATTTATTGAAACAATTTAATGTCCTGAAAAACTGCTGATTTTGATATAAACGTGATATTTTAATGTGTATCATAAATATTTTTTTTTCACAAAACTGTTCGCGTGCCACGTTTGAGCGTATGGCGTGCCAAATTTGGCACGCGTACCGCGTGTTGTGCACCCCTGGTCTAGAGCACCGGTTCTCAACGAGTGGGTCATGGCACACTACTAGGCCACAGAAACATTTCCAGGTGGGCCAAAACCTACTGTAAATTGCACAAGAGTTATTGATAAATTTATTTACATTTGTGTCACTATAAATAAATTTTGATTGCAGTAGCAATAAAAGATGCTTCTGTTGTTTGCTGTGGAGTGGTAATTTTCATTCTAATCATCAATAAAGTGAAAGTGTCTTTATTGTGGGAAGATTTTTTTTTTTTGTAGTTTTATCCTGGCATTGAAAAGTTAATGGGCCATGAAATCTTTGTTCAACAAAAATGGGCTACGACAGAAAAAAGGTTGAGAACCACTGGTTTGGAGGTTTATTCAAAGTGAAAACACCTCTTCAATAATTTGAAATTCGTAATTGACGTTGAAATATCTCAATATCAACTGTGTGTGACTAAAAATCATAAATACCAAGCGATAAACATGGAATATTATATCCTTGATAAAAATAAGTAAAACCTGCCAGACAAAAATTAGTACAACTGAAAGGAGTAAACAGTTTGTCAAGTGTGAGGTTCCTCAGTCTCAAGAAGTTTGGATTGAGGTTGCCCTGTTCCACATGTATTGTATGATTTACATTTAGAACATTTCAATCCCAGAACATGAAATCGGACATTAGACACTCCCTGACAGTCCTTACAAAGAATCCATATCAATGTGTTAGCATATTCGTCTGGCATAGGTGTCACAGCAATCTCTTCATCAAGATTTTCCCAAACTTTTGACATTTCCAAAGTCGATTTGCCACATGACGGACATCGATATTCATTGTGTTGAAGCATTACAGAATAGCATTTTCTGGAAGATAAAGGCTTAATTACTTGAAGGGTGTTGTCATGAAGCTATTTCAATATTCATATTAAACAAATAAGGGAATTGAAAGATTGACTTGAACAAATCACCGAATTCTTATGATTGCGAAGTCACTCAATCATAAAATGTTAAAATTTCAAATTCATTAACTTGATGATAAATGATGATATAAAGAAGTGTTGTGCAGATGCAGATGGCCAACAAGTACACATAAAAAACTTTCTATCAAAAAAACTATGAGAACATTCTTTAGCATATGTTAACCAGAACCAAGACAAATAACAATCTTTGGAGTAGAGATAATTTAAAACAAAACTAGTTAAAATCATTGTTACAACTCTTTGAAGAACGACTAGTGACCACCTATATATTTTCCCCTATAAATTAGGGATCCACAAGCTTAAACCACAATCAAACCACAACTAAATTTCACAACTATTCCTTTGATTAACCAAGTTTAGAATCAGAATTCTTTTGATATACCACTATGACTATTTAGTCAAATTTTCTTGTCTGAAAAGTCTTACACACAGCCAAAAGAAAAGTTACACAATATGCAGCAAGACTATCGAGTGATTTCAAGTTTAAATAGCCTTGTAAAAAAGTGACAAAACCTTCGTGAAAAAATTTAAATTCATTCATATCACACAATTGCACCAGTGTGGCATGGTATCATGTTGGTAGATGGGAAAACATTAATGAAAAAACTCACTGGTGAATAAGATGGCCACACGAGGGAACCTTTAATGACTCCGTGGATGTGTGCATATCTTCTAAACACACTGGACAATTGGATTTCGATGATTTTTCCACACATCTTAATAAAAAGTAACAAGCTTGCCACAAGCTCTCAACACAATGTGTATCAATAAAGAACAAAAATTTTAAATATCGTTTTCCATTAATATTTAACCCCTAAGCCAAGGGTAATAAAATATTGCATATTTTAAACCTTCTAAATCAATGCTCAAAGGCTGAATATAATAAATTGTAAATACCAAAAATCAACCTTATTAAATGCCATTGACAAATTATAAATTAAAATGGGAAACAGCAGAGTGTGAATTTGGCATTTTTATTTTGTACATGCATGAATCTGATTGAGAGAACAATTGTTGAGATTGAGGAATTGTTGAAATTGACATAAAAATACAAAACAACGAAAAGAGCATAAATTAATTTGAAAAATACATACTTATGAGAATCCTTGATATCAATACTTAAACATAGATCACATTTCGCGCAGTGAAAAAAATTTGCACGTCCCCCTACTCGACACAAACCACAATCATCACAATGATATTGCTTACGATCTCTGTCATCAAACATGTTACATATAGAACAGTGATATTTTCCAAAATTTGTACTGCAAACTTTGCATCTGAAATATTTTTTAAATTTTTAAACATAATTAGGTCACAAAGCTTGGTTTATAATTTTAATGCCTTTTTAAGAGCTCTTAGCTCAAGGTTCTATTAGATTAAGGAAAATATCAATAAAAAAAGTTTTTTTGAAACTATGTTAGAAAAATGGCCAGTACAAAGAATATATATACAAATTTAAAAAAAAAGCGATCAACTATTTTAACGAGAAGCCAAGAAGCTTGTTATCAAGGTTTTATCATTAAATTTGAAACTGACTCTGGAGAAACTTCTTGAACAGTGCTACAATTGTTGCATTTGATATGCTTCACAAGGTAGCGATTCAGTTTGTGATTACACTTCTCATCATGGCATAGGCGGCAAGGATAAAATTTCCAGCATGTAGAGCACTCTAACAGACATCTTCTTATGTAGTGTGTGCAAATTTCACTCTCTGTCTCTGTGTGAGAATTATTACCTATATCTGACATTTTGAGTTTGTAATTATATTTAACTTATCTGCAACACACATAAATATAAACAATACTGATTAACTGTTCACATTGTAACAAGAACAATAGCAATAGGGACTGGGATATTAATGAATACCAGAATAAATCTTCATATTTAACAACTGACTTACTAATCCCAGAATCCCATACACGGCTTGGAATTGTTAAGTCGTCTTAGGATAGGATTTGCATATTTTGAATTATATTTATAATATTATTTATCGCGGGGGAGAGGAAAGTTGACAAGACAGCGCAATCATATGGCGAACCACAGCTATAACGACTTTCCTTTCATCCGAGGTAAATATGTAAATCTGTATGTAGGTCAGGGTTGTCCAGAACGAATCGAATATTCTAAATTATTCGAATATCAAGGTATTCGAATACCTTTTCGGCTCATTTCCGAATAATTACGAATAGTAGTCACTTTTCCCCGTAAACACGGTGTTTCGTTTTACCGGAATCTTCAAACGACTTTTTACGCTTTCTCACGTATTGTAATGACGATGAAATAGAGTCGGCATTTTGATTGTTTATATTCAGCGCGAATGTACGTCGCATAGTGTTGCGACACATTTGCACGTTTGCGTTGGTGGACATTGCCGACATTCGTCTTTTAATTCACAAAATCATTTCCATTAGTCGAAAAATCGACAATCACCGTATTTCCCGGCTAATAAGTCGCTTTTCTAGACCCAATTTTGGCTTGATTTTTGGGGGAGGGGCGCCTTATTGAGAAAGCATGTTTATTTCATTTCTATGTGGCCTGCTTATTTTTCGCATTAGTCTTCTCAAGCATAATTTGTGTTGAACCTTATATTTGGTTCTTATGGGTCTGCCAATCATGATATTTAATCGTAGGCCGGTTATCGTTACTTAAAAGAGAAAACACGGCCACCGCCACCGAGATAAAGTAAGTGATTTATGACCCTTTGGTTTTGCCGATTCAGCAGAAAACAACAGGGACATGAAACACAGCTGTGAAATAACCCGTGGACGTACCGTGTGGTACTTATCACATTCCAAAATTATTTCAACATTCGGGTTGATAGGTTGTCCAAAATGATTGCCGCTTTATAATTTAAATTTACCGCTTCGTTGTTGAGAATAGTTAATTCCGTGAGTATGGTTCTACCAAACAAACATGATCTGGTTCTGTTCTGACCCTATAAAATTATAGATTGTTCAAAATGATTTTGATTTTTAACTTAAAATTACCGCTTTATTGTTAAAAATAGTTAATTCTGTGAGTATGATTCTACTAAACAAACGTGATCTGGTTCTAAACATTATTATTAGCGCATATTAGCATAACTGAACAACAGGGAATAATTTTTCTACCCGTCTTCTTGGAGGCCTATATGGAAAACCCCCTTTTTTGAGTGCTAAAAATATACATTGTCCTATTTGCCATGTAGACTTATTAGCCGGGAAATACGGTATTTATAGCCGCAATTGTTACGATACCCAATAAATTGTCACAAGTTGGGAAACAAGTTGATTTATTAGAAAAATACTTTCACCCGCTTTCTGGAAAATAATTTTGATAATGATGGTCAAAAGTATCGATAATGAAATGAATGTATGTATGTATGTATGAATGAAATGAATGTATGAATGAAAGTATTAATACCAAATACCACGGGTATTTGTGGGCATGAAATGTGTGGTAAACTGCCCAATTATAATTAATTTCGGATTCGTATTTACAAAATATTAAAACTATTATAACTCAAAAATACAACGGCGATTTGTGGACTTGAATGTGTAATAAAGTACAAATTATTTTTCCGAATTGTGACAATTTTTTCGAGTACGAAAATAGAATCAAAAATTAATTATATTCGGGCACAATATCACGGCATTCTGTGGACATAAATTGTGAGGCAAACTCGCGATTGATATTAATTTTTGATTCCTATTTTGGTATTTACAAAAACAACGGTGATCTGTGGACATTGAATGTGTGGTAAACTACCCGATTATAAATAGTTTTTGAACCCTATTTTCGTATTTATAAAATAATAAAAGTATTATTACACAAACATACAACGGCGATCTGCGGACTTAAAATGTGTGGTAAAGTTCCCGAATATATTTACTTTTTGATTCGTATTTTTGTACTCACGAAAAAATTGTCTCAAGTCTGAAAAAGAACTCATACTTTATCCCGCTTTTTGACAAATAATTTGGATAATGGTTGGTATTTAAAAGTATGGGCGTTTTACTAGGATGATTTTGTGTTGCGCAAGCATTCAAATCCATCACCGATACCACTATTTAAAATGCCTTGTCGTATTATTTTAATTCTGTTAATTAACACAACTCATGTTATATAAAATATATATCGCAATAATCTGCAAACATGAAATGCCTGGTAATATAGCCAGGTTGTAGATAGAAGTTATTCCATTGTTTATTGTATGAAAATTCCTTCATACACTTAGATTCTATTACTGGATTTTATTTTCGAAGTATTCGAAATTTCATATTCGAAAATAATAATTTCGAATGTATTCGAAATAGTGAACTATTCGGTATTGGCCATCCCTGATGTAGGTACTTCCAAACATCGAAGTAAATTTTTTCGCGATATCGCACACTTTGGGAATCACTGACCTAGGCCCTCTCATCGTATAAATCGGCCGTGAGCCTGTGACTGCAACTAATCCTCCCCGAACACAAAATTACTTCGGCCTTCTCAATTTTAAGACAGCACGGTACAGCAGTAACTGGATAAGGTTTTCATCAGTATTTATCCAGTCCAATTTTAATATTCCAAGTTATATTGTCCATTTCGAATTGTACGGTATTCCATGTTGTGATCTGCAGAGTAGGCCTACCATTTGAAGATATTCATTTTAGTTTATGGATTAGGCATATAGGCAGTTCTTCATTATATTGCAGAATGGACAGATGGACCAATGCCCATCATTGTTATAAATAAATCTCTCCCTGCCCCCCATTCCCGACATGAACTGACAACCGGACGAGAGCCGGGGTTCGCCATATGACCCCGGCTCAAATATTGAAATATGAAAATCCCAAGATGTTAACTACGTAAAATATTGTAATATATATTCTGAAATCGGAAAATATTTTACATGCGACGACCTATAAATAACAGACGCAATAAGGTCGTTTATTAGTTCAAGGGTTGGGGTTTCGGGGCCAATTTTTGAAATCCCCGTACCGGGATATCCCGGGATTGAGCTGTATAATCCCGGGACTTTTCGGGATTAAGTAAAAGATTGAAACAACTTGCATGACAATAAAATCACGTAATTATTTCATGTAATAAAGACACAGAAATATTAGAGCATCTAGGACAGTGGTTCCTAACCTTTTTTTTATATCGCGGCACACTATTTAGCTCTTTAAATATTCGCGGCACACCTATCACAAAACACGATCATTTTCTACTCATAAAGAGTGCGATAGTCGAACGCGATCATGGGGGTCTCGTGTAGTTTCGTACCGGTACCTAACGTAGCATAACAATTTTTTGATATGTCAATCCTAACCCCCATCTGATTACGCCATCAAAAAATTAAATCACTACGACATCACAATCACGTCATAGAGCTTGCCAAATATACGCACGATCGATCGAAATGGCATTGGCGCCTACGATAAAGAACTGGCTGACGTTATCGGTCTCTCTCCTATTGGAATCGTTCCGACGACAACTGTTTTCTTACGTTAATGTAAACAAGAGCGTCTTCGGAGCACCTCACATTATTTTAAAAGTTGTGCAGCCGCGAAGTGGACATAACGATCGTTTCAATATTATGTTGTTGTTGTTGTTGTTGTTCTTGTTCTTGTTCTTTGACACGTTTTTAAAAAGTCGCTTTACTCTTCGAATACTGGACCAATTGCTTTGAAATTTTCAGTGGTTGAAGATAAAATTTTTCCCCAGAAGGCTATTACTTTTATTTATTTTAAAATTTCCTGTGGACTTCGAGAGATTCGTTTTTTGTGTTCAAAGAAGTGATCAGAATAAAAAATAGTGACACCTTGTGGCGATTGCGCGAAGGCATATCAACTGAGAAGCGATCGTAATTCTTGCTCCGCTAAGAGTTGTTTATGATGGGATGTTTGGGGTTACCGGTACCCGCAATGCAGCAATGCAACGGTTTGCGATTTCAATAAACTCGAAAGGTTTTTGAGGTTAAGTTAAACTACCGGTACTGTTTCGCGCGGTGTTCAATCAATCAATGTTCACTTTCCATATATTTCAATATTTGTAGACTGTGGTTCCCGTGTTAAGCGAAAGTGATACTGGTACGATACGGTAGCTGGGAAAGCTATGACAGTCCCTGTGGCCTGTACGGCACGTACCGGTACCGTTTACAGGTTTACGTACCGTCTTACCGGTACCGTAGTCCGTTACGGTACGTACCGGTACAGCTGTACAGGTACGATATCGGTAGACTAGTACAGTATTACTGTACTAGTTGCATTAATTATATTTGTTTAGAGTGTGTGCCTGCATTGGAATTAAGTTTTTGTAATGAGCCAGCATGTCTGCACAGCTGCTATGCCTTTCTAATTTTTGGCTGTTTCGTTACATTTTTTTGGAAACAACATTTGCATAAATACGTATGATACCGTATGCAGAGGAAGAAACTTCACAAAAATTTCAACATGTGCAGCAGGTTAGTGTACATAAATCAGTAAATACAGAAATAAGCAGAGGAAGAGACTTTACAAAAAGGATAAGATTTACATTATTATCCCGATGGAGAGGAAAGCCTATAGAACGGCTTAACCATATTGCGAACCACTGCCTCTTGTCTGGTTACCGGTAAGGTACCATTCCAAGTCTGGTACCGGTATGGCTGTATGGGGGAAGCATTACAATCTTTCCAATAGTGTTCAACATGTTATGAAATATGGTGGTTGCGGTTTCATCAATGCAAAAAATATTTGCCGGTTTAACAGCATGATGCAGTTATTGCAAATAGTTTTCGTGTCCATATATTTGAGCTTTGCTCTCTTGTTGTTGTTGTTGTTCTTTGACACTTTTTGGACATCTAGTGCAAAATCTAAAAAACCGCTTTTCTCTTTCATTACTGGACCGATTGCTTCGAAATTTTCACTGGTTAAAGATGAAATTTTTCTCCAGAAGACTATTACTTTTATTTATTTCAAATATTTCTGTGAGATTTGTTTTTGTTTGCTATGACGTCACCGAACGTTCTGCGGACGCATAGCCGACACTCCTCTTCTTTTTGATCACGTGCCATTGAACGTCGATGGTCCGTAACGAAGTCCTTACGGTACTTTTCTACGATTTTTTCCTTACGCTGATCGACGGTACGGTAAACCGTACTGTACTGCGAACAGACGTGTCCATATATTTGGGCGTAGCTCTCTTGTTGTTGTTGTTGTTCTTTGACACTTTTTGGACATCTAGTGGAAAATCTAAAAAACCGCTTTTCTCTTTCATTACTGGACCGATTGCTTCGGGATTTTTACTGGTTAAAGATGACATTTTTCTCCAGAAGGCTATTACTTTTATTTATTTCAAATATTTCTGTTAGCTCTGTGAGATTTGTTTTTGTTTGCTATGACGTCACCATACGTTCTGCGGACGCATAGCCGACACTCCTCTTCTTTTTCACTCCTATTCATCTTGGGGTCATTGCCCATCATTTCTACATGGGTGTGGAGTTTGCAGCAATTTTTTTTACGGCTCGATTTTTGTATTAGTGTTTTTCGTCAAACCTGTGCATCATGATGACGCACAACCTGAACCTGTTACGATACTATGTTCAGGTTGTGCGCAATCTTGGTGCACAAACTACGCAAGCACCAAATTTACTAGGAAATAAAATCAATAACTTTTAGGTATTTATTGAGATATTTGTGTTAGTGTTTTTCGTCAAACATGTACATCATAATGACGCACAACCTGAACCATAACCTATCACAAATTACAATACTATGTTCAGGTCGTGCGCAATCTTGGTGCACAAACTATGCAAGCACCAAATTTACTAGGAAATAAAATCAATAACTTTTAGGTATTTGTTGAGACCAGCTTTGGGTCGCGACCTATATACAGTATATAGGATAGGATAGGATTTACATATTTATGGAAATACTGTCGAAACATACGCGTAAAATAAAGAGTACTATTTCAAAATACCGGTTTTTGTTGCAATTAACAATACAAGCCTACTAATGCAGTCGCAAGTGGTTCAAGTGGATATACACTCGGTGGAGTACAGTCAATTATTTGTTAGCGAGAAATGTTATGCAGCGGGATGATCACGACGACGCAGTGAAAGATAATGATATCACGAGAATAAGAATGAGAAAATTGCTACATTTCATAGTATATCCCTGGGAAAGAATGTAGTTCATTCTTATGTTTCATGCCAATGCTTTTCAAAGACCAAAGACTCTCAACACTCTTGCTTCTTCTCTTCTATAAAAATACATTGTTATTATATATTCGCATTTCCATCTGTTTGTTCGTGCTCCCAGATAACCGATCAGCGGCCTCCAAGGAGTCATAAACTAAAGGAGGCGACCGTGCTTCTCTTGCCTGTTGTCATGCTGTCCCTGGAATTCAGCTACAACAAAAATTTCACGAAAACGGATTTTTAAACTTTATGATTTTATTAATATTCTCAACAATGAATGATATACGGGTGGTAAAATGCCAAGTTATTCCAACAACATGAATATGTTTTGCACTTTACAATCAATATTTTTTATGTAAGTTCGTTTGACAGACCCCCAACTACAAATATCAAAAATGTGAGGCCAAAAAAGTCACACTACAACATTGTCAAATGTGCTGTATTTACGATAGATAACAGGGAATTACATGAAAAATGGTAAAATAAAGATCAATTCAGCATCTGTTGATGATTTTATGTGTTTGTTTCGGAAGTTTAAGAACAGAATTAATTGTGGTTGTTGGGGATGTTTTAAAAAAAGTTTGCTTGAAAAAATGTTTTCACAAAATGTCAAGGTTTGATAGTAGTAGACAAGTAGAAAAAAAACTCCCATGTTTTTTTTCAATTGACAACCACGCCACAGAACTTCCCCGATAAGTATACGCAGCAATTGCGAGAGGCAGAAATGCCAAGATGGGATTTCATCGAATTGCAAACCAATATTAACAATTCTTATAAATATTTGCGCATTCCCATCTGAACAGCGTGGAAAAGATTATACCCATCTACACACTTTAAGAACTATGTCAGATGAGCGTCATATTATCGAATATCAGTAAAGGAATAGTGCAATGGGAAAAGGCATATAAGGCGGAATTTTAGTAGTATGAAATCAAATAATCTTATTGTAGAATATATATTTAAAAACATTTCGTCACGCCAACTGCATTCCAAAACTGTTTGTCTCTGGCTTAGATACCAATTGGCACTCATGTAAACTGGTAAGACTGTAAGAGGCACGCGATGGAGCAGATACTGAGAGTATCCATCCCCTAGCTGTCATTTGAGTGAGTACTGCTGTTTTTATTGCAGATGTTACTGATCTTTTTGTATTAAAGATTACTGGCATCACCGATTTAAAGATGTTGGAAACCAACACGCAATATTACAAAACTTACTTTCAACACGCGGTTTGAATGAATGAAAAAACTGAAACTAGTATTCTTGTGAACAGCATACAAATTCTATGGAATGAAATCATACACAAAAGCTCGTCAAAAACCCATAGCTCAATAATCAAGTGGAATTTGATGCATGTGCGCGTTACTACGTACAACCGAAGCACGCAGGAAAATGTGTGTGATGTACTAGTATTCAAAACGTTTGACTCAACTATGTTGGCATAACAGGTGCACATCTCGGTTTCGCATACGCATACCTTCTATCTCCACAAGGATGTAGTAATTTTGATTGTTAATTTTAAAGTCAATGCAGCACTGAAAGGTTGCGGTTCTTCCAAAAGAAAAAACGTTACACATCTTTAGATACCAGTGGATGGTTTTACATAGCCTTGTTCGGAGTGAAAGACGAGGTCAAATATTCCAATCCAATTCAACTAATAAAATATTTCCCAAGTCCCTAAGCTTAAACTAGGAAAACGAAATGCGCGCGGCAACGCAAATGTTGTTTGAAGAGCGCAATAGAAAGTGGCTAGATGCTATCGGTGGATCTTGGCTTGTATTAGTGAAATAAACTACCATTTATTCTACTAAAATTGAATTTCTGACATTGTGAAGAGATTCAATGTTACTATGTATGCAAAACTAAACCAAGTAGTTATGAAACAATTGTTTTTAACAGAAAGGCGCTCCTGAAGTATTCGTACCAAGATGGCGGACAACCTGAACATTGTATGTTTACCAGGTTAGGATTCAGGATGTGCGTCATCTTGGACCGAATACTTTAAATCCACTTAAAAAAAAATTGCTCAACATTATATACTCCACACCCACCTGGGTATCATTATATATGTCATATACATTATATCTAAACAATAAAAAAAACTTTATGTCCCAAAACAATGTTAGGGCCCGATTCTGCCGGACTAAGACATGCCCAACCTTTTTGGTCTCGCGGGCCACTTTCACATGACGAAATTCGTTGCGGGCCGCAAACGTTTATACCAAACATTAATAGCAGCTAATTCCTAATTTCGGTGTAGGTAATTTACATGATACATAAAAGGCAAGTTCATTAACATGAAATCAATCAAGGTAATAATTGCTTTCTGGTTACTGGGTAGGGTTGGCAAATTATTTGAATATCAAGTCGAATATTAGAATAGCAGTTTACTATTCTAATATCTGGTACCACGGGGCGTGGGCATGACACACACGGGTCACCGAATCAAAGAATCAATCATTACACAAGTTGTATAACACAACACAATTGCGTTTTTTTTTTGACGACCACACGAGAACACATACATCGCGCATGACACTCACGGGTCACCGAATCAAAGAATCAATCATTACACAAGTTGTATAACACAACACAATTGCGTTTTTTTTTTGACGACCACACGACAACACATACATCGCGCCAATGTCGCGGGAATATCAAGTTTAAGTGGGCCGTTTAATTTGCAAATTCAGGCTCCGAATTCATTCCTATAATTTTGCTCAGCGTTTGTCCCCAATGATCGCACAATATCCAAAAATGAATTCCAAAAATAATAATAAAAAAACTGACGTCGATCTCCACCAGGATGCAAGACTTGACACATACGTAATAATAAGAACCGGCAATTGAATGTGGATAGATGGCAGGAATAATCACACCAAAATCACCAAACATACTTAAGCCTATATATTGATATATAGCATAGTAAAAATTTAAATAGTCTTCTTACAAACTTTATAGGGCGGGCCGTAAAAAACAGTTTGGCTTGGGGACATACGCAATTTTGCAACTTGACTGTATACACCAGTCCTGAAAACCAAACAATCCAAAAACAAATGTAATTTCCACTATCTACGATGTCTAATCCCCAAAATAGCTAATCTGTTTCAATTACATTATTTTTTATGTTCAAAAATATGTATTTCATCAACATAACACGTTCTGCAAACCCACCGAAATAAGACTAAGATTAAATATAAAGAATAAAACAGCAATGCACCCAAATATAAAAGCCAACCAAGGTGAATTGAACTCAGACAGTGAATATCACAATTGCACGCCTTCCTATACTGTAGTATAAATTCAAATTTATAAGCGCTAAGCTAGAATCTGAGATTCAAAAACTCGAAAATCTTTCGACGAGGTTATTTTGCCTTTGTTACGTCACAATAGTCCGGTGGTAACAACGATAATTCATTACGACTTAACAATTGCACAAATGTGCATGTCATACAAAATGTCCATTTTTATGGGTTTCTGAATTCTTAAAATAAAATCTGAGTTAACCGACAGGTGCGCAGCATTACATAAATACCCATTTTATGAAAAACTCAAAACGGCCAAAAATGACTTACGCAATTCGGTCATTAGCCTGACGATATTTTCATCGAATCAAATAATTTTAACAAATTGTCGAATATCGGGTTGAATTCGTTAAAATTGGTGCTTGGCCCAACTTTGTTTCTAGTAGACATCAACGATGTTGTAAATTGCACATCGGCTTTGAAAAACTCTTCGCTGATGATACGAGCACTGTCGCAATATCTTCAAATATAACTGACTCATCCAGCCAAGTTGAGCAAAACCTGAAACCTTTTTGTTTGGATGAAATCTAATAAACTAACTATGATAAGGCTAAAAAGATTTATTCCTAAAAACATCATGAGAGAGGCGTAGCCAGCATATTTTGCGCCCGGGACAAATTATAAAATTGGCGCCCCGACCTCCAGGTTCAATCATATTTTCTATTACATTTAATTGTATATGTAAAAACAAATTATATATGTAAATTCAAATTTATATGTATTTATATATTTTATTATTTATTCAAAAATATATGTATATGTGTATTCAAATTTTAATGGAACATTTTATTTAAAGAAGACGCAAAGCTATACAAAATATAGCATATGTCCATAATGTCCCACTCAGTTACTGTCAAAGATGATTTACATCGGGGGTCTCAAACTCGCGGCCCGCGGGCCGATTGCGGCTCGCGGGATGATAGTTTGTAGCCCCCGCCTTGGTATTAAAGTTTAATGTGAGTGCGGCCCGCGAGTCACTTAGCTCAGTTAGCATGATTAATGCTTTTACTATACTAAGGCTAGATGTCTGCCGCCAGTGCGATCTTGCTTGTGACTGTTATTTTTTAACCCTTGTTGTGAAATTTTTGCAAGCTTCATTTTGGCGCCCCTGTACCTTGGCGCCCGGGGACATATGTACCCCATTGACCCCCTAAGCTACGCCTCTGCATGAGAACTATTAATTTTTCTTCATTTTATGCCGATGTGCAGTATGGAATTGTAGCTTGGGGCTCAACAGACAAAAGTAGACTTCAATCAATATCGGTTCCGATATTGGAAACCGAGATCTTGGAGTTATGACCAATAATATTCTGTGTCAAACAATGAGTCCAATTTACAAGCGTATGAATTTTTATAAAATCGAATGACATTTATATTTATGAAGTTTCTAAATCTAAATTGATATATATATCAATGCAGGCATAACATGTTGCTGGATGCTTCCAATACATAATTCACTAATTGTGGTGATGACCATGCATATAACATTCGCTCAGTATCTGAAGAAGCATTCTTTATTTCCCGAACAAATCTTAAATTTACCAAAATTTCTATAAAAATTGCAGGCTCAAAATTTGGAATGATGTAGGCCTACCTGACATGTTCGAAACATATTCATACGGAAAATTAAAATTGAATTCATGAAACATATCATATCAAAATATTTAATGTAATTGACAATGTTTGTACTAACTCGTGGACAGATATGGCTGCTTTGAATTGTATGTCTACATTACAAATGCAGAATGATTCCTCATGACAGCGAAATTACAGCACAATTATTCAAACAGTCGTGGGGAGAATATTTTCCTGACAACCATCATTTGCAACGTTTAATATGAAAACAACCAACAGCTTTTTTACCGACTTCTCTATTGCAAAAGATGTCAATTTCGAGATTCCTCCCTGGATAATGAAGCCACCGCAAATTGATACATCGTTAACGATTTATGGCACAACATGTTCACCAACAATACTTCAAACGTCATTTCTTGACCATATGCTCGAAAACAATCGAGACTATGTACAAGTATTTATCGACTGTTCGAAAAATCCATTTGGCGTATAAGGCGCTGCATAATATGTGCCTCAAGCGAAAGTAGAGAAAAAACGGAAATTACATCGTTTTGTCTCTTCACATTCATCGGAGCTAGACGCAATACGAGGTTGTCTCAGATGGATCGCAACAACAAGACCGGAACGTGTATTGATAATAACGGATTGTCTCAATGCCCTTTCATCTCTTCTTAATTATTCAGCATTCAAAAACATAATAATTGCGTAAATAGCTACAATAATCTCGATGTTAACAAAACAAGGAATACAAATTACATTCCTGTGTAATGCGACACTCGTTTAAAAATATATATATATCACAGATTATTTGAAGCCACAGAAATTCTACCTGAGAATTATATAGAGATAAGGAAAGTGTTCTATTTTAGAGTCTTATCGAACACAACTTTCAAAAAAACTAAGGTTGATATGAATTTTATAGCATAGCACACTTACAGCGTAATATTATGGCAGGGATTTATATATCGTATAAACCAGGGGTCGCAAACTTCTGGTGTTACGGAGCCCGTTAGCAGGTTGGCTATTATTTACTGATTCCCACAATAAATTAAAAATAAATATCTGTTGGAACTTTTAATTAATGTCATATTCGAATTACCGCCTTGTGGCCTCATTCAGACCGTGCCACCGTTGTCAATTTTTTTTAATACGTTTCTGCTCCTTTGAACAGTTACAAAATTAGCCAAGTTAGTATTTTATTTTAATAAGTAAAGCTCGCGGAGCCACTAGGTTTATCTCACGCAGCTCTTGTGCTCCTTATGGGGCATTTGAAAACCTGTGGTATTTAATATAGGCAGGGTTACCATATCGTGCTTATTTCTAAGATTTGTGCTTATTTTCTAGCCCGCGTCCTATAAAGTATAACGATGTGCTCATTTCTAAGAAAAGTGCTTGTTTCTGAGTTGCGTGCTTATTTTGTCTTTGAACCATGGATGACTCGTTCATGTTTAGCGTACAAAGCTTCTGTAGAAGCGAAGGACGGCGTTTAATATCATCATCGAGGTAATACACCTCAATAATTATTATACGCAACGCGTATTCACGCTTCGCAGCGTTATTATTGTGTTGATTAACCACTTTCCAATGTGGCCTCATGGTTCGGTCTCGCCTACGAGGTCTTCCCGGAACGGGTATTTTCTCCTAGTTCGTGGTTCCTGGGACGCGTATTTTCTTTTGTATCAGCGCAATGGACCAATTAAATAAAACCCATCTATGACGGGGGTGGGTAATTACTTTCCTGAGTGGGTCTAATGTAGCCTAGAGCAGTGGTTATCAAACTTGCATGTGTATCGACTGCAAGTGCAGATGCGTACGATGAACATTGGATCGAAAATATATTTGAACGAGTTCGGCAATGCGAGTGTAAAAATCTCTTAAGATCAGAATTATAACGTTTTTTTTTGGCGAAACATAAGCGGGCTTGATAAAACGTGGTAAATTGTAAGAAAGCGTCCGATACTTCGGAAATAGTAAGATTGCTTTTAAATATACATAAATTTGAAATCCTATTCAATATATTCCAACAGAGTGTTTTTTATTTTTAGTTCGATGTTAGGATATTACAGTATCCATTCGAAAGTAGAACAGAGCATGGAAGTAAAATAAGAAAATCGTGTAGGGATCACATCCTATCAACCTTTTAACACCCGT
Organism: Styela clava; assembly: GCF_964204865.1. Lineage (NCBI taxonomy): Eukaryota > Metazoa > Chordata > Ascidiacea > Stolidobranchia > Styelidae > Styela > Styela clava. The sequence continues at coordinate 10,024,990 of NC_135257.1, read as the reverse complement.
GCTTATTTTTGACTGTAAGTCAGGCTCGTCAACCTGTTTTGTAAAAGTCCACCCTTTCAACCATTTCTTAAAATCTGGTACAACCCGCCCGTCTTACATTCTTAATACGAAGAAAATATGGTATATAGTTCTTGTTGACGCAATAGTTTATTTTTTAGTTAATGTGGCCCTTGCTGTTGGATTCCACCGGCCATTTGTTCTTTGTTGGATTTAATTTCAATGAGTGCAGACAACCCTTGTTCGGAAAGGTATGTCGTAGGGCTGTAGGCATTCGGACGAGAATGGTGACAGCTTTTTGTGAAAGATTGTGAAACTCGGGAAATCCTAATGGTGCTGCCAAAAATTAGTTGTAGGGTTTATACGTGTTGAACTCTGCTTTTTGTACAAGATCTGATCGTAATTCACCAGTTATCTGGCCAAGAGCAACCCCTCCACTTGTAAATGGCTGAATGGCCCATATTAGAGAACCAAGATTCTGATATTCAATATCCGGAAAATAGCCACCGAAGTTTAGCAGTAGCAGATCAAAATGCTTACCGTGTTTTCACGAAGATGAGACAAGATCCTATTTCAGTTTTCTCTCTAAAATTATCAGTAGGGCTTATTTTGGAGGGGATGTCTTTTATTTTCATTTATCAAAAACAAAATTACAAAGTAGAGAATTACGAGATTTCCAAATATACTCACCCATAGATAACATGTTCTTATTTAAAATAATTGTAATAACTCACGATAACGATTATGAGCGTTTTTAATTCCTTAATCTTTCAAAACTGCACCTCAGAGACAGATTGAGACACAGATTGATTTCCTGTTTTGTCTAGCTCTGCGTCGGAAGCAATCCCGCACGTAAGCTTCAGTTGACAGGTTGTCTTGATTGCATACGAAAATAAGTTTTTATCAAATGAATGTTTTGTGACGAAAGATAGTGCAGCGTGTCTGTGTCAGATGGCTAATTAAAAGTTGCCCCTATGACTCAAGAGGAAGTAGATAACGCAAAGAAAGTTATACGCTGCGCCCAATCAATGTTTGCCCTACGTTTTCGAGTTGATTAAAAGTGATGATTTTCAACCAGAATCCCATACATATCCAAAATATTTGAGACTGTATCTAATCGGAACTTGGAGAACGGAAATGAGATTACAAATGAATTGTATACAGACTCACGCTCATTTTTATGAAATATATAGAATCATGGATTAAGTTGGAAAAAGGAAATTACAGGACATATATGCTAGATGGCAACAGAGCACCGACTAGTCTGATGTAACGGATCTGATCATTTGAACACTTCAGCTTTGAACGATTCAGCACAACTTTTGTTGTGCAAATTTGAGTTCGCTTTCATTGCCCCGGAGTGCATAGCAGGAAAAAGGATGGAAAAGTGTAGTTTTTATTTAAGTTATGAAAGGCAAGCTAGATTAATTGTGCCATTCATAAAGTAGACGAGTTAGCTAAGTCGAGCGATGCTGTTTTTTGTGTGCCATTTTTTTGTTTTCGTTGTTTTCAAGTATTTTGTGTTTGTACTGATGTGAGAATGTTATTAATTAGTTCATCCGGTTAACCTGAGCAATCATGCTTACACCCAAAACCTTACACTAAAAAAATTCGCCGGCCACAGTAAAAAGAACATTTTCATGCTGAATGGTTTTAAAACATACTACTTTGAAGAATATTTGTTTTGGCAGGCTAAAATAAAAATAATAAAATATACCTATTCAAATTACTCTTGTTATGTCCATTATATCATACGATGACGAAATACATTATATACTACTCGTTGCACTCACGTTCGGAACTTTCGATTCATTTCCGATTGAAACATGTGCGATCAATTAACTATGTGTATGAATGAGTTGTACAGTTCAATTCACCCAAAGCCTTATTGAAATATATGCGTTAATCCCGTGCTACGTCCGATTGGAAACGGGCTTTAGTTTTTATGTACGTTCCAAAACTGTAATATATATACATCATTTGAAGACACAGAAATGTGATGTTGGTCTGGTAATTAGTACCTGTCGAAATGGAACTAAATGAATTTTTGACTAATAAAATTCCCCGAGAGCTTTAGTAGAAATAGTCATATTTCTATTTGAGTCGCAATAACATGATTGGGGCGTGTATTTTCGAATAGGTGTTTTAATCGGTTCTGAAATAGGCTGATAGAGAATTTACAAACCACCTGAAAATATTTCATTTGATTATTTTTCACTTGAATTTATATGAGTCAGTTAGACCCAACAGTGAAACGCACTTCGTTCACGAAATAAGTTTCGAAAAACAACGTTTTTGCAACGATGGCATTCCAGAGCTCAGGTTTAATCCTGCCTTCAAAACTGCGTTGTTGAAATGTCAGTAGGCATACTGAAAAATATCGTACAGCAACTGCTAATTTATTTTAAAATACACGAAGAGCCAAGTCGGAAACTGAACAGATATTTTTTTTCGATAATTGCTGTTGTGTCTAGCTCTGCGCCGAAAACATACTTTACAGCTTATAAAAGTCTGCGTGTTTATCCGCGATTTTATTTATCTATTATAAATGTAGGTATTCACTATATGATGAACCTACTCAAGCTAGTTTTTTAGCTTTTTTCGATTAAAAGATTCTCCTACCGAAGAATACAATATATAGTCTAGCTTAGTTTTTTTAAGGTTCTATTGTAATGTATAAAATTGATATGCTTGCTGATAAAAGGCGAATTGAGGTGTACTTTGTGTAAACAATCGAGATAATAGAGCTATGGGAAAAATATTTCATGGTGAGGTTCGAACATTGACAATAACGATGTAAATTCATGTACGGTTGTTAAACAAGTAAGGCAGTGAGTAGTCTGGAATGAAGCAGTATGGAATCGAATTGCTTCTTGAATCGATTGCTAAACTGTTCTTATATGCTGTCTTGATATTGATCTGACAAAGACACTGCATACACTGTTTCTCAAATAATTGTTTTGATATTGTACATATTATTGAATACAAATGAACAGTTTAAAGAGGGCTGGTATCTAGACAAAATCTCGGTTGCACTGCACATATGCCGAGTTGTAGTTTACCGTCACTTAGGTCTTAGCTCATATATACGCAGGATATGACCAAGTAAACCAAACCAACGCAGATGAATATCGATCAAGATTCATTCAAGGGATGAACATTTTACCGCAAAAGATATGAGTCATGGTGAAAATTTTACAGTGAATTCTTTATATGAGGAATAAGTCTTCACTTTTAACCTGCGACATCGGTATAATTGAATCTCAGGCGCTTCCCACTTTGACATACTCGTATCGCCTATAGCACAACTCTGCAAATGAAATAGTGGATCACTAAATGGACTATAATTACAATTTGAAATGTTGCTCCTCACAAAATAGAGTGTTATTTTAAATAATTTTTTCGTACATACTGTTCGTTTACAGTTTTTTAGCTTTATATACTGGTTTCATATTTCCAATTCAGTTTGGTCCCAATATGTCTTCATATTCCTCAGATATATTCCATGAACTATCTGAATATACAGCACCATCTTGGGTCGGAGATTTGAAAATTCTACCAAAACGACAAGTTACGGTTAGTATGTTACTAAGCATAACATTTTCATTGCGCGTGATGCTAATCACTTATCTTTCGTTGTTTATCAGCTTGCGGTGAAACCGACTCCAATCCACCGGTGGAATATTACTGAAATTCCAGAAGATTATACGATTTATATAAAACGAGATGATCTAACAGGATGCTCTTTGAGTGGAAGCAAGGTAATACTAACACTGAGTTTTGACTTATTTTGCCTTAACCCACAATATTGAAATATTTATAAAGTAAAATATAGCAATAATGTATCAATATGAGAGATTAATCATATTTTATTCGTTGCAAATATGCAATTTCATTTTTGCGTATTAGAGGTTTGTGGCATTGTCCTAATTAAGCAAACTTATAATGATAAACAAGGCGAATTATGTGCCTTTTCTTGGTCCACGTGAGGTAATAAATAAGTGACTGAAGTACGTTAAGCGTACTAATTAATTTTGTCGTCTGCTACAGATGTATATTGTTGACTTGCTCGTCATTATGAACTTGATCAACATAACTGTATATTAATCCGCAAACCGTTGAAATACAAACATTACGATGTATTTCCGGAAACATGTATATATGCTGCTTTTATATACACCTACAACATTATGTCTTATGACATAATCGACCGAGTTTGCTACAATTTCGTGATATAATTTACACTAAAATTCTTTATTGTATTCACGGAACCGGTAAGATTCGTAACTGTACCGTAGTGCAGGAAGTGATACAAATTTATGGTCACCCATTTTGAACTTGCTTTATTTGACGAAATGTTCTTGTTGTTACCAAGAAGGTGATAAGCCTCACAATTTTAGTAGGAACGCATTAAGAGTTTTATTGCATGCTGAGAGGAACAGTTTTACCTCTCTTTGTCAAACCTTTGTGAAACGTGGAAACTCTTGAAAATCAAATCCCATTTGGTGTAGTTTGCATTTTCCATTAAAATTAAAGGTAAAATTTATCTAACATTAATGGGGCGATCAGACGAAATCATAATCGCCCTTCAATTGTGACATTTTTTGTTTTGAACTACTCACAAACTACATTTCCATATAATAATATAATGCGTCTTTCTCCCCGAACAAGACTCCGCAAAAGAAGCACTGCTAAGTAATGAGCTATTTTTGGAAGGACCAGAATATTTCGATTGACATTGCCTACCCAATTTATCATACCCTGAGTGAGGTAGTGGGCATAGGATTTAATCCTGCGGTGCCTAGTTAGGCCCAGCGCATAGGCCGAATATCATGTACAGTTACCATGGAAATTACATCTGCTTTTTTTAAGGAACTAAAATAATTTTTTTGGCGCTCGATTACCCATTTAGTTGAAATAATGTGGGACTTACCAAATAATGTTTCCCTCCTGCAATGCCAAGAGTTGAATAAAAGTAATAAAAGTTTTTATATTATGTTAACGTCTCGCTTGAAAAACACCTCAGGATGGAATTAATACAGCTTGTAACAAAACTCATATTCAATAGATTAAAATATGGTAGGGTGCAAGTAACACCTTTTAATATTTCCTGCAGTTCGAATCATCCATTCTTATTATCAGGTTAGAAAGCTTGAGTTTCTTCTTGCTGATGCGATGGTCAAAGGTTACAAATCTGTGATAACAGGTGGTACAACACAATCTAATCATTCTCGTGCTACCCTTGTCGCTGCTAGACAATTGGGTCTCGACTGTCATCTAGTGCTTCGTTCAAGGGAAGAAGTGAGAATTCGAATTTGAATTAACTTATTGCATTAATTACACAGTAATACACCGATCTAGTTCTACGTAATCGCTGATTACCTGATTATAGAATTAAAAAATTAGTCAAACGTAATCTGCTTTATTGTATGCTTACATGTCCTCACCACTTCCCTATTTTGTTAAATAACGAGATAATAGCATAAAGCTTGTTTCTATCATATAATACCTCTGGAATGTAGATCGGCGAGTCATACAGTACATCAGGAAATTTTATAATGATGGAAGCTGGTAGTCCGAATATATACATTTTACCATGGCAACCGTTCACGACAGAGACATTTGAAAATTACATTAAGCACTTGGCAAAATATATCGGGTAATGTAGAAAAAAAATATTGTTTCTAAATGTTAGTATCTCAGTTAGTTAACCGACGATATTTTACCAAGTACATTATGGCTTATTCTACTTACGATATACGCTAAACATATTAAGTCATTGAATAAAATATTGAATACAAGAGAGAACAACATACATGTGCACGATTGCCTCGCTACGATCCATTTGGCAGAAAATTCATGAAACAATGCAAGTTTTCAAAATTCGTAAAATTTTTGATTAAAGAAAAATTTCACGAGTCAAAAACAAATAAAAGTGATCGCTTGAATACTGGAAATATGAAAGCAAATATTCAACAAAAATATTTATAGCTAACTTCGTGATTACTTATGTAAATTCTTCATTCAGAGAGACTACCAAAAGTATACCGTATCATATTCCATGTGGGGGCGACAACGAGCTCGCCATATTTGGTTACATCAGCGCTTGGGAAGAATTGATGAAACAGAAAGTTCACGAACGTTATGACGATATTGTTTTTGCCAATGGAACTTCGGGGACTGCTATTGGTCTTGGTATCGGAAACTATCTTACCGGAAGTAAACTCAAGTAATTACGTAAACACGTTTTCAAGTCGTTTGGTAGTTGTTCTTTTATATTTATATGACAGTATTATAAGATTGACAGTCTTTTCGACATTCAAAATTAAAGTAACGATATATACATTTTGTTCGTTGTTAATTGTATTTGTATTTGAGGCAAGGGGAAAAACAGAAGACATGCGCTTTCATCGACAAAGTATATACATTTGTTTCTGGAAATTAGTTGTTGTACAGATGATATATTTTTCAAACCATTTGAGCTGTTTATATTTTCTTTCAAATAAATGATTTTTTTATAGGATTCATCCTGTCCTGACTTCAAGCACCATAGAATTAGTTCAAGACAAAATGGACAAGACATTGTGTCGTTTCGGTTTAGATGTTAAATCCAAAGATCTTTTTGATATCATTGACGGTTATATCGGCGGAGGATACAATGTCTACACGAAGGAAGATGTTAGTAAGTACACAGACAACCTGATTTTTTCTTCTTTTGTGACACTAAATTGAATTCGAAGACGAGGAGCAAAAAATATTTATTCTCGTGTCATTTGCGCTGAGTGATTGATATATATATATATCCAAATTTGCGAATAGCGGGTCATAATTCCTTGTTTGTTTTTGTAGTAATTAATCAGTCGACTATAAGAACAACTGGAATATACTGTGATCCCGTGTACGTAGGAAAAGCTCTTAAAGGTCTCAAAACAGAGCTCAGGATCAATCCAGGTCGCTTCAAAGGGAAGCGGATTTTATTCATCCACACAGGTGCCAACCTCTATATTTTTGTTAGGAGAGAAATATATAAACGTGCGATTGTTTATCTTTAATTAAGTTAATATACTGAATATTTTCGTAGGAGGAACATTTGGAATGATGGAAAAAGACATTGCAAAAATAATCCATACTAACGAATCAACCAAGAGAATCAAACAATGGTGCGATGTTTTCCCAACTTTCATCAATACGGAGTCAGTCGACTGTTTACGAACCAAATAAATTGCACAAAACTAAATGATTCAGAGAATATCTAGAATACTTTTACAGGATAATTATCAAATGTAGTAATCGTGGTACAAGTTCCACATATGAGTAAAAGTGTAAAATTGTAACTAGTTGATTTTAACTATTTCATATATCAATGACAGGGGATTTCGCATAAGCTGCGAATTCCTGTAGTAGACGATCTTCACGCGAAACTGTCAGAAAATTCCTAAAAGCCATGAAAATCGTGTTATTCGCACTACTCTGTCATTGACAGCCTGTCCGAAAATGAACTCATATCAACATTATAGTAAACATTTCAAACAGTACACAAAACATATACTGTCTGTTCATTTAAGAAAAATAAGCAGCGTCAACAAAACCTGGTCATGGAATTGAGTGCGCTCGCATATTATCATTATATATGTTGCGATTGATGAGTACGCGGCAAGTGTAAAAAAGACCCACGCAAAGCGAAAAGTGTTAGTAATCAATAACGGAAGGGGTTTCAGCACAATGTAAATGTAACTATAGCGTATCGATGTCACAGCATCATAAAGAAAGAGTTCGAACCTATATTTTACAAACTTATGAAAGGTATATCAGAAGCGGTGGCTTTATAATTCACTCTCCCATAGCTAGACCGACAACTATATATGTGAGCACCCTGTCTAATTTGCAACCACTATTACATTGATTCGTATGTAATAGCAATATTAAAGTTAATATATTCAGAGTCATTTATTTCTTTGTCGACTTAAAGACCAAGATAATGATTTTGTTTTAAATTATATAACACGACTCAATTCAGATGAATTCTATTATTATTGCGGCACACAAAGATACATAATTGTGATGAGCCAGAATATATTATAAAAGTGCTGCTCATTTAATGATCGACTGCAAATTTTTAATAATTCTTCGAACAAGAGAGAAATGAACACACATGATTAGATGAAATCCAAATTGAATATTTTAATACACCACTAATTTCTATTTAAAAACTGTGTATATAATCTATATATAAATAAATAGTCTTTAATTTCCTAAAATTCGACTATATATAAACATGTCCAAGATCTGTGTGACTTTTAATTCCAAAACAGAGAGAGTCTTTTAAAAATGAGTGCTGCCTCCTTTGTAGGTAGCGACAATTTGTTTGTCTTGCTCCCTGAGATTAACGCTTTAGCATAGTGATGCAGGTCGCTTCTTATAATCCGTTCTCCATCGTCATTTTGTACTTGGGCGGCATCTATTAAAGAATCAGCTATTTTATTTCGCACTACTTCGAAATGCTTTTGTTGAATGAGATCTTTGTGAGGCTGAACGCCATCAACTGCATATGATGCAAGTGCCAACGATTTACTTTCAGTTCCATGGAAAGTTTTTCTCCATACACTCATGGCAACGCGCTGGAAAGGCGTCTGATACGGTTTACTCTGAAAAAGTTAAGCTCAGTTTTAGTGTTTTGGTACTCGAAACCAGTTCTCGTTATGGATAAGTAAGCGGGAAATATTCGAATTATTGTATCTTTTTAATATGAAACAATACAACGTACAATTTTATCTTTATTGTATATGTGAAGACTCGTAGATACAAACAATTTCAAAAAAGGGTTCCAAGAATCAATGCAAAATGTACTTTCACATTTTGAGTGCGAGTGGAGAATGCTACGTTATGTTATGGTATTGTGCTATCTATATAAATATAGTTAGTAAATTCAGTAAACGCATTTGTAATTGTATAAGCACTCGATAAGGCATCGTGTGATTTTGCCATATAATACTTTTGGGATAACTTCAGTATTATTCAATTGCATTGCCGTGACTGGGAAAGTATAGTCGACAACAGAATCGAAAAAATGATATAAACTGACTGATTTTAAGACAGATTAAACTAATTTAAAAATTGCAGAAATACCATCATAGTAATAAATTATTACTTTTGGTGGTCCGGGGGGGCGCGGTTGCAATAAATTTTCATCTTTGGTTTGAATAACTTCGCTGAAATCTTCAACAAACTCTTGGCGAATGATCTTTTTGTCTGTCACTTTTCCAGCTGTTTATTGAAATGGATATAATTGAATATGGATATATAAAGCGATTTATCGTTAAGTTTCGATATCAATTTTCACAATGCTATACGTAATACAAAGAGAGTTGAAACTCTATAATAAAAAACGTGCCCGGAAAATAAGATGAGGAAATTGCGTCGTGGCTTGTTTTACGTTTGAAAATGGTTCGCCTATATACCAAATGTGGCCTAATATCCCGTGATGATATAGAATGCTTCAATATGGCAATTTTATTAGGTTGCAAAATTTGAGCAGACTTTCATACACTATAAAAAAAATTAATAACGCACCTTTTATAAGCTGCAGAAAATGTTTATCTCGCGGATTTTTGTTCTCCATATAATCTCGTACTTGCTTACGATCACAAACCGGTGAGGATAAATTTCTAAAAAATGGGGCCAATATATATATACAAAAACAGTTCGACAAAGAAAAACACATTTTCATAATTTTCATATCACAAAATTCAGTGTATTGTATCATGAACTAAATCACATTAAATTTACTCGAGAACTATATGGTATTACATATTCTGTACCTAGAATACACTCTTTTAGGTATTGAACAATTTCAAGAAAGAATTATTTGTACCTTCTTGTTTGCTCCTTGACTCCCCATAATAATAATTCATACTTCCACATATGCCCTGCCATATCTTCATTTTGGTAACGAGTACATCTAGCTGTCCCTTTGTTGTCGGTTATCTGAAACATATTGTTATGAAATGTTTTGCAGGTTTACTCTGAATAAGGCTTTAAATAATCAGTTCATATTTTTATTCTCCTCCATGCAGCGTGTATGATGTTAATACCACTTCCTAATTTGACCACAGCCAAAACAAAAAGAATAAATACATAACACGGAATTCATTTAATAAAACATCAATTTTATGTAAACACAACAACTAATGAAATGCTACGGTTATTTATGTAAAATGAATTTTTACCTCCAAAGTCCACGTTCCTCTAGGATCTTCTCCCCAATGAAATACTGACATATAAGGCCAATCAATTAAGAGGGTTTTATCATCAAGTCTTCTGGTGTTCATTAACTGTAATATAAGCATCAGATATGAAGCTTTGAATATATTTGTAGTTTATTATATATATATATACAATATATTCATATCGACGGTTTAGATGAAGACAATATTTATATGAAGATTAATGCGGAGTAATTATAATTACAAACAATGCAAATACAGAAACTGGCGCATAAGGAATATTAAAACCACTTATTCCAATGGAAATATTGGGTTTTGTTTTTATGTTGGTTTGGCTTTGTTAGTATAAAGAAGGGCAAGAATTTTAATTTGCTCGTGTTCGTGTCAGATAACTGCATTTCTATTGCAATTTAGTATGCGTCTTTACTACTAATACTGACAAATGGCTTTTTTAATTGGAAGCATTACTATTACAATCATGGCTGTAAGTTATTTGGTATCACATTACAGAGCAATTTAATAAATTTGTCTGTCCTGCGAACAAAAATATGGGTTTGAACACCAATGGAACAAATCTCGCAAGCATGGTCTGATAGAGATATGCACACTGATTTCGTCAGTTCATAGCGTACCTGGGATATTGTTCCGCATGGTGATTTTATTCGCACGCTGATATCTCCTCTGCACTTCACATCGTAGCTTAAAACAACCTGCAATATAAAAATGGCAGTTGGACTCATTGATTTTATTTATATACGAATATTACGCTAACAAATTAGAAACACACCTGAACATGTTCCAACTTTAAAACTTGATTTTCGGTATCCTGACACCCATTTGTCTGTGCTTGGATCGTCAATGTTCCACCACTTGGTATAACCCTATTTGATAGATAAGTTATGTCACATAGAATATAGCTACAGTCATATTGAATCAGCTCGCTCAAGTTTTAAACAGTGAGTGACGCCGCAGAGAAAATTGCTATGATTCAGGAAACTCTTATGAGTGAAATACGGGTAAATGGCTACGGTTAGAGTTATATTGAGTGTGGCTGTTTGCGATGTTTTCTCTGCATAGCTTTTAAAAACTGTGTATATTTAAACACAAAACTACAATCAACTGACCCCACTTTGGCATTATTACGTTCACCAAACTTTAAGAGAGATTAAAATTTGATAATTGAAATCTCATCAATGACATGACGTCGTGTGTTGCGTTGCATAAATATAGTTGTGTTCTTTTCTTTTTTCAAATCTAATTTGGATTACTATAAAGCATGAAGTCAATTCTGGTTGCTATACATGAGGGCAAGAGTATTAAAAATTTTCCTGAATAAGTACTTGTTTGATCTAAGCTTAGCTGACATTTTTTGGATTAGACTACCTGTGAGATTTCGGATGTTGAAGTTTGCAGAACCTCTGTTTGTCGACATTGATCCATGTTTCGGCGGCTGTTGTTATGTGAAGGGCATTCAGCGCACCAAATCCGTAACTAAAGCAAATAACAATACAACATTGTGGAAATGTCCACCATTATGTTTTTACTTCCTTGACTGTGGTGCTAGCGGAAAGTTCTCCGTGGTCAATTCGGGAACAACAAAAATAAAAAATACTCACTAGGTATGGACATGAAAGCCGGCTCCATTAATTTGCCAGTTGTCATTGTTAGGATCAACAACTAATGCAGTGTGAGCTATCAAATGCTGAACATCTCTCCATGTCAAGGCAGGGCTGTGAATGAAACATAAGATGAGAGACAAATTAACGACATTTCGTCAGATGCATGCACACACATTTCTTCCACTTACTTCGCCTGAAGTACCATTGTAGCAACTGATGAAGCAAGAGGAGTGACAGAAGAAGTGCCTCGGAAGTTATTTACACACCCGTTGTGCAGACTCGTCGTAATCTATAAGCGAGCTTGATTCAATTAGTGGATAACAAACTAAGAAAAAAAATATTAACGGCTTCAGACCGTTTTGGAAATCTAGTTGCAAAGTTAGATCTTAATGCAGTGCTTTGGCTACGCAGGCGCAGTTAATGCATACTGTTTTTGTCTCTGCAAGATTGCATGCCGATGATAGAGCAAATCGATCTTTGTTTGGATACAAATCAGGACTTTGACTAAATTACGATCAATGGCAACGTCATTTAGAAAGTAGGGCTCTATTTTGCAAATAAATTTCTGGTTCCGATTTGCCAAGCAGCATACTATATTAAAATATTTAATCAAAGTATTATGCCGTTTGAACTGATCTATAAGTTGGTGCCAAAGAGTTATTGGGCATCAAGTTACAAAAAATAAGAATCGTTGTATATAAATCCCATCATACCATCATATCATAATCAAATGGATTGGAGTGTGTGTCAGTAGAAGGAAGTGTTGCCATAATACATGTGCATTGTTCACTATAAATAGCATTCAAACCATTCCGGGAGCTAGAGGCTAAAAAATATACAAAACACTAAGATACAATAAGAACAAAAAATGATTTATTTGTCTTGAAAAATCCCAAATGGTGTTGTCGAAATCTCCTTAATAATGTTAGTGAAAATTTAAAAGTTATATTACGTTTTCGGGGTGTATTATTTTCATTTTGGAATAATGATATATTATAGGGTTTATTTACTTTCGCTTCGCATTCGGTTGTGGGCAAAATTAAAGTCGTCTATTTTTGGAAGAACCAGAATATTTCGATTGACATTGCCTACCCAATTTATCATACCCTGAGTGAGGTAGTGGGCATAGGATTTAATCCTGCGGTGCCTAGTTAGGCCCAGCGCTTTAACCACTAGGCCAAATATCATGTACAGATGCCATGGAAATTACATCTGCTTTCTTTAAGGAACTAAAATTATTTTTTTGGCGCTCGCGTACCAAATTAGTTAAAATAATGTGGGACTTACAAAATACCATTTCCCTCCTGCAATGACAAGAGTTGAATAAAAGTAATAAAAGTTTGTATATTATGTTAACGTCTCGCTTGAAAAACACCTCAGGATGGAATTAATACAGCTTGTAACAAAACTCATATTCAATAGATTAAAATATGGTAGAGTGCAAGTAACACCTCTTAATATTTCCTGCAGTTCGAATCATCCATTCTAATTATCAGGTTAGAAAGCTTGAGTTTCTTCTTGCTGATGCGATGGTCAAAGGTTACAAATCTGTGATAACAGGTGGTACAACACAATCTAATCATTCTCGTGCTACCCTTGTCGCTGCTAGACAATTGGGTCTCGACTGTCATCTAGTACTTCGTTCAAGGGAAGAAGTGAGAATTCGAATTTGAATTAACTTATTGCATTAATTACACAGTAATACACCGATCTAGTTCTACGTAATTGCTGATTACCTGATTATAGAATTAAAAAATTAGTCAAACGTAATCTGCTTCATTGTATGCTTACATGTCCTCACCACTTCCCTATTTTGTTAAATAATGAGATAATAGCATAAAGCTTGTTTCTATCATATAATACCTCTGGAATGTAGATCGGCGAGTCATACAGTACATCAGGAAATTTTATAATGATGGAAGCTGGTAGTCCGATTATATACATTTTACCATGGCAACCGTTCACGACAGAGACATTTGAAAATTACATTAAGCACTTGGCAAAATATATCGGGTAATGTAGAAAAAAATATTGTTTATAAATGTTAGTATTTCAGTTAGTTAAACGACGATATTTTACCAAGTACATTATGGCTTATTCTACTTACGATATACGCTAAACATATTAAGTCATTGAATAAAATATTGAATACAAGAGAGAACAACATACATGTGCACGATTGCCTCGCTACGATCCATTTGGCAAAAAATTCCTTGGGTAATGCAAGTTTTCAAAATTCGTAAAATTTTTAATTAAAGAAAATTTCACGAGTCAAAAACAAATTAAAGTGATCGCTTGAATACTGGAAATTTGAAAGCAATTATTTAACGAAACTATTTATAGCTAACTTCGTGATTACTTATGTAAATTCTTTATTCAGAGAGACTACCAAAAGTATACCGTATCATATTCCATGTGGGGGCGACAACGAGCTCGCCATATTTGGTTACATCAGCGCTTGGGAAGAATTGATGAAACAGAAAGTTCACGAACGTTATGACGATATTGTTTTTGCCAATGGAACTTCGGGGACTGCTATTGGTCTTGGAATCGGAAACTATCTTACCGGAAGTAAACTCAAGTAATTACGTAAACACGTTTTCAAGTCGTTTGGTAGTTGTTCTTTTATATTTATATGACAGTATTATAAGATTGACAGTCTTTTTGACATTCAAAATAAAAGTAACGATATATATTCTGTTCGTTGTTAATTGTATTTGTATTTGACGCAAGGGGAAAAACAGAAGACAATGCACTTTCACCGACAAAGTATATACTTTTGTTTCTGGAAATTAGTTGTTGTACAGATGATATATTTTTCGAATCATTTTGAACCATTTGAGCTGTTTATATTTTCTTTCAAATAAATGATTTTTTTATAGGATTCACCCCGTCCTGACTTCAAGCACCATAGAATTAGTTCAAGACAAAATGGACAAGACATTGTGTCGTTTCGGTTTAGATGTTAAATCCAAAGATCTTTTTGATATCATTGACGGTTATATCGGCGGAGGATACAATGTCTACACGAAGGAGGATGTTAGTAAGTGCACAGACAACCTGATTTTTCTTCTTTTGTGACACTAAATTGAATCCAAAGACAAGGAGCAAAAATTATTTATTCTCGTGTCACTTGTGCTGAATGATTGATATATATATATATATATCCAAATTTGCGAATAGCGGGTAATAATTCCTTGTTTGTTTTTGCAGTAATTAATCAGTCGACTATAAGAACAACTGGAATATACTGTGATCCTGTGTACGTAGGAAAAGCTCTTAAAGGTCTCAAAACAGAGCTTAGGATCAATCCAGGTCGCTTTAAAGGAAAGCGGATTTTATTCATCCACACAGGTGCCAACCTCTATATTTTTGTTAGGAGATAAATATATAAACGTGCGATTGTTTATCTTTAATTAAGTTAATATACTGAATGTTTTCGTAGGAGGAACATTTGGAATGATGGAAAAAGACATTGCAAAAATAATCCATACTAACGAATCAACCAAGAGAATCAAACAATGGTGCGATGTTTTTCCAACTTTCATCAATACGGAGTCAGTCGACTGTTTACGAACCAAATAAATTGCACAAAACTAAATGATTCAGAGAATATCTAGAATACTTTTACAGGATAATTATCAAATGTAGTAATCGTGGTACAAATTCCACATATGTGTAAAAGTGTAAAAATGTAACTAGCTGATTTTAACTGTTTCTTTCATATATCAATGACAGGGGATTTCGCATAAGCTGCGAATTCCTGTAGTAGACGATCTTCACGCGAAACTGCCAGAAAATTCCTGAAAGCCATGAAATTCGTGTTATTCGCACTACTCTGCCATTGACAGCCTGTCCAAAAATGAACTCATATATATCTACATTATAGTAAACATTTCAAACAGTACACCAAACATATACTGTCTGTTCATTTAAGAAAAAATAAGCAGCGTCAACAAAACCTGGTCATGGAATTGAGTGCGCTCGCATATTATCATTATATATGTTGCGATTGATGAGTACGCGGCAAGTGTAAAAAATACAGTCCCACGCAAAGCGAAAAGTGTTAGTTATCCATAACGGAAGGGGTTTCAGCACAATGTGAATGTAACTATAGTCTATCGATGTCATAAAGAAAGAGTTCGAACCTATATTTTACAAACTTATGAAAGGTATATCAGAAGCGGTGGCTTTATAATTCACTCTCCCATAGCTAGACCGACAACTGCATGTGAGCACCATGTCTGATTCGCACCCACTATTACATTGATTCGTATGTAATAACAATTTTGAAATTAATATATTCAGCAGTCATTATTTCTTTGTCGACTTAAAGACCACGATAATAATTTTGTTTTAAATTGTTCAACACCAGATGAGCCAGAATATATTATAAAAGTGCTGCTCATTTAATGATCGACTGCAAATCCTTAATTATTCTTCGAACAAGAGAGAAATGAACACACACGATTAGATGAAATCCAAATTGAATATTTTGATACACCACTAATTTCTATTTAAAACTGTGTATATAATCTATATATAAATAAATAGTCTATAATTTCCTAAAATTCGACTATATATAAACATGTCCAAGATCTGTGTGAATTTTAATTCCAAAACAGAGAGAGTCTTTTAAAAATGAGTGCTGCCTCCTTTGTAGGTAGCGACAATTTGTTTGTCTTGCTCCCTGAGATTAACGCTTTAGCATAGTGATGCAGGTCGCCTCTTATGATCCGTTCTCCATCGTCATTTTGTACTTGGGCGGCATCTATTAAAGAATCAGCTATTTTATTTCGCACTACTTCGAAATGCTTTTGTTGAATGAGATCTTTGTGAGGCTGAACGCCATCAACTGCATATGATGCAAGTGCCAACGATTTACTTTCAGTTCCATGGAAAGTTTTTCTCCATACACTCATGGCAACGCGCTGGAAAGGCGTCTGATACGGTTTACTCTGAAAAAGTTAAGCTCAGTTTTAGTGTTTTGGTACTCGAAACCAGTTCTCGTTATGGATAAGTAAGCGGGAAATATTCGAATTATTGTATCTTTTTAATATGAAACAATACAACGTACAATTTTATCTTTATTGTATACGTGAAGACTCGTAGATACAAACAATTTCAAAAAAGGGTTCCAAGAATCAATGCAAAATGTACTTTCAAATTTTGAGTGCGAGTGGAGAATGCTACGTTATGTTATGGTATTGTGCTATCTATATAAATATAGTTAGTAAATTCAGTAAACGCATTTGTAATTGTATAAGCACTCGATAAGGCATCGTGTGATTTTGCCATATAATACTTTTGTGATAACTTCAGTATTATTCAATTGCATTGCCGTGACTGGGAAAGTATAGTCGACAACCGAATCGAAAAAATGATAGAAACTGACTGATTTTAAAACAGATTAAACTAATTTAAAAATTGCAGAAATACAATCATAGTAATAAATTATTACTTTTGGTGGTCCGGGCGGGCGCGGTTGCAATAAATTTTCATCTTTGGTTTGAATAACTTCGCTGAAATCTTCAACAAACTCTTGGCGAATGATCTTTTTGTCTGTCACTTTTCCAGCTGTTTATTGAAATGGATATAAGAGTAAAGCGATTTATCGTTAAGTTTCGATATCAATTTTCACAATGCTATACGTAATACAAAGAGAGTTGAAACTCTATAATAAAAAACGTGCCCGGATAATAACATGAGGAAATTGCGTCGTGGCTTGTTTTACGTTTGAAAATGGTTCGCCTATATAACAAATGTGGCCTAATATCCCGTGATGATATAGAATGCTTCAATATGGCAATTTTATTAGGTTGATTGAGCAGACTTTCATACACTATAAAAAAAATTAAATAACGCACCTTTTATAAGCTGCAGAAAATGTTTATCTCGCGGACTTTTGTTCTCCATATAATCTCGTACTTGCTTACGATCACAAACCGGTGAGGATAAATTTCTAAAAAATAGGGCCAATATATATATACAAAAACAGTTCGACAAAGAAAAACACATTTTCATAATTTTCATATCACAAAATTCAGTGTATTGTATCATGAACTAAATCACATTAAATTTACTCGAGAACTATATGGTATTACATATTCTGTACCTAGAATACACTCTTTTAGGTATTGAACAATTTCAAGAAAGAATTATTTGTACCTTCTTGTTTGCTCCTTGACTCCCCATAATAATAATTCATACTTCCACATATGCCCTGCCATATCTTCATTTTGGTAACGAGTACATCTAGCTGTCCCTTTGTTGTCGGTTATCTGAAACATATTGTTATGAAATGTTTTGCAGGTTTACTCTGAATAAGGCTTTAAACGAGAATATCGGTCGGAGACCGAAGACTTATCGATCTTAGATCGGTAATTAGTTAATAACTCGCTAATTATACGACATAATTAACCCAAAATCTATAGGCTTCTGGTCCGAGGTAAGATGCATGTACATGCAAAATTTGGAGCAGATTCAACCACGCGTTCGTGAGATATCGCGTTCATCTAACAGACACACACACAGACACACAGACAGACAGACATACAGACAAATACCTATCAATATACTTACCGATCTTAAGATCGATAAGTAATAATCAGTTCATATTTTTATTCTCCTCCAAGCAGCGTGTATGATGTTAATACCACTTCCTAATTTGACCACAGTCAAAAAAAAAGAATAAATACATAACACGAAATTCATTTAATAAAACATCAATTTTATGTAACACAACAACTAATGAAATGCTACGGTTATTTATGTAAAATGAATTTTTACCTCCAAAGTCCACGTTCCTCTCGGATCTTCTCCCCAATGAAATACTGACATATATGGCCAATCAATTAAGAGGGTTTTATCATCGAGTCTTCTGGTGTTCATTAACTGTAATATAAGCATCAGTTATGAAGCTTTGAATATTTTTGTAGTTTGTTATATATATATATACAATATACTTATATCGACGGTTTAGAAGACAATGTTCATATATGAAGATTAATGCGTAGTAATTATAATTACAAACGATGCAAGTACAGAAACTGGCGTATAAGGAATCTTAAAACCACTTATTCCACTGAAAATATTGGGTTTTGTTTTTGTGTTTGTTTGGCTTTGTTAGTATAAAGAAGGGCAAGAATTTCAATTTGCTCGTTGTTCATGTCAGATAACTGCATTTCTATTGCAATTTAGTATATGCGTCTTTACTACTAATACTGACAAATCATTTTTTAATTGGAAGCATTACTATTACAACCATGGCTGTAAATTATTTGGTATCATATTACAGAGCAATTTGTCTGTCCCGCGAACAAAAATATGGGTTTGAACAACCAATGGGAAAAATCTCGCAAGCATGGTCTGATAGAGATATGCACACTGATTTCGTCAGTTCATAGCGTACCTGTGATATTGTTCCGCATGGGGATTTTATTCGCACGCTGATATCTCCTCTGCACTTCACATCGTAGCTTATAACAACCTGGAATATAATAATGGCAGTTGGACTCGTTGTTTTTATTTCAATACGAATATTACGCTAACAAATTAGAAACACACCTGAACATGTTCCAACTTTAAAACTTGATTTTCGCTATCCTGACACCCATTTGTCTGTGCTTGGATCGTCAATGTTCCACCACTTGGTATAACCCTATTTGATAAATAAGTTATGTCACATAGAATATAGCTACAGTCATATTGAATCAGCTCGCTCACGTTTTAATTAAACAGTGAGTGACGTCGCAGAGAAAATTCCTATGATTGAGGAAACTCTTATGAGTGAAATACGGGTAAATGGCTACGGTTATAGTTATATTGAGTGTGGCTGTTTGCGATGTTTTCTCTGCATAGCTTTTAAAAACTGTGTATATTTAAACACAAAACTACAATCAACTGACCCCACTTTGGCATTATTACGTTCACCAAACTTTAAGAGAGATTAAAATTTGATAATTGAAATCTCATCAATGACATGACGTCGTGTGTTGCGTTGCATAAATATAGTTG
This sequence comes from Styela clava, assembly GCF_964204865.1. Lineage (NCBI taxonomy): Eukaryota > Metazoa > Chordata > Ascidiacea > Stolidobranchia > Styelidae > Styela > Styela clava. The sequence goes on along the minus strand of NC_135257.1, from coordinate 10,005,135 downwards.
TGTTCTTTTCTTTTTTCAAATCTAATTTGGATTACTATAAAGCATAAAGTCAATTCTGGTTGCTATACATGAGGGCAAGAGTATTAAAAATTTTCCTGAATAAGTACTTGTTTGATCTAAGCTTAGCTGACATTTTTTGGATTAGACTACCTGTGAGATTTCGGATGTTGAAGTTTGCAGAACCTCTGTTTGTCGACATTGATCCATGTTTCGGCGGCTGTTGTTATGTGAAGGGCATTCAGCGCACCAAATCCGTAACTAAAGCAAATAACAATACAACATTGCGGAAAATGTCTACCATTATGTTTTTACTTCCTTGACTGTGGTGCTAGCGTAAAGTTCTCCGTGGTCAATTCGGGAACAACAAAAATAAAAAATACTCACTAGGTATGGACATGAAAGCCGGCTCCATTAATTTGCCAGTTGTCATTGTTAGGATCAACAACTAATGCAGTGTGAGCTATCAAATGCTGAACATCTCTCCATGTCAAGGCAGGGCTGTGAATGAAACATAAGATGAGAGACAAATTAACGACATTTCGTCAGCACACACATTTCTTCCACTTACTTCGCCTGAAGTACCATTGTAGCAACTGATGAAGCAAGAGGAGTGACAGAAGAAGTGCCTCGGAAGTTATTTACACACCCGTTGTGCAGACTCGTCGTAATCTATAAGCGAGCTTGATTCAATTAGTGGATAACAAACTAAGAAAAAAAATATTAACGGCTTCAGACCGTTTTGGAAATCTAGTTGCAAAGTTAGATCTTAATGCAGTGCTTTGGCTACGCAGGCGCAGTTAATGCATACTGTTTTTGTCTCTGCAAGATTGCATGCCGATGATAGAGCAAATCGATCTTTGTTTGGATACAAATCAGGACTTTGACTAAATTACGATCAATGGCAACGTCATTTAGAAAGTAGGGCTCTATTTTGCGAATAAATTTCTGGTTCCGATTTGCCAAGCAGCATACTATATTAAAATATCTAATCAAAGTATTATGCCGTTTGAACTGATCTATAAGTTGGTGCCAAAGAGTTATTGGGCATCAAGTTACAAAAAATAAGAATCGTTGTATATAAATCCCATCATACCATCATATCATAATCAAATGGATTGGAGTGTGTGTCAGTAGAAGGAAGTGTTGCCATAATACATGTGCATTGTTCACTATAAATAGCATTCAAACCATTCCGGGAGCTAGAGGCTGAAAAATATACAAAACACTAAGATGATGAAAAAAGATTTTATTTGTCTTGAAAAATCCCAAATGGTGTTGTCGAAATCTCCTTAATAATATTAGTGAAAATTTAAAAGTTATATTACGTTTTCGGGGTGTATTATTTTCATTTTGGAATAATGATATATTATAGGGTTTATTTACTTTCGCTTCGCATTCGGTTGTGGGCAAAATTAAAGTCGTCTATTTTTGGAAGAACCAGAATATTTCGATTGACATTGCCTACCCAATTTATCATACCCTGAGTGAGGTAGTGGGCATAGGATTTAATCCTGCGGTGCCTAGTTAGGCCCAGCGCTTTAACCACTAGGCCAAATATCATGTACAGATGCCATGGAAATTACATCTGCTTTCTTTAAGGAACTAAAATTATTTTTTTGGCGCTCGCGTACCAAATTAGTTAAAATAATGTGGGACTTACAAAATACCATTTCCCTCCTGCAATGCCAAGAGTTGAATAAAAGTAATAAAAGTTTGTATATTATGTTAACGTCTCGCTTGAAAAACACCTCAGGATGGAATTAATACAGCTTGTAACAAAACTCATATTCAATAGATTAAAATATGGTAGAGTGCAAGTAACACCTCTTAATATTTCCTGCAGTTCGAATCATCCATTCTAATTATCAGGTTAGAAAGCTTGAGTTTCTTCTTGCTGATGCGATGGTCAAAGGTTACAAATCTGTGATAACAGGTGGTACAACACAATCTAATCATTCTCGTGCTACCCTTGTCGCTGCTAGACAATTGGGTCTCGACTGTCATCTAGTACTTCGTTCAAGGGAAGAAGTGAGAATTCGAATTTGAATTAACTTATTGCATTAATTACACAGTAATACACCGATCTAGTTCTACGTAATCGCTGATTACCTGATTATAGAATTAAAAAATTAGTCAAACGTAATCTGCTTTATTGTATGCTTACATGTCCTCACCACTTCCCTATTTTGTTAAATAATGAGATAATAGCATAAAGCTTGTTTCTATCATATAATACCTCTGGAATGTAGATCGGCGAGTCATACAGTACATCAGGAAATTTTATAATGATGGAAGCTGGTAGTCCGAATATATACATTTTACCATGGCAACCGTTCACGACAGAGACATTTGAAAATTATATTAAGCACTTGGCAAAATATATCGGGTAATGTAGAAAAAAATATTGTTTATAAATGTTGGTATTTCAGTTAGTTAAACGACGATATTTTACCAAGTACATTATGGCTTATTCTACTTACGATATACGCTAAACATATTAAGTCATTGAATAAAATATTGAATACAAGAGAGAACAACATACATGTGCACGATTGCCTCGCTACGATCCATTTGGCAAAAAATTCCTTAGGCAATGCAAGTTTTCAAAATTCGTAAAATTTTTAATTAAAGAAAAATTTCACGAGTCAAAAACAAATTAAAGTGATCGCTTGAATACTGGAAATTTGAAAGCAATTATTTAACGAAACTATTTATAGCTAACTTCGTGATTACTTATGTAAATTCTTTATTCAGAGAGACTACCAAAAGTATACCGTATCATATTCCATGTGGGGGCGACAACGAGCTCGCCATATTTGGTTACATCAGCGCTTGGGAAGAATTGATGAAACAGAAAGTTCACGAACGTTATGACGATGTTGTTTTTGCCAATGGAACTTCGGGGACTGCTATTGGTCTTGGAATCGGAAACTATCTTACCGGAAGTAAACTCAAGTAATTACGTAAACACGTTTTCAAGTCGTTTGGTAGTTGTTCTTTTATATTTATATGACAGTATTATAAGATTGACAGTCTTTTTGACATTCAAAATTAAAGTAACGATATATATTCTGTTCGTTGTTAATTGTATTTGTATTTGACGCAAGGGGAAAAACAGAAGACAATGCACTTTCACCGACAAAGTATATACTTTTGTTTCTGGAAATTAGTTGTTGTACAGATAATATATTTTTCGAATCATTTTGAACCATTTGAGCTGTTTATATTTTCTTTCAAATAAATGATTTTTTTTATAGGATTCACCCCGTCCTGACTTCAAGCACCATAGAATTAGTTCAAGACAAAATGGACAAGACATTGTGTCGTTTCGGTTTAGATGTTAAATCCAAAGATCTTTTTGATATCATTGACGGTTATATCGGCGGAGGATACAATGTCTACACGAAGGAAGATGTTAGTAAGTGCACAGACAACCTGATTTTTCTTCTTTTGTGACACTAAATTGAATCCAAAGACAAGGAGGAAAAAATATTTATTCTCGTGTCACTTGTGCTGAATGATTGATATATATATATATATCCAAATTTGCGAATAGCGGGTAATAATTCCTTGTTTGTTTTTGCAGTAATTAATCAGTCGACTATAAGAACAACTGGAATATACTGTGATCCTGTGTACGTAGGAAAAGCTCTTAAAGGTCTCAAAACAGAGCTTAGGATCAATCCAGGTCGCTTTAAAGGAAAGCGGATTTTATTCATCCACACAGGTGCCAACCTCTATATTTTTGTTAGGAGAGAAATATATAAACGTGCGATTGTTTATCTTTAATTAAGTTAATATACTGAATGTTTTCGTAGGAGGAACATTTGGAATGATGGAAAAAGACATAGCAAAAATAATCCATACTAACGAATCAACCAAGAGAATCAAACAATGGTGCGATGTTTTTCCAACTTTCATCAATACGGAGTCAGTCGACTGTTTACGAACCAAATAAATTGCACAAAACTAAATGATTCAGAGAATATCTAGAATACTTTTACAGGATAATTATCAAATGTAGTAATCGTGGTACAAATTCCACATATGTGTAAAAGTGTAAAAATGTAACTAGTTGATTTTAACTATTTCATATATCAATGACAGGGGATTTCGCATAAGCTGCGAATTCCTGTAGTAGACGATCTTCACGCGAAACTGTCAGAAAATTCCTAAAAGCCATGAAAATCGTGTTATTCGCACTACTCTGTCATTGACAGCCTGTCCGAAAATGAACTCATATCAACATTATAGTAAACATTTCAAACAGTACACAAAACATATACTGTCTGTTCATTTAAGAAAAATAAGCAGCGTCAACAAAACCTGGTCATGGAATTGAGTGCGCTCGCATATTATCATTATATATGTTGCGATTGATGAGTACGCGGCAAGTGTAAAAAAGACCCACGCAAAGCGAAAAGTGTTAGTAATCAATAACGGAAGGGGTTTCAGCACAATGTAAATGTAACTATAGCGTATCGATGTCACAGCATCATAAAGAAAGAGTTCGAACCTATATTTTACAAACTTATGAAAGGTATATCAGAAGCGGTGGCTTTATAATTCACTCTCCCATTGCTAGACCGACAACTATATATGTGAGCACCATGTCTAATTTGCAACCACTATCACATTGATTCGTATGTAATAGCAATATTAAAGTTAATATATTCAGAGTCATTTATTTCTTTGTCGACTTAAAGACCAAGATAATGATTTTGTTTTAAATTATATAACACGACTCAATTCAGATGAATTCTATTATTATTGCGGCACACAAAGATACATAATTGTGATGAGCCAGAATATATTATAAAAGTGCTGCTCATTTAATGATCGACTGCAAATTTTTAATTATTCTTCGAACAAGAGAGAAATGAACACACATGATTAGATGAAATCCAAATTGAATATTTTAATACACCACTAATTTCTATTTAAAACTGTGTATATAATCTATATATAAATAAATAGTCTATAATTTCCTTAAATTCGACTATATATAAACATGTCCAAGATCTGTGTGACATCTAATTCCAAAACAGAGAGAGTCTTTTAAAAATGAGTGCTGCCTCCTTTTTAGGTAGCGACAATTTGTTTGTCTTGCTCCCTGAGATTAACGCTTTAGCATAGTGATGCAGGTCGCCTCTTATAATCCGTTCTCCATCGTCATTTTGTACTTGGGCGGCATCTATTAAAGAATCAGCTATTTTATTTCGCACTACTTCGAAATGCTTTTGTTGAATGAGATCTTTGTGAGGCTGAACGCCATCAACTGCATATGATGCAAGTGCCAACGATTTACTTTCAGTTCCATGGAAAGTTTTTCTCCATACACTCATGGCAACACGTTGGAAAGGCGTCTGATACGGTTTACTCTGGAAAAGTTAAGCTCAGTTTTAGTGTCTTGGTACTCGAAACCAGTTCTCGTTATGGATAAGTAAGCGGGCAATATTCGAATTATCGTATCTTTTCAATATGAAAAACAATACAACGTACAATTTTAACTTTACTGTATACGTGAAGACTCGTGGATACAAACAATTTCAAAAAAGGGTTCCAAGAATCAATGCAAAATGTACTTTCAAATTTTGAGTGCGAGTGGAGAATGCTACGTTATGTTATGGTATTGTGCTATCTATATAAATATAGTTAGTAAATTCAGTAAACGCATTTGTATAAGAACTCGATAAGGTATCGTGCTGTGATTTTGCCATATAATACTTTTGTGATAACTTCAGTATTATTCAATTGCATTGCCGTGACTGGGAAAGTATAGTCGACAACAGAATCGAAAAAACGATAGAAACTGACTGATTTTAAAACAGATTAAACTAATTTAAAAATTGCAGAAATACCATCATAGTATGAAATTATTACTTTTGGTGGTCCGGGCGGGCGCGGTTGCAATAAATTTTCATCTTTGGTTTGAATAACTTCGCTGAAATCTTCAACAAACTCTTGGCGAATGATCTTTTTGTCTGTCACTTTTCCAGCTGTTTATTGAAATGGATATAATTGAATATGGATATATAAAGCGATTTATCGTTAAGTTTCGATATCAATTTTCACAATGCTATACGTAATACAAAGAGAGTTGAAACTCTATAATAAAAAACGTGCCCGGAAAATAAGATGAGGAAATTGCGTCGTGGCTTGTTTTACGTTTGAAAATGGTTCGCCTATATACCAAATGTGGCCTAATATCCCGTGATGATATAGAATGTTTCAATATGGCAATTTTATTAGGTTGAAAAATTTGAGCAGACTTTCATACACCATAAAAAAAATTAAATAACGCACCTTTTATAAGCTGCAGAAAATGTTTATCTCGCGGATTTTTGTTCTCCATATAATCTCGTACTTGCTTACGATCACAAACCGGTGAGGATAAGTTTCTAAAAAATAGGGCCAATATATATATACAAAAACAGTTCGACAAAGAAAAACACATTTTCATAATTTTCATATCACAAAATTCAGTGTATTGTATCATGAACTAAATCACATTAAATTTACTCGAGAACTATATGGTATTACATATTCTGTACCTAGAATACACTCTTTTAGGTATTGAACAATTTCAAGAAAGAATTATTTGTACCTTCTTGTTTGCTCCTTGACTCCCCATAATAATAATTCATACTTCCACATATGCCCTGCCATATCTTCATTTTGGTAGCGAGTACATCTAGCTGTCCCTTTGTTGTCGGTTATCTGAAACATATTGTTATGAAATGTTTTGCAGGTTTACTCTGAATAAGGCTTTAAATAATCAGTTCATATTTTTATTCTCCTCCATGCAGCGTGTATGATGTTAATACCACTTCCTAATTTGACCACAGCCAAAACAAAAAGAATAAATACATAACACGAAATTCATTTAATAAAACATCAATTTTATGTAACACAACAACTAATGAAATGCTACGGTTATTTATGTAAAATGAATTTTTACCTCCAAAGTCCACGTTCCTCTCGGATCTTCTCCCCAATGAAATACTGACATATATGGCCAATCAATTAAGAGGGTTTTATCATCGAGTCTTCTGGTGTTCATTAACTGTAATATAAGCATCAGTTATGAAGCTTTGAATATTTTTGTAGTTTATTATATATATATACAATATATTCATATCGACGGTTTAGAATTTAGATGACAATATTCATATGAAGATTAATGCGGAGTAATTATAATTACAAACAATGCAAATACAGAAACTGGCGTATAAGGAATCTTAAAACCACTTATTCCACTGAAAATATTGGGTTTTGTTTTTATGTTGGTTTGGCTTTGTTAGTATAAAGAAGGGTGAGAATTTCAATTTGCTCGTTGTTCATGTCAGATAACTGCATTTCTATTGCAATTTAGTATATGCGTCTTTACTACTAATACTGACAAATGACTTTTTTAATTGGAAGCATTACTATTACAATCATGGCTATAAGTTATTTGGTATCATATTATAGAGCAATTTAATAAATTTGTCTGTCCTGCGAACAAAAATATGAGTTTGAACAACCAATGGGACAATTCTCGAAAGCATGGTCTGATAGAGATATGCACACTGATTTCGTCAGTTCATAGCGTACCTGTGATATTGTTCCGCATGGTGATTTTATTCGTACGCTGATATCTCCTCTGCACTTCACATCGTAGCTTATAACAACCTGGAATATAAAAATGGCAGTTGGATTCGTTGTTTTTATTCCAATACGAATATTACGCTAACAAATTAGAAACACACCTGAACATGTTCCAACTTTAAAACTTGATTTTCGGTATCCTGACACCCATTTGTCTGTGCTTGGATCGTCAATGTTCCACCACTTGGTATAACCCTATTTGATAGATAAGTTATGTCACATAGAATATAGCTACAGTCATATTGAATCAGCTCGCTCACGTTTTAATTAAACAGTGAGTGACGCCGCAGAGAAAATTCCTATGATTCAGGAAACTCTTATGAGTGAAATACGGGTAAATGGCTACGGTTATAGTTATATTGAGTGTGGCTGTTTGAGATGTTTTCTCTGCATAGCTTTTAAAAACTGTGTATATTTAAACACAAAACTACAATCAACTGACCCCACTTTGGCATTATTACGCTCACCGGACTTAAAGAGAGATTAAAATTTGATAATTGAAATCTCATCAATGACATGACGTCGTATGTTGCGTTGCATAAATATAGTTGTGTTGTTTTCTTTTTTCAAATCTAATTTGGATTACTATAAAGCATAAAGTCAATTTTGGTTGCTATATATGAGGGCAAGAGTATTAAAAAATTTTCTGAATAAGTACTTGTTTGATCTAAGCTTAGCTGAATTTTTTTGGATTAGACTACCTGTGAGATTTCGGATGTTGAAGTTTGCACAACCTCTGTCTGTCGACATTGATCCATGTTTCGGCGGCTGTTGTTATGTGAAGGGCATTCAGCGCACCAAATCCGTAACTAAAGCAAATAACAATACAACATTGTGGGAATGTCTACCATTATGTTTTTACTTCCTTGACTGTGGTGCTAGCGGAAAGTTCTCCGTGGTCAATTCGGGAACAACAAAAATAAAAAATACTCACTAGGTATGGACATGAAAGCCGGCTCCATTAATTTGCCAGTTGTCATTGTTAGGATCAACAACTAATGCAGTGTGAGCTATCAAATGCTGAACATCTCTCCATGTCAAGGCAGGGCTGTGAATGAAACATAAGATGAAAGACAAATTAACGACATTTCGTCAGATGCATGCACACACATTTCTTCCACTTACTTCGCCTGAAGTACCATTGTAGCAACTGATGAAGCAAGAGGAGTGACAGAAGAAGTGCCTCGGAAGTTATTTACACACCCGTTGTGCAGACTCGTCGTAATCTATAAGCGAGCTTGATTCAATTAGTGGATAACAAACTAAGAAAAAAAATATTAACGGCTTCAGACCGTTTTGGAAATCTAGTTGCAAAGTTAGATCTTAATGCAGTGCTTTGGCTACGCAGGCGCAGTTAATGCATACTGTTTTTGTCTCTGCAAGATTGCATGCCGATGATAGAGCAAATCGATCTTTGTTTGGATACAAATCAGGACTTTGACTAAATTACGATCAATGGCAACGTCATTGAGAAAGTAGGGCTCTATTTTGCAAATAAATTTCTGGTTCCGATTTGCCAAGCAGCATACTATATTAAAATATCTAATCAAAGTATTATGCAGTTTGAACTGATCTATAAGTTGGTGCCAAAGAGTTATTGGGCATCAAGTTACAAAAAATAAGAATCGTTGTATATAAATCCCATCATACCATCATATCATAATCAAATGGATTGGAGTGTGTGTCAGTAGAAGGAAGTGTTGCCATAATACATGTGCATTGTTCACTATAAATAGCATTCAAACCATTCCGGGAGCTAGAGGCTGAAAAATATACAAAACACTAAGATGATGAAAAATGATTTTATTTGTCTTGAAAAATCCCAAATGGTGTTGTCGAAATCTCCTTAATAATATTAGTGAAAATTTAAAAGTTATATTACGTTTTCGGGGTGTATTATTTTCATTTTGGAATAATGATATATTATAGGGTTTATTTACTTTCGCTTCGCATTCGGTTGTGGGCAAAATTAAAGTCGTTTCGAATTTAAATATTATACTTAGTTTCAATGAGGTGGAAAAAAACGTTTTATATCGCAGTTTTGAAAATAAATCCCTCACTTTTAGGACAGCTTATATAAAATGTAAATCAGAGGGAGAAATCTCTCTGATGATGTATACTGAGAGTATTAGATACCAATTCATCGCAGCATGGATTCATAGACCGATCGTTAATAATGAAAAAATGGCCAGGTGCGGGCGTCATTTTGTCTCGTTCAAGCAATAAATCATAACTTACCGATAGAAATTGTATAAATATTGCAAGAAAAGCCATCAGCCCCACAATGATCGTTTCTTAATCCACCGTTGCCGGAAGCAAATAAATAAATATTTCCTTTTCCATTTCTCCCCTGAAAAAAATATTGCACAAAAAGTTTTAGACTATTCAAAACCATTTACTACGGCATCTGATATTTATCAGACGGAAATCCAGAGACATAGTTTCTGAATTTGATTGAATCACACTGTAAGATTGTTGCCAGTATAATACATCCACACAAAGTATCAATTCACAACTTAAATGGAATTTCAATCCAAACTTGAAGTGTTTTTTCAACCACAGTATCATTATATAAACGAAATATTTTACGTGTTCTGCTCCACGCTGCAGAGATGTAGCTGTAAGCCTTGGTGGTTTGCGGAACAAGTGCCCATTGTCCGACGGGCCCCATGAATTCCTGAAACATAAATAGAAGCGGCCATAGCATAAATCTAATCTAAAGTTGAAGAACCATTAACTGCATATGTAAGAATTGTTCACCGATTTATTCATGGACATTAGTTTGTGTTCTAGAAAATTCTTTCGCAATATTCGCTGTTTGTTTAGGTATGGGTTAGTTAACAATTCGGCCTACTTTGTCTAGTATAGTATACTATACATACACTATGCGGGATGCGGATCATTTTGAACGATAACTTGGGGCACATTTGGAATGGTAACTTCGGATCATGTTGAACGTTAACTTCGGACCCATTTGGTACTGTAACTTCGGATGCATTTGGAATGGTTAATTTCGAAACTATTTAAAATGACAACTTCGGATTTATTTAAAATGACAACGTCGGATTGCGTCGTCAACATTTGCTCAGTTCTTATTTTGAGAAACGAGCCTTAAAAGCGATTGCAGATGACTTTTCCTGGATTTTCTTGTTTACAATTGAGTTTATTCAAGTTATGAACGCTCTTATTCGCTGAATTTCAAATTCCATTATTTCGATGACTGACACTGTAATTGTAATGCTATTATTGTATTTGTTGCGCTAGTGCTTTTTGCATATCACTTTCCGGAAACTAATTGATATGCGTCAAATGACTGTGATATAGTTCATTTGTTATTATTTCCTGATGTTCCTATATTTGATTATTACGTGTTTTCTCATTTTGAATTGCTTTAAAAGTACTGCCCGATTTTGAATCGGGTTCACTGTTTTGTGAGCTTGCAATATAATTTTGGAGGGTGGGTGCGTACTTAAACGTTTTTCAACTTTATATATACTAAGTTATGTTCGACTCCCAGGTATCTCTTCATTCTGTTTGTCGGTTTACTTTTTGTGTTGTTTTCATTTATGTTTGCAGTAGCTTCCTATTAGTAGGTTACGTGGACTGATTTTTCTTATTTATCAAAAATGAACTAATTATGATTTTCCTGTATCATTTCCATCCTTTAAATTTATAACACGCACAAGTCCGAAACATATTTCAAGTGAGCTACCTCGGTTGTTTATGCGACCCATAATCTGGCTTCGGTGAATTGCATTTTCATCATTGAGATACGAAATTTTGTGTTTTGCAAGTGACAAAAAATCGAGAGTAACTGAAAAACTGACCCACTCTCCATTACTGCAATAAAAAAGTCTCAACAACAAAGGTTGGATGGTCTATTTGGGATCGGACATTCTAAATGTTTTTGGTGTTACCTGTACATTGAATCGCAATTTATCACCCCATATTCATAGTTGGGTGATGGTAATAATGTTTACAGCATATATATTTATATATTTAGTAATAGCCGCAATACTCACGATGATACGTCGATATAATTTGCATTATAGATGAGGGCTGCTGCTTCTCTCACATCAGTGCTTTTGTGCCCAATCATTCGAAGACCTGCAAATTAAAAAATAAAAAAAAGTTTATTTTTGACATTTAATTAAAATCATAACAATATTCACGAATTTTTTGTGCCTCAGTCTGTTACGTTTTCGGGAAATGTTTGAAAAAGAAGTTATTGATTAGTTATCCCTTGATTGAAGATTTATCTAAATGCGGTGCTTTCATGAGTGAGATAATTGCATAAATCAAAATTTTCTTTAGCACGCAACATCAAATATACCTTACATATACATCTCTCTATATATAACAGCAATTCTATTTTGTTCAGCATCTTTTTGAACAGCATGCTCTAAAATAAACTTACCGCCAATTTTGGCATCGTGTACGACACCAACACCGCAATAGCCGTTATTTGCTGCCATTCCAACAACTCCCGCGCAATAAGTACCATGTCTGTAAATGATGGAAAATTATGAGAAATAATTTTTGGTGTTTTTTTAAAAATACGCTAGTAAAGGAAATTAAAATTAAGTAGGAAAACAAAATATCTTACGGTTTGTCACTATACGGCAACGGTCCATCACTGTCTGGATATTCGACGAAGTCGAAACTTGCATTTTTATCCTATATAAAGATTGATAATTTAATTGTGTCAATGTGTTCTATTTTCAGCTTATAATTACTTAACAATATTATATTAATATACTCCCTGTTGTGTATCCAATTTTTGTACTGCCCTTCATTATTTAGAATGTAAATAAACTTGTTTACATGAGAGAAAAAAACTGCTGAACACTTGAATAAACTGAATCTTTTGCGGGGTTAGTTTTACCTGGTATCGACTTGGAATTAGTAAATACACATACTGTTGAAAAGTACGTATTTTACTAATATATTTGATAGCCTATTTTTTCTGAATACATTCAACTGATATCAAACGTATAATTCCGTTTTGCTATCTTTTAAATAATTCTGTATTAGCATTATTTCTGAATTGCCTCAAAAAAAAAACGATTGTCGCGAATAACATTGCAAACTCCAAAGAATTTATCATGATTAGATTTTCCTATTTAATTTCAGTTAGCAATTCTTGTATGGAGATTAGATACCTACGTAATTCGGTGCAATGTCAATGTTATTATAATCAACTCCGTCATCCACAATCGCAACAACCATTCCCTTTCCCGTGATTCCTTTATCCCAGACCGCAGCAATATCCAAATCATATTCATTCGGGCCTCCTGTTTGACCGCAGTTGTACTATATAAGTATAATAAATAGAATGCTCGCATACATCACATATGTAAATTGTCATGAGAAAATTTTTAAATTAAACGAAAAGAAAATGATCGCTCCAAATATGTAAAAAACAAATATGCGTAAGTACAGGAAATTCATTGCAAATAAAAAAATCGTTGCATTAAGTGATTTTTTTATGACAGTTTAGTTTCATCAATACCCAACTTGTGATACATGCTGTAGTCTGCATGAATGTGAAAGTAAATATGGAAGGGGGCAACATTAATTTTTGAATTATAACAGTTTCTTTCATTAAGGGATTCCAATTTTTAATATGATTTTTAATCAGATTGAAGTCAAGTTGAAAATAATCCCATGTAGGTTTGATATGATGAATATAGTGAGTAAAGTCTTATTGATTGATCATTGATATATATTTAAATTGTTCTAAATATCACATAGTTCAGAAATTTTAAATCACTCACGAGTTGCCATTGGCAAGGCCATCTAAAATCGTTGAATCTGTACCGCATACTCATGTTTATATTTTTGTTATTCATTGTTTCAAACACCGTTGTTGGTATGCTGGAAAACCATAAATTATACCATAAATGTTTGGTGAAGAAAATTCTGCGTCAAATTCGTTTCGTTATTTTTAGGTTTGCTCCATCAAACCTCCTTTTTGTGAAAGATATCAAAAACTTGAGTTGATATTAATATGACACGAAAATAATAAACCGTTGTGATAATCTGAAACGATTGATACTCTATATCTATAAGTCTATATTTTAATATTAAAACAATGGTGCACAAACAATTTACATGCAAAAAAAATATTCAGGATGGTTCGACACAGGAAATTTCGCCGTAGGAAATCTCGTTGCATGAAAAATCGCCGCATTTTGCTGTAGAACAAGTGATAAAAAAACAGTTAGATTTTTGAAGTACCTTTTTATTCAAAAAAGATTTGTTATTGAAGAACATACCCTAAACCTAACTGTTTTTTTTCACAAATATATACTTGTTTTACTACAAAATGCCCTTGTGTCGATTTTTCATGCTATCACAAATATTTGTTTTACAACAAAATGCTCTTGTGTCGATTTTTCATGCTATCACAAATATTTGTTTTACGGGAAAATGTTCTTCTGTCGATTTTTCATGCTGTCACAAATACTTGTTTCACAGCAAAATGCTCTTGCGGCGATTTTTCGTACGGCGATTCTTCTATGCGGCGAAATTTTCTGCGGCGAATTTTTCACACAGGATTCAGAATAGCCCATTTGCGCGCTATATAACTACATTCAATAATACATCTAATATTTTACATCTGAAAAGGTTTAATTAACCGCGGACGTTTTATTAAAAAGAAAGAAGATTTTATATAAAGAATAAATTCAAGTGAAAATTGGACGTACGCGTGATCTTGGTCGGGAGAGTTTTTGTGACATTGACATTTTGAGGAATGATAGTACGATTTTTTATTTTTCATGTTCAGAAAATCTTTCAAATCATCGATCTTTTTAGTTTCTACTTCATGTTGAACTTGAAATTCGGCATACACAATCTGAAATGGATACAAATATATATATATATAGTGCCTTTAGGTAAAATATTAAAATATTTTCCTGAATATCGTCCTATGCATACGGAAAATTTGATTTCAAATTATTTTCACTTGTTAAAATATATGATGACATTTCAGTTGTCGCTCGTTCGTTTTTCTCTTAAATGACCGAGCGTAATTTTGCTGCGAGCATATCCTCACAAACAATAAACCCTATATATATCACAAATTGAGTTTAGTAATATTTGAGTTCTATGCTATTTTTTGTAATTTTGTGAACGGATTTTGTGAAGATCATGCTGAGTATAGTTCATAAGAGTGAGTAGGTTTCTATAAATAGCACTAGTTGTCGTGATTGCCAATACTGTTGACATAGTCTGGGCAGATTCATGACTATTCAATGTTTCTCACCTCTGGTTCATCGAATAAAAGCTCAGTTACTGCATCCTGATTTAATAGGTCTTTTTCCGCGCGTAAATGAAAGAACTCTGGCATGTGCTCATCCGATATCTGTTTTAACATTATCAGATGATATGCATTATAGTTTGTAATTGATTGAAATCATAAATAAATGTTTGTATTGATAATATATATTATTTAACAATTTATGTGACTAGCTGCAGATATTCCTCAGCCACTTTGTAAGTGGCTCATTTCTTCGCCTAAAATTTTGTTGTCCATGCTATTTTATGAAGCATATATACTAACTAAAAAACATAATATGCTGTATGAATATTAGAAAATTCAAAACGCACTTTAAGACAAAATATTCAAGCAATGTTAGATCGGTGAGAAATGTTTTGCTTGAATTTATACACAGTTGAGTAAAAAGGGGGCCGGTAGGAGAGTATATTGACACGAATTGTCGCCTGAATTACCCATTTGAAAAGAGGTAACGTGCCACTATGATCTGACTATTTAAAATTATCTTTAAATTTACCATTTATAAAGGTTGTTTAGAACATGCGTTATAGATCATGACTTACCGACCGAACCAATTCAAGGCCTAGTTTCTTCGCTATAGTGTTTACAACTTCCTTTTTGTTCTCGATCCCCTTTGTAACTTCTATGGCCCATTCATCGTAGTTTTCTTGTGGTGGCGTTGAAATAGCTATTTTCAGTTGAAAGAATGTCAAAATTGAAATTGTCAACAAAACACATTTTCCGATGCTCATCATACGACTCTGTTACTATTTTTCAACCTATTTGCCACGGTTACTACAACAAAATGAAACTTTTATCGAAAGTATGAAGTAATTTATTCCTATACATCTAGATCACTTCTCATCACTGTATAAAAATTCACAGAAATAAAAGTGAACGTTCTATCTCCGAATATCGACACTCACTACAGATCTTTTTGAATGTGCGGGTATATACTGCATATTTTCGTAATTTCACTGACACTGTTTCCTGTGCTTAACTACCACGTGTTCACGTTATGTTCCTAAAGAGGGAAAAATTTACACCAAACGTATGGACGAGATCCAGACAACCTAATCAAGGCAAATGACATGATCTCGTCGTTTGAATTTCCCGAAAAATACTGCCAATCCAATAGAATTTGTGGCGGAAATGAGCCGCGGCCGCAACCTGCTTTTACGGGTCAAATTTCACTTTCATTCTAATAAAAATGGCAAAAAATAGATAATATGTTCAAAATACCCGAGGTTAGAAGAATTCTAATACGACGAATCAAAAATATCAGTATCGATTTCATATTAGTCGGAAGTATAGTCGGTCGGAAAATAGTTACCTTAGACTCCGGGTTAAAGAAGAATTTTGACTTGACTCTGGTTTGTAAAAAAATTCGACCCGACTTCTTCTCGGAGAAAATATAATTTTGATAAAAAATTCGGCGCTCAAGAAGTATGTGCACCAAGATGGTGTACAACCTGAACCCTAACCTGGTACACATACTATGTTCAGATTGTGCGCCATCTTGGTGCACATACTTCGGCGGCTCCAAAAATTCTCGTATACATGCCTTCTACAATAAATAGACTGTTAAGAACGATTAGCATTATTCGCTGTTTGATTAAGATCAAGCGATGTGGTTATGCCCTCCTAGCCCCTAGTGTTACGCACATCAAACGGCAAGGTGTTGATAAACAACAAACATAAGGACACTTTATTATCCATAACTCGTGTAGAAAACCTGGATTATATGAGATAAGTCTAATGGTGATTTTACTGCCATATCTAGGTAAAATATTCTATCCTATTTGAAGTTTAAAGTAGTTCAGAATCTAAAGAGACAAACCCATGTAATGATATTCCTTTCCTATTTGACCACAACTAATTTCATGTTTGTAAAATTTGAATCAATCAGTACTGCCTATCGTGGACTTTGGGATATCAACGGGTAACTTCCTAGTTTTTTACTATCAGAGTTCATCGAATTGCACCTTAACATTAGACTGCGAAGTGATTGAAGCTCTTCTTTACTTAACGTCGAAAGCGCAGGCTATAAGGTGGGTTTCAAATCCCATGCCCGACCGCTCGCCCATATTGGAATAATAAATTAGGCAGGCAATGCAGATCTGAGAAAATTCCGGACCATTCAGATTAAATTAGCTTTTACCTAGAAGTGGACGATTGTTCCTAGCTTTGTTGACAGCAAAAGGAGTATAAATTGGTCACGTAAAGAAAAAGATTGCATTTGAATCTTGACTAGGGATTTGTTCGAAATGAATTGTATTAAAACAAATGTTTCAAATCAAGTTTTTTTTTGCCTGTTTTGTTTAAAATGGCTGTAGTATTTGATTTTTTGTTGTTGAATAAGTTGAAGAAAAATAGATGTAAAAAATTTGGCAATTGCTTCTTATTCGCGATAAACCCTTCGAAACCACAGGAATATTGACTTGAGCATACACAAGCTGTACTTCTCCACAAACGTGGTTGGTGGAGGAAGAAGACGCAACCAATCAGCCATTATGTGAACCACCCTGCGACGAGTCCAGCAAACTCCTTTTGCACATTGTCACATCACTCATGGGATTCAAACCAGGGCCGGATATACCATTAGGCAAGATAGACAATAGCCCAGGGGCCTCGAACCCCGATATGATTAGTAGGGCTAGGCATTTTCGAATATTTGAGGATTTCAGAACCTTGGGGAAATATTACATAAATTACTGAATACATAGAATCCATCATTCCGACAATTTGCTGAGATCCACACACAAGAAAAGTTGATCAATAATTCACTACTAGGAAAAGAGTCGTATGTCAGAATAGCATAGCGAAAATATGGCTTCAATAAAAAATTTGGGAATTCACCCCGACCTTTGGCAGGTAAAAAAACAAGATGGCGGCGATTCGAAATTTTCGTCTGAACAGATTCAAATAATTTACTATTCGATTCGAAATGCCCTAATGATAAGTACCAGAAGTTAATCAATTTTTCCTTTTTCGTTACTGAAGAATCCTTTTCTAGAAATAAAATACTTTTTAGCCTTTGACCACCCTGTACAAAGAATCCATTTTTGAGTTATTCAAAATGTTAATAAAATACGAATATATACACATTGCTTTACCAAAAGAAAGCCATGGAAAATAGTTTCATGCATTTCATTTAAGGAAAAAAGTAATTCAATTCAAGATGTACCTTAAAAAATTCAGTTTGAATAGCACTGATATTATATAAAACACAAGAGTAAAAGTGTACATGCGCTAAACAAACCACGCTCATCAATACTTTTCGAGCTGCTTGTACATTTAAAAAGGCACACATCCAATAAGTAAAAAAGGCAAACAATAAAATAATACAATAGAAAACAAAACGGTAAGGCACATTGGTACCAGCACTATATGTAAAATACTAAAAGAATATTATATAGTGATAGTACCGACAACACAAGATTTTAGACCTCAGTGCAAAGGGCAACCATATACAATAAAATTATATTACAAACCGCATTTGACATTTCTTGCAGCAGAATGGGTTACGATTTACAGTCTGACCACTGGTAACCACAATAATGATATAAAATTAATGCATGAAAACACATTTTTAAGGTACCGGTAATCAATTTCTTATCCTATCGTTCACAGACCTCATGCAATGATTTGATATAGAAACTGGTCCTAACATGGTGTAGCTGTTTATTTATAAGTTGCCCACACTTTTTAGTACCGTATGTGTCCAGTGATATAACTTTCATCACAAATGTGCTAGGATGGTTAAAATTTTGGTCTGCCTATAACTAAAACATACCACATTATAAAGTTGCAATAAACAGATGTTAAACAGCACGTTTCGGATGGAAGATTATATAATATGATACATTCATAAAAACACATGCTGGCAAGCAAAAATAAAACCAATGTATAATAGAATATATAATATATATGTATTTATGTTATATGACGATTTTTAATACGTTTTATAAAACCAGAACCGTTTTTTGTAATTAACGTTGAAAATTTTTGTACTAAACTTCCGTATATAGCTGTAAATAATCTGAAATGAACACAGGGAGAATTGTTCACAAAAATGAATTTAAGAGTCAAATATCAAGTAAAATGTGTCAAAAACATAACATCATTTGTATTCAACGATATACAGGCGTATATACTCTCCAATAACATAGGGTGCTAAAATGCTTTGTCCATGTAAAGAAGGCTACAAAGAATCAGGTGTTATCAGAGGAAAAAAAGGTCACATTATAGGCAAGTATATATTTGATCATCTCAAAGCCATATATGGCTTATACACATACATTCTCAGTATCGAAAATATTTAAAACAAAACACAAAACGCATAATTTTCATTCCATTAAACAACTCCTATCTCTCAAGCAGAAATTGATTTATTCACCCAGGCTAATCAACTATCAATATTTTGAAAAGAGAAAATTAAAAGACTTCTCTCAGGGTAAATCAACACCTCATGTCATCCAAAACAGCAATAATTTAAATCATTCATCAACAACTATCGTCAACGATTTTCATTATCTATCTAGTTCATTCTACTCAAAAATATCTTCATCACATATTCCACCAGATTAATAAAACTTAAACCAACCAGAGAAAGTTGTTAAGTACATTTTCCACATAGAGAACATTTTTATTTATGTCGTCTGCAGATGACTGAAGAACATTTCAGAAAAACGATATAAATTACAATATGTTCACAATGAGTTTGTTTGGTCAAAATTAAATTATGTACAACACTCTTAAGCCAGAAATTAATATATTTTATCATTTATTTAGAGGATTTTTCAAAGCAAAGTCTCCAAGAAACAAAAAATAAAACACTGCTATATACTATGCAGGCTCTTCTGTATTAGAGATGAACTGGTATATTATATTTAAAAGTTTTGTGCGCTAATACCATCGGTGCTGTGAAATGACCAAAACTTGAGTCTCGTCAATAAAATCAAAACATATCTTGATTGTTTGATGTCGTTACCAAATAATAATGAGGTTTTAAGGAATAAAACAATAACCCGAGAGTAACAATTTAAATGATAATTTAGTCAGTATGCGAGTCTGAAATAGTATCAGAAAACTAAGACTCATATAAATCATATTATTAACACTATGAATAACCACAAAACATTTCCACATCCACAGACCGTGCATCTCAACATATAGGAATATACATTGATCATTTCATTGCTAGAGAGAATTTTCGGATTGAGTCGTTATTATTTCAACTGTCATAGCACCTCAATTTGGTTACTCTATATTTACATATGCTGGAAACTGAAAACAAAACAAAAAAATACATGAAACAATACATAATATAAAATAAAATAAAAAGTCAATTCGGTCACAAACATCAACAATTGAAAGCTAGTTACAAAACGATTGAAAAAAATATTTCATAAAACCAGAGATCCCGATAATTGATGTAATGCAAAATAGAAAACAACATATTTCAATAAAAACAAGGCACATGAGGGCACATAAAAGCCAAAACAAACATGGTATGCTGGTATCAGAGCCAAGTCATACTGTCCATGTTCTCACTTTTAACGACAGGATTGAGCATGGACTCCACATCATGTATGAAGTCTGGCGACAGTGTTTCACTGATGCTAGGAACGAGTTCATCACTGTCAAGGGCATTTGATTGAGGATGATTTCCTTCGTTGCTGAAATCAACACTGGATGCTGGCAAACTGTCTAAGAAATCTGGAAAATGTTGAGCTTGTTGTTGTTGGTGTGCATTTCCACGTTGGACATGCTGTTGTCTTCCCTGCTGTGAAGTTGCCATACAACTTTGCTGTTGATTTATGTCTTGCTGATTATGATTGCCCCCATCTAAAAATTATGTTCATTAATATAGCAAGGCAAGGTAAATTTGTTGCATCAGTTTGAAGGTTTCTTAGGCACCAACTGATTTAACTCCAGTCTATTTTGGAACCACCTCTTATGACCTTATCTGTCCTAATGGATAAACTTCCAATAAAGTATGTCAGTTATGAATATCAGTTTGTGCCCAAAGTCCCATTCTACAGATATATAGATTGATACAGATATTCTAGATATATATTAATGCAAAAGCACCAACATCTTTTAATAGTAAGAGAGAAGCCTCAATAATAAAATTGTACAAATTTTCTATCGCATCCACATGTAAACTGATAAACCGGTGAAAAAATCAGGGAAAGATTTTCTTCACCTGTATCCATTTCTTCTTCAACACTTCCCAAATATTCATTCGGAGTCCTAGGAAGATTGAAATTACTTCCCATTCCACTCACACCACTCTCTCGACTTGGTTCTCGCTCATGACATGATGAATTACTACCCAAGAAAGGATCCATACCGGTCTAAAATTGACATGATAGTATTACAAATTTACAATATTGTAATTGTAAATAAATATTTATCTACCATCGTCAGGCACATCTCAGTTTGTTGTGAATAAAGGAGTATTGCGAATGCTTGAAATAAGATTGTTATTAGATATTGAAATGAAATTGTATGTGATAACAATCCAATTAATTTTGCCAGTGACAAAAAATTTATTAAGCTCACTTCAATCAACACTGTGTCACTGACCTAATGTGCACTACACAAGATCTTATTGGGCAACACTTATGTTTCTTCTAACACTATAACATATGAAATAACATTATTCAGGTGCTTTCTTGTTAATAATTGGAAATACATCATACGTTAATATCTTCCACTCAACAGTGGAATCTACTAGCAAATATTTTTTTCAAGGCACCAAAAGTCACACACAACCTGATGTGGCTTCAGGCAGGACATAGGACATTGGTTTATCAAATTATCATGTATCTGAAAAGTCTATTTTAATTGCTTATTTGGACTGCATTTTTTAAATTCAACCCAAGAGCTAAGTTTGCTTATAATTAGTTGTCTTACAATAAATAATTTGGTAATATTTTGTTAATGAGTGAGCAATATGGCTAGGGGTCAAAGTTTGGGAAAAACCATTTTATATTAATATTACAATTTATCTATTAAGTTTGAATTTTGTTTTTCAAATTTTACAGAGTTAGTTTGAAAATGAAAATTAGTAATGAAATTTAATAAGCATCTTAACTCTCGATAAATACAGGCATTACATTGTGGAATCATAAAAAAGTAATTCAAGGTGATTTAAAAGCCACTAAGCTCAGACATATCACTTTTTAATGAAAATAGAATACTTTTATTTATGCCACAAAACTTTTATAACTTTTTGTTCCACAGTATAAGACACTTTGAAAATATCAGCATAAGTCATTTAGTCAATCCAAAAAATTATTATTCAAATATCCAACTAAATCCATAGCTTACTTGTTTGAGCATTTGCTGTTGCCTCATTTTCATAATCATTTCTTTTTCTTTTGTGAGTTTACTAAACAACATTTGAGATCCTGGAGCACTTCTCTGTTGGTGAGAATTTGGAGGTGGTGGAGAACTGATGTCCAACTGATTCATCTAAATGTATTTTTAACATTACAAATAATACTAATTACTTACCGGTAATTACTAATTACTTACTCAAATTACCGCACAGAGCTAAATTGGAGAAACTCATAGGAGGTAAGATCAGGGTTAATCAATTTACCACCATGATGACAGTCTTATTTAGGAAGTAACCAAAATAATTGATATAACTACAAATTCATCGAGCATGATATTCACAATCATTTTTTAATATTATTCTGGTCATGTTTGATCAAACTTTAGAACCAAAATAATTCGATAGCTTTACATATAATCAGTATATTGATGGTTGAGGTCCAGCACGACTTTTTCAGCCTCCATTGAACCCTACAGAATTGTTCAGCTGAATTTGGTGACCACAT
This sequence comes from Styela clava, assembly GCF_964204865.1. NCBI lineage: Eukaryota > Metazoa > Chordata > Ascidiacea > Stolidobranchia > Styelidae > Styela > Styela clava. Next base: position 9,982,347 of record NC_135257.1, on the reverse strand, counting down.
TCGAGCATATCAAACTCAAAAAATTCCAGAAGTTCATGTCTAAATTTTTATATAATTAAAATAACTATGAAACAAACCAATGAAAACGCATTGTTTTGAAAGTCATGACAAAAGACAAAAAAAACTGAGGATGCAAATTTCAAATAAAAGAATATTTAAGCTCAAAACAATTTGATTTACTTCATTGCCGATTATAAAAATTTCTTCTGAGATGAGTAAAGCAAACATTATATGAAGTGTTCAATCATCATTATTTGGGGAAAACCACTTGTTAGAGCCCAATACTGTTGTTCGGTACTATTAAAACAATGCCGTAATTAGAACAATACTTCTTTATTTACAAAAAAATTCTGCACAAAACATTTCGTACGACAGACTACAGACATTGGAATAACTGCTTAATAATGGATATTCTATAGTCTAACAATTGTCCTCCTCTTGTCATGATATATTTTAGTCACATTGAAAAAGGAAAAATTGGGAAATAGATATTGTTAATACAGTGTTAAGCAACACTACCCAACATCTCATTAACAAAAAGTCATATAACAAACTAGGACTTTTTACTGTGGGACTGGAAACAGCAATACATTTAGATCACAGTTGAACGAGGGGTATTCACAAAAAAATTATTACAGTTCAATTGTTACCTTATGAAGCTGCTGTTGTATCTGTGCATTCATCTGTGACTGACCACCTAGATTCATGCCTACAATTGATGCAAATAGAATAATAGGAAAAAAGGATAAAAATTTGATATTGTATAAAAAGCAAATGATAATTTGCATGGAAATATTAAAAAAAAGGAACCTTGAAGTCTTGGGTCTAACCAGCTAGTGGTCCGTGTTTCATGATTTATGAAGTATATTTCACCCTGTGGTGTAGTTGCTTGTTCCCAACCACTCGGAAGAGGTTGCTGCACAACTAATTGCTGAAATGTTTATAGCCATTGATTAGTTTTATAAATAACAAGGTGTATTACTGCCTTTCAGCGTCATCTTGGGGCGATGCTGTTCTCGCATAAAAACGTTTAGCGCTGTGCAAATTTTGTAGCCATAACTTTTATTTAAGCTATTTTAAGGTTGCCGCTGACAAGTAGACCGAATAGTCATTTCACGGTTATCCTACCATTTGGTTTAAATATTTTGTGATCTTTCTTGTTTCCATTTTGTTATGCTTTACCGGCATTGCTAATAAAAAACGATTTGATTGATTGAACTAATTAAGCTACTATCATGTATTTTAGAGCAGCGGTAATACTGGGTCAAATACACAAATTTCTGGTAATGCGAAGGCCACACTAAATTTCAAATTATGACTCGGTTATGCTATTCTAGATATGATTATTGTTGCACGATAATATTGTTGATAAAATAACACCAAAAAATACATTGATTCAATCATTCAATTCAATTTATTAGTAAATGATATTACATTATATTATTGTTAACAACTAGAGAAGAACGTTCCAACTTCCGAGGCTTAAGTTTTTATAGCAATGATGCAATATGCAATCACTTACACCGATATATTGTCAGATCTTACCAAATCATGCAAGCAAAATACAAGCTGATGCTGTAAAACGCATGGAGCAAAGATGTAATTAAAACAGCCATAATCTCCAACTCGATATACGATTTATGTCTGCACAGCAAAGAATAAATGATGTAAAAAAATGTGATACCTCAGGCTGTTGTACACTATTAATATGCATCTGAGACTGTTGATGGTTGACTGCTTGCATGTTATTGGCATTAACTCTTTCTTGTTGCTCTTTTATTACGTCAATTCGTGGGTCAACCCAGGTAGTAGTTCTGTTTGTGTGACTGAAAAGTGATTATAAAACAAATCAATGTACTGGCAGAGTTGAAGACTTATAAATTTATATCACACGAAGCACTCAGTACTGGTACTATAATAACTTGCAAGAACCGTATTATAAGATTTATACTTATCACACCAACAACTAAAATTAGAAACAGACTATATTATGTTCCAAAACCATGTTAGATTCATGAAGTGCAGTTCTTCAGACTTGTTCGTTTAATTAACAAGTGACAGCAGGATGTGTTAGAAGTGCATTGTTTCCTCAATTGGACTATTATATTGGACTATTATAAGTATCTTAAAAGCACCTAGAAATTTGAAAATTACTTCATAAAAATGAAAAAGGGTATTTCTTGTAAAAAAAAGTAAAAATTAACTTATTTACATACTTCATGAAATAAGTTTGACCGTCCTGAGTTCTCGCGAATTCCCATCCCTGTGGTAATGGCATATCAGGTGGTATTTCAATATGATTACTAGGTTGCTGAATTTTCATCTGCATATTTGCGTTGGCTATTTGCAAACTTGCAGGTGATGACTTGGATCGGGAGTGCGCGATTTGTGGTTGTTGCAAGGCAAGGTGACTTGGCGAATTTTGGAAGGGTGAGTGTTGCATTGGACCTGGGGTAAAGTTTCCAGATCGGGGTCCAATATTATTATTCATGTGTGTTTGAGACTGCTGTGGAAGATTATTCGAAGATAAATTTAAACCGGATTGATGAGATGCACTTGAATCTGTACTGGAGCTCCGTGAGTGATTGACTGGTGTTGAAACTAGCCCACCCATTGAACGAGAGTGTGCATGCATCGGCACATGACGTGGTCTATCCGGTTGCTGAAAAAATGACTTGGGAAGTTTCCTATACTTCATGGGAAGGGATTTTGTCTTTTTATTAGGATCCAAAGCAACATTGAATAATTGATCCAACTCATTTGCAGAATCCTGACGGACATGAAGGATCTGACTATGGCCGGAATGACCTTGTGTAATAGTAGTTTGTATTTCAGGGTCATTTTCCTCTTCCTCCATATTAGACATAGACATATCAAAAGTCAACTGTTTTAAACTAGGATTATTAAAAGCTAGGAAGAATAAAATTCTCTCAACTTTGGACTGAACTTGAGTTCAATGTTGATAAAAAAAAAATTGTTTTAGCCTCAGAATTCACCAGGGAAGTAGTGATATGTGAAACGATAAACTTGGTTTCATCTATTTCAGTATTTGTATTCTGAACTATTGTAGCTGAAAACAACATAGGGATTTTATTACATGAGTTTTGGAATGTGTTCCAGAACCAATATATGAATAAAAATAGGAGAATGGTCCAATGCTAAAGGTATATTTTGCACATTAGAAAAATCTCATCTAAACAGACTATTATTGCTATATATCATAAAATACCTTGGAAAAAGCAATAAGTTTTTACTATAAATTAAAATTAAACATCAAAATAAACATAAAATTTCTTATATGTGCCACTACAAAAAGCTGATAGTATATACTGCACCTCGGTTATGTATGTTGGATAGGCCTATACATGTTTTAGGTTGATTATTGCTCTATTCACTGCTTAATATTGCTTACACATGTATTGCCCATTGCAAGATATCACAGCAATAATTCTAATGATAATAAATTTAACTCCTTCATGTCACATAAAAAGACCTCAAATTCGATTCGAACAAAAAAACTGATAGTACGGTAAGTAGTAACTTTAAGTACTGACAATTGTCTCTAAACCAGGTTATTAACCAAAGGTAAGCCATTTGTATTTAATTTGCATGAGAAAATTTGCTTTTGTTTAACAATAATAGCAGTGACCATTAGCATTGGTAAATCATGCTCACAGGCATATATGTCAGGAAACCATCACATTTGGATATTAATGTTGAAATTATTCTCTGAATGCTACTATTTTCATATAAACTAGCATTATAGGTTCAGAATTGAAAGAAAATAAACTTTGCACTTTCAATAATAAACTAGATATAACTAAAATAGGGTATATTGGCTCAATATTCTCCCCATTTCTTCGTTCTATTTGTCTTGCACATACCATAATCCAGTAATTACTGAATTATCGGCCATGCTGCCATGGGATTAGAGCCTATCAATGTAGTCCTAACGCTTGGCATGGTGCATGTGCACCAACCACTGAACCACAGAGCTTATCACAGTGGAGATTTTTTTTATTTACAGCAGGAACCTGATTGATATTCTAAAAAATTTTTATCACACGTCATCTTATGGTGGTTCTGCATAAGGATTGACAAGTGTTTTTGACAGAATTTATAAACAGATAACTAAATATAACATTCAGACATTACAGCATTATTTAGCTATTCCTAATGTTACGGTACCGTATGTTATTATATTTAAACTAATCCCAATGTGAGTGAAAATCAAGGGCTAGTTCACTAAACGACGTCAAGTACCGGTACTTCTAGTTCAGTACCGTACCGTACGGTGGTACGGTAGTCAGCAGTCAGGTATTTGGCATGGCGTAACCATTTTCAGATTTTCGCATAGCCTATGTCATTTCTAACCCTCACCTGGCTAAATTATGTCACTACAACACAACACCTTAAACGAAATCAGACTGTAAGAAGAGTCAGTGAATAGGTAGCCAGCAACTAAACATGTTTACGAAAAGACATCGAAATCGGCAACACTTTTCCGTCACAAACAAGACATCTATAACAGTATAAGCCAATCGTCAAATGTAAATGTCGCCTCCCCCAATGTCCTGCGCCACTAGCGTTGGCGGGTATAATTCCACACCATATAATTTAAAAAGAGATTTTTTTCACAAAACAACATTTACACCAACACCATAATGAATATTAAAGTTCTAGAGTTCGAATAATATCTTTTAGCTGGTGTCAGTTGGCAAACCCGATGAAATTCATCGTGGATTGTGATGCGCTGCGCATAACTTTTTTCAAGCATTCATATTTATAGTAACGGTAAAGTGAAGAAACGATGAAAAGATAAGGCAAGTCATATATAAAAAGAAAGAAATGGAAATGCAAAATCATCTTACCTTGAAATTTTATTTCACATAACAACATTACCACAAACAAGTAAATATAAATCAATATGAAAGCTCTACCCGTCGAATAATATTGCCCATCATGTCCCGCTGTTTTCAGCAAAGTAATGAAAAAACGATAAAAACTTGAATCAATTCAAGTATAAAGAAAAAAGTAAGTCTACAATACTTCAGAAACTGATCAAGTTGATGACATCGGGGCAGTTGCGTGCCTAGAGGGGGCGAAAGGGGCAGTCGTCCCAGGTAGCACGTTCTAGACCAGGTGGGTCAAACTTGCGGCCCGCGGGCCGCATGTGGCCCCATAGAAATTTCAATGCGGCTCTTGAACGCTTAACAATAATTGTTATTTCTCAAAATTTTGAAATCATTGTCCAATTCGTCACTTTTCCATCAGTATAATGAAAAAATACAATAGAAGTAGACATAATCAGAATAAGAACAGCATTCAATATGACTAAATTTAAAGATCAACTTCGAACCATGAAACTGTTGCAGTTACAGCAAGTACAGCTAAATCAGCAAAAAACCTGCTTCAAAACAATCTGTGAAAGTAAAGTTTATGATTTTTTGTAATAAATACAGTAAATTGCAATAATAGTGAAATGCATGAAAATAATATGCAAATGGCATTTGAAATTTAGGAAAATAAAAAAACTTCATTCGGTTGTTTAATTACTTCACATATATATATATATATGTCACAAACTACACCTATCTAAAATATGCTTTAAGTATACATTATCAAAATATATCAAAGTGTGTTTGCGGCCCTTTGCACAATTCCCAAAATGCAATGCTGCCCTCGAATACCCATGAGTTTGACACCCCTGTTCTAGAGGACAGCAGAACCGAGCGGTAGAGTTTGCGTTATTACACATGTTTTTCTCGATGTGTTTTTATTGAATTAAAAGCTGACAATATGTGAGTGACTGACTGTGGTGATGGTGAGTCAACAATAGATGTTTTCCCGACCACTGACCCCAGAAAAATCACTCATATATTCTACAGTTGCAACATTTTTGGTGCTTTTAATGATGGTTTCGCCTTAAACTGGTTTACATGTTTCAAACAAACATTTTAATTCAAAATATGCAACCCTGTTATTTAAAAATACCGGTAGAAAAGTTGAGCCTAGTCTGTCAAGACTAGTTTTAGACTAATTTTTGATTAGCAGCAATTAAACTATAATAAGTCGCAATAATCATTGAGTTTGTACTGAAATTTGCGAAACATAACGAAAAACGAATAGCATGCAAAAACGAGGTATGGTTAACAACCATGCCAGAAAATCTGTGTATGTGGCTACTAAAACGTCTACTGTTACGTCGCTTTTCCGAAATGGAAATGTTTGTTGCTTAGTTTGATGATTAATTTAATAAAAACAAACGTTTCTATCTTAGTTGACCTTTAATTTATTTAGTCTCATGCATAACAATTACTATAATTTGTTCGGTCCCAGAATTATGGGAATAGGGGTATCTTTATCAGAAACTTGCCACGGGCAGCAAAAAAGTTTTGCACAGCCTGCGTCGAAGTCAAGTGAATGTTAATGTCAGACAAGCCTGAATGATTATGGAATTTTTTTTCTAGGCCACAATTCCAATTTACAAAGATAAAAAATTAAAAAGTATGATGTTCACAATATCAAATATGTTGAAATATATCAGAATAAATATTTACCCTGTGATAGATATTAAACAGTCTTGAAAAACATTCAAAACTAATTAAACAGTTTTAGAAAACCTCAGAGATGTTTTGTTAATTCATCATCATATGTTGTTGTTGAATATAAATTGATTTATAATTGAAGGCAATGATCAGTACAAATGTAACGCATTAGGTTCAAACGTAATTACAAATTACCTCTTACGTATTACAAATTTCTTCGATCATTTTACAATGATTTCACAAATTACTATCCACATTTTTTTTTTAGTTTTAATAGACCTGGTGGCCCACAGCTTTATCATAATTCTTCAGAAATGTTTTGGGAGGCAATGTGTTGGTCGACTCCAGATTTGATGGAGTTCATGATATTATGATTTGGTCTTCCACTACAGGTAAACTACCGTACTAATTAGATTACGCAGGCGTTCCCAATTCAGCTTGCGTCATACTAACAACGAAATAAAAAATTCGCGGCACACTTATTACAAATGAAAGTTTTTAAATTCCCTATCAGAAAAAATTACTTTGGTTTACTATATACATTTTATATACATCCATTTCTAATAACGATCGTTGAATACTCGTTTTCTGAAATTGATGAGAGAAAATCTAAATGGTGTCAAAGTTTAATAGTAAAATTATGAAATCTATATATATAAAAAGAAAAAACGTGAAAAATTTTAAACTTAATATCATTTTCAAGATTCCAATTTCTTAACTGCTGACAGGTTGAAAAGGATTGTTCCAGTATTTTAATAGAAACGATAATTTATCCCAAAACAGAAATTTCCCGTAGTTTCAGTGTGACTAATTACCGAACAGTACTATATAAACAAAGTGGAATTGGTAAAATTGCAATCTTTCCAGAATGTTGCACAATACATCACCTATCGGTGGACATAAACTAATGTATCTTCATATGTATGTTACCATACTACTCCAATTACTGATTGCGATGTAATAAAGTTCATGATGATTATTGTGTAAAAAGCTCAGGAAGTTTCTGAAAATTTACCGTTTAGGTAACCCTGGATTACTGTGATACGACTTTACCGATAAGTGAAATTGTCCATCCCTCAGTCGGAGCAGAGAAAATTCACCGATTCATGGCACGCATGCAACTAATATATCTGTGACACCGGTATGACACACTTTGCATCTTTTCAATGTAAGGTATTATTGTATACGGGGATAGGTAATTTTTAGAGCTTTAAAATAGACCAAAATTCACACCGATGCTCCACAATTAAATAAGACGAATAAGACCATATTTATTCCAGGAAGAGAAAAAGCAATAAGACCGAAGTAATAAGAAAAGGAAATTACACACTTTAAACTCTCCATAGTAGTAAAAAAATTGACCGAACCAATAAATTTTATGCCCACTTACTGTGGAGCGTATTGTATATATATATATACATATCAACGTTTTATGATTTATTAGAGCTTACCAACTTCTATTCAATTAATCACTTACAATTTTGTCTTTGGTCTAACCATTTTCCCCTCGCTTGTCGTTTGTCTTTTATGTAACTTATATACATTTATTCAAATATGCCTTTTTTATAAATTTATAGTTGAGTTGTTTTTCTTTTTCTCTATTATATGATTTTAGTAAAGTTGCGTTTGCTGCGAATTTTTTCAATAATTCAAAATATGATCACCATAACGACTATTGCATAGTCAATGTTTGTAGCAAATGTAATTATTTTTTTACACTGAACCAGTAACAGCGCTTTAGGTGTCGTTGCTTGAAGACCTAATATGGTCCCTCGCGACTCCTGTCGCACAAATATCATTATATATTATTATATTTATTGTACCAATTTTTTGTGCATTTGATGTTTTTGTGACGACGAATAAATGATTGATTGATTGATATTCGGGGGCTTCGTTTGGAAAAAGAAACCTTATATTAAGCGACTGGCCTATAGGGTGTCATGTATCATTATCATGTATATATTGTAGCCTATGAACCGAGTAAGACGAAGTAACTTATTGCAGTTGTTAGAAAATGTCCACATCAGGAATTCCAGAATAATGAGCGGGACGGAACAAATAATGGTTGTCACTTTTAGCATCAAAGAGCTGGAAGCTTCATTGTGGACAACGTGTGACTGAAGACATGATAAGCAAGTTTGCGACATGATTAATCGATTCGCTTTTGATTAGCAAGAAGACGATATCTATATTTACTGTAGCGACCACGGTTCTAGTCAGTCTCCCTTTTCGTATTTTGGGTGCCAATAAACTGGCAACGGCAACTTATTTGTTCAAGCCTGAACATTTCTTGAACCGATTTCTTACCTCTGTCTCTTTCGGCGTCGGGTCGCATGGGGTTAGTTCCTATCTCACCAATCGGCGGGTTTGGGTCCTAGCTTAGACGCGGTTGACGTTCTCTATTTTATTTAAGTTAACATTGCTTCTATTAGAAAACTGATCATTTTGGGGTTTGGTTTCGAGTCTCTTTTTTATGTCGTTAAGTGCGGACGACTCTGACTCTGAAAATATTCGTTTGGGTTGATAACTGGGTGATAAAAACAGTAACGAGATCCGCAGGGGCTTTGCAACTTTTTGCCACAACGCGAATTACATGTTTCCGTAACTAATCAAAATCTATAAAAGCGTAGTAGGGCACCAGCAAAAATTTCCAAACACAATCACAGTTTACCGATATATTGCAGTATGACATAGCGAACAGAAATGAACAATGCTCTTGAAACTAGACCTCAAATAAATTCTCTTCTAGTATTGAGATATCGCACCTCTCTCATTTCTGCAAGCTATACTAAAAATAAGGCAAAGGCTAAAGTAGTAGTAGCTAGTAAATTTATTGGAACTTTTAGGTAAATGATCAGTGACAATACATTAAATAGCACACAATGGCAAGCCAAAAGTGATACCTCATATTTTATACCTCAAATGCATAAAGAAGCGGAACTCGCATCACTTTTTTCGGTCCGCATCACTTATTACACAAAGGACGCAGTAAGAGTGGAACAACATATATACACAATATTGAGAAAATTATATGTCCGTGCACCAGCTTTTTCCATCACTAGAGGCCGCCAAGACGAACGGATCATCAACCTAAAAGTACGAAGACGCTCTCTATTCAATTATTTGATAGCCAAATAGTCTTAGTAATACTTTTCTCAGGACAACAAATTCATCTGCAAGTTTGAATCACGCTGGAAATAATGTTCTCATGTGCTGGACTGGGAGCCATGGCACATCTATTAGGTATAACAATCAGATCCGAGTAAATGAACCAATAGATTCTAGTCATGCTATACAAACAGATTAGAAGTAATTTTTGAGGCACGGTACCTTACATTAATCAAAAAAATTCACCCCTGAGTAGGTCATTACGCCTTAAGGAAGAATCACAACGAAGGTCGTAGTTAAGTCCAACAATCTTACTCTTTATTCACCTCAAATGACGGCACATAATTCCCAGATTTTCTGAACGAAAATTCATTTTTAAATCTTGCAGATTGTAAAATTGCTGTCGTGTCACCGTCTGTCGCTTGTGGAATGCCTCGAATAAGTTTCAGCTTGCAGTCAAACTGCAAAAAAAAAGTAATTACAAATGCGGTGAAGGATTGCTAACAGACGGGACTTTGGCAAGTTGTGCTGAAATTTAACCACGACGCCAGGATTGAACTTCAGGCATGAAAACTTTACAGCTGCATTGTCAGAACCTTCAGTAAGACACACGCCCAATATTACATGAATGGTTATTCGAATGCGTGCGCAGATGATGCGGTGGATGGTTATGAGCAAAACACTGGAGGCTATATCCACTGAGCCATCGTTTATCTGTGATTTATTTATTTTTTGATTGTAATGCATTCATTCTCCTATTTTCATTTGTTGGCGTTTCAATATTAAAACGTGGCAAATTGAATACCACCATGCAAACGAGTTTGAATTTTATTTTATTGAAGGGCAGGGAAAGAGAAAGGGGCCGTGGCCACGGGATATGTCGATTTATTTTTATTGAAAAATGCTGGTGTTATTACGCAATCATCGCCAACGAGACGATAAAATAATAATTGAAGAAGTGAACGCGATTGCTAAATTTCCATCTGACAATAAAGATCGAAAATTATGTTTTATTCTTCGAGTCGGCGCTGATTTAAATATTTCTTGTCGGCTTCTGATGCTTTTGTCTTTGCTCATACGTTTATCCGCCAACTTAAATTAAATAATATTATCACCATCGACACCTGGAAATACATATGCATATATAATGTAATATTTAAACGCTATTTTTGATGCTGTTAAAATCTCCCAATATGCTCGGTCACGATCGTAAGTACCGATTCGGAACCGAGGATAGAAAACAATTACGAGAATTTAGTGCTTTGGCCGCACAGACTATCTCCACTATGAAGAAACAAATGTAAAATAACGATGATGATTGTAAAATATTTTCAATCAAAAAAGTGTTATAGGTACTTCGGGTCGGCGCTGATTTATTGTCGCAGCGCAATTTCATTCAAAATGTGGACACCGGCGCGAAAATGCGTGCGCGATATTCGACATTCTTATAAGGACTCAAAACGACATTCGGAGGTCGTGATATTCGAATTGGACATCCCTGCATGACCTTAACTATGTTAGCATCGCAATATTAAATATTTTACATCGACTTTTCCATTTCACATAAGACCAAACCAGGAAGATTCCGGTGCTTCAATATAAAGTGGATCCCTTACATATCAGTGACTTCGTGTATAGAGAGAGACTTGTTCATCACAAGTCGATGAGATAAAACATATAAGTTTTCTTATTGTAACAATACATATGGAATAACATCTTTAACGTCTAACCTGTATTTCATCTTCATGTCCAAATATCTCGCCTTTATACAAAACATCTTTTGGTTCGCGAATAATGTTCGTGGGAAGTTTAAAAAGACGGTATGTAACAGCGACAAACTTGGTATCACCTAAAAAGATGAAAAATTAAGGAAACTTCAAGGGCATTGTTTTGCAGCAACTTCATTTACACAATTAACAAAGTAGACATAACTCATTATGTGATCATTATTATTATAACTCATTGTGCATAACCGCTGCCACATTCTACAACCATGAAAGTCTAAAATCTGTGTAACGATGTTGGTATGCTATTTTCATACCGCAGCTGCACAAGAGGTCTCTGGGTTATCCTAATGTGACATAATTTCAGTAACCTCACCTACTGAAGCCTTTATATCAGGTTGTATTGCATCTACAATTCGTGCACTGACAGTTCTCGGTATTTCAAACCCAATATCCTGTGCAAGAGAAAAGAGCCTTCTCCAAGGTAACGCTCCGCCCATTCCTTCCCCTAAAAACAGCAAATTAGTTCACTCAAACGTCGTAGTACTTGACGAATCTTATTCAAGATCTTCATAAACATTTACCATACTGCGGATCGCACATATGAGAACGATATTCAAAACCTGTGTAGATGAGAATATAAAAAACGAGAAAGCAATGCTCAAGTATATGGACATTTACGTAAAACAGTCCAACTTAGAAATCACTCTATCTTCAACGCCGTTTCCCTAGGCAAGCGTTGTGTTTCCCTCATCCCTCGGCAATATAACGTGGAAAGCGCCAAAAAGGATTCTGGTTTAGTATTAACGATTATCGTTATGAAATTATACCCCATAGCACTTCATTATTTTTCATTTCTTCAGTGGGTTCTCTGTCACTATACATATCACTGAAATAGAATTCTCCACCATTTTTTAAAACTCTGAAAGCTTCTTGTAAAACGGATTGCTTGTCTTCGCATAAACTGATAACGCAGTTTGATCTGATAAAACAAGTGAAGGATTATAATGAGATCTATCCCGACTACTCAATTGAATGGCTAACTTCCAAACTCAACAATGTGGCTTACATAATCAATAGTCTGGAATACCCAAACTAGTTGAAGATTCCCACTCCCAGACAAATTTGACTAGACGTCATGATTAAGTTGTCCTTAAAAACTAAATCTTATTTCATATATCAGGGATGACGAACCACTGACCCGCGGGTCACAAAGTGACCCACCGCGTTTTATTTGTGACCCGCCAAGCGAAGGCACGGAAAAAAAAAAAAAATGCTAACATATCAGTGATAAAACCGGCCTTAAATTAATCTAACAATTACTAAACTATTATAATGTACCGTCAGTTGGAAAGTCAGGGAGGGCTGTGATCGCGCATGTTCAAAATGTTGATTTTCGCGCCGGTATGGTAATTTTCAAACCCCTAATCTTTTACGCATGTATGCACCGCTGTGTACCGTTATTCAGCTATTGGACCTGACATCGTTTATGAAATAACAATACAATTGAGGGAGGTTGTTCATTTCTCGCAACGCCTGTCTTTTTTGAAAGTGCATCTGCAGACTCCTTTAGTGGTTATACGAGAACTAGATGCTACTTTGCATTTTATTAGTTTCTCGCCTACAATGCCGTTGTGAAAACAAAAACTTTCCGACTTGAAATAAAAATCTAGAAATCTGATATAACAATGGGGCAATGTAAAAGTGGCTTAATGTGGTTGGGAGCTGATCAAAAATTATAACACTATCAAAGCGGAATTACCTCCAAACACTAGAACCGTAAAATAATTTAACGCATCATCCTAAACGTTTTTGGTAATTCATATGCGTTTTTTTCGTACTCCAATATCATAAAACCGAGTGCCATAAAAAGTCCCTGATATAAGTGCTGCATAAGTAAAGCCCAAAACTACACCAACACCAGCTTATAAGATTCGTTTCTTATAGATACAAACGTGAATTAAATATCTGTGACCCACTCTCTTTTGTTCCGCGATAAAATTATAATTTTTGACCCATTCATTGAAAAAGGTTCGCCATACCTGTCATATATGATACAAAATTTTAAGCCGACTCACATTATGACATCAACAGATTCGTCCACTATTCCAGCATCTTTCAAATTTTCAATATATCCTTTTACGAATTTTACATTTGATTTTTTGAATCCGAAAACATTACGATGATATTCAATGTATTTATGTGCAATTTCCAACTGTAAGAATTCATATAATCATTTCAATAAACTTGACTCCATCTACATTTTAGTTTGATTTTATAGAAGTGAGCTATTCTGGATATTGATCCACGTCCACGTCTAACATTCAATTGGTTAACTTGTGTAGGTCAAATTATCGTTTTGAAAATCGATCACGCTACGGACTATTTTGGCCAATGGCCAGCCCATGCAGAAACGAAATTCATCATGCCACAACGAATTTAAAAGAATCACGATGGAGCTTTCTATACGCAAATGTCCCTCAGACTTGCACGTAATCGACCGAAATCAAATCCGTAATTACGGGGAAATCGCTTACGAAATGACGCGCTAATCGCGATAGTTTTACTTCATTGTTTGCTAAATTTAAATCCATTGCTAATTCGTATTTATGAACAAAATCTTTTTGTTCAAATTATATTTATTTAGTTGCATGAAAACCCAAATTTTCTAGGTAGTTTAGGTTAGGTGATCTCAATAAAATATATAAGTATACAATACAAAGATAAATAATGACATTTAATTCCATAAGTAAGTAACTGAAATCGAATTATGTAATTTAGTAAATTACGTGCAGGTCTAATTTATTTATAGCTGAACTGAGCAGTTTGCTTTGCAGTTTTTTTTAACACCCCTTAGAAATGTCGTGAAAAATGTAAGGCTTGAGTTTATACTGTCATCTACATTCTACAACGCCCAACGTTCTTAGAATGAGAAAGTATAGCTTTCAAATGAATTAAAAATGAAAAAATCTTCATTTTCATATAGTAAGACCTGTTCATCTGTCATGTCAATACCAGTAACAAATCCATCTTCACCAACAAGTTTGGCAAGAACATAGCAATCTCTTCCACTTCCACTGCCAAGATCTACAATAGATCCGAATAAATGATGCATACAAAGATTTATTCTAAGAATTCAGAATATCGATATCGCTGTTCAATAAGGTAAAATTGCTGCAAAATATGTTTATGTCTTTGATTTACACTTGCAGGGGAAATAATTTAGGGTAGGATACACTGTTCAAACATTGAATTTTTTATGTTAGTTACTGAAGAATTTATTTTTGCCGTAGGGCAGCGGTTCCCAAACTTTTTGTTCGTGCGGCGCCAAATTATCAGTAAAAAAACATCTCACGGCGCACTTACACGAAAAAAAAACGCTGCTTCTAAATAAAACTCAATTTTGTGATCGTTAATGTGTAGCTAATTTAAGCATTTCAAAGTTTGTAAACATATAGGCCCGGGGAATACAGGCAAAAGGTCAACTCTTTTTCCTCATCTCTGCGTGATTTTCCTTTAAAATGACTTTAAATATCACTCCTGTTCGCTAAACTCGGTTCAGCAGATAAATAAACTGCAGCTTGCGAAATTACAGCAAGTGGTGTCTACCTCTATTGTTGCGCAACAATGGATGCAGAATTGCAGATACTACGTAAGAGAAATTAAATAAACTTGAATTTATTGATTACGATGTATAAAATATTTGTGTGCCGCACTCTTTGGGAACCGATGGCGTAGGCGTAGGGTATGCTATAAAATATAATGAGGAGCAATTCAATTAAGTATGGATTTTCAACTCTCATCCAATTACATTATATTCTAAAACTCATCAGATTCGCATTTTATAGTGGTAAATAATAATATCAAAATATTAAGATGAACAGTATTAAATTCAGTTTCCATTATATACAATTAAAAAAAGACAGTCAAACCCAATATGCTCATTCCAGCCAAACATTCAGGAAGTGTGATCCCACAACCAAAGAACTTTGCAATAACATCATTGTGAATCAGTTTCATCGTATCCCGGACATAATTTCTCATCGTACCAATGCTTGGCGAACATGCTGTTGTTTTTATATCATCAGTTGTTAGAATGGTTTTTCCTATCACGAATAATAAAATGGTCTCAACTCCAAAGGTAAACTGTACTTATGGTAAGATAATGATTTGAAATTTAACTAATATGGGAAATAAGACGGCGGGAAATAACAGCGTCGACACTTGCCGATGAGGTGAAATTGTTCCATTATATGCTTTGCCAGTGGAAGAGTACAAATGATAAAAAACAGAATGAATGGCTGGGAGAATAAATAGGTTCTTAAGGCGGGCGTAGTGCCTTGAAATATTTTTTTTACACAACAATTTCTGAAGCCTTTTTAATCCGGCAAGCGAGATCCTGAAAGACTAATATATACAACTATAATTACCAACCATAATATTCTTTGACATTGCCATGGACAGATGATCCCTTGGTACAATCTTCTCCTCCTACTTCCATAGTACGTTTCAACTACTATTAACTAATTAGTTATAGTATAGGATAGGATACTAATCTGACTCCAATATATAAAGGAATAATATAGGTAACGTGCGCGAACTGGGATTGTTTATTATCCCCGATATTGATATATCAATACAAAAAGGTCACATATACAAACATGTGTCAATATCAAACTTATTGTTATTGACAGATGAATGAAAAATGATAGCACACATTTCATATTACTCGGTTAAAATCACCTCTCGCTTTTTATCTTAAAAGTCATACTTCGCAAGCCCCCATTTACGGAAATTATAAAGGAATCTATCCCCTGAGGCTAAGCTAAGAATTAACCGATTTTCACGATAGCCTTTTCACGATGTATACATCTTTCAAGACCTCTTGTTGGTTTAATCATAGAGCATAAATTACAAACTTTATTTCTATTACTATCAAATATTCCGCGCATCGTGCCCAAAACACGAAATTTTCACAAAATATGATTGTCCCTTTATCCAGTAATTTCTGTGCGCCAGAAGAGAAGATCATTCAAGCGTTTACTATCTGCAGCATTAAAATGGTGAGACAATGGTCACTTCACAGACGTATGCATACCACCACCGTGAAGTGACTCACATGCCTTTTTCTAATTCTGTGCAGTGGTGCGTTAAAACTATCTATTGTGCTCAGTGAAGGGCGGTGGTGTATTACTTTATACATGGGCGAGTCCTGAATTCAACACGATGAAAATTATCTCGAATTTTAGACATGGACCAAATACATGTTGATAAGCAGTAAATTCAAGTATATTTTGCGGTAACTCAGAGATATGAATTTCAAGAAAGCCGAGTGGAGAACACCCCGGCGTTTCAATCGACATTGACTTTTATATACTGATTTTCCCATGTACATTATCGAAAAAAACATTCACCCCGCTAACAAAATAAGCTCAGAGCAAGTTTGTTCATAAGATTACGTAGTCATAGGAGTTTACCCTCAGAGAAAAATACCCGTTGAAAATGCCGAACAGAATCGGTCAGTGCTACTATAACGTGAGGCACACGCATTCATATACGAGATCGAAAATGTTTTGAAGTCCGGGCCAATAACAGGCCTAGGTCCTATACCTGTACATGCGTTTCTAATTCTGCCATTTTGCATTGTATGACGTAATAATTCGTAAACTACCTTTAATATACATGGCAATTTAAGAAGTTTTACATGAATTTTAGGGTAAATCACAAATTTTTAATCCATGCAGCAACCAAAATCGAAATATAAGTTTAACCGAAATATAAAATAAGTTTTGTTATTTTAAAATTTTCGGCCCTCGCAAAGCCAGATGTCAGTATATTTTATTTTATGTGGTATATTATAAAGATACAGTAAGTTTGAAATTTCAAAAATCAACATCAAATATTGTCCTCTTAAGGGGGCTAGATACTATTTTTAGTCAAGTCATTTTGTATTCATGCGTAATTCATTGCTGAAAAGAGCCTATTTCGCATCAATCGGCATAGGTGAAAAATCGTAAAAATATACACCTTTCAAACTTTAGTCACATGTCTTTTCGC
Organism: Styela clava; assembly: GCF_964204865.1. NCBI lineage: Eukaryota > Metazoa > Chordata > Ascidiacea > Stolidobranchia > Styelidae > Styela > Styela clava. The sequence goes on along the minus strand of NC_135257.1, from coordinate 9,964,910 downwards.
CCAAGAGGGGCGAGATTTTATTATTTGGTATTGATAAGGTTCCAAAACTCAACTACAGTACATAATACAATTTGAGTCGATGGGTACAAAATTTTGTATTCATGCGTAATCCATTGCCGAAAAGCGCCTATTTCGCGTATATAGCATGGCTGAAAAGTTCAATCATCTATCCAATTTAGGGTTGCCAACTATAAAAAGTTTCAATAAAGGCCATAGATTACCGTCATCATTTATTTTGTAACTTACAGGAAAGAACAATATAAAACAATGAAATAAAAATATATACAAGCTAAAAATATATATAAAAAAATCGTCATGTGTTTTTCATTTAATGTTTATTTAATATTGACCCAAACAAGCTGTAATTTCGCAGTTGCATAAGTTTATAATTTTTAAAGTTATATTTCTGCTGACTCTTTGCTGAATTCAGCAATTGTGGATCACGTTTTATATTTCCCGAAAATTCACGTCATGTGTCCTTCAAGTTAAATTATATTAAAGGTCACTTTTCATTAGTTGTATGGAGCATCTGTTTATTACACTGCGCTATTTAGATGACATCACACTAAAAATGTGTTCACAATAAGCTGAGGTTCCAGGAATTGAGAGTACAAATATTACTATTTTGAAAACATTACCACACTTAAGATTAAAACTTTTTAAGAAAAAAGTGCCATTTTAGTTATTGAACTAGAATTTACTCAAATCTTGCAGTGTTGCCATTTTTGGAAAATTAATGCAAAATATTTGAAATGTTGATAAAATTGTTATTTCTTTGGCTATTTGAGCCGGACCAAAGCGAAATTAAAAAGAATAATTGAAAGCTTGCAAATACATAAACGGAAGCGATTTTTAAGCACAGAACAATATCAAACACAGTACTATAACTATCGAGCAAAACGACGTTGGAAAGAATAAAGGACAATTAGCATGCTGAAAAGGACAACGCCATTGTGGCAAGATGGGAAATTATATTTCAAGCAGTCAACTTTATCTGTCAGAAAAGTAATTGGCGAACATATATTAGGAAAGGCATTAATATTGGCGCGAAATATAGCTTCTACCTCGCGCAAAAATACGAATGGCATAAATATTGTGTAAAACTATCAATTTTCAAATTTTCATCATGTGAGTTAGTAAGTAACGATTGTGGCATTCATCGTGACTGACACTGTCCATGGAAACAAATGCATCTCTCTGCAGATTCCACAGTCTTGTTTTTTTTCACTTATTTGAGCACAGCCCAACCTGCTAAATAATACAAATCATCTGCTTGGCAGGTGCTGAAAGAGACCAATGTATCAATCAGAAACGAACATTCACGGCCACATAACATTACCCAAGGTGGCTCACCGAAATGGGCTCTCCATTTACATGTATTTGGCCATATTTTATTGCCTATCTCTATCTTTTGCGCGGCGATTACAATATCATTGCGTGGCATAGACTATAGCAGGGGTGGGCACACCGCGGCTCGTGGGCCGCATGCGATCTTTTTGGGCGGCTCTTCTCGCTGACATAAATTATTCTCCAAATTTTAACTAACAGAAAAACTTTAATGTAAACACTTTTAATTTAAAAAAAGTCGTAAAAAAGTTTTCGTCAATGATTAAGACAAATTATGTTTTAGTATGAAAATCGCTGTAGCGTTGAATTTCGAATTTAAGTCAGTCGAGTCAGCAAATCTTTCGTCACAATGGTCAATGTTTATTGATGCGTCGGCGGTATTGCAGCTTGATTGCGGCTAGTTAGTCTAAGTTACTGTGCGGTATGTCTTCAATTAAAAAACGAAAGTACGAAGATGAAAACAGAGTTGTCAAGTCAGAATGGGAAGAAAAATACTCATTTACCAGTCAGGAGAATAAATCTCTGTGCTTAATCTGCCATAAGCTACTAAGTCAGAATAAAGTCAGCAATGTTGAACGGCACCATGAAACGAATCATGAAAACTTCTTACGAGACTATCCTCGTAAATCAGCTATAAGGATACACAAATTGAATGAGCTCAAATTGTGCATATATTTGAGCATAGTTGCCTTGTTTATCACCTCTAATGTTATTATACTCTTGGTGAATTTTTTTTTCTGTTCATGGTATTTTGATAATATTAATAAATTCACAAATTCTGCGGCTCTTTTAAAGTTCTGACTTGCAGCATGCTGCTCTTATACTAAAAAATTGTGCCCATTCCTTGACTATAGTATTCGTGCTATATATACATATATAACTAGAGTGCGATTTACTCTCGTTTTGCGGCATCATCTGAAGATCCATTTTGAATTCGGTGAATGAACAAAATCGGTGAACGATTAGAAGCCAAGTTTGCGTATAATGGCGCAAATTACAATTAGGCATTGACATTCAGGCGACATTGTTCTGCGGATCACTTTACGTGAGTTAGATTACGCAATCGCGCATTTTGTCGTTCACATCTGGAGTTCCAATTGTATCAGGATCATAGCATCGGCCGCGGTTAAAAGCTATATATTCAAATGCATCTTGATTGAACATGGTTGATAATTTATAAAAAACGAGGGCCATGATATATACGTTTAGTTAACTTTAGTATCTGATTATGGGACGTAACTAAATGGCCAAACCAAAAAAATGTTAACCCCGCGTCTTTATAGGGTTCCGCCGGAAACATCAGGGCTAATTTTTTACTGTTGGATATCATTAAAATTACAATTAAGTTTTATCAACAAGAACGTGGAAGACATGATGGCGTCGCTAGATCACTCCGACGCAAAAGAATTGAAATATCCTACCAATCGGTTGATAAGAGCTGTAACACCAGTCGCGGCGACTTTATACGTTATAATGTACAACTTGTACGCTCCGATGAAATTCATTAGGCCGCACAATGTGCTAGTCATGAGGCCGTTTACATTCCATAAATTTTTTGGAGCAACTCTTGCAACAGCTCGTTAAATCAAGAAAAATTTTCCCGAGAAAATTAGGGTATTTCATCAGCTTCTGGAATGATTAATGTAAAACGTTCGGCATGGTGTGAACAGGTATCACAATACCTGCTTTAAACGTATGCTTTAGGTCAGTGACGTTTCCCACTTGTGAGAGAAAGCGATATGTGTTTTTCATAAGGAACGTAGAGCTGCTGTGTTGCAACGTAATTGCGTAACGAAGTAGTTAGGGAACGTCGTTGTTTAGCTCAAGTTGGCGCAGCGGACATGTAGAGAATTGGAAGACATTGAATAAAATAGCTTATACAATTTTACTGGTGATCGATAAATGCAATCTAATGCGACCAGCCGAAAGCTATCTTTAACATCTACAAATGTGTCTATATCATATTAGGTTAGCCCAAAACCAAGCGAAGTTTTTGTTATTTAATTCAAAAGCTTTTCAAAAAAATGTTACGCTTTCCAATTTTTGTACGATAATCGCGACATTTTATCTCCATCTCATAATTATATTTAATCTCCTAGATTGTCTCTCAAACAATATAAAACTTGTCTAAATATAATATAAGGTTCGTGAGATATCAGATTTCAAAGTTGCCTAGCTCACACGGGATGATAAGATACCGTAACTATCGCAACTTTCACGAAATCGCACGATACCAGTATTGTTCCACTAGGCCAGGGTCGTCCAACCCGTGGCCCGCGGGCCATATGTGGCCCGCGGAAACATTTCGAGTAGCCCGCGCTGTAATTTTTCAGTATGAATAAAAAAAAATTGAAGTAAAACTATTCTTCGAGTGATGTAGTATACTAAGATGTGATACAAGCGATTCTTTTCCTGAAATGCGCTCTGCCAGCCCTTTCGAACGAGCTATTAGTGCCATTTTGAATCGAAACCAACTGGGAGGAGATATCGATACATAAAGGTGCCATAGCCGCTCACACACTTGATCTTAAACTACTCTATATAACGTTATCGCAAAACCATCGAAGCCATTCTTAGATTAAGAATTTGTTAAGGAATGTATATCATGTATTGTTTGGGTTGCCAATGTTTTACGTCCGGAAATAAAAGAGGTGTTTGCAAAAATAGCCTGTCAAGACAGACCATAACTCGTCACGTCGAAAAGCATGAGAACTCATAGCGGGAAAATTTCCATCGTATTCGTTGGCGCTTGACGAAAGCGCTGACATCAAGGTTACCGCTCAGTTGGCGATCTTCTTGCGGGGGTTACCGTAATAATGATTTTGAAATTACCGCAGAGCTCGCAGCCATTGTCCCTATTTTATCGGTACGACAAGAGGCATCGGTGTGTTGGGAACTGTGATGAAAAAGATCAAGCGTCTTGGCTTATCTTTGGCAAAACTTCCGGAAACAACTACTGATGGCGCCCTATCAATGCTTGTGAAACAACAGTTTTATTGGTATGAAAATTGTGAAAGTTTGGTGTGCGGGTATTGTTTGTTTTTTCATTAACCTGTTGTCAGTGCAGCAAAACTAGAACCTAATGTCATGTTAAATGGCCCGCGCAATTATTAGTAAACTAAATGTGGCCCTTCGGCCAAAAAGGTTGGACGACCCTGCACTAGGCAAATAGCAAGAGAAAAATGCTAAACTTACGCGAATGAAATATAAAACAGTAACAAATCTCCAGAAAAATTGACGAACGAAACCTCCTGATCAGCAGACTGATGAAGCTAATACAAAGTTTACAAACTGAGCATGACGCGTTCCCTGTTTCGCCGGGCATAAAATAGCGTCCTTACTGCATCATTGCACTCGGTGTCTCCACTTGGGTTATAGCCGCCACAAGCACTGAACTGGAAATCTCTGTGGGTTATAATCACTTTGGTATAATACAATCGAGGCAACGCTCAGACAATGGACGCCATATTGTGCCTGATGTTCTCGGCCATCCAATACTGCGCCTTATGAGAGTTAGCACACAATTATTGAGACATAGGTACTTTTTATTTTCACTAATATTTTGCGTAGAAAAATTTTGAAGGTCGCGTTTTTAAGAAGAATCTTAGTCGAACATGCTGATCCTTCCATGTTTGCCAAATTACATTATAGTACATTAAATTGTCTTTGAAGACAAGTATACCGGTTCCGAGTTGCTTCCGAAGTAAGTTGGCCATCCTAATCGTCATAATCAACCATTTGACAATGACGTTCCTTATGACGTCACATATGAATAGTTGTATTTATTCGTCGAAATTACCGACCGACTCAACTTCATCTTCAACGGCCGTTTCTATTTTCTGATTAACAATTTTCGTCTGTCAAGCTCCATAATGCCCTACTGCTCAGCTCCAAGCTGTGCTAAAAGAACAAATGACATTGTAGGATTGTTGCGGAGACATTTTACACCGTCAAATTGGAGTATCACTATAAAATCTTCGGAAAAATGATTAAAAATGGTTCTACGTTGTGTTTTATGGTCAAATTTAACGCATTAGATCATGGGTCGGCAACCTTTTGTCGCTCGCGGGCCAAAATTAAAGGTTGCAAATCATTGGTGGGCCGCACATATTTTTAGAATGTTAAAAATCGAATGGATGACCGATGAATCACATTTCATCACACAGATCAGAAGTTAAATTTGAAGCAGCGCGCGAAGACTGACCATTTGAATATTTTTTGCGCCATTAAACTATTTGAACTTAGCATCAACTTTTCAGCGTTTTGTTGTCATTTGTCTAAATTATAATTAAATTATAGGCTCATTAAACGAGTAATTGTGAATTATATACTTGTTACGTTATAATATAATTCAGTCTACACGTAAATTCTTTTGCGTAAAAAATATAATCGACAAAACAGCTATTATTTGTTACTATAATTCAGTGAAGCGTCGCGGGCCGGATTATATAGCTCCGCGGGCCGTAGGTTGCCGACCCCTGCATTAGATAGTTTGTTATTCTTAATTGCGTTATATATTTAGGTAGCATATAGCTTAAAGTTCAAAAAACACCCTTCGGCTTCATTCCTAGCCCTTATAACAGCTGACTTATTCGATTTGGTACAACAACACGACGAAAATTTTCCATAAGAATCCATTGTTTTGCGTTTCCCGAATATGGCACAAGATGGAGTACATAGACTCGCTTAACCGTAAATATATACTACTACTAGATGTCCAACTAATCAATATTTTTATCTAAAAGAAACTTATGAAACAAATCTTATAAGCTTCTGTTGATGTTGGCGTAGTTTTGGAATTTACTTATGCAGCACTTCTATCAGGAACTTTTTATGGCACTCGATTTTACGAAACTAGAGTACGGAAACACGCATATAAATTACCAAGCACGTTTAGGATGATGCGGTAAAATATTGTACGGTTCTAAAGAGTTTGGAGGGAATTCCACTCTGATAGTGTTATATTTTCCGATCATCTTTCAATCACATTAAGGCACTTTTACACTGCCTAATTGTTATTTCAGATCTCTAGGTTTTTATTTGAAGTCTGAAAGATTTTGTTTTCTCAACTTCATTGTAGGCGAGAAATTAAATAAAATGCAAAGGAGCCTCTAGTTCTCGTATAACCCCTAAAACAGTCTGCAGACACACTTCCGAAAGAGACAAGACGTTGCGAGAAATGAACAGATCAATTGCAGTGTTATGTCATAAACGTTGTCAGAGCCAACTAAATAACCGAATAACGGTACGCAGCGGTGCAGACATGCGTCCGAGATTAGCGGTTTTGAAAATTACCAAACCGGTCCGGGAATTAACAGTTTACATATGAGCGATCGCAGCCCTGACTGCCCAACTGACGGTACTTTATAATAGATGATTTATTGTTATGATTAATTTGAAGCCGGTTTATCCATTTTTACCACCGGTATTTCAGCATTTTATTTTATTGGACACGTTTAGTGGACATAACGATCGTTATGTTGTTCTTGTTGGACACGTTTAGTGGCCATAATGATCGTTTCAATATTATGTTGTTGTTCTTGTTCTTTGACACGTTTTTAAAAAGTCGCTTTTCTCTTCGAATACTGGACCAATTGCTTTGAAATTTTCAGTGGTTAAAGATTAATTTTTTCGCTAGAAGGCTATTACTTTTATTTATTTCAAAATTTTGCGTGAATTCTATGAAATTTGATATTTCGTCTAAAATTTTGCTGTATTATTTTTTATCCATGGGAACACGGATTTTAGTCAGTGTCATGACTGGCTGTACGTTTTGATTCTGCAAAATTCTTGCTACTGGAAATTCAGAACTTTTTTGAGGGTACCGGTAGCGTCAAAGGTACCGGTAAGGACTGATTCGCTCTGGTCTAACGTGTCCATATATTTGTGCGTAGCTCTCTTGTTCTTGTTGTTCTTTGACACTTTTTGGACACCTAGTGGAAATATTTAAAAACCGCTTTTCTCTTCGATCACTGGACCAATTGCTTTGACATTTTAGTGGTTTAAGATGAATTTTTTCTCCAGAAGGCTATTACTTTTATTTATTTCAGATATTTCTGTTAGCTCTGTGAGATTTGTTTTTGTTTGCTATGACGTCACCGAACGTTCTGCGGACATCGGACCCCATTTTGTGTCCTACTGTACTGCTTCGCTTGGTGTGAATATATTTGTAGACTGTGATCTGACGGTACGGTAAACCGTACTGTACTGCGAACAGACGTGTCCATATATTTGGGCGTAGTCTCTTGTTTTATTGGTTGGTCACGAATATAACGCGGTGGGTCACTTTGTGACCCGTGGGTCACTTTGTGACCCGTGGGTCAGGGTTCGCCATCCCTGCCTTAGGGTCCAATATTGTAATATTGTTTGGTCTAATATGGTATATCACATGTTGAAGGTACCAGTATTTGGAGCCCTTCATATGCTGGAGAATCAATGAAATGTTGTTGTTTTTTAAATATGAGTACAAAATGTGTTGCATGTAGCTGTATAGCATTTATTTTGTTAAAAAAAACCTTGGGCTAATCACCTGTTGTAGACTTCTAGTGTGTAAAATAATTTATGAAATTTGGGCTGATCCACTGCAATCTTTTGTCTCCAGATGTTTCAGAGAGTGGTAGTAGATTTCCGTTTTTTATGGAAGCCACGTCAGTGATAGCTGTTCGATTTCGGGTGCTCGTCTGCGCGTCTTGCAGTTCATATAGTTTGAAAGGCTATATTACGTCCCTGTGACGTTGTAGTGACGTAATTATTGAATGGCGTAATCAGGATTGACAGAAAGAATTGTTATGCTACGCCCACTAGAAGTATGTTAGATATGAAACTACATTAGACCCGCTTTTCTTTGGCAAGCGCTATGACTGTATGACGTGATGGGACATATTGTGATGTAATATTTGGATGACGTAGCCAGGTGAGGATTAGGAATAACCACGTTGGAATCAAAGTGACTATAAAAGTGTTGTAGTCACTTTGGTTGGAATAACATAGCGAAAATGTTTTTGCCACGCCAACTAGAAACATCTGTCACGCTGACGAAATCCTGCTGCTCAAAAACACGATGTCATAAAAAAGTGTTTCATTATAAAATTCAAGATTAAAAAAGAGTTTAATCGTACTCAGGTAAGGAGGCGCAGTTCTTACCACTTCATGGCAGCTCCGCCACGAACGAACCGCGGCAGCTCTTGCCACGGTTTTATAGCGCTATTCAGTAATCAGTATTAACGGCATATTCACGAATTAATGTACCAGATTTTAATTGATCATGCGGAATTATATCTCTTTAAACCCTAACCCCAAATCCATCAAAACTGTATCCATAAGAAAAACGTTCCAACTTACCCAATATTTGTCACCATAAGGGACAGCCCTGTCTTAGTGTCTTTACGGCCCACCTGCCGCGGTTACGGCAGCAAAATTTTACCTGCCATTCGTTTTCAATTTGCTGCCGCGGTAACGGCAGCTCGTCATTGGTTTGTGGCAGCAATGACATTAAACAACATGATAGGCAACTCTGACGTCACTCCATAAGACTACAGGCAAAACATTGTATTTCATGATACGCTCCAATGCACATATTTCTCGTCGCCTTTCGCGTCCGTTTTCCGCTCGCTTTTGCTACTCGGCGTCTTTTTTACGTGTAGTACCTGCCTTTTTGCGCCTGTAACGAAACAAAATAATCTCTATATCTAAGAAGTTTTGCTTACTTGGAAAGCTGGAATAACAGGCAAGCTGTAAAGAGCAATTCTAGACATCATAGACTTTTTTTTTATCAGAGAAGATTACAAACGCGATAGCGGAAAGATTTGTGTGGAACATTTTGCAGATAATGACAAAGTTCAAAGTTAGTAATTTTAATGTTTGCGCTTAATCATTGAAATTTTATTTAAAGAGGGTGTCATACAAAACTGTGCTGCGATACAATTCCATAACACAAAGTTTGCACCTATCGAACTTGCTTTTGTAGGTGAATTTATTAGACATATTACATATTCAGTTAATCGTAGGTAACATTGCTGGTACATAATGCATCGTAGATAGGTTTGTTTAAATTTAGCTCATAGCCCACTAATTAATATTATCTTCTATGCAGGAGGTTGCAGGGCTGAATTCAACTTGCAGCCTTACCGATCACCTGACGATGCTCATTTAGTTTGGCTCGAGCAAGTCTTCTTGGAATGCTTGTGTGGATGGAAACTACCTATATTTTTTGCCTTCCTCCGATTTTAGACAAATTTATTCTGAGGGATTTCGCATATAATTCTCACTGATTGTTGGCTGTTTATAATTCCTATTGATTGTGAATTCTGATTATAACAATGAGTTGAAAATTTTTTTACCTAATTTACTGGCACCTTTTTCTTGTCAATACTCCAAGCTGAGGTAATAAACATGACAATACATTTATGTCATCTGGAAGCAAAATATGCACACTAATTAATAGTTAGGCACATTGAGATAATACATCATGACAGAAAATACAAGTTAAAGATATGTATGACCATCACATGGTAATTAAAATTAATAAAAATTAATAGGGGCTGTGGAGTATGGAAAGTTCAAGACAAAGAAAAGAACAAATGTTCATAGCTCATGAACTCTCAATTTTGCCTCCATTGCTTTGTGAAGGCCAATATATTTCGAGTGGCTGAATTGGTTTACCTTTATGATAGCAACGATTTTGTATTTAATATAGCGAGATTATTTCAATTTAATTGAAGTGATATAATTTCCCAAAGCAATGCTTGAATCGTCTAGAATAGATCAGTGGTGTCAAACTCATGGGTTTCCGAGAGCCGCATTGCATTTTGAAAATTGTAAAAAGAGCCGCAAACAGTTTTTGATAATGTATACTCAAAAGATATTTTTAAGATAGTTTTAGTTTGTGACATATATTGTGATGCAACTAAACAGTTGGATTAAGTTTTATTATTTTCTTCAATTTCAAATGCAATTACATATTAATATTTGCATTCCACTATTATTGCAACATTTGCAAGTTACAGTATTTATTATAAAAAATCGTAAAATTCTATGTACAACCATCAAAATCATTTTTGAACAAGCTTTGAATAAGGAAAGAATTATACATACACTAAAAATAACTTAATCTAAATATATGAACCTAAAATTAACAAAAATACTACAGTATAAACTCAATGTTTTAATAATTACATTTGTCCTGGCGTTTGGCATCTTTTTTGTGTCACCAGCATACTAAGGCCAGTCTGAAATGATTTTATTTTACCAACTCTAACTAACGAGGCCACATGATCATGGGTTTATCTGGATCTTTACGAATGTTTAATTAATTCCAGTAATGCAAAAAAGTTACTTTTATCATTTCATGTATAGATCAGTAAAAAAACAAATGACAGATTTTTTCGACAAGACATTTCGCACTACATTGCGTGGCATAGGATTGCTTGAATTATTATTGATATTGATTTTTAGTAACTAAGCCGTTGTATAATTATATTAATATACAAACACATGGAAATTTTCTGTTCGAAGTTGGTCTTCGAATTTGTCATATTGACTGCTGAGCTTATTGTGTTTTTTGATTGTATTGATGGAAATATGACAAATTAAACAATGTGCTTCAGAATTTTGTGAAGAGCAGAAATGTTACAACTCCCATTTTCTTCGAAAATGCCACCTTCTTCATGTACTTTGCGTTTAATTTAATTACTCAAGTGTTTTATTCAAGTATTCCTTTGCTAGCTTGATGTGTATTCTTAATTGGGTCAAAATGTGGACAAAAAAAATTAATATTTCAAAACTACTTTCAGTAAATTGTTTTCTGTGTGAATAATCAATTTCACTTTAGAAGGTTTGAAAAATCTATTACATTTAGATAAAAAAAAACTTCCAAAATCCTATTACAATTATTGTTAAGCGTTCGAGGGCCGCACTGGATGTTCTCTGGGGCCGCGAGTTTGAGATCCCTGGTCTAGATTGAAGTTGTTCAAAAAATATATGATAGTATTTTATCATGAATGATGATTATACCCCTTCCGGAATTTCTTCTATAGTACTACCAAAAGTTGATGAACCAAATATAACACAGGTGCAGTGAGGTACCCGTAATCCTCATTTCCAAAGCTGTTTTAAGTATGTCTGGCGTGTTTTGTGCCTTTTCACAAATAAGACCGCTTATGCAATCTTACGCTTTGGAATTTTTAGTTATTTTCCTCAAGCCCTGCAGGATGTGGAGGCCATACACAACTCTACCGGAGGGTCAAATGTCTTTGCATGCCTCCATAGGTTGTTTTTCTATTGCAAATTTCTATTTTCAATTGCATTATATTTCTTGGAATCACACTGTCACTGATATGTCGCCAGACTTCTGATATCTCCCCGTCTGCTATAGTTGTCCTGTGAATAAATAATAGGAAATTGAGACTAGACGAATAGTTGAAAGTTTTGCTTTATGTCGGCTTAATTTCTTGATTGATATACTTACTATTTCTGCTATTGCCTCTTGTGCTGCAAGAGTCTCACAATGCTTGGACAGGTTTGTCCACAACTTTCACATCTGAAGAAAGAGAGGAGATTTATTAATTTTCGTTAAGAATAAATAAAGCAGTCTATATGATTCAGAATGGAAAAGCTATTAAATCCAATATCTCATGTTTTATTTAAAAAATATTTTACTGAATTTGGTATATAAACCAACTAATAAAAGGGTTTAGTCAGAAAATTACAAGCATTCGTGGCTCCAAATACTTGAGAAATCAGACTATACAATATAGACCGGTATGAGTGAAATGTTAGGTGAACTTGTTAACACTTTGATTCAATACGCAAATAAAAGTGAATGCGTAATAGTATGTTACAATGAGCAGCAATCAACAATGATTATATATCCTCACTGATTAAAAAAATCTAACTGGAGGTGCATGAACTATTTGAAACCATAAGGGGTAAGTAAATATGTAATTTCGGCAAATGGGCAACTACGTACCGTACTGAATTAATAACATCGTAGTATTTGACAAAGGCTGGCTTTCCCACATGTACCCAACAGTGCGATGCCCGGGTGTGATATACAACAATAGTATTCACCTTACCTTTTACCGATTTCTTTTTACCCCAACTTTCAAAAATATCATTAAAATCGACAACAACTGTCAAAGCAGGCACGAACACCATTCGTGCTACGCCTTGAAAGCAGCACATATCCGCTCGTTTTCGTCTCGTCAAGTATGTGCATTGGAGCGTGCTATCGAATACGATCTTCGGACAAAAATGCCGGAGTTGCGCATCATGTTGTTTAATGTCATTGGTGGCAGCAGAATTAATGTACCAGATTTTATTTAATCATGCGGAATTATATCTACTTAAATCCCAAATCCATCAAAACTGTATCCATAAGAAAAAGGTTCCAACTTACCCAATATTTGTCACCATAAGGGACAGCCCTGTCTTTACGGCCCACCTGCCGCGGTTACGGCAGCAATATTTTACCTGCCATTGGTTTTCAGTTTGATGCCGCGGTAACGGCAGCTCGTCATTGGTTTGTGGCAGCTAAAAAGTCAGTCGCCATCACAGAGATATATAAATATTTCCAGTCCAGTGGTCGTCATAGGTTTGGCCGTAGCGGCCATGGTATGAAAATACCGCCGTGGTTTTGCGGCTGCTGCAGACGCCACAGAATACTTAAAACTGCACTTGCAGGTAAGGTAGTCTAACATTTTTGTGTATAAATATGGTATCCAGCAGTAGGTTCCCTAGCTTTTTATTTTAGGGGGGGTGTTTCGAAATTTAGGGGGGTGGTAAATAATTTGCTATTAGAGATACGGTAATACTAGGTTATTTGTATTCTTAAAAAAATGGTATGTATTCAAGAAACGATGTACATGAGGGGCCCCCCAAGTTGATTGACGGCGAGCCAAAATCTACAGCAGAATAAAATTGTAGGGCCAGAAAAGGGGAGCGAGGATAAAGTGCGGGACGACACGGCTGGGGTTTAGAAAATTTTGAGAAATAGGCACCAAAATCTGAAAATAGGCTCTAAGCTTGATTTTAGATACACCTAGCATCGCAGTTTGTTATGTAATGAAATCAATAATTATAATATTTAGCTGATAGAATTCCCGGGAAATAGATAACAAGCACGGCTTTCAACCGTAAATATATATATATAGCCTACTACTACCGGTACGTTTCAACAAGTAATTTGCAACTGATAGTGACTAATGAAGTTACTTGCTCATCTGGCATTGTATGAATGAATGGCTACTTATGGCTTGTTTTGTTACACATTTCACATTTTTTTGAACATGTGTGTTTGACTTTTGTATGAATTATGCAATGAATTAAATTTTGAAACACGCGCGTCAACTGATCATAATGGCGCATAACGTTGTATTCCTTCAGAACTGAGATATTTTGTTAGTAAGAAGACAAATCGCTGAAGTTTGTTTATTTTCAATAAAGAAATAAAAACGCTGTCATTCATCTAAAAAATGTTTGTTTTCAGTGCCTAGTTTTCGTTTTGTGACATCTTTAAGCTTTCTTGATATACGGCAAATATCTAAAATACTGAAGTGTGTAATCCTAATACCCATACGTATACATAAGATACTGGTATAATTCAATTGTTACGAAATAAACGTGCTTAAACTGTGATAATGATGTAACAATAGACGATATCTAAAACTCAAAAGGTACCACAGGAAGGGTTAGCCCGTTAAACTATTTCACTCAAGTTCGGCGGGCCATTTTAAATCGTCCGCCGGCCGTAATTGGCCCGCAGACTGCGGTTTAGAACCCCTCTTCTACACTGATAAATATGCCATAGTCGTTATATTTGAATACATTTATACTTGAGTTAGAAAATAAAGTGTGGAATCGCACCTCAAAATTAGGGGGGGTGTTTGAAATTTTAGGGGGGGTGTTCACCCCCTATAGGGGGGGTGTAGGGAAATCACTGGTATCCAGTCTCATGTGAATAAAAGCAGATTATATACTTTGATAAGAATATGTAAATTGTGCAATAGAATAATGAATAGGGCCTACATGTCAAAAACATGTATACAATCAATCAATCAATTTTATTTCGGTCGCTCTATTATAAAACAATAACAAACACAAAACACAGAGGACCTGGAGGACGGGCATAACTTAGAGAAAAGTTAAAAACGTGAAAATATGCGCCCATCCACCAAAAACAGTCAAATAACACAATAAAACAAAAATGCACGATACGAATCGGGCAATAACTTCAAATAAATAAATTTATGAATAACGGTGACAACAATGAGTTTATTGGACACGTTTAGTGGCCATAACGATCGTTTCAATATTATTGGACACGTAGTGGACATAACGATCGTTTCAATATTATGTTGTTGTTCTTGTTCCTTGACACGTTTTTAAAGTCGCTTTTCTCTTCGAATACTGGACCAATTGCTTTGAAATTTTCAGTGGTTAAAGATAAAAATTTTCTCCAGAGGGCTATTACTTTTTTTTTCGCTATGACATCATCAAAATTATGTGACGCTACGTGTCCATATATTTGAGCATAGCTCTCTTATCATTTTTAAAAAATCGCTTTTCTCTTCGAATACTGGACCAATTGCTTTGAAATTTTCAGTGGTTAAAGATAAAAATTTTCTCCAGAAGGCTATTACTTTTTTTTTCGCTATGACGTCATCAAAATTATTGCCATTGGGTGTCCATATATTTGAGCATATCTCTCTTGTTTTGAAGAGGGGTCATAGTCTACAGATGAAAAACATCGTTTTTATGTGTAACAAGAAAATGAAGTGATTGTAGGAATAACACTGCAAATGGTAAAGGAAAATTGTGATTAGAATAAACAGGTCGCTTGAATGAAGACTTTGTTCGAACATTAAATGACTGATAAAAATTGTTGAAAGAGGTGCTTTTGTGTGTTGTCCAACTAAAAAAATAGTGCTGTGATGGTGTGGTGTTTATAATAAACTATGTTAAAATCTTAGGCGAACTGGAAAGCTATTCAGTGCCTTTTCAGTGGATCCTTGTTTAATGTTAAAGAGTCATTTGAACATAGGAAAATGAAGCGCCTGAGCTGGGGCCACAGTTTGAATATAATGTGAGATGAAGCCAATAATATGATTTCGAACCAGCTCTCCAGCCCTGCTTGCACTGAAGTTGAAATTATCAAGAATTGAAAGAGTCCTATCTTAAGAATTTTCTGGTCTACCATATTTTAGAAAATGAAATCCACTATCCCAGGGCAGATTTTTGGAAATAGATTTAAGATTCAAATGACTGATCACTGAAAAACAAATGCATGCAACAATAAGATAGTGAATACGATTTGATATATGTTTGAATTTCCTATTTTTAGACTGCAATGTCTAGTCATGTAACTAGTCATGTACGTGAATAAAAAATGAAGTCAATCATATCACAATCATATTTTTACAGATACTCCTGTAGGCCTAGATACTTCCTTACTTGATAGAAAAGATCATTCTGTGATTGCCATGCCGCCAAATGTGCATTTTCATAAATTCTATTTCTGTATGAAAGGGCCACCGTTTCCTTTATACAAAGTACATCGAATCAGTTTCTGTTCAACCTGTTTTCTCACAAAATCATTTTTTATGGAACCATTATCATCAACATGTTATACGAGAAAAATATCTATGTCAGCTTGTGTACAACAAATTGAATTGCGAAAAAGAGGAGATTCTGAAATTGCTTCTGCATCAAAATCAAAGAAGGCAAAACAAGCTGCTAAGGACACTAGTTATGCCTTAGTTATCATTGTTGGATTAACATGTATGGGGTTTGTTTTTTACATACTTTATAAAGAGCTGTTATCTAAAGCAGGGCCTACCCAGGTGTTTGGAGACGCTCTTGAAAAGTGTCGAAGTAACCAGGAACTAGTGGTTGCACTCGGGTCACCCATTGAAGGCTTCGGTGAGATGAACAGTAGAGGTAGGAGGAGGCATGTTTCTCATCTTGCTTACATAGATGCACAAGGCAGAGATGCTATGAGAATGAAATTTCATATCAAAGGATCAAGTGGAAGAACAGGGACTGTTCAAGTTGACTCTGTAATTGTTAGAAGAAAAATTTCATATCGGTACATTATTGCTTATCTTGATACTCATCCTAGAAGGATTATTATTATACTAGATGAAAGATCTGAGCTTGACAGAGAGTCTGTTCCATCTATTGAATAGGTGACCAAGTATTTCACCACTGAATCCAATACATTTTTTAAGGATTATCTCCAAGTACATTTAGAATGACCACATCCTAATCCTAACTGTCGAAAAATTCATAATTTTGTGGTATGATTCGAATATGAAGTATGATCACACAACTGCTCTGTTTCATTGGCTGTTATGCAATATTCATATTTGCAAGTGTAAAATTATAACACTTTAAATGGTAAAAATCATACTGGGCATGCTCAGCCACAGCTCTCATATATTATTGAAAATTAATTTTTATGGTTACTTGTTCAATTATTATCTTGTTTGAACAATGTTATGAATTCTAATAACTATGGTTTATCTTTGCCTTATAGATATTTGTATTAATATGCCTGTGTGCAAGTATTATTTGAAAGGCAACTGCAGATATGGTGATAGATGCTATAACGAACATCGAAGAGACAATGTGTCGAATCGACGCCAAGAAAGATGGGAAGAGGATGATTATGGTGGATCATGGCAAGGAAGGAGCAATAACCATAATCAGTATTCCAGATCGCAAACATATAACAGATCAAGTAATAACTTTTATGATAATCGTTATAGTAGTCCTGTCGGTACAAGCAATCAAGGATACAAGCAAGATACCCGGTCAGATAATAACTTTTCTGATAATCGCTATAGTAGTCCTGTCAATACAAGCACCCAGGGATACAAACAAGATAAATATCATTGGTCAAGAAATAATCGATTTTCTGCATTGGAGCAGGAAGAAAAACCTGACAATAATACTGATCTCATGTTTTCTACAATTCAGTCAGATGTAAAAGTATGGGCAGAATCTAAAATGTGGCCATTTTCTTGCTATTCTTATACAAAAGAGTCTGGTTGCATCGAAGGGTTACCAGATATTTCTCCAGAAGAAATGAGAGTTTTAGCTGTTTTACATTCTGCGGAGTACCTGAACATTTTGAATGAAATTGAATCCAAATACTGCAGAGTAAAAGATGAATTGTTTGATATGTCTGATGCCACCAAAAGCAGTCTTGTATCACAAATGAACAATGCAGACAGTAACCCTTCTCAGGATCTTATGATTTCTTCTCTTTATGGACCTAAATTTAATTTTTCTTCTGAAAATACTTCTGAGCAACTTTCTGAAACTGTGGTATCTCCACAAACATCAATTAGTTTTAAATCTAATGACCAGTTCCAGAATTTATCTAATTTAAGTAGCTTTGGTACTCCCGTAAGCACAATTCCAGCACCTAGTACTCCTGCTTCAAACTCCACCAAAATTTCACAAAATATTTCCGTTTTTGGAGCATCCACTCCAAGTATATCTAATAATGCCACAGTGGTAGACGAAGTTTATACAAATGAAGACTCTCTAACAGACGATGAAAGGAAGAAATTTGAAGCTGACAGGTTTACAGTTGGTGAAATACCTACTCGACCACCTTCTCAACAATATTGTCGATAATGCTTCCAATTTTCACTGTTTTACTATTAAGTTTGAAGTTTTAAGCATGGTGAACAAAACAATATATCTATGAGACTATGACAAATTAGCTTGCATCATAGAATTCCTTGATTGATGAACAAATTGAAAATCTATATTGTTATGCACCAATGAAAAAGAGTCTCAGCAATTTTTAGTAGACAAAGACTTGCATCATTTGAACAAGGTTACTTATAACTGTAACAATATTAAGCAATATATGACTCTTTGTTTTTATTTGAGATGTACAGCCATGCACATTACTATGTAGGTACAAAAACTTTCCACATGTTTCAACTCCTATATTTGTATCCACATCTGCAGCCAATAATTAAATGAAAAATGTCGTAGCTAAGAGATCTAACTTCAGTACTTTGTCACATTTATTCCTTCTGTTTTATTTTTAATCTATTGTTTTTTTATGAATTCTAATTCCAAAGAATTACATTCTCTCTATGATAGGCTATTATTTTATCCAACAAAAATGATATCTGATATTCTTTTGTTTGGGTAAGTTGCTTTACTTTTAATTCATTAGAATAGTTCTATTTCTTAGCCATGATATAAATATAACATTACTGTACCACTATTTCTGATATATTTACCCTCAAAAGTTTCCACTTTATTTTCACTACTTTCAATGGAATACCTATCATTGCGTACATATTTAAGGTTTCTTGAATAATTTTCAATCGTCTTTGCAGATAAGAATTTTGAACCCTATTTGACTTGAATTTTGATTACGATGTCAACTATGTTTGAGAAAAAAAATTTAAATTTTGATATTTCATTGTTTCATATACCAAGATATTGGAATATTTTATGTGATTATCAATTCGATCTTCTCTTGACCGTGAAACTTTTCTTATGTGAAATATCAATATCTGAATGGAAACATATACTTTTTCAGAACTTTGATGGCAAATGCCGGTGCTGTTTTGAATTTTCGACTGTGAGTAAATTATTAAAACTTTACAGCCACAGATACTGCAGCCCTGATTGGCACTTGTTGAATAGCTGATCTTGTTTAAATTTGTCATTTTTAGTGGAAATGAATACATTCCTTTAGTAATACCTAGTTTCTTTCTTACCGTATTCTGTTTTCGATCAAGTATAACATAAATCTACTGTTCACCCTGATCCTAATAAGTTTTTTCATGGGCAAAAATGAATCCTCAGTTTTTTTTATATGTATAAATCCTAAAGTTATAATCAAGTTGAAAGATTTGACCTATTCATTTTTTTTAGGAAGAAAAGTCAAGATGAACATGTTTTTGGATCAGAATCTGCTGAACCATCAACGAGTGAGTATTTAGATCAGGGGTGGCCAACCTTTCACATACCATGCGCCACGTTTAAAACATAATGTTTCAGATGCGCCGTAAATCTCTTGTATTCCCACGCCTAATGTCCGCTTCTTGTTGAAATTATATAAATCTATGATACACACACATATATACACACGTATATGTAGTTTTTACAATTTACAACTTCACATGAATAGAAATTAAGCAAGGAAGTATAATGAATAAAACTGATCAATTTTAAGTACCGCCTTTATGAGACTTTTGCTGCTGTTTTACTTTCGCCAGTTTTTTTATTCTTGGAGTTAAGTTTGTTACTGAGAGGAGCAGTGCATTCTTCAAATTTAAATCTGTAAGTCTTGACCTCGCTTTGCTTTTAATTAGTTTCATGGCAGAAAATGTTTGTTCACATCTATATGTCGTTCCGAAACGACATATAAAACCCTGGACAAATTTTCTCAGTTCTGGAAAATTTTCACGGGGTATCGATTGCCAGAACTTGATCATGTCAGATGCACTTGGGACTGAAGAAAGCTCATCAAATTGAATTTTCAATGATGGATGAGTTTTCAAGTCAATTAGTTCCAATTGTATATTGCTTGGCATCTTCATTATGGTTAGTTCACTAAGTGAAAATGGGTTTATAAAAGCAAGTATAGAGTCTTCTTCTTTTGAAATATCATGAAAACGACTTTCAAATAACTCTTGCAAAAACTTGATTTTTTCTGTGTATATTGCCAAATTGCCATTACCAGCAGCACATTCACGGTGTTCTTTTATGTGAGGTACGATTAAGAAGTAAAGTTAGGCGTAATATTGTGACAACGGGCCCTTAGTATCAATCTCTACTCCACTCTACCCTCGATTCTAATTGGCCTTTGCTAATCAGCTGTTTGGCCTAGCGTCGCGTGATTTTACTCCAGGGGCTTCTTCGAGATTAGTACTTGCGTCACAGCAAGCGATTTTAAGCTTCGCTTTTGTTGACAACGGTTATTTGAAATTTGGATGGAAAAGGTGGTATTTAGGGGTCATTTTCAGCATGTTGTGGGTTGATTTATAAGAAATTTGTTGGTTGGTTGAAAAAAGGTTGTTCAATGGTTATTGGGAGATATTTGGGATGTCTGGGCAATGGAAAATCCATGTTTCAAGCTGATAAATGACGATTTTCTATTTTTTCAGAAGTTCTGAACTTTTTACTTCAGTAGGGAAAAAATAGTAAATTTTACTAATTTTTGCTAAAAGTCTAGAATGAATGTCATAAAGTCCATCCAGAAGCTAACGTCGATAATCGCCTGTTGTTTCGAATTCCAACAAGCCGTAAGTGGGCGACGTGGAGTAAGAAGAATAGGTTTTAGGTACAATCAAAAGTCACCATGTAAATCGCAAAAAAACGGCTTGGCGTGGAGAAGCCAAGTGCAATTAACAATTTTGGCATGAAAAGGGTTAAAGATGCAATGCGCCACCTCTAATCATGCAATGCGCCACGTTTGGCGCATGCGCCATAGGTTGGCCACCCCTGATTTAGATGATTTGATAGTGGAAGATAGAATTGCTGACTTTTTGAATCATTGATTTCATAAATTGCAGAAATTTTATGCACTGTTTTTCGATGATTTCAGGGGATAAAATCAGAGAATTTTTATTGAATCTCCGATATTTCCGAATTGTTATTGCGATCTGGAATGTCTTCATTATGCTTTGCATGATAATGTGAGTGTTTTTTTAGTCCATTCATGTTGTTCTCTTATAGAAAACCATATTGGATGCAAAACATGATTCATGTTTGTTGATTTCGAATTTTATCTCTCAAGCATTTTTATTCAAAAAAGGTTAAATATTGGGGCCATGTTGACCCAGAATTACTACAAGTCTTAAAGAGTAGCACCTCGGCCCAATTATCGAAATATAAGACAAATATATCATAGGTTTAGTTTATTACTTTTGGAATTGGAAACATGACTGTTCATCCCCATTCACACGGTCTGCATTACCTGTAAATATGGATTGAATTCCTGGTACAAATTGCTTAACATACAAAGTAAATCCTCAAAGAACTGTTCTCCCCTGTCAGATAATTCATATAATAATGCATTTTATTTCCAGCTTCTTCGGGTCCTGATGGCGCACAATAAAAAGATATTCACTTCATTTGTATATTTTAAAAAATTTAGTGCAATTATATTTTAACACCTAGTTGTAAAATGTTGCTGATTTGGTATGGGACACATATTGAGCACAGTAGAATTCATTGTAAAATCTAGAGCCATCTAAATGAAAAGACTAACTGCTGGAAAGACTGGACTTCCTGAATATTGAGCTATCTTTGAATATTTCTAAAATAACACGGTGGTTACCAACTTTATGTGACTGGTGAAAGCATTGCAATTGTTGTTCCATCTCTGTTTTTCTTGGGCAATATGTATTTTATTTGGTTAATTCTTGATATGTTTGCGATGGCTATCTTGTGAAAATGCTGTTATAAGTCCGTACGCTACCGTAAGTAGACCAGGTTCAACCCTTATCTGCAGACCATGCAGCCTGCCTTGACTGCGAACCAATTATGAATAGGTGGAATTCGCAGAGCACAGACATATTTTTACATAGTTGTACTTAAAATACAACTTGGTCCAGTTTCAGACGTTCAAACAGTCATATTGATCCTGGTAGAAAATTCTGCTTAAGAGTTAGGAATGCACTTGCTACCGCACCGGGTACAAATCGTGTAGGGAGAATTGTAGTGATGTGCGAGAGGATTGCTAGACTCCTTAGTCTCACCAGAGAGTGGTCCGTGTAATCGCTCGCCTGTTACGGCTTCCTCCATTGTTTAAAATTTTATTTTTTGCACCGCCTACTGGGGTGGGTGTATGGGGAAATCACCAAGTTTGACAGTTGAATTGAATGGTCATGGTATGTATTACCCATCCTGCATGGCAGAGCTGGGGAAGGCTACCCAGCAAAAGCTAGTTGAGGCTGAACGCAGCTTTAAAAGCCCAGATACTCGTGCTTAACGATTCATTATTTGTCATAGACCAGAGGGGTTATGGTTATAAATATGATCGATTCCGCAGAAAAATATGCAGTTAAACATCACTAGCCTAAACTTCAACAAGAGGCGCAGAATACATATTCCTTCAATTTTTCCCCAAACCTACTTCATCCGCAGAAAAATATGCAGTTAAACATCACTAGCCCAAACTTCAACAAGAGGCGCAGAATACATACCCCTTCAATTTTTCCTCACTTGCCTGTCCTTTATGACTAATGCGTACTGCTTACCCTTATAACCGATTCAATTTCAGGCAGAAAATTCATGAATTTGTATTTATGTTAAAATCAGACAATTAAACCTGGTTATGAAAATGTAAAGTGGAGTGAATGAAGATTCATAGTCTTTTGTAACATTAGATGCCACACTGCTTTTCCCTGAATCCTCTGCATTAGCAGCAAAATTGATATTGGTGAAATAGAAAATCATTTGATATGATGGTCATCATTCGATTTTTTGGTCTGCAAAAAATATGTACTTTGAGCATATTGGCCAACACTAACTCTGTAAAACGCATTGTGAATATACTCAAAGCTATGTATGAGTGTGGCATTACCGTACTGTTTCTCTTATATAGAACAATGTATTCATTTGGAAGAACAAAATAAACTGAACTTGCAATTATCCTTGAACATGAACATAAAGGTGACAGCACATTTGCATTCACAGACTTTAGCACCCGCATATTGCACCCATGTGGATGTGATAACCTCGTTTACTTCAAAGACTGGTGTCCTTGGACCTTGAGTATAAATCATGAGTGCAAATGTTGGGTCCTTTGGTTCAATGTCTGTGGGTGCTAAAGTGTATAGGTGTGACTGTATTGCTGCAACTGCCTGTGTGTGCAAAAATAATAGAACCAAACATAAGCTCGTTCCATGTCTTTTCCCTGCTGTTATGCACTTGCAGCATACGGCTTGAACAGCCCATTTTGTAAATGCAATGAGCAAATACTATTTTTTGTCTGAAATTTAAATTAGACTTGGCCAACATACACTCCTTGACGATATGAAATTTAAAGAAATGACCTGTAGCTTTGTGAGTTCATCTTTTAGCTTTGTGGACCGGGATCGCTCTTGTTCTAAACTTTCATTAAGATGAGACACCTCCTCTGTCAGTTCATCACGAAGGACACCCAATCGTTCAATCTCAAGCAAAAGTTCGCACTTGTCCTTCACTTGAAAATTCAAACAAGAATATATTCGAACAAGTACTCAGAACTTCAATATCATGAGCAATATATTTTGTTGTTGTCACTTGTTATGTATCTGAGGGATACTATTTCAAATGTACAGTGTTTCAGTCATTATCAGTTACAACGTATCTATCCGATTATTATCAATGAACATTTACACATCGAGAATACTGAAATCCCATTTAAAATAGATTAGGAAATATTACACTTATATTAGCGTAAAGAATTAAACAATTGTTTATTACTTTCTCCTTGTTGCAGCATTATTAAGAGCTGCTTGTTTCGTTTCTTCACATGCTTGAACTGTTCATCTAATTCTGTAACTTTGCTTTGCAGCTTTTTAATTATTTCATCTTTTTCTTCTGATGCTTGCAGTCTTTGATCACGTTTATTTGTTACACCACTTTGTTTTTCTTTCGTTTTCTGCAGTGTAAATACTTGATGAAATATTTGGAACAGAAAAATTTGGCACTAACAAAAGCGATAAACTGGGATGTAGAAGAGAATGGACAAAATCTTTTTCTCCAAGTTTTGAATAAATGCCAGAACTAAGCAGACATCACAAATATAACACTAAACACATCGCACTTTTCGACTTTCATTTGCTACGTTTAAACTGTCCTAATTAACATAAATGAGACAACATAAAAAACACACTTTTTTATCGTGTAGTTGTTGAAATCTTCCCCTCGCTTCTTCTATTCGTTTGATATTATTTGCTTGCTTGTCAACCTCATCAAAAAAGTTTGGCGCATTTTCTGTGAATGATAAGTTTATGGATTGAATTCAAGCATGACATTGGAATCTTATGAAGTGGTGGTACAAATGAAACACCTCAGTCGTCAACGTACCTTCAGTAACCTGAGCAACTCTTTTTTCTTCAGTCATATCTTTTTGCAGGGGCAAAGTATCTTCCACATGTTGCCTAAACTCCTATAAATGTTGAAAATAGCTTTTAGCACAAGCAGTCATTACCATTATTGAGTTTCTGACTAATAGTTCCAATAGATTTTTTAATTTTGGGTTATTATGTCACTTTGACTCATTTATATACTAATAACTTTGGAATAATTATGAAAAATACCTCTAAAGATATAGTCTTGACAGCTTTTTTCTTTTTCTCCTTTTTACCCACTGATGAACTAGAGGTCATCACTTCATTGTCGTACTGGTAACTGTTGTTGAAGTCGTTCTGGTTGAAGAAAGAACAAATATGTGCAAAAATAAATGATAGATAAGGCGGTGATTGTTCTTAATGGTAGCACTCTGCTATTCTTTCTCGTATGTATGAAATAGACAAGAAACATGCAATAAGTAATAGTACACAGGATTATGGTAGCAGAAAATATTAGAAATTATCGATTCACAGTGATTGATACTGAAATTTCCGTTGCATAATATTTTCAATGCACGGCTCATTGTCTCCAAGATCAGATCGATTGTGAGCTTTGTTTCAATTAACTGTAGTGTTTCTGGTACTGAAATATCAATTTCCATACATTAAAAACCCTGGTGAATGGCTATAAATAGCAAAGATGCAGCAGAACTCATCTGCTTAATAAATGTCCCGCTTTTCATTCAGGGTGGATTCACTGACCACCAAATGAGAAAGTAATGGACTTTGCATTTTCATAGACTGGTTTAATTGTCTGACCTTGATGACATCAATTTCGAGTTGGGCTCATTCATAGGATTCATTAGTCAGAGTCTTTCCTATCGAATTTGTAAAATAAATATTTTACCGGAATGTTCATTACTTCATGCTGCATCTGTTTTTGAAGGTTTTCAAACTTCTCATGCTCAATTCTGCTCAGTTCTATAGCTCTTTTCAAATCTTCATTATAAAGATCATCCACCAAGTTTTCATCATGTTGAATCCATTCCTGCATGACACGTCCACTTGGGTTTACTTTAACTGAATAAATCCATTAAAAAAGTTATAATTATTCAATAAACTATTTGGAGACCCCAATTACAAATGAAACATCATAAAATTGGTTCCACTTGTATTGTAGCATTTGAACTCTTTCATTTGTTATTTCAAAAATCAAATTTATCAATAAAACATGATAGCACCTGCATTTCCAGGATTTCCATCAGTGTCAGAAGATGAGGTCTAAAATGCGAAGAATGAAAAAATAATTAGCATACAACAAATTTTCACATAAAATAAATAATCAGACACACTTCCCTATATTTGAAAAATAACAATTAACTCTCCGCAGGATACATAAAATAAATTTCTACACATTGATTATTGAAACATATATGCTGCTTATCATAATGGTTTGTAACTTAGACAATCAATCAAAGACAAACTTTATTAAATTAAAGTGCGTCTATTTCATATGAAATAACTGTATCACACAATCAAACACTTTGTGTCACGAATCATTACAATATATGTCAATTATACCAAAATTTCTACATTTTAGGCTATTTTTTATGAACCATCAAAAACCTGGGTAAAATTTTAACTTTTTTGGTAAAAGGAAAGCAGTTTAATAAAATTCCAATGTCCTCTGATATAAAAAATACAAAAAATTACTTTCACTGCACTTTTAAAAAAATTGATGGAATTCAACTTTTGCTTGGAATGGCCCCAATAACCAGCCAACGATAATTTGACAATTCCCAAATTTTGCACAGCTGCAGAGTGTAAAAGATTAAAAAACAAACCAGTTTCTTTTTCCGACGTCTGTTTTTTTTCTTGTTTGCATTAACATTCGAACCTGCAGAGTTGACCTTGCATTTCTTCTGGTTGTTTTTAGCACTGTGGTCGAGGCATTGATCATTTTCTTCATCACTAGAATCTTGAACATGAAGAAATGCAAATTTATTCGTAGATGCTTGGATTCCGATTGACATGTTGTAGTAATGTGATTACGTTTAGATAGTGAGCTGTAACTGAAAATAAAATTGCAAAATGTGAGATAAGCATAATACTGTAATAATTTGAAAATGTAAGTTAGTTTGTAAACATAAATATCAAGGTGTAGCAGATAGCAGTACCAATATCGGGTCTCATTAGGTACGGTATACGCCGTAACTATCGGCATACCATAACTCCGTAACACCTCTGTGAAGCTAGCAGCAAAACACGAAATTGTGACTGACAGAATCGCAGAAAATACCCACGCGTAAAATTAAATGTTCCCAATGCTTTTTATAAGAAAGTGTATATTTTGATTAGTTTCACAATAGCAAATAAAGCAAAACAATCATTAACTACACACGCTAAAGCGACTGTTACAGTGCATAAAATTTTTTTATAATTCTTTGAGAGATGTTTAAAAATGACTGAATTTTCATCGTGTAACATGGTCGTTTCATGAAAACCTCCAATAAAGCAATGACATTTAACAACATGATGCGCAACTTCGGCATTTTTGTCCGAAGATCGTATTCGATAGCACGCTCCAATGCACATACTTGACGAGACGAAAACGAGCGGATGTGTGCTGCTTTCAAGGCGTAGCACAAATGGTGTTCGTGCCTGCTTTGACAGTTGTTGTCAATTTTAATAATATTTTGAAAAATTGAAGGTAAAAAGAAATCGGAAAAAGGTAAGGTAAATTTTATTGTTGTATATCACACCCAGACATAGCACTGTTAAGTACATGTGGGAAAGCCAGCTTTTGTCAAATACGACGAAGTTATCAAATCAATACGGTACGTAGTTGCCCATTTGCCGAAATTGCATATTTACTTACCCTTTATGGTTTCAAATAGTTCATGCACCTCCATTTAGATTTTTCTTATCAGTGTAGAAATATATACTCATTGCTGTAGCATACTATTGCTCATTCACTTTTATTTGCGTATTGAATCAAAGGGTTAACAAGTTCACCTAACATTTCACTCATACCGGTCTATATTGTATAGTATGATCTCTCAAGTATTTAGAGCCACGAATGCTTGTAATTTTCTGACTAAACCCTTTTATTAGTTGATTTATATACCAAATTCAGTAAAACATTTTTTACATTAAACATGAGATATTGGATTTATTAGCTTTTCCATTCTAAGTCATATAGACTGCTTTATTTATTCTTAACGAAAATTAATAAATCTCCTCTCTTTCTTCAGATGTGAAAGTTGTGGACAAACCTGTCTAAGCATTGTGAGACTCCTGCAGCACAAGAGGCAATAGCAAAAATAGTAAGTATATTAATCAAAAAATTAAGCCGACATAAAGCAAAACTTTCAACTATTCGTCTAATCTCAATTTCCTATTATTTATTCACAGGACAACTGTAGCAGAAGGGGAGATATCAGAAGAAGTCTGGCGACATATCAGTGACAGTGTGATTCCAAGAAATATAATTAGGATACTCCATAAATGTTTGCAATAGAAGAACAACCTATGAAGGCATGCAAAAGCATTTGACCCTCCGGTAGAGATGTGTATGGCCCCTACATCCTGCAAGGCTTGAAGAAAATAACTAAAAATTCCAATGCGTAAGATTGCATAAGCGGTCTTCTTTGTGAAAAAGCACAAAACATGCCAGGCATACTTAAAACAGCTTTGAAAAATGAGGATTACGGGTCACTACACCTATGTTATATTTGGTTCATCAACTTTTGGTAGTACTATAGAAAAAATTCAGGAAAGGATATAATCATGATTCATGATAAAATACTGGTATATATTTTGGACAACTTCAATCTAGACCAAACTCGCGGCCCCAGAGAACTTCCAGTGCGGCCTCGAAAGCTTAACAATAATTGTAAAAGTATTTTGGAAGTTTTTTTTATCTAAATGTAACAGATTTTTCAAACTTTTTGAAGTGAAATTGAATATTCACACAGAAAACAATTTACTAAGAGTAGTTTTGAAAAATTAATTTTTTTTGTTCACATTTTAACTCATTTAAGAATACACATCAAGCTAGCAAAAGAATACTTGAATAAAACACTTGAGTTATTAAATTAAAAGCAAAGTACATGAAGAAGGTGGCATTTTCGAAGAAAATGGGAGTTGCAATATTTCTGCATTTCACAAAATTCTCTGAAGCACATTGTTTAATTTGTCATATTTCCAACAGTACAATGAAAAACACAATAAGCTCAGCAGTCAATATGACAAATTCGAAGACCAACTTCGAACAGAAAATTTCCATGTGTTTGTATATTAATATAATTATACAACTTTTTGTTACTAAATATCAATAATAATTCAAGCAATCCTATGCCATGCAATGTGGCGCGAAATGTCTTGTCGAAAAAATCTGTCATTTGTTTTTTTACTGATCTATACTTAAAATGATAAAAGTAACTTTTTTGCATTACTGGAATTAATTAAACATTCGCAAAGATCCAGATTAACCCATGATCATGTGACCTCGTTAGTTAGAGTTGTTACTATAAAATTATTTCATCCTGGCTCTAGTATGCTGGTGACACAAAAAAGATGCCAAACGTCAGGACAAATGTAATTAAAAAACATTGAGTTTATATTGTAGTATTTTTGTTAATTTTAGGTCCATATATTTAGATTAAGTCATTTGTTTAGTGTATGTATTATTCTTTCCTTAACCAAAGCTTGTTCAAAAATGATTTTGATGGTTGTACATAAAATTTTATGATTTTTTGTAATAAATACAGTAACTTGCAATAATAGTGGAATGCAAATATTAACATGAAATTGCATTTGAAATTAAAGAAAATAATAAAACTTAATCCAACTGTTTAGTTGCATCCTAATATATGTCACAAACTAAAACTATCTTGAAAATATCTTTCAAGTATACATTATCAAAAACTGTTTGCGGCACTTTTTACAATTTCCAACATGTAATGCGGCTCTCGAAAACCCATGAGTTTGACACCACTGATCTATTCTAGACAATTCAAGCATTGCTTTGGGAAATAATATCACTTCAATTAAATTGAAAAAAAATTTGCCGTATCAAATACGAAATCGTTGCTATCATAAAGGTAAACCAATTCATCCACTGGGAATATATTGGCCTTCACAAAGCAATGGAGGCAAAATTGAGAGTTCATGGGCTATGAAGTTTTGTTCTTTTCTTTGTCTTGAATATTTCATACTCCACAGCCCCTATTAATTTTTTTTTATATATGGTCATACATATCTTTAACTTGTATTTTCTGTAATGATGTATTATCTCAATGTGTCAAACTTTATATTAGTGTGCATATTTTGCTTCCAGATGACATAAATGTATTGTCTTGTTTATTACCTCAGCTTGGAGTATTGACAAGAAAAAGGTGCCAGTAAATTCTTTGTATAATCAGAATTCACAATTAATAGGAATTATAAACAGCCACCAATCAATGAGAATTACATGCGAAATTCCTCACAATAAATTTGTCTAAAAATGTCTAATAAATTCACCTACTAAAGCAAGTTCGATAGGTGCAAACTTTGTGTTATGGAATTGTATCACAGCACCGTTAAGAGAAGTAAAAACAGTTTTGCTGTTTTGTATGACACCCTCTTTAAATGAAATCTCAATGTTTAAGCGCAAACATTAAAATTACTAACTTTGAACTTTGTCATTATCTGCAAAATGTCCCACACAAATCTTTACTCTATCGCGTTTGTAATCTTCTCTGATAAAAAAAGTCTATGATGTCCAGAATTACTCTTTACAGCTTGTATGTCATTCCAGCTTCCCAAGTGAGCAAAACTTCTTAGATATAGAGATTATTTTCTTTCGTTACAGGCGCAAAAAGGCAGGTACTAAACGTAAAGAGGACGCCGATTAGCAAAAGCAAGCGGAAAACGGTCGCGAAAGGCGACGAGAAATATGTCCATTGGAGCGTATCATGAAATACAATCTTTCGCATGTAGTCTTATGGAGTGACGTCAGAGTTGCCTATCATGTTGTTTAATGTCATTGAATAAAGGCAGCATTGCAACACCATTGGTGAAAAGTAGAAACCTCAAAGATTCGATTTCAATATGTCAGAACAGTCTCAGCACGTTTTGACTTGGCCATATATAATACTAAACATAGCGTATATTCTTCAATTTTTAAAACAATGTATATACAACAAATATAAAACTGATTTTGTATTTCAACTAAATTCACTGGATAGTTCTTTTCTCTTTGTCACACAACAAGAATGCACTTCATTAAACTTAGAATAAGTTGAGGAAAGTCTAAAATACCAAAAAAAAATTACGCTCTCTTGTCGATTCTTTAATATATTTCACAAAGTTATCGTTTTTGAAAGGGCGATTTCTCAAAAACCGCCAATAAAGGCAGCACTACGACACATTCGGAGTAAAGCAGATACCTTATAGATTTGATTTCATTATGTCAGAACAGTAGCAGCACGTTTTGACTTGGCCATATATAATACCAAACATAGCGTGTATTGAAAATTTTATAAACAATGCAGACTTAACATATTTAAAAACGGTTTGGTATTTCAACTAAATTTACTAGATAATTTATCAAACATCTTTTTCTCTTGGACATACATATATACTGTACGTCCATCAAACTTGGAATGAGTTGCGGAAAGTAAGAAACAACAAAAAATCATTTTACGCCCTCTTGTTGTTTATTTTCAAATTTTCAAAAAATTATTGTTTTCGAAATAGCGATTTCTCAAAAACCGCCAATAAAGGCAGCACTACGACACATTCGGAGAAAAGCAGATACCCTATAGATTCGATTTTAATATGTCGGAACAGTAGCAGCACGTTTTAACTTGGCCATACATGATTCCAAACATAGCGTATAATTTTCAATTTTATGCACAATATATATACAACAAATTTAAAACTGATTTTGTATTTCAACTAAATTTACTGGATAGTTCATCAAAGAAGATATTTTTCTCTTTGTCACACAACAATAATGTACTTCATTAAACTTAGAATAAGTTGAGGAAAGTCTAAAATACCAAAAAAAAAATTACACCCTCTTGTGGATTCTTTAATAAATTTCACAAAATTATCGTTTTTGAAAGGGCGATTTCTCAAAAACCGCCAATAAAGGCAGCACTACGACACATTTGGAGAAAAGCAGATACCTTATAGATTTGATTTCATTATGTCAGAACAGTAGCAGCACGTTTTGACTTGGCCAAATATAACACCAAACATAACTTATATTCTTCAATTTTATAAACAACGTAAAAGTAACAATTTGAAAAGGGTTTGAGTTTCAACCAAATTTGCTGGATAATTATTTAAATATATATTTTTTTTGTCGCGCATTATTACTGTACGTCTAAACTTGGAATGGGTGGCGGAAAGAATAAAATACCAAAACTCATTTAAGCCCTCTGGTGGATTTTTTTTACTTTTAAAAAATCAATCGTGTTTGAAATAGCGATTTCTCGAAAACCGCCAATAAAGGCAGCACTACGACACATTCGGAGAAAAGCAGATGCCTTGTAGATTCGATTTCACTATACCAGAACAGTAGCAGCACGTTTTGAGTTGGCCATTTATAATGCCAAACATAGCGTATATTCCCGATTATTTAAATAGCGTAGATGTTCAAATATTCTAAAAAGGTTCGGTATTTCAAATAAATTCACCTATTCCATTTTCTTACTTTTTCAAACACCGATACTGTGTGTTAATTATAATTAGAATAAGTTGCAAATTGTAAAAAACAATAAAAAAATGTCTTACGCACTATACTTTTTTTTTAATTTCCCAAACATACGCTTTTAGAGTGACGATTTCTTGAAAACCGCCAATAAAGGCAGCATTACGACACTTTCGGATAATCGAAGATACATTAAAGATTCGATTCCACTAAACCAGAACAGTAGCAGCACGATTTGATTTGGTCCTATATAACATCAAACATAGAGTATATTCTTCAAGTTTTGAATAATGCCAACGTTAAAAATTCATAAAGCTGTCGTATTTTAAACGAATTTACTGAATACTTGTTCAAATATAATTTTTTCTCAGTCACACATCAATACTGGACAAGGTAAAAAATATATTTGATCAATTATCCAGCAAATTAAGTTGAAAAACAAACTTTTTAAATTCGTTACGTCCATTTTGATGTAAAATTTTAAAAACACGATATGTTTGGTAATATATATGACCAAGTCAAAACGTGCTGTTACTGTTCTGGTATAGTAAAGTCGAATATGTAAGATATATGATTTTCTCCAAATGTGTCGTGGTTCTGCCTTTAATGGCAGTTTTCGAGAAATCGCCACTTCAAAAACGATAATTTTCAGAATTTTAAAAATAATCCACAAGAGGAGGTAAAATGATATTTCGATATTTTATACTTTTCGCAACTTATTCCAACTTTAATGAACGTACAGTATTGATGTGTTAGTAAGACAAAGGAAGTTTGATAAATTATCTAGTAAATTTAGTTTAAATATAAAACTCTTTTTAAATATGTTATGTCTGCATTGATTTTTGAAATTTTGAATACACGCTATGTTTGGTATTATATTATATTATTATATGGTCAAAACAAAACGAGCTGCTACTGTTCTGGTTCCGTCAAATCGAATCTTCAATGTATCTGCTATTCGCCTGAAGTGTCGTAATGCTGCCTTTATCGGCGGGTTTCAAGAAATCGTCACTCCAAAAACGGCATGTTTGGGAAATTAAAATAATATTATATAGGGCGTAATACATTTTTTCATTGTTTTATACAATTTGCAACTTATTCCAAGTTTGTGTGTGTTTGAAAAAGTAATAAAACGAAATATTACGTTATTAGGTGAATTTATTTGAAATACCAAATCTTTTTAAAATATGTGAACATCTACGCCTACAAATAATTAAGATATACGCTATGTTTGGTATTATAAATGGCCAAAGTGTGTCGTAGTGCTGCCTTTATTGGCGGTTTTCGAGAAATCGCCCTTTCAAAAACGAATATTTTTCGAAATTCAGAAAAGAACCCACTAGAAAGCGTAAAATTTTTTTTTTTAATGTTTTAAACTTTCCCAATTAATTCTTAGTTTAATAGACGTAGAGTATTCATTTGTGAGAGAAAAATATATTTGATCAGTTATCTAGCAGCTTTAGTTGAAATACAAATCCATCTTAAATTTGTTACGTCGACATTGTTTATAAAACTGAGAATACACGCTATGTTTGGTATTATATATGGCCAAGTCAAAACATGCTGCTACTGTTTTGGTATAGTGAAATCAAATCTATAGGGTATCTACTTTTCTCCGAATATGTCGTAGTGCTGCCTTTATTGGCGGTTTCCGAGAAATTGCCCTTCCAAAATCGATAATTTTTCGAAATTTTGAAAAGAATCCACGAGAGGGCGTAAAATGTTTTTTGGTATTTTATACTTTCCTTCCGCAACTCATTCTAAGTTTAATAGACGTACAGTATTGATGTGTGACAAATGGAAAATATATATATTTTATCAATTGTTCAGCAAATTTAGTTGATATAAAATTCCCTTTTAAATTTGTTTCGTCCACCTTGTTCATAAAATTGAAGAATATACGCTATGTTTGGTATTATATATGGCAAAGTCAAAACGTGCTGCTACCGTTTTGACATAATAAATTGAATCTATAAGGCATGTGCTTTTCCCTGAATGTGTCGTGATGCTGCCTTTATTGGCGGATTTTGAGAAATCAACACTCCAAAAACGATAATTTTCGAAATTCTCAAACTAATTCACGAGGGTGCGCAAAATTTTTTTTTATTATTACTTTATACTTTCTGAAACTTATTCTAAGTTTAATAGACGTACAGAATTGATGTGCGACAAAGAGAAAAAGATATTTGATCAATTATCCTGCAACTTTAGTTGAAATACAAACCCTTTTTAATATGTTACGTACGGTTGTTTTAAAAATCGAGGAATATACGCTATGTTTGGTATTATATATGGCCAAGTCAAAACGTGCTGCTACTGTTGTGGCATAATAAAATCGAATCTATAATGTATGTGCTTTTATCCGAATATTTCGTAGTGTTGCCTTTATTGGCGGTTTTCGAAAAATCGCCATTCTAAAAACGATAATTTTTTGTAATCCAGGACAGAGTCCACTAGAAGTCGCAAATGTTTTTTTGCTGTTTTGTACTTCCCGCAACGTATTCCAAGTTTAATAGATGTACAGTATTAATGTGTGACAAAGAGGAAATGATATCTGATCAATTATCTAGCAAATTTAATTGAAATACAAAATCAATTTTAAATTTGTTACGTCCATGCCGTTTGTAAAATTTAGATTACACGATATGTTTGGTAATATATATGGTCAAGCCAAAACATGCTGCTACTGTTCTGTTATAGAAAAATCGAATTTATAGGGTATCTGCTTTTCTTCAAATGTGTCGTGGTGCTGCCTTTATTGGCGGTTTTCGAGGAATCGAGGTTCCGAAAAGGATAATTTTTCGAAACTTCGTATTTGCGAATACCTAAAAATTCATTTTTCGCTTAGTTAGTCTTTTTTTAAACACTATTTTCTTGTTAAATTCAATGTATTCATTCAGTTTAAAGATTTTTCATGTATTTTCGTGCCAATATTATATTTTGATCAGCATTTTCAATTTTCATATGTAACTATAAGTGAACACTATATGCGCGTGGAACCTATATTCAATGTGTTAAAGTATTCTGGCTGAAAGTGCTGCTAGCTTCACAGTGGTGTAACACCTCGCATAACTATCTTAACCATACTGGATGGTAGCAACAAGAAAATGGCTCTGACAGAATCGCAAAAAATACCCACGCGTAAAAATAAATGTTCCAAATTATTTTAGGAAGAAAGTGTATATTTTGATTAGTTATACAATAGCAAATGGAGTGAAACAATCGTTACCTACATTACTCATCTTGTTAATACACAAGCTAAAACGACTATAACAATTCATCACAGAATTACAGGCTTTTTAGGAGTTGTTTAAAAATGACTAAATTTCCGTCATTTAAGACGTTATTTCCCGAAAACCTCTCAAAAAACGTTTCGACATGGCCATATATAATACCGAACATAGCGTGTATTCTCAATTTTATAAACAATGTGGATGTTACATATTTTAAAGGGGTTTCATACATCGATGAACTTGGATAAGTTGCAGAAAGTATAAAATTACAAAAAAAACTTTACGCTCCATAGTGAGTTTATTTCAAAAATTTTGAAAATTATTGTTTCTGGAGCAAAGATTTCTCAAAAACCTCCAATAAAGGCAGCACTACGACACTTTCGAAGAGAAGCAGATACCTTATAGATTTGATTTCGTTTTAGCAGAAGACTAGCAGCACGCTTTGACTCTGCCATATATAATACCAAACAAAGAGTATATTTTTTTAATTTTGAGAAATATAAATGTAACATATTTTTAAAGGGGCTTTTATTTCTACTAAATTTACCTAACAATTATTTTTTTACTCATCATTTACTTATTAGAGATGATGTAATTTCAATGAATTCACCCGTCGTTCAAGTATTTACTTTGAAATACCTGTAATTGCGCATTTATCACATTCCGTCATGAGTTGTGAAAAATATTACATATATCCCAGAATTACTAAATATTGAAAAAATCAATGTTTTTTTGAGGGGGTGATTTCTCGAAAACTCGAAAATAAAGGCAGCACTACATATAACACATTAGAGGAGAAGATAAACAACTATAGATTTGATTATAATATTACAGCAGAGTAGCAGCAGGTTTTGACAAGGCCATACATAATACCCAACATAATATATTTTCTGCAATTAAGCATTCAGAGTTAAATATTAAAGCCTTTCTTCGCGCTTGAGAACCACCACGCGACCCATATTTCAATTCGCGCAGGTAAAAAAATAACGAACGTATTTTCCTCGCGAAATAAAATAGGCCGCGAGCCGAGGCCCTGAAAAACGCCTAGAAAGTGAGTTTCGTAGCGCACATCAGGTAACTACCTGAAAATGATTTTAAAATGTTCCTTAAAAATTTAGTAACAAATATTGCCTTGTTCCCACTTCCAAAAGTTGCACGTTTTACGGAAAAGACGCTTTTACTTCAAGAAATATGTGCTACGATCTGTCCTATATTCTCTACATTTTCGGCAATGAACAATGACTTCTGCACGACGTAACAATTGAATCGAATCAGCTGTTAGCGAGCGGATGAATATTAGTTATTACTGCTCGACCTTGCGTTGAGTTGGGCAGCCTTTCCATAGCCCTATTTAGTTATTATTAGTTAAGTTATGCTAAGACGTTGTTGAAAAATGTATAAGTAAGTTATTAAACACTTGTAGATCCTTACCACGGATATGGGCCATGAGACGAAGTCTTGAAAACGCCCAGAAAATGAGTTTCGTAGCGCACATCTGGTAACTAAATAAATTCTTCAGTTTTGTGTGAAAATGAACATACTGAACGCATTACAGCTTGTTCCACAATCCTGATGCGAAATTGAACATAAGAGGTTCCAGGAAATTCAATAACCATAAGTTTACAACACATACATAAGAACTATGCAATTCGAGAGCCCTACAGCAAACTAACACAAATGTAGTCCTGTAATGTTTTGCCTGACCAAAATCGCACTTTCTCAGTCAATCATAATTTATTAGGTAGATTACGAATATGGCATACATGTAACCAACAACAAAAAATACTTTAATTGTGTGACAGGAGTCGCGAGTGACCTCGAAAGCAGCGACACCAAAATAAAAAACAGCGACACCAACAACGCTGATTCACATTAGCAAATAAATTTTATGTAAGAACCACAAGCAGTTTACAACAAGAACAGCATAAAAAGCTACATACATTTTATAGAAGCTATCAAACGTATTTATTTTTAAGCAATGAAGTCACAAATTAACATCGTGAGCACGAAAACACAAATAAATCAGTTATTTCTCACTTAGAAATTTACCGGAAAAGTCAAGAAAATTAAATGAATGTACAATATGTACATAACATAGTGAACAGAAATATTATAATTAGTCTTTTTTTAGTTTATGTGGTTATGTATTTGAACAAAGGCAATATTATTTCTAGAAGCAGGACTACGACACTAACAAATGTCCGAAAAAAACAAAAAATAAATGATAGGCCTACTTATTTAATCAACTGCAATATCTAATTCACTTTCTTCTGAATTGTTTTCGAAATCCACTCGAAAATCGACTTTTCCTCTATAAGTGTACTGTGATTTTTGCAGTCAATACAAAAACAAAAATCTGTGCAATTTAAGTTGATTTTGACACACTTGCATAAATTATTTTGACTATTTTTCTTACACCTGCAGTTTGCCATGCTTCTTCAGTGAATCATTGTTGGGTGGAATCCTTAGTATAATCCTTATGTTTGCCAGTGTTAAATAGACGTGCCCTGGTATCATTTACATTCTTCATATCCTCTTCATACAGTGAACAAACAAATTCCCCAACTTTATTTATTAATGCCTCGATAACCTCAAAAGATCTTCATAGTTGGGAAAAAAATGAATTGAAAACCTCAATGAAGTCTCCAACATGAGTTTGATGGGCAGTTCCAATTGCAGAAAAGTGCTAAAGTATTTCAATATGAATAGCCCATCTAAGCTGTTTGCAACTATTATAATTCTCATATACCTTTACGCTTCAAGACTTCTTGTTTAATCCATTTTATAGCACTGATAGATAGATAGATAGTTTATTTCGAAAACTCCATAACAAACCTAAATTTAAAATGGAGAAATCTGGAGGGCAAGCAAAACCTACAAAAAAGTTTAAAACATGAAGTATCTCATGTGCCTGCCCACCAGCACGCACACAAAAACACAAGCCCAATTAAATGAGGCTTGGGCCAAACTTCAAAAACAAAATACACGATAGTAATAAACTTTCGGGCTGTTGTACTCTCTTTCAACAATTACGTTGATAATGACCAATACCTACAACCTCATGCAAAGATAATGTGGGGAGTGGAATGTAATAAATTTGCGACGATAGTCATACTCATGAAGCCATGAAAGCTTTAAGAAAAACCAAGCCATGAAAAACTACACTGATTGCTAGATTGGGCATTGCGGAAAAGGTGATAAGTGGTTTAATATACGAACAAACGCAAAACCATGGCGGCAAATTCGGTGTGCGGACACTCATAAAAGCAATTATTAGGAAAAACACTAATCACACGTGAGCAGGTCTGTAGCCTAATTGATACATTGACGTGGCTAACATTGTTAAAACAGTACCGGTATAC
Source organism: Styela clava (assembly GCF_964204865.1). Lineage (NCBI taxonomy): Eukaryota > Metazoa > Chordata > Ascidiacea > Stolidobranchia > Styelidae > Styela > Styela clava. The sequence goes on along the minus strand of NC_135257.1, from coordinate 9,926,224 downwards.
ACACAGAGAGAACAAATCAAAAATATGCCACTAAATGAATGTTTAAAAATGATACACTGTAAGTTACACTGCAAACTATTTACACATATAGTTGAATACTCAGTATTCAAGCGGAATTTCTAGAAATAGCAGTATATCATACTCTTTGTCACATATTCCTTAAGTGCTGGTTCATTGTTGTCAATCTAATCTTTCTTTCTGATAGCAGCAGGGATCATAGCCTGCGTTAGGTCGGATTGGTGGAACATTGCCGTTTTCTTCTGTAGTACAGTATCTAAAATGAGGAAGAAAATCATATTTGGAACAGCATGAGTGTAAAAATACCACTAAATACTAACTAATACCTTGAATACATAATGCATTTTATCTGATGTACTCAATGAGCGTATATATGCTCATTGCATGTACTACAGTCCAGCACTGTTTGCATATCATTACTAGACTATATCTACACTAAATTTTGATATATCACAGTCTGAAATGCCCTATGACAGTATGAGTATGGACTATAGACAGGGCCGGATTTAGATCATGAGAGGCCCTAGGCTATTCTATTTGCGAGGCCCCTTCATATTTTCGAGCTCAGAATTTCTCTCTGAACAACATCACATGTCATTGCTTAATGTTAAAAATATTAGTGCATTAAACTTTTCGTCCTTTCATTCTCCCCATTCATGAGTGCAAATTTTTAATTTAAAGAATAAAAATTTACTCAAGGCAGTTTTGCTTTTAATTTCTAATTTCTTTCTCTTGCGCTTGCTAGCTGCACTTTCAAATCTTTCACTCATAATAAATTTAAGGTTCGAAAAATTATGAAATAATTAATAATAATTAATAATCAGCAACATATCAACTACCGATACTGATTTTTGCAGAGTAGACTACGGTACTTCAACATAGATAGAAGTTCCAGCAGAATGTGCATAATAATTGCCTTTATTATGATGCAAACGACGTAATAATGGCTGTTTACAACGTGGTTGAAACCAGTCGCATAGAATTTTCTACTCTGAAAAGCTTGATATATATATACTACTGTACTATAGGTAGGGTTTAAACTTGTCAAGTTTTCTAAAAGAATTACAAATTTCGAAACCGAACTTCGAGGCCCCTTGACGTTGAGGCCCTAGGCTTCAGCCTGCCTGGTCTATTGGTAAATCCGGCCCTGACTATAGACTATATTTTAAAACATCAACTGTCTGTCTACAACTTGATTTCTCACCTCTCAATCGTTTCCAATGCTACTTTCTTTCCACTCCGGCATAACTTATCATTGCTTCCCAGGTTCTTGTCGACTCTATGAATTTAGATTTAGACCAACCGACATTAGTAAAATTGATTATTTTCTTCTCTTTCACACAACCGTGCATTACAGAAACAGCCATTAATTTCTATTTCCAAATATGCTGTGGCCTATATAGTAGTATAAGTCTGCTGAATAGTCAAGAAGAGTCATTAAATTAATCATAAACATTTCATGCAAGCCAGAAAATATCGTTGTTTGTGACATATTATTCTAGGTCTAGCCTTCCTTGGAGTTACCGCACCGTACCTATTTAACAACGTCTTATGAGCTAGTGCTCAACTAAAATTGGTATTTATGGTAAGGATATACAAGTGTTTAATATCTTATTTATACTTTTCAAAACCTACTTAGAATAACTGAACTAATAATAACTGAAAAAAAAAACTATGGAAAGGCTACTCAACGCAAAAGCGAGCAGTAGTACATCTGATATTCATCCGACCACTGGGGATCCACCTACAGCTGACTAATTTGTTTGTTACGTCATGCAGAAGTCTGCGTTCATTGGCCCATGATACCGGAAAAGCAGAGAAAATAGGACAGATGGTAACACATATTTATTGTAGTAAAAGCGTCTTTTCTGTAAAACGTGCAACTTTTGGAAGTGGGAACAAGGCAATATTTGTTACTAAATTTCTAAGGAACATTTTAAAATCATTTTCAGGTAGTTACCTTATGTGCGCTACGAAACTGAAAGATAAATGGCCTCGGCTCGCGGCCTAAAAGGCCACTGTTGCTCTGTACTGGTAGGTGTAATCAAAACCTATTTTTGTTTTTGTTGCTATACTTAGCTATATAAACTTAGTCCAGAGTAATATAAATTGTCCTGATGTATTTATTGGATGTTTTCGAGAAATCGCCCATCCAAAAATCAAAAATACCCAAGAATCCAATAGAGGGCGTAAAATTTTATTTATTTTTTTGTTATTTTATATTCTACGCAACTTATTAGAAGACGTACATAATGATCTACGACAAAGATATTTGTCTACAATACAAAGTTGCGGCTCGCAACAAATTTCGTCACTTGAAAGTGGCCCGCGAGACGAAAAAGGTTGGGCAGGCCTGTCATAGAGCTTGCGAAGTACAGCTACCATCGTCCGAAATGGCATCTGCGCCGAAGATACCGATTTCGGGTTATCGTCTGCGCGTTTTAGACGACCGCCCGTACACTTTGGAGGTATTTATTAAGCCACTGTGGCATCGTAGTGACGTAATTTTTTGGTGGCATAGTCAGGTGGGATTTAGGAATGACATATGCAAAAATTGTTGCCGGGCCAACTAGAAGTGCTGTGGTACTAAACTATACCAGACCCCAAAACTCAAGTATGTACGTACTTGATATCAACAAAAGTCGGGTCTGGTATTGTTTAGTACCACATGCACTTCTACTTGACCTGGCTCAACAATTTTTGCATATGTCAATCCTAACCTTCACCTGACTACGTCACCGAAAAATTACGTCATTTCGACGTCACAGTGGCGTAATAAGGCCCACCAAAGTATGTGGATGGTTGTCCAAAACGAGCATACGATCACCTGAAATAGACCAGCTATTTTCCTCGTTTCTTGTCACAATGATCACAATAGGAGAGAGATCGTCAGCGTTAGCGAGTTCGTTATCGGCGGCGCAGATGCCATTTCGGGCGATCGTAGTTAGACTTTGGCAAGCCCTATGACTGTATGACGTGATGGTGACGTCGTAGTGACGTAATTTTTGGATGGCATAGTCAGGTGGGGATTAGGAATACCAAATGCAAAATTCGTTATGCTGCGCCTGCGCCCACTGGAAGTACTTGTGGTACTAAACTATACTAGACCCCAAAAGTCGTCTTTTGTTATTTTGTGCAAATTACATTGAAAACATTACTGTGGAAATATTGCAGACCTTAATTGAATGGTCTTGTGGTTGAATATACAGATATAATTAACTTTAAATATTTTTAGCTTATAAAATATTTAATTTACACTGGTGAAAACGATGTCCAAAATATGCTGCTGCAGTACTATTATTTTTATTATTATCTGGATGCATGCTGTTAAAGGTGTTAAGGAACTTGTATTTGTGAATCTTGTGTGGCGACACGGTGATCGGTCCTATATAAAGTCTTACCCCAACGATCCGTACAATAATGGAAGTATATGGAAAAATGGGCCAGGAGAGTTAACGAATATTGGAATAAAGCAACAATACGAACTTGGGAAATTACTTCGGTCACGATATGATGGAATTTTAAGCAAGGCCTACAGGCCACAAGAAATTTATGTAAGAAGTACTGACAAGGACAGAACAATTATGAGTGCTCAAAGTAACATGGCTGGACTGTATCCACCTGTAACAAGTGACGAGCTATGGAATGGGTCCAATACTGAGTGGTATCCTGTCCCAATACATGTTGTACCGCTGGAAAGTGATAATCTCTTGAGATATCCGATCAGAGGTTGTCCAAAATATGAGAAAGTAATGCATGATATCCATAATTCACCATGGTTTATAGCACATGAAAAGAACTACTCAAGCTTTTATGGCTATATTCAAAAAAATACGGGCAGTACATATCGATATAACTTCTCAAACATATGGGAAGTAGAAGATAATTTATTTTGCCTTAAGTCGAACAATTTTTCTCTTCCACATTGGGTGAAAAATGAGGATCTCCAAAAACTCAAATTTCTGAATTCTTTAGACATGGGCGTCATGTTTAGCGATGTAGACTATAAATACAGAAGTGTTATTTCTCAAATGCAAGGTGGTGTTCTTTTGAAGGAAATGATACAGAACATGACACAGCATATCAATAATATTTCAAAATATTCCACCATTGCTTACTCTGCTCATGACACAACCTTAACTGCACTTCTTGTTACCCTGGGCAACTATGATTGGATACAGCCTGAATATGCCAGTTGTATCATGATTGAACTTTACAAAGACTCTGATAAATATTTTGTGGAAATCTATTATAAAAAAAGAAATGGCACAAAGGCGCTAAAGTTTTTTAATTGTAATATTTCTTGTCCATTTGATGATTTTGTCACCATAGCTAAACAATTGATTCCCGATGATTATGGGAAAATTTGTGGAAAGCACCAAGAGCCATTTAGTTGTGATAAAATAGTCCTTATTGCTGTTTGCTGTATTCTTGCCTTGTTTATTTTAATTTTCATTATTTATGTTTCATGGAAATGCTCCAAAAAAGCAAAACGTGACTTTCCCTATAGCATAGTTGAAACAACGGATGATGATGGGCCAATTTAGTATTAAGAAGCTGTCCGCAATCTCTAATGAGGAAGTGATAATTCCAACCCCACATAGTATTGCCCCAGATTATGAGTGAGTAGCAAACAGTGATTAGAGGACTTTGTGACTATCTCATGAAAATATCATTCTATATCCCATTAAGTTCTTAAACCAGATTGTGAAGGTTTTTTCCTTCCTGAGAGTGAAGATATATGACCATCCTTGTCAGCTTTATTGTATTATTTTATTTATATGCTCATGAAATTGTCATTCTTATTGATCATTTTATTTGCAGTTTTATTTATGTCTGATTTGTTTGCTGCCTGTGTCTTGTTCTAATAGGCGCTCTTCTTAGGGGGCGTTCAATCTTGAAGTCTTGACCCACTTCCGATTATATTTCATTATCTATCTGTCTATGTCCGTTATCATGGTAATATTTTGGTGACTAGTATTTACTTTCATGTGCACATTTACTAAATTTTAATAATACATAATATTTATAGGATGAAAATTTGATGTTTTCCATGGATCACGAGGTAACTGATAATAATCAACGGAATGCATACCGTACTTCACCCGTACAAATAACTAATATTACCTCGTATTGAGTAGTCCCGCCACATCATATGTACGTGTGCGTGCGTGTTTTAGTTAATTCAATACTTTTGGATGAGCGAAAAGGTACCACGTTTGACAAGACATTTTAATCTAAAATCTGTACTTTTAAAACTTACTTAGGGTTTTGTTTGCTCTCCTGATTTGTGAGCAGTTTCATTTATTTTGTTTTTATCAATTATTTTATCGTCAGTTCATGCTGATTATGGAATCGGAATAAACCTATACTTACTTTTATCTTCCGATAATAACACAATTTTTTATCTTCGATAATAACACACGACCGGCTTGCCCATTTCTAAATATATGGTATTGCTCATCCAAAGTTGATCACGTTCAATATTAAAAATTACTATTCTCTTGTTCAACATTTTCCAAAATTCGTGTTGTACTTTAACCAACTTAGTGGATATTTTCCCAACCAGCATGATGCCATCAGTTCGTTAGAACTGTACGGATATCAATTCAACTCACCAAAAGATTCTGGCACACGCAGGACGATGTTACCGAAAAATTTTACGCAAAAAATCGTATGAAATAAAAGATGAGATATCGCCGTTCTCAAACAAAACATTTATGGGACCTCCTGAAGTATGCGCCCCAAGATGGCGCACAACCTGAACTCAGGTTGTGTACCAGATTAGGGTTCAGGTTATACGACATCTTGGTGCGCATACCCCAGGAGTACCCATTTATGTGTGAAATTTGAAGAACAATATCCATAAAACAGTGATATAAAAGTTTCATGCATGACAAAGGGGTAAGGGTAATATCAATTTGCAACGTCTATACTAATGCAGTCGACTTTAGATTTTGAAACTTAATGAGTTTATGTGCATTTTAGCCAGAGTAAAAATTTGATTAGTTCAAAATACCAAACTAATGCATTGTACGTTAGCTTAGCAACATAAGCTACTCTTGCGTGGTATTGAAGTCCATCAGCGCAGAATAGTTTAAGGGGGGGGGGGGTGTCTCAAAAATGTCATGTCCCACTTGTCCCCCTTGTGCCACGTACCACTTGTAACACGTGTACCACTTGTACCACGTTTACCTCTTGTACCACGCGTCCCACTTGTACCACGTGTACCCCTTGTGCCACATGTCACACTTAACCCACGTGTCCCACTTTTTAACGGGCCCCACTTGTCCCGCGTGCCCCACTTGTCCCATCGACTTTTATTGCCGATATCGGTCGGGGGAGGAGGTATCGGTCGTGTTATTCTATGCGTTATAACGTAGCGCTATAAACATCGACAGACTTTTTTCGTATTTGTCATATTTTTTTTTTGGTTATCGCTGATATATACGAATTTGTAACTATTATTGATTGCAATTCTGTAAGGCGTATTTCCTTCCCTGGTTTCCCGACTCATTCACTTTTATTATACAAATCACAGCGCATTGTAAAGCAAATCAGGTACAGGTAAGAATTAACCGACGGCTATCGCTAACAAGTTGAACCGATAAATGTAAGAATTTTTGTTTTCTTTTTGCGCCTATCATATATTTAATTTTGCATAAAGCGCGCCCATATCGTTTTTTGTAAATTTAGAATTGTCGAACCAGATAAGTACGACTGTTAAATATTGTATTCCATGGAAATTTTACGAGATATTTGGGACTGGGAGAAATATTAGAAATGCCACGTAGAAATGCCATTATTGCCGATTTATGCAAGTAGGTAGTATTAGTGTTTTATTCCAACGCTGAGTTAATACTCAATACGTGAATACTCAACACTGAATATTTAATTGATTACTAATTTGCGGAGTTTTTAATTGTTATTATTTAATACGAAATTAACACGGACACGATATAAAATTGAAAGCATAAAAAAGTCAAATATCTCATTCCGGGGTGAGTAATACTGTTCGCTTAAAATTGGGACCTTAATTTACAAACTGTGATACAAATCGTACAAAAAAGATAAAAACCAGCATAAAATTAATTTGTGTTTGGAATGCACTCCCTAATAGTTGTCTTTGACATCGTCGCCGATGTGAAATCAATTATCTGTCCAAAAAATAAAAACCAAACTACGATATCCGCCGTTGCATGAGAATTATATTTACTAGTGAATAAAAAGTGCTTTAATATAGGTTATCAGCATTGATTGGGATGTCAAGCCGCCGAAAGGATTGCAGTGACAAAAATATTTACTGCGGCCTTGGACTATGACAAAATTATAACATAAAAAACGCAGGATTGTTACGAAGTTTTCAGTCTTCAAGTAAATTCCGAAAAAATAATTGTCACGGCGATCGTTCCGGCGGCTGACATTTCAATTACGGTTGTTTGAAATGACAATACTCATTATTCAGTGTTGTGTTCGTTGAAAATATTCGAATATTTCGATTAAAAAAATATTTGCCTACAACTAATTACGGCGCAAGTTAATAATAATCATTGAATGGCAATTAAAAATCAATTTGTTTACATTAAATTCCGAGTAATAGTTTCACATTTAATGCATTTGATCGGCGCTACATGCGAGCGTGTTTTTGTACTTTGACGCTACTGACATCCGCGAGTTATACTTCTCTCCCAAATTAATTTTCACGACTTCTAATGTTTTATTTTCAAATGTGGGTACAACTGACTACGGATTAATGGTCGATATTTGAAATAGGGCTTGCAAAATATTCATTATAAACCGCCAGGTAAAGAGAGGCGGGCTAAACGTAACTTTGGAATTTCGCTGTGAACGACGCATTCTTTTCAGCTTATTAAACGCCTTACGTCGTCGTGAATTGACCCCCCCTCCCCCGTTGGAAAAATTTTGGCTGTGCCCATGTCGGTATTTATCTGATATCAACCCGGCTATATTCCGGCACTGATAGACCAGGTCATAATTTGTCACCCATGTTATCAATAACCAAAAATTTCGTGCTTGCTTTTACCAGAAATTTTAGTTTGCTGAATGAAAGTGCGACCCGCGGTTTTACTCAGTTATCTTTATCTGGCCCTCCTGTATTAAAGGTTGCACACGCTTGGTTTAAACTACTTAAATCGATTGTACCGTAAATTGCTTTGCAACCTAGTGTAAGTATGAAATGTTCCACCACAACACTTTTACAAATTATGATAGTTTCAGCAAACGTGTTGTTGCGAACAAGCGCAAGGATTATGGATTGTGACGTCCACCACGAAACGATATTGTTTGTCGCACATGCAAAAAAACAGGCCACATACAGAAGCACTGCAACTTTGGGAAACAAAATGAACGAACGGAGGGGACGACGAGACCAATTATTACGTCAAGACCAAGTGGAACAGAACCCGCGCCATCTTCACCTGAAGTCCCACATGGACGGAAAAATGCACAAAAATTAGGCAAATCCTTAATCGAACCAAACCAAGGATGTTGTCATGGAGAGGCAGAATCACTGTATTAAATTCCCTTGCTCTTTCTCTGATCATCTACAGCGCTGGAGTACAAAGTATCCCAATGTCATTTATTCACCAACTGCAATCGGACTTTTTCAAATACCTATGGTATCCCGAAACCATTGAGGTGATATCCAGGAAAACATTGCAACAACATCTTTCAAACGGGGGCATTAATATGCTCGACGTCAAGTTGAAAGAAAGTTGAAAGCCTGGTACATAAAATCAATCAGCTATGTTCGCTAATCACATATATTTCGTTTCCCTCATAAAACAGTCGCCGTGATTGTTCGCTCGTTAAAAAAACGACTTGTGAGTGAGACTTGTCTGTGGCGTATAATTTTCAATCCATGGTAATCAACTTAATTATGTCTAACGTAACTCGCGTTACGACTTTTAAATACATTGATACTCTAAAAAAAACAAATGTAATATGTGGACATAACCACATGAGATAAACTGTCTAAATATATTTTATTTTAATAGGTATCTTTGCAATCTTGTTAATTCGTTATCGCCATTAGGAATCCCCATGTTTGCCATTTCGCGGATTAGAAAATTCTGTACTTGTAACTACCATCCGTTCAATCGCAATGCCGCCATTCGGATTATTTTTAAGATATAACCGTTATTATCTCACGACGTGAAATCTATTTTAGTACAATGAAAGTCGATTGAATTAATTAATTTATCATCATAATTAATTTACCTTTACAATCCGCGTCGCGTTTACAACTTTGTATAATGATAACACTGAAACTTTCGGCAGCAATATAAAGAAATGGATAAAAAGGTAAATCCAACGCACAATTATTTTTTGTATTGAAGTGATGGTATGGTTTCCAACGCTAACCAACCATAATACCAAAACAATCGACCTTTTTAGCAAAATGCACGCAGTATTAGCGACAAGTGGGACATGTGGTACAAGTGGGGCCCGTGAAAAAAGTGGGTCAAGTGGTTCATTGGTACAAGTGGGACATGTTGTACAAGTGTGACACGTAGTTCAAGCGTGACACGTGGTGCAAGGGGTACAAGTGGCACAAAGGGTACAAGACACGTGGTTCAAGCGTGATACGTGGTGCAAGTGGGACACGACATTTTTGAGACACCGTTTAAGCGGGGCTTCTTAAAGTTGCATTGTATGTATGAAACCTGCAATTTATAGCCACTCTAATTGACAATAGCTATACTATCAAATATATTAGATAAAGTGGTTTTTGGCATTATATCTGCGACGTATGCTGAGATGAAAACACACGCAACATTGTCAAGATGATGTTAATCCACTTTACGTTATTTGGTCGTTCACGCCAGACAGTGAACTCGGCGAAGGATTATAAACAGGAAACAATTTTACTACGTCATTGCTCAAAAGGTTCATTCTCAAATTTCAATTTTGATGTATAAACCTATGGTTTTTAGGATACGAGAAGATGAATAACTTGATAATCAAATATAGACAAACGAAGATAATTTGATAGTATTGAGAATTGAAACTTTCATGGTTTCGTGTATTGTAATCAGAACGTAATATGACTTGGAAGCAAAAGTGTTGGTGTTGCGTCACGTATGACTCATCACACAATGCACAGTAGCTTTTGAGCTAATAAACGATAAATGCTTCCTACTCCACTTCCATACGTAAATCTTTGTATTTAGGTTACAATTTAATTATTCATAGTACACCAACCTCGACCTGTCTTTCTTTAGGATTCAATATTACTTGTGTATTCTACTTATGTGAGCGAATCTCTTTTGTATGTTATTCAATAAAATCTTTCGAACATTTTGTGTTAGATAATCTATTTAGGGCAACTCAATTATTGATTGCGATCGACAACTTCATTCTACACTAAATTCTACATCTGTGGACATTGTCGATTAATTCAAAACTTAGTTGGTTTCGTACGATTTTGGTGATGCAAAAGGATACATGACTGCAATCATAAATAAACAAGAGAGCGAAACTCAAATATATGGGCACAAAAGCCAAAACGAAGTAATACGGGCATGTATGTAATCGTATGCAGTATGGTAGTCTCTCGGTCTTCGACTGACCATGACCACCAGATCGCAAACGCGGATCCGCCTCAAGGTGCACAATTTTCATTTTTGATGATGCAATCACATACAAAAACGAATTTCCTGAAGCCTACAAAAAAATTGAAATGAATAAAAGTAATAGCCATCTAGCGACAACAACCTTTAACCACTGAATATTTCGAAACAACTGGTCCATTAATAAAAGAGAAAAGCGATCATTTATAACAGAATAAAATGAATTCTAACAACAAGAATATAATACTAAAACAATCTATAGGTCCATTTCGTGTCCTCTAAGTTCCACTAATGTTGATCATTTTTACCATCTATTGCGTGGCCTTTAAAAACATAATTTACCATGATATCTTGTGTTGTAAGACCCGTTGAGCTAAATGCTATTTCTGATACAGCGGAGACACAGAGGTACTTTCGGACAACAACTGTGATGTTGCCACCATTCGAAACATTTCTTCTTGGGTCGCTGATAAGCCAAGATTTCTGTCATTCAAATATTTTGACCCCATTGATCAGATTTTCAATTTATTCTTGCTTCTTTCTTTCAAGAAGTTCTATTGCTGTTCCTGTCTGCTGAACTGCGGGATGTTCCATCTCTGATGTATAAACATTTTCTACTCCAAACTTCAACTGCATGTTTTCCACATTTCTTGATGCATTTTGCTTCATGGATTTCGTTTTATATCTCGTATTCAGGACATATGAACACCAAAATCTGAAACAATCCCATGCATCCAGCCTGCTATGTTTACTCCGGTTTGCTCGTCATCAAGCAGCTTTGTTGAAAGTACGAATGAATTTATTGTGAAATCCTGAGAAAGAATGTGTTCGGTGACAAATAAATACGATTCATGCTTAATGCTAGTCGAGGCATCTGTTGTGTAAGTCAATAAATGTGGCATCGAGTAGTATATATAGTTCCAAAAATTGCAAAATTTTGGCCACCGCTATTGGCATTAGGTTTCTTTGTATTTTGAAGCACTCGGACACGTTTCACGGCAATTTTGAATGTCATCTTCTTGCAATTTAACAAAAGGATGACGGCTAACCACATTGCTTCAGAATTTATGGGGTACTGTTGTGAAAAGTCATTGTTTATCCACAGTAAAAGCATTAACTTTGGAGACGCCATTAATGTTCATCTCCTTAAAGTGGTGCCAAACGCCAAACTTTCGCCGATGTGCTCCACTCCTGTTCATATATCATACACGCTGATTTGAATGTAGCTAAGATTTCAAAATTATTCTGTAAATAAGTAGAATATTATTATTTATTCTGGGTAAAGGCAGCTGATGGGGTAATACGATGACTCAATCATATGGTGAACCATTTTGGAGAATAGGACAAGAGTTTATTTTGTATATGTGGTATGGTGTGGGCCCGTAATGCAGTTTTATTGGGTACGAAAGCGGGTGCAGTAGCCTACTATACTGCCAGAATACTAATTGGCCAATGACAATGACAGTAAACAAGTTTAGTCTCACATTAAATAAGAGTTATGAACGCATTAAGAGAAAAAAGATACGAAATGGTCCAAATGTGGCGCGTGTCCTCGCCCCACGCAAACGAGCGAGTTGGAGGAGCGTGTAAAAATATAGTGAAGTTTGCAGCGCTGTAGCAACTCCGCATAGCTGTGTGAAGGGCTTATTACAAAACGTACCTTGTTTGCAATCCAAGTGTCAACAATAAGAATAGATTCCAATGCATCGGAATCTATTCTAGTAAATTCTACGAAGAATCGATTCGATCATCCCTATTTATCACACATGTCAGCGACTCTCAATTTATAAATTTTAATTTCAAACTATTAAACGATAGAAGATATTTCAATAACGAATAGTAAGTAATAATTAATAAGAAATATTTTAATCTTGGTAATAGAAAAATAAAACATGAATACCATCACCGACAAAACAAGATACAAAAATGAATAAACAACAACAATAGTAATAACCTTAAAATAGTTATGCCAAATTTGAACCTTCTTGTCAAATAAGCAGTAAATCAATTTATATTTCTGTTAATTTTATTTTGAATTTTGAAGTAACATTATATTTCTGATTTCCACGTATGTTTTTGGAATTGTAACTATGCTTGTGCATGTTATTCCAAAGATATAATACCATATTTTAATAATCGTGTGAAGTAAAGTAATATGATGAATATTCAAACAATCGACAAAGCTCAATGCCTTGAATCGTAAATTATCAAAAGAAGATTCTGGAGAATCGATATTCATTTTTGAAGTGTTCAATCACTTTTTGTTCATTGTGATCTCGAAATATAATATTGGTGAAGACCAGTTCATCTAATGCCTTTATATGGCGGGAGGTGGCGGCGGAGCAGGAGGAATTGAAGAAGATCCCGTAGTAGCCAAGTCGGGCGTGGGGGATGCGCTTGCTGCAGGTGGCGTTGGAGGCGCTGGCGGTAGTGGAGGAGCATCTGAAGGTGGAATTAAATCCGGCGACGAACCATCGGTGTCATTTTTTGTCTTTTTTGGCGAGAAAGATGACTGGTGCAGAAATGATTTCTGACGCCCGCTCTCATCATCGCTCGAGACACCAACAGAATTATTTAGTGATGCCTGTTCACTTTTCACTGATGAATGATCTGATATTCCCTTTGTTGGAGACAAGACTGGAATCTGTGCTGGGGTTAAATTTTTGTTGCGATTTTTTTCTGGCGAGGAAAATGCCTCCTTGCTACGAGCAGCTAGGGTATCACGATGCGACGGCGAACAAGCAACCTCTGAGGAAGCTCCATCTCCATCAAATGCTGCATTGTTTGAAGCGAATATATTGACCTAGTGAAAAAGAGTGCACTAGTGGAATATTTGGAAGAAATATTCAAAATAAAAATTCATCAAAAAGACCTTGATCGATTATTATTTTCAATAGATCGAATACTAAACACTTCATTGTTACGAGAAAAAAATTTTCATACCACTGGTGCTTGTGCTAATCCTTCCAAACCAGATTCTCCTTTTTCGAAATCGTATCCATTTCGGTACGTTATATCGGTCAGTGCCACCCCTGATGATCCTGGTCTGGTTATCCACGCATCGCTTGCGGATTTACTATGTTTTATTTCATTCAACTGCAAAACACATAGATGTAACGCATTAGATCATATTTATGGCAATAAAAACATATCAAACTTGTTTTTATGACAGCTTTCGTAGTTTTCTCAAGCCTCTTGGCATGGCATCACAAAAATTCCAACTTTCAATGTACTCGTTGGTACATACTTAAACGTGCTTCACATCAATTTGCAATTGCTTTTTTATGTTCTATTTTTTACATGTGTAATTAGAGCAGAGCATTATATCAATAAAAATCTAAGTAAAATTACTTGTGCATTATTCATCAATCCTTAAGTGAAATTGGCACTATTGATTAGACTTAAAGTCAAGCTCATAAAACATTAATTTGAAAAAGACCTTAACAACAAAGTGTACAAATGTTAAATATCCGATCCAACCTGTATCACAGCGAACCCCACAGGCACTTGTAGTGTGATAATTACATTGAACAAGGTGTTTCGAAAATAACCGCATGTGGAATACAAATAATAATAATATTAAAACGTGACAGCAATTGGCGTACCTGTTTTTGACGCTTGCAGTAATACAGCAACACGAGAAGAATTACCACTATTGCTACGACCGCTCCAGCTATGATGAGACCTAAATGCAGAGGCTGTAAACCCCATATGAGAGCAGCAGAAGAAGTAGATTCTATGCCTTTAGTAGAGACGGTTGCCGTCGAATTGTAGAATGCGTTTGTTGATTTGTTTGGAATAAGCGAAGCTTGGGTACTTTCCTGGTCCGGAGGAGTACTTATAACGTAAGAAGTTGTCACACTTTCATAAGTAGTTTGTTCTTTAGGAACTGATGTTGATTTTGCATCTGTTGTGGTCGTTGATATTTCGCCAACGCCGGAACCTTCAAACGTTGACATAATTGTAGATTCTGAAGCAGCAGATGTCAGGCCAATATGGTGTGTAGTTTCTGGCCCTGAAGTTGCTGTAGACGAACTTACTACTGAAATTGTAGTAGACTCGTTTTCTTCAAATTCAACTGGTTGACTATTGTTTTGGGTGCTAATGTAGGTGGTGAATTCAGAAAGTATGTTCTTCGATGTTTCTATGTCAGGATCAGAAGAGGTTGTCAGCTCAGCCAGTGAAATATCGGTTGTAGTTGAGTGATTAATCGCAGGTGTCACCGAGGTAAAGGTATCATTTTTTACTGGGACTGTGTTGTTTGTATCCTCAGAATTTGAGGCTGACGTCAAAATTTCCACGTCCTCACGCACCGTAGTTCCGTTCAAAATGCTACCAACCGTAATTCGAAATGCCTCTTCATTTAATCCTTTTTCAGAAGTGACTTCCAGCAAAGTCGAAACTACAGTACTGAATAGCTCTTGCGTAGTATTTTGTGACCTCATGGTTGTCCCATTAACATGCGGTCAATTTCCTTCAATTGTGTTGCATCGACTCGCTCACTTTTACACGGCTTGCGTCATCTGCTGAATGTACAAATATGTAACCTTTAATAACGAAGTGAAACATTGTGTAACATCGCAGTCTAAACTGCAGATGTATGGTATCTAAGACTATGCGTCGGTATATGTTATTCATCACTTTACCAAGCGTTCAGATTCTATTTTGATTGTCACATTATTCTTAACGTTCTCAATTTCCGCCACGCATTCTGAATCATAGGTCGGTAGTGTTTTATTTAACCTGCTCTGCTCATCTCACAAATGACACAAGCGGATCGTGCCCAAGGTTTTTTATTTCATAGTATATTGTTCGATTTAATGTATAATACCCATAAAAATGTATACAGAAGATTTAGATCGCAAAAATGGTTTAATCAGAATAAAGGCATAAACTTCATGTTACTGTGACCTCTCCAACCCGGAAATACCCGAAAACAATAACCTAGTTTTTGTAAAATTTGCACTACATACGTGATGGTCAAAAATGCTAATGGGATATGGGTTAAGATAAGACACATATCGAATAAAAAAGACACAATGTTGAGTTTTAATGGAAATATGCAGAAAATGTTCAAGAATTTGATACAACCAATCTTAGATAAATATAACGGGGAATTGGACCGTCTTTCAAATTCCATACGTTCATGCAAAATATTAACGTCAAATATTCCAGCTACAATATGTTATAATTTTAATATCATATTCATATATATATATATATACATTCTATGAGCACATATGTTTTTAGTACTTTGGTGACTTTAATTTAAATTTTCGAAAGAGATTTGAGAATACATATGCCGTTATATTTAAAACATAAATTTCATAAAGTATAATTTCACGAACGTTTACCTTTCATACCAGACAATAACAGAGCCAGATATGAGGTCGTCGAACTTAAATCGATTGGGGAAAGTACATTTTTCCATTGGCCGTATCTACTACTGGAACTTTTTTCAGGTCGAAATTTGTTCTATTCGTTAATTATTTTTACAAAAAGTACGCTTCATACGTATGTAAATTTTCCAATTTTTTTTTTAAATATATGACCACAGTAATTCCGAGGGTAATTTTAGCTTTCGCAAGTTGAATAAAAAAAATTTTGGAATGTGAATATAGCAAGTACAGCCCAGTCCGGACGGCTAACATTTATTTTGTTTGTAATGATTTAAATGACGGCGCATAAGTGTGTTCAAAAGACCCGGACATTCTGTTAGTGAGGGTTGCTAACAAAATCCAATTTTACATGAGCGAGAACTGTCGTGGATATTAACGAACCAAAACAGCCTAATGGAAATTACAAATCTAAATTTGTTAAAACTCGGGTATTGCCAGAACTGTTATAAGCGCTATGCTGTAATTTACTGGGCTAAATTGATGAATATTGCGAGTAAGGGAATATTGAAACTCTTGAATGTTCCCGGCTAGTTTGATTCAGATATATCTATACAGTATATATAACGTAATCACTCGCGATGATAAAATACAATATCTAACTTACTAATGATGAAGTCTATGAACCAGAAATGTTCTCACCTGTATGTTACAATAAACGCATATGTTTTTACTTGAACGCATAATACAAACACGAAAATATGAGGCACGTTATGCATACGATTAACTTATTTCAAAATATATGTTTTAAAGTCTTACCTTAACGATACTTCAAACGTTCTGTAGTGGATTCTCTCATATATATAGGTATAAATCACAGTAGGGAATTTAAAACTGTGCTTAATTACAACATCGTAATTGCTTCGAAGGCCGCCTTTTAATACTAAACCCACTCCATCCGTTGTTGTTATAATTAAAGCATGCACATGGTGGGCGTTTAATATTTTATACGTAAGAGATTTATACCATCGGTACAAAACGTATTCTGCAGTATGCGTTGGAACGAATCCAAAACAAGTTTCAAAATTTTGAACGTGTTCATTTTCATTTAAAAAAACGAATCGAACAATTTTAAGAATGTTTAGAAGTCATCTACACACTTAACGCATGGTATTTGATTCAAAATATATAATAATTTAAAATGAAATCTTACACGTTAGAATACGGGCCAGTAATATATATTATCATAAAGTGTGACCTAAATATTTTTTATGTATATAATGATCCATAGCGCTTTGTCTTGGTTTCTACCGAAGATGTAATGAATACAATTTTTCACACGTCATTGCCTCATTTGACGCTGGATTTTTATCAATACCGTAATGGTTATCATAAGTAAAACAATTTATATATATATTCGTATCATTGATCTGACGTAAATGACTACCTTATTAGGCGCACCACGCGCATGTATCAATAGGTCAATAGAAACGCATTATTTTTGCAACATCATCGCTTTAAGATAAGACAAAAACTGTTGTCAAATTAACTTGCGTTTTTCATATTCTTGTCCCTAAGCACGATTGAGCGATATTCGATTTATCTTACCAGATGACCCTATAGCAAAATTGTAACAATCGTGATTCCTGTTATGGATGGTTTCTTTAGAGAGAGATACCGTATATATTATTTTGTCATACAAACAGTCATCAATACGAAAAATAAATACGTAACAGTAACACAAATAAAATTGCTTTGGTATTGACGGGAGGGCGCGATACGACCATGATGTGATCGAGGTCAACTCCCACCCTATTTGCTGATGTGATTAAGGTTCACATTGAAAATGATTATTAGAAAAGTTGGTCTGTCAAATAATACTTCAACAAAATCGATGTAATCACAGAAAACTATTGGGGAAGGGCATGTTTTGTTGAGAACTCATCAACACAATAAATACTCCATATCAGAGGATGATGGGCTCGAAAAATTTGGTAAAAATGTATCACCAGCATGACAAAAGATTAAATGCAGCTTAGTAGAATTACTGACATATTTAAGCCACATTTAAGTTAAGGATTAATGACCAATGAGTAAGACCAGTCTTGACACTATCTCTATCCATATGTAATATGCTTCAGGTTTAAATGCGGGTATTCGTTTCCGAAATACGATATTGAGGCATACAAAAACAGTTGGAAAATGCAAATTTGACTCTAATTGATAAGTGAGCACGTTCATCATTTGTTGAAACCGGACACCCGATAATTGGAATCATGTCAAATGCTGCAATGGAAAGACATTTTTTTATATGTGTACTATAAGCAATCATTATGGAACAACATGAAATATAGAAACAGCTATAAACTATGGCGAGTAAATAGCGTCTGGTAGAGAACGCTTTAACTTCACGTTGATTGATCATTCTTCTATTGTTCGTGCAAAACTGAGTCATGTCAAGCGTCGTTTCATCGTCGCTTCTAATGACATTGAGTATCATTTAACACATTATCGCTGACTGGTCTTGTACCCCTTGGCCACATCAGAATAATTTTTGCCGACACTGCTCCAACAACTATGCTGACTATTACACCAATGTGAAATGACATTGCCGACAACATAAGAGACAGTGATATGAACATTTCTAGCCCGTACATGAGGCAGCAAGTCAAGTGCAATATTAGGACTGAAGACTTCAAAAATCTGTTCAAATGAAAGGTAACGGATTATAACGAATGAAATTGACAGTCAATGTGATGTAAAAAGAAGACCACGAGAATAACCATGTAGTTTTTATATAGAGAGAAATATAAGGAGCGCTTTTTTGTTATAGGTGAAACACGTGATAGGCTACTACTTCCATTCATAATTGTGTTCCAATTACGCATTTCATTCACTCAACTATAGATTCTATTTACAGACAAATATAGCGCAAGAAAAGATATAGATTAGAAAATTAATATAAAAATTTTCAACAAGTAACTTATTGGAATAATATTGGAAAACATATATCCTCGTCTTAAAATGCAGTTTAAGTATGTATCGTTATCAATATTCACTGACTTTTACCTTCTAATCGATGAACACTTCGATCTTTTTACTTTGGGAGTACGAATCGGTTGTTTGGTACTATTTATCGGTACGCATTGGCATGAAGGGGAAGTGGAAACCTGAAATTTTAGATTTTATTATGAATATTATTTTATGAAAATTTGAGATGTTTTCATAAAACCTGCAAAATTTAATCCGCATAAACACCATTTCCGATCATGAATAAGGTAGCACACAATTCTCTAATATTGAGCCCTAAATAGGTGAGTTTATTACAAATGTGATGTGCTGTTGAAACATACAAATATATATACTTTTTTCTGCATATCTATTGTATTATGCTTTTATGGCATTTCATAAACAATTAAGTAAGTTTTAAATAAGATCAAATTCCCCAAATCTAACAATATTAGACCGTGTATTAACTGCAGATATTAGAAATACGAAAACTAAACATTTATGTTTTTGAAAGAATGAAGCTACGATCACAATTTTTAAACTCTGTCTCCTCACCCGCAACTGCACTAACAATCGTAAATAGTGAATGGTTCGCTCATGATTATTGGAAATTTTCATAAATGTGGCTGGTTATGTAGGCCATAAAACACTGAACCACATAGGTAGTCTCAAACAAAATACGTGGCAATTGTTTCCTATCACACTTCATTCTATCATATTGGTCATCGACACTATACTTTTTATACACCAATAGTCATTAGCTTACGTGTTTGTTTTTGTATGCACTGATTTATTTTAATAAAAACAAAAGCAATAGGTAAAATCTGTTTAGAGTTTTGAATGTACTGGTGCTATTTTGATTTATTATGATACCATAACGTACAGTTTGAGTTCAGTGAATAGAAATGCTGAACTATCAATCAATCAAAATATGAATCACCTTTCTAATCACTTTGGATGTTGCCCGCCCTTCCGTATGGTTGATTGCTTTTCCTAAGACGGTGTTGAGGTGGAATCGGCCGTATTTTAAGCATTCGTACAACAACGATATAATCATCAGCAGGAGGCAAGAAAGTATTGCATCTGAAAAAAATTACTGTACCTTTGCGTAGATAGAATGTATAAAAAGTAGACTATTTTACAATAATTTATTTTGTGAACATTATCAATGTCAATTCACAATTAAAATTCAACAAAAATTAAAAAAAACTTTACCTTTTGTATTATCTACTTTCCATTGTCTAAATAACAGTGTGAAAGGAACTTCAAAATGTAACGAATCTTCCATTTCCATTTTATCAGAGTTATGTATTCTGAGTTTATAATTGACCTTAATGTATGTCTCTTTACAAAAGCATAAATAACACTTTTCATACTGCCTTCAATCTCGTCGAGCCCCTAATTGCAATCTTTTTATCATACGATTATTGAGATATATATATTGAGCATTTTGTTTAAAGCAAATCAACGATAAATAAATATCGTCACGCTAATAACCGAATTGCGTAAGTCATTTTTAGCAGTTTTGAGAAAAACGTAAGAAACTTCCTAATGATATTGTTATGCCATTAAGAGTCAATAATCTGCCATGGTTAGATTTTTTGATCGTAGCCGGATTTAAGTTAATTTGTATGAAGCAGTTAAGTGACGTCATAATGGCGCACTGTGACTTAGGCAGAAATGTGTCTATGACTTGGGGACATACGCAATTTTGCAACTTTACTATATGCACCAGTCCTGAAAACTAAACATTACAAAAACGAATGTAATTCTCAGTATCTACAATGTCTAATCCCCAAAATAGCTAATCAGTTTCAATTACATTATTTTTTAGGTTTAAAAATATATATATCTTCAATATAACACGTTCTGCACACCCACCGAAATAAGACTAAGATTAAATATAAAGAATAAAACAGCAATGCACCCAATATAAAAGCCAATCAAGGTGAATTGGACTCGGACAGTGATGATCACAAATGCACGTCTTCCTATACTGTAGTATAAATTCAAATAAAAGCGCGCTAAGCTAGAATCCGAGATGCAAAAACTCGAAAATACTTCGCAGAGGTTATTTTACCTTTGTGACGTCACAATAGTCCTGCTGTAACCACGATACTTCATTATGACGAAACAATTGCACAAATGTGCATGCCATACTAAATCTCCATTTTTATGGGTTTCGGAATTCTTAAAATAAAATCTTAGTTAACAGACAGGTGCGCAGCATTACATAAATACCTATTTTATAAAAAAAACTCAAAATCGCCAAAAATGACTTACGCAATTCGGTTATTAGCGTGACGATATGCTTCAACTATTCCGCCTATTTTTAAGCAGTGCCGCAAAAAATCTTGTGAAAACAAAACTCAAGCATACGTGAAAACAGAATGCTTCATGGGCAGATGAAACATGATGTGCATATGAGTTATACACGCTATAATCATTCCTAATGTTCACTAATTGGTAAAATAACATCCTCACGCCAGAAAGTACCTTTGCATTTGACATTTTCAAAATTACCAATGTAAATAAGTTTTATCAACGATCTGAACGGATAATACCGATGTTTTCTATTTTTAACAAAAGTTAACATTGATTAATTACTCCGAATTTCTTTGCACTGCAATGTTTTTAAAACGCTTGTCTGCTGCGCTCCATTTACATTATAGCCATTTCGAGACAACGTTTTATGGTATTATTGGTGAGAATTTTGATGAAAACACGCTGAGCAGGGAAATTTTACGCTCAACCGCTATTGGTGTCAACGGCGCAACGTGAATCAACATCGACAAGTAAAATTAAGATACAATCCTTATTTGTCGAATTCCATTTAAGGGGTTTTCCTAAATTACTGCCATTCAATTTTTATTGTATCATGGACACCCTATTCTGGTCAGTAACTGATACTCTATAGTAATGCTACATCTTTATTACTAGCAATCACAGTTTGGAAGTGTTTTGCTGCATTTTCTAGTTGAAGTTTTAATAATGATCCCGTAAATCGAAGATCACTAGACAAAAATTTATTATAACTGTTACTCACCTGAAAGCGATTAACCGGTTAACTGTTTATGGCAGAACTGTCATTATGGCAGAACTGTCAATAACTGCAGAAAAAGAGTTGGTGCTTGTATTGCATTTTATCAAATGGTGACTGCAATCAAGTTGAAAGATGTGAATACGGGAGCCATGTGATTGATTGTTGTTTATACTTAAAAATCTGAAAACAGAACAAAAACATCAGCGAAAAAAATTTGACGCTCTCAGAAAGCCATGCTTTTTGCACTTTGAACATAAATAGAAAGTTAAAACCCAGTCGAGTGCGAAATCCATATTTGAAATCAAAATTTCAACTTTTCTCTTAGCAAAACAGAGGAAAACCTGGAGCGGTGGCAAAATTTTATCCGTTATCGCGAAGTTTAGGTTTTATACATAACCGACTATAATATGCGAGGGCGGCATATCTCTCACCCACCCATGCTTGAAGTTCGCATTAACTGAGATAAACTGCATTTGTTGCAATAAAATGGGGACATGAAACTACCTAAATATTGCAGAACTTCAATGCCTTCCATGGTTCGTCCATTTTACAACTTCCTAATTTATCTTTTTCTTAACGTTTGGCATTCTGATTTGACTAATGTTTGTTAGAAATACCTTCAACCAAAATATCAATTTAGAAAAACTCCGAACTATTTGTGAAAGTTCTCTTTAGAGCAGGGGTCGGCAACCTTTTGTTGCTCGCGGGCCAAAATTAAAGCTTGCAAGTCATTGGCGGGACGCACATATTTTAGAAAGTTAAAAATCGAATGGATGACCGATGAATCACATTTTATCACACAGATCAGAGGTTAAATTTTAAGCAGCGCGCAAAGACTGGTCTACACGTAAATTCTTTTGCGTAAAGAATATAATGGACAAAACAGCTATAATTTGTTACTATAAATCAGTGAAGCGTCGCGGGCCGGATTATATTGCTTCGCGGGCCAGATCCGGCCCGCGGGCTGTAGGTTGCCGACCCCTGGTTTAGAGCAACAGCCAGTTTTTCCTACCTGTTTTATATTTCCCTTAAAATTTTTCAAAATACCACATAATTTATTTTCTAATTTTGATAGCGGTCAAAAGTTTCAATTGCAATAATTCAATTACGTAGCCTAAAACACTTGATAGACCAGGCTAGAGTTCGCTGCCATTTTTAATAGGGGATGTTTGTTTTGAAACAAAATTACGATTCTGCACACGCAAAATTGCAAAAATACTCCGCAACAAAAATTGCGCAAAAATTTTCTAGCATTTAGATATATATATACAATGAGTAACTCGATCACAAATTCTCTGCAATAGTACCTTCGGGCAAAGAAGCCCCTAGATTTAGTAGGCTAGTCGTCACCATACAAGCGTTTTGCCAAGTCCAATTTTCACCAAAAGGGAGTTTTCGGTAATAGCACACAATTGCCCATAATTGGACACGTCAGTGGACATAACGATCATTTCAATATTATGTTGTTGTTGTTCTTGTTGTTCTTTGACACGTTTTTAGAAAGTCGCTTTTCTCTTTGATTACTGGACCAATTGTTTTGAAATTTTCAGTGATTAAAGATTTCATTTTTGGCTAGAGGGCTATTACTTTTATTTTTAGCTATTGCGTCATCCAAATTCGTGTCCATATATTTGAGCACAGCTCTCTTGTTAATTATCATGTCATGGTGTTTGTTCATCTACTGCTAGGCTAGTAGGAAGTATCGCATCTTTCTATTCCGCCAAAGTCGGAACGCCTTTACCGGATTAAGACAAATTAGCATGCAAAATGGGTAGAGGTCCGGCATGAAAATTTCCTAAATATAATCTTCGTGGTAATAGACTTGTACCCAACAAGGCCACAACTGTGCGTGCAGGTATTACTGTTGTTCTGATTGTAAGCAGAAATATCTGTTTATCTGTTTCCGACTGGCGGTATGAAAATTGATAGGTTTCTAGGTCTACCGCTTTGAGACGATGGGCATCTTAACTGGGCAGTGTTGAAAGTGTTGCCAGGAGTTGGCGCTTACAGACTGAAAACTGTTTCACACCCACAATGGGATATCATATGGATCGTTTTGGAAAATTATTGTTCTTTATTTATTTCATAAAGTTATGTGTGCTCTGTGGAATTCGTTTTTCACTTTAAATTTTTGTGTGATGACGTCTTCAAAATTGAAAATTGTGTACTTTGTGGCAGTTACGCGATCGCATTTCAGCGATCTCATGGTCAGCGAAGTCGGGAGTAGACTACCGTAACCGGTACAAACAAAAAATTTCACTACTTCGTTTTGGCCTTCCTGTCCATATATTTTGAGCATTGCTTTCTCATTTGATTAGAAACATAAAAATACCTGGCACATAGCTAGCATAGGCACATGAGCGAGCCAATTTTGGCAACTCCAGAAAAGAATCTGTCTGAGCGGAAAAAAGTGTCCAAATAACTACAATTTTGACTGTTACGTCACCTTTAATATCTCTCACTGATAGGTCCAGTTGTTTTTAACCTTTGCAAGCCCGTCGAACCCCTACGGCCTACTGCGTTCCGTGAGCTTCCGTCGAACTCCAACATTTTGAAGACTTAAAACCAGGGGCACAGCGAAGGTTTTGAAGAAAATGCATCTGTCTTCAATTGATGGGGTATAAAGTAGATGTCCATCTCTAAGGTGGCATAATGCACAAAACACTTCTCCGAATTGCAGAGAATTTTCTACAAACATGGAACCACCATGATCATTGAAACTAAATTATTTAAGTGTATCGAAATAACCGTTGTTGTGCCACGATGGCATCCTCGGCAGATGAATTGTTGGCATAAATATGTTTTTCGTTGTATTTATGAGTTGTGCATGTAGAAAGGCACAAAAACATTAGAGATCGAAAGCTGGAATCACGGAAATTTTTTTTTAATGAATTTGAGTCTATATATTTTCACAGAATTTTTGACGCTTGCTATTTACATAAAGTCAACTTAGTTTCCTACTTATGAATTTTTAAAAACTCCTCCAACGGAATCGACCGCAGTTCGGTAATGGCCTTTGATGACGTACTACTGGGAACTCATTCCAGAACTTGTCTCCATCTCACATTTGCGAGTAGGGTGTTTAACCTCTGTTTTGGGCATTTAATCCAAGTTTCTCATCGCGTAGTTTCATAAAGATTGAAACAATAAAATAATGTAAAACATAAATACTAATGAACAGGGATCTCTGACAGTAATGGGATCAACCAATGGCGTTTTATGTAATGAACGTAATATTCACTCAAAGTTTAATGCTAGCAAGTCACACTGTTATATAAACCAACTTTGCACATGTAGTCCGGCAGATAAGGGGACCTTTTTGGCCCAAGTTTGATTTCAGACATAAAGTTTTTTTTATTTGTGATTATTCATCTTGGGGTCATTGCCCATCATTTCTACATGGGTGTGGAGTTTGCAGCCTTGAGCAATTTTTTTTACGGCTCGATATTTGTATTAGTGTTTTTCGTCAAACCTGTGCATCATAATGACGCACAACCTGAACCATAACCTGTTACAATACTATGTTCAGGTTGTGCGCAATCTTGGTGCACAAACTACGCAAGCACCAAATCTACTAGGAAAAAAAATCAATCACTTTTAGGTATTTGTTGAGCCCAGTTTGGGTCGCGACCCATATTAAGTATATGGAAATACTGTCGAAACATGCGCGTAAAATAAAGAGTACTATTTCAAAATACCCGTTTTTGTTGCAATTAACAATACAAGCCTGCTAATGCCAGTGGTTCAAGTGGATATACACCCAGTGGAGAACAGTCAATTATTTGTTGGCGAGAATTGTTAGGCAGCGGGATGATCACGACGACACAGTGAAAGATAATGATATCACGAGAACAAGCATGAGAAAATTGCTACATTTCATAGTATATCCCTGGGAAAGAATGTAGTTCATTCTTATGTTTCATGCCAATGCTTTTCAAACTACCAAAGACTCTCAACACTTTTGCTTCTTCTCTTCTATAAAAATACATTGTAATTGTATATTCGCATTTCCATCTGTTTGTTCGTGCTCCCAGATAACCGATCAGCGGCCTCCAAGGAGGACGGGGTCCCCTTTTAAGAAACCCTGTCATAAACTAAAAGAGGCGACCGTGCTTCTCTTGCCTGTTGTCATGCTGTCCCTGGAATTTAGCAGCAACAAAAATTTCACAAGAACGGATTTTTAAATTTTATGATTTTATTAATATTCTCAACAATGAATGATATACGGGTGGTAGAATGCCAAGTTATTCCAACAACATGATCATGTTTTGCAATTTACAACTAATATTTTGTATGTAACTTTGTTTGACAGAGCCCTAAGAGCTCTAACTACAAATATCAAATATGTGAGGCCAAAAAAAGCAGTGGCACACTACAACATTGTCAAATGTGCTGTATTTACGATAGATAATAGGTTTACCAAAAAGAATTACATGAAAAATGGTAAAATAAAGATCAATTCAGCAATATCTACTTGGTGATATATGCATCTGTTGATGATGTGTTTGTTTCGGAAGTTTAATAACAGAATTAATTGTGGTTGTTGGGGATGTTTTATAAAAAGGTTGCATGGAAAAAAGTTTTCACAAAATGTCAAGGTTTGATAGTAGTAGAGAAGTAAAAAAAATACTCCCATACTTTCATTTGATAACCACGCCACAGAACTTCCCCGATAAGTACACGCAGCAATTGCGAGAGGCAGAAATGCCAAGATGGTATTTCATCGCATTGCAAACCAATATTAGCAATTCTTATATATATTCGCGCATTCCCACCTGAACAGCGTGGAAAAGATTATACCCATCTACACACTTTAAGAACTATGTCAGTGAGCTTCATATTATCGAATATCAGTAAAGGAATAGTGCAATGGGAAAAGACATATAAGGTGGAACTTTCAGTAGTATACAATCAAATAATCTTATTGTAGAATATATATTTAAAAACATTTCGTCACGCCAACTGCAGTCCGAAACTTTTTGTCTCTGGCTGAGCTTAGATACCAATTGACACGCATGTAAACTGGTAAGACTGTAAGAGGCACGCGATGGAGCAGATACTAAGAGTATCCATCCCCCAACTGTCATTTGAGAGGGTACTGCTGTTTTTATTGCAGATGTTACTGATCTTTTTGTATTTAAGATTTACTGGCATCACCGATTTAAGAATATTGGAAACCAACACGCAATATTACAAAACTTACTTTTAACACGAGGTTTGAATGAATGAAAAAGCTGAAACTAGTATTCTTTAGAACAGCATACAAATTCTATGGAATGAAATCATACACAAAAGCTCGTCAAAAACCTATAGCTCAATAATCAAGTGGAATTTGATACATGTGCGCAAAAATGTGCGCGTTACTACGTACAACCGAAGCACGCAGGAAGATGTTTGTGATGTACTAGTATTCAAAACTTTGACTCAACTGTGTTGGCATAACAGGTGCACATCTCGGTTTCGCATACGCATACCTTCTATCTCCACAAGGATATATTAATTTTGCCAAAGTCAATGCAGCACTGAAAGGTTGCGGTTCTTCCAAAAGAAAACTCGTTACACATCTTTAGATACCAGTGGATGGTTTTACATGGCCTTGTTCGGAGTGAAAGACGAGGTCAAATATTCCAATCCAATTCAACTAATAAAATATTTCCCAAGTCCCTAAGCTTAAACTAGGAAAACGAAATGCGCGCGGCAACGCAAATGTAGTTTGAAGAGCGCAATAGAAAGTGGCTAGATGATGTCGATGGATCTTGGCTTGTATTAGTGAAATAAACCACCATTTATTCTACTAAAATTAAATTTCTGACATTGTAAGGAGATTCAATGTTGCCATGTATGCAAAACTAAACCATGTAGTTATGAAATAATTGTTTTTAACAAAAAGGCGCTCCTGAAGTATTCGTACCAAGATGGCGCACAACCTGAACATTGTATGTTTACCAAGTTAGGGTTCAGGATGTGCGTCATCCTGGGCCGAATACTTTAAATCCACTTAAAAAAAATTGCTCAACATTATATACTCCACACCCACCTGGGTATCATTATATATGTCATATACATTATATCTAAACAATAAAAAAAACTTTATGTCCCAAAACAATGTTAAGGCCCGATTCTGCCGGACTAATGGTTCAAGTTGCGACTTGAGCGTCTGGGCAGTACAAAATTGAGGCCACGTTACCAACTCGCCGCTGCATTCCGTGTCACTTATTAATAGTTCATAAAGCACACCGAGACAACGTTTTAATTCCGGAAATAACCGAAATATTCATTATACGTTGCCGCAGTTCCTACCGTATGGCCGGCCATACGCCGACGCTAAGCCACCTTCTGTAACTATAGCCCTTTCACCAGTGGCGCAGCAAGACTCTCTTGGGCCCCCCTGCAAAAATATTTCGTGGAAATGACCCTAAATAAGCTAAAACAACTTCTTTTTTTCGTCAAAAAGCACAACATGTCGCTATTAAAAGGCAATGGTAACCTGAAATTTGCCGTTTATCTTGGTTACTCTAATTTTTTCCATACGTGCTTCCTTTTCTGCGTTTCTGTGCGCCACTGAGAGGTTTTGCTTTCAACATCATTCTGACAGCCTTCGTAATTTTGCCGGTGCGATCATACCACAAGACGCCGAAAATCGACGGCCCCCTGGCATTGTTAGGATTTAAGACGATTTGAGCAGAACTAACATCAACGTTATAAGATGTGCATTATTGGTTTTGCAATGCAGCTTTTGGTTTTGCGGCTTAAATTTCTAAATTCTAACCGCTTGGGCCCCTTTGCGCTGTGGGCCCTCCCGCGACCGCGGGGGTGGATGCTACGCCACTGCCTTTCACGGTCTTGCATTAATTCGATTTGTTAGTCGCTCGTGCACTGCATTTGTGATAAGTCACATTTCAATACATGCAATATCAAATCGATAAATTGGATATTTATGCACGAGTTGCATGAGTTGGTTGTACTTGTATATTTTTGGCTGTATATGGAATTATCGATGCGACATTTACAGTATATGTAGACGAGTTGGTTGTATGTGTGTATTTTTGTCTGTGCGTTCATATCATGTTACTAACACTATCGGATTTTCTGTGAGATTCCAAGTAAATAGTAAATTGTTCGAGCAGGATTCTAGTATATAAAATGTTACTATATTAGGTCGGCCAAAAATAATGAGCCGGAGAGCAACGCAAATGCTATCTGTTTTGCATTCAGATCAAATAAGAGAGTTGTCTTTCGCGTGCACAAATAATTTATCCTTGTGGACTTTCACTTCATAAGTGTGAAAACTGCGAAGACCTTTTAACGCATTGCATACATTGTAAAATTGGCATTGCCATGAAAAAAAAAGGAGTAACAACATGTTTGTGTCCAACATCTTGAACTGTTGAAAACAGCTTGAATCTTTGGATTAATAGTTCAAAACATAAATCATTTTCAGTCGCTTTATCGTGACCATATCTGCCTACGGCTACTAATGAATTCATCATCTGCAAAACAACGCTTCAGACGAACGTGGCAACTGACATGTCGTTTAGCAACGACTATCAGATTATCGGAGAATACGATATAACCAACGCTGAATCATGTCACCTTATGGTTTAGATTGGGAATTTTTATCCTGAGGCGAAACTTGTTATTAAGCTATTTTTTTGCAATAAAAATATTGCATTCAATTCGATTTATTGTCGGACATATTTTATTTGACGTTCACAAGCGAAAATTTCGAATTATAATCTTCAAAATGTCTGAAACTAAGTTGAACGGGTTCAATTCAAAGAGTTTCGTATGAGTATTGGTTAAAATTTATATTTCAGTGTTTATACAAACATTTTTCTATCTGAGGTATCAAAATTAAAAACATTTACATTTTGTCACATTTTAACAAATTGAAAACAAATGCGGAACGGTGAATTGTTTTGTATGAGCAAGCAAGAATCGTTACATAAAATCGCCGTCAGTAAACGAGATTCATCGTAATTGTTTACAGAATATTTTTATTTAATACATTCAAATTATTGAGAATTCAACCGACTTACTCTGTAACGAAAATGGTCAATACGTCATAAGCAACCTCGTTTCTGCCTTGGGAACGGGAAAGCTACTACATTTTTACGCCATGACTGAATTAATTTTGATAGTATTATTGGTTCAAGCGTGAGTTGAGCAACCACATGAATCTCGTCTCGACAAGTTTTATTTATTTATCGTGATCTTTTATTTTGCTCCGGGGCAGATCGAAGTATATTTAAAATCTGTACTAAAAGTGAATTCTCCAAATCTCTTTCTTCATTTTTTGGTATGCATTGCTGCCAACTATTGCTTAAATTCATCGGAAAACTCAACACCTGATCAATTGAAGATTCAGACAAACGAGGAGCATCACCGTACTAACGGGTACTTACATAAATAACACCTGTGTTTGGGATATACGTGCTACACTGATTTGGAAATTGAAGATCAGCAGTCGAAGTAATATGAAGTTGCTGCAGTTATGCATGCAAATTTTTATGGCCGTGTTATGCACCAGGTAAGAATGCAATTTATTGGACACGTAGTGGACATAACGATCGTTTCAATATTATGTTGTTCTTGTTGTTTTATTACACATAATAACACACTTAGTGGAAATATTAAAAAAACGCTTTTCTCTTCGAATACTGGACCAATTGCTTTGAAATTTTCAGTGGTTGGAGATAAAATTTTTCATTTTTATTTATTTTAAATATTTCTGTTAGCTCTGTGAGATTTGTTTTTGTTTGCTATGACGTCATTAAACGTTCTGTGGACATCGGACGCCATTTTGTGTCCTACTGTACTGCTTCGCTTGGTGTGAATATATTTGTAGACCAGTGGTTCTCAACTTTTTATGACTCGTGGCCCCCTTTCGGAGGCTTTTAGCACTTATGGCCCCCACTTTAATATTCCAGAGGTATTAGTAGGGTTATTTTCATTGATAGATTCCAAATCCCATTATGTTAAAACAATTTGCGAAAACACCCTGCGAAATAACCTAGTTGAGCAGCAAACTAGGAAAAACTGGGAGATTTCTTTTAAAGTAAAAAGTAAATTCAGATTTCAGCCCATCCTTGTGGCCCCTCCTCCAACTCCTCTGTGGCCCCCTTAGGAGGCCGAGGGCCCCCGGTTGAGAACCGCTGTTGTAGACTGTTATCTGACGGTACGGTACACCGTACTGTACTGCGAACAGACGTGTCCATATATTTGGGCATAGCTCTCTTGTTTTTAATGCAAAGATTACGGACCCTTGTTGGAAGGCCTTCTCAGATTTACAAATTGAGTTGTTATTCTAAAACTAGGCAACGAAGATCTTCATAATCTGACTCCAAGTTGAGCAAGATTTATAGGAATGTTTCCAGTCGATTGTTTGGTTCTTACTTCTATGGTTTGCCTGTTTAAGTAAATTTTACACTTGGTTAATTATTAAATATTCATGAATTTTTATTTCTTTCAACTTTGCATTCTAACAAATTGAAATATATTTTGTATACTATCCCCGAGTATTATTACTATTATAAACGCTAATACTGAACTCCACCTATCATACTTTTCAGAACATCATTCGGACAAAACCATCTTCTCATTGCTCCTCAAATTCTTCGCGAGGGAGTACGAGAAACTGCTGTACTTAACCTGTACAATATTAATGGGCGCGTTGATGTAGTAGCAACAGTTAAAGTGAGTTTGCTCTGCATTTCCTTTCTGTTGACTATAATGCTACGTTTTGAAGTGATATTGTTTCTTTCGTTATTGCAAATGCGCTTTTAATTTTTTTTTTAAGTTAAATATTTCTATATGCTGTTCAAACATATATGTCACCGATAAAAATGGGAGACTTATCAAATAATTTAATAATTTCAAATAATAAATTCATTTTGATACAGTCAATAATAAATTTTGTTTTGTAATCCAATTTGACAAGGCACAAATTACAGAAATTGTGCTGCGTTTTTGGTGCCATATTACTAATATGGCACTAAATATCTATACTATCCTAATCTTTGGTGTGTGTGTGTGTATGGCCACACTTTAAATGTGAAATTTTGCTTAGCCTTCGATGAGTGAAGCTCGGAAACACTGATTTGCAAAACAATTTTCTATGATTTCAGCTCGAAGGTGTAACAAATTTTGAAATCAAGAACAAGGATGCTACTAAACCTATCATCATGAAAATACAGGTGAGTGGATACATGAACACAGCGTTAAATAATTTATTGCTTCATCTGAAACATCAGTGATATTCACTTTGAATTTGAATAAGACTTATGCAGTGATATATTGAATATTATCGATTTTCTTTCTAGATGTTAGATTTTTAAGTCAACTACAAAATGCGCCGCAATTGCAATTTATGTTTTTGTGTATTCATTTAGTACGACAAACCACCCGGTGTCTTGCCAAGTAATAGACGTCAATACGTAGAGCTTCTTGTTTCCGCTAAACAAGGAAATAAAAAAGTTTACAGTGGACAATTGCGGATGAGACTCATTGAATCGAGTGGATACATTCATCTTCAAACCGACAGGCCAATATATAGGTACGTATATTGTACATGAATAGCCAAATTCATAATATCATCTTTATAAATACAATGTATTTCAGACAAGTTCCTATAATAATTCAGACCAATGTCGCAGGCTGTAATAAGAATACAATTCATAGAAAAAGTTTGTGAACATAAAATATATGTTTATTATTTTGACATGAACATATTTTGTTTTGGTGTCACTTCTTAAAAGCGATGAACAAAACGTATATCTAATTTAGGATACAAAGTTGAATAACGGATTATATGCAGGGGTGGGATTCAAATTATTTGTCAGCCGGTTCCATCACAAAAGTCGTATTGTTCAGGTGGCTATGTTACAAAAAGTCGTATTTTTCAGCAAATAAACTGATTAATGCTAAGGGTTCGCTGATCTCCTAAAATTCCGTGAAACGGTTCTATAGAACCGGTGCGAACCGGCTGAATCCCACCACTGGATAAATATTGTAGTAAACAATATAATATCAACATAGCTGGAGCATGTAAATTGAGAGATTGTAAGTTTAGCGTTTTTCATGAGTTGGATTCAGAAATTTTCATTCGCTCACTCTTCGACTCATATGTAACTGTACCAGGTTTAACACTCAACTTTTCGTAGTTGCTCAATTAAAATTTTTTTTCCATACCATGTATATATGCAACTCAAAATTAAAGGGACTTATAGCTAAGTTTCGTATACACGAATCTGTATTAACTGAGATGAGTTGATGTGAGAGTTGAGCCCTTGAAGGAAGAATAGAAATGCAAAAATGGCTTGTCATTTGTCAAGCTAAAATGAAAATGTATCAAAAGTTTACTTCCCGTATCTTTATTTAAGACAATTGGAACTCTAGCTTTTGCTCACTTTGCAGGCCAGAAGAACGAGTCAACGTTCGAGTTATTGCTCTGACCCAAACACAAAGTCCCGAAGAACATCGTGAAGTCGAAATCGTTATCAGGGTGAGAATAGCAGTATTTCATAACTTTATACAAATGTGTGTACATCAAACCCAGTTTAATTCACCAAATCGAGTTATGTACACATATTTTTACTCAGAACAATCCAACCACGATATGTTTAAAACGCCATACCAACGTTTATTCCATTGGCAATACAGCAATGACCGCCTAAGCAAAATTTATGCCCGTTATAAATCAGTTACTCCACTCAACAATGCAAACTCTGCAGGCCTATTTTTCTCTTAAAAGAAGCAATGCAATTCAGGAATCAAGAGCTATGAATTGTGATATATAGTAATTTTAACCTTTTTGAATTAAACATTTATATTGATTGTAGCAACTTTCCGGAAATACCAAAGTAGTTCATAGTTCAGTTCAATTGCAAGTTTTTTGTTTAATTATCTATGAATATTTCATCTAAAGTTGATATATCTATTCAGATACCTCTGGACAATGTTGGAGTGGAAAAGAAACTACTGCGTATGCCCAAAGCAAAATTTATCGATACATCATTTGAACTCCCCGAATATCCGGTGTATGGAATTTGGTCCATACAAGCACGTTACACGGATGAAGTGAGCTTATTAGAATTAAAAAGCCCAAAACTCAGTATATGTTGTATATGTGCAATGATTTAAAGTTGAAGAATGGTAAAAACATAATATTGTAACCTTCAAAGTATATTTCAGTAATCTATATTATCTACTCAAAATCCCAATACTTACGGTTTCTATAAGTTATTATTTATTTAACTTCAGAAAGTGGTAAGATGGTCTACGACTACGTTTGACGTCAGACCTTACGGTAAGTTGCTCATTCAAAGTCACTTCCGGTTAATATAGTTGATTTTTAACTACAATATTAACAACCCATATAAACCGTAGCGTAGACTCACTAATTACCCATTCATCAGCAACTATGTTATGTGATTAGGGAAATGCCACGCGTAAAAAAAACAGGAAATGCCAGCTTGAAAAGATGGGACCTTTTACATTTCTTGAAACTTATTATAAAGTCGGTTTTTAATGCAGAAATTGACAAAAAATGCCACATCGGGCACATAACATTTTAAAACTTATTTTTGCTAATCGTAATCTGCACTGTTATTGTGAAACCATCAAGCAAAAACATCAAATGTTAATTCTGATAGATAACTGTGTCAGGTAGGTGCGTGACTCACTGTTATTTTGTGCTATCGTTTCCGTTACCAATGTACAATGAATGAATAGTGCAATTAAATCTAGGGAAGTTTGTGGTCGTAGGCTAGATCTCTAATTACATAAATCCTTGTTGTCTAGTATTAGCTGATTATATAATGGTTTACAATAAAAATAATTTGACAAAATCAGTAAATAGTTGGATGACTAATTTAATGTTTCACACAGTGCTCCCTACATTCAATGTTCGAGTGCTTCTGGATGATCCTTATGTTTTGGTGAAAACCGACATGTCGAATGAATATATCAGAGGAACGATCACTGCAGATTATAGTTACGGACGAAAAGTTTCTGGGCCGTATTTTCTCGCCGCGAAGCTGAATAGACCGGATATTAAATCAAAATTCCTATTTTACCAAATGCCTGAATTACGGAGAACGGTAATTTTCTTTTTTTATGGTGTGTTTGACCACTAACAGCACCCATAATAAGGTTCTAGCTAGACTATAATAGAGAGTTGTAATGTTTTTCTTTGCGTTTTGGCATACGTGCTTTATTAAATTTTACTAGATTTGAACCCGAGATCCAAAACGTAGAATACCAACGTAAATAAAAATTGAAACCAAAAATTTAAGTTCTCTCACCTATTCCAACCCACATCAACAAATAATTCTAACCAGATTTTAATGCAAATATTAAATCTTACGTAACCAAAAACGAATTCATTATATAAATTACTCAATGGTTTACGATTAAGACTTCTTGTTGAATAAGTTCATTGATAATGTGCATTGTTTCAACATTTGCAGGCAAAACTTAGGGGCGGGGAACAAAGATTTGAAATTAAAGCAACCGAAGTTTTGGCGGTGATTGGTGATGATACATTTGATGATCTTGAAAAGGAAGGTGCAACAATTGAAATAGACGTTGCTGTTACTGGTATGTAAAATGATGGTACCTTGTCGACTTCCATTTAACTCCTACATACCTAAAATTGCGGATTTCGGTTTTAGGAGAAGCGGAAGGAGTGGTTGAATCGGACAGATCAAGACCAATAATGTTTGTTCGATCTCCATATCAGCTTGATATATCGAGAATGTCTAAATATTATACACCTAGAACTTCTTTTGAAATAAAGGTGAATCGAATTCTGGGTTTCCGAATCAATTTTATTTTAAATTTGAAAACACTTCAAGAACTTGCTGGTATATCTATATAGAAGATGTGGCGACGCTGTTTTAGTACTGACGAAATTAATATCAAATGCGATGCGGTCAAATTAATTCGTTGGAAGTGAAATTTGATGAGTCTAATTCTTTTTGCAATAAACGAGAAAATCTTCCTTTCTGAAGCGTTGTTGAAATCAATCATAAAATACGTGATAATGTTATTTTCAGATAACTAAATTTCCAATGTTTTAATTACCAGGTGGATGTTTTGGATTCTGTGACGAACAGTCCTGTCAAAAAAGTTGAATTGGTTCTTACAGGTAAAATATAATATCATGCAGGATTTCAACAATCTGGAATCGGATACAACAATAAATAATGAATTGCCAATAAGTCAATATAAATTACATACTTTGATAAGTTATTCTATTTTTGACAATGTGTTAATACGTAATTCTTCTATTTCTGATTTCGTGTTTTCATGTCATATTCATATACACAAACTTCATTCAATTTGTAAACTCATGCAAAAAACATGGATAATATTGAGCAAGTCTTAATTTTTGTTTTCTGTTAGCCCTCTCATTTTTTTCTTGTTACACACTTTGTGTTGATATGGATATTGATAATAATGATAACAACAAACGCTTAACAGGCCCAAAGATTTGTGGAACCTTGGATTGTGGAAATGACAAATGTTGTAGCAATGGAAAGTGTGGAGAGTGCGAACGTACGTATTTCATGTAAAGAAATAGCATCAACCTAATAAAAAAAACTTTTAGAACCCTGAAAATATTTTTCTGATTCGTTTACATTCTCAACCCGAACATGATTATAGATAACCAGTAACTAATAGCAAGACATCAATAATTCTTTTGGTAAAGCGTATTTGATGAAATAATTTTGTATAAAGTTTAAAATAAACAATATTAAATTAGACTATGGAATTTCCAGGTACTAAGTAAAAAAATTCTGTATGTTGAACTGCTATCTGACCTGTGATATGCGTTTAAAACATAACAGCAATCGTGCGTCAGATTAATTGCCGTTTTGTTATTGACCTCCTGCAAACCTGGTTATCCAGGTAGCGTATAGTGTGTGTGATTGTGCCTTAAATAAGATTATATTTTATTCAGCAATCGTGGAAGAATCGGATGAAAATGGTCAAGTCAATTTCAAAATCGACATGGACAAAGATCCGGTGAAAAGAACCTATACAGTAAGTACATCATTCTCATGTTGAACGCGGCAAATTACTCTCCATCTATTCCATATGAATCGTTGTTTGACGCTATGTCTTGCATTGCTTGTACTTACTTTTCTATTGTTTTTCGATTCAGATACAAACAAGAAAGCTTGGAATACCCAGTGAAAACTTGGCAAAGCTTGATTTTACTCTTCATCCATACATCTCATCATCGGGAAGTTATTTGCAGGTGAAAAGATGTAATCACGTCAAAACAAATTCGGATATCATAAAACTTGTAACAAATTGCAAAAACCGACATTGTGATTTTCATCGTACATCTTGAGTATAACGTAATGATTGTGTATCAATATATACGAGGTGTGGCTAAAAAGAAACGAGACTGACGTCACAGATTGCGCAACACGATTAACCATTGGTAATCAACACTTTTACAGTGTGGTGTAATATGTGTTCTTTGTTCAACAGCTTTTTTGACACAATATCGCAATTATTTTTGCTCTTTAGGAGCCATAGGTGAATGTGATTAATTGCTTGTTGAAAAAAAAATTGCCGTGCGAGATCTGATTGAGTTTTTTGGCGATAGGGGGTTCAATTGCAGAATGACGATTGAGCAATGAATTAACATTAAATTTTGTGTCAAACTTGGAAAAACGGCGACTGCGACTTTGAAGAAATTGTGTGATGTTTATGGAGATTCTTCCATGTCCAGAACAAGAGTTTTTGAATGGCACAAGCGATTTGTGGGATGCAGGGAGGATGTGGAGGATGATTCGAAGTCAGGAAGGCCTTGCCCAGTTGACATGCATTTTTCCAAGTTTGACACAAAATTTAATGTTAACTCTTTGCCCAATCGTCATTCTGCAATTGAACCCCCTATCGCCAAAAAACTCAATCAGATCTCGCACGGCAATTTTTTTTTCAACAAGCAATTAATCACATTCACCTACGACTCCTAAAGAGCAAAAATAATTGCGATATTGTGTCAAAAAAGCTGTTGAACAAAGAACACATATTACACCACACTGTAAAAGTGTTGATTACCAATGGTTAATCGTGTTGCGCAATCTGTGACGTCAGTCTCGTTTCTTTTTAGCCACACCTCGTATGTAGTGAGTAAGTGAATTAAAGTATTCTTTAAACAAATCTACAAAACCAGTAACCATATTTCAACTTTATTAATAGTTATCGGCTGTTGAAAAAATCGCAGAAGTTGGAGATAAAAATTTTGGAATTGATGTCTGGTACAAAAGTGCACCTTCAAAGATTAGTTATGTGGTGAGAAAATACAAATTTATAATTGATCTTCTAGTTTTGTTAAATTCAATTTATTGTATGTATATTTATTTCAATTCAGATTATACTATAATTTATCACAGTTTGCATAATAATCTGCTATTATTATTTCACGTTGGGGCAAAATTTGGATTGGATAGTATTCCAATGCCTCAACTTTTCGTTTGGCTAACATGAATCTAAAACAAAAATTATTCTATTTTTATAGATTATGGCTCGAGGCGCAATAATATCAACCGGAGTTCACATACCGAAAAAGGGAAGTGTAAACACGAATATCAAGATTGAAATTAAAGGCGAAATGGTTCCGTCATTTCGTTTTTTTGTTTACTTTTTCAGCGGGAAGGAGTTATTATCCAATTCCTTATGGGTTGATGTTAAGGACGCGTGCAAACAGGTGGGGACGACATTGCTTAGGTGCCGTTGTAAACACGTTTTATTTAGTGTTACTAGAAATAATTTTCGTCCAGTCAATTTATTGCACTCTCGATGAAGTGGTAAACAGAGGGTTTTTAGATATTCGAAAAGTGTAATTTACTGTATTTGAACTGTGGTTCAGTACTTTCTGGTTAAGTATCTCATCAATTAAAATTCGTAACATCGATGCAATTTTGTCAAAAATTCTTTTGTTTTAGGAACTTCAAGTAAAAGTGCCTGCTCAAGTATTACCATCACAAGTTTTTAATGTCGAATATATTGGTAAATTCTTTGTTTACCCTTTACTAGAGGTTTAATTTCGTTATGTATTTTTCAAAAAGTTCTATTTTTTGCCGTTTGTTCGGATGATTTACATTTTTTAGTTTCGATTCCATCGCCAGAACCAATAAATTTATACTAGGAAATTTTACATTATTAACAATAATTAACGTCTTTGTCGTTGTTAAAATCAATCTCAGCTATATGTTATAGTACGGAACTTCTTAATATTATTTTGTTCATTACCTAACACTTTAAAAAATATTTTACATCAGCAAGTACAAGACTTTAAACACTGTTTCTAATTTTCACATGCAGGTAGTCCAAACGCTATTCTGGGGATGTCTGCAGTCGACAGAGCCGCCTATTTTCTTTACGATAAAGGGAGATTGACTCGAAGTTCTGTCTTTGAAGCATTGAATCTGTACGACGAAGGATGTGTTCGAGAGGGCGGGAAAAATGCACAACATGTTTTTGAGGTTGGAATCGATGAAGTTATTAATTAAAATATACCGCAATATGAACCATGTTCATAAACATAGTTAAATTGACATTCTTGAAAGAACTCGAAAAAATAGTCGTCGGACCATCGACGCTATTCACAATAGTATTTTCTGTGTGGGTGATTCAGAATTCGTAATGTTCGTTTGACGTGTGTGACCTCTCGTTTCTTATCCTCAGATTCTAAACTTCTTATGCTACGACATTACACTCATGCATTTATACAGGAAGCGGGTCTGCAAGTAGTCGGAGGTCTATACTCTGCTAAAGATGATTTCACGAATCACTGTGAAGCTAAGGCGTTGAAGCGGAAAAAGCGGTCTGCCCCGAAAAATATTGTGGGTTAGTATACTTGCACACTAAGCAACTGTGTAGGGTGAATTCAGTAATTCACAATAATTGTACCTGCAAATTCCACTGAGAAAATGCCAATGAATGTCAAATGAAATCTTTGGTTTAATTTGGCTTTACCAAAGCATTTGTAACTGTGACCTATTTTGATAGAAAACAACTACCAACATACAGCTAAGATTGCACCTTAAATATTGTGAACTCCGATGAATTTGGAGAAAAATACAAGTCAATTGGATATAGACTTCTAGAGAAATACTTTTAGCACGGCTGATGTTAGTGCCTCATTTTTAAGAGTTTCGTAAAATGTTAGACGGTAATTCAAATCCCATACCTTCAAAACTAACTAAATTGCTAGCAATGAATGATCTGTTGCCGTTTTCTTTACATTTCTATTTACAAACAAATTTTCTACTTAGCTAAACTTGAGAAAGAAGCGTTAGAACGCAAATGTTTAATGGATGGTTCCTGGGAGAATTTATATGGAACGTCCTGCGTAGAGCGAGCGGAAGCTGTCAGACTTAAACATTCATTTGAGTGTGCAGAAAAATTTCTCAAAGGATGTGAGGATTACAGAAGAACAAAGTGAGTGAATTAGAGTAAATTTACTACGATTTCGTAATTTACAATATTTTTTTACTAGTAGGACTGATCAGCTACTTGTTATTTCAGTAAAGTTGAACCTTCAATAAAAATCATTCTTATGTCTCCAAATTCAGCCCAGATTCTGTCAGGTCAATAATTCGACGTGAACTGGCGATATCAGATTCACTTCCAATCCATTCCATACAAATCATCTTACCATGTCGTCTAATACTATTAAATAAAGCAATAACCACTTTCTAGGTCCCTTTTGAATAGCACAGAAAATAAATTCGACAGGCGATAGTAACATTTATCGGTGAAAGAAACGTCATACATTATATACACATGAAGCATTTCCCGTATCGTGTTTTTGCAGACGAATAGCGCGAGAGGGCGGCAGATCTATTCAGGCAAATGCCGCAGGATTTCAAGCAGTTGCTAATAATGTGCGATCCAACTTTGAAGAAAACATGTTGTGGGCAACAGACGTCATATTGTAAGTCTGTTTGGAATATATTTTTGAAGATTGCTCATGTTGAATTAGGGTCTACTAATTAAGAACTCGGAATCTGTAACATAATACGAACAGTTTCTAAGTTTGTTAAATATCTACCTGATTTATTGATATACTTGTCTAACTTATATGAGTGCGAATGAAGTTCTCCGCAAATAAACATTGTTTTATTTTTGTATTGTAGAGGACCAGATGGAAAATACACCCG
Source organism: Styela clava (assembly GCF_964204865.1). Classification (NCBI taxonomy): domain Eukaryota; kingdom Metazoa; phylum Chordata; class Ascidiacea; order Stolidobranchia; family Styelidae; genus Styela; species Styela clava. The sequence continues at coordinate 9,885,039 of NC_135257.1, read as the reverse complement.
AGGAGTGGTAGCAAAAGACAGTATAACCACATTTGAATTTGACACTGTCAGCATGCATGAAATTGACGGTAAAAATGTTTACTAATGTTTAAAATGTTAACAAGATCACATCTGGTGGAAAATTGGATGGCATGAATGAATTTCATTTGTGATAGGGTATTGAGTATGCGGCTTACGTCGTCAAGTGAAACGATGAATACTTGCTGCTGAAAGTTCTAATTGTCGAGCAAATCGACATGGCGTATTTAAGATTTCGATTATAATTGTCCATCAAAAAGTATACAAAGAAAATGTGACGTCACGATTGCCGACAACGTGAAGTGTGATATTGTTTCCATTTCCGAGAAAAGAGAAGAAGGCTATAGCCTAAAGATCACCAACTGTCCAATGGCGCACTGTTTGTCAGATAAATATTTCAATAATACAGACACATAGATTTGCACGTATCAGTAGACTTGCATGTTTAACCTGAGCTGAAGTTTGAGTAAAACTTCTAATGGAATATTCGTTAGGTTTACTTGATATTTAATTCACGATTACAGGTTTCTGCGTTGCGCCAACACAAAACGTGACAATATTCAAAGATGTTTTTGTTCAGTTAAAACTTCCTTACTCACTTAAACGCATGGAACAAGCAGAAATTCGAGCTACGGTGTTTAATTATGCAACCACTTCTAAACGGGTGAGTATATTCTTAAAAAATAATAATTGGCTGGTTTATACAGAAAGTAATAAACAAAGAAATCCTTAGCCCTCCATTTTGTCTCTGTCCATTTTCAACCATAATATACAATCACAAAACACAATAATACTTCAATCCCAACAATAAAATATCTAAAAAATATCCAAAATTTGTTTGTTGTTTTAAAGACATTGCGTAATTCCTGATTGAAAAATATCCCCATATCACAAGCCTCAATGAATTTATTTTTTAAGTTTTTACGTTTTCCGTCCGATTTAACTATAGATAAGAGGGAAACCATGCATACGACTTTTTGATAGTGGTAGCGCAGTATCCTTACCCGTATCGCTCATTTGTTTGTTTGTTTTTTATATAATATTTGTCTTTGCAGTTAACTGTTTATGTGAAGATGGGAGAAGATATTTGTTCTCATTTCCGACAAGGTGATATTTCTAATTTTTGACAAATTAGTAATTAACGTTATCCAAAATACTATTTGATAAGTTGGTTATATAGTTAAAAGTTTGCAATAATTAATTATAGGGACAACTTGAAGTCATATATAGGGGAAACATGCATTGACAAAAATGAATTCCTTTTTGTAGGAAAATTTGACGAGGTCATCACGTTAGAAGTTGATGCCAATGAAGCAGAGACAGCATCATTCGCGCTTCTGCCACTTAGAGTTCCAGACAGTGAGCATGTTGACATCGAGGTGAAGATTACCAATGAAGATAATGTTGATATTGATCACGTCAAAAGATCAATACTTGTTCAAGTAAGACTTTTTGGATACATTGGAATGAACGTAGATCCAAAACAAATAAAACCTGTAAAGGCACCAGTAACCAGTAAACAAACACACAAAATGGGAATGGGCGAGAAAACTACTTGTCGTCCTTTGAACTATTATCTTCCAAAGTACTGTAGGCCTATCTGCTTTTTATTCTATAAATTCATGATTTTTTCTTTAATTTCCAGCCGGAAGGGGAAATTAAAAATGATATCAAAGGAACATATGCCATAGATCTCAAAAACAAACGGCCAAGCTACATCGACCGATTCAAGATTGATCTTAGGTTTCCCAAACGCTATTTAGCTGGAAGCAGGCAGTGCTGGATTTATCCATTTTGTGAGTTAATGAATGATATTAAATTAGACGAATGCAATAATAGGTATACGATTTCCATTGAAAGAATTCTATTATTCATATAGTAATTACATTGAGGCGCTTCATTTCCAACATGTCCAAAGATGGCATATACTCTCCATGTGCAACTATTGCCAAAGCAGTCGACAAAATAATTTAATTTCCTGTGATATCCAATACTCTTTAGTTTTGAGTTTAGATTGATCACTACAGCCCACTTGGAAATGAAAAAGTTCATTCATGACTTAACTGCCTATAAAAACTATATGGATCGGGATGTTTTATTACTATACTTTTAACATACTTGCAGCTAATTACATGGGACCCATCATCGAGTTCGACCCGGTTACTAAACAACCTAAGAATGACATCAAGAATTTAATAAGGATGCCAGGTGGATGCGGAGAACAAACTATGTTGTCAATGGGTCCGAACGTGATGGCTCACAAGTACTTAAAATTAGTCGGCAGGATGAAAGACGGGTCAGCTGAGGAGACAGGATCAATCGATAAAATGCAAAAAGGTTTGATTCGGAAATATATATTTTTTGACAAACGATTAAAACGTTATGGTGAATTGTTATCAAATCATGGTAAACAAATATATATATAAACTGACCATAAAAATGAAACGACCGATCCAGCATGTTGCGTTGGTACTGTCTACTCTACACTATAGACTACACTACAATCCACATAATTATATATTCTTTTCCCGTTACCACTTGGCGTTGAACATGTATGAAATAAAACGTTACATCTAATTCTAAAGAACTTGTTCTACCTCTTCTATATCAATATTGTTGAAAAGAAAATTTTTTTATTTTTAAAATTCATAGCCTGTAGCGTTTTGAAATCATGGATAATCTTTTGTTGTGACTTTTAGTGTTTTATTACTTTATAACATATATATTACTGTATTGCAGGTTTTGCAAACCAATTGAAATACAGGGCATCGACAGCTCCGATTGTATGGTCTGTTTTCCCACGTCACGCCCCTAGTGTCTGGTGAGTGCAATCAAATTAAAAACAAATCAGCCCCTTAAATAAAGGCTATATGACAAAATGACTCAATATACATATACAACCATTTAAGTTATGTACATACAAAATTTGACGTCATATGCATATACAACCTATATACCATTAAGTGATACACATACAAAAGTCGAGGTGATATGCATATACATTATAGTCATTCAAGAAATGTGCATGCACAGTCAAAAAATTTCATTAGCAAGTACTCTGCACTAGCTGTAGTAATACAGTTGCCAAGAACTGAGTATGATCAAATCCTCACAGTACCTGACCACGAGATCGCTGAGATGCGATCACTGAACCAAGGTCCGGTGCGCAAAATTCAATTTTGATGGCGTCATCACACAAAAAATTTAAAATGAAAAACGAATTCCACAAAGCCCACAAAAATAGATAAAACCAGTTTTCAACGATTGCGTTTTTATTCAAAGGTTGAACGCCTATGTGAACAAAATTTTTGCCCAAGCAAAACAGTTTTATACTGCTATGGATGTAGGACCAATCTGTACGTCAATAAATTGGTTGGTTGATCATCAAAATCCCGATGGAAGTTTCAAGTCCGGTGGAAGGGTGATACACCAAGAAATGCACGTGAGTTCAGAGTAGTAAAATTAGAAATATAGAAAATCATACATCGATGGAGGTCGGATTAAGAAATTACTCATACGCAAAGAGAGATGGTTCATCTTCATCTGTGTCAACATAAATAATAATGTCATTTCACTATTTATTAAATGGTTTGTATCCTGACGCTATGAGAAATGAAAGAAGAATAAAAATATGATATAAAATCTATAAATAGTAATAAAAGCTGGAAGAAAAGTTATGAATGTCTATCTGCTTTGTCGCATTTATTGGAAATAATTTCTGTTTTGACTCAAGGATTACCCCTATACACACCTGCATTTCCTATTGATCTAATTTTCTATTTCCTGGAGGGAGTCTGAAACATTATTTTTTTTTTTAATTAAGGGAGCTGTAGGAAGTACGCTCAGTTTGTCGGCATACGTTATGATGTCACTCGTAGAGTCACAATCCATTTGTCCTCAACACACAAAGAAAGTTGAAATCAGCATATTGAAAGCAACTGATTACTTAAAGAATAGCGAAAACGACCGACAAATGGAACAGCCATACGCTCTCTCATTGGTGTGCTTTGCCCTTTCCGTTTCAAATCCAAATGATCCTTTTGCAAAACGAATGCGCAAAAAGTAAGTATGCTCATTCTAGTTTGTTTCAGAATTTATCACACAATATTTCCATATATATTATAAAGATGGAAGAGCGTCTGTTCGCAAAGAACTACGTTTAGCGCATATCGGCCTTGTCAGGTTGGTAAGACAACTATAATAACGTTGTATTTTTGTAGGCTATTGACAAAGATCAATTATTCGGAAGACAATCGACTAGCTTTCTGGAAAGGAGCTCCATTCAAGACCATCGAGGGCACCGGTACTCACGCATATTGGTATAAACGTAATGCGAAGGCGATCGATGTTGAAGCGACTGGCTACGCATTACTGTCATTGCTGTATGCACAATCAGGAGAAAAGGGTAACTGTTCACTTGTTATTGTAGTTGATTGTTTGAGCGTTCTGCTTGTGCAATGAGATGATGTTAATCTTACTCATATTTTATTGATCACTGTATATGTTGAGTTTATTCATATTGTTTCCTCCTGTTTCTAGTCACTCAGAATATTCTTGATGTGACAAGAAAAATTGTACTCTGGATTATTCAACAACGAGATGAAAAGGGGGGATTCTCAACCACGCAAGATACTGTTGTTGGTTTACAAGCACTTGCGGAATATATGATCTGGAGTAGCACAGTGGTATGCAATTCTAATTCGAATAGACATGTATATAAAACAACGAATTAGCATTACTAACCTGTTACGTATTGGAGCATGTGTTATAGATATTTAAAACTAACTTTAGTGGGTGAACTTATCATCAAGCAAGGGTATATTTTTTGATCTTCTTATTCGCAATTCTTTTTGGAAGGAACCACCAACACGAGATGTTAAAATTGATTTAACCATCAGTAGTCCTAATGGCAGCGACTGGTACGATGAACCAAAGAGAATTCATCTGGATAAGAGTAACGAAAACTCAACTACACCAATTCCCATCCCGTCTAATGTCATTTCTGGTGGAGAATTGAACATTCAGGCCCAAGGTTTGTAATTGCATTCACGGCTTTTTGATACTAAAAAAACGCAAATAATATTTAGGTCAAACAAATTGCTCTGCATCGCGTTGGGAGTGAAAATATTCTCTTGCAAGCCATAAATTTTGGCAGACTGTTTTGATAGGGTTGGTAACGTGTCATACATATATTGCCAAAAATATACATATACCGCCAACTCATATACATATACAGCCAATCAAATATACATATACTGCCAAAGCCATATGCGTGTATAGTCTACTTCATATGGAAAGTCGCAATACAATAACACAATACTCCACAAAAGCTGGTCGTTCATATAACTGATGCATTAAAAAGCGTGAAAGAAACTCCAAAGCGACTAGTGATCAAAACGGTAATAGCATCCAGGTCAGGGGTAAGGCTTTGCATAGGACATAAAACTGCCAGTGTTCGTAGTTCATGATAACATACAATAGGCACAAATTCATAATAATATAATACCTCATAACAGCTGATTCTTGATAACTGCAATAAACTGACTACAAATTAATCAAATTAACACTTAAGATATGAAAACGCCGGTTCGCGTAGTTCTTGATAAATGTACAATCCGTCCGTTTGCGTTTGCGGAGACGTCGTAACTCACCGAAAGGCGGAGTGAAACGTCGAAATGAAGGGCTGATTTTGGAAATAGTATGATTGCGAGAGCTTATTTTTCACCTTGCCCCATGTCCCACCTTCCTCTATTGCAGGGGACGGAAACCTACGGCCCGCGACGCTTCGCGAAATTATAGAAACAAAACATCCGTTTTGAAAAATATATTATTTAGACTAAATTATATTATAACCTAACAATTACATAATTCACAATTACTCATTGAATGAGCATATAATTTAATTATAATTAAGCAAGTGGCAACAAAACGCAGAAAAGTTAATGCTAAATGCAAAGGGTTCAATGACGGTGAAAATATTCAAATGGGATTTTATGAGATACAATGAGGATTCTATATTCTATTCGAGAGATGTATCACTGCTTGATTTTTATTTTAAAAAGTACCATCCGTTTGGTTTTTCAACTTTCTAAAAATATGTGCGGCCCGCCAATGACTTGCAACCTTAATTTTGGCCCGCGAGCGACAAAAGGTTGCCGACCCTTGCTCTATTGGTTATTGGCAACATCTTTCCACAAAATCATTAAATTAAAGTTTGGTAAATTTGACCAATTCCACACGATTTAATCTCAGAACACATCTACGGAATCATTATGACCCTCGTACACATTATTTCGTTATATATCAGGGCATTTTATCAACTTTCGCTAGTTGCAAGTCGTTTTTCATATTTCAATCGATAGCGTTTTGGAGTTTCTGTAAGCGTAAGCACACTACCCCGAAACGTCAGCCTATAAAAATATTCTGGCGATGATTTCTTGATTAATAAATATGTAACGTGAGTAATGATAGTTTGCATCAAACTTTGATTTGATTAGTTTGTCGACAGTTTACTATAGATGACCAAAGAATAAAAGAATAGTTGAAAAAAACGCACTTAATGTTTCAATATAACTTTCAAACTTGCAGCGACTTGTAGATGTAACCGCATCGGTACATAATATACAGGAAGTGCACGGATAAAAAATGGATTGGCGGTGTTTGCACATCACTCAAATGTATATGTATATTGAGTTGATTATGAGTGCATATGACATTGGTTGTATATGTGCATTACATGAATGGTTTCATATGTATATCAAATTGGTACGATATGCATATAACATGGTATGACATCGCTTAAATGTTCATAGAGTTGACTATACACACATATGACATTGGCTGTATAAGAATATTGCGTACTCTATATAAGCATATCGCATTGACTGCATATGTACATTACTCCATTTGCCGTCTCTGTATATTAATTTGGCGGTATATGCATATGATAGTGACTTTTGCATTTGCATCACTTTCACCTGATATTATGTGTATATTGAGTGACTATAAATACATAAAGAATTGGCTGTGTATATTACTTGAATGACCGTGTATGTGTATCTAATTGGCAGTATATACATATGACATTGGCTGTGTTATGTACATCACCAAAATGGCATTGGTTGTATATGCATATTTAGTCGGCGCTATATGCATATGTTCTGCTGTATATGTATATCACGTTACCAATCCCACTCGACTGTTTTAAAGACTGGAACTATGAACCGAGTGCTCATTATAGATAGGCTGAACTCCTTTTAATTAATTCTTTTGATCCTGTTGTCGGTGTCAAAATGAAAGCAAAGGTTTCATAACAATGCTACAAAAATTTGAAGGCGCCTTTTTTTAGTATAAAACTTTTGCAATTTGTTGCTCGCATAATTTTGGTGCTGATAAACACATTCTAGGTGAAGGCGAGGGAACTTTATCATACCGATGTGTATATCGTACATTAGTGGATGAAGATGCTTGCCATTATGACATCAGTGTGTCCACTGAAGAAGATCGTATACCGCTGGGTCCCGTAGCTCAGGGTGATGGTGCAGAAATACTCAAATTAAAGGTGAAATGAACTTATTGTTTATATTTTGCAATTTCTTTCAGTTTAAGTGTATATATACTACACTTTTGTTCTACCAACACATGTGTGATTTTGTTATTTTTAATTAGATAGTACGGTATTCGTCGCAACTAGAGGTGGTATTATAATACATATCTATTATCTCTTCGAGCATATAATTTATATACTTATTATATTCAAAATAAAAAATTATTTCTAACACACATATACGTACTTTTTGCCAGCTTTACATTTCCAAGCCCAAAGGAGAACCTTCTGGACAATCAATCGTTGAAATCAACTTGATTTCAGGCTATGAAGTGATGGAAGACACTCTCGTCAAACTGTCTGAAACCGTTGACGCATCAAGTAAAAACAATTAACTATTTTATAAGCCTTTTTTTTTTAAATTCTCATACTTTGCCATTGTATTTAACCAATACCTACTTAAACCTACTTTATGCTATTCTTGGCATTCATCTAATACCGACTTCGTACAAAAAACGAGCCGTAAACTATTCTCAAACGGCCTCATAAACGGCCTTAAACTATATGTCATATTATCAAGTACGACAATCGATTTAGATATTGCAGGGATATTTACTGATTGCATCTTGAGAGACGTTGCAACAATCTTTTGTACGAATATATTGAAATAAGTTTAAAGAACTCAACAGCAATTACAGAAGAGAGTAGGTCACACAGACATATTTTTTTATTCCAGTTGAAAGATACGAGATTGCGAAACAGAAGGTGTTTTTGTATTTGAGCGACATTACGGAAGTCCCTAAAAAGCTGGCATTCAGAATATCAAGATCAGTGTATGTTGGCCGACCGGAACCATCTACTGTCACTGTTTATGATTACTACGAACCATCGGTAATACTTCATATCATACTGCCTTTTTCTGAAACATATTGAAAATAAAAATAAAAATTATGTGACAGGTGAGATGCAGTAAATTTTACAATGTGCCGGAACAAAATTTGAAACTTCGAACATCGTCTTGTACTGATAAAAATGGATTGGGCCGTGAAGACATTTGTAAATGCGCCGAAGGAGGATGCCTAACGTGCAGGTTCTTGCAAATTATTTAAAACTGTCAAAAATTTTGTTATCTACATTCATAACCAATATTTTCTCTTCATGCTTATTACTTATCGATTTTAATCGAATTATGACGATGGACAAATATTATACTCTAAATCTCAGTGTGCCTAAATTCAATCATATCAGGCATACTTTTAATATTATATTTGATCTACTCTTAGTAACATTAATATTTTTACAAAATTAGGACGAGAAAACAACAACTTCAACATACAGGATGTTTGGAAGGCACGGATGGAGAATGCACGATTTGTAACGATCCTGACAACTGCTTCGATTTAGCAGATATAGCCTGCAAAAGGTAAACTTGAAACTACATATATATACAAATTGCGAAGACAAATAATAGATATATACTTTATTTTCAATACAACTCAATCTTGTGTACCATTGAAAGTTGTCAACATCTTTGCTGCGCCCACAGTGTATATGTGACCCTTTCCTCCTATTGGAACGTTAACATAGGACACGACACGTTTATCTTTAAATAAAGCCTAAAGATGAGTGTTCATAAAATTGCGTATATGTATTGAGTTACGGATTGCTGAAAACCTCACTAACTTGTGATATATTAATTCAGTGATTATGTGTATGAAGTTAAAGTGACTTCGGATGGAGTCGAAGATCCCAGTGGAGTATTTATGGATTTTGCTATCCAAATAGCTGAGGTTTATAAAGCAGGTGAGACAAAGATATCCACAATAGCTGAAAATAAACATGACTTTACAGTTTCGACTTGTAAACTTGCAAAATAAACATGTTTTGTGGTAAAACATTCGTTATAAAATGACGTCATGAATCACACCATCACCGCCACCGATGTGTGAATAATTTGAGCGATGCGTGAAGTAGTTTGAAATATTCTTTTATCTCATTTATTTTCTTGCCATCCCTTATTGTAAGCTATATTGTTTACAATCAATTTCGCACATTCGTTGATGTAAATTTCTTTGTATAAATAGTTAAATACAGAACATGGTTTGTTGTTAACATATAAAATTACTCCACATCCAGCTGCCAGCCTAATCGTGAGATTTGCATTTATCCCAATCAGAACTTCTACTCGTCAACAACGTTTGTGCTCCACCTTGTCTTAAACTCCTACTGACTCCTCTCAACGTCTCCAATCTGTTTTTATTTGCCCTATGTATATTTATTTTTTGTCAACACATACGCTTGAACACTCAATTCCAGAATTCAAGAAAGCACTGAAATTCCAGAAAGTGCTAAAGAGTGACAAATATGAGTAGAAATCATCTAGCTCTGTAAAGATTTCTCTAAAGTTCGTTTTTATTGCTCACACACTATGATGAAAAAGCAGAGCGTAGTCTAGAATAAAGTGTGTGCATTTGGGATTGGCATATATTATTGTAAAGATATTACCACAGCAAACCTTGATCGTGGATGTAGTAAAAACCCAAAATTACTTCATTCTCCTGCTCAGGTGGTGATCGGGATGTGGATAGAAATCAAAACAGAAATTTTAGTATAAGAAGAGATTGTTTTGAATCGTGTAGAGATGATGAAGTGTTGGTTGATAAAGACGGTAAAAAGGTAGGCCCCAGTTATCATAACCATTTTTAGGTTGTATATAAAATTTAATAATTTCTGTGAACTCACTATTTTGCGACAGTTGAACCATGTTCAAATAAACTTTCTTAGACAAGTAGAAAAATGCCACAAATTGGTATATAACACCCCATATGTATAATTACTCAAAAAAAAATTTTAAATCACTTTTCAATTTTTTTCTTTCGACCATGGTTACAGTCAGTGGTGGGATTCAGCCGGTTCGCCCCGGTTCTATAGAACCCTCTCACGGAATTTTATGAGATCAGCGAACCGGTTAGTATTACTAAAAAAACATGTAACAGAACCGGCCGAAAAATATGACTTTTGTGATGAAACCGGCTGACAAAAATTTGAATCCCACCACTGGTTACGGTTTACCTTCTCCAATAAAGTTTACACATTTGTTTGTTTCAAGGAACCGTTTCTTAAGAAGGACAGAACGCTTCTCTTGATTGGAAATAGTGTGGAAATGAATTACGAAGATGATGATAATATTCTCAAAGGCGGTGAACTGCCAAGGTGAGTTAGGATAGAATAGGATTTACATATTTATTCAGGGGGAGAGGAAAGCCGATAAGACGGCTTAATCATATGGCGAACCACGGCCTCTCGTCCGGTTACCAGTCCAGGTCGGATATGGGATTAGTTAGTCAGTTATTTGTTTTCGGAAGCATGGACTTGATGGTGGAGAAAGCCGTAACCGACCAGCGGTTACGTGAACCACCCTACGGCGGCGAGGAGTCCAGCAATTCTCTCGCACATGATCATCCCCGCATGGGATTCAAACCCACGAAGCGTATTCCTAACGCATAGCACGATGCGCCACACCGCCGAGTTAATAAGATTAGCTGAAAGAAAATGCCAATAATAAAAATTGAATAATCACTGCAAAAATTTCCGTTATATAGCAGGGGAGAGCCATTTATTTCGCATCTCCCTAATTTCTATGGGACAGTTCCATGCTCCAGTATAGTGCGTCACCAATACATTAATTTTGGAATTTTGTATTAGGAAACTAGAGTACGATTAAAACGCTGCATGCTGTCAAAAGCGAAAAAAATTAATATTCGCTTTTTATTTCTTTCAGTCCCCACTATCGGCTGGGTGCAGGGATGTTTGTAGAGCGTATATATCCGACGACGAAATGCAAGAAGTCAAAGAAAAAAGCCGAAGAAAAGAAATGTAGAAAACTCAAAAAGAAAACTCCAAAAAGTACGAGAGAAGAATGTCTAAAACATATTGCTATTCATCAGTCATGTACCAACTTGAGATTGCTCAGAAAACTTCTCACGCTCGGATGCGACAGTGAAAGAAAATGAATTGATTGTTCATTGTTGTTTTAGTAGGGAATACTGAAGATTATTGAAAATGAGAACGTAAAGTACTTAGTTATGTTCTAAATGCAAACAAAAAATTAATAAATATCCTCAAATATGAAAGTGTGCTCGAAGAGATTTTACTTATCGATCTCGATCGGTAAGTATGTTGATAGGTATTTGTCTGTTTGTTTGTTTGTCTGTTAGACACTTTCGTATGTTACGCAATATCTCACGAAAGCGAGGTTGAATCTGCTCCAAATTTTGCATCCATCATATCTCGGACCAGGAGCGTATTGATTTTCGATGAATTATTATGTCATATAATTAGCGAGGTATTAATTAATTAGTGATGGAACACGCGGTGTCGCTATTGAGTCACAGTGAAGGAATCGAAACCGGAGTTTCGAAAGATCGAGAAGTCGGCGGTCTCCGATCTCTGTCTAGTTTTCGTCATTATCACTTTTCACGGGTGTAAATTAGAGATCTTTGGTACAAAGTCTCGTCACTAATGCAAAAATTAGAAATTTGAGAAAAACACCCCGCCACGTTTAAAATAACAAATTAGGAATTATCTAGTTGGGGCTAAGAATGAATTAAACATTTGAATTTCCAGCGCAATTTGCATTACTAACTCTAACTCAAAACCTAACTAGATAATTACACCGTAAAATTAGAAAAGAATCTAAAAGCAGAGTTTTGAGTTTTTAAAAAAAGATCTAAAAAACATTTGGCCTCCGATATTATTGGTGTTAAAAAATCAAAGCATTGATACGACAGTACTTGATATGACAGGGCAAACTTTTTTAGCATAAGAGCCGCATGCAGCAAGTCAGAAATATGTGAGAGCCGCATTATTTTTTGAATTAACAATATTAAATTACCGTGAACTGAAAAGAACTTTACACAAACGTATAATAACAATATTGCAAAGTATATATTCTTCAACCACCTAATAAATTGAAAAAAAAAATGTTATGCTACAGTTTCTCTTAGGTAAATTTGGATAATATATAATTATTGCCAGCGAGAAGAGCCGCATAAAAACTCCGGCGGTTTGCCCACCGTTGCTCTATATTGAAAACCTGCGAACGTCGTTTTTCATCGTCATCGATTAGTGGAAAGTACGGTATTACCAATACTGATTGTGGCTGGGAATCTTTATCCCGAGGCGAAACTTGTTATTAAGTAAGGTAATTTTTGTAACCAAAAATAATGCATTCAAATCGGTTTTTTTGACGTTCACACACGGAAGTTTCGTTTCATAATCTTTATGGCATCTAAGACGATATAAGTTGGATCAAGAGTTCTATTTTCAGTTTCATATGGGTTTTGGTCGATATCTATATTTCAATGTAGGTTATATATCTATATATATCTTTTCTAGCCGAGGTATCGAAATTAAAAAGCATTCACATTTCATGATATTGTAACAAATTTGGAACCGTTATTTATTTTGTATCAGCAAGCGAGAATCGTTTCTTAAAATCGCCGTCAACAAACGAGATTCATCAAAAACCTCATGTCAGAATATTGTTATAATACATTAATATTATTGAGAATTCAACCGACTTATTCTATTAAAAATGATCCATACGTCATATTCAACGTCGTTTTTGACATGACCATAGGAACGGGAAAAGCTACTGTTATTTTACTCCATGACTGAATTAATTTTGATAACCTTAGAAGATAGTATTATTGGTTCAAGCGTGAGTTGAGCAACCACATAAATCTCGTCTCAACAAGTTTCATTTATTTATCGTGATCTTTTATTTTGCTCCGGGGCAGACTGAAGTATATTTGAAATTTGTACTAAAACTGAATTCTCTAGATTTCTTTCTTCATTTTTTTGTGTATACATTTCTGCCAACTATTGCTTAAATCCACCGGGAATCTCAGCACCTGCTCATTTAAGAAGCAAGCGAGGAGCATCACCGTACTTACGGGTACTTGAAAATAAATAACACCTGTGTTTGGGATATACGTGCTACACTGATTTGGAAATTGAAAATCAGTAGTCAAGATAATATGAAGTTGCTGCAGTTATGCATGCAACTTTTCATAGCCGTGTTATGCACCAGGTAAGATTGCATTCTAATATTTAATACAAACATTACGGACTCTTGTTGAAATACCTTCTCAGCTTGATAAATTGAGTTGTTATTCTAAAACAAACTAGGCATAGAAGATCATTATAATCTGACTCCAGGTGGAGTCATACTGCTATGGTTGTTTGCCTGCTTTAGTACATTTTACACTTGCTTAAATACTAAATCATCATTTAAATTTTTATTCCTTTCAACTATTCATTCTAACAAATTGCTATATATTTTATTACGATAAACATAATATTATTATTAATAAAACGCGGATACTGAACTTCACCAATCATGCTTTTCAGAACATCATTCGGACAAAACCATCTACTAATTGCTCCTCAAATTCTTCGCGAAGGAGTACGAGAAACTGCTGTACTTAACCTTTACAATATTAATGGGCGCGTTGATGTAGTAGCAACAGTTAAAGTGAGTTTGCTCTGCATTTCCTTTCTGTTGACTATAATGCTACGTTTTGAAGTGATATTGTTTCTTTCGTTATTGAAATGGGTTTTTGATTTTTTTTTTTCAAGCCAAATATTTCTATATGTTTTTCTAACCAACATGTATGTCACCGATAAAAATGGGTCTTCAGACTCCATTTTGCTACTTAGAACCATGTTCGGGACTTATCAAATAATTTCACAATTTCAAATAAAAAATTCATTTTGATACAGTCGATAATAGATTTTATTCTGTCATCCAATTTGACAGCGCACATATTACAGAAATTGTGCTGCGTTTTCGGTGCCATATTACTAATCTTTATCCCTGGTGTTCGTGCATGGCTACAAATTTGAATATGCATTGTCTGGCCTTGACAACCAGCAGATAAGTGAAGCTCGGAAACACTGATTTACAAAACACTTTTCTATGATTTCAGCTCGAAGGTGTAACAAATTTTGAAATCAAGAACGAGGATGCTACAAAACCTATCATCATGAAAATAAAAGTGAGTGGATATAAGAACACAGCTTTAAATAATTTATTGCTAAAACATCTGTGATATTCACTTTGAATTGGAATAAGACTGTATGCCGTTATATATTAGATATTACCGATTTTCTTTCTAGATGTTATTTTTTTTCAGTCAACTACAAAATGCGCCGCCAATGCAATTTTTTTTTTTGTTTATTCATTTACCTAGTACGACAAACCACCCGGTGTCTTGCCGAGTAAAAGACGTCAATACGTAGAGCTTCTAGTTTCTGCAAAACAAGGAAATAAAAAAGTTTACAGTGGACAATTGCGGATGAGACTCATTGAATCGAGTGGATACATTCATATCCAAACCGACAGGCCAATATATAGGTACGTATTTTGTACATGATTGGCCAAATTCAAAATATTATCGTTATAAATACAAAGTATTTTAGACAAGTCCCTATATAACAATCACAACCAATTTTGCAGACTGTAATAAGAATACCAATCATGGAAAAATGTTGTGAGCATAAAATATATCTCTGGTATTTCGACATGAACATATTTTGTTTTGGTGTCACTTCTTAAAAGCGATGAACAAAACTTATATTTAATCTAGCATACATAGTTGAATAGCGCACTTCACCAGTTGGCTTCAGAAAATTTCATTCGCTCACTCTTCAGCTCATATATATGTAAATTGCTTGTAATTTGTCAAACTAGAATAAATAGGTATCAAAAAGTTTACTTCCCGTGCATTTATACAATTGGAACTTTAGCTTTTGCTTACTTTGCAGGCCAGAAGAGCGAGTCAACGTTCGAGTTATTGCTCTGACCCAAACACAAAGTCCTGAAGTACACCGTGAGGTCGAAATCGTTATCAGGGTAAGAATAGCAGTATTTCGTAACTTTATACAGACGTGTGTTCATCAAACCCAGTTTTATTCATCAGGTTAAGTTATGTAGACATATTTTCACTCAGAACAATACAACCACACTATGTTCAGAACGCCATGCCAACGATTATTGGCAATACAGCAATAACCGCCCAAGCTAAATTTATGCCCGTTATAAATCAGTTACTCCACTCAACAATGTAAACTCTGCAGTCCTATTTTTCCCCTAAAAGAAGCAATGCAATTCAGAAATCAGGAATTCTGATCAATCTATGAATTCTGATATATAGTAATTTTAGCTTTTTTTTTAATTAAACATGTATATTGATTTCAGCATCTTTCCGGAAATAACAAAGTAGTTCATATAGTTCCATTCAATTAGAAATTTCTCGTCTAATTATGAGAATTTCATCTAAAGTTGATATATCTATTCAGATACCTCTGGACAATGTTGGAGTGGAAAAGAAACTACTCTTTATGCCCAAAGCAAAATTTATCGATACATCATTTGAACTCCCCGAATATCCGGTGTATGGAATATGGTCCATACAAGCACGTTACACGGATGAAGTAAGCTTATTAGAATTAAAAAGCCCAAAACTCAGTATATGTTGTATATGTCCACTGATTTAAAGTTGAAGAATGGTAAAAACATAATTCAAATTCCCACCTAAATTCCCTCCTATTCCTATTCAAAATCCCAATACTTACGGTTTCTATAAGTTATTATTTATTTAACTTCAGAAAGTGGTAAGATGGTCTACGACTACGTTTGACGTCAGACCTTACGGTAAGTAGCTTCATTTAAAGTCACTTTCGGTTAACATAGCTGAGTTTTAACTACAATATGAACAACCCATATAAACCGTAAAATCAAAAATCATCCATCCATCTGTATTATGTGATTAGGGAAATGCCACGCGTAAAAAAATAGGAAATGTAATTGTAATCTGCACTGTTATCTGATGGCTGATGAAACCATCAAGCAAAAACATCAAATGTTATTTCTGATAGATAAATGTGTTGAGTATGCGCATGACTCAATGTTATTTTGTGCTATGGTTTTCGTTACCAATGTACAATAAATAATGCAGTCAAATCTAGGGAAATTTGTGATGGTAGGGTGGAACTCTGATCACATAAATCCCTGTTGTCTAGACTCTAGTATTAGCTGGTTATATATTGGTTTACAATAAAAATAATTTGACAAAATCAGTAAATAGTTGGATAACTAATTTATTGTTTCATACAGTGCTCCCTACATTCAATGTTCGAGTACTTTTGGATGATCCTTATGTTTTGGTGAAAACCGATATGTCGAATGAATATATCAGAGGAACAATCACTGCAGAATATAGTTACGGACGAAAAGTTTCTGGGCCGTATTTTCTCGCCGCGAAGTTGAATAGACCGGATATTAAATCAAAATTCTTGTTTTACCAAATGCCTGAATTACGGAGAATGGTAATTTTTCTATTTTTATTGGGTGTTTGACTTCTAACAGGATCCATAATAAGGTTCTAGTTAGACTATCATAGTGAGTTGTAATGTTTTTTTCTTTTACGGTTTGGCATACGTGCTTTATTACATTTCACTAGATTTGAACCCGAGATCCCAAACGTATGATACCAACGTAATTGAAAATTGAAACAAAAGTTGAAGTCCTCTGACCTACTCTAAACAACATCACCAAATAATTCTAACTAGATCATATTGCAAATATTAAATCTTATCTAACCAAAAACAGATTCATTATTTAATTTACTCAGTGGTTTACGATTAAGACTTCTTGTTAGATAAGTTCAATGATAATTTACATTGTTTCAACATATGCAGGCAAAACTTAGGGGCGGGAAACAAAGATTTGAAATTAAAGCAACAGAAGTTTTGACGGTGATTGGTGATGATACATTTGATGATCTTGAAAAGGAAGGTGCAACAATTGAAATAGACGTTGCTGTTACTGGTATGTAAAACAATGATACCTTGTAGACTTCTATGGTGGCCCATCGTTG
Source organism: Styela clava (assembly GCF_964204865.1). Lineage (NCBI taxonomy): Eukaryota > Metazoa > Chordata > Ascidiacea > Stolidobranchia > Styelidae > Styela > Styela clava. The sequence continues at coordinate 9,867,531 of NC_135257.1, read as the reverse complement.
TCACGTGTAAAATTTAAAAAAAAAATGAAAAAATAAAATGAAAAAGCGAAAATAAAAAAATAGTTGTGAAAAAACATAAAAATAATTGAAAAAAAAGAAATAAAAAAAAATTTAAATTAAAAAAAAAAATTGAAAAATAAAACAAACAAAAAAATTAAAAAAAAAATTAAAATTAAAAAAAAAAATTAAAAAAAAAAAAAAAATTTGAAAAAAAAAATTGGATAAAAAGAAAATAAAAAGGTTGACAACGATGGTCCGCCTCGTGGCCCATCGTTGTCACGCGTTTTTATTTTTAGAAAATTTGATGCTGCTTGGGACCAACGTTGTCAGACTTAATCCTACACGCACAAATGTGTTTCCTGGGTTTCTAACTCACTACTGATTTTCATGACCAATATCCAATAAATTCAACATGAAAATGTTCTACAAATTCTCCATGCTACAAGTTCAACCACAAGCAATATATTTATAATAAGGATAAGAGAATATAGAATTGGATACGAAAATTTGTTTTTACGTGTAGAAGGTAATTTAATTGGAAAATGCTGCTTAACTGCTCAGACACTCGTGCGATGCCGGTACGGTATCGTCTGACCGTACCGGTACCCATGCAATCACTCGTGAAAGAATGGGAGATGATGAGTGATTGTATGGCTACCGGTACGGTCAGACGCAAAGCGACTATAACCGACTACCGGTATTTGGTAAGACGGTACGGTACCGGCATCGCGAGTGTGCAGACAACTGAGTAGTTAAGCAGCATTCTCCAAATTACCTTATACACGTAAAAACAAATTTTCCGAATTTTCGTATTCAATTCTATATTCTCTTATCATTATTATAAATATATTACTTCTTGTTGAACTTGTAGCATGGAGAATTTATAGAACATTTTCATATTGAATATTGCTCAAGAAAATCAGTAGTGAGTTTGAAACCCAGGGAACACATTTGTGCGCGTAGGATTATGCCTGACAACGTTGGTCCCAAGCAGAAGCAAATTTTCTAAAAATAAAAACGCGTGACAACGATGGGCCACGAGGCGGACCATCGTTGTCAACCTTTTTATTTTTTTTTTATCCAATTTTTTTTTTCAAATTTTTTTTTTTTTTAATTTTTTTTTTTAATTTTAATTTTTTTTTTAATTTTTTTGTTTGTTTTATTTTTCAATTTTTTTTTTTAATTTAAATTTTTTTTTATTTCTTTTTTTTCAATTATTTTTATGTTTTTTCACAACTATTTTTTTATTTTCGCTTTTTCATTTTATTTTTTCATTTTTTTTTTAAATTTTACACTTGACAACGATGGGCCACCATAGACTTCCATTTATCTCCATTATGAATTATATACACAAAATTGGGATTTCGGTTTTAGGAGAAGCGGAAGGAGTGGTTGAATCGGACAGATCAAGACCAATAATGTTTGTTCGATCTCCATATCAGCTTGATATATCAAGAATGTCAAAATATTATACACCTAGAACTTCCTTTGAAATAAAGGTGAAGAGAATTCTGGGTTCCCGAATCAATTTTATTTTAAATTTGAAATCACTGCAGAGACTTGCTGGTATAGCTAGAAGATGTGGCGATAGAATAAGTTCTGACAAAATTAACATCAACTGCACTCGAATTAATTCGTTGGGAATAAAATTTGATGAGTGTAATTCTTTTTGCAATAAACGAAAAAATATTCCTATCTGAAGCGTTGTTGAAATTAATTTTGAAATACGTGAGAATATTATTTTCTGATAACTACATTTCTAACGTTTTAATTTCCAGATTAATGTTTTGGATTCTGTGACGAACAGTCCTGTCAAAAAAGTTGAATTGATTCTTGCAGGTAAACTATAATATCATGCTGGATCTAACAATCTGGAATCGGATACAACAATAAATAATAAATTGCCAATAAGTCAATATAAACTACATACTTTGATAAGTAATCCTAATTTTTGACAATGTGTAATTACACAATTTTTCTATTTCTGATTTAGTGTTTTCATGTCATATCAAACGCAAACTTTGTTCAATCTGTAAACTCATGCAAAGAACACAGATAACACTAAGCAGGTCCTAATTTTTGTATTGATATATATGGACAAACTATATTGTGATTACAACAAACGCTTAACAGGCCCAAAGATTTGTGGAACCTTGGATTGTGGAAATGACAAATGTTGTAGCAATGGAAAGTGTGGAGAGTGCGAACGTACGTATTTCATGTAAAGAAATAGCATCAACCTAATAAAAAAAACTTTTAGAACTCTTTAGAAAATATATTTCTGGTTAGTTTACATTCATCAAGATTACAAGATCATAGATAGGTAGTAACTAATAACAAGACATCAATATTCAATAAAGAAAAAAGATGAATATGGTTCGTCATTCAGTCCTACTCAATTTATTACACTTGGTAGGGTGGTGACTGGTGTAGGGATAGCTTAGGAAACCCACGCAAGGCTATCGCGATCATTGGCCGATCGACTTCCGTTTACATTATATAAAATTATTATATCAAGCTGTAATTATGACAAATCTGATAACGTGCTATAAAAGTATGTGCGAGTATAAAAAATACTTTATGTTGAACTGCTATCTGACCTGTGATATGCATTTTAAACATAATAACTATCGTACGGCCGATTAATTTGTGGTATTGGCCGTTTTGGTATTGACCTGCAAACCTGGTTATCCCGGAAGCGTACTGCAGTGTAGTTGTGCCTTAAATACGATTATATTTTATCCAGCAATCGTAGAAGAATCAGATGAAAATGGTCAGGTCAATTTCAAAATCGGCATGGACAAAGATCCAGTAAAAAGAACGTATACAGTAAGTACATCATTTTCATGTTGAAACCGACCATGATTAAAAATTACTCCTCCGGTATTTGACGAAATGTATTGTTTTATGTTTACTTACTTTTCTATTGTTTTGGGGTACAGATACAAACAAGAAAGCTTGGAATACCTAGAGAAAACTTGGCAAAGCTTGATTTCATTCTTCATCCATACATCTCATCATCAGGAAGTTATTTGCAGGTAAAAATATGTAATCACGTCAAAACAGATTCCGATGTCCTAGACCTAGAACTAAAACATGTAACAAATTGCTAAAACCGACATTGCCATTTTCATTGTAGATCTTGAGTATGACGTAACGAATATATATCAATATACCTGGAGTAAGAAAATCAATTAATGTTTTCCTTTAATATATCTACTAAACCAGTAAACATAATTCAACTTTAATAATAGTTATCGGCCGTTGAAAAAATCGCTGAAGTTGGAGATAAAAATTTTGGAATCGATGTCTGGTACAAAAGTGCACCTTCAAGGATTAGTTATGTGGTGAGAAAATACAACTTTCTAATTCATCTCTAATTGATATACATTTTAATTCAGAGTATACTATAATTTATCACATTTTGATTAATAATCGGCTATTATGACTACACGTTTGAGCAGAAAAGGATTAGATATTATTCCAATGCCTCAAATATTCGTTTGGATGACATGCCTGTGAAACAAAAATTATTCTATTTTTATAGATCATGGCTAGAGGCGCAATAATATCAACCGGAGTTCACATACCAAAAAAAGGAAGTGTAAACACAAATATCAAGATCGAAATTAAAGGCGAAATGGTTCCGTCATTTCGTTTTTTCGTTTACTTCTTCAGCGCGAAGGAATTATTATCCAATTCTTTATGGATTGATGTTAAAGACGCATGCAAACAGGTAGTGACGACATTGCTTAGATGGCACTGTAAACACGTTTTATTTAGTGTTACTAGAAATATATCTTTGTCCAGCAAATTCATTTAAGTCTCGATAATGTGGCAGACAGAGGAACGCTCCGGAAATGTGTGTACTAATATGGAGGTAACTAAATTTGTTTGCCTAGTTTACATCAAGTTGTGTAAAGAGACTGAAATGTATGGATAGTGGCTATCTATATTCACTTGGCTAACACAGACAATACCGAACTCGTAATAGAAGTAAAATAGGAAGAATCGCAATAAAATTAGGGCCTGACCCTAACCTGGTACACATACTACGGGAGTACCGGCAGCGGGATAGAATTCTGAATCCCTAACTTACCATGCCTACATAATGAGGTCCAACGCTCTAATCACTAGGGCCTAGGCCACTAGCACACGACAAATTGGTCGGAACAAAACTGTTCAAATCAAAACAATATACAAATAAAACGTACAGCTTAATTTGAAAGATGTAATTTACTGTATTTTGAACTGTGGTTCTTGTTGAAATATTCAAGATGTTCTCGTCCGTATATATCACTCAGACTTTCTGGTTAGGTATCTCATCAATTAAAATTTGTAACATCGATGCAATTTTGTCAAAAAAATTTATTGTTTTAGGAACTTCAAGTAAAAGTGCCTGCTCAAGTATCACCATCACAAGTTTTTAATGTCGAATATATTGGTAAATTCTTTGTTTACCATTTACTAGAGGTTTAATTTCGTCATGTATTTTCCAAAAAGTTCCATTTTCTGCTGTTTGTTCGGATGATTTATATTTTTTAATTTCGGTTCCAACGCCAGAACCAATAAATCCAAACTAGGAAATTTTACATTGTTAGGAATACGGTAATTAGCGTCTTCATCGTTGTTAAGATCAATCGTAGGTATGTGTTATAGTATGGAACTTCCTAATATTATTTCGTTCATTACAAAAAACTTTCAAACATATTTTACATCGGCAAGTACAGAACTTTAAACATTGTTTCTAATTTTTACATGCAGGTAGTCCAAACGCTATTTTGGGGATGTCTGCAGTCGACAGAGCCGCCTATTTTCTTTACGATAAAGGAAGATTGACTCGAAGTTCTGTCTTTGAAGCATTGAATCTGTACGACGAAGGATGTGTTCGAGAGGGCGGGAAAAATGCACAACATGTTTTTGAGGTTGGAATCGATGAATTTATTAGTTACAATATAAATCAATATTCATACCAAAACATTCCTTAACCCTAGATTCTAAACTTCATATGCTACGACATTACACTTTTGCATTTTTACAGGAAGCGGGTCTACAAGTAGTCGGAGGGCCATACTCTGCTAAAGATGATTTCACGAATCATTGTGAAGCTAAGACGTTAAAGCGAAAAAAGCGGTCTTCCCCGAAAAATATTGTGGGTTAGTATAGGCCTACTTGCACACTAAGCAACTGTGTAGGGTGAATGCAAAATAATTGTACTTGCAAATTTCACCGAGGACACGCAAATGGATGTAAAAATTTTAATTTACCTTGCATCGGTAATGTTTTCTTTTGATGTTTTGAAAGTACGTAAATTACCAAACTTTCTGGTGTCAGACGGTAACTCAAAATCCTATGCGGACAGACCTAACTAATTGCTAGCAATTAATGATCGGTTGCCGTTTTCTTTGCATATCTATTTACAAACAATTTATCTACTTAGCTAAACTTGAGAAAGAAGCGTTAGAACGCAAATGTTTAATGGATGGTTCCTGGGAGAATTTATATGGAACGTCCTGCGTAGAGCGAGCGGAAGCTGTCAGACTTAAACATTCATTTGAGTGTGCAGAAAAGTTTCTCAAAGGATGTGAGGATTACTTAAAATTAAAGTGAGTAAATTACAGTAAAACATACCACCCTCTTTTTATTTACAATATTTTAACTAGTAGGACTAATCAGCTACTTGTTATTACAGTGAAGTTAAACCTTTAATAAAGAAAATCTTTTTTATGATTCCAAATTCAGCCAAGATTCTATCGATAGGGTTGATAACGTGCTATACATATACTGCCAAGAATAGGCATATACCGCCAATTCATATACATAAACAGACAACTAAATATAAATATACTACCAAGTCATATGCATATATAGCCAACTCCATATACAAATACAGCCAATAAGGTGATGTACAAATACTGCCGAGTAATATGCAAATATAGCCAACTCAATAATTAAATAAAGCCATTAACCGTAGTACTAGAGCTAATGTACATAGCCCAGGGTGTACATAGCTGTCTCAGGGTTAAGATGATGTAAAAAACACTGCCAGATCATTTCGTAAGAATACAATTTATGTATATGCGCTTGCATCTGCGAATTATATGCACATCACCGTTCGTTCATATATTCAGCGCATTAAAAAACGTAAAACTTCAAAGCTTCTAGTGCTCGGTAAGGTATTAGCATACAGGGGTAAGGCTTTACATAAACACATATTGATTGCGACAAAAATACATGAAACTACCAATGTTAATATAATAATACCCCACAACAGCTGTTCGTTGATTACACAAGAATTGAGCTGGGTGAAAATCTCTCTTCAGTGAACTATTCTTCAACTAAAGGCAATAAACTATCCACAAAATAATCAAATTAACGCTTGGTGTAAAATATAAAACTTAAAACTGCCAGTGCGCGTAGTTCTTGAGAAATATCCAATAGGCGCCAAATCTACGATGTCATGATGCTCCACAACAGCTGATCGTTTGAAACACGAAAAATGTGCTGACTAAAAATCTCTTTTCGGAGATCTATTTTTTGGCTATTGGCAATAAACTGTGCACAAAATAATCAAATTAACGCTTGGTGGGAAATAATAAACATAAAATTGCCAGTGCGCGTAGTTCTTGAAAAATATCCAATATGCGCCAAATCTATGATGTCGTAATACCCTCACAACAGCTGATAGTTGTAAACAAGAGAAATGTGCTGGCTAAATATCTTATTGCAGAGAAATACTCTTTGGCTATTGGCAATAAACTGTCCACAAAATAATCAAATTAACGCTTGGTGGGTAATATAAAACATAAAACTGCCAGTGCGCGTAGTTCTTGGGAAATGTCCAATAAACGCCAAATCTATGATGTCATAATACCCCACAACAGCTGTTCGTTGAAAACAAGAGAAATGTGCTGGCTAGAGAAATATCCCATAGGCGCCAACTGAGTTTTTCAGATATATCCAATTGGCGCCAAATCTATGATGTCATAATACCCCACAACAGCCGATCGTTGAAAACACGGGAAATGTGCGGGCTAAAATTTTTTCTTCTTCAAAGAACTATTCTTTCGATATTGGCAATGAACTGTCCACAAAATAATCAAATTAACGCTTGGTGGAAAATATCAAACATAAAACTGCCGGTGCGCGTAGTTCTTGAGAAATATCCAAGAGGCGCCAACTTAGTTCTTCAGAAATATCCAACAGGCGCAAAATCTATGTTGTCATAATACCCCACTACGACTGATCGCAGAAAACAAAAAAAATGTGCTGGCTGAAAATCTCTTTTCAGTCACAGTGCATTGGTGGGTGGATTCGAATACACCCTGGGACACAATGAGGCGGTCCATTGAATTCAACAAAAGATGCCGTTAAAATCTAGCAACGAGTCAGTATCACCACGTAAGGACATGTGGGACTTCAAATTTGGAGAATTAATAATTCTGAAATTAATGTTCAACTGAGATATTTTGGATCTTTTTTTAAAAATATTTTTCACCTTGACAACATACAACTATTTTGAAGACATGCGTATCTGAGGAGTCTTTATAGAATTAGACTTCTATATGAATATTTTTTAAATCTTATGATCAAAATTTTCCACATTGGCGACATACAGTACATACAATTTTCGAGACATGCGTATCTAAAGAGTCTTTATAGAATTACTAGATGAATATTTTAGATTCTTAAGATTAAATCTGGAATAAAGTTACTGTTCCACTTTTGGTTTATGCCTAATTTCAATTGAAAATGAGTTCTGGAACTTCCATTCTAGATAACGACACTTCTTTGTTAAAAAGTTCATAAGCTTCACGGGTCTCAATCGAAAAACGGTAGTATATATTTTTGCGCTCAATAAAACAGCAAAATCCACATTTATAAATTAACAAGTAAAATGTCCAATTTCGACCAAAAGCAAATAATTTATTCATTTGAATACCCTTTAACATTTTTTAAATCTAGAATATATTTTGAATTGGGCCATGAGCCGAATACTAAAATATGCCAAACAGTCGTTTGACTGAGATGGCGACATTTTAGTTTCCTCTTCCTAATACCAATTCTACTCATATCTTGCGTCGCTCTACACGGTCGCTGTCCGTTTGTGGGGACGTCACATCTCACCGAAAGGCGGAGTTAAACTTCAAAACGAATGATTATATATAGATATAGTATAGGTGCAAAAGGTGATTTTCCACCGTGCCCCATGTCCCACCGTGGTCCACATTTCTCTATTGGTTACTTTCCACAACTTTTTAAATTGAGGTAGGTTCAATTTGACCAATTTCACACGTTTTGACCTCTCACATCTACGAAATCATTATAATCCTCTCGTACGCATCATTTCTTTTAATTTTATATATTGAGTGAACATTGAGTATTATATTTAAAAAAAATAATGCCCTATTTCAGGCAATAGTTATAGTGAGTTCAAACCAGATACTATTTTGGCATTGGATGTGAAATAACTTGAACTGAATGATAAATAACTCAATTGGGCCCGATCAATATATCATGAATATGGAGGAGCAATGTTAAAATATATTGACATCAAGATTGCGTATTAGGCCTTAGCTGACCACTGAGTTCGTTAATAAAAGATCGACGGACAAGCAATGACATATTTAGATGAAATATCTAGCTCCACATGGATCTCAAATACAATTTTTCGTTGTATGTACGTATGGAATTGGTTTAGTTGGCGCTACAGGTATATTTAGTTGGCGCTATATGTATATTTTTGGCTGTATATGCATATTTAGTTGGCGCTATAGGTATATTCAGTTGGCGCTATATGTATTTTTTTGGCTGTATATGTATATCATGTTACCTACCCCACTCGATTCTGTCAGATCAATAAGTCGAAGGAAACTGGCGTTATCAGATTCACTTCCAATTCATTTGTTAGAAATCACGTTACCATGTCGTTCAATATCAATAAATGAGGCAATGAACACTTTCTGATTTTTTTTAATAGCATACTAAATAAACTTGACAGGCGATAGTAACATTTATTGATGGCAGAAACGTACATACATCATATTCTCGTATCGTTTTTTTGCAGACGACGGAGTGGCAGATCTATTCAGGCAAATGTCGCAGGATTTCAAGCAGTTGCTAATAATGTGCGATCCAACTTTGAAGAAAACATGTTGTGGGCAACAGATGTCATATTGTAAGTCTGTTTGGAATATTTTTTTGAAGATTGCTCATGTTGAATTAGGGTATATTAAAAACTCGAAATGTGTAAAAATATGAACAGTTTCTAATTGCGTTAAATCTCTGCTTGAAGTATTGATTTACTTGACCAACTTATGTGAGTGCGAGTGAATTTCTCCGCAAGTGAAGATTGTTTTTTTATGTTTTATGTTGCAGAGGACCAGATGGAAAATACACCCGAGGAGTGGTAGCAAAAGACAGTATAACCACATTTGAATTTGACACTGTCAGCATGCATGAAATTGACGGTAATATTGTTTACTAATATTTAAAATGTTAACAATACCACAATTGGAGGAATGAATTTCATTCGTGATAGTGACTTTAGAGTATGCGGCTTACGTCATTAGGAGAAACGATGAATACTTGCTGCTCAAAGTTATAATTGTCGAGCAAATCGACATGGCGTATTTGAGATTTCGATTATAGTTAGCCATTAAGAAATATTTACAAACAAAATATGACGTCACGATTGCCGACAACATGAAGCGCAATATTGTTTCAATTTCTAAGAAAAGGGAAGTAGGCTATAGCCTGAAGATCACCAACTACACAATGGTGTCCTTGTTTGTCAGAAAAATATCTCATTAATACAGACACATAGATTTGCACGTATGACTAGACTTGCATGTTTAACTTAGGCTGAAGTTTGATTAAAATTTTAAATAGAATATTCGTTAAGTTTACTTGATATTTAATTCACGTTTACAGGTTTCTGCGTTGCGCCAACACAAAACGTGACAATATTCAAAGATACTTTTGTTCAGTTAAAACTTCCTTACTCACTTAAACGCATGGAACAAGCGGAAATTCGAGCTACGGTGTTTAATTATGCAACCACTTCTAAACGGGTGAGTATATTCCTAAAAAATAACATTTGGCTGATTCATACAGAATGTAATAAATAAATAAATCCCAAGCCATTCATTTTGCCTCTGTCCACTTAGAATTAGGGCTGGCATTTCGAATCGAATAATAAATTACTCGAATCGGTTCAGAGCAAAATTTCTAATCACCGCCATCTTGATTTTTTTCCGTCTATGGTTGAGGTAAATTTCTCAATTTTTTTATTAAAGCCATATTTTTTCAACGCAATTCTGATATATGACTCTTTTCTGTAGTGAGTCAATGACGAAAACGTGTTTTTATTGTGTGTGAAAGCTCAGCAATCTGCCTGAGTGCTGTATTCTATGTTTTCAGTAATTTATGTGCCTGGTGGACCTAATACAACAAGAATTTTACATACAATTTTATATTTCCCAGGTATTTGATATTCGATTTAAAAAAATATTCGATTCGATTCTGAAATCATCAGGTATTCGAAAATGCCCAGATTTACTCAGAATACAATCAAAACACATAATAATACATCAATCCCAACAAAAAAATATTCAAAAAAATATCCAAAACTTGTTTGTTGTCGTAAAAACATTGCCTAGTTTCCTGATTGCGTAGTTTCCTGATTCAAAAAATCTTCCCATATCACAAGACTTCAATGAATTTATTTCCCTCAGAGTTTCGTTTTCTGTTCGATTTACCAATGGATGAGAGGTGAGCCATGCACACAACTTTTCGATAGCGGTATCGCAGTATTCTAACCCGTATCACTCATTTCTTCTGTTTGTTTCTTATATAATATTTTTCTTTACAGGTAACTGTTCATGTAAAGATGGGAGAAGATATTTGTTCTCATTTCCGACAAGGTGATATTTCTAATTTTGACAAATTTGTAATTAACGTTATCCAAAATACTCTTTGATAAGTTGCTTATAGTGCAATACAAAGTAATAATATAAACTATAAAGTAGTTGGAATCATGAATCCCCTCCCGAGCGTTGACTTAATAGTTTATTTCCGTAACATTGGCTAATCAGCAAGAAGCCAAAGGGTAATAATTGAAATTTGTGTAGCCGGCACATTTTTCACCCAGGTTGATTTTAGGCATGGTACTGAACATAAGCTCGTTCCCGTGGTTTTGCCAACAATTTGTCAGTTTTTAGTTGTGTTTTAAAAACTTAAATACAAATCATATAACGTAGTCCCTATACCACAGGCTAGACATTGGCAAAGTATGGCCCGCGGGCCAAATCCGGCCTGTTGGGTAATGATATCTGGCCCGTCTGATGCTGCCACAACCAAACTGAAACCAAATTTTGATGTTAAGCCATGCAATAGGTGAAGGATATTTTTGAGATTGCGATTAAATTCATTTTTGACACGAGGCCCATTGTTTTTCCTTTTGTGACACTGTAAATATTTTTCGTAAAATGTGACTTTTTACGTCACACGTACGTGGCCCGCCAGTCTAGTTAAGCAAATTTTTTGGCTCCTGGCCCAAAAACCGTGCCCACCGCTGAGCTAGACTGAAATTAGCTATCATATCAGTATATATTGAATGACAGGTGAATAAATATTTTGAATCGAAATTATGGTTATGGTAAACGTAAACCAGTTTGTAAGCGCCAACTCACGGAAGCATTAAAAGGTTTGCAATAATAAATGATAGGGACAATTTGAAGGTATGTGTAGGGAAAACATGCATTGACAAAGATGAATTACATATTGTAGGAAAATTTGACGATGTCATCACGTTAGAAGTTGATGCCAATGAAGCAGAGGCAACATCTTTAGTGCTTATGCCACTCAGAGTTCCAGATAGTAAGCAGGTCGACATCGAGGTGAAGATTACCAATGAAGATAATGTTGATATTGACCACGTCAAAAGATCAATACTTGTTCTAGTAAGACTTTTTAGATATTTTAGCATAAACGTAGATTCAAAACAAATGAAACCCGTAAAGGCACGAGTAACCAGTAAACAAAACACCATAAAAGGAATGGACGAAAAACTGCTTGCCGTCTTTATTTTCTGCCGAAGTACTGTGGGCCTATCTGTTTTTTATTCTATAAATTCATGATTTTTTTTTTAAATATCCAGCCGGAAGGAGAAATTAAAAATGATATCAAAGGAACATATGCCATAGATCTCAAAAACAAACGACCAAGCTACATCGACCGATTTAAAATTGAACTTAGGTTTCCCAAACGATATATACCTGGAAGCAGGCAGTGCTGGATTTATCCATTCTGTGAGTTAATGAATGATATATAATTAGACGAATGCAATAATAGTTATACAATTTTCATTGAAAGAATGCAATTATTCATATAATAATTACATTGAGGAGTCTCATTTCCAACATGTCCAAAGTTGGCACATATTCCTCATGTGTAACTACTGCCAAAGCAGTCGACAAAATATTTTAATTTTTGGTGATATCCAATACTTTTTTAATATTTTATTTCTTCGAAAAAAACACTACATCCCACTCGGTACTGATAAAGTTGCAAAATATAATTCATGACTTATCTGTCTGTAAAAATTGTATTGATCGAGATGTTTATTATTTATTACTTTACGTCTACTATACTTGCAGCTAATTACATGGGACCAATCATTGAGTTCGACCCGGTTACTAAACAACCTAAGAATGACATCAAGAATTTGATAAGGTTGCCAGGTGGATGCGGAGAACAAACTATGTTGTCAATGGGTCCGAACGTGATGGCTCACAAGTACTTAAAATTAGTCGGCAAGATGAAAGACGGGTCAGCTGAGGAGACAGGGTCAATCGATAAAATGCAAAAAGGTTTGAGGTTCAGAAATATTCTTTTTTTGACTAAGGGTGAAAAACTTTACAGTGAATTGTTTATCAAATCATAGTAAACATATATATAAATAAACTGGCCATAAAGGTGAAACGTCTAATTTAGTATGTTGCGGATGATACTGTCTGATATACACTACACAACAACATCCACATAATTGTATCTACACTTCCCGTTACCACTTGGCGTTGAACATGTATGACTCATATGAGATGAAATGTTACGGCTAATTCTAAAGAACTTGTTCTTCTTCTTCTATATCAATATTGTGGAACAGAGGATTTGTTTTTCTTTTAAATTCATAGCGAATCGTGGATAATCTTTCGTTGTGACTCTTATTGCTTTATTACTTTATAACATATATACTACCGTATTGCAGGTTTTGCAAACGAATTGAAATACAGGACATCGACAGCTCCAATTGTATGGTCTGTTTTCCCACGTCGCGCTCCTAGTGTCTGGTGAGTGCGATAAAATTAAAAACAAATCAGCACCTCAAATAGAGGCTACCGGTATATGACAGAATGAGGATAACTCAATAAACACTGATTGGGGTGGCGAGCATCTGTGGCACACACTCAAAGTGGATAATAAGCCTCCCTCACACAATTCTAAATATGTGAAATAACTAGTGGGCAACGCTCAAATATATGGGGTCGAAAACAAGAACTGAGTATTATCATTCTGTATATTTAACACGTTACCAACCCAATGGATATGACCTTTTTATATGTATAAAAAAGTAGACATATACCATATGTATATATAATGTAGTTGGTGTACACGTCAAATTAATCAAATGAAATATGCCACCTCTTGTTTTTAAAAGTCATAAACCAGTTCTGCAACAATATTTGTTTTTATTCAAAGGTTAAACGCCTATGTGAACAAAATTTTTGCCCAAGCAAAACAATTTTATACTGCTATGGATGTAGGACCGATCTGTACGTCGATAAATTGGTTGGTTGGTCAACAAAATCCCGATGGAAGTTTTGATACCGGCGGAAGGGTGATACACCAAGAAATGCACGTGAGTTCAGAGTGGTAAAATCAGAAATATAGAAAATTATACATTGATGCAGATCCGATTAGGAAATTACTCATACGCAAAGAGAGATGGTTCTTAATCTTCATCTGTGTCAACATAACCAATAATGTTATTTCACTATTTATTTATTAGTTTGTATCCTGACGCTATGAAGAATGAAAGAAGAATAAAAACATGATATAATTAATAATAAAAGCTGAAAGAAAAGTTATGAATATCTATCTCTTTTGTCGCACTTGGTGGAAATAATCTCAGTTTTGACTCATGGATTACCTCTATACACACCTGTATTTGCTGTTAATCTTATTTTCGATATGTGAAGTCAAAAAACGTTTTTCTTTTTATAAATTAAGGGAGCTGTAGGAAGTACGCTTAGTTTGTCGGCATACGTTATGATGTCACTCGTAGAGTCCCAATCCATATGTCCTCAATACACAAAGAAAGTTGAAATCAGCATATTGAAAGCAACTGATTACTTGGAGAATAGCGAAAAGGATCGACAAATGGAACAGCCCTACGCTCTCTCGTTGGTGTGCTTTGCCCTTTCCGTTTCAAATCCAAATAATCCTTTTGCAAAACGAATGCGCAAAAAGTAAGTATACTGGTTCTAGTTTGTTTGGGGATTTATGATAAAAATCTCTTTCCCAAAAACTACGCTTAACGCACATCGGCCTAGTCAAGTTAGAAAGTCAACTATGGTAACTTTGTATTTTTGTAGGCTATTGTCTAAAATCAATTATTCGGAAGACAATCGACTAGCTTTCTGGAAAGGAGCTCCATTAAAGACAATCGAGGGCACCGGTACTCACGCATATTGGTATAAACGTAATGCGAAGGCGATCGATGTTGAAGCGACCGGCTACGCATTACTATCAATACTGTATGCACAATCAGGAGAAAAAGGTAACTGTCCACTTGTTACTTATCGATCTCAAGATCGGTAAGCATGTTGATAGGTTTTTGTCTGTTTGTTTGTCTGTCTGTCTGTTAAATACACGCAATATCTCACGAAAGCGAGGTTGAATCTGCTCCAAATTTTGTATGTGCATTCATCATAGCTCGGACCAGAAGCTTACTGATTTTGGATAAATTATGTCGAATATTAATAGCGAGTTATTAATTAATTAGTGATGGGACACACGGTGTTCATATGGAGTAAGAGCGCTGTTTTGGGGGACCCCCTAACTTTCGATCGATAAGTCTTCGGTCTCCGACCGATATTCTCGTTATAGAATTTGATTGTTTGAGCGTTCTGCTTGTGTGATGAGCTGGTGTTAATCTTACTCATATTTTATTGATCTCTGTATATGTTAGGTTTATTTTTATTGTTTCCTCCTGTTTCTAGTCACTCAGAATATTCTTGATGTGACAAGAAAAATTGTACTCTGGATTATTCAACAACGAGATGAAAAGGGGGGATTCTCAACAACGCAAGATACCGTTGTCGGTTTACAAGCACTTGCGGAATATATGATCTGGAGTAGCACAGTGGTATGCAATTCTAATTCGAATAGACATGTATATAAAAAAACGAATTAGCATTACTAACCTGTTACGTATTCAAGCTTGTGTTATAGATAAAAATGAACTTTAGTGGGTGAACTTATCATCAAGTAATGTCATATTTTTTAAAGTTTTTATTCAAAAAAAAAAAAATTTTCTGAAGGAACCACCAACACGAGATGTTAAAATTGATTTAACCATCAGTAGTGCTACTGGCAGCGACTGGTACGATGAACCAAAAAGACTCCATCTAGATAAGAGTAACGAAAACTCAACTACTCCAATTTCCATCCCATCTAATGTCATTTCTGGTGGAGAATTGAACATTCAGGCCCGAGGTTTGTTATTGCATTCAAGTCTTTTTATACAAAAAAAAACACAGAGATTATCTGTGTCAAACAAATTGCTCTGCATACCGTTTGTAGTAAAAATAATCCTGCAAGCCATAAATTGGAGCAGATTGTTTTAAGGTTTGGAGCCATGAACCGAGTGCTCACTATAGATAAGCTTGATCTTATGATCTTGTTGTCGAGGTCAAAGTTGAAGCAAAAGTTTCCTGACAATGCCACGAAAATTTCAAGCACCTTTTTCTTGGCATAAAGCTTGCACAAGTAGATTTATGTTAACTAATTATGTCGGTGAAATAAAATAAATTGTTGCTCGCATAATATTGATGCTAATAAACACATTCCAGGTGAAGGCGAAGGAACTTTATCATACCGATGTGTATATCGTACACTAGTGGATGAAGACGCTTGTCATTTCGACATCAGTGTGTCCACCGAAGAAGATCGTATACCGTTGGGTCACGTAGCTCAAGGTGACGGTGCAGAAATACTCAAATTAAAGGTGAAATCAACTTATTGTTTATACATTGAAATTGCTTCCAGTTTATATGTATATATATCTATATTTTTGGTGTACCAACACAGGAGATTTTGTTAACTATAATAAGGTCGTAAGTGTCACAGATAAGGTTTTGACCCTGTGATAGTTATATCAGATGACCTAAGATTCCGGATTGGTTATTTATCGATACTGCAACTCCAACGTGAACACTTATAACAGCAATAATGACAGCAAACACAACTCAAAAGCAGCCGACGTTTATTATTGCCCGACGAGGAGAGAGCACGAGATATATTTTCTCTCGTACATGTAATAAGTGGTCGGAGTCTTATAATGCAAATTCGGATGTTACCACAATACCAACCCGACAAAACAGCATTGAATAAGGGGTAACCATATCATCTTTATACATGATATATACACATCATAAACGTATTCAATGCAATTAGAGTTGTTGTTATAGTACATCCCTATTATTTCTTCGAGCATATGATAAATATACTTATCATATTCAATGTTACAAAATATTTCTAACAAACATATACCTAATGTTTTGTCAGCTTTACATTTCTAAACCCAAAGGAGAACCTTCTGGACAATCAATCGTTGAAATCAACTTGATTTCAGGCTATGAAGTGATGGAAGACACACTCGTCAAACTGTCCGAAACCGTCGACGCATCAAGTAAAAGCAATGAAATATATTATATGAGCCTTCTTGTTTTTTGAAATTTTTATTCTTTATCATTTTATTTTCACTATACCTACTTAATGCTATTCTTGGCATTCTTTCTAATACTTTATTAATACAAAAACCAAGTTAGCAGTATATATTCTCAGATCATATCGCCTTAAACAAAAATTAATATTATTATGCACGACAATCGATTCAGATATTTCCGGGATATTTTCTTGTCATACCGGGAGTGAAGTTGCAACTGTATTTTGTACTATTTATATTGAAAGAACCCAACAGCAATTACGGAAGAAATTTTCTTTTGCAGTTGAAAGATACGAGATCGCAAAACAAAAAGTGTTTTTGTATTTGAGCGACATTACGGAAGTCCCTAAAAAGCTGGCATTCAGAATATCAAGATCAGTGTATGTTGGCCGACCTGAACCATCTACTGTCACTGTTTATGATTACTACGAACCATCGGTAATACTTCATATCATACTGCTTAATGCTTTTACCTTTTACTGAAACATATTAAAAAAATAATCAAATTATGTAACAGGTTAGATGCAGTAAATTTTACAATGTTCCGGAACAAAATCTGAAACTTCGAACATCGTCTTGTACTGATAAAAATGGACTGGGCAGTGAAGACATTTGTAAATGCGCCGAAGGCGGATGCTTAACATGCAGGTTTTTGCAAATTATTTTATACTAATAGTTTTTGTTATCTCATATACCTTTCATTTTACCCAATATATATGTTCTCTACATGCTTATTTAACGTATTCTTCATGTTTTGCGTATTGAATTTATCATTTTTATAATTCGAAAAGTTCTATGTCAGTTTTTGTTATGTCAAAGACCTGAGAATATGAGACTTGACAGTGGACAAATAATATGCTCTAAATCTTAGTGTGCCTGAATTCAAATTATATCTGCCATATATATTTTTATTAAAATATTTTACCTACTTACAGTAACATTAATTTTTCACGAAATTAGGACGAGAAAACAACAACTTGAAAATACAGGATGTTTGGAAGGCATGGATGGAGAATGCACCATTTGCCACGATCCTGACAACTGCTTCGATTTAGCAGGTACAGCCTGCAAAAGGTAAACTTGGAACTACATATATATATATATATATATATATATATATATATATATATATATATATACAAGTTGCGAAGACATATAATAGATACAGTATTTACTTTATTTTCAATCAAATTCAATCTTGTGTACCTAGAGAAAGTAAATGTTTATCAATGAAAGTGGTCAATAACTTTGCCGCGCTCACAGTATATAAGTGACTCTTCCTTCCCTTTGGAACGTTAACATAATATACGACAAGTTTGTATATAAATGAAACCTAGAGATGAGTGTGCATAAAAATGCGTATATGCATTGAGTTACGGATTGCTGACAACTTCACTAACTTGTGATATATTTATTCAGTGATTATGTGTATGAAGTTAAAGTGACTTCGGATGGAGTTGAAGATCCCAGTGGAGTATTTATGGATTTTGCTATCCAAATAGTTGAGGTTTATAAAGCAGGTGAGACGAAGATATCCACAATAGCTGAAAATAAACATAACGTTACAATTTACAGTCTAATGCACTTGTTCGTAAAAAGACATTCAAACAATCTTATTTGTATTGTATAACCTACGTCCTACGTCATAAAATGAGCCATGCATCACACATCACCGCCACCGATGTTTGAAAAAGGTTTGACCGAGGCGTTAATATAGTTTGAATTCCAGAATTCAAGGAAACACTATTTCTCACCTATTACGATGGAAAAAATAGAGCGTAGTCGGAAAAAAGTGTTCGTAGGATTGGCATCGCCATATATTATTGTAATAATATTACCACAGCAAACCTTGATCGTGGATGTAGTAAAAACTCAAAATTTCTTCATTCTCCTGCTCAGGTGACGATCTGGATGTGGATAGAAATCAAAACAGAAATTTCAGTGTAAGGCGAGATTGTTTTGAATCGTGTAGAGATGATAAAGCGTTGGTGGATAAAGACGGTAAAAAGGTAGGCTCCAGTTATTATAACCATTTTTGAGTTTGATAATTTCTCTGAAACTCGCAATTTTGCGACAGTCGAACCATGGTCAAATGAACTTTTTTAGATAAGTAGAAAGATGCCACAAATTTGATTTTAGCACTCCATATGTAGAATTAGTAGGAAAAATCAAAATATTGTATTCCATCTTACGTGATTATGGTATATCCTCTCCATTAAAATTTATACATTTGTTTGTTTCAAGGAACCGTTTCTTAAAAAGGACAGAACGCTTCTCATGATCGGAAATGGTGTGGAAATGAATTACGAAGATGATGACAATATTCTCAAAGGGGGTGAACTGCCAAGGTGGGTTTAATAAGATTAGCTTGAAGAAAAAATGCCAATAATCAAAAATAAATAATCAAAGTTATAATTTCCGCTATAGGCTACTACAGGAGAGAGCTATTAATTCCGCTCTTTCCAATTTATATTACACAGTTCTAACTGCTCCAATATAGTGCTAACGAATACAGAATTTTGTATTTGGAAACTAGAGTACAATTGAAACGCTGCATGCTGTTAAAAAACAAAAAATTTTGTTATTTGCTTTTTATTCCTTTTAGACCTCACTATCGGCTGGGTGCAGGCATATTTGTGGAGCGTATATATCCGACGACGAAATGCAAGAAATCAAAAAAAAAAGCTGAAGAAAAGAAATGTAGGAAACTCAAGAAGAAAACTCCGAAAAGTACGAGAGAAGAATGTCTAAAACATATTGCTATTCATCAGTCATGTAACAACTTGATATTGCTCAGAAAACGTATCACGCTCGGATGCGACAGGGAAAGAAAATGAATTGATTGTTCATTGATGTTTCAGTAGGGAATACTGAAGATTATTGAAACTGAGTACGTAAAGTACTTTGTTCTGTTCTGAATGCAAAAAAATTAATAAATATTCTCAAATATGAGAGTGTGCCCGAAGAGTTGTTTTTCTTCATTCCCAACTTTTACAAGTTCAAATTAGGGATCTTTTGTACACTGATGCAAAAATGTGAGATTTAGGTAAAAACGCCGGCCAGATATAAAATGACAAATTAGGAATTTTCCAGTTTGGGTTAGGAATGATTTAAAAAGTTGAATTTCCAGCGCAATCTGCATTCCTAACCCTAACCCCAACGGGATAATTACTAATTTTCTTATTTTGAGCGTTGGCGGGGGCTTTGTACAAATGATCTATTAGCAGACAGTGTTAAGTTATGAGGAATATTATCATCGCAAAATTGAAAAAGTATCTAAAATCAGAGTTTTGAGTTTTCAGAAAATGATCTGAAAACTTTTGGCCGATATTATTGGTGTGGTGATATCTCGTATATATATACAAAGCATTGATACTTTATACCAGCGAAGGTCGTTTATCATCGACATCGATTAATGGAAAGGACGGTATTACCGATACTGATTTTGGCTGGGAACGTTTATCCCGAGGCAAAACTTGTTTTTGACTAATGTTATTTTTTGCAACAAAAATAATGCATTCAAACCGATTTATTCTCGGTATATTTATTTGACATTCACAAGCGAAAGTTTCGATTCATAATCTTGATGGTATATCTAAGACGATATAAATTGGATGAAGAGTTCTATTCTCAATTTCGTGTGGGTTTCGGTTGATATCTATTTTTTAGTGTATATACAAACATTTTTCCATCCGAGGTATCAAAATTAAAAAGCCTTTACATATCGTTCTAATATAGCAATTGAACAACTAATTTAGAAATGTCATCTACATTGTATATATATATGAAAAGCAAGAATCGTTACTTAAAACCGTAGAACTAGACTCATCATAAACTCTGACAGAACATTATTTAAATACAAAAGAGCTATGCTCAAATATATAGACACGTTTGAAGTAAATGAAAGTAATAGCCTTCTAAAGAAAATTTTTATCTTCGAGCACTGAAAATTTCAGAGCAATTGGTCCAGTAATTAAAGAGAAAAGCGACTTTTGGGGATAGGTAACAAGTGGGCGTGGCTTTCCACGCGTTTTCTCACCACTGAGGGGGCGGAGGCACTGCCCCTAACCCCAATGCCACTTGAAATAATTCCCATTACTCAGGCGAACGCTTTCCCGCTCCGAGAACGGAGATTAACGGCCTCTAAACGCCAAAATCACTCTAGTGTAACTAGATCGATGACTTGATTGACAGGTAGCCTACTCCGGCCACTAAAACCCTGTTTTGAGCCATTTCCAGTTTCAACGTGAATTGAAATACCAAGTGATCCAAGTCACTTATCCATTACGGTACCAGGGCAAAATAAAAAAATATCGATTCTCCGATAATCATATGCGGTACAGTAACTTACCAGTAGGCCTACCTGAAATTCGTTCGCAGAACGGTTCTTCCTTGTTATATAAGAACTCAATCCATTTCCTCTGATCAAATAAAATAGAATATCGGGCAGAGACCGAAGACTTATCGATAGAAAGTTAGGGGATCCCCCAAAACAGCGCTCTTACTCCATAGTGACACCTTGTGTCCCATCACTAATTAATTAATAACTCGCTAATTATACGACATAATTCGCCCAAAATCAATAGGCTACTGGTCCGAGATATGATGAATGCACATGCAAAATCTGCAGCAGATCCAATCTTACTTTCGTGAGATATCGCGTGCGTCTAACAGACAAACAGACAGACAGATAAACAGACAAATACCTATCAACATACTTACCGATTAAAAAAGTAATAAGGTAGGCTACAAAATTTATGTTGTTTACATCAGAACTGTAACGAAAAGATGAGAGCGGAATTCACTGCGGTACCGTACCGTACGGTACCTCACCAGTACTGCAGTACCTGTTGCTGTATGTAGGCCCGCTATTCGATCGTGGAACGGTTCTTCTCTGGCATATAAAAACTCAATTCAATTTGTTCTTATGAAAATTAACAAATACGGTAGGTTAAATTTGCATGAAAAACCCTACATTACTGCAATAATAAGATCGCGAAAGGAATAAGTCAATTTCACTGTGGTACGTACGTTAACTTACCGCAGTACCGTATCTGCCAGACGCTTCTTCTTTGCAAAACCAACTACGGTAATTCGATTTATTACGGTATTATAACAGCAGATACCACAGTCTACAAATATATTCACACCAAGAAAAGCAGTGCAGTACGGTTTGCCGTACTTTTAGCATCACCGGTAACCTCAGAAAACTTACAATTTTTGAGCAACGATTTTCAGAATCCACCTTCACGCCGACGTTCGATGGCACGTGATCATGTGTCCGCAGAACGTTCGGTAACGTCATAGCAAACAAAAACAAATCTCACAGAGCTAACAGGAATATTTGAAATAAATAAAAGTGATAGCCTTCTAGAGAAAAAATCAAACTTTAACCACTGAAAATTTCAAAGTAATTGGTCCAGTATTCGAAGAAAAAGGCGATTTTATAATGATGATGACGAAGAATAATGACAATAAGAAGAGTGCCAGCATAAAATGCAAAACGATCGTCATGTACACTACGTGTCCAATTACATGTATACATGTATATCGGTGAGAATTTAATTGGCGTATCCTGCCACTAAATGACCAGTACGACAATAAATCAATATGCCGTTTCTGACACGCTTACGCAGAAACGGAAGCGACACACTCGCGTGCCACAGTGTAGGAACGTTATTGTTTTTAAGGGTACTAGTAGGGAATACCTGAAAAATATGAATTATGAAGACGCAAAGTTTTGTGGTAATTGTAAAAATGAGATATGGTTGAATATGAGAGTGTGATCCATAACATTATTTCTTAATTGGGGGAAAAAATTTGCCCCATTTTACAAGTGTAAACCAGAGGACAGTGTTAAATAGGAAAGTACTCCAAAATCTATGTGAAATCTCAAATTTCAACCTTTGGTCTTCGATATTACCTATAGTACTCCAAAATCTATGTGAAATCTCAAATTTCAACCTTTGGTCTTCGATATTACCTATGTGTTGTAGTATGTTAAAACGTTAAAACTGGCGGAATGATGGATGGAGATGACCAACCCAAGAACTCGAATTCATCAATTTGCTTTATGTAGAGTAGGTCACGGTCATACAATTTCGGAGTCGGATCCTAGTTTCATTAAAAGTTAATATTCAACTCGTACGTTGAGTCAAATCCCCGTACCCCGCAACAAGTCGATCCCCCTCCAAGTAATAAATCGATAACTCGTATCAGTAGATTTCGAAAACAGTGATTGATTGGATGGGTGGCGTGGGCAATTAATACGCGAAACTTTTCTATTTCACACTGAACCAACTTTATATAAACTTCATAATAAGATTTAATCATGTATTGAGATATTCTACCTCGCTATTATTATGTTATATCTTTAGTTATATCTGCAGCAAGCTCTTAAATTTTCATCGATGTTACAAATCGACTTTTTGTTATAGTGACTTGTCCAAAATTTTCTTGCATTTCACTCGGGCTCAATGAGTCAAATCACTTCGATTCTTTGAAAAAGGAGAGATAATGATCCTGGTCTACTAAACACTGATTTTGTCATTTGCCCGAATACGAAGATGAGTACCTCAATGCGGAAAGGCAATGGGTGGAATAATGTGAGAAAGCTTTTCACTAGCCATGGTTATATGAGACAATTCAAACTTGTCATCCCAACATAAACATGTGCTTCAAACAACATAGCATACATACCATACACAAGTGTCGTTTTATCATCACACGTAGTCGTATTCATTTAGACACCTTTATCCCAAATTCCAAGTAACACATTATATAGTTACAAACAATAAAAAAAATGTTCAAAACAGCCAAAGTCTATATTTACAAGAGGTAGTACCAGCTACAATCGAGAAATTTCACTGAAACAATTATGTATTTTTTCACGAATCGATGGTCACATTGGTAATTTTATGAATAATATAAGCATCTCAAATCAAGCACAAAGCGAATATCGTAACTCTGATTTAATACTTCTCAAGCTATGTCCCACCAAATCAATCAACTTATATGTCTGTTAGCATGCGGCGGTATACTAGAATTGAAGAAACTACATGCCGATTTGTGGCTTTGTACAAGCAATAATAAAAATAGCCCAAACCGGAGCATCATAATATTGAATGTTTGTACAACATAATTTTACATCCATCTGGTGTCAACCATTCTCAGATACAACCACAATATTCAGTAATCATGTTGTCCACGTAGGCACTCATTAATGAGCCTCGTTCATCCAAGGTTATGTAGTGCAGCTTCCGATACGAAATGGGGGCACAACAGACAGTTGGCTGTGGATTTCTTGAATCTTTCTTTTTGTTACGACGCTCCTAAAATTAAGATGGAATACCATTTTAACAGCAATGGTTGTCCTGCAAAAATCTCAATTACAGTCCTAATAACACTCTAAAAAAGAAATATATTTAATCCCAGACCCAACGCGGAATTCAATTACAAGATGGTGATAAATAACGCAAATGTCCACTAGACTCAAGTATGCTATGGTGATTATGTCAGCAAGACGCAGTGATACTAGTTGTCATGATAGTTCGACATTTGATCACGAAAGCTAAATAAATAATAGTCCAGCCGTGGCAGGTACCAGTAAACAAAAGCATATCCACTGAAAACTATCGATTAAGCGTAAAGCGTATTCGGAACGATTTACACCTTTTGTATCTAAATTCTGTTTCTGGTAACTTTTATTTTGGTTTATATCTTACTTTATTTTCTTTTTTATGTATATACGTATTATATTTTTCGTTTTAATTTAATAATTTATTCTTTAATCTTTTTTCATCTTAACGACATGCCACTATATATTTTCAATAATTTTCCGAAACGGGAAATACTAGATAGCGATCGGAGACCGCCGACTTATCGATCTTTTGTTCTCAGCTACGAAAGTTAGGGGATCCCCCAAAACAGAAACGGTTTCAAATTTTTGCTCTGACTCAATAGTGACACCTCGTGTATCATCACTAATTAATCAATAACTCGCTAATTATACGACATAATTGATCCAAAATCAATAGGCTTCTGGGCCGAGAGATGATGACTTCACTTGACTTGATGATGATTCAACCTCGCTTTCGTGTGATATCGCGTAACTTACAAATACCTATCGACTTACTTACTAATTGAGATTAATAAGTAACAAACAGACAGATACCCATCAACATAATAAACCCAAGCAAAGGTTTTCTAACATTAGTGATTAGAGGTAAACTGTCAACGGATGGAGAATTGCGCTATTATTTTGCCATGCTAACAAACGTACTTTTTGATGACAAACTGTAATTTAACCACATAGAATTCGACATATTTGAATGAATCAGTTAGTGTCATATAAAATTTAATAACTCACCGAATGCATACTCAGTGCATGGTTTGTAGAATTGAGATCAAGAAGGAAGGCTTTATCACAGCTCCCTACACACTCGCCGATGTCGATTTCATATGGACGAATGACCGCCTAAGTTAGAAAACAGTTTAGGTGTAATAATATAATGAAAGAATATTTAAGGAAAATTTGAATTTAATTCTACTACAATTTGAGTTCTGCAGTAAATTTTCAAATGTAGCAACCACGAAACTCAACACAAAATTCCAGGAAATAAAGCTTAGGCGTATTGGGCCTAATTAGCTAATGGTGTATTGGTGCCCAATGACCCTAGCCCATATATGGTGAAAATTGGGTAGGCTATTTGGCTATGCCAATTTAAAAATTTTCAGCCAAACCAACATCTCGAAATATTCGTTTGCGAACAAAACACCTAAAAATTCAATACATAGATTGTATTTTAATTGACAATTTTTGATGGCAAGGTGAATACTTAAAATTTCCTAATATTGGTATTATTCATCTTACATCGTTATTTCTGTAATCCATGGAGTAAGGTTTACGCCGACAACTCTCTGTTTCAGAATTTGAGCTTAAACTGCGTTTAGATCTGCTGGCTGGAACGTCAAAAATATTTAAATGAAGAACATTCGGATTCGAAAGTATATGTAAAATTAATGAATCGCACTAATCTCTCCATAAATTCTATAAATAAACATAAAATTGTTTAGATTATGAAAATATTCTCTACAAATAAACGTTAATATTTAGAATGAAATGTATATTTGAAATATGTATATATGATCAAAAATATTTCATTAGATAGAAACATAAAATATGTAAATTCGGTTAACAAACTAGTTTACACACAAGATCTGCCCCTACCCAAACATATCAGTCCTACTGTCACAGCATTTTCACTTGTTTAAAATCAAAAATCCCCCCAAAAATACAAGTTTTTGAAGTGTCTATAAAACTTTCAAAATGTTAATACATACTATATATACTGGGAATTATGAAAACGAACATCCAAGCATGCAGCAATGCTACACGTTCGCTATAAAAATAATAAGCTTACTGCGGTCAATATTCACATTCCTCAAAGGCAGAATCGCTCTTGTGCTGGTCATATGAAGAACGAGTCCGGAAACTTCTAGTCCAATGTCAAATTGTTGCTCCAGGTAACTATCTGCATCAACTGTTAATTTTGAAAGCTTATCAAGATTAATAGGTTCGTTCAAAGAAGCGAATGTACTACAATGAAAACAAAAAACGTTGTCGTAAATGGCGCTAAAGAGAGGGCGATGGGGGATTATGAAAGCTTGCATCAAATTACAATTTTTGTATACGTGATGTGGCCTCAATTCAACACCTGCCGTACAATAATTCATTACAATTCATTCATTATATTTCAGTACGAACCACTCCTGTTTCCTTTCATACGGCCTGTATAAGTAATTGAATGGGAACAAATTTACGATATTGCGAATAGTTATATTACTATTGAGCCATTATCAGGACATGAAAAGACATTTAATTTTTGTCAGACAGTATTACGTAAATCCACGTGATGTAGCGCTGACTTTAGTCACACAAACTCGGCTCCTATCGCCGACGTGCCAAATAGTTAACCTCAAATATATTTTACATGTCAACTCACAATAGAAAATCTTCATCGTGTCGCGACTAGTTTATTGCTGATATTTTATAGCGGAATTGAATCGATTTAAATAATATATAATAAGATAATAATATTCATTGAAACGGCGAAAGTTCACGATTTATCTATAAATCAGTCATATGTTGACTGAGTGAATAAAAATACCAAATCATATATTGAAAAAAGCGACTAATGAAGTCAATTATACAAATGGTTTGAAATGCAAAAAGTTATTTTCTGCAAAAAGATGTCCCTTGAAAATTACTGAATTACGTGTAAAACTCAACTCCCAAAAGTTTTGTGTCCAATGTAATCTGAATATTAATTTGTAATATTGCATTTCAAGAACATCATTCCTGCAAACCAAAGAAAAATTGATAAAATGCATGCACAATGCCATAAATAAACTAAAACAAAATAAAATACCTTTCACGATTTGTTTTTGAGAGAAAACTTCAATTTCAAATTCGAAGAAGTCATGCTGGCCGGGAGTATAACTCGAAATCTTTTGTATACCCTTCTGATTTATCCCCGCAACGAAAAATCGATTTCCCGCCGAAGGGCAGGTTGCCTGTTATATGCATTTTGAAATTTAAACAATTCATGAAAATGAATGCTACAACAAAGCATGCAGTAGAGTAATCTTATGTTTCGATAACATGGGCGCCAAGTCGTGAAATTTTGCATAAAAAAATATAAATTCGCGATCCGCTGATACGGCTTATGAACTGGATTGCAAAATCATTCATTTTTTCAATATCGTTAATATAGTTGCTATCAAGCTTATTTATAGCGAAGCATGCAAAGCTGGAAAGAAACAAACGCTATGTTTTATTAAATATATATAGACGAACTCGCGCTATAAATCTGGGAAATGATTGATTTATCTATAGTTTGTTCCGGAGATATGCTTTCTCACGCTTATTCTGTTGACTAGTTTTATCTAGACGCCAAAACAAATATATTTCACTCCCTACGCACCTGTGATGTTTGATAAATTCGCAATTCGCAGACGTGTACGTGATTTGGCAATGCCGAAGCAACATTGAAAGATCAAAGCGATACAACTAGAAAATAATTTTTTTCACAATGTCTGAGGTTAAACTTGATTTTCATATAATCATTTCCAATTAGTTCCAATCTCAAAGATATTAATAATATAAACAACAACCTGTATTTGAGGTTTTATTTTATACCACTGCGGCTAACTTTGCTCCAGTTTTAAGCCAGCAATCTATAACAGGCAGACAAACAATTGCCCACTCAAATGGCCCTCTGCGTGAGAAATCATTTAAATAACGATCGAGACCATTCAGCCATCTTTGCATCTAACTAATTTCATGATTACTATTTAGATTTTTAATACTGGTATATTTGAGAGAAATTTCAATCAAACTATTGAAATAACAGGAAAATCAAAAGGGACGATCGTGAATCATTCCGGCAAGGGATAACTATATGTTTGCAAATGAGGGGTTAAAAAGGGCGGGGCATGTTGTAGGAAATCATCACCAAATGTAAATCACGAAGACTTTTTATGAGAATTCAGAGAATATGATCAGAATTCCTCACGGAAATCAAATTTTCACATTTGCATGGAATGTGCAAGTGAATGACTTTTATATCAGAGCTTTGAGGCTAAAAAAGGTAGTTATATTAAATTTGAAATACGAAATTTTAAAAGGCCTTGATCATTACATCACTGAAGATGATGCAGGATTTTATTTTGATCAAAATTACATCTACATAGTACGGCTAGATATTGCAAAGCAATATCAAATATATATATCGATTATTTAAGTTCGATAATAGCCGAATCGCTATTGATATAAATTCGGTGGAGATTCATTCATATCGAATGATTGTGAAGTAGGAGAAAATAAATTAGCGTATATAAATCACGTCTTCTATATCACTAAAATTTATTTTCATATATAATATGGTTTTACCTGCAATGTGTTGTGTACTATTACATCGCCATTGTATCCATGGTCTGTAGTTCGGAATGTGACAGTTACTGCATATTTTCCGAAAACTTCGATGTCTTCAGATGCGGATCTTGATATTATAAGATCGGCAGCTTTCAGATTGCCGAGGTTGAATCTTAAAAAATAGGCAATGGTTGATTGCGTGTTTGCCGTTTTATGGGTTTAGAAAATTGACACCGATGCAGTCACGATTTCCGAGAAAATTCGTAACTTTATACAACAATACCTGTCAGCAATAACACCCGCGCTGAACCTCGCTAAAATTCTTGACCCATTGCGTCTTTTCATCATCGGGTTCTGAACACGACTTTCGTAGTCACGTTGAGCAAAAAATTGTTTCCAAGTTTTTCTCATCGAAGAAAAAATGCGATTGCAACTTCCCACATTCAATGTAGAATTCATTACATCTTGGTTGCTTCTTTCTGTGTTCTGGTACTCACTCAGTGCTGGAAAATAGCATTCAGATCTTATTTAATCCACTTGATTATAGTTTAGTCAAATATAGAATAAATTTAGTGTGAATTAATTTGCTGCTGTGCAATTGATTTCATTATTTATCGAGGGATATTGCAAATCTATCCAAGGCATTATCAAAATATCCAATTATCAAAATACCCAATCAGTTGTTCATGGCTTAAAAAGCTGATTACTATTAAACAATAAAATAAGCAATTTGTCACACGCAAAGCATTTTAAGGTATATATTTTATTTACTTCAAACTACGAATTTAAGGATACTTTGTAGAGAGAAGAGAAAAACAGTAAATAAAAGATTACCGCAAATATACTCGCTGGTTGGAGAAGAAAATACAGTTCGCTCATCTTCGCTAATAGCACCTGCATTTTTTTTATAAACAGTTTTAGTATAATATTCAAGTTTCGATGCTTTATCAAATTAAAAATATACATAATATAAGGATATAGTTGACAAATATGAATCGCAGACTTCGGTTTAAAAATGTAGTGATCATTTTTACGTCTGTACGTAAAGAAGTAAATACTGGAATAAGTATTCTGGGACAAAATTTTACAAATGAAAATACTGAAATATATATAAACACGCAGTGAATACTTTGCAATATGCTTCAGACTAATAATCAATTACGAATCAGTAATATATTTTTATATGGTAATAATCATGCAATTCAATTATACTCAAATCATGCTATATGGGAAGATTATATAACGTTTTTTCAAATCGTCATGCATTCGAACAACATAAAAATACAGGAATACCTTTTTTCTAATAATCTTAGTTGTATCTCAATTTCGAATGAAATTATTGTATTACATTATATTTGTAATTTATATTGTTCATTCGGGTTCGGTTCGACTATGCTAGTTTCACACGTTGAATTAAAACATGCAACAAGTCATTCATTAGTGTAAAGATAAACAAAGATAAGGAAGCATTCACAAAATTTTATTAAATTTTATTATATTTCATTTAATCCATCACGGCCACTTTTTTTTGCGCGAAATTTAAAAATACTTGAGATTTGCATAATTTCGGGAGAGATATTTGAGTCAAGGTCGTTTTGCAAGGATTTGTCTGCGATAGTGATCAGTAAACAAGGCGCTGGTGCGAATAAACAACCGCTGTATCCCGTTATGCGGTTCAAAAATTTCAGTAATTTATACTGCATGTCATAGGAATTGTGATAAATCACGAAATGAATATTTCGACGAATCGTGATTAAATGTTACTGCAAGATAAATTATCCAAATTAACTCCTAATTTACTCAACATGGTTCAATACATAGTATTAAAATTATAGCAAATAATTACAGTTAGACTAAAATATATAATTGCATGAACTGCGAAAAAAGATGAAGGAGAACAGTTGATAGCCTTTAAAATATTCATTAACAAACAAACAATCTACTGAATCTGTCGGCTTTAACATTCATGCAAATTTCTTAATTTACCTGAAATTTTATTTTTGCAGAATTCATCTGAACAAAACTTTTAGTTCTTAAGGTTGAAAAAACGCTGACAAATTCAATAACACTTACAATCAAATCTGACAATTAAGGATTGAATATAACAAATCTTACTCACGTTTGACTCTCTGTGCCCGAAAAGCACGTAGAATTCTGGTGCATCGATGCTCTCGCGTTCTATAAACGAGGATAATATTTGTTTGACATTTTTGCTATCTCTGCAACTATTCACATTTTTATAATACTGTAATATTTACAGGAACTTCTATTATTATGCCGTTTGGTCACTCTGTTAAATACCCTAATTCAATCGAATTCAGTGTATGTGTGGGTTAGATGTACCAAAATATTGCCGTGTCTATGAAAATGTTAAATAAAAGCTCGGTTAGTGAAACCTGCAATAACAACCTTAATATTCCCCATTTATCATTACCAGCACTTACTTGTGCAGAAGACATCTTGTGAGTTTAAATTCCTCGCTATCAGAAGGAGCAAAACCTGCCTCAGCCAATACTACAACGCAAGTGAGCGCGACACAAAAAATGGGAGTCGTAAACATTGCGTTTTGCGATTTCGTTCCTCTGTTAGGCCATGAAACCACCCAGCAAATGAATCGTCTGAACCACACTTGTACTCTTTTATATGCAGCTCAAATGATTACAATTTCTAAACAAGCACACAGTCTATAAATAATATGACATATAGTGGGGCGGTGATACATAAAATAAAATTTACTTTTCAATTCGCCTGCATGAATCTACAATGTAGAAGAAGCTGGAATAAGTTTTGTACAAGGTGTAAAGTATATTAAAAATATATTCGTCAAGTATCATTCCTAAGGAGAGACAGCCAATCTCCATAGGATAAGAGATTTTGCCTTTTCCATACCTCGACAAAAAACAACCGCATAAAAATCCGTTCGTTAGTAGTTTAAAAACAACAGTTAATGATAAAGGATAGGAAATAGAAGATGGTGAGAAAAATTTTTTGATGCATTCGATTCTATATATTTTTTCAGAATTTTTGACACTTACTATTTACATGAAGTTGACTTAGTTTTCTATTCCTAAATTTTTTAAAACCGTTTCAGCGAAAATCGACCGCAGTTGGAAAACGGCCTCTGATGACGTAGTACTGAGAACCCGTTCCAGAACTTGTATTCATCGCACATTAGCGAGTATGATGTTTAATTTCTGTTTTTGACATTTAATTCTAGTTCCTCAACGCTTAGTTTCATGAATATTGAAATAATAATGAAACGTTGAACAGATATGCATAGGAAGTTCAGGTAATCGAGAAATGCTGTTTTATGTAATGAAGTTACCAGTATTGACAGTCTAGCGATAGACTTTAAAGAAAAACTGATTCTATAATCAGTTTTTACCACTTTATTTCGTTTTTCGGCTGTTCGATATAATATTCATTAAAAGTATGATGATTTCTGGTCACGACTGGCATAATTCTTGCATTTCATGTTTTCGTCGGCCGAAGAATCAGACTCCGTTAAATATTTGAATACTGTAGTGCAGGGCTACTCAACTATTTTTACCGAAGATCCGGATACAAAACTTCAAAATTATTTGGGTCCGGTCTTTCCAGAAATTATATTTCGGCATCATTAAACGCGCACTTCCTCGACCGGCTAATGATTATCAGCTAATCAAGATTGTTTATTATGGTATTATAGTTTTTTTCATATATATCCGAAACTATAAATGTCATTTTATAAAAGGAAACTTCAAAAGTGGGGCTAATGATCCAATATAAAGAATTAGGTGCGGTCCGATTCAAATATATACTCGAAAGGTCCGGATTCGGACCGCGGTCCGCCAGTTGAGTAGCCTTGCTGTAGTGTATGGAAAGGATGAATAGCTGCAAATATAGAAGTAGTAACGAGTTACAATGGGGATGTTATCGAATAGATAACGATTGAACTTAAATATATAATGTGAAAATCTATTTATTCATTTCATCGAACTCCTGAATGAAAACGTATGCAACGAGACAGTCAGACAGTGTCGCATGCTGAGCATCATTAATCCTGTAATCCGTCTGGTGATATCGTGTATGTCAATTTTTTTAAGTTAATTCGTATACTATATGTATTCCAGTTCAAACTGATATTTACAACACAGTCCAGCTATCACCAACCGGAACTGATTATTTGTTGCATGGTGCTATTCAAAAAGAAGATATGATTCCCAGTTCAATCCTGTGTAATTTCGAGGAAAAGAGAAACGTTCGGGTCCACCCAGACATAAAGTTGGCCCTTGCATATTAGTGGAAGTTCATACTTAGGCTTGCTTGGAATGAAATGCCCGAATTGACAAAGCCGCTCTATTAGGATCAATGTAATATTTACAACACGAGGCAACATTCGCGGGGAAACATTTATTGACATGATTGAATTAGATATTATGAAGAAAACTTGTAATCGCTTGGTGAAATGCCATAGACCAGAAAATGATTGCGATAAATCAAAATTTGATTTGATGAACTGCGTCAAATATTGTCGTTTAGGTCTGTGGAGCAGGAGTTTGCATGGACTTCAACATAATTTTTAAACTGAAACGGTAGATTCAAATTAGAGGTCTTCTTTGGGTTCCATGGAGAAATCAGAACGGGTTAGTTGAGCAAATTTGATTCATTATTTTCTTTCTGGTATACATGTTTAAGGAATTGATATAGGGGCAGACAGACCATCACTGTTAATTCTGCGGTAACCACCAACTACATATTTGCTAGTCATTGAAACTCCACAGCACATATATTCTAATTTAATATAGTATGTATATATATAACAACAAAAGAACTGGTTACAGAATCAGAAAAGCAGATATAACCGACATAAAGTATAAACCTTAGATCTAGTTGATGTGAGACAATAAAAATAGCCTACTAAGCCTAGTATATATATATATATGTTATTTTACTTGAGAATGTGTTACAGCAATAGGTCGGGCACAGAGATCGTGCGTTATGTGCGAGAGAATGGCTGGACTCCTAGCCGCCGTAGGGTGGGTCACGTAACCGCTGGTCGGTTACGGCTTCCTCTACCATCAAGTCCATGCTTCCGAAAACAAATAACTAACTAATCCCATACCCGACATGGAATGGTAACCGGACGAGAGGCTGTGGTTCGCCATATGGTTAAGCCGTCTTATCGGCTTTCCTCTCCCACTGGATAAATATGTAAATCCTTATCCTTATGATATATATTTTATTTTGAAACTAAAAAATTCTGAAAAGCGGAAAAAACCTTCAAAATTTGTTTTAACATATTGTGCTCCTCTTGTTTTTGTACGACCACTGTGATTATAGCTAAATCGTTGCCGAGGAGTGGACATTTGTCTTACGAAATTTTCAAATTCAACACCTCAGTTGACGGTTTTGATGACGTCACGCCCTAATTATTACTGCACGGAGGCTTCCTGGTGCAACAAATGTTACATTTTTTCAAGGCTAATACGCGTAGAGAGACGTAAACAAGGCGTCGTTACAATGAAATTCACGATGAGTTTTACGTTACATTCTTGTTTGTATAATTTTACCACTCCCTACCAAGCCTGGTTGAGTAAAAATTATATTTTTCAATACACTACATGACCACGTATGGAATATATGACTGACTATCAGTACATGCTAGGCCAATAAAAAGTCCATTAGATAGAAGGGAGTATCGCTTATCATTTCTTATCTGGTATAAGCGGTATGTTTGTATGCTTTTTCGTCTCGTAAAAGCAATATATAAGAGTTGACAGTTATAAATATTAAAGACGGCGTGTATGCACAAGACCATACTGGCCTAAAACACAACTGTGTGGCATGCACCCTTTTGATAATATAAAAAAAAACAATAAATCAAATAGTAAAGCTCTGACAAGTCATGTTCTAATCGATGACTGAAACTTTTTTCTCTTTTCTCGCTACGGCACAATACGACAAATAAAAGCTGAGAGCGTTGTTAACACTTTCAGTCAAGGGGTTTCAACTATGAGACACAACATTTGACATTTACAATGGTCAAGGATTGTATTATTCGCTTGGTATTTTAAGGGGACGCTTGCCTAACCACGCCGTTTCAGACTACGCGCGGTTGCTGTTGTACCTGCTTCGAAAAGCTCGCTGTGTGTAAATGTTGCTTCAGCAATCTTTTTAATATTATAAATGCAATACTGACCAACCTATGTTAAGTAACATGTACAGTACCACGGTCTATTTGTCGGTTGGGTTGAGTACCGGTACGGTACCTGGCAGTGGTGCACCCGTACCGGTATTGCAGTACCGGTACCGTCAGAAGACCGGATATCGTGTCAAACTAAGTCTATCGTGTACCTCAAAACACTGACATATTACGAAAATTCTACTTTAGTACAGCATCTCTCGGATCATCTACCGTCCAACCACATGCGAATACGCAAAACCGCAGCGTCCCCTCAAAAAGTGGTTTTGGCAGCAGTCGTCACCCTCTGTTAAGTCGTATAAAAGTCGGTAATGGCTTTAAAATTTGCAGTGGTTAACGATTGTATTTTTCGCTAGAAGGATATTACTTTCATTCATTTTAAAAGTATCTGTGGGCTCTATATCGGTCGTTTTTGTGTGTCATGACGTCACCAAAAAATCTCGCATCTGTGGCGGCTCCGGGTTCGCGTTAGTCCCAAGTATTGCGGTACCGGTAGTGTACTGTGACAAATCGCATACCCGGTACCCGTACTATTGGTACTTCCGTTTTGGTCTTCGTCTCCATACAATTATTTACACTCAACCCCTAAATTTCATGCCCACCGTGTCAATTGTCTTACCCTTATTTAGGTTTTTTACAAATTTCCGTATTTAAGATTTCTCCCGATTATCCAACACTTGTCCCTACTTTGTCGCTAAGTTTTCAAATTGCTCGAGTTCCCATTCGAGTTCATTGCTTTTTCTGTATTTCTGACTCGTTTTAAATCTAGGTGTAGCAGACCAACGACTGATGTGTAATAATTATGCTTGAATTATTTGTGATTTCTTGCACAACGAAATAGAGTTATGGGGTATAATGGGATTCATTAACCTACATAACATTGAAGACTTTCTAGGTCTGGATTTCTGATTAGCACCATGCTGTTCAGTTTTCTCAAAAGTTTTCTTCCTGCTCATTGTTATTCGCATTGTGCCTCTACGCCAATCAACAGCAACGTTCAAAAAACTTAACAATCGGTGTGTTTCAAACCAATCACCTCACATTTTGGAGGATTTACGCCATTTTGATCGGTTAACCAATTATGATTAGCGCAGTTCTACGATTTCTTGTTGTGTAGCTCAGGGGTTCTCAAACTTTTGGTGTTGCGGAGCCCTCGAAAGGTTGAATATTATTCGCGGAGCCCCAAAATAAATTTTAAAATTGTTACTTTCAGATTATTATTCCCGAGCAAGTTAAAAGTACTTTATTTATTCTAAATGCTGAACCTTTTTTAATAGGGTTAACACAAGTCATAAATATATCTAAATTTTATACTAAAGCTAATTATACTAAATTATACTAAATGTAAATTTGACACTTGACGAACATATTAAGAAATTAGGGATCGAATCTTTTCTTTTTTGACATTTTTGGAAGACTTAATTAAAAGGCCGTTAGTAACGTGCGCTATTTCATTTTGTTACAATCGCCGATTTTTTCCGTCAGCATGGCGTGTTTTAAACATCTTTACGCCGCTGTTTATTCTCCCTAAATCAAAAATTTCCCTCGGCATATACATGTATTGTTACACAATGACGACGTTAATTGCTTTTTTGTTTTCGTGGGGAATTATGAGTTCAATGTGAAAAACATGTTACCATATTATAGTCATCGGCGACGAAATGCTAAAAATAATAATCAATAAAAAGGTAAATCCACAACTCAAATTTCTTGATTGAAAAACGGCATTCTAAAATATTTAAACTGAAACTTAAAATGGAAGATCACACTTTGGTTTCAGCAGACTCACCTCAGATTGAAAACGCTTCTATAGACATTGTAAATCACAAAATTTGGTGTTATGTTATGTTTTCATCGTAGTAGCTGCGAAATCGAAACACAGTCAATTGTGCGCGCGATTTACCTTTTTTTTCATTCTGAAACTACCGACGCAGCCGCACGCAATCAATTGTGCGCGCGATCCGCGATGTACCTTTTTTCATTCTGAAACTACCGACGGAGCTGAATGCAATAAAATAATTTTCAATTGTTCGTATTTTCCCCAGACATTGTGATTTTTTAAACGGCGATATCTTGCTTAAAAATAATCTCAAGTGCGAAAGAACAAATTAAGTTTGACAAATCCCAAGATCGCAAAAATACGACACCAATTTATTTATAGTTGGCAGTTTATCACATATTTTATGTTATTTTAGAATAGTATTCTTACATTTTAGTAATCCTAATAGTAATCTCGAATCAAACGTGAGTAACGATGAGCACAACTACATTATACCGACGAGACACGTCAAATGCTCCATCGGTCTTGGATTGAATATTTTACGCAACAGAAATCTCGTTATCCGTTTTTTTAATCGCGAAAAATGTTGCGCGGAAATTTCCGATTCCAATTTTGAACCACCTCCCTCTTAAGAATCCTGGCTGCGCTACTGCTCATAAATAATGTCATTTTTTAATTCCGGCCCTTTACCATATTTCGAGGCTATATTGTTGTCAGATGTTATCAAAGCTGTTATTGCTTCTTTGAACAGTTACAAAATTTTGAGTCAGTATTTTGAAGAGTAATCGAATAGCTCGCGGAGCCCCTGGGTTTCTCTCGCGGAGCCCTGGGGCTCCGTACGGAGCACTTTGAGAACCTATGGACTGTAGCTAACACATTAAATTAAGTAAAAATATTCAGTTTGATCCTCCCAGGTCTGGATAATCCCAAACAAATCAATACAATGGTAAATACATTTGAATCCGATCTTTTTAAGTACCGCACTTAAAATTTATTTCATACTTTTATATGAAGACGGCATATAAACATGATGAGTAATTAAGACAAAACAACAAATATTATCTACGTAAACAGTAAAGGTATGAATATCTAACAAAAAATTTCTCAACAATTAATGGCGCCAAGCGTGAAACATTGATCTTATAATATGAACCATGTAGGGTTCATAGAGGCAGTTTGCTTAGGAGCAAAGCAGGCATTAAGTTGCTAGCAGGTATTCAAAACTTTCTCAATATATATACAATCCAAAATTTTCAAACTTGTTCCGCTAACAATTTAAAATATTCAAACTAAAGTTTGCATATCATATTCTAGAATGGATTTAATTTAAGAACTGAAAGGTAACCTTCCGATCCAACAAAGCACGAATTTTGTCTATGTTCCGTCCATTTAGGGTATTCAGTAGGAAAGGTTACTGAACACCTGATTAAATGACATCAAAAGACAGTTTGTAGATTCTCGATCTATTACATCAAAATATACAATTTAAAAACAGAGAGCAATGATTGATAAAACCACGCTTTTATTTCAAGCATACCAAACCGTTCACACCATAATTGCCCAGAGATATTAAAGTAGGTATTGCAATTGGCATGAATTATTTGTCCGAAGTCCGAAGTCCGAAGCATCTATAATCAAGTTTCAATTGGGCAAAATTTACCAGACACTATTGCAAAATTATATTTCTCCCGTTTTGAATATTAAACAATAGAACTCAATCTGTCAGATTGAATTTGCACACTTGAAATTTGACAAATAAAATATTATTCCTGTTTTGTCCAACAAAATTCGTAAATGATGGCTGCACAGTGGCCACATAAGCAGAACAAAGACAAGAATCTCCCATCAAAAATGCAACGACTACCTCCAACAATAAAAACCAGTTTAGTAGTGAAGCATAGTGTCTAAACTTTTAATTTCCAAAACTAGTACACAAGGATAAAACATTAATAAAAGAATTATTTTCGCATATTATCATTTTGTTTTCATTAGAGATACAGATAATCTAAGTCAGCATTGAATTATTAGCTATGCAATTTAGGTACATGCAGAGGAAAGCCATCTAAATTAAATTATAAGCATATCTTTACATTGGATGACAACAATATAAGTTAAATCAACTTAAAATGAACTGATAGCTCAATTTTGTAATCCATGATGTTGAATGTGTAGAACTGCCCTTACATATAAGCATAAAAATATAGACCTGGCTTCCACAAGCCTTATGGTAATTTTTAATTCAATTATCACACATTGCAATGGCAGCTATAAAAGCATGATTGTTTTTGAAGCTCTAAAACAGTAAAATAACTTAACTCCAAAAATCCGTAAACCATGAACTGAGTCTAATCTTGAAATTTTTGTCCAGCATTTATCTTTTTATAAACTATAATAACAAGCTGGTATAATCACCAAATTATCATCATCAAAACTTATATTCTTATAAAGTGTGTATTGCAAATGTATAAAACTTCATCATATTATTGTAAGTCGATATCCCTTGGCAATTCAGTGAACCAATCCAAACTAATGTAATGTATTTTACCAATAGCATCACTTAGGTAAGTTACTCGTTTCTCCAAGAGATTAATTTCACTAATAAACATACCTGATATTCTATCATTATCAGATAATAAACAAGAAAAATTCGAGACAAAAGGGATTGTGAATTGACAATTAAATTTAGTATTTTTATGTTATTACTATATGCAAAAATTAGAGTTAGACACGGTAAAATATTTCTAAAATATCGCAATACATTTTAAGTCCTTTCATCTAGCTCTAAAAGAGTTTGACACTTTGATTTGTGAATTTGAATCATTTATTGTGGTTGGTGTGATGTCAACTCGACTAGTATACCTTCGTTTCGTCAGCTTATCTATGATTGCAGACAAGCTCTGATATCGATATACATGCTTGCTCTCATGATTGATTACAAATTTCGCCTGCTTCCATAGAATATCTTATGATTTACAAAACACTATAAGAGATTTAATTCACCAAATATATTTCTACATTCTCTTGTATTAGTTCTGGGTGGTTTATCACATTTTCTCGTCATGCCAAGTTCTTGCATGGTAAGTGAATCAAATGCCTCATTGTACACTCTATCGTAGGCATCTGAAAATGAAAATTATGATGACAATTGATTAGAAAATGATTAGATGACAATTTTTAGCAAATTATTATCACATTATCTTATGTATAATAACCTGGTATTTTTGTCCAGAAACATTCTCAGCTAACTATTACTGTAATATTATCTAAATAAAAGTACTCACCAATATCAATTGAATTCTTTCCAAGTGCAACAATAATCAAAAAGAGTATTTCACGATATGCACTTCTTCGAACTTGCGAGTGAGTATAATTCTGAGCAGAAAACTCATTTAACAAAGCAACAAGGGGTCCTCGGACATCATCAGCTTTTATACTTTGCTTCATATTTTCAAGAAAACTAAGGGAATAAGCATGATTTTCAACAGATGAATTGGGTGTGCACACTGAAAAATAAAATTAATCATTTTAAAAATAATGATGTGCCATGATAATGTTGCATGATGAAAAGTTTTCGGTCATAAAAAACGGTAAAAAAACAGAATAGCACATGACACTTCACTGGTTCTTGTAGCTTTTAGATAGCCTCACCATGCTTGAGTCACTGCTTACTGAATTTGCTCCAACTCGTACAAATACATCACTAATATTTTGATATTGAGTTACAATGGGGAAAGAAGGTCGCAGACCCAAAATAACTATAATTGTATAATTTATTATCTAATTCTAAAAGAAACAACATATTAAAAACACATACTTTGAAGATAAGACCAATATAATGGAGGT
This sequence comes from Styela clava, assembly GCF_964204865.1. Classification (NCBI taxonomy): domain Eukaryota; kingdom Metazoa; phylum Chordata; class Ascidiacea; order Stolidobranchia; family Styelidae; genus Styela; species Styela clava. The sequence goes on along the minus strand of NC_135257.1, from coordinate 9,826,778 downwards.
TTTGCCATTCCTTCATGCAATTTCAAATTGTCCCACATGATATGGATTACAACCACACCACTTGTACTTCTTTTCGAACCATCATTATTAGTAGCTTCATTAGTTGTATCGACATCTTTATTTACAAGATTAGACTTCAAAATTAGATTATACAGATTTGAGTGTAAATTCAATCTTCGGAAATACCATACCTGCAAAATACAAGATAGAAATAACGATATGTCACTGATTGTATCTGAATTTTCAAATTTGTTTTTCGAATATAAGACAAGTAACGAACTATAACTAAAGAACGTGAACATATACTATCACCATACCAATTGAAAAAACAGCAAAAATAGAAATGCTCTTTCGTGTTATGCACACTCTGTTACTTTGTGAAAATGCACTAATATCCAATATGTCATGATTCCAACAAATACATACATGATGCAGAGTTGACTCCACAATTTTCTGAGCCAAATCATTACCTACTGAACAATAGGCTTTTGAATGGCTGAATATCTTGGGTTTGACCCCATCACCACCACCTAACCCTTGGTTCGATGCATTAATTGATTGTACGTAGCCTTGTTTAGAGTTAAAACATATCAAAGAATTCAATTTATTATTACGATTACAAACAAGTGTGGCAAAATAGCAGCAAGAAAAAAATTGAGAATTCAGAACACTAAAAGATTGCACAAACGACATTTTCAAGCATGGCTGTATGCGCGAGTTTGTCTATTCATTCATAAATTATATAAATGTTCCGAGATCATCATATTGATATTTAAATACTTAACAAATATACTTACAAAATTCCAGTATACAATAGGATGATGATCAACAAAGTCAGGTTCTCCCAACACCCTTGTACCCTCATTCTCAAGCATACTCTCCAATTCTTTTCTCAAGACCAAAGGACTTAGGTATGGTACATTGATTGGCTCCATGATTGTGAATGTCTATAAAAAGAACAAACTGATGTAGCATGGCAGGGAGACAAAATCACCCGATTCACAAACATCCAAATTGAATTTTTATCTATGCCCATATCCGCAAATTACAGTTAAGTATACTGCAGTTGAGTTATGCTCGGATATTCTATCTATGCCAGGGGTGTGCAACCTATGGCCCAAATGCAACTCACAAGGGAAGAATGGGCGGCCCACGGAGGAGTGCCACGAGTTTTTAATTTAGTTTAATCTGGTGTGTACGAGTAATTCCAATACCTTTGCACTGCATAAGATCAATAATCAAAATTTTTCTGCCTGCAACTACTAGAAAGCATATGTTAAATAAAGATGCGGCCCGTCGTTTCACCCAGTTATTCGTATCTAACTCTTCTGTATTGAAGGTTGGACACCCCTGTCCTATGCCAATTAGAGACTCAGATAGAGCAAGATAAATATGATACTGCTCATTTTCAAATTAACATATCATGCTCATCATAATATAGATGTGAATGGAATTTCTCACTTCAAGAATCTGACTAGTAGATGAAGGTAAGTAATACATACCCCATCACCAGGCTCTGAAATTGACGGGGGTGAAAGATTCCCTTTTCTGAAAAAACATATTTGTATTAATAATTTAAGTTAACTAACAAAACAGCAAGAATAATTCCTAAAAATCTAATAAACTTTCCTAAACTAATGATGCCACAACATGTAGCCGTGCATTATTTAATTTTTTTCATTTTTATTTTCGTAGGACGTTATGCATACGTAACAATTAAAGTTGCTAATATGGTATAAAAGATATGGGAGCATTGAAGTGCAAATGCACGTGTAGAACATCAAAGTAAACTTGTATTTATTTAAAATATAGCATACCTTTTCATGCTTTCGTTTTCATCTTTCGCAGAAATATTTTCTTCAAGATATGATCCATCCAGGTCATCATCATCTTGTGTTGTTGCTGAAAAAATAATGTTAATATCCTCAACATGATTGTTATGGTGATAATTTATTTTGCTTTTCTTTTTGTTGCAAATCAGAGAACTTTATTAGGAGCAACATACATGAAGTGTTTGATCTTTTTGTATGAAGTGCTGACTTCTTACTTTTTCTTCTGTAATCCTGAAAATGAAGGGAGATATATTCACACAAATTCCCAAGTATAAACTACTAACACTAATATTATGCTGATCATGATGGCCGAGAAGTTAGCATGCTGTAAATCCCTGTTAATGCAAAATGACTAAGCACCTTGTCCAAGGTGTATTAAACATAGCTTAGAAGGTGCAACTGTCTAATTTCGTTGAACTAGGTTTGGGACAAATGACTCACACCCACGGCTGCTTGTGCTGCTGGGCATCATGGGTAATGTGATATTGTTCTAGTGTCTGGGATCACTCGAATCAGAAAAAAAAACAGAGACAAATCATTGAAAATTTATCATACAACACCAACGAAACGAACCTTGATATCAATATGAAGAACTGGAACGAACAGTGAGTTGCAGAATGGACAACTGAAAAACATTATAGAGTAATTAATTGTCACTTGAAGAATAACAAGTGAAAGTCATTTTTAATAATGTCGAAAAATCAATCTAATACGAATTCGATCACATCATGATTTCTATATATGAAGCAACAAAAACAAAAATAAACTTGGTTAAAAAATCAGTTATAAAAAAAGTCATTTCACAATGAGGAACCAAACTAAGATAAAAGTGTTATCCATATATGACATATTTAACATGGAATACTGAATAGATTTCAAATTGATGAAGGCTTATTTTAGAAGTTAATCAAGTGTTCCTTTACAAAGATTGAATTAAAAAAACTATATACAAATATTATGATAAACATATTTGGATCAGTCTTCCAATTTTCCACAGTTACACCAAGTTCACATGTATTGACATTTTTTAATTGCACGTTTTTTTAGGAACATATCATATTGCATGAACTAAATTTGAATGTATTCAAATATTGGATTTGTTGTTGGAACATCTGTTTTTTTCACCAATTCGAAGTTGTATTCCACACTACAGAAATCTAAGAATTTATCCATTGGCAAAAAATTTCAACAAAGAAGAGCCATTTTTCATATACATATGAGCAAGAAATGCAAAAGCTTTCTTCTTCGTAAAATAAATGCATTTAAATTTGGAAATCCAACTAAAATAAAATAATATTTAAGAAACGTACTGAGTATTGAGATTAGATTCATCAGCCATCCACCCCGCCATAATTTCTTCATCGTAAACAAGAGATTCACATTTTTGACATTTTGAACAACTTGACAGTGTTATATCAAGTTCACAAGTACCCTGGATGACATGATAATCATTAAGATCAGGTAATAACTAATATAACCACATTCATTTAAATTTGGGCGATTCGGAACTGGGACTAACTAAATATCATGTAAAATCATGCTTATGGGAACGACAAATATAAAACTGACAATTAAAATAGAAATGAATGGTGGTGCTTAAGTAAAAATTAGACTTAATAAATGTCCAAGAGAAAAGAAGATAAGCATCATGATAATTAAACTCCTGGAAACTTTTTACAACTTAAGACAGATTTACCCCAAATTAAATAATGTTAACGGAAAGAAACTAATTGAAAATCTTTCAGGATGAAATGAGATTGAAAATTATTGTTTGTTATAAAATGATGTTGTAAACCAATGAGAAACAATGAAATTGATATAAAATGTAACTACCTTAGTATTTAAAGAGTTGATGGATGCTGCCAGATGGAGATGTGCAGTATTCATATTACTGCCAGGTACTTCAAGATGAGATGAATTTTCACCTAATGCTGTAAAAAATCAGAATAATATTAGTGTGATTTTACAGTGATTCCACATTTTCCACAAAGACTTAACAATAGCATGATGAACAACAAAATAACATTATAGTTTGTTTTCATGAGTTTCCTATTGCCAAAAATACAATCTGTTTGTAATATGATTCTAAAGGAAATTGTTATCTATTTATGAAAATCATTGTTGAAACATATATAATAATAGTTATATGCAACTTCAACTGAAGTGAATAAAATAGTTTTATAACATTACTTGTTGATGGATAACTAACTGGACGATAATTATGTTTGGTATCTTCTCTTTTTCTTCTGTCAACTTCATTTGTACCTTTAAACGTCATCGAACCTACACAAAAAATATAAATCAATTTCTAAATAATGTGGTTTCAGTAGCTCCAAGCATTTCAATGGTCACCAGCGACTTTGTCTCGAACTGAATGTGTATTACTACCTTGCTTTGAGCGAATTCTTAAAAATGAAAATGTAAAACGTTTTCAGGGTCATGATTGCCACCTAATCTATTCAAAACCTTTTTTGAAAATCACATAAAAAATCTCAGCTTGAAAAGGCATCAAATACATTTAAGGCATGAAGAACACAAGTTACACTTGGAGCAAAATATTTGAATATCAAAATACAGCTATCACTTATGGTTGAGGGAAACATCCATCTACCATTTGAACAAATATCACATCAAAATGTCTGTGTCATAAGTCACAACACAATATCTAGATAGTTCTACATGTCATAGGGGAAAATAACAGATATTCTACAGCTTATTAAACTACTGCAATTGTGCAATTATCTGTTCATCATATCGTACCTGTAATATCGAATCCACTTTGTTTGCTATCAGAACTTCTTATGCTTGATTGGCTGCTGTACAAATCATCTCGACTTTTTCTTAGGTGAGAGCTTGATCCTCCATACTCATCTCTTGTTAATTCAGACAATGATCCTTTAAACTGAATATAAAAAGTTTCATAATAATTACAATTTAAAGGCCAAATGAAAATGCAATACGAACCATTAGGTTACTTTGTTTTACTTAGCGACAACTCGTAATGTGTCACCATTTTCATTAGAGTTTAATGCTAAAATCATAGCAGTGGAGTCGAGGAAAATTCCCAAGCTATTTGAAAAATGACTCCAGTTGCAACTCCTCGTTGACAAAATATAGAACTACAAGTTACAAGAAAATATCGACTCGATCTCGAAGCACGAAAACTTCGGAGTAAACAAGCCTTCTTCAATTGTATATTAAGAATGCTTAGTGGCCTTAATACTTTAATAGTTTCCATCAAAATTTGACTTGAATTACCACTTTTATAAGGCTGAAAATCAGACTTACAGAGGAAATTTTTTTTTATTCAGCTTCAAAAAAAGACTCTGGCCCCAATATAAATAAAAGCATGAAAAACTCAATCTCTCAGCCTCAGCCAAAACTTGAAAAAAAAATACAGGCTTTTTAAGATTTTGAACCATTTCTTGTTTTTGTAAGATCTACAGTTGTTACCTTCTCAGGGGTGTAATAGGCAAGATTGGATTGTACGGTGTTATTGATATCTTTTGCAAAGCTAGTTGCCAGTTGTTTCGCTTTACTAGTTGTTGCTTTAAACAAGCTATTAAGTTTGGAACCAGAATTCATCAATCCACTCGATAAGGTTGAACCAGGTGCAAATGTGAATGATCTGAAAAATATAGATCCCGGATCAGTTACGAAATTCACTCATACACAGAATTCACCCTCAAGGAATGTCAAGGTAACCCAATGCCTTTCATTCAAATTTTGAATCACAAATTCTGAAACTTATTATATCAGAACATTAATGTATAAAAATTGATATTTCAGTCATATATTGTATCTCTATTGAAACAATTCATACTTGACAGGACATTAGTCATGTTGATATTATCAGCTATCTATAAATATATATTACTATCTATTGTCACAGTAATGAAAATATTTTTACTTTACATTACATTGACTTGGTTCAAAAATATCTAACTGTTTCTAAAATACCTAGTTAGTAGTCCAGGAGGAGGGTGTTTACGTGGAGGTGTTCCTTCTCCATGTATGCTACCACGACGCTTGGGTGTCTCAGAATCACTCTCATCCTATCGAGTTCAATACAAATAATTCAATTTTTTTGAATAATGAATAAATATAACAATTCCAAAACATTAACTCTATGATAACTGATGTATTTACATTTTTCCAGCCAAGAAAAGTTATTTGAAAAAAATAAAACTGTCAGGAAAGAGTTGGTTCAACCATTTACATAAATCTTGGTAATTTACAAAAACTTGAGTAAGTTGTGGTAAAACGTCAAAACATCTTATTCTTACTTCTTGTGACACAATAGCACTCTCAGTTGACAAACTCCCTTCCTCGCCTACACTATCCATTGTGGATTGTGACTGATCAAATGTTGGATCATCTCTTGTCATATATTGTTGGATTTCATCAAGAAGATGACGCCCTCCACTGTCACTTTCTGGAAAATAAATAACGGATTCAATGCAGTTAAACTTATTTCTAAAGTATCAATTCAATTAACTATTCTTGAGAATTTTAATATTTTTGCATTCATTTTCTGAATAAAACTGTGGTATATAAATTTTTATCATTTTGACTTAAATCCATTTATAATAAAAATTTCATTCTAAATCCCATCAACAAAAATTTTGAAAACTATAACGTCTGTATATCTTTTATATCGATGATAGCTGGTTTGCTATTCACACAGAATCAAAAGTTCAATAATGAAAGTATTTTCGAGTTAGAGGCAATTCTGATTATTGAATAGGGATTTCTATTTTAGTGGAATGGCATTAATAAAAGTGCATTGTCAGTTTCATCTAGAGCGTATTGCCTGCTGTGCTGTAAAAGGAAATCATTAATCCAAACAAAATCTTTCCTCTCTAGCAATACACAAATTAACATCAAATGAGAATCGCAGAATGTTCCACTTTAGCAGAAGCAGAACTGATTTAGGCTGTGTAATCTTAAAACGATTGTGTAAAAGATTCATAAAAATTCTCACTTGACATTGCGTCTGTTGATGAATTATCGTCAAATGGATCAGATGATCTTGTGTTCAAAGTTGGAGGCGGTGACAAAGGATCAAGTGCAAGATGTGTAACATCCATTCGTTCTATTAGTTGTTTTTGACTTGGCTTTCGAGTGATAGCTGTCGTACCATTTACAGGAGAGGATTTGTCTTTTTGCATATTATTTTGATCTAGAAAAGAAAATATATACAAAATAAGTTGAAAATGTTTCAATTTTAAATCACATCATAAAATAGAAACTTGTGCTTATGATTTGGTTTCTGCGAGACTAACTACTTATCCTTCTATGCTTTTGTGTCGGCGGATCCGTATAGTGCAAGGATGCTGTAGCAAGAGTAAAGATAACTATCCTAAGTGATTCAAGAGACTCTTGAATCAGTTAGGATAAAATAGAAAATAGTAAATTTATAGATGTTCATCAATGTGAAATTAGCAACAATAAATGTGATTTCGTAGTAATAAAATCGAATCACTAGCATGAAATCAAGCCCAGAAAATATATATTGCAGGTTTCGTGTTTTTATTCCACTGCGCTGTATATATCCAATCTGAGATATGTTCAGGCTAATTCGCATAAGCTTTCCATACCAATCTTTGAAAAACAAGAACTTCTACCTGTAGTTATTGAAGTATTATTTGTGTTATTCCATTCTGAATTTTTTGCTGGAGATGCTGGCGAATGAATTTTATTTCCGGACTTTGATCTAGCCCTTGATCGTTTAGAAATATAACTTCGAGATTTTTGGGGTGAGGGAGTAACAATATCATCTGCTGTCATATTATCAAAATTATTTCTTAAGTTCTGATCCTCGGCAAGAGACACACCAGAGTCTCCTTGTGAAGGTTCAAAAAATGATTTTTTTTCGACAATCGAGCCGACGTTTGCACTGGATTCTCTGTCAGGTATGTGGTCAGAAGCAGATCTTTGCCTTGTTTCGTATTTGAGATCATTTTTGCGAAGTTCTCTCTGTTGTTGATGATTGTCTGCATGACTTCCGTCACTGCCGGGCGTTCCTGGTGAAGATAGTCGACGAGGTGCTGAATACGCCCTCTGTTTTATACCCTGTAATATAATGGTAATTTTACGAACATCTGGATAATTCGCCCAACTCATCAGAAACTATGCGCGTACCATGTTCTGTTTAAACTAGAAAATATAATATTCTTCATATTGAACTTGTTCCCTTATACTGCATTGTCTTTAGGTTTGAAACAGACAAACTTACTACAAGAAACTGAACAAGATAAACAACATATTACCTCGTGTTTGATTGATTTTCCATAAAAAATTCCATTATCTTCAGGCTCTTCTGCAAGAGGAGTTGACACTGGTGATATCTCAGCTAAAAAAATGAACAAAAACGCAGATTCAGTTTTACATTCAGCCTCATGCATTCGGAAGTTGACTAAACTTGTACATTCAACATCCAAATCTGATCATACACAACCATGCTCAGCGAAGACACATACATATGCATAGGAAGTCATTGAATCATATATTTTCACTTTGTTTTAACTTTTATGGATTTGATTTTAAACGAAAATAAGCTTGGTATACCGTATTTGCTCGTTTTGTAGTCCAGACCCATAATTTTTTAACTCACTAACCCGACCCTTATTCAAGCACGGGTGTTCTTATTTTTAAAGGTAAAATTATACACCAAATATACTGTCATTTCCAGTTCTCAAGAATAATTTAAAGGAGAATAACAAAAATTTTGACTTTTTCCACGCACCGCACAAATCCACAAAAGAAGAAAAGTTTTGCGACGCCCTATCAATATTAAAAAACGACACACTTGGGCGTCCCGACGCCCAGTTTGAGAACCACGGTGTTACGTAATCAAAGCTATCTGTTATGTCATTGGACGCTTAAGGCGTGAGTGTTATCTACCAGCGCTTAAAATTCAACAGCGTTGTGACAAAAGCGCTTCTTATTTCCTATTGTTTTCTACCACTGAAAAATCACATCGGGCGGTTATTCAAGCACCGGCCCCTATTTATTTTTATGTTCTGTTCACACGGGCGACTATTCAAACGGGCCCTTAATCAAGATCGGGCAGTAAAACAAGCATATACGGTATACATATTTGGAAATACTAGTCTAAAAAGCAAATCAGGGGGAAATGAAACAACATGTTGAAAGATGAATATGCCAAACAAACCTGCATTTTTAACAATTGAATTACAACGTCCATGAATAGAATCAGGTGACGATATATTATTGGAAGTAGGAGTTTCTGCATCATTCCCTGTCTCGCTAACAGGTGTCATTGCTTTCTTCACCAAAATTTCAGTCTCAAAACTGATTGGTTTATTGATATTTGTTTGATTATCTCCACCACCTTGTTCTACTTTATTAACTTCAGTTAAGGACAGTGTTGCAGGTGGCTCAACTAAACGTCCTCTGTGAGTTTGATCTGATCAAAGATTATGAAGCACAAGCATGAGACAATGACAAGCATGCGACAATTTCATGATCAAATTTGAATTATTTCAATGATTTTTGTGAATCAAAATTGAAGACAAAGTCAAAGGCCCAGTATTTCCCACACACACAAGTCTAGTGATTAGAACATTTGGCCTATGCTTTTTCAGGATGTTGACAGAAATTTCCTAATTGAAGACATTCACAGTCGTTCCAAAAATAGTCACATAGCTTACATATAATTGAATGCATTTACAGAATTGTTGGCAGTGAAGGCGTGACACCATCCCAAAAAATATTTCACACAGGATTAGAACATGCTTCTCCTAGTTTATGACTAAGTAGAGAAACACAAACTCCCAAACAAAACCAACAAACATTCAAATAAAATTAAAAATTTCAAAAGAATACCAGGAAATTTTTTTTTTGAATAACTCATGCATTATTTAGCATATTTGAAATGGAAAAAGAAATCAAAATGATGACCATGGAAAATCATATTTTAATCTAAAGTATTGTGATGCAACAGAAGTCATTAGTCTTTCATCTTACCTGTATTATCAGACTTTGTTATTTCAGTATGATTCCCATCTTTGTCCTCTGACTGTTGCTTTGGAGATGAATGTTTATTAGGTGCATCAGAACTATTCTGACTTAATGAATCCAAATCACTTTTTGTGTCTGAATAATCAGGTGTACTAGTCGAATCGACATGCCGAATCAATCTCCTTAATTTAGCTGTTGCAATAATGACGTTGCGTAATTTTTGCCATAACATGTACCTTGAGCCCAAAAAATATGACATTAGTATAACAGGCTTCCACCATTTTAGCAATCGTATTTCATCAATCTAGTATACAACACCAAAGCAAATCTTACAACTTATGTTTTAATAAAATGTGATGTTTTTATTTCTTCTTTATGTCTTTATGTGTTAACACTGCGCTTCTGAACATAAATGTTATCTATAGTCTCGGATTGTATTGGCCCACCGAAATTCAACATACTATTAAGTTGTCAATATACAGACCGATTCATAAGGCCAATGTTATAGTGCGAAGACAGTCCCACATTATTACCAAAGCAGGCAAAAAATTGAAGGCTATAATAGATTAAGTTCTTATAAAGTTAATCCTCTTTTTATGTCTAAGTCCCAGAATATTGTTCCAACTCACCCATCTCTGTTTGATGACGGCCATGTTGATTCATAAACAGCCTTGTTATAAAGTCCATATGTTATCGCACTCAATTGAGTCCCAGAATCACGAACAAAATTATACACACGAACTGCGAGGACTGGTTTATTCTCCAGTGTACATAAGTGCATTAATACGCGATAACACGTCTCGTCAGGCAGTGGCATACATCCTTTCTCTTTCATCAGGTAAAGAATATCATGGCTTGTTCGAAGTACAGCAGCTTTTGAGTTACTTTGTCGGACAAGTTCCGTTAAACATCCATACCAAACACTGTATGTGTTTGATAACAATAGACGAGCCCACATCTGTGGATTTGAGCTGTACAATTTTGCTTGCTAAAAATATTTTAATATTGTTAAATATTATCTACCAAACTAGTGGCATAAAGGCTAGGTTAAATCAGAAATTGCTACACATTTTAATCGATAAGCATTGTCTGCCAAATGTCCATTACTATTGATTTTCTACAAAGACTTGGTATTTTTAACTGTAATCTATGACAAATGCTGAATGCTAATGACTAATATACAGGGGTGCCATATTGAGAATTTTCTGTGGTTCATATAAATTTTAACAAATTATAAATAATATGAACAAATCTTTTTATAAACACAAATTTGGAAACCACCTTCTGTGTGACTTTTATTTCTTGTTTCGTCCTTCGTCCAATAACAAAAGTTCCTGATCTTCTTCTCTGTTTTTCAAGCGTGCCTCCTTTCAGGGAACCAGATTCAATACTCTCTTTATCTTTATCATTATCCAAGACAAATAATTCTTCTTGCAATTCAGGGAAAGTTGTGTACTGATAACCAACATCGATTGGAAGTCCTTTTTCATCAGGTGGCATAACGAAAACTGTTCTTTCACTGTATATATATAAAAAGAAAATACATTCAATCCACATAAAAAATGATATGCCTATAAAGGCATTATTAAGAATGGATATGTAGTCAGTATGGTGTAACCCTAACTCATAGTTATATAGCAGGGGAGGGCAACATTTTTGAATCAGGGGTCAAAAATTTTGCCCACCTAGTCTGGCGGGCCATGTAAGTGTGACGCAAATAGTTATATTTTTTGAACAATTTTTACAGTGTCATAAAGCAAAGGTGGAAAACAATAAGCCTCGTGCCAAAACTAAATTTAACCACGATCTCAACAAATTCCTTGAGCTATTTTTAGCTAAAACATAAAAATTTGGTTTTAATTTGGTTGTGGCAGCATCAGGCGGGCCAGATTGAATTACCCAACGGGCCGGATTTGACCCGTGGGCCGTACTTTGCCCATGTCTGTTATATCGCTTAAAGACACCAACTGAGTACAAATTAATTTCAACCTATTCAATGAGATGAATAATTATTATTTTAATGACTTTACTTTCATTTTGTAGCGAGAATTCTGTTTTGATAATTACTGGTTCTTCATTATCTGCATGAACCCATGGGAATGAATCATAAATAATTCAATAAAAAATATTGAATAACGTTATACGTCATCTATAAAACAGTGTAACCATATCTGTATGAGTTATAAGTTTTACTCGTATGTTCAACTACACATCACAGAAGTTTACAAAGTATCGAAGTGAGACTTTTTAAAAACTACTTATAAGGCCATGGATGGGATGGCCAGAAACAGATCATGTACTATTGCGAATACATTCATAAGTAATATTTTTGAATATTGAGCACGGAATATGTTCTAAGTAGCCCGAAATAGTTGTGAAATTGATTTTTAAACACTTGAAATGACAAATTTTTCAAAAGTATGAATTGAATCTACCGGTAATCATTTTCACCTCATATTAGACATACCTATCAAATAGAGGCCTATAAAATTATATTCACATTACAATTTGATATTTACTGCCTTGTTATTTACCTCTTCAGAGTATCATCTGCTTCAATCAACCTCACATTATCATGAAATTCTCCTCCGAGTCTATCAATACACTCATCAAAAAACACAAGACTTGCTGCTTTTCCTGCACCATCAGCCCCAGTAAATGATGCAAAAGATCTTGCTTCAACAAAAGCGGCAAATAACTGAGTACCAGTTAATAACGTGAAGAAACGTTGACTTGCTTTATCCTGACATCTGATAAAATCTGAATTGCATTTATAATATTGCAGCAGCCTGTATGTATACACATAGTGTCCAACCTATTTCAGGATGGCAGTCTATAACACAAGTTGGGAGTAAAATACTATACACACAAAACTGCAAAATTTTATCCTCGCTCAAATCAAGACAATCCTCAAAATATGCTATTTATTCCAATACGATAATCAGTTTCAAATATAAAATTTTATATTCATGATTTTAAAATAGGAATTCCAGTATTATAAAATGGGTTGGCACAAACGAATGGATAAAAAGCATTAAGTGACTGAATAAATTTAATTGTCCAATTTTAAATTAGAAATCAATTGTTAAACTAACACAGACAACACCGAGCTGCTACATAATAATCCACAAATAAAACTTAAAAATTTCTTACCTTGAATGCTGAACAATGAACTGGGATCAGTAGTTCCAATACTTGGTGCTTCAGTTATTGGCAAAAGATATTCTCTGTATTCTTTCATAAGGACTGCCATGAATTTTAATATTGTCTCCTATGAAAATTAATTAAATTTAATTTTGATGCAGCCCGGTTGAAGATCAAGAGTTGAAATACTATGTTCAGAGTGTTTTCCATGGCGGGTAGATATACTGAACCAATAGGATTATCGAATCCTATGAAATACAGTGCCTCCCCATATTTTAAGTTACTTCTATGGAGCCTTGTTTAGGATTAGAATGTGGAAGACTCAATGAAAAATGTGGAAAAGGCTGTTATAATTTCATGATAGGTGATCTGCGTGATCACTGATTAGTATTTACTTTAAGGGAAATGTTTAAAGTAAAAACCACTTCCTCCTATAAACAAGACTAATGTCATGCATTCGACAATAGCATTGCTGCCACTGATTTAATGGGAAATCACAACTCTGCCTTTAGTGATCTTTTCCCCTTTGAAAGAAGAAAACTTATGATGCAAATATCAGGCAGTAATTTAAAATAAAAATAACTCTTACTCTGAGCATATGTTTTCTAAATATAAATACCAACACCATAGGTCATTAAATAGCTTCAAAATTGTTTTTAAAAATGTTGAGTCTTCCTAAAAATCGGAACGGGACCATTCATAGCATGCAGAAAAAGCCAAGTATTCAAATGAGATTTATTCAAATTGGGTATATGGTTGTATTAAAACACAGTGATAGGTAACATGCAATATATATTCATAAGGAACTAAATTGAGGTAAATTTCTAAAAGGAGATAACAACCATAAAAGCTATCAAACCATGTTAACATACTTCAAAAATATTTATGACATACTTGTATTATTATCTCGATCTGCATATGCCTTGCTGTTCTTGTCAACTCAGGATCGAGTGATCCGATATATTCACCCTCATCATCTTTTCTACGGGGACATGAGTGCTTAATCTCCTTGAAAAGATTTTGTAAAATATTTCGAGCATGTTTAGCAGGTTTTTTCGGCAAGATTTTCCAACTATATTTCTTTTCATACATCCTGAAAACAAAAACTTTTCTGTCATTTGAAGCAATATTTCAATGTATTATATCCGTTAATATTCATTTGATAAAATCCCCAACTCTCCTATGTTGTTTTTTAAACTTGATGCCAAAAATAGTATAGTCAATAATATGAAAAATACATAAAATTGTACAAAACGTATTAAGGAAATTCTTAATGCATGTGCATTGTGCAATATAGTTATGATCAAGTGAAATCAGAATAATATGATAATAAAGTACTTGATGCTTTATTAATGATCGCTGTACAAACCTAAGCACCAGACTACAGAGGACTTCAACTTATCAAGTTAAATGCCTTTCTCCTTAACTTTCTAAGCAAAATTTATAAATATGCTATTGCATAGAGTTCTGATTGGATTTCATCCTAGTACAACTACATGACTGTATAATGGAAATCAATTTATGTTACAGTACAAAACAATCTTATCTCAAGCATTAAAAACGAGCAAAAAAAATTACATGTTACGACTCTTGTAAGATTGGCGATATGCAAATAAATCATAAAAATTAACTCACTGTGTGATGCTATTTGTATCAAGATTAACACATGTAACATCGTGAGGAGGTTCGTACATATCAAAATATCGAGAATCAACTCCTACTATAAAAGGACAAGGTGCCTCGAGTACATAAGCCATTTCCAAAGGACAAAGAGGTACATAAGTGCATTGCCATTTGAATGGAAACAAAAGCTGTAAAACCAATATATAAAGTGAAATGTGTGCAAATAACTACCCTAAATAAAAAGAGCTATCCTTTTAAAAATGACTGATCTAAGAATGAATGACAGTGCATATTATGGAGGTGGTGTGATAAACCATGAATCGACACTAACAAAAAAACTATGGCTCGAAATTAATTGAACACTAAACTGAAAATACAATATTATCACAGATGATATTCCGATAATTAAGTACATGATTGTATTGTTGAATTTTGAATGATTTATAGAAATTTATTGAAATATCATTTTTGTCATTTGGCCAACATTAATAAACTTATTCTGATAGTTCCAATATCGAAATAATATAGTTTTAGCTTCAGTTCACATCTATTGATTAGAGTGGCAATAGCATATGGGTAGGTGATTGTCCAAACGTTTTTGTCCAAAATGAGGAGACAAGATAAATGAGAAATATGATCAATATTACCAAGATTTTGTGGCAACAGAATTATTCTAAACATATTATTAATAATGTATATTTATTTCCAATAAATTCAATCGAGCTCTCAGGAGAAATAAATGATGTATGAAAATTTAAAAATATTTTTATTTTCTTCTGCCAATTCAAAATAGCAAATTCTAATAGTATAAGGCTTATTGTGTTGTTAAATAAGGAAAAAGGGCGGCAAAAGTATACTATGATAAGAACAGCTTGATTTTGACACAAAATTAATTCGATATGAATTATTTATTATAACAGCAGTTGAAAAACTGAGACGACCAAGTGAATTCAATTCTCTTTGGAATATCTGCCACATAAGAGGAATGAAAAATGCATTACCGTTATTAACGCTTCAGCAACTCTAGTAATTTCTGCCCTTCTGAGTGAGTGAACAACCAATTTGTGCTCTGTAAGTGCGAGTGTTATGAGAGTGAGTGTATTGTCCGCTCCAAGATCATCAAGCAACGCCAGGAAGGATGCTCCACTGAATTATTGAAAATTACGAATCAAACTTAGGACAAGGTTTATTTAACCTCACATTTTATTCACAAAAACATTTCAAATTTATTCGAAGTCATACAAAGATTTCTTTATCAGTTATATTTAGAATTAGATAATGTTAAAATTTAGTGAGACTGTAAAGCATATTTGAACAAGAATAATTTTATTTTTCCTTTTTTTAAATTTCAATCTTTTCTAGTCAAAATCCAAAAACATGTATCTTCTTAACTACTATGTATTCTCTTTCGAGAACACTTTCTTGTGTGTAACTACTGAAACCTCATTTCAGTTTTTTGAAATAAGGATTTAAAATTTCAAACTAGAGCATAATAATTTAATTTTTTCAAAATATTATATCTATCCATATCTTTTATAATAAGAATTCAAGCATCTCAAGACAAACGGACGAATAGAGCAATTTGAAAAAAAAATGTTTGTTCGAAAATATTGTAAAGAAATATCTCTTCAAATTAAACAGTCCACATTCCTTATAGCTATTGAGTATTCAAGACAAGTTTGAGAAAAAGAGCAAAATATGCCCCTTGCTAACAAGGACGAAAAAGGAGGCAAATCTTAATATTTACCCAATTACCTCAATATATTATTTGATTTTAAAAGTACTTCATATGGTGCAAATTAGAAAGGGCAAAAAGATGAAAAAAAATATATTGTCCTAGCCAGACATGACATATAGGTTGCAAAATCAAAGTGAACAATTATGTAATTTAAAGTTTCTGAATACCCAATCAAGGTTACTTAGCAAAACCTATAAAGGCATAATTGAATCTCCATAATGATATAAAAACAAAAATATTTGAATTTGAATATTTTCACAAAATTTGAATACTCATACAAAATGTCAATATAAACAAAAAACATTGCCTCCTTAATGTCTAATAACAGTTTGAAGAAATATTCAATCAAATAATTCCAATAAAAAAGTTAGAAAAAAAAATTTCTCATTTCTCATTTTTTCAAAACAGCTCTCTGTCGTTTCGCTTTTTTAGGTTGAAGCCCTCAAATTTAAAAAATCAAAAGTAACGATTTATCTATGATAAAGCATGTCCCATGAAATCAAGGTTTACATCATGTTTGATAAGTGAATCCTGAGCAGAATATTAAATCATGAATGTCAATGTGAATATGTAAACAAACAAAGAAATTAGAAAGCAATTTATCTAAACACTGATCCCTATCAAAAAATTAGAACATTATGTACACCAACAACATAGTATAACAGAGCAAATTCATTTCCATGTTAGAAATTGAAAACTATGCCAAAGTACAAAATGAATTTAAATTCATATATCTGTAAAAAACTTAAAGAGTTTTACCTCAATGGTATAGGAGTTATCTGTGGTCTTGTTAGAGTTGTAGCATGCATTGGAGACATCTAAATGAAAATTAATGTTTCGTCAGTAATAATGCAGCTTACCTATTCGATACAATATTACAATTACAGGCTTGAGAACATTGACATACAATTTACACAACATTTAACATCAGTGCGTCCATTACACAATATTAACAATATTTTTATTTCACAAAACACACCACAACACAGAGTGAAGTTTGACTGCAAAATCACTAAATTGTATATATCAGGGTAAAAATAAAACCCATTTATCATATACTGTGTTTTCCCGAAAATAAGACAATGTCTTATTTCAAATTTCTTCTAAAGAACAACACTAGGGCTTATATTGGGGAGATGTCTTTTATTCTCATTTATCAAAAACAAATTTACAAAGTAGAGAATTACGAGATTTTCAAAACAATATCCATTTACTTATAAATAACACATTTTTATTTAAAATAACTGCTAAACATAGATTATTAATCCTTTGAAACGAGTATGAAGGATTTTTTGCTATCGACTAGGTCAAAAAAAAATTTGCGCTTTCGACTGGGTCTTTTTTTTTCAAGGGGAGGGCTTATATTAAAATCATTTTTAAAATTCAGACTAGGTCTTATTTTCGGGATTTAAGATCAAAGCCAACATGGCCAAAACTTGTAATTACAAAAAATACTAACTTTTTGTGGGATAAAACAATTACTATCAACAACAAAAAAGTACCTGATATTGAACTCTTGGTCTTTGTGGTGAAGGAAATGGCACATTATTCATGAAGTGGGCAATATGTCTGCAAAATTATATATTTTCAGATATGATGTCACCTTACGTGTGCCAATAAGGAGTTGTAGCTATGTTTTAAAATAAATAAGTTGAAAACATTATTTAAAAAAATGACGGGACCGTGGATTAAAATATCTGAGAAATCATATGTTTGCCAACCCAAGTTAACAGGTTTTAGGGCATTAACTAAC
Organism: Styela clava; assembly: GCF_964204865.1. Classification (NCBI taxonomy): domain Eukaryota; kingdom Metazoa; phylum Chordata; class Ascidiacea; order Stolidobranchia; family Styelidae; genus Styela; species Styela clava. The sequence continues at coordinate 9,808,702 of NC_135257.1, read as the reverse complement.
ATCAGATGGCATGACATGAAATAGAGAAATGGCCAAATACCAAAGATAAAATGATATAACAGAGAAGAATATTGTTTTAGATAATTAAGTTCATAAATAATTTATAACATACGGAAAATAGAATACATTGAGTTCGATATTATTGCATACCAAAAAAAATTTTTTCAATGTAGCTTTTTTAACTATGCACAATAATATAATTGGTAGTCTTATTTAGGTAGAGATTTAGTAAGACATATATATATAGCATATCTTGTCTCATTATTTCTTTATTTCCAACCACTGCAAGACCAAAAATCAACAACTTCAGTTGTGTAGATTAGTATGTTTTTACATCGTATTAGCTTTGGCTCCTCACTCCTGAAGAGATCTTGTAAATATTCACTGCGGGCATATAGCTTCATTTCTAGCACCAGTCAAGAATATGAGTGAACTCTTAGGTGACAATATCACTAAAATAATGATCTGAAATGCAACACACTCACCTTTCAATAGGCACAATATGAGCGATAGGTGACACTGTTAACCGATACAGGTAAATTAAGAAATCGCGAAAAGCGTCAAACAGAGGCCATCTTGATAGCATACAAATTGCCTTGATCGTGTGAATTGTTTTTTCTTGACTGCTCCGATGACCATCAGCTCGTAATAATCCAAGGGTATACTTGTGATCTTCCTTTAGTTTATCTTCAGGATAATTTTCATAGAATGAAACAACAGCACCATATATCTAGCAGTAAGAAAGAAAATAATTTTTTTACTAAACATCCGTTAGTAAAAAATACAAATTCCAATTTAGTTGAGTGCACAGTACGTATATTAAATATTTTCAACATTTTACTAATTAGTAAACTGATAAGTTGGGTCTTAAACTCACTTTTTCTGATTTTTCAGTTGTGAGTACAAAAGATGAAAATGATGGCAGAGGATGCTTTGTTTTCTTCGACCAACATTCAATAGTAGCACCCATAGGTAGACAAAACAAAGGTACTGTTGCAGGGAGTACAAAACTTTCATTATCTTCAGCTGGATATCGACCAAGTAAACCTGTTAACAAAACCAGTGTATGATATTTGTTACTTGCAATGAGCAATACCTCGGCTATGTTCGAATCATGCTGTTAAAAATAAACTTCAGTGTGTTGCAGTCTTGCAGAATACAACCTAAACAAGACATTTCAAGTATTTTTAATCAACAATTGTCAACAACCATTTGGGATTGATTGATTTCATCTAGTGAATTAAAATGTTTTAGTAAAATCAAAAATGAAGATCATGTACAGACCAGCACAAAAAACAGCACCAAATTTACCTGCTTTAAATGCAATTGAGTTGACTTGTCTCATAGACTTTTTATAGCACAAAAACACACTGGACCCAATCTGCAAAATAAAACAATTATAAATGCATACAAGTATTACAAAAACAAAACAAATTGCTCAATGTTTAAACACCAAAGTAAAATAAAAGAGAACAATCCATATCTGGTCTCCTTATATCAAACAAACAATCACTAAATCAGGTTAAGCACTGCATAGTCAAATTCAGTAACCATAAAACTAAGCCAGTCAAACTTACCATGCCCTTATTAAGATTTTTGTCAATGAGACAATATGCATAAGGGGGGTATTCATTTTTATTCGTCAAAATAACACAAATATCTGTGACAACCAACGTGCTCTGAGGTGCCGATGCTTCTGCTCTTCTGTATGTGAGATAGATTGGAAAACTACCCATTCCTAATAAAATGAAATTATAGTTTTAATGAGTCAAAAAAAAAATTAATAATATGCATCAACCTGGACTCTCATTTCGAAATTTTTGATAAAATATCAGAATATAACCATGAATCAATTCAATAATAAAATACATTAAGGTCCCTCAAATCATAATCAACAGACAAGTAGAAAACTTAATCACTGGGTCAAGTATTTTGTTTCATTTATTGAAGTAAGTTGTCATGAATTTGTCCATGCATGTTTTGTTATTTTCAATTCAGTTATTATTTGTAATACATGTTGCTTTCATCTAAAATAATATAGCATATTATATCATCATGATGTAAAACAAATATTTACCAGATTTGTTATTCACGTTAGCTGTTCTCCCAGAAGGTGTAGTTTCAACAATCGAAATACCATTTTTTACGGTCTCCAAACCCTCATAATAAACACTGTAAAATAATATTATTACACATAATATCATCAGAAGTGCAATTAAGATCACAATAAACATGCAATCGTGTAATGACCCCTCGTTTTTTATTCGAAAATATTCTCAAAAATAGGTTTAAATAGATTTAGATTTATTATAAAAGTAAAAATCTTACCCGAGGTCGACCAATGGTGGTCTATCTCTCCCCCTTCGATAGCATAAAAAAATATTATGGGCAGTAAAACTTCCATGATTAAGATCTGCAAGCAATCCAGATGGTGTTTTATCGATACAGGTAAATCCTTGAGGACATTGTTCATCAAGAGTTCTAAAATACAAGTTTGAAATAATAAAATGATATGAACACTTATATTTGATCGAATTAAGACTGAAAGGAATAAAAAACACAGCATAAAAATATTGACACATTAGGCAATGCTATAATGATTATTGATATCATTTTATTGTCGAATGATTTCATTGTTATATATGGAACAATATTCTACAAACTTGCTGGAATAATATGATATTATCATCTAAATATATAAGTGTTCGCCTAACTTGTTATTGCGCTACAATTTTAAGGCATTGCATTGTGTCTTTAAGGATATAGTCCCTAACATCAATTTAAAATTATTTGTGTTTTTACTTTCAACAAATTTTATGTGTAAGTTTGTACGATTATGTACTATTTTCATCTGGTTATGTCCAGTTTATTTTACTCAACCAATATTGAACTGTATAAGAGACACACATCAAACTCCTATGAAAAATATTATTTGACCTCATATCTGATGTTACTAAATACAATAAACTTCATCTACTACCTACAAAGATGTTATGTAAAAAAAATATAACTGCAAACGTACAATATAAAGTTTTCATCTCTTTTTGAAATGCATCTTCTGAGGTGCACTGTTGGGTTATAGAATGAGATTAAACAGCACTGAACTAGTTATTATAAAATGTTCCATACTTATCAATGATGCAAATATCCGTAATAGGGTCCTTTGTCTTTGAATTTATTTTGTGGTTTGTTGTTGGAAATGGCAACTCTACATCTTGAACACATGATGTATCAGTCAATCCTGCTACAACAAAGTAATCTGCAACTTTGATTTCATTATCTTCATAATGCATTGCACATTTGACAGCGGTTATAAAATCCAGAACACTATACCATCAAAATGAACACAGTTATCATATATCAAGTATAAATCCAAGTCTTTTATGTAGGTAACGGCAAATCAATCATCATTGCTGATAAATCCCAATGGAAACCATGTTCATAGTGTTGAGTATTGTATAAAATAAACCAATATCAAAATATGCATAAATACACAGAAATACCGAAATTAAACCTGCAAACATCACACAAGTCGGTCAGTATTTCACTACTCGAATTTAATACTCAGACTTACATACACTAAAATATATCACAAACACATTTCAAATCCGTAATCGGCTAAATACTGAAATAGTAAAAAATGATCTCAAAAGTTTCAAGAAAAATCTCAAGGTTTTTTAATATCATTTTTCTATATACAGATATAGCTATCGGCTTCTATATCTGTATATCAGTGTATCACTGTATCATTAACAGTATATGTCAAACAACTGAACAATGAATCACGGAACTCTTGAACTAAATAACGGCATAGAATAAATGCATGACATAGTACTGTAGTGTGTGGAATAGTACAAGTAAATTATAGAATTATAATTAATAAATGCATAAAAGACAATATTCTAAACTCTTCCAATCTTGAGCACAAACTTCAATAAAACTTTATAGCACTGTTTAAAATATAAATCACATAACCAACTACTACAGGCAGACAGGCAATTTCTGAATACTAGAATATGCTAAGACATTTGTTTAACTTAAATCTGTAAATGCTGTACCATACAGCTGTGAGTGTCTACAAACAGACATTCAAACATATCTGAATTCACTGTACTGGGATTGTGGGACATTTCCCTTCGAGTATGAGTTATTTTATTTGTCACTTGAGCATTCAAAAAGATTCAACATTAAAGTTTCTAAACAATCAGACAATATAGAAATCACAGGATACATGAAGAACTCCGTCGACCGTCGTCAGGTCTACAACATCTTGCAAAAATTTTATTTATTTATCAAAAATAGGGTATGTTAACTAAAAATTGATTGACAAGTTGCAAATAGCTAGAACAATGCAAAACTGCAGACGGCAGTCAGTACAGCAATTACTGAATTAAGTCAGTACCCGTACCGGTATAACATAAGTCAGCATCACTAATCCAATTTCATAATTCTGTACCGGTACCGTACCGTATTGAACTCAAGTTCGATCGAATGACTTGATTTACAATTACCCGGTACCGGTACCTAAACCACTGTGAAGCTAGTAGCAATTTGACCTTTGTGTGCGGCGAAGCGGAAAGGTTAATATTTACGGCAGAAATGGAGGCGTGTCAGAATCTACACCCGAAAAAATGAAGATAAAAGAAATTAGCATACTATTATGGGAAATATGTTTATAATTTAGGAAAAATAACAAGTATATAACCAAAAAATAAATATTAAAAGCTTGAAAAGTTTTTCACTCAACTAGAACCTAAGCCTTTTTCATTTTAAAATCAAGGGTATTCTCATAGCGAATATGGCCTTGTTTGAAAAAAATACGTATATCGACAAAAGATAATTTAGTCAATTTTCAAAGCCCAGCTGCACACCCTTCCCCACAAGAGGCATTCGATTTGATTATTTCTCATTAAAGAAGATTACCAGAAGTTTTTCACACAACTAGAACCTAAGCCTTTATTATTTTAGAATCTGGGGTATTCTCATAGCAAAAATGGCCTTATTTGGAAAAATTACATATAGCGAAATAAGCTTATTTAGTCAATTTTAAAAGCCTAGCAGCACACCCTTCCGCACAAGAGGCATTCGATTTGATTATTTCCCATTAAAGAGGTTTACCTGAAGTTTTCCACACAACTAGAACCTAAGCCTTTTTTATTTTAGAATCTACGTTTTTCTCATGGCGAAAATGGCCCTAATTAGAAAAATTACGCATAGCGAAAAAAGCTAATTTAGTCAATTTTGAAAGCCTAGCAGCACACCCTTCCGCACAAGAGGCATTCGATTTGATTATTTCATGTTAAAGAGGTTTACCTGAAGTTTGCAACACAACTAGAACCTAAGCCTTTTTTATTTTAGAATCTGGGGTATTCTCATATCGAAAATGGCCTTATTTGGAAAAATTACATATAGCGAAATAAGCTTATTTAGTCAATTTTCAAAGCCTAGCAGCACACCCTTCCGCACAAGAGGCATTCGATTTGATTATTTCATGTTGAAGAGGCATACCTGAAGTTTTTCCTACAACTAGAACCTAAGCCTTTTTTATTTTATAATCTACGTTATTCTTATGGCGAAAATGGCCTTATTTGGAAAAATTACATATAGCGAAATAAGCTTATTTAGTCAATTTTAAAATCCTAGTAGCACACCCTTCCGCACAAGAGGCATTCGATTTGATTATTTTCCATTAAAGAGGTTTACCTGAAGTTTTCCACACAACTAGAACCTAAGCCTTTTTTATTTTAGAATCTACGTTTTTCTCATGGCGAAAATGGCCCTAATTAGAAAAATTACGCATAGCGAAAAAAGCTAATTTAGTCAATTTTGAAAGCCTAGCAGCACACCCTTCCGCACAAGAGGCATTCGATTTGATTATTTCATGTTAAAGAGGTTTACCTGAAGTTTGCCACACAATTAGAACCTAAGCCTTTTTTATTTTAGAATCTGGGGTATTCTCATAGCGAAAATGGCTTTATTTGGAAAAATTACATATAGCGAAATAAGCTTATTTAGTCAATTTTCAAAGCCTAGCAGCACACCCTTCCGCACAAGAGGCATTCGATTTGATTATTTCATGTTAAAGAAGTTTACCTGAAGTTTTTCCTACAACTAGAACCTAAGCCTTTTTTATTTTATAATCTACGTTATTCTTATGGCGAAAATGGCCTTAATTGGAAAAATTACGTATAGCGAAAAAAGCTAATTTAGTCAATTTTCAAAGCCTAGCAGCACACCCTTCCGCACAAGAGGCATTCGATTTGATTATTTCATGTTAAAGAGGTTCACCTGAAGTTTTCTACACAACTAGAACCTAAGCCTTTTTTATTTTAGAATCTACGTTATTCTTATGGCGAAAATGGCCTTAATTGGAAAAATTACGTATAGCGAAAAAAGCTAATTTAGTCAATTTTGAAAGCCTAGCAGCACACCCTTCCGCACAAGAGGCATTCGATTTGATTATTTCCCATTAAAGAAGATTACCTGAAGTTTTCCACACAACTAGAACCTAAGCCTTTTTTATTTTATAATCTACGTTATTCTTACGGCGAAAATAGCCTTATTTTGAAAAATTACGTATAGCGAAAAAAGCTAATTTAGTCAATTTTCAAAGCCTAGCAGCACACACTTCCGCACAAGAGGCATTCGATTTGATTATTTCCCATTAATGAAGATTACCTGAAGTTTTCCACACAACTAGAACCTAAGCCATTTTTAGTTTAGAATCTGGGGTATTCTCATAGCGAAAATGGCCTTATTTGGAAAAATTACATATAGCGAAATAAGCTTATTTAGTCAATTTTCAAAGCCTAGCAGCACACCCTTCCGCACAAGAGGCATTCGATTTGATTATTTCATGTTAAAGAGGTTTACCTGAAATTTTTCCTACAACTAGAACCTAAGCCTTTTTTATTTTATAATCTACGTTATTCTTATGGCGAAAATGGCCTTAATTGGAAAAATTACGTATAGCGAAAAAAGCTAATTTAGTCAATTTTGAAAGCCTAGCAGCACACCCTTCCGCACAAGAGGCATTCGATTTGATTATTTCCCATTAAAGGAGATTACCTGAAGTTTTCCACACAACTAGAAACTAAGCCTTTTTTATTTTATAATCTACGTTATTCTCATAGCGAAAATGGCTTTATTTGGAAAAATTACATATAGCGAAATAAGCTTATTTAGTCAATTTTCAAAGCCTAGCAGCACACCCTTCCGCACAAGAGGCATTCGATTTGATTATTTCATGTTAAAGAGGTTTACCTGAAGTTTTTCCTACAACTAGAACCTAAGCCTTTTTTTTTTATAATCTACGTTATTCTTATGGCGAAAATGGCCTTATTTGGAAAAATTACATATAGCGAAATAAGCTTATTTAGTCAATTTTAAAAGCCTAATAGCACACCCTTCCGCACAAGAGGCATTCGATTTGATTATTTTCCATTAAAGAGGTTTACCTGAAGTTTTCCACACAACTAGAACCTAAGCCTTTTTTATTTAAGAATCTACGTTTTTCTCATGGCGAAAATGGCCCTAATTAGAAAAATTACGCATAGCGAAAAAAGCTAATTTAGTCAATTTTGAAAGCCTAGCAGCACACCCTTCCGCACAAGAGGCATTCGATTTGATTATTTCATGTTAAAGAGGTTTACCTGAAGTTTGCCACACAATTAGAACCTAAGCCTTTTTTATTTTAGAATCTGGGGTATTCTCATAGCGAAAATGGCTTTATTTGGAAAAATTACATATAGCGAAATAAGCTTATTTAGTCAATTTTCAAAGCCTAGCAGCACACCCTTCCGCACAAGAGGCATTCGATTTGATTATTTCATGTTAAAGAAGTTTACCTGAAGTTTTTCCTACAACTAGAACCTAAGCGTTTTTTATTTTATAATCTACGTTATTCTTATGGCGAAAATGGCCTTAATTGGAAAAATTACGTATAGCGAAAAAAGCTAATTTAGTCAATTTTGAAAGCCTAGCAGCACACCCTTCCGCACAAGAGGCATTCGATTTGATTATTTCATGTTAAAGAGGTTTACCTGAAGTTTGCAACACAACTAGAACCTAAGCCTTTTTTATTTTAGAATCTGGGGTATTCTCATAGCGAAAATGGCCTTTTTTGGAAAAATTACGTATAGCGAAAAAAGCGTAATTTTTTCAATTAGGGCCATTTTTGCCATGAGAAAAACGTAGATTCTGAAATAAAAAAGGCTTATGTTTAATTTGTGTGGCAAATTTCAGGTAAACCTTTTTAACATGAAATAATCAAATCGAATGCCTCTTGTGCGGAAGGGTGTGCTGCTAGGCTTTGAAAATTGACTAAATAAGCTTATTTCGCTATATGTTTTTTTCCAAATAAGGCCATTTTCGCTATGAGAATACCCCAGATTCTAAAATAAAAAAGGCTTAGCTTCTAGTTGTGTGGCAAACTTCAGGTAAACCTCTTTAACATGAAATAATCAAATCGAATGCCTCTTGTGCGGAAGGGTGTGCTGATAGGCTTTGAAAATTGACTAAATTAGCTTTTTTCGCTATAAGTAATTTTTCCAATTAAGGCCATTTTCGCCATGAGAATAACGTAGATTCAAAAATAAAAAAGGCTTAGGTTCTAGTTGTGTAGAAAACTTCAAGTAAACCTCTTTCAACATGAAATAATCAAATCATATGCCTCTTGTGCGGAAAGGTGTGCTGCTAGGCTTTGAAAATTGACTAAATTAGCTTTTTTCGCTATACGTAATTTTTCAAAATAAGGCCATTTTCGCCATAAGAATAACGTAGATTCTAAAATAAAAAAGGCTTAGGTTCTAGTTGTAGGAAAAACTTCAGGTAAACCTCTTTAACGTGAAATAATCAAATCGAATGCGTCTTGTGCGGAAGGGTGTGCTGCTAGGCTTTGAAAATTGACTAAATAAGCTTATTTCGCTATACGTAATTTTTCAAAATAAGGCCATTTTCGCCATAAGAATAACGTAGATTCTAAAATAAAAAAGGCTTAGGTTCTAGTTGTAGGAAAAACTTCAGGTAAACCTCTTTAACGTGAAATAATCAAATCGAATGCCTCTTGTGCGGAAGGGTGTGCTGCTAGGCTTTGAAAATTAACTAAATAAGCTTATTTCGCTATACGTAATTTTTCCAAATAAGGCCATTTTCGCTATGAGAATACCCCAGATTCTAAAATGAAAAAGGCTTAGCTTCTAGTTGTGTGGCAAACTTCAGGTAAACCTCTTTAACATGAAATAATCAAATCGAATGCGTCTTGTGCGGAAGGGTGTGCTGCTAGGCTTTGGAAATTGACTAAATTAGCTTTTTTCGCTATAAGTAATTTTTCAAAATAAGGCCATTTTCGCCATAAGAATAACGTAGATTCTAAAATAAAAAAGGCTTAGGTTCTAGTTGTAGGAAAAACTTCAGGTAAACCTCTTTAACGTGAAATAATCAAATCGAATGCCTCTTGTGCGGAAGGGTGTGCTGCTAGGCTTTGAAAATTAACTAAATAAGCTTATTTCGCTATACGTAATTTTTCCAAATAAGGCCATTTTCGCTATGAGAATACCCCAGATTCTAAAATGAAAAAGGCTTAGCTTCTAGTTGTGTGGCAAACTTCAGGTAAACCTCTTTAACATGAAATAATCAAATCGAATGCGTCTTGTGCGGAAGGGTGTGCTGCTAGGCTTTGGAAATTGACTAAATAAGCTTATTCCGCTATATGTAATTTTTCCAAATAAGGCCATTTTCGCTATGAGAATACCCCAGATTCTAAAATAAAAAAGGCTTAGCTTCTAGTTGTGTGGCAAACTTCAGGTAAACCTCTTTAACATGAAATAATCAAATCGAATGCGTCTTGTGCGGAAGGGTGTGCTGCTAGGCTTTGGAAATTGACTAAATTAGCTTTTTTCGCTATACGTAATTTTTCAAAATAAGGCCATTTTCGCCATAAGAATAACGTAGATTCTAAAATAAAAAAGGCTTAGGTTCTAGTTGTAGGAAAAACTTCAGGTAAACCTCTTTAACGTGAAATAATCAAATCGAATGCCTCTTGTGCGGAAGGGTGTGCTGCTAGGCTTTGAAAATTAACTAAATAAGCTTATTTCGCTATATGTAATTTTTCCAAATAAGGCCATTTTCGCTATGAGAATACCCCAGATTCTAAAATAAAAAAGGCTTAGCTTCTAGTTGTGTGGCAAACTTCAGGTAAACCTCTTTAACATGAAATAATCAAATCGAATGCGTCTTGTGCGGAAGGGTGTGCTGCTAGGCTCTGGAAATTGACTAAATTGGCTTTTTTCGCTATACGTAATTTTTCAAAATAAGGCCATTTTCGCCATAAGAATAACGTAGATTCTAAAATAAAAAAGGCTTAGGTTCTAGTTGTAGGAAAAACTTCAGGTAAACCTCTTTAACGTGAAATAATCAAATCGAATGCCTCTTGTGCGGAAGGGTGTGCTGCTAGGCTTTGAAAATTGACTAAATAAGCTTATTTCGCTATATGTAATTTTTCAAAATAAGGCCATTTTCGCTACGAGAATACCCCAGATTCTAAAATAAAAAAGGCTTAGGTTCTAGTTGTGTGGCAAACTTCAGGTAAACTTCTTTAACATAAAAGAATCAAATCGAATGCCTCTTGTGCGGAAGGGTGTGCTGCTAGGCTTTGAAAATTGACTAAATTAGCTTTTTTCGCTATACGTAATTTTTCCAAATAAGGCCATTTTCGCTACGAGAATACCCCAGATTCTAAAATAAAAAAGGCTTAGGTTCTAGTTGTGTGGAAAACTTCAGGTTAACTTCTTCAACTTAAAAGAATCAAATCGAATGCCTCTAGTGCGGAAGGGTGTGCTGCTAGGCTTTGAAAATTGACTAAATTAGCTTTTTTCGCTATACGTAATTTTCCAAATAAGGTCATTTTCGCTATGAGAATACCCCAGATTCTAAAATAAAAAAGGCTTAGGTTCTAGTTGTGTGGCAAACTTCAGGTAAACTTCTTTAACCTAAAGGAATCAAATCGAATGCCTCTTGGGCGGAAGGGTGTGCTGCTAGGCTTTGAAATTTGACTAAATTAGCTTTTTTCGCTATACGTAATTTTCCCAAATAAGGCCATTTTCGCTATGAGAATACCCCAGATTCTAAAATAAAAAAGGCTTAGGTTCTAGTTGTGTGGCAAACTTCAGATAAACTTCTTTAACATAAAATAATCAAGTCGAATGCCTCTTGTGTGGAGAGTGTGCTGCAGGGATTTGAAAGTTGCCAAAATTAGCTTTTTTGACTTTTGTAAATTGCGTAATTTTGTTTGTACCATTTTTATAAAATTATCGTGTATTAATGACACGATTGCACATAATTCTGGAAATTTGTCATCTCTTGAATAAAAAATTAATATTTCGCGCCACCAATATAGAAGAGACGTTATGCTGATCTTCAAAATATCCAAATTACGATATAACGATAATGTACGACATATAATAACCTGACTTCTGATTTCAGCGCCAGTGAGACATATTGAAACAAAACAATTTTTACGTTCTGTTTATTGCATGTGTTGAAGAATTTGCTTTATACTACAAATTGCATGTGAAACTTCTTAAATTACTAAGACATATTATAATGAAGTTTAACGTTTGTTACGTAATACAATACACAGTTTGAAACGAAGTAAAGCACTTTTACGGCTACGAAATGTTGTAATTTAGTAGGCTGGTTTTGAAATATTTTTAAAGTTATACAAAAATGCTCGGGGCTCTTGGTTGAATTAACACTTTAGCAAAATAAGCAGCGCGCATAAAGCATCACGGAATGGGCACCATATAAATTTTTATCGGTATCACAGTGTTTAATAATGTAAATCGAGTTGGTCAGACGATTTGGACCTCAACTCAATGGCTCGGTTGATATTGCTTATTTCTCTTAGTTCGCGTACCATCTTGCACCTCTGTATAAATGTTTGCAGGCATGAGAAGTATTTCCAAAAAATGTCACATAAATTGAACATAACTTAGCTTTTAATTAGCAGTTATTACCGAAACCTATGCAGGTGACATGGAACACTCGTTTCGTTATATTTTCAAGCTTATATGATTACGTAATCTAACATTTTTTGTCAAAATATTTGTCCTGATCAATTTTATCAGCCGAGTATATTTAATTTCGACAACGTACTATGACAAATGAAACTGCATAGGCGATCAAACCGCCGGGATGCTCTCCACTCTGTATCCTAAGTTGCCGTCAAATATATTTGAATTTACTGCTTATCGTGATGTATTTCTTCCACAGCCTGTCTACAAACTTAATCATTGTTCTCTGTGTGGAATTTAGGACTCGCCCATGTTTTACGCCACCACCCTTCAATAAGCACAAAACTGTCATATCACCCTTCAATGAGCACAAAAACGAGATTATACGCACCGCTGCGCAAAATTAGAAGAAGGTTTGCTACTAGCTTCACAGTGGTATTTCCAGATCAGCAGATTGAAGTTCTGGAATCTAGATGAAACAGATCCGGTAATTCCAAACTCCGGCATCGCACCCGAAGAACAGCGCCGAGAAGGTTTTGTTGGCTCGATGATGGAGCCATTCGCTCTTCACAACTCTTGTCAATTCTATATTATTCTGTTATTACAGAAATAGAAATTTAAATGTTAAATGATTTTGGATCGAGTGACAAAAAAAATAACGCTGACCAAGAACGAAATCATAGCTATTCATGACAAAACTATAACGCCAAAGTGACTGACTCGACATCTAGAAGTGATTTTTTTTTGCTTTCGTTAATCCTCATACTTCGGAATAATAATTTGGATGGGTGAGTTCGAGGTAAATTTGGCTCGTTTTCACATTATATTCAAGTCCGGATAATGCATGAGGAATTACGGTATTTAATTTAGCCGATGATCGATTCGTTATTTTCATCTATATTATCAACAGAAATTTATATTCAGAAAAACTGTAGACGTAATTTCTGTTATTCCAATGTGTCTGTCAATCAATCTGTCAATTTCCTTTGTTATGTATTTCGTATATTTTTGGTTATAATGCTTGTTTTCTGGTTGGCGTAAGAATAAATTTTTTATTCTCTCTCTTTCTCTTAAACTGATGGTGATTGTCACACCAAAAAATTTCTGTCAGTGGTCAAGTCTGGGATTATTATGCTAAAACATTTATACATTGTCAAGGTATCAAGCTACATTATAAGAAATATTGATGCCAATGTAGCAAAAACATCAATGAAGACAATTATATGGAAGATATTTTTTTCATTTTAAGACATGTGTAGTCAAAAAAAAATATTGTCCATGGTGGGAAATATTGAACTTCATAATGTGAAAGATTGATTGCTTCCTAATATTCAAGCATATACTGTATTTATATTAATTGTATTATATTAAATATTAATTATATTAACTGATTATCAAAGTGAAGTATTCCGTTGTTTTAGGATAGGATTTACATATTTTTTATTATTGATATTTCATTACAGTTATTCGTTTGTTATATTTAATGCAAATAGAAACGAATTTTTTTATTATTATTAATTCCTCGAAGTATTTTGTTATTATAAATAATAATGGAAGTAATACCTATATGCAGAGAACGTCGGATAATTCCCCGGAAAAACATGTCATTTTTTACAGCCGTCGTACTATATTTCGTGCCTCTCGTCAGATTACTTTTCCGTGTTGAGTATGGTCCTATATTTTTATATATTGAGATAAGCCTGTCAAGTCAACCGAATTGTTTTTTCATTAACTCTTCGTCAATAATTCAATTCTTCCTCATTGAGTTTATGTCCAAGCTTTAATATATTTAAACAAAAAGAAAATGGCCTAGGCTAAAAAATTGTATAATTGGTGTATTTGAATAACTGCATTCCTATATTCTGTAGCCTATACTTTTATGTAGTGCAAATACAATATGTGTCGATTTTTTTTAGTTGGATAAATGATATAACATAATTACGTTTTCATAATAACATATTTTACCATAAAACAGTAATTTAAAATACCCCAAATAAAAATAAGGAAATAGGAAAGACGAGAGCGAACTAACGAAAAATAAAAGCTTCAGCCACTAAAAATTTTGAAGCAATTGGTCCATCAGGTAAAGAGAAAAGCGTATTCCTCATAACAACAAGAATACGAATTACAAAACGATTTATAGGTCTATACCAGTGGTTCCCAAACTAGGGTCCGCGGACCTTTTGGGGTCCGTGAAGTACTTTCCGAGGGTCCGCGAAAGAAATCTGTTGGATGGCTCACAGTTTGATAATGCAAAAATTAACTGCTTAAATTTGGAAAGACACATTTATCTCATTATGATGCTTTACAATCTCTGCTGAGGACACTGATTCTTCACTTTTTGTTTCGATTAGGCTTTCCCAATTGTGACGTCACAAAGCTATGACAGCTCCTGCCACGAACAAACCGCGGCGTCCCATGTCATGGTTTAATGGCGCTATAATTTAGTAATCAGTATTATCGGCATATTAACAAAGTCATGCGCCGTACTTTTGTTTAATATACCAAAAAAATACCAACCTACTCATTGTTTGTCACCAACAGGGGCAGCCCTGCCAATACATCCGACATGCCTTGGTTACGGCATCAAAATTTTACCCGACATGATTTTTTAATTTGCTGCCGTGGTACCGGTTTGGGGCAGCTAAAAAGTCAGTCGCCGTGGTTTAACCGGAGCTCCAGAAGTAATCTATGTGCACCAAGATGGCGCACAACCTGAACATGGTATTGTGTACCGGTTAGGGTTCAGGTCGTGCGACATCTTGGTACATATGCTTCTGGAGCGCCGTTTAGCCATAGCGGTCATTGTTTGGAAATCCCGCTAAATACCTAAAACTGCACTTGGAGGTGTAGATGGCGCTGCCTTTTTGCATGCTTGTTGTTATAGGAGAGAATTACAGTAGGTAGTTGATAAAGTATGCCACTCCGTTTCTAAATGCTGATTTACGCTTTTGTTTTGAAAGGTGGATAGCGTTAAATATAGCGCAGTCAGAAAGGCACTACGTTTTAGTTTTTAGATGTCAATGACACACGGTAACGGTAGGCATATATTTTTACGGTTTCAACTCTGTATTATCAATTTCAAAATGTCTTCTAAAATTAAAATTGAGATAATCGTATGTAATTTTATCGTGATAAACGCAGGTGAAGATATGTTTTGCACTACACCGTGTGGAGCATTTATTTTTGTTGTGATCTTGTTTTATGTGATATCTTTCTGTCTTTCTTTGATAATGTTCTATTTTAGTCAATTAGTGCACAGGGCCGCGAAACAAAAACAAAATTGCAAGAGGTCCGTCCGTCAGACAATTTTTTTGAAAAAGTTTGGGAACCACTGGTCTATACCGTGTCCAAAACGATCTATATGTATCGGTTTTATTTTGTGTCCAGTAAACTCTCTCTGGCCCTCAGCTTTGGTGGTGACATGAGCGAATCATCGGATCATAACAAGCTCACACCACTGTGAAGCTAGCAGCACTTTCAGCCAGAATATTTTTACACATTGAATATAGGTTCCACGCGCATATAATGTTCACTTATAGGTAAATATGAAAATTGAAAATGCTGATCAAAATATAATATTGGCACGAAAATAGATGAAAAATCTTTAAACTGAATGAATACAATAAATTTAACAAGAAAATAGTGTTTAAAAAAAGTCTAACTAAGCGAAAAATGAATTTTCAGGTATTCCGCAAATACAAAGTTTCGGAAAATGATCCTTTTCGGAACCTCGATTCCTCGAAAACCGCCAATAAAGGCAGCACCACGACACATTTGTAGAAAAGCAGATACCCTATAAATTCGATTTTTCTATAACAGAACAGAAGCAGTACGTTTTGGCTTGACCATATATATTACCAAACATATCGTGTAATCTAAATTTTAATAACGGCATGGACGTAACAAATTTAAAATTGATTTTGTATTTCAACTAAATTTGCTAGATAATGGATAAAATATCATTTTCTCTTTGTCACACATTAATACTGTACAGCTTTTAAACTTGGAATACGTTGCGGGAAGTATAAAACAGCAAAAAAACATTTGCGACTCCTAGTGGATTCTGTCCTGGATTACAAAAAATTATCGTTTTTAAAATGGCGATTTTTCGGAAACCGCCAATAAAGGCAGCACTACGACATATTCGGATAAAAGCAAATACCTTTTAGATTCGACTTCACTATACCATAACAGTAGCAGCACGTTTTGACTTGGCCATTTATAATACCAAACATAGCGTATATTCCTCGATTTTTAAAACAAAGGTACGTAACATATTAAAAAAGGTTTGTATTTCAACTAAAGTTGCAGGATAATTGATTAGATATCTTTTTCTCTTTGTCGCACATCAATACTGTACGTCTATTAAAGTTAGAATAAGTTTCAGAAAGTATAAAGTAATATTAAAAAAAATTTTGCGCACCCCCTTGAATTAGTTTGAGAATTTCGAAAATTATCGTTTTTGGATTGGTGATTTCTCAAAAACCGCCAATAAAGGCAGCATCACGACACATTCAGAGAAAAGCACATACCTTATAGATTCAATTTTATTATGTCAGAACGGTAGCAGCATGTTTTGACTTTGCCATATATAATACCAAACATAGCGTATACTCTTCAATTTTATGAACAATGTGGACGAAACAAAATTAAAAAGGAATTGAATGTCAACTAAATTTGCTGAACAATTGATAAAATATATATTTTTCTCTTTGGAACACATTAATACTGTACGTCTATTAAACTTAGAATGAGTTACAGAAGAAAGGTATAAAATACCAAAAAAAATTTTGGAAGGGCAATTTCTCGAAAACTGCCAATAAAGGCAGCACTACGACACATTCGGAGAAAAGTATATACCCTATAGATTTGATTTCACTATAACAAAACAGTGGCAGCATGTTTTGACTTGGCTATATATAATACCAAAATAGCGTGTATTCTCAGTTTTATAAACAATGTCGACGTAACAAATTTAAGATGGATTTGTATTTCAACTGATGCTGCTGGAAAATTGATCAAATATATTTTCCTCTTTGTCACAAATGAATACTGTACGTTTATTAAACTAAGAATTAATTGGGAAAGTTTAAAATATAAAAAAAAAACATTTTACGCTTTCTATAATGGGTTCTTTTCTGAATTCCAAAAAATAATCGTTTTTGAAAGGGCGATTTCTCGAAAACCGCCAATAAAGGCAGCATTACGACACATTCAGAAAAAAGCAAATACCTTTTAGATTCTACTTCACTATACCATAACAGTAGCAGCACGTTTTGACTTGGCCATTTATAACACCAAACATAGCGTATATCTCAATTATTTGAATAGCGTAGATGTTCACATATTTTAAAAATGTTTGGTATTTCAAATAAACTCCCCTAATATCGTAATATTCCGTTTTCTTACTTTTTCAAACACCAATACTGTGTGTTAATTAAACTTGGAATAAGATGCAAATTGTATAAAACAATGAAAAATGTCTTACAACCTATATATAATTTTTTGATTTCCCAAACATGCCGTTTTTGGAGTGACGATTTCTCGGAAAATGGCCAATAAAGGCAGCAATACGACACTTTTGGAGAATAGCAGATACGTTAAAGATTCGATTTCACCAAACCAGAACAGTAGCAGCACGTTTTGATTTGGCCATATTTAATACTAAACATAGCATATAATTTTCAATTTTATCAACTATGTAGATGTAACATATTTAAAAACGGTCAAGTATTTCAACTAAATTTACTGGATAATTCATCAAACACTTTTCTCTCTTGGTCATACATCAAAACTGTACGTTCATTAAACTTGGAATTAGTGTGCAAATCTTAAAATGCCAAAAAATGATTTGACGCCCTCTTGTGGATTTTTTTCGAAGTTTTTGAAAAAATATCGTTTTTGAAAGGGCGATTTCTCAAAAACCTCCAATAAAGGCAGCACTACGACACATTCGGAGAAAAGCAGATACCTTATAGATTTGATTCCATTATGTCAGAACAGTAGCAGCACGTTTTGACTTGGTCATATATGATACCAAACATAGTGTGTATTGAAAATGTTATAAACAATGCAGACGTAACATATTGAAAAACCGTTTGGTATTTCAACTAAATTTACTAGATAATTTATCAAAAATCATTTTCTTTTGGCATACATACATACTGTACGTCCAATAAACTTGGAATGAGTTGCGGAAAGTAGGAAATACCGAAAAAATCATTTTACGCCCTCTTGAGGATTTTTTTCGGAATTTCAAAATAATATCGTTTTTGAAAGGGCGATTTCTCAAAAATCGCCAATAAAGGCAGCACTACGACACATTCGGAGAAAAGTAGATACCTTATATATTTGATTTCATTATGTCAGAACAGTAGCAGCACGTTTTGACTTGGCCATATATAATACCAAACATAGTGTGTATTCAAAAAGTTATAAACAATGCAGACGTAACATATTCAAAAAACGTTTGGTATTTCAACTAAATTTACTAGACAAATTATCAAACATCTTCTTTTCTTGGACATACATATATACTATACGTTCATTAAACTTGGAATAAGTTGCGGAAAGTATAAAATACCAAAAAGCATTTTACGTCCGTTTGTGGATTATTTTCAAAATTTCAAAAAATTATCGTTATTGAAATAGCGATTTCTCGAAAACCGCCAATAAAGGCAGCATTACGACACATTTGGAAAAAAGCAGATACCTTATAGATTCGATTTTAATATGTCAGAACAGTAGCAGCACGTTTTGACTTGGCCATATATAATTCCAAACATAGCGTATATTTTCAATTTTATTAACTATGTAGATATGACATATTTAAAAACGGTTTGGTATTTCAACTGAATTTACTGGATAATTCATCAAATACTTTCCTCTCTTGGGTATACAACAAAACTGTACGTTCATTAAACTTGGAATTAGTGTGCAAATCTTAAAAAGCCAAAAGCTTTTCTCTCTTGGCCATATATCACAACTGTACGTTCATTAAACTTGAAATAAGTGGCAAATCTAAAAATAACAAAAAATGATTTTACTCCCTCTTGTGGATTTTTTCCGGAATTTCAAAAAAATATCGTTTTTGAAAGGGCGATTTCTCAAAAACCGCCAATAAAGGTAGCACTACGACACATTCGGAGAAAAGCAGATACCTCATAGATTTGATTTCATTATGTCAGAACAGTAGCAGCACGTTTTGACTTGGCCATATATAATACCAAACATAGCGTGTATTCAAACTTTTATAAACAATGCAGACGTAACATATTTAAAACCGGTTTGGTATTTCAACTAAATTTCCTAGATAATTTATTAAACATCTTTTTCTCTTGGACATACATATATACTGTACGTCCATTGAACTTCGAATGAGTTGCGGAAAGTATGAAATAACGGAAAATCATGTTTCGCCTTCTTGTTGATTATTTTCAAATTTTCGAAAAATGATCGTTTTTGAAATAGCGATTTCTCAAAAATTTTGCTCAAAATTTCTGTATTTTATTATTTTTAGACTGTTTCTTGTATGTGTTTTCTTATATGTACTATTTTAAATGAGATTGTTTTTCATTTTACGACGCTGTAAAATACTAAAAGTTTAATTTTCAACATGCAAATATTGCGAATTCCCTGCTGGTTAAATCAGCTATAGATATAATTCACGATATCTTCAAAATATCTTTCAGCATTACTGTTCAAAACTTTAAAAATATACTCTAGATTAGTTTTTATCTTGAAATTGAATTGAAATTACCTTGAAAAAAATAGACATTACGTGTGGACATGTTAGAGCATGTTGTTATTTTTCTGTTCTATAGTAACATGGTTATTTTATCACCCCAATGTCTGATGATCGTTGTCTAAAAGAGGATTCCTTTTCAAAATGATCTGCAACAAGCTGGTATAACATAGAATTCACTAATCATGCTTATGGAAATGCTGTGAAATGTACCTATTAAATGAGGAATTTCAAAGTGATTTCTCATTTATTTAACTCTTTCAGAGGAATTTCATCCTTAATAGCTATGCCAAAACGTGCTTGTTATGTTATGGCGTTTTTTTCCCTCTACGTCATTGACTCCTAAAGCATCCTTTATTGACCAATTTTTTAATTTGAGAAATTACACTTAGAAAAATATCGAACATTTTTAAAATTTTGGATATAATACTCGAGACTACTTACAAATTTTATGAATTAAGACAAACTAAGTAAAGATAATTGCGTAATTGTCTGTTAGAAATATTTGAAATGCAGTTGGTCTTTGGAATATGTTACATCTACATTGTTTGACAATCATAGAATATATGCTATAGCCAAATCGAAAAGTGTTGCTACTGGTTCTGCCACAATAAAATCAAATTTCTAAGTGTTCTTCTTTTTTTCTGAATAAGGAGTAATTCTGCCTATATTGGTAGATTTGGAGAAATTACTGATAAGTAAATTAAATAGGCAGAAAAGAAAAAAAAAGACAGATGTCGTTGAGGTATTTTATAAAATCCTCAACTCATTTAAATGTATTGTGCATGGAATAACTCTTTTTGAAGCTAATAGCTTAAATATTCGGTAACCTTGAAACTTGAATAATTGACTTAAAACCTTTCCTTAAATCTGTTATAAACAAGAATTTTGATGAATAATGAAATTGAATAGTGAATAATGAAGCCTTCTAAAATATGTGAACATCTACGCAATTTAAATAATTGAAAATATATACGATATATTTGGTATCATATATGGCCATGTCAAAACGAGCTGCTACTGTTCTGACATAATAAAATCATATCTATAAGGTATCTGCTTTTCTCCGAATGTGTTGTAATGCTGCCTTTATTGGCGGTTTTCGAGAAATCGCCTTTTAAAAACCATATTTCTTTGAAATTATGAAAAGAATCCACAAGAGAGCGTAAAATGATTTTTATTATTTTATACATTCCGCAACTTAGTCTGAGTCCAATAGACGTACAATATCGATGTGCGACAAAGAGAAAAATATATTTGATCACTAATCCAGCAACTTAAGTTGAAACACAAACCCTTTTTAAATTTGTTTCGTCCACATTGTTCTTAAAACTGGAGAATATACGCTATATTGGGTATTATATATGGTCTCGTCAAAACGTGCTGCTACTGTTATGATATAATAGAATTGAATATATGAGGTATCTGCTTTTCTCCGAATGTGTCGTACTGCTGCCTTTTTTGGCGGTTTTTGGAAACTCGTTACCAAAAACGGTATGTTTGATAAATTAAAAAAAAAATGAATATAGGGGGTAAGACATTTTTTGTTGTTTTATACGATTTGCAACTTATTCCAAGTTTGATGAGCGTACAGTATTGATGTATGTCTAAAAAATATATATATTTGATGAATTATCCAGTAAATTTAGTTAAAATACAAAATCTTTTTAAAATATGTTACGTCTACACTGTTTATAAAATTGTGAATACACGCTATATTGTGTGTTATATATGGCCAAGTCAAAATATACTGCTACTGTTCTGACATATAAAAATTGAATCTATGGAGTATCTGCTTTTCTTCGAATGTGTCGTAGTGCTGCCTTTATTGGCGGTTTTGGGGAAATCGCCACTCCAAAAACGGTATGTTCGAGATATTAAAAAAAAATTACTATGGGGCGTAAGTCATTTTTTTGTTGTTTTATACAATTTGCAACTTATTCCAAGTTTAATGAACGTTCATTATTGATGTACGTCCAAAAAAAAAGATGTTTGATGAATTATCCAGTAAATTTAGTTGAAATACCAAACTGTTTTTAAATATGTTACGTCTGCATTGTTTATAAAAGTTTAAATTCACGCTATGTTTGGTATCATATATGACCAAGTCAAAACGTGCTGCTACTGTTCTGACTTATTAAAATCGAATCTATAAGGTATCTGCTTCTCTCCAAATGTGTCGTAATGCTGCCTTTATTGGCGGTTTTCGAGAAATCGCCCTTTCAAAAACGATAATTTTTCGAAATTCCGAAAAGGATCCACAAGAGAGCGTCAAATCATTTTTTGGCATTTTAAGATTTGCACACTAATTCCAAGTTTAATGAACGTACAGTTTTGTTGTATACCCAAGAGAAGAAAGTATTTGATGAATTTTCCAGTAAATTTAGTTAAAATACCAAACCGTTTTTAAATATGTCACATCTACATTTTTTAATAAAATTGAAAATATACGCTATGTTTGGAATTATATATGGCCAAGTCAAAACGTGCTGCTACTGTTCTGACTTACTAAAATCGAATCTATAAGGTATCTGCTTCTCTCCAAATGTGTCGTAATGCTGCCTTTATTGGCGGTTTTCGAGAAATCGCTATTTCAATAACGATAATTTTTTGAAATTTTGAAAATAATCCACAATAGGACGTAAAATTCTTTTTGGTATTTTATACTTTCCGTAACTTATTCCAAGTTTAATGAACGTATAGTATATATGTATGTTCAAGAGAAAAGAGGTTTGATAAATTATCTAGGAAATTTATTTGAAATACCAAACCGTTTTTAAATATGTTACGTCTGCATTGTTTATAAAAGTTTGAATACACGCTATCTTTGGTATTATATATGGCCAAGTCAAAACGTGCTGCTACAGTTCTGACATAATGAAATCAAATCTATAAGGTATCTGCTTTACTCCGAATGTGTCGTAGTGCTGCCTTTATTGGCGGTTTTTGATAAATCGCCCTATCAAAAACGATATTTTTTTTATAAAAATTGGAAAAAAATCCACAAGAGGGCGTCAAATCATTTTTTGTTATTTTAGGATTCGCCGTCTTATTCCAAGTTTAATGAACATACAGTTTTGATGTATGACCAAGAGAGAAAAGTGTTTGATGAATTATCCAGTAAATTAAGTTGAAATACCTAACCGTTTTTAAAAATGTTACATCTACATAGTTGATAAAATTGAAAATTATACGCTATGTTTGGTATTATATATGGCCAAGTCAAAACGTGCTGCTACTGTTCTGACATAATAAAGTCGAATCTATAAGGTATCTGCTTTTCTCCGAATGTGTCGTAGTGCTGCCTTTATTGGCGGTTTTTGAGAAATCGCTATTTCAAAAACGATAATTTTTCGAAAATTTGAAAATAATCAACAAGAAGGCGAAACATGATTTTCCGTTATTTCATACTTTCCGCAACTCATTCCAAGTTCAATGGACGTACAGTATATATGTATGTCCAAGAGAAAAAGATGTTTGATAAATTATCTAGAAAATTTAGTTGAAATACCAAACAGTTTTTAAATATGTTACGTCTGCATTGTTTATAAAAGTTTAAATACACGCTATGTTTGGTATTATATATGACCAAGTCAAAATGAGCTGCTACTGTTCTGACATGATGAAATCAAATCTATAAGGTATCTGCTTTACTCCGAATGTGTCGTAGTGCTGCCTTTATTGGCGGTTTTTGAGAAATCGCCCTTTCAAAAACGATAATTTTTTGAAATTCCGAAAAGGATCCACAAGAGGGCGTCAAATCATTTTTGGCATTTTAAAATTTGCACACTAATTCCAAGTTTAATGAACGTACAGTTTTGTTGTATACCCAAGAGAAGAGAGTATTTGATGAATTTTTCAGTAAATTTAGTTGAAATACCAAACCGTTTTCAAATATGTCACATCTACATTTTTTAATAAAATTGAAAATATACGCTATGTTTGGAATTATATATGGCCAAGTCAAAACGTGCTGCTACTGTTCTGACTTATTAAAATCGAATCTATAAGGTATCTGCTTCTCTCCGAATGTGTCGTAGTGCTGCCTTTATTGGCGGTTTTTGAGAAATCGCTATTTCAAAAACGATAATTTTTCGAAAATTTGAAAATAATCAACAAGAAGGCGAAACATGATTTTCCGTTATTTCATACTTTCCGCAACTCATTCCAAGTTCAATGGACGTACAGTATATATGTATGTCCAAGAGAAAAAGATGTTTGATAAATTATCTAGAAAATTTAGTTGAAATACCAAACAGTTTTTAAATATGTTACGTCTGCATTGTTTATAAAAGTTTAAATACACGCTATGTTTGGTATTATATATGACCAAGTCAAAATGAGCTGCTACTGTTCTGACATGATGAAATCAAATCTATAAGGTATCTGCTTTACTCCGAATGTGTCGTAGTGCTGCCTTTATTGGCGGTTTTTGAGAAATCGCCCTTTCAAAAACGATAATTTTTTGAAATTCCGAAAAGGATCCACAAGAGGGCGTCAAATCATTTTTGGCATTTTAAAATTTGCACACTAATTCCAAGTTTAATGAACGTACAGTTTTGTTGTATACCCAAGAGAAGAGAGTATTTGATGAATTTTTCAGTAAATTTAGTTGAAATACCAAACCGTTTTCAAATATGTCACATCTACATTTTTTAATAAAATTGAAAATATACGCTATGTTTGGAATTATATATGGCCAAGTCAAAACGTGCTGCTACTGTTCTGACTTATTAAAATCGAATCTATAAGGTATCTGCTTCTCTCCGAATGTGTCGTAGTGCTGCCTTTATTGGCGGTTTTTGAGAAATCGCCCTTTCAAAAACGATATTTTTTTAAAAACTTCGAAAAAAATCCACAAGAGAGCGTCAAATCATTTTTTGCCATTTTAAAATTTGCACACTAATTCCAAGTATAATGAACGTACAGTTTTGTTGTATACCCAAGAGAAGAAAGTATTTGATGAATTTTTCAGTAAATTTAGTTGAAATACCAATTCGTTTTTAAATATGTCACATCTACATTTTTTAATAAAATTGAAAATATACGCTATGTTTGGAATTATATATGGCCAAGTCAAAACGTGCTGCTACTGTTCGGACTTATTAAAATCGAATCTATAAGGTATCTGCTTCTCTCCAAATGTGTCGTAGTGCTGCCTTTATTGGCGGTTTTCGAGAAATCGCTATCTCAATTACGATAATTTTTTGAAATTTTGAAAATAATCCGCAAGAGGACAAAAAATGCTTTTTCGTATTTCATACTTTCCGCAACTTATTCCAAGTTTAATGAACGTACAGTATATATGTATGGCCAAAGAAGATGTTTGATAATTTGTCTAGTAAATTTAGTTGAAATACCAAACGTTTTTTGAATATGTTACTTCTGCATTGTTTATAACTTTTTGAATACACGCTATGTTTGGTATTATATATGGCCAAGTCAAAACATGCTGCTACTGTTCTGACATAATGGAATCAAATCTATAAGGTATCTGCTTTTCTCCGAATGTGTCGTAGTGCTGCCTTTATTGGCGGTTTTTGAGAAATCGCCCTTTCAAAAACGATATTTTTTTGAAATCCCGAAAAAAATCAACAAGAGGGCGTAAAATCATTTTTTGTTATTTTTAGATTTGCCACTTATTCCAAGTTTAATGAACGTACAGTTGTGATATATGGCCAAGAGAGAAAAGTATTTGATGAATTATCCAGTAAATTTAGTTGAAATACCAAACCGTTTTTAATTATTTTACATCTACATAGTTAATAAAATTGAAAATTATATGCTATGTTTGGTATCATGTATTGCCAGTTAAAACGTGCTGCTACTGTTCTGACATATTAAAATCGAATCTATAGGGTATCTGCTTTTTTTCGAATGTGTCGTAGTGCTGCCTTTATTGGCGGTTTTTGAGAAATCGCCCTTTCAAAAACGATAATTTTGTGAAATTTATCAAAGAATCGACAAGAGGGCGTAAATTTTTTTTCGGTATTTCAGACTTTCCTCAACTTATTCTACTTTTAATGAAATGCATTATTGTTGTGTGACAAAGAGAAAAATATCTTCTTTGATGAACTATCCAGTAAATTTAGTTGAAATACAAAATCAGTTTCAAATTTGTTGTATATACATTGTTTTAAAAATTGAAGAATATACGCTATGTTTAGTATTATATATGGTCAAGTCAAAACGTGCTGAGACTGTTCTGACATAATGAAATCGAATCTTTGAGGTTTCTACTTTTCACCAATGGTGTTGCAATGCCGCCTTTATTGGAGGTTTTCATGAAACGACCATGTTACACGACGAAAATTCAGTCATTTTTAAACATCTCTCAAAGAATTATAAAAAAAATTTGTGCACTGTAACAGTCGCTTTAGCTTGTTTACTATATATTAACAATACGAGGAGTGTAGTTAATGATTGTTTTGCTTTAATTGCTATTGTGAAACTAATCAAAATATACACTTTCTTCTTTAAAAATCATTGGGAACATTTAATTGTACGCGTGGGTATTTTCTGCGATTCTGTCAGTCACAATTTCGTGTTTTGCTGCTAGCTTCACAGAGGTCAAGCACACTGCCCACTGGACTGGTATGCCAATAATGCCGTTCTGCAGCATCTTGTTCTTCCCACCGAGCCATCTATCTCTCCACTTGCCTTATTTTATGATTGATTGATGGAACATTTGGCGTTTTGGAATGACGATGGACACATAGAAGATGAAACTCATTTATACAAGTCAAGAAACAAATGCGAGAAATGCAAGTAAGATGTTTAGTACCGGCGATGCTAGCCTACCGGTACTGGAACACAGTACCGGGTCTAGCGAAGTAAACGTCGTATGGTACAGGTGGTACGGTAACTCCTTAAATAACACCAGACAGAAATGTGATGTGAAAATTTATGATTAAAATAAATTGTTTGACACAGACTGAAATTCCTGACATGCGCATTTCTGCATTTAGTTAAAATCAAACCCTCTCAGTCTTCAATAAAGCAGGTATGTCCTATACCAAATACAGAAATGATGTATCTATGGCGTTCCGCGGGAGACTTTTATTTTAAAAAAAATTTGGGCAGTATTTTTACATGACATTTTTGTTTGGCATTATTTAAGCATTTACGGGGTGTACTTAATACTTATTCAGACCCACAGTATCGGTCTACAGGTTTTCTGGTTTCAGTGTTTAGTCATTTGGCTGACAATTTTCGATAACGTTATACAGTTATACGAATACTAATTTAATTTAAACACTAAAAAATTATTTTTGCAAAATTAAAAACACTTTGTTGTGTTACAGGAGACCTACGAATGTTTGTTTATGTCATGTCTTTCCTGCAAATCCTGTTGGCTTAAATAAAACTAAGTTGTTCATTCTACAACATCCCAAGGAATGTAGTCGACCACTCCATACAACAGTGATTCTTGAAGCTTGTATCAAGTCAAGTTTCTGCAAAATATTCAGAGGCAACAGGTTCCCAGAATCTAAATTTTCAGATTTGTATGCATCACTGAAAGAAAAAAACACCATTCTGATGTACCCAGGACCTCATGCAATTCCTCTATACGAGTTGAAAATGAATGAGAAAGATATTTGTAATATTGTTCTCTTGGATGGCACATGGAAACAAGCACAAAATATGTACAAACGATGCAAGTTTCTCCACAGTCTACCATTGGTATGGTAATAATCTTTTGTTATCTGTGCAATTTTGCTGATAAACTATTTATGTTAAAAGTCGGTTTACTGATATAGCATGTATCTGCAGCCAAATCCTCTCCATGTTGTGAAATTTTGAATTCTTCTAAGTTATACTCCGCTCTGTATACTTTTACAGGAGACCTCATAAGAGAGTCTAAACAATTTTATATGTGCTTGTTTTCATTGAATCCTGTGAATATATTTCAAACCATTTTCCTCTCTTTTTTTTGTTTAGTTTCAAAACAAGGTTTCCTAAGAGTAGGTTAACAGTTATTGAAAAGTGTACCACTCTGTCGTATGATGTGCTGTTGACTTGTGATTATTTCTGTTTTCCATATCAGTGGTTGTAATTTAATCTCAAATATTTTCATGTGGAAGGTTTCGATTGAAACTCAACAGAACAGTGAATACGTTGTCAGAACACAACCCAACGAAAAATGTCTTAGTACAGTAGAATGCGCCGCAGTTGCACTATCACATTGGGAACAAGATAAGGCAATTGGAGAAGTATGTAATCGTATACACTTTATTTTTGGCATGCAGATATCATTGGAATTTTGGCAATCTTCCACAGAAATCTCCTGGCACAAAAGATGCCCTTGTATTTCTTCCGTATTTGCAACATTTTCAATATGTTGCATATCATTACGATATCTATCATTAAGGTGTAACTTTTTGTTTCTAGATGCTGTTAAAACCTCTTCGAACGATGTGTCAGTTTCAGTTGGATTATGGTGAAAAAGTACATGAACCAAAAACGAGAATGTCATTCAGATGATGATTACTCATATTGGGGCTGCAACACAAACATGGCATGTTTGTTATACTGGTGTAAGCCACTTTTGAGGAATGACTGATCATGGGTCAGGGTATGTTTCTGAAGAAAATTTTCAGTAACTTCATGCAATATATAGTAACTTCAGACTATATATAAATTTCAGGGCATCATCCGACCCGCAATGCGTTGGTCCTTGTAAGTCCAGTGATACACCTAAACTGTGAGAAATGTTTTATGGAATACCTGAGCCCCTTTTTCTGCCAAGCTATTTTCTGCAAACTGGGTGTTCATCTAAAGCGGTACCGATGCAAGAGCTTCGTGGCCATGTATTGGACTAAGAGCAATGCTCTTCTACTGTCTGTTTACCAATATTACATGACCCTTTCTGTACGAAATGTTTGTATGCCCATTTTATGGAACCTTATGATTTTACATCCTAGGTGTGACGTAACACATGACTTATTTACGCTTTACGGCCGTCTGGAATTTTCCTTGCCTCGAGGTAGACGCTAGTTGCGGATTAGAAGGATGCTTTGCAATTATATATTTTATTAATGATGGGTTTTCCTATTTTGAGAGGATTGTACTTATGCCATACCTTACATGACTGTTATCAGGTGGAAATTCATACTTGAATATTTTTGGTTTATTCATATAATTACCCGAATAGGATTGCTGTATATTTTTGCATCGTTTTATTGATCATTGTCTTATTTTGTATCTTAGCATACCTGTGACTGTTCTTTGAGTCCTTGTCAAAAATAGTCAATTTATCACTAACGCTAACATTAATAATGTAAGCCGTGAACACAATAAAGTTCTTTCTCAACACAAGTGCGGAATTGTCGGTTGACAGATTGCAGTGTTGTTCAGTTGTTGGTGCATCAGTGCATAGATTGAAGACATGCATTTGAGGACCCAAGGGACAGGACGTGACTTCAGTTACCCTGTAACTTGGCGGAGTCGCAGTGGGAGACATAGGTACCGGTACCTACCCTACGTGTACTTATCCCACACTTTCTAACCAATCAATTTCTTTCATTAAGTGTAATTGAAAGATATTTAATAAGGACACTGGGGTGAGCAAATGCCTAAAAATGTACTTTACCGTGGCTTTTCAGTGCATACAGCATTGGTTAACTGATAACAGTCTTATGAGACGTATACTTGGTTTCGTAATGGGATCGGGGCTAGCGACGCGGTGGAATTATCAAAGTTTCCAATAATAACAATTAAAATGAATCATGGTGTGGTACAACATTTACTAAAAGTATCGTAGATTTAGTTTCATTGGACCATGAATAACTCGAAGTTGCATACAAAATAGAAATTTCGTTTCACAAATAATAAATAACTTTGAAGTGACGCTTCCCCGTGCTTTTATTTGTGTTTTCATTAGATTTAGGGATAAGTAGACGCCAGTGGTTGGCTGTAGCCGTAACGGCGTTCCGGTTGTTGAACATTTTATTGCATTTGCGTTCCTGTTGTTGAAATAAAATTATGGTACAAAAAGTCAAGTTTAGCTGGTTAAACTAGTTATTAATTTATGTTTTGTTACATTATAATTCGTAATTTTTTTTTTACATCACATCACGCAAATAGTTAGTACAGAAGTAACGTGTAATGAATATTTCTCCGACATTTGACCGCATGGAAAATCATCCTATACCTTTCTGAAAATAACATTTGTATTGAATTGCTATAAATATTCTTGTAATTCTGCACAGACATATTTCAGATAATTTCTTCGTATATCATTGCAGTTCTTCGACTCTATCTTAGGACAGTCAAAACATTCTGTCCGCGTCGTGTTGTAAATATATTACATTTTTGCGATTTTGGTGCGTTCCGGTTGTTGCGATTTTTCCAGCTCATCACTGAGTAGACCATTTGACAAGGTTCGTCGGACAGCCCATCTGCTCTGGCGTTTTGTGTTGGGCAATAGACAATAAAATGTTTGTCATATAATAAATTTAATAAACATCAATAAATTTTGTCATGCGAGAAACCCCAGAACAGTTTAGATTCAGACACGAAGTATTGTACATTAGGATACCGGATTTCATCGCAATTGACGGGAGGTCGCGAAATACCAGAACTGGTCATCATGAGAGATTTAAAACTAGTCAAAAATAAAAAGTAATGGGAAAAAAAACAATTGGCACAAAGAGATACTCGAACATTTCAAAAATTAAACACAAAGTATAAATCCTAATAGGATTTATACATTTATCCCGAGGTAGAGGAAACCCGATAGGACGTCTCAATTATGTGGTGAATTACGGCCTCTCGACCAGTTACCAGATCATGTCGGCTATGGGATTAGCTAGCCAATATATATGTGATTTTACAAGGTGCGATTCCACACTGTCATATCTGACTGTATTTACATAGATACAACAGTGGTACTCAACCTTTTATGGCTCATGGCCCCCTTCCAGCGCCCTTTTGCACTCGTGCTCGCTCGTGCTCTCTTTGCTTTTGCTGGCGCTGAGTAAGGACCGTATTTTGTCGCTCTTCTATTTCATCTGCTTTAATCGTGGATTTTACACTATTTTAATAAAGTCTTTTGTTTGCATCGTGAACTTCGAACCTATTTGTGTGTCTTTGCAGCACACTGGATCTTCTGAACTAATTATTCCAGTATTATCAGACTGTATTAGTGGCGAGCACCTACCGGTATTCCGGTTAAGTCGTACTGTTGCAAATTGACGAGCAAGCGCCAGGATTGAAAAATCATACGATTTTTTTGATTAAAAGTTCATGATGTCACACCGAAGAAAGAATTGCGACCTTGAACGCAACAAAATATGGGATAAAATTGTCGAGATGGAAACCGAAAACAAAGAAATTAAAAACATGAATAAAGTACTAGAGGCTGAAAATAAAGAATTGGCTAGACAACTGCAAATAGTCTATGCTAGTGTTGCAAAACTTGAAAAAAGAGATTTTGGCATGAAGGAAGTACTCGAACGGGTTGTATGCCGTCTGGAAAGCATTGACGAGGTCATGGCTGAGAGTGAGGTGCCATCATTTATTCCGAAACCTATATTAGAAACCCCTGAGGTGCCTAAGAGTGTTGATAGGAATGGTGAACCAGACTGCCCTGATAATGAATGTTTGATGAATGGTACCGGTAATGTTAAAAAATTGAATTTTGCTGATGAGTGTGTGGTTGACCAGTCTACACCTATGCATGCAAGTGTGAATGGAAATGTTACTGATTGCAAGGCAGTTCCTTTTGGTATGAATAATAGTATGAGAATGGATATCCAGTCTGATACTTTTAATGGTGATGGTATGTCTTTGGATGATTATTTGGTCATTTTTCATTCATTACTACCTGTAATGGATGGACTGATAAAATTGCTGGTGTTCATTTTGCTGCATGTATGCGTGGGAAGGCTTTGTCCTTGCAGTGAATCACCTGAAAAAGCGTTATTATTCAGAGGGTAAGGAGTCATACTTTGCTACTCTGTTTAATAACAGGAAGAAGTTGGCTGGCCACTGAGACGCCAACGGAATATGCTACTTCCCTTTGCGCATTGTCAAGGAAGGCTTGTGTAAGATGTGTAAGACTTTGACAATCAGGCAAACTCAGAGTTTGTATGAATTAATTACTGTGGATGATGTATGTCATTCTATTGATGCTACGCACAGTGCACCTGGATTTAATCGTGCTAGTAAGCGCATGGTAGCTGTTGTGAATAATTCTGAGCGTGATGATGGTGTGTGTAAATCTGAATTTAGTAAGCTGCGGAATGATATTAAAGAGATGCTTGACAGTTTTCGTGCTATGTTTGACAAAGGTCATCAACCCCGATTTTTTCGTCAGAAGGGTGGGCGTAGGAATGAAGGTATTACTTGCTATGGTTGTGGTGCCGAGGGTCACATACGTAGGTATTTATAACGGCTCAGCACCATACGATGGCGATGTGCTCGTTAGGGTGATTGGAATAAATAGATCGTACAGGCACTTTTTTTTTGATGACGCGGTTCTGTCTGAGTTCCTTTCAAAGTTCGAAACGATTGTCCAAAGATGTTTATTGTTGAGTCAAAATAGTAGTCAAATAATGATGAAATAGTTGTCAAACAGTAATCCGGTAAAATACAGTGCTATTACACAGGAGGGACCAATAATAACTATATGAAACAGGAAAATAGAATTATATGATGTAAATTTAAACTACGCCTAATTAATAATACCAAAAGTCCCCCGATTGATTAAGATACAAATTTATACGTCCTACCTCCAAGCGGCTCACGCCGAAAGAGATCCCGCCAACACCAAAATGGTCAGGGTTCAATGCCCTAAGTTACCGTTGCCAGTTTAGTTATAATAATAGCGGTCACCGTTTAGAATCATGACCGCTACATGGCTCCCCAAATCAGTTCCTCTCGTATGGAAGTACAAGGGGGACTGATTTCTATTTAATAAAAACAAACAAGAACCAACTGTGAAAACCAAAGTGAAGCTTCGCCGCCGGTGCACCATTAAGCATTTCAAATTGAATAATGTCAAAACATAACGATTGGCTCCACCGCCGGGGAAACCCCACAAACAAGTAATAACAAGCGAAAATATAAAAACGCTTTATAAAGGTTCTAAAACGATTGGCTCCACCGTCGGGGAAACCCCACATACGAGAAAAACAGAAAGCAGTTTATAAAATTACAAAGGTATCAAATTGTGAGAAAAGTTGTAAACCCGTCAATTACGTTCAATAGAAACACACAAAACATATGCAAATAGCAAAACATCAAAAAATTATTAACACAATAAGAACGTAGTGATAAAATTAATCAACTACTAACACAGTAAATAAGTAAATTCAAGTTACTAACACAATAAATGTGTAATGCAATCAATCCTCCACAGACCTGGAACCCTCATTGGCAATTAAAAGAACAAGCTTGTGTACAGGCCGGTCTAAATAAGCTGTGACCCCAACCCGCTTACCATTGGTTGTTAACAAACTTGTGGCAAGCTGAAGTCTTACTTTACGTACTAGCCCATCACCACTGGGGAAAACCTCAACAACCTTTCCTAATTTCCATGAATTTCTAGGAGACCCATCCTCAATAACATGGACAATATCACCCAGAGCAAGATTTCTCTTTGGAAAGACCCATTTCTGTCTTTCTTGCAAAAGGTGAAGGCATTCTCGTCGGTACCTGTACCAAAATTCATTAACAAGATATTGTACACGTCTCCATCGTTTTAAAAGATACTGATCAGACTTTTGGAAATTACCTGGAGGTGGCAACAAAACCTTGGGCTTGAGTGTTAAAATATGGTTAGGAGTCAGTGGTTCAGGTGCCAGAGGATCACTCAAATTAGCAACTGCCAATGGTTTCGAATTAACAACCTGCTCGGCCTCCACTAACACAGTGCGAAATGATTCTTCGCATAATATGTGACCAAACTGTAAAAACAGGGGCTCCAAGGCAGAACGAACAGTTCGTATCTGCCTTTCAACAAAACCCTGCATATGACTGGAATTTGGCACCCCAAATTTGAAATCGACCCAGTCACATTCACCCTGTAAGAGAAAATTTTTGATCTTGACTTGATCAAATTCCTTATAAGCCTTTCTTAATTCGTTACTTGCACCAATGAAATTGCTACCACAATCACAGCGTAGCTGTTTCACAGGGCCTCTTCGAGCAGTGAACCTACGCAAAGCATTGATAAAAGAGTCTGTGCTCATAGAATTCAGAGATTCCAGATGTACAGCTCGTGATGACAAGCAAATGAATAAAATTACCCATCGTTTCAACATGGACCTTTTTTCTTTAATAAAAAAATGCCCAAAGATATCCATGCCACAATATGTGAACGGACTGTCCAAATTAAACCTATCTTTTGGCAGGTCAGCCATCTTCTGGCCATGTGGGTTACCTCTAATTTTTTTACAAGGAACACAAGCATGTATTTGCTGAGAAACAGCAGAAGTGCCTCCCAAAATCCAATAACCAGATTGCCGTATAGCATTTAGAGTCATATAACGACCCATGTGGCCACCACGGACATGAAAATGGTGAATAATAATACTTGTGACATGACCTTTTCTAGGTAAGACAACAGGGTGTTTTACCTTAAACTCCTCTATAGAGTTTCGAATTCGTCCCCCAACTCTGACAATGCCAGAGTTATCAAGGAAGGGGTCTAATCTTGAAAACCGGTTTTTAAATGAGACTTGATCTGAGCAATCAGAATTCTTTAGTACACTTAGATCTTTACTAAAATATGAACGCTGAAGGGAAAATATAATTAAATTTTCCGCCTGGCACAAATCATCAGAAGTAACTTTCTGAAAGGCAGATTTAGGATTCTTGAGCAAATCCTTGTACTTAATACAGTTTGCAACTGCACGTTTTGCTTTAAACCAGGATGAGAAAATATTAAGTCTAGAGATATCAAAATCTTTGCCAGAACAGTCAGCTTTGAAGGCGATGGTTCGATGCACAGAGCATCCCTTCATCTCCTTCTGCACTTCTAAAATTACTTCATCATTCTGTTCAGGCTTTACTAATGGAGGAACAAATTTTCCTTCACACCACAAAAACTCTGGCCCGTTCAACCACCTACAACCAGCATTTAGCTGGTCTGCTTGCAAGCCTCGACTCGCATCATCACTCGGGTTTGCCTTGGTAGGTACATGATGCCAGGATGATGGACTAGAAAAATTATGGATAGTTTGCACCCTATTAGCCACAAAAACATTGAAACGTTTGCTCTCATTTTGTATATACCCCAGTACCACCATACTATCGACCCAGAAAAACTCTGTGGCATTTTTCAATTTTAGTTCAGTTTTAACCAAATTACTCATTCTGGCAGACACCACTGCTGCAGTCAATTCCAACCTGGGAATTGTAACATGTTTCAACGGAGCAACTCTGGCCTTACCAATTACAAGGGCACAATGTGCTTTGCCACAATCATTAACCAGACGTAAGTATGTACACTGGCCATAACCACTTTCAGAGGCATCAGAAAAGTGATGCAGTTCCACATGCTTGATATTACCAAAATTTACCGGCTTATAGCAACGATCTACTCTCAGATTCACCAAATGACAAAGATCCTTTTGCCATTTTTCCCATTTAACCCTGAAAATCTCAGGAATGGGTTCGTCCCAGTCATAACAATCCTTGCACAAGGCTTGGAGGATTTTCTTACCCTCAAGAATGACTGGTGCTACCAGACCTATGGGATCATACACACTACTGACTGCGGAAAGAATTCCCCTCCTTGTAACAGGAGTAACCTTCGAGTCAATACGAAAACACAAGCAATCACTCTCCACTAACCAGTCCACACCCAGAGCTCTTTCAACAGGTAAGGGATCAGATTTTGGATCCAAACACTGCACGCTAGGAGACACAGACAATTGAGGAACGCTTTCAAGAACCTCCCGACTATTAGACATTATCTTACAGAGATTTAAACCAGCACTCGAACACAAATTTGTGCTATTTTTTATCAACTCAATAGCATCCTCTGCATTTGGCTTTGAAGTCAGACCATCATCAACGTAAAATTCATTACGAATGAAGTCTGCTGCTTCCTTACCAAAAGAAGACTCACCATCATCTGCAGCATGCTTTAACCCGAAACTTGCACAGCCAGGTGATGAAATTGCACCAAATAGGTGAATTTTCAACTTGTAATGGCATAAGTTACCAGTCATATCACTATTATCCCACCATAAAAAACGTAACAGATCACGGTGCGGTTCATCAACTAAAAATTGATGAAAAAATGCTTTAATATCACACTTCACAGCCACTCTCTCCATACGAAATCTGAGCAAAATACCCAAAAGACTGTTCATCTGGTCAGGCCCAGGAAGCAAATAATCATTCAAACACACACCACCATATTTTGCAGAACAGTCAAACACAACACGAATTTTATCAGGTTTCTTTGGATGATACACACCCAAATGAGGAACATAATTCACACTACCATTGCTCAAACTTACTTCATCATCAGGCACCCGTTCAGCATAATTCTCAATGATGTCCGACATAAATTTATAATAATCATTTTTGTACTTCTGATCTCGAAGCATACGCTTCTTCAGCTGCTCAAGTCTTTTTTGAGCAAGAGGCAAATTATTTGGAAGGTTGATTTGTTGGGATCGTAAAGGTAATGGAAGTTTGTAATGGCCATCCTTTTTAGTGATGCCATCTGAGAGAATTTTTAGAAACCTGTGGTCTTCTGCTGACATATTTTGTTGATTGCCACAGTGCTCAACAAAATCAGCATTAAACATCGAACACACCTGATTGGGAAATAATACTTCTTTTACTTTAGTAGAGAAGACAAACTTCTCCCCGGGATCGACTTTGGAAGTAGCACCACATGCTAGCATCCTATGACTTACATAGCAATCATCATCACCATGGCAAACTTTCCCAACAACACCCCATCCAAGTATGGATCTTTGAGCATATGGCTCAGTTTCTAGGCCGGCTATTATATCTCGAGGTCTGATAGCATTTGGTGCATTGCTGCCTATAAGCATAGAAACAGGGAGATCTGGCATATATGGCATTAAGTGCTTGGCTACATCAGCTAGATGTTTCCACTTTTTGCAGACTTCAGATTTAGGAATTTGAGATCTCTTGACAGGGATCTCATCTCGGGTATATGCTCTGGGAACAGATATAATATCTTTATGATCATAACTAGAGACTTGAATATTTTTAAAAACCTTGCACTGAATTAAGTCATTACGGCTGGACATAGTGGATAATGATATCTGGGTGTCAACACCCTTTAACCCCAGTTGCTGTTGCAACTCACCTGTGATAAAACTTGTATTAGACTGGCCATCAAGCAGACAGTAACATAACACTTCTTTTGAAGTGTTACCTTTGACCCATACTGGGATAATCATGGATTGGTCTACACCATCATGTTGGTCAACTATTGAGCATACTTCAGAACAGAAAGATTGGTTACTTTCAGTCTGTTCTGGCTTATTGTCAACATGAAAACATGTCAAATGGCCCTTATTGCACTTTCTGCAAGAAGCCACGTTTTTGCATGACTTTGCACTATGACCCTTGGACATTTTCACTCCACAAGAGTAACATAAAAAATTATCCCAGAACAGTTTCCTTCTTTTTACCAAAGAAATTCGTAAGAATGTTTGACAATCACCAATTTTGTGAGACCCATTACAATGCAAGCAACTATCTCGTGAAACATTAGTGCTAAAGGAATTTTTATTCATTCGATGACCATATCTCGAATGATTAGACTTACTATTTTGCTCAGTATTATACTTGGACGGGTTGAGATTCTCATCAAAAACTGTCATCTCAGGACAATGCATCACTGAGGCACGCTTTAAAATAAATTTTGCAAACTCCTCAAATGGAGGGTATTTGGGGCAGTTTACCTTCAAGTTATCAGATGTGTTTACATTAAACTTACACTTCCATTCATAAACTGACTCTTTCCACCTGTTAAACAATGAAGAGGGCAAAACTCTTTTGATTAACACACATAGCTCTGAGGGAAAATCGAGAATTTTTAAATCCTCTACAACCTTTTTAACCTCAACAATTTGCTGAAGGAAATCAGAAAATGCCAACATGCCTTTTATATCATTTGGACCAATTTTAGGCCATGATGCCAGTTTTGTTCTAAAGGCTACACTAATGACACTGTCATCACCATAGCGATCTTTTAGGGCCTTTTTAGCTCTTTCATAAGAATTCTCGGATTGTAATAAAAACAAACCTTCAACCATACTTTTGGGTTCACCTGTCAAGTGACGTTCAAGCAGATTCATTTTATCTGCGTCATCAAGCAACCTTTGCTCGACTAGCTTTTTAAATGAGCTCTCCCATTGTGGATATTGCAATGGATCCCCATCAAACACCCTAACTTTGGCTACAGGAGCCCTTTGGACTGATAAAATATTACTCATTAAATTGGTCATGTCATGGGAAAGATTGCAGGTTTGTGGAGGAAGAGCAGCACTATTCACAGTGGGAACAGAGATATTATTATCATTACAATGAGTTGGTAAGCTGCCTGAATTGGCAGACACAGTGGTGGTTTGTGTACAACAGTTAAAAGGAGCACTAGCAACTCTGGATACATTAAAAACATTTTGTGATACATTAGAAACAGTAGGCACTGATGGGAATGAATTCACATTAGGGGGTGGCAAGGAAAAGCTACCAACATTTACAATACCAGTGGAAACGGCCTCTTGGGAAGCACTAACATTAGTAAAGGGCGGTCGGGGATTGATTACAGGACTATAGCTCGATGCTTGGCAGGGAATATCAACAACAGTGGATGAAACTTGATCATGATTAGAAATATCTGAATTATTTAGCTCAATTTGAGGATCAATAACCATGCACGCTGGAGCCTCATTTAAAATAGGAGATGATTTTGAATTTGCATTAAAACAACTATTATTTGGATTGAAATAATTATTTGCACCTCTCATTAGATCCACATCAACACTGAAAGGATTTTCGGCCTCTTCAGCTTGAAGACAAACTAGCGCCCTGGCTTTTTTCTCCGCTATCTCTTTTTGAATCTGAAGATCAAATTGCTGTTTACGAATGCCTTTCGTAGCCTCCATTGCTGCCACATCTTTTTGCAAGTCGAAGAATTCTTTTTTGCTTGAAACTTTGCTTTCCCCAGACATTGTTGATTTCACGCTGCTTACAGTTCGAGCAGAACGGTGCCGCTTTGAAGTTGGGCGATATGATTGAGAACATTGGGATCGTTCATCTAGTTCTAATATTTTCGCACTAGCAGTTTCAGAAACTTGTATAATATTTTCAATACATTGTTGATAACGACGTGTGAAATTAATCAAATCAGTCTCCAATAAAATGTTCTTCATATCCTTGACAATTGAAGATAAACTTGACTTATACTGCACTAGTTTTGGAAACACCGCTTGAATTCCAGAACCATCTTTGCAGGTGACGAAAGACAATTTGCAGTCGGCTATGGCTTCTAAAATGTCATTCTCCATTTCAGTGAAGGCTGCTTTCAACGAGTCACTATTTCTTGTGCCTTGGTCTAGTTGGACGCAAGAGCTATTTTCACTGCTAGTAGAGCCGGACTTGTCAGCAGCAGAGAACATTTTAATTGGTTTGCTTTTTAAAGTTTCGCATGGTGACAAGGAATCCAAATCATCTTTTATATCAGTAATTTGACTTTCTCTAGATTTTGTTGACATGGTGTTGGTCGTTACGGTATCTAATTGCAGCTGATTACAATAGGCCTACACGGCCTTCTCAGCAGCACAAATTACTGATTATATGACGTTTTGCTGCAACACTTGCAGACTTTGACAATGTGTTGGGTCTGTGGGTACACCCCACAATACTTTACTGCAACACTTGCAGATTTTGACAATGTCCTCCCGAGAGATATGTATTTTACTATAACGGCTCAGCACCATACGATGGCGATGTGCTCGTTAGGGTGATTGGAATAAATAGATCGTACAGGCACTTTTTTTTTGATGACGCGGTTCTGTCTGAGTTCCTTTCAAAGTTCGAAACGATTGTCCAAAGATGTTTATTGTTGAGTCAAAATAGTAGTCAAATAATGATGAAATAGTTGTCAAACAGTAATCCGGTAAAATACAGTGCTATTACACAGGAGGGACCAATAATAACTATATGAAACAGGAAAATAGAATTATATGATGTAAATTTAAACTACGCCTAATT
The DNA here is from genome assembly GCF_964204865.1 of Styela clava. NCBI lineage: Eukaryota > Metazoa > Chordata > Ascidiacea > Stolidobranchia > Styelidae > Styela > Styela clava. Next base: position 9,768,727 of record NC_135257.1, on the reverse strand, counting down.
AATAATACCAAAAGTCCCCCGATTGATTAAGATACAAATTTATACGTCCTACCTCCAAGCGGCTCACGCCGAAAGAGATCCCGCCAACACCAAAATGGTCAGGGTTCAATGCCCTAAGTTACCGTTGCCAGTTTAGTTATAATAATAGCGGTCACCGTTTAGAATCATGACCGCTACAGTATTGCCCGGAGAACCTGTGCCAGATATGTAATGGCAGGGGTCATATAGCTTCTCAGTGTGATAGATATTATGTTCCACAGAATTCGCAGCCTTCTACTGCGTGTTCGGCCCAGCAAACGGTCAATGGCTCGGTGGGGAATTTTTCACCAGGGAATAGCTCAAACTCTGCCTGGGGTGGGAATGGCCAAACTCCTTGTGACGGTGGGAAAAATTCCCCAGTTTCACCCTGTTCCCAAGAATAATGATATGCCTTTAAACAGAAATCAGTAGCACGGGGGTCCTCAGTTGCTACTGGAAAGATGACGAATTTATGCATGAACCATGATTTTGATAATTTGATTTGTTTTTGAGATTACCCACTAGCTGGTATGCTATGGTTGATGTGAATGGCATTACTGTACGTGTGCTGCTACGCTTATAGATTATGCAGTTTTTTGTTCTATTGGTGGGAAGGAGTGTAATTTGTCTCCTTGTGATGTTTTTTACAAACTGCTAATGGTACTTCTCTGAAAGCTCGTGGTATGATTGACTTGAATATTTTTATTGATTCTGTGTGTGCTGTTCAGAAAGTGATTATTGCTGATCTTGGTGCCCCCTATGGTTTGCTCGGTATGGATTATTTCCAAGAGCATCAGTGTGTTTTGCATATGTCTGTAGGTCAAATAGAGGTTGATGGTAAAACTGTTTCCCAGACTAAGCCTGTTTCGTCTGTTCCTAGTTGTAGGGCTGTTGTAGATAAATGTGTGACTGTTCCCAGAGAGAGTGAGATGGTGATTTATGGTAGTTTGAATTGCCCATGGAAACCCAATAGTGACGTCATAGCTGTGGCAGAGGCTGCGTGTGTGTTTGAGAGCGAGTATGGCCTTCGTGGTTTATTTTTATTTCCCGGAATGGTGGACGCCTCATGCTCTTTAGTGCTTCTCATGGTGGTCAATGTTAGCAAGGAAGCGGTAGAAATACCTGCGGATTTGCTTATCGGTTTACTATGCCCAAGAGAAGACCTGACTGTCTCTTCTCTGGAACAAGTGGTGCCTGGTGATGTATTGGACACCAGGGAGCTACCTGAACATTTAAAGAAGCTTGTCGACAATCCAGAAGATTTAACTGATGAACAACGTCAAAGTGTTCGTGATTTGCTCGTCGAATTTCAGGATGTTTTTGCTGGTCCTGTTGGCAAACTGGGACGAAATTCTGTAGTCAAACATAAGATTGAAACGTCAACATCTGAACCAATCAAAGTTACACTGCGACGTATGTGAGGGGCGAAGAGAGAAATCGCAGAGAAACAAGTACAGAACATGCTTGATAAAGGTGTAATAGAACCGAGTGAAAGTCCCTATAATTCGCCTATTGTTCTCGTTCCCAAGAAAGACGGAAGTTGTCGTTTTTGTATCGATTTTCGGAAAATTAATCTGGTAACCATCAAATTTGCCTACAGTTTGCCAGGAATTGATGATATTTTGGATGCATTGGGTAAAGCAAAGTGGTTTTCATCCTTGGACTTGGCGAGTGGGTAAGTAGAACTTGACCCAGAAGATCGGGAAAAACAGCATTCAGTTTGCCAGGGAATAATCATTTTCAATTCCGTGTTCTTGCCTTCGGTCTGGCCAATGCGCCATCGTGCTTCCAGCGTTTAATAGACAAAATTGCTGCTGTTCGTGATTGGCCCAAGCCTACCAATGTCAAGGAATTGCAGTCATTCCTTGGTTTTTGTAATTATTACAGACAATTTGTTGAAGATTTTTCTACCATTGCACATCCTCTTGTTCATCTGACGAAAAAGAAAGTAGAATTTGCTTGGACAAAGCAGTGTGATGTCGCTTTTCTTCGCTTGAAAGAACTTTTAGTTTGTGCTCCTGTTTTATCATTTCCACAGGAAGATGGAGACGAATTCATTTTAGATACTGATTGCTCTGGTTTTGGAGCTGGCGCAGTTTTAAGTCAAATTCAGAATGGTGAGGAAAAAGTCGTTGCATATGCCAGCGTTACCATTAACAAGGCGCAGAAGAGATATTGTGCTACGTATAGAAAATGGGGGGTTAAACATTTTTGTCATTTCCTGTGGGGTCGACATTTCAAGCTACGAACTGATCATGCCTCAGTACGTTGGCTTTTGAATTTTAAAGATCCTGAAGGCATTATAGCTCGTTGGATATCAGTTCTGAACACTTATGATTTTACAGTTGAACATCGTGCTGGTTCCAAGCATGGCAATGCTGATGATTTGAGTCGTATCCGTCGCCGATGTAAGCGTAATTCCTGCACTAGTTGTAGGAATGGTAATCAGCCGTGTGAATTGGAAACTGTCAAAGTTGCCGTTTTGCAACCGATTCATGGTAATTCTATGGAATGGCTTGCTTCGTATTCATCGACCGATATGCGTGAGATGCAGATGAAGGACGATGACATCTCTAAAGTACTGACAATGAAGGAATCGTTGGATCAACCACCTCCAGCTGCAGAACTCTTGTTTTTCTCCAGAGAAGTTCGAATCCTGTGCAGCCAGTGGAAATTATTGAGAGTCATCGATGGAGTGCTTCATCGAGAGTTTTTGCCATCCGCGCCTGTGGGGAAATCCATTTTTCAAATTGTGTTGCCTTTAATTTTGCGTCGCGAAATGTACCGACAACTCCATGAGTTGCGTACTGGTGGACATTTGGGTAAAGAACAAACTTATAAGAAATTGAGGGAACGATTTTATTGGCCTAGAATGCACAGTCAAGCATCTTCTTGGTGTCGTTATTGTAAAGCTTGCATTGCTACCAAAACCCCTCACGTCGTGCAGAAATGTGTAAAATGATTTGTACTGAGCCACTTCTCAGAGCTAGTCTTGAATTCGTGGGTCCTTCACCTAAAACTGAACGTGGCAATGAACATCTTTTAGTGGTCACAGACTATTTTACTAAATGGGTGGAGGCTTATCCTTTGCCTAATCAAAAGGCCAGTACTACAGCCGATGTACTTGTAACGGAATTTTTTTAGTAGATTTGGTACTGCACGAATTCTTCATTGATTGATCGATTCATTGAATTAATCTTGCACGGGCAAAGCAAGCATTGAGCCAATTCTCTGTCATCTCGATTTACTTTGGTAAAGCCAAAGCCAACGTAATTGTCGTTTCATTTTCGTATTTTGGGCATTAAGAATTTACCAATTGGTCTACAATATGATAGCGAAGGTTCAGTCTAGTGAAAACTACAGGATAGACGGCCTGTTGATTTGTAGATTACAAATCCCATCACGCTTTATGATCAATTATCAGCCCTGTGTCGTGACCCAAGGCTAAAATGCCAAAATGACTTGATAGGTGGTTGGCTATGATCGCCCTTAGCCTTCATCGTGTTTTCCTGGTGTTTTCTTTTAAAGTTTATGTATTTAGGATATAGAGGGCGGAACATCTCTTCAAGTGCTTGATCAAGTGGGACGAAGCCTTGATTGACAACTTAAGTATTTTTTTCAGTTGTTACAGCATGCCTCAGTGCTGCTCAAAGATATAAAAAAAACTCTGACAGTGGTGCAGGAAGTGGTTCAACACAGGTTTCGGAAGAGTTTGTTTGATGTTTATCCATTTTCCAAATACAAAGATTTAGTCCAATTGAAAATGTAATTGAGCCTAAATTTTAGCAAATTATAGTTACAATTGCACGGAATGAAAATGCCTCCATTACATTAAAATTATATGAAAAACTGTAATAATTACATGAATTACAATATACAATTGATCCAACTCAGATCAGTTGACGCGCGTATTTCAAAATTTTATTCATTGCTAAACTCATACAAAAGTCAAACAAAGATGTTCAAAACATAAAAGTGAATCTACGTTATTGGCCAATTATAGTGTAGCCCACAACATCGCTAAAAAGAATCGCCCGTTTATTGGAGGGGAATTTTTCCGCGAATGTATGTATGCTGCAAGTTTGGAAGTCATTTCTCCTGATATAAAAAGTTAATTTTCCAGCATCAGTCTTTCTAACAACACAATTATGAATTTCAACAAATCAAAACTTCAGTCCAGGCTGACAGATATTCACTTGAATGCGTTGTTGCGAATACAATGTACTGAATTGGGGCCACGTTTTGAACATATGATTTTGGGCCAACCCTAATTACACATATATACAATGTAAACTAAATTATGTTGGCTTTTCGTTTTTCTCTCTGATGTTTTTGTGTAACAAAACAAGCCCTAAGTAGCCATTCATATGGGGCCGTTTACTAGATGAGCAAGTAACTTCATTAGTCACTATCAGTTGCAAATTCCTTGTTGAAAGCCGTGCTTGTTATTTATTCCTCCGGTATTCTATCATCTAACCATTGTATTTATTAATTTTATTACATAACCAAATGCGATGATAGGTGTATCTAAAATCAGGCTTGCCGCCTATTTTAGGGCCTATTTTTCAAAATTTTCTCAGGGCTCTTGAGCGCGCCCTGAACCTCGGCCGTACCATATCGTTCTTTTGGTCGCTCCCCTTCTCTGGCCCTCCAATGTTCTTCTGCTACCTATTTTGGCCCGCGGTCAATCAACTTTGAGATCTTTGTCAAATACATAATACAAAGTTTTTTTTTTAAGTCACACTCCTAAAATGGAAAGCTGGGGAACATATTGTGTGTGAGAAATATACCGCATGGGGTAATATTTGTCAAATGCTTGTGGTATTGATTTACTTTTGGTGTTGGTACATTAATTTTGCAATTTCAAGCTTGAATAAGTATATATGTCAATTTCAGAATATCCAGTGTTGAAATAACAGATTGACTTTAGTCTTGGGTGCTGTGTTGCAAAGAGATTTACCAACTCGAATTTGTAAAACTTCGTCCCCCATGCCGAGATCTCATTTTGATTTTTCAATATTAATTGTCAACTTATTTGAAGCCATCCAATCATGCACTTTTACTATTTCATTGTTTACATTCTTCTCTAAAGTTCGAATTTGATTTATGACTGGAAAAGAGATCTGTGTCATCAGCAAATAATTTTTCTAATATAGGCCGCGATCCGAGGCCATTTATCTTTCAGTTTCGTAGCGCACATAAGGTAACTACCTGAAAATGATTTTAAAATGTTCCTCAGAAATTTAGTAACAAATATTGCCTTGTTCCCACTTCCAAAAGCTGCACGTTTTACAGAAAAGACGCTTTTACTACAATAAATATGTGTTACCATCTGTGCTATTTTCTCTGCTTTTCCGGTATCATGGGCCAATGAACGCAGACTTCTGCATGACGTAACAATCAAATTAGTCAGCTGTAGGTGGATCCCCCGTGGTCGGATGAATATCAGATGTACTACTGCTCGCTTTTGCGTTGAGTTGGGTAGCCTCTCCATAGTTTTTTTCAGTTATTATTAGTTCAGTTATTCTAAGGAGGTGTTGAAAAGTATAAGTAAGATATTAAACACTTGTATATCCTTACCATAAATAGCAATTTTAGTTGAGCACTAGCTCATAACACGTTGTTAAATAGGTTTGGTGCGGTAACTCCAAGGAAGGCTAGACCTAGAATAATATGTCACAAACAACGATATTTTCTACTCTTCTTGACTATTCAGCAGACTTATACTACTATATAGGCCACAGCATATTTGGAAATAGAAATTAATGGCTGTTTCTGTAATGCACGGTTGTGTGAAAGAGAAGAAAATAATCAATTTTAGTAATGTCGTCGGTTGGTCTAAATCTGAATTCATAAGGTCGACAAGAACCATGGAAGCAATGATAAGTTATGCCGTGGAAATAAAGTAGCATTGGAAGCGATTGGGAGGTGAGAAACCAAGTTGTAGACAGACAGTTGATGTTTCAAAATATAGTCTATAGTCCAAACTCATAGGGCATTTCAGATATCAAAATTGAGTGTAGATATAGTCTAGTACTGGTATGCAAACACTGCTGGACTGTAGTACATGCAATGAGCATATATACGCTCATTGAGTACATCAGATAAAATGCATTATGTATTCAAGGTATTAGTTAGTATCTAGTGGTAATTTTACACTCATGCTGTTCAAAATATGATTTTCTTCCTCATTTTAGATACTGTACTACAAAAGAAAACGGCAATGTTCCACCAATCCGACCTAACGCAGGCTCTAATCCCTGCTGCTATCAGTGCTATAAGATAGATTAAACAAGAAGTCTTGAAGCGTAAAGGTATATGAAAATCATAATATTTGCAAACAGCTTAGAGGGGTTTTCATATTGAAATACTTTAGCACTTTTCTGCAATTGGAACTGCCCATCAAACTCATGTTGGAGACTTCATTGAGGTTTTCAATTCATTTTTTTTCTCAACTATGAAGATCTTTTGAGGTTAACGAGGCCTTAATAAATAAAGCTGAGGAATTTGTTTGTTCACTGTATGAAAAGAATATGAAGAATGTAAATGATACCAGGGCACGTCTATTTAACACTGGCAATACTCTCCACCCAACAATGATTTACTGAAGAAGCATGTGGCCCTCAGATCAGTTCTTGAGTTGGCAAACTGCAAGTGTAAGAAAAATAGTCAAAATAATTTATGCAAGTGTGGCAAAATCAACTGAAATTGCACAGATTTTTGTTTTTGTATTGACTGCAAAAATCACAGGACACTTATAGAGGAAAAGTCAATTTTCGAGATAGTGGATTTCGAAAACAATTCAGAAGAAAGGAAATTAGATATTGCAGTTGATTTAAAAAGTATCATTTATTTGTTTGTTTTTTCGGACATTTGTTACTGTCGTAGTCCTGTTTCTAGAAATAATATTGCCTTTGTTCAAACACATAACCACATAAACTAAAAAAAGACTAATTATAATATTTCTGTTCACTATTTTATGTACATACTGTACATTCATTTAATTTTCTTGACTTTTCCGGTAAATTTCTAAGTGAAAAATAACCGATTTGTTTGTGTTTTCGTGCTCACGATGTTAATTTGTGACTTCATTGCTTAAAAATAAATACGTTTGATAGCTTCTATGAAATGGATGTAGATTTTTATGCTGTTCTTGTTGTAAACTGCTTGTGGTTATTACATAAAATTTATTCGACCTTTCGAGGTCACTCGCAACTCCTGTCACACAATAAAAGTATTTTTGTTGTTGGTTACATGTATGCCATATTTTTCGTAATCTACCTAACAAATTATGATTGACTGATGAAGTCTGATTTTGGTCAGGCAAAACGTTACAGGAATACATTTGTGTTAGTGTGCTGTAGGGCTCTCGAATTGCATAGTTCTTATACATGTGTTGTAAACTTATGGTTATTGAATTTCCGGGAATCTCTTATATTCAATTTCGCATCAGGATTGTGGAACAAGCTGTAATGCGTTCAGAACGTATGTTCATTTTCACACAAAACTGAAGAATTTATTTAGTTACCAGATGTGCGCTACGAAACTCATTTTCTGGGCGTTTTCAAGGCTTTGTCTCACGGCCCATATCCGTGGTAAGGATCTACAAGTGTTTGATAACTTACTTATACTTTTTAACAACGTCTTAGCATAACTTAACTAATAATAACTAAACAGGGCTATGGAAAGGCTGCCCAACTCAATGCAAGATCGAGCAGTAATAACTAAGATTCATCCGCTCGCTAACAGCTGATTCGATTCAATTGTTACGTCATGCAGAAGCCTTTGTTTATTGCCGGAAATGTAGAGAATATAGGACAGATCGTAGCACATATTTCTTGTAGTGAAAGCGTCTTTTCCGTAAAACGTGCAACTTTTGGAAGTGGGAACAAGGCAATATTTATTACTAAATTTTTAAGGAACATTTTAAAATCATTTTTAGGTAGTTACCTGATGTGCGCTACGAAACTTACTTTCTAGGCGTTTTCCTGTGCCTCGGCTCGCGGCCTAATAGGTTCGAGCAGTGGTTGCCATCAATAATAAATATTAGGAATAGGATTGGACCTAAATAGGATCCCTGTAGAGCGCTGCAAACTACTTGTAAAGTTTTTGGTGTTAATTCGCCAATTTTAACAAATTGCGCTCGGTTTGTTAGGTACCTTTTTAAAAAATGATAGGGCGGGTCCACAAAATCCATGGTTAGACAGTTTATAAAGTATGATTTTGTGGTCAACAGTATCGAATGCTTTTTTAGGTCAATGAAAACAGAACAAACAGTCTCTTTATTGTCTAATATGTCATAGATGTATGACACCATGTCTAGAATAGCATGGTTTGTTGAATGTTTGTCCCTAAATCCAAAGTGTGACTTATTTATTATATTATGTTTATTGATGAATTTGACTATACTTTCATATATTAGTTTTTTTTTAAATATGTTTAAACAAGGAAGAATAGAAATTGGTCTGTAGTTAGAAGATATTTTGATATCACCGGATTATAAAATTGGGTTTACTCAGATAATTTTAAATACTGAAGGGTCCATCCCCAGCTGTATTGACGCATTGAACAAAATCATGAGGACTGGCGATATAAGGAAACGCGATGGAATGTTGTAGGGACCAACAACTTTGCCCTTTTTAGGCTCAAAACACCACTTATTGTTTCTGAGAATGAAACAGAGTGAAATATATGGGTTGTGAGACCTTTAAATGTGAATATTTTTTTCATAATCCGAGGCATCATTGAATTGACTGGCTTATTTTGGACTAATTTATCAGAAGAAATAGACTATTTTAGACGATAGACGATTTTTTTAATAGTATTCTGTTTGTAATTTTTAACATTTACTATTTCTTTGATTGTTCTCTATGTATGTGTGCTTTATATTGCTTCGATTTTGCTTTAGCGCATTATAGAGAGAGAGATTTATTATTTGTCAACCAGAAAAAACAAATACAATGATAATAATAATAAATATAAAGTAATAGGAATAACGTTTCTTCGGTATGGACTGGAGGGAGCGATACGACCATGCGGTCATCAGAGTCAGCTCCCACCATGTTCGCACCAATTGAAATAAGTTCACAGTAAAAATACTTATTATTATAAAGCGGTTATAAATTCTAGAACTTTGTATCTTTGGGGAAAAAAAAGGGAAACTCGACCAAGGGTTATGTCTGTTCTTAAATGACAAATAATTATTTGGAGTTCGAGTAATAATTGCCCAAATTTTATAGATTTGGGTGTTAATAAAAACATTTATATTCCATCTAATACAAATAAGGAAGTGGCAAGCCATGAATAGGAAATATTTGGCCCTATCAGGACATTACTTTTGATGTACTATAAGGTGGAAATATATTTTACGGGCATCTCTCAATGCCACATTTGGACTATAGTTTTCATAGCCAAGTGACTATAAAAGTGATTATGAGAAGGACTGTTATGAATGATGATTGAGTTGTATAGACAAAAATAAGAAATTCAATCCAATATGAACAATTGTGACACTTGAACGATTATCACAAATATACAGATTTGAGAACATAGAGTCATAGACTGAAGTATGAAAAAGTGGGGCGGAAATAAAGTCATAATCTCCTCCAAGAAAATTTAGGAGCTTGGGTGACTATTTTATAGTCCCCATACAAATGAGCTTTAAATACACCATAATACAACAACTCCTCATTGAGTTGCCCAATATAACAAAATTAAACTAATATATCGTAAGTAATAAATTCAAAAAAAAACTATCAAGCTCATGAAATAGCTAAGCACAGGTTTGAAATACATATTTATTGGGAATGAATAGCCACTTAATTTAGTTGGAGACAGTCACATGTATTTTCTATAAGGATCAAGGAAAAATGAGTATTCCAATCATTTTCATAATACAAAATTTAGATAGGTATTAATTGATAGAATAGTCTTTAACCACTGAATGCAATTAAGCTATACTGATTGAGCATCAATTAAAAAAGTAAATTATCAAAACAATATTTAGAACATTGCAGATTCAATCCTAATAACAACAACGCAAGTTTTAATAAGAGCTAATTTGGAATGCATACATATGTATAAGTATATAGGTATAAAGTAGTACAGACTAGCTGGTTAGGCATGCAATAAATATAAGAACGATATAAGTAGTCATAATAAATAGCAGGTTTGGAATGCATAAATGTAAAGAAGTAAATACAAAGGCAATTAGTTGAGACAATATTTGGAACATTGAAAGTTAAATAGCTGGTTTGGTACGCATAGATGTAAAAGGTACATAGAAATAGTTAAGACAATATTTGAAACATTGAAAGTTCATTCGTACCAATAATATAAGTTTCAATAATAATTAGCTGGTTTGGTATGCATAAATATAGAGAAGTACATACAAAGTAATTTGTTGAGGCTATACTTGGAATATTGAAGTTTAATTGTAACAACAATATAAGTTTCGATAATAAAAATCTAGTTTGGTACGTGCAATTATTTGAGACAATATTTGGAACATTGAAAGTTAAATAGCTGGTTTAGCATGCATAAATATACAGAACGATATAAGTAGTCATAATAAATAGCAGGTTTGGAATGAATATATGTAAAGAAGTAAATACAAAGGCAATTAGTTGAAACAATATTTGGAACATTGAAAGTTAAATAGCTGGTTTGGTACGCATAGATGTAAAAGGTACATAGAAATAGTTAGGACAATATTTGAAACATTGAAAGTTCATTCGTACCAATAATATAAGTTTCAATAATAATTAGCTGGTTTGGTATGCATAAATATAGAGAAGTACATACAAAGCAATTTGTTGAGACTATACTTGGAATATTGAAGTTCAATTGTAACAACAATATAAGTTTTGATAATAAATATCTAGTTTGGAATGCAAATTTTCAAAAAGTAAATACAAAGGCAATTAGTTGAAACAATATTTGGAACATTGAAAGTTAAATAGCTGGTTTGGTACGCATAGATGTAAAAGGTACATAGAAATAGTTAGGACAATATTTGAAACATTGAAAGTTCATTCGTACCAATAATATAAGTTTCAATAATAATTAGCTGGTTTGGTATGCATAAATATAGAGAAGTACATACAAAGCAATTTGTTGAGACTATACTTGGAATATTGAAGTTCAATTGTAACAACAATATATGTTTCGATAATAAATATCTAGTTTGGTACGTGCAATTAGTTGAGACAATATTTGGAACATTGAAAATTAAATAGCTGGTTTGGTACGCATAAATATAGAGAAGTACATACAAAGCAATTTGTTGAGACAAAATTGGAACATTGAAAGTTAAATAGCTGGTTTGGCATGCATAAATGTACAGAACGATATGAGTTGTCATAATAAATAGCAGGTTTGGAATGCATGAATGTAAAGAAGTAAGTACAAATGCAAATAGTTGAGACAATATTTGGAACATTGAAAGTTCAATCGTACCATCAATATAAGTTTTAGCAATAAATAGCTGGTTTTGCATGTATAAATGTTAAGAAGTACATACACAGGCAAATAGTTAATGCAATATTTGCAACTTTGAAAGTTGTAATAATAAATTGCTGGTTTGGCACCAATAGATATAAAAAAAAAGTGCATACACAAGCAAATGGTTAAGACAATATTTGGAACATTGAAGGTTCAGTAGTACCAACAATAAAAGTTGTCATAATAATTAGCTGATTTGCAAATAGTTAAGACAATAATTGGAACAATGAAAGTTCAATTATACCAACAATATAAATTGTCATAATAAAATAGCTGAAATGGGTACGCATAAATGTAAAAAAGTACATACACGAGTATATAATTAGGACAATATTTGGAACATTGAATGTTCATACGTGCAAACGATATAAATTGTAATAATAAATAGCTGGTTTGCAAATAGTTATGACAATATTTAGAACAATGAAAGTTCATTCGTATCAACAATATAAATTGGCATAATGAAATAGCTGAACTTGGTACGCATAAATATGACAACAGTATGAGTTTTACTACCGGTAATTAATAACTGGTTAGGCAAGCATAAATATACAGAAGTACATTCAAAAGCAAATAGTTAAGACAATATTGGAACACAGCAGCATGATCATGAAAATACGAGGAGGAAAGATACAACATCAGTGCTAAAAAATCAGAACCCTTTGAAGGATTCTATCATCATAGTGTTAGTACGTATTAATAAGATGCTTCATGAGTTTATTCTTGAAGCTGCTATATGAGGATTCTTTGATTGAATCAGGAATATTGTTCCAAATGTTTGGACCAGCAACTTTTAGACTTTTGTGCCAGACTAGATTTAGTCCTTTCAACAAAATAAGAACCTCCTCCAGCTGAGCGAGTATTATAACTATGTACGTCCCTACAATTGGTGAAGTAGTTGTCAAAAGCAATGGGTAGCATACCGAATTTAAACTGAAACATGAGTTTCCCAACTTCAAATTTATACAAATCAGGAATTTTGAGAATGTTCATTTTTTTGTAGATTGGTCCTAGACTCTGTCGAATACCGAACCCCATCATCAACCTCAATGCACGGTTCTGAAGTACCGAGATTCTTTTGAGATAAGTACTACATGACGATCCCCATGCCACAATTCCATATTGAAGATGCAAATGAAAGAGAGCAAATAAACTGTTCTTAATATCTGTTTAGGTACAAAACGTCTTAATTTAGTCATAGCACCAATAGATCTGGACAACCTGCCCGCTAGTTGGTCAATATGCATATGCCAATTTATTTTACTATCCAAAGTCACACCAAGATACTTGACCGAATTACAGGTAGTCAATACAGAATCTTTCAAAATGAATTTTGGAATAAAGCTTGAAGCTTCTGTGTTTTCACTGCAGTTAATTAACATGATTTGTGTCTTCTTAGGGTTCACTGTCAGCTTATTTATAGTAAGCCAGTCAGATATATTAACTAATTCCTTATTAACTAATTGTTCCAGGTCTGCCAGATTTGCGGCAGAGGTTGTAGCACAGGTGTCATCAGCGAATAGGTTAATTAGAGCACTGGTGGCATTGATTATATCATTTATATGGACTAGAAAGAGCGTTGGTCCCAATACTGAGCCCTGTGGGACGCCTACAGACACACTTTCTCTCCTGGATTCGAAACCGGTCAAGCAAACAAATTGACTTCTATTTTCTAAATAACTAGCAAAGGACACCATAGTGGTTCAATTTACTTATTAGAATGCTATGATCTACGGTATCGAAAGCTTTTTTCAAGTCCAAAAATATACTGCAGCCTACTAAACCCTCTTCTATAATATTATAATATTTACAATGTCAAGAATGGAATGTGATGTGCAGTGGCCATTTCGAAAACCAAATTGATCATTATTCAGAATTGAATGTTTGTCCAGAAAAGAATTTAACCTTTTCAACAATAATTTTTCAAAGAGAATCGAAAGGCAGGATAAAATTGAGATAGGACGATAATTTGACACTTTATCCTGTTCACCAGATTTATACACAGGCACAACTTTTGCAATTTTTAAATAGCTCGGAAAGATTCCTATAGACATAGAAGTGTTGAATAACCTACATAGAATTGGGCTAATAATAGTCTTCAACAGTTTGATCATGTAAGTGGGGACATGATCATGGCCCTCAGCCTTTCCGCTTAAAAGAGAATCAATAGGTATTGCAATCTCAGAAGGAGTGGTATCATCTAGGAACATTTGTTAGGTGGATTTAGGTACCTAAAAAACTCGTACCTAATACCTAATACCTAAAAAACCTAAAAAACTCGGAAGCGAGAGAAGGTCCGATTTGGGAAAAATACTTATTGAAAGATTACAAATGTTATCGTTAGCATTTAGCATAGTAGTCATGTTTGGCCCTATTTTTAATGTGAGACAGAGTATTAGAATACTTTTTATACAGACGCTTTTCAACATCAGAGCCATTTAAAAATAACGATTTGTGCAATTTATCTCGAATTTTGGCGGAGCGTAACATACCTGGGGTGATCCAGGGTTTTTGCATTAACCGGCGATCTTTCCTACTCAATTTTTTGAGTGGGGCGTGTTTATTAATTAAATATTCAATTTTGTTGATAAATTCATCAAATAGTGTGTTATAATTATCAACTCCAATTTGTGGGGGCAAAATCCCACTATTAAACACAGTTTGAGCTTCATTTAAAAATATTTCGGGGTTGAAATGCTTCATATCTCGCTTCATGTCTGTAACATGCTTGGGAAGCGTATGATGCAAATCAGTTTGGCAAAATATAGGGAAGTGATCAGTCAAGCAATCAACTAGCACAATTGGTCTCATAGTTTTATAAGTTTTCATAGTTTTATAATAATGACGTTTGTTTATTATCCCCTTCAGTTTGTTGCAATACCCTTGTACGTGTTCTGTTGTGACAGATAACCTAATAAATAGCACTTTTTGAGCATTTTGTTCTTGAAGGATACACGAAGACCTTTGCCCAACCATGTTTTTTTCTTCGTTTTCAGCTCTTTTCTCGATAACATCTTCATACGGGCATGTCTGTCAATTATGAAATCATTACATAATGCGTCAAAGTGCTTTTTATTGGGTATGGGTACTATTGCAGAAGACCAGCTAGAAAAAATTGGTGAACATCCCCTCGAAAAGTGTCGACGCAAAAATGTTTCATATCTAGTTTACCATATAGTTATAGAGATTCTTTACGATTGTGGATAGATATGCTAGAATATACCTTTGGAAAGTGGTCTGTAATGGAGCGGGATATGATAAAAGCATATATATGAGCAATTAATGTGCAAGATGAGCTCGAAACCCTGATAGGTTGCGAGATGCAGTAAAAACAGTTACGCTATAGACCCCCCTCCAAGATACACGTATGACTGATGCATATGCGACAGCGTGCTTATGGAGCGTTATACCGTTATGACTCGGACATGACGTATTAATGTAATATATACTGATCCGAGGAATATTGCACTCTGATCCGTTCAACAACAAAAGAAAAAAAACTTTTATTTTTCATCAGTCTTATCGGTTTCATCATATTAATCCCTCTGTAGTTGATCGACGCCTCAAACAAAATAAATTTACATTACAATGACAAAGTCGTCGGTAACTTGGAACCGGGCTCAAAATCTTGCTGTGCATCACCTGGAAAAGATCTCAGCCGCCCATGCGTTGCGCGTATCGTGACCACCTGCAGAGTCGCAACAAGTTCATATCTTACTGGATGTCGATGCAAATCCCTAGAATATTATACTGATCCTGACTGTTATAACCTTTTATGCAGCATGCAGAACAGAAAAAGCACGCGTGCCGATTTTTAGGTTTCTGAATCTTGCGAGATTTGACGGAGAGCTTTTGCGATGAATCGGAAGCGAAAAGTGTGATTACTCGGCGCCAAGACGTCGCCGGACCATTAATGCCGCACTTATCGAACAGCAATATGACGGCGGAAGAGAAATTGCGTGATAACCCGACGCAACTTCGTCTTAGGAAAAGTGATTGAGAAGACAGAAAAACAACAGAACAACGTAATTGCAGCGGTTGGGAGCTGGTAATTAGCGGATATTTACTCGAGGTATAGGGATGTTTTATTTTCACGCGAACTGAAAACTCAAATACATTGCGCCAACACATACTATTTTGTTCATATATATATACCAAAAAGGATGTTTTATTATCAAATTAAAATTACTAAGCTGATATGGTACGACAGAACGTACGGATCTTTACAGGGGTAAATATACATAACGTAGCTCGACAAGGACTCGACAAAATGACGTGAACTCAAATCAGAGTCAAAAAAATTCGTGGATCCGAACTGAATCCAAGTCCCGTCCATCCCCTGACCTATACTCATCCAAAAACTGTGAATATTATGCAATACTACAGTGAATATGCAGGTAACTGATTTAGATTATCGTATATATCGCTCCCCCTAGTCTTTACCGACAAATATTGTGTCCGTTCATTGTATTTTTGCCTCCATTAAATTCATTTACATCTTTTTTTTTGGCTGACAGATTAATAAAGCTATATATATTTATTTGAACCTAAATTAATAACCGCGTTGGAGTGCAAGCCCTTGATAATTGTCATATTTCTCTGAATCTTCCCAGACTAGAGAGAGGACCTCCAGAAGTATGTGCACCAAGATGGCGCACAACCTGAACATAGTAGTTGTACCAGGTTAGGGTTCAGGTTGCGCGTCATCTTGATGCACATACTTCGGGAGCGCCCAATATATATATATAAATACAACATACACAGAGATTATAGACTAAATCGTCAGTTCTCAATCTTTCAGTGTCATGAGCCCGTGAATAGGCTGACTATTATTTACGGAACCCATAATAAGTTTATAAAAAAATTAGGTACTCCCCAAGTATGTGAACCAAGGTGGCGGACACCGGAACGTAGTACCAGGTTAGGCCATAATTTCAGCTACCAATACCACAGGAGTCACTTGGCTAGTCCCAGAACTCGTAATAGAACTAAAACAGGAGAGCTATAGTGAAATATATGAAAACGTAGCGCCACATAATTTTGATGACATCATAGCAAAAAATAAAAGTAATAGCCTTCTGGAGAAAAATTTCATCTTTAACCACTGAAAATTTCAAAGCAATTGGTCCAGTAATCAAAGAGAAAAGCGATTTCTTCAAAACGATACAAAGAACAAGAACAACAAATCGATCGCTATTATTCACTACGTGCCCAATAAGGAAAATTGGAATCAAATTATAGCCTGACCCTAACCTGGTGCACATGCTACGTTCCGGTGTCCGCCATCTTGGTTCACATACTACGGGATCGCCAAAAATTGTTACTTACCGATTAATGTTCCTTAGTAAATAAATAAAAAATACCTTATTCAATGACTGGAATGTATTTGCTGCTTTGTAAGTAAAATAAAATTCTTGGGCGTATGAGAGAGAGAGATTTTATTATTTCGTCAACCAAAAAATGCGCAGGAGGGAGCGATACGACCACACGGTAAGCTTCCACCATATGCGCTGTTGTGGTTATATTAACAATGGAAAATGACTAGTGGAAAAACTTGAACTAGTGCGATAATATTTTTACAAGTTTCTAAAACCAAATTGGGAGATTCTAAGTAACAAATCTTAAATAAAATTTAGAATTTTGAGAACATATGTTTGTAAAGGGGGGAGGTGATACGACCATAACACTTCGCGTGGCTTATCCGAATCACTACTTACAGTATTGACTTTCGAATTGCTTACTCACACACGATTATCCACGATGCTATACCTGAGTGATAACGTATTTATACCAAATGCATATGGGTCAGGACTCAGGAGTGTCTGTGATCTAACTGGTATCGCGTACTCACGTTCACAAATAATACCCAACCAATTATTATTGAGTTTTTTGCTATTTATTAATTGAAGGTGCCATAGTGCTGACTTTGTTTGTGATAATAAATATTTCTTTCTGGCGACAGAAAACCTGTAACCATTGTCTGATTGTGCAGGATTTCAAAATATTATTGTGAACGTTCAGGGCCTAGTTATTAATACAGTCCCACCACTATTTTGTCAGTGTGTGCTATCATACCAACACTTCAAGGGCTGTTTAGAATCTGAACCGATTCATTTTGGCCAGCAACAAATAGGCCAAAAAACGTGTGAAACAATTTTTGTACGAACTTTTTTTTACTCTGCAAACGCGGATCAATACTACAATAGGAAGCGTAATAGCTCACCTCCAAAGTTTGTACCGATATATTCTAATGGCTGGCACACTTGAAGTTTTACTGCGAAGACGGTTAATTACCAAACCATTTTTGTATGAGAAATTCACGAAGTTGTAGAGGATGCACAGGCCACAGTGAGCACACACCAGGGTTGCCAGATCCCAGCGATCAAAAAAGGCTAAATCAAGACACAAAAAAAGCCAGAAAAAGCCAACAATTTTACCAAGTACAAAAGCCCCATGATTAGTCAGATTTTAAGTCCTTGGCAACGTACTGATGATGATGTAAAGCCATCATGTCATTCAGTGAGGCACACAAATAGAAAGTAAAGTTCCTATAGAACGGTAGAAGGTGAAATAAATATCAAGTGGACAGAATTATTTTACCATTCAATATACAAGACAGGGTGCCGCTTCAGCATGTAACATACCTACATGTTTCTACTTAAACTTGCAATATACCTTAAAAAATTCTCCCTATATTGTATCTTACTATAGAAAAAATTTAACTTTTAAATTTATAAATCATCAATTTTATTAAAAAATTATCTAACGCCGTGCCGCTCACAGGTGGACCACTGATATCTAATTCATTAATTTTAGCGTAGTTAATCACAACGTTCGTGAGACTAAATTTTGATTACTACAATTGCAGAATTAAACTAAAGCTCACATAAACCATATCAGGCATAATGAAAATTGAGTTATACAATTACTTTTTGGAAACAGAGCCAAAAACTGACAAATAACACGCAAAACTATAAAAACCAGGCAATGTTTACAACCCCGCTTGAACATCTGTCTGAGCAGCTGCAGAAACTGCAATTATTTCTTATTGGGTAGGGTTAAGAGTTAATGTAAACACACATAAAACTCACCATATAGTAGAACAGAGTATTTGGTCAATGTAAACACATATAAAACTCACCATATAGTAGAACAGAGAATTTGGTTGTATTAAGACATGAGTATAGTATTTGGTACAGAGTAACAACACTATTGGAGTATTTGGTTGTATTAAGTTCGTCGATTCTCAATCCCAATTCGCCTGAATAAATAGAACTAATGTTCTGCAACGGGATTTGATTTGGAGGGGCTACTTGACCGGAATTACAATTGGAATTTACTAACTTGGATAAAAGTCGAGAGAGAGAGAGAGAGTTTATTTCATTTTGTCAAACCAAGAAAACAATTTATGCACACATAAACAAATATCAAAAATATAGTTTTCGGTATATGACTGGGGGGGCAACGATACGACCTTTGGGGGTCATCAGAGTCAGTTGCCACCCAATTATATTAAATAAGCATAAAAATAACAGGTTCGTGTCAATATACGACAATACATTTCGTGTCAATATTCGGTCGAGCTGATAACATAACTCTTGAAGGCGTACGACAAACATCTTTTCATGCCGGCATGTCATTCTGTATTTACTGTTGGTTTGTATCGCCTAATATCAAGATAAACAAAGCCCATCCACCAGAATTAAAAGTATTTGGATAAAAGATTGGATTTAAAGTTGAATTGTGGACGATCTGTTATGGGTGTTTTGCGAGGATTGGGTCATTTGATGAATCTAGTTGTGGATGATGGAACAGAGCTCAGAAAATACTGCACCTGTTGAAATGATGGTTGTGCGTGGAAATTCGATATTAATGTTGCAACCGATTTAACAATCTTTTCAAGACATTTAAATTTGGCATATATATGCAGATATTCCGTATAGGATTGTATAAATTATTATTACTGTAGCTTGAGTGCTTCAAAAGTAAAACAGCCCGAAGGTTTAATACATTCGCGTATCTTTTGTTTCTTTATTTCTGGCCCAACCCTTGTTTAACTAGGTTTGTGTTTTTTGTCATTTTTTTTTTGTGTGTGCTGGTGGGCGGGCACTTGATATTTTTCATGTTTTAAACTTTTTTAAAGGTTTTGCTCGTTCTCCAGAATTCCCCAATTATATTTTGTGTGTATTATGGAGTTTTCAAAATAAAATCTATCTATCTATCTAATGTAACAAACAAGGGAATCGATGCTCCGGGAAAGCCTGATGTTAAGTAGCTAAGTACAGGTAATAGACTATTGTTCAGTTGTTGAACACTAAATATTGTATTTCATATGATTTTTATAATAGACACTAGAATAGACTTAAAAAAAAGCCAAAAAAAACGCCAAAAAGCCAAACGGAAATTCTGACGCCAAACGCGTTTGAAAAAAGCCAAAAATGGCAAATTTGGCGTTAAAAAGCCAATATGGCAACCCTGGCACACACAGTGACAGCGACTGAAACTTTACGCGATAGTCAAGTTTTTGACTACCCACAATTCCGCGTACATCCGGGGCTTCGCGATTCGAAGCCGCCCGTTTTTGTCAGCTGTTTATTTACCGAGCCGCCATTTCTCGCAGAGTTCGTGTGATTTTTTTTCGTGAAGGCATCTGTGGCCAGCGCTGATTTTGAGAATAGAGCGGTTGAGGCGAATCAAGGAGGCAAATCTTCATTACCGCTGCACTGCATCAATATTACTTCAGTACTTGATTAGTCAGATTCTTTCAAAGACCGGAAATAATTTACGACGACGACAAAACAGATTAACTTTTACAAGTAAGGTTCGCCCTTAATTTTTCTTTTCTCGTGTTCATGTAGGCCTATGCTTCTCGTGAATTTATTATTTTCTGTAAGATTGTCGTGATGTGTTTTTTCACTTGTGTAAGTGTTGGTGAATGGGCACAAATAAACTTTTTCTAGGTTTTGGCCATTCTTCCTGCAGTCCTGTCGTCTGTGTTTCTTATTTTATTATTGTTGTTTTGTTTCTATCAGAGCGACCAAGTAAAATTGATTAATTTTGGTCATTCTTCCAATCTTTTCGTCCTGTTGTCTGTGTTCCTTATTTTATTATTGGTTTTCTGTGTTGTAGACTGAAAAAAATATAGCCTAGTCTGCTAAGCATGAAACTTAAGTCCTGTTTGTAATTATCGTACTGCCTGTCGTATGATACCGGTACCATTGCACAGACTTGGCAATTCCGGTTTATATAAAGACACCATTCTAGCAGTCAAGTGTAATATTTCTCTATAAATGGATAAATCCAATGTCCATACGCCACTCACTGATGACCAAAACAGCTACAGAACTAATTCAGTAATTACAAAATTTTCTGGTTGTGAAATTTTTTTTACTTATTTAGGATGACAAATATTTATTGAAAGGGAAAAAGTCATTTACTTTCTAACAAATTTCAAGGCACCTATTTCAATAATCTGATAATTTATACCTGATTAAATTAAAGAATAAACTTTACCATTCGTCTCGTCATGTGCTATTAATCTTGTTTGACTGGAAGGCAAGCATCATCAAAAACTTAGGATTCCGTAGCTTGTTACCGGTATGATTCCAACATAAAGGTTAAGTTGCACCTGTGGCTGCCGTTCCACAGTTCCATGGAGTGAAAGCTGGTTGAGGTTGCTGCTTTTCTCTTTAGTCTGGAGTTCGTGAACTGTCTGCCATTATATGTAAAAATGTTTTGTAAATTATTCCTGACTTGTACTATCTATTCATTTCCTTAGCCAGTCCCACTAATCCGGCTGTAACTTCGATTTATATGATTGTGTGTTGTGCCAGGTCCCATTTTTAATATGCCTTCCAACCTTGGCAAGAACAGTTGACTTATATGTCTCTATCATTAAATGTGGATGTGTTTCAGAGTTGGGGAACATTGGCAGTAATGACTGTGCCAGAAATGGGACGAACCAGACGCTATCGGAGTGGTGACAGAGATAGTGGCTCCCAAAGCTATCATTCAACTAAACGAAGGAGACTTGATGATTATAACTCGTATGATTATACTTATAATTCAAACAGGTGATTTTTTTATTTGCACTTTTCAGACCATTTTTTCCACTAATAACATTGGCTGAAATAATTCATCAGGGCCTTTTGTGTTTTCAGCCGGGATCTGAGTCGAAAGCATCAATGCAGTCGTAATGGTCCATACTACAGTAGAGATAACAGTCAGATGAACTATCACAAACGATACAAGCATATTACCCGAAGAGATTCTGACAGTGATAACAGTAGGAGACGGCATAGAAATAGACACCGGAGACATAGGTCTAAATCTCCATCTGGCTTGGTGAGTGTAATTGATGTGATCTTGTATCTTTTTCCTTCGATACATTATATTAGGACCTGATGAGTTGGGAAAGCTAGATGATTTAAATAAGGCGATAGATTGGATGGAAGTTTAATTCATGGTGTTAATTGTAATACATCTTTCTAAGCATCAGTGAAATTTTATCTTGGCTTTACAGGTAAGTTTTTTTATTAGAAAAAAACAACAATGTGTTAGATCCCGATTTCATTTTTAAGTGTAGTGTCTGAAGTGAATTGGCGGCTAGTTAAGATTTTCAATAAGTTGATAATGATACAAAAAATGTTTAAATTTGGCCATAATGGTGCCCTTAGAAAATGTTCACATGAGCAACTTGGTAGTGATAACAATATGACATGTAGTGCAATTGCTTAATTATTTCGATTCTATGAGATTTCTAATGATACTGAAGTAGTACATAAATATTATACCAGGGCACCATACATTATATAATTGTGTGTGCATCTTGCCCTAGAGTTGTACTCTGTGCAAGATGTTTATTTTTGTTTATTCCTGACAAATTTCTCATGTGGTTCCTGGTTATATTCCACATATCGCATATGTACCAATGATGGCATTGATTGATACACACCCTGTCCAACAACACACTTTCACTTATGAACGTCACTGGTGCTTTGACCTCGTGCATCTTGGCGTGACAGTCTCAGAAAGAGCTACATAGAAACAAGAATGGCAGGGCAAAGAGTGTTCAGGATGACGAAGAAGGTCACCTTATCTATCGGCATGGCGACTGGCTGCAAGCGAGATGTACTTAATAAGAGAAGATTTATAAATTAGTTATAAATTATGCTGTGGGAATTTTTTTGTCCACATGTTTTTTGCATGTGATATGTATTGTCTTCCAAATTGCTCACTAGCCCTATTAGATTATTTTTTTATTGTAACTGTCCTACTGTCCCATATCAGGTTTTTCGGTCATTCACTAATTAGGCAAGCTGAATGTTCTTATGACTTTCGTGCTTATAAGCAATATTATTTTTCTTAGGTTTAAACGTGCATTGTTCACAATTTTCATGATAGCCTTTTTGTTGTAAACCGATTGTGACTTGTTCACGCTGTGAAAGTTGTATACAATGCATAATATCATATATCTGTCCAGTATTTAGGTGTATCAATGTCATAGGCCTAAAGGAGCTATCACTACCATTTTAATTGGGACTAATTTTCCGTTCTTCATTTAACAGACGAAATCCTCTCCACTCTAGGAGAAGGCACATTTGGAAAAGTTTTACACTGTAAGGATCATAGCAGGTAAAGACTTAATTTGGTCAATTCTTTTTTTCAATAGATTTATGGAGTACTCTTATTGTGTGTCGTTCAGAAACCTTGCATCATGCTTTCACGAATTCTATTTCGTAAATTTTCATGTAGATGGCATCTTAATGTATACTGATCAAGGTCTCTGGAGATGAATGGATTTCCTAATTCCATCTTGAATATGCCGAAACTAGTAACAATGTCCCATGAAAATGTTGCATAATGTGCCACCATATTTTTTTATGGTATGAATGAATTTCTGGTGTATACATGATTGCCTTTGACTTGACTCAGAGGCATGTTTATTCCAAACTATATTACCTTTCCTTGAGGTAATCCTCATAAAAGTGTTTCATTTTCCAGAAATGGACAGCACATTGCTCTAAAAGTTATCAAAAATATAGAAAAGTACAAAGAAGCTGCATATATGGAGGTCAACGTTTTGAAAAAAATACAGGAAAAAGATCCGAATGGAAAATAGTGAGTTTGATTCATACATGGGCAATTCTGAATGCTGTATGATCAACGAAATGACAAGATTATAGCATGATATTGGTCGTTTTGGAGCATTTTTTTCAGTCTAAACTTCAAACAGATTTTATTTCTTTCGAATTTAATAAGGCTACACAGCGTTGGTAAATATTGGCTGCTGGTTGGGTCATATTCAATCTCTGCAAGATCGGTGTTGCCGAAAAACACTGCTTAAAGTTGCCATATGCTGTAAAATCTTCAAGGTGGTCAAAAATCTGAATCTGTTTTTCATCAATCTGCTCTCCCAATAATTATAATTCATTATAACAATTCTGAATTTCATTTCTCGGTGTATCATTCACTATCTTGTGTATGATGCTATTCCTAATTTGTCATATCAGTGCTTGAAGATTACATCAATTTTTTGCAATTCATCACAATTTTGCATTAAAAAAAATTCCGGACTTCAACTAAACCACTGTAAATAAGAATAGAATGGGATTCTGGATTCGGTTTATTCTAGGAAATGAATTACATTGAATTTCCCAACCCTAAAAATAATGCCTATATTGAAAAGGTGGAGCTCCAGGAGTGTGTGTACCAATATGGATGTAACTAATTTTGTTCGCCTACTTTATATCAAGTTGTGTGAAGGGACTGAAACCCATGGGCAGGGGGTATATTCGCTTGGCTAAAACATACTGTCCCTGAACTCGTAATAGAACTAAAATAGGAAAGTCAGAATAAAATTAGGGCGTTACCCAAACCTGGTAAACACACTGCGGGAGTACCTAAAGAGTTATTTAAGATCATGCTTCATAGGTAATATAATCTAATGATCTTATCGGAGTTTGCTGACTATTTATTTTTCTAATAACAGATAAAGCTTATTATTTCATTAACAATATTTCAGCAATTAACATCAATTATACTTTTACTCTTGTTAAAGCCTTTGTGTGACAATGATGGACTTTTTTGAATATCATGGACATGTCTGTCTGGCATTTGAACTTCTTGGACTCAGCACGTTCGACTTCCAGGTATATTTTTATCTTACGTCATGTACATCATATATACATTTATGTTGTTAACTTTTTATTATTTTTTTACAGAAAGAAAATCATTATTTGCCTTATCCCATGAACCACGTCAGAATAATGGCATACCAACTCGTTTGGGCTGTGAAATGTATGTACCTATTTCTTCCAGAGTTGTATTAGATTGTTTCATTTGGAATCTATCCTTCAATGCCATTTAGAAATAACATGGCTAAGTACATCATGCATTCGATATATCTATTATATTGAGTTTTTTTTTAATGAAGTTGTTCATTTTTTTCATACAGTTTTGCATGATAATCATCTGACACATACAGACTTGAAGCCAGAAAACATCCTTTTTTATGATTCTGAATGTTGTGTTTCTTACAACCCCTCATGCAAAAGAGATGAAAAGACTATCCATAACCCTGACATCAGATTGATAGATTTTGGTTCGGCCACATTTGATCATGAGCATCACAGTACAATTGTTTCAACTAGACATTACAGAGCACCTGAAGTTATTTTAGGTAGGTTCATAAGATATAACTGCACATTTCTGTTGAATGCAGGCTGTTCGATTGGCAAGGACGAGTACACAGCTTAATTTTTCATTTTAAGTTAACAGTGTTTTATTTTTTTCTTTCTAGAACTGGGTTGGTCTCAGCCATGTGATGTTTGGTCAGTTGGTACAATCATATTTGAATTTTACATGGGCATAACAATGTTCCAAACACATGACAATCGTGAGCACTTAGCGATGATGGAGAGAATTCTTGGACCAATACCTCAGAGGATGATTAAACGAAGTCGCAGACAGAAATATTTTTATCGTGGTAAATTGGATTGGGATAAATCCTCTTCGGCAGGAAAATATGTTCGTGAAAACTGTAAACCTTTACTTGGCTACATTCATAGAAAGGATGATCCAGAACATTTGAAACTCTTTGATCTCATAGCGCGGATGCTTGAATATGATCCTGCCAAAAGAATATCAATGGCAGAAGCAATAAACCATCCGTATTTTGACTCCCTCCCACCTGCTATAAAATATTCAGGTTGTATTAGTTCCAATGGTGTAGCAAACGCTTGTGGTGGCATTTATGATGGATTATAAGAGTAGTAGGTACATCTGGAGATGAGGTTCAAGGATCAGGCACTGATGGTGTGCGTATTTAAGTTTTTTGTGGCACTTTTGAACTTTTTGGGCATTGATGGTGTGTGTATTTAAGTTTTCCGTAGTACTCTTAAACATTGTCAAACTTTTTGCTAACTATCGAATAGATTTATTACAAGAATCTATCTGTTCTTGAGGTATATTCCTGAAAAATATAAATGCAACAATTGGCTTTTCGCATCTTTGAAAAAATATATACTGTTTTCATGTTTTTGAGAAGCAAATCTTCATGGATGGAAGTATATCTGATACGACATACTGCCTAGAAATTTTTATGTCCCACTAATGCTTTTTTTCAATTTCGTTCTGTATTTTTTCCAGTCTAATAAATCCATGCATTATGATAAGAATAGGTGCAGTTCATTGGAAAGAGGTGGTATTTGTTAGGTTCATAACTTGCTTTGTGTATAGCCTCGCTTTATCATGGGCGATCCGTTTGTAACTTTTGGGGAGGTTAATGAGTGCTCTACACTTCATAGAGATTTGCGAGAATGACTTCATTTGAAGACTATTAGAGTGGACTGAGGTACTTGGATGGTAATATGCCCCACTCAGATTGGATATACCACGGCCTACGCTACAAGCCTATAATTGAAATTCAACGCAAATACATAACATCCTTTTGTATATGGCCAGTACGGTTGATATGGAACAATATATATTCCCGTTTATTCAAATTGCTGTTATTTTTTTCTTCGCAATGGATTCTTCCGTAACCACAGGTGTCATTCTGCTATTGTGCAACTAGTTTTTTAATAATTTTTTAATTAACCATTTTGTTTTGGTCTCGAGCACTAATTGTAGCGTATGCCTCCCGAGGTTTCTTGGGACCGTTTGTGGATATCGCGTTTCAACTAAAATTCCACAACATACAAAATGAACAATGGTTCACAATAAATGTTTCCTGAGGCATCGAATTTCCGTAATGATAGCCAATCAGCAATATGATTTTGCGACCCTTGAACCTAAGGAAGTTTTAGTACTACGATTTCGCAAGGTGGCATTACTTTACTGAGTGAATACAATTTAGCTGGCTGTTCATGATGCTGAACTTTCTTGGGAGTATTTGTTATCGATCGCTGCGTAGAGTCACAGTAAGTTCTTTTACAGTTTCAGTATTTATTTTAAGCAAAATTAGGGTCACTTTAAATTGAATCAGAAAAACTTCTGCGTGTGTCTTTTAAACTAGCAGTGTGCTGCAACTTATGTAAACTTTTCACAATCTGGGACAATTTCTTGGTATTTGGATATTTTCTCCGTTCTTTATAATTCTATACTATATATTTACATGTCATAAAGACTGAAGAAAAGAACAGCATATTTTACCTGTATTTGTGAATCCTATCGTATATTCTTGTCATCAAATTCAGGAACATATTATTAACCGATTGACTGTGGGACGCAGTTGCCTCCATTAATTCCATTAGGATTTCAATATTATTACAATAATCAATATGACAACTTCATCAAACAAATTTATACAACTTTTGTTCGGCGAGTGGCCATGCTACCATGACACAAATTGTCATCTGGTGTCCTGCCACAGTGTGTATAGTTGACCACTATTAGACTATTATAGTATCAATATTATTCCTATACTTTAACTGACTTAATATATAACAGGTGGCTCTGCTCGATAACCAGCTTTGGTTGTAATAATCATTTTCCTATAATTTGTGTTCGATTCATTTTTTTCTTCACCGATTGGAAAAAATCAACTTGTTTATCAAGGAAATTATACTCTAACCATATTAATTATATAACTAGGTGTAATGACTGAACTTTAAATCAATAGACTTGAGACAAGCTTCTGTTTTACACATTTTTAGTAGTGTATTTATACTCTTATTGGGTTTTTATTTTTATTCTACACTTTAATAAATTTTATCTCAAAGCATAATTGAATGATTTCAAAGTGAATACAAACTTACAATAGTTGAGCCATTGGCGTTCTATTCGCCAATCAGTCAGT
Organism: Styela clava; assembly: GCF_964204865.1. Lineage (NCBI taxonomy): Eukaryota > Metazoa > Chordata > Ascidiacea > Stolidobranchia > Styelidae > Styela > Styela clava. The sequence continues at coordinate 9,740,907 of NC_135257.1, read as the reverse complement.
ACAGTCTTTTTGAGCACCCAGTATTTTATCAAGAAGCATGTATAATTTTTATCTTAACAGAATGTGCAGTCATGTCGATCTATTTGCATGAGTTCTCGTAATTTGGCAGCACATGTCACTCAGAATGCTCCTGAATTTAAAGGTATACTATACTCCATCTGCATTGACCAATTCATGCTCACACTAAATTATTATGTAATTGTTACTTTTTATTAGGAACAGCAGTTGTTAATGGATCATTCAAAGAAATTTCACTGAGTGATTTCTCTGGCAAATATCTCGTTTTATTCTTCTATCCGTTGGACTTGTAAGGGCATTTGTTTTTATAATGTTGTTCTTTATTATTTTTATGTGATATTATTATATATAAATAACCCAGACTAGGAAAAAAAATTTCCTCGATCCTTTGATAGCAAGTAAATAATATATCCTATTCAAGCACTTTCAATTTTGCATGAGTACTGCACATCCTTTTAATATCTAATTAATATTGAAATTTTAAAATTTTGTTGAAATATTAGTATTACGGTATATAATCAATCAATACAATCACATTTAGTACTATATTTTCGAAGTGAAATTATTTTATGTGATAAACATCAGAGTTATTCACACTGTAGTGATATGCACACATGACTGTATATTTATTTCATTCAGAGCATTCTCTTCTTTCACATTCCAGCACACTTGTATGTCCAACAGAGATAACAGCTTTCAGTGACCGTGCTCATGAGTTTGATACAATGAATGCATCTGTTGTTGCTGTATCTACAGATTCCCACTTCAGTCACTTGGCATGGACGAACGTTCCTCGTAACAAAGGAGGAATTGGTTCGGTCAACATACCCTTGTTGGCAGATTTTTGTAAAGATATATCACGTGATTACGGTGTACTGCTTGAAGATAAGGGAATCGCTCTCAGGTATCTTAACTTAATTTTCAGATAGTTTTGACTGATAGATATGCATGTATCCCAAGTCTGACAAACATCCACTCTATTTGTATGATCATCATTGCATTCATAACTGTCCCTGCCACTCGGTATATGTCGTGATGTATGAATATATATGATTTCTATGCTTATGCAGTAATACTGTACTTAATTGATTGACGAATAAATGCTGTCCGGCAGGATACCTAGTTTTCTCAATGACTCTTCTAATATCGCTACAAAAAAATTTGAAATATTAGTAATATAGCTTTGAATCACTGTAGACGAGCATTTCACCAATTGCACGGACTGTTCATGGCCAATAAAATAGTGATAAGGCTCTTAATGATAATCTTGATAAAGATCAGCTTGCTTGAAGCTCCACGGTTCAGTGTTTCTTATGCTTTGTGTTATAGAGGATTATTTATTATCGATGGCAAAGGGATAGTGCGCCATTCAAGTGTCAATGACCTTCCTGTCGGCAGATCAGTTGATGAAACCTTGAGACTTGTCCAGGCTTTCCAATTTACAGATAAACATGGAGAGGTATGTCCTGCTTCATGGAAACCTGGAGGGAAATCGGTAAGATGGTTTGCTTTATATCTGCTTTGGTAGATGGTTTGCTTTACATCTGTTTCAGTGCTAATACATTTTGTTTGACTAGTTGAGTAATTTTGAATCATTAATATAACAACTTTTTACCAATTTCTAGCATATTTTAAGCTTTTTTAAAGCTAGTCAAGCAACTATGATAGCATAATTAACGATTCGAAGATTTATTGTCAGACAATTTTATTGCATGTAACTCACAATTACTATTATGCTTTTTCTAGATTAACGTCAAGGAAGCCAGTAAATATTTTGAGTCGCTGAAAGTCGATCTGTGATCATGTTTAATTTCTGCTTTTGGTAATTTTACTGTGATTCGACCATATAAATTGTGTACACAAAAACCACTGCAGGCTACTGTTTACTTTTCTGTTAAAGAATTTCTGGTATTATTGTGATAATTGTGATGATAATATTGAGTCTATAAAACCACTGTTATGATAAAACCGTTCTATTTTACTGTGGTAAATAATACAACTGTGTGATGATAGAATTGTGCATTGAATTTCGGGGCATTATTGTTTTGCTAGATCTTCGGCAAGCACATTGAATCATAAATCACTTAAGTATGATTGTGGTGTTGTGTGTATTTGTCAACTGATGTCGTGTAAAAAGCAAGTGCAAATTTCTTGATGACATTGTTTCGGATGGTTCTACCCGATGCCATTTAGTAATACCACGTTAATTTATTCCTTGTCTTTCTCTGGAACCAAACCAAATTTTAATGACGATGAGTGGGCAGTGGAGCTAAGATCTGAAGCCCGGCCCGGCCAGTTTCGTCTGAAATGTTAATCATTACGTTCGGGTCGGGATTCGGTATCGCTGACTTTTTCTTTAAATGAGGCATTTTGGCCACAAAAGAGACCGTGGTCTGCAAAAAACAGAAGTTGCCTTTTCAACACGTACCGTACTAAACTCTTGCAATGACAATTCAATAAACTAAATAAAATGAAATTTCAGGCACGGGCCTGCAAATCTCGGGTCGGGTTTGGTACCCACACGCCTGGATCGGGCCGGGCTGGAATTTATGGGCCCGATCTTACCTCCAGTGGGAAGCCAAGAAGACTGCTTAATCATATGGCGTACCTCGGTCACCCGATGCATTGGGTCCATTACGCACACTGGGAAATATCACGCAACTTTTATAATACCGTCAGAACTCAAAGAATGTAACCGAGCGCCGAGATGGTCAAAGGGATTAGATTAATATGAACTACCATTATATCGTTGGGTTCTCCTGAAGTATGCGCACCAAGATGTTAGATAACCTGAACCCAAACATGTTACACGACCTGAGTTCAGGTTGTGCGCCATCTTGGTGCGCATACTCCAGGAGGTCCCATCGTTGTAACCTAAAGTAATACACTTTTGAAGTTGGAAAATGTTGGACGCTGGTCAAACTTTGCACAGATCATAACATATCACACCCGCCGTTTATAGTAGTTAGCTCTTGGAGGATTCTATTTAAATGGCAATATACATAATACCCGTCGGTATTTCGAATTTATGTATAGTACCGTATTTTTTTTTTCTCAAAATTCAATCGTTCGATTGAATAAATAAAATCGTTTGAAATAAATAGAAGCCTTCTAGCGAAAAATATAATCTTGAACCACTGAAAATTTCAAATTACTTGGTCTAGTAGTAGTTAATGAGAAAAGCGATTTTTTCATAACAATCAAATGAAAAATACCAACAAGAACAACAACGTAATAACAAAACGATCTATATGTACTTTTTGTTCCCAATAATGCAGGGGTGGGCAAATTACGGCCCGCGGGCCGGATCCGGCCCACTTGAGTGTTTCATCCGGCCCACTTGTGACTGCTGAAATTATGACTATAGTTTTCATGAACATGAATTTTTGTTAAAAATATCGAAGAAATAACAAATCATTCGCTAAGGTAAATACCGCAATTACCCACGTATCATCAGCACCTGAATATAATGTGCAACATCATCCATCCGAATTATTTGTGTCTTTCAAAAACTCTATATCAGCGTTTAGGCCAGCGAATTTTCGTGCGGTGAATGCCGCAACACATGTTCTTTCCTTTTGTCCGGTACATCAATTTCAGAACTTAAATCCAATTATTCTGTCTATATTTCCATCACTTGATAATAATCTCTCAATGTTATTATTGCATCCCCTGATGCAAATGCCTATTGATCAGTGAATTTTCCGTAAATTTTAATTCACTATCAAATAACGTCATAATGACCCTATTCGTTACATTGTGCAGCTTACTATATAAACGTAAGCCAGGCCATTGAGCTTCTTTTTCTATCAACTTTCTCTGCGAGGGTACCGTAATTTTTCCATCATTTGTAATAAATTCATTGGAATGAATAAAAAACGCAAACTGGATTCCGAATGTCGTGTTTTTAACAAGGAATGGACAGAGAAGTATTTTTTTATGGACAATGGTAAATCAAAAGCTGCCTGCTTAATTTGTAATGAAACATGTGCGGTGTTCAAAAAATATAATATGAAAAGACATTTTCTAGCAAAACATAAAAATTTTGGCCAACAATTTTCGACACAAGAACTGAAAGTAAAGGCAGCAGATATGGTTATAAAACTGAAACAGCAACAGCGTACCCTTATCAAGTTTTCGTCTACCCAAGAGGCTGCTACAAAAGCAAGTTTTGTTTTAGCACACAAGATCGCAAAAAGCAACAAGCCTTTTTCGGATGCAGAATTTGTGAAAGACTGCATGGTTGACGCTATCAACATTGTTTGTCCAGAAGTGAAGTCAAAAATCGATGCAATTCCCATGTCACGGACAACTACCGTTCGTAGAATAGAAGCTATTGCTGCCAACTTACAAGAAAATCTGTTGAATACGGCAAATACATTTAAATGTTTCTCAATAGCTTTAGATGAGAGCACAGATGTATTGGACACAGCGCAGTTAATGATTTTTATCAGGGGAATTGACAAACATTTTTGCATCACGGAAGAATTGCTGTCCATGGAGAGTCTCAAAGGCACTACCACAGGACATGATCTATTCAACAGTGTTATGCACTCTTTAGAAACGTCACAGTTATGTCTCGATAAACTTGTGAGCATAACAACAGATGGTGCGCCGTCATTAACTGGGAAACATACTGGACTGATAAAAAGAATAAATGACAAGATTACAGCTGATTACCCACTTCATAAAGTTCTATCATTTCACTGTATAATACACCAGGGAAGTCTTTGCAAGTCCAGGTCAGATTTCAAACATGTTGTGAAACCAGTAGTACAGGCAGTGAATGTAATTAGATCAAAAGGATTAAATCACAGACAGTTTCGGGATTTCTTGCAAGACATAGATTCCGATTTCTCTGATGTACTGTACCTCACCAATGTAAGGTGGCTTAGTTTGGGAATCGTGTTAAAAAGAGTTTGGGAACTTAAAGAAGAGATTGTCGTGTTTTTTGAAATGAAAGATATAGTCTGTGACTTCTCTACCAAAGCGCGGGATACAGAATGGATGTCTGATTTTGCATTTGCTACAGATATTATATATGCAAAAAATGAATGAACTTAATAAAAAACTCCAAGGAAAAGGAGTATTTGCTCATGATTTACATTTGGAAGTTAAATCATTTCAAACAAAGCTTACACTTTTCGCGAAACAAATGTATAATGAAAACTATGCTCACTTTCCCCTCCTAAAAAGTCAGTCTGTTAACGCTACATCTGCAGAAAAGTACAGTGGACTTATCACAGGCCTGAGAGAAGAATTCGTCAGAAGATTTTCTGATTTCAATGCTATGGAGCATGAATTTGATTTACTGAAGTCCCCATTTTCATATGATGTTGAAACGGTCGCTGACGAGTTACAGGTGGAACTCATAGATCTCCAAGCTGACAATGCTTTGAAAAGCAGTTTTGAAGAGAAGTCATTGATTGAATTTTATCAATCACTTCACCAAGAAAAATTCAAATATATCAAAGATTTTGCGAGAAAAATGTTTGTGATGTTTGCATCAACATACATATGCGAGCAAACCTTTTCATGTATGAAGATCAACAAAAGCAAAAACAGATCTCTTCTAACGGATTCAAATCTACAATCAGTCTTAAGAATCAGCACAAGCAGCTTCGAGCCTGATTTAAACAAGCTTCTGGACGCATGCGGTAGGCTACATCAGTCCCATTAATCATTGTCTCTAATTATTTACAAATAAACCGTTTTAATACGTTTTAAGTAGGGTTGCTATTTCGGGACCAGATTAGAAATCCCGGGTTCGAGATTTCCACCATCTAATAAATAAATAAAATTAAAAAACACACACATTGTGATGTATCTTCCTTATTCGAAAACATGAGAGTGGCATCGATTCCTGATTTTTGTTGGCAGAAAATCCAAGTGCTGAAAATGGACGTTCAGCCTTAACTGACATAGATTTGATTGATTTTAGTGCGTTATACAACTTTTCCATGTTTACACTCCCTGCTTGTCTCATATAGCAGCATTTCTTTCCCAACCTCTTACGTTATCAATGACACACCTTCGTTTTCATCGTGTTCAACGAAAGCATGAAGCGCTTGTGCCAACATCATTTGATTGTCTCCGTCGTGGCTGCTATCTTTTGTTTTTATCAAATATTCAGATTTTTTAATGGCGTCTAGATCGGATTCTTCAGTACAGAGCAATCTTTAAAAGATATTTGTCGCCATGTTAGTAATATTTTGACGACTCAATTTACGAAATGCACTGTAAAACCGTTTTAGAATAACACCACGTCGCGTATTAAATCGTGATATTGTATTCAAAATGACCCCTGGATCGGAGAAAAGGTCAAAATACCGGGATCGCAATACTATTGAGCATCCGGCCCAGTAACCGAGTCTATTATCCGTATCCCATTAGAAAAGTAATTGCCCACCCCTGCAATAATGCATTTATATTCTCAGAAAGTGGTATATATACCATGCAAGATGGTCAACTCAAATACATAACTAACAGTATAAGTTACGAATAGTAACCTATGCTGATAGCTAAATATCTACCACCCCTTAAACTTAGAAACAAATTTAATTTGTTCAAATCGAATAACTATCGTTTTGAATTCTGTTGCATCCAAGCAGGGGCGTGCCAAACTTTTCTGCTGCCCGGGGCGAGTTTCTGATAATGCTGCCCCTTATACCCAACTTCAAAAATAATTCGGGGGATAAACAGATAAATTATTGCAATTAAAGTTCAAATAAGATATAAACGTACTTTCAAATACCAGGGTTGAATATTTTGAAATAAAATGATTGTTTGAAACATATAAACTAGTTCAAGGTGCACACTCGCGAAACCACCCTTAAAATGAGCACCTGAAATGTTGCAATTGTAAAATAGGATAGGAAATTTTTTTTCTGGGTCAATGGCAGAGAAAACATCCATTGTGAACTCTCCAGTCAGTCACACATTAATAAATACATAATGTCGGCTTTTAATTTAATAAAAACACATCGAGAAAAACATGTGTGATAACGCCTACGCTACAGCTTGGTTTTGCTGCCCCCTACAACGTGCTGCCCCTTTCGCCCCCTCTAGGCACGCCACTGCATCCAAGATCAGTGGTATATAACAGAATCTCAATTCTTTGTAAATTGCGTGCATAAGTTTTTATTCAATATCCTGAAAACTGAATATCCAATAAACCACGTGCCGCTTAGTCGCTTATAGGTAGCCCACCTATCGCAGCATTTATCTTTAGTTTACGGTATAAATTTTTGATTATTGTAACTAAACTGAAGATCCCTCGGGAGACATAATGATAATTAAGTTATTTGATTTACAACTAAAAACTGACGAATAACACGCAAAACTACCAAAAAGAGACAATGTTTACAGCCACGCTTAAATATCTGTCTGAGCAAAAGTGTCTGAGCGGCGGCATGAATCCAATTGTTACGTCATTGTTAACCTATGGACCTTTCTCCGACCTTTGACCCCCGAAAAATTCTTCCTATACTTTATCATTGCAAAATTTTCGGGACTATTTTGAGAGTGCTTTTGCGAGTTGGCGCATGTAAAATGGCGTATGTGTTTTAAATCATCATTATGATTCATCGCATACAACAATGTGTTTTTTAAAAGTACAGGTAAAAAATTTTAGCGTAGTCTATCACAACTATTTCTACACCAATTTTTTATTACTGTAATTGAATTAAAACTCCTAGGAAGACAGAGTGATCATTGTATTATCTGATTTATATTTAATTTTCCGAAACACAACTGAAAACTAGCGAATAGAGTTCAAAAACGCGAAAACGAGGTAATGTTTACGACCACGCTTGAAAATCTGTCTGAGTGAGAAAAGTGTCTGAGCGAATGCGAAATGCATTGTTACGTCACTTTTTGTATCTTACTGATTGGCCAATGTCACGGAGTAAACAAGGAAGTCGATGCTCGGGGAAAGGTCCATTGCAGATTTGTAATTGTTACGAATACGAACAATGAAGTTGATGCTTGGGGAAACATCCTATGGATGGTGCAATGAGCCACTGTCGACGCCTCTTGTTCATTGCATTGAGATTAACTTTTGCCTGACTCACGGCTTGGCGCAAAGCTCATATTTCTGCATCGTACAGTTGGGGCAAAAGAGGCTGAAGTTCCGGCCAGGAATAGAGAGCTGAATGTAATCGATCGGTACAGTAGTACAATGAGGTAGCCTCTTTGTCTATGTACCTATTACCCAACCCCAGCGAAGCAAATACAAGTTTTCATCATATCTCTCACTACTGCACTATAAGTTCGCCAGGATTAATAATTAGTGGTAGGCATATTAATTCTATTTTAAACCCAGAATTCCAATAGTCAGTATCCAGTTCCTCAACTTCAGCTACTTTTTTCACCCAAACTATGTCTCTCTTTGTCTTTGCAGTACACTGAGTACAGCAGTACAAGATTTCAAGCACCCGCTAGCTTTCTGAAAGGTATTTTTATGTTCTTTCTATCTGTAATAAACTAATGCGTGGAAAATTTCTATAAAATAGAAATTTATGTTAGGTAATGTTGTGCCGTAAAAAATGGAATTTGGACGAAACATAAGAATATTTAAAGCTAATATGCATATCAACCCCCCCATAAAAGTCAAGTTCATTTTACTATTTTCCTAAAGGTATTTTTATGTTCTTTACATCTGTAATAAATTAATGCGTGGCAATCGTCTATAAAACAGAAATTTATGTTAGATAATGTTGTCCGTGAAAATCATCGTTGCGTAAGAAATCATTTCAGACGATTCATGGTATTATTTCAAAGTTAATTTGCATATCAATTAATCAATGTACTTTTTTCATGAAGTCGAAGATAAAATACACAATTAAAAAGGGTAAATGTTGTCAACTTCAACTGAAAATCGAAATTTCTTCTCTGTTTTCACGACATCTAGTGTTGTTGGGATAATTTGACCGCAGGTGATCTGTTGTAGCAAAAAGTTACTAGTCACTTTGCTCCAGCCCACGGTTTCAGTTTCGAGTTCGGACGTTTTGTTCAGTTTAAGTATCGCGTAGTTTTGTGGGATCTAGTATAGTTTAGTACCACAAGTACACAGTGGACGTAGCATAACGAATTTTGCATTTTTTATTCCTAACCCTGACTATGTCTGCGCGTTTTGGATGACCATCCGCATACTTTGGTGGGCCTTATTACGCCACTGTGACGTCGAAATGACGTAATTTTTTGGTGATGTAGTCAGGTGGGGGTTAGAATCGACATATGCAAAAATTGGTGAGACAGGTCAACTAGAAGTGCATGTAGTACTAAACTATACCAGTCCCCCGTCGGATGCCTTGTAACTTCAAACTTCGGATGAAATTTTCAATTGTTTATATCTCACTAAATTGCGTCATATTGTGCTTCTGGCAGTTTCTATAGTGAGTCCCTATATATCTGAATCTGTTATCATATTCAATCGCGCAGTTTTATTTATTTTTTCATTGAAAATCACGTTTTGGCAAAAAATTGACACTCCTTTTTCAAGTGGCTTGAATCGTGACTTCTACCGACGCTAACTTCGTCAAATTACCGTCATAGAGCTTGCCAAGTACAGCTACCATCGTCCAAAATGGCATCTGCACCGACGATATCGAACTCACTAACGCCAGCGGTCTCTCTCATATCGGGATCGTTGCAACGAGGAAACGAGAGAAATAGCTTGCTCGATTTCAGGTGAACGTCTGCACAGTTTGGACGACCACCCGTCCCGTAACGTAACCTTTGGTGACATAGTCAGGTGGGGGTTAGGAATGATATATGTGAAAATTGTTGAGCAAGGCAAACTTGAAGTACATGCGGTACGGTACTAAACTATACCAGACCCAATTTTTTGATATGTCAATCCTGACCCCCATCTGACTACGCCATCCAAAAATTACGTCACTTCGACATCACAATCGCGTCATAGAGCTTGCCAAATATATGTACGATTGCCCGAATTGGCATCGGCGCCGAGGATGAAGAACTGGCTGACGTCCTTGATCTCTCTTATATTGGGTTCGTTGCGGCGAGAAAACGAGAGAAATAGCTGTTCGATTTTGGGTGCTCGTCTGCGCGTCTTGAATGACAGTTTGTATAGTATCAGTTTGAAGGGCTCTATTATGTCACAGTGACGTCGTAGGGATGTTATTTTTTGTGGGGGTTAGGATTGGCAATTTAAAAAATTGTTATGCTACGCCCACTAGAAGTATGTTAGGTACGAAACTACATGAGACCCCAATTTTGGTTACCTAGCGCATGGTTCTGGTCCCATAATTAATTAATTCCTAACCCTTTGATCACCACGAAAATGTAGGCTAGAGTAACCTTGTTCCCGCTAGCTCACCTATTTTCATTCAGGTGTTATGACAGCCAGAAGATAATATAATGATATTTACAGATGATCACATTTACACTTGGTTACAAAAATTACAATATTATTCGTTAATTCAGTGAACTAGTACTGTAGTATGAACATCCCAAAATTGTTCTTAAGTAAAATTGGATATTGTCACAGTGTTCTAAAAACAGCTTCTTCAAGACGATCATATCATGGATTGTTGTTGGCAAAAGTATGTCTATCACCCTCGCACATATTGGTGGAAAATATTCGTTACAAAACAAGAGCTGTCATATTTGACATGGGTGGAGTTGTGCTCAAAAGTCCATTTCCACTAACAAGAGCATATGAGGATGAAAGAGGGATTCCTCCTGGTACCATCTGGAAATGTATTGAGCAGTTTGGTGCAGATGGTTCTTGGCCTAAATTGGAAATAGGAGAACTAAATTCTGAAGAGTTTGGTGTAAAATTCTCTGAGGAATGTTCTGTCACTGCAGGTCAAAGTGTGGAATTACATGACTTTCTTGAGTATTTGGAGAATGGAATGGGTGATCCAATCCCAGAAGTGCTAGATGCAGTCAGGGCTATAAAAGCAGAAGGCATTAAAACCGCTCTCCTGACAAATAACTGGAAAAATTCTGATGGCAGCACATTGATTCCTATCGATCAATCAATTTTTGATGTTGTCGTAGAGTCTGCTGTGGCTGGAATAAATAAACCGAATCCAGTTATTTATAACAAATGCTTGAATGCATTGGGAGTCAAGGCTGAAGATGCAATCTTTCTTGATGACATTGGCAGTAATATAAAGACTGCAAAGAGTCTTGGAATTCGATGCATCAAAGTGGAAAACATTCCTGCCTCACTTGCGCAGCTCGAACAAATATTGCAGTTTTCTCTGTCCAATCCTATCCCAGAAACAAAGGGAGTTCGAAAAGGTATGGAGATATCAGAAAGGAATCTTGAGAAATACATTCAGAATACCCTCAAGATTCATTCACACACTGGCCTACATATTCGGCAGTTTGCTCATGGCCAGTCTAATCCGACATACTATATTGAGTATGGAGATATGAAAGCAGTTCTTAGAAAAAAGCCACCAGGCAAATTGTTACCATCAGCACACGCTATTGAAAGAGAATACAGAGTAATGTCTGCCATGAAAGAAGCAGGGGTTCCTATTCCCACACTTTTATCTCTTTGTGAAGACTCTTCAATCCTTGGTACTCCTTTTTATTTGATGAAATATGTGGATGGCAATGTGTATAAAAATCCACTGCTCCCTGATATGCCTGCAGAGAAAAGACGGCGAATTTATCATAACCTAGCTGATACTCTGTGTAATATACATTCCGTTAACATAGACAATGCAGATCTCACCGACTTTGGAAAATATGGAAATTATGTTGAAAGACAAGTAATAACTTGGTCAAGGCAATATAAGGCAACTGAAACTCATAATATCCCTGCTATGAACAGATTGATAGAATGGTTGCCACAACATTTACCAAAAAATGAGAGTACTGTTGTGGTTCATGGTGACTACAGACTCGATAACCTTATTTTTCATCCAGAGACTGATGAGGTTCTTGCTGTTTTGGACTGGGAATTGTCCACCCTGGGTGATCCATTGTCAGATTTGGCATATATGGGAATTGCTCATTATTTGCCTAAAAATATACCAATACTACCAGGCATGGCTGAAAAGGATTTGGAACGTCTGGGCATTCCCAGCATGAAGGAATTAATGCATCGTTACTGCTCCAAAACTAACACAGCAGAAGTTTCAAATTTTAATTTTTATATGGCTTTTACATTTTTCAGAGTAGCTTCTATATTACAAGGTGTTTTTAAAAGGTCCAAAATGGGCCAGGCAAGCTCTGCTTCTGCCAACGCTGCTGGTTCACTTGCAGAACAAATGGCCGATATTGGTTGGAATTTTGCATGTAAAGAAGGATTTAGAGTATTCAATGACTCCAATCGCATTCTTTTGAAGGGAAAACCATAAGGGCACAATAATTAATATATAAACTTTTATTTGAGGCACTTGCTAATTTTATTGTTTTATCTAGCATAATATCTTAATAATGTTAATATACTTGGATATGATAGGGATGACTTGCATTAGGTGCATGCCGTATCTTGTTGGTAATTTTTTCGAGTATTTTTGTAATGCATTGTGGATAATTTAATTTTTGGTTCAGTTGAGAAATTATTCATTATGACTGTGCTATTCACTGACTTAATTTTTTGTGCTGATTATCCACTGCAAATTTCTTTGTTGTAACTGTTCAAAATTGATTAAAGTGGGCTTAGGATTTTGTGAGAGATTTTGTTCATACATGAATTGTCAATAAATAATCGTCCTTGACCAATCGCATAATTATTTTCATTTATCTTGTGAAAGAATACGATTCCATAATAATAAAGATAATGTGTAATATAAGTTTTCTGTGTTTGCCCGTCTTTACTATGCACCACTGGTCTTTAGAAGATATCACCTCTTCCTAATGTAGCAGTATGTTCATTTCGTGAAATAAAATAATTGTACTAGTATTGCAAATTATACTACCAGTAAGGACAGCATAATAACACCCTGAATACCAGGAATCCTTTGCTGACCTTCTTGCAGTTGCATTATGTTTGAGAAATTACCGTAGCTTGGTGAGGAAACGTTGGTTCGTTCGTGTTATATCTAACCCAAACCAGATGTTTGCTGAGTTCAATAATAAGTCATCTTCAAACTTTGTACACTGATTTAAATCAGCATTTTTGTTGGATGAATATGTTAGATTAGCACCTAAGACAACGGGTTCCATTGTCTTCGCGCCTGTAAACTGCGCCCACCGACATTTCCGTCCACGTACACCTGAGCCCATGAATAATTGCAACTACGTACATTTTCACCTGTGATTATTTTTATCCCATTGACGAGTGTGTACACTGTACACCGTCTTATTCACTCGCAAATATTTGTGCGTTCACGGGAATTTTCTATTATTATTTTAATGGAAGACGATAAGACGGCTTAACCATATATATGGCGAACCGCGGTCTCTCGTCCGGTTACCCTTCCATGTCGCGTATGGGATTAGTTAGTTTCGGAAGCATGGCGAAGGAAGTCGTAACCGACCAGCGGTTACCTAAACCACCTACGGCGGCGAGAGGTCCAGCACGTCCTCTCGCACATAACTATCCCCGCAACCCACGCAGAGTAATCAATCCCTATTTTTGAGCTTTTTATTCCCTTATTAGATCAGCAACAAAATGTGAGTTGATATGCAAATCCAAATATTTCAGTCTGTTAGGTCAATGAGGGCGGATATCTGCTAATGATGATAACACATAACCAATCTCTAAAAAAAGATTCCATATTTGGTTATAAATAATCGCCAACTAGACACCTTAATATAAAACGATGCGCGTAGTAAATGCGACTTGTCCGAGTTGTACTATGGGTTTGCTAATATCTGAATATAGGCCAAAATGCCACTTTATTATGAATAACATTTTTGGGCGGTGATCCCAAAAAGTCCAGCCTAAATCGCACAATAACTGAGAATACTCGTGTCTCCGACCTAATGGGCCTACTAGTTGCCGCGTTTCTCTGATCATTTGAATTGGATGATTTAATATTTGTTAGAAGAGAAACTTTACCATGAATTTCACATATTAAATTGATAAAGTCGTTGTGTAATTGCGTTTTCCAGATAGGAGGAGGGTTGGGGCCAGTGTTCCCTCTAAGGTGTGCGCGCGCACACAGCTTTCAGAGGCCGCACACACGCATAGATTTACTGCACACAGACGTATTTCGATGTAATGTAACATAGGGCTTAGGATTTTGTGAGAGATTTTGTTCATACATGAATTGTCAATAAATAATCGTCCTTGACCAATCGCATAACTATTTTCATTTATCTTGTGAAAGAATATGATTCCATAATAATAAAGATAATGTGTAATATAAGTTTTCTGTGTTTGCCCGTCTTTACTATGCACCACTGGTCTTTAGAAGATATCACCTCTTCCTAATGTAGCAGTATGTTCATTTCGTGTAATAAAATAATTGTACTAGTATTGCAAATTATACTACCAGTAAGGACAGCATAATAACACTCTGAATACCAGGAATCCTTTGCTGAACTTCTTGCAGTTGCATTGTGTTTGAGAAATTACCGTAGCTTGGTGAGGAAATGTTGGTTCGTTCGTGTTATATCTAACCCAAACCAGATTTTTGCTGAGTTCAATAAGAAGTCATCTTCAAACTTTGTACACTGATTTAAATCAGCATTTTTGTTGGATGAATATGATAGATTAGCACCTAAGACAACGGGTTCCATTGTCTTCGCGCCTGTAAACTGCGCCCACCGACATTTCCGTCCACGTACACCTGAGCCCATGAATAATTGCAACTACGTACATTTTCACCTGTGATTACTTTTTATCCCATAGGCGCGTGTGTACACTGTACACCGTCTTATTCACTCGCAAATATTTGTGCGTTCACGGGAATTTTCTATTATTATTTTAATGGAAGACGATAAGACGGCTTAACCATATGGCGAACCGCGGTCTCTCGTCCGGTTACCCTTCCATGTCGCGTATGGGGTTAGTTAGTTTCGGAAGCATGGCGAAGGAAGTTGTAACCGACCAGCGGTTACGTAAACCACCTACGGCGGCGAGAAGTCCAGCACGTCCTCTCGCACATAACTATCCCCGCAACCCACGCAGAGTAATCAATCCCTATTTTTGAGCTTTTTATTAGACACGTAGTGGACATAACGATCGTTTCAATATTATGTTGTTCTTGTTCTTTGACACGTTTTTAAAAAGTCGCTTTTCTCTTCGAATACTGGACCAATTGCTTTGAAATTTTCAGTGGTTAAAGATAAAAATTTTCTCCAGAAGGCTATTACTTTTTTTTCGCTATGACGTCATCAAAATTATATGACTCTACGTGTCCATATATTTGAGCATAGCTCTCTTGTTCCCTTATTAGATCAGCAACAAAATGTGAGTTGATTTGCAAATCCAAATATTTCAGTCTGATAGGTCAATGGGGGCGGATATCTGCTAATGATGATAAGACATAACCAATCTCTAAAAAAAGATTCCACATTTGGTTATAAATAATCGCCAACTAGACGCCCGAATATAAAACGATGCGCGTAGTAAATGCGACTTGTCCGAGTTGTACTATGGGTTTGCTAATATCTGAATATAGGCGCAAAATGCCACTTTATTATGAATAACATTTTTGGGAGGTGATCCCAAAAAGTCGAGCCTAAATCGCACAATATCTGAGAATACTCGTGTTTCCGACCCAATGGGCCTACTAGTTGCCGCGTTTTTCTGATCATTTGAATTGGATGATTTAATATTTGTCAGAAGAGAAACTTTATCTTGAATTTCTTATATTAAATTGATAAAGTCGTTGTGTAATTGCGTTTTCCAGATAGGAGGAAGGTTGGGGCCAGTGTTCCCTCTAGTCTAAGGTGTGCAAATATTAGTCATTTCCAAAAAAGTGCGCACACATACTACAATAATTAGAGGGCACATTGGTTGGGACACTTTTTTTTTGCATCTTTTTAGTCTTAACTTACATTTTCTTGCATTCATTCATTTGACCCTTGCGGGACTGATGCAGAGAGGGGCAAATGTAGTTTTTATTCCCGACTAAGAAATTTCCTGGTGCACAATGAGGCGGTCAATCAAATAGAACAAAACATGCCGTTAAAAGTCAGCGAAGAATCAGCATCTCAAGAACTCTGAGCATCAAATTTGAAAGGATTTGGCATTGTTCCCCATAGGCATCAAACTATTTCAGACTGAAACCCCCAAGTGGGCTGAAGCAAAGAATTACCGAACAGTGGTATGTCGCTCTGAACGGCCGATGCCCGTTTGCGGACGGACGTCTTACCGCACCGAAAGGAGGATTCAAACATCGAAAACATTCATAAATACGAGTATACAGTAAGAGTCTCAGAGCTGATTTTCCAATGTGCCCTACCTTCCTCTGCCAGTTTTGTCTTTGAAACTATCAATTCCTCAGTGTTGGGGGCACATAAGTTAATGAATGATTAATTCACCGTTGTCTATGAAAACTACTTCAACTCACGCCCATCTATTCATTACACGAAAGAGCAGGGACTCCAGAATACAGTGAATCGACGCAATTTTCCAAATCCGTTGGGATTCCGTAATTGACTCGGATGGCACTTGACTCACCAACTCGAGAATTATAAACTTTGGAAAAATTGACGCTTCACTAAACTTGGGTGCCAATTTGATACCAGCAATAATTCTAGATGTGGGCGTAATTCTATTTTTTCAGTCTCCAGATTATTGTCATATAAAATATTGAAACATGTTGTTTTTGTATACTTTTTTCCATCCTTTCAAAATTGAACTACCATTTTCGGGAGACACAAATACCACATGATTTATTGGAATTCACGATCCAATTCTATATTAGTTACATAGCTTTCTGCAATTAAATGACCCCAAAACGCTCCAAAGTTGCAAACATTTTTCCACCCCCTAAATTTGGAAACACACAGGTCAAGGTGGTTAATTTTTGTTCTTTGTCGCAACTGGGGCTGGGCATTTCGAAGCAAATAGTGAATTATTCGAATCCGTTTGGACAAGAATTTTGAATCGTCGTCATCCTGCTTTTCATTTTGCCCGCCATAGATCGAGGCGAATCCTCTATTTTCTTACTGGAGCCACATTTTTGAAATGCAATTCTGGTATATGATTCTTTCAGAGAGATATTGATGAAATAATTCTTTTTGTGAACACTCGGCGAACTGTCTGAGTGATAGATAGATTCGAAATAAAATTTCGATTCGATTCTGCAATCACCAGGTATTCGAAAATGTCCAGCCCTAGTCGCAGCATGTTTCTATTGTGCAGTCGGGAGTCGGGTCAGGGCATCCTGAAAATGTGGCGATATTTGCACTGTTTTACGTTGGTTTGCAAGTTTGGATGTTTACCTTACCCACGACCCAGAAGTAAGCTTGCTGTTCTTTTCTGTTGAAAAATTCACGATGCTCAGTTTGGCGGTGTATGCTATACATGTTCTCACTCTTTTTTGGAAACAATTTTTTGAATAATGCAGCTAAAGCTAAAGACTCCCCGCATGACCATAGAGTTATTTGATTCTTACATAAACCTCGGAAACACAACTAAAAAGTGACCTTACAAATTTTTAGCCTCTTTTTATTCCAGGCTATCATCCTTGTCTTCTTGGTACCTTGTTTGCGTTTTTTGTGTTTTGTGGTAGAGAAGCAAAAATGAATGAATGATTGTTTGATATTTACAATCACGCAAAAATATTTGTCTATGCAAAGAGTGTTGGAGCGGATGTATGGATTTCTATTTTAACATCACCGTCAACTTATCGCTGATTGAATTTTTGTTACGGAATTAATCCAAAAAAAAGATGCCCGGACGAAAGGCCGTGGTTCGCCATATGATTCCGACTCCAATAGGATAAATACGTAAATCCTATCCTATCCGGCTCGGGAAAACATCCAGTGCAAAAATCATTTTTCCTTTCGTGAGCTGGTTTATATTTTACGTTTCATGTAACAACTGGTCTTTTATAGTTCAGAGCAATGACATTAAACAACATGATAGGCAACTCTGACGTCACTCCATAAGACTACAGGCAAAACATTGTATTTCATGATACGTTCCAATGCACATATTTCTCGTCGCCTTTCGCGTCCGTTTTCCGCTCGCTCTTGCTACTCGGCGTCTTTTTTACGTATAGTACCTGCCTTTTTGCGCCTGTAACGAAACAAAATAATCTCTATATCTAAGAAGTTTTGCTTACTTGGAAAGCTGGAATAACAGGCAAGCTGTAAAGAGCAATTCTGGACATCATAGACGTTTTTTTTTATCAGAGAAGATTACAAACGCGATAGCGGAAAGATTTGTGTGAAACATTTTGCAGATAATGACAAAGTTCAAAGTTAGTAATTTTAATGTTTGCGCTTAATCATTGAAATTTCATACAAAACTGTGCTGCGATACAATTCCATAACACAAAGTTTGCACCTATCGAACTTGCTTTTGTAGGTGAATTTATTAGACATATTACATATTCAGTTAATCGTAGGTAACATTGCTGGTACATAATGCATCGTAGATAGGTTTGTTTAAATTTAGGAATTTAGCTCATAGCCCACTAATTAATATTATCTTCTATGCAGGAGGTTGCAGGGCTGAATTCAACTTGCAGCCTTACCGATCACCTGACGATGCTCATTTAGTTTGGCTCAAGCAAGTCTTCTTGAAATGCTTGTGCGGATGGAAACTACCTATATTTTTTGCCTTCCTGCGATTTTAGACAAATTTATTCTGAGGGATTTCGCATATAATTCTCACTGATTGTTGGCTGTTTATAATTCCTATTGATTGTGAATTCTGATTATAACAATGAGTTGAAAATTTTTTTACCTAATTTACTGGCACCTTTTTCTTGTCAATACTCCAAGCTGCGGTAATAAACATGACAATACATTTATGTCATCTGGAAGCAAAATATGCACACTAATTAATAGTTTGGCACATTGAGATGATACATCATGACAGAAAATACAAGTTAAAGATATGTATGACCATCACATGGTAATTAAAATTTAAAAAAATTAATAGGGGCTGTGGAGTATGGAAAGTTCAAGACAAAGAAAAGAACAAATGTTCATAGCTCATGAACTCTCAATTTTGCCTCCATTGCTTTGTGAAGGCCAGTATATTTCGAGTGGCTGAATTGGTTTACCTTTATGATAGCAACGATTTTGTATTTAATATAGCGAGATTATTTCAATTTAATTGAAGTGATATAATTTCCCAAAGCAATGCTTGAATCGTCTAGAATAGATCAGTGGTGTCAAACTCATGGGTTTTCGAGAGCCGCATTGCATTTTGAAAATTGTAAAAAGAGCCGCAAACAGTTTTTGATAATGTATACTTAAAAGATATTTTTAAGATAGTTTTAGTTTGTGACATATATTGTGATGCAACTAAACAGTTGGATTAAGTTTTATTATTTTCTTCAATTTCAAATGCAATTACATATTAATATTTGCATTCCACTATTATTGCAACATTTGCAAGTTACAGTATTTATTATAAAAAATCGTAAAATTCTATGTACAACCATCAAAATCCTTTTTGAACAAGCTTTGAATAAGGAAAGAATAATACATACACTAAAAATAACTTAATCTAAATATATGAACCTAAAATTAACAAAAATACTACAGTATAAACTCAATGTTTCAATAATTACATTTGTCCTGGCGTTTGGCATCTTTTTTGTGCCCCCAGCATACTAAGGCCAGTCTGAAATGATTTTATAGTACCAACTCTAACTAACGAGGCCACATGATCATGGGTTTATCTGGATCTTTACGAATGTTTAATTAATTCCAGTAATGCAAAAAAGTTACTTTTATCATTTCATGTGTGACGACCCTTGTTTTGCCTGTTAAATGACTTCATGTAATATGCTTCCATATTTGGTATTCTAGGACCCTTGTTTTATCTGTTAAATGACGTCATGTGATATCGTTTCCATATTTGGTATTCTAGCAGTTTAGACGCTGCGACACGGTTGATCGGTTCTCTTGGACAGCGTGGTCTGTTGGTGTATGCTGTGTGTGACAGAGTGCAGTCGTCTGAGTGTTTCGGTTAGATTGGTGGGTTTTGAATGTCTGTGTGAATGCCTCTGGTCTTCAGGAATGTTTGTCTGTGTTGTGTGACTGTCGGATGTTTTGTGCTGGACAGTGGGCTGACGTAGGGACCATGTCTGCATGTTATTGTTTTTACCAGTACAGTGCCATTACAGTTCATTTACCGTAGTGTTGTATTTTCAGTTTTATCGTGGAATTAGCTTTCATCAGTATTGTTCAAATGTTGTGCACCTATAGAATTGTTCATAGTTTTTATAAATGCCTGTCATAAGTTACTTTCGGCCTGTTTTGCAAATTGCAGTAGCTAGTTCATTGTACCAGATTCTAGGGGTCATTTGGTTTTATATTCAGAGTTGTCTGGGATTTCAGGGTTGGTCAGTGTTTTTGTTGTGTATGTGGTCTTTCTTGCATTTTACTGCCTGGTATCTGTTATTTTTATTTTATGCTTTTCGTTCCTTTGGGGAGTGTTTGGTTGTTTTGGATCGTTTACTGTTCGAGTTGTTAATAAATGACATAAAATAGCACAAAGACTTGGACTATTGAGAGAAAACTTGACGTCAGATCATATTAGAAGATATTCTGAACCTGGATAATTATTTCATACATTGCCGGTACGCTACAATTTTTGGCGAGAGCACGCCAGGATATTTTCTATAAACTATGATTTTTTTCTCTTACTTGGACTAATGGATGATATGTCAAGGCTCTGGTCAATAACGTGCCTGTTTTGTTTTTGATTGATACCGGTGCGGGTGTCTGGCTCATTGACACCGCTGTTTACTCGTCGTTGCAGGAAGATTCGAACATTTCGGGGCTGCATCCTGTTCCAGTGCCACTCCGTACTGCCGGTTGCGAGTCATTGGTGTCTCATGGTGTACTTGATGTCAACCTGACGATTGAAAGCTGGTCTGTGGAGCATACAGTTGTGGTCGCCGATCCAGGGTCACGTGCGGGTGTCTCGCTCATAGACACCGCTGTTTACTTGACGTTGCGGGAAATTCGGTTCGGGTGTCTCGCTCATAGACACCGCTGTTTACTCGACGTTGCAGGAAATTCGGACATTTCAGAACTGTATTCTTTTCCAGTACCATTGCGTACTGCCAGTGGCGAGTCGTTAGTGTCTCATGGTGCACTTGATGTCAACCTGACGATTGAAAGCTGGCCTGTGGAGCATACCGTTGCCGTCGCCGATCTAGGGTCACGGATGGACTATCTTGGCAAATTCGTCGCATCGTTTTGTTCTTGAGGGACAGGATGTTAACAGCTTCTCCCTGCTGTCATGGGACTATAGTTGAAGTTGTGGTTATACCGGCCGCTCGGGACTGGTTGTTCTAGTTCAGCTGCAACAGCCTTGGCCGTCCGGAGATCTAACATAGTAGCCGTTGTTGAGCCAATGGAGATATGCAACATCAATTTGGTCGTTTCGATGACGTTGGTGGACTCAATCCCGAATGACAAACTTTACGGATGCTTAAGCGTGAGGGTAAACGGCCTGCATATTTTAAAGACATTTGTGGACATAATTTGGTTTTGACTACTGCTTTTCGTGTTTCAAATATTTTTTTTAGAGATGAAAACATTCTTTCATAATGTTCCATCTAGAAGAGGGGGGTAATGTGACGACCCTTGTTTTGCCTGTTAAATGACTTCATGTAATATGCTTCCATATTTGGTATTCTAGGACCCTTGTTTTATCTGTTAAATGACGTCATGTGATATCGTTTCCATATTTGGTATTCTAGCAGTTTAGACGCTGCGACACGGTTGATCGGTTCTCTTGGACAGCGTGGTCTGTTGGTGTATGCTGTGTGTGACAGAGTGCAGTCGTCTGAGTGTTTCGGTTAGATTGGTGGGTTTTGAATGTCTGTGCGAATGCCTCTGGTCTTCAGGAATGTTTGTCTGTGTTGTGTGACTGTCGGATGTTTTGTGCTGGACAGTGGGCTGACGTAGGGACCATGTCTGCATGTTATTGTTTTTACCAGTACAGTGCCATTACAGTTCATTTACCGTAGTGTTGTATTTTCAGTTTTATCGTGGAATTAGCTTTCATCAGTATTGTTCAAATGTTGTGCACCTATAGAATTGTTCATAGTTTTTATAAATGCCTGTCATAAGTTACTTTCGGCCTGTTTTGCAAATTGCAGTAGCTAGTTCATTGTACCAGATTCTAGGGGTCATTTGGTTTTATATTCAGAGTTGTCTGGGATTTCAGGGTTGGTCAGTGTTTTTGTTGTGTATGTGGTCTTTCTTGCATTTTACTGCCTGGTATCTGTTATTTTTATTTTATGCTTTTCGTTCCTTTGGGGAGTGTTTGGTTGTTTTGGATCGTTTACTGTTCGAGTTGTTAATAAATGACATAAAATAGCACAAAGACTTGGACTATTGAGAGAAAACTTGACGTCAGATCATATTAGAAGATATTCTGAACCTGGATAATTATTTCATACATTGCCGGTACGCTACACATGTATAGATCAGTAAAAAAACAAATGACAGATTTTTTCGACAAGACATTTTGCACTACATTGCGTGGCATAGGATTGCTTGAATTATTATTGATATTGATTTTTAGTAACTAAGTCGTTGTATAATTATATTAATATACAAACACATGGAAATTTTCTGTTCGAAGTTGGTCTTCGAATTTGTCATATTGACTGCTGAGCTTATTGTGTGTTTTGATTGTATTGATGGAAATATGACAAATTTAACAATGTGCTTCAGAATTTTGTGAAGAGCAGAAATGTTACAGCTCCCATTTTCTTCGAAAATGCCACCTTCTTCATGTACTTTGCGTTTAATTTAATTACTCAAGTGCTACCATTCGTGCTACGCCTTGAAAGCAGCACACATCCGCTCGTTTTCGTCTCGTCAAGTATGTGCATTGGAGCGTGCTATCGAATACGATCTTCGGACAAAAATGCCGGAGTTGCGCATCATGTTGTTTAATGTCATTGTTCAGAGTAAATAGTTCATCTATTTTCAGTTCCACCATCCGAGTGTGCGAAGGAAAGAGATTCCATGCAAGTCTGTGTATCTGGGACGTTGTCTAACCTGTAATCGGTTTTCACTTGTAACCGGCGACAAAGTGGTCCGTCATAAATTATAACATGTTTTTCTTAAGCGAACAACGATCTCCAACCACTGGAAATTTCAAAGAAATTGGTGTGGTAGTTGAACAACAACGTGGTCCGTCATAAATTATAACATGTTTTTCTTAAGCGAACAACGATCTCCAACCACTGGAAATTTCGAAGAAATTGGTCTGGTAGTTGAACAACAAATATAAAAACAAGAAAAAGAATACAGCCAACAACAAACAATCCATAGGTCTACCTCATGTCAAATAATAAGAAATCATATCCTTGATTAATCAATGAAAATTTATATATTAGTATTTATTTTTTGCCTAAATTATGGAAATATATCATATTTTACGACGCATCACCGCAAGCTGTCGCATGATACCAACTTGTACGTTGGCGGGTTTTGCGAATTTGCGCGGTTTACCCTTTAGAATGGGAAATAACATGTAATATTAATCGGATGGGACATTCGATTATAGTACCGGTATCGTGGTTAGACAAATAAATAATAGAATAATACTGATAAAGTTTTAAAAAGTATTAATGGGGAAAGACTTGTAGGCGCGGCGGTGTGGCTCAACGGGTTAAGCGTTACAGCGTTAGGAATACGCTCGCCACCGCACCTCTAATTACTCTGCGTGGGTTCGCAGGTTCGATTCCCATGCAGGGATGGTTATGTGCGAGAGGATTGCTGGACTCCTCGCCGTCGTTGGGTGGTTCACGTAACCGCTGGTCGGTTACGGCTTCCTCCACCACCAAGTCCATGCTTCCGAAAACAAACAATACAGTATAACTAACTAATCCCATACCCGACTTGGAATGGTAACCGGACGAGAGGCCGTGGTTCGCCATATGGATAAGCCGTCTTATCGGCTTTCCTCTCCCCCGGGATAAATATGTAAATCCTATCCTATCCTATCCTCCTAATTATCCGTAATTCAAATCTCAGTATAACTTGTAACAGTATTCATAATAAAATTTTGGCAAATTATACGAGGACCTTCAACTATAAGTTAATATGGGATATTCTACCCTTGAAAACAAAACCAGAGATCAAAAGAGTAGCAGGAAATGAATTATGTTTATTATGTAATATAGAACCTGAGTTTGTGTCACATATTTTTATGTTTTGTGAGTTTACTCAGAAAATTTATGATGATTTTGTTTCCTTAATTATATTAAAATTAATTAGAATAAATTTTGTTATAAATTATGATTCTTGTATATTATTGAATTTTAATGATCCTTTATTTAGTCATATAACAGCATTAGATTTGAATGCAATTATTCTTTTATTATCAATAGTGCGATATAAAATTTGGATAATGAGAAATTCTATAATATTTGAAAATAAAACACCTGACATTGCTCTCCTTAAAAAACAGATAAAAATGGCCCTAATGTATAGAAAAAATATAGAAAATTCCAGAGTAGACAAACTCTTTGAAAAAGAATTACAAAATTTATGTAAAGCATTAATTTAGATATTAAATCAGGTTTATAATAAGTTTTTTGTATTTACTAATTTTGTGTTTTTCCTTTTTTATTGTATTATATCATTGTAATTATTAAAATAACATTATTATCGTTGGATACTTATTACTGATGAAACAAACTGGAAATACTGTGAAACTCAATTTAACAAATGGATCATGAATGGAATGTGGACTATAATTTATTTTATTTGTTTATTTATTTTTTACATATTTATTGAAATCACTCAATGAGTGAACCAATTAAAAAAAAAAAAAAAAACCTTGTGTAAGGTTTTGCTTGCTCTTTTAATTTCATAATCATTTTTTATTTATTTGTTTTTATCAATCATTTTATCGCCTGTTACCGGTATCTGGTTATGCTGAATATGGAGTTGAAATAAACTTATACTGGGTACCTGTCGCACGCCTTTCAAACATTTCCACAATCCACACAAATTGATTAGAAGCCGCAGTCTGATCGCAATCTAACATGGGATTTAATATAGTCTACGATGCCACGCATATGTTCTTACTTACACCGCAAAGAGCACGAAACAGCGCAAAACAGTGGGGAAAGAGCGCAAAACAGAGGGAAACAGTGTAAAGCAGAAAAAAATTTTGCAATGAGTTCGGGACACCTTGTTTTGAGTTGGAGTACCACGGCAGCAAATTAAAAACACAAACCAACGTATGTAGCCAGTAATGCTGTAATGGCAGGTCTGCCCCTGCTGGTGACACATTTTGGGTACCATAATTTAGAACATTTTACATATGGATATGGTTGGCTTTAGGGTTAGGGCTAGGTAAAAAGGGACCTCCAGAAGTATGTGCACCAAGATGGCGCACAACCTAAAAATAGTATCTGTTTGTGTGTAGCGGATTCAGGTTGTGCGACATATTGCTGCACACACACACACACCAAAAAGGTAGATAAAATTTCGCATGATGACCTATAATCCGGTACATAACCTTGTAAATATACCGGAAATAGCGCCATAAAACCATGGCGAGAGGCGCCGTGGTTCTTTCGTGGCAGAAGGTGGTAATGACTGCGTCTCCTGTTTTGCGCTGTTTCTCTTCTGTTTTGCGCTGGTTTCCATCTGTTTCGCGCTGTTTTCCTCTGTTTCGCGCTCTTTGCGGTGTTTCGCGCTGTATTCAGTAAGTAGTAAGACCCGACTGGCTGTAATAACTTTTGAATGTAAATTAATTGTATACCGGTACTTAGACTATAATTGATAGTTTGAATGTGTATGATGTCAAAATGGCAAACATAGGCATATGAAATTGTTGCTGTTCTGTATGACAAAATTATAAAAAATCTTAATGCGATAATATCGGAAAGGCAGGTAGCCTAATTAAGTTATCTGTAATTCAAATACTGAAATAAGAGTAATTTCTCAATTTGCATTAGTAGACTATTCCATGTATTCCTAATGAAATTTTCGCAAATTATGTTAACACTTTTTAAATCACTTTGGGGTATGTTGCTATTAAATACAAAAACAGAGATTAAAAGAATAGTAGAAAATGAAATGTATTTTTAGGCCTAATGTACCGGTAATAAAGAATCAGAGTTTGTATCACATATTTCTATGTCTTGCAGTCTTGTGAACTTGCACAGAAAATCTATGATGATTTTGTTTGTTTAATTATATTAAAATTAATTAGAATACATTTGGTTATAAATTATGATTCCGGCATGTTATGTAATTTTACCCTTATTCAGTCATACCACCACTGTAGATTTGAATGCAACTATTCTTTTGTTATCAATAGTGCGATATAAAATTTGGATGATGAAAAAATTCTTTTTTTTTTTCAAACCGTATTGCTCTCCACAAAAAGCAGATAAAAATGTCCATAATGTGTAGAAACAATATAGAAAATTCTTGAGTTAACAAACCCTTACAAAAAGAAATTAAAGAATTTAAATTAAAGAACCCTTAAAGAAATTACAAAATTTATTCGATGCATTATTTCAAATAGGGAATTAAATGTCTATGATATATTTTTTGCATTTCCCAATTTTCTCCCTTTTTTTTTATTGTTTTTTCAATGTGAAAAATATCCCAAATTTTTATTTCTTTATTCAAATAAAAATCTGTCTTGCAGAGAACGCCAGACCCTATTTGACTTGGGATATACCGGTACCTGCTTATTTGAAAATTGAGTAGGATTCGTTTTAACTAATCTTCAACGCATCTGTCAAGAATTTCATTTCGTATTAGATATGTGTAATCTTTCCATTTTACTTACGGTAACAATAAATATCTTACATCACATTTTTGTTAGGAGTCATTGTGTTATTTACTGATATAAACAGTTGTGGCGTTTACTGTGCTAGACCCCTATTATTAAATTATTCCTACAATAATGTACTACTGTACCATATCTTCATGTATATATTCTGTATCTCATGTCTTCGTCGTACAGAATACATTCTGTTTTCATACAGTTTTGCTTGCTTGCTTTAGGCTGTCTACAAGTTTTCATTTGCTATTCTATGGGCCTATCTTTCATATTTCAATAAGAATTATTTAATAAGACTTAGGAATTAATGCTAATGGTTGCTTTAATGCCCACAATTAATGCTTGCTTTATTTATGTCACTATCATTCATCTGTGAACATTATTTTTCAATGTATTGATAAAGGGATTTTTTCAATAATGTTGTTGTAATCTCCCCCTGCCTTTTCACAGAACGCAATTGATTTTTTACTGAATCTGACAAATAAAGCAGTCATTCAGTCACAATCACAATGAATGAGAACTTGATCTTGGATATATTTCAATCGTTGGAACTGACAAATCTAGATGAGGAATGGGTTGATCGAATGCATTCATCAGAATTTACAGATGACCCAGAAATTGACATTGACATACCTTCTTCAGCTATCAATAACCTGGAAGACTTGAATTTAGCACTTCGAAATGGATCTAAGCTACTTGCGAACTTGTCTGGTCAAACAAGGTGCTCTTTGTTGAATGAACTTCTTAAAATTGGAATTACAAGTAAAGTCATTCAGTCTTGGATATATTATCTTTTCCACGTTGGTCTGAAAATGTCTGCTAGCTTTGAGCAGACACTATTATGTTTACTTGCAGCGGACTTTTACTTTTTGCTACTTCAGTTGCCTGGTATGAGTTCATCACAATTACATCATGCTATACTTTTTGAAAAAGCTGTGAATTCTCTACAGATGGTGACACAAGTTGATGCCACAATGTCTGAAGAAGTAGGACGCAAAAGAAAAGCAAATGTACCCCTAAGTCAATCACAGAAGCGGCGAAAGGCGAGCAATGATAAGAATACACAAGAAGAAGAAGATCATGGCAATGTTGTTATAACTCCATCGCAAATGGCAAATCTTTACAGGCTCCTTAATTTAACATTGACTGATTTCTGTAAATATTTAGCATCTGTTTCATTGAGGTCTAATGAGGTGTCGTTGAAACATGCTATGCAAGTCTTGGTGAAAATTGCAAATTGTTTGAAAACGAATGCTCCAATAAGCATTATAGATTACAAAAGTTTTCGTAGTGATGGTTCTACTGCGGACAGTTTTAGACTCCCATATCAACAAGCTGTTTATGCCTTGTTTTTGACAATTTCAGTAAAACATGGTGATGTTCATCAGTTGTGTTTGACCTTATTTCGATTCATTTTGCCCATAATTATAATGAGAGATGCTAACATTCCATCGTCTACTGTTTCACGATCCTTCTTTCAAAACTCGGAAATATTCCGAAAACTTGTTTGTCATTTGTTTGATGTTCATGGAGATTCCGTTTCCCATAGTATATCTGTACTGACACAAAACTTGATTGCTCAGTGTCCTGATCGTACAGAATTTCGCAATCATCTTGCAACCATCGTATCATGTATTTTGCAGCACATGCCTACAAATTGGTATGCTGACTTCTGTGATTGGCTCAGAAGAATGGCAGTACATTCAAAAATTGTATATCGAAGTAATACACTGGCAACTGTGGGGAAATTGCTTTGTATGCCCGAGCGTCTGAATGATGAGAATGATTCTCTCGATCCAGACACTCTTGTTTCCACAAAGCACAGCTATTTGCTAAAGATAGTTGTTGGAAGATTGTTAGATGTGTCTCCATCTGTGCGATCGAGAGCTTTGCATGTTCTTGTTGAAATGATGGAGGAGGGGATTGTTTCTCCAACAGCGCTACAGGAGGTCGTGGATGCAAGAGGAAAAGATTTAGAATCTGAAACACCTGCAACCAA
The DNA here is from genome assembly GCF_964204865.1 of Styela clava. Classification (NCBI taxonomy): domain Eukaryota; kingdom Metazoa; phylum Chordata; class Ascidiacea; order Stolidobranchia; family Styelidae; genus Styela; species Styela clava. Next base: position 9,712,039 of record NC_135257.1, on the reverse strand, counting down.
TGCATCAGCTAGAGGAAAATCCAGCACACCGGCTACTCTTCACACAGTTGCTGCCCCCACTCTGATGAACAGTTGCACAGTAATTGAGGATAACAAATCAACCCTCTTACAACTACTTTCCAGATGTGTTTTGGAACCCAAAGCCATGGTTCGCAAAACAGCAGTGCAAGCATTAGAAATGGCTTTGATCTCAGACTTTGTACAACCAACTGATGAGAGCATGACAATTCTGGAAAAGAAATGCAGTGACCCATCACTAATGGTGCGTAAGCAGGCTATTAGTAGTATTTCTCTAGTATTAATGCACCACAAGTCTTCCAAGCAAGCACAGGCATGTTGGGCTCGGGGTGTTTTTCCTGCAGTACTGGATGCTGAAAGTTCCATCCAGGAAAAGTCTGCTGCTCTTATTGAGTCAACCATTTTAGATAACTTGAATGGTTCTGAGGAAAAGTCAAATCTAGCTTGGGATCTCATTTCCTTTCTTGCAACTCAAAAAGGTGAACCTCTGCGAGCATATTTACAAACAGTCTGCAGGCAATGGAATCGTCAGCAAAAATTGAATGTTGGTTTAGTATCTAAATTCGCCAAGGAACTTGAGACGCCCAATAAATCAGCAGGAGCTTGGCTTTTCTTAAGATTATTCACCTTATATGTTTGCAATAAAAGCATAGCTGATCATATTGTAAAAACCTGGGTGACTGAATATAAGAAAGCAAATCCATTGATGTTTCATATAAATTCCACTATGACACTGGGGCAAATTTGCAAGCATTTGCACGAAGACACTATCCAACAAGTAATGGACATTTGTATTCAGCGCCTAAAGATGCCACATTGTCCAATTCAGCTGATCTCCTACCTAATTGAGACCATTTGTAACTTGATCGAAACACTTTATAAAGAAAAAACCGATGGCCAAGAGTGGCCCCAATCATTAATGGAATGGTGTAAGGCAATCCTACAAGACGCTGACGAATATTTGTATAAAGTTGTAATGAGCACTGCAGATGGGTGTTCAATTTGGAACGAACACTCTCTCATACATCAATTGTATATTACTGGGAATATTGGTAAGCATTGTGCTACCAAAGTGCCAAAAAGACTTATTTTGTCAATGCAAGCTTTGCTTACTAGCACAGAATGTCTCAGTAATATGTCACAGCTTCAAAGCCAAATCTCTGCGAGCCAAGATGTTCTTCAATCACAACCTTTGTCACAGTTTGTTCAGTCTGGAGGTATTCCTCACCATATTCGTGCTCATGCTGTCATAAATTTAGGTGGGTTTTCATATTGTATTTTGGGTGTTACATGAAATGCTGAGCTGTTGTTGAAATCATTAATACTAAATGTTTTTTGAACTTGAAATCTTGTTAATACGAGTATAATTATATGATGATGATATATATATGAATTTTCCTATCGCAGTGATTTCCATGGTTGACAAGATATTTTGGGCGCTTGGCATTTTTTAATGGTTGATTTTATATATTTTTAGGGAAGATTTGTCTCCACAATGTTCAATTGGCAAAAAAATGTATTCCTGCAATGGTTCGTGAGTTGGATACATGTGATAATGCAATGGTGAGAAATAATGTGTTGATCATACTGACTGATCTTTGTGTGTTACAAACACAATTAGTTGATCCGTATTTGGGTGATATGGCAAATTGTCTTGGAGTTGAATCAGTTGAAGTACGAAGGTGAGAGATTGATTGTATTATTTAATCAGTGAGCAAAACGAATTTGCAGCAATTCGCTTAATAAAAAAATTGAGTTTTAACCTGTCTTCTTATGAAAATAAGTTCCCTGTGAAATTTTGCATAATTTACATTTATAATGTGAAATGCTAAATAAAATGAGTCAAATGCCTCTGAGTGATGGGAGTATAACATAAATAATGTGTAATGTTTCTCTGAAATTCAAACAACAATGTATCTTTTGCTATAGATTTTGGACAAAAGCATGCGTGTATCTGTTGAAGATTATTCTAAAGTGAAAGAGTGTTATACAGCATCGGTTTTAGGAACAGCAACAATTTTAAAACAGCATCATATTTCGAGATAATCATCGAACGTTATTGTTAGCCATATATCGCTTCCAAGATAATTAACTTAACGTAAACATACCTAAAATGATGACTTTCTTATTTCACAGGAATGCTTTGATCCTTATTAATAGCTTACTGAAGAAGGACTATGTTAAGTGGAGAGGAAGCCTTATATTCAAATTTTTGACACTGCTTTGCGATAATAATACTGAGCTTAGGAATCTAGTTCGATTCAGTCTTATTGAACAAACTCTTCGAAGAAATGCTGGAGATATTTTTTTCCGACATTTTGTGGAATCGATATTTTATTTAAATGCATACACGGAACACAACATATTCAACAGATTCGCTAAAACTGACAGGGAATTAAGGTAAGACTCAGAATAAATAAAATTTAAATGAATCCACTCTTTAGGAGATACAGATTTTCTATTGACGCTGGCACCAGTGTATCTTCTTCAATTACAACTTCACTTATTAACGATTAACAGAACAAGTTTAAATACAACATAATTATACCTCATTCTTATATTTATGGCTACATCTCTAGTTTCAATTTGTATTCTGAGCAGTTCATATATAGTTAAATGTAGTAGCCTACCTACCGGTATCTCATTGCAACTCTTCTATTCATACTATTTCCACTCCACAAGATTAGTGCTCAAAATGTTACTTCGAGCTAACTTGTATAAAAGTAAATATACCTGTATATCTGAATGTGCAGGTTGTTTGACTTTTCTGGAGAAACTAAGAAATCGGAGAGGATGTCTATTTATGTATTTATGCTTGAGCACATGGATGATGAACATCGAATTAAGCTTACTGGAAAATTATGTACTGATATTTTGGATTCTGTTGTCGACGGCGTTATTCCTTTGGGGAACAAAGCTAATGATGTCATAGCAGACACTCTTGCAATTCTTTGTGGACCGGTATGCTGAATTTATTTCCACTTGAAAAAGTATGGATACAGTTTCCAAATTTCTGCTTCTGTTTTTTTAGGCAATTTCTGCTTGAGTGAATAAGTTATCATCATAAAAGTTCCTAAATTCACAGCCCCATAAATTTTAATTCTCGTTATATTATTATAAACAGTTTGTATTTTTGATTTATTAGAGTCTAATGATGTGAATTACACATCTGACGACTATGGGTGTACTTGATAATGCTATAAAGAAGCAACATTTGCACATTATACGATTTCAATTCTATTGAAATTTTCTATTTCATTCAGGATCTGAAGTTGAAATGCATGAAATCTGCATCAGATGATGATCAAGATGTTGAAGGAATGCAAAATGAAGCCGCAAACATTGCAAAAAATGCAATGAAACAAAAGATCATATCCCATGTAATTTTATTTTCCATGGCCTCATGCTAAATTATATTATAAGACATATACTATACAATACAACTGTGACAGAAATCCGAAATTTGACACATAAGATCTGGCTTTGCCTCATTCAATCTAATATGTATTCAATTTCATTCATTATTGAGCAGTATTGAAAAATATCAACTCGGGGAGTTCCCCATATATATTTTTTTTATGAAACATAACATTGTTGCCATAGTTAAATTTAATAATTGAGATCTCAGTTCTGTACACTCTGCTATTCATGCAGTGTACCTACTTATAACCTTTTTTATATTTTCAGGTGGTAAAAAAGAATCTAGTTGAAAACATCATGCCAATTATTATTGCAATTAAGAATTTGCTGGTTGCTAAGCAAAGCCCTCTCGTTGGAAACGTTATGTTGTGTTTAAAAGAAATAATGAAGGTTAGAACAATGAAAAATATTCAAACCTATATCCAGGGCTGGGGAGCCGGAGCTGGAGTCGGAGCCTGGAGCCATGGAGCCGTTACATTTTGGTGGAGCCGGAGTCGGAGTTGGAGCCAAGCTTTTCATAACAGATGGAGCTGGAGCCGGAGCTGGAGCTACCAAAAATTTAGTGGCTCCAGGCTCCAGCTCCTAAATATCTCATTTTTTGTTTTTCAAATTTATAATTTTTTTCTGATAGCGTTACAAATGATAAAATCTTTTCTTTTCAGCTTATAATTCATTTTAAAAATTTTAGTTCCTGATATTTTTTAGAAAGTTGCCAGTTATTCTGTATGTTTGAAAGTTTAGTATCAAAATTTGAAGCGGTTCGCTTTTATCAAAATTTTGATTCTCATTTCCACCAAGCTGCAATTTTTAATGATTGCGGTCAAGCTCAAAAACCCTAATGGCCAGGGATTTTCGAAGAAGTGATCTTGGAATTTCCATGTAACATATTCTGATTTTTTCGTGGCGTTGAATATCCAATCCATTTCAAATGTCTTCAATTCTGTTCAACTATCTCGAGATTGAGTCGTTTTACGACAAAAGAAAGGTTTTAACTACTCCAAAATGCACCGCAGCAGTCACCTATCATAAAAATGTATGGCAAAGTGCCCCATTATATCTTGTTTTGATCCATAACATAGCATGTTCTGGAGAAAAGTCTCATCAATTTTCGTTACTATTTTTTGAATATATAAAAAGTATATCGCGAGTAAGATTGATTGCGTTTAGATTTATTTTAGTGACTGTATAATTTTCAAAGTCAACCGGTAAATAATATGTCGTAGGCAAAAAAAAAATGAGATTAACAAGGCATTTTTTTTAGCTGTTGGGAGTCTCCTAGAACAAAGTTTATAGTGTTTTCCGTTTCATTTTAGTATCTTATAATAGCTCTCCAATGTGGAAATTCGGCTTGCGAATTGACTTTTCTATTTATCTTTAACATCTCATCGCTGATAATTATGAAAACGCCTCGATTCTAGAAACAACTTTTGGCCTGATTTGGGAGAGGGGAACGGCATCTAATTGGGTGACGATGGTAATTTCCATTATTTTGGGTCTGCTTATTCAATTTGTACCATAAAATACTGCCTCCCCGTCAGGCCAGTTTAAATTATCATGAGTTGAAAGGCTATTGCCGTTACTATCACATGTGTGTTGCATTTCGTGAAAAGCGTCAATTGTTTTCGTCGCCATAAACATTAGGCCATAACATCTTTTATTTCAGTGTTTATTTTTCCAAGCACCAAGTTTTGCTTTAGAATGGCCCACGACAGATTTTATTTGACCGGCATGATTGCCAGTTATGTTGAACACAATTAAATTAAAAAGACAGTTATTATGGGTTAAATATTATGTGGTAGAAAAAGTCATTATGAGCTATTTTACCGAATGCGCAAACGCTGCGACCATTCCAGAAGCCGATTTTCCTTCCCGTCCTATTGTGGAGTTATATGTAAAACCCTTATATGCTGGGTAGACCGATTCGCCCGGAAAAACAGCATATAATAACTCTCAGTGGATTCACAAGTTACATGCAGGAACAAAAAGGAATTATCATGACACCGACTTGAAGGGTGTTTACAGTCTAAATAACATGCCACACTTAGAAAACAATTAGCAAAATGCATTATTGGGCTGCACTACTGATAATGGCTATGGAGCCGGAGTTGGAGCCAGCTCCGGCATAAAAAAATGAAGCTCCGGAGTTGGAGCTAAAGAATGAATACACTGCGACTCCGGAGCTGGAGCCGGAGCCATCATTATTTCGAACCAGCTCCCCAGCCCTGCCTATATCGCTGTATCTGTCAGTGTTCACCCATAGGAGTCTTGTCGATTTACTGTGTCTTTAATCTATTGAACGAAGTGAATGAAAAAGTTAGTCTTTTACTTGAAACCATTACTGACCTGTGCAAAAATTATTCAGTTAAATGGTTTCAACTGTGACTTATAAATGAAATACACTCTGTATAATGTACACATATCATGCTTGTGTAATATCTGATATGTTTGTAATGGCTTGACGATATTGTAAGATTCAGCTGCTGCTGAGGATAAGGGCTGTTTATTATCGTCTGCATATATACGATATACAAGATTTTATATCGGAGTGACCATTATTTTTCACATATTTCATGATTGTAGTTTTGATTTGTAGGATTATAAAACAGAAGTTCAAGATCTTCTGACGGCAGATAAACAACTAGCAAGTGAAATTGAGTATGATCTGAAACGCTTTGACAGAGAACAAGAGGAGAGGTAACTTGAAGTCTTTTATTGTATCAAGCATGAACAGGAAATAATGGACTGATTTAAAATAAATTATTATTATTATTTTTTTCAATTCATTCTCAATGTTGTTTTCAACTTTAATGGTTATTTTAGGTTTCAACGAGAGCATCCAGTTTCTGTTGCTGATAATACTCCCACACATTCTGCTACTGTTCAGAGTGAAAATGAGAATGTTATTGCCAGCCCAGCACGTGTTCAGATTGCGGTAAATCAGACAGTCACAAATCAACAAACACCTACTAGACACAAGGAGAACCGAGACCCTGCGAGCCCAGCTCATCAATTTCTCAGTCCTACAACAGCTATGAGAAGGCAAAAAGGTTTAGGGATAACTGCGGTGTTGAATTATGCCAGGAAGACAATGAATCAGCTGAAAATTAATGACCAAGATCAGAACTCTGATGGACAACCTCCGTCCAACAGGTATTTTATTTGTCAGATTTTATTTAAATAGTTTCATAATGGTAAAATGGGCTGTATCGAATTTCAAAATTGGTTATACTTATAATATAAAGCAGTTTCATGACCCCAGAATTATAAAAAAAAGTTACTTTTTTTATATAAATTTGGGCCATTCCTTCAGTGTGCTTTTTGCCACTTTTATGTATTGATATAATGGGTTTTTAATGTATGTAAAGTTTACACTCAAATATAAGAATGAAAGATTCTTATCGACCAACTCAAAACTTTTGCAGTTTATCAAAAAGAGCGATATCGACGCCAGCAAGAAAAACTGCGCTCGGAGATCTCACATTCTCCAACATGACAGAAATCAGTGTGATATTTACACCTGTCGAAAAGACCACTGATCAGTGAACTTGGTGCATAGAAAAGTTCCAAACAATGACAAGACGTGAAACATTTTTGTGAGTTCTGAGAATCGAAGTTCTCAAGTCAGCTCTGTATATCTGGACTGTTTCATTATTATCTGTCATAATATAAAAGTATACTTATCACAGTAGAATTCTGGTTGAGAATTTGGCATTGGGTATTGTAAGAAATAGCGGTTTCAGTTCAGAGCCCTGCCATACATTTCAATCTAAAATCATACATACCGAACTGCCATGAAATATCGTTCCTTCTTTGTAAATTTCGTTAAACACACCACTTTCATTTGTAAAGAAGAAATATAAATATATTAGCAATGAGTTTGTCTATTGATTTGCATTTATTCAGTCTTCAACCTCGCTGTTCGTGATGTGTGAGTTTATGCTGCTAGCCTTGCAAACAAATACTTTTTAGAGTCGATCAGTGATCACGAATCTAGGGCCCATGTCGGTTGGAAATCTTGGATTCACAAGATGATCTGATGGAATATATTTTGGATATCTACATATGTGCCAAGTACATTAAGGAGATGGTACATGCAGAATTTAATAAAGATGGTACATGCAAGTGGTTAATAAAGCGTTGGATTGACTATATTAGCATCCGAGCGATGGCGTATCAAATCTCTCTGCCGCCCCTTCTACCGAACTTCAAAATTAATTTGGGGATAAATCAATTATAATTGTCGTTATCAGAGTTGGATCAATTGTAATTCATGTAATTAATTACAGTTTTTCATGTAGTTGTAATGTACCTGAGGCATTTTCATTCTGTGTAAATGTAATTTGCTAAAATTTTGGCTCAATTAGACCAGGGACCACCACAAACTACGGCGTCCTTTCATCTGGCCCGCAATTACATGAAAAAAGGTGAAATATTTTTCCAAGGGGGCTTTTCCGATAATCGCCTTGCTTTTTTATTTCGTAACATTAATCAATCAGCAAGATGCGAAAAAGTTACCTAACAATATGCCTTTTCGCATTCGTTACGACACTCGGACAGATTTTCAGTCGTGGTTGTAAACAATACTTCATTTTGCGATTTCGAATGCTAATCGTTAGTTTGCATTTTGACGAAAACCCATTAATGTATTGGAAGAAGAAATCAGAAGAATTTCCCAGGCTTGCTTCTTTAGCCAAGGATTATTTGGGACTAACAGCAACATCAGCCCCGTCAGAGTTTTTTTCAATTGCGGGTAACTTTTATACGGCAAGAAGAAATTTATTGGGGTCAGAAACTTTTCGCAGCCTAATTTTCATCAAGTGCAATCCAACAGTTTTAGAGCAAGTGAAACTGTAAATACGAATCAAAATGTTGTTGGACAGGTTAGTGGACACAATGATCGTTTTGACCAAAACTTTTGGTATTTTGTAGTTATTGATAAGTCGATTTTCTCTGCGACTACTGCACCAAATGCTCTGAAATTTTCAGTGGTTGAAGATGGAATTTTTTTCTAGAAGGCTATTACTTCGTATGAAATCTGATATTCCGTCCAAGATTTCGCTGTATTATTTTATCCATGGAAACACTGGCTGTTTGGTTTGATTCTTGCTACGCGAACATCGGAATTTTTTTGAGGGTAGCGGTAGCGTCGAGGGTAAGGACTGCTTCGCTCTGTGTAACGTGTTCATATATTTGAGCATTGCTTTGTTGGACACATCAGTGTACATAATGATCGTTTCAATATTATGTTGTTGTTATTATTATTCTCGTTCGTCATGATGAAATCGCTTTTTTCTTCGAATACTGGACCAATTGCTTTGAACTTTTCAGTGATTAATATAAAGATTGATTTCTTTGCCAGAAGGCTATTATATTTACGTGTCCTTGTGACATGTCCATATATTTGAGCATAGCTCTTTTGTTGTAATTGTAATTTGATATTTTTTGCACGGAGTAATTGTAATTGAAAAAATTAGGGGAGTAATTGTACTAGTAATTGAACTGAATTAATGTAATTGATCCAACTCTGGTTGTTATACATGAGAATAAATAAATAAAAGATCAAGTAAGAGTAAAATTTTTGTAACATTATTATTATAGGTCATCAAACTAAGAAACAAACTCATTCCTATAACGAAATGCCAGTGGGATCTGATCGAGTCGAATTCGGCAAATTTAAAAGTAAATTTCCCCTTCCCGTTCAGTGTATAGCGCATGATTGCCACCAGAGTCAGTGTATGTCGAAGGACGAAGGATGTTCAGTGTATGTCGAAGGACTTCACCTAGGTCCTAGGGTATGGTTGTCCCGGAATTTACTGGCAAGTGACAACCCAGGCGTTCTAAAATAGAAGGTCATATAAGCGTGTCAGCTTCGTTCAAAACTGAAAACGGATGTAATTCACGCGAATATTTTTTTTGAATTAAAACGATTACATCTGTATGGGTCATTCGAATAGACTGAATAGAAGTGAGTTGAAACTTGTGAATGAGACATGTTTTGCCACCGTGACCTCTTGATGACATAACACTAAAATAAGCTGACCAATTGCAAAAATGGATGATAACAATCCATTTTAGATGATAGCAGTCACCTTAATTTGAGAGGATCCTTCAACTTGGCATATCAATTGAAAAAACGCAGGTAGTTTTAAAACGGTTCTGTGGCTGTAAGTCAGTAAAAGGAAAGTAAAGGCGAAGATAGGATTAGTTTGTTTCAACTCAAATTGATATTTAGTACTTATTAATATCTTTCATATAAGAAAGTTGTTAAAGTAAAAGTGTTTAGGCTTCTAGACCACAAAGAAATGAGCTTTTGAGAAAAAGCTATACCTAGAAAAATAGCACTAGTGGGCCTTTAATTTAAATGTTCAAATGTTAATTTTTTTAATTAGTACAGTAAGTTAGACAAAGCTTTAAAACACTTAATCCGTGATTTGTAAAAGAATTTAGTCGTAAAAATGTGGTGTGTAACAATATTTTGTGTTTCTTGTTTTTAGTTTATAATGCACTGTCAGTGGGGGGCTTTTTTATGGGCAGGTTTTCATTATTCAGCTAATTTTCATGCTTGTATAGCCTTCAATTCTACGGCGCCTTGCTGACAGCTCTTTGTCTTAGCGAGAGTTCATTGATTAATATACAAGTATATTAAGTATTACAAATTTTAACATAGGCTACACTTTTGGCAGGAAATTAAAATGCACCTGTACAAATTTAAAAATACAAATTTAAATACCTGAAAGTCCGATTTTTTCGTGCTTTTTGTTAAATAATTAAATCTGCTTGGCACAATTTGTATATTTTTCTTGATTTATTTTCTTACATTTGTGCCTCAAAGAGTCAACATGTCACAAATTTCTTTGATTATATTAAAAAATTTTACAACACGCAATTCATTGACGCGCAGCGCGCAATGTTGCTTTTGACGTCTTTCGTGTTTCACAAGCTTCTGTTGCATCAGTTTTAAAATTCTAGACATTAAGGTGTCTCGGAATGGCTTAACACAAAGTTGGCAACCCTAACTTCACCAAGTCGTGGCCTATTCTTTGGCGTTACTTGCGTGCTCTCACTTGTCACTCGTACATACCGCGGTCCGGTTACAATTATGTTCAACAACACTCAACAGCAATACGCCCAATTGTTTCAAATAATGCTTGCGCCCACGGATATACGATCTTGTATGACATAGGTCAGGGGCGGCCAACCTGCTTTCGACCGCGACCGACTATAATCTTCAAGATAGCTCGCGATCGGTTTGAGGCCATACACAAAAACGAATGAGTACTGAAGACGCACGAATACATAAAGTTCCACTGCTGCCAAGAAGCTCGGCGCGTTCTTAATGAAATCGCCCTCAAAATATGTATTTTTTATGTTCCATTTACTTTGAATACCGGTATGTAATTGTACCCGGAGTAAATGTTTCATTATTCATTCGAATCATACAATTGATCTAGTAGGGCCTGCCTAATTTTTAGTCGTAAGTGTTGAAAATATAAAAAAAAAATTGCAATGTATTCATGTATTATCTAAACAGCTAAATATATATATTCTTAAACCATAAATAACGTTACATGACTGCTCAAACTGCAATATATAATTTACAATTTCCCCGAGTCTGATTCTTCGATCGCTTAGAATTAGAAAAAATCGGACATTCTGATGGCACTGCTTCTGTTGCGAATAAAATTGATCACACTTCTATTGGAGTGATACAAGAACTTTCGCTTGTGGCAGAAGTTATTGTAGGATCGTTTATAAATCAACACACGATATTCGGCACGTTCATTTCTGCACCTTGGCAGCGGCGAAACTTACATTTGTTACGTAATAATATGCTCTATCGGACAAAAAAAATACCGTGTGTGTATATCGTATTTCGTTCGTGTACTATACAGGGTACAGTATTGTATTCTTCCTGTTTTAAAACACACAACAGTCGCTGCCTGAAATTGGTTCAAGACACTTTTGGGGGTATGTTATTAAATTCACTCAATATCAGACGCGATCGACTAACTCGTGACGATCGAAAGGTCGATCGCGATCGACGAGTTAGCCAGCGGCCAATTTATCACATTCTGACATGGTAAAAAGAACTAGCGTAGAAGTCCTGACCAACCGCGTTTCGTTCTAAAAGTCACAACGTGACCTATAGGGCCGCGCGAGTCGACGTCGCCCGAATGACGTATCCATACACTGATAGTGATTCAGTACGTAGCCAGCTTATGGGCTTTACAGGCAGAGAGTGACTATGCAAAAACGATCGATATAAGAGACAGGTGTAATCTAGGTTTGGCACAAATCGACATGAAGTTGCTTAATTTGAAATATCGTCCCGCATATTTAATTGTTCAAGGTTGATGGCTTTATAAATAGAATTAATCAATATCAGCAAGAATGCCACAGCTCATTTGTCACCGCCGTACGTGATATGTATATTTTTAATACTCATAAATTTGTGTGAGATATACCAATAATCAAAAAATTAATTTTTATGCTTGCATGCTGCATCATAGAGGTACCATATATAATTGTAAGTATTCGTTCCGATAGGCACACTAAAATGTTGTTGTCGAGGAAAACAATCATTTTTTTTTATATTCAAAAGTTCGGCCCATTGCACAAAGCCTCGGGCTCTATTGCCTCAATGAAAATGCTTTCAAGCTTAGATATAAGCATGCCATGTCGACTCAATATTATTATTGCTCATCCTAGCATATACAACACTTTCCGAATGTAATTTATGTGTTTCTAGGATATCTGGAATTTAGTGTTTCTGTAATCATTAAAATGATGAAGGTCATCGTAGCGGGTCTACCTAAAACGGGTACCAAATCTATGACCATGGCTTTGAGAAAGTTGGGCTATACCGTGTACGATTACATGGAAAACTTGTATTACTTGGAAGGAGAATGGGAACTAATTTTTAAAGGTATGGTGTCAAAAGAACTATTTCACAAGATGTATGACAAACTAGACGCCGTCGTCGATATACCAGCATGTTATTTCTGGGAAGACATTCACAAAGCTTTTCCAGATAGTAAGGTATGTGCATCCCCTAATCCACTCGTGATTCTTGGACGTGTGGATGTATATTTTTATATGTGGCCCATACACGACGTAGCGCAATTTCATTTTGAAGAAATCATCTATGCACGTCTAGATATTCGAACGCAGTGTTGTCGGTACACCAGTAAAACTTCATTTGTGTGACTTATTCCATGTTTCCAATATCTATCAGCGTGCAGGGCTGGCATAGAGGTCGAGTCAACCATGTTACAAACAGCATTTTTTACGTATTCTTCAAGGCATTGTGCCGTCTTATACCTACGACGCGGTTGACTACATTTGCTTTATGCGTTGTCCGTAGGCGTTCGTGTTTTTGTATCTGTGCAATAATACCTACGATCACGTCAAAATGTCTGACATATAAGGAGAGAGTATGAGCGAGCACCAGGAGCGCAATAACTCGGCCAAACCATCTAGATTCTAATTTAGCTCACTAATCAATACAAAGTATCTTGCAATAGATTCGGGGGTATAAAAAGCACCGCAGCTACGTACGATCCGGATATCGCTTCTCGACTTTGGACAAGTATTGACGAAATTTATGTCCATGTATCAGGAAAGAAGCAGTTCCAAGTGTCAAAGTCTAAAAGCACACACACACACAATCATTGTAAAAAAACGTTTTTCTGGGCCCGGTCAAATATATTCTTAATTTTTGTAAATAGTCAAGACAAGAGTTCCACATCAGTGGTTCTCAGCTGTTCTAGGCCATGGACCGGAAACATTGATTAAAATATACGCACTGACTGTCTACGAAATACTGAAATGAATTGAACATAAATGTGATGTTATGGAATGTTTAGCAGGTCCACGTAAACATTAATATATACGACTGTTCGCAACAGCATAAAAATCCCATCCCAGACAAATTGGAAATACGCGCAACACAGCGCAGACAAATAAAATTAAATCACAAAAAAATATAGGGTAAATATTTATCATCTTCCAAAGGCAGGTAAAATTAGTAATTACCAATTCCACTTAACAGTCGACGGGTTACGTTTCGTTCTGCGACCCCATGGAGGTAATATAATTGTTATTTATTATTGGTCCTCTAATAAGGAGTTTCCCAAACTTTTTTGGCCGTGGACCCTTATTTGTGAATCTCAGTTTTGACGGACCCGCATCCTGTGCCATCAATTTATGTGGCTAATCAACCAGGAATAATAATGTTTCATTTACAATACAAACGACATTAATGTGATGGAAGAGGTTGTTTTTCACTGAGCAATTTATCGATTTTTGACAAGCAAACTCGTAGATCCTATCCGCAGCAAGTCTCGACCTGTATTTTGTCTGCGTATAGGTATGAACTGAAAAGGCTGCCTCACGGTTCCATTATCTTTGAACCCGCGTACATTTGAACCCGTACATCTGAACCCGTAATTTGAACCCAGAACAATTGCACCTGCATACTATTGCACCTATGGACATTTGCACCTACGGACATTTGAACCCATACATTTCCACTCATGGATTTTAGCACCCGCATATAGATTGAACCCGCGGACATTTGAACCCGTGTACGTTTGCACCCGCGTACATTTGAACCCATGTACATTTGCACCCGCGGACATTTGAACCCGTGTACGTTTGCACCCGCGTACATTTGAACCCATGTACATTTGAACCAACGAACATTTGCACCCTGGACATTTGCACCCGCGGACATTTGAACCCATGTACATTTGAACCCACGAACTTTTGCACCCGCGGACATTTGAACCCATATATATTTCCACCCACAGACATTTGAACCCACGTATATTTGAACCCGCGTACATTTGAACCCACGGACATTTGAACCCGCGTATATTTGAACCAACGTATAATATATTTGAACTCGCGTACATTTGAACCCGCGTACATTTGAACCCACGTACATTTTCACAAAAAATGTTTGCCCCAACGGCAATTTCAAGTCGCAAATAATTTTCATGTTACAGGCGCAAGCTCAATATTCTAAATTTCAACACTGTTTCACTTGTATTTAGTTTTGATGTATATGCATTTACCCGCTTCTACGAAGCAAGCATTTTTGAGTGTCATTGTAGTCCGAGGGATAAACATCTCTTAACGATATAAACAACATTGTTCTGCCAAGGTCTTTTTTCTTTTGCTGTTTACATTGACATTTGTAAATCCTTATCTCATTCGTTAGCCGCGATCTCCAAAACAGACGATGACCTAGAAAGCGAAAGTCTTAAATGAGGGTCTTACTAAAACTAGCTTTACAGTAATATTTTTAGTGGTCAACTCCTATAAATTTGTTCTGAAATTATTGCACCGAAAACGCCTACTATGATATCCCGCCCAGCATGAGATTTGGGAGCTCTGTGGGCACTTCATGTTTTCTTGCTAGCATGTTTACAAAATTGTTATATATATGCATACACGACCACGCTTTACTGTTGAAAATGAGTGTTGTCTCAAATCAGGTTTTGCCATTTTTCCTAAAATCAATCTATAAATTGAATACTATTGTCTGTATATAAATAAATAAAAGCACAGATTCTTCGTTTCTAAGAAAATATGAAATTAAGATAATGAAACTATGCCATTTTTGTAACAACATGTTCATAGCCAAATGCCAGTTTTATTGAAGTATTGTTTCATTAGAATGTCAGAACAAAACTATACATAGAAATCGTAAGTCATGTAAATATGTTGAATATTCGAAAGTGAAGAAGTTTTGCAATCATTATCGTGGCCAAAAATGGTTTTTGCTGTTTACACTATTTAGAGTAAATCGAACATATTCAGCATATAGGGTCTGTTAAATATGATATTGCAATTTACAAACGACGTCATAGGTTACGGATTACATTTATTTTAATATCTCAATAAAGTTATCACTCACAAATTTGTGTCGAATGGGCGATCAATTTTGAGATAGAGTAGCTATGGACGTTTTACAAAATAGGAATTTATCAATTATGATACAATAGTTAAACAACAAATCAAAATAATGACGATAAACGAAATTTTACGATATCACGATCAAAGTCAAAATCCAATAGACTGCATTTGAGCTATTGAGTGGAGATACCTCAGCTTGTCGGTTTCAGTTCCGTATGAAAAAACTTTAACTGACAACCTAACAGCAAGTTGTACATACTTTGATCTTTGGTGGGCCGTAACTCCTACATGAGCATTTGCCGCAGTCAGTTTGTGGACCGCAATGTCTTTTCGTAGGCCATTCAGCAAACCCCATTCTAACATTCCTTGTAAGGCGTTGTGAAATCCTTCTACAGCGTTTGTTGTTCTTGGGGCCGAAGGCATCATTTCAATCTCTTTGGCATAGTTCCACAATCGAGGGGGAAATCTTGCTTCTCTTGGACGTGAACCCACTTGAGGTCCACGAATGTAGGTAGATTCAAAATATTGAAAAAGTTGATTGCATTCGGGCGAATCTTCGAAAGTGTTGCAAAGCAAGGTGAAGACTTCGGCAACCTCGTTAATGGGAACAAAAGCCAGAGCTGCCAAACTTCTAATATTCAGATTGAAAGAGGGTAAACATTCAAACTTCTCTTTTAATCCGATAGAACCAACTTTTCGAATTATAGCTTGTGACAGGTGAAAATAACATCCTTTAATATCGGCCAGAGGAAATTGTGCATGAAATGCATTGATAGCTGCTATTTCAAAATCAACAATGATTTTGGTGGGGTTAGCATTTGGGAAAATGATTTTCAACACTTCCAACATCTGAACGTATGTTTCTTGTCGCTTGTCTCGTAATAGGAAATATACGCATGGTGGATAGGATGCGCTCACTTTACAGTGAATTGTATACAACTGGAAGAAAATATCGGGCACCACATCAAATGTACCGTCGCCAAGATATGTGTCACTATCTAGATGTGCAAGTAGTGATCGATCTCCAATAGCCATTATCCGATGACGATCCTCCGGGCCAGTGTCATGCAAAATGATATCTAAATATTCGCTCGGAATATCAAAGCTTCCACTTGTAGGATTCGTATGTGAACAATTTTTCTGTCGCCTTACTCTGCGTATATTGGCCTCCAGAGTCGACTTGCCTGGCAAGCGCATTAGTACATCTGTTGATCTATTATTCAATACTTCACCTAAAATATATCTTGTCGATGTATTTGATGGTGTTGATGCTGCTTCTTTTAATGTTGCACGGATGATCCCAACTTCAGTCTTAATGCTGTCGCCAGAATGACTGTGATATCCTAGTTCTTCTATTACATTTTCACCGATCGTAACAACAGTCGATTTACATCGAATGTTCCTAAACTGACGGAAGCGCCAATGAGTAGCATCTGAAACCCGATCATTTCGCTTTCAATATTCGTGGCCTTTGTAAATCAGTAAGTCGTTTCCTCTTGTGGTCTTGGAAAATGTAGGCGCCATGTTTCCAACTTATTTTCGCAAAGGGACTTGTCATCTTCGCAGCTGCAACGTCTTGAAGAAACAGTTTGGAATTGTCTGCGAGGGAAAAAGAGCATTGATGCGAGGAAAAACTTTGCGCGGGATCGAACTAACACATCAATTAAAATCCTTGCTCGCGCTCTTCAAGAGTCGTCGACCGTTCAAAGCACAAATCATACTCCCCAATTTTGGCTCGCATTCTACAGCGGAACATTTTGTCCCTTGAGTCTTATGATATCGACAATTGCGATGACAGTGACAGACGGAGTATAATATAAATATATAATATAATTTAAATATATAGAAAATAGTAATAAAGCCTTCGAGTATATAATCGACAATTCCATGGTAATATTGATTGTTTTCGCTACGTATGCATTTGGAGAAAGAATCCTAAGTGTACCTTTCAATCCTATATACTATAGTATATAGCATGGAAGGATAAGGGTGACAGTAGGGTGTATATGTAAAGACGCTAATATCCGTAAATGTAAATGCCCATGGGTGTAGATGTTCATGGGTGCAAATGTCTGTGGGTACAATTGTACGCGGGTGTAAAAGTACGCGGGTGTAAATGTATGTAGGTTCAAATGTACGCGGGTTCAAATGTACGTGGGTTCAAATGTCCGCGGGTGCAAAAGTTCGTGGGTTCAAATGTACATGGGTTTAAATGTCCGCGGGTGCAAATGTACATGGGTTCAAATTTCCGCGGGTGCAAATGTTCGTGGGTTCAAATGTACATGGGTTCAAATGTCCGCGGGTGCAAATGTACATGGGTTCAAATGTACGTGGGTGCAAACGTACACGGGTTCAAATGTCCGCGGGTGCAAATGTACATGGGTTCAAATGTACGCGGGTGCAAACGTACACGGGTTCAAATGTCCGCGGGTTCAATCTATATGCGTGTGCTAAAATCCATGGGTGGAAATGTATGGGTTCAAATGTCCGTAGGTGCAAATGTCCATAGGTGCAATAGTATACAGGTGCAATTGTCCTGGGTTCAAATTACGGGTTCAGATGTACGGGTTCAAATGTACGTAGGTTCAAATGTGCTGTCACCCTGCCTCACACATGTACGAGGTGCGGCTAAAATAAAACGGGACTGACGTCACAGATTGCGCAACACGATTAACCATCGGTAATCAACACTTTTGCAGTGTGGCGTAATATATGTTCTTTGTTTAACAGCTGTTTTGACACAATATCGCAATTATTTTTGCTTTTCAGGATCCATAAGTGAATGTGATAAATTTCTTGTTGAAAAAAAAATGCTGTGCGAGGTCTGGTTGAGTTTTTTGGCGATAGGGGGTTCAATTGCAGAATGACGATTGAGCAAAGAATTAACATTAAATTTTGTGTCAAACTTGGAAAAATGCATGTCAACTCGGCATGCATTCAATCGTTGAGCTTTCTGCTCCTCAGTCAACTCAAGAGCCTTTGGCATCATTTTGGCACACACCTTTCGCATTCCCAAAGTGTCAACCAAAATGGTGCGGACGGCAGCGAACCGTTTCTTTGTCCATCCCAATTTCGTTGGCAATGACGCGAATTGTTAAGCGACGGTCACTGCGAACCAACTGCCAAACCTTTTCGATGTTGGTATCAGTAGTGGAAGTGCAAGGCCTCCCTGACCTCGAATCATCCTCCACATCCTCCCTGCCTTCCACAAATCGCTTGTGCCATTCAAAAACTCTTGTTCTGGACATGGAAGAATCTCCATAAACATCACGCAACATCTGCAAAGTCTCAGTCGCCGTTTTTCCAAGTTTGACACAAAATTTAATGTTAATTCTTTGCTCAGTCGTCATTCTTTAATTGAACCACCTATCGCCAAAAAACTCAATCAGACCTCGCACAGCATTTTTTTCAACAAGAAATTTATCACATTCACTTATGGATCCTGGAAAGCAAAAATAATTGCGATATTGTGTCAAAACAGCTGTTAAACAAAGAACACATATTACGCCACACTGCAAAAGTGTTGATTACCGATGGTTAATCGTGTTGCGCAATCTGTGACGTCAGTCCCGTTTCTTTTTAGCTGCACCTCGTAGGTCATTGCTAAGGCTAAATTTTAATTGCCTTTTCAGACAGAAATGGATATTCGTCCGCAATACCCAAACACAAGGTTGCAATGGATTTTTGATTGAAACCAATCATTAAAGGTCGGCCAGACTCTTCCATATTGTTGCGGACCCCCTGTGTAGTCATCACGGACCCCACAGGGGTCCGCGGACCCCAGTTTGGGAAACCCTGCTTTAATATATATTAACGAGTTTAGCTATCCAAATTAACTGTATGACAGATTATATCGCGCGCGGCGCTCCTTTTGAGGTACTAAATACAATACCAGCAACTGAAGGATCAATATCCGATTTGCTGCTCTTTCTTTTTCAGGTTATCCTCACGGTGAGAGATTCTGAAGAACTCTGGCTAAAAAGTTTGCTTTATCACATGCAAAGATTGGATGGACTTATTCTCGTCAGAATCATGCAATTTCTGGAAATTTTAACAAACCGGCAAACAGCAATTTTATTTAGCTTATCATGTGAGTATGATACGAGGTGTTAAATGTATTTCCAGTAACAGTAATTTTGAATTATTAGTTAAAAAAATCGGAAATATCCCATATAACGGCTTCTGAAACGGTCGTGGCAATTACACCTTCGTAATAAGAGCCGACGTTTCAGCGCATGATGACTATTCTGTCGCGTAATATTCAATCCTTGACAACTTCAAGAATTTAAGATGACTTACAATTTTAATTGTGTTCAACTTAACTCGCGGTTCCGTCGACTTACGGCAAAACTAGTCTAAAACTCTAAAATACCACCGCGATCTGCGGACATAATTTGTGATGAACTGCCCGATTATATTTAGTTTTGATACTTATTTGTGCGATATTGCGAATGCGTTATCGTCGGTAGAATAATCCCAAGATTTGTTATAAAATCCCAGGGTGCACAATTTAGTTTAGTACAATAAAAATACATATAAAGTATATCAGTATATCAAAAATACATCTTCATCGCCTCGGATTCCCCGCAAAACGGCTTCTGAAACAGTTGTCGTTTAATTGTGATCGGTTTAATCTGTGGTTGCGTAGACAAAATTACTACTCGAAAATACCACGACAATCCGCTATCATAAAATTTGTGGTAAAGTGCCCGATTATATCTTGTTTTGATTCGTATTTTTGCGAATTCGACTAATCTGAGCTGTTCCTGCAACACTGACTCCGCTCTATCGCATTTATCACCGTTGGAAAAATCATCTCGATGAGTGCAATACGAAATGTCGTTTAATTTTCTAAATGTAATATGAGTTTTGGAGAAGCTTCAACTTTTGTTTGTATAATTTTCTATCATATTTGTAGGGAAATATACTTTGGGAATTGAAAGAACTGTGTGGCGGAGGCGAAGCTTTCTGGACGAAGATATGTTGCTGATGAAATACAGAAATCACAACTCTCGAGTTATACAAGTAATATTCATGTTTTAATGTTTGCTTGTTTTTGGTTTTGTTTTTCGTTTCATCTAAGATTTAAATGTTTATACAATCGATAAACGTTGTGGTGTTTATTCTACATGTATATTTCGTAAAAAGCGCAAATGTTTTTGAGATTTAAAGCTTTCAAAAACGATAAAATAAAAATTGGATCAACAAGATATATATGTGAAGAAACCGATATACGATTGGCTGTAAGGCTGTATCTTTTATTAATATATTATTGAGAGTCTGAAAATTTGTCAGACCTGTATTCATAAGTCTACCGGCTGCGATATATAGCTGAAGAGTTCAGAATCCTCGATGCCAAAAAAAAATAACAATTCAAGTCGCGGTATTGAATTGGGACCATTAACGAGCCCAAACTGAAGTAGTCTCATCTGTCATCGATATTGTGTGTTACTGAATTCGAACTTTATTGATAACGTGTAAAGAATATAATGTATGCTTATATATATAACTGGGGGTGATATTGAAATGTTGTTTATTTAAAAAAGTTATTGATTGATATGTGCAATGCAAAGACTGACGTTTGGCTAAATGAGGTCTAAACTAAAAATACTTTACTCATTCATGGCATCAAGAACATTAAACTTGAAAAATGGTTCTTACGGTATGCAAAATTGAGTACTCATTTTTGACTTCTGCAGTCATGGTATCACAAAATCCACACAGTCTTTCTTTTCCCCCTAAAAGTATAACCTATGTCATTTCAGAATGTATCTACGAATAAATTGTTGGTTTTCAACTGCAAAGATGGTTGGGATCCTTTGTGCAAGTTTCTCGAAAAACAAGTTCCTGACGAACCTTTTCCACACGTCAATATACATTCAGATATAATGGACACTGCACCAAGACTGCCACTCGCTAGACAATATCAAAAAGAGGTGGCCTGTTCTGCACTCCTACTTTTCTTGAAATACTCTATATTAATTTATATAGTTTATTGCATAATCTCATTTTTTACGTCTTTTATATGAGTTAAACCCAGCGCTGGATTAACCATTAAGCAATATAAGCACGTGCTTAGGCCACCAAGCATAAAGGGGCACTTTATAGTAAAATATTACGAGTTGGTCAGATGTACGTATACTTTTTCTCTTCAAGTAGCATATTAAGCTTCTCTATTAATGTTTTTGGGTTTTCGAACTATCTCCGAAAAATCATGTAAAATAATCATAGCTTGGCCATTTGACACTGAAATTTAATTATTGGGCACGAAATTGACCTATGGGTCGTTTTGTTAAATTGTTGTTGCTGTTCTTCTTAGTATTCTCCTTGTTGTTGCATTTTTGTTTTAAAAAAATCTCTTTCCTCTTTAATTTCTGACCAATTGCTTTTTGGTAAAGATTGTTGCTGCGGCTAGAACTAGGCTTTGAGCATATGATGAAAAAATTCACCAGAGAAAATATGAGTGAATGTATTAAAAATAGACATTGTTTCCTATCTTACTGTTAGTTTTGTTTTTATTTAAATAGATAAAATTGTGTGTGGTTTATTATCTAATCGTAATGTACAAGATGTGTTATGTAGAATTCGTGCAAAATTCTACAGTTAAAAAATGAAAGGAAGAAAACCTAAAAAAGTTTATAAATATATATTGTTTGGCACTGTAATTTATTGTTAATAATTTTGATGGATAATGCACTTTGCACTTTACAGTATTGTGTTCAATTTTGTATGACACATAAGGGGCACCAAAGTCTTGAGTGCCTAGGCCCTAGGGCACCAAATGGACATGATCTGCCCCAGGTTAAACCAATGTGTGCACATGGTAAAATTAACTTATAAACAGGTTCTGATTTAGTAACAATAATTTTCCTAATTCTGTCCAATTTCATAATAATTTTATCATGTTTGATTGACCATGTCGGGAAAGTTGGTTATAATATGATATATCTATGTATATTTTTATACCACATCGATAGCTATCTATTGATGATACGTATATCAAATTGCTTATATACCGCTTGTTTTTGGTAATATTGTGATGGCGAATCTTGTTAATAAAGCAAAAAGAGAAAGAGAATATTTGTTATTTCGTCAACCAGAAATAACATAATATAAAATATAATAATAATAACAAAATAAGTGAAATAAAAGTTTTCGGTATGACTGGGACTTGGGAGGTAACGAATCACTAACGATGCGACCATTTACGGTCATCTCAGTCAGTTACCACCCAATACAACACATGAATAAAAACATAAATTGACACAGGTTCTTTTTTATTGAACGCTCCGTTTATAGAAAACTATTTATACTATTTACAAAGCGTAATCTGATTGAAACGAGGATAAATTTGGGATTAGTCAGATGGTATGTTAGTCGTTGGTCAGATCAAGATTGGGAATTTATTCAAAAAATGACATATTTATAACAGTAACATAATTTAGTTTTCTTTCAATTAATTTGATTGAAGGAAAAGAGCAGTGCCTTTCCGAAATAGATACTTAATTCTGATTTAGCCTTTAAATGAGAAGCAATCAGTACATCATTTTACCACTATAAAAAAATAATACTATGATAGTACAGAAATAGACAATTACAATAATTCAGAAACCATTTCTATAGACTACCCCAAGCGTAAATTGTGGTGGTTGGAGACGGAGTATCCAAAATTGCCTAATCTATCCATCTATTGCACACCGATAAATATAGGCCGCGAGCCCAGGCTATTTATCTTTCAGTTTCGTAGCGCACATAAGGTAACTACCTGAAAATGATTTTAAAATGTTCCTTAGAAATTTAGTAACAAATATTGCCTTGTTCCCACTTCCAAAAGTTGCACGTTTTACAGAAAAGACGCTTTTACTACAATAAATATGTGTTACCATCTGTCCTATTTTCTCTTCTTTTCCGGTATCATGGGCCAATGAACGCAGACTTCTGCATAACGTAACAATCAAATTAGTCAGCTGTAGGTGGATCCCCAGTGGTCGGATGAATATCAGATGTACTACTACTGGTCGCTTTTGCGTTGAGTAGCCTTTCCATAGTTTTTTTCAGTTATTATTAGTTCAGTTATTCTAAGGAGGTGTTGAAAAGTATAAGTAAGATATTAAACATTTGTATATCCTTACCATAAATAGCAATTTTAGTTGAGCACTAGCTCATAAGACGTTGTTAAATAGGTACGGTGCGGTAACTCCAAGGAAGGCTAGACCTAGAATAATATGTCACAAACAACGATATTTTCTGGCTTGCATGAAATGTTCATGATTAATTTAATGACTCTTCTTGACTATTCAGCAGATTTATACTACTATATAGGCCACAGCATATTTGAAAATAGAAATTAATGGCTGTCTCTGTAATGCACGGTTGTGTGAAAGAGAAGGAAATAATCAATTTTACTAATGTCGGTTGGTCTAAATCTAAATTCATAGAGTCGACAAGAACCTGGAAAGCAATGATAAGTTATGCCGGAGTGGAAAGAAAGTAGCATTGGAAACGATTGAGAGGTGAGAAATCAAGTTGTAGACAGACAGTTGATGTTTTAAAATATAGTCTATAGTCCATACTCATACTGTCATAGGGCATTTCAGACTGTGATATATCAAAATTTAGTGTAGATATAGTCTAGTAATCATATGCAAACACTGCTGGACTGTAGTACATGCAATGAGCATATATACGCTCATTGAGTAAATCAGATAAAATGCATTATGTATTCAAGGTATTAGTTAGTATTTAGTGGTATTTTTACACTCATGCTGTTCCAAATATGATTTTCTTCCTCATTTTAGATACTGTACTACAAAAGAAAACGGCAATGTTCCACCTAATCTGACCTAACGCAGGCTCTAATCCCTGCTGCTATCAGTGCTATAAAATGGATTAAACAAAAAGTCTTGAAGCGTAAAGGTATATGAGAATCATAATAGTTGCAAACAGCTTAGATGGGCTATTCATATTGAAATACTTCAGCACTTTTCTGCAATTGGAACTGCCCATCAAACTCATGTTGGAGACTTCATTGAGGTTTTCAATTCATTTTTTTCTCAACTATGAAGATCTTTTGAGGTTAACGAGGCATTAATAAATAAAGCTGAGGAATTTGTTTGTTCACTGTATGAAGAGGATATGAAGAATGTAAATGATACCAGGGCACGTCTATTTAACACTGGCAAACATAAGGATTATACTCCTCCAACCAACAATGATTCACTGAAGAAGCATGTGGCTCTCAAATCAGTTCTTGAGTTGGCAAACTGCAAGTGTAAGAAAAATAGTCAAAATAATTTATGCAAGTGTGCCAAAATCAACTTAAATTGGACAGATTTTTGTTTTTGTATTGACTGCAAAAATCACAGTACACTTATAGAGGAAAAGTCGATTTTCCTGTTTCTAGAAATAATATTGCCTTTGTTCAAATACATAACCACATAAACTAAAAAAAGACTGATTGTAATATTTCTGTTCACTATGTTATGTACATATTGTACATTAATTTTCTTGACTTTTCCGGTAAATTTCTAAGTGAGAAATAACTGATTTATTTGTGTTTTCGTGCTCACGATGTTAATTTGTGACTTCATTGCTTAAAAATAAATACGTTTAATAGCTTCTATAAAATGGATGTAGCTTTTTATGCTGTTCTTGTTGTAAACTGCTTGTGGTTATTACATAAAATTTATTTGCTAATGTGAATCAGCGTTGTTGGTGTCGTTGCTTTCGATGTCACTCGCGACTCCTGTCACACAATTACAGTATTTTTTGTTGTTGGTTACATGTATACCATATTTTTCGTAATCTACCTAATAAATTATGATTGACTGAGGAAGTCCGATTTTGGTCAGGCAAAACATTACAGGAATACATTTGTGTTAGTGTGCTGTAGGGCTCTCGAATTGCATAGTTCTTATGTATGTGTTGTAAACTTATGGTTATTGAATTTCCGGGAACCTCTTATATTCAATTTCGCATCAGGATTGTGGAACAAGCTGTAATGCGTTCAGTATGTTCATTTTCACACAAAACTGAAGAATTTATTTAGTTACCAGATGTGCGCTACGAAACTCATTTTCTGGGCGTTTTCAAGCCTTCGTCTCACGGCCCATATCCGTGGTAAGGATCTACAAGTGTTTAATAACTTACTCATACATTTTTCAACAACGTCTTAGCATAACTTAACCAATAATAACTAAACAGGGCTATGAAAAGGCTGCCCAACTCAACGCAAGGTCGAGCAGTAATAACTAATATTCATCCGCTCGCTAACAGCTGATTCGATTCAATTGTTACGTCATGCAGAAGTCATTGTTCATTGCCGAAAATGTAGAGAATATAGGACAGATCGTAGCACATATTTCTTGTAGTAAAAGCGTCTTTTCCGTAAAACGTGCAACTTTTGGAAGTGGGAACAAGGCAATATTTGTTACTAAATTTTTAAGGAACATTTTAAAATCATCTTCAGGTAGTTACCTGATGTGCGCTACGAAACTCACTTTCTAGGCGTTTTTCAGGGCCTCGGCTCACGGCCTAATATTTATTACGCTCACAGTTAAAGTTAAAATAAAAAAATTATATAAAACAAAAACTGAAAATTTAACTGGCTTCAAAAACATAATTAAATAATTCCATATTGGCGCTGGAATTAAATTTGGCAAAAAAAAAAAAAAAAAAGATCTATAACAACCGCTTATCGGTAATTAAAAATGTAGTTATATTATATCATGGAGCATCATATGAATTTATAGAGCCATCTAGCCGAGCAGTTTTGGGCTACGAGGATGGCATAGCACCAGACCTAATGTTGTGTATAGGTGGGATATCAGAAAATGATTAGAAATATGTGCAGAATGATAAGACATGAAATATATATAAAACAGTGTATTAATTTGACAGGAGAGACCAAGATATTGGTTAATACATCCGGAAAAACCTAATATGCACTACAATCTAATTGTAGGGCCAAAAAAGCCAGTTTCTAACCATTGCTGCAGCCTGCATGAACCGCAATTAAAGAGTGGCGAGTGGGGGTATATATCCAGATATCAGAATGCAGCAAGTAAGTTTTATGATAACAGAATAAAAAATGATTTAACAATTGGATCACTAGTCTACACCTACACGTTAACAAGTTATGTATATCAATTTCATTTGAGACAAACCAAGAATTTATAAATAAAAATTTACTGGTTGTTATAATAAAATGGTACCGGTATTGTGATTCCCATTCAGCGGCCATGCTTTGTTAACTATAATATATGACATACTGACATATAATACAAAAATTCACAATATGAAATTCTCTCACATCTAATTAGTAATATGGATTAAGAATACCTGAATACTGGATTGTATAACTGTATAATGAAATTCATTTAAGTTTTACCTTCAGAATAACCCAGTTAGCCCTGTTCATTAACCACAGAAGAGCATAATATCTACTTATTTGAAATATGCACAATGGGGCAGTAAACTGCTATCTACTTGTGCAATAATTACTAGGTTGCAGTCATACACATGTCTGCATGTATGTATACATCTCAGGAATGTCAAAGCCACTATGTAAATATGTGTGATACCACGCATGAAGAGCATATACCAGTATGTATTGATAAATCTTGGTTTGGAAAGAAGAATCGATGCTCGGGGAAACATCTGCTCATTGTAAATGTTAGTATCTAAAAGGGTTGACGGGGGTCGGGTATCAAAAGGGTGAATTCTATGTCGTTATGTTATGTAACAACAGAACAATGTATTTATAGTAGACCATGCAGGCAAAATTTGATAAAAATTGATTACCATTACAGCTTAGATAAGATATTTTTGCTCCTCACGGTCAGATGGTAGCTGTATAGTACAAAAATATTACAATACAAACTGTGAGAGGACAAACATAAAAGACAAAAAACAGGAAAGTTTAAACATTCAAATCAAACTTCATGTTTAACACATAAGATTGTGAAATTTCTTATAGAGAGGGAATATATCATTTCAGCATTTGCCAAACCAATGAGACATAGGCTGTTATACAGATGGTTTATATTTTATATGCAACATATAAAAATAAGAAATAAAAATGAGAGGCATTGATACGACATTTTTGGATCATGTCATCACTCATCAGAGTCAGTTTCCACCCAATACAAATATAAAAGTGATTGGACAGGTACCTCTCGTCTCATGTTTGTTTACTATATATTGTTTACCTGATAGGCTACAGATATACAAAATGCACTTGTCTTTCCTACTTTTTTTAAAATTTGGGGTAGTTTCAAGTCTAATTTAAAATTTTATGAATTATGTATATCATTCATATATAATCAGATACACAAGTACAATAATATCCTATAATAGGTGTGTTCCCCCGTGTTCTGTGAAGGAGACCTTTAGGTGTTTCGCGTCAAATTGTTGTTTCACATTTTTAGATTGGCATATTATCGGTATATGATAACACATACCGTAATCAATTGTACAGTGGTTCCTTGTGCCTCTGGAATATTTCATTGGGGTCATTCTTGACCAAGAAGAATAAAAACCCCTGAGGTAATCCCTAATCGAGCCTTGGGCTAGTGGTAATACATTTATATAAGTGAAAAACACCATGTGATGGCTTCAAGCTAATCAGCACTGTGGGACATGCAGGAGTAGTGAAAATACAAAGAAAAAAATATGCACATATCTTTTGCTCCTACATTGTCTTCATAACCAAGCTAATATATCAGGAATGTGGTAATAGCATATTTCTTAACTACTTTTTTTTTTTGTTTGCTATGTTTTTTTGTTTGTTACAGCATGCTAAAATTTATTATTCAACCTCATTTTCACAGATAATAGTTGAATCTTAGTATATTATACCTGGTCTGTCTGTCTAACAATCATGAAACGGACTACCAGCGGGCCTCCTAAGAGACTTCGTCCAGGGCCACCTGCGGATTTAATTGCACTTGGAAAAAGCAAAACTGAACTTCAGAGAGCAGCCCCTGAACCAAGCCTACCGTCGATAAAGAAGGTATCTACATTCCACACCATAGCCGCAGCAACGTCTTCTCACCAATCTCGTATGTCACCCACTATTCCTGAACCGTCTGTCAAATACATTGATGCTGCTGCCCAAGATTTACTAAAGAAAGTTACAGAGGCCAAAGATCAGGAAACGGTTGATGGATTAGTTTGTGGGGCAATTCGTGTTTTACGAGCAAACAGACTCCGGCCTGATCAGGTAATTGTGTATACATTGATGGTTTTGGCAAAAAAACAGCCCTCTATTTTTACCAGTGAAATGGTAGTTGAATGTCTAGTGGGACTTCTTAAAAAAGATGTCGGATTGGAATATATTAAATCGAAAGGGAATAGCATTTCTGCTGTGCTCGCTTGCAATCTTCTCTTTGCAGGATTTGAGCAGAACTATAGCTGGCCTTCACTCTTGGTAAAAGTTTTCATTGAAGACTCATTGAGTGATCGAATATGGGTTGATCATCCCAAGTGTAAAAAATTTGTATCCAGTGTTAGTACCGCTTTTGACACCGTTCGGATTTCAAAAGAACATAAAGTTGATACTGGAGAAGATGTGGATATGAAGGAAAAAGATGAATCTTCTGAAGATGAAAAAAATGTTTCTAAGCGTTTCATGGCTTCAGCAGAACTTGTACGACTTTATGCAATAGATATGGTTCGAGAGAGAGTTAATCGCAGACAGGGCACTATTTCTGCACAGGACCCAACAGGTGCTGCTTCAGGTCGTCATTTGATCAAAACATTAATTGCAATGTGTGGAATATCGGAGATACGTGTTATAGCTGCTCATAAACTGGAAATGTGGTCTCAAAATCCTAAGCTAGCAAAATCTACACAAGACCTACTTATGTCGATATGTGTTAACTGCCGAGATCATAATCAGGATGATGTTGATGTTATATCTTGCTTGGTTAAAATGCGTCTCAAAACCAAGGCACTTCTAAATCATTATATTCAGTGTTTAAAAATTTTGATAGATGCTCATAAGGATTCAATCAATACATTGTTCAGCTACATTATTTATAATGAATTATCCAGTGCCAGGAATCCTACAAACATGTCTGTTATAGCTGCTCTTCTACAACATAAGCCCAAAATTGCTGCAGAAACTTTGGCAATAGTTTGCCAAGATCTTCTACTTCAAAAAGAAGATTATTTAAGAGCCGTTCGTGCACTTGTTAGGGAAATAGTAAGAATTGCAAAGCATGATGTACAGTTTACTTCATTTGCCCTTGGTATAATGAAAGAGCCAGATCGTGAAAAGTTCATGCATTTGGATCAGGCTCATAAAGAGAGATTTGTTTCTTCCACTGCTGATTTAGTATGTCTTCTGATGTTAGTAAGTATCTCTCCGACAGTAAAAGAGGCAATTGGGGTTATTACGAAAAAGGCCACCCCCACATCAGAAGTTGATCATGATACTATTTTTCATGGCCATAAATTGGATTTAGCTGCAATGCAACGAGATGCTGTTTGGTGGTTACATGCCACTGCAGTTCCCCTTCTTTTACCTAAAATTACAACACCGGATTTGGGACAGCATATTCACAAACTGCTTTTTCTGAAGTCCGCTGAAACCTACTACATGAAGGATAACTGGCCACCTGAATCTGAAAGAGCAATGATGGTAAAACACTGTGCGGAAGTTCCATTACTGGAAGACACAATCATGCGACTGGCTGTCATTGGCCTTTCACACGAACATCCAATCGCTCCGGCAGAGACTCTTGAGCTTATTGGTCAATTAGTTCACAGAGCTGGTGCTTTGGCGAAACCACATTTCAACCCTATTCCAGTCGAGAGAAGGGATGTCATTGACACATTGTTATCTCTCGCTCAATATCATCATCCTGAAAATATCCATCTTCCCTCTGACTATGTGCCACCGTCTTTAGCAATTTCTCTGCTGTATTGGTCAATTTGGCAAACTTTGCTTATTATTTCTTCTTTTAATCCCAGCTCTATAGGTCTTCAGGCGTGGAATGAATATCCAATTCTTAGAAGTTTCATGGAGATGGCAATCATAAACAATTTCACATTTCCACTGGCAACAGTAGTTGATGAAAATGAGAGATCACAAATTGTGAATAAAGAAATGCAAATGGTGGAGATGGAGAAAAATGAAATTATTGAGTTTGAATCACATTTGGCAGCAGCCACCACACATCTTGCTGTAACAGAGGAGACAAGTTTGTTGCTTTCTCAACTTATTGCTATGGACACAAAAGGCCCACCTCGTCGACCACCTGAACATATACTAAACAAGACTCGATTGATATGTAGTCAGATTCAAGTTGGAGCCGGTTTATGCAGATCTAGAAATCCAGATTTCTTATTATACATCATTAATAGACACGGAGAAGACCAGGCAATGCCATGGTTGTCTAGTCTGGTTGGCTCTGCCAAAGGAGATATGAGTATGCTTCCAGTACAATGCCTTTGTGAATATCTCATGGCGAGCAGTGTTGATGATAGCAAAGCAGAAAACAAGCTAATACAAGAGAAAGAAATTGTCGCTCAACTTCAAAATTCATTACGAAATCAACAAACTGAAGAATCCTGGCAACCAATAAACTATTTTTTACGCAGGCTACATTCCCCACAATATGAAACAAGACTGAGAGCAAAGCATGCTCTATCTCTCGTTCTGAGGGATGAGGACATGGATACCAATGAACCAAAAATATGCCATGTACAACCTGTTCTAGAAGACTATGAGTGGCTGCTATATCAACTTGTGTCCCTACCTAACTACAACTTTGTTCATTCAAAAGCAGTTGATGCAATTACTGAGACAATTAAATGGGATAGTGATGAAAGTATGGTCACAGCTTGTTTAGCTTTTCTTGCTGATGACATAACCAAATTAGATTTATCGTTAGAAGATTCTGCTCAATCTGTCTCTCGTTTTGCCTTGTCTACAGCTCACTTGCTTATTGACAGGCAAGTACTGGTGAGAAATATATTATCTGATACAATTAAGAAATCAGGTTCGAGTGGAAAAACTATAGCAAATATATTTGTTGAATCTATTTTGAAAATATTTTTATGTCACATGAACTTGATCAAAAAACAACATTCTTCAGATGGGACAGATCACGAAGAGACAATGGAGCAAGTACCTTGGTGTGACACACAGGACGAAATTTTTTTAAGGTGGCCTAGAGGAAGCGGTCATGCCCAGATGCATATTCTTGTTTCACAGGCCATGATTTTACTTTTGACATGCGGACGTCCAAAACAAAAGAGAGGTGATGCAGATTCTTTAGAAGGTAATAAAATGTACCAGGAAGTGTTACAGACATGGTTTGCAGAGGATGGCTCAACTATTCCCAAAGCTTTCTTGATGGATACCCAAGAGGAAGCCCTTCTACTTCCCGACTGGTTGAGACTTCGTTTATTACACTGCGAAGTTAATGCGACAGATGCTAGACTTCCAATTGCTGGATCCCGAGATTTGGACCTCGAACAGTTGTTGCTCTTTATACAATCTTTTGGTATTCCATATCAATCAATGGACAGACTATTAGGTAGCCTCGATGAGTTTTGTTCATCAACACCTGAAGCTGTTGCTAATTCAGTAAAAGACAATAGATCTTATCTTGCTAAACTTGTGGAGGGCCAGTGGAAAAGGGGATGCTGCAATGGTACTGATTTTCACGCTTTATTGTCAATGGAAAAATTATCACCTCGTCCTTCAGTAATTCAAACAGCATCTGCCACGATAACGGATGTAGTAGATTTGACGGTCGATCAAAGTGAGGATTCTGATATTATCATGGTTTCATCTCCAGAAAAAGCAACATCTAGTCAAGAAGAGGATGAAAATCTATCTATGCTAGTGGATGACAGTGTAACTAACATGTTGCAAGATTTATTTATGGCCAATGGTAATGATGTCATCAAGTATAAAATGAAAAAGAACTTGATATTCAGGAATTTAATGAGGTCTATCAATTTGCGAAAAATGAAAAATTCTAATGGTGTAGTTAATTGTGTTTCCGAAATGTATGCCCTTGTTTCTGCTAAGAAAACGGGATTGGTGTTTTTGAACGGTTTGTACATGAATACTAACTGGAGCTGCAGCCTTATCAGAAAAATTGATTCCTCTTTGAAAAGAGCAAAATCATGTAGCAATTTATCTCAGAGAAAAATAATAGATTCCAGTATAGAAGTTTTTGAAAAACTTGTGTTGATACTTAAAGTGAAAGCACCAAGCTCATTGTCATCTGAAAATCATTTATTACTATTACTACAGTCCTGGGCATGTTCAGAAAAGAAACAGCAAGCTGAAAGCGAAGGTTTAGGTCAGCTTGACTGGGCAAGACTTGAAGAATTCTTACGAAAGCAGTTGGCATTCCTTGAAAGAGATGAAGAAATAAAAAACAAAGTAGCACTTGTGGCAAAAATACTCTTAGAAGAAATTGGGAATAGAAAATCAAAAGCTAGCAGGGGAAAATGCGATGTTCAAGATGATGCATTTTATGCAAGTATTGGGACAACTGGACTTTTAATAGATTGGCTTCAGTTACTTGACCCTGAGCTTCTTGCCCACCGGCCAAAACTGCAGCGAAAATTACTTTTTGAGTCACAGCGCTTGGTTACTTCATCCATGCCTATCAAGATGTCAGCAAAAATGAGTAATATAAAACTTCCACAGTCATTGACTTCTCATCAAACATATCTTCTTTCACTTCTGGCTGAACACAGTAATTGGGAGACTGTTTACAAATGTCTGCAATGGCTGCTTTCAGATTCCACTTATGAAACAAGCACAGAAAAATCTGGAAAGAGTCAGTCTTCTGGAATCAATGTTGATGCTCGCACAGCAATGGATTTCCTCTGGGTTTGTATGCATATGTCTAATATTTGGAAAGGTCGTGAAAACAAGAGCACTAGTTTGCAGGAACCTGTTTTCTACTTAAATTCTGAACAATTTTGCAGAGTTTTAAGTTACATGGTTGCATCAAGCACCAAACAAGCCAGTTCTACTTTGAAAAGTGGTTGGGGAGGTACTTCTTATTTTGAGTTATTCCTGGTTTTCTATACCAGGTTTGGTCAAAAGGTAATGAGATCTGAGAATCTTGAAAAAACTGTCATGTTTGTTTACTCAAAAGCTAAAGAAAATACAGTAGACTTGTGGTGGCAGCTTCTAGCTCAGCTCTATATTTTACAACCATTTCATGATGTTTGGAATACAACCAATTCACAGTGTAATGAAGGTATTGAACAAAACTACACTCTTGCCAAAGCAGTTACATCTTCAGAGGTTGGATCCATTTGTCGTTTGGATTCACTTGTACAAATGTTACTTGATAGAATTGGTTATGTCAAAGAAACTGGACGTGTCGATGCTCGAGACTCCGTTACAGCTATTCAGTCAAGTGTTGATAGTGCATATGATGCAAGCCTAATTCTCAAAAAGCTTGCCAGTTGTTGCCCAGCTATTGTTTTGCGACAACTTTCTTTAATGTTGATTACACTTTCTGGACGTACTTGGTATGAATTTCGAGAATTTAAAGCCAAAAATCACCTGTTGTTCATGTCTCAACTTCTTGGAATCTTGGATTCAATAGGTCATCAATTGTTTGATAATGATTATGCAAATGATGTTGACAAAATTATTGACACTTACCTCCAGATGTGTTCAAATTATTGTACCAAAGCGAGAAGGCAACTTCGTGATGTCATGCACAACACTCTGCAAATTGTTTATCTATTTTTACAAAAGAAACCGCAGCGAGCTCATCGGATTGTTTACCAATACATGTATATGCTCCAAGGACTGATGGACCATACATATAGTGATCATGACTATGTTGTTTCTTTGATAAGGAAAATAATGAACACTGTTGAATCAGCTCCACTAATGATGAATACATACAATGCTGAAACAGAGGAACCTGTTAACGATGACATTTTAATCATAGATACTGAAATAAGCGATGCAAATGAACAAGCCACACCATATCTGAGAATTTTGGCCAAAAGTGATGATTTGGAAAATATTGCACAGGTTTTGGCAGAGTTATCTGACACAAAGCGAAAAATAACAAATTTGGAGCCTTTTTTACCACACTTCACCAAGTTATTTACAACTTGCAGAGAAAGTAGTATCAGACACGCAGCCCTAAGTGCATCTATTGTTTGTATGCGGGCCTCCCCTTCTCGAAGTTGCCCACAAATATTACCAGCGTATCTATCCTGCCTAACTGGTATAAAAACACCGCTTGTTTCAACTTCCAGTCAAACAAGACTTTATGAATTGGATGAAACCACTGCAGTAACTGGGACCAATTCAGATGAACTTGCACAAACAGCTTTAGATTTCTTACCTGATGTTGTTGTTTTGTGTAGAGAAAGAGCAGCAAAGATTTTGGAAGCAGCTTTCGCTTGTGGTTCCAGAGGGGGAGTAGGCATTCAGCCACCTGGACCTCAGGGATTGCTTGGAACACCAGTAGCTATCGGAGGAAAATCAACATGGCAGGATTTGAGTGAACTTCTTGCCAAGTCAGTAACCTTGTTAAGTGGTCTCGCACAGTCAAATGTGAAACCTGCACCATCAGGACAGAGTTGAATTTCCAATTTGAAGGTGATTATTTTTATTTTGTTGGAAATGTTCAATAATTTCATTTAAACTGTGCTTCGAAGATCTTGTGTGTATTTGTATTCTAGATGAACAATGCCATTTTGGCATGTTTTATTTTATCAATTACAATTACTCATACTTGGAATTAAATCAAAAGTACTTTCTGACCAGGATTTGATCGGTTCCTTTCACCTATTGACAAATATTAAATAATTATTAGGTAACTTTGAATTTTGTCATTAAGTAATGGCTGATATTTATTTATAAAATTTCAGATCAATATGATGGTGTATGTTTGCAGTCCGAGAGGGAGAAACTTCCTGCGCCGATGCGAAGCAAACTGAAAACCAGAAGTGTTGCAGATTCGATTCAATAACAGTGAAATTAGCAGATATTCCTGTTCACTATCATACCCAAATACTTGTTTTACTGAAAATATCACATGCTGATTGTGAAAATGTATTCATTTTAGTAGAAGATGAAGTGGACAAGTTTCATATTTATGCTGGGGAGATGAAGCTTAATCATATGGCGAACCACGGCCTCATTTCAGTTTACCTGTCCATGTTGGGTATGAGAATTATTAATAAGATGTTTGTTTCAGATGCATGTATCAATGGTGGAAAAAGCCATGACTGACCATCGATTATGTGAACCACCCTACGATGGTGAGGGGTATTTTCAGACATAATTAAACCCAATGGGATTCGAATCTGTGAATTGGCAAAGTTAAGTACTCTGGATAGGGAGTTCAAATACGAGACAAGCATTTGCACCAATTACAGGATGGGATTAGCACGTTCTAATGTTATGATTTCGACTAATTATAAGCTAGAAAAAAAACTAAAACGCCAGGAACGACCATGTACTTTTTTAAGCTATAGGTTGTAAAAAAATTTGATTAAAAATTTCTAATGTGAAAAGAAAAAATGTTCCCAGGAGATCAGAGAATTTTTTTTGATTCGTTTGGAGTGTACAAATAGTTTTGAATTTGGAGGAATGGAAGAGGCAGTTGACCAGGCCAGCAAAACATTTTACCGTCTCAAATTAAACCGAACATGTTTCGAAACAAAGCACATCTGTCCACTGTCCAGTCTGTGCCACGAATTACCAGTTTTCAGATACAGCGAGTCAAAACATTTCTCATATTGCCTCCCCAAAATTGTTGTCAAAGATCCTAAGAATCTTTGCATATTCCCAAGCGCCGAATATTATGGGGAATGAAGTAGTATTCTGCGCTTATATTATATAACCCTTAAGACTTGACGAATCGCATTAAAAATTAATTATTATTATTTAAAATAATGACACCCTCCCACGTATCCAAAAAT
Organism: Styela clava; assembly: GCF_964204865.1. NCBI lineage: Eukaryota > Metazoa > Chordata > Ascidiacea > Stolidobranchia > Styelidae > Styela > Styela clava. The sequence goes on along the minus strand of NC_135257.1, from coordinate 9,675,742 downwards.
GCTTGTGCTAAGCTTTATACCGTGTGACGAAGCTTCGCAAAGGAATTTTGACAAAAGAATTTTCAGAGAGATTGTCAAAAGTGTAAGGTCGGAAGGAGTGAAGTAATAAATTGGCATAAGTTCTGATTTATTTTCAGACATAAACGAAGGAAAATTAATCAGCTATAAAGCGCACGCCTATGACCAGGTTTCAAACGAATTGAAAGAAAAAAAATTCGGGCGAATTTGGTGGTCACTTTATTACATAAAAATCTCTCAATACACAGCTGGTGTTTATGTTAAGTAGCCTACATATTTTAGGGTTTGCCGTGTGTATAGCAGCGACGCACAACTCAAATGAGGATACGTGCCAACGTTTTCAAGATAATAATATAATCGCGTGCCACTCGACGTTCGAATAATACCCTGGTATTGTGAACGAACTCTTCCTCTCCCCCGGGACGAATAAGTAGGCGAAGGTTGGGACTCTTTTTTTTTCTATTGCATATTTTGAGCCCTATATTCTGCACGTTCATTTCACTTTACGGGGCTAATGCAGAGAAGGGTAAGTGTAGTTTTTATTCAGCGACTTAGCGCGACACACATCTTACCACCAAAATGCTTCGAAAAAACGTTTGTCAAGTGTCCCACTGTATCCCATTATCATTTTGGGCCATTTGTATCTAAAGATTCTGCATTTTAGACTTACTTGTTAAATATTTTAGATATATATCAGTTATTAAATCTGAAATAAATTCATTGTTTTAGTTTTGGATTATGCCTAATTTCAATCAATTGAATTGAAATGAGTTCTGAAACTGCTATTCTCGACGATGACAGTTCTTTGATAAATAGGCCACACGGGTTTTGGGTGCTGTTCAAAAAGAACAAAAAACGATGATGTGATTTTTTCATCCACCAAACTGTTCAGGTCACTCTGTCCACCCACTAAGACAAAACCAACAGTTAAATATTAACAAGTAAAATTTCTAATTCCGACAAAACGCAAATTATTTACTTTTTCGAATCTAAATCTAAAAAATATTTTCGAATCTAGAACATGTTCCATATTGGGCCATGGGTCAAAAGATACCCCAATATTACACAAAACATAACGCATCCATATTCTCTAGGCTTCTAAGCACTTAATGGATCAAACACTGTCGCATTTTGCCCAGCGGACCATGTCCCAGTGAACCCCGGTCCCTTGTTTCCCCACAGAGAACAAATATTTTCAGACTGTCCCACGTCGAGATTAGGAAGGCACACCCACTCGCCAACGTCATGAATATTTAGCAGTTGCGTCGCTCTACTCGGTCGTTGTCCGTTTGCAGGGACGTTGTAACTCACCGAAGGGGGATTCAAACATCGAACTGCATACATGATTCCGGATAATGTATGAGTGTGAGAACTGATTATCCACTGTGCCCAGTGGCCCACCTTTCCCTAGGTCTTAACTTCCGTAACACGCATAACAACAAACTTCACTTAGCATATATAAATACGGGCCACGAACTAGCAATGTGTGAATTAACATGGCGATTTAAATTTATTTCGATGTGAACATGAGTTACTAGGATTTGTTATAAATACAAGAAATACATTTGCCATTTGGACACGCGCGCCCTGTGTTGCGCACCCCTCGTCGATAGCAGATCGCAATAAACTACACAAGAATATCAATGTTCCATATATATTTACTCATTAAGGTTTAAATACCGGTAGTTCCATATTGCTTCTTTTATTGAAAATAAGCTGAAGCATTTTAATTACCAAGGGGAAGTTGTTGTCATGCCCTCTAAAATGGTCTGCCCTGATTTGTGATATAGTTCTATGGACTATCACAATTCATAGGAAAATTGAATAAATTATACATTGCTATACAAAAAAACTAGACTACGAAAACAGCAGCTCTTGTACTAAACACGGAGCGATAATTAGAATTCATCAGTCCTCCTGAGAATATGCTTCGATATGGGTCATGCGGATTTCTTCAGTCGAAACGCCAACGCTCGACTAAAAATGAACACTTGTACTGCCACCGAGCATTTACATATATATATATATATGAACTAAGTCACAGTACTAACTTTAAACACCACAAATTAAGTGCATATATATATAAATATATTTAAAATAATTAATACATTGCACTTTTTCTCGCGTCTTCTGCTAATACTAGTGCATCAATATATCTGAAGGATTTCCAGATCAGATTCTTTTATTGGAAACGCACGCGATACAATTATGGAGAAGGGAGTTTTCAAATATTGACGAGAGGACGTAAATTTACCAAGAAATCATTTTTACTTTTGCTTCATTTGTATACTATGGGTCAGATCAGGATGATGGTGCTCTTGAAGTATGCGCACCAAGATGTCGCATAACCTGAACCCTAACCTGGTACACAACCTGAGTTCAGGTTGTGTGCCATCTTGGTGCGCATATCTCAGGAGGACCAGGATGATGGTACTTTTGTAGCATATATTATTATCAATTGTGAAAGAATGGAAAAACAGCAACGACAGGCTAAAACAACCTCACGCCCTACAAATGTGTATTTTTCAAGTTTATTTCCAACCTACTTAACTTTCAGGCCTCACGACCCCCCGCGACTCTTTTGTAATTCAAACACTTTCTCTCAAACACGGAAGAACCAGTTTCAGTATATCTTCAAAATCGATCATGTATGTTTTCCATCCTATCATCCTTACCCTTTGTTAAGTTTGAGCCAATTGCATAATTTAATACTACTATAAATTCTGTTTTGATTTTTCATTCGAGGGCAATTCATATATATTACGCTTGATCAAGTGACTTTTGCAGTCATAACACCTATTTGAAGAGTCTACGTGCGGGTGGTTAACGTTTCGTATTGTGTAAATCTTGTTTACAAAGGGACTTATTTCAGGGGGAACGAGAGGTGAAAGGACCGAATTTCTATTATAACATAGCAGTTTAGGGATATTCAGTTCACCCACCAGGGGTAAACAACTATACAGGCTTCATTTGTGATATGCTTTGAGTTTTGTGAAAACACCATTTTAGTTCCGGGGTTCATTGATTATATAATTAGCAATGAGTGTTTAAATATCTAAAGATAACTATTGTGTTCGCAGAATAAACGTTGGAGGATAATAGTGAAATATTAGTGTGAAAATGTATTATTATTAAAATTATTATATAAATAATACATGGTCTGACAATATACCCTTAGTCTTGCTTATAATAACTGGACGCTGACACGTTAAAAAAATACACAACTTGCAATTATTCCAGTCACGGGCACCCGACCACCAAGTGCAGTCACGGCATCTCGATATAGTATGTGCTAATTCGTCACGCTATTGGGCATTTGAAGTGTAGTAGACGACATTATGCGACATGGAATTCTGTACTTGTACAAAAAACAGTGAGCCAAAAAATACAACCTTAAAATACTTCTTCGTAATATTTTCTTTGTTATTTTTCAGCTGGGGAAATTTTTGCGCATTGTAAGATACCTTATCAAAACTATCTGCTGGTTTATATTCACGCACAGCATGGGTGGTACACGATGGAAAAATTCTCAAGAATAGCAATATATAGCCGTTAAGTGAAGTATTTGTCGAAGACCTGAATTGCTTCACCCGTCGTGTATTTTAATGAGTCATTTGCACTGAATGAAAGTAGTAAATTTAGGAAATCTATCGTATATAGGTAAAACACACCACTATGTTTGAACACGCAGCATTCATGAGCCCAAAATGAGAACCAGTCTCCAGGAAGTAAATTGGATTCGGTCACGATTCTTTATTTTACTATTATCAATCTGATTTGATGTTAATGTTCTAGGTATTTCTAAAAGTACGGAAATGAGCAACGTTCTTTGAAAAGTTACTTTATTGATATAACTGTGTATCAATCAAGTACAAAACTGTTTTGACGTGAAACTGTGCAGGGTTAGATTGTACTCTTGGTATGTTGGTTCGGCTTACTTCGTTTCGAACAATAAATACCCCTGTGCAAGGAGAATATAGTTTAACAAAAGTTAACGGGGCAAGATAATCTTTTGAATTAGTTTCCGCATTCCATTGCAATTGGTGCTATCCAATATTATATAACATTATTATCATCGCTGACAATGAATAGATTATGTCTGGCAGGCACACTGCGTATATGCTCCATATTTGATAAACATAAATTTTTAACCATTTCGAATCGTCGGGATTGGAAAATCGTTTTATTTTAACGATTCAGACTGAGAATCTAATACTAGTTGTTTGTACAGTACGATGGGCCGTGATAAGGCACAGTGACTTTTTTAATTCGGTATTTTTTTAACTTGCCTCAGAAAAATATAAATAATATATATATTATATATGAATCCTTGTGCGCTGTTTTGTATCACCTATAGATTTTTGTGTGTGCTTGGACTTTTGTATTTACTTTTTGTCTTCTTTAATACTTTCAACCACTAATTCTCGCGATTCATGTTAAGCATAGCAAGATTAAAACTTTCATCGTCCGTGACATTTTACTATATTAAAGGCTTATGATATAGGCTACCAGTCAAAATGGATTTCAGAATTTTATTACTTCAAAATCGCAAATTTTTGATGGTGACAACAGTATGTTTACTTCAACAACGTCGTGTAATAAAATAAATTTTGAATATAAAGAAAGATTCGCAATGTTTTTGTAACTCAAGCAGGTCATTCAAATTCAATGAAGAGTTTCCATCTTTGATATAATAGACAATAAAATAATTCCTGATATCGTTTTATGAATAAGAGTATATAAATTTACCCTTTGAGAACAAAGAATATAAAACCGATGGATTACACAAGTCAACCAATATTTTCTTTCTATTGGATTTTAAAGTTAAAAACGTGTGCTGATAAAATCATTTTAAAAATCAATCACTCTCAAAAGAGGTGCTATTTTAAATAAGGGGAAGTATAATATTTGCTCCCAAATGTTTTCTCTCCTTTTATATTTCTCCATTTTGCTATTGTTAAATATATAACAATAATAAACAATTTGTTCAAATTCGATTTATATGCTTGAACATTGGGAAATCTATATAAATCAGAGATCTCAAATGCTAGTGGCCAGTATAAATCTGATAGTACAGATACATCAGCACAAGTAAGTAAGTGTCGGTCGATAGCAATATTGATATTAGATAAAATTTGTCTTTGCAACACTAGGTGATTGTAATATGTTATATCTTTAAAACAACTACTAAGGGTACTAATAATTGGCTTCATGTCGCGAATTCGAAAATTGGTTTTGCTCAAGGAAAACCTTTCTGAGGGCTTTGATTGTATAATTATTTTTTGAAAAATTATTCTGACCCCCTTATGTTATTACGAAAAATTGAATTAAAGTCTTCTTTTGACTTTACAAAGAATTTATATGGCACTTCACTATTTTAACAATATTATCCACTATAGCATATTTATACTGTATATGAAACTGTTCAAAGTCGAATGACGTGGTATATATTTTTATAAAAATGTATTGAAATGTAATTTATGATTTTAGGATCTAATATATTCTATATTACATTCTATGTAATAATAAATTCACGACATTAGAATTTGAAAATGACAAAGAGATACAAGTGAGTAAACCTCTTATACTGTGTAAGATAAAGTTTACTGTAATGGCACAATTTAATAAAGTAATAGTAAATATTGGTTGTGCACTTTTAAGTCAAACATTATTTTAGCATGTTACGATACAATGTAGTTTTTAACATTATGCATGTGTGTATTGACTTTTTTGTATATATTTTCATAAACACTGGTATTGTCCTCCAGCGTGGGGGAGGCCAGGGTTAATGGCGAATGTGCATAACTAATATTAAAAGACACACATGTACATGTATATTTGTTATAAATAGATGGCAGATGGATGTCGCCGATTCAGAGGAAGATTGGTTAAAGGCGAAAAAGGTTTTGGTAAAGTCATTCCAAAAATATCCTCTGTATGCTCATTTGGAACCGAACGAGGGGAAAAGACCAGAATTCATGCGACGGTATTTGGAAGCAAACTATGACGTAGCAGTCCGTCACGGGAAGGGAATCCTGATGGTTCTAAGATGTCAAGATACTGAAATCAAAACTCAAGAAGGACGAAAGGTAAAAAACAACAATGAAATAAGTCACCGTTAGCGCCATCGTCACATCCTTATTCGCCCAATTTCCTAAATTAAATTATCTGTCAGGCATCCGTAATCGATAAGGTTTTAGAGTGAAATGAAATATTTGTAACTTTTTCTGATGTAGGTATATATATCTATTGTATGTGTTAAAAATAATTGGTATTTTACTTAACGTTTACTGTTATTACATAAAAGACATTTTTTGCCAAGCCTAATCTAAAATTGTTCGCGACTCGACCATTTGCACTAAGTCCAGATCAAGCTTGGTCGAGGGATAATAGAAATAAATAAGGCACAGGAGTACGTAAGTAATAAAATAATAAATCTGATTTTAATACTAAAATCTCAAATTGACCCTTAACAGTGGCAAAGAGTTTTACACAGTCCATATAAAAATATTCTACTCACATCTAGACGGTGTATTTATTTAACCTCCAGATTTTACAATATTTCGAATGACTCTTTCGATTTGAGTTTGCGACAAATAGAACGCCATATCGAATTTGGAGTTAAACAAAGTTACCACAATTTCAACCACCAGCATAATTTTCGGCATTTTCTTTTCATTTTAAATTGCTCTAATTTGGTAAAAGGAAATGAGTTATCAGTCACATTGACTTTAACTGTATATCGCTTGAACTGACGAAAAGTCATTTTAAATAATCGCTTTGGGGGATAAAACAAGTCTGAGTCGAAGTTTGTTTATCAAAGTTACGGTTTATATAAAGAAACAGTGTTATTTAGCTAGAATTATTATTATCGTTTCAAATTTCTGAAAAGTAATATCGGTCACGTGATGCGATAGCATAAAATTACCAATTTTGAGATTATGTTATTAAAAATCCTTTTTTCTTTATTTTTCAGGAGGCGCTGGATATCAGAGGTGCGTTATTATTTGTTCCCCCGGCAGATGATGGGATAGCTTGGGCACTGCAGGACGACAACTTGTATTGGGAAGCTTACAAAAAGTATAAGCTGGCGGAAGTTAGTCAGGATTGTTTGCAACGCGTAATAGAGTGAGCATCGTTTAATATGATTTTTTAACGATTCAGGGATGGTTTCTATCTGGTGATTTCTATCGGTGATAGGATAGTATCGTTTCCGCGTTTTCATGAAAAAGCATATTGGTCGATGCATGAGACATTTTGTGGTGACTGGTTAAATCTAACTTTATGAGTACAGTTTTAAACATAGCATAGGTTCATAGAACGAGTGGGTTTTAGTCATCAATTAAAGCTTTTTTTGAAGACCTTATATTTACATACAAGTCAGATCTGGGTGTGCTGTTTGTCGATAAGATCTCTTTTTTTCGAGTAGAACGTTAAAAAATTCTGTTTGAAATTTTTAAATAGACTTCTTCTTCGTTTTTATTTTAGAATGTTATTGTACGAAAATATCTTGTTTTTAAAATCAGGTACGAATTGTGGGAACAAGAGACCGTCACAAAATTACTACGAAAGGCTCGTGCTCCTATGTGGAATGGTTTATTTTGTGCAATCGATCCCGATCTGTGCTTGCATGGACTAGGTAGTGTAGTTTTTCGAAAAACTGTCGAAATCATGCTTCGATATCAAACGGCAAACGACCAGCACCAGAAGGAAATTTTAATTGAAATGTCAAAGCTACAAAATGGCGAAGCTTGCAATGGCCAAAATTCACTTGTTGATATTCACCGGGATGTCGAAGAAAATCACCCGCAGTCAAATGATGTTGGAATTTTAACGCGTTTGTGGAATATTTTTTCCAGCCATTCACATGAAGATAATGATTCATCAAATATAAAACCGACATGCTCTAAAGAGTTGAAACAAACTCCACAAATAGAGAATTCTCATCGTGAATATTGGATGAAGTTTCTTCATGGACTTGCGCTACTACATCATATGCCAGTTCCAAGCCCTACAACATTACCAAAGCACGAATCGAATGGAAAATGTAGCGATACACCAAATAAAAAACAATTTCGCAGAAAAGTAAGTAATCGGAAAAAAGATATAAAAGAAGACGACGTTCTGTCACCCGAAAATCAAGCGACATCCGGCTCTTTATCAAATAAAGCAGATTGCGATGCTCAAGCAAACAGAAATAATTGCCCAGTGATAGCTGCAATCAGCCACAGTTCGGTAACCTCACATTTTTATGCCAAAAATGGATTTCATCACGTGACAGAAATTCCATATCAACCAGAAAGTTCTAGAGACGATCCCGTTCCTTTTAATGCACACGTACTCTTGATGGACCCATTAAAAACAGGCAAAATTGAAATAATATCGAGTGTTTTTTGCGAAGGTGAAACTGTTGCATTATCGAATACTCAGAATCCCCCATCTGCTTCGATGTGCTCAAGCGATGAGGTAGTGAAAAAGACAATTTCGCCATGATACCTTGTTATTCTGTTTGATTTTAACATTTAGACCTGTTTTAGCCGCGAGAGAATTATTATATATATTTTAATTGCGAATTATTGTAGTATGTGAAACGTAATTGTTATACTTCATTTTACGAACGGTCGTTGCCAAATTCATATTTTTTTTTACATATAATGATGATTATTTGTTTTCATTGGCTTTGCATCCTAACTCGGTATCAGGAAATGTGTAAAATATTGCCAAATTTTATTCACAATATGTGTAAATTCAAATTGCTTATGTTAATATTCTTTCAAATGCAGCTTTTTACTTTTCATTCATTATATTATGTTATGTTCCTAGTATATAAAGTATTCAATTCTTGATTAGGAGTAAACAGCCTGCTGCAATAATGTTGCGACCGCTAACGCGACGAAGGCTGTTTTACTTTTTACGTAACGAGGTTTTAATAAAATCAATTTATTTAGTATAATGAGCCATTAAAATAATATGCTGTATGATAGGAAGGTATGGAAGACAGAAATGTACAATTCTTAGAAAGGGGTCTGCTTCGATACAAATAAAAAACACGCACTTGTCCTTTGCCAAGTGTACCGACAATTTTAGTATCCCTTTCCTCCATTTTGCTAGGTTATAGGCAGGGTCAAAGCATTGACACGAGTTCGAAGTGTGGGGTAAACAATCACTTTGTCACGCAATGTAGTTTTTAAGAAAATCTATAATAAATATTGTCTACTTCAAGATGAAGATCTAAAGAGAGCACTCTCTTTCTGATAATAATTGTTTTGATCACGTATCTAAGTGAGTAATCGTTTGAATATGATTATTCAGAGTCAAGGCGTGAAGGGGCGTATATCGTAAACCCCCGAATGACGTCGGAATTTGTCTATTTTTCGTCTGCTTGGACTCTTGTTTTGAATTTCCAAGTCGCGATAGTTGTACAATGTTCTGGGTTCGCCTGTTTAAAATTGTGGAAGAAAGCATGCTCTATAAGTAAATACAAACAGTTTTTATAATTGTTATTTGCTTAAATACCAATTTGCAATGGCTTCAAAACTTCATGCGCAACAAATATTGCCTTCTAGTCATTATCTGCAAATCTGCATAGTTAGTTCCCTCACGATCTTCTTACCTTATTCATTATGACGCGCAAAATGATAGACGAATTTTGTCTAGTTTCATATGGAACGATCAATCAAATGTTGAATTGTTGACCGGGAACAAGGTGATAAAGAGGACAGGCATTGTTGTTATTAACGGCTCATTTTCAATTGCCATGAAATACCGCTATTCAAAACACCTTCTCCCAATAGCTTGATAACAAGCTAATACATACAACTCGAACATTCGTCTAGATAACTTCGGCATTGAAATAGTGTATCATAAAAAAATAAAATCTTGTTTGTCCATATAACTATGACTTGAAATAAAATATTAATTAATATGAACGAGAAACAAGGGTTATATTGGAAGAAAATATACTGCTCTTGCATTCAAGTACACGCTTGCTTTCAAATTCACCCTAAAAGAATTGTTAAAGATTGGCGATCATAAAGCCGTGACGCTTAGGAATGCAAGAATGCCTCATCTTTGCTCAACCACAGTATATTATTGAAAGTTAAGTATAGTAGGTCGTTGTCTTTGAAAAAATATTGAAATCAATAAGAAAATATACAAAAAAAGCAGTTTAAAAATATTGAAAATTTCTCTTTTTATCAAATATGCGTAGGAAAATTATTTTGTAATTATCATCTCCTTTCAAAAAATAGTATTAAGTGTGAGCCATGGATTGGCGCGTATTAAGGTATTTTTTGAATAAAATGGCCATATTGAAATTACCTTAATTCTTACTTGACCTGATCGTTGATAGCATTGGCCTGTTTTGACTTGTATAAATGAGGTCACAAAACGAGGAAGAAAGGCTAATAATTGTCTATCCCAGCATATAAAATGACTCACGAAGAAAATTTGATATCATTAACCTCCCGTAGATTATCTTATTACCCGGGTTGAAAGCGGTGTCGGCATTTCTATAGCTATTAGAGCTCTAATTTTATCTCTGCTATTAGGTTACAAAGGGACGACCAAATGTGCCAACCAAATCTACATACAAATATTTTATCAACAATAGAAAACTAATGGATCGATTCAATTTGCCAAAATAATTGCATCAGAACAATTTACGTATTGAAAGCTGCTTAACGTGATATTTTTATTTCCGTAAGATAATGATCGATTACAAATAAGATTAAGCACGAATGGGATAGATAGACCCTCAATGATATTTAACACTAATCTACTTGCATGATTGCGATATTAAAGCTTTATTTCACGGCAATTTGGTCCGCCGATACTATAATATAGCACAGAATTTGAATATATATTAATATTATTATTAGTTTTCTCGCGGTAAAAGTATACTATTACGGTTTATCGGAATATTGCATCGGCCCATTTCGTCACCGCATTTGGTTGTGTGGCAAAAAAATGTCCAATTTTAGTTGGAATGGAACATAATTTGAAGGGTTATAAAATGGTGACTTATGAATTCTACTTATATACGCGTTTTCACAGTTAAGGTGTCTACCACATAAAAACTAAAAAAATTAACTTTGGCGGTGTATACAGTAATTGTTGTATTCGCGGAGGACATGAGCGCAAGACGACACGCAAATATTTTCGATCATGCGTGAAACATATCGTGCGAACATTTTTGTTTATTCTGATTGGACATTGCGAAGCTGATAACATTCTCAGGGTAAGGGACACGAGTAAAAAAGTGAAGCGGGATGCGATTATCCCTGGCTGATTATACCCTCTTGGCGCAATCGTATCAGTTGAGATGGTAATTACCGGTGAAGTTTTCGAATTATAAAATAGGAGATGGGTGAATTTTAGTTTTGACTCAGTCCAATGTGTTTTCATAAATATATATGTTAAAATCACTATGACAATGTAATGTTAATGACCAACGTTTGTCTGATGACAAAAGTAAAATAAGGTATGAACCATATATTGATTTCCAAATTTTATGGGCCATGGGTACCATTTTTTATACGATTGCAACCCATGTGCACCCGTAAACCGCATTCAGGACATTTGCAATTGCACACTTTTGCAGTCATCGACATTTGCTACCACAGATTGCAGCATCCGCATATAGATTGCATATTAGAAATAAAAACAGATTACAAATTGTAAGTGTAATCTTGATCACCATCGTAACGTTCTTACATTCATTGGAAGTCATATAATACTATACCACTTTGCCCTTGTCGGTCATGTTCTTTCAAAGAAATACCGCAAACGTAGTACAATCATAAATGGCTCATCGAATTTACGGTGATGTTTGGCAAAGTGACTACAAACCAAGTGGAGACACCGAGTGCAATGATGCATATCGGACGTCATTTAGTGTTTGGCGAATCGTGGGAACGCGACAGCATCACCAATGTGAAGCTAGTAGACATTGACCTCTGTGTGCGTCGAAGCGAAACGGTTGAAATACTTGGCAGAATTGTAGGCGTGTCATTATTTACTCCTGAAAAAAATGTAGACAGGTAAAATTGACATGACAAACCAGGAAAGATATTTATCAAATAAAACTAAAATTAACATTTACAAAGCGCAGGCATGAATTGCTTGGTAGAAAAAGCATAACAAATAATTTGCAATAAATTGAATATAAATATCCCCTGTTGAATATGCCCCTATTTATGAAAACTACGTATACCGATAAACGGTTAAATTTTGCATTTTTCAAATAATATTAGCATGTCCTTTGCATAATATTTCATATCAAAGTGGAATATATGAAGTTTATCACAGCCATTGAACCAAAACTACTCGAACTCAGAAAATGAAGTTTTACCCTGTTAAAGATACACCTCCCTATTCATCAAAATTACGTAAAACGAAAAAGTGGTAAGTTTTACAATTTTCAAATATTAATTACATGTCCTTCCGCAATAGAGGCACGCGATTTTATAATTTAATATCAAAGTGCAATACATAAAGTTTGTCACACACATTGAACCTAAAAATACTCGAACTTAGAAAAGGGGGTACTCCCCTGTTGAATATGTTGAAAGTCTTGCACACGGACTAGTTTTGTGCGTATTCATTGAGGCGAATATATGACATGTTAGACAACGTACTTTGACAAATCAGTAAATAGAACCTTAGTGTAAAAATAACTGCTGTTGTGCTATCGATTCAGATTCCAAACTGCACTTGAATTTACCGCTTATTTTGATATTTCTTCCATATCTATAATCGAGAGAAATTTTGCCGTGTGGAAGTTAGAAATCGCCTACGTTTTACTCCATCATCCTTCAATAAGCACAAAACTGTAATATCACCCTTCAATGAGCACAAAAAAGATATTTAACGCATCGCTGCTCAAAATTAGAAGAACGTTTGCTACTAGCTTCACAGCGGTGGCAGCAGGGTTACCACTCTAGATGTTTTATAGCTTGATCTAGATGTTTTATCAAGATCTAGATGTAAAATGTATGAGCCGAAATAAATCTATTCTATCTAAGTCAGGTGTATGTTGAACCGTAGTAGTATATATTTACGGTTGAACTTGAAAGCTTAAAGAAATGGTCATCGTGAATCTGCGACACCAAAATTTAGTACGAGTCAAAATTTAAAAGAAAATATGCTCTAGACACAAAAAAAACTTCCAAAAAATTTAACAACAAAAAGGGAATAATATAAATTTTTACATAGGATTTGAATATGAGAAAATAACTTCGAGGGAAAGACAATTAGGACACAGTATTTTAAAAAAATGTTTCATTATATTATTCAGCTGTACTTCTGTACGATTACAGAGCTTAAATTTTTAATTCATTGACACATGCAACATCAAAATGCACAATCATTTTTATTCGAGATAAATAATACCGGTACATATGTACGTATTTACAATAGAACTGTGTGGTGGATTTTAGTCAATCAGCACAATCTTGTGAAATCGGTTCTCTGAAATTAGCAGTAACTATCCAGTTAACCGGATAGTTAAAATACGAAATACCCGGATATATCCGTTATCCGAATAGTATAAATTATAGGTATCCGAACTAACCCTACGTTTAATAGAAAGGACGACGTTGGTCCGATGAGCCAGTGTATTATTGTGCCTATTGTATCGTTGCCTATTGTATCGTTGCCAAGCGGCAGATGGGTGACAATAACTTGTGTTGTTCAAGTTGCTATTGAATTTGTTTCTTCATAAACATCAACCTTTCGAAATGCCAAAGTTTAAACACTACCAGCAAAAATTTAGAAAAAATTGGCCTACGCCTCTCTAAGGAATGGATTGCTCCTTCAGATGATAAAAACAAAGTTCTGCAGGTGGTAATTGAATTCCATGTTATGATGTTTGCTTCTTCGACATCTAATATTACTGTATTATGCAATATAATAAACTTTGTATGTTCTTGTTTGTTGTTTCGTTAATTTTTATTATATACAATGACTTCATATCTAGATGCATTTTCTAGATGTTTTGTTTTTCAATCTAGATGTGTTTTTTGAGGTTAATCTAGATATTTTTAGGCAGGCAAAAGTGGCAGCCCTGGATGACAGCTTCGGTTTGTTTCAGCTTCGTCAGTCTGCTGATAAGGTTTCGTTCGTCAAATTTTTTGGAGATTTGTTACTGTTTTGCATTTTATCCGAGTAAGTTCAGTATGTTTATTTTGCTATTTGCTATTTCTCACCATCCCGTGTGAGTAATGCAACTTCAAAACCTCATATCTCACGAACCTTACATTATATTCAGACAAGTTTTTTATATTGCTTGGAAGACAATCTAGGAGACTAATTATGAGACGGAGATAAAATATCGCGATTATCAAACAAAAATCGTCAAAATTGAAAAGCGTGGATTTTTTTGAAAAGCTTTTGAATTAAATAATAATAAAAACTACGATTTTTTCTTGTTTTATTCTAACATGATATCGACATATTTGTAGAGGTTAAAGATAGCTTCCGATTGGTATCATTAGATTGAATTTATCGTGCACCAGTAAAATTGCGTAAGCTTTTTTATTCAATGTTGTAAAATTTTCACCATGTTCACCAGTAAAATTGCATTATAAGCTATTTTATTCAATGTTCTCCAATTCTTCACATGTCCGCTGCGACAACTTGAGTTCAACAGCGACGTTCTCTAATTACTTCATTAGATTGAATTTATCGTGCACCAATAAAATTGCGTAAGCTATTTTATTCAATGTTGTAAAATTTTCACCATGTTCACCAGTAAAATTGCACAATACCCATTCACATGTCCGCTGCGCCAACTTGAGTTCAACAGCGACGTTCCGTAATTACTTCGTTACGCATTTTCGTTGCAACGTAGCGGCTCTGCGTTCCTTATGAAAAACACATACCGCTTTCCCTCGCAAGTGTGAAACGTCAAGCATGCGTTTGGAGCAAGTATTTTTTGAACTGGTATTGTGATACCTGTTCACAGTCACACCATGTCAAAACGTTTAAAGCCTGCGTTTTACATTAATCATTCCAGAAGCTGATGAAATGCCCGAATTTTATCGGGAAAATTTTCTTGATTTTAACGAGCTGTTGCAACAGTTAGTTGCTCCGAAAATTATAGAATGTAAACGATCTCATGGCTAGCAAATTTTGCGCCCTAATGAATTTCATCGAAGCGTACAAGTTGTACATTATAACGTACAAAATTTACAGACAGCTCTTAACAATTTATTGGCAGGATATTTTGATTCTTTTGCGTCGGAGAATGTAAAATATTTACTAGGTGATCTAGCAACGCCATAATGTCTTCTACGTTCTAGTTGATAAAACTTAATTGTAATTGCAATGATATTCAACAGTGAAAAATTAGCCATGATGTTTCGGGCGGAACCCTATAAAGACGCGGGGTTCAAATTGTTTGTTTGTTTCAATATAAAGTGTCAATCCCGATGAATGCCCACATTCTTTACTAACTCTATTTCGGTCTTACACACATGATAAAAATTCCAAAATTGATAATTTTACCCAATATTTATGCCACCCATCCAAAAAGAGCAATCCTATATTTCGCGCCAATAATAATGCCTTTTATAATTTATGTTCGCCAGTTACTTTTCTGACAGATAAAGTTGACTGCTTGAAATATAATTTCCCATCTTGCCACAATGTCGCTTTCAAAATTTCGAAGCATTTTCTCAATATAAGGTTAAATATTCACTCAAAAGAGGAGATCAAGTCAAATAGATAATATATTGTGTTATACACTCCAGGTTATTAGATGTTCTTGTAACCTTGATATATACCGTTATCCTTCATTCCATGCATGTAGTTTATTTTTCAATATATTTTGGCAATGTACACCTTGTTGAAAATTTGCGATACGCATATTTTAATAACATGACATGTACCGTACTAATAGTTGCAAGTTTCTGTAGTATAGTTTGTATTGTAGTTCTGCCAGTTTGTTAAAATAAGTTCTGTGTAAGTAGCAATACTTACATCAGGAATTTTTACAATAAAATGTGTATCTCTTTGTTTAATATTTTTGGGCTTATTGGGTGTTAATTTATCGAGTGAAGTTGGATGACTTTAACCCTAACTTCGTATCTGCTGACCATATTGCCGAGCCGAGTCATTTGAAAAACATCTGCGGAAAATTAATTTTTCGGAAAAATGTTTATTCGTTTTGCCGCTGCGAAAGTTTAGTCCGAATTGTTAAGCATTGTTTTTTTTTATTCAATTGTTCAACGATCGCAGGTGTAAATCACTTAGTTAGGATCATACAGCGATAGAACTCTGGACACAAAATAGCGGGTGTGACGTCGCAAAAGCGCTTATAACGTTACCAATGCGTGTCCTCACCCAATACGGTTTATAGTCACTTTGGGGTTTGGAGGCTGACATGCTATAAATTACACTTTTGAAAACTGGCAATGCATTGATTCATCGAGTTACAGTTAACTGCGCCAATAATTAAACGTGTAGAAGAGTAAACAGGGAACGAGAAACGGATCTCGATTTGTTGGAAGCAAGATTGTTTACGACACTTTTCCTTATTGTTCCCACTCGATATTTTACGTATCTGCCGTTACATGCTATTTTTACCTGTTTCGGGGTTTTTCCTAAACTAGGTTTATGAAAGGAAATCCAAATGCACTGGGGGCAAATGTCCGTGGGTGCAAATGTCTGTATGTGCGAATAATATGCGTGTGTGAATGCACGTGGGTTTAAAGATAATGGAATCTATGCATACATATAATTATTTTTTGCTCGCCCCTCCCACAGTGGGTGAACTTAAGTCCCGTTCAAATATTAATCTATTCACAAGTTGGTAATTTGGCTTCAAACTGCCACGATGTGTCGAAAGCCTTACAACACCGCGGGTTGAAAGAAAATTTTATTACACAGGTACTTCTAGCAACCAATCCGACATTGTGTTGACGAAATTCCAACGTTTACCCCATCTACCGAGCTCAAAACGTTTTGAATCCGTGTATATTCGGCTTCGGATAACAAAATTTTGGCCTTACTGAAACTGGGGTGTTGACCAAATTCTGTACGAGTCCTAGCAATGCTCAAAGGCCAAAATAAGGTAGTACCAAATATTAACAATACCGGTAGTTTATCTTCAAAAAATTCTCGACCTCGCTGAACTCCGCGTAATTTTTAATTGATCTCGTAATTAAAGAAAAGGCTATTTTTTTACAACACAAAAATAAGAATACCAGCAACAACAATTTAACAAAACGATACATAGGTCCATTCCGTGTCCAATACCATATTGTCGTTTTTGAGCCCCCAAAGTTAGTTGACAAAATCTGGGAAAAGAAGTGTTGAAAATCCCTCTGTGGACCCATGGATTGAAAATTGCGCACCTTGTGGCGGTTCCGCTTTCGCTGCTGGTACTCATGCGAAAATGTGAAGACTTAGGTACTGCTATTCTACTGTGAAAGATTGAACACCCGTACTAATTCGTCTTGGCTTTTGTGTCCATATATTCGAGCATTTCTCTCATGTTCTTGGAGTGCTAACATAGCAATTTGGTGGAACTATGTAATTCGTTTAGCACCGTGACATAGTACCATGAATCATCTTATAAATAAATAGCGTGACATGCATTTTTAAAGTGCATAAGAATGCAAAACTTCAAACGTTTTAAGAAAGTTTTTCTGATTAGGTGGTTAACTAATTTGGCAGGTATATTATTCAACAATAAAGAAGATCGTGCCTGAATTATGAATGCTAAATATATTTGTGACGGGAATCTTCTTTGAATAGTTATTCATTACGCCATTACACAAAGACCACAATTCAGGCAAAATATAATGCGGTCAAAACTACTCTGCCAGCGAGAACGGAAGTTGTGTCGGCATTGAATTTAGGTGCACTAGATAAAAATAAACAGTCGTCGTTAGGGGTCGCTCAAGAAGCGATATCAATATCAAAATACCAAGAAACTTTAAATACTAGAATTCGGTTGGAAACCGAAGACTTATCGATTGAAGGTTAGGGGATCCCCCCAAGACAGTGGCCTCACTCCATAGTGACACCGTGTGTCCCATCCCTAATTAATTAATAACTCGCTAATTATACGACATAATTCATCGAAAATCAATAGGCTTCTGATCCGAGCTATGATGATTGCACATGCAAAATTTGGAGTAGATTGAACCTCGCTTTCGTGAACAGACAAACAAACAAATACCTATCAACGATCGATAAGTAATATCACTGGAGTTTTACCTGACGATTGGTTAAACAATATTTGAAACTGTATTGATTTTAGTGTATTAAGTGACCCTGATAAGAATGTATCTCATTTTCTTTCTGAAACATTTGAAACAGAAAAAGCAAATAAAAGTATCAACGAGAATATCGGTCGGAGACCAAAGACTTATCGATCGGAGGTTAGGGGATCCACCAAAACAGCGCTCTTACTCCATAGTGACAGCGTGTGTCCCATCACTAATTAATTAATAACTCGCTAATTATACGACATAATTCATCGAAAATCAATAGGCTTCTGTTCCGAACTATGATGAATGCACATGTACATTTGGAGCAGATTCAATCTCGCTTTCGTGAGATATCGCGTGTATCTAACAGACAAACAAACAAACAGACAAATACCTATCAACATACTTACCGATCTTAAGATCGATAGTAATGAAAGGTTGAACCTGATCAAATTTATATCCCCTGATCAATGGGCAGACCCTTTTTTTAGAGAGTGATTTTAATTGGGTTATAAATTGTATATGGATATCTTTTATTGTACTATTGAAACCAAATTGCAATCTTTTCATGTAAAAATGTTCCATGGTGCCATAGTACTAAACGATAGATTGTATAAATTCACACTTGTTCATCAGAGTCATGTGATTTCTGTCATTCTAATGTTAAAACTACCAGCCACCTTTTCTGTGATTGTATAGTTGTTGCAAATTGCAAAAAAAAAAAAGAAACTTTAAATAAGTTCGATCAAATTTCAAATGCCGATTCAGGTGATCGGCCCCTTATTAGCAAATTTGAAAATTGTGGAAGTTTATATTGAAGCTGTTAAATTGAGGTTGACTATCCTTTATAAAAACTCATTTCTAATTTTTATAATTTTACGTGACATTTAGCAAATTAATATTTTAAATTTTATGTCACATATCATAATATTATTCCTTTACAAACAAGTCGTGATTTCCTGCAATAGTAGGACTTCATATTTTTGAGAAAGCGTTGTTAATCTCCTCTTATTTGATTGATGAAAGTTAGTAATCACACTAGTCAATAGAAGAGTATTTTACAAAGTAGGTACGATTAAATTGATAAAAGTTTTCTACCCACAGCATAGAAATTATTCCTATTTTTCCAATTATTCCTCTTTGAAATGGATGCCTTTATTTCTGCGATCCCGAATGAAAAACGAGGAATTTTCGAACAAACTAAGAAATATGTCAACGATCATTTTGACGGAGTTCCCAGGTGCAAAGAAACTGAATGGAAGGGACATCGTTTTCCTCCCGGGTTTGAAGCAGAAACTGCAAAATATGCATACGAAGAACTGGGAGTGGAACAAAATACAGTATTTCTAGCATCTTACCCCAAAACTGGTAATCCTTCATTTGAATATATATATATAGGCAGATTATAATGGTATATTTTATGATTTCAGACACCTGAGTTAGTAGCGCATAATTGGCAATGAAAATTTTTCCTTTCTGTTCGAAATGAATATCCAGTTCACGAAATGTTCATATATTTAACATTCTAAATTGTTCTAATACAAACCTTTCGTTAAGTTTTTTTATGTACCGTGCATTTTAGTCGAGTAGTATAATATATATATACAGGATATAACATACCGATATTTTTCATAGGCGTAAATTGGACATCAGGGATTGTAAGTCAATTATTATATGGACCGAATGGATTGAGGATGTTTCCACCTTTACAAAAGATGGAAATAGCCGAAGGTACATCAGGCCGTAACAGATTTTCCATCCTGTCACAAAATATGAAATACCACGTTTTGTTTCTATATTTAGAATCAAAAATATAAATTATTATTTATCAATACAATCAATCCTGCAAAGAAAATTGACATAGGCGTCATGAACTTTATATTCGCCAAAGCATATAAAGTTATAAACGATATGACATTGTTCTTAATTATTTTCTAATTTTAGGCTAGAAATATTAAAATTTACACATATAAATATGCCATCGATGCAAAATAACATGGTATGTTTTATGCTCAGAAAACCAATATTTTCATTTATCTTTCAGCATCGAAATTTCAGCTACTGGAATATTTGCCAGTTCATCCTAAATGTTTCGAAACTCATTTACCGGAAAATCTGGTGAACTTAAAAAAAATAAAAAAAAGTGGTGGGAAGGTGACTACATTTTATCTTTATTTCAATTATGAAAACCTGTTGCATAGACCTATTGCGATCTGAATAAATAACGATTTGAGTGAAATTTTTTTGCGCGAACAGCTGATTTGAAGCATAGTGATTCTTTTTCAATTTAGTTTTTCGACGTTCTGGGTTTCGGAATGTATACAACATCAGGCAAAAAAAATAGTAAGCTTTGGAAGTCATATTAATGGAAAAATACTTGGTTCGAAAAAGGTTCCATTGTTACGGAATTATTCTGGATTGCAAAAATATTCTTGTTTTATTTTATCACTTTTCATAACTGTATTAATTGTCATTGCTCTCATCGTCATTGTCACGACAGTCGCTGCTCATGCTTGAGTTGAATTGCCTTCGTTCTTGTTACCATTTTCAGATAATATTCATAAAAAAAAGTTTGTCTTTTGTTTGATTGATGCGTACTTAATCTTTGCCCAATACGAAGAAATGAAGCACACCAAAACGGATCGATCAGTTCCGAAAGCAAAAATAATAAATATGTTGTTTTAAAGCTTGGAAACCTAATTTGTATCCAAGGCTACGTTAAAACTTTATATATATAGTTGTTATGCCGCATAACATTCATCGACTGAAATTGACATTTAACGATGCTCAAAGTTGTTGACAAGGTATTTATTATAAAAAGTAAGTCTCAATTAATCTTCGAGTTTACAGAGAAACGTTGAAATACTTAATGGGTTTTCAGTTTTCCTTGGCATTTTATCCAAATATATCATACGACTTTTTGGCGTGGTATACAACGATAACGTTTGTCAAGCAATGACTAAGTATGTGTTTTCAACAACCAGTTTATTTCTATATTCTGCAGATTATTGTCATTCTACGCAATCCTAAAGATCAAGTTGTTTCCTGGTATCACTTTTGCAAGAATGCACCCTTCAACAGCGCCCGATACGCCTTCAGTCTGGATTGGCCACAATTTTTCTCGGACTACGTGCAGGGTTTGTCCATTTGTTGAATAACAATTGAAATTTATGAGCTAACAGGTTCGAGGAGACAGAAGAGCCAACCTCTCTGATAACATTTCTATTTTCGTCTGAATAAAAACGCGACATTATTTTAAAAAATAATCTATAGTGCGTGAAATTCATTCGAACATCGTACATTTTCCCTTCGACTCAAACCTAATTATTTCAAATGTTTTGTGGCAGGAAAGCAAATAACCTTCATGAAAGATGGAGAATGGTATCCTGATCATATACTGGGATGGTATAAACACAAGGATGAAGATAATGTCATGTTCATTTATTATGAAGATCTGAAAAGAGTAAGATTTTTACACATTCTGACACACATGAGTCAATTACAATTATTTTAAATTTAAAATACTTCATTAATAATCCACCAATCACGAGGTGTACAATTGGAAAACTTACAAGGTGTTAGACAGTGGTTCTCAACTGGGGGCCACGAAGCAGTTTAAGAGGGGCCACGGCACATGGCTAATAATTGATCATAAAAGGACTTCGATTGCATATTTTCCAGTTAAAATAAAATTCTCCATTCAAGCGTTTACCGCACTTTAATTGCCCTTAAGAGGTTATTTGCGATCGCAGGGTGTATTCGCTTTCTTGTACGTGAATTGTTTGATCATAATGGAATTTGGAATGTAACAGTCAAAATAGTTCGCCGTTAGGGCGTCTCACCTGTAGACGGGCAATTTCACTAGACCGCAAGATAACCTTAGCCATCGTATTATAGACGTGAAAACGTCTTTGTAAATACCCAATATCCTAAATACGAAAGCGGAACGACGGTTACGTTGGCTTTGGTTTTACCAAAGTAAATCGAGACGACAAAGAACGTGCTCAATGCTTGCATTGCTCGCATGTAATGAGCAATAAAACATTACGTACATCTAAACTCCAAAACCACTGCGACAAAAATCATCCCCAGGTAAAACCATCTTGGTGTTGACAGTGACATTTGTCTAGCCATATCAAAGACGGCGTCCAACATAAAGAAATCTTGTTAGACAGTACCAAGCGCAAGATTCCCATTGGTTGTATACAAAAAATCTTTTGGTTTCTTGTCTGGGGTTTGCTTTTGCCTTCTATACAAGGTAGTAAAAACATAATACAATCCAGCACGTTTAGTTTTTTTGGAATAGCGAACAGGGGGGGCCACGAGTGCAAAAAGGCGTCAGAAGGGGGCCACGAGCCATAAACGGTTGGGAACCACTGGTGTAAGAGAAGAGAACAGAGTAGTAAAGAATAATAATCAACAGGCTCTATCTTTCGTTGTACAGAATACTGATTCGGAATGGCGTTTTTGAAAAAAATTTTGTATTGTGAACACCAGACTGGATCTAAACACAAGCAATCCTGATGCAATTTTATCACCATATATGTTTCACAGAACATGAAACAAGAAATTAGGCGTTTGGCAAAGTTCTTAAACATTGAAGTTGATGATAAGAGAGTGGAGGAAATAGAAAATGCGACTACGTTTAGTGTCATGAAACAGACATCTCATTCAAATCTTTTGAAATTGAATCTATTCAGAAAAGGTAACGTGATACATTTATCGAATCGGAATAATACATACCGAAAGCCACATAATGCGCTGATCATGCCATCACAGCAAGTGGTGATACTTATCGGATCATTTTACTAAAATATTTCATTATGCAGCCTAGAGCTATGAAATAAATTACAATGATTAGCGTTGTATATTAGAATACTAGGCTCCGTACGAAGTAACTAAATACTATAAATCAAAAGATGTTTTATATAGGAGAAATCGGAAACTGGAAGGAGCTGATGACTGTTGCACAGTCGGAATTGATGGACAAATTGATTGCAGATAAATTGGGGCATACTGACATCAAATTTATTTACGAAATATAGTAACATTGTCACACTTTTATTCATAAATTGATTAATGATTTTACTAAACCTTTCATACAACATTGCAGAAAACTAAACTGCCAATACATGTTTTACGGTAGTCAAGATTAAGTTTACTAGCCCTCAGGTCGTATTACAATGACCGGCCAGTTTCAATAAAATTTATTTCAGTGTCACATTGATTGAAATCTTTTTATTCGTTTTTACTTTATTATATATATAAACCGTTTTTGCTGTTTGAAAGGCAACCACGCATATAAAGCTGTTGTTATTAAAGCATTGACATAGCGGCATCACCGTCACCTAGCACTCAAACTGTATCACTGAAGAATGTGACATAGGATTGGGGATAGGCGTTAAGGCGCTGCCGAAAAGAACCATTTTCGTTGATACAACTATACAAACAATATCAGAAGAAAAATATTGCTCAGACACTTTCTCACATTTGAAAATATCTCTCTATATATATCTTAACAGTACTGCCATTTAGTTAATTCCCAAACATTTAACCCCATACCTCTGTAATCAGCTATTCATCTCATATTATTTAGCTTTATTGTTATATCATTCAAAAATTATAACATGTACATATTTATCAATACAGAATACTATAAAGTGTGAACTGTTTTATTTTGTGTAACTAGTGGTCAACTGCCGCAAAAACAGGTGATTGGTTCATAGCGTTTGTTATATTTGATCACATTAACCAGAGGGGTTAATTGAGTAAGCTATTGGGCAGGACCCAGTGGTTTAGCAAAATACAACATACATTGCTTGATTGGATATGCCAGCTATTATCTCCCCTTATGCGAAGTCACCATTATCTGCATTTTGGACATTCATAACATTAACGATTCAATTTTGGGAAAATGCAGACTCGTTCTTACTGAGTAGCCTATGGGTCACGAGTGAGGCTGCGGATTTTTGAATACCCGATAATTTCAGAATCGAATTTAATAATCTTTTCGAATGAAATCTAGAATCCACGGGAGATAAGTAATTGTTTGTGACTCACCACATGAATTACTAAAAAATAGAACCCATCACTCAGACACATTGTCGAGCGTTCACCCACAATAAACATGTTTTTTGTCAATAACTCATTAAGAGGAAAAAGGTCATATATATGTCAAAATTGCATTGAAAAAACAGGGCTTCGATAAAAAAAAATTTGGGGAATCTGGACCTTTCGCTCTATGAAAGAACAAAATATGGGCTATTCGAAATATTTGTCTGAAGATTAATTCCGGAGTTAGCAATCGCACCATTTTGTCAATAGGACTGTCCAAAATCTTTGTGCACCTAAAATACAGGTTACCATCCGCAGGGATGTAGGGTCTTATTCGATGGTATTTTAACAGGTGTAGTGGGAGTTAGAAAATCAAAACTAATCCGTATATATGGAGTTGAATAACGGCAAAAATGACGATGTCAAGATATATCTCTTTTGTTATTCTAGTTTTTTAGAATTTAACTTTTCATTCCGATCCAAAAAAGCATTCTTTCATCTTCAAGATGAATGTTTTCCAAATATTGCTTCTCAACACTTCGAAACTTCTAATACGTCAATATCGATCAGAATATTCTCGACGTAAATGCCTATTGCGGGCGCGGATTACGTCCTGTCGATGATAACCTACTTTTTTCACATCAAATTTAAAGGAGAGAAATATATATATATATATGATACCGAATTGAGGGCGGTACAAGTTTAGTCGATTCGATTTTTGATTGAGAGGCTAACTTTAGTCAAGTATTTAGGTTGAAACGAGTGTTTTCTCTCTAATGGTAGCCCGATGTACAATAACAATCTCAATGCAAAAAGTTCAAATATAAATAAGGACAGTTACAAATCTTTTTGGGAAATTCTTCCTGTCAAATGATTTGGCAGGCGTGCAGGTTTATTATCAATAAATAAAGCTTCTTTTTACGAACGTTGCTCAAACATAGGTCACAGGAACGAGAAATAATCGAGAATGATCTATGAGCAAAGCTATGGGCGCAGTATATAAGTATTTTATACTACGCCATTCGCAATTCGTGTAAATACGAGAAGGAAAACAGCTATGAGGTATAGTGAATTCCACATTATGTTCCTGGAAAAAACTTTGGACATAGAATATTTTACGTCTGGCAGGTGAACTAAGTGAAAGTTCACAGCTAACCGAGTTTAACGGGGAACCTTTTTTTGTTTAGAGGATCAAGTTCCTACAGCATTTGTAAATTAAGCAGTATGTGAATTATAACTGTTAAATGCATTTGTGTCAAAAACATCGAATTTATCATGAGCACTCGTTACAAGTGAACAGTTGACGTTAGGGGGCACTCAAGCAGCGACATTTATCTCAAAATACAAAATTGCAATAATTTTCATCCAAGTTCCTGAAACGCCGCTTCAGGTCATTAGATAAGTCGGTCAGTTCAGGAATATGAATAGAAAAGTGCTGGTTTGGCAAAACAATAACGATTATTTGCAAAATTGATATAGTTGGTAGTTTATATTGAAGCTTGTTATAATTAAAGTTTCTAATTTTTAGTTAGTTATATTTAGCAATTGTTATATTACATTTTACATCATATAATATAATATTTTGCTCTAGCAACGAATCGTGTTATTCTGCGGAAAATATAAACCCCCTTCAGTAAGTAGCATTGAATTGATAAAAATATTTTATCCACAGCATAGAAATTATTCCTGTTTTTTCAACCCTACTTATTTAAAATGGAAGCCTTCATTTCTGCGATCCCGAATGAAAAGAGAGCAATTTTCGAACAAACTGTAAAAGATGTCAACGAATTTTTTGACGGAGTTCTCAGGTTCAAAGAAACTGAATGGAAAGGACATCGTTTTCTCCCTGGTTTTGAAGCAGAAACTGCAAAATACGCATACGAAAAACTGGAACTGGAACAAAATTCGGTCTTTCTAGTATCTTACCCCAAAACCGGTAAAGTTGGTTTTACAAAATAGGCTGATTTAGATCTAGACACTACAGTCCATGATGAATTCAGACACCACAGTTGGTAGTGCATAATAGTAATAAAAGTATTTCATTTCACTATTGAAATGCCTTTTCAGTTCGCTAATTGTTCAGATAAATCACCTGTATAAAATGCCATGAATGATCACTATTCAAAATTGCTATAAAATAACCGCTAATTCTTCTAAAGTTCTGGTAACGTTTTTCTGCATCGTGTATTTAGTTCGAAAAGTACAGGATATTATAACATGTCATTATCTTTCATAGGCGTTAATTGGACATCGGCGGTCGTAAGTGAAATATTATATGGACTGAATGGATTGAGGATGTTTCCACCATTGCAAAAGATGGATGTAGCCAAAGGTAAATTATATAACGCAACCAAGTTGTTTTCTTTATTGGCGCTACATGACAAAGGTAGGAATATACAGAACATTTTTTTTATAATGAATTATGTGAATTGTTATACCGGACCAGACTTATATTATGATGCCCTCACTGATGATCATAGTATCTTTCTTGTAATTGATAATTCAGTCATATAATTTACAGTTTCCTCGTCGATAAGTTCACACTATCAGCAGACCATCTTTTCTTTTCGTTATCACGCCATATTGGTCAAAGTCATTTTTAACTATATTTGTACCACATGTTACAAGAGCTGTAACTCATTTTTCATTGTTTCGCGGAAAATCAAGTCTAAAATGTATATTTAGAATTAGCTGCAAAATGACAAATTATGATTTATCAATACAATCAATACTGCAAAGAAAACTGGCATAAACATCACTATGAAAAGGTCACCTCTCAGACGAATCTGTTTCAACACCATTTCTTGCAAATACCTTATAATATTAAGATAAAAATATTCATGTTCACCCCTAAGGGCAATTGGCGTAGAATAATGCAGAGACGTTGGTCAGGTACGTTTTTGCTCATGGTACAACCACAAAATAGCGTTTGAAGTATTACAAACAATATCTTGGTGTTTCTTTCAGAATCAAAATTTCAGCTGTTGGAATATCTGCCCGTTCATCCGAAATGTTTTCAGACTCATTTACCAGAAAATTTGTTGAACGTCGAAAAAATAAAAAAGAATGACGGAAAGGTGACGACTACATTTTATCATGTATTTCAAATATCGTTGCAGAGAACCAATGTGATAGGCTGATTTGAAGCATGGTGTTTTTATTTACATTATATTGTACGACATTTATAGGGTTCGGATGGGCACATAAATCCCGGAAAATGGTTGTAACTCTTGAAATCATATTAATGAAAAAATGGTGAATTGCACAAAGACTTTGTTCGAAAAACGTTTTATTTTACACGCAAATAATTTAGATTGCAAGATTATTACTGTAATATTTCATAAAGTTTCATCACTTTTAAATATATATGTCAATTGTTACGCCAGTGGCCACCTGTGAGTGAGTTTACTTCATTTCCGTTCGTGTTACCATATTTTCAAATAATATTCATAAAAAATTCTTTCGCTTAATTGCTATGCACTTACCATTGCTCAGCGGAAAGAATACAGTATACCAAAACGGACCGATCAAGTTCAAATTCAAATATACCGTTAAAGCAAAAACCTTGAAACTCAATCAAACTGACATCGAAATTTAACCTAATGCCTGAGGTTGTTTATTGAGCAATACATTTATTATAAAAATCTCGATACTCTTTCGAGTTGACACAGAAACATTGAAATACCAATAGGCTGTTTATTTTCTTCCGCATTTATCCGAAAATGGCATATGAATTATTTTTTCATAATAACTGGTTTGTTGCGATTTTGCAGATAATTGTTATTCTACGCAATCCTAAAGATCAAGTTGTTTCCTGGTATCACTTTTGCAAGAATGCACCCTTCGACAACGCCCGATACGCCTTCAGTCTTGATTGGCCACAATTTTTTTCGGACTATGTGCAGGGTTTGTCCATTTGTTATATAACAATTGAAATTAATGAGCTTACGTGTCGGAGGATACATATAAGACAATTTTTTGATACCATTTTTATTTATTTCCCAATACAAACGAAACTATTCTTGTATAGAATGATCTATAGCGCGTGGCTCATTGAAGCTGACAATCTTTTGATAACAGCGCAAAAACAATTATGATTAGATATATTGGATCGTGAAGTTATGCAAACTCTGAGACCTTAAGTATCTTCAATATCGTACATTTTACCTGCGGCTCAAACCAAATTATTTTAAATGTTTTTGATGGCAGGGAAGCAAATAACATTCATGAAAGATGGAGAATGGTATCCTGATCATATACTGGGATGGTATAAACACAAGGATGAAGATAATGTCATGTTCATTCATTATGAAGATCTGAAAAGAGTAAGATTATGATGTGATCAAGACATACACACCTGAGTCAATTATATTTATTTTAAATTTAAAATACACTATTAATAATCCATCATCCACAAGGTTTACCATTAAAAAACTTAAAAAGTGTAAGAGAAGAGAATAGAGTAGTAAAAAATATTAATCAACATGTTCTATCTTTCGTTGTACAAAATACTGATTCGAAATGGCGTTTTTGACAAACTATTCGCATAATGTTTGTCCCTATATATTTTACAGGATACAAAACAAGAAATTAGACGTTTGGCAAAGTTTTTGAACACTGAAGTTGATGATAAGAGAGTGGAGGAAATAGAAAATGCGACTACGTTTAGTGTCATGAAACAGACATCTCATCCAAATCTTTTGAAATTGAATCTATTCAGAAAAGGTAACGTGATAGATTTAACGAATCGGAATAACCTATGTATACCGAAAGCCACATAATGCACTGATCATGCCATCACAGCAAGTGGTGATCATTTTACTAAAATATTTCATTATGCAGACCAGAGGGATGAAATAAATTACAAAAAATAGCGTTGTTTATCAGAATACTATGCTCCGTTCTGAGTAACTAAATACAATAGACCAAAAGATGTTTTATTTAGGGGAAGTCGGAAACTGGAAGCAGCTGATGACTGTTGCACAATCGGAATTGATGGACAAATTGATTGCAGATAAATTGGGGCATACTGACATCAAATTTATTTACGATATATAATAACATTGTCACACTTTTATTCATAAATTGATCATTTTATCAATATGTTTACTAAACCTTTCATACAACATTGCAGAAAACTAAACTGCCAATATAAATAAATGTTCAACGGTGGTCAAAATTAGGTTTAATAACCCCAGGCCGTATTACCATAACTGGCCTGATTTAATAAAATTCATTCCAGGGATAATTTTATGACTTTTATTTATTATATAAATCGTTGTTTTTTTGCTATTTGGAAGAGAATCAAGGCTCTATAGCTGTTGTCAAAAAGAAGTGACATAGCGATATCAGATCGCATAAACTGTTCCATCGAAGTATCTGACAAAAGATTGCGAATAAGTGCAGTTAGGGCGCTGCAAAACAGCACTATTTTAGGTAAAGCAACTGTACGAACAATAACAGAAGAAAACTATTGCCTATAGACACTTTCTTCTATTTAAGAATATCATAACAATACTACCATTTAGTTCCCCAAACATTCAACGCCATTATATCTCTGTAATCAGTTATTCATTTCATATTATTGAGCTTTATTGTTATATCACTCAAAAATTAAAATATGTATATATATTACAGAAAAATATCTACAATAAAGTATTCTGTATTCTTTCGTGTAACTAGCGGTCAACGACCACAAAAACACGTGATTAGGTCACACCTTTTGATATATTTGGTCGCAGTAAGCCAGAAGGGTTGATTGAGAATTTTCGTGTACGTGGGCCCAGCGGTACAGGGTAAGCCGAAAAGTTTTAAAAAGATAAAAAGCCAATGAGTGATATATATGAGTTTTCAGCAATAACCGGAATATTTGCAAAACACACCCTTGTCTGAAATTTCCAGAATACCACGTTTTGAAAACAAGAGAGCGGTGCTATAGTATAGGAACACGGAAGCTAAACGAAGCAGTAGTCTACCTTACTTTATACAGTATACGTATACCTTACCTAGCCTAATGTACGGTACGGTCGACAAATTTCGGACTTTCGCGTAGCACGAGAGAGGTTGCAAAAGAGCTACAAATAGTTTTTTATCAATTTCAAAGAAGTATCACACAAAATTTCGAAGTGAAAAACGAATCACATAGAGCACAAAGAAACTTTCGTTACAATCTTTAACCACTAAAAATGTTAAAGCAATTGGTCCAGTAGTTAATGAGTAGCGATTTTTTCATAACAATGAGAAGAAAAATACCAGCAAGAAAAACAACTTAACTAAACAACAATCGGAGACCGCAGACTTGTCGATCTGCGGTTTCGATTCCTTCGCTCTGACTCAATAGCGACACCGCGTGTCACATTCCTAATTAATTAATAACTCGTTAATTATACGACATAATTCACCCAAGATCAATAGGCTCCTGGTCCGAGATATGATGAATGCACATGTAAAATTTGGAGCAGATTCAATTTCGTGAGATATCGCGTAACGTACGAAGGTGAAACAAACAAACAGACAAATACCTATCAACATACTTACCGATCGAGATCGATGAGTAATAACACAAGAGAGCTATGCTAAAATATATTGACGCGGAGGGGGAACCGAAATATTCTATCATCAATTCCCCGAACATCATATGCGGTGACTACCGTAACTTGCTAGTATGACACCTGTATCAGGGTTACGGTAACGGTACAGGGACTGTATCAGCTTTCCCAGGTCCTGTGACCATGATCCATTCTTCATAATTCAGTTTCAACGTGAATTGAAATACCAACTGACCACTTCTGTACCGTACTGCAGGTACCGTACTGGGGTCTACCGTCCCCCATAAAAAAACTTCCCACTTTCGCTAAGCACGAAATCCGCCGACGTACGCTGAGCACGAAACCCGCTGATATGTATTCGCTGAACCGCCACAAGGTGAGCAAAATTTTGATGACGTCGTAGTTCACCGAAATATTCAAAATAAATAAAAGTACTAGCTTTCTAGCGAAAAATACAATCTTTAAACACTGAAAATCTATAGCAAATGATTCAGTAAATAATTAAAGAGAAATGCGATTTTTATAATAACGATGAGAAGAAAAATACAAACAAGAAGGATGAGAAAAAGAACAAAAACATAAGAACAAACCCATCCATAGGTCCACTCCGTGTCTAAAAACGATCCATATATATATATGTACACCTCGTGTCCAATAAAATGTCTTTACTTTGGGCACGCCACTATGCCAATATGTGCATTACCTTTTCTTTAGTAGACACTGCTTGGAAGTATAGAAGAGATTCAAATCCTGTATTATTCATCATAGAAACGTTTTATTTTAATCTACATGTATTTTAACAAACTCCGTTTTCTTCGGGTTTCACTTCTCAAACTGCCTTACTAAAGTTGCGTCTTGCATGGAAATATGTCGTTTTACCTGTTCACAATAATTTCCAAACAAGCACAAACTGTAATTTATTTAACCGCACATGGAACACAAAAAATGAGATCTTAATGCTGTCTAATAGTTTAAGATTTGCTGAGACAGCTGATAAATGGTTCAACTAATAAAATACCACGAAAATGTTTTAGGACTTACATCATGTGAATTCAGAGTGAGCTAGTTGTTGAATTAAGGAGCATGTATCTTCTATTCTGAAAATAGCAAAGATGCAGGCCATCTCAATTCCTAGCAGCTTAATTTAAGAATTTTTCAAAACAATATTTTCAAATAATTATTTTACTTTAAAGGCATGTAGATGTATAACAATTTCTCTCTAACTACTGTCCGGCGACAATATATATTTCTTGTTTTTTCGTTGACGGTAATTCAGATATGGCACATGATAATGTTACAATTTTTTACCGGTTTTGTCTTCAATTTGTAGGTGATACGGACTCGTTCTTGTTAAGTATGGATCATGACCAAATATGTCCGAATACGATCTGTTTCAACCAGATTTATATCGTATATAGTTAATAATCGGGCCAACATGTCAGTCAGATTGTCTGAAATCTCCATGTACCGTAAACAAAAGTTATGATCGGTATGTCTTTGGGGTATAAATCGGTGGTATTGGATCGGTGTAAGGGATGTAGCGGGAGTTTTAGTCAATCCAAACTAATCAGAATAATGAGTTGATGACGGCAAGAATGCCAATGCCTAGAAAAATTTAGCCTAGATAAAAAAGATTTATGTTTTCATACAAAAAAATAAATATATGTAACTGATTAAAATATTATAGCCGTGGGCGATTACGCCCATGCAGTTGGTGATAACGGAATAAAAAAACGCAAATCGTTTTTATTTTTAGACCGATGCACATCACTAATTCGACATCAAGTTTGGAAAAAGAAAGAAAGATTTATTTTATATATCGAATTAACCGGCGTTTCAACTTTAGCTGATAGACTGCTTAGGAAGTTCTCCAATTCGCAGAACGTAGTGGCCGTGGTTTTAGGATTGAATTGAGAGGCTTACAGGTCGTAAGGTTCAGGTTAAAAAGTGTTTTCATTGTAATGTGATTCCGATGTTTTTTAAATAACAATCTCCATTTTACAGAAGTCTTATTGATTACCTGGTCAAATTATTTCGCAGGCAGATCTATTATCAGAAAAAGAAAGCTCATATTTGAATTATAAATTCCAAATGTATTTTGTCAATAATCCCCGATGTATGTTTAGTAAATACGCAATTAGCACATTTAAGAAAAAATCCTTATTACGCAATTAGCACTACTAATAATTAATATTATAACTAATAATTATTCACAACCGTGGCATTGAAAGTTATGCTACTTTGATTTAATGACTAATGTAGGTACATAAATTTTTTTAGTCTATTCGCAAGCAAAATTCACTTCTAACAAGTGCAAATATCACTCCTAACAAATAATGCAAGTAATATGTGCCACCACTGTACAATTTTTTTTTATCAAGCTTTATTTATTTTCTCTTATTGGACACGTTTAGTGGACATAACGATCGTTTTGTTGTTATGTTGTTCTTTGACACCTTTTGGACACCTAGTGGAAATATTAAAAAACCATTTTTCTCTTTGATCACTGGACCAATTGCTTTGAAATTTTTAGTGGTTAAAGATGAAATTTTTCTCCAGAAGGCTATTACTTTTATTTATTTCAAATATTTCTGTTAGCTCTGTGAGATTTGTTTTTGGAGGTTACCGGTGAATGGCGGTGATGCTGAAGGTACTGTACTGCTTCGCTTGGTGTGAATATATTTGTAGACTGTGGTATCTGCTGTTATAATACCGTGATAAATTGAATAAGCTAGTTTTGCAAAGAACAGGTAGGGGGAGGAATAGGGGGGTGCGCACTTCCAATACGTCGATAATATCTTTGTCAACCAATTTGCGACCACCGTATTTTTTTGTCCGTTTGATTGCTGTGATGTGGTGCTTTGTTTATGATTTGACGAGTTTTGTTCGAAATAACCGTGTTCTTAAAATATATGACAGTCAGAAATGCAATCCGAAGCCCAATGTTTTTAAAGATAGGGAAGTTCTGGTTCCGTAACACAGCGCGGTGGCACTGAACTAACTCGTAGCTGTCAAAAGCTTGAAAATCCATAAAATATGAGAGATAAAAAGATGAAACTTGGCAGGTGGGTAAGGTTGTGTTTCTTTTAACCATCTTTGAAGCTTTCGCATTTTAACAATTAAAGGAGGGGGAATGGGGGAGGGGGGTGCGCATTTCCAATACGTCGATAATATCTTTGTCAACCAATTTGCGACCATCGTTTTTTTTTGTTTTTGTCTGTTTAGTTGCTGTGATGTGGTGCTTTGTTTATACAGGTACTGGTAAGTCAACGCCTGTGATTTTTTAGGAATTGTTCTGCGTGTCCATATATTTGAGCATTGCTCTCTTGTTTGATTGATGAAAGTATTTGGGGGAGGAACAGAGGTGCTGTTTACTGAGTTGGGGGGATTGAATCGATAAAAATATTTTATCCACTGCGTAGAAATTATTCCTACCATTATTCATTTTTTAAAATGGAAGCTTTCATTTCTGCAATCCCGAATGAAAAGCGATGGATTTTTGAACAAACTATGAATGATATCAACGATCATTTTGACGGAGTTCTCAGGTTCAAAGAAACGGAATGGAAGGGACATCGTTTTCTTCCTGGATTTGAAGCAGAAACTGCAAAATATGCATACGAAAAACTGGAAGTTGAACAAAATTCAGTTTTCCTCGCATCTTTCCCAAAGACGGGTAAATTCCGTTTGTAAACTTATTCAAATTCTAATAGAAAAGCACAGAAGAAATAAAAGTATTTCACTCTATTGCATTACATTTTCAGCCCACCATTTGCTCATATAAATCACCTATTCAACATGCTTTAAATGGGTAATACTTGAATTAACTTATATATAGTATCGTATTATATAGTATAAGTGTTGTATAGCATGAGATGTACGATACCATTATCTTTCATAGGCGTAAATTGGACATCGGCGATCGTAAGTCAATTATTATATGGACCGAATGGACTAGGGATGTTTCCACCATTGGAAAAAATGGAATTAGTCAAAGGTAAATTAGTTTAGTTTGCTTTCTGTGTTCTGTAGACTTACGGATTAACAAGTGAACTGAGATTAGAGATGATTCTTATTCTGCTTGATCTCGCAAACGATTGCACACTCACGTTTGTCAGTGAACATTTTCATCCGTATCACGATAGCATTGAAGTTGTGCAATTCGCTTACGATAAATCAGGAAGATATACATGCGGGCCCTTACAGTTACGCATTATACACACAATAATTTAGCAACACCTGCAATTTAAAAAAATGAAGAACAAATTTAGATTAATTTTTGAAGCTGTCACAGCTACAAAAATTATCCGCCGCAACCGAAAAGTTTCTCGTCAAATAAAATTTAACGCATGAGGGGTGAAATTTAACACTTGCAGCAACGTTTCCCATATATTACTAATATTATTATTATAATACTTAGTCACGAACATAAAAAAAATGCAAAAAAATACTTGATAGGGTTAAAAGGAAATATGTAAATTCAGCAAAAAACTACAACAAGGAAGTCTTAATCAACTGCAGATCAGCTGTTCCTCCTCTCATTAATTAACGGCACCGAAATTATACACTCATATAAAGACAGAGCGGAAATGTTCCTCAAATTATTTTCAACACAGTGCAGTCTTGATAAAAATTCAGACTGCTGGCAATTGCCTACCATTGTCGCTTTTGAAATGATCAGTGGTCGGACCTGGTAAATATCGTTCAATTATTCTTTTTGTCAGTCATAAAGTTTTTTTTGCGTAACAGTCACTACTGGCCACCTAGAATAACGAGGTCATTTAATTGACAAATTATATGGTTTTCGTTGAGAATGTTCTACCGCCAATTTGGTATCAGTTATAACTAAAGTATATACCGCACATTGAATTGAAGTGGTGAAGTTAAATCGATTGCTTCGGCTAAATGTTGATTGCCAGCGCTCCCGGACACACACAACCTCGCCTCCTCTGAAGTTCCTAAGGTCTCAAATCCTGGATCTGCATCGTTTGTGAAATTCATCAGTCATCTTATAGATTTATTTAGATCAGCGTTTCCTAAACTTTTTCAGCCACGGAACACTTGCACTTTTTCTCTCGCCTCGCGGAACACGAAAAAATAAAAGGGTAAAATTGATAAAGAAAACGATGTAATGTGGTGGGTTTGTCGTGACTAGTTGCCAAATGCGCCGCGAATACTAACATAATTGCGTTTAACATATATAAAATATGATTGAATATTTCACATATTTCATTTATTATAAATGTTTTAATGTTTCTTAATTTGAATGCTGTGTATGTCTATTCTATGTCGTTTACTTCCCATTACGCAGTGTTTGCCTCTAATGGAGAAATGCTAATGCTGAAGTTTAGCGACTATGAGTAATTTTTTCAGCATTTCAAAGTAAAACCGGGCAGAGATGGCGGAAGAAAAGTTAACCATCTGCCTTCCTTCTTTAGACCTACTTGTTTGCCCATAGCAAAACCAAAAGGATTGCTGCAAACTTGATAGTGAACTTAAAAGTCAAAAAGCTAGGCCGACGGTTAACGAAAATGCCACTCCCCTACCTTGGTTAGTCCGCTATAAGCCGACGGTGATGCGATATTGAACGGTTAGTTGGGCGACAACTTCACAATCCCTAGATTGCCAAGGTGACCCATATAGACATATTTTTGATTTATTCCACGGAACACTCGGAAGACGCTCGCGGAACACAGTTTGGGAAACGCTGATCTAGATAATCTCCGTAGCAATTGCTGACGTGTCTTTATCCTTGTCTTGATGTGGAGCCCAATAAACAACACCGTTTGGAATATGCTAAATCTTTGGAAACGAACTTCAGGTTTCCGAACGGATGAATCAGTGGCAGACCTCTCTAGACGCAAAAAAGTCTTGTCAATCAATATTCTTATTAATCCAATTTCCAGGTCGGAAGAAATTCTAGATAAATCATTCAAAGTTCGTCTGGTTGGGCTCACTCACTATGAGGATATGGAATGAATATTTAGCGTCTGTGACTCAAAACGTGTCAACGAAAGTTAGTTATCTTTAGTGTGTTCGGTGATATTAGTCCCGTAAGTGCACACTTCACTTTCACAAATACGTTCAGGTTTAGGGGTAAGAAGGTAGATATATATTTTGACTTGTTGTTGGTTTTGTGATAGACGACAGATTAGCATCTGTCGTTAAACGACGAACCGCAGCGGTAGTAGCTTAATGCCTAAATTTCACCAATCTCCCAAGCCTGTCATACACTTTAACGAGGCAATATCTTTATTGTCAAACCCAACATACCATCACAGTACCTCTTTGATCGCAGTACAATACGATAAAAGTACGATACGATCGCAATACGATAATCAAACAGTGAATAATGAGTAGTTTATATAGTAAATTAGCTGGCACGAAAGTGTCTCAATCAAGCGTGTAACTGAGATAAATTATATTAAAACTGATTCGTCATTGTGATATGACCTGGGGCTATTTAAATCGATTATATCTAGTGAAAAAAAAAGTTATGACGGTTTATAATTCTGAGAAAGTCTAAATTGACTTGTTTTAGTCCGCTTGATATTATTAATCTGAAAAACAACAGTAATATCTTACTAAAATGACAACATTAACCCTATAGAAGTACGAGGTATTAATATCTTATTTGGGCTAGTGCTCCTATACACGTACTAAATATCCTGGACCGGATTCAAACGAATATCACATATAATTGATTTTCAGTTGGCGACCTAACTGCAAATTCTTTCCAATCGACGAAATATTCTGATAATGTGCTTATTTTACAGATGAAGTGTCCAATCTACTTAATTTCTGAAATAATGCCTTTGCTTCGAGTGAATTTCCTAAAATTCAAGTCATTTAAAAATATTGAATGTTGCAGTCGCCGTAGGTCATTTTTATCCAGTCACAAAAATCATCATTGATTTATTTCCCTAAAGATAAATTGGCATTTATCAATACAATCAATGCTGCGAATAAAACTAGCAAAGAAGTCATTATGCATGCATGACACAAGAGCACCCCTTTCTAATATATTTATTAGTATTTTCTAATATTAGGCTAAACATATTATTCACATCCCCTGTGGTGGATTGGTATAGTATAGAATAATATTGGAACGTTAATCATGCACGATTTACGCTCAAAAACACAATTTAACAAAACATAGCGAAAGAAGTATAAGCGTAGAGAATAATATATATCTTAATTTTTCTTTCAGCGTCGAAATTTCAGTTATTGGAATATCTTCCCGTTCATCCTAAATGTTTTCAAACTCATTTACCAGAAAATTTGGTGAACGTCGAAAAAATAAAAAAGAGTGGTGGGAAGGTGACATACATTATATTCCAAATATAAAATTCACTGTATAGAATCATAGCGATTGGCTAATCTCAATATAAATAACTATGTGGGGGACAATAATTTTGTGCAAAAAATATGAGAGGGGAGCTGATTTTAATAGTAGTAATTTTATGCAGATTGGAATTAACGACATGTTTGAGTACATGCATGTATATATATATATATATATATAGATTTAAGCAAATGGTTTGGGTAAGCTTTGGCGGTCATAATAATGGGGATTAGTTAGAGAATATTTTCGAAGAAGTAATAAATAAATAATTTTATTTGCATGAATATAATTGTAACGTTTCAGTTTCAAAGTCAAAATGATAAATATGTTGCTTTAACTAAGAACTCAGAAACCCAATTTGTACGAACGGACTGAATTATTCGTCGATGCCCAATGTTGCTTACTGCATCAAGGCGGGTCTTAATACTAATAATACACATCAAGCAACTACTAAGTGTATTTTCTTGACAACCCGTTATTGGTAATTTGCAGATCATTGTCATTCTACGCAATCCTAAAGATCAAGCTGTTTCCTGGTATCATTTTTGCAGCAAAAGTGGACCTTTCGACAACGCCCGATACGCATTCAGTCTGGATTGGCCACAATTTTTCTCGGACTATATTCAGGGTTTGTCTATTTGTTAAATTTAATAGGAGCTATAAGATTGTATGGTGCAGAAGAAATAAATTGTACGTCATCCTCTCCAATATTAGCTTCTTCACCTGGGCCAACATTTTATTCCAATAAAAGCAACAATTTTTTCCGCCCGCGCGGAACAAGCAGATTTTGCACGGAACTGGCGCTTGCTTCGCATTACTTTTTGTATTCCGTGTAAAAGACAATGGAATGGGTGAATTGACAAATTTACGGCAATTCCGTAAATAATGTGTCGATAGTTGTCGTCCGGTGAATCAATTTTCTGGTCATATTAAAATAGGCATTAATGGCTGTTACCTTCGATGGCTATTTTTTACTGTTGAAGTTTGCTTGGTTGTGGAGCCTCTATAATAACTGAGTTTTCTTTATAAAGTATAGGCAACACCAAAGCAAGACTATTTCAACTTGACATTTACCATGTACCTATATACTATAAGTACAGGCCAAAATGAAACAGGCCAAAGTGATAACAAAGAAATTTTTGACCTCGTTAGCTTGTATATTGGCGAATGTCAATTTCTTGAGACCATGCGAGAAGAGTGTACTTTGCGAGACATCTCGAATATTTACGATATTTGGTGAATGCCGATTTCTCGTGGAAGTTGGTGCTTTAATAACGCGTTGAATAGTAACTATAGTATGGCGAATGAACCTCCCGATCGTGAATTTATTTGAAATTTTCACAAACTTGGATATTAGAATCACTTTCCCGCATACATCCTCATCCTTGCACGATTTTTCATGTGTCACAATAATACATGTTCAAATATGTTTTTGATGTCAACAGGAAAACAATTAACATTCATGAAAGATGGAGATTGTTATGCTGAACACATACTGGGATGGTATAAACATAAGGACGAAGATAATGTCATGTTCATTTATTATGAAGATATGAAACGAGTAAGCGTGTTATCATCAACACACAACGACATACATGAGTAAATTTGAATTAGCTCAAATTTTTTAATACTTTATCCTCAAGACCATCGTCCAGAAGGTGTACCATTAATAACTTACAGGTTGTACGACAATAGAATATTAACGTATATAGATCAACAGTCTCCCTCTTTCGTCGTAGAAAATGCTGATTTAGAATGTTTCCAAATATATTTCGCAATATGATCATCAGTCTGATCACCACTCACCGCGATTACAACTTTGCCACTATATTTTTGCAGGACACGAAACAAGAAATTAGACGTTTGGCAAAATTTTTGAACGTTGAAGTTGATGATAAGAGAGTGGAGGAAATAGAAAATGCGACTACGTTTAGTGTCATGAAACAGACATCTCATCCAAATCTTTCAAAAATAAATCTATTCAGAAAAGGTAACATGATGGGTTTCTCGAATTGGGAAAACCCATAACTAAAGCAACATAATATGCTGCGCATAACATCACAGCATTATGTGATACTTATCGGATAATCTTACTAATTTCATACTACGGCCTAAGAGGGTCAAATAAATTAAAATATATAGCGTTCCACGCCAGAATATGATGTTCGGCGCTTTCAAATAATTTTAGATATTCCCAATTTTAGTAGTAGCACATTTATATTCTGTTCGTTTTCTTGGTCTAGTCTAGCATATAACGTAAAAGACTTTAAGTGACTCGATCTAAAGATATTTTATTTAGGGGAGGTCGGAAACTGGAAGCAGCTGATGACTGTCGCACAATCGGAATTGATGGACAAATTGATTGAGTATAAATTGGGGCATACTGACATCAAATTTGTTTACGAGCTAAAATAATAACTTCGCACTTTCTAAAATTTGCGAATATCTCTATGTATCTTAACATTACTATCATTCTATTATTTACAAAATATTAAACGCTTTTGTGTATCCATAATCATCTAAAATTATTTAGATTTATTCTTTCATCAATTAATATAATGTATATATTTATTAATATGAATTGCTATCTACAATGAATTGTGAAATGTCCTATAAGTGCACATAATACTATTGCGGTTAGGGCCACAAGAAGGGAAGAGCAGAATAAGGGCGATGCATTGAAAGGGTTGATTGAGCGTAACAGCTTTGAATTTTTATTTGCGTCGGTCAGACACACCAAATTATTGAATGATAAATGCGATAGAGTATGTAAAAACAGTGCATTTAAATAATCCAAAGAATTATATAGAAGTTTTCATCAATGTTTAGAATATTAGGTAACCAAAGCACACACGCTTTCGTCTGATGTATTCAAAACCTTTTAATTACCACTTTCTACAAATAACGAAATTTTAATATCATAAGCACGCCACTATGCCAATTTTTGCGATACTTCTTAGTCAACTTGCTTGGAATATAGATTGAAATTTTCTCGGTCGGCCTTATCAAAGAAAAACTTTCAGATTCTGTTCACTCCAGGTTTCCCTCATCAAACTTCTTTAGCTCGCAATGCTTCTCGCGTGACAAGTGACCGTTTTACGCGTTCGACATAACTTTAATCAAGTCAAAACATCGTGGGTAATCAAAAATTTATTCTTCAACATGAAACTATTTATCTCAGCTGATTCAGCACTCTCTAACAAAATACAACATACACTG
The DNA here is from genome assembly GCF_964204865.1 of Styela clava. NCBI lineage: Eukaryota > Metazoa > Chordata > Ascidiacea > Stolidobranchia > Styelidae > Styela > Styela clava. The sequence continues at coordinate 9,634,340 of NC_135257.1, read as the reverse complement.
TTTAATCGGTCGGCCAGATTTTAAATTTGAACCTTGCATAAATTCGAATCTTCATTCCAGAATCGATTCTAATTTTAGAAAATATACGACTAAACACAAAAATGAATACATTCGATCGTGCATTACTTTCAAAATAAGTGCAGAAATCACGAATGTCTGTGATATTTGAGGCTGAATTTTAAGAGGAAGGTCGAATAATAGCCATCACCATACATTCTAGCGGAGTCTAAGAGGGAGATATATTTGGCGCCTTTTCTGAAATAATGGGACACAATGGTTTTAATATGAGCTTCCATGTTGTTCAATTGGGTTTGGGCAATTGGCAAACTTTATTGTACTTGCTAACTTCTTCTTACTCCCCCATTTATCCGCAATAGATGTACTTAAGTTTGGTCTTTTATATTTTATACTTAGTTCTTGAACTTGTGATATTTAATGTGCAGAGCAAATGCGTCGTTATTCATTCATTTTGGCGTTTTGCTTTAATTCCGCTTTTGCCACTTTTTGGTGACCGTACATTTGAACCCATACATTTGCACCCGTATATCCGCGGGTTCAATCTATATGAGGGTGCTAAAATCTATGAGTTAGGGTTAGTATGGGTTCAAATATCAGTAAAATCCCATAGGTGCAATAGTCGTGAGTTCAAATTACGGGTTCAAATGTAATGTTTCATTTTTCACAAATCAAAAATAATGACGCGAGCAATAAGCTGCTACTTGTGCACCTCTGCATTGGTTTTCTAGGATGTTTTGATGCTTCGTTTTTTTTTTAATCATCACTTAGCTTTTACATTAGGTCTTATACGAGCTCGTTTGCGGGGGTGTCAAACCTGCGAGCCCTCCAATACGGTTCTCGAGCATCCATAAGTAATTGTCATATATTGTAAGTTTTACCTACAAGTAATATATTATACCTCTTTCAGACGTGTGATCAAAATTTTATTAACCCAACCAAAAGAGTTGGTGAATAAATTATCAAAACAATATTGCATAGTTTTTTTTTAGTAAAGACACAGTTTAATATTTGAGCGTTATACACTACATCAGCGGTTCCTAAACTTCTAGTTCGTGTGGCGCAAAATTATCAGGGAAAAAACTCGGCGGCGACGGCGCACTTACACACTAAAACAAAATTGCCGCCTCCAAATAGAACTCAATTTTGTGATCGTTAATGTGTACTTTATGCCTTTCGAAGTTTGTAAGACCTGAAGAATAAAGGCGAAACGTCAATTCCTATTCCTCATTTCTGCTTGATTTTCCTACTAAATACTAAAAACTCGGTTAAGCCGTAAATGAATACTAATACGGTTAATCAAATAAATAAACTGCAGAGAGTAGTGGCCACCTTCATTGTTACATAGCAATAGGGACAGCCATAAGCAAGAGAAAGTAAACGACATAGCATGGTAAAATGAATTTATTGGTTCCATTACTTTTGAACCCATGTACATTTGGACCCACGTACATTTGAACCCACGACAATTGCACGTATGGAATTTTTTTGTTTTACGGATATTTGAACCCATACCAACCCTAACCCATGGGTTTTAGCACCCGAATATAGATTGAACCCGCGGATATACACATGGGTTCAAATGTACGCGGGTTCAAATGTTCGTGGGTTCAAATGTACATGGGTTCAAATGTCCACGGGTTCAATCTATATGCGGATGCTAAAATCCATGGGTGGAAATGTATGGGTTCAAATGTCCGAAGGTGCAGATGTCGGTGGGTGCAAACATATGGAGGTTCAAATGTCTTGGGTACAATTTACGGGTGTAAATGTATGGGTTCAAATTTAAGTTCAAAGGTTCAAATGTGCTGTCACCGTGATAACGTATTCTTTTACCGTTTGTCAACTGTGACAGAACTGTAGTGTTGTTATCAAAAATTTTCAAAAAGGCATGCCATGGTGTTTGTTTTTAAAGTATTTGAATGTAAATATAACGGTGACCGTACATTTGAAACCAAGTACATTTGAACCCATGTGTATATCCGCGGGTTCAATCTATATGCGGGTTAGGTTAGTATAGGTTCAAATATCCGTAAAACAAAAAAAAATTCTGTAGGTGCAATAGTATGCAGATGCAATCGTCGTGAGTTCAAATGTACGTAGGTTCAAATGTAATGGAACCAAATATAACAAAAGTAAACATGAAAATGGCGACAAGGATGGGAAAAAACAGTCCGTAAGTGACTGTGTGTAAGACGCATTTGAATAGGGAAAATCGGCGTTCCGATCCGCCCGCTGTTAGAAAATATGCTCACGTCGTGTTTGTACACGTGCGCTCAGTGGCATTGAATTATGCTGGTCGGTTCACCGGACTTGTAGGAACGTTCGAGCTACACGGTGGAGTCACACGTACGAGGTTGAATTCGGGATAATATAACTCAAGTATAGTATATGGTCACTGGTCAGTCTGTTTAACAGAACAGTCGCGACAACTGGGAAACAATTACAACTAAAAACTCACAGTATCCATGCGTCTTATAGCTATACATCGCAAAGAGTTAGTGGCGGTGTCTGGGCTTCGCATCATTCGGTCAAAAAATAAAGAGTGTCTGGTTTGCAACATGTTTGATTCAAAATGTTACATAATAGTATCGTCTGCGAGTAACTACGACGATGAGTAGATTCGAAATGTCGGGTACTGTTGCGAAAAATGAAAAGCCTCGGTAGATAATGTTATCTGCAAGCATTTCCTAAATATTCACATGTCGTTTTTGTTGTTATCACAGTTGCACAACGTGAATGATTAATTCGCACAGTGATACAGCCGGCACGTCATCCTTTTCATAGCGAAATGAAACTCGAAGAGTATCTGTGGGCAAGAACGCGAGGAACGACATCAGTTGCTATCTCGGGAGATAACACATGAGTAGAACTTATTGATCCAGTTACTAATGGTCCATAGGCCTCAACGAACAGGAGATGCAACTTTTGAATGGTTGTTGCTGTTGAAAGGTTTAACGGTAATAGGAAATGACGACAAGAACAGGCACGAAGTCAAGAGTATACTTCCCTGTCGCAGTAACATATTGCAGCTGCGCCGACTTCACTCCGCGCCCTCCACCGATACGTGTGATTGTGCGGAAAGTCGTGGTGGATTCACGTGCAAATTCGACGCCTCATTGGCACAAGTGAACGTGTGTGTGCGCGACGAGACTGTGAAATCCGCAACCTTCTCGACAATCGGCACGTTCCTGAGGTCACGTATCGCCATAAAACAACCGGCATCTTCGTGTATAACGCACGTACCAGTCTGATGCGAAGGTTGAAGATGGTCTTCCTATTAGATCCCCAGGTATTTGAAAATGTTTAAACCTATATTGGTGAAAGCTGAATGTGTGTTTGAATGTCTGAATGTTGAAATACGAACGATTAAATGATTTAGGACCAGTCTGACCCGCAAGTTCAGTTGAAGAGTTAACTTAACTGCATTGGTGGTAAAAGCGTTACCGACTGATAGTTTAGCCCTGGAATCCAGGTTTGCCGCAATATGATAAGAAGGAATTTATTACAACATAGGGGCATGTGCAATTAATGCAAGTTAGCAGTTTTGACCGCGTGGGCGGTTTTGGTGTAGGTAATGGATAGCCAATCGCCGAAAGAAATTCAAGGCCATAAGAAAGGGGCGTGTCAAATTAAACCGTCACTTTTTCATGTGATTAAAAGACATTATATCGTTACTTCAAACTGTCGTGTATATTTCGAATTGGCATTGCAGAACAGTTTGTAGTGTTTATTTTCCCACTAGGACTTTTTATATAAAAATTGTACAACAAGTGAAGTTGGCAGACTATATCAAAACTTTAAATTATTGAAAGTACTTGTAGATATAGTTTAGACTGTTTTCACATGTACTTTGAATATCAGTTAGCACAATATTCTATAGCTAGTTTAGATTGCTTAATTCTGCCAGAATCACTGAAAATGTTTGTGTGCCAGATGAACTTTCTTGTTAAAATAAATAATTCCCGATTAAAGTGCTTCCCTTGCAATCTATTACAGTGTTGTCGATGTATTTATACTGACGTTGCGTGCACCAAATTTGTTATACTGTGATACTTACTCCAGTTTTTAATGCTGATAGTTTGTGGATGTTTTTAAGTATGGATATTCCATACCATCTTGAACCCATTTCCTCCTTATTACTGTATTTAGTAAACATAGCTATAAGATAAGGCATTTGAAGCAATATAATCAATGGGAAGATATTTATTCCATGACTAGCTGTTTCGATGCTCAAAACCTTAACATTGTTTATATATACATCAATGTTTCAAAGACAAATAGATTGAGTTATTTTAATTAAACTTCTTGGTACATTATTTTTCAATAGCTTTCCTGTCCTTTCTTTTCGGCCCACCAAGTGTAATCAAATGATGATTACTGAATATAACTGAATCATGGCTGCCTACTGATTGCGATATTTTGTTTAGTGTCTCAACATTCATTTCGTTTAAGTATCACTGAGTACTAGTATAATGGTTGTGATCTATTCAGACTGGAATTGTCACTAAAAGGTACATAACACATAAACAACTTATGGCCTCTTGCAGTGGAATTTCAATTCATGCAGGTGGACACATTGACTTTGTTTCGAGTGTAGGAAAATCATAGTTACTTACTGCAACCATAAATCTTAGTATAATATGTTTTCCATATTCCCAATACTTTGTAGCCAGGAATATCAGTGAACATGAATGACTGTATTTTGAGCGCTCGCGAAGTATGTGCACCAAGATGGCGCACAACCTGAACCCTAACCTGGTACACAAACTATGTTCAGGTTGTGCGCCATCTTGGTGCACATACTTCTGGAGTTCCGAATTTTGTGTTCCATTCCCCAAAAGTGAATAATGAAAGCTTAAGGTTCCTTTCCTACTTTTCCTCCATACTATTTTTAGGAAATGTTTGTATAGTGCATCACTCAAAGCACTCCAGTAGTAGGTTTATGCTGAAAATTTGCCTTTTTAAAAGGCAACCAGGAAATTGCTAGCATATTTCCTCAAAATACGCCAGTGGCTATGAGTCATCATGCGCAAAGAACGTGCACCTCGAAACGTAAATGAACGATTTATGTGTGCTCTTGCGCCTGCTAGTAAACAGAGGCGTGGTATATTGACCAATGAAAACAATTAAAATCGATCGGCGATCTGCACAGAATGCTGGAGTAGAAAACAGAGGTCGTAGAATATGACACCTTATATTTTGTGCGCATTTTCATTAAAGAGTTATTGTTATCGCAGCAAAAGCGAGATTTCTATTATCTTGTGTCAATCAGATCATGTACATGTATGTATCAAATACTTACTTTTTATGTCTTGTATCAGTCAGTTTGTCGCATTTTCAGTTTTGTTACCTAATCACATTTATTCTAAATCACAAACTCAAATATGGTCATCAATATTGGCATCAATGGATTCGGTCGTATTGGACGTCTGGTAACGAGAGCGGCCCTCGGACATGATGGCGTGAAAATTGTTGCAATCAACGATCCATTCATTGATCTTGAATATATGGTTTATATGTTCAGATACGATTCAACCCACGGTCCCTTTAAAGGAGATATCAAGGTTGAGGGTGGGAAATTGATCATCAATGGAAACGCCATAAACGTATACGCCGAAAAAGATCCATCAAAAATTCCATGGGGTACAGCAGGAGCTGATTTCGTAGTCGAGTCAACTGGAGTATTCACAACTTTAGAGAAAGCCGGTATGCATTTGAAGGGTGGTGCAAAACGTGTCGTCATCTCTGCTCCATCTGCCGATGCTCCCATGTTTGTAATGGGTGTTAATGAAGAAAAATATGACTGTGCCACCATGAACATAGTGAGTAACGCGTCTTGCACAACCAATTGCTTGGCCCCTCTTGCGAAAGTCATTAACGACAACTTTGGAATAGAAGAAGGTCTCATGACCACTGTGCATTCATACACAGCAACGCAGAAAACTGTGGATGGGCCGAGTGGAAAGTCATGGCGGGACGGTCGAGGCGCAGCGCAGAATATCATCCCTGCATCCACGGGAGCGGCCAAGGCCGTAGGAAAAGTTATTCCGGAGTTGAATGGGAAATTAACTGGTATGGCGTTCCGAGTACCAACTCCAAATGTTTCGGTTGTCGATCTTACCTGTCGACTTAAGAAGGGAGCAAGCTATGATAAGATCAAAGCAGCCGTCAAAAGTGCGTCGGAATCTGGGCGTTTGAAAGGATATCTTGGATACACCGAAGACAAGGTTGTCTCTACCGATTTTAACGGCGATACTCGCAGCAGTATATTTGATGCTGGTGCTGGAATCGCTCTCAACGATAATTTCGTGAAGCTTGTTTCTTGGTATGACAACGAGTTCGGTTACAGCAACCGCGTGGTAGATCTCATCAAATACATGGCGAGCAAGTAATTTTGATTCATGGTTGAATTTATTGAAGTCATTAATCGCAGCAACATTTTCAATGTTTTTGATCTGAAAGCAAGTATTTTTGATTTCTGTACTGCAGTTCCGTTCTCCCAATATAAGTTCAGTCTTTTTTCTCGTTTAAGACCTATATTTAATTAGCGTGTTCGTATTAGCTGAAATAAACAATATTATTATTGTCTGTTGTGTTGCATAGAATGTTGTTGTTAAATATCACTGCTAGAGTAAAATATGTGTCCACAAACATACAAATTTTATTTCATCGATTTCGATCGTTGGTTTGGTCATCGAACGAAATACGTTTGGTAAAGAAGCTGTGCTATAAAAGTTGTTGGCAGGTTGAGAGCGAGGTTTTAACATTAATGCCGAACGGTGGAGAAAATAAAAAGCGAGGAAGGATCCCGACAGGGCAAATGTAGGATTTATGTGAAGCAAGTTGTATTGAGCCATAATGGTGCCCGTATATGCGTTTTATTTCTCGCCTGTTTCGAGTTTTCTTTTGATCGAAATTAATCATGAAGATCTAAATTAATCGCGTACGGCAGGGGTCTGGTCCGGCCCGCGGAGTAACATAATCCGGCCCGCGGCGGTTCACTGAATTATAGTCACAAAACAGCTGTTTTAACGATTATATTTTCACGTTACACAATTTATTGTGAGACGCGTGTAGACTAAATTATATTATGATCTAACAAGTATGAAATTCACAATTACTCGTTTAATGAGCCTATAATTTAATTATAATTAGACAAAGGGCAACAAAACGCAGAAAAGTTGATGCTAAGTGCAAAGGGTTCAATGGCGCCGAAAATGCGATGCAATGAGGTAATAAATCTATATTCTATTCGAGAGATGTATTACTGCTTCATTTTTATTATAAAAAGAATCATCCGTTGGGTTTTGAACTTTCTAAAAATATGTGCGGCCCGCCAATGACTTGCAACCCTTATTTTGGCCCGCGAGCGACAAAAGGTTGCCGACCCCTGGCGTACGTGTTTGCAGTGAGTTCGTTTTTATTTCTAACATTAGGATGGTGTAACCTGGTTGCTGAAATCTGCGGATGCAATCTGTATCTGGGTGATAAAATCTGCGGGTGTGATTGTCTATTGGTGCGTGTATAAGTATACAGGTGCACATATCCTGGGTGCAAAATGAATTTTAACCTATCGAATGTGACAATAATTTTTAGAGCTTACATGAAACTCGGCTTCCTTGAAGACGGAAATCTTAAAAATGGATGTATACGACCGATGCTTAATGTTAGTGTAACATCTGGAATGTAGTTCGAATATGGCGACCAAATTCTCCGGCAACCCAGTTTTATTAATTTCATTTTGTCTAACGGCTGGTACGGTGAAAAGTTTTTATTTTCTGTAGTTGTAGCCATGATTTTTATGCTTGTCGCTAGTTCTGTAAGTGCCATACGTGCTAACAGCATTATGTCATTGGTGAATTCTTATTATATATACCTCATTACATCCAGGGGAGATATGAATGGTTTATCTGTTCATACCGGTGAAATCGCATTTACTCTTGGAACCATACAAGTTGTAGAGAATACCTTATTTCGGACGTTGTTTTCCCCCTCCTTGTAGATCACACAAGAGACTCCAGTAAATAGACTTGTGATGCTTTGTTGGGCGTGCAGCATTCCCTTGATAATCCGCCCATTATGTCGGTGTCGGTTGCCTTTATTGTATTCAAGAATAGCCGTGTTTTCATTCGAAGATTGAATGATATTCAAGTAGTTATATAAATGTCAGTATCGCGGTGTAAATTCTATGAACTGTGCTCCCAGTCTTTATTGTTCCCGTCGAAAAAACCGTCCAACGTTCGTTGAAAACAAGGAACTGATGTGGAAGGAACCAATTTCTTAGCACAGTCGTTTGAAACCCATCCCACGAGGGAAAACTCAAAGTGGCACAAACAAAACAATTTTAATCTCAGCTTTTTGGGCAATGTGGTCATCAGATGCATTCATGTAGTTTTCTGGTTGATGTAAACGTGACCATTTTTAACGACAGGAATTTTGTTGGTGCTTTTATTTTTCACATAATAAACACAAGTTTTTTAATAATTGTTTGTTGAAACTTTAATGGGCATGGTGTTTTCATTTGTGTCTTTTTCTCTAAGTCACCTTTTCCCCCTTCTCCTTTCTAAAAGCCTGTAGTTACTTGAAGAGAGCAATGGTCTCGATATACGGACACGAAAGTTCAGTGACTAACCGCACTACTAGTATATATAGCCTATTCGACCTACACCCAAACCATAAATTTAAACCCTTATTTATTCATTGAAAAGATTAGTTTGATTCAAAATTAAGTACAACCGCCGGAGCTATTGATATGAGTACTATTGGATCCGAGCGAAAAGATGACTGATTGTTTTGAATTAATGGCGCAATATTTGTGGAGATATGAAATTTGGGGTGAAATACAAAACATTATCCAAATTTGACGTATGAAAAATTTAACAATTCTCGTTTTACATATATATATATATATATCAATTTACATTTTTACCGGCTTTTATTCCCAAAAATTCGTGAAATCACTGAACTCTTTAATATTTTGTTTCCTGTGGACGTAAAACACTGATTGGCCCGAAAATAAAAGATGGGATTGATACGTTAAGCATATCATTATTTCTCGAAAACTGAAATGATTGTATCACCTCATTGATCAGTCGAAAGAGAGCAATTGAAAGACCATTGAACGTTATTATTTACGAGACATAGAACTGCATTATTCATTGAAAGGAAACTTTGGTTTAATTCTCGATTCATAGAAAATCTTCTTTATAAAAGCTTGTAGTCTGTGAATTACATCATTTGGTGAACAGAAAGCCTCTTATTTTCAACTGATAAAACATTTCGGTGTATAGAATAAAGTGCAAATGAGTATTTGGACTACTATAGATTAATTGGCTGCAAAATGTTGGATTATATTAAGAAGTCTAGAGATTTTAATTGTTTGCACAATATGAACATTGGTTTTTGATTTTCATGATTTTTTATTCAGTACATTGTGTGAAGATACGTGCCGCTTATCGTATAAATATATATAATAGAAAATAAATTTATTGTCTGAAAAAACAACAGAGGTTTTGGAAAAAAATAAAATAAATTTACCTAATGACTTTAATTGACTGCCATAATTTTCAAATACGGTAATTATTTTTCAACTATTGAAACTAGACTGAGATCTTTTTAAATAAAATATTTTCTTGAAGTCATTGTTCTAAATAACATTTTATATGAATTTAACTTGTGGAATTCAAATCTGTGTGGATTTTGTGAAAATGTAATTGAAGACCAATTTCATTTATTTTTTGATTGTTCAATCACCCAAGATTTTTGGACACGAGTTAATAAATACGGTATATATATATATATATATATATATATACGTTATTACTGACAATTCGGCATTTACTGTGAGCAAAAAAGGGTACTCCCGTAAGGCCGTAATATGTGTACCAGGTTAGGGTTAGGCCATAATTTTATTCCGATTTTTCATATTTTAGTTCGATTACGAGTTCGGGGACTGTCTGTGTTAGCCAAATTAGCTTCACATAATAAAGAGTGGAATTTTATGTTACATTTAAAAGAGTGAAATTATGTTACGTGAATAACATACATTTGTAATTTCAATTGATTTGCTTGCCTTGGATTTTATTTTTATTTAACGAAAAAATAATATCGCGCAAGTTGGTCTACTCTAGACTAAGACCACGGGTCCAGAATTAGGAATTTGGAATAAAGTAATAGTTGTCTAACTTCTTCAACTAATGGAAATGTAAGCGATTAATTATTTCATTCTGGAAAATAGCAATTTTTCTCAGCATCGACTGCTGAAATTAGTAAAACGATCCATATATACGCTTCATGTCCAATAAATAATGTGCAACCAAGATTATTAGTGGATGATTTAGTTCGATGCTCCCAACCCGTTTCAGTCCTAACCCACTCTTATTGCCCTTTTTCTGTGCGACCCACAATCAAATGTTAATAAATGAGAAAAGAGATAATCCACATGTAGTGTACTAATGAAAAATTTGAGCTTGCATATTGTGTATTTTCAGATCAAGTCGTGGCTTGATAGGAGACAAGCTCACGCGCAACGAAGCATTGACACTCAACACATTGTGCTATTGGCTCAAAGTCATTTCCTGCCTCCATGAAACCACAGTTAATGTAATCAGGATTATATTTTCTGTTACCTTTTCTTTTTGAAAGATTATTCATTTTGTGGCTTACAAGAATCAGCACCACTATCAGCGACTCGACATTTGACGTGACAACAGGTAACTGGGCCGTACATGAGAATCGAGCTTTAAAATTTGAAGGAGCTCGGACTCACGGGGACTTGTACCAGAACTGTCTCACGCTTCTTTGTTTCGTCTCGTGCCAAATGAATCATGTATCGACAGCGAATAACAGACCCTAAAACACCATGGAAAATTACATATATATAAATATCGATAATAGTATAATATTTAAAACAGTTTCAGGAAAATAAAACGAAAGATTACGCAAATCTCAGAGACACGCTCATGAGATTAGTACCATTTCCGTAAACACCATACGTGTGTATGAACCAGATTGTGTGTTTTTTATGACTAAACTTTTCTGATATTCTTTATATATATATCCTATACATCAGTACATCATATAATATCATACTCTTGAATGTAGAGTCAGATATAATAATCTTGTGCCTGATTGATTACATGTCACGTATTGATACTAAATATTATGCAATTCTAAAACTATATCTCACCCAATATTTTAAACATTTTTTATTCCGAACAGCTTTAATATCCCTGTTTTCTATCGTAAACTCACGCAAATAACATATTGAAGTTTTCGTGAGATTATGGTAGGTCCTAGTCATTTCCGTAAACATATACATGCTTCTACTCAATATGACTATGACCCATATAAAACAGATGGCACACTACTTAAAAAAACATTGGATTAGTCTGCGATTCCAGCAATATTTTTACAAGTGTGTGGCTACTATCAGTCGTCTAAATGTCACGCAAAGGCAATTGCTTTTTACTTGCATTTTTTCATAGTAATATTTTAATGATAAAGTGTCTTTGGTATAATTATCGTCGATAGTTAATATTTGAACATTTTAGGATTGTCTGGCGGACCGAAAACATCTAAAAAATGTTGAAGTTGCTAATTTTCATTGCTGTAATTGTCCAAATATCCAATTGGGGGGTTTTGGCCTGCGAGAAGTTGAAAAAGACGGCAGCTATTGATTTCAAGCAGGTAAGGAACATAATTCCTGAATATCTATGCACAATTAAACTTACTGTATGCATTTATGATATCACATCTACCTAAAACCTTATTTAAATACACTAACTGTAAAATAAATCAGAATTTTATGTATTTATTGCATTCATATATTTGGACTTGCTACTAAAAAGCTTGTATAAGTAGGACTTATCTTGAAATATATACGCCAACGTTATGAAAATTAATAATTATCGCTGTTTCTCTTGCTCAGAATTTTTGCGCTATCGTGCTAAATGTTCGGTTATTTTACTCAAATATTCTGAAAATTTTTGATATAACTTTCAAATATTGTACTATTTATATATTCTAAATTCAGTATTCCGGAGGTTGGAATTGGGCAATGAACAGTAAGGATGAATTTACTGACTTGTATAAATGCAGTCGTTTTAGTGTTGTGCAAAGAGGAAAGAAATCTGCGATCAAAATCAGCTTAAAATACGGGTGAGAAAAAACAAAAATATGACTATTTTTATGGAAAACCTAACATAGTAAAACTATTTTTGAATTGCAGACCTAATCCACATCAAGTATATCAGATCGATGCCAAGCATATCAGTGGAAACGTATATGATCTGTCAAAAGATTTCAGTGAGTATACCATTTATTTCTGCTCTGCATGGAAATTATATCACTTTTTCTTGCAAAAATAAAATATTGCAATATGACAGTCAGTCGAAGCATAAAAATACACCTTTTTCAATTGTATCTGTCTCCTCTAGATTACGAATAATTTGCATATTCAGTTCTCGAAATTTCATGGCTTTTTTATCACTGCAAAATTATGACTTTGCGACGAGAGTAATCATACAACGCTTTTCACTCTAAATAGGGCTATGTATGAGCAGTCACTGACCTGTAATGAGCAAATAATTTCTACTATGAGATCTATATATGAAATAAGTTAGTATTCTAACATTGTCTTGCTAACGCCATTCATTTTAGTTATCTACATGTAGGCGAACTCACACTCACTCATATTAAAATATCATTGCAACTATCAAGTCCGTATTCCAAAATGTTAGGACCCTAACAACGTCTTGATGACGCCGTTTATTCTACTATATTACAGCTGCTTCCTGGAGAAACATCATACGATACAACTATCCCAAAACCAGCAAGTCAATTCTGTCAAAGGGTGAGTTGAAATTTGCATTAAAATTGCGCAAAGACATTGTTAGCACGAAGAATAAGAAACGGCGAAATTTATAATCAATTCAAATCTAACTCTCCCCATAACTGAATACTTTCACTGATTTCTTTTTCATTTTTATTACAGAGGTTAAAGGTCACCGCAACCTTGTCTCTTTTTACGCTGATAGACGACGTCGCTTTCTCATCGCTTCACTTTGCCTCCCAAATAGTAAGTGTAAATTCTTCTCGACAAATTTATTCTTCTTCTCGACAGGTAGTTTCATAAATATTTATTATATTATATCCCACGTTAAGACGAGCGAGCTGTATGGGTTTTGACCAAACTCAGGCGCAACACGCCAACATTGAGAAAGCTCATCCAGAGACAACTAAAAAAAGCAGGAATCAAGACTCATGTCGTCCGAACTTACTGCCCACTTGTGAGAAATGGAAAAGCTGGAAGAAGAGGATAGTTCTAGTTATATGAAATATTTCAAATACTTTACTGTAGGCGACTATAACATTTACTGTGTTCTCTTATTCAGCATAATACATATTAAAATGATATATTTTCGTGGCAATGACGCAACAGGGATACCTGAATCGCCTCACAATGTTTTTTCACCAAAAAAATATTTGGCTGAAATTGTAAATGTATAATTTGGGGGAAGTTTTAAATTGGATAAAAGCATTGTAACATATCTCCATGAATTATCAAATGTTCGATCCAATAATAATGAGTAAAATACACATTTCATGAATGAACAAGCGTCTTTTATTTACCAGCAAGATTACGGAAGCGCCTGTGTACAAATTTAATCTCAAAAAAAAAAATAGTGAATGCACAGAAAATTTTACTTCTCTTTCAATAACCATTATGATTTTTTGGAGGATTGAAAATGTTCTAGATTCCGGATTTTTTAATATTCCATATAATATCGTTATTTTTATTTAATGTACACGAATGAAACGATGAGTGAACATTAACAATAACGATGAAAAAATTTCAATTATATATTATTGACACGTTTTCGAAAAGAATTAGGTCGTTTAACTGAATAATAAAGCGTATTATATTAACTATAATACGCCTTGTCTCTTCACCTGTTGAAGCGGGGTAACCGAACGACAAATTGATATAAATAATCAGACTGATAACATCTTATTGATAAGTTTCGTATGGATTGTTGCCTTCTTTTATTTTTTCGTAGTTATCAATTAATTAAATGTAAGCTCAAATATCTGGTAAATAGTTTAAAAGCGAGAAGACAATGACTGTAGGGGGTGTAGGGAAATCATTGGTGCCGGTTAACACTGAATGAGGCGTGCAGGAAATTACTGGCGATTCATGAGGCGGGCCCTGATAAAAGGTTTAAAAAAACCTGCACATGACAAGCAAAATTTCATTAGGTAATAGGTAGTATAATTCAAACAGTGCAAAACATCTCCTATGTAATGACAATGAACACTGAATGAACATCTTCTCAAATCGTCGCTAGCCATCAAGAAACAGACATCTGGATTTTCGTGAACTTTTATTTTCACAAAACAACAAAATGAAACCTAATCTACATACATATTGATATCTACAAAATTTACAGCAATATCGGCGAACACAGTTTATTTTGGGCAAGGAGAAACATTTACCTTTAAGCAAGAAAACTCGAGTGTTTGCAGTTACAAATTGTAAAATGGGGTACCAAGAAAATGGGTGTTTCTGACAGTTTTAGATTATTCGTTGAAATAAGCAATTTAATTCTATATGAACATAATTTGACACTACTAAACGACATCTATAGTCCAGCTAATATCGAATTCAGTATTCTTGAATGCATATCGCAGATTTTGGAAAAATCCATATACAAAAAATTATTGTCATTTAATGCCATGAAAATACTAGAATTATTGTCTGATTCAACATACATTAACTAGCGAGACAAACAAACAATTATTAACTCTGCGAAAGAAATACAGAAAATCAGTGTCTTAAGTTGACCAGGCGATTACAGTCGAGATTGTACTCGTTTTGTAAATTAAAGAATACTATAATAAATACAAAACGCACTATCAATTATATACAGCAAACACATTATAACATTCAAAGCAAATATAATTAATATTCTTTGTGTATAAACTGGGCTTCTTTATAATAATTTTACCATAGCATAAGAAATAGCACAACGCTAGATGGCGGGCGGGAGCATTAATTTTTTGAAAATATACCAAATAGTCTATATTTTAAACACTCTGAACGCAAAGATTGAAATTTATATGTTGCTTGCGATCAAAAAAGATATACATGAAGTTGTTTGTAAATGGCGCGTCCTCTGTAATATATTCAATGTTTAATACGCTTCATAAAAATGGAACACTCCATATCGGATTTTGCTACATTTGGTGGTTATTTTCGACAGTGTATGATGTTCTTATAGCTGCATGTGTAAATGATAACAAAAGCCTGCGAACATTGATAAGAAATATCAAATGTGACAAGCCTGCGTGGAAATGGATAATCTTATAGCCGGTAAAAATAAAATCCTATGACATCCTTTATGAAGTGAAAAAAAGTATATCATTCAACAGTTGTGGCTTCAACTTTATTTGGCGATAAAGCGGATAGCTAAAACTAAAGCAACAAAATTGTGTATATGAACGTGAAAAGCATAACTTAAAAACTAAATAAATAGGCAAGCATACAAGACTTTGTGTATACGTGAGAAAATCAAATGAAATCTGTGTATATTAAAACAGGTTTAGCTGATTTCGGGACTGAATCATGACAAGCAAGGTCGGTTGAAAATTGAATTAGCTAAACAAGGGCCATTGATAGAAAAGTTTCACGAGACAGATTGACCAAATGTTGAAGAACAAAGAAAAAAGATCAAAAATATCCCACATGGAAAAATTTAGGTGTGTACTCGGTGTGATATCGTATTAGCACGGCAAACATAAGCAATCTAAAAAAATAAAGAACGAAATTTTGTAATTAAAACGAAAAGCAAAAAACAACGGCATCACGAAATCTGCCATAAAAGACAAAATGTGTCATGATGTAAAGATCAAACGCCTGTACTTAGGGAAAAAAACAAAATAAACTGAAAGCTGATAAAATCTTCAAACTTCTGTAGACGCATGAGCCAATAAATAGTGTTGCGTTCATGAGAAAAACGATTGAATTTCAAACAGGTTATGAATTGAAACAATCAGATTCTTCGTCTAGATTTCAAAATTCTAAGCCATTGATCCTGATTTTCAACAATATGTAAATAAGCAGTGAATAATATTAAATTTTCAAATGGAATACGAACACAAAATCTCCGGTGCTGCCTAAAGGCAAACTATATACGTGTTCCACAGACATTGATTTTTATATTTGAAAGCCCTCGTGTATCAAGGTTTGTCTATGTTGACTGGAGGAGGTATGGTCGTCTACAAAACGCTTATTGGTCGATAAGAGTGCCAGGTTTATCTTGTTCTCAAATTCAAATGCTATGAATACGTGCGGCTTCGGAACTATCCATGACAGTATGCGACCAGTCACTCTCCACTCTTCCGTACTGAAAATACAAAGTTGAGTTCCTGAGTAAACGGAAACTTGATATAGCTATGAATATCATATACAGACAGTAAAACAATGGGAGGCTACTCATTGTGAGACAAACGCGGAAATAACGCCATATACATACGCTGTAAAATGGTATAATACAAACTTGCCTCCGATATATATTCATAATTGCACGGTTAAAATGGCTGCGTTCATTTATACTTCACGCAAGGCTTGATGACATGATCCAGTCGCCAATGGGCAAAGATATGATCGTTACAAATAACAAATAATAAAAATATTTGTAAGGCAGCATGACTAAGCAAATTGCTAATCAGGCTGCAGTTTAAACCGGATATCAGTATATTACTACAAGTCGTTAGTCGCATCGCAAATAGCAGAAAAAATGTACTTATCAATATACTTATGAAATGCTACTTCTATCTATGATACATATCTTTATTAGTAAATTATGTTTTGTGACTATGATTATATTTTAATTTGCAAGATGTACAATTTATCCGGGCTGGTAATAAAGATTGTCGTCTGATCAATTCCAATAAAACGTATCCTACGTTTCTAAAATGCAAGTACTGAATTATTTATGGTGAAACGGTTGCTTTTAGCAATATTATTGGGTCTTTGAAAAAACAACCAATCCAACTGTTACAATATTGAACCATTTTTTTCACAAGTCATAAAAATAAAATGGGTAGAAATGAGTCTAATCTAAGACGAAATGGAAGTCTGATTTATAAATCGTTATATGACACGAGTTACTGTAAACTAAGTTACGCGATAAGAATTTGGAGTATATATAATATTACCTATTCCATGCCATGGTAATTGTAAAAAGTGTTCCATATAATTAAAATCGGCTTATCGGCTTGTTTATTTGGTCATAAAATAAGTTAAGTCAGTACATGAAATAATAAATCCACGCGCTTTGGCGCAGCATATGCAAATATCAGTATATATTGATTTTTCAGATTGGGTTAAATGAATAAAACATCATAGCATCAGCATAATGCGCAACGCAGACAATGTTTCATTTTTTTGTCTTTATCCTGATTGGCCTACAAAATGGAGGCGTTGTTAAGATGCCGATCGCTGATAGAGTCACGCCCTTAACGAGAAGAATCAATGATATAGAATCAGACTACCGCTCGCTAAACTCTTTCGCAATCGTATTTTTAGCGACACAGCTTGACAATTCACAGAGTGTGAACGTCAAGTGTGCTCCTGGGTATTATCGAAAAATATAAACATTTTGTATTTATTTTGCATCCTGATTGGTCTACAAAATGGAGGCGTTGTTAAGATGCCGATCGCGGATAAGAGTCACGCTTCCTAACGAGGAGAATCAATTATATAGAATCAGTCCACACTTAAACTCATTTGCAATCCATTTTAGCGACACAACTTGACAATGCTCAGAGTGTGTACGTCAAGTGTGCGCCTGGGTATTATCGAAAAAGATAAACCTTTTGTAGTGAAAATAGGTTTTAGGTACCGATATAAACTATGAATGTTATTCTAACTATTTAACGTCTCAACTTCAATATCCTTCTATGGAGCTATATACCTAGAACCTGCAAAGACTAATAGAAGCCCCCCACAGAGTGTAACAACGTTGGAATTAAATTTAGACTTTCAACCAACACAATCAAACAATTCGTCGAACGGTGGATGACCTAATTTTCACCAGTCATCCGAATATCGCATTTCCAATTGTTCGATTATATAAGAAACAAAACGAGCTATTCCCAACACTGGGAATTCTATACATCTTTAGAATTTCAACATTCTATTCTCGGAACAATTGTTTCGTAGTACAAGGGGGGTCTTCGCATACTGTTGCTGCGGAAGATTTTTGGCGCTCCAGAAGTATGTGCACCAAGATGGCACTCAACCTGATAAGCCTAACCTGGTACACATACTATGTTCAGGTTGTGCGCCATCTTGGTGCACAAACTTCGTTTTTTTTTTGCAATATAAGGAAACTATATCAATTTCATTAATATTCCAGTTACCTGAATATCGGTAAGAACGTTTAAAAATCGTTTTGATAATTCTGCACCGCTGTCCATTGTAGGAATAAGTAATTCTTCATCCATATATAAAATACGATTTATTGGACAAACTACGCAAGCTGTACCAGCGCCAAACATTTCTATCAACTGTAATATAAAAATGAAAACTTCTGTAAAAAAGGAAACATGTTCGACTAGTCTAGTGGAGGTTTTTATATTATCATTCCAAGCTGTGAATGGTTCATCGAATCCTTGCAAAGGCGTAAATATTTGTAACCAAACATATTCAATTCAGTAAGTAAAATTATATGTAAACGCACAGGCCGAAAACGGGTTTCTCTAAAGAACTAGTTAGAAAATTAGCCTCATTATGCTAAAATTAACGGGAGTAAGTTACGTTAGTAGTCATAGACTTTAATTTCGGAAAATAGCGCAAACAAAATAATACCGGGCACCTCTAGCGACCTTCTGATATTAGGTATACTTGAATCCCGAGGGTTACGGAATCAATATGAAGCTACATTAGCATATTGGCATAGGGGCTGATAGGTATTGTAACAATCATGTTGTGCTTTATTGTTCCAAATAAAATAAATTTAAAAAATGGCCACAGCTTCTAGCTTATGGAAAAACTGTTCACATGGACCGTAACTAAACATTATATTGTGAACATTAAATTTGATGCTAAGTGGGATACGTCGACGCCCCCTTTAATCAGGCTGTACAAAGGGTTATTACTGGAAAACTATGCCATTTCGTTTCAAAAAATTTCCACAATATTAAATTAAAAAGGTCTCACCCTGTTTTCTTTGAGAGCTTTCTTCACATCACCCATGTTGAACCTTCTTTCAGTTACTTTGAACTCACCCCAGTCACTCGCGAGTTCGATAAGACTGTTACGTGTCACACCCGGAAGAATAATTCCTGTACTCAGTGGCATGGTGACGAGTTCTTTCTCTAAAATAAAATAGATTTCATTAGTGCATTAAAGTTAGTTTTGCTGACATGCTTGCAGTTAAACTCCACAAGATCATATGGTTTCACTGGGTAAATTTTGGAAAGAAATTTCATTCAAACAAAAATGAAGATATTTAGAGTCTCACTCAAAGCGAATGGTAATCATCAAATCTGAAATTGAAAAACGAGACCATGTGATAAATAGCAATTGGAAATTTTTAATGTGGAATGCAGTCTGCCCTATCGAGGGAGGCTATCATGGCTGATGGTACCTAGCTGAAAAAAAAATAGTCCAAACTAGGTATGGCTTGTCATGTAGTTTTAGCATACCACAATTCATTGAATATATTTATTCAATATATATAATTCAATAGCACTTTGAGTTGTAAACATTATATAAAACTTCTACCGGTTCCTCGAATCACGAAATTTTGTTTGGCTGACAATTTTGGATAATACACGTGACATTACAATTCTCGTATACACGATTCATTTGCAACAATCAGACGGTACTTCATTCTATGACCGGTAATTATAGGTTACATGTGCCGGGTCGTGATGCCTTACAACACCAGTTGTTTTTTGCAGGGCATAATGTTAACGATTGTTGCAATGTGAACGCACATAACTGAATTATCATTCATTGGTCATCATACGGTTAGAAATGCTGCAAATCTGCATGTTGACCATGTAATTACGCTGCCATCCCCGAGGATCAGTTCCAAGAATTATTTAATTACATCGCTAATTTCATGAAGAAGATGTATTTTACTGTCTATTACTCTATTTTATGTCTTTGTCTTATGGCATTGAAATATGAGCATACTGCACTGGCAGCATACATACATTTTTTATGCTTTGAAGGCGAATTGATAGATTCAAATCTCAAAAGCAGATATTGAACACGAGTTTGGGCGCTATGACATAAGATGAAACACGACATGTAGCCAGATGCTTCTCTCGATTTGATTTTTATTCAAATCCAATCATAAACTACAAGTTTTTGTTAAGTTTCGTGGGAAAAAGATTTATTGCATGTACCTGTCATCAAATGTAACGAGACATGTACAATGAATCATGAATCTAATATTAACCAACGAATCATGTAGTCATTAAATCGTGATACAAAATGAATAGTTTTTTAATCTCATAGTGACAAACTAAATGACAAATTGCAGTATTAGCATATGAGTATGGCGCAGAGTACACCAAGCCTAAAATACCTTCAAATCTGTTATTCCATACAAATGGAACATACAATTGAAAGGATGTGATTA
The DNA here is from genome assembly GCF_964204865.1 of Styela clava. Lineage (NCBI taxonomy): Eukaryota > Metazoa > Chordata > Ascidiacea > Stolidobranchia > Styelidae > Styela > Styela clava. The sequence continues at coordinate 9,613,662 of NC_135257.1, read as the reverse complement.
GTGGTTAGCCTCAAATACCATAATTGAGGATGTATTGCACAAGGCTCGAATTAAAAATAAATTTTCGCGTTCAGCCGACAAGTCTCGAAGCCACAATTCACCATGTCTTGTTTTAATGATAATGCCGTAAAAATCGAAACTGCAAGACCAATCACCATTCATCAACAGCGAATAGTTTCAAAATTACTAGCTAATTACTAAAACCTAGGCTACTTTTAGATTCAGAAAGTGATCCCCAAAATACAGAAACACTTCTGTAGAGTGAGGAATAAAATCTTAATATTGCGGTAGGCCGCAACGGGTACACAGCAAAGCGTTAAATTTTCACAGAAAGATGATTTTGATTTCTAACCTGATTGTTGATGAGTATTCAGAAATGGGTTTGTCAAGAATTATCCGAATAATAAATAATATTTTTGCCTAAAATATCCAAAGATGGATCACGATTCGATAGGTAATCGTAAGCATAAGCCGTAAGCATCTAAGAAGAACTCACCTCCTTCTTCATTGATCCAGTATACAAAAACATTCATTGTCCCGACTTCTGTTACCTCGTGATCATCACCGTACAACCACAAAACTTGCTGACAACCTCGAGATTGCGCTTCTTGTTGAACCTCTATCGTTGGACCGTAGTTGCTGAAAATAAGGTTGAAAATAACGTGTAATAATACAACACAGCAAGGTCACAGCCGAGTGTCGTAGGCTTTTTAAGTTCATACAATTTCATAGGTAATCACCTGAATTTATCACCATCAGCCGCCCATAAATAACAATATATTTAAATATAAGATTGGTGCGTGATTATTATATCGATTAGAGTCGAAACAAATTGATAGATTAATGGAAAAGTACTGAAAAATAACCTCGGTTTGTAAAATCGAAGATGACGTATGTATTTAAATAAAATAGCATCATAGAGTCGTTCGGGGGCGAGTGAGCTGTTTCTATATTACGCGAGCAATGCATCTAACAGGAAATGATACAGAGTCTGTTAATCCTGAATGAGGGAAATACGAACCGACCATTTGACAAACAGTTCAAGCCAGCGAGCATTTGCGGAGAAATTATAAGTGGAAATATGAAATTCGATAAAAACTACATACATACCTTCCTAATTTGTAAGCTCCAACACCGCCTGGGAAAGCTCTTATATATTTTGGATCTGCCATAAGTGAGACTGGTTCGAATGCTCCTGTTTCGAAGTAGGGGCCGACCGGGCATAAAATGCAGTATAATAAAGCTGAATTTGGTACGTTAACTCCAAGCGTTTGCTGCAAAATAGTGATATGTTTTGATTATCAAATGAAAGTAACAGTTCAGTTGTAAAGAGTGATAACGCCACATAAACCGAATCAAAACTTTAAATCATGCTTGAAGGAGATCAAATTTTAGCAAAGATAAGTGTACTTTACCTCTGTGCTTATGAAGGTTGGTCTTATGTACAGAGAAGCTTTGGTTGAAAATGGGACCCATTCGTTGTCGACTCTAATTAATTCGGAAATGCATTTCAAAAATTCTTCTTTATCAAATTCCTAGAAAAGGAAAAACGAGCATTTAACTAAGAACAAGCCGTCTCGCAACTGAAATTATATTCTGATTAAAGATCATCGAAAAACTACAATATGAACAATACTCAAAACACTGATCATATTTGTGACAACAATAAATTAATTAGTCATTCATAAGTTCCACTGAATTCGTTGCGTTTCTTCAGTATTCCCCGAAAAAGGTACACTTTTGTAAGGAAATAAATAACATTTCAAACAAGCAAATGGAGTTTTCCTATTTCTAATTCCGCTATTTAGCTTTGCCTTCATATATGAAATATACATAGTCATTTTCTCACGAGAGATGATGTACTGCGGGCTTCTAAATGGGATTCATACTTCACAAGAATAATTCAGTCAAAATTTGTTTTTCGCTCATGTACGTAAAACTAATTTCGGAATTGCAGGGTAGCAAATGATTTATTTAGATATAAGTCAACGCAACGGAAATAAATGGAATTAAAAGCTGTGTATATATCGTATTACTACAATGATCGCATACATTAAAGGTTTTCATCCAGTCACGATAGAGGAAAATCAAATATTATAGTCCATCAGAGTTGATAATGCGCTTAGAATGGAAGCAAATGTTTTTCGACCTCTATTTTTGGTGTAATTTATCATCCGAGACTCGTATAACAATATATGACATCATAGACCGATCATCATAGCAAGTTAGTGAGTAATCGTTGCATCATACGCTGGCCTGAAGGCGAAGCTCCATTCCGGTTACGCTTTTGAAAACGCCGGAAGAAAAATACCACTGAATGTGTAAACAACCGAAATATGATGCAACGATGACATAGGATGTACCAATATTGAATGAGTGTTATTTGTGATTTTTATTCTTGTAATATTTTGATAACTTCGTATGGAAAACTAGCTTTTACAAGCCAGTACGAAAATATTACAAACATAATATTGCGAAAGTATACCTTGTCATATGGCAAAGCGAAAAGAACTTTCAATGATGTATTATGTTGCCAGCCTTCATCGTGCGTTGAGTGTCCTTCAAAATTTGACCTAATTCATTCTAAACAAATGTAGCTTTCGCTCAAAGCGGCAATCATTGTTCTCAACTTCTCAAGCTTTTATGAGAACTACTTTTCTGATTTGCAGAAAGACGACATGTCTGTTGCCCGCGCTCATTATGAATTACTGTTTTTGACAAAAATTCAATACAAGTAAATTGGATAAATTTAAACAAGAGTTGACGTCCTAATTCACAGAGTGGATTTGGTCGAAATTAGAAATAGGAAAACAAAGAGCTTAATTCGATTAATTTTGTTGCAACAAAGGTGTTTTGGTTTTGAAATAAAAAATGCACCTGCATATTTGAGCAGCACGAAATGTTACGTATCACGTGGATAAGCAAACGTGCATACATATGCCGATTGGCGGCAATCGATTTCTTCTTATGTCACAATGAAAACTACAAGTTAACGACATCTGGATACATCACTTTCAAATGGTTCAAATTGTCACTTACCGGTAGTGCTGCTCTTTGAGCTGTCCTTAGCATTCTGTCCATATTATGCATGGGGCGAAACATGGCGATTCGATTATCGACCGTGCGATATGCTTTCATACCTTCGAACAGCTGTTTGTTAATTGTATTGAAAATAGGATTAGTAATTATCGAGTGTAATAGGGTAAACACTGAACGGACTTACGAAACAGACCGGTAAAAGCTAAGAAAGAATAGGTATTGATCCACCTTCCAAATCCAATTTTTTTGAATAACAAAAATCACCTGTTACTGTGGCATACCAAGATTGACGCATGAAGAAAATGACGAATTGAGTTAATCCAATAACCTATTGTAAACTAACATCTGTCAATATTTGACAACAAGATCCAGTCTGTAGTCATCGGTCAATATTTGACAACATGACACTCTTATTTGCACATAAAAGTTAACAACCTGGATGGCATAGTGAAGTGCTGAAGTAGCGGGATGCATGCTCAGATTTTGAAGCGGCTTGATCTGTGGAATTCCCCATCCTTTCTTTCTCGTCCATTCAACGGCAAACATGTGATCCGTGAATTGTTTTCCAAAAAGACATTGTTCTGGATTGGTCGGCTTTTCATTCAGCCTGTTGGATAGGTCGACTATCAAATCTGAGGCCTGCGCCGGACGAAAATAGGGCCATAAATTCAGAAAGTGTTCGAAAGGTTTTTCAATTTGAAAATTGTTTCCAAGGGTAATTCAACTTTTTTTTGGTCTATCCAGGCTATGTTTAGCAAAGTATTTAAAACAAATAAAACAAAAAGGTATTAAAAACAATCAATTCTATATGAGTCAAGTCGGGGCAATACAATTACAGCTTTGGGCGGCAAAACAATAAAACATAAGACTCACGTTAAATGAAGCACCGGAAGCACATCTTTTCTGAAACAGAAAAAACAAGGATTAAATACACCAAAACAGAAAACACCAATGGCATCTAACCTCTTTTGCTCACATTGCAAAATATCTGAAACAGATGGTGATGAAGTGACTGAACCCATTTCATAAATATTTTCTTCCAAGCATGGGATTTTTAATTTTCCAAAATTCAATAAAAATGTCAATAAAAATGATATCATTTGATTTGGAGTTGGTTCAAGAGTCTTATGAAACTGGTACAATTTATTGCGCGACATATAATGGAAATTGCTACTAATTGTACTTTGGGTACATACCACAAGTGATTGTTATTAATGAGTAGGAGCATGTTCATAATAATTCTTTCACTTCGGGCAGCATGCGCACGTATTATATCCCACAGGAAAGCAGCACGATACATGCGAACAAAATGTCATTTGAAAGACAACTCGGTTCAATGACCTCGTTCGATTACGCGAAGCTTAGGTTACATTCGGACGGTCAAAAAGCCACGTTTGTATCACGATGAAAGCTAAAAATCGTTTTATGTAAAGCTATCAGGGATCGAGAAGTGAACCAAATTGTGTTTGAATGTGCCGAACCGACTGGCCTGACACCCGACAAATAGCATCATTTCGCGTGGTTGGAGCCTACGCCGTATAAGATGATTATTACTATTTTTCAGATCTCAGGCCAGTCGGTTTGGCACGAATGTACTATTTTATCATTTCATATTTACTTAAAACGGCGTATATTTCAACGACGCGCATGAAGATCGACAAAATGGAGTGCCAATCGTCTACTGGAATAATGAACTATATAACTACGTGGAAAAGTACTGGGAACATTTCCACTGCTAGTGTTGACAAGTTGAATCGATGATAAAATAAGTTTGGGGAGAGTTTTTCGTGATTGAGCTTTGACTGATATTATTTTATCCAAGTATACATGTTTAGGTATACATACGAGCTAACTAAATTAGTGCATTTTTCTTGATGGTATACCAAACTATGAGATCAGGAAAAGAGTTAAGCACAACAAACAAACGAAAAAACGATTGCTCGTCCCATATTCATTTCCGTTAATTTAGTTATAATATTTAGTGCAGTTGCTATATAACAGTATTAGGCTGTAGTATATTGAAAATGCAATAATATAACTATCACTATCGAATACACACCTGTGTTGTACGCAGTATCTCCACGAAACGAGCCCCCAGCTTCGGACGTAACGTTAAAGCCATTTCAGTGTACCGCTGCTAATACCTAAATTATACTACGCTACTGTTTATCAATTATAAAACGAAATTAGTAAAAACGACGGATTGACTAATTAGGTAATTAGTTTTACGCGGTGTTTCGCCGCTCTCAGACGGTCCCTTAAAATCACTTCCATATATAATATATAGCTGCTTGTATAAAAGGAATGGCTATCAATTGCGATAAGCAACAGTAGACTAAAAACGTGAAGTAACCCTACATTGTAAACAATGAATAATGACGTAACAATGACGTAAATTATAGCCGGTACATGGTACATGTGTCTAACTGCTTTCTGTAGTTTTCTCACTATGTGAACTATCTTGAATTTTGTTATAAAAGTACTGAATTCATTCCTTGCGATTCACACTATTAAACATATAGTCAGAACTATATCTCGCACAGAACGAGCGGCCAACATGCGTGAATAAAGGAATGATGACATGCTTGAAATTGTCGCTTTAATAAAGACGTAGGTGTGTTTTCGTTCTCACATGCCATTGGCCAGAATGATTGGCGGCGTGTAAATCATGGCTTTGACCAAATCGTGATTACTCCACATCATCACCTGGCGGTGGTGAAGATTGCTAATCGTGGACAACAACGATATTACTTTTTTTTAAGTTCAACCTAACGTCTGCTGTTCTTTCGTCCTTGTTTTCACAACTATTCAGTCTAAGTTATTAACAGTTACGATTTATTTTAACCGTTAACTGACATCCCAGGTACAAATCATCTTTATAATGTACAGTTTCTTCAAAAATGATTACGTCATCGCAAATTTCTCTCCTGTGTCGTTTAATTCAAAAGAATAGCACCAACTGCATTGGTAAGGACATAATACATGTGTAAAACAATTGAAGTACCAAGATTGCCGATTATGAAGATTTGACAATGATATATTGAGAATCAGTTTACGGTAAGAACTTATTGTTCACGATTTTATTGCAAAATCGTTTATTCAATGTTCGCAGTTGATGTTGTTTTTCTGTATGATATTTCACATATTGAATTGATCATTACTGCAATGGCTTGGGTGTTTCAAAAGTATAACAGCCGGGAAGTTCCTAAACATTTGAGTCTCTTTTATTTATATATTTCTGGCCCAAGCCTTGCGTTTAACTAGGTTTGTGTTTTTTGTATTGTATTGGTGTATGTGTGCTGGTGGGCGAGCACATGATATTTCTCATGTTTTAAACTTTTTTAAAGGTTTTGCTCGCCCTGCAGAATTCTCCATTTTAAATTTGTGTATATTATGGAGTATTCGAATACTATCTATCTAAGTAAAGTGAACTACAACACACTAAAAATATGAAACGAAAAAATTCAGCGTAAAATTTGCTTGAAATTTCCGCAACAGATAAAAATGCTATATTTAGCGCTATTCTCGATAATCTGCATCCCAAAAATTTTGCGTTCTGTTTGGTACCAACGGAAACGATACCGTACGCACTGAAGATGAAAAACACTCCTTTCTCCGCAATGTGCCCTCTGATCCATTGTCCGCTTCAGACGTGTTCTACTCAAAGTGACTATATTCACTTTGATTCTACTAAACGAGAGAGCAATGCTTGAATATATGGACACGACGACCGAAACGAAGTAGTACGGGTATCTGGTCCCCTGCATTACTCGTACAGTTTTCCCGACGTCGACTGACCACCAGTTCGCAACGATTGCGAACGCAGAGCCGCTACAGGGTGCCCAATATTTATTCTGATGGCGTCATCACATACACAAAAATCCCATAGAGGCCACAGAAATTTTCGAAATAGCCCCGTAGGGAAAAGTACAATCTTTAACCACTGCAAATTTCAAAGCAATTAGCCCAGTTGGTAAAAATAAAGGCGATTTTTTTCACAACAACAATAGCAACAACACTATCATAATAACAAAACGATCCATAGGTCTATTTCGTGTCCTATTATCGCTAGGAATTTATTCCGAAGCACGATGAAATAAAATGTTAGGAATGTTCAATAGATTTTGTATTCTACATGAATATATATATTAAAATTCTTCGGGACTGTATTTGGGATGGAAGCGTTATTAATTAATGTAGTCGCTCGTTGAAGTTAAATGCAATGGCTATGGTATTTACTATTTAGCGATTAGATTACCGGACGTGGATTAATCAATACCAGTTGAAAATATCAGCTCTTTTAACAAGGAAATTTTCTACCACCCTCCATTTTGGGTAAGAGCATGAGTGGATTTCGTCAATTGAACTTTCATAATCGAAAGCGAAGTGCGGATGAGTTATCTCCATATTTGGCCATAGTTTGGTGATCCATGGTCTACTCTTTATGGTTATTTGAAACACTTATTATTATCATATTTTGTTGTTCATCATGTCAGTGCGTAGCTATAGGATGTGTGCCACCTGGAAGATCCATGAATTTGAAAAATGGTTCCGATTCAGAAATACTCAGTTGAGCTGCGTTATGCAATAATGCGTGTCAGGGACCCGCCATTTCGGGTTGTAATATTCGAGATTTTAATAGTTGTTGGGAATTTTGAAATGTCTTCTATTCATTGTATTATAAAAATAAGTAGTCAATATGCTAAATAGCCTGTAGGTGTATTTTAATGCAAATTAGGCAAATTTTCAAATGAGACAATTTGTAGTTTTGCAGTTCTTTCGGTACTCCCGAAGTATGTGAACCCGTCCTATATGATGGACACCGGAACGTAGTATGTGTATCAGGTTAGCGTTAGAACATAATTTAATTCCAATTTTCCATATTTTTAGTTCTATTACGAGTTCGGGAACTAGCCAAGTGACTCCCGTAGTATTTGTAACTGAAATTATGGCCTAACCCGAACCTGGTACACATATATACTACGTTCCGGTGTCCGCCACTTTGGTTCACATACTACGGGAGTACCATTGTTTCAATACTTCCATTCCTGCAAGTTTTTCAAAAATTTATCAGCATTATACTGTTCATGCCTTAAGTAATATTGATGATGTGCAGTGGGTTTGGTGGATTTTTAAGGGAAATAAACTGTGTTCAGCCAATTGATTGTAACATTAATTTTCTAATCTACAATTTCTATAACTATTTTCTGTCGATTACCTTTATACGGGTCTATTGCTTCAAAACAATGGGATCACTGACTAATTTTTCCAAGCTTTTTTTCATCAAGCATCGATGCAGGTAAGCAGGTCGAGTAAATTCAATTAGGAAGTCGCAATCTAAAAATAATAATGCCACACAACAGCAGAGCAGATAATCATTTCATGCCATGAGGGATACGATAAAGCAGCAATAATAGTGGAATTCTTTTATGAATAAACTTTTGTTTGTCCATCAGATTAAAGTATAGCGCAAATTCACGTTATACTTTGTATAATTTTTAAAAAGCTTCGCTATCGCCCTGCACAAATAATCTGGTGATAACGTTGGACATTACTAACCTCACTCGTTTAGAATTCAAGTTTTAAGTCTAAGATTCTATACAATATGACTTTTATTCAGGAAACTGAGCCAATAGTCCCCTCTGCACAAATAACCGAAATGTGAGTAAAAAAAGTGCGCCCTATTTTAACTGCGTACAATCATAGTTTCAAAGGCCATTTTGCGTGAGAAAAATCTTAAAAACAGCTAATATTTTCTCCGACGAGCATCAGACATCGCCATTTCTTGCAGTATTTACGGTGCCAAGCAAGACTTAGTTACAGCCCCCTTTTTAACAGCTTTCAAAAACCATATTTTTTAAACGCTTTCCTACATATTTGACGTCAAAATCGAAACAGTATATTGTAATAGTCTATTTCCCGATAATGCATTGATACCACTACATCATTTAAAAAGTCGCGGATTTTACCGATTACTATAAAACGCTTTTTTGAACACTATCCCGAGTCCGAACGCGTGTCCCGAGGTCAGACAAAGCGGGATCACGTGGCCCCCGCTTTCAGATGACGAGTAAATTCTGGTAAATTATTGGTGGACTTTGGTCTAGTCCTCTAGTGACTTGTCGCCTTCGAATAATTTCGATATCACAATTCGCAAGTAACTGTAAATTCAAATGGAATTAAGGAATGGTATATCACCTCATAAAACTCATAAAATGTCACAAAATCACGACGTGTTTACATAGGCTTCAGATGAGAGGGACGTTTTTGATCGTTATATTATAAAGCTAAAATTAGTTTCTGAAATTAATAAATATGTATGTTTTGATTAGTGCTTATAGAATATACTTCCAGAACCGCATCGGAATGATGGATGATTCAGCAATCTCAAATATTCACAGAGTTCAAACGTCTACCCTAACGTTGTGTTTGAAGTTCCTCGAAGCTGATTAACTGGAATCTCTGTGCAATCACCAACGCTTCAGAATTTACTGGAATAGTGACACAACTTCGACTGCAGTTATTGTAATTGTCGTTCGTTACAAGAATTGTGTGTCGTGCAAGGTCGGTTACAGGTCATTACAATTATTACAACGCTATTCTTTTTAAAGTGGTCGAAGTAGCAAAAGAAGGCATGTTCCACTAATTATTTGTTCAAAAATAGTAAAAAGTAAAAAAACTTCTCTCGTTTTTATAGTCTTCTCCATATTCAGGCCACAGATAAGCGGTTACTGACACAAGCAATGTCGTGACAGGCGCGTTGTTTGATAAAATATACTCTCGTATCTTACATGATGAGTTATTAATTTTGTGACCTTGAATCCTCTATAACTGCAAGCATAAAATTTCTCATAATTTCGATATTCGTAATGAACATATAACGTATTGAAAAACAAATAAGTTGGAATCTATAAAACACTGTCTACTTTTCAGATAATCTCTATTTTCACCAAGTAAGCATTTACAGGTGACGCTGGAAAGTTCTAGATAATACAGATAGATCAGTTCATCATCTTATTACCAGAAGATTTTTCGTTGACGCTGAAAAATTTGCGTTGTTACTATCAGCGCCAATTTCAGCGTTAGGCCAAGTTACGGAGCCGCAATTTGCAAACTCAAGTTAAAAATTGGCCGATTACAACTTTTTCAGTACATCATTGCAAATTTTGAGATTGTGGGACTATTACAAAACTTAATATTAATAAATAGGATTTAACGTTTTATATCAAACGTGCCACTCTAGTTTATACACTGACACACTGAAGCAGATAACACTTAAAATTCACAAATGTGAATGTGACCACAATTCACAGTGCCTTTTAGTAGCTTTTAAATTTACTTTTAATATAATTTCGTTCCTGGACCTATTTTTAGAGCTTCTACAGCGCCAAACATGAATATCTTAACTTCTGAACTGTCGAACCAAGCCTGTCAACAGGAGTCGTTCATTGACTTCACGTTTCCGTCATCAAAATGCGAAACATCAGATACTATTGCTAATCAAAGAGAAAAAATTAAGCAAGAACCAGCAACAGAAAATTCTTCTGAAGAAGTACATCAATCGGAAAAAGGTAAAGATATTTGTCCTATAAATGTTGAACTAAAGCAAGATTGATTCTATTTTCATTTAGGATATGTAAATAAATGTGGCGTATTCATGACAAAACATAAACACAATCTCATCTATATAAAAAAGAACATTTCCTATGATACCATTGTTTCAACCGAAATTTTTAATTGGTTACGGGTCATATATCTTAATAGGACCAATAGATTAAAAAGGTTTTGCGTCAGCGGGGAGTTTTAACTTCGTTGTATGGGTTTTCAGCATTTCATTATAGCGGATATGTTTTTATTTAAATTGTTACTATACATCTTCAGCTCCACAGAAGAAATACGTTTGGAAATTTATATTGAAAAACGTAATTCTGATGTCTGGACTTCATATTATCAGCATATATGCGATCTTTCGGCTTCCTCACATGAAAATGTTCACAATCTTAAGTGGTATGTATATCTATTTTTTTTTATTTAGGTTTACGTCACTAAAATGTAAGATGTCACACTAATATTTTTCGGTAAATAAATTATAGCTGAAGGTTGATAAAAAAGATTTTCGACCAAGTTATACTAGAAATTTTTTTGGGAATTTTTCAATTAGTAAATCCAATGGGAAATTACTCTTTCCGATTTGAAAAATACCATATGGTTGCTAATATACTGCGGAGTTCATTGAAGATAATTTTCAAACATAGATATTTCCCGAAAATTGCAAGCTAAAATCTTTTCTTGTCTAATGGTGTTCTTATCTATTATTTTTCTGAAAATTCGTAATACAAATACCAAGAAATTACCAGTAAATTTCACACTTCAGTGGTATTGTGAAAACAAACTTTGGTATCTATTGTGGACTTCCTATAATAATCTTTCGAACCAAGGCTTTCCTATAATTCCAGCGAAACCAAGGTCAGTCGGCATATTGTTTGCATTCTCGTTGATCAAGGGTTCAACATTGATTTATTACTGTAAAACAAACAATGTCGTGGGTTTGTTTGGAGAAGGAAGTGCATTACAATATGTGCAAATATATAGGGAATGTGTTTTCAAACAAGTATTCTTTTAATCCAGAAATTTAATTTAGTGGACTGAAATTTTTTAAATTGCACATATATAATATACGGCAGATATATTGATAATACCACGCGGATAGAAGATCATTTATCGAAATTTCCATTTCAGCCATTGTATCTCATGTACTGGCTCTACTCGGAGTAACTGCGGGAGCACATCGCTTGTGGACGCACAGAGCATACAAAGCAAAACTTCCGCTGCGGATCTTTTTGATGATTTTGGATTGCTTGGCTCTTCAGGTATAATTTGCAAAACAATTTTAAATGCGCTTATATATTATAACCTATGGCCATACAGATCAACACTTCATAACTTTATTTTCAGAATTCATTATTTGATTGGTGCCGAGATCATCGAACTCATCACAAATATTCAGAGACGGACGCAGACCCACATAACGCATGCCGTGGATTTTTCTTCAGTCATATGGGTTGGTTGCTCATTCGAAAACATCCAGACGTTGCAAAGAAAGGACGAACTATTCAAATAGATGATTTGATGAAGGATCCAGTGGTTCGATTTCAACACAGGTGGGATCAATAATAATGTTTATATGAATTTATTCGATCACAAAAAACCGTATTGAGACTCTATATATATATATGTTGCGCACAGCTAAGTTTCATATGACATTTTCGGATAGGTTTCATATTTAGTCCGAGAGAGTGGAAAGGTGACAATTCTGACAAGGTTAGAATTCTGTAATACGAACTACAGTAAAATTAACCTAAAGTTTATATTTTTGTATTCAGATTTTACGTTCCCTTGGCTATCTCGATTTGCTTTGTGTTGCCGTCGGTGATACCGTGGTATTTTGGTGGAGAGACCATTTGGAATGCATATTGTATGGCTGCATTGCGCTACTGCGTTTCATTGCACCTAGCATGGTGCGTTAACAGCGTTGCACATATGTATGGAAATCGTCCTTACGACAGAAGCATACACCCTGTTGAAAATTTATTTTTGACGTGGATCGTGTTAGGTGAGTGGGCATATGCAAGCATCATATACGCTACTTCATTTTATTTTTGACTAACCTCATCTTTGAATTGCATTTGGTTAAATAGTAATAAGCCTATGAGATTCACATTGGAGAATTAAGTGACAAGAAGTACTAGGCCAGGCAGTTCAACTTGATATTTTTTCGCAGGTGAGGGATTTCACAATTATCATCATACATTTCCTCACGACTATGCAGCAAGTGAATACGGAATGAAACTTAATCTGGCAACAATTTTTATCGATTTCATGGCCCTTATTGGTCAAGCTTATGACCGTCGATCGATGAGCAAAGAAGTTATTGAAGCCCGTAAACGAAGAACGGGAATGTATTCTGACGTTCAAGAAATAGGATGGTGAAAAAGACATTTCCTGTCTTTTGGTGATTTTGTACATGCAATAATTTTGTTTAGTAGTTTTACAATGAGAACATTCCTACATATATATATATATATATTGTGATATATTGCGTTGTTAGACTGTTCCAAGGGTGCCGCGCTCGATAACCCGAATTGGTTTTCGGCGTCTCCTTTCATCCTGAAGTGCGATTTTTTATTTTCTCTGAATTTGTGTATGTATAGTTTGTATTTTCAGTATGGTGAAGAAATGAATTAATGAATATCCTACTTATTTCTGCGTCATTTGGTAATAAAGCTTCAGTGAGCACCGGGTCCATTCAGTGAGTTCGTAGATGAGGATACATTTAAAAAAAATCTATCTCGAATACATTGATACCACGTATTGCATCGGTTCTGAACCCTTTTTTGGAGGGGGGTGTTTTTTTAATAACATAATCTACGTGTTTGTTCTATTTATCATACCTATTCAGAGCGTCATGTCAGTTGTATCTACATCCCCTTCCCAGTGTCTGGTCCGGGTAATACATATTGATTTTGGTAGTGACGCAAATACATGGATGTATTACAAAGTCAACAAACTACCGCACATCGATCCATTAAACAGAGCTTTCCCTTAGCTTCCCTGGGCTGCAAGTCACTGTCCTTCACTCAATATTATTGCAACTCCTCACATTGTTGGAGCGCGAGGAGTCATATTAGCTTGCCAAGCATTGAGGTTTACCGTATACACGATAAATATACAATGTTGTCAAGAATAAATCACTATAGGATATTTCCACGACTTTCTTGTTCTCGATGTCATTACGCATTCAACAGTAGCGTAAGATTTTCAAGCATGATTATAACATGGACTCGTTTTTTTGTAGTTTGTTTTCATAATTGAAGATATCAAAAAATTTATATTGACATTTGTTTGAGCATTTGATAAAATGAAAGTTTCCAATATGTGACACCAAAGCCCATATATACCCAAGTTGCGCAACAATGGAAAATGGCCGCCATTTTCGATCAACATCGCCTGCATGGCTACGGCGGTTCTGCGTGATCCGCGGCTAGGCTGGTAGAGGCTGTGTGACACCCCGACACCGACACAGTTTACAAGCGCCATCTAGTGAAAAAGGGAAAGAGATTTGTGATGGTCGAGTGTCAATTACAGGTACCGGTATGCCATTATAGGCCTACATAGAATTTTTACGAAGTTAAGATAGGGGTCAGCGAAACATTAAATGTAACTGATTGTCCTTAGTCCGCTAGTAAAATTGCACTGTCCATAATGGGACCGTTGCCCCCACTGCCCGATGCGATTCCTATCACTGTGTCGGCAATATATTAGTCTATATCAGTAGGAATATATACGGTACTGATATATGCGATGATAGTGATAACCACAACAATACTGCAATAGACCAATGTTACCCCAGCCCACTCTCGGCTCTCGCTCAGCCCACACGCAATAGGCTAACTGTCTTAAATTTTAGAGAGTTCAAAATAGGATAACGATTACAAAATTAGGCTTATATTATGGTATATCTGTAGTCTAAATAATACTGTAATAGTGTAGAGCAGAGGTCGGCAACCTGCGGGCCGGATCCGGCCCGCGGAGGAATATAATCCGGCCCATGACGCTTCACTGAATTATAGTAACAAATTATAGCTGTTTTGTCGATTATATTCTTTACACAAAAATTCTTTTATTACTAAATTATATTATAACCTAAAAAGTAGTCTATATAATTCACAATTACTCGTTTCATGAGCCTATAATTTAATTATAATTTAGACAAATGGCAACAAAACGCAGAAAAGTTGATGCTAAGTGCAGATGGTTTAATGGCGCAAAAAATATTAGAACAGTAAAATGGTCAGTCTTCGCGCACTGCTTAAAATTTTACTTCTGATCTGTGTGATAAAATGTGATTCATCGGTCATCCATTCGATTTTTAACTTTCCAAAAATATGTGCGACCCGCCAATGACTTGCAACCTTTAATTTCGGCCCACGAGCGACAAAAGGTTGCCGACCCCCGGTGTAGAGCATAGGCCATACGGTAGTCTACAAACTCGTGAGTATTATAAAGTTATCATAGAATTCATGAAATTGAAAAAAATTACTTTGCAAGACGCTAGGCAAGAAAAGCAAATGATAAAATAGTCAACTCGATGAGGAGTAACAATACTTCGAAATGTGGAAATAAAATTGAACAACTTACGAAATTTCCTAATTTTGCAAGAGAGCTAAATTTATTGTGTAACTCTGTCTAAAGCCAGTTATCTATATAATATATAGAAGTATGTATCCAAATGTATATATAGGTGTATGTGTATATCGTAATAGGTAGATAAATGTTAATTGGAAAAACTTGTTAATACATGCTTTATCTAAAAATACTACTATTGTAATCATATAAATGATGGTGACCTATGGAAATCATAAAAAAAAGGATAATGACGGTGACGAGTTTTTCCTTGGATTTATAATAACCATGTATATCATATTATTAATGTACTGTTGGTCATATTTTTTGATAATATTTTATTTATGTTTTTTATCATCATTAAAAAAAAAAATTAAAAAAAACTACTAATTTGTACAACAAAATCAACAAATAAAACTAGGAATAACAGGGAAATAATGCCCCTGATAAAAATATTCTGATGTTATTGGCGTATATGATTGTTTACTTTTATGTCTATAATTCTTTATTTAATATTTACTGGTAAATATCTATCCCAGCTCAGTCAGCTATATCTCTATATTGTGATGTCTGGATATGGCATGTTGTGGTGAATTTTTTGACCTAATTTTTAAAAATATTCAAGAAATTATGTTTTTGGCATTGTGCTTGCTAATGATGTTTTTTTTTATTTAGCAAAATATAATATACAATAGAACCTTTCACTTTGCCCAGTACTGTACCAGCTTACTGCATTGTGGTATCCTCGATTCCCACACAGTTATACACTATTACCAGCATACAGTAACTATAATAAATAATGAGTTTATTAGTAAGGTTTAAAACATACAGAATATAGTATGTGTTCACTTCACCTAAAATTAATGAATTATTTCACACACACACACACATACTGTCCGACTGTATAACAATATAACTAAATATTTCTGTATTTAGGTGTTGATACCTGGTACCTATAATGTTTCTATCAATACTGTGGTGATTTGTTATATTAATGAGGCATGGCACAAAATAATGCAGCTCCACAAAATCTGGTTTTGGCTGGGCCAATGCAAATTGAAGAAAATGAACAAAATAATATAAATGATGTTGGTGAAAATGAGATAGAAGGCAATCCAGCGAATGGTAATAATGGTGCAGGAAATGGAAACAATTCAAATCATAGACCACCTGTAGGTGCTGTTGCTGGAATTCCGAATAGAAACCTGATGGCAAATGCTGCTCCTAGGGCGGAGGGTGCTGCTGCCCAAGGAATTATAGTGAGAGATAGAGAGCCACGACCACAGCCAGTGGTTGGTGTGCGCCCGGTGGCATCATCGAGACCACTTTATAACTGGCAAGCTACAAAAGCTACCTTGAAAGAAAGATTCCAATATCTTCATAACAATGAAATCTTATCAGATGTTCGGTTCATTGTTGGAAGAGGAATACAGACACAGCGAATACCAGCTCATAAGGTGGGAAATTTTTGTGATCAGTACACTTTATTTATTTACAAGAAGTTTTTTGGTAACAATATTTGTATGTTTTTTCTTACAGTTTGTGTTGTCTGCTGGAAGTGCAGTTTTTGATGCAATGTTCAATGGAATACTTGCTACACAATCAAATGAGGTTGAATTGCCTGATGTTGAAGCTGCTGCATTTTTAGAATTATTGCGATTTTTATACACCGATGAAGTGAACATTGGGCCTGAAACAGTCATGACAACTTTGTAAGTTACAGTCATATTTTCCGGATTTGATGATGTAACAGTCTATTTGAAGCATGAAGTGTCTTGACCTCCATATTTTGTTCATTTCGAATAACGCTGATAGAACACTTGCTTTATTCCTTATCAAGACCAATATATTATTCCTAATGCTTGATTCACTTGAATACCTCATTATTTTTTCTATTGATTGAGATTAATTAATTTATTTGTTATCAGATATACAGCAAAAAAGTATGCAGTACCTGCGCTTGAATCTCATTGTGTCGATTTTCTGAAGAAAAATCTAGGACCACATAATGCTTTCATGCTCTTGACTCAAGCAAGATTATTTGATGAACCACAACTTGCATCGCTTTGTCTTGAAAGCATCGATCAAAACACTGCTGAAGCATTGAGTGCAGATGGTATTTTATTATATTGCCACTTTATCATTTATAAATTTAAATGGATGAGTATCATCGTTTTGTCCAGTATCCTGTATATAAGCTTGTTATTCAGTAGAATATTTTCATTGTGAATACTTTAATGTCTACGCTAAGTCGCTAAAACAATTTAGTGACTAGCACATACCCGAACAGGATCGTTAACTATATGCTGTACTTTCTATATGATTACATCATCTTTTCCATTTCTCTTTCATCGATAATAGCTATGAAAATTTTTTGAAATATTTCTACATTCAAATATTTTAAGATATTACCAACTTTATTAATTGTAAGGGAAGAAAGATCTATAATTCATAATTGAATAATTCTGACCTTTGTATAAGAACACTTGTTTTGTACACATTTAAAGGCTACCATTGAGGTAATATTAATGCTCTCATCGCTTCATTATTTCTTTGTTTCTCAGGTTTTACTGACATAGACTATGAAACTTTAAAATCAGTGTTGGAGCGGGATACACTCGGAATCCGGGAAAGCAAACTATTTGTTGCAGCTGAAAAGTGAGGGTTTACACACTTTGTTTGCAAGGATAATTCATGAACTTATTATTTACTCACTGTGTTTAATGTTTTTTTTTTCTTAAAGAATTGAGATTCTAACTCTATGACTTGACTCTCAAGTCGTTTTCAAGCGGGGAATTATGGCTATATGACAGACCAACTTTACTTCTAGGTCAAGCTTCAAATGATGCTGCATACTATATGCAATTTCTTACTCAATTATGGTATATCTGTAATATTACTGATAGGCAATATAACTAAGATAAATATGTAATAATAGTCATATAATTTAGGAAGCAGAAACCATTGATTTTAATTTAGACCTGTTTGTTGGCAGTTGCAACATTATTATTCATTATAATATATTTTGTTAATTTGTAGTTGGGCAGAAGCCGAATGTGAGAGGCAAGAACTTGAAGTTACAAAGGACAATAAAAGAAAAGTTTTGGGAAATGCAATCAATTGGATACGATTTCCAATAATGTCAATAGAAGAGTTTGCACAAGGACCTGCACAATCGGGAATATTAACAGAGAGAGAAGTCGTCGAACTCTTTTTGTATTTTCATCTAAATCCTAAACCAAGAGTGAGTTATAATTTTGCATTTGAAACCTGATTCATTCCATGGTTAAACATATTGAAAAATAGGACTAGGACTTGTTATTTTGGTATCTTTGTTATTAACAAGATTTCATTTAAATTTTATCATCAATAAGATTGGAGAAATCCATATAATAGATATAGGAATCAGCTTTTAATTTAGGCAAACTATCTTGTTTGAAACGTTCATTGTATCTATTATTATAATTGTTATTCAAATAGTATGATGGTCTAAAATTTGATAATTACAATATCTTTATTCAACAACAATTTTTTCTTCGCAGAGATGGAATATAAAATAGTAATTTTCACTCTGTGTGAAGTATTGGTAATAAATAAACATTTTTGGTCTATTATTAACTGTAGTATTGCTTGTGTAACTTGCTATGACATGTCTATTTTTAAAAAAATTTCTATTGTGTTATCTCCAGGTCCGTTTCTCGGATCGACCTCGTTGTTGTCTGACAGGAAAGGAACAGTGTGTTCATCGCTTCATGGAGGTTGCGCAGAGGTACAAACTTTAATATTGTATGATTAAAATAAATCAGTTCTTGTTCAGAAAATATTATCGATCTTAGTTGAGCTGGCACATCGAACATTATTTTTTGTTTCTCTTTCCATTTTATTGATCCTGAATTCCTAACTTTTTCAAATCAAAATATTTAGCACAGATTACGGTAAATGTAAACTTGTGTTAAAGTGGCCAGAACACAGAATCAACTTCAAGAATGTGCTGTTGCGCTTATTTAATTCCATTCAAAGGAAAGTAGGATATTGCTGTATATCAGAATATGGATGTCTAAACAAGAATCACATACTTGGATGATCATTTCTTGAATAATCATTTAGAGTGATAAATTTGGCATCAGTCGATGCACCACACAAGATAGCTTTTTTAATGTTATGTGCATTTCAGTATCTATTTCATGAATTTGAAATAACCAAAATATCATGAATTTTATAATGCAAAATCAAAATCATTCAATATGGAAACTCTTTTTACTACAATAGATTGAATTAAAGAACAAGTCTGACTAATGCGACAAATGCATATCCAGTATTGTTCAATATCGCTGAATTTGCTATAATCAGTTGGAATTTAATTATTCTTTCTCAGAATAAAAATCATTTTATTTTGCCTCTCCATGCAAAGCAATAGATTGATAAACTGACAGAACAGTCCAACATTTTTTCGAATATAGATGGGGTTATTCAGGCACCAGTGATCGAATAAGATTTAGAATCAACAGAAAAATATATATTGTTGGTTTTGGTTTATATGGAGCAATACATGGACCTGCTGATTATCAAGTTAATTTACAAGTAAGTAATAGTACTATAACATCATACAAAATTCCTATACATCACGAAATTACCATATCTTTATAGTGATTTCACCAAGGCTCAAGCCCTTCAGGAAAATTCAAATTTGAGGCGAATAGGAAGAAAACCGTTTTCTCATGGTTAAGTATTTACATATAGAATATGTGTTTATGAACAAATATGAAACTTGATGGTCAATAATTCAATAGACTGATGGATTTGCAGTATTCATGATTTCTGCTAATTTTGTATTTATTATATGCAGATTGTTGTCACAGACACTGGTGTTGTTATTGGGCAAAATGATACTGGATTCAGTTCAGATGGTTCAGATAAAAAGTTTCGCGTAATGTTTAAAGAACCTGTCGAGATTTTACCAAATGTAACATATGCTGCTTGTGCTACATTGAATGTGAGTTGCTGCACCATGATATGAATATTTTATTAGTTTCAAATGTCACGGGAGGGTTATCACTGTGAATTTGTGTTTTGCCGTGGAATTTGTTTTTTGCTCTATGTTTTTTGATTGGCAAGTGGGGTTTTGGTTACACTGTACATTAATATCAAAAAAATTATTCTAGTTGAATTAGTCAACTTTGTATGCATGTAAGATGTAATCATAGTTTTTCCAATTTAAGCATTTTTTAATTTCACTCACTTGACATTTCAATCTATAGCTTTGTAGTATGAGGGCTGTGTATGCAAACATGTAATAATGAGATTTTCATAAATTCTGACCTAAACTAAAATGAACTAAAAATTCAAATGCATTGCATATTTTCCACTTTTAATCATAAACCGTAGTCTATTTTGAAGGACATCATCTGGCGTTCAGACATTCAGTGTCTCTCTGCATTTTGTGTGCTCTCTATTAGAGTCAAATTCTTCATGTTGGCAGCACCAAAGTTCACTATTATGGCGGCCTAGTTACATTCTATTATCAAACTTTTCCTTCCTAGCTTGTGCTATTTATTAGGAGTGCCAAACATTTGAATTACATGTTGAATTAGGCAACAATGTTCTTTGTTTCATTTTGTAATACACATCTTTGTTTGTCTTAGGGTCCTGATAGTTACTATGGGACAAGAGGACATCGAAAGGTTACTCATGAATCACCAAATGGAACTAAAACTCAATTTTGCTTCACATATGCGTCTGGAAATAACAATGGTACTTCACCGGATGATGGACAGATTCCTGAAATAATATTTTATACATGACCTATATATTGGGCTTGTTTCATATTTCATACATGAAAGGAAAGGCAATGCTCAAGGGACAACACCACCTGCAATGGCACTTATTCTACTCGTTTTATTATTTTCACCAACTTCCGTATTTCGCAGAAATTCTATATTCTGTAAATTGCTCATCATTCCATTCAAAATAAATCTGTGATTATATAAATCCACAATTTATAGCACGTTGTTTTTTTGCTGGTCTCAACTGAAATCTTTTTCAAAAATTATCGGGTATCTTTTTTGTTTATTATTACTTATACTTATGTATTATTACTTACGCTGTATGAAGCAATACGTATGTTTGGCACGTCACGTTTTTCCTATGTTTGGTTAAAATATTGCATATTCTTTATCAAATAGGGCCAGAAGGTTTGGATTAACCTCTTTATTTTGGCATACATGGCCACATTGTATCATGGTTAAACCAGAACCATGGGCTTATTATTTTCAAGCATATGCAACTTGTTCTACCAGTAAAAAGACACTAGACTATATTGGGGTTACTGGATTTTATCTGTTAAAAGTTCTGATTTATGAACAGCCATGTTCAACTTCTTGCAGAATTATTTTTTAGTCCGATAAGCAACAGTTTTACTGTTGCTTCCTAAGAGTTTCAAATTTAGCTTTATCATAAAGTTCCACATGATTTTGTTGCCAATGCTGAACATGATGTATTTTGTGTTTTCAATTTTTCATCACATGACAGTTACAGCTGATGTAATAGATTAAAAAAAATAAAGCTGACAACTGATCGCAAACCTTTCAATGGTCGCTAACAATGTGAACCTATGAGCCTTTTTGATAGTAATAACTAGTTACTGGAGATGGGACTTTCTAGGAAGCAGATGTAAATCCTATTTGAGTTTCTAATACTTGTCCCAGGTGTATGGGAAATGCAATCATTGCTCATGAGAAAAGTGTGCTATGTCTGTGTAGCCACGTCAAATAAGGCACAGAAAACGGACGTCTCTGCCTACTCGACCGCATTAAATTAAATAAATTGGGTTTTCACTGGTAATATATGATTTGGGTGTAACGACTAGAAGATTTTTTGTCCACCTTTATTCACTACCAAATACTTCAACCCTCCCTTCTTGTTTTTGCATGGTGTATTTTTAATCCTGATTTACTTGTGTACCGTATATAATGTTCTTCCAACCTTATTTGTGTTCACTCTGCTTCGTACAATTATATATATATATATGGCCGAACTGCAGTTCAGCCTTTGTAAATCAATGTGTGATAGATGCTTATTGGTGTTTGTGAGGGACCTTGACTAGTGTTTCATTTTGTCTGATGGGTAATATGCTGTAGAACGCCTTTACAGTATCATGTTTGGCACAATCAACATTTTTGGCATCTACCTCAGATTTCCCATTGTGGTGTTCAGGTTCATCTCCATGAATATGTGCAAAAGTCTGATAAAGAGATGTTTGATTTTCGCAGGATAGTTCAATCACTCATTGTTCATGTACCGTAAAGCCTGTGCGTTTGGATGGAACAGCTGGTTGACCATTTTCATAATCGTTATGTAACTGGAAAAGTGACTGCTTTATTATATGATTTCCGCATCAATTAATGGCTTCTCTGTCCTAGGCGATGATAGGAAAAATCCTAAGTTCGATTGAGTCCAGATTGAGAAACACCGGCATAAAAGTGTTCATATCGTCCATTCAATGACCCAACTAGAATCAATTTCTTGTTAAGATCGTGTTACTACGAAACTAAAATATTGTTATGCAATATGCATCATCACTTATTCTGATATTTCAGAAGCTATATATATATATAGGCTTACCATACGTCCCGGTTTTGACGAGCTGTCCCGGCCGGTCGACTCAAATGTCCCGGTTTGTCAGCACGGCTGTCATGGGTGAAAAATTCATATTCCTTATTGTTACAATTTTTTAACGGTGGCAGCCCATTTACCACTGTTTTGCGACACACTTCGCTAATTCAGAGAGTAAAAAATTGCTCTATTGTTATGTCACAATCGGTATATGTTTTAATGCGTTTTCTGGCGTTAACTACAATGCCGTTAAGTTGTCGAAATGCCATAAGAAAAAGTACAAATTTTCTAATGAGTTGAAAGGAGATTTTCCTTATTTTGCGCAAACTGAAGGAGGAAAGGTCACTGTACGCATTGCAGATCTGTTTTTCTATTAGTCAAGAATAAGATGGTCGTTCTGATGTCAACGATCTTATCCAAAGCAGGAAGCACAAAACATTAATTGAGGCATCGACTCGACTGACCAATTTTTTGCGATAACAAATTCGGATGATTGTTTGTCGTTGGCAGCCGACATTTGCTTATCACACAAAGTTTTGACTGCACCTCTGAATTAATTTTGATTTTTTTAGCCTAAATTTGCATTAACTTGTAAATATACACAGTTAGAATTTCTGATGTCCGCTGTCTGATAAGCGGATTCGCTGATTTTGCACGTTTAGCCAGAAATAAATGAGAGTCGGTGATTTTTAATTGAATTGCTCCGCTGTTCTCCTCTGAACCTAATGATGATTTACTTTAAACCAGTTTCGTATCAGTAACCTTCGATGCATCAAACAGAAAGAATTTAAAGCTTGTTCCAGTTGTGGTTCGTTATTTTTTTACCTGATGTTGGTGTGAAGATAAAACTATTAGAATTCAAATCTTTACCCAGGGAAACCGCCAAAACTTTTACTGAATACTTGCTCTCTTTTCTCGGAAAAGTTGTTGGATTCTGTGCGGATAATTGCAACATCAACTTTGGAGGCGTAAAAAGACGAAAAACAAATAATGCTTTTTTCAAACTAAAAGAAATATAACCGGTATAGATTGTGCATACCATGTAGTTCAACTGTGCACTGCGATGCCATTTTCAACATGTCGTAGATACTTTGCCTGTTTGTGTTGTTGTCAAAATGTATAAATATTATTACATATACACTGTCCGAGTAACAGAGGAGAAATCATTCTGCGATTTTGTTGATAGTATCAACGGCGGTTCCATTATCTTTGAACCCGCGTACATTTGAACCCGTACATCTGAACCCGTAATTTGAACCCAGGACAATTGCACCTGTATACTATTGCACCTATGGACATTTGCACCTACGGACATTTGAACCCATACATTTCCACCCATGGATTTTAGCACCCGCATATAGATTGAACCCGCGGACATTTGAACCCGTGTACGTTTGCACCCGCGTACATTTGAACCCATGTACATTTGCACCCGCGGACATTTGAACCCGTGTACGTTTGCACCCGCGTACATTTGAACCCATGTACATTTGCACCCGCGGACATTTGAACCCACGAACATTTGCACCCGCGGACATTTGAACCCATGTATATTTCCACCCACAGACATTTGAACCCACGTATATTTGAACCCGCGTACATTTGAACCCACGGACATTTGAACCCGGGTATATTTGAACCAACGTATATTATATTTGAACTCGCTTAATTTGAACCCGCGTACATTTGAACACACGTACATTTTCACAAAAAATGTTTGCCCCAACGGCAATTTCCAGTCGCAAATAATTTTCATGTTACAGGCGCAAGCTCAATATTCTAAATTTCAACACTGTTTCACTTGTAGTTAGTTTTGGTGTATATGCATTTATCCGCTTCTACGAAGCAAGCATTTTTGAGTGTCATTGTAGTTCGAGGGATAAACGTCTCTTAACGATATAAACAACATTGTTCTGCCAAAGTCTTTTTTCTTTTGCTGTTTTTTTACATTGACATTTGTAAAACCTTATTTCATTCGTTAGCCGCGATCTCCAAAACAGACGATGACCTAGAAAGCGGTATTTCGTTGAAATACCTGAAACCAGGGCTAATACGGAACAAATATCTCACAGACCAATGAAGTCTTAAATGAGGGTCTTACTAAAACTAGCTTTACAGTAATATTTTTAGTGGTCAACTCCTATAAATTTGTTCTGAAATTATTGCACCGAAAACGCCTACTATGATATCCCGCCCAGCATGAGATTTGGGAGCTCTGTGGCCACTTCATGTTTTCTTGCTAGCATGTTTACAAAATTGTTATATGTATGCATACACGACCACGCTTTACTGTTGAAAATGAGTGTTGTCTCAAATCAGGTTCTGACATTTTTCCTAAAATCAATCTATAAATTGAATACTATTGTCTGTATATAAATAAATAAACTCACAGATTCTTCGTTTCTAAGAAAATATGAAATTAAGATAATGAAACTATGCCATTTTTGTAACAACATGTTCATAGCCAAATGCCAGTTTTATTGAAGTATTGTTTCATTAGAATGTCAGAACAAAACTATACATAGAAATCGTAAGTCATGTAAATATGTTGAATATTCGAAAGTGAAGAAGTTTTAAAATCATTATCGTGGCCAAAAATGTTTTTTGCTGTTTACACTATTTAGAGTGAATCGAACATATTCAGCATATAGGGTCTGTTAAATATGATATTGCAATTTACAAACGACGTCATAGGTTACGGATTACATTTATTTTAATATCTCAATAAAGTTATCACTCACAAATTTGTGTCGAATGGGCGATCAATTTTGAGATAGAGTAGCTATGGACGTTTTACAAAATAGGAATTTATCAATTATGATACAATAGTTAAACAACAAATCAAAGTAATGACGATAAACGAAATTTTACGATATCACGATCAAAATCAAATAGACTGCATTTGAGCTATTGAGTGGAGATACCTCAGCTTGTCGGTTTCAGTTCCATATGAAAAAACTCAACTGTCAACCTAACGGCAAGTTGTACATACTTTGATCTTTGGTGGGCCGTAACTCCTACATGAGCATTTGCCGCAGTCAGTTTGTGGACCGCAATGTCTTTTCGTAGGCCATTCAGCAAACCCCATATATATACTCGGATGTTTGCATCGGAACATTCCTTGTAAGACGTTGTGAAATCCTTCTACAGCGTTTGTTGTTCTTGGGGCCGAAGGCACCATTTCAATCTCTTTGGCATAGTTCCACAATCGAGGGGGAAATCTTGTTTCTCTTGGACGTGAACCCACTTGAGGTCCACGAATGTAGGTAGATTCAAAATATTGCAAAAGTTGATTGCATTCGGGCAAATCTTCAAAGGTGTCGCAAAGCAAGGGGAAGACTTCGGCAACCTCGTTAATGGGAACAAAAGCCAGAGCTGCCAAACTTCTAATTTTCAGATTGAAAGAAGGTAAACATTCAAACTTCTCTTTTAATCCGATAGAACCAACTTTTCGAAATAGCTTGTGACAGGTGAAAATAACATTCTTTAAAATCGGCCAGAGGAAAATGTGCATGGAATGCATTGATAGCTGCTATTTCAAAATCAACAATGATTTTGGTGGGGTTAGCATTTGGGAAAATGATTTTCAACGCTTCCAACATCTGAACGTATGTTTCTTGTCGCTTGTCTCGTAATAGGAAATATACGCATGGTGGATAGGATGCGCCCACTTTACAGTGAATTGTATACAACTGGAAGAAAATATCGGGCACCACATCAAATGTACCGTCGCCAAGATATGGGTCACTATCTAGATGTGCAAGTAGTGATCGATCTCCAATGGCCATTATCCGATGACGATCCTCCGAGCCAGTGTCATGCAAAATGATATCTAAATATTCGCTCGGAATATCAAAGCTTGCACTTGTAGGATTCGTACGTGAACAAATTTTCTGTCGCCTTACTCTGCGTATATTGGCCTCCAGAGTCGACTTGCCTGGCAAGCGCATTACTACATCTGTTGATCTATTATTCAATACTTCACCTAAAATATATCTTGTCGATGTATTTGATGGTGTTGATGCTGCTTCTTTTAATGTTGCACGGATGATCCCAACTTCAGCCTTAATGCTGTCGCCAGAATGACTGTGATATCCTAGTTCTTTTATTACATTTTCACCGATTGTAACAACAGTCGATTTACATCGAAATTTCCTAAACTGACGGCAGCGCCAATGAGTAGCATCTGAAACCCGATCATTTCGCTTACAATATTCGTGGCCTTTGTAAATCAGTAAGTCGTTTCCTCTTGTGGTCTTGGAAAATGTAGGCGCCATGTTTCCAACTTATTTTCGCAAAGGGACTTGTCATCTTCGCAGCTGCAACGTCCTAAAGAAACAGTTTGGAATTGTCTGCGAGGGGAAAAGGGCATTGATGCGAGGAAAAACTTTGCGCGGGATCGAACTAACACATCAATTAAAATCCTTGCTCGCGCTCTTCAAGAGTCGTCGACCGTTCAAAGCACAAATCATACTCCCCAATTTTGGCTCGCATTCTACAGCGGAACATTTTGTCCATTGAGTCTTATGATATCGACAATTGCGATGACAATGACAGACGGAGTATAATATAAATATATAATATAATTTAAATATATAGAAAATAGTTGTAATAAAGCCTTCGAGTATATAATCGAGAATTCCATGGTGTTTTCGCAACGTATGCATTTGGACAAAAAATCCTAAGTGTACCTTCCAATCCTATATACTATAGTATATAGCATGGAAGGATAAGGGTGTATATATAAAGACGCATATATCCGTAAATGCAAATGCCCATGGGTGTAGATGTTCATGGGTGCAAATGTCTGTGGGTACAATTGTACGCGGGTGTAAATGTATGTAGGTTCAAATGTACGCGGGTTCAAATGTACGTGGGTTCAAATGTCCGTGGGTGCAATTGTACATGGGTTCAAATGTCCGCGGGTGCAAATGTTCGTGGGTTCAAATGTACATGGGTTCAAATGTCCGCGGGTGCAAATGTACATGGGTTCAAATGTACGCGGGTGCAAACGTCCACGGGTTCAAATGTCCGCGGGTGCAAATGTACATGGGTTCAAATGTACGCGGGTGCAAACGTACACGGGTTCAAATGTCCGCGGGTTCAATCTATATGCGGGTGCTAAAATCCATGGGTGGAAATGTATGGGTTCAAATGTCCGTAGGTGCAAATGTCCATAGGTGCAATAGTATACAGGTGCAATTGTCCTGGGTTCAAATTACGGGTTCAGATGTACGGGTTCAAATGTACGTAGGTTCAAATGTGCTGTCACCATCAACGGCTATTACAGCATGGCAACACTCGGGTTTTCCCTTTATTACCTGCTTTGCAAAGGATTACGGAACTGTTTGAAAGCTTGATAAGTTATTCAAATTCTCAAGAAGGATGTCCTACTCTTATGCTTAAATGTTCCAGCGTACGAACTTCACTTTAAATTTGTCCTTTGCCAGCTCACCTACTTCAACAAAATTATTTTAATTTTGAAAAAAGATAATACTAATGCCGTAGATCAGGGGTCGGCAACTTACGGTTCCAGGGTCGGATCCGGCCCGCAGAATATTATAATCCGGCTCGTGACGCTTCACTAAATTATAGTAACAAAACAGCCGTTTTGACGATTATATTTTTTAAACTAAATTATATTATAACCTAACAAGTATATAATTCACAACTACTCGTTTAATGAGCCTATAATTTAATTATAATTAGACAAATGGCAACAAAACGCAGAAAAACGAAGTGCAAAGGGTTCAATGGCGCTGAAAATATTCAAATGCAATTTTTTGCGATGCAATGAGGAAATAAATCTATATTCTATTCGAAAGATGTATTACTGCTTGATTTTTATTATAAAAAGTATCATTCGTTCGGTTTCAGCTTTCTAAAAATATGTACGGCCCGCCAATGACTCGCAGCCCTTAATTTTGTCCCGCGAGCGACAAAAGGTTGCCAAGCCCTGCCGTAGATGTCAGAGGTGAAGCTAAATTTGAAGGAAAAAGGGTGAAGACTGTTAATTCCGTCGCAATCACTTGTACTTCTGGAATCCTTGGAACGCTCTGGCGAAATCGATGTAACTGTATTTAAAAAGAATGTTTGCGGTATATAGAGCTGCATGATGAAGCCTAAAATGCTCCCCAGGCCCCACATATGGACAAATTATGGGTGATTTAAACTGGACTAAAGTGTTTGGTTTGCAAAATTGATAAATGATATGTTCGGTTAGCTAGTCAGGTTTTGAATAGAGATGCACTTTTCGACGAATACTGATAAGGAGATATTTATCTGAGCATGGTTCAAATGCAATTTGGCTTACTTTGCGGTTGAATTTAAGTGGACAGAGATGTTTAACGTTTTTTCTAACAGAAATATTAGCATTTCGAATTTGCAGAAACTCGTTGATTTTGTTTGCCGGAACATCGGCATCTGTTGAACAGATTTTTTCTCCATTGTTAAAACTTTCTGGTCTGGAAGCAGGTTCAGAATGCCAGAAGAAAATATAAAAGCACTCGTAACCTGCAAATTTAATGGTGATGTCTCTTGTTATCAGTTTTATGACAAAATCAAAACAAGAATTTTTGAGAAGGGTTCCATCTGCGAACAAATACTTTTGGTCTAAATAAATAATACAAACTATTTTTTTGTGTTTTTTCTAATTCAATGATCAGTATAGAGATTTAGAGCCGTATATACCCGCAATGGCTTGGTAGACGTTTCAATATTACAAAGACTGGCAATCAACCGAATGTTTGCCAAATCGCACCGTCCCGGTTTTTTGTTTCAGATTTATGGTAAGCCTATATATATATAGAATCAGAATTCCAGCAACATGGACATTAAATAATTAACATAGTTGATGTAGCAGCCCTTTTCTTAAAAATCCTCATAATATAAATATAATGTCAACTTATTTCGCTTCGTTGCGGTTTGGTGATTTAACATGTTTCTATGTGTAATTCCTCTACTTTTAACTACAATTGCACACCTGCATACTATTACCGTAGTTTGTGTTTCCACTTTCCCTCCATCAACGTTTTTAGGCAAAACCTAGGAACATTTGAACACATCCCGCAATGGTATACGCCAGGGGTGGCCAACACCACGATCGACCGGTCGATCGCCACGTCTCGAGAAGTCGATCGCGTCTGATGTTAAGTGAATTTAATAAAATACCCCAAAAAATTGCCTTGAACCAGTTGTGTGTTTTAAAGAGGAAGAATACAGTACTATACATGCGCTAAATACAATATACACATACAGTATGCGAGCCCGATGAAGCCTAATACAATATAATAAATACATGTAGTAGGCGAGCCCGATGGAGCCTAGTTACGTAACAAATGCAAGTTTTGTCTCTGTCAAGATTTGAAAATGAATTGCCGAATATATCGTGTCTTGACTAACCAACGATCCTACAATAACTTCTGCAGTATGCGAAAGTTATTGTCTCACTCCAAGAGTAGTGTTATAAATTGTATTCGCAATAATAGCAGTGTCATACAAATGCCCATTTTTTTGCGAGCGAAGAATCGCACTTGGAGGAAATTATAAATTAGATACTGAAGTTTGAGCAGTCATGTAACATTCATGTTTTTAGTATATTTATTTTTCGCTGTTTAAATAAAACATGAATACATAGCAAGGTTTTTTGAAGAATTTTCAACACTCGCCACTGAAAATTAGGCACGCATAATATCTGAATTGACTAAATGTTAGATAAATGTTGAATCATTTACTCCGGGTACAATAGAATAATCAAATCAAGAACCAAAATGGAACATAAAAATATAAATTTTTGTCGATTGTGTTAAGAATCCGCCCACAAAGCCTCCTTATTGGCAGCGGCAGATTTTTTTGTTGAAAGCAGGTTGGTTACGCTAATATGAAATAACATTATGAAATTGGCACAAGTGACGTAAACACATGGTTGTATTTTTAGGTACAACAAATGACTGCTCGACTTAAATTTTGCTTTCCTAAATTTCAGCGCGTTTACGTGTGCAATAAGTAACCCTACGCATGGAGTTGATGTAGTTTTCATAAGGTGCTATTGCTACAGTGTTCCATTAAACAATTTGGTGGAGAGGATATACGATTCAACTTTGTGGTAGAATTTCGTTGTAAAGATGATTGTCACAAAGGTGAATGTGGGATAGGAATTAGGATTATTACTTTTAAGTAGGGTTGCGTTCATTTTAAAGAACAGTCCCTTTAAGCTCTTCTGTCCTTGTGCTTTAATGGAGTTGAATGGACGCAAATTGTTTTTTATGTATAGCATTTGCTACAAAAGATGCAAAACAGTAAATGAAATATTGAATATATATACTAGTTTCGTTTTCTGTTGGCGAGGAGTCAACCAGGACGACAAATCACAAGTTGAAGTTACCATACTCCGGGAGCACCGATTCAGATTCAGATTCAGATTCAGATATTTTATTTCGTCGTGCATGAAACATTGTCAACAAATAATAATAAATTTAAATAAATCAAAAATACACAATGTTTCGCAATTGACGAGGAGTCGCGAAAGACTATTAAGTCATCGTGTCAGCGACACCTATATGCGATAAAGCTCTAGAAGTATGTGCACCAATATGGCGCACATCCTGAACATAGTATGTGCACCAGATTAGGGTTCAGGTTGTGCGCCATCTTGATGCACATACCAAGGGAGCACCGACAGAAGTGCGCGTGCCCGCCGTGTTAAGATGATATGAACTGGAGAATGAAACCTCGGCGCTCCCGAAGTATGTGCATTTGGATATAGTGTACATCAACTTTTTACAAATACCGATAGCCTTATGAGTTGTGAGTCGCGAAACTGACGAATTTAGATCGTTTCTCAATTCAGCAATATATTTGAAAAAAAGTTCGATTGACGAAAATTGGTAATACTATGAAGTCTAAGTATTGCAGGTAAAACTTTTTAAAAATACGAACAATTTGCGTGAATTGTAGAAAAATATAAACTAAACGGCAGACTTGCTTTAAACATGGATGACCTCTTTCATGGAATCCTACAAATCTAAAAAAAATACAGCATGATTTAAAGCGCTTGCAGAATGTAAAACAGCAAGTGGCACACAATCCTAATAAGTTTCAATCATAAGTGCGCTAATATATTCATAATGCTTTCATGCGTCGCAGGAATATTAGAGCATACAAAGCTTGATCAACAGTTGCTGAAGAGGCATAGGAAATAGTTGTTTCATTTTTTGATATTTCGAGCATAACAGTTAATTTATTTAAAACTTATGGACGTGTGACACAATGTTCTTTATTGAAGTACTGATATCTTTGAATGCAAATGTTCACGAGCGTGCGATTGTCCGTGGGTGCAAATGTGCTCTCACCAGGACTGAATGGTTATCAAATGCAACCTTTTGTTTTTTTGACTAAATGTTAGATAAATGTTGAATCATTTACTCCGGGTACAATAGAATAATCAAATCAAGAACCAAAATGGAACATAAAAATATAAATTTTTGTCGATTGTGTTAAGAATCCGCCCACAAAGCCTCCTTATTGGCAGCGGCAGATTTTTTTGTTGAAAGCAGGTTGGTTACGCTAATATGAAATAACATTATGAAATTGGCACAAGTGACGTAAACACATGGTTGTATTTTTAGGTACAACAAATGACTGCTCGACTTAAATTTTGCTTTCCTAAATTTCAGCGCGTTTACGTGTGCAATAAGTAACCCTACGCATGGAGTTGATGTAGTTTTCATAAGGTGCTATTGCTACAGTGTTCCATTAAACAATTTGGTGGAGAGGATATACGATTCAACTTTGTGGTAGAATTTCGTTGTAAAGATGATTGTCACAAAGGTGAATGTGGGATAGGAATTAGGATTATTACTTTTAAGTAGGGTTGCGTTCATTTTAAAGAACAGTCCCTTTAAGCTCTTCTGTCCTTGTGCTTTAATGGAGTTGAATGGACGCAAATTGTTTTTTATGTATAGCATTTGCTACAAAAGATGCAAAACAGTAAATGAAATATTGAATATATATACTAGTTTCGTTTTCTGTTGGCCAGGAGTCAACCAGGACGACAAATCACAAGTTGAAGTTACCATACTCCGGGAGCACCGATAAAGCTCTAGAAGTATGTGCACCAATATGGCGCACATCCTGAACATAGTATGTGCACCAGATTAGGGTTCAGGTTGTGCGCCATCTTGATGCACATACCAAGGGAGCACCGACAGAAGTGCGCGTGCCCGCCGTGTTAAGATGATATGAACTGGAGAATGAAACCTCGGCGCTCCCGAAGTATGTGCATTTGGATATAGTGTACATCAACTTTTTACAAATACCGATAGCCTTATGAGTTGTGAGTCGCGAAACTGACGAATTTAGATCGTTTCTCAATTCAGCAATATATTTGAAAAAAAGTTCGATTGACGAAAATTGGTAATACTATGAAGTCTAAGTATTGCAGGTAAAACTTTTTGAAAATACGAACAATTTGCGTGAATTGTAGAAAAATATAAACTAAACGGCAGACTTGCTTTAAACATGGATGACCTCTTTCATGAAATCCTACAAATCTAAAAAAATACAGCATGTTTTAAAGCGCTTGCAGAATGTAAAACAGCAAGTGGCACACAATCCTAATAAGTTTCAATCATAAGTGCGCTAATATATTCATAATTCTTTCATGCGTCGCAGGAATATTAGAGCATACAAAGCTTGATCAACAGTTGCTGAAGAGGCATAGGAAATAGTTGTTTCATTTTTTGATATTTCGAGCATAACAGTTAATTTATTTAAAACTTATGGACGTGTGACACAATGTTCTTTATTGAAGTACTGATATCTTTGAATGCAAATGTTCACGAGCGTGCGATTGTCCGTGGGTGCAAATGTGCTCTAACCAGGACTGAATGGTTATCAAATGCAACCTTTTGTTTTTTTGGGGCAAACGTTTTTTTCCTTACGACTGGAACATGATATATAGACTCTATAGAGGCTTTCCCAACTATTGAAACGGACTTTGACAAACAACATCTTATTCTGAGCAAAATCCTTTTTTTTTTTCAATTGTTATCAGAATAGCCGATTTCACTAATGATCCAGCTAGGATGGCAAATCCGAATAATTTGACATCTACAAAAATTTATTTCAATACAACGCAGAATTCATTTTAATGGCAGCATTCATTTTGAAAGGCTAAAATTTCTCCATGTGTCAACGAGGCTTAATGTATACATACTATTAAATCAGAACACCTTTGTTTTGAACCCAGTCAGCAATTATGGCATCTCAATTGTGGTGGCACAGAAAGATCAATATTTCCTGTTTGCCACGCAATTCTTCGATTAGACAGGAAGTTGACTATAACATAGAAACACTGGGAGCATCAGGCCTTACACAACTGATGCATAGCATATATTAATAAGCATCATTTTATTGCTATAAAGCTGCTATTGCTTCAAGGTCTCCTTAAATAATCCATTCAAACAATGTAAAAGCAGCAAAATTTAATAACAATGATTATTATTATTATTATCAATAACGTAGTAAGACTGGGCATGGTACAATTCAGTATAAAATAAATACAATAAGAGGAACAAAATTCTCGATTATACAGACAAAAAGTACAGCGTTAAAATAAAACTACAATTTTGGAGCACATGGATTGCTTTGATTCGGGTAGCAGAGTGTAAATAGAGAGTTTAATTTCTCATCCCGCAGCAATTTGAGGTTCGGATAGGCAAATTACTCGTCCAGTTGCGGTTAGAAAATCACAAGTGAATTGCATGAATATAAATATTGAATCTTTTTCCCAATAAATTTGCATCGTGATCTAATAGAATTAAACAATTGAAAAATAGTTCAACAATCAAAGCATGATACATGCACTTAGTAGACAAATGGAAATTCTGGTTGAATAGAAAAACAAATAGTCAGAAAAACATGTAGCAATCACTATAGCAGAAGTTTACATCAAATATTAACTTATTCTACTTGGCCCAAATTGACTATTGTCTAAGTAAATGGGGAAATTTCACATAAAAATGTATTGAAATGACCCCATTTGCAATAACCATAAAATTCAAATATATTCAATCAAAATATTTTTAAACTGAAAAATGAATGATATTAATTATATTGTGATTACAATTGATATCCCAAATTAGGATTTACATGTTTATCTCGGGGGAGAGGAAAACCAATTATGTGGCTTAATCATTTGCCGAACTATGACCTTTTGTGCAGTGACCAGTCCATGCATGTGTGGGATTAGTTAGCAAGTTGTTTGTTTTCAGATGCATTGACTTGAGTTGGTCATAAATAAACTCCTTGATGAAAGTAATTTCAATCATTCTTATGTTATGCAAAACATTTCTTCTTCCTCATAAGCTTTAATATGTATATATTTAGCTTGTGGTAACTTATTCGAAGTATATAAGGGGTACAGCATGAAATATTATGCAGTTGGTTTAATTAGATGCCAGTGAATAATTACAGTATGGTTGTGTGTTTTGGGCCATTCAGTCCAGTTAAGATGTGGTATTTTCAGCACAAATGCGTCAAATATTGAATCCACTTCTGCAGCTGTACACAATTCACTATATTAATACTATGTTACACATTAAGGATATGAACGGTGATTAAACTTTCTTGAATATATATGTACAAATGAGAATGAAATCTCTTTAGTCATAACTGTCTTTACATCAATAATTGCGTGACAATGTCCATCCAACAAAATATATGCACGGAGTGAAATAACTCTTTTTTCAATACTTGAATGTCTTTGAAAACCCTTGACTTTGATCAATCATTGTTCTATGAGCATGCATTTCAGCCATCAGACGAGATATAAACCGTGAGCTTCCTGTTTACTTCAAATTCATACGTCAAACACAGATAGAAAAGGAATTGTTGGAAAATCACTTATGCATAGAGCTATGGATTGGAGGTTGAAAACAGCGTACATTCTCAACTGGTATGTGTCCACTTTGGCCTGATTTCAAATATTTATCCAAGATACCAAATACTTCGTTGTTCAAGATTTGAAATTTTCTCACTCGTTCAACAAATTTTCTCAATGGCACTTGTTTTATTACTTCATCCTTCATGTCATATTTTTGCACCTTCATGATGTGATAGGAAAAATCTAAAACTTCGAATCTCTTGTGTTGACGTAATAATATCAGAATAGCACATGCTGCCCAATGTAAACCATCGCCAAAGAGTTGTTCTGTTGTAAACTCATTCTCTCGAACTGGAATACAATAAACAAACTGTATTGCGCTCCACAATCTATAAAACTCGTCACATTCATCAATGTGCATTACACCGTTCGAAGGAGGTTTACCTTGCCATACAGGATCATCAAGAAATGACTTGATTTTGGTCAATAAAACTTCAAACATAGACAAACCACAGCATAACCTTTCTTGTGCCAGCAAATCACTTTCTCTGGCAATGGCAATTTGTTGTGGTGTTCCAAACTTTTCTATGATTGGAATAAGGTGCAAGGAGTTGTATTTTTTCTCTAACTTTTTGACCTTTTCTTCCAGTTTTTCTCCTTCTTTAGCAAATGGTCGAGGAATTATATTCTGGAATGGAGCTGCATGGAGAAGATCTCTGATTTCCTCTAAATTGAGGTTCTGCTCGATCATTAGGCAGAATAGAATTGCATTTCCAACTTCTCTGAAATTTTGAAATACCAATGTTTTCAATTCGGAATATTCTATGATATCTTTAAGTTGATGCTGATAATACTCCAGCACTCCAGGAGATCCATAATCGTATCTTGGCAACTTCAATATTGGAGGCATAACTCCCATCAAAGTTGTAACATACTGTAATATTGTTCCCTGAAGCAGGCCTTTTACAATTTTCAGCAGCTCTTCAATAACCACTGCAATGCCTTGATATCCCAACAAAACGCACATGGTTGTGAAATGTTCTGCTCCAACATATCCTGTATACAAACCAGCCATTTCACGATAAGCAGCATTCAACTGTTTGCTGCCAAAAAGATAGTGATGCCCAGCATTTGGTGGTCTGTCCCTTTGAAGATCTTGGGAAAATGTAATTGGCGTTCGAACGAATCTGTTAGTAGAACCATTGAAGCAATAATTTGGTAGAAAATCATAGTTGAGTTCCCAGAAGACATGGAGAGTGATGCGTCCATACGGAGCCGAAACATTATGATTCGCTTCTCTCACCATTGCATCAAAGCCATCAAGGGTCAAATGCTTGCTCAGAAGCTTATGGGTATGCCTGTTGACATCCAGCAGCATTCGTAATTCCATAATACCTGTAATATCTCCACTTTCAAACTTACTTATTGCGAGATCAATGGATTTATGCAAAGCCACCTGAACACGCTGAGTTATTAATCGATTCAGGTCAATGGATCGTCCAAGAAGTTGGACATGACGTTGCTTGAGAAGAGTCTCATATCTGTTAGCAGGTGGGTATGGTATTTTAGCAGAGCAGTGATCCCGGAAACCAATATTCAATAATTGTGAAGCAGCCAATTGCTTAAAATAAGTGAAAATTTGATCAGAAAGTTTGTAGACAAATTGATCGAAACATAAATTGACTTCGGCTTCTACCTCATCATACAGAAATTGCTTCTTGAATTTTGTCAAGGCATAATAAGCACTGTCATTGTATAAATCTAAAGAATAGAGGACATATTCCATCATTGAAGGTTCTTTTGTTTCCAATATATGATCAGTCAAGATCCAAGGTAAAGACATTTCAATGGGAAATTGAATTCTTTTTCCCATAGTGAGCTCCAAGAAAAATTCTCTGTACCAAAGCTGAGATAAATCACAACACTCAAGAAGAGTTTCACTCAGCCTAAGCAGAGATGAGAAGAAAAATGATTCTTTGTGAAACTGTTCAATTGCTTCAATAGTATGAGAATCAAGAACGGTTCGCAATGCTTTTTTTGTTCCACTTTTTTCAGCGACTAAGGATTCCAGCATTGTACGAACCATGTATAATTGAGTACTTGAAGGTCCAACATTTCTACGAGGTACATCAATATGAAAACCGGTCTTTGGATCTTTTTCTCCTTTCAGGGCAGGATCATTTGGAGGCTCAAATCCTCTTATCCAATCAGCGCATGTTTCTCTAACAGAGCTTACAATGCTCCGAACATGATTCTTTTTCTTTTTTATAGCTTGCCGTAAACATTCTCTTAATCGAAGCTGAACAAAATCTTGCATTTGCGAATAAATATAACTGCGTATGGCATCTGCGAAAACACTTTCCATTCGAACCATCAATACTTGAAGACCTTTTATCATAGCAATGACTTCAACAAGAGCATATTTCTCTTGGCTTGAATAATTATAACGAGTTGCTCTCTCGTACTCCTCTGCCTCATCTTTACACTCAGGATTGGTGTATTTATCAGTCGGATGTACAAGTTTCCAAGAATAGACTTCCATGACATGAGAGCTCCATTTTGAGAGCAATTGTAAACCTCTGAGCGCTAATTTATACAAAACATAATTTTCTTCATCCGTTCGAGGCTGATCTCTCTGCGTCGTAGTAACGACTTCATTGTTGCTGTATTTAGCAAGTTCGCTTGTATATTTTATATGATCCTCACGAATAGCAACAAGCTGTTCTGCCAAGTTGTATTGCGCACTCGAACTTCCAGTGCTTACTGTTGATGAAGCACAAGACCACTTTGATTTATTATCTTCAAAATCGGACATATTTTGTATGTAGCTCGCTAAAGGTATTTGCATGTCACCATAAAGCGGCACAACTTGAAGCTGTTTAAAAAATTTATCTATTTTGGTGAGGTGAAGTTTCTTTTTGTCCTGTAATTTATATATGTTGACATCTTTATGAATATCCCTGTTATCGAGGAGGCACAATCCAAATCCCATAACTTTAAGCAGCATGTGTTTTTCACTTGGGAGAACATAGCGTTTGTTTTCATAATAATTCATACTTATGTTAATAATATCACACAACAGTTCCTCAGAGTTAGGGATGCCAGACAAAGATAGTTTAAGCGTCCCGGTTATTTTATCATGGTTGGCCAAGAACATGGATAAGTTCTGTGACTCTTGGATTGACTGTGGGTCTGACATTTTTTTCAGAAATTGTGCTGCTCTTCTATAAGAAGAGTAATCATTTTTTACACTGCTTTTCATATTTTTGAGGGCATCAAGAACAGCAAACATATTGATAAATTTACCAAGTGTAAGAAGATATGCCTCGGAAACAAAATCTTTTCTTCTTTCTTGATGGCATAAACGCTTTACTTCTGCACAAAATTTTTCTACAGCTCTTTTTTGAAAGAGCATGAAATTCATCAACTTTCTTACTTCAGGCTCCAAAACCTGAACAGTCTTTTCATAAATTTCTACTCGGTTTGCTTGTTCATTGGACCTTACCTGAGGAATAGCGCGCGAGCAACTACGCCATGTATAAAGCATTACTGCATATGTCTCTCCCTCTTCCAACATGGCATTCATATCTGAATGCACAGTAGCCTCTTCAATATATTTTGCAACACCAGTCACAAATGCATTTCTGTCTTCAAAATTAGTGTCAAAGTTGGCTTGATAAAGTAATGTTGACGGCATCGGCTCGATGCATGGTTGCTGATCAGGAAGCTGAAGATCTTCGAGTAAGTCCACATTGGACAAAGCATCTTCAAGAGACACATTAGCTGTCATTTTGTTATAAAATAGGCCTCGAAATACTTCGAAAATTTTCAACCCATCTGCATTAAATATTATTAATAACCACAAGCAGCCTGTAAATTGAAGATTTTCATATTACTGTATTTTCTACAGTTATCATAAGCCAGGCTTTTTTTAGGCAGATAAATGTAAATGCGCCTGTTCATTTATAAAAATCTAGATGAATTCTATTCAAATGTATCGAATATACGGTATTTGAATTGCGTTGAATCATTCATTCATATTATAAATTACTGACGCATTCACCAAATTCATTCTTTCCACACATTTATACAAAAAAGAATAATTGCAGAAAATTTATCAAACACATATTACTAAATTGGGCAAATATGAATTTTCCTTGCTAAATGCTATATCAGTATTAAATATGGGGTTTTAAGACAAAATGGAAAGTTGAAGTTTTATTTGAAAATATTACAAAGATATACCAAAGTGCATAGTTGAATGAATCAATAGTCAGCAAAATTTTCAATAAAAAGTTACAGAAGTTTAAAAATCAAAAATATATTTTCACTCATTTTTTGCGAAGAAGCTTTTCAAGCTTCGCCTTTTTGGGTTGAAGCCCTCGATTTGCTAATTTTAACAAACGCTTTTAGTGGATACTACTCCAGTAATCTGCAAGTGCAGTTTTAATGGCGACTGACTTTTTAACTGCCACAAACCAATGAGCTGCTATTACCGCGGCAGCAAATTGATAACCAATGGCAGGTAAAATTTTGCTCCCATAACCACGGAAGGTGGGCCGTAACGACAGGGCTGTCCCTTATGGTGATAAATATTGGGTGTGTTGGAACATTTTTCCTATGGATACAGTTTTGATGGATTTGGGGTTAGGGTATAAGTAGATATAATTCCTCATGATAAATTAAAATCTGGTGCATTGTTTTGTGAATATACCGTTAATACTGATTACTGGATAGCGCTATAAAACCATGGCGAGAGCTGCCGCGGTTCGTTCGTGGCAGGAGCTGCCATGAAGTGGTAAGAACTGCGCCTCGTAATCTGGGAATCAGATTGATAAACTATTGAGTTGTGTATTAAATTAGTCTTACAACTAATGAAAAGAGTTAGGTCTCACAAATGGGCGGCAACGAACTTGCTTAATGTTGAAAAAGCCAATGGACACCATGTTGTGGCAACTTTGGATAACAGGAATTTTTTTGTGTTGTTGCACCGGATCAAATAAGTCAGCTGTTATAGGGACTATTAGAATAACAGAATAAAACCAAAGGAAGGAATTTGAATGGCCTACCATACGGCCATATGTCAGTACAGCAGTATGTAGTATAGCGAAAGTAGAATGTAAAACTATCTAATGACTGAATGACATAAATTTGGTTGCAAAGACAACGTTACACCATTTTTCTGTTTTTAGAAGATTTCATAGCAATAATCCGATTCGACGCTGTGCAATGCCGGTGCAACCATTTTCTTCTAGCACAGCTTGGAGCTAAACAGTTGGGCATTATGAAGCTCAACAGTCGAAAAACATCAATTTGAAAAAAGAAAGGGACCTTGAAATGAAGTTGAGTCTGCCCTCAATTTCGTTATGTCAGTGTTAAGATCACTTCCTAGCTGAATATGAGTCAATTACCCATACTATTTGCAATTTACACCATTTCTGTTTTCACCCAAGTGAACTGATAGACTGACGAATTGCTAGATCCAGTAATCTGTATATTGCATAACGATATCACCTGGCAACAGCCGCTCATAATTCGGTTTTGAAGTTATAGATTTCACGTTTAATGGTTTTCCTGGACTCATAAAATACATACGCCTAAAAGTAGGAATTAAATACCTGCACCCTAACAGCGGAAACAGTGATAAATGGGTTAAAATACCTATGTATGGCGCAGCAAATAAACAAGGGGCGTGGCGCCACCAAATCTAGAAACGGCATCGCGGGTTTACCCTTTGCAATCGTTTCGTAATATATGAGGTCACCACCGCATGATGTCACTAGCAAGTCATCATCAAAATCAAAGCCTAGGATCAAAATCAAAGTGAATTTGATCAAAATGATGTGAACATATGCTTTTCTTTTGAATTATTTGACTAAATAATTTTTTTTTTATGAGCTGCTAAATTACTTGTTTTATTTTTT
Source organism: Styela clava (assembly GCF_964204865.1). Lineage (NCBI taxonomy): Eukaryota > Metazoa > Chordata > Ascidiacea > Stolidobranchia > Styelidae > Styela > Styela clava. The sequence continues at coordinate 9,572,022 of NC_135257.1, read as the reverse complement.
AATTTTATAATCAGTTTTAATTTAATTTCACCAACTATTTCATTGCTCTAATAGTTAAATTCGAAATAAAATTTTCAGTGTACTGGCTAACCAACCCGATACCGATATGGACTGGTGACCGGAGGATAGGCCGTGGTTCGCCACGTTGTTGAACCGCCTTATCGGATTTCCCCATAGGAAGAGATATGTTGATCCTACCCTATTAGGCCGCGAGCCGAGGCCCTGAAAAACGCCTAGAAAGTGAGTTTCGTAGCGCACATCAGGTAACTACCTGAAAATGATTTTAAAATGTTCCTTAAAAATTTAGTAACAAATATTGCCTTGTTCCCACTTCCAAAAGTTGCACGTTTTACGGAAAAGACGCTTTTACTACAAGAAATATGTGCTACGATCTGTCCTATATTCTCTACATTTTCGGCACTGAACAATGACTTCTGCATGACGTAACAATTGAATTAAACCAGCTGTTAGCGAGCGGATGAATATTAGTTATTTCTGCTCGACCTTGCGCTGAGTTGGACAGGCTTTCCATAGCCCTGTTTAGTTATTATTAGTTAAGTTATGCTAAGACGTTGTTGAAAAATGTATAAGTAAATTATTAAACACTTGTAGATCCTTACCACGGATATGGGCCGTGAGACGAAACCATGAAAACGCCCAGAAAATGAGTTTCGTAGCGCACATCTGGTAACTAAATAAATTCTTCAGTTTTGTGTGAAAACGAACATAATGAACGCATTACAGCTTGTTCCACAATCCTGGTGCGAAATTGAATATAAGAGGTTCCCGGAAATTCAATAACCATAAGTTTACAACGCATACATAAGAACTATACAATTCGAGAGCCCTACAGCACACTAACACAAATGTATTCCTGTAATGTTTTGCCTGACCAAAATCGGACTTCCTCAGTCAATCATAATTTATTAGGTAGATTACGAAAAATATGGCATACATGTAACCAACAACAAAAAATACTTTAATTGTGTGACAGGAGTCGGGAGTGACCTCGAAAGCAGCGACACCAACAACGCCGATTCACATTTGAGAATAAATTTTATGTAATAACCACAAGCAGTTTACAACAAGAACAGCATAAAAAGCTACATCCATTTTATGGAAGCTATCAAGTATCAAACGTATTTATTTTTAAGCAATGAAGTCACAAATTAACATCGTGAGCACGAAAACACAAATAAATCAGTTATTTCTCACTTAGAAATTTACCGCAAAAGTCAAGAAAATTAAATGAATGTACAATATGTACATAACACAGTGAACAGAAATATTACAACTTACAATTAATCTTTTTTTAGTTTATGTGGTTATGTATTTGAACAAAGGCAATAATATTTCTAGAAACAGGACTACGACACTAACAAATGTCCGAAAAAAAACAAATGTATGATACTTATTAAATCAACTGTAATATCTAATTCACTTTCTTCTGAATTGTTTTCGAAATCCACTATCTCAAAAATCGACTTTTCCTCTATAGGTGTACTGTGATTTCTGCAGTCAATACAAAAACAAAAATCTGTGCAATTTAAGTTGATTTTGGCACACTTTCATAAATTATTTTGACTATTTTTCTTTGCAGTTTGCCAACTCAAGAACTGATTTGAGGGCCACATGCTTCTTCAGTGAATCATTGTTGGGTGGAGAGTATAATCCTTATGTTTGACAGTGTTAAATAGACGTGCCCTGGTACCGTATCATTTACATTCTTCATATCTTCTTCAAATTCCTCAGCTTTATTTATTAATACCTCGTTAACCTCAAAAGATCTTCATAGTCGAGGGAAAAAAATGAATTGAAAATCTCAATGAAGTCTCCAACATGAATTTGATGGGCAGTTCCAATTGCAGAAAAGTGCTAAAGTATTTCAATATGAATAGCCCATCTAAGCTGTTTGCAACTATTATGATTCTCATATACCTTTAAGCTTCAAGACTTCTTGTTTAATCCATTTTATAGCACTGATAGCAGCAGGGATCAGAGCCTGCGTTAGGTCGGATTGGTGGAACATTGCCGTTTTCTTTTGTAGTACAGTATCTAAAATAAGGAAGAAAATAATATTTGGAGCAGCATGATTTTAAAAATACCCCTAAATACTAACTAATACCTTGAATACATAATGCATTTTATCTGATGTACTAAATGAGCGTATATATGCTCATTGCATGTTCTACAGTCCAGCAGTGTTTGCATACCATTACTAGACTATATCTACACTAAATTTTGATATATCACAGTCTGAAATGTCCTATGACAGTATGAGTATGGACTATAGACTATATTTTGAAACATCAACTGTTTGTCTACAACTTCATTTCTCACCTCTCAATCATTTCCAATGCTACCTTTCTTTCCACTCCGGCATAACTTATCATTGCTTCCCAGGTTCTTGTCGACTCTATGAATTTAGATTTAGACCAACCGACATTAGTAAAATTGATTAATTTCTTCTCTTTCACACAACCATGCATTACAGAAACAGCCATTCATTTCTATTTCCAAATATGCTGTGGCCTATATAGTAGTATAAGTCTGCTGAATAGTCAAGAAGAGTCATTAAATTAATCATAAACATTTCATGCAAGCCAGAAAATATCGTTGTTTGTGACATATTACAGTATTATTCTAGGTCTGTAGGTCTAGCCTTCCTTGGAGTTACCGCACCGTACCTATTTAACAACGTCTTATGAGCTAGTGCTCAACTAAAATTGCTATTTATGGCAAGGATATACAAGTGTTTAATATCTTACCTATACTTTTCAACACCTCCTTAGAATAACTGGACTAATATAACCGGTAACTGAAAAAAACTATGGAAAGGCTACCCAACGCAAAAGCGATCAGTTGAGTACATCTGATATTCATCCGACCACTGGGGATCCACCTACAGCTGACTAACTTGACTGTTACGTCGTGCAGAAGTCTGCGTTCATTGGCCCATGATACCGGAAAAGCAGAGAAAATAGGACAGATGGTAACACATATTTATTGTAGTAAAAGCGTCTTTTCTGTAAAACGTGCAACTTTTGGAAGTGGGAACAAGGCAATATTTGTTACTAAATTTCTAAGGAACATTTTAAAATCATTTTCAGGTAGTTACCTGATGTGCGCTACGAAACTGAAAGATAAATGGCCTCGGCTCGCGGCCTATATGTTTTGAGAGTAGCCTTTGGTTGAAGATAGAGGAAAACACTAAAAGTTTATACTTGTGCTAATAGTTTTAAGTCGGAAATTGACTGATACCATAAGAAAAAATATTTCCACGGTTTCAACAATTTCTCCGTTTGGTCAGTGTTTATAGATTTATATATATATATATATATAACATACAAAGACATCAAATCAGAGTGTACATTTACTGAAATGCCAAAACTGTATTACATTTAATTTTTTTGTTTTTTCAATTTTGTAAATAATTAAATCAATTCTAGGAAGTCTATAGATTATGACTTAAATGTTTGGCTCCAACTTTAATCATCTTGGTCATATCTTCTTTAATATATTTTTTTCTTTTTTGTTCACTCTTGTTTACAAAATTAAATTTGGCAACCCTTATTTTTTCGTTTACTATGGAGTTTTCTTTTAGTCTTTCGCGGTTTTCTTACTTCATTCAATGAGGATATATCCAGTGGTGGGATTCAGCCGGTTTGCACCGGTTCTATAGAACCGTCTCACGGAATTTTATGACATTAGCGAACCGGTTAGCATTACTTTTGACTTTTTGTGACAGAACCGGCTTAAAAATATGGCTTTTGTGATGGAACCGGCTGACAAAAAATTTGAATCCCACCACCGAATATATCTATATTATTATTGCTTTATTGTATTTCTGTGGTCATGTATGTAAACAATAAGGATGTAAACATTCTGATTGATATGAATTAATTTATTACTTTTAGGTTAGTGAACACGTACCACTTCTATTAGAAAACCTTCCAAAATAAACTGTGTACGATATAAAACTTACTTACAATTTTGCTTGCTCTCCTGATTCTATAATTAGTTTTTATTTACTTGTTTTTATCAATAATTTTATCGTTTTATATGCTGATTATGCAGTCGAATGAATTTATACTAAACTTACTTATATATAGATAAATTATACTCATACCTTACGAGCTGAGTTGCTATATTATTCGCTGTATAATTAAGACATTCTGATAAAATATCTTACATGTGACATTCCGTTCCGACCGTCGTCGGGTGCGGACGTGTCAGCTTGAAAAGACTAGTGAATGCTACGCGTTGTATGTTTCGGTATCTGTGATCTGTATCGCGCAATATCAACATGAGCAAAGCCCATCCACTGGAATTAAAGAAGTTATGGATTGGATTGGATTTAAAGTTAAATGGTGGACGATTTGTCACGGGTGTATTGCAAGGTTTCGATCCTTTTATGAATCCAGTCGCGTATGATGGAACAGAGCGTAGAAAAGATGGGATCACTGCACCTGTTGGAATGGCTGAATGGTGGTCGTTCGTGGAAATTCGAAATTAATGTTGGAAGCATTGGAACGGATACAATGATTTTAAAGTGAACAAATCGAAAACGACAAAAGAACCCAATACCCCAATCCATGATTTGTGCATAGACTGCTATGGAACATTCAATCCATTTACCAAGCTTGTTTTTTAGTAAAAAAAAATTTGTCATTATGTTATTTTTGCAATATAATTGAAGTAGGCCCACAACATCACCATTTTTCGTCAGCGAGTGTTTTTTAATCCATATATATGTATATGAAAAGCACATACACGTCTCACATTTTAATTTGAATTATAAGATATTGCCCGATGTCACATCGTGTTTTTGTTTTATTGTGTTTTGCCTGTTTTGGGGGGACGGGCACGTACTTGTACGTATTTAACTTTTTTATTAAGTTATGCCCGTCCTCCAGGTCCTCTGTATTTTGTTTGTCCCTTTGTTGTTGTTTTGTGTTTTGTTTGTATCAGAGTGACCGAATAAAATTGATTGATTGATTGATTGATGTTGTGACCGGGTAAAATACCATAGAAGCGTTTCATTATAAATTTGGATTCGTGGTCCGATATATTCAAACAAGAGAGCAACGCTCAAATATATGGACACGTGGACTAGAGCGAAGCAGGGTTTACCTTTGACGTTACCGGTACCGTACCCTCAGGAAGTTCCGGGTTTTCAGTCGCAAGAATTTTCACAGTCAGCCGTCACGATTGGCGGATTAAAAACCGTGTTCCCATAATTAAAAATTAATACAGCGCAATTTTGGATGAAATATTAGATCTTATAAGATTCATAGAAAATTCACGAATAAATGAAAGTAATAGCCTTCTGGGAAAAAATCAATCTTGAACCACTGAAAATTCCAAAGCAATTGGTCCAGTATTCGAAGAGAAAAGCGATTTTTTAATGATAATAATGACGAAAGAAAATAACATCAAAATTTTGAAACGATCGTTATTGCCACTAAACGTGTCCAATAAATCAAGTGAACCGAATGGAGTAACCATTATGTAGTCGTTAGTCGTTGGGAGTAACGGAATAAATTGAGGAAATTAGAATTTTTTTCGCCAGGCTGCGCCAATGATCACACAGGCACTCAGGCAGTCGTAGCCATAGCGACTAAACACGCGCTGCGCGCTTTACATGCTCAGTAGTTCCCAAAGTGACTATAAAGTTCTATATTTATAGTCACTTTGGTAGTTCCCAGCAGTACGAGGTTCTGGGTTTACAGTAGAACAGTAAGAGTCGCACAATAATTTCGGCCGTCTATACAGGATTTTTTTTTTCAATTCTTTCATTTCCCATTTCATTTTTGCAAAAGTCACCCATCCTGGTGCTTGACTATGTTTGAAGAATGCACATCATCCAGCTTTGCAGCTTTCCTAATTTAGCAATTATAAAATTATTTTTATAGTCCATTAGTTAGTTTATTCTGCAATCACCGAGCACAAAAACTATTTTTCATGAATATGTTAGGGCCAGCTAAGTCAACGCGTACCGTATCTGCTTAAATTCCGCGTGTACGCCAAAGAATGTAATGTGAAACTAAGTGCCGTAAATGATCAAATGAGACCAAACAGAAATGTTGTGAAAATACACTGTCTGTCTCGCATTGAACGCTATCCCATATTTAGCATTGAACATACCTGCTTACTTAGTAAATTGAGTTGATCTAGGTTTGATTTCTGTCAAGAATTTCCTTCCACGTCAAACAGACTTTTTTAGAAAAACATAAAGATTTACATGACCGAGGAAGTCTGACTCTGGTCGGACAAAACGTTACAGGGATACACTTGTGTTAGTCTGCATCTGGACTCTTTAATTGAATAGAACATTTTTGTTTGGCGGTATTTATGCAATTGCCGTACGACGTTCATTCCACACCCCCTTTTTCTATGAATCTCTCGGAATATTTGTATACTTTGATACTGCACTAAGTTGTATCTCAATTTTCAGATTTTAATGTTTATATCTTGCAAGAAACTTAGCCGGGATCAGAGAATCACATAAAGGATTAGAACATAACACAAAGAGTTAAAGGATTTTTTGTTATACCAAATCACTTTAAATTGTGGGTTACTGTCATCAACGTCAAACAAATCAAATGAACTGTATAAGTAATATTCATCATTACAAGTTAGAAATTATTGAGAATATTACTCGTTTGAAAAGTTGTCAAATCATATTTTGTTTGTTCACATTTGAATACATATTACAATTTATTTGTCAAACATAGGTTAGCCCTGAATATATATTTGATATATTTCAAGGAATGTAACCCCAGATTATGTTCAGCTTTGACCAACCATATATTTATTCTAGATGGGACGCTAATCAACGCATTTCGAGATTTATACTTAGCATATCAATCTATACCTTATTGTCTGCTCATTCCAACATGTTTGTTCAAATTGTGTGATAGACATTATGCCCAAAAATGCTTAATTGTGTACAAATTTTATATTTTTCTAGATAATAATTGATATGATATATTTCTCATCTACAGTATTTTATTCATTTGTCAAATAAAACCCACTAAACATGAATTCTATGTTGCTTAACTCAAAGAGAATCGATGGGACAACATAACTTGTAAAGTATGTACTGGATGAACAGGTGACAAGACTCACAACAATGGCTTTTTATCAAGATAATATACCTTTTATTCCATCATCACCGAAGTTACCTGCTATTTCATCTGGTGGACTTGTCACTGGACCTGATAGTTTTGTTTTTAAAAGGTGAAATTTTTTGGAATACAGGGAAGCTTTCTGCTATTCAGGGAACCATATACAATTTTATGCCTATTTCAAGCTATAATTAATGTACATAATAATATTATTTAATTACTAAAATATTGAAATCATTAGATTTGCATATTATCTTTTTTATAGCCTTGTTTAAAAGGAAATATGGAACTCTTTTTATAGGATCAGTTGGTATATTTAGGTAGTTTTTGACTGGCATACAACTTCAGAAAAACATTTATTTTTATAAATATTGGAAAGTATGAATATAGTGAAGTTTGTTTGGTAGTTTTAAGTTTGAATAAATTATTGGTATTCCCGTAGTGTGTGTACCAGGTTAGATTTATTTCGATTTTCCTTATTTTAGGTTGGGGACTTTCTGTGTTAGCCAAGTGAATATACCCTCCCCATAGGTTTCAGTCCCTTTACACATCTTGATGTAAAATAGGCGAACAAAATTTGTTAGGTCCATATTGGTACACACACTTCTGAAGTGCCTTATTTTTTTATATAAAAATATTATTTATACAGGCCTTCACATGATGACTGGACAAGTGCTTTGCGGAGACAAATTGACCATTCAATTCATACATCTGGTCGATCTCATCCAGAAGATATTGCTCAATTACACAAAGAACTTGTCAAACTCATTATTATGGCTTTGCAGCCAAAATCATCGAAAGAGGTAGGCAGTGATAATATTTTATTTATGATTATGATATTCATAGCTGTGTTATATTTAAAGGATAACTTTATTTAGGTAATTCCAAGGAGAGCTTTTAACTTATCTAGAGAATTGAGCAATTTTAGTGCTCTTAGTTCAAATCTTGAAGTTATGATAGTTTGAAAGGAAAAAGTTTCCATAATTATTTTAAAACATATATTCTTGATCTTTGAGCCATGGAGAAATGGTGGCCATATGGATTATTGTGTATTTTGTTGCTTCCTTCAAGAACTTCAAGTATAAATATTCTAATTTTTCTATCAATAATTATTGACATTGCGAGTATGTGTCGTGTATTTATATTTTTTTTATCAGGTTTGGCTTGATCTGAATCATGCATTGGGATTGATCAAACCGTACGCAAACTTTCTATCTTCTGGTCATGGTCGAGTGGGATTGTCATTTCAAACTCAGCATTATGTTGAAAGAGTGTTTGTCGCATATCACAAAGATATAGCAGAATATTATGATATTCCTATATTGGAATCACTGAGGAAGGTTTGCACTTTCTTAATTGTTTCATTCATGTGTTTAGTCTGTGTGCATTATTGTTTGATTGTACTTCCGTTATGGTCTTTTATTTTTTGAATTATTGGCTTTTCTATTAATGTCTTGTCTACAATATTCCTGATGTACCTGACAGCTGTTCGAATATTACTTGACTTCTTTCATCATAATTGTTCTTAATTGATGTTCTTGTTTAAGGTATTTCCAAATGAACTGTCTGCAGTTGAAGCAAAATTTGCTCGAATAACAACAGATGGATCTCCGTCTCCTGATTTTGTAATCAGTGGTGGAGGTTATTTACCAAAAAGAGGAAAAACACCACAGCCAGAAAAAGGTAACAAAGAATATGGAAATATGTATACCTGCTTTTTTTTCTATAAATACCAATTGATGTAACGTTGAGGGATCCAATGAAAAAAGATCAAAATTGACATTGAAATACATTGTAATTTTGATACCTTATGAATATCATTTAAACTATATGATTATCATTGCACTTAATTTTGGATGCTAGCTCTTACAATTATTCCCAATCATTTTTGTAAAATATATGGCTTATATCAAGACGCACGAGGACTTGTTATTGGCTTCCTTCAAAAAGTCATTAGAACACTAATCTGCTCAATAATTTGAAAGTTTTTGTGTAAAGTTTCCTTGTGTCATTCAAATTTTCAAACTATTTATGGATAACTAGTTTACAATGGCATATTATTTCCAAGTAGAGTTAGTTTAATTTCAGTTTTATTGTTTTTATCTGTACAGATATTTTGAGGTGTTTATATAAAATTCATTTTCATCTCCTAATTTATCACCCAATGATTAAACACTTTATTTTAGTTAAACATGAACCTATTACATCTATAAAACGATCTTTAACAATGGATTTACCGGATGGAAGACATCCTTATACTCTTATGCGACGAGGAGATGAACCAGAACTTTACTTCAGACCAAGACCTTTAACATTTGGAGATGTCAAGTAATTGGATAGTTTAATGAATTTTTGAGTTCAGCTGTAATTTTAGTTTGCATGTATTGAATCTCCAGAACGCTATTAATATTTTTTAAGTCCTTCAACTTATCTGTGTGTAATCGTTTTTCAGTCAGTCTATTCATGTTGTAGCTGGTGAAGCAGCTATGAAAGAATCACTGTGGAAAGATAACCAGAGTGCTACAGTTGCTGCTCTTCAAGTTAATCTTCTACCTGCTGGTCCAACAATTCCAATAAAAGACCCTAAAAAGTACAAAATATAGACTATTTTATAATTATTTTATAATGGGATCCTACACAACATTGAATTCTTCCAAATTAGATTTTTATTATTGGTCACAACTTCACTAATATCTCATTCATTTCTTGAACTCAATATCAAGATTTTGTATATTTTGCATAATACATTTTTTGGACTTTTACTGTTTGATAGTCAGATAGGTTTTAGTAAACAATTTTAAATTAATTATTTTAACTTGATAAAATTTTTTACAGTGAAAAAATCATTTATACCCCTCTTAAAAATCCTAATTTTGCAGTTTTTACTAGGAAAGTGAACATTTCACATTTTTCCTGGAAGAGAGGAAGGCTGTTAAAATGGTCAAATCATATGACAAACCACATTCTCATGTTCGTTTGAGAACCTCCAAACGCTGAGTGAAACTATGGTTGTCATGATCAATGATTGGGTTATTCTTATCCAATAAACTTTTACTGTTTAGCCATCAATGGTAATTGTATTTATTTTTGTTACCTCTGCCTGATTTTTTCAGATGGGTCCCTTTGGCCACGAGTAGCTTAGAAGATGATGAACCTGTTAAGTCAGTTCCAACATCACCAAGAAAGCAAAGAGAATTCAAATCAATGACTGGGCGTGAAGCTGTGGAATATTTTATGACTGAAAAACATTTGAACAAAGTCAAATTTATGTATTTTAATATTGCTGGTAGCAGACATTACAGGTTGGATTTTTAACAGTTAGGTCAAGAAAATGTGTTTTTCATGAACGTCTTGCACTTGTTATGTCTGGGATTTTTTTTATTAAGAATCAATTCAATAATATCTGGACATTTTTTCTTAAACCTGATTCGAAATCACAAAACTAACATGATCTGTTCATTCTTTATTATACAGCTGTAAGTGCTGTTAAAATTAGAATTAGAACAAGGTGAAAGCTAGGAATTAATGGATCAACGTATAGGCCAGTGGATCTCAACCGGGGGCCCCCCAAGGGGGCCACAAAGCAGTTCAAGGGGGGCCTTGACACAAGGCTAATAATTGATCATAAAAAGACTTTGTTTGCATACTTTCCTTTTAAAATAAAATTCCATGTCTACCTTAGTTTCATTACCTGAATAGGTTACTAGCGATCACATGGTGTATTCACTTTCTTGAGCGTGAATTGTTTGATTATAATAAAATTTGGACTGTACCAATCAAACTAGTTCGCCGGTAGGCCGCCTTACTTGCAGACGGGCAGTTGCACTCGACTGCGAGATAACCTTCGCTAGCGTATCATAGACGCAAAAACCCATTTGTATATGCCTAAAGCCCAAAATGGAACAACAATTACGTTGGCTTTGACTTCATCAAAGTAAATCGGGATGACGGAGAATGTGATCAATAGTTGCATTGCTCATACGTAATGAGCAATAAATCATCACGTCCATCTAAACTCCAAAACCTCCGTGACAAAATTCATCCCCATGTGAAAGACGTTGACATCAGTTTCTTTGCTGCCAAAGCGAGTTAGATTTGACAAGAAAGCAACATTGTTTGGGCCTCTGTCGAAGCAAAAACCTGGTTCTTCTGATCTTATTACAATCAAAACTAAATCTAGAAACAGTTTTGATGTTGACAGTGGCACTTGTCTGGTTATATCAAAGACAGTCTCTGATAAAATAAACCTTGTCAGACAGTCCCAAGCGCAAGATTTCCATTGATTGTATACTAAAAAGCTTTAACTTTATTACCTGCTGTTTGTTTTTGAATTCCACAAAAGGTCGTAAATACATAATACAATCCAACAAATTTAGTTTTTTTTAAATCTCAAACAGGGGGGCCACGAGTGCAGAAAGGCGCTGGAAGGAGGGCCACGAGCCATAAAAGGTTGAGAACCACTGGTATAGGCTATTTTTAAATGTCTCACTTACTCTCACATTCATTTGTCTTGTTTTCTTACATAGCTGTATACTTGAAGTCAACATATGTGATCTTACTCATTATTAAATAGTTACAATTCATGTCTTGTGCTTTCAATTCTTTTGCCATTTGTTGTATCAACAGATACTTCAATTTGTTTAAAATCTAATTAATTTATTTGTATTTTATTTCCCTCACTAAATTTTTGACTGTAATACTAATAGGTGGTGGCTGGCATTGATGACTTTTGGTTGTACCTCAATCTCATATTTTATGCTGAATCTATCTCATATCGTACTTCATTGTATGGTTAAGTGCAGTGAGTAATTGACTCAACTCGAGTTGGACTCAAGTCACTATTTATCTAATACTTGAAGCAACTCAAGTCATCAGAATAGGATTCTGTCTCATCTTCAACTGTCTCTCCACTTAAGAATTGGGTGACCCATTACTTGACACAGGGTCCATTAAAGACCTTATCCAACACTGCTACATTGTACTACAAAATAACAAACTCTTTAATATACTTTATGAAACAAATCTTTTTAGACCCTATGATTTGATATCCGTACCGGAAGACAAAGTAAAACAAGAACATTACATATTTTCAACATTTGGTGTTCTGCATGTTTATCCTGATGGTTCAACATCTGAAACAATGACTCTGGCAGATTGGAACAGAATGTCAGTTTTGTGGGGAGTGGTTTCAAAGCTTGGGTTTTTCAAGAACTTTCTGCTTTGCAAATCATTACGACAGTAAGTGGGTTTATTTACGTAGATACTATTCACAATTTGTTTTTTGCTGAGCATTATATAGGATAGGGGTACCCAAGCTTGCGACCCCAGGTCAATATATATACTTTTCATGAAACTTTGGAGCTTCTTTCACTGGACTTTTGAGTTTGGTCATGTGGTAGTATTAAGTTAAATAAGCTAAAACCAAACAGTGATGTCACAATAAGCACCTGAACTAAGCATGGGCCTGTTTTACAGTAAGCCATGGTACGAACTGCTGAATTTAACATGGTTTGTCAAATCTTAGATGATTTGTACATCCATCCACTACCATACCTCAGCGACCCCATGACCTGTTTGCGACCCTACCTACTTATCACTCCGCCCCAATTTGGGGTCACTACCCCTGGTTAGGGAACCCCTGATATAGGATTTGGTGAGTATTCAGGAGAGAAGAAATCTAATAAGACAAATATCATTCATGATCTGGCCTGCGACCTATCTCAGTATAATTAATCTAACAATGACAAGATTGTTTTTACCCATGCCAAGAATCAGGCATAAATTTGTTATAGTTTCACAAAGGTCTAAAAAGTAATGCTTGTTCAATTATTATAAAAATTTATTAGTAATAACTCGAATTAGGTCGTTTGATGTTGACGTTGTCAATAAACGAATCTTGGTGTCATCTCACCCATATTTATTTCACTTTTATTTATGAAATTCGCTATGACTCGAATTTAACTAGGGATTTGAGGTTTAGGGACTTGTACCCAACACTTCTGTACTTTACTATGGTGCTAAATCGATACCTTCAATATGAAAATAGTGTTTTTCTGTATTTCTTTTGTTTGTAATAAATGAATATACAGCCATGATTTTTTCAATTATGGGTTCTTTTTCAGCTGGAGAAGAACAGTTCGTCGTCAACGTCTTATAAGAATGAGAACATATCTACAGTTGAATCTTCTTCACACTATACCTGAATTTGGTGCTGCGTTACTTCACATATTTCGATTAGTTGGGGAACTGATGGAAGTAAAAATGCTTCCTAATAAATCCTCTGGAATTAAACAATTACCACTTGTTTCTTTTTCCGCTGATGCTTCTCAGTAAGTATACTAATAGTTCTCAATTGTTTTTTTTTTCTAACTAAAAAGCATAGAAATCTTCTGTCATTAAATTAGTCTGTTTTTGAATAATTTGAGTGAATTTTCACCAATCTTGTTTTTATTGCAAAAATTGCAAATATTTTTAATAAATCAGTTTTATAAGTTATTCTTATTAACTCATCTGGCATTTATAGCTATATTATTTGTTTTTTTTGGATCTTTCATTTTAGAATATCATGCTGTATTCCAAATTGCATTGAATTAATTTTCTGACATTGAAATATTCTGATGTGACTCACAAGATCGATTGAAAATGACAAAAACACATGCTCTACGCACAAATTGCAATGCTTTAGAAATACAGATACAGAAATACACAGTAACATTGTTCGGAACCTAAAACTATATATAATTGTATCACAGAACAAATTTTGATAGCAGATGATTTGCAAATGGTATTATCGAAGATATTCATTGGTAATAGATTCCAAATGATGAAACCATTTTTATAAACTTGCCAGGGCGTATCTTAATTAGTGTTTTTTGTTGCAATATTTGACTTGAGCTTTTGTATTTTTTTTGATAAATATGTGTTCCTTATTGTTTTGTAGAAAAAGAAATGATGTTGAACACATGCTTGATGTTTTCTTCCGTTATTGTAAAAAAGTTGTTGATGTGACGAGACAAGAATGTTTTGATCAGTTGAAACATTATGAATATCAGGTATTCTTTACTAATAGTTATAGTTATATGTAGAATTATTCATCTTCAGAGTAACAGTTGATTGATTGATATTGAAATTCAAGGTTTGAGTTCTGATTTTTTCATCATACAAGTTATTCCTACCATCTCAGCAAGGTGTAAGAAATTAAATGTCATCAACCTGAAGTCCTTTCACATTGGCTTGGATTTATTTCTTATTGACTGACTGCTTGTTTTAAGTATTTAAGCTTATATCTTACTAGTTACATGGAGCATTCTGAATATAACCAAATTCCAATTTCCCCGATGAAACATTAATTTTAATAATCCATTATTTTGAAATAGACTTTTCTGAATATAGAGGAAAATTTATTTAAGATTAATTTTTGGGTTATTTCCATTCGTCCGTTTAGACTGAAAATTTCAAACCGGACATTAATATATTTTTAACTGGCCCAGCCTGGGTAAACAATAAATAACAACTTTTAGGACTGTGTTAATTATTCAGAGCAAACATGAGGCGTTTTAATATGTTGTCTCATCACTTGCTCCTTTTTTAATTCAGAGTTGGTTAATTAGTATTAAGTTGCTTGTTTTTTTATTTTCCAACTATTTCTTAGTTAGTCACTGACAGAAATGTTATTATTTAGGCTCGCCACATGAAGTCACTTTTCAGCAAAGAATCATTATATATTCAACGCAAGAAAAAACAAGCTAGACTAATGAATCTTGAAAAAGCGAGACAAGCAATCAGACAACTTGCAACGTTTATTACTCTCGTCGATCAAGTTATTTCTGTACATCTGCTGCAGGCTTTGAGAACTTCAGTTCAGAGGTTGGTGTGTAATTGTTTTATTTTAAGGGATACTTCAATTTACTTTTCCAATTTTGTAATTTATCATTTCAACAAAGAATGTGCACTCAGGTTGATAAATTAATATAACAATACCATAAAATACAATTTTTCGAGCATAATTGTAAATTAGGGATGATTAAAATAGTGTAGCTCAGCAATCTTAATCAATTCTGAAAAAAAAATTGAATATTGAAATATTTAATTTTTTTAATATTTGCAGCTTCAGGAACACACTCGTGATACCGAAGTGTCTGCATACTCGTTTTCATTTTGTTATCCCAACAAAATTTGAAATAGTTTCATATTGTTGATCTCTGTATCTATATTTAATACGAATTGTGATAATATTATATTTGTTACATCGTCAAAATGTTGTTTAAAACTGTCTCTGCTATTCATATAATTAAAATTTTATATTTCTTAAAGGTTTGTGTACGGGGTTTTGTGTTTCCAAGAGTATGAAAGCGGAGAGAGAGAGGAAGAAGGAATCTTAGATGATTCACATTCAACATCAACAAGCCCATCTAAGGGACTTCCTTCTACATATTCTACCAAAGGTAAATAAGTCAGAAATTTTGATTTTATTAAATTTAATTCATTTGTTTAAGATATTGGTATAGTATGTTGATGAGATGATGTTTGGTTTTTATGGTTTTGGACTAATGGAATAATGATTTAAAGTATTGTGGCATATTTTTTAAATTTTGTCCTGCTTGGTCCACGGGTGCCAGTTCAATACATCGGTTCAGTACTCTCAATCGTCGTTTACCTCAGGCACATCTAGCAACGCACATCTTTTTTTTAACAGAATGCTAGCAAAACATTTTTCCAAATGGTAAACCAGCGTGGCGGTGTGAGTTGTTAAAGCAATAGACTTTTTTATGATGGCAACGCAGGTTAAAATATCGGGTTCAAATTCTATACCCACCACCTCAACCAGTGTGTAATAAAATGGGCGGGCAAAAGATTCAGATCCTCCCGAAAGTGGCTGTTTATGCATGCCTTGTCCGAAACAAAGGGTGTACAATACAAAGAAAATAGCTTCCTGTCTCTTGTATGGTACAATGATATAACACATTTTCGTTGTTTTTTTTCAAACAATTATCCTTATTACTCTAGTATTAGAAATGGAGAAATATTCAGTAACACATTCATTGCAGGGGACTCTACCACTAAAACGAATGAATCCCTCAAGTCAAAAGCATCTGTTTTCATCACAAAACTCGTATTCAATCCAAAGACATGTGAACTGGAGATGCAGCCTTCACCAGCAAAGTATGATATTGAGAAACTAAATTCCTATCTTTTTATCTTTGTGTTAGACCTTTTGTTTTAATTGCAAGTATACTGTAATAAGAATCAAAATGTTTTTTTTTGCGTACAAAGCGTCCTAGATTTCTGAAACTTTTGACCACAATCATACACAAAGTTCAAGTGTTAAAAAATTTTTCATCATTTTCATGAGAGTAATAGAGAAATTTATGGGTTCTGTTTTTGGGGTCACCCAAATTTTTAAACAATTGCAATTTTTTGTTGTTGTATGGCATTCAAAGAAAAACAAAATGTAATTCGACATTGTTTAAGTTTCTATTCAGAAGACTGTGTGACATGAACAATAAAAACATTTTCAATGATGAAATACCCACTCTGTTCCCACCCATACCTATTCATGTTTTAAAAGTGATCACTATGATATTTGTTTTTCCTTTTTGTGATGGTTAACTCAATGAGTATACAACCCTTTGTTTTGCATTTCATTCCAAGGATCATCCTTTGTTTTTTTGACCCATCATGTAAGGTAGATAGCTCTATGGTTATTTAGGTTTTGTCTTTTATGTTTAAATGAAGCTACAAATCGTGCTTTTATAAATTTATTTTCACCGACTATATGCATTCAATATATTTCGTTTATATTTTATGGCATCATTGCCTTCTGATATACATTTGGTGTGTTTAAATTATGTGGGATAAGATGTAATTATTAGGAATATATATGAACCATTGAACATAAAAAATATTAAAGTACCTGGATATTTCCACTACTATCGAAATGTATGATGGGCCTTAGTCTGGTACAGAGTAATTATGATTACCAGTAATAATAATTTATTATTTTCTTTTTCATATTAGAATTTAAAACTTCATTTTTCAACAAATTCGAAAACTTCTTAAAATCCAAAGCAATTTACTTGCATATTCACTGCAATCCATGACATGGTATATAAAAATGTTTTATGACACTCATTTGATACTACTAAGGTATATAAAAACTTCATTTTTTTAAGCTTAATTTAATCATTGATTCATATCTTCTTTTTAGGTTTAAAGAGGGAATTTGTTCATGTATCAGCACCGTTATATCAACAGTTTGTGATGAAGCTCATTCTATGAATATATCTGGTAAACCAAGTAAGAAAGATGTCACTGATCAGCAAGGATCTGATAAAGCATCAGTGGATAGTGCTCCATCCACTAGTTCGGAAAGATCGTCGATTGATTCACTCTCTTCTGATCTTGATGGACAAAATATGTATGACGAGGTGGATCCAGCAGAAGATATGGCAGATTTGAATGAAGATGGAAGTCAAGGTAAAGTTTGATGCTAGACAGGTATAGACAAAATCAAATATTTGACATTACAGAATATCTGAATGCAAGTAATTTTTTGGGTGTGGAATATTGAATTCATTCCAACTGTATTATACAGTCCATGAGGCGCAATATATCTCAAGGCGCACTGTCAATAAACTGGACAAGTTTTTTATTCATTAATAAGGCGCACTGGGTTATAGGACGCAACAGATTTCAAAGCAATACCAGTATTGTTTTTTAGGCAATAAAGCATGAATTGATGATACCTGTTTCATACATTAGGCATGTGCCGGCTTGTAAGGCACACGATCGATTTTTGAGAAAAAGGGATTTAAAGTGCGCCTTATGGTCCCTAAAATACGATGATTTGATCATGCACATGTATAATCAAACAGGTTGAATTTTAAAATACCGGAAGACTGAAATAAATAGTGGTTTTATTAGTTCTCTATTTTTACAGTTTCAGACATTTCGATTTTTACCCAAGTGCCTAATTTGATAATGCTACAACTTGAATTCTACGTTTCTTAGTTATTTCTCAGCTTTGATACTTTATTTCAATTACGAAGTTGATACACATGCATGCTCAAATTTTTTACAAAATCGCCTCTATCATGATATTGTAACCTATTTATCATATAGAAGGATTTTTCATTCTAAAACCTTTAATTATGGGAACCATGGCCTTATGGTTACCATTTTCGCCCAACTATGTTTGCAAAAAGCAAAAAAAAAGGTTCTAACTTCGATTAGACAATGTTATGTTCAACCTATGCTCACCATATCTCTTCCGGTGCAAGGAATGGCTAGCCAATTTTGAAAATAAAATTTTTTCAAACCTCAAGACAGTCAAGTATTTCAAAGTGACTAGACTGTTAAATATTGAAGTATAAAGCACCTTTTCAAAAATGCTTTTCATATGTAATATTGAAAGTTCATTATCAATTATGGAAAATAATTTATATCACTATAAAAATTGTGGTCAAAATATTCTACTGTTCTTGAAGTATTGTCATAATTTATCTAGGATTTGGTGATCCAGATCTTCCTTCAAAGAAAATGCCAACTAAAGCAGAAGATAGCTTGGGAGTTGCTACTCCTAATCTTGTGCTCTCTCCTGAACCTAAAACTAGATTTGGTCTGATGGTCGATGGAGAAGGAGTCATGGGTCAATTCAATCCTCTTGACCAATCAAAATTGAGAAATAAACTAACCAATGACAGTGAGGTAGTAATTTCCTACACATATTATATATTTTAATGTTCAATGCTAGAATGATAATACTTCAGAAGAATTAATCTATATTGAAATTATTTCTTCATTCTCTCATAATCTTTCGGCTACTTTTTTCAGCTGTTTTCTGATATTTAACATCCATATTGAGGTAGTCAACCAAATTACTCACTCCATCAACCACCATATTTGTATTCAATATTTACTAAATATTATCATATTCGATCATATTTCACAGATTTTAGAAGCAATGAAAGTACAAAATAATATTGTTGATGATGCTCTGCTAGATGTTGAGGCATTCTGTGTTGAGCATAATCTGTGGTTGGTGCCGATACGAAAATTCACTTCGAAATGGTCACAAAAGAATTTAGATGAATGGAAAGGAAAACCAGCAAGAGAAATTGAAATTTTGTTGAATCAGATAAAAGCCTGGAATGATCAAGTATTTTTTATTAATTAATATAATTTTTATTCATTGTTTTATGGCTGTTAATGAAATTTTTTTATTTGGGAAATTTTTCTCACTGACGTATTTAGTCGAAGAAAATTGAAAATTATAAACAAAGCTGATCTTCCAATATTTCTAATGGATCTAAAAAACTAATTTTATCTTTCGTAGTATATGTATCAGTTGGACCTCAATTAATAATGTTACAACAATATACAGAAATTGTTCATGCAATCAACAAACCATGATGTTTTTGTTATATATTTTGATTGCAATTTTTTTGAGTTGGAAAAACAAGGCCAAATTAAAATGATATTTGCAGTATTTTTTTGCATTGTTTTCAATGATCTTAAGGGCTTTTTAAAATCAAGCTCTGTTCCTGTGTACCAGACAATTCCAGTACCTTATTCTGTATCTTCTATTTTGTGACAGGTGAAAAACATGGACCGATCAATATTAAGCAATAATCGTTTGCTACTTGTGGATTGTAGATGTCCACAAACTGATGTTGTTCCAGTTTTATCATCCATATTCAAACAATTGATTGGATTGGTAATGGAGCATTTTCTGTTTAAATATTCTTATGTTTTCTATATCATCCTATATTTAAGCTGTATCTTTTTTTGAAGAATATGAATATTTCTCATGTGTTTGTTAATTTAGTGATTGGTTGGTTCTATTGGTGTTCCAATTATAATTGATATTTTGAAACACTTGTCAACATTTTTGACTTTTTTGTGTGAATCTTTACACTTAAAACAGTCTCTTACATTCTAGCTATCCTATCTATGCGATTAGACATATTGACTTCATAATATCGTGTTAGGATAAGTAATTCAGTTTTCTTGAAATCAATGCTTCAGAGCAATGTTATTTTCAATCTTCACCAATTTTAAAAGAATTTGTAATTTTGTACAGGTAGCAGCTGATGCCAAAAATCTTTCTCTTGAAATAACAACAAGTTCAAAAGAAGCAGTCAAGGTTTGCAATGCTTTTTTCGTTGCTCAGTTTTCTTGTCAATGATTCATATATTCTACGTATAGTACTTTAAAATACAAGCACTTGTCGATGTATTTTTCTTGTATAAGTATTTTTAAAATCTCTGATGTAATCGTATTAAACCGTACGTAACTATTGATAGCAATATGAATTGCAATTTTTTTCATCGTTTCTCAGTGAAGCTATCTCTAAGCTGTTAAAATATTTTCAATTTTGTTTTAAACACTTATTTATATAGTGCGTATGCACACATTTTGCTCCGAACAAGGCCCTGTACACACCATGCCACTGATAACTCACAGTATGTATGGAGGTACTATTTTTGGAAAGACTGATATCTTTGCGGTTGGGCATGGAATTTTGAATTGAGATGTGTAACCTGCAAAAAAGTTTAACACTTTAAATCCTAAGCCATCTTGCCCAAATAATAATCTTCCCAGACTCATTTTTATTTATGAAATATAAATAATAATTAGATATTAATGATTAATTAGTTAGAATAAAGTTATAAATAGGAATACTTCTAGTTATGACTTAAGTTACGGAATAACCATTTTAATCGGGATTGACAGGTTTTGGAAAACAAAGATTTGAACATGAAGTCATTTGCTGCATATGCTCGTAAAGTTACAGAATGTCAACAGATGAAAGATAGTATGTCTGGAAAGGTTACCTACATAAGGTTTGTTTTTCTGTGTGTGGATTTACCTGCCTGTATTTATTGCAATTGCACAGTTGTTTATGATACTCCACCTCCACCTATTCCATTTTGATTCATTTATTTTGGGAAATCCCTAAATTTTTTTTTTATATATCTTTATATATGATGAATAGTATCAAGTAGTGCTATATAAAAAATTTATTGCAAACTTAAGATTGTTAAAGGTTATTTTTTTCAGAAATTAAGGTTTACTATTCTCCTTTTAAAAATTATGAAATCGTTATGAATTTTATGCAGAAAAAGATGTACTGGTATTCAAATTTTTTGAAATCGAAATTATTGCAAATTCAGAATTATTTTTTACTAAATATGTTGTTATTGAATTTCTATTGTAGCATTGTTTTGACATGTTTTTAGGTATCATTATGTTCTTGTTGCATGGGGTAAATTATTGCAGAATAAACTTTTTGAGGAGCATATATCTTGAGTCATATTTTCTTCTTAATTACATTGTTTATTGTTTTCATCAGACAATTGTATGAAGTGGTGAGAATGACTTACAGACAACTCACACACGAAGAAGAAAAACTAGACGAAAAGGTTAAAACTGCATGGGAAGCATTTGTTTTCCAGGTCTGAATAGCTTATACTGTATTTTTCTGTGTTTATCACACAATACACACTATTATAATAAGTTTTCAATTTGATTTTCTAATTCTATTGTTGTGAGTCATACTTGAAAGTTGCGTGTTTATAACATGAAAATTCTGTGATATCCAGCGTTAGGTTTGGAATATATTGTCTATAACAGTGGTTCTCAAAAGGTTGGGCGTGCCCAACAAGGGGGGCATAAACAATTTTTTGATGGGGCGTCAAGCTAATTAAAAATAAAAATATTTGTTAGATTTGATCTTGCCTGCCTTATTTTGGATATTTACATTTCTTTATTGTTTAGAGATTGCAGAGAGATGTTGTGCTTATATCTTTATTATCCTTAGCGTGGAGCATGTTTAAGAGTTCAACTTCATGCATGTTCATCATAGCTTATTGTTAGCTAATTATTTTTGTGGTGGGGCCGCGAGACAAATTCTAAAAAGGGGACGCGACTTTAAAAGTTTGAGAACCTCTGGTCTATAAATATATTTTATTCACTGATGAACTATTTACTCTTCATTTGACGTTTATTCTACTTAAAATCATAGCTGACCTACGCGGCTACGCCACAAGAATGCTTGAACAGAAGTTTATAACTGCAAAAATACATAGTACTGCTTCATATACTACAAGTTTTACTATGCTTTATCTGGAACATCGACATGGTTAGATTATGATTAAGAAGGAAACCTAGTAAAATTGTGTTTTACTTTTACACAATAAAAACTTTGCTTTAAAATTCATGTGTTATATTCACAATTTTTTATACACCTTAACCTTTCAAATATTTCAGCAGACACAAGTGGGCCAGATGAAGCACTTCATTGGGCCCGTGGGCCGTAAATTGCCCACCCCTGGACTAACCTTGGGTGACATGGGGTTTGAATGTAACCTGTCGTGCCAACATAATTTAGGTCCAACCACTAGGCCATGCTATTATAGTTTAAAATATGTGAATACTTGACTATGTTTGTGTTATTTCAGTTGAAAGATGCAACTAACTTTGTTTCCAATCAACGTCCAATAATACTGAAACAACTGGATGAAATGTTTCAAGAAAAATATTCTTATATTGTAAAATTAAGTCAGCAATCTTCTTCGGGATCAATGGTGGATCCAACTAAAAGTTCTTCAGAGGTATTATTATAATATTGAACATGGCACACTTAATTTGATTCAGAAAATTCAAAACTTTTAGTCTGGATTTACCTAAACCCAAAAGACATAGCTAGATATGGATCTAATCTTAATCTGTATATATGAATAATATTTTCGAATATGAAATATCGAATATATTCATTTTCAATATAAAATTATAAATAAGCCATTAGAAATACAGAGCAATTAAACAATCAAGAAATTGTTATGTCTGATTAATAATATTTATTAATGAATGTTTGTGATTTATTTTGGACATCCCTGTATACAGGCACACCAATTGAAAAAAGTTGCTGTTGATATGCCTTTACTTATTTCACACTAATATAAATACTGTTCTAAAAATATTTGGTGGTATCGATATATGATCGAGTAGGCTACATCTCAATTAGATATGAGTACTGTATATTCATAATTGGTTGAACGAAATACTTCAATATAATTGCTCTTTGTCATTCATGGTTTAGGTCATTACTGAATTGAAAAATATAATATCCAAATTTTTTGTGACCCGACGACAACTTCAAGATTTAAGTTCATGTCGTGAATCAGTCGAAGGAAAGAAATATGAGTTAGGAGAGTTGGATGGTATGTCAAAAGTAATGGAAGATAGACTCGAATTATGGAAATATATTAATATCTCTACTCAAACTATAAAGGAATGGAAAAACACACTTTTCAGGTATTGTAAAAAATGGAACATAAATTAAAAAAATGGCCTAGCTGACTCCTCCATATAATTTAGCCTCCTTTAAAAAAAGGGAAACCTACGGTACTTTTAGTAATATGCTTTTTTCTATTTTTCTATTTGGCCATAGTCAGAGATAGTCAAAAATATTTGGTCTACTGTAGTAGAGGAATATGAAAATATTGATATAAGCAAACATGTAAGAATTTTTCATCTATCGCAGGAGAGAGAAAAACAAAAAATTGAGAACTTAGTTTCAAAACTTTAAAATTTCAATTTTTTTAATTATATATTTGTACCTGGGTGTTGTCATTGCTCAATAACCAGCTAACTTTCCGCGACTTCCCTTCCTTAGTAAAACCATATGATTATCATTTTTTTTTAATTTGTATTCAATTGATTTTACTGGTTGGAAAAAATATACCTGACGTGTCGAATGGATATGAAATCACAGCTCTTTTGTATGGTTATCTGTCTTGGTTGAATATGGGATAGACTTACCAGTTGCTTGTTCCAGATTAAACTGACGTCGATGAATTTGATTGATACTATGTGAAATTTGATATCAAATCAACTTTATTGTATAATATAAACTAATCTCACCAACTAAATTGTAATTTTGAAAATTATAAATGCCTTTACTTTTATATGTTATAGAGATCGCAGGAGAAAATTAGCAGTATTGTGAGATGCACCAACTTGAACATTAGTTTTCTTTATTGATTCTGTTTTTAACATCTTGCAGGAGGTTTGATGTACAAGTTGCATTAGATAAAATTCAAGATTGGCAGAGAGCAGCTCTAAAATTGCAAAAAAATCTTACTGAAGATGATCCAGTACTCCAAAACTGGTTGAAGGTATTTTATTATTTTGTCTAGTTTTCTTTCGACTGTTGTATTGGTGCTACTAATCTTATATGTACATTCATTCTTTTATGGGCACTGTGGCTTAGTAGTTACCACACTGAGCTAAATTTGATGTTGTCTGGTTGGGCACTACTTTAACCTGGTTAGCTTAGCAATGATTATTTGCATTGTTTTTGCCCTCTTGTATGAAATAGGCCAGCAGTACTGGAAACTGTACCTCATTTATCAAATACAAGTAATAATAGAGAAAAGAAATTTGCCAGGATAGGCTGAATTGAAAATTTTGCATCTTTTGGCTACATGGTACAGGCTTACGTGGAAATGCGTAACATCATAGATTATCATCAAATTATCTGCTGACTCATTTTCTGCCCTCTTATGTATTTTTATATAGTAGCAACCAATTCTGACAGTTTGATTACAGTGTAAAAATAGGTCGGGAGCCTCAATGACCTTCAACCTTTGTAGCTACTCAAGTAATAAAGCCTTGTCGGTAGTGTGGGGCTAATTCGGGTTTATTGGATGATCAAATTTAAATTGACTGCGTATGAATCATTTCAGCATGGTTGTCTGTTGCAATTAGAGGAGACAACATGCTAACTTACTTTTTAATTTATAATTTTGTTCTTCATAATTTTTACAGATGTTATCAGACTATGCATGTGAGTTACCACTCCTACAAATCATGTCG
Source organism: Styela clava (assembly GCF_964204865.1). Classification (NCBI taxonomy): domain Eukaryota; kingdom Metazoa; phylum Chordata; class Ascidiacea; order Stolidobranchia; family Styelidae; genus Styela; species Styela clava. Next base: position 9,547,012 of record NC_135257.1, on the reverse strand, counting down.
GATGAAGCTATCAAATCTCGACATTGGAAACAAATATTTACTGGGATGGGAGAATCATTTGAACCAGGATGGGCTTTTACTGTGAATGACTTGTTGTCTTACAAGCTATCGGAACATACAAATCTAATAAATCAGGTATTTATTGTTTCATTTGCTAGATGGAGAGAGATTTATTGGTATTTGTCAACCAGAAAATGCACATATATCAGTGATCATTGTGTGGACTGGAAGACAGTCATATGACATGACTGGTCTACAAAGTCAACTGCCACTCAATTTATATTCATTATCTAATCTAAACCTAGGAGTAATAATGCCAAAATGTAGTACATAAAATTGAATGAATTACTTGATCATGCTTTTCAGGGTATATTTTTCTATTGTGCACATTCCTATTGTGGAAAATGTATCAATTATTTAGAAATGTCTGTGTTGATTTTTTTTTGATCTGGTTTTTATTTGTTCCATCTAAGGACTCGACTCAAATTAGTCTTGTGTCACATATTTTTAAAAATAAATATTCAAAATTTGATTAGTCTTTATTTTGATATCTGAGGTAGTATGGCACAATCAGGACTCACATGGGTGTTGATTTTGTCACAGTGCCTTGGTAGGACTGCTTTTTACCTGGACATATATGTGATTTGAAATTAATTTGACTTGAGTCTGTTGTTTTCAAGCAATACAAACTCTTTGAAATTTTACAATTTGTTCTCGGAGTAGCAAGATCTCGATTTCTTGATTTCTTCATGAATAAAGCTAAATTTAAAATAAATTTAAAAATCAACTAAATTTGAACTTCAAAACTTCAGAATTTATTTAAACTACGATAACTTATCTGTAAATACCGATTATAAGCACATCTCCCCATAAGCTCTGAATGGAAATAATTAAATAGAATTTCCGTTTTTATATCTTTGCAGGTTTATCACAGTGCAATGGCTGAATTTACACTGGAACAAATGTTGAGGAAGATCAAGAACGAATGGGAAAACAGACAATTTCATCTTGCTAAACATATTCATGTTATTACAACTACTGTACAAGAAGAACCAAGTGATTTGTTTGATACTTCATTCTTGCCCAACAGACTATTCTGAATGACAAGTACATATAAGAAAGGATAAAAAGATGTATTCACCATGAATGCTAGAAAAAGATAAAATTTTCCACTCTCAACCCAAAAAGTTCGAAGATGATAAGAAGGCTCAATCATAAGATAGACCAATAAATACTCTTGGTCTGGTAACCATTCTAGTTCAGAAAAAGAGAATGGGAACTAGTTGATTGTTTTAGATGTAGAGAATTGACTTATGTAGAAAAGTTACCACCGACTAGTGACTGCACAAACCACTGTAGGTTGTTGCATATATGGTGGGCTTGCAGCGGCCTGCGTATCTACATAAAATTGAGTCATGGCAAAGTTTAAAAATGCGCCTCCTTGGCCGTTGACTGACAATACTGTTGTTGAAATAAGATACTTGTTTGGGTAAAAAAACGAGTTTCAATTATTCCCAATTTTAAATTATTTTATTGAAGCATTTTATATTTATGACTTTTTGCCTTTTTTGCGCCCTGTCCAAACGGCGCCCATGGCACTTGCCATGTAGCTCTTTATTGAATCATTTGATGAATAAAACTTTTTGCCCTTCTTGTGCCCTGTCCAAACGGCGCCCATGGCACTAGCCATGTAACTCATTATATATTAGTGTACATGCTTTATTTTACACTAAAACACAGTTGATTTTATTTACAATCAAGTTAAAAATTTAATTTCTGTAGACATTTTGTATCATCTCATTTTTTATTTTATATTTTTCTAGAGCCAGTAAACACAAAACCTCCTGGTAGCAGAGGCAGCAGAAATCGTGATACCAAACTAAACGCTAAGCTTCTGACAAAAGTTGTTACACAGGTAATTTTGCCCATTTGAAGACATACCGTATTTCCCGGCGAATAGGTCGCCTTTCTAGACCCAAATTTTTGACCCGATTTTTGGGGGGGGGGCCGTCTTGTTAGGTGAGTATGATAATTTCATTTTTTTGGTGTCGCCTTAATATTCAATGCGGACCATAAAATACCTTCGACGATAGCATCCCCCACGTAATCATCAGATTACCTAGTTTAAATAAATCGGCATTGTTATTTTAGATCGGTAATGTTCTTATATGGTGGACGCAATTGCGAGTTATTTTGAACACAATTACATTGAAATTGAAAAACAGTTTGAATTCCGTTATTGTTATGGATTGAATATTACGCTACAAGAAAAAGTCATTATAGGCTGACCAATACGCAAACGCGGCGACTGCTCAAAAGCCTTGGCTGGTAATTTGAGATTCCAATGTTGATGCCATTTTACTCTGTTGTCTTATTGTCAGATTATATGCAAAAAAACATTTTTTCAGGCTTAAAAACAGGCCTCGTCTTATTTACCAGGTGGACTTATTCGCCGGGAAATACGGTATCTAAGTTTCATATCTAAAATAGTATGTGCTGCGTTTTGTGCCATGAAATTGAAAACTACACGAATAAAAAATAAATTTGATAGTATATTGGATTAAATAGTACCGGTATATTTAATTGCGAGTTATTTTCTATTTTTAGTTTCTTAAAGCTTTTTCTTTTTACTTTTTCAACTGTAGGAAAAAGACAGCGAAACCTATGTATTGGTGGGAGCTGCCAAATTATTAAATGAATTATCAGATAGTCATGTTGCATTGCAAGGAATGTTGCAATCTCGACATGCAGCTGAAGTACAAGCAGAAGCAGAAATCTGGAGTGATACGTTACAACAGGTTTAGCACTGAAGTTATTTTTATTTATTCTATTTTTTGCAAACAAAATTTTTTTATTGTAGAATATTATTCATATTACTGGTGTTACTACAAATGTGTAAGATGAATTTTAACCTGCTGGTGCATTGACTAATCATGCAGAATGACCCCAAAACAACAGAACCCATAAATTAAATTTGGAATATGTACCAAATAACCTGGGTTCGAATTTTGGGATGACCTTGATGAGTCTTTATGTGATGAAAAATATTGTATTCTAAACAATGCTCCTTTTTATAAAATATTAGCCTCAATTAAATAGTAATTTTATACATTTATTTTCTTCTGGCAAAAATGCAATCATGACAGGTTTTGTTGGAATGCTTTTCATTGAGTTTATTTTTCCTTTAATTCTTACCACATTCGGATTTGAAGAATTTGACACACGAACTGAAGTATTTCACCAAAATTTGTATGGTTCACATTTTTGCTGAAATAGATATATTCTATTAAAGACTCTAATAGCACCCTTGAGTGACGCTTACCATAAAGGCATCGCAAATTTATCTCTCATACTTCGCCCATTCTTATTATATGGTCTCACCACTCAGAGGTGCTGTATTTGCGCCTAAATTTTGATTTATTTGTTATGTATATGTATATTTGATGTTGTGTTGTCTCTATTTATATATATTGTCTTGTCTTATAAACTTCCCTGTATATACAGTTTGTATACTCCACCCTTACCACTTTCACCACACGACCCATTGCCCCACCTTGCACAACTGTCTATATAAGGAAGCATATTATATTATACATATTTAATCTAATGTTTTTTGTTTCATATTTGTCAAAAGGGGTGCATGCCGAACATTTGTGTTTTGAGCCAGTACGGTCTTGTGCGTGCATCCCGTCTTAAATAATAATAATTGTTCATTTATTTATGTATCACTATTACGAGACGAATAAACATACATACATACAACATTATACCCAGCAAGCAATTCTGAAATTCTGATGTTGTAATATTTCAGAGAAATCTTTCTTTAGCAAAATCACAGTATATGTTAGGCCATTTCATACTTATACTGGTAAATTCTACAGTAAATGCAGTAATTCCAATTGTCTGAGTTTCTGAAATATGTCTTTTCACATACTTCGAAAATTTTCTGTTTTCATATTTTATTTAAGCTTTAGCCATTCCAAATTGGTTATTCACAATTTTGTTCAACAGAACCATTATTGGTAGTAAATCAAATTGTTTTTCCAAATTACTGTCTTATTCTCTATTTTTGTCTCCCCTGTCGATTCAATTTGTACATTTAATTGCAATTAATTGAATATTTTTGACCTAATTTAGATTGGGGAAATTGTCAACCTGTGGACATCTTGTCAAGATAAATGGATGTATCTGAATCGTGTGTTTTCTAGTGAGTCTCATCTTTCTCGAAGATTTCCAGCACAAATATTATTGTTTGAAAATATTGACAGAAAATACAGAGATTATGTGAGAGCAATGATAAATGATCCAAAAGTTCTCTCTGTGCTTTCAAGGTTTGTTTTTTTCAGATTTGTACACACAGAAATTGTACATAGAATTTGAATGTAAAATTTATCAGTTTTTCTATGCCATCCTATTTGCTTTTATTTATTTTGATTTATTTCAATTTACACTTTTAATTGACATATGGGAACACTTTAAAATGACATTTGTGTTCATTTTCTTGTGTCCATATTTAAGCATTACTCTCTTGTTTATATAAATATAATCATACATTACTTTTTCGAATTGAGGTCACTCACTATTGTGAAAAAGTTATTCTAGACAATTTAGTTCAGGCACCATTCAAAATTATTTTTATTTAAGTAAGTGTTTGGTAAAAAATTCAAATTACCCTTATTTGTAAGAAATGTTTTTACCTCCATATTTATTCATGAACTGTATCAAATTTTGCATAGACGTCCTCCATAGAATAGAACTTGAATTATTCAAAATTAAATCAAACTCTCAAACAAAACCTTATATGATCAAGTGTTTGGATAAAGACAGACAACTTTTGCAGTCATTACACATCTCATAAAAACTGATGATTTTTTATTTACAATATTACCAGGCTTATATTGTTGTGAATTTTCAGGCGACATGGACAGAAAGGTTGGAGAGAACTGCAAGGTGAAAATTTGCGAAAACATATTTTGTCTTGCATACAAATGCAAGAAGAATTGTTGTCAAATATTTCATACTTGTTGGAGGAATTCCGCTCTGAATTTACAAGGTATTTAAAAACGCTTTGTTTATTTTTCTATTTCTGTAAATTTGAAATGCAATTAGTATGATTATTTATATGACGTGGTTCATTTCTCTCTTAACAAAGCACTGTACAAACAACCATTGCTATGTGAGGAGCTACTATATTTTGTAAGGTCCCTAATCGTTCTGGTTCGGCATTGTCTTCCCAATTTATCACATATTAGTTGAAGTGGTAGTATTTGAACCCAAGCTCATTCATTGAACTGTGATGCCAACATACTTAGGTCCAACACTCTAATCACTTGGCTAATGCTGTTGGTTTATTTTTTAAATTTTTTGTTATTTTATCATTTAATTTCAACTTTGTTTATTGAGAAACACTCTGTCTCTGTCCAATATAACTGTAGAAAACTCACTAATTAATAAATGCAACATACTGATATAGGACAATTTCCAAATGTTTGAAATAGTCTGGCAGACTATTGTGGTGAAAATCATATTTGAAGCGTTGCTGCCAATGCTTAGGTTTTATCTCTCCATTTTAATCATCGTTTTCCAATTTGAATTTTTTCCGTGACTTTGTTAGTAATGCCTATTAATTCTTCAAATTCTTTTTGTGTTCATACAGCATTGACTGATTTCTAGCCCAATGTATGAGTTAATACATTCATTATTTAATATCGCTCTTTTTCAGGATGTACTTTCTCTGTGATGAAGACTGTATTCGACTTCTTGCAGTTGCTAGGCAACCAAAGAAATTCTTGCCATATGTTCGTAAATGTTTTACCGGAGTATCATCTATTACTTACAAACTACCATCATTTGGATCAATAGTTAATTTAATGATGAATACATTGGATCAAGAACTACATTCACATGAGTAAGTTCACAATCGATTTTTTTAGACTGTATATGCTATTAATATTTTGTCTTATTCCAAATGATCTCGAAAGCTCTGTTCCTGTTTTCAGTAACCTATTTGACTCATAAATAAATGAGGAATCTAGATTAATAAAATTTCGAATCTATTTCAAATTATTTTGAAATTGAGTTGAATGTGCACACTTGTTAAATTAAAAATTTCATCACAGATATAATATATACAGTTTTACATTGAAATATACTGCATGCTATTTTACTACCTATTTTTACTGGCCAACTACCTCTGATTAATTCACACATTGATGTTTTGTTCACACTTTCTATTTGAACCACCTTGACAGGTATCTGGTATATAAATAGCGATAGTTTTTAGTCATATTAAAATGATGATATGATTATGATTGCGGATGTTTTAGTAACAATATAATAAAGATACTTCAAAGAACAATGTATCATTACTGATACAACCAATATCATCATGGTTTAATAAATAGCTGAGATACGTCTAGCTAGCAAAGTTGATCGAACATTGATTTAAGGAGGTTGGCCTTGTCATTTGATAAATCAATATAGCTCACAAGCACAGCATATTTAAGCAGATCTCTGTATAGAGCTTTGTTTGATGCAATGTCGTGATACACCATGTACAAATTCTCTATGTTAATTTTGAAATTTGCACCTGCTCTACTTCTGCAATCTCAAATTTTTTGAATGTAAAGTAATGAGATTGTACTCCTGTTACAGGCTCCAAGTTACTCAGATTCAAGGCAAAAACAAAGAAGTGATTGAATTTCAAAGTCCTTTATCTATACAAGATGATGCTACAACATGGATGAAACTATTTGAAGAAAAATTAACAGTTTCCTTGACCTCTGCATTGCATTGTATCATGCATCAACGAATATTTGGTATGAAAAAAATATATTGTTATAACAGTAATGGAGTGAGGGTGCAGTGTTAAATATAACAATATTGATTGCCTTACTGTACAGCCTCGTGAAATTGTTAGAGAATAAGCAGGTATTAGATATGATATCATGATGCTTGAATGTACTATAGATAGACTGTTTTGTATAAACGTACAACACTTGCAGAGCATATAATCAGATTTAGCCACCTGCATGTTGACACCGATGTCCTTGAGGAATAACAGACTTTTACATTATCTGCTAAGAATTTTTTAATTTAAGGCTCCAGTCACTTGAGTGTATGGAATTATTTGTTTGGTAGGATTGTAATTTTTCTGGTTTGTCTTACACAATATAGTCTATACATAATATACTGCAATATATTGCAATCGAGATGTATTGGTGGAGATGGAATCTGAAGTCTGGTTTTCTTACTTGCAGTACCCTATAAGTACTAAGAACCAGGCTATTGATCATTCATTCATATAAAATATAACTTTGAACAGGTGAACAACAATCACCATTGGAAGCATTGGAAGAACTGACAAGAAGTGAGATGGTATTTCACACTGATGATGAAAAAGATGAGACCTTCAAGTATTCTTATTTTCTTTTTTCAAAGTATAACACTGTTAAATAATTAACAAATATTCTGAACTCAATTGGCTCACTTAGAATAATGCTAATGGATTGTCTTGAATTCTGAAACTATGTTCACCAAAGAAAAGTCTTCTAATTATGAGAGGAAGCATTTTAGACACTCACAGCGTCTGTTCACTCCAGCGTCTGTTCACTCCGTCTGTTCACTCCACGCAGAATGGGAATACAGTGTGCTGTTTTCTATAAGAAATTTTATTCGTTGAATCCATAATGTCTATATAATTTATTAAAAATGTTTTTATAATTTTCTTTATCCAGGCATTGGCTGCTTCGATATCCAAGTCAGGTTATTCTACTTTCTGATTCAATATTATGGAGCACAAATGTTGATAAATTATTGAAGTCTGGTAGAAAGAAAGAAAAATATAAAAACCTGATTAAAGATTTGTGTCTGAAAATTAAGCATTACAGGTATATGTATACATTTATTGTGAAAATCTTTTTCTGGTCTCTATATTCAAATAATAGTTAACAAATAATAAATTAAAAATCATAATGTGAGCTGCAATATTCTAATCAATTACATTGTATATAAACGATAAAAGAGTGGTTTTCAAAATTTCATGATCTATGAGTCCCAACACCCCTGATTATTCTATAAAAATATCATCTTTGCTTCAAATTTGATAATTTATTTTGTTTACTATGTTTAATAATAAATACATTGCAGTCAAAGAATTAAAAGCTTCATAGTCAATTTATATCAAATTAATGTGAACCACGAATGGTACCTTGAGAAGACCTTGCTCTTGGCTCCTAAAAACCTTCCCGTGCCCCCCCTTGGATTAGTCGAGTACCCAGTTTGAGAAACACTGGTCTAAAATGTCACTTTTATAATGAGTGTGATAGAAAAACTCATTGCTCTAAAAATGATCTGCAAATAAATTATTGCATCTGTGTGTTCACAAATTTTCTTTGCAATCACTCTCAAAAGATATATTTTGAACAATGATATAGCATACAAAATTCAAATTCCATTTCATCTACTTCTGAAATGCATTTTGACCAACAATTTTAACCAGTAGACTTTTTGGTTGACTTTAGCAACATTGTCAAAGACAATGCAAAACCTGCACAAGGTAACGATACTCGGGGAAGACTTCAATCTACACTTTCATCAGCAATATCACAAGCTATATATCATAGAGATGTTGTTCAATCACTTGAACGAGATAATGTTTGTGACAACAAGTCATTTGAATGGAAAAGAATTATAAGGTATAAAAATTATTGTATTTCAGCCAACATATAATATTCAATTTGATATAAATAATAGTTGATCAACCCACATTCAATTGTACCAATTCATTCAACACCTATCTGCATGTGAGGGTCAGTTGTCATGGAAAATTTACGGTCTTGGTTGAAAAATGTGAGTTAGAAAAACGAATAATTTCACATTTATTTTTTATATGACTTATTTATATGCCTCTCGCTCAGAACAAGGCTCTGCACAAGTGGCTACTACTAGGTAAGAGGCTACTATAATTTTGGAATGACTAAACTCCTTCCGCTACGGTATTTTCTGCCCAATTTTTTACACCCAATTGATTCATTACACATCATTTCTTGGCATGTTTCTTCAAAAGAAAATTCATCGAAATTATTATTTGTAGTACATTGCATATACTTAACTTAATTATCTATTAATTTTTTTATGGTTCTTTGACTGGTGTTTATTTACGTAAAATCGATACACACGTTCATTCTCATTATTCTTGCACTTCTCAAAAGAGCTGCCTTTTGTGAAGATTCCAATTTATTCGGCAAATCCATATCTTTTAAATAACCTCCTATCTTGTTTAATACTGCACCTAATGCTCTAACAACAACAGTTATAATTTTAATCATCACATTCCGAATTTTTTTAATCTCTCTTTTTAATCTTGATATTTTTTAATTTTCTTTATTATTATTATTATCATTTTTTTCTTGCGACTCCATATTCTTCTTTTTCATCAGACACACAATGGATATTCCAGATCATGAGTTTGATATGAAAATGTCAATAAAATCCTCACAATTCATCAAATGTTTTGTTGAACATATGGGAAATCGTGTTGCTGAATATGGAATGGAATATGACAGTTCACCAACTGATCAAAAAACGAAATCACATCCCGGAACTCCATTTGTAATGACACCATTAACTGAGAGGTATTGTATAATTTTGAATGTTTACTTCAATCCGACATTTCCCAATCGTGGAGGAATTTTGCTTTATCACTGCTGTAGTATTACTAATATTCTTTACTTCTTATTTTACTATAATACTCATTTATAAACACATTATATACTACCGGTACTTAAAATGTACAAAGGCTGGAGTTGACTTGCGCATAACACCAGATAAGTAGTATTTCTTAAAAATTAAAAACAAATAAATTAGTTTTATGCATAGTGAGGAAGGATAAAGAGTTCCAAAAAAGAAATTTAACGTAAAAGTTTGGGAACCACTGCTCTGGATAGACATCAACTTCATGACTTTGATTGATTGTTTTTTACACTGGTGTGATATGGATTCAAGTGTTGATGACTTATTCTCGACCCCATTCGAAGGAGTAGATATCTAATTCAAATTCTGACTATCAATACTGTTCATCATTACAGGAGCATGTTTTCTCTATCTCTTGCAATGCAACTTGGTAAATGTGGGACTCTTGTAGGACCAACTGCTACTGGGAAGTCAAACTTATTAAAGCAACTTTCTCGAATGTTTGGTCGTCCTCTCATCAATCTCAATTGTTCAGAAGAAATTACGATATCTGTGCTTCTCAGGTTCAATTTTTGTACTTTTATATTATAATATCTAACCAGTTTGAGATACAGTGACCAATGATAATTAACCATATGTCAGGGGCTATTATTTTAAAAAAAAATGTGATTTGAACATGATACATGTAGCTTGCTATGCCAGTCTAACACTTGAACCATTAGGCCATCGTGTGCACACTGTTTTGTCTCAGTATTCTCAAGTCAATATAACAAAGATCATTTATTTAATATTAACTATGAATTACAATTCACTCCCTATTGATATTAGTTGTTAACCTAGTTGATTCAAGTTAATTCTGTTGTTATTTGATTAGTAATAATTTTCTCTTATTTTCAGATCTTTATGTGGAATGGTTGAATCTGGTTCTTGGTTATGCTTTGACCAAGTTCATAGACTTCCAATTCATGTTTTATCCGTCCTTGCCCAACAAATCCGTCATATACAACTAGCCTACAGGTATATAAATTTTCTTCTGTGGTGGTTCATGTTATCTGTAATAATTTTGGGTCATATTGCTATTGAGAAACATGTTACAGCATCAATATTACATTTTTTCAGCACATTATATTCATCCACAAGAAGCCAATATTCTATTCGAGGAAACTCACAAAAAGAGCCAACAACATTAATGGTTAGAAATTTTTTTGTTGCAACGTTTCCACCCCTTTAAACAACCAGCAACTAACAAGGAATTATTATTTTCTGAGAAAGAAAATGAATTTGGAAACTCATGTTCTCTTCTTTTTTTTGATTATGAAATTCAATCTGGTACATTTTATTCCATGAAATAGTGGTTGTGTGAACTATTCATTGGGCAATGTCAGCAAACTCTTCTTGATGATTAACCCACGCTTGTCCTACTGTGATTAATTTTTGAAATATGGATATGAAGTGGAATTCATGCTATGCTCTGGGTTACGATATCTATCATAATTTGACAGAGGGTTTAATATTCTTAAGAAGTGAGATTCATATAGTTGAGACAATTGGAACAAGACGAACAAGTGGAGAATCCTTCAATTACACCATATATACTTTCTTGTATAAGCGTTGGGATTTTTTATAATATCACTAATTTTTTTTCCATAATGAGGACGGATTTACCTATTTTTCAATTGAATATTCACAGAGAAGCAACTCTATTCCAAGCTTGCACTGTGATATTGATGAAACGCCCAATAAAACACCAATGAATCAAACAAACAAATGGAAACCAAAGATCAGTGATTTTCACTTGTCACATTTATCAAGACATAAAGAAGATAATTTATATGTTTCTAAATTTGATAAATCCAACACGCTCGGAAGTATAATGTTTAATGGGAGACTTCTTCAAGCAAAACCAAATTACGGATTGTTTATGATGTTGACTCATAACACAAGGTGATTAGGAAATGTGAATCTAAAATTGTGATATTCAAATACATTGAAATTTAATATGTGGTTTGTGATTTTCTTCATTCTCTGCTTCTTATATCACTTTACAGCAATGAGCCAAATAAATTCATATTGTGTAATTGCCGAAATATTGTCATTTTGCTTTGCTTGCTAATGCTTGAACAACATGGAGTTTAGTTAAAAAAATAAGTCTAGTACCATCCGCTATGTGCTGATATCTCTGCCCTAAGGATAGTTTTTTGCAATATTTCATTAGTGGTTGTTTGTTTGCATCTCTTCCGATAGTACTTCATCTACTTAGTGGAGCACATTCTCTGAGAAAATTTTCTAAAATTAATAATTATTGTTTTGTTCTTTTAGCTCTACTTCATATATTCCACATAATATGAAACTTTTATATCGACCAATTGCACTGATTCAACCTGACACAGAGAAGATTATCGATGTAAGAATTGAATATCTGAGATATACAAACGGCCAGTTGTTTGCGCATGGGCCTAACTAAGTCGTCATCAAAATAATTTGAGAAAAATGAAAGCTTCTGACCGCTATTGTTGTATTGATAACAAGACTTTACACAGATCTCTCACATTTTTCGCAACTTTTAATTTAGATATCATTTAGAGACATTTTAATACATAAAAAGTACAAGTCTTCAGATAATACATTGTACTTGGTTGGCAAAATCGCCTTCTGTAGCCTCCCTAAATATCAATCCTGGTATATTATAACATATTGTTCTCTCCATAGAGAAGATATTTCAGACTGTGATTGGGACCCTATATCCATCCCTAATTATTCATTGCTAATTCTAGGTGTGGTTGACTGCAAGTGGATTTTCTAATTCTTCAACTTTAGCTGGAAAAATATCGATGGCTATGAAAATGTTGAAAGGTGTAACTGGTAATATTAACAAAATGCCTCATCATCTATCTGACGAAGCAGGATTGATCAAGGTAAGGCGTAGTGTTTAATAATAATATTTTATCTTACAGCAATGTACATAGATAGTTTCTTCCGAAAAATGAAAACAATTTTACTAGGTGATTTATGGGAAGGTTGCGAACCGCTTTCTGTTATGTACAAGGGATCGCTACCAAATACAATGTTTTTGCCAAATCTGCACCAGAAACTGTTTCGAATTTTATGGAATAAAGTGAGATGTGCTCGTTCAAAAGTTTTCATGCATATGAGTTTTAATTTTTTCATTGAACTTACCAAATGGCAACTTTGAAATGTACGATAGGTGAATGGTTTTTTGAAATGAATAAAATCATTCTTTTATATGAACAAGATCTTGTAATACCTTGTAGTCTGGTTTATACAGTTGTCCTTGTTTGTCGTCTTATTCTAGCTAGACCACAATGACAAATATTTTTTTCTTACTTTGATTTGATATTATGCATTCAAAGCTCATGAATCCCCAGTCGGAAACCATGAACTGAGTTGTTTGTTTTGATATGATTTTTCACTCTAATCAACTATTTACTTTAGATTGCCGATGTTTCACTCAATGATATCAGATGCATTATTACAATGGCATCTTTACAACGACAAACGTCTTCTTCATCATTACCTCAAAGCAGATCTGATTCAGTGACTAGCTCGAACAGCAGTGCTAAAAGCAGTGTATCTGGATCAGTGACGAGCAGTACTGGTCGACGAGCTGCTTCAACAAATTCTGAAACCTTGTTGACTCATCACAATGAAGAACTTTCAATAGTTAATGCTATTGTCCAAATATTGTCAGCTAAAGTGAACAGGTTGGATTTTCTGTTCTTGACCCTTCAATGGATTTCAAAATTTTCGCAGTTTTTCTGATTTATTTATCAAGGAATATGTATTGGCTTCAGTGAAAAAATTTAATAAGCTTTTGGAGGAGCAATTTATTGTCTCGTAAATTGTTCTACTCAGTCTATCGAGGTATCACTGTATATGCATAAGGACTGGTGGTATCCTCGCCATTGTGGGTTATTTCATGTAACCACTTGTCATTTTCAGCTTCGTTCATTTTTAAACTGATAAATCATCCCCATATCCAACTTTAAATTATAGCTGAACAAAGCCATGTGGTTCGTCATATGATTATGCCATATTACAGCTTTTTGACACTTCCAGTTGATTATGAAAATCTCATCCGATTCCTATCTTCTATATTGGTATGCATATTTATTTTAGTTCACATGCAACACTTAAGTTGAAAGATGTTTTGAGAAGTGTATTTCCACTTGTATCAAGACCTATTTCTGCAACTGAGTTGGATCAATTATTACCAGGTAAGTTATAGGGTAGAATATTGTATGTTTGTTTACCTTTAAATTCATTGATTAAACAGTGCAAGATACCAAACATAAACGATAAATAATGATATTGGCCGAATTGGACAGTGTGTAATCTTTAAGTAGCTGACAATTTCATATAAATATTAAACACAAATTTAATCTTGTACAATCTTTACAATTTAATCTTGTAAGATAAGATTTACATATTTATTCAGGGGGTGAGAAAAGAGGTGTGACGGCGGTAAATAAACCACCCTATAGCAACGAGGAGTCCAGCAATCCTCTCGCACATAATTTTTTCCCCACGGGATTCGAACATGCGAAACCACGTAGGGTAATTGGAGGTGCGGTGGTGAGCATATTTCTAACGCTTAGTACGATGCACCACACCGTCCGTAATCACTACAAGACTAATATTTGAGAATGCAGCAAGTTCATGAAACTCACATGATGCAATTCCAGAATCATTTCTAAATGTTGTTTGGCGTTTATTTGGTTAGTTATGCATTTAAATGACATATAGTACAACTCTTTAACTGCCTCAGACATAATTACAGTAAGCTGAACTAGAAAATTTAAAATAATGTTATTAGTATATGGAGTCCTAATGAGTATTTGATTTGGGTTTCTATTTTTATATTGTATGATTCACTGATCCTGTAGCTATTTGCTATTTTTGCAAAAAAATCTTGATTTATTTCACTTTCACAACTGTCATATTTGTGAAGAATATTACATTTCTTGCAATAGACAATCGTCTTGATGTTGACCTTATTCCCGACCCGAATCGTCTTGATGTTATTTTAGATTTTTGATAATGGTGATTATTTTTCCCTGACAGAAGCCATCAATCACCAATTGCAAATTGATGGACTTCAAGCAACAAGTGAAATGGTGGATAAAACTACTCAACTATACAATGCACTCAAATTGAACAAAGCAGTAATAATTGTAGGACCAGCTGGATGTGGAAAAACAACTATTTACAAGTAGGAATATACCTATATTATTAATATATAAATTAATGTACTGACCTTATGAATAAAAATAAAAAGCTAATAAAAAGCTAAGTTATTTTTTGCGCTATAACTTTCAATAACTTTACAATATTCAAATCAATTCCATCTTATACTCAGTGGTTCCCAACCTTTTTTCCAAGCGACCCAAATTTGTTAAAAAGTACTTTTATGGTCGCAAAGTTAGATAGCTGCGCTAGTTTGCCCTCAGCGAGGTTTTAAAATCGTGGCATGGTTTTACTCAAGCAAAACAATATAAATGCTGCAAAGTTTTTATGCTGTGATACTTCTCATATAAACATTTACTGTTGAGCAACATTTCAATACCAAATATAAATGAAACAATAAAATTTACTGAGAAAAAACAAACAATATATTTAGGGTTTTTGTTGAAAAAAACAAGCAACCCAAGGAAAGTTTCACAACCCGTAGATTGGGAAACACTGGCATACCATATCACATATAATTTCATTTTCGCATTTCACACCTAAAATCATAGCAGTATGTGGACTGGAAAACTTGAAAAAAAACTTTTGTTTATTGCACTGCGTGTCTTTTTTACCTATTTATTCTTTTATATTTATGGTACTTCACTGTTCTATTTGTCTGTAGCAGTGTTTACGAATGACTCACTCTTGTAAATTGGTCAGATGTAGCGCATATTTCAGTACTAAATGTATTTATCACTAGGTATTTGACTTTATGGAACACTGGTCTAATGTCAGTAAAACATTTTATTATTTTTTCATTATTCAGAACTCTAGCACAAACAATCAATAAAATTTCATCAGATCGTAGAAAAAAATTTTTGGACATGTTTCAAGAACGAATTGCTTCGTCTGATTTTGAGCTGGTAATTATTAGCAGGCTTGCAGAAATTTATTGCATAATATACACTTTCTTTTTGTTTTAAATAATGTCATATATAAGCACTACTTTAACTTTGAGAACTATTGTGTTTTTTCAATAATTGCCAGCCTATCGTTTATATACCTTTTCAACATGCAAGCCTAGATAACTTGCTTAGCATATATATCAGAAGGAGATAGTGTTGATCACATATAATTTTTTTAATACTAGGTTAGCTTTAAATGATTTCAGTCTTATGTTTTCATCAAATAGTTAACTAATGGAGTCTTTTGTTTTTATCTTATGCGTCTTTCATATCTGGTGGTTTTCACTTGTCTATGTTTCAGAAACAAAGCAGAGATGAACTGTTGTCTTCTGGGTCAGAGGTACAAACTGCTCGGAGTATGTTTTTTTATGGTTCTGTTTTATTCTTTTCTCTGCTTTATTGGTTGTTTTTACTGCGTTCTCAATTTTTCAATGTTATATTCTGTAATATAGAAACTTTACTCTAGCCACTGACTTTATTTCGGAATTTCTCTTCAAGATAACAACTTCAATTTTATGTTAGCCAATGCCTCTGTATGCATAGCATATAATGTTCACATAACATGTAATCTATATTAAAAATCAAAAAAGAATAATTTTTTGTTGAACACACATAACAAATAAAGAAACGTGCTTGCTAACAGCATTTCATTATGATATTTGATCCATAACCTGGTAGTTAAGAACCACTAGTGCACAATATAGCCACTCACCACTATGCCTAGAGTTTTTCTTCATATATCATTATAACTGAAGCAAATTCGTATTTCTCGAAAGTTTAAAAATTATTCAAATATGAAAAATGAATGAAATCTTAGATTTTTGATGACTTTAACGCAGTATGTTATCTTATATTATTTAGGTTGTTACGGTTATCAATTTTTTTGTAAATAAAACCAGTGGTCCGTCTTCTTAGTGTTTTAATCTTAATATTTTTTAAAGGTGGACGATTTTCTGTCATGGATTCTGAAATTGATGAAAAAATAGATCTGACTGTATTATTCCCAAACACATTATCTGTTGAAGATTTGTTTGGCTACCATGATGAAACAACAAACAATTGGAATCAAGGTGAAAATTTGTAGATTTTCTCTGAAGGATACAAAACTTGACTTCAGTATTTCACTACATGTGTCTCAATCGACAGAGTGTCGGGACTGTGTCTTAGCTTGAACAATACTTTAGCTGTCACCAAGTCAAATATCTTTCCTGCGCTATGGTAGCCAGAAAATATAGTTTTACATACATTTAGATAGCAATATTTTAGCATTCTATTATATGTTCAGTTCTCAGTAAGCTAATATCGTATATATTTTTTATTTAAAGGCATGATTGCTAAGATACTGAAAGATTATGGTATATTGAATAAAGAAGATTCATCTGTGGGTGACAGTCAGGAAAAAGTTCAAAAACAGGATCAAGTTTTTGAAGGCCTGAATATGAAAGCCAAAGACAGGTGACTTAAATATTTTCAGATTCTCATTCTTGTTGTTTATGATGGTCATAAATATATATTGTGTTTCATACTCTCCTGTTTTAATACTCTTCATTTGCAAATACTTTAAAGGTGGAAGCGTAAATGAACCTCATAGCTTTATTGTAGTTTTTGTTTGATTCTATTTTTATTTCTAAAAAATTGCTTCTAAGATTCCAAAATTTAATTTCATCCATTTACATAGAATATGACTCAGTACTTGTTTTGTGATTATCTATCAATGATGCCTAATGAATGTAATTCCTCAATATATACCTACAATTATTGATACTCAAACTGCGATTTTCTTAATTCAAATAGTGTGTATTTTACCCTTATTCCATGAAATTTGTAAAAAAATCCAATGGTTTTTCAATGCATTTGCTCAAAATATTCTAAATCAAAAAGAACTGTAAGAATGAATACTAAAGGTTGGATTTTTATTAGAAATTTTAATCCTACCTGACTTTCCGATATCAGTCTTCATTTGATGTTGTGGAAATAATTTTACTTACGGTACTTTATTTTTAGCCTCAAGAAATGGATCGTTTTGGATGGTGAAATTAATGCACCTTGGATTGAAAATATGAGTTGTTTGTTGGATGTTCATAAATCAACAAGACTCACAAACATGGATGATCTTACATTGAATGATTCGACTAACCTTATATTTGAAGTTAATAATTTCGCTACTGCTTCTCCAGCAATGATTACTAGGTATACTGTATAAATATCTTTATAAATTTCATGGACCATTTAGTTTAAGACTTGGATGTAGGTTGCATACTTTGTGATGCTTTTAAGAAGGAATGGGTATTTATTTATTGTACGTTTGTATATAAATATTTTCACAAAGCAATGCCATAAGAAAATACTCATAAGTGCAAGAATATCGCTCAAAAATCAACTTGCCGACATGCTAAGAGCCAAAAAAAGGCTGTTGACAATAAGACAAAGATTTTTGCCCTTCACGATTCTGCTTTTTCCAAGTTAGTGTTCAAGTTTCTGTTCAGATAATATTATTTGATGTGAAATTTGAAATTCAGCGTGGTTAGTGAAATAGCTTCCAGTTCATAAATTTTTTTAGACTAGAAGTTTTCACAAAAGATTTTGTGCACAACGTTATTTCTGTTGTGTTAATCTTTTGAAAAGAATCATAGTATTAAAACCACGTTTATTACATCAAATTTCATCCTTCTATTGATGGTAAATAGCTATTCACATTATTCTAATTATTCATGCTCTATGGCACTACTATTCTCAGTATATACAATTGTGGTAATAACCAATGAATCAATGACACCAAACGCCATATTCTTCCAGATGTGGTATCATCCATTGTGATGCAATGAATCAATGGCAGTTGATGATGACAACATGGTTAGATACTGCGTATGGTGAATATGTGATCACACAACGTACTATTAAAATATGGAAGGAATTGATACATGAGCTTGTTCCTCAAACTCTAGCTTTTCTTCAGCATATTGGACAAAATATTACAAACTATGGAATTACATATGAACAAAAGGTAAACAATATGATATTCAAATAGGATAACAAAGTGGGGACGTTATTAAACTTTGTTCAAACAAGTCAAAGATAAAGGAAATAATCAAAATACTGCTTTTTTAAAATGATTTGTATTGAATTTTGTTGTATAAATTTTGCATCATTTCATCCTTTTCACAAAATGTATGGACTTTATGACTATTCGGAATTGAAATTATTGAATAGGTAGATTTATAGAATATTGCATCATTTCATCCTTTTCACAAAATGTATGGACTTTATGACTATTCGGAATTGAAATTATTGGACAGGTAGATTTATAGAATGTAGGATTATATCTATAAAAGCATCCAAAAACATAAACATTGTCACAGACATACACATGCCTGAAGATTAACCTAGTAATTCAAAATACCCAATTCATTATCACAAATGCAATTCAACTTATGCATTTAGCTATACTCCTATAAACATTGTTATTCGTTCATATCATCTGGAAGTACTAAATTGTAATTTGAGACCACTTTCACAATAAATCAAGCTTAATCTATTTTTCCATATTCATCTTGTCTTGGTTTATTTTCATCCTTGGAAAAAGCTTAAAAAATAAAAGTAATGATTTTCCAGCGACTTTTTAGTCTTATTGAAGTACTGAATTCCATTGGTCTAAAAATTACAGAGACAAGCGATTTATTTACAGCAATAAGAACAATGCCAACAATCTGGCAAAATGTTCTCTATGTACACTTTCGTGTCTAATAAAGGCCAATCATATTACCACTGATTATTTTTGTGTGATAAAATGGCTTGGAAGTTCTAGTCATTTTGTTTTTGGTTTCTATCAGGTGCAACAATCTTCATCCTATGGCGTAGCTGAATCTTCTTCATTTCTTCATCTTCTTGGATCTTTGTTGAATCTACATTTAAAAAGAGATTTCAGCAATAGGGAAGTAGAGGATGGAGATAGGTGATTAGTTATTACTTCACTATTAGTTTTTCTTCAGGTTTTGTTAAGGTTGGACAGGGGTTTAATTGAGATTAATTACAATGTTTTAATATGCTTTATAGGAGGTGATTATTAAGTTGCATTATAGATTTATAAATGAACACAAAGAATATTAATTGCAGTCATTAGAGAGACTGGAATTTAATAGGAAAATTGTTATTACCGTATATCAGCCACAAACTGCAATCAAAATCTATCACTGTGGGGTATAACAAGACAAAAGTCAGGCTTTGTATACTAATATTTGTGGTGCCATAACAACATCACAGTGAAGTTCTGACTGGTAAATCTGATTACAGTAATTCAATTAGTTGGTGCAACAGCCTAGCGGTTAGTTGTTAGCCTTAACTGTGTTAGCATCACTGGGTATTTTCGAATTTCTGATGATGGTTCCAACTACATGGCTATGGACTGTATTTCATAGATTAGACAGAGGCCGCCATTGAATTAGATTGAAGTTCAGAATTTTTTTCAATTTAGAGCTGACATATTTAATGAACCTCGATCCCGTTTGACATCAATTGCTGGTGAAACAGAAGTTAGTTATGCAAGTAGCAACAGATCAAGGCTTGATGACAATGTTCCTGACTTTAATCACCAGGTATATTTGAATAAAAGATTTAATATTTTTATCAAGTAGGATTAGTTTAACTAATCTTAGCCCACTATGCTCTATTACACTCTGCAACCAATTCTTATATATAGGTTTCAGTGATTATACTTTTAGAATTTTTTTTGCTTTGAACACTAATTTAACAGATAAGAGACTGAATTTCTGTTTTGAATCTATATTTTATACGCTTTAATATGAAAACAAATCTAGAGATGTAAAATTTAAATTTGTTTATCATTAAATGCAAGTAAAATATTGGCAGTTTAATTGCATTTCAAATAAAAAATTGATGACGATTTGATTAGCAATGTCTAATCCCCATATTAATTTGCAAGAAGTAGTCATGATGAGTTCAACTTCGATAGTGATGTCTGAATTTGTTTCATTTCCAGGTTGCAATGAACTTGTTTGGATTTGCATTTGTATGGGCATTTGGTGGAACATTACTTGAAAAAGATATGCCTGGGTTTGACGCATTCTTCAGAAATATACTGGCGAATTCAAGGTATGCGTGATTCATTTCTTTGATTGCTTGGCTAAGTTGAAATGCTAAGGTTGTTCAATCAAATGATGAATCATAGTTTTTTTCTCAGAATTGCAATGCAAATTGGGTGTGGTGTTGGCATATACTCTATATATAATGTTTTCAGGGCCTTGACTTTCCTGTTAGAGCTGTATTTCACATTTGATTATATGAGCCATGATATGAGAACAATAAGTTTATCAATACTCTGTGACATAATATTTTCCAGAAGATTTCGATTTACATATGCAAGGCCGTCAACTATATGATGGTGAACGTCGTCTACTTGGCACACAAATGAATTAGTCACTGAACACTCTTCAAATTTAATCCTTTAGATCGCAGTATTGAAGGGTGTTCATGAAGTCTTTCAACAATTCAAAAATTGACTACAAAATTTAATAATGAATTTTCAAAATGAAAAAAAAAGACTTTCTGGACTATGTATTATGAATCATCTCATAATTATGATAAAACCTATTTCATTACTTGTGAAATATTTCAAAATTAAAAATATTTTTTCCTTTCAAATCATTTTTTTGCAACAGGCATGAGATACAATTTCCACTCTACGAAAGTGTATTTGAGTATTTTGTTGAGGAGGAAACAGGTCAATTCACAGTGTGGGAAGATAAAATTGATTTACGACCACATGCTCCAGCAAGTGGGAGTTATTATGCTTTCATTCATCCAGTAAGTATCGTATACAGGATTTAAAAACTTTTTGTAATGTTTTTTTTTATTGAAATGATCAAATTAAGCACCTGGAACATGAATAAAAATTGGAATAGGTGTGAATATATATTTTGCGTTTTGTTATGAGTGCTGAATATTGACATGAGTTTACATTAGTTAGGTACTAGTATTGACCACAAATTAGAGCATTTCCTTGTAAAAATTTTTCTTCAAAGTTTTTTTTAAAATGAGAGGCTTTCGTGTTATCTAGGATTCAGTATTATTCAGGTAGGTTCTGGGTTGAAAAGCAAATTTAAAATTTTGTTACTTGATCAGAGTAGACATGTTTGTATAATTCACTACCAAATTCGTTCATCGTGTATAAATTTTTGTCAACGAAATCCAATTTTTATTAATAGATGTAATCTTCATACCGTTTTCAACTATGCTTAATGCTTTTCATTTTCAGAATTTCGTATACAGGATTTAAAAACTTTTTGTAATGTTTTTTTTTATTGAAATGATCAAATTAAGCACCTGGAACATGAATAAAAATTGGAATAGGTGTGAATATATATTTTGCGTTTTGTTATGAGTGCTGAATATTGACATGAGTTTACATTAGTTAGGTACTAGTATTGACCACAAATTAGAGCATTTCCTTGTAAAAATTTTTCTTCAAAGTTTTTTTTAAAATGAGAGGCTTTCGTGTTATCTAGGATTCAGTATTATTCAGGTAGGTTCTGGGTTGAAAAGCAAATTTAAAATTTTGTTACTTGATCAGAGTAGACATGTTTGTATAATTCACTACCAAATTCGTTCATCGTGTATAAATTTTGTCAACGAAATCCAATTTTTATTAATAGATGTAATCTTCATACCGTTTTCAACTATGCTTAATGCTTTTCATTTTCAGATTGAACGTTATGCATACATAGCCAATACCTTGTTAAAGTCCAAATATCCTGTACTCATAATGGGTGAAAATGGATGCGGAAAATCAACAATGGTTTCTAATATATTGCAAATAGAACATGAGATGACAAGAGTGCCAGTTTGTCCTGGTATGTATTAAATAAATTAAGTTATACCGGTAATTATAATAATGTAATAAAGTAGTTTATTTTGGATATATTTTGGCATATTATATTTGGGTCATTTCAATAATTAATTTTGGCGCTCCAGAAGTGTGTGTACAAATATGGAGTTAACTAATTTTGTTCGCCTACTTTACATCAAGTTGTGTAAAGGGACCTACGCGCAGGGGTTATATTCACTTGGCTAACACAGACAGTCCCCAAACTCGTAAGAGAACTAAAATAAGGGAAATCGGAGTAAAATTATGGTCTAACAGTGCCCGGCCCTAACCCCAATCTGGTACACACACTACGGGAGTACCTTGATAATTTTCGTTTGTCAGTTTCAATTTATTGTAAACGGCTTGAAGCAACATTTGTGTCAAAATAAAATAAAAATTATTTAAATATCCAAATATATAAGCATGAAATATCCTACTGTAATAATTCCATTTTACTGAGACCTTTTTCTCCTTTCAAGTACCCTTTTTTACACGTTTACAATTTTTTTCTGCTTTTCTATTGTTTTGAATCAATAAATAAGCATTATCTTCAACAGCATCTGACATACTAGTTAGCATGCTGGCTTAATCAATATAATGCGCTTTTGTATGAAAACCTAATGAAGAATACTTTTTCAGGTTTGACTTCGCGTCATCTTCAAAAACTTATTGAAAGTCGATCTTCATCCATGTTGAAGCAACATAATCTTGGACTCATGGCTCATCCGAATGCAGTGATTGACACTCGTTCTGAAGGGAAACACAGCATTTTATTTTTCCTTGATGATCTATCTTGTGCTTCTGGAATTACGTCAAAAACTTGTGGATCTGTTATTCAACCAACTCACGAACTCATGAGACAGGTAACAAGGATTTCATTTTATTTGCCATTTGAGGAATTTGTAATAAGTCAACTTTCTCATTGTTTCTCCTTTGACTTAAAATGTCCATAGTTTGTATAGGATTGTAGTTTGGATATTTGGTAAAATTTCCAATTTATAATAATTCACAAATATTTTGTACAAAAGTCATATACAAGGCCTTGTTTGCTATATGATTAAGTTTTCTTATTGGTTTAATCAGATTCATTTTATATTTCATTGTTATAGTATATAATTGCAACATAGTTCTGGATTTTTTGTATGGAAAAAGGGAAATTACCAGTGAGTGTAATATACACATACTTAATTTACATTCATCTTGTCTCCCAGACGAACTAGCTTATATGCAGCAAGATCATAAAATATGCCATTTTTCCCCTTGTAACAAAACTTAAAATAAATTTCAACTTCATTTCTTAAGAAAGACCTTTTGTCTTCATTGCATATATACAGGTAATGTCATCGGGTGCTGTGTATGAGAGGGAACGGCAGATGACGAAAGCTTTGGAAGGTGATGTGAATTTCTTGGCATCCTCATCAATACCTGGCAACACTGGATCTGGGCTTGGACAATCTTCTTATCTAATCTCATCCAGACTGACTCGATTGTTCACTGTTATTCACTTCTTACAGGTGTTCTATGTGCTCAATATTTGATCTTTATTTTCAAACTTTTTGCTTTTAATAATGTTTGGGATTCATATTTTTTGTAAAAAAAGAAATACTGTATGTGTTTAACTATTAGTATCTGAATAGATCGAGTATTTTATTGAAATTTTATGTTAATGTTTTTGGTTTGTGTGTTCTTTCATTTGAGGCTTATTCATGCTCTAGCTCTGAACAAAGCTCTGTACAAGTAGGTACTGATATCTAAGGAGCCACTATTCTTGAAGGAATCAGAATCCTTCCAGTTTGACATTGCCTACCTAATTTATTACACTCTGTGGATGATGTAAGCACGGGATTTGAACTCCGGATTATAACCTATGCTGCCAACTTACCGTAGTTTCATTGGGCTAACTGTTAGGAATAAACTTGCCATTGCACCTCCGATTACCCTGCATGGGTTTTATGTGGGGTGGTTTATGTAACAGTCGGTTACAACTTCCTCCGCCAACAAGTCCATGCATTTGAAACTAAATGATTGGTTAACTATTCCCATACCCGACATGGACTGGTAACCAGATTAGAGGCTGTGGTTCACCATATGATTTGGCCATCTTACTGGTATTTATATCCCATGGGATAAACATAAAATATCATATACTATCCTGAGAAATATTATTTCAGTATGATTGCTCAGTTTAAATGTATGGTTGCAAGTTACTTAAAATCTGAATCTGCTTAGTATTTATTGTAATGGATTTAGTGTGACAATATATCACAGTCTTTGTGTACAAGTGTACAATTGCAATGTTAAGTTAATTAATGATGTGTTTTATATTTACAGCCCTCTAAAGAAACTATTCTAAGCATTTATCACAATGCAGTCCAGTCATGGCTTGAAGAATTTCCTGCATATTCGTTGACAAGGCATTATGATTTATCCCAGGTTAGTTTCATTCAATGCTTTCTCAATAGATTCAATCAGGATTTATCTAGATTTCAAATTCCTAACATTTTCACAGGCAATTATTTCTGGAGCAGTTGATCTTTATGCATCAGTTCGAACTCATTTGAAAGCAACACCTCGTCAACCTCACTATATTTTCTCTCTTCATGATATATCACACATTATGCAGGTATGACAAAATCAGATATATTGGTTTTCGTTTTGTATGCTTGTGAAATATCAATTTTCAAATATGTGGACAAAATGTACAATGACTAAACGCAGAACCGGTAGCCGATGAGACTTACACTGAAATTTGTTATCCGATAATTCAAAGGCTTCAAATCAAAATTGCATTTTTTGTTATCTTTTTGTATGTTTGTGGAAAACAAGAGACCAATTTTTAAATAACTGGTCATGAAGCTCCAATGACTAACCACAGTACCGGTAGCCTATGTGACTCACACAGATATTTGTTCTTTGATCATTTGAAGGCTTTGACTGAAAATTACAAATTAAGTCCCATTGCTAGAGCAATTTACCAATTAGGTATCAATAAGACCACAGATGAGCAGTAAGGACCAACATGGTCAAAAAGATGTCGGGTTTGTCTGATTTGATGCCACATGGTGGTACAATATTTATGGAAATAGCAAATTTGTGAAAATTGGAAAATATCAATTCTATTCCTAGAATTCAAAGAACATTTGTAATAGCGTCTTCTATCATCTTCAATTACTGAAATAGGAAAACATCTGATCCACTAGTTACAATACCAAGGGATTTTTTCCTAGCTATAAATGCTACCCCAAAGACAGCAGCAACAATTTAGTAAAATTATACATATGTACATTTCATATCAAATAACTATTCCCAATGAATTTATGTACAGGGACTTTTCCTGTTAGCTCCTAGAACAAGAGGCAGGCCTCGACCAATGAGAAGAAGAGGTAGAGATGATGGTGGTGGAAATATTCAACTTCAAAGACCTGGTGGAGGAAGAGCAGGCGGAAGACTAAGAGCAAGGGGATGGGGTATGGACAGATCATTTATTTTTAAATGCACAATTCGTTGAGAAGGGTGTCCATACCTAATTATACTGTCAGTATTCTAAGATTATCTTTTGTAATCACTTCGATTTTCATTATTCTAAATTCAATCAGTAAACAGCATACTCATCATTTTACTCATACAAAAGAGTAGTGCTCAAATATATAGGCATGGAGGTCCAAAAACTGCACTAGTACCACAGTACTGGTAGCATATAGCATTTACACTAAAGTGATCAAGGCACATCGGTGCTGATGGTGAGCTACGATTTTGTGTGGAAGATATCATTCTTTTTGACAACAAATTTGGTCCCAACAACAACAACAATAGCAATTTAGCAAGATGATCCATATATACTTTGTGTCCAATGGACACTTTGTGTTCAATAATTGCAAATTTCATAACATGGTATTTTTGCTCATTCCTATTTCTGAAATAATGTCTCCTTCTAGTTTTTTTGTAGTGTTATTGAACAAAGATGTCATCTTCTATTGAATTTGTTTCAGGTGATAATGCTGTTGGAGGAATTCAACCTATGCTCAGGACTGTTATTAGATTATGGTTACATGAATGTTGTAGAACCTTCTATGATCGATTGACAACAGAAGATGATCGTTCATGGTTTTCCAAATCATTGCAAGGAACCATGAAGAAACATTTTTGTACTGGTGAGTCACCTATGACTATGACATTAAGAATGAATTATCATTGGAAAAATATTATTAGAAACACAGTACAACTCATGATTTTATTCCTTTTCAATCTGGAAAGGGTTCTTCACTAGCAATCACTCAGATCATAGGTTCTCAAAGTGTTCCAAACAAAGCCGCAGGGCTCAGCGAGAGAAACCTAGGGGCTCCACAAGCTATTCGTTTACCTATTAAATAAATAATGACTTGTCTAGTTTTGTAACTGTCCAAAGAAGCAATAATGGCATTAATAATGTTTGACAACGGTAGCGTTAATTCAAATATGACATTATCCATAAGTTCCAATAGATAATGCCATATTTCAATTACCGCCTTGTTGCCACATTTCGACTCTACACCATTGGTCAATTGTCTAATTTGTGGGGTAAATTTATTTTGGGGCTTTGTAAATAATAGTCAAATTTTTGACGGGCTCCATAATGCTAAAAGTTTGAGAACCCCTGATTTTATAACTTGAGAATACCCAAATCGTTCTAGTTTGCCATTACGCTAATTATTCCTGGTGGATTTTGGGTGTCCTTGACAGTTCCATAACCAAGTTCTTTGAGCTGCTGTCCAATATTATGTTAAGCAGTCTTTCAAAACAATCACTTTGTCACTTTTTGCAGGCATGATTACTTCCGATAAGTAAATAAATATTAAATATTCTATCATAACAAGTTCCATCATAATATTTATGGTTTCTTCGTGTTCAATTTTGTTCTGTATTATAACGAAATATATATTTCCCCAGACAAAGAAAATCGTATGGTTTCACCAGGGATGGAGAGAGTAAAGGTTATCAAAACTCCAATTCCCTCTGTTAGTGGAAGTCCTCTTCCTTCCAGAACAAGCACTTCAACATTCGGAACAACAACTACAACTGATGAATTTGCAAGCACAACTGAAAATGAAGGAAAAAGTGGAAGATCAACACAAGTAATGGCTTTATTATCGGAATTAATTATGTGAAGAGCAATACTGGTGCTCTGTAACAGGTTTCGTACCATTAATTACACTACTGCTCAAGAGGTAGAATACTTCTCTTCATTCAGTACCAAAATCACTTGGTTGAATTGCTCCAATTACATTTGTAAGACCATTAATTTGACTTCTTTCCTGCTGTACTTGGGACATTCTCTAATGCTAAAACACATTTGTACATGAAGTAGACAATAGACGTTTGGATCGGTTTGCTAAATTCTTGTTGTTGCTTCTCTTCACAACTTAAGAATCAATCGATTTGTAATTTTTAGTACATAAAGATAAATGAAGTTGATAGATTTGTATTTATTACTTTTCATTTTTTTTTAAATTTCAATGTTTTATTAGTTCTATGAGACCTGATATTTCACCCATAGTTTTGTGCTTTGTTTTACTTGAAGGGGAGCACTTTTTTGTTCCATCATGCTTATCTGTTGATCATTTCCAGCACTAAGGCCTTTTCTTACCAGTATCAATGTGCGACCTTCATGTTCGTATATTCTAGCATTGCTGCCTTCTTGTTGTTAGAAAAGCTACATATTCAGTAACAATAAATATCGGTATTTTTATTCAGCTTGAAGGCTTTCAAAGATCAGAAGGTTCATCTTTTGAAAACATGGAAGGATCACCTGTAGGCAGACTAACTGAACAGGCTGTTTCTCAATTGGCTGGTGGAGAAGGAGACAAAATGGATGATAGCCATTTTAGTACAACTGGTACAAGCTCAAGAATGCCTCCCAACTTAGCTATGTCTCCTCGAATGTCAGAACATACTCAAGAATATGAGGATAATGGTAGTGAAGATATGAACACTGATGGAAGAATGGCAGTTTCACAGATGACAACAGTGTGTATTTCTCGTATTTTGCTTTGTTGTTACTCTGAGAAATTCTTAATTTAGTTGGTGAGCTGGCACAAACACAAGCTTCTGTGCATGGTCGCTTAGCCATTGCTAAATTACATTAAAAAATGCTTTTTCTTGTGTTTTTTTCTTCTATTTCATCTGTATTTTTATGAGGAAAAACAATTCAAACACAACTCAAAACAAGTGGTCGCTGATACTTTGTGAGCTACTATGTTTTCGGGAGAATAGAAATCTTCTTGGATTGACAGCCTACCAATTTTTCTACACACTTTGATTTGAGATAATTTTCAGAAGGAGAGAGAGATGAGCATTTTGTAAACTCAAGAATGAAGTCTGTTATTGCTATTCTATTCTGTCATATTCAGATGAATAAATATCAAAACATAAATATGTGAATGGCCAGATAAATCTGTTTTAGCATTCGTGATTTCTAAACATAACTGCATTATTTTCTAGGACGAATCTTATGTTGATTCAACCAGCAAATCAGACTCTGGATCTCGATCGACAAGTGTAAAAGGTTAGTATCACTAGAGATATCTTTATATGAATAGTATAATTTTAAATTTTAATATGCTAGAATATGTAATGAATTCTTGAAGCAAAAGTAAAACTTATATCAGATATTCTGAAATAAGAAAAAAAAAGGTCTCGAAAATAATAGTGATTTGAAACAAATGGCTGTTTGCTCTGTTTTTTTTTTCAATGTATTTACTTTTTGTATTCAACAATAAACTTTATTTCTACAACTTGCTGCAACTATCAATTTGACGATAACTGTTTATATTCAAGTATTTTGTGGTATTTTGTTTGAATCGTGATATCTTGTTTAGTCTTAATTAAACTAATCATAACCAGAAAATAAAAATAGGCCGACCATTTTTGAGCAAGCGATACTTAATGTGCTGATGATCTCATTTATCATGTTTACTCATTGCTGTGCATTTTACATTTGGTATTTTTGCAACAGAAGGATCTGCAGAATTGGCAGGGATTGGTGAAAGTTCATCGGAAAGGAATGGTGAACAGTCTGCTTTCGCAAGTACTTCAAGGTAAGGAAATGAAAGCTCCAATATAAAAAAACTCAACTCTAGCAACAAAACAGAGTTGCCATAAGTGAACGGTGTAATAAGTCTAAGACCTAACTATGTTTGGGTAGATTTAAGTCCAATGTTCATGGCACCACACAGGGCACTCCAGAAGTATGTGCACCAATATGGAGGTAACTAATTTTGTTTGCCTATTTTACGTCAAGTTGTGTAAATGGACTGAAACCTATGGGCAGGGAGTATATTCACTTGACTAACACATACAGTTCCTGAACAAACTCGTAATAGAACTAAAATAAGGAAATGCCCTAATCCTAACCTGGTACACTCACTATCGAGAGTACCCCTCCCAGAGTGTATAAATTGGTAAAAGTCCTTACACAGATTCTTTTGTGAACCACTTTGATTCTTTTTTCTAAGTGAAACACTGACAATTGCTGATGACAATGGTACGGAATATGATTCACGTCCAACTACAAATGCTGATACTAAAACTGATTTTGATGAAGATGATGAAAGTAGATCAATGACAACTGCAATGGCTACTGAGCTAGAAACTGGTTAGTGCGTAGCATAATATAGTGCAGGGAAAGATTCAGTTTTAGTTCTTCTAAAGAAAAAAAATTAACGTGGCAAACTTGATATTCATTCACTGGTTATGTCAAGTCTCAAAGGCTGGCGCACCATGATAAGGATTACTCTGTATAGGCAATCTGGTTTGAATTCTGTGAGAAATGATTATATTTGCAAATCTGATTGCTGAATTCCTTACTGTAGCAAAGTGGTTTGGCTACCCGCTGGTTGGTATTAGATTCCCCACTACTCCAATACCCAACATTGATTTGGAATCACAAGAGAAGCTGTGGTTCACCACATGATTGGGTTGCCTGATCGCCTTCCATTGACAAAATATAGGATAGGATTTACCACCCTACGGCAGTGAGGAGTCCAGCAATCCTTTCGCACAAAACTATCCCCACATGGGATTCGAACCTGCGAACCCACACAGGGTAATCAGAGATGCTGTGGGGAGCGTATTTCTAACGCTTAGCACGGTGCGCCACACCGTCGAGCCAAATAAAAAATTGAAATTATACTTCTGGCCCATGTTGAGTTTGAGATTCACTAGTTGGTCCTATCTTATTGATGAAGCTGTAACTGGGCAGCTTTTTGTAGTCAAATATATTCCTACTAAGAATAAACAAAATGATTTTTCATATTTTAGATGATTCAAATGCATCAGATAATGAATCAGAAGAAGGTGAAGAAACAACATCTGCAACAACAGAAAGTCGATCAACAAAATCAAAATCTACTCAAGATAAAACTCTAGATCAGGGAAAGTCGAGTACTTCTGCGGATATGGGTGTGTAGTCTTCTTCTTAAAACTTATTTTTATAGGGTACTTTGATAGTGTGTATCAAACTGCATGTCCCTTTTTCTCGTCTAATTTCTTCTCCATATCCATATGTGGCCATTGCCACAATGATGCTTGAATGTGGCTTTGGTTAGATTACAGTCTGAGATATAACTATGTAAAGACAAACGTCATGGTAGTTGTAGAGTCAAGTTAATAAAGTTTGATAAATGGTGGGAGGAAGAAGTTGGTCTATCTTGTCTGGGTTGGTCAAGTTTAATAGTTTTCATTGTTTACTTTTTTAGCTATTCCTTGTTTTGTTCAGAGAAGTTAGACTATGATCTGACAAAAACTCACAAATATACCTGCTATTTGGTGGAGGGAGAACATTTTATTATTTTTTTTCTGATAGAATTGTAGTCCAATTTGAGTCTGTATGTTTTGTTTGTTGTTTTGTAAACCTATTGCATCCTCTTTTAGATGCTTTACTACCATCCAGTGGTCCAGTGCCAAGAAGAAAATCACAGCGTGCAGCTCATGCAAGACCAGGGGGTGCAAAACTTGGTGTAACATTTGTCCCTGGACTTATTGATGACCCTGAACGAACAGCAAATACAGCAGGACCACTTGCACAGTTTCATCAGGTCTGTTAGTTTGTTTTACTTTTGTCAGTCAGTCAGTAGTTTATTTTTCACTAAAATGAAAATACTCTTGATACAAACAAAATCAAGGAAAAATCATGAAAATGGCATATCACGGTGAAGGGTGACACGAAAAATACAATGTTGGTTTCCGAACAACGACACCTGGGATAACTTTAAGACAGTCGAAGTCGAAGAATATATATTATTAAAAAGATTAATGTTGAAAAACCAAATTCGTTACAAAAAAGAGACTCCAGGCACCGTGCTTATAAACTCATTTCTATACATTTTTTTGTGTTTATTTTTTACTTGTATGCTATTCCTAAATGGACAACTGACATACAATTCTTGAATATTGCGATTTTTATAACCCTCGGTAGTTACTTATCGATCTTAAGATCGGTAAGTATATTGATAGGTATTTGTATGTATGTCTGTCTGTCTGTCTGTGTGTGTGTGTGTGTCTGTTAGATGCACGCGATATCTCACGAAAGCGGGATTGAATCTGCTCCAGATTTTGCATGTGCATTCATCTTATCTCGGACCAGAATCCTATTGATTTTGGGCGAATTATGTCGTATAATTAGCGAGTTATCAATCAATTATTGATATAGTGATCTAGATTTTTGTAAAGCGAGAGAATTTTGAAACCCGCCGAGTGTGTGTGTGCGATGCGCAGTGCGCAAGTTACAAGAGCGGATGAATCGAAACTGCAGTTTCTGTTTTGGGGGATCCCCTAACTATCGATCGATAAGTCTTCGGTTTCCAACCGATATTCTCGTTTTATTTTGTATCAAAAATTGAATGTGATATTCTTTTTTCTAGGTTCTTTCACAGAATGAAGATCCCACTTCAATTTTATTCAGCAAGAACATCTTATCTGCAGTGCAAGGTGGTGCAGAAGGATACAGTGAAAGTACTGAGGGACAACTTGCTAGTGCATTACAAATTGCTCTAGCTGCTTACAATGGTAATATTTATAATCAGGATATTTTAATAGGAAATAGTTATGCAATAAATTCCTTTATACACTGAATGAGTTGAAAAAATATTAGTATAACTTTTTGATAACCATCAGTCTCTGGTTAAATCTTTACTGGCTGTCCAAGGCTGTTAGTTTTGGCTGTCAAAATATTTTAAATTACTATGTAAATTATTACTTCAAAATTATTTATTACTAAATTGAAACTTATAAATTTGTTATATTCATAAACTATTATGCTTAATTATACGCTCAGCAAATTAGAATGATTTAAAAAATTTTATCTTTGTGACATTATTAAAGATATCATTACCGGAATTCAACTTTAGTTAGCAGTTTTAGTATAATTTCCTACAGTACTGAACATCTTGGTTTATTGAAATCATATTGTTTAGTTGATTACATCGTGCCTGAGCTTTAAGTCAGTATTACTGACATTTCTTAGATATTTTTGCAAATTTTTCACGTAATTCTTGTTAACCTTTAAAGTCATCAGTTACTTCCAATAATAGTTAGTGTTTTGATATTTTGCAGGAATAAACTTGCGGTAGACTTATATTGAAAATATCGAAAAATTTATAAAAATTTATTTTTTAATCTACTAGGAGAATCAACCAATCCTCTTGATCTTGTTTTCTTTCAACAAGCTGTTCATCATATTGCAAGATTATCTCGTGTTCTATCATTGAATCAAGGAGGACATGCTTTGTGCTTTTCATCAACTCGTTTCGCAGGTTAGATTTCACTGTATTGAATGTTTGTATATTTCAACTAAGACACTAAATCATGACAATATCTAAATCACTTGTTTTCTTCAATGTGGGTCATCTCAGTTGATAATACTGTACATTATGGTTTTTATGGTAAGTTTTCAAATTTGCTGATAAATCATTTTCCATAGATTTGAATTAAAAAAGGGTGACCTCTGTATTGCTCAAAATTCATTTAAAGATTTGATGTCCCTATCGATCAGTTTGAATCTTTGTATATCGGGTAATCGGGTAGATGGAAAAACTCTTTGCTACATAGTGCTAAGGTTCCTCTTCCTCCACATATGATACTCATGCATCGGAAGAAAATTATGTAAATAATTTCATACTCAACATAGACTGGTAACAATATTAATGACTTTGGATTACTATATGGTTGAGCTGGCTCATTTCTCTCCCTTAAATACGTAAGAAATAATTATTTTGCTCTGCGTCTTTTTTTCCATCTTTGAGTCTCAATTTTTGATTTTATTGATTACTTCAGTGATTTTATTTTACAGGAAGACGATCTCTCACGAAGTTAGCTGCTTATTTATGTAAAGCTAATATATTCAATGCAAAAGCAGAGCAAAGTAAAAATTCTGATAAAATCTTGAATAGGAGAGAGACTTTGAGAAGGTGTGTGTTTCCATTACAAGTTTTGGGAATTCATGACAATTCATATTATCTAAAATTGTTAAATTCGAACATTGGAACGCCCTTTTAAAGAATTTCAAACTTCCATATTTATAACTGCTTCATTTTGTTTGTTAGTTTTTTAAATTAGAGATGAGCTATTGTTCTTTTTCAGACTCATCTATGTATATCAATTCAATTTTTATTTGTTTAAATTATTCTATTTCATATCTAAGTTTACAAGTAAAAATTTCTGTGTTCAAAATTTTTGAAATGAATCTTGACCCTTTCACACTAAAAAGAGTAAAATTTTGGATCATCTCAATTTACGAAATACAATTTGGTAAGTAAAAAAATGTACAGACTGTTCTTGAGCAAGACCTTCTAAGGAAACCAGGAGTTTCCAATGCCAGCATCCTTTTCATTGAGTCACACACAGACCAACTTGGGTTTGTCAGAAGGGACTATAAGTTTTCAGACTGTTTCTATCAGTGAAACATTCGATGGAGTCACCCAGGAGTAAGAAGAGAATTAAAGTTTTTACTAACAATATTGCTGGACTTAATTTTTTCAACATCGGTTTTTAAAAAACTTAAAATCTGTAACTGATATTTATCATTATGGGTAAATTCCCAGTGTTACATTATGATAACTAATAGTATACACTTGTCATTAAATTATGTTATGTACACTGTTCTACAGGTTCATAATTGAAGCTAGTATGTCTGCTGGTATTAAAAATGAAAGTACAATATTACTTGTTGATGATGATTTTTCATCTGATGTCAACTGTATTGAAGATATATGTGCACTTGTGAAAGATGGTGAGACACATTAGTATTGTTCCTTTATGAGCTTAATCGTTTATGTTTTCTATTCTGATGTTTGCTGCTCTGTGATGTATTTGACTTTTGAAGATTCTCAACTGGTCCATTACACACACGAAAGCACAAATTAAAATGTATTTTTGAGTCTCTGATGAAGATCATAGGTTAAACCCCCATATTCGCTGCCTCGTCTGGCTTTAATAAAATTGTGTTGGTAATGTTGAATTCAGAAGATTTTAGCGTTTTCAAAACAGGGTAGATTATGTGCTGGTGCGTGCTTGTTTAGAGCCTTGTACAAAGTGAAAATAGAAGAATCTTTTGGATAGTTGGGATAAACTTTTTACAAAAAAAATAGTGATTTTGACTATCTGTGTTCCTGAGACTCTAACTTTTGATTGAATTTTAAAAAATATAATTTTTGTTATATTATGACTCACTCATCTCTATATCAACTTTAACCACTTCCTGGTTCATTAGGTCAAAGCCCATCCCTCTACACTCATGAGGAACTGGTAAATGTAGCAGCAGAGATATTACCTGGTACAGGATCTGTTCGAGGTGGAACATCTTCTGAGAAATTAGATCGATGCTTAGAAGATTATTTCAATCGTGTTTTGTTGAATTTACATGTTGTATTATTGATGCCATATTCTTCTTTTGACGGTAAGTGCTTAAAATATGGACATGGTTTGTATTGTGAAAATTGGGTTATGAAAACCTATCATCAATTTAAAATGTAAGCTACACTTTGTGTATTGTACACTTTCCTTACTTTGCCCTTTAGTTTAGCACTTGACTATGATAGCATCGCAGTTAAAACTCCGGGTTCAAATCCCAAGCCCACCACTTCATTAATAATGTAATGAATTGGGTTGGCAATGCCAATGATGTAATAGAGTGGTTCCCAAGCCGCGGTAACAATTTAAAATGACCCGCCGAACTTATTTTAAACAGTTTACCACTTTATGTTTTTATAGTTTTGCGTTCTAGATACCGCCAATTGTGACTCCAGTATCATAGTTTGAGCATGTGTATATTCAATTAACAACAATGCAGTTATACCGATATTTCAATTTTATGTACCGATATTAAGATTACATACAGGTGTGTCCTTGAGGGTGCTCCCATCTCCCGGGCAGCAAATATCTTCCCTATACTAATTTTGTCCCCCCTCAATTAACCTTGGGTACCACTGATGTATTAAATTGGCAACCGGAAAAATTACATTCCTTTCAAATCATGTAACAATGATTATGTCTTACATTAAACAGTTATCTGTAATTTTCCACAGTCAATAAAATAATATCAACATTTTTATTTCGGAGAAAGAAGTTCAATAATACCTTATATTATAATATATATGGGCCATTCCAAGCAAAAGTTGAATTCCATCAATTTTTTAAAAAGTGTAGTGAAAGTAATTTTTTTTAATTTTTGATATCAAAAGACATTGGAATTTAATTGGACTGCATTCATTTCATCGAACAATTTAAAATTTCACCCAGGTTTTTGATGGTTTTTGAAAAATGGCCTGAAATGTAGAAATTTTGGTATAATTGACATATTTTGTGATGATTCCTGACACAAAGTGTTTGATTGTGTGGTACAGTTATTTCATATGGAATTGACGCACTGGATTTAAATTAATAAAGTTTAAATGTTTGCAGTGCTGTAGAACATTTCTTCACCCATTTAACGATTTATTACCAGAATTTTAAGAGATGATAGATGCCGCTATTCCGAAGTGGAAAAATGTCCTGTAGTGTCACGTCCTGTAGTGTCACATACAATATGCACATTATTGGCATGGATTTACAGTGTTACATTAAGTAACTTGAGCAGCACATAGAGGGGTAGTTCAGCTACTGCACCAGAAAATATTATGGGCTCCTACTGTACCATCGCAAAAATTTCCA
The DNA here is from genome assembly GCF_964204865.1 of Styela clava. NCBI lineage: Eukaryota > Metazoa > Chordata > Ascidiacea > Stolidobranchia > Styelidae > Styela > Styela clava. The sequence goes on along the minus strand of NC_135257.1, from coordinate 9,510,106 downwards.
GCACAACACAACGTACTGTTAGTGCATGGTGGATTTGCTGTCCTGTAGTGTCACGCTATATTTTACTATATTTTTTTTATCTACTAAGTAAGGTTGGGTGTAACTTTTGTGCAATTTTTTACATATTCAATAAAGCAACTGATTGGACAATGAAACAAAACATGTAGCTGAAAATGTGAAAATATATTGAATCTAACAACATGCAAAATTTCTGGAATTGTCCCGTAGTGTCACTTGGAATAGCCCATATATTATCTTCCCAATAGGTTTCAGATGTCGCACTTTGATGCTGTTTTTTTATTGTATTCACATTTAGAACAAAATGTTTATTTAGGTCCACATGATTTATCTGACATTATGAATACATCAAGAAGTCGTTATTTCCATCAGAAGGGAGAATACGAATCACTTCATAAACTTTTAAAGAGGTTGGTGTACCATATATACTCATTTAGAAGAAGATCCAGCAAGTTTAAAGTAGACAAAATATACCAACATGCTTTATTTGTTACTTATTTATCGATATGCTTATAAGCTTCTAGGACAAAAAGTGCACTTAAAGTTTGGTTGCTGAATTTTTGTTATTGTTGCTTGGGAAAAATCTTTTTTTTTGAATCAATTTCTTTCGAATTTTCAGTACTTAAAAATGGTTAAAACTATTGCTTTTATTTGTTTTATTTATTTTTTTTAAACATCCTTTCAGTCCTGGGACTCTATATTTTGCTAAAAAAAATCTTATGGGAACGCTTTTTTCATTAAATATGGTAACACTTGCCCTTTTCTACCTATATTGATCCACAGACTTTGTGTCCTTTGCTGTCTTATTTTTCACATATTGTTTTTTGCTTCTTGATTGATCCTATCTTCTGATTGCCAACTTTTTTAGATGTCCTGAGCTATTGACAAGGTTTTCATCTGTTGATTTATATGAAGCATGGAATCATGTAGCATGGATGAAAGTTGCTGAAAATTATCTTGAAGAATTTACTGGGATTTCTTCAGACTTCGGATCACCTGGTAATTATCAAGATTGCTATTTATATGAATGTGCATCTTCTACAAAAATTTTCTCCACATTATTTTATGGTATCTTTTTTTTTTTATTCTTTCTTTTCATCAATTGTCAAAATTTTTGATACAGTATACCACAAGGTGTAAGACTACATTTAACTGTGACAACACTGAGGAATATTTTGAAATTTTATAGTCAATTTTACTTCGACAAACAGACATTTTATATCTATTGCGAGTATTTGATACTTTTTGTGAGTTTATATCAAATACATAATTTCCCATTTTTCTTTATCTAGGAGGCAAAATACCTATTCCGTGGCCTTCAGATATATCAGCTGAACAACAAATTGTCAATCTATGTCATGTTATGGCTTTCATACATCGGGATGTTGTCAGAAGAATAAAAGGTGAAAATAGAGAGTGTCAATTTGAACATAATAAAATATTGTCATCCCAACTGATCTCTTGTTGGAGAACTAGTCCATTGCTCTATCCAACTTTTTTCAAAAAGCGGAAATCCTATGAGATGATATCTTGAATCTTGGGGGTTTGGGGCCTTCTGTACATACATGAAAGCTTGTAAATGGTTGTTCTATAAGAGCACTGAATTCACTTCAGATCGGTGGTTCTCAAACTGTGGCACATGGGCCAATAACGACCCGTGTGACGACTTAATATGCTCCTCTCAACCTAAGTGAAAATGTTTACCACTTCATGTTTTTTTTTTGTGTTCTAGATACCGCCAATTGTTACGCCATTATCACAGTTTAGGCACATGTATAGTCGTAACAATTCAGTTCGGTATCTTAACAATTCTGTATCTTATTTATACATACCGGTATCGGCCTCTTGCTGGGGGCTCCCCTCTTCTGGCGGGCGAATATCCTTCAGCTTCTAATTTTGGCCCGCAGTCAATCAACTTTGGGCACCACTGCTTTAGATGAACATTTACATTTATCTTTTAATGTCTAACAGCCTGTATTTAATGTTACCAGAAAATTTTATGTTTTTCGCAGCTATTTCACCAAACTATGCGAATAAACTGATTACACCGACTACGTTCCGCACACTGTCAGAACTACTCGTCAATATTTCTATAAAAGTTGGAAGAGATGAGAAAAAATTACTCAGAAGGTAACTGAAATAATTTTAGCATTGCCATTGTGTATTTTTTGACACTACAATTGTCCTACTACAGGAATACTCAAACATTATTGCTTTTACGGTATGCAACGATTTTTTTCATTTTTTTTTTTATAAATTATAGTTGTTCCATAATTTTTCTAGGTAAATCTTAAGATAGAACGTTTTTGATTTAAAGGAAAGATGTTCATTACAGTTTCTATACTTTACTTTACACTATACAAACTTACGGAAATGAAAAAGTTTCCAAAAAAAAACAGTAATCTAGATTAAAACTGACATGTAATTTCAATAATTGCATTTAAATTAAATTGGTAAATTGTTTCATCACACCAAATATTAGTAACACAATCACTTTGTCTTTTTTGATTCACAAAAAAGATTGCTCATTCTCACTGAAGGGCGGTTGACGTAACCGCTGGCAGACTTGGCTTCACTCACCAACTAAAATCTAAGTACTTGAACATTTAAATAGTCAACTATTCTTATATACAACATGGTCTTGTAATTGGGTATATGCATTGCACGTTAATAACTATCTTGCAACCTTTGTTCGCGGCATGAAATTAAAAATTCTATATTTGTTTTTTAGATATGAGCGGGTTTTAAAGAAGATTCATGATGCAGAAGCTAGTGTTGAGCGTTATTCTCTTGGTAAAGAAGGTTTACTTCCTCTGCTAGAAGCTGCTCGAGACACAGAAAGATCTTGGAAACGACATGTTGAACAAGAACGAAGAGAATATATTGAAGCAAGACAAAGATGTGATCTAGAAGAAGACATCATAGAAAAACTGGAAGAAGAAGTGGTTTTTCTAAAACAAGATGCTAAATTAGCATTTGATAAGGTTAGTTCATATTTCAAATGTGCTAATGATTACATGTTCTTGCTCCTTTCGATCAAAGTTTCCTGTTGAACTGAGTGCTAAGATTTACTGAAACCAAGTTCATTTGTGGTGGTGTATTACTGTCAACGATTGTAGTCAACCAGTCAGGGAATCAGTTCAAATAATACCATCAGGAAAACATAAAAACAAATGAATTATTCATAAAAACAACATTTATACATCAGCTTGGTTATGATGATATTAGAAGTTCAAGTGTTTTACTTTTGCTAAGAAGCACTATGAGTGTGACTGCTTTTGAGTGCTAAGCTGTGTTGCATCAGTCAAATTTTTTTTATTCTGTTTCAGGTCAATCCTCTTTACAGTTCTGCTGTGGCTGCAATGCGAGCTTTGACAGTGCAAGGTTTAGATGAACTGAAGAGATATAAGCAACCTCCTGAACATGCTGTTACTGTTGTAAAAGCTTTATGTGATATGTTTGATGTGAAACCTGCTAACTGGGATAATGGAAAAGCACTTATCATGCAAGACAAGTATGTTGGTGCTATAACAGAATATCTTCCGCATTTTATATAAAGTGTTACACATTTTTGTATAAGACTCCTTGCTTAGCACATATTAAATGTTGAAGTTACTTGGAGGGCCTGTTTCGTTTCGAAATTTACAATTTACAATTCTAGCATAATAGGTCGGCCAACATGCTAAAGCCCACTGTGGTAATGTTTGAGCACCTTCAAATATTATCATTCTTTAATTTTTTAATTATGGTAACAGTACTGTTCTATGATTTTCCTTTTCCTATAAAATATTCTTTTTCCTTGCCCAATATTTGAGAAATTGGCGAAGATGTCATGCCAAGTCAAAAAAAATTGGGACTTCCTGAAGTATGCGCACCAAGATGGCGTACAACCTGAAATCAGGTTGTGTACCAGGTTAGGGTTAAGGTTATGTGACATCTTGGTGCGCATACTTCAGGAGTACCAAAATTTGATTAAAAACTTCGTATCATTTCTGCAACTAGATTATTGCTTGACCTGTTTTCTTTCTAATTTCCATGCAATTTGATGCAATTCATTTTTGTTTCAGCTTTTATGAAGAATTGGAATTTTTTGACAAAGACAATATTCCAGAGAATATTTATCAAGCACTCAGCAAGAATGTCAGAGATCCAGAGTTCCAGGTGAGAATCATGTTAATAACCTTCCAATAGTTCAACAGTTTAACAGTTTAATTATCATTTCTGTACAATTTCAACTATAAAAATTATTTACTCCCAGCCTGCTCAAATAGCGAAAGGAAGCAAGGCAGCAGAGTCATTATGTACTTGGATGCATGCTGTACACAGCTATGCTAAATTGTCCAGATACCTCAATCCGAAAATTGCTAAACTCAAACAAGCAGAAACGAAGATGAAAAAAGCACAAGCGACTCTTGGAGCTAAACGTGTGAGGTAAGTATATTCAAACTATATTCCCAGATATAAAAAATATCGAAAACTAAACTTTTATTTTATTCCCACAACTATTTCATTAATTTTCCCTGTAATCGGTTTATTTTATGCTAAATAATCAGCTACTATCAAAATATACAGTAGTCTTCAAAATAAGATGGAAAATCTCACTTCGTTATTTTACAGTTAATCCTCATGCCAGCCATTCAATTTTCTTAATATTATGGTAAAATCTGGACAAATACCCTGGTTTTTTAATATGGATATTTATATGACAATTCCATATTAATCTCACTTATAAATCCAATTCTGATATTCCTGAAATATAGACTAATTTTCGAGAGAGATCATGTTTTGTTTAATCACAGATATTTTTAAAATTAGATTTATTAGAATTGTTCAATTGATCTTGAATTTACCTCATTAATATTCAAATTGATATTTTCAGATGTAACCAAATCAAAGAAGAACTTGATTCCAAAATACAACAACATAAAAATGCAAGTCGAGCCGTCAGAAGATATGAGAGAGATTTAATAGATCTTGAATCGAAAATGGCAAAGGTCTGAAAGTGTATAATTTAGTAGAGCATGGCAATGTATTGCATAACATTAATTTTATATTGGTGCCACAACTTAAGAATCTGTGGCACAAGCCTTATGTCTACCACTTCATCCAGGTCGAAGTTAATTGACTGGGCTATGCTAAATTTACTGATTATGTTTCCTCTATTTTTTTAAATTTAGTACTTTCAGTTCTATTATCAATTAGAAATTATTTGCAAATTTTATATTTATATGCTTTTTACTTCAAACCAATGCTAGCCAAGGAACTACTATTGCTTTGAAGGACCGGATTTTGTCTGATTCTGAGTTGGCTTGCGGCACAGGATTTGAACAACAAAATACAATAAGAATAAACTAATTGAATGGTCATTTTATTTTTACTCCAGGCTCAGATGTTGATGGGAAATCTCGCAGAATATGTCTTGAGATGGAGACATGAACGGCATTCTACTATTTCAAGATTGGAATCAGCAGTTGGTGATAGTCTTCTTACTGCTGCATGTTTAACATACCATAGTGTTCTGTGTAAAGAACAAAGAGAAATAGCACTGGAAGAATGGAAAAAAGCCTGCACACATGTCAGTATTTGTAAAATATTTTATTTATCACAGAAGTTTTTACATCTGAGATAAATCATTTCATTTTAAGAATGGTATAAACATAATGTTCTACTGTCAATTTCATAGTTTTAACTAGTTAACTTGTCATAGCTTCATAATTGAAGTCATAGTTTCATAATTGAAGACAAAATTTCTGGAGAAAACTGAAGAAAAATTTCTTAACCTCATCCCAGGTTTTAAGGTTGTAACTGAAGTTTGTTGATGAACAAATCAATAATACACAAATTTAGACTTGAATTGCCAAGTTTAGCTTTACTATTTTTTTTATATGATATCAAATATCTTCTATGTTGATTCAACTTTTCAATCTGTCATATTTCAACAGGATCGAATAGATGAAAAGTCTGGTACATTCGAGTCATCTCGTCAACATTCAGCAACACAAAAGCACAGAGATTTACATTCAACTCCAAGTCCCACTAGACAAGTTCAATCTACCACTCCTTCTGGATTCAGTGAGGCTGATACCTGGGGAGATATAGATGATGAAAGTTCAATAATGACTTCAAAATATCGTCCCCTTGTTATTGTGAGAGAAGAATTTGATTCATCCAATCTTCTCATCTCTGAAGCAGTAAGTTGACTTTAATCAATATACAATATATCCTTGCATTTCAATCTCAATTCTGAACTGTTGAAAAACAGTCAGCAATCCTTTAAATCTGTCACCCTCAATCTTTTTGGCATGTCCTATTTCAGAGTGATCCAGGAATCTTATTGCACACTAACACATATATTTCTGTCACATTTCATCTGACCAAGGTTAAACTTCCTCAGACATACATAATTTAATGTTGTAGATAAAATATTACATTAATTAGACATTGAATCATGTAGAATAGTTATCTTCACTCTTGCTACACCATTCTCGTATTATGTGCATACATTTACCAACGCAAAAGCATGGAAGAAGAATAAGTATTTGGTCCCACAGAAACCAAACAAGGGACAAAATCTTATTCCATTTGTACAAGAAACAGTATTGGATCAGTTTTGAAAGGATAATAACAATTTTCTCAACAATTTATGAACACGATTCACGGGATATCAGTATTTTGTGTCCAATAATCATAAAATTTTTCATGCAAGGTGCTTAATACTCTCATCAACTTTGCTTGTTACTTTTTTCACAGATTCACAGAGAATGGCATCGTGGTGGTTTACCAAGAGATCCTCGAATTCGATCTAACATTGTATCGATACTTGCGAGTTCTTTATATCAACAATCTTCTTGGCCTTTGATATTTGATCCAGATAATCAATTACGTTTATGGATGAAAACAATCGTCAAAAACTTCTGTTTAATGAGATCGAAAGAAAAATTATCAATTGCTGAAGATGAACAAGAGTCACCTTATCCTTCTAGCGGAGATCCATCAAGGTATTATACAGTAGATATAAACTGGGCAATATTTCGTTGAAATTCGAAGTACACGCTTATCTGAGCTATCGAGGGTTTGAATTACGATACATAATAGTTAATTAATTCAACACTTTGAATCAGTGTTTTCTTGTTTACTATTAAGTCTCCTAAAAACTGCATTACTGGATCATGGCTTGTACTATTATTACTTTTTGATTTATTTCTCATTTCATTTAAACATATTCTCCGAATAGAAAGAAGTTAATGTAATATTGCAGAGGTAATATTTATTAACAAGGTGAAAAGGATTGTGGCACTCTTTATTGTTGCATGGTGATTCACATAACCACACCCATGTAAATAGACAGCATGTACTCATATATGACCTGAACTAGTAACTGGCAGGATTTCTTATTGACTTTTCTCTTCTCTGATAAATAGATAGAAGAAATCATGTTCTGTTTTAAATAAGTTATGCAAAATATGACTTGTTGAGGGTGTGACTATTTAACAGCTCATCCCTGGGTACTCCTGTAGTGTGTGTACCAGGTTAGGGTTAGGTCATAATTTTATTCCGATTTTCTTTATTTTAGTTCTATTACGAGTTCGGGGACTCTCTGTTTTAGCCAAGTTAATATATCCCCTGCCCATAGGTTTCAGTTCCTTTACACAACTTGATGTAAAGTAGGCAAACAAAATTAGTTAGCTCTATATTGGTACACACACTCCTGGAGCGCCCATTCGTGTTATTTTTGTAAAGCAAAATAATTATTTCCGCCTCAAAATTGGAATCATGTATTTGAAATTTTACAGCACAAGTCAAAGTGAGGGAGTAGATATATATGATGATACTGAAAGTACTATGGAATCGAGTAGTCATGATTATGATGATTCTTCTTCTGCTTATTATGATGATTTTGAAAGTACTGTCATAAGTGTTACAAGTACTGCTCAAACAATGAGGTTTGTTGATATATTTAATATAATTACAGAAATTATTGAAATAGTTTTGAAATAACTTCTTTTAAAAAAATGATAAATAATTAATTTTTTTAATCTATCTATCTATTTTTTGGAAATTTTAGTCTGGAATTTTAGATTGTAACATGAAATTTTAATCCCTACGATTCTACTTAAGACTACCAACAGGTTTGAATTTTAATTTTTTCAAATATCCTTTTTAACTATGGTTTTCCTGGTGCAGGTTTATCTTATGTTATGGTATATTTTCTTGCACATGCAGGCTTTACTCTGTATTGTTCAGAGCAGCGGGGTGTAAACTGTGGCCTGCGGGCCAAATGCGACCCACAAAGAAAAATTGTGTGGCCCGCAAAAAGGTGCCAATTTAGAATGGTGTGCAGCCCGAAAACGAGTTATTAATTTAGTTTAATCTGGCACATGCGAATAATTCCAACCCCTTCACGTTTCGAAGCCTATACCTGAGTGCAAATATTATCTATGCCTATGATGTTACAATGTCCCAAATTCATGTGTCTGCTAGAAACTACTAGAAATCATGTGTTGAATAAAGGTGCGGCTTGCGGTTGCACCAAGTTATTTGTATCTGGCCCTCCTGTATCAAAGGGCTGCACAGCCCTGGTTTAGATGGATTCCCTAAATTACATTCTTACCCATGCTTGATTATAAGATCTTATGATTTGAATTCTTTGGACATGCTAAATTTATTTGTGAATTTATTGTAATACTATGTGATACTTTACTCTTTTCTGTTTGTGTTTGACTATTTTCCAAATCTATCTTCTCATGTTGTGACTCATATCTAGTTTTATAAAATTTAAATTAATCTTTTTTCAGAAGTGGAGGTACATCTCGTAAATCAAACAAAAATAAAGGAGTTAGATTTGCTGATGAAAAGAAGACAGAACCACAGCCTACCATCGGCACAACATCTCAGAAAGAATCTGAAGTAACACCTGAAACGAAACCTGTTAGTCAAGAGGATATTACTCAAATTGAAGATGTGTATAAAGAACCAAAAACGCTTTTAAACATCATTATCTGCGAAGCTGACAATCCAGCATTGAAAAACAAAATTGTGGAAGCGGTACAGAACGGGCTTATACTGTTTGTCACCAATCTTGAAAAAGCATCGTTTTCTGCTGCTCACGAGTTATTGCTTTTACGACATCAGCTTCGATATCGAGATGAACTTTCAACATCTTCTCTTGGAATATCATCATCTTCTCGAATTTCCCTCTCTCTCACTGGTACGGGAAGTCGCAAGATTCAAAGTCATCATATTGTGTATCACCATCATGTGCATAGTAACTTCAGGTTGGTTTATAATATATATATTTTTTTCTTCGCTTGACACATTCATGTGTTGCTTAGAGAGGAAGGTTAGGAGATGATGGAATTTTTGACCAACCTCGCCCCTACCTGTTTCCCCATCTTAATTAGATATATATGGATATCTAACTGTTTGAATATTCATAATACATTAACATAACTAAGTATATACATTAAATAGATAGTAAGCAGTAAAAAGTTGTTTGCTCTAATACATATTATCGTTTTTCTTCTCCCATGATTATGAAATTCCAAGCTTTCCAAAACATACAGGTAGTAGTGGGAACAATGGCTTAGCGGTTAGGACGTTGGACTTTAACTATGCTCAGCAGTGTGGTACATCGAGCTAAGCATTCGGAATACACTCGCCACCGCACCTCTAATAATTATGTGCAAGAGGATTGTTGAACTCATCGGCGCCGTAGGGTGGTTCACGTAATTGTTGATTGGTTACGGCTTCTCCGCGATCGAGTCCATGCATCTAAAACTAAATAACTTCCTAACTAATCCCATATGACATGGATTGGTAACCGGACGAGAGGCCGTGGTTCGCCATATAAATAAGCCATCTTGTCGACTTTCCTCTCTCCTAAAATAAATATGTAAATCCTATCCTATGTCAGCATCACAGGTTAAATCTCTTAGATTCAAACCCCGTGCTCACAACCTCACCCTGGGTGCAATAGAATCAGGCAGACATTGCCGTACTATAAAGATCTTCCAATCTTTTCAAAAAATAGGGGTTCTTCACATATCCATGTTTGATTGTGCAGAGTCTTGTTCAGAGAGAAAGTATAGAAAGTAGTTCACATTACCAACATAATTTAATTGAAATTTTTAAGAAGATTTAATATGGAATATAATCAATTTTTTTAGACTATATTTGAGCTGCAGTGTTGATATGAACTTCCTTGGAGGTCATGGGTTCCCAAATCTACCAATGCATATCTGTAGCTGTGTTGATTTTTCTCTTGATGGAGATGGTCTTGAAGAAAAATTGACTCAAATTGTTATGGCTCAGGAAAGACCAGAATTTGAAAGTCACCGTAGGTTACTGGAAGCCGATATTTTTCATCTTGAAGAACAGAAAGAACGTCTTCAATCTGATTTACTTTTAAAAGTAAGCTTCGTTTTTAATTTCATTTGCAGTTTTAAGAGCTCAATTGTGATTAATCGTTCTAATTTTCAAATCTATGAAAGTTTGGTAAACTTGTCATCTTCACATTGATTTTAGCATTTTAATGGAGCCTGCTGTGTCTCTTGCAGATAAGATGTTTGGTTTTCATAAAAATTTAGGCATTGACATGTTCAATCCTTGATAAATTTTTGGAGACGTTTGACATCTTTCACCTCAATTGAGCAATTGCTTACCGATACCGATGCAGGAAGAAACGGTTTTTTCTTCTACCATATCTACCAACTTCATTGCATTCCAAATATGGTCTGCTATTTTCATTAGCCCCCATAGTCACTAGGCTTGTGCACTGGTTTCTATATCATTATGTAAAACTTTGAGTATTATAATCAAATTTAATATTTTATGTAGGTTTCCGGTATTGAAGGTCCTATTCTTTCTGATCCCACATTACTAGATGCAATTCGTGATTGTAAACGGGAAACTATTGGAACAGATACAACTTTAGCTGAAACTAAAGTTATGGAATCAAACCTTTTACAGGTAAAAGCAAAAAGGAATTGCAAAATTAATCTTAAAATGTATTGAATCATTTGCAAAATCAGCTTGTTTTAGTTTTTCTTAGTGTATGAAACATTTATTTTTCATAATCTATGTCTTCAAGTTTGATCTGTTGACATATCAACTTAATGTATATAGATTAAATTGCTATTACTGTTTTTGGTATGGGAATTTTGGCACCTCGGATGGGGGTTTTGGTCAAGGCAGGCGGTATTTCTCAATTCGGGAAGAATTCCATTCCCTTGATGGATTTTGTTGTTTTTGCAGAGGAAATACAGGAATATTGTTTTGTATTTAGTGAAGTTTCACTAATAATACTTTTGATTTGTAATACATAGTTATGCTCACATTATAAGCTGTTAAAACCGTGCAAAGGCTACAGTGCAAGTTGAGCATATCACCAGTTTGGGATCCTTAGAAATTGAACAAATAATAAAAACATAGTTTTATGCATAGTCAGAAAAAAATGAAGAGATTCAGAATAGGCAAAGAGAAGAATATATCAAAAAAGGTCGGGTCTGGGTAAAGGGGGTAACCCTTTGGGGGTCATGAAATCTCCAACAGATGAAACTAAGATGATTAATAACAAATATGTTCTGGATCCTGATAAACAGCCAAGAAACATATACTTGTGGCTTTAAAAGCTCAAGATTTTTATCGAAAAGCTTGCTTTTCACATATTTTCTGATTTTTTTTTAAAGTTTCTAAAACTAACTATCGGTATATAATTATATCTCTTTATTGTAGAAAAAGATCGATTTAGAGAATGTTGCCAAACAAGGAAAAATCGTTTATGAAGCTTTATCGCAAACAACAATTCTTAAACCTAATATATATTACTGGACTGCAAACAAGTTCATCCATCTATTTACAAGTACATTGAAGTCAAGAATGAGAGGAAAAGCAAGTGTTAATGCAAATGCTAATTCTACAAGTGGTGGATCATTGATCAAGGTAAAATAAAAAATCAATTCTATGCCTTCACAAAAAAACTAAATTAGCTTTTGTCCCATTTTTCAGAAATGGACTTTTTTAGATTTTTGGTTATTATGGAACAAAGGCCATCATTTTGTCTGGGTTTCGTTGATGTACCTGTTTTAGTTTTGACTTTAGGTTAGTGTTTCTCAAACTGTGCTCCGCGGAACACTGCTGTTCTGCGAGCTTCTTTGGAGTGTTCCGCGGGACAGGGATCAAAATTGCAACTAAATTGGTTGCCATGGTGGTCTCGGTCGTACCTTCCCCCCTCTATTCGTAAATTTGTCTTCCAACTGGCAACAAACATGCGGACATGCATTGCTATCTAAACAGGCCCCGTACCAGTTTGGAAAGCATGACGTTTTAGTTTTACTATGGGCTAAATTTTTTGGAAACCACCCTTGTCAATGGATTGTTGGCTTAAAACCGGAAGCCTCCAAAGACGGCGTAATAAGCTGGTTGTGCAAGATGATGCACACTGTAAATCCGTTACACAATTTTTTTGTTATCAATTTTACCTTCTAATTTCTTAGTGTTCCGCGAGGCGAGATTAAATGCATCAAAATAATGCTGACTAACAAGACCATGCACATCAAAAACTGCATTGGTGTGGGGGTCTACAGTATTTGATAGTAATTTTGTGTGCAAGGGCGAAGATAGTGGACGGAAAGTTAGGCCACGTGATAATTCCTGTTTTGCAATTCAGCCTGTTTCTGTCACCTAGTTGTGGGCATTTAAAATACCTACTGAAATTTCAAAGTAATTTTATTTATCTGCCATCATTTTCATTTTCAGTCTCGAGTTGCAGAATTGAATCAAAGTGTTCTGGAGTCGATCTTACGTCAATGCAAGAAAACTATGTTCAAGAATGATTCTCTTGTTTTCATGACACTGATGGCACTTTCAAAACTACAACAACAAAATAACATGACTAGTGATGAAGTTGGTAGTCTACTGTTGGGGGTTGAAGATTGCAAGGTAATGTGGTGGTTTTATAAGGTTCGGTTGTTATTATGAAATCTTAGTATCACTGTTGAAAATGCTTGTTTTTGAGACTTTTTGATTGATTAGGGTTGAATCGTATTTCAAATATTTATATTCAATGATTATGCCGTCACAATACAAATTATCAGAAATTCTAATTTGATTAAAATTGTAATTACCGGTAAATATGAAATTATTGATAAATTGAAAATCTTCATTTTAGGACTACATAGATCTTAATCTATCTATTTCTATGAGAGCTATGCCAATACTGTTAAGCCTAATCATCAGTTGTATTAAATTTTATGAATTCATTTTTGCTCATTATTTGGATTCTCTATATAACATCGATCGAAAAAAAAAATTGAAATTGAAATCAATTATGGAGAAAAAGTTTTTTTGAATATGGTCATATTTAGCCCCTAACATAAATTATAGCTTTTTACAATTTTTGTTTTGTTATCTGATACTCCAAAATGCTCAAAGAGAATAGATTTTTGATGAAGACTTTTTTGATAATCCGTATACCTACTCAAAATTTTAATTTCATGCAGCTGCCACCATCAGCACACCGAGTCACGATGATGAATCTTGTCAAACCAAAATGGATTAAAGATGACGTTTGGGAAGCAGCCAAAAATCTTGAACAGAAACATCGACAAACATTTGGAGGATTGGTCAGTTCTATTTCTACAAAACAAAAAAGATGGCAAGAATATTTACATTCAACACCTGTATTGTTGTCTAATGTACCATCTGACAATCTGCTTCGTAAGTATTGGCTTCTTAAATATTGCTCGCTAGTTGCTGCTTAACTCGTCGTTGAAAAGTTCTGACTTAGAGCACGGGTGTGCAACCTTCAATACAAGAGGGCCAAATATAAATAACTAGGTGAACCCCCGGGTCGCAACCTTTATTTAACAAAGGCTTTCTAGTAATTGCAAGCACTAAAATTTTGGTGATTGATTTCATGACATGCTTTGTTTGCTTCGCACAATCCAGCTGTTAAGGCATTGTAAACTCATAGGCATAGATAATAAATTAACAAAGGTATAGGCTTTGCAATGCTGAGGGATTGGAATTACTCACACATACCACATTAGAATAAATTAAAAACTCATTTTGTGGGCCCGCACATCATTCAAGATTGGCACTCCTTTGCAGGCTGCACAACTTTTCCTTGTAGGCTGCATTTGGCCGCAGGTTGCACACCCCTGGTTTAAAGCCATCCAGAGTTCCTGAAGTTGAAAAATATAATGTAGTGCATTTGTGTGTACAATATTGGTATCATTGTAAGATACTTTTTCATACATTTTGATTTTTCGTATTCAAGACTTGCTCTTGAAATCAGAAATGTAAGAATAAAACTTGTCATTGTAGGTACTGATGACTTTTCTATTCATTTGCAACATGATCTTGATCAGTATAAATTAGGATATCTATAATTTTCCATCCAGATGAAATTTGTAATATTTCTTTTAAAGACTTGATGTCATAATCTGATTGCTTCGTTCAAACCAATTTCATTGGAATCCTTGCTGATAACAGCTATTGTCTATTTTTTCTTGCAACAATTTGCGTTTGCATCAACGTGCCACTTTACCTCAGCCATTTGTTTTGATGATTTTCATGATTTTGTTCAGATCTCAGTGTCGGACAAAAAGCATTGTTGTGGAAAACTCTTCGACCTGACATTGCTGGTCTGATAATATCAGAATTATGTTCGAGTGTGTTGGGAAGTATCACTACTGAAACTCTAGTGTGGAATATAAATGATATAACAGCTCAAGTACAACAAACAAATCCTGTATTATTCCTAATTCCTGAAAAAGGTATTTTCTCTAGAAGCATAAACTGATAACTTTGATTGCAGATTGATTTTAAAATAAGAACAGGCTTATTATTGCAACCCTGACAAATTACACCAAGTTCACAAGTTAGTTTTAAGTGGGGAATGATTATTATGCTATATCAGTGGTTCCACTCCTTTCAATATATACCGGCCTCTGCCTATTTTATATCTCTTCATTTATCCTTGACTTTGCATAAAGCAAAGTAAAATTTCTATATTTCCTCCCCCAAGAAAATACATTTCTCTCAGTCCTAATTCTTCCCGGTTGTATTAAAAAATTTTTTTACTGTTATAGTGTTCATGTAAACACAGTTTTAGTATAGCTTCTCATAATCAAATTGATGCATAGAGATTTCTTGTTTAAAAACACTTCATTATGCTTAGCTCACTGCCTTATGTTTTTATTTTAGGTTCAAGTTATCAACCGACGGTTGAAATATCTCAGGAAGCAAAAATAAAAAAGATTCAGACAATTGAGCGGTTGGTTTAGAGTTTTTCTCTCATATTTAAGTATTTTTACATTATTCTTTGGTAATATAAGCAAAGGTATTGCATGCATGCGATGAGTGATCTTAATTGAGTATAATCGAATATAAATTCTAAATTATCCAAAAAATACCTTGATTGTTTATTTTTGTTGATTTTTTCATAATGCACACAAAATTACTTGTATACACACAAGATATTTCCTGTAATCATACAATACAAAATTATAAGAAAGTGAATTTTGGTGGTCGATCTATATACGTAATACATGACTTAACTATTAATAATTTTTTACTAGAAACATGATATTGAAAAACTTATCATAATAATGTATGCACAACTAGTAAGAAATGAACAATATGGTTTGGGCAATCTTTCGAATGTCTGTACAGGCAAACTCCTTCAGGGCAATGCAAAGAAAATATTTCCTTTAATTTTATTATTCATTGCTATGATGAAATCGTCTGTATTGACATTTGAAAAGTTGGCCAAACTATATTGTTTGCTTATAACCGGCATGTATTACTATCATTAAACTGTAAACTGCAATATACTTATTTTAAAAATGGAAATTAAATTGAAGCCACTTGCCTCCATTCTAAACTTATGTTGAGGCTTGATCATCATCTTTAATTTATTTCAGAGCTGCGCCATTTTCTGACGACCTCGGAGAAGTTTTATTGGAATGCATGAGTGAAGGACATTGGCTTATTCTCCATAACTGTGAATTGGCTGACAGCTGGCCTGACAAGTTTTTAAATTTACTGTACTCTCTGTCAGCATTGCATGATGTGGACATTAGTTTTCCTTCCAAAAATATGGATGACAACAGTGTCAAAGGAGTCGGTGAAGAAATCACAACTCGTTCAATTTCAACGATAACAACAGAAGATGGAGACTTGGATTCAGAAAGATTAAGCAAACAGTCTGAATCCATATCAATGGAAGAAATACTGACCCATCGTCTACCAGTGAACGAAAATTTCCGCTTGTGGCTGATTTTACGACCAACCCATGGCTTCTACTCAAGAACTATCATTCCTAGTGTTCTTTTACAAAATGCAGCCATTATAAATCTGGAACTACCATGCACACACCAAGGTCTTGTCAAGCTGAAATTCAATCAATTAACAGCGGGAGACCCACACCCAGAACATGTTTTAAATTTACAGTCAAAGCCGTCTAAAAAAGAGCCTCCAATGTCTCAAGAACAGAATAATACAATTTCAAATGATAACCACGTTCTCAAGATTCAACTCTCTTTATTGCATGCAATACTTCTTCAGAGACAGATGTATGATAGGGTAAATGCGCCTCAACATACAGATGAAGATATACTTGATGTTTATAAATGGAGCCAAACGTTTGTTCATGATGGAAATACAGATGGTGTTATACCAATATGCAAAGCACTATTATCTGACTCAATTACAGATGAAAAGTAAGTGAAATACCAGAAATTGTACAAAATTAATTACATATTTAATGTTGATAAAAGGGCGCTCCAGAAGTGTGTGTACAAATATGGAGGTAACTAATTTTGTTCGTCTACTTTACATCAAGTTGTGTAAAGGGACTGAAACCTATATATATAAAGAACGATTGCATAATTCTCACTAAATCATAGATTCTAAAATAAATTCATATTATAATGATAGTTTTTTTACCTCTGCATATAAATAACTATAACATGTTCAAAAAAGGTTTCTCTTCACAAATTACAACAGTATATTTTCGAATAATTTTGATGGCAAATTTCTAGTATGTACCGTAATTTGTTTTATTTATTTCACTTCTATTATTATAAAATTGTTCAGGAATTCTTCAATATGCTTTTTCTATATATAGAAAACTGAATGAACGGAAATACTTCATTGAAGAATGTTTGTTGTCACCAGAAAAAGTATTTGATATCAGGTATCAAACAAGGAACAAAGGAATTCATCATGAATTACAAACATTGTTGAGAGCTCCTAAAAAATCTGATCAAGGATTCAATTCGTTAATGCCAGTATGTTCATTATTTGTTCACTACTGTTTTGCCTGTTTTTCAATAGTTTCAGATCTCATATTACAGCTTGGCCAATGATACAAACATTAGGGTCCTACCTAATCTTTATTAAATTACGATGATAGATGCAGGTTTGAGGTTTATGAAAAATGAGATTTACTGGCTCCATCATCAACAGTCTTTTGCACCAACTTTGTACATGAGAAAAATGTTTATTTTTGTCAACCAGTCATCTCAATACCATATTAGAATAGGATTTTCCTATTCGGTCAGTGGTTTCATTTTTTTACATTCTGAAAATACAAACTTGTCATACAGAGTGAAAAAAAATGTGAAAGGAGAGACGCGATAAACCAGTAAGGGTCACCCAGAGCCTGATGTATGAGGGAGTCTAACATTAAGTCATACTGATGTAAAAGTTCCTGAATTGCTATGTGATATTATGAGCTAAATTGCTAAAAACTCAAGATTTATTTGAGAATCTGGCAATATGAAATAATGGGTTTGGTAAATCATTTCCAAATGTTAACTTGATTTATATTTTCTGCAGAAAGCTGATCTGGTCAAGTTAAACCTTCCCAACTCTGCAGAGCGTTCTTCAATTTATGATAACAATGAAAGGTTGTTGAGTGGTGTCAAAGCAAGTGCAAAATTTGAAATAAATCGTGCTGGTGTAACTGAAGAGAACAATGATTATAGGGCTTATAATCTAAACATATTAACAATCAAAGAAATGGAAGTTCAGCAACAACTCGAGAATATTCTCACGCAGGTACAGTTGCAAGACTTTAAATCTTGTCCTACATTATCATAAGCAATTATGGTTTGAATACTACATTTTTTGTAATGTCATACAAAGAGAAATTCAGAATTTATGCTTTGAAACTTGCCATTTTTCTGATCAGGGACTAAGAGAAAATGGGAAATGTGTCCCTTGTCATAAATTAAATTGGGCTGGTACCTGTAAATCAAATGTTAAACCATGGTTTTGCTATTATGTTGACCATAGAAATTGATTTCCAATGTAATATTCAAGATCAAGCTTTTTCTAATGCATATTGGTTTTTATAGGTTCAAAATATCTCAATTCCAAGCCTTAATGAGGATGAAGAAAATATGCTGTCAAAATCTGGGCCATTGTATGACTTTTATCATAGAGAATATGCTCGTATCAGCACTGCTGTTCATTTATTGAAAACAGATATTCAGGCTTGTATAGCAGCTTCGAAAGGTCAAATTGAGGTAAAGCTAATTACAATGTTAAGTGATAGAATTTTTTTTATTATTAATATATCCTGATGCTGAGGAAAGCCAACGGTACGACTCGATCATGTTGTGAACCAAAGCTTTCCATCTGGTTAGCAGTTCAGGTATACGAATAGCTAATAAATTAATCATTCCAGATGCATGTCCCTGGATATGGTCCATCTTGTATGTAATAAAAATAGTTCATTTTAATGTGATTCAAAAGTATCTTGTTGACTCAAAAGGCAATGGATTGCTGAGATTTTTAAGGAGAGGAATTTTGGTAAGATGGTAAAAATCAATCTAGTCATCAAATTTCGTTAAATAATGTTTCATATCTCTTTAGGTAAATCCAACTGTACTGAACGTAATCAATGCTGTATTAACTAACAAACTTCCTACGTTTTGGATTGAGAAACACTCAGAAATATTTTTATTCTTTACTGAGTATTCAATAATAAAATGGATAAAATATTTACAAAACATTGGGAACGTCTTGCCAAAATATGAACGGTTGTCACTTACTTCTCACTTATCAGCGGAATCCTTCACTGTGAATATGGTATGTTTAAATTTAACAAGCTATTTGATCCCTAAAAATTTTGCTATCTTTTGAATAGTAGTTGTTAGTATTTTGTTCCTTATGTTGACACAATTAAACAAAAATTAGTAATCAATATAAAAATTTTAAAATTTAATCGCAAGTGATCGAGAATATTTAGAGCTATCTTTTATAACAAGGGGCCGTTAGAATGTATTCATAACAGATAATGCACTCTGATCGATGAAAATTGAACTTTATTATTTGTATGCGTGAAATATGTCCAAATACTAGATTTTAAATGGAAGTTGAAAAATTACTAATGGCAGAAAATAGTTGATTGACTCTTTTAAATAAATCCTATAAGTTTACCAGTGATGACGTTAGCTGTCTATTTATAGAAAAAGTTTATTGTTAAATGCAACCCTTACGTAAAAATTATATAGTCAAATAATTACAGAATGAAATAAATATTCAATATTTTGCTAAATCTGCAAAGGTCTAAATAATGAAATACTTATTTCCCATACTTCCTGGCAACGCAGCAATCGTATCATTCATACATCTGCTAATCAAATATTACAGATTGGACAAACGAGAAGAAAGTCATCAGCGACACAAACACTTTCATGTTACAATCTTGCCACTTTTATGAGGCCAGACATGTTTTTGAAGTCATTCTTAGCTGAAGTTGCTAAAAACATGTTGCAAGACATACAAAGACTTCAATTTAAAGTGGAGGTAAACAATGTTCATTGAATATGTATGCTTATTTCTGCTTAGCTACCCTGAAAAAATATTTACTTGTTCACATTAAATTTCTGGTTTCAACTCAATGTTAGTTTATTGGATTCTTATCAGATTTCTTGGTAAATAGGCCTGATGTTGAAAAATTGCAGTTATTTGCGATGATTTGGCTAATCGTTACTAATTCTTCAATCTATCAAACCTTATTAACACAGTAGCCACCTCCTTTTCCAACCTGTTATTCTAAGTCATATTCGTTCATGAAGCACTGTACAATTAAACAACAACAACATTTGAGAAAATAAAAACTGGAAATATTGTGACTGCAATTGACTAGTTAGTTAATTTTGCAATATACATGAGAGCTTAGAACTCTTACTGTTTTGGTTGTATCTTCTTCTCAAATAAAAAAAATTTGCATAATTTATGATATTTTAATTTTCATCTTTGAAGTGTGCATAGAACAGAAATATATCCTTTTTCATTCAAGATGTTAGGGTTAAGGTCTGAAGTAGTGAAAACTGTGTTCTTCTGTTTTCAACTTGAAATATATAGTCGTTACACTGTTTCATGGGAGCTAAATCTTTGTGTATTTTTATGGGACAATTCTTCAATCTTAAACTAGAACAAGGGGGCAATGCTGTCTTTCACAAAAAAAATAATAATAATCGGACATGTTTTTGCCTGATACTTGACTATTAATAATATTATTTATACAAACTTATTTCAGGTGATTTCAAAACACCTTCCTGCATCTTCATCTGACCTAATGCAAGATTCGATAATGTTGGAAGGAATTTGGTTGCAACATGCTGTGTATGATGATAGATTTAATACAATTCAAGAAACAGCCTCTGACAAATGCCATAAGTTGCCTAATGTGTGCTTGTCAGTAGAAAAGAGGCCCAGATACAATAGGTAAATTATCTTTCCTTGAATCATTAGTACCCGCAAGTTTATATATTTTATTTGTAAAAATATTGAATCACTATTCACTACATTCCTCAGGATTTGTTAGATCAGGGTGGTCCAATATTGTCGTCTTCGCGGGCCACAAAATTATTTTTGCATTGTTCGCAGGCCACAAGAGCGTCAGAAATATGTAAACAACAAACACTTTTATTGTGCAAACGATTGATCATTGTTTGTCATTTATCAAAATAAATCATACAAAATACGCCAAAAAAATGACCGAAACATTCAAAAGTTTTGCTATAACTACATTTAATGTAAGATTTCAAACTTTTCATAAGGGAGAAAGTGCTCCAGCAAATGTAAGTGATCTCGAACATCGATAGGGTTCTCAAAGCAAAATTCCTCAAATTTTGGAAATGCTCATTGCTAACATGATAGCAAAATGCCGTTAGAGATTATATTTGCCATAACTGCTGAATGATTGATTATCATATTTTAACAAATGTAAGGTATAGGAGAGTAAGTATGGTACTAATTTTTATAACATATTAGAAGCATTTTTTGTAATACTGTTCAGGCTGGCTGCAACACATCATCGAAACGAATTATATACTCAGGCCATAACATTATTATTTAGTTATTATAACTGTTGGGATATATTCGCAACCAAATAGATCAAAGCCATTGAACAATTTGGACTACCCAATCACACCCAATTCAACTTCGTTGGTTGCTTCAGCTAGCCGAGACACTAGTCAATACAGTGACATTAGTGATGTAACAAAAAGTCGAAAAGATTTTCTGTTTTTTTTTTATGACGAAACAACACCAAATGCGATTTTTTGATTATCCTTCAGTAAAGGCGACGCGGGCCATAGATAATGACGCTGCGGGCCACATGTGGCCCGCGGGCCTGGGTTTGGATCACCCTGAGTTGGATCACTTTTCATTTGCATCTGTGTGACCATTTGTATAGGATGGGAATTAAAATTTAATTATGAGGCGGATGTTGTATCCAAAATGCAGTCATCTCCTGCATCACCAAAGTGTTTTTTTATACTTGTACTCCTTCAACATTTAGTTGAGCCCAATAAAACTTGCTTTGAGTAAATTTATGTAAAAAAGTTGGGAGTTTAATCACCTCATGTTTCTGATTTTGCAAAACATTATTAGTATTGTCCATATTTCATTTTCAGCCTTATTGTGTACACTGGAAATACATTTTGACCTATTGTGAATTGTTAGGTTAAACAAGTAAATCTTGTATATAAAATATAAAACTCAGTGTGAATGTGTCTTATAATAATTTATAAATTGTTCATCCAGGCCTGATATATCATCAGAAGTAAGAAACATATTCAAATGTCCGGTCTATCACCATAAAATGAATCAAGGTGGCAACATTTTATTTACTATTCCAATGAAATGTGATGTTGATCCTTTAATTTATGACGTAAAGGGTATTCACGCATTCTTAGCTATTAACAGTCGTGGAATTTGAATGATATAAAGTATTATAGTATAAACCGTTCCGCTAGTGCAACTTTATATATATATATATGTTATTGTTAATAAATAAGAGAGTGTTTATTTTTATTTTGTTTTACTATATAGTTTGAAAAGTGTTTATTTGACATAACTTAGTATAGCGTAATGGAAATATACTGTGAAAACAAACGAAATAATTTATAGTCTTTAGTGTTTCAGATTATATTTCATATGATTTATATCTATATCTCGCCCACTGTTTAGTTATGTTTTGTATATTTGCAAAGATATTCGAGAATTTATAATATTTTTCAATTTGTTACCTAATCCAAAACATCTCTTCAATATGATTTTTCGTGTGTTTTGTGTTCCCACGTTATGTGAGTTGCATATTAATAATAAATTTTTAAAATAGAGTTTCATTTGTGAAGGTCACGGGGCAAAGGCCTGGCTTGGAGTTGGAATAATTTGACTACAATAAAACTGGTTTACGTTTTGGTTAGTTACTGTAGATTAGAGTAGGACTACCGTAGGTCGTTTAGTCATCTTCACTCGAGAAACTTATGCGCGATATTTTTCTAAAGATTAAATCCACAGAACTCGCAGATATTTTCGAAATACTGTACTGAGAAATAAAAGTAATAGCCTCCTAGCCACAACATCAATCTTGAACCACTGAAAATTACAAAGCAATTCGTCCAGTACTCTAATTAAAGAGAAAGGCGATTTCTCACAACACGAAAAACAACATAACAAGAGATTAATGCTCAAATATATGGACACGAAATACCGTACCTAGTAGGTAACCGCTGCAATGGACTTTGACCCCCGGAAAATTCTTCCTATTTTTTACCATTGCAAAATTTTCAGTGCTATTTTAGGAGTGCTTTTGCGAGTTGGCGCATGTAAAATGGGGTATATGTTTCAAACCATTATTATGATTCATCGCACACAACAATCTGTTTTTTAAAAGTACCGGTAAAGAATTTCAGGATAGTCTATCACAGCTATTTCTACGCTAATTTTTATCACTGCAATTAAATTATAAAACTCCTGGGAAGACAGAGTGATCATTGAATTATCTGATTTTTATTTAAGTTTCCGAAACACAACTGAAAACTAACGAATAGAGTTTAAAAACGAGGTAATGTTTACAACCACGTTTGAAAATCTGTCTGAGTGAGAAAACTGTCTGAGCGGATGCGAAAAGGGGGCATTGTTACGTCACTTTTTGCATCTTGCTGATTGGCCAATGTCACGAAGTAAACAAGGAAGTCGATGCTCGGGGAAAGGTCCATTGCAAAAAATATAATCTTTAACCGAAATTGGTCTAATAACTAAAGAGAATGATTTTTTCATAACGATTGGAAGAAATACACTAACAACAACATAATAACGAAACGATTCAGTTCATTTCGTGTCTGCTTCCACCACTTAGGTCTTACCTACCCGAACTTTGACCTCGACAAATTAACTCATTCAATCGACAGAGCAATAAATGAGTGGTCAGTGAACACTAAATTCAGGGGGTGGCCAAGCCAAATAGGCAGCCATCGTGATAATGCAGTAATGAACAAATGCATAAACCACATTGTGGAATCATAAAAAAAAAACAAAAAAAAAAAAATGCTGCATAGTTTCAGCATTGTTCAGATGTTTAAGTGTCTGAAATAAGCTATGCTTCAAATCTGACATCTCCTGTCCCAACAAAATGCCACATAAGTATTGCTGTATGGTGGCCAGCAGAAACGTAAACGTGACGGGGACTCCTGTCTTTTGCCAGTTCTGAATCCTGTTTGTGCTTAATACTACTGCACATGTGTAAAACCTGCTGTTCACTTAAAGTCTTTGGAGTTAAGTTCAGAGTAAGAGTTAATTGACAATCAGATGACAATGAAAAAAGTTTTTTATTTTTGTTTTCAACTCGTGCTATACCGTAATTCCCTGTGCAGATGTGAGTAATTCTCAGTACCGTACCTGTATTAGTTGATTTTTATTAAATATTGTAATCTTTAGTCGGGCCATGAGCATGATATAGCCTAGTGCAGTAGTGATTTTCAACAGGTGTTTCGCGTCAAATTGTTGTTCCCCATTTTTTTAAATAATTTTATCATATTTTTTGATAACAGAAGGAAATTCAAATCCACCGATCATGTATTTAGTTTTTAAAAAGATTCTGCATAACAAACGTTTCTCTAGGAACAGACTTCCTAGTTTATTTCCGAAACGGTGGCTAAACACTAAAACGTTAACGAAAACGTACCGTACCAAATTAAATTAAGCCACTCACAGACTCAGATGCTATTTACAATTTACTCCTTAAAGAAACACTAAAATTAGTCAATGATAGAAGTACAGGGAGAATTTTAAATAATTTTCATTGGTATTTCAACGTACTCTTGTTCTGTGTAGGTAGTCAGGAATCTAAACTTGTTGCTTCTATTTACAACTCAAGTCAATTAGTCTTATTGTAATTTCATTTGTACGCTAAATCTGATGGAAGTTATTGATAATTCGGATAGTTTCAACAAAATCAGATATTTTTGTTCTGTGTTCCTCGAAAAATTCATGATCTAGAAGTGTTCCGCGGTTTGAAAAGGTTGGAAATCAATGATATATCTTGAGTAATCTTATTATTTTATATTTCATTGATCAGACTATTCAACTTGGGCTGAAAATGTGAGCAATTAATTTTATCATTTGCTTATAACAGTTATTTATGGAATCAAATCAGATACTTGTTTGATTCTATTTTTTCTTCAGCACTTCAAAACAGTAAATAATAGTTGGGAAATATAATTTTACTCAAAAATCAAGGTAAATTTTGTCAATATGGCTGCTGGAATTGGAACTGTACAGTATTCAGCAATTGCTGCAAAAAAGTCACTTCCACAGTTATCACCTGAACAACAAGGAGCTCTCATGAAAGCTAAGCAATATGCTATGCAGGAAAGTGTAAAGCATGTTTTGAAAAAGCAACAAATTGAAGCTGGACTATTGCCAAAGCCTGGAGAGGATGGCACAATGACTCAAGCAATGCAATTACAGAGACAACAAGCCCTCGTACTAATGTGTCGAGTATATGTTGGTTCTATATTCTATGACCTAAGAGAAGAGATCGTCCGTACTGCTTTCGGACAATTTGGAGTGATAAAAACTATTAACATGTCATTTGATCCAATAACTGGCAAACATAAAGGATTCGCATTTATTGAATATGAAACACCGGATGCTGCTCAACTTGCGATGGAACAGATGTCTGGTATGTTGTTGGGTGGCAGGCCAATTAAAGTTGGTCGACCATCAAATATGCCACAAAGTCATCCGATTATTGACCAAATTTTAGAGGAATCAAAAACTTCAAAAAGGGTATATGTGTCTTCTGTTCACGAAGATTTGTCAATCGAAGATTTGAAATCTGTGTTTTCTGCATTTGGTAACATTACATCATGCACGCTTGCTCCAGATCCAACATCTGGGAAACATAAAGGATATGGATCCATAGAATATGAGACCCTACAGTCAGCTAAAGACGCTATTACATCAATGAACTTGTTTGATCTAGGAGGACAGAATCTTAGAGTTGGCAGAGGTATTGGTCCACCTCCCCCAACGTTGAAAGGAAACTCATTAGCCAGTAATTTGATGGGTGTTCCCAGTCTTCTTGACACACCTGCAGTTCAGTCCCCTGCCGATAATTTGCCAATCACAGTGCCACTATCCGCACTGCCTGGAACTATAATACGCCCAACAGTTGCCCCACCAAAAGTAGTGATCCCTAATATATTACCAACCCAGCCTCAACAAGTAGCATCTGTGCCTCCACCTGGGGTAATTACTCCCACTCTCGGTATAACTCATCAAAATTTCCAAGGAAACTTGGCGGAACTGCCTGGTGTAATAACAATACCAGTTGAAAACACTTCAGTGACATCAAAAATAATGAAACTTTGCAATATGGTGAGTGTGGAAGAAATCGATGAAGATTTAGAAGCGGAGGTAACGGAAGAATGTGGAAAGTTTGGTGTGGTTAAAAAAGTTATTATTTACAAAGAAAAACAAGGTGAAGAAGATGATGCACCGTGTATTGTCAAGATTTTCGTTGAATTTGAATTGAGTTCATCAACAGCCACTGCTGTAGAAAGTTTAAATAACCGCTGGTTTGGAGGACGGCAGATTGAAGCAACTTTATTTTCAGAGTCAAACTACAGTAATGGAGATTTCAGTGGATAGTGTTATTTTTATGTGAAGGACATATGCTCAGCCAGTGGCCCGCATATGTAGTTTTGCTAAAGGTTTACTTATTACTGGCTTCATTAAAACGTGAAAACTGGTCTCACTTTCACCATTAGTTTAATTTAAACTATATAAACTTCATTTTACTGAAGTGCCTTTACATTCAATGTTCGCATATCGAATCACCTTCCTCTGAAACTTGGAATAAACAGCCTCTCACAAGCAATTCTCATCATTGTTTTTTATTTAGTTCAAACCACTGCTGGTTTTTCGAAACTGAGCTCACTTCAGCAGTTTGAAGAAATTATTGGTGGATTTGTATCATTAGTTTCTGTAATCTGTGATGAAGTTAATGGGATGTCTCGAATCCTGTTTTTGCAACATTTCTACCTCTCTCTCTGAGTGAGCATACATGACCTTGCTTTGAGCAAATTCTTTTGAAAATAAAATAAACAGTATCTGATGTCGACTTCGGTCACTTTTTCCCAATGCAGTTTAATATGTTTGGCATTAAAATACAGTGATTTCAATATTCTCAAATGTCAAATTCTCAAAGAAATTTAGTAAAAAAAATTGGAAACTTGGGACCAGAATAATTTGGCAATTATTAGTGATTGCTGAAATTTCAAGCATGCCGTGATTATATTTTGCAGGTTATCATGCTGAACAAAATTATTCGTCAACCTCGACAAGCTATAAATTTTATCTTTGAATATTGTATATGAAATTATTCTCTTGGCTGCTCTTTGTTGTATTCATAAATCGTCTTTGTTGTTTCTCCTTTAATGTGAATTTGGATGGCCCTAAAAATTTGCTATAACATCTCCCTGGCGAAATGTATTGCTACAATACATAGCGAGGGTGTGTAAATCGCCATAATAATTTGGAAGATATTGAAAGTCTTAAATGGTTGGCGTACTTTGCAGACATATTATTATATGATTGTGTAGATCAGTGGTTTTCAAACTTTTTGAAAAATTATGCATAACGGTCCCTTTTCGATTTTGCTGATGACTAGCGGTCCACTATAGCAATGAAAGCAAATAGCAACGCGGTATATCAAGCATTCATCTATTGAATGACATTAAAACAGTTCAATGAGAAGCGAGAAAATGTACAATCTGTTGCACACGCCTTCGCTCGCTCGCTCGGATTTACGGTACTTGCTACGTAAACCAACGTTTGTTACGTAATAATGTCTTCGGAGAGCGTGTCGTGCATGGGAGAAACGCTGTAAAAGCATGACATCTAAATTTTTCTTCAAATCCCACTACTTCTGTGCCGAGGTTTCAATTGTCTCGCGGCCCCCCTAAAATTGCTTCGCGGTCCCCAGTTTGCGAACCAGTGATGTAGATCAAGGCTGCCCAACATTCGGCCCGCTGAAGTGTTTTTTGCGGCCCGCCCTATAAAGTTGGTAAGCAGACTTTTCACATACATTTTACTATACATAAGTATCTTTGGTGATTTTGGTGTGATTATTCCTGCCATCTATCTACGTTCAAATCAAATGCCGGTTTTTATTATTAGGTATGTGTCAAGTCTTGCACCCTGGTGGACATCAACGTCATTTTTTTTTTCATTTCTCGCAAAACTGTGCACTCTTTTCGACTAACTATAAAGATATTGTGCGATCATTGGGAACAAACGCTGAGCGCAAATATAGGAGTGAACTTGGAGCCTAAGTTTGCAAATTAATTCCATTCTGATTGCTTTCTTTCGTGTCGGCTTTGATCGTCTTTATCGCCAACGTAAAATGAAAAGTCAACAATATCCTGGGTACTGGTCCCGGACTCGTTGTCTTTTTATGTTTGTACTTTTGTTCATGTTATGTTCGCGTTAAATAAGATTTTGGAAATGTCGTCACTGCATATTCGTCAATAATTCTGATGAAATTGACGTAATGACATTGCTACGAATTAGTCACAAATCAGTATATATCGACTATTTGTTCAGAAATCTTCGTTATTTTACTTCATTAAATACTTGTATTGATGTTTCAAATTTTACGAAACGGCCCACTAAAACTTGATATTGCCGCGACATTGACGCACATTATGCTCATTTGAACATTAAAGCAGTATCGTAGCTACTGAAAATAAATGAATAAAAACAGTGGCGGCGCGTCAATAGGGCCGGTATAATAAAAAATATTCGAAAAATACCTCAATATCGGTTGCACAGACTGTCTACACTAGCCATATTCTCCCGACATGGTTCATTTTTCGCTCGCAAAGCCTTCGCCGAACGTCGACGGGGCGACGTCGATTTTGCCCCGGTTGCTCATTGTATATCGTATTCTCTCTTTTATCTTCCACTCGCCGCGTTTGTCTCGTTTGTTTTCTGTTTCTTTTACTAAATCATCATGCTAGCCCCGAAATTATGACGACACAATGCCGACGTTTCTTACAACAACGTGTTTGAGAGATCATCTTGATGCCGCAACTGTTTCGAAAGGGACATCTAAGGATATCCAAAATGATTTGCTCGACTCAATGTATAAAATTTATTTACAACATTTGGCTCTGGAAATTGAGAATTGCCAGTTCCTTTCGATTCAGTCTGACGAGACAACTGACATCACGTGCGTTTCCCAACTGGCTGTGATTTTTCGGTTTGTGAAAGATGGTAAACCTACCGAGAGATTTCACAGCTTTGTACCAATCGTTGATCGCACGTCTTGCGGGATATCGGCTGTACTGAAAGAAGTGTTACAGCCTTACAACGCGAAGTCAAAATTGATAGCTCAAACTTATGACGGCGCGGCAGTCATGAGTGGGTCGAAACATGGTGTTCAAGTTTATATAAAAGAAGATTTTCCTCATGCGCATTTTTTACATTGTTATGCACACCAATTTAATCTCGTTATTAAAAATATGTGTCTTGATAACCCTCTCGTCCGTATATTTTTTGCAAATGTTTCGGGGTTTTCTTCATTTTTTTCCGTTTCGCCGAAGCGCTCTGACCTCCTTCGCCAGATATGTAGCCGCCGTCTCCCAGCTTGTGCACCAACACGTTGGAACTTCCAATCACGCGTGGTGCAGGGCGTGTCCAAAATTAGGTCTGAGCTCGGTTCCAATGGCATTCAGAGCTCTCCGGTTTGGGACGAACTTTCTGTGAGGGAGGCGGCAGGTCTAAAGCGTCTGCTAGAAGATGGTGAGTTTTCATTTTTTCTCGCTTTTTTCTCCACAATATTCTATCACGTGGATGTATTATACGGCGCATTGCAGTCAAGGCTAATGGATGGAGCGTCTGTGCAGTCGTGTATTTCAGACTTTTGCGATGCTGTATCTCGTATCCGGGAAACAATAAAATACGACGACACATGGAGTGCTTCTTTACGCCGCGGGCAAACAACGCAGCGTTTGATTTTGTCTGCAAAGGAATGCTGTGACATTCTGGTGAATCAAATAGGCGATCGTCTGCGCACTGAACACCTTGCCGCGTTCTCTTTGATGAACCCCAAAAATTTTTCAAAATTTGCACGTCAATTTCCCATCCATTTGTTGGCTACTGTCTCCAAATTTTACCCCATGATAAACGTGGGTAAATTGGAAAATGAATTGCAATGTATATACACCAATCAAACTTTTTTGAACATCACATCAACTTGCGCGCTCTATGGGTTCCTCATAGATAACACACTAGTAACTACCTTTGCGGCGTCTGCAAAATTTCTGGACCTCATTTTGACGACGCCTATTTCTTCCGCCGACGCAGAGCGAACATTCAGCACGCTGAAGCGTATTAAAGCGTATCTCAGAAACACAATGAAGCAAGATAGATTAAATTCCTTGGCTGTTTTATCCATTCACAGAGACGTTATTTCTGGGATGCATGACTTTAATCAGCGCGTTATTGAGCATTTTGCTTCCAAGAAACCGCGGCGTGTTGCCTATATGTTCAAGCAGTAGAAGTCTAGCAGCATATATATCTATGAGTGAGCGACGCATGTCCTTATCTTTGCATAACTTTCCTTTCTTCATAGTAACGTTTTAAACCTTATTTTAGGTTTTGTCTGCTTTCCCGAAGTTTCTGTTAATATGTCATTGTATTTATCTGGGTAAATATTGCCTTTCCTTTTGAAAGAGGTTTCAAAATAAACTATGTCTATATTTATTAATCCCTTGACTTGGACCGGTTTTAAAGACACTTTCTTATCGTTAAAAATTGTCGCTTTTGCCGATTCGTTGTTACCGATGGAATGGTTTTTATACTCATAAAATGATGGGAGAACTTACAGCGCTCATCCTGTCCCCGTAGAAGGTGGTGACTTGGTCCCGCAGTAGCTTGCCCCGGTTGTCAAAATGACCACGCGCCGCCACTGAAAAACACTATATATACTGCAATAAAACACTCAACTTTGACGTGATGTGTGTGTTTCTTGCGTCGTCGCAAAAAACCGCAAGTGTGTTGTGCGATGATTGATTTTTTGATTCGGTCGCCCGAGAGTGTTATGTCCACGCCCCGTTTACCAGATATTCGGATAGTAAACCGCTATTCTAATATCCGAATAATTTGCCAGCCCTACCCAGTAAGCAATTATTAATTTGATTGATTTTATGTTAATGAACTCGCCTTTTATGTATTTTGTGATTACCTACACCAAAATCGGGACTTATCTGGTATTAATGTTTGGTACAAAGGTTTGCTGCCCGCGACCGATTTCGTCACGTGAAAGTGGCCGAAAAAGGTTGGGCAGGCCTGATGTAGATGATTACCTGGTAGGCATCTTGTCGCCGACTTGATTCATGCAAACGCTGATCGCTATTTTCTCTGTCACCCACGCCTATCTGAAACGATCAGGTTTATTCTACAGCCAGTATATGCAGAGAAATACGTCATTTAATTTAAAAATTTGGGCCATTGGCACAGCCGGTCGAATGGAGCGGTAAAAGAAGCGCAGTTTCGGATTTTCTGGTCAATCCTTCCATGTACCGTTAACTGAAAAGACTTAGTAGCAAAAAGTTCGGATGGGATTTAATATTTATCCCGGGAAGAGAAAATCCCACGAGTCGGCTCAATCACCTGGCGAACCACGGCCTCTTGTCCGGTTACCAGTGCATGTTGGGTATAGGATTAGTTGACCTGTTATTTATTTTCAGATGCATGAACTTAATGGTGCAGGAAGCCTTGACCGACCCGCGGTTACGTGAACCACTACGGCGGCGAGAGTCCAGCAATACTCGCACATATTCGTCACTACATGGGCTGCGAACCTACGCAGGGTAATCGGAGGTGCGTTGGTGAGCGTATTCCTAACGCTGAGCACGATGCGCCACACTCCACAGTCTGTTCTATTCTTGTTGGGCATACATCCATTTTAAATTTGACGATGTGAGTTATTTACCCCAGTGTTCTTGCTGTATATGTTAGTATTCAACACTCAACCCATATATTCAATTCCTGGTACATTTATTGACATATATATATTGCCATTATCCCCGGCCATATAGTAAACATGAAAAGGGTGTATGCACGCCCATCAGATAATTTTAAAACATTCAACCAAAGAAATTTTTACAGCAATAAACAATTATATGTGGTGAGGTCAAATTTCAATCATTATATATATATAATGAATGTAGAATTTCTTTTAGAGATATTAAACAGTAGTAACTGCGATTTTTATCTTAAAGTAAAATCAAGAATGTTACCATCGCTATTGTATTATATGACCGAGTCCACACTATTTTAATCTGACACAAATTGAAGCGACATTGAGAATCAAACAAATACAAAACTACACAAGACAACATCACGATTATAATCTAATAAAAGACATGTGCCCGTCTGCAATGACTCCCCGTCCCGACGTGGAAAAAGTGTTATTTCAGACAGACTGAGACAACAAAACAAACAACACGAAGATCGTCATTTACACAATCAGCATCGTAATACATAACGGGACATGTGCTGTCTGTTATGACTCCGTCCCGCCTGTAGGAAAAGCTTTTCCTAAAACACTGAGACTAATTGTTGTATTGCAAATTAGTTAAATTCCCTGGCATGTAATTTCTGGACGAAAAAGTGAAAATTTATTCAATGTCCGCAAAACGCTGTAGGGCATAAGACCCCTGCTTGAATATGAACAATTTGATTAGTAGAAAAATAGCAAAATTTGAAATTCCATAATATTTGTAGCTGATCGAGTGATTGTCTCTTTTAGCGTTACGATGCTGACGACAAATATATATGACAAACAGAATAATTACAGACATAAGTAACGATAACGAAAATACTGTACATACATAAAACCTTGAACAGGCCGTGAAACACCGGGGTGTCTTGAATATTTTTCGTAGATAAGTTTCTCCAAGATGAAAGCAAAACCATGACAATATTCGTAAACACACGGAATTTTGAGGTCAACAAAGATAGACAGGACAACTAACACAAATACGCAGGACAGATAATATGTGCACAAGCATGCAGATTAACAGAACTATTTTACGTACAGAACGAAATTGTAGGAATTGTATTTTCCCGGTCAAATGTTACTATAAACATACACAATAAAATGCTTTGTATGAGTAGGCTTCAAGTCACACAATTTTCATATTTGTACGGAGTTGTTTAAATATAATTACACTGTTTTTATTATGTTGAATTAAATAACTGAAGATTGCAATAAAAAAAACACTAACATTCACCAGCAAGCTTATGTATTTCGCTGACATAAAACACATTTAAACATTGAGAAGCAATAAGGTAGCGGAAGAAGACGGGCAGAAGAGCCACCAACAATGAGAAATGAAAACAAAGCGGTTGGCAACATAGTTATGCACATTTATTAGCATCAATTACTCAACTAACGATTCTTTTATTCGCCTTCGAATCTATCGAGTTAACCTCGCCGAGGAAGCACACCGCAAGCGAGCACACAGACGCAGCAACAGCAGAGTGAAAACAGTGATAGCGTATTATTCAAAGCCCATATTCTTGTACTTTGTTTAAAGGAGCCAAATAAATTATCTGAGCAAATTGCTTCGGGTTCTCATTCCAACTCTGTTTAAACGTATATTTCAGAATCTAGGCCTAATACTTTTTCAAGAAAAATTCTTATGATAAATTGAAATCAATTTTACGTGGGTATTTTGAAACATTCAACAATTTTCAAGCGGCATGTCACATAAAATTTAGCAGTGTTTTTGTTCAATTTATGCATTTTCATAGAGGCCCTAACAGCGAAGCGCAACAAGCATAAGCAGCAGCATTTTCATGAATTAGGAATTAGGCCCAGTCACAAATCGCTCCGTTGAATGCAGTACCCGGAGGACATTGTTGGATGGTAGTCAAACCGCCGGAGCATTGGTAGAAAAATGTGTCGTCATATGGATCGGCATAGTTACCGTCTGGTTTGCCTTCACAAGTAAAAACTGAAGTGGCAGCTGTTGTGGTTGTCGCCGAAGTGGTGGTAGTGGTAGCTGCAGCACCGGTGGTGGTAGTAATACCCGCAGTGGTTGTAGTGGTGACACCAGAGGCTGGGATTCGAATAGTAAGAACAATATGTATAAGTTAATAATTTGCGTGTTGATTCCACTTGTTCAAACTACGAAAGGACAATTTGTTCTAATAAAACGTTAAACTGATTGTTGTGCTCATTTTTGGAATTGAAGCAATTGTCCTCAATGCGACACGATGATTGTTTGCGATGCGCTTCGCCGACGTCCACCTACTGTTTAATTTGGAGGTAATTTCGGAAACATGGTTTTCAATTTTTTACGCTTGGTCTATAATTACTCTTACTCTAATTACTGACTGAAAATTACCGTAACTGGAATTTTTTCATGTTCATGTTATAGTTTTAATTAAACAAAACGTGTATACCGGTACTTGGTTCGATAGTTAAAAAACGAGGTAGCTTAAATCGGTTCATATTTGAGAGGAGTAAAAGTTGAATGGGTGCTCCAGAAGTATGCGCACCAAGATGTCGTACAACCTGAATCCTAACCGGTACACATATACCATATTCTGGTTGCGCGCCATCTTGGTGCGCATACTTCTGGAGGTCCGTTAAATGTAATGGGGGAAATTTTTAATACTGAACGTAAAAATATAATCAGTATCTGTTTGTTACTCATCGATTTTAATCGGTAAGTATGTTGGTAGGTATTTGTCTAAGCGAGATTGAATCTGCTCAAGATTTTGCATGTGCATTCATCATATCTCGGATATTATACGACATAATTCCAAAATCAATCGGCTTCTGGTTAGAGATATGATGAATGCACACGCAAAGTTTGGAGCAGATTCAACCTCGCTTTCGTGAGATATTGCGTAACATACGAAAGTCTCTAACATACAGACAGACAGACAAATACCTATCAACATACTTACCGATCAAGATCGATAAGTACTGTAACAAGACAACAATATTTAACATACATTTTGACGATTGGATAGTGTTTTTAAGCGGTTTTATGGCCATGTACAAACATTTCCGTCATACACTAAACCTGCAGGACAGTTACGCACAATTATCACTCCGTGTACGCACTGCAGATATACCGTGTTGTCATTTGGATCAGGGAAGGTTGTGCCATTCGCCTTTCCTTCGCAAGTAGGATTTTCGTCATTATTGGCTGGCGTGGTAGAAGTAGTGCTTGGTGCGGAATGCTCGGGGACGTTCGTAGTTTTAGTAGTGGGACCAGGACTTCCATAAATTCCCTCTGTTGTCGTGATAGCTGACGGCCAGTTGCAGACATTTCCATCATACACGAGACCATTTTGACAATGGAAAACGTTATCATTGCCGTGGTCGCATTTGTGAAATATTGTGTTATCATTCGGATCAGCATAATCACCGTCAGGCTTCCCGTCGCACGTAAACTTATCCGTTCCGCCTGAGGTCGTTGGGGTTAACGGGGATTTTGTAGTAGTAGCGGAGTCCGCTGTAGTCGTGCTTATGATAATATTGCCTTTTGTTGTTGTACTAAGAGGGGTCGTTGGTACTGGAGGTGAGTCTGGTTAGTGTATAAGCGATTTCGAATTTAGTTTAGAACTTGTTTCAAATCTATTTGCGTACATACAAATATATATACCAATTTTTGAGTCTACTTACATATATATACAAGCTGCCATCTGCGAGATAAAATTATATCGCATCCTATCACTCGCATAGTTCAGAAATATAGTTCATTGCTAACAGACAGCTATACATTTGACGATGATTCTATAGGATATTGGCACACATTTACATAGCAGCAACGTGCATTCACATTATCGTGCATATTATACAGCAAATGCCAAAGCGAATTACTTGTCTGAATGTCTGTATACGCACAATATTAGATATTGAAAATCTACACAAGTCTGCCGCGGATACTGGTGGTCATCAGTATGAATGTAGGCAGTTGAACAGCGCTTACTGACTGCTAAATCCTATGATTACTCAAAAACTCACCAGCTGTTGTGGTTGTTTCAGCAGCTAACGTTGTTGTTGAAGTGCCGTCCAGGGGACAGTAAACGTTATCTTTCCAATCACATAAAAGATTTTCTTCGTCGAAATATAATTCTGGCTGTAAGTAATGTTGATTAAGTATGGATCAGCGTCTCAACGAGACAAATGAGCATGTTATTCACCAGGGTATTTATTTTATTAGCAGCCATATAGAGGTGTATACTATATATATATATATTTTGTCTTACGTCCAAAACATATGAAAACATCTTTCGTATTTTACATGCTGGAGACATGAAGTGGGCAAAAGATTAAATGTCATATGATCCTTTATTCTCAATTTCAGTACTTGACTTGATATTAATCAAGTTATCTTGGAAAATTATACAAGAGGAACATTGTTTTTGCACGCAAGAAAATGAAAGCAAAAAGAATTTATACGTTTCATTTAGTTATAGGTAAAAGTTTCATGTTCAATCACTATAATGGGCTGATTTTATAGATCCGAAAGCCTAACTATATATTAAATATATATATTGACTTGGCATATTAATAACCAGAAGTCAACAGTGCGGTTATTGACTCACATCACAGCATCTGTGAACACTGACGTCGTTGTTACATTGATAAAAACAACTACAATCACTTTCATCGCGATAAAAGCCGTTTCCCCCTAGACACTGTGGTCCACAATCAGCACCTATCAAAAATGTTTCAATCAAAATTTAAGAATATATGCGTATAAAGATTTGTCTCATCGCCTCACCTATCTCACGACAGGTTCAGTCCAGGACCAGATTTCGAGTTTAGACAATGGGAAGAAGCCCTAGGCTTTGTCATTTATGGGGCCCTCTTTAACGAACACGTCATAGGGCTCTATACAAATCATTATTACGTCATATTAAGACCTGAAGTATAATATCCGTCTCTAGTTGTGAGAGGTGGGGCTGGGGAGCATGGTCCATTAGCCTATTGATGAATAAAGCCTTGTTGGTGAATTTTCGTTCCATTTTTAATGTGAACGATTCTGCGATAAAAAAAAATCCGGAAATAATGGAAAATATATTAATCTTAGAATCATTGTTGCTTAAATGAATTGGTATACTTATATATATATCGACATTTTTTTATTTT
Source organism: Styela clava (assembly GCF_964204865.1). Classification (NCBI taxonomy): domain Eukaryota; kingdom Metazoa; phylum Chordata; class Ascidiacea; order Stolidobranchia; family Styelidae; genus Styela; species Styela clava. Next base: position 9,473,088 of record NC_135257.1, on the reverse strand, counting down.
CTAAAAATGAAGGCATTACAGTATTACATTAAAACTGCTCAATTAACTTGAATTGCTATATCTTTTTTATTGTTGAGGAGTAAAGTTTTCAAATTTACACAAACTGAAGTAAGTTAAATATTTATGTCAAGAAATATTACCACGATTGAACAAATATCAGTTTTATGAAATTTCAAATCGGTTTAAATCTGAAACAAGCTTTCAAAATTTGAAATCGACTTAAAAATGAATAATAATTTGAATGTCGAAGCTGCTAAGGTTGGGTCTACCTTGTATTATGGTAAATCCGGCCCTCAGGTAGGCTATACCATTTGTGAGGCCTCTGCCCCTCTCAAACAATTACTTCATAAGGCCTATAGAATTTATTATGGTGCCATAACAGTCTTTTCGTGTTCACGACATGCAAAATGTATTGTTATGTCATATATATGTAAATTTTTAAATTGCATGAAATGCGAACTATTAGTTACAGGCAAGTTTTTAATAAGTCACTTTTTAATGAGTGCAAAGAAAAATCTATAGTTATTTTGCAATATAAGTGATATATATTAGTGGAGCTTACCTTCGCATGGTGCGTGAGTTGTTGTGGTGAACATTGTCGTGGTTCCTCCATTTGGTTGCGTTGGTGGTACATGTGTACTACTCGCATAAAGACAATTGCATGGCGCGTCCGGGTAGAAACACTCGTATTGGATAGGGGGACTAGTGGGTGGAACTGCAGGTGGCCACCATGTTACCGCGGTCGTTGTTACCATAGGGTAACACGCATTATCATCCGCTGCTCCATTATGTAGTTTCGATTTAATTTCTCTGTTTGTAACAAGTAAAAGAACACACAGGGGCATTATATACTAGAGTGGAAGAGTAGAAAATACAGTACATTTCGTTTCATGCTAGGTTCAAAGTTGTTTAAATACACTATACTAGTTTGGACTTTTTTCAAATCTTAAAAAATACCTCTTTCATTACTTTGGTCCGCAAGTAGACAAAGTTAAATTCTTAGCGAGCAGATTAAATGTTTGTTCACTTTTTTACATGGCGGAAAATTGATTTTATAAATTTGTTTCTTGGTCTACTCATACGGTGATAATATTTACCGGGACAGTATATACTTCTTCGCAGTTGGGCAAATACCATCAAAGTCATCAAGGTCCAAACTCCAGATCATAGCACCGGCAAGATTGTATGATTTCAAGTAGTCGACCTTTTGAAGAATTTGACAATGCAATCAAGGTTGATAATACATGAAAAAGCGTCTTTATGTTATCATACTCGTGATATAGGCTATGTAACATTTCAGTGTGTCAGTGAAAATAAATGGATGCAAATCGAGGTGTATATTTTTAATTCGTTGTGTAACATAACAGTTGTTGTAACATGCAAAAAAGTTGTCGCAGTAGCGTTTTTGTTTGTGTATACATAATATGTGTATAAATAGTTATGTATATCTGATCAGTAATAAAAATTATGACAGTTACATTCCACAAACGTTAAATTATACATACTTTTTTGCCGACTGATAATACATTTTCATAACCAATCCATTGATCTCCGGTGACAATATTAGGTGCTTCTGCGTCAGAATTGACACTTATTGTACCCGTCTTCGCGCAAATCTAAAAAACAAGCATATGAAGCTTTTTGTCATATTCTAGTCCTAGCGCATTATAAAAAATATTGCACAATTCAAGATACGTAATAATTACCTCATAGTAGGCCAGAAAACCAGCTTCTCTTGTATACGTTCCGGCTGTACATGCACCACTAGCGGGAGCTCCATATCCGCCTTTGCTGGGATCAGCCAATGTGTAACCCCTAAAATGGTATTGACAAATGTTAGATTTTATATTTATAAGTTATACTCGCTCAGCCATTCAGATTTCGGGGAATATGCGACTTGGTACGCATATTATGTTCTTCAACACGTATTACCTGATTTATTTTCCCATTTTATAAACTCAATGTCGAAGGTCGATTAACAAACGACTCGATTGTAAGTATTTACCATGGCGAGAAAAAGAAGACCCCATTTGAACAGAGACGCCTGAAGCTTACAAAGCGGTAAAGTCACCATCCGCCTGGTCATACCACAAATAAACTCATTTTGATCGTTTGGAGATTCGCACCCCGATTCTAAGGCATTTTACCGCCTATTTTGTGGCCATTATTTATGATGTCATCAGACTTTTTTTCGATGCAAAACAAAATGTTATTTCTAGTTATTAGATGACCTAAAACTAGAAATTTTCAAACCTTCCATATAAAGGTATGCCAAGTACCATCTTTTCTGGTGAACATCCATTACCCAGCCAATGATTGAGTGCGTCATCCTATAAAATTCAAAAAATATAAAATTTTGTGAAATTACCAAACGATATTATAAACGTTCTGTCAGCTATTTTATGTTTGGGCATACTGATAGTAGTTATCGCAGCTGAGAATTCTGATTTATCTGCATGGACAGCTCAGGAGCTCAATTTCAGCCTTCACGCCCGTAGTCTAATCACTCTAATGAATTAATATAGGTATATATACAGGAATCGGTGGTGAATACGTAAACGGGAAAAATTGATAAATATGTGATAAATATTTTGCAAAACGTATCAGAAACTGAAGTCATGAGAAAACTGGTGATTGAGCAACGACAATACCCGAAATGAGGATTTCAGTCATAATTCTTCAGTTCCGGTATAAACTCTTCAGGGTGTATAGTTGCCTAGAAAGGAGCTAATTTGCCGTAAGGTTGTAGTTGTTACTATTTGCTAATTTCAATCCAAAATGTCTAACTTTGCGATATTCATACATTCATAATCCTACTCATGTACCATTGAGCCGATATGATACGTTGCTATTCTCTTTGTAACCAGGATTAATAGCATCGGTCTTTACCGGAAAAGTGAAAATTGAATAATGACCAAACAGCTTGATATCATACCACATTGAAATTCCGTCTGTCGTCGCTACCGTAATCCACTGTTCCTGGATAAAGTGCACTGTGATGATCAGTTGTATTTTCCCAGGCTCCGTGCAAATCATAAGACATTAAATGAACGAGATCCAAAATTCTATAAAAAATTGAATAACTTGAGTAATAAAGTATTTTTGTGGTTATTTATTCTCACTGTCTGACCAAATGTTCTAATGACCATCATAAATAAAATGCCTCGCTGCTGTGGTTGGATTCCACTATGAATTTGATTATGAAGAAAATAATGGTGATTTGTATTTCCTCACTCGCAAACTTTGGATATTTCATATCCGGCATCTACAGTTGGTACTCCAGCAGCAACAGCTGCAGTCAAGAGAAGCCGCGGTTCCCCCGTAGTAGAAGCCTCATACACATACTCTTCCATCAGTATCTGTAAAAGTAAAAAAAAAGTGATAAAAATATGCTGACGGTAGCATGAATCATATATATATATATGCAGATAACAGTTAGCGGACTTTCAATTCTATTTTTATTCTCTGAAGAAAATGTACAAATTATAACTTTCATTAGTAATGTCTTTTTAAAATTAATAATTCAACAATATGGTTTTAAAATATTATCATTTTATAAAGTTCATTGTATGTCAGTGCAGTGTTTCAATATATTTAATTTTAAAACTTCCATTCCGATCCGTTTTCACAATTAACAGAGGTCGTTCGCAAAAAAAATTCCGTAAATGAACTAACGAGAAGGACTGCTGATCAAAGTATTATTTTCAAGTTTAGATTGTTTAAATACAAGGCTTGTTGGACACGTAGTGGACATAACGATCGTTTCAATATTATGTTGTTGTTGTTGTTCTTGTTCTTTGACACGTTTTTAAAAAGTCGCTTTTCTCTTCGAATACTGGACCAATTGCTTTGAAATTTTCAGTGGTTAAAGATAAAATTTTTCTCCAGAAGGCTATTACTTTTTTTTTTGCTATGACGTCATCAAAATTATTGCCATTGGGTTATTGCCATTATTGCGCTACGTGTCCATATATTTGAGCATAGCTCTCTTGTTTACCATGCGATCGCACTTTAAAAAAAGCGGCAATATTACGACCAATTCTAAGCTATATAAGTCAAAATATCACCAGAGATGGCCAAATTACTTTCCAGTTTTATTTCAGGACAATACGGGGTCAGAGTCAAGCCGTCGAGTTTGGATCTTCATGTGGGAATATTACGGCATTTCTTTGTTTTGTTTGTTATAATGGTCTGACGTATGATGATGGGAACAGGCAGATGATAGATAACATGTGGTATATGTACACATGATTGTCTCAAAATATCGCACGAGAAAAATAAAATGAAAATGCACTTGTCAAAGACTTTCTTTGTCAAAAACCACAATTCCGCGTTTGAATGTAAATATCAAGAAAATGAGAATAAAAAGAACAATAATCTACCCCAAAGCGTTTGAGTTTCAGGTTGCAAACATGAATTTAAAAATCAGAGTTAAATTTGTGACTGAAAGGGGAATTTTGCAACGCAATGACTTTTCTTCTGTCTTATGTTGTAGTAGCCTATTACTCAAATCGATTCACCATCTATAAAACTAAGAGACTCGAAGTCAACTAGCCGGGATGCGTGACTCAGGACTCGACATACACTTTGAGCCAGTCTTTGAAATAGCAAATATATATGATCGATGAAATACGATTTACCAAGTACGTTATGGCTGCATTGGGAATCGAAAAGGGGCGTTGTAGCAACAAGAGAGCAACGCTCAAATATATGCACGTGGACCAGAGCGAAGCAGTCCTTACCGGTACCGTACCCTCAAAAAACTTTCGAGTTTCCAGTCGCAAGAATCTTCACAGTCAGCCGTCACGCTTGGCGGATTAAAAACCGTGTTCCCATAATTAAAAAATAAAACAGCGCAATTTTGGATGAAATAATAGATCTCATAAGATTCATAGGAAATTTAGGAATAAATAAATAGCCTTCTGGCAAAAAAAAAAATCTTTCACCACTGAAAATTTCAAAGCAATTGGTTCAGTGTTCAAAAAGAAAAGCGATTTTATCATGACGAAGAAGAATAATATCAACAAGAACAACAACATAATATCGAAAAGATTCATAGGTCCACTCACGTTTCCAATAACTCAAAGCACATTGCTCCGATGTCTATGTGAATGTTGTCAATAAATTATTAAATCCTGGTTTACCTTTCAAAATAGCTTAAGATGAAAGACTCTAGTGAGCGACTGAGCTCATCAATTATTGTGGTTTTTGGTTCGTATTAAAAAAAATCTATATTTATTTACAAATATTTATTTTCAATTTCAATCAATTAATCGTTTAGAAACTTACTTCTAGGAGACGTGTGAATCTTTGTTTGTCTGCAGGTGGAGATCCTCTACTTCCTGGATATTCCCAGTCCATATCAAGGCCATCAAAACCCCATTCTCTCAAAAACGAAACTGATGTGATGGCAAAATGCTGAAAAAATATTTTGTGTAAGCTCAGCAGTTATAACGACTGTTACTTCTGGCACTAAATTGGCTGGAACAGGAATATATACATTTACGCGTTATTCTCTGTTGGATTTTGACTAATCCAGGGGTGGGCAATTATTTCACGAGTGGGCCTGTTTCAGACATTAGACTCGCTTTCTGGGCCGGAGGCTCTCCTCTCTCTCTTTCGCCGTTTGGGAACCGCTGAATTACTGAATTATTACCTGAGTTATTAAACCGCTGAATTTCGTTAGTTTCATTGGAATTTTCAACTGAAATTTATATCCTTAAAAACTATAGTCGTAATTCTAGCAGGTACAAGTAGGCCGGATGAAACACTTCGGTGGGCCTTATCCGGCCCGCGGGCCGTAATTTTCCCATCCCTGGACTAGCCTTTAAGACATCGACTGGGACAGGTATCTCGATCTCGACTTAGGATTGCGACTTGTCGATATTATAAAAAAAAAGACGATAACTAAGTAAATTTCAATAAGTTTTGTATAGATTCGAACATATCAGTGCATAATCAAAGATAAAGTTTTTCTACAAGATTTTGTTGATTTGTAATTAAGACAATGAAAACTCTCAAATCCAGGACGTCGTAATAAAACGATGAGCGGTATTTTTGTCGATACAGAAAAAAAATTTACCCGCATGTTTGCTTCGCTCTGACAAACAATGCTGAATTGCTTTGTACCGAAGTTCCATCCTCCAACAGCTGCCGTAATTTTCAATTCAGGATTTGATTGTTTAAGAGACGTTAATTGTCTTATCAACTGATCCCCATTCCATTCACGGAGTTTGAGCTGACAAAAAAGTTTTTAAACGGTCATTTAGTATCATTCAAAATTATAGAAGAGTAAATCACAAAAATAAATTTTAAGTAAAAATATTATATGAAAATCAGTGAGCCAATTCACCTCGTTATTGCTGCCAATTTCAACGAATGAATACACGATGTGGGTACATAGATTCGGATCTACATCATCATCAGCTTTAAACTTTCCGGTGCCGGGGCGATATTGTGACCAATTGGTGAAATAGCAGACAAAATATTTTCCATGTTCAACGCCTAAAAAATATTATATGAAATGATTCATTGTCGAGTAGTAGCTTAATTAAATAACGCTTAATATAATATGTTAATAACTTAAATATACGCTATTTGTATTAACTCTTGATTGGAAAAGACTTTCCTAAACATGCACGAATTTTATAGTTTACATAAGTATTCTACCTTCTATACACGTAGCAGCAATCATGCAGCAAAGGATTGAGAATAGCAAGAGCTTCATCCTGGAAAAATTTACAAGGGTTAAGAACAGTCTTGATAATGATATTATGATTCTATCAGATAGGAAAAAACTACTTTTTTCTGGTAGGGGAATTCAACTTTTTGCTTAACCGCGGATATGGACATTCTAACATTCGGAATCATCGCATTGGCACAAATGAGTCATTCTAGGCAGGGTGAGTAAAAACGGTTCATTCTTTCTTGAATAATTAAAATACAAAGCCATAAATCTAATTTACAAAAGAGACCAAATCGCGATTGGGTTGGGGCGTATGAGCAAACCCTCATCAAATCACTCTATTACAGCTCCAATTTGCTCTGGATGCATAGTTATTTTCAGAAACTAGCAGATATTTTCATCTTTTTTAATTGCCCCATACAAATTATCATGCCTACCTGGTATCTCTGCCTACTGTTTTGTCAGTATGATGTCTGGCAATCGATCACTTCCTATTATATTGACCTTATCTCTAACTCTATTAGGGTAGGGGAGAAAAAATGCGATAAAAGTTACTCGCATTTATAGGTTTAAAGAAGAAATATCTGTTTGAAAAATCTTGTTGCGCATTTATTGTAGTTTTGCATAGTAGTGACATCAGGCGCGTGTACGGAAATTATCTCATATATGATCATTACTTATCTTAGTCACGAAAGGGATACTGTATTAAGTTATAAATAATCTCACATTTCGTACGTGACAAGCCCTTCATAACAGCTCACTTCCTCGTCTTTGAATATAAAATTAATAAAAGAATGCAAAAGTCTTCACGTGAAATAGTTTTTTGGTTTTAAAATATTTAAAGAAGTTACAACCTATACTTCAAAGAATTAGCGGCATTTTTATTTTGAAAGTGATTATTAACATCTTCACACTTTGAGTTGTTATTTTCTGCCAATTTTGAAATTGAACTAACTATTAACCATTGTTGAATCCATGCCCTCATATTTCAATCAGTTTTTATGCTGTGAGCAAACATTTCGACCAAGTGTAATGTATTTGACCTAGGTGATGTTTAGGTTGAAAGTAAAACATCACTTCCTGCATATTGTTACCAACTATTTTATTCCCCGAACATTTTGTGTATTCAATAGATATGACCTCTTGCCGGAAAAGAATAAACTGAGCGCAGGCTTTAAGACTGGTACAAATTCAAACTCAGTGTGCATCAAAGGAAGGAAGTTCAAAAACAGAGAACCCGCGCTGCAAACAAGGGCAGCGCAGCGTCGTCAAGAAAGGATCCTATTATAAATCACGGTCAAATGGAGTCACTGAACACATGAGCCCTCAAAATTAGATGACCATATTTTTTATGTTGACAGAATGTATCCGAACGGAAATATTATAATACAATAAAGCTCGACTTCATTAGAAACAGCGTTAGCCACTATATGATACATTCATGATTTAATAGATCTTCAATTCGGGTGAGTAAGAATAGTTAATATATATATACATATTATTTTAACTTATTTCTATCATTTTGTTATACAGTGTACCCAAATAATGACGAATCGCGCTTTCGTCATGAGAAAAAGACACCTGGCCGCATTGCACGCAAACGTTGCTATACTTAGCTGATACCAAGAAAACACCCATAATTAGTTGAAAATACGGCGTACTATTTGTCTTCAATTGAACTCACTGGGACAACAAGGTGCAATGACGTTGAGTATGAATGATATTTTGTCAGCGTTTCAAGAATTCTCGTAATTCGGCATATGTTGGAAAGTAGTATATTATCTGATTTTTTTCTTTCAATAAGGATCGTTCAAGTTCATTCAAAACACAAACAGAAGGGTTTAGATAAAAAAAAACGGATTGAACATACGTGAAATGTTTCTTCTATATGCTGAAAATTCAAAGACTTCCATACTATATCACCTTTCCTCAAAAATAGTTTACGGGAAAAAAATATTCTTCTGATATAAGTTAACAAAAACGAAAAAAAAAATAGAATGTTTTTTTGTGTGCAAGCCCTATATACAGGGTTACCATCTACCTAGAGCGGGTCGCGGTTACAAGTATATTCATTACAGATGCTCATTGTTGGTAGTTGTATTCTGCTGGCCAACTCGCTTATACTCGTCGCAAAAAAAGCAAATCTGCATTCGAGCCATCGCATAAGTTCCTATATTCATTGTTTGTATTGAGAAACATTTTCAATGGGTATGATGTAAAAAAGAAAAAACCCTAATAGTTTTATTAACAGTTCATAGAATCCGTTTTTTTTTGAATTTTATGTAATCTGCAAAATTCTGTTGATTGATATATTTTTGGCGTTACAAGAGTCTAGTCTTCAATTTTATAAACTGCACGTTTTGCAATTATCAAACATGAAGCCCATCGGTTGAAATTTGTAGGTGACTCCTGTGACCCACACTCAAGCAATCCACAAAGTTTCAGGAAGGCGGATGACGAACAGTGAACTAGAATAAATATGAAAAAACTAAATAAGGAAGCATGTTGCTCACTATTATCGTAGCTGTGTTTGTTCAGATCTATGTTCCCTCGGAATCCAATGATAAATTCACGTTGATATTTGTGCAATATGTAACCAATAAGAATAACTTAAATTAATAGGTCAAATATCAAATTTGAAACTCATCTTATTCACTTTGGGTTTGATCTGGTATACAGTATTTCGATTGAATAGCATCGATCAAACAATGATATCTAGTCGCTTTTAAAATTGAATTTCAAATTTTTTTTAGAACAGATATCTAACTTCATAGACCGAATATTCAATTAACGTTGGGCTACAACATGTTCATTCTGAAGAATTATGATTCTGCTTGACTCAAAATTAATATTTTCTATATTCAGCATTATTTCATATATTTATATATTTGTTGTATACATATATTTCATAAACGGTGACGTGTCATACCACCCTCGAGATGAGAGTCAAATTTCGACTTAACCGGATGTTTGTTATAATGTCTCGACCAAAACTATTGTATGGTTTTGCAATAAAATATAAACATTCAAATATATATACGAGTAATCAAAATTCGTCTTTACAGTTTCTATTGTCGGAACTAATTTGGGCAAGGACGTTATATGCGTCATGGATATCAAAATGACGCATCTCAAAACAAAATTCCCAAACATTACGTCAGCATATGTTTGACTAATCGTGAATCGTACACACTACATAATCTCCTTACAATATCTATATCTTCTTCCTGTCTTGAAGTTTGTTGATTTTGTCAGACGTCCAGAAGCCTCGAAGAATTAGTTATAGTATAAATTGCTACCGTAATTAATTTATTAACACATTTTATGTACAAAAAAACAGAACAAGATTATAATACAAATGGATCGATCAATGGAAAAAGATTATTTTATTTTATAGTTATGATTACCCACTGTGATCATTCACGTGATAGATTTCGCATCTTTTTTCTTTTGCTGGTAAACTCAAAGGTAAAAGCCTATGTCTCCAATCGGTAAAAGAAAATAATATGCCAAATATATTAATTAAAACATTAATGTAATATACAAAGGAAAATATTTCAACTTCTTGGCGAGGATGTAACATTGAAAATAATGCACTTATTGCTTCACTCACAACACATACAACAGTCGCAATTGTAGCCCTCCTCACTACTCCTGTTATCGTATTTAACTCGGTCTCTCTCCGGTGTTTGATAAGGGGGTAAGCAAAAAGAAACACAAGACCGACCTGGAAAGTAACAGAAAGCGATATGACAAATCCATATTCAACATCAGTCATCCTAGGAGTCGAAACACATCCGTGCATTGTTGCCTCATAATGATGAAATACGGTCACTAAAATTATTGCCAAGAATAGACAAGCAATCATTACTATGAGAACAAACCAACTACAAAAGCGAATGAATTTCGACGACAAATGCCTCAATATAGGTTCGGAGTATAGCGTTCTTTGCTTGATCCAAAGCACAAGATACGTTAAAGTTTCACAAGCATAAAATAAGAACATCATTGCTTTTCTTTGAGAATTGCAGGTACGGTCATCTGTTGCTTCCGGTAAAAAAGACACGATTCCTCTTCCACACGCAGCAAGACAAGCCAAAAACAAACAAACGTTCATAGCATTTTTCGTTCGAAGTTTTGTTCTATGGTTGGGTGCAGCAGTCTCTTTCCATTTCTTCTCATCAACACGTTTTTGTAAAACGAAGTATGTCAGCTGAGCAACAAATAAAACGAAGCAGAGTAACGCAAATATGCACTCTATTATCTTTATCGTCAAATACTCGGCATGCCAGTCATATACAAAATCAATATGTTCCGAAAAGTTAACAATGAAAATCGTTGCATTTTTGTCCCCATATTTATCGGATGCTGGCATATTCTGGCACGCTGTCCTTTCAACTGACTCGTTGGTACTGACATCGCTTCGCAAACTTGCGCAATTGGTACGCATCAAGAGGAATAGTCATTTCACGCTCAAGACAAAATCAACTACTAGTAATCACCTAATATATCAGCAGCATGTTCCATTTTAAAAGTAAGCGTTGGTTTTATTTCTTTAAGCGTGCAAGCGAGAAGTCCCGCGCATAAATCAAATTACAGGGCATAGTGCCGTATTCGTTCAGCTAGTAATGTAGTAGCCAATGCATCAAGTGCAGATGTCACCTTCTCTTGGCCCACTTTTATTAGAGATTGATACACTCATTATAGTAACCCAGCGTTGGATGGGGCTCGTGGGCCAGAGTCACGAATTATAGAAGCTCACAAGAGACTCGACTAACTAAATGAAATGACTGGGGCCAAGCTAACCGTCAGTAAGATTTAATTCAGAAATTGATTATACTTCGGAGTCGACGCGGATGACACGCGCGGTTTAGGGAGTTTCTAACGCTGTGTTGACGTACAATACAGTAGTATCCAGTGTGTTCAAGTGTTGAGAAGTGCAGAAAGTCAAATATGGTTCTTATATTCATTTCATTTAAAATTTTATTCTCAGACTCTCAAATTAAAATGGCGCACAAATGGATCAAAGACGCAAGTTCTACTTATCCTTTGGCGAGTTGAAACGATGACAAATAAAAATGGACTTGCATATGGTACAATTGACAGACGTCGGGACTTTGCTGTTTCATTTCATAATTTTTACAACCATTTGCAAACCAAAGCATATCTAAAATAGCTGCATATCTCTATGTAATGCATATTATGTTTTTATTAATATTGGTTAAGACTAATTCCAGCAATGTATCATTATAGTGATATGAACAATGTAAAACAAGAAGGTAACTATGATTGTTCTTAAAATCATTGCAAGACTTGCAAAAATCGTGTGCAAAAATACATCATCATATAAATATCCACAAGAGTTTCAATTTCATCTGCTATCCAAAAGTCTCCGCTCCACTTTCTTCATAGACACCGAAATCCATGGTATCACCATCTCCAATTTTACCTTGGGTTATTTTATTCCTTTTTATAGATTCGAAATTGTCAGTTTCCTCGCCTATATCATCATCAAGAAGAGAGCAGGTGGTCTCACTTCGGACATACATATCATTCTCTTGTCCACCCCATTCAATGAGTTCTGTGCCAAAATAAGCTGTAACAGTCTTTACTTTGTTATTTAACATATTTTGTTCAATTTCAACTTTATTTCCCGGCCCAGCCAATCTCATCAACTGAAATGAAATAAAGACGATGATAAAATATTGGGTCAAATTAAACACAGACTCGATAACAAAGAACTAAAAGTTATGTAATCATGAAACGGTAGTTGAAGCCCAAAAACAGAGCACTTTTGCGAAAGTTTTACTTAGTCTTTACCTAACAACCTTATTACAAAAAATGGAGATTTTATTGCTGTTTTTGGCACACGAGGGTTATGAATTGCGGTATATCATGTTTATTTTATAAATTATGTCATTTTCTCAAATGCATCTTATTTGTGTGAAATTTTTTAGGATCAAATCACCTTACCTGCCTTCAGAATTTCAAATTGGGATTTTTCTATACTATTCAATATATTAAACTTTAATAGTCAAATAGTCAAAAGTTCACAAATTACAATACAATTTACCTGTTCAACTGCTGTGTTTCGGGGTAAGAAATAAGCAACATTTTCGGTAATACTTTTTGCAATTCTAAATGCTTTCAATCCAAAAATACCCATATCCTCTAAATTGTATGATTCTTTCGACAAATATCCTGGACCTCCCCAAGGTGGACTAAAGGGTAATATAATTTAAAAAAATGAATATTAAAAGTAAATAAACTATTTATAGTTTATTTTTTTCATCATGCTGAAAGAACGCATCAAACATACACAAATTATTATTAATCGAGAAAAAAAATCGCACAGCAGGTAGAAGGAGACGTGGACAGACACCCTTTTTGCTCTCACAGATAATATGCATTCAGGCTACAGTTATGGATAAAATATAATACATCGCGAATAGTGGATGTTTCCCCGGACATCGATTTCCTTGTTTATTTCTGTAACAATGACCAATCAGCAGTAAGTAAACAATGACATTATAATTGCAAATTATTTGGTCGCTCAGTCACTTTTTTGCTCAGACAGATATTCAAGCAGGGTTGTAAATATTGCCTTGTTTTCATAGTTTTACGTGTTATTTGTCAGTTTTCTGTTGTATCATTTCCATGGCTCAAAGGTTGGGAAAACATCCATAGGGCTAAAAAATTAGGCAAATCAGACTATGCTCAAGAGAAATACAATGATCAATATGGTAAAGAAGCAATAATATTTTTCCTAAAGGTGATTCTTAGAATTGCATTTCGATTTTTCCAAGATATTATAAGGCATTTATAATCTACAAAACCCTCATTCTATACAAACAACAATATAGTTTTGTACCTTAAAAACACTACATCAGCTTTGAGACTTTGTGCAACCTTGAAAAAATCTCCCAAAATGAATTCAATTCTGTCATCAACACCATAAATCTTTGCATTATGTTTAGCATTTTCAATCTTTACAGAGTCAATGTCAATTGCTATAACTGCAACAAATAGAATAATTAAACAAGGTTCAGATCCAGGGTGTGTAGACTTGAACCAAAGCAGGCAACACAATATAATCAGGAGTCAAACACAAAATTGCAAAATAAATTGAATTGTATATCTATGTTCTATAGCAGTGTTTCTCAAACTTTTCAAGTCGCGCTCCCTTTTTAGAATTTGTCAAGTCTCGTGCCCCATCTCAAAAATCACTAGCTACACATTAGTTAAAAGTAGCAAAAATAGTAAGACGAAAGTACGGTTTATTTAAAAAACGCGTTTAAAGTACATGGATGGAAAGTAATATATCCAAAGTAAAAAATGTAAATATCCAAAGTAAGGCGGGCAATAAAAAATCTAACAAATATTTTTATTTTTAGCTCTACGCCCCCTCAAAAAATTGTCTACCCCTCCGGGCCCCATCGTTTGAGAACCACTGTTCTATAGTAACCCATCCCCCCTAATATTAACCTAATGATTTTGATTGGGATCAGAAAATCGAGAAGTAATTTCGTTTTCAAGAAAGTGAAACTTAAGGTATCAAATCGTTCAAATATCATTGCTACATTAATGTTAGATGAAACATGAGGAATATTTTGAATCAAAATATAAAAAATGTAATAGAGGAAAGAAAATTAGACTATCTGCAAAAAGCAATATATTTAAAGCAAAAGAATGAGTTATGGGCTAATCCGCTAATGATTGAATTGTTTGACTTAACTACGTTGAACATCACAGGTTCACATCTATGTCATGCCTACCGCCTACACACAGGATGTAATAAATCATCGGTACTCCAATAGTATGTGAACCAAGATGGCAAACACATGATAGTATGTGTACCAGGTTAGAGTTAAGCTATAATTTCAGGTACAAATTCTACGGGAGTCACTTGGCTAGTCCCCGAACTCGTAATAGAACTAGAATAAGGAACATTTAAATAAAATTATGGCCTAACCCTAACCTGAAAGACATACTACGTTCCGGTGTCCGCCATCTTGGTGCACATACTATAAGAGTACCAAATAGTGTGGTTAAAACCAGGAGTATTCCAGTCCCGTATTATATCATTAGATAAAAGTAGCGGTTTGTATAAGCTTGTATACAGCTGAGGCTATGGATGAGCGGCATATAAAAAATATTATTATATTCAAAAAATATAAAATATGGATTTCAATATCAAATTCTTGTCAACAAGATTGGTCTTCTGAATGTATCAAAATATAAGTTGAAACCACTCTTGCTCACCTCTTTCACAAGTAAATGCAAACTGAATTGCATTCCCACCACATCCACAAAATGCATCAATAATCAATTCACATCTACATCTTTCAGCAATATGTTCTGCTATCTTCTCTGGTGTTACAGAATACCAGGATTCTTAAAAGTATAATTGGAAAAATATTTAGACTTGGTTGATGACAGCTAAGACAAAGAAAGATATATTATTGATTTGAAAACCTTAGAAATAGCAATAGTGAGTATTGAAGCTGAAGCGCAGATCTTTATCAATTACTTGTGCGCATTGAACAACCATATTCATGAAAAACCATCATTGCATGATATCAAACAGAAAACTCAAAATAAGCCAATAACATTGAATATGTTATATCGTTTCCCATCTGGGGACGAATTGAGATTTATTCATTTTTAGAATAAAATTTTACTTCGTATTTTATTAGCAGGTAGTATTACTAAGATTTTTGACTTACGGTATACTATTATTGTAATACATACTGCAGGTACTCCGGAAGTGTGGTTACCAGGTTAGGGTTAGGCCATGATTTTTTTTTGATTTACCTTATTTTAGTTCTATTACAAGTTCAGGGTCTGTCTATCTTAGCCAAATGAATATAACCCCTGCTTATAGGTTTCAGTCCCTTTACACAACTCGATGTAAAGTAGGCGAACAAAATTAGTTACCTCCATATTGTCACACATACTTCTGGAGCGCCCCTATGCATATATTAGGAACTACTGAAATTATACAAAATTCAGTGTGTTATTTCCGCTTATCATAAGCTAATGAACTGTTAAAAATTGAGTAATGAATTTACTTTCAATGCAGAGCGGGAGAGGAATGAGAGTTTCAAAATAGGTCAAGGAAGGTACGTATCAAAAGTTGTTGTGATTTGCTGCTTTGTACCTTTATCAAGCTTTATTCCATCATCGAACTTTGAGAATAGCTTATACCGCTGAGCCCAATATTTGACCATTGATCTGTCGGAAGCAATTTCATCAGGAATACCTGGACGCTTTCTCTTCCGTTTTTTATTCTCACTCGCAGAATTTCTTTGTTTTCTCGATTTTTTATGTTTGTGTTTGGCAGATTCCTTCTCATGATTCTTTGAATCCATAATCATACTTTCTATAGAATCAAAAAAGGAAAAAAAAATAACAATATTATTTGTATTATCATTATCTCTGTTCTGCTGTAATGTAGAAGAGATATAGGGGGAGTCGAAAACAATTTAAACATTTCAAAATGTCAAATGATAGATTAAAACTTCAAATCTTAAAGTGTGATGTATACTAGTCGGCATGTTCACATACATATTCCTATTGCAATGCTTGCCTGATCACTGATACTTCAAACTTACCAATGCCTTTGATACTGTATTTAAAAATCAGGACATCATATTCTAAGGACGACAGGTGGTAGATAATTGCTCAAAAATAGAAAGAGTCACAAAAAATATCAGTTGGAACTTGAAACAGGATATGATCAATTTTTCGAGGTAAATCAAAATTGGGGCTAATATGATGATATTAGAATTTTTTTCTTTATTTAATGGTTGAAAATATATAATGAGAAAACCACCTTCTGCATCACCAAAAAATCCAGTCTCCAGCTCACTTCCAGATTTTGGTATGCATTGCCGATTCACTAAGTTTGAGTTTGTGTCTTCAATTATGCTGTTTTCAGATTTGGAGGCAGGAAGCACTGAATGAATACAAATATAAATGTGATTCAATTTCATTAGATAGAATGCTTGAATTCTGGAACAAACTCTCTAACAATCAGACAAGAACCATAAGGGAGATTTATTTTACTGTTAATCTCGTCCAAGCATCCAAAACTATCTATTTCTATATCGGGATGACACTGGTAACCAGGCAAGTTAATATGCTTGTCATATATCTAAGTCTTATCAGCTCTCTTCTTTATCAAGATAAAAGAATGGTCAGATTTTATTTTAAATTTGTATGCAGTATTGAAAACAATACATGTTACCAGTATTACCTTTAATATCATATTTTTCAGCAGTTACTGACGACTCCTTCTCTGAATTTTCAGTTACATCAATTTTATTATCAGCTGATTGTAATTCTGAAAAGTCATCAGTGTCAGATGACGAATCAGCAATGTTTCCTGAAAGAAGATAATACAATGAATATACAACTTTATAATAGAGTCATATTTGGTATCAAGTATCTGACATTTTTAATTTAATAAGGACAAATATATGAAAATATTTTGTGCTGAAAATTAACAGAACTGTGCTCGCTCAGCATAAATTTGCTCATGTTCCTAAACTGTTCCTGTATTGCATGTACATGTATGTATGTAATCTGTTCGTGATTTTAGTTTCAACAAATCCAAGATCACAAATATCCGATACTTTTTAAAACATAGTTTAATAAAATTACCTATGGCTGCATATCTATTGCAATCACATGGTTAATATTATTCATTGCAAAGAGAATCAAACAATTTCTAGAAAATGAACATCCCAGAGGCATCTGCCACCTATTGGCCTTACAAATCAGGTGATGAGGTTAAAGTACCAAATTTTCCACACTAGTATGGTTCAGAGTGCAGTAACATTCAGTATAATTCGTCAATTGAAATAACCATAGTAATTCTTGCTACAGAAATCTTCTGAAAACTAAATCTGGGCCTGAGTAAAAAATATAAATAAAAGCCAACCTGAACTTCCTTTACCGCTTGATTCATTGTTTTTGATTTTTTCAAGAAATAATTGGGCTTTGGACAAGGTTGTTGGACCTTTTTTGTCATTATATTCGGTACTCAACATTTTAGATTCCTAAAATATTTAAAGAGATTATTTATTAAAAATTATCGATTCCTCAGCTAACACTAGTAATAAAGTGTATATCATAAGACAGGGTTGTGGTTGTGCAACATTTTTCAATGGTGGGCCATATAACCAACTTCAGACATCTAGCTGGACCACACAAAAAAATTAGTTTTTACATGTACACAACAAATTGAAAAATTTTCGCAATGCAAAATTTCATTTATTTAACATTTTTGTTAATTAGCGGGCCGGCAGGCCACCTGTTGTACACCCCTGACAAGGATTATGTAAAATCATTGATATATTTTATAAAATGTTGTTCAAAAACATGTGCGACATAATTATTATCTGGAAGTTTTCAATAACAGTATTGACTCAATGCATTCTTAAAAATTCAGTAAATTGCTGGAACCATATTGAATAATTTATACATAGATGCATACTAAATTACATGGCTGCTTCAGCTTGCATTTTTGCAGCATTAGTGTCAAACTATCATCTAGTTTGTACGAACCAACTACCAACTACTCAAATAATTTGAAAACAGAAGGAAAATGAGGAATGAAGTGCAATTATGTTCTGAAGCAAGATTACTTACAATGAAATAATTCAAATTACTTTTTATGAAATGCAATTTTGTGAATTTGAACAGCAGAGCAACATATTGAATTGGGACAAATTTTACTTCATGAATAATAAATATTATAAATATAGCCTGCTTTTAGGAAACTTCTGTTATAATACCAAAGTACAAAACCAAGAATTTCACAAATCAAATAAGAATGCAATTCCAGTAGCGCCATTGCTCTCATGAAACAGGAAAGGTTGGAGGTCATCTGAATAGGAAAGGTTAGGGCTCCTGCACACTACAGAGCTTCACAAACACACTTTGAATGTGTATATTCCCAGAAATAACAAACAGGTCAGGTATTTCAAGTTAAATTTATCAAGCAAACTTATTAAGACATTGAAAAGAATGAAGTACTCAACCAATTCTTCTTTTCTTAATCTTGCTATTCTCTTCTTCACTTTATCCTGTTCATAAAAATAAATATACAGAGATGAACATGAATATAAAATATGTTTGAATGAAAATAATTTGTATAGGAATACGGAAACTGTTGACCATGCTTAATTTAAAATAAATAAATGGTATTTTCTTCACCAAATCAATTTTTATTAAAGCAATCATAAGATTTTTTGCAAAAAAAAACCTAATCTCATAAGGTGGGGCTGATCTGACCAAAACAAGGGCTATATCCAATTTCATTGGATGTTGTATGCGAGAATGAGTATTCTGGAGTACATTAGTACTAGATTAGAATGAGGCTACACAGAGTTTATGCAAAATTGATAATAATAGGATTATATTATCATTACAAAGCCAAAATTTCAGGATTCTGCAATTTTATCAAAAAAAATTAAAACAAGAGCAAATAAATAACTAACCTGAACATATGTCACAGTTGTTTCAGTATCACTGGTTGTTGTACAAGTCTCTGAAAACTTGAACCCCATGGTGTCACATATTGTAGTCAAGTCATACGTTATTGAGCCATCACCTGTAGCAAAAAATACTTCTATAATAGATATTTAATGAAAATTTTTTTTTTTACATACAAACGAAAACATGGGATAGCACTGTTTATGTGGCAGAAAATAATCTCGAAAATGTAAAATAGAAAATCTGAACTATCAAACTTCTATAAATCTAACATATCATATAACTATAAATCATTCCAGTTGCATGACATCAAGTATACAAGAGAAAAGCTTTGCATGTTTGAATTCTCAATACATATTACATAAGGACTAGATTATAATGCATACAATGTAAAAACTTTAAAATAGACCATAAATATTTACATCATAAAATTAAAAAGCATAATATTTCTGCTATTTCCCATGAACCTTAGACAGGTTCGAGTTGAAATAACTACCCAGGTCTGTTTAGCTAGCTAAAATGTATACGAATTCCTTTGAAGACGCGTTGCAACACTTAACATCATCAAGTTCACTACCATTTTTGAAGAAACAAAACAAAGATTTATATTTTCACAAACCTTCATCTTCCTTAGATATTTGGGCAACCTCTTCAGAATCTATTTCATGACTAGATTTCATTTTCTCTGTCATTTCTTCATCCTCTGGTGGATCATTTCCATTCCCGGCTACAGATTTCGAGTTGTGATAATGAGTACAAGAAGCGCCAATACCATTACTTTGCCCAGTTCTGTTATTGGTTGATACTGTACCAGCATCACCGGATCCTTGTTTCGTTGTTTGTGAATCACTTTTTCCACAAGCTTTACAGTTTAATTTCTCTCTTTTATTATTCAAATTAAGTTTTCCAAAGTTTGATGCAACATAATCAACATCATTTATATGGTTGGAATTAGTGTTATCTGTTTTATCTATATTTCCTTCATTATGTACACTAGGTCTCTGGATTGTGGACGCCAAATTGTTTTGGTCACCTGCACCTGCTTGCAATTCTCTCATCCAGTCCATGTACCAAATATAATAATACCAGTATTGAGCTGTGCAATGTTCTTCCCATAAGCTCGATAACTCAGACTGGTTATTGAAACTTTTAGGTGGTGGTGTTAGTTCAAGCGATGCCTTTAAACTTTGCTCTTTATTAAGTGTGGAATTATCTCTATCTCCTAATTTATTTTTATCAGATCTCTGACAAGGGTCATTTTCTTCACCTTCAAGTCTAAATACAAGAACAAGAGATCTTAATATGGTAATATTCAATATAAAAAAAATCTGGTAATATAAGAAAGAGCAGTGCACAAAAATAAATAATCATTTAAATATAATAGGATAACAAATGTGAAAACTTGTTTATCATATTTCATTGACTGAAAGCCAAAACAGCAAAAAAATAATACAAATAAATCATTATTACAATTCTAGAAACTTGTTTAAATAGTAGCTCAAGTAGGTCTTCCAATATATAATCCTAAATTCTCACCCGAGCTTAGAACTTTTTCGTGAAATATTCCAGCTTTCTATAACTAAATTTGGGCCCTGAAAAAATAAAAAATAAAAATTTATCAATAGCATCCAAAGAGACATTGTGGATTGTTAAACAATTATATCACCATCACATTACCTGAACAGACCAGTATTCCAACCATTCTGAATATATTTTATTGTCACTGCTATCTCCATGATTGGATTTTTCACTGTCATCTACTAACGATAAAAATGAAATAATTGCATCTAATTTTGTAATTGTATGTGTGTTTGTAGTTGAAATAATGGGCAAAACCTTAATCACACCCTGGATGCAGGTGGAGGCATGAGATTTAGGACAGAGGCATGTGCTCTGCAATACAGACACAGTTAAGTCTAACACTTTCCACACTAAGCCATCACACTGATCTAATGGTAATAAAACTTGCCCATATCGCACATTAGTTATTTCAGGCAAGTCTAGTCATATTCAAGCATCAGGTCTCCAACATAAATAATTGTCAGCTTATTTATATTCCTCACCAGCACAAGATGAATGAACATGCATACATTTGTTATATTCAGTTGTTCAGGCTTTTAATACCAAGTTCCTCCCAGTTTTTGAAAAAATTACATATATTGGTGAAATGTGAACTGACGTACCTTCAAAATGCTCTTCTTCGTCTTTGAGTCTATTTTTTAACCAATTATCAAGATATTCTGGTGATGTCTTGTCAATTTTATGTGACTGTTTATAAAAAAAAACATAAAAATAGATGAAAAATTATTTCATTCGTATTACCGTTTTACACGGGGCTGGGGGCGGAGTCGAAGCTTGGAGGCATGAAGCCGTGACATTCTGGTGGAGCTGGAGCCAGAGCTGCCAGATATGTTAGTGGCTTCAGCTCTTAATCAACTAATTATAATTATTTTTTTACATTTATAATTTTGTAATAAGCTATATAAATAATAAAATCTATTCTTTTCAGCCTCTAAATTCAATCTATAATATTAATTTCAAGTTGAATTTGTATATCTAAAACTTTGAAGACATAGATTTCACAACTTGGGCTGATGTTTCATTGTGGTGGTAACACTAAAAACATTGATGGTATGAAGACCAAAACGAAGCTGGAGCCTAGCATTACGGCTGAAAAATAGAGCTCCGTGCCAGAGCTGAAGCCACAAGTTAAATATACTGGCGCCACAGATCTGGATCTGACCGAGTCATTACTATTCCTAACCAGATTCCCGCCGCTGGTTCCCTATTTGTTCCCCAAGGCAAAGTAATGAAAAGATAAATGATACATTATTAAAGCAAAGTTCTTGATAACTCGCTAAAAACTACTAATAAACTAACAATTCTTTACAGAATATGGACAAGTAGAAATTTTTAAAAACTTTCTCCATGAGTACCTTTGGTTCCAGACGAGTTTCATAAAATGAGACAGGCAGTCCCAAATTTTTCATTAATTCCGCATCATCCTTGAATTCACCTGAATGTACCCAATAGCAAACAATTTTTTTAGTTTTTTAAAAAACAAAGTAGGCTACATGATGACATACAAATAAGAGCATATTTGTTCTAGACATAATAAGCAAAATTGAAGTTTAAATTAAGTTATAAAATGTCGAACATACATTTTTATATTCGACAGTAAGTACATACACAATTACACAGTCAGGCTTGATTCGAAACAACTTGAAAAAATAAAGTTTGAATAACGACTGGGTATTCAAATAGGGATATTTTCCAAGTATTAGATTCAAGAATAATATGTTGTAATAGTTGAAATACAAAAGTACTGGTAATTGAAACTTATAAAGCATTTGAAAATCAATACTGTAATTTTTTTATAGATAATAGGCAAATGAGGTTAAAAAAGTACTGATAGTAATACTTTTTATACTGACATAAAAACTTGAACAAATTTTTTTACCTTCAAAATTTGTCCAAGGTTGTGAATCTTCAGTTTGAGAATCATTTTTCACCGGTACAAGATCTTTGACTTCAATCTCACAATCAGATGAAGACAGATTCTCTTCAAAGGATGTATCACTTTCCGAATTGCGCTACAAAGAAAGATGCATAATCAGAAATACATTTTTATGGTCTTAACTTGAGGGTTCTGACCAAGAATCCATTGAAATGAGTTTCTTAGTAAGCTTTCCTGTTCAACAAAATTTATTACACATGAGGCAGTGGCAATGGGGTTTTATAACCACACTGCAATGCCAAAGTTAAGTCCAACCACTATGAGAACAGGAAGAATTTATTATATCATTCATAAGGTTTTCCAACTCAGTTGTTAATGATAATTATGACATGAATTTATGAAAGAGGTTAGTGAAATCTGCATCTATTATCACTATCATATAAAATATTCTATAATATAGAAAGGGATAAAATATTCTTCATACTTTGGAGTCAACAAACTGTAGATATTTTCCATTCTTTCTGGCTAAATTAAGCTTTCGTTCATAGACAAGAGCATTGATGTCTCTGAAATTAGAAAGCATTCAAAGAATTATTGCAATCATCAGTGCTTTGTGGATTTTACATGTTTAACATATCATATCACATCTAAGCATCAAAGAAACTAGAAGATAGGGGCATAGGGCTATTGAATTTCAATCGAGCATTGAAAACCTCAACATTCCAATTTGTCTGCAGAACAAGAAAAGTGATCCAAAGTAGGCATAAGTTTGTATACTATGATTTATACTGTTACTGTGGAGTAAATACTACATCAAATATTACCTCAAATAACATCGGGATAAAATGCACATAGATTTTTCCGATAAATCCAACATTTCAGCTTCTGCCAACTTTGTCCAATGGTAACACATTTTGCATATTTCCGACAGTGCCACGGTCGAAGTTGTAAATTATTTAAAGCTATGTCTTCCTCTCCCTTTTTCTTGTTACAAAGAAGTGCTTGACTATCTTCCTTGTTGGAATTTCTGGGTATTATCTGAATACTTTCACACATATGACCCCATTTCAAGCTTACATATGATTTTTGTCATTTTAGCAAAAATAGTCTCAACTCTTTTCAGCTGATAAAAAAAAACATTTATTATACACAACACATTTACTCTTACACAAAAGTACCTAAAACAAATTAAAAAGGAGCATTTTCAACAATAAAAATTTACTCTCACTGTCATGTAATGGGCATTGGGAGTTTATAAATTATGGCAAACTATATGTAATGTTTTCCTTGAGATCAAATACAGGCATTTTTAAATTACTCAACAGATTAATCCTATCTTAAATGTATTATGTAAATCAATTCAATAATTGTAGGATTATTTCAGCAGCAAATTGTTACATGAGAGAATATAAATCTCTATAGAGCACAAAAATATGACAAAATAATAAAAATAAGTTTGCAGTCCTTGTTGACAGAGCCATCATATAAAGTTTAATCTTTGCAGTATTCCAGGTCACCTAAAAAACTCAGCTAGTTACGATTCTAAATTGGACATAATATATAGAGATACTTATCAGGTAATTGTTGCTATGTACGAACTTTGAAAGTAGAGTAAGTCAGTTACATGCATGAATCATCCCGCAACAGAGAGGAATCCAAAAATCCTCCATGCACGAGCTGTCTCATTATTGAATAGATACTAAAGGAGAAATTGAAGATAATTTCATGTTTTGTCATCCTCTCATTTTAATCTTGTAGAAATTCGAATTTGTTAGT
Organism: Styela clava; assembly: GCF_964204865.1. Lineage (NCBI taxonomy): Eukaryota > Metazoa > Chordata > Ascidiacea > Stolidobranchia > Styelidae > Styela > Styela clava. The sequence continues at coordinate 9,448,669 of NC_135257.1, read as the reverse complement.
TTCATATTTCATCAAATCGATTCTCTATATAAATTTTATTTTCAGTTTTGAATCGGGGTTCGGTAACATTCGTAAATTAAATGATTGATTATATTAAATTATTAATACTTAAAAACATTCTACATAAATTAACATGAGATAATAAACATTCTGACTTGATAACAAATGAATGATAAATTTTATATAAACAACAGCCTCCTACAAGACTCAATTGCTCAATCCATAATCTGAATCAATGAACAGTCATATAGAGACTATGATATTGCATTTCATCTTTTTCAGTCAAATTTCTTTTTAGTTGCAGTATATCTTTCCATATATTTGCCATAACCAGGAGCATCTTGAAATGTTTTTTGATCAAACAAATTACCATCAAAAGCGAGAAGAGAAATTTTGGATTCTGTTAATAGTTTTTCAGGAACTGCATTCAGGGGCACACAATTTTCTTCGAATCTCAAAACTTTTAATCTCGGACATTGATGCAAACATTCTGGTATTGAAGAGATCTGATTTTGATTAAGATTGAGTTCGACAGCTTGAAGATCTTTCATTTCATCGGGTATTCTTTTGATTGAATTATGTGATAAATTAAGAGAATCAAGGTGTTTTAGTTGAGTCAAACCAACGGGAATGTCCCCAAGTTTATTCCCTTGTAAATTTATAACTTTCAAGCTTGTTATTTTTCCTATATCAGGAGGAAGTGATACAAGTCGATTGTGTGAAATGGAAAGACTTTCCAACTTTCGTAACTTGCATATGCCATCACATAAGATGCTCAGTGAATTGGAATTCAAGATGATGCTTTTCAGCACTGCAAAATTCCCAATTGCTTCTGGTAGTCCACGGAGTTTATTACTTGATAAATCCAAAGTTCTCAATTTACTTGATAACCCCAGGAGTTGAGCAGGAAATTCATCCAATCCCATGCTACTGAGTTGACATACTCCAGTCCTTTCAGCATGTTCGATGTGTTTTTTTACTGAATTTTGATTGCCCATGACCAAGATTACATATGAATAAATTACTGAGATAGGCAAAACAGTAAAAGCTAAAATATTAATGAGTTAGTAAGCTTAGAAATTTTATTTTGACCTCCAATTTCAACCTTTATTATGAATCTCTTCCCAATACTGTAATTCGGTCACTGAAAACAGCTTTATTTAAACCAGGCCTTAATCTTTTTCGATTGGGCTCACTCTTCTGCTCTTTCTATAAATTGCAAACTTTCATTCATCCCTGTAATAAAACTCATTTCAGTATCCATGGCACCAAGTTACCATCGGGTAAAGACAATAAACTCGAAATAATTCGCAAAACAATAACAAGTCTGTTTGAAACAGCTAATGCAGCAATGTCTAAACGCAGAAATGTGTAATGACTGTACTGTTCCCGACTACTAGGCCTACCGGTATCAGCTAAAATAATTCCTCCTACCTGTCCGCGTTCCCAATCAACACGCAGACCTACCTGTATCACTGAATATCAATGCATTTCCTTTCATAGTTTTCATGACGCCCGATACTCCTGTCTAATTATCGCGTTTCAATTGTAGAATCTAAGTACATGGAGTAGAAATGATATGAAAAGCATTTTTCGAAGTCCAGCTATTAATTAAAATCAGTAAATTTAACTACAATACACTACATCAGGTATAATGGGAAAATACACATGTTAGAGTTAGAGCGAGATTCCGCATGGATGATAACATACTCGACGGCTCGATTTTCTTAAAATAAAAATAAAAAAATAAAATTCCACTATTCAAAATCTAATGCATTCAAATTAACATTTAATTGTTTCACATTTTCAATGTAGAATACTCAAAAAAATTAATAAAAAAGGCATTCGAAACCTTTTATTCGCACCGATGAGAAAAATCATGAATATAGTTTTTCATGTCTAGACTGATTCAAAAAGACGAGAGACATAACCCCAAAAATCAATTACCACCACTGTTCAATGGCATTGATATGTTAATGTAATGTAATTGGATCTTTGACTAATGCAAGTTGGAGCAGCACATATATACGTAACGGCATTGATTGTAATCTCAGATATTTGTTGCTATAAGCTTTTTCAGGTCGTTCGATATATGCCTAAATTTTGAAAACATAACCAAAAACTGTCAAATAGAACCCAAATCGAAACGGGCCAATGTTTACACCCATGCTTAGATGATCGAAGAAACATCCATTGTAGTATTGTCAAGGCATATTTTAACTTTTTAAACTTGGTAATATCATCTTCCCCTTCACAAAACAGCATAACAATTTTTTTGAAAGTGTCACCGGGAATTCATAAATGAGAAAAACTTGCCATGTTATTTGCTGCAGATATATTTATTTTGAAATAGGTTCAGGATCAAATTAAAGTAATACTGGCTTCGGGTAGCACAAATGGCAATTGCTTCGGAAATCTTTTATCGCAAATTTTTATCATGAATTCGTTACCGGTATGCCAATGGTTCAACGATTTGAATTCACCTTTTATCGGCATATTTTTGATTACAAGACATAATGGTTCTTACTGAGAATGATTCTGATAACATGTGCCTTCAAATTGCAATATATTAGGTCCCGAAAATATAATTACATATGAATTTATTTCAAATAATCATTTGTCCAAATCAGCGACTAAGGAAGGTATGGGTTTATTTTTGTCAACCGGGTAACACATGCATAGCCATGGTACACAATTACGGTACCTACGCAGTGGAGAGATATCTGGGTATTGTTCTATTTTAGTTTTTGTGAAACTAGCCAATTGTTGAATCGTCATATTTGAAATGTTCATTAGCTTTTGTCAATGCTTTGTGCTGACTGCGGACGGCCATAGTCAATGCCGATGAAAATATTACCGAAAGCGGCGATACAGAGCTAGAATACTACATGTTTACGTTTGGGTTTACTGACCCGTGTTAGATCTGCAAATCTCAATAATCCTCGACCAGACGAGACCGCCTGAGCCTAAATTTACGCGCAGGGTGAAACGAGCAGGGTGCGCGTTCGTTATCGCGTTGGCCGTGCGAACGTTCAGCTCCGAGCTAAGTAGGGTAATAGATGTGAAATGACAACACGATCGATAACGGGATGATTATGGGTAGGCCTATGACAATTTAGAGAATGTTGTGTACATGCAGAGGTTTGGGTACATCGTACATCCATTACAGAAATAGAAGTTTTCTAAGATTTGACTTCTTCCTAACTCGGGAATTAGGCTATAACAATATTTTAGGGGATGTGTTCTGGTATTTAAAGTTGAATGATTGTGCATCCGTGATGACAATAGATACAATGCTCCTAAAATACAGCGTTATAAAGATATTTTCAGTATGAAGGGACAATAACTAATAACTTTTTGAAGACCCCATCATAGATAGATAGCGTTTAAAATGATAAATACTGAAATAACAGAAGAATTTTAAACATTTGTACATATTACTGTATTAAGGTTTCATTGCTGTTTATGAGTAACCAATACCAAAAGCATTAATATTTAGATAATTTGATAAAAAAAATTGGTGTGTAGATAGCTTATATCAGTATAAAGACATGCATGATACGTGATAGTTGGAACCTCTGAGCAAATATTTGTGCATACCAACAAAGAAGTTGATTGAATAGTCTGCATTCTTTATATTTCTACAATTCGCAGTGGGAAAGATTGAGAAGGAAACAAAAATGGCAACCCGAATGTACGTTTGTGAATCAGTTGAGCATCCTTCAAGTTTGTTAATGGGATTAAATGAACAAAGGCTGCAGGTGATTTATTTAATATATGTTTTGTATATAATTTTTTTATTGCATAGTTTCAGAGTTTAGTCATTGCTCTTCTCGTTGCTCCAACATTAATTAATTTCCTACTGGTTTTCTTTAATTCTGTTTATCTATCATAAATCAGGACAAGGCGGGACAGTAACCTAACCCGACCTAAGCACTTGATTGGTGTTGATTTTCTGTGATAATTGCTGACTTCAATACACCGGGTATAATTTATTTCACATTGAGTCTTTTAATATTTTAATATTTCAGGGTCAATTATGCGATATCACAGTTCGAGTACAAGGCCATTTGTTCAAAGCTCATACAAATGTACTGGCATCTGCAATGGGTTATTTCAGGTACTTAATATTTATGTATTTAAAATTATAGTGTCTAATGATATGGGAATATAGTTTTCATTTTCGTGGAAGACTATATGAATTTGGGGTCAGTAAATCAAGCCGAACCTGATGTGTCCAAGTGCTTACTATCAAGTAATTGAAGTACATATATTTATATATATTTTATCACCTCAATTTATTCTTAGCACAATGGGTTAATCTTTATACGTTTTTAGGGATCTGTTTCTGAACCCTAACAAACAAGTGAAGAAAGATGTCATTGAAATTCCGATGATTGTCAATAGTGTCGGCTTTGCAAAAGTTCTTGATTTCATCTACACATCACAGTTATGTCTCAGCCAAAGTTCTGTCATGCAGGTTTGTTTTCATATTTTTTATATACTGATAAATCAAATAAATTCAATTTAGAGGATGCCTGCCTTATTTTTAAAAAGAACTCTATTTTAGCAAAGGATGGTGTTGTTATTATGATTTTAAATGTGTCATTTGTCAAGTTTTTAATAATCATCAACATTTTGTATTATGGATGTTGAACACTGGGTTTACTAACCCTAACTTTTTGTTGTAAAGAAGGAAAAAGAGAAGAGGCTCCAAAAATGCTATGCTTTAAATTTGCCACACGGGCAATATGATATTTTGATATATTTTATCAATGACTGATTATTTGTGGCCTCCTGACATTAATTGGATTTTTATTGTTTATTAATCTTTGTCAAGTCAGAACTATAAGTGAAGCGCCATGCTTTGCATCGATGCTATATTATTTGCTGCACCACACAGCAGTTTTTAGCAAGCTGAATCCAATTTGGGAAAGACCTGAATTTATGCTGTGGCAATCAGTAGTGATTGGGACTGGCTTTGCATAATTATACAGTTATCCTAAATCTTAAAGTTTTCGACATCGTTAAGTGTTCCCTTGCGGCGATTTGTGTTTTTGTTATTTTGTGTGATTTGTTACTAGTATCATACTTTTGCACTTGGAAGCATAGGTTCGTGACGTGATCGCTTTTAAATAGCTCTTTACCTGATATTAAAAGGCGTACATAAAAACACCTATAGTTTGGAAAACAACTCCGTACTTGAAACTTAATTTATCGTGTTTTACTGCCGCCCGAGGCATTGTGGTTCTTGAGGGTCACTTTGATTGCCTCTATTACCGGGGAAATAACGATAAAAAATTTCGCCCCGTAACCGTTGAAATGATCCCGAAGGGAAGAGTAATGGCCAAGACAAAAAAAAAACAGAAATTTATTTGCTTTTTCGAGTAAATTACTTTTTCGATATGTATCACAGGAATTGTCAAATTTAATAACATAGTCCTTTTAACAGTTCGTATTTAGCTGCAAAAGCTGATAGATGATTGAGGATTTTTGCGGGACAAAGTTTATGCTTCGACTTTCCACGGTTCTTTTTTCGCGATAATATCATTTTATGTCCCCGGGAAAGCACTTCAAAAGCACTGTCTAACGTGTTTTAAATACGGATCATTTTTTAGAGCTAAAACCGCAATCTGAGCGAAAATAGATTTCACGTTTAAGTTCTAATTCCAAGTGCAACTATAGTTCAAAAACTTTTCATACTCGAATACTCATAATACCTAGAATACCGATCGTTGCAAATGTGTCATGGTACATACACGATTATTATTCACCCCTGTCTAAAAATTTAACTTTGACATGCGTGGGAAGTGACTATATGATGGCAGTTTTTATTTGTTATATTTAAACGCAAACAGACGGATGCCGTTTACAATTTCCTCAATCTTACAAGTTAGTTTAATTTTAATTCAACTAAGTTTTGTTTAATTTTAAATGTAATTTATGTAAATGAATAAAATGAAAATCGGATACAATCGTGTGTATGATAGCTAACAAGACCGTTTGCGGTTAACCGGTAATGTATAAATAAAAACAAGTGTTGTATTCATATATATCTGAAAAAGAAGTGTTGGCTATTTTTGGGGGATAGATTTTACCAATTTGCCCTAAAACGACAGTGGTCGCCGGCTTCGTGCTCCGATTGTTTTGCTAATTACCGCATGTCCTGCATTTAAATATCTTGAGCCGTTTTTTAATTTGGTAATTTTCAATGTAGCCATGTTTCTCAGAATAACTCTAACCAAACAGGCATGACCATGTCTCAAAATCTTGAAATCATGAATTACTTGGAAATGAAATATTTCGTAATCATATACACATTATAATTTTTTTTTTCCAAATGAGAGTATATGGCTGTTGTTGAATGATTAATTAACCTTGAAGGTTATATATTTTGTATTCTTTCTGTAAGGCTATAACCGCAAGTACCAAAATTAAATGACGGTATTGCGAATTCCTTATGCGGTAAGATATTACGAATGTATTTCTATTCCCGATTAATGTATTTCCAGCGATTCCCTCCAAGGTTGAAAAGGTAGGGAGAAATTTATGCCAAAATGTAGTAACAGACGTATTTATTGTTAGCTGAACACATAGTATACCTCTCTACCAGGGGTGTAGTGTGTTTGCCAATATCGTTTCTAACCCCATTTCGCAAATATTCTTTACATTACAAATAGTTCTAACGCCCATTGAGTGGGTCGTTTCGTCGTTCAACAAATATGGCGCAACTCATGTTTTCGCTAGCCAATCGGTACTATCACCCTCACGAGGTAATAAAAAATTTATGGGCCTTAAAAACGCGTTGACGAGTCGTGAAACCCGTACCCACCACGATTCGTTCGTTTGTAAACGTCCCGAAATGGTTTTTGTATTAGAATTACGACTACAAAAGGCCCGCTGTGACCCCAGCGCAAAAACAAAATTGATCGCCCGCGGCGCTGATGAAATTCGTTCGTGAAATGTATAAACACGTAAAGCTTTCGACCCCGAGTCTTCCTTAGACCCATTTATGTACGGCCCATATGTGAATCATGATATTCGGTCTTGATTCATGCATTGTCATTCCTGGGAAGGTTTAGAACTTCTATTGATCTTAAGCATGAAGCAGCTGACCCTGCAGGGCGTGCGCATAGATCGATACAAGCCTCTATCACGAATTCTTATGGAACAAGCGTTGACGCAGCCTGTGGGGGCGGAAATCATGATCTATGCTTTGTACGCTACAACTATGACGCCCTCTCCTGTTTCAATACCAGTGCTGTTAATATTATTTTGATATGTTGAAGAATTACATTAAACCATGTGGTATCGTGCGTTCTCATAGTTGGTACTTTTCACGAAATTACAATAAAATGTGATGAAAAAACATTTCTAAAAAAAAAATGCGAAAATTTTAAATAATGGTGTGACCAAATTTTCTTCGTTTATTCTTTGTGTTTGCTAGAACCTGTTAGAATGTCCACCTGGCTATCCATAACGATGCAAAATTGTACCGCAGTTCATTTGTTGAATTGCGCGTTCGAAGTCGCACCAAGGAACTGGATTAATTGAACGAAGTTCGATATATATTTTCGACGCTAACTTGTTACTGCCCCACCTCTAATTATCTTAGTTGTCACCTTTCATCGTGTTTATCTTAAGTCAAGTCAGGATAAGTGAAAAGGTAGTCGAGTAACCTCACATATCCTAACTTCAGATAAATAGAATCATAGAAAACATATAAATAAATCAGATATGGGGTAATTACGAGATGGTATACAGTAAATCCCTGTCGTAATCAAACGTTTTCTGATGCCACCACATTTTCATTTTCTGATGCAGGACTGCTTAAATCAAGGTCTCGAGTTCTTTGCTAAAGGTAGAAAGATTAATGAATGAGAAACTTTTTCAAAACATGGGCCAGTCGCTGGTGATTGAAAGTTTCTGCATTTTGACAAGTCGTGATTAATTTTACCCTACAGATTTTACGTGAAGGTTATTCATTTTCTTTGTAAGCCTTTGAAAATAATCTCAGCTTTGCTATATATGAAATTTTTGTGTATAAATTCAAAATTTTGGATACACTTATAAGAATGGAAAAACTATTAAACATCAAATTGGATAAAATCGCAATTGCGAATTTTACCACCAACTAATTACCTCAATATGCCGCTGACACAGCTGATTTTTCTGTTATAAAATGTTAATGAGCAACTGTCGCATTTGGTACATATCCCCAAACGACCCTGGTTCCACTTGGAAACTGTTATTTATGACTTAACGACATTTCCCATGGGATTTGGAAGACCCGATCCATACTCTTCGTGGAAGCTCATTTTGGCGCCAGATGTCTCATAGGCGGGTAATGGCCCTTCCTTTCTCGGTATTTCTTACGCTTGGTTTTATAGCGATTCCATTTCAAGGGACCTCCCCACGGGAGCTTTTACGTACTATTCAAAAGGTTTGTAGGCCGATATAAGCGGATAGACGACTGTTTTTATATAATACTTGAAAGCGCTCTTTTCAGTCGCTTCCATTCGGGTATAAATTTTCTGTTCCAACCTCTGTATGAAAATATTGTTGTTCGTTATTGTTTGTTTTATATTAAGATGCAATATTTCTATTCGCCGACGACGTGTATCGGACTCGGTGCGGAGTTTACATTTGTTACCTCAAATTGCCATTAGCGTCTCTAAAACATTTTCGCTTAGTATTTTATTTATATCATCAACCAATATAGCTTTTTGGTATAATCTGTGAACTGGAGACTTTTTAGTGTGGTGATTGAAACATACATAATTATAACATTGATGAATTACCGCATTGTCACGTGACAAATGACAGGCAATATCGACCTTTGAATTTTCGTGATTACCCAACGAGACAAACTCTTGCGAAATATTGCACCCTTGTCTCCTGTAGTGATAGGTCACCTTTTCAGAAAATGGTAAAATTTCCACATTTCTTTTTGAATTACCTGACGTTTTTATCAATCACCTACCTACTAGTCAAATTGGATAAAACGGAAATAACTGGCGTTCCTTTTATTTGTTGATCCTGTGTACTTTAATAGGAAAGGTTCAAAATTTAACCTTTTCATTTCGCGACATGAATAGTCCATACCCCATACTATTGTATATGAACAAGCATTTTTATGGTGACGCCATTCTTGCTCGCACACTTATACTTGTGGTGTTTCGCTATCAGTTTTTTTTTTTAGTTTTTTTCATATGAATTAACTCAGAAATATGAAATTTGCTTTTGTTTTTAAATATGACTGCAGGTTTATAATATGCAAATTTAATCTTCTGGGAAATGACGCTTCACCCCAACTGTTCGTGCAGTCATGCCTTCCATCAGATATTGTTGGAATATGGATAATGGATTTTGCCAAAATGCCATCACGTAGTTTCATATCGCGTATCGGTGAATTTTCAAAAACGTGTGCAGTATTTTAGTTTGTTTTTTAATCCCGTGTTGCTGTTTGTTTATCGGACTTGTTAATTTAAAAGATAGCATAATTCCTAAATATAGTGTCTCTAATGATCATTCAAAATAACCACCATTTTGCATTGATGATTTTTTTAAACGATTGTAGTACCAAATTTTACGTATGATTCCTTTTTTATGCGAAATTTACTCCTGGTTATGGACGTGTTAATTCGAAAAAAAAATCCGTTCTCCTTAAACTCCATTTCATTATATTTTTACAGGAAAAAAACGTCCACTTAATCGACGATTCAATGTATATTTTAGGTAGTTAGATATTTTCGAACGCGGAAGCCATTTATTTATGAAAAATGAATAAACGGATGAGGTTGATTTGGGACATTTAGGTTCGAGGTCTGGGGTTCATAACCCTGCGCGACCTCGGTCATACTAATGAAAGGCCCTTTCCGAGGTTGAAATGTTTTCCACATATGGTATTATGCATTGTATTGGCGTTGAATGAGTCAATCTGAATGGGCGCGTACCCGATTTTGTTAGCTTCCGTGGATTGTTTCCATAATGGGGTATTTCCGCTGGTATTTCTGGTGGATTTTTCCTATGCTAGACAATCATGCGATATATTAAAAATATAAAAAATTAATACCCTCAAATTTGGAACCCTTTTTGTGACTTTTCCACTATATCTAGTTTAATATCTATAGTTAAGGATATTTATACTTGACTGTATGCGTTTAACCAAACATTTAATTTTCTATCTCAGATTTGTAAGTTAATTAAGTCTGCGGTTCGTTTTGAGTTCAAAATAGAGTCAATCGATTTGGGTCGGAAAACAGACACTGCTGTTGACAACAACATTTCACGTTATTCTTTTTGTGGAGCAGATAATCCAATCTTCAGTTTAGAAGATATTACTTATTAAATAGATCGGTTAATTGAACTTACCTCTCGAAGTGAATAATTTGTCTTGTATGTTACAATACGTATTACAGATTCGAACTTTAACGGATCCTTGAAACACTGTTCATATATTATAACGTTTATGTGGATAGACATAAGTTTACCAAAACCTTAGAAAGGCAATCCTGTTACGATATAAAACTATTTGCATGCTATCAAGGGAAGTAGTCCGAATTAAAAAACAATAAAATTTTCCAAGTACCTCACCGAAGTTCTCGATTGTTCTAACCATAGCTGGTCACGTGGTTATTGATTCGATTGCAACGAATTCGTTGATTCTTCGCCCATGGGCGTAATGTCGTTTTGCTTTTTACCTAATAAGTGGGCATTCAAATTTATTACTCTGCGTATCATTTTTACCCTTTCTCCATCTCTGTGCTGTTTTTGTTCGGTTTTTGATTCACGGTCAAATAGCATACAGAAATACGTGAGTTTGGATGAATTCAATTTGTAAATTCTTTGTGATAAGTACTCACTCCTTATCCTCTCCAGGAAAATGTCCTGTTCGGTTATTTTCTAACGCTTTACATGGTATGATTTATTTCGATGAACTACTAAGTAAAGTTATTAATTGTAATTTGCAAATTGTAAAATATTACTTTGCAACTGTCGCCGCAATACGAAACTTTATATTTATATCGATGTAAATTATCCCGTTTATAACATTCCCAGAACTGTAATCGATATGGATTACAATAGTTACAGCATTTTATTTTAATTACCGTAATAAATTTTAATCAGAAAATTATAATTTTATGTCTCTCTGACACGCGAATGGAAAATATGACGCAAAGCTTTCACCCAACTTAATAAAACACGATAAATTTAGATCGGGTCAGTCACAAACCGAAACTTCATATCGCGTGCAAAATTGCTATCCCAAAACACTTGAAATATCGGGTCAAAATGACAAAGCAAATTTTTGAACTTAATGGATTGAGGATTAATTTAATGATCGGAAGTGAAAAATATGTGTTGTCGTGCCTCCAAGTTATAACTGGTTTAGTTGGAGCATGCGGGAGAAAGGCAAAATTTTCCAATCAAGAGAAAAATTTCGCCTATTTTGGCACTGCCGAATATGGGCTGTAGCTGGAAGTATCTTTATGTAACTCGATTTTCTTCAAAATATGTGGGCCATCTCGTGTATCTAAGAAATTGAAATATTGCCATTTGTTGGAAAGGACATTTCCGGGTTGTCAGTTTACCATTCAGATCAACTTTTTGGTAGATGGTAACGATTTTCACAAAGATTGATAACCCATGTTCATCGGGCCAACTAACTTACAGAATTTCCCGTTTTCGTTGTGACAATAAGTACCTCATGTATGGTATATCCCAATATGGTATTTGAACCATATTCGGTGACTCATTCATCTTAATGTCGCCCAACAAGCAGTCTTTTCGTTCTTGGTAAAGTATCCCCGAAATGTAAAATGAAATCAGAAATCGTGTTTTAATTTTAATGCGCCACACGCAACATTAATATTGTGCAATAGGAGATATTTTGCGTAACTGATAACTTTACTGGTCGCAGTTTCGTCATTCCAGTAATACAACAGTCAATTATAATTTAAATGAAAATAGTCACTGTCAGACTTTTCATCGAACACATATATTCAAATTTCGATAAACCGTGGCATTGTCGCGTTACGTTATTGTTAGATCTCCCATTGTTGGTAGGCAGTACCATAATGCATATACAGTATGTACAAGGTTAAGCGCCTATTTTGAACGTTCTAAATCGCGTTTCACTTGCGTAACCCCGATTTCCGGTAGACCAAAGGCGAGCACGATAAAACGCTACACTCGATGTAGTGTTATGTGTACACCCCGGTTTAGCCGTTGCACGGAAACGGGCAACTATAACTAACGCCAACTAAGTTTGATCAATATCTAAACTACGCATCTGTGTTTTAAATCCATCTTTTTACGATTAAAATTAGGTTTGATGAACATAAAGTTACATATTTGTATATATAAGAGGTGTAAATCGATAAAAATGATTCTTCGAAATGATTATATTCGGGACAGGTGTAAAATAACCGGGGCCTCCTGTCTAGTTGAATGTTACATGTTTATGATGATCTGTTGTAATTTCTCACATTTGATCGATACCTTTATTTATCATTGTATTATGCAATACTTTGTGATACAGGGGAAACGCTTATTCAACCACATCTTCAATTTTGCGTCATTGCATTTGGCAGTGCTATGGTCACTTCGAGGAATTCAATCGATCTTTCCATTCTGTTTTTCACCACCCCGGGGAATGTGCAGGGTCAATAAAACGAATCCAATATGAAAACAAGGGCAAAAGGACGCTCGTCAGTTTTTATTGCTGAAAGTCGATCAAAACTGGGTTTCGTAGTATAATTAACTTTAAGTACCTGATGCCACACGGCGCAATATAAATAAGCGTAATAGGCGAAGGGTGTAGTGTTATTGCAGACCAGGCCCCAAGTGGCTTCAATTTCCGCCAATTAAGGAAAGGTCTGCGAAGCGCGTAGCGGAAAGAGGGTGGATATTGGTGAATGTTAAGTATACAGATCCGAAATTCCAGGCCACTTGAAAAATCGAACCCGCTGTGGGGTTGGTTATAACAAAGCACATCTGCGGCCAACTTTGATAGCCTTTTCATTTCACGCAAGCTGTGTTCATTACGGGCTTTGGGTATTGCACAGATGTACACATTTGCGGTAATTTAGCCAGTTGGTTTAGTATGAGTGAATAATTAAAATACATAGTTCGGCTAACTATTTCACATTTATATTTTCAGTGGAATTACTTGGTATATCGGTACATATCCCGGTGTATTGGACTTTACCACTCTTTTCAATAGTCATTTTTTTAGTTGCTGAAATTCGAAATACCTTTGCATTGGGTGTTGTCGGGTATGTGCGCCTCGTGCGATGGGATAGCGCAGCGCGGTTCCCACTTAAGTACGGAACGGGGGTTGTTGAACCTCAGAAAAGGGCTTCATCAATAATTAACGTGAGCATAGAAAAAGGGAACGGACTGTATAGGAGCACTCCCGCGTTGCGTTTGTTATTTATATTCCAATCGACCTCCCATGGGGAGTGGAGGACACCCACTAAATCCTATTTTCCTCATTCTTTACTTCACTCTTTAGTAATTGCGACCAAGCATGGGGTTTGCATGTCATAATGATGTTACATTTCACGCGCGCAAGTTGTTTTCAATCAAGTACATGCAAAGGTTGAATGGAACCGTAGTAAAGGCATCTTCATTTACAGCAATATTTGAGAATATGGTTTTGTTCAAAATTTGCCTAAATCTGAATAAGTTCAAGAAGTGTGAAATTTGACCTAATCTATGATTTTTACGTATTTAAAACTGTCCCACAAAAATTATCGGCCTTCCAAAAATGCCTTCCAAAGTCCAAAATAATTTGTTTTACCACTTGCTAACACACCCACGACGCGAATCGAAACAGGGAGCAAAGTATTCATTTGGCGCCGATGTTCGTGTGTGCTCTAATGATTTCCTGCTGTATGGGAGTTCGCTGTACGTTTTATGATATGATTCATATATCCCACGCCGCTCACTACCCATCCCATATGTACAGAGATATGGCACTGGGTCATTTCCGTTTTATGTCATTTGTATTTTATAAGAGACAATCGGGCGATGACTGTTATATTTATGCACTGGATTTTAGTATTGATTTATCGCATATTATTCCATATTGAGACATAAGATAGAGGACACTAATCTTGAAAGTACAGCCCAATCTGACGAAATCAACCAAGAACACCTATTAACGCTTAGCTCTGCGATTGTAATATATAAACGAGGCCTCTAAAAATATCGTCATAATATTATTCAAATATCAAAATTGACTTGTCCCTCAAATGGGGATTCCATCATTGACTCAATGGTATTCACATTTTTCAATTCTAGCTTTCTAGATAAATCTGTATGCGCCAGTGTTGTGTGCTCATTTCTCTACATAATTTATATGTTGAAAATGTAAGAGGCGTCTGATCATGACATTTCGATTCCGTTTTTCCTTTGAACAAAAATTATTAATACTATGCGGTGAACACCTTGTCGGGTAATTTATATAGAACAACGCGAGTAGAATTTTTATAAGTAAACGTGATTTCCCAATCATTCTATGTTCTTTTTTCTTATACAGTAATTTAAATCAGTCAGTCACCAAAAACTCCCCAAAACTCTTATCTCGACGATGACCAAGTACGATGAACATTTAAGTCCATCTTCAAATTGGATTTCATCATACCAAATGACGTATATATATATATGTATATGCTGATGAAATGAACACATTCTTACAAGGATAGGATTTACCCTAAGGCAACCAACCAGTCGGAGTCATGTGCCACAGCACGTAGGGAGGTTTATTTGGCTGCGTTATTCAACCTTTTTACCGCGCCACCCGACATATATTCAATTTATTGTCAGTAATTTAGTCTTCCTATTGGAATGGATACTTTTGAATTCCGAAGTATGGGTAAACCCTCTATCAAAAGCTATTCGTGTCGATGTTACTCCCGGCAATTAAAAAGAAAAGAATTCCGTTTCAGTGTGAATCAAAGGCCACTCTATGAATATCCCATTGTGCCAAAACGCGTATGGCACAACCCCACGGGTAGCACAATGGCGTGTCCGACTACACAATAGGCACCCAAGCGAGGGAGGAACGACTGCTGCGCCATTGTTTGCCTTCTGCTCGACCTCACCCTCATTGTAAAACTGCGTAAGTAGAATAGAAAATATGGTCGAAATGGACCCCGCTACACCTGGGCCAATGATGCACTGTTAGTATATGCCATATGTTATATATTTATATATTCCTAATACAACACCGGCATCGTCCCATATTTTCTGGCGATGAATAGTTCATTTTAATCCATGTTGTCTATTCGGCCATGCCTTGTCGATATTCTTTGATACGCCATTCATAGCTAATCTTGCTTGTTATTTCAATCGTGCCGGCGTACTCTACAGGGTATTCAACTTTTATCTAGGAGTGGGACGCTGTTAGCTCGCTCCGTATATCTTTCAAGTGTTTGAGAACAACCAGTCCGTTTAGTTACCAGTCAATCGTACAATAAAAACCCCACTTTGTCGATGTGTTGTTGTTCCCATGATAGTGTATCACACTCCCTAGGGTGTAGTGAGATATTCCTAGCTGGCAACGCAATTGATATTATGTTCTTACAACATACATACCCAATTGAACGCTTTATGGTGATTTCGAAATTTGAAATTCGAGGGGAAATGTGTGTGAATTTATTTCTATTATGGTCGTTATTATTTATGCTGCGTTGTGATGAATTAGGAGAATTTAGCCTCTTTGACGCAGGAATTTTCATCTTCGAACTTAGTAACACAATTAAAATTATTTCGGACCAAGCTCATGGCTAATAATGGGGCCGTTTACCACTTACCACTTAACATTTGGTACATTTTGTTTAACCAATTTAACAAAAAAAATATTTCGTATGAAAATCTGCAACCTCGCACTGGTAGAGAATTTGTTTATTTTAGTCTCAAATTTTTATGTCGATTACATTCAATAATACAAAATTATGGTTTTGTAAATACAAATAATGATAGATTATCGTGTGTAGTATAATTACAATATTGAATGCATTTTACTCCTCTAACAGGCCAAAATTAATATAGTAGATAGGCCAACGGGTGTCGTCGGCAGCTAATTTAACACTCCCACGCTAAAACGTCTCCATTTCGCGCGCGGTTGTTATTCACACAGCGTTTCCTGCAGTTAATGGTATGTGGGGCGGCATAATATTGATATATTTATTGTGGGAGCTTTTGGTACCGCGGAGGAAACGTCATATTGCTTTTAAAACATTAGTCGGGTGTTATAGTTGCGCCTAACATAAAATATTCACACGTAGGACCATTTCTAAACGAAGTACCGTTAATCGATAACTATTTCCAAGTTGTCACAATTAGTTCACACCTATATATGCGGCCAATCATAGATTGGATGTGAAAAAGTTGGCTAATCTTACAATTTTGGCAATTTGTAAACGTTTGGCCAAGGATGGCCTTTGCGATATTGGCATTATTTTCGCATCTACTCAAACCGTTCCGTGAACAATGTTTTATCCTCATGGGTCGAAAAATCTCTTGTGGCCGACAGGGGACAAACTAATTGTATGGGAAACGGGGGAGAGGTCCTTAGCGTCTCATGTTTCAAACAAGCATCGCTAATATGGAGTGAGTGAATATGATATTCTTTATTATATTTTACCATTGTTATAATAATATTGAGCAGGCTATTCGCGGTAAATAAAATAAGGATACTGCGCGGATGCGTGAAGTGGTTGGATCGTATTGGCTTGCCGCAGGGTTCGATTTATATGAAGGGTCAAACGAAGATGCCGTTGTGATTAATTGTAACGGGCATACCGCGCGGATAAATCTTATATGGATGCACTCGGATTAACTCTAAACGGGCATTGAACGAGTATTTGGTCGTTTATATAGTATAATAATATAAACGAATAGTCTCAGACTTAAATTATGTGATGTTTGCCAAATTTAAAATCGAAACTTCACTTTTCGTTATATTCTATTCACAATCTAAAACGTCATTAATTTAATTTTTACTTTTCAGCTGAAACTTTTTCATTGGGTCACGGAAATGTTCTGGCCCCGGGCTATCGCAAAGTAAAATTTTTATAGGAAGACAGGCCAAGGATCGCGAATTATCTACATTTTTCTCCGAATTGTAATTATTACCGCCAGTCACCCAATTGAAAATCAAAATTACTGGGTTGGTCTTGACATGAAGTCGGCGGATTAAAGTGCACACCTTGCACACGTGCCCAGTAAAATATGAAATGCGTCTTTGGTTGTGGATTGTAGGAGAAAGGTTTCTCAAATAGCGATCCCACGAAAAAATGAATCGACATTTTTTTACTTGTCGGTTATCACCATTTGTTTAACATATCCGAGGTAATAAATATTTTTTCCCCTTATTTAATTTTCAAATTTTGAAAAGTGGAATGTTTGTTGGAACTCAGAACTTAAGGTGGGCACAGACAGAATACGGAAAACAATTTCAGAATCACTGCTCTAGGGCATCGTATATGCTGTTAGTGTTGTTTTCCGCAGAAACCTTTGTTAAGCACCCAGACCGACGTCAGTTATTTTTTCTTACCACCCAAAAACATGACAACCCCTCTGGCTATTCTTACTCTTAAGTTATGAGAAGCGCGTGCGTGTTCCTCATGTAGAAAAATCGCCCCGAGTGAGCCTAAATTACTTCTAGAAATCACGAGAATAAGGCTAACAGGAACACTTTGTAATCCCCACCAATTAAGGCATTTTTGTGCTACTGAAATCGTGTCCTGTTAATATTAAAAGCGTTTGTTATCGATGTAATGGTTTCGTTTGTCTAATTATGCCCAAACTACTGAAGCACCCAGCTATTTTAATTTTCTGTGATTGGCCTCATCACGCGCCGGACCAAAATATTCGTTGTATTGAATATAATCGGAACATGATTGGAAATATATTAATTAACCATCACGGCAATATTTTCACTCGTCGTCACAAATGCGTTATTCATAATTAAACAGTAAATTTTTGAATATGCTGTTTTCATTTACGATAAAAATGAAATACTACATATTCTTGTGTGTTTTCACTGTTTGAATTGAAAAATGAATAATTGAAAAAGAAGCATTATGAAAACTTGCTTTTCATGATAACCTGTGTTTTCAAGATTGTAATGGTTTACCATCTCTACATTGCACCGATTACTTGTAAAAAAAATATTTATAACCAAAATGAATTTTAAATACAGTTTTTGATCATTTTATGCCCCAAGGACCATTCCCATAACACGACTTCGGCGACTTTTTCCACAGACCGGCCCGAATAGATTTTCATTTTACCATCATCATTTCCGTCACCCAGTCGCAGACTCGCGGTCTTTTCTGAGATGAAATTAATTTTACAAACGCTGTCTAATTCCTAATTAGGAGTTGTTTTTCTGTTTTCAGAATTTTATGACGTTTCGTCATATGGCATTGGTGTGGGTGATCAAGGCCACGCGTAAGTGGCGGTTAGGCCCCGGGGCGGTTCTATGAAATTTTAGTGCGAAAAACAGGAACATTGTGCTAAAAACATTTGCCACTGTGTTAGTACATCGACTCACTCGCATCATCAAAAAACTAGACTTTGGCATCGTCTATCATATTTATTTTTTATCCCATTTGTTCTGGTACATAGCCATGTACAATCGCAGTTGGTGATGACAAAATATCCTTAATAATTAATTTACGAATCGAAGTAGACAAGGCCGCGATTACCGTTTAAGTTAACTTTCTTAGTTCAAATAAATCGGCTGCGATCGAATTAACGAATTTAATTCGGAATTTTTTGTATCCTTACATTTCTACGACAAAACAGGCTTTGATAATACAGTAATATAAATTATCTTGGTCAATGATCAGAATAGTCAAAGATAAAAACTCGTGTTTATACATTTTACGTTTTCAACTATACCCCATGGGCAATGTCTGGAGCTACACGCAATAATATTTGAAAAACATCGATATAAAGTGGACTGCTTTAGTTATACCCATTATTTTTCTAACCTTTTTTCGACAAAGTTATATGAATCAAACTGAATTAACATGATGATTGTGTCCAGGTCACGAGAGAGCATTGCCGGAATTTGACGTCCGGAAACCCGCAAAACAAACGTCACGATTTTTGGCGTTCTTCCCCGTCGAAAAAACATTCAGAACAAGATTTAATATTAAATATTTTGTACTGTTAAAAATATCGTATCGTTTGCCATCATTTATGATATACCATACATTGTGTGGTTAATATAATTTTGTTATTGTACTGTGCAGAGCAGCGGTGTCGCCCTACATCAATGGCCGGTCATACAGGTATGAGAGCGCGACCATCTTGGTTTGGCGGGAAAATGTAAATGCAAGCATTGATAGCTAAATTCATGTTAATTCGCTGTTCATCAATTTATATTATTTCAGTGAGGTCGTTTGAGGTTTTTAGGTCATTAAGTTGGTTAAACCAGGACGGAGTATTATGTATTGTAACTGGTTAACAGCGCTTTGGACACCCACGACAATGCAGTTAGGTTGAATAAATCGTTTAACGTTCTTTCGCCAATAATAATGCCAACGCTTTCGATTGAATAATAAACATGTTTTAACAAGTCTTGACTTCGCTATGTTTGACCTCGATTTTCCTGTAAAATTTTTGTCAGGGATTGATGATTCGTATGACCTACTACTATGCAAATTGCATGACACATATGGTCAATTATAACCTTTATTTAATACATTCAATTTTGGGAGCAATTTGGCTTCAGGCATGTAAATTTCACGATATTGTTCATGTGTTTCGTCATGTAATACTGTGAAAAGCAATATTAATAGGGCGTTAGAATTGGGGCTTATTAATAGTTTTTTTAATACTTCATAAGGTAGAATCATTCTAGAATATGTAAAATCGTCTCAAAAAAGTTCAGAATGACATTTCATGCTGTTGTGCGTGAAATGGGTACGCTTCCCTGCTAGTCGATTCAAATAAAAATTCTTGTGATACTAATTTCTGCTCTATCCATTGTCCATACATAGCAGGAGGAAATTTTAAAACATGTCTTTTCATGTCATAATGCAATCATTTAGATTGGGGAAATATAGATAATTTTCCAGTAGTGCCTATATATAGCATTCTGGTTTGCATATACTTGGCATTAATGATGTTGCGTCTACCAAGTTGTATCCAAATGGAATATCTCTAAATTTATATTAAACTAATTTGATGATAAGTTGGTTGGTGTTGAAAATATGTGAGAAATTCAGGAGATATCATGCCCAAGGGACAATGGGAAATATGGGAACATTTTTGTGTCATTCAGTGTATCATTCTTTTTTGTTCAAGCACACCTAGGGGATTTCATTAATTTTGGTAACTCCAAGCTCAAAAAAGTTTATAGTTTACTTTTATCCGGTTTGTTTCAGGTTTACCCCATCCTATTTCTGCTATGCTGATGATAGATTGTGAATTACATGATCCCCCGTAAATGAACAAATTTGTTAAGTAGTAACTAGTAACCGCTTTCGCTTTAGAGAAGATCCCCAGAGATGTTAAAACATTTCTTGTACATTTACTTGAATTTGCTATGATCTATATTCGATAAGTGGTGTTTCATGGTCTAATAATAAAGCAAGGTGGTTGATGAGTTGTTATTTCAATAGATAAAAAAATATGACAAAGTCTGTTTCTATGTTAGCTATATTTTACTTTGCATGAGGTAATTTCAATATGACACGGAATTCACGCATGCATATAACCCTTATTTCCGTTATCCTTAAGCAGTAAGTGCAGTGCCTACACAAATGCGTCAATTGTGCCTATTGTCTTTTTCATCTCAAATTTGTTAATGTAAATTTGTATGTACCATACAAACCCCTCGTGATTCATGACTAATTGGCTGATCTTGGTTGGCATTTCCCTATGATTTCTTGGAACTTTGTACCTTTTGTCTTATGATTTGAATATGTCAATACAAAAAGCTTAAACTTTGTAAAATATAGTTACATAAATTGTAGATTTGATGCAATTTTCAATCATAACTCAAACATAATCAGTATATCGGGTAGTTCTATATTGTTGTTACTTCTGCAAAAAGTTGGCTGTCCCCCAATTTTTGAAGGCGATATCTTGATTGATTAATAATATGCTTGGTCCACATATATACGGACGGACGATAAAGTTAGCTTACGTCACATCAAATTTCACAATTTTGACAGAGAAAACTTATGATTCCATTCATTTGTATTGTTACACATTGTTGTAATGCATAGAATATAAATATCGAAGATGTAATAGTTTTCCCAATTTGGGGAAATTCTCTGGTTTTAGTCATTCAATGAAATTGCTTTATATGACGAAAGCATGTGTGATATAATGTTTAAGCATTCGATTCACTCTTTATACATGATTTGTCACTCAAAAAAAAGTATTTACTGAGAAACGCTACTTACACATTTAATTTAAATAAGTTATTATTTTGTATTTCAGGTATTATGTTCAGCTTGCTACCTACAGATTCCATATGTTGTTGACAAATGCCAAGAATTTATTGTAACTCATGGCCATGTATCACCTCAGAATACATTTCCTGCAATACCTGATCAGAGATATCTTCCTAACAAAGACTCTGACAATCAGGTAAATTTAATAGAAACCTTATTAAACTACAGAAAATCCAATTTCGCAAATGGAATTTTCAATTTGCAAAGTTGTCATTTTTCACTTTCTTACTTATGTTACTTTTCACTGTCTCAAATTGCTCTTATAAAGGGTATTTTTTATCAAATGTCTTGTGGCCTCTTGTGGTAAATTTGTTGCTTTCATATTTTTATTTATAAGAGTTCATTAAAACCTGAGAATATCCAACAGAAAGGGTCTCAAATTTTTTTTTTAATTTTCAACAAGGCACATTGGTTAGCACTCTTTGACATGATTACATTAACCATATAAGATTATGAGGGACAAATTTATCCATTGGTCAGCACAAATGCACCAAAGGATTCATGTATGAAGTAGGCTCAAACGGTAGAGATTTCCAAACTTTCCTGTAGTTTCTGCCTTTTACATTACATAGGAACTACAAAACTGTCATCATATCAAATCACCATCATCTACTTTAAGACTGGTTATGTTGATAAATATATATATAATATAATATCCTATATAATTCTTTCTATAGGAATGCGAGCTAATAAACACACCTCCATCACCTGGTAATCAATCAGGAACAAACAGTAATCGAGGTGAAGATGTAACTGGTGTTGGATCACCTATCGTCAATGATGAACCTCATGATTTGAGTCCTGAAGGAAAATCAGACAATGTGAGTTTTTCTTCGCAGTGTGGATGAATATTTTGTATTATAAATAATTCCTAAAATACCCAAATTTCACAAGTTCTTAAACATCAGTTGGTCAGATGCTGAAAGCAATTTAAGAGTCCCTTTACATTATTTTGGATGAATAAGTTTAAGACATCAAGTTGGCTAGTGATGTTGACTCGAATGGGAATGGTCCTCAAACTCTCATGAAATGAAGCCCCCGTCAAACACCTTCAGTACTTTGTCAACACATTTTCGTCAGTTATTTTATGTGTCACAATTACAGTAATAATAAAAAACGCCAGCAAATGAAAGCAATAAAGTACATGCATGCAGTCAAATACTTAATTAAACAAATCACAGCCATTACTTTAAATTAATATAGTCATCGAAATGGGCGATGTCATTTGCTTGTGGCTCCTAGAGAACTGCTCCTTGGGGGACTGAGGGCCATTTCGAAAAATTCTTTACTAGATGCTTCGAACGTTTCGAAAAATTTTTATGTGAGCTTCTCTACAATACCAAGTCAATTCATCCAAGAGCTCAGTGTAATGTGATAGAACTTTATATTTAAAAATAGGCACATATAGATGATATAATGACCAAATATATCTTCTCATTTTTCGATCAGCTTTTGATCAAACAAGAAAATGCAGAAAATTCATCTGGCAATGGAGAGCAAGCGAACTCAGATAGTAACCCAGCAACAAGAGCACTTATTGAATTTTCTAACCAAAGCAGACTAAATCATATCCTGGGTGAAGGAAATCCTCACAGAAATGGAGCTTTGAAAATGCTTTTGCAGAATGGTGAAGGGCAAGGTTAGTAGGCTATACATGTAAACCAGAGAAATTATTTATATGACATATTTATATGCTTTTTTGCTCTGCACAAGCCACTACTGATACGGTAGGAGCTACCTTATTTTGAATAGAATGGAATCTTTATGATTTGGCATGGCCTACGCTATTTGTTACATCTTGAGTAAACTGGTGGGCATGGTATCTGAATCTGATATTTCAGCCTGCGATGCCATCATGGTTGAGTATAACGCTTCAACCATTACGACACCACGCTTCTAAATATGTAGAAAATTTTGAATAAAAAAGTTTAATATAATAAGAAATTGGTTATTTTTGAAGTTTTGCAAACATTGTTATTTAATTTTCCAACAAGTAATTCCAAATATTTACCATTTTGGTAAATACAATCCTTAAATCCTATATCAAGCCAAATGTGTTTTCCTCAGGACCTGATGGTGATTTAATTGACCATGAATCACTTGCAGAATATTTCGCAAGAAATGGACATCCAGCTGGGGAAAATCCATACGGTTCAATTATACTCGGAAGATCATCGCCATCCACTTCTGTTGAACAACATTTGTATTCCATGACAAAAAATATAAGGTCAGTTTAATTGAGATTCATTAATACCAATGTTTATCTGATCAGAGCGACTAGTATTTTCAGAAGGACAAAATCTTTCTGATTTGATCTACGAGCTCAATTTACCTGGGTGATATTGTGAATCTGGGGTTTGAAACCTGATATCTTTACCTGCGAAACCAACATAGTTGCGTCTTTTAGGTCTTGTGCAGTTTCGAACCTCAAGTACTCCTAATGGGCGTAATTTTTGAATGGTGGGGTTAGGATTGACATGTGCTAAAATTGTTATGCTACGCCCACTAGAAGTACTTGAGATGCGAAATTATACGAGACCCAGGCTTTCCTTGGCCATGCACCTTTAATGAGTGTGCCTCATTCTTATATCAAAATCAATATTTATTTCCATCAGGGAAGTGCTTAAATAATATGAAACTTAATTTTTATTATTCCTTTTTTAGTTGTTTTTGTTTTTATAATTCATATGTAATATTTGATCATGTCTATTTTGCTTCTCAGCTCTAACAGCCCCAGCAAAGAAACAATGACATCATCACCAACCAGTTCAGTTTCGCAATATTTGCTTGCAATGAAGAAAGAAAAACCTAAGAAAGAATACAGGTATGAATCATATTGGAATATTTCATGTGACAGAATGCAGTTATGAATGGGTTGGGTTGCTTAAAATTGACATTTTGTTCAATTAAATTTTTTTGTTGTTTAGTTATAGTTGAGTCGCTTATTTAAGTTTAATTTAAGTTCAAGGCCATCTGGCATATATATATGCATATATGTCCTGATTTGAGTCTATTTAGTCAGGCAACGGCAATACATTGTGGGGCTGTACGAGTCATCCAACCTGAGGCTTTTTGTGATTTCAGTGAAAATCTAGTTTTGCTGAAGTGACCTGAGCCAAGTCATTCTGAATGTTTTCAAAAAAAAAATAGTCAAATCTATAAAAAAAAGTATGCCTTTAGTCAAGTGGCTGGCTGAGTCATCCAAACTGTCTTGAATTATCAGTATATCTCTTGGACCTCCTGAAGTATGCGCACCAAGATGGCGCACAACTTGAACTCAATTGTGTACCAGATTAGGGTTCAGGTTGTGCGACATCTTGATGCGCATACTTCAGGAGTACCTATCTGGCTATCTTAGTATATTCAAATACAGCCTAAGATATACACAAAATCAGAAAATGTATGAAATTAAGGAAAAAATGAATCCTGATCTCTTAGGATTGCGAGCTGTGTTGTTCGTGTTTAAAATTGTTTTGTAATGTGTTGCATATAACATATATTTATCTAATCCATCTAAAATGAAATATATTCATTTTATATTTATTCATATTTTTTTCAGATGTGAATACTGCAACAAGTTATTTGGACGACAACAACATTTGAAACGCCATATTTTAACCCATACTGGTGAACGTCCATATCCATGCAATTTATGTGAAAAAAGGTTTCGTCGATCAGAACATCTAAAGGTATGTATGTATAATGTACAAATAGCCTGTTTACTAATTGTCAACAGATGAATTCAATATACGACTTCATGGTTCGTCATGCAGCTCTCCAGAAGTGTGTGTACCAATTTGGAGGTAACTAATTTTGTTCGCCTGCTTTACATCAAGTTGTGTGAAGTGACTGAAGCCTATGGGCAGATGGTATATTCATGTGGCTAACACACACAGTCCCTGAACTTGTAATAGAAATAAAATAAGGAAAATCAGAATAAAATTTTACTCAAATTATTCTGACAATTTAGTATGTTCCAAGAATAACATGATCCTTATTTAAAGTAATTTAATGACATAACAACGTAGTCAGATTGATTTGCAGATATTCGATTCATAGCCATTAGTTGGTCACTATATAAAGAATGCTTTTTTGGGCATTATATTTACGGGTGGGATGCGTTTTTTAATCTAATTATTTCTGTTTTCAGCATCATCTCGTGAAGCATCAACAGGAAGCCAATATAGCTGGCAACGGTACAACAAACCAATTTGTAGATTTCAATTCGACTTCATCTGCAACATCAACTGGAAGAAAAAGGTAGGGAAGATTTTTTTAAATTTTCCCTATATTTCTAAGAATCGTAAAAAGTACAGTACAGTAGTAAATGTATATGAATTCCTTGTAGGTGACATCTCCTGCTACCTTTGATAAAAGTGACGGCACATCCATTTGATTAAGGATATACTCACCTTAATGGGCAATTGAGCATTAAGCAACTCTCCATTCTGGAACATGATCATTAGTGAATGTTTAGTTATGATGAAACATAAGTAATATAGTAAAAGATCGAATATGATGTATTTATTTTAGAAACTTGATGTGAAAAAGCTATTCTTCCAGAAAAAATATGTCTATTATATTTTATTAATATTAATAACCTTACCAGATATTGAGAACTGGTACAACTTTTATCTCTCTACGAAAAGTCATAGAACCGAAATTACAATAATGGATCATATTCAAGTCATTTCCAACCCAGTTTAACTCAAGCCGAAATTGTTTTCTGTAGGCCTAGAAAAGCAGCACCATCCGATGCATACAGTATGTCGAAGATGATGTTGGTGTCTTACAATCAACAACAACAAGCAAATGAATCAAATTCAGTCCAAGATAATAAAGTTGCAGAAAGAGATCTCATTGGAAGGTAAATAGCTACACAGCATTTAATGTTCTTTTTAAGCGGATCCCAAACTTTTATTCGTGTGGCGCCAAATTATCAGGGAAAAACTCACGGCGAACTTACATGAAAAAAAAAAATTGCTGCCTTTAAATAAAACTTAATTTTTTGATTGTAACAGAAAATAAACGACATAGAAAGGTTAGACTACATAGAATTTATTTATTCATACACGTAGCCTTTAAAATAAGAAACAATAAAACATTCATAATACTTACAATATGGGAATTATTCAATCATATATTAGTTATGTTTAACACAATTGTGTTAATTTTTGTGGTGCACTTAGCAAATCGTCGGTGGAGCACTGTTTTATTGTATTACCATCGCTTCAAATTATTGTCAATGCCACTTGCATACGGTATGGCATTTAGGTTGCTCAAAGCTAGTTAGCAGGAATCAAGAGACTAGACTGTGTTAGATGCTAAGATATCAGAATGAAAATACCATAAATTTTTTTCCATATGCTTTATGTATCGATTAATCTTACATATAATCTATGGTTATGTATTTGGCTACGTTTGCATTTGAAATCTGAATCTATATACTATTGTGCTTGATGTCATTTGATAATGCAAAACTTTTTACTCTCAACTTAGTATATATACATTGCATAAGTATATTTACATATAGCTAAACTTTCACCAGTTGGATTCTTTCTTTATTGTTTGTTCACTCTGGCAATAACCACTTTGCAAAGAGCATTTTATTTTTAATTTTATGATAATTTACATTCTTTTTTACAGTAATCCAATACTTTTGAACAAACTGAATAGTGGGAGTGCATTGGATTCTATAAGTGAAAGACTGGCATTTGCTGCTTCCCAACGCGGTGAAAATGAGCAAGATAATTCGTACTCAAATGCAGCTGGTTCACCTGTTGCACTTAATCTTTCCAGCAAAGGTAAGTCATTTTTTGAAAAATGAGCTAAATATACAGGGTGAACCCCTAAAATACGAAACCCATCAATTTCTTCATTACTTCTATGAAAATGAAGAAAATTTATTGACACTTGAACTTCTGTGTATGATGGTATCCAAAAGTTTCAGTAATCTAGGACACTTTGCACAAAAGTTCTCTCTAGAATATATTCCATTTCCATGACATTAGCTCTGTCTTTTATTGTTCACCCTGTATCTGAAAATTCTAAGTGGTCTTTCGTCGGTCGGCATATTCATGCATTTTTTTGATGTAGCGTTTCTGCTTTTCAAACAGTGTAATGATAATTCCCATCATAATAAAACCAAACTTAGTTTCAACAGATATTTAATATGTCGTTGAAATATCCTTTTTAATAATATTTTTTACACAGACATGACACAAACGGTTACAAAAGTGCAGGAAGTTTTTAACGAACCAAGAGAATCACCATCTCATAATGCAGCAATCGATAGTTCACCATCGGAAAATCAGCAACTAGAGCATGGTAATTCACCACAGAATGGTCTAGATATGTCAGTTACTAGCAGTAATACCGGTAATGGTGAAGGAAATACAGAAGAATTAAACAACAGTGTTGATGATGAAGGAATGACAAACAGCGAAGATTCTAAACAGAGTTCTAGCCCGGCAGATGCTCAGGTTAGTTTCAAGATGGCCTGATGGTAATTCCTCATATTTAGAATATTTGAAATTTTTAGAAAAAATTAAACAACCCTGGTTTGATTTATCATACTCACTGTCTAATTTTTCTAACCTCTGCTGTTATGCTTAGAAGTGCTTAATGATTAGGCCTACTTAGAAACTGGTTTCTAATTCATATTGTGAATGTTTTGGTTTACCACACACTTGTAATCATTGTTTCATTACTTGTTATTAATTTGTAATTATTACTTGTTTACAAGTAATAAGATTTGGTGGTGATGCTTTATAGTTTGTAACAAAGCCACAGGAGGGGCGGTAAATTTGTGTTTCCTCTAAGGGCAAATAAATTTTTCACATGTTGTGTGTGAATCTACTGTACCGTACTTAAAATATTCCACGAGTTTTAAATCCTTCGGAAACGGTATTATAATTTTACTATTATTCTGCATTTATTGACTCATTGTATTTTTTGCAATATATCTGGAATATGATGTACAATGCTCTTTCCGGAGATTTTCAAAAGATTCTTATATAATCTGATTAACATATTGATATTTAATCGTTTATGATTGAGTTGGTCCTACAATATTAGTTTATTGTAGTTTTTTTGGTTTCTGGAAAAACGTATCCATCCCAATTCTTTTCATTGCAATTAAATTTATTAATTTTTCAGAATGCTCCCAATGCAATGTCCATAGAAAACTTTACAAGTGAAGTTGTCACTCCAGAATTGAAACGACTGTTTGCTGCTATGGATGGCTGAAAATGAAGAAACAAAAACTGAAATTTCAAATAAAACAATGTTATGCATATAATTTCGAATTGACTTTAATCGGTGTGACTTTATTATTTCTGCTTAATACTGAATAGTCCTTCCAACCATGAAATATTATTGACTGGACGCTCATAACGCTTTCACTCAGAAATGGTATTGTTTTATACCAACCCAACACCATCAGTGCAGATGGTGTATATTATATTCGATAGTGTATTTGCATTTTGATTTTACTATCTTTTTGAATTCTTGCAAACGAGTGTTCAGTTTAAAATGAATTGACGGGTAACACAATCTGAGAAGACCTCATAATGATTTGGATAGTGAAAATCACTACTTCTCTTCTCAAAATCACCACAAACTCTTGAATTAAATTTTCGATAATTTGACATATACAATTCATTCTATGTGAATTAGATCTGTTGAAGGGCATTCCAAACAGAAATTTCCACATATGAGCTAACTAATTCCCAGAAATACATGGCGTCAATAAAGTCACTTTAGGGTGAAAATGAATTTTTGAGACGAAATAAATTTATTGATTTTCGCAAAACTTGCATGCATTGGTGGGTAAAATGTGAATATTATTATCAATACTATATTTACTTCATAGGTGAAACACGAGCAAAATTTGCCATTTTTATTGATTTTATCTATCCTTGCTATTTTATTATTGTTTTGGGAAGGATTTATACTTTTTTGTCATTGTAAAGAAAATTTTGGTTGTAATTGGTAAGACTAGTAAAAGATGCAATTGTGACATAAAAATATAACATTTCAATTACAGGGCTGTGGTTTCATTCTATAGCAATTCTTCGATTCATGTAATGTATAATATTTTCGGAATTCTCACCCACTAACTTACAACGTATGATTATGGATTTACTTATTCACATTTTTTCTATTTAACGGATGGTGCAATTTCCAACATTTGAGATATTTGTTAATATTTTTCGGACACAATACGTACTACATTGCAAATACTGTTTCAATGCATGAAAAGTGGATTGATCAGCTTTATTTAAAAGTTGTATCATTTCATTTTTGATGCAAAAAATGTCTTTTTAACAAACTATTTTCGCTGTGATAACAACATATTTATCAATGAAAGCATTATCATGACATTACCATTCCGAATTTAGCATATTATTGCTCAGTTTTTTTTTTTGGCTTCAATCTTTTTTTGTTTTTGTCTGTCTTGATGAACTTGATCGCCACTTTATTATCGCCATTTACCACATATGGCGTTTAGAGATGTATCATACATATAAGACATAATATATATGGATGGATCATCTATTAAATATTTTATGTGATGATTGATTGCTATATTGATTTGATATAGCTAGATTGCAGCTGAATCTTGCCAATTTAGTTTATATTGTATTTATATTTATTTCTCTACAAATAAGAAGAGGTTATATTTTTGGCTTTTCCAAAATTTTGATTTTCTTTGTTAAAGTCAGTGAATCCAGTCAATAAAATATAAGCGCTCTTTATGTATGTTTTTATTTATTCATAGCTTGTCTTTATTAGGTTCACACAAATTTGGGTCAAAACAAAGGTATTCTGGTTAAAAGTTTCATTTGGCACATAAATTATAAAAAATTAAATGGTTTTGTGACTTAAATGTCCACGTATTCAGAGAATCTTGAATTTTGGAATCTGTTTAAAAAGTTAGAAAACTGAACTTCTTCGTTATAAATTTGCTTCCTCTCATGTTGCTGTAGCTGTGTTTTTCATTGAGTAAAGAAAAAATATGATGACATATTATAGTTGTTGTGGCTTTTGGTTGACATCTTTTTATTCGCAATTTCACACACTTTGGAGTTTAACTTGCAATATTTTATCTTGTTATACGTACTAAATTATTTCTAAGTATTATTAAATCCATGCTGGAAATATTGTGCATTATATGGACTAAATTGCTTACCGGTTCATTGAAATGTATCTGACATGGAGTAATATATTGAACGCACTTTTTGACACAATTGTTGGTTGACTCATAGTTGGTCACGGCTAATTTATACGTACTATAAAAATTTTGGAGCAATATTTATATCTTGGTATTTTGTTATCTGCGGCGCTGGTATCCTAACATCTAAGATCCATGTACTGTAATATCTTATATCATATCTGGGGCATATTGACTGAAATTTCAGATATGATGCTCAAATAATTTAACTTATCAAGATATAGCCATTTGAGATTATTCCATGTATTGCGTATTTTGTTATTACTTTACTATTCCATGTAATATTTTTGTTAAATCAAACAGGGTCATGTATAAATATCCTACTTGATGTACTTTTTGCAGGGCACATCTTTGGTTAGCTGTTATGTCTAGTATAATAATCACTATTCAGACAATATTAAGCTGTACTTTGGTGTTGAACCTTGTAATAATTCATTTTTCACCTACTGAATATGGCCGAGTTATATGAGATGATATAGAAGTGTTGATGAAAAAATTTGTCAAGGCAAATTCTGTGAATATTTTCTTTGATTTTACCAATGTCGCCTTTTTGTGAAATACAAAATACAAAAAGCTACCTATGGGATTTTATTTCAAAGAGTACTGACGGGAATGAAAATGGCGTATATGTAGGAAAATGTAAGCTATGAACTGACCTCCTACTAACTATCAACAATGCTGGTTGCGGATTGGACAATGGCAAAAAAGAATGAAAACCGGTACTCTGACTTAAAAATGACTGACCCTCTACTAACTATCAACAATGCTGGTTGCGGATTGGACAATGGCAAAAAAAGCAACGAATTTTCTGACTTAAAAATGACAATGGTTGGTTCTATGAGAATATACGCACCCTTTCAAGTGATTGAACAGTCTCGTTATGTGCTGTCGCTCAAGTGCAGCAGCAGTGGGATTCCGAGGGTTCTTGGGCTTTCGTGATATCGACAGTCAGACGACAATCCGTTTTTTGCCTTCCTGTTTCAGACGCTTGTCGACCGCGGAAAATTGGTAACGTGCACCGCGGCTGATGATCAGCGTTCAGAAATTCATGAAAAGTGTGTCAAGTTAAGATAGTCGTGGGTCAATAGTATCCTGATAGCATCATGGGTATTGTTTTTAAGGGTAGTGGCTTCACAGCAGCACAGATTATATGCGAGAGCATTACCGAACTCATCGTCGTCGTAGGGTAGTTCACGTGACCGCTGGTCGGTTACGGCTTCCTCCACCATAAAGCCTTTGCATCTGAATACAAATAACTGGCTAACTAATCCCATTCCCGACATAGACTGATAACCGGACGAGAGGCCGTGGTTCGCCATATAATTATTCCGTCTCATCGGCTTACCTTTTCAGGGAATGAATATGAAAATCCTATCCTAACTGGACATAATGCAAATTAATACGCATCCGGGGATTATTCGCAAAATATATGAGGGTTTTTATATGGATTCTTTGTAACACTTTGAACTTAGGGTTTGAGGTATGATTCATAACATTTACTATAGTAGAGATAGAGTTTAGAGCAACTTTTTTGTTCGAGGTGGACTAATTGAATAAAGGAAAATATGTTTTATTTCGGTCAAAGCAGGAAATCTGCGTTCACTGAGCCCTGAAGATGCAAATGGCGAGATTATTTTCATGGATTATGCATTGATGATTAAATAGAATTTATAAGCAAATAAACAAAACTCATCCAAACTTGCTTTCCTGTTAGCCTAAAGCTCACATGTCCGCATGTTGAAAGGTGGACGTCTTGATTACAAATATATTATAACGTACATGCAATTATGACGTAACAATCACACTTACTACAAAGATAGGGTAATTCCTACTACATTCGGCTTCAATTTAATAAATACAACAAGTGACCTAAATTTTGATGAGTAAAATGCAAAAAAGGAAAAACCCTAATTTATTAACATTTCATAAAATTCGTTGTTCATTACGAATTTTATGTAAAGTGCAAAATTCTGTTGATTGATGTATTTTTGGCGTTACATGAGTCTAATCGTCATTTTTTCAAACTGCACGTTTTGCAACTATCAAAAATGAAATTTTACGTGGACTTTGAAATTTGGCTTTGGTTGAAATTTGTAGATATCTTCCTTGACTTACACTCCAGCAACCCACAAAGTTTTAGGAAGGCGGATGACGAAGAGTGAATTAGAGTAAATGTGAAAAACTAAATAGGGAAGCTTGGTGCTAATTATTGTAGCCAGTCTGTGTTCTCTCGGAATCCAATATTAAATTCATGTTGATGTTTGTGCAATATGTAACCAATAAGAAAAAGAATAACTCAAATTAGTGGATAGATATCAATTTTAAAATACAAAACATTCTGGTTTTGATCTGGTATACAGTTTTCCGAATAAATAGTACCGATCAAACAACGATCTCTAGTCATAATTCAGCTTGACTCAAAATTAATATTTTCCTTATTCATCATTATATATATATATATATATATTTGTTATATACATATATTTCATAAACACTGACGTGTAATACACCATCGAGATGAGAGGAAATTATTTTTTTGACAGGAAAAACTATTGTATGGTTTTGCAATAAAATATAATTATTCAAATGTAATCAAAATTCGTCTCCACAGTCTCTATTGACGGAACTATTTTGGGCAAGAACGATATATGCGTCATGGTTGGCTAAATGACCATCTTAAAACAAAATTTCAAACATAACATCAGCATATGTTTGATCAGTCGTGAATCGCACATACTACAAAATCTCCTTAGCGCAATATATATATCTTCTTCCTGTCTTGAATTTTGTTGGTTTTGTCGGACGTCCAAGAGCCTCGAAGAATTAGTTTTAGTATGGATTATTTTCGTAATTTATTAACACATTTCATGAACGAAAAAATCACAACCAAGTATGTAATACAGATAGATCGATCACTGAAAAATGAATATTTATATTTATGATGACCCACTGTGATCATTCACGTGATAGATTTCGCATCTTTTTTCTTTTGCTGGTAAACTCAAAGGTAAAAGCCTATGTCTCCAATCGGTAAAA
This sequence comes from Styela clava, assembly GCF_964204865.1. Classification (NCBI taxonomy): domain Eukaryota; kingdom Metazoa; phylum Chordata; class Ascidiacea; order Stolidobranchia; family Styelidae; genus Styela; species Styela clava. Next base: position 9,414,907 of record NC_135257.1, on the reverse strand, counting down.
GAAAATAATATGCCAAATATATTAATTAAAACATTAATGTAATATACAAAGGAAAATATTTCAACTTCTTGGCGAGGATGTAACATTGAAAATAATGCACTTATTGCTTCACTCACAACACATACAACAGTCGCAATTGTAGCCCTCCTCACTACTCCTGTTATCGTATTTAACTCGGTCTCTCTCCTGTGTTTGATAAGGGGTAAGCAAAAAGAAACACAAGACCAACCTGGAAAGTAACAGAAACGATATGACGAATCCATATTCAACTACATTCATCCAAGGAGCCGCAACACATCCGTGCATTGTTGCCTCATAATGATGAAATACGGTCACTAAAATTATTGCCAAGAATAGACAAGCAATCATTACTATGAGAACAAACCAACTACAAAAGCGAATGAATTTCGGCGACAAATGCTTCAGTATAGGTTCGGAGTATAGCGTTCTTTGCTTGATCCAAAGCACAAGATACGTTAAAGTTTCACAAGCATAAAATAATAACATCATTGCTTTTCTTTGAGTATTGCAGGTATGGTCATCTGTTGCTTTCGGTAAAAAAGATACGATTCCCCTTCCACATGCAGCAAGACAAGCCAAAAACAAACAAACGTTCATAGCATTTTTCGTTCGACATTTTGTTCTATGGTTTGGCGCGGCGGTCTCTTTCCCTTTCCTCTCATCAATACGTTTTTGTAAAACGAAATATGTCAGCTGAGCAACAAATAAAACGAAGCAGAGTAACGCAAAGATGCATTCTATTATCTTCATCGTCAAATAATCGACATGCCAGTCATATGCAGAATCAATAGGTTCCGAAAAGTTACCAATGAAAATCGTTGCATTTTTGTCCTCATATTTATTGGATGCAGGCATATTCTCAACGCTGTCTTTTCAATTGACTTGCCGGTACTAACACCGCTTCAGAAGCGGTGCTTCTCAAACTTGCGCAATTAGTAGGCATCAAGATCAATGGTTCCATCGCTCCCTTTATTGCTTTCAATTTCAGTCATAGCAGGAAATCCGGGTTTACTGAGCCATGAAGATGCAAATGGCTAGATTATTTTGAAGGATTTTGCACCGATGAATAAATAGAATTTGTAACCAAATAGACAAAACTCGCTTTCTTTTTAGCCTAACTAAGCGCAGACGTTGACAGTTAGAAGGTGGTAGTATTGTTTACAAATACATTATGACATGCAATACAATTACAACGTAACAATCACACTTACTACAAGGATAAGCCAAATGCAGAAATATTGCCAGTTTAACCCTGGATACTCAAATCTTACAAGCTTGCCCGTTGCACGCGTGCCTATGTGTAATACGAAGACCGTATTTTCATTTTCTAAAATTCCAAAAGGCTCCGTGGCACACCTGAGATTCTCTTGCGCACACTAGTGTGCCGCGGAAGACAGTTTAGGAAACGCTAGTTTAGAGTATAGAAGTGAACCTATGGATCGTTTTATTAAATTGTTGGTGTTGTTATTCCCTTATTCATCTTGTTGTTATTGCAGTAGTGGTAAAAATCACTCTTCTCTTGCCCTTATAAGACCAATTGATTTGAAGAGTGTTGTTACCACTAGAAGGCTATTACTTTTATTTCATTTCAAAAAGTTCGGTGGACTCTGGCCTCTATTTGATTTGTTTCCTAACTTTGAAGTTGTGTGAAGACGTAATCAAAAGTGAACAATGCGAACCCCGTGACGTCACCGCGATAGCATTTCAGAGATCCGGTGCTAAAGCTAGTAGGCTACTGGTAGTGGCAATGTAATCCATTCTTTTCCACAGTTCCAGCATCATTGAGAATGAGATTTTTGTGGAAAAAAATTGTTTTGACTTTCGTGGTATATATTTGATCATTGCTTTATTGTTTCTGGTCATTGAAGCATGTTATTTAATCGCTGCGATTCTTTGTCACCCTGGGAATAGACTTTTTGTTTTTCAAAAATATTTTAAGTATAAGTATAAGTATAAGTTTATTTCGACTCCATAATCAGCAATAGACGATAAAAAAAAATAGATAAAAGTAAAAGTAACTGATTATAGAATCGGGAAAGCGAACAAAACCTAGAGTAAGGTTTGAAACGTACAGATTTTAGATGGAAAGGTATTGATAAAAAAAGTAGTACGTGTTCGCTCACCCAAAAGTAAAAAAAAACTAAATAAGGCACGCACGCACACACACACACACACACAATCATCGAGACATGATACTGTCGGAAGCGAAAAAAGCGAGACTTGAAAGTAAAAAGGAAGGAAAATATACAAACAAATAAAAAAAAATGAATAAATTCTTTTGCCACACCAAATTAATAATTTTATGAGGATTGCTAAATTGGATACCGAATTAGTCAACAAGAGTAATGTATTGTGGATAGAAAAGTATTCCTCAAAAGGTATCGTCAAGCTGATTATAATTGGAGTCACCTAATGCCAAATTGCCCAATCAGAATTGCCAAGTTGGATTTATGAAGAGGTGGGCTAGACCTGCTTCACTCATCAAATAGAAGCCACAACAAGCCAAATCATTTTAAATACTATTAATCAATAACAGTACCGGTAATCATAATTAAAATTAATTAGGGCGGTATGATACAGAGGTAGGAAAATTGGTTAAGGGAATATATATGGTGTTTAAGGTTCAAGTAAGGTTCCTAGGGTCATGGATTATAGGCAAGTAACTTTAATTGAGGTTGTTGATCCCTGCGGTCAGTTCAAATTCATCACAGATGATTCATCAGTCTGCAAGTTTTGTTGATGTATACACCTTTCATGCTGACATAGATAGCATATAAATTGATCATCATGACGTCCTGAAAAACGAAAAATATATCTGCGAGTACAATATTCAATGATTGAAAATAAGGAATCAATAGAAAACTACCCTACACCTTCGAGTGGAAGTTGTTGAATTGTGTAAATATTGATTAATATTAATTAAATATCATTAGACTGCTAGTTGACTGAGAAAGAAGAGATTGTGGTTGGGACACATTTTCGTTTGTTCCGTTCGATCGTTTTGCTTGATCGTTATTGTTGCTTGGTTGATTGTAGTTGTTATGAAAAACGCCGCCTTTCTCTCCAGCTGCCAGACCAATCCATCTCAGAAAAGTTTCATTTCCTAAAGATAGTTTAGGTTTTATTCACTTGCAAAAATACTCACTCACTACTAAATATCAAAATAATATGTGTTCGTGTTCTATTTGCTATTTTGATATACATTTAAATCTATCTTTCGATAAATTATAATTGCGCATGAAATTTGACAATTGTATTCAATCAAGTATTGGGTAAACGGTAAAGAATCGTGGTTTTGAGTTTGGACAGTGATTATTCGTGAAAATATATAGATTACCTGATGCTCTGATTAAATGAACCAACCAATGAAAGAATCAAAGTCATAGTATAATTTTACAGTACAGCCGCTATCATCTTAGCAGTTACCATGGAAAGATTCTAAAGTCCTTCGTTCTGTTAAGTCGGTGATGAGCTTTGCTCCGAACAAAATTTCTTTTCAGGAGAAAAATTAATTAAAATAAAATGACTCCTTGAGTCGATCGAATATATATGTACTTTATATTTAATAAATCGATATGAATGTGACTGTTTATGCCCTTTATCAGGCACTTTTATCGCGGCTGTAATATAATTATATCTTGGAATTTAAGGCGCACGAGATTTGCTCATGGATGCGTGTATATAGTTATCTTATTGGTTCATCTTTTCACAACAAACAGATACGGTGCCTTTTGGAAATTCCCCTGCATGTAGATAGAAAGATACACGCAAGATAGTGATTCCAAGAAAAATATGTTGTCCGGTATTTTACATACTCGTCCGCTTACGTAACGATAGATTTGATCAATGCCTATGCCTGTAATATGATTGGAGCTCGTTTGTGGTTTTATTTTATACGTAATCTATTAGATCTCCTTATTTATTTACCCGAGTAAAGAGAGAATGTTTTTGGACGGCACATGACAGAATCTTTATGTTCGACAAGTAGAATACTTAAATTGAGTTTTTCAACGCGAGGTTTTGTGCCCCATGCCTCCCAAAACTGACACTGGTTCTGCATAGTTTGGGAACCACAATGCGTGCGATTTCAAATGTCAGTGGATCGAATCATCGGCCGACGTCACATATGTCCAGACCTCACACAGATATATTCGGCCGTGAAATTTTTGGTTACTTAATTTCATGAATTCTAAAGTCAAATGGTTGTTCGTACACAGATTTGTTGCCGGCATTAGTATGACCCCTTAAACACATGCAACCCTAGATTCTTCCAAACTATTCACTTTTTTGGCAAATGAATGTTTTTCAATAAAGTAAGAACATCAACGATTAATACTTCACTGATGTTGTGTTAAGAATGTTACAAACCACAGAAGTCGTTAGAATATCAATTCAACAGAAAACCGACCAAGTTTGGTGCTGATCGAATAACAATTGCAGTGTCAAGTTGACTTTAATTGATTCACGAAATTTTATACAAATAGGATTGGTGTATATTGAGCTAAGTAATTTTTGTTGACCTCGTGCATGCATATGTAATGAGCTTGATTTGCGAGAATTTTATGTACAATAGAAGATCATAAACCAGCAGGTCATCTTTGTTGGCATATTTTATCACAGGAAGCCCGACTTTCGATTTAATCTTCCCACCAACTGAAGAGAGGAATATTTTATTTCGTTTGCAGTTCGATGAACTCGTTACCATGCTAAGTAATCCGGTACGTAATTTAATTCAGCTAATTTAATTCTGCATGCTATATGCCAAATGAAAGTCGATAGGGCGACAATCACAATGTACTTTATCGCGATATTTCAATGTTTCACGAAATCAAACTTATAGCGTAAGCGTCCAATTTTCGCGACGATATTTGTAATGTATGATTTATATATGACGAGAGCACTTGATCATCGATTTTCTACGTGTCTTTTTCGCTATAGCGTGACATTTCGAGGGTATTGTCGCCAAAGATATGGTTCCACGTCGCCAACAGTACAAAAGAATATTGAATAAACTTTCTCGAGCCCAACCAAAAAGGTAGCAAAGTAAACAATATCTCATTACTACATAGTATAGACGGACTTGGTTTTTAGCACATAACATACACGTTATTGTGTAACAGGATATTTGATTTAAAGATGTTTCAGTAAATACGGATAACTCTGTTGAATAATATATAAAAAGTTAGTAACAACAGGTTATGACATTTTGGCGAATGGTCAGAAATATTGAAAGCATTTTACGATTAATGCTGAGATTCCAGAAGTAGGCAACATTGGGTATTCTACAAATTAATCGGAGGTTAAGATCACAGTATAAAGTATTGAAGCAATGATCCCATGTAGGCGGGTTCAACACTGGAAAGAGCTTGGTTTAGCAAAATTCCCGGGTTATTTTGTGTGCCATTCAAAAATTTAAATTGCTGTCACGTCATGGTAATGTTAAAAGCCTTAAACGTGAGGATCGGAGAAATCTAACGAGCCGAGTCCGTAAAAATTTCATGCATAAAATTCGTCGATTGCAACTTAGTGCATCAGTCGGAGAATAATCCTGTTTGATAAAAGTTTCGGGAAGTTATATATTTTGTAACTGATAAATAATAACTGACACTGATAACTTTGATATTATCACATATTTTCAAATAGGTTCAATCGTCATGTATCATATCCACTTGCAAATTTTGATAGCTGGTTTCGTAGTTATTTTGAACGTGGATGCTGAAGTTCTGTTTCCCAAGGATCAATCATTGGATCTAGTCTTTCCACCAAGGAGTAGAAAGTCCGCTACCGGATTACCAGACGGACATTTACGACCTTTGGGTGAGATATAATACCATACGAGATATTTTATACTGACCACAAGATATTTAAATATTTCTATTTGACCACAATCAAATAATAATTGACAACTTTGCAAGTAAGTTTGCACAGGTTTGAATTTACCTAATGCTTTAAAAAAAACGTAAATTTTGAACGGTTTTGAGTCGACTCCCAGCGCTATTCTAACCTTTTGGTCATGCGTTCAATCGTTGATAAGCAAAATTGTTAAATAAATATACAAAATCTACGGTTTTGTTGGTGGCGGAAAATCGCGGAAGCTAATGAACCGTTAATACATGTACATAACATTAAACAAAATAAAATGTTTGCACCTTCAATAGGCAGTTGAGTGAATGGAAGTGAATAACATTTGACTTATTGCAAAAATTTAATGACGACATTTTAGTTGGAAATCTGTATTTTTGTTTGAGAACACGAAAATAATATATGTAATACATTCGGATGGCAAATACTGCGGGATTTTCGTGAGTAATCTGTATTTTTGTTTGAGAACACGAAAATAATATATGTAATACATTCGGATGGCAAATACTGCGTGATTTTCGTGAGTTTGATCTAACCGTAATGTATTTCACCGCTAAATATCGCGAACTATTGAAATAAATTACATAACCAGCACATATTGGGGGAATTTCCGATCCCCAATTCGTGAGATTATATCTGAAGAATGTTAAAAAGAATTTTACAACCCGCGGGCATAATAACAAACCCACCAAAAAGCTTTCTATACAAAGAACACTGAAAGATTTAAAATTGAACTTCTAGTTGTTGTTTTGTAGGATAGGATAGACTTTTCATATTTATCTCGATGGAGAGAAAAGCCGATATGACGGTCTATTCATATGGCGAACCATGGCCCCCCGTCGGGTTCTAGTCCATGTCGGGTATGGGAAAAGTTAACAAGTTATTTGAATCTGATCCACGGGTACATGATAGAAAGAGCCGCACATTACCCTTTTTCACCATTTCCTTCAAGACAAAATGAATTTATATCAACGGGAGCTCATGGCATTACAAAACCTAAATTCTGGTTATGCGCAATGCAAATACAGTATAGTTTTTGTTGTTATAATTTTGTTGTTTGTCTGTCATGTGTAATTGTCAATTTTTCTAAGGCTAAATTTTTTATGTCATTAAATGGAGGCTACCGCCACTGAAGGTACTAAGACATGTACCGTCCAAGCGCCCTATATCGAGATCATGGAGCAGTTGTTTTTAATTCTTTTGGTGAAGCTCAACTCCAGTTGAACATTCCAGAGGCTCGGGAAACCCCTGTGCAATAGTGGCAAAACAAAATGATCTTTAAAGTATGGCAAGGTTATTTAATAGTGGAAAACTTAATAGGTCAGGGTGGTCTGCGGCCTCGTGGGCTACATCATCATTTTTGTATCATTTGCGGGCCACAATAGTGCGAGGAATAGGTAAACAGTGCAATACAAAACATTTTATTTTTTATTGTCCGAACACATTGATCATTATTTGCATTTATCTAACTAAAATCACCATAAAAACTCATTAAAACGTGCATATATCTACATTTAGTGTAAGATTTCAAATTCTTCACAGCGGAGAAAGTGACATAAAGAAAAAATGCCGTTTTATATTGTCACCGACACTACTTCATCTTCGCTTGTTGCTTCAGCTAGTCATAACACTGGTCAATTCGGTAACATTAATGATGTAACAATATGTCAAAAGCTTTTTCTGGTTATTTTTATGACGGAGCAACACTAAATGCAATTTTTTATACATATATTCGTATTGACGCTCGGATTTGAACGTAAACTTGCAGAACCCCAGGTCGGCACTGGTGGAACCGGAGGGTTTTGTGGTACCCCGGTTGAAAACCCTTGCTATAGAGTCACGTTCAGATATTTCATATAAAATTCACTGCTCTTCCTATTATTTCAAACACTCTCTCATATGCCCAATATCACCAGTCTGGTCTGCTACAGATAAAACAAAACCTAATCCGCCACTCGTATATTTTGAATAAAAAATACAATAGCAGTGGTAACAGGATCTGCAGATATATCCTTTACCAATCAACAAAAAAATTTTTAGGACCGTCTACATGTTCAAATCTTGCTAAAAAAAATGATGTCCACAAATAATAATAAAAATAAAATTTTCAAATGAGTTTTATTCGTGTTCAAAACTGTTGGTTCGAGGATGAATTTAAACTGTCCACCCGGAATCTAATTACATTATATTTTACAAAATAACATTTAATACAGAAATGTTAAACACTATTTAAGCTTAGAATGAATGTTGTTGAATCGAATTAAACACCGGTCTCAATTTGTAACGTATGGCGTTGCTGTCTGTTTAGGCTTAGATCAATGACAACCATCTACTTCCTGTGCGGTCACCTTTCCATACACTTGAATTTCATGAAGTGCTAGATGCAACATGTGGTATTTTGGACACAAACATCGGCCCTGATACAAGGTTGTTATCTCTTCTGGACTGAGAGCTCGATTCCACATCATAAAATTTTCAATCACTCCTGCGAACGACTGGCTGCCATCAAAGCCGCCCACATAACTATCTTGTTCTTGTCCTATTATGAAACCACCTCCACCTTCTATTTCGTTTCGTTGGTTGGAAAATGTACGTGTTTGAAAAAGTGCTCCGTTGACATAGATCTTTGCTGTTCCAAGAAATGTTTCCAAACTTATGCAAAAATGCGTTCTAGTCGTCATCCGGAAATCGGTAGTATCCCCACTATTGACTTGATTGTACCACAAGGTCAATTTATTACCGTCCTCAAAAAACACCAGAAACGCATTGTCCATTCTCGGTGTGGAGTAACTCACAAAAGCACCCTTCACGTTCGAACCAGATTTCGGTGTCATCCATGCACATATAGAGAATTCACGCATCTGTGGTATTGGAGACTTGACGCGAATAAAATCTGTTGTTTGTTTACCCCCAGGAAAATTGTAGGCGGTCTGTGGACATTCTGCAACATCAAATTTTTTTTATGTATATTGTATTTCAAGTGAAAAATTGTGCATATACTTACTACAAGTTCAATACTCACTTTCTGAGTTCCTAGTATGCCCTGTGCCATCACTGTCACAAACCACTTGTAATCGACATGAATTCAAGTCGCACGATGATTGACATTGAGATTTAAAAACTGCTACTGCGAACAAAACTGAAATTGTGTATAACGCGGACATGATTTTTCTACGATATCAGTAAAAAATGAAAAGCATTCTTTTTGCTTGCGGCTTATATAGGCGAGTTACTAAAATATGAGAGACTTTTTCGTTTAACCTGCAGAAAATTCATAAATGGTACGCAGTGACGTATTCGTTTGCTGCTGACATCATGTGAAAAGAAGAGATAGAGTGGCTATTGGAATTTTATATTTACTTCCCGGAACCCGTGATGTAAAAAATGTATGGCCAGGTTTTATTTCAGTGTAAAAATAAATTTACTCTCGAAAGGGATTTGTGATGTAATGAGCTAGTGTCGAAATATCAAAATGCGGTCCAGATTTGAAGTTGCAATACTTCAAAATGAATATTTTTGACACCATTCTTTAATTTGCGTATCATTCTTTCTGCCAATTCTTTATCATGAAGTCAGGTTTATCTCTGATTTCGATCATAGGAATAATTTTAAGATCAGAAGATCGTTTCCGTTAGATCGTTTGGTATAATAACTCAAGAGTGTTGAACCGTGAAATGACGCTAAAAATCAAGATTCAGTTTTAAGTCGATTTCGTTTTAATACGTGCATTCATCATACTCGAAGAAGCTACACTTATAGTTGAAGCGAGATTTCTACGTTTAGAACTGCAAAAGACGTCAAATATGAACAATTATTGCGATATTTTCAACGATCTCATAATATATAATAATAATATATCATATTATCGCTTACGCATCTCGGGGAAAGTTTGTTTTCTCAACAAACAGATTATGGTAGATTGTAGAAATTACCCTAGTATGCGGATGCACGCACCAAATCGATTTCTAAAACAATATGTTGTTCACTGTTTAAAATGCTTTGCCACTTTTGTAATGTAGGACTACTAACTGATTTGGACTGAGTCAAATTGAACAAATGTGTTTGGATCCCTTTCCCATTTGTTTTGGAAATGGCATTTACGTTACATGCTCGTCAGTATTATTTTTTGTAAATGGGTGAGTGTATAAGTCTTTTATATATGTATGTTTTCATTAGCCATAGAGGCATTAAATGATATAACCAATTAGGCTATGCTATTCGGGAAAATCATTTATTTGTTTTCTCAACAAACGAATAAAGATAAAACTGGAATATATCACATTATACACACGCATCAAAGCAATTGCCATGAAAATAGGTTGTTCGTTGTCCAGCATGTCCTTCCGATTTTGTAATTCAATACAAAATACAGTTATAATATTATGTATCTGCAGTTTGTTCTAACTGATATATATTTTTCTATTAACTTAATAGAGTGTGCCCTTCTCTCTGAAAATAAGTTTTGATACATCACATGATATAAGTTAATACTCTTTCGGCACCATTATAGAATGGATGAAATCTATATAATTCGAATTTTTCATACAACTGACATACAACACAAATAGTTTAGTTTCGTTTTTGTGCCATGCTTGTATACAAAACTTATGACAAATCTATTATATTTACTGTTCACCGTTCAAACACATATGAATCAATTTTTATTTGTTTTCTATTTATTTTATTTTATCAATTTACCTTAAACAATTTCTGCATGCTTGACATCATATTTTCTAAAATTCGTCGATGTTGATTAACGTATTCCTTTTCTTACTTTTTCTTCATACTGTTATGCTGTCGATTTCGGATCGCTTGGAAATGATCCGTGCGTTTACTAATACAATATATTAAACTTCGTTGCAATTTTATAATTTCGCCAAATCTATGAATATTGTTAAAAAAATGTTAGCTTTTTCACTAATTTCTAATAAATTCCCATGCAAACCCTCGTAACTTTGTTTCTTGTGTTTCAAAATACTGTTTTCATATTATACTAGTTTGACTTTTAGTAGATTATTGTATTCTACCATCTTATAAACGGTAAAACTGAAAAATTTCAGATTAATTACATTGTAATTCCTCATGTCATGCAAAAGCACAAGGTGATATATATTTTTTATGCGCACTCAAGTCTTTTTTATATTTACTTTTTATCTGATGAAAATTTTTTTCGTTTTTGTTTTTAAACGATTTAGTCCTTGTGAATTGTGGCATTGTCTTGAGCAAACTATCATAAAATATCTTCATTTCAGGATGGCAAAGAACTCCACAAGGTAAAGTGAAGGAATATACTGAAGTAATTGATCCGAAAACTTTCTGGGAAACACATGTCAAGTCAAAAACTCCTCTTGTTTTAAAGTAAGCGTTAATTGTATAATAAATATGTCGTACTTTGACAGAACTTCTGTATGTCATCTCTTTTTTGGCAGCCTTGACAACCTTTTTTCAACAATGTAATATCTTACACAATTTAGAGACGGATACAACCAAAGTGCTGAAATTTTTACAACCTGGGATGACAATTATTTGAAATCAGAATATGGTGAAATTATGGTGGATGTTACTACAAAAAAACCAGGAAGTGTATTTGAACCTCAGCTGATGAAATTGAAGAAATTTCTTAAAAGGTAAGAGTTTATTCAAACTTTTTTTCAATTCAAACATTTTGTACATTTCCCATCAGAAAATAGATTTATTATTCACAACGCACCTTCCATTTGGGATGAGAGGTTCCATAAAATACATTAGGCTTGTAATCATTAAACGCGTTTATATATCATTTCTTTATTGATTGAATGAACTTGGTAGCATAAGATTATTCGTATTTTCTATGAAATCAATTCAGATATAATATGGAAGATTGGTATCTTGTCAGTCCAGTGCCAGATGAAATGCTGCATGCAATACCAGCTGTTCCATCTCTACTCTGTGGATCATTCAAAAAGTTTTTGCAAGTGAGTACAAGATAATGGCTTGGGAAACACACGACTGGGATAATACATATAAATGTTATTGTTGGAATTAACAGATCACTTAATTGGCCAGATTGAGACGTTTGCAATGCTGATTCGATATCGGCAAATGTCGTGGTGTGAATTGCATGAATATTAATGATATACTTTGAAGCAAAACAAAACATATTTGCCTTATTTTTCAAGGAAGTGGAGATTTGGATGAGCGCTGGAGGTACGAGCACAAAGCTTCATTACGATCCTGATCATAACATGCACTGTCTTGTGAGTGGTAGAAAAGATTTTATTCTGTATGAACCAGAGCATGTCGATATTTTTGACTTTGAGGTGGGTATTAAAAATAGTAGTATTTACAAATAAATATAGATCAAAGTGCCCCTATGAAAAGTTTTACTAAATTGTTGTTGTTTGTTATGTTGATATTGTTGGAACAAAAAAGCATTTTTTTCATCTATTGGGCAGATCGATTTTGAATTTCCAACATTCAAAAATGTATGCGTCGCGTTGGAGACTTTTTTCTTCCTTGTGGGCGTGCTCTTTCACCCATCATTTTCTTTGCCACTACCGGGATTTACGTAAATCAATTGAGACAAGAACACAAGGCCTTGCTCAGCAAACGCCGTGTAGATGTAGTGGATCTTATATTGACCTGGTGTCTATATATATATTGCACTCTGTGTATTATTAAGTTCGAATCAAAATCTATTCTGTTCAGCACGATTACCAGGAAGGACGAGGAGAATCTAAAATAGATCCAGAGATGGTTAACATGTATGAACATCCAAAGATTTCAAAGACCCCTTGGACCTGGACAACATTGAAACCAGGCGATTGTGTATTCATTCCTGCAGGTTTGTAATGATTCTGCAAAGCACGACTTACTTACACTAAGGCCATGCGAACGCAATAACACAAAGATACGAAAAAGACGTATACATAGATAGTTGCATGTCATATCAATCCATCCCCACTTATGTTTATAATATAATATATATATCAGAATATTTTGCGTTATATTAGACAATTTCTCAAAAACACATGCTCGCATTATTTCTTGACAGTTGATTTTCGGGTTGTAGCTTAGTAAAAATTAGATACTTATTAGATAGTCAAGAAACTTTCATGTTACAGGTCATCTTCATCAAGTGAGATCATACGGTAGGAGTCTGTCATTTTCTACTTTATGGACTCCACAAAAAGAGTTCAATGACACTGGATGTGCAGAAGCGGATATAGAACGATACACAACAATGAATGAACTTTATTTCATGTGGAAACTTGAAGATGTAATTTATTCAGTTTCAACTTTTCTAAACGGATTATCTGTCTACCTCAAATAAATTGAATTCTACGTTTTATGACTGAGATTTGTGTATTCACCCTTCTTACCATCATATATTGACGATTCTATTAATCTTTGCCGTGAAACCAACAGATTTATTGATATTTCGACAGCAGTTGGTTTCAAGTATGTTTCGAATATTAATCCACACATGTTAATAATCATTATTTTGACTTTCCATTTATATCATGTGACATGCGATAAATTCTAAATCTCACTACTTTTTTTTTATGACAAACAAGCTGTCCTATTACTGTATCACCCCATTTCTATCTGTTTCCTGAAAAATACCAATCTAAATATTAATTTACTTTCAGGGACAAAGAGTAATCAATTCGGAAAATTTTACATCGGATCCGGAAAAACTTCGACACCATTTATATTCCCTGCTAAGAGACGGTGATAAATTGAGAAGAGAAAGGTAAAAGGTTTATCAGTTTACCTGAAGCAAACCAAATATGTTGGCCACAGCCCACAAAAACTATAAACTGAAATCTACATTGAGCTTTGGCTATTCTAGCTTTCCGGATTGTTTTTCAATAACTATAGATAAACTACGACACATCCATCGAAATGCCATCTCTGGTATTTCCTAATCATACTCACGTACACCTTCGATATGTCCTTGTGAAAAGTATTAAAGCGGCTATAAGACATGTCATATATTTCAGATTTTTCAAATATTTCGACAAAGTAAGAAATGAAGAGTCGAGAGAAAAACGCCAAACACCACATGCGGCATTCCGGCAAATGGATCTGAAAAAGAAGAATTATCTAACTGAAGATGACATCCGAAAGTTGGCGCCAAAACTATTGGAGCGTGTCACAAAAAAATATATTCGACCGGGAGAGGCAGACGAGAGCTATGCGCACAGAGATGAGTTGTAGCGACAAAATGGCTACAATCAAAATTCATGCAGAATGCACAATTTTTATCAGTATATTATTAGAGAAAAACAATTTATAGCTCTTACTCTCTTATCCAATCACTTATTTTGTTTGAAATCAATCTCAACTCTACCATTTCTATCAACTTAATGCATTAATTTTGAATCTACAAAAAAATTGGCAATAAATAAGTACCGGTGAAACCTTTCACTCTGCGCGTAGGATGAAAAAGAAACTTGTATCCTGAATTACATCAAATAAATTGTTATCAAATAAATTCGTGTAATATGAAACTTTGATGTGGTAAATAAAACAATTTCCAAGATTAATGACAAATACAGATTCTATTAAAATATTATCGAGGGGTCGTGCTTCAATATTTAGTAAGTTAAAAAAAAGTTACTCTCACTGTAGCTTTCAATCGGTGATGGTATAGAAACTGTGAAACGTGTATTATTGAAATCACTCAGTATTGACATGAAAAAAAAGCAAAAAAATACATCGTCATAGTAGTTTGAATTGCGGCGCAAATCTTTCCAAAACGAGAGCAAATATACTGTGTCAGGGAGGGGTACACAACACTGGGCACGCTCGCCTAATGTGGCACGCCATAAGCACGTGACATACAGACGGTTTGGAAAAAAATCAATTATCATATATATTTATAATAAATCCTAAATTTAGTATCTGAATTGTTAGTGAACTGAATTGTTGTTAGAATAAGTTAGTAGACTAGTCCAGGGGTCCTCAAAACATTTTGATGCGACCCCTAAAAAATATTCCAATTTATCGCGATCCAAGCATTTGGTGAGCTAAATAATTTTGTGGAAAATAATTTGTAAATAAATATTGATTTTAAGACTACTATTGACAGTAGTATGACAGTTGTAGAAACATATAAGTAAATAATTGCACCACAAAATATTAATTCGAGGTTTAATTTGAAAGACGGCAACTCGAAGATTTTTTTTTTACTTCTAGCCTGGATTTTATATTCGTTTATTCTTGTATGATAGCGCAGAAAACTTCCTTTCACATCAAAACAATCGTATTAATTCAATTATTTTGCCTGTTTGGTTGAGTTGTTTGTATTGAATAGGTTGAAACTAAAAAAACGAAATAGACATAAAAACTTGTCAATTGCTTCTTATTCGCGAAAAATCATCCTTTGAAACGCCACAAATATCGATGACTTGGCCATACAAGCCGTTGGCGGAAAAAGGCGCAACCGACAAGCCGTTACGTGAACCACCCTGCGACGGCGAGGAGTCCAGCAATCCTCTGGCACTTTGTCACGTCACTCATGGGATTCGGACCCAGGCCGGATATACCATTAGGCAAAGCAGGCTGAAACCCAGGGGCGTCAAACCTCGAGAGCCTCGACAAAATCCGGTTCTGATGATTCGAAGCTACGTATGTTGCGGTTGATCTAGGTATATTCTCCATTGTTGTGTTAACACACTTGGTTTGTCGCACTTGTTTTAGGCGTAGAGCGGGCCCATGATGCAACTGCTTTTGTATTGTAATAGGCCCATGAGCTATGTTTCATAATTTCTCTTGCCTTTTTTACTTCCTGTTAAAAGCTAATTCAACATAACTCTTGTTTTGAATGGACTGTTTTTTAGAATTAATAAAAAAACAAAATCCTACTTATCAAGCAATTCCACATAGCTGCTGCTAACCTCGCATTGGCACGAAACTGATAGACTCCTTGCCCTGCCCCCCTTCTCTGCGCATTAGTGTCGTTCATGTGTAATGGCCAATTGTTTTTTGTTTACAAAATCTTTATGTCCCTCAATAGAAGATACTGCTAGTAATAGTGTGCTACTGGGCCCTTTACCTTCCCCACGCATCTGTAACGTTATTATCGAGTCACGATCAGATAATAAACCGTATCAAATAATGCTCTTCTCAAACACTCTTCTAGATGCCCGTTACCAATATTCTTTTATGCTTTTTAACGATAGCAACGATTGCGTCGGAAAGGGGACTTGATCTTATTATTTGTTGCAAATAATAGAACAAATTCAGAGTCTTTCTATGCAAAAGCGCTAACGTCTTTTACCCGACAACAGAAGTTTTAGTAATGTCGAAATGTTTTTTCGAAAACTGTTGCGATTTTAATTACAATTAAAATGACAGAAAATTGACATATTTTTGAAATGCGTATGAGTCGCTATACTGATACTTTTTATAATTTTATTACAAAATGTTAGAAGCTGAATGTTAGAAAATTACATTTTGATTACTTTTGTATTTGATTCCCAATAATATAAGAAATTAATTTCTAGGATAAATTTTATTTGTATTCTAAACTATTGGTTTGGAGATGATACCAAGTTGCCACCTCGCTTCAGAAGATATTATACTCTGCACCTTAATACTGTACATAAAAATAACTTTAATACAGAAATGTGTAACTAGAAGCAATGTCGTTAAAAAAATTGAATCATCCTCCTCAATTCGTAATGTATAACGTTGCTGTCTGTTAAACTTGTTATCACTGACAACCATCTACAGCCTGTGCTGTCACCTTTCCATACACTTGAATTTCATGAAGTGCTAGATGCAACATGTGATGTTTTGGACACATGCATGGGTCCTGATACAAGGTTGTTATCTCTTCTGGACTGAGAGCTCGATTCCACATCATAAAATTTTCAATCACTCCAGCAAACGACTGGCTGCCATCGAAGCCGCCTACAAAACTATCTTGTTCTTGTCCGATTATGAAACCACCTCCACCTTCTATTTCGTTTCGTTCGCTGGCAAATGTACGTGTTTGAAAAAGTGCTCCGTTGACATAGATTTTTGCTGTTCCAAGAAATGTTTCCAAACTTATGCAAAAATGCGTTCTAGTCGTCATCCGGAAATTTGTGGTATCCGGACTATTGACTTGATTGTAATACAGGGTCAATTTACTACCGCCCTCAAAAAACACCAGAAACGCATTATCCATTCTCGATGTGGAGTAACTCACAAAAGCACCCTTCACGTTCGAACCAGATTTCGGTGTCATCCATGCACATATAGAGAGTTCACGCATCTGTGGTATTGGAGACTTGAGGCGAATAAAATCTGTTGTTTGTTGACCACCGGGAAAAATGTAGGCAGTCTGTGGACATTCTGCAATATTAATAACATCGTTATGTATATTGTTTATCAATTAAAAATACTTTGTAGATAACGCAAGTTTACCACTTACTTTCTGGATGCCTAGTATGTCCAATGTCATCACTGTCACAAACCACTTGCAATCGACATGAATTCAAGTCGCAAGGTAAATGACATTGAGATTGAAAAACTGCTGCTGCGAAGAAAACTAAAATTGCGTATAGCACGGACATGATTTTTCCCCGATATTGCTGAAAAATGAAGTGCAGGTTTTTTAACTCTCTCAGTTTATATAGACGAGTTTCTAAAACATGAGAGACTTTTTTTACGTGAAAAAATACTAAAGGAACTCAGTGACGCGTTTATTTAGGACTGAAAAGAAGTGGCAGTGGGTTATTATGAATTTTTACTTAACAAATCCCGTGATGAGACGTAAAAAAAAGATGGCCATGTTGTATTCTATTGTAAAAATAAATTTACACTTTCGGAGGTTATTTGCAATGAAATGAGTCAGTGTCGAGATATCAAAATACTGCCAAGATGTACAATTATCTTTAAAATTAATATTTTTAACAACTAATTCGCACACCATTTTTGCTGTCAATCCTTCATTGTGACGTTTCTTAACTGTTTCTTTGTTTCAAAAAATCGGAAAATTGTATTCACTCATAAGATTTTGAAACCGAAAGTTTTGCTAGATCGTTTCGTATTAAAACCCAAAAAGTATAAACACGTGAGTTGGACGATGGAGGATGCTATTTTTAGGGATTACTCAAATTCTTCTCGATTAGTTCAAATGAGTATTTTTCAGTGAACACACGCGCAACACAGTCGGTTGCATTGCTTTTCTAAATAATGACAATTAGGGCTGGTAATTTCAGAGAAACACTTTAACCGATTACCGGGTAACATTAACCGGTTAACCACAGCGTGTTGTTTCACATAATAATTTATAATTTTTTGCTTGTTACGTCACAATGGTTACAAAGCAATTTCGCGCGACCTTATCCCGGTATCGCTCAAAATTATTCACGAATCGAGATAGTTTCGTGATCGCTCTGCTGCAAGAGATATTCAGTGTGGGTAGGACATATGGAAGTATTTTAGAAAAACCAGAATCTGTTATTAAATGTCATTTATGTGACGAAATTTTAGTGTTTGATTGCAAATCCTACTTTGATATATATAAAGAAAAACAGCATCAACTACGCACTTGGTGGTTGAGATTGAATAAACGATTTTGAAATGAAATCGTGAACAATATATTTCGACCGAAAACTGATTCATAATTAATTATTGTCAAATTTTCATAATCAGCAATCTTGGTACTTCAATTATTTTCCACATTTATTGGGTCCTTATTAAAATAGTTAGTGATATTCTTTTGAGTTAACGCCACAGGGAATAAATTTGCGATGACGTAATCATTTTTGAAAGAATGTTACATTATAAAGCTGATTTGTACCTGAGATGCCAGTTAACGGTTAAAATAAATCGCAACCGATAACCATCTAAAATCGGTTAACCGGTTAACCAGTTAACCATTCCCAGCCCTAATCATAATTTGTTTTTCAAATCTTGCAGATTTTTTCAGATTATAGAATTCACCCCAATATGCAGATATGCACGTACAAAGTGATTTATAACAAAATATCGTCTCGCTAATAACAAAAGTACGTAAGTCATTTTATCGGTTTTGAGTAAAACATAAAAACTTACTGAAGATATTGTTATGCCATTAAGAGTGAATAATTTCACATGGTTCAATTTTTTAAAGGCAGACGGATTCAAATTTATTTGAATGATGCAGGCGTGTGATGTCATAATGGCGCATTGTAAAAGAAATGTGACCTGAGGACATTCGCAATATAGCAACTTAATTATATATATCTATATGAGTCCCGAAGATTAAACATTCGATAAACGTTTGTAATTTACAGTATCCACGATGTTTAATCCCAAAATAGATCATCAATATACGTGCTCTGCGCACCTATATCAAAAATAATATTTTTCCCAAATGATATATATACGAAGAATAAAATACCATATATCCTCAAATAAAATAAACAATCCAATATAATTTAGACTGAAAAAGTTGGAAATCGCGAGTGTCAATTCCCATATGCTATAGCGTGACGATAATCCAAGATTACCCAAAAAATAAATTCACTGTAATGTTAATTGTAGCTGATATAAACTTTTACCGAAATATGTTGAATGTGTTTTGCTCTCTCATAAAAAATACTAGTCTATTTGTTCTGTCGGCAAATAGAAGTAAATTTTAGAAATAACCACAGTATGTCGATGCACGCTTTAAACCTATCTGTAACAAAATATGTCTTCGAGTCTTTCCGCTTTAGTAACGGACCGTCTAAATCACATCTGCTTATTCAAATACCTCGTTTTCAGTCTTTATTTTTTTTTTAACAATCATACCCCAGACAATTTTTGCACGCCTGGCGTATTATCCAGAATTCGTCATGTTCTTAATGCGTTTTTGTCGTCTTAACATAATGTTATGTTTCCAAATATGGATCGTTTCGAAAGGTTGTGTTTACTAGTACAATATTATCAAATTACCTCTATATTTTCCAGTAAACATATATAACCTAAATTCCGATCTGAAGTTTGCAGAAAATGCAGTTGCTTCCGATATTTCATAAACGGAGTTCGATTTTAGATTTAATTCCAAATTCTAACCTTATTTAGTCATCATCGTTTAGGAAACAGTTGCGGGAAATTCACTGGAAATGGAATTTGCTGTAATTGTTTGAAGAATGTGCGTTGTGGTGCCTGGCTCGCAACTGCAGTGTGTGATGAACGGAATATTTTTCTCAAGTCTCCATTTTTTTTTTATATGTATGTGAAACAAAATATTTTACGAATAAGTCGCGACCATCCACGGTAACAGATTGGTATATTTGATATGTACCGATGTATCGGTATCGGAAAAAATCGGCCATTTTTCCGATATCGGTATAGGCTACATTATGCCGATATTTTCACCTCTTTTTCCTCCACCTATTTTCTAGAATGTTTTAAAATATGAGTTAGTATACGGACGCTGATAACTGAAATTATTTTTAGCCGTGGCGGAATCACGTTCGGGCCATCTACTCGTTAACGCTGAGTCATGCTACTGAGTAATGCCCACTGACATCAACTTTTCATATACCAAATATATAACTTGTTTATAACCAAACCAAATATAATACTGGATTCTCCTTTTGTGCAAAGTACAAAATATGACATAGAAATGTCACAAAATCATACGTACCCAACTCTTCGTATTGATTTAACAGGATAGGTTAACATGTGCGTATTTCTTCACCATGTGCAGTATCACCAAGCTATGTGCTTTTAATCGAGCACAGCGATTCCATGCGTCGGTGCACTACGAGACATCTGCAGAAACTACTATAATTTGTTTGATAAAAATGGGTAAAATTTCTTACCTTCGCATATGTACCAGTATTTCAATAAATCGTTAGTAGGCAATCTAGTGACATCTAGTGGCATCTAGAATAATGCATCTTAATTTTTATTTTCTGTGGTGTCCGTTTTCAAGCCGAAATAATGTTCACCGTACATATAGTTCCCATACAACTATTTTATGCCTTACCGTACACCCAAAATGATATCTACATATTATCGGAATATCGGTATTAAAATGTCGGCTTTCTGAAATATCAGCGTATCGGTATTGGCGTTTTCTCGTTGGTATCGGCGAAAAAATAGTATCGATTATTATTTAGTAAACAGGGCCATTTTCCTCATTATGTACTATGTAGACTGGAGCCCGGAGACCTTGACATTCAATTTTGAATTGGTATTTATTCATAAGTTGTTTTGGATTTTAAAAGCAGCTTGTTCCAGAATCTCACCCGTTTGAAATTTTACAACTGATATTTGTTTATATTTTTAATCAAGTCACTAAAATTCGTCGCGAATATTTTAAGGGTTGAAGGAATTAAAAACATCGAATAAATGAAATAAATAAATATTTAGGCAACAGCGAACCTAGGAATCGTTTTTTAATTTATTGTGGTATAGCCTACCCCCAGAGCTTCAATCCTGCCCTGTTAGTCCATATCTATTTTTGCTTATTTCCTGATAATTAAGTTTGAATCAAAATATATTCTGTTCAGAAAGATAACCCCTAAGGAGAATCTATAACTGATCCGGAGATAGAGTGCTTACACTGACGTCATACGAACGCAATATTCCCTGCTAATCATGATACATAGTTAGTTGCACGCTATTTATAATTTCCTCCACTTGTGTTTTTAATTTATAGGAGGATATTTTGCAATAAAATAGACAAGTGGTTTCCAAACAGGGCGCACTAGTGCGCCGCTGCGATTTCCTAAGTGCGCTCCGAAAATTAACAGAATTGTGTTAAACTTAACTAATATATGGTTGAATATTTACCTATCGTATTCATTAAAAATTACCGTTTTATTGTTTCTAGTTTCAAATGTTGTGTTTATATGAATCAATATGTTCATTTTACCTTTCTATGTCGTTTACTTCCTGTTACGTAATGTCTGCCTCTATTGTTACCAATTGTTACCTAATAGTAGAGGTATAGCCACTATTTACAGCAGTTCCACGAGCTCCAGTTTATTCATGCGATGAGCCGAATTTAGCGAACATGAGTGACTTTCAGTATTTCAAAGGAGAATCATGAAGAAAGGAGAAAGGACTCTTTCTACATGTTTACAAACTTTGAAAGGCATAAAATACACATAACGATCACAATATTGAGTTTTATTTATAAAAGCAGCAATTTTTTCGAGTATGTGCGCGTGAGTTTTTTCCCTGATAATTTGGCGCACACGCACATAAAGATTCGGAACCACTGTAATAGACAATTTCATAAAAATTTATGGTCTCGTTATTTGTCAACATAATTATTTGGTGAGTTTGGGTTCGTATTTTTGTAGAACTTATGTGTGTTATATAGTCAGAAAGGGAACAAAACTTTTATGTTTCAGGTCATCTTCATCACGTAATATCATACGGTAGGAGTCTATCATTTTCTACTGGAGTCCACAGAAAAAAATTACTGACATTGGCTGTGCAGAAGCGGATATACAACAATGGATGAAATTTCTTTTATGTGGAAACTTGAAGATGTAGTTCATTCAGTTTCAACTTTTCTAAACAGACTACCAGTATCATCTAGTTTGATATTTCAAAGCCAATATTAAGTTTATTATTTTGTTTTCAACATGAACATTTTACTCCTTGCCACCTTATATTGACGATCTAATTAATTATTTCATTGAGACGACAGATTTATTGATATTTCAACCACTGTTTGTTTCAAGTAACGAATTTTTTTCGACATATCCATTTTTCAGTTTTTGGATTCTGTATCTACGGGATAGCAGAATGTAATTAGGATTATAGTTTTTTCACTTTAATAACTCTCAACGTACTGTTTACCCACCCTGTATAATAAATAGTCCGCGCATATGAATAATAATTGCGTTTAAAATGTCCGACATTCAATGCAATTTAAGACTCATTGGGTTTTCATGATAAAGAAGCCGTTAAGTTGATCATTTTCTGCCCAAACTACATTTATATAATGTTGTTTGTTCATATATATTTATTTATTCAGGCAAAGAGAGTAATCAATTCGGAAAATCTTACATCAAATCCGGAAATACTCCGTCACCATTTTTATTTCCTGCTTAGAGACGGTGATAAACTGAGAAGAGAAAGGTAATAAGTTTATTAGTCTACCTGGAGCAAACCAAATGTGTTGGCCACAGAAAATATAGCGCAGTGATCACAGAAAACGAGAGCAAAATTATATACTGAAATCTACGTTCAGTCTGGTCCATCTTATAGCTTTTCGAACTGTTTTTTAAGATCTACGGATAAACTACAACAAATCCAACTAAATTCCATTTAGGTTATTTCTTATTCATACTTACTTATACCACAGAGATGTCCTGGTGAAAAAGTGTTCAAGCAGCTATAATACATGTCATATATTTCAGATTTTTTAATATTTCGAAAAAGTAAGAAATGATGAGTCGAGAGAAAAACGACAAACAGGTCCGACGCGGCATTCCGGCAATTGGATCTGAAAAAGAAGAATTAGCTAACTGAAGATGACATCCGAAAGTTGGAACTAAAACTATTGGAGCGTCTCACAAAAAATATATATTCGACCGGGAGAGACAGACGAGAGCTATGCACACAAAGTTGAGTTGTAGCGACAAATTGGCTAAAATCAAAATTCATGCAAAATGCACAATTTTTATCAGTATATTATTACGGAAAAGCAATTTATAGTTCTTACTCTCTTATCTAATTTCCTATTTTTTTTTGGAATCAATCTCAGCTCTGCCAATTTTATCAATGTAATGCATTAATTTTAAATCTAAAAAATAATTGACATTAAATAAGTACTGGTGAAACCTGCGCCGTTTCACTCTGCGCGTAGGATGAAAAAGAAACTTGTATCCCGAATTACGTGGAATAAATTGTTATCAAACAAATTCGTGTAATATGACACTTTGATGTGGTAAATATAACAATTTTTAAGATTAATGACATATATATACAGATTCTATTAAAATATTATCGAGGTGTCGTGGTCCAATATTTAGAAAGTTAAAATAAAAACGTTGCTTGCACTGTAGCTTTCAGTTGTTGATGGTAGAATTGTGAAACGTGTATTATTGTTGAAATCACTCAGTATTGAAATAGGAAAAGGCAAAAAAATATAACGTCACAGTAGTTTATATTGCGGCGCAGATCTTCTTAAACGAGAGCCTAAATACCCCTTAAATATACTGTGTCAGGAAGGGGGACACAACCCTGGGCACGCTCGGCTAAGATGGTACGCCATAAGCATGTGGCATACAGATGGTTTGGTAAAAATCAATTCTCATAGTTATGATAAATCCAAAAGTTAGTAGCTGAATTTTTAATGAACTGAATTGTTGTTAGAATGAGTTGGTAGTCTAGCCCAGGGTTCCCCCAAATATTTTTGGTGTGAACCCTAAAAGATATTCCAATTTCCCGCAATCCAAGCATTTGGTGAGCATATGATTTCGTTTAGAATACTTTGTAAAAAAACTTGATTTTAAGACTAATATTGACAGTAGTATGGCAGTTGTGTGACACATTGTCACATCACTCATGAGATTCGGACCCGGCTGATATATCTGATAGATGCGCCCAATATTATGATACCATTAGCATGAACTATGTAGCTGACTTCTGTTTTGTTTTCTTTACTGTTGAGTCACCTCGATTTTGGATTATCTGTCACTTTGAATAGCTTTGATTTGGTATTGTTTTGAATAAAGGCTACCAACAGTCTTGAAGTCATTTTCAATATTTTAATCTAGTTGTCAGGTGAAAAAAACAACACAACAAAATAGCATCTCAAATATATGCTCCATAGTATATGGTTTACTCCATAGTTCTATTTCATAGAAACAATCTGTTTTACTTTCATTAAATTTTTTCCTTTGCTGCATTAGTGTCGTTCATGTGTAATGACCAATTATTTTATATTTAAAAATCTTTTTGTCACTGAATAGCAGCTATACTGCTACTGATAGTAAGCTACTGAGCCATGTTCTTCTCCACGCACCTTCAACGCTATTATAAAGTCACGATTACATAATATATGCCTTTTCTTCAATATATCCATCACCAAAATTATTTTATGATTTTAATCGATAGCAAATATTGCGTCGGGAAGGGGGTCTTATTATTCCCAATAATGAAATAAATTCAAGGTCTTTCTATGCGGATATTCACATTAAACCAAAGTCCTCTATCAAGCGCTAGCCTCTCATACCCGGTAACATAGGTTTCAATATTGTCGAACTTTTCTTGAAAGGTTTTGCGATTTTATTTATAATACAGGAAATGGGAAAAATATTTTTTATTTGATTGGAATTTATTCACAATAATAAGAAAAATATTTATTTGGATAAATTTTAATCAAATTTTACTAAACCATTGTTTAAAGATGATACAAATTGCCACCTCGTTTCAAAAGATATTACATTTTGCACCTTAATACTGTACTTAAAGCATGGCGTTAATACAGAAATGTGTAACGCTATTCAAATCCAGAAATAATGTCGTTAAAGGAATGATTCACCGTCCTCAATTCGCAATGTATAGCTTGCCTTCTTTTGAAATTTTCTTCATTAACAACCATCTACAGCCTTCGCTGTCACCTTTCCATACACTTGAATTTCATGAAGTGCTAGATGCAACATGTGGTGTTTTGGACACATACATTTGTCATGATACAAAGTTGTTATCTCTTCTGGACTGAGAGCTCGATTCCACATCATGAAATTTTCAATCACTCCAGCGAACGACTGGCTGCCATCAAAACCGCCCACATAACTATCTTGTTCTTGTCCGATTATGAAAGCACCTCCACCTTCTATTTCATTTCGTTCGTTGGCAAATGTAAGTGTTTGAAAAAGTGCTCCGTTGAGATAGATCTTTGCTGTTCCAAGAAATGCTTCCAGACTTATGCAAAAATGCGTTCTGGTGGCCAAGCGGAAAATGGTATTATCCCCAATATAAACTTGATTGTAAGACAGGGTCAATTTACCACTACTTTCCAACATCATTAGAAACGCATTGTCCATTCTCGGTGTGGAGTAACTCACAAAAACACCCTTCATGTTCGTACCCGGTTTCGGTGTCATCCATGCACATATAGAAAATTGACGCATCTGTGGTATCGGAGACTTGACACGAATATAATCTGTTGTTTGTTGACCACCGGGAAAATTGTAGGCAGTCTGTGGGCATTCTGCAACATCAATAACATCGTTATGTATACTGTTTATCAATTAAAAATACTTTGTAAATAACGCAAGTTTAACCCTCACTTTCTGGATGCCTAGTATGTCCCATGCCATCACTTTCACAAACTACTTGTAATCGACATGAATTCAAGTCGCAAGGTGGTTGAGATTGAGATTGAAAAATTGCTGCTGTGGACAAAACTAAAATTGCGTATAACACGGACATGAATTTTGCGAGATATTGCTGAAAAATGAAAACCACTTCATTTCTCTCAGAGCTTATATAGGCAAGTTTCTGAAACACGAGAGACTTTTTCTACCTGGTAAAATACTAATGGAACTCAGTGACGCGTTTATTTAGGACTGAAAAGAAGTGGCAGTGGGTTATTATGAATTTTTACTTAACAAATCCCGTGATTAGACGTAAAAAAAATTACGGCCATGTTGTATTCTAGTGTAAAAATAAATTTACACTTTCGGAGGTTATTTGCAATGAACTAAGTCAGTGTCGAGATATCAAAATACTGCCAAGATGTACAATCATCTCAAAATGAATATTTTTAACAACTAATTCGCACACCATTTCTGCTGTCAATTCTTCATCGTGACGTTTCTTAACTGTTTCTTTGTTTAAAAAAATCGAAAAATGGTATTCTCTCATAAGATTTTAAAACCGAAAGTTTTGCTAGATCGTTCCGTATTAAAACCCAAAAAGTATAGGTATAGACACGTGAGTTGGACGATGGAGGATGCTAGTTTTAGGGATTACTCAAATTCTTCTCGATTAGTTCAAACGAGTATTTCTCAGTGAGCATACGCGGAGTCGGTTGTATTGCTTTTCTAAATAATGCATCATAATTGGTTTTTCAAATCTTGTAGATGTTTTCAATACCCACATAAGTAATAAATCATATTATCGCTTACGCACACAGTTTTTGGAGAACTTGCGATTTACCACAATTTGCAGACATGCTCGCACGAAAGGGTTTGCAAACAAAAATAATTATGTTGCTCAATTTTCAGCATTATTTGCTGCAGTTTTTGCACGCCTGGCGTATTTTCTGAAATTCGTCAAGTTGATTAATACATTTTCTGTTGTTTTAGCATAATGTTATGTTTTCAATTGTAGATCGCTTCGAAAAGTTGTGATTACTAGTACAATTTAATCAGACTACCTCTGTATTTCCTAGTATTGCAAATTTAAATTCCGATCTGAAGTCTGAGTTCGATTTTAGATTCAATTTAAAATTCTGGCGCTATTCGGGCATCATCGTTTAAGAAACCGTTGCGGGAAATTCACTGGAAATGAATTGGCTGATGTACCATTTGCAATTGTAATTGTTTGAAGAATGTGCGTTGTTGTGCATGGTTTGCAGCTGCAGTGTCTGATGAACAAAATCTTTTTCTCAAGTCTCCAAATTTTTTTTATATGTGGAACAAAATATTTGACGAATAAGTCGCGACAGTCCCCGGTAACAGATTGGTATATACGAGATGTACCGATGTATCGGTATTGGAATTTTTTTTGACATCTGACATCAACTTTTCATATACCAAATATATAACTTGTTTATAACCACATTTCTATAGGTTATGCAGATTTACCCTGATTCTCGACTTGTTTTTAGCTAGTGATAATGTGCTATTTTCGCTATCAAATTTTATCATTAACGTTTTCATGATAAATGATATTTATCAACCAAATATCACACTGGATTCGCCCTTTGTGCAAAATACAAAATATGACATAGAAATATCACAAAATCCTGCGTAGCAACTTTTCGTATTGATTTAACAGGATAGATAAAGATATTTATTTCCTAACCACGTACAGTGCAGCCATCACGCTATGTGCTTTTATTCGAACACAGCGATTTCTTGCTTCTGGCACAACGAGATATCTGAGAAAACTACCATAATCTGTTTAAAAAAATGATGAGGATCCCCTTTGCATACGTACAAAGTTACCATGCTGCAATTAATTTAAATATTTCAATAAACCGTTAGTAGTGAATCTAGTGACATGCCAGTTATGTATCTAAATTGCAAATATGATTTTTCATTTTCTGGGGTGTCCGTATTTCAAGCCGAAATAATGTTCACCGTAAATGTAGTTTGCGTACAACTATTTTATACCGCCTTTACCGTCCACCCAAAATGATAACTACATCTTATCGGAATTTAAATATCGACTTTTCAAAAGATCGGCGTATATAAAATATTGCAGTGCCGTTTTCTCGCT
Organism: Styela clava; assembly: GCF_964204865.1. NCBI lineage: Eukaryota > Metazoa > Chordata > Ascidiacea > Stolidobranchia > Styelidae > Styela > Styela clava. Next base: position 9,386,653 of record NC_135257.1, on the reverse strand, counting down.
GGTATTGGCGAAAAAGGTGATATCGATATATATATGGTCTACAGGGCCAGATTTACCAGTAGGCAAAGTAAGCTGAAGAGTTTGTTCCAGAATTTAACCAATTTGAAATTTTATAACTGATATATATTTGTTTATATTTTCAATCCGGTTAATAACTCTTGTCTCGAATATTTTAAGAGTTGAAGGAATTAAAAACGTCGAATAAATGAAATATATATCACCTGACTACGTCACTAGGATCTCACAGTGGCGTAAAGACCTCCAAAATGTACCGATGATCGTCCAAAACGCCCAGACGATCACTCGAATTCGAGCAAGCTATCTCTCTCGTTTTCTCGTCGCAACCACAGAGATATATAAATAGAGTGCGCTTCTCTCTCGTTTCCGCAGGATCATTTGAACGCTCTCTCGTTTTGACGATATGCTTCCAACTTTTCCTAGTCGCGTAATGCATTTCTTATGGTATTTGACAGAAATCAATTATTTTCGTCAATTTTTCTCACATATTCTCCTGATCATGACTCGTTTCTCATTATATATCAAACGCTAATATATCCCAGACCAACATACGGTGCTAATTTTGGCAGTTTTATAAATTTGCTCAAGTTGTGGTTGATAATATAGCCAACGTATCAGTCTAAAGCGAACAAAAACGACCACAGAACATTTAGCCAAGATGGCTTATCGGAATCGCTTCCCCGTTCACCTGAATTTGGCCATGTTTTACCGCCTCAAGTATTTTGCGTGGCGATCTCAATATCTTTGCGTGGCCTGGTTCCGTAGTACCCAAGCTATGAATAAATATAAATAAAACTGAAGGGCGCTCTAGAAGTGTGTGTAATATAGTTCGCCTACTTTACATCAAGGTGTGTAAAGGGACCGAAGGACATATTCACTTGGCTAACACACACATTACCCGATATCGTGATAGAACTAAAATAAGAAAAATCGGAATAAAGGTATGGCCTAACCCCAACACAGACTACGGGAGCTGCGCTTCGCACTTTACCCAAGACTTGGGTGAAAGTTTCCCCGTGGAGGATAGTGCAATTTTATGACATCAGGCAAAAATAATTGTTTCCACTTATATCTATTGTGTAATCGCCTGAACAATCAAATTTTTTCAAGAACGAAATCCACATCGGGCGATTAATTCCCAACTCGAATATAATTGTATTTGAATACCCACACAGTGTCGCATATACATCCATATGCGGCGCACTGGGTACTAAAATAGACGAAATACTGGCCAAAACCATATGCAACACGAATAAATTTTGGAAGCATAAATGCCAAGATGGCGGCGATCAAATGATCCCTCGGCGAGACAACGCAAAACGAGAGAGAAGATCGTTCCATGTATTTCCAGTTCGATGGTCGCAACTCTCCCAATACGGGAGAGATCGCTGGCTTTAGTGAGTTCGTTATCGGCGGCGCATATGCCGTTTCGGGAAATCGTAACTATACTTTAGCAAACTCTATGACGTGCGGGTGACGTAATTTTTGGATGACATAGTCAGACGAGGCTCAGGAATAACATATGCGAAATTCGTTATGCTACGCTCAACTGAAGTACTTGCGGTACTTAAATAAACTATACCAGACCCACAAAATCTACCCGGGAATCAGATGTTGGGTTACGTGGATTTCGTATTATCTGTCACTTTGAATAGTTTTTATTTGCGATCGTTTTAAATCAAAGACTAGTGTTTTTAATACCAACAGTCCTGAAGTCATTTCCAATATTTTAATCAAATAATCAGGTAAAAACAACACAACAAAATTGCATCTCAAATATATAAAAAAAAACGTATGATGGAGTTGATATGATGCATTTACTCCAGAGTTCAATTTTATAGAAACATTTTTTTTATTTTTCTGAAATTTTCTCTTTCGATGTATTAGTGTTGTTCACGTGTATTGGCCAATTGTTTTCTATTTACAAAATCTTTATGTCACTGAATAGACTAGATTTCCCTTCCCCGCGCACTTTTAATGTTGTTATAGAGACACGATCAGATAGGCTGATAAACCGTATCAAATAATGCTCTTCTCAAAAACCCTTCCGTATGTCCATTACCACGATTCTTTTATTCTGTTGCAATGACTGCGTCGGGAAGGGGTCTTGGTGCTATTGTTCCCAATAGTAAAACAAATTCAGGGTCTTTCTATGCAGATATTCACACCAAAACATTTATCAAAAGCGCTGGCGTATTGCGCCCGGCAACAAAAATTTTAATTTTGTGGAAATTTTTTCGAAAACAGTTTCAAGTTTAAATACAATGTAGTGACAGAAATTAAAACTATTTATGAAATATAAGACTTAATGCGTATGGGACGCTATGCTGATACTTTTCATAATTTTATTATAGAATGTAAGAAGCTGTTATGCATTGAAATTACGTCTTGGTTATTTTTGTATTTGAATAATCTATTCCCAGTAATAAAAAAAATTAATTTATTGGATAGAAAAGTTTCATTCATATTCTAAAGTAAACCATTAGTTTTGAAATGATACCAAATTGCCACCTCGGTCCAGAAGATATTATATTTTGAACCTTAATACTGTACATAAAACATTGAGTTAATACAGAAATGTGTAACGAATCAATGTCTTTAAAAGAAATGAATCATCCTCCTCAATTCGTAATGTATAACGTAGCTGCCTTTTAAAATTTTCATTACTGACAACCATGTACTGCCTGTGCTGTCACCTTTCCATGCACTTGAATTTCATGAAGTGCTAGATGCAACATGTGATGTTTTGGACACATACATTATTCCTGATATAAAGTTGTTATCTCTTCTTCTCTGAGAGCTCGATTCCACATCATAAAATTTTCAATCACTCCAGCAAAGGACTGGCTGCCATTAAAGCCGCCCAGATAACTAACTTGTTCTTGTCCGATTATTCACTATGTGAATAATTAATCAAAGTTCAATACTCACTTTCTGGATACCTAGTATGTCCAATGCCGTCACTGTCACAAACCACTTGTAATCGACATGAATTCAAGTCGCAAGGTAGTTGACATTGAGATTGAAAAACCGCTGCTTCAAAGAAAACTAAAATTGTGTATAACACGGACATGATCGTTCGACGATATTGCCGTAAAAATAGGAGCAGTTTTTTAAACTATTTAATCGAGTTTCTAAAACATGAAAGACATTTGTACCTGAAAAAATACTAAAGGAACTCAGTGACGCATTCGTTTGCGACTGAATATGCCTAATGATGAAAAGAGGTGGCAGTGGGTTATTATGATTTTTTAAAAACACGTTGAAATACGTGTATGGAACTTGAATATTAAAATAAATTGAGGAGTTTTAAAAACAAGTAACATTTTCTATTATTAATGCAGTTGCTTTGGGGTGAACAGATATTTAATTCGAGGTTTCGTGGTGAATAATACACAGCGTAAATCGCCTCCACAGTCAAGCTGGTTCCGGGACTTTTTCTTCACTTGTACTAGAGTGAAAAATCCGATTTCGAACAAATACGTTGATGAAAATGGTATTAAAATTCGCAGAGCGACATCACCCACATTTTTGTATACTTGCGCATATTTAACCCAGAAATCTGAGTGACAAGTAGTCCTTTGAATTAAATAGGATGTCTATGCACACATAAAACCAATCTGTAACAATATATCTCTTTCATTCTTTCCTCATAATAAACGCGCTGTCTAAATCACATCTGCTTATTCAGTTATCCCATTTTCATTTTAACAATTATACTCTACCGCAAACAATTGTTGCATGCCTGACGTAATTTCTAGAATTCGTCAAGTTGATTAATGCATTTTTTGTTATCTTAACTTAATTAATGTTATGTTTTCAATTATGGATATTTTTGGAACGTTGTGTTGACTAGTATAATTTAATCGAACTATCTGTGTATTTTCCAGTATACAGATATAATCTTAATTTCGATCTGAAGTCTGCACAAAATGCAAATGTTCCCGATATTGCAAACACCGAGTTCAATTTTAGATTTGATTCAAATTTTTGACGCTATTCAGGAATCATCGTATAGGAAATCGTTGCAGGAAATTCACTGGAAATGAGATTTTCTGATGTAGGCCACCATTTCCAATTGTAATTGTTTGAAGAATGTGCGTTGTGGAGCCTGATTCGCAACTGCAGTGTGTGATAAACAAATTTTGGACCTCCTGAAGTATGCGCACCAAGGGGTTGGAATATAATAGCGTTTCATACTTGATAATAAACGAATCAAAATTAGGCGTATATGCAAAAAAAAAAATCGACGCGAATAATTGATTTCTGTCCAATCCCATAAGTAATACGCACCTTGGAAAAGTTGAAAGTCTATCGTCAAAACGAGAGTGAAAAAGAAGCGCACTCTCTCTCTCTATATATATATATATATATATATAGCTCTGTGACCAGGAGTCGGCAACCTATGGCCCACGGGCCAGATCCGGCCCGCGGAATAAAAAAATCCGGTCCGCGACGCTTTGCTGAATTATAATAACAAAACGGTTGTTTTGACGATTACATTCTGTAGGTAACAGAATTTATTGTGAAACGCGTGTAGACTAAATTATATGATAACCTAACAAGTACATCCTTCACAATCACTCGTTCAAGGAGCCAATAATTTAATTATAATTAGAAAAATTGCAACAAAACGCAGAAAAGTTGATGGTAAGGGCAAAGGGTTCAACGGCGCACAAAATATTCAAATGGACTTTTTTGATTTAATGCAATGAGGAAATAAATCTATACTCTATTCGAGAGATGCATCACTGCTTGATTTTTATGAAAAGTATCTTTCTGAAGAATAATCACATCTAAATTAGACAAACCATGCGCATATAATTCATATATATCGTTGTTTGGAAGTACATATGTGTGCGATCAATTATTTTTGAAAATGAACATTGCAAAGAACAAGCGGAAAACTAGGATTAGTGATACCCATTTAGAAAATATTCTAATCTTAGCTTCATCCAGTGTGTCACCTGATGTCGAAAACGTATCAAGGGTGATGCAACAAAACATGTCACATTAAATATATCATTTGTAAATTTTCTTTTAGTAAGACAACGAAGAAGGCCGCTGTTTAAAATTTAAACTTCTGATCTGTGTGAAAAAAACTGTGATTCATGGGCCATTCTTTCGATTTTTACATTTCTAAAAATATGTGCGGCCCACCAAGACTTGCAACCCTTAATTTGGCCCGCGAGCGAAAAAATGTTGACAACCCCTGGCGTATACTATATATAACACAAGAGATGCTCAAATAAATAGACACATAGGACAAAACGAAATATTTTATCATCAATTCATCGAAAATCATAGGGTATCCTGAACGAAGCTGGACAGTGAAACAGTTCCATGGCTACGATACCGCAAAAAACTAAGAAAAACGCAATGTAAAGACGTCACCAAATAACTACCTTAGAAAAAAAATCCGATTTACCGAAAAAAAATTCACTACCGTAACATTCGGAAATTTTAACAAAAAACACGCTACTTTGACACATGACATGCCACACGCTCCTCGTTTGTGAGACAGATAGACCAGTACACGGATTTCAACGTCCTGTGACGATTCCATTTCAATGTGAATTGAAATACCAACTGATTTACTACGGTATTATAACGGCAGATACCACAGTACAAATATATTGACACCAAGCGAAGAAGAACACACTGCAGTAGTTGACCATACCTTTAGTATTACCGGTACGTAACCTCAAAAAACTTCCTGGTTTCGAATAGCAAGAATTTGTTGAATCAGCTGTCACGCTTGGTGGACTAAAAACTGTGTTCCCATAATTAACAAGAGAGTGTCACAGTACCAGGACTGCCCTATTTTTAGAAGTTCCTGCCTTGTGCCAGCGTGAATTGAAATCGCAAGATGGTCCGAGTCACAACTGTAGTAACACTAGCGATCCGAGTCACTATTGTAATATAACACCAAGTAGGGCGCTGTTCGCCATTCCCCAAAAACAAATCTTAGCAATGCAAGAATTACGTTACACGGGAACCAAAGTGATTATAAACCACTTTGACGGGAACCACCGACGTTTGAAGAGCACGTGATCAAAATATCAGGAAAAAAAGTGCCAGCATAATAACAAATCCATCACGTGTCAAAAAAACGAATCCGACAGTGCTATCAGGAATATTTGAAATAGATGAAAGTAATAGCCTTCTAAAGAATACTTTCATCTTTAACCGCTGAAAATTGTAGAGCAATTAGTCCAGTAAACAAAGAATTTTTAGGTTTTCCACTAGGTGTCCAAAAATAATGCAAAACGATCGTCATATCCACTAACGTGTCCAAAAAGTAATACAGGGAAATTTTGGATGAAATACTAGATCTCAAAGGATTATTAGAAAATTTAGGAAGAAATAAAAGTAACAGCCTTCTGGCAAAAAGAATCAATCTTTACTCACTGAAAAGTTCAAAGCAATTGGTTCAGTATTCTAAGAGAAAATTGATTTTATAATGATGATGAAAAAGAACAACAACATAATATTGAAACGATCCATAGGTCCACTACGTGTCCAACAGGCGAAGCAACGCTCAGAGAATGAAGGCCATCTTATGCCTATTGTTTACCACACAAGTGCACAACTATTTAAACTATTATTTTCACTAATATTTCAACTGGGAAGATTTTAGAATTCGCTTTTTGAAGAAACAATTTAGCCAAACACGTTGACATCCGATGATGTTAGCCAAATTAAATACAAAGTGCATTAATTGTCTTTAAAGACAAGTATACCTGTGCCGAGTTGCATCCGAAGTAAGTTTGGCCATTTCAATCGTCATAATTGACCATTTGACCATAGCGTTCCTTATGATATCACAGATGGGAACAGGTTTTTATTCGACGAAATTACTGAGCGACTCAACTTAGCTTCAATGAAGTTTTTTTTCCGTCTGTCAAGCTCTATAATGCCCGACTGCTCAGCTCCAAGCTGTACTAGAATTCCAAATGACATTGCAAGGTTGTTGCGCGGCTTCGTACAGTGTCAAATCGGCGTATCACTATGAAGTATGAAATCTTTGAAAAAATGATCAAAATGGTGCTATGTTGTGTTTGTGGGAAAATTCACGGCGAAAATCCCCATCAGACCCGATTGTTCCACGTTCTCAAAGATGACGCAAAATGGCGTCCACGGAATCGATTCTTCGCGGAATCGATTCTTCGCGGAATCGACTGGACTTGTTAAATATTACGAAAACACCAAACGCAACATTCCGGTGAATGGATCTGAAAAAGAAGAACTATCTGACTCAGGGGTGTGCAATCTGCGGCGCGCGGGCCAAATGCCCTCAAGAAAAACAAGTGCGGCCCGCGGAGAAGTGCCAAATTTGAATGATGTGCGTCTATTAAACAAGTTTTGTAATTCCAATCCTTTTGCCTTGCGAACTCTGGGTCCAATTTACTATCTATGCCTAAGAATTCACCATGCCTTACTTAGACCAGGGGTGTGTAACAGGCGGCCTGCGGGCTACAACCCGGCCCGCCAAGTCATTTAGTGTGGCCCTTGTCAATACTCTGATTTTTACACATCGAGCATAAAATCCCAATACGACAGTTTAATTAGACCTGACGATTAAGACCTCGTGTATCTTTTTAGTAGCTTAGATAGAAACAGTATTTTGATTATGACAGAACGTGACATAAGCATTCTTTGGATTTGTGGTTTAGACTCGTTCAGTTATAAGCTCTGTCTAGCAGATTACGTTTATAGATAAAATGTGTTATCTCACTAGCCAGGAATTGTTGTTAGCCGCCATTGCTTTTTCACTTGATTCGCTTGTTTACAACAATACATTGCGATGTAATAATCCCTCATAGTGATTGCTAGACACTTTCCAGTCACTAGCTTTCAAGAATTTGAAGCAGTTCAGTAGCCTGTTTTGCTAGTTTCGTGAGGGTAATATTTTTTTGATAATTTAGTAAAATAGTAAAATGTCGGCAACTAAAAAGCAAAAAATTGATGGAGAAGGAAGGGTATTCAACAGTGAATGGTGTACAAAATATTTTGTTGTCCCACACAACCAAGGTGCTGTCTGCCTCGTTCGTTTGTCAAAGTACTATTGCAGTTATCAAAGAGTATATTGTTAAACGTCATTACATAACTAAGCACTCCTCCCAGTTTGATAAAATTCTTGGCCAGGCACGAGTAGACAAAATGGAACATTTAAAAAAATCCGGTAAAATGTAAAATGTCGGCAACTAAAAAGCAAAAAATTGATGGAGAGCTATTGGATTACTTTTCAAAATACTGACTAGTTTTGTAACTGTTCTAATAAGAAGCAATAACAGCTTTGATAAAATCTGACAACAAAATAGCCTCGAAATATGGCAAAGAGGCGGAATTAAAAAATGACATTATTTATAAGCAGGAGCGCAGCCAGGATTCTTAAGAGGGTGGTGGTTCAAAATTGGAATCGGAAATTTCCGCGCAACATTCTTCGCGATTAAAAAAAAACGGATAACGAGATTTCTATTGCGTAAAATATTTAATCCATGACCGATGCGAGCATTTAACGAACAATTGAAATTTATTTTATTGCATTCGGCTCCGTCGGTAGTTTCAGAATGAAAAAAAAGGTACATCGCGGAGCGCGCACAATTGATTGCGTGCGGCTCCGTCGGTAGTTTCATAATGGGGGAAAAGGTACATCGCGCGCACAATTGACTCTGTTTCGATTTCGCAGTTACTACGATGAAAACCTAACATAACACCAATTTTTGTGATTTACAATGTCTATAAATACGTTTTCAATCTGAGGTGAGTCTGCTGAAACCAAACCAGTGATCTTCCATTTTAAGTTTTAGTTTTATTATTTTAGAATGCCGCTTTTCAATCAAGAAATTTGAGTTGCGGATTTATCTCTTTATTAATTATTATTTTTAGCATTTCGTAACGATGACTATAATATGGTAACATGTTTTTCACATTGAACTCATAATTCCCCACGAGAACAAAAAAGCGAATAACGTCGTCATTGTGTAACTATACATTTATATATATGCCGAGGGAAATTTTTGATTTAGGGAGAATAAACACCGGCGTAAAGATGTTAAAAGGTTCAAAGACACACCATGCTGACGAAAAAAATCGGCGATTGTAACAAAATGCAATTGCGCACGTTATTAGCGGCCTTTTAAGTCTTCCAAAAATGTCAAAAGGGAAAAGATTCGACCCCTTATTTATTAATATGTTTGTCAAGTGTCAAATTTACAGCTTTAGTGTATATATAATTTATGTTTGAAATTTAGATTTATGTATGACTTGTATATTAACCCTAAGGTTCAGCATTTAAATTAAGTAAAGTACTTTTAACTTGCTCAGGAATATTAATCTGAAAGTAACAACTTTAACATTTATTTTGGGGCTCCGTGAATAATAGTCAACCTTCCCAAGGACTCCGCAACACCAAAAGTTTGAGAACCCCTGCTTTAGACAGCTTGTGCAAACAACGCATTTCACAAGACCAATAATCAAACTTTTTGTGCTACTAGAACTGTGTTACTAGAACTACTAGAAAGCCTGTGGTATAAACAAATAAAAGTGCGGCCTGCGGTTTCACTCAGTTATTTCTTTCTGCCCCTTCTGCATTAAGGGTTGCACATCCCCTGATCTAACTGAAGATGACATTCGAAAGTTGGCACCAAAATCATTGAAGGTGTCACAAAAAATAAGTCCACCATGAGAGGCAGACGAGAGCTATTCGCATAGAGATGAGTTATAGCGACAAAAATGGCTACAATCAAAAGTCATGCAAAATGCACAATTTTTACCAATATATTATCACGAGAAAAGCAACGCATGTATATTAGTTTTATCCAATGTCTTCATTCGTTTGGATATTTCCAGGTGCCACCACAAACATTATTGCGTTAGCGCCATCTATCTATCCGTGATTTGGAGTTGGTAGTGGATTTGAATTGCGTTACGCGTGAGATGGAATGATTACTATAGTGCTTTTTTTGCATACTAAAATTCAACAATGATGTTATACTTTTCAAAACAAAAAGTGATTCGGAATCTTCGATTTCAATGCTATAGTCTCCTTGGCCTTACTCAGATGTAACAGATCTATTTGATATAACTGCTTGTTGCTTATCGACATTGCTATTCAAAATGTCCTTTTGGGTCAAATGAGGCCGCAATTCACTAAATGCTATTAAATGTAAAAAAAATAACTCAATGTACTATCGTTTACAGTTACACTAAACACAATGTTCCTGACTTACACAATCGGTTACTGGAAAATACATTAACGATGTTGGTTTAAGTCAAGTTATAAAAGTGATCGTTGGGTACCGCAGACAACTAAAGCAATGAAAATTGCGTCATTAAAAATACATTTTACACAATTTAACTGATGCGCAATATTATAGATGTGTAAAGTCATTTAACTCATGACGTTGACAAAGTTCTTTGTAGTTTTGGCGGGGTTTAGTAACGACCAACAACTCACGGTCGCTAATATAAAACTACATAGTTTGAGGTTACAAATTTTATGTCGACGTGGATCATTGCTGAATTATGTAATAGTTTTTGATATCCTGAATGTCGTTGACCCCATTCTATTTCTACATATGAAAAATGTTAACCAGTGGGAATCTGACCCGGTGACCTTCTCAATTCTAAGATAGAATCAAAGTTACAATTACTGCGACTATGTCGGTATTCCAACGTTTATTTATATTTTAAAAGATGATGATATTTTCGAATGTCAGTATGTTTGGTAAATCTTTACTATAGAATCAATTATCACTCCATTTATCTGACACTGAAAATTAACGATCCAGTTGACCAAACCGCAGTGTTGAAATTCGGGCTCTGCTTTTAGAATTTTTCATTCTAACAAATCTATTTGTGGGAGGAAGCGCAAGCATTCTTAAGATAATAAATAAATACTCGTTAACTGATTTGGTCAATCCATGTTCTGAGCAATCTCAGAGCTTCAAAAAACAATATTATTTCATATGTGGGCATGACTTTCTTTCAAGTCTCAAACCGTTGTCAGGTTTATAATACTACAAAGCATTATGACGGGAACGCTGTTCAGTTTAGATATCTAATATATATATATATCTGTATATAGATATATATCTGTATATTCATTTTTATATGCGGTTCGCAAGTTTTATCAGCAACTGAGGTGAAAACATAGCAGAATATGTCGTCAAATGATAAGCTTATTATTTCAAATTACATTTCGACTTAATTTCCTCCGTTAGACGTGAATATTTACATTGTTCCTGCATAATTACATTCAAAAGTACTGGTGTATTTCCAACAACGAAAGAATAAAACAAAATTACACAGAAATATAAAACAACGACCGGTGCTGTAAAATGTTTACAATATGTATATTGTAAATGAATGAACAAAACTAACGATTGTCTGCGCTAGTTGCCGTTATAGGAACAATGAAACTATTGAACATTTCTTCTAATAAAACTTTACTGTGATCTAGTCTTGTTACGATCCCGAAAAACGTTAATAAATGAACTTAACAAGCGATATTTTTTGATAAACTACCGAACCAATTCTTTTCCCAGAAATGGGTTATTATTTATATTCGCATTAAAAAAGGGAAAGCAGCGTCTGATTCGAACGATGCTGCAATATTTCGAAATTAATAAAAACATTCCGATGGTATTGAAACCTTGACTAAAAGATGTTGCCATGGTATTACAATCAGTTAGGGAAATATAAATAAATATGGGAGTAAAATTCAAAGGCAATAATCATTAAGCACGTACGCCGAAGCAAAAAGTTGAAACGTTATCAGTTAAACTCAGAATAATAATTGTGTTGATGATTCGAATTATGCTACTTTTTTTATCAAGTGAGAATAAATATCGAACGGAATTTCTTGGAACCCAGGAAATCCACTAACGATTTATACTAAATAATCAAATATAGCTCATGAATTATAAAATCGATTCAAAATAAACTAATATAGCCAAGGCACGCAGAATTAGTATTATTTGAATATTCTTGAAAAATGCTCAATTTTTCGGAAAAGGTTCATGTCTTCTACAACGAGGGAGTACGCAATTCTACTTCACCATAATATACTGAAATGGAGGCAAACATCGGCATGCGGGACACGCCATCCGTGTCATATCTTCAACTTACCGGTTAAATAAGTTGAAAGTAATAATATCTACGGATAGTATTTACTTTAGGTTTGTAAATACTTACGGTCGTAAAGCTAAATTCTACGAGCGTCGATAGAACACAAACAAGATTTTATTTTGTACTACACAGTAAAGTAAGTACCTTCAGCAAATGACATCTAGAACAAATTGAGTGGAAAAATACAGAAACATTTTTCGTGTGATTCAAAATTTGCCTAGAAAGTTAACACTAGTTGACTTGGCTAGTTATTTCATACGTGCGTATCCCAGCAACTCATTGTAGTTTTTACTTGGATCGCCATGCATGAATTCTGCATTCGCAAAAAATTCATGTATGGGCCATATATGGATGGATTTTGACTTTGCTCAGAAACGCTGCTTCTACCCTTACTTCGCTATCATAATTTTTATTTCCTATTGATTCAACTAATGTTATTTCTCTCGTTAAATTCACGGCGTCGCTTTGAAAGTTTGAACGGCCGGGCAGTAAAACTTAAATTGTCAAATTTTCGGAAAACCTATCGGTCGCTTAGTTTTTCATTCATCTAAAAAGGGGCGTTTTGGGGCGTGTTACAAATTTCGGAAGAAGGTTTGGTTGAGTGGAAATTTCCACTCTATTCGATCTTTTGGTTATTCGCGTAAATTAGGTCCAGGTATGATCTGTACGAAACAAAAGACAGCTAAGCAGCTGTGATGTTTCCTATCCGACAGATATTTAATAAATCTCTTCTATTATTAAACAACCTATTTTAGTCGTAACTTCGGGGAAAAAATTAAACCGATTTATTATCATCTATTTTTGTCGTCTTGCTGTTTTTACTCCCGTTTTAAGCTATCACTCATGTGCATCACCATGCCTTATTAAGAGGTGAACATAATCCGTCTTGTAAATGTAAGTTAACGTACATGCATTTAGAGGTGCAACGTTCAAATCAGGTTGTTCCATAACCATAAGTTATGTAAATACACTTATTTTATATTTTGGAAGTTGACATGAATTTTCTTGTTACATTTGTAAAACATCTAAAATAACATATTTACCGAAATTCAGACTACTATACGCAAAATAAATTATGTCACAACAAGCTTAGGTTACCAATGAACAAAGTGTAATTACGAGGTACATCATGAGCTCAAGCTTATAAGTCTAAAAATGTTAACCAAGAATGTATATTCGATAAATGTAAAAAGGAACATGATGCGGTATGTTGTAGAAAATATAAATTAGAAAATCCATCGTTATCATTCCATCGTCTACTTGAAAGTTTCGGCTAGAAGAAAGTCTTTATAGACCATCTATCCTTAGTTTTAATTGCTAATATACAGGTGAGCAATCAATTAGTTTTTCATCCTTGCTATAATTAAAGCCGCGTATTGGGTCAAATTGCCGACTAGGCAAAAAACCCAAATGCTAATGTCTAATTTCAATCAAATTGATTTCAGATAAAACTACAAAATGTCTTTCGGCGGAAAATTTGTTCTTGAAAGTAGAAACAATTACGACGAATTTGCTGCTGCAAGTGGTAAATTTTCAATTTTCATTTTGCTATTTTAAATATAAATTAGATGAAATGTTTATTGGATAAAAATGCTTGCTAAAATCAATACCATAAAAACTTACCAAGAATGAAAAACATTCACTTACTTAAAAGTAACGTCGGAAAAATGTGAGCCATATTTGGTTAAAAATATTCACTGCTACAAACATACCCAAATAATGCAATATATCGTTATAGGAGCAACACCAGAACAGATTCAGAGAGGAAAAAGCGTGCATCCAACCACTGAAATCTCAAATAATGGAGACAACTACACTGTGAAAAGAATCTTCCCCAATCAGACAATCACTAACTCTTTCAAGTTAGGCGTTCCTACTGAATTATCTTTTGTTGAGGGAAAGAAAGCGACGGTTAGTATAATTCTAATTTGTCTCGAAAAGGACTTTTCGTACTCCCAATCCTTTTCGATTCAAAAACTACCATAAATAATATAAATTGAAAAAAAGAATATACTAGTCATTCCGCTTTAAAAATCTTACAAATGGGACTTACAAAAAATTATAGATAATATGTTTCAATATCAGTTTACATGGACGACATATGAAGTATCATTTAAACTTCGAGTGTTGCAAAATATCACCACAAAAGTTTTTAAAACAGCTGCAGTCACTGTAAGCTTGAAACAAGTCAACGCGGTTAGAAATATTTCATACATAAGCCAGATTTTATGGATTTCATTTGATGAACTCAGTTGATGACGTAAAAAAAATTGTTTATTTTTGTGAATTTTGTATATGTAGACTTGAATGCAAAAAAATCTGATTGGGCCATGCTCGTCAATGAGAGAAAATATTATTCTATTGCAAATTGCGGCGCCTAAGCATAATAAAACCGAAGTGACCTGTATTTTTTCATGGTGCAGTTTATGTACCTAGATATATTACATATACATGTGTTATTTTCAGGCTACCGTTACATTGGAAGGTGGAAAATTGGTTATGAAAGGTGACAAATTTTCCTCCGTGGCTGAAATCGAAGGAGGGAAATTGAAGGAAACCTTGACGTTTAACGGGAAGACGATGACAAGATGGTCGACAAAAGCATAGAAAATCAACAATTGATATATATTCAAAATATGTATAATTGATAAATTATCTTAAAACGTTTAATTTTCAACAAAATAAAAAGAGGCAAAGTATATATAACTTACAAAAATTGTATGTGGAATATTTCTTTTTTAAAAATTCAAAATTGCTTCGTCAAATTTGAAAAGATTGAAATTATCACTTAATACAATACTTGATAAAACATGGTAATTAGTAGTTTTATTTGGTAGAGGGTGTGCTAATTTTAAAACATATTTACTTTTGACTCACTAAAGGTACTTTTTAGAACTTCCTAGGCATTTCATTAATTTTAATAATTGTCCTATAAAAAAATTTGAAAATACTTTTACATGTTCAAGTGTCTTATAATTGCAAATAAAGCGGATATGAATCACTGCCTAAAAATCGATTAATTCTACATCATAAAGCGAATAAGATATTCTATCATTTCAGCTGCATATTTTTATATTTAGTTTAGCTGCTACCACTGTCATACTCAGGGTTTCGTTGAGAGGGGTGACTCAATACTACATTGCAATTTTGATAGGAAGTAATAATAGGTGAATGCAGACAGCATTTTAGCATGATTTTACGCATTGCGCAGCCGTGTGAGACGATATTTTACTAGAATGCGGTAGGGAGAGACCCTAAAGCATGACTCCACTTTGTGATGTACGATGATGAGATTTAATTTACAAAGCTGAAAGCTCTAATATTATCAGAAAACGTGTCGTCGTAATGCCCGTTTCACGATGAGATAGGCACGACCAATAAACACACGCCAGTCGCTGCGAACATTTTATTTAATTCCTTCCAAAAATTGATACTGCGACTTCGAAGATGATATCTTCATGTCCTAAATCAGGGGTCGGCAACCTTTTGTCGCTCGCGGACCAAAATTAAGGGTTGCAAGTCATTGACGGGCCGCACATATTTTTAGAAAGTTGAAAACCGAACGAATAATACTTTTTTTAATAAAAATCAAGCAGTGATACATCTCTCGAATAGAATAGATGTATTTCCTCAATGCATTGCATCTCAGAAAATTCCATTTGAATATTTTAGGTGCCACGTTAACGCGAAATGTTCTTCTGTTAATATCACCGGCATGTGATAGGATGTGTACAGTATTGTATATATGCTGTGTACTTTCAGATGCTTGAATAATTTTTAAAGAATGAAATCGGAATGGCTATGTAAGTGTACCATTAGTTTGTGTGACGTAATGAAATTGAAAGTTAGAATTTTCAAGACATGCCTTCACCGTCTAACACGACTTACCTCTTAAACATTCTCTTTGTGCCAATAAAATTTTTCGAACTTGACGAAAAAGAAAGAAAAACAAATATCAGGAAATATCATATTTATTCAATTATTTCACGACCATCCATGATAGTTTTACAATCGTGATGTAATCATTTTACGAATAAAAATTCTGCAATTAAAATAGGTCGTAAAATAGAATGAAATCGCTTTGTAATTAGAAAAAATAACATTTTATTATCGTTAAAAATGTATAAAATGAGAAGGAATAGTCCGTAAAAATCATTCTCCAACGTCTCGTCAACAGATATTGTATATTGTCAAGACCGTCTGAAAGGTAAGATATTTAATTAGTTTGAATAGAATAATAATTTACCTGTGCCGTACATTGTATACGCCCCGCACCAATTTATATAAAAACGAGATATTTTACACCCTTTAACGGCACCTTAGCACGTTTGAATGAAAAGTTATTTGTTGAAAAACATTTTAAGTCAAGTGTTCGATTTTTAAGTATGTAAATTATTTGAACCACAATTTAAGAGGTAGGCTTGCACGGAAATAATATACAAAATCTTCAAACGTCATTAGAAAAATTGATACGAACAATCATTGTGAATGCGTTCAAAACTTGCAAGCAAACCATTTTCAAGTAATATTATCAGTGTTTTCTGAAAATGCCGTATGCCTTCCAATAAGAGTTGTTAGAAGGTTTGCTGACACCCTATATTGAATGTAGGTACATACAAACAATAAGATTTTAAAATAAATATGTATAAATACTACTGATTACCATCATTGAATCTTTATTTTCAGTCAAAACTACATCATGGCATTTGCTGGAAGTTACATTCTTGAAAAAAGGGAAAACTACGATGAGTTCGCTCAAGCAAGCGGTATGTACATGAAAAAACTTCTTTCTTTATTATTTTATACAACTTCAGTAAGTGAGTAGTACCTCTTTTTGTATATCTCATCCGAAGTTTGGGAAATTGAGTAGGTTTTTGATCATTATAAATATCGTGCCCATTAAGATACTTGCCTAAAGCATTATTATGAGAGAATGTTAAAATTATGTGTGAACATATTTATTTCTTTTCTCCATAATATGTGTCTTTATAACCATTGCAAATTTGTATATTTTGCTACCCACCATTTATATATATACATACCTTCAATGAAAAGCGCGATATAAAACGCCGTTAAAAATGTACTTCAGCTTGAGAATAAAATGTAAAATCGGTTTCATAGTTTACATATCAAGTGAACAACTCTAAATGTAAAATAACTAATATCTTTACTAATATTGAATATTTAATTTTTCATGAACTAGGCGCAACCGCAGATCAGATTGCCAAAGGGAGCAAAGTGTTCCCTACGACTGAAATCTCAGTGAACGGAGACTCCTACACGGTGACACGTAAATTTCCAAACCAAACTACGACTAATTCCTTCACCCTGGGAGTTCCAACAGAACTTACTCTGGTTGAGGGCAGAAAAGCAACGGTAATGTTTTTCTCTAGATTACTGCAATATTTTTACCCCACGAGATTTTGCCGAGTAACTGCATTTGAGTATTTACAATTGACTTGTACCAACTACACGAACAACTAGTATATTTATTTTATAAAGTTATGGGAAAACATTTACCTGTAACATCCACACATACTAATAAAGGAATTACATTTGAAACATTTAACCAGGCAACTACAACTCTCGAGGGTGGGAAACTTGTCACGCAAAATGCAAATTTCAAATCTGTGACAGAACTTGATGGTTCAAACTTGGTGGAAACCATAACCTTCAACGGGAAGACAATGAAGAGAATATCAAAGAAACAGTAATCCAAGTGTCCTTTTACCAATCGTTTTGAGCACAAATTCGATTATCAACCTAGTTACGAATCGTAATTTTTTTAATCATATTTGGTAGAGTATGATTTGTGAATAACTTTTGCTATTTTAATCACAAATATTACTTGTTTGGTTTATGTCTAGAGAACAAATTCTTTGTCTGTGTAGAGCTTTATGCCTAGAAGTCATAACTACCCCGTTTTGTACTATAGAAGTATTGAACAGTTATGGATTATGTGACTTTCTGCTTTTGAATATAAAAGTGTTAATTTGCAAACTTTGCTTGAAAATGTGTTTCGTGCTTGACATTAATGAAAAATAAAAATATGTATTACTGATCTTTTTTGCGTCTTTTCAACAAATTTTAAGAAACTTCCAGAAAGAACTTGGAAATTGACATATTTCGTCCTAGATTGTCATTATTAGAAACAATACGTCATTTATTTATCTGCTCAGCATTTAAAATTGATATAACATGAGATTTGTCGATGTGATATCATTGCCTTACTCAACAGTACCACACGCAGTCAGATATGAGTCTAATGTATACATGTGAGACATGTCACAGAATAAACAGTATATTGTCTATAATATTTTTAAAAAGTAAAAGGGGATAGGCAAAGATGTAGTTCATTTGCTTTTGTCAGCATACCATTAAAGATTTTAATTTTATATTGCCCTTCTAAAAAATAACGTATAGAAGGAATTTATATTATAATGACCAGAGTGGTAACGAACTGTTTGTAGCATACGCTAAACGTCCACGCTTTTTGAGATCAAAACTTGCATGAGTGTATAAGTGGTGATGTGTGTTATTTTGTGTGGAACGCAAAAATCAAATTCAATGCATTTCAAAATATTGATGACACTATCTATTACGGCCTCATCTCCGTAACACGTCTAAAACGCGTCTAAATCCATATTTCAAGGGTATATAATTTCGAATTCAATGTGTATTTCTCCATGATTTTAAAATTGGCGAAAGTAAAGAACTACGCTTTAGACACTGACAATACGGGAAATTTGAAATGCCGATAGAACTATATAACTTTATATCTGTATTGGGTCAAGAACTGAATTCTATGAGAATGTCTTTATGAGATGAAACGCATACAAAAGTGGAACCACTGGTGTCACTTTGGGGTGCGATTGAGATGACGTTAAGCAAGATTGCATACCAAAATTGCCCCAAAAACCATGTTTTATTATCGCAAGCACGTACTACGCTTTATTTTTATTTCAAGCTAATATAAGACTGGCAGTTTCAAGAATCCGAACGTTGCGACTTTGTTGAGAGACATCACAAAGCTTTAACAACCAACAGTAAAGATAAATCCGATTTAACACACCGCCCATAGAGTATCAAACAGAACTCACGAAGTAGATCGTAAAAATGTGAAGATTGTCTTTCGTAACTAAAGAAACGGATTGTTGTTTTACGATTGGTCAGAAACTGCAAATACTGCGGAAAAGATTATTGTTGTTCGTTACATCAGTAACCGATGGTCAGTACTTGATTTCGAATAATAGTAAAGGTACTCGTACAATCTTTTTTATATTAATTTGTATCATATTATGATAAAAATTTAGAATTAAAAGTTATTTCTATAATTAATTTTAGGAATAGATTGAATAAGATCTAACATATTCTTATTATAGCTGTGCTAAATTAAAATTTTATGAACTTTTAGGTTGGATATCATTGAAATGTCTTTCGCTGGAAGCTTCGTTCTTGACAAAAGAGAAAATTATGACGAATTAGCTACAGCGATTGGTATGAATTTATTCTGATTTTTATTTATTTTTTCACATTTTCATATAGAAAAACATGGGGTTCCAATGGGTTGAATTGAACAAAATTCAAACGATATTTATATCGTATTATTTCGTAGAAATAATGTTATCTTATTCTTATTTTGTCTTCCATAAAATTCAAGGGGCATCAAACGATCAGATTGCCAGAGGTCGCAACTCTCGACCAACAACTGAAATAACGGTTGACGGCGAGAAATATACGGTAAAACGGATTTTTCCTCACCAGACTACGGTCAACAAATTTACACTGGGTGTACCGGCAAAATTGACATTGTTAGAAGGGAAACGAGCAGTCGTAAGTAGAGATAACCGGTAACACAGTTCAATGAATAACTAATGAATAGTTTTATTCCTAATTCTAAGTAAAACAAATTTTTCGAGTTGCATAGGTTGAAGATAACTCAGGCCAACCGCTATTATTTGGTGATTTACAGTAAAATTGACTAAGCATAATTTTATCTTTTTTTTTTATAGTGAAGGAAGGTCATATTGTAAATAATTATGTAATTTTCTCAGGCGACTGTTACTCTTCAAGGAAGCAAATTAGTGATGAGTAACGACAATTTTTCGTGTGTTTCGGAGATTGTTGATGGAAATTTGAAAGAAATTTTGACATTCAATGGGAAGACGATGACTAGATGGTCCGTCAAAGAATAAAAGAATTATTGATAAAGATGAATAAAGTGTTTATTTTAAGCGTTTTAGCAGGGTTAAAGTAAACATAAAGAATTTCGAATTTCAAATCTATTCATTTAAATTGTATATTGTTATTTCCATATTTCAATGAAGACGCACTTCTCAGTATTTGTTATCGTTTCGAATTACCACGGTGTAACAAGTGAAGTGATTTTAGGGCCACCTACCACATAATTAGACATCACCCGACCGAGCCCGTAAAAATACTAAAGACTGCATATTTGATAATAAAAATTCTATCATGAAAAACAGTTGTGATATTCCTGAATTTAGTAACACACACTTGGCATAAAATAGTTCCCATTGTGTTATGATAGTTTTTGCAAATATGAATTTAAAACAGCTGTATCCCTTTTTAAAATATTCTAATAAGGATAGTGTGTAACAAATAAAGCGAAGCCGGTAGAAATCCGATGTGTTTTCAACACATGTATGCATGCCTTCTTCAATGGTCGGATATTTGTAGGAAATAGAAACGCAAAGATCTGATGAACAGGTATTGTCTTGAAATCTATAAATTAAAGTGAATTGAATTAAATTAATAAATTAAATATCACATTCAAATGTTTGGGAGCCCAATTTGCTCTGATAATATTCGTTAATACTCGGGAGTACAAATGACTTTCAGGTTTTCTGAGTGTGTATAGACTAATTTTCGTACTCTCAAACATGTCTTTTCCTGGTCCAGAAGCAATACACATTTGTACTTGTCCATTGCATGTGCTATGAGTCTTCCTGAAGACTGAAAAGTGTTTGTGAGTATTTTAAACGACGTTGGAAAATGAAGAGAATTGAATATTGCGAAAATTAGATTTATAAGGTTGATTAAATTTGCTGCAATATAAAAATTTGCCTGAAAATCGTCAAGATGAACTTCACCAAAAAATTCAAAATATGTACTAGTCGATTAATAGGCTTCTACGTAGTAAATGTCACAGTGGAGTTTAATGTGGCTGTCGGCAATTCGGCGTCGAACGTTTGTCATGAAAACAATATGGGAACGAGGAACATCCGTAGTAATTTGAGGTGAGCTGTAATATTTCTATTCTACAATCTATTAATAATCCAACCACGTAAATGTGCAATTCCCCTTAAAATTACTTCTACTCCATCCATTATGAACAAGAAATTAGGAATCGTTAATTAGTAGCCGAGTCATTGCAACACTGCAGTTGCTAATACTTCACAATAATTGACTTCTATTGCCAAGACGGAGAGAATGGTGAAGATTATTCTATTGACAAAGATACATTGTGTAAAATTAAAAATGCATCATACGTGCTGTACGACATATATTATTCGAATTTTCGTCCTCGAGGTCGTTTTACACAAAATCCCAAAATTGGTTAAATGTAGATAGGAACAAAATTCATTCTATTAAAGCCAGGTAAATATTTGACTTCCGTACATTTGTAGATTCCGACATCATGATATATTTAATGAAAATATTTCGTGATTATACGATTTTTATATTTATATAGTCATCATACATGGACGTTACGTAAAGCAAGTTTATCGAAACTGTTTTTGTGATGGCCATTGTATAATAGAACATATGCTACACCCGATTTCAAAGGTGATTTTTTTATCGCTGTGAATTCAGCTGAAAACCAAACAATCGATAACGACAGTTTTTATGTAGGCGGCCATCTGCCTTTGTATTCTATATGATGTGATATTATATGATGTTTGTTCATCATAATAATCCGAGAGCATAAATATCGGCAGTAGTTGCTGACCTGGCATCACTTCGGCACTGACTGAACAACGTGTAAAACTGTCTTCTCGTCCATAAACCGTTACGTTAAACCCCATCAGGTAAGTCAAATTATAACATTTTTAGATAAAAAAATTTGTTGAACAAATGAGTACAGCAGATACGACCAGAGAAAACTTCATGGGTTTTTCAGCAATAGTAAGATTTGAGAAAATTCAAAATCGGGCGTTATTTAACACTATGCGAGAATACAACATTCAATATTACGAGGGGGTATCGAGATTAAAAAATAGTTTTGCTAATGTTCATCACAGGGTGTTAATGGATGAACCTAACATGTCTAAATTCCCATTACGATGAGTTCTCGTTTGTTTTTTAGAACAAAATGTCTCTCAGCGGAAAATTCAAGATGGTTAAAAGAGACAACTATGAGAAGTTTGCTGGTGCTAGTGGTGAGATAAGTTTTATCATATCATCGTAGTACATATATAATAGTCAAATTAAAAAAAATATATCATTGTTTGGGTCATTTCGATATTATTGGTGGTTGAATGAAATCATTTTTACACAATAGGAGCAACCGATGAGCAGATTAAACGAGGCAGTGAGACAACATTGGAAACTGAAGTCACACAAGATGGTGACAACATCACCGTGAAAAGAATTTATCCGAATCAGACAGTTTCGAATACTTTTCAACTGGGAGTACCAAACGACTTCAATTTCCCTGATGGCAGAAACGCAAAGGTATAATAGATGCTTAGACGAATGCTGAGTATGGCCAGTAAATTTACTTTCAGTTCGATATTTCCTTAGCTCACGATGAGCATAAACCGGATTTTCTAATTGCAATTTGATAATTTTCTTCTCATGCTTCTTTTGGAAAATATTATAATTAATTCAGAAATACAAACACTGCCATTTATCCAAAAAACCTCTGTTTTCAGAGTCTAGTTTTCGTTTGTTTTCTGACATCTCTGAGCTTTCTTATATGACTGTTATTAATTACCGCCCTATGTAATCCTAATACCGGTACGTATAATTGAGATACTGGTATAATTGAATCAAAAGAATGTGGAAAAAAGGCAACATATAAGATTCTTAATTTAATTCCGAAAACAAACTATCACAGGAATATTCTATAATTCCATATTCTGACAATACCTTAGTAAAATAAATACTCCAATCTTACTCATTTTTAAATTTACAGGCAACTTGCACTAAGGATGGAGAAAAGATTGTCTTGAAAGGAGAGAATTTTTCTCAAATATCAGAAATCGAAGATGGCAAATTGAAGGAGACTCTCACATTGAAAGGAGTCTCGATGGTCCGGTGGTCAGACAGATGCTAGTTTTAAACTCGCTTAATTTCAACATAACTTCTAGTTCAAAAGTTTCTGTAACGTTTATTTTCTATGTGCCTCGAAATCCTGAAAACATTTTATATCAAGTTCTTTTACTCGAAATAAATGGTCATTAGTGGTTTTAAATGTCATGTATTGAAGTCTGATAAATCAGTGTATAACCAATTCGATTTTGGTAAAAATTTGACGCACGCAATGATCTTAGGCACTATTTATATATACATGCAGTAGAGCTGCCAATATGATATTAAAATTTCATAGGAATAATTTATTCAAAAATACCATTATTGCTTTCTGACTGATTATTATTTTATGATATTTGAAAACTTGAATTAAAACACACTTCAAAGCTCATCGTTTCTTTGCACCACACGGACGAACAAGACAATAGATTAAGTTAAATAAATACAGTTCGAAAATATAATGCTATTAGTGAATCAAACGACTCAACAACCCAGAAACTGTTTACTTTCCGATAAGTGCAGAAAGTCAATAAACTTACAGGTCAATAGCCTTTCGTCCAGCAGTAATCTGACCCATGTACAGGTACTGTATGCACCCTATACAAATACCGTGAATGTCTCTGTTCCATTTGATATTCCTAAAATATTTGCCTTGTCTGTACCAGGGTTTTGTACTACCAAATTCTAAACTTGATATTTTGGTGATCCTCAGTTAAAATAGCACACCTGTTTCAGATCCGACCTTTTCCGCGTATATTCACATCCTAAAGATAATACGGGTTGGCATATTCTCAGCGTATATTCTAAAATTATGTTGAAATTCATAACCATCACTTTCTAACGGTGACAAGTGTCAATTCCAGTTATACTAAATAAATCTTCTAAGTGAAAGTACAAAGTAACCAAAAACACACGTCCAGGGTTTGGAGTATTGAAACCGTGTCAATTTTAATGCATTTATTTCCGACGCTGGCCTTAGCGTTAAAGGGAAAAGTACACTTCTCAGCAAATTGATGTATTCGCAATCGGTACCATTTCAGTTGCAATTCCTCGAATCATCGAACGCACTCAGTTTTTATAACATGCTATCTATAGTCATTCCAACCAGAGTACAAATTATTATATTTCGGATATTAGTGAGATATACGATTAAATATTCACAAAGCTATAAAATGTGGAATAAGAAGTAAAATACTGGGAAAAGGTGCAGAGAACATTTAATTTGAAAAAAAATGTCGACTAATCAGTCACTTACATGCACTCCGATTATGACATCATCACTTATACAATACATAAATTCAGTTCGTTGAAGCAAATATTTATTTTTGTGATGTCATATTTTCAAAACAGCGGAACCAATAATACAACAACATAGGAATTCAAGTCAACGCAAGCAAACGCAACTATGGCAGTTGTCGAGCGGTAAAGATTCAACGATAATATTGATAGATAAAAAAAAATTCACATCCAAAAATTGCTATTTACCGAGTGACACAGTCAGTCAGTGTTTTCTATTACCAAAACAAAAATATATCGTTAATCGTCTTGTTGTGACAATACAACTAACAGCGTCCACGTGTGACAAGAAAAAGAGTTAGAAAATTGACTGGTAGAATATTTTCAAATTTGGTACAAATCAAAGTTCGTGCAATGATATTCAAAAAGTAGTATTGGGATAGATGCCACCTATATGAACTGAGCTTATCATAGAAATGCTATTTTCTGTTCCATGTGCAAAAGGTTCCACGAAAGACCGCACCTTTTGGACACTCTAAAGTAGCTTTATGATGCCCAATAGAACATTCGTGATAGATGTGTGGGTTGACGGGGTCTCCGAAATATCCATTTCTTCCTTTACACGAGAACTCTTTACCAGCAGTAATTGTAGTAGTTGAATAGGGTAATACATCAGAATCAGAAGACGGATTTGTTGAAACAGTTGATGATAAAGGTATTTCCGTTACAGGTATTTGCTCTGTTGAACTCATGGTAGAAGATGCTGTCAATATTATGAAGTACAAAACCATTAAAGTTATCAAAAAGTATACTTAAAATTTTTATGATGTGATGAAATGACATATTGGGTATAAAATTCAATAGTAATGGCAGTGATGATGATGTTCTGATGTTTTGACGTCTATGCAGGGGGCCAGGTGCATCCCCCGTCAAGAAATACTAGAGAGTAGGCACACATGTTCTCGAAATGACGTCCATCTTGTAGGCATATATGAAATTTTCGTTTAATAATTGGATCGCCAAATGTTCCGACACGATTGTTGCAATCGAAAGAACCATTGATTGTTGTCGCGGGGGTAGTAGAGATAGTGGTGGTCGTAGTAGTGCTTGTAACAGTAGTAGATGTAGTAGAATCAGGTATTGGCTCTGTTGTGGTCGATTTACTGGTAGTGGATTGCGTGTTCGTCAAATCAGTCTTTGCTGTTCAAAATATTTCAACAAAACTTGATATGTCTTTGTTGATTTTTTTAAATACTTCTCCAAAACAACCAAATTTGTAAGAAAAATAATTCGATCTCATGATTAAAAAAAATTGGGAAAATTGAAATTTTAAAAAATTTAACTTTTAGGTTTGTTCTTTACATAACATATGAATTTCACAGCCATTAATATCATTCAAGTACAGGAGTTGGTATACGATGATCTGGAATAGATATTTTATTTATTATATTTACATTTTGGATGCACATCTGGTACTTTTTACTACCGGGTTTACATTGAAACATAAAGATTTCTCTGGTCGTCCTTTCCCTTTGATTATATTCTTTCAAGTTTTTTATTTCATTTTTAGAAATATGCGCTTGTGGTGACTTGAATATATTTGTAAAATCCAATAACATGTCAATAATAAGAAATATTTTAGTACTACAAGTGTAAAAATTCACAAATTGAACTATGAACAAAACTCATGCAAAATGTACCATACAATAGTTTATCTTCAATCTGATATGTATTTCTTCTTTATCTTAGATGAAATAAAACATGAATTTTTTGTATTAAATTCGATTTTACAGTTTTTACCTGTAGATGAAGTTGCGGTCTCAGTCTCGGGTATTTCGTCGGGTTGAGCGCAATTGGTATTTGATGGATAATCACACATTCCTTCTTGTCGATTGAACAACAGGCCAGACTGTTGAAAATATTAAAATTATAATATTAGCGATTGACATTATTTAATACCAATAAATTTCAGTTGAAAATACGAAATTTGGTAAGAGGAACTCAATCATGTATTAATATTTAGGTGATTAAATCTATATATCAACTTCAATCCGACGGCTCACCACTCACTAGTTTACTCAAACCCAAAATACGTAAACACTTGATATGGATTATTTGTTAGCAATGATATGAACTCCATTTTCGTCCGTATGTTTTGCACACACATTATTTGCTGAGTGGTATACAGAACTCTCTTACGCTTCCTAGCGTAGCGGACGAAGAATCGGGAAGATTATCGGGAATCGCCTTACTTGCCACTCAGGATTATTGCTACAAATTAGACGACTAAAATAAATAGTGAGATAGCGCAGATACAACTCTCGTCAAAAGGTCTAGCACAGGGGTTCCCAAACTTTTATGTCCGCGGGCCAAAATCAGAATTGGAGAGACGTTCGAGGGCCGGAAGAATGTAGCGCCCGAAATGGATTCACCTTCATTTGACATTTTCTGAAACATGTTTGTTCGACTCATAATTGGCGCTTAATGGCGTATTCCTTCAGAACTGGAATAGTTCAAAAATCGCTGAAGTTTGATTTTTTTGATTCAGAAATACAAACACTGCCATTTATTCAAGAAACGTCTGTTTTCAGAGTCTAGTTTTCGTTTGTTTTCTGACATCTCTGAGCTTTCTTATATGGCTGTTATTAATTACCACCCTATGTAATCCTAATACCGGTACGTATAATTGAGATACTGGTATAATTGAATCAAAAGAAACAAAATCTGTTAAACATTATTTCACTCAAGCTCGGCGGGTCATTTTAAACCGTTACGCGGGACGGATTTGGCCCGCGGGCCGCGGTTTGGGAACCGCTGGTCTAACATGTTAAAAGTAAGTACTCACCGAACAGCAAGCTGGAGAGCGAGTCCCAGATATGCATTTGTAAAAACACTGGCAATCCGTCTCATCTGGTTCGCGAGTGTTGCAGGAAGAATAGCAGTCGGGACCTTTGGCAAAAAATAAGTTTAACGGGCAAATGACTATAAGTTTTTGAATGCGGTTTTTGTTATGAATCGTTGACTTTACTGCTGATTCTGCGATACATAAGTGCCAGGGTTCCCAACTAAGTCAACTTGTATGATAGACCGAAAAGAACACAAAACAGTGGTGAATTTGATTACTGACACAGCGAGAAATTTCGAGAAATGTAACATGATTTGATAAGTGCTTTTCATAAATATTCCATACACCGAACACAAGTCAGTTAAAACCATTACTATGGCGCTGTTAGCCCCTGAAATTGGACGAACAAAATTTTTACTCGGGCAACAAGTAGAAAGATTTCAATCACCCACCCATGCAAGGCTCGGCGACATCATTTTCTTCTGTAGGTGTTGACGATACATTTTTGTCTTTGTTCAGTTCTTCCTTGATTGCACTAACAAGAAATATAAGACGACATGTATATATTCAATTTTTTACTCAATAATAGGCGAAATTAATTTTAAATTGGAAAATATTAATTTTTAATATTTTATTAACTGTGTAACAAGCGATTATTGACTTATTCTTGTATCAAAATTGAATCTGACCCATACAATATTATATTAGAGATGATTATACTTTGATAATGGATATTTTCTGTTGTCTCCAGAACACAATTTTCCATCAAAGTCATCCAGATCAAGGGCCCAAATCATCGCTCCAGCAAGACCTTTTTTATTCAGATATTCAACCTATAGGCAGAAATTTTGTTATTCAACAATAGAAATCTACATGTATTCACACGCGTTTGTGGCATGTAGTTAGGCCACGATTCTTCCACTCACACCTTAAAATGATACTGTGACGTCATATTTGTTTATATGACGTCCTTTATTGTCCATTTATCATTTACCACCCCGCTAAAACATGAATGAGCCACTGGTCATTTTTGGGTCTTAAATAGATCAAGTTACAGCACTAAGATTTAAAGTACAAAAAATGTAAAACTTCATTGTCCACTCTGTCCCTTTTATCAAATAAGTTTACTCTATGAACACGCCATTTGGATATCAATATATCAATAATAAAGACACACTTCAAACAAATTCAACTCTAATATCCAGATATTTTTATGAAACTCATTAATTCCTTTAAATAACCTTTTTCTTTGCTGATTCCTCGTCGTCAAAACCGATCCATTGGTCACCAACTACAATGTAAGGAGCTTGAGCATGATCATCCCATATTAATTCTGTGTCATCATCAACCAAGTTGCAGATCTAGATCAAAGAATAAAATATTTTATTGCCAATATTTTACAATCATGGACAGTGTATTATGACGATAAGACTTTTGTGAGTTTTTTTCTTGTTTCACGCATATTTCCATGAATTTGTTTGGTTCTTTTTAGTATATACCGGTAATCGTGATTACATCGACCAAAATACAACTTTTCAACATTTGGCTCCAAAATCAAAACTATATAATTCTATAAAAATTCTGCATTTTTAAAGTAATATTTAAATCAATTGGAGCACTCAACTTAACTGCATCTATAAAAATTCAGCTATTCCTCCAACATATACGTAAAAAGTAAATCAATTTAGAAAACTGCAAGTTTGAAGGACTGCTTATATTAGTTGTCTGACATTTTCTCGAAAAATCGAAGAATGCAAAGCGATATGCTTATAAAAAAATCATATTACCTCATAATAAGCAAGAAATCCATCTTCTCTAGTGTACTTTCCTTTATTTCCGGCACCAAGTGCTCTTGATCCATATCCAGTTTGAGATTTGTCCGCTAATTTAAATGATCTGCAAAGACACAGTAAATGGAAGTTTCGATATCTTGCAGACACCCATCAATCCATACCTGTTCTAAAGAATTGATTTCTCAATCTAGGAGTGTCTGTCTGTCTTTAAATCGCGCGAAGGATGAATAAATATTAGGCAAAATGATTATTTGAGTCATTGCCCAGTAAGTCAAGTAGTTAGTTTACTTACTATTTTCATCGGGAACCGTTACCTTCCATTCATCCGGTACTACCAACTTAAATGCTTGTGCATATTATGCTATTTGGTGCGCTTTTTTTTCTAAGGCAAATACAAAATCCTACCTTCCGTATGTTGGTATTCCCATGACAAGTTTTTCTTTTGGACATCCTCCATCAAGCCATTTATTCACCGCAAAATCCTTCAAAATATGTGTGAGATTAGGAAAAATAGTAAAATATAACATCGCAAAAAAAAAGTAAAAACAGATAATAGGTATCCACAAAAATCACACAAGTAATGTCCAGAGGGCAT
This sequence comes from Styela clava, assembly GCF_964204865.1. Classification (NCBI taxonomy): domain Eukaryota; kingdom Metazoa; phylum Chordata; class Ascidiacea; order Stolidobranchia; family Styelidae; genus Styela; species Styela clava. Next base: position 9,356,754 of record NC_135257.1, on the reverse strand, counting down.
GGATAAAGAGAAATTAAGCCTGTTAACCATTCTCTTATTAACGTGTATATTTAGGTTGAAATAGAAGATAACACTCACGACGTTATGATACTTTTCATCTCCGTCGTATTCAACTGATCCTCCATACAATGGACTGTTGTGATCGGTTACATCAGCCCAACCACCATGCAAATCGTAAGTCATCAGATGAACCAAGTCTAGATGCCTATAAAGGTGTCATTACGTTAGCAGATAGAGTAGTCTAGTCTTAAAATGTTACCGAACGCATCAGACAAATACCAGATATTCTTGTTGTGGTAAGCTAACGACAAATGTCGTAACAAAATTATTGTTTTTGATTGATTCATGGAACCAACTGACACACTGATGTATTTAAGACGGTTTATCACAAAAATTTTTACTTGCAAACTTCATTTATTTCGTAACCATTTTCGATAGTCGTTTTTCCGGCAGGAACTGCGGCTGTCAGCAAAAGCTCCACTTCGCCGGTGGCGATGGCATCCTTCCTGAAGGTATCTTTTAATATCTGAGAAATAATTCAATTCTTTGTCGATTCAAACAGTCTGGACAATACATTCTCTATATTCCACACAAGCTAGTTTTTGACTTTTGACTTGAATAAACGACGGAGAAACTGCCAACATGCGTTGGGCTCAACTACTTCTGCGTACGAAGCTCTTGTTCAGTGACATGTTTTGGGTGAGAAAATTTCAGCACTTGACTCATAGGTATGCGAGTTGTTGCGTTGTTAACGTTAGATCACGCGTGAATCAAAAAAATATTAATTATTCGCTACACTACTCTTTTTTTGGCAATTTCAAAACGAAGCTCGTTTTATTTACTAAGCATGCCTATTTTAAAATCGGGGTTCCGTGGCACCCAACTACAAAAATCCCTTCGTTCTACCAGTATTAGGTTTTTTTATGCCCTGGGGTCCTTCGAAACCCCGGAATGTTCCTTTTGTTTCCGCTCCACCAAAATGTTGAAAACCACTGCAATAAGCTTATGTGAATTTGATAGTGGTATCACAACCTGGTGGACGGCTCCACTATCATCAAATGAGAAATTGATTGAATCAACACTATATCTAGCAATCATGTTAGCCATGAAAGCTTGCAAAAATATTGCTGAGCCCCGACTGATAGTCTAGTGACCCTGCGCATTTTAACCACGACCGAATGCTGAAATGCGACTGGTCAGGTATTTCGGCATTTGAATACCCCACCAGTAGTAGTATAGCACGGAAAAATTTGGTTAAAGTAAGTGGGAAAACAGTTCGAAATAATTTATATAAGTTTTAATAAACAATATTTAATCAAAAGTAGTCGGTGACTTAAATAGTACAGGCCTTCAGAGAAGGTTTTGGCCCAGGCTTGTCCATGGGACATATATTTCTGTTCCATTCCCATCCAATCCCATAGCAATTATGCCTGTCCCATCCCATCCCAAACCATTGGAATAAAACTCAATAAAAATAGCTAAATTTAGGTTTAGCGTCTACTAAATAGGTGTACATGTACGAATAGAAATGTAAAACAACAAAATTTACGATATTGTTAACTTTATATTCATAACTAATATACATGTGTTTATCAGCCCATTCACAAAGTATATGGTTAATGCTGAATATATTTTGCTCTTTATAACTAACAAGAGAGCTATGCTCAAATATATGAACACGAATTCCATAACGAAATGTTTTACCATCATTCCCCTGAAAATCATACGGTTTTCGTGTCCCACGTGTCCCATGGGAAATACAAAAGTGTGCTGTCCCGTCCCATCCCGTCCCACGGGACGTTTCCCATGGACAAGCCTGGCACCGTTTTGCCCTGTAACGATCGGCCACTTCTAGGATAGGATTATTATTATTTTTTAGCCTATGAAACATAGTTTTAGTGGCAACAACATTGCCAACTGTCATTTACTTCTAATTTGTGCATAAATTATAAACCAAGTACTTTATTCGGCCTTTTCAAAATTCACAGTACACATTTAAATAACAGGTAATGCTCACCTCGCACAGCTGAGTAAATCTCTTCTTATCTACAGCGGTGGATCCTCTACTTCCGGGATATTCCCAGTCCAAATCAAGTCCATCGAATCCGTACTTCTTTAAAAACGCCAAACTTGTTGTTGCGAATTTCTTAATGCACAAAAATGTATGAATCCTTCAAGCTGGGGTTATTAATAAACAAATACGTCTCTTTACTTCTTCATGACGTTCTCCTCGAGTACAGCAATTTTTGTAAAGTAATAAAAAATGAATAAAAGCCTAAAAGGATAAGTCTATTTTATACCATAGCTTTTCATTTCACTAGAAAATAGATAATAAGTATTTAATCAATATAAATTCGGCCAGCGAAGTGAAAAACAAGTTACCTTAATTTTTTCCGGAGTCGACACAACTTGAGAAAATTTTGTAGTTCCGAATTTCCAACCCCCTATTGCTGCTGTTATCTTCAATGCTTCATTCTGATTTTTCAATGCCATAAGCGCGTTTATCAAATCCATGCCATTCCATTCTCGCAGCTCCAACTCAAGCTTAAAAAGGAGTTTGATAAAAAAGTGGGTTAATAATGATCCATTCACCAATAATTGTAATTATGTAACTTTTTTACGTAAATCTCGATCACCCGTTTGCTGGATGAATGATTTTAGTCATAAATTAAATATATGTAAGACACCATTATTATTGTGTTACATATTTATCCCAATGAAAGAAAATGAAATATAACGACCTAATCACATAGAGGACCACGACCTCTCATCTGGTTTCCAATCCAAGTCGGCTATGATTATGCCCTCCAATGATTAGAGAACGACCTTCCTGTGCATGAATTACCCAAGGCCCTTCCCCTTCGTCGCTTACACTGTTTATAAACCTACATCACTGTCCATTGTCACGAATGAATAAACGATGTGAGTACATAAGAATGGATCCACATCTGATACATCGAACTTTGCTTCACCCGGCCTGTACTGAGCCCAGTTTGTGAAATAACAGACGAAATTCTTGCCATGTTCCACACCTGCATTTGGAGAAATACGAGTCAGAAAAACAGAAATTCTTTGTTAAAGTCATGTGGTTGAAGCAATACTTTTTCATACTTTATATGTTATTTAGTTTCTCGCCATTTTTTTGCTTAAGAATGCTGCAAGTCTTATTGAAGTTGGTCCGTATGATAGAAATCACAATCTCCCATTAAAGTTCTGAAATCTATGAGCGGCATGCGGATTTATTGGTGCTACGAAGATGCTTATATCAGGCTTGACATATTTTTCCGTCCCATTCCCATCCCATAGCAATTATGCCGGTCCCATCCCATCCCATGGGATTCCCATTAGTATAAAATCCAATGAAAATTGTTAAAATTTGATTTAGCGTCTATAAATAGGACTACATGTACGAAGAGACATGCAAAACAACAAAATTTACGGACTTTGTTAACTATATATTCATAACTATTATACATGTGTCCATCAGCCCCTTCACGAAGTATATTGTTATTGCTGAATATATATTTTGCCCTTCATAACGAACAAGAGAGCTATGCTCAAATATATAGACACGAAATCCATAACGGAATGTTTTACCATCATTTCCCCAAAAATCATACGGTTTTCGTGTCCCATGGGAAATACAAATGTGTGCTGTCCCATCCCATCCCATGGGACGTTTCCCATGGACAAGCCTGGCTTTTATATATGTTAACAAGGGTCTTGAAGTAACAACAACTAGAGACAACACTGCCAGGGAAATATTTCAAGAATTTTACCTATCAGAAGTTACTGGACTACTAACAAATTCCTTACGAATGTAGTCTACAATGTCTCGCCATAAATTGGTAGAAAATTTTACAAAGTACAAAAAAAACTTATGTTGAATACTGCATACGAACGATTAAATGTCTCAAGCAATAATCCCTAATTAAGACAATTTATTTTATATTCACAATAGTTTATTTTGTTCGTATAAAACTGACCGTGTATAAATAAAGAAGTTCTGTGCATTCATCCGACCATGTAATCGACACGAAGTTGAAATAAAGATCGGTCAAATGTACACGAATCGAAAATTGAGAACAATTCTACGAACAAGTCTCACAAAAAGCCAAAATTCTTACCGTTTATGGTAGTTGCCATGTAGCATATAAAAGCATATATGTGGATCCTCATCTGATGAAATTTATATAATAATTAGATAATATTAACGTTCTGGCAAGTAATTGAACATGCCACTGACAGATGATGCAGTTTACACTGTCTGAAATTTTACCTCAATAGATAAGGAGGCTCTATACCGTCAAATATGATTGTTTGCCTTTAGTGAGAATAAAGTAGTTTCGTCATATTGTAAACTTTTAGGCGACTAGTAGTATTTTATCATTGACACAAGCTAGGCTTTGCATAATTAATAGTAAATAGCAGCGCAATACGTTACTTAGTAGTTGAAGTTTGTAAAAAATCTTCTTACCTTTATTTCTTTGCTTTCAGATTGGATAACTTGGATACTAACTTTATTTGAAAAATCTTAAAGCAATGAAATATATATCTTGAACTGTATTATTTTTTTATTATTCACCATCTCTTTAGCAAAAATTAAAGGAATTTTAGAAAATAGTTCGAATCATAAAACCAAACAAAGCATGAAAGGACCGTTTATCATCATTAAAAAAAGGTTGTAACCTGGCCAAAGGCTTTTTTACTGAGTGCGTTGCAAATCTTAATCTAGAACATAATGGTTGACGTTTCTGCTATCTCGCGAAACATGACTGCAAAACTAAACTGACGTTGCCAACAGTACAAAATTTTATTTCACACATATCTTGGCGTAAATCCGCCATGAAGAAGATGAAGAGATGCGAGACGATAATAAATATCACCGTGTGAAATTTGAACTCTCTTAGTCGTTGCTGTGTTTGTCGCAAAATGGCTGGTAGAATGTGTTTGTCAGACCATAAATCGACTCTTAATGGCCACTTTGAGCGTGGGATAAGTGAGATACTACCCAAGAATAATCTCTCTGCAGGAAAGCACAATTGTAGCCCCATTCCACACAGGTCACGGGTATAATATATTTCGTTGAAAATTGTCAAACACTTATACAAATCGAGGATACAGATCAAGGGTTTTCACAAACCATCAACGAATCAAGTGTTTCAATATAGTTTAAAACCAAATGTCCTTATTGCAATATTAAACTGTATCACAATGCTTAACCCAGCTAAGTTCGTATGTGCTTCGTATTTGATGCAAACTTATACAGTCTCGCATTGGGTCACTGATTTTCACGTAGCATAAGCCATACAGAGTGTTTTACCAGGTGTTCTAAACGCGAGGTTTTATTTTGGAAATATACGGAAACTCATGTGGTAAAATTATATATATCTTAGCTTGTTACAGATCTTTTCAAAATTAACCGATATCGGCATCGCTGTCACCGCAAAATAACATTTGTCGATAGTATGACATAACCTAATTTTGATTCGTTTATTAATTTTCGAGTTTAATATACAATTTTTAGCTCATTAAAAGCCAATAAATTCACATTTTCTGCGACCTATACCGACATTACGGCTTTTTATCGGTAGACAATGGTAAATAATGCCAAAATATTTCGGATACATATGTGCCAGTGATGTACATACAGAAGCAATTGAATCATATGCATGTATATTTCACGTTTAATTTTTATTTAGCTTATTTCTGGAGTGATGTTCATGCAAATAGATTAAATCACGGCCAAGTTCCGGAATAAATTGACTCACTGATGCCCATTACTGCAATAATAAAGACTCGTCAACAAAGGTTGGATGGTCTGTTTGGGATCGGACTTTTACGTGTTTCTGGTATGAGCCGCACCTTGAATCACACTATATATTTTAAGTTATATTCACTTTTGGTCATAGCACCTGTATGTAGTGAGAGTTGTTTGATATCATTAGAATTACAATGCATGTATTTAGTTTAGAGTAACTCGTCTAACTATCACAAAATCGTTTTTTTTTTATAATTACAAAATAAGTAAATTTTGACAAATTTGATATATTATATAATCAACCACTATGACAATTAACCAGATTAAAGATTCTTGCGTACAAGGAGACATACAGATATAATAATTTTATGATGAAACAACCATTCCAACAGATGACTGTGTTAGCACCACCGCAAATATTCTACACTTTCCGGACATTTCCCATTGTGAGGATTTTTTAATTCGTTCTGTACCTGGGATGTCTAAATTATTTTGTGTGGCCCACCTAAATGTCTGAAGTTGGATATATGGCCCGCCGAAAAAAATTGTTGCACACCCCTGGGTTAACGTTTTAGTTCACAACTTTTCATTACGTAAATTTAACTTGTTGCGGCTTTGAGTATCCGGCTACATCAGTGGTTCTCAACCTGTAGTACGAGTACCACTAGTAAAAACTTAATTGTCATTATGTCTGATTTAGTTGCAGTAATTAAAAATGAATCTCGCAAATGCTGCGATGGACAAGGTTAAACTTAGCTATATATATCAGTACCTGCAACTGGCACATGGCTGATTAATTTCAATACAAATGATGGTTTCAAACACGTAAACCAGTTTATATGCGCCAACACATCGAAACACTTTCAGAATAAGCAATAGTTTGCAATAGTAAAGTATAGGGATATTTTTTCCGGGGTCAATGGTCGGGGAAACGTCCATAGCGCTGGTGCGCTACCAGTCCTTGTCTTTAGAGATCGCCCTCGCCCGCTATTGCCCACCTTAAATGAAGTGCGTTTGTCCGTTTTGCGTGTTAAGCCACAAGGGATGTAGTGCCACATTATAAAATATTCCCATAGCACGTTTCTTGTGTCTTTTTCTTCACGCCTAAAAAGGGGCTTTGTCGGTGGTACGCGGCCATAGTAAAAAACAGTAAAGTGGTACGCGGTCTGTAAAAAGTTGAGAACCACTGGGCTACATGTTGTCTGGCCGTTCGTATAGCTTGTACAGCCAGCCTACAGAGTTGATGACCCGGCTTCGAGAACGACAGGGCATTAGTTAGCGCTGCAAAAAGCGCGGTGTATGGTGTATCATGAAAATAGAGTTCAGACAGTCACGTGTTTTAGTACCAATGAACTAAGGGAGAATGTTCAGTGTTACTGCAGCGATTGGCAGTAGTGATTTAATCTGTTGTTGTATTGTAATGTTTCTATTTAAACAGCCTCTAGTATACTGTGTTCATGTGATACTCTGGCAAAGAAGAACCGGGTTCAAAAGCACTTGATTATTACTTTAATTGAATGATAATACGTATCGCTGCATGGCTATGTTTTTAAAATTTCCTGGCCTTGACCTGTGTTTAGGTATGTTATTTCTTACATACTGATTTTGTAAATGCTATTACAGTATTCGAAACACAAGTACTAATTGCAATCGTTTGTGACTTAGTATAATGTCAGTCTGTGAGCGTTCAAATAAATAAGGGAATTGCCTGCCTGTGGCAACATTTATAAACTTTCCCAAAGGACTACGGCGAAGAAAATTTCATCAAACAACGATTCCGAATACCAAATACTATACGTCCGACACTAAACTTCCCAAACTCTCTGCAATTGAGCTGAATTATAATATAATTGTGACTCCTTAGCATGACTGTCTGAACCATATTTTTCTCCGCGTACGAAATGTGCAGTTATATAATTCATATATGACACCCATTAACGATAAATAGACCTAGCATAGGCAACCGTCCCATTTAGTCTAGACAAGAAAATGGGTTTCTGTTAATGAGAATGATGTAAATGTCTGAAACCTAAAACTTTTCAGCGGTTAATACTTCACAAATATGTGACAACTGTGTTATAATGCATTGGCTATACATGCCTATTGCGTTGGCCACGTATGCATGTTTGATTCCCTTTATATGCTTATAAATTGCCTGTACCTATTATTTGCATGTGCATAAAACATTGTCAATTAGCAATTGGTTCTGAGCCACAGCAGTTGGCACCCGGTCAAAAACGATTAATATATTCATATGCCGAATTGGGCTTCTTAGAAAACTATATGCAAACTGGTCAAGGCATCACGAGTTTTTAATTAAATTGAACGACCGGATGAGGTATAAAAAAAAAAAACTATTACACTAAACTATTAAACGAACGTATTGAACGCATTGTAATATAAAGAGATGATACGCCGATATTTTCAAAAAGGAAACTCCAGCACAAATTGATTCCGATATCCGAATTTCATGGTATTCTGGAAGATCGACCACTCAACACTCTAATATCAATAAGTGGCAGAAACGCACATTACCATACCAACCACGCCGAAATTTTCTAACTTGCGAATCGTGGAAGTCAAACTCTAATTTCAAATATCATTAATATTACTCATAATTTGTACACCATGATAAAAATATATAAACTCGAATACTATTTGTTGTATTAGGTTCTGACAACAAGCCATCATTTCTTTTATATTTTTCTGTAGATAATACAAATCTTATGGAGCCATTTTTTCAAATGAAATTCGGACATAACCATTGATTTACATACAAAAATAATGAATTTATTGATACATTTCCATAATATCTATTCCGATTAAAATTAACAGGACGAGTCAAATAATATAAAATGAAAATTATAATATATATTTAATATAATTTCATCGAACAGTAATAGATATTCAAAATAAATTCAAAAGATGAAAATAAGTCTATCTCGCTGTTTTATATTATAATACCATTTTGTTCTATAAACAAACAAAAAATTACCAGAAGTCCAAGTTGTATATACCAGTCCATAATAACACTTAAGCAAAAATTTAAAAAAAGATGCAGCAATTTATTCGATATCAAAGATTCTTTTCATTAACTGTTTGAATAGGGCCGAAACTGATGCCGATAAAGTATATCATAGAAGAATTACCTACATTGTGTCAGTAGCGTGGCTGTGTGACTTTAAATTTGATATATGACCCAGTAAAAATTAGCGTGGAGAAGTAATTTACGGTCAAATAGATATTATTATCTAGCAATTTTAAAAACCGGTTAAAAATTCGAAATAGTTTATATCATTTTCATTAAATATAGCAAATACCAATACCTTACCAATGTGCATTGTAAAAACAATGGGCTCTGTTTTTGTTTATGTAATAACACGTGTGAAAACAATTAATATCAATGAAAGTGCAATTTTAAGTACCTATCATAACTACGATATGTTCATAAAATAATAAGCTAATATTTCCGCAACTTTTTCCAACATAGATTTAATGGATTAGAGAACAATGTCAATATATATATATGAACTTTGTATTGTTATTTGATTTATCTCGTTGTGAAAATCTGATTCTGAAAAACATAAGCTAAAAACTATAAACACAGAAAACTAAACTTGACAAATCCATACGCAAAATTATAAATCAGCGTTCTAATAATAATCGAAGATAACTGTGAGGTGATGCTAGCGTGTGAAAGTTTACGGTGTACAGACTTTGAGTATAATAAGAATAAATTTGTAACAAACAACTTCACAGTAATATTATAGAGATAATGCTAAGCAAGTACTCATTCAATATTATGAAAGACAATCACAAAACATGAGTGTAAACTCGACGCTTTTCTGCTATCAACTGAGTTGGAATGCAATGTAAATTCACGAGGAGCATATGGTCTATTTACTCGTAATATCATCATTTACGTTATTTTAAAAAACATATATTATATTAAGTATTTAATAACAGCCATTTTTCACTTATAAACCCAGTCTAATTTCATGTTACCGATCATGTATCATAGCAAGGACAAAAATGTATGACTTTACGCATACACATGAAAACACTATGATATGTCCACGGCAATCCAATGGTATCTGGGCTTGTTATGCGCTTCGTTGATCATCAATAAGTTGTTAATACAAAAGCAGACGAATTCAGTTGATTTGATTTAACATATCCAAGTCGATGAGCATGTAGTAAAAATAACGTGGTCAAATTTTTTTTTTCTTCAGAATTTTGTGCATAATCACAAATACTTATAAAAACAAATAATGTAGAAGAAATAATATAATCTATAAATGTAATGAAACGTATTGTAAAGAGTTTATCGTAAAAATTGATGAAATTATTTTACTATTATTATTTTCTTTTTAACTTGAACTGTATTTGTGGAGTTAGTTGACAAGAAACGTTCATGAATGTTTCATAAAATTCAGAGTATTCCATGAGCCTAAAAATGAAAAACACCGTAATTAATAAATAGAATTCCGAATACTGATAAATATGGGTCTATAATTGAACTAGAATATCATGTCAAAAACGACAATATTCGCATTGGCAATGGATCTTCTTTTCAAAATCTGTCTATGTAATTGTGTCTTGAAATTGTCTATGTATAGCCCCGTGTATAAGTTTATTACGAGGTATTGTGTGGCAACGCTACTGAAATGTTAATAATAAATGAGTATTGGTAATAAACAATGCCGTGAACCGGTTATAAATGCCAGTAGTATTTGATATTCTACTTTTTTCTGAACTCATCGCTAATATAAATATTTTTGCTAAGCCGTTGGTAAACAAACTGCAAAAGGCTATTTGGGTATGAAACGGTCTCGATATATATATTTCCATCAAGAACCGTTCTTGGAATAAAAAATATTTTGAAAGATACATACGATTTCTCTTCAACTGATATAAAATGGATAAAAATATCAAATCAATACGTATACCTACAATATGTCTATTCTCCTCCACCGGCGCCAGCATCAGCTGCAGGTTCATCAGCTGCGAATGAAAGAAATGATAAACTTTGGCAAACTAAAGTATGGTCGGGTCTCCTATTGAAAATGAAGCAATTATACTTTTATGTTAAATTCTTTTGCCTTCAAATACAACTTTGGTGTTTTATATATATATTATATTTATTCATTGTCGTCTATAAACAACTTTTTGGTATTTAATGTGACAATTCATGCTTAATGGATTTAACACAAATATTTAACATTAAAAAGTATCCAAATATCTTCCTAAACAAAACAATTTTGAAATCATACTGTTGCTCTATACGCACATTTTAAAAAATAATTCACAAAAGCTTTATTTTGAATTTATTTGTTTAATATGGCTATTTTAATGCGAAATGGATTATTTTTAAGATAAAACATGCTCGCGAATGTTGAGATCCATCTTTCGTATTACAATAAAGTATCCAACAAATTTCCGTGAAAATGGGAGTTTTGAGAAGAATCTTGCTCGTAAAACCTGTTTTGTCGTTCAGGAACTATATTAACATAGCAGCGCTATGAACTGAATATAGATATTACTATATTTCAAATACAATACTGGGTGTTGCGTGGCGCTCAATTGTTCAACGTTTAAATCGTTTTGTTCATGTTATTTCTTATTACTCATGATCGAAACATTTTTATTTGTTTGTTAATTTTACAATCATACGCCAGAAGTATAAGGCACTTCGCGTACATGATTCTAGAATCTAGAATATAATGTAATCGACAATGTAACCTTGTTGCTCAGCGAATTAAAAAATACATGATCAAGTTTGCCAATGCGAACGTATTAGATACCTGGTGGTGCTGAAGGCTCTTCTGCTGCTGCAGGTTCCGCTTCAGCTGTTAAAAAGTAACATATTCCGTAGTTATAAATCATGAACTGTCGTTTAACCTTCGACAAATAGGAGAATAAAAATATATTAAACAATACTAAATTTTACGCATGTAAGCAGTTAAGTTGATTAGTGAGCATCATGCTGAAATGTATGGTTTGTTCTTGGCAGAAAAGATAACTCTAATATATATATTATTGTATTTGCAAAGCCAATTTTTATTCTTGCGACTAATAATTCCTAATCTTCCAATTTAAGTATTGGAAATAACCTGGTGCTTGTTCCGAAGCTTGTTCTGTACTTGCTTCCTCAGGCTTTTCTTCGACTGCGGGCTCGGGCGCAGATGTTGGTTCTAATATATATAGTACATTATAAGCATGCAAGGTTACCATTAGTCATGATATTTTGTAGTATAATAGCATAACTTCTACAGTCAGCATGCAATTAATTTATATGTTGCACATGCACAAGCAATTAGTCATCTACAAACAGAATTATATATTCATGTTGATATTATTATTTGCACAAACTGCAACAACTGAAGTTCAAAGATAAAAAGCAGCAATACAAAATCACACGAGCAACTAACCAATGGTAAATCATCTGTAAATAAAATAAAATCAGCTGCAATAAACTGAATCATATGAATTTCTCTGACATGATTATGAAACATAAATAAACAACATTTTTTAGATCTAAAATACAAATGAACAGAGTTAAGTGCCATCATCGACAACAAAGAAAAATTCATACAAAATGAATGAAATTAAGTATTGATAAAAAAAAGTGTAAATGAGCGTGCAAGATCAAAATTGTGGGCACCTTCTGATGAACTAGATAATGTTTTCTGCCGTGGCGAAATAAATTTGTCGTTGACTCGTCGCTGGAGAGACTGATCTGTCTCTGACGCTAGCGTTTTATCATTGTGTTCCTCAACTACCAAAAAAAGAAAATTTATTTGACAATTCAACTTCTGTTTGTTTATGCTTGTACCCAATGGTTTCAGTAATTTAGGACGCTTTGCACAAAAGTTATGTTTTCTCTAGAATATGTTTTAAATGAACTGGGTTATATGTTTTATCACCCTGTACTTTTAGGTTCATTGTCATTTTTGTTCAACAGGAAATCTATAAGCAAGACTGTGATAATCTCAATTATAAACCTTGCGCTTGGGATTCATCGTTTGCTTCTGCAATAATAGATTTCTTATTACTTTCAAATTTTTGTTCATTCGTACTATTATCTTCCGCATTGTACACCCGGATGGAAAAAGATTGTTTCAGCTTTAATGCCAAAAGTGAATAAAATTTCCATGCACCTCCATCCACTTGTTGCTTTTTGTTTGGTTCTTCTTGTTTTTGGTGAGAATCAATATTGTTAGGAGTATCTTTAGTTTGGAAAAAAAGAGCTACTTTATATTTTCAGTTTTCAAAGAAAATGCGTGTTTGATCTCAAAACCATTGGGCAATATTAACTAATACCTATAAATGATTATAAAGTTAGCCATTGTGGCAAGTTTCACGGGGAACAGCAAGATATGTTGGTTTACATGATGCAGTTGTATTCGATTTAAGAGTTGGTGTAGAGAAGTGAGACAAGCAAAAATCTTGATCCGACCTTGAGCAACCCCGCAACCAATTCTCCTCCCCAGTATCAAGACATATAAACCTGTTACACTGTCTGTCTAAAATATCACTGACATGATTGCTTATCACCTTCGTCCGATTCGGTATTGGCTCTTTGTTGGATCTCATCATCCGGATAAGAATCGTTGTCCTCGTTATCCGACTCTTGGTTCCCCACTGCTCCAGTAGATCTTGTCGGTAAAGTATCTTCCAAATTATTAATATCACAAACTTGAGCATTGGTAACAGGAATTGACTCACTCCTCACACTAGATAAAAGCTCCTCGCCATCACGTCTCGGACAATTTTGTTCTAAATGTCAGGTTTGTTATGAAGATTTCGAAATTATAAAGCATACATTCAGTTTGCGCGAGAACTCAAACTCAGTCGAGATTAGAAATGATCATCCGAGTGTAACCGTAGTTTGTTTGGAAAAGGAATATTTTTCGCCGAAGCAATGTATCCATAAACATGAGCAAGATAGAAGAAATAAATATTCACAACATGGATCAAACACAAATTAACTTAAATATGTGTAAATGAATGTAGGCTATTCTTTTACATCAATCTGCCATGTACGTCGGTTTGTTCAAAAATTAGTGAATTTTCTGAATAACGTGTTTTTATATGGACAGCGAAGTAATTTTAATATGGATCCGCAGCGCTGGATCCACTTTCAAATCGGTTATCAAAGATAAAAAATTATATTGTTGAATGTCTAGAATCTACAAATTACGAGAGCGCAGAGTTACAGAGTTACATTTTTGTTTTTTAAAAAGTATGGTGGGCGTCAGGATGTTTAATATTTGAAATTCTCGGACAGAACTGGCAAAAAATGACTTTGATCTATCAAATCTTAAAATCGCAATCGAAAACTTTCAACAATAGGTTGAGGCGAGTTAGGTGTAATTTTGTATTTTAAATGAATCATGGATGAAAAATAGTATAGACAGTATCATGCATGGAACACGTAACACGATAGAACAAAGAACGATAAGACATAAGAATATATCACAACATAATTTTGATGTTGCCACTTGTCTGATGATCAAGTAACGGCATTCCGTAGTTTCCAGTACGAGAAGAATGTACAACAAACAATCGATGTACAGTGATGGTGAAATGAACAAGGTCAGAAACGTAAGTACGACAGACAAAAGAAGCACATGAGATATTAGTTTGACAGAAACGGGGCATATAATGGGAAATGATCATTAGAGATCATTTCATAAACCTTCTTTTCCCGAGTGACTCTGCGTCGCGTTTTGTTCCTCTACTTGTTGCTGTGAATCGTCTTGTAAATCTGCAGTGAAACAGTACGATTATCGAAACAGTCATTTCATTGCTTTGAGTACACTTTATGCAAGTTACCCGTATGCGTAGAATGAACTGACTCCTGGGTAGTAGGCCCACTGATGTTTGTTTCATGTTCACCATCATTGGAATCTTTTCCAATTGTACCTTTATTGGTTAAATAGCACAATAAATGATACATATTTGTATTATATGAATGAATCAATAATAATGTTCCAAATACCCTTAATACCTTGTTCGGTTATTACATTTTGTTCGATATCTTGGGACTCAGTATCAGCCTCAGTTTTTTGTGTTGTTTCATCTGTTTTAAATAGATTTTATTTTTGTAATAAATTTGACAAATTTTTTATCAGCAAAGAAATAGTGACATTTATCACCTAGTGATTCCGACTTTTTCGGCGAAGTTAGTTCAGGAGATTGCATTATAGAAGTTTCTTTGTTCAAGGGCACGTCTTTTTGTTCGGAGTCTACTACTTCTAAATAAGTGTGAAAGATCAAATCACTGTAATCTTTCGTGTAAAAAATATCGAAGATAAAAAATCGAAAATTGTCAAATTAAATACAAAATATTCACCGTTGTTAGTTGTGGCGAGTTGAATATTTTCGTTATTCACCACATCTTCCGCAGTATGGATCTCAGAATCCACTGTATTTTGAGAATCGATGTTATCTGATAAAAATGTTAGAATATATGTCTACACTATGTGTACAATTGAGCAAGATGATGGTTCAATTTCGAAAAGAAATGAAGAGAATGGATAGAACTGTAGCAATATCAGGCAAAGTTGAACAACATAAAAAGAACGAATATTGAAAGTTGAGAAAAACCTTTATGACCATCGTCTTCGAAAATTGTCGACTGAACAACAGTATCAGGATGTGATAAGGGTAAATTGATTTGTTTGTCTGTTGATTGATCAACGTTACCTTCTTCGTTTTTCAATATTGGTTCAATATCTTCAGGTACCAAAGCTGGTTCAATATTATGTATTTGTTCGATTGGAGAACTTTCTGAGAAATAAAGCAGAAACTCAGAAAGCTAGTGTGTATATGATGTTCAGTGTAATTTATAAATAAAAGATTAATTGCGATGTACAATGAACAGAAGAGAAGAAGTAAAAAGGGTTCAATAGAATCATACTGATAAAAGTATAAAGAAGTTTTATCCAATCTGACTAAATTACATTGCGGTAGGAAATAAAATATCTGTCAAATTAAAATTTCGTTTTAAAAATGAAGATAAAGTTAAGAGGAAAAAGAACCTGGTTCAACGTTGTCTGTTTTAATTGTTTCGGCACTATCTAGTTGTATCAACTGCCTGTTTTGTCCCTCTGTTATTTGGATTTCGTCTACAGAATGGGTACTTGAAATAACCTCCTCATCCTTTGAAGATACTATATTACTCTGGTCAATCGTTACTGCTGCTTTCTCACTATCTTTCAAATTTTCGTCCACTTCCTCGACTATGTGCACATAAACAATATCGTTCAAATCTAATGGAAAGTTGTCTCCATGTCACAGCAGAAAACATATAAAACAAATAGATTTGAACTCATATGCTTTTGAAAGATGTTTTTCATAACTAAACTCAGTTACTCATTTTTTGAAAAGATTGTGAAGTTAAGAATAGTATCAAGGATTTAAAACAATTAAAAAGCAGAAGATCAAAAAGATGAAGAGAAAAAAGTAAAACCTTTTTCAGATATAAATCCATTTGTCGATAAAATATTCTGATTGTCAGGTTGTGACAACTGGGTCTGTGCTTCTTCCAAAGTTTGAATAACATCAGCCTCATTGGTTGAATCAACGTTAATTTTGTTAGAATCAACGATGTCTTTGATCTGCTCGAATGTCTCCGATTTTGGATCCGATAAATCTGTGGAATTCGCATCAGGTTTTTCCAAAGTTTCCTCAGCTAAACATTCACTTGTGTTGTTTAAATTTATCCAATATATGTGTTTGAATTATATATATTATGGTATAATTATGCAGTAAAGAAAGCGGATTGGAACTAAGCTCAAAATAAGGCAGAAGACGTAGAAAGGAAAAAATAACAGAACAAGAAATATAGACCTGAATCTGTTTCCTGGTTTGTATCATTTTTCTCGATAGAGTTAGATTGTGGTTGTTCAGATGAAAATGAACCTGGTTCAGCGTTGACCGTTTCGGTACCATCTATTTGTGACAGCTGACTACTTTGTTCCTCTGTTTCGGGGTTTTCATTTACAAGATGAGTAATGGGAGAAACTTGCCCGTCATTTGAACTTAATAAAGTATTCTCGTCGGTCGTTACTCCTGCTTGACTGTCTTTCAATTTTTCGTCCACTTCCCCGACTATATATACACAAACAATATCATTTAACTGTGATGAAAAGATATCACTGTGTAAGTAAGTCCCATTTTTTGAGAAGACTGTAAAGTTATGAGTAGTATCAGGGCTAGATGACCATGGGAAAATAGAAGTTCAGAACTGAAGAAAAAAAAGAAGTAAAACCTTTTTCAGATAAAAATCCATTTGTCGATAAAATACTCTGACTATCATGTAGTGATAAATGGGTCTGTGGTTCTTCCGAAGTTTGAATAACATCAGCCTCCCCGGATATATCAACTTTAATTTTGTTAGAATTAACGATGTTCTTGATCTGCTCGAATGTCTCAGATTTTGGATCCGATAAATCTGTGGAATTCGCATCAGCTTTATCCAAAGTTTCCGCCTCTAAACATTAACTTGTGCTGTTTTAATTTATCCAAGACATGTTTTTTATAATATATATATATATATTATGGCGATTATGCAGAAGAAAGCGGATTGCAAATAAATGCAAAATGAAGAAGAAAAAAAGAAGAAGAAATATAACCTGTTTCCTGTTTTGTATTATTTTTCTCGATAGAGATAGATTCTGCTTGTTCAGTTTGTTGCGATTCGTGCTCTTGCAATTTGTCAGTATTTATATCTTTTAATTTTTCCTCTGTAACAAGTAGTATAGGATATGAAATACCAGTGTTACTTTTGGATAAGTCGGGAAGAATTAAAAGAACCTGCGACATTTATATCTTCGGATAACGATTTGATGATATCATCATTTTCTGTCTTTTGTGCAACAACACTATTTCCTTCTGAATCTAAGTCTTTGTTTTTAGTTACTTGCTCGGAATTTAAATCTTCTTCGTTTGCCTTTATTGCTACATCATGAATTTTCGATGTTTTGTCCACTATTTCGAAGTATTATTCATATAAGTTAAAATGCGAAGTAAAATAAAATGAACTCGCGAGCACGACTTTCCTGTTGTCTTATGAATACAATATCAAAAAGTAATCTTTTCAGCAGTAATATTGCCGCTTCTGATTAAGAAATAGAGAAGAGCAATAGGAGAATAAGCGGTATAGTAGATATATATAAGCAGTAGGAGAAAAATAGTATTTTAATAATGAGATATATGAAAAGAAAAGAAAACCTTTGTCATCTACAGATCCATCTTTCAATAAATTTGTTTCAACGACCTGCTGAGAGGACTGGTTTTCAGATTTTTCTGAAGGCTGATTATTATCAGTATCTTGAGATAATAAGGCGTCAACTGTGTTTGAATCGATGAAAGTTTTAGATTCGCCATAAGCACCTTCCGCCAATTGAGGAAGCAGGTTATCCGATTTCGTTTCCGAAGTGTCCACTGCTAAACAAAATCGTTATTGTTTCAGTTCCTCCGAATACGGCCGCCAATATTAAAGTGGAAATGGAAACAATAGATTTCAAGGTGAAAATTTAAATTTGCTAGTCGACAAAATGAAAAGTTTATAGTGCAAGAAAATACTGAATGAAAAAAGGAAATAGAGTACAGACAAAGACCTAGATCTGGCGTTCGCTGACTCGTGTCGAAAGACTCAATAGATACAGATTGTGTTTGTTCATTTTGTTCTGATTCGTCTTCTTTTATCACGTTTGTATTTTTGTCCTCTAATTTCCCCACTGTAAGAACAATATTGTGAAAGAAAAAGATACCAACTTTTATTATTTTTAACACAAATCAATAGAATAACCTGGGTCATCTATATTTTCCGATACCGATTTGATAGTTTCCTCATCCTTAACTTGTTCGGTGGAAAGAATTTGTTCATCACGAATATCTACTTCAAGTGAACTGTCGTTTACTTTCTCTGTGTGATCGTTAATCTTGAATATATTACCGGATACTATAGCTTGATCATTATCTGATTGCTTGTTATTTTCAGATTGAAATTCCATGTTGTGGTCTGAAGCGTTAGACGAATAAATATAGTAAAATAGACAATTTGCGAAGCCTTCTTATGTATGAAATAACCTTGTACTGTCCCTGGTTCGATTTATTTTTTTAATTTCCTTAATTTCCACCAAATATTACTACTAAACTGATATTTTGCAAGTTTTCATCGATAAAACTTCTTTCTGGATTTGTATAAAACAAGAAATAAAACCTTGTTCTGCAACAGATCCATCTACAAGAGAATCTATTTCCTTTGGTGTTTCTGATATCCCGCTTTCATCAGTATCTGCCGTACAGATAGCAGCTTCATGTTTTCTCAAAGTAGAAGAGTCGTCAATGTCATCTTGCAAAGTTACAGATTTGCCATAATCACTTTGCGTTGATTGAAAATCGTCGATTTCTGACTTCTTTTCAGGAATTTCAGCTGCTAAACATTAATCATTGCTGTTTCAATTCTTACACAATAAAGGAAAATATGTGATGTAAAAAGTAGAATATAAAAGTAAGTGTGTGAAACAAAACGTTTGCAGAAAATAGATTTTATGACCGATGAAACAAACGAAAAAGAGAAGACAATAATAGAAAAAAAACGGAAATGGTTTATAGATAGTGAGAAGTAAATAATAGACCTATGTCTTTTTGCTGATCCGCATTTGTTAAATCGTCAGAAGTAGATTTTGCCTTTGCATTTTTTTCCGATTCATGTTCTTGTAATAGGTCAGTATTTTCTTCTTTTATTTTCTCTACTGTAACAATAATTGTGTGGAATCAAACACTAACTTCAGATTTGAATATGTTAGCAGGAAATAGAAGAACCTTGGTCATTTATATTCTCAGAAATTGTTGTAATTGTTTCCCCAATTTCAAATTGTTGATTAACAAGAGGTTTTGAAACACCATTATCTTCTTCCAGCGAATTGTTAATCTCTATTGCGGATTCGTCAACATGCTTGTCCAAACATGAAGCTTGATTATCATGTGCTTCGTTATTATTGTCGGATTGCAGTGTTGTGATGGGTTCTGTCAATAAACATGTGAGTAATTACGACATATAGTTTGTTGCCCAATATAGGCAGCTCTTTTCACAATATATGTTGTAAATAGTCAACAGAAGCAGGTCCTTGGGGAAGCAGGTGCTCATAGAAACGAACAAATTGTCAAAACAAGCAAAAAAGACGCTTCTTAAAACTGGAACTAAAGGAAAAAACAAATGATAATCGGTCAAAATGTAAAAAATACTCAGAATCAGGTAAATACAAAAAAGAAAGAAACAGAAGAACTAAGAAAGTTGGCAAGGGTAATATTTTTCTAGTAACCTTTGTCATCATCCAAAGTTTTAACCTCAGAAGTATGGTCTGCTGATATAGTCTGTTGTTTTTCCTCGCTTATTATCTGTTCATTTTCAACAGGTTGGTTATCCGGAATTGTATTTTCAATATTTAGGGTTTCTGTCAAGCTGTTCGTATTGGCAGATTGCTCATCTTTATCAGAATGTACTTCCACATCTCCAACTAAACCCAACATTGAAGAATTTACAAAGTGAGAGAAAATGAGGAATAAATTAAAAGATCGGTCAACTCACAACATATGCACAAGTTCGTTGGTGTAAGCAATGGAACACAGAGCAAGAATTAGTAGAAAAAAGAATAGAAAGATTGCGTAATTGTGATTCCTAGGTTTAGATCTGATGCAATTTCGTCACTTATGAAGTTCACGAGGCCGTAGAAAAAATTCTCGAAGAAATTGTGATATCACATGGTAATATCAAATAATAGGAAGAAATACAGAATAAAACAAATCAAGATATGTTGACCCATTTATGCAATGTGTTAGAACAACGAAGACGAAGAAATAATAAGTAACTGAAATATCCCCAAAATAAAATAACACAATCTGGGATTGGACATTCATCGACCTGCTTCATCCTGGATCTCTGAGAGCCACTGAGTGTAAGATTCCTCATTTGAAATTATTGTTTCCTCTAACATTTCCTCAACTAGAATTTTCATAATATATATATATATATAACTCTAAGGTATATTTTAATGTTTTTCTGTTGTTTCATAATGAAAAATGATTTTCTGGTTTCATTGTAACTCAAATATGTTGCATTTTGCTTTATTAAAAGATAAAGTTAATAACCTGCTGCCACATTGATATCCTGTTCAACTTTTGTTTCCACATTATTCGTCACTGCTTGGACATCCACTCGTTTCTGGGCGTCTGCAGTTGACCAGAAAGAGAAAATTGTAAAGAGAAAATAGAATTAAGTTTTACAAAGAATAGCGAAGAAGTGTCAGAAAATATCAAATGAAAAGAAATGTTTCCGATATTTTCAAAGAAGATAAGTTACTATTCTTCCCTCCAAGGGCACAAAGCACGTGGGTCTACGAGATTTAAAATATTGTTTTGTCCTAATATGTAGTCGAACGCATAAACATAAAGACAACACTCGGGATTGTCCTGTGGTTTATAAGACATTCGTTGATTTATTCCGACAGTTTGCTTGCTTTTTCACATGACACCATTTTTCGATTTTGTCTATTTCTGAACCGCATATGATTGTTTTCTAATATACATTTACCGAAATGCGTAAATTGTATCCTACAACGATATTCTAGCCTATAATAAAAAAAAATGTTATAACCTGCCCTTTGCTTGTTTTTAGAATCGTCTGAATCAACTAGAGCATCCGCATCATGGACTGTACTTTGTGAATCTTGAGTTTTAATTTCTATATCTGTTCCGGATTGTGGTTCATCATTGCGCATAAATGTATCTGCTTCCGGGGTGGATTTAGTGAGTATTTCTTGAGCATCCTCAAGTAGTGTTTTTGGAACATTGTCTTCACCTTTACTGCGATCTGACTCGACAGACTCTTCATCCTTCTGTGGCGTTTGCATTTTTTTCGGTTGCTCGGATTTTCGTTCGATTTGACTCGACTCTGTGTTCAATTACTACTATAGTACCAGGCAAAATTATATTGAGCATGCATTTCTAGTACAGAAATTTTTCGTCAAATAGAAAATATCAAAATGAATTGAAGATTCCTTTTGCGTTTATAATATGCCATCATGCATATTAAATAAAAAAAAATATTTCTCGAAAGATTCGTATTAGTTTGGTTGCTTAAATTAAGGAGTTCTGATTTTTCTACTCAAACAACTACAACTACTTATTTGTGGTATTAGTGAAGCAGCTATAATCATTTTAAACCAATTCAATGTAAAAAAAAAGTTCAACTTTCTCAAATCATTTGAAGTATTTTGCATAATTATATTCACTACTGCGTAAAATAAAATACACTCACCCGATGGTTTCTCTGGTTCTAACAGAAATACAGAAAGTCATCGATCAGTTACGAAGACATAAACATAAAACTTTAAGCAGAACGTTTATTTGAATTTTAAATATTATATATAGTAACTTTACATTGATGTTTGCAGTGAATTCAGTCAAAAAACCAAACCCATTGTGATCAGATATTGAGTTATCACTGTAAGATTATTATCGTAAATATTGGCTCACCTTGTGCTTGTGTAGCAGTCTGTTCACCTATTGAAAGTAACACAATATTATTTGAATTATAAAGTAAATAAGAACGTTGTTTGAATATACTCAATATAATTACATTTTCAAAGTACAATTTGAATTAAAAATCTTAGCTAATGAAATGATCGTATTGTATGAGAGTGATGAGACATTGTGGTTAAACAACGAAATCCAAAAAAGGTGTCCATATATATTTTTTTTTGCAATGTCTAAAAGTGTACAAGGATAAATAAATTAGATACGTTAATGTTATATCGACTATTGGCGACATATTTCCTGAGTAGATGGTTGCTATCAATGCTGGCTATCGCATTTTAGCGAGTATGTGGAAGCTGACATTCCACCTTGAGAGGAATGTATCTGTTTAACGAATACTGTAGTTTGGTACACGCGAAATAAAAGCCTTTGGTCAGTTTCCACAAACCTAAACGCCGCCCTACATGTAATGCCTTGTTGACATTTTTATAGAGTCATGTTTTCCTGGCATCAATTTTGCGCCAAAATGAAACATTAGGCTTTTACCTTTTTGATTTTCTGAAAAAGGCCCAATTTAATATCTGTCTCGACGAGGTTTCACTATAATCACCGGCGTCAATATTTTGCCATTTTTGTGCATATTTTTGCAAAAGTATCAAAAAGTTAGCATGTTATTATGAATATTTATTGTCCAATATCACAGAAAAGCTTTTATAAATAGGGCTTCAACTTATTTTCACAAAAAAATCGACATCTTATTGTAAAATAAAACACAAAATAGTAGTTATTAGACTTCGAAAATGCTAATTTAATCCCGATTCCACATATTGCCCAACTCTGGAATTGTCTGGATATCCCTTTGTCAATATTTCAATAGGGTTTGTTAAGGAAGTCTTGCGGTACTCGAAAATATTTAGTAGACAAGCATTCCCAACAATCAACAAGAACTTATTCGTATCGCTTGTGGGAGAAAAGACTTCATGTATACAGAAATCCAACAGTCATCGGGCATGATTGATACGGATACGTGTATTTGGTATCTATTAAGCCGGTAAATTTCATATCCGACTTAAAATCTCTCTTAATAAAGCAAAATATTGTATGAATACTGACTCGCGCCGCCAAAGTTGTGTCATTAGATCAACGTGTGTGGCCTTTTTGATTCACGAAGCCGAATAATCTTCAATAAATATTGACCGTTGCCATAATAAATGTCTGCGAACACGAGTTAGCAAATAATTCGAGTTTTTATTCTTCTCAGATAATAAAATCGTAATAAGCCAGCCAAAACCGAAAATTTAAAACTTGGTTACGCCCAAGTGAGTGGTATTTGATGTGGTCTTCTATTTCCGAATTATGACACGTACGCTGAAATATTTCTGCATTGTTATAGTGATATTGTCTTAATTAAAGTCACGAGTATATGCACTTGGGAGATGAGCTGCATTGTCCCTTGAGATTTCCAATTTGATAACCATCTAAGGCTGCGCAAGGCGACGAGACATATTTGCCAATATTATGTTATATATTCATTTGTACATATCGGAATAACAAGGATGAAAATTTGAAATGGCCGCTTCAAATCAGAGTATTTTGAAGGCGGGTGATTCCGCGCATGAAGTCTCCAATTGAGAATTATACAATCAGAGTAATATTTAGAAGAGAGCATGGTCAAGTAGACCTAATTGTCATCATTGAACAAAATAACACGTTAGCCGAGGCGTTAGGAAGCTCGGTGTAATTCGATGCAAACTTTGTCACATCATATGCTTGTTACTATGCTGAGACTTCAATAGTGCTAATTACCAGTGACATTATGAGCAGGCTCGCAATTTATTTCTGAGATATTCAGAGAATATGTATGTCTAATTAACGTATAATTACATCTCACTATTAATTGGTTTTATGTAAAATTATAATATATCTAAATTTAACTTATGATAACATCATATGGGGACATTTATTTGATAATAGCAATAATATAAAGAGTTGAAATGTTTTCAAAATTTTGTTTCAATTATTCATGGTGTGTTCGAGAGAATCATTATCCTGGTACAATAATGCACGGTAGAATATTGATTATGCATCTCATTAAACATTATTTTATATTTTGTTGGAATATGTGCACAAACCTATACCAAGTGTTGAAGCTCATTTCAAATTCAATTTTATTTGTCTCTCACAATAATATTCCTGAATTTTCTGAAGCTTACAAGTACAATAATATAAAAATGTTCTTATCATTCCTAGTATTAGAAAATTAGTCAATATGACGGAACACTTTTTGAGCGTATAATTTTACGCATTAAGTTCTTTTCATTTTTAATAATTAATGACATTTCATTATACCGTAACGTTCAATGTCATTATTTCCACGCATCGATAAACGAAATATTATACAAAAGACATCGACACTCTATTTTTAAATATATTCATACACAACATATTACCTATGTATTGAAAGTCTCATTCAAATGCACATAGCGGTGAAATAAAAACAAACTACACTCAATTATACTCATATTTTGTACAAATGCATTGAACGTTTCTACTGTTACGAATGTTTGTCGCTTTTTTATTCATACTCAAAATGAATCTAGCAAGGCAGGAATCAAAATTTCAGTTTTAACGCCGGTGTTACGTTTTGACATAATAGTAATCCTTATCTATTTATTAAATAAAATATAAATCTCATATTTTAATTTATTTGATTACCATCACTATTATAATTCTAAGATTTTTAAGAAAATGCTGGCATTGTACGCGTATATAGAAGTAAAACGGTTCCATTACATTTGAACCCACGTACATTTGAACCCATGACAATTGCACCTGTATGCCATTGCACCTATGGAATTTTTTTTGTTTCACGGATAGTTAAACCCATACTAACCCTAACCCATGGGTTTTAGCACCCGCATATAGATTGAACCCGTGGATATACGCATGGGTTCAAATGTACATGGGTTCAAATGTACGGTCACCAAGTAAAACAGCACTCACTTTCTTTCGGGGCTTCAGCCTCCCCCGTTGACGATTCCGGTTTTGCTTGATCTTCAGGCTTGGAAGCTGCGGCTAAATGAAAATAAAATGTGTGTTAGTGAACTTGTTTTCACTTTTTCTTTGTATTAAAGTCATAAATGTAGTAAGCCAATGGGTTCAAATTCAAAATGTTATGCTGAAACGGAACGTCTTTTAAGCCATAATGCCGACTGATTGTGCACTGTTCGGTTTATATCGAGAATAAGATGGTAGATATTCAATACAGAAAAAGCAATCGGTACACAACTGGAAAAAGCCCCCAAGGAATATTAATATTGAACTCGGATAAAAATTACCATAACATTTTTGGAGGTATTTGCTCACACTTTGACCCGACCCAAACATCCATGCCAAACAACAACACTAATCATATAGCAACGCGTCGTACAGATTAAGCAATCAGCAAGCAACGAACATTTTTTACACTACACCAAACTATTTTTACAACAGAAAGTTACTAGCGCGATGAGAGCAGATCGCCTCGGCCACAAGGTCATCACATCCAGCAGATATTAAACGGACTGAACAAAATATTCAATAGGAGCAAACTGTATTTTGATGACATCTCATCGCATTACCTTCTTCCGCTGGTTTTGGCTTTGGTTCTGCCGCTGGTTCTACATTCTTGCTTGGTTTAGTGGCAGTCCCATTTTTTCCTGCTGGGGCAGTATTTTGTGGTACAGTTGATGTGCCTTTACTTCCCGCACAACCCATAGTGAATGTCTGGATATAACTTTACAAGACTGAGCAAATTGGTACGGTATCGGGTACGATTTTCTGGAGTACCAATATAATATAATTCCGGAAGAATAGTTGATCGGATATTAGTATCTAACGGAAAATTACGAATATAATTAAGCTACAGGGAATAAACTGTATACAAAAGCAAAGGAAAGAATCATATTATGAATGAAACACATATTAGTAAAGATCAACCAGACAAAATATCATTGCTATGCTCTTAATGTGAAATTACGTAGCTTTAATAGTAATTACCTCGAAAGTGTACTTTTTCAACTATAGGTAAAACATGATCACGTGTGACTCGCCGTTCCATAACTTTATCCACTCGCGAACTGGGTAAAGAATACGATTAAAAAAATAACAAAACCATGAGAAGCTTTTTAATAAATTGTTGTGTCCATTTGAAGCAACCTTGTTCAATTTTTACAAACCGAATAATAATATTACTAGTAGTATACTAAATAATACAAAAGACCGACCGCATAACCAAATTAGGCAAGGTTCAGCGACGTTCAGCACTTCCACCACATGCTGCTGAATAATGCAACCAACCGCAAGCGAGATATGGCGTCTCGGGGCCAAAAGTTGAGTTAAAATTGAACTTCCCATCGTTTAGTAAAAAGCTGTCATAAGCAAATTCAATACGTATATTTCACAAGTCGAGGTGTATCAACAATTGTCGTCCAAATGTTATTCACTATGTTTAAAACCTAGTATCGACGATATAACACGTATCAAATTGCGACACGGAATTTAACTCAAAAGCTGCCTATAGGGTGTAATAAAACATCATATCTTTATTGGCAGCGACAGTACAGAAGAGTGGTGAATAATACAGTATTTCTCGAATGCGTTACAACATCAAACGATGTCTACAGGCTGCATAATAGTAACTGTTCCACCCTTGCCATACATTTAACATGAGTGTTCCATTTTTTCACAGTTTCACGTAAATTTGCACATGAGTGCGAGTGTAAGATTTTACTCTGCAAAGGTGTTCATACAAAGTACATATGTTTATATTGTTTATTTGCTACCTCACGTATTTCGCTTCACATTTAAAAAATTGAAATTTGAATCTAATAATAGTTCTAGTTTTAAGCATGACTATTACGATCTTAAGCTTTTTCCAAACGTGCTCCAGAAGGCAATATTCAGATTCCTACGCGTTGTTGTACGCGTTAGTTGACCATGGATAGGACGTACATAACCATAATCGGCATACCATATCAACTGATCGGTTCTACATATAATACTCCCGGTACCAAGGATAAAAGGAATGAAACGAAACGTATCGGAGCATCTACATTCTACCACCGCCGTTTTGCTGAACGTCTCACCTCAAACAATAGACCTAGACACAATGGAATTCCTTTGCTTTTTGTCACTGACATCACCAAGAATATCAAATCTCGTCGGTTGCCATCAACAAACAGATTCAAACTAATTCACATAAGAGCATCCGGATTTGTTATACTTTTATAGCACAAGCCCGAATCAGGGTATACGGTTTCAATCTCTCACGTTAAACATTTCACTTCTGTGATCGATATGCGCTTTCTGTTACTGAACAACTTTAATCGCTATAATTTTGTCTTTCGTAAATGCGCCTTTAGACATTCTACCTGTATCGATCGGATAGCGCCGTAGTGTATCACAACGAACGAGTTTATAGAAGAATTTTTTGAACGATCAGTTGAAATGCGAAAAAGGCCTACGATGCCCACATTATTTGTTCCAACGACATCGATTTTAAAATCTAAGAACCCAGTACTGATCGCTTTATGTGAATGTTTGCTAAAGCGTTTTACGCAAAATTAAGTTGACTATTTGTAAAAACTCGAGAGATTCATCGAGCCGCGGCTAATTGAATCCTGGCCATGCCATCGAGCTGCTGCAGATTATCGGAGAAAACATAATTTTAGCAAAAAAAAATCAGATTTATTCAGTTATTGTGTGAATCTTCCGAATGTTATAGATAAGTCATGGACGACTCAATAAAAACAACCGGAACGAAAATTAAAATCACAACAACAAATTGACATAATCTGAGTTAAAACGATAAAACAATAGTTCTCTCTCACAGGGTTAATAGCCAATATAATGTGTGTTTCGACCTAACAAAAGCGAACATTAATCTCAGGTCACGAAATATTGTTGTGGCGTAACTATACGAAATGCCATTCAGGATTTCTCGCGCAAAAATCGTAGCAATGTAATTTCAAAAGTTCGAATCCTCCCTTAAATAAATTTAACTGAAATACGACTTACCGTATTTAATTAATTTCGAAAACCTAGCATTCAATATCTCAGTTCAAAAGTTCCCACTGTAACCCGACCCAAAAAAGTAAAATTAGTGCTATACCATTATAACTCTAACGCTGAAAACTTTGTATAACTGTTTCCCTCAAAATATCATTTCACTTTTTCAAACGCGAAGTTCTTCTCAAATAAGCAGAGGCCCACGGTAGTTTTGCAAAAGTCTACGCTCGAAATTTTTTCTCCGAGTGCAGTTTTGCTGATTTCAGTAGAATAGATAAATATTTCCATATAAATTCCATTCCAAATCATACCACCGATGTGAATATAGCGCGCTTAAATAAAACCTTCCAGCAAACTGAATTGGTGTGTCCGTGATATTATTCTACTTTAATATATATATAATGTCAGTTCACTCAGGCTTTTATCATCAAAGTATGAATGCTCTGCACTTAGACTTCATCAAATAAAAATAAAGTTGAAATAGAAAACAGTTGGAATTGTTATTTATGGAGGTGGCAAGTTTCAACCATCAACACAATATCCTTAAAATTGCAATTCCTTTTTTGATCTATTGAAAAGTCAATGAATTCTATTTGTAAAATCTATTACTGCTTCATATTATAACAGTACCCAACGTCTATTTTCAAAACCTGTCTTTTTGCTGCCGATTAAGATACATCGATTCGAGAACAAAGAAAACGATGGACAGGAGATTTCTTGTTGTCGAAAATATACCTGCAACATCATCAGTGCTTATTAATAATCGTAATATCACCATGAGCGGAAATCAAAAATGATATTACTTATGTAATGTTAGTATTCTGACTAAATACTTATATCGAATACAAAATACGTTGCTGTTCTTGTACGCGCTCACATCTACTCCGACTAATGGTTATTGAAGCATTTGTATAGCTGAAGC
The DNA here is from genome assembly GCF_964204865.1 of Styela clava. Lineage (NCBI taxonomy): Eukaryota > Metazoa > Chordata > Ascidiacea > Stolidobranchia > Styelidae > Styela > Styela clava. Next base: position 9,327,472 of record NC_135257.1, on the reverse strand, counting down.
GTGAAGAATGAAGCACTTCTTAAAGGTATTTGTTTATCTGCGGGCACACTTAAGCGGTTGTTCAATAGAAGCTGTAACTCGACACTCAAATTATGTAATTTACTAACTGGTATGAGACAAGTGACTTGACTGATAACTGCACAAAATGAACCAGGCTGCCGTCAGATAAAACTGCATAACGATGCAGCTGCCCTGAAGCCCAGTCCAAAACACCATAGCAACCGACAAGTTTCCATAGGTACAAGGTGTTCCCTGACATTATGCAATACAGACTTGTCTAATAAAATGCCACTCCCCAAGATTCCTGATTAAAATATGCTGTGTGCCCTATTAAACACACCCCGGAAAAAGTGAAGAAAATGAACCGTACATTTTATTATGTTGTTCCATATTTGATCAGTGCAAAGGGAACACTATTACTTCTGCCAATAATTTACTAGTAATAAAGTTTGAACAATGTGATTTAGTCTCTTCCTACACATAGTCTTGGAGTAACCAAAGTTTGTACAATGTACTTAAACAATAAAAAACAAGAATAGTTATGTTTGTACTGTTCCTAACTGTCTTTTCGAGACAAAGTATTGATGACGTCATTTATCAAACACATGGGTTTTTCGTATAAATACTCAACTTAAATAGTAAAATTTACTAAAAAATGCCGAAATTGCTGAACTATTCTAAGTTCTTTATTACGTCAATTTATTTTCAATTATTCGTTGCTATATAGAAATATTGGCAATATCGTTCAAAATTGAGGAGTCAATATTGCCCAAATTGTATATCGATAAATTTATAATTTGAATATGAGATGCGGTTTTCTAATAATTGAGTAACGAAGACTTTTGGTATTGTATTATATCTAACCAAGGTTGGGGATTTTTGCAAATAACGGTCGGATACGAGATACATCTGGCTGATATTAAAAAGAAATGCTAAAATTATTTCGAATATATATGGGAAAGTCAGTCACTTATCCATTGCCATCCATTCTATTCTACAGTTTGCAGAAGTATTATATCCTCCATACATCCTCTATATTACTTTTCGTTTTTTACCAAGGCTTTATCGGTAATTTAAAAAGCAGTTCCTGGTTTCGAACACTGCCCAGGCTTATACTGATCATGAACGTAATTCAACACCTCAACTTAACACTCTGTATGAAACGAAAATAAAACAACTCACGAAACCTAATTATCTAACCGCAGTGTGTACAAACTTTGTAAATACACAAACACGCCGAGACTAGTCTCAATAACATTAGAGCGCAACGTAACGCAATGAAAGATTTATAAAGTTTGTCTGACTTACGCGATCTAAGTACATGTAACGTTACGCTCGCATACTATTTAATACGTCTTGTAATGAAAGACTATTCCCCTAGTTACCTTGGCGATTGGTGGCTCGAGAATGAAGAGAGTAATTCGATCCAATACACAGCTGCCTTTTCAATTGGACAAAAACGCCGTAGGTAGCGTAATATCACTAAAATGTAACCAATCCCGATTGTCATACAGTCCCGTAGAATTCTTCTGATTTTGTGGTTTCATTATCACAAAATATTTTTCCGTTGTCACGTGAATTCGACTCTTTACGGTTATAGGCTGTTCCAAACAATTTCTCACTCGGTATATTCATAGTTCTTCCATTGATGAAGATCAGTATTACTTATTGGACACGGAGTGGACCTATGGGTCGTTTTTATAACTATGTTGATCTTGTTCTTTATTCTTCTTCCTATCGGTATAAGAATAGGATTAAAAAAATAAGCTTTTCTCTTCAAATACTGGACCAGCTTTTTTGAAATTTTGAGTGGTTAAAAATTGTATTTTTTACTAGAAAGCTATTACTTTATTTCAATTATTTCTGTGAGCTCTATGGGATTTGTTTTTGTGTGCTATGGCGTCATCAAAATTTGCGCACCTCTCGGCGGTTACGAGAACGCATATCAGCGGATCTCGTGCTCAGCGAAAGTTGGTGAATCTCGTGCTGAGCGAAAGTGGGGAATTTTTTTTTGGGAAACGGTAGACTGCGGTAACTGATCTGGTAATACAGAAGTGACTCGGATAAGTTGATATTTTAATTCACGTTGGATCATGAAGTATGAATTATCGCCACAGGACCTGGAAAAGCTATGACAGTCTCTGTACCGTTACCCTTTGTAAGGGCATTGTGAAACCAGATCACTTTTAAGTTTTGTAATTTGTAGCAGCAGTCCGATAATATGGTGAGGTTTCGCGAGATGCGGTATATCCGGGAATGGTGGCGATGAACTTTCAAAAAAGTTAGCCATAAGTCAATCAGGCGCGCAGTCAGGATTTTTAAAAGGGGTCAAAATCGGAAATTCACATTCTCTTTTGAAACAGTCGCCGCGACTACGCGCTCGTTAAAAGAGCCGCAGTTTTCAGCGTACTAACTACGAGAATCTGAAATGTCTTTTTATTTTAATTTAATTGTGTTCAACGTAACTTGCGGTTGCGTCTTCTTACGATAAAATAATAACATTACTTCGCTGAAATACCAGGCAATCTGTGGACATAAAAATATGAAACTCTGCCTGCTATTATTTAGTTTTGATACGTAATTTGGCGATCTTGCGAATTCGTTATAGCTGTTAGAAAATTCCCAATATCTGATGTAAAATCCCATAGAGTACAATTTATTACAATAAAATTACATATAAATATATATATCAAGAATATATATATTTATCGGCTCGAAATTGCAAAGTAATCAATCCATGACGGATACGGGCATATTCAAAATGTCTTGCTTCATTAATTTATTTGTCTTAATTTTAACCGGCGATTGTGGCGACAAAATAAAAGCATCACTATCCTAAAATACCACGACAATCCGCGGACAGAAAAATATGTGGTAAACTGTTCGATTTCGTCTTGTTTTGATCCAAATTATTGCCATTTTGCAAATTCGAAAATTCTGAGCTGCAACACTGACGCCGCTCTATCAAAATGCGCAACTCGGATTATTTTTGAGATATTACCGCTAGAAAAGTCCCTAAGTCGGCTATAACATCCCACGGAACGAAATTTATTCCAGTACGATAAAATTTGATTGAATATTTTCGACGGGAATTTAAAGGAACGGATAACAAGATAAATCACGCGCACAATTGACTTTGCTTCGATTTCAGTGTCGGTATGGTTTCAAACATAATGTGTTCATTAGGCACAAAAATTTTGCGATATACATTGCCTAAAGAATCGTTTTTAATCTGTCGCCGGCCTCCTACAAAAAAAAATATATTGTTTTCGGTTTTATTTTTAGTATTTTATATTGCCGCTTTTCAATCAAAAGATGTGCGTCCCGGAATTCACTTCTTTATTTGTCTCATCTCGCCGCAGATTAATGTATAATATTTCTCATTTCTCACATGTACAAAAAAAAAATACCATCGTTGTCGTGGCACAAGGCATACTTATAAAACTTGTCATTTAAGGAGAATAAACACCGACGTAAAGGTTTTTAGGGCAAAAACTACTTTTCTATATAACTTAAGTCCTCGAAGTTTACATAGCCAATGAGTCTTACATCTTTACCTCACCTTTGCTATGAATATTTCCCCAAGCATCGACTTCCTGGTTACCTCCGTAACATTGGCTAAGCAACAAAGATGACGTAACAATTCAAATTTTATGTGCTAATTTTCGGGCGTGGATTTAAACATTAGCTCGTTTTTGTGGTTCAGTTTTTAATTGTATATCAGAAAGTTAAATGTAGCTCTAATAACTCAACAATTATTTTTTCTTCCGAGGAGCTTCATTTTTATTGCAGTGATCAAAAATTAATGAATAAAAGCCGTAATAGACTGGGCTGAAATTAGTTATACGTACTTTTGAAAGGTAGGTGGTTAAATGTATATATATTTGAACATGTAAACCATTTTGTAGGTGCCAAGTCTCGAAAATTTTTTTCTGGGGTCAAGGGTCCGAGAAACAACTTCTGTGGCACGCTGTTTTCAGTATGCCATGCCCCCGAAGTGCTGAAGCTAAGAATATGGACAATTATTGATAGAAACAAATAAGGTATTATAATAGATACAGAACAATTTCACTAGTTAATAAAGACGACCATAGAGATATTTTCATAAAGGCATTTTATTACTCTAAATTAGCATAATAAATCAAATTTGAATACACATATATATATATGCAGTGTTATTGCGCAAAGTCGTTGATCACAGTAACATAAACTATACGAAGAAGTAAGTTGCGCCTTTTCTCATTTTTTTAAAATTTGCCTCGCAATAAGTTCTTTCATGATTTCATTTGTACCACCATATATTGAGTGGGCACGGACGTCAACATAGGCCTTTGAAATAGGATATTCGCACATGTAACCGTTTCCCCCGAACATTTGAACAAAATCATATGCTTGTGCGTTTGCCCTATCGGATGCCCAGTACTTTGCCATTGATGCCGTGGAATTATCCAATTTCCTTTCGTTGTGAAGCTCGTTGCATCGATCTATAAACGCACGTGTAACGGCGATTTCTGTCTTTAGACCAGCCAATTTGTGTTGTATTGTTTGCAAGTCGGCAATGCGCCTGCCGAATGCCTTTCTCTGCTTAACGTAATCACGCGTCGCTTCAAACATAAACTCACTTGTAGACATCGACATATTTGCGACTAGTAATCGTTCTTGTGGCAATTCTTGCATCATAATGTAAAAACCTTTATTTATCCCAGCTTCCCCTCCAAGGACAGCGCTGTAAGGTACTCTACAATCCTCAAAAAATAATTCGGATGTATCCTGTCCTTCGAGTCCTATTTTTTTCAACTTTTGACCTTTTGTGAAGCCAGGGGTACTACTATCTATTACAAAAAGAGTTATGCCATGAGCCGCAGATTTTCCCTCTGTTTTTGTGGAGGCTACGAGTACAACAACGTCGCAGAGCCATCCATTACTTATGTATGTTTTGCTTCCATTTATAATCCATTCATCTCCTTCTCGTTTCGCATATGTCCGAATACCTTGGAGGTCACTCCCAGCGCCGGGTTCGGTCATAGCAATGGCTCCTATTTTTCTCCCGGCGGTCAAGTCAGAGATATATTTTTCAATTTGTTCCTTCGTACCATGTTTAGCTATATATGGCATCATTACGTCAGAATGCACGGTGTATCCAGGGTCAGGGCAGTTTGAGTAGAATTGCTCCTCTTCGACGATGACACTGGACAACCAATCGCCTCCAATTCCACCTTTGTCTGCTGGTATAGAAACGCCTAATATACCAGCCTCGCCTGCTTTTAACCAGCAATCACGATCAACCTCCCCAGCTTTCATCCATTTATCGTTATGTGGAATTATATTTTCGTTAAAAAATCTTCGCACAGACCGACGGAATATATCATGGTCATCACTGAAAATCCTCCTGGTTCCGATGTCGGTTAGTTTTTCACTTTGGCATGGTTCAATACGAAAATATTGTTCCACCAGATTGCCACTTGCGAGGCTAAAAGTACGTGAGAACTGATGTGATAACCTGTTTTCCAAGGGACGTGTTGTTTTCCGCAACATAACGTAGGGTACTATCCTTTTGAAAACGCCTTCGACCTAAGCCATAAAAAATTATAATGGTAAATCATGATTAATCGAATAAACTTATTCAGTATTTACTATTGCAATTATGTAAGCATTTTAATCCCAAGTTGAAAACTATAATTCACCAATAAGAGAACAGCTGTATGAAAAAGTTCTCTACTTATATCGCTAATGTTTTAAAGAATTCTATATGTTTTTGGAGGGGCTGGTTGATCTATTTTGAGGCGAAATATAGCTAATGTACTGATTATACGGCATTTCCAATTTTTCATAGAGATGGAGGCATGATTTTACCCTGGTTTAGAAGCCTATATTGTCAAATTCCTGAACTGAGTTATCCTTACTATTTTCAAACTGAACACGGTATTAGCCCAAAAATTGAGGAGGTGGCCTCTTTAATTTCATATTGGCCTGAACGACAAATCTCTTGAGCACTTATGGAATTAAAAGAAATCAAGGTATAAATTTTCCTGTACATAAGTTTGAACGTTTTGTAAAATTACACCAAGTCAAATGTAGGTTATATTGCCGACAAGTGGGTGATTGAGGATTGTGGCGCTTGGCAGTTTTAACCTAAACTTTCCGAACTTTATAAAGAAAGCTAGATCATATTAAATGAAGCCACATACCTGCATCATACAAATAAATTTAAATCCGACTACGATTAATAGCAATATCTTCGGGAAGTTTTTTATATTTTACTCAAAATCAATAAAAATGACTTGAGCAATTTTGTTATTAGCGTGGTTAATTATTAGGGCTGGGCATTTTTGAATACCTGATGATTTCAGAGAGAGAGAGAGAGAGAATTTATTGTTTCGTCAAACCAGAAAACACACACAATATATATATATATATGATAGCAAAATGAGAAAAATTAGGTTTCGGTGGATGACAGGGTGGTAACGATACGACCATTAACAGTCATCTGAGTCGGTTACCACCCAAAGTAAGCACATGAATGAATTAAATTAAGAACACAGGTTCTGTAATATTACACTCTCGGGATAAACACATGGAAAACAAAAACTATATACACTATGTAAAAAAAAATTATATCTGATTGGAGATGAGATAAATTTCTAATCGGGATTAGGAAGTTTTTTTAAATATATTTTAAATAGAGAAGAGCAAAAAATAAGAATTCCATACCAAATTTATTATATTAATTTACACTTTCAATCTGTTCTGAATCTTATTTTGTGCTTACACATGATAAAATATAAGGGATAAGATCACAGGGAAATTGAAAGTTCTATGAGTGACAATAATGTGTTGTGTGAAGAAAACCATAGATTGAGATATGAATAATAGGCATAACAGTAATACAATTTTATATTTTCAATTCATTAGGGTGAAGAAAAAAAGCAGGATGCATATGGAACTTCTGCTAGGTTTACACATTACTACGCAGAACAAGTATTAAGATGGGAAACAATCAGGTTGGTATTGCAACCCTTCACAAATAATTTAGAAATAGACAAATATGACTATGAATTGAGATAGATATGTGATATTAAATAAATTTTGACAAGGCTCGAATCAGAATCGGATCGACTTTTTAGTGTAATTGGTCCTGTCAACAAATGAATTACTAAAAACATAGAATACATCTCTCAGACAGATTGATTGCTAAGTGTTCACACACAATAAGAAACACGTTTTATCAATACATCACTACAGAAAATAGTCATGTCAGTATTGCGCTGAAAAAATATGGCTTTGCTCTGAACCGATTCGAATAATTCACTATTCGATATGCCCAGCCCTACTGACAACGTTTCGATCAGAGATGGAATCAGCACTCACTTTAATAAACGGGCTCAAAACCTCAAGGTAGCCTATGTCTACTATTTTTAGACTCAAATAGCGTCTGGCTGCAGACGATTGGTTCGAATATCCCCCTGCTGCTACCATATAGTTGCTCTGATCAGCTGCCGCGCTTAGATATTCAGTATATCTGCTTGGGTAAAGGTATAATCAGGTCGAAATAAGCATGAGCAAACATCATTTCGTTAATGTTTTACAGGTTCCGTTACACTTGAACCCACGTACATTTGAAAAACGTTCTGGAAAATACCCATTCCGAAAAATCATTTCGCGGAAATTTTCACTGGTGGAGTCCATGATCACCAAAACTAATCTCATTTAAATCAGCTTTGGTTGACACAATCAATGTTATATTTATTAGAAAATTATAAAGAATTGTGCATAATTATTAGTTGACAGTTGCAAACCGCCCAACCAAAGAAATAAAATACGAAAAAATTACATACGAGAGACATCTAGTCTAGACTTTATTTATATTCGAAACACTGATTTGCAGAAGTTAAATACCGGTATATGAATTATTGCACATAGTACATTTCCTTTCAACAATTTCTAGTTTAATTACTAATTCTTTCTCGCCTTCAGCTTGGCAACATAATTTCCAATAAATTCTTGGAAGTGAGCTTGTGATGCAAAAGTTGCCACCCATTCAGCCTCTTGCTTCTTTGATGATGTTAAACGCTCTATCACACCCTGTCACAATAAATTTTCAGTCTGATTCATCCAGGTGCTCAATAATACATGCAGACGATAGAACAAATCATAATGAATCTTATATTCCTAAGTAAATTTATATATTATATTTATAAGAGTCTATTATAATATAGGCCTATGTGTATTATTGAACTTTTTGCCAGTGTTAAGTTTGCTTTTATATATATTTACAGTTATACGATACAGACAATAAAAGTCAATCAACTAATGCACAGAGGTTCCTCGAGCCTCTCGACTATTTCATTAGGATACGATTTACATATTTATCCCGGGGGAGAGAAAAGCCGATAAGACCACCAATCAACCACCGCCTCTCGTCCAGTTACCATTCCATGTCCCATAAGGAATTAGTTTATTTGTTTCCGGAAGCATGAACTTGATGATGGAGAAATTTGTAACCGACCAGCGGTTACGTCAACCACCCTACGGCGGTGAGGAGTCCAGCAAGCCTGATTGCACTACACAATAAATGTCAATGAATAACCACTATTATAGGCTTGCACGTAATTTACAGATTTACGGAATTATTTCGAGTTACGGAGGGGAAGTTACGAATTACGTAGAGTCGTAATTATTGGTCGAGCGCTTTCGCGATTGAAACGAGCTCTCTTCAAAGCAGTCAATTCCGTCGATTGTAAAAAGTGAAAGTTTAAAAAGTAGAAGAAGTTGGAGCTTCGGTATTTGCAGCCGTTTTTCTCACTTTTCTCTCTCTTGCCAATACGTCACCGTGATAATTAATGTCGCGCTTATCAAACAGCAATATGACGACGGAAGAGAAATTGCGTAATGAACCAACGCAACTTCGTCTTTTCGGCATCGGTAAAGCGATTGAGACGGCAGAGAAACAACAATATGACGGGATTTCCCGCGATCCGGTAAAAATCAGCAATATGACGACGGAAGAGAAATTGCGTAATGAACCAACGCAACTTCGTCTTTTCGGCATCAGTAAAGCGATTGAGACGGCAGAGAAACAACAATATGACGGGATTTCCCGCGATCCGGTAAAAATTCTTTGCGGACCGTTGACGGTCCGCAAACCGGCGGTTGGGAACCACTGTTTTAGAATACTTAAATCGAATCCAGAATCCTGTTTTTATAGTTACCCGTATTTAAATAGTGGGATTTCTCCACCACAATGCATGATTGAAATTTAAAAAAAAAGCTAAATTGTAGCCTAAATGTTTAATGTATAACTATCTTTGTGCAGTATTTAATTGAAAATGTCCTGATCATTGGATTATATTTAACCAAGGCAACGAGATTTAAGAATTTCGACGATCGTTTTTTTGTTTTTAACAGTTCAATATTCTCAATTTAACTACCATCAAATATCAAGTATGAGCCAGTGTGTATATATTTTGTGCGAGAACCATTTTCAATTACAAAACCTTGATGTTTTGTTACCGGTTTTATCGTTTTATATCAGTCCGGACTTGTCCTTGCTCAATATATTTTCCACAATGCCTCGCAATATTTCGGCCAAATATGATTAACTGTCTTTACCAAATGCGGCAACTTATTTTGATTCTTGAATACCACCGACGCTCGACCAAATTTGTGTCAATCTTGGCCGATAGGATCGTCGTTAGAAAACTTGAGTTAGAAAAATAAGTTAATTTTTCCGTGAGTGCAAAATAAATGTCACAATATGCATTTTTTTGCGATATAACTTTGTATTTTCGGAAAAGCCATGTCATATAAGTGCGGTATTCAAATTGTGCGCAAATAATTAATATTTGATCTGAATTTGTTGCAAATTATGTTACAACATTTAGGCCGCGAAATGATTTAATGTAAATGAGGCATGGTAATCGGAATAACGTCAATATGTCGGCATCAATAATTATTATAAAATGCTGACAAGTAGTAAAGTCGGATAATGTTGAAAACGGTGCAATAACAAGTCTTCGTCGCGAGGCAAGCGCAAGTATAATCAAACGAGAGAATACGCTCGTCGTGGCATTGATAAATTGGAAACCAGACTTTTTTTTAATACGATTTTAAAAAAGTCAACTATCGTTTCATAAATATCCGTATACCAGTGTCGGTAATGATAAAATTGATCGCATAAAATTGGGACGGTTAATTTGCGAAGGTGATAAAGGAAATCAAAGCTAGCACAAAAGATAAAAATCAGAATAAAATTAATTTGAATTCACTCTTGTCTTAACATCTGTCGCCGGCGTGTAGTACTGCCAGGAATATGAAAACCCAAACTCGATGTCCCAATCGAAAATGAAGGGGATTAAATTGGTTGTTATGATAGGTTTAAATGTGTGAAAAAATATCGCAATTACCGGGTCATTACGTAATCGATTTGGCCGTAATTACGGAATTGATTTTAGTCATTTACGTGCAAGCCTAACCACTAATTAATTCTTCAGCTGCATGGTCTTATATGATGCAGAAAGCAGTAACAGATGTTACATAAACTCATCGTGGCATATTCCTCTCACACATATTTATCCCTCACAGGATTACAAATACACATAAATGTGAATGTAAGTGAAATAAAAGAATTTACCTTTCTCACCAACTGTTTAGTGGAATGATATGTATCAGGTAGAGTGTCAACTAGGAGCTCCAGGTGTTTTGAGGCTTTTGGAATTAGCTTTTCCTGTGTGTCTAAGTCATCAACCATCCCTGTAAAAAACATTAAAACCACAACAATGTAGTAGATCCATGGAAATATATTAATACACCAGTACCTAGTTTCAGGGCATCTTCTGCTGACATTAAGGTTCCAGGAAACAATACTAATTCTGAATTTCTGGGTCCAATAGTAGTAATGACTAAATCCGCAATAGAAGGAGGCACCACCATTCCAATTTTAGTTTCATTGAATCCGATTGTGTTTCCTGCACCTGTATGTAATGAATCCTGGAGGGTTATAATATTAAATTCAATCTGTAAATGGACATGTATCTGCATGATGCATTGTATTATACAGTGTGAATTGTGGCCATATTCATATCATCTTGATGCCAGGAAAAATGAGTTTCATTTTCTCTTCAAAAGTACCATCATTAAAGTCGATGATTCAAAGCATTAATAAAGAAATAAAATTCACTTTTTCCCTAAGCAGAGGATAAAATGTCCAATGTTCATCCTTTTATAACATGAAGAAAAAATGTTAATGGTATCGTACTTACCAGACTGCATTATGCGATAATCACACATCAGACACCAGGCACAACCTCCTGCGATAGCATGTCCATTGATTGCAGCAACAGTTGGTTTCTTACACCCATACCAAGCAAGAGTCCAATTTTGGACGAGGGTCCAAAAATCGAACAATTGTTGGTGAGACCTTATTAAAATGTTAACACTTTCTTTTATATTATATATCCACCTAATTACATTTTAAGATGTCTTTTAAGATGAATAAACAATTGGAAAAAAGTAGATAGTAATAAAGGAATACATTATACATAAATATATATATATACATGGATTTAAAACTCACATTTATATACGAGTATTACTCTGGGTGTCCTTTTTATATCTATAAACAACCAAATTATAGTTTTGATAAATTCTAAAGTTTAAGATAATTTATAATATAGTGGATTCAACCATCCTATTATAGATTGTTCATAAGTTTTATCAGTAACAGTACTGAAATTTGTAGTGTATAAGGAGCATTCCAATGGCAGAATGGACAAATCAAAAAGTTGATGAAAATTGTTCACAGTTACATTCTGTTCAATGATACAAGTTTCAAATTTAAAAATACAATACAATAGAAAACACACTTCTGATACAAATCCAGAATATTCAATCCACCACTGAACACCTGGCCATCCAGCTTTGAGGTGAGCAATATTCCTCGAATATCAGGATTTTCTTCAGCATCTTTTATCACTTTTGTTGCAGTTACAAGAAAATCAGAACTGAGACTGTTAACAGGTGGGTTATTCAGTAACATTGAAGCAATACCTACAAGTTCAGAAGTTGAAAAAACTCAGATAAGATGAAATGTAACAAAAATATGACAACACACTAGATGTACTTTGTAGCATAGAAAATAAATATAAAATTAATAATAAACTAATAAGTTTACTATATATACAGATATACCAAATAAAATAAATGGTAATCTACTCTTATCGCATCATGCATGTTAGAACGCAGTGTGATTTGTAAAATAATCATATTAGCTAAACCTGGGAAAATGAGCTTAGTTTTCTATCCAAAAACACTAGCATCGAGGTCAAATGAAGGAAACAAAATTCCAGCATTCACTCATTCAACATGCTAACAATTGGCATTTGGTATAACAGTATAATCATGTGTTCACAGAATTTGAAATATATCGCGGTACCGTACAGCCTGGCAGTACCGTAGTGATGTTCAACTTCGAAAACTAATTTTTCTTTCCAAGAGGAAGCTAATAAAATAAACTAGACTACAAATAGCTGAATAATGTAATACAACTGCACAACTACTGTAACCACCTATGTCTATATGTACGGTAATGGATCTCAAGTCTGGTGTAGGCTACCGGTACCGGTACTTATTCGGTATATGTAAAATTTTGCTTAACTGAAATCATCAAACCTGTTTTGTTGTCGATTTCAACAATAATTTTGTTGGCGCTTGATCCAAAGTACCTCGCATTATTCGTCAGAATCAGCCTTTGTGAAAGCTTGCAAAACCTCTGAAAAGTCATCGTATTGTAATCGATTAAAGTGATGAATAACAAAATCCTACCGTTCACACAGGTAGTGCAAAAAGAAACATCAACAAAGAGTACTGGGTGTGGGGTTCGAACCCACGCGGACATCTGTCCATTGGAACTTAAGTCCAACGCCTTAACCACTCGGCCAACCCAGTAGACGCCAGGTCGGAGTGGTGAAATAGCTACAGATTCATAGCATCGACTGGAGCCGATTGACTTTCGCGGTGGCCCATTTCAATACCAAATAGAAAAATATTGACAACAATATCTCCATATAATAATAATAAGTTTATTTCGACTCCATAATCAGCAATTAGGCTTGCACGTAATTGACAAAAATCAATTCCGTAATTACGGCCAAATCGATTACGTAATGACCCCGTAATTGCGATATTTTTTTCACACTTTTAAACCTATCATAACAACCAATTTAATCCACTTCTATTCCGAATGGGACATCGACAGTTGGGACAGTTTGGTTTTCATATTTCCGCCAGTACTACACGCCTGCGACAAATGCTAAAGACAAATATCAAGGAGTGAATTCAAATTAATTTTATTCTGATTTTTATCTTTTGTGTTAGCTTTGATTTTCCTTTATCAACGTTATCACCCAATTTTATGTGATCAATTTTATCATTACCAACACTGGTAAGTGGTAATATATTTATGAAACGATAGTTGACTTTTTTAAAATCATATTAACGTGTTAATACGAGTTTCGTATTAAATAAAAATTCCGGGTTTCTAATTTATAAATCAACGACGAGCGTATTCTCTCGTTTGATTATACTTGCGCTTGCCTCGCGACGAAGACTTGTTATTGTACCGTTTTTTTACATTATCCGACTTTACTACCTAGTTAGCATTTTATAATAATTATTGATGCCGACTTATTTACGATATTCCGATTACCATGCTTCATTTTACATTAAATCATTTCGCGGCCTAAATGTTATAACATTATTTGCGATAAATTTAGATCAAATATTAATTATTTGCGCATAATTTAAATACCGTACTTATATGACATGCCTTCTCCGAAAATACAAAGTTATATCGCAAAACAATGCATTTGGTGACATTTATTTTGCACTCACGAAAATATTAATTTACTTTTCTAACTCAAGTCGACACAAGTTTGGTCGAATGCCGGTGGTATTTGAGTCGACGATAAATCAAAATAAGTTGCCGCATTTGGTAAAGACTTGAAGATATTGTAAAGACATATTTGGCCGAAATAGTGCGAGGCATTGTGAAAACAAGGCCAAGTCCGGACAGATATATAACGATAAAACCGGTAACAGAACATCAAGATTTTGTAATAGAAAATGGCTCTCGCGCAGTATAAACATGGGAAATCCCGTCTTTTTGCTGTTTCTCTGCCGTCTGAATCGCTTTACCGATGCCGAAAAGACTAAGTTGCGTTGGTTCATTACGCAATTTCTCTTCCGTCGTCACATTGCTGTTTGATAAGCGCGACATTAATTATCACGGCATTTACAAATAGACCATGTTTGGTAAGTTGTCTCTTACATTCTTTAGTCATTTCACCCGAAGAAGTTGAAACCAGGTGTGTTGGCGTCCATCGGTCTCGACACAATTCTATCCCATATCTACGCTTAATATGTACATTTGCCATGCTAGATAAGTTGATAATAGGTTAGTAAATGGCAACGCGTTATGCCTTCTCCATCTGCGTAACAAGAGAGAGAAAAACGGCTGCGAATACCGGAACTCTAACTTCTTCTACTTTTTAAACTTTAATTTTTTACAATCGACGGAATTGACTGCTCTAAAGAGAGCTCGTTTCAATCGCGAAAGCGCTCCACCAATAATTACGAATTTACGTAATTCGTAACTTCGCTTCCGTAACTCGAAATAATTCCGTAATTCCGTAAATCCGTAAATTACGTGCAAGCCTATCAGCAATAGACGATAAAATAATAGATAAAAACAAAAATGACTGATTATAGAATCAGGAGAGCAAACAAAACCTCGAGTAAGGTTTGAAACGTACATATTTTAGATGGAAAGGTATTATTAAAGAAGTAATACGTGTTCGCTCACCCAAAAGTAAAAAAAAAACTAATTGAGGCACGCACGCACACACACACACACAATCATCGAGACATGAAACTGAAAAAAAATGAATAAATTTTTTTGCCACACCAAATTAATAATTTTATGAGGATTGCCAAATTGGATACCGAATTAGTCAACAAGAGTAATGTACTGTGGATAGAAAAGTATTCCTCAAAAGATATCGTCAAGCTGATTATAATTGGAGTCACTTAATGCCAAATTGCCCAATCAGAATTACCAAGTTGGATGTATGAAGAGGTGAGCTAGACCTGCTTCACTCATCAAATAGAAGCCACAACAAGCCAGATAACGTCCAAATTATTTTAAATACTATTAATCAATAACAGTAAACAAAATCTTTATATAAATTAATTAGGGCGGTATGATACAGAAGTAGCAAAATTGGTTAAGGAAATATATAGGGTGTTAAAGGTTCAAGTAAGGTTTATAAGGTCATGAATTATAGGCAAGTAAATTTTATTGAGGTTGTTGATTACTGCGGTGAGTTCAAATTCAACACGAATGATTCATCAGTCTGCAAGTTTTGATGATGTATACACCTTTCATGTTGACATAGCTAGCATGTAAATTGATCATCATGACCTCCTGAAAAACGAAAAATATATCTGGGAGTACAATATTCAATGATTGCAAATAGGAATCAATAGAAAACTATCCTACACTTTTGAGTGGAAGTTGTTGAATTGTGTGAATACTGATTAATATTAATTAAATATCATTATACTGCTAGTTGAAAGACCTGAGAAAGAGTGCAAATAAGGAATCAATAGAAAACTACCCTACACCCAGGGGCGGATTAACCAGTAAACAATATAAGCACGTGCTTAGGGCACCATGCAAAGGGGGGCACCACAGAAATTTTTATAACAGAATATTCAATAGTTCATCGGTGTTTAATAAAATATTACGAGTTGGTCAGACAACTCAGACTTGTTCGTATTTTCTTTTCCTCAAGCATCATATTAAGCTTCTCGATTAATGTTTGGAGGTTTGCGACCTTTATTTTTAAAAAATCGTGTACATCAATGGACCTTTCCCCGACCTTTGACTCCCGAAAAATTCTTCTTATACTTTACCATTGCAAAATTTCCGGGGCTTATTTTAGCAGTGGTTTCGCGAGTTGGCCCCTGTAAAATGGGGTTTTTGTTGAAACTATCATTATGTTTCATCGCGTACAATAATCACCTTTTTATAAGTACCGGTTAGGAATTTTAGCCTAGTCTACCACAGCTATTTTTACACCAATTTTTCATTACTGCAATTGAATTAAAACTTATAAAAAGACATGGTGATCATTTAATTATCTGATTTATACTCAAATTTCCGAAACACAACTGAAAACTAACGAATAGAGTTAAAAAACGCGAAAACGAGGTAATGTTTACAACCATGCCTGAAAATCTGTCTGAGTGAGAAAAGTGTCTGAGCGGATGCGAAAAGGGTGCATTGTTACGTCACTTTTTGCATCTTGCTGATTGGCCAATTACTCGAAGTCAACAAGGAGGTTGATGCTCGGGGAAAGATACATTAGTGACCGTCCCGATAAGTCAGCCAAAAGTCCCGCTTTTCCAGCATGATACACAAACATGTTCTCGTTATTGTTGTTTCTGTGAAGCGCAGCGCTAGCCTGCTTACTGAAGGTGAATGCGTTCGTTTCCCGCTGTTTCCCATTGATGGCAGACGTATCGCATGTAAAACCAATACTAATTAGTCTAAATTGGAATTATTTGTACCGGTATCGTTAACGTCAATTCCTTTGTATTTTTCGAACTGAACCCGATATTTGGACAGAGAATATGCGCATAAAATACCGATAACAATATGGTCAATAAAAACAGCCGGGACAGCTTTAAATGTAGGAATGTAGGCCTATGTAATAAAATCGGAAAATGTGAAGTTACAAAATCGTTGTCTTTTGAGGCGTCCCGATTTGAAGTCACAAAAATATGGTAACCCTAATTAGTGATGAACACTGAAACTTACTTGTCGAAAGTTTGGTGTGGCGACATCATCAAAATTAAAAATGGCGCACTATGTGGCGGTTCCGCGATCGCATTTCAGCGATCTAGAGGTCAGCGAAGTTGGGGAGTTTTCTGGTAAGGTAGACTAGACTATTAAGTATTAATGATCACAAATTGTTCAGCATAACGTTCATTTTCTCAGCTGAAGTATATTAAAAACCCCTACAGAACAACTATGAAACAAGACAGGCTAGATGCTTCATCTCTGTTGAGTATGGAGGCAGATGTGTTACATAAGCTTAGTTTTGAGGATCTAATCAAAGACTTTGCAGCTAAAAAAAATTAGGAAAAAACTTTTCAAAAGTAAGTGAAAGACTTCTGTCTCTTCAAATGTTAGTGGTGCCTTTGTAATGTCAGTGGTGTAGTATCTAGTATGGAGGGAGACTTGTTTTGATAATATGAGAAAATTTATCAGAATCAAATTCAAGTAAATGTACCGAAAAACATCTTTTGCTTCCTTACTGTTGGTATTGTTTTATTTCAATTTCATCTTTTCAAAATTCTGTGTTGTTCATTATTTAATGTAAAAGATGTGTTATGTAAGAATAAGATTAGTTTTGGGAATAAGAGCAAAATTTCACAGTCAAAAAATTGTAAGAAAACCTAAAAATGTTCGTAGAAGTTGTATTTTTTTACTGTTGATTGTGAGTATTTTTGATGGATAATACACTTAATTATATGTATTTTGAAAGACACATATGGGGGCACCAAAGTCTCCAGTGCTTAGGGCACCAAAGGGGCTTAGTCCGCCCCTAGCTCAAACCACACACATGTTGGCCATTATCTTAGTCATTGACATCACACTAACCATTACACATTTGCATGCCCTACACAGCATAAATTCGACCAAGGATAAAATCTTTGTATACACGCAGGACCAACGACTAACATACGCGCAGGACACAGCATATAGTACTACAGCAAGTTAAAATGTAGGGGAGAATCCAAGTAAACATCGACTGGTCACCTAATTACAATAGGCCTATTAGGCACAGGAGTTAAATTATACCGTCTACAACCCTCACAAAGAATCACACCACCCAAATAGAAAACAAGGGGGGGGGGGGACAATGGGGTACATATGTCCCCGGGCGCCAAAAATTTTTTTCACAACAATGGTGAAAAACCGGTCACAAGCAAGATTGCACCGGCGGCAGACATCTAGTCTTAGTACATGGCCAACTGCACACTTGGTCAGACCACTTACGTCGACTGCCGACGTAATCAGGCACATAGTTCGCGCACGGTCAGATTTCCATCGTAATTACATGGCCAAAAAATCTGGCCGGGAAACAAAGCAAAAATTGATTTGGTAACGTTAGGTAACAAAATGCTCGGAGTTAATTACGTGGTTCTGTATCGTTAAGTTCTTGCCTGCACACTTCGATGTAAGTTGATATTAGTTCTGTGCTGGAGACAAAAGGCAACGGAATTTGGTTGAATAATGTTAAACAGCGAAGTGCTGGTAATACATGTTTTGAGTAATACGTGGTTTTGTATTTCGTGGTTGTCAGTGTACCGTACTTTGAGGCAGACTTACATAAAATATATTATAATGTTCTAAAAGACCCCAATGCCGTTTTCGACAAATTATAAACCTAGAATATCGGTCAGAGACTGAAGACTTATCGATCGAAAGTTAGGGGATTCCCGTAACAGCGCTCTTACTCCATAGTGACACCTTGTATCCCATCACTAATTAATTAATAACTCGCTAATTATACGACATAATTCATCCAAAATCAATAGGCTTCCGAGCTATGATGAATGCACATGCAAAATTTGGAGCAGATTCAACCACGCCTTCGTGAGATATTGCGTGCATCTAACAGACAGACAGACAGACAAATACCTATCAACATACTTACCGATCTAAAGATCGATAAGTAATAACCTAACTTTTGGTGGCAAGGGATTGTTCAGCTCCCGCCTGGCAACGGCATTCGTAAAAAGTGTGGTTTACTGAGCCCTGGGCAGTGTTCCCTCTAAGAAAATATTACTGAGCAAATGATTGTTTTACTGCGCATGAATATTTTAAGGCTGAGCATAGTTCTAAATGATTTACAAACTATGTGAAATATTACAATAATATATCATTAGAATGCAAACAAAGTACACATTTAACTCAAAAAGCTCCTTGAAATGCGACACCGGCCAGCACTGGCATTGTAGGATCGGCTAATGATAGTCCGTTCCAAATGATTCCAGAGTAATCAATGTACTTGGACGTAACAGACACGTTTGTGGTTGGTTCTCTCGGCAGTTATGTCGTTGGAAACCAGACTGCTCTTTGTGCTTTGGGTGTGACCGGAGGTGGTGCTGCGGCGGTCTCCCGTAACTGCGTTAGGAGCGTCATTCGAGGATCCCATCGCGTCTGGAGGGCCTGGTGCGGACTTCCTGACAGTGTCGGCTAATCTTACTGCACCCTCTTTTCTGACACTGTTTTATTATCTTCTTCTCTTTGTTTTGTATTTGTGTGATTGCGAGCTTGCGTGTGTGTTTCGTTGTCCCATTAACCCTTTTGATTCCCACTAGTAGTTTCTCGAGGTAGTTTGAGCCCTTGAGCCATTTGCTCGGATTATCTTGTTTGTATTGCACCTTTTCTCCACCACTTGCCTCCACAAACTCACGCTCGGCGATGGGCTTTGGCCAACTTAGATGCCGTATATATATATATATTAGTGTATACCGCTTGCCTTAGTTATCCCAATTTTAATTTGCAATTATTGCGCACGGTTTATTGGTTCGTTCGTTTTCTTCTTTTTTATCTGATAATTTTTCAAACTTTTCCATATTATTGATTCAGAATTTCACTCCGGTTGATAGGAAAAGGCGAGCGGTAATTATAATTCAGTTAGATTTTTTTCATGTTTAGAACCCATCGCCGAGTCTGCCAGCCCCTCGCCACTACTTTATATTTGTTATTTTTGCTTACGATTTTCTTTCCTATATTCTTTGAGGGGGACTGGCTCAGTTATATAAGCCGTATTCATTCTTTATATTGACTTGTTATTCTTTACATGTTCAATTTAATTTTTGTTAAGGTTAAATTCTTATTTGTATTTATTTATAAATACCGTTTTGTCCCCCTCCGCGAGGGAGGCCAGGGTTACTGGCAAATGTACATGTTATTGAATAAAAGTGCATAAAAACAAAAAATGAAGACTTTTGTAACAGACACGTATGTGACATCACAATGAACAGTGGCAAGCAAATTACACGTAAAATAAAGAACGGACATTTTATCTAGAAGTTAGAAAATATGAGTCAGAGCCACGCTTTAAACACGTAATGTTGCCAGTGCGCGAGAATGATATTTTACTGCGCAAATGGTCTGGTGGCACTGCGCAATGGCGCACCTTAGAGGAAACCGTGGCCCTGGGCCCAATATTTACAATGACCACAACTTGCAACGGCATCGCAACAACTCAGTTTGATGCATCGGTGTCACCTCAACATTAGGCTACCACGTACCGGTACGGTACTCAATGGCCTAATCCAGAGCTTACCCGCAATTCCCCTACCACGCACCTGCAAAATTTAAATTTTGTTTCAGCAGTTCAGTTTAGTGCACTCAGTCATATAGATCTAATAAAATATATTTTATATTTGATTTGTTGAACCTATGTCAGGAAGAAAAAGAAGTGGAGCTCAAAACCGCAAAAGAAAAAGGGAAGCCGAAATAGCATTCAAAAAATCAAGTGTATTACTTGCTGCTTTTTTAAAGAAAGCCAAGAAAGAAGTTGAAGCTGCAAACACCAGTTCTTCAGAATCGGAAGATGGCGGATATCAACCATCTGTTTTAGAGGTTCCATTACATTTGAACCCACGTACATTTGAACCCATGACAATTGCACCTGTATGCTATTGCACCTATGAAATTTTTTTTGTTTCACAGATAGTTAAACCCATACTAACCCTAACCCATGGGTTTTAGCACCCGCATATAGATTGAACCCGTGGATATACGCATGGGTTCAAATGTACGTGGGTTCAAATGTACGGTCACCGTTTTAGAGCATGATGTCGACGCTAATGTTGAAAACATTGCGGTCTCGGAGAAAAACATTATTCAAACAGATATTTCTGTATGTGCAGAAAGAAACTCCGAAAACACTGAAGACCGAGAAACCCAACATAGTGACGAACCTGTTGAAAGTAAGGGGGAAGATAACATTTCTGGTAGAAAAGCTGCAAATGATAATACTCATCACGATGTGCAATCGGATGTGGTTCCTGATGTACTAAAGTTTCACGATGTTGGTTACTTAGAATTTGACGGAGTGACAAAGTTACCGACAATACCACAATCTTTTCGCGATGAACTGATTACTCTCGGGCCCATACTTTTTCAGCACACAGACAATCTACCATCATCATATGGAGAACGTTCGATTACAACGGCATGGTTTAAACGTCGATTAGCGAATGGAGAGGAGGTAAATCGTTCATGGCTGTTGTATTCACCAATCAATAAAGCCGCTTACTGTTTCTGTTGTCTACTATTTACATCATCGCCTTCAAACTCGCTTCAAATTCAAATATTTTTAGTTTCACAAAATTTGGCACTACGTGGTCATGAGAAAAACTTGAATCCCAGAAATGATAAAAATGTTTGGAACTTTCTCGCGCTGATCAAACTCATTGCTCAATTTGATCCAGTACTGGCAAAACACGTCCAACATGCTGAACAGAATCCGGGATCAGTTTCCTATTTGTCACGAGATATTCAGAATGAATTTATCCACATACTTGCATCAACTGTAAAGAGCAAATTGCTGCGGGATATAAGGAAGAGCAAATACTACGGCATCTTACTTGACGCAACTCCTGATTTAGGACATCTGGAACAGCTGTCTCAGATCATAAGATTTGTGGATGTTGATTTTCAAACTAAACAAGTAACTATCAAAGAATCATTTTCAGGTTATATCGAGATACATTCAAAAGATGCAGCGAGCCTAGAGAAAGTCATCGTCGAGAGACTAAAGTCTGATGCCATATCTTTAGCCGACTGTCGAGCGCAATGTTGTGACAATGCTGCTGTTATGGCAAGGCATATTTCTGGCCTTCAACAACGAATATGTGACAGAAATAATAAAGCACTGTTTGTCAACTGTGACAACCACAGCCTAAATATAGCAGGAGTACACTCATCTAAGCAAGATCCAGTTGTCATCACATTTTTTGGGACACTTGAAAATATATATTCGTTTTTCTCTCATTCAACAATTCGTTGGGAAGAGTTAAAACGAGTTCTTATTATAACAGTAAAAAGAGAGTCTGCAACACGCTGGAGTGCACGATTAGAAGCTGTTAAAGCTATTTTTGAACGACTGGCTGAACTGGTACAACTCCTAGAAAAATTATCAGAGGACTACACTATGACACCTGAAACTAGAAGTGGTGCAGACCAGTTACAAACAAGCCTGCATATTAAAGTTTAATTTTCTAGTTTTATTACAATTCTGGAATACCGTTCTTGGAAAAATTGATCGTGTACAGAAGCGCTTACAGGATCCTACGATGATCTTTAAGGAAGCTGCAACTGATATTGAATCTTTGGAGCAAGAATTTGTTAAGCTTCGTGATGATTTGAGCCAAGCTGCCGTAGAAAAAGCCAAAACAAAATGCACAGCCTGGGGGGTTCAGGTGGATAGGCGAATTAGGCAACGTGAGAGAATGCCTGGAGAACTGGAAAGAGAATGAATTGTCATATTGCACAATTTGTTTTCTGTCTTGCAGGTAGCTCCTGATCCAATTGAATGGGACGCATCTAATTCCATAGTGATAGAGCTTACTTAAAAGGATGGAATGGTCAATGGTGTCAAAAGCTTTTGAAATATCAAGGAATATTCCAATTGCATGTTGTTTGCCTTCAAACGCCTTGGTTAGTTTGTGTACCAAAACTAGGCTTGCACGTAATTTACGGATTTACGGAATTACGGAATAATTTCGAGTTACGGAAGCGAAGTTACGAATTACGTAAAGTCGTAATTATTGGTCGAGCGCTTTCGCGATTGAAACGAGCTCTCTTCAGAGCAGTCAATTCCGTCGATTGTAAAAAATTAAAGTTTAAGTAAAAGAAGTTAGAGTTCCGGTATTCGCAGCCGTTTTTCTCCCTCTTGTTATGCAGATGGGGAAGGCATACCGCGTCATTTACTAACCTATTATCAACTTATCTAGCATGGCCAATGTACATATTAACCGTAGATAAGGAATAGAATTGTGTTGAGACCGATGGACGTCAACACACCTGGTTTCAACTTCTTCGGGTGAAATGACTAAAGAATGTAAGAGATCAACTTATAAAACATGGTCTATTTGTAAATGCCGTGATAATTAATGTCGCGCTTATCAAGCAGCAATATAAAGACGGAAGAGAAATTGCGTAATGAACCAACGCAACTTAGTCTTTTCGGCATCGGTAAAGCGATTGAGACGGCAGAGACAACAATACGACGGGATTTCCCGTGTTTATTCTGCGCGAGATCTATTTTCTATTACAAAATCTTGATGTTCTGTTACCGATTTTATCGTTATATATCTGTCCGGACTTGGCATTGCTCAATATGTTTTTCACAATGCCTCGCAATATGTCGGCCAAATATGATTACCTGTCTTTACCAAATGCGGCAACTTATTTTGATTTATCGTCGACTCGAATACCACCGGCCCTCGACCAAACTTGTGTTAATCTTGGCAAATAGGATTGTCGACTTGAGTTAGAAAAATAAATTAATATTTTCATGAGTGCAAAATAAATGTCACAAAATGCATTGTTTTGCGATATAACTTTGTATTTTCGGAGAAGGCATGTCATATAAGTACGGTATTTTAAATAAGGCGCAAATAATTAATATTTGATCTAAATTTATCACAAATAATGTTATAACTTTTAGGCCGCGAAATGATTTAATGTAAAATGAAGCATGGAATTCGGAATATCGTCAATAAGTCGGCATCAATAATTATTATAAAATGCTAACTGAGTAGTAAAGTCGGATATTGTAAAAAACGGTGAAATAACAAGTCTTCGTCGCGAGGTAAGCGAAAGTATAATTAAACGAGAGAATACGCTTGTAGTTGATTAATAAATTAGCGACCCGGAATTTTTATTTAATACGAAAGTCGTATTAATACGTTAATACGATTTTAAAAAAGTGAACTATCGTTTCTTAAATATATTACCAGTGTTGGTAATGATAAAATTGATCGCATAAAATTTGGTGATAAAGTGGATAAAAAAATCAAAGCTAATACAAAAGATAAAAATCAGATGATATTATTTTGAATTCACTCCTTGATATTTGTCTTTAACATCTATCGCCGGCGTGTAGTACTGCCGGGAATATGCAAACCAAACTTCGATTTCCCATTCGGAATAGAAGTGGATTAAATTGGTTGTTATGATAGGTTTAAATGTGTGAAAAATTACGGGGTCATTACGTAATCGATTTGGCCGTAATTACGGAATTGATTTTTGTCAATTACGTGCAAGCCTAACCAAAACATTATCAGCCATAACAGTGGAGTGTTGCTTGCGGAAACCGAATTGATGCGAATGTAAAACATTGTTGGTTTCAAAGTAGTTTGACATTCTACTATACATTAATTTTTCGAGAATCAAGATATTTATCCTGAGACAGCAAAAGCCCGATTAAACATATTGGGAATCAAGTGTCTAGTTTGGTCACGATAATGTATAGCTGAGAATAACTGATAAGTCGTAAATAGATACTACTACGACGGTTAATTTATTCTTTAGGTATCATGCCCATTCATTTCATATGAACGCAGTATGTTTCCCAGCTTTTTAGTTTAGGGGAGGGAGTCCAAAAAAAATGCTATGTATTTGACTGATTATCTATACCGAAATAGGAGCCACTTTCAGGATACTTGAATACAATTTTATTTACGTTAAGAATTAAAGTATGGTGTCGAACCTGGGAATTAGGGGGGTGTTTGAAATGTTAAGAGGGGGGGGGGGGGGGGGGGTTGGAGGGGTAATTCACTGTATGAACGTACTTGTATTGTGATGTTTTATCTTCTACTGATCAACTCCCTAGCTGCTTTGACAGAGTATTCGCGTATAATAATAGCAGAAGTCACAGTAATTTTTTTGTTCCGTATTTTAAAACGTCAACAGGACAATATTCCATCACATTTTTCAGGCCGACATTGTGGAACTCATTGCCTAGCAGTAGGTCTATTAAAATCTTGAAAACGACGTTCGAATTCAGACCCCAACTTTAGCTAATTTATTGGAATTTATTAGCCTTAGTGCAAGGTCGTCCAACCCGTGGCCCGCGGGCCATATGTGGCCCGCTGAAGCATTTCGAGTGGCCCGCGCTGTATATTTCGGAATTGAATAAAAAAAATTGGGTATAAATATTATTCGAGCGATTTAGTATGAAAAGATGTGAACAAACGAGTTGTTTATTTTTCTGAAATGCGCTCTGCCAGCCCTTTCAAACGAGCCATGAGTGCCATTTTGAATCGAAACCAACTGGGAGGAGATAGATATCGATATATAAAGCTGCCGTAGTCGCTACGTCCATACATAAATTCCCCTTTTTGTTCCGTATTTTAAAACGTCAACAGGACAATATTCCATCACATTTTTCAGGCCGACATTGTGGAACTCATTGGCAGTAGGTCTATTAAAATCTTGAAAACGACGTTCGAATTCAGACCCCAACTTTAGCTAATTTATTAGCCTTAGTGCAAGGTCGTCCAGCCCGCGGGCCATATGTGGCCCGCTGAAGTATTCCGAGTGGCCCGCGCTGTATATTTCGGAATTGAATAAAAAAAATTAGGTATAAATCTTATTCGAGCGATTTAGTATGAAAAGATGTGAACAAACGAGTTGTTTATTTTTCTGAAATGCGCTCTGCCAGCCCTTTCAAACGAGCCATGAGTGCCATTTTGAATCGAAACCAACTGGGAGAAGATATCGATATATGAAGCTGCCGTAGTCGCTACGTACATACATAAAATCCATAATACATACATAAAAGCGAGCTACTTTGTGGAAGAAATATTCGCAAAACAATCGAAGTCGTTCTCACATTGAGAATTCGTTCAGCAATGTATTGTTCGGGTTACCAATGTTTAATGTCCGGAAATAAAAGAGGCGTTTGCAAGAATAAGCCTGTCAAGATAGACGATTCTTGTCGTGTCGAAGAGCTTGGGAATTCAATAGCGGACACTTTAACTGCAAAAGCGGGTAAGTTTTTATCGTATTCCTTGACGCCTGACAGAAGCGCTGACATCAAGTCTACTACTGCTCGTCATGCGAGGAGTTAATGATGATTTTGAAAATTAGCGAAGAGCTCGCAGCCATTGTCCCAATTATGGGCACGACTACGGGCATTGATTTGTTGGAGCTGTGATGAAAACGATTAATTGTCTTGGCTTTTCTTTGGCCAAATTTTCGGAAACGAATAACACACCTAGTGGAAATATTAAAAAACCGCTTTTCTCTTCGAATACTGGACCAATTGCTTTAAAATTTTCAGTGGTTGAAGATAAAATTTTTCCCCAGAAGGCTATTACTTTTATTCATTTCAAATATTTCTGTTAGCTCTGTGAGATTTGTTTTTGTTTGCTATGACGTCATTAAACGTTCTGCGGATATCGGACGCCTATTGTGTCCTACTGTACTGCTTCGCTTGGTGTGAATATATTTGTAGACTGTGATCTGACGGTACGGTAAACCGTACTGTACTGCGAACAGACGTGTCCATATATTTGGGCGTAGCTCTCTTGTTTTTACATTTACATTGAGGCAAATAAATATACATACATACATTAGGGTTGCCATACCGTCCGGAAAATTCCGGACATGTCCGGAATTTAGGGTTAAATTTTGCGTCCGGAAAGAATTTAAAAAAATGCTCAAATGTCCGCAATTTTTACTGCATCTGCAATCGTACTGTGCACACTGCTAATACTACGAGGTCGTGTGGAATTATGATGTAACAGAGCGTTCCTTATCAATGATGTTTACCACTTAGAACTTTCTGATTATTATTCGCTGACTGTTTTACCCGTTTCGTTGAGCAGCTGCAAGTGTATTTGATAGCAGCTAGTTGTTTGTTAAGATAGCTGAATACAGTTTTATACCACAAAGCTTTACTTGTGGATTTTTCTATTTGAATAAGAAGCTAGTCAGGAATTCGGGATCGAAAGTGCTAGTCCCTGAAGCTTTTTGGTTCAGTTAGTCCAGTGGTTCTTGAACTTTTTGAGTCGCGCCCCCCTTTGAAAAAATTTACAAACTTCGCGCCCCCCCTTTTTTTCTTTGGAAATCTGCTTTTGTAATGCGCTAGTTGTTTTATATTAAGATGGCGCTGTAAGAGTGTTAGTCTCATAGCATCATTGCTCTGATTGTTTAGGCATAAAACGCATCGGAGTACAACTTCGTTATTCTCTGTCGTATGCATAAAACCATACTCAAATAGGGGTCATCATACATTCTCCGTTTCCGCTTTGTTTGCAATACCTGGTAAAGTTAAACTAAGTTTTAAGTGAAACTAAGCACGCAACAAACGTATGCTTTTTGCGTGGTAATGTATTTTCTGCTTAAACGTTTATATATATAAGACACGTAAGATGTCAATCGAATGTTCACTTCATCACTATTGAGCAATGCTAGAATTATTTACTGTGTGTCAGAAACATACAACAATACCAGACTTCTTGGCATGCCTAACGCCTCCAAAATTCCCTACCAATACCTTTGGATTGGACAACCACCAGGTTCAAAAATACAGTTTACAAAATTGATCTATATGTGTAAATGAATTTATGTACATTTGTAGCCAAAAGAAAAGCAGTTTTTTTTGTAAAAGTTGATATGCATGTGGACGATCCCCCGACCCTTGACCTCTGAAAAATAAAGTTGGTAATGACGTTTGCGATGCCATTTTTGTTTAAATCACCGATTGTTTTCGTCAGCGTGACGTGTTATTTAAGCAGTAAAAATCGTTATTTCGGTGTTTATCAGAAATTTCCCTCGACATGTAATCGGGCAGTTTACAGCACATCTTTATGTCCGCGGATTTTCGTTGTATTTTGGAGTAATTTTGCTTTTATTTTATTGACGCAATCGCAGATTTAATTTATTACAATTAAATAAATAAAGCAACCATTTCAAATACGTATATCGGTCACAGATTGAATATTTTGTTCAACAGAAAAACCATTACATAATCGTTGAAAAAGTCAGCAAAATACATGTTCATCGACTCGAAATCCCCGCGTTACGGCTTCTGAATCAGAGGCGTAATCTCGACCACTGATTCAGAAGCCGTAACGCGGGGATTTCGAGTCGATGAACATGTATTTTTCATATACTAATATACATTATATGTATTTTCATTGTACTAAATTAAATGTACTTTCTAGGATTTTATACCAGATCTCTCTAACGACAATAAAGAATTCGCATGAGCGCAATATATATCAAAACTAAATATAATCGAGCAGTTAATTATTACTGATTGATTGATTATTATTATTACCACTTTATTATGTCCGCGGATTGGCGTGGTATTTCAGATCGGTAATAAGTTTGTCGTGAGTCGCCGCCACCGCGAGTTACATAGATACAAATGAATTAAAATGAAGATATATTTTGAATTCTATTAGTTGTCATAGATTGAATATTACGAGACAGAAAAATTTATTATAATATGAAAAAGCACGCATTTGTAACACAACGCGGAGACGCATCTCGCGCCCCCCAGTTTACAACCACTGAGTTAGTCTGATGGTAAATTACTTTGTTTTTTGAAGTATTATATGCATTTTTAGTTGGGTTGTATTTTATGTTAATAAAAAAAAGATATTATTTCAAATGGCTAATTCTAACCGAAAGTACACATTCACTAACGAGATGCAAGAAAATCATCCATGTTCTAGAAAAGACAGGAATGAATATGAGGCAGAATGCTTGGTTTGCAAACCAGGAACCTATATTATCTGTCGTGCACAATGGTAATGGTGATTTAAACACACATCTGCAATCAGAAAAACATCGCAAAGCAGTAAGAGGGGCTGTTGCATCAACGAAAATGACAAATTATTTTGTTACAACAGGAAGTAAATGCGAAGATGAAATCACTGCCGCAGAAGGCACTCTTGCATTTCACGCTGTTAATCATCATCATAGCTTTTTATCCATGGACTGTACATCTGTTTTACTTAAAAATATTTTCCCTGATTCTAATGTAGCGAAGAAGTTTAGTATTGGCCGGACAAAGACAGAAAAAGTTGTTACTAGCGTACTTGCGCAATATTTTATTGATGCTGTTCTGAAAAGTTTTGAAGAAAACGATATCGCATGACATTAAACTTCCAATTATGGCGCATTCGCACCTTCTATTGCTGTGTTAAAAGCCTGTCACAATGAGATGTGTATGTGGCGTTTTTTATTATATTATCTAACAATACATTGTTTTTATTTACCTATTAGCAATGTGAAGGATGATGTTTTTATGGCAACTTGCCCGCGGTACGTCGTCCAAATGACGAGTATAAAATTCATTGTAAGTGTAATGAATTTTAGATTAAGCTGCTGACAGCGATATGAGCTTCCGAACGTGCAGATTACACGTTTTGCACAGTCGAACAAATGAGCTGTGGCTTAGTCTCGGGTATAGGGGGCGAATGTTCGATGAGACGTTTCGTAACGAGTTTAACATTAAATACCTCAAATATTTGCGATGCTGACCGTAAATATCGAGCTGGTTTTGGAATGCGCGAGAAAGAAAAATCTTTTTGCGTCCAAGCACTTTGGAATGTTCGACCCTCGTCGCGAACTTTCCTCCGTTTCCAAGACAATTTTGATATCAAAATTAACTCGAACGGCATAGAACTGACGCTACTCATTACAAAACAAGCGTCGTACAGCAGCACTTGCTATCACATAAATCTGTGTGTGGACAATAATAAATTTAGAATCAATTTTTGTTATAACTTTTATTTTTCACCAAGATGGCGCACAACCTGAACATAGTATAGGTTGTGCGTCATCTTGGTGCACATACTTCGGGAGCGCCGAAAATACTCATGCTACACTGTCCGGAATTTTGCTTTTTCCAATATGGTAGCCCTAACATACAAATATATCCACGGGCTTAAGTGGGGAAGGGCGTAAGCAGTAGTGGGATTCAGCCGGTTCGCACCGGTTCTATGGAACCGTCTCACGGAATTTTATGAGATCAGCGAACCGCTTAGCTTTACTGGTTACTGTCAATGTTCTGTTTGTAACAGAACCGGCATAATATTTTTATGACACTCAAAACTTTTCAGATTGATTCCAAAGATAGTAAAAAAAATATATAAATATATGTTCATTTATCATTACCATGAGAATTTTTCAAGATTTTGAATAGAATCCCATCAATTTCAAAACATTCTTTCTTGAAGACTACTACATAAATATCGAATGATAAATATATTTATCTTGTTATACCATCAATTGAAGTGTGTATATTTCAAATACGAATTCAAATTAATTTGGTCGACTAGTTGTGTTCATGCATTTTTTGTAAAATACATGTCTAGAAAACTGATGTAAATTTGGTTGCAACGTATGAACTGAATATAATTTTATCTATATTTTCTCATATCCAAACACAGATAGACTAAAATGAGCTAATAGATACAAAACAGATCCCCACAGTTTCCGGTCTTTCTTCTGATATAGTGATACTGAAATGTTCAATCAATTTTAAGAATATTGTCGTATTCCGTAAGACTTTTGGAATGTAATTAAATTTGACTTTGAATGCTGAAGATAATATACAGTTTCAGAAATAGCCATATGGACCGTATTGCTAAATCAATGTTGTTGTTGTTATATCAACTTTTTGTGGGGGAAATCGCCCGGTAACTAATTTACCAATTTTCAAATTTTCAGTACTTAAGGAGAGAGAAGTCCCAATGAGGTCTTTTATTTTATTTTTCTCTACTATATCCGATATTTCACTCGAAATTGTGTGGTTTCATTCTAATTTATGAGTATACTGTACTACATTTATTCCGCTATAGGGAGGAGAGAGTCAATTGTCCCTACTGCGTGTTCGGCCCGCGTGTTATTGGGTTGACACACGCTTATTTGAGCACAACTACGATCTGAACTCGTCAGAAGTCAACAAAGCACACAATGTATTGAATGTCAATTGTTATATTGAAAGATGCACAATCCCATCCGAATACAGATAAATTCGAAACACACACTTGACGTCTTAATTCAGTAAAATCAGAATAAATCACAAGCACCATATATTTTTCAGCACTCTCGGCGTGTCTGGAAACGATATATATGTCATCAAATTGGTCGCTTACAAAGAAGGCTATATCGAATTTAGGCTTTCTCGCTGGCGCGAATCATAAAGTGGCCTATTTTGTAGAATGTAACATCCTATTAATATGAAAGGGTTAAATAACATTATAATCCATAGTTATTAGTTACACAATACATATTCGCTACACCGCCTCGTTTTGTTTTGCCAACTTGGTGCCCAGTACTCGAAGTTACAGCCACGGAGTAACATGAGGTAAGTCATGTCCGTCGTCAGCCTACCAGGTAAATTTGGCGTCGCTTAAACTGAATAAATGTCCCATTGAGTAAATATGATGTCATGATATATATGGTCAAGTCATCGATGAAAATCGGGTATTTTATTCAAAATTGGGCACTTTGACGTAGCCATTTGTCCCTCGTGTCCTCACATTCGACCATTGCGCCCTTGTCTTGCATATATTGATCAGAATAAAAATATCGGGATTGAGTGACTAAATCAACGCTCTAGTACTGAAATATATTATGTATAAATGACGATAACAACTGAAATGAATACACCTTGCACATACAACTTATTCAAAATCCAACGTTTCTTCGCGATTTGTAGTGCAATAACAATGAATTAGGAAATCCGTTATATTCATGACTATAAACGAGACTTTTATGTTGCGACATGAGCTTAGTTTTCGTTATTTCCAAAATCTATTTTAGTTCAATACTTTCGTTAAAATTACGTAATTTAGTCAATCTTTACTATGCGACATATTTTAGTTCTGTTTCATTCAATACCGATATTGATTTGTTCTGGAAACTGAAAGTTTGAGAAACCTCATTTGAATGAACTGCCACGAGGATTTATTCAATTAATTGGCCACAATTTTTTTAAATACTGATTTGGTACAAAATACTACAGCTACGAGTAGTCATACTAAAAATTTAAATTACGTATTGATATCTATCCGAGTTTCAATTTTCCGCAGCACGTTTTACGGTGACGTTGCTGAAACAAAAGTGAAAACAAGTCGAGTTTCATACAGACCAAGTCATGGCTTCCTTTGCCGGAATTTGAGTTTTCATTTCACGTTCAAGAACACAAAAATTAAAGATAGTATAGACAGATATCGAGCGAGTTTCGATGGGATCTGAGTATAAAATCTTCATTCGTTATATTCTTCGTCAGATTAATTGTTCACGCCGGATTAGTTTAGTGTTTGAACACCGAATAAAACGTTTATTTGTAGATCGAGTGCATGCAGTGAATAAAGTATTTTTTAAGAGCAATATAAAGTGGTGGCATTGAATACGCATATGCCAATACAGTGACGGAATGCACGTTTTTTAGTCTTTCGATAAATTTCCTTATAAGTTATAGCAATTCAATGAACTTTCTAGCGAGACTTGACCCTGTTTGATATCAAATGACCGTTTTCCAATTATCCTATTTAAAACTATAGAAATGGGATACCATTATTTTCCAATGTAAATAAGAGTTAATAGCGAATAAAAGAGTTTTTTTATCGTGTTTCGACTTGAATAACAGCCGCAGGGCCATGTTTTATTGCAATAATTAAATCACGGCTAATATTATACTAAATCATGCGATAAATCGATTTTATCAATTTTTGATTAGGACCGTTTCGAAAGTTAATCCCTATCCAAGTTTTGCATTGCCTTCGTTTATTTTTCAAAATTATAATTTGCTTCCGAAACCAGAACGTTGTACCTTTAGTTGAATTTCAGTAATTGTGCGTTTCAGTGCCGAATAACTCGTAGCTTTTCGTTCGTTTTGTCATCAAACTGCTAGGCTAGCCTACGGGCAGATGAGATGTGCGCCAAGGTACTTAGCGCAAAAATGACACAAGTATTAACCCTTTCACATTTTTTTCTAATGATCCGAAATGTTGTAACGTTGACAAGGGTATGTAAAGAGTTAGCATTTATCCGATACAGCCTTATTTTTGTTTGTGAATTATTCTGTAGTCATTCGCTAATATTTCATTAATTGAATATGACTGTGAAAGTGCTCCAAGGTTAATGCCAGCATACGTACTTGAAATAAGGTCGTCAGAGAAGTATGCAAATATGTCATAGTTTTAAATTATTTTTTGCTCGCCGAGTTGATTCGAATTTGAGTTTTGTCTGCGATTCATTATTGTAAGATTTTTAAATTGCTGTCAACCGTGGTAGTAAGTTTAGGGCATTTGTGATTTTTTTGAAGTTAGATTATGCTTTCGAAATTCACATTGGATTTGATTTATATTATTTATGTGCGAAGCTTATCTTAAATATATAGTTTACGCATAACATCAGCAGACTATTATTTAACAGCAGTAAATACGAACGTGCGTTCATTGTAATGATTATAAAGCATGACATATCTTTGTATTTCTAAGTTATGACGACTAGGGCTATGCCTTTCAAAATATTGATTTTATATTTTAATTTTCTTTCAGTTAAATTTATTTTATGAGTACGTTAAAATATAAAGTCCATTAAAGAATGAAAAACTATGTTATTAATTCCAAGCTTCTGTTAGTGGGAATTATCTTTTTATTTAAAGGTATATTGACTAAATCTATGTAAGAATTTTCATCATTTTAATTTTAATCAAGTCTATTTAAATAATACTAAATTGACGGCCCATACTCAGAATGCTAGAAAATATATATAAATAGAAAATAAAGCAAGCCAAAACAAAGCTATATTCCATTCCCGAAAACGTAGCAAAGTTAAGTTACTGATAATTCACTAAAATATAGACTGACAAAAATAACAAAACTAATTCATTCATTTAGGCATGAGATGGCATGGCATGCCTATACCATATATGCAAGAATAGTATAAAGATAAAGGTTCTAAAACATGCTGCAGTATTCTGATATTCCGCCAAAATTACTAAAAAAATAAAACTATTGCAATTTTATTATATAGAATTGCGTCCTGTGGCCTTGGAAGATGTTTACGGTTGTCACGATTTAGAAAGGGAAACCATCGCAAAATATGGAGAGGAGGCGAAAAGATATCATTGGTATCCCAAATGTCTAACGGGTGGATACTACCAGGTGATTAAAAATATTAGCACAACAACTCCAAAATTTTTTATTTTATTTTCTATCTTGGTTGAAGTTACTTATATTGACTATGCAGAAAATAGCTTCCCCGTTAATGTTTTATCGAGAATAGATTATATTTTACTGCCTGAGATTTCAAATTGATAAGTTTATTCAAATCGGATTTATTAATTTGCAATATCTAACCAACAGATTCACTATATATATATATATACTATAGACGTAAATAGGCCAGATACGAAGTACAAATTACAGCATAACTCTCGAAAAGAAATCGTGTGCCGTATAACAATATGCAAAATGATTTTTACTCCAAATTTACTCAACAAATATATTGCATTGGACTTCCTACGTCACGAAGTTTAAAGTAGAAGACTGTTTTTCGTAGAATATCATTTTTGAAGCAAACGTTTCCAATATTTATTCGGTTTTGCTTATGTAACCGTAAACCTAATTTAAACACATTATACATCCTATGTTTAAATTTAAAATTGGAAATTGTTACATTGCACTATTTATTAAAAGTTTTTCCTATTTTTGAAATGCAAATAAATATTTAAATTATTTATTCTATGATTTATTTTGTACTAGAATGTGCAATGCAATTTCGGAGGATGTTATTGTGCTTATCTGGATACTGGATTACAAATACCAAACACCTACGAAAATTTACTTGTACAGTATATGAAAGATAATTGTCCTTGGTTGGCAAATAAAATGCCGGACCCATGTACACCGCCTCCAAAAGAATTTCCGTGCAAAGCGGCTTCAACAAGGTTTTGAATTTTATTCATTTATTATTGGCTATAGACATAGCAGATTTGCATTGAAAACTTGTAGGACGTAAGGAGTTGGAATTCGACGGAAATTAAATACTGCAGTTTTTGCCATCTATGTCTAATTTCACGCCGTCTTTATACAATATCAAATTTCTCCCCGTTCTACTGCATCGTGTAGCGCAATTGAGATTAGAAAACTTTTCAGCGTGGTGTATTTAGAGAGAAAATCTTGGATTTAAAACAGTACTGTTTTTAATAGATTGGATTTAAAATATTACTATTTTTTGATAGATTGGATTTATAATATTACTATTATTTGATAGATTTTACTTCAACCCTGCCAGCGGAGAGTGCGAGGAAGGTAGCGAAATGTGTTTGGGATTTGAAACACAGGAGTCCTGCGCAAAGTCATGCGGTAAGTATATCCATTACTTCCACCAATGTGAACATTTCCAGCTCTTTGAAAAGCTTCTATATAGTGCTCGAGACAAGTGATAGCCACTTTGTACTATCCCATGGGGTCCCTTGTTCGATATATTATACAATTCATCATGTAATATATATAACGCCGGTCAGGATGTTATTTCCATGAGATGATTTTAAGAAATAAGTACATATTTACAGTCACACTGTAACTTCTTTATAGTGGTGAAGAAACGACACAGGTGTAACTTCCGAGCCAGCAAAGGAATAACTTGCGACAGACGTAAACCTGGTGAACGATGGTATCACGATGAAGATCAGGGAAGCTGTAGACCATTCTACTATGAAGGCTGTGGCGGAAATTCGAATAACTACAGAGAAAAATGGACGTGTCTGAAAACGTGTGGTACGAGAAAAAACTAAGAGCGTTATTCGCAGTTCATTTTATATTATTGTATATTGGATGGTAGCAATTGGCAACTTATAGAAATAACTGTAATGTAATCAATAGAGCAATGCTCAAAAGGCTGGATCAATTATTAAGTAAAATAAGCACGTGCTCAGGGCATTGTGGGAAAGGGAGCAGCAGGGAGTCGAATTTTCAATGACGCTTCAATGTTTAATGAAATAAATCAAGTTGCTCTTACGACTCATCCTCCATCTCTATAAACGATTGTAGGCACGAGAAAGAACTATTTCCAAAAATATTATGTAACTTAATCATAATTTGGCCTTCAATTAGTAATGAATACTAAAACTTACTTATTCAATTTTAGATAAGACGGAACACTAGTTATATTTCTATTATTATTTTTTTTATATGTAGGGTACGAAAGTCTTAAGTGCTTAAGGCCATGATCCGGCCGTGTGTTTAACCCAGTACCGGTGGCGGTAACCAATATCACTTACACCGAAATTCGTTATATGATCATATAAAAGCTTCAAATAAAACTGGCAAATCTATTCCCACCGCCATACATACTCCTATCAGTACCGGTATCAGTAGAGTAAGCAAGAAAAACCCAACAACAGCAATAATTTACCAAAAGTGATCTATATATATGTATACGTCGTCCCCAGATACTAATAGTCTTTTTATAAAAATTTTTAGAGAGAATTCATACCGCGGAACTGATAATCCAGGTTGAGAAAACGAAATACATTATAGGATTACCAACGTGGCTGGTCGTCAAAAACCTTTACGTTCCTTCAGCTCCTAACGTTATAACGTTCGATGAATTCAAAGAAATAGAGGGCTACATGACGGAGATAGCAAGATTCCCATCCGACGGTAACGACATCATAATATTTGATTTAGTCGCGAGGCAGCCATGGCCCAATTGTTTTTAAAATCGGGATAATATTAAAAATACGTGCTTGATGGGAGACAGAATTGAAGCTCAGAACCGTTTGTTTTAACATCCGCAATGTATTTGGAAATTCCCTAGGATACAACGGCAAGGGATTTGGCGTCCTTAAAAAATTTCTCGGGCGTGACAAAGGTTCTTTTAAAGTCTAATATGGTAAATTCAGTATATAAGTTCGCACCATGACTTTCCCAAATAAATGATCGACATAAACCGCTGGTTTGAAAATTTTTTCAATGAATACTGCTTTACGACAGTATTATGTGTATAACTACGCGTTTATATCTTTGCGAACGTAGTAAACCCAACAATTACGCCATGTTATGTCTTTACTTTAAATTGTTGAATCGCCCAAACTGCGCTATCCTGGGGACTGTCAGTACCATAGCCTACTGATAGCAATATATAAGTAAACACCCGATGAGCATAACATAGGAATCTTCGATATTCAGATAAAGAAAGAGAAGGAGAAATTGACCAAGAGAGAGAGCAGTTTCGGCCAGAACATGCTCCCAAAAACATGTCCATAGATACATTGTGTAACCAGAAAAAGCAGTCAGGGCCATGTAGAGCGTTAATGCCCAGATGGTAAGTGAATAACATTGGTTGATTCATAACTTAGTTTAATGTAGCCTATGACAGTGCAATATTGATAAACGTTGCAAAGAGCGTAATTTATGTGTATATATGTCACATTATATTGACGAAAGTATTTACATTACAATTGACTAACGTACATTTACTGCAACCCGAATGAGCCTTCATTCAGCTTTTGGTCTGAACATCTGTAATATTTCAACGTCATATCTTTTTCCCAAAGGTACTTTGATAAAAAGCAGTCGAAGTGTGTCAAATTCATATACGGTGGATGCCTTGGGAATGCGAACAGACACAAGACTGCCCAGGGATGTGCATTTTTTTGTAACGCTAAAGTGAAGCCTTCAGCTAAAGACAAGTTCGACGACTTGATAGCCACGGGTGGAAAAGGACCTTTCGGTACCCTGGCACCTCCTATACCAAAACCCGATAACAAAGGAAAACTCGATGGTTCGCGAGATCTAGATCTTGGCCCACCAATCCCGCCTGGAGCCGAGACCACAACGGCGGAACCCGAAACTACAAGACCTGCTGTGGTTGAATCCGGCGAAGAAGCAGAAGTAGAATTCATCTTAGAATAGCCAGAGGGTGGAACCAAGCTGTGAACTGTTGAAATCCTTGTAAATTTAAAGACGCCTACATATCAAAATTATGAAGTATTCATCGTATGTGAAGCTGCTTCTTCGTGTTTTTCCGACTTTAGCTAATGGTAGGCTTACCATACGTCCCGCTTTAGGCGGGACAGTCCCGCTTTTCAATGTCTTGCCCCGGTGTCCCGACAGGTCAGCCAAATGTCCCACTTTGACGTTCAACCAGTCAGCATAATACACGAACAATGCCAAATAGAATGTTCTTGATTCTGCTGTTGCTGTGTAGCGTACCGTTAGCCTTCTTGTTGGAAGTGGGTTTGTTCGTTTCGTTTGCTACATTTTGTTACGTGTAAGCCCCGTACGCCAAAGGGGTGCTTAACGTTAACGTAAATTTATTTATACTTTTTGAACTGAAACGATATTTAGACAGACAGCGCATGAACTTTCGATTACAATATGGTCAATGAATACGCTCGGGATGGTTTTGAATGTAGACCCCAATATAACACTTGAAGGTGCAAAAATCACAGCTATGGTCTTTGGAGGCGTCCCGCTTCGATATCACAAAAATATGGTAACCCTAGCTAATGATGTTCAAACTGAATTATTCGGAGATTGTTTCGTCATCAAAATCGTCTGAATATATATTTTTGTGCACTTATAACATCGGCTAATCAACTTAAGTATTGCCAGAAACGAAAATAAAGCTAGAATTTCTTCCACCTAGAATTGATTTGTGCAAAGGCATCTATGCTTACTTGGATCCGCACATAAAACAGTTCAATTTTTATTTCGAGCAAGGTCGGCGAGATGGCGTAATTATGTAGCGGAATATAGCTACTTGCCAAAGTCGTGTAGGCCTACATAGAGGGATACAATTCATCGATATTTTTAATTTCGGCGTTTCCTACTAGTGGAGGCAAATGCTACATAACCACATGCTTCAAAAATGAATGGAAAACAATACAGTATATTCTTATCAGATGCACTGTATTTCAGTCGATGAGTACAAAAAGGTTATGTATATAAATCGCCATCACAAAATCAGTTAATGCCAAAAGAGTTTTCACCTACTCCTGAAAATTATGAATACGAGATGTCTCACACAACCTAACAAAATGATTGCCAACCATATAATTCACTCTGCAGTTGTAGATAGAACCAAAGTTCAAGCAGTTAAAAAATTGTCTCATAATTTGCTAAAAAATTGTATGATTTTAAGAAGGCCCAGGCTTTATATTATGCGAACATTCCTGGCCAATAATACAAAAATGATCTTGCTTTGCAAGTTTGTGAATAAAGGCCCTGGATCACATGCCCTTCTATCGTATGTACATTTTGACTAAAAAAAGTTAAGAAACATTCTTCCTTGAAGTGCAAATTCACATTTCCATCTTTTCGACAGTGTTTTTCTCATTGCCTGCCGTGGAACCTCCGCTTGATCTTTCTGTATTAGCTTCTTTACTGTCTTGTGCTTGATTACCAGCCTGTCCATTCTCCGCTGTCATAAAAATTGAGCATTTTTATCTTTAATATCAGAAATTGGGGAATAATTGCTCATGAAGGTTAGCCAATAAATAATTATTAGTAGTTACTTGGTTGATTTGTTCAAAAACAAAGGTTTTAAAGATAATACAAAAAAAACAATACAAAAATTGTGGGTATTCGCTATAACGTTAGTCAAGATAACTAACCTTCTTTAGTTGATGAGATTGATTGAGATGTCTTACTTTTGTCCTCTTCTGTTGTGGCGGCAGATGTGTTTTCTTTATTGTTGGTGACAGAATCCGATGTATCCATAGCTTCAGTAGCAACAGTTTCACTAGATTTTTTGTTGTCATCTGCATCCGGTTTCACATTTTCCGCATTCGTTTTCGCTTCCACAGATTTAGCATCTATAGTTCTTTTCACATCTGAATTTCAGAAATGAGTGTTTAATCAGATTCCATTTTGATGACAAACATTGTTACCAGAAAATCATATTTAATTTTAATAATCACTTTGCCTACTTCTGTAGTAGATTGTTAATAGATTCAAAATGATCAATAAAATCATTTAAGTCATTTTACCTATGTTTCGAAGTGTATATTATTTGCCATGGCCCATGATTATGGAATGCGAGCCACGTACCTGTGATCTTCATGTCATTTTCTAACTTCCTTTTTTTCTTGTAAATTTCTTCATTTTTTCGTCCACCCTCTCCTTCATCTTCAGAATCCGAAAATTCATCATCTCTCTGTATTCTTTTGTCTGAAGCCCGCACTGTAGAAATATATTAGAAATGAAAAAATTAAATCAATCAATTCCAATCACAGGATACGCACACCAAAAGACTAAATGTATCAACAATTCAAGAATATATGGTACAAAGGGCAAGAATCTTATGACAGAAAATTTCTGAGAATCCTGGCTTTCGAAGTTGAGTTTTAATCGAGAACTTTAACAATCACATGCAAAACTAACATTACAAGGAACAATGAAAGTGGAAATCAACACATCAAAATTACTTGAAATTCTCTTATTTGGGTCTTCAGTTTCTTCGTCATCGCTTTCTTCTGGTACACCATCGGGTGGAATTTCTATAACATAGAACTTAATATAAACTTATAATGAATAAAGTTAATAAAGCCAATGGTCCAATGCCCATCTGGAAATGTATGCAACATTCTGCACAATGTGTCAAATTGACTTAAAATCTGTGTGTAAATCGAACCTTTGCTTGTAGAAATTTGAAACGTTAAGTGAATGTAAAAAAAAACATGACCTGTGATGATGATGTGCACTGCAAAATGTTTCCTTTTTTAAATATAAATATTTATATTCAAACAAAAAAAAATAATAATGTAATCTAGTCCCAAGATAAGACAAAAATTAGGGGTTAAGTTGATTCGAGAGATGTGTATGAGACATTCACAAAATAGTAACAAGGTCGTAAGACATTGAAAAATGAGTGAGTATAGCTGTACTTTAGAAATTTGGAATCAGATACAGCAAGAAGACCATTACTGATTAATAAGTTTGAGGATGCATACTCATTTCTAATCCAATTGAAAACAGTATCAGGACGACACTAAGATCTCAATCACACTTGCAAAACCAAGCACACTAAAAAAGACAATTCTCTTACCTGACATCTGTACACCCGGAGCGTGAGGTAACATTCGTAAATTTTCAAATAACCTCTGACGAATTTTATGCAAATATTCTTGAG
This sequence comes from Styela clava, assembly GCF_964204865.1. Classification (NCBI taxonomy): domain Eukaryota; kingdom Metazoa; phylum Chordata; class Ascidiacea; order Stolidobranchia; family Styelidae; genus Styela; species Styela clava. Next base: position 9,286,206 of record NC_135257.1, on the reverse strand, counting down.
TATTTTGATTTGTCATGTTGCTTGGACTAATGTGTAACTAAAAAAATAGAAAATAATTAATAGTAAGATTACACACTAACACTATAGAACCAATATGCTGATACCTCCCTCTCGCAAGAATTTCTAATGGTAAATTTTTTTTCATTTTATTTGAATTATTTATCACCAAACGAAATTTAGTTATCTGTTGAGTATATCCTGATCAGTGGTTTTTAACCTTTTGGAGGAACGAAACCTCAATGAAACATTCTAGAGGCTCGTGGATCCCTGTGCATTAGTTTAGGTGTCTAAACTGTATAAAAAATAATGTAGCAAGTTTGATAACAGTGGCAAACAACCGTGTACTATACAGACAGAGCCCTTGGATGCTACAGAACCCCGGCTAAAAAGTATTGATCTTAAAATACTCGACCTACACTGAGCATTGCAAAAATAGATTTTAAATTGTCTATTATAAATCAGTATTCAAACAACTTGAGAATAATAAGTGTACTCACCTTAAAATCTGGTCCAAAGTATTCAAAATAGTCATTGTATGGCAATTCTGAAAAACAAATTTCATTACTTTCTCAGTAAAACTTCAAATGCTACTAGTACTTATTTAGGAATCATTAAATAATATTTACCATTGGGAATTTCTTGTGATAAAGCTACAGCAGTTTCATAAGTCCAACATCTGGCAACATTCCTTATTGTGTATCCACCTCCGCCAAGCATGAGGATGGGCACATTGAACTTTTTCATATATTCGAGGCATTTGGCATGACCTGTTAAAAGAAAATTTTTTAAACGAGTAAATATTGTGTTTACCAAAGAATAAGAACATAATATACTAAATAGGTTAAAATTTCAAACAAACATATCATTATTTTCAGGGTTTTCCGTAGAAGTGAAATTCCAGATATAGGCTTTGAAACGAATAAAACGCATATCAGTTTCACCTCTTTTCCTTGCAACAAATGATGGAAATCTATCTCTTTCGAATCAAAATATTTACAATTTTAATGTTAAGTTATATAAGATAATTTTTTTTTGAACTGGTGGTGAAAAATATTGACAACAGGCAAGACAAACATATACAGGACGTAAATTCAGAACTTTAAATGATGTTTAAAACATGAGGTGTAGAACGTACACAAGAGGTGTAGAACTTCTACATGGGCAATTTCACCCTTCGACATACAATATATAAGTGAAAAATGCTTTTTGTTCAGTGACACGTAATTGAAACACTTTTGTTACAATTGATTCTATTTTGATTACCTTTTACAGTGAGATTGAAGCATCCCAATCTATCCCCTGTTAATGAATCTGCACCACATTGTAACACAACTGCACTTGGTTGATAATATTCCATTACCTATATATTGAAAGAAAATTATTTTTTATCATTTAGTTTATTCACTCACACAGAAAAGAATGAGTACAGTTGAAATCTACGTATATTCTCAAACTTGTGTTGTATCATTGTATGCATATAACATTCAAAATTCTCAATTGATCTTTATACGTGTTGAAAAGCATAAAAGGCTGTAATTATAATTCAGCTCGAATTCATAAATGCCATAAAGAAATTCAACACAATTGATTGAACAAAATCCGAATTCATAATTTTTTTTCAGTTTATCAAATGCATTGAAGCTTTATCAAGAATGGTATGCTATCATTATTCATAGCCTATATTAAAAAGTAGTTTCTACAATTTAACAGAATAGAAATAGGAATATACAGTTGCATCTGTAAATAGATTTATTTACTACAAGAATTTAGAAAAGTAAACAAAAATTAAATCTGTGAAGATATGATAAATAATATTGAACTACCGGTCTAAGTCTAAAACAGACTGGAGGGTCGATGAAATAAGATCCATCTTGACCACAAAAAAGTCAAGGGGTATTGCAGCTTGCAAGTGACATAAAAAAAAGGGAAAGTAGACCGATAAATTTATTAATTACTCACGAAAATGAAGAAAATTTATCCTTCTGATTGAGTATGACTGTACCCAAAAGTTTTAACAATCGAGCACGCATTGCACAAAAGTAAGTGTTATCTCTAAAGTCTAGAATTTGTTCCAATTGACCTTGTTTTTTTTTTATTACACAGCCTTTAGAAAGAATTTGAATTCAGGTTTGAGTACCTTTGTGACAACCGGTTGGAATATTTCTTCATAAGCACCATCATCCATTCCATCTCTCAATGGAAAATTGAGTGCATAGTATTTGCCTTTGCCTGCACCAATATCCTGAAATAAGAAAATGTCTCAAGTATGATAAACTATACATACAAATGACTTTTATAGCTCTATATTTCACCAAGTTCTATATCGGTGTTCTTCTAATGAACTTTCTAGGTGAAGTTTGGATCTCATAGGATATGGCCATATGGCCACTCAAGAGTCGAACAATTCAATGGACAATGGGTTTTCAAAAGATTTTATTTTAAACTTTCACTAGAACTGATTACAAATCATGCATTACAATGCGCAATACAAAGTATAAGCATAAAATCTATACTAACCCTGAGATCGCCTGTGCCTGGAAAGTATTCACCATACTTATGGAATGAAACTGTCATAACTCTATCAGTTGTATAAAAGGCTTCTTCCACACCATCACCATGATGAATATCAATATCAATGTATAAAACACGTTGATGATACCTATACACAATATTTTTTGTCTCAGTATATTCTTACACATAAAACAAAATTGGTATTCTGAAACTCTTGATTTCAATTCATTTTAATTTTGAATATTCTAAAATCTAAATAGATCACTTTTATTTTATTTGACTGTGATTTCAACAAAAAAAAATGAAATTTAGATAATTTGGTTACAGTTTGAATTTGATTACCGTACTCTCATTAAAATTATTGTTTCAATAATAATCTCTAAAAATCAACAATTCATATTCACTACACTCACTTTAGAAGTTCTAATATAGCAAGCACAATATCGTTAACATAACAAAAACCAGAAGCTTCTGATTTTTTAGCATGATGAAGTCCACCTCCCCAGTTGATTGCAATATCAGTTTGCTGCTTGTTAATTTTGACAGCTCCAGCTATAAAAATACCAGACAGAATATTAGATGAAAGACTTGGTATATTGAACTTATCTTATAACTTATCGTATAAATATCTCCTTTTTGAATAAAGTACAAGCACTCGCTGAATGATGAGAAAACACAATGGTGAGAAGCTGGTGATGCCTAGAAATTTTTTTCAGTCTGAAAAGCTTTTACATTCAGGGTGAGATTTGGCCTTAAATTAAATAATGTGTTGATTGAGCTAGATTTATTCAAAACCAGTGATGCCAATATAGTTATTCCAATACAACCACTTTACTTTGTACACATCTTCATAACAAATCATCTAATATAGGACTTATTATTCTGCTCTAATATGCTATGATACTTGTATGTATATATATTACATATTAGACTTACCAATTGATCCACCACCAGATAACTGACAAAATTCATAAAGTCCATCGAAAACTGGACAATCTTCTCCGACATTAACTGAAAAAAAAATTTATCACACTTCTTGAAGCAATATCACAGGGTTTCAAATTATGCTTTCTTAGGTATAATTGTCCCAAAAATTCACAAAGCCACACACTACACCAGGGTCGACCAACCTTTTTGGCCGTCGGGCGACATTTAGTTTACTAATAATTGCGTGGGCCACTTAACATGGTAATTATGTTCTAGTTTTGTTACACTGACTAAAAGTTAATAAAAAACAAACAAAACCCTCGCACCAAACTTTCTCACTAATAAGAACAATAAAAAAACAAAGATACAGTAAAGTCAACAAAGTTTTTTCTACACATAGATATTTTAGTGTGAAGTTTGGCACTGTTTTCGCTAACAAGTTAGTAAATATTCGCTGAAATGAACGATGTAGCAATGCGAAGTGAATTTTCCATATGACTTTCAGAAATTAGTGATCTCACAGGGGATTTGACATGGTTCATCTGTGCCCAAGTGTGTAAGCTACTATTTATGTATCGATACCTTCCAGTTGATTTCGAATCAAAATGGCACTCATGGCTCGTTTGAAAGGGCTAGCAGAGCGCATTTCAGGAAAATTAACAAATTGTTTGTATCAAATCTTCATATTAACTACATCATTCTGAAAATGGAAGTTTTACTCAATTTTTTTTTATATTTAATTTCGAAAATACAGCGCGGGCCACTCAAAGCTCCTTGGTGGGCCACATGTAGACTGTGGGCCACAGGTAGGACGACCCTGCACTACACACTCAAAGATACAATATGATTAAAATTTAGTGTAGATGTATTATTAAATAGTCTTAGAAAATCCTTACATCTCTGCATTTGTTTTGTATATTCAGACATGTTGTCAGGTCTTATGCTGCGCAGAAATTTTATGTAATCATCACTGTGGTATTTTGTCATCTCATCGCTGTTGCATTTATGTGGTCGCTGTGAAATAGATTAAAGAATAAACAATGCACTGACTATGAATTTTATTAATTCACCATATTTTTGACCTGCAATTAGAGAAGCTTATGGCCACTGTATTATTGGGTTTGACAAATGGAAGGGGAGCCAAACATGGGTTACTGGTTGCAACACCCAAAATGCATTACACAAATAATGATTCCATTCATTGAAAAGTTTGAAATCCAATATTTTAATAATATAGGTACCTCAATATAAATTTGTTTCATTTTTTATATACAAGAGGAAAAATATTCAAACAAATATATCAAACTAAAAATATGATTCGTGAGGTTTTCGAAGTGACATTTTGTTTTAGCAATATTTTCAAATTCTATTTGGAGGCATATTTCTATAAATGTGAGTGTACAAAATTTTTAGCTTACAAAAATTTCCATTTTTCGATACAGTCCATAGTTTAAAAGTAGATTGTGGGTCATGCGTATTCGGTGTGGTTTCATTGGATGACCCTGGCCATAGTAGTAGTTTCCAACATCAGCTGTTCGAACAAAATTGATAAATGAAAATTAAATGGAATATTTGAAAACCATAACCAACCAGCGGTTACGTAAACCACCCTATGACAGCGAAGAGTCCAGCAATACTCTTGCACATAATTATAACCAACAGGATTCGAACCTGTGAACCCATGCAGGATAATCAGAGATGCGATGGCAAGCGTATTCCTAACACTTGGCATGATGTGTCATACTGCCGAGACAAGATTGTAGTTGCATTTCATATCGTATCAAAGAGACTAAAAGATCTGACAACGCAGTTTAATCATATTGAAAGCCACATCTTTTTGTCTGGACTCATTCTTCATGAGAATAGTTATTCCAGAAATAAACATTGGTTTCTGATCATTATGAATTAATATTTGGTAATGTTGTATATTTCCACTAAATACGACAAACGTATATCACACAGTCATCACAGTTTTAAAGTAAAAATGAAATAATGAACCAACATGGTAATTACTGCACGGGGCTCTACTGGCACACGTACCTCCGACAAAGCCAAGCGAAGTTATAAAAAGTGAATAGTTCAGCTATTACCTGGATAATTTTGGAAATATACTTACAATCATAATAATAGCAAACTTTTCTGTTTGTTGGATTCGTCAGCGCCATTCCTTCAACCGAAATACTTTAAAAACGAACAAATAATTCACGCAGAGACAGACGCGCAGACCACACCACAGCGACAATCGGAGGAAACTAAACGATATGTAGCGTTGCCAGATCGTAATATCAGCAGTGCTTTTGAGAGAGAGAGAGAGAGAGAGAACTTATTTATTTCGTCAAACCAGAAAACGATTAAATATATATGATAGCAAATTGAGAAAATTTAGTTTTTGATAGATGACTGGGTGGTAACGATACAACCATTTACGGTCATTTGAGTCAGTTATCACCCAAAACAAGCAAATTAACAAACAAATTAATAACACAGGTTCTGTTATACTTACGGTTATACCACACTCTCAATAAATATAACAAAAAAAACGATATACACTATGTGCAAAAAAAACAATATTTGATTATAGGAGAGATAAATTTGTCTATTCGGGATAAGGGAATTATTTGAATAAATTTTTTAAAGCAAATATTCCAAGAATTAAGAATTCTATACCAAATATATTATTATACTAGTTAATTAGTATATATATTAATCCACACATTCAATCTGTCCTGAATCTTTTTATGTGCATACACAAGTTAAAATATAAAAGATGAGTCACAATATCACAAAGAAAAGTTCCACAAGCAACAATAATATGTTGTGTGAAGTAAATCACAGTTTGACCGTAAATATGGTTTGACATATGAATTATGGGCATAACAGTAATACGATTTTTTTTATTTTTAATTCATTAGCTTGAAGAAAATATGGAACAACGGCATGGTTTGGAAATTTAGTTATCAATATTAAGTAGAACAAAAGCTAAAAACCTAATGAAAAAAAGTATTCTACTTATGTGATAGAGATCGAATATCGTATTTATATCGCTGGTTCGGGTACCGCAGTGAGAATATATACACATTTGATACGGATAATCATATATGACCAGTTGACGACCTATCGTTCGTTCATAGGCCTACATCATTTTACGACATACAAGTTGAAAATCTTTGATAGATTAGGATCAGGTCTGTTATAGTAAGGACATTGAACGCAAAATTTCAATCTGTTCATACAATTATTATCAGAAAATGAAAAGAGGCGCCAAAAGTTTTAAATACGGCAATAGCGGAAATGTTTCAAAACCGCAAAATGTTGGATAATCGATAAATATAGCATATAAACGAAGTGAAGTGAAAAAAAATATTGTACACACAAATTAAAACTTATATAATTTTATCAAACCATTCCTCTTTTTAATGAAGCATGAAGCTAAGATTAAACCAATTTAAGGAAATGGCAACAAATTCTGAAAGTTATAGGCCTACTGCCAATGTATTATTAAATAGTGCATAGAATATTCTAAAATGAAACTTCACATTTTGAATCTTCCTTATATTATAGTTAAGTCACGTGTTTCTTCAATTTTGATTATATCCAATTTGTCTTTGTGAGATCAATGTTTTTAAAGAAGTGCCTTGAAATTATGTTCAAAGTTCTTCTATTTCTGGTTGTAATTTAATGGAGCGGCTAGAGTTGTCCACTTTTTTAGTGGGAATTTTCCTGCATAGATCGTAATTATTGAGGTAAAGGTGAAAGTGCGACCATGAAAAACATCGCCAACATGTAATTCAAATTAATTTTAAATCACATAGCTTTTTGTTGATTGTACACATATTTTACCAATTTGCAATGAAGAAAACAATTAGCCTACATGAAAGGTCCCAGGATGAAAAAATTGTTTTTTGGAGGGGGAACCAATTTTTTTATAATGACATAATGCGACGCTAACTCGTGCCTTTTGCTCCAACCAAGGCGAGATAAAGACTGCTAGAAGACAATATCTTAAATAATCTCTCTACGGGCTTACTTCGCTGTTCAAGTTATATATATATAAGCAAGCATTTTCATCTATCTGGTTGGGGTATTCGGAGCAAGGATTATTATGTCTCATCACAAATGCCTCGAAATTGCATTAAACAGCTGAATATTTTAGAGGTGGGGCATGGCCTGGCTATGGCCACAAAGGGTCCTTCATTCACTCGATATATTTTACAACCATTTTGTGTTTTATTCAAGGATTCAGATGCCGGAATAAGCAACTGACGTTAGGTTAACATTAAAAAACTAATATGATAAGATTTACATATTTATCCCAGGGGAGAGGAAGGCCGCTAGTCCGATTACCAGTTCATGTCGGATATGGGATTAGTTAGTTATTTGTTTTCGGACGCATGGGCTTGGTGGTAGAGGAAACCGTAACTGACCAGCCTTACGTGAACCCCCCTACGTTGACGAGTAGTCCAGCAATCCTCTCGCACATAACTATCCCCGCATGGGATTCGAAAATGCGAACCCACGCAGAGTAATCAGATGTGCGGATGGGGGTCCAGTACGCCAGATAATTTCTTTGATAAGATTGTCTCTGTGTGCCCATTCGTAAGATAACGAGCATTAGTGTTTAAAATCCTACTAAAGACATCACTCGTTTCCCCCAATATTGGTGCTAATTGTATGCAAGTGTGCGTTCTATTTCAAGTAGTCAAAGTAATCTTAGCGTCATAAAATACTAAGTTGACAGTTCGAGATTGACACTGGCGGTTGGTACCTGTTCTTACATCATGCAATTTATAGAAATACGTTTGCCATCGCACCTCTTATTACTTTGCGTGGGCTCGAATCCCGTGGGGTTATATCGTGCCAGAGGACTGAATTTCCTACAGCCGTTGAGCGAGTGCTTCACTATACTAACGGTTGGTTACGTCTTCCTCCACCAAGTCCTTGCATCTGCAACAAAGAATGTGAGGTGTGGAACGCCAATGGCATATGATACAAACGTCTGCAATAGCCTGATATTGCCACTATACCGCCATTGCCTGAGATTAATATGGAATTCCCTAATGATATTGAGCAGGGTAACAAATGAAAATGCACTTCGAATTTGAACTATAATCATTTGTCATAATATGGCATTGGGCTTTTGAAACTTTTTTGATATTTCCCCAAAAGACATTTTCATCATTCTTCACATAATATTACGGTAGATACAAACAAAATACTTTGTTAAGTGTTCATTTTTAGATACAAAATGATTAGATTTCTTGGTGAAAAATATAATAATTAAGAATAGGACATAATATTTAGGTTTCAGAGAGTTCACTTTCGCTGACAACTTCTCCACCGACAGATACAAAACTGCCAGCTTCGCTATCCTCGCCTTCTGAACTCAGAGTCAATGATTGTTTTTTAGTTGAACTTTTGTTTTTACTTCTGAAATCAGAGGGAACATCCATTGCATTGTCTGGGGCACTATCTCTGATAACTTCATCTTGATGAACTGTTGTTGAGTATTTTTGGAATCTTTCCTTCATTTGATCATCATCACTGCCCTCACTTTCAGATCTTGCAAATGGATTTGCTTCGTCTTCATCTTCACTATTGCCTTCCTCATCCTCACTTGCAGACATTTCTCCATCCGACATCAGCAAATCTTCCAAAAGCAGACTCTTGCCTTCTTGGGCCTCGATGCCATCAGCTGTGTTAGAGTCGTTTTGAGTTCCGAGAGCTTGAGCTGCAGCGACTGAAACAAAATCATTCGATGAAGTGGGAACATCACTTTCCACATCTATTTTTTCATCTTCCATGTCGGTGAACATGGTATTACTCTTACTGTCATCTTGCTGCATTGCAGTGAAGGAGGAGTTACTATCTTCATCCACACCAATGTCCATGCTGTTTTCATCCATGACAACGTCGTCATCAGCTCCAGCCTCTGCTTCCTCTTCTGCCGCTTTCTTTGCAGCAGCAATATCATTTTCTAGCTGTGTTAAATGCTCATCATATTCCTCGAGTGTATTTCTGCAAACATCAACGATTTGTCGAGCAGTTTCAGTAAATTTTGATTCAGCGCCATTGAATTTTGAGCTGTTAATTAAAATAAGCTCAACATGTTCCATAAACTGTCCTCTATTTTGATACATATGTTTCTGAACATTCTTTTTCAGTGTGCCGAGATCCATTGGATGATCAACAACTTTGTAATAATCCGGCACAATTTTCTTATTGACAGGATTATGAAAAGGCCATGAATCTGAAATGGTCATCATTTTATTACTGATTATATTATCAAGAACAAAACTGAAAGAAACTTGGTCATCGTCATCAAGCAGAGGATTTATTGCTTTCTCCAGGCGCATCAATTTATCTTCCAAATCTTTGAATCTTGAGTCACAATAATCAGTCATATGAATAGCAGTCTTTGTTAATGGACTGTCTACACCATTATAAATTTTAGAATTGTTGACAATCAGATCTAAATGTTCTTTAAAATCTGCTCTAGATAAATATGAATGTTTATGAAGGTGATCTCTCATTGTTTGTAAATCCATTGGTTTTTCAATGATTTTGTAATAATCTTTGACCGCTCTTGGATTCACAGGGCAATGAAAAGGATGAGTTGATGGAAGTTCACGCAAACCATTAAGTACATTCTCAAGAAGTGATGACAAAGTTACAACAGGGTCTGCTCTTTTTCTTTCTTTCTTTTTTGCAGGCCGAGTCAAGTAGTCGCAGTGGCTTACAGAGCCCTGATACTTTCTTTTACGTCTTTGCACTGGCTGTGGTGTTTCAGGTTTCTGGAATTTGAGAACAAGTGACTTTCTTCTTACAGCTTCTACGTTTTTCAGTAAATCCTTCGAAAGTGTTATTTTTGTACCTTCTACCTTAATTAGGTTTTGGGAATCAGCAAACATAGCTCGTTCCATGTCTTCTTCTTGCTCTTCTGTTAGTGCAACAGGACGATCTGGAAGAGCATTAGATCGGTTATACATCGGACAAAACCTGTTCGTTCGCATATGTCCCAACTGCCCACATGCGCCACATTTCATTTGAGAGGTTTTCATAGTATCTTGCTTATTATTTGGCTTCAGGCCCTTTTCTTTCCTCTTCTCTTGGTTTAACTTATCCTTTTCTTGATTCCTTTTGATGCGACGTAATTGCTCTTGAATTCTTCTTTTCTCTCTTCTCATTTCTTCACGATGCTGTTCATCTAGCATTATGAACTTTCTAATGAAATCCTCATCTTTTGAATTTCGAATTCTCAAGTATGCATCTATCACATCTGGCTTCCTGACTGTTTCAACACGAACAAATTCACTTCCACCTTCACTTTTAAATTTCCTATATATTTTCAAGCATCGGCCAGGACCAACCGAACCTATCGATGAAGTTTCGCCATCTTTCTTTGCTGCCTGAGTAGGAGTGGACGATCTGCCTTGTGAACCGCTGTCGACATTTCGACCTTCACTTATCATTTTCATGAGTTCTTTTCTTTCTTGTTCCTCTCGTTCGAGTGAAACTTGAGTTGATGACTTTTTATTGCTTAAAATACTTTCTATGTTTTTCCCCATTTCTTCAAAGTCTGAGTCATCCCCAGAACTACTATCCTCATCTGTTGATAAAATATCATGAGAAGAAAGCACACGATTTTGCAGATCAAAAACACGCTGGCATTCCTCTTTGTACCGCTCTTGATGCTCTGCAACAGAAAAGCGTGTTCCTCTAGCAAATTTACTGGTAGCCCCAGCCCTTGCTTGTTCTGTTGACATGGTACGAACTACGTCAATGACTTCCCACCGAGAAAGTTTACGTATTTCCTCATCTGGAACACCATATTTTCTTAAAATATTTTTGGCATTTGTTAATGAAAGTCTACGAAGATCAGCATCTGTGCCTGTAACCAACTTCTTCGGTGGTGCCGGAGCACTTTCATCTTTAGGTTGCTGTGGTTTCATTGGCACCTTGACATAAGAAAATCCTTCACCACAACCAGTAGGATCAGCAGGGCCAGTAACTTGCAGCAAGCATTTACCTTTGACTGCAGAAAGATAAGCACGTGTTGTGTTCCAGGGTGCATTTAACACCTCCTCATCAACTTTCATTTGATGATCTTCACCAGTTTCATCCTCAGCCTGTACAATCATGGTTTTGTCACCATATCCAGCATCCTTCAGACGCTGTTCCGCTGCTATCATACTCATATGACTGCAGTATTGTTCAGTAGAAACCATTGCCCTCATTTCTTCCTCTGTAGGAAGGCGAAAATCTCGTCTTATGACCCACCAATTGCTGTCTGGGCCAGTTCTGTTGAAATCAGCACAGAGTTTTAACCTTTTTCTGATGCTACTTTCAGAATGTGTTGGAAAGGCTTTTCTAATTTCTTCCATTTTAATCCGCTTCGGATTATCAGTACTCTTGGAGAACAATCTATAGATAAACACCTGCAGAAAATCACGAACATGAACCGTTGCTTTCTTCGAATTTGGACCAGAAACTTCCATTAGAGGACATTGCTGCCCGACAGTAAAGATGCAAGGAAGATGTCGAACAAAATAACCATGTCTTGTTCTGATAACCAAAAAATCAGTAGGTGACATTTTATGTTCATATATTGGTGCTCTAAACATGTTATTTTCGAAGGCTTGCAATGAATGACCAGGTGATAAGGAACCTAGAAAAGGAGATGTATGAGAGAACACAGTGTCTCCAAAACGAAATCGAGGGCAGTGAGAATCTTTATCTGGTTTCCTTTTGTAATAATTCTTTACCTTAGTTGCCATGCCAGGCTGAGAAAGTAAAAGTGGATATTCTTCACTGTACTCAGAAAGAATCAATATACCATCCATGGCTGACAAGTCCGAAGATTTTCGCATGAAAAACACGTCTCCACCTCCAGATGCAGCTCTCTCCTGCTCGCGTTGTTTCGCTTTTTGCCTGATATGTTTTCGAAGGCACTGGACAGCATAAAATCCAGTCTTCGCCATGGGACCTTTTTGATATCGTCTTAATGGCGGCCTGTGAAAATGGTGCAACTTAACGGCACTCATGTGTGTAGGAAAGAAAGGTTGCTGTAATTCAAGAGCTGGAATTGAATGCTGTAGCGCACCAACAAGATTTACAGCTAATTTGTTTCCACTAGATTTTCTGGGATCATAAAACTCATCATTGGACAAGTTCCAATGATCAAGTTTGGATTCAGTCTTTTCCTGAGTTTCCTCATCTTCATCTTTTGCAGCTGATTTCCCAAGAATTATTTTTGCCTTTTTTTCTTTTTTACTTTCTTTTTCATCTATTGTACTGTAAGATTTGGGTTCCTCTGGTAATCCTAATATGATGTTTTCGTCATTAGGATTAAGCTGAAAAACTTTGGGTTTTGGTATAAAATCCATGTTTTGATCATCCCAGATGATATCTTTTTCCCAATCACCATAAATCAATTCATAATTGTCTATCGGAAATATGGAATTGAAAATTTTCTTTTTTGGTGGTGAGGATTCCTCATTTTTAAGTTTCTCTGTTGTTGGAAAAGCAAGTGGACTCCTAGCAGCAGTAGAATCATTAGGTAAGGCAGTACGCTGAGTGCTAGTTGGTACCCAACCAGCCTGAGCAGCTTTATTCACTCTTACTTTATGTCTGTCGTCAAACTCGGTTGAAACCGGCAAGTTTTTATTCCCCATTTTATTTATTATATCATCAGCATTCCATATAATATCATCTTCCCATTTAACTTGTGATACCATATAAAAATGCTCAGCACTCGGCCCTGGTATCTGTGCCAAAGAACGAGATTCAGTTTCTGCATTATTCTGCGGTTTGAGTTTGAATCCATAATCAAACCCTTCTCCAGTTTCGGATATACCTAGCATATCATACCACAAAGCAGCTGGGCCATAACGCCATGCAGGAATTTCCGCTGCAGTAGCAGAAGATTTTTTCTTGGTTTCAACCCGAGAAGTTATTTTTTGTGGTTTCATCATCTTCACTTCATCATCTGTTAGACATTCACTGGGCTCTGGCATTAAGATATCACTGGTTTTCGAAATTGTTTCATCTTTGTGAATATTTTGTGTTGTAATTTCATCCTGATTTCCATCAATTCGTTTTTTTTTTCTTCTCTTTCTACAATTTCTCCATCGATTTGGCATTGAAGATGTTTTGCCTGGACCAAAGAGCCTTAAGAACCGCAGTACTTCCCCAGATCGAAATTCCGGAAATAGATCTTTAATATTAGCGCTCTGGACTTTAGTATTGATTTCCTTCATTTGATTTTCAAAAGCAATTTCTTCTTCGCTCATTTGTTGTTGAGCTGAATGCCTGTCTTTCTTTTTTTTCTTTTTCTCAAATTTGTGTTTTTTTACTTTCTTGCCACTGCTCTTCTCATGCCTTGCTGATTCCAAAAAATGTTTTTGACCATCGTCCAGACCCGATGGATGTGACACAATAGATGGCAAGATGATATCTGATCCAAAAGCAGTTTTGGTTTCTCCAGATTTTCTCGAATTAGCACCCTTTACAGGATGAAAAGTAGAATGGAATTTAGATCCAACTGAGCCACTATCAAATAACATAGATTCCTCTCCAGATTGAATTGAACTTATATTAGCCGATACAGTTTCATCATCATCATCATCTGCCAGTTCATTAATGGTGCTGTAATCTACAGCATCTGGCAATGTTCCAATTTTTAATGGATATTTTAAATCACCTTCTTGTGAAATGCGATCTTTATCCTCAAACTCTTTGACAAAATTTCCAATACCAGTCAAAGCATTTAATTGACTTAGATGACTTTTCAACTCCTCTTCAAATATATCATTCTCCAAATGTCCATGTTCATCAATATTCCCGAATAAGAATCCGGTGAAATCAGTTGTTCCTCCACCATCATTTTCAGAATCTGAGCTGGACATCTTGTAATATTTCACAAAGAATTACCACATAACTGAATTTAAATACTGAGACTGAGAGTTCTGCAGAAAAAGTATATATTAAATAACCAAATTCTACACTTTAGTGTGATAATAATCTTTTTTGATTGTTAAGTTACCAGATTCAATAAATTTCAATAACCAGTACTTGAAATCAAAACAATTACCTCGTAGGAAAATTTTAGAAAATGTCATGATTGTCTCGACAATAATTTAAATCTATCGCGCCATGTGTCAGCCGTGACATGACCAAAATTCTCTCCTGCTGACCGCTTCTTGTTAAATACTGTCGAATGCTTTTTGTATATTCGATTATTTTTTTTCTGAGGAATCCAATGGTGACATTTTTAAATGTGCTTCACTCTAGCTTATCGTACAGTGCCGGTTTTCCGACTTGTGCCGATATGGAGGCCCCCGCTGTCTGGTAAAGAATGGGTTTCATTCCCTGTAATAATTTATGTCTTTTGATATAAAGTTATTCTTAGAATCAAGGAACTGTGCCGTACTGTATCTGGAGATATTTATATAACAATTACAGAATAATGAAAAAAGTGCTCAATTTGAAATATAACTTAAAATTTGTAAAAAAAATTTAAATAGCCAAATATATCAAATATGTATATATAGCGGTACATTGCGCGGCAATGTGGCGCATTGAGCCAAGCGTTAGGAATACGCTCGTTCACCGCATCTTCGATTACCCTGTGTGGTTTTGCACGTTTGAATCCCATGCAAGGTTAATTATGTGCGAGAGAAATGTTGGACTCCTGGCTGCTGTAGGGTGATTAACATAACCGCTGGTCGGTTACGGCTTCCTCCACCATTAAGTCCATGTACCTCAAAACAAATAAAGAAATAACTGGCTGACGAATCCCATATCCAGCAAGGACTGGTAACCGGATTAGTGGTTCGCTATATGATATGATCAAGCCATCTTTCGGCCTTTCTCTACCCTAGGATAAATGTGTAAATCCTATCCTACCCTATTTACATTACTCAAGTGACAATCCTATCAATTATGAACTGTATTCCAATATATTTCCATTCCAATGGAATCCATCACAATCCATTACCAGTATATTGGTATAACATATATTCTGTAAATAAAATAAATTTGGAAAAATATTTCAAAAACCTTTAGATTTGTTCTAAACATCAAAATACATAAGTTCCCATGAAGTAGAATGATTTTGTGCAGAATTAAATAAAAATTATCCAATTTTTTTTGAGTGCTTCTCTATTTTATTCACGCTTCTGTATTCATTCCATAGATAGATAGGAGTATTCATCATCCAGAGAAAATAATCGACTAACAACAGAATTGATAAGAGGTCGGAAGGACCATACGATCACTAAACCGAAACAACTCTCCTGGCATGAATAAGGTTGACAGTTTACATTTTATATTATACCAATTATAAATCATGTTAATTAGTTGTAACTAATAATAAAGTGACAAGAGTAATGTGACACATATAAAACAACATTTAAAACAGTAGCGGAATGAAAAGGGTATAATTTTATATCACACGTCGTCCGCGAGTCAGGAACTGATGGATGACAGTTAGTATAGTTTGGAGGGTTACTGTGTGACGTGACGTCGTAGTAACATAATTCTTGAATGACAAGTCAGGTGGGGGTTAGGAAAACATACATGTTAATTAGTTGTAACTAATATTAAAGTAACAAGAGTAATGTGACAAATATATGGGCCATTCCAAGCAAAAGTTGAATTCCATCAATTTTTTTAAAAGTGTAGTGAAAATAATTTTTTTGTATTTTTTATATCAAATGACATTGGAATTTTATTGGACTACACTCCTTTCACCGAAAAAGTTAAAATTTCACCCAGGTTTTCGATGTTTTCTAAAAAATGGCCTAAAATGTAGTAATTTTGGTATAATTGACATATTTTGTGATGATTCGTGACACAAAGTGTTTGATTGTGTGATACAGTTATTTCATACGAAATGGACTCACTGAATTTAAGTTAATAAAGTTTAAATGTTTGCAGTGCTGTAGGACATTTCTTCACCCATTTAACGATTTATTACCAGAATTTTGAGAGATGATGGAGGCCGCTGTTCCGAAGTGGAAAAATTTCCTGTGGTGTCACGTCCTGTAGTGTCACATACAATATGCACATTATTGGCATGGATTTACAGTGTTACATTAGGTGAATTGTGCAACACATAGAGAGGTCCTTCCAGCTACTGCACCAGAAAATATTATGGGCTCCTGCTGTACCAGTACGCGGTACCATCGCAAAAATTTACAGCACAACATAATGCACTGTTAATGCAAGGTGGATTTACTGTCCTGTAGTGTCACGCTATATTTTTTATATCCACTAAGTACCGGTATGTCTTGGGTGTAACTTTGGTGCAATTTTTTCCTCATCTAATAAAGCAACTGATACGGGCTATTCAAAGTGACTATACAGGACAATTTCAGAAATTTTGCATGTTGTTAGGTGCAATATATTTTTAAATTTTCAGCTACATGTTTTGTTTCATTGCCGCGAATATAAATGTGTTTTTCTCAAGATTGGAGCCCTAGAACGTGAAAAGATCAAAATTACACCCCTGTCCTAAAACATCGCCATAGAAAATGGGAAAAGACGGACAACTCACCAGACCTCTGTCAGCCTGTTCCAGGGGTTCCCAAGCTTTTCTCAGGACAACCCCAAAGACCATTTTCAAGTGGCCAGTGCGGGTGGAGGCTAACTGGACAACACTAAAAGGCTGAAGGAAGAAACGGATGAAGTGGAGGGAAAACGGAAGTTGAAGTGTTCCCAAAGGTGAAAAATTAAAAAACACTAAAAGGCTGAACACTAAAAGGAAGAAGTTGATGAAATTTCTTCCGACGGGTAGTTAGGTGGCTGAAGTCACTAAAAAGCTGAACACTAAAAGGAAGAGGTGGATGAAATTTCTTCCGACGAATAATGAGGTGGTTGAAGTCACTAAAAAGCTGAACACTAAAAGGAAGAAGTTGATGAAATATTTTCCGACGAATAATGACGTGGTTGAAGTCACTAAAAAGCTGAACACTAAAAGGAAGCAGTGGATGAAATTTTTTCCGACGAATAACAAGGTGATTGACGTCACTAAAAAGCTGAACACTAAAAGGAAGAAGTGGATGAAATTTTTTCCGACGAATAATGAGGTGGTCGAAGTCACTAAAAAGCTGAACACTAAAAGGAAGAAGTGGATGAAATTTTTTCCGACGAATAATGAGGTGGTCAAAGTCACTAAAAAGTTGAACACTAAAAGGAAGAAGTCGATGAAATTTATTCCGACGAATAATGAGGTGGTTGAAGTCACTGAAAAGATGAACACTGAAAGGAAGAAGTGGATGAAATTTCTTCCGACGGCTGGTGAGGTGGATGAAGTCACAAAAAATATGAACACTAAAAGGAAGAAGTGGGTGGAATTTCTTCCGACGGGTGGTGAGGTGGTTGAAGTCACTAGAAAGCTGAACACTAAAAGGGAGAAGTGGATAAAAAAAATTTCGACGAATAATGAGGTGGTTGAAGTCACTAAAAACACTAAAAGAAAGAAGTGGATGAAATTTCTTCCGACGGGTAGTTAGGTGGCTGAAGTCACTAAAAAGCTGAACACTAAAAGGAAGAGGTGAATGAAATTTTTTCCGACGAATAATGAGGTGGTTGAAGTCACTAAAAAGCTGAACACTAAAAGGAAAAAGTGGATGAAATTTCTTCCGACGAATAATGAGGTGGTTGAAGTCACTATAAAGCTGAACACTAAAAGGAAGAAGTGGATGAAATTTTTTCCGACGAATAATAAGGTGATCGACGTCACTAAAAAGCTGAACACTAAAAGGAAGAAGTGGATGAAATTTTTTTCGACGAATAATGAGGTGGTCGAAGTCACTAAAAAGCTGAACACTAAAAGGAAGAAGTGGATAAAATTTATTCCGACGATTGATGAGGTGGTTGAAGTCACTAAAAAGCTGAACACTAAAAGGGAGAAGTGGATAAAAAAATTTCCGACGAATAATGAGGTGGTTGGAGTCACTAAAAATGTACACTAAAAGGAAGAAGTGAATAAAGTTTCTTCCGACGAATAATGAGGTGGTTGAAGTCACTAAAAAGATGAACAGTAAAAGGAAGAAGTGAATGAAATTTCTTCCGGCGAATAATGAGGTGGTTGAAGTCACTAAAAAGATGAACACTAAAAGGAAGAAGTGGATGAAATTCCTTCCGACGGATAGTGAGGAATACTTGAAAATTTAATATATTAGTAATTGGGTAATTTAATGTTTGTTCTGTTCGTATTTATGAGACAATGTCCTCGTGGATTCGTTTTTTGTTAATTTTGTTATATGTTATGCTCAGTTCGAGCCTGGCGAATTGAAGGCCATGACATTCTCGTTATATTCTTTAATTTTGATGTAATGTGCAAACAAATTAATATATATATATATTCATATCTAGTTGTTCTAGATCAACAAAACTTGTAATTTATAATATGTTTGTGGCCCACCTCAAAATGCCTCTGAGGCTTACCAGTGGCCCATGGCCCATTGGTTGAGAACCAGTGGTCTAACAGGACTTCGATTTGACTAATACATCATTATTCAAAGTCTTCGTGCGTGAACTGCTTGCAAAATTTATAAAAACAGACATTAAGTTCAAGGAATGAAATACGGAATCAAAAATAAATTATATTCGGGCACAATATCACGGCAATCTATGTTTTTTTCTATTTAATTCTGATAACGTAACTCATGGTATATAAAAATATATCGCAGTAATCTGCAAACATGAAATGCATGGTAATATAGTTCATGTTGTAGATAACAGTTATTCCATTGTTTATTGTATGCAAATTCCTTCATATACTATAGATCAGTAGTCGGCAACCACCGGGCCGCGACCCATCGCCGGTCCGTGGAAAGGTCACTACCGGTCCGCAGAAAGGTGACATGAAAGCGTACAATGCCATTGTTATCTTCATGTGAGGTTGGGTTTTTAAAATGGCAATTACAAAAACGAAAGATCGAAGTGGGTTTAACGTAAGAAATACGTTACGTGAATAGTATCACCTTCGTTTTTGACTGTATTGTCAACATACATTTTCTAACGCATATTATTTATTACATTAGATTAGTTCGTTTGTATAAAGGTGGTCCGCCAAAATTTTGGTCAGGCTTTACCGGTCCGTTACTGAAAAAAGGTTGCCGGCCACTGCTATAGATCATTGATTTTCAACCGGTGTTCCGCGAGAGACCTCCGGGTGTTCCGCGGAAAATTGCTTTTTTGCAGTATTATGACGTCATAACTGATATTTAACCGTCCGATGGATTTATATAAATTTCACAAAGCGCGGTTCACAACCGCTTCCAATCTTGCTATCATTTTCCACTACCTATCTTTGCGAAATGAGTTTTTTAGGCATGGCCGGTCTAGGGCTGTGCAAAATATTCGAATAGCGAATACAATATTAAAATATTCGAATGCCATTTTACTATTCGTATGTACAATACCACATAATCTGTACCGCTTTGCTTGGGCACGGAATTCACGCCGGTAAATCGATCGCTTGGATTACGCGAGAATTCACCCTCGGCTTCCACTGTTATTTTGCAAAAAGCGTGCCGACACTAGTCCGTAAATGTAGAAACGTCAACCCAAATAAGATATCTAAAATAAAGTTACCAGATTTTAAAGATGTTATTAGCCTCCGCATGCATGACCCGAATAGAAAATCATTTTCGGAAATTAAGAGTTACGAAGACGTTTTCGATACATGGTGAAAACGGCAATTTT
This sequence comes from Styela clava, assembly GCF_964204865.1. Taxonomy (NCBI): domain Eukaryota; kingdom Metazoa; phylum Chordata; class Ascidiacea; order Stolidobranchia; family Styelidae; genus Styela; species Styela clava. The sequence goes on along the minus strand of NC_135257.1, from coordinate 9,266,055 downwards.
AGGTCGTCAGAAAATTCGAGTTATATAATTGGTACTCCTGTAATATGCGAACCATGACGTTGGACACCAGAACGTAGTATGTGTACCAGGTTAGGCCAAAATTTTGTTCAAATTTTCCTCATTTTAGTTCTATTACGAGTTCGGGGACTAGCCATGTGACTCCTACAGTATTCGTATCCTGAAGTTATGGCCTGACCCTAACTTGGTACACATACTACGTTCGTGTGTCCGCCATCTTGGTTCACATACCACGGGAGTACCATATAAATAGCATAGATTTGAAAATGGCGAGTCAGAGTTTTGAAAAGCCGGTATAAAAACTTATAACCAGATAAGAAATGACAGGCCATACTTTCTTTTAATGGATTTTCTAATAGCTCGGCGTGTATTTTTAGTGATCCATTTCATCCTTGACCAAATAATGTTTCAAAAATGTGAACATTATACTCGACCATGGATGGAGTCATCATCGGAATTGACTACATTTGTTGCATTTTGAAGCTTTTCTTACAGTATTAATTAGGGCGTGGCATCATCAAAATCGTCAAGTGGAGTGTTGAATTTGCAAATTCCGTAAATAAAATTATGAATTTCCCGGTAACGATATTAGCTATGATATTGGTCGGGGTATTGATTTGTTGTAAAATAAAAGGTGACTTGAGGTGATTAATTATAATTAGCGTCTTCCCTTCTACTAGGTACGAAAAGCACTTGGGCACAAAATTGTTTACAATTTTTTTGGTATCAGGTCGCGTATGTAAAATATCGTTCAAGAGTGCTGCCAAACGACAACGTAGAAATGCCTTTATTTCAGATTTTAAATCAACATTCTTTATTCACGCAATCACAGCTTCACAGATTTATCTAATCACAGTATCAAATTGATTTATTTCGAAAATAACACTGAGCCTAGGAAAGTCAATTGTCGTCTTAATAATAAATGTGTGCATCCCGTTGACGATAATGATAATATTATTTGCTCAAAACTGGGACGTTTAATTTGCAAACGGCGATAAGTTAGATCAGAGTCGGCGCAAAAGATAAATATCAGAATACAATTAATTTGGCTTTGAAATCACTCCTTAATGTCATTAAAATCTGTCGCTGATGTGAACTCATAGTTATATCAATAATATGAAACTTCGATCTCCGCCGACCCACGGGAATTAATAGTTGCGCAAAAGAACAAATGGCGGGAATTTAAAAACGTTCAGGGGGACAAAATATCAGCGCCTATGACGAAATTAACCAGTAAAAATCGCTTTGTTGCCGATTTTCAATGTTTCTATTAATTTCCAAATCTACCTCCGACGTTCTGGACCCTGCTGCGTATAAAAAATATTCGGTATTGGACTATTCGGTATTTGTTAAGAATATTCGAATTGTTTGATTCGAAAAAAATTATCGATTTTGCCACCCTTTTCTTGGCCGCCATAAGAGTATAAAAACACGAAAAATTGAGAGTCGTCGAGAAAGAGCTGCGTGTTTGTCTCTCTCAAATAAATTCCAGCCAGAATAAAAAATTGAAACTCATCGAAACAGGCCCAGATATTACATTAAAATACCATTTCTGTTCCTAGCTCATCGGTAGCTCTGAATCGGAATATGTGTAACGTCTTTTCCAGCTGAAGTTGACAAGCTAATATTAATCTCGTTAATTTATTTTTTTCCGAAATGATCGATGTCAGTTAATTGCATAATATAGTTTATTTCCAAAAATCTCATTTGGTGTTCCGTCACAATTTTAAAATAAAAAAAGTGTTCCGCGATACAAAAAAGGTTGAAAATCACTGGTGTACGAGGTTAGGGATCAGGTTGTGCGACATCTTGGTGCGCATACTTCAGTAGTACCAATATTTCAATTTCAACGAAGTTTAAATTAAATTTCAATCAAAATTAAATGTTTTCTAGAAGTCGGTATCTAATCGTTTATCAATTCATGTCAAGGCGTACCATAACTTAGTCGCAGAGAAGGTGTGCTGTTGCATATTTTTAACAAAATTGCAACGAACTTTCGGGTATACGATCCATTTAAATTTGCGTGTGATAGAAACTTAGGTCATTCAGTGGAATACTCAACTGACAGATTGAAGGAAATTAATTACCCACACAGCACGTCAGCATCTCGAGAGATGATCAGGGTGTGTTGCGCTGAACATGAAAATGAATGAAGGCAGATCAATAAAAGTAAATAACGAAAAATTCATTTACATTCCCGTCTGGCAATTGGTGTTATTTGGAGTGTTTGTTTTTCTTCGCTAAACGGCTCTCTTTCTTTCGAATCGCGTAAATCAGATTCGAAAAAAATTGCGATTTGAATCGATTCAATTCATAAATCTAAAAGGGGCATGCCTACTCATCAGTCCGCTTTCAGGGTCTTCATCCAATCTCACTTCCGTCGGGATATGTTTTGGCTATTTAACTCTCCCACTGTTCGGTATTTTAGTGACTTCAACCGCCTTAAAATTGATAGGACAAAATATCATCTAACCCTAACGTACTTCTTCCTTATAGTGTTTAGATTTTTAGTGACCTCAGCCACCTCACCACCCGTCGGAAGAAATTCCATCCACTTCTTTCTGTTAGTGTTCAGCTTTTCAGTGACCTCCGCCACCTCATTATCCGTCGGAAGAAATTTCATCCATTTCTTCCTTTTAGTGTTCAGCTTTTTAGTGACTTCAACCACCTCATTATTCGCCGGAAGAAATTTCATCAACTTCTTCCTTTTACTGTTCAGCTTTTTAGTGACTTCAACCACCTCATTATTCGTCGGAAGAAATTTCATCAACTTCTTCCTTTTAGTGTTCAGCTTTTTAGTGACTTCAACCACCTCATTATTCGTCGGAAGAAATTTCATCCACTGCTTCCTTTTAGTGTTCAGCTTTTTAGTGACTTCAACCACCTCATTATTCGCCGGAAGAAATTTCATCAACTTCTTCCTTTTACTGTTCAGCTTTTTAGTGACTTCAACCACCTCATTATTCGTCGGAAGAAATTTCATCAACTTCTTCCTCTTAGTGTTCAGCTTTTTAGTGACTTCAACCACCTCATTATTCGTCGGAAGAAATTTCATCCACTGCTTCCTTTTAGTGTTCAGTTTTTTAGTGACTTCAACCACCTCATTATTCGTCGGAAAAAATTTCATCCACTTCTTCCTTTTAGTGTTCAGCTTTTTAGTGACTTCAACCAGTGACTTCGACCACCTCATTATTCGTCGGAAAAAATTTCATCCACTTCTTCCTTTTAGTGTTCAGCTTTTTAGTGACGTCAATCACCTTATTATTCGTCGGAAAAAATTTCATCCACTGCTTCCTTTTAGTGTTCAGCTTTTTAGTGACTTCAACCACCTCATTATTCGTCGGAAAAAATTTCATTAACTTCTTCCTTTTAGTATTCAGCTTTTTAGTGACTTCAACCAGTGACTTCGACCACCTCATTATTCGTCGGAAAAAATTTCATCCACTTCTTCCTTTTAGTGTTCAGCTTTTTAGTGACGTCAATCACCTTATTATTCGTCGGAAAAAATTTCATCCACTGCTTCCTTTTAGTGTTCAGCTTTTTAGTGACTTCAACCACCTCATTATTCGTCGGAAGAAATTTCATCCACTTCTTCTTTTTAGTGTTCAGCTTTTTAGTGACTTCAACCACCTCATTATTCGTCGGAAGAAATTTCATCCACTTCTTCCTTTTAGTGTTCAGCTTTTTAGTGACTACAACCACCTCATTATTCGTCGGAAAATATTTCATCCACCTCTTCCTTTTAGTGTTCAGCTTTTTAGTGACTTCAGCCGCCTAACTACCCGTCGGAAGAAATTTCATCCACTTCTTCCTTTTAGTGTTCGGCCTTTTAGTGTTTTTTAATTTTTCACCTTTGGGAACACTTCAACTTCCGTTTTCCCTCCACTTCATCCGTTTCTTCCTTCAGCCTTTCAGTGTTGTCCAGACTAACTCGCCATGAGGGCTAACTCCGCACAGTTGCAGGCTAACCCGTCAACCGCCGTCGCATGGCGAGTGGTCCATGGCGAGTTAGCCCCCATGACGAGTTAGCCGTCAGCCTCCAGTGCGACCCCATGTCAATATATATTTTTTCACGAAACTTTGAAGTTTCTTTCACTGGACTTTTGAGTTTGGTCATGTCAGTCATGTCATGTGGTGGTATTAAGTAAAATAAGCTAAAACAATTAAACTTTCTATTTAAATTCAAAATGAAAAATAACGAAATTTCAAAACAAAAAAAAACTGTTTGGAAATTTTTTCTATTGGGAATGGTCACTGTTTAATTTTAATCATTTCCCGGGTCCCATGTAGTTTCGTACCTAACATACTTCTAGTGGGTGTAGCATGACAATTTTTTCACGTATCAATCCTAACCCCCACCTGACTACACCATCCAAAAATTACATCATTACGACGTCACAGTGACGTAATAAAGCCCTTCAAACTTTATGAATCGCCAAGACGCGCAAACGAGCACCCGAAATCGAACAGTTATTCCTCTCGTTTTCTCGTCGCAACGATTCCTATAGGAGAGAGATCGATAACGTCAGTCAGTTCTTTATCGTCGGCGCCAATGCCATATCGGGCGATCGTACGTATATTTGGCAAGCTCTATGACGTGTTGTGATGTCGTAGTGACGTAATTTTTGGATGGCGTAGTCAGATGGGGGTTAGGATTGACATATCAAAAAATTGTTATGCTACGCCCACTAGAAGTGCGTTAGGTACGAAACTACACAAGACCCCAATTTCCTGTATACGGGGATGTATGATGTCAGGCAACATACCAAAGAATTTTACAAGTTGATGTTTGGTATGCGGCTCCGATAATCACTTTTAATGATCACCTTTAACCAACCCCTGGTAACTCCGGAAATTTGGTCTCGGTGTTGAATTCGCCGACACGCTTGACTTGGTGCTGACAGATTTTTATTGCTTCAAAAATCATTGTGCGACTTTTTGCGTTTTTCTGTGTTCTGACGGCGCTGTCTCGCGTCAATATTAAGTCAGTGACTTATAAATATTCAAGTTAGTTGTGCACATGGAATATTACACGATATACTTGACTATAGAACTGATAGAATGCAGATTACAGAAAGAGTGGGAAGGCCCTAGGACCGGTCAGCACTCGAAAGCACATTGACAGTAAGATTTTAAATTCACTTTAAAGCTCCCATGAGTAGATGTAGTAGAGAGCCGCTATGTGCTACGATTGTTCAGCATATAAAAGAGTAAGTTGTAAATGTTCTTATAGGTACCCAATACATTAATGATTTGTCAAGGAACGTAAATTTTGATAAGAGATATGTATATTTTCGGATCATAAAAAAGTTGCAGTGTGAGGATTTATGCTGTGTGATCAAAGCAGTAAGCAAGAATATAAATTGACTGATGGGTGATGCTTTATCTCAAAAATCAAAATTAGCTTACACCATATCAATGAAAACATTTTTGGTGGAGCAACTAAAATTGTCAGCAAAAAAAGAAATGTGGTGAGCGATACCACCCTGAAATTGTGACGTCTGTATGAAAAACATAAATTGAACACACATATATATTTTAACTTCAATTAATTAGTGTTTTATGATGGAGTTCTACTGATCTTGATAATTTTTTCCCAGACTCATTCTGTCATTGTATACGAAGTCACCAGCTGCATATTACAACATAAGAGGCGTTTTACGTTTGTCATGATAATTCATTTTGCTTGATTTCAGGCTGGTACTAATAACTGTTTTCACATAAATTGGATATAAAATGCATTAATATTTCTCCTGGAACCGTTACATTTTATTAATTCCAATTTGTTTTGTGGGGTATTCACATTTTTGTTTCAAATAATACTTTGTCAAAGTGGCTGTTATACTCATATATAAACACATACATGCTTAGATGGTAGACAAGGTTCAATTGTTGTGGGCAATTTATTTTAAAATACCCTAACTAAAATATAAATTTTTGCATACGTCTCGAAACTCACTTTTGAAAAATGATTTGCTGTCACCAGATGGGGTTTTGGCATGGAAACGCATCTAGAGGGAATTTATGAAGATATGTCTAAAAAAACGTTTGAAACAGCCATGTAAACTAACAGACCAACATGTTTAACTCAATAAATTAATAAAAATGTCTGTTAAATATTAAGCACAGGTATAGCACAAAGAATTGTTTTGAGTTTTAATTCATTTGTATTTTCTTATTAGATCTATCTCTTATTGAGCATTTAAATACTTGGATCATGATTATTATTTCTAAAATTACCAACAGTATTCGGGTCATTAATAACAGATGAACAGGGAAATTTTTCTTTGTAGTTTCTTCCTGCATCTGTTGCTAGGATTTCGGAACTGTCTGAATTTGAAACAACTGCCAAGTTTTGCAAACTGCAAAATACCTTTTTTGACATATGCAACAGCACTACTGACGTGGCTTCCCTCAAAAACGGAAATCTACTACTACTCTCTGAAACATCTGGAGACAAAAGACTGCAGTAGATCAGCTAAAATTTCATAAATTATTTTACACACTGGAAGTCTACAACAGGTGATTAGCTCAAGGATTTTTTAACAAAATAAAGGCTATACAGCTACATGCAACACATTTTGTAGTCATATTTAAAAAAAAAAAAATTTCATTGCTTCTTCAGCGTATGAAGGGCTCCAAATACTGGTACCTTCAACATGTGATATACCATATTAGACCAAACATCTGTCAGACCCCGCTTTAATTAAGTGTAAGATAAAAGTCTTCTAAAATGTTTTACTATATCATACATATAAATTTTTCGTGGCTTGAAACACTTTTTAAATTTAGACCATCGGGACTATTATAAACTAACATTTGCGATCAGACCTGCTAGGTGTTTTGGTCTAACTTGTCAATTAAAAATTTCTTCCCTCCCCCTTCAAAATCTTCAGCTATGCCCGTAGGGCCTCACCCTAAATATTGAATGAATCGCCAAAAGATTTTCAGTTTAAAAGATGCATATTTTGCAGGTCGCGGGGCTGCAAGTTGATTGAAAAGCAGCAAAGAAAAAGAAATATGTAGCAATTTCCACGTGATAGAGCCTAAATTGACTTTTTACTCCAGCTAAGAACCACTCCCAAAGCCTTGAAAAACATCAATGCCACTATTAATATAACTCGATATTCAGTGTTTATTTACATTAGTAATTAAAATAATAATTTGTATTTCTATGGATTATCGAGAAAAAACTTGGGTACTCCAGAAATACGTGTACCAAGATGACGGACAACGAAACATAGTATGTGTACCAGGTTAGGCTATACTTTTAGGTACAAATACTACAAAACTCACTTGGTTAGTCTCTGAACTCCTAATAGAACTAAAATAAGGAAAAGGAATAAAAGTTTGACCCAACCCTAACGTGGTACACATACTACGTTCCGGTGTCCTCATTTCTTGGTACGCATACTTCAGGAGTACGGAAACTTGACTGTAATCACATACATCTTAATCTTCGTTCTAGCTGCTGTGTTTCTCCAATTGTTTTCGTATTCCATGAGTCTTATTGTCCATCTTGTTGTTATTATTTTGGCTGCAGTACTTTGTGTATACATTTGCTCAAATTTTTTGAATACTTCCTCAAGTAGTGTTGTTACATCTTGACATTCAGTTACATTGTTTAATAGGTATTCGCTCATGAATGATTTGAAAATATTTTTCTTTTATATCAAGTGTCGGATGTTCAATGATGTAATTAAATTTCAGCTGCTTGTATGTGCTGAGATAGCCTTTGTATAATCATTGACTCCTAAAAAAGTCATTTATAGATTGGTTTGATTAATTTCTTGAGCAGAGCCTTGTGTTTCTGGGTTGCATTATTACCAGGAATTGCTGCTCTACCTATGCACTCCAGATTGTTGTCACATTCACAAAAGCTGCAGTGCGCAAATCACTGGCCCTTCGTTTCGTTTGACGCCGTTGAATTCTTTCTCATAATCATCACTGCAAATTCAGAAAGTTTACTCATTACTTATCGATCTTAAGATCGGTAAGTATATTGATAGGTATTTGTATGTATGTCTGTCTGTGTGTCTGTCTGTCTGTGTGTGTGTCTGTTAGATGAACGCGATATCTCACGAACGCGTGGTTGAATCTGCTCCAAATTTTGCATGTGCATGCACCTTACCTCGGACCAGACGCCTATCGATTTTGGGTTAATTATGTCGTATAATTAGCGAGTTATTAACTAATTACCGATCTAAGATCGATAAGTCTTCGGTCTCCGACCGATATTCTCGTTTTATCTCTTATGAAGTTCCAGATCTAAGCTAAACTCAAAGTTTAATTCACTGGTATATTCATTTATAAGGTTAAAAATAAGGACACACGTCAAAATAAAGATGTTTCTTAGAAATAAGGACAAAAATATTTCCTAAAACAAAGGCCTTCAAAATAAGGACAAATTCTAAAAATAAGGACGTTATGGCAGCCCTGATTATAGGTCGAGTGGAGAAAAAACTTCTGTGCAAGCTACAATACTTGAGATGGAGTGAGACCAAAACCCTGTGCTACGAAGCGTTTTTTTTATATAAAGTGCAAAGTATAGTATTCATCTTCGTCACCACTTTACCTACATCTGACTGACATTTTCTGCAATGCATCGCATTTTTGATGCCTTGCTTTCTTTCGACAAGGAAGTTGTCACATCATCCTGGTCATTTACAGGACAGACTGCGTCTTCATTTTCACATTTATTTGTTCAATTTTATCGAATTTCTTCGTCCTTCAGCAAATATTTCGATCAGTCATCAATGAACAGGGCTAGTTTTCGAGCTGTGATGCATGAGCGTCGTCGTCGTTAAGCATCTTGTCTGAACAAAACCAACCGTGACGCCCGCCACTTGGAGGTGCAACATTGCCTTTGTTTGTTTATTATACGGCGAGCGGAGTTGGACATCTAGTAGTAGTATGTAGTAGTATATATTAACGCTTTAACTGATAACAAAACTACTGAACTTAGCACCTACATTTTCTATAGCACATACCGTATGCATAGAGAGACGCCTATATGCCTGTTTTACAGTAAGCCATGGTACAAACTGCTAAATTTAACATGGTTTGCCAAATCTTAAGATGTTTTGTACATCCATCTTTTACCATACCTCAGCGACTCCATGACCTGTTTGCCACCACTGAACTGGTATAAGTGCCCTAAGTGCAGTTTTAAGTATTCTGTGGCGTCTGCAGCTGCCGCAAAACCATCGCGGTATTTCTATTCCACAAATAAGAGCCAACTTTCGCACTTTGCATTTAAAATATGACAATACTTTTAACCCCATACCACCAGGTTATAATGATGCTGTGGGCCATTTTGATGCATGTGTAAATATGGGAACAGTACAGCCGCCACAACGCAAGGGTCGGATTCCTCAGTACTCTCGTGATAAACTAGTAGAATTACAACAAAAATTCGTTGAACTTGAAAGTGCGGAAATAATTCAGACGCCCCGAAGATGTAGGCGTAACAGTAGAATATTTGAATCCATCGTTTTTGGTGAAAAAGTCCAATAGGAATCGTGGACTGGTAACGGCATTTGCTGATGTGGGTAGATACAGTAAGCCCCAACCATAACTTGTACCAGACGTAGATTCAACACTGCGTAAAATTTCCTGTTGGGAATATATAATTGTATCAGATTTGACCAGCGCCTTTTACCAAATTCCAATAAGCACGTCATCCATGAAATATTGCGGAGTAAGAGTATATTCTCGAAGCGCAATGGGAATGCCTGGTTCTGAGACAGCACTAGAAGAGCTCATGTGCCGGATATTGGGAGAATTTTGAAAGAGGGTATAGTTGCCAAAATAGCTGATGACTTTATTGCGGTGGTAATACTCCGGATGAATTTTCTTCCAACTGATCCAGAGTGCTTAAAGCTTTAACAAGCTTTTAATTTGACATTTGTCTATCACCAACAAAGACCATCATTTCTCCCCAAAGCGCCACAATTCTCGGCTGCGTTTGGAGTGGGGGAGTAATAAAGGCGTCTTCGCATAGAATCTCGGCACTATCTACGACAGAGATGCCTACGAAGATACAAGGACTTAGATATTTTCTGGGCGCTTACCGTTTTATCACGTGTAATACCCAATTGCGCTACCCTATTAGCCGATCTACAAAAACTTACTGATGGCCGAAATTCACAAGATGATATCATTTGAATAAATTATTCGCGTGAACGTTTTAAACAAGCGCAAACTTTTTTAGTTACTTACAAAGCAATAACTTTACCCAAACCGAGCGATTCGTTGTGGATAGTAACAGATGGTTCAGTTTCATACCCGGGAATAGGAGCAACGCTTTACATTACCAGAAGAGGGAAGACATTCGTATTGAATTTGTATAAATATTCTTGTAATTTTGAGCAGACATATATATACCAGGTAATTTCTTCATATTTCATTGTAGTTCTTCGACTCTATCTTAGGACCGACAAAAATTTGTGGTAGCGTCCGCTTCGTGTTGTAAATATATATTACATTTTTACAAATTAGCTGTGTTCCGGTTGTTACGATTTTCCCAGCTCATCACTGGACATAGCCATTTTATGACTACCCGAAGAGCGGCCATGAAACTATCACGATCTGTGAATAATTGATCACCTCGTGACCATTGTGACGTAACAAGAGTGAATTATAACTAATTACCTAAGCCAGTGGTTTCCAAAAGGTGCGCCGCGACGAATTGCTACCGGTAGGTGCGCCGCAAAAATTGAACATAACTCAAATATGATTGACAATTCTACATATTGTATTATTTAAAATTAATTATTGCTTCTTATTATTAATGCTGTGTATATGAATCAACAAGTTCATTTCACCTTTCTATGTAGTTACTTATCGATTTTAATCGGTAAGTATGTTGATAGGTATTTGTCTGCCTGTATGTCTGTTTGTTTGTCTGTTAGATGCACGCGATATCTCACGAAAGCGAGATTGAATGAGCTCCAGATTTTGCATGTGCATTCATCTTATCTCGGGCCAGAAGCCTATTGAGTTATTAATTAATTAGTGATATGACACAAGGTGTCACTATGGAGTAAGAGCGCTGTTTTGGGGGATCCATAACTTTCGATCGATAAGTCTTCGGTCTCTGACCGATATTGTCGTTTACTTTTTGTTACGTAGTGTCTGCCTCTATTGTTACGTAACTGCTCCACTGCTTGCTGGAGCTGCAGTTTGTTTATCTGTTGAACCGAGTTAGCGAACACTAATGATTTTTATAGCATTTCAAACAGAAATCGGGCAGAGATGAGGAAGAAGAGTTTTGTCTTCATTGCTTTTACGTACACGTTTACATACTTTAAAAGGCGTAAAGTACACATTAGCGATCACAAATTGAGTTTTATTTGACAACAGCATTTTTTTCGTTCAAGTGCGCCGTGAGTTTTTTCTCGGGTAAAATGGCGCCGCGCGAAAGCCGCTGCCCTAAGCATTACGCTTGGTTAAAGTGCTTTTCCTGAAGTTCCCAGCTCTAGTTCCCGGCGCTTGTTCCGAGTGCCAAACTGTAGTGTTGCCGCAGTTTAAAAAATAGTTGTCGTTTTATTATATATATAAAATAGCATCTGTGCGTTCCATATAAAAAAAAAAACACATATCGCTTTCCTTCGCCAGTGTGTAACGTCATTAACCTAAGGTCATACGTTTAAAGTTGGTAATATGATATCCGTTCACACCATGCCAAACGTTTAAATCCTGCTTTTTACATTAATCATCCCAGAAGCTGATAAAATACATTTTTCTCTAATATCAGACGAGATTGGGTGTACTTCGCTTAAGTCTCGGTGGCATTAACACAAAAAAGAAGTTATTTATAACCGATGTTATTTTATCATTGTGTCACTGGTTATCCTGACCAATTCCACGGAGTTGACTTGGAATGCATATATATATATATAAGGATAAATGTCTCAAAATTTTGTGTTGCATCTGATTAAAACAGTAAAAGCCCACAACACCCCGTTTTCCCAGTCGGTCACCCATGCAAGTAATTACCGAGTCCGACATTGCTTATCTTCCGAGATCGGGTGTACTCAATGTGGTACGGCCGAAGGCTTTAGTCTGGGATCCTATTCGGCTATTTATATTTAAGAAGCTGCTGCGTTAAACCAAGAGAGCGGCAAAGCGAAATTTTTTGCTAAGTTCATTTACCTAAATTTTCGATTGTTAGAAATATTAATAACTAAACCACTTGTGTGATATTTTGATTTGGGAAACACTGTAAGACCTAGAGTGCAAGCATTCGCGATTGCAGTAAAGGTTCCACCATAAACAAATACAAAAACCTTGACTATTTGACTGAACTTGCTTGGGACATCATTCATGTAATGACCATTTACCATTTACGTACAGTTCAGGATAGTCGACCAGTTTCTGGATGACATATATATATATATATCATTGGATTTTATTTAGCCACTTGTTACAAACTTCATGATAGAAGAAAGGAAATTCAAAAGTACTAATTTTACTCGAAGCTCGGAATGTTCACGATATTATAATAAAATACCGGATGATATCATGCCTTTAATCTGGGTCTTTGGTGATGGGGAAATGTAACCAATAAGCGGTTACGCGGGTCGCATACCATGATGACATTTTAACAGTATTGGAATTTCGGTAAAATGCTACTTTATATACTGACGCTTTTTAACCGTGCTACTGTGACACATCTTTCTTGACATATATATCAAAAAGTCATGTCATTAGCTCCAATGTCTGCCTGACCTCAAATTAACATAAGGGTAAATGTCCCAAAATGTTGGGTTACATCTGATTAATAAGACCACGACACCCGATATTCTCAGCTGCATAGTCACCCACGCAAGTACAGTACTTACCGAGCCACTTCACTTCCGAGATCAGACGAGATCGGGTTTATTCAACGTAGTATGGTCGTAGGTTTTTCATCGGTTTCTATTTGGCTATTTATACCTTATATTTATACCAGTCTTAGTATACTTCCAAAGCAAAAACCTAAAATACACTCGGGTAAGCTCTGAGGTCGTGGTTATTTTGTAAATTTTCAAACATGAGACCAGATGAAAGGTTATTGCAACGGCTACAGCAATAAATATATAATCAGTGATATTTGCTTCTTGACTGATTGGAATATATATATGTTTGTATAAGCATTTTATCTTTCTTGACGCGGTTCTATCCACAATGGAAAACGATTGTTCAAAGATCTTAATTGTCGAATAATTTAGTATGGGAAAATTGGTGAAAATCAGTCAGAAGTTGATGAAATTGCAGTCAAATAGAAACAAGAGAGCTATGCTCAAATATATGGACACGTAGAGTCACATAATTTTGATGACGTCATAGCGAAAAAAAAAGTAATAGCCTTCTGGAGAAAATCTTTTATCTTTAACCACTGAAAATGTCAAAGCAATTGGTCCAGTATTCAAAGAGAAAGCGATTTCTTCAAAACGTGTTGACGGAGACAAATAATAACAATAACAACAAAATTTTGAAACGATCGTTATGTCCACTACGTGTCCAATAAAATAAAGTGCACAATATATTAACTTGGCAAGAAACAAAAGAAAACATAATTAATGAACATAAATTAGTCACGGCCCCCAAGTTTTGACTCCTGCTACGAACTTCCGTGTAAAAAAACATGGCGTATGCAAGCCTCCATAATAGATTGTTAAGAACGTTTAAGACATCTTGTTTGTTATTGATTTTGTAAGAAAAAAAATTTTGACTCTTGTTATCATCATTAAAAGTCCAAAATCCCTACTACCAGCTCCGAAGAATTTAAAAATATACCTCCAATAAACATACGGAAACTCATACATACGGACCACAGTCATATTCGAAAAGTGCATTGTATCGCACATACTGGGTTCGGTTGTTCAAGTATATATTTACGGTTCAAGACAGTTGGACAATTATCTGCGGTTAGTACATCCCTCTTCGTAACTGGCAAATATTATATATTGTATTCGTAACTGTTCGTAACTATTCGTAACTATTCCCATATTTTACCTGGTTCGATACCAGAATGGCCTTGTTTTTTCATAAGCCAGAACGCTTTATTTTTCTCGAACTGAATATGAAACAATCTCCTCCACGTGTTACTGTTGTTACCACCTGTTACTCACAATGTAACCTACCGCACATGTTGACGTTCCATTTTAGAGTGAATTATCACGATATTACCGCTATTGTCTTTTAATATAAAATCACCCGAAAATTTCAATACAACTGCGTTCGCATGGTTGGTTCATTGTTTGGCCACAAGCCTATTTTACATATGCTATAGTTTTAGTATTCCAATATGTTGTAAATTAACGAACTTTAAACTTTACTAAGATTTTACAGCCTGTATTTGTGCGTATACCGGAGTTCTAAATAAACTTTTTGATGGTATGCTTAACTTTTCTGTGACGTGAGTAATGCGCGTCATTAGAGAACGTTTCTCTCGACACGCAGCCGAAGTTGATCAATCCGCCCCAGCAGGGATCGATCTTCTCTACACATCCTCAGGATAATAAAACGAAGTGTGGTCTTTAATGGTTCCTGTTCTATAGATATAGGCAATTATTGACATTAAAATACCATTATGGCTCGTAAAACTTTCTATTTTACTCTAATTAATTGTGTAGTTTAATTGACGTTTTGTGAATAATAATGTATTTATCGTACTAAACAGAATCAAAAATTGTATAAAAGTTGTCATTTAATGCAAGTTTATATTGCACAGTTTCAAATAGTGCAAATAGTCTAATCTTCTTCACTGCAGATTAAGGCTATAGGAAGGTTTCTGCACAATATCGTCACTGAATTTCGATAACAACTTTTCCAATGGATTTGCGCTTCATTATGTATGCGAATGCATCATTGATCTGTTGAATTATGTATGAAGAATTATGTTTTGAAGTATGTCAGTTACTAATTGGCGAAATTATTTATTTTTCGAAGCAATTATATTACTATGAGTATCAGTTGTGATACCAATTTATGTTTAATAGTTAATATTGGATCGAAAGTGATGAAAATTGTATAAAAGTCCTACTCCCAAACCTACAGGTTGAAATACAGTTTTACTTAATTTAAACAAGTACGATTGGATGCTTACCTTATCTAGCGAAAATGTTGCTCCGATATGAGGATTGATTTTTCCATCAGTAAAATATCGGAATGCTTCATTAATAGTCCACCTGACAATATAATACGCCAGTAAAACTCAATTGAACAAACCAAAGCCACAACTAATGAGCAGTCGCACTAAAACTGATAGGAACTGTTTACAATGAGTCAACCCATCTAAAATAAATGTTTCGCCTTCTGGC
Source organism: Styela clava (assembly GCF_964204865.1). Lineage (NCBI taxonomy): Eukaryota > Metazoa > Chordata > Ascidiacea > Stolidobranchia > Styelidae > Styela > Styela clava. The sequence continues at coordinate 9,250,729 of NC_135257.1, read as the reverse complement.
AAAAAATGGAATTTTTATCCACTGAAAATTTCAAAGCAGTAGATCCAGTAATTAAAAAGGAAAGCAAATTTTTCTCATAACGATATGAAAAAAAATGCGAACAAGAACAACATAATTACAAGCCTCTCCATAGGTGAACTTCGTGTCCAAAAATAGTTTATGAAATTTCAAGTTAATATAGAAGTATATTAATGAGATTGGTTTACCAATGACTCACCGTTCGTATGAAACGTCATATTTATGGTATATACCCCAGTAGAATCCAGTAACAGTTATGTTTTTCACCAACATATGATTAACTGGAACTGAAGGAAATTTTCCTGTACTAAACCCAAGTGAGAGTAATCTTCCATCTACCGCCATACTGAAACATTTTCAACTCTGTTTAAAATGAAACCCCCTATCTCGTGACGACGGTAAATTATAATTTTCAAATATTTAGTTAGATTGCACCAAAGGTCAAATATATGTTCTATTTGTTGTTAAGAACTAGAGTCAAATAACAATATAATACCCAAACTCGATACGAATTGATTCTTTGAAAAATACTTGATATTGAATTATATATATAAATATATAGGCTACATGCTACGCTGTTTACTTCATAAAATTACCTCTTGAAACACTCCATAAAATGATCTCCTCCATTTGAATCAAGTGCAACGTCCATTCCTTTAGGATAAGCTTTTTTGACCGCTTCTTTAATACTCTCTTTGCTGGTAAAAATAATTCTGAACTGATTTCTACCCATATGTGATTGAGATTCATATTGTTACTTTCAAACTATGTTTTTTTGGGGGGCAAAAAGAAAGGAAATTTGACATCTGAAAAAAAGATGCCGAGCGTATCTGTCCATGTCTTCGCCTGGTTGTCAGAAAGTCTGCTATAGGCAGTGATAACCATTTCTCTTATATATATATATATAAACATGTACTCACTTCTAACAAATTATGCTCTGTACCTGTAATCTATGGTTTTAAATCCTTTCTGCTCGAGAAAATTGCACTTGTCTGATCCACCAGCAGCAGCAATCACTTCTGCACCATATACATTTTTTGCAAGATCAATTGCAGCAAGTCCAAGAGCACCTCCAGCAGCCGTCACAAGTAACTTCTCTCTGTGAAAATTAAAGCTCTTGTTGCATAGAAGTGACAATGCCTTTGAGTAAAAATGTTATAGCATAATGAGATATCCAGTTGAGTGAAGTTGGTAAGGCTATGTTCCGAGAGGACATTTCAATAACATGATGAAATCTGTTAGAATTTATTTAGTATATATAATCAATTTATACCAGTCAGTATATGAGGTTTGTATTTTGTAGTTGTGACATGGGCATATACCCCCTTCGTTTTAAACAGTTTTTAATGATAACTGGGGTTACTGAATGAAAAAAATATATATATCTTAAATTGACTATGGTATATATGTAAGATGTCATCAAATTAGAATAGCCCCATGATACGCAATCTGTCATTTACAATTCTTTTCATTTTTGAGATCTAAAGCTAAATATCTACAGAATTGCCAAAAAGCACACAAAATTAAAAAAGAATTACCCGGGCTGAATTCTTGCCTTTGACTCTAATGCACCTACTGCAGTAGCATATGATGATGTTATTCCACTCGCCGCCGTGGCGAAATCCATATCGTCGGGTATTTGATAAACGACCTGACAAATAAAACTATAACTGCACCACAAAATACTGTATCTCATAAGCAAAACATAAACGACCCGTGGCATTATTTTAGCGAAAATGGCGGTCAAATTGGAGGCGTAAGTTAGTTTTACCAAAATCATTTTCGCTTGTTACACAAGAATAATCGCAAGAAGGGCAATATTAGTCGTGACAGTGTATAACTCACGTTCTCTCGTACACATGTTTCTTCTGCATGTCCAGTCATGAATTCCATTCCAACTACTCTGGTCCCTACTTTAGTCTTCGTATCTTTCCCGGTCTCAATGACGACGCCTAGTGAAGAATTTATCACAGTAAAAAAACTATAAAATTGTTAAATTATCTGGTGGCATTGGGGTGCCATTATAACATCACTTTTTTTTCAATCATGCACTATTGTCACTAAATAATAAACAGATAAATATAATAATAATAAATAAATAAAATATGAAATAAAACTAGGTTGTATTACTTTTGACACATCATACCCCCCAAAGCACTATTAATCACTGCTACATTTACCGGCAAATTCCAAGCCTGACGTAAAAGGTGGTTTATGTTTCACTTGATATAAACCGTTATTAATAAGGACATCCGCAAAGTTCACTGCTGCTGCATGAATCTTCACCCTGATCTGTAAAGATTTGTCAAATTAAAAAATTAAAGGCTTAAAAGCTTGTCATGATTAGATGGCCCTTGAACTCAGCCATATAGGCAAGCGTTCTCTGGTAGCAGTATAGGTCTCCAACACTCCAATTTACAAGAAACAAAATTAGTCAAATAGTGTAGATATATCATTTTTATCACATACAATCTTTACTAAGTTACACAATTTTCGGCACTTTACAATTTTGGTTTCTACCTAAAATTTACCGTTGAGGTCTAGATCTAGAACACAATCTATAAAAAGAAAACTAACTTGGCCCGGTTTAAGTTCGTTAGATTTTTTTTCAGTTATTTGCAATGGTTTTCCCAATTCTGTGCATGTCGCTGCTCGGTATTGTCTTTGAAAAGAATATATATTATATGAGACAATTATGGTGATCGTACATTTGAAGCTATGTGTATATCCGCGGGTTCAATCTATACGCGGATGCTAAAACCCATGGGTTAGGGTTAGTATGAGTTCAAATATCCGTAAAACAAAAACAAAAAATCATAGGTACAATAGTATGCAGGTGCAATTGTAGTGAATTCAAATGTACGTGGGTTCAAATGTAATGGAACCAACAATTATAAACGCACATTGAATCAGTGAAAAACCAGCACAAAATTTAATATTAACCGACAATCGATACAGAATTTAATTACAGTTCATGCATGCCAGGCTGTAGCTAGACGATCCTATTCCTATTTTTAAAAACATTAAATGGTCAAATAATAAGCTGGCTTCACATCCTGGGGGCATAATAATAACCTCGTTTGATTTTTTAACTACGCGCGTGTGCTTATAACGCGTGTTTAGTACGAAATTTCCTATTAACTTTCTTACCATAGTCAAATTTAGAAAATAATCTACGCGTGTGCAAACACACATTTAGTTTAACAATATATATATTAAGTGCATTTACCTAACTGAATAATATCCATTTGATGCGATGTGATGTCTCGACCAGAATTTATCTGCAAAAATTATGTGGTAATTTTTTACGCGCAAATAATATACCAATGCCTTTATTGTTTTAATATTCCTATTGCCATCCACTGTATGGCGGCTGGCAACGGTCTTTTTTCATCTGCATGACGACCAAATTCGAGGTACCATTTTGTAAAAAAAATATATTACTACTTATGGATTTTTCTAACTTACCTGAAAACTGCTTGTCTGCCTGGCAAGTGTATGCAAAAGAAACCACACCGCGCACTTTTTTTATTACATTCATATTCTAAAATATCTCAACCTCTGAGATGATGAACGTAAAACTAAGATTGCACAACGCGCAGCATCGAGCTGTGGTACATTTGACCAAAATTCCCGTAAAAGTCAATCTTTAAATACTTCGTACTCGCTTGCAAACAGTTCGTCAACAATAACGGCCTGAATCGGTGAATCAGAAATGTTGGTCGACGAATATCGGTTTGTTTAGTTTCTTTTGGCGCGAAAGTATATATCACCAGAAAAGAGAAATACAAGAAAAAATATAATTTCTATGCTTGGTTAATGAACAGATTGGCCAGTAAATCGCCGACGGTCAAAATGAAATGTAAATTACCGAAGCATAGAGGACACGCAGCTTACAGCGATTTTCGTTGACAGAGGCCATCGTTCAAATTGATTGACCGAGAAAGAAAGTTGGCAAATTAATCCCGATGCTTTCGTAAGGTTCTCTGAAAGCACTTGACATGGCGATCAAAAGCAATGAATTTTCTGTCTTAATTTATAATTTCATATTTTGATAATCCATACAGATAGTTTGATCACAGCGTAAATAAAATGGTCAGGAGCCTCGGTGACCTGTAAATATTCACTGTACTGTATTTCTATAAAAATCTATACTATTGTTCTTTTTTAACATTGTTTTGTGGAAATAAAATCTCTCTCCCCTTCCTCTTAGTAAATATACCAGTTGACGCAATACTTGAAGCAGTTCGCATGATTAGGATACATAATAAATCCACATCTCCAGGCGGATGGACAGATATATGAGAAGCCGCAATCCAATAAAATATAATACTCCCTAACAGCTGATCGGTCATTTCATTTGTGCGTTAAAAACGTGTATGAAAACTTAGAAACTACGGATCAAAATATGAGGAATTGCATGATATAATTGAGTTCATGGATACGTACAATAGGTTGCAATTAAAGATTCATAATACCCCTCGCCCTCACCAGCTGATTGTTGAAAACATGAGAAATGTACTTGTGACACTCAACGACATCTTAAACAGCTTTCTTCAGTGAACAATTATATGACTATTGAAGGAAATCTAACCACGAACCAATTTAATTAAAGCTTGGAGAAAGCAGGGGCATAGTCAGGAGGGGTTGCGGGTTGGACCCCCAATCGCATTTTATTAAAATCGCCGATTGCTTTCTTCAGCGCGACGTGATAAACAATTGCTTAATTAGTGTTCATTGTACATTTACTAATAACAGTGGTACTTCGGTTTAGAGATGTACCGATGTATCGGTATCGGGTATCGGTATCGGCAATATCGGCCAATTTTTCGGTATCGGTAGTGTATCGGTATCGGCTGAATGAAGACCGATATTTCCGATATGTTTACCTTTTTGATATGATTCAGAATGTTTTAAAAAATAAGTTGGAATACTGCTGTTTAAATTATTTTTTGCTTAGGGGAGTCGTGAACTATGAGCCACACACGTCCCAACCCCCGCGAGTAGAAACGGGAATGGGATTCTGACCTGTTCTTAGTTATTTATCAGCCAAACGCTCAACTAATTTGCTGCCAAATTTTTATATAGACGTTTTCAATATTACAAAGAAATTATGAATAAATATATCAATCGAATATTAGTGGATTCTCTAATCTGTAAAATACAAAATATGTCGTTATATTGGAACAAAATCTTGCGCACGTAACTTAATGTATCAATTTGATAGGATAAATAGGCTAAACATTTATTTATTCACCACCCTGTTAGCAAAACCTTATAAGCAGGGATGACCATACCCATCGACTATTTCGAATACATTCTAAAAATATTTTCGATACTGAAATTCCGAATACATTGTAAAATCCCCCACATAAATACTAGTCACTTTCCTAAATCCAGGGGCATACAATTTGGGCTTTGATAATATTATCATTGTAAAGCAGCCATAGGGCATATGTGATATGAATGAAATTCCTTTAACAAAGTAGATTTAATAAGCATTACGGTAAGCAACTAGGTTCCCAGTTTTAAATCATAGTGTAGAAACGTCTTTATTACCAGCATACGCACATTTTGGTATGGTGATATATTCTGACTGTTTATCGTTACGCGCTAGTGTCATCATCGACATCTTCAAGCTAAATTTCGCTCTACACAGGTATTAAATACAGTATTGTGATTACATTGATTTTAATTTCGTTTAACTATACAATTTCCTCATATATTTATTGCCGTGGCCGTCCAAACTATCTCGAAATATACGATAATATTTGCGATATATATATTATGAAATAATAAAATCAGGAACATCCTCGTCGTGTCATAGGTATTTCTAGCCAGCGCTGATTGAAATCCTTTCATGTCGACTGTAATTTATTGTCGCGACGCACGATTACGATAAAACATAAAACAAAATATATGTGAAATGTTTTCAAGTAAAACGTGGACGGCAGCGCTACGATGTTTGGGCGATATTCGATATTCTTATACTGTAATACGAAATTTGAAGGTCGCGTTATTAATATTAAATTCGAATTGGATATCCCTGCCTATGAGTTTTCCAATTGCATACCGAGATTACTAGGTCCAGTACACAATGCATCTAAATTAATTAACGCATCTGAATCTCAAACACCAATTTCCTATGATGTATTATAACCCTTTTTCAATCTGAAATAATGTGTGGTATGAATAATGCTCAACGACTAGTGTTTTAACCCGACTGCCCTGCACACATGAGGTAATATTTTCATAGTATCGGAATATCGGTATCGGAATATCGGCAATATCGGCCGTTTTGCAATATCGGCGTATCGGTATCGGTATCGGCGTTTTTAGTTGGTATCGGATCGGTATCGGTATCGGCGACAAAAGTGGTATCGGTACATCTCTACTTCGGTTGTCGCTGCTCGATAAGCAGATTTCCCCGCGACTTCCCTTCTTCAGTAAAACTGTGTACATTATCATTTTTTCGTAATTTGTGCTTGTGATATTTTTTTTTACTGGTTGGAGAAAATAAACTTGCCTTGACTTTCGGTTCTCGCGCGAAATTGTGGATTTGTTTGAAAAACGAGTTATTATATTAAAAGCATTGGCAACAAGATGCTAAAGTCAATAAAGGAGTGAATCCAAAACCAAAATTTTTGGATTGAAAAGCGGCGTTGTAAAATACTAAAAATAAAACGAAGAGGACCGCCATAGGTTTTGTTTTAGGAGGCCCGCGACAAATTGAAAATGCTTTTTTAGACATTGTAAGTCACAATTACACACATTATATTGGCTTCCCTTTGGAAATTTTACTGTTTATCGGGAAAAACGAACTGAAACAAGATATAATCGGACACATTGCCACACATTTTTATGACTGTGGCCCTTTGGAGTTTTAATCCTTTTTTTATTTTTAGTCAACGCAATGACAATCTACATTGCACACAATTAAATTAATAAATCGAGACATTTTAAATATGCCCGTATCAAATAGCTCAAAGTTGACAAATGTCAAGGTTACAAAAATCCGAATTCAATCTATTTATAATCGGGTAGTTTATCGCATGTTTTATGTCCACAGATTGCCGTAGTTTTTTCAGAGTAGTAGTTCTTTTGTTTTACCGTAAGTCTCCGGTGGGTAACCGATGGACACGGTTAAATTTCGATTCCCATTTTTGACCCCCCCCTCCCCCCCCCTTTTTAATGAAAATTCTGGCTAAGTCCCTGGGTGCAAACAAAGTATCATTATACGTTACAGTTTGTTTGATTTAAAACGCTTTGTCATATTATTTTTGAAGAAAGAGGGTAGGCTAGCTTATGAATTGGAATGGTGTGTTTATCGTACAGAAATTCAAAACAGCTTCTGATTGAAATGTGAGAACTTGTTACAAGCGAAAAGTAGATGTAATTGTAATAAAATACCATGATATACGCATCAGTCACCGGTAAGACACTATATGTTGTTGTTTGCGCACAATAAAACATAAAAGTGCGAATACGAACAATAAGTTGCAATCTATGATTTTAAAATAACCGAGGCAAATCGTTGACAACATGATTAATGTGCATGATGAGATATTAATTATTTCCACATGGGCTATTCCAAGTGACTCTACAGGACAATTCCAGAAATTTGGCATGTTGTTATATGCAATATATTTTCACACCTTCAGCTACATGTTTTGTTTCATTGTCCAATCAGTTGCTTTATGGAGTTTAAACAAAAGTTATACACAAGACTCACTTAGTGGATATAAAGTATATATATATAGTAAAATATAGCGTGAAATATCCACCATGCATTAACGTTACATTGTGTTGTGCTCTAAATTGTTGCGATGGTACAGCAGGAGCCCATACTATTTTCTGGTTCAGTAGCTGAAGGACCCCTCTATGTGTTGCTCAAGTTCCTAATGTAACACTGTAGAGTGTAGGTCCATGCCAATAATGTGCATATTGTATGTGACTCTACCGGACGTGACACTCATAGACATTTTTTCACTTCGGAACAGCGGCCTCTATCATCTCTTAAAATTCTTGTAATCAATCGTTAAATGAATGAAGACATGTCCTACAGCACTGCAAACATTTAAACTTCATTAACTTAAGTCCAGTGCATCTTTTTGAAATGAAAAAACTGTACCACACAATCAAACACTTTGTGTCACGAATTATCACAAAATATGTCAATTATACCAAATTATCTACATTTCAGGCCATTTTGTATAAACCATCAAAAACCTGTGTGAAATTTAAACTTCTTCGGTGAAATGAATGCAGGCTAATAAAATTCCAATGTTTTTTGATTTAAAAAAAATTACAAAAAAGTTGATGGAATTCAACATTTGCTTGGAATGGCCCATATGATGAAAATACTTTTCTCGAAATCAAGTCGCAAGTAGGCATAAACCCTAAACAAAGGAGAATCAGACTTCAACTATATTCAAAGACTGAAAACATTTGATTATTGGAAAGCGATATTTACCCATAGAACAGAACTTCCACCAGAAAACAATGTGTATATATATATATATATATCCACGACACCGAAATATCTGACCTGTGTAATTATTTTTTCCTACAACAGTAGTTTAAAGCCGCACCGGGCATCACAGAAATATCCAATTTGTACCGATACTCAATTGACTCCTCTGACCACGGGTACGCACTATTACATAACTGCAGTGAATGATTACTAATAAGCTTACTTCATAATGTTATTTTCTGAATTCATTAAAAGATTAGTTCAATTTAATCCATCCGACAAGTTTTAAATTTTTGAACGAATATCTAGCTTATACTGATAACAATATAAATGATGAATGGTTTATGTGTTTGCTACACCATAATATTTGTTGAGCCCGCACATCATGCACATAAATCAACCGAACTTTTGAGTGCAAAGGTGTCATATCACAAAAGTTCGAGAACCACTGTTTACGTCTTACGACATCTAAATTTCCATGTTTTGTGGCATCTCAGAAATTTTGCATAATAGATACTTTTTCAGTTATATATATAACAAATGTAAAGTGATGATAACTGCCGTAGGAAGCTTATATTATATTAATTTATTACATATTTATACTTTTTCGCTTATCGTGAGCATTTTCGATCAATAGCCATTTTGAAGTTTCTGTAAGTTTTTACGCAATTATTATATCAGATGTTGTGGGACAATATGACTTCTTAAATTCTTTCGATTTTCCTTATAGCTACCCATTCGCCACAAACAGTGTATTGTTTATGTATCGTATTACAAACACAATGTATAGATGCAACACGCATTGGTACGGAATATACACGGATATGAAATGGATTGGCGGTGTTTGTACATCACTTCAATGTCCGTATATATATATATATATATATATAACTCTATTACGGTAGTTAAACGGACCTGCCATAATTGCAGTACTTAAGCGGACGTCGTTCTTGTGTCCGTATCATTGTTTTTAAATACGTACTTGGAGAGCGCGAGAGCCGTTGACAACTACGGAGAAAAAGAGTCAACACAATCCTCTCGATAACAGATATAAAATTTTTGTCCGCTTAATTCGTCCACTTAATTCAGACCACCATGTGTTTTAGCCTATTTCGGCACTAAGCCGGACCCCTCTTATATGTCGCCCTGGATGTCTACATAAATGATGCTGCTTTTATTTTATTACGCATTTTAAAGCGTATGACCTCGCTTTAATTTCCGATGGATTCGAACCATTTAGCATTATTTATCACAGAAAATAGCATTTTTTTTTCAATGTTCAGTATTTTGTGCAAGGGAGATAGATGCACTGTGTTTGGTGTAGGAAATAATCTTCCATGTCAAAAAATACTCAAAATGCAACGTGAAGGTAGACAAATCGAAACAAATTGATTCAAACGTAATATATATTTGAAACTGAGAAATACACAGAGCATATCACAAATGTTCGCCTATTCCAACCCTATGGTGTAACATATAGATTGAACAGATGCTATGTTGTGAGTGTCACGATATCAATACCAAGTCAAAATTATTGCATTCAAATAATATTGATAAACTTTGCGCAAAATATATCTCAAAAATCCGCATATCTATATGGCTAGTTATTAAGCGTGACATATAATTGAAAAACGAAATTTTGAAATGCCATACATATTGAGAAACAATACACAAAATATATTTCAAATGTATCACCAATTTGATTGCTAAAGTGTGAAATATTATTTTAAAAAGGAAGTGTGGTATATAATAGTAAAATAAAAAATGAAAGTGCTAATATTATTGAAAAACAATAAAAGAAAATTATATATACGCAGAAGGGGACCGCAGAATGAAATTCATGTCATTAATGAAGACAAAAATCACACAAATTCGATTTCAAATGTTCATCTATTCGGTCACTCAAATGTGGCACGTAATTGAAAAATGAACACCAGCCCTATTGAGAAACATTACACAAAATATATCTCAAATGTCCACTTATCCGGCATTTAAGTGTGGCATATAACAATTAAAATAAAAATTCTGAAATCATATTGAGAAATATTACACAAAGTATATCTCAAATGTCCACCTATCCGGCCACACTCTGAAATCATATTGAGAAATATTACACAAAGTATATCTCATATGTCCACCTATCCGGCCACCTAAGTGTGGCATACAAGAATTGAAATGAAAATTTTGAAATCCTATCGAGAAATATCACACAAAGTATATCTCAAATGTCCACCTATCCGGCCACCTAGGTGTGGCATAAAGCATTAAAATGAAAATTCTGAAATCATATTGAGAAACATTACACAAAGTATATCTCAAATGTTCACCTATCCGGCCATCTAAGTGTGGCATAAAGCATTAAAATGAAAATTCTGAAATCATATTGAGAAAAATTACACAAAATATATTTCAAATGTCCACCTATCCGGCCACCTAAATGTGGCATACAAGAATTAAAATGAGAATTTTGAAATCATATTGAGAAATGTCACACAAAGTATATCTCAAATGTCCACCTATCCGGCCACCTAAGTGTGGCATAAAGCATCAAAATGAAAACTCTGAAATCATATTGAGAAATATTACACAAAGTATATCTCAAATGTCCACCTATCCGGCCACCTAAGTGTGGCATAAAGCATTAAAATGAAAACTCTGAAATCATATTGAGAAATATTACACAAAGTATATCTTAAATGTCCACCTATCCGGCCACCTAGGTGTGGCATAAAGCATTAAAATGAAAATTCTGAAATCATATTGAGAAATATTACACAAAATATATTTTGAATGTCCACCTATCCGGCCACCTAAGTGTGGCATACAAGAATTAAAATAAAAATTCTGAATTCATATTGAGAAATATCACAAACTTTATCTCAAATGTCCACCTATCCGGCCACCTAAGTGTGGCATAAAACAATAAAATGAAAATTCTGGAATCATATTGAGAAACATTACACGAAGTATATCTCAAATGTCCACCTATCCGGCCACCTAAGTGTGGCATAAAACAATAAAATGAAAATTCTGGAATCATATTGAGAAACATTACACAAAGTATATTTCAAATGTCCACCTATCCGGCCACCTAAGTGTGGCATAAAACATTAAAATGAAAATTCCGAAATCCTAATGAGAAACATTATGCGAAGTATAAATCAAATGTCCACCTATCCGGCCACCTAAGTGTGGCATACAAGAATTGAAATGAAAATTTTTAAATCATATTGAGAAACATTACACAAAGTATATCTCAAATGTCCACCTATCCGGCCACCTAAGTGTGACATACAAGAATTGAAATGAAAATTCTGAAATCATATTGAGAAACATTACACAAAGTATATCTCAAATGTCCACCTATCCGGCCACCTAAGTGTGGCATACAAGAATTGAAATGAAAATTTTGAAATCCTATCGAAAAATATCACACAAAGTATATCTCAAATGTCCACCTATCCGGCCACCTAGATGTGGCATAAAGCATTAAAATGAAAATTCTGAAATCATATTGAGAAACATTACACAAAGTCTATCTCAAATGTTCACCTATCCGGCCATCTAAGTGTGGCATAAAGCATTAAAATGAAAATTCTGAAATCATATTGAGAAAAATTACACAAAATATATTTCAAATGTCCACCTATCCGGCCACCTAAATGTGGCATACAAGAATTAAAATGAAAATTTTGAAATCATATTGAGAAATATCACACAAAGTATATCTCAAATGTCCACCTATCCGGCCACCTAAGTGTGGCATAAAGCATTAAAATGAAAACTCTGAAATCATATTGAGAAATATTACACAAAGTATATCTCAAATGTCCACCTATCCGGCCACCTAAGTGTGGCATAAAGCATTAAAATGAAAACTCTGAAATCATATTGAGAAATATTACACAAAGTATATCTTAAATGTCCACCTATCCGGCCACCTAGGTGTGGCATAAAGCATTAAAATGAAAATTCTGAAATCATATTGAGAAATATTACACAAAATATATTTTGAATGTCCACCTATCCGGCCACCTAAGTGTGGCATACAAGAATTAAAATAAAAATTCTGAATTCATATTGAGAAATATCACAAACTTTATCTCAAATGTCCACCTATCCGGCCACCTAAGTGTGGCATAAAACAATAAAATGAAAATTCTGGAATCATATTGAGAAACATTACACGAAGTATATCTCAAATGTCCACCTATCCGGCCACCTAAGTGTGGCATAAAACAATAAAATGAAAATTCTGGAATCATATTGAGAAACATTACACAAAGTATATCTCAAATGTCCACCTATCCGGCCACCTAAGTGTGGCATAAAACATTAAAATGAAAATTCCGAAATCGTAATGAGAAACATTATGCGAAGTATAAATCAAATGTCCACCTATCCGGCCACCTGAGTGTGGCATACAAGAATTGAAATGAAAATTCTTAAATCATATTGAGAAACATTACACAAAGTATATCTCAAATGTCCACCTATCCGGCCATCTAAGTGTGACATACAAGAATTGAAATGAAAATTCTGAAATCATATTGAGAAACATTACACAAAGTATATCTCAAATGTTCACCTATCCGGCCACCTAAGTGTGGCATAAAACAATCACAATGAAAATTCTGAAATCATATTGAGAAACATTACACAAAGTATATCTCAAATGTCTACCTATCCGGCCACCTAAGTGTGGCATAAAACGATCACAATGAAAATTCTGAAAGCATACAACTATTGAAACCAATTCCTGAAATCATATTGAGAAATCTTACACAAAATATAACTCAAATGTCAACTTATTCGACCGCTTTAGTGTGTGAAATATAACTAAAATACGAAATTTCGAATACTAATCATATTTTGATGTTGTGGAGAATTGCTCAAAATTTATCTCAAATGTTCACCTATCCGATAATTTGAGAGTGACAAATATTTTAAAACAAAATTTTGAAACCATATTGAGGAACAATACAGAAAATATATCGCAAATCGTCATTTACTCAGCTACGTAAGTGTGTCATGTAAATGCAAAATGATATTTTGGAATGACAATAATATTAGGAAGCATTCAAAAAAAATTTCAACCATCCGACCATTTCAGAAGGTATGTAAAACACGAAATTCTCTAAAAAAATATCGAGAACCATTACACACAACATATCTCAAATGTTCAATTAAGTGACGTTTTCAGTGGGGCCTATAAATGCGAAATGAAATTTTGCCATGTCAACTAAAATGAGAAACATTACACCAATTATAACTCAAATGTCTACCTATCAAGGCGCGCTTAAGTATAGCAGTGATTATACAGTCAACTATACAAGCGATCAACATGAAATTATTCAACCCCGATATCAATTTAGAATCTTTGCACAATTTATTTAAAATTTTTGCACCAACTCGGAATACAAAAACATGATTGATATTTTGAATTTATAATTAAATAGTAAAAATGTATGCCAAGTATGTATACGAATGTGGATATGCCCACTAGATTAAGTTGTTGAGGAGAGACAAAATTATGTGCTCACTGCCGGTTCATCTTTATGAATTATACAGAGATGACTTAAAGCTTTACAATAAACTTCTCGCAAGATATACAAAGCCGTGCAATTATTTTTCTTTTCGTCGTTTCTTTTCTGGTTCACGTTTATTTAGAAGCTTTTTTGGAATTGATTTACAGCCCTTTTCTTTTCCGTATGTATGATTTTCTTTTAAGTCACTTACATTGCTTATTGAAAGTGATTCTGAAGATGGTGCGGTATAGTCTGTTGACTAATCTGAAACTTTGGTCAAAAATACATGCATAAGTCACAAAACATCATCACAGTGTTCTAGTCCAATTCAGAATTACGGTACTCTTGATTGACCGAACAAACGAAGTGTTTGAAATGGGGAATTGCATTATTACTCAAATAAAACAGTGAGGGCTCCCGAAGTATGCGAACAAAGATGGCGGACATCGGAATGTAATATGTGTACTAGGTTAGGGTTAGTCCATAATTTTAGGTATAAATACTACGGGAGGCTCTTGGCTAGTCTTCGAACTGATAATAGGACTAAAATAAGGAAAACTGGAAAAAATTATCGCCTAACCCTAACCTGTTACCCATGTTACGTTCCGATGTCCGTCATGTTGGTTCGCATACTTCGGGAGCACCAAACAGTGTTTTTAAACGGAGCACTACAATTATTCGTAGATAGCCGCGCTATTTGTGATGGGCTACAATTGATATTATGATTTGGTTTATTACCATTCATTGGTATCAATTTGAGATACCGTATTCAATTAAAAACAAGCATAGCAAACTAATTTAATCACCTCCTGGCACAGCGTTCTCCGAATCACTACCCGCATTTCCGTCTGCCAAGTTCTGAAACGTAGGCCATCTCGTTGGAGAGTCACTTACATGTGAACAAAAAATACAGCCCAGTAAATAGCTAGATGAGGATGGTAAAATAACACAGGGATATGTGCCAAATCACAAAACAAAATTGCTAGCAATGCAATTCTTTAAAACTGTTTTCCGAAGATAAAATATTCTAATCTAATATGAAGCGGTGTATTAGATATTTTTATTTATACAAAGCTATACAAACCTATATAAAGTGGCGTCAACCACTCGCTTCTCGTATCTCCTTCTGTTTCGAGAAAAATTTGAATTCATTGAATTTTCACAATCTTCGTTTGTATTGTCATCTGGATTTAGAAATCCTTCTGAATTACACACTCTTACAAACGCAAACCCAGTCGTAGCAATATTTTGATGGTCAGATCAGAACTACGACCAGTAAAAGCATAACAGTATATATCAGTAGTCTTTTGATAATCAGGAATAAGTGAAAAAGTCTTGCAAAATAAGTTTCTGCAAGACTAACCACTTATCCTTCTTCTATGCTTTTGTGTCGGCGGATCCGTATGCATATAGTGCAAGGATGCTGTAGCAAGAGTAAAGATAACTATCCTACAGTCCTAAGTGATTCAAGAGTCTTGATGCACACTAACACAATTATATTTCTGTAACGTTTCGTCTGACCAAGATCAGACTCCTTCAGACATACATAGTAAATATAATTGTGTTAGTGTGCAGCAAGACTCTTGAATCACTTAGAACAAAAATATAGTAGCCCTATTATTAAAAATCGTTATGACTAATCACCTTATCCGATGCGTGATGATTTCCAGCAGCATTCTTCGGTGACATTGAAAACCTTGTTTCAAGTTATTATGACTCGACTTCAACTCACTGGGTAATTGATAACACCTGACACAAAAGACTTGGATCGCTTCTCCAAACACAACTGTTCTATTTTATCTAAATTTCTGCAATCATGATTGCACGCACTCATATGAAGATCCCGATCCCCTCACGGCGTCCAGGTTACTTGCGAACAAAACGGCAAACGTGGTAGGTAAAGTTCTTGGCAAACCCGACAGTTTTACTATTGCGACACAAAGCCTTTTTAGTACGGAGTTGTGAATTGAGGTCCTTTTCAGTTTATTGAGCTTATATTGCAAAAAACAGAACGAACGATCTTCATGTTCTGCCTGGTTATTGTATCAAAATTATCAATCCTACTCTCCAAAAATCGTAAAGACATATACCGAAAAATTAAAAGATTTTCGCGTAAACAAAATGTCCGCTTAGTGTACGAAAATTATACCCGTTGATTATAAACCAGCAGAACTACTGTCCCCTTAAAGTTGGCGAAAATATGCAGATATTTTAAAAATATTGAAAGAACATATTGTTTTTGATACTGTTTTATCAGAGAAAAAGAGATTTCAGCAAAAAATAGCAAAACGTTTTAATTATGGAACGTGGAATAATTAAGCGGACAGGAAAATGTCTACCCAATTTTTCCGTCTACATAACTGTCGCTTTTTTAGCACGGTATGTCTACTTAACTACCGTATTAGATATATATATATATATATATATTTATATATATATATATAACTCTATTACGGTAGTTAAACGGACCTGCCATAATTGCAGTACTTAAGCGGACGTCGTTCCTGTGTCCGTATCATTGTTTTTAAATACGTACTTGGAGAGCGCGAGATCCGTTGACAACTACGGAGAAAAAGAGTCAACACAATCCTCTCGATAACAGATATAAAATTTTTGTCCGCTTAATTCGTCCACTTAATTCAGACCACCAAATGTTTTAGCCTATTTCGGCACTAAGCCGGACCCCTCTTATATGTCGCCCTGGATGTCTACATAAATGATGCTGCTTTTATTTTATTACGCATTTTAAAGCGTATGACCTTGCTTTAATTTCCGATGGATGCGAACCATTTAGCATTATTTATCACAGAAAATAGCATTTTTTTTCAATGTTCAGTATTTTGTGCAAGGGAGAGGCACTGTGTTTGGTGTAGGAAATAATCTTCCATGTCAAAAAATACTCAAAATGCAACGTGAAGGTAGACAAATCGAAACAAATTGATTCAAACGTAATGTATATTTGAAACTGAGAAATACACAGAGCATATCACAAATGTTCGCATATTCCAACCCTATGGTGTAACATATAGATTAAACAGATGCTATGTTGTGAGTGTCACAAACTTTATCTCAAATGTCCACCTATCCGGCCTTTTAAGTTATACAAATAATTGTAAATGGGAATTCTGGTATGTCATTAATGAAGACAAAAATCACACAAATTCGATTTCAAATGTTCATCTATTCGGTCACTCAAATGTGGCACGTAATTGAAAAATGTACACCAGCCCTATTGAGAAACATTACACGAAATATATCTCAAATGTCCACTTATCCGGCATTTAAGTGTGGCATATAACAATTAAAATAAAAATTCTGAAATCATATTGAGAAATATTACACAAAGTATATCTCAAATGTCCACCTATCCGGCCACCTAAGTGTGGCATACAAGAATTGAAATGAAAACTCTTAAATCATATTGAGAAATATTACACAAAGTATATCTCAAATGTCCACCTATCCGGCCACCTAAGTGTGGCATACAAGAATTGAAATGAAAATTTTGAAATCCTATCGAGAAATATCACACAAAGTATATCTCAAATGTCCACCTATCCGGCCACCTAAGTGTGGCATAAAGCATTAAAATGAAAATTCTGAAATAATATTGAGAAACATTACACAAAGTATATCTCAAATGTCCACCTGTGTGGCATAAAGCATTAAAATGAAAAATCTGAAATCATATTGAGAAATATTACACAAAATATATTTTAAATGTCCACCTATCCGGCCACCTAAATGTGGCGTACAAGAATTAAAATGAAAATTTTGAAATCATATTGAGAAATATCACACAAAGTATATCTCAAATGTCCACTTATCCGGCCACCTAAGTGTGGCATAAAGCATTAAAATGAAACTCTGAAATCATATTGAGAAATATTACACAAAGTATATCTTAAATGTCCACCTATCCGGCCACCTAAGTGTGGCATAAAGCATTAAAATGAAAATTCTGAAATCATATTGAGAAATATTACACAAAATATATTTTGAATGTCCACCTATCCGGCCACCTAAGTCTAAGTGTGGCATACAAGAATTGGAATGAAAATTCTGAAATCATATTGAGAAATATCACAAACTTTATCTCAAATGTCCACCTATCCGGCCACCTAAGTGTGGCATAAAGCATTAAAATGAAAATTCTGGAATCATATTGAGAAACATTACACGAAGTATATCTCAAATGTCCACCTATCCGGCCACCTAAGTGTGGCATAAAACAATAAAATGAAAATTCTGGAATCATATTGAGAAACATTACACAAAGTATATCTCAAATGTCCACCTATCCGGCCACCTAAGAGTGGCATAAAACATTAAAATGAAAATTCCGAAATCGTAATGAGAAACATTATGCGAAGTATAAATCAAATGTCCACCTATCCGGCCACCTAAGTGTGGCATACAAGAATTGAAATGAAAATTCTTAAATCATATTGAGAAACATTACACAAAGCATATCTCAAATGTCCACCTATCTGGCCACCTAAGTGTGGCATACAAGAATTGAAATGAAAATTCTGAAATCATATTGAGAAACATTACACAAAGTATATCTCAAATGTTCACCTATCCGGCCACCTAAGTGTGGCATAAAACAATCACAATGAAAATTATGAAATCGTATTGAGAAACATTACACAAAGTATATCTCAAATGTCTACCTATCCGGCCACCTAAGTGTGGCATAAAACGATCACAATGAAAATTCTGAAATGATATTGAAGAACATTACACAAAATATATATCTCAAATGTCCGAATACCCGACTACCTAAGTGTAGCATACAACTATTGAAACCAATTCCTGAAATCATATTGAGAAATCTTACACAAAATATATCTCAAATGTCAACTTATTCGACCGCTTTAGTGTGTGAAATATAACTAAAATACGAAATTTCGAATACTAATTATATTTTGATGTTGTGGAAAATTGCCCAAAATTTATCTCAAATGTTCACCTATCCGATAACTTGAGAGTGACAAATATTATAAAACAAAATTTTGAAACCATATTGAGGAACAATACAGAAAATATATCGCAAATCGTCATCTACTCAGCTACGTAAGTGTATCATGTAAATGCAAAATGATATTTTGGAATGACAATAATATTGGGAAGCATTCAAAAAAAATTTCAACCATCCGACCATTTCAGAAGGTATGTAATTAAAACACGAAATTCTCTAAAAAAATATCGAGAACCATTACACACAACATATCTCAAATGTTCAATTAAGTGGCGTTTTCAGTGGGGCCTATAAATGCGAAATGAAATTTTGCCATGTCAACTAAAATGAGAAACATTACACCAATTATAACTCAAATGTCTACCTATCAAGGCGCGCCTAAGTATAGCAGTGATTATACAGTCAACTATACAAGCGATCAACATGAAATTATTCAACCCCGATATCAATTTAGAATCTTTGCACAATTTATTTAAAATTTTTGCACCAACTCGGAATACAAAAACATGATTGTTATTTTGAATTTATAATTAAATAGTAAAAATGTATGCCAAGTATGTATACGAATGTGGATATGCCCACTAGATTAAGTTGTTGAGGAGAGACAAAATTATGTGCTCACTGCCGGTTCATCTTTATGAATTATACAGAGATGTCTTGAAGCTTTACAATAAACTTCTCGCAAGATATACAAAGCCGTGCAATTATTTTTCTTTTCGTCGTTTCTTTTCTGGTTCACGTTTATTTAGAAGCTTTTTTTGGAATTGATTTACAGCCCATTTCTTTTCCGTATATATGATTATCTTTTAAGTCACTTACATTGCTTATTGAAAGTGATTCTGAAGATGGTGCGGTATAGTCTGTTGACTAATCTGAAACTTTGGTCAAAAATACATGCATAAGTCACAAAACATCATCACAGTGTTCTAGTCCAATTCAGAATTACGGTACTCTTGATTGACCGAACAAACGAAGTGTTTGAAATGGGGAATTGCATTATTACTCAAATAAAACAGTGGGGGCTCCCGAAGTATGCGAACCAAGATTGCGGACATCGGAATGTAATATGTGTACTAGGTTAGGGTTAGGCCATAATTTTAGGTATAAATACTACGGGAGGCTCTTGGCTAGTCTTCGAACTGATAATAGGACTAAAATAAGGAAAACTGGAAAAAAATTATCGCCTAACCCTAACCTGTTACCCATGTTACGTTCCGATGTCCGCCATCTTGGTTCGCATACTTCGGGAGCACCAAGCAGTGTTTTTAAACGGTGCACTACAATTATTCGTAGATAGCTGCGCTATTTGTGATGGGCTACAATTGATATTATGATTTGGTTTATTACCATTCATTGGTATCAATTTGAGATACCGTGTTTAATTAAAAACAAGCATAGCAAACTAATTTAATCACCTCCTGGCACAGCGTTCTCCGAATCACTACCCGCATTTCCGTCTGCCAAGTTCTGAAACGTAGGCCATCTCGTTGGAGAGTCACTTACATGTGAACAAAAAATACAGCCCAGTAAATAACTAGATGAGGATGGTAAAATAACACAGGGATATGTGCCAAATCACAAAACAAAATTGCTAGCAATGCAATTCTTTAAAACTGTTTTCCGAAGATAAAATATTCTAATCTAATATGAAGCGGTGTATTAGATATTTTTATTTATACAAAGCTATACAAACCTATATAAAGTGGCGTCAACCACTCGCTTCTCGTATCTCCTTCTGTTTCGAGAAAAATTTGAATTCATTGAATTTTCACAATCTTCGTTTGTATTGTCATCTGGATTTAGAAATCCTTCTGAATTACACACTCTTACAAACGCAAACCCAGTCGTAGCAATATTTTGATGGTCAGATCAGAACTACGACCAGTAAAAGCATAACAGTATCAGTAGTCTTTTGATAATCAGGAATAAGTGAACAATCTCAAAAACGAAAATGTATGCTAATGATTTGGTTTCTGCAAGACTAACTACTTATCCTTCTTCTATGCTTTTGTGTCGGCGGATCCGTATGCATATAGTGCAAGGATGCTGTAGCAAGAGTAAAGATAACTATCCTACAGTCCTAAGTGATTCAAGAGTCTTGCTGCACACTAACACAATTATATTTCTGTAACGTTTCGTCTGACCAAGATCAGACTCCTTCAGACATACATAGTAAATATAATTGTGTTAGTGTGCAGAAAGACTCTTGAATCACTTAGGAATATAATATAGTAGCCCTAATATTAAAAATCGTTATGACTAATCACCTTATCCGATGAGTGATGATTTCCAGCAGCATTCTTCGGTGACGTTGAAAACCTTGTTTCAAGTTATTATGACTCGACTTCAACTCACTGGGTAATTGATAACACCTGACACAAAAGACTTGGATCGCTTCTCCAAACACAACTGTTCTATTTTATCTAAATTTCTGCAATCACGCACTCATGAAGATCCCGATCCCCTCACGGCGTCCAGGTTACTTGCGAACAAAATGGCAAACGTGGTAGGTAAAGTTCTCGGCAAACCCAACAGTTTTACTATTGCGACACAAAGCCTCTTTAGTACGGAGTTGTGAATTGAGGTCCTTTTCAGTTTATTGAGCTTATATTGCAAAAAACAGAACGAACGATCTTCATGTTCTGCCTGGTTATTGTATCAAAATTATCAATCCTACTCTCCAAAAATCGTAAAGACATATACCGAAAAATTAAAAGATTTTCGCGTAAACAAAATGTCCGTTTAGTGTACGAAAATTATACCCGTTGATTATAAACCAGCAGAACTACTGTCCCCTTAAAGTTGGCAAAAATATGCAGATATTTTAAAAATATTGAAAGAACATATTGTTTTTGATACTGTTTTATCAGAGAGAAAGAGATTTCAGCAAAAAATAGCAAAACGTTTTAATTATGGAACGTGGAATAATTAAGCGGACAGGAAAATGTCTACCCAATTTTTCCGTCTACATAACTGTCGCTTTTTTAGCACGGTATGTCTACTTAACTACCGTATTAGATATATATATATATACTTGGTTGACTGTTTATGCATATATATGACTTTGGTATGTACATCAATTGAATTGACTATAGGTACATATGACATTAGTTGTATATGTACTCTATATTAAGTCGGCTGCATATAACTTTGACTTTATTATGAATGTCGCTTAAATGCATTCATATATATATAGTTCACTATACATAATATGACATTGGTTGAATATTTACATCACTCGAATGGCTGTATAGCCAACTGTATGTTAAGTTAGTTTTATAAGCATATGACATTGACTGTGTGTACATTGCTTGAATGGTCGTATATGTATATATTGATTTGGCTATATATGCATATGGAATTGGCTGTTTAAACACACCACTCAAATAGCTGTATTTGTATATTAAGTTGGCTGTATATGCATATGACATTGGTTGTATATGCATATTTGGTTGGCTCCCTATATACTGTTATGTATATGATGAGTTTGTGGTATATGCATATTTTGACTGATTTTGCACATTCGGCCCGCGGCGCTCCACTGAATTATCACTCGAATGGCTGTATAGCCAACTGTATGTTAAGTTGGTTTTATAAGCATATGACATTGACTGTGTGTACATTGCTTGAATGGCCGTATATGTATATATTGATTTGGCTATATATGCATATGGAATTGGCTGTTTAAACACACCACTCAAATAGCTGTATTTGTATATTAAGTTGGCTGTATATGCATATGACATTGGTTGTATATGCATATTTGGTTGGCTCCCTATATACTGTTATGTATATGATGAGTTTGTGGTATATGCATATTTTGACTGATTTGGCACATTCGGCCCGCGGCGCTCCACTCTCCACTCGCTCAAAATCTATAGGCTTCTGGTCCGAAGTAAGATGCATGCACATGCAAAATTTGGAGCAGATTCAACCACGCGTTCGCGAGATATCGCGTTCATCTAACAGACACACACACAGACATACATACATACAGACAAATACCTATCAATATACTTACCGATCTTAAGATCGATAAGTAACTAACAATTTAGTGAACAGCTTACAATTCAATTATAGTTAGACAAGTGACAACAAAACGCAGAAAAGTTGATGTCGAGTGCACGGGTTCAATGGCGCAGAAAATATTCAATGCAATGTGGAAATAAAATCCATATTCTATTCGAAAGATGGATCCATGCTTGATTTTTATAAAAAGTATCTTTTGTAGGAAACTCTATTCAAATTTGACTAACCATGCCATAAAATTCGCATCGATGTTTGGAAGTAGGCTGCATATGTGTCCGAACTCCGAACAATTATTTTCGAAAAAGAACATTACAAAAAACAAGCTGAGTGATGCTCTTTTGAAAAATGTTTTAATCTTGGCTTCATGCTGCCTGATGTCGAAAAGCTATTAAGCGTAATGCAACATAAGGTGTCCCATTAAATGTCATTTGTAATATATTTGCGGCTCGCCAAGACTTGTAATCCCTATTGTCGACCCCTGTTGTAAATGGACGCATTTTAACCCTCAATAAAGATTTTGCTGCCTCTCCAAAAATCTCCATTTGTATTTTAGTGTATACCGGAGTTTTAAATAAACTTTTGATGTCATGTTCAAGATATTTGCTTCACTTTTCAGTGACATTAGTAAGGCACGTCATTAGGAGATGTTTCTCTCGGCATGCAGCCGAAGTTAATCAATCTGCCCCAGGGATCGGTCTTTTCTACACATACTCAGGGTAATGAAACGAAGTGTGGTCTTTGAGGGTTCCTGTTCTATAGATATAGGCATTTATTGACATTAAAATACCCTTATGGTTCGTGAATCTTTCTATTTTACTTTAATTAATTATGTGGTTTAATTGACGTTTTGTGAATAATAATGTATTTATCGTACTGAACAGAATCAAAAAAATTGTATAAAAGTTGTCATTTGATGCAAGTTTATATTGCACAGTTTCAAATACGTAATATTCTTCACTGCAGATTAAGGCTATAGGAAGGTTTTCATCACTGAATTTCGATAACAACTTTTCCAATGGATTTGCGCTTCATTATGTATGCGAATGCATCATTGATCTGTTGAATTATGTATGAAGAATTATGTTTTGAAGCATGTCAGTTACTAATTGGCGAAATTATTTATTTTTCGAAGCAATTATATTACTATGAGTATCAGTTGTTGTACCAATTTATGTTTAATAGAAAATAATTATTAATTGGATAGGGAGTCCTACTCCCCAAACCGCCAGGTTGAAATACAGTTTTACTTAATTTAAACAAGTACGATTGGATGCTTACATTATCTAGCGAAAATGTTGCTCCGATATAAGGATTGATTTTTCCCTCAGTAAAATATCGGAATGCTTCATTAATAGTCCACCTGGAAATATAATACGCTCATGAAACTCATTTGCCCAACGCAAATCCACAACTAATGAACAGTCGCACTAAAATTGATAGGAACTGTTTAAGTCAACCGATCTCAAATAAATATTTCGCCTACTGGCGAAAAATGTAATTTTTATCCCCTGAAAATTTCAAGGCAGTAGGTCCAGTATTTAAAAAAAAAAAATTTTTTTATAACGATATGAAAAAAAATGCGAACAAGAACAACATAATAACAAACCTCCTCATAGGTGAACTTCGTGTCCAAAAATAGTTATTAAATTTCAAGTTAATATAGAAGTATTTTAATGAGATTGGTTTAGCAATGACTCACCGTTCGTATGAAACGTCATATTTATGGTATATACCCCAGTAGAATCCAGTAACAGTTATGTTTTTCACCAACATATGATTAACTGGAACTGAAGGAAATTTTCCTGTACTAAACCCAAGTGAGAGTAATCTTCCATCTACCGCCATACTGAAACATTTTCAACTTTGTTCAAAATGAAAGCCCCCATCTCGTAAGGACGGTAAACTATAATTTTCAAATATTTATTAATATATCACAACACGGCAAAAAATGTGTTCTATTTATTGTTAAGAACTAGAGTCATTTATCATTATAATGCCCCAAACTCGATACGAGTAGTTTATTTGAGAAATATTCTTTTACTGTCCCCATTTGGTATTGAATCATATAAATATATATACGAGGTCTCCATGCTACGTTGTTTACTCCATAAAAATACCTCTTGAAACACTCCATAAAATGATCTCCTCCATTTGAATCAAGTGCAACGTCCACTCCTTTAGGATGAGCTTTTTTAACCGCTTCTTTAATACTCTCTTTGCTGGTAAAAAAAAATGTGGACTGATTTCTTACTCATATGTGATTCATATAGTTACTTTCAAACTATGTTTTTTTAGCAAAAAGAACGGAAATTGCAACATAAATGTGAAATTCGACATCTGAAAAAAGATGCCAAGCGTATCTGTTCATGTTTTCGCCCGGTTATAAGAAAGTCGGCTATAGGCAGCGAAAACCATATATATTTTAATACCTGGAGGTCACAGACTAATCAAGCATGAAACGGCTTGGGGGTTACAAAACTGTTTCAAGGCTGATATATTTTTTCTTGTAGTATTTATATGTACTCACTTCTACGTCACAAATTTTGCTCTGTACCTGTAATCTATGGTTTTGAATCCTTTCTGCTCAAGAAAATTGCATTTGTCTGTTCCACCAGCAGCAGCAATCACTTCTGCACCATATACATTTTTTGCAAGATCAATTGCAGCAAGTCCAAGAGCACCTCCAGCAGCCGTCACAAGTAACTTTTCTCTGTGAAAATTAAAGCCTTTGTTGCATACAAGTTACAATGCCTTAGAAGTAAAAATCTTATAGCATAATGAGATATCCAGTTAAGTGAGGCTATGTTCCGAGAAGACATTTCAAAATTGTTAAAATTTATTCAGTATACATACTCAATTTATACCAGTCAGTATATTAGGTTTGTATTTTGTAGTTGTGACATAGGCATATACCCCATTCGTTTTAAATGTTTTTCAATAACAACTGGGGTTACTGAATGAATAATAATATCTCAATAAATTACATGGGTATGTAACAGGTCATCGAATACAAATAGCCCGATGATACGCAATTTGTCATTTACAGTTCCTCGCCATCGTCGAGCTCTAAAGCTAAATATCTACAGAATTGCCAAAAAGTAAACAAAACTAAAAAAAATTACCCGGGCCGAATTCTTGCCTTTGACTCTAATGCACCTACCGCAGTTGCATATGATGATGTTATTCCACTCGCCGCCGTGGCAAAATTCATATTGTCGGGTATTCGATGAACTACCTAACAAATGAAACCAAATTTGCATAAGTGACTCCTGCATCACAAAATACTGTATTTCATAAGCAAAACATGACCGGTCCGTGGCATTCATTGAGCAAAAACGGCGGTCACATTGGCGTTTGTTTTACCAGAAGCGTTTCCGGTTATTACACGTGATTAATCGCAAGAAGGGGGAATATAAGTCGTTATAGAGTACCACTCACGTTCTCTTGTACACATGTTTCTTCTGCATGTCCAGTCATGAATTCCATTCCAACTACCCTGGTACCTACTTTAGTCTTCGTATCTTTCCCGGCCTCAATGACGACGCCTAGTGAAAAATTTTCGGTTATACGTTTTGGTTTTTGACACATCAGTAACGCAAAGCACTGTTAAATTTACCAGCAAATTCCAAGCCTGACGTAAAAGGTGGTTCATGTTTCACTTGATATAAACCGTTATTTATGAGAACATCCGCAAAGTTCACTCCTGCTGCATGAATCTTCACCCTAATCTGTAAAGATTTTTCAAATTAAAAAAAACGGAAAAATAAATCGACCTGCCGTGGGCAGATGAGCCTTGAACTCAGCCACATACTAGTCTCAATATGATTCTCCAACACACAATCAATCTATTAATACTAGAGTTTACGAGTAACAAATTAGTCAAATAGCAAACGAATAGCAAATCAAAAATAGCAAATCATTTTTATCCCATACAATCCTTTTTTTTCTTTGGTAAGACAATTTGCTAGGTTATATATATATATATTTATCGTGGAGGTCAATAATACAATCTATAAAAAGTAAACTAACTTGGTCCGGTTTAAGTTCTTTTGATTTTTCTTCAGTTATTTGCAAAGGTTTTCCCAATTCTGAGCATGTCGCTGCTCGGTAATGTCTTTAAAAATAGTTAAAGTATATCGGATTTAAAGTTTTATTGGACACAAAGTGTACATAGAGATTGTTTTTTTAAATTCTTGTTGCTACTGTTGAAAAATACTAGGCGCGTAAGGACCTCATCGTATCGGCGTCGCTGCGTTCAATCTTCGGGTACGTATATTTGAGTATTACTCTCTCGTATTTTATTGCAAACTCAGGATTAAAAATTAAGTAATTGTTGAACATAAGCCGTGTTGGCCAATACAGATGCGTTTCTTATGTACTTTCTTATGAAGTGCAGAATGCAAACGTATAAAAATATGTCATACCGAATGAAATATCATGATTTTTTTATCGCGATTCCACGCCGACAAATAAATGAATGCATACCTTTGCTCAGCCTTTGCTTGAATATTGAATGAATAGCCCTTAGTCATTTAAAACTCATCCTACGCGCAAAAATAAAAGTGATGTAAAAACTTTTTTTCAACATTAGCTCTTATGGGAAATGTGATCAGCAGAGCAGAAATTTGCATTTTATGTAATTTTTTAGATATCTTTCATTGTATGGCACGGCACAAAAACATAGAAGAAGGATGAGTAATCGGTTTAACAGTAACAAAATCAATAACCTCTTTCGGTGTTTTGATTACGCGCATGTACTGATAACGAATGTTTAGTACTAAATTTTCTAATATTTTTCTTACCATAGTCAAATTTAGAATGGAATTAACGTGTGTACATACTACATACACATACTTGGTTCAAAAATAAAAATAAAGTGCGTTTACCTAATTGAATAATATCCATTTGATGCGATGTGATGCCTCGACCAGAATTTATCTGCAAAATTATGTGGTAATTGTTTTACGAGCAAATGATAAATTAATGGTTTTATTTTTTACCATCTTGGCCAATGCCATCCACTGTATGACGGCTGACAATGTCCTTTTCCATTTGGATGATAACTAGATTCGAGGTAATAGTGCGTGCCTTAAAATTCTGTTTTTAAGAAAATTTATTACTATCTCTGGATTTTTTAATCAACTTACCTGAAAACTGCCTGTCTGTCTGGCGAGTGTATGCAGAAGAAACCACGGCGCGCAAACTTTTGAGTACATTCATGATCTGAAGTATTTCAACCTCTGAAACGATGACCGTAAAACTCAAATTACACAACACGCGGAATGAGCTGTGGTTTCACTTTACCGAAATTCCCGTAAAAGTCAATCATTAGGTACTTCTAATAAATCGACCTCACTTGCAGACAGTTCGTCAACAGTAAGCGGCCTGAATCGCGGAATTTGAAATGTAGGTCAATGAATATCGCTTTGTTTTGTTTCTCTTGGCGCGTAGGTATATATCGCCATACGAGAGAAATACGAGAAAAAAAGAGCAGGAATTCAAAGTACGAGATTAATTGTTCTCTAGCTACTATTTTTACGGGGGATCCTCATACTAAACTTCAAAGTTATTTGGGTCCCGTCTCTCCAGAAATTATATTTCGACATCCTTAAACGCGCACTTCCTCGGCCGGCTAATGATTATTAGCAAATCAAGATTGTTTATTATAGTGTTATAGTTTTTTTCATATATATTCAAAACAATGGAAGTCATTTTATAAAAAAAAACTTAAAAAGTGCGGTTAATGATGCAAAATAAAGAATTAGGTGCGGTCCGAATCCAATACTCGAAAGGTCCGGATTCGGACCGCGGTCCGCCAGTTGAGTAGCCAGCCCTGCTCTAGATTCTTGAACAAAGTGACCTCACTTTGCTCTAGAATAGTCCAATCCATGTGTAATATTCGTTTTTTTAAATATTTTATTCATTTGTATTCTTGTTTATGTGGCTGGTAATTGACGAGGTCGCTTCTACAGTTTCAAATTATTCCTATTCTTGGTCGATCGACAGATCGGCAAGTAAATCGCAGGCAATCTAAATGAAATTCAAGGTATGGAAGCTTGCAAGTGACAACACGCAGCTCAGAGCAATTTTCGTTGACAGATGGCATTGGCTATCGTTCAAATTGTTTGAAAGCTCATCTCCGAGAAAGGAAGTTGGAAAATTAACTCTGGAGCCTTCGTAATATTTTCTGAAGATTTCGGTTGTACTTGACATATCGATCAAAAGCAATGAACTTAATATTTTATTAATACTGTTAATACTGTTACACGATAAAGAATTATAGTGTGAGATTGTGCGTTAGTAAATATCGGTTGACGCGAAACTTGAAGCAGCTCGCGTCAATGGGATTCGGTGAGGTTGCAAACGTGCGATACATACACACCCAACAATATGCATATACCGCCAACTGATATACATATACAGCCAATCAACTATAAATGTACTTCCTAAGTCACATGCATATATAGCCAACTCAATTTACAAATACATCCATTTAGGCGATGTACAAATACTCCATACGCTTAATCGTATCGGCATCGATATGTGAAATCTTCGGGAACGTATATTTGAGCATCGCTCTCTTGATATTTATCACAAACCCAAAGTCAAATATTATCGAATCATTGATGAATAAAAGCATTCAATGCATATGACGTGTATGCTGTTGCATCTACAGTTATATTCACACTAAGATACATAATTGGGGTTACCATATTTTTGTGACCTCAAAGTGTGACGCCTCCAAAGAACAAAGCTGTGTTTTTTTTAACTTTAAATTTACCGATTTTAGATTAGGGGCCTTTTAAACCATCCAGGCTGTCTTTGTTTATCATATTGTCACCGAAAGTTCATGCGCTGTATGTCTAAATATCGGTTCCAGTTCAAAAAAATAGAAAGGAATTCACGTTAGCGTTAAGCATCTTTTTGTGTTTGGTTGTTTCGGTTGGATTTTGGGTGTTTTGTGTTTGTGGGAGTGCCTCTGGTCTCCGGTGGGTTATCGGTAGGGTTACCATATTTTTGTGACTTCAAAGAGGGACGCCTACAAAGACAACGACCCCCTAGCTGGTAATTTGTAATTTTACATTTTCCAATTTTACTACGTAACATAGGGCTACTTTTTAAACCATCCCGGCTGTCTTCATTGACCATATTGTCATCGAGAGTTCATGCGCATATTCTCCGTTCAAATATCGGGTTCAGAATAATAAAATTACCTGGCGTTTTCAAGCATTGAGAATTTACTTATTCGCCCAATCATGCTTTTTGGTAGATAACACCTTCTTCAAAACGTTGAAAAGACGTTGTTCAATATTACATGTGATACGTTCGCTAACAATGTTAGCGGGGAAACAACGAAACAAGCAAAATAGCGCATTCGCTTTCAGCAAGTAGGCTAGCGTTGCGCTACAAAGCAACAACAGTAACGAGAACATGTTTGTGTATTATGCTGAATGGCTGAACGCCAAAGCGGGACTTTTGGCTGACTTGTCGAGACGGCGGGACAAGACGCTAAAAGCGAGACTGGACTTATGGTAAGCCTAGTTAACGGGGATGTTTGTTTGTAGTTTTGTGACTGTTTGACTGGGATTGGTTGGATGTTTTTTGTGATGGACAGTGAACTGATGTTGGGAACATGTTGCTGTTTGCGTGCAGTGCCATTGCAGTTCATTTAGTGTTGTATTTTTTGGTTGTTGTCATGGAATTAGCTATCATCAGTACTGTTCGAATGTTGTGCACATATAGAATTGTTTATGGTCTTTTTAAATGCCTGTCATAAGTTATTTTCAGCCTGAATTGTAGTAGCTAGTTTAGTGTACCGGATTCTAGGGGTCATGTGGCTTGTATCGGTAATGTCTCTGATTTCAGGGGCCGTCAAGTGTTTTTATTGTGTATATTAGGCCGCGAGCCGAGGCCCTGAAAAACGCCTAGAAAGTGAGTTTCGTAGCGCACATCAGGTAACTACCTGAAAATGATTTTAAAATGTTCCTTAAAAATTTAGTAACAAATATTGCCTTGTTCCCACTTCCAAAAGTTGCACGTTTTACGGAAAAGACGCTTTTACTACAAGAAATATGTGCTACGATCTGTCCTATATTCTCTACATTTTCGGCACTGAACAATGACTTCTGCATGACGTAACAATTGAATTAAACCAGCTGTTAGCGAGCGGATGAATATTAGTTATTTCTGCTCGACCTTGCGCTGAGTTGGGCAGGCTTTCCATAGCCCTGTTTAGTTATTATTAGTTAAGTTATGCTAAGACGTTGTTGAAAAATGTATAAGTAAGTTTTTAAACACTTGTAGATCCTTACCACGGATATGGGCCGTGAGACGAAACCATGAAAACGCCCAGAAAATGAGTTTCGTAGCGCACATCTGGTAACTAAATAAATTCTTCAGTTTTGTGTGAAAACGAACATAATGAACGCATTACAGCTTGTTCCACAATCCTGGTGCGAAATTGAATATAAGAGGTTCCCGGAAATTCAATAACCATAAGTTTACAACGCATACATAAGAACTATACAATTCGAGAGCCCTACAGCACACTAACACAAATGTATTCCTGTAATGTTTTGCCTGACCAAAATCGGACTTCCTCAGTCAATCATAATTTATTAGGTAGATTACGAAAAATATGGCATACATGTAACCAACAACAAAAAATACTTTAATTGTGTGACAGGAGTCGGGAGTGACCTCGAAAGCAGCGACACCAACAACGCTGATTCACATTTGAGAATAAATTTTATGTAATAACCACAAGCAGTTTACAACAAGAACAGCATAAAAAGCTACATCCATTTTATAGAAGCTATCAAGTATCAAACGTATTTATTTTTAAGCAATGAAGTCACAAATTAACATCGTGAGCACGAAAACACAAATAAATCAGTTATTTCTCACTTAGAAATTTACCGCAAAAGTCAAGAAAATTAAATGAATGTACAATATGTACATAACATAGTGAACAGAAATATTACAATTTACAATTAATCTTTTTTTAGTTTATGTGGTTATGTATTTGAACAAAGGCAATAATATTTCTAGAAACAGGACTACGACACTAACAAATGTCCGAAAAAAAAAAAAAATGTATGATACTTATTAAATCAACTGTAATATCTAATTCACTTTCTTCTGAATTGTTTTCGAAATCCACTATCTCAAAAATCGACTTTTCCTCTATAGGTGTACTGTGATTTCTGCAGTCAATACAAAAACAAAAATCTGTGCAATTTAAGTTGATTTTGGCACACTTTCATAAATTATTTTGACTATTTTTCTTTGCAGTTTGCCAACTCAAGAACTGATTTGAGGGCCACATGCTTCTTCAGTGAATCATTGTTGGGTGGAGAGTATAATCCGTATGTTTGACAGTGTTAAATAGACGTGCCCTGGTATCATTTACATTCTTCATATCCTCTTCAAATTCCTCAGCTTTATTTATTAATACCTCGTTAACCTCAAAAGATCTTCATAGTCGAGGGAAAAAAATGAATTGAGAATCTCAATGAAGTCTCCAACATGAATTTGATGGGCAGTTCCAATTGCAGAAAAGTGCTAAAGTATTTCAATATGAATAGCCCATCTAAGCTGTTTGCAACTATTATGATTCTCATATACCTTTAAGCTTCAAGACTTCTTGTTTAATCCATTTTATAGCACTGATAGCAGCAGGGATCAGAGCCTGCGTTAGGTCGGATTGGTGGAACATTGCCGTTTTCTTTTGTAGTACAGTATCTAAAATAAGGAAGAAAATAATATTTGGAGCAGCATGATTTTAAAAATACCCCTAAATACTAACTAATACCTTGAATACATAATGCATTTTATCTGATGTACTAAATGAGCGTATATATGCTCATTGCATGTTCTACAGTCCAGCAGTGTTTGCATACCATTACTAGACTATATCTACACTAAATTTTGATATATCACAGTCTGAAATGTCCTATGACAGTATGAGTATGGACTATAGACTATATTTTGAAACATCAACTGTTTGTCTACAACTTCATTTCTCACCTCTCAATCATTTCCAATGCTACCTTTCTTTCCACTCCGGCATAACTTATCATTGCTTCCCAGGTTCTTGTCGACTCTATGAATTTAGATTTAGACCAACCGACATTAGTAAAATTGATTAATTTCTTCTTTTTCACACAACCGTGCATTACAGAAACAGCCATTCATTTCTATTTCCAAATATGCTGTGGCCTATATAGTAGTATAAGTCTGCTGAATAGTCAAGAAGAGTCATTAAATTAATCATAAACATTTCATGCAAGTCAGAAAATATCGTTGTTTGTGACATATTATTCTATTTCTAGGTCTAGCCTTCCTTGGAGTTACCGCACCGTACCTATTTAACAACGTCTTATGAGCTAGTGCTCAACTAAAATTGCTATTTATGGCAAGGATATACAAGTGTTTAATATCTTACCTATACTTTTCAACACCTCCTTAGAATAACTGGACTAATATTACCGGTAACTGAAAAAAACTATGGAAAGGCTACTCAACGCAAAAGCGAGCAGTTGAGTACATCTGATATTCATCCGACCACTGGGGATCCACCTACAGCTGACTAACTTGACTGTTACGTCGTGCAGAAGTCTGCGTTCATTGGCCCATGATACCGGAAAAGCAGAGAAAATAGGACAGATGGTAACACATATTTATTGTAGTAAAAGCGTCTTTTTTGTAAAACGTGCAACTTTTGGAAGTGGGAACAAGGCAATATTTGTTACTAAATTTCTAAGGAACATTTTAAAATCATTTTCAGGTAGTTACCTGATGTGCGCTACGAAACTGAAAGATAAATGGCCTCGGCTCGCGGCCTATATGGTTTTTCTTGCATTGTGCTGCCTGGTATTGTAATTTTTATTGTATGCTTTCCGTTGCTTTGGAGTATTTGGTTGTATTAAGATTGATAATTAATAAATAGAGTAAAATATCATAACTTGAAGTGAATATTGAGAAGAACTCTTTGACGTCAGACCATATTGGAAGATATTCTGAACTTGGATAAATATTTCATAGACTGCCGGTACGCTACAAATGTAACGGACAACAACGAGGCAAACAAAACCACGCATTCACATTCAGTAAGTAGGCCCGCAATACAATTTTAGCGTATACACTACTAAACCATTGGCAGATATTTGTATTTATTAGCAGAATAGTTTCGATTCATTTTTTCAAACTATTCCGACTGGGAATAGTGCTTTTCCTAATCCCGATGTTGGGATTGAGGTTTGTTAAAATTTCATCATTTCAATATTGTATCTATAAACGTCATGACGGTGCATATATGATGGGAATGACTTCCTATGATCGATCGCAAAGTCTTGTGCAGACAGGACTAAGCCGATGAGATGAACTCGCGTCATTTGACTCCTCTCATTTGAAGAGACATTTTGTGACTTCATTTTATTCAATACACTCCTCTATTTTCAAGCTTTGGCCACGTGACAGCGGTGGCGAACCACAGCTGACTTAGCGCGCGCGATCCAGTTTTTTTTATATCTTGGTGTGAAGTCGCAACTCCGACGAACTTTGTTGTTTTTTGACTATAACATTAGGCCTGCTCACGCGACAAGTAATAATTTTTTTTTCAAATATAACAATTCATCATACAATGAGAGTAGAAAAAAAGTTGACCGAAGTAAACTGAGAGGAAACGTCTTTCCTTACCTACAGTGTCTGGTGTGTTTTCAAGTAATATCCGTCACGAAAGAATATAATTTTAAGCGACATTACAAAACCAAACACGAGAAAAGATACCGAAAATACCACGATATTTCTCGGGAAGCAATTTTGAAATAAGTAAATGTTTTATATAGTTTTCTCAAAAAACTGATTAGAACGGTAAACTCTCATTCTTAAATATATTTAAAGTCAGTAAACTCGCGATGTTTAGATCACTTTTGGGTTTTCTCCGACTGCGACCAGCGAGACCTCCTCAAAAGCTTTTGCGGCCCTGCAACCTTGGACCACCCTGTGCTAATTGGTAATGTTCGTGCAATACGCATACTGACTGGTCGCCAAAGCGGTACTTATGGCTTTTTTGTTGGGACGCCGGGACAAGACGTTGAAAAGTGAGACTGTCCCGCCTAAAACGGGACGTATGGTAAGCCTATAATAAATCCGCAGCTCAAGGCGGATGAATGGAGAGATATATAAAAAGTCGCAATCTAATAAATTATAATATTCTCCAAAAGCTGATGGGTCATATAATAAATGCGGTAAAAACGCGTACGAAATTATTGATCGGAATATAAGAAATAACGTAAAATAATTGCAACGTAAACGTAATAAAATACCATCAAAGACCATAAAATCAACCGAACTTGATTTTATAAGTGCAAGGATGTAATATCCAGGCTCACCTATGGGAAACGTCCCACGTGATGGGATGGGACAGCACACATTTGTATTTCCCATGAAGCACGGGGGACACGAAAATATATTCAGCCTTAACAATATACTTCTTGAAAGGACTGATGAACACATGTATAATAGTTATAACTATAAAGTTAACAAAGTCAGTAAATTTTGTTGTTCCGCATGTCTCTTCGTACATGTAGTTGTAGTCCTATTTAGTAGACACAAAACCCAAATTTAATAATTTTTATTGAATTGTATTCCAATGGGAAACCCATGGGATGGGACAGGCATAATTGCTATGAGATGGGAATGGGACAGAAAAATATGTCCCATGGACAAGCTGGTAATATCACAAAAATTCGAACAATACTGTTTACGACATCTGAATTTCCATGTTTTGTGGCATATATATATGTATATCACGTTGCCAACTTACAGCTATGATTCATTATTATTTGATGTCCTCCATAAATTTTATCTCAATATTTTTTGCATTACAACAAAAAATACAAACATAATAAGTTTTGTTGTAATGCTTTATACTAAATATGTTTAATCTTCGTCACTTTAGGCTGAATTCTTTACAGTTTTTGTTTGCATAAACCTAGTCCACTAAGGAGTAGGGCACGATAACCCATGAGTGACTCATACCATATAAAAGTAAACGATTTTTTCTCAAGTGTACTGCATATGCCTCATGTTGTTTTTATCATTATCATGTACAAATACCCACGCATTTTATGTTGTGTTGTCTCTGTTTATAATCGTTGTTTTGTCCTGTGTATAATGTACCCCCTTGTTACAGTTTTTCATACTTCGGCCTTTATCCTATTGCTACACTCCAAAATGCCTAAATATTTGATGTTCTAACTTTTGTAATCCTATCCTATTTTTAATTGGTAGAGAACCATATTATACACCAACTTAAATATGTTACAGTAACTATTCGCTCGACAAATGTCATGTTGCTTCGTGAAATGGAAATAATTTTTTGTTAACCACTCATAATAATCATCCTTACTCTAGCAAATGTATTTTTTGATTTAAGCATGCTTATCCACCAATGGAAATACGGAAAATGCATAGGTGGCTATAGACTCGCGTATCAACCTGGGGTGACTATGTTTAATTTTTTGAAATGGAATTTTTTCTTATGGAATTTTCTGCTTAACTAACAAAACATTGACTGCGTTTATGCCATCACTTTTTTCAATAATCGTTCAATTGAATTGAAGCTGCATTGACACTCGTGGTCATTCCAATGTTTTGTCAAATAAATCATAACCTAGACAACTTTAAACAGTAAACTTACGTGAGCACATGCTTTTATTTTCAAGCAAAATCCCACATTTGCAACTAGCAGTTTTTGCACGAGTACAAATCATAATAATATTGCAGAAGCATTTTCTGTACACAGGAAAGATATTCAGAAAGAAGACAAAGAGTAAAATAGCAAGCGAAACGAAAATGGGAGAATACAAATATTCGGAGGAAAATCGGGTTCACAGGATCAAGTAGGGACCGAAAACTTGGACATTATAATATGGAGTAATATGAGCATTTGTTAGAGTCAGTCTGGTACTCGCTTAGTATATAAAACTTATGCGTGAGTTTAGTCAAAAAGAAGCAATTTATATTTCGATTATTCGTCTAAAAATAATTGACAGATAAAATTACACTGTTTCAGCTCCAAAACAGTTTGTACCTCCGCTCATGCACGATCAAAGATGGATCGATATTTAAAAACGAACGATAGAGAAGACCAATCAAGCACTTCCCTGGGGTTGTTGCTGGCCCATTTGCAATAGCATGACAAGACTGGGATCTTCCTTTGCCGCTACGGTAAATTCTTCTGCTGTGATTTGTTCATCGTGATCCTTATCCATTTTTTCGAATATTCGATCCACTCTTTGTTCTGGAGTAAGATCGTCTTGCATATTCGCCGCCAAAATACTTCCGACCATCCTGTATATAGCCTGGAAATTTAAAAATAAAAATGATTTAAAAATTAAAATAAAATGTTGACAACACGCACTAATATAAGCCTCGAAACTGAAATCGGGATTTAGAGATATAATGACATCCACGACATACGAACGTACATTTCAAATAGAATAATTTCCATTAAATGCGTCTCGTAGTTATCTCAAGTATTTTTAAAGTCACGAAACGCTACCATGAAACTTCTAGACCCCGAACTTTATTGAAAAAGACAGTAAATACCCACTAAAACCATGTGTAAAATTTGCAATTATTCAACTGTGTTGGCATCTGGTCAGTGTCCGCAGCAACAAGCCCATTTAGCCGATACAGCCCATCTGTGTTTATTTTAAATTTACACGTGAATCGATTTTTGAACGAACAACACCTATTTTCAGCCAGCAAATTTGATTAGAAGCGCTTTAATGCAAGGCACAGGACATCTTGTAATTGGATTTCTCGCCAATTCCACTTTATCCGGTTTCGATTGAGATCGATTGCGCTAGGCTAGAGTCGAAAAATCCTAATGAGTCATTTAAGTCGCATATTCTGATATTGAATCAGTGCTACAGTGTTTTAAACACTGCAGGCGAATTTCGGTAATAACACATGCGCAGAAAGATCGAATTCCTCAATTTTCCGAAATCCAATTCCACAAATCTACCACAATCTAGCTAATGAAACCGGTGAGATTTATTGCAACGCCTCCTCTAAAAAAGAACCAATGAAATATATAAAACACTTGTGTGGAGTTTGAACCAAACGAATGATATCAATTAGTGATAGTGATACATTGAAAACTAAAGTTGTGCACTTAGCATAATTGGAAGGTAATGTGTTTCCTCGTTAAATTATAACCGACTGGTCATACACGGGTTAAAACAGTAGAACACACTCTTGTCGCCGTACAACCCCCCGTTATTAATATTTAAAAGACATGGCAGAATTACGAATCGATTTTGAATAACTTTTTGTTAACCAAAGATGTATCCGTTCATAAAATTGATTTTTTTCACCTAGGGTGTTTCGAAGTCAGATAATAAATTTTGGACTGTACGTGAAGTAATGTATATGGCATATTTGCAATGTGTGTGATATAAAAGAAGAGATTATGACCGAAAACAAGAATAAACTAGTCAAATTTTGAATAGATGCCAATTTGATTAAAAATAATATGACCTCGTTGTTCTTGCGATACATCAGCATTGCAACCAAGCGCATCAATGAATAGCCGCTCAGAATTTAAGCTCTCGTAAACAGCGCAATTCGGAACAACCCGCCATAGACCAAAGGTTCCGGTCAAAGCTCATGCATTTCTAAAAACCAAGTGTTTTACGAGTGTGAATACTACATTAACTTTTTCCTTATTTTCGGCATAAGGGAAAATATGAACTACATAGTGTGTTGTATGTATGTATGTTTATTCGTCTCGTAAAAGCAATATAAAAGAGTAAGTAATTATAAATACTGAAGACGGGATGTATGCACAAGACCATATTGGCCTAAAACACAGATGTGCGGCATACACCCCTTTTGATATATATAAATTATAATAGGGTAAATCAAATATGTACAATATGGTCATTTATACAGGCAGTTGTGCAAGGAGGGTGGGTGGATGTGGTAACAGGAATAAGGGTGGAGTGTACAAAACTGTTTGTACAAAGGAGTTTATTAGACAAAACAACATCTATAAATAGAGACACAACATGAAACACACTGCATATGAATATAGTAATAAAAATTTTTTTTTGAAAAAATTAAGAATTTGGATGAATGTACAACACCATTGAGTGATGATACCACATACTATAAAACGCGGGAATGGTCAAGTTTAAAGGGTGTGTACATATATGGTATGCACCACTCAAGGGCGACAGTGTTATAAGTGGTCTATGGCTGTTCTGGCCAAAATGTGACCCTACAGGTTTTGGTGAAATATGATAAAGGTATGTATCAAATTACTCACTATTGTAAGGTATTTTTTGAAATTCTGGATTCAGCCAAAAACGATGAAGTTCCAAAAAAAAATAAATTAATAAAAAGCATGTCCACAAAATCTATTATTATGGTTGCATTTCAGCCAGAAGATTAGAAAGGTACAGTGGGATAGGGAATGATAAGTTATAAAGAGAAGCCATTTTACCATGTCATGGATTTTCCAATGTAAATTAAAATAATAAAATTATATGGTATCCTGGGATGAGCAGAAAAAAAGTGTGATTCGGTGATAGGTAGCAACAATGGAAATAAATTGAACAGCATGCTACTCAAACAAAAACCATTGTCTCTACTCCCTACTATTTGTGCATTGAAGTTCTATTGAATTGTACTATCTATAACCTAAATTGCTGTGCTTTTGTTATTGTCTAATTACGCTGAAGGTAAATATGACGAACCGTTATTGCAGCGCTTTTCACTGATTACTCTCTCATGTCGATTAAGCGATTAGTTTTTGCATAGCAAATTCGATAGTGGCTTGCAAATTATATAATGAATTTCCGTGTCATAGGAGTACCAATATAAATTGATAACAATATTAAATCCTGGAAAAGGTTTTACTATTGATTGCTTCCTAGATCCAGATAATTTGGTATAAACGACCTTTAGAAGAACTTCGAAAGCATTTCACGGTCGTCCGTAAATCACAGAAAATCATCAAATCACGGTTTAGGATTAGTATTACAGAAATAATATTTGAGATTTGAATTATGATATAATACACTTCAGTTGATGAGTTCACCATCTCCAACTTTAAATTGAATTTTAGCTTGTTCAATATGATAACTGACATCAAAAAAAAAAAATTAAACCACGTGAACAGGTTATTTAATGGGAGCAGCAAATCGTGACGCTAATAACAAAAGTGCGCAAGATATTTTTGTCGGTTTTGAGAAAAACATAAGAAAACTTTCTGAAGATTCTTATGCCATTAAGAGTGAACAATTTCTCGTGGATCAATTATTTAGTCTGATAAAATCTGAGTTAACAGACTGGTGCGCAGCTTTACATAATAACTATTGCATGAAAAACTCAAAACCGCAAAAAGTGACGTACGCAATTTGGTTATTAGCGGGACGAAATATATTAAGCCTTGGTGGTGCTGGTGTCGTATTAATTAAGGCCGAACGAGGAATCGTAATTCTTAAATGCTATAGGGCAAGTGCCGCATTTATCCAATCATTTCGCCAACTATTGTAAACACTGCCGTTCTCATATTTAAAATAAACTTTAAAAAACTCACATAACCCAATGCCTGTCGCATTGTTATTGCGAGTTAAATTGTTGATTACAGTATGTCATAGTAAATTCTATATAATTTTGGTTATAATCTGGCCTACATCTCACCCACAAATTTCCTTAGATATTCATACTTGATTTGCATTTGAACCAAACGGGTAGCCCAAATTGATACAGAATCCTATATCCGAGTATATATCAATTATTCATTATCTATTAAAATAGACCACATATTCATTCAAAGGACAATGGAAACTGAAAATTTAAATTAAGTAAATTGATAGCCCATTAAAATCATTATAGTGAATCGATAGACTACTGGTATTTACGGACAGGATAAACGCCCCAATCTATTAGCATACATGCGGATTATGCGTAATGTTGTTGTATCAATTGCAGAGGCTGTGGGCCATGAAATCTCCTTATACGTATAATAATTTCCATTACCCTTATAATTTCCAACATTTCTGCTTTAGTCACGTGGCCGTCCTTGTCAAGGTCGTACATATTAAAAGCCCATTGTAACTTATCATCAAAATTTCCTCTGGATGTCACCGAAAGTGCAATCATAAATTCTCGGAAATCGATTGTTCCGTCTTTGTTCTTGTCAAATGTCCTTGAAATAAAGCATAACATGAGTTGACAACGTTATAATGGCTTTAACGAATGCTTTTAATGAACGCGATGACCTAAGAGGAAACTAGGATCTTTGATTGAAAAAGAGGGAGCGAAAAGCAGCCCAATGTTATGTTCTTCTGTTAATCTTCTTAACTAAATACGATAAAACTTATATAATCATGAAATCATACAGTAAATGCTTGCATACTTGATGCATAGCGAAGAAGAACATCGGAATAAAGTTAAAACGCGTGTATTTATTGAAAATAGACGTCATAGTACCAAATATGAATCGTGATACTATTAAAATGCGCGAGGGGGTCATGACACAGTGACCCCATTCCCTTTACGTATTGACGGCATATGTGCTTTTGAATTATATATAAAAAAAAATGAAAGCATCGCATAACTTATAAACTAGAGAATTTAATAATAAAACTTATATCAGGTGGTGTTATATTTGACGTCAATTTGTGCT
Source organism: Styela clava (assembly GCF_964204865.1). Lineage (NCBI taxonomy): Eukaryota > Metazoa > Chordata > Ascidiacea > Stolidobranchia > Styelidae > Styela > Styela clava. Next base: position 9,208,988 of record NC_135257.1, on the reverse strand, counting down.
GACCAACAATATCGTTGTTAACTTCTCTGTGTTTCTCTGGTATTAACAACGCGAATACGAGGAGGTGAAATCTTTGACGATTGAAGAAATACTCGGAAGATCGATGACAATCAATCAATGTTTTTATGTTGCACAAGCCGCACTCACCCAGTCAGTAATTGTTTTGTAATTGAAAATCACAGATGTCGATCGCTGCTTACAAAACGTAACTTTGGAGAAGCTTAATGATGAGTTTTAGGCTATCAAATCGGCTTACGTAAACGCACTATTTATATTTTTCTATATGATATCAAATACTCGTTAGCTATAAGATTCCACATGTGTGATGAATAATTTATACGTAAAGTTCATTAGTATTCATTACATTCAATAATATAATACCTCATATTGTGGTATAGAATGCAAATGACCCACCGCTCGTATTTAAGCTTTCAAAATACTGAGTTCCGCCATTAGGATTTTGAGAGTAACAAGTACTTGGTAACAATGACCTATTCATGGCTGTTCAGTATTGTCATCCATATGTTTGTAAATTTTCCATACTACTGCTTTTGTTTGGTACAATTATTTACTTTAATTTATCATATTTTGCCGAAAGTTTGGCAATTTCCACATTCTATTAGCGAAAATAACCTCCACTGACACCACAATGCTTTTGCGAATTGTCTGATTCGATTGGGCCCTCGCCCTAAGGGGACAGAGAGTGTGAGCGGTTCTCTGGGCGCCAGGACTAAAGACTGGGTACTAATCACCATGATATATAACAGTCACATTCGAGAATATTTGGAAGTGGGTCACGGACCATAAAAGCTTGAGAACTACTGCAAATCCGTTCCGATCCATTAGTAAAAAAGAATAGTACACGAAACGAAAACTTTATCGATTTATAGTCTCAGTTGTCTCCTTCGCCATTATGTCAGATTTTCCACGTTTTGTGACTTTCTTAAATGAAACAACTCGCCCCAAAACGATAAGTTTCGAATCTTTAGAGTCCAACAGTTTGGAATCGTTGAATCTTGTCATCTTTTCGGCATTGCTGCGGCGTACATAACAATAAAAGATTGCAAGGTGCGACAAAATCAAAGCATTGAATGGCTTTATTGGAAGATTATGGTGAAGGTATAATGTTAGATTAGTTTATTGTACCAACCTGAAAGCGTGTTCTGCGAAAGACGAAGCATCACCATACGGAAAGAATTCACCATAAAGCTTCTTGAATTCAGTTAGTGAAAGTATCCCAGACGGACAATCTTTTTTGAAGGATTTGTACCAATGCTGAATTTCATATTCAGTGAATTCAGTGCTGTTGGCAATTTCTGTGAGATCTGAAGGAGTCAATTTTGACTTTTGGTGGCCCATTGTATATTGTTCTAAAAAGACTTAGACTCTGCGAAAGAAACAATATCATAATATTAATATATATATGTGCGAATGCTTATTCCAGGAATAAAGATGCTTTGAATTTTGGATATAGATTTCTTTCCGATTCTGAATCTTTCGATTTAGTTAAATTTTTCATTTAAAATTTAGGTTCCAATCCGCTACGGCTAGTCATGGGGCGAGGGCCGCCGAAAAGTTCCGGCGACGACCGAATCACGGTACCATGAGCGCTTGTAATAGGAAAATAGCAAATAATCACCGTTTCCCAATCGTCTATGATGCGGTTGTTGAATTGAAATATTATCTGAATGAAACTCATTGAATTATTCCACCGATCCATTACTATATCATCATACCACAACCGAATATGAGCACATATATTATATGCTAATTTTTATCAGATTTCTAACTTGTGATTATCTAAAATTTAGTACACATCTCAGCGCAAAAATGCTATATTTGGTATAAACACGATTTCTTATGCTGTGCTTTTAGAAAATTACATCAATTAAAATTTCATTCATTTACAGTGTTACAAAACCTTTAATATAAATTCCAACTATCGAACCATTTCCATTTCAAAACAATACCACAAATAGATGAGTCAAACAAATGAGCCTACTGGTCCGCAAATACTGAACGACTAAAAGCAAGTAGACAAATTAAATCCAGAATATCCTAACGCAGCATTTTCTTTTGGATTTATTTCTTCAGAATTAAAGCACCTGGTTGATTATTCTCAGTTCTATTTTTGGAACTTTATGCGCGAAACGACTTACGCGTCTGTCGGAGGAATGATCGATTTGACATCCGATATCGGATTCCAAACGCGCTCGTTTTAACCCCGTAAAGACCTTGCCTGACATTTTTGATTATATTGAACGTGATATGCATAGCTGAGCGGCAAGATAACGATAGGTTTGGAGCGAGATTCAACTAATTGAGACAAGTGAGACACGACATTTTCGAGGGACCCGTTATGGTTTTGCTTTTGATAAAGCGTTTGTGAGGAGGTCGCCACATACCTGAAATCAAACCTAAAATAGCCAAAAATATTTAAATATTTTTTTAGCAACTGATAGTCAGCTTTTTATGGGGTTAAAATAGTTCGCCACCAGGATTGATTTGTTCTGACAAATTGATCGATACTAAAGCCGATTAACTTAGTCCAAAACATATTTATTTATACAGCACCGCTCCACTTTTGTTGTAATCTCGATATATATACGAAAACAATTCAACCTGCTTTTAAATTCATACAATGGTTTTGAAAAATGAGGAAAAAAAGACGAAAATATCGAGTTATTTTTCAATGACGCCACGAATCTCATCTCACAATGAGTTGCAATGCACAAATGCGTTTTAATCAACATCTACAATGACCTTTATAAAAATATAATAAAGAGTGACTGCAGAAAACTGGTCGATATATTGTTTAAATAGAAATATCGATAATGCAACGTTCTCCGTTAATGGACTTGACGACGTTCCCTCACGACGACTTTCGCCTTGGATTTATAAACAATTCTTCCGTGTGCATTACTTTAGCATGTTTTCAATTATTCTAAGCATCCATTTTTGACAGACTTTAGTAATCAAATCGCGAAACGCTCTAACCAGAAAATAGAATCAAATAGATTTGTTAGCAGTTAATTAATAAAACGTTAGGAATGCTGAATGTTTAAATTTCATGCAATAATTGTTATTCAGGCAAATGCGGTAGGCTATGCCGAATGGGAAAGTTTCGATTATAGCGAATTTTAGCGATTACATGCTTACGTGCAGCATTGTGCGGGACAAACACACGAAACAGAAATACATATATATACTATATAATGAAAAAATACAATTTCTTAATATAAGGTAAACTATAGAAAAACTGGTAAACTCATAGCAAAACCGCAATATTCTAACTCTTTTCGATGTTCGACATTATTACAGCAATGACACATTTTTACTTGATTATTAAACAATTATCTATACATATTTATCTTACTATATAAGGTGATCTCGAACCACGGATCGATGCCAGTCATTATAAAATTTCGAGTCAGAAATACAATTAAGATTGAGGTACGTACAACATAACGTAAATGTGCGTAAAATATATATGGGTAAAACTTTAATACGCAGAAAATTTAGTTTTACGTCCAAAGAACCTGTCATGGTTATGTATGTGTCGTCAGTTGGCCATCCTCAACGCAGTCGGCTACGTAAATATATAAATACAATCAATTTATTAAGGAAGAATGTTTTTGTACGCGTTAACGGGTACATTAGTTTGTTTTAGGTTTTAACTACGACATATTTTAATATAACATATGAAATATATTCAAATTTTTATATTAAATGCGTGTTTTCAGTCAATTAAGCATTGTGTTTGTCATATTTAACAGCGTACTGGTGTAAAATACTTAATAACCATTGTTCTGCAACTCCCTTCTCGTGGTCATTATTGATCAGGGATCGAGATTTTCATTCATACGTAATAGGAATGAGCGACGTTGACTGGCCTGAGATTACGCCAATTTACATCAACTTACGCTAGCGTACACGTATTCACTTAACGCAGCTGTTCCAGCAATCGATGAAAATTGTGTTTTCGCGTTAAATCTTGAACCTCAAAAATGTACAGGGATTCAACTTATGCCGTATCATTGATAACAAGCTTTAGAATTTTTTTATATAACAAGTAACACGGATATAACATAAGCTCTTTAAGACAAATATATAGTATTTATTTCTAGCGGTGGGCGTATTCAAAAACTGTAAACTAAAAGTATATATATACACTTATATACGATTATTATAAACGATTTTAATAAATTTCATATGAATAAAATGGTGGTTGTGATACCTTCTGTATTTATATAAACTGAAAATCTTACAACAAAAGCCTCATAATGCGTTCAAACTGCCTTAAACTGACTGAAGTTTTCCAAAATATCTTGTATCTACTGTTTGGTTGTACCCTAAGGCGAGACATCGCTATGACTTCCTGTCAAACAACGAAGTATCTAGTTCGTTTACGATTTTGTCACATGTAATATACGAACACTTTTCTTAATCAATGAGAACGTTATTAGTTGTAATAACTGGCTCTTCCCATTGTTATTCCCATTGAATTATCAAATAGTTTCTACTTTACAGACTCCAGTTGCCAGCAACATGCAATGAATACATATCCGATTTCAATTCATAACGTACATAATATATTACCTTTCTAACATATGTGCAAGTTGAAGCAAAAAGCGCACATGTTGGCGCACTACTGATATATCTTGTTCACGAACGCATCTGACTCATAACTGACTCCAGTTTTATAATACAAACTGATGAACTAGCGTAAGAGCAGTGAAAATATTTAGCACATGGGGGTGTTTTGACTAATAAGCTAAAAATTAGAAACACATTAATGGCGAATAATTATGCACGGCCGCTCTGGATTGTACCTTAAACCAAACTTTAATAGACGTTTCAACTAGGTCTAAAAACGCTTGGTCCAATGTGCAACGGGAAACTTTATTACAACACTTTGTTTTGAGATATGGACATTAAAATAATTCAGAGCGTAGCGGAAATGCTGCATGTGGGAGTGTGGTGCTTGTACCGAAAGATGATTAGTTTAATTAACAGACATCAGATAGAGGGAGTGCGTCGTGGTCGATTATATATTGACCGAATTAATCCCACAAAATAGTTTCATCCAATTAGTCGTTTCTCATTTACTTTCCGTATTGATTTCGAGATTGTCTGCAACGAAACGGCAAAACCAATCTATAAAATTGATTTCTGGGAGACGGTCGAGATAGAACTAATACGCTTGTATTCTGGTTGCTACTCAAAACTGACTTATTATCACAAATTGGATTACAAAGACGACACATGTCCTATACGCCAACCCCGAATCACAGCGAAAAGTTCATATTTATTATTTGGACACTTTTCATCTTGTTTCTTTATCGGCGACGTTTTTAATTCGTCACAAAAGGAAATAATGCTGCAGAAAATATCAGGTGCATTCACAAGTTATACCCAGTTCATCTGTTAGACCTAATAATTGGTCGTAGTCGCATTGGTGTTCCGTATCTCTTATATGTCATTCATATATAATATTAATAAAATACATTCTACCCTTCCACAGGCGAATGAGGATAGAGAATTTCAATTTATCGTATATTGTTTGATTTTAATAATTTTATTTCACTGCCTGCACAGTTGAATGTTAACAATCCATTCGTACCTATATCACTGTATTAATTGCTTTTATTATTTACAAACTTTGAACTAGGGATGGGCAATATAGAATACCGAATCCGGAGGATTCGAATCCCAAAGTATTCGAATCCAACGGGATCCGATATCAGGATTCGGTTTCCGCCTTTCCGGCGCCAAGCGCCAATTAATAATTATTTGTGCCAACTTACTAGCGATAATCTAGCGTCAATTTTTGTATTTCGGGTTACTAATTTATCAATTAAAGACGAGCGCTTTTTCTCGCGTGGATATCGCACCAGCGTTTTTTCTCGCGTGGAAATCTCTCTCGTTTAATATTACTTGCGTCTGCTCATAAAGTCGGTAAACATCAAACACTGTAATCTCAATCGGCATATTCAGAACAAGAAGTCGGCGAAGACTCGTTATTGCAACATTTTTGCGTTTTACTGATTTGCTTCAGTGTATAGCTAACGCATAATATTAATAATTATTTGTGCCGACTTACTAGCGATAATCTGATTGCAACAATCTTTAATTGTTTACAGACGTGCCTTGCTTCATTTAACATTAAATGATATCTCGCGACTTGCGAGTTTTCCCAAAAAAATGATGCATGTAAACAAAAGCCAGGCGTTAAATGTTATAACATTGCTTGCGATTAATTTAGATCAAATATTATTTACGAATAATTTTATTACACCATTTCCGAAATACAAAGTTATATCGCAATACGCGAAAATCTGTCACATTTAAATTCCACTCTCGAAACATTACATTTCTTTCGGTCCTTTCCTACCGTTCAAGATAGACGAAGTTGCCGCATCTGGCGTAGATAATGACGTATTGAGTTTAATTAGGGCCAAGTCTGTGTAGATAATATTCTGTAACGATAATCATAGAAAATGAATTCGTCTTTAGATGTTATCACCTAATAACTAAGTACACCATTTTCCGAAATACAAAGTTATATCGCAATACGCTAAAATCTGTCACATTTCAATATCACTCTCAAATGATTACCGGTACATATTTTTCGGTCCGTTCCTATCGTTCAAGATAGACGCACGTTTGATCGAGTGTCTGTAGTATTTTAGTCGCCGAAAATTTAAAGAAAAAGTTGCCGCATCTGGCGAAGATAGTGACGTATTGAGTTTAAGTAGGGCCAAGTCTGGGTAGATAATGATATGTAATGATAATCATAGAAAAGGAATTAGTCTTTAGATGTTATTACCTAATACCTAAGTACGAAATCGCGTTTAGGGGAACTTGGTTTTACGAGTCTTGTTAGCACAGAATAAAAAATTGATTTTGATATAATATAGTGGTTAAATTTAATATTTTACAACGGCCGCATAAGTTGCAGTGGCCACACGCTGGTCCTGCATCTAATTAATTCTCAGCGGGTATGTTTTAGTAAACTCGGCAGACTAACATTGAAAATGATTTAACGCCGTTTCATATCTATTTTTGTATTTAACCGCTTACTATTTAAGTGTGTAAAGCGTGTCTTAATTTAGCATTTCAGTATTTAGGGATTACATACATTTGGAACAATTGAAGGAAAAAATATTGTAATATTCCTAAATTTTATTGTCCTGGGAAATGCCTGTTTAATATCAAATGGAAACAAATGTTCAGGACATTTCCAAATAAAAGATAAATTCATAGTAATACATTTACAATTGTGGAAATTCCCACTATTTGAATAAGTATGAAAATAGAATAGGATTCGGTATTCTGGATTCGATTTAACTATTCTAGAATATTCTAGAATAGTAAATTATTCTATATTGCCCATCCCTACTTTGAACTACAACTGTACTAGGTGACATATTTCATCACCTAATTCGACATTGGGAGCGGATGATATCGGACTGTTGTCGCTACTATTTTAGTCTAGTCTGCCTTTACCACTGAACAACATATTGCATGTACAGGCTTGATATATCTAACTCGACTTCCGGTGATTGTCAGTATCTTTTCATCTTTCTGCGCTTAGTCAACCTCACCACCATCGCTGTCTGTGTACAAGATTGGTCGGTATTGCTGTTACCATATTTTGTCAATGACGGCAACGTCGAGTTTGTTCGTGATGAAATGAATCCCTTTTACCCATCGTAAATATAAGAGCCATTAATCTCTTCGCGCGAATTCAACCGTTAATTAACTAATGCACACTATCGGTTATCGGTTTGAGCGTTCCTTAATGTAGTGGCCAACGAAGCAAAACAACCATATGCTTTCGAATTGACTAATTTTTAATTATAGATTTTCGCTAGATTTTCTCAAAATGAAACCCACGTAGTTTGTACAAGACTCACAATGCAGACTGGAATACACCAATTGAAAAAGTATAAGCAGTGTTTCATCTTACGGCAATTCAGTCATATTAAATCCATCCCACGCGGAAAATAAAAGTGAAATTTTTAACGTCAGATTTCATGGAGAGAATGTGTTCATCAGGGTATAATTGTCATTTGTTTGTTGGGCATCTTGGTAAAGTTAGGCTTGTTCGTTCAGAATTTTGATTATATAAAATAAAAACGAAAGCTTATTATTGAAGCTTGATCTGAATTTTTGTATTCTGTCGATATCCAGGGCGGTTCATTTGCAGTTTTTTTTTCCTGCATACAATGCCGGTCGAAAACAAATTGTCTTGAATCATGCACTTCAAAAATATGAAGATAACGATAGAGTTAGAAGGTAGACACACCCTTCAATGAGTTTGAAAGTCAATCGAAAAATATAATTTTCTGGTGAAATCGAGTACTAGAAATCGTCTCAGTCTGATATAATTGCTTCGTGCGTAGAGCTTAAAGCTCCACAATACCAACTGGAGATTATGAGACTTCCCGAAAAGATGCAAGCATAATATTTGTCGATGAAGTGCTGTCTTAGACGGTTCCATTACATTTGAACCCACGTACATTTGAACCCATGACAATTGCACCTGTATGCTATTGCACCTATGAAATTTTTTTTGTTTCACGGATAGTTAAACCCATACTAACCCTAACCCATGGGTTTTAGCACCCGCATATAGATTGAACCCGTGGATATACGCATGGGTTCAAATGTACATGGGTTCAAATGTACGGACACCGAATAAAATACATTGAACAAATTACAAAAACGGTCATCGGCTCATTGCAGATTGCGAGTTATATAGTCAGAGACACCTCGTTGATGGATTACCGCAGCAAATATAGCTCATCTAATATTCTATAAAGCATTGTGGCTTACCTTATTCCAAATCTGTTGTTGATCTCTTGAAGCATATGTATAATTATTTGAGTACAACAACATATTTGAAATTAACTACGGAAATAAGTTGAGCCACAATGATTTATTGGACACTTTAGTGGACATAACGATCGTTTTGCATTTTATGCTGGCACTCTTCTTATTGTTATTTTTCTTCGACACCATCATTATAAAATCTCTTTTCTCTTCGAATACTGGACCAATTGCTTTGAAATTTTCAGTGGTTAAAGTTTAATTTTTTCTCCAGAAGGCTCTTACTTTTGTTTATTTCAAATATTTCTGTTAGCTCTGTGAGATTTGTTTTTGTTTGCTATGACGTCACCGGACGTTCTGAGGACGCATGATCACGTGCCATCGAACGTCGGCGTGAAGGTGATTCTGAAAATCGTTGCTCAAAAATTGCAAGTTTTTTTAGGTTACCGGTACCGCAGTGAATTACGCTCTCATCTTTTCGTTACAGTTCTGATGTGAACAACATAAATGTTGTAGCCTACCTTATTTTATTATCTGATAAGAAGAAATGAATTGAGTTCTTATATGACAAGGAAGCACCGTTCTGCGAACGAATTTCAGGTACTGGTAAGTTACCGTACCGCATATGATTATCGGGGAATCGATATTTTTTTTATTTTGCCCTGGTACCGTAATGGATAAGTGACTTGGATCACTTGGTATTCAATTCACGTTGAAATTTGAAGTGGGACAAAACAGGCTTTTAGTGGCCGGAGTAGGCTGCCTGTCAATCAAGTCATCAGTCTAGTCACACTAGAGTGATTTTGGCGTTTGGGGGCCGTTAATCTCCGTTCTCGGAGCGGGAAAGCGTTCGCCCGGGTAATGGGAATTTTTCAAGTGGCATTGGGGGTGGGGCAGTGCCTCCGCCCCTTCAGTGGTGAGAAAACGTTTGGAAAGCCACGCCCACGTGTTACCTAATCCTAAAAAAGTCATAGCTCGGATCAGAAGCCTATTGATTTTGGATGGATTATGTCGTATATTCAGCGAGTTATTATTTAATTAGTGATGGGACACACGGTGTCACTATGGAGTAAGGCCACTGTTTTGGGGGATCCCCTAACCTTCGATCGATAGGTCTTCGGTTTCCAACCGAATTCTAGTTTGTTTTTTTGTCTGTTAGATACACGCGATATATTACGAAAGCGAAGATGAAATTGCTCCAAATTTCGCATATGCATTCATCATATCTCGGATCAGAAGCCTATCGATTTTGGATGAATTATGTCGTAAAATTAGCGAGTTATTAATTAACGGGTGATGGGACACAAGGTGTCACTATGGAATAAGTGCGCTGTTTTGGGGGATCCCTTAACTTTCGATCGATAAGTCTTCGGTCTCTGACCGATATTCTCGTTTTCAACGTTAATTAAAATATCAACTGATCCGAGTCAGTACTGTGTTATAAGACCCGGTACCGCAGTCTATTATCCTCATAAAAAACATCACACTTTCACTGAGCACAAGATTCGCCGACACTCGCTAAGAGCGAATTCCGCTGATATTTGTTCCTGGAACCGCTAGAAATTATTTATTAAAAAAATTTGTTTACATGAATAAAATAAAATAAAAAATACTACTATGGAATTTTGGATGAAATATCAGATCTCGTAGGATTTAGTAATAGCCTTCTTGACCACTAAAAATTTTACAGCAATTGGTCCAGTAGTTGTTGAGAAAAGTGATTTTTTTTCATAACTATAAGGAAAAAATTACCAACAAGAACAACAAAAACATAATAACAAAACAATCCATACGTACGTTTAGTGCCCAATAATACATATAGCCAATCATATATAATACAAATTTTATTTGAGATAAATTGGGATTTTGTGAAGCATAATATCGTACACTTGAAAATCGTCCTATCCCATATTCTTATAATATTATATTGTTTATTAACATTTAGGATTTCACAAGTATTTTACCTCGCTGTAATTCTGTCTCTGTGACTCTCTTTAGTTGCATTCCATTGTTGACCTCATTTGATTTACAAAATTCATGCGGCAAAGTAACCTCGAATTTTAATGTTTTCAACTTTCACTGTACAACTGAGGGAAGTTCCTAAGTCCTTCCTATATGATATTATAAATTAACGCTATCTGAAGGGCTGAGGGTGTGACCGTATCTACTCTTTTACATTTGGTTGATCCGATATCTATTAACAGCAATAAGCCCAAATTCTTATCGTTCACTCGTACATAATATTTAATTAAACTCGGCATCTTAAACTTAAAGTTTATTGGGAAATATTGTTAAATTGCAGAATATCTCAATGTAAGCCGTCTTTAAATAAAGTTTTTCACCTCATTATTATTTATTTATTATTTTTATTTGTAATCTTTTAATATTCATTTGTCTTATTTTTGTATTTAAAAGATATTTACACCTATTTTGTTTTATTGATACGTTTTATAGATATAGATTTCATAATCCCTTTTTATTTTCTGTATTTTATCAATAAGAACATAACTTTTTATAGATGCAATAAAGTATGTGATAACGCATAAATACCGTGTTTCTCCGAAAATAAGACTGGGTTCCATTTCAATTTTCTTCCGAAAAATAACACTAGAGCTTATTTTCTTGGGATGTCTTATATTTTCATTTATCAAAAACAAATTACAAAGTAGAGAATTACGAGATTTTCAAATATACAAAATATAAATCCATTTACTTATAAATAACACGTTTTTATTCAAAACATGAGAGATATGCTCAAATATATGGACACGTTATACAAAACGTCATAGGGAACGAAGCTGAACAGTGAAACAGTTACATGGTTACGATACGGTGACCTACCCAGCCCGTCACCGGTTCACCGATTCCAAAAAAAGTCCTCGAATTTAAACACATTAATTACAACAGTGAGTGCAAGCCACGCTTTTACGAGACAGTTCGGGCAACCATATCGGCAAACCAACAACATCGTGCAAAATAACGCAATTTAAAAACGTCACCAATGAAATCCCTTTGAAAAACATAATCCGGCTACCGGATTTTTATTTACTACCGTAGCATTCGAGAGTTTCAACAAAAAGTCGCAATTTTCGACACATGACGTGTCAGACGCTCCTCGTTTGTGAGACAGATAGACCGGTACACGGATCTTCAAGGTCCTGCAACGATTCCGTTTCAAGGTGAACTGAAATACCAACTGATTCAATTTACTACGGTATCATAATAGCACAGTCTACAATTATATTGACACCAAACGAAGAAGTACTCACTGCAGTAGTTTACGACATCTTTAGCATTACCGGTACCCTCGAAAAACTTCCGAGTTTCGAGTAGCAACAATTTGTGGAATGTGCCGTCACGCTCGCCGGATTGAAAACCGAGTTCCAATATTTCGAAGTAATACAGCGTAATTCTGGAAGAAATATTAGATCTCATAGATTTAGATAGAAATATTAGATTTCTTGCTGTGACTAGGTCTTATTTTAGGGGGAGGGCTTATTGGACACGTTTAGTGGACATAACGATCGTTTTGTTGTCCTTGTTGTACTTTGACACTTTTTGGACACCTAGTGGAGATATTAAAAAACCGCTTTTCTCTTTGATCACTGGACCGATTGCTTTGAAATTTTTAGTGGTGAAAAATGAAATTTTTCTCCAGGAGGCTATTACTTTTATTTATTTTAAATATTTCTGTTAGCTCTGTGAGATTTGTTTTTGTTTGCTATGACGTCATTAAACGTTCTGTGGACATCGGACGCTATTTTGTGTCAAACGGACCATCTTGCAATTTCAATTCACGCTGTCACAAGACAGGAACTTCTAAAGATAGATAAGTTCTGGTACCGTAACACAGCGCGGTGACACTGAACTAACTCGTAGCTGTCAAAAGCTTGAAAATTCATACAAATATGAGAGATAATAAGATGAAATTTGGCAGATGGGTAGAGTTGTGTTTCTTTTAACCATATTTGAAGGTTTCGCGTTTCTACATTTAAAGGAGGGGGAATAGGGAGGTGCGCATTTCCGATACGTCGATAATATATTTGCCAATCAATTTGCGACCACCGTGTTTTTGTCTGTTTGATTGCTGTGATGTGGTGCTTTGTTTATAATTTGACGAGTTTTGTTCGAAATAACCGTGTTCTTAAAATATAGGACGGTCAGTAATGCAATTAGAAGCCCAATGTTTTCACGCTGTCACAAGACAGGAACTTCTAAAGACAGATAAGTTTTGGTACCGTAACAAGGGTTGCCAACTATGAAAAGTCTCAATAAAGGACATAGATTACCGTCATCATTTATTTTGTAACTTGCAGGAAAGAACAATATAAAACAATCAAGTACAAATTACTGAATTATATACAAGCTAAAAGATATTTTAAAAAATCTTCATGTGTTTTTCATTTAATGTTTATTTAACATTGACCCAATCAAGCTGCATTCTGTGAACAGTTTAGTGCTTTTTAAATCGTGTCAAATTTTTTTTCGAATGAATGCAACTTCATCAAATAGGTCAAAAATATTCAAATTAAGTTTGTCTTTTAGCTTCAAATGCTCTACAATTTTTACAAGTGTCTGATATTTTGGAGAAAGATTATCCAAAAGATATAATTTTCCAAATGTTGAATTTTCATCAAAGTCAAATCTTTTTTCCAAATACGTTATCGCAGAGTTGAGAAATAATCTAAAATCTTAGAGACCAAATATACGTAGAATTTTCAGTTATTAAACTAGAATTCACTCAAATCTTGGAGTGTTGCTTGCTATCTATGATAAATTAATGTAAAATATTTGAAATTGTTAATAAAATTGGTATTTCTTTGGCTATTTGAGCCGTACCAAAGCGAAATTAAAAAGAATAATTAAAAGCTTGCAAATACATAAACGGAGGCGATTTAGGAACGAAACAATATCAAACACAGTACTATAACTATCGGGCAAAACGACGTTGGAAAAAATAAAGGACAATTATCAACTTAAGAAGGACAAGGACAAAAATCTCAAATAAAGGATTGTCCTTTGAAACAAGAGAGCTATGCTCAAATATATGGACACGTAGAGTCACATAATTTTGATGACGTCATAGCGAAAAAAAAGTAATAGCCTTCTGGAGAAAATTTTTATCTTTAACCACTAAAAATTTCAAAGCAATTGGTCCAGTATTCGAAGAGAAAAGCGACTTTTAAAAACGTGTCAAGCGGTACTGAGTTAGCAGTCAGGCAGCATCTTACCTGTACACTGTAGGCCATATACGGTAATTGATCACAGAACAGTTGTTCCCTTGCAAATTTTATGTTGTTTACACTTTAGGACAGATAATTGATCACAGAACAATTCTTCCCTTTCAAATTTTATGTTGTTTCCAGTAGACTCTCATCAAAATAAACAAATATAGTAGGCTACAACGCTTGTATTACTGCACTGGTAGGACCGTGAAAGAATAAGTTACGGTAATTTCATTGTGGTAAGACACCGGTACCGGCACCAGTACCAGTATCGTACTTACGTACTGAGCTACCAGTACCGGTTAGCAGTCAGCCAGCATCTTACCTGTACACTGTAGGCCATATACGGTACCGTAATTGATCACAGAACAGTTGTTCCCTTGCAAATTTTATGTTGTTTACACTTTAGGACAGATAATTGATCACAGAACAATTCTTCCCTTTCAAATTTTATGTTGTTTCCAGTAGACTCTCGTCAAAATAAACAAATATAGTAGGCTACAAGTGCTACAACGCTTGCATTACTGCACTGGTAGGACCGTGAAAGAATAAGTTACGGTAATTTCATTGTGGTAAGACACCAGTACCAGTATCGTACTTACGTACTGAGCTACCAGTACCGGTACCGAACCTGTAGGTCTGATATTCCGTTCCGCATACGATAGGCTATAAAACTTGCATTGCAGCATTAGTAATACCGCGGAAGGAATAAGTCAATTTCACTGCGTTACGGTAACTGTATGGCAACTTACCAGTACCGACCTACAGTAGCTGTAGTACTGAGCAAGACAATCGATCGCGAAACCGCTTGAAATAAGTGTAAAACAGTGTTCCCATGAGTAAAAATAAATACCGCGAAATTTTGTATGAAATATCATATCTCATAGGATTCATATAAAATTTAAGAATAAACAAAAGTAATAGCCTTCTAGCGAAAAAATTAATCTTTAACCACTGAAAATTTCAAAGCAATTGGTCCAGTATTCGAAGAGAAAAGCGACTTTTTAAAAACGTGTCAAAGAACAACAAGAACAAGAACAAGAACAAGAACAACAACAACATAATATTGAAACGATCGTTATGTCCACTACGTGTCCAATAAAGGACGGTTGGCAACCCTAACCGTAACACAGCGCGGTGACACTGAACTAACTCGTAGCTGTCAAAAGCTTAAAAATCCATACAAATATAAGAGATAAAACGATGAAACTTGGCAGGTGGGTAGAGTTGTGTTTCTTTTACCCATCTTTGAAAGTTTATTCTCTCCCCCGGAATAAATATGTAAATCCTATCTTAATACGTCGATAATATCTTTGTCAACCAAGTTGTTTTTGTCTGTTTGATTGCTGTATGGCTGCGTATGCAATGGTCTCGACGCAGCAGAAACCATGTTCAAGGCTTGATGTTCGGTCGCAAATATGTCTTCCGAGTGTCGTACTTTGGTGGTTTGTATAGCTTTAACTCTTGGTCGTATAGTGTTAATTCGAGGTTTAGCGTGTAGAATAAATGCCATTGCATCCACGATGAAAAAATTAACGGGTTAGAAATATTGTTTTTTGTTTTATAGCGGTTTGAATGAAATCGTCCGCAGACTGGCTACAACACGCTGGGCCTGGTGAGTTGTCCGTGTAGTCGAATTGTCCATCAGCCCTAAACGGCTATGACAGTCACTGTACCGAATTTTTTACCGGGATTCAGGTGGTGTTGAGTCGACGCATGTTATTTAGTAACGTTTTTATGTTTGACTGTGGCTCGGTACCTGATCCGATAATACGGTACATAATTGACTCATATCACGAGATATTTCAACTGATGTTTCAATATAATCAGGAAGAGTGGATCATTGTCACAGGACCTGGGATATCTATGACAGTCCCTGTACCGTCACGATACCCCGATACAGGTACTGGTAAGTCACCGCATATGATTTTTGGGGGATTGTTCTGCGTGTCCATATATTTGAGCATTGCTCTCTTGTATTAAAATCATTTTTAAAATTCAGACTAGGTCTTATTTTCAGGGTAGGTCTTATTTTCGGGGAAACACGGTACAATTGCACTTATAAAAACGATTTGAGATGATTTTTAACTTTTTTATATGAACCGGCAGTTTACCATTTTTCACACCTAATTCCACTTTTGATCATGTATAAAGATTGAGGCCGTTCATTACGAAGTTTGCATTTATGAATAAAATATTCTGCACATAATAATACCGTAAATATATACTATGTGTATACTAAAACACAGTTAATACCTCGATTTTCCCCACCCTCATTACAATTTTTTTAATGTCAAATTAAGTCTTAACCAACGACTAACATACCGTCTTAACCTTTGGTTTAGGATAGGATATGATTTACATATTTATCCCGGGGGAGAGGAAAATCGATAAGACGGCTTAATCATTTGGCGAACCACAGCCTCTCGTCCGGTTACCAGACCAGGTCGGGTATGGGATTAATTAGCCAGTTATTTGTTTTCGGAAGCATGGACTTGATGGTAGAGGAAGCCGTAACCGACCGGCGGTTATGTGAACCACCCTACGGCGGCAAAGAGTCCAGCACTCTTCTCGCACATAATCATACTCGCATGGGATTCGAACCTGCGAACCCACGCAAGGTAATCAGAGATGCGGTGGCAAGCGTTTTCCCGTCTTCGACTTAAATATTTTATTTATTATTCACGACGTTTGCTAGTATCCTGTTTGACTTTTTTTCTCACTATGATTTAATTTTTAGACTCACTCCCCCAGGGTGACGCTGCTCGATAACCTCTTCTGGTTTATCGCGCCTCCCTTCACACTGAAAGTATTGTCTTATATGTGATTCGTATTTATTTTTGTCTACTGTGTACTCTTGGTATGTGATAAAATAAACAACTGACTGACTGACTGACTAACGCTTAGTACGATGCGCCACACCGCCGAGCCTGTATTAGTATTCATTTACGGTTTTCCCCATATTTTACAGTTAATCATGGATTAACAATTTTTCAAAAATAAAGCACAAATTCACAGGAATAAAATAAATATAGCAATGTAAGTAATCAATTTTATCATTGCTTTTTAAAATATTATTATTTTAGGAATTTATTTTTGCAAATTTGCAAACACATTCTCGCCTCTAGCGGTTGAGCAACTTCGGGATGCCAGTGGGCCGCTCGGGTTCGCCCAAATTGAGGCTGGTCTGGGAATGGCTGAATGGTGGCGAGAACAGGTACCGGTACCGGTAATTATCGTAGGCTACTTCTCTGCTTAATCCTAAGTTACGGTAACTAACTTATACCGGTACCGGTATACAAATGTAAGAAAAAAAAAATTTCCAATAATAAAAAATAATTTACCATTACATACCGTACCGGTACCTACCGGTATTTATTCCCATAGTCTACTGTTAGACCGTACGGTACCGATATCCACTGTACCGTACCAGATACGGTACCGGTAAATGATATGAATGCATGAGAAAATATCTGAATATAGAAATAGTACGGTAACCTACCGGTAACTTACCGTAGATATCAGCATATCGGTACTGTCATACAGTCATACGGCAGTACGGTATCACACACAGTCCTGCAGTCTTACAGTTGATCAGCATTCAAATATTTGATTTGTAAAAATACTGATAAAGGCACCAGTCACCGTCAGCTGCAGAACTGTGGTAGGATAGGATTTACATGCCGGTATTTATCCGAGGGGAGGGGAAAGACGATAAAACGGCTTAGCCATATTATGGCGAACCACGGCTTCTCGTCCGGAATCATTCCATGTCCAGATGTTAGCATGTCCAGAGTAGGTGCAGCGGCGAGCGTATTCCTAACGCAGTAACACTTAGCACGATGAGCCACACCGCCGTGCCAATGATATGATGGTAAATGGTATGATACTAAATACCGTAGTCTAGCCGAAATTTGATTTTCCAGTTTATTTTGTTCTTGTCTATCTGCTCAATCTAATACTGTAATAGTAATAAAGATTATTTGGTGCCTCTTTAAGACCTTACTGCCTTAGCGTGAGGTCTATCTACAAATTTATAGTCTATATATCACCTGGTCTTCGAAGGTCTGAAGTTGCAGCCTAAAGTCAACTGCATTAGGGTTAGTGTCATATTCCAGTAGTCATGCTCTCATCCTGCAGTTCAATGCTTGATAAATTTTATGTTTAGAAATAAGTGATATCCATTCAGTCGCTAGGATTGGGAAAATGCCTCAGTACAGCAGTATGCGTTATTCTATATTAACACAAAGTTTTTATCGTTTTTTTTTCTGTGAGGTAGGCTATCAATATATCAATAATAATATATATTAATAACTTTATTTTAATTTCCCCAAAAAACATACACGGAGCAAATAATGACCAGGATACAGAATAATGGGAAAATCAGGAAAACAGGCAAAATCTCTAGGAAGATTTAAAACATGTGGAAATACATGTGCCTGTTTATCCATATCACACGCATAAACATATTATAAAAAAGATAAAAACACGAACGTGTTATCGTTTGGGCATCTAACTTGTGTAACAAACAAACTGTAGATGCGGTGGGTTTCAATTTATAACTGTTTACGCCGAAACGAAAATGATTGCTGGATTGGGCTGTGTTTATCGTTTCGGATTTATTCACACAAGAAGTTTTAAAGCAAACCAATAATTTAAATAACGTAAACAACTGCGAAGTAGTGTGCTAAAGTAGATAAAAACAGTGTCAAAATAAGTAATAAATAAATCTGAATGTCTTTTTATGGAATTTTTCATTATAAATAGAATCCGACGTAGTGATGTGCTGTAGTGTACGATGTGCAATGTAATTTCATATAAAATGCCTGGTCATTTCTTTATCCTTAGTTCTTTGAGAAGCAAGTATGTAAAATTTGAATGGCAGCTGTAATTTTGATTCAACTTTCGGATATGTGTGTACTCTATTTCCATGATTGGTCCACTCTCATTTTCTGCCTTTTTATCGTCTCTCACGATTGTATCTCCATTATTTTCATAATATACAGATCTCTGATTACTATGATATAATGTAAGTTGCAGCCTCTTGTTCACTTTTTTTTGACGACAATAGGATAGCGTATTGAATTTCAAAAGGAACTTGACATCGTTCTCTTATTAATATGAAAAGATCTCGTTGACGTTCCTTAAAGTTGGATTAACAAAGCCAATAGGCAATTCATTTTTCTTTTTGATGGTGCGAAAAGTCGGCAGTATGGCGAAAGCTGACTTTGATCAGAGGCAAAGGGAGTTGTACAATATGGTGGCAAAAGAAAATTCGAAACTGAGTGTTGATGCACTGTTGGTAAGATAACTAACTGTTTTTGTATTATTTTTATTTTAAATTTGACATATCCTAATTACAGCATTATGTTTGTATTGTATGTTATTATAAAATAAAATGTTTGTGTATTACTTAATAATTGACAGGCAGTTTTCAGTTTTAGTTCGCTTGCCCTTTCTGGTTTCAGAATTTCATAACTGACCTGACCTCATTTCTATTTAATTCAATTTTGAGTTAGAAACCAACGAATCAAAGATTTACATTTTTGTATATGTATGCATCTACAATCCAGCTACAGTTGTCTCATTTCGAAGATAAACCTTTTGTACGATCTGACTCTAACACTAAAACTTGGTGTTCTTATAGTTGTTGCTGTTATTACCATTTTTTCAATGAAATGTTTCAGAAGATAAAATGAATATTTGCGTATAGCATATTTGTGCAGTTATAGGAAAGCATTACACATGTGCATACATAATATTGTTATATTAATAGGGTTAATAATTAATATGTGGCATTTGTAAATTTAAAGAAGTTCTATTCTATGGACCTTTCCCCGAGCATAGACTTCCTTGTTTACTTCGTGACATTGGCCAATCAGCAAGATGCAAAAAGTGACGTAACAATGCCCCCTTTTCGCATCCGCTCAGACACTTTTCTCACTCAGACAGATTTTCAAGCGTGGTTGTAAACATTACCTCGTTTTCGCGTTTCTGAACTTTATTCGTTAGTTTTCAGTTGTGTTTCGGAAACTCAAATATAAATCCGATAATTCAATGATCACTCTGTCTTCCTAGGAGTTTCAATTTAATTGCAGTAATAAAAATTAGTGTAGAAATAGCTGTGATAGACTAGCCTGAAATTCTTTACCGGTACTTTTAAAAAACAGATTGTTGTATGCGATGAATCATAAGGATGGTTTGAAACACATACCCCATTTTACATGCGCCAACTCGCAAAAGCACTCCTAAAATAGCCCCGAAAATTTTGCAATGGTAAAGTATAGGAAGAATTTTCCGGGGGTCAAAGGTCGGGGAAAGGTCCATAGTTAGAGAAAGTGAAGACATATCATAATGTTAAGGTAGTTATGACCGAATCCAGTCTAGACATAATTCATTAATTCGGTCAATTGAAATTTTGTGTGAATAGATGATTTGCATCTCTGTTTCGTGTTTTAATACACACAATACTTTACCTCATGTCACATTTGTACTTTCTTTGATAAGGGATTGGACATAGGGAAAGGATACTTTGAGTTACAAACTTCAGATTTACTTCATGTAAATAAGCATAGAAAACTCACGATTACGTGTCAATTTGGTGAAACAAGCAAACATATCCTGGTACCCACCACAGTCCACAACAGTATTGTTTTTGTGATTTGACCAATAGCAGTATAGGGAATTATGCTCATGCATGCCATTTGAAAAGTTTTGTATTCTCAAATACCCTCCAAGTTTGTTCGCAATGTTAATTGTACTTCTATTCATATTCTCCATTTTATTATTATTTATTGTTACCTCTAGTTGAAAGTTCACAGCAGTTTGTTTTGTACAGAGTTTTACCATTCCTCCTTTGTGCCATAATTAACCAAATAAAACAAAGTTTAATTGGCCTACTTTGCTTTGTAGGAACTTAGCATGAGTAAATGTGGCATGTATTTTTGTAGACTATTATATCAGACTGCATTTTAAGGTTTTGGTATTCAGCACAGAATCAAAAATTTATTGCATTCAAAAACAACATTTCTTTTTAAGTGCTTAATCATTGAAGTTTTGATTGATAATTGATGGGTATTCACACAAAGGCATCTCGAATTGATGCCAATGATTAAGTGTGTGTAGGTTTATAGTATATCATTGAAAATTGATTTAATTTGGAATATGTCAATTTGGGGATTAATGGTTGTTATAATCTTCAACTGAGTGTTCCAATGGAGATTACCTATACAGTGGAATTCTTGATGCATCTGATTTTATAATAATGAGTTTTATGAATTATTTGCTTCTCAATTGACTATGTGTTGATGAGACACTAAAGTACATTGTTTTTTACTGGAAATAAGTAAATTTTCTAAAAAATAAAAGAAATAAATATCATTTAAAATAATGCATAGATTCATTGAAATGATGATATTCATGCTATTTTGCAAATACAGAATCAACAAACATACATATTTTAGCTTTTATTATAACATTCCACAAAAACCAAATAGTAAGAAGTCTGGTATTTGTTGTGTTATATACAATAAAAAGGTACAACACTATATAATGCTATTCTTACCAAGACCATTATGACAGTATTCAGCACGGTTTATCTATTAATATTGGCTGTAGACTTATTTGACTTTCGACTACATGTATTTATTCAAGCATATAAGGCACACAATTACGTCATTGTCCAGCTTTACTACAGGTGATGAATTGAGTGCTCATGTCATACTAAATTATGCAGTGAGATCAAATTCCACAATCAATTCTTTGTAATTTTATGGTGTTAATCAGAATAATTTAGTTGTCCTTAGGCTCAGAACTTGGGCTTTGTTTCAATTTTTATTTCAAATTTTGAACCGTGAATTTTTAAAATGCCAAATGAAAATTTTTGTTATAAATGTAATATGGAGCATGAGATTGAACCCGGTTTTACTACATAGTTGATAGTAATTGGTAACAATATAGCTATAAATCCTAAAATATTTCAAGGCTTTTTCATTTAAAATAAGTGACTCTGCCAAATAAAACTACCTGATACTGGTATACTGATGATTTTTCCAATTATTCAAATGTTAATTTTTGATTGTAAAGTTGTTTCGGTATGCCTTCCTTTGACAAGATATAGCTGATACAACAAGACTTATATTTTTTCAATCCTATTTTGGACTAAATAATTGGTATATGTTTAGCTGGCTATAGGTCATTGAAACTGCATTCTTATATTAATTTCTCTAGTTTAGTTTTATTTTTCAAATTCAATTATTCATATTTCATACAATAAAGTATTAACCTAACATTGGATAATTTGTATTAAATAAAACAGTTTGTATACCAGTTGAACTATGGTAGTTTGTTTGATAGTTCTTCCAGTTTCTTATTCAAAAAAGGAATTATTAGTATTGTTTTCTATTATAAACAAAGTCACAATTATAATGAATTATTAATGCAATGTAAGCCATACATTTTATCTTTCAATTTGATGTTGAGACCTTCTTTATGACTTAGGAACTGCTATGATACTTTACTATGGAGTTTATATAATGACCAACAGTAACATATTCAAAAAAATATTATGGATTATACTTTCTAACCACAAGCTAGGGTTATTATAATATATTTATTGCACTGAAACGACAGTTAGTTTAATACATTTTCTAAATTATTTTAACCTGTTTGTGGTATTCATGCACACCTGTTAACAACTTGTTGTTGTTCAATGGCAATGTAAATATATGCTTGTATCATTATACTTCTTTCTTTTTGAAGTTTGCGTTTTTGCCCGTTTTGAGCCACTTTATTTCAACTTGAGATCCTGTATTTATATATATATATATATATATATATGTTTTAGAAATAGTATTAAAAAACCTTCTAGATCAGAGCTTTTGACACACAAAATAGTAATACTTTACAAACTTATTTTAAAAATAGTATGTTGTGGTTTGTCTTTTTTTTTACATGGTTCTACTATAAATACCAGTAATAATTATCTGATTAAGCCTTAAAATAAACAACCACTTTTCTGAATATAGGCTACATAACGTGTCAATCCTATCAAAAATGAAATCGCTGAAAATTTCAGTATAAATGTTACAGAATTTGTCGATAATTTTCTGGTTTTAGCTTAAATGATCCATGGTTTGGCATGGTATCAAATCAGTATTATGCTTGTAGTTGAAACTTACAATATATTATCTTACTATATCTTAATATATTATACTTCTGTGCTATAGTTTTTTCTTGTGGGATTGTCTTTCTCTTTATATAAGTGAATTTGCATAGTTTTCTGTGGAGTTTGCTGTTTCTCATTGTTGAAGGTCTGATTAACTGGTATTTTACACATAACCAAATTCTTGTAAATACAAAATTCACATAAGAAGCATAACCAACTGGGTTTAATTCAGTTTTAACTATTGAAAGTAATCATCACACAACCTTAATACAACCAAATTCTCCAATCAGCTAGATGGAAAAACAACATTATACACAATGCAAAAAATGGTATGCACTATTGCCTATTGGTAGTAAATATTGTGCAACAACACGATAATCCAAGTCAAACTATTTTAGGCAAAATGCCATATGACAAATTCACTAACGTAGTCAACTGGATATTTTATCTCCTATACTGATAATTGTATTTGATATTCATTCTAATTTTTCAATTTGTTTTCATAGGATGGCATCGTTGCATTGGTTACGGATCTAGACACTCCTGCTTTGAGAAGGAACAAGAATGTGGAAAATTTTTTAAATAGATGTAAGTATTTAATTCAACTAATCATTTAGTTATGAGCATTAGATCCGTTTGGAAAACTTTGATCCAACTTTGACAAAATAAATGCTGAATAAAAAGACTATCCTTTTCAGCAATCTGTTATGAATATATTTTCCATAAATGTCAAGTTCTGTATAAATGAGTCAAGTGTCTTATTCTCATTTGTATTGCTTTGCGGATGAGAGTACAAAGTGAGAGTCATTTCAACAAAAAAAACTTTTATATTTCCAGACGCACATCCTGTTAAGAAAATTTATGAAATAAGGATGAGAGCTTCTGATTTCACAGTAGTTAAGACAATCGGTCGAGGAGCTTTTGGTGAAGTTCAACTCGTTCGTTACAAACCCACTTCTAAAGTTTATGCCATGAAGTTATTGAGCAAATTTGAAATGGTGAGTTGTGTCATTGGTGAAGTTATTCAAGAACGCATGTCGATAATGGAGTTTGTTAAATTATACCCTTGTTTGTTTTTGATCAGTCTTATTCATGGATAATTATAAAACACTTGAAAAATATGGAAACAATTGTGTTTAAATACAATGTATATCCTACTATTGCTTTGCGGTATATTTATTTCTTAATAATAAAATCTTCATTTGGTAAAATATGTTTATTCAAGTGACATGAACCTTACCACATAAAATATTGGCATTGTTATCATGGAAAGTACTTGGCAACACAATTGTTATGACTGCTCTGATTATCATGTTGAACCACACATTCTAATTTTAGCTTACTATATTTGAGAAAGTTTCGCAGTTTTATCGGCATTTCGTGTCCAAATTGTGTGTGAATTGTGTTTGTGTGTAAATATGACATTCTTCCACTTTGGTTTTATCTAAATTTATGGACAATCATCTATATAATTTTTTGTTTCGGTATATTCCTTTTATAATGCTCCATAGATCAAAAGATCAGAATCTGCTTTCTTCTGGGAGGAAAGAGACATTATGGCACACGCCAACACGGATTGGATCGTGCGTTTGCAGTATTCATTTCAAGACAATAAATACCTCTATATGGTAATGGAGTTTATGCCTGGTGGAGATCTGGTCAATCTCATGTCTAATTATGATGTGCCTGAACAATGGGCAAAATTTTACACAGCTGAAGTCGTTCTTGCCCTTGAATCAATACACAATATGGGATTCATTCACAGGCAAGTTATCTAACTAATTAAGCTTTTTTTTACTGACGACTCATAACGGAGAGAGTCTATATTCATATTGTCTATTTCATATTCACTTGACTAACACAGACAGTCCCAGACTCGTAATAGAACTAAAATAAGGAAAATCGGAATAAAATTATTAAGGCATAGCCTTAATCTGGTACACACACTACAGGAGTACCCGTTTTTTTCTGATATTTCCGCATAAAAACTTTACGAATTGATTCTTGTATATATATATTTTATATATATTAGACTTGTGCAACACCTATCCCCCTTTAATACCACACATCAGAATGTTTTCATACATTTTGCTGTATTTAATTCACCTGATGTGATATGGCATATGGGAGTATGTTTTTTTTAAATAACAAACTTGAATATACTTTACTGAAGGAAAATGTTATCAAATATTCTGCAACTTCATCGATAGTAACATTCTCCACTATTCCAAATTGTTCTTAGGGTGGTATTGGTGAAATTTAGCCAACTCTGGTATTTCTAATACAACATTTTTGTGATTTGAATAGGGAATATCACATCCTATGGATAAACTGTCTTTAAAGTTCGGTCTATAACTTTTTTTTAAATGTTCTATTTGTATTTTATATTACCAGTATTTATTTTTAGTCATCAGGTTAGCAGTGATATAACAAATCATTTTTGTTTCATGCAATCTCATTTTTGAATCATATGGTAAAGGAGGGACTCTGAATATAATATACTATAATCTGTTATTTATATTTAATACCATTCATAATGTACCGGTAGTTCAATTGTGTAATATATAATTTTTTAAAAACATTCGTTATTGAAGACCAGTCGACAATCACAAACATTGTAGTTTATTATAAAATTTATTATTTGTTTTAGTCACTTGAGTACATTTATTAAAACAAAATTGTACAATAGATATTGCCAGTTGAAAAACTGGCCAGTTTTCTGTTTCATTCAATATTGATGACTTCTCCACTGTTGTGGCTAACATAAAGCTGCTGATTATTTAGTCCATCGTGCCCGATATTGTATATTGCATGTATAATAAATAGTCTTGTTACAACGTTGTGTGTCCTATGGGAAGTTTATACGTATTACTGCATGACGTAATCCAACTTTCAAATCATTATGATATTTTATTGCGATATGGAACCATAATATTGGTAATTAAAAGTATTGGGTATGGTGGAAATTGCCTATTAATAGATCTAAGGCTCATATTAAGGGTTCTTTGACAGTTGTTTCCATAAAACCCAATTCCGGGCATTTATTTGGTGATGTAGAGAGTTCATGAAGCCTGTATTAAAATAGGTAAAAGAACTTTAACATGCTCCGTGCAAATGATGGTCGGCATAAATAAAGGTGTATAAAATAGTAAGTTAAAAAACTAAATAACTGATTGAAATAAAACAAACCTGGTTAATAAGATATATTAAGAACTGACTTCATACCACTATTTTGAAATTGTAACCGGAATTTATGAACACTCATCATAGCTTGGCTTGGCACATTGCCAATAATAATCAATCTTTAAGTCAAATCATGCTTCATAAATATAATGTTCTGGATTGTGTCAGGAAATATATAATTCAAAAACGTGAAATAGTTTTTGTATATACTTATTAGGATAACTTAAATTACGAAATTAATTAGTTTGATTGTATTCAGACTGCATTATGATATTATCAATAATATTTTATTTATAATTTGTTCTTCTTAATGTGATGTGAATTTACTAATTAGCAACTATCTGCTTTTCTGATAGAAATTGTCAATATTCAACCGTGAACTACAAATAGACTCATACCAGATGTGTTGTTCAATATTGTCCTATTGTTAGTTATATATCTTGTGATATAATTACATTCCAAGTACAATTCAAGTTATTTCATGCTTGTACTTACGGTGGCTAAATTAAAATAATTCAACTTTTCTAAATACACTTCGTACTAATATTTTGGAATATAAAGTATTGTGACATTCTAAATTGGGTCATTTTCAAGAGAGGCATAAATCAATAAAAATTTATAGTAAATGAACGATGAATTTAGTTTTGTTAAAAATAAATTAATCGTTGTTATTATTGATTTTCTGTTTTTGCCTTGCCTGATTTAAGTGAAATCTATTTTTTTTATCTTGATCATCAGATAGTACTTGATTAAAATGACAAATAAAACTGACCTAAATTTTCTTATATTACTAAATTGAATGCATACAATCTTGAATGTATTCGATTTATTGTGGATTATAATGCTTATTAGTTTATGGAACTTGTCCTATTATCTTGTTTCATTGTCAGCAAATTGATCACCAATAAGCAAAAATTTTACAAATTTAAAATATTTGTGTTTGTGGTTGGTATGCTGTCATCCATACAATTATTTCAGTAAATGAAGGAAAAACAGTTTTTATTGTTAATTGGATTGCATGGTAACTTTTTATATTTGTCTATAAATCTAGCACTCAATA
The DNA here is from genome assembly GCF_964204865.1 of Styela clava. NCBI lineage: Eukaryota > Metazoa > Chordata > Ascidiacea > Stolidobranchia > Styelidae > Styela > Styela clava. Next base: position 9,181,519 of record NC_135257.1, on the reverse strand, counting down.
TGTATCCTTAATTAACCACGTTTCTTTTGGTAATAAATTTACTTACTTTTTTATTCAACAGGGATGTAAAACCTGACAATATGTTACTGGATGCTCAAGGACATTTAAAACTTGCTGATTTTGGAACTTGCATGAGTATGGACAAGGTAAATGAATAATTACTATTCAAACACCTGCAGTAAATTGAATTCTTTATTGGAATTAGGGATATTTGTGTCTGCATAGTTGTTTATTTTAAAATTTTGTTCAGAATATCAATTTTGAATATTCTTAATGAATCGAATTTGGCAAAAAATGAGTGATATGAACTTTGATTTTCCAGCAAAAGTATAATTCAAATATTTTTTTATTTGGAATTTTTTACTAATTTTATTATAACTAAATTCTTGAAACATCTTCACTAACAGCTATTGTCAATTTTTATGCAAGTAATTGTTTGTGAAACTACCCCAGTCTTACTTCAAATGTTTCCTAGTGAAAAGGTGAACTAACCTGTAATGATGAAATAATTGAATCATAAATTTCAATGATTTCAGTCTCTCAATGATCATTATTTATTTTATCTTTATTCATCAAATATCTTCAGTTGAAATATTAGAGTACATCAATATTGTGTTATGACTAGTCCCTTATTTTTGTTTTCTAGGAGGGCATGGTGCGTTCTGACACAGCCGTTGGCACTCCTGATTATATTTCACCTGAAGTATTGCAATCACAAGGTGGTAAAGGTTACTATGGTCGTGAATGCGATTGGTGGTCGGTAAGTGATTGCACGATTGACCCGGATTCTTGTTTTTCAATAAATTATTTATATGTATCTTCTAAGAATCTGCTTTTCATTTTTTTATCAGTGTATAATCATAGTTTTTTTTAAACGATAAAATGGATCGTATAGCATTTAGAATATTACAGAATACAAATGAAAAAAATTCGCCAGTATAGGGTATACACAACATAAAACAAAATGCAGCATACTTCACATACAATCTAAGCATTTATTTTATATATTTGACATGTTTATACACCATTCACCCAGAAGAACAAATTTTGTAATATTGTACCTTAAAATATTATTTTATTAATCTAGCTCAATGTACCCAATTGCCATATTGCTCCATTATTTTGTCCATGATCAATTATTATTTTTGGGGACATTTAAAATACTTGTTCTGATATATGAAACTAATCTCGCTTTTCTTATTTGGTTAGGTTGGGGTTTTTCTTTATGAAATGCTTGTTGGTGACACCCCATTCTATGCCGATTCTCTTGTCGGAACTTACGGGAAAATTATGGATCACAAAAATTCATTGAGTTTTCCTGATGACGTCAGCATGTCGGATCATGCTAAGAAATTAATATGCGGATTTCTCACAGACAGGTACATGAATTGGTTTTGTAAACCCCAAAATTATATTTTTATTCACGGTATATACTGTTGCTTGAATGGGATTCTTTAATGTGAATAGTTGATATAATCCTCAATAGGTTTATTAGGTATGTATGCAAATTTAGTGCATTGTGCAGCAAAGTATGGATATAAGTCATATTTTATTTCATCAATTTCATCGAACGAACACCGTTTTGCTGTGGCTAGGATTCTACCTTATACGAAATATTAGGACAGTTTATCATAACTTATACTGTAATTTTATTGTACTTTTTACAGTACTTTTAATTGTTTCAGAGTAGATATGCACGATCCCAGTGGCATAATGGCTTTATCATCAGTATTGTTAAGTGTTATATTATTAAGAATTCAATTTATTTTGCCGAATGAGAACAGAAACACTCTAAGTCATAAATTGAAGTTTTGGAGAAATCTTATTAAACAGTGCGCTCTACTCTCACCCGGTACTATATTTTGTTTTTCTTATATTTCTAATTTATGTATGATTACCATTGAGCTTATTTTTTTCACAGTGACCGTCGACTTGGTAGAAAAGGTGTTGAAGATATCAAAAAACATCCCTTTTTTAAGAACGATCAATGGACATTTGATAATATACGCCAAGGTATATTTACTAAAATTTTTCAATGCAAAAACAGTTGTCATTATCTACACACATTTTGATGCATTCTATATAAATTTTTTAATACTTAAATTGTTTATGTTAATTCCTGTATCCTGGTTTAGTTATATTCTGGTTGACGAAGCATAAAAATTGATATTGTTTTTGATATTTTTCGTATTCCACCTTTTTTTACTTTGGTTATTCTTTGGTGCAATGCCAATCGCTGAATATGTTCTTTATGTGTTTTAGTTTGGATTCTGGCTTTGTTTTCTTTGTTTTGCCGGACAATTTTCAGGTGTATTTAAATACCAATTTGTTTATTAATGAAGGAATTTCTATCGGTTCAATTTCAACAACATTTCTCTTTTTCCTATATTGTTTTGATATTAATTAAATGATTATGGATCACAGAAATTGAATCCTCTCTCACTGCGCTGAATGCTGATGCAATTATTATCTGTTATTTTTGTATAAGCATCTTAGAGCCTGTGATTTTTGCCTTTTACTGCCCTATGATTTGTGTGTGAATTGATTGCCATATTTGTTTGCAACCCTGGACCAAAATATTAAGTTCATGAATTTTTGCCGTTGACCAGCTCAAATTATGATTATAAAACGCTCTCATTCGCAAATTTTCTTGTTTACTTTTTTGATTCATTGCCACATTTTTGCTACGTTTTCGTTTCGCTCTGATGCACATCTGTGATTGATGATGAATACTGGGCTGCTACTTCGCAATGGGTTTTCCACTATATTGCACTTTATGCAGGGATGGGATTTTGCCTTAATATCATATTCCTATGGTGTGGCACAAGGAAATTTACATGAGGCACTAGATTATAGTGTTGCTTAAGGCATAGATGGCTTAATTAAGCTGGCGAACAGCTGAAATTATAGTGATCATTGAAATGTGTTTCTTTATGTAATCAATGATCACCAATAAATTGAATTTCAATTTAAAATAATAAGGAATATGGTTCGAATAATCTCAACTATCAACAAAACATGGTCATATAAAATATACTTTGAAACTGATCATTTAACATGCACATACTATCAAACAATGCATCGATTGAAAATTAAACAGTTTTTATTTTTTTGTCCTCATCTATGCCAAAGATTCCAACCAACTTAATACACACTTACCGAAAGGCAAAAGCACTGTGATTTCACTGAAAGGCAAAAACTCACTGGTGTTATTGATACATGAATGAAAAATTTCTATTAGCCCTAGTAGTTAGGTTCAGAAGATCTATATAGATCTACTGTACACTGTAATAATGACATTTACTTATGTTTGAATCATTTATGATGTGTATCAAGTGCATGTGTCATAAATCATGATTCCATGCGACATGGCGGCAAACTGCATGAAAAAACAATAACTTTGATTATTAAAATGTCTATATATACTCTTTCTCAATAGTATTTTTTATTTCAACTATGATATAAACTCAATTATTTTAAAAACCCTGCCTGCTTGCAAGTTCATAGAATATATTGTGTTTCAAGTCAACATATACTTCGTCAAACGTGAAATTACATACCTGTATGTACTCTTTTTTTTAATGCAGCATTATTTTAACCAAATTCAATGTCTTTACCCTTGTATTCTGAAGTAGCATAATTGTTAAAATATACGTTTAACAATCGTTTTAGGTCTTTATTAATTTGTAATGCTTAATTCTATAAATTTTCTGTGGCTTTCGGTACCTTAGTGGTCGGCCATTTAACTACGCTCAAGAGTTCTTCGAACGAATGCGTGTGGCCTTGCTTCCAGCAGATTTTTTTTAACAAAAGTTATTATTCTTTCAGCTGTTGCCCCAGTAGTACCTGAGTTGAGCGGAGATACAGATACAAGAAATTTTGATGATATTGATGATGACAAAGGAGATGAAGAAATTTTCCCAACACCAAAAGCTTTCACTGGAAATCATCTCCCGTTTATTGGATTCACTTATTCTGCCGATACCATGTAAGTTAGAGAGATAAATAAAAAATAGCAAATTAAGAAATAATCACTCATTGCAAGATGATTGACATTAAAATAGGGGCGCTCCAGAAGTATGTGTACCAATATGGAGGTAACTAATTTTGTTCGCCTACGTTACATCAAGTTGTGTAAAGGGACTGAAACCTATAGGCAGGGTATATTCACTTAGCTAACACAAACAGTCCCCGAACTCGAAAAAAAACTAAAATAAGGAAAATCGGAATGAAATTTTGTCCTAACCTGGTACACATACGGAGTACCGAAATAGGTATGTATTACAATAGTATTGGACAATGGATACTAGATAGTCTTTGATTTGAAACTTATTTAATGTTGTGCGGCAAATTCTGGATAAAATAGGCACTATTTTATTAATAGCCTAATAAAAATAAGATTTTCCTTGAATAGTTTTTTATTCAACGTTTTGCTTTTTTCACATTGCAGAAATCTCTGTATAAGCACTAAGCAGCCTGATATACAGTATAAAGAGCTACTGTATTTTGTAACGGTGACCGTACATTTGAACCCATGTGTATATCCGCGGGTTCAATCTATATGCGGGTGCGAAAACCCATGAGTTAGGGTTAGTATGGGTTCAAATATCCGCAAAAGAAAAAAAATTTCCATAGGTGCAATAGTATGCGGGTGTAATTGTCGTGAGTTCAAATGAACGTGGGTTCAAATGTACATGGACCTTTTGAAACGACTAGAATCTTTTTGGTTCGTTCGGCCAGTTTATGACACCCTGGGTGAGGTGTGAGGCATGGGATTTAAACCATAGATTGTATATTGCCCACATTATTGAATCTAACATTTGACAATTTTTACACCTAAACTATATTATTGAACTGTGCGTAAAACTTGATTACTTATCGATTTTAATCGGTAAGTATGTTGATAGGTATTTGTCTGTTGATAGGTATTTGTCTGTCTGTCTGTCTGTTAGATGCACGCGATATCTCATGAAAGCGAGATTGAATCTGCTCCAGATTTTGCATGTGCATTCATCATATGTCGGACCAGAAGCCTATTGATTTTGATGAATTATGTCGTATATTTAGCGAGTTATTAATTAATTAGTGATGGGACACAAGGTGTCACTATGGAGTGAGAGCGCTGTTTTTGGGATTCCCTAACTTTCGATCGATAAGTCTTCGGTCTCAGACCGATATTCTCGTTATATTATCAACTGATATATGAAGAATCAATACCTTTTTATTTGTTAGCTTACATATTTTTTATTTATTTATTCCTCAAATACGACTGACTAAACTATGGTAATTCTATATTTACAAGAACTAAATTGAATATGTCAAGGCATTAGTACTTTTTGTTAAAACTTTTGATGAAATTTTTCAGGTTTAAAATGGGAAGCTCTGGAGGTGGTGCTGGTGCTAATGTGGCTGATATTCCAAATGGTGGAGTTGTATCTAATGAGGTAAGACAGTGGAAGCTATTTCTATCATAATACAATAATATCAAACCTATCTATTTGGTACACATGGACGATAAAATCTTTGAATTGAAAACAACTGCACTTATCATTAGTGTGTCACAGATACATATTCTTATACTTCTTAGAATATTGAGTTATTTTTGGATTGCCCATTTTACATAGTTTTACTTCTACTACTAGTTGAAAAAAAGATTCTCTTCTGTCCAATTGTGATACATCAGGTTATACTCATTTTAAGTGATTGTAGATCAATTATTCATTAAATTCATAAAATTGACCGTTGAATCTGCAAGGAATTTAAAAAAAATTCCCATAAGCGGTATTTAATGATGGAGTGATATCCAGTTATATTAGCAGCAAAATCTTATGACAGTAATTGAGATTTAAAAATTTCTACAAAGTTTCTATGTAGAAACATTGTAATGAAATACCAAATATTTTTTTTTTTAATTTTGAAATTTTTTTAGGAATTGGATATGTTGAGAAACAGGGTCAAAGAACTTGAACACGTTTTACATCATGAAACAAAAGATAAAGATGGAATACAAAATAAATTCAAGTATGCTTAGTAGTTTTTATGTCATTATATCATGCATTATGTTTTGCATTAGCAAAATTCTGAAAAGGATTGTTAATTCAAAATTGTGAGTTTGTTGTTTTGTCTATTGTGAAGGAAGATCCCTAACTTCAGACTAAAATTCAGAGGTCCTAGTCGAAATTAACAACAGAATAAAAATTTCCAGTAATCATCCAAGTTTTCCTCACATAGCTCGGCTCAAGAGTTGTACTTTTTGTCACTTTGTCGCCAGAGACTAATTCAGTTTGAATAGCTCAGAATCTGATAGAACCTTACAGCAACAATGGTTCTATGGTTTATTATTAATAAGTTTGAATTTTTTAAACTTTTCCTGTGTTCAAAGTAATAATTTCGTATGTTCAAAATTCAATTAATTTCACAGGCAACTCAATGCTAAGTTCGATTCGGCCGCTCGAGATCTGGAGGCAGAACGTGAAAGCAGAAGAAACATAGAAAAAGAAATGAGACAGATGGAGAGAGAAAAGACAATGCTGCAACATAGACAACAGGAATCTCAAATGAAAAGTGAAATGGAATCAGAGAAAAGAAGAAAAGTGTGTTTCATTTAAAAATAGTTAATTAAAACTGTTTGATTTATTAAGATTATCAACATGAATTAGTACAAGTAATCTAGTAAACCCTAAATATTATAAAATCAGCTTCACTTGAGAAGGTGCACACATAATTACTAAGCAGCCCAGTTCTGGCTGACATTTCTGCGTTACCTGTTGGTTGATCTAATCAAGATATTGATCACAAATGATGTTTGCTCTTAACAAGGCCCTGGTCAAGCAGCCACTAATATATGTATTAATGCAGTGGTTCCCAACCTTTTTGTCAAGCGACCCAGATTTAAAAAAAAAAATTGTAAAATCTCGCCAACCAAGGATATTCTTGCATATTGGATGGTATGTAGTGCTTTTATGGCCGCAAAATTAAATGTCTACTACAAAACAGTCATTTGTACATAATATTCATTTCAACACAAGTTAATTGCGCTTGTTCGTAAGTTGCGCTTGTTTGCCATTAGCAATTTTTGAAATCGGGGCGTGGGTTCACTTAAGCAGATAAGACCCTGCACAAAATTACGATTGAGCAATACTACAATACCAAATATAAAATGAAACAAAAAAATTCATTTAAAATATTTTTGTCGCAAAAACAGGCGACTCAAGAAAAAGTTTTGCCTCGCGACCCATAGCTCGAGAAACACTGTATTAATGTATATGATAGCTAAGATGTCCAAACTAAAATCGTCTATCTGCATTTTGCAACCGTAACATAGTCAAAGTCCAATAGGTCCAACATGCTGATTGCTAGTCCATTACTTAGCTTGTATTATTTATATATTAGAAAGTAGAGTCATAAACCATTATAATTAATGTAAAGAATTTTGTTCGCGCCAGACTCATTTTCTCATCGTCAGATTTTTTATCGCTCTTGTTTTCTTCAGCTCGAGCATGATCTTGTCAATACAAGAAAGCAACTCGAAGATTCAATTTCGAGAGCAGGTGAAAAAGTGAAAGCTGAAAACAGTGCTCGTACCGACATGCTTGCTAAACAAGTGGAAGAACTCACAATGAAATTAAAATCAGAAAATGATACTGTATCAAAATTGAGAAAATCACAACAAGAATTGAAAAAGGTTTGAATTTTTATTGTTGCTTTTAGTCAAAGTAAGAGAATGATTTTGTGAACATAATGAAACTATAACATAATAGTTCTGTTTGGGTCAAAGATCGAGAAAAAAGTGCAATTTCGCTCTCTACAAGGCATCAGAAAAACAGCCAATTTGGATTAGGTGATATTATATTGTCTACTTGATACACACAGGGTAAAGTAGTTTCTCGGCCATTTGGTGGACTAGCTGGGATTCAAACCTGTAATCTTTCACATATGTTGCTAAAATAGCTTGGAAAATGAACAATTAAGACAGGGCTCTTCAAGCCAGGGCCCCCGACCCCCGGTGGGTAGCGAAAGGGTTCGATATGGGATTGTAGTACCAATCAATATTTACTCTTCTTCCTTCTGTCTCCACTTTTTTGTGTGAAAAATCTTTTTCGGCACCAACTTATGCTAAAACAAAATATTGATTAAATTTGAAAGATTTGAAACTAGTACCGATCTTTTGTGCGAGGCTATGCAAGCACTTCGGTCTTGTTAAAGTTTCTGGGGGTCCCGAAAAAATCTGGCCCTGCCAAGTGGGTCGCAATGAAAAAAGTTTGAAGAACACTGAATTAAATTATACTTTAATTTATTTGATTCGTATACCTGCATAATTCTTATTAAGATAGTGTAATATGCACAGTCAATGATGTTGCACACGACTTCGATTGCTCCCACTTTGAGTTGTTTTTATATTTGGCATATAAGTTGTAAAATTTTTTTTTTTTTTCCTATTTTAATCTAAACAATTCTTACAGAACATAACTTTCTGGGAAAATAAAAGCGCAGAGTTGAAAGAAAATCTGACCAAACTAGAAGAAACGAATAAAACATTGGACAGACAGAAGATGAGATTAGAAAGCATGAGATCTGAGGAAAAAAGTCATGGCGAACACAGGATAAAAGATCTCGAAGGTAATTTAACATAAATTTCTAACAGAATTTTGAGACTATCTGTGTTGTTTCTTCGTTCTTGAAACGATGCATTTAAATATATTTCAAACTCGTTGGTTCTTAATTTTAAATTCTAGTTTTAAGTAAAATGGATGTTTGCAATAACTTCAGGATGATCACAATATTTATCCTTCAGCAAAATTTGCTTGTTTTAAAGTGTAATGTTTTTTTTATCATTACAAAAGAAACACCTAAATACCTTTGTTGCTTTGCCCTTGCACAATAATTCCGTTTTTTTTTTTCAATTTTGTGTGCTTATAATTTTACTGGTTGGAAAATGAAACTTGACTTTACTTGTTGCAATTATAAATATCGTACTCTTTCCAGATAATGTGAAAGCCCTGCAGAAAGAATCTGAAATACACAAACAGCAGCTAGTTAAAGTTGAAAATGAGAAGAGATCTGCTTATGATAAAATGTCTACATTGGAAAGGGTGAAATTTTTTTTAACTAATAATTTGAATATTATTATACCTTGGGTTCAAATCATGGACTTTAGCGCTTGAAAATATAGATCGGAAAAATGAGGAAATCATAATATTTTCAATCATTAATCTCCCTTAATTTGAAACGGTTTGGTGAATGTTGCTTCAAGCTTTGATTAATTAGCACAGGGTAGAGATCGCATACCGTATTTGTAATATTTGTAATTCAAATATCGAAAAATTCATATTTAATATTGGGAAAATGGATTCTTTTGGGGTTTCTAAACTGATTTGAGATTCAGATGCCCAGATATATTTGGTAGGGTGTATATCGCCGGATGAGAACAGAAGGGGCCTGAGTCATTTTTGTGAAATTCACTTCATTCAATATTTTGGGGTTTTTAGCCGGTGGGTGGTCTTGAAATTCTGAATTTTCTCAATAATAAAAATTTTCACTGGACTTAGGACTATAATATATTGTAGAAGTTAAGAACAGAATAGGCATAAGTTCCAATATGATGGGCATGGACATCAGAAATAAAATGTCTGAAACTTACATCCCTAAGAACTTGTTCAGTGCAACTTAGGCCTAAGTCACCTTGTTTTACCTTTCAAAAAAAAAAAAAAAATTCAGAACTTGTTGAAAACAGAATGGGCCAAAGTCCTTTTTAGAGGGTAAAAAAAAACAGAAAGAAAGTGCCAAAATATATTGATTACAAAGATATTCACATCCACATTAAAATAACCATAGCTCAGGTTTTACTAAGTGTGAATATCTAGAAATTCAAAAATAACGTAATTCTAAATCGATTTTTGCGTTTATCTCGAAACTCAAAATTGTGATTTAGGCCTGTTCTGTTCTCATCCGGCGATATTCTATAATCATCTGTTACCATTTTTCATATTGAGTGCCATGCTGTTTTTGAACGTGTTTCACAACTGAAAATAAGGTTATGTAAAAGTGAATTATTATACTAGATTACACTTTTTAAAATTAAATAGGAAATGAGTGAAGCCTTATTGGTTAAGGTACGAATGAGTTTTTACTATTTTCGACATGATAGGTGTTTTAATAAATGAGTCAAATCAGAATGTCTGAGATTCTGGGGTATGATTACAATCATCAACACTTTTAAAATAGTGTATAAATATGTACTTCTCTATACAGCATAACACAAGATTGCAGTTTGATTATAAAACAATTGAAGAGTCATTGAAGAAAGAACAAGAAGAACATGCGAAATCTAGAAAAACATTGGACTTGAGGAATAATCAGTATGCTTCTATTGAAGGAGCAAAATCTGAAGCAATGAAAGGTATTTATTCATTTTTTCAAAATTTGTAAATATGTAACGCTACTTGAGAGTTTGAGAAAACTAAATATCAACTAGTTTCCAATGTTGAACATTTTGGGAAAAAAATGGTACTTCCGAAGTATGTGAACCAAGATGGGGGACACCGGAACGTAGTATGTGTACCTGGTTAGAGTTCCATCCAATTTTAAACACTATGTAACTGCTTTATACCGCTTGTTGTAATTGTGTTATAACGAATATAAAAAAATAGCTGCAAGAATAATAAAATTATTCATCTCAAATTCTCCTTAGAGACTGAAGTTCATTAATATAAAAATTTCTTCTGCAAATTTATTTTATTTTAAGAATTGGTTTGATATTTCGGAGTTATTATTCACGTCTGTATAGATTATCTATTACCACTATCTACTTCAATTTCAGCTGTTGAAGGACAACTTGTTCAGGAGAAAAAAATCAGAGTTGCATCAGAACGTGAAGTTGTTGATTTAAAGAAACGAGTCACTATGATGGAATTTGATCTCACTGATGCTAAATCGAATCTTGATAGAATAACAAAACTGAAAGACAGGAAAGAGAAAGATGTTAGTTTATTTATTATATTTTAATGAACTTTTTTTTACAAGATTACTCTAGCAAGTTACGCTTTGTACAAACGACAAAGTATGGATGTGATACTATACTGATTCTTTCTTGGTGAGCATATGTGGACACACACTCATGAGATCCATAAATGGAGTACGCTATTAGGACACTATGCACTACTTTGTACCAGGGATGTCAAAAACTAATCAAATATTTAAATAAATTTTAAAGTAATTAGCATATTATATTTGATATATTAAATTCTAAAAGGATTTAGAATATTTTCATTTCATAAAATGTCATTTGGAGTAATTAAAGTCTAGCAGTATAACAATCTTCGTTTGATTTCTCAAAACTGTAAAAATTAAAAAAAATCAATCAACATGACCTAAGCTTAGAATATATTCGATATCTTGTATGAGAATATATTATTTAGAATGTGTTTTGGCCTTTCCTAGCTGAATCACAACAAAGTGCAATTTTCGGCACTTCAGAAGTGTATGTACCAATATGGAGGTAACTAATTTTGTCTACTTTACATCAAGTTGTGTAAAGGGACTGAAACCTATGGGCAGGGGTATATTCACTTGGCTAACACAGACAGTCCCCGAACTTGTAAATTTGTAATAGAACTAAAACAGGGAAAATCGGAAAAAAATATGGTCTAACCCCAACCTGGTACACGCATGACGCGAGTACCCAATTTTCTTCAGTGTAATAAGGAAATAATACAAGTGTGCTGTTTGGAAAGAACTTTAAAGGAGAAAAATAATTTTGTTGAAAATGAATCAACTTTTCGTTTGTTTCATGAGTTATGCTCTTGTTAATTTCTATTAATAATTATATTTATATATTTTTTCAGTTGTCTGAACTTCTCAGTTCCAAAAATCAAGAATCAGCTCAAAAGAATAGTCTTCAAAATGAACTCAGTGCTTTGAATGCCGAAGTGAAGACATTGAGATCAAGTGAAAAAAATTGGAATAAGGTAATCAATGATATCTGTGTTGTTTGTTTGCATCTATAAGAGAGTTAAAAGTATTTTTTCTGGACCAATTTGATATAAAGCCTATCCGAAATTTACACCTCCTGAATTCAGATCAGCAAGCCCTATGTTATTATTCAAAGATCTACTGTACTATTATGTATACCAAAATTCTCATTTGGGGGATTTCAACACATCGTACAGTTGGAAATACATACCTTCACTTTGATTATGGCTTTAAAGGGTCAGAAATATATTGCTTTCAACTCGCTCTGTTTTATGTCTTTATCTAATGTCTCATAATATTCTAGTTTTCTATAAGGTTTCAATATCAAATTTTGAAAATTTCAGGACCTCTCAAGCCTTCAAGATGACAAGCAATCTCTCGAGAAGCGAATTCAAGAAATGAAGAAACAAAAACAAAACATGGATGGACAGATGAGAGAATTGCAAGATCAACTAGAAGCTGAACAATACTTTTCTGTAAGTTTCAAGTACCAGTACTTAAAATGGGGAAAGAATTTTGATTTAACGAAACTCACAATTTATATTATTAATAAAGAGACTCTGAAACATTATTATGGTAGTATTCTGCAATATTGCTATGACGAGCGGATTTATGTCATAATTTACTGAAATATTACCAAAAAAAATATTTAAAGACTGTGCTGATGAAGAATATAAAAAATTGAATGAATTGCAGGAATGATTGCTAGGATACATTGCACAACATGAAAAATTATGTATAAACTTTTATCTCACAAATTTGAGTAACTCATATTGTTGTCACACTTTTTGTTGTTGCATATATCATTTAAATGTTCCTTTTTGCTTTTTTATTTCTCAATAAAGTCTTAACTTGTTTTCATCTAAATAGTAATGCTAGAGACAAAGTGCAAAAGAAGACTTAATTGCCTGGTGATCATTCATATGTAGTCCCTGTCTAACGATTGCCTCATTTTCCCACTCATTACCCATTTTTAAAATACTTTGGTATCATCAGACAATATAATCAAATATACTCTTTATATCTTCTGTTCTTCAATAGTTAGTATCAAACATTATTTTTTTGCTACTGCATGTTGAAACAGAGTGGTTGATCAATAACACATCTGGCATGAATCCGATAATAATGTTTCTATACTGACCTTTTTTTTTGTTTTCAATTTCAGACCTTATACAAAACTCAGGTTCGAGAATTAAAAGAAGACAAAGAGGATTTGGAGAAGAAATGTGATGATCTTGTTCGAGATTATTCACAAATTAAAGATGAAAGGTATAATTTTGTCCTTTTTTTAGTTAATTCTACAGTATTTGCCAAATTTTCGTTACATTTTTTAAATACATATCTGTCCAAATTAATAAACCACAAGGTAAAGGAAAGTTTCGGAATCACCAAAAAAAATTATTAATAGCTATTTCCTAATTTCATTCTTTCAGTGTCATAATATTCATTTGAATTGGAAGGTTGTGAACCATTCAATTGTATGAACGTTTCAACTTGGGGTGGTAAATGATTTCAAAATCATATGTACGAATTTGACATCATATTGTCAGTTTTCATCGAAGTTCTTTCCTAACCAAATATGGGTTTAAATAGTAGATTTTTCTCAAAGTCATAATTAAGCACTCAAGGTCAATGATATTTCTAAAACAGAGTTTTTATCTAAACATGGTCCATGAATATATATCATGTGATTTGATTTCTTCACTTTTCTATGTAGAACCCTTTTAAAATTGTTAAGTTACGTAACTTGTATCTTTCGTTTATTCCAAATTTTTAATTCTTCTATCATAACCAAATCCTAAAAGGGAATCAAATAAGATGAGGTATGATGAAGTAATACTCAAGCTTGACGCTGAGTATGCAGCAAGAAAGGTGATTGAAGGCGAAAAATCGAGTATTGAAAAACAAAAACTCGAATTGGAGTTTGAACTTCGTCATACAAGAGAAAAAATGGATGCAGAGAAAGAGAAAAGTGCCGAAATATTGGCTGTGAGTTGGCAGTTCGATCTCAAAACTGCTACTGCTGCACGGCTGGCAAGCTGTGAGCCCGTTTTAACCCTCTTTTCCTGCCCTCTTGCCTGAAAAGCATTTGATTTTACAGAATACTTGATTTACTCCATGCTTGAAATCTCTGTTCTTTTTCTTTGATCATTTTTTATTCTACGAAAGTCAAAACTCTTGATTAGAATGAATATTCATGCATGCTGCCAACTTAAATTGTATCTACTGAAATCCTGTACCACAGGGAAAGTTTGGTCATTCAAATGCAAAACGTGCAAGCCAATCGCGCTATACAAGACCAGTGGCGTATCCATTACGAACGAGAAATTGTTCAACTCCAGCTTGATAAGGTGGAATCGGAAAGCGTCATCAAACAGGAGCGTGCTGTCTTCAATAATAAGATGTCATTTGTGAGTGCAGGATAGAGAATCCTATCGTGTGCTGCTTTTTACGTCAAACAACACTTTGTGATAATAATGCTCAAAATCTTTTTGCTGTTGTTCTTACGCTAAAATAATTCAAAGGCTGGTTTGTTTCACTACTAATATTTATCATTTAGCTGATTCAGCACGCTCTGTCTAAAATTTGTAGTTTGTTTAATTACAATACCAAATCTACTTCATAACTAACGTTAAGACACAATTCGAAATTTTTAGATAACTTATATGCAAATTGCAATTCATGCTTCTGTTAGGGATGTTCACATCAAATTAGTCAAGTATTTCAGAAATTTCTTTAGCAATTCATTTAGATTTTGATTAAACTGAATGATATTAGCCAATCAGAATTTTTACTCCATATAATTCAACAAAAATCATTATTTTTTTTTGAACTGGCAAAGTACATACCGGTACTACCATCCGAGTTCCTCTAAAACACCGAACTCTTTGTTCATTCTAAATTTATTTTTTGTATTTTTTTAATCATATTTTTAAATAGGTTCTACTGAACATTTTGTTTTCCTACTACTCAGTAAATGAATGAGTGCACTTATCGACTACAATTCCCTCTCTAATGATGGTATTTTACTTTAGAAAGCTGTATTGCAATATACTTTCATATTATTGCTGTTTTAATTAACTAAATACAACACTTTTTATGAATATCAGTATTAGAAACACGCTCATTCACAGCAGTTTTTCAAATGAACACTCTTGATAATAATCACTTCCAATATTTTGGTAGTTTTGGATCATTCTAAACATTTTAAAGTGCAAAATATTTTTATAATATTATCACTAAACTAATTCTAACATGCGTGTGAGAACTTGAAAGTGACATATAGACATAGTTGAACACGCTAAAATAACAATGATTGTAATCACTGATCCTGATTCTTTTTTAGTTTATCCCAACCCTGGATTTAGATTTTTATTTCAATTACTATCAGTGTCTGCTGTAGTATTGTTCCAATCTTAAAATATTAAATTTAACCGGTGGTTTTAGCGGAAATCTTTTGCGGTCTTCTTTGGGCTGAGGGGAGCTGGTTCTCTTGGAAAATCGAGAGCAACTTTTTTTAGATTGTTGCAAATGTTGTATAGAGTCAAAAATAAAATCTTCTCTTAACATTGAAATAAAACTCTTTGTATAACTTAAATTGTCATTTACTTTATATGTGTATTGTTATGGATTTTAAACAAAATAATATAATTAGAGAGGGTTTAATATATTCTGCATAATAAGTACTGCAAATTGTACATTTTATTTTCTTCAATAACAATGTTCTTTTTTGTGTGTGTGTTGATTTTTTGTTCTCTCTTTATTAACTTCTCCAATAATCAATCCTTCCTATCGAACGCCACCTCACACTTGCTTGCCTTGCCAGTAGCTGTTTGCAGAGATTAATAATGCCGTAGATATATATTTATTTGGTTTTGCTGCTTTTTAATTTTTTGGTTTTCATGTTTTTTACACTACTGGTAAGCTTTTCTACTGTAATTTACATTTGGCTTGAATAATTATATAGTATTATAATTGATTAATGAAGGTAGGACTCCTGATTTTTAGTTTTAAAACATATTGAAGCAGGAAATTGAAAATGTCGAAATGCTCTTGAATTTAGTCCATGTAAATGCTGGTCAACCAATCGTATGATGCAAATAACTTAGGGGAGTAATGGTTTGATGTTGGCAGTTTAAATCTGTTGTCACACCTATGTCCAGAAAAAACTATGCTAATGAGTCAAATTTTGCGCATTTTATAGTATTAGTAGCCTTCTATAAAATGAATTTGGAGGATGGGTTCATAATTATATGATAGCCTCAAACAAGTTGCCAAGTCAACCTATACTCTGCTTGATTGAGAACTTGAAATATTACTCTCAAAAGGATCACGAATGATGCTTGAAAATCCCTAAGCCCTAAAAATGAGTTGTCATGAAAATTCACTTCACTTATGCCATTTTTTTACTGACGGTTCAACTTTTATACAGATGGAAGAAGATTTGGAGGCAAGTAAGTCAATTATTGAAAAGCGAGATCAAGAATTGGACGATCTTAAGAAGAAACAGAGAAGAGTTAAAGAAGGTGGGTAGAGATGATGACTTTCAATCCTAAATTATCACCTGCCTCATTTGTATGCTGTTTGTATTTAAATTGAGTACTCACCATTAGAAGAATTGAAGTCGTTCATTGGATTTTTTATCAAAAGACTGTCTTCGTATTTGTGAGGGCCTGATTTAAATAAGCCTTTGGACACATGCAGGAGGCCACGTCAGTCTTATTAATCATTGTGCCACTTGGTACACACTATCTGCTGTTGTACATGTGCTGTTATGCCGGTTATTTGTAAATAAATTTTTTTTTATAAATAGTTGCATGTTGAGACATCATTCTTGTAACCCAGTCCATTATCTGTAACTGAACACTCAGGAAAGTAATTGCCCGCCACCGCACTAGAGCCTAGTAGTGACGCCTTCATCTAGTTCTAGGGATATACTTGATTGGGTTGGCTGTAAGGCAAACTGGTTTTCTTTGGGTTCTAGTCTTCTACATTCTAGCGATGGCTTGTCTAGATAGTATTTTAGTAGAGTAAAATTGTGACAATACTTAATGGGAGTGCTCAAGGTCCACTCTATTGATTTTTGTTACTATTATGAAGACTTTAAGGTATTTATACCTTAAGAAAAGAAAAGAATAAAAATCTCATTATTATCAAATAATACTTTATGTTTAACAGACTTGGAGAAAGTACAGACAGAACTGGAAGATTCCAAGAAATCTGCTGTTACAATGAAGAAAGAACTTGATCTTGAAAAGCAAAAGAAAATGCAGGCTGTGAATAAGCTTGCTGAAGTTATGAACAGAAAGGATATGGCTAATCCTAAAGGGAAAAATAAGGTAAAAAAGATACAAGATAAATCTTGTTAGTTATAATCAAAATAGATTTTCTGGAAATACACTATTGGATGCCCCTGTTTCGGCGCCACTTCAGGACATGACCGTTTGGCTGCCATCAGAATTGATGCCAGGTTTTAAAGCTTTTGGAAAAATATTACAATATTTGATGTTTGTGGTCTTCAAAAATTACAGCCTTTTATCTTGAAAAGTGTAATTTATCTTCATCTATTACCAATTTTCTTCTTTTTTTTTGTAGATATCTCAGGACACATTTAGAAAGAAAGAGAAAGAATGCCGTAGATTGCAAGCTGAACTTCAACAAGAGAAAGAAAAATGGGGAAGTCAATCTTATAAATATCAACAAAATATTACCGAGCTACAAGCGGTGAGATTATTTATTTTGTATAATCAATTTACTGTATCAGTTTTTCCACCACTGAAATACATCATCAATGCTTTGTTTTTTTTCAGAGTCTTGCAGAAGAATCAGCTCGATGTAATGATCTTCAAATGGCACTTGATAGTAAAGATTCTGATATTGAAATGTTGAGAACACAACTTCAACAATTACAGGCACAAAGTATTGGAAGTGGAACATTGAGTGTTATTGATGGAGATGGTGATGGAGTTCATGGTAAGAATTTATATATTTTAGCTTCGTTTTATATCTAATGTTTCCAGTTACTAGCAGTATTGAAGAGTCATCGACTCGACTTGTGATGGATCCGAGTCACTATTCATCACTCGAGAGTTTAAATGACTTGGACTTGCCATCAACTAACCACCAGTCAGACCTTATTCAGTGATTGGCTCGTCCTGTGACTTGGATAACTTATCATTCGACTTGTGACTCAGATAGGGTTTACGGACTTCTATCCAATACTTTTCACTAGTTGACTAGAGATGCTAAATGCAATGTTTGATCTAATATAATAAATTGCATTATCTATCTTTATTACTGGAAGGCGAAGCGATAGCCGTATTCTCTTGCCTTTCTGGTGACACTCTGATTGTTGATAATTTTTCACCTTGTTGTGTACATGGAAAAACTAATTTTTTGTGTGGCCCAGCTAGATGTCTGAAGCCCACCGTCAAAAAAATGTTGCACACCCTTGATCTAGCATATTCATACTATAGTGCATTAAATATTTGACTAGGCATAGCCTACGTTCTAAAGCCATATTTGCATTTTCTGATTTTAGGAACACAATTCCGTCTAAAAAATTAGGATCTATAATTTATCATTTTGTATTCGTTGAATCAAAACTGTTTTGCATGTTTTTGTCTTTATCTGAGTTTATAGTTATCATACCTTTTTGTAAATAGTTTTCCAGGGAAGTAAATTGGAATCATTTACATAATTCAGAGTTCTTGTATCAACAAAATATTAACCCACCCCTTTTTTTCTCAGATACCAGACTTCAAGGATGGCTTTCCATACCAAACAAATCGAATATCAAACGTCATGGATATTGGAAACGTCAGTATGTTGTTGTCAGTAGGAAGAAAATTCTCTTCTATGATTCAGAACAAGATAAAAACGAATCAAATCCAAGCTTAGTTCTGGATCTTGAGTAAGTTTATTCACTTAAAATAAGATAAAGTTGACATTCTATGTGCATATCACAAAGACTTGTTCTAAACATGTCCAACATGTTTTAACTCTCTTTTTCCTAATGATATATATATTCGTACTACCATCCTTGGTCATAATATGACAATAATAGTTATTTTCGGACTATTTTACGTTTATGTTCATGTTTTGTGAGGTATTCCCGCACTAACTAAAATCATTTTTGGCTTCCAACTATGATACGTGCTTGATCCGTCAAAATTTTTTTTTTGTAAATTTTTTAGTTTACTACTAGGTGAATTTTATTTGTGTAGGTATTTCAAAGCTTAGAGATACACGAAAGTATTTGTCATTACTTCAAAGATAAGTCATTTGATCGAGCGGGAAACAATTTCGCGCACATAATAAACAAACAAAGATTCCAGACAACTATCGTGAACATGCTCTTACATATCATTGAATATTTTGCGTTTCGCTTCGCTTGCGAAGCTGAGTCTGGTTTTTCTGCAAAGGTGACGTAATGCTCTTTGAGCAGAGCGCTTAAATCTTGTTTCTTTGTACCACGTGTTCATCGGAGCGATGAGAGTGTGAAACGCTCTCTCAAAATTTTTTGAAATTTCTCTCTTCTTACCGGCGTAAGGTCGAACAGTTTGCGGAAACGTCATCTGGGCGCGTTTTAGTAGGAACACGCGAAAATAGGCTTTTCAAAGAGATATTGGGGGTGTTCCTGGCACGTTTGGTTAACTAGTCATTACATATTATAAAATGGTACAAAAAGTCGATTGTAACCAGCGGAAAAAGAGGGTTAAAGCAGTGGTGATAAAACCCTGATCTAAAGGTCATATTTTGAATCCAAATACGGATTGATTATAACAACCAAATTTTGTTTGAAATTACTTTTTTTTCTGTATTTCTGTTATAATTACTTTTCATATTATTTTATATAAAACTTGCGAATACTCTCATTTCAGAAAACTGTTTTATGTTCGTCCTGTTACTCAGGCAGAAGCAATGAGGGCCAAACCAGAAGATATTCCGAAAACTTTTCAGGTACACTGATCTTTCTTTGTTTATTTATTAGTCTTATAATGATGTAACAGGCATTATCGGTCTGATATTTTTGAGGATAAAATATAATAGGAATTAACTTCTAAAAACATTCCCAAAATTAATGTTGAATGAATTGTAAACAGAGCTACACCAGACTTCAGGACAAATGTATTTACATTCCAGTGAACCCTTCTATAATGTGTTATAAAAATGAAAATAGTTTTTGGGGTACCATGGATCAATTTGCCTAATTGTTGGCGTAGTTGTTGGCGTAAGTTTTGCAACAAAATTATTTTTGAGCAAATAATGCACAAATCAATTTTAAATTTTCAGTAAATTAAGAATTAAAGTCGCTAAAAGACTTCATTTTCTTTTCAAAATTTTGACCCCATGGGGTCAGATATTTCACACCAAATTTTGCTGATATTATGATGCATATTACATTCCGAACACATCCTCACTTCGCTCACTTGCGGCAGTCATTCAACCTCATTATTCGTATATTTTAACCTCGCTCTCTTCTTTATTCATTATAATGAAATAACAAGTTTATATATATTTAAAAATGCTCTTAATTAGGAAAAATCATATTCCAATTATCTTTGCTTTTATATGTGACATTTTTCTCATTATCTCGATTTTTCTAGGTATTGTACGCAAATGAAGGAGAAAGGGGACGTGACGATCCTGCACTGCCTGCAATTGAAGCAGAAGGAAAACATGGGGAGATGTCACATAAGGGACATGAGTTTATTCCAATCATGTACCATTTACCAACCAACTGCGAAGTGTGCCCTAAACCATTGTGGCATATGTTCAAACCGCCAGCCGCAGTAGAATGTCAACGTATGTAAAGTAGTATTGAAATTTGTAATTATAGATTTGATAATCTGTATATGAAGTACATGAATCAACTACAGACTATAATCTGAACATTTATTTTTTGCTGTGATATAAAGAACTTTTTATTGTTCAGGTTGCCGAACAAAATGCCATAAAGAACATCTTAGTCAAGAGCAGATACCACCATGCAGAGGTAACACATTTTTAATGAAAAAACTATGCCGTTTTTAAAAAGTTAGCCCAACTGCTAAATTTACAAAACTTAATATCAAGTTAGAACTGAATTCAACTTATTTGTTGATTTATTTTGTAACATTTTGCTAATGTTCCATATGTGCTTTTTTCAGTGAACTTTGACATTAACTCCGCAAAAGATCTGTTAATCAGAGCCCAGTCACCAGAAGACCAAAAAATGTGGGTCACGTCACTCGCAAAAAAATTGCCAGCACATCCGCCAGCCCCTATTGACAATTCTGTTGGAAGGTAAATATGGACCTGGTTACTTTTGTATATGTTATGTTTGTGTTTTTGACAATATTTTGCGCTAAACCAGTGTTTTTCAAACTTTTTTGGCAGCCACTTGGCACAACCAAATTTTTTCGCTACCGACCCTCAGGAACTGATATCAAAATAAATTGAAATATAGTAATACAGAGAGATTATTGAGAAAAAATAATAAAAAAACTTTTAATAAGACCGACGTGCTTGCATATTTTCGCACAAATCTTGGCTATATATTGATGATGGGAGGTTACTAATCTTCAATATTTAATCATTGAATTATTGAATGAATTATTATTTCAAAATGAACTAATGTTGGAAAAGATTTTACTGATTGAGCGACCCTTATTTGAACACTTACCGTGACGCAAATGGGCCTGTTTGAAGAGCCCTGTTCTAAACTGTAATGCAATTTCTCTATGAATTCATAAAAATTTTCATGTATGCTACAAATACTTTTATACAAGTCTGTTAAAAGCGTGGTCACAAGTTCTCAATTGGAAATATAACAACTCAAATGCTGGAAGCATTATATAGTCTTATCCCCGGGACAGATGTCAGTTGATAGAGGTAGCTTATTACAACATACCAAAATAATGATGAAGTACCAGTGATTTTGCACAATCCAAAAGAATATTTTTTCAATTTTCAAATTGTCGATGTAAGCACCCATGTTTTCACACAATTTTAAAAAAAGGTAATATTTTAAAGACCTATTCGTTTTTATTCGCCTTTCAAAATCAAATTCACTCGAAAATGTGCCAAAATGAGCCTGCATATTATGCAAAGAGAAATACGGTACTGTTTTATTCATTAGACCTAAATTTATTAATAGAAATTCACCTCGTGTGGCATCGATGAGATATCCACCTGCACGTAAATCAAGCAGCAAGGGACCTTCAGATCGTTCACAAGCTCCACAGAGGTAAGATTTTATTTTTGCAATACTTCACCATATCTTGATCTTCCAGCTTGATCTTCTAAATAATCTATTCTGAAAGGTTGATTTTCCATGGTTTTTGCTTGAATAATCATTGCAGTACTTAATAGTTTCTCCTGTTTTATTTCCAAAATAGAATATATCAGCATGGCATGGATCCATTTAATTTGTTATTTTTTTACAATTTCACGGGGGTTTTATTTGGAAAATTTGTGTAACATTTATTTTGGTATTTGTTATTTTATGCGATGAAAATTTGTTTTTCATTTGTACATTTCACTTTATTTTATTATGTTTTCCTAAACGATGGTTTTTAACTTTTGCACTACATGTTTTCCTATTTTTTAAATGTCAAATTTTTAGTTTTATGTCATGACTTTTTTGCATGTTTTTAATATTTAATGTTCTCTTTGACTATTTTCTATTCTAATGATGGATCAATTATGATCTGAGTAGCAGATTCCAAAGTCGAGTTATTCAATTTGATAACTGGAGTCACTTTGAGTCTTTGATGAACACTCTCTGACTTGAGTCGAGTAAATGACTCAATCCTCCCAACACTGTTTGAGACTATATCTACATATAAAAAATTGGAAGTTATGGGGAATAAATTTTTTGCATAGAAATTCCAATAACAAGTGTATGAACCTTCACGTATGAACCTTGTATGGATGAAACCGAGCAACTAATGTACTAGAAAATTTTTGAGGGGATGGGGCAGTAAATTACTCCTATATTATACTTTTACCCATACCAACACTTCTACAAGAAACAAAAAATTTTCGAATGTTTCATAAAATTGTCCTTCAGGAATGGTTAAATTAAGGTATATGGTATAAACTGATTATGAACTTGAAAAATATTTTCTTCATTGGTTTATGTTGGTTAAGGAATTTGTTGGTTTGTGATATGTTTTATTATGGCATCACTCACTATTTGATATAAGTTTCTTAATTGTTTAAATAGTTATTATTTTAGCATCCTCATTATAGTTTTAATTCAGTTTTTTTAATCATTTTGCATTATGGTAAAACAACACTTTTATAACAAAAAATCAGGTTGCTATTCATTTTTACACTTTTCCAACTTTTGTCATTTTACTTCATGTGAATACACTATGGCAGCGGTTCCCAAACTTTTTGTTCTTGCTGCGCTAAATTATCAGGGAAAAAATCTCACGGCGCAATGCTGCTTTTAAATAAAACCCAGTATTGTGATCTTTATTGTATACTTTATGCATTTTAAAGTTTGTATACATGTAGGTCTAAGAAGGAAGGACAAAAAAACTCTTCTTTCTTATCTCTGTCCGATTTTCCTTTGGAACGCTTTGTTCGATTAAATCGGTTCAGCAGATAAATAAACGGCAGCTTGCGAAATTCCAACAAGTAGTTACGTAACAATTGAGGAGGACACTACGTAACACAAAGTAAACGACATAGAAAGATAAAATGAATTTATTGATTCATTATGCACAGCATTTAAAATAAGAAACAATAAAACATTTTTAATGAATACAATGTGCAAAATATTCAGTCATATTTTAGTTATGATAATTCTGGTAATTTCCGTGGCGCACTTGGCAACTTGTCACGGCGCATCTTTTGGGAACCGCTTTACTATGGTATTAGTATTACCACACTATGGTATTACCAGTACCAAAATGTTGATTTTGCCACTGCTGTAGTCAGCCTTTTTAGATTTTTTCTCCTAAAATATACTTTACTGTTAGTTTAAATATAGCATGCAATTAGATATAAAATCCATAAATACTATCGAAACCATGTGAAAAATGAATCATTTTTGGCATGGAGTAAATAATTTTGAATACTGTTAGTGTTACCATTTGTCATCCTTGAACCCACTACAATTGCTATTATTGGCTCAAGCATATGTATTTAAACATCTTGTAGCAGTGGTAAAGCAAGTCCAAGCCGGATGTCTGTTGAGAGCTCAACGTCCCTAGAAGTACCTGGATGGGCTGGAGAAGTTTTAGAAAAAGTGGCTTTGAAGCTCAGCCCTGCCACAGCAGATAAATCACCATCTGGGAGTACCAGCTCCACGGGCAGTGGTCTTAAACGAAGCTCGTCTGATCGGTCCAAGACGAAAGACTCCTCTGGTCTTCTCGACACTCCGACAACGTCTAGCGGTGGGGAATCAAAAGGGGGACTTTTTCGAAGAAAAGATAAAGATAAAAATAAACTACAAAAGAAGTTAAACAGAAAGTCGCATTATGAAGAAAGAAAGTCAATGAGCCCAAGTGAATCTGGAACCAAATCGAAAAAAGGTTTTGGTATTCTTCGTAGGTCGGAAAGCGGAAGACCAATGAGCGTGGCAGCCGGACAACTGTATGTAACGGGGCAACTCGATATCCAACCAGAAGTAGAAGAACAAAAAAGAAAAAACTCAAACGGTCAAAAATCAGCGAAAACAAATAAATAATGTATAATGGATAATATTTAAATAGTGATTAGCTAGTACATAGCTATATGTTGAAAATATTTTATATATAAATATGTGTTAGTAGGTTGGGTATTAAATGGATACCTCGAAATCGTGCCAATTTTATGACACATGGGGACATTGTATTGGTAGCATTAATGATAGTTCCTGTGATATATGTCAAAAATATCCTAATTTTCAAATGATTGCCACTGCATATTCCATGTACTTTTTTATATCATCGTGTGATTTATTTAGATTTGTTTCTCATTGTTTTGAGTGCTTTAATTAAGTTTAACACGTGTTTACTATCAAGATTCTGCATTGTCTTTTGTATTACCATTGTGTGAATAGTCATCAACGTTTTTTAGAATATACTTTGTAGTACATCACGATTCATCATTCAGATACATTCAGCAATTATAAATGATTTGCATGCGAGAGAAATTTTAATACTAGAGACTTAGATATTTGAATGTGATTACAGAATTCCAATATATATTTCTATTCAATATTAAATATGCCAATCAAATTGGTCAAAATTTCAGCATATGCTGATATATGCTTTATATATATTATTCAATCAGAAATGCCAATTTTTTTTTATTCAATTCACAGTAAATTTTGTTACAGTAAATTTTGAATTCACAGTAAATTTTGTTCTATTTATAGGGACAATTCGAAAACATTTATGATGACTGAATTGAAAATTAATTCACAAATTTTTACAAGGTTTTCATTGGTAAACCTGCCTTAGCATCCATATTGGAATTTTTTGTCTTATGACAAGCATTCTTACTTTTCAAAGCAGTTTGTACTTACAACTCTTACAATCATTTTATTGAAAATTCACTGCCTATCCATTATGCCATGCTGATATATTGTTATAAAATATAATGTTTCAGATTTCAAACCCAAATTTCAAAGTCAATTGTGATTTACAGTCTAAATTGTATTTACAACTGTTGACTTTGCGCCATGTTTTACTCATCCTGCCGCTATGGTACTTAACGCAAAATTATACGACTTTTTATAACTTGATGTAATATCGCTTTTCGCTGTACTATGTGATCTGTCACAATGGAAAAATATGATCACATGACAATATTATCTTTTACTTCGATTCATCGTTGCGATTTTATCGTTAACCGGTCATTTTTTGCTTTCAAGTTAAATATATACACGGTTTTTTGTGTTTTTCTTTTCTCTTATTTTTGTTCCATTATCAATATTTTTCATTAGTTAACGGTGTCAGTCAACGTACCGTCATCACGAAAAGAAACATACTGTCTAGGAAGGCATGTATTCCACAAATATTCCATTTGTATCCTGAATTTCATATCAACTCTCAAACATCAAATGGAACCTCTCATGTGAAGACATCTTCAGACTAGAACAATGATGTACTTGTAAGCTATACTAGGAGGTTTTTGTGTGATGTTGTATCTAAAGATTCAAGTTCTGGAAGTGGAAAGATTGTCTTTTGGTTAAAATTTACATGAAATGCTTGCCCATGTTTAACATAAAAAGTTGTTTTTCTGGCAACTGTAATTTCAAGTATAAGATTTCATAGTGTCTCAACTTGCAAACCATGTTTGAATATTGATCTCTTTTCAGAGGTGCAAAATTTTCAGTTTTACATGTCCAATTACTGATTGCATGCAAAAAAGGATGTCGTTTATTGCGTTACAATGAGTAATTAAAGCCTTTATTAAATATTTGAATCAATTAGTATATCCCTTTCATAACAATACCATGATTTATGAAACTCATCAATATCAATTTATTGGTTATCTACTTCAAAACTTGAACCATCATCATATGCCTCACTTTCAATTTTTTGGAGATTTTTAATGTTATGGAGAAAACTCAATATTTTCCAATAGGAGGGAGGAGTTTTTATATTACCAGTGATTATTTCATAAATCGATGAGTTGATCATTTTGTTGTTTCCCGGAGATTGTTACTTGTTGCCAAATACTCTTATTACTATTTAACCGGTTTTATAAAAATCCCAGTTATGGTGTTTGTCAACCATAAAACAAACCTGACTTGTATGTTGATGACTCATTTTAAGTATGGCCCATGTTAGGCCCTGTGTTATCAACAAGTAGTTTTGTTTTAATTAGAGGTAATATTAAGTGGCATCATTTCTTTTTTTTTGTTTTTCTGATCTGTATAAATTGATTATCAGCAACAAATCATAACTCCCCTACATGTATGTGCGATCAGCAATCATCATATTAATATCCAGGTACGTATCCAGAAGTTTCAAATAGAAAAGGACTTGTGTATGTGATATTATTGTCTCATGCTTTTATTTTGGCTATGTACCTTTAACCAAGTATTATTGCTATAATGGGAGCGATGTTTCTAGATTCGACCTATGATATTAAAATATTAAAAATACAAGTTCTGTCTTCTAATAATATTACTCTGGATACGTCTCTGGTTCTATTGTATCATTGATTAAGTCAGCTGCTAGAAGATTGAAAATTTTTGATAATCGAAAAATTGTTTTATTTGATTCCGTATGTGTCTTGATTATGAATGTGCTCTTAATGACCCGAGATTTTATTCGTTGGGCATTAGGACTTCATTCAATTCGTCAGCATTGTGATTATTATTACTACATTACCACGGTTTTCTAGTAACTTTTTATCCTTTTTTAATGATATCTATGTTGTGTCTGCATCAGTGGAGAAAGATGATCTAGAACAATTTGATTTTTTTACTTGAGAAAAATTTCCTTGCATGATTTTTATACGGACAAAAGAACGTAATGGCCACAATGCAGTCTGAAATATTATTCTCCTTATGGTGTTCACTATTGAGCAAATTGTATGCTTCTTCGCTGAGGTATTTGTCTATGTCTAGACTTAATGTTCCAATTAGGAGGCACCAGCAATAATAAATGGAGTTGGAATATCCAGATATAGCTATATTTAAAAGAAAAACTTGTAATTTTGTGATTTGATTGTAAATTTTGAATTCTCTTTGGTAAGATCGTATATATTGTTTTGAATTTTTATGTGCCTTAAATATATTTAAATCAAATTTTTTCAGAAGTGTGAAAATAATTAAAAGAAAAAAGATTCTAAAACAAATTGAGCTTTTCTTGCATTGACAACCAAATTAACCGTTTCTCATATCCTATTATTTAAGTTTTATTGAGTGATTTCATGTTATAAAATGAATGTTATAAAGTTTTGAAATGGTCGTGGAGCAATTTTATTGTTCGTATTCTGGTCATTTTTTTGTAGCACAAACATGGCAATCAGAATACTATATATCTTAGTTCTGAGCAATATAATATTTCCACGGGGCTTTTAAAATATCATTGAAGATCCTACTGAAACATTTATAAAGATCAAACCTTTTGTTATGGCTGTATGATATTGAACTTCATACTTATCGGGTGATACATAATCTTGAACATTATCTTGTCAGGTAGAATATATTTAAATATGTAAACACATGCCGATTGGTAAAATGTAGTCTCTGACCCTAACAAGAATAGATGACCATCCTTTTTGTTCGTTAATTAAATGTGTTCATATCACAATGAGTACAAATGCTATTGGATGAAAAATACCAAACTACTGGCAATGCTTCATTTGATATATTTAGTACAAGGTTAAAAAATACATTAATATGGCCTAAACTGAGGAATAGAAGTTTGAGTATTTTGTGAAATACCATGCTTCTGTATCTCTGTTTAAGCAGGTAAAATGATATTGGAAACAACTCTAAAAATGGTAACACTATACACTATTTAAACCTTATAAGATGAACTTTTAGATGGATTCTGACTCTTATTAAAGCAAAAATTGGCTATAATAAAAGGCTTCGCCAAATATATTTGCATTATTAAATTGTTCAGTAATGAATACATTATGGAATGCACCGAGCGATGTGATCTTTTTATACCTTCTATCTCAAATTTTGGCTCATTTTTTCCTCATAGTAGCCTGAAACAAAATGTGTAACATTGACTCATTTTATAAAGTCCACATTACATATTCTTCGTTAGAGCACAATTTGTTTTAAAAAAACTGCCATATGCATTCGAGTAATATTGCGAATGTAAAGAAGGCCATAAGTCACCGAAAATATCCTAGAAGTCCTTAAAAAAGCGTGAAGTTAAAACAAGATATTTCTGATTCCTTGGCCGACTGTTTTGTTGTTATTGTTATGATTACTACTTTTTTCTTTTATTACTATTCTACTTCCTATTATTATTGTAATAAAGTATAATGATATTGATGATGACGCTCGGAATATTTGAAACAGCGAATCGGCATGCTATTCCGCATAAATATAACATTATGCTGTCCGTGAAATGACAGATGGTGAATTTTGTCTGATTGTTTATTAGTCTGTTCAGTATCCTTCTCTTTTCGGAATATAGAGGAAGATTTGAAGACCATAGTCGAGTGAACAAAAACAATTAGTGTTTCTCATCTTAAATCAATCTTCAATGTGAAATATTTATGTCCCTGTAAATTACTCGTTGTTTAGGTTAGGCTTTTCATTACTGTCTCGAAGAGGAATGCCGGAATGACACTTTAATCGTATGACGAACCACTGTCCAGTCCATGTCAAATTAGTTCTCTATCGCAGATGCGTTGAAATGATATTTGGTGAACACAACCGCATTCCCCCTGGTTGGCTCGGCGGTGTGGCGCATTGTGCTAAGCGTTGGGAATACGCTCGCCACCGCATCTCTGATTACCCTTCGTGGGTTCGCTGGTTCGAATCCCATGCGGGGATGATCACGTGCGAGAGGATTGCTGGACTCCTCGCCGCCGTAGGGTGGTTCACGTAACCGCTGGTCGGTTACGGCTTCCTCCACCATCAAGTCCAGGCTTCCGGAAAACAAACAAATAACTGACTAACTAATCCTATACCCGACCTGGACAGGTAACCGGACGAGGGGCCGTGGTTCGCCATATGATTAAGCCGTCTTATCGGCTTTCCTCTCCCCCGGGATAAATATGTGAATCCTTCCTTGGTATCGTATTACCTTGGTCTTTGATTATTCAAGATTCTGGAATGGGTTTAAAATATATATATCAAAGAAGAACTTTGCTGTTGCGTTAAAAAGCTCTGTTGTGTTATATGGTTTGTTTATATTTTGTAGGGGGAAATCCCGACCATAGGGATAAAATTCAATTCTGTACGAGCATATATATCTGAACAAGTATCTGAGAGGTTATATAAGTATAGAAAGAAATTTTTCTTATTGATTTGAAGCATGTTCCTCGCTGGATTTGATGACATTTTATGGGCGTGTATAAGTATATATGAAACTTACAGATCCGGAAATTCATTCTCCCAAGAAGCTACCCGTGAGATTCGAACTTCATTTCTGCCATTGACCCGATATATCATTTTAATCGGCGGCGTACGTTATGAGACTCAGATGTGTGTACTGTTGTTGTGAAAATCGCTTTTCACAACCGATTAACCCAATCTATTTCAGTGCAGCACTGTCCTCCCGGTATTTCAGTAAATGCTTTGCTACATCTCAAGTAGTATATATATATATCGCATGAGCCTTCCCGTCCCAGATATGATAGCCATTTAATTTGCCTGCTATTCGCACATGATAAAATATTTCATACCAAATGTAACGACTATTATCAAAAATTGGGTGCAATTTTGGATGTACGTCGTTCTACAAATTGCGCGTGGCTATTTGTATGGGTATCATGTAACCATCATATCATGTATAAAGCTGACTAGGGCCTGTGACGACCTTGCAAATCTTGGAATACGATATCGATATTGTCTACAATTCTACCTAGACTAGCCAGGAAATTTCATTTGTTACGGCCCATGTTAGCGTCGTGTATAATCGAGAAAAAAATTTACTGTAGATTTTTCACTCTTATGTTTTGCAAATGGTTCGTATCCACCGTTTTGCTTGGTTAACTTTGCATGCTAATTTTAGGGGCTTCGTAGCAAGGCGAATTTTATTGAATATTCAGCTCAAACTTGGGTGAGAATAAAATCTTAGTCGTCCTTAATAAGTCGTCCAGAAATATAGAAATTAGTCATAACGATTTCAAAAACAGCACAGCTATGGGCTAATTTAGGCCGTAACGCCTCTTACTGGATAGGACTAAATCATTCGATGTTGCTACCGTTTACAATAGTTTCGAAATAATATGGATAAGTGGATATCATCTTTATCGGACGAGAATAAAGCAATTTGGGGTGAATTCGCTGGGGAAATAATGCAAGTATGGCAAAACCCAAATTATGATTTCTCGAAGCACAAATCAACTGAATATAAAGGATACTTGTTACCCCCATTCTTTGAAGCCGAAACGATCAAGAGAGCGTACGAAGAAATGAAAGTCGAAGAAGGTTCAGTTTTTGTCATGTCTTTCCCAAGAACAGGTGAGGCATGTATGTATTAATATATATCGTGATATATATATATATGTTAATTAAATGGGGTTTATTAACTATTAGCCTACTATGGGGGGTGGGATTAAAGTGTTTCCAAATATGCAGTTTAGTTTTATTTATATCTTGCTTGGATACGTATATACCAAAATTCACATTCATCCGGTCTTATGACGTACAGCTTTGAAAAAATATTTGACTCCATTTTTAGGGTCGCATTGGACGATCGAAATATTAAATCAGATGTTATACGGTGATGAGAAAGAACTCTACGCTTTATCCCAAGCTCTACCTCCACCTTTGACTCACATTGAAATCGGGCTTCGTAAGTATAGGACGAAACTTGATATTGTTATTCGCTTAAAAATCAAGATTTGTATATTACCACTTTGTTTTTATTTTTCCTATTTATTTTTAGATAAAAAATTGGAACTATACGAACACTTGCCATTTCCGAGAAAATTGTTTGGCTCCCACTTGCCAGTTGAACTTGTAAACTTGGAAAAGATCAGAAAAGCAAATGCGAAGGTTAGTCTCAATTTATGCCGCACGTCATATGTTGCTTACGGCATTTCCTGCCGTGGACTATAAACTTCTCGATATGGATACACTAGAAGTTGGAAAATAATCGTTACGATTTTTGTTACCATAACTCATTTCGAATATCTGACCAATATCTTTGTATACTTTTTGGTATTTCGTTGGGTATGGAGTTATTTTTATGCTTGTTAATAAAGTAATTTTGTAACTAGCCCAGTCTTTCTCAATTTCCAGATTGTAGTCGTCGAGAGAAACCCGAAAGATCAGGCCGTATCATGGTTTCATTTTGCCCACGCTAATCCGTCGTTTAAATCAATTAAAGATGATTTAAGCACCGACTGGACGCAGTTCCTCAACGACTACGTTGCCGGTAAAACACAGATTTAATTTGTAATAAATTCATCAAAATGCTTTCATATTAAAGGGATTTTGTAATCGTGTATATTCAGCCGCGTATCAACTCAGATTCGACTTACTTATTCAACTAAAAAACAAATGCCTCGTTATTCTTCATTATTTTAATATTTAGGCAAGCATCCGCTTATTACGAAACCAGGTGAATGGTACCCTGAACACTTACTGGGATGGTATAAACATAAAGATGAGGAAAATGTTTATTTTCTACATTTCGAAAACATGAGAAAGGTAAAAGCTTCTTAAAATTATTCCATATCGTCAAATGAATAATAGTTATGCTAAATTTAATTTCATTCAATTCTCTTACAGAGTCCCGCAGAAGAGATGAAAAATTTGGCCGTTTTTCTAGGTATCGAGATAACAAGTGATCGAATTGATGAGATATCACAAGCAACATTGTTTGAAAATATGAAAATTGCGAAAGAAGGAAAAGGCGATTTTGAGAAAAAAATGGGAATAATGCGAAAAGGTCCGAAAATATTATACAAAATAACATATGAAGTGAAGCATGACACTAATTTTGCAATGTGTATCAATCTTTCCTCCAGGTCATGTTGGTTCCTGGAAAGAAAATTTTACCAAAGATCAGTCGACGATGATAGACAAACTCATACAAGATAAATTGGGCCACGTGGATATCAAGTTTACATATGAATAATGAAGATAATTAAAATGAAGCAGAAGTCACTATTATCATTTTTAATTTTGTGTTGTCAAAATATTTACAATAGTTATAACACAAATATAATATATTGCCTTGCCTCGTGGCAACCGAAACCGGCCACAATAGTAGGTGCCAGATTGATTTCATTGCGATTTCGTTTGCATACTTTTCCCTTTAAAAAAATTCCCCGTCTCCGCAGTTTCATTCTTTCTCTCGTGTGCATGAATTGTTTGATCAATTTGGCATCGATAAAATATAACGAATACATAATGGACTCGAGTTCATCGAATTTGTTGGCATGGTAAGGGAGGGGGGGGGGGAGGGGGATTGGGCATGAGTTCTAAAAGCATACAAAAAAACAATGAAACGCCTGGTTGATATAAAAAGGGCCCTTTATCTCTACTGAATCACCCGCTTTTAAATTGGAGTAACCGGTTGATTGATACTAAAATTCAGTGGCGGCGCGTGGTCATTTTGACAACCAAGTCACCCCCATCTACGGGGACAGGATGAGCGCTGTAAGTTCTCCCATCATTTTATGAGTATCAAAACCATTCCATCGTTAACAACCAATCGGCAAAAGCGACAATTTTTAACGATAAGAAAGTGTCTTTAAAACCGGTCCAAGTCAAGGGATTAATAAATATAGACATAGTTTATTTTGAAACCTCTTTCAAAAGGAAAGACAATATTTACCCAGATAAATACAATGACATATTAACAGAAACTTCGGGAAAGCAGACAAAACCTAAAATAAGGTTTAAAACGTTACTATGAAGAAAGGAAAGATATTGCAAAGATAAGGACATGCGTCGCTCACTCATAGATATATATGCTGCTAGACTTCTACTGCTTGAACATAAATGCAACACGCCGCGGTTTCTTGGAAGCATAATGCTCAATAACGCGCTGATTAAAGTCATGCATCCCAGAAATAACGTCTCTGTGAATGGATAAAACAGCCAAGGAATTTAATCTATCTTGCTTCATTGTGTTTCTGAGATACGTTTTAATACGCTTCAGCGTGCTGAATGTTCGCTCTGCGTCGGCGGAAGAAATAGGCGTCGTCAAAATGATGTCCAGAAATTTTGCAGACGCCGCAAAGGTAGTTACTAGAGTGTTATCTATGAGGAACCCATAGAGCGCGCAAGTTGATGTGATGTTCAAAAAAGTTTGATTGGTGTATATACATCGCAATTCATTTTCCAATTTACCCACGTTTATCATGGGGTAAAATTTGGAGACAGTAGCCAACAAATGGATGGGAAATTGACGTGCAAATTTTGAAAAATTTTTGGGGTTCATCAAAGAGAACGCGGCAAGGTGTTCAGTGCGCAGACGATCGCCTATTTGATTCACCAGAATGTCACAGCATTCCTTTGCAGACAAAATCAAACGCTGCGTTGTTTGCCCGCGGCGTAAAGAAGCACTCCATGTGTCGTCGTATTTTATTGTTTCCCGGATACGAGATACAGCATCGCAGAAGTCTGAAATACACGACTGCACAGACGCTCCATCCATTAGCCTTGACTGCAATGCGCCGTATAATGCATCCACGTGATGGAATATTGTGGAGAAAAAATGAAAACTCACCATCTCTCTAGCAGACGCTTTAGACCTGCCGCCTCCCTCACAGAGCGTTCGTCCCAAACCGGAGAGGTCTGAATGCCATTGAAACACTCAATGAGCTCAGACCCAATTTCGGACACACCCTGCACCACGCGTGATTGGAAGTTCCAACGTGTTGGTGCACAAGCTGGGAGATGGCGGCTACATATCTGGCGAAGGAGGTCAGAGCGCTTCGGCGAAACGGAAAAAAATGAAGAAAACCCCGAAACATTTGCAAAAAATATACTGACGAGAGGGGTATCAAGACACATATTTTTAATTACGAGGTTAAATTGGTGTGCATAACAATGTAAAAAATGCGCATGAGGAAAATCTTCTTTTATATTAACTTGAACACCATGTTTCGACCCACTCATGACTGCCGCGCCGTCATAAGTTTGAGCTATCAATTTTGACTTTGCGTTGTAAGGCTGTAACACTTCTTTCAGTACAGCCGATATCCCGCAAGCCGTGCGATCAACGATTGGTACAAAGCTGTGAAATCTCTCGGTAGGTTTACCATCTTTCACAAACCGAAAAATTACAGCCAGTTGGGAAACGCACGTGATGTCAGTTGTCTCGTCAGACTGAATCGAAAGGAACTGGCAATTCTCAATTTCCAGAGCCAAATGTTGTAAATAAATTTTATACATTGAGTCGAGCAAATCATTTTGGATATCCTTAGATGTCCCTTTCGAAACAGTTGCGGCATCAAGATGATCTCTCAATACTGTATCTAGGGATGCGGTGTATTCCACCATATCCAAAAATACCCCTCTATTAGAAGAGCCAGCCCGTTCATCGTACCCACGGAGGGACAGCTCGTGAACACCAAAGCCCTTATAAACATCTATCAATCGACCGAGAACATGGCGGTTTTTCTCGACGCTTTGGTTGTGCCGACGAATAGAAACCGCGCGTCCTTCATCCAACTGTGCTGCAATATTAACATTTCCGAATGTTCGGTATTTTACTGCATTGTCCAGATGCTCCATAGAAGATTGATGATCCCTGGCACGCTCGGAAAGATGTTTAAGATCTCTAAAACCAAATTTACACCAACGTGAGTCACGGGCGGTAGCAAAAAGTAGGCAATAAAATCAAAAAAGTGCATTTTTGTCCTCGCTGTAACACAACCATTCGTGTTTTTTATACCAAGTTTCTGCGCAGAATGTACGCCGACGCTTTCCTCCGTCATTGGATTATTCCAGTGAACAATTTTTTGGTTGATAAGGCCCAAGACGTTGTACCTCTAATTTTTGTTCCAGCGGCAGCTGCGAAAACGGAGTGCGAAGTAGTGCATCAACCTTAGGCCTATTCATTATGAGGTCTAAGGCTAAGAAATGCGAAGCCGGAAAGAAGTGAGGAGCTCAAAAGGAATGTGGAAAATCGAAAGCAAATGGACTAAAGGCCTCTAACTGATTCAAATAGCGAAACAAGCGACAAAATCGAAGGCGAGGAAACTATCAACTCTTCAAGCAACCAACGAACGAGAAGGAATGCGTGAATATGTCAACACGTTGTTGTAAGAAACGTCGGCATTGTGTCGTCATAATTTCGGGGCTAGCCCGGATCGGCCCCGATGATTTAGTAAAAGAAACAGAAAACAAACGAGACAAACGCGGCGAGTGGAAGATAAAAGAGAGAATACGATATACAATGAGCAACCGGGGCAAAATCGGCGTCGCCCCGTCGACGTTCGGCGAAGGCTTTGCGAGCGAAAAATGAACCATGTCGGGAGAATATGGCTAGTGTAGACAGTCTGTGCAACCGATATTGAGGTATTTTTCGAATATTTTTTATTATACCGAAAAAAACAAACCCCGGTTGGCCCTATTGACGCGCCGCCACTGCTAAAATTTTAGTGTAACCGGAAAATAGGCCACACATTACCAGATTCTCCGACGGCTTTACCTTCTACTATTCTCGAAAATGCTGTTCTATTTTGTTAGAACATAGAATTGCTGGATAATATACCCAACCACAAAAACTAGACCTCCAAATAGGGATGAGTATTTTAATTAAGTCGGCAGGTAGAGAAAATTAAAGCAATCAGATCGTCACAGATTCAATAATACAATAAATCAAAATTTGTATTACGTATTAATCGACCACATAATAAATATTTGATTCTAATACCGTGTTTCCTCGAAAATAAGACCTACCCTGAAAATAAGATCTAGTCTGAATTATAAAAATAATTTTATTAAAAGCCTATCCGAATAAGACCTAGTCGCGAATTTTTTTTTTTTTTGACCTAGTCGATAGCAAGAAATCTACAAGCATACAAAAAACCAATGAAACGCCTGGTTGATATAAAAAGGGCCCTTTATCTCTACTGAATCACCCGCTTTTAAATTAGAGTAACCGGTTGATTGATACTAAAATTCTAGTGCAACCGGAAAATAGGCCACACATTACCAGATTCTCCGACGGCTTTACCTTCTTCTATTCTCGAAAATGCTGTTCTATTTTGTTAGAACATAGAATTGCTGGATAATATAGCCAACCACAAAAACTAGATCCCCTAATAGGAATGAGTATTTTAATTAAGTCGGCAGGTAGAGAAAATTAAAGCAATCAGATCGTCACAGATTCAATAATACAATAAATCAAAATTTGTATTACGTATTAATCGACCACATAATAAATATTTGATTCTAATTACCGTGTTTCCTCGAAAATTAGACCTACCCTGAAAATAAGATCTAGTCTGAATTATAAAAATAATTTTATTAAAAGCCTTCCCGAATAAGACCTAGTCGCGAATTTTTTTTTTTTACCTAGTCGATAGCAAGAAATCTTTCCTACATATTTTAAATGATTGATAATCTATGTTTTGCAGTTATTTTGAATAAAAACGTGACCCAAAAATAAGTTATTTTTCGAAAAAAAAATTGAAATAAGACCCAGTCCTATTTTCGGGGAAATACGGTAATTATGTAAGATTTTTTTAACAATAAGTTTTAGTTTGGCGGAAGCTTTCTAACCCCGAACCAACGACTAACATTCCCCCGAACACATGGTCAAATTAGCTGTTCGCGCATTCGGTTTTCGCGTAAAAATACTGGCCCATCGTCAAGGATCCAAATCTTTCTCTGTAATATGTCATCAGTTAACTGTGGTGTCAACGTTGAATGGGATATTGGAATACCGCGATTAATAGATTGGGTCTGGCGAAAATTATTAGAGACATACCGGTAACACTGTAACATTCTCTGAATGTCATGACTCGTGGTGTCCAAAGTGACTATCACTTGTGTGGAGTCCAAAGTGAATATAGACTACCGTATACCGTACCGTAGTCACTTAGGTGGTGTCCGGCGAACTTGAAACGAACCGAGTCCTGAGTGTTGGGGTTGTCCTTCACAAGAGACAGGGAGACGTACGGTACCTGTACCGTACCGTACAGCCTTATGCTGACATTTACGGGTTGTACGGTACCGGTACCGGCAGATCGGGTACCGGTACCGTAAATTCAAAAATTAATTCTGTAATCTAAAGGCCGAAAGGTTTCAAAATATAAAAATACTAAATTCTGTTTATTTTGTGGCCTCCTTACATGAACTTGATATCATGTTTTTATTCATATCCAGCTATTTCCGATAGTAATATTTTTAATAATACCCCATAAAAATAATAAACATTTTTAATTTTCATTTTCTCATATGATTTTGAAAGTTTCAAGTTTTATTTGTTTAATTTTAATTCATAAATTTGAAACCCTTATAGGTCTACTGTTATATCTGTATATCAAGTTTTGAGCCCCACCTCCATGAAATCTCATTTGGGATGATATTTCAGGTGACCGTACATTTGAACCCACGTACATTTGAACCCATGTCTATATCCGCGGCCCGCGGGTTCAATCAATATGCGGGTGCTGAAACCCATGGGTTAGGGTTAGTATGGGTTCAACTATTCGTACAACAAAAAAATTTCCATAGGTGCAATAGTATGCAGGTGCAATTGTCATGGGTTCAAATGTACGTGGGTTCAAATGTAATGGAACCGATATTTCATGGTATACAGATATAGGTCGGAGCTGTAGCCCAGCTCCTAGGTGAAAAAAATGAAACTTCAGTGGCAGATCCCGGCCTAGAATCGCAGCCACAAATTTTTTTAGTTTGTATAAAGTATTGCCATGTTTTTTTTTTGATCAGTTTCTCGCATCCATCACAGTCCTTAATTGATTCAAAAGGCATTGCCCGATTTTATATTGTGTCTTTATTTTATTGTGTTCTTTTGATTGTTTTTATTAGACTGGCACGTACTTGTACGTTTTTAACTTTTTCATTAGGTTATGCCCGTCCTCCAGATTTCCTGCATTTTGTTTGTTGTTGTTTTGTTCCTTTCAGAGTGACCAAAATAAAATTGATTGATTGATAAATATGAAGCGATTTCATAATATTCTTGTGTTTATACAAATATTCAGAATATTTCTATCTTCTTTGGTGTTATTGTAAGCTGGTGAATTGATATTGTGGATCATAGTATTTTATTCTGCTTATCCAAATCAACAATCCCATGGCAACAAGGGCAGAGCGTGAAAAGGTTCAGCGTACAAATGACAAGCACAAAAACATATTAGCTGTTTTATTATCAAGAGAGGAAAATAAGTATTGTGCAGATTGCCTTGCTAAAGGTATGGATTTTTATGTTGTTGTTAGAATTCTTTTTCTCATTTTTGTTGTTTAGCTTTTCTCAGTAACTATTGGACCAATAGCTTTGAAATTGCCAGTGGTTAAAGATTATATTTTTCGCTAGAGGTCTATGATATTTTGTATTTCAAAAATTTCTGTTTTGTATGTGATGATGTCATCGAAATTAGAAATTGCACACCTTGGTTAGTTTAATCCATCCGTATTATTGTCATCCATGTTGACTCAAGGACACAAATTTTCAAGATTATTTCGTGAGTCGGGACTCGGGACAATTCAATTTCAAAGCTGTCATTATGTACAACAAACTTTACATTGAATAAGTAAATCAAAAGTTGCCTTTCACACAATTTTTGATAAAATTAAAAACTGGCCAATATGTCAGCCAGTGCAATGTTTTCTTCTAAACCCAGCCTGATTTGATATCCGTTTACGAGTTCGGTATTTTAAAGTTGATAATTTTTCTGAAACAGGATTTTTTATAGCAAATTATTCAGATTGGCCATTTCGGTGCGGAATATTGTCCATTTACAAATCATTTCTTATTATTGTGAATTAAAATAATATTTTTGTCATATTATGCTTTTGTAATGTATGTGAAATGTCATGTATTTGAGTTTCCAATTGGTTTTCTACCTTCAGGTCCAAGATGGGCTTCATGGAATTTGGGAGTTTTGCTTTGTATAAGATGTTCAGGATTACACAGATCTCTGGGTGTTCACATATCTAAAGTAAAGTCCGTGAATTTGGACACATGGACAAGAGAACAAATGCTGGTGAGATAATAAGTTGTTTGTGTCATTAGAATATGTGATTGTTTTTGGACTACAGTAATACCTTGGTAGCTGAACATAATTAGTTTTGGTGTTCGAGTAAAAATAATAAAAGATGAAAATATGAAAAAATTTTGTATCAGTTACTGTACGTTTGGCAAGTTTCTGTGGGCTCTATGGGATTATTTTTTGTGTGTGATGACGTCATCAAAATTGTGCACTCCATGGCAGTCCCGCTTTCGCGTTAGACATGAAGA
Source organism: Styela clava (assembly GCF_964204865.1). Classification (NCBI taxonomy): domain Eukaryota; kingdom Metazoa; phylum Chordata; class Ascidiacea; order Stolidobranchia; family Styelidae; genus Styela; species Styela clava. Next base: position 9,141,527 of record NC_135257.1, on the reverse strand, counting down.
TTGCCGCAACGGTAGTCGACTTTGACAGTTTGCATAACCGTTACTACTTCGCTTTGGCCTTTGTGTCCTTATATTTGAACATCTCTCTCTTATTGAATGGTCAAAACAAGAGGCAGCAGAGATGCGCAGTTCAGGTGACATCATCACACTCGACAATGTGCTCAGGTGTTCGAGCACCAAGTTTCCGTTTGAGTACCGCAGCATTTTTGACTAGAATTTTTGTGGACTACCGAATTGTTTGAGTATCAAGTTGTTTGACTACTAAAGTATCACTGTGTTTACATTTTGAGAGTGGATTAAAAACTTTCCTAGTTATGAATTGAATGTAAGGTTTTGAAGTGGTTCACAAGATATATTTTATAACATAGTAGGCTTTTGTCTTGTTTTAAAATCATGTATTTGTTCATTATTAAACATAAATTTAGTAATACATTATCAGTAAGCATGATATAGCTTCATAGAAAAAAACCACCTATTTTACTGTTTTAGAATTTCTGCTGCAGAGGTAATGGTTGGGCAAAAGACACATATGAAGCAAGACTTCCAAGAGACCATAAAAGGCCTCAGGCTGACTCGTATCCTTTTCAATTATCATATGTTCATAGACAATATACTAAGATATCACCTACTCTCATTGGAGCTTAGTTAACAGTAGATTTCACAAATTATTGTTATTTTTGCATTATATTTTCATGACCGGTCGTTACGGTATATCATTCTAAGCTAAGCTATAAACTATTTACTATTAAATATTACTTCGTTAGTTCGGCTGATATGGTTTGGGAAATTTCCAGTATTCATGACTGAACTGAACTAGGGTATAGTCATTAGTACAGTAATTAATGATCTAAATTTACAGAAAAAAATAAATTCAATATATTAAATATGAAGATAAAGAGTATTTTTCACACGATTTATTTCAATTTATCTTAATAAATAGTTCACCAAGCCAAGGGCTTATTGTGAAGAAAAAAAAACTTCACTTGATGTAATGATTATTTTATAATATCCCATATCTTACAAATTAAATATAAGACGAAAAAGGCCTATTTTATTTTCATTCTGGTGCTTCCAGTCTGTTTGTGTGTTGTGGGTACTAGCTTGTGAATGACCTCCAAAGTAATTTCCAGGAAGTTATCTAGTTGGGTCGAAATCAATTCTTAAGTACTTCCTCTGACACACCTGCCATGAAGCTTATATCTTTGTGGCAGCACAGCATTTTATTGATAAGTCTGGAGTGAAGGCATTTATATTGTCTTTTTTTAGAAAACACACACACAGATGTTTTACTATGAATTCATTGTGTTTCCTGAATGATTACACTACAGTAGTGTTAGCAATGCTATAAACTGTTTTTATTTAGAATGCTTTGGTATTACAAAGTAAGGATAGATTTTTTTTCCACTTTTGTGTGCTAATACCTTTTTATTTTTTTAATTACACACAATATCATCATTTATGTCTTTCCTTATCTTCAATTGTAATCACATTTATAGAAGCCTTGAATATTTTATTCGTGATAAATATGAAAAGAAGAAATATATAGCACCTGTCGAAATTCCGTTAAGACCATTAACAGTAAGTTTTCCATGAAAGTAAATCATAAGCTATGTATGCGATTATGAGATTGTAAGTAAACCGTTTATGCAACCCAACTTGTAACTTCATCCATGCAACTCAATCCTGCAGACCACGTAAGGACCATAGGCTGATTTTATGTCTTGGGGAGGCTGGTAAATTTGTGAAACAAACATATGATATTATAAAATTGCAGTGTTGGTGGTATTCGAAATTGAGCAACTTTATAATTTAAGTCATATATTATTTCAAAAATCTTAATTTATTTAATAAAATGTCATTTTTTATCACCTCCAATCTTAATAAACTTATAATATGATATAGTTCAGTTTTATTAAATAAACCTAATACTTTGGCCAACATACTCCCATTTGTATAACACTCCACTTACCTCTGTCTGTATAAATATTTACCAATAATTTTCAGGGTTTAGGTTTAATAGATGAAAATGTTGACTCTCCAAAGAAAGGAAGGAGTAGAGATGGAAAACGTGATGGTGTATCGATAATATCAATTCCTAAACCGAAGTGGGTAACATAATTATTTACTTGAAGATATAAAAATGTTTATTGTGTTCAAAATTTGTCTTGGTGATGCCTAAGATGGAATATTTTACAGACGGATTTGGAAAACTTCAGTGAATAATTATACAATTTTCAGCAGATTAGTATATTTCGATTTTTTTTATTCACATCTCTAATGTACCGGTATGTAATCTTAAATGCAGGCTTTGTGAATTTATGATTTTTTTTTATTAAATTTTGACATTTTATGGCTACTATTTTTAGGGGGTTGCATCCGACCAGTCCAGGTATTCCAAGGCCCAAATCCTTGCCACAATTGCCAAAACATGATGCGAATAGTCCAGTGCAAAATAGAGCACAGAATCATGCTCCTGCTCCCACAACAGATGATTTGTTGGGATTAAGTAAGTCCTGAATTTTTGTCCTATGTTTATTGTTTTCATGATCTTGTTTTCTGCATTTTGTCAGCAGTTCAAATGAGTGAATGAAAATGAGTCATCTCTTACACTGGGAGGCATTCAGGCCATGATTTTAATTATTGGATGTGTGTTGTTATATGCTTAAGCATAATATGCCTGGAATTTTGAATATTCAGTTCCGAATGACATGACTCATTTAGAAGTGTGTTGTAACTTTTTTTAAATAGGGGAACCGTGTATTGGTCAATTTGTATTAACACTCACAATAGTCTATTAGTCTCACAGTTGCAGATTTAAGCTAGTGATCTAGCAATGATTCAACACATTTTAATTGAAGATCTTGTATACGATAATAGAAGCATTTTGGTTGATTTTACAGATTCTCCGATTTCAAAAGATGCACCGGTGTCAGTGGTGGTGAATAATGATGCTGCTCCTCCAGCAGCAAGTGCCGATCTTACAGAAGATTTATTTGGTCCTATGTCTTCCTTCCAATCATTGTCGGTAATATATTCTCATTTGTCTGCTACACGAAATACTGATGAGCTAAAATACAATGTTTGAACAGAACCTAAGTCTGTTTCTTTCTCTAATGTAAACCTACATGAAAGTTATGCTAAACCAAACAATTTGCGGATTCCTATATCTTAAATTGTACAAAGTGAGGCTTTGACTTCACGTTAAACTTTTGGGGTCTAGGAACATTTTCATGTATCCAACCCCATATCATTGCTTCACTCGAAAATCTCAATGGGACTAATAATGGTTGCGCTCGCCCATTTCTTTTTTGCAATTGTTCTTGGCGTAACTCTCCATGTTTTAAAAAAATCTGATTCTTGATTTTCAACCCCCCTTCCTTAGGAAAAAACTGCTTTCGATTGTTGTCCAATCTGTACTGTATCATTATTTATCATCATTTGTGATATGCAAATTTGGACTCTCGTTTTTATGCAATTTGAATAGGTATAATGAGTGTAAAAATTCTTCCCCTGTTGGGAAAACTTGATCTAATTTTTTTTATTCCAACAGTTAACATCTTCAGTATCAAGTCCAAACCTTTTGAACGGAGGTTTAGAATCGTCATCTTCAAATCCAGAACCTCCTGCTGCACAGGAAAAAGTAGAAGATAAACGACTATCAAAGGATTCTATCTTGTCATTGTATTCTCATGGGACTAAATCATCTCCTAGTTCAATGATGCCTCCAGGTGAAACTAAATGTTTTTTGTATTATATGTGCTTTAAACCAATGGTCATGCACCTTATTGAATTTGTACCTGTCTAAATAACAACATTCAATGGCCCTCCTGTAGTATGTGAACCAAGATTGCGGACACCGGAACATAGTATGTGCATCAGGTTAGGGTTAGGCTAGTGTATAAATTAGACACAATTACTAATTAACAAAATTTATTTAGTTCTTCTAACATGTCTGTCGTATTTTACAAAATAAACCCCTTGTTGTTGTGAGTAATTATATTGAAATTTAAAACAGCATAAAATAATTTCAATAGTTGTACTGTACATCAAACAGGACACAAATGTTTTCAATGACATATAACATGGACTGTCCATAATTGTATAAAAAGAATGACGTACTAATAATCGAAACGCTTCAAAGTTCAAATATAATAGCGTAAAACAGGGTCTTCTGTTAAAATGAAAGTATTTCTGCAATAGCACTTGGCGCATTACAAAAATATAAATTACCACTAAATGTATATAGTGTTATACAATATATAATGTTCACAGGTAACTTCAACATTCCGCCACAATCACAAATGGGATTCCAACAACAACAACCAAATATGATGCAATACAATCAGCAATCATTCCCACAAAATATGGGCATGCAAGGTAACAATTTACAAATATATTATATATATATAATTATTTAGGCATTTTTTTCAATAAAGAACTGTTTAATCTTTTTTTTTAATAGGTATGCCTAGTACATATCAGCAACAGCAAATGATGAACATGAATCAACAACAAATGAACATGAATCAACAACAGCTCCAAATGCAACAGGTAATGTCTTACATATCTAGTTTTGTAATAGGATTCGAGTATTAATTTTTTCAGAAAATTAATATGAAAATTATTTGTTTCAATTTTCGCCCCATTGCGTTCATTCACTATACTTCTATTATGAAATGGTATTGTATTGAAATGCATCTATGACAAAGTTTCAATTTTTTTTATGTTGGAGGTATGTATATATTATATATAAGATATAAGTTAACATGCCGATAAGACCCAATCCACCTATGCACAATGAGTTGAAGTTGGACTATTTATGGTAGTACAGATGTATTACCTACATCAAATTTATAATTACATCTTTTTTGGGGCTGATGAAACTCGGTATGTTTTTCCATGTTGGATACTTTGATAAGTCTAGGCTTTGCAAGTGTTTTTGATTTTTTTCATAGCTTTGATTTGTTTTTTTTCTCATGTTTCAGATGGCCCAACAGATGCCAGGAATGAACATGAGTGGAATGGGATATGGTATGCCACCTCAACAACAGAACCCGATGCAGGGTAATATGGGATATGGTATGGGATACAACCAACAAATGTTTCAAGCACAACAACAACAACAACCTTATGGAAATAACATGGCGAATGGTGCAAATACAGGAATGACCCAAATGGGTGCTTACAGTGCAATGATGCCGGGCATGCAAGTGCAGCCTGGTGCAAATACCTCAATGTGGGGACAAGCTAATCCTGGTATGAATTCAGGGCACACGTTAAGTACGCAGCTCTGGAAATGATGGAATAATGCTTAAGTTTCGTTTTAGATATAACAAGTAGATTGGTGAAAATTTGGTAGCTATAATATCTGACACAATAAAATATTAAAGGCTCCAGAGCTCGTTTTTTACCTCGGAGCCGGCCTTCAGATCCATAGCCATTGAGGTTTTTTGGTATGACCTGGGACCACTACTATGAAACATCACCCCAAATGTTTTTTTGTGCACGCATGATTCAAGACTATAATATAAGAGTATAGAGTTTAACTTGAAGCTTTTAAATCAAAATTAGAAAAAAAGATAACAAGATAGTTAGCAGCTTGAGCGACTAAAAATGTTGGTACCTCCGGCTCCACCTCCAACTCTTCATTATAGGAAGCTTTGCCTCAGCTTCAATAGTACATACAACAACCCTAGTCACAAGGCATTAGATTGTGAATGTGAATACTAACTATGAACAGTGGTATGGATAAATAACATTCCAATGATAAAATACAGATTTAAGAATGGGATCATCTTGGCTTGGCATTGCTTAACCCGGTTATCGCACGCTGGGTTAGTTCATGCGTTAGATTAAAACTTGTGGCTTCCATACTGTAACACCAGCATCTATGCCATATATCTAAACTATGTAACAATCCCATCCACTTCTGATTAATGATGTCTCAGATGAAAAAGTCATGAAACTGAATGTTAGATACTCATTTAGGACGATAATTTTATTTATTGTGAGAGAATATTTTTAGAGTATACCTATATATTGGAATATTTTTTGCTTTTCAAAATTGATGATATATTGCCACCAATATTGTGAAAAATCAAGATCCCCACTTACTTTTTGATATATCCATGAATCCAACAATTTCTTTCAACTTTGATCAATTTGAATTGAATATTATACAGCTAAATATAATAAATATGTATTTATGACATGTAAAATTAGAATATATTGGTACATATATATATAATAATAACTTGATGTCTAATAGGACAAAAAGTTAGATACAAATAATTTTTCTATACTTACTGTAAAACTAATTATTAAATGATACATTGAGATGAGGAGATCAGTAATAGATCTAAAAATAAAAGATTCTGCTTGATGCATCTTTTGATATTATAATACTAAATTTTTTCTTGGATCTCTTTGCTTGTCGTAGTTTGAGAGATCAAAATGAGCATATAATTTCTATTCAGAAAGTGGCAAACAAAAAGCTAATAGTATTTCATTGATTTACTACTGTTTTGTGCTCGATCTTTGAACATATATATCAATTATCATTCCGCTTTATCCTAAAGAGAAGTCATTTCTAATGTCATGTGATTCATTACATTACATCATTTATACTTGATTATCCAAATTTTATTTGCAATTCAGCGAGGTTTATGCCTTGTCATTCGTCACAAATCTTCATTATGTAGTTGTTTAAACTTAAAATATCTTTTATTGTGTTTTTCTAATTTGTAAAAAAATGTGTATACTCACTGGTATGCCTTGCTGTACCAAGACTAGCTATCACTACAATTAGTATTGAGTTGCATAGTGAATGTTGCATAATGAATCACCGAATCTAGGCTACAGTTGATGCCATCGATGGCTTTCTTTATTAATAAACATATACATATGTAAATTAATATAAGCAATGCCTAGGTTATGAAGTGATTATGTCTATGTATGCGTGCCATTCACTATAATTTATATATTCTCACCATTTTCAGTGCATACACTTTCGAATCTCCACTTTTGATTTTTAGTCAAACGCTAAACCAGTGATAAAAGGAACAATAATCGTAATAGTCATTTTTCATGAATTTTTTTACCATGGCGCCCACCTGGTCCGAGGTAGGAAATATTTCTCCCATGTTACATGCATATAAGTGTAGTGCATCATTCATGGCTCTGTTTGAATATGAGTAGGACGTGTATTTTGTTTTTTTATAGTACGTTTTTGTGCTTCGTTTAGAAGAAAATTTGTGTGGATTTTCGTTTATAACTTTATTTGTGTTTGTGATCGAAACAATTTGTTGCATTTATATCATTGAGACAGAATTTTTTTTGCCTTTCGTCTTTCTAGTTCGCCTCTATAACGAATGATATAGTCTTCTAGGTATCTGCCTATCTGGCGCTCCAGAGCGTACCAATATGGAGGTGACTAATTTTGTTCGCCTTTTTTACATCAAGTTGTGTAAAGGGACTGGAATGGGCAGGGGGATATTCACTTGGAAAACACAGGCAGTCCCTGGACTCGTAATAGAACTAAAACAAGGAAAATCGGAATAAAATTATGACCTAACCCTAACCGGGTACTTCGGGAGTACCAGGTATCTAGCATAGGTCTTATTTCAGGTGGCCATATTCATGGTGTTGGGGTATCTTGGAGTAATTTCATTGATTTGAAATAACTAAATTAGAATACATATCACCGTTTCAATAGCTCTCATGTTGGTTTTTACATTTTATAGTCTGTTCGTTACATTCAGAGAAAAACTCAAAATTTTTTTGATAACCATTGGATATTACAGTTCCAAGTTTTGATTCTTCAGATGACATTGCCTCAATATCTTTATGTGTTTTCTTGGTGCCATTTGAGTGAAATAGCTCTTATTATTGATAAATTTTTGCAACTTTCCATTCCATTCCATTCCAACTTACCATAATCTTCTATACATATAGTTACATGATTTTATCAAGTTATTTTTTGTGCTATGTAGAACAGGATATTGTGCCTTTATTCTTGTTTAAATCCTTGATATATTGTTACATAGCATCACCACACATAAGACAAAACTTTACTTGTATATACCTATAGATATGTTCTGTCCCTGTCGGTAAATAGTCTTACTTGAACATAAGTCGTGGAATGTTTTGTTTATGGGAAGTTGAAGTCAAGTTGTGATTGTTTTGTGTCTGTGATTTATTCTGGATTTTAAATTAATTTTTGTCGTCCAAATATCATTGCTTAGGTAGAATTGAATTAGATTTTTTGCGATAGTAATATTGTTACTTATAACTATATATATGATATTATGTACAAAGCACTTGCGAATGAAGCCTTAAATAAATGAGGATTCTTGATGAAATTTTTTTACTCCAGCAGCCAAAGGGTGGTTAGGAGACTTCTTTTTTGAACCAAATAAACATGGAGATTGTTGCTGTTTCATGTATTGCCTAATAAGTCGTAAGTGTGGCATACAAGAAGCAAGCAAAGTGATCGGTGATCACGCTGGTATCGGTGAATCGAATAATGATCACGTTTATTACCGTACCTTTATACATCCTGATCAAGACTGGTGACTAGTTCTATGCCTAAACCCGACTCGGAACAGTCTTAACGGCATTCTTGAGATAAATTCTAGAGTTGACTTATTGAGAAGAGAACTGAGCGGATAATGAATTCAAAGTTTGAATACTTGAACACAACTCCAATCCAATCTATGAGTTATTTGGGAATATATATCATAGATTTTGATCAGAGGTTTTCAACCTTTTTTGTGGAGCGAAACCCTAGTAAAACAATCGAGGAGCCCTCTTGCAATAGTTTGATTGTATTCTGTTGTCTGAATTATATAAACTATATAATATATTCCTAATGACGAAACAAAAGGACCTTTAAAGTGTAAAAAGTTTGATAATAGTGACAAACCTAATAGGGATTTTATTATATTTAAACACTATTATATTTATAGACTCCTGAGTTTGAAAGAAAACTTGCAGTTGCAGAACCCTCCACTGTATTGACGGAACCTCTATTTGAAAAAAACATTGATTTGGACTTTTTGAAGGTTATCATTTCTAGCGGGTGCAAGTTTTCTGTATAATACTCGGTACTGCTTATGTCCTATCCTATGATATACAGAGTATCCCTCCCTTTTTTAATTCCCTTCACGCTAAGAACTTTTATGCACCATACAAGGCGTAAACCAGCGCTTCGTCCTCCAACATATCATCGCATTGGAACAGACGGCATGAAAATTGTCAAATGCAATTGCGCAATTTGGTGAGAATGCGCATTTAGTAGAACTGTATCTCCGGTGTTGGTCTTGGCGGGTTTAAAGTCTGGAGTTCTCTTCATCTTCTTTTTCCGTTTGTTTTTTCCCAAAGTTGGGACAAAATGGAATGAATCTTGTCCAACCACAGTCAGTTTTAAACGGAAGATCATATACAGAATCGTTTGCTTCTTTTTCGTTTTCCGTCATATCACCGTGTTGCCATCTTAAGAGCCCACGACTTTCTGTTGATCCTAATAGTGAATAAAGAATCGACTCTTATTACTTTGAACGGATTGAGATTCCTGGATTTTATATTTATCGCAGGCTATGCCACAGCAAAACTATATATATATATATAGCAAACCCCTATTCATTTTCCGCCTTACCATTTTAATTTATGGAATTAGCTACCCAGTTCAATTACATCTGAGACCAATATGAGTTTGATGGTGGATGATGTATACGCCATGGTGCCAGCGCCGGATTACCATTAAACAAAATAAGCACGTGCTTAGGGCACCAGCAAAGAGGGGCACAACAGAAATTTTTATAGCAGAGTTTTATATAGTTTATCAGTGTTTATTTAAAATATTACGAGTTTACCATACGACTCAAACTTCAAAATGTTCGCTTATCTTTCGTCTTCAAGTATCATATTATCCTTCTTTATCAAAAATAAACACTGAAACTTATTTATTGAACACAAAATGGGCCTATAAGTCGTTTTGTAAGTCTGGAGTTTTTTGATAAGGTAGACCAGGGTGGTCCAAACCCTGTCATGCTGATACATTCCGTGCGGCCCACAGAACAATTTTAGCGTATATTTGTATCTACTAGCAGAGCGTTTTTGAGTTTGAGTTTTGAATCCCGAGATTCAAACCCCTTTTTCTAACGCTTTGTGCCTTTATTTCACCAAAAACACTCCTCTGTTTTCAAGCGTGGGCCATAACGCAGAGCCGATTTACCGCCGCGCAATCCATTTTTTTTATTCAGCAATGTCCCCAAATACCAACTTAGACTGACTTAAATCGACATCAAACGCGAGATGCGGAAAATACGACGTTAATTTTAGGAAATTAATGTTTTATTTACTGTTGGTTGTGATTATTTTTAATGGATAATACACTTATGCGGTTGATTGTTTTTATAATTAAATTACACATATGGGGGCACCTAAGTCTCCAGTGCTTAGGGCACAAAAAGGGCATAATCCACCCCTGCATGGTGCGACAACTTTTTGTCGCTCGAGGGCCAAATTAGGGATTGCAAATCTAGAAGGGCGCACATATTTTCGTGGATATATACTCGTGGACTCAAGGCGTCTTACTTGGCAAAAAAATTACATGTGACAAGCTAAGAACATTTTTTAAATCGGCATCACTAATCCTAGTTCTCGGCTTGTACTTTGTAATGTTCATTTTCGAAAATAATTGTTCACATGCATATGTCGTTTGTCGCTAGATTTCAGTGAAACATCGTGGGTCGGATTATTTTACTCCGCGGGCCGTAGGTTGCCGATCCCTGATGTAAGCGACCTGCGATCACGTGAACCAGATTGTGCCAACGTTAAGTGCTCTCGCTCGACACTTAAGAAGAAAATTTTACCAAATTATTCTAGTTGCAAAATTGGTAAAACACCCACCAGGCATTGTGTTATCCAAAATACAGGCGACGATAGAAGAAACGAGCATTCCAGTTCCTAGTATTGCACGAAATATTTCGTTCAGTTCAGTAATTCCAACGTCAATTCCTTGTGGATATTGTTTTAGATACATTTCAAAAGCAATACCTATGAATACACTGAACCCCAGAACGAACATGTTTCTGTTAAAAAATATTGAAGGATATTATATTTGTCCCGTGCAATGTTTTGACTTAGCAGAACTCAAATTTTAACAATAATTTTGTAGGATAAAATGAAATGATTAATATATATATACGAGAAATGCAAAAAATTCAGATTCATACAAATAAAAATAGAGCATTTAATTTTTATGGCGTCCAACATAAACATAATATGTATATGACTATCTGTGGGACACGATATGTAAATATGGATCGTTTTATTATATTGTCGTTTTTGTTGGTATTTTTCTTCTTATTGTCCATATATTTGAGCATCGCTCTCTTGTTTAATATTAATAATAATAAAAACAATGTTCACGGAAGTTGGGGTAGCAAAGAAAGAAAACAATATAAACAGGCTTGTCCATAGGAATGGGATGGAATGGGACAGCATACATGTGTATTTCCCATGGGACACGAAAACCGTATGATTTTCCGGGAAATGATGGTAAAACATTTCGTTATGGATTTCGTGTTCATATATTTGAGCATAGAGCAAAATATAAACAGCAAAATATATTCAGCATAAACAATATACCTCGTGAACACATGTATAATAGTTATGAATATAAAGTTAACAAAGTCCGTAAATTTTGTTGTTTTGCATGTCTCTTCGTACATGTAGTCCTATTTAGTAGACACTAAACCTATATTTAACAACTTTTATTGAATTTTATTCCAATGGATATCCCATGGGATGGGATGGGACAGGCATAATTGCTATGGGATGGGAATGGGACAAAAGAATGTGTCGCATGGACAAGCCTGGATATCAACTATCTCAATAATTCATATATATATATGTCAATGAATTTTTTAACTTAACCTTACATTCCACATTATTTTCCACGCTGGAGAATAAATATACCGATATATAGTACATAATTAATGATTTAGAAAAAAAAGCGTTGAAACGTGTAAGTTTTAGTCTCCAACTGGCACAATTTTCATCATTATATATTATAACTTTTGGTTCCATTACATTTGAACCCATGACAATTGCACCTGCATACTATTGCACCTATGGTAATTTATTTTTTTGGATTTTTGGACCCATACTAACCCTAACGTAATGGGTTTTAGCACTCGCATATAGATTGAACCCGCGGATTTACACATGGGTTCAAATGTACGTGGATTCAAATGTACGGTCACCTATCTTTTTCGTCGTCTGCAAATACTTACTGTCCAAATCATTTTTTTACCAACCTTAAACAGGATAATGATTTTTGTTCAATATCCATGAAAATTACCTTGTATTCGATAAATCAGCGTAAGCAGCAGTACCCGCGCCAACACTAAATAAAAATCCTGCCACAATACATAGTTGACCTCCGACCACAGGAAGCGGCAAAGTAACAAAAACGCTGCAAAACTTTGTGATCAGTCCGAATACTGCGAATATGATTCCCATTGCTTGAAGTGTCTGAAAAATTGCGTTTTACTGTTAAATAAAATAAACTATAAACAGCTGATCACTAATGTTACATTGTGTTTGTGTATGACGCTAACGTACCCTTCTACTGTGAATTCTGGTCACTTTAAGTCCGATCAAATTTGAAGCAAATGTGGTTGTAGCGTTTCCAGTTCCTACTAGTCCATGTGCAAGAATCCCAAACCCTTCAACCATAATTCCCCTGGAATAGAAGTAATCCTTTAATACCGTATAAGACGTTACTTAGTAACCTAATATTTTCAAAAATAGCGTGTATTAGTTGCGGAATTGAGTGAAGCCTTAATGTAAGGTATTTACGAGGTTCTATTGCAAAAGTCGTATTATATTTTTATTTACCCTAAAATAAGTTATGCAAATTACCTGTTGATGGCATGCTTTGGAATAACCGGACTCTTAACGATTTTTGCACCAGCATAATAATCGCACAAAGAGTCGACAATCCCAACAACAAGAGCGGCTATGAAAATCAGAACAGTTGAAATGCTGAAAGTCGGCCATCCCCACTGAAAAGGGTAGGGAAAAGAGAACCTGAAAATTGAATTAATTTGGTTGAATATTTCGTTAAGTTATGTTATTTCTCTACCCGTCGTAAATAGTTTCATCATTTCCAATTTTTGTGGAAACCAAATAAAAACGGATGACTGCGCCTGCGGAATACAAAAAAAGGGATTAAGAATTTCTTGTAGGAAACAACAGAATAATTGATTTAGGTAGATTAAGTAGTCAATCCAACCGATGAGCATGTTCCATGCAGGCAATGTTGTTTTCAACAATACACGTTTCAAATATTAGACTATATACACAGGTCATTAACTTATACCTATATCGTTCAATTTATTTTCATCTTACCATGGGCTGTTAGAAATAACATTAGGAGATATATCTGTTCTCGCTCTGAAGGATTTCATTGATTTATCTTGCGGTAAAACATTGGTTATTGTGAGAATGTAACTCAAAAGCCATCCGGAAAGTAGAGCAATCAGAAACTGTAAAAAATCGAATCATTTACAAACTAGGTAAATAATATATATATAAAAGTGTGTAATAGGCTATATAATTTTTTGGAGTGATTGGGTTCGAATCTATTGGAGTTCGCGACATTTCTAAATACTAGCAGTCGCAAATCTTAAATAAACTACTTCCTTAGAAATACTTCAAAGGCGCTCAATGCAATTCATACAGAGAATGTTCAATTTTACTTTTTGCAGTGAATACGAAAATAATCTATTGGGAAGTTTATGGAGTTCAAGAATTTAACATGAAAATAGGATTACTTTTTCTGTACATTTGCTTAAAATCCGTGTTTATATCTATACGAATTTATGTATTATTACCGGAAACATCGCAAACAAAGGTTTCTTTGTTGATGAACATTTCTTCTTTCTTGTGCTGCAGATAGGCAACGGCACATTGACTTTGGACAAGTATTGGAATACGATAACGATCAATATATAGCTGTAAAATGTATGTATATACCAGAAATAATAAGTTTTATTGCAATGATTATTGAATAATTATTAAACAAACACTCACCACATCGGAATTCCCCAATAAATGCTACAGAATTTGACAGCCACATCAGCAAGGGAAAACGACACAAGAAAAAGGCACGGTCCAATAGTCAATGGTCCAATAAATCGCATGGCGACTCCAATCGCTCCCGAAGCCCCGATAAAAATTTGAGCAATGCCGACAATAATAATCGCTCCTTGTGCCTATATTTTTAAATAAAGTTTGCATTCAAAACGATGATGAATGTAACATTATGAATTTATGAGAGTGTCAATCGGATAGAATTGGATGGATTCGATTAAGACGAATTTGCTGAGACTCCATTAAAATAATTAAAGACACTTTCGAAATTTACGTTCTAAGAAGTGAGAGATTATATACGTGAAATCGTGACCAGCGAAAGTATTTATTCTTTCGTAACATTCTATTATTACCTAGATTATAAGGTACAGGTCGATGAGCGGAATTTTCCAAATTCATCTCTGTATTGAAGAAAAAAAAAATTGAACATTTCAAATTATAGTTACGCAACCGCAACCGAGAATGCAACCTGTGATCTTGATACTAGTGTTGGCGATTCATGCTTGGATATATAAAAATAAGTAGTTTCGATGCAGACTATCGTTTACCTCTCTTATTCTTATCTGCCAAACTTCATCGCTTCCGAGAAATTCACCGTCAATATCTTGATACAGGTAAGAGACGTTTGATGACCAAGTAAAATTGATATCAGTAAGGTTTTCAATACGTGAAGGACATTTCCATTTCTCACCTCTCATCAACGCAGTGAGAGAAACAAAATAAGATAATGAGATAATTTGAGCTGTTGGCAATCTGAAATAGATGAATGTGTGACATAAATTATGAAATGTTTTCAATTATTAACTACTTCATTAACTACTTGTTTTATACGTTAGCAAATGCCGGTACATTTTCGTCGCTACTGGTGATAGTTGTATGTATTTTAAAATATCCACTATGAAGAATAATAATATAATACACACCTTACACCAAATGTCGTTTGAAAAAACGACACGACTCCCGCCAAGAAAAAGAATGCTCCTATTATTTTTGTTTTTGATATTTCGGTTTCTGGACTGTCATCAAAACACAAAACTCCAAATAACATCAACGGAATACCAATGACACCATCGATGGAGAGAAGAACGTGCTGAAATGTAAAACAATACTGTATTATAATGTGTTCCTGATTTGACACTAACTTTCTGGACCAAACATGGAGGTTAAAATGGCATTATTTATGTCAAAGCAGAGATTTCCTCGAATTGGAGGGGGTTCGGCCAATACGATAGATTTTCAAAAAAAATTGTGTTTATCCGAAATAATTATTTAAAAATAAAAAATATTAAAATTAAAATTCGCTCAAAACGAGGTGGCAGCAATCGATCAGCCGGGAATTCACCTATGCAGTGCCATTTTGAATCAGCAAATTTGAGTGGAAACGTGCCCCTGAATTCCCAACAATAATAGATGAAAAAAAGTGACAAGGTGACATATTTTACGGAGTCGTTCCCGTTTTCTGTCGCATCGTCAATTCACCAAGTACAACCATTTCTGTTTCTAGTAATAATGATATTACTTCAGATATGTAACAATGACACTGAATTATTATCTGGGCACTCGTGTGCTCGTACTATGTTCAATAAACAACCTTTCTCACCTGAATTCCCATAATAAAGGTCAACCCAATGGGTGGGTTATCGTTAACTCCGTATAAGACATCATCAGCATTTGCCTCGGCTTCTTTTTCTTTTCTTCTTCTGTTCGTATCGATATCATCGCCGTTAGAAGTAACCTCAATACTAGATATGCATATTTCGTCAACCATTTTATACTTTATATATAAGCTACAACAAAAATATATTTTACTTTTATGCGTTTAGACGTTCACCGTCGCCCTAAATGCAGTAAAGGTATCAAAATATTATTATTTTTTAATCTCCTCGCTGCCTGTCTGTATTATTCAAGCTCGGATAAAGTATTCGGCATAAATCTGGATTAACCGGCGCTTAAAACTGAATTTCGTTTACCGGGAATTAACCAACGCGCATTCGGACATTGCGCTTCAACGTGTTTATAACTTTTTTTCAAAAGTGCCTGACGTGATCAAGTAGACTATTGACGAGCATTTGAATGTACTTGAATTATAACGGGATAAATTCACACGTTTTTCATTTCGTTTTTGAACTTCGCAGATAGGAAATATACAAACAAGTGGGAATCTTGTAAACCATCATGCATCAACGTCTAACATGCAAAATTTGGCGCTCCGGAAGCATTCGTACCAAGATGACGCGCAACCTGAACAACCCTAACACATACTATGTTCAGGTTGTACGCTATCTTGATACGAATACTTCGGGAGCACCCACAATATTATGCCCGAACATACTGACATATGATGTGTGATATAACAAAAAAAGAATTTGAATTGCATAGTGCAAGTACACTTTTCACACAATGCTCTTAATTAATTAATAAACAATGAATAAATTTTAAATGATTTTAAAACTAAATATGGAAGGAGTAAATACAAGATTCAAAGCCGAATCAAAGAGGAAAGCTGGTAATTCCGCGCAAACATGAATGTTTGATATTACTAAATTCTTCCAACTGCGCCATCTCTGATTCTAGTCGTAAATTTTTAAGTCAACGTGACATGATCTAAAAAATTATTACTAACAATTGAACACCGGTCTCGCCCTATATTGTCGGTAACCCAACCTTGTTTTTGTAACCCCAAAAATTACAGAGAACCTATTAAACGCAGGTAATAAAATCTTCCCCGTGTTCTTAAATCACTATTTCCAACAGTTCATCTGGAGAAGATATCAGATATGTCGATGTCAGTTACACCTACAATGATGACTCCCACACAGCACATTTTATTTCTGATAAATATTCATCCTTTCATCCTTTATATATATATATATATAAAGCGCCATTTTAAATAGAATGTGATATACAACCGCCCATTTTTTTATACTTTTTTAAATAATTTTATCGCAACTCTTTAGTGGTATTTTCAAACACCAGGGATATTTTTAGCCCATGACTACGCAATTTCATATGAGCACGTAACTTGTTTTGCTTAGTTGCAAATATATATATATCAGTAAAATGACATGGACTAAGATTAAAAAAGTTTAGATTTTCAGAATATTTATATTTGCATACAATTAGCTGAATAAAACATTTATACTTTAACAAAAAATGTTGTTGTTGCATGAATCAATTCTCTCGCCGTTTGAAGAGATTTGACCTGCGGCTAGTAAACGAACTAGGCGTTATCATATCGGCTTACATTTCAAGCGAAAAACTCGGCCACTGGTTATATGTTCATGGCAAATAAAAAAAATATCTCCACTTTGATCAAGTAGCAAAATCACTGGGAAATTGTTCATTGAAATCTAAGTTCTTCTTCCTTGTTTACTTCCTGCTTGCGGTTCACAGGTCGCTCGATCGAGATTTTACCAAATTGTTAAATAAGAATAACAATGTCTTTTTGCGCGAGTAAGTTGTTGTTGTTACATGTTTTATGGCGCTTATAACTTCAGTGGTCTTTTGCGCCATTGATCAATTTGAATTTTGAAAATCCCATACTAACATATTATACATTTTTTATAAATAAATAATTATACGATTAAATCAATTATAATAAGTAATTTATCTAGGTTTCAATGATATTCATGTTACTGAGCATTTCTTCTGAGCTTTGTGAATCACTGGAATTCTCTGATAAATATATTGTGTATTTATATCATAGTGGGATACGCTCTCGGGTACAAAACAATGTTCGTAATATCCGTCGGAATGACAGCCAATTCTATGTAAATGTAAATTCAGGGCGCAATGACCGGTTTGAATCGGAATAGAAGAACTTGATATTAGCTCGAAAAATCTTTGTTTTCGAGTCGTGACATCGTGGTGGGATAAAATATTTTATAATGTCTTGCTACATCGCTATTAACATATTCCGTATTCCATTTTTTAAACAATATTTAATGCGAGATACTAAATATCTGAATTGAATAATTCATTAAAAAATGCAAGATTACTGAAAAAGAAAGGGCGAAAGAGTTTCTTTTCAACTTCACCCTGTTTTATAATCTAATCTCGTTTAGTTCAGCAATGATCTTCACTCCTTGTTTTTCAATTGCCGTGGAACGCTGGTGGAAAACCACTGCTCTAGATTAATCAATAAACAGTTGATATCATACAACACATTATGAGACTTTGAGAGACTTTTCCCGGAATGATAGTTAGAAGTTTTGGATTGTCTTTAGCAACAGCGACAATAATATAAGATGATGCACAAATCACAAATCTATTTTTAAAACGCACGATAGCTGTTTTTTACAATTTTTCGAAGTATTTGATTATACCTTTCTCATAGAATCTGAATCGATTATCAGGTGAAAGTGATGATATTCGCGTTATTTAAATATTTGTATCAATCGGTATGCTAATATGAAATCGTATTAAAGATAATGAAACACAACATATACATTGAAACGCCAGATTTCTTTTATCAGAAATATATTCGATTCGATATATCACTGTACACATGCAATCGAAATATATGGCATTCCGTATTTAATAATGACGAACGTGTACTTTGAAGATAATAACATCAAATAATATTAACAAAATTACTGGGACAGATCACTCAGATTTTAACTACATGGTTCGAATATCATCGGAGTCTAACTTTTGTATAATAATTTAAACTTTACTTGCGCTTCAACGGGTATTCTTCTTTTAAAAATAGTCGTATAATTTTCTCTGTGATTTTTTGACTTTCACGCAGTTCCCATTTGATTTACAACCCAGGTTACTCATTTTTAATAGCTATTCTAGAATCTAGATACATATTTAAATCATAAAATTCCAAGCGAAATGGCTGGCATTCGAAGTATGAAATAATCATCACTTTATCGTTTTTGGTTTTCGGATCAGTTACCATTACATGGTTTTACATAGTTATCTTAGTGTTCAGCTAAGCGAAATATATATATTGAGTATTCAATTGTGAAATAATAAATTCAGGTTGTTTCGAAATACGATCTTAAGAAAATACTTCTGGAAGTTACGTAAATTTTTCGACTACTTATTTCAATTCAGCAACGCAAGCGAAATTTTGATATCATCTTTACGATGTATACCAAATATTGATATGTATCGAAAATTGCCACATTCAGTCAGCACATTTTACCGCGTTCAGATTAAAGATTAAAAGCGTAAAAAACAACGTAATAACTGTGAATAAGCGACGCCCTGATGATGTCATGTAATCCATCCTAGATTTAGGACTCTCAAATATCGCTGATATATGGCAGAGGTGGCCAACACGTCAGGTCGAGCCAACACGTCTTAGGTGGTCGATCGCGTCTGATGTTAAGAAATTTGATAACATACCTCAAAAAATTGCCTCGAACCAGTTTCATGCAGCGCAGGTTGTGTGTTTTAAAACAGGAATTACGAGGTTGGCGTGACGCAGTCGGATAAAGCCCAAAAGTGATCAAAACATCGCGAGTTTTCACTCACTTTGAATATATTTAAGATGTAGAGTTTACTGTTCTGATCAGTTTTTTTAATTAAAGAAGTCATATAAAGCCTTTAGTTATTTTAAAATTGCCTTCAGTCAAATGCCGTGGTATTTTCGGTATCTGTTCTCGTGTTTGGTTTTGTAATTTCGCCCAAAATTACATTCTTTCGTGACAGATATTACTTGAAAACACACCAGACACTGTGGTTTAACGTTGTTGTGGCCCTGTGGGTGAAGAAATTCGTTTATTAATCTCAGTTAACTTTGGCCACCGTTTTTATTAGACTCATTGTATGATGGATTGTTATGTTTGACTAATTTTATTACTTGTAGCGTGAGTAGGCCAGGTGCTATCGCAAAAAAAAGTCCGTCTAAGTTGGGACTCCGGACTCAGCTAAAAAAAATTGGATCGCGCGGCGCTAAGTCAGCTCTGCGGTTCGTCACTGCTGCCCCATGACCAACCAGTGATTTCCCTACACCCCCTTCTAAAATTTCAAACATCAATAATTTTTGAGGTGAGATTTCACACTGTAATTCCTAACTCAATTATAAGGGTATTTAAGTATATAGACCAGTGGTTCTCAACCTTTTATGGCTCGTGGCCCCCTTCCGGCGTCTTTTTGCACTTGTGGCCCCCTTGTTCGCCATTCCAAAAAACTAAATGTGTTGGATTGTATTATGTTATTACGACTTTTATGAAATGCAAAAGCAAACCACAGACAAGAAAGTAAAAGCTTTCTAGTATACAATCAATGGAAATCTTGTGCTTGGGACTGTCTGACAAGGTTTCTTATATTGGACACCGGTTTGATATAGCCAGACGAATGTCACTGTTAACACCAAGACGGTTTTTAGATCTAGTAGGTAAGAATCTGATACGCCACTTCATAGCTGCATTCAAGACCGGGCTCATTCTCTGACAAAACCAGACCTTTCACCCTGGGTTGATTTTTTGTCATGGTGGTTTTGGAGTGTAGATGGACGTAATGATTTATTGCTAATTACATACGAGCAATGCAAGCATTGAGCACATTTCTGTCATCTCGGTTTACTTTGGTAAAGCCAAAGCCAACGTAACTGTCGTTCCATTTTCGTATTTTGAGCATTATGAATTTACAAATGGGTTTTTGCGTCTCTAATACGATAGCAAAGGTTATCTGACAGTCTGGTGAAATTGCCCGTCTACAGGTTAGACGGCCTACCGGCGAACTATTTTGATTGGTAGATTCCAAGTTCCATTATGATCAAACAATTCACACACAAGAAAGTGAATACACCATGCGATAGCAAACACCTATTCAAGCAATAAACGGATGAACGAAGAATCTTATTTTAATTAAAAGGAAAGTATGCAAACGGAGTCGCTTTATGATCATTCCTTAGCCTTGTGTCGTGGCTCCCCTTGAGCTGCTTCGTGGCCCCCTTGGAGGGCCCCCGGCCCCGGTAAAGAACCACTGATATAGACTATGGCATATTTATCAGTGTAGATTAGGGTTTCCAAATCGCAGTCCGCAGTCCCGCGTAACGATTTAAAATGGCCCGCTTAACTTGAGCGCAATAGTTTAACACTTTATGTGTTTACTTTTGAGTTTTAGATACCTTCTATCGTTACATCATTATAGCAGTTTAAGCACGTTTATTTCGTAACAATTGAATTATGCCGGTATTTTATGTATACGTATTCGTATTAGGATTTCACACTGCAGTATTTTAGATATCAGCCGTATATAATGAAAGCTTAAAGATGTCACAAAACGAAAACTAGACACAGACGTTAACTAAAACAGACGTTTTTGTAGATGAATGAAAGCGTTTTTTATTTTTTTATTGAAAAGAATCAAACTTCAACGGTTTGTCTTCCTTGCCAACAAAATATTTCAGTTCTGAAGCTATATAACATTATGCGCCATTATGATCAGTTGACGCGCATTTCAAAATTTAATTCATTGCTCAATTCATACAAAAGTCAAACAAACATGTTAGAAAAAATGAAAAGAAAAATGAATCTACGTTGTTGGCCAGTTAGAGTGTAGCCCGTAACATTGCTGAAAAAGAATCGCTCGTTTGTTGAGGGGCAATTTTCGGGAGAAAGTATGCTGCAAGTTTTGGAAGTCATTTCTCCTGATAAAAAAGTTAATTTTCCAGCATCAGGCTTTCTAACAACACAATTGTGAACCCTAACAAATTAAAACTTTGGTCGAGACTGGCAGACAATCACTTGAATGCGTTATTTGGAATACAATGTAATGAATTGGAGCCACGTTTTGAACATTTGATTTCGAGCGAACTCGAATTACACATATATCTATAAATACAATGTATACATACACTATGTTAACTAAACTAAATTATGGCATTTCGTTTTTTATATATACATACACATTGGGATGTTTTTTGTGTAACAAAACAAGTCATAAGTAGCCATTCATACGATGTCATATGCTAGATGAGCAAGTACTTTCATTAGTTACTATCAGTTGCAAATTACTTGTTGAAAACCGTGCTTGTTCCTTATTTCTCGGGAATTCTATCAGCTAACTATTATAAATATTCATTTTATTACATAACAAACTGCGATGCTAGGTGTATCTAAAATCAAGCTTAGAGCCTATTTTGGTGCCTATTTCTCGAATTTTTCTCAGGGTGCTTGAGCGCGCCTTGAACCCCAGCCGTGCCGTCGCGCACTTTTTGTCGATCTTCTTTTCTGACCATCCAATTTTATTCTGCTATGTATTTTGCCTCGCTGTCAATCAACTTGGAGAAACCCTCATAAATACATACCAATTTTTTAAGGATACAAATAGTTTCATCGCTAATAGCAAATTATTTACCATCCCCTAAATTTCGAAACACCCCCCTATAATGAAAAGCTGGGGAACACACTGTGACCAACACTTGAAAATAGAGGAGCGTTTTACTAAAATAAAGCCACAAAGCGTCTCTCCAACTGAGGAGTTACTTGCGCAACTCATCTCATCGGCATGGCCCCGTCTGCAAAAGACAATTCATTCTTCTTGTACCGATCACAGGACGTCATTCCCGCATTGGCACCATCTTGAGGTTTAAAGATACAACATTGAAATTCCGTGCTTTTAACAAAAATTAATCTCGCGTCGGGATTACAAAATTCTCAGTTGGAATAGTTTAAAAACAACTTAAGAATGTTCTGCCAATAAATACAAATATCTGCCAATGATTTAGTGCACGCTAAAATTGTTCTGCGGGCAGCACAGAATGTGTGCATGGACCAGCCTGTTGTACAGGGTGTCCAAAAAGTCCCGCCCGATTTCATAGCAATACCAATTGCAAGTTTGAATAAATTTTGATGCATGATAAATGGGAACTACAACATTCAACATCTATACCAGGGATGGCAAACCTTTTTCAATGAATGGGTCAAAAATTATAATTTTATCGCGGAATAAAAGAAAGTGGGTCACAGATATTCAATTCACGTTTGTATATATAAGAAACTTCTGAAACGAATCTTATAAGCTGGTGTTGGTGTAGTTTTGGGCTTTACTTATGCAGTACTTCTATCAGAGACTTTTTATGGCACTCGGTTTTATGATATTAGAGTACGAAAAAAACGCATATGAATTACCAAAAACGTTTAGGATGATGCGTTAAATTATTTTACGGTTCTAGTGTTTGGAGGTAATTCCACTTTGATAGTGTTATAATTTTCGATCAGCTTCCAACCACATTAAGCCACTTTCACACTGCCCCATTGTAATATCAGATTTCTAGATTTTCATTCCAAGTCTGAAAGATTTTGTTTTCACAACGGCATTGTAGGCGAGAAACTAGTAAAATGCAAAGTAGCATCTAGTTCTCGTATAACCCCTAAAACAGTCTGCAGATGCACTTCCAAAAAAGACAGGCGTTGCGAGAAATGAACAGATCAATTGCATTGTTATGTCATAAACGATGTCAGGCCCAATAGCTGAATAACGGTACACAGCGGTGCATACATGCGTACAAGATTAGGGGTTTTAAAAATGACCGTACCGGCCCGAAATCAACATTTTGAATATGAGCGATCGCAGCCCTCCCTGACTGTCCAACTGACGGTACATTATAATAGTTTAGTTATTGTTAGATTAATTTAAGGCCGGTTTTATCAATCTTTATCACTGATATATTAGCATTTTATTTTATTCGTGCCTTCGCTTGGCGGGTCACAAATAAAACGCGGTGGGTCACTTTGTGACCCGCGGGTCAGTGGTTCGCCATCCCTGATCTATACCATCCAATTAGAAACAGGTTGACTATAAATCTTTTTTGAAATTGAAAAAAAAAAAAATTCGATTTTAAAGACTTTACAATCGGGCGAAACTTTTCGAACGCCCTGTATAACAAAAAATGAAAGTTCGGAGATTTGGGATTTGAAATAATACCCAGAGAACGTTGATTTAAAATATTCAGCATGAATTCCTAACGTTTTTCACAACAACTCGAATATTTAGAATCTATAAGCAGAAAGCAGCATCTAAAAATGTTATAATGCAAAAGTACGCCCAAACCTGCGAAATTTTCGATGGAGTACACCGAGGTCAATCATTGTCAGGACCACAGAAACGCATATCTGTGCGAAACTACACATAGCTAAGATATATTATGAGTTGGAGTTTGAATATTTCCAGTGAAATAAAGTTATATTTACATTATTAATAGACTTGATGTTATAAATAACTTAATGATATACAAATGTTTCAGAGGACCTTCGTCGAACCCCTGGATCAGCTCTATCTAACCTCTATCGATTTGTGCATGACCTCATTACAGATCGGGCGATCGCGAGCTCTTTTGACAATTTTAGTCGATGGCCACCCCTGATATACGGTAATTGGGCGCTCCAGAAGTACGTGTACCAATATGGAGGGATTTAATTTTGTTCGCCTACTTTACATCAAGTTGTGTAAAGGAACTGACTATAGACAGGGGGTATATTTACTTGGCTAACACAGACAGTACCCGAACTCGTAATAAGAGAAATTCGAATAGAATTATGGCCTAACCCTAACCTGGTACAGATACTACGGGAGTACCGGTATTCGTGTATGATAGAGAAAAGTTGAATGCATCACTTAAATTTTTCTACGAAATATTTTGATCAAATTTCTCATGTTTAATTACAATGAACAAACTCGATAGAAGTACATAGCGTAATTTATATCAAGTACGAAAAAGGAAAAAATATTTATTGGTTAACGCATGGTTAAAACCAGTAAAACAATTTACAGATTATGTTCTGTTACCATAATTATCATTCGCGAAACGACGCACAGATTGATCAGCTACGTGGAACTTGACCCGCCAACGATCGGCAATGAAAGCGGGACAAGAATGTTGCATGATTTTGTAAAAACGGCACAAATGACAGAGTGAATTGCTATTGCTTATATAACATTTAGTGATAAAATAGTTGAAACTGTATCATTTATTGTCACACCACGAAAGCAAGCCAATGATTACAGCCATGTCTAAAATCTTTCCAAGTGAAAAGTGTCCGAGTGGCCGCGGAAAAGCTTACTGTTGCGTCACTATTGCATCTTGTAGATTAGTAAACGCTACGCAAATAAACACGGGGGAATCCATTCGACTGACTAATAGATTTCCGCATTTTAATTTCAAGTCAATGATTAGTTTTCAATAAAAATTTTCTTTGAAAGTAGTTAATTTTTAAAGCATTAACAAGAACCGCAGGAAAGGTTGTTGCGGCTCTCAAAACCTAGTTTAAGAATCACTGATCTGACCTATTCATGTAAATCTACGCACAACTTACGTCTGACATTTTCTGTTATCTGCATGTTCTTATTGTAAATGTCATAATTGTAATTTTGTAGCAGTTTGATACCTTATTAACGGTACACAAATGCTCTTGTCGTAAAAATTTATTAAATTTGTTTGGTTTCATTCCAAAAAGCATAGAATGTTTTCAGAAATTCACGATCAGATTCGGTACAAAACGCAGAGTTCAAAACATATACAAACTACAAGGAATTTTGGGCAGCACTACTAGAAGTTCCCGAGTATCGCAATCTTGCACAGAAAGCTGTCACCATTCTCGTCTGAATGCCTACAACCGTGGTACTCAAAGTGGGCGTCGTCAAGCGGGCTATTTTCCACCGCCCGTGAAATGGTGGCACTTGACTTATTACTTATCGATTTTAATCGGTGAGTATGTTGATAGGTATTTGTCTGTATGTCTGTTAGATGCACGCGATATCTAACGAAAGCAAGATGGAATCTGCTCCAGATTTTGCATGTGCATTCATCATATGTCGGACCAGAAGCCTATTGATTTTGGATGAATTATGTCGTATAATTAGCGAGTTATTAATTAATTAGTGATGGGACACAAGGTGTCACCATGGAGTATGAGCGCTGTTTTGGGGATCCCCTAACTTTCGATCGATCAGTCTTCGGTCTCTGACCGATATTCTCGTTTTATAGTTGAGAATTATATTGAATTTAGTTCACATGAGCTTTATGACCTCGCTATAGCAGAAAAGTTCACTGCTTCTCATCCCTGATGTACAGAAGTTTCACTTTCCGCGAAGTGTATCTTTTGTGACAACCCGTATTTTTATCTATAAAGGCTGTTATTTGTTATTACTGCTATATTTTGTATTTTAATGTTCGGGACACTGATGGCGCTGTAACACTGTCAATCTGTCTTTTGGTATCCAGTAAAGATAGGCTACCAGTTGCAGAAATTTAAAAGTATTTCATCCATATTTTTACACCAGACATCAAATCCATTCTTGCTCCGTGTGCCTAACATTTCTATAGCTTGGTATGACGTCAGTTATAGCCAAGATATGACACAGAAACTTAGTACACAAAAGAGCAATGAAAAACTATAGAAAATGTCTCTTATTCAACACGGAGTGTTGAGTAAACTATTGCTATTGGTGATAATCTTGGATATCACAAATGACGCCTCTTTCTTTATTAAGATTTCCTGAGAACATTTATATTGGATGATCACTAACCTCACCCCGACTGTGTAATATCCAAAGCAACTATGGGTAATATCCAAATTGTCAAATGAGCACTATAGCTATTTAAAGATGGGTCGAGTCAGGGATTCGACAAACCCGAGTAGTGGACACATTTCGAAATTATGTTGCAACAATGCGAGCTCATCTTCTTGTCAAACGGTGCCACAGGTAGCGGTTGAACTATTTTGGCTCATGCTTTTTGATATTTTACTCTTGTTTTGGCCACAATACGGAATCGAGTGGCAGGCGATGTACAACATGATTGATAGCTTGTTTCTTTCCACTACTTCGAGTGACTACAGACGGCGCAGTAGTTCCGCCGTTCGCAACCGTTCGGAGCCAGAAAGCGTCGTCAAATTTGACGATCACATTGTTTTTACTAGATATTGTTTGTATTGAGATCCATTGAGTGAGCGCTTCACAAGTGAACATAATATTATTTACCAATGTAGCTCATGATGTGACTCCTGTCGCACAACTTTCATTATTATTATATTTATTTCCTGTGTCAATTTTTTGTGCATTTGATGTTTTTTGTGACGACGAATAAATGATTGATTGTGACAAAAAGTCATTGTCGTACAAGCAACAAGGGGTGTTGGGGATCAGTAATAGAAGAAATGACAAACAGCGTTAAGCAAACTTCGTTTCAACCTAAATTGTCAATACTTCTGTCGATCTCTACTGTGCTAAGATTGATAGATTTTCGATATAGACAAATAGTATTTGTAATGAATTACCTTAAGCCGACAAGAGCTGTTACTACGTTTGGCGGTGTGTATAAAATGTCTTCATTTTCGGGCCTTCCTTGATTTTCAGTGCTTTGCACGACTTGTAAGGTCGATGTTATATTGCTTCCATTTTCTACAGTCATTTTCAATAGTGCTAACTATTCACACCTTCTTTGATAATTGCTAGAATTTTATGATTCTAAGATATATAAAATATTTGAAATTGAATACTTAATATATATTGCTACTTAAATACCAACTGAAGTTTAATATATTACATTTTGACATTGTACAAAAAGAATAGCAGATGTGTATTTGGAAGCATCAAATGAAATTTAATTACATGATTAAAATTATAATAGTCCACAGAGACTTTCTGGGATTTGCTAAAAATATTTGAAGATTCTAACACATATTTAACCAGAGGCCTAATATCATGTTATTATATTTTTGTCTGACATAATAATGAACTTCCAATTCTTTTTCAATGACTGAATAGTTACATTCCATTCAGTTCATATTCTAAAATCGAAACAATACATTTTATATATGCAGATAAGGCTTGAAACTTACAGTCGAATTCTTCTTGTGCTTTAGCTCGTATTTTTGTTCTTGAACTGACAGTGAATGTTCAATACTATTATTTTGACATTTGATGGCTTCTGAATCATATTCACTGTTCCTGATCTGATTGATGTAAGCAACACATTATATAGTCTATCTATTATATTTTGGACTATTCTAATCTTGATAATGTTCCAACATAAATAAAAAAGTAAAAGCCCAATGCCTTGTACCGTCTTGTGATGCTCTATTCAAGTTACGATATCGAACTCAGGCTCTTGTTCTGTGCGTAGGAGAATTGCCAGACTAAATGAGATGATCTCTGCTCTAAAATGCTTTATGTGTCTGGAAAGATTTTGTGTATATTTTGTCTATGAACATTCCACGAGAATAGGCATCATAGCTTTTCAATTCCGTGGCCCCAAATCATCATTGTCATTATATATCAATATGAACATAAATTCCGTGATAATTTATTGCATGAAAAAGGAAGTTCTCAAGTATTTGTATGAGATAAGCTCTCTCGTATGAAAAAGTCGTGATTCATATAGTAAACATTTTGCAACAACACATTTGGGCATGTATTGTGCTGTGTATAAGTGTACGACAATGCTTTAAATATTCTTATCGTGGCTAATTATTGTCAAACGCTAAAATACAAGTTGAAACTTTCACATCTATGTGTTTCAGGCAGAATAATTCATTTTTTAAATGTGCGACTTCATCATGCGTGCCTCTCTTACATTTTTACTAGACAACCCCATCAGCTCCAAATCGGACTCTTTGATTGCAGAAAATATATTAATAAAACGTATTCTCTTAGATTGGTAGTATGAGCCAATTTTCTTGATTGATGTTCGAGTTAGCATCAAAAACATATATATTTGTGACTGTATCGATTGAAATTTTGCCACTCCGGAATGTATGCTGCCAGTATGTTCCGCAGCTTTTTATTTTAGAGGGGGGGGGGGGTTGGTGTTTTGAAATTTAGGAGGGGGTAAATATTTTTGCTATTAGCGATAAAACGATTTGTAACTTAAAAAAAAATTGTTGTGTATTTGACAAACGATCTAGATCAGGGGTTTCCAAACTCGATTGACCGCGGAAATCACTGTATGCTGCGGTATGTACAGCGTCTTATTGCCGGAAACGTTCTGGCACTATAGCAAACAATTGGCACACCCCATCTTTCAAGGACTAATAACGTCAATGTGTTAGATTTATGTCACCTCATTCAGTGGTCTGAACCTTTTTTAGCTTGCGGACCAGTAAAATTTCAAAACTGATTTTGCGGACTGGTAAACCTTCAAAGTTTTTTCTCACGTAAGTAAATAAGTATGGAAAAT
This sequence comes from Styela clava, assembly GCF_964204865.1. Lineage (NCBI taxonomy): Eukaryota > Metazoa > Chordata > Ascidiacea > Stolidobranchia > Styelidae > Styela > Styela clava. The sequence continues at coordinate 9,112,225 of NC_135257.1, read as the reverse complement.
CAAGTCCAAAACTGTGACAATGGCAAGTCTTCATGCCTCGACATCAACGTGGTACCGCAGGAAAGCTCAACTGGTCTGTGATATTATTCTTAGTAGACACAACGAAACATTCAGGACTTGGAATGGGCGCAGTACTTTTAACCAAGTTTGATTTACGCATCAATTGGAGTTAAAATTACAAAATGAGCAGGCCGTCAGTACCTTGCATTATGCAAATGAAATATAATATTGGAATATATTTGGCGGACTGGCGGTTAAGAACCACTGTGTGTACACTTATGTGTACCTTAGTCACTGACCCTTAGTCATTTTGAACGCAATATATTCTAAAGTTCAAATTGATTTAAAATATTACGTATTGCAACGCACAACGGTCACAAGGTGGGAAACCAAATCTAGGGCAATTTGCAGATAAACGACTCCTAAATGATTGTTTAACTATATTATGTCAGTATGAATCGAATATACTTCTGATATGAACACGTGCGTTTCATTCACAGATTGGAAGTATTCGATTTTTGAATGATCTAACTCTGGATAAGATGGCGTGAATTGGGCGGTAATTTACACGCCCAATGACGTGAACAACCAATGTATCACGTGTACAAAAGATATACTCCAATGTATGAGTTCACGTGAGTGGTGAATACGTTACGAATTAATACTGCACGTAAAAGATGAATAACACAGTCCGGAGGAAAAATAAATATATATTATAATATGTATGTTATCACAAGATTTATGCTGAGGTAAATACTCATATATTATCAACAACTTACTCTTATCAAATTGCAACTAGCTATATGATCCCGTTATTCTGGACTGTCATTTGCACAGAGATATACAAAATAATATCGGAACATATGCTGACGAACCAATCCTGTAAACGAAACTTTTCCAGTACTGATTGGATTTATCTAAAAAATGAAGCGTTAACATTTTCAATTCCAAATTCATTGAGACATTTTGGATTGTGAGAGGTTCATTACTGGTTTCGGTTTTAAGATAGAATACTGTTTGTTGGAAAACTAATCTAAACAATTCCGCTCCGTGAGAATACTCCTATTATGAAATAATAACCAGTACTTTTTGAAAATTTCAGCAATTCAATATCATAATAATAAAATAATACTTAGCAGCACAAAATATAAACATACATTTCTTTTTTACAATGAGATCTTATCCTTTTGGCCGGGTGGTTATGTCTTTTTAATCTTAATCCCCAGTTAATATTGCAGTCACAAGGTAGCAGCAGGGCGTCATTCATACCTTTGTACAATTTGCAAATGATTTTCCGTTGTGTAATTTTTTTGGAAGCTCGAACTAGCTTCCTGTTGTGAAATATTTGACTCATTTCCTATCGCTATGTAATGGCGTGATGTGGTTCTTAATTTTCTGTTTCCACTGCGTTATTCATCAGCGACCATATGGGATTGCTTGTTCGTTCCGACAACGTCTGGGTATAACCTTGCAAGTACGGGCGATACCTTTGCGATGATTTTTGTCGGCCTTTTTGGGGCCTTGCATGGGACGAGGTTCAAAAGATCATGCAAGTCGGGCCCCATCTTGCTGAGTAAACGACTCGATAATTTGTTTTAAATATTCCAATACACTTTCCTGGTCTTCATCTTCATTAAAAAATACTCTCACGTTTGTCGATTCCCAAGATCGCCGACTCAGATTATACTCTAGCAGATTTTACTCGACCATGCCCTAAATTTCGCAGTTGCTCGTTGCAATTACCAGCCATTATGTAGCCATACATGTTCTTTTTTAATTTCTTTAGGCGGTTTTCCGCGTCGATGTCCCATGGTATTGCGTTGCTTGTATCGGTAACCGAAACAGGATTGTTGATAGTCGTTATAACTCTATTTTTTTCGTATAATCCGTGTTCAAAGTCGATTGCACGCTGCCTCGCTTCGGGTAGGCTGTGTACGAATGTTTTTTTTACAAAAGGTTCTATCATCGAGTTTTCCTTGTCCTTATTTGTCGATTCAATTATTATAAGATTAGCTGGGGTGATAGCATCTCGACAGCTAAATTCGCCCTCCTTTGTCTGTTTGCCGATTTCTCTCATTTCGTCACCGGAGTCGTCACTGGGAATTGCCTGCTTGCATCGTCACCAATATTTTTTGTTTCCACATACTCTACGTCTTCCATCGGCACCCCGTCAATTTCACTGTCAGTTAATTCTTCTCCACTGTCAGTTAGTTCGACAGTCAGTTCGTCTTCACCTTTTATCGATTGTGGAGAAATACTGTATAGTGAAGAATACGTTGGACTCGATATTTCCTTATATTCTTCCCTGATCAGCAGTTCCTGTGGCCTTTTTATCAGCGATCCTAGGGTCACGATCCGACACATATCTAATTGTGGACGTTCCTTCTTCGTTTTGTATGATGACATTTTTTTTTTCTTGAATAGCCTCTATAATTTGGCCCGAGTTGAATAAAAATTTGGCTGCTTCATTCATTTCCATGATGCATGTATTTTGCTTGACCAAGAATGATATGTGCTGTCGCTCTTCGTCGGTTCTCCAGGGATCTTTAGTAATTAGTAGTCTTTTTCCTGAATTTTTCTTTCATAGTAAGATCAAAGTTCTCAATTGCGTTCGTATTTATTATTTCCTCATTAACATACATTGGAGTCAGACTATGGTTTACCGTGCGATGGGTGTAGCCTGTTCCCATTCTTTCTATACCTCGATAGGATGTAAAACAATTACTCCAAATTTCTGACCTAGGTGCAATATTGGCTTTTATTAAAACCTCTATTGTGGTTTTAGTAAGACCGGATTCTGGTACCAATTGCATATATTTTTCTCATGTTTGTAAACATATACCCCAAAAAATCCATATGGGTTTAATGCATTCTGCGGTTCTGTTACCAAGGGTTTTTGTTTGGCTATTAGAGTTTCATCGACGCAAATTATTTTGTCCGGCCCGCCTATCTTTTTTAAATCTCGGATCAATTCCATCGATCATATTTCTCGTACAAAATGTAGCCAATCCATGACTATACGCGGGCTTACGTCTACCTCATATGCTATTTGTCTTTGTGGTATATCAAGGGCCCAATAATATAATAGTATATCCAGGTTTATTAAGTCGATTTTGCTACTTTCGAAAAACGAATTCTTTCTAATAGTTGCAGAGTTTCGGTAAATACTTTTTCTGCTCCGGAACCTTACTCCATCAAGCTTGTTTGCTCTATTTATTTCCTCAATCATGGTGGTCCCGCACCTTGGGCAATTCATTCGTTGAGCGAGCAATCGGTATTCGGTGTTCCCGTGAAAAATTGTAAAAAAATTGCACGGGTCACGTGACTTTGTTTAACTGGACGGCAAAAACAAAAACGTCCAGTTCGACCCTGTCAGTTGGATTATACGTATTCGTTTTTCTTGGCTGTTGAAAATGGTTATTTCGTACTGTGCCGTTGGCTGTACGAACTTACGAAATAGATCTTTAGTTATATTTCACTTTTTTCAAAAGATCCGTAACGTCACGCGATTTGGATATCATCTATTGGCAGGACTGCTTGGTGGCATCTCATCACCCTGGTAGTTTCACAGGTTCCAATCCCACGCTGGGATAGTTATGTGCGAAAGGATTGCAGCTCTCCCCCCACTGAGGGTGGTTCACACGACCACTGGTCGGTTACGACATCCCCCACCATCAATTCCATGCTTATAAAAAAAAACTGGCTAACTAATCCCGACATAGAATGGTAATTGTACGAAGGACTGTACACCTACAATTCCTCTCCAGATAAATACTATCCTAAAGGTGCTTGTACAACCGACCCAAAATGTCTTTTTATTGTCATTGGTAAAAAGATATGCTACCCGTAATCAAACTCATTTACGACTAGTGTTTGTGGTGGGACATGGACATATATTTCACCACCTGATCGTTAGATTTTATGAAAACTCTAATTATTGCAAAGCTAGTGTCGTCGATCATGATATCTGTATTCATTATCTTACATTTATGGATGTGACCATGGAATAGAATAATAGATGGATGGCAATGTATAAGTTGCAACAAGTCCACAGTGGCACAAGACCTTAGCTTGTGTAACTTGATAATACATAATATACGTATCCATTTATTGATGCTTATCGTAATGACAAAGTAACTTGTGATTACTGTGGATTGGTGGAGACCAAATGTCCATTGTGCTTGAACGAAAGCAACTTCAATACGGCTCTATAAAAAAAAAAATTTTCGTTTGTTTTGGTGGGTCTGGTAGTGAAGGTTTCAGTCTAAAGTTGGACACCGATACTACAAACAAATACAGTTGCAAATGAAACTTAGCGAGGCGTAATATTGCGACTTTGTGATCTGAAAGGAAATTCTGATAGGTAACCGGCTAGCCGCAACCTTTTGTTCAAAAAATATTAAAGGATATGATTTGAGACTTGAGAGTCTAAAATTTCGTTTGAGAGGGGTGTTACTCAAGCTAATTTGCAAATGGTATTCATGGTACCAAATGTATCACACACTATACAGTAAATATGAATTATATTTAAAAAAAAGGACATCAAAAATGTATCTTTAGAAAACAAATGGTTTTATCTGCAGATACCAGGTTTCTATTGAGGTTGACCATTTCAATGCTAAATTTTCCTTAGTCAAAAGGCATACTTTATTCGCAAAGATTGTGAATGCGCACAGTAGGCTACACCAATTTGTCTAATGTTTTGATTTCTTAGGCAGAAGGTTATGGATCGGTTCTGCTCAGGATGGGATATTTTTGCTTATAAATGCATATTGAATGTTTCACATGAATCCATCGTGCTCAGATTCGACTGTTTTCAAGGTCTGAAGGCTCCAAATGCGTTCGGTACACGTGGGAATTTTCAGTGTGGCATGCATGGGTCAATTGGAGTCACTAACATCAAGATATCTATTAGCATAGATAAGAAAACCTGGAAGTAACATTTCATAATTTAGTTAGAGTAAAAACGTATCTGCCTCTACAGCCCTTTCAAATGGAAGATATGATGCCTTGAGGGGTAATTTCTATCAAATATTTGACAGTGTTATGGTTCTTCTAGTGAAAATGGGTTTAGGCGGTTTCTTTTAAAATGTGGTAGGTCTAGTCGGAAGACATATTAAATGTTTATGCTAACAACTGCAAAGGGATATTGCAACGCATACAAGTTAACAGAATTTGTTGAAATGGTCCTGCCCTTTGCCTTTCTTCAGAATCCCATCTTTTTCAAACTATTCTTTTCCCCTCTGGTGATGGCGAAAATTCAAATATTGATGGGACATAATCAGCTGATAATGGGTTATCTTTCCTTTTTCCTGAAAAAAATTACACACTAATCATCGTTCGACAGTGCCAAGTTTGTGTATCAATGAATTGATGTCGCTAAGAGCTTCTGATTATTTTCTGCAGGAACACTGGTGGTATTTTCACGCTTATTAATAGAGTAACAGATTACCTGCTAACTAACAATCAGACAACACCTTCTGACCATTGATGAAGATTTCTTTCAATTTAAAACGCAAATATGCCTACCATGAACTGTAGTTTTTAGGATATGGGCTTTATCTGGGGGGAGGATTGCAGGTGTAACAACTAAATCACATGGCAAACCACAGTCTCTCGTACGATTACCATTCTATGTCGGGATTAGTTAAGCCAGTTATTTGTTTTCAGAAGCATGGACTTGATGGTGGGGGATGTAATCGTAAGCGACCAGCGGTCGTGTGAACCACCCTCAGTGGGAGGAGGGCTGCAATCCTCTCACACGTAACTATCCCCACATACAGGCATGGGATTAGAACCTGCGAAACTACCAGGGTAATCAGTAATGCGGTTAGCGAGCGTATTCCTAGATGGCAAATTCAATTGAATTCTGGTTATTTTTTGCCTGGCGTTAAACTTTAGTTATCTATTCAAATTTTCACACTTACTAATAGATTACCTGCTAACTAGAGAAACAATACATTATGGCAATTGATGACTAATTCCTTACACAAGTCAAGTCAAGTTGACACGCAAGTAGGCCTACGCCTACCAATAACAGTAGTTTGTCATCTGCTTTCCATTGAAATGAGGGAGCTCATGAATATTTGAATAAATTGATAACGGCACATTATCACTAATCATTAACGAAGTGCTGTCCGCAAACAGTGGAATATAACTGAAGATCCATTTCGTTGTCTATAGTACTATATGCACAGTCAACGGCACAATACGAAATAACCATTTTCAACAGTCAAGCAAAACGAAAACGTATAATCCGACTTGCAACTGACAGGGGCGAGCTGGACGTTTGTTTTTTTGCCGTCCAATTAACAAAGTCACGTGACCCGTACACAGGGGCGTAGCCAGGAATTTTCAAACGGGGGGGGGGTTCTAAAATTTCTAATTGCCAGGTTATCTGGACGGAGGCCGGAAAACGCGAGTTTTCAAGTAAATTGATGCTCTAAAAAGCGTTCCAAGCCACGAAAAGGTGCAATGTATGACACAGAAGAATGTTTTTAGAAATTTAGACTGAATATGTCAGGATTCGATAGGAAAAAGTGCTACAAACGGAAATGCGAACTGAATAAATCGCAATATTCGGTCACAATCAAGTCTCTTCTACGTTAGACCACAAGCGGCGTTTCGCGAGTACCGGTACGGCATCAGTAAGACATATTGACGTTAGGAGCAGCGTAGCGCGCAGCGGTGTCTTCTGAAAATGAGTAAAAAACAGAAATCGATAGCTTCATATTTTACAAGACCAGGGGGGAAGCGATGACCAAGGACAGGCATCTTCTTCCGTAGTGAAAGATGCTTTTTCAACATTCACATACGAGTCGATGTCCAAAGAAGTGAATCGCACTTCAACAAACGAATGCGAACCAAAGTTGAAAAAGATGAAATTTCACTTGGATATCGGTGATTATATGCGTGGATCAAATGTCGATGATCAAATGAAGTACGACTATTTGACCAACCATTGGGTCCCAAGCAAAGATTTCGTCTTTCTAAAGCATGTCCGAATGGTCAGTGGAAAGACTATTCATCTGTCTTTTCAGCGAGCGTGGCTGGAGAAATTCAAATGGCTGACATACAGCCCGGACAAAGATGGCGCTTTTTGCAAATCGTGCTTGATCTTTGCTCCTGATGTAGGCGGAGGGTCAAAATTGTTGAAGCTTGTTAACGAGCCTATGCGATACTTGAAAAATGCACTTGAGGACTTATCGAAGCACGCCAGTAGAACTTACCATATCACAGCACAATTACATGCCGAAAATTTTTGTAAAACTAACACTACCGGAAATGTCGTCGAACAAATGAACTCTGCAAGAGCTCAGCAAGCGGATGGGAACAGACGGGCACTCGCATCAATAATTAACGTTGTCAAATTCTGTGGACGTCAAAATATAGCTTTAAGAGGTCACATAGACCATGGAGTTTTGTCGAATCCGACAAATTTTGAAACCGAAATGAACGAAGGAAATTTTCGTGCGTTATTGTGATTTAGAATTTCCTCCGGCGATCAAGATTTGTTGAATTATGTTCAGAATGCTCCTCTAAATGCCTTGTACACGAGCCCACAGATTCAAAATGAGATCATCACACTGTGCGGCGAAATGATCCGAGAGACCCTCGTTAAGAAGATCAATAAAATCAAGTATTTCGCCGTGCTTGCTGATTAAACGAGTGATATAGGGCGTATTGAGCAATTTTCCATCTGTGCGAGATACGTTCAGAATGAGCACGGTATCTACACCCTCCGAGAGGATTTTCTCGGATTCGTCGAAGCCGTCGATTTGTCCGGCCAAGCTCTAGCAAAATTGCTGATGTCGACGCTTACGAGCTGGGGCTTGGAGCTGCGTAACATCGTAGGCCATGGATATGACGGCGCCGCCAACATGTCAGGCTGTTTTCGGGGAGTGCAGGCCGTCGTTCAAGCAGCCTACCCAAAAGCGTGTTACACTCACTGCTGCTCGCACTCGTTGAACCTAGTGCTATCTCACGCGTGTGGAGGCGAAGGGTTGAAACGAACAGTGCGGAGTATAAGAGACGTCGTTAATTTTTTCTCTAATAGTCCCAAACGCACAGGAATTCTAAAGAATGCTATCATAGCACTCCTTCCACAAAGTCGACACACACGTTTGATAACATTTTGCGAAACCAGATGGGTGGAAAGACATGAGTCAATTACAGTATTCTGCGAATTATATTCTGCCGTCGTTTACTCTTTGGGCCAGATAGAAAAATGCAGAGACAGAGTTGCCGCTGATAAAGCAGATGAATTTAAATACAGGATAATGAACGCAGATTTCATCTGCCATTTACGTATACTGGACAGTATACTTGGCATTACATATCGACTGTCAGTTATCCTGCAGTCAAAAGATCTCGACATCATAGGCTGCTCTCAAATGCTTAACGACGTTAAGGCAGTTTTACACCACATGTTGGATAACGCACAAGAGAAATTTTCAACGAAATCAGCGTAATGACCAGTGATCACCAAATTCCGCTTGTTGTGAGTTCTCTGAATTCGACTAGGGTGGATTTGGAGAGTCAGGTGCGCGATGATGTGTTCAAACCTTTCCTGAGCAAGACAATCTCCGAACTTGAAGATCGTTTCGGATCTACTTTTCGGAAAGCAACACAGTGTTTTGGCCTTATTTCGTATCGCATGATGATGCAGCCATGCAATATGCTACAAGATTCAGATTTCTTCAAAATATATTCAGAGGAGTTGGAGTCGTGGACGATGGTGGAGTCCGAAATAATGCTCTGGAAGAGCAAGTGGACACAGCCGATCTTCCGAAAAACGCTTTGGATGCGCTAAACCATGCTTCTGTCAAAGCATATCCCAACGTTCGAAATTACTGCAAATAATTTCCACACTTCCGGTCACAACTGCATCTGCCGAAAGATCGTTTTCACAGCTACGTGGTTTGAGAACATATTTGCGGAACACCACTATGGAAACCCGGCTGAATGGTTTAGCCCGGCTTCTGATCGGGAATCGGGAAATTGAAGTTCCAACAGAAAAAGTTATTCTGGCATTTATGCGGAGGAAAGCTCGGCGTTTAAAGGTTATATTGTAAATATACCTCATTCTTGGACCTTGTAAAATCGCGAATTATTTTTGGTTCACATTGTATCATTTCTTTCCTGCAATTCTTTTCGCACTGTACTACCATGTTATATAATGCAAATAAAGCCAAATTTAGCTTCGATGTTTATTAGTTTGTTCATAGCAGCTCGGCTACGGAGCCATTAAGATTTCTGCGCTTATTGTTCATGTTGCAAGTCACTTTTTTCACCTCCCAAAAGGGGGGGGGGGGGTCCGACAGGCTACGCCCCTGTCCGTGCAAGTCCTCTGTATCTATACAGTCTCGCATACTCGATAGGACGCCCCATACAGAAATCTTTCCGACTAATCTCCTCGTGTGGTTTGGCACCTATTAACAGAATGGGACTTGAATCCCGTTTCAATATGCGGGCTAGTCTTAATTAGTACGAGTATTTATATTGGTCATCATGTGGCTTATTAACTTAGGAAATCGTATCTTAGTTTTTCTGGGCGACGTTCAAAGGGAAAGTATTACTGTATATAGTTTATCTTTAATTGTTCTGGCCGACGTCCCGAAGGAACGTATTATTTTTGGTATTGATTATTGATTCATACTGCCGTGTTATTATGCATCCACGTTGTTTAGTGAACATGCACCAACTTTTCTTATGAAGCAATCGCTACATTCTAATAGCAATTTCAATAACGTAAATTTTAGATAAATTTCGAAGCCAATTAAATCACTTGACTACCTCACTAATACGTTTTCAAACAGTTTAAATATCTCTTGAAAAAACCAACCAACCATCCGTTTGTGTTAATCATTCGTTTACCGTCATTTCAACGAACGTCGCTGAAAAATGAGATGATGATATTCGGAGTCTTTGACTTACAACTCAACTCCAGTCCAATCTACGAGTAATTTGGGACTATATTTCATAGATTTTGATCAGTGATTTTCAACCTTTTTTGTGGAGCGAAACCCCAGTAAAACAATCCAGGAGCTCGACGAGCCCTCTTGCTATAGTTTGATTGTATTTTGTTGTCTGAATTATATAAACTATATAATATATTCGTAATGACTAAACAAAAGGACCTTTGAAGCGTAGAAAGTTTGATTATAGTGACAAACCTAATAGGGATTTTATTACATTTAGGCAATATACACATATATATTAATAGACTCTCACTCGAAAGAAATCTTCAAGAATCCCTCACTACACTGTACTAACCCCGATTGAAAACCATTGATTAAAACTTTGTGAAGGTTATCATTTCCAGCGAGGGCAAGTTTTCTGTACAATACAATACTCCGTACTGCTTATAATACACAAAGGTAATTGTATAGGAAGCGTCAAGTATCCCTCCCTTTTTCCATTTTATCAACTCTATATCTTTCGCGCGCGACGAATTGTAAAAGAACTTTTGTGCATCAATACAAGTACACCAGCGCATCGTCCTCCAACATCCTATCGCATTGAAACAAAATGCATGAAAATTGTCAAATGCAATTGCGCGCCATGGCTTTATACCAGAACGACCGTTTACAATGCACATCTGTACCAATCCGATCAAAAAATTTTACATGATTAATTAATTATCTACAGTTGGGAATCCAAACATTATAACTATTTTACTGTTCGTATCGTGTCTGAAAAACTTGTCGCAATTTGGTGAGTATGCAATTTAGCAGAACTCTATCTCCGGTATTTCTCTTAATCGGTTTAAATTTTGGAATTGTCTTCATCCTCTTTTTCTGATCGTTTTTTACCAAAGTTGGGACAAAATGGAATGAATCTTGTCCAACCACAGTCAGTTTTAAACGGAAGATCATATATAGATTCGTCTCCTTCTTTTCCGTTTTCCGTCACATCACCGTGTTGCCATCTCAGGAGTCCACGACTCTCTTTTGATCCTATTAGTGAATAAAAAAGTTAACTCGTATTACTTTGAACGGGTAGAGATTTCAGGATTTTATATTTATCGCAGGCTATACGACGGCAAAACTAAATAGCAAACCCTCATTGATTTTTTTCTTACCATTTTAAGTTATGGAAGTCAGTTACCCACTTTTTTTTACATCTGAGACCAATATGAGTTCGATGATAGACGCTGTAAGCGACCAGCAATTTCGTGAACCAGATTGTGCCAACGATGTTAAGTATTCTCGCTCAACACTTGAGAAAATATTATCAAATTATTCTAGTTCCAAAAATGGATCTAAAAAAAATTTCTTCGGTGAATACTTTACAAAACACCCACCAGGCATTGTGTTATCCAAAAAACAGGCGACGATAGAAGAAGGTTAAATCGAAAGTTATTTCCCTACCCGTCGTAGATCGTTTCATCATTTCCGATTTTTGTGGAAACCAAATGAAAACGGATGATTGCGTAATAGAAAGAAAGGAATTGAACAATTCTTGTAGGGACAACAGCGTAAATAAATGTTCGAGTTAGATAGATTAAGTAGTCAATCCGACCGACAAGCATGTTCCAGGTAATATAGCATGTTCAACAATTCACGTTTTAAATATTATGAAATAAGGCTATAGGCCATTAACTTTACTTATATCGTTAAATTTATTTTCATCTCACCATGGGCTGTTAGAAATAACATTGGGACTTGGGAGATATATCTGTTCTCGCTCTGAAGGCTTTCATTGATTTATCTTGCGGTAACACATTGGTTATTGTCAGAATGTAACTCAAAAGCCATCCGGAAAGTAGAGCAATCAGAAACTGTAAAAAAACGAATCATTTACAAACTAGGTAAAATTTTATATATATATATATATATATTTGTGTAATAGGCAATATAATTCTTCGAAGTGATTGGGTTTCAACCTATCAGAGTTCGCAACATTTCTAAATATTTGTAGTAGGGTGGTTCACGTAAACGCTGTTCGGTTACGGCTTCCTCCACCATCAAGCCCGTGCCTCCGAAAACTAATAACTAACTAGTCTCATACCCCGACATAGATTGGTAACCGGACGAGAGGCCGTGGTTCGCCATATGGTTTAATCGTCTTCTTTCTTCCCGGGATAAATATGTAAACTCTATCCTATCCAATAGCAAATCTTAATTAAACTACTTCCTTGGAAATACTTCACTGATTAAGGCGCACAATGCAATAAATACAGAGAGTGTTCAACATGACTTTTTGGAGTGAATACGAAATATACGTATTTATACAATATTACCGGAAACATCGCAAACAAAGGTTTCTTTGTTGATGAAAATTTCTTCTTTCTCGTGCTGCAGATAGGCAACGGCACATTTACTTTGGACAAGTATTGGAATACGATAACGATCAATATATAGCTGAAAATATATGTACCAGTTTTATTGCAAATTTTTAAATAATTTTCGAATAATTATTAAACAAAACACTCACCACATTGGAATTCCCCAATAAATGCTACAGAATTTGACAGCCACATCAGCCAGGGAAAACGACACAAGAAAAAGGTACGACCCAATGGTCAATGGTCCAATAAATCGAATGGCAATTCCAATCGCTCCCGAAGCCCCGATCGAAATTTGAGCAATGGCGACAATGATAATCGCTCCTTGTGCCTATATTTTTAAATACAGTTTGCATTTAAAACGATGATGAATTTCGTCATATTAATAAAAATTTGCCTAATTCACTTTTTGTCGATTTTGGTATCGCCGGATTCGTTGAGGAAAGATCTATCTTTCTGTGTTACTTACATTCATATCTGGTATAAATCAGTCGCTTGAGGGCAAAACGAATCTGCCTGTCTCAAGAAATGGTGTCGTTACGACACTCTTCGACGAGCGAGGCTTTCTGGTTCAAGTGGGGTGTACTGAAATATATATTTTAACATCTGGACGCTTACTCTAGTCTGGCAAAAACTCATAACATAAATATAGAGCAAAAATTTTTGGTGGCCGGACACACACAATTGGGATGTGACTCGATGCACAGCGTCATTGAACGAAAGGTGGTAGGCGTCATTTTTTCTGAAAGAGATTTGATCGTACTTATGCAATCCGCAAGAATCAATTCATCACCCTATCACGTTCGCTAAATGAAGCACACTGATTTCAAAAGAATGAATCAATTGTTCCTTCAAAGCATTAGACCAGGGAGGAGAGCAGGAGATCCCTAAGTGCATGATTTGCGTGCCCTGAAGTACGAAAATGATGGTAGTATGTATCCGTTACAAGCTTTCGTTTGTATAGGGCATAGGTCGATGAGCGGAATTTCGGTTTAATGATTTTCCAAATTCATCGCTGGATTGAAAAAAAAAATGGACATTTTAAATCAATTACCCGACCGCAACCGAGAATGCGACCCGTGCTCTTAATATGAGTGTTAGCGATTCGTGTTTTGATATATAAAAATAAGTAGTTTCGATGCATGTAGACTATCGTTTACCTCTCTTATTCTTGTCTGCCAAACTTCATCGCTTCCAAGAAATCTACCGTCATTATCTTGATACAGGTAAGAGACGTTCGAAGACCAAGTAAAATTGACATCAGTAAGGTTTTTAATACGCAAAGGACATTTCCATTTCTCACCTCTCATTAACGCAGTGAGAGAAACAAAATGAGATAACGAGGCAATCTGACCTATGGGCAATCTGAAATAGATGAATGTGTGAAATAAATTATGGAATATTTTCAATTATTAATTAGTTGAATGCAATGCAATGCTGTTTTATACGTTAACAAATGCTTGTACATTTTTATCGCTACTGGTGGGAGTTGGATGTATTTTAAAATATCCACCCACTATAAAGAATAATAAAATACACACCTTACACCAAATGTCGTCTGGACAAACGACACGACTCCCGCCAAGAAAAAGAATGCTCCTATAATTTTTGTTTTTGATATTTCGGTTTGTGGACTGTCATCAAAACACAAAACTCCAAATAACATCAACGGAATACCAACGGCACCATCTATGGAGAGAAGAAAGTGCTGAAATGTAAAACAATACTGCATATTATGTATTCCTGATTTGTTACTAACTTTTTGGGCCAAAAAAAAAGTTAAAATGGCATTTACATTGAAGCAGAGTTGTCCCCGAATTGAATGGTTCAGCCAATACGATTGATTTGAAAAAAATGGGGACCATCCGAAATAAATGTTTAAAAATGATAAAATAAAATTCGCTCAAAACAAGATGGAAGCAATCGATCAGCTGGGAATTGTCTTAGCAGCGCCATTTTGAATCGGCAAAACTTGAGTGAAAATGGGCCCCCTGAATTTCCAACAATAATTATTATAATAGATGGAAAAAAAAAACTTGAAAGTAACAGATTTTACGGAGTCGTTCCCGTTTTCAGTCGCATCGTCAATTTACCAAGCAGGCTCGTTTTTGTTTTCAATAATAATGATATTACTTCAGATATGTAACATTGACACTGAATTATTATCTGGGCACTCGTGTGCTCGTATTAAGTCCAATAAACAACCTTTCTCACCTGAATTCCCATAAGAAAGGTCAACCCAATGGGTGGGTTTTCGTTAACTCCGTATAAGACATCATCCTCGGCTTTTTTATCTTTTCTTCTTCTGTTCGTATCGATATTATCGCCGTTAGAAGTAACCTCAATACTAGATATGCATATTTCGTTCACCATTTTATACTTTATCTATAAGCTAGAACATAAATATTTTACTATTATTGTTTAGTCCTTCAGCGTCGCCTTACATGCAGCAATCGTATCATAATATTATTTTTTTTATCTCCTCGCTTGTCTGTCTGTTAGTCGGGCTCGGATGAAGTATTTAGCATAAATCTCGATTAACCGGCACTTAAAACTACATTTTTTCTACCTGGAATTAGCCAACGAGCATTTGGACATTGTGCTTCAACGTGGCGTCACACTGGATGAATCCAAGATTAGAACATTTTATAAATGGGCACCACTCATCCGAATTCTCAAATTATTCTTTGCAAAGTTCGTTGTCGAAAATAATTGTTCGCACGCATATGTAGGC
This sequence comes from Styela clava, assembly GCF_964204865.1. Classification (NCBI taxonomy): domain Eukaryota; kingdom Metazoa; phylum Chordata; class Ascidiacea; order Stolidobranchia; family Styelidae; genus Styela; species Styela clava. The sequence continues at coordinate 9,097,202 of NC_135257.1, read as the reverse complement.
CTACTTCCAAACATCGATGTGAATTTTTTCGCATGGTTTGTCAAATTTGGACATAGATTTCTTTCAAGAAGATACTATTTATAAAAATCAAGCATTGATACATCTCTCGAAACGAACATGGATGTTATGTCCTCATTGCATTGCATTTCAAGAAGCTCTATTCGAATACTTTCTGCGACATTGAACCCTCTGCACTGAACATCAACTTTTCTGCGTGTTGACATTTGTCTAATTATAATTAAATTGCAGGCTCGTTAAACGAGTAGCTGTTCACTAAATTGTAATAGTATATATAATCTCTAATCTACACAGGTCTCACAATAAATTCTGTTATGAATAAATTTAATCAACTCCTCGAGCGTGGATTATAAACTCAATCCATCGTCAAAATCATCGTTTTGACGCTATACTTCAGTGAAGCGGCGCTGCCCGAATTACTATACACCGCGGGCCTGCATTCCTTATAAAGATGTTTTAAGAGACTGTTGTTGTTTACATTTAATATTAATTGTCACTAAGGACTTGTGTGTTGTATTCGGGATGAGGGAACAAAGAACGCCAGTATAAACGTATATTAATGGATCCTGCCGCAATTCCCCATACGAATTGATTTCGAATTTGACCGACTATTCGAATTTCCCCACTATCGCATCTGTTTTCCATATGGACAGTGTATGTACTCGGAACTATCATATTTTCCATTTTCACCAGGATTATAGTACCCTGCCAAAAATGGGCGTGGTACTTATCTGTTTTATCTAGCGTATTGAAAAATATGTTGTAGCCCAAAATATTGGCCCAGTGTGACAGATATTGTTTGTCTACCTTGTGTGCTTGCTGCACACAGAGTAAATTAGGATCTTCAGATTGAATGAAACTTTTCAGTTCATTCAAATGTGCTTGAACGCCATTTTCATTCAAAGAAATAAATTTGATGGCATCCATGGTTCCAATAATGGGTGTAAAATTTTGGGCTACCGTTTGTGGCAGTTGGGTATGATAGGTCAAAATATTGTTGGATTACAGTTATATCGTAAAAGACAAAGTAAAGTTTAACTCATCCTTTTTTCTTTTACCCAGTGATTTCTTTGGAGATTTCTTTCTTCTTCAAAGATTGCTCTGGAATGTTGTTGCTTTCATTGTTTTACTCCCTCTTTCCCCTTCCCCAATCCCCAGCGGATTTCTCCTCTAGGGTGTGAATTGTGAAAAGTGATGATCCAGATGATAAAGTGGATTCGCGTTTTTTGTTTGTTTGTGTAATCCATGTTTCCCAGGTCCGTGTCGGTTATGTCCAAATTCAATTTACTTAGCAAAGCCATAGCCGGTCTGTAGGCACCTGCCAATGTGGGGACATACAATTCCTTTGGCAGGAAGGTCTTGCAACGTACGGCCTCTATAGTGACATAGTCTGGCAGCCGATCCTTGTCGAAATCTTCCATTAGGAAAGAGGGGTAGCCTCTAGGGCCTATACACATCAGGGCCCTTTGGTAGTTCCTGACTGCACTTCTGATTTTTCCGCAGCCAAGATGGTTCACTATGGCGGAGGCTGTGGCAAATGTTGTTCCGGGCGGTATACTTCGGACCAGTGGCGCAACCAGCGGGGGGGTTACGGGGGTCGTGTCTCCCGTTTGAATTTCGTTTTTTTTTTTATTATTGTTCTACGTTAAAACAACGTCGTTCCACGGTCATAACAATCCGGTGAAAACTACTTTTTTCCAGTGCTTTATCACCTCGACGTAATTTAACACCGCCCGACTTCAATCATACCTTTTTGCTGATAGTTACGTAATAATCGCCAACCCCGCGTATATGTTTGTATTCGAAAATGAGATATGTTATCTCAAAAAAGTAGTAATCGCGCGCTGTCGATGCGAATTGAAAGCGACAATAGCATAATGCTATCTCTCTCTCTCTCTTGTGACGAATACTCTCGTGCTTCATCATCTTGAAGCAATGTAACGTAATTGCTTCGAATAACCTAAGATTTTCTACATATGAAAGGCCGAAAACATCCTACCGCCCCCGTCCACGTTCTGATTTAAAAACATTCCACAATTATTTCATTTTTTATCGCAATCGAAAGCAGCCATGTGTGGCACGGCAATAACTAACAGTCGTCGTGAAAGGTTTTCAATAAACTCTGACTTGAAGTGCTTATAAGACGTCGAGGACGTTTTTGGTTGAAAATTTTTTACATTTGTTATCGTATATTTCAATTTAGTCAAGATATATTGTGCGTCTCGGCAATAAACTTAAAATTGTCCTAATTAATTGTTTTCATCCTCAGTTTCGATAGTTATCGAACTTAACGGGAAATTTTTTAATTTCTTGCAATCTATAAAATAGCTTCTAAATATTATTTGGTTTTTATCGGAGATTTTATCGTTATCCCGAGTCCTGACGTCGTTGATAACAATATCGTTCATTTTAAGTTGGAGGTATTGGTTTATAATCAAAAAATTATACCACATAACATGAAAAATTTAAATCAACGCTGACTCAAAAAGTAAAACACGTTTTTCCATCTTCATTCTCCATTATTGGCGGACGGAAATTTGGGAATCGGGTTTAACTAATTTGATTATGAAGACGATGGTAAACAAAAGTACACAAACATACCATACCGTTCTTAGTTTTTAGTCGTTATTTCTCTGTCCTTTCTTCTTTCTATGTGCATATTAAGACCATAAAACGTGTTTTATTATTGAATTCTGCGCTGATTTGAATATTTATGTCGGCTGTTATGTATTTTTGTTTGTAAATGAATACCGTTAACTTTAACTGAACTGATGTTGTTATCAATGCCGGATGCCGACGAAATCCGCGATAGATATTAAATACTATTTAAGAGCTATTTTATACGCGCTAAATTGGAAGAAATGAAAAAATTTCCTGTTATGTTCGGTCACTATCGAAACTGAGGATGAAAACAACTAATTAAGACACAATTTGCCGAGGACGCCTAAACCATCTCGACTAAGTTAAAATACCCGATAAGAAAATATTTTCAATCAAAAACGTCCTCGAAGTCTTATAAGTTCTTCAAGTCGGCGTTTATTGAAATTCTTTCATGTCAGCTGTAATATATTGCCGAACCACACATGGACGACGACGCCTAGGATATGTGCGCCATATTTGGGATTATTATAAACACGAAAAAACAGTATTTGAAGTTTGCGATATTTGAATTTAAATTCGATTTGGACATCCTTGCATTAAATTAGTCAGTTTTTAGTTGTGTTTCCAAAAATTTGTTGTAAATCAATTATTTTAATTGTCATTATGTCTTCCGGTGAGCTTCAGTTTAGTTTAGAATTTTTCCGGGCTTAGGGTCGGGAAAAGGTCCATTCGCAAGAAGTGCATTTTGTTTTTAGTCTTGACGAATTCACCCAACGAGCAAAGCGCGGCACGAGGGAAGCACTGGAATTTATTCAAGCCGTGTTTCACTATCCACGAGGCGCAAAGCGAGAAAAACGTTGAAAATAATTAACAGCTTTTCGTTAGCAATTCGCTGGAATGTAATGAACGGCGTTTTGCTACCCACGAGGTGCAAGACATAGCGAAGCGCCGTTAATGAACGAGTGCAAGGTAAGCGAAAGGCTGGGATTTAATCGATGGCGTTTCCCTTTTAACCATGAGCAATTTATCGTGGTCAGCGGGGCGACACCTAGTGGCGTTGCGACTTACGTCGTGGTTGCACTGTGTAAATTCCGGTCGGACCCCCCCGTTGAAAACGGCCTGGTTGCGCCACTGCTTCGGACGGATATCCGGATTGGCGCCTTGGTGGGCAAAGACACTTTTATGTTGGTGTTGTGCACTCGGATGTTTCCATCCGTTTCACGCAAGAAGTCATCTCTCACGCTTGACTCCGGATCTTCCATTGCTGAAAAATATCAGTACAACCCGATCCCATCATCTTTGAAAAGTCCATGTCCTGTTCAGTCCTCAGGTATAAGGTCGTTGGTCTTGTGGTAGTCCGAGTGGTTGAGGAGGCAGCAGCAGAGTATGCCATGCTTCCTTGATAATCCAAACTTTGCTTTAGACATTTTTAACCTTTTCCTTATATTTCCAAACTCTCAAATAATCTGCTATAAGGCTGATGAAGAGGCCCTATGCGATAACGCGGCGGGAGGGCCTCCCCAAACTAGACCTCCTGGAGCGGGGTTTTGATACCAGTTGTCTGCTGTTGGAGGTGAGTGCGCGCCGAAACAGGTCTTACTTTAACCAAACAGCAACAACAGACTCTTACAACAACTTAACAAGGAGTGATTAGGAGTAGCATAACGCGCTCGAAGAGCGCGACGGAAAAAAAGGTTACACGCATGAGCGAGTTGATTAGAGTGTTACATGTAATAATTTAAGGGAAATACAAATAAACTGGCGTAGTGCAAGTAAACTTTTCCCACAAGATCAGAGGTGTAAATACAAGATACAAAGCCCAAATAAAGCAATTGTGCTCGAAGATGAATATGAGTTATTGCTATATTCTTCCTACTGCGCCATCTCATTATTCTAGCCGTAAATTATAAGTCAACGCTAAGTAATTTTAAAAATTATTTATAGCAATCAAACTTCGGTCTCGTCCTATGCGTCTATACACATTTCTAATCACATCATGTTAGTTTAAGATAAATAAAATCGCGTTTGCAATAATTTTGTACATAACCCAACCTTGTGTTTGTAACCCAAAATATCAGAAAACAAAAAAAGAAAAAAAAACAGGTATATATTAAAATTCCTCCCGTGTTACTAATTCACTATTTCCAATAGTTCATCTGGAGAAGGTAACAGATACGATGTCAATTACACCTACAGTGATGACTTCCACACAGCCTGTTTTATTTCTGACAAATTTTCATCCTTCCATGACATATATATATATATATATATATTAGGCTTGCACGTAATTGACAAAAATCAATTCCGTAATTACGTCAAAATCAATTACGTAATGACCCCGTAATTGCGATATTTTTCCACGCATTTAAACCTATCATAACAACCAATTAAATCCACTTCTTTTCCGAATGGGACATTGAAGTTGGGTTTTCATATTCTTGGCAGTACTACACGCCATCGGCAGATGTTAAAGACAAATATCAAGGAGTGAATTCAAATTAATTTTATTCTGATTTTTATCTTTTGTGTTAGCTTTGGTTTTCCTTTATCACCTTCGCAAATTAACCGTCCCATTTTTATGCGATCAATTTTATTTTATCATTACCGACACTGGTATACGGTTATTTATGGAAACGATAGTTTTTTAAAACCACCTTAGTACTGAATAAAAATTAAGGGTTTCTAATTTATTAACCAACGACGAGCGTATTCACTCATTTGATTATACTTGCGATTTCCTCGCGACGAAGACTTGTTTTTGCATCTTCTTCTGCATTATCCGACATTACTGCCTTGTTAGCATTTTATAATAATAATTATTGATGTCGACTTATTGACGATATTCCGATTACCATGCTTCATTTTACATTTAATCATTTCGCGGACTGAATGTTTAAAACATTATTTGCGATAAATTTAGATTAAATATTATTTATTTGAGTATAATTTAAATATCGAACTTATATGATATGCCTTCTCCGAAAATACAAAAGTTATATCGCAAAACAATGCATTTTGTGACATTTATTTTACACTCACGACATTTATTTGCTAACTCAAGTCGGCGATCCTATCGGCCAAGATTGACACAAGTTTGGTCGAGTGCCGGTGGTATTCAAGTAGACGATAAATCAAAATAAGTTGCCGCATTTGGTAAGACAGTTAATCATATATGGCCGAAATATTGAGAGGAATTGTGAAAAACATCATGCGCAAGGCCAAGTCCGGACTGATATATAACGATAAAACCGTTAACAGAACATCAAGATTTTGTAATAGAAAATGGATCTCGCACAGAATAAACACACTGGCTCATATTTGATTATATATGATAGCAGTTAAATTTTTTTGCGGTCCGCGAGGAATCCGTCGTTTTGCTGTTTCTCTGCCGTCTCAATCGCTTTACCGATGCCGAGAAGACGAAGTTGCGTTAGTTCATTACGCAATCTCTCTTTTGTCGTCATATTGCTATTTGATAAGCGCGACATTAATTATCACGGCGAGGTATTGGCGCGAGTGATCAATCGCTCTTTTGGCTTATTTGGTTCCAATTCGTCGCGAAAGCTCTTCGTTAAATCTCACAAAATCGTCGTGTTGAACGGTTATGGATATTTTCTTGTTTATACCCCAAGTCTGAAATAAAACAGCCAAAAACAGTATGATATTCCATGTACATATATCAAGTGTTGATATTAACATTAAAGAATGGTTAAGCATTGCTAATCCACACTTGGTGGGGAATTCCCACTATTTAAACGCGTGACTATAAAATGAAATAGAAACGGAACATATATACCATAAGTAACGGAAAACTGGAACAAGTAAATAATAAATAAAAGTAAAATGGATACAAATGTTTGATAGACCATGTTTGAAAGATTGATCTCCTGCGTTCATTAGTCATTTCACCCGAAGAAGTTGAAACCGGGCGTGTTAGCGTCCATCGGTCTTAACACAATTCTTCCCCCTATCTACGGTTATTATGTACATTGGCCATGGCCATGCTAGATAAGATGCGAGAGAAGTTGAAACCAGGTGTGTTGGCGTCAATCGGTCTTAACGCAATTCTATCCCTTATCTACGGTTAAGTTACGGGAGAAGTTAAAACCAGGTGTGTTGGCGTCAAGCGATCTCAACGCAATTCTATCCCTTATCTACAGTTAAGTTACGGGAGAAGTTAAAACCAGGTGTGTTGGCGTCAAACGGTCTCAACGCAATTCTATCCCTTATCTACGGTTAAGTTACGGGAGAAGTTTAAACCAGGTGTGTTGGCGTCAATCGGTCTCAACGCAATTCTATCCCTTATCTACGGTTAAGTTACGGGAGAAGTTAAAACCAGGTGTGTTGGCGTCAAACGGCCCTACTCAGTTCTTCCCCCTTAACTACGTTAATAATTTACATTGGCCATGCCAGAGAAGTTGATAATAGGTTAGTGAATGGCAACGCGTCATGCCCTCCTTCACCTACGTAACAAGAGAGAGAAAAACGGCTGCGAATACCGGAACTCTAACTTCTACTTGTTGAGCTTCATTTTTCGCAATCGACGAAATTGACTGCTTTGAAGAAAGCTCGTTTCAATGCAATAATTACGACTTTACGGAATTCGTAACTTCCCTTCCGTAACTCAAAATAATTACGTAATTCCGTAAATCCGTAAATTACGTGCAAGCCTAATATATATATCCTAGGGCTGGGAATTTCAGGAAAAATACTTTAACTGTCAACCGGGTATAATTAACCGGTTAACCGCAGTGTGACGTTTGACGTAACAATTTATAATTTTAGCTTGTTACGTCGCAATTTCGCGTGAATATATACCGGTATCGGTCAAAATTATTCACGAATCGATAAAGTTTCGTGATCGCTCTGCTACAAGAGATATGGAGCGTGCTTCGAACATATGGAAAAATATCAGTACAACCCGATTCCGTCATCAAATGTCATTTATGTGACAAATTTCCTGTGCTCGATGTGCAAATACTACTTTGAGATATCATAAAGAAAAACAGCGTGCACTTGTTCGATGACATCGAATATACGATTTTACAATTAAATCGTGAACAATATATTTTAACCGGAAACTGATTCCGAATTTATCATTGGCAAATTTTCATAATCAGCAATCTTGGTATTTCAATTAGTTCCCACATTTATTGGGTTCTTTGAATTTTATGCACTTCTATTTAAATTAACAGTGGTACATTTGCCAGTAACCCTGGCCTCCCCCGCGCAGGGGGGGCAAAAAACGGTATTTTTAAAATAAATACAAATAAGAATTTAACCTGAACAAAAAATTAAACTGAACATGTAAAGAAAAACAAGTCAATATAAAGAAAGAGTATATACGGTTTATCTAACTGAGCCAGCCCCTCAAAGAAATATAGAAAAGAAAATCATATGCAGAAATACCAAATATAAAATTGTAGTGAGGGGCTGGCAAACTCGGCGATGGGTTCTAAACATGGAAAAATATAACTGAATTATAATTATCGCTCGCCTTTCCTATCAACCTGGGTGAAATTCGGAATCAATAAAAGTGGAAAAATTTAATGAAATATCAGTTTCAAATGAAGACGATCAAACTAATAAAACCCCGTGAAAAGGTGTTGTAATAACTGCAGATTAAATGTGGGATACCATAGGCAAGCAGTATACACCAATATATATACGGTATATATATATGGCATCTAAGTGGACCCAAGCCCATCGCCGAGCGTGAATTTGTGGAGGCAAGTGGTTGGGAAAGAGTGAAATACAATAAACTAATCCGGGCGGCGATATCATTAAACTTAATTAAATGAGCAAACAGCTCAAACTACCTAAAGAAACCACTAATGGGAATCAACTGGGCGAATATGGCTAATTTAACTACAAAACACACGCAAGCTCGCAAACACACCAATACAAAAGAAAGATGATAAAACAGAGAAAAATGCAGTGTCGGAAAAGAGGGTGAAGTCAGATTAGCCGACATTGTCAGAAAGTCCGCACCAAGCCTTCCAGACGCGATAGGAACCTCGGATGGAGTTCCTAACGCAGTTAGGGAAGACTGCCGTAGCCGCACCCCCGGTCACACCCAAAGCACGAAGAGCAGTCTGATTTCCAACGGCATAACTGCCGAGAGAACCAACCACAAATGCGTTGAACTCCACCGATTTGCCAGATGCAAGAGCAATGGAGCGACATAACTCCTCGTACTTTGTATGCTTCCGACGGGCCGCGTCATCTATAGCGGCCTCACCGTTTTTGAATGGGCACACCATATCAAGTACCACGATCCGATTTCCTCGTAAATCAAATCGGGCCGCAGCATCTCAGCTGTTCTAGCGGTGTGCTCCCGACAAACTACGTCGACATCGCATCTAGAAAACCTGGCTGGAGGTAGGTGAGCCAAGATTTCTTCCTGCACGCTCCTTGATGATATTCATGACTGGGCAACAATGATTCAGCACATGAGGAAGAGTATTGTTTGCGTAACCACACTTACTACAAGTCACCCGTGAATCCACACATGCCGTAAACCGTCTACGAACGAATTGCGGAAGCAGAAAATTTAATCGTAAACCCAATTTCGTAAGAGGAGTTGAAATACGTGAAGAGCTGATTGCTCTTCTGACACTACCTGAGCGTTCTACTGGAGGCGAAATATGTAAGGCTGCTTGCTATAAATGAATTTTCTTCTTGTCAAATTGACATGTTATCGCCCCCAGAATGATTGGTGAGCATGCGGGTTTTGTAAGTTTGTTCACAAAAGAAGTTGGTCATCCAGTTATGGGTTTTCATTGTATCATACATGAATAGGCATTATGTGCAAAAGCCGACATGAAAGAACTTCAGGAAGTGATGCAAACAGTTACAGAAGTAGTGAACTACATTTCTGCTCGGGCATTATATATATAAAAGACAATTTGAGATTTTACTGAAATAGGTAGAATTTGTGTATATAGAATTGAAAATGTACAACAAAGTTCGATGGCTTAGCCGGAGTTCGGTTTTAAAACGATTTGTTGAATACTTTTCCGAATTAAAATTTTTCCTATAAATGACCACCACATTTTTTACCAAGATTTGTATGATTACAGTGGGTTTTAAAAGTGATGTTCTTTGCAAATTTTTGTGAACATCTGAATGAACTGAATATTAAACTACAGGAAATGGGCACTTGATGCTACGTTTGGATACATAAAGGCTTTTGAAAATAAACTATCAGTTTTTAAGAAAGATATTGCGGATAAATAAAAATCTCAAATACTTTTTAAACCTCAAGAGGTATATTAATGATCTCCAAAATGATGACAGGACAGATCTTCGAAGCTGTCAAGTGTTATTCATAAAGATTATCAAGTTAGTTGTTGAGCAGTTCCTCACAAGCTTTTCAAAATTCAGAAACTTGAAGGGACCGCAAAGCTCATGTGGTTCCAGGACAATATAAAAATGGAAAAATTAAACCTACAAATCTTTTTATGAATATACCTGGAATAATTTTAAATGCAGTTGATTGAATTTCAGAGTAGATCAATTTGGCAGCAAAAATTCATTGACCTTAAAGTTGAGTCGGAAAATATTGAAAAAATGCGATGAGAGAAGGGAATACAAGAGAGAGTTGCAGAAGACGAACTATTGCGTGCTTGGGTTGCCATTCCCGAAAAGCAACTGCACTACTTTCCATGTTCTCATCTACATATTATGCTTGTGAAACTCTGTTCTCAGTTATGAACTTTATTAAGTCTCGTAATCGGGATAACCTGAAAGATGAAACCAGTAGTTCGTGTATTTCTCTGAAAGTTACAAAGTCTAAATCCGATGTAAAACTTCTATCATCGGTGATGCAGCAGAAGAAGTCTGACTGATATGAAAAGAGGAAGAAACCAAATCTATTTGTCCGACTGATATTTTCCCGAATAGTATAACTGTATGTACGTGTATTGTGTATTTTTTGCTTCAAAAGTAGCAAAGCATTGTTTTTGAGGTGAATAAATTCATTTTGTTTTTGCGAGACTCATTTTTGATCACAGCAACTAAATGAATGCTCCTTTGGAGACATATTGACAATTAAGATATTTGATTCACAATTATTTTTTTTGAAACACAACTGAAAACTGACAAATAACGCGCAAAATTACAAAAGCTGGTCGAACCAGTCTCCCCCCCCCTTTTTTGGACTAGTAGGCGCGACTTGACACGCTCCGAACAAACGCACAAAACCCTCATGATTCCGGATGCCGTCGAGTAGAAGCGACGTGATTGTGACCGAATAAGGCGATTTATGGACTTTTCCCCGACCTTTGACCCTTGTAAAATTCTTCCTAAACTTTACCATTGCAAAATTTGCGGTGCCAAAATTTTTCTGTCTGTCTGGCTGTTTTTCTGTCAGCGTGGATTTGAATTGTTTTGAGTCTATATCAATCGCTGTATAATATATGTTGCAAGTATGAGTACTTTATCCAGACATCAAATTCATTTTTGCTGCGTGTGCCTGACATTTATACCGCTTGGTATTACGTCAGTTATAGTCAAGATATGACACAGCAACTTGCCTGCTATTGCTATTGGTGATAATATTGGATATCACAAATGTCAGAAAATCCCCTCTCAAAATTAAGATTTCCTGATAACATTTATATTAGATGATCACTATCCTCACCCCGACTGTGTATTGTGACTACTCCCGCTAACAATTTTTTTTTTTTTTTTCGACAAATCTCGTTCTCTAGACCCAGTCTAGAGTCTAGACCAGGGGTGGGCAACCCCTGGCACGCGTGCCAAACTTGGTGTAAACTGAGTGTTCGTTTATTCATTATTGTTTGTCAACAATTCTTTATTTCTTCTCTTTTTGTCTTTTCATGACATATGGCTACAAAGAAATTTATTATGGCGTAACAACTGGGTGAGCTCTCAACGAATTTTGTCGAGAAAAACACACATTCATTTGGCTATATTGTTACGTAATATAGTTCGTAAAAAAAGTTTGCAACCGCATTACTCCCCACGTTTCATCTACATATGCTTGTGAATCTCTGTTCTCAGTTATGAACTTTATTAAGTCTCATAACAGGAGTAGCCTCAAAGATGAAACCAGTAGTTCGTGTATTTCGTGTATCGTTACAAAATATAAACTCAATGTAAAATCTCTATCATCGGTAATGCAGCAGCAAAAGTCTCACTGATATAGAATAAGAAAAGTAATCAAATCCAGTTGTCGGATTGATATTTTCTCGAATAGTGCATCTGTTTATACATGTTTAAAAGGTTTATTACTGTGTATTTTTGCTTTGAAAGTAGCAAAGCATTGTTTTAATTTTGGTTGGCACGCGGAAAAATTTTGTTTTTAAATTTAGCCGATTTCGGCACGCGAGCCTTAAAAGGTTGCCCACCCCTTGTCTACTCTAGACTATCATCAATGCATAATAATTCAAACAGCATCAAAAGAAATGTAATCAATGCTCCGATAGTCCGTAGAAAATGCTTGAAGATATTCAAATTGTTAAATGAGCACCATAGCTATTTAAAGATGGGTCGAGTCAGGGATTCGACAAACCCGTGTAATGGACACGAATTGTGTTGCATCAATGCGAGCTCATCTCCTTGTCATACGATGCCATAGGTAGCGGTTGAACTATTTTGGCTCATGCTTTTTGATATTTTTCTCTTGTTTTTGGCCACAATACGGAAACGAGTTGCAGGCGATGTACACCATGATTGATAGCTTGTTTCTTTCCACTACTTTGAGTGACTATACAGACGCCGCTGTAGTTTTGCCGTTACGCAACCGTTAGCAGCCAGAAACCGTCGTCAAATTTGACGATCACATTGGTTTAACTAGATATTGTTTGTACTGAGATCCATTGATTGACCCTTATGCGCTTCACAAATGAACATAATATTATTTAACAATTTAGCTCCTGATGTAACAAAAAGTCATTGTCGTACAAGCAACAAAGGTGTTGGAGATCAGTAATAGGAAGAAAGACAAATAGAATTAAGCAAATTTTCAATACTTCGGCCGATCTCTACTGTGCTAAGATGATAGATTTTTGATTTAAATTACGAGAATATCTGTTTTTGTGTTTTTACTTGCTTTTACACCTTGACACATGCCTCTTTTGTTATTTTTACACCGCCCGAATATTGTTCAATGATGAAATAACACGAAAAATGTGTTTATGACTAGTTTACATCATGCCAATATTTTCGATATAGACAAATGATATTTGTAATGAATTACCTTGGGCTGACAAGGGCTGTTACTCCGATTGGCGGTGTGTATAAAATGTCTTCATTTTCGGTCCTTTCTTGACTTTCAGTGCTTTGCACGACTTGTAAAGTCGATGTTCTATTGCTTTCATTTTCTACAGTCATTTCCAATATTACACCTTTTTGATAATTGCTAGAGTTTCATGATTCTAAGATATATAAAATATATGAAATTGAATGACTAATATATATTGCCACTTAAATACCATCTGAAGTTTAATATATTACATTTTTGGCATTGTACAAAAAGCATAGCAGAGGTGTATTTGGAAGCATGAAATGGGGTTTAATTACATGATTGAAATTCTAACAGCTTACAGAAACTCTCAGTTTTCTGTGATTTGTTAAAAAATATTTGAAGATTCTAACACATATTTAACCAGAGGCCGAATATTATGTTATTACATTTTTGTGTGACATAATAAGGAACTTTCCATTCTTTTTTAATGTCTGAATAGCTAAATCGCATTCAGTTAATATTTTAAACAATACATTGTATATATGCAAATGAGGCTTGATCCAAAACTGACAGTCGATTTCTTCTTGTACTTTGGCTCGTCTTCGTCTTTTTGTTTTTAAACTGGAAGAGAATTTTTTAATACTATCATTGGCTTTTAAATTATATTCACTATTCCTGATCTACATTGATGTAAGAAACACATTATAGCCTTTCTATTATATGATGGACTATTCTAACCTTAATAATGTTTCAACATAAATAGAAGTAAAAGCCCAATACATTGTACTGTCTTGTGATGCTCTATTCAAGTTACGATATCGAACTCAGGCCCTTGTTTTGTGCGTAGGAGAATTGCCAGACTAAATGAGGTGATATCTGCTCAAAGATTTTGTATATATTTTGTCTTTTCATCATTGTCATGATATATCAACATGAACATAAATTCCGTGATATTTTATTGCACGAAGGTAGAAGTTCTCAAGTATTTGTATCAGATAGGCTCTGTGATATGGGAAATTCGTGATTGCAATAGTAAACATTTTGCAACAATACATTTGGGCATGTATTGTACTGTGTTCAAATACTTGACAATGCTTTAAATATTCTTATCGTGGGTAATTATTGTCAAATGCGGAAATACAAGTTAAAACTTTCACACCTATGTGTTTTAAGCAGAATAATTCATTTTTTAAATGTGTGGCTTCATCATGCGTGTCCTCTCTTACATTTTTACTAGACGACCTCATTAGCTTCGAATCAGACTCTGTGATTTTAGGAAATAATATTGAAACATATTTTCTTAGATTGGTAATATGAGCCAATGTTCTTGATAGATGTTCGAGTTCGCTCCAGAAGTATTCGCACCAAGATGATGCACAACCTGAACAACCCCAACCTGGTACACATACTATGTTCAGGTTGTGCGCCATCCTGGTACGAATACTTCGGGAGCACCTTAATATTTGTGTCTGTATCGATTCAAATTTTGCCATTTCGAAATGTATGCTGCGATATTTACAACGTCTTATTGCCGGAAACGTTCTGGCATTAGCAAGCAATTGGCATGCATACCCATCTTTCAAGGACTACTAACTTCACCTCATTTAGTGGTCTCAATCTTTTTTGCTTGGCATGCGGACCGGTAAAATTTTAAAACAAATTTTGCGGACCGGTGAATCTTCAAAGTTTTCTAGTAAAAGTAAATTGTACGAAAAATCAGCAGTCATTTTAATAGCTTTGTCACTGAACTCATGATATTCTTTTTAAGCGATATCCAAAACTGTGACAATAGCAAGTCTTCATACTTCGACATCAACGTGGTATCGCAGGAATACTCAACTGGACTGATGTTCTCTTTAGTATTAGACTCAAAGAAACATCCAGCCATTCAGGGCTTGGGATAGGCGCAGTATCTCTGGCCAAGTTCGGTTTACGCACCAATTGGAGTTAAAATTACAAAATAAATGAGCAGGCCATCAGTGCCTTGCATTTTGCAATTGAGATCTAATGTATATCGGAATATATTTGGCGGACCGGCAGGAAGGTTGACGCGGACCGGCGGTTGAGAACCACTGACCCTTAGTGATTTTGAGAGCAATATATTCCTAAATTCGAATTCATTTGAATTATTCCGCATTGCAACGCACCGTCACAAGGTGGGAAACCAAATCTAGAGCAATTTGCAGATAAACGACTCCCAAATGAATGTTTAACTATATATTATATCAGTATAAATCGAATATTTCATCTGATATGAACACGTGCGTTTCATTCACAAATTGAAATTATTTGATTTGTGAATGATCTAACTCTGGATAAGATGGCGTGACTTGGGCGGTAATTTGGCACGTCTGATGAACGAATCATATGTACGTACATGGCATTACTAATAATAAGTACCCGCATTATCAAAATATTTTCTCAACCTTCGTGACAATCTTAAAAATAGTATTGAAATGCTATGTGATTACGCTAGCCGTGACTTTATCAGTAAACCTCGTCTCTATTTGAAAAGATTTACTGGAGCCATATGTTGCCCGTATTATTAGATAAAATTACATTCGAAAACCCTGCTGGGATGGTATACATGCTAGACCAGTGTTTCCAAATGTTACATACAGTTTTCGATTAGATCGGGAAATTGGGGCATTATCATTACGTAACAATTAGAATTATGCGTTGTGTCTCGTTAATAATTCCAGTACGCCCCTATGTTGGAAAATGTACCTACTAGGCAGATTATTAATTTGTTAAATTCGTGTGGACGGTAACAAAGACGCCGCTTTATGTAAATTGGTATGTCCAATGAGTTGCATTTTAAATACTGGCTAAACAGGGTCAATATACATTTTAATCCCCCAACTTTGTTTGATTGTTTGTAAGCCACAAAATGAATAATTTTTTAAAAAGAAAAGGTAACAAAGTGAAAGAAAAAAAGGGAAAGCTCGAAAAGTTGTAGTGAGAAAACATGACTCTGATTTTTTTTATTAAAGCAGGAAACTAGATAGCGATCGGAGACTGACGACTTATCGATATGCGGTTTCGATTCCTTCGCTCTGACTCAATAGCGACACAGCGTGTCCCATCACTAATTAACCAATAACTCGCTAATTATACGACAAAATTTATCCAAAGTCAATCTTCTGGTCCGAGATATGATGAATGCACATGCAAAATGGAGCAGATTCAACCTCGCTTTCGAGAGATATCGCGTAACATACGAAAGTGCAATCAAACAGACAATTACCTATCAACATATTTACCGATCGAGATCGATAAGTAATGACTTTGGGCCAAAAGCACAATGTTGATACTACGCTGCGTGTGAGCTTGTTTCTAATCAAGCCTTGGTCGAACAAAAAATGGCAATAAAAATAGGTCGCCAACTTAAAAAAGTTGGGAAGCCCTGTGCTAGACTAACGCCCACTACTTAAGAATCATTTGCATAATATACTTGAACATTTTATGGCAATGAATTTGGAATCGATACGATTATGATGATACTGTCACGTTAATTTTCCTCATTACGCAGGGCTGGCGATTTAACATGCGTCAATCCTTCGGGATTGCGTCCGTCTTCTTGAAACGTGACAATGAACTGACGATTTTATGATATAAATTGTTCCAATCGATTAAGTATCGAAAATGTTTTAAAGGAAACAGAAAACCAATTACGACAATGTCGAAATCAGCTGTTCTCTGATGATATAAATTTGACATTGGCAGCCATAGCTTTTAAAATTATAATATGATAATTCTATGATAATAAAACTCAACCTAGTGGAGTAAATATAATTTGGGCGCCTCCTGTTTGCGTTAATTTGGAACCAGAATAAGTAAAATAATGGAAGTGTGTGACTTTGATATTATTCATCGATTATTCAAAAGGAAAACGGTTGCGTAATAGATTTTCCGCCATGAACCGCCAATGGGTAGTAATTGTACTTAATTTGGTTATTAGAAACAAATTAGCGTATTCGTCAAAACTCGTTATTTGTTGTAATTCATTTCTACAAATGAATCATTAAGTCTGAGAATGAACCCATCTGATCACCAAATCCTCGCCAGAATACAAACTAATGTATCACCAAAAATAATCTTTCGATCATGATCCGCAATAACACAATACATCAGTTATTACTTATGTTAAAACTTAAGCCAAGTCAATATCAGGCGTTTTCTACGACATTCTTGTTACTATTAGCTGTTTTTTATATTATACATCTCAAATGCGAATTTTTATATATTTTTTGCCAATTTATTTGTTATTAAAATAATAAATATGCATTTCAATAAAACTATTAAAACAAAATAGAAATAAATTTCATTGTCTTGCAACAGTGGACATGTTGATTTATAATCTACTTTAAGATTCACTAACTTATTTTGCATTTCAAAAGTTTCCTTGTTACGTAATACAAGGTACATATTAATTTCCAGAACAACCTGAAAAGATTTTTATCAATAACATGTTTTCAACGTAGATTTACCAATACTAAAATCAAAACGGCAGTATTTACACAACCTAATCGTAAACATATAATTATATTACTTTGAATCGGTTTCATATTCCGTGTATAATGTTGGATAAATCGATCGATAACTTTTAGAATTATTTGAATACAAATGAAAATTGTGTCACGATAAGCGGTGAATATATAGGGTTATGTTTTGGCAAATTCCTGTAATATATATACTTTGCTATATCACAGATTTCGTCTAATTTGGAAATAGCAATAATTTATAAATATTCATAGTGCTTTCAGTAAAAGAATACGATTCATTGAAAATTACAAGGAAGATAAGAAACACAGACAGGTAGGTAGTCAATCGTCTGGCTAAATTACCCGTTGGTGAACAATATGTCCGGAATAAACGAATATTAGAAATATCTACGACAATCTCGTGTGATTTCCTTTGCAAAACATTGTTTAATAATTGAATGTTTCCAATCAATAAATCCATTTTTAAATTGTCAATATTTTATTTTGTCCGGTGAACACCAATCGTATTTTCTTTGTTAGCTTGTCACTAAATTCCAGAATTTATTTTTGATTGCAGTGTGCTGGTCTTACCTTCACTTGCAAAAACGGCTGAACAGCCTTGAACAACTGAATAACCAATGTACAACGTGTACGAAAGAGATACTCCAATGTATGAGTCCACATGACTGGTGAATATGTTACGAATATAATACTGCACGTAAAAGATGAATAACACAGTCCTGAAGAAAAATAAATATATATCATAATATGTATGTTGTCACAAAATTTATGCTGAAGTAAATACTCATATATTATCCACAACTTACTCTTATCAAATTGCAACTAGCTCTATGATCCCGACATTCTGGACTGTCTTTTGCCCAGAGATATACAAAATAATATCGGAACATATGCTGACCGCTCAATCCTTCAAACGAAACTTTTCCAGTACTGATTGGATTTATCTAAAAATGAAGCGTTAGCATTTTTTAATTTTATTAATAAAGTTTTGGATTGTAATACGTACATTACGCATAAATTGTATAGAAATACGAATACTTCTAAACAATGAATGGATGTGAAAGATACATTCCCTTATTTAGGAAAAATAATGTACAGTACAGCAGCATTTTAAAGCTTATCTTACCAAGTGTAAAGATCAGATAAATTGCATATTTTTGACGTTTAATCAACTAATATATTTAGATTATAATATGATATATTAATTTCGGTTTTATTTCAGTGTATTTATTACAGTGTACTAGTTTAATAATATAAAAACAATTATTGCGTTTCATATTATTTATATACGTACTTTAGAAAATTTACTTGTCCCAAATTAGGAATTTTTATGTCGATTCAACATAAACAACGCGATCCTGAAATGCTTGCGACCTTAGATATTATGCTGATCTTTATACGTAACTTTTTATGTGTATTTCTACGTAACTCATTAATTTACATATAAAAATGAGATCAATATATAATGTTTTATAATCCCAATAAGTTGTGCCCCAATGTTAACATTCTATGTGCTGATGTTAGCTATTATTTTATCAGATACAATACAGAAAAGGGTTTTCATTAAATTTTTCCAAAAATTCATTTAGCATCTAAAAATTATGTAAAATATATTTAAATGTTGATTATTGAAGAGTGATTTCTCACCTTTTTAGAGACACATAATTCAAGCTGGGTGTTTATGACAGTGTCTGTCAGTTTGTATTTCTCAAAAACGTCTTTTAATTCCATTCCCAGTCCCAACACATTCATTCGACCGAATTTAGAAGCCAAACAACCCCCATGTATATTCCAACCCCGTCTTCCGAATGATCGTTTCTTTCTGCATCTTGATTTCAAATGACATGCTGAAATACATATACATACGTTAATTGCCATACATAATTATATTGCGTCATTTGCAGCTATGATATTGGTAACTTTTTGTCGATAATCACACGAACTAATGTGAATATTCCCGCGTCTAAGCAAATCTGGTTAGAATATATATTGCTGGATTTGAATACATATTGACAAAATCACGTATTCTATTTCATTGAAATTCAAATTAATTGTAACAAATTGGAACTCCAAAACGAACAATCCGTACTTTGCAAAACAGTCGATCGTTCCAGCACGGTGTGATATATCATCTCCAAACAAATTTTTCTTATGAAGCAATCGCTACATTCTAATAGTAATTTCAATAACGTAAATCTTGGATAAATTTCGAAGCCAATTAAATCCCTTGACTACCTCACTAATGCATTTCAACAAACAGTTTGAATATCTCTTGAAAAAACTAACCATCCGTATGTGTTAATCATTCGTTTACCGTCATTTCAACGAAAACGTCGCTGAAAACTGAGATGATGATATTCTAAGACTTTTACTTGAACAAAAATGAATTAAATGACTACCTTGGCTCACTGATGCAATCAGCAATAAAAATATAAGTATGATTTGTTGATGGCGCATTATGATCTCTTTATTCCAGTCTTCACTTAAAGATGAAGATATCCTAAAATAAACCTTTGTACGCAAACACACGGTTACGCGATTCATATCTGAGAGAAAATGATCATTTCATAGCTTTTTATCATTCAGGCCGGTGACGTCATTTGTTGGCAATTGTTCGATTAAAGTTAAATTTGTGCGGATAAATCACGGTAATGAGTAAGTTGTATGAGCGTCATTCCGGTAACTATGCAAAATGGCCGTCGCAAAGATATTTATATTAAATTATGACCCAAATATTAAAAAGAAGCTAGAAGTCTTAGTAGTTAATAGGAAATTTGCAAAATAATTGTTTGCTTAACATTCATTATCATGGGTTTGCAGACTCGTGATTTTGATCCGATCTACCAATACTCACTATCAAGCAACCCACAAATCGTCACAGCATATGTGTGAGATTCTAAACTCTCCAGAGCAGTGGTTATCAACCAAGGTTCCGCAGAATTTCAATTTTGCTTGAATAGAAAAAAAACTTTATTTTTGGCAAGTGAGTTCAAAAAATGTTTATGTCACAACACTGTGTAATGATGCTGTGAATTTGACAAAAATGACAAACTTGTGAACATGTACGATTTATCTGCTGGTTGTAATTTTCATGACATTAGATTTAGTTTTCATTATACTAAAGTATTTTTCGTTGTTCGACTTTTCCATTTGAGATAATTATATCTCAATGTTTGCTGAAGAAATTGAACTCATGAAGCGAAATTAGGTTAGATTAGTTCATTGTTGTCAAACCGAGCGGTAATTAGTATTAGGTATTAGACCACGTCCGTGCTAATTGCTGGAAATAACCCACGATATGCCCCGAAGAAAACCGAGAATGGAGTTTCAGTAATAAGAATTATCGCCATTGTTCCGATCGCCATATAAGTACCAAAAACAAGTTTAGTCGTCGAGTTCAGGTATATTTCTTCCGAAAAAGTCTTGCGTGTTCAATTTGTCATTGACATAATATGTTTTTTAACACTTACAATGTGGGAAGAAAACACCGATGGCTGAACTTTTTATGTAATACATGTATATACTAAGCTAAACATCGAAACTTATTTGCAATGTTGGGATTTTTATGGCACATTGCATTTTCTTGAAAGAGTTATGAACAACAATGCCGGTGTTAATTTTCATATTCACTGGAAAGTACGCAAAATTCCGCGACTCGGTTTGACAAACACTTCGACGACTGCAGTAAAATGAGTTAATACCGAAAGTTATGAACACAATAGATATCGGAAGTTCAGAAATTCAATCCCTACAAAACAATAATTTCTGAGACGTAGTTGGGTAATTCATTGTTTTGACGGCCTTTACCACGAATATACATCGCATATATTATATTGAACATGTATGCGGTATGCGTTTTCAACTCTCGGTAAACCGGAAACCCCTTTTCCTACCAAGCGAAAATAGTATGCGGTGAGAATAACGCATCATGATGGCATCATTCCTTACAAAATTTGTCACTATAAATGTTCAAAATACGCAAATTATATCGAAACATTATAAAGTTTATTCACCTTTTCCCCTTATGACAAACTTCCGTCTTATATAATGTTGCACGTGAGTGAGCCCTTCGTGTTAAAATACCTCAATCGAATTTTATCATTAGTCATTTGAAAGGACCATAGGTGAAATCGTTAATTTTCAATTTAGCGTAGCCCACCATTTTTATACATACTGTGTATCTGATGGGGTAAATGATGGTTGGTCTCAATCCCAGGACCTTGAAATAATTCGGCAGCGATTTTACGACCAAGCTAAATCGCTGAGTAGCCACAAAAGAAAAAACAGCACCACATTTCATATAATAAATTTGTTGTACCGAATTAACCTCTTTGTACGCGTTTGCAAGGGTGTGTTCCTGGAAGATATAAATATAAAACTTGTTGAGAATTATCTTTGTTTATTTACTCAAATTATGTTTTTGTTGCTGCAAGAATCGTGTTACTCGTGATCACACACCCGCTTCCGTTTTCACGAGAAATGGGTTCGGTTTGCCATTTATCAACAGTAAAATGTCATCAATCATATTAGATCTAAAACAAAAAGAGCGCCCTGTCGCCAAAGTTGAGTAGGATTACCTAAAAATAAGCAATGAAATTACGGACAACCATTTTTAGCAATTGCCAGTCAAATCTTGTATTTTTCTGCAACAATTATATCTGCCTATCAAGTTAGAACATAATTTTTATAAATTGTCTCGTCTATTATATAGTCATTCCGCGATCACAATATACCAATTTGAAAGGAAATATATGAGATCACTGGAGGATGGTAATGAATGTTATAGCTCCTATTTCCTCGTCGTAATATTTATATTCAACAGTTTAATATTGCTATATGTGGCAAAGACACGCTATTCATAAAATCAGTAACTTCAAAATTCACGTTTAGTCACTGTGTAGTAAAACATAAAAGCATTCCTTTTATTGATTCCACAATCTGGGCCGCAAATTAAAAGCGTTCATATTATAACAAAGTATACTTAGTATATATAGTGATTGCAAATTAAGCGCTACCAGTATGTGCAAGGTATTACAAATAAACGTGCCGCCAAATTTAAAATATGCTCGGATTGTTGGAACTAGGGTACAGAGGACTCCTACTTGTTTACCAATAACACTGCATATAAATTCTTACGGACCAGTTAATAAATGCATTGAAATAGAACTAGCGGGTACTACAATGTTGGCCGGCCTCTGGTTTTTGTGGCAGCTAGCGCTGCATTGAAGGACATGGGCGGAATATCCTGTTCAGTATAGTCTATAAATATGAATTGACTTAACATCAAATGGAAATAAGATACTTACCATTAAAAGATTCTGAATATTTGATGCTTTTTTGCATACGCACAAACCGAATGCCAAATGGTTTTTTGTAGAAAATCGACGTTATTTACGTGTTTCAAAACATGCGTAATTCACATTAATAAACAAACAAAGTACGTGCGTTTACGCCTTCTCGTGAATAGCGCTAATGTTGTCGACTTCCAGAAAAGGTGTGCCCCGTCCGTGAGATCTCTTTGAAGTATTTTACAAGGGTGCTGAAAAGTCCACATCTCGCCCAATTTAATAATATATAGATATATATATCATGTTCATTTCGTCGAAGATCAAAGTCTGTTTTACGGTATTTTTATACTGTATGTAGTATGTATGGTATTCGGATTCAATTTCTGATTCCGACCACGAATTCCAATTTTATGCCAGCGACTGATAACATGCACCTATGAAAAGAAAACTAGAAGTGCGACATAAGCAGTAATTCATGTTATGGTACTAAATAGAACCTAAATTAGGATAATTTTCTCATGATTGACGTCTTGACCTTTTGGCGTTCTGAGAATATATCAAAGAAAGCAGTTTTTCTATAAAACTTGGCGCTTCGTGAGAAGTATTGTTCAGCAACTTGGGCAATTTGAAGGCGATACGATAATTTTGAGATTGTTCCAAAACATAGGTTTTGCATTTATATTGTATTTGTTATGAGATCAATTATCACGATCTGGGTTCGGTGAAAAATATATTCAGTTGTTCAAATCTGAATTGTGCAGTGTTTCTGGGGCAGAAAATTGTTTATAAAGTTCATACCAGGACACGTTTTATTTTTGTAAATTTACATCTTATGAACTTCAATAACAAACAAATCTGATGTAAAGAGTCACATAATATAAACAGCAAACAGAGCTTTTTATTCCTAGTTCGTAAATACTTAAGTATAACATTTTTAAAAAAAGAACAAATTAACCACGGTTTGTTATTGCAATTAAAACATTTTTAACAAAAATAGTTTGTAAAACGTGACATCGTGCTCATTATCATAATTCAAACACAGGCAATTTGCATGGGATTACATGACATCCTTCTCGCACGTGCAGCGCCTGATTACAATAATGTGCTTCGGACATCAAATATTTGAGATGTGAAAAACCAACACGATTTATAAACATCCCACAGGAAAACAAAAAATTAGTATGCAGAAAAAGTAATGTAAAATATAATATCCTAATATTAATTTTATAATCTAATAATTAATTTATAATAAT
This sequence comes from Styela clava, assembly GCF_964204865.1. Lineage (NCBI taxonomy): Eukaryota > Metazoa > Chordata > Ascidiacea > Stolidobranchia > Styelidae > Styela > Styela clava. Next base: position 9,073,324 of record NC_135257.1, on the reverse strand, counting down.
CTAATATGGTAATGGATCTATAGCAAACATCCAATAAACGCATCACGATTTTTGGATTTTTTCATGAATATATAAAATCAATGTTTTCAACTCATTTTGGCTTTTTACTTTGTTGATTGCCAGCAATCATGACGCTGTTACATAAACCATGTATGAATGGTTCAAAACGTACAGGCAACATCACATTGAAATATGACAGCACGATTAATAATCCTTTTTTTTATCCGTTTTTGAAAGTAAAATTCTCAAATATGATAATTTGATAAAATAGCATTGGATTTTAATTCATTTGAAAACATCTCACGTACCCAAAGGCCCATGGCATAACTGGTTTAAGTCTACTTCAGTGCGGTAGGCATTTTTTATTTTGCTGTTAGCCTGGAATTATAAGTTATTCGAGATTTCGACCACCAATACCAAATATTTTAGCTAGAAATAAACATTGTGAATATTTTCATCATTTTCTGTAGTTCATCGTATCTCTTATGATGCTATAAATGAATTTCATCATGTTGTCTGCAAAATCAATTTCATCGTTGTTGACCGTGAGCTAATCTTTTTATAGCAATCCAGCAGAATGTAAACACGATAGAAACGGCACCTCCATATTTGTGCATGGAAATTCAGTTTCTATTTTATGAACTCTACGTGTTATTACATCACGACCTTACCAACGAAGTTTGCATCCATTCCAAGTAGAAAATCTTTGTTTTGGTATTCTGTCTACAATTGAAAGACAAAAAGGAAATGATATATAAGTATATATATATTTTGGCATTAGCGCCCAGTTTATAGAAAATGAAGAAATGTTGCATGTACAAAACGTAAATTGAAATGCGATGTCATAGGCAGTATATTCCAAAGATAATTTGAATATACTGCTATGGAATTTGAATACCACTGCTATGGAAAGACACATTAAGATTGAAGACTTTTTATTCACAAGCTTCAAACAAATTTGTCGTTCACAATTCATCCAAAAACGGCCCAGAAACTATTTTCATATAAATAGAAAATAGGACAAACGCCAACAGCAATTAGTGTATCAAAAAGGGAAATGACCTGGGCGCGAACCGTTTCTGTTTCTACCTATAATGTATTTCCGTTAGGCTTCATATTATGATCTTAAATACTATTTTGATGTCCCATATTATTAACGATTGACGTAATGTATAATCAATGAACTCGGAAATAAGGACTTTTATCGGAAATAAATGCATCCGGTTTAATTAAGAAGAGAATACAACCGCACTGCAAACTGAACGTATGACAAAAACGCTTGTTGCACGCTAATTCAAAGAATGTTGGAAACGTCAGTGCATGTGTTAGGAATCTTTTCACACCGATTGAATTATGGAATTTAATATTTGAAAAGTAAGTAAGATTAAGTAAAGAAGCAAAAAGAAATTACAATTTCTTCGTTGCAGCACTCAGTCGGTATACCGAGAAATAGAAATTATCAATGCAGTGAATCATGAATGAAATGCCTCAAACTGATGCTATACAGACGCTTATGGTTCGTGCTTCAATATATCTGGAAAGCTTTGGATTGTACATTATATTAGAGATATTTTTAACCATGCACTCACTCGTGTAACTACAATATGATTGAATATCTCTTTCATATGAATGAGTATACTGTTCATATCTCATAACAATCTCTACCCAAGTCCCGTTTACTACTGAGACTATTGGTCACGACATTCAATTAGTTTCAGTGGGCATGGATGTCATTATCAATTGAGATAAAGTATCAAATATGACAAGTCCAATATCAACGAATACGCCCGATTTTTAAAGTCAAGATTAGACAGCATGTTTTGCAACCGTAAGATTTGTCAACTTTTTTCCAGTCATTTTTTGAATAGAAGGCTAATTTTGGATTAGATTCATGCATGAATGAAAAAAGTTAGCTTTCGTTGAAAATTGTCAACGAATTTTCGTTTTTGTGGGATTATTTTACCTCGCTCCACACAAAGCTACAAATATAACACGGAATCGTTTTGTGACGTTTTATAAATAAAACGAAATTGAAGGGGAAATTCAAGCTATAGTCATTCGCCCTCTGCCACCTAAGCTTACTAAGCATTTGCTAGACCACTGGGCATCACTATGTGGCGACAAACGATTTGTGAATACCGAATTGACGGTATAATATTGGGCTACAGTAATCTATCAGTTAACGCATAGTGCTTAGCCTTATGAACATGCTTGCCATCGCACTCCTGATAACCTTTCGTTGGTTAGCAAGTTGATCCCCCGTGGGACAAATATGTACATGAGGATATCTGATTTCATCACTCTCGCGAGGTGGTTGCACCCGCTGGTCTCTCACAACTTTCTTCATCATACATCCCTATCCGCCTTCTTAGTACCTCGATCAACTAACTGTTCAACTATCGACATAGCCAAACTTGATCGGTAAGCGAAAAGAAGCCGCGCTTTGTCATATGATTGAGTCGTCCGTTTAATCGGCCGCCCTGTACACAGGAATGGTTCCATTACATTTGAACCCACGTACATTTGAACACACGACAATTGCACCTGCATACTATTGCACCTATGAAAATTATTTTTGTTTTACGGATATTTGAGCCCATACTAACCGTAACCCATGGGTTTTAGCACCTGCATATAGATCGAACCCGCGGATATACACATGGGTTGAAATGTACGTGGGTTCAAATGTACGGTCAGCCACAGGAATAAATAGGGAAATAATAATCAGTGTAGAAATCCATCGGATTTTTTAACTTATGTTTTTTTAATCTCGTTGAGAATACACGAGGAAGACATCAGCAAACAATTAGCTTGAGAGAAATAATAAATATTGATTGCGTTGCCCGGGCAAAAACAACGTTAAATATTGATATTTCCAAAAATTTGTGTCATACTCATATGTGCAATCAAAATTACATTTATTGTGAAGATTCTAGATGCAACGTTTTTGCGTTCCAATCGTGATTTCGGAAATGATTCATTGATCTAATTTTACCACACGCTCGGTTTGACGCAAGTAGCCAGCATATGGGAGGAAATGAGGCGGTTACAATATTTTTCTTGTGAGTAATGAAGCAATATGAATTGAGTTCATCATGTCCCCTTAGTGTCATCTCAGAGCAGCAATGGTTGGAACAACATCGCCCTATATATGATAACTTATTGTTAATAAAAAATATTAAAAATAGTAAACGTGAATCATCGTTATAATGGTGACTACGCGTCTTGACATTCTATTCAATAAAGTCCGGGGATATGGAAAATTTCACAAGCCACTCTCCAGTTTTTATACAGATATGTAGAAATTGACCAAAAGTGTTCAGTAAAATAATGCTTTTTCAAAGCAAGTAACCGTATCTGGGGCATTTTTTAATTCGCTGCCCAAGTCTTATCTAATGCCCAAGTCAAGTGATTGATTCGCAGTTCTACAGACCAAGCTAAAGCGATAGAATTATCCAATATGTACAACAAAATGCTTTTCGTTGATATTTCGATAATTCAAAACGGAAACAACATCTATTTCAATAATTAATACCGGATACATTGATGGTGTACTATTTACATTTCTTGATTGTGTAACATAACAGAACATAATAAGTTATTTAGACAAAACGCAATAACTTTTGTGCGTCACTGAGCAAACAAAAACACAAGTTTAAAACAATACTCTGTGACGCTAAAGCCACTTAACATTTTAGCAATTGAACTATTTTTTTACTTCTCAACTATTTTATTTGTTAATTGAAGAGCTGAAACGTTGTTGCCTTGTAAAGGGAGTTGATCCCAGTCGGTACATAGTCACATACAAAGTTTATTTTTAATAGTAATCGAATGTACAGCAAAACGAAAAAAAATGTTTTGTGGTCACGATTTCAGAGTTGGAAACAACGTTTCGACAAATGGCTTTTGTTTCAAGTACTATTCAACCACGTACTTCTGCATACTAACAACACCATCTTAACAGGTCAAGGAATTCTCAACAGAAAGCAATTTATAAGACAAAGTAGCAGAGTAGCTCAACAAGTACGAGTAGAAGTGGAGTATCCCAAAATAATTGAATTTGGCAAAAAAAATGGAAGATTTTTTCAATTATGTACTTAAAATCTTGGCGGCCATTTTAACCTCGAGTCTTTATTGTTTCCGGAAAGGTTGAACAAATACAGTTACAAAAAATAATATTAGATTGTATCTACGGGAAACCCTAAAAACAGATTCGAAAAGTGGCAGTGTACTTTATGTGAATCGTGAATCCATAGTGGATGGCTTTGACTAAATCCCTGGTTCGATTGTGTCGTCAATTGAGTCGTGAAATTCGTGAAATAAACTCAAAATTTCGTATTTAGTCTTGTTGGGGCAATTCTGAACGCTTCACATTTGCAAAAACACTCGTAATCAGCAAATATGTTAAAAACTTAACGAAGGAGAGGAAAAATTAGTTACAGGGTAAATTACATCAACTTCAGAAGCACGTTTGATATAGTTATAATTTGTCGATAATGGCGCATAAAAGTTGCAACCTAGTGCCACAGTAGAATTTACCTGAACGTCTGTAAAACGCAATTTGCCTCGCCATATTGAAAATTGATAGCGCGCGTAATCGTACTTTCTTATTACAATTAGGAAATTTGTATTCGTAAACTACAATAGCAACGTTGGTATACGAAAAAATCAAGACAGGATGCTTATTCTTATAATTGTATGCACGATGTCTACAATCACACAAGGTAAGACAAGTCTGTTTTAACCTGCTTCCAGTAATTGAACTATACAACATTTACCCTCCCATGCAGACAATTGCATATAAACGAAGCAAGCTGGGGAGATAAAAGAATCAGTAATTTTAGCCGAATAAACATAAACGGGATCAACACCGAAAATCAAACGTCTCGAATGATATCTGCATCGCATTTTGCAAAGAGTTTCGCTCGAACGAAAGCATCTCCTTGATTTATTGATACAGTTGCTTTACTCATTTTGGAATGAGTATATCAAGAATTGAAGCACAAAAGTTAGGGGGCAATAGATAGCTAGCCATGCACATGTATAGCCCACCTGGAAAAATACGTCCATATGCATTTCTGTTTTAGGAAACTGTCAAGAAGAAAATGCGAATCAAGGTGGGTATGATTATGGTGGTTACGACTATGGAAATAGTCAGCAAGGTGAAAATCAGAATTATGCAAACAACAATGGTGGTTACGATTATGGTAAAGGAAATTACGATTATGGTAACGGAAGTTACGATTATGGTAACGGAAATTACAATTATGGTAACGGAAACGGAAGTTATGATTATGGTCATTATAACTATGGGAATGGAAGTCAGGATTATGGTAACTACAACTATGGAGGGAACGGCAGTTACGATTATGGCAACTACGGTGACCCAAATGTCGAACAACCAAGTCAGGAAGCAAGTCCCGCAAACGGTAGGGGCTGTCTATTTAGAAGAGTAATGTTGTTATGTTAAGTCATAATAATATTGTATTCCATATTCAGCCAAGTTTACCGAATGCGGAGGCCAGTTAACAGAATCAACTGCTCTTTTAAAAACTCCTCACTATCCAACAGAAGAGAATACACAGAGCGTTTATCCGAATAGTGCATATTGTAAATGGTGGTATACTGGAAACGAAACATCTTTGGTTCGGGTATGACAATTTTGAATTAGTATTATAAGATAAAGAATAGAATTTTTCCATCAGGGCTTAAAAACTGAGTGATACCAAACAATGCATTCATCATCACAATTGTGACATGCATTATTCTGTGCCTCATCCTATTTGCAAAGTGTATTTCTTTAACTTTATTTACTTTATATACGCAGTGCAGTGAGGTTACAGTAATAATATTTGATGTTTTTATACAATTTTTCAGTTCAAAATGTGGGATCTCGTCATCGAAATTGGCGAGAACGATTCGAATATCACGTGTGATTTCGATTACATTAATATTACTATCACAAGTATCGGATCCAAGCGATTCTGCGGGTGAATATCAACATTAGTCATATTTCATTCACTTCCATCAAATACGCCTTGATACAATGGGGTTGGTAACGTGATATACAATATACCAGGGGTCACCAACCTTTTCGAAGCCGAGGGCTACTTTCTGGATACCGATTAAGCCGAGGGCTACCAGTTCAATGCCCACTTTAAAAAAAGCATATTTTCTCGATTAACATTCAATTATTGATAATTAAGTGATCACCACAATAATATCTTCGGAAACCACAGGTCCACAATGTACCTACTTTTTTACTAACACCCTGTATAACCCTAAGATGAAATGAACTTAACACTTGTATTGCCGAATGTTACATTTACAAACACATTTAACTAATTATGAATATCTTGTTTTCAACAAGGAGAAAACCAAAATCGAACAAATCTGGTTTAATGCACTCCATCAGTAATCCGGCGTGTAACTTGACACTGTAACTTTGAGCGGGTCTTGCAGATTTTAATCAGTAAGGCGTATTCCGTGCTTAGTTCATTGTGAAGTTCATGTCTAAAAATGTTAATTCACAAAGATAGCTTGAACCAAACACTAATCTCGTAACATAAGATTGATGTTTGGGCTATTTCTGCCCGTACTTCACGGTGATAAAAGGAAATCCACCTCCCATTCATCGTGAAAATGATATGTTTTCGTTCGTTTTTCTTTGAAATCAATAATTGTATTATTTGCATTGCTTCTCCACAAATCAACGACACGAAAAAACGCGGGTTCGTGGAAGGTGACATCTGTGTGATGTCATAATTGGGAGAGTAATAAATGATCCGTCACATTACTGAGGTGAAATAAAACTAAGGATGATTGTTACCATAATAATTAATATAGTGTTATTACCAGTTCCCAAATAAGACATAAGTGTGATTTATACAAGACTAACAGGACAAAAATTAATTGATATAGCTTACTTACAAGCGCCGTTATTAAGCTTATCTTGGAACAGACCTGCGGGCGACTCATGTGGTGGTCTTCACGGGCGACTTGGTGCCCGCGGGCAACGGGTTGATGACTCCTGCATTATACAGTCAAAAAATACACCGAATACGTATATGACATTTGTTGCATGCGTGATTGACTGTATATAATATGATTGGCTGCATATGTATATGTATGTCTTGGCTGTATGTGTGAACCTGGTCACCCATAAAACAGGAGACACTGCTAATCAAAATATTTGCTTTTGAAGTTTGTTCTAAATATGACAAACACACTAATGACTAATGTGCAAGCTAAAAGAATGAAATATGAGATTGTTTATGAAATGTACTATCTTTTCATTTACTGCTGATAACTGTGAATTTTCTTCATTTTTAGATATGAAACACCAGAAGAAGAATACAGAGGAATGGGCTCATTTACTATGATATTCGTATCGGATGCTACAACCAATTTCAGAGGAATGCAGGGGACATATCAAAGTCTGTATTATGTGTAATCCACTTCACCTCTGTTATTATGTGTATCATGAAAAGTTTGGGCCATATTATAATTAGCAATAATCTCCTACCAAAGTATTCCAAGACGGATTAGTCAAAGCAAAGCATTGCAAAGTATTTGGGAATCGCCTCTATACTATTTTTACAATTAGGAAAATTTGGAGGCGTTATTCACATTTTGTTAATACGGGCTCGGAAAGATGTCTTTAATCGCATTATATATATATACTTGACCCCGATTAAATTTGAAACTATAACATTAATTTCCCCATCTATTCAAATTTTAATACAATTTCATACTTTTAACCTATTCTGAAATTTTAGTCACTGAAAATCATACTCCATGTGATCCGTCTCCATGTTCTCAATACGGTGAATGTGAGATTCTGCCAGACCTTGTGAGAGTCAAGTGTAATTGCGAGGATGGGTAAGTCATTTGAATGATTCAAATTTACAATAGCAAAAAGCTAACTTTTCCGAATGTATTTAAACGGAGAGGTAATATTTAACGCAGGTTTACGGGACAAAAATGCGATACTGATGTACAAGAATGTAATTCTAGTCCATGCCAGAACGGTGGAACTTGTAATGATAAAATAAAAATAAATCATTACGAATGCAACTGTGCCGTCGGATATAAAGGAATCAATTGCGAAACAAGTAAGTTAAGCACAGGTGTTATTGTAGCTTTATTATTCTATCATATATTTTATTATTATCTTATTCATTTAATATTATTATATAGTTTATAATATTGTGGTAAGAATTATACGAATGCGTCTGTGCGACTTAGTAGCTGGGATGCGAATTTGTTGTGGAATGATTCAGTTTCTTTCTCTATTGTAACAGATTTTTATAATATTTTTTCCAACAGAAATTCAAGACCCGTGTCTTCCGAATCCGTGTAAAAATGAAGGCATTTGCAGAAAACACTCGAATACGACATATTCATGTGATTGTACAGATCTTTATAAAGGAGATGCGTGTGAAATAGGTAACTCTAAATTTCGAAAAGCATGGCTGCTTTGGAACTCGCCATCAGTGAAAAATAATATTAAACATGTTATACCAGAGAACACTCAGAGCAGGCTGGCGCGGAAATTTGACGAGCACTAAATTCCTTCGCCTAGTCTAGACGAAGTTCATATTAAGGTCGATAAATTGTAGCTATTTTCATTTTCTGGAAGTTTTAATAATTTCATATACAGTCTTTCGTTCTGGTAGCATAATTTTTTTTTGTTTAACTCTGATTTAGAATTAGTAAATATATGTATATATATATATATATATGTGTGTTATGAAATTCATACCAAATACCAAAATCAATCTCAGAAAACTTTCCACCTTGTCATTCTTCACCTTGTAAAAACGGAGGAGTGTGCTTGGATTTCAAAGAAGAAACAAAATATATATCCATTCCAAATTATGAGGGATCTTCAAGTCCGGGCGAATCCCTACAAAAAAAAGCGCCTGCTGAATATTTTGGATTTAACTGCACTTGTGATTGGAAACACCGGGGAAAACATTGTGAAATAAGTGAGTAATGAAGTTTTTATGTTTTACGGGGACAACAATAGTTTCAATACCCTGAAACATTTGCTGGTACAATTGATGGTACTTGTCCTTGGGCGATATAAAAAAGATACATCTTACGGAATAACCAGTCGCTAAGCGAGATACGACGGTGATATAGGCCTAGGGTGAGCTTCAACCGATTGATGAGTTCTGTTTGATTATTATCATAATAAAATCAAATTCAAAAAAGTTCAAATATTTGAATATTTCAGATTCTGGATGTGGAAATCCAGGAATTCCAGGCCTGGAAGACGGGTATTGGTTTGATCCGAATTCTACTGTAGAATTTTCTTGTGTTGAAGGGTACGATCTGGTGGGGAAAGCGAATAGTACATGTCATGCCGATGGAACGTGGTCTTCTCTTATGCCAGACTGTGTTGGTAAGTTTTATTTCCGTGATGGTGAACTTTCGTAAACTCCGGAGGTAATATTGAAACTGGTGTAAGTGAAACGACCTAATCATACTTTCCAGATGTAGTAAATTATACACACCTAGTTCAAGCTTCAGGAATATCCCTTAAAATATGCCGTAATATACATCGTCTCATTAATGAAGTGAAATGCATTTTAGAAAACCCAGAAATGGCGGCAAGTAAGCAGAAAGGACCTGTGACACCATGGTCAGGTGCGATGATGGCGTTGGGAGCAGCGTTCATCGCAAATGCAATAGCATTTGCTTCTTGGATGGCAATAAAAGCGTATGTGTTTCAATGTTATAGTTTTATCCAACTTATACGTATATATATATATGAAATATGAGAAAAGCTGGTAGTCATAAAAAGCGTACAGTGCGTAGAATATTACCTGCATTGAGACATTTTCCAAACTCACTCTTAAATAGAAAAATGTGAAAACAGACTTGGCACAAACCCAATTAATAATTGGAATGAGACAAATAAAAATTCCCCGACGGAAGATTCTCAGAATTCTATCCAGTTTCTATACGTTATCCTCGGTCGGTTATGTCTTTGTATTATTTCCGATGCACAAAAGTGGCTGACGAGGACATTTTTAACAGGTTTGTCACACACGAATGGACATAAGTCACTCCCTAAAATCGAAAGTAAAATCTAGACCACAAGATGGCCTCTGGTTTAAAATGACAGAACATTGAAAAAGTGCATTTCTGAAAAATGAGACACATGCTACTTCGGTTTTACTGCGCGATATTCAGATGTGTAATAGTGCGAAAGGACGCTCAACTATTGGGAGATTCTGGTAATCAATAATTACCACCCGGTATAGCAGTGGCGGTATTGTGTTTGTTAAAAAATAAATAAGCCTCCTCATTTCACGAGTTTATCAAACACTGTACCAAGATTTGCTTTATGTGATTCAGACAAAATATTTTTTACAGTCCATGGAAAAAAGCTGGAAGAATAATTAATATTTCTCAAGCAAGTTTGAAATCACTGGATGAAGTTGATCAAGAATCTCAATATTCTGATGAGGACGAAAGTGACGATGATGATGAATCAGATGATACGACATCTGCAGCTTCGCAGTCTTGCTCTGAATCGGGCTCATCAGATGGAGACAGTCAGTAACAAAACAAAATCCGAATGTTCATGCTTTACAGCAGTTCACCTGGGCCATTGCTCCCGACTTAAATAGGCAGACAACTGGTTCTGACATTCTATTAACCCCATCAGGTTTCGCATCGAACATCGCTTCCACAAGTCTAATGGAAAGAATCCAATGATCATACAGAGCTCATGGGATAGTCTTATCAAATGAATCTTCCTAGGCTGATTTTACTTCAATTTGTCATACACCGGACTTATCTTTTAACGGCACAGAAGCCCATGCCAGTGAATCCCAAGTGAGATCTTAAATACCAACACCTATACTATGGGACGCAATCCCATCTTGATATATCAGCAAAACAGGAATCACAGGAACTAGCAAATACTTCGCCCTGTCTTCCTAATTATATGGCAAACTATGGTCTTCGCGGGGATAAGGATCCGGTGTGGACTAGGTGTAGTAAACCAGGTGATCTTATCGTTTCAGATGCATAAACTTGTTTGAGAAAGCCTTAAATGACTCGTTACACGATTCCGGGACAAGTCCTGAAACCGTTTCGCAGGTTATAATTCACATAGAAGTCAAGATCCGATGTAGGGCTGCAAAGGCAAGAGTATTTCTAATGCTTGAATCACAAAATCATTCCCCAAATTCATAGTAATACAATAAAACTCAACAAAGTACAACGTCCCACATATTCTTTATTCAAGTTCTGATCAGCAATTCAAACAAGGCACATAGCTATTGAAAACCTCCAACAGATATCCTTGATATATAGTTCCTTCATCCTCCTGGGTAGTTATTTACACAAACAATTAAAAATTTCTCAAGACTTCTCTGCACTATCAAAAGCTTGAGCCATGAATATTCTTCCCAAACTTTGAGTTGTAAATGTATTGACATTTCCGCAAAACGCTTTTACTTGTCCTGTTGAAATATGATATATAAATATATATATATAGTTGAATGAAATAGATAAAAATAACCAATTCGTTCTGGTCTTATTCAGAGAGAATCTTGAATGCTCAATATACATATAATGAGATTATGAAGCAGAATCCCGTGTTGCTGAGGTATTTATTTGTAAAAAAAATAGTGCAAGTCGGATCCAGTTTGTATTAACATTTTGTAATATCAATATGAGTGTAATCCCAGCTTATGAATTTGTTTCAAAACTACAAACTGGGGCATAACTAATTCATTGAGGAATTGAAATAGTCATAGGTCTCTGAACAAAATACCTGCAGCTAAAGTGGCATCAATTCTTGGTGGTTGGGCAACTGGTTTGAATAATTTAGACAAATCTTCTTCAGGAAGTGGATCTTGATCGTTTTTCTTCCTCTGAATATTCTCTGCATTTCTACGCTGGATATGAGTATTCTGAAACACAAATTTTTAATGAACTAGACTGAACAAATTTATGAATAGAAAAGAAAACACAGTTTAAACTTACGAGGTATTCTCACACCACAATTTGGAAACAATGGTTTATTTCTGGCAAAGTGACTATTGTTTTTGGGAAGAACTGTTCGACATCACCTACATGATTTATAATCAACCCGAGGCCGCTTTAGGTCCAGAGCTCTAAACGTTAAGCACCCATGAAGCATTTTGAATCCTTATTTAGTGTTCACAAAAGAAGTCTTCACAAAATGACTTTGCGAAGTGTTAAAGAGGGATTCAAAAACTAACCTACTTTGAAGGCATAACATAAAGAGAATAATATGTCAGTCAAAGCATATGCTTTCATGGTATTCCTAAATGAGAATTCACCATATGTTAATAAGTGCAATGATGTTATTAATACTAACTTTGTTATATTGTTGTTTCCCAACTGCTCTTTGATATTGTACAAATTTTACACTTTCTTGAGTTAACTCATCAACTGCTTGCATTGTCAGTTTAAGTTGTCTCTCCAAACTTGTACTAAAATCGAGAACAAAATATGGTAACGAAGTCAAAATACAAAATATTACTCATCAGGTTTATACTTACTTGTGAGCAAGATTCAAATAATTAACTTTTTCCGGTACTGGATCTTCATCTTTTACTTTAAACAACATGAGTCCAGTAAGAGGTGAATTTTTGATTTTTATAGGAACTTCCTCATATACATCTGTGAAGCCCAACTTCTGAGCTTTAAGGCTTAAAATAAAGTAGAAATCACATTACCTTAGCTGAGAATAGTACAATAAAATACCGGCAACTATGAGAGAGGTTTTATCCAAATCCAAACTAAACGAACAGCTGAGAGTATACTTGACAGACAAATAAGATATGGACACAGGACACTAGTTTTTTTTGTACTCCTGAAGTATGTGAACCAAGATGGCGGACACCGGTACATAGTATGTTTACCAGTTAATTTCAACTACAAATACTACGGGAGTCACTTGGCTAGTCCTCGAGCCGATATAACTAAATGAGTAAAATTGGAATAAAATTATGGCCTAACCCTCCCTTGGAACACAAACTACGTTCCGGTGTCCGCCATCTTGGTTCACATACTTCGAGAGTATAGATTATTTGAGATTATCCATGTAATGGAGAAAGGAAGTTTGAATTAGAAATAACAAAAATTATGAGGTGATTCTTTGAAAACAATCGAAGTAATTTTCTAACAAATGACAACAACAGAAAACAAAATAGAAAATAGTGCATGAAGTAAATGGCTAATATTTAAAACCAATCCTATCATACATATTACAGTGTATGGGCATATAGCAACCTCCACACTACTGTTATCATCACAGCAATAGTTATTATCTCCTTATGAGTGTAACATATATTTACCTTTCTACTGTAAATTCACCAGCTTCATACAATTTCATCATTTTTGGAGTAAGACGGAAAGCTTTTAGTGAAAGATTTCCTTGTCCTGTTTTCAGTGGATCTAAATAGGATTTTTATGTCAGAGTAAATACATTATTTCATACACAAAAAAAGAACATTAATTTTTGATACATCATACATTCAATACATAGAAATCCGAACATTAAAAGCTATATAAGAAATCTTACCATATATTAGGACAACAGATTCTTCAATGGCATTCTGATATGAAAACTGGGATTCTAGGAAAGGTCTGTTGATAAAATTTCCATGAAATGATGATTGATACCATCCAACATGTAAATGATCTATATTAACATGACGTAAACATCTCATCATATCCATCTGATATTGAACTGTAAAGGGTATAATAAGTATCATAAGCTCTGCAAAACTTTCATCGTGATACTACAACATGTAATTCAAGGGCTTCATTATATTGCTAGTTTTTTTTTCTGAATTTGAGTAATTAAAAATGTTTAGTTTGATAGGCCTACTAGTTTTATATTCATGGGATTCATAAGTTGAATAGCAAAATAAAAATAAATAGCGAAAATAACAAGAAAAGATTGCGACTTGGACTGTAATCCCTAGTATATTAAAAGAAATAGTAAATATATAAAAAGATAAAAAAATTAATATCAATGAGAGTATGCACAAACGAACATCCCAAGCCCTATGAAACTTAATATCTCAAAAAAATAATAAAAACCAAATTAAGAAAACAAATTATTTAGTACTGTAACCAACCTTCATCGAACTCTGAATCTTCAGGGACACGAGGAAACGGAAAACAGTTGGTGACTTCTAAAGTCTCCCCAACAACAAGTCCAAGTAATACTCCCTGCACAAGTTCTGGTCCGGTGTTGTCCTCCTCACAGTGTTTGATTATTTTCATGACAACCTGTGTTATAAAATGAAGTACATAAATCTTGGTGGTATGGCGTATCGTGCTAAGCGTTACAGCAATAGGAATACGCTCACCACCGCACCTCTGATTACCCTGCGTGGGTTCTCAGGTTCAAATCCTGTTGGAGATAATTAAAAGGATTGCTGGAATCCTGGGGGCCTAGGGTGGTTAACATAACCGCTTCACATTTACAGCTTCCTCCACCACCAAATCTGCAAGTCAATGTATTTGAAACAAATAACAGGCTAACAATCCCATACAACATGGACTGGTAACTGGACGAGAGGCTGAGGTATGTTATATGATTAAGCCGTCTCACCAGATTTCCTCTCCCCGAGATAAATATATGTAAATCCTAATAAGTCATTTTATGCAATTGTGATGTCTACTAGGGTCAGAGGCAGTGGTGAGCTGTAGCCGGAACGCACCGGAAAGGCATTCCAGTTGTTGGACATTTTATTGCATTTGCGTTCCTGTTGTTGATTTAAAATTATGGTACAAAAAGTCGATTCCTCTGGTAATCTTAGTTAATTAATTCATGTTTTGTTACATCATAATTCATAATTCTTTTTACATCACATCACGCAAATAATTAGTACAGCAGTAGCGCGTCATAGATGTTTTCCGGACCATTGACCCCATAGAAATTCATTTTATACCTTTCTAATAATAATGTTTGTGTTGAATTGCTATTAATATTCTTGTAATTTTACACCGACATATTTCAGATAATTTCTTCATATTTCCTTGCAGTCCTTCGGCTCTATCTTAGGACAGACAAAACTTTCTGTAAATGTTCGCGTTGTGTTGCAAATATATATAGGCCTATTACATTTTTGCAATTAGGTGCGTTCCGGTTGTTATGATTTTTCCAGCTTATCACTGGTCAGAGGGTAGACTATACACTAAAGACATTATAACAGTAGAATTATTATTTTACATGCAGACATACCGGTAGTTACAATGTTCCATTTCCTACACCTCTTTAAATATACAATAGAGGTCAGGCATACATAGACTACGGACATATGGTACGGTACCGTGGACTGGTGGAGTTTTTGCAGGGTACCGATACCGGTATTATTGAGTGTCAACCTTCTGAGTTTTCAAATATAAAATTGAAAGGCATTAACTGTAACGATTTTTTTATCTAAAAAAAGCAACAACTTACCAAACCATCTATCTGAACATTTTTAACCGTTGCTCCAATTCCCAAATCCATCGCAAAGAATCAATGAAAAAACAAGGGAGACCTGCGATTAAAACTACAAAAGCCTGCAACGCGCAAAATTAAGCAGCTGTAGTGTATGCCAAAGTGGCGTATGCGACCGTGACATGTGTCTGTAGTATCACTGTTTGGTGAAATGGCGAAATCAAACTGTATCCCATGCGGATAAAATTTCAGCTTCAATAAAAGTTGAATACGATTGTTGTGCAAGTATATTGTGATTAAAACACTCTAAAAAGTTTAATTACCCTTTATAGTTTAGTATTTTGTAAAATGAAATTTTGACGATTAGCAAACCTATTCACACATCTGAATTTATGAACTCGTTATTCCCCGGTGGGAAATGTAAACAGTATTCCGCTGGCGTCTCACGAGTACTGTTTTTTATTGTTGTTCCATGTGCCGCGTCCGGTAGCGTATTTTCGACACGAAACATTTAACCGACCAATCGTTTCTAGGAGCCAGCGCTCACTGGTTGCATATTGTTGAGGGGGCGTCTGTATAATCCAGGAGAAATGCTAAAGGTAGATATAGATAGTTTAGGTACGACTAAACTCTTGACTTTTTGATATTATAGCCTTCTAAGCTAAGTTATACAAAACTCATCTATTTACAGCGATTTGTTGGATAGGCCGTTTTCCTAGGCTAGCTCCTTGTGCTATGCAATGAAAATATATATCTTTGTGCTATGGCTGTGAAACTGTGCTAATCGTAATTTTGTTGTTTTTATACAAATTTATCCTACAGTGGACAACAAATATGATGGGAGGATCACTGTCGAATCATTTCATTGTGCGTGGAGTCGTGGAGTGCGTGGAGACAATATGACTTTAAAATCATTGCCAGATGATGAACTTACAGTACAGTGAAATACTGCCAGAAAATGACAAATCCCATATTCTAACTTAGGGTCGTCCAACCTTTTTGACTGAAGGGCCACATTTAGTTTACTATTAAGTGCGCGGGCCACTGCAATTAAAGTTTCTGCTATAGAATTCCCAAGCTTTTCAACAAGACGAGAACCGTCTGTCTTGACAAGCCTATTTTTGCAAACGCCTTTTTTTTATTTCCGGACATGAAACATTGACAACCCGAAAAATACATTTCTTAACGAATTTTCAATCTGGGGCTAGCTCGCTTTTATGTATGTGCTATGGCTTTTATGTATATACGTAGCGACTATTGCATCTTGAAAGGGGTGGCAGAGCGCATTTCAGGAAAATAAGCATATCGTTTGTATCATATCTTTGCACATTACATCACTCGAATGATAAATATACTCAACTTTTTTTTTAATGAATTCTAAAGAATACAGCGCGGGGCACTCGAAATACTTCCGCGGGCCACGGGTTGGACGACCCTGTTCTAACTGAATCTAACAACCCTTATCTAGTATTTTGCATTCTCAGAAGAGTCATTTGGACAGAGAGCAGTTTGGTTTATATCACGAAAGTTGGTAGTTTAATCTAATAGCTGAAACACAGCCGGTGCCTGGAGTTCAATTGTGAATTAAATATTTTTATCTGAACATAGCATTTGCTGTTGCTGTAAAATATTAATGCCAAAATCCACATCGAATGAAAATATAGATGTTTTATTGAAGACGCCATTACGCACAATAATTTTACAAGGAGATATATGAAAAGCAAGTTATCCAGTTTAAATGATGATAAACCACGTTCGGTACCAACAAACCACAAGACAATAGTTCGCTGCGAAAAACATTATTACGTCCCGGTATATCATACCTGTACGGTGACTCCAAAATGTCGGGTACCACGTGTCCCACTTCTCCTGGACACGTGGTACATTGGGGCACGACATTTTGGAGACACCCATTACTGTATATACCATATCGTTCATTCTAAAGAGCAGAGACAATTTAATTCATACATTATGATCGAAACGGCATGGTTGAAAAGTGAAATTTTGCCGGAACTGCAGAAATGACATGTAAAAAAGCTAGTAATATATACAATTTATAGTGTTTATAAAATAACAATATTGTCAAATTTATAACAAATAAAAGAAATCAGCCACATGTCTACAAGCTTCGTTTTACTTAATTCAGGCCATCTAGATCGGCTCTATTATTGTCGCTTTACAAACGCGTTTTCTCTGCTCATACCCAGTGGGTTCCGAATGCCAAATTCGTTCGGATAAAAACATCCTCCATTGTCAAAGTATCTACCATTGTTCTCGACAAAATCTTCAACTCCGTCCGTCATTTCAGATTCTCTATAAGATGGTGGGGGCATTCGAGGAAAGGTGCTCGGAGCAAAATTGACCGCTTTGCTCAGTTTTCTGTATGAATTCTCTGATTTCAAACTATGATTAGGCCTTGTTGTCCTCTCAGATATTTCCTCTTGATCACGTGATTTGTCTGAGGCAGTGGAAATGGGTCTTTCATGATAAGGCCTGCATAAAATGATTTATAAAAAACACTGCAATTCTATTGCATCTTTCTAGCTTATGCCTTATTCAATTTTATGGTCCAAGTCGGACATAATTTCATAAGAGGGGCTAGGGCTTGATTTGCTTGGTAAAATTTATTACAAAATACCTGTATTGGTTCGCATAAAAATCCGATTCTTCCTTCTTTGTGTCACTTTCATTTTGCGAGTGTTGGTGTACTGGGGACGGCGTGAAATGTCGGCTATAAGAAAGTACCTTTGGAGAAGGAGATTCTAATGAACCATTGTTATCTAATTGCAAAAACGTGTGTCCGTTTTCTTGCCTGTCAATGTATAAACGTTTCGGATATATAAAAAACGTTTCCAACCAATGATTTGTGGTTTAGTACCTAATATAAAAACAGCTATGAGATTGTCTCTATTCGAAAAGTGTTAAAATAATAATGAATTGGTAGTGAAGACAAAAAGTTACTTAATAAACTAGGCGAAATGAGACACAATTGTGTATGTACCTTCTAGCAATCTGCTTCGTAACATTATCCTTCAAAAAAGTTTTGCTTTGTCGACTTTTGTTCCATATTGATTCACATTTTGGAGAAGAATCTGGAAAAGTTGTAGGTGATATTTTCACTAATATCATTTTAATGATGTACTGGCCAATACTACACCATGCCTGTACAAGTTGCAAGAGAATAGTTGTCCAGTTTATTAGATTTAGCAATAGGATTTTTAGGCAAAGCTTACATTCTGTCGTAACTATGAAAATTTGAAGTTATGAATCGGCATGGTTTTGCAAAAATATCATTTAAATTTTGCCTAAATCGTCAATCTCCTCGTGAAGCAATATATAAACTCACTTCCATCAGGTTCAGACCGAGTTACCGGTTTGTCAACAAATGGAGTTCCTAGCCGATTGTTTCCGACAGATCTCTTGCCTCCTGGCGAAGGTGATTCTGACCTGAAAAATTCCGTAATAATATATGCATAAACATGAAGTTGGCTATGTAATCCAAACAAGTTAGAAATTCCGTTTATCTTGCAATGCTTCCATGACCTATGGACTTTTTACCTTCGTCGCCTTGGAATGACTTGGAATGTTTTTCCTCCATGCTTTGTCTTCGGTAGCTCTATGATGCGATCTAGTTGCGTATCTTCCATCAGAAGATGTGGAAAATTGTATTTCCACACGGGTTGCCAAGGGGATTTCAAGTCTTTATTTCCGGCAGGTGACGGTTTCTTTTCATCAGACGGTTGATGCAGTGACATATCTTTAGCGACGATAGACTTCATTTCAGGCATTGTCTTTTTGTTCTGCACAAGTTCCCAGGGTGATCGGAATTTAGGTTCCAAATCTGCAACTTCATCTGAGCGTTTTGTATGCTTCTTGTTTGAGGGGCTTGCACCATAGTCGGGTTTCTTGGCGTCCTCGTGCGCATAGGGTGGCATTTTATTTCCAGTGTTCAAGTTTGGGCTGCATTCTGAATCCATGTATTCATCTGCATACATATTTTCGGCAAAATAGTAGGGATAACACGCAGGATAGGAATCATTTACAGGTAATCGTTGACTACTTGCGATGTGTTCCGGGGCGCCACCTTGAGACAAATGCTGATCTTCGAATTGAAGGCCTTTGACGTAATCATGATTAAAAGGAAACCTCCCGTGATGCTGATGATAATTTGGATCATCTAAAATAAATGTGAAAAAATGTTTTCCGTTGTTCGTGTTGAATGTCGAATTAGGTAGTAAACTGAATCATAGCATTTCGGAATTCTGTTTCTGAGAATAGGATACAATTTGGATAAAAACATACGGTAGGTGACGAAGGGTAGGGCTAGGGAGCTGAATTTTTATAAACGAATTTGTAGTAAGTAATTTAAAGATCTAATGGTAAATTGAAAACTGTAACCTTGAATGGCACTTATAACAGAAATGAGCAACCTAAACTGCTTTTTCGTATTAGGTCTTTGAATACATAACATGCTGCCCTGCCTTATTGTAAAAACGTTATTGTGTCGTTTATTAGGCGGTCGCATTTATTGTTTGAAAATTCAATTATTGCGCAAAGGACGTAACACGTTTTGCGTTTCTTTCGACACAAGGTTATTTTCACTCAAATCAAACATTTACCACAAACGAATTAAAATTTTTTTAACTATTTTACACGAAATTATTTGCCTTTGCTACTTTTATGTAACTCTAAGCTAATTCACAATGTCTAAGTTGAATATTTTTTTAGTTAAATATTTCACCTGGTCCCTTTTGCGGTTGCTGGGAATGATGACGTCTTTGTTCTCGTCCGATTCTTTCTCTTGGAGATATTGTTTTGATGGGTAGATCTTGATGATAATCTGGAGGTAAAATAAACAATGAAAACAGAATAGTTAAAATCGAAATGCAATTACGTCGGTGATTTCAAATATAATTTATGCAAAGTTAAAGATTTAGCAAAGGTCATACTAAACTAAAGATCTGTAATAGATTACTTGGAATGTTATTTCGTTCCGATAATTCAGTTATTTGTTCTCGCGGAGAATGAGTTTCTTGGTAATTCGTATTTTCAGCAGCATGTTCCTCGTTTCCAGAACTTTCTTCTTTTAAATCGAAATTAGGTGAAGAAGTTCTGTCCTGTATATACCAGAAATTTACTTAATTTAAATTGAATGTGAACATACTATGCGTTTTATTTAATGGGGTGGCATCTCAACACAATTGAAGTTGAATTCAAGTACGTACAATAAAGTTGAAGGACTGGAGATTTACCAATATTCACGAGTAAATTCAGTTAGAAACAAGGAATTACATATGAATTGTATTGTAATAGGTCGGCATAAACTTAATGTGTTTTCAATAACACTTTTTGGAGATATAAAGCTGATTATAACGTAATTCCACAAAACAGTAAAAATTGTCATTGGAATGAAGGAATTTCGATTATTTCAACTAACCAATGCTGAAATGACTCTAAATTGGATTGTTTTAATTTATGTACATGCTTCTTGTCAGTCAGATATGTTGAACATTGCTATCTATAAAATCGTTTTTGAATTAATAAAAATACGCTTTGACGAAAGTATAAAAATCTTGGTAACCTTTAATATTGGACTATTCAATACTGATGATGATTGATTTGCTTCTGGGGTATTCATTTGTTCGTTTACCGGAAAGTTATCGTCACCAATTTCATTAGGAATATTTGCTGAATTATCTTCCTCATCACTATCAACGGGATCCTTAATTTCGGTTTTTGGCGATTGTTCTAGGTAAAATATTAACATAGCACTCGGTTGAAGATTTATATCTCTTGAGTATTTACATTACACGAAAGATTACACTTGTAGGACTCACCAGTTGTCTTCGATTTTTTGCCCTTCTCCCGGTGTTTGCGATGCTTCTTTTCTCCATGAAGTTCTTTACTTCCGGGTTCATTGGCTTTTGATTTGCCTCTCCTTTTGTGCTTTTTCTCAATATCTCCTTCTCCTTTTCTTGGTCGTCTTTTCTCTTTCTCATTGTTATCTTTCTTACCTCTCTCTGATTTGTGCTTCCTTTCCTTGTTCTTTTTCTCATCGTCCATCTCTGTTTTCTTTTTCTCTTTGTGCTTTCTCTCCTTCTTGTCTGTTTTGTCACTGAAATATTAAATACATTAGATTGGCTGATCTACAAATATAAAAAACGCCATAGGTAAAAAAATTTCATTACTTATTTTCAGCAATCTTGTCATCTTCTTTCGACATCAAATTGTCTTGTTCGACGTCACTGGGTTTTGAATCATCTTCACCAGCTAGAAGATCTTTGCGCTTCTTTTTCGGTTTGCCCTTGGATACAACTTCCCCATTTTCCAATTTTCCTGCTTTTGATTTTTTGTTTGCCTTACTTGGCGTCTTGTCAGATTTTGTGTGCTGACCTTTTCCATTCTCTATTACAATAAAATTATAATAATCATAATAATACGATTATAATAGGCCAGAGGTAGGAGTGATGTGATTTCGGTCGAATAGACCGCCATTAGATCAAAGCATGAAAAAGGTATAGGTAAAAAGTTAGTGTCTAACACAGGCAATGCTATAGACAAGAAACCCAGACACGTAAATAAATGTATAAATATGCGACTGTTCCACATGGTCTACACAATTTTTTTATATTCTGGTTGAGGTCGTCAGCATAAATTGATATTATCGGTATATTTACTATTCCTATCTTACTATTTACTATTACTTGGCCATAGGCGATTCTAAAAACAGCGGGACCACATGTTCGCTGTGTGCACCAATTCACAACTGATGAATTTCAAATAACAAAGTAAAAACACCTTTGCTCTTCTTCTTTTTCTTTTCACCCTCTTTGGTGATACTATCATCTTGCGTAGATTTATCATCCATTCTTTGAGTGTTCTCCAACGAAATGTCCTGAAGATTCCAAACAACCACAAATAAACCAGCATGTTTAGTATGATGTTCGACAGTTTGTGTTCGATACCTACTTACCGCCAAATTGTTGACATCTTGGGCCTCCTTCGTACTGACACCTGACCTCCTCAAGCAGGAAAACACAATAACAATGACGATGATACACAGTATTAATATTCCTGCTGCAGGAGTTATGGAGAACAGCATTTGTTTCAACGCATTTGCTTCTGCCTCGGATGTGTCATTACAAGTTCTGAAAGAAAACTACAATTTTTTGATCTTGTATACAAAAGACTTTGCTTATTTGAATCATCTGTAACATTATAGATGAAACTTTTACAGACAGGGCATTACTTTGAAATTAAAGACTATAACAATACTCACTTTCCTAAATAGCCTTGTCGACATATACAAGTAAAAGTATTAAGTCCATCCATGCAAATACCGCCGTTCTCACAAACTGAAACTGCGCAGTCGTCTATATTGATTTGACACCTTTCTCCAGAGAAACCCACAGCGCATTCACATTCAATTTTATTCTGTGTTTGTAAAAGATATTTTACCATTTGCAAAGTGTTGTTGCTAACATTTTGTATAACCAAGACCTGTGTCGTATCAGACTTTTTATCATTTCATTCTCATGAATTCGTGAACGATGTCTTCACGTGCTGTTGATACAATTATTTGATACGACCACAAAATTTGTTAATGGTTGAATTTATATTTCACTTTGGCTCCTAGAACTTAGTATTTTTAACGTCTACTGGCTGCTTATCTAAAATTTCTTTCGCAGAGAGGAGATCTTTATGCCGAATGAGATAACAGCGTAACATTATTCAAACGGGAATGTTGTTAACAATTTCAATAAAAGAGGAACCGAATAAATGGAAGAATAATGAAACACCATACCCCGTCTTCACTGCATTTCCCACCATTCTTACAAACATCGATTGAACAAAGTTGTACTTGATTCTGACATAAATTTCCAGTATGTGATGGCGGGCAATGGCACCTAGGCGTTGATTTTCATTAGCTTGGTTAATTTAATAAAAATTGAGATGAAATGTTACGCCGACGGCAAATGCGTCAAAAATGCTACTGGCGACACGTTCAGTAACAGCACATTGTTGTTGTTACTTTTGTGCAGCCATTAAATATTAGCTTCAGTTTTTATACGTAGTGGGAAAAATAAAAATACAGCTGAGTTTGGAACACTTTATATAACTTGATTCGAAATATAAATATTTCAATATCAGGCAATTTGTCACCTATATGAATTAACACCACTTTCACATGTTCCTTTATTTAAGCATGGATTAGAATCGCATTCGTTCACATCGACTTCACAATTGAGTCCTGCAAGATATTAAAGATGATTTTCGGATCATTATAATATATTCAACATTGAAACAATAGTTTAGAACTTGTAGTTTTATGTAGCTTTATGACTAAAAAAATTGTACGAAAAGAGGCATGCACTAAGTTGGAAGTTTGCGTTCGTGATATAACCGTGTACTTTGAAATTAGACAAGCTTTTCTATACATGCCTAGGTTGGATTAGGAATAGAAAGTAGCTTTTGATGAAATTATCACTTTTGATATGATATATAAGTGAAATATTTGGCGCTCCAGAAGTGTACCGATATGGAGGTAACTAATTTTGTTCGCCCACTTTACATCAAGTTGTATTAAGGGATTGAAACCTATGGGCAGGGGGGATATTCACTTGGCTAACACAGACAGTATCCGAACTCGTAAGAAAACTAAAATGAGGAAAATCGGAATAAAGTTATGGCCTAACCCTAACCTGTTACATACACTACGGGAGTAACGATTTAAGAATCGCTTGGGTTTATTTTGATTTGAATTCTATTTCTTCTAGCTTTCGAGCATGTAGTCATCAACAAAGACATGGTATCAATGCTCTTTTGACAATTATATCACAATGTCATATATAAGAGTTAATAAAGCTTGTACTTAAATTTCGAAGAAATAACCTAAAAAAGCATCTTAACCTTGAAATCCAGCTATGCATTCACAAATATATTTATTAATCAAATCAACACATCTTCCTCCATTTTGACAAGGTATACTTCCACATTCGTTTACATTCTGTTCGCATCTTGTTCCTTCATATCCAGAAAGACATGAGCATGAATATCTATTAAGAAGGAATTAGGTAATTAGCGCGAACACATAAAATATTTCAAATAATACAGATACTAAGCTACTTTCCCATGATTGTGTAAACAGAATTAGGCTTTACGTGAAGGGTAATTTATCTGGGTATTTTCAATCAACATAATGTTCTTTCCATAACATTGAACTACTGTACATAGCATACCCATAGATAATATTGAAAGGATCAAACTCGATGGATCATTAGGAAAAAAATATTTCTCCATATTATGTGTCGAAACTATAGGGAATAATTCAGGGGTGGGCAGGATTTTTTGGTATAAGAGCCGCATGTAGCAAGTCAGTAATATGTGAAAATATTCGTTCACTTTGTTGACACAATTTTCTTCGTTTTTACAAGGATAACTAAAATATGAGAGAAAACAATAAAAAAAATTAAACATAATTACACAACATAAATTATATAGACCAGATTTTACTAGATGAAAAGACTTGATAATGCTTTCCACCATTCCGAAAAATGAGTCAAAATCTTTAAAACTATAGAGGCAACGTGAAAGAGGTATGGAGACTTAAGATTTTCTATTAAACCAAACTTAAACGAACGCCTTATCTTTGTTTTGTATATACATCCCAGTCGAATTATTCCCTGAGCTAATTGAAAAATAGTTCACCTGTTACATTCGTTTATATCTAGCTGACAGAAATCAGAAATATGTGAGAGCCGCATTATTTTTGGAATTATTAATATTAGAGCTCATTGTAAATCATTTCACATTGTAACTATTGTTCAATGTAACACATTGTTACATTGATACTAATTTGGGAGACGCGAAATAGGCGTTTAGGCTATTGACTGCAACAACATCAGCAATATTGTTTTTTTCACAAAATACAGTCAGATTATGGGTGTTTAGCAAGAGCAAAATCCCATGATATAAAAAAAAATAGCTTCAGTTGATGCATCGGATTCCTCGCCAAATGATATCATAAATTTCTGATGTCTTTTTGGTAATAATTTGAAGTCATTTAATCTGTGTTTCCTATAGGTTTTTGTGATTTGTTTCATAGTGACGTTCGACATTACTGACTTTATTCTGTGTAGCTTATGAAAGATTGAGCATGAAGGTTTATTTTCTTGACTAGTGAATGCGTATTCTTCTTCCCATTCAGACTTATTGACACCTATGTTTTCATCTTCGTATTTTTGCTTCTTACTTGACATATCTCAAGTGAGACTAACCGCAATCAAATTGCAATGCCGCCAACACAGCAAAATACATTTGACCATTGTGACGTAAGATTTGTCGCTTGACTGATTTAAAATTCTACGCAACAACGGTTTTTATACTAAAACATAAAATGTCTTAATCATTGATGGAAATTTCTTCCACCGCTTAATAAATTGGAAAAAAGTACACTACAGTTCCTCTAACTTAAATTCGGATGGTAATTAATGCTAGCGAGAAAAACCGCATAAAAACTCCAGCGAGCTAGCCGCGGTTTGTCCACCGTTGGAATTTAGTCTACAAGTTGATTTCAATAAATGCTGCACTATATAAAAATATTCGTGTTACCTTTGTGAATGATCTTGACATGTACCATCATTCATACAGGGTGAACTCTGGCATTCGTTGACTTCAATTTCACAAGTATTTCCTACAAAACCAGCAGCACATACACAAGAAAACGAAGCGATTCCGTCAACACATGTTCCTGCATTCTTGCAAGGCTGACTCGTGCATTCATTAACGTTTACCTATAAATTATCAGAGCACTTTTCCAACACATGTATTCCGGCTTATTAGGAAAAGTGATATTTATAGTCCAAACAAAATAAAACAAATTTATTTTGCCAAAACCCTTGCATATACATGTTCTTCCCATTGTCTGTCATAGGTTGGTGCAAAAACGACTTAAAATTCAATCTAACGGTAGTTTGATGAACAAAAGACTTTGAAATGGAGCTCAGGCGAGAAAGTGAATCTATGTTCATTCGATCTGTAGTGTGCAATACGCTTTATTCACCTTTCTACTTAATTACGCGTAACAAAGGTTGTATAAAAAAAACTTCATACTTCACAAGTATCTCCAATGTACCCCGATGGACAAACGCAGGAATATTCGTTCACTTTGTTGACACAATTCCCTCCGTTCTTACAAGGATAACTAAAATTCATATAGACCAGATTTTACTAGATGAAAAGACTTAATAATGCTTTCCACAATTCCGAACAATGAGTCACAATCTTTAAAACTATAGAGGCAACGTGGAAGAGGTATGGAGACTTAAGATTTTCTATTAAACCAAACTTAAACGAATGCTTCATCTTTGTTCTGTATATACATCCCAGTCGAATTATTCCCTGAGGTAATTGAAAAAAAAATAGTTCACCTGTTACATTCGTTTATATCTAGCTGACAGAAATCTCCGGAATATCCATCTTTGCAAAAACAAGTAAATTCTGCCTCCATATCAACACAAGTTCCATCGTTCTGACAAGGCTTAGATGCACATTCATCTAGGTTGGATTGGCAGAAATCGCCACCGAATCTCGGTGGACACTCGCAGGTTGCACGACCGATTTCATTTTTACAAGTCCCTTTGTTCTTGCAAGGGTTATTAGCACACTCGTTTATATCCGTTTCGCAGTTTGTACCAGTATAACCTTTCGTGCAGTGACATCTGAGAGAATGGAAAACTCTGATTTTTATGCCCTTTAATAACCGATAATAAAAAAACGGATTTTTTAATTTCGACTTAGAAAAAGACAGTGAGACGGGTTAAACGCGGGGGATGAAAGGGTAAACCTGTTATGTCAGAATCATTTCCGGAATAATAAATCTCACTACATACCTGTATTCACCTGGTTTGGGTTGAGAACACGAACCTCCATTAACGCAAGGTCCGCTTATGCATTCATTCACATCAACTTCACATAACTTTCCATTAAATCCTTGACTGAAAACAAAGTATTATTTTCAATAATATATTTTAAATTGCTCTCAATGGCCCAAACGCACCAGGAAATCGAATGTTGAAAATAATGATGGGGTTGTAAAATTATATAATTATTAGAATTATATAATATCAAGATTTTTAAACCCAGGTTCATATGTTTGAAGTCAGTTTATCAATAAAATTTTGTTATTCCTACGAATTGTGGAAATCGAAATAAATAATACTTAATTCCGTCAAATAAAAAAATGATAATTCCAGTATTAACAGTAGTTTGAATATCATGAAATATATAAATATTACAACGAAATTTTGAATGAAATGAAAAGTATGAGATCCTAAATCTTATACATTAGATGAAATTGAAGAAAATGGGTACGAACCCGCATTCGCATTTGAATAACGGAGATTCATCGATACATTTTCCTTCGTTTTGACAAGGATTTGTGCCGTTACATTCATTTATATTTTCCTCGCATAAAATTCCACGGAATCCTTTGGTGCATTCACAAGAAAATCTGTACAAGGTTACATAAATTAAATGACCAAAAATATATAAAAAAAAAAGAACAAAATGAATCGCTTGTAATATGAAAATCACGGCACTCCATAAGTGTGTGTACCAATATGGAGATAACTAATTTTGTTCGTCCATTTTACATCAAGTTGTATAAAGGGACTGAAACCTATGGAGAGGGGGTATATTCACTTGGCTAACACAGACAGTTCCCGAACTCGCAATAGAAAACAAGGAAAATCGGAATAAAATTATGGCCTAACCCTAACTTGATACACACATTACGGCAGTACCAAAATCACTTCATAATCGACAGAAAATACGAATACTGCAATGTAACTACATCTTATATCTTACCTATTGACTTCATCCCGACATAGAGCACCGTTTTGACAAGGTTGTGATTCACATTCGTCTGTTTCTATTTCACAATTAGTGCCAGAGAAGCCGATTGCACATTTACAATAATATTTATTTCTCCAATCAATGCAATTTCCTCCATTTAAGCACGGAAATGAAATACATTCTTCAATATCTAAAAATGTATACTAGATAATCAATAGATTCCAACATTCACTTTGCATTGCATTGAAAGCCTTTGTTTTGAACGAAAGTAAAGCAAGTGAAATAAAAGAAGAAGGCCATCGGATCACGTGCTCAGAAAACGTCGGTGGTTCCCTTGGGTATAATTTTCGACATTGTGATATTAAATTATAAATATAATAGATAAAATAAAGAAATTGATAGAATAAACTGGTGGGGGTGAGTAACCTTTTTCACAACGTTGTCCGTAAAATCCTTGTACGCATCTACATCGATACATTCCTATTCTCGGTGTCTCGCATGTTCCTCTGTTCGGAATACAAGGAGAACTTTCACACTCGTTTATATCTTCGCTGGGAAAATGAATATCAGAGTTTTAACTTTACAGAAATCAAAATTCTATGAATCCAACGACAAGCTTTAATGATCTCCTGTATTCTGACCTTGAAACAAGCCTCTTCTAGTAGTTTGCACGAATCGCCTTTAATTAACAGAGCAAAATGATTGATACTATTTTGCACTTATAAAAAAACATTCTAGAATATTCTGTTCAAGATGAATTTACCGAAAAGG
Organism: Styela clava; assembly: GCF_964204865.1. Taxonomy (NCBI): domain Eukaryota; kingdom Metazoa; phylum Chordata; class Ascidiacea; order Stolidobranchia; family Styelidae; genus Styela; species Styela clava. The sequence continues at coordinate 9,044,247 of NC_135257.1, read as the reverse complement.
ATCTGCACTGAATTACTATGGAACGAAAATACAAATTTTAATAGCATTTTACAGTAAATCAATACAAGATGTTTTCTATTGCATGAAATTATTACCTGCAAACATCACCAGTCCAGCCATCCGGGCAGTCACAATAAAACCTGTTAACACCATCAATGCAAATTCCATTGTTCTGGCAAGGATTTGATATGCATTCATTTTTATTATATTGACAAATATCTCCAACAAACCCATCGGCGCAGACGCATCTGAAAATTCAAGGAGAAAGTAGTACGACGTTATATATGTCAAATACGGCGCAACTGTTCACCAATTGATATGAATTCGAACCTTTAACGACTAATTGACACTAAAAAGCTTGAAGCTTTCTATTTAACAATATGGCATTTTTTGCTTTGATAACTAACCCATTTATGGACGACACAAGTTACTCTTTAGCTGCAGCGAGCAAGTATACTAACCTTTGTCTGCCATCCTGTGATACACAATCGCCATTATGAAGACAAGGTTGGCTGCTGCAGAAATCTTCTTCGTCACAATTTCTTCCAACCCATCCCGGACTGCAGTTGCATTGATAGCTAAGTGATATATAGAGAATTAAGATTCGTCAACAACAAAAATATTGTTACGTCATAATTAGAAAGACAACGTCACCTATTGGATGATGTTGAGATCATAGTAATGATCCTCAGACAAAAACCAAATCATTGAATAAAGATCACACCTATGTATAGAATTTTTAATTTGAAATTAGTTAGACTTATAGAGTGAGGATATTGATGTTTAAATGTTTTGATTCATTTCCATGATGGCTTCTATCACATATTACGCGCTTGGAAATGGCATAACATCACGTTGCAATATACAATACAATCGAATGCCAAATTCATTCCTCGCCACAAATTGGAAATTTATAAAGTTTGACGATATTTCTGACACATATCAACAAATGTTTACGCTATAGATAGACTATATATTTATTATATATATATATATATATATATAGTTTATTACTATATAGTATATCTGTCTTTATTAGGTGACAACCAACATCAAAAAACTCACCCGCTATCAATATCAATGCATTTCCCATGTACACACGGAGAATCAGCGCAAGATATTGTCTCTCCGTCCCCCTAGAAATTACATAATGCAGTTGGATGAGAATTTGTAGGTGTAAAAAGCTCGTCTACGAATTTCGTTTCAAGTTTAGTGTTAGGGAGGTCAACTTTAATGTTAAATTGGGACGCGAAAAGTATATTTAAGTATTTATTTCGAAGCATAAGATGACTAGAAGTTGAGTTACGAATTCTCGACTAAAAGAGATCAATGCTGCACCAAATAGAAATATAAAATAATATATACCCATAAAAATCCTATTTACCGAACTATCTGAACTTCTTTTTCGTCTGTGTACCTCGTCCACAATTAAATATTCATTTATACTGTCTTCAATCCAGTGTAATAAACCATTCATCCATTTTAATAAAATTCCCTCAAAAGTGAACCAGAAATCAGTATTTTCTTGAATGCTTCGAGTTCGATATTGAGATTGACGACTTGAGAATAATAAGTTTGTTTTTTTGTCGATGGTTGAGTAATTTCCTCGTTGCAGTACGATCCACACCAGAATGGTTATTGTGATCGCCGCGCAAATATACTTCAATGATCGAGTCATTGTAGAATGTAGCATAACTTGAACTAGGTCAACCACTATAACGCCTTTCGTCTAGTTCAGATCTCGTCTGTCTATTAGAGAAGCTTTACAAATTCGGATGGACATCTGAAAAAAAGAATGGTGTAGGCCTATACAATTTTTCAAAAGTTTAGTATCTATAATTCTTCTTTTTTAAGCCCTTCCATATTAATATTATAAAATGAACAAACACACATGCATAGATACATGGGTATCAGTGATAGCAACAAGCAAAATATTTTCCTGGCGGAAGTTTCAAGACAATACAACTACACTCACTCAATTGAAGCCTACGTGTTTGCCAAACCATCGCCGACACAAACTTTCGTTTTTAGATCAAGTACTCTTGGATAACCTCACGACCATATATTCCGATTTTAACTTTACTTAAAATTTCTGCTTTTGAAACATGTTTAACAATATTCTCGTTGGCGAATTAGTCTTTTAAACGACTCTGCCACTCCGCGATTAGACTTCCGATAAGCAAAGCTAAAACTTATTTCTTGTGTGGGAGCAGTTGGCAATTGTCGAGATCTTAGAAACAATGAGCTTGTGAATTTTTGGATACTTGACTAACTAGTTAACGACTCTTCAAATTGACTTGTGTAATTGAAAACTTGCCAAACAAACCGACTGTTTTCCGAGAAATAAATAGAAAACTGAAGGCCCATTCAACAAAAAAAATTCTTTTGTTATACTCGTACTCAAATGTAGCAATCAGACAGGATTTTGAAGCTTTCTCGGAAAGCTTTAAACAAAACAAAATTCAAGGAGACAGGGTCTTTAAAATCCATATTAGAACGATAAAACAGTTTTACATTCGGAAGCTGTCATACCAGTTTTCAAAATGTTCAAGTCCATAAATAACTGTTCATATGTGAATGTGGTAGATGGAATCATTCAATGAAAGCTTTGACTATAGTGTATCTAATCCAACATGTTTCTGTAAGTCTACCCCTGAATTTGCTCTATAGCGACTTCACTTTTGTGTCGTGAACTAAAGCTTCCCAATGGCGCGTAGTGCCAGAGGGGATTCCTGGACTCCTCACCTCCGTATGGTGGCTGACCAATTCCATATCCGAAATGGGCTAGCAAATGGACAAGAGATAGTGGTTCGCCATAGGATCAAGTTGTTTTATAGGCTTTCCTCTACCTCGGGATAAAGAAGACAAATTATCCAAATATCTTCTATCCCCTAAAAAGCTCGAAACAAGTACATATTAGCATTGAGCACAAGCATTAAACCTCCCGGTTTCTTATTATTACTCGTGTGTTTATTGTGAATTATATATATATATAATCTGTACGTTTTAAACCTTGTCTAAGATTTTGCTTGCTCTCCTGATTTCATTATCAGTTTTCATTTATTTGTTTTTATCAATCATTTTATTGCCTGTATGCTGACAATGGAGTCGAAATAAACTTATACTTATATCATACCACAACCCTGCCACCCACAAAATCAACTGCATTAAAATAGATATTAAAAATATCCAAATAATACAGTATTTAAACGCAAGTGCGGAACAACTTGATGACGAAGTAGATGAAGAAATAAACAGGACAGAAAGTATGGTGCTCAAATCTCAAATACATACCGTAAGTCATTTTCCGTACCAACGACTATAAAAACCAACTTAACAATTTTTCAATTCCTCAAAAACAACTTCATATGTACATAATATCAAACCAGTATTTCTATTGACTGATCTGCACTGAAGTAACAGAAACTGAAGACCAACAAGAAGCAGTGGACGAAAAATGCATAAAAGATACACTTGACTTCTCATAACAAATATCAATTGTACAATCTTGAAAACAGTAGTAGGAAACATGTGGTAACCTAATGCAAGTGAATGAAAAATTTGTGTACTGTTCACCTACATAAAGCATTTTCTGTGGATCAAGCAAGTGGCAAGGTCTTACCGTTGATCATAGTATCCTTCAGTTGAAACAATAGAAAGTGCACCATCGGACTGACCCAAGTTGAGTGAAATGACTCACGTAATAGAAACTTGAGGATCCGTAATCAACGACTTGATCTAAACCCCTCAAATCGCTGAGTGAGGATGGAGATGTTAAGCCTGGGAGTTAACAAGCCCGGTCCTTTTTTCAAATTTGTAGATTTTAAACTCCCTGTAGGGAATTTCAGATATCTGGAAGTCTGGTCGATATTAAAATTAAGAGGTTCAAAACACCAAAATTATTATAGTCAAAACGATGCTATCCCGAGGTCAATGTCATATTCCTGATTTAGGGGGAAGTAATTCCAAAGCCTTGAATGGTATAAGAATGGGGTCAAACTAAACTTTACCTCTTTTTCACAGTCTCCATGATACATTAAACCTTTATGTAGGTCTTCTTTCTGTGATTACTATGACGGTTTGATCATTTCAATCTTAACAAATCTATATTGTAAAGAATCAGTGTTTCTCATTAAAGCTAACAACGGAATATGCGAGTCATTATTAAGTAATAATTTCTTGGAATCTTCTTCACTCAAAATCTTTTGCAGCTTTACATGTTTCATTTGTCTCAGAACAAGAGTTTGTAATTTTTGTGCTGATATGAAGCCGACACCTGCACCGCATGCATGTGAAAATAGAAAATCTCCGCTAGTTACGTAACCAATTATCTCCCTCGATGGTTGAACTGGGAATGTTTGAGGTTGTCCTTTTGATACTGATACTGAAGTGTGAGATGTACTGGATGTTTCAGCCACTGGTTGAGTAATGTCTTTTGAAAGCAATACCTTATTCTCAGATTTTCTGTCCTTTTTTCTTTTTGCAGCTTCTTGTCTACAAAAAGCACAATATTAAAATTTCCATAAAACATAACAATACTCAAATTTCATGGCTTCCACCCCAATCAGCTCCACGCATCTGAAACGAATGATTGATTAGCTATCCCCATATCTGGCATGGACTGTAAACTAGAGTGACTGATTGATTCGCCAAATCAGCAAGCACCTCATTATATTTTTTTCCCGCCCATGACCATGATAGATACAAAAGTTCCATTTTTTATGCACAACGTCTTAACAAAATATAAGACTAGCCCTTATTACTATTATTTGACTTTTTCAATTACAGTGGCTAAATTGTGTCAGGGGTAAAGCTGTCATTACATATTGAAAATTTTGATCTTATTCATCAAACAGTTTAGTTTAGGATAGAAATTTCATAATTATCCCGGGAGAGCGCAAAACCGATAAGACATCTTAATCATATGGCGAACCACGACCTCGCACCCGGTTACCAGTCCATGTCGTGTATGGGAATAGTCAGTCAGTTCTTCGTTTCAGATGCATGGATTTGATCGGGAAGCCGCAACTAACCAGCGATTAACTAAATCACCCTGAGAGGGCGCGGATTTCAACAATCCTCTTGCACATATTCACCCCACAAAATTTAAACAGGTGGAGGGTAATCAGAGATGGCAAACGTATTTCAAATGCTTAGTACGACGTGTAAACCGTATTAACTGTTCCAGACCAAATTAGGAGTAATAATAGCCTCCAAAAAACAGTAGATATGACTAACATTCAACATCAAATCAGTCTAAAGTTACCTTTGTTTCCTATAAGGATCCCAATGACTCTTTTCACATGGTCCTGCAACTGATTGTAATCCATATTTATATAGATCAGTTAGATCATTGCATAAATTATCAATATCATCAGATGATGGCTGGCACAACATTGATCGAGCAAATGGAATTCCTTTGTTAAGTGTTTTCACACTAACACATATAAGATGTTTGGATAATGATTGAAGATGATCCATTTGAACTATTAAAATATGAAGTACTTTTCGTATTCTCAAATTTCTCATATTATAAAGCATCTTCGATGAACAAAAATTCTACACATAACAGAAGTCTCACTCACAAATCATTATACCTACAATGCATAATATTATTGCCCATAACAGTAAATTGAAGACTATCACTAATATTACTGATTGTCATTCAGGAAAACTTCTTCCGTGTCTTTATGAACAAAGACACATTCAGGCACTACTAGAGTAGCATAACAAGAATAAAATAAGACTGAACTAAGTTATTCAAATATTTAGGATAGGATAGGATTTACATATTTATCCAGGGGGAAAAAAGGCTGATAATACAGCTTACGGTAATCATATTTTAAATTATATTATTTATTTAAATTATTACCGTTTGATGGAGATTGTTTGTATTCAATTTTTTCAGTAATCCAATTATTGATAGAAATAATTTCCTTCATGTCTCTGATCACATAAATCTGAAAAATACATGTGGAAATGTACAAAAAAACATTATGTACTGAAGAATGGCACTGTAAAAATGGCATCATGAGAAATTTTGCAGTAAAAATAGGATAAAACAAATCACTGAATTTTCAACCAGAAAAAGTGATCGTGTTAAGTGTTTGGAATATGCTTGCCACTGCACCTCTGTTTACCCTGCATGGGTTCAAATCTTGAAAAAGATAATTATGTGTGAGAGAATTGCTGGACTCCTCCCGTACTAATGGCCGGTTATGGCTTCCTCCACCATCAAGTCCATGCATCTGGAACAGATGCACAGAATCTCTAAATTTCCATGAACTTCCAATAGGAATAAAGTGTAAATGCTGAATAAAAACTAACTTGAGGAGCCATTTGCATCTTCGCATTTTCTTGTTGCTTTTGATACACACCATCATCAAGAGCAACACTTTTCTGTTCCTCGCAACTAAGTGATGTTTGTTCTTTTTCATCATCAATGTCAATTTCTAATTTTAACTTTTTCTCAGAGACAATATTGTCTTCATCACTGGCTGATCGCTTCAATCCCTATAAATGATAAAGCATATGAGAATCACAGATCGATGCAAAAAATGTGCAAGTTTGCTTTACATCACAAAATGATGTAAAATTACCTTTTTCTTACATTGATGTCAACTAGAAACAGATAAAAAATTGATGAACTTCGAACAAAGCGTATAGTAGAAACAATGAAAGTGCTGACTGACTGCAAAATCAGTGCAGTATTGACAAGTTTTGCAATATAATTTGTAAATATCTCAATAAAACCTTTGTAGCAGCATCTTCAGTAACTTGCAATGGCTCTTTTTTTAACAATCCATTCCAATCTGGTTGAAATGGACTAGGTACAGCAAGAACACTGTAGTTTGGTCGCTTGGCTGGTGGTTTTCTGTACACGACAACAAAATATATAAAAAAATAACAAAAGAAGCGATCCACAAATTTTGATGACATCATCGGCTCATCGCACATCAAAACTGAATCCATTGGAGCCCACCAAAATTTTTAAAATAAACATAAAAAATGGCCTTCCAGCGACAAATACAATCCAAAACCCCTGAAAATTTTAAAGCAATTGGTCCGGTAGTTAATGGGAAAAGCGATTTTCCCACAAGAAGACGAAAAGAATGACTAACAAGAATAACAACATAATAACAAAATGATCCATATGTACACTTGGTGTCCATAAGAAACACTTCAAAAAAGCATGATAAATTCATAGATTCAATCAAGACAACACCTATGATAAAACATGAAGTAGACAAGTGTAAAAAAAATGAAAAGAGCTTACCTGTAATATTTATTAGCTAGTTTATCTGCTTCAGAATTCCAAAAATATCTTCCACTGTCTGTATCAGGAAAATCTTTGGGGAAATGAGGTGACAAACATTCCTGGTGATGTAAAAACACAAGTTATGATCAAAGAAAGTTGAGATGTTAACCAAAAATAGACTTAGCCCAAAAAACTACCTGGCAATCACTATCGGAAACATTTCAAAATTTATATACTTTTTAAATATAGAATAAAGCAATTTAAAAGTATTAAATACACTCACCAAGCTGATAGTTTGATTTTCTCTCAAAGCACCTGCTCTAACACGATGATAAATAATTGGAATCCAGAAGGCAGTTCCCCAACCACTTGGTAAAGTAATATCCCAACCTGATGCAAAATCTCCAGTTGGACCAGAATGCACACTGTTCTTAGGCTGGCATGTTGCATCTTCATTTGTTCCAGTTTTGATTGTAGTCAAGTTCCTACCTAGAAAGTAGTTTTAAACTTTAGAGCAACCTTTCCTCTCTTTGGAGGAATTTTATCATTCTTGGAGAGAAATTTTGATTTGTATTTGCCGTAGTATTATCAGTATTCTTTGGTTCTTTATTATTACTGAATAATAATTATTTATGCACACATTAACTACTTGAACAGTACAAAGGCGGTTGATTTGCGCATAACACTAGCCAAGGATTCATTAAAGGTCGAGCAAATTAATTAGTTATATGCATAGTGAGGGAAGAATAAAGAGTTCCAAATAGGGGAAGGGAGAAATTCAGCAAAAAAGGTTGGAAGAGACTGCTTTAGAGTAACAAATAGCAAGATTGCAAAACATAATTTGGTAACTAGCAAACATATTAAATAGGACGGACAAATAGCATATTTTTTTGTATTTTCGCTGTGACAATGTACTCTGCAAGCTCTATTGTTTCCCTAATGAGTTCTATTTTTAAAAGGATCAGAATTTTCCAGTTGGGTGGTGGAAATGGGGTTTGAATGCAAGATATTTAAGATTCAGCGACGTTATAGCCAAACCTATGATCAAACCATCGGGCCGGTTAATGCACATTAGACATAGAAAGCAAAGAAAATAAAAGTCTAACCTTCATTTGGTGATTTACGAATAATAATAACTGGTATTGTCGTATTTAAAGTGCTTTCTGATACTACTTTTTCATTTCTTTCAAATTTCTGTTGGCGTTTTCTTGTGCTTACGATATGATCTGGAATTCTATTCTGTGATACCTGTAAAGCAAAATAATTTTACGTACAAGAGAAATTTGGTATTAACACAATTTATAATAAAAAGCAGCTATTCCCCTAGATTTCAATTTTTATATACCGGTACTACTTTAGAGCTGTTGTTGTTGCTTCATTCAGTAATTCAATTGTCTCACCTTGACCTATCAGATTTAGGATAAATATAAATGAGTGAATAGCAGCAAAATAAACAACAATGTTTAAAAGCCATAATAACCCAAAACCAACCATCTGATTTCAGTTGAATTGTTACACAGACTCAGTACATCCATAAAAAATAGGTATTCACTATCACCTGATTTCTGATATCATGATCCCACAATGGACTTCTACACAAAGTAGTTTCAAAATCATGAGAATGAGCATCTGTTAAAAACTCTTCACTGGGTACCTCATCTACATGGCAGGATTGTTCTTCCATGGACTCTTTCAATCTCTCTAAATACAGAGGAAATAGGCATGTCTTCACTTTTTTATATAAAAATAATCCATCGATAAAAACTTATATATTATGACTCCTTCACATTCACATATATTCCTCAGTTATGTTATTGAAAAACAAATTACTTGTATTGAAATTGAATTCATTCGAAAGATTAAGTCGCTTAATGGTGAGTGCTATGATCATTTTTCAATTAAACCGAACAAACATGTCCCTTTATTTGAAAACTATTATAAAACTAGCACTTTAGCATCATGTTATATTGCCCATCTCAAAAATATTTGTTGACCTGACTATTTATCGTAAAAATGACGAGAAAAATATTCTCAAATCTCACATGCCATTTGAAGACTATGTTTTTCATATTATTGTGGGGCATCAAAAAGTAGGCTGTTTGAGTGTTAAGGAATGAGCAATCAATCTACAAAGAGAGATTGCGAGGAATTATATCAAAATTATTGCATGTACATTTACATAACTTCACACCACCCACAATAATATGAAATTTCAATTTCAAGATTCCTAACATTCAACTACAAAACTTACTTTTAGCTTCAGTCAATGTCGGAGTTGTTTTATCAAGGGGAAGTATGAGTCTTGGATCATTTGTTATAACAGGAAATATACAACCATCATTATATTCCGGTGTATTATTTTCCAATAAAACCTTTTTATCAGGTCTTGCAAACACTTGTCTGTGACAATCTGGAAATAAACAAAAGAGTAATGCTCAAATATATGAACACAAAGTTGGGAATTAGTACCAGTACGTGATCGCCTTAGGTGAGAATGTAGTTTGCTGAAAAGATACGTGAGCAAGCTTAATGACGAGTCATAAAAAGTGTTCACTTGACTTAAATTTGAGCCGTCAAATTTTGGGTGACATATCGGATCCCATAGGACTCGAGAGGAAGTTTAAAAAAAATTATAAGTAGCATCTAGTACACGGGTGAACAAGGTTCTTGAACCAAGGGCCAAAATGTTACCCACCTAGACTGGCGGGCTATGCAAGTGTGACGTAATAATTTGGCCATCAATCTTCACGAAATAGGGTGCAGTAAAGGGATGCAGCAACAGATTATTAGAAACCATCAGAAAAACTATAGACTAAATTACATGGCAAGAATGTGTAAGTTGTGAACAAAAAAAAACGTGAAGATTGCATTATGGGGACGTTTACCCAATCTTATTCGGCACTAAATTGAAATTTGAGGCTCGGCATGGCCGCACACGGCAAGAGCGAGAGACAAAAGAAAAAGTTTTTCTGGCAAAATAGTCTTTTTTTGTGCCCAAACATTTCTGCTTTATCCTATACAATATAGAAATAATACAAAAATTAAACGGAAGATATACAGCTTTTATCATCATCAGACATTGCTAAAGATAAGTCTAATTTGGAGATTTACGTAGAAATGGCTTAGAAGTAGAACCTGGAAAATATACCTGTCATAACCGAGATAAAATCACTGTGCAGTTGTCGAATAAGTTCTGTATTGTCGGACATCCATTTCTCCATCAATGTAACTTTGAAAATTGAGAAATTAAAATTGTAACAACATCAAAAGCTCTTGGAGTTGCCCTATTGCAATGACTAAAAATCTGATAGAAATATGTAAAAATCTTCACAGCATATTATTCAATCGAACTGAAATATAACATATAATTTTGATTTTGTATATAAAGACTTTACTCTCATGTTCTTTCAAAATGTAGAAGCAAAACTGTTGAAGATTGGGATGGGATTTGAACCCACACCTCTGAGAACAAATAATTCTCAGTGCTCTACCTGTTGAGCTACCCAATCATGAATTTTTTTTTTGTAAAATTACAAAAATAAAAAAATTGCATAATTGTTACCATACTTTCAGTTTTCTCGTCTGAGAGTGCATGATAGTTCAAAGGTCGTAAGATTGAAAGGAGAGATACAGAAGACTTGGGTCCCGTTAATCGAAATCGTTGTAAATTGTCAGAAATGTCACTGTGAAATTTGAGAAAAAATTACTGTTATAAATATGTTATTTTATCTTATTGAACCTGGATGGAAAATGTGGCATTGAAATATTTCTGGAGGTTTTCTAGTTTTTGTGCAAAATATTAGAGAAACAAGATATGTCATTACTCTGACGAGGTAACTAATTATTCCACATTCAGCATTTAAAATCTAAACTAAACTGTTTGTGGACAATTCAGTTTCCAGCAACAATCACCTCCACAAAATTCACTAGATCAATAAATCCAATGATAGACTGCATCATATAAATCTTTTCAAAGTTTCAATGAAAAGAGATGAAGCTACATATACTTGCAACCTGTAATGTAGCACAAACAACTGATAGTTTTATTCTTACCTAATTCTCACATCGAGACTGTTTTCTTGGCAGTATGTAGACAGCAAACTCAATGTGGCTGATAGAATAGTAGGATGAATCCACAAATGAGCTTCCCTGCTGTTTTGTGCTGCAAAACAAATCGTACATTCAAACATCAAAACGTGTTATGCTATTATGGAGCAAAGTATTTTATTTTCCTGTCTGGTCCTTCATCATCATGTAATAGTAAGATGATAGTATTGAAAGAATCAAACTTTTGTTGAATACTCCCAATTTTTTTTATTCTCTATTTTTTTATTCAAAAAGTTGACTTTTCAATTTCAATTTGTCTCAAATGAAAATACATCTTACTCTTTTGTTTGTGTACTTTTCTGTGTATAATTATGTATAAACATGTTTTAAGGCTATTTTTTTTCAATTTTCACAAGTCTAATCATGCATAATAATAAAGAATGTAAATTACACAGGATGCAGGTCTGAAATATTTCCAAAATGCATTTTATGCAACTGGTGACAACCTCCACCTATGTCAAATAACAAAGAGATGACACTGAAATGCTCATAAATCATAAACAATAAGGCCAGACAGACTGATATGTTACAAATATACTTTCCGAGTTCTGATATACCTTCAGTTGAGGGACGCCAATAAATATATGCAGGACCAAGGCATACTGATGAACCAGTACTTGTTGTTGTTTGGTACAGCACTATTTCTTTCTCCCTTTCACCATGCAACACAATGTCATCAAATTTTGTATCTTGTAAAGTAACACCAGTCAACAATTTGAGTAAATGATCATGTGTTCCAGATAAATGAAGACATCTTAAATACGACAAATCCTGAAAATAACAGATGAAAAGCTGAGATATATATCAGAAATACCCAAGAATAAGATTTAAAACAAACATGTATACTGTATACAAAATATTTGATCACACTATAATAAAATCTAAATTGATGGTCTAACTATATTTCAGCAATCCTCTCACACATCCCCCACAGGATTCGAACCCACGCAGGGTAATCAGAAGTGCTGAGGCAATCATATTTCTAACGCTTAGTACGATGCGCCACACAGCCGAACCTGGGGTCACTGAGAAATAGTATTCTCTCTTACCTGAATTAAACAATGCTTAGCAACAGCTCTGTAACATGCACGAAAGCTTTTATCATTTGGAAACAATGCAACTCGGTTCCCCCAATGTTTAAACATAGGATCAGTTGATTCGGACATATGAAATCTTTTAGCATGCCACATGTGAGTTTCCAACCAGCCATGCTTTCCTGTAATAAAATAATGAATATTGTTTTGGTCTTTTCAAAATGTTAACATATGTATACTGGTTTGTTGTGTTTGAACCAGTCTTGGGGCAGCTCAAGTAATTGCATAGACTTATCAATTATCAAAGTGACTTAAAGGTATTTTCTAGGAAAACAAATATGTGAAAATGATTGTTAGTCATTTAATGTTGCAGCCAAGCCGATCATAAAAGTCCTACATGCCATTTAGTATTTGAGTATATCAAAATTATTTTTTTGAAAATTGTGTCATCTGGAAAGGAATGTCGGGAACCACTGTTAGGTAGAACTGATATTTAAATTTTTTGCAAAATAATATGTCTTTAAAAAAAGCTTTCTTATTTTCAATTTTGTTTTAAATAAATTCCTATTTTATTCATTTCTCTGAATGCTTTTGTTGAATTAATACCACACCTGCTCTTTTGGCAAATTCATTTTGAAGATCTCTCTTTCTTCTGCGTTTTTTACGATTTGGCACTTTTGTGGATATATCTGTCGAATGAATCTAAAAGAAACACATGATCAGGTTAGATGTTTTATTTCTATATTTATTATTACATCATCATTTCAATTTGACCATCTACTCTACTTTCAAACTATTTGATTTAGAACATATTCCAGTCAAACCTCTGATTGTGCAGACATTTCAGCAGCTAGTTGATGCAAACGACGTGGGAGTCTTTTCCTGTTATGAGATGCAGCACGTCGTCTCATGTGACGAGGAATTTTCTACAAGTGAGTAAAACAAACTGTAATTAATGTAATAACTGTAAGTATGTTGATAGGTATTTGTCTGTTTGTCTGTCTGTTAGATACATGCGATATCTCACGAAAGCGAGGATGAATCCGCTCCAAATTGCATATGCATTCATCATATCTCGGATCAGAAGCCTATTGATTTTGGATGAATTATGTCGTATAATTAAGGAGTTGTTAATTAATTAGTGACGGGACACAAGGTGTCACTATGGAGTAAGAGCGCTGTTTTGGGGGATCCCCTAACTTTCGATCGATAAGTCTTCAATCTCTGACCGATATTCTCGTTATTATATTTATCATGAAGTTTTAAGAAGACTTAAATTTCTTCACTAACTTCAAATTATTTTTGAAGTCATTTAAAAAGTGTTGCAAAACAAAAGAGGTGTCGAGAAGTATTTAATAAGCATTAAGCAGTAAAAAAATGATTATCTTATTAGGCATAAGGTGGGGAATCTGGACATCAATCCTTGCTTCGATCAACAGTTATAGTTATCAGAATTACAACAACAGTTTTACTATTCTCCAATTTTCTATATTTTTTATTCCTCTTTCATTCCTTTTAGACCTCTGAAGCACTGATACATCCTAATGATCCTCTATGCCAGGGGTCGGGAACCTTTTTGGTCAAGAGAGCCTTAAAATATACATATTTCCAATTGCATTTCCGTGCGAGCCATATAACATTTCTTCACTTAATCAGGCCTGAAACGTTTACTCAAAAGTCAACACATTCCATGTCAATATACATTTAATGTGACTTCTGATGCTGCATGTTGTCGCTGCGGGCCTTGAACGGTTGCTCACATGCAGCCCAAGTTGAAATCTACGATACTCATCACCCTTTTTCGTTTAGGCATCTCCGTAGTATTTTAAAACTCTATCGCTTTGTGATGTCACAATATATGTTCCAGAATCCCCATGTTTTGTCACAATGTCTGTCTGGTAATTTTCTTACATAACATAGACATGCGCTGGGCCCGCGTTGTCAAACGTATTGGGAATTTTTTGCCAAATTTGGCCATAAAATAGTTTGAAGTCTAGTAACAATAGTAAGCTTAATCTTAGAATAATAGATTTTTCTGGGAGCCATATGCCGTCACCAAAAGAGCCATATATGGCTCGCGAGCCATGGGTTCCCGACCCCTGCTCTATACTTTGATTTCATTCAGTATTAATAAACAATTAAGGGAAATGATTATCCTGTTATTTACCTGTAGGACAGCTCTATCACTTGTGTGCTGTGATACCGCCTGTAGCATCGCTTTCATTTCTTTGGCAGATGATTCTACTTTGTCAGCCACACAGATGGCTAAAATATATCAAGAAATAAGAATTGACACTTATCACCTGTAGAAGTGTGATAGGTATTTAAAAAAAAAGGGGGATTCATGAGAAAATTGTAAAGCCTAAATCATCTTGATTCTTGATTATCAATATTGCAATTTGATGTTGAATATAAAATTTTGATGTGGCGAACCAGTTAAAAAAATTAGTAACTACCATAAGAATTGTCAAGTCATTCAACCAGAAGTCAAATCCAGTTGATGGCCATAAAAGCAAACGATACCAAATACAGTAAGATCAAAATTTTTCAGTTTAAAATAATGAGGATAACTAAAATTGGTATATAATCTCAATTATTATTATAAATTATTTTTATGTCATTTTTTCCCATTTTACAAAATGAAATTAAAAAAAACATTACCATTGCTGCTACATATGGAGGTTCAAATATCCAATATTGAAATGGATTTTAAAACAAAATTTCAGAAAATTCAGTAGTAATCTCATCCATGGCTAGATTTTGTTTTAATTTAATCACCCAACTAAAATTGGCCGAATCAATAAATTCGGTAAGTTGAAGAACGAAACTTTCAAACGAATATTGCATGTGTGAATGGATGAGGATGACTGAAGAAACTAAACTATTTGCGGAGCAAAGAACCAAGGTTCCGATCAAATTCTTCTTTTTTTGTGAAATTTTGTACCTAGTGGACATAAACACTAGTGAGATGCTGCTGTGCAAATACCTAAAAAGACATGAACTGCTTCTATACATTGTACATGAATATTGAATATTACCTCTAGGAATTTCAACTTGGCTTTGTGATTCCGAATCAACCATATCTTTGTAATATTCATGACGAGAAGCTGAAAAATGATTGGTAAAAAATGAAATTATGCTTTGATGATTTATGTAATTTTATTAGTATACAAAATTTTATACCCATGACATGTATAGTCAGATTTAGTATTTGGTACAAGTACTGTGGTCGGAAATAAAAAAAAAAAATTCAAATCGAACTTAAATGATTGCATACGCTAAAGTTTTTTATTTCAAATTTTGTTATCAGGAGTCAGGAGCTGGAAAGTTTTGGTAACCTAAAGAAGACTCCATAACCCTGGTTGTTCAGTTGTTTTTGACTGCATATAATCAACAAAAGTCTCTGCATAATTTTTGCCAAATATGACATATTAAATTCTATGAACTATGAAGTGCTTTCTCTCATCTAGGTTTGGAGAAATTTTACAGGATTTAGCAAAAATAATGAAAACCGGCAAATTTGTTGATATCTGATAAAGGTTGTCCAGAAAAAAATTGAGAATTCGAAAAACAAATTGATTTAACAAATTTAACAACTTATCAGTATCTCAAGTTATATTTAATTTCTAGACAACATACAATCTTTCTTCTTGTTGACTACCACATTCTGTGGCTGATATCTCATTCGTTTCTTCCAGCGAACGATACGATTAGTAACAGAATCTTGTTGCTGCTCAGAACCAGCTTTACCGACTTTGGCAGATGCATCTGTTGAAAAATTTGGTCAAAATATTCAAAAGCAAGTACGAAACAACCAATGAAATTGAAAATGTTTGGCAGTTTGTCGATCATGCTGCTCATCGTCAAGTCAAGCTGAGTTGAATTACCTTTTAGCTGTGAGTTTTATGATATTAATTAAGGTTGAAATTTTATATTAAACCATTGCAGCAGATGACTGATGAGGTATTTAAAAGAATTAGAATAACTCATTGAAAATGATATCCTGATGTAACCTCTCATATTAATTCTAATTATAAAGTTCAAGAACATCGTAGTTAGGTAGATAATCTCACACTACCATAGAATCATGTTAACTAGCTTCTTACTTTGAGATATACTAGCAGCTTTGCTATTACTCTGTTTTGCCTCCATTTTTCAATCCTACGAGTTTAATGAACTGAAAGAAAAGATGACTGGTTTAAATATCAATTATTAAGCAAAGATATTCTACCAGAAAAGAAAGTTCAAAATACAGAAATGTAGCTACGGATCCGAAGAAAAAGAACCGTTCTTGATCCAAGACATTATTGAGGCTATTATCAAAAATTTTATAGTCAGGAAATGGGTATAGAGAAGTGTTTATAACATATGGTGTGTTTATAACGACTAAGCCACAGCACCAAATCGTCAATTTAGAACATGAAAAGTGTTTCATACTTCAGTAAATTTAAACATTTGGATGTTTTTTGCAGCTATTATTCAGAAATGTCATGTAAATTTGAAAATATTACTTACCGTTTCACCATGTAAAATTTTTCCTTTGAATTATCGATGAGTCTTGAATAAAATAGCAAGTACCGGTATGTAAAACATGATCAAAAAAGGAGTTTCCGAAAACCTAATTATCAATTTTAGTATAGTGCTCTAACCTTTATAAAAACAAGAAAGAATCATACATAATACATTCAAGCACAAAAAAATTAGCTACTGTGAAATTCGAAATAAGGATCGAGCAAAATGATAGGACTAAGAACTATCTATGATACCCGTTTCACTACGCATTTTGTTCAATTTGATACGAAATAAAAGTTCACGAGCAATCTAAATCTGTTTCACTCATATTACATCATTAATAACCTAATTAATAATCATACCATCATAGTAAAACCAAAGTCATTTTTCAGAAGTGTACTTTTTTTGAATTTCCGTCATCTTGGACCAGTGACCATCTTCTGGTCTAGGTTTCAAAACTGAACCCGATTTAGTTTTGATTTTAGGTAGTGCCTTATGTCCTTTATAAGGTTTGGCTGTACAGATATGCAAATTACAAAAATGGGGTTTCATTAACAACCCATAAGCTAATTAGGTTCTATTGTGCCAATATGTTACTGAAAAATAGCTGACTAAAGAATGGCTGGTTCTAAATATCTTAGAGATGGCTAGACCATGCCTTGCTAGACAACACGTCATAAAAATATCCCTTTGAGAAATCCAGGTACAGAATATGTGTTCACATTTGAAAGTCTAGTTTTTACAAATGGAGCATGATCATAGACTTCATAATACAGGTTGAATTTCAGATCAATTATATTTTTTTTTTTATTATTGCAAACATAACTACCGGTACTTGATAATGTTTTCAAATCAAATAACAAGATTATATCAAATAGCTGGAAATTGTAATTTCACTTCAATATTCATAATCATCCATGCTTTGCTGTGGCAACAAAAATGATTGAAGTTTGTAGCAACATTTTATTACAAAGTGTAAAGTAATATCAGTTATATAAACAGCATAAATAGAAATGGAGCAACTAAGAATTTTCCAACATTCACCATGGAACTCATTTCTCAAAAACTCGGCAAAAAATTTATTTGTTAATAGGAGGCATCCAAATTTAAGTAAAAATAGTACTTCAATTTTAACAAAATAATAATTTATAGGAGCTGCTTGAAGGATAGTACCTATGGGAAGAATATAGAAGAAACAGTCTATGTTTTTACTGTGCCTGCTTGATAGAGATACATCAGTTAAACATTACGGATACTTGTTCATTACAAACTCAAACAATTAAAATTCAACAATATCAATTGGGTAACGTCAAACCTCGTCAATTACCTATACATAAATATGTATATTAGGCAATTTAATATGTTATTATTATCCAGACAAGTTATTTTGGAATGCATATATAAAAGTATGTAGCAATCCGTCTGCATCTTGAAAGTACAACCCTGTTATAAACTATTTTGCATACTAGTCAAATTAATGGATATTAACATTAAGTAATACCTAATAGTTAAATAGGTATTAAGTATATTAGCTTCACAGGATTAAGATTACTGGTTTGCACAACTCTCACTGACCATGGTTGAATAATTTATGACAACCAATTCAAAACCATAAACTTCAGTCTCCAATTACAGTATTTCACACACCAGAGTGATAAAAAGCCTGTGACAAAGTGATTGGCTATATATTGTCTTTTTCAAGCAGCAAGAGACAGGTAAGGGGGCAAATGTATATATTACTTGGCGGAAGACAATATACATCACACAATTAATCTGGAAATGGAAATGTCCATAGGTAATTGGCATTCAAAACAAATTGTTCACCAGTCAAATATTGAATACTTCATATTCTCAACTAGCTTCATCAACACGCCTTCAATAATTCAACAACGATTATAATATGGCCGCCTATAACCCTTAACACTCATTGCAGTGTGAGTGAACGTATAGAATAGCCTAGATTAAATTTGATTCTGTTTCAAATATTTTCTGCACCAGAGTCCAGAACAAAATTTAGTTTAATTATAATGAAATAGAACTTGTCTCATGGCCTACTTCGAACAAATTCAATCTATGATATTGATTCCCATTTCAATATTTCTAAACACATATTTGTGTAAAATCTACACGTTACAAAAATCATCTACATGCATTATAATTATGTCAGAAAAACTACAAGATCAGATATTGCTCATCACTGTAACACAAGTCCAACTTTTTCAGATTCTATCACAGGGCATTTATAATTGAAAAGGTAATAATTGAGATTCCCATCACCCATACCGAATTTGAGTTCCTTCAAAAATTGTCGATTATCCATCAAATCTAAAGCGTTGAACACATCATAGCCTTGCTGTTTAGCTATAATAAGCATATCTTTCATGAGTTGTGTGATATTTGTTTCTGTATGAACTGTGTAGAATGAGTAAGCAGCATTTAAAGTTGAATGATCAGGATGGCTCATAATTGAAGATGGGAGAGAAAAAAAACTTGACATATCAGTCAGTTTACCTTCTGCATTTTCAACAACGTAACTCTGCACAATACCAGGTCGTGGCAAGAAAAAATGCTCAAATTCTTCCAAAGTAAAAAGTTGGGTCAAATTAAATTTTTTAACAAAATCCAGATAGAGGGTATGACATTGTGCTACATCTTTCTTTCTCATTTCTCTCAATCCTTTCGTCTGCGTATCAGTAGGTAATCTCATCAATTTGATCAAGCGTTGCATAGTTTGATTCCTTCCAATGTGTGAAAACTGAACATCGACGAGCTTCTTAGGATTAAGAGAACGATGATAATACCGACATGTTGCGATAGGTTTAGGAAGGACAATTCCTGCTGTATACACTGCCTGAAAAACTCCTCTCAGATTGACCCTCCTTGTGATTTCTTTAATAAGTACAGGAGCAACTCGTTTCGCTCGAAGTTTTTTGTGGACACATAAAAAATTTATTTCAACCATATTTTCCACTTGTTCGTAGACTTTAATTTTCGATGGAACACCACTGATAAAACCAACAAGCTTCTTATTTTTTACCACTCGAACTCCACAGTGCCATTCTTTGAAATGTCCCGGAGGTTGCAGTGCCCATTGCAAAAATCCAGCAGAGTAATCAAAACGAAACATATTGTCTTCATCTTCTACATAATTCTCTGTCAATAACTCATAGACTTCTTTCAACTGGGCGCTATTTTTAAGATCCAGAGTGTCCCATTCAAATCCTGCAGGAAGCGTGTAACTATCTTCTTTGATCTTATCCTTATCAGCCTCTATCTTTCCAACCTCTTCTACTTTTTCATCTAGCTTTGGCACTGGCTGTGTGTTCCAAAATTTCCATTTCTGCCTAGCAGATTCTTCCTGTTGGGCTTTAATAATTTCTTTGATATCCACAGATTTAACTTTCAAATTATTCTGACCTTCATCGTTTGTTGCAGCTGCCACTTTGGCAGATTTTTTCCTATTCTTCTTTTTCTTTTTTTTTGTTCCTGTTTGTTCAGGTTGGGAAGGTGGTGACTGAGAAATCTCCTCTGCTGCATTTTCTGATGGCTTTAATGAAATATCAGCTAGTTTTTCTGTAATTTCGTCACAGTCTGAATATTTTGCAGCCATCTTCTTTTTCAACTTGTTGAAAAGATCGAGCAGTCAGACAAATGTGCTTTATCACCCAACGTGCAGACGTGTGTGTATACAAAATTCAACAAGTTTTAATATATTTCAGTATTTAGAAGATAGCCTATATATAATACTGTAATATAAATGCACACAGAGACACAAATAAAACATAAATTTTCATACATATACTGATATATGAGTAGTACTGGTACCGTATATATATTGCAGTAGTATGGTAGGATTTAAAAAAAGGTTGAAAGTTTCATAAGCACACACTACGAGAGTACTTACAGACACGCTAATACCTATACGGCAGTACGGGCATAGGTCATTTTTTATTACAATATTCAGTGTAGACTATCATCAGTGTCTACTGTATTACCTGTACCGGTATCAAATAATTTCAAAATTGATGGGACTTGTTGGATCAGGGGAGATACGGCATCCTAGAGCAGTAGAGAGAGATTCAGATTCAGATTCAGATATTTATTTTTCGTCGTGCAAAAACATTGTACATTTAAACAAATGGTAAAAATTAAATAAATACATTGAAAGAAAGAGGTACAATATTTGGACTGCAATAGACGAGGGATCGCGAAAAGACTATCAAAAGTCATCATGTCAGCGACACCATTATAGAAGCAGATTAAGTCAAACAATACAGAAATAAATCAGCAAAAATAAATGAAACAATTTGGGAACTAAAATGTACGTGAGAACAGAAGATTCGATTAAATAGAAAAAAGCATTGACGAATTTAAACAACTCAACGCCATGCTCCACCGAGCACGCCAACAACAAAGAA
Organism: Styela clava; assembly: GCF_964204865.1. Classification (NCBI taxonomy): domain Eukaryota; kingdom Metazoa; phylum Chordata; class Ascidiacea; order Stolidobranchia; family Styelidae; genus Styela; species Styela clava. The sequence continues at coordinate 9,022,918 of NC_135257.1, read as the reverse complement.
ATTGCTGACGTGCGTGACGCAGCATAATGTTGTTGACTACTTGGGGAATTCCCTGCAGCAGCAGCAGTGGAACTACTAATATAACCAATGAATTATGATTAAGAAAAAGACATATTCAATTTATTTTGGATTGCAAAGAGCACATATATATTGGAAAATATTAAACGACATAAGTGAACTACAATGGATGAAAGCATATTAAAGAAGCAATGACTATTAGAGGTAACTAAAGTTTTTGAATTTTGTCTTTGTTATAAGAGTTCATAATACAGTTATTTTGTGAAGTGACTTTCATAAGGAGCACATGCTATTAAATAATAAAATAGCAGTAATGGAAATCAATAAGGTGAAAGGATACCTAGCTTATTATAGAATCTTGAGCAAATAAAGGTAAGAAACACAAGTGCTTTGTGAGAGAAAGTCATGCTCTGTGAGCAGCACATACTATTGGAGTATACCACAGTATTGAAGAGCAAATAAAATAATAATAATACAAGGATAGTGATAGCATATCATGAGAATAATGACAAGATGAAGGTAACACCCATAATTTGAAAAAAGTGAGTTTCAAACAGTCTGAGATACATTTCAACTCTGCCAGCCTACTGACAGATATAAGAATCTAAGTAAAGAAATTTTAGTGCTTTTTTGAATGAATTATAAGTCTTAGAGCGAAGTGTGTCTTGGAGCGTATTCCAGAGTTTCACACCGATGAATTTAATAGAGCTTTGTGAACGATTGGTAGAAAAGCGAGGCACATGGTATGAACTATTGGCAGCGGAACGAGTTGAATGAGAGTGAACACTCATCTGTTTGACAAAATAGTATTTAAAAGCCATAGGCAGTTTATTGGTTAGGTGTTGGTGCATGAGTTTCAGTATCTCGATTTTATAAATGTCTGACATTTTGATTATTTGATTCTTATGGTAAAGAGGATCTAATCTTGACATTGGTCCAGCATGGGTCAAAGCACGGATAGCCCTGTTCTGTAATACTTCAATCCGGTGTAACAAAGTTTTATTAGCTGATCCCCAAGCTATAATACCATATTGCAAATGAGATTGAAACAGAGCGAAGTATATCATGCGTAACGTAGACAAAGAAGTATAACGCCTAAGCCGATAAAGCATTCCTACCGCCTTGGCTAATTTAACAGCAGTGTTGGTTATTTGAATGTCCCATTGCAGTTTGTTATCAATGTGGATGCCAAGATATTTGAATGAGCTAACGTTGTCAAGAATAGTTCCTTCAATCTCAATTTTCACAGATGTCTGTGATTTGGATTTACTTGGAGCAAACAACATAGTTTTTGATTTATTTACATTTAATGTTAATTTGTTTTGTTTCATCCAATTTGCTACTTTTCTTATTTCAGTGTTCACTCTGGACTGAAGCACATCCGGAGACTTGTCGCTATCTAGAAGATTGGAATCATCAGCAAATAATTTTGTAAATAATGAGGAGCTGTGTGCAAGATCGTTGATGAAAATAAGGAATAATGTCGGGGCCAAGCATGATCCTTGTGGGACTCCATGAGTCACATGTAAGGTGGGGGAACAGTATGAACCCATTTGAACAAATTGTGTTCTATTTGTCAGGTAATTTGCCAGGAGTTGGCTCGCTACTCCTCTAATTCCATAATGCCACAGCTTATAGACTAAGATTTGGTGATTAACAGTGTCAAAAGCTTTCTTAAGATCTAAGAAAGTTGCACTAATATATTCTTTTTTCTCTAATTTATCGTATATATGGGATATAGTGTCTAGAATTGCATGCGAAGTGGAATGTTTGGCTTGAAAACCAAACTGTGATTTATTAAGTACACTATGTTTTGTGAAAAAATCCATTAGCCTCCTATTAATTAAGCGTTCGAATACCTTGTTAATAGCAGATAGAATAGATATGGGTCTATAATTTGATACATGTTTTGTATTACCAGATTTAAAGATCGGAATGACTCTGGCGATTTTCAATGAAGATGGGAAAATGCCTAATCGAAGCGAGCTGTTAAAGAACTCTGTCAGACATGGTGATAATATATCTGCAACATATCTGAGAAAGCGACTGGGAATGCCGTCTGCCCCAATTGCCTTCCCGACCCGCAGGGTAGCTAATTCTATAGTTAGTTCGTTCATCGTTGCTGGACTCAAGAATATGGATTGGTTTACTCGTTTGCCAAGGTAAATTTTGAAGCCATCCATGTCATTACCGAACTTTTCAGAAAGAGCGGAACCAACAGTAGAAAAATACTTATTAAATTCTTGCGCGATCAAATGATTATCATTTATAGTAATGCAGTAATGCCATTTTCCAGATGAATTACATCAATATTTTGCCTAGATTTATTTTTTGTGGATGCAATTTCATTAACAATTCGCCATGTTGATTTCGGGTTTCCTTTATAGAAAGCAATACGGTTTTGATAATAGATTTGTTTAGCATTATCAATAGTGTGTTTCAGTACGTTGCGATACTTTTTAAAATAAGAGCATTGGGAACTATTGCCATTTAGATAATGTGACTTGAACATCTTATTTCTTATGCGAATACTATTGAGTATTCCTTTCGTAATCCATGGCTTTAGCTTTATTCTTTTTTTACGGCGCGACAAGGGTTTATTGCCACAAAAACAAAATCAACACTAATATAAACATATTACAATAAAAAAAATATTTCAGCAATATTAACAGTGATTGATTATTGTTTTGTGGGGTCTAGTATAGTTTAGTGCCACAAGTACTTCTAGTGGGCGTACGGTACGGTACCGGTAGCACACGATTTTTGCATATGTTATTCCTAACCCTCACTTACTTTTAGTGGGTGTACGGTAGCAAAACGATTTTTGCACATGTCGATGCACATCTGCGCCGACGATAAAGAACTCACTAACGTCAGCGATCTCTCTCATATCTTCCAGTCTATAGCCAAATATCTGAATAAAATTGCATTCTCCAGCAGCGCATACAAATTGCGACCAACAGCAGAACAGCGCGACATGCTTGTGGGCGACCGTACATGTTCCCTCGGGCTTCTGCTCCGTGAGGTGTCGCTATAGCCCTCAATCATTGTGATTCTTATTTTTTTATGATTCATTCATCGTCATCTCTTTTCTTCCACAGCGTGTGCACGATCACCAAAGTTTTATCATGTTCCATTTGCTGGAACACACACAGATGCTGGCATCTTGAGGCAGCCCGCACAATAATGCTATCTTAGAATACATATTTGAAATGCCAGCGCTAAATGCTGCTGTAACATACACACAAAATATAAAAGGAGGATTCTGGAGAGCGAGCAAAACCTTTAAAAAAGTTTAAAACATGAGAAATATCATGTGGTACATAATTAGGATGGAAATATGGTTACTTGGAGAAAATAATGTATTTATTTACGGTACGGTATAAAATTACGTATAATAAGGTATAATAAACAATTACACGGGGACACAAATCGACTATTTTACCATATGAAAACACAAACAGACGGCAATAAAGATTCACGAAACGTCTGATCAAGTTCGCTAAATTCACGGTCTGATTTTGATTCAGATATTTATTTCGTCGTGCATGAAATATTGTAACCACGCAATTGAACGTCAACCATACTCAGGCCCAAAGCTTTGTGTAGGCTACGTTAGTCGTTGGATTGAACCTACCGTGGGCTACATATTTATCCCGGGGGATACGAAAGCCGATTGCACGGCTTAGTCATATGACGTACCACGGTCTCTCACTAGGTTACCGGTACGGTACCAGCTGGGTGTGGCATTAAATATTCGTTTTCAGATAAATCGGTATCAGACCTGACAGCGGCAAATTAACCACAAGCCTATTTGGTCGTTAGTTGCGTAATAATTAGGGCTGGGAATGGTTAACCGGTTAACCGATTTCAGATGGTTAACGGTTATGATTTATTTTAACCGTTAACTGACATCTCAGGTACAAATCATCTTCATACCGTACAACATCGTCAAATATGATTACGTCATCGCAAATTTATCTCTTGCGGCGTTTAATTAAAAAAAATATTACTAACTGTGTGGGTAAGGAATCAATAAATGTGAAAAATAATGGAAGTTCCAAGGTTGCTGATAATGAAAATTTACAATGATAAATTCAGAATCAGTTTTCGGTCGATTTCGAAATATATTGTTCACGATTTCATTGCAAAATCGGATATTCAATGTCATACAACAAGTGTGCAGTTGATGCCGTTTTTCTGTATGATATATATCTCGAAGTAGAATTTGCACATCGAACACTAAGAATTTGTCACATAAATGACGTTTAACAACGGAATCGGGATTTCTAAAATATTTCCACATGCCCGAACCCCGCTGCCTATCTTTTGCAGCAGAGGAATCATGAAACTATCTCGATTCGTGAATAATTTTGAGCGATACCGGGATAAGAACACGCGAAATTGCCTTATAACCATTGTGACGTAACAAGCTGAAATTATAATTATTACGTCAAACGTCACGCGGCGGTTAACCGGTTAATTTTACCCGGTTAACGGTTAAAGTGTTTTCCCTGAAATTCTCAGCCCTAGTAATATTGTATAATTTTCATATTCATCTCCTGGCAGGAATCCAAATAACATGGCTCAATTATATGGAGAACCACGGTCAGTTGTCAACATATATGAACCAGCTATGGGGAGAAAAACACTCGTCGATCGCACCACGCTACTATTATGTTGGCTGAATTTCTCCAAGGACAAATTACTATTGTTGTGTTTCAGCCTCAAATCATGTTATCTTTATTTATACCCATGTTTTGCTTAGGATAAGGAATATAGACTCATATCTATCCGTTCTCTCAATGGCTGTGTGAAATCTCCCCACATCTCGGACTGCCTCTGACCGCTTTACTTGTCAATGTGATAAAACCCGCCAGCATTTCGTATCCATAATATTCATCCATATTATTAAAGATTCAAACCATAAATTACTATTTAAACTTACTCGTTGGACATGATTGAACACCTTTCTTAGTCACAGTCAAAACACACGCAGCCTTTGTCGGCAAAGCTATTAAAAGGCTGACAAATAAAACCCAGTTACGAAAATTCTTTTCTGCCATTTCTGTCACTTTTCTTCAAATCTGGGCAATGAAATAACCATGCAAAAATGCAATATATGATCGAAGCTTTCTTAGCAAAATATCTTTCACAAGCATAACAAAGATAGAATGACAGTCATTTAATTAAGCAAAGCACGGGGCTAACAGATGGTGCTATTGCCAGTCTTAACCTTCAAAATCATTTCATAATTCGGAAAAAACGGGACAATGCATGGTCATCACTCGTCATATAAGTTATTCACATGTCGATTTGTTGGTATATTACAGGTCTCATGGAGCCAAACTTATTCCTTGTTCAAATATCCGCAAAAACAGCCTTGCAGTGCCACATCAATCAGATCCCATCGCCCAATATTATTCAATTTCATTTCTTTTTACGTTTTTTAGCAGATCCTTTCAGTTTACTTAGCTGTTGTCGTTTGATACATCTTGGACAATACCAATCCACATCATCAGGAGGTTCTTTTTTGATGTTAACACAAGGCCAATGATACCAATCGTCACATGTATCACATCCAATCATTGGGCTACCATCATCAGGCTTATTACATCCTGGGCAAATCCATACCTGCAACAGAATAAGATAGTTGATACACACTGTAGTTTTGTTTCTTTGGCATCGAATAAGGCCAAGATTATTATGACAGAGAATACTGAGAGAGAGTTTATTTGTTTTGTCCCCTAGAAAACATATACACAACAAAACATAATTAATCAAATGCAAAATAGTTCTCGGTTCAGACTAGGTGGCAACGATACAACCATGCGGTCATCGGAGACAGTTACCACCCAATATTATTATCAATAAACATGAATAAAAAAGCGCTTCAGATATGGTTTAACATATTTCAGGTGTGTCAAAAAACAACATTAAATTTCCATGGAGTGAAAAAACAAAAAAATAGTTACATATACGCAATGGGCAATCACATACAAGCTAAATAAAATGCCAGACAAATTACACACTTGATCAGGTGTGGTATTGGCTGAATTTGACATGGATATGTATTTTTGAGTAAATGGAGCATCAATTGCGTGGAATCGGTTAAAAATCTCAGCTTATTATACACTCATAAGCTAGGGCATTCGATAAATGACAAGAAAATATTCTATATAATAGGAAGGTTATATATTTTTTTTTAAATTAAAGAAATGCGAATTTTTTGAAACCACTCAACTGCCGTATGAATAGAATTTTATGATTAAAGTGATTTTTTCTATGCGACTTTTCCACACTTATCACTCTGAACAAAACCAGTACAAGATTTATAAGGAAAATAATATACTAATATCAGGAAAGATTATCATGCTAAATCCTACACAGCAGTCTAAAATGATTCTATATTTGGAAGTAAAATCGTATTAACAGTTCCACTTGCAAGTTGCATCAAATGCTAAACAGCGGGAAAAGTACAGAAAAAATGCAAACCTTATTCCCATCTTCGTCTTCATATACACCGAGTGGAGCCGGAGCTGGGCCAGCACTTATCGTTTGAGTGATAACTTTTCTTTCAACAGCAGCTGCAAAACTCTCTGAAACAGTTTTTACACTTTCTACAGACACCTTTCGTTCTTTGGCAGGTATTGGGCTGTCGCCAATAGAAGAATGTGACCGTTTTTTGGTACTAGATTTGACACTAGAATTGCCACCTTGCTTAATAACAAATTTTTTCTCACTTGCTCCCATTTTTAATGTTAGTTTTGGTACCATTGGGGAAGGAGCATCAGAATCAAAAGAATCACGTCTTAACGATATAGCGACGTCTTTCTCAGGATCTTTAAATTTTTCTCTATGATGACTTCTTTCTTTGCTTTCCCTTCTTATTTCTTTATCATGTGACCATCCAATATCAATATCTTTGTCCTTATCTCTATCTTTCTTCTTCTTTTTCTCTTTCTTAGATTTCTTCTTTTCCTTTTCTTTGATTGTTGCTGTAACATTCATGACGGGAACTGCAGCAGAAAGTTTTGGCAATGGTAAATTTCGACTAATCACCGGAGATGGTGGTGAAGGTGACCTTGCGTGTTCTTTCACTTTGGGTTTGACTACTTTTGCATCTCCGCTCTTTGACTTCTTCAGAATTATTTTTTCCACTGACATATCGTGTTCACCAGAAGATTGTTTAACTTCCGATAATTTCGGTGTCGAATGCTTTTTATGTTCTTTTGTCTTATGATGCTTGCCTTCTTTAAATTTATGTTTCTCTTCTTTAAATGGTTTTGGTGTTTGTTTCATGTCAGCTTTAAACAAATCTTGATCGACGTCAAAAAGTTTAGGTTCAGGGTGTTTCAAATGTTTTAGTTTAACTTTCATTTTAACTGATTTTTCAGATATTGTTTCTGTGGTAACGAAAGATGCTGGTTTATGAATGTGTTTATCCTTTTTCGATTTTGAATGCGATTTGTGTGAGGATTTGCTGCTTCCATCATCTGTTCGTTTCATTTTCTTTTTGTGCTTCTCTTTTTTACTATGTTTTTCATGTTTGGATTTTGACTTCTCACTGACAGGTGAAATTTTTGGCGGTAATGGTATTGATTCACCTGAATCAGAATCAACGATAACATCTTCATCTTCATCATCTATGTCAAGAGATTGTGGAGTTTCTGCGGATGACGGAGTAGGAATGGGAGATGATCCTGGAGTAGGAGGATGTGCATCTCTTAGTCCTCTTTCTTCCAGTTGCAACATTTGTTCCACTTTATGAGAAACATCCGCATCAGAATCTGATGAACTAGAATCCTCTACAAGATGAGAGAATCTCATCAAATCTGCTTCCTCCGCATCTTTTTTAGCCTGCTCATCTTTCTTTACAGTTTCTTCTGAAGCTCTATTGATAACAGCATCAATTGCATCATCCATAGATTTATAAGATGCAAAGTTGGAGCGATCTTTATCTTCGAGACTTTTGCCAGGAAAAAGCTTCTCTTGTTTGATTACAGGAGAGGTTTCTCTTGAAGGAGGAAAATTTAAATTCTCAACAGGATGCTTGAGTAGTTTTTCAGCTCGTTCAATGCTAGATCGCACTGGAGACTTAGGAGGTGATTGCAGACCAGGCTCACGTTTTACTGATTTTGGAGTTTGAGGTTTGTAAGCAGGTACAGGAGGACCCTGGATAAGTCTTTCTGCCGCCTCAATCTTAGCTTTTATAGGCTCGTCCCCTAGGTCAGCTTTCTTGCTAGATGATGAATGTTTGAATGATTTATATGGTTTGTGATGAGATGATTTTCGGTCAATACCTTGTTTCGAAAAATGTTTGTGGCTTGAAGAACTGCTTGGAGTCGAAGTCAATCTTTGCTTTCCACTTTGAGGAGTCATGAGCTTTTTTGAGCTAGGTGTGCCCTTGTTACTAGGTGTAGAAGAATAATCTTTATCCTTACTTAGCCATGGTTTCTTTTCCACCGTGGAGCTTCCAAGTGATAAATCTGGTGTGTGTTGTTTAGATAAATGGACAGGAGATGCAGTTTCACCTTGCAACCAGTCAGCATCATACACATCAGCAGTTTTTTTCTTTCCAGACAGCCATTTTGGGTCTTCAGATTTTGTAGTTTTGGACGCCCAAGAATCCTTACGCACACTTGAGCTCGTGGATGGCACATGACGCTTTTCTGGAGTGGGTTTATCAGGGCTCAACCATGGCAAGTCTTGAAAAGGTTTAGTCGTTTTATGAGATGGTGTGTAATTATGTGGCTCATCGAAACTCTTTTTCCCTTTTACTACAGGTCGTTCATGTAATTCACTTGCCGTTTCAAAACTACTTCGTCTTGTTGGTGACATGCTACCACGCAGCTCATCCCATTCAGACATCATACTACTTGGTGCAGTACCTTCAATTGTTGGAATGTCTTCTGGTTTTGTCAAATGACGAGACTTCACTGGGTTATGTGATAGGGAATCATCGGACATGTATTCTTCATTCGATGCCTCACCTGCAGAATAATCATCTTCATCAGAGGAAGAGCCTTGTGCTTTGCCAGCAATGACAAATGTTGCTTTCTTACTTTTTTGGCTTTCAGGTAAATCATTTTCTTCAGTTTCAACAATTGGTTTTGGTGGTGCAACAATCATTGAAGGCATGTAAAGAGGAATATGTTCCGCTCTGTCAAAATCTTCAGGATTATTACCAGAAGGAAATTGTAAATTCGAATCCTTTGGTGCAGGGAACATTGGCACCTTATGTGGGAAAGCAACCGGCTCCATTTGTTGCATGTACTCGACTAAATCAGGGATAGCAACATGCATTCTTTTTAATGCAAATTCTACATCCAATAGGTTCGGTTTTGTCTGACAACATTGTTCACTAAAATCATGAACAGACTTTGATAAAACAAGTAAATATTGTTCCAACACATTGGTGAGAATGTCAAGAGAAGATGATTGAATTGAATCAAATCCAACAGCTTGACTAAGCTGAGCTATAACAACTCTCAGCACACTTCTGCTGTATTTCTCCGCCATGACAAAACCTTACTTAAATACGGACTTTATGAAATATACCTGGGTATAGAAATACAAGTAAAATATTTTAAATAGCAATAATCAATATTCAAATGTATACAATGAAAAATCATGATTTCAAAAATGAAAACAACACAAAAAAAAATTTTCAAAAATAATTCTCATACAGAAACATTTGAAAAAAATGACAAATAGGATGAAGTCAATCTTTTTGTTTCCAGAACGACAACAGTTATATTACACAAGGCACGAATTGCACAAATAAAATGGCTGGATTCAATGAATTTTATTTATTAACGAAAATGGCATAGTCATTATTGTATACAAAGTAAGATGATATGGAATGATCAATATGTCGATAATAATTCTGACACCACTCACAATAATAGTATTTGGGACAATTATCCTGATGACGGAAACATTACTGCAATAACATCAAAATTGATTGTGATGAATGCTGACAAAGAAACTTTTCATTGGAAGGTTTGTGAAAAATTTCAACCTGACCCATAATATAATATTAAAGACTTTGAAAAATAATAGCCAATTTTGATTTGAATCTTTGACACATTTTTACTTTAGATTGTTTCCAATCGATCACCTAACATTCCAGTACAATGCATACTTGATTGCATAATCGATTTTTTAAAGAGACACTGATAAAAAGTTTCCACAATTTTCTATATATTTCTGGAGGTTGCAAAAACTGATGAGCATTGAACTTATAACTAAATCCTATGCTCAAAGTTACAAAAAAACAGACAATGGAGGATATTTTAAAACGTTTCTCTTTGTCAATTTTTGAACAAATGGTATTTTCCATCAACTCAGGGAGATACAAACAAAAAGTTTAAAAATTCACTTCTGAAAGATTTCAACAATATTGCACAATATATTAAGAATGATCATTTTATAACAATATTAACTAGTTTACCATTAAGTATGCAAGATGGTATATTACGAAATGCAATATTCGTCCACATTCAAGGCAAATTTACCATTATATCACAACAACAAAAATCATGTTTATGGTAAAACAGACATAACTGGACATGAATAAAATTATTCCAATCAAGAAATATTTGGAGTATAAAAAGTAATATAGCCAGAGGATGAACACATTATAAATACCTATATTACTTCATATAATCAGGTTTTGCATATAAAATGAGCATTAGAATTTATCAATGATGATCAACTGGTGTTCAAGAAATGCAAAACTGCATGTTTAACAGTAAATGGCAATAAACAAGCATTTCCTATTAGTAAATAATGGCAATATTCATTGGTAAATTACAATTGACATTACAAAATTACTTGTTTTCAATGTCAATGTTCAACTTTTTTCTATTACCATTGTGTTAAGTATTGTTGGTCTTCATTAAGAGTGTCACTGCACGATAATCAGTATTATTTTTTTCAATTCCAATTTTACATTCTGTATATGCAGCATGCATTTCCATTATGGGGGAAAATAAACTACTGATTCTATTACTTATAACATTGTACACCTTTTTATAAGGTGTGTTTGCTCTGAAAAGTGATCTTGACAGGCATTTATTCATACCTATAGAGCTATTATGTTGAATAACAGCATAAGCTTTAAAACAGTAAGCTGAACATAATGTAAAGAAACATTACAAGCACATTATAGTTGCAAGAATACAACAAAATAATCACATCTCATGTCAATAGTATATGCACTCTAATATATGAAAATATCAGCTTTTCAAATCAAAACACAGTGATACCTCGGCCGTCGAACATAATTCGTTCAGGACTGGTGTTTGACTACCGTGACAGACTACATACACATCCTACTACGTTTTGGCCTTCGCATCCATATATTTGGGCATCTCTCTTGAATGGTCAAGACGCGGACGAGATGCGCGGATTGGGAGACGTCATCTGATCATCTCACTCGGCCACATGCTCAGGTGTTCGAGCACCGAATTTACGTTCGAGTACCTCAGCATTTTTGACTAGAATTTTTTAGCCTACTACCAAATTATTAAGAGTATCGAGTTGTTCGACTACCGAGGTATCACTGTACATTCATCTTATATATAAAAACAGTTAACATTGAGAATCAAAAGACAAACAGTCATAAACATTTGAATTCAAAAGCACTGCCAGAAATGTTGGCTCAATTAAAGAAAAAATCAGAGATAGGCAGAAAATCAGTTAAATCAAGCAATTGCCTATACATTTTAATGCTATTTACATAAAATGTTATGTAAAATAGGCTTGTTTTTTAAAAAATTTATAGTTCTGCCATCAAGCCAAAACTATAGCCAAAATTTTCTGGGTTCATGTGATAAATTGTTACACAGATTACTTTACCCCATATAATTAATGTCATATTTCAGCCTAGCAGATTATGTATACAAATCTGTTGCTCCACTGAAAACGCAGAAAATATTATGAAATAGCAACACTGATAAAATATATATATATTTTAACGTTATTTTTTGATAAAGGCCGTTTAAATGGAAGAACGCACTGGTTTGAACACAATTTTGGTTTGAACAAATCTGTTGGCAATACAATTCAGTGAAATTTCAATCTTTGTGAAAATGTTATGGAAATATGCATACAAGTATGTTAAGATAACATTGCATAGGACTTGTTATGGAAAGTCTAATAGAAAACTGCATGAATTTTAATATTTCATATTAAAGTGTATAAGAACGGGCATAATTCAATTTCAAAATTAGTTAACTTCATGATGGGTAGCAAAAACTATTGATCAAAATGATATCAACATTTTATGCAATAATATAAGGTGAGCGAGATTTTAAAAAAGTAAGAATCTGATTTCAAAATGATGAAAAACAACCAATTCAGGCTTTGGAAGAAAAAATAAAAGCTCTCAATTTGCATGAAAAAAGGCAACAGAATGAGTGTTGAATGAGCGAGTATAGACCTTAAACCATGTCACATCCATGAAATACAGTTATCATTTTTCTTTTTACTAAGAGGTAGTAGGCAATGTTCAATTTACAATCACATATCTGGAATTCAAGAAGGGAGAACAAAAATTTACTTCAAATGAACATACTTAATTTGTTATTTAATAAAGTTCAAATTGTTTGAGAGATTTCAATACTGTTACAGTATACCGTATATGCTCGTTTTACCGCCCGATCTTGATTAAGGGCCTGTTTGAATAGCCGCCCGTGTGAACAAAACATAAAAATAAATAAGGGCCCGTGCTTGAATACCCGCCAGATGTAAAAGCTGACTTTTTCAGTGGTAGAGAACAATAGGAAATAAGAAGCGCTTTTGTCACAACGCTGTTGAATTTTGAGCGCCGGTAGATAACACTCACGCCTCAGGCGTCCAAGTCAAAACAGATAGCATTGATTATGTAACACCATGGTTTTCAAACTGGGCGTCCCGATGCCCAAGAGCATCGTTTCAATATTGATGGGGCGTCGCAAATCTTTTCTTCTTTTGCGGATTTGTACCTGCGGTGCGTAGAAAATGTCAAAATTTTCGTTATTCTCGTTTAAACCATACTTGAGAACTGGAAATAACAATATATTATTTATTGTAACGATCGAAAATAACAAGCGTCCGTGCTTGAATAAGGGATGGTTTGCATTAAGGCCCGGTTAGTGAGTTGGTTGAAAAAAATATGGGCCCGGGCTACAAAACGAGCAAATACGGTAATCATAATTTGTCTTACCAATGTCTGATAACTCAAATTTCGCGAAAAAAAAATGGCATAAACCATGATCAAATGGTTAAATTTAGCATATTTCACATTAGTTAAATTTAAATCTAGTGGATATTTTGAAGACATCAAACCGATAAGAATTCTCTTCAACCTGCTTCATGTTTTGTTTTCCCGATACGAAGTCTGTGGCCAGAATGCCCCATACTCACTCCACAGTTCATAGTTTGACAAAAAATCATGAAGCAAATTGTTTAATTCAAACTATGCTGTTATTTTTTCCACCCAATGTGTCATAGAAGCCTTCAGATCCTGCATTGTTTCACTAGCATTGTCCAAGCTCAAGATTGCCATAAATGCCAGGTTATGAGTTTGAAAGGATAGAAGGTGGTGCATATGAGAATCCAACAAAGGCATCATCAACTTCTTGAACACTTGCATTTACCTATAATTTAATGTAAACATTGCATGTTATTTTAATATAATATGGAGAAAGGATATACATACAGATATTGGAATAAATCAATCACATTGTTGTGTGAGACACAGCCACAGGCCAGAAAATGTACTAACAATCAGTTACAAGATAGACTTAATTAACAGCAAATATTGATATATCAGTCTTTTGTAGCCACAAAGTGGCAAGCTGATCCATTGAATGAAAAAAATTGCATCAATACACACAAACTTACAGTATGGTCGTCATTTTCCCCAAGAGATTCTGGAACAGGTTCTTGAACAAATTCTGGATCAACATGCTTTAAGTCTTCAGGCCCAGCCTTGTATGAAAAATATATCATAAAATTTAAACTGAGAATATCTTAAAACCGCAAAACAAATCTATCAGATAAAACAAAGTACAAAAGATGTTCCAGCTCGCCAATATAATTGAAGACAAAATTTGTTCATGAAAATTCATATTGGTAAATTCCTTATTCTACTAGCTCAGTGGTTCCCATACTTTTTAAAAATAATTCCATGACAGAACCTTTGCAATTTTTTTCAATTATTCCTGGCCTTGAGCACTAGAACAAAACATTAAAAGATCACAACAAAAAATCAATGCTCCGTTAATGAACATTAAAATGAACAAAAGTCTATGACGATGTTCAATGCACTTTAAAGCGAACTGGCATAACTTCATAAACTGCCTAGTGCCTACTGTAACTCCCTCCTATACCAACAAACATACAAAAAGGCAGCGTCAGCTACATCTCTGCAGTTATTTGACTTGTATTGGCTTGGCAGCAATTAAACTAACTCTGTGATATCACAGGTCCACAGCTCTGTGACATCCCAATAGAGCAGCATGGTCGAAACAATAAGTGAAGAACCAGTGTCTCCAGCAGTGATTGCGAAGCAGCAAAAGGCGACAATTATGTATTGCAAATTTAGGCACTTAATTTTTGTATTATCAAGCTATGAGCCCTATAACAGATTTTTTTCGTGGCCCCTCCAAAAGTGCTCCACGGACCCCACTTTGGCAACCACGGATCTAGCTGTTTGTGCTATATTATTGACTCTTTAAGTGCTCCTAAGCTTCCTACATCATGCATAGCAACAAAGTTGTATGTAGCCCTGAGCAAATCACTGATGGCTCGCAACTGTTAAATAAGTTATTTTCCCACTTTTAGATGGAAGTGTTGGTTAACAAAATATGCAACTCACAACATTAGGATTATAAGGTGTCTGTAATTTCCTGGCTTCAAGATCTTCCCAGTTTATAAGAGAAAAGAAGGTATGTTCTTTTATATCAACCTGAAAATCATAGACTTATGTCAGTGCTATAAACAAACTTTTACAAAATATACTTAGCAATATTTAATACATAGTATTTGTAACAAGTTGAGTGTCAATTGAATGCTCAACCTTCTTGAATTATGGATATCTCAAATGTGGACAAAATTATACCCACAGTCTATTGCCTATACGTGATGTTTGAAAGAGGGTAGATTCAATTTCTGTTAAATTGAAAGCAAAATAAGCTGGAAGAAAAATAAACACTAAATACTTGACTATTAGCAAGAATCAATAACTAGATAGACCGCCGACTTATCGATCGTTCGCAGCGACGAAAGTTTGGCGATCCCCCAAAACAGAAACTGCGGTTTCGATTCCTTCTCTTGGACTCAATAGCGACACCGTGTGTCCCATCACTAATTAATTAATAATTGCTCACCACATCTCGATCTCCAGATCCCAATCGAAATTCTGGATTCTTTTGAAGAAGCTAAAAAAGCAAAAAAACAAAAAATTTATTGGAATGGTGCCTTGAAATAAATTGGTATTGTATTCATATGGAACAAGTACACAATCAATCTTAAAATTCTGAAAAATATTGTTCCTTAGTGAAGGCTTTGATTTTCTATTTTTATAGTTGTTTGTGTAGGACTTACAGTCGCCCACTAAAAATTGAACAGTGAGTAATGCTTGATGTGAGAACACCTACATAAAAGATTATTGATATGATATGAGAGACTCCTTGAGGTCCTTGATTCAATATTTGATTTGTTATGTTAATTCAAAACGATATTGCAAAATTTATGAAAATTGGGAAGACAAAACTCTTACAGCGATCAAATAAGAGCTCACATTCAATCTAGGGAGCGCCAGAAGTGTG
This sequence comes from Styela clava, assembly GCF_964204865.1. Taxonomy (NCBI): domain Eukaryota; kingdom Metazoa; phylum Chordata; class Ascidiacea; order Stolidobranchia; family Styelidae; genus Styela; species Styela clava. Next base: position 9,007,079 of record NC_135257.1, on the reverse strand, counting down.
TGTACCAATATGGAGGTAATTAATTTTGTTTGCTTACTTTACATCAAGTTGTGTAAAGGGACTGTATACTCACTTGACTAACACAGACGTAATAAAATTAAAATAGGGAAAATTGGAATAAAATTATAGCCTAACCCTAACACACTACGGCTGAGCATTGAACAAAATGAAAAGCACGAAAAACAAATTATTTAATGACATTCCAACGAACAAAAGCAGAGACAATACTTCAATCTTGAGTGTCTATACTTTTCAGTCGTGACACTTAATAACGAGTTCATCTCATAAAAAAACTGATTTTATACATATAATAAAAGCAAGCTAACCTGTTCAAGTATCATTCTTGCTGAGGCAGATACATTAGTTCTCAATTTCAGTGGTTTGTATAAAATATTTTGATACATTTCATGTGTGTCTCGACTGTAAAACGGGGGCTAAAAAATAAATAAGTAAAATTTAAAAAAAGAAAGAAGTGCATATTATACAAAATTTAGTCATTAACGAAAAATAGTGTCATAACAAATTTCAGATGCATAATTTTTCTTTAAGAATGGAATAGTTTACTCGATATGATAACGCTTTTAAATTTTTGCCTATGCCATTGATGTTACTTTCTATTACAACATTGAATTGCAGCTATAGTGCATCAGTACATTCAACTTCTCGAAGCTTAAATTTCAGAGTAAAGCGTACAAGTAAAAAAAAAACAGTATTACAATACATACCAAGCCATATAACATTTCATATAATACTGCCCCTAAACACCACCAATCCACTGATCTTGTGTACGGTTTCTTTTTCAAAACCTCAGGTGCAAGATATTCAGGTGTTCCACAAAATGTTGATGTTGTTTGATTGCTTTCAATTCCTTCTTTACAGAGACCAAAATCGGTGAGCACAATATGACCCTAGTAATAAAAGAGCATTAGAGGCCAAAAAGAAGAAAACTGAATATTCTAAAATTGGAAAAACTTTAGTAGCATAGTAATTTCTAACCAGTAACATCTGATAAAATATTTAAAGGCAAATACATAAAGGGCTATTCCAAGTGACACTACAGGACAATTCCAGAAATTTTGCATGTTGTTAAATTCAATATATTTTCACATTTTCAGCTACATGTTTTGTTTCATTGTCCAATCAGTTGCCTTATTGAATATGTAAAAAATTGCACAAAAGTTACACCCAACCTTACTTAGTAGATAAAAAAAATATAGCATGACACTACGGCCACGGGGCGGCAAATCCACCATGCATTAACAGAACATTGTGTTGTGATGTAAATTTTTGCGATGGTACAGTAGGAGCCCATAATATTTTCTGGTGCAGTAGCTGAACTACCCCTCTATGTGTTGCTCAAGTTACTTAATGTAAATCCATGCCAATAATGTGCATATTGTATGTGACACTACAGGACATTTTTCGACTTCGGAATAGCGGCCTCTATCATCTCTTAAAATTCTGGTAATAAATCGTTAAATGGGTGAAGAAATGTTCTACAGCACTGCAAACATTCAAACTTTATTAACTTAAATCCAGTGCGTCAATTCCATATGAAATAACTGTACCACACAATCAAACACTTTGTGTCAGGAATCATCACAAAATATGTCAATTATACCAAAATTTCTACATTTCAGGCCATTTTTTATAAACCATCAAAAACCTGGGTGAAATTTTAAATTGTTCGATGAAATGAATGCAGTCCAATAAAATTCCAATGTCTTTTGATATCAAAAATAAAAAAAAATTACTTTCACTACACTTTTTAAAAAATTGATGGAATTCAACTTTTGCTTGGAATGGCCCAAAGGCATATAAATTTCTACTTATCTATCTCAAACAAACTACTAACTATGCATACACTTAAAATGTACAAAATTTTTTTTTATTTCAATCTTTGCTATATTTCATGATATCTAACATATAAAAGAACTATATAAAATAGGCAATTGTAAAGTAATATGAAAATGTGGTATCACATATTATGATCGCATTCCAAAGAATATAATTTTAGAGCAAGTTTCAGATTCAGTCATTCTGGTTTTATTGATATCGATGATAAAAACAATATTTACCTTTGAATCAAGAAGTATATTCTCTGGTTTTAAATCTCGATATATTATTTTTAATGAATGCATATAACCAACTGCACTTGCGATTTCCGCTGCATAAAACCTTGCCCTGGAGAAAGTTAGAGATTTGGTTGTTAACTTATGATGAAATACCTACACAAGTATGGCAGATGAAAGAAATCAATCCGAACTGTCTTATTCAAAATCCTAATTTTGAATTCTTGGGAGTGAGAAGTGGGAATGTAAACTTTCGAAATTGAAAGTCCAAATTAAAAATTTATGCCCTCAGCTCAAAAACCATGAAGCATTTTTAATAGACGGGTTACAGATGTCTAGCAAAACCAAAGGTATTTGCTCGGAGTCCAGAAATAGAGTTGGAATTTAAATTACCTTGGGTTGAGAGCCGATGCCAAAGCCTGAGTAATTTTATTATAAATCATTACAGTACCGATACTTTTCTATGACTTAGATTTATTACTTTTTTAACAAATTCTTACCTCGATTCAGCAAATGTTCTTTCTCTTTGTAAATGAAAAAATAATTCTCCGCCATTGACATAATCAAGTACAAAATATAATTTATCTAATGTCTGGAAACTGTAGTGCAAACCAACAAGGAATGGATGTTTTAGATTTTGAAGAAGAACATTTCTCTCCGCCATGATGTGTTTTTGCTGAAAGTAAAAAGAACAAAATGAAAAGAACTAAAACACAAAATGGAACTCGGGCATATCTCAATCAGTTGCTTGCCCTACTGTCTGTTTGCATTTATTAATCATAATCACTGTTCATATGTTATCATTGTCAATACATATAACGCCGTGTGGCTCAACGTGCTGAGCGTTAGAAATACGCTCGCCACCGCACCTCTAATTACTCTGCGTGGGTTCGCAGGTTCAAATCCCATGCAGGGATGGTTATGTGCGACAGGATTGCTAGACTCCTCGTCGCCGTAGGGTGGTTCACGTAACCGTTGGTCGGTTACGGCTTCCTCCACCATCAAGTCCATGCTTCCAAAAACAAATAACTAATCCCATACCTGGCATGGAATGGTAACCGAACGAGGGGCCGTGGTTCGCCATATGGTTAAGCTGTCTTATCGGTTTCCTCTCCCCCAGAATAAATATGTGAATCCTATCCAGTTTTGTTTCAATATATATCACAAATACATTCAAGCAAAGTCGGTAATCAGCTTTGCTGCTAATCAAATACAGTGAATACAATCTGTCAGCACTTGGAAAACCAAGGTAATAGATATATGCTAAATAGATTGACTAAATCTATTTTGAAGAGCAAAACCTTTGAAAATGTGTTGCAATCGATAAATTCAATATACTTTTTATAAATTTTTTATCAATAGCTCACAGAAATATAAAATATTATATATAATGTTATTACACCATGGTCCAATCTAGGTTGATTGGCTTTTCGAATCAAATCAAAATCATCATCAAACAATTTTGATTACAAAATATTTTTTGATTTCATTTTGCTATTGGAAGACAAACATTTAATGGAATTTCACATTATGTTAATTGATTTATTGATACCTATTGATCAACTTGTATTTACACCTCTATTTTAAACTATTATCATTTTTAAACAATCATGTGTGAACTGTGCACACAACGGCATAATCATGACAAAACATGTATAAATATAAACTAAAATATTATCAGTGACATAAAATAACTTTTATCGAAGAATAAATATCAATTTGCATATAAGAGTACCGGTAAGTGTTTTGCCACTTATGCAATTTATGCATGCTTCCAGTCCAAAAGGGTTATAGAATCATATACTGGAATGTACATCATATCACACACTGAACAATGAGTAATAATAAGCGTACTACATTTTAGCAAAAACAGACCAGTAAAATTGGAATTCAGTTGTTCAATGCTTATTCCAGAATGTAGTATTATATTTCTATAGCCTTCACTATGTTTATCATAAACACAGTACAAATCTATAGGTAACTATGTTATCATGAAACTTCCAAACATATTCCATGAATTTAATAAAAAATAAAATTATTATTCATAAATCCACAAATTGAAAAAGTGCAGAAAATTTTCAATTCTCATATTTTTTTTATTTCTTATAATAAGGTATTCAATACTCAATGATTGCATACGTATTCATTTAAAAAAGCCTGGATCACAATTTCTTGTTTATTTTTAGATCCCATGACACAGCGGTATGAGGAAGTGAGTCAGACTCATACTATACCAGTTGATAATTCAACTTGCATTGATAGAATAGTGAAATGTTGTCTACTAAAGACAACAATAGTTACAGGTAATTTTACAATGAAACTATATCCTGTATTTCATTGTAAATGAAATTATAAAAGTCTGTGATAAGGTATCATCAATGAATTCAAATTTTTACAAATCGTAACATTTAAAATATAAAAATGCATAATATCTCAATATCGGTAATTATGAGGTTGGAAACAATTGAATTTTGATATTGACGCAAAATTTTCAATTTCACAATTTTTAGCATTACTTATTATTCCGGTTGACGCTCTGCATAAATATCTATATGTACATCAACAACTCTATTTCATATGGATCTTGATCAAAACCCATTCAAATAGGAAATATTCAATGTTTGCTTCATATTAATGACTACCAAAATGAATATTCAGTAGAGAAGTGATTTCAAATGAATTTCAATTTTATGAACTAACATAAACTAATAGAGTAATTTTTTGATGGTTAATATTACCTCGTTTCGCTTCATTATTGCTTTCTTCTGTAAAACTTTCACAGCATAAAAGTATTCATCTTTTCTGTGTTTTGCAAGCAATACCTGAAAATAATCATTTCAATCTTCTAAATAAGCTATATAATACATATAATATACATTGTTCAGTCAGACTGTAAAACAAACCAATTGACATATAAAAATGCACACAGGATTTGAATAATAAAAACAATACCATACTTTTCCAAAGCTTCCTTTTCCTATGACTTTGAGGAAATCGAAGTCACTTGGTTTGGCACTGAAAAGGAAATACAAGAAAGTTAGGACTCACTGCATTGCTATATAGGTTATAGCTCTAAACAATATTAAAATATACATATACCCACTATATCAATAATATATTATGATATATTATGATATACTTTAGATTATAGATACGCGAATCAATTTTTCCACTCCAGTAGATCATTTAATAATTATTATATTTTCTAACTATTCATTTATGCATCAGTCAAAATGACTCACAATGTAACATATAAATACTAAATACCGTTACATGACGTCATTAATTGTGATCAACTCATTCCATATGGAATATATGAACAACAATTCATGGAAATAGAGGTGTGTGACATTAACATAATCAACAGAAAAATGGAGGAAATGAAACTACAAATAGGTTCTATGGTATTTTGTAATGTCAATGACAACACGTTGAACCAAAAACTACGCTGGCTAAGGTTTAATATAGGTTGATTCAAAAATGAAAATTCTCGAATCAAACCAAATTTTCCAGTCTGGTGAGCGTCTTCAAGGAAGTGAGGTAGCATAATACAAAATTTTGTTTGGGTAACAGAGATTTGAAATACTCCAACCAATCTCGCACATTATAAGTGAACACATAATGACTTTCAAGTTGAGTAATTTTCAGAGTTTCTGAAGGAAGATTTAGGACACATATTTCTAGAATATAAACCCTTTATCCATAGCTGTTATATTACTACCAGTCTACCACTAAACCAGATTGAATATTTCAAAATTCAGTCGAAAAATAATTTGATTTGGTCTCAAATATCTGAATCAATTGAATCAGTACTTCTTACCACTGAATATTAAAAATTATGTATATAAACAATTCATTACTCACTGTGGATCATTAGAAGGTCCGAGCTCAACATTTGTTTCCTCTGCTGAACCAGACTAAATAGAAAAGATATGCTGAAAATTCAAAATCGAGTCATCATAGAGCAATATCAATATTATAAATTGTTTGATATTCTACAATTCAGACTGATGATAAATTTTGTTCTTAGATAATCTGAATGAATTTTTTTGTAAAAAAATCATGAAATGTTAAACTTCTATCTAAAAAATTCAACATAAATAATTTTGCTCATAAAAAAAAAATCGGAATTCAAAAAATGGAAAATTTAGGGAAAACAAAATTTTTGATTATCTGAATTTTTTTCAAGGTATCTTAATCTAATAATATTAATTTAAAATTCTGTTTGGGTTAAAATCTTTGCTGATAAAATCTATGCTGATTATGTTTTTTGGAGTAATATAGTGTTAGAATATATGGATTGGCTTTTTCAATTAACATAAAAAAGTATTTGTTTTTTAATTGTGTGTTAGCAAATTTTTTGTGGCAACTCTGTTCTATATGTTTTTAGAGCATAATATCTTGAAAAAATCAATCAGGACTGATAGCACTGATTCTTTTCGTTACCGCTGTGTGTAGCCAAAGTTAAGTGGATTATCAATAGAATTTTTTAGTTCTTTATATATATATGGCTATGGTGTACTTTCTTTTATGATAGTGGGTAAATCATTGTTAAAAGACTAATGAACAAATAGGGATTATTACCTATCTAAAAGGTATTATTAAACATAGAAAATATAAAACTGTTGTTTATATTTATACTAACTATCATCACAATATCAATGCTCTAAAATCAAATTAAGTTTCAATTATCTAAAACACAAAAAAAAATCAAGATGTTTCAGGACGATCACTATTCACTAGTCATTGGCAAAGTCGAGACTATGGTAAATTGTTTCAAGTCGAAAACTGACAACATAAACTTGTGTGATCAATGAACAATATGAATTAACTCACCAAACTGCTAGTAGGTGAGTCACTATCATCACTGTCATACATTCTACTACGTGGACTGTCGAGTGCAAGAAACGTTCGTACATCAGGACTGGAAAATGCAGAAATAAACATTACACACTCAGCCGTTTGCTCATAGCTTACAATAAAATGCTGAGAAAAAAATATTCTAAGATGGTTGCAAACATTTGCAGTTTAGAACATAGGCTCTCAAAGTGCTCCATACAGAGGCCCAGTGAGAGAAGCCTAGAAGCTCCGCGAGGTATTCGTTTACTTATATTGAAATACTGAATATTTTCTAAATACAAAGCAGCAAATACATCCGAGTCATTAAATAAAACAAATTTTAAGTTATTCAGGAACAAAAATCGGTGATGAACAATGTGTTTTCTTTGTTTTCATTTTTACAAATTTACTGTGGGGCCCTTTAAATAATAGTCAACCTCTTCACTGGCTCCATAACACCAAATGTTTGAGAACCCCTGGTTTAGAATATAGGAATATAAGAATCATATGCAGTATGCTACAATGAATCATGTCTCCAACTGAATTTTTGACAAGCCAATAATGAAGCCATATTAAGTTCTAAGTTTCAAACTCTAATAGCACTACCAAGTAACGAAGAAATGAATAAAAAAGGCCATCAAGCTCTAAGCATTTTTCAACTCTTTACTGAGTATGAAAAGTAACATATAATAGCCACTGCACACATTAGAATTAGATATTCCAAATTTACTAAGATCCAAAACCTACCTTATACTATTCAAAAATCAATTTTGACTGAACATTACTGAATTTGGAATCTGATACTTCGAATAATAATCAAAAAACTTACTGTTGCAAAACATCAAGGTGAGATACAAGCATTGTAATGAAATCATTCAGCCCATCTCTTCTCTGTCTTATGAATTCTGGATCAAAATTATTTCCAAATATTCGTTTTGGGGGAAGACGCCAATTCAGTTGCGGCGCTTGCCTTTTCACCTGGAAAAGAAATATTTACCCCCATAACATAACAATATATCGACGCATGAAATCCAAATTGGGCTAAGTCCATTTTTCTAGTTTTGAGAAAAACGCAAAAAACGTTTTTTTTTTGTTTCTTTTTTCAATTTCTCTAATACCTTACATCGAGGATGTCTAGTTTTTATGGTCCACCAGAGTTACAATGAAGGCCATATTTAGATGGTATAAAAAAATTTGTGCTCCGCCCCAATTTTTTTTTGGGGTTTTTTTTTTGGACTTAACCCTTTTTGGCTCTCAATTTTCTGGACCAAAAACAATTTTATTGGACTTAGGGCCCCTTTATTATGTTATTATAGAGATTGGTATGGACTTAGCGCTTTGTATTATATTTTTTGAGAGGAGCTATGTCCAAAAAACGGACTTAGCCCCAACTTACAATGCAGTTATCCAGAGCTAAGTCCACTATAGTAGACACAGCTCTGTTTAGTTCTCAAATGCCCTAAAAAAAGCAGGGTTATGTCCATAGCTGTCTTGAGATCTAGAGCACCTAGAGATAAGGCAAATAGACCAAAATGTAGAGCTAAGTCCAGGAAAATCAGCAATTGAAGAATGTCATTTTTTGGAAAAGTGGACTTAGCACTGTTTGGTTTTGAGGTGTCGATATATGTTAACAAGTTATATTAAGCTAATTCAAATGAAGTTAGTACAAAACCATTCATAATTAAAAACTTTTATTCCATATAAGTCTTAACATGAGACCCCTAATATTTCAGCACACATATTTAATTGGCAAATTAAATTAGGGTGCATAAACATATCGATCAGATTTCAGAATAATGTGTATATTATGGCATCCTCAAAAAATGAAGTTAGTATATGATTATTTTCAATAAAAATAGCTCTCTTACCGTCTGATACAATTTATCAAACTCTGCATATCTGCGGAATATAAACCACGAGTTTTTCCCGATGCTCACCATGACCTTATAAACCTGTATTATAGACACAATTTTAGTACAAAATACTGTACTGACTGTAAGACATGGGGTAACTAGCAAACCAATTTTTTACATAACAATAAATTTTCTAATGTGTCTATACTGTGTGGCAGAGGATGGAGAGTTGGAGCCTAGAGTCGTGACATTTTGGTGGAGCCGGAGCCAAGCTTACCATATTTGATAAAGCTGGAATCAGAACTGGGGCTACCAGAAATTTTAATGGTTCCAGCTTACAACCATCAATTATTTTCTCAACTTTTATAATTTTCTGATACTTGATACAAATATTACAACCTGTCCATTTCAGCTTATAAATTTTTATAAATTTCAATTTAAAAGTTCAATCGAATTTATATATTGAAAGTTTAATTTCAGAATTCGAAACCCCTCGAATAATAATTTTGAGTCTTGCTTCCGTAGAACTGTATTCATCTGAAAAAGGGGCTACTGTGATTTTGAACCAGCTCCCAGCCCTATGTGTGACTATACTCTGAGGCAAGTTTGTTCAGTTCACAGGAACAAAAAAAATTAAGATATCAAAGTTAATCGAGCTTTTTCCTCAAGATTAACAAGAAATTCTATTGAAAAAGCACGTTTTTAAATTAATTATATAAGTTCAAATAAGTTTTTATTTTACCAATACCACATTCAAATTTGCCCTAAAATCACAAACTTTACTTACAGTAAACCTTTTCTTCTTTTCCGAATATTCATCTTTTGACAAAGCTATTTCCGCCTGCATAAGTGCAGTACTAGAAGACGCCGAATTTGTCGGTGATTTATCCATAGTATCCATTGAAGAATGAAAATTACAATACAGCCTTACTCTAGATCCAGATTAATTCAATATACTGATAACTACTACTACAATAGTTGAAAAATTCAAACATCAAGAGGTGGTGAGATAATAATAAAATTTAATATTGTTAGATTAATCAGTTAATCACTTTTGAGCAACTGCTTAAGAATAACAATATCTAGGCCTATAATACTGAATTGATTTTATTTAATATTTTGCTGCTATCAGACCCATACACTGATACATGAGAATAACCAAACAATTTCAAAATACTGAAATACGGGAACTAGGTACCGGTACCGGTACCGTATGGCAGAAGAATTTTATCATACCAAGCACATGGGCGCATGTTCACTAAACAACGTAGCTAATAACTTAACCGACACTTTCAATTGTCTAGGGAATACGGACAATACATTCAATTGTCTAGGGAATACGGACAATATCTAATACATAAATAATGCTATTAACGATGAATTTCATGCGTCATGAACTAACGATGAGTAGATAAGAAGAATATAAAATGAATTTAACCACACGAGAAATTGACATTCTGAATTTTATTGATAGGTACCGGACCAACCAGCGATATGAAAATCCGGAGTCTGGCAGCCCTTGGGGTTTTGTCAAATGTACGAGACTGTATAGGATTCTTGCGGGAACATCGCGTACTCGCCCGCGGCATGAACTGCCCCAAATGTCGAAACGCCATGGTAGAAGAAATCAATAAGGCAAACAAGCTCGATGGGGCAAGGTTTAGATGTAGGAAAGCTAATTGCCGTAATACAACGACAATAAGAAAAAACTCGTTTTTCGAGAGAAGTAAAATCGACCTGGTTAACTTGGTGATATTATTATATTGTTGGGCCATGGATGTACCGCAGAGACAAATCGTATATGAAATAGATGTGAGTCCCCGTATTGTTGTAGATTGGTTGCATTTCATACGAGAAATATGCTCGACAGAACTCATTCAGAGTTTTAAAAAGATCGGTGGCAAAAAAATGACAGTCTGCATCGATGAAACGCTGATAGCCAAACGAAAGCCATGCTCAAATTTTAGGGCCCGAAAAATCAAGCCTATTTGGTTGTGGGGGGCTATATGTTTGGAAACCAAAGAAATATGTTTGCAATTAGTGCCCGAAACTGGTAGAACTAAAGCTACAATGGAAGAATTGATAAAGGCAAACGTTGCACCACATTCAGAAATTTGGAGCGATTGTTTTGGGTCCTACAGAGACATAGAAAAGTTGGGAATGGGATACACGCATCGAACAGTGAATCATAGCTTGATGTATGTCACTGATGAGGGGGTAACCACAAATAGTGTAGAAGGGCTTTGGACTGGAGTGAAAGAAAAATTTAAAAAAATGCATGGGACAAGAAGGGAAATGATCCCGTCTTACCTAGATGAATTTCAATGGAGGAGAAGACACCTCCCACACGAACGTTTTGCCAAAATTTTAGAGGCAATAGCGAATAATCCAAAGTATGATGTAAACAGGCTTGAAAACTAAAGTAGGAAAGAAAAAAAAAAAAACTACGTTACAATGTTCATATTACTTTAACAGAATTAACAATACAATCCTATAAGAGACTTATTATGGAAAACACGAATAAAAAAGCTGCATCGGTATTTTTGTTAACAACTACAGCTAACTGGGGAACTACTCAACAAAGAAAACATGTATCGTCACTAATTGGACCGGATACGAATATAGCCGACATAACGGAGGTGGCTGAACTAATGCTCTTAACTACTCAAATCGTGACGACCTTACAACAGAAGATGAAACAATTAAAGAAGCAGGCAGAAAAAGGAACGTTTACTATTGGGTATGTGTTGGATAGCGATCCTACCACGACCCATGAAATAACCACCACAACCACAGACCAAGTCCTCGAGCCAGAGCCGTCCACAACAACATACGAAATAGCAACCTCAACTACTAATCCAGTGCCAGAGTTTGAGGCAGATTATGGGGAAGAAAGTGATGGAGAAATGACGAACCTTGCGTATTCGCCACCAAGCCCTGCCTACTCACCGCCAAGCCTTAAGCACTCGATTACTAGCTGTCCCCCTCCGCTATCGGAGGAAAGTGATCTCGACGACATTGATGGAGTGCCCATGGACTATCCGGAAGCGTATTTTGCATGTGAAAAGACAAAACCCTTTGTCGAAATGCCGCTACCGTTACCGGATGAAAGTGAGGCCGACGCTACGACCCCGAACAACGAAATACAAGAGGTAGGCGAGATGACTGTAGAAGGAGACTTCAGGTGTCAGGGGGCAATATCCATGGCAAACCTTATAACCATAACTTCAACTGAGGGGGTTGAGGCTTGGAAGGGAGAGTGTGCTGGACCGTCTAATCGTCCCAACTCTATGACAAGAGAAGAAATATCGCTACCATTATTGACCAGTCGGGAAGAACGTCAGAAACAATTGAGAGAAAGAGTCTATGATTACGTCATCACAGGAAATTGCGAAAGCCACCTACATGACATCTGGTGTGGAAAGAGGGAGTCAGATAGACTAACTCAATTCGACAGAGGATTTAGCAATAAAGCCATGCAGCGAGTGTGGGAGGCCGCCTGTGTTCGTATGTTCTTCAAAGACGAACAGAAACAAGAAAACGTGCTGAGATACCTGAAACAATGTACTGAAATGTTCACTCGATGGGGAGGGACCCGACTCTCGCGCAGTGAGGCACCTCGCCCAATGAGAACCCGACGGCATACATCTCGTAAGTTCAACCCTTATTCGTTGAGTTATCTTCGACCTAAATCAATGCAATCCTGCAGCAGCCCCATATGGTCACTAATAAACTATGAACTCGAAACGGATGTGTTATTACCTGAGAGTGTTATATTTGCTATCCAAAAATTATTGAAAGTAGATTGCATGGAGGCTGAAAAGATCTACCTACAGTCTCGAAATGGCAATTTCTCAGCGAACTAATTGGAACTGTAAATGAAGTAATAATAAAACAGGCATGCCGTGTTGTACATAACCATGAACTTTTGAATTTTGTTTTACAGACTATTGTTAAATAAAAGTTACAAACTAAAAAAAAAAAAACTAAATGATATGGCCGGCCCATCCTCCGATGAATCCAGAATGGTGCACGTTTTTAATTCTCGTACTAACAATAATTGGGTTGGCGTCGCATTGGGTTTATGTGCTATGGTATTGTTGTCGAGGGAAAAAGTCTTCTGTGTTATGGGAGAGTTAAATTTGGGCGTGGCCTCGTTGAACGAGGGTACCTTGATCAAGGCGAGTCAATTAAACGCCACGCATTGGGAACTGACAGATCCATCTACTCCATGGGAACAAATTGATTTAAAAAACTGCTGGAACGTAAGTGACGGCGACAAAGTATATAAAACTCCGGCTCTCTATTATTCCTCAAATTTCGGGTATGTGGTTGCGGAAGAGAAAACTTATCAACAACGTAATTATCCCCAGGGAAAATATTGGGAAAGTCCTATCATGCTAGAACGGGAGTGCCTGTGCAAACGGCGAATTGCCTGGATAAAGCCTGATTTACAACGCTCACTTCTTTATAAAAATCAAACGTATAGGCGACCTATAGGCCAACATTTCCGATTTGCATGGCAATGGGCGCCGCAACCAAGCAAAAGGCGCAATAAACACGTCCAAACGATGACCAATCTAATGCTTACGACCTTCACGGCGTATAAAGCTATGGTGATCCGATTGCTACAATTTTACGCAACAGTCGATGTAACAACTCAAGTCACAAAAGCAATTCAATATCGTGGGACAGAAGGTGGCGTCGAAGTAATGGATTTTGACAAAGGTATACTTCAGACATTTTTAACTAACTACGTAGACAAACAAGGACTGTCCCCTTACATGAACCGAATTCGGTATCAGTTTACCGGGCACGATTTAATATTTGAACCCCTAGAAGGCGATTTTTTAATACAAGAAGTCGATGATGAACATAACAGCGTGTCAATTCGAAACACTACAAAATACGTAGGGGTTCTGAATGAGACCTTCTGGCCGGTATCCACTAACATATGGCCAAGTGATTTTGATTTCCCGGAATGGAATGAGAAAATTAGGTGGATCGCGCCAACTCATATTGTTAATTGGACTCACGATGGGGAAGTGATACAAAAACATGGACCTATGGTGTTATATGACACCTATCCGTCCATGTTGCACTGGGACAGTGAATGTAAGCGACGAATTGAAAGAAATGAACAATGTCAATACCCTGTCGGGAGTATGGAAGTAAAAATGCGGTTCTGGGACGAAACTAAGTATGACCCTGCTCGCAACCGAACTCAGTTCCCGGCCCCACCTCTTATGCTAAAAGGAGGCAAATGGCCAAGTCGGAACGCGCAAGATCCGCTTAGTGTGCCCGGAATAGGAATTCCTGCCCGGAGAAATAAACGCTTTATATTTGAGGCAATAGCTCTAATATTTGCAGGAATAAATTATGCAAACACAAGAACCCTTATTGGCGAAATTAACGATCGAATTGACGAAATGACTCGACAGGTGAACACGAGGTTTGCCCAGAATGAAGAGGCCTTAAGACAAGTTGCGTCAAGACTAAATGAATTGTCCCGATCGACTTTTATTCAGAATCAACGGCTAAGTGAGGTCATCTTTCAAATGGTTAAAGAGCGCGAATTAAGAAGACAGGAATGGAATTTCTTACAGGGAGAAATTGACCAGAATCAGCGATTATTACTACGGGAGTTGGATACGTTTCTGCATGAATTCCAAACAATCGAAGCCATGTCTGTAGCTGAGTTAGAGGTGAATCAATTAGTGTTACACGTTTTGAAAAATTCAACGGCAAAACCATTATTTGACAAAACCAAGGCGTATTTAATACGGGTAAAAGATGGTATCCTGCATTTGAAAGAATACGCCCGACTTCTAACAGCAGTAGAGGAGGAGGCAAACCAAACGATTCATAACAATGTAAGGCAAGCAGAGGAAATGAGACGTGGTATGCAAGGCGCAGACAGAGAACTAAACGAAGCCAATGAATTGTGGGTGAGTGGCTTAAACCATTCCCTAATATTAGTAAACACGTCAGAATGGGACTTCGAAAATATATCGGTCGAACACATTAATATGACATTAGATTTAAATTTCACTAACATAGTGGATGAAGCTATGAACCTAGTAAATAAAGGACTCGGAGAAGTCGGGAATGTTTTCAAAACCGGGGGGGAGGCGGTAGGAAATTTCTTCGGTGGAATTTTTGGTGGGGTATTCTCGCCTTTCCTAAAAGCATTAATACCGATTGCAATCGTGGTTGTGATTCTTATAACAATGTGCTGCTGTATCCAGAATCACCCAAATTGCGCCCCTGTAAAAGCACAGCTGCCGCCTTACTTTCAGACAGGAAGCCCATTAGGTTGGCGAAATATTGAAAACAGGCAAAAACACCACGAAATAAAGAAAATGATAAAAGACGGTGCCGAAACGGCTGCTATAGCAATATTATAAATATTAATCTAGGTAAATTGTCAAAGACTCTCGGAATAAATTGCAAACCCCCAGTGACGCCCAAAACTTCCTGGACTTGATGAAAATCGAATACGTCATGACCTTTATAAAATTGCGCAACGCGACCATATAAGGTAGCGATGCTTGATCCCTCGAGAATTGAAGTTTAAAATACACCCATCAGATGTGTTATAAGGTGACCAATATTGGCCTGAGAAAGTCAGTCAACATCGGGCATCCATGGCAAACGAATATCAACTACTGTGTACAACCAGCAAAAGACTTGGAAATATTCAACAAGCAACCGAAACAAATGGAACTTATACAACTCAGCCTACATATCAGAAAGATGTTGAGAACTCAACTGCAACTTCTATCCAGACTCAAGCATTAAAAGAATATCATACGAACAACCTTCAACTAAATGGACTCACTGGTGATGTTACAAATTTATTAAGTTTTCATCCTAACTTTAATTCATTAATCAGAATCTTTCGATTAAAAGAACGGTTATTGAATGATTATATAGATACAAACTCAGAATGACTTTGGTAAACTTTGAAAACGTAGATTATGTTTGAAGTTAATTGTATAATTTTTTACTAGAACTGTAGAACTGTTGAGACCTATAAAGAATTGTAGGGATTTATTAAACAATTTATGTGAAATAAGGAAAGTTATCTAATTCAGATATGTTTTAATTTTCGAAATTATATGAGAATTTTAGGTAGAGTCTGGGAATGCACAATCCTCCAATTGCCTTACATAATAAAAATTAATATTGTTATGGGACATAGGAAATCACAAACAGTTGACGTATTGTCAAAATTTTCCCACATTGAGTTTCAGGAAATTGTTGGCTGATCGTAAAGTACATGGTGCTATGCTATATTTTGCAAACCTTATATTGCCTTATCAAATGGTTATTAAATTTATGGGAAAATAGATTTTGCACGTCGTGAGAATTGGCAGAGAATTAAATATTTTCCATCAACGCTGCAAAGTTATTATCTCGTAAAAAGCTGGATAATCCCTTAAGAGCCCAAGAAAACATGTTTTCCCATGGATAATCACTAATGCATTGCTGAAGTTCCCAGATAGGAAATTTATAAATAGATTCAGCTGCGTTGGTTTAATGGCTTCCGTAACTTGTATTCCCATGACTCCCAGTTATTAAAAAATTCTTTGCAAATGACTCATGTATAACCAAGTATATTTGAAGTTTGTTATTTTTTCTTATTCCATTTAACTTTGTAACTGGCTCTGACGTATGGTGTTTTATTATTATTGGTATATTTTCATTGATTAATAGTTAATGTATTATCATGTAATCATGAGATCAAGGATGATCGTGGGACTTATATTAAAAGTTATGCTAGAGCATATTTGCCAGGCGGAACTTAATATAGGAAATAACATAGATCATGTATGGACATAGTGTATTATAGTGACCACGGAAGTAATACGCATTTATGGTATTACGTCATTCAAATATGGGATGCCCAAGTTTGGTTGGTCAGTAAAAATAAAATAATAAATAAATAGACCACACGAATGTATTGTGGAATTACACAATAAGCTTAAAGGAATAATTGTACTGACTTATGCTCACCATTGACAATAATGTAAATGTAATTGTAGTTTATTATCATTATTGTTTATATTTTTATTGTGTTGGTATACTCAACATTTGATTTTATATTACCCTATATACTTATGTAACTTGTTTATTATTATATGAATGTAAATTGTAAGTTTGAACCTTTAATTAATGAACTAACCGGACGTTTGACTTACTCATACGATAAGCCGGTGCCCTTCGTAACAGAGAAATTCCTAAGGAAAGACTTGAAGCCTTCTCATGTACTTATATTATGATGAGTCGTAAACCTTAGTTATTTTTATTAATTATATAGTGGAAGTTATAACCACATACTTAATGTGACTATTTAATGGTGCTGTTTCAATTTGTACATTAAAACCCATAAAAAATAATAAAAGAAACAGCTAAAAATTCTTAATACAAACCAATACTATTGATCGTCGCATCTAAAACAAAATGGCGGCCACAAAGGAAAAACAAAATGGCGGCTACAAAGAAAAAACAAAATGGCGGATACGTGTAACTTATGTTTTTTTGAAATTGTTAAGACATCGAAACTTTAAAATAAGATTTGACTATACTAGTTGAGAAATTTTTGAACATTGATGTCTTTGTATGTTGCTAATAATGCATGATGTTTATCTCATATATTTTTTTGGAATTATTTTGTCCTAGACAACGATAATGAACCCAAGAGTAATCAAGGGCAAATTGAGTGTACCCCACCCCCTGTGGGGTGTGTTTAATTAAACCCCAAAAATCTCTATAACATACTGGGGGCTTCGTCTCGGTCTTTCTATTTTTTAACCGGGGGAGGGAATGTTTGTTTGCGGGTAGAAACGCACCGTGTTAGGTGGGCATAGCGGAAGCCAATGCTGGGAGGGGCCTTGACGGTCTAAAGGAAATTCCTGATAGAAGCCCTGCACTGAACTCGAGTGTTGTTTTATATGCAACAAGACACCCCATGCCCCGTGTTGAGAATATTAAGGAACTATACTGAAACTATCTACAAATGTGCATGTTGTATTTTTTTTTGAATACTTCGCAAATATGATCAAGTGTTTTTCAGTATAAATTTGAAATAGGTTACCGTATTACATGTGTGCATCACTTTAAAAAAGAAATCGGATATAGGATGTCTGACACGTTATATTGTTTTGTTTACATGTTATTTAATAATCTGGGATCAAGGCACCGTAATAAGGGTGTTCAGTGGGAAACTAACATTGGTTACGGGGAGCCTGACGGTCTATGGTTAATTCCTGATAGGCGCTTTGCTTTTGACCCAACGTTATAGTTTTGAAAAACAGTATAATGATGTTAAGATATCTTATATCATATTCCGAATTTTATCTTAAGTGTGTTATGCTATTTTAAGAAATTTGTATTGTGTTTATAACAATTTTTATGATGCAAAAACAAATTAGTAAAAATTTTTATTGTATTTAAAATGTTAAATGTGTGTTAGTATAGTTATATTGTATTTTATTTATTTATATAACTGTACTAATATTGGAGTATTTGGTTGTATTAAGATTTAGGCTACGTACTAGGCTTAGGAAAACTTGGGTCGTTCTGAGACCCAAGTCGAAGAAGACAACAAGGAAGGGAACGTTTCGAGCCAAATAAGCAAAAACAAAATCCTGTCGGGACTGGCAAAAGAATTGCGTACAACCAAAACGAAAAAAGAAAAAGCAGAGAGGTAGACTCCAATCGAAAGAGAACGAGGCAACAAACGACCCTTACAACAAGCGGCAAGATAAAAAGGGAATCGTAAAATTGCAAGTAATTTTTATATTAATAACGAATAGTTAACCAGCCACTTCACTCAATAACAACGGAAAAAGCGGAATACCAGTCCAGAGAACCAGTCCGAGAAGAGTAACGCCAAGAAGATTTGGCACTGCATGTATACAATAACAATAATATAACGTTAAATATTTAAAGTAATTAAGGACTAACAATGCCCAATTGGTTTAGTCGAAAAAAAGGGGAGGCGTCCCGTGAACAAACTAAACTTAATAACAAAATGAAATTAATAAAGCATACCCAAGAAAGACATAAAGAGGTTAGCGCCACTGAAAAAAAGCTTAAGCAAGATATACTTGATAAACAAAAACTATTTACTCAAATACAAAAAGACCTTCCCCATGCCAAAAAAGAACTTAAACAGGCAACGAAAGATGTAAAAATGGCCCAGAACGATTTAGCAGCCATTGAAAAAGCAGCAAAGAAAGCCAGCGCAAAAATCACGATGGAAGAACTTCAAGGTGTACTCAAAAACGAATACAATGCTGGAAAGTTATACAAAATGTCTACCAGTGAAGCAGACGTCACGAAGTCATATTCAGTGGCTGTTGAACCGTCGGCACCACCGTCTTCAGAACCACCATCATACCCCGCCACACTTGTTTCCAGAACACCCACGATGAATTCCTGGCCAATTCACCCAGATACCCCAAATGGCCCAAGGTTGGTTGTGAAAAAGGGACTAGACCATCAAGAAATAGAAACTATATACCCCAGGTTGCAACATGAAATGGCCGCTTACCCGATTGGAATCGAAGGTGTAGATGTGGTCAGCGATAAAAGGATACGTCAAGGACGATTATTAACTACACCAGGCGAGGATCCCTACGGAGTTAAAATGCTGTACTCACAAAGGGCGCAGCTTATACCGCCTCCTGTTTTCTCCACTCCAGCAGACGAAAGGTCAGCAATAATAAATAGAAGACGGTTGGGATTGAATTCAAGAACAGCCAGAGGTGACGGGAAAGGTCCCTATCAAGAGGCAGAAATAACAACGCCTCAAATGGTAATACCGGCTCCCGATAATACAAAAGCTAAAGAACTAAGCTCCATAAGGTTGGGACCAAGTCCAAAAAAATATCCCACCGTACGCTTAACTCGAGGAAGGCAAAGAAGGGCGCAGCTAAAAAATGGAGTGCTAACGAGAACTGAATTGTCTCGTTCGCCATCGTCAGAAACAAGACCAGTTTCTCAAGAATTCTCCCTGCAAGGAGGCCCAAAATTTGACGTGATATCCCTTGCCAATGGACAGTTCTTGCAACAAGACCCAGAGTTTCAGCGATCCTTGCAAGCGGACCCGAATTTGGACTTATCAAGTAATACCGAGACTCCTTCATCATCATCGTCGTCCGAAGAAGAAGAACGGTATGCTCAAAGACCATCGCAGCCGAATTTCGTCAAAATTACACAACCACCGTACCAACCCTTGGCTACTTCTTCCAAACCCATGAACGTGGACGAAATGATGGCTATCATGAAGAATCCTGGGAGATTAAATCTATTGAAGTGGCTAGAAGACGCGATGACATTTATCGAACATGGTCCAGGCGACACAATAAGGGACAGAATACTGGCCAACGCGATACAAAAGAAGCTAATTGAAGCGAACCGCCGAGAGGATGCAGAACAAATAGCCGATTTGTTTGACGTACCTCGCCCTAATTGGAAAACAGTCATGGAATTGTTGGCGGTAACTCATCCACAAGGCATCGCTAACAACGAGAAGGTGATAAATGACTTTGCCTTAAATTATAGTTGGAAAGAAAGGCCCATGCTCGCTATACATGGGGTATTACGAGAAATGGATATTGATATCGATGAACAAATTATGGCCGATCCAGATGGCATGCGCCTGTTCAGAAATCTCAGAGCAAAACTTCCCCAAACATTGCGAATTTTGCTACAAGGACGAGAACATTTCACCTGGAGAAATGTGGCGACAGATCTACAAAAATTCTGGAACTCTGAACTATTAGATGACCAAACCGTAAGAGTAACAAATAAGATGGATCGGTATTCCAGAACCTCTTCGTATCCAGTAACTTCGATGCCAGCACTACAACAAACATATACACCACCTCCGGTAAACGTATATAATATCCAGCCGGCGATGGAAAAAACATTGCGCCAAACACCCTATGAAGAAGGTAACAAAAGGCTTTTGCACGCATACGTTGGGTCTACTAAAGAGTTCCCCACTGATGTCCAAAGTAATCAATTATTAAGTAATAGAATGATGAACCCTCCAGGTGTTTCGGGTGGCCAAACGACAAGGAGCAATGAAGCACCTAATCTACGTGAGAGAGCCACTCTACCAAGAAAAGCGAAAGAAAAAGCCAAGCCGTGGAAGCGAAAAGAGCGTTACGCGAATCCACGAAACACGCCACCTCGCGAAGAGACATCAGAGCAACAAATTTCTCCTCAACGCCAGCAGTTAACCCAACAAGAAACAACTCCAAGTAGCATAGGCGAAGCCGCAAGAATAGCGGAAACACAAGGTGAGCCATACAATTTCTTGAGTCAGTCCAACATCTTTGAACCATTAGGACTGTACATTTCACCTGAAAATGGTCAATCTTTATCAGTCTGCTACTTGTGTAAAAGTCCTGGTCACATTTCAAGCTCGTGTCTGGTTAAAGCTATATTGTGGGTCACGGATAAGGTCCTGGGAAAGGATGAACAGGGAAGTTGGGTAATCAAGCCGCGAACAAGAAAACTGCCAGACAATTTGCGACGAGAATGCAAGGAAAAATGGTCCGATTTCCTAGGCGGCAATAATCCTTTAGCACTTCCATTGCGCGACATTGATGACCTAAACAAATACCTCATATCTCAAGGGTCCCCAACATTAGAAAAAAGGGCAAATCTGTGTGAGCTATACTTCGGATTTAGACCCAAAAGCCGAGATAAAACTCATTGGCAGAATAGGACGCATTGGAACTTGCCACTTACCCAAACTAAAACAGCTCCTTGCTATTATGTCCAACATGGTTGGACTGAACATGATATGCAACAAGGACTAAATTCATCTTTAAACTAGTACGGAAGTTGTCTGATCCGGTGCGGCAACTTCCGGATAAAGTGGTACCTTGTAAATATGAAAAAATCATAAACAATGAAACCTTACCTCTATTCACCTTTTTGGGAAAACCGGAAAAAACTGACGGTATAAGCCTTACCGATGTATTTGGAGGTGAATTGATGTATTTAAGGGATATCAAAACTGGAACTATGTTCCTTGCAGACACGGGTAGTTTGCCTAACTTAATGACAAGGCAAACCGCCGAAAAATCTTATCCCAATAGTTGGAAAAACCGTCAACCTTTTACAGTGAATGTAAGGGGAATAGGAGGAACTTGCCAAATTAATTCCTTGATGATTATAAACATGGGAGAGCTCAAAGTTCCATTTGCAACGGGACAGGGCATACCATTAAACATAATTGGGTTCAAATGGTTGGGACCGGTGCAAGCCTTAACGACGATGGTCACGGAGATGAACAATCCATCGTCATGTATGAGCAATTTAGTTATGACAGCCGGTGAACCAGAGGGTGACGATCCTCTGGAATGTACCGAGGCGGGGAAACAGCGCGCAAGGCCTAACAGTGGTATTGGCTTGCGAAACACTAATGACCGAGAACGAAGTTTCAGGGGTCAAAAATCCGAACGAGCTAGTAGAAAGCCAGATTCGGACCCCCGGGGTGAAGCACGAAGTGCAAGAAAATCATCCGTCATACCTATATCAAACGAAAGAGTTGTCATGAAAGGACCAGTGAACGAATACGTGTTGAAAAAGGGAACACCGCACAAAGTAAAAAGCGAACTGCAGAAGCTCAGCGACGAAGCGATAGCTCTTGCTGGGGAAACTTACGTCCCGCCTGAACTCAATTCACCAGAAAACACAGTAATAACAGAAAAAGAATGGAGGCAAGTGTATCAACCTTATGCCAAAGAGTTGGAAGATCTGAGGGGTCATTTATCGTCTAAACAAGAACTGAAATATCCGTGTCACATCGAACTAAAGGATCCCACTGCAAAACCCTTTGTCTCAGGACCATACAACCTGAGAGGAAAAGAACAATCAGAAGCTCTCGAAGAAGCCGTAAAAAACTTTCTAGATCTCGGAGTAATAGAGACTGGATTTGCGGAATGGAAATTGGCAATATTTGTGGTACCGCAAAAAATGAACGAACGACAAAAGCAAGAAACTGGCTGGCAACAATCATGGAGGGTGGTGCAAAATCTCCAACCATTGAATGCTGCCATCAAATCTATTGAAATCGCCCCAGCGTTAATCCCCGATATTAAGCAAATGGCGCAAGGAAGAGAGGTCTTGTCACTCCTTGATTTAAAAAAGGCATACTTTCATTGTGATGTAGTTGAAGACAGTAGGACCTTTTTGGGCATAGCGGTCAAAGGTCAACATCTACGCTGGCGAAAACTCCCGATGGGACTTAAGACCGCCGTGGCCCTCTTCTCAGCTAATATGCAAGCTTGCGTCGTAGAACCTATTACAGCTCTATATCGAAAACACATGAATAATTGCAAGCGGCTTGACGAGGTAAAGGCCTCACCTATAGAAGCATACATTGACGATATATTTCTGAGTACCAAAACTGTGGAGGATCATCTAATACTGCTTCAAATAACCTTTGAACAATTAGCTAAAATGAAATTAACGCTCAGCATAAACAAATGTTTTATCGGAAAAAGACGAATTAATCTACTTGGTGCGACATTGAGCGGTAAGAAAATAGAAGTACAACCAGAACGATTGAGGGCCTTGAAAGAATTGACTCCGCCGCGTAATGTATACGAATTAAGGGGTTGGATTGGAGCCCTACGCTACATTGCAGATCATATCCCGAAACTTAGCTTAAAACTGGCAAAATTTGATGCTCTAACGGGAAACGTTCCGGCTACGCGCGGAAGGGTTACACCAGTGTTATGGACTAAAGAACTATTGGAAGATTATAAAGTCGCTAGAGAGCAGCTGAATAGCGCGGAGGTCTTGTATCACATAAATCCTGATCTCCCGTTGTTTGTGGAAACAGATGCCTCCGAAAACGGGTTTGGAGCAATTATATTTCAAACAAACAAAGAAGAAGAACCGCCCTTTACCTCAGTCTACCCAATAGCATACTACAGCCAGAAGTGGAATACGCCTGCGGCAAGGGCATACGATCCCTGCACGAAGGAACTTAAGGCCCTAAAACAAACTTTGGATAAGTGGCTATCGATCTTACACACTATGCCCTTTACAGTTATAACAGATAACATGGGAGTTTTTGGCTTGCTAAAGCGAATGAAAGACAATGCAAAAAACCCCAGCCCGCGCATGCTAATACAACGCTGGCTGAATCATATATCTGGGTTCCAAATAACTAAAGTAATACATCGAACTACAAGGGAGGTATTTACGTCAGATGGTTTGTCTCGTTCGTTCTGGCTTGAGATGGCATTCACGCCCAAAGAAACTGGCGCGTGGGCCATACCTGAAACGATAACGAAAAAAGAAGGGGAGAAGCTCGCTGCACGAGAGAAAAAAGAAAAAATTCAACGCGTCTTGATAGCTCATTGCAGACATACAGATTGTCCTGTCGCAAAGGAAGGTTTTCATTCTTGGCAGCATTTACAGGAAGTACTACAGGAACAGAGTGGCATTAACTGCGACGTAATGTACATCCAAGAGGTAATGCGAGATAGCGAAAGGGCTATTGTAACTAAGGATGGGCTAGCAGCAGCTTATGGGCACACGCGGGGAACGACGCCACAATACAATGAATATACTGGTAATGAAACACTATATCATGTGACGCGCGTGGAAAACCTAAACTCTATATGGCAAATTGGGTTGGAATCGCGAGGACGAAAGTATATTCATCTCAGCAGAAAACCGAAATACAAGGTTCGAGGAAAACGGGTGGAAATTTCAGTTAAGCCAGCTGCGCTTAGAAAGGCAGGGTTCCTGATAATAAAAACACCTAATCCAAACGTGTTGCTATGCGAAGGACCTATCCCAAGGGACTTGATGAACGTCAGAACCCAATCTCTGAGGACGTCGCTTTAAACGATCAAAGTGTGTGATAACTAAACCGGACTACGTTGGAAGGTGAACTAGAGCCAGCACATGAATAACCCAATGTTATCAAAAAGCCTGTGTAATCTGATAATACTGTAATATACTGCCAACCAATCAACGGCAACTCAGATATCAGAATATAATAAGTATAACCCTACTACCCGATACTTGGAGAAAATCCTATTTTCTGGCACCTCGCAACTTTAATCTAGAATTGTACTTGCTGAACACCGAAGTTGCTATAATAGACACTTTGCTGACCACCAAGCAGAATGAATTGCTGTTGTTGACACGAAAGATGCATAGCCTACTGTACGCCGGTTACCGTACCAGTCGAATGAGTCGATGTCGGGACAGTCGGGTATGTGATTAGATATTGCCAGTTATCTGTTTTCGGGCTGCTTGTCTGAAGCCTTACTCATTAGACCTAACCTGATTCTTGAAAGTGATTTTAATATATGCCCTCATCTTAAAATGAAACCTAGTCGATAGCGCGTCATTTTAAGTTTTGAATCTAGTGACTTGCAAGACATTCCGGGGGGACGATGATATGGTCATTTTTGAATAATCTGTGTTTAGCAGTTTTATGAACAAAAACGTGTTACAGTATTTATGAGTAAACGGATATCGGTTTTCATATTTTGTATATTAAAAATCGTGCAACCCTCTACTTCATAATTTTGTTTTTGATGAATTAAAATAGAAGACATCCCCCAAAATAAGCCCTGGTTTAATTTTTGGAAGAAAATTGAAATAGGACACGTATGGTCTCATTTTCGGGGAAATACGGCAGATCGTTTCAGTATTATGTTGTTATTATTAGAATTTTGTTTATTTATTAGAATCGTGTTTTTGGTGTTGTGCATCTTGTGGCGGTCCCACGCTGCGGATCGTTGCGTTTTGGCGTAAATGGTTCTGGCGGTTCTGGTGGTCAGTTGGAAGTCGGGAGGACTACCAAAGATGGATAGAAAGGATCAAATTGCTGAATCCTCCAGTATTAGTATTCCTCCACTGACAGTCAAAAATTTGGTTTGAAAATACACTCCTTTCTTATGCGTCTGTTTTAAAAATGCATTTTTATCTCTGTATAAAGTAAACCAAAACGAAATATTCACACAACTGCCTCGAATCAACGCAGTATGTCCAATGTAAATTTTCGGGGTAATTAGCCTGGTCGTGGGCTGCCAAGTGTGACATCGTTAATTAAATAAGATTCTGATCCTCGTCAATAGCGGTGTTGCAGGGAAAGCGTAGGGGCATGGTTAAACATCAGGCCAGGTATGAGTGTGGGTTCGAACCCCTTAGGGTAGACTAAGTTGTAGGGGAGGGACAGCAGACGGTGCAGGCTGCCGAGGGAGAAAACAAGCGAGAGCAGCAGCCAAGCAAAGTCTGAAAGATGGAGCCAGAAAGAAATAGGAACCAGCGGCAGCCAGACGCAAGCCGTCAAGAAAATGTGTGTCAGCTGGTAAGATAGGGAAGAGACCAGGCAGCCGCAAGCCGCCAAAAAATGGCAGGCGCAAAGCCGGTATAGGAGCATGGCCGAGTAAATAGAACAAGGAAACAAATACAGAGCAGCAAGCAACCAGGCATCAAAAAATAAGTTCAAGGTGATCAGAGTCAGCACAGGCTATTTCAAGAAAAGTCAGTCCAAGGGGGTCCTAGTCCAAACGCAGCGAAAAAAACGGTTACGAGTGATCCAGTGATCAGAACCGCGGGGAAAAACTGAGCGAAGAGGACTACAATTGGGGAGCGAAGAGGACTACAATTGGGGAGCGAAGAACAGAAATCAGCAAGGCTGACAGGAGAAAGGCATCAAGGCGATGATGATGACGAAGATTCCAACCGTCAAGGAAAAAATATAAGTGCGGCCGACGCTGTGGAAGTAACAATACATATACATACGGTTAGCGATCAGGACCGGGTAAAACGGTTCAAGGGAAAATAGAGGCGCCTCGGGGCCCAGTCAAGTCCAAAGAGGTCGAGCGATCAGGAAAAACTAAAAACGCATCGAAGAAAACGGGTAGAAGTAGAAATAATGGTCAGCGATGAGGATCGGGTGAAACGGTGCGAAAAGTACGAGTGAAAATAACAGAAATGAGAGGGGCTGACTGGATAAAAGCAATCGCGCAGGCTCCGAAGAAAAAATAAAGATGGCTGGCTATATATATTCCAAACGGGTAGGAGTGAAAAATACTGTCAGGGAACCCGGGTAAAAACGGTGCGAAAAGGACCGACGAGTGTGGAGTGAGAAAATACAAAATCAACGAGGCTGACTGTAAAAACGCTATATATAGATATAGTGTCCAACAACGACCGTCAAGGAAAAAATACGAAGAGGCGGGGGTGTGCGGGTGCTCCATCAATCCAATGGGGTCAGGGGGCAGGAGAAAAAAAAAGCGAAGGGATGAAAAATAAAGATCAGGAAAGTTCAGGGGGGAGAGGGGGGCTCCATCAGTCCAATGGGGTCAGGGATCAGGGGAACAAACAAGCGAAGGCATGAAAAAATAAAGATCAGGAAAGTTCAAGAAAGAAATTAGGATGGAAAATGTGAAAACGGAAATTGGGTAGGCTCAAGGAAAATTAAGATGGGAAATGTTCAACGAGACAAAAAGTTATCAAAACCAATCAAAGGAAAAAGATGTTCAAGCAATTTGCTAAGTAAACCAAGTAATATATCAAACTGCAAGCTGTCCAGTGAAAATGAAAAAGAAAGAGTTGAATAAAAATGATATAAGTAAGATATAAATAAGAAAAGCAGCGACTCATCCTCAAGCAGTCAAATAAGGACTGGGAGCGAAAATAGAAATCAGCGCGGCCTAATGAAAGTTGGGATGTAATTTCACTAATGGTAGTAGGCAAAGGAAATTAAATAGAAATCAGAGAGTAAAAAAGGGAAAAAAATGAAGGACATTCAAGCAAGTTGTGAAATGAAATCATCAGCGAAACAAAGAAAATTAAGATGAGAACAGAAAAAAAATCAGCGATGCACATGTGGCTGCAGCAGCACAACGTTAGTAATGGAAACAGAAAACCAGCGAGATTTAGATCGACCAGCCCACAAGCAGTTAAGGAAATAAAAATGAAGTAAGCACTATAATAAAGACCCTTGGAGTGAAAATAGAAATAAGCAAGGCCCTAATGTAAAAAAGTAAAATGGAATGTGAATGAAAAGAAAAAAAAATCATAAGGACTGGCTGGATCAGCAAGGAACTGTTCAGACCTGGCATGGGCAAACTACGGCACGCAGGCCAAATCCGGCCCGTTGGGTAATTTAATATGGCCCGCCTGATGCTACAACAACCAAACTGAAACCAAATTTTGATATTTTAGCTAAAGAAGTCTTCACAAAAGAAATAGACTACGGCCATGTGTAGGGGGTATCAAAAGCTTGAATCCAAATGATAGCCGTTCTTTGAATCCACTCGTGTGTATCTTGACTTTTTGATTTCAAGTAACTTTCTCTTCTCGTAGCGAAGATTTGAATAGAGATCACACTCGATGTACAATTTAAAAACAGCCACTTACATACAGTTAAGAGTGTGATGGGTACGCATTGTGATCAAGATGCCTAAAGATTTTGTTAAACAGGACAAAATAATTATACAGTGAACCACGGTCGTCCAGTCCCCCGAGATAAATAGTTGGCGGCAAGGAATTCTAAAACGACTAGTACTTATCAAAATTAATCTCGTCGATAAACAGCAGTAAAATGGCAAAACGATGCGCCAAGCGGCAATTTTAATAAGTTGTTAGTGTTTCTAATCAACGGTGGAACGTATTGCTGAAGTGCATGAATTCCTTGTGTGATCCATGTCCAAGTAAGCTCACATGCCAGGACTGGGATAAAATTGGGTTCAACAGTGTCGCTTTTGTCGGGTGTATAATTCGTTTGTCCCGATACTAAAATATTTGTGTCCAATGACCTATCTGAAGAAATGCTTTGTTCGCAGTTTCAGTCTATCCAATCTAGCAACTATTCTGGAGTAATTATTGTTAATGCAACATCGTATTTGAATTATATGTTTATTATTCACAAATGCTTTCCAACAGTTGAAGTGAGAATAAAGACAATAAACGATGAATCATGATTTATAACACATATATATCTGATAATTATGGACAGCTAGGAAGTGTAAGCAACGTCATCGCCGGATTCAACAATCTCCTGATATCCTCTAACTTCTAAAATCCTTCGTCTGCATCGACATATAAGTACTATAATGAGAAATAGTATTCCCACGACGGCCAGCATCCCGACAAGACCGAACAAAAGCAAGCCGAATCCTGCCATTGGAACTGAATCTAAAGATATGATGAATTATTGAAATTTCCAGTATATATAATGTTGTAAAATAATATTTTAGAAATAGTGAATCCGAGTTCTAGCAGATTAACGCAATATTATGGCCGATCTAAACATGAATTACATACCGACAGTAATTCAGACATGGCGCTTGAAGACGCGCACTATACACGTGGCAAATTTCATTATTCATAATTATATTTACAATTATAATATCCACAGATTCACAATATGCCAGTAAACACTATAGCACTGAATTACTTATTGCTAAATAATTTGAATTTCATTAAATTGTGGGGAATGAAAAAGTGGTATTTCTAAATCATATATATATATATATATACACCTATTTTACCTGGAAATTGTACTTCATAAGTGTAGCCCAACTCGCTTGCCCGAATGAACATATCTCTATTTCTCACTGGTGGGAAAAATGGAACCATGTTATAATCAAGATTGTGTCCAATGGGTGCAAAACGTTCTGGGAAATCTGACGTTGTTGGATTTTCTCTGAAAATATGAAAAGCGTCTTTGAATATACACTCACTAAAACGCATGTGTATATAATAGTAATCTTTGTTTGCAATTTTACCTTCTCATCCACTCTTCAAAAATAGCATCAGTGAAAGCGTGTAAGAGAATAAAAATTGGGTCATTCGCACTTGCATGGGTTTGTCCTCCAGTTCCGTTCAAAAACAAGTGGGCTAAATTATGAAGTGTTCTGGCTCCTTCCGTAAATTTACCATCTACTTCAGCATAACCTGTAAAACAATGATTGAGAATATAATATTCAAACTTCAGATTCTCCCTTGAAACTCTAATACATAAATAAAAAAAAAATGAACAGTTCGTCACAAACTTCGTTTACTAAACTAACAATGCTTGAAATTGAGTCATAATCCATTCTCAAGCATGAAGCTTTCGAACAATACTCATACTTTCATGTTAAATGTAATTATTACCTTCGAGTGTGTTTCTGAAACTTTGGTCAGAGTCGGAGAAAAACGGAAAAGTATCATATTTAGTCACTCCGAGACATTCGGCAACATCAGAAGGCTCTGGAAGCTTTTGAACCAAAGGACGTTCAGTGTTACCACCGGGATTTCGAAAAATTGTTCCTTCGTATGTTCCGTTGCATAACTGGAATATAAATAATAAAGAATATTTTGGATAATTTCTGAATGGGCGGTACGGATTTAAATAAACTCAGAAAATACAACATTGTACCTTGATATTGTCATCAAACCAATCAAGGCTGAGACAGACGATTTGCCAGTCAGCGAATCTCGAATTGGGACTCAATCTTGATGGATCATCTGGATGTCTTGCACCAAGAAGCTCATCAGTACAAATATCACATTCAGTACCTTGAAAGTAATGTCAAAAAAAAAACGAATTATAAATAGACTATTTCCATATTGAATGATTCATCACATTCAAAACACACATAATTGTAAAATCTAATTTGGGACATTGCTTCCATAAACAAATTCGATGACGATTGTCACATGGTGTTTGATTTTGTTTATCAACCTACCTCCAATGGCGAAATTCCAATAAGGTATAGCAAGCTCCTCGATTCCAGTCATTTTTCTCAAGTCTTCTTCTAAGTTGAGAAGATGCATTCTGTGCCAAGTCAAGAATGCTGGACCTTCGTGAGAGAAATCAATTCCTACGAATGCCTGGCCAGGCCCAAGTAAGGTGTCTCTGACACTGTAGTAATGAACCCAAACAAAGAGATCGTATATAGAAATGTCTACATAGTTTGGTTCCGATGTTCCATTTTCACCAAGAAGATTCCTAAAAATAAAATGCGATTAATATGTAGGATTGCAGGTTATAATTTGACGACCAAAAATCCGGCCAATCGAACGGCTGTGTTAAACACACCTTCAAACATAACAGCTTATACTTTCACACATTCATGAATTAATCAGTTTATGTGTTTATCCAGCACAATTTGATACGATAACTATTCATATATATTCTTCTACTATCCAATTGCATAAAATATCTGTTCCCTTTATATTCGATGTTATTTGTTATGTCATGTAGGCTACCTGTAATGATCTCTTGCAATAACATAATCTGGATGAGGTGTCGTTTTTGCTTGATCTAAAGCATCTAAAAATCTAGTTGCTTCCTCTTGAGACATTTCTCTTATGTCTCGTCTTATAGCGAGAGGTCGCCGAACATCACAATTAACTCCTCTCCATCCCGGCTTGCACGTTGAACAGTCGAATCCACCGAAATTTCCCAAGCATTGACAAGATCTGTTTATACAATGTGTGAAAAAAAAAATTTTGTGAGTTTATTTTTAAATACAAGGTGAATAAAATCTGGAAGCACTGATTCGTGTTAACCAGATGTTCAACTATGCTGAGTATACTAAGTTCAATCCGGTTCATCATATTAAAAAATGAATGCTTCCTTTTTTTTACCTGTTGAAAAACCGTTCTGGCCATCTTTCTCTGTCATCGATTCCAAATAAAACGTATGGGCCTCCCCACGGCTGTTCGTCAACAACAATATCGGAGCAAATACCTCTTCTTTCTGTTTGTCCACAAGGACTTCCAGTGCCAGACATCAGCGGGCAACATTCTTTGGAAAGATACGCTCCCATAGTTGCACAAGCACGTGGAAATTGTGCATCCGTCCGCACAGATAAACACGCAATAATTAGAACTCCTATCACGAAGTTTAATGTTATACTCATGTTGTTGTATTTCGTCTAAACAAATTGCAAGTTAAATTTACCGTTTTCGTCAATCTTTTGTCTTAAACAGGTGACATGAAAAAACGCTTTAGAAAAATTACGATTTATATTGGGGCGAAAATGACAAGAGCTTTTCAACGCTTTCGAACCTACCTCTCTGTACTGGCTGGTTGACATTTTGCAGTGTGGTTTATATGGTGCGGTCAATATATCTTATACATGTGCCCAAGGAAATATTCATATGCAATCATATATGCACAACCATCCGCTAATAAATAACAGATTTTGAATATGGATAAGCAATAATCAATTTGTACTAGCAATACCCCCTTTCTTCATTTAGCTTAATTTCAACTACTTGAGTTAACACTACTGATAAAATGGTATATATCAAAGCAAGTGAAATCTTTAAATTCCATATCTGCTCAAACGAAATATTGCAGTAACAAACTCCATCATTTTTTTTTAATTGTCATTGCTTAGAAACACTCATTTGAATGTATTTAACCTGACCCGAGTGCTGCTTAAAAGTGAATGATGCTTTGAGTTTCTGTCACCTATTTATAAGATGTTGACAGCTTAAAATAAATATAATAAGGCTACTAATATACAGGATTGGGTAAATTATTATTGTTACCCCGGATTAAAGAGGCGATATGCTCTTATTGATTAATGCAAAATGCCTAATTAATGTTAGAGCGTGACACATAGCACAGTATGACTGCTTCAGCAGTGATTCACGCCGTGGAGACGCCGTCCATTCAATTACAACATATATACTGCAATCCCTTTCCAGTAACTACTTTCCTTTATCTAATTAAACTATCCACTTTTCGTGCAAATAACATTTAAAAATGAAAACTGAAAAACATTCAAATATAGACACATTGGAATTGCGATTAATAGTATCAAAAATCATATTTTGTGCTGATGGTTCTGTATTTCCTTTAAAATAAAGGTAATATTTGTATAAATATTTTATTAAATACGATATTTTGCCTAGATCTAGAAAATCGGTTGTCATGTATATATCGAAAAAAATAATTGCAGGCTTAGTAATCTACCAGATATCTGTAATTCTGTATTGGGGGAATATGTTGTACATACTAAATTCCTTGGTGTTCATAAGGGTATCCTATTTAGGTATATTATTTTGAAACGCGGATTTCGGGTTTTCGTATAGTCTCAAACCCGGGTTGCCTTGTTTTTCTACTGTGAGTTTTTTTCCGAAATAAAGCGTTTAGTTTCTCATTATATATATATATTAAAACATAACGAGAATCTATGAATACTTTCAATAGGTGCATTTTGGACCGTATTTTACTGCTCAAATTGTATTAAAATGCTTCCGCGAATTTGGAATGAACACATAAACATAAAGCAACATCGCTGAATCAATTTGTATTAGTCACTTTTCACGTGAAAGCATGTTCATCCTGTTTGAACGCGCCCTCCAGTTTCCACAGCGCACATTGGTATTTGATGCCAAACTCTGTCTTCATAACTTCAAATTTACTATCCGTACACGATTTTTTGAACGCTTGTTGGAAATTTAGAAGTCAGCAAGAAGCATGACTTTTTATTGTAACTAAAACAAGGGTTTGCTAAAGAAATTCGGGTTCCGGTTCCAAAATGTGCTCCAAACCCTAATCCTAACCCAGGCTTACGTGTTCAGGTTGGACACTCTGTGATTATTTGTTTAATGATCTTGAATTAATTCAATGTTCCTCCATTTAAAGCAGAAAAAATCGTCGTTAATTTTGTGGAAAATGTATAAACATCTATATTATTTTGTTTTAATCCTTGTTCCATTCTCAAATAGTTGGTGTAACTATTGCTTACTTCTTGCCAATGTGTTTAGATATGTATGATCTGAAATGACAATTGTAATTTTATAGTACACATTGCAGACACTCACAAGTGAGGAGGTTGAAGGAAAATTTGGTTATTTTCATCTGTTTTGAAGGCCACAATAAAACGCCAACCGAGCAAGGAATTCAAATTCTGAAATAATTTTATCAAATCAATAGCGTTTATCGTATTTGGCAGTGAGTATACAATGTTCTTCAAAGACGAGCATAATTTTTCATAGAAAAATTTTCTGGGTTGTGTTTTTTCTGCACCGATTCGAACCTAAAGAATGAATCATACATAGTTGAACTAATATTTCTGGTATTATAATTATAAGCCTGGCAAAAAAGTGCTTTTTAATTTATACGAAATACCATATTGTGTAAAATTCTAGATTCGAAACTTGGTCATATTGGACAAGTGGAGGTACTTTCATAGTCCGAAACTTTGGGTAGCAATATCTAGTAGCCTACTGTCGCATCAAGCCAGCAGCCAGGCTAATTACGTATTAATTATTTGATCCTACCTTGAGCATAAGACAGTGATAATTAGCACTGCTTTGAGTAATCTAGGATGTGGAAATACGGGTTGAATTAATTGGATTATCGAATTTCTTTGACCAAATTATCATATAAAAATATTAATGAGCTAGCTATCTATAGAGTATATAAGGATCGTATTCCAGACACATTCATCACAATTCATTTCGAATCCGAAACCAACACAATCATGGATGCAAAACGTCGTGTAACGGAGATGAACCTCGTTTACAAAATGTTGCTTCCAGCGTTATTGGTCGTCGTTTATTTAACTGTGCAAACGAATGCACAGTTTCCACGTGCTTGTGCAACTATGGAAGCGTACCTTTCTAAAGAATGCTGCCCTCTGATGTCGGGCACTGGAAGTCCTTGTGGACAAACAGAAGGTAGAGGTATTTGCTCTGATATTGTTGTTGATGAACAACCATGGGGAGGACCATACGTTCTATTTGGCATCGATGACAGAGAAAGGTGGCCAGAAAGATTTTTCAACAGGTATACAAGAGTAATATTTATAATTCTTTCCAACAATTTTCTTTAACTGCGCTTCAAAGTATATTATATAAGTCAAAATGCAAACAAATTTCCCAAAATATATTTATATCGCAAATGTATCGTCATTTTAGATCCTGCCAGTGTCTGGGAAACTTTGGAGGATATGATTGTTCAACATGTAAACCTGGCTGGAGAGGCGCAAGATGTGATCAACGTCGTCCGCCTGTAGTCAGACGCGACATCAGATCAATGTCACAGGAAGACGCCAACTTGTTTTTAGATGCTTTAGACAAGGCAAAGACAACACCTCACCCAGATTATGTTGTAGCAAGAGACCATTACAGGTAATTACTGCAGACGACAGCTCTGCGAAAACGAAATAATTGAATAAACTTTTTAAACGATCATTATTTTACGAAGTTGTTCACCCTTTCAGAGCCTGGTTATGAGACATCTAAATGTTCATATCATATTTCAGAAATCTTCTTGGTGAAAATGGAACATCGGAGCCAAATTATGTCGACATTTCTATCTACGACTTGTTTGTTTGGGTCCATTACTACAGTGTCAGAGACACCTTACTTGGGCCTGGCCAGGCATTTGTCGGAATTGATTTCTCTCACGAAGGTCCAGCATTCTTGACTTGGCACAGAATGCATCTTCTCAACCTAGAAGAAGACTTGCAACGAATGACTGGAATTGAAGATCTTGCTATTCCTTATTGGAATTTTGCTATCGGTGGTAAGTTTTAAAATCAACACATATTAAATTATCACTCTACAAAGTTGAATTGTGAACCTTTGAATATTTGTGGATTGTTACCCAACTTTATTACTAAAAAAACGCTGGTATGCATAGAAATATCTGGAGACACATATTTGTTATCTCCGAAAATGGCTTAGTATAACTTCCTTCGAACATCCTTGTGGCAAGTCTGATGCGAAATGTAGGTGACGTATTTTTTATATATTTAACTGCATTTCCATTTTTAAAAGGTTCTGAATGTGACATATGCACCGATGAACTTCTTGGCGCAAGACATCCTAATGATCCTTCTCGACTTAGCCCCAACTCGCGATTTTCTGATTGGCAAATCGTCTGCCTCAGCCTCGACTGGTTTGATGACAATATCAAGGTCAGATTTTAAAACTATATTTTATTATGAAATTCGAACCTATTGTTGAAGGTCATAACTAACAAAAATGTCAATTTGTTTTAATATTTCAGTTGTGCAACGGAACTTATGAAGGACCAATCTTTCGCAACCCAGGAGGAAATGTTGAACGACCCCTGGTACAAAAACTTCCAGAGCCTTCTGATGTAGCAACTTGCCTTGGTGTGACCAAGTATGATACTTTTCCATTTTTCTCTGATTCTGACCAGAGCTTTAGAAATACATTGGAAGGTAAGTTGATGATTTTTTTTTCTAATTTGATAAAGTGTATGGCACGTTTACTAGCCAATGCTGTATATGTTTCGATTACTTTAAAATATGTATTTTTCATTCATATATATTAAGGTTATGGTGAGGTTGACGGTCAATTTGCTGAGGGAGCCCGAACTCTTCATAATTTGGCCCATTTATTTCTGAATGGAACTGGAGGACAAACTCACGCGAGCGCTAATGATCCGATCTTCATTCTCTTACATGCCTTCACTGATGCTATATTTGAGGAGTGGATGATAAGGTAAATTTTACTATATAGTACAATTCAAAATCTAAATTAAAATTTCCTATCTATATTTTATGCCTGGCAAATATTCAAATTCTTTTGAGAAATGTTCGACACTTAAAATCCAAGTAAGCAACTAAACTAAATCAAATCTACAAATTAGACGTTCTCAAATTACATTTCTGCGGTCTTTTCATTTTAGAGAAAACCCAACGACGTCAGACTTTCCAGAACGTTTTGCCCCAATCGGACATAACCTGGACTACAACATGGTTCCATTCTTCCCTCCAGTAAGGAACAGAGACATGTTCGTTCGCGCAAGCGAGTTGGGCTACACCTACGAAGTGGAATTTCCAGGTAAATATAATTACAACGGAACATATTACAGTATTTGTGTATTAAACCACGATGTATTTTCAGCGGTCAAAACTAGTTTTTATCATTGTCTATTGAAAATGATCAAGTCAACAAACTCATTAACGGTTTATTGTTCTTTAGAAAATGAAATAATGCCTCAATTCATCCTTGCCATTGTTGGCGTAATCGGAATCTTCATTGTAATCGGAATAATCGTCATTATGGTACGTTCTATCAAACAATGCCGACGACGAGTAAAAGAAGAGAAAGGATACCAGAAAATTATCCAACCGAATGCAGATGGAAGATATAATTATACTGCATAGATGCTTGTCGCTTTATATGATTATTACAACACAATGTTAAGACTACTTTCAGTTATTATTGTTAACAATAACATGTATAATACTATTTCTACATTTTTGTTTTGTTGTTTTGTTTGAAATAAATTAATTCAATAAATAAAAGTACATGGATTGCTTTTATATATAATGGAATTATTCACACACAAGTCTGTTGCTTTTCCCGCGTTTTAGTAAGAGTTTGGATAAGAATTTTACCTTCATTGATATTAACTATATATACTTTAATATTAATTTAAATACGAAATGAATAAATTATAATAAAACAAGAATATTGCACTGCTGAATTGAACAAGGTAAAAAATACAATACAAATAATATCACGTTATTGAAAAAGTAAAATTTCGAAATTAGAATATATACTCAATGCTTAATAACATAAGAGTCACTCGATTGACATGCAATTGTACATAACAACTCAAGAATTTATACGCTATAAATTATGAAACCTTCTTTTTGCCAACGCGGCTTTTCGTAAATACGCAACCAATGTCAAAATAATCAAAGTAGACATTAAAAAATATCTTTTGTGATAAAGTATAAAATATTTGGCATGAAACATGGTATCGCAGCTAAGTTTGGCCGCTTCAAGTTTTAGTAAATTCTTTCCGCTGTGGAAACTGGGAGAATAACAGACTATTCTCGGCGAAGCAGTAGCCTGTCCACTCGAATTGGTTTGTCCTAACGCCCACCTGTGGAAATCTTTTGTACTGCAATCACACATCCAATTATTGCCAGACGTTAGGAAAGTTGCAGTTGTCGTGCGAATTCTTTCTTCCACTTTGAGTTCTGTTACATTAAAGTAGAACTCTCCACTGGGAGATAAAAACCACGATGAGTACGGCGTAGTAAGTAAATTATCGCTCAAGTTCACTATTCGCAAAAGGGGCAAATTTTTGAATGTTTTCGGGGCAATGTGATGTACTTTATTACCATGGAGATATAAATAACAAAGCCATACGTTTTTGTTGAAAGTATTTTCAGCGACAAAAGTGATACGATTTTTTGATAAGTCCATAATTGTTGCTGATTTTAATCCGAAAAATGTGAAATCATCAATATGCGTGATTGAATTGTCACTGATATATAATTCTTGAAGTTTTGAGTTAAAATCGAAACTGCCGTTTTGAATAGATTTTATTTGATTCCGTGCAACATTCAGTATTTCGAGTTCAGTAAGGAATTGAAAATCGGAATCTTTAATCAACGATATTTTGTTATTTTCCAAATTAAGATACTTGATATTTGAGCAGTGTGATATTCCCACTGACATAATTTCATGCAAGTCGTTAAACGAAACATCCATACGTTCCAGATGTGCACAGCTGAAATATTCCAACGTTGGTATTTTACGTATATAATTGTGCGACAAGTATAATTCTTCTAGTAACAGTTGGGATGCTCCAAACTTAACGTCGACCTCCGTGATCCGATTATAACTCAAATCAAGTTCTTTTAGTCCCATTAAGAGAGTATATCCTGAGTCAATACGAAGAATGTTGTTACTTGATAAATTTAAGTGTTGTACATATTTCATTCCATACAGCTGTTCCTGTGAAATATGCCGAATACTGTTTCCGGACAAATCGACATACCGTAGTAATTTTGACGTCATGAAGTTTGGAAGATGAGCGACTGCCCAATTGAAATGCTTATCCATAAATGATACGGGTTTACCCACAATTTCGATCTTGTTGAAAGACAGATCGAGGTGGGTAAGACGTGGGAATTGTTGCAAGCTCTTTTCGGCAATGCCATACATATAAGATCTAAAGAAATATCCAGATTGAGTAAATCAAAAAATTATTTACCTATGAAAAATAACAAAGCATTCGCAGAAAATCATAGCTAATCGGTGCCGTGATTACAGAATTGCTTTGCTTCTTTGCTTAACTGTACCGCTATAAACTTGAATATTGTCTACCTACATGATTTGTGTTTGCTTTCTATCCGCCATGAATTGTCGTAAAACAAATTTTAAGACTAGTGGCGACACGTTCGAGTGCTACGGATAAAAAGGTATTATGATTTATTATATATATATACTAAAAAAAGGACAGCAAACATAAAACACGTATTGCAGCAGAGAATACCTGGTTATCGTGAGCTCAGCCATCAGCAGCATATTGTTGAAAGTGTCATTGTAAAGCTGATCGATTTTGGAGTTCCGGATTGATAACCTTTTAGCAGCTCCCAATTTTGCTTGAAAATGCTTGATAATATCAGGTGGGGAATACTCACAAAGTATTGTTTCCATATCCCCCGAGCATAAACATTTTCTCAAACACCTGAATGGTGCTTTCGAATTTTCAACATGATCTGACTTTCCAGCTAACATACTCTCTGAGCGCGACAGAACGAGTACTAAACAAATCAATGCTACAATGTTGTTGCAAATTTTGCTACTTTTCATTTTTGTATGCACATCTATGATAGACAAATACTCGTTCAAATACGACTGTTCTTGTCAACTGCCGAACGCGGCAAATTGTAAGCGTAACTAAGAACCGCCTCGGGTCAAATTCAACAATTATCATAAAAAGCAGTCTCGTAGAAAAAATACACTAAAATGCTGGTGGTTCTCAACCGCGGATTATTGCACATGTAACACAAAAGTAGGCAAATCCCTGGACAGAGGGGTTATATATTTTCGGCGAACCTTCAAGTTACGCACGAATTGTTGCGAAAAAGGCGATAACATTTCGTTGAGTGAAAAATTGTGATACGGCTGACTTCAATTCAATCTAAAATTAAGTTATATATATATATATATACTATAATAGTAGTTGTTGCGGTATACCGGTGTTATCAAGCTACTAGCAACAACACTGTCTCAACGTTTATTACATAGGAAAAGGATATCGGTGTATTGTGCCAACCGCCATTCGAAAGTCCCCCTCCGTATATGGCACATTGAAATAAAATATAATTAAGCCGATGTTAAGGCTTTGCGGTTTTCAACTACAATGTGAATTAATTGGTTAAAGTCGAATACCAGTTCTGATACCAGTATCTCATTTATTAAATCTATGACCTATATTCTTCTGTTTCATTATAAAAATATAATGCACGGCCTATTCAGTAAAGAATGTCCG
Organism: Styela clava; assembly: GCF_964204865.1. Taxonomy (NCBI): domain Eukaryota; kingdom Metazoa; phylum Chordata; class Ascidiacea; order Stolidobranchia; family Styelidae; genus Styela; species Styela clava. The sequence goes on along the minus strand of NC_135257.1, from coordinate 8,967,021 downwards.
CTATCCCTGATGTTAGATTCTGTTTAAGAATTATAAAGCCGAAGTACATCGTTGGAAACTAAACTTAAATACTATAGAATGCAGGTAATATAGCACTATCTATAATATTCATTTCCCTCGCCAAGCATTCTGTCTGACTGAATTATACCGATTCCACAGATAAGTGAACGCCACAAAACGTGATAGTATACAACCCTGATTTCAATTTCCTCTTTTTAAACTATCCACCAAAGGCAATGAGAGCTCAGAATCACGTTTTTGTTTTTCGAGAAGTTTCTTATTAGTCGATTCCACTCAGCTATTGTTGTTGGACAATCAGCGTACGCTCCTTGAGGAAAAACTAGCACGCTACCGTACTACTCGTTCCTCAGTATTATACCTATTATTACTTAGTGTAATCACAATTTTCGTGCAGCACAAGTTGAGGACAAGCGATCACACGATCTGTAATACATCCTATAGCAATATCCTGTTATTATTAGTATATCTAACCGTAGAAGTCTGGATTTTTCATCTATAACAGGGTCGTCACACCCATCGCCCTCTGTCCACATGTGGCCCGAGCGATATTTTACGAAATTAAATAAACTAAACTTGACCCAATGTAAACAAAGCAGTGATATGAACTATTTGTCTATTTCAGTGTGTTGTACTTAGTCAGTGCTAAATCTCTACTTTATGATAATCATAAAGTTATTACATCGGGTAATAAAATTAGGTATTGCTAAACAAACATCATATAATACCCAGACATGGCAACAGAAGCTTTATTGTTCCCCTTCGCGATCGTAAATCTATCAATGTGAGGCCGGGTTTTTCAATATTAACAAATGCAGAAACAAAATATCGAAGTTGGCTGGATGTAAGAAACACGTTAAGTGTATCACTGTCTACCATATCTCCAAATTAGGAACGTTTGATGGCCAACAAACAAATACAAATATCACCACCTTCGTTTTTTGAGTATATTGTCAACATATTTACTAACACGTATAACGTATTACATAAGGTGGTCCGCCAAAATTTTGGTCAGGCTTCATCGGTCCGTCATATAAAAAAAGTTGCCGACCACTGCACAAAACCATTGGCAGATATTTGTATTTATTGGCAGAACATTTTTAAGTTATTTTTTAGCTATTCCAACTGGGGATCAGGCGAGACGTGGCGAGAGGCAGTTCCCGGAACTTGTCAAGATGCCAATTAATCATAAAATGAGTGTCAAAAGAAAGATGACAGAGGAAAACAAAAAGTTCAATGCTAACTGAGAGGGAAAGTATTTTTTTGCCCACAACAATGGTAAACCACAGTGTCTGGTGTGCTTTCAAGTGATATTTGTTACAAAAGAGTATAATTTAATGCTAACTGAGAAATACTACGGTACTTCTTGGGAAGCAATTTTGAAGAACTAAAGGGTAACATCTTGAAGGGAAAAAACGCCATCCATGCAACATAACAATAAGCTGATTGGAACGGTGAACTTTCATTCTTTAATATATTTGAAATAACCAAACTCGATGTATTTTGATCACTTTAGGGGTTTTCCCCGACAGCGGCCCGCAAGCCCTCCTCAAAAGTTTTTGCGGCCCTTCAATCTAGCAACCTTGGACCACGCTGTCCTAAGTAATTTCAATCTTATTATTATCTTTCATGTCGGCTTTGATCGTCCTTATAGCGACCGTAAAATAAAAAGTGAACAATATCTTTGCTAGTGGGTCCGAGATTCGGTCTCTTTTTTCTGACAAAACTTACTAAATGACAATTCTACATAACTGAATATTATTCAGATCAATATAGGCTATCCGTTCGGAAATCTTAGAAGCGTTGCTTTATTAGAGACCTGCTTTGATGAATTTTACAAAACAGCCCGCTAAAAGTTGTTCAAACATACGCGATATTGGCTCTCATTGTGCTCATTCAATATCGATCAAAATATTAAATTCGAAATATCATATGCACTGAAAGCAAAAGAACCAATAACGCTATAAGGCAAATATAACACCCAATTTTGACGTCTTTGTCTGTTAGCGAAACGCCCTGTGTATATATATGTGTTTTAGTCGACATTGCCACTGCATTAAAATGTACATTTACAATGTTACAGGAGTATTATCGTAATTAAACAACAATAAAACAATGCTTAAATGTGTAGACACGGAGAGCGAAACTAAATATTTTATAATCAATTTGCCGAAAATCTTCTGCGGTAACTTACCAGTAGCAGTATCGGACTAAATATTTTATCATCTCTTTTTCGAAAATCATATGCGATAGCTTACCAGCCGTATCAGGAGCCGGACAACTCGACTACACCGGGCACCGGTAACGGGAATTTCCGACTTCCGACCGGTAATTTCCCACTATCGCTAAGCACGAGATCCGTCAACGTTTGCTGAGCACGAGATCCGCTGATATGCGTTCGCGAAACCGCCACAAAGTGCGCAAATTAGCGAAAAAGCCCCAGGGGTAGAACCACTGGTCTATACAATACAATTTTATTTCGATCTTTCGTCTACCCTATACAGTACCGATACAGTCAACAACTCGCGGCTTCCGCATACTAAAAGAGTGACACGATAGAGGTCGAAAAATCGCTACAAATATTTTGTATTATTTTCAAAGAGGTCATCACTCAAAATTGCGAAGTGAAAAGTGAATCACATAGAGTCGACAGATAGTTTTGGAATGAATAAATACAATCTTTGGCCACAGAAAATCTCTGAGCAATCGATCCAGTAGTTAATGAGAAAGACGATTTTTTTCATACTGTAACAACAACAAGAATAATACCAACAAGAACAATAATAACAAAACAATCCATAGGTCCACATCGCGTCCAACAAGAATGTCAAGCGGGGAGAATAACGTGAAAAATGGCGTTTTTCGGACTTGCCGAGAGATGCGCTAATCTTGAGAGTGTTTTGCACAGTTGACGCTTACATACTGGCTCACATGTTCAAAACTCTCATTTTTATTCAAAAAAATAAATCACGTGCCGCTTATAGGTAGATAGATAATAATAATATAATTTAGGCTAGTCTATCGCAGCGTTTGCGGTATCAATTTTTGATTATTGTAACTAAATTGAAGGTCCTCGGAAGACATAATGACAGTTGAGTTATTTGATATATATACTGTTGTAGCGAATCCATAGTTACACAATGTACATTCGCTACACTGTACAACTATTTTTTTTTGGAAACACAACTCCACCGGCACAAAACCATAGAAGAAAGATAAGTAGTTAGTCTTGCCGAAACCAAATCATTAGCACAACTAAAAGAGCTGACAAATAACACGCAAAACTACCAAAAGGAGGCAATGTTTACAACCATGCTTGAACATATGTCTGAGCAAAAGACGGGTCAGAACGGTGGGATAAATTCCAATAGACCTTATTCATTAAAAACCCATCCTACGCGCAAAGAGAAAAGTGATGTAAAAAGTGATTTTTTTTTTAATATTAGCTCTTATGGGGAATGTGATCACCAGAGCAGAAATTTGCATTTTATGTAATTTTCTAGATATCTTTCATTGTATACGTGAGCAGTTTTGAGGATAGAATATTTTTTACATCCTTTTTGATATTTTTATTATGATAAACATGGTCAAGATTTTTAATAATCGTTCATTGAAATTTTAATGAGCGCGGTGTTTCCGATGACGTCATTCTCACTAGACCATAGGTTCTCAAAGTGCTCCGTACGGAGCCCCAGGGCTCCGCGAGAGAAACCCAGGGGCTCCGCGAGCTATTGGATTACTTTTCAAAATACTGACTAGTTTTGTAACTGTTATAATAAGAAGCAATAACAGCTTTGATAAAATCTGACAACAAAATAGCCTCGAAATATGGCAAAGAGGCGGAATTAAAAAATGACATTATTTATAAGCAGGAGCGCAGCCAGGATTCTTAAGAGGGTGGTGGTTCAAAATTGGAATCGGAAATTTCCGCGCAACATTCTTCGCGATTAAAAAAAAAACGGATAACGAGATTTCTATTGCGTAAAATATTTAATCCATGACCGATGCGAGCATTTAACGAACAATTGAAATTTATTTTATTGCATTCGGCTCCGTCGGTAGTTTCAGAATGAAAAAAAAGTACATCGCGGAGCGCGCACAATTGATTGCGTGCGGCTCCGTCGGTAGTTTCATAATGGGGGAAAAGGTACATCGCGCGCACAATTGAATCTGTTTCTATTTCGCAGTTACTACGATGAAAACCTAACATAACACCAATTTTTGTGATTTACAATGTCTATAAATACGTTTTCAATCTGAGGTGAGTCTGCTGAAACCAAACCTGTGATCTTCCATTTTAAGTTTTAGTTTTATTATTTTAGAATGCCGCTTTTCAATCAAGAAATTTGAGTTGCGGATTTATCTCTTTATTAATTATTATTTTTAGCATTTCGTAACGATGACTATAATATGGTAACATGTTTTTCACATTGAACTCATAATTCCCCACGAGAACAAAAAAGCGAATAACGTCGTCATTGTGTAACTATACATGTATATATATGCCGAGGGAAATTTTTGATTTAGGGAGAATAAACACCGGCGTAAAGATGTTAAAAGGTTCAAAGACACGCCATGCTGACGAAAAAAATCGGCGATTGTAACAAAATGCAATTGCGCACGTTATTAGCGGCCTTTTAAGTCTTCCAAAAATGTCAAAAGGGAAAAGATTCGACCCCTTATTTATTAATATGTTTGTCAAGTGTCAAATTTACAGCTTTAGTGTATATATAATTTATGTTTGAAATTTAGATTTATGTATGACTTGTATTAACCCTAAGGTTCAGCATTTAAATAAAGTAAAGTACTTTTAACTTGCTCAGGAATATTAATCTGAAAGTAACAACTTTAACATTTATTTTGGGGCTCCGTGAATAATAGTCAACCTTTCCAAGGGCTCCGCAACACCAAAAGTTTGAGAACCCCTGCACTAGACCATGAGATTCTGCCAACGCGCCGTGCTCTGTGGGATATGCGCAGGGTTGCCATATTGGCTTTTTTAACGCCAAATTTGCCATTTTTAGCTTTTTTCAAACGCGTTTGGCGTCAGAATTTCCGTTTGGCTTTTTGGCGTTTTTTTGGCTTTTTTCAAGTCTATTCTAGTGTCTATTAATAAAATCATATGAAATACAATATTTAGTGTGTAACAACTTAACAATAGCCTATTACCTGTAGCCTACTTAGCTTCTTAACATTAGGATTTCCTGGAGCATCGATTTTCTTGTTTGTTACATTACCTCTTAACCATACCCAATAAGAAATAAGTGCAGTTTCTGCAGCTTCTCAGACAGATGTTCAAGCAGGGTTGGAAACATTGCCTCGTTTTTATAGTTTTGCGTGTTATTTGTCAGTTTACGTTCTGTTTCCAAAAAATAGTTGTAGGCCTATAACTCAATTTTCATTATGCCCGATATGGTTTATGTGAGCTTTCAGCTTCAGTTTAATTCTGCAATTGCAATTGCAGTAACGATGTGATTAACTACGCTAAAATTACTGAATTAGATATCAGTGATCCACCTGTGAGCGGCACGGGGTTAGATAATTTTTTATTAAAATTGATGGTTTATAAATTTTAAAAATAGAAAAATTGTTCAATAGTAAAGTACGATACAGGGAGAAATTTTTAAGGTGTAGCACAAGTTTAAGTAGAAACATATTGGAGGTATATTACATACTGACAGACTGAAGCGGCACCCTGTATTGTATATATTGAATGGTAAAATAATGCTGCCCGCTTGATATTTATTTTACTTTCTACAGTTCTATAGGAACTTTACTTTCTATTTGTGTGCCTCACTGAATGAACTGATGGCTCTACATTGTCATCAGTACATTGCCAAGGGCTTAAAATCTGACAAATCATGGGGCTTTTGTACTTAGTAAAATTTTGGCTTTTTCTGGCTTTTTTTATGTCCTGATTTGGCTTTTATTGATCGCTGGGGTCTGGCAACCCTGGATATGCGCTCCGACTGCTTGTGACAACAGAATACTGGAATACCGGGACCACAACTGGCGTTCAACGAAAGACCTATATTGGTTTTAATTGGATGTTATATATTTCATGAATTTCATGTACATTTCTGGTACACCTTTCAAAATCCAATGGCCTAACTCAGTTCATATGTTGACGGTAACCTACCATGTACGGTACCTATCCCAAAAAGCTCAGAATTTCTCTCTAAACAACACCACATTTAATTGCTTAAAATTTAAAAATATGAAAGCATGTAGGGTTTAAACTTGTCAAGTTTTCAAAAGAATTACAAACTTTGAAACCGAATTTCGAGGCTCTGGGTTTCAGCCTGCCTAGCCTATTGGTAAATCCAGCCCTACAGCAAATTTCTGGCCCTAATCACTCAGCAGATTGAAATAAATGATTTTCAGCATTTATTAGCAAAGATAGATATTTTAATTAAACATATAGTTCAACTTAAAGCCTGTATAATGATATTATAAATATATTTCCAATGATTACTGCATTGTGAGAAGGCTTTCCACACTATCAAGTCTAAAAGGTTTTAGCGTCTTCCAATGTCTCAGATGGAAACTTCAGTCTTCATTTTGCATATTCTTTTCATCAATGCCATTAGCATTTGAAGCTTGACTGATTCTAATGTACCTTTTCCATTGTTGTTTAATGTAATATCCTAAACGTGACTTCAAATTTTTTCTCACTTCAATCATCGCATGTTTGAATACCCGAGCTTATTTCTACTGATTTGTTATTATTTTACAATTTTTTTTTATAAATTAACTGTTTTTATAGTGCGATGCAATATAAGTTTATTAAACAATTTGTTATTGCGAACAAAATACATTTGTTGTTTCTCATTTGATGTCCGCGGATTGGCGTGGTAATTCTGGTTTGTAATGATATTATATTGTCGTAAGTCAACGCATCCGCAGGTTCCATTGAACACAATGAAGCCAATAAACAAGGCATTTGAACATGCAGGCATCGGTCAAGGATTGCGCAATTGTAAATTGTACTCATTGATATTTAAACAACGCTGAGATAACAACTCAAATTTGATGAATCTCCAGATCGCAAAAATATGATTCCAATCTATTTATAGTTGGCAGTTTGGCACTTATTTATGTTATTTTAGAATAGTAATAGTATTCCTCATTTCATTATTCGTAATCTCGACTCAAAGACAAGTAACGATAAACACAATTAAATTATTATGACAAGACAGTTTAAATGCTCGCATCGGCCATGGATGGAAACTCGTTATCAACTGACAAAGTTTTTTTTAACGAGTGACCTAATCGCGAATAATAGTGCCTGGTAATTTCCAATTCCGATTTTGTACTCTCCCCTCTTCCTTTTAAAAATCATGACCTCGCTTCTGCTTATAGATCATGTCATACTTAAATCACCGCCTCGTTGCCATATTACGACGCTGCTGGTGTCAAATTTTATTAATGGTGTATTCCCTTCTTTGAACAGTTACAGAATAGTCGAATCCGTATTTTGACAAGTAATAGAGTAGCTTGCGGAGCCCCTAGGTTCGTCTCACGGAGCCCTGGGGCTCCGTATGGAGCACTTTGAGAAACTATGTCTTACAGGACCCGATATTTAACCTAGAACTTTGCTGTTTACTTATAGTAAGACACTTTCTAGTTCATTTCGCACACTTTCCTCAGTGTTCCTCAAAAATCCCTCATTTCTTGAAAACTTAGCCGAGAAGTCGTAAGCACTCATAACATCTGAGCATTGACAATTATTTAGAGTCGATGTCACGTTCAAATCAATCAAAGTATTCCTAATGTCATAAAGGTAGTTTTCCGATGGATATGGGGTTGGTGTGTACACTTCGATCCACTGAATCCTTGCGAGATGTTGACTATGTCATTATTTACATTGTATTTTAAAATAAGCTTAAATCATATGGAGAACCACGGCCTCTCGTCCGGTTACCATTCCATGTCGGGTATGGGATTAGTTAGTTATTTGTCTTCGGTACCATGGACCTGATGGTGGAGGATAGGGATTTGTTCAAAGAGAATTGTTTTAAAACAATTGTTTAAAATCAAGTTTTTTTTGCCTGTTTTGTTCAAAATGAATGTACTATTTAAATTTTTTGGTATTAAAGAGGTTGAAAGAAAATGGATGTAAAACTTGCCAAGCGCTTCTTATTTGCAATGAATCCTTCGAAACGCCGCAAATATCGATAACGGCTCATACACACCTTCTCAAGCTGTAGTTCAGTGCGACCACAAACGTGGTTGGCGCAGTAAGACGTAACCGATAAGTTATTACGTGAGCGACCCTACGACAAAACTACTTTGCGAAAATTGAAATGTGATTTCAGTTTGTATAACTTTGAAGACTCTATCACTTTAACCTTAAGAACAAAGTATGCAAAGCATAAATTAACCGAACAGGATTAATTAACCGTAATAATGCCTTTATTTTATGAGAAAAATGTCAATACATAAACTCGAAATCCTTATTATGGCGTCATAAAAGATTAGTTGTAGCGTCTTTGCATTAGAGGACTCTTACAATTAGGTGACCGTACATTTGAACCCACGTACATTTGAACCCATGTGTATATCCACGGGTTCAATCTATGCGGGTGCTAAAACCCATGGGTTAGGGTTAGTATGGGTTCAACTATCCGTAAAACAAAAAAAAATTCATAGGCACAATAGCATACAGGTGCAATTGTCATGGGTTCAAATGTACGTGGGTTCAAATGTAATGGAACCTTACAATTAGCATAGTCTAGGCCAGGGCTACTCAACTGACGGACCGCGTTCCGAAAGCGGACACTTCGGGTATTCGATTCGGACCGCGCATAATTCTTCATTTTGAATCATTGGCCCCACTTTTAAATTTTTTTTTATAGATTTTAAAATATATATGAAAAGAACTATAACGCCATTACAAACAATTTTGATTAGCTAATAATCATTAGTCGGTCTAGGAATTGCGTGTTTAAAGATGCCGAAATATAATTTCTGGAAAGTCCGGACCCAAATATTTTTGAAGTTTTGTATGCGGACCTTCGGTAAAAATAGTTGAGTAACCATGGGCCCTAGGCTAGCGCGTCTCATCGTTTAAATCAGTAGATTGCCGCCGATGTAAGTTTATTCTTCATTATCGTAACGCACTCGCTTTGCCGAAGGCTGCCTTTGACAAAATTAATTTTGTAGTAGACTCGTGAGCTAAGTTTCATGATTTTTCTTTTCAAAACGTCTCTCTGACATCTCGGATAAACATTCCGGTTGAAATCTTATGACTTTGGTGTAGATACCATCGTGGCAATGAATGTAAGCAATAAAAATAAAAGTCAAAACAAGATTTTTTACTTTCATTTTTAAAATTATAATTCCGGCAGCGTATGCAGCTCTTCGAACGCAACGTTTTGGCGTAGTTTAGCGGCGATGCAGGGGGTATTTCAATGAAAAGTACAAAGAATACAAAAAAAAAAGATTTAAAACAAGCCCTTGTGAACCTAGTGGAGGAAGGCGTATCCGATAAGCGGTAACGTGAATCACCCTACGGCGGCGAGGAGTCCAGATATCTTCTCGCACATAACTATCCCTGCATGGGATTCGAACCTGCGAACCAATACAGAGTAATCAGAGATGCATTGGCGAGCGTATTCCTAACGCTTAGGACGATTAGTGACTCACCCAGTGTCTCAAGGGGGATTTTACTTGGCTCATCCTTGAAAATAAATTGCTCGTATAGGTAAATGCTGTTAAATATTGAGGTCATAAAACTGCCTTTTCTAGCTTCACAGAAAAAAAAGAGGGAAACAGATTGAAATACCTGACAGACGATAAAAATAAATTCATACATGTCTCACTAGCAATAACGACCATAAATGGACATAAAAGAAGATTTCTATAGCTAGGTGGTGCTTCTCGCGCGTTTGAACAACAATTTTTTCATTAGCGGTTCCAATAAGGGCTCAGATTTGTGAAAGACATTGGGATTCGAATAATACCGCGCGGGCCACTCGAAAACTTTCGGCGGGCCACGGGTTGAACGACCCTAACCTAGATGGTCAACATCAGCAGCCAAAGCAACTTTATTAAATTTATTCATTTTTTCAAATTTTCCCCTGATTATTATGGGACCCTATACTTCACCTAGAACATTGCTGTTTACATATAGTAAATTTCTAGTTCTTTTCGCACACTTTCACATCAGTGTTCCCTAAAAATTCATTATATATATTACTTGGAAACTTCATCGACTTTATTTAAACCAAAATTCTTAGATAATTGAATAGAATCAAATTCTTTGAAATATGGAAAGTAGGCTATTCTGAACAATGTATATCGAACGAGCATTAAAACAGGTGACCCAAAAGCAATTATGTTCAATATGTTTCGGATTGTGATATAGCAAATCACTGATAATATGTAAAGCAATAAATAGCGTTCTTGTGGTATTGCGACGAATTTTGTTATTTCTCCCGAGTTTTCGACTTTCGTTTGTTGGCTCTCAACTTATTTCCACTTCCACAATTAAGCGATTGCATCAGATTATACAAAAGATAAAAATAATGCTTCCCAGGCCTGTCGAAAGCAAAGTTACTATTCCGAAAGAAACATTCTACTATAGACTACGTCTGAGTATTTATTTGTTACATTATTCTATAATAAAATGAGTAAATAATTAAGTCCTAATAAGCGTCGGATAATGTAATATTTGCGTCGCTGCATTATTTCGTTGATATGTCGAAAGCACTCATAACATCTGAGCATTGAGAATTATTTAGAGGTGAAATGGCGTTTAAATCAATCAAAGCATTCCTAATGTCAAGAATGTCTTTTGCTGATGGATATGGTGTTGGTGTATACACTCCGATCCACTGAATCCCTGCAAGATATTATCTATGATGTTATTGACATTGTAATTTGAAATAAGACATGTTTGATATTTGTATGAAATAATCAACAATAAATGCGATACCGTTTCACGTAACAATAGATGATTATGGCAGCTGTTCTCTTGTGCTTGTCTGATTTCCCCGGCAGCACAATACTCAAAACCACATTTCAAAGTTATACTTCGATTTCAGTTAACGCATTTGCTGTAACTTGAAACAGTTAATTTACAAATAAGATGCTTAACTCGTTTTCATATACTTACGGTTGTGTATGGATAAAAAGCTAATTCGTTTCTTGCCATCTCCAAATCATAAGCAAATTACCTTCAAAAATATTACAATCAATACAAACGATGTATGTTGAATAGTCGGTTGCAACCGTGATCTCCGTGTCGCCATTTTCAATAGATTCAACTGTAACCGTACACATGTATTATACAAACGGTTTTGTTACAATCATAGTGGTCACAATCGAAGTAATTGATCACACTATATAGAAATATTAATTCAATCAGATTAAAAAATGTTATTTTTTAACACTGGCCTCGTTGACTAATGACTTGCTTAGTTTATTAGATATCAGATATTGCTTTTTTGCTAAAAATGGATTCCAGTGCATTGTTACTTTTTTAATAAATCGAAAATTCTAGTATCTCGTCCGTTGGCCCAATGCCATATTTTCACATATATACTTATTTCCACGCAAGGCTGTATTCACGAAAAAAGCTCATTCTTCAGCTACCAATATCTGCTGCTTTCGAACATGTATATAATTTGTGTACTTATCTGAAATGCCTCATGATAACTATAAGTTTGTTAAATTTAATCGCCGTGAAATCCTGATGAATTCCTTTTGAAAATAACACAATACCTTCTTGCGCAGCTGCTGTGTCATGAACGTGAGGAGAAACTCGAGAGTCTCCATGATCTGTATTAAGCTTTCTAAAACAATGTTTCTCATTATCTACTAAAAAAGAAATCCAATTTTGTTAATGTGCTTCGCACAATCCTTCACAGGATACACTCAAAATTTATTTATCTGCACAATCGATATGCTTTGGCGCCTTAATAACAGAATGTTGCTGCCGCGGGAATGCGATGTCAAAATGCCCATTAAACTCAACAATATCATTATCATAGTAACTTACCCAGAATAATAATAGTTCTCAAAATGAAATTGCACATGCCTTCGAGGTCATTTGTGATATTTTTTACCACTTGACAATTGACAACTTTCGAAAATATTTCATCTGATGATTTGAACGAAAGATACCAATCTGACGATGAAATCTATTAAAACAAAGTTAAATATTATCGAATATCAATTAAAATATATTTTTGTTATTTCACAGACTTACCATATTTTCATAGTTTCAATGATTGTGAGACTGATCACGCATTGCAGCACCATACTGCAGCGAGAACACATACTTGTACAAAAATGAAGTAAATTTATTAAACATTGTTTACCCATGAACTAGCAATGAATGGATTGAAATCGTATTTTTGAGTTGCTCTTTCAGCACTTAGGATTATCGCAATGTTTCGTTGTTAAGGGAGAGTTTGCAGTTATGAAGCCAATTATATTTGATACCTTCATATCGAAATCGGTCTATGCATAAATGTATCAGTGATTTCTAGATGCAGTGATTGGACAAATATCGGCCGACTCAGTAAAATGATCAAACTTTCATTCAAGGGTTTATTTCAGGGGTCGGCAAACTACGGCCCGCGGGCCGCATTCGGCCCGCGACGCTTCACTGAATTATATTAACAAAACAGCTTTATTGACGAATATATTCTTTACGTGACAAAATTTGTTTTGAGAAACTAAATTATACTATAACCTAACAAGTATATAATTCACAATCACTCGTTTAATGAGCCTATAATTGACTATAATTAGAGAAATGGCAACAGAACGCGAAAAAGTAGATGATGAGCTCAAATGGTTTAATGACGCTGAAAATGTTCAAAGGATCAGTCTTCGCGCACTGCTTGAAATTTCTGGGTGAAAAAATGTGATTCATTGGCCATTCCTTTGGTTTTTAACTTTCCAAAATACGTGCTACCCGCCAATGACTTGCAACTTTTAATTTTGGCCCGCAAACGACAAAAGTTTGCCGACCTCTGGTTTACACTTTAGAGCCAGTGAAGTTATACAGTCATCCCAACACAAATGCTCGACCCACTGCCCTATCTCCCTCGACTTTCCTATTCTCGATCCTGTTTCCCTCGCCCAACTGCTCCACCTCCCTCAGCCTTCCTATCCTCGACCCACCGCCCTATCTCCCTCAACCGTCCTATCCTCGACCCACTGTCCTATTTCCCCCAAACTTCCTATCCCCTTCAACCTCGTCCCAAAATTGAGCTTATCTTATCTGCAACGTAATGAAGTTGCAAAGAACGCAGTTAGTACGTAAATATTTGGCATCGCTTTTACTATAAAATGTTGAAGAAAAATACTTTATACGGACCAGAGCTTATTGCTTATTTCGGATCAGCATCACATTTGTCACAAGACTCACGACATGGCCAATTATTAAGGGCATAAAACGGCCTGTTAAAATTTAGAAAACTGTTATTCCCAAAAAAAAACATCAGTAGCCCAATTAGTAAAACATTTTTAAACTGCCAATTAAGGTTATTGTTTAATATTTGAGATTCCAGCCTACATATACGAATGCTGTCAATCATGTTTTGTCGACGTACGATTGAATCATCTCATTGGCATACACGACCAGTATAACCCATGGAAGTTGGTCGCAAGATAGTAAAGTTCAGTGTGGCGATCGGGTCGTGAATAAAGCGCCGTTAGGTCAGGTACCGAATAGTATAGCACCGTAGGTCAAAGATAGGTAAGTTGTGGCAGATAGGGCAGTGGGTCCGAGGAGAGGTAGGTTGATGGAGATAGGACAGTAGGTCGAAAATAGAGAGGTTGAGGGAGATAAAGCGGTGGTTCGAGGATTTGAAAGTTGGGGAGATAGAGCAGTGGGTCGAGGATAGGAAGGTTGAGGGAGCTATGGCAGTGGGTCGAGGACAGTTTTTTAAGTGTCAGTAACGGAGTAATCATGTTTTGTCGACGTACGATTGAATCATCTCATTGGCATACACGACCAGTATAACCCATGGAGGTTGGTCGCAAGATAGTAAAGTTCAGTGTGGCGATCGGGTCGTGAATAAAGCGCCGTTAGGTCAGGTACCGAATAGTATAGCACCGTAGTTCAGAGATAGGTAAGTTGTGGCAGATAGTGCAGTGGGTCCAAGGATAGGTAGGTTGAAAAGAGAGAGGTTGAGGGAGATAGAGCAGTGGGTCGAGGACAGTTTTAAGTGTCTTTTGGCCCGCAAACGAAAAAAGTTTGCCGACCTCTCGTTTAGACTTCAGAGCCAGTGAAGTTACTGCCCTATCTCCTCAACCTTCCTATCCTCGACCCACCGCCCTATCTCCCTCAACCGTCCTATCCTCGACACACTGTCCTATTTCCCCCAAACTTCCTATCCCCTTCAACCCCTTTATCCTCGTCCCATTGCCATATCTCCCTAAACTTTTCTTTCCTCTATCCACAGCACCTCGACCCACTTTCCGACCTCCATCAACTTACTTATCTTCGACCTACGACGCTATACAACTCAGCACCTAACCTAACGGTGCTACAATCACGACTAGATCGTCTAAAAGAACTCCGTCATCTTGCAACCAACTTCCATGTGTTATACTGGTCGAGTATGCCAATGAGATGATTCAATCGTACGTCGACAAAACATGATTGACGGCATTCGTAAATATAGGCTGGAATCTCAATTGGTAATCAATAACCATAATGAGTGGCTTAAAAATGTGCTACTAATTAAGCTACTGATGGCCTCGGGTTTCAGGTGACTGTTTTTAAAATTTTGCAAGGCCATTCGATATCGACATACCTGAGTTCATTTTCCGAAACTCATTCAATTTCGCTTGTATTTCCGTTCAAGGCAAAACGATGAGGAAATAATAAAATATTTGCACGCTTAGTCATTTTCAACGAATGCTCTGCCATATTCTGTTGTATATACAAATTTCTTTTACGTGACTGAGAAGGCTGAAAAGTCAGAAAAAGTCAAAAATATAAGTCGCTCAGTGAGTGTAATCCCTTCCAAACTATTTTAGAGCCATGAAATGTTTTGTCGTAGCTAGCGTAGCCAACCTCCCCCTTAATTCAGGGCATAGTCCCAAAATTAAGCTTATCTTATCTGCTACTTAATGAAGTTGCAAAGGACGCAGTTAGTACGTAATCTTTGGCATCGCTTTTACTATAAAATGTTGAATGAAGAAAATTACTTTATACGGATCAGCATCATATTGTCACAAGACTCACGACATGGCCAATTATTAAGGGCATAAAACGGCCTGTTAGAATTTAGAAAACTGTTATTCCCAACAAAAAACCATCAGTAGCCCAATTAGTAAAACATTTTTAAACTGCCAATTAAGATGTCGGCGTACGATTGAATCATCTCATTGGCATACACGACCAGTATAACCCATGGAAGTTGGTCGCGAGATAGTAAAGTTCAGTGTGGCGATCGGGTCGTGAATAAAGCGCCGTTAGGTCAGGTATCGAATAGTATAACACCGTAGGTCAAAGATAGGTAAGTTGTGGCAGATAGGGCAGTGGGTTCGAGGATAGGTAGGTTGAGGGAGATAGGGCAGTAGGTTGAAATGAGAGAGGCTGAGGGAGATAAAGCTGTCGTTCGAGGATGCGAAAGTTGGGGGAGGTATAGCAGTGGGTAGAGGGTAAAGAGATAGCGTAGTGGGTCGAGGATAGGAATGTTGAGGAAGCTAGGACAGTGGGTCGAGGATAGGAAAGTTGAGGGAGGTCGGGCAGTGGGTCGAGTATAGATAGGTAAGTAGATGGAGATAGAGCGGTGGTTCGAGGATGTGAAAGTTGAGGGAGGTCGGATAGGGCAGTAATTTTGGCCCGCAAACGACGCAAGTTTCCGGCCTCTGGTGTAGACGTCAGAGCCAGTGAAGTTACTGCCCTTTCTCCCTCCACTTTCCTATTCTCGATCCTCTGCCCTGTCTCCCTCGACCAACTGCTCCACCTTCCTATCCTCGACCCACCGCCCTATCCTCGACCCACTGTCCTATTTCCCATCATCTTCGACCTCTTTATCCTCGTCTCATTGCCATATCTCCCCCAACTTTTCTTTCCTCTATCCACTGCACTATCTGCCTCAAATTTCCCACCCTCGACCCACTTCCCGACCTCCATCAACTTACTTATCTTCGACCTACGACACTATACAACTCAGCCCCTAACCTAACGGCGCTACAATCACGACTAGATCGTCAAAAAGAACTCCGTCATCTCGCAACCAACTTCCATGTGTTATACTGGCCGAGTATGCCAATGAGATGATTCAATCGTACGTCGACAAAACATGATTGACGGCATTCGTAAATGTAGGCTGGAATCTCAATTGGTAATCAATAACCATAATTAGTGGCTTAAAATATGCTACTAATTAAGCTACTGATGGCCTCGGGTTTGAGGAAACTGTTTTTAAAATTTCAAAAGGCCATTCGATATCGACATACCTGAGTTCATTTTCCGAAACTCATTCAATGTCGCTCGTATTTCCGTTCAAGACGAAACGATGAGGAAATAATCAAATATTTGCGCGCTCAGTCATTTTCAACGAATGTTCTGCCATATTCTGTTGTATATACAAATTTCTTTTACGTGACTGAGAAGGCTGAAAAGTCACAAACAAGTCAAAAATATAAGTCGCTCAGTGAGTGTAATCCCTTCCAAACTATTTTAGAGCCATGAAATGTTTTGACGTAGCTAGCGTTGCCAACTGCCCTTTATTTCAGCGCATAGTCCCAAAATTAAGCTTATCTTATCTGCAACTTAATGAAGTTGCAAAGGACGCAGTTCGTACGTAATCTTTGGCATCGCTTTTACTATAAAATGTAGAAGAAAATTACTTTATACGGATCAGCATCATATTGCCAGAAGACTCACGGCATGGCCAATTATTAAAGGCATAAAAGGGCCTGTTAAAATTTAAAAAACTGTTATTCCCAACAAAAAATCATCAGTAGCCCAATTAGTAAAACATTTTTAAACTGCCAATTAAGGTTATTGTTTAATATTTGAGATTCCAGCCTACATATACGAATGCTGTCAATCATGTTTTGTCGACGTACGATTGAATCATCTCATTGGCATACACGACCAGTATAACCCATGGAGGTTGGTCGCAAGATAGTAAAGTTCAGTGTGGCGATCGGGTCGTGAATAAAGCGCCGTTAGGTCAGGTACCGAATAGTATAGCACCGTAGGTCAGAGATAGGTAAGTTGTGGCAGATAGTGCAATGGGTCCAAGGATAGGTAGGTTGAAAAGAGAGAGGTTGAGGGAGATAGAGCAGTGGGTCGAGGATAGGAAGGTTGAGGGAGCTAGGGCAGTGGGTCGAGGACAGTTTCAAGTGTCTTTTACGGAGTACTTTTGGCCCGCAAACGAAAAAAGTTTGCCGACCTCCCGTTTAGACTTCAGAGCAAGTGAAGTTACTGCCCTATTTTACTCAACCTTCCTATCCTCGACCCACCGCCCTATCTCCCTCAACCGTCCTATCCTCGACACACTGTCCTATTTCCCCCAAACTTCCTATCCCCTTTATCCTCGTCCCATTGCCATATCTCCCTAAACTTTTATTTCCTCTATCCACAGCACCTCGACCCACTTTCCGACCTCCATCAACTTACTTATCTTCGACCTACGACGCTATACAACTAAGCACCTAACCTAACGGTGCTACAATCACGACTAGATCGTCTAAAAGAACTCCGTCATCTTGCAACCAACTACCATGTGTTATACTGGTCGAGTATGCCAATGAGATGATTCAATCGTACGTCGACAAAACATGATTGACGGCATTCGTAAATGTAGGCTGGAATCTCAATTGGTAATCAATAACCATAAAGAGTGGCTTAAAAATGTGCTACTAATTAAGCTACTGATGGCCTCGGGTTTCAGGTGACTGTTTTTAAAATTTTGAAAGGCCATTCGATATCGACATACCTGAGTTCATTTTCCGAAACTCATTCAATTTCGCTTGTATTTCCGTTCAAGGCAAAACGATGAGGAAATAATCAAATATTTGCACGCTTAGTCATTTTCAACGATATGATGCCATGCCATATTCTGTTGTATATACAAATTTCTTTTACGTGACTGAGAAGGCTGAAAAGTCAGAAAAAGTCAAAAATATAAGTCGCTCAGTGAGTGTAATCCCTTCCAAACTATTTTAGAGCCATGAAATGTTTTGTCGTAGCTAGCATTGCCAACTGCCCTTTAATGCAGCGCATATTCCCAAAATTAAGCTTATCTTATCTGCAACTTAATGAAGTTGCAAAGGTCACAATTAGTACGTAATCTTTGGCATCGCTTTTACTATAAAATGTTGAAGAAAATTACTTTATACGGATCAGCATCATATTGTCACAAGACTCACGACATGGCCAATTATTAAGGGCATAAAACGGCCTGTTAGAATTTAGAAAACTGTTATTCCCAACAAAAAACCATCAGTAGCCCAATTAGTAAAACATTTTTAAACTGCCAATTAAGGTGTCGGCGTACGATTGAATCATCTCATTGGCATACACGACCAGTATAACCCATGGAAGTTGGTCGCAAGATAGTAAAGTTCAATGTGGCGATCGGGTCGAGAATAAAGCGCCGTTAGGTCAGGTACCGAATAGTATAGCACCGTAGGTCAAAGATAGGTAAGTTGTGGCAGATAGGGCAGTGGGTTCGAGGATAGGTAGGTTGAGGGAGATAGGGCAGTAGGTTGAAATGAGAGAGGTTGAGGGAGATAAAGCGGTGGTTCGAGGATGCGAAAGTTGGGGGAGGTATAGCAGTGGGTGGAGGGTAAAGAGATAGCGTAGTGGGTCGAGGATAGGAAGGTTGAGGATGCTAGGGCAGTGGGTCGAGGATAGGAAGGTTGAGGAAGCTAGGGCAGTGGGTCGAGGATAGGAAAGTTGAGGGAGGTCGAGTATAGGTATGTACATGGAGATAGAGCGGTTCGAGGATGTGAAAGTTGAGGGAGGTCGGATAGGGCAGTAATTTTGGCCCGCAAACGACGCAAGTTTGTCGGCCTCTGGTGTAGACTTCAGAGCCAGTGAAGTTACTGCCCTATTTTACTCAACCTTCCTATCCTCGACCCACCGCCCTATCTCCCTCAACCGTCCTATCCTCGACACACTGTCCTATTTCCCCCAAACTTCCTATCCCCTTTATCCTTGTCCCATTGCCATATCTCCCTAAACTTTTATTTCCTCTATCCACAGCACCTCGACCCACTTTCCGACCTCCATCAACTTACTTATCTTCGACCTACGACGCTATACAACTAAGCACCTAACCTAACGGTGCTACAATCACGACTAGATCGTCTAAAAGAACTCCGTCATCTTGCAACCAACTACCATGTGTTATACTGGTCGAGTATGCCAATGAGATGATTCAATCGTACGTCGACAAAACATGATTGACGGCATTCGTAAATGTAGGCTGGAATCTCAATTGGTAATCAATAACCATAAAGAGTGGCTTAAAAATGTGCTACTAATTAAGCTACTGATGGCCTCGGGTTTCAGGTGACTGTTTTTAAAATTTTGAAAGGCCATTCGATATCGACATACCTGAGTTCATTTTCCGAAACTCATTCAATTTCGCTTGTATTTCCGTTCAAGGCAAAACGATGAGGAAATAATCAAATATTTGCACGCTTAGTCATTTTCAACGATATTATGCCATGCCATATTCTGTTGTATATACAAATTTCTTTTACGTGACTGAGAAGGCTGAAAAGTCAGAAAAAGTCAAAAATATAAGTCGCTCAGTGAGTGTAATCCCTTCCAAACTATTTTAGAGCCATGAAATGTTTTGTCGTAGCTAGCATTGCCAACTGCCCTTTAATGCAGCGCATATTCCCAAAATTAAGCTTATCTTATCTGCAACTTAATGAAGTTGCAAAGGTCACAATTAGTACGTAATCTTTGGCATCGCTTTTACTATAAAATGTTGAAGAAAATTACTTTATACGGATCAGCATCATATTGTCACAAGACTCACGACATGGCCAATTATTAAGGGCATAAAACGGCCTGTTAGAATTTAGAAAACTGTTATTCCCAACAAAAAACCATCAGTAGCCCAATTAGTAAAACATTTTTAAACTGCCAATTAAGGTGTCGGCGTACGATTGAATCATCTCATTGGCATACACGACCAGTATAACCCATGGAAGTTGGTCGCAAGATAGTAAAGTTCAATGTGGCGATCGGGTCGAGAATAAAGCGCCGTTAGGTCAGGTACCGAATAGTATAGCACCGTAGGTCAAAGATAGGTAAGTTGTGGCAGATAGGGCAGTGGGTTCGAGGATAGGTAGGTTGAGGGAGATAGGGCAGTAGGTTGAAATGAGAGAGGTTGAGGGAGATAAAGCGGTGGTTCGAGGATGCGAAAGTTGGGGGAGGTATAGCAGTGGGTGGAGGGTAAAGAGATAGCGTAGTGGGTCGAGGATAGGAAGGTTGAGGATGCTAGGGCAGTGGGTCGAGGATAGGAAGGTTGAGGAAGCTAGGGCAGTGGGTCGAGGATAGGAAAGTTGAGGGAGGTCGAGTATAGGTATGTACATGGAGATAGAGCGGTTCGAGGATGTGAAAGTTGAGGGAGGTCGGATAGGGCAGTAATTTTGGCCCGCAAACAACGCAAGTTTGTCGGCCTCTGGTGTAGACTTCAGAGCCAGTGAAGTTACTGCCCTTTCTCCCTCCACTTTCCTATTCTCGATCCTCTGCCCTGTCTCCCTCGACCAACTGCTCCATCTTCCTATCCTCGACCCACCGCCCTATCCTCGACCCACTGTCCTATTTCCCATCCCCTTCGACCTCTTTATCCTCGTCTCATTGCCATATCTCCCCAACTTTTCTTTCCTCTATCCACTGCACTATCTGCCTCAAATTTCCCACCCTCGACCCACATTCCGACCTCCATCAACTTACTTATCTTCGACCTACGACACTATACAACTCAGCCCCTAACCTAACGGCGCTACAATCACGACTTGATCGTCAAAAAGAACTCCGCACTCTCGCAACCAACTTCCATGTGTTATACTGGCCGAATATGCCAATGAGATGATTCAATCGTACGTCGACAAAACATGATTGACGGCATTCGTAAATGTAGGCTGGAATCTCAATTGGTAATCAATAACCATAATGAGTGGCTTAAAAATGTGCTACTATTTAAGCTACTGATGGCGTCGGGTTTGAGGTGATTGTTTTTAAAATTTTGAAAGGCCATTCGATATCGACATACCTGAGTGTTCATTTTCCGAAACTCATTCAATGTCGCTTGTATTTCCGTTCAATGCAAAACGATGAGGAAATAATGAAATATTTGCACGCTTAGTCATTTTCAACGAATGCTCTGCCATATTCTGTTGTATATACAAATTTCTTTTACGTGACTGAGAAGGCTGAAAAGTCAGAAAAAGTCAAAAATATAAGTCGCTCAGTGAGTGTAATCCCTTCCAAACTATTTTAGAGCCATGAAATGTTTCGTCGCAGCTAGCGTTGCCAACTGCCCTTTAATTCAGCGCATAGTCCCAAAATTAAGCTTATCTTATCTGCAACTTAACGAAGTTGCAAAGGACGCAGTTGGTACGTAATCTTTGGCATCGCTTTTACTATAAAATGTTGAAGAAAATTACTTTATACGGATCAGCATCATATTGTCACAAGACTCACGACATGGCCAATTATTAAGAGCATAAAACGGCCTGTTAGAATTTAGAAAACTGTTATTCCCAACAAAAAACCATCAATAGCCCAATTAGTAAAACATTTTAAAACTGCCAATTAAGGTGTCGGCGTACGATTGAATCATCTCATTGGCATACACGACCAGTATAACCCATGGAAGTTGGTCGCAAGATAGTAAAGTTCAGTGTGGCGATCGGGTCGTGAATAAAGCGCCGTTAGGTCAGGTACCGAA
Organism: Styela clava; assembly: GCF_964204865.1. Taxonomy (NCBI): domain Eukaryota; kingdom Metazoa; phylum Chordata; class Ascidiacea; order Stolidobranchia; family Styelidae; genus Styela; species Styela clava. The sequence goes on along the minus strand of NC_135257.1, from coordinate 8,945,101 downwards.
TAGTATAGCACCGTAGGTCAAAGATAGGTAAGTTGTGGCAGATAGGGCAGTGGGTTCGAGGATAGGCAGGTTGAGGGAGATAGGGCAGTAGGTTGAAATGAGAGAGGTTGAGGGAGATAAAGCGGTGGTTCAAGGATGCGAAAGTTGGGGGAGGTATAGCAGTGGGTAGAGGGTAAAGAGATAGCGTAGTGGGTCGAGGATAGGAAGGTTGAGGGAGGTCGGGCAGTGGGTCGAGTATAAATAGGTAAGTAGATGAAGATGGGGCAGTGGGTCGAGGACAGTTTTTTAAGTGTCATTAACGGAGTAATTTTGGCCTGCAAACAATAAAAGTTTGCCGACCTCTCGTTTAAACTTCAGAGCCAGAGTCATCCCAACACAAATCCGCGACCACTGTGCCCTTTCTCCCTCTACTTTCCTATTCTCGATCCTCTGCCTTGTCTCCCTCGCCCAACTGCTCCACTTCCCTATCCTCGACCCACTGTCCTATTTCACCCAAACTCCTATCCCCTTCAACCTCTTTATCCTGGACTCATTGCCATATCTCCCTCAACTTTTCTTTCCTCTATCCACTGCCTATCTGCCTCAAATTTCCCACCCTCGACCCACTGTCGGACCTCCATTAAATTACTTATCTTCGACCCACGACGCTACACCACTCGGCCCCTAACCTAACGGCGCTACAATCACGACTAGATCGTAAAAAAACACTCTACTATCTTGCGACCAACTTCCATGTGTTATACTGGTCAAGTATGCCAATGAGATGATTCAATCGTATGTCGAAAAAAACATGATTGACGGCATTCGTAAATGTAGGCTGGAATCTCAATTGGTAATCAATCACCATAATTAGTGGCCTAAAATGTGCTACTAATTAAGCTACTGATGGCCTCGGGTTTGAGGAAACTGTTTTTAAAATTTCAAAAGGCCATTCGATATCAAAATACCTGAGTTCATTTTCAGAAACTCCTTCAATGTCGCTCGTATTTCCGTTCAAGACGAAACGATGAGGAAATAATCAAATATTTGCACGCTTAGTCCTTTTCAACGAATGTTCTGCCATATTCTGTTGTATATACAAATTTCTTTTACGTGACTGAGAAGGCTGAAAAGTCACAAACAGTCAAAAATATAAGTCGCTCAGTGAGTGTAATCCCTTCCAAACTATTTTAGAGCCATGAAATGTTTTGTCGTAGCTAGCGTTGCCAACTGCCCTTTAATTCAGCGTATAGTCCCAAAATTGAGCTTATCTTATCTGCAACTTAATGAAGTTGCAAAGGACGCAGTTCGTACGTAATCTTTGGCATCGCTTTTACTATAAAATGTAGAAGAAAAATACTTTATACGGATCAGCATCATATTGTAACAAGACTCACGGCATGGCCAATTATTAAAGGCATAAAAGGGCCTGTTAAAATTTAGAAAACTGTTATTCCCAACAAAAAATCATCAGTAGCCCAATTAGTAAAACATTTTTAAACTGCCAATTAAGGTTATTGTTTAATATTTGAGATTCCAGCCTACATATACGAATGCTGTCAATCATGTTTTGTCGACGTACGATTGAATCATCTCATTGGCATACACGACCAGTATAACCCATGGAGGTTGGTCGCAAGATAGTAAAGTTCAGTGTGGCGATCGGGTCGTGAATAAAGCGCCGTTAGGTCAGGTACCGAATAGTTAGCACCGTAGGTCAGAGATAGGTAAGTTGTGGCAGATAGTGCAGTGGGTCCAAGGATAGGTAGGTTGAAAAGAGAGAGGTTGAGGGAGATAGAGCAGTGGGTCGAGGATAGGAAGGTTGAGGGAGCTAGGGCAGTGGGTCGAGGACAGTTTTGCGTGTCTTTTACGGAGTACTTTTGGCCCGCAAACGAAAAAAGTTTGCCGACCTCTCGTTTAGACTTCAGAGCCAGTGTGCCCTATCTCACTCAACCTTCCTATCCTCGACCCACCGCCCTATCTTCCTCAACCGTCCTATCCTCGACACACTGTCCTATTTCCCCCAAACTTCCTATCCCCTTCAACCCCTTTATCCTCGTCCCATTGCCATATCTCCCTAAACTTTTCTTTCCTCTATCCACAGCACCTCGACCCACTTTCCGACCTCCATCAACTTACTTATCTTCGACCTACGACGCTATACAACTCAGCACCTAACCTAACGGTGCTACAATCACGACTAGATCGTCTAAAAGAACTCCGTCATCTTGCAACCAACTTCCATGTGTTATACTGGTCGAGTATGCCAATGAGATGATTCAATCGTACGTCGACAAAACATGATTGACGGCATTCGTAAATGTAGGCTGGAATCTCAATTGGTAATCAATAACCATAATGAGTGGCTTAAAAATGTGCTACTAATTAAGCTACTGATGGCCTCGGGTTTCAGGTGACTGTTTTCAAAATTTTGCAAGGCCATTCGATATCGACATACCTGAGTTCATTTTCCGAAACTCATTCAATTTCGCTTGTATTTCCGTTCAAGGCGAAACGATGAGGAAATAATCAAATATTTGCACGCTTAGTCGTTTTCAATGAATGCTCTGCCATATTCTGTTGTATATACAAATTTCTTTTACGTGACTGAGAAGGCTGAAAAGTCAGAAAAAGTCAAAAATATAAGTTGCTCAGTGAGTGTAATCCCAAACTATTTTTGAGCCACGAAATGTTTTGTCGTAGCTAGCGTAGCCAACCTCCCCCTTAATTCAGCGCATAGTCCCAAAATTAAGCTTATCTTATCTGCTACTTAATGAAGTTGCAAAGGACGCAGTTAGTACGTAATCTTTGGCATCGCTTTTACTATAAAATGTTGAATGAAGAAAATTACTTTATACGGATCAGCATCATATTGTCACAAGACTCACGACATGGCCAATTATTAAGGGCATAAAACGGCCTGTTAGAATTTAGAAAACTGTTATTCCCAAAAAAAAACCATCAGTAGCCCAATTAGTAAAACATTTTTAAACTGCCAATTAAGGTGTCGGCGTACGATTGAATCATCTCATTGGCATACACGACCAGTATAACCCATGGAAGTTGGTCGCAAGATAGTAAAGTTCAGTGTGGCGATCGGGTCGTGAATAAAGCGCCGTTAGGTCAGGTACCGAATAGTATAACACCGTAGGTCAAAGATAGGTAAGTTGTGGCAGATAGGGCAGTGGGTTCGAGGATAGGTAGGTTGAGGGAGATAGGGCAGTAGGTTGAAATGAGAGAGGCTGAGGGAGATAAAGCTGTGGTTCGAGGATGCGAAAGTTGGGGGAGGTATAGCAGTGGGTAGAGGGTAAAGAGATAGCGTAGTGGGTCGAGGATAGGAATGTTGAGGAAGCTAGGGCAGTGGGTCGAGGATAGGAAAGTTGAGGGAGGTCGGGCAGTGGGTCGAGTATAGATAGGTAAGTAGAAGGAGATAGAGCGGTGGTTCGAGGATGTGAAAGTTGAGGGAGGTCGGATAGGGCAGTAATTTTGGCCCACAAACGACGCAAGTTTCCGGCCTCTGGTGTAGACGTCAGAGCCAGTAAAGTTACTGCCCTTTCTCCCTCCACTTTCCTATTCTCGATCCTCTGCCCTGTCTCCCTCGACCAACTGCTCCACCTTCCTATCCTCGACCCACTGTCCTATTTCCCATCATCTTCGACCTCTTTATCCTCGTCTCATTGCCATATCTCCCCCAACTTTTCTTCCCTCTATCCACTGCACTATCTGCCTCAAATTTCCCACCCTCGACCCACTTTCCGACCTCCATCAACTTACTTATCTTCGACCTACGACACTGTACAACTCAGCCCCTAACCTAACGGCGCTACAATCACGACTAGATCGTCAAAAAGAACTCCGTCATCTCGCAACCAACTTCCATGTGTTATACTGGCCGAGTATGCCAATGAGATGATTCAATCGTACGTCGACAAAACATGATTGACGGCATTCGTAAATGTAGGCTGGAATCTCAATTGGTAATCAATAACCATAATGAGTGGCTTAAAAATGTGCTACTAATTAAGCTACTGATGGTGTCGGGTTCGAGGTGGCTGTTTTTAATATTTTGAAAGGCCATTTGATATCGACATACCTGAGTTCATTTTCCGAAACTCATTCAATGTCGTTTGTATTTCCGTTCAAGGCAAAACGATGAAGAAATAATCAAGTATTTGCACGCTTAGTCATTTTCAACGAATGCTCTGCCATAATCTGTTGTATATACAAATTTTCTTTACGTGACTGAGAAGGCTGAAAAGTCAGAAAAAGTCAAAAATATAAGTCGCTCAGTGAGTGTAATCCCTTCCAAACTATTTTAGAGCCATGAAATGTTTTGTCGTAGCTAGCGTTGCCAACTGCACTTTAATTCAGCGCATAGTCCCGAAATTAAGCTTATCTTATCTGCAACTTAATGAAGTTGCAAAGGACGCAGTTAGTACGTAATCTTTGGCATCGCTTTTACTATAAAATGTTGAATGAAGAAAATTACTTTATACGGATCGGCATCATATTGTCACAAGACTCACGACATGGCCAATTATTAAGGGCATAAAACGGCCTGTTAGAATTTAGAAAACTGTTATTCCCAACAAAAAGCCATCAGTAGCCCAATTAGTAAAACATTTTTAAACGGCCAATTAAGGTGTCGGCGTACGATTGAATCATCTCATTGGCATACACGACCAGTATAACCCATGGAAGTTGGTCGCAAGATAGTAAAGTTCAATGTGGCGATCGGGTCGTGAATAAAGCGCCGTTAGGTCAGGTACCGAATAGTATAGCACCGTAGGTCAAAGATAGGTAAGTTGTGGCAGATAGGGCAGTGGGTTCGAGGATAGGTAGGTTGAGGGAGATAGGGCAGTAGGTTGAAATGAGAGAGGTTGAGGGAGATAAAGCGGTGGTTCGAGGATGCGAAAGTTGGGGGAGGTATAGCAGTGGGTAGAGGGTAAAGAGATAGCGTAGTGGGTCGAAGATAGGAAGGTTGAGGATGCTAGGGCAGTGGGTCGAGGATAGGAAGGTTGAGGAATCTAGGGCAGTGGGCCGAGGATAGGAAAGTTGAGGGAGGTCGAGTATAGGTATGTAGATGAAGATAGAGCGGTTCGAGGATGTGAAAGTTGAGGAAGGTCGGATAGGGCAGTAATTTTGGCCCGCAAACGACGCAAGTTTGCCGGCCTCTGGTGTAGACTTCAGAGCCAGTGAAGTTACTGCCCTTTCTCCCTCCACTTTCCTATTCTCGATCCTCTGCCCTGTCTCTCTCGGCCAACTGCTCCACCTTCCTATCCTCGACCCACCGCCTTATTTCCCACCCCCTTCGACATCTTTATCCTCGTCTCATTGCCATATCTCCCCCAACTTTTCTTTCCTCTATCCACTGCACTATCTGCCTCAAATTTCCCACCCTCGACCCACTTTCCGACCTCCATCAACTTATTTATCTTCGACCTACGACACTATACAACTCAGCCCCTAACCTAACAGCGCTACAATCACGGCTAGATCGTCAAAAAGAACTCGGTCATCTCGCAACCAACTTCCATGTGTTATACTGGCCGAGTATGCCAATGAGATGATTCAATCGTACGTCGACAAAACATGATTGACGGCATTCGTAAATGTAGGCTGGAATCTCAATTGGTAATCAATAACCATAATGAGTGGCTTAAAAATGTGCTACTCATTAAGCTACTGATGGCGTCGGGTTTGAGGTGACTGTTTTTAAAATTTTGAAGGGCCATTCGATATCGACATACCAGAGTTCATTTTCCGAAACTCATTCAATATCGCTTGTATTTCCGTTCAATGCAAAACGATGGGGAAATAATAAAATATTTGCACGCTTAGTCATTTTCAACGAATGCTCTGCCATATTCTGTTGTATATACAAATTTCTTTTACGTGACTGAGAAGGCTGAAAAGTCAGAAAAAGTCAAAAATATAAGTCGCTCAGTGAGTGTAATCCCTTCCAAACTATTTTAGAGCCATGAAATGTTTTGTCGTAGCTAGCGTTGCCAACTGCCCTTTTATTCAGCGCATAGTCCCAAAATTAAGCTTATCTTATCTGCAACTTAATGAAGTTGCAAAGGACGCAGTTAGTACGTAATCTTTGGCATCGCTTTTACTATAAAATGTTGAAGAAAATTACTTTATACGGATCAGCATCATATTGTCACAAGAATCACGACATGGCCAATTATTAAGGGCATAAAACGGCCTGTTAGAATTTAGAAAACTGTTATTCCCAACAAAAAACCATCAGTAGCCCAATTAGTAAAACATTTTAAAACTGCCAATTAAGGTGTCGGCGTACGATTGAATCATCTCATTGGCATACACGACCAGTATAACCCATGGAAGTTGGTCGCAAGGTAGTAAAGTGCAGTGTGGCGATCGGGTCGTGAATAAAGCGCCGTTAGGTCAGGTACCGTATAGTATAGCACCGTAGGTCAAAGATAGGTAAGTTGTGGCAGATAGGGCAGTGGGTTCGAGGATAGGCAGATTGAGGGTGATAGGGCGGTAGGTTGAAATGAGAGAGGTTGAGGGAGATAAAGCGGTGGTTCGAGGATGCGAAAGTTGGGGGAGGTATAGCAGTGGATAGATGGTAAAGAGATAGCGTAGTGGGTCGAGGATAGGAAGGTTGAGGAAGCTAGGGCAGTGGGTCGAGGATAGGGAAGTTGAGGGAGGTCGGGCAGTGGGTCGAGTATAGGTAAGTAGATGGAGATAGAGCGTTGGTTCGAGGATGTGAAAGTTGAGGGAGGTCGGATAGGGCAGTAATTTTGGCCCCCAAACGACGCAAGTTTGTCGGCCTCTGGTGTAGACTTCAGAGCCAGTGAACTTACTGCCCTTTCTCCCTCCACTTTCCTATTCTCGATCCTCTGCCCTGTCTCCCTCGACCAACTGCTCCACCTTCCTATCCTCGACCCACCGCCCTATCCTCGACCCACTGTCCTAATTCCCATCCGTCGTGATTGTAGCGCCGTTAGGTTAGGGGCCGAGTGGTGTAGCGTCGTGGGTCGAAGATAAGTAATTTAATGGAGGTCCGACAGTGGGTCGAGGGTGGGAAATTTGAGGCAGATAGAGCAGTGGATAGAGGAAAAAAAGTTGAGGGAGATATGGCAATGAGTCCAGGATAAAGAGGTTGAAGGGGATAGGAGTTTGGGTGAAATAGGACAGTGGGTCGAGGATAGGACGGTTGAGGGAGATAGGGCGGTGGGTCGAGGATAGGGAAGTGGAGCAGTTGGGCGAGGGAGACAGGGCAGAGGATCGAGAATAGGAAAGTAGAGGGAGAAAGGGCACAGTGGTCGCGGATTTGTGTTGGGATGACTCTGGCTCTGAAGTTTAAACGAGAGGTCGGCAAACTTTTATCGTTTGCAGGCCAAAATTTCTCCGTTAATGACACTTAAAAAACTGTTCTCGACCCACTGCCCCATCTTCATCTACTTACCTATTTATACTCGACCCACTGCCGACCTCCCTCAACTTTCCTATCCTCGACCCACTTCCCTAGCTTCCTCAACCTTCCTATCCTCGACCCACTACGCTATCTCTTTACCTAACGGCGCTACAATCACGACTAGATCGTCTAAAAGAACTCCGTCATCTTGCAACCAACTTCCATGTGTTATACTGGTCGAGTATGCCAATGAGATGATTCAATCGTACGTCGACAAAACATGATTGACGGCATTCGTAAATGTGGCTGGAATCTCAATTGGTAATCAATAACTATAATGAGTGGCTTAAAAATGTGCTACTAATTAAGCTACTGATGGCGTCGGGTTTGAGGTGACTGTTTTTAAAATTTTGAAAGGCCATTCGATATCGACATACCTGAGTTCATTTTCCGAAACTCATTCAATGTCGCTTGTATTTCCGTTCAAGGCAAAACGATGAGGAAATAATCAAATATTTGCACGCTTAGTCATTTTCAACGAATGCTCTGCCCTATTCTGTTCTATATACAAATTTCTTTTACGTGACTGAGAAGGCTGAAAAGTCAGAAAAAGTCAAAAATATAAGTCGCTCAGTGAGTGTAATCCCTTCCAAACTATTTTAGAGCCATGAAATGTTTTGTCGTAGCTAGCGTTACCAACTGCCCTTTAATTCGGCGCATAGTCCCAAAATTAAGCTTATCTTATCTGCAACTTAATGAAGTTGCAAAGGACGCAGTTAGTACGTAATCTTTGGCATCGCTTTTACTATAAAATGTTGAAGAAAAATATTTTATACGGATCAGCATCATATTGTCACAAGACTCACGACATGGCCAATTATTAAGGGCATAAAACGGCCTGTTAGAATTTAGAAAACTGTTATTCCCAACAAAAAACCATCAGTAGCCCAATTAGTAAAACATTTTTAAACTGCCAATTAAGGTGTCGGCGTACGATTGAATCATCTCATTGGCATACACGACCAGTATAACCCATGGAAGTTGGTCGCAAGATAGTAAAGTTCAATGTGGCGATCGGGTCGTGAATAAAGCGCCGTTAGGTCAGGTACCGAATAGTATAGCTCCGTAGGTCAAAGATAGGTAAGTTGTGGCAGATAGGGCAGTGGGTTCGAGGATAGGTAGGTTGAGGGAGATAGGGCAGTAGGTTGAAATGAGAGAGGTTGAGGGAGATAAAGCGGTGGTTCGAGGATGCGAAAGTTGGGGGAGGTATAGCAGTGGGTAGAGGGTAAAGGGATAGCGTAGTGGGTCGAGGATAGGAAGGTTGAGGATGCTAGGGCAGTGGGTCAAGGATAGGAAGGTTGAGGAAGCTAGGGCAGTGGGTCGAGGATAGGAAAGTTGAGGGAGGTCGAGCAGTGGGTCGAGTATAGGTATGTAGATGGAGATAGAGCGGTTCGAGGATGTGAAAGTTGAGGGTGTATGGTGTAGACTTCAGAGCCAGTGGAGTTACTGCCCTTTCTCCCTCCACTTTCCTATTCTCGATCCTCTGCCCTGTCTCCCTCGACCAACTGCTCCACCTTCCTATCCTCGACCCACTGTCCTATTTCCCATCCCCTTCGACATCTTTATCCTCGTCTCATTGCCATATCTCCCCCAACTTTTCTTTCCTCTATCCACTGCACTATCTGCCTCAAATTTCCCACCCTCGACCCACTTTCCGACCTCCATCAACTTACTTATCTTCGACCTACGACACTATACAACTCAGCCTCTAACCTAACAGCGCTACAATCACGACTAGATCGTCAAAAAGAACTCCGTCATCTCGCAACCAACTTCCATGTGTTATACTGGCCGAGTATGCCAATGAGATGATTCAATCGTACGTCGACAAAACATGATTGACGGCATTCGTAAATGTAGGCTGGAATCTCAATTGGTAATCAATAACCATAATGAGTGGCTTAAAAATGTGCTACTAATTAAGCTACTGATGGCGTCGGGTTTGAGGTGACTGTTTTTAAAATTTTGAAAGGCCATTCGATATCGACATACCTGAGTTCATTTTCCGAAACTCATTCAATGTCGCTTGTATTTCCGTTCAATGCAAAACGATGATGAAATAATAAAATATTTGCACGCTTAGTCATTTTCAACGAATGCTCTGCCATATTCTGTTGTATATACAAATTTCTTTTACGTGACTGAGAAGGCTGAAAAGTCAGAAAAAGTCAAAAATATAAGTCGCTCAGTGAGTGTAATCCCTTCCAAACTATTTTAGAGCCATGAAATGTTTTGTCGTAGCTAGCGTTGCCAACTGCCCTTTAATTCAGCGCATAGTCCCAAAATTAAGTTTATCTTATCTGCAACTTAATGAAGTTGCAAAGGACGCAGTTAGTACGTAATCTTTGGCATCGCCTTTACTATAAAATGTTGAAGAAAATTACTTTATACGGATCAGCATCATATTGTCACAAGACTCATGACATGGTCAATTATTAAGGGCATAAAACGGCCTGTTAGAATTTAGAAAACTGTTATTCCCAACAAAAAACCATCAGTAGCCCAATTAGTAAAACATTTTTAAACTGCCAATTAAGGTGTCGGCGTACGATTGAATCATCTCATTGGTATACACGACCAGTATAACCCATGGAAGTTGGTCGCAAGATAGTAAAGTTCAGTGTGGCGATCGGGTCATGAATAAAGCGCCGTTAGGTCAGGTACCAAATAGTATAGCACCGTAGGTCAAAGATAGGTAAGTTGTGGCAGATAGGGCAGTGGGTTCGAGGATAGGTAGGTTGAGGGAGATAGGGCAGTAGGTTGAAATGAGAGAGGTTGAGGGAGATAAAGCGGTGGTTCGAGGATGCGAAAGTTGGGGGAGGTATAGCAGTTGGTAGAGGGTAAAGAGATAGCGTAGTGGGTCGAGGATAGGAAGGTTGAGGAAGCTAGTGCAGTGGGTCGAGGATAGGAAGGTTGAGGAAGCTAGGGCAGTGGGTCGAGGATAGGAAAGTTGAGGGAGGTCGAGTATAGGTATGTAGATGGAGATAGAGCGGATCGAGGATGTGAAAGTTGAGGGAGGTCGGATAGGGCAGTAATTTTGGCCCCCAAACGACGCAAGATTGCCGGCCTCTGGTGTAGACTTCAGAGCCAGTGAAGTTACTGCACTTTCTCCCTCCACTTTCCTATTCTCGGTCCTCTGCCCTGTCTCCCTCGACCAACTGCTCCACCTTCCTATCCTCGACCCACTGTCCTATTTCTCATCCCCTTCGACATCTTTATCCTCGTCTCATTGCCATATCTCCCCCAACTTTTCTTTCCTCTATCCACTGCACTATCTGCCTCAAATTTCCCACCCTCGACCCACTGTCCGACCTCCCTCAATTTACTTATCTTCGACCCACGGCGCTATACTACTCAGCCCCTAACCTAACGGCGCTACAATCACGGCTAGATCGTCTAAAAGAACTCCGTCATCTTGCAACCAACTTCCATGTGTTATACTGGTCGAGTATGCCAATGAGATGATTCAATCGTACGTCGACAAAACATGATTGACAGCATTCGTAAATGTAGGCTGGAATCTCAATTGGTAATCAATAACCATAATGGGTGGCTTAAAAATGTGCTACTTATTAAGCTACTGATGGCGTCGGGTTTGAGGTGACTGTTTTTAAAATTTTGAAAGGCCATTCGATATCGACATACCTGAGTTCATTTTCCGAAACTCATTCAATGTCGCTTGTATTTCCGTTCAAGGCAAAACGATGACGAAGTAATCAAATATTTGCACGCTCAGTCATTTTCAACGAATGCTCTGCCATATTCTGTTGTATATACAAATTTCTTTTACGTGACTGAGAAGACTGAAAAGTCAGAAAAAGTCAAAAATATAAGTCGCTCAGTGAGTGTAATCCCTTCCAAACTATTTTAGAGCCATGAAATGTTTTGTCGTAGCTAGCGTTGCCAGCTGCCCTTTAATTCAGCGCATAGTCCCAAAATTAAGCTTATCTTATCTGCAACTTAATGAAGTTGCAAAGGACGCAGTTAGTACGTAATCTTTGGCATCGCCTTTACTATAAAATGTTGAAGAAAATTACTTTATACGGATCAGCGTCATATTGTCACAAGACTCACGACATGGCCAATTATAAAGGGCATAAAACGGCCTGTTAGAATTTAGAAAACTGTTATTCCCAACAAAAAACCATCAGTAGCCCAATTAGTTAAACATTTTAAAACTGCCAATTAAGGTGTCGGCGTACGATTGAATCATCTCATTGGCATACACGACCAGTATAACCCATGGAAGTTGGTCGCAAGATAGTGAAGTTCAGTGTGGCGGTCAGGTCGTGAATGAAGCGCCGTTAGGTCAGGTACCGAATAGTATAGCGCCGTAGGTCAAAGTTACGTAAGTTGTGGCAGATAGGGCAGTGGGTTCGAGGATAGGTAGGTTGAGGGAGATAAAGCGGTGGTTCGAGGATGCGAAAGTTGGGGGAGGTATAGCAGTGGGTAGAGGGTAAAGAGATAGCGTAGTGGGTCGAGGATAGGAAGGTTGAGGAAGATAGGGCAGTGAGTCGAGGATAGGAAAGTTGAGGGAGGTCGGGCAGTGGGTCGAGTATAGGTAAGTAGATGGAGATAGAGCGGTGGTTCGAGGATGTGAAAGTTGAGGGAGGTCGGATAGGGCAGTAATTTTGGCCCGCAAACGACGCAAGTTTTCCGTCCTCTGGTGTAGACTTCAGAGCCAGTTAAGTTACTGCCCATTCTCCCTACACTTTTCTATTCTCGATCCTCTGCCCTGTCTCCCTCGCCCAACTGCTCCACCTTCCTATCCTCGACCCACCGCCCTATCTCCCTCAACCGTCCTATCCTCGACCCACTGTCCTATTTCCCATCCCCTTCGACCTATTTATCCTCGTCTCATTGCCATATCTCCCCCAATCTTTCTTTTCTCTATCCACTGCACTATCTGCCTCAAATTTCCCACCCTCGACCCACTTTCCGACCCCTTTCGACCTACGACACTATACAACTCAGCCCCTAACCTAACGGCGCTACAATCACGACTAGATCGTCAAAAAGAACTCCGTCATCTCGCAACCAACTTCCATGTGTTATACTGGCCGAGTATGCCAATGAGATGATTCAATCGTACGTCGACAAAACATGATTGACGGCATTTGTAAATGTAGGCTGGAATCTCAATTGGTAATCAATAACCATAATGAGTGGCTTAAAAATGTGCTACTAATTAAGCTACTGATGGCGTCGGGTTTGAGGTGACTGTTTTTAAAATTTTGAAAGGCCATTCGATATCGACATACCTGAGTTCATTTTCCGAAACTCATTCAATGTCGCTTGTATTTCCGTTCAAGGCAAAACGATGAGGAAATAATAAAATATTTGCACGCTTAGTCATTTTCGACGAATGCTCTGCCATATTCTGTTGTATATACAAATTTTCTTTTACGTGACTGAGAAGGCTGAAAAGTCAAAAACAGTCAAAAATATAAATCGCTCAGTGAGTGTAATCCCTTCCAAACTATTTCAGAGCCATGAAATGTTTTGTCGTAGCTAGCGTTGCCAACTGCCCTTTAATTCAGCGCTCAGTACCAAAATTAAGCTTATCTTATCTGCAACTTAATGAAGTTGTAAAGGACGCAGTTCGTACGTAATTTTTGGCATCGCTTTTACTATAAAATGTTGAAGAAAATTACTTTATACGGATCAGCATCATATTGTCACAAGACTCACGACATGGCCAATTATTAAGGGCATAAAACGGCCTCTTAGAATTTAGAAAAATGTTATTCCCAACAAAAAATCATCAGTAGCCCAATTAGTAAAACATTTTTAAACTGCCAATTAAGGTTATTGTTTACTATTTGAGATTCCAGCCTACATATACGAATGCTGTCAATCATGTTTTGTCGACGTACGATTGAATCATCTCATTGGCATACACGACCAGTATAACCCATGGAAGTTGGTCGCAAGATAGTAAAGTTCAGTGTGGCGATCGGGTCGTGAATAAAGCGCCGTTAGGTCAGGTACCGAATAGTATAGCACCGTAGGTCAGAGATAGGTAAGTTGTGGCAGATAGTGCAGTGGGTCCAAGGATAGGTAGGTTGAGGGAGATAGGACCGTAGGTCGAAAAGAGAGAGGTTGAGGGAGATAGAGCAGTGGGTCGAGGACAGGAAGGTAGAGGGAGCTAGGGCAGTGGGTCGAGGACAGTTTTAAGTGTCTTTCACGAAGTACTTATCGCCCGCAAACGACAAAAGTTTGCCGACCTGAAGTTACTGCCCTATCTCACTCAACTTTCCTATCCTCGACCCACCGCCCTATCTCCCTCAACCGTCCTGTCCTCGACACACTGGCCTATTTCCCCCAAACTTCCTATCCCCATCAACCTCTTATCCTCGTCCCATTGCCATATCTCCCTAAACTTTTCTTTCCTCTATCCACTGCACTATCTGCCTCAAATGTCCCACCCTCGACCCACTTTCCGACCTCCATCAACTTACTTATCTTCAACCTACGACGCTATACAACTCAGCCCCTAACGTGACGGCGCTACAATTACGACTAGATCGTCTAAAAGAACTCCGTCATCTTGCAACCAACTTCCATGTGTTATACTGGTCGAGTATGCCAATGAGATGATTCAATCGTACGTCGACAAAACATGATTGACGGCATTCGTAAATGTAGGCTGGAATCTCAATTGGTAATCAATAACCATAATGAGTGGCTTAAAAATGTGCTACTAATTAAGCTACTGATGGCGTCGGGTTTGAGGTGACTGTTTTTAAAATTTTGAAAGGCCATTTGATATCGACATACCTGAGTTCATTTTCCGAAACTCATTCAATGTCTTTGTATTTCCGTTCAAGGCAAAACGATGAGGAAGTAATCAAATATTTGCACGCTTAGTCATTTTCAACGAATGCTCTGCCATATTCTGTTGTATATACAAATTTCTTTTACGTGACTCAGAAGACTATAAAGTCAAAAAAAGTCAAAAATATTTTAGAGCCATGAAATGTTTTGTCGTAGCTAGCGTTGCCAGCTGCCCTTTAATTCAGCGCATAGTCCCAAAATTAAGCTTATCTTATCTGCAACTTAATGAAGTTGCAAAGGACGCAGTTAGTACGTAATCTTTGGTATCGCTTTTACTATAAAATAATGAAGAAAATTACTTTATACGTATCAGCATCATATTGTCACAAGACTCACGACATGGCCAATTATTAAGGGCATAAAACGGCCTGTTATAATTTAGAAAACTGTTATTCCCCAAAAAAAATGATCAGTAGCCCAATTAGTTAAACATTTTTAAACTGCCAATTAAGGTGTCGGCGTACGATTGAATCATCTCATTGGCATACACGACCAGTATAACCCATGGAAGTTGGTCGCAAGATAGTAAAGTTCAGTGTGGCGGTCAGGTCGTGAATAAAGCGCCGTTAGGTCAGGTACCGAATAGTATAGCGCCGTAGGTCAAAGATAGGTAAGTTGTGGCAGATAGGTAGGTTGAGGGAGATAAAGCGGTGGTTCGAGGATGCGAAAGTTGGGGGAGGTATAGCAGTGGGTAGAGGGTAAAGAGATAGCGTAGTGGGTCAAGGATAGGAAGGTTGAAGAAGCTAGGGCATTGGGGCGAGGATAGGAAAGTTGAGGGAGGTCGGCCAGTGGGTCGAGTATAGGTAAGTAGATGGAGATAGAACGGTGGTTCGAAGATGTGAAAGTTGAGGGAGTTCGGATAGTTTGCCGTCCTCTGGTGTAGACTTCAGAGCCAGTTAAGTTACTGCCCATTCTCCCTACACTTTCTTATTCTCGATCCTCTGCCCTGTCTCCCTCGACCAACTGCTTCACCTTCCTATCCTCAACCCACCGCCCTATCTCCCTCAACCGTCCTATCCTCGACCCACTGTCCTATTTCCCATCCCCTTCGACCTCTTTATCCTCGTCTCATTGCCATATCTCCCCCAACTTTTCTTTCCTCTATCCACTGCACTATCTGCCTCAAATTTTCCACCTTCGACCCACTTTCCGACCCCCTTCGACCTACGACACTATACAACTCAGCCCCTAACTTAACGGCGCTACAATCACGACTAGATCGTCAAGAAGAACTCCGTCATCTCGCAACCAACTTCCATGTGTTAAACTGGCCAAGTATGCCAATGAGATGATTCAATCGTACGTCGACAAAACATGATTGACGGCATTCGTAAATGTAGGCTGGAATGTCAATTGGTAATCAATAACCATAATGAGTGGCTTAAAAATGTGCTACTAATTAAGCTACTGATGGCGTCGGGTTTGAGGTGACTGTTTTTAAAATTTTGAAAGGCCATTTGATATCGACATACCTGAGTTCATTTTCCGAAACTCATTCAATGTCTTTGTATTTCCGTTCAAGGCAAAACGATGAGGAAGTAATCAAATATTTGCACGCTTAGTCATTTTCAACGAATGCTCTGCCATATTCTGTTGTATATACAAATTTCTTTTACGTGACTGAGAAGACTATAAAGTCAGAAAAAGTCAAAAAATATTTTAGAGCCATGAAATGTTTTGTCGTAGCTAGCGTTGCCAGCTGCCCTTTAATTCAGCGCATAGTCCCAAAATTAAGCTTATCTTATCTGCAACTTAATGAAGTTGCAAAGGACGCAGTTAGTACGTAATCTTTGGTATCGCTTTTACTATAAAATTACTTTATACGTATCAGCATCATATTGTCACACGACTCACGACATGGCCAATTATTAAGGGCATAAAACGGCCTGTTAGAATTTAGAAAACTGTTATTCCCAAAAAAAAATCATCAGTAGCCCAATTAGTTAAACATTTTTAAACTGCCAATTAAGGTGTCGGCGTACGATTGAATCATCTCATTGGCATACACGACCAGTATAACCCATGGAAGTTGGTCGCAAGATAGTAAAGTTCAGTGTGGCGGTCAGGTCGTGAATAAAGCGCTGTTAGATCAGGTACCGAATAGTATAGCGCCGTAGGTCAAAGATAGGTAAGTTGTGGCAGATAGGTAGGTTGAGGGAGATAAAGCGGTGGTTCGAGGATGCGAAAGTTGGGGGAGGTATAGCAGTGGGTAGAGGGTAAAGAGATAGCGTAGTGGGTCGAGGATAGGAAGGTTGAAGAAGCTAGGGCATTGGGGCGAGGATAGGAAAGTTGAGGGAGGTCGGGCAGTGGGTCGAGTATAGGTAAGTAGATGGAGATAGAGCGGTGGTTCGAAGATGTGAAAGTTGAGGGAGGTCGGATAGGGCAGTAATTTTGGCCCGCAAACGACGCAAGTTTGCCGTCCTCTGGTGTAGACTTCAGAGCCAGTTAAGTTACTGCCCATTCTCCCTACACTTTCCTATTCTCGATCCTCTGCCCTGTCTCCCTCGACCAACTGCTCCACCTTCCTATCCTCGACCCACCGCCCTATCTCCCTCAACCGTCCTATCCTCGACCCACTGTCCTATTTCCCATCCCCTTCGACCTCTTTATCCTCGTCTCATTGCCATATCTCCCCCAACTTTTCTTTCCTCTATCCACTGCCCTATCTGCCTCAAATTTCCCACCTTCGACCCACTTTCCGACCCCCTTCGACCTACGACACTATACAACTCAGCCCCTAACCTAACGGCGCTACAATCACGACTAGATCGTCAAAAAGAACTCCGTCATCTCGCAACCAGCTTCCATGTGTTATACTGGCCGAGTATGCCAATGAGATGATTCAATCGTACGTCGACAAAACATGATTGACGGCATTCGTAAATGTAGGCTGGAATCTCAATTGGTAATCAATAACCATAATGAGTGGCTTAAAAATGTGCTACTAATTAAGCTACTGATGGCGTCGGGTTTGAGGTGACTGTTTTTAAAATTTTGAAAGGCCATTCGATATCGACATACCTGAGTTCATTTTCCGAAACTCATTCAATGTCGCTTGTATTTCCGTTCAAGGCAAAACGATGAGGAAATATTAAAATATTTGCACGCTTAGTCATTTTCGACGAATGCTCTGCCATATTCTGTGGTATATACAAATTTCTTTTACGTGACTGAGAAGGCTGAAAAGTCAAAAACAGTCAAAAATATAAGTCGCTCAGTGAGTGTAATCCCTTCCAAACTATTTCAGAGCCATGAAATGTTTTGTCGTAGCTAGCGTTGCCAACTGCCCTTTAATTCAGCGCATAGTACCAAAATTAAGCTTATCTTATCTGCAACTTAATGAAGTTATAAAGGACGCAGTTGGTACGTAATTTTTGCCATCGCTTTTACTATAAAATGTTGAAGAAAAATACTTTATACGGATCAGCATCATATTGTAACAAGACTCACGGCATGGGCAATTATTAAAGGCATAAAAGGGCCTGTTAAAATTTAGAAAACTGTTATTCCCAACAAAAAATCATCAGTAGCCCAATTAGTAAAACATTTTTAAACAGCCAATTAAGGTTATTGTTTAATATTTGAGATTCCAGCCTACATATACGAATGCTGTCAATCATGTTTTGTCGACGTACGATTGAATCATCTCATTGGCATACACGACCAGTATAACTCATGGAAGCTGGTCGCAAGATAGTAAAGTTCAGTGTGGCGATCGGGTCGTGAATAAAGCGCCGTTAGGTCAGGTACCGTAGAGTATAGCACCGTAGGTCAGAGATAGGTAAGTTGTGGCAGATAGTGCAGTGGGTCCAAGGATAGGTCGGTTGAGGGAGATAGGACAGTAGGTCGAAAAGAGAGAGGTTGAGGGAGATAGAGCAGTGGGTCGAGGATAGGAAAGTTGAGGGAGCTAGGGCAGTGGGTCGAGGACAGTTTTAAGTGTCTTTTACGGAGTACTTTTGGCCCGCAAATGACAAAAGTTTGCCGACCTCTAGTTTAGACTTCAGAGCCAGTGAAGTTATTGCCCTATCTCACTCAACCTTTCTATCCTCGACCCACCGCCCTATCTCCCTCAACCGTCCTATTTCCCCCAAACTTCCTATCCCCTTCAACCCCTTTATCCTCGTCCCATTGCCATATCTCCCTAAACTTTTCTTTCCTCTATCCACTGCACTATCTGCCTCAAATGTCCCACCCTCGACCCACTTTCTGACCTCCATCAACTCACTTATCTTCGACCTACGACGCTATACAACTCAGCCCCTAACCTAACGGCACTACAATCACGACTAGATCGACAAATAGAACTCCGTCATCTCGCAACCAACTTCCATGTGTTATACTGGTCGGGTATGCCAATGAGATGATTTAATCGTACGTCGACAAAACATGATTGACGGCATTCGTAAATGTATGCTGGAATCTCAATTGGTGATCAATAACCATAATGAGTGGCTTAAAAATGTGCTACTAATTAAGCTACTGATGGCGTCGGGTTTGAGGTGACTGTTTTTAAAATTTTGAAAGGCCATTCGATAGCGACATACCTGAGTTCATTTTCCGAAACTCAGTCAATGTCGCTTGTATTTCCGTTCAAGGCAAAACGATGAGGAAATAATCAAATATTTGCACGCTTAGTCATTTTCGACGAATGCTCTGCAATATTCTGTTGTATATACAAATTTCTTTTACGTGACTGAGAAGGCTGAAAAGTCAAAAACAGTCAAAAATATAAGTCGCTCAGTGAGTGTAATCCCTTCCAAACTATTTCAGAGCCATGAAATGTTTTGTCGTAGCTAGCGTTGCCAACTGCCCTTCAATTCAGCGCATAGTCCCGAAATTAAGCTTATCTTATCTGCAACTTAATGAAGTTGCAAAGGACGCAGTTAGTACGTAATCTTTGGCATCGCTTTTACTATGAAATGTTGAAGAAAATTACTTTATACGGATCAGCATCATATTGTCACAAGACTCACGACATGGCCAATTATTAAGGGCATAAAACGGCCTGTTAAAATTTAGAAAACTGTTATTCCCAACAAAAAATCATCAGTAGCCCAATTAGTAAAACATTTTTAAACTGCCAATTAAGGTTATTGTTTAATATTTGAGATTCCAGCCTACATATACGAATGCTGTCAATCATGTTTTGTCGACGTACGATTGAATCATCTTATTGGCATACACGACCAGTATAACCCATGGAAGTTGGTCGCAAGATAGTAAAGTTCAGTGTGGCGATCGGGTCGTGAATAAGGCGCCGTTAGGTCAGGTACCGAATAGTATAGCACCGTAGGTCAGAGATAGGTAAGTTGTGGCAGATAGTGCAGTGGGTCCAAGGATAGGTAGGTTGAGGGAGATAGGACCGTAGGTCGAAAAGAGAGAGGTTGAGGGAGATAGAGCAGTGGGTCGAGGACAGGAAGATAGAGGGAGCTAGGGCAGTGGGTCGAGGACAGTTTTAAGTGTCTTTCACGGAGTACTTATTGCCCGCAAATGACAAAAGTTTGCCGACCTCTAGTTTAGACTTCAGAGCCAGTGAAGTTATTGCCCTATCTCACTCAACCTTTCTATCCTCGACCCACCGCCCTATCTCCCTCAACCGTCCTATCCTCGACACACTGTCCTATTTCCCCCAAACTTCCTATCCCCTTCAACCCCTTTATCCTCGTCCCATTGCCATATCTCCCTAAACTTTTCTTTCCTCTATCCACTGCACTATCTGCCTCAAATGTCCCACCCTCGACCCACTTTCTGACCTCCATCAACTCACTTATCTTCGACCTACGACGCTATACAACTCAGCCCCTAACCTAACGGCGCTACAATCACGACTAGATCGACAAATAGAACTCCGTCATCTCGCAACCAACTTCCATGTGTTATACTGGTCGGGTATGCCAATGAGATGATTTAATCGTACGTCGACAAAACATGATTGACGGCATTCGTAAATGTATGCTGGAATCTCAATTGGTGATCAATAACCATAATGAGTGGCTTAAAAATGTGCTACTAATTAAGCTACTGATGGCGTCGGGTTTGAGGTGACTGTTTTTAAAATTTTGAAAGGCCATTCGATATCGACATACCTGAGTTCATTTTCCGAAACTCATTCAATGTCGCTTGTATTTCCGTTCAAGGCAAAACGATGAGGAAATAATCAAATATTTGCACGCTTAGTCATTTTCGACGAATGCTCTGCAATATTCTGTTGTATATACAAATTTCTTTTACGTGACTGAGAAGGCTGAAAAGTCAAAAACAGTCAAAAATATAAGTCGCTCAGTGAGTGTAATCCCTTCCAAACTATTTCAGAGCCATGAAATGTTTTGTCGTAGCTAGCGTTGCCAACTGCCCTTCAATTCAGCGCATAGTCCCGAAATTAAGCTTATCTTATCTGCAACTTAATGAAGTTGCAAAGGACGCAGTTAGTACGTAATCTTTGGCATCGCTTTTACTATAAAATGTTGAAGAAAATTACTTTATACGGATCAGCATCATATTGTCACAAGACTCACGACATGGCCAATTATTAAGGGCATAAAACGGCCTGTTAGAATTTAGAAAACTGTTATTCCCAACAAAAAAACCATCAGTAGCCCAATTAGTAAAACATTTTTTAACTGCCAATTAAGGTTATTGTTTAATATTTGAGATTCCAGCCTACATATACGAATGCTGTCAATCATGTTTTGTTGACGTACGATTGAATCATCTCATTGGCATACACGACCAGTATGACCCATGGAAGTTGGTCGCAAGATAGTAAAGTTCAGTGTGGCGATCGGGTCGTGAATGAAGCGCCGTTAAGTCAGGTAACGAATAGTATGGCACCGTAGGTGAAAGATAGGTAAGTTGTAGGTAGGTTGAGGGAGATAGGACAGTAGGTCGAAAATAGAGAGGTTGAGGAAGATAAAGCGGTGGTTCGAGGATTTGAATGTTGGGGGGATAGAGCAGTGGGTCGAGAATAGGAAGGTTGAGGGAGCTAGGGCAGTGGGTCGAGGATAGGAAAGTTGAGGGAGGTCGAGTATAAATAGGTAAGTAGATGAAGATAGGGCAGTGCGTCGAGGACAGTTTTTTAAGTGTCATTAACGGAGTAATTTTGGCCTGCAAACGACAAAAGTTTGCCGACCTCTGGTTTAGACTTCAGAGCCAGAGTCATCCCAACACAAATCCGCGACCACTGTGCCCTTTCTCCCTCTACTTTCCTATTCTCGATCCTCTGCCCTGTCTCCCTCGCCCAAGTGCTCCACCTCCCTATCCTCGACCCACCGCCCTATCTCCCTCAAACGTCCCATCCTCGAACCAATGTCCTATTCCACCCAAACTCCTATCCCCTTCAACCTCTTTATCCTGGACTCATTGCCATATCTCCCTCAACTTTTCTTTCCTCTATCCACTGCACTATCTGCCTCAAATTTCCCACCCTCTACCCACTGTCGGACGTCCATCAAATTACTTATTTTCGACCCACGACGCTACACCACTAGGCCCCTAACCTAACGGCGCTACAATCACGACTAGATCGTCAAAAAACACTCTACTATCTTGCGACCAACTTCCATGTGTTATACTGGTCGAGTATGCCAATGAGATGATTCAATCGTACGTCGACAAAACATGATTGACGGCATTCGTAAATGTAGGCTGGAATCTCAATTGGTAATCAATAACCATAATTAGTGGCCTAAAATGTGCTACTAATTAAGCTACTGATGGCCTCGGGTTTGAGGAAACTGTTTTTAAAATTTCAAAAGGCCATTCGATATCGACATACCTGAGTTCATTTTCAGAAACTCATTCAATGTCTTTGTATTTCCGTTCAAGACGAAACGATGAGGAAATAATCAAATATTTGCACGCTTAGTCATTTTCAACGAATGTTCTGCCATATTCTGTTGTATTAAAAAATTTCTTTTACGTGACTGAGAAGGCTGAAAAGTCACAAACAGTCAAAAAGATAAGTCGCTCAGTGAGTGTAATCCCTTCCAAACTATTTTAGAGCTATGAAATGTTTTGTCATAGCTAGCGTTGCCAACTGCCCTTTAATTCAGCGTATAGTCCCAAAATTGAGCTTATCTTATCTGCAACTTAATGAAGTTGCAAAGGACACAGTTCGTACGTAATCTTTGGCATCGCTTTTACTATAAAATGTAGAAGAAAAATAATTTATACGAATCAGCATCATATTGTAACAAGCCTCACGGCATGGCCAATTATTAAAGGCATAAAAGGGCCTGTTAAAATTTAGAAAACTGTTATTCCCAACAAAAAATCATCAGTAGCCCAATTAGTAAAACATTTTTAAACTGCCAATTAAGGTTATTGTTAAATATTTGAGATTTCAGCCTACATATACGAATACTGTCAATCATGTTTTGTCGACGTACGATTGAATCATCTCATTGGCATACACGACCAGTATAACCCATGGAAGTTGGTCGCAAGATAGTAAAGTTCAGTGTGGCGATCGGGTCGTGAATAAAGTGCCGTTAGGTCAGGTACCGAATAGTATAGCACCGTAGGTCAGAGATAGGTAAGTTGTGGTAGATAGTGCAGTGGGTCCAAGGATGAACAGGTTGAGGGAGATAGGACAGTAGGTCGAAAAGAGAGAGGTTGAGGGAGATAGAGCAGTGGGTCGAGGACAGTTTTAAGTGACTTTAACGCAGTACTTTTGGCCCGCAAACGACAAAAGTTTGCCGACCTCTCGTTTACACTTCAGAGCCAGTGAAGTTACTGCCCTATCTCACTCAACCTTCCTATCCTCGACCCACCGCCCTATCTCCCTCAACCGTCCCATCCTCGACACACTGTCCTATTTCCCCCAAACTTCCTATCCCCTTCAACCCCTTTATCCTCGTCCCATTGCCATATCTCCCTAAACTCTTCTTTCCTCTATCCACTGCACTATCTGCCTCAAATGTCCCACCCTCGACCCACTTTCCGACCTCCATCAACTTACTTATCTTCGACCTACGACGCTATACAACTCAGCCCCTAACCTAACGGCGCTACAATCACGACTAGATCGTCTAAAAGTACTCCGTCATCTTGCAACCAACTTCCATGTGTTATACTGGTCGAGTATGCCAATGAGATGATTCAATCGTACGTCGACAAAACATGATTGACGGCATTCGTAAATGTAGGCTGGAATCTCAATTGGTAATCCATAACCATAATGAGTGGCTCGAAAATGTGCTACTAATTAAGCTACTGATGGCGTCGTGTTTGAGGTGACTGTTTTTAAAATTTTGAAAGGCCATTCGATATCGACATACCTGAGTTCATTTTCCGAAACTCATTCAATGTCGCTTGTATTTCCGTTCAAGGCAAAACGATGAGGAAATAATCAAATATTTGCACGCTTAGTCATTTTCAACGAATGCTCTGCCATATTCTGTTGTATATACAAATTTCTTTTACGTGACTGAGAAGGCTGAAAAGTCAGAAAAAGTCAAAAATATAAGTCGCTCAGTGAGTGTAATCCCTTCCAAACTATTTTAGAGCCATGAAATGTTTTGTCGTAGCTAGCGTTGCCAACTGCCCTTTAATTCAGCGCATAGTCCCAAAATTAAGCTTATCTTATCTGCAACTTAATGAAGTTGTAAAGGACGCAGTTCGTACGTAATTTTTGCCATCGCTTTTACTATAAAATTTTGAAGAAAAATAAATTATACGAACAGCATGATATTGTAACAAGACTCACGGAAGGCCTAGAAAACTGTTATTCCCAACAAAAAATCATCAGTAGCCCAATTAGTAAAACATTTTTAAACTGCCAATTAAGGTTATTGTTTAATATTTGAGATTCCAGCCTACATATACGAATGCTGTCAATCATGTTTTGTCGACGTACGATTGAATCATCTCATTGGCATACACGACCAGTATAACCAATGGAAGTTGGTCGCAAGATAGTAAAGTTCAGTGTGGCGATCGGGTCGTGAATAAAGTGCCGTTAGGTCAGGTACCGAATAGTATAGCACCGTAGGTCAGAGATAGGTAAGTTGTGGCAGATAGTGCAGTGGGTCCGAGGATGAGTAGGTTGAGGGAGATAGGACAGTAGGTCGAAAAGAGAGAGGTTGAGGGAGATAGAGCAGTGGGTCGAGGACAGTTTTAAGTGTCTTTAACGTAGTACTTTTGGCCCGCAAACGACAAAAGTTTGCCGACCTCTCGTTTAGACCTCAGAGCCAGTGAAGTTATAGCCCTATCTCACTCAACCTTCCTATCCTCGACCCACCGCCCTATCTCCCTCAACCGTCCCATCCTCGACACACTGTCCTATTTCCCCCAAACTTCCTATCCCCTTCAACCCCTTTATCCTCGTCCCATTGCCATATCTCCCTAAACTCTTCTTTCCTCTATCCACTGCACTATCTGCCTCAAATGTCCCACCCTCGACCCACTTTCCGACCTCCATCAACTTACTTATCTTCGACCTACGACGCTATACAACTCAGCCCCTAACCTAACGGCCCTACAATCACGACTAGATCGTCTAAAAGAACTCCGTCATCTTGCAACCAACTTCCATGTGTTATACTGGTCGAGTATGCCAATGAGATGTATATAAAAATTTCTTTTACGTGACTGAGAAGGCTGAAAAGTCAAAAACAGTCAAAAATATAAGTCGCTCAGTGAGTGTAATCCCTTCCAAACTATTTCAGAGCCATGAAATGTTTTGTCGTAGCTAGCGTTGCCAACTGCCCTTTAATTCAGCACATAGTCCCAAAATTAAGCTTATCTTATCTGCAACTTAATGAAGTTACAAAGGACGCAGTTAGTACGTAATCTTTGGCATCGCTTTTACTTTAAAATGTTGAAGAAAATTACTTTATACGGATCAGCATCATATTGTCACAAGACTCACGACATGGCCAATTATTAAGGGCATAAAACGGCCTGTTAGAATTTAGAAAAATGTTATTCGCAACAAAAAACCATCAGTAGCCCAATTCCAGCCTACATATACGAATGCTGTCAATCATGTTTTGTCGGCGTACGATTGAATCATCTCATTGGCATACACGACCAGTATAACCCATGGAAGTTGGTCGCAAGATACTAAAGTTCAGTGTGGCGATCAGGTCGTGAATAAAGCGCCGTTAGGTCAGGTACCGAATAGTATAGCGCCGTAGGTCGAAGATAGGTAAGTTGTGGCAGATAGGGCAGTGGGTTCGAGGATAGGTAGGTTGAGGGAGGTTGAGGGAGATAAAGCGGTGGTTCGAGGATACGAAAGTTGGGGGAGGTATAGCAGTGGGTAGAGGGTAAAGAGATAGCGTAGTGGGTCGAGGATAGGAAGGTCGAGGAAGCTACGGCAGTGGGTCGAGGATAGGAAAGTTGAGGGAGGTCGGGCAGTGGGTCGAGTATAGGTAAGTAGATGGAGATAGAGCGGTGGTTCGAGGATGTGAAAGTTGAGCGAGGTCGGATAGGGCAGTAATTTTGGCCCGCAAACGACGCAAGTTTGCCGTCCTCTGGTGTAGACTTCAGAGCCAGTTAAGTTACTGCCCATTCTCCCTACACTTTCCTATTCTCGATCCTCTGCCCTGTCTCCCTCGACCAACTGCTCCACCTTTCTATCCTCGACCAACCGCCCTATCTCCCTCAACCGTCCTATCCTCGACCCACTGTCCTATTTCCCATCCCCTTCGACCTCTTTATCCTCGTCTCATTGCCATATCTCCCCCAACTTTAGGCTGAAAAGTCAAAAACAGTCAAAAATATAAGTCGCTCAGTGAGTGTAATCCCTTCCAAACTATTTCAGAGCCATGAAATGTTTTGTCGTAGCTAGCGTTGCCAACTGCCCTTTAATTCAGCGCATAGTCCCAAAATTAAGCTTATCTTATCTGCAACTTAATGAAGTTGCAAAGGCCGCAGTTAGTACGTAATCTTTGGCATCGCTTTTACTTTAAAATGTTGAAGAAAATTACTTTATACGGATCAGCATCATATTGTCACAAGACTCACGACATGGCCAATTAATTATTAAGGGCATAAAACGGCCTGTTAGAATTTAGATAAATGTTATTCGCAACAAAAAAACATCAGTAGCCCAATTCCAGCCTACATATACGAATGCTGTCAATCATGTTTTGTCGGCGTACGATTGAATCATCTCATTGGCATACACGACCAGTATAACCCATGGAAGTTGGTCGCAAGATACTAAAGTTCAGTGTGCCGATCGGGTCGTGAATAAATCGCCGTTAGGTCAGGTACCGAATAGTATAGCACCGTAGGTCAAAGATAGGTAGGTTGTGGCAGATAGGGCAGTGGGTTCGAGGATAGGTAGGTTGAGGGAGATAGGGCAGTAGGTTGAAATGAGAGAGGTTGAGGGAGATAAAGCGGTGGTTCGAGGATGCGAAAGTTGGGGGAGGTATAGCAGTGGGTAGAGGGTAGAGAGATAGCGTAGTGGGTCGAGGATAGGAAGGTTGAGGACGCTAGGGCAGTGGGTCGAGGATAGGAAAGTTGAGGGAGATCGGGCAGTGGGTCGAGTATAGGTAAGTAGATGGAGATAGAGCGGTGGTTTGAGGATGTGAAAGTTGAGCTAGGTCGGATAGGGCAGTAATTTTGGCCCGCAAACGACGCAAGTTTGCCGGCCTCTGGTGTAGACTTCAGAGCCAGTGAAGTTACTGCCCTTTCTCCCTCCACTTTCCTATTCTCGATCCTCTGCCCTGTCTCCCTCGACCAACTGCTCCACCTTCCTATCCTCGACCCACCGCCCTATCTCCCTCAACCGTCCTATCCTCGACCCACTGTCCTATTTCCCATCCCCTTCGACCTCTTTATCCTCGTCTCATTGCCATATCTCCTCCAACTTTTCTTTCCTCTATCCACTGCACTATCTGCCTCAAATTTCCCACCCTCGACCCACTTTCCGACCTCCATCAACTTACTTATCTTCGACCTACGACACTATACAACTCAGCCCCTAACCTAACGGCGCTACAATCACGACTAGATCGACAAAAAGAACTCCGTCATCTCGCAACCAACTTCCATGTGTTATACTGGTCGAGTATGCCAATGAGGTGATTCAATCGTACGTCGACAAAACATGATTGACGGCATTCGTAAATGTATGCTGGAATCTCAATTGGTAATCAATAACCATAATGAGTGGCTTAAAAATGTGCTACTAATTAAGCTACTGATGGCGTCGGGTTTGAGGTGACTGTTTTTAAAATTTTGAAAGGCCATTCGATATCGACATACCTGAGTTCATTTTCCGAAACTCATTCAATGTCGCTTGTATTTCCGTTCATGGCAAAACGATGAGGAAGTAATCAAATATTCGTACGCTTAGTCATTTTCAACGAATGCTCTGCCATATTCTGTTGTATGTACAAATTTCTTTTACGTGACTGAGAAGACTGAAAAGTCAGAAAAAGTCAAAAATATAAGTCGCTCAGTGAGTGTAATCCCTTCCAAACTATTTTAGAGCCATGAAATATTTTGTCGTAGCTAGCGTTGCCAGCTGCCCTTTAATTCAGCGCATAGTCCCAAAATTAAGCTTATCTTATCTGCAACTTAATGAAGTTGCAAAGGACGCAGTTAGTACGTAATCTTTGATATCGCTTTTACTATAAAATGCTGAAGAAAATTACTTTATACGGATCAGCATCATATTGTCACAAGACTCACGACATGGCCAATTATTAAGGGCATAAAACGGCCTGTTAGAATTTAGAAAACTGTTATTCCCAACAAAAAACCATCAGTAGCCCAATTAGTTAAACATTTTTAAACTGCCAATTAAGGTGTCGGCGTACCATTGAATCATCTCATTGGCATACACGACCAGTATAACCAATGGAAGTTGGTCGCAAGATAGTAAAGTTCAGTGTGGCGATCGGGTCGTGAATAAAGCGCCGTTAGGTCAGGTACCGAATAGTATAGCACCGTAGGTCAAAAATAGGTAAGTTGTGGCAGATAGGGCAGTGGGTTGGAGGATAGGTAGGTTGAGGGAGATAGGGCAGTAGGTTGAAATGAGAGAGGTTGAGGGAGATAAAGCGGTGGTTCGAGGATGCGAAAGTTGGGGGAGGTATAGCAGTGGGTAGAGGGTAGAGAGATAGCGTAGTGGGTCGAGGATAGGAAGGTTGAGGAAGCTAGGGCAGTGGGTCGAGGATAGGAAAGTTGAGGGAGGTCGGGCAGTGGGTCGAGTATAGGTAAGTAGATGGAGATAGAGCGGTGGTTCGAGGATGTGAAAGTTGAGGGAGGTCGGATAGGGCAGTAATTTTGGCCCGCAAACGACACAAGTTTGCCGTCCTCTGGTGTAGACTTCAGAGCCAGTTAAGTTACTGCCCATTCTCCCTACACTTTCCTATTCTCCATCCTCTGCCCTGTCTCCCTCGACCAACTGCTCCACCTTCCTATCCTCGACCCACCACCCTATCTCCCTCAACCGTCCTATCCTCGACCCACTGTCCTATTTCCCATCCCCTTCGACCTCTTTATCCTCGTCTCATTGCCATATCTCCCCCATCTTTTCTTTCCTCTAATCACTGCACTATCTGCCTCAAATTTCCCACCCTCGACCCACTTTCCGACCCCCTTCGACCTACGACACTATACAACTCAGCCCCTAACCTAACGGCGCTACAATCACGACTAGATCGTCAAAAAGAACTCCGTCATCTCGCAACCAACTTCCATGTGTTATACTGGCCGAGTATGCCAATCAGATGATTCAATCGTACGTCGACAAAACATGATTGACGGCATTCGTAAATGTAGGCTGGAATCTCAATTGGTAATCAATAACCATAATGAGTGGCTTAAAAATGTGCTACTAATTAAGCTACTGATGGCGTCGGGTTTGAGGTGACTGTTTTTGAAATTTTGAAAGGCCATTCGATATCGACATACCTGAGTTCATTTTCCGAAACTCATTCAATGTCGCTTGTATTTCCGTTCAAGGCAAAACGATGAGGAAATAATAAAATATTTGCACGCTTAGTCATTTTCAACGAATGCTCTGCCATATTCTGTTGTATATACAAATTTCTTTTACGTGACTGAGAAGGCTGAAAAGACAAAAACAGTCAAAAATATAAGTCGCTCAGTGAGTGTAATCCCTTCCAATCTATTTTAGAGCCATGAAATGTTTTGTCGTAGCTAGCGTGGCCAACTGCCCTTTAATTCAGCGCATAGTCCCAAAATTAAGCTTATCTTATCTGCAACTTAATGAAGTTGCAAAGGACGCAGTTAGTACGTAATCTTTGGTATCGCTTTTACTATAAAATGTTGAAGAAAATTACTTTATAGGGATCAGCATCATATTGTCACAAGACTCACGACATGGCCAACTATTAAGGGCATAAAACGGCCTGTTAGAATTTAGAAAAATGTTATTCCCAACAAAAAACCATCAGTAGCCCAATTCCAGCCTACATACGAATGCTGTCAATCATGTTTTGTCGGCGTACGATTGAATCATCTCATTGGCATACACGACCAGTATAACCCATGGAAGTTGGTCGCAAGATACTAAAGTTCAGTGTGGCGATCGGGTCGTGAATAAAGCGCCGTTAAGTCAGGTACCGAATAGTATAGCAGCGTAGGTCAAAGATAGGTAGGTTGTGGCAGATAGGGCAGTGGGTTCGAGGATAGGTAGGTTGAGGGAGATAGGGCAGTTGGTTGAAATGAGAGAGGTTGAGGGAGATAAAGCGGTGTTTCGAGGATGCGAAAGTTGGGGGAGGTATAGCAGTAAGTAGAGGGTAGAGAGATATCGTAGTGGGTCGAGGATAGGAAGGTTGAGGAAGCTAGGGCAGTGGGTCGAGGATAGGAAAGTTGAGGGAGGTCGGGCAGTGGGTCGAGTATAGGTAAGTAGATGGAGATAGAGCGGTGGTTCGAGGATGTGAAAGTTGAGCGAAGTCGGATAGGGCAGTCATTTTGGCCCGCAAACGACGAAAGTTTGCCGGCCTCTGGTGTAGACTTCAGAGCCAGTGAAGTTACTGCCCTTTCTCCCTCCACTTTCCTATTCTCGATCCTCTGCCCTGTCTCCCTCGACAAACTGCTCCACCTTCCTATCCTCGACCCACCGCCCTATCTCCCTCAACCGTCCTATCCTCGACCCACTGTCCTATTTCCCATCCCCTTCGACCTCTTTATCCTCGTCTCATTGCCATATCTCCTCCCAACTTTTCTTTCCTCTATCCACTGCACTATCTGCCTCAAATTTCCCACCCTCGACCCACTTTCCGACCTCCATCAACTTACTTATCTTCGACCTACGACACTATACAACTCAGCCCCTAATCTAACGGCGCTACAATCACGACTAGATCGTCAAAAAGAACTCCGTCATCTCGCAACCAACTTCCATGTGTTATACTGGCCGAGTATGCCAATGAGATGATTCAATCGTACGTCGACAAAACATGATTGACGGCATTCGTAAATGTAGGCTGGAATCTCAATTGGTAATCAATAACCATAATGAGTGGCTTAAAAATGTGCTACTAATTAAGCTACTGATGACGTCGGGTTTGAGGTGACTGTTTTTAAAATTTTGAAAGGCCATTCGATATCGACATACCTGAGTTCATTTTCCGAAACTCATTCAATGTCTCTTGTATTTCCGTTCAAGGCAAAACGATGAGGAAATAATAAAATATTTGCACGCTTAGTCATTTTCAACGAATGCTCTGCCATATTATTTTGTATATACAAATTTCTTTTACGTGACTGAGAAGGCCGAAAAGTCAAAAACAGTCAAAAATATAAGTCGCTCAGTGAGTGTAATCCCTTCCAAACTATTTTAGATCCATGAAATGTTTTGTCGTAGCTAGCGTTGCCAACTGCCCTTTAATTCAGCGCATAGTCCCAAAATTAAGCTTATCTTATCTGCAACTTAATGAAGTTGCAAAGGACGCAGTTAGTACGTAATCTTTGGCATCGCTTTTACTATAAAATGTTGAAGAAAATTACTTTATACGGATCAGCATCATTTTGTCACAAGACTCACGACATGGCCAATTATTAAGGGCATAAAACGGCCTGTTAGAATTTAGAAAACTGTTATTCCCAACAAAAAACCATCAGTAGCCCAATTAGTAAAACATTTTTAAACTGCCAATTAAGGTTATTGTATAATATTTGAGATTCCAGCCTACATATACGAATGCTGTCAATCATGTTTTGTCGACGTACGATTGAATCATCTCATTGGCATACACGACCAATATAATCCATGGAAGTTGGTCGCAAGATAGTAAAGTTCAGTGTGGCGATCGGGTCGTGAATAAAGCGCCGTTAGGTCAGGTACCGAATAGTATGGCACCGTAGGTCAGAGATAGGTAAGTTGTGGCAGATAGGGCAGTGGGTTCGAGGATAGGTAGGTTGAGGGAGATAGGACAGTAGGTTGAAATAAGAGAGGTTGAGGGCGACAAAGCGGTGGTTCGAGGATGCGAAAGTTGGGGGAGGTATAGCAGTGGGTCGAGGGTAGAGAGATAGCGTAGTGGGTCGATGATAGGAAGGTTGAGGGAGCTAGGGCAGTGGGTCGAGGATAAGAAAGTTGAGGGAGGTCGGGCAGTGGGTCGAGTATAGGTAAGTAGATGGAGATAGGGCAGTGGGTCGAGGACAGTTTTAAGTGTCTTTAACGGAGTCCTGAGGCTCCGTACGGAGCACTTTGAGAACCCAAAGTCTACGTTGTAGGATATGACAATGCAAACAACTAAGTAACGAATGTTTATCCGAATTTTGATCTCTTCAATTCTTCCTCTTTACACTCTACCATTGCAAAATTCTTGGTACTTTTTTCAAGAATGGTTTTGCGAGTTTTGGACTTATATTTACCAAAACACAATTAAAATCTAACAAATAACACGCGAAAACCGACAAAACGAGATAATATCACAACCACGAAAGACTGTCTGAATGGCAAAAGTATCTGAGCGCTTCTGAAACGTTTATTGTTACTTCAATTTTGCACTTATGTTGATTGGCCAATGTTACGGCAGTAAATAAGGAAGTGTATACTCGGGGAAACATTCATAATTATAATCAGATATTTATAAAATTGTTATACATAAATACCCTGCACAGACGTGATTCTCATATTTATGGAAAATTTAAATTGTTTCGCGACCCAGAGCGGAGGGCTCCGCGACCCAAATTTGGGTCGCGACCACGTAGTTGCGAACCCCTGCTCTAGAACACTGGTTCTCAACCAGTGGGCCACGGCCACTGGTCCGCAGGAACATTTAAAGGTGGGCCACAGATCTATTAAAAATTGCTAGAGTTGCTGATGAAGTTAGTTAAACTTGATGGTAGTAGCAACGGATGATGCTGTTTTTTTGCTACAGGGTTGTAATTTCCACCTAATTATTATTAAAGTGAAAGTGTCAATTTTTGCAGAAAATTTTTTGTGTTTTTTGTGAAATTTTTCACCAGCATGAAAAATTTGACACCTGTTTTTTTAGGTTTTAGGATTTAAAGTATTCGGTCCAAGATGACGCACATCCTGAACCCGAACCTGGTAAATATACAATGTTCAGGTTGTGCGCCATCTTGGTACATATACTTCAGGAGCGCCTTTTTGTTAAAAAAAACTATTTCATAACTACATGGTTTAGTTTTGCATACATAGTAACATTGAATCTAATTACAATAAATTTTAGTAGAATAAATGGTAGTTTCTTTCACTAATACAAGCCAAGATCCATCGACAGCATCTAGCCACTTTCTATCGCGCTCTTCGAACTACATTTGCGTTGCCACGCGCATTTCGTTTTCCTAGTTTAAGCTTAGGGACTTGGGGAATATTTTATTAGTTGAATTGGATTGGAATATTTGACCTCATCTTTCACTCCGAACAAGGCCATGTAAAACCATCCACTGGTATCTAAAGATGTGTAACGTGTTTTCTTTTGGAAGAACCGCAACCTTTCAGTGCTGCATTGACTTTGATAAAAATAATATATCCTTGTGGAGATAGAAGGTATGCGTATGCAAAACCGAGATGTGCACCTGTTATGCCAACATAGTTGAGTCAAACGTTTTGAATACTAGTACATCACACACATTTTCCTGCGTGCTTCGGTTGTACGTAGTAACGCGCACAGTTTTGCGCACATGCATCAAATTCCACTTGATTATTGAGCTATATGTTTTTGACGAGCTCTTGTGTATGATTTCATTCCATAGAATTTGTATGCTGTTCTAAAGAATACTAGTTTAAAGCTTTTTCATTCATTCAAACCGCGTGTTGAAAGTAAGTTTTGTAATATTGCGTGTTGGTTTCCAACATCCTTAAATCGGTGATGCCAGTAAATCTTTAAAACGAAAAGATCAGTAACATCTGCAATAAAAACAGCAGTACTCACTCAAATGACAGCTGGGGGATAGATACTCTTAGTATCTGCTCCATCGCGTGCCTCTTACAGTCTTACCAGTTTACATGAGTGCCAATTGGTATCTAACCTCAGTCAGAGACAAAAAGTTTCGGACTGCAGTTGGCGTGACGAAATGTTTTTAAATATATATTCTACAATAAGATTATTTGATTGCATACTACTGAAAGTTCCGCCTTATATGTCTTTTCCCATTGCACTATTCCTTTACTGATATTCGATAATAAGACCCTCATCTGACATAGTTCTTAAAATGTGTAGATGGGTATAATCTTTTCCACGCTGTTCAGATGGGAATGCGCGAATATATATAAGAATTGCTAATATTGATTTGCAATGCGATGAAATCCCATCTTGGCATTTCTGCCTCTCGCAATTGCTGCGTATACTTTTCGGGGAAGTTCTGTGGCGTGGTTATCAAATGAAAAAAAAACATTGGAGTATTTTTTCTACTACTCTACTACTATCAAGCCTTGACATTTTGTGAAAACTTTTTTCCACGTAACCTTTTTTTGAAACATCCCCAACAACCACAATTAAGTCTGTTATTAAACTTCCGAAACAAACACCTAAAATCTATCGTAAATACAGCATATTTGACAATGTTGTAGTGTGACTTTTTTGGCCTCACATTTTTGATATTTGTAGTTAGAGCTCTTGGGGCTCTGTCAAACAAAATTACATACAAAATGGGAGGCCACTGATCGGTTATCTGGGAGCACGAACAAACAGATGGAAATGCGAATATATAATAACGATGTATTTTTATAGAAGAGAAGAAGCAAAAGTGTTGAGAGTCTTTGGTAGTTTGAAAAGCATTGGCATGGAACATAAGAATGAACTACATTTTTTCCCAGGGATATACTATATAATGTAGCAATTTTCTCATTCTTGTTCTCGTGATATCATTATCTTTCACTGCGTCGTCGTGATCATCCCGCTGCATAACAATTCTCGCTAACAAATAATTGACTGTTCTTCACCGGTTGTATATCCACTTGAACCACTG
This sequence comes from Styela clava, assembly GCF_964204865.1. Lineage (NCBI taxonomy): Eukaryota > Metazoa > Chordata > Ascidiacea > Stolidobranchia > Styelidae > Styela > Styela clava. Next base: position 8,910,471 of record NC_135257.1, on the reverse strand, counting down.
GCGACTGCATTAGCAGGCTTGTATTGTTAATTGCAACAAAATCGGGTAATTTGAAATAGTACTCTTTATTTTACGCGTATATTTCGACAGTATTTCCATATACTGTATATGGGTCGCGACCCAGAGCTTGGCTCAACAAATACCTAAAAGTTATTGATTTTATTTCCTAGTAAATTTGGTGCTTGCGTAGTTTGTGCACCAAGATTGCGCACAACCTGAATATAGTATTGTAACAGGTTATGGTTCAGGTTGTGCGTCATTATGATACACATGTTTGTGCGATGGATCGGACTCTGCTTCCAGCGTCATCTAAGGTCAGCTCGGTTCATTGGAGTGGTTGTAATTGATTTCTGCTGATTCAAACCCTACAAATAATGCCATGAAAACTAAGCCGATTTTATGTAAATGTTAATTTTTGTTTACCTTTTAAATAGACAAAAATACAGATAGACAGAGCTGATAGAAAATAAAGAAAGTATATTATGCACGGTGTAAGAACATCTAAAAACGATTGGTGACTCAAAGGGAAATGGGCTCAATAGAGTCCCTGATGTATCATAGCTAGTAAAAGCAGGAAAAACGGTTTTAATGAATTTATTTGCCACAGGTCTCGTGTCTTAGCGTTCAGCTTTTGTTTGATAGAATTCCACTCATCTCTAGTTCCACAGAGAAACAAATTGGTCAGATTGAACAAGAGTGAAAAACACCGTTTTTCTTTGAAATATGCAGAAGTCTTCGTTTTTATTCTAAAAAAGTATTTTTCATTTATTCCATTCTAAGAGAGCAATGTCCAAAGATGGGTACGAAGGTACAATGACTAACAATGACACAGTACCGGCAGCCTACGGTGTCTACAAATGCCGTTTCTAATTTGTGCCATTTTAGGGCATTTGTCTCACATATACCAAATGTCCCACTATTCTAACTGTTACCATATAGATTATAGAATATATATATATCTTGGAGCAAATGATTACGGTATTCACATGAGTCCGTTATCTAATCATTCAACATTTTCAATTCCAAATAGCAAATCAAGTCTCAACGCCGAGCAATCTACATCGGTGGTATTGATAAGAATATGTAATGAAGTTGCCTTGACTGAGGCTGCTGATATTGACCACCCAAATTTTTGACCAATGACCCTCAATGATTTCGCTCTCGATGTCTTTGTTACAGTATATATATAATAAGTTGAACGAAGTCACACTTTATTAATTAGAAAGATGATGCACTACGAATAAATTATTGGACCAATAATATTCATAACCACGGCGATTCATGTATTTGTTCAAAGCGGATTTCTTATATATATTTCCTCTCGTTATTCGGGTACAAGGGAGAGAAAAGGGCCCGGTACTATTTTGACAATGATTTGAACCACACTTTGTGATATCTCTCACCAATTCATGCTACGAATTGTTTTTTTGCAATACATATAAAACTTTTGATATGTCAAGAGTATGTATTTCACACAAATATTTTCTTAACTCAATTCAGGATATATATATATGAACTTTGAAAGCTTTTATGCCTTTATCACAAATTTTAATAAACTCGTGATGAATTAGCTTTAGTTGAACAATTGAGCAAACATAAATATGCTTGGAGTAAAATTAGCATCAGAAATGCAACAGAATTTTCCACGGTGTAACTATAGGTTTTATATCCGTGCCAATCGCATACCGCCATAATAATGAAAAGATGCCAAATTTCGTTTTACTGCATGGTTTCGTTTAAGTTTATAAACATTTCTTATTTCTGGGTATTTATTTCAAAGCATAATAAAACAGTCAAATAATATTCTTTCAGTAATGATTTTGAAACGTAGTATCATATAATATGATGGAATGAAGAATGTCGTGATCGATATTCCTTACTGTAACTTATTCAAAATTTTGATTTCGGAAGGCGTTAATTTTAGAGTGATTTTTATTTTCTGAATTATATTCTGCCGTTTTTTTTTTGCGAAAACCTAAAGCTTTACAACTGTGAGGTTCACCTAGAAAATGTGCAGATATATAACAGTACATGGAAGAGAATTTTAAACGAAGCTGTAGAAATCATGTAGTATCTCTGGAAAAGTCATTTCCTATCACGTCTGATATCTATATGGAATGACCTACATCTGACGATATAATTCTGAAAATCTTGCTGGAAGAAGGTTGTATAAACTGCATTATGTTGACATGCAGCCTATTTCTAACAGCGTGCATTACTGTGGTTATAGATGTCCATAGCCATCCAACCTCGTTCATTTATGACAAATGTGGTTTGACACCAAGACACCAAAAGAGAATGTAGACTGGTCTCAGGCAAGTATTTATGAACGTATTTGATGTATGAAGTATACATGCTAAACTAATGGAATACTTCAATAAGTAATTATGAGAACACTTGCCCTTCGTAATGGGGTGCGGCAATTTTGGGAAACTCTTTAATACCCAATTGCAAATATGATCAAATTATATTTAACTTTTCTTGATAGATACCTTCTTCAGTCTGGTATCTGTCATCTAAATCTCCAGATGGAATGTTTTCGAGAGTAGTCAATTGGCAAGCTATAAAAAATATCACAAATGACTTCCAAGTCATTTCGACCCGGCGTACTGGTATCTGAGATTGCACCACAATTTTCAGATTTGTTCAACGTTTCTTTACTACAAAAACTCTTTGCAATTCCGAGGATTTTTTTTGTTAAATATATCATCCAAGAAAAGAACTTGGTCTGATGACTATTTGCAGTATGGCTTTACCTGCTCAACTGAACGTGACTCCAATGCGAGAATGGCGTGAGAATTGCCCCTCTTGAATTGAAGCCACGTATCTCTCAATTGGTTACCGAAAAACAGCAGCAGAAGTATCACTAATAAATCTAATGAATATTTGAAGTTTACTGTTTGTTGCAATTTATTCTGCTACAACCAATGGAGCAGCCAGTTTTTTTTCGGTGGTTGATACTCTCTTGACAAAGCATTTCCTTCAAATTTAACTCGCAAAAACAACCTATAAGGCAACGAATTCATATTTTATCAATTGAAGACGGTCAAATTTTCTATAAATTTGTACAAAATCGACTTACCCTCAATAAGTTCAGGTTGCGCTTTTTGGGGTTCGACAGAAGCTTGCAGAATAGCGTAGGGGTTCGGCAGGCTCACAAAGTTAAAGAACCACTGACTTAAGCGGTCCTCGAAAATTCCTTCATCGTGGAAACTTTGTGGAAACGTTAGGCCCTACGTTCTAAACAATTATATAGAATCATTTTCTCCAAATACATTTTTCGTAATACCCCGCCTTTGAAATAGAGTGAAAGAGAGATTGATAGAGAGATCCGATAGTAAATAAAGCAAGTATTCCAAACATTGTCTATCAAACAAACAGTGAAATAGGTGAATATTTTTTTGTTATGTGTCTGAATATTTATTTGCTATATCGTTCTATAATATGATGAGTGGATATAATATGAGTCAAACAATCCAATTTTCGGCCGTGGCATTGAGAAAAATTTAGAGGCGATGTCACATTCAAATCAATCAAAGTATTTCTGACGCCAAGAAGATCTTCCGCTGTTGGATATGGTGTTGGTGTAAACACTCCGATCCATCGAATCCCTGAAAAATTTGAGACTATGTTGTAATTAACGTTGTAATATGAAAATAATTACTATAGTGAATATTGGTAAGAACTGATCAAAACTAAGTACACCAAGGTATCCGTTTTGGTATCAAATTTTACACAATTTGGATTTTATTTCATTTTATTAGATTATGACATCTGTTATTTTGTGCGTGTCTGATTGCTCTGGAAACACAATGCTACTATGTTTTTTTTTGTCTCATTTAACGCATTTGATGTTTCTTGAAACGGGGACTTGAAATATAAGATTTCTACTCAATTTTAATTAAACGCAAAGTAAAAACTAATTTGTTCCCTGTAATTGCTACACTTCAAAAATTACCTTCAAATTTATTACAATCAACAGCAAGAATATATGTTAAATAATCTGATGCAAATAAGATTTTTGTGTTGCTATTCGCATGAGATTCAACTGTAAGAATAAACACGTAAGGTATACAAATGTTTGTGTTACAAGTGGTCACAATAGAAAGTAATGTACAAGTATTGAATAAATCAGATCATAACATAGGATTTCCATTAGATTTCTCCCGTTTACTAATGGGTTACTTGGTATATTTTATACAACAGTATTGCATATCGCCATTTTGTTATGGCGATAGTTTGCAACAGTGCCTAGTTTGTTTTATTAAAAAGGCATAAGTTTCGGCATTTTGTCAAATATATGACTTTCTATTTTTTAAAACTTTTCCTTAAAGATGCTAAGCTGGGGTATATTAGCGTTTGATATATAGTGAGAAACGAATCAAGAACATGCAAATATGCAAAAAAAATCGACGCAAATAATTAATTTCTGTAAAATCCCTTAAGAAATGCATTGCGCGCATCGGAAAATTTGGAAGCATATCGTCAAAACGAGAGAGGCTTCAAACGATCCCGCGAAAACGAGAGAGAAGCACACTCTATATTTATATATCTCTGTGAAAATAGCTCACAATGTACTAGAGGTTATCATAATTCATTTGATTATGGATAGTTTGAAATAAGTTACGCCAGTTAATGTGATTAGTATCATGTATTTCCAACAATGCGAAAAATCATAGTGACGTCATATGGTTTTCTTAGTGAAATTAATTTTGGGGTCATAACAAAGATGTTCATGTAATATGATGTCATAAATTAATACAAAAATTTCCGTTGTATGGAAGATCTGTATGTTAATCACGCAAGTATACTAAATAATAAATTGAATATAGAAAACTAATAAAACGCATTACCTGTAAACTTGAAGTCAGAGTAGCTATTTCTATTTGTGCCAAGGGGGCAGGGACTTGACCCAAATTCTACCCTTTTTGTATTTTTTATGAAATCGCTCATCTGGGACTTCAAAGAGAGGGGTGTAGGAGTATTATTAAAACGTATCTGGGCATTATTTAATATGTACAATAGAGATGATATGGCAATATTGTTATCAGCGCAATGCAGATCGTGGCTTTTTATGGAAGTATGTTTGAGCAGCATAAATCGCCCAGCTTTACAAAACTGCCAAAATTATCAAAACCAACTGGAAACGTGACAGTAATTACAAGTAGAAAAGCTCTTGTACAAGAAGACCAATCCATTTTTTCAACTGTTGGTACGTCGCCCATCAAGATCCGTCTGTCAAAATCGGTGACAGCAAAATTACTTTCGCTGACCATGAAGTTTAGAGTGACTGTTCTGTACCATTATCCGACAAACAATTCCATTGTGAGAAGATATTACAAGTCATCGTTGTATTAAAATCTTGATTTGGGCACAGATAGCAAACGTCAGCTTCAATAACAGATGCGTCGTATGCCATGAAAATTACAAAATTGCAAAAAAATCTTAGCCCGCTGCTTCAGGCAAATACTTGCTTCACCTATGTTTGAATATTGTGACAAAGGCCCATGTCTAGGCAAAAAACAAACATGGGTGGGAATATGTTAGAAGTCTTTCACGTTCATTATTATTCTGGTAATTGTAAATAAAACTGCAAGCTGATTCCTATTCTGCATATTGCCATAAGTTTATAGGATAAATATTCACGTAGTATGTGAACTGGGTTAGCGTTAATAAGCAATAACTTTATTCAGATTTTCCTTATTTTTGTTATATTTTGAAATCGAACTGCCTGTGTTGGCCAAGTAAATATACCCCTTACCGTAGGTTTCAGTCCTTGATGTAAAGTGGGTAACAAAATTAGTTACCTCCATATTTGTACACACACTTCTGGAGCGCCGTTTATGGGGCTTCAGCTGGCATTTTAAAACCTTGTTCAAGCTTTGAATGACTGACATCGGGTTAAATAACTATCTTAAGCAGAGACTTAAATTAATTAATTAACATATCGACGTAACATGTTACAGACAAAGTTTCTTTGTTTTATTTTGTATATGTTTGACCGTGTTTATTTTAAGAGATATAGGTCATTGAGATTTGTTTTATGGTCGACCGCTCATAAATTACTCCCTTTTTAGAACAATTTCACCATCTGTCCGTGGGAATAGGCATGTCGGCGTAAACAAAACCCTTTATCAATCTTTTCTTTTTCTCATATTCTTGTTTATTTATTATTTCGAATCATTGCCAGTCGGCCGTTTACTATTTATTTATTGTTAGGAGTTTGCCGTTGAGTAGTGCTAATTTACTTGCCGCAATGAGCGGATATGTTTGCTTGATTTTAAGTTAAATGACGAGGTTCGATTTTGTTTTGCATAATTTAATGTTGCTATTGTTTGCATATTTTAGAATAAAGTATGTTAATAACCTGCCTGTTGGGTTTGCCGTAAACTTTAGCAACCCTCAACATTACTATATATTTATTTGGACCTCTACATTACAAGAATTATTTACAGGTCTATATCTACGATAATCATTTGTTTTTATCACCACACAATTTCGTCGTTTTAATTCATCACATTTACATATTCAAAGTGGTTAAGTTGTTAATTATCGTGAAACCTGGTAGGGATACATCAAAGGAAGTTAATAGCCCGAAGTGTTACCGCCCAACACGTTATAGGCTTCTTGTAGAGTCTCATCATTAATACTAAGTCGCTTATATTCTACATAACATATTGACACTCTCTGTTGTATTAGCTTAACATATATGTACAAAACTGCGTGACAAAACTAAGGATTGGCTGGTATAAATTGTCACGTTTTTGGGTAAAATAGCAAGATCTTGGCCAAAGTGACCCTAGAAAGAAAATTCTCTATGCATGACGTTACAAAGTAAAACTGACTATGCTCACTCATGCATGAATGACATTCTAAAGTAAAACTGACTACGCTCACTCATGCATGATGTTACAAAGTAAAACTGACTACGCTCACCCATGCATGACGTTACAACGTAAAACTAACTGTGCTCACTCATGCATGAAGTTACAAAGTGAAACTGACTATGTGCTCACTCATGCATGAAGTTACAAAGTAAAACTGACTACGCTCACCCATGCATGACGTTACAAAGTAACACGGACTATGCTCACTAATGCATGAATGACGTTACAAAGTAAAACTGACTACGCTCAATCTCGTATGATGTTACAAGGTAAAGCTGACTACGCTCACCCACGCATAAAGCTACAAAGCAAAACTGACTACGCTCACCCATGCAGGAATTTACAAAGTACAACTGACTGCGCTCACGCATGCAAGAAGTTCCAAAGTAAAACTGACTACGCTCACTCACGCATGAAGTTCCAAAGTAAAACTAACTACGCTCACTCACGCATGAAGTTACAAAGTAAAACTGACTACGGTCACCCATGCATGACATTACAAAGTAAAACTGACTATGCTCACTCATGCATGAATGACGTTACAAAGTAAAACTGACTAAGCTCAATCTTGCATGATGTTAAAAAGTAAAATTGATTACGCTCACCCACGCATAAGGTTAAAAAAAAACTGATTGTGGTCACTCATGCATGAATTTACAAAATACAACTGACTGCGCTCACCCATGCAAGAAGTTTCAAAGTAAAACTGACTACGCTCACTCACGCATGAAGTTCCAAAGTAAAACTAACTACGCTCACTCACGCATGAAGTTACAAAGTAAAACTGACTACGGTCACCCATGTATGAAATTTAAAGTAAAACTGACTGTGCTCACTCATGCAAGAACTTCCAAAGTAAAACTGACTACGCTCACTCACGCATGAAGTTCCAAGGTAAAACTAACTACGCTCAATCATGCATGAAGTTACAAAGTAAAACTGGCTACGGTCACCCATGCATGAAGTTCAAAGTACAACTGACTGTGTTCACTCATGCAAGAAGTTCCAAAGTAAAACTGACTACACTCACTCACGCATGAAGTTCCAAAGTAAAACTAACTACGCTCACTCACGCATGAAGTTACAAAGTAAAACTGACTACGGTCACCCATGCAAGAAGTTACAAAGTACAATAGACTGTGCTCACTCATGCAAGAAGTTACAAAGTAAAACTGACTACGCTCACTCACGCATGAAGTTCCAAAGTAAAACTGACTACGCTCACCCATGCATTAATTTACAAAGTAAAACTGACTCGTTGACCCATGCATAAAGTTACAAACAAAATGAAACCGACTATGCTCACTCATGCATGAAGTTACAAACTAAAACTGACTATGCTCACTCTTGCATGGAGTTATAAAATAAAACTGACTATGTGCTCACTCATGCATGAAGTTACAAAGTAAAACTGGCTACGCTTACTCATGCATGGCGTTACAAAATAAACCAGACTACGCCCACTCATGCATGACGCATGAAGTTACAAAGTAAAACCGACTACGCTCACTCATGCATGACGATACGAAATAAAAATGACTACGCTCACCCATGCACGGCGTTACAAAAGACAACCCGATGAATAAACCCCGACTACGCTCACTCATGCATGAAATTACAAATTAAAACCGATTATGCTTACCCATGCATGAAGTTGCAAAGTAAAACTGACTATGCGCACCCATTCATGAAGTTGCAAAACTGCCATTTGAAGTTGCAAAGTAAACTGACTATGCTCATCCATGCATGAAGTTGCAAAGTAAAACTGATCATGCTCACCACCCATGCATGAAGTTTCTTGGTGGCCTCTCACTGCATTTCTTTTGGTGATAGTCTTTCGGAATATTAGTCTAGTATCTAATATCACTTATCACTTTAACTGTGGACTAGCTCTGCCATTTCGAAACGGTATAGAACAAGACATTCAAAATTTATCAAAGCATATAAAAAATTTTATTATACAGATATATTTTCTTCATTTATTATATATATGCAAAATACAACTAAAACATATTGCAAAGTAAGTGGAGTAGTCACATATTTATTTAAATAATCGAAATAGATTTGTCAGTAATATATATTCAATTGCATATAGTAACATTGCATTTTTTAATAAATAAAATAAAAAAGGATTTTCTAAAATGTCAAAATATAATACCGAGCTTCCATGTGGACCCAAGGGGTGTCGGTTTTCCCACTCGTTAGGACTTGTTGATGGGGTCCTATCGCGCTCCAGAAAAATCTGAAACGCCCTATGCCCACATTTAAATGCCAAACGGATACATGACTATACCAATAAAACCACAGTGAACAATCAAAACGTTGACTCCCACAAATAGTGGCTTGTCAAAATCATAAAAACCCACCCAGTCATTAATGCATTATATAATACCTCATAGTGATTGTCTTCACAGATCTTGTTCGGCTTCTTCTATTTCTCGGTAAGTAATCTTCTGAAAACAAAAACCATTTAATAAAAATATTCAATAGAATCGAAATTATTAATAAAATTCACTTAATTGAACTTCTCACCGTTAAAAATATCTAAGCCTAATAAAATTCGTGAAAATATTTACATGTAATGTGTAGATTTTCCTTGTATCTGTCTTTTTTAAATTATTCAGTGCCTTCAAAGTTCTGTGCCTGAGAAGCTAGAATAACATTAAAATAATCTGAGCCTAATAAAAACCCTATTATTCCTAATGGCGGGAAAGGGTCTAAATCTATCTATACCGAATAAAATATTAAAAACAAAGAAGCCATGGCGAGACCTGTTAATACATTTCTTCTTTTGTCGGTGTCACGATATCCTGGTTCCTGTTGAAAATACCTCAAAAAAAGAAGAGAAAATAATGATTAAGACAAATAAGATAGGGAAATAAGGATAGAGCATATTACTAAAAAAGCTTTATTAATAAATATTCAATATTAGCAATAAACATAATACTTCGTGCATTATTGTATCAGTATTAATGAACACCAGATGGAAAGAGTAATCCTGTCTAATGAAACACATGTAACATATTTACCGGTATTTTAGATTTGTCTCTGGTTCCCTATTTTTTAAATTTCTTCAGTGGCTTCAAAATTTTGTGCCTGTGAAACTAAGATAACATTAATGATATTTAAGCCTAATTAAAATTTGTAAGAATATTTACATTCAATTTGTAGATTTTCCTTGTATCAGTCTTTTCCTATTTTCTTCACAGTTTCCTTGTATCAGTCTTTTCCTAATTTCTCCATTGACTTCATAATTCTTTGCCTGAGAATCTAGAATACCATTAAAAATATCTAAGCCTAATAAAATCCCTATTAATCCTAATGGCCGGAATGGGTCTAAATCTATCTATACCAAATGAAATATTAAAAACAAAAAAGCCATGGCAACCCTGTTAATACTTTTCTTCTTTTGTTGGTGTCACGATATCCTGGTTCCTGTTGAAAATATCTTAAAAATAGAAGAGAAATTAATGATTATGACAAACACAGATAGGAAAATATGGATACAGCATATTACGAAAAAAGCTTTAATAAATAATATTAAATATTCAATATCAGCAATGAACATAGTACTTCGTGCATTACTGTATCAGTATTAATATAATCAAAAAAATATTATATCGAACTAAAATCGAAATGAACGAGTAAGCCTGACTAATGAAACACTTGTAACATACTTACTGGAATTTCAGATTTGTCTCTGATTTTGTCTTCTTTTAATTTCTTCAGTGTCTTCAAAGTCTTATGCCTGTGAAGCTGAGATAACATTAACAATATCTGAGCATAATAAAATTTGTAAGAATATTTACATTCAATTTGTAGATTTTTCTTGTATCAGTCTTTTCCTATTTTCTTCATTGTTTCCTTGTATCAGTCTTTTCTTAGTTTCCCCATTGCCTCCATAATTCTTTGCCTAAGAATCTAGAATACCATAAAAAATATCTAAGCCTAATAAAAACCCTATTAATCCTAATGGCGGGAATGGGTCTAAATCTATCTATACCAAATGAAATATTAAAAACAAAAAAGCCATGGCAACCCTGTTAATACTTTTCTTCTTTTGTCGGTGTCACGATATCCTGGTTCCTGTTGAAAATATCTTAAAAATAGAAGAGAAATTAATGATTATGACAAACACAGATAGGAAAATATGGATACAGCATATTACGAAAAAAGCTTTATTGAATAATATTAAATATTCAATATCAGCAATAAACATAGTACTTCGTGCATTACTGTATCAGTATTAATATAATCAAAAAAGTATTATATCGAACTAGAATCAAAATAAACACTAGATAGAAGGAGTAAGCCTGACTAATGAAACACTTGCAACATACTTACCGGAATTTCAGATTTGTCTCTGATTCCGTCTTTTTTCAATTTCTCCAGTGCCTTCAAAATTTTGAGCCTGAGAAGCTAAGATAATAATAATAATATGTAAGCCTAATAAAATTTGTAAAAATATTTACATGTAATTTGTAGATTTTCCTTGCATCCGTCTTTTTCTAATTTTCCCAGTCCCTTCATAGTTCTGTGCCTGAGAATCTAGAATACCATTAAAAATATCTAAGCCTAATAAAAACCCTACTATTCCTAATGGCGGGAATGGGTCTAAATCTATCTATACCAAATAAAATATTAAAAACACAAAAGCCATAGCAACCCTGTTAATACTTTTCTTCTTTTGTCGGTGTCACGATATCCTGGTTCCTGTTGAAAATATCGTAAAAGTAGAAGAGAAATTAACGAATATTACAAACACAGATAGGAAAATATGGATACAGCATATTACGAAAAAAGCTTTATTAAATAATATTAAATATTCAATATCAGCAATAAACATAGTACTTCGTGCATACTGTATCAGTATTAATATAATCAAAAAAGTATTATATCGAACTAAAATCAAAATGAACACTAGATAGAAGGAGTAAGCCTGACTAATGAAACACTTGCAACATACTTACCGGAATTTCAGATTTGTCTCTGATTCCGTCTTTTTTCAATTTCTCCAGTGCCTTCAAAATTTTGAGCCTGAGAAGCTAAGATAATAATAATAATATGTAAGCCTAATAAAATTTGTGAAAATATTTACATGTAATTTGTAGATTTTCCTTGCATCCGTCTTTTTCTAAGTTTCCCAGTCCCTTCATAGTTCTGTGCCTGAGAATCTAGAATACCATTAAAAATATCTAAGCCTAATAAAAACCCTATTATTCCTAATGGTGGGAACGGGTCTAAATCTATCTATACCAAATAAAATAATAAAAACAAAAAGCCATGGCAACCCTGTTAATACTTTTCTTCTTTTGTCGGTGTCACAATATCCTGGTTCCTGTTGAAAATATCTTAAAAATAGAAGAGAAATTAATGATTATGACAAACACAGATAGGAAAATATAGATACAGCATATTACGAAAAAAGCTTTATTAAATAATATTAAATATTCAATATCAGCAATGAACATAGTACTTCGTGCATTACTGTATCAGTATTAATATAATCAAAAAAGTATTATATCGAACTAAAATCAAAATGAACACTAGATAGAAGGAGTAAGCCTGACTAATGAAACACTTGCAACATACTTACCGGAATTTCAGATTTGTCTCTGATTCCGTCTTTTTTCAATTTCTCCAGTGCCTTCAAAATTTCGAGCCTGAGAATCTAAGATAATAATAATAATATGTAAGCCTAATAAAACTTGTAAAAATATTTACATGTAATTTGTAGATTTTCCTTGCATCGGTCTTTTTCTAATTTTCCCAGTCCCTTCATAGTTCTGTGCCTGAGAATCTAGAACACCATTAAAAATATCTAAGCTTAATAAAAACCCTATTATTCCTAATGGCGGGAATGGGTCTAAATCTATCTATACCAAATAAAATATTAAAAACAAAAAAGCCATGGCAACCCTGTTAATACTTTTCTTCTTTTGTCGGTGTCACGATATCCTGGTTCCTGTTGAAAATATCTTAAAAATAGAAGAGAAATTAATGATTATGACAAACACAGATAGGAAAAAATGCATACAGCATATTACGAAAAAAGCTTTATTAAATAATATTAAATATTCAATAACAGCAATAAACATAGTACTTCGTGCATTACTGTATCAGTATTAATATAATCAAAAAAGTATTATATCGAACTAAAATCAAAATGAACACTAGATAGAAGGAGTAAGCCTGACTAATGAAACACTTGCAACATACTTACCGGAATTCCAGATTTGTCTCTGATTCCGTCTTTTTTCAATTTCTCCAGTGCCTTCGAAATTTTGAGCCTGAGAAGCGAAGATAATAATAATAATATGTAAGCCTAATAAAATTTGTAAAAATATTTACATGTAATTTGTAGATTTTCCTTGCATCCGTCTTTTTCTAATTTTCCCAGTCCCTTCATAGTTCTGTGCCTGAGAATCTAGAATACCATTAAAAATATCTAAGCCTAATAAAAACCCTATTATTCCTAATGGCGGGAATGGGTCTAAATCTATCTATACCAAATAAAATAATAAAAACAAAAAGCCATGGCAACCCTGTTAATACTTTTCTTCTTTTGTCGGTGTCACAATATCCTGGTTCCTGTTGAAAATATCTTAAAAATAGAAGAGAAATTAATGATTATGACAAACACAGATGGGAAAATATAGATATAGCATGTTACGAAAAAAGCTTTATTAAATAATATTAAATATCAGCAATGAACATAGTACTTCGTGCATTACTGTATCAGTATTAATATAATCAAAAAAGTATTATATCGAACTAAAATCAAAATGAACACTAGATAGAAGGAGTAAGCCTGACTAATGAAACACTTGCAACATACTTACCGGAATTCCAGATTTGTCTCTGATTCCGTCTTTTTTCAATTTCTCCAGTGCCTTCGAAATTTTGAGCCTGAGAAGCTAAGATAATAATAATAATATGTAAGCCTAATAAAATTTGTAAAAATATTTACATGTAATTTGTAGATTTTCCTTGCATCCGTCTTTTTCTAATTTTCCCAGTCCCTTCATAGTTCTGTGCCTGAGAATCTAGAATACCATTAAAAATATCTAAGCCTAATAAAAACCCTATTATTCCTAATGGCGGGAATGGGTCTAAATCTATCTATACCAAATAAAATATTAAAAACAAAAAAGCCATGGCAACCCTGTTAATACTTTTCTTCTTTTGTCGGTGTCACGATATCCTGGTTCCTGTTGAAAATATCTTAAAAGTAGAAGAGAAATTAATGATTATGACAAACACAGATAGGAAATTATGGATACAGCATATTACGAAAAAAGCTTTAATAAATAATATTCAATATCAGCAATAAACATAGTACTTCGTACATTACTGTATCAGTATTAATATAATCAAAAAAAGTATAATATCTAACTAAAATCAAAATGAACACTAGATAGAAGGAGTAAGCCTGACTAATGAAACACTTGCAACATACTTACCGGAATTTCAGATTTGTCTCTGATTCCGTCTTTTTTCAATTTCTCCAGTGCCTTCAAAATTTTGAGCCTGAGAAGCTAAGATAATAATAATAATATGTAAGCCTAATAAAATTTGTAAAAATATTTACATGTAATTTGTAGATTTTCCTTGCATCCGTCTTTTTCTAATTTTTCCAGTCCCTTCATAGTTCTGTGCCTGAGAATCTAGAATACCATTAAAAATATCTAAGCCTAATAAAAACCCTATTATTCCTAATGGCGGGAATGGGTCTAAATCTATCTATACCAAATAAAATATTAAAAACAAAAAAGCCATGGCAACCCTGTTAATACTTTTCTTCTTTTGTCGGTGTCACGATATCTTGGTTCCTGTTGAAAATATCTTAAAAGTAGAAGAGAAATTAATGATTATGACAAACACAGATAGGAAAATATGGATACAGCATATTACGAAAAAAGCTTTATTAAATAATATTAAATATTCAATATCAGCAATAAACATAGTACTTCGTGCATTACTGTATCAGTATTAATATAATCAAAAAAGTATTATATCGAACTAAAATCAAAATGAACACTAGATAGAAGGAGTAAGCCTGACTAATGAAACACTTGCAACATACTTACCGGAATTACAGATTTGTCTCTGATTCCGTCTTTTTTCAATTTCTCCAGTGCCTTCAAAATTTTGAGCCTGAGAAGCTAAGATAATAACAATAATATGTAAGCCTAATAAAATTTGTAAAAATATTTACATGTAATTTGTAGATTTTCCTTGCATCCGTCTTTTTCTAATTTTCCCAGTCCCTTCATAGTTCTGTGCCTGAGAATCTAGAATAACATTAAAAATATCTAAGCCTAATAAAAACCCTATTATTCCTAATGGCGGGAATGGGTCTAAATCTATCTATACCAAATAAAATAATAAAAACAAAAAGCCATGGCAACCCTGTTAATACTTTTCTTCTTTTGTCCGTGTCACAATATCCTGGTTCCTGTTGAAAATATCTTAAAAATAGAAGAGAAATTAATGATTATGACAAACACAGATGGGAAAATATAGATACAGCATATTACGAAAAAAGCTTTATTAAATAATATTAAATATCAGCAATGAACATAGTACTTCGTGCATTACTGTATCAGTATTAATATAATCAAAAAAGTATTATATCGAACTAAAATCAAAATGAACACTAGATAGAACGAGTAAGCCTGACTAATGAAACACTTGCAACATACTTACCGGAATTTCAGATTTGTCTCTGATTCCGTCTTTTTTCAATTTCTCCAGTGCCTTCGAAATTTTGAGCCTGAGAAGCTAAGATAATAATAATAATATGTAAGCCTAATAAAATTTGTAAAAATATTTACATGTAATTTGTAGATTTTCCTTGCATCCGTCTTTTTCTAATTTTCCCAGTCTCTTCATAGTTCTGTGCCTGAGAATCTAGAATACCATTAAAAATATCTAAGCCTAATAAAAACCCTATTATTCCTAATGGCGGGAATGGGTCTAAATCTATCTATACCAAATAAAATATTAAAAACAAAAAAGCCATGGCAACCCTGTTAATACTTTTCTTCTTTTGTCGGTGTCACGATATCCTGGTTCCTGTTGAAAATATCTTAAAAGTAGAAGAGAAATTAATGATTATGACAAACACAGATAGGAAATTATGGATACAGCATATTACGAAAAAAGCTTTAATAAATAATATTCAATATCAGCAATAAACATAGTACTTCGTACATTACTGTATCAGTATTAATATAATCAAAAAAAGTATTATATCTAACTAAAATCAAAATGAACACTAGATAGAAGGAGTAAGCCTGACTAATGAAACACTTGCAACATACTTACCGGAATTTCAGATTTGTCTCTGATTCCGTCTTTTTTCAATTTCTCCAGTGCCTTCAAAATTTTGAGCCTGAGAAGCTAAGATAATAATAATAATATGTAAGCCTAATAAAATTTGTAAAAATATTTACATGTAATTTGTAGATTTTCCTTGCATCCGTCTTTTTCTAATTTTTCCAGTCCCTTCATAGTTCTGTGCCTGAGAATCTAGAATACCATTAAAAATATCTAAGCCTAATAAAAACCCTATTATTCCTAATGGCGGGAATGGGTCTAAATCTATCTATACCAAATAAAATATTAAAAACAAAAAAGCCATGGCAACCCTGTTAATACTTTTCTTCTTTTGTCGGTGTCACGATATCTTGGTTCCTGTTGAAAATATCTTAAAAGTAGAAGAGAAATTAATGATTATGACAAACACAGATAGGAAAATATGGATACAGCATATTACGAAAAAAGCTTTATTAAATAATATTAAATATTCAATATCAGCAATAAACATAGTACTTCGTGCATTACTGTATCAGTATTAATATAATCAAAAAAGTATTATATCGAACTAAAATCAAAATGAACACTAGATAGAAGGAGTAAGCCTGACTAATGAAACACTTGCAACATACTTACCGGAATTACAGATTTGTCTCTGATTCCGTCTTTTTTCAATTTCTCCAGTGCCTTCAAAATTTTGAGCCTGAGAAGCTAAGATAATAACAATAATATGTAAGCCTAATAAAATTTGTAAAAATATTTACATGTAATTTGTAGATTTTCCTTGCATCCGTCTTTTTCTAATTTTCCCAGTCCCTTCATAGTTCTGTGCCTGAGAATCTAGAATAACATTAAAAATATCTAAGCCTAATAAAAACCCTATTATTCCTAATGGCGGGAATGGGTCTAAATCTATCTATACCAAATAAAATAATAAAAACAAAAAGCCATGGCAACCCTGTTAATACTTTTCTTCTTTTGTCCGTGTCACAATATCCTGGTTCCTGTTGAAAATATCTTAAAAATAGAAGAGAAATTAATGATTATGACAAACACAGATGGGAAAATATAGATACAGCATATTACGAAAAAAGCTTTATTAAATAATATTAAATATCAGCAATGAACATAGTACTTCGTGCATTACTGTATCAGTATTAATATAATCAAAAAAGTATTATATCGAACTAAAATCAAAATGAACACTAGATAGAACGAGTAAGCCTGACTAATGAAACACTTGCAACATACTTACCGGAATTTCAGATTTGTCTCTGATTCCGTCTTTTTTCAATTTCTCCAGTGCCTTCGAAATTTTGAGCCTGAGAAGCTAAGATAATAATAATAATATGTAAGCCTAATAAAATTTGTAAAAATATTTACATGTAATTTGTAGATTTTCCTTGCATCCGTCTTTTTCTAATTTTCCCAGTCTCTTCATAGTTCTGTGCCTGAGAATCTAGAATACCATTAAAAATATCTAAGCCTAATAAAAACCCTATTATTCCTAATGGCGGGAATGGGTCTAAATCTATCTATACCAAATAAAATATTAAAAACAAAAAAGCCATGGCAACCCTGTTAATACTTTTCTTCTTTTGTCGGTGTCACGATATCCTGGTTCCTGTTGAAAATATCTTAAAAGTAGAAGAGAAATTAATGATTATGACAAACACAGATAGGAAATTATGGATACAGCATATTACGAAAAAAGCTTTAATAAATAATATTCAATATCAGCAATAAACATAGTACTTCGTACATTACTGTATCAGTATTAATATAATCAAAAAAAGTATTATATCTAACTAAAATCAAAATGAACACTAGATAGAAGGAGTAAGCCTGACTAATGAAACACTTGCAACATACTTACCGGAATTTCAGATTTGTCTCTGATTCCGTCTTTTTTCAATTTCTCCAGTGCCTTCAAAATTTTGAGCCTGAGAAGCTAAGATAATAATAATAATATGTAAGCCTAATAAAATTTGTAAAAATATTTACATGTAATTTGTAGATTTTCCTTGCATCCGTCTTTTTCTAATTTTTCCAGTCCCTTCATAGTTCTGTGCCTGAGAATCTAGAATACCATTAAAAATATCTAAGCCTAATAAAAACCCTATTATTCCTAATGGCGGGAATGGGTCTAAATCTATCTATACCAAATAAAATATTAAAAACAAAATAGCCATGGCAACCCTGTTAATACTTTTCTTCTTTTGTCGGTGTCACGATATCTTGGTTCCTGTTGAAAATATCTTAAAAGTAGAAGAGAAATTAATGATTATGACAAACACAGATAGGAAAATATGGATACAGCATATTACGAAAAAAGCTTTATTAAATAATATTAAATATTCAATATCAGCAATAAACATAGTACTTCGTGCATTACTGTATCAGTATTAATATAATCAAAAAAGTATTATATCGAACTAAAATCAAAATGAACACTAGATAGAAGGAGTAAGCCTGACTAATGAAACACTTGCAACATACTTACCGGAATTCCAGATTTGTCTCTGATTCCGTCTTTTTTCAATTTCTCCAGTGCCTTCGAAATTTTGAGCCTGAGAAGCTAAGATAATAATAATAATATGTAAGCCTAATAAAATTTGTAAAAATATTTACATGTAATTTGTAGATTTTCCTTGCATCCGTCTTTTTCTAATTTTCCCAGTCCCTTCATAGTTCTGTGCCTGAGAATCTAGAATACCATTAAAAATATCTAAGCCTAATAAAAACCCTATTATTCCTAATGGCGGGAATGGGTCTAAATCTATCTATACCAAATAAAATAATAAAAACAAAAAGCCATGGCAACCCTGTTAATACTTTTCTTCTTTTGTCGGTGTCACAATATCCTGGTTCCTGTTGAAAATATCTTAAAAATAGAAGAGAAATTAATGATTATGACAAACACAGATGGGAAAATATAGATATAGCATGTTACGAAAAAAGCTTTATTAAATAATATTAAATATCAGCAATGAACATAGTACTTCGTGCATTACTGTATCAGTATTAATATAATCAAAAAAGTATTATATCGAACTAAAATCAAAATGAACACTAGATAGAAGGAGTAAGCCTGACTAATGAAACACTTGCAACATACTTACCGGAATTCCAGATTTGTCTCTGATTCCGTCTTTTTTCAATTTCTCCAGTGCCTTCGAAATTTTGAGCCTGAGAAGCTAAGATAATAATAATAATATGTAAGCCTAATAAAATTTGTAAAAATATTTACATGTAATTTGTAGATTTTCCTTGCATCCGTCTTTTTCTAATTTTCCCAGTCCCTTCATAGTTCTGTGCCTGAGAATCTAGAATACCATTAAAAATATCTAAGCCTAATAAAAACCCTATTATTCCTAATGGCGGGAATGGGTCTAAATCTATCTATACCAAATAAAATATTAAAAACAAAAAAGCCATGGCAACCCTGTTAATACTTTTCGTCTTTTGTCGGTGTCACGATATCCTGGTTCCTGTTGAAAATATCTTAAAAGTAGAAGAGAAATTAATGATTATGACAAACACAGATAGGAAATTATGGATACAGCATATTACGAAAAAAGCTTTAATAAATAATATTCAATATCAGCAATAAACATAGTACTTCGTACATTACTGTATCAGTATTAATATAATCAAAAAAAGTATTATATCTAACTAAAATCAAAATGAACACTAGATAGAAGGAGTAAGCCTGACTAATGAAACACTTGCAACATACTTACCGGAATTTCAGATTTGTCTCTGATTCCGTCTTTTTTCAATTTCTCCAGTGCCTTCAAAATTTTGAGCCTGAGAAGCTAAGATAATAATAATAATATGTAAGCCTAATAAAATTTGTAAAAATATTTACATGTAATTTGTAGATTTTCCTTGCATCCGTCTTTTTCTAATTTTTCCAGTCCCTTCATAGTTCTGTGCCTGAGAATCTAGAATACCATTAAAAATATCTAAGCCTAATAAAAACCCTATTATTCCTAATGGCGGGAATGGGTCTAAATCTATCTATACCAAATAAAATATTAAAAACAAAAAAGCCATGGCAACCCTGTTAATACTTTTCTTCTTTTGTCGGTGTCACGATATCTTGGTTCCTGTTGAAAATATCTTAAAAGTAGAAGAGAAATTAATGATTATGACAAACACAGATAGGAAAATATGGATACAGCATATTACGAAAAAAGCTTTATTAAATAATATTAAATATTCAATATCAGCAATAAACATAGTACTTCGTGCATTACTGTATCAGTATTAATATAATCAAAAAAGTATTATATCGAACTAAAATCAAAATGAACACTAGATAGAAGGAGTAAGCCTGACTAATGAAACACTTGCAACATACTTACCGGAATTACAGATTTGTCTCTGATTCCGTCTTTTTTCAATTTCTCCAGTGCCTTCAAAATTTTGAGCCTGAGAAGCTAAGATAATAACAATAATATGTAAGCCTAATAAAATTTGTAAAAATATTTACATGTAATTTGTAGATTTTCCTTGCATCCGTCTTTTTCTAATTTTCCCAGTCCCTTCATAGTTCTGTGCCTGAGAATCTAGAATACCATTAAAAATATCTAAGCCTAATAAAAACCCTATTATTCCTAATGGCGGGAATGGGTCTAAATCTATCTATACCAAATAAAATAATAAAAACAAAAAGCCATGGCAACCCTGTTAATACTTTTCTTCTTTTGTCGGTGTCACAATATCCTGGTTCCTGTTGAAAATATCTTAAAAATAGAAGAGAAATTAATGATTATGACAAACACAGATGGGAAAATATAGATATAGCATGTTACGAAAAAAGCTTTATTAAATAATATTAAATATCAGCAATGAACATAGTACTTCGTGCATTACTGTATCAGTATTAATATAATCAAAAAAGTATTATATCGAACTAAAATCAAAATGAACACTAGATAGAAGGAGTAAGCCTGACTAATGAAACACTTGCAACATACTTACCGGAATTCCAGATTTGTCTCTGATTCCGTCTTTTTTCAATTTCTCCAGTGCCTTCGAAATTTTGAGCCTGAGAAGCTAAGATAATAATAATAATATGTAAGCCTAATAAAATTTGTAAAAATATTTACATGTAATTTGTAGATTTTCCTTGCATCCGTCTTTTTCTAATTTTCCCAGTCCCTTCATAGTTCTGTGCCTGAGAATCTAGAATACCATTAAAAATATCTAAGCCTAATAAAAACCCTATTATTCCTAATGGCGGGAATGGGTCTAAATCTATCTATACCAAATAAAATATTAAAAACAAAAAAGCCATGGCAACCCTGTTAATACTTTTCTTCTTTTGTCGGTGTCACGATATCCTGGTTCCTGTTGAAAATATCTTAAAAGTAGAAGAGAAATTAATGATTATGACAAACACAGATAGGAAATTATGGATACAGCATATTACGAAAAAAGCTTTAATAAATAATATTCAATATCAGCAATAAACATAGTACTTCGTACATTACTGTATCAGTATTAATATAATCAAAAAAAGTATTATATCTAACTAAAATCAAAATGAACACTAGATAGAAGGAGTAAGCCTGACTAATGAAACACTTGCAACATACTTACCGGAATTTCAGATTTGTCTCTGATTCCGTCTTTTTTCAATTTCTCCAGTGCCTTCAAAATTTTGAGCCTGAGAAGCTAAGATAATAATAATAATATGTGGGCCTAATAAAATTTGTAAAAATATTTACATGTAATTTGTAGATTTTCCTTGCATCCGTCTTTTTCTAATTTTTCCAGTCCCTTCATAGTTCTGTGCCTGAGAATCTAGAATACCATTAAAAATATCTAAGCCTAATAAAAACCCTATTATTCCTAATGGCGGGAATGGGTCTAAATCTATCTATACCAAATAAAATATTAAAAACAAAAAAGCCATGGCAACCCTGTTAATACTTTTCTTCTTTTGTCGGTGTCACGATATCTTGGTTCCTGTTGAAAATATCTTAAAAGTAGAAGAGAAATTAATGATTATGACAAACACAGATAGGAAAATATGGATACAGCATATTACGAAAAAAGCTTTATTAAATAATATTAAATATTCAATATCAGCAATAAACATAGTACTTCGTGCATTACTGTATCAGTATTAATATAATCAAAAAAGTATTATATCGAACTAAAATCAAAATGAACACTAGATAGAAGGAGTAAGCCTGACTAATGAAACACTTGCAACATACTTACCGGAATTACAGATTTGTCTCTGATTCCGTCTTTTTTCAATTTCTCCAGTGCCTTCAAAATTTTGAGCCTGAGAAGCTAAGATAATAACAATAATATGTAAGCCTAATAAAATTTGTAAAAATATTTACATGTAATTTGTAGATTTTCCTTGCATCCGTCTTTTTCTAATTTTCCCAGTCCCTTCATAGTTCTGTGCCTGAGAATCTAGAATACCATTAAAAATATCTAAGCCTAATAAAAACCCTATTATTCCTAATGGCGGGAATGGGTCTAAATCTATCTATACCAAATAAAATAATAAAAACAAAAAGCCATGGCAACCCTGTTAATACTTTTCTTCTTTTGTCGGTGTCACAATATCCTGGTTCCTGTTGAAAATATCTTAAAAATAGAAGAGAAATTAATGATTATGACAAACACAGATGGGAAAATATAGATACAGCATATTACGAAAAAAGCTTTATTAAATAATATTAAATATCAGCAATGAACATAGTACTTCGTGCATTACTGTATCAGTATTAATATAATCAAAAAAGTATTATATCGAACTAAAATCAAAATGAACACTAGATAGAACGAGTAAGCCTGACTAATGAAACACTTGCAACATACTTACCGGAATTTCAGATTTGTCTCTGATTCCGTCTTTTTTCAATTTCTCCAGTGCCTTCGAAATTTTGAGCCTGAGAAGCTAAGATAATAATAATAATATGTAAGCCTAATAAAATTTGTAAAAATATTTACATGTAATTTCTAGATTTTCCTTGCATCCGTCTTTTTCTAATTTTCCCAGTCTCTTCATAGTTCTGTGCCTGAGAATCTAGAATACCATTAAAAATATCTAAGCCTAATAAAAACCCTATTATTCCTAATGGCGGGAATGGGTCTAAATCTATCTATACCAAATAAAATATTAAAAACAAAAAAGCCATGGCAACCCTGTTAATACTTTTCTTCTTTTGTCGGTGTCACGATATCCTGGTTCCTGTTGAAAATATCTTAAAAGTAGAAGAGAAATTAATGATTATGACAAACACAGATAGGAAATTATGGATACAGCATATTACGAAAAAAGCTTTAATAAATAATATTCAATATCAGCAATAAACATAGTACTTCGTACATTACTGTATCAGTATTAATATAATCAAAAAAAGTATTATATCTAACTAAAATCAAAATGAACACTAGATAGAAGGAGTAAGCCTGACTAATGAAACACTTGCAACATACTTACCGGAATTTCAGATTTGTCTCTGATTCCGTCTTTTTTCAATTTCTCCAGTGCCTTCAAAATTTTGAGCCTGAGAAGCTAAGATAATAATAATAATATGTAAGCCTAATAAAATTTGTAAAAATATTTACATGTAATTTGTAGATTTTCCTTGCATCCGTCTTTTTCTAATTTTTCCAGTCCCTTCATAGTTCTGTGCCTGAGAATCTAGAATACCATTAAAAATATCTAAGCCTAATAAAAACCCTATTATTCCTAATGGCGGGAATGGGTCTAAATCTATCTATACCAAATAAAATATTAAAAACAAAATAGCCATGGCAGCCCTGTTAATACTTTTCTTCTTTTGTCGGTGTCACGATATCTTGGTTCCTGTTGAAAATATCTTAAAAGTAGAAGAGAAATTAATGATTATGACAAACACAGATAGGAAAATATGGATACAGCATATTACGAAAAAAGCTTTATTAAATAATATTAAATATTCAATATCAGCAATAAACATAGTACTTCGTGCATTACTGTATCAGTATTAATATAATCAAAAAAGTATTATATCGAACTAAAATCAAAATGAACACTAGATAGAAGGAGTAAGCCTGACTAATGAAACACTTGCAACATACTTACCGGAATTCCAGATTTGTCTCTGATTCCGTCTTTTTTCAATTTCTCCAGTGCCTTCGAAATTTTGAGCCTGAGAAGCTAAGATAATAATAATAATATGTAAGCCTAATAAAATTTGTAAAAATATTTACATGTAATTTGTAGATTTTCCTTGCATCCGTCTTTTTCTAATTTTCCCAGTCCCTTCATAGTTCTGTGCCTGAGAATCTAGAATACCATTAAAAATATCTAAGCCTAATAAAAACCCTATTATTCCTAATGGCGGGAATGGGTCTAAATCTATCTATACCAAATAAAATAATAAAAACAAAAAGCCATGGCAACCCTGTTAATACTTTTCTTCTTTTGTCGGTGTCACAATATCCTGGTTCCTGTTGAAAATATCTTAAAAATAGAAGAGAAATTAATGATTATGACAAACACAGATGGGAAAATATAGATATAGCATGTTACGAAAAAAGCTTTATTAAATAATATTAAATATCAGCAATGAACATAGTACTTCGTGCATTACTGTATCAGTATTAATATAATCAAAAAAGTATTATATCGAACTAAAATCAAAATGAACACTAGATAGAAGGAGTAAGCCTGACTAATGAAACACTTGCAACATACTTACCGGAATTCCAGATTTGTCTCTGATTCCGTCTTTTTTCAATTTCTCCAGTGCCTTCGAAATTTTGAGCCTGAGAAGCTAAGATAATAATAATAATATGTAAGCCTAATAAAATTTGTAAAAATATTTACATGTAATTTGTAGATTTTCCTTGCATCCGTCTTTTTCTAATTTTCCCAGTCCCTTCATAGTTCTGTGCCTGAGAATCTAGAATACCATTAAAAATATCTAAGCCTAATAAAAACCCTATTATTCCTAATGGCGGGAATGGGTCTAAATCTATCTATACCAAATAAAATATTAAAAACAAAAAAGCCATGGCAACCCTGTTAATACTTTTCTTCTTTTGTCGGTGTCACGATATCCTGGTTCCTGTTGAAAATATCTTAAAAGTAGAAGAGAAATTAATGATTATGACAAACACAGATAGGAAATTATGGATACAGCATATTACGAAAAAAGCTTTAATAAATAATATTCAATATCAGCAATAAACATAGTACTTCGTACATTACTGTATCAGTATTAATATAATCAAAAAAAGTATTATATCTAACTAAAATCAAAATGAACACTAGATAGAAGGAGTAAGCCTGACTAATGAAACACTTGCAACATACTTACCGGAATTTCAGATTTGTCTCTGATTCCGTCTTTTTTCAATTTCTCCAGTGCCTTCAAAATTTTGAGCCTGAGAAGCTAAGATAATAATAATAATATGTAAGCCTAATAAAATTTGTAAAAATATTTACATGTAATTTGTAGATTTTCCTTGCATCCGTCTTTTTCTAATTTTTCCAGTCCCTTCATAGTTCTGTGCCTGAGAATCTAGAATACCATTAAAAATATCTAAGCCTAATAAAAACCCTATTATTCCTAATGGCGGGAATGGGTCTAAATCTATCTATACCAAATAAAATATTAAAAACAAAAAAGCCATGGCAACCCTGTTAATACTTTTCTTCTTTTGTCGGTGTCACGATATCTTGGTTCCTGTTGAAAATATCTTAAAAGTAGAAGAGAAATTAATGATTATGACAAACACAGATAGGAAAATATGGATACAGCATATTACGAAAAAAGCTTTATTAAATAATATTAAATATTCAATATCAGCAATAAACATAGTACTTCGTGCATTACTGTATCAGTATTAATATAATCAAAAAAGTATTATATCGAACTAAAATCAAAATGAACACTAGATAGAAGGAGTAAGCCTGACTAATGAAACACTTGCAACATACTTACCGGAATTACAGATTTGTCTCTGATTCCGTCTTTTTTCAATTTCTCCAGTGCCTTCAAAATTTTGAGCCTGAGAAGCTAAGATAATAACAATAATATGTAAGCCTAATAAAATTTGTAAAAATATTTACATGTAATTTGTAGATTTTCCTTGCATCCGTCTTTTTCTAATTTTCCCAGTCCCTTCATAGTTCTGTGCCTGAGAATCTAGAATACCATTAAAAATATCTAAGCCTAATAAAAACCCTATTATTCCTAATGGCGGGAATGGGTCTAAATCTATCTATACCAAATAAAATAATAAAAACAAAAAGCCATGGCAACCCTGTTAATACTTTTCTTCTTTTGTCGGTGTCACAATATCCTGGTTCCTGTTGAAAATATCTTAAAAATAGAAGAGAAATTAATGATTATGACAAACACAGATGGGAAAATATAGATACAGCATATTACGAAAAAAGCTTTATTAAATAATATTAAATATCAGCAATGAACATAGTACTTCGTGCATTACTGTATCAGTATTAATATAATCAAAAAAGTATTATATCGAACTAAAATCAAAATGAACACTAGATAGAACGAGTAAGCCTGACTAATGAAACACTTGCAACATACTTACCGGAATTTCAGATTTGTCTCTGATTCCGTCTTTTTTCAATTTCTCCAGTGCCTTCGAAATTTTGAGCCTGAGAAGCTAAGATAATAATAATAATATGTAAGCCTAATAAAATTTGTAAAAATATTTACATGTAATTTGTAGATTTTCCTTGCATCCGTCTTTTTCTAATTTTCCCAGTCTCTTCATAGTTCTGTGCCTGAGAATCTAGAATACCATTAAAAATATCTAAGCCTAATAAAAACCCTATTATTCCTAATGGCGGGAATGGGTCTAAATCTATCTATACCAAATAAAATATTAAAAACAAAAAAGCCATGGCAACCCTGTTAATACTTTTCTTCTTTTGTCGGTGTCACGATATCCTGGTTCCTGTTGAAAATATCTTAAAAGTAGAAGAGAAATTAATGATTATGACAAACACAGATAGGAAATTATGGATACAGCATATTACGAAAAAAGCTTTAATAAATAATATTCAATATCAGCAATAAACATAGTACTTCGTACATTACTGTATCAGTATTAATATAATCAAAAAAAGTATTATATCTAACTAAAATCAAAATGAACACTAGATAGAAGGAGTAAGCCTGACTAATGAAACACTTGCAACATACTTACCGGAATTTCAGATTTGTCTCTGATTCCGTCTTTTTTCAATTTCTCCAGTGCCTTCAAAATTTTGAGCCTGAGAAGCTAAGATAATAATAATAATATGTAAGCCTAATAAAATTTGTAAAAATATTTACATGTAATTTGTAGATTTTCCTTGCATCCGTCTTTTTCTAATTTTTCCAGTCCCTTCATAGTTCTGTGCCTGAGAATCTAGAATACCATTAAAAATATCTAAGCCTAATAAAAACCCTATTATTCCTAATGGCGGGAATCGGTCTAAATCTATCTATACCAAATAAAATATTAAAAACAAAATAGCCATGGCAACCCTGTTAATACTTTTCTTCTTTTGTCGGTGTCACGATATCTTGGTTCCTGTTGAAAATATCTTAAAAGTAGAAGAGAAATTAATGATTATGACAAACACAGATAGGAAAATATGGATACAGCATATTACGAAAAAAGCTTTATTAAATAATATCAAATATTCAATATCAGCAATAAACATAGTACTTCGTGCATTACTGTATCAGTATTAATATAATCAAAAAAGTATTATATCGAACTAAAATCAAAATGAACACTAGATAGAAGGAGTAAGCCTGACTAATGAAACACTTGCAACATACTTACCCGAATTACAGATTTGTCTCTGATTCCGTCTTTTTTCAATTTCTCCAGTGCCTTCAAAATTTTGAGCCTGAGAAGCTAAGATAATAACAATAATATGTAAGCCTAATAAAATTTGTAAAAATATTTACATGTAATTTGTAGATTTTCCTTGCATCCGTCTTTTTCTAATTTTCCCAGTCCCTTCATAGTTCTGTGCCTGAGAATCTAGAATACCATTAAAAATATCTAAGCCTAATAAAAACCCTATTATTCCTAATGGCGGGAATGGGTCTAAATCTATCTATACCAAATAAAATAATAAAAACAAAAAGCCATGGCAACCCTGTTAATACTTTTCTTCTTTTGTCGGTGTCACAATATCCTGGTTCCTGTTGAAAATATCTTAAAAATAGAAGAGAAATTAATGATTATGACAAACACAGATGGGAAAATATAGATACAGCATATTACGAAAAAAGCTTTATTAAATAATATTAAATATCAGCAATGAACATAGTACTTCGTGCATTACTGTATCAGTATTAATATAATCAAAAAAGTATTATATCGAACTAAAATCAAAATGAACACTAGATAGAACGAGTAAGCCTGACTAATGAAACACTTGCAACATACTTACCGGAATTTCAGATTTGTCTCTGATTCCGTCTTTTTTCAATTTCTCCAGTGCCTTCGAAATTTTGAGCCTGAGAAGCTAAGATAATAATAATAATATGTAAGCCTAATAAAATTTGTAAAAATATTTACATGTAATTTGTAGATTTTCCTTGCATCCGTCTTTTTCTAATTTTCCCAGTCTCTTCATAGTTCTGTGCCTGAGAATCTAGAATACCATTAAAAATATCTAAGCCTAATAAAAACCCTATTATTCCTAATGGCGGGAATGGGTCTAAATCTATCTATACCAAATAAAATATTAAAAACAAAAAAGCCATGGCAACCCTGTTAATACTTTTCTTCTTTTGTCGGTGTCACGATATCCTGGTTCCTGTTGAAAATATCTTAAAAGTAGAAGAGAAATTAATGATTATGACAAACACAGATAGGAAATTATGGATACAGCATATTACGAAAAAAGCTTTAATAAATAATATTCAATATCAGCAATAAACATAGTACTTCGTACATTACTGTATCAGTATTAATATAATCAAAAAAAGTATTATATCGAACTAAAATCAAAATGAACACTAGATAGAAGGAGTAAGCCTGACTAATGAAACACTTGCAACATACTTACCGGAATTACAGATTTGTCTCTGATTCCGTCTTTTTTCAATTTCTCCAGGGCCTTCAAAATTTTGAGCCTGAGAAGCTAAGATAATAATATTTAATATGTAAGCCTAATAAAATTTGTAAAAATATTTACATGTAATTTGTTGATTTTCCTTGCATCCGTCTTTTTCTAATTTTCCCAGTCCAGTCATAGTTCTGTGCCTGAAAATCTAGAATACCATTAAAAATATCTAAGCCTAATAAAAACCCTATTATTCCTAATGGCGGGAATGGGTCTAAATCTATCTATACCAAATAAAATAATAAAAACAAAAAGCCATGGCAACTCTGTTAATACTTTTCTTCTTTTGTCGGTGTCACAATATCCTGGTTCCTGTTGAAAATATCTTAAAAATAGAAGAGAAATTAATGATTATGACAAACACAGATGGAAAAATATAGATACAGCATGTTACGAAAAAAGCTTTATTAAATAATATTAAATATCAGCAATGAACATAGTACTTCGTGCATTACTGTATCAGTATTAATATAATCAAAAAAGTATTATATCGAACTAAAATCAAAATGAACACTAGATAGAAGGAGTAAGCCTGACTAATGAAACACTTGCAACATACTTACCGGAATTCCAGATTTGTCTCTGATTCCGTCTTTTTTCAATTTCTCCAGTGCCTTCGAAATTTTGAGCCTGAGAAGCTAAGATAATAATAATAATATGTAAGCCTAATAAAATTTGTAAAAATATTTACATGTAATTTGTAGATTTTCCTTGCATCCGTCTTTTTCTAATTTTCCCAGTCCCTTCATAGTTCTGTGCCTGAGAATCTAGAACACCATTAAAAATATCTAAGCCTAATAAAAACCCTATTATTCCTAATGGCGGGAATGGGTCTAAATCTATCTATACCAAATAAAATATTAAAAACAAAAAAGCCATGGCAACCCTGTTAATACTTTTCTTCTTTTGTCGGTGTCACGATATCCTGGTTCCTGTTGAAAATATCTTAAAAGTAGAAGAGAAATTAATGATTATGACAAACACAGATAGGAAATTATGGATACAGCATATTACGAAAAAAGCTTTAATAAATAATATTCAATATCAGCAATAAACATAGTACTTCGTACATTACTGTATCAGTATTAATATAATCAAAAAAAGTATTATATCTAACTAAAATCAAAATGAACACTAGATAGAAGGAGTAAGCCTGACTAATGAAACACTTGCAACATACTTACCGGAATTTCAGATTTGTCTCTGATTCCGTCTTTTTTCAATTTCTCCAGTGCCTTCAAAATTTTGAGCCTGAGAAGCTAAGATAATAATAATAATATGTAAGCCTAATAAAATTTGTAAAAATATTTACATGTAATTTGTAGATTTTCCTTGCATCCGTCTTTTTCTAATTTTTCCAGTCCCTTCATAGTTCTGTGCCTGAGAATCTAGAATACCATTAAAAATATCTAAGCCTAATAAAAACCCTATTATTCCTAATGGCGGGAATGGGTCTAAATCTATCTATACCAAATAAAATATTAAAAACAAAAAAGCCATGGCAACCCTGTTAATACTATTCTTCTTTTGGCGGTGTCACGATATCTTGGTTCCTGTTGAAAATATCTTAAAAGTAGAAGAGAAATTAATGATTATGACAAACACAGATAGGAAAATATGGATACAGCATATTACGAAAAAAGCTTTATTAAATAATATTAAATATTCAATATCAGCAATAAACATAGTACTTCGTGCATTACTGTATCAGTATTAATATAATCAAAAAAGTATTATATCGAACTAAAATCAAAATGAACACTAGATAGAAGGAGTAAGCCTGACTAATGAAACACTTGCAACATACTTACCGGAATTACAGATTTGTCTCTGATTCCGTCTTTTTTCAATTTCTCCAGTGCCTTCAAAATTTTGAGCCTGAGAAGCTAAGATAATAACAATAATATGTAAGCCTAATAAAATTTGTAAAAATATTTACATGTAATTTGTAGATTTTCCTTGCATCCGTCTTTTTCTAATTTTCCCAGTCCCTTCATAGTTCTGTGCCTGAGAATCTAGAATACCATTAAAAATATCTAAGCCTAATAAAAACCCTATTATTCCTAATGACGGGAATGGGTCTAAATCTATCTATACCAAATAAAATAATAAAAACAAAAAGCCATGGCAACCCTGTTAATACTTTTCTTCTTTTGTCGGTGTCACAATATCCTGGTTCCTGTTGAAAATATCTTAAAAATAGAAGAGAAATTAATGATTATGACAAACACAGATGGGAAAATATAGATACAGCATATTACGAAAAAAGCTTTATTAAATAATATTAAATATCAGCAATGAACATAGTACTTCGTGCATTACTGTATCAGTATTAATATAATCAAAAAAGTATTATATCGAACTAAAATCAAAATGAACACTAGATAGAACGAGTAAGCCTGACTAATGAAACACTTGCAACATACTTACCGGAATTTCAGATTTGTCTCTGATTCCGTCTTTTTTCAATTTCTCCAGTGCCTTCGAAATTTTGAGCCTGAGAAGCTAAGATAATAATAATAATATGTAAGCCTAATAAAATTTGTAAAAATATTTACATGTAATTTGTAGATTTTCCTTGCATCCGTCTTTTTCTAATTTTCCCAGTCTCTTCATAGTTCTGTGCCTGAGAATCTAGAATACCATTAAAAATATCTAAGCCTAATAAAAACCCTATTATTCCTAATGGCGGGAATGGGTCTAAATCTATCTATACCAAATAAAATATTAAAAACAAAAAAGCCATGGCAACCCTGTTAATACTTTTCTTCTTTTGTCGGTGTCACGATATCCTGGTTCCTGTTGAAAATATCTTAAAAGTAGAAGAGAAATTAATGATTATGACAAACACAGATAGGAAATTATGGATACAGCATATTACTAAAAAAGCTTTATTAATAAATATTCAATATCAGCAATAAACATCATACTTCGTGCAATATTGTATCAGTATTAATATCTTCAGAAAAATATTATACCGACTAAAATCAAAATTAACACTTTAGATGGCAAGCCCTGTTAATACTTTTCTTCCTTTGTCGTTGTCACGATATCTTGTTTACCTGTTGAAAATATCTCCAAAAATACAATATAAAATAATGAATATGACAAATAAGATTGCTAAATATAGAAACAGCAAATTACAAAAAAAGCTTATTAAAAAATATACAATATCAGTAATAAACGACAATATAATTAATAAATCAGTAATATACAATAACAGTAATAAAAATATAAAAATAACGTAAAACGAAAGAATCATTTTAAACTTTTCATAACAGGACATCAAACACAGGATTGCATTGCAGGGTGTTAGAATACAAATAACAATTGTATTTATTTTTCTGAGCTATGATTCAATTCATTAATAAATATACAATCAAAAATCCGTTTGCAATTATTCAAATTACATAAATAGTTAGTTCCTCACGGGTCGACCCATGTTAAACTTCCGCATATAATTCTTTTACAGTGTGTATGAAATTTTGGTATAGTTTTAAACAACAGTCTTATTAGATATAAAAGACATGTGTATGTGCTGCCCAATGCATTTGTTTGCGATCACATATTAGTAATCAGTGCACATACATACGAGCTTAAAGTACGTATGGCAATGAAATAGAGTCTCAAACATCAGTCTATTTTTCTATATCAAAGTCTTGTGTGTGGACTCGATGCATTTGTTGGCTAGCACATCTCAGTTATGTTTAATAAAACTCTTCTTCTTATTCAAATAATTGAGTTGTAATTTCTTTTGAAAAACAGAAAGATTCGTCAAGTTCCATAATTGAAGAATCCTGTAAAAATATATATACATTTATTTCTTATGCACTTTTATAGTAGAGGAAGTAAATTATGAGCAACTTATTACGTATGATGAGGCTCTACAAAGCGCCTATAACGTGTTGGGCGGTGACGCTGCGCAACATCAACTCCCTTAAGACTTATAACCTGCCAGTTTTCTCGATATTAACAACTACACATCTTTGAATATGATTGAAGTCTGTTACTGGCAATGAAATATCCAGTCTACATGAACCAAAGTACGAAAAACGAATAATATGTGATGAAAAACGTCAAATAGTGTGCTGATAAAAATGATTATTCTAGAGGTCGAAACGCATAATGTAGAAGCCAAAACAATTAACCCTACTTTTCACATAAGCCAATATATTGGGATATCTGTCATACTCGGTCATATTGTATTGGGTTGCTAAAGTTTACGACCAACCTGAGTATGTCTACAACATACTTAATTCCAAAAGATGCAAACAAATAGCAACATTAATTTATGCAATTTGAATAAACCCTATCATTTAACCAAAATATAAAACAAGCAAACAATCCGATTATTACAGCAATTAAATTAACACTACTTGAACGACAAACTTTCAATTCAAATTAACTTTTAAATAGCCGACCTGCAATGATCCGAAATAACTATAAACAAACAAGAATATGAGGAGACAAAACCGATACAAGATTTTGTTGAAGTCAACATGCCTCTTTTCTCCCCACGAACAGAAGATGAATTGCCTTAAAGAGAGAAGTCTATGAGCGGTCATTCACTGAAAGTACAACGCCCGATAACGTTTGAAATAACCCCGGGTCAAATAAATATACGGAAGAAAACAATTCAACTTTGTCTGTTGCTGAGGAAATAAATCTTAGTAGTAGTATGTGTAACATACTATTACATGCTTGAGATGGCTTAAAAAAGATGGTATTTGATATCATACGAGGTTTGCAGTAAAAGAGTACATTGTTTTACAACATATTATTTGATACAATAACGCATGAAGTGTATATCTATTTTAAACAATACATTAACTTCCATTACATTATACTAGAGATTCCAACTAAGAGATGTACCGATACCTTTTGTCGCCGATACCAATCTGACAACACCGATATAACGACGATATTAATATTTTAAAGCAGAAATTGCCGACATTTACATGCTATGTAATTATTATCTCAGGTGTTCAGTCCAAACAAGTTAAAGTAACAGTTTGCAAGCATTATTCATGCCCCACAATTTTTCAAATTTGAAAAAGCCATATTTCAGATATAAAGAAATTAATGTTTTGGATCCTGCTACGTTTTTTTTTTATTTAAATACATTGTACACTGATGTTAATTATATCGGTGTTCGGTTAGAAAACTCATCGGGTTTGGCTACTGTAGGTGGTAAAAAAAATAAATGTTCACTCAATCTATCCAACTGATAAATCGAGTTGTGTGCGCAGAATTTTATGCCATGCCAACATCGTATTTTGTATTTTGCACATCGAAAAATTCACATTCGATATACTTCTTCATGATTTCCATGTAATGTTAAAATTGTCAATATAAAAAATAGGTTGCAAAGATAGCCAATTTAGTTGGACTAGTTGGGCTGATAAATGGCTAAAATCAGTTCATAATCATATTCCCGTTTCTATTCGCGCGGTTGGGAAACAGCATTGCTCCTATCTAACGAGGCTAATACCGCGAACACGATCACTCCAAGCAAAAAATAATTTTTATATCAGTATTTCAACCTACTTTTTAAATTCACACTATAATATTATGTTTTTTTTTAAACCAAGAGCAAAAAACTGTAAAATCAAAAACTATCATAAAGTCTCGACAACAAGAAAAATGAAACAGTATGAAACGCAAAGAACTACAGAAACAAATGTTCGTAGAAGTATGTAATGGACAGACATTTTTCTTCTTTACAGGTATCCCATATTTTCCTCTTTATATTGTTAACGGCGTTTTATATTTTGTACTAAACTAAAAGAGGGTTTATTTGATTTGGGAGATTTGTTTTCTTTAATATTTATAGTCACGTTAACATATTTTAGAATTTGATTTTAAAACAATCGCACTACAAATAGGAGTTTCAGAATGTACCTACATGAAAGCCAGTCGAATCCGCATTTTTATTTTTTTAAAAGCTCAGACTGATATGATTTTGTCACAATTACATCCAACACGCGCCTTCAGTTAACAGTTAGCTGGACGTGTTTTATTCTAAAATATTCTAACACTCTCCAACATTAAAAATAGAAGCAAGTTAAAGTAGTAAAATGAGTTTATAAATGCCCACTTATTAGCAGAGGATCAGCTAAAATAGAAGAACAAACGATTAAGCAAAGGCTTAAATAATATGGCTCGGCATGTGTGCAATGTAAATGGGATATTTTCTGCCTTGCCAGCCTGTTTGGGACTGTTTTCTATGCGCTGGAAAATATGAATATTCTATGTAAGCGTCAAGTATACAACAGTGCAGCCTACTACAGATTTAGCAACCAATCACAATGAAATCATTTGTTTTTACTACATTGGATACCCGACAGCCAGAGTGCACCTTCTGAAAAGGAGTCGGAACAACAACCGTTGGAATATCAAGCGCACCGATTATAAACAGATCGAGCAATAATCAAACACATCAATTTAATCACAATCAAAAACTATATGAAATATTTTGTACAGAGAGAAAACAAAATGTAAAAGAAAAAACTAGCCTTGACAAAATGAAAATTTGAAATGTTAGGAACTCCGGAAAAACGGACCGCGAATGAACCCGAACGACTTTCGCGATTATTGCTGCATATTATTGTATTTCATTACTTCCAGTTTCGTGTACAAAATGACCACCTATTAGCAGAGGATGAGCTAAAAACATTAAGCGAGGAGGGATTAATAAATATGACCTGGCATGCGTGCAGTGTAACTAAGATTTTTATAGCTTGTCAGCTTGCTTAAAACAACTTTAACTTGTTAACTTTTCGTTCAAAAATAAACCATTTCAATACACATATTAGAAACTATGAATATTTAGTGTCAGCGTCGGATAAATAACAATTCAGGTAATAAAACTGAACTAGACAGCAAACAACAGAAAATATCATTTTACTTCCTACAAGCATATTAAAAAGTTAATATTTAGGGTTGAAAATACGATTAAATTCCACGAGAAACTCAATGTTGGCTCGTGAGATACTAAGTAATTACTTTTCACCCAGTTATTTCTTTCTGGTCTTCCTGTATTATAATTTTTACAACCCTGCTGTTTGATTTACATTTTTTACCACCAAAACTAAGTCGTGTCTAATGAAAAATATAAGGGAGACAAAATCCGAAAAGTAACTTGCGTTTTTTTATGAATCTGTTGCTGTGCAGCTTTCAAACATCTGATCAAGCGTTTTTGTTATGGCGGAGATATAGTGTGAGGAATTTTGTGTAAAAAAGGGTGTTAGAAACAAGAATTTTGCAGTTCATTTACCTCTCTTCATTACATAGATTAAGATTTTCGCAAAATATCATTATATAATACAGCATTGCTCTGCAAAAGTACTCGCAATCCCTAATGAAAAACAAACTGATCAAGGTCGTTGCGACAAAATCAGATAATTCTGAAATTTACCTCCTAAAAGTCCTCATGTTGCGTGCTTTCAAATCTACCAATTTATTACGCTTCATCAGAGAATTAGAAGTGACCATTTCATTTCTTTCTTAAATTTGTGGAAACGTCCAACGCTTTTTTGTTGATACGTTTTCTTTCATTTCCCCACTATTTAGCTTAACATTCTTACTATGCATCTTTATTGTTTTACTCTTACAATAAACATCATTTAGCATTCACAAATGTATTTTTGTACGGCTAAGACATTAACGCGACAATGACTTAGAAATAAATTATTATTATTTATTAGAATTTTTTGTATTTAAATAAAAATTTACCAAAGACAAATCTGGGTCGGGCATTCAAGTTAACAACAGAATTCAATTCAATTCAACGAAAGCATTAATTTCAAAAAACACCACCGAATGCAGATTTCAATTTTTTTAATTATTCCTAACCCGAATCCTAACCCAAGCTGGACAACTACTAATTTGTTATTTTAAAGCTTTAAGTTTTAAGTTCAATTCAATGGAGGCATTTTTTTCAAATCAAATCTCTCATTTTTCAAAGAAACATTTACAACTGTGGTAATATACCTAAATAATTAGTATATTGCACTATACGTTTTTTCAAAAATATTGAATTATTTCGAACTTTTCCGACCCAGCGGGGAAAAATTTGAATATTCCATCAAATCGAGGATTGAATAAATAACTTAATTCAACAAAAAGTTGTGGTGGGACAATGTGGTATTCGAAAATGATAAATTTCACAAAAATTGATTGATTTCAGAAAAATATTCAATTATTTTGATCTAATTTCGGCTTGGGGTTTAAAATTTGAATGTACCAATAATTTTTCGAACTATGACATTATGTGAACTATATGAACTATGTCAAGTTTTGAGTTTATGAATGACAGAAAATGTAATTTGATAAATTAGATATGAATTGGATACATATTTCAACAAATCTATTTGTACCTGTCTGCTCTAGCGAAAAGGCAACATCAAATAAAACAACACTCCGTAGATTTCCAAATTCTAAACCCTAATCATTCCAAGTCTGTCGAACTCCTGCGCTATCCTGAAAGCTCCCGTCAAGCCCCATTGTACCAAATGGTTGTAATTGGGAGCCCAATTCCCGACTTTATAAAGGGGAAGCATAATTTCGTGCAAGGTTATAGAAAATTAAAAGATTCAGGTTGAAAATCCTTGGCTTGCCATAACAACTCAAGATGTTTCAAAGTCATAATCAGAAAGCATCTAAGGGCACTATCATATAAGCAGAAACACCAGAGCGCGCGACATCCGTGGAGATGACGGGTTCACTAAAACTTACAACTGTGCAACGCTATACAAACAGCAACGCTAATTTATTAGTTGTTGAAAGTGTAACTTTGAATATCTGAGATGAACTGTAGTTAAATTTGCATAATTAATAGACAATGTGATAGAAAAGTCCCATAATATAAAACTGTTTTAATTTAAAGGAACCTCGTCGAATCCCTGGAACAACACCAACAAACACCAAAAATTCGATTTAACCCTGGTTAATTAAAAACTACTGTTCTAAACTATTGAAAAACTGACAAAACGCTATGGCAACGAAATAAACCCACCCATGAAGTACGAATACAATAAATACTATGAAATGAGGCCCGACCAATTGTATTAATGCAGCTGCAAATGCCCTCATTGCCTGTATTATAACCCCATTGTTGGCGACTGGCGCATACGTCGATACTTGTCAAACGATGGAAGAACGCCCAAAAGGGAACATAACCCGCGTCTTTCCGGGAATTGTGTATACGAAATTAACCAATTAGCAAAATTTATCGCATACCAGCTAAAAACTGCACACTCGCCCGTGAACTAGAGGGTGGAAACCATTGCATTACATGACTCTAAAAAATTATAATAAAAAAATGGGCAAAATATTTTGGACATCTCGTGAGAATAATTCACATATTTGCAGCTCTTCATGACTAGCGGGATTTAACATCATATATTAGTTTATACCGGACAAAATATGAATTGAAAGATTTATAAGATTACATACTTGCTCTTTACTCTCTAGACTAAATAGGCTTCCATCTAACTCTGTGATGCACCATACTATTAACACTGTCGATTCCGTTTGATGCAATGACTTTTTCAAGCAGTGTTTTAGAAAACTGAAAATAAATATATGGTTTCATTATCAAGTTTTGGAGTCATAAATCCCAAAAAATGCTGTTTGACAGAGGTAAAGCAAAGGTAATCTTATAATAAAAATACATAAAAATATCAATTTAATGCCATATTATGTGCATACCGAGTCCATCTTACTTTAGGTGGAACTAAATTTCGTTGACCTAAGACATTATCAAGTTATTTAATTCACAAGACAGAAATACAGAGAAGAGATATAGTTGTTCGAACTATGTCTTTGGCTATTCGGGTTTGGCTACTGTGGGTGGTAAAATAAATAAATGTTCACTCATTCTATCTAACTGATACATACTGAGTTGCGTGCACAGAATTTAACCCATTATAACGTCGTATTTTGTATTTTTCACATCGAAAAATTCCCATTCGATAGGTTGAGGTGATAAATGGCTAAAATCATGTCATAATCATATTCCCGTTTCTATTCGCGCGGTTGGGAAACAACATTGTTCCTACCTAACGAGGCTAATACCGCGAACACGATCACTCCAAGCAAAAAATAATTTTCATGTCAGTGTTTCAACCTACTTTTTAAAAAATTTTGGAATAGAATATCTTGAAAATATCAGTCTACATTTAGCCGATATCGATACGAATGCCGATACCAAAAAAATTGCCGATATTACCGATACCCGATACCTTTTACCGAAAGCTTTTTAAATTAGTTTTGACAAGCACTGACTGTATAACGACACTGATGTTTGTTTTAAGCAGAGGGTAAAACACTCATTTTAATCATTCCAAACCGAAATTGAAATAAATGAAAAGTCAATTTACCGCAATTAATGATAAAATAAAACAAGTAAATAATACACGATAGTTATATGAACATTTGTTAAAAAATTACTATTCAAGGCAAAAAATAATATTGCAAAATGAACATATCATATTGGGTTAGTTTAGCTGTCCTCAGTTAATATTTGGACGTGATTCGACTTAAAATCCTTCTAATTTGAATCGAGCAATAAAATTAGAACCAAGTTACAGTAAAAAACGCGAATATCAGAACATAACCCGTAAGTTCAAATGACATTATATTTTCATGGCATCGTGATACCAAAACAAGTTTATAGATGACCT
Organism: Styela clava; assembly: GCF_964204865.1. NCBI lineage: Eukaryota > Metazoa > Chordata > Ascidiacea > Stolidobranchia > Styelidae > Styela > Styela clava. Next base: position 8,870,443 of record NC_135257.1, on the reverse strand, counting down.
ATTATTAGGGGGGAAAAGGAGAACAAACGATAAGTGAGAGACTCAAGTAGAAAATGCGTGTAAAAATTCACACTATAATATTGTGGTCTTTTTTAAACCAAGAGCAAAAAACTGTAAAAAAAAATCATAAAGTCTTGACAACAAAAAGAAATGAAAAAGTATGAAACGCAAAGAACTGCAGAAAATGTTCGTAGAAATATAAAATGGACGGACATTTTTCTTCTTTACAGGTATCCCATATTTTCCTCTTTATAATGTTAACGGCGTTCTATATTTTGTACTAAACCCAAAGAGGGTTTATTTGATTTGAGAGATTCGTTTTCTATAATATTTATAGTCACGTTAACATAATATATTGGGACATCTGTCATACTCGGTCATATTGTATTGGGTTGCTAAAGTTTACGACCAACCTGAGTATGTCTACAACATACTTAATTCCAAAAGATGCAAACAAATAGCAACATTAATTTATGCAATTTGAATAAACCCTATCATTTAACCAAAATATAAAACAAGCAAACAATCCGATTATTACAGCAATTAAATTAACACTACTTGAACGACAAACTTTCAATGCAAATTAACTTTTAAATAGCCGACCTGCAATGATCCGAAATAACTATAAACAAACAAGAATATGAGGAGACAAAACCGATACAAGATTTTGTTGAAGTCAACATGCCTCTTTTCTCCCCACGAACAGAAGATGAATTGCCTTAAAGAGAGAAGTCTATGAGCGGTCATTCACTGAAAGTACAACGCCCGATAACGTTTGAAATAACCCCGGGTCAAATATATATACGGAAGAAAACAATTCAACTTTGTCTGTTGCTGAGGAAATAAATCTTAGTAGTAGTATGTGTAACATACTATTACATGCTTGAGATGGCTTAAAAAAGATGGTATTTGATATCATACGAGGTTTGCAGTAAAAGAGTACATTGTTTTACAACATATTATTTGATACAATAACGCATGAAGTGTATATCTATTTTAAACAATACATTAACTTCCATTACATTATACTAGAGATTCCAACTAAGAGATGTACCGATACCTTTTGTCGCCGATACCAATCTGACAACACCGATATAACGACGATATTAATATTTTAAAGCAGAAATTGCCGACATTTACATGCTATGTAATTATTATCTCAGGTGTTCAGTCCAAACAAGTTAAAGTAACAGTTTGCAAGCATTATTCATGCCCCACAATTTTTCAAATTTGAAAAAGCCATATTTCAGATATAAAGAAATTAATGTTTTGGATCCTGCTACGTTTTTTTTTTATTTAAATACATTGTACACTGATGTTAATTATATCGGTGTTCGGTTAGAAAACTCATCGGGTTTGGCTACTGTAGGTGGTAAAAAAAATAAATGTTCACTCAATCTATCCAACTGATAAATCGAGTTGTGTGCGCAGAATTTTATGCCATGCCAACATCGTATTTTGTATTTTGCACATCGAAAAATTCACATTCGATATACTTCTTCATGATTTCCATGTAATGTTAAAATTGTCAATATAAAAAATAGGTTGCAAAGATAGCCAATTTAGTTGGACTAGTTGGGCTGATAAATGGCTAAAATCAGTTCATAATCATATTCCCGTTTCTATTCGCGCGGTTGGGAAACAGCATTGCTCCTATCTAACGAGGCTAATACCGCGAACACGATCACTCCAAGCAAAAAATAATTTTTATATCAGTATTTCAACCTACTTTTTAAATTCACACTATAATATTATGTTTTTTTTTAAACCAAGAGCAAAAAACTGTAAAATCAAAAACTATCATAAAGTCTCGACAACAAGAAAAATGAAACAGTATGAAACGCAAAGAACTACAGAAACAAATGTTCGTAGAAGTATGTAATGGACAGACATTTTTCTTCTTTACAGGTATCCCATATTTTCCTCTTTATATTGTTAACGGCGTTTTATATTTTGTACTAAACTAAAAGAGGGTTTATTTGATTTGGGAGATTTGTTTTCTTTAATATTTATAGTCACGTTAACATATTTTAGAATTTGATTTTAAAACAATCGCACTACAAATAGGAGTTTCAGAATGTACCTACATGAAAGCCAGTCGAATCCGCATTTTTATTTTTTTAAAAGCTCAGACTGATATGATTTTGTCACAATTACATCCAACACGCGCCTTCAGTTAACAGTTAGCTGGACGTGTTTTATTCTAAAATATTCTAACACTCTCCAACATTAAAAATAGAAGCAAGTTAAAGTAGTAAAATGAGTTTATAAATGCCCACTTATTAGCAGAGGATCAGCTAAAATAGAAGAACAAACGATTAAGCAAAGGCTTAAATAATATGGCTCGGCATGTGTGCAATGTAAATGGGATATTTTCTGCCTTGCCAGCCTGTTTGGGACTGTTTTCTATGCGCTGGAAAATATGAATATTCTATGTAAGCGTCAAGTATACAACAGTGCAGCCTACTACAGATTTAGCAACCAATCACAATGAAATCATTTGTTTTTACTACATTGGATACCCGACAGCCAGAGTGCACCTTCTGAAAAGGAGTCGGAACAACAACCGTTGGAATATCAAGCGCACCGATTATAAACAGATCGAGCAATAATCAAACACATCAATTTAATCACAATCAAAAACTATATGAAATATTTTGTACAGAGAGAAAACAAAATGTAAAAGAAAAAACTAGCCTTGACAAAATGAAAATTTGAAATGTTAGGAACTCCGGAAAAACGGACCGCGAATGAACCCGAACGACTTTCGCGATTATTGCTGCATATTATTGTATTTCATTACTTCCAGTTTCGTGTACAAAATGACCACCTATTAGCAGAGGATGAGCTAAAAACATTAAGCGAGGAGGGATTAATAAATATGACCTGGCATGCGTGCAGTGTAACTAAGATTTTTATAGCTTGTCAGCTTGCTTAAAACAACTTTAACTTGTTAACTTTTCGTTCAAAATAAACCATTTCAATACACATATTAGAAACTATGAATATTTAGTGTCAGCGTCGGATAAATAACAATTCAGGTAATAAAACTGAACTAGACAGCAAACAACAGAAAATATCATTTTACTTCCTACAAGCATATTAAAAAGTTAATATTTAGGGTTGAAAATACGATTAAATTCCACGAGAAACTCAATGTTGGCTCGTGAGATACTAAGTAATTACTTTTCACCCAGTTATTTCTTTCTGGTCTTCCTGTATTATAATTTTTACAACCCTGCTGTTTGATTTACATTTTTTACCACCAAAACTAAGTCGTGTCTAATGAAAAATATAAGGGAGACAAAATCCGAAAAGTAACTTGCGTTTTTTTATGAATCTGTTGCTGTGCAGCTTTCAAACATCTGATCAAGCGTTTTTGTTATGGCGGAGATATAGTGTGAGGAATTTTGTGTAAAAAAGGGTGTTAGAAACAAGAATTTCGCAGTTCATTTACCTCTCTTCATTACATAGATTAAGATTTTCGCAAAATATCATTATATAATACAGCATTGCTCTGCAAAAGTACTCGCAATCCCTAATGAAAAACAAACTGATCAAGGTCGTTGCGACAAAATCAGAAAATTCTGAAATTTACCTCCTAAAAGTCCTCATGTTGCGTGCTTTCAAATCTACCAATTTATTACGCTTCATCAGAGAATTAGAAGTGACCATTTCATTTCTTTCTTAAATTTGTGGAAACGTCCAACGCTTTTTTGTTGATACGTTTTCTTTCATTTCCCCACTATTTAGCTTAACATTCTTACTATGCATCTTTATTGTTTTACTCTTACAATAAACATCATTTAGCATTCACAAATGTATTTTTGTACGGCTAAGACATTAACGCGACAATGACTTAGAAATAAATTATTATTATTTATTAGAATTTTTTGTATTTAAATAAAAATTTACCAAAGACAAATCTGGGTCGGGCATTCAAGTTAACAACAGAATTCAATTCAATTCAACGAAAGCATTAATTTCAAAAAACACCACCGAATGCAGATTTCAATTTTTTTAATTATTCCTAACCCGAATCCTAACCCAAGCTGGACAACTACTAATTTGTTATTTTAAAGCTTTAAGTTTTAAGTTCAATTCAATGGAGGCATTTTTTTCAAATCAAATCTCTCATTTTTCAAAGAAACATTTACAACTGTGGTAATATACCTAAATAATTAGTATATTGCACTATACGTTTTTTCAAAAATATTGAATTATTTCGAACTTTTCCGACCCAGCGGGGAAAAATTTGAATATTCCATCAAATCGAGGATTGAATAAATAACTTAATTCAACAAAAAGTTGTGGTGGGACAATGTGGTATTCGAAAATGATAAATTTCACAAAAATTGATTGATTTCAGAAAAATATTCAATTATTTTGATCTAATTTCGGCTTGGGGTTTAAAATTTGAATGTACCAATAATTTTTCGAACTATGACATTATGTGAACTATATGAACTATGTCAAGTTTTGAGTTTATGAATGACAGAAAATGTAATTTGATAAATTAGATATGAATTGGATACATATTTCAACAAATCTATTTGTACCTGTCTGCTCTAGCGAAAAGGCAACATCAAATAAAACAACACTCCGTAGATTTCCAAATTCTAAACCCTAATCATTCCAAGTCTGTCGAACTCCTGCGCTATCCTGAAAGCTCCCGTCAAGCCCCATTGTACCAAATGGTTGTAATTGGGAGCCCAATTCCCGACTTTATAAAGGGGAAGCATAATTTCGTGCAAGGTTATAGAAAATTAAAAGATTCAGGTTGAAAATCCTTGGCTTGCCATAACAACTCAAGATGTTTCAAAGTCATAATCAGAAAGCATCTAAGGGCACTATCATATAAGCAGAAACACCAGAGCGCGCGACATCCGTGGAGATGACGGGTTCACTAAAACTTACAACTGTGCAACGCTATACAAACAGCAACGCTAATTTATTAGTTGTTGAAAGTGTAACTTTGAATATCTGAGATGAACTGTAGTTAAATTTGCATAATTAATAGACAATGTGATAGAAAAGTCCCATAATATAAAACTGTTTTAATTTAAAGGAACCTCGTCGAATCCCTGGAACAACACCAACAAACACCAAAAATTCGATTTAACCCTGGTTAATTAAAAACTACTGTTCTAAACTATTGAAAAACTGACAAAACGCTATGGCAACGAAATAAACCCATGAAGTACGAATACAATAAATACTATGAAATGAGGCCCGACCAATTGTATTAATGCAGCTGCAAATGCCCTCATTGCCTGTATTATAACCCCATTGTTGGCGACTGGCGCATACGTCGATACTTGTCAAACGATGGAAGAACGCCCAAAAGGGAACATAACCCGCGTCTTTCCGGGAATTGTGTATACGAAATTAACCAATTAGCAAAATTTATCGCATACCAGCTAAAAACTGCACACTCGCCCGTGAACTAGAGGGTGGAAACCATTGCATTACATGACTCTAAAAAATTATAATAAAAAAATGGGCAAAATATTTTGGACATCTCGTGAGAATAATTCACATATTTGCAGCTCTTCATGACTAGCGGGATTTAACATCATATATTAGTTTATACCGGACAAAATATGAATTGAAAGATTTATAAGATTACATACTTGCTCTTTACTCTCTAGACTAAATAGGCTTCCATCTAACTCTGTGATGCACCATACTATTAACACTGTCGATTCCGTTTGATGCAATGACTTTTTCAAGCAGTGTTTTAGAAAACTGAAAATAAATATATGGTTTCATTATCAAGTTTTGGAGTCATAAATCCCAAAAAATGCTGTTTGACAGAGGTAAAGCAAAGGTAATCTTATAATAAAAATACATAAAAATATCAATTTAATGCCATATTATGTGCATACCGAGTCCATCTTACTTTAGGTGGAACTAAATTTCGTTGACCTAAGACATTATCAAGTTATTTAATTCACAAGACAGAAATACAGAGAAGAGATATAGTTGTTCGAACTATGTCTTTGGCTATTCGGGTTTGGCTACTGTGGGTGGTAAAATAAATAAATGTTCACTCATTCTATCTAACTGATACATACTGAGTTGCGTGCACAGAATTTAACCCATTATAACGTCGTATTTTGTATTTTTCACATCGAAAAATTCCCATTCGATAGGTTGAGGTGATAAATGGCTAAAATCATGTCATAATCATATTCCCGTTTCTATTCGCGCGGTTGGGAAACAACATTGTTCCTACCTAACGAGGCTAATACCGCGAACACGATCACTCCAAGCAAAAAATAATTTTCATGTCAGTGTTTCAACCTACTTTTTAAAAAATTTTGGAATAGAATATCTTGAAAATATCAGTCTACATTTAGCCGATATCGATACGAATGCCGATACCAAAAAAATTGCCGATATTACCGATACCCGATACCTTTTACCGAAAGCTTTTTAAATTAGTTTTGACAAGCACTGACTGTATAACGACACTGATGTTTGTTTTAAGCAGAGGGTAAAACACTCATTTTAATCATTCCAAACCGAAATTGAAATAAATGAAAAGTCAATTTACCGCAATTAATGATAAAATAAAACAAGTAAATAATACACGATAGTTATATGAACATTTGTTAAAAAATTACTATTCAATGCAAAAAATAATATTGCAAAATGAACATATCATATTGGGTTAGTTTAGCTGTCCTCAGTTAATATTTGGACGTGATTCGACTTAAACTAATTTGAATCGAGCAATAAAATTAGAACCAAGTTACAGTAAAAAACGCGAATATCAGAACATAACCCGTAAGTTCAAATGACATTATATTTTCATGGCATCGTGATACCAAAACAAGTTTATAGATGACCTATTATTAGGGGGGAAAAGGAGAACAAACGATAAGTGAGAGACTCAAGTAGAAAATGCGTGTAAAAATTCACACTATAATATTGTGGTCTTTTTTAAACCAAGAGCAAAAAACTGTAAAAAAAAATCATAAAGTCTTGACAACAAAAAGAAATGAAAAAGTATGAAACGCAAAGAACTGCAGAAAATGTTCGTAGAAATATAAAATGGACGGACATTTTTCTTCTTTACAGGTATCCCATATTTTCCTCTTTATAATGTTAACGGCGTTCTATATTTTGTACTAAACCCAAAGAGGGTTTATTTGATTTGAGAGATTCGTTTTCTATAATATTTATAGTCACGTTAACATAATATATTGGGACATCTGTCATACTCGGTCATATTGTATTGGGTTGCTAAAGTTTACGACCAACCTGAGTATGTCTACAACATACTTAATTCCAAAAGATGCAAACAAATAGCAACATTAATTTATGCAATTTGAATAAACCCTATCATTTAACCAAAATATAAAACAAGCAAACAATCCGATTATTACAGCAATTAAATTAACACTACTTGAACGACAAACTTTCAATGCAAATTAACTTTTAAATAGCCGACCTGCAATGATCCGAAATAACTATAAACAAACAAGAATATGAGGAGACAAAACCGATACAAGATTTTGTTGAAGTCAACATGCCTCTTTTCTCCCCACGAACAGAAGATGAATTGCCTTAAAGAGAGAAGTCTATGAGCGGTCATTCACTGAAAGTACAACGCCCGATAACGTTTGAAATAACCCCGGGTCAAATATATATACGGAAGAAAACAATTCAACTTTGTCTGTTGCTGAGGAAATAAATCTTAGTAGTAGTATGTGTAACATACTGTTACATGCTTGAGATGGCTTAAAAAAGATGGTATTTGATATCATACGAGGTTTGCAGTAAAAGAGTACATTGTTTTACAACATATTATTTGATACAATAACGCATGAAGTGTATATCTATTTTAAACAATACATTAACTTCCATTACATTATACTAGAGATTCCAACTAAGAGATGTACCGATACCTTTTGTCGCCGATACCAATCTGACAACACCGATAAAACGACGATATTAATATTTTAAAGCAGAAATTGCCGACATTTACATGCTATGTAATTATTATCTCAGGTGTTCAGTCCAAATAAGTTAAAGTAACAGTTTGCAAGCATTATTCATGCCCCACAATTTTTCAAATTTGAAAAAGCCATATTTCAGATATAAAGAAATTAATGTTTTGGATCCTGCTACGTTTTTTTTATTTAAATACATTGTACACTGATGTTAATTATATCGGTGTTCGGTTAGAAAACTCATCGGGTTTGGCTACTGTAGGTGGTAAAAAAAATAAATGTTCACTCAATCTATCCAACTGATAAATCGAGTTGTGTGCGCAGAATTTTATGCCATGCCAACATCGTATTTTGTATTTTGCACATCGAAAAATTCACATTCGATATACTTCTTCATAATTTCCATTTAATGTTAAAATTGTCAATATAAAAAATAGGTTGCAAAGATAGCCATTTTAGTTGGACTAGTTGGGCTGATAAATGGCTAAAATCAGTTCATAATCATATTCCCGTTTCTATTCGCGCGGTTGGGAAACAGCATTGCTCCTATCTAACGAGGCTAATACCGCGAACACGATCACTCCAAGCAAAAAATAATTTTTATATCAGTATTTCAACCTACTTTTTAAATTCACACTATAATATTATGTTTTTTTTTTAACCAAGAGCAAAAAACTGTAAAATCAAAAACTATCATAAAGTCTCGACAACAAGAAAAATGAAACAGTATGAAACGCAAAGAACTACAGAAACAAATGTTCGTAGAAGTATGTAATGGACAGACATTTTTCTTCTTTACAGGTATCCCATATTTTCCTCTTTATATTGTTAACGGCGTTTTATATTTTGTACTAAACTAAAAGAGGGTTTATTTGATTTGGGAGATTTGTTTTCTTTAATATTTATAGTCACGTTAACATATTTTAGAATTTGATTTTAGAACAATCGCACTACAAATAGGAGTTTCAGAATGTACCTACATGAAAGCCAGTCGAATCCGCATTTTTATTTTTTCAAAAGCTCAGACTGATATGATTTTGTCACAATTACATCCAACACGCGCCTTCAGTTAACAGTTAGCTGGACGTGTTTTATTCTAAAATATTCTAACACTCTCCAACATTAAAAATAGAAGCAAGTTAAAGTAGTAAAATGAGTTTATAAATGCCCACTTATTAGCAGAGGATCAGCTAAAATAGAAGAACAAACGATTAAGCAAAGGCTTAAATAATATGGCTCGGCATGTGTGCAATGTAAATGGGATATTTTCTGCCTTGCCAGCCTGTTTGGGACTGTTTTCTATGCGCTGGAAAATATGAATATTCTATGTAAGCGTCAAGTATACAACAGTGCAGCCTACTACAGATTTAGCAACCAATCACAATGAAATCATTTTTTTTTACTACATTGGATACCCGACAGCCAGAGTGCACCTTCTGAAAAGGAGTCGGAACAACAACCGTTGGAATATCAAGCGCACCGATTATAAACAGATCGAGCAATAATCAAACACATCAATTTAATCACAATCAAAAACTATATGAAATATTTTGTACAGAGAGAAAACAAAATGTAAAAGAAAAAACTAGCCTTGACAAAATGAAAATTTGAAATGTTAGGAACTCCGGAAAAACGGACCGCGAATGAACCCGAACGACTTTCGCGATTATTGCTGCATATTATTGTATTTCATTACTTCCAGTTTCGTGTACAAAATGACCACCTATTAGCAGAGGATGAGCTAAAAACATTAAGCGAGGAGGGATTAATAAATATGACCTGGCATGCGTGCAGTGTAACTAAGATTTTTATAGCTTGTCAGCTTGCTTAAAACAACTTTAACTTGTTAACTTTTCGTTCAAAAATAAACCATTTCAATACACATATTAGAAACTATGAATATTTAGTGTCAGCGTCGGATAAATAACAATTCAGGTAATAAAACTGAACTAGACAGCAAACAACAGAAAATTTCATTTTACTTCCTACAAGCATATTAAAAAGTTAATATTTAGGGTTGAATATACGATTAAATTCCACGAGAAACTCAATGTTGGCTCGTGAGATACTAAGTAATTACTTTTCACCCAGTTATTTCTTTCTGGTCTTCCTGTATTATAATTTGTACAACCCTGCTGTTTGATTTACATTTTTTACCACCAAAACTAAGTCGTGTCTAATGAAAAATATAAGGGAGACAAAATCCGAAAAGTAACTTGCGTTTTTTTATGAATCTGTTGCTGTGCAGCTTTCAAACATCTGATCAAGCGTTTTTGTTATGGCGGAGATATAGTGTGAGGAATCTTGTGTAAAAAAGGGTGTTAGAAACAAGAATTTTGCAGTTCATTTACCTCTCTTCATTACATAGATTAAGATTTTCGCAAAATATCATTATATAATACAGCATTGCTCTGCAAAAGTACTCGCAATCCCTAATGAAAAACAAACTGATCAAGGTCGTTGCGACAAAATCAGAAAATTCTGAAATTTACCTCCTAAAAGTCCTCATGTTGCGTGCTTTCAAATCTACCAATTTATTACGCTTCATCAGAGAATTAGAAGTGACCATTTCATTTCTTTCTTAAATTTGTGGAAACGTCCAACGCTTTTTTGTTGATACGTTTTCTTTCATTTCCCCACTATTTAGCTTAACATTCTTACTATGCATCTTTATTGTTTTACTCTTACAATAAACATCATTTAGCATTCACAAATGTATTTTTGTACGGCTAAGACATTAACGCGACAATGACTTAGAAATAAATTATTATTATTTATTAGAATTTTTTGTATTTAAATAAAAATTTACCAAAGACAAATCTGGGTCGGGCATTCAAGTTAACAACAGATTTCAATTCCTAACTATTCCTAATTATTCCTAACCCGAATCCTAACCCAAGCTGGACAACTACTAATTTGTTATTTTAAAGCTTTAAGTTTTAAGTTCAATTCAATGGAGGCATTTTTTTCAAATCAAATCTCTCATTTTTCAAAGAAACATTTACAACTGTGGTAATATACCTAAATAATTAGTATATTGCACTATACGTTTTTTCAAAAATATTGAATTATTTCGAACTTTTCCAACCCAGCGGGGAAAAATTTGAATATTCCATCAAATCGAGGATTGAATAAATAACTTAATTCAACAAAAAGTTGTGGTGGGACAATGTGGTATTCGAAAATGATAAATTTTACAAAAATTGATTGATTTCAGAAAAATATTCAATTATTTTGATCTAATTTCGGCTTGGGGTTTAAAATTTGAATGTACCAATAATTTTTCGAACTATGACATTATGTGAACTATATGAACTATGTCAAGTTTTGAGTTTATGAATGACAGAAAATGTAATTTGATAAATTAGATATGAATTGGATACATATTTCAACAAATCTATTTGTACCTGTCTGCTCTAGCGAAAAGGCAACATCAAATAAAACAACACTCCGTAGATTTCCAAATTCTAAACCCTAATCATTCCAAGCCTGTCGAACTCCTGCGCTATCCTGAAAGCTCCCGCCAAGCCCCATTGTACCAAATGGTTGTAATTGGGAGCCCAATTCCCGACTTTATAAAGGGGAAGCATAATTTCGTGCAAGGTTATAGAAAAATAAAAGATTCAGGTTGAAAATCCTTGGCTTGCCGTAACAACCCAAGATGTTTCAAAGTCATAATCAGAAAGCAGAAACACCAGAGCGCGCGACATCCGTGGAGATGACGGGTTCACTAAAACTTACAACTGTGCAACGCTATACAAACAGCAACGCTAATTTATTAGTTGTTGAAAGTGTAACTTTGAATATCTGAGATGAACTGTAGTTAAATTTGCATAATTAATAGACAATGTGATAGAAAAGTCCCATAATATAAAACTGTTTTAATTTAAAGGAACCTCGTCGAATCCCTGGAACAACACCAACAAACACCAAAAATTCGATTTAACCCTGGTTAATTAAAAACTACTGTTCTAAACTATTGAAAAACTGACAAAACGCTATGGCAACGAAATAAACCCATGAAGTACGAATACAATAAATACTATGAAATGAGGCCCGACCAATTGTATTAATGCAGCTGCAAATGCCCTCATTGCCTGTATTATAACCCCATTGTTGGCGACTGGCGCATACGTCGATACTTGTCAAACGATGGAAGAACGCCCAAAAGGGAACATAACCCGCGTCTTTCCGGGAATTGTGTATACGAAATTAACCAATTAGCAAAATTTATCGCATACCAGCTAAAAACTGCACACTCGCCCGTGAACTAGAGGGTGGAAACCATTGCATTACATGACTCTAAAAAATTATAATAAAAAAATGGGCAAAATATTTTGGACATCTCGTGAGAATAATTCACATATTTGCAGCTCTTCATGACTAGCGGGATTTAACATCATATATTAGTTTATACCGGACAAAATATGAATTGAAAGATTTATAAGATTACATACTTGCTCTTTACTCTCTAGACTAAATAGGCTTCCATCTAACTCTGTGATGCACCATACTATTAACACTGTCGATTCCGTTTGATGCAATGACTTTTTCAAGCAGTGTTTTAGAAAACTGAAAATAAATATATGGTTTCATTATCAAGTTTTGGAGTCATAAATCCCAAAAAATGCTGTTTGACAGAGGTAAAGCAAAGGTAATCTTATAATAAAAATACATAAAAATATCAATTTAATGCCATATTATGTGCATACCGAGTCCATCTTACTTTAGGTGGAACTAAATTTCGTTGACCTAAGACATTATCAAGTTATTTAATTCACAAGACAGAAATACAGAGAAGAGATATAGTTGTTCGAACTATGTCTTTGGCTATTCGGGTTTGGCTACTGTGGGTGGTAAAATAAATAAATGTTCACTCATTCTATCTAACTGATACATACTGAGTTGCGTGCACAGAATTTAACCCATTATAACGTCGTATTTTGTATTTTTCACATCGAAAAATTCCCATTCGATAGGTTGAGGTGATAAATGGCTAAAATCATGTCATAATCATATTCCCGTTTCTATTCGCGCGGTTGGGAAACAACATTGTTCCTACCTAACGAGGCTAATACCGCGAACACGATCACTCCAAGCAAAAAATAATTTTCATGTCAGTGTTTCAACCTACTTTTTAAAAAATTCTGGAATAGAATATCTTGAAAATATCAGTCTACATTTAGCCGATATCGATACGAATGCCGATACCAAAAAAATTGCCGATATTACCGATACCCGATACCTTTTACCGAAAGCTTTTTAAATTAGTTTTGACAAGCACTGACTGTATAACGACACTGATGTTTGTTTTAAGCAGAGGGTAAAACACTCATTTTAATCATTCCAAACCGAAATTGAAATAAATGGAAAGTCAATTTACCGCAATTAATGATAAAATAAAACAAGTAAATAATACACGATAGTTATATGAACATTTGTTAAAAAATTACTATTCAAGGCAAAAAATAATATTGCAAAATGAACATATCATATTGGGTTAGTTTAGCTGTCCTCAGTTAATATTTGGACGTGATTCGACTTAAAATCCTTCTAATTTGAATCGAGCAATAAAATTAGAACCAAGTTACAGTAAAAAAACGCGAATATCAGAACATAACCCGTAAGTTCAAATGACATTATATTTTCATGGCATCGTGATACCAAAACAAGTTTATAGATGACCTATTATTAGGGGGGAAAAGGAGAACAAACGATAAGTGAGAGACTCAAGTAGAAAATGCGTGTAAAAATTCACACTATAATAATGTGGTCTTTTTTAAACCAAGAGCAAAAAACTGTAAAAAAAAATCATAAAGTCTTGACAACAAAAAGAAATGAAAAAGTATGAAACGCAAAGAACTGCAGAAAATGTTCGTAGAAATATAAAATGGACGGACATTTTTCTTCTTTACAGGTATCCCATATTTTCCTCTTTATAATGTTAACGGCGTTCTATATTTTGTACTAAACCCAAAGAGGGTTTATTTGATTTGAGAGATTCGTTTTCTATAATATTTATAGTCACGTTAACATAATATATTGGGACATCTGTCATACTCGGTCATATTGTATTGGGTTGCTAAAGTTTACGACCAACCTGAGTATGTCTACAACATACTTAATTCCAAAAGATGCAAACAAATAGCAACATTAATTTATGCAATTTGAATAAACCCTATCATTTAACCAAAATATAAAACAAGCAAACAATCCGATTATTACAGCAATTAAATTAACACTACTTGAACGACAAACTTTCAATGCAAATTAACTTTTAAATAGCCGACCTGCAATGATCCGAAATAACTATAAACAAACAAGAATATGAGGAGACAAAACCGATACAAGATTTTGTTGAAGTCAACATGCCTCTTTTCTCCCCACGAACAGAAGATGAATTGCCTTAAAGAGAGAAGTCTATGAGCGGTCATTCACTGAAAGTACAACGCCCGATAACGTTTGAAATAACCCCGGGTCAAATATATATACGGAAGAAAACAATTCAACTTTGTCTGTTGCTGAGGAAATAAATCTTAGTAGTAGTATGTGTAACATACTATTACATGCTTGAGATGGCTTAAAAAAGATGGTATTTGATATCATACGAGGTTTGCAGTAAAAGAGTACATTGTTTTACAACATATTATTTGATACAATAACGCATGAAGTGTATATCTATTTTAAACAATACATTAACTTCCATTACATTATACTAGAGATTCCAACTAAGAGATGTACCGATACCTTTTGTCGCCGATACCAATCTGACAACACCGATAAAACGACGATATTAATATTTTAAAGCAGAAATTGCCGACATTTACATGCTATGTAATTATTATCTCAGGTGTTCAGTCCAAACAAGTTAAAGTAACAGTTTGCAAGCATTATTCATGCCCCACAATTTTTCAAATTTGAAAAAGCCATATTTCAGATATAAAGAAATTAATGTTTTGGATCCTGCTACGTTTTTTTTATTTAAATACATTGTACACTGATGTTAATTATATCGGTGTTCGGTTAGAAAACTCATCGGGTTTGGCTACTGTAGGTGGTAAAAAAAATAAATGTTCACTCAATCTATCCAACTGATAAATCGAGTTGTGTGCGCAGAATTTTATGCCATGCCAACATCGTATTTTGTATTTTGCACATCGAAAAATTCACATTCGATATACTTCTTCATAATTTCCATGTAATGTTAAAATTGTCAACATAAAAAATAGGTTGCAAAGATAGCCAAATTAGTTGGACTAGTTGGGCTGATAAATGGCTAAAATCAGTTCATAATCATATTCCCGTTTCTATTCGCGCGGTTGGGAAACAGCATTGCTCCTATCTAACGAGGCTAATACCGCGAACAGGATCACTCCAAGCAAAAAATAATTTTTATATCAGTATTTCAACCTACTTTTTAAATTCACACTATAATATTATGTTTTTTTTTAAACCAAGAGCAAAAAACTGTAAAATCAAAAACTATCATAAAGTCTCGACAACAAGAAAAATGAAACAGTATGAAACGCAAAGAACTACAGAAACAAATGTTCGTAGAAGTATGTAATGGACAGACATTTTTCTTCTTTACAGGTATCCCATATTTTCCTCTTTATATTGTTAACGGCGTTTTATATTTTGTACTAAACTAAAAGAGGGTTTATTTGATTTGGGAGATTTGTTTTCTTTAATATTTATAGTCACGTTAACATATTTTAGAATTTGATTTTAAAACAATCGCACTACAAATAGGAGTTTCAGAATGTACCTACATGAAAGCCAGTCGAATCCGCATTTTTATTTTTTTAAAAGCTCAGACTGATATGATTTTGTCACAATTACATCCAACACGCGCCTTCAGTTAACAGTTAGCTGGACGTGTTTTATTCTAAAATATTCTAACACTCTCCAACATTAAAAATAGAAGCAAGTTAAAGTAGTAAAATGAGTTTATAAATGCCCACTTATTAGCAGAGGATCAGCTAAAATAGAAGAACAAACGATTAAGCAAAGGCTTAAATAATATGGCTGGGCATGTGTGCAATGTAAATGGGATATTTTCTGCCTTGCCAGCCTGTTTGGGACTGTTTTCTATGCGCTGGAAAATATGAATATTCTATGTAAGCGTCAAGTATACAACAGTGCAGCCTACTACAGATTTAGCAACCAATCACAATGAAATCATTTTTTTTTACTACATTGGATACCCGACAGCCAGAGTGCACCTTCTGAAAAGGAGTCGGAACAACAACCGTTGGAATATCAAGCGCACCGATTATAAACAGATCGAGCAATAATCAAACACATCAATTTAATCACAATCAAAAACTATATGAAATATTTTGTACAGAGAGAAAACAAAATGTAAAAGAAAAAACTAGCCTTGACAAAATGAAAATTTGAAATGTTAGGAACTCCGGAAAAACGGACCGCGAATGAACCCGAACGACTTTCGCGATTATTGCTGCATATTATTGTATTTCATTACTTCCAGTTTCGTGTACAAAATGACCACCTATTAGCAGAGGATGAGCTAAAAACATTAAGCGAGGAGGGATTAATAAATATGACCTGGCATGCGTGCAGTGTAACTAAGATTTTTATAGCTTGTCAGCTTGCTTAAAACAACTTTAACTTGTTAACTTTTCGTTCAAAAATAAACCATTTCAATACACATATTAGAAACTATGAATATTTAGTGTCAGCGTCGGATAAATAACAATTCAGGTAATAAAACTGAACTAGACAGCAAACAACAGAAAATATCATTTTACTTCCTACAAGCATATTAAAAAGTTAATATTTAGGGTTGAAAATACGATTAAATTCCACGAGAAACTCAATGTTGGCTCGTGAGATACTAAGTAATTACTTTTCACCCAGTTATTTCTTTCTGGTCTTCCTGTATTATAATTTTTACAACCCTGCTGTTTGATTTACATTTTTTACCACCAAAACTAAGTCGTGTCTAATGAAAAATATAAGGGAGACAAAATCCGAAAAGTAACTTGCGTTTTTTTATGAATCTGTTGCTGTGCAGCTTTCAAACATCTGATCAAGCGTTTTTGTTATGGCGGAGATATAGTGTGAGGAATTTTGTGTAAAAAAGGGTGTTAGAAACAAGAATTTTGCAGTTCATTTACCTCTCTTCATTACATAGATTAGGATTTTCGCAAAATATCATTATATAATACAGCATTGCTCTGCAAAAGTACTCGCAATCCCTAATGAAAAACAAACTGATCAAGGTCGTTGCGACAAAATCAGAAAATTCTGAAATTTACCTCCTAAAAGTCCTCATGTTGCGTGCTTTCAAATCTACCAATTTATTACGCTTCATCAGAGAATTAGAAGTGACCATTTCATTTCTTTCTTAAATTTGTGGAAACGTCCAACGCTTTTTTGTTGATACGTTTTCTTTCATTTCCCCACTATTTAGCTTAACATTCTTACTATGCATCTTTATTGTTTTACTCTTACAATAAACATCATTTAGCATTCACAAATGTATTTTTGTACGGCTAAGACATTATCGCGACAATGACTTAGAAATAAATTATTATTATTTATTAGAATTTTTTGTATTTAAATAAAAATTTACCAAAGACAAATCTGGGTCGGGCATTCAAGTTAACAACAGAATTCAATTCAATTCAACGAAAGCATTAATTTCAAAAAACACCACCGAATCCAGATTTCAATTTTTTTAATTATTCCTAACCCGAATCCTAACCCAAGCTGGACAACTACTAATTTGTTATTTTAAAGCTTTAAGTTTTAAGTTCAATTCAATGGAGGCATTTTTTTCAAATCAAATCTCTCATTTTTCAAAGAAACATTTACAACTGTGGTAATATACCTAAATAATTAGTATATTGCACTATACGTTTTTTCAAAAATATTGAATTATTTCGAACTTTTCCGACCCAGCGGGGAAAAATTTGAATATTCCATCAAATCGAGGATTGAATAAATAACTTAATTCAACAAAAAGTTGTGGTGGGACAATGTGGTATTCGAAAATGATAAATTTTACAAAAATTGATTGATTTTAGAAAAATATTCAATTATTTTGATCTAATTTCGGCTTGGGGTTTAAAATTTGAATGTACCAATAATTTTTCGAACTATGACATTATGTGAACTATATGAACTATGTCAAGTTTTGAGTTTATGAATGACAGAAAATGTAATTTGATAAATTAGATATGAATTGGATACATATTTCAACAAATCTATTTGTACCTGTCTGCTCTAGCGAAAAGGCAACATCAAATAAAACAACACTCCGTAGATTTCCAAATTCTAAACCCTAATCATTCCAAGCCTGTCGAACTCCTGCGCTATCCTGAAAGCTCCCGTCAAGCCCCATTGTACCAAATGGTTGTAATTGGGAGCCCAATTCCCGACTTTATAAAGGGGAAGCATAATTTCGTGCAAGGTTATAGAAAATTAAAAGATTCAGGTTGAAAATCCTTGGCTTGCCATAACAACCCAAGATGTTTCAAAGTCATAATCAGAAAGCATCTAAGGGCACTATCATATAAGCAGAAACACCAGAGCGCGCGACATCCGTGGAGATGACGGGTTCACTAAAACTTACAACTGTGCAACGCTATACAAACAGCAACGCTAATTTATTAGTTGTTGAAAGTGTAACTTTGAATATCTGAGATGAACTGTAGTTAAATTTGCATAATTAATAGACAATGTGATAGAAAAGTCCCATAATATAAAACTGTTTTAATTTAAAGGAACCTCGTCGAATCCCTGGAACAACACCAACAAACACCAAAAATTCGATTTAACCCTGGTTAATTAAAAACTACTGTTCTAAACTATTGAAAAACTGACAAAACGCTATGGCAACGAAATAAACCCATGAAGTACGAATACAATAAATACTATGAAATGAGGCCCGACCAATTGTATTAATGCAGCTGCAAATGCCATCATTGCCTGTATTATAACCCCATTGTTGGCGACTGGCGCATACGTCGATACTTGTCAAACGATGGAAGAACGCCCAAAAGGGAACATAACCCGCGTCTTTCCGGGAATTGTGTATACGAAATTAACCAATTAGCAAAATTTATCGCATACCAGCTAAAAACTGCACACTCGCCCGTGAACTAGAGGGTGGAAACCATTGCATTACATGACTCTAAAAAATTATAATAAAAAAATGGGCAAAATATTTTGGACATCTCGTGAGAATAATTCACATATTTGCAGCTCTTCATGACTAGCGGGATTTAACATCATATATTAGTTTATACCGGACAAAATATGAATTGAAAGATTTATAAGATTACATACTTGCTCTTTACTCTCCAGACTAAATAGGCTTCCATCTAACTCTGTGATGCACCATACTATTAACACTGTCGATTCCGTTTGATGCAATGACTTTTTCAAGCAGTGTTTTAGAAAACTGAAAATAAATATATGGTTTCATTATCAAGTTTTGGAGTCATAAATCCCAAAAAATGCTGTTTGACAGAGGTAAAGCAAAGGTAATCTTATAATAAAAATACATAAAAATATCAATTTAATGCCATATTATGTGCATACCGAGTCCATCTTACTTTAGGTGGAACTAAATTTCGTTGACCTAAGACATTATCAAGTTATTTAATTCACAAGACAGAAATACAGAGAAGAGATATAGTTGTTCGAACTATGTCTTTGGCTATTCGGGTTTGGCTACTGTGGGTGGTAAAATAAATAAATGTTCACTCATTCTATCTAACTGATACATACTGAGTTGCGTGCACAGAATTTAACCCATTATAACGTCGTATTTTGTATTTTTCACATCGAAAAATTCCCATTCGATAGGTTGAGGTGATAAATGGCTAAAATCATGTCATAATCATATTCCCGTTTCTATTCGCGCGGTTGGGAAACAACATTGTTCCTACCTAACGAGGCTAATACCGCGAACACGATCACTCCAAGCAAAAAATAATTTTCATGTCAGTGTTTCAACCTACTTTTTAAAAAATTTTGGAATAGAATATCTTGAAAATATCAGTCTACATTTAGCCGATATCGATACGAATGCCGATACCAAAAAAATTGCCGATATTACCGATACCCGATACCTTTTACCGAAAGCTTTTTAAATTAGTTTTGACAAGCACTGACTGTATAACGACACTGATGTTTGTTTTAAGCAGAGGGTAAAACACTCATTTTAATCATTCCAAACCGAAATTGAAATAAATGAAAAGTCAATTTACCGCAATCAATGATAAAATAAAACAAGTAAATAATACACGATAGTTATATGAACATTTGTTAAAAAATTACTATTCAAGGCAAAAAATAATATTGCAAAATGAACATATCATATTGGGTTAGTTTAGCTGTCCTCAGTTAATATTTGGACGTGATTCGACTTAAAATCCTTCTAATTTGAATCGAGCAATAAAATTAGAACCAAGTTACAGTAAAAAAACGCGAATATCAGAACATAACCCGTAAGTTCAAATGACATTATATTTTCATGGCATCGTGATACCAAAACAAGTTTATAGATGACCTATTATTAGGGGGGAAAAGGAGAACAAACGATAAGTGAGAGACTCAAGTAGAAAATGCGTGTAAAAATTCACACTATAATATTGTGGTCTTTTTTAAACCAAGAGCAAAAAACTGTAAAAAAAAATCATAAAGTCTTGACAACAAAAAGAAATGAAAAAGTATGAAACGCAAAGAACTGCAGAAAATGTTCGTAGAAATATAAAATGGACGGACATTTTTCTTCTTTACAGGTATCCCATATTTTCCTCTTTATAATGTTAACGGCGTTCTATATTTTGTACTAAACCCAAAGAGGGTTTATTTGATTTGAGAGATTCGTTTTCTATAATATTTATAGTCACGTTAACATAATATATTGGGACATCTGTCATACTCGGTCATATTGTATTGGGTTGCTAAAGTTTACGACCAACCTGAGTATGTCTACAACATACTTAATTCCAAAAGATGCAAACAAATAGCAACATTAATTTATGCAATTTGAATAAACCCTATCATTTAACCAAAATATAAAACAAGCAAACAATCCGATTATTACAGCAATTAAATTAACACTACTTGAACGACAAACTTTCAATGCAAATTAACTTTTAAATAGCCGACCAGCAATGATCCGAAATAACTATAAACAAACAAGAATATGAGGAGACAAAACCGATACAAGATTTTGTTGAAGTCAACATGCCTCTTTTCTCCCCACGAACAGAAGATGACTTGCCTTAAAGAGAGAAGTCTATGAGCGGTCATTCACTGAAAGTACAACGCCCGATAACGTTTGAAATAACCCCGGGTCAAATATATATACGGAAGAAAACAATTCAACTTTGTCTGTTGCTGAGGAAATAAATCTTAGTAGTAGTATGTGTAACATACTATTACATGCTTGAGATGGCTTAAAAAAGATGGTATTTGATATCATACGAGGTTTGCAGTAAAAGAGTACATTGTTTTACAACATATTATTTGATACAATAACGCATGAAGTGTATATCTATTTTAAACAATACATTAACTTCCATTACATTATACTAGAGATTCCAACTAAGAGATGTACCGATACCTTTTGTCGCCGATACCAATCTGACAACACCG
The DNA here is from genome assembly GCF_964204865.1 of Styela clava. Taxonomy (NCBI): domain Eukaryota; kingdom Metazoa; phylum Chordata; class Ascidiacea; order Stolidobranchia; family Styelidae; genus Styela; species Styela clava. The sequence continues at coordinate 8,848,841 of NC_135257.1, read as the reverse complement.
ATAAAACGACGATATTAATATTTTAAAGCAGAAATTGCCGACATTTACATGCTATGTAATTATTATCTCAGGTGTTCAGTCCAAACAAGTTAAAGTAACAGTTTGCAAGCATTATTCATGCCCCACAATTTTTCAAATTTGAAAAAGCCATATTTCAGATATAAAGAAATTAATGTTTTGGATCCTGCTACGTTTTTTTTATTTAAATACATTGTACACTGATGTTAATTATATCGGTGTTCGGTTAGAAAACTCATCGGGTTTGGCTACTGTAGGTGGTAAAAAAAATAAATGTTCACTCAATCTATCCAACTGATAAATCGAGTTGTGTGCGCAGAATTTTATGCCATGCCAACATCGTATTTTGTATTTTGCACATCGAAAAATTCACATTCGATATACTTCTTCATAATTTCCATGTAATGTTAAAATTGTCAATATAAAAAATAGGTTGCAAAGATAGCCAAATTAGTTGGACTAGTTGGGCTGATAAATGGCTAAAATCAGTTCATAATCATATTCCCGTTTCTATTCGCGCGGTTGGGAAACAGCATTGCTCCTATCTAACGAGGCTAATACCGCGAACAGGATCACTCCAAGCAAAAAATAATTTTTATATCAGTATTTCAACCTACTTTTTAAATTCACACTATAATAATATGTTTTTTTTTAAACCAAGAGCAAAAAACTGTAAAATCAAAAACTATCATAAAGTCTCGACAACAAGAAAAATGAAACAGTATGAAACGCAAAGAACTACAGAAACAAATGTTCGTAGAAGTATGTAATGGACAGACATTTTTCTTCTTTACAGGTATCCCATATTTTCCTCTTTATATTGTTAACGGCGTTTTATATTTTGTACTAAACTAAAAGAGGGTTTATTTGATTTGGGAGATTTGTTTTCTTTAATATTTATAGTCACGTTAACATATTTTAGAATTTGATTTTAAAACAATCGCACTACAAATAGGAGTTTCAGAATGTACCTACATGAAAGCCAGTCGAATCCGCATTTTTATTTTTTTAAAAGCTCAGACTGATATGATTTTGTCACAATTACATCCAACACGCGCCTTCAGTTAACAGTTAGCTGGACGTGTTTTATTCTAAAATATTCTAACACTCTCCAACATTAAAAATAGAAGCAAGTTAAAGTAGTAAAATGAGTTTATAAATGCCCACTTATTAGCAGAGGATCAGCTAAAATAGAAGAACAAACGATTAAGCAAAGGCTTAAATAATATGGCTGGGCATGTGTGCAATGTAAATGGGATATTTTCTGCCTTGCCAGCCTGTTTGGGACTGTTTTCTATGCGCTGGAAAATATGAATATTCTATGTAAGCGTCAAGTATACAACAGTGCAGCCTACTACAGATTTAGCAACCAATCACAATGAAATCATTTTTTTTTACTACATTGGATACCCGACAGCCAGAGTGCACCTTCTGAAAAGGAGTCGGAACAACAACCGTTGGAATATCAAGCGCACCGATTATAAACAGATCGAGCAATAATCAAACACATCAATTTAATCACAATCAAAAACTATATGAAATATTTTGTACAGAGAGAAAACAAAATGTAAAAGAAAAAACTAGCCTTGACAAAATGAAAATTTGAAATGTTAGGAACTCCGGAAAAACGGACCGCGAATGAACCCGAACGACTTTCGCGATTATTGCTGCATATTATTGTATTTCATTACTTCCAGTTTCGTGTACAAAATGACCACCTATTAGCAGAGGATGAGCTAAAAACATTAAGCGAGGAGGGATTAATAAATATGACCTGGCATGCGTGCAGTGTAACTAAGATTTTTATAGCTTGTCAGCTTGCTTAAAACAACTTTAACTTGTTAACTTTTCGTTCAAAAATAAACCATTTCAATACACATATTAGAAACTATGAATATTTAGTGTCAGCGTCGGATAAATAACAATTCAGGTAATAAAACTGAACTAGACAGCAAACAACAGAAAATATCATTTTACTTCCTACAAGCATATTAAAAAGTTAATATTTAGGGTTGAAAATACGATTAAATTCCACGAGAAACTCAATGTTGGCTCGTGAGATACTAAGTAATTACTTTTCACCCAGTTATTTCTTTCTGGTCTTCCTGTATTATAATTTTTACAACCCTGCTGTTTGATTTACATTTTTTACCACCAAAACTAAGTCGTGTCTAATGAAAAATATAAGGGAGACAAAATCCGAAAAGTAACTTGCGTTTTTTTATGAATCTGTTGCTGTGCAGCTTTCAAACATCTGATCAAGCGTTTTTGTTATGGCGGAGATATAGTGTGAGGAATTTTGTGTAAAAAAGGGTGTTAGAAACAAGAATTTTGCAGTTCATTTACCTCTCTTCATTACATAGATTAAGATTTTCGCAAAATATCATTATATAATACAGCATTGCTCTGCAAAAGTACTCGCAATCCCTAATGAAAAACAAACTGATCAAGGTCGTTGCGACAAAATCAGAAAATTCTGAAATTTACCTCCTAAAAGTCCTCATGTTGCGTGCTTTCAAATCTACCAATTTATTACGCTTCATCAGAGAATTAGAAGTGACCATTTCATTTCTTTCTTAAATTTGTGGAAACGTCCAACGCTTTTTTGTTGATACGTTTTCTTTCATTTCCCCACTATTTAGCTTAACATTCTTACTATGCATCTTTATTGTTTTACTCTTACAATAAACATCATTTAGCATTCACAAATGTATTTTTGTACGGCTAAGACATTATCGCGACAATGACTTAGAAATAAATTATTATTATTTATTAGAATTTTTTGTATTTAAATAAAAATTTACCAAAGACAAATCTGGGTCGGGCATTCAAGTTAACAACAGAATTCAATTCAATTCAACGAAAGCATTAATTTCAAAAAACACCACCGAATCCAGATTTCAATTTTTTTAATTATTCCTAACCCGAATCCTAACCCAAGCTGGACAACTACTAATTTGTTATTTTAAAGCTTTAAGTTTTAAGTTCAATTCAATGGAGGCATTTTTTTCAAATCAAATCTCTCATTTTTCAAAGAAACATTTACAACTGTGGTAATATACCTAAATAATTAGTATATTGCACTATACGTTTTTTCAAAAATATTGAATTATTTCGAACTTTTCCGACCCAGCGGGGAAAAATTTGAATATTCCATCAAATCGAGGATTGAATAAATAACTTAATTCAACAAAAAGTTGTGGTGGGACAATGTGGTATTCGAAAATGATAAATTATACAAAAATTGATTGATTTCAGAAAAATATTCAATTATTTTGATCTAATTTCGGCTTGGGGTTTAAAATTTGAATGTACCAATAATTTTTCGAACTATGACATTATGTGAACTATATGAACTATGTCAAGTTTTGAGTTTATGAATGACAGAAAATGTAATTTGATAAATTAGATAAGAATTGGATACATATTTCAACAAATCTATTTGTACCTGTCTGCTCTAGCGAAAAGGCAACCTCAAATAAAACAACACTCCGTAGATTTCCAAATTCTAAACCCTAATCATTCCAAGCCTGTCGAACTCCTGCGCTATCCTGAAAGCTCCCGCCAAGCCCCATTGTACCAAATTGTTGTAATTGGGAGCCCAATTCCCGACTTTATAAAGGGGAAGCATAATTTCGTGCAAGGTTATAGAAAATTAAAAGATTCAGGTTGAAAATCCTTGGCTTGCCGTAACAACCCAAGATGTTTCAAAGTCATAATCAGAAAGCATCTAAGGGCACTATCATATAAGCAGAAACACCAGAGCGCGCGACATCCGTGGAGATGACGGGTTCACTAAAACTTACAACTGTGCAACGCTATACAAACAGCAACGCTAATTTATTAGTTGTTGAAAGTGTAACTTTGAATATCTGAGATGAACTGTAGTTAAATTTGCATAATTAATAGACAATGTGATAGAAAAGTCCCATAATATAAAACTGTTTTAATTTAAAGGAACCTCGTCGAATCCCTGGAACAACACCAACAAACACCAAAAATTCGATTTAACCCTGGTTAATTAAAAACTACTGTTCTAAACTATTGAAAAACTGACAAAACGCTATGGCAACGAAATAAACCCATGAAGTACGAATACAATAAATACTATGAAATGAGGCCCGACCAATTGTATTAATGCAGCTGCAAATGCCCTCATTGCCTGTATTATAACCCCATTGTTGGCGACTGGCGCATACGTCGATACTTGTCAAACGATGGAAGAACGCCCAAAAGGGAACATAACCCGCGTCTTTCCGGGAATTGTGTATACGAAATTAACCAATTAGCAAAAATTTATCGCATACCAGCTAAAAACTGCACACTCGCCCGTGAACTAGAGGGTGGAAACCATTGCATTACATGACTCTAAAAAATTATAATAAAAAAATGGGCAAAATATTTTGGACATCTCGTGAGAATAATTCACATATTTGCAGCTCTTCATGACTAGCGGGATTTAACATCATATATTAGTTTATACCGGACAAAATATGAATTGAAAGATTTATAAGATTACATACTTGCTCTTTACTCTCTAGACTAAATAGGCTTCCATCTAACTCTGTGATGCACCATACTATTAACACTGTCGATTCCGTTTGATGCAATGACTTTTTCAAGCAGTGTTTTAGAAAACGGAAAATAAATATATGGTTTCATTATCAAGTTTTGGAGTCATAAATCCCAAAAAATGCTGTTTGACAGAGGTAAAGCAAAGGTAATCTTATAATAAAAATACATAAAAATATCAATTTAATGCCATATTATGTGCATACCGAGTCCATCTTACTTTAGGTGGAACTAAATTTCGTTGACCTAAGACATTATCAAGTTATTTAATTCACAAGACAGAAATACAGAGAAGAGATATAGTTGTTCGAACTATGTCTTTGGCTATTCGGGTTTGGCTACTGTGGGTGGTAAAATAAATAAATGTTCACTCATTCTATCTAACTGATACATACTGAGTTGCGTGCACAGAATTTAACCCATTATAACGTCGTATTTTGTATTTTTCACATCGAAAAATTCCCATTCGATAGGTTGAGGTGATAAATGGCTAAAATCATGTCATAATCATATTAACGACAAACTTTCAATGCAAATTAACTTTTAAATAGCCGACCTGCAATGATCCGAAATAACTATAAACAAACAAGAATATGAGGAGACAAAACCGATACAAGATTTTGTTGAAGTCAACATGCCTCTTTTCTCCCCACGAACAGAAGATGAATTGCCTTAAAGAGAGAAGTCTATGAGCGGTCATTCACTGAAAGTACAACGCCCGATAACGTTTGAAATAACCCCGGGTCAAATATATATACGGAAGAAAACAATTCAACTTTGTCTGTTGCTGAGGAAATAAATCTTAGTAGTAGTATGTGTAACATACTATTACATGCTTGAGATGGCTTAAAAAAGATGGTATTTGATATCATACGAGGTTTGCAGTAAAAGAGTACATTGTTTTACAACATATTATTTGATACAATAACGCTTGAAGTGTATATCTATTTTAAACAATACATTAACTTCCATTACATTATACTAGAGATTCCAACTAAGAGATGTACCGATACCTTTTGTCGCCGATACCAATCTGACAACACCGATAAAACGACGATATTAATATTTTAAAGCAGAAATTGCCGACATTTACATGCTATGTAATTATTATCTCAGGTGTTCAGTCCAAACAAGTTAAAGTAACAGTTTGCAAGCATTATTCATGCCCCACAATTTTTCAAATTTGAAAAAGCCATATTTCAGATATAAAGAAATTAATGTTTTGGATCCTGCTACGTTTTTTTTATTTAAATACATTGTACACTGATGTTAATTATATCGGTGTTCTGTTAGAAAACTCATCGGGTTTGGCTACTGTAGGTGGTAAAAAAAATAAATGTTCACTCAATCTATCCAACTGATAAATCGAGTTGTGTGCGCAGAATTTTATGCCATGCCAACATCGTATTTTGTATTTTGCACATCAAAAAATTCACATTCGATATACTTCTTCATAATTTCCATGTAATGTTAAAATTGTCAATATAAAAAATAGGTTGCAAAGATAGCCAAATTAGTTGGACTAGTTGGGCTGATAAATGGCTAAAATCAGTTCATAATCATATTCCCGTTTCTATTCGCGCGGTTGGGAAACAGCATTGCTCCTATCTAACGAGGCTAATACCGCGAACACGATCACTCCAAGCAAAAAATAATTTTTATATCAGTATTTCAACCTACTTTTTAAATTCACACTATAATATTATGTTTTTTTTTAAACCAAGAGCAAAAAACTGTAAAATCAAAAACTATCATAAAGTCTCGACAACAAGAAAAATGAAACAGTATGAAACGCAAAGAACTACAGAAACAAATGTTCGTAGAAGTATGTAATGGACAGACATTTTTCTTCTTTACAGGTATCCCATATTTTCCTCTTTATATTGTTAACGGCGTTTTATATTTTGTACTAAACTAAAAGAGGGTTTATTTGATTTGGGAGATTTGTTTTCTTTAATATTTATAGTCACGTTAATATATTTTAGAATTTGATTTTAAAACAATCGCACTACAAATAGGAGTTTCAGAATGTACCTACATGAAAGCCAGTCGAATCCGCATTTTTATTTTTTTAAAAGCTCAGACTGATATGATTTTGTCACAATTACATCCAACACGCGCCTTCAGTTAACAGTTAGCTGGACGTGTTTTATTCTAAAATATTCTAACACTCTCCAACATTAAAAATAGAAGCAAGTTAAAGTAGTAAAATGAGTTTATAAATGCCCACTTATTAGCAGAGGATCAGCTAAAATAGAAGAACAAACGATTAAGCAAAGGCTTAAATAATATGGCTCGGCATGTGTGCAATGTAAATGGGATATTTTCTGCCTTGCCAGCCTGTTTGGGACTGTTTTCTATGCGCTGGAAAATATGAATATTCTATGTAAGCGTCAAGTATACAACAGTGCAGCCTACTACAGATTTAGCAACCAATCACAATGAAATCATTTTTTTTTACTACATTGGATACCCGACAGCCAGAGTGCACCTTCTGAAAAGGAGTCGGAACAACAACCGTTGGAATATCAAGCGCACCGATTATAAACAGATCGAGCAATAATCAAACACATCAATTTAATCACAATCAAAAACTATATGAAATATTTTGTACAGAGAGAAAACAAAATGTAAAAGAAAAAACTAGCCTTGACAAAATGAAAATTTGAAATGTTAGGAACTCCGGAAAAACGGACCGCGAATGAACCCGAACGACTTTCGCGATTATTGCTGCATATTATTGTATTTCATTACTTCCAGTTTTGTGTACAAAATGACCACCTATTAGCAGAGGATGAGCTAAAAACATTAAGCGAGGAGGGATTAATAAATATGACCTGGCATGCGTGCAGTGTAACTAAGATTTTTATAGCTTGTCAGCTTGCTTAAAACAACTTTAACTTGTTAACTTTTCGTTCAAAAATAAACCATTTCAATACACATATTAGAAACTATGAATATTTAGTGTCAGCGTCGGATAAATAACAATTCAGGTAATAAAACTGAACTAGACAGCAAACAACAGGAAATATCATTTTACTTCCTACAAGCATATTAAAAAGTTAATATTTAGGGTTGAAAATACGATTAAATTCCACGAGAAACTCAATGTTGGCTCGTGAGATACTAAGTAATTACTTTTCACCCAGTTATTTCTTTCTGGTCTTCCTGTATTATAATTTGTACAACCCTGCTGTTTGATTTACATTTTTTACCACCAAAACTAAGTCGTGTCTAATGAAAAATATAAGGGAGACAAAATCCGAAAAGTAACTTGCGTTTTTTTATGAATCTGTTGCTGTGCAGCTTTCAAACATCTGATCAAGCGTTTTTGTTATGGCGGAGATATAGTGTGAGGAATTTTGTGTAAAAAAGGGTGTTAGAAACAAGAATTTTGCAGTTCATTTACCTCTCTTCATTACATAGATTAAGATTTTCGCAAAATATCATTATATAATACAGCATTGCTCTGCAAAAGTACTCGCAATCCCTAATGAAAAACAAACTGATCAAGGTCGTTGCGACAAAATCAGAAAATTCTGAAATTTACCTCCTAAAAGTCCTCATGTTGCGTGCTTTCGAATCTACCAATTTATTACGCTTCATCAGAGAATTAGAAGTGACCATTTCATTTCTTTCTTAAATTTGTGGAAACGTCCAACGCTTTTTTGTTGATACGTTTTCTTTCATTTCCCCACTATTTAGCTTAACATTCTTACTATGCATCTTTATTGTTTTACTCTTACAATAAACATCATTTAGCATTCACAAATGTATTTTTGTACGGCTAAGACATTAACGCGACAATGACTTAGAAATAAATTATTATTATTTATTAGAATTTTTTGTATTTAAATAAAAATTTACCAAAGACAAATCTGGGTCGGGCATTCAAGTTAACAACAGAATTCAATTCAATTCAACGAAAGCATTAATTTCAAAAAACACCACCGAATGCAGATTTCAATTTTTTTAATTATTCCTAACCCAAATCCTAACCCAAGCTGGACAACTACTAATTTGTTATTTTAAAGCTTTAAGTTTTAAGTTCAATTCAATGGAGGCATTTTTTTCAAATCAAATCTTTTTTTCAAAGAAACATTTACAACTGTGGTAATATACCTAAATAATTAGTATATTGCACTATACGTTTTTTCAAAAATATTGAATTATTTCGAACTTTTCCGACCCAGCGGGGAAAAATTTGAATATTCCATCAAATCGAGGATTGAATAAATAACTTAATTCAACAAAAAGTTGTGGTGGGACAATGTGGTATTCGAAAATGATAAATTTTACAAAAATTGATTGATTTCAGAAAAATATTCAATTATTTTGATCTAATTTCGGCTTGGGGTTTAAAATTTGAATGTACCAATAATTTTTCGAACTATGACATTATGTGAACTATATGAACTATGTCTAGTTTTGAGTTTATGAATGACAGAAAATGTAATTTGATAAATTAGATATGAATTGGATACATATTTCAACAAATCTATTTGTACCTGTCTGCTCTAGCGAAAAGGCAACATCAAATAAAACAACACTCCGTAGATTTCCAAATTCTAAACCCTAATCATTCCAAGCCTGTCGAACTCCTGCGCTATCCTGAAAGCTCCCGCCAAGCCCCATTGTACCAAATGGTTGTAATTGGGAGCCCAATTCCCGACTTTATAAAGGGGAAGCATAATTTCGTGCAAGGTTATAGAAAAATAAAAGATTCAGGTTGAAAATCCTTGGCTTGCCGTAACAACCCAAGATGTTTCAAAGTCATAATCAGAAAGCATCTAAGGGCACTATCATATAAGCAGAAACACCAGAGCGCGCGACATCCGTGGAGATGACGGGTTCACTAAAACTTACAACTGTGCAACGCTATACAAACAGCAACGCTAATTTATTAGTTGTTGAAAGTGTAACTTTGAATATCTGAGATGAACTGTAGTTAAATTTGCATAATTAATAGACAATGTGATAGAAAAGTCCCATAATATAAAACTGTTTTAATTTAAAGGAACCTCGTCGAATCCCTGGAACAACACCAACAAACACCAAAAATTCGATTTAACCCTGGTTAATTAAAAACTACTGTTCTAAACTATTGAAAAACTGACAAAACGCTATGGCAACGAAATAAACCCATGAAGTACGAATACAATAAATACTATTAAATGAGGCCCGACCAATTGTATTAATGCAGCTGCAAATGCCCTCATTGCCTGTATTATAACCCCATTGTTGGCGACTGGCGCATACGTCGATACTTGTCAAACGATGGAAGAACGCCCAAAAGGGAACATAACCCGCGTCTTTCCGGGAATTGTGTATACGAAATTAACCAATTAGCAAAATTCATCGCATACCAGCTAAAAACTGCACACTCGCCCGTGAACTAGAGGGTGGAAACCATTGCATTACATGACTCTAAAAAATTATAATAAAAAAATGGGCAAAATATTTTGGACATCTCGTGAGAATAATTCACATATTTGCAGCTCTTCATGACTAGCGGGATTTAACATCATATATTAGTTTATACCGGACAAAATATGAATTGAAAGATTTATAAGATTACATACTTGCTCTTTACTCTCTAGACTAAATAGGCTTCCATCTAACTCTGTGATGCACCATACTATTAACACTGTCGATTCCGTTTGATGCAATGACTTTTTCAAGCAGTGTTTTAGAAAACTGAAAATAAATATATGGTTTCATTATCAAGTTTTGGAGTCATAAATCCCAAAAAATGCTGTTTGACAGAGGTAAAGCAAAGGTAATCTTATAATAAAAATACATAAAAATATCAATTTAATGCCATATTATGTGCATACCGAGTCCATCTTACTTTAGGTGGAACTAAATTTCGTTGACCTAAGACATTATCAAGTTATTTAATTCACAAGACAGAAATACAGAGAAGAGATATAGTTGTTCGAACTATGTCTTTGGCTATTCGGGTTTGGCTACTGTGGGTGGTAAAATAAATAAATGTTCACTCATTCTATCTAACTGATACATACTGAGTTGCGTGCACAGAATTTAACCCATTATAACGTCGTATTTTGTATTTTTCACATCGAAAAATTCCCATTCGATAGGTTGAGGTGATAAATGGCTAAAATCATGTCATAATCATATTCCCGTTTCTATTCGCGCGGTTGGGAAACAACATTGTTCCTACCTAACGAGGCTAATACCGCGAACACGATCACTCCAAGCAAAAAATAATTTTCATGTCAGTGTTTCAACCTACTTTTTAAAAAATTCTGGAATAGAATATCTTGAAAATATCAGTCTACATTTAGCCGATATCGATACGAATGCCGATACCAAAAAAATTGCCGATATTACCGATACCCGATACCTTTTACCGAAAGCTTTTTAAATTAGTTTTGACAAGCACTGACTGTATAACGACACTGATGTTTGTTTTAAGCAGAGGGTAAAACACTCATTTTAATCATTCCAAACCGAAATTGAAATAAATGAAAAGTCAATTTACCGCAATTAATGATAAAATAAAACAAGTAAATAATACACGATAGTTATATGAACATTTGTTAAAAAATTACTATTCAAGGCAAAAAATAATATTGCAAAATGAACATATCATATTGGGTTAGTTTAGCTGTCCTCAGTTAATATTTGGACGTGATTCGACTTAAAATCCTTCTAATTTGAATCGAGCAATAAAATTAGAACCAAGTTACAGTAAAAAAACGCGAATATCAGAACATAACCCGTAAGTTCAAATGACATTATATTTTCATGGCATCGTGATACCAAAACAAGTTTATAGATGACCTATTATTAGGGGGGAAAAGGAGAACAAACGATAAGTGAGAGACTCAAGTAGAAAATGCGTGTAAAAATTCACACTATAATATTGTGGTCTTTTTTAAACCAAGAGCAAAAAACTGTAAAAAAAAATCATAAAGTCTTGACAACAAAAAGAAATGAAAAAGTATGAAACGCAAAGAACTGCAGAAAATGCTCGTAGAAATATAAAATGGACGGACATTTTTCTTCTTTACAGGTATCCCATATTTTCCTCTTTATAATGTTAACGGCGTTCTATATTTTGTACTAAACCCAAAGAGGGTTTATTTGATTTGAGAGATTCGTTTTCTATAATATTTATAGTCACGTTAACATATTTTAAAATATGATTTTAATTAAAGCAATCGCACTGAAAATAAGAGTTTTAATATGTACCTACATGAAAGCCATCAGTAGAATTCGCATTTTTATTTTTTTTAAAAGCTCAAACTTGTATAATTTTGTCACAATTACATCCAACAAGCGCCTTCAGTTAACAGTTGATTGGACGTGTTTTATCCTAAAGTATTCTAACACTCTCCATCTTCAAAATTAGAAGCAAGTTGAGAGGGAAAAACGAGTTTATAAATGTCCTACAATAGAAGAACAAACGATTAAGCGAAGGCCTAAATAATATGACTCGGCATGTGTGCAATGTAAATTGGATATTTTCTGCCTTTCCAGCCTGTTTGGGACTGTTTTCTATGCGCTGGAAAATATGAATATCCAGTGTAAGCGTAAAATATACAACAGTGCAGCCTAGAACAGACTTAGCAACCAATCACAGGAAATCCTTTTTTTTACTACATTGAATACCCGACAACCAGACTGCACCTTCTGAAAAGGAGTCAGAACAACAACCGTTGGAATATCGAGCGCACAAACCGAGGATAAACAGATCGAGCAATAATCAAACACAGCAATTTGATAACAATTATAAACTATATGAAATATTTTGTACAGAGACAAAACAAAATGTGAAATAAAAAACTGGCCTTGACAAAATGAAAAATTTGAAATGTTAGAAATTCTGGAAAAACGGCTCAAGAATGAACCTGAACGACTTTCGCGATTATTGCTGCATTGTATTGTATTAGCACTTATTAGCAGAGGATCAGCTAAAAAAGAAAAACATACGATTGAGCGAGGAATTAATAAATATGACCTGGCATGCGTGCAGTGTAACTAAGATTTTTATAGCTTGTCAGCTTGCTTAAAACATTTTAATTTTTCGTTCAAAAATAAACCATTTCAACACGCATATTAGAAACTATGAATATTCAGTGTCAGCGTCGGATAAATAACAATTCAGCTAATAAAACAGAACTATTCTAAAGTATTCACAATCCCTAATGAAGAACAAACTGATCAGTGTCGTTGCGACAAAATCAGAAAATTCTGAAAATTTGATAAAAAGTCCTCATGTTGTGTGTTTTCGAATCTACCAATTTATTACGCTTCATCGGAGAATTAGAAGTGACCATTTCATTTATTTCTTAAATTCGTGGAAACATCCAGCGCTTTTTTGTTAATACATTTTCTTTCATTACCCCACTATTCAGCTTAACATTCTTACTTCGCATCTTTACTGTTTAACTCAAAGTAAAATACAATTAACATCATTTAGCATTCACAAATGTATTTTTGCACGATTGAGACATTCACGCGAAAATGACTTAGAAATAAATTATTATTTATCAGAATTTTTTGTATTTAAATAAAAATTTACCAAATACAAATCTGGGTTGAGCATTTAAGTTAACAACAGATTTAAATTCAATTCAACGAAAGCATTTATTTTAAAAAACACCCCTGAATGCAGATTTCAAATTTTTCAATTTCTCCTAACCCGAAACCTAACCCAAGCCGGACAACCACTAATTTGTTAACGACGGATTTAAATTCAATTCAATAAAAGCATTAATATCAAATCAAATCTCTCTTTTTCCAAAGAAACTTTTCCGATCTAGCGGGGAAATATTTGAATATTCCATTAAATCGAGGACTAATATAAACAAGAGAGCTGTGCTCAAATATTTGGACACGTCACAAGGTGTCGCTATTTTTTATTATTGAAACGATAGTTATGTACACTGACGTGTCCAAAAACTTAATTCAACAAAAACTTGCGGTGGCACAATGTGGTATTCGAAGATGATAAATTTTACAAAAATTGATTGATTTCAGAAAAATATTTAATTATTTCGATCTAATTTCGGCTTGGGGGTTAAAATTTGAATGTACCAATAGTTTTTCGAACTATGACATTGTGTGAACTATATGAACTATGTCAAGTTTTGGGTTTATGAATGACCGAAAATGTAATTTGATAAATTAGATATGAATTGGATATATATTTAAACAAATCTATTCGTACCTGTCTGCTCTAGCGATATGGCAACATCGAATAAAATAATACACCGTAGATTTTCCAAATTCTAAACCCTGACCATTCCAAGCCTGTCGAACTCCTGCACTATCCTGAAAGCTCCCGCCAAACCCCATTGTACCAGATGGTTGAAATTAGGCGCCCAATTAAGACTTTATAAAGGGGAATCATAATTTCGTGCAAGGTTATAGAAAATGAAAGGATTCAGGTTGAAAATTCTTTGTTTGCCATAGCAATCGAAGATGTTTCAAAGTCATAAGCACACGTGCGACATCCGTGGAGATGACGGGTTCACTAAAACTTTCAACTGCGCAACGCTATACAAACTGCAACGCTAATTTATAAGTTGTTGAAAGTGTAAGTTTAAATATCTGAGATGAATTGTAGTTAAATTTGCATAATTAGTAGACGCTGGGATAGAAATTCCCATAATAGAAAACTGTTTTAATTTAAAGGAAGCTCGTCGAACCCCTGTTAATCCAACAAAAAACAAAAAGATTAAAAACTACTCTTCTAGACTATTGAAAAACTAACAAAACGCTATGGCGACGAAATAAACCCATAAAGTACGAATACTATAAAATGAGGCCCGACTAATTGTATTAATGTAGCCGCAATTGCCCCATTGCCTGTATTATAACCCGATTGCTGGCGGACTGCCGCATACTTCGATACTTGTCAAACGATGGGAGAACGCTCGAAAAGAAACATAACCCGCGTCTTTTCGGGAATTGTGCATACGAAACTAACAAAGCAGGAACATTTATTGCATACCAGCTAAAAACCGCACACCTTCCGTGAACTGGCGGGTGGAAACCATTGCATTATATGACTTTACGAAATTATATAAATAAAATTGGGCGGAATATTATGTACATCTTGTGAGGATAATTCAAATATTTGCAGTTCTTCCTGACTAGCGGGATTTAACATGATATATCAGTTTATACCTGACAAAATATGAATTGAAAGATTTATAAGATTTCATACTTGCTTTTTACTCTTTACACTATATAGGCTTCCATCTCACTCCGTGAGGCACCAGACTAATAACAATGTCCGTTTGATGCAATGACTCTTTCAAGCAGTGACATAAGATTTCATACTTGCTCTTTACTCTTTACACTATATAGGCTTCCATCTCACTCCGTGAGGCACCAGACTAATAACAATGTCCGTTTGATGCAACGACTCTTTCAAGCAGTGACTTAGAAAACTGAAAATAAATATATAGTTTCATTATCGAGTTTTGTAGTTACAAATCACAAAAAAGCTTATTAACAGAGGTAAAGCAAAGGTAAGCTTATATTAAAAATACATAAACAATATTATTTTAACCACGTGGAAATGCCATTATTGCCGATTTATTCATGGGTTAGTATCAATTAAAAAAGTGTTTTAACAAAGTTGAGTTACGTGAACAGTCAACAGTGAGTATTGTAGTGATTACCAATTTGCGAAGTTCTGTACTTATTATTTAACACAAAAGTAACACCGACACGATCTAAAATTAAACGCATAGAAATGTCCAACTATCCGCTTCAAAAATATCGCACCCCGGGGTCAATAATGATGGTATTGTTCGCCTAAAATTGGGACCGTAATTTACAAACTGTGATAGAAATCCTACACAGAAGATAGAAATCATAATAAAATTAATTTGTGTTGTGAATGCACTTGTTGTACGTGATTGTGAACTCACAATCATGTCCGAAAAATAAAAACTACGATATCCGCCGTGATAATTAATATTTACAAGGGAATAAAAAAGTGCTTTAATATAGTCTAACAACATTAATAGGATTGTCGGCCGCCAAAACGATCGCAGTGACAAATAATTCACTGAGGCCTTCGATTACGACAAAATTATGAAATAAAAAAAGCCGTACTGTTCTAGTAAAATCCGAAAAATAAAAGTATTGTCACGGCGATGGTTTCGGCGGCCGACATCCCAATTGATGTCGTTCAAACTGACAATACTGATTATTCGGTGTCCGTTAAAAATATTCGATTAACTCGATTAAAAAATAAGATTTAGCCCGCCAGTGATCACGGCGCAGATAAATAATCATAGAATGGAAATAAAACTTCAACTTCAAAACAATAAATTCCAAGTAATAGTTTCACATTTCATGCATTTGATCGGCGCTACATGCGAGCTTATTTTTGACCATTATGACACTACTGACATCTGCGAGTTTTAGTTCTCTCTGAAATTAATTTTCCCGAATTTTTTATGTTTTATTTCCAAATGCGGGTACCCGCTGACAACGGATTAATAGTCGACGTTTGAAATACGACTAGTAAAATATTCACCAACACCATCAGGCAAACAGAGACGGGCTACAACGTAACCCCCATTGGAAAATCCTGGCTGCACCCCTGGATGCGGCAATATTTAAAATGCGGTATTTATTGGCTCAATTGTGTTCAATGAAACCTGCAGTTGCGACGACTTACGTCTTACGACAATATAAAATCATCACAACTCAAAACTACCGCGTCAATCAGCGGACTTGAAATGAAGAACAATGAAACCAAGTGTAACAACACTGAATCCGCCCCGCCGCAGGCCTGTCACTCTGATTCTTTTTAAGGTTTCACCGTTTGAAATATCCCAAGATATAGACAAAATACGAACGATTGTAATTTAAATTATTGCGAAAAAAAATCAATCGATATATTTTGCATTAATTATTTTATATATCGTCACATACCGAGAAAACGTCGTATGCGGCTCCATAGGTAGTTAGTTTCAAAATAGACAAAAGGTACATCGCGTGAACAATTTACTGTGTTTCGATTTCAGTTACTATTATGGTATATATTTTGAAGAAATCCTAACATAACACCAAATTTTGTGATTTACAATGTCTAAAAAGCGTTTTCAATCTGCTGCGAGACTGCTAAAACAAAACTTATGGTGATATCTTCCGTTTTATATTTCAATTTTAATATTTTATAATGCCGCAATCAAGAAATTGGGTTGCGTATTCACCTCTTTATCATTTATTTCTTCACCGATTTTTATAATATTGTATTCTAACTTGTTTGTGATGAATGTAAATTAGAAAGATTCAGAAGATTTTAAAAACATACTTGCCATTTAGACTCGATGCATCCACCTCTCTCAGTGATGCATAATCGGACAAATAACTCCGCATGTCTTTTGATGTATAATAATAAACTGTCTTTTTCGCTTTCAAGCAGAGTTTCAGAAAGCTGAACTTTATGCGAGATAATGAACTGCAAGTAAATTTTGTATAATATTGATTTGAATAAATATAATTGTTCGAACTAAGTCATTATTAAATTTTAGGTTTATAAGTTACAGAAAATGCAATTTGACAGGAGCACAGAGAAGCTATGCTTATACTTTGGATACATAAAATAAAAATATTAATTTTCAATTCATTGACAAATTATTCAGATTTCCCCCTTATTTACTAACATTACTTTGGAATGATCTGTCAATGTATAATATTGCAACACATCATATAAATTATATTTATATTCATTCAAAAGCACGTTGATAATACGGCTATTAAGAAATGTAAATATCAAAAATAAGGCGGAAAAGATAAAATTTAACAAATATTTCTGTTTCTAATTACCTTTACGCCCCTCAAAAAAATTGTCCACGCTCTTGTGATAAGCTATGCTTATTCTAAAGATACAAGGACGACAACTTGTACTGATATTCATTTACGTTCATTCTATATTATTTGCAGATTTTCAACATTATAAATATTACTTATTCGGAATGATCTGTCAGTGTGCTATGTTGTATCTCATTATCTAAATCTTAACTAGTAAATTATTTATTAGTGTGTTATATTTTACCTTCAAGTTCTCTATAGTCTTTCCTTCTCATCCCAGAGACCTGAAAATATACATCTATAAATAACTTCAGCCAAAGACATTTTAGACATTATATATATAAATATAAGAACATGACAGATCATAACTAGGGAATAAACGATAGCGAAATAAGGAATATATTCCCAGATTCAAACGCTTAGGAACATAAGGCTACTAGCAATGGGGATACAGGCTGACTATAGTAGATTTACAATTGGTGGGATCTCATGTATATAGTAACCTTCGAAATTTTAGTTTTCGACACAAATCCCATTGTTAACCGGTACTAAAGGGTGTACGATTCCGGGTTATATTGATGCATATTGGTGCACTTGATTCTACTCACTCATATAATATCGTTATTTGAAACTTAATGCGATTTTAGTTCGAAACACATGTGAACACGAATGTCATGGTTAACTAGTACCAAAGGGGGTAAGATACACGATTAATCAAGTCAAGTCAAGTTTTTTTTTCCAACCAGTAATAAGTATCACAACCATAAAATAAGACACAGAGAAAATTTACACCGTTTTACTGGGGAAGGGACGTAGCGGGGAACCAAACTGGTTATCGAGCAGCGACACCAAAGTTCCTAATATCTAATTAAAAAAGTAAGAATTCTAGAGTTTTGAAACTACTATATCTTATATTGGCGGGGAGTGACGTATATGAAAGAGACCATTCAGTAGAAATTGTATAGGAGAGTTTATATTAATTAAGCTCTTCTCAATACACATGATTAGGCATAACATGACGTGACCCGCACTAACAAAGGGGAAAATAGGACACACATTTCTATTTCTCTATTTTTAAATAGACATGAACATGGATGGTATGATAACATAGGACTTTTACCAAGGGGATGAGAACCAAAAAGGAGTTTACACTTGGTTGAATATAATTTATACAGTATCGTTTTTGGAAAATTTAGTTGAAACACGAGTTCTTTAAGGTGTAAGATTAACGGCTATCTTAATTCACATAGTATGACTCACTCTTATAATATCATTATTGGAAATTTGGGACGATTCCAGTTTGAACTAGTTGGGAACATCATTGGCATGAATATCAACTGTGAACTACCCGAGCGTACAGGTCACAATGAGCCACAGTTACATTTAAAAAATTAGCCTGATTACTTTATATAGTATGTTAGTTAGTGTCAACTACCATTTGTATTCATCAGATTAATGAAAAAGACCAGGACTACGATTTCAAAAATGTCAGCAAGTTAAACAATAAGTTTTAATATTCGCATGGTTATTAAGTATGGGTTGTGTTTTAACCGAATTGCACTTAACGAGGCATAGTTCAAACTCTTCCAGTATCTCTGCAGATATACACTGCTGAACTAAAAGTATCACTATGAAAAAATTTCACTGTTGTCGTAATCACAACGTGACACCCTATTGCGGTGAAACACCTTTTATTTATGCTGGCCTAATAACCTTTAAATAGACTGACATTTCAAATAGTAATTGGCCTTTTGGTTTGGACGATTAAACGAAACGACAGCAGATGGACAACACAGCAGTTAGCCCCTGCGCTGTACTGACTATGTTATTATTCACCGGATATTGCTACAGTTAATTCGTAGGACAGAATATTTAATTCCGCGATTCTACGTAATGAGCATGGTTTGGTTTAACAGATTTTGCCATAAACAATTATGAGCGCGCATTGGTGCCCAAACTGACAAAAATAAGATCAATTTAATGCATTCCTGTATCTCGACTATTGGGCGGGAACAAAAAAAAGCTTAATTTTTATTTCTAAAACATGGCCCTAGCCTTATTCACCATAAACAATTATGAGCTCGCATTGGTGCCCAAATTGACAAAAATAAGATCAATTTGATGCATTCCTGTATCTCGACTATTGGGCGGGAACAAAAAAAAGCTTAATTTTTATTTCTAAAACATGGCCCTAGCCTTATTCACTGGGCCGACTCAATAGCCAGAATAAAACGGTAGTTGTGCGTATCATGTTATTATTTCATTTGACACACAAACCAAAACTGAGCTCATACTAAATATATTGAACATAATATTTATCTGTAGATTTCCCGAAAAAAATACAATATATCATTTATTTATACTATAGACATCTAAAATGAAAAGATTTCAAATGATTTGGTTACATACTTGCTTTTCAGACTTGATAGGCCTCCATCTCACTCGGTGATGAAAAGCTGGCACTTGACGAAATGATAAATTGTCCTGTCAACTTTCAAGCAATGTTTTAAGCTGAAAATCAATATATATGTCATGATTTTGTGCAAGCCAAATCTAAATTTGATTCAAACTAAATTTCGTTGAGCCAACTATGTCATTAAGTAGTTAATTCACACAAATGCTATTTGACAGAGACACTGCAAAGCAAAAAATATACGTTGATTTCAATAAAATACGTAACGGGTAAATTTAGACGAATAAAATTTATTCAGGATTGTCATTAAATTTCAAATATTATAGATTACCATAGAAATGGCTTTTCATCGACTCTACAGTTACAGGTATATGTAATCATTCAATTTCATAAATTCAGCTTAATATTTTACAACATATCAGGTGTAGTTTTCAAACTGCACGAGTTGCAAATATTACAATAACAGTAAAATGCCCAATGAACTTTTATAACTGTTTCCTGGAATATATGGCTAATTACCTCTGATCAGTAACTCGTAGAATTATCACATTGTTCACGGTGGGGATCGCAAAGTGGAGATCGCTATCCAGCAGAGAAGCGAGCAACGAATTTTAGGGGTCGCAAAGAGTACACCAATTTGATACAAGGTACTATATTTATAGTACTATTTCGGACTTCTGCTTCAAAACACAATTATTAAAACTTGTGCAAAATCTAAATCTTAAATTTCGATAGAATGCACAGGATAAAATAAGCGGCATAACAATGTTGGCTCGCATCGAACTATTTATCATTTTAAACGTGAACGTGGGTCTTACTTTTTTGGAATTTTGATTCGAAAGACAATTATTAAAACTTGTGAAAATATAAATCTCGAGGGAAAACACACGAGCAAATATGTGGCATAACGATGCCGACTTTGATCGCAAGACCCGAGACGCGGTGCGCTCGCATCTAATTGTTTAGCATTCTAAACGAAAACAGTGGTGTACAGGAATAAAATAGGCGAAAAAGTCAAACAAAATGTTTAAATGATATTTACTTGTATTATTCCTCGTTCGTTACTTTGTGTCTTTGAATCTTCAACCTTTAATAGTTTTGCATCTGAAAAAAGTTAAAACATTGATAAATAAACTGTCGCAGAACTGTAGCTAGCATATTCAATGAACAGCGGGGCTGAATCTATCGGATTTTCTGCACAAAGCTCCCGCCACATTTTAAAGTGACATATTAGTAAATATCAATTTGGGGGTAGGAATGATTTAAAAATTTGAATTTACAGCACAATCTGCATTCCTAACTTAAACTACCAAGATGGCGCACAACCTGAACCCTAACCAGGTACACATACTGTGTTCAGGTTGTGCGCCATCTCGGTAGTTTAAGTTAGGAATGCAGATCGTGCTGGAAATTCAAGATGACGCACAGCTTGAACCCTAACCAGGTACACATACTGTGTTCAGGTTGTGCGCCATCTTGGTACGAATACAATGGGAGCACCCTATACACAAAAAAATATGAAAGTGGAAAGGCTACGCGAATCTCTAATAAACCATTGATTTTGCGCTACATTTGCGAAAGTTTTGAAAGTTATGCAATACATTCATGTAAATCTTGTCCTGTTGAATGCAGCTTACGTAGTGACGTAGATTAGTATATTACGTTTAAGTTTCCTAGAAACGATGGAACCCGATGTTAGTGAGTTCGATACAAAAGAGAATCACCCAATAATCTAGACTTCTGTATTAGGTTAATAATTCCAATTCGTATAGGCCCGAAAACCTCTAATTTACCACTTATACAGTAGAAAAATGAAAGCAATAAGTATAAAAAAACATTTAGCTCACCTGAATATCGTTTCGAACTCGCTGTCATAACCCAACAGTCAGCTTATCCATACATCTTACACAAAATCGAACCTCATCCTACGACGAACATCTGTGACTGCGATGTCGCTTGTGGTTTCCCGCGCACAAATATTTGACGAAAAAAGCTAACTGATTGTTAGTAATCAAATATTTTTAACTGATTACTTTAATTACTCCAGGTTGCCGTTATGACCCGATCACGCTTCTAACGCGTGATCTCAAAGTTGCAGAATGAAGATGACGGTTGGGATTTGCTTCATACATTTTCTGAACGCATAATACCTAGTTCATAGTATTTTCGGGGATGTTTATCTCGGTGACCGTACATTTCAACCCACGTACATTTGAACCCATGTGTATATCCGCGGGTTCAATCTATATGCGGGTGCTAAAACCCATGGGTTAGGGTTAGTATGGGTTCAGATAACCGTAAAACAAAAAAATCCATAAGTGCAATAGTACGCAGGTGCAATTGTCGTGGGTTCAAATGTACACGGGTTCAAACGTAATGGAACCGTTCATCTCAGATCTCACATTTTTACATCAGTGACGGGAGCTTAGTACAAAGAATCCAGCATTTCCATTATATTTGTCTTTTCGTATTTGTCGAGTAAACGCGCACGTGGATGTCATCAAAAATGTAACTTTCCTTCCACTCAATGAAAGAATAATGGCGTGTTTAGCGTTATATCAATGCATTCTCTAAATTGACGTACAAATCTTAGCTCATTGACTTTCGCAGCCAAGAATGTTTTCATACAATAACGTGCCGGCGATGTCCTTAAAGGTGGAGTCACAATGTGACGTTGTTTCGATGCCTACCCCTACAGTAAAGGTAATTTCTCCGCCCAAACCAAACGGCAGAGACATAACATCAGCAACAGCATTAATCACGGTTCTATGTGAAGTAAATACGGTAATTGACTGCTCAATACAAGTGCATACCGACGACAACGACTGATTCACATATTTGGTGTTATGGAGCTCGTGAAGAGATAGACTGTTATTTACGGAGCCCCACAATAAGAACGTAACCAAAACAATGTGTTACTTACCGATTGATATTAATGAGTGATTTGAAATTACTCTATTTAATAACTCGGATGTATTTGTTGCTTCTTAAATTTTATTAATGTCATTTTGAGTAAACGAATAGTTAACGGAGACTCTAGTTCTGTATGAAGCACTTTGAGTCTGTCTCTAAAGTAGACTTCTTGGTAAAAAGCGATCATGATACAGGTATGTACGGCCATAAAGAACAAACCTGAGATTTCGTCATCCAGCGTAAGGGTATAGACGTATATTAATGTGTTTAGTATCTATGTCAGCCAGTGCACTGCAGTTAACTACGTTTGCGTTGAGTGGCGCATTGTGCTAAGCCAGTGTTTCCCAACCCGAGTCCGCGGTCTTAAATGAGAACGCGGAGCGTTCGAATGAGTCCGCAACGAGCCAGAAATTCACTGCGCGCCGCAAACGTTTTGGCGAAACTTAACTATCAGCCAAGTTACAATTTACGTTAGAATTTACATAAAACATAGCAACTTTATTCACATAACAATAGTCAAGTCAATAATAATTGGTTACTGAGTAGGACTGGGCATATGTTCGAATATTCAACTATTAGAATAGCAATTTACTATTCAAAAATTTGGTGCCAGGTGACGCGACAGGTCACTCGCGCGTCGCTTCATTGAACGATGAGATTTCACAACTCGCTTGCGGATTTCCGACGAAAACAAGAGTCTGCTGTGCACAAGCGTCGATAGATACCTAAGTGGTGTTTCTCGCGAGTTCGAACAACGAGGAATAAATAATTTTTTTTTTTTTGGTAGGTGGTAATGGTGGCGACCCAAATTTCCTAAATTGAAAAGCGGCCAGACAAAATACTGAAAATGAAACGGAGAGCCCATAATTTTTTGTTTCATGGTGGTCCGCGACCAATTGAAAACACTTTTTTAGGCAATTTTCCCTTTGTATTCTTCGCTTTACTGCTCCCACATTGGTACGTGCAGTACTGCCGTAGGTGTTGTACGAACAGCTCAAATTTGTAGAATTCACAAAAATACGAATCAAAATATAATCGGGCACTTTACCACGCATTTTTGTGTCCACGGACTGTCATGATATTTTCTGAGTACCATTGCTTTTATTTCGTCAACACAAAGTTAAAATGACCACAATTAAATTAATAATAAAGCAAGTCGACGAATATGTATTTTTGATTTACAAATATACTTTAAATATATTTTTATTAAGTACTAAAGCAAGTTCTTTCTGGAAATTTATAGCAGATAGTAAGATTTTTCTAACAGCGATAACAAATTCGCAAGATCGCAAAAAATATGTATCAAAACTAAATATAATCGGGCAATATATGCTCACATTATTATGTTCGAAGATTGCCGTGGCATTTTAAAAAACTAATGCTTTCATCTTGTCGTAAGTCGACGCAACCGCAAATTACTATGAACACAAATAAATTAAAATAAAAAGACATTTTAAATTCTCGTCGTTGTCATGGATTGAATGTTGTGCGACAGAAAAGGCCATTGTTGAAATTTGTTAAAATTATGTTGTGCTTGGTTTTATTGCCCCCTGCAATAAACGCACCTTGAGTCCGCAAAGGTTTTCGCCGGTGAAAAAATAGTCCGTGACCAAAAAAGGTTGGGAAACGCTGCTTCAGAAGACATGGATACCAAACGGAATTATATGGCCATGGAAGGTTAGATGTTTCGCAAACAATTTTCTCTTATTCGATATAACTGGCCTTACTTTGTTTTAACGTCACATCTCAATATCTAAAAACGCCTAAAATTTCTCCTGGTTCAAAAGTCTAGTATAAATAAGTATGTTTGTTCAAAATTTGAAAGATTTTACAGATTATCATCCCTTAGTGTCGTCATCAAAATTATTTTGTCAT
The DNA here is from genome assembly GCF_964204865.1 of Styela clava. Classification (NCBI taxonomy): domain Eukaryota; kingdom Metazoa; phylum Chordata; class Ascidiacea; order Stolidobranchia; family Styelidae; genus Styela; species Styela clava. The sequence goes on along the minus strand of NC_135257.1, from coordinate 8,824,237 downwards.
CTACGTAACCAATGTTCATACACTGGTACAAATATCTAAAAAAATATTGATGTTCTAAACCTCACCTATATATAAATGAATATGCAACGGGTAATAACGGATGGTCACCATAAAACGGATCCAGACTAGTAGGGGAATCGATTAGGTAATAGATTAGATTTTATAGCACAATACGTACAAGCGAGCAATGTGGTATTTTTGAAAATAAATAAAAGGCACTCTATAATCAGCCCATCGGTATTTGAGAAAAACCAAGATGAATAGATTTCAATCATCGAACAGTTATCATTTCTTTTCAAAAAACATGAATCATAGACAAAGCGCCCACTGATTTGGCGACTGTATACGGACTCGACTCGAATTTGCGAAATACAATGCAATACTAGTTGTCGAAAAGTTTGGATCGATAGATGCATTATCACTGAATAACGACAAGTTGAGGGGAAAGGCAATTTACTCTCCATTGTGCCCGAGTTCAGGCTCTTCTTGGTCTTGGTCCATTTTGAGTTTATTTTAACTCGATATTTTGTATTATAAATTAGGCAAATGACTGACTGGAACTTGTTGATGAGAGACTTGATATTAAAGTTAGTCATGAGCTACAACGTTTTGTTTGGGTACACCTGGTGATAAAAAGTTAAGTTGGCGGGACTAATGCATAGTGGGGTAAATGTAGTTTTTATTCAGCGAATAAGAAATTCCCTTGCGACGTACATCTTACTACCAAAATGCTTTGAAAAACGTCTGTCAAGTGTCCCTCTGTACCCCACTTGTGGGGCACATCCGGACAGACCCTGGGGCACAATGGGTCAGTCTGTCAAACTTCAACGAAGTATGCTCTAAAAAATAAGCAATTAATCAGCATACTCGTCTAAAGAACAGGGAGACTTCAAATTTGAAGATTTAATATTTTTAAAATCAATGTTCAACTGAAATAGTTCCAATATTTTGACAAAAAAATTTGTAAACAAATTTGATTATTTCCTAAAATCTAAATCGAATCTAAATCTGAAAATATTATTGATTCTGGAATATATTCCATATTGGGCCATGGGTCGAAAGAAACCCTAATCTTACACAAAATATACCGCATCTCTAGGTCTCTGAGCACTTATTGTATCAAACACTCTCGAATTTTGCCCTGTAGGGCATGTCCCACTGAACCCCGGTCCATTGTTCCCCATAGGAAACAAATATTTTCAGACCATCCCACGGCGAAATTAGGAAGGTACATCCACTCGCCAAAGTTAAGAATATTTTACAGTGGACTAAAGCTGAAATATATCAGACGGTGGTTTGTCATGTTGGAAAGACTCAAAAAGAAGAAAGAAAAAACTGGAACGGTGAAATTTTAGTCTCAACCTCCCAAAACAAATTTCACCTCATAGCTTGCGCCGCTCTACCCGTCCGTTGTCCGTTCGCGGGGACGTTGTAACTCACCGAAGGGCGGATTGAAACATCGAACCGCGGACAGGATTGCGGATATAGTATCAGTGCGAGATCTGATTTTCCACTGTGCCCCATGTCCCAACGTGCCCCATCTTCCCCTACAATATTGGTTATAACCACATTTATTTATTAGCACATTTGATCTGTTTCTGGCACTGAGCAAAAGCATGTTCCGGCCACAGAAATGGGATGATTAAATGTCATTCAAACTAAACAATATTATTTTCACGATGCCTAACCCCGAATAATAATAATGTTTTCAAATGAAACTTCACAGCACCTATGGAATCGTTTGTAATATTTTTATTACTTGACAATGAACAACTTCCGAAAATATTTCATCTAAAGATTTAGATCAGGGGTGTGCAATCTTTTTTATTTGCGGGCCAAATACAAGTAACTGGGTGAAGCCGCGGGCCGCACCTTCATTTAATTTAGGCTTTCTGGTAGTTGCAAGCACAAAAATTGCCTATATGTGCTATTGATCTTACGGCATTATTAGGGGTTCTTGCAGAAATAGTAGATTTAAAACGCATAAACTTCTGAAGAAACTGCTATTTAAATTTTTTGTCACACCGACTTCAAACGAATGCAGTGAGAAACACGTTTTTGTAATATAAATCGTGTATTTTGCAACAAAATTTTGCTAGCTTGTTTTGCTAATATGACTGGTATGGGCTTTGCGACGAAAAAGAATAAATACTCGTTTTGCGGGTACACCATTCGAAATTGTTATTTCTCCGCGGGCCGCACAACTTCTTCTTGCGGGCCGCATTTGGCCCGCGGGCCGCAGATTGCACAACCCTGATTTAGATGAAAAATACCACTGAGAAATAAATTCTTTAAAAGAAGTTGAAATATTATTAAATCTTAATCAGTGCTGGGTTCAAAAATTTAAAATTGGGTTTTCTCTCGTATCGCCCCACCATCAACAGGTTCTACGGAACGCCAAATATAATCGTAATCGTTAACTACGGTGTTGCATTTGTTTAACGTCTAAAACAAGAACGCGTTCATTCCAATAACGAGTTCGCACGAACCCGCTGAATCGTACCACGAATCTTAATCGCAATTATATTTTCGGGTTTTCCCAAGATATATTGCTTCGAAGTCCTACTTTACAATACTAGGCTTCAAAATCACAACTGAAAGAACAATATTTTAGATATTTCAATATGCTTTGTATGAATAAAAAAAAACGTAATGCTCAAAAAATCAAATAAAAACAACGATACCACGCAGCAAGTTTTTAATATTATGACGGTATAAAATTGGCACGGATATAATTTAAAGGAAAACTCAGTCACGAAGGAGAAAAATTTTGTTTCATTCCCGAAGCTAATTTTATTTTAACCATAATATATATATTTACTCATTTCTTCGGACTAAATCCCATAACGATCTCATGATTCATAACGATGTCAATAACGTTCGGGATAAAAGCTGTCAATGTTCATATATCTCAAGTTTAGTAACGTTTCATGTCAGACATCTTTGTATGTAAAATATATTGTTGACATATTATTAAAAGTTGTATATTTATATATGGGTCGTAAATACAATTCCTCGCATAATTTGATGAAAGATATTACAAGATCTGATTCAGATTATAATCAAAGGGGTGAAGAGCTCTTTTTAAGCCAAATATAACAATGATTGGAAATTAGAGCAAAACTTGAACTATTCACTTAATTGCCGCTGTATGGAGTATCGTTACAACATTTGCGCTGGCGCTACCAGTACTAATATTAAGCTTCATGACCGATATCAAGAGTTGTAAATATGATTGGCCTCAAACTTGTTTCGGGATGCATCATTTTGCCCACCAAAGAAGTAGTGAGGCACATCGGCTTAAAACTTCGATGGTTAACAGCAGCAGCAATCAGGGCAACTTTTTTGAATAAATCCATTTCTTCAATTTGTTTATGATTCTTACAGCAGGGGTCGCCAACTTTTGATGTTACGTTATTCTGTTATTCTTCACGGAGCCCCACAAATAAATTTGGAAATATTAATATTCCTGAGTAAGTTAAAATTACTTTGGGCTAATGACAATACATACTTTAAGTAATTTAAATGCTCAAACCTTTTTATCTAAATATCACAGATAAAGTATATATATTGGGGCTGTAAATTTGAAAACTTGACAAACACATTAATGAACTCGGGGTCGAACCCTCTCCCTTTTGATATTTTTAGAAGACTGAAGAAGTTGCTCATAACATGCGCGATTGCATTTTGTCAAAATCGCCGATTGTTTTCGTCAGCGTGGCGTATTTTTTAGACCGTAAACATCTTTATGTGGATGTTTATTCTCACTTAATCACAAATTTTCCTTGCTTGTATTGTTTCCCGAGGACGACGATAATTACTTTTTTGTTCTCGTGCGGAATTGTGAGTTCAGTATGGAAAACGAGTTAGTATATTATAATCATCGGCGACGAGATGCTAAAAATAGTTAATACAGAGGTGAATGGCAACCAAAATTTCTTGATTGAAAAGCGGTATTATAAAACATTAAAACCAAAACGGAAGATAATATGATAAGTTTTGTTTTAACGGAATCGCGACAGATTAAAAATAATTTAGTTTAATAGATAATTTAAATCACAAACTTTGATGTTATGTTAGGTTATCTATGAAGTTATATCATGCGAGTTACCTAAATCGATTCAGTTGTGCGCTCGATGTACCTCTTTATCCATTCTGAAACTACCGATAAAGCCAAATGCTACTTTTTTCAGTCGCGATGCGATGCAATACAAGTTTATTAAACAATTTGTTATTGCGAACAAAATACATTTGTTGTTTCTCATTTGATGTCCGCGGATTGGCGAGGTAATTCTGGTTTGTAATGATTTTATATTGTCGTAAGTCAACGCATCCGCAGGTTCCATTGAACACAATGAAGCCAATAAACAAGGAATTTGAACATGCAGGCATCGGTCAAGTATTGCGCAATTGTAAATTGTACTCATTGATATTTAAACACCGCTGAGATAACAACTCAAATTTGATGAATCTCCACATCGCAAAAATATGATTCAAATCTATTTATAGTTGGCAGTTTGACACTTATTTTATGTTATTTTAGAATAGTAATAGTATTCCTCATTTCATTAATCGTAATCTCGACTCAAAGACAAGTAACGATAAACACAATTAAATTATTATGACAAGACAGTTTAAATGCTCGCAACGGCCATGGATGGAAACTCGTTATCCACTGACAAAGTTTTTTTTAACGAGTGGCCTAATCGCGAATAATAGTGCCTGGTAATTTCCAATTCCAATTTTGTACTCTCCCCTCTTCCTTTTAAAAATCCTGACCTCGCTTCTGCTTGTAGATCATGTCATACTTAAATCACCGCCTCGTTGCCATATTACGACCTTGCTGGTGTCAAATTTTATTAATGATGTATTCGCTTCTTTGAACAGTTACAGAATAGTCGAATCCGTATTTTGACAAGTAATAGAGTAGCTCGCGGAGCCCCTAGGTTCGTCTCACGGAGCCCTGGGGCTCCGTATGGAGTACTTTGAGAAACTATGTCTTACAGGACCCGATATTTAACCTAGAACTTTGCTGTTTACTTATAGTAAGACACTTTCTAGCTCATTTCGCACACTTTCCTCAGTGTTCTTCAAAAATCCCTCATTTCCTGAAAACTTAGTCGACCTTTCGTAAACCAAAAGTCCTGGATAATTAGATAGAATCAAATTCTTGAAAATAAATTTTCGTGGTAACCTACCTATAAAGTAGATAGTAAATATGGAAAGTATTTTAAACAAAGTATATCAAACGAACAATAAAATTGGTGACTTAAAAGTATTTACGGTAGATATGTTTCGGATTGTGATATAACGAATCACCGATAATATGTAAAGCATTAATAAGCGTTCCTGCGGCATTGCGACAAATTTTGTTACTTCGTCCGAGTGCCCGACTTTCATTTGATGGCTTTTGACTTATTCCCACTTCCACAATGAAGCGATCGCATAAGACCATACAAAAGTTAAAAATAATGCGTTTCAGGCCTGCCGAAATCTACGTCACTATTCTAAAAGAAACATTCTAATATAGCCTATGTCTGAATATTTATTTTCTACATTGTTCTATAATAAAATGGGTAGATAATTATAAGTCCTAAGAACCGTCAGATAGATAATAAAATATTTGCGTTGTTGCATTATTTCGTTGAGAAATCGTAAGCACTCATAACATCTGAGCATTGAGAATTATTTAGAGTCGATGTCACGTTCAAATCAATCAAAGTATTCCTAATGTCATAAAGGTAGTTTTCCGATGGATATGGGGTTGGTGTGTACAATTCGATTCACTGAATCCCTGCGAGATGTTGACTATGTCATTATTTACATTGTATTTTAAAATAAGCTTAAACCATATGGAGAACCACGGCCTCTCGTTCGGTTACCATTCCATGTCGGGTATGGGATTAGTTAGTTATTTGTCTTCGGTACCATGGACCTGATGGTGGAGGATAGGGATTTGTTCAAAGAGAATTGTTTTAAAACAATTGTTTGAAATCAAGTTTTTTTTTTGCCTGTTTTGTTCAAAATGGATGTACTATTTGATTTTTTTGTATTAAATAGGTTGAAAGAAAATGGATGTAAAACTTGCCAAGCGCTTCTTATTTGCAATGAATCCTTCGAAACGCCGCAAATATCGATAACGGCTCATACACACCTTCTCAAGCTGTAGTTCAGTGCGATCGCAAACGTGGTTGGCGCAGTAAGACGTAACCGATAAGTTATTACGTGAGCTTGTATTGTTCCCCGAGGACGACGATAATTACTTTTTTGTTCTCGTGCGGAATTGTGAGTTCAGTATGAAAAACAAGTTAGTATATTATAATCATCGGCGACGAGATGCTAAAAATAGTTAATAAAGAGGTGAATGGCAACCAAAATTTCTTGATTGAAAAGCGGTATTATAAAACATTAAAACCAAAACGGAAGATAATATGATATGTTTTGTTTTAACGGACTCGCGACAGATTAAAAACGCTTTTTTAGATATTTTAAATCACAAACTTTGATGTTATGTTAGGTTGTCTATGAAGTTATATCATGCGAGTTACCTAAATCGATTCAATTGTGCGCTCGATGTACCTTTTTATCCATTCTGAAACTACCGATAAAGCCAAATGCTACTTTTTTCAGTCGCGATGCGATGCAATATAGGTTTATTAAACAATTTGTTATTGCGAAAAAAATACATTCGTTGTTTCTCATTTGATGTCCGTGGATTGGCGAGGTAATTCTGGTTTGTAATGATATTATATTGTCGTAAGTCAACGCATCCGCAGGTTCCATTGAACACAATGAAGCCAATAAACAAGGCATTTGAACATGCAGGCATCAGTCAAGGATTGCGCAATTGTAAATTGTACTCATTGATATTTAAACACCGCTGAGATAACAAATTGATCATTTTGATCGTGAAACCAAACGCTCAAACGGGATGGCGACTTTACGTAATTTGTAACTTCCTTTCCGTAACTTGAAATAATTACGTAATTCCCTAAATTACGTGCAAGCCTAGTCCCTAGGTTTTCGCCGGTGAAAAAATAGTCCTTGACCAAAAAAGGTTGGGAAACGCTGCTTTAGAAGAAATGGATATCAAACGGAATTATATGGCCATGGAAGGTTAGATGTTTCGCAAACAATTTTCTCTTATTCGATATATCTGGCCTTACTTTGTTTTAACGTCACATCTCAATATCTAAAAACGCCTAAAATTTCTCCTGGTTTAAAAGTCTAGTATAAATAAGTATGTTTGTTCAAAATTTGAAAGATTTTACAGATTATCATCCCTTAGTGTCGTCATCAAAATTATTTTGTCATCTACGTATCAATTGTTTATACACTGGTACAAATATCTAAAAAAATATTGATGTTCTAAACCTCACCTATATTTGAATGAATATGCAACGGGTAATAACGGATGGTCACCATAAAACGGATCCAAACTAGTATGGGAATCGATTAGGTAATAGATTAGATTTTATAGCACAATACATACAAGCGAGCAATGTGCTATTTTTGAAAATAAATAAAAGGCACCCTATAATCAGCCCATCGGTATTTGAGAAAAACCAAGATGGATAGATTTCAATCATCGAACAGTTATCATTTCTCTTCAAAAAACATGAATCATAGACAAAGCGCCCACTGATTTGGCGACTGTATACGAACTCGACTCGAATTTGCGAAATACAATGCAATACTAGTTGTCGAAAAGTTTGGATCGATAGATGCATTATCACTGAATAACGACAAGTTGAGGGGAAAGGCAATTTACTCTCCATTGTGCCCGAATTCAGACTCTTCTTGGTCTTGGTCCATTTTGAGTTTATTTTAACTCGATATTTTGTATTTTTGTATTACAAATTAAGCAAATGACTGACTGGAACTTGTGGATGAGAGACTTGATATTAAAGTTAATCATGAGCTACAACGTTTTGTTTGGGTACACCTGGTGATAAAAAGTTAAGTTGGCGGGACTAATGCATAGTGGGGTAAATGTAGTTTTTATTTAGCGAATAGGAAATTCCTTTGCGACACACATCTTACTACCAAAATGCTTTGAAAAACGTCTGTCAAGTGTCCCTCTGTACCCCACTTGTGGGGCACAATGCGTCAGTCTGTCAAAGTTCAACGAAGTATGCCCTAAAAAATAAGCAATTAATCAGCATAATCGCCTGAAGAACAGGGAGACTTCAAATTTGAAGATTTAATATTTTTAAGATCAATGTTCAACTGAAATAGTTCCAATATTTTGACAAAAAATTTTATTGTTTCCTAAAATCTAAATCTGGAAATATTATTGATTCTGGAATATATTCCATATTGGGCTATGGGTCGAAAGAAACCATAATCTTACACAAAATATACCGCATCTCTAGGTCTCTGAGCACTTATTGTATCAAACACTCTCGAATTTTGCGAGAAGTTTTTGTTAAATTGTTCAAACATCTTAATTAACTGTTAATCTTGATAGCAAACATGGGGAGCAGGGGGGGGGGGGGGGGGGGGGGCTGACTGTGATGGTCGTATCGCTCCCCAGTCTATACCGAATAACTGTGTGTTTTGTATATAATTTTTATTGATTCAATGCTTGTATTCTGGTTGACAAAATAAATCTCCCTCTCGTAATCAGTCATGTTTTTTAACCTAGTTACGAGACCGGTATTGTACCATTATAGGTTGGAGATATTCATCTTTTTTGTATACCGGTACCGTACAACTTCTCCTGCCTATTGGCAAGATGGCCAACATTTTTGTTCGTAGGCCCATTTCAGTATTTACTAAATAATTTAGTTTTCACCTCTTGCAGCCTTGGTACGGTACCGGTAGTCTAAATAACACGTCAGCATGCCTTCAGTAAATGATTGCTAGCTGTACAGGTATAAATGCGTAAAACCAGTAAACAAACGTGATAGAAATGGTACGGGTTATAGATTGTCAATGTTAAACGCTTCCAGTACCGGACGGATACGGTCACGGACCCAAAGCGACATTAGGGCCGCATTTGCAGCGCATATCCCACAGAGCACGGCGCGTTGGCAGAATCTCATGGTCTAGTGAGAATGACGTCATCGGAAACACCGCGCTCATTAAAATTTGAATGAACGATTATCAAAAATCTTGAACATGTTTATCATGATAAAAATATCCAAATAGATGTAAAAAATATTCTATCCTCAAAACTGCTCACGTATACAATGAAAGATATCTAGAAAATTACAAAAAATGCAAATTTCTGCTCTGGTGATCACATTCCCCATAAGAGCTAATGTTAAAAAAAAAATTTTACATCACTTTTTTTTTGCGCGTAGGATGGGTTTTTAATGAATAAGGTCTATTATTACGTCATATTGCTGATTTATGATTGTTACGGAAATAAACAAGGAAATCGATGCTCGAGGAACCCATTTTTCTCGTCATAGCGATCCCGATATAAAATAGATCGCTAGCGTTAACTCAGTGGTTCCCAACCTTTTTTATGTCGCGGCACACTATACAGCTATTTAAATATTCGGGGCACACCTATCACAAAACAGGAACATTTCCTACTCTTGAAGCCATTTAGCTGTAAAATAATAAAAAGCATAGAAGATCAGATAAGAGAAATTTTATTCTTGGTATTATAACACATCCTGTATTTAAAATGGATGGTTAATAGTTACCGATATTATAACTGTTTTCTTGCAATATTGTACACGAGACCCATCTTAGGAGCACCTCACATTGTTGTAAGAGATGCGCGGCCGCACGGGTAATACGAGACGAGAATACGTTTTGGTTTTTCTCGCCCTTCCCCTGAATGTAGCCTTATTATTATCACAAGTATTCTCACTTTTGCACAACCTAATTCATTTTTGTTACAATCTAATGTTTCTCCCATTGCCAAAATCATTCAACGGTGTGATTGTCGGCACTAGCGAAAGAAATGAAAGAGGCAAACAAACCGTATTTCATTACAACAATTAATTATTCTCGCTAAAAACACTAAATAGGTTTAGGGTTGTTATAAACAAATTTCACCGATGAACGAATCTTTTCACGTTATGAATTTCGTGCAAGGCCCGAGCATAATTTGGTGGCAAATATTGTAGCATTTACTATGTCCAAACGCTCATTCGACTTTTCAGACCGCAGAAACTATCCGAAAAATAACCGTTTCTGGGTTCGAGATATGAAATAATCGTCAATTTCACCACGCTTTAGTGGAGTAGTGTAATTTACCAAATTTAATGAAGGATTTATTATTAAGTTTTATTGCATCAGTGTTTGTGCTACTACGCGTTTTGCCTGATTACTGGCGTGATTACAGATCGCAAGGATGGGCAAAATAGAATATTTTTATCGAATCGAATAATTCGAATATTTTTAACGAATTGTCGAATATCGGATATTTTTAATATATACAAATACAATGGCAGGCATTCCAATGTTGATGAGCTATTTCCGCCCGTCCGCTCTTTTTTTACAAGAACTAATTCTTACTCAACGTTTGGTTTTATATTCCTGGGAGAACTATGCGTTCATATGGGCGACATATTAGGCCGCGAGCCGAGGCCCTGAAAAACGCCTAGAAAGTGAGTTTCGTAGCGCACATCAGGTAACTACCTGAAAATGATTTTAAAATGTTCCTTAAAAATTTAGTAACAAATATTGCCTTGTTCCCACTTCCAAAAGTTGCACGTTTTACGGAAAAGACGCTTTTACTACAAGAAATATGTGCTACGATCTGTCCTATATTCTCTACATTTTCGGCACTGAACAATGACTTCTGCATGACGTAACAATTGAATTAAACCAGCTGTTAGCGAGCGGATGAATATTAGTTATTTCTGCTCGACCTTGCGCTGAGTTGGGCAGGCTTTCCATAGCCCTGTTTAGTTATTATTAGTTAAGTTATGCTAAGACGTTGTTGAAAAATGTATAAGTAAATTATTAAACACTTGTAGATCCTTACCACGGATATGGGCTGTGAGACGAAACCATGAAAACGCCCAGAAAATGAGTTTCGTAGCGCACATCTGGTAACTAAATAAATTCTTCAGTTTTGTGTGAAAACGAACATAATGAACGCATAACATCTTGTTCCACAATCCTGGTGCGAAATTGAATATAAGAGGTTCCCGGAAATTCAATAACCATAAGTTTACAACGCATACATAAGAACTATACAATTCGAGAGCCCTACAGCACACTAACACAAATGTATTCCTGTAATGTTTTGCCTGACCAAAATCGGACTTCCTCAGTCAATCATAATTTATTAGGTAGATTACGAAAAATATGGCATACATGTAACCAACAACAAAAAATACTTTAATTGTGTGACAGGAGTCGGGAGTGACCTCGAAAGCAGCGACACCAACAACGCTGATTCACATTTGAGAATAAATTTTATGTAATAACCACAAGCAGTTTACAACAAGAACAGCATAAAAAGCTACATCCATTTTATAGAAGCTATCAAGTATCAAACGTATTTATTTTTAAGCAATGAAGTCGCAAATTAACATCGTGAGCACGAAAACACAAATAAATCAGTTATTTCTCACTTAAAAATTTACCGCAAAAGTCAAGAAAATTAAATGAATGTACAATATGTACATAACATAGTGAACAGAAATATTACAATTTACAATTAATCTTTTTTTAGTTTATGTGGTTATGTATTTGAACAAAGGCAATAATATTTCTAGAAACAGGACTACGACACTAACAAATGTCCAAAAAAAAAAAAATGTATGATACTTATTAAATCAACTGTAATATCTAATTCACTTTCTTCTGAATTGTTTTTGAAATCCACTATCTCAAAAATCGACTTTTCCTCTATAGGTGTACTGTGATTTCTGCAGTCAATACAAAAACAAAAATCTGTGCAATTTAAGTTGATTTTGGCACACTTTCATAAATTATTTTGACTATTTTTCTTTGCAGTTTGCCAACTCAAGAACTGATTTGAGGGCCACATGCTTCTTCAGTGAATCATTGTTGGGTGGAGAGTATAATCCTTATGTTTGACAGTGTTAAATAGACGTGCCCTGGTATCATTTACATTCTTCATATCCTCTTCAAATTCCTCAGCTTTATTTATTAATACCTCGTTAACCTCAAAAGATCTTCATAGTCGAGGGAAAAAAATGAATTGAAAATCTCAATGAAGTCTCCAACATGAATTTGATGGGCAGTTCCAATTGCAGAAAAGTGCTAAAGTATTTCAATATGAATAGCCCATCTAAGCTGTTTGCAACTATTATGATTCTCATATACCTTTAAGCATCAAGACTTCTTGTTTAATCCATTTTATAGCACTGATAGCAGCAGGGATCAGAGCCTGCGTTAGGTCGGATTGGTGGAACATTGCCGTTTTCTTTTGTAGTACAGTATCTAAAATAAGGAAGAAAATAATATTTGGAGCAGCATGATTTTAAAAATACCCCTAAATACTAACTAATACCTTGAATACATAATGCATTTTATCTGATGTACTAAATGAGCGTATATATGCTCATTGCATGTTCTACAGTCCAGCAGTGTTTGCATACCATTACTAGACTATATCTACACTAAATTTTGATATATCACAGTCTGAAATGTCCTATTACAGTATGAGTATGGACTATAGACTATATTTTGAAACATCAACTGTTTGTCTACAACTTCATTTCTCACCTCTCAATCATTTCCAATGCTACCTTTCTTTCCACTCCGGCATAACTTATCATTGCTTCTCAGGTTCTTGTCGACTCTATGAATTTAGATTTAGACCAACCGACATTAGTAAAATTGATTAATTTCTTCTCTTTCACACAACCGTGCATTACAGAAACAGCCATTCATTTCTATTTCCAAATATGCTGTGGCCTATATAGTAGTATAAGTCTGCTGAATAGTCATTAAATTAATCATAAACATTTCATGCAAGCCAGAAAATATCGTTGTTTGTGACATATTATTCTAGGTCTAGCCTTCCTTGGAGTTACCGCACCGTACCTATTTAACAACGTCTTATGAGCTAGTGCTCAACTAAAATTGCTATTTATGGCAAGGATATACAAGTGTTTAATATCTTACCTATACTTTTCAACACCTCCTTAGAATAACTGGACTAATATTACCGGTAACTGAAAAAAACTATGGAAAGGCTACTCAACGCAAAAGCGAGCAGTTGAGTACATCTGATATTCATCCGACCACTGGGGATCCACCTACAGCTGACTAACTTGACTGTTACGTCGTGCAGAAGTCTGCGTTCATTGGCCCATGATACCGGAAAAGCAGAGAAAATAGGACAGATGGTAACACATATTTATTGTAGTAAAAGCGTCTTTTCTGTAAAACGTGCAACTTTTGGAAGTGGGAACAAGGCAATATTTGTTACTAAATTTCTAAGGAACATTTTAAAATCATTTTCAGGTAGTTACCTGATGTGCGCTACGAAACTGAAAGATAAATGGCCTCGGCTCGCGGCCTATATGTTAAAGGCGGCTATTAAAGAGTGAATTCGGGATTTTATTCTGATTTTTATTTTTTACGCCGGTTTTGATCTTTCTCCCCACCAATTGTAAATTAACTGTTCCAATTTTAAGCTAAGAATATCATCATTTCTGACGTCGGAATGCGGATATTTATAAAGACGATAGTTGACCTTCTTATGATTTTACTTTCCTATTTCATTTTTTTTTTCGTATTAAATGGTGAATAAAAACCTGCAAAGTCTTTCCGTAGATCTTGAAAGTTGTTTTGAGTTTAAATAATAATTAAATAAATAGGCAATAATGGCAATTCGATTAGTCAAATAATGATTCCTTGGTCAAATTTGGGAAAAATTTCGCACAATAATTTGTTACCTTGGTTGACAATTTCAATTTTACGAAACGGTGTTTGCGCGCATTATGCAAAACTTAGAATTGAAACGATACCTAAATATGACTCCTCAAATTTGTCGTTTCTGTTTGTTAGCAAGAGCCGTGGGTAGACTAATTCTTGTGGAATTCAAGGGATTGGAAATTGGAATCACTTGAAATAAATTCAAAAATGAAATCTTTCCGCGGCACGCCAAAATCTTTCCGCGGCACACTGATATGCCGCGGCACCCTGGTTGGGAACCACTGCGTTAACTAGATGTTATCAAAGTGACTATAGTCACTTTTATGTTATAACGGCTCTCGTACATTTGAACCCACGTAAATTTGAACCCACGACAATTGCACCTGTATACTATTGCACCTATGGAATTTTTTTTTGTTTTGCGGATATTTGAACCCATACTAACCCTAACCAATGAGCATATGCTCATTGCCCTAACCCATGGGTTTTAGCACCCGCATATAGATTGAACCCGCGGGTATACACATGGATTCAAATGTACGTGGGTTCAAATGACCTAGGTAAAGCTAGCTGACACTCTGTACGGTCACCGTTATGACAAACCCACTAGAAGTTATTGTGGTACGAAAACCAATTTTTGCATTACCGGTACTGTCTGATACCTAATTCAGTGTTTTGTCAAGTTAAATACTGTAATAAAGGTCAACATGAGTGTTTTTGTATTTGACAACATTCTGGAGGTTATGAATAAATTTGAAGAGTATAAAGCCGAAACTCAAAGCAAATGGAGAAAAATAGAATCAAGAGGACCACTGTTTCTTCAACCAGGTTTGATCAACTTCAAAATATTGCCTAGATCTTTAGATTTAACACACAACGGAACAAGGGCAGTATGGCACCAATCTACCATTATTTGCATTATGTATGAAAGTTTGCTCAGTAGTCTACTATCTGACTTACTGACTAACCTACAGGACTATAGTTTAATTAGTTGTAGAAGCATTATTTAGCCCTTGTTCTTGGTATTCTAGTAACAAAAATGAATTAGGTAAACAAATAATTGCATTCATCTGCTCATACGCAATTTTAAGTAATCAAAAATTACTGTAATACTGTAGTCTATGATTTCAACCAATTGACTTGTAACATAGGAAAGCGACATATGATAATTCTGTAATTTGTATGACATGTGATACATGTTTGCTCATTCTGACCACCAGACAAAACAATTGATCGCTATCGTTCAACTATTTAATATTAAAGTATTTATGTATCCAATAGAGTCCTGGTCCTCGTATATACATCTATAAACATTTTTAGATTGTATTTTCATCTAATTTACATATTCACGATCTGTTTTTATCAATTAAGGTCCTGATACATATGAAACCATTGATCATTTAACAACAAGAGGTTCATCAAATTATAATCGGTTTCTCAACTGGGCTCCTCTTCGATCACTCAATGATCATACACCTTATGTATCTATTGGACGACATATTTATGGATGCTTTTATGGAGTAGATCCAAGCCGTCCAAGAAAAATAAAAAATCTTGAAAAGGAAATGGAATATATGTCGGTAGGAAAGCAGTTAATAGTTTGGAGTTCTCATTGCATGCCGAGTCCTCTACGGCAGTCACCAACTATCTTCATGTCACAAGTTGCTTTGGTTTTATAGCTATTGCCTATTGGTAATATTTGGTTAAGATAAAATATTTCCTTCTATTGTGAATTTTCCTAGTGCCACTGCCACAGGAATCTTAGCATACTTTAGATAGATAAATATTTATTTTCATTGACATGTGCCTTCCAGAGTGGAATCTCCTTGCCAATAACAACACATTATTGAAATCCAGTAATGGGCTATTCCAAGTGACACTACAGGACAATTCCAGAAATTTTGCATGTTGTTAAATTCAATATATTTTCACATTTTCAGCTACATGTTTTGTTTCATTGTCCAATCAGTTGCTTTATTGAATATGTAAAAAATTGCACAAAAGTTACACCCAACCTTACTTAGTAGATAAAAAAAATATAGTAAAATATAGCGTGACACTACAGGACGGCAAATCCACCATGCACTAACAGTACGTTGTGTTGTGCTGTAAATTTTTGTGATGGTACAGTGGGAGCCCATAATATTTTCTGGTGCAGTAGCTGAACTACCCCTCTATGTGTTGCTCAAGTTACTCAATGTAACACTGTGAATCCATGTCAATAATGTGCATATTGTATGTGACACTACAGGACGTGACACTACGGACATTTTTCCACTTCGGAATAGCGGCATCTATCATCTCTTGAAATTCTGGTAATAAATCGTTAAATGGGTGAAGAAATGTTCTACAGCACTGCAAACATTCAAACTTTATTAACTTAAATCCAGTGCGTCAATTCCATATGAAATAACTGTACCACACAATCAAACACTTTGTGTCAGGAATCATCACAAAATATGTCAATTATACCAAAATTTCTGCATTTCAGGCCATTTTTTATAAACCATGAAAAACCTGGGTGAAATTTTAAATTGTTCGATGAAATGAATGCAGTCCAATAAAATTCCAATGTCTTTTGATATCAAAAATTAAAAAAAATTACTTTCACTACCTTTTTTAAAAAATTGATGGAATTCAACTTTTGCTTGGAATGGCCCTAATGTTCTAGTCTAATCCATAACTACAGAAGTAAAATCAGACTTAATTTGCTTTCAGAAACTTGCTGCCCTATTATTTTTCTAAATGTCCTTTTGTACTGAACTTTCGAATGGTAGATAAAAGAGCCTACCTCCCAATTGCTGTGTGTATATTAATTACTCTTAATTTCAAGGAACAAGAAAGAAAAGAAGCAGCAGAAGAGAGGCAAAGTTTTTTGGAGATGGCTGATGTTCAATGTCCTGCAAGAGCTCGACTCTTTTATGTCATTAAATTTCCTACTCTCAAGGTACGTGCTGCTAATAAAAAATTCATGATCGATTGCTGACAACAAAATTTTGTGTCTATTAGGGCAATGCTTTCATCATTTAGTTCCAATGAAAATCAGCATATTCAAATATACTGTATGTCATATTCCTAAAGTTTGGTGATCATAATTTAGAAATAAAGTTTATAAACAACTAACAAGTTGATATTTTTAAACAAAGTTAATATTTGTGTTTAAATTACAGATAACATTCGATGTATTATACATAATGATTTTACAACACTATATAACATTTTTCAATTTAATAAATAACTACACGAATTATCATATTCGTCAGCCATTATAATTATAAGAAATGGCAATGAGAAATTGACTTCATTTTTCATAAAACTATGAATTTCATTTCAGACGCATGTTCATGAGAAGCGAAAAGCCATGGCACAGTTGTTTGATAAAATAATGAAAACAAATCCATTACAACTTCATGTTAAGCATACATATGTTATGGAATTACCGCACGAGACTTCACATTCTGATCATCCATGCCCTGATTTCGTGAGTGAACGTGACATATAAATAGATCATTATAACAAGAGAAAATATCAGGAATTTAACTATCCCTCAGTATGCGGTAAAGGCAGTTTTACCCCCTGATGGCTTTTAATAATATTTTATTATGTCATTTAGTTGTTTATTAATATTCAGTTTCAGTTTATTCTATATAATTAATGTCCAAGTCTCTGGATAAAAGTAATACATTGGCAAATGGCAAGATTAACATGTCTATATTTTCAATACTTCAAATTTTTCCACGCTCTTTAGAGCATCACATCAAACAATAGAATCGGCGACAGGGCAATGCATGATGCCGTTCAATGGTAAGAAATTTTGTTTGGTTTAAATGCTGGATTTCAATTTTTCAAAATGACTATATAGAATAGTGATTTTTGACGTTTTTGGTGGAGCTGAACCCCAATGAAACATTCCAAATTTTCAGAGAAGAACCCCTGTACAATACCTCGTACGCCGTATTCAAAACTTATAACTGACAAAACAAAATGATACTTATTAAAGTGTAGCAAGTCAACAATACTGACAATCCTAATAGGTGTTCAATTACATTTAAACAATATATTTTATATAGGTTCGCGGATTTGAATGTAAATTTGCGGAACCCTGGGACTGGATTGTACTTGCAAAACTCTAGGGTGCCACAGAGTCTCCGTTGAAAACCACTGATATAGAATTTGATTTTTGATAAGTTTTGTGATATCAGTCTCTGTTCAATCTTTATCCATTTTATGTTTACTCCGGACCTGAACAAACAATTTCGATTAAAATGGCGTATTTGATGTACCAATTCTTATGAACATAGGTACATGCAAGGAAGGGAGGAAGGAATAAGCCATGTTGTTATAAATACAGATGATACTAGTGATTTCATGAGAGATGCGAAAGAGGAATTTTCAACTTCAACTCCAAATTCTGTTGATGAAATTGCTCAGAAAATTATGAATCAAAATAAGAAAACATTTTCTTCACGAAAAATACATCCAGGTTAGTTTAATTAACATAACTTGAAAATACTCTAAATATCATTATATAACAATATTTGGTACTCCCGAAGTATGTAAACCAAGATGGCGGAGGACACTGAAAGTCTGAACGTAGTATGTGTACCGACTACCAGGTTAGGGTTAGGCCATAATTTTATTCCAATTTTCCTTATTTTAGTTCTATTACGAGTTCGGGGACTAGCCAAGTGACTCCCGTAGTATTTGTACCTGTAATTATTCCTAACCCTAACCTGGTACACATGCTACTGATTGGTGTCCGACTGTCCGCCATCTCGGTTCACATACTCCGGGAGCAACCAATATTTCATAAAAAGTGTCTTTGAATGACCTTCTAATAAGGGATATCCCAAACCATTCAAAAATTTGAATAGATCCAATATGAGTGGATAATACAGATATTTGGGTTAGAAATAATTTACCATTTGAAAAATTGTTATTTGAGCAATTAAAAGTTTTACAGTAAGGCCAAAATAGCTTTTCTTTATTAAAAATCGTAATAACATAAGAATGAAACAAATCATTGTTTATCTCAACTTTCCTGCATTATCTTAAAACTAGTTGAATAAACATTGAATACTACATACAATCTACATAATCTTTGTTGAACGAAATATGTTCAATAGTTCATATTTAAGACATTGTTCCAGAATTTATTCATTATAGTATATTATTCAGTTTTGGTTTTGAACTGAATAACATTTCTACCATTCTGTTTTACTACCCCAGGTTTAAATATTGGTAAATAAAAACTTTTTTTCAGAAAAGTAGGGTCTGAATATCTTTTTGACATCAGATTATTAGTTTGGAGAAATTAATCACATTTTTGATCATTGGTTTTCATTTCTTGCAGTCAATAATGAAGATCATGAGGATGAACTTCGTTCACTAGTTTCAAAAACAGGTAAAAAATTCATATCATGGTAACGATAGGATTGGTTTCAGTTTTGACTGTTTGCCAATGTACCGGTAATTACTTTTGTTGATATAAGGGTACTCTGGTTTAGATATACTACTGGCCTTAATAGAATACATTGATATTTAATTTACTAAAAAACTATGAGTCTTTTTATATTACTGTAATATTAAATTTGTAACATTTCACCACATTTTTGTATTACAAACTGTAAGTCCAGAGGATATACAGATATTATACATTGAACTGCAAGTCTTTTCTTCTTGTCTACTTCTTACCGCAGATACGTATGTTTCCCTTGCCACAGATAGGAATAACATAATGTACACTTCTGCATCAAACATTTAAGCATTTTTGTACTGTTAGTACTTTTATTTATTACTCTCCGTTTTAATTGACCTCAATATCTGACATAGAATTCTAAACAAATTGCAAATTGTTTTAATTGCATATCAGAAAAGATAAAAGAAACCATGCAACCTAGTTCATCAGGAATACAAACTGTCAAACATCATTGTCAGACACAAAGCAGCACTAATTCCAGCGACCCTGATGAATTTTTTTTGTTGTCACTCGTTCCACAATTCAAGATGTTGTCACCGCGGAAAGCGTCAGAAGTTCGGATAGAATTTTTGAAGGTTCTTCATAAAGCGCAATTTGAGAGTAAATGAATCAGTTTGGTTTGCAAATCGAACAAGAGCTGGTATTTACCTCTCATGGTTAGTGATGGTAGATTTGGCCTAGTGGTTAAAGCAATGATCTATGTTGGCGTCGTGGCTTAAACATCTCGGGTTAAAGTCTCATGCCTATCAATACCATACAATCTCACCCAGGGTGTAGTAAATTGTGTAGGCAATCTAAACTGAAAAGATTAGGTACCTCCAAAATATACCTAGTATAGTTTCTTACATAATATCGTTATATGTCTGTGGATACTTGTGCATGGACATGAAAAATCGCTCATCGAAGGTATTATATGATAGTTGGTTTGGTCCATCCATCTACACAATTGCCCTGATTTGTGCTTTATTTTAGTAAAAGTGTGAAAAATACAAGTACAGCTGTGGTTGGAAATATTTTAAAATCATATTAATTTTACTGCTATCTGATAAATTTGCAGTGTTATTATATTCACTCAAAATTCTTAATTGTGAGTACTTTTTGCCTCATACTTGCCAAGTTGCCATTATTTATATGTATCTAACATAACATAGTGTTGGATCTCTACCATTACTTTCCAAGACTGAAAATTGGCACCCTTTCGTTCAACTAAAATAGAATTGATGTTTTCTTTCATTTGCGCTATAGTACTTTAATCATCCAATTGCAATTCTTTAGCAGCTCATGGTGTTTCAGTTGTCACTGGAACAAATCCTCTTTAAAAATATTATCTTGATGTCCAACTTCCCTGAAAACGACCGTCTCCAAGAACGGATAATCGTGCAATAGAATTTGTACCTGGGAGAACACCTTGCGTTTCATATCATTTATTACAATCATATTCCAAAATTGTTTCATTCATATAAACTGTCACTTTTGGTTGTCTTCTGTCGATGTTTTGTTTCTATCGTTATAAGTTATATATTTTGTTCTCCCCTTCCACTTTATACTCGTTTCGACATGAAAATATACCTATTTTAGCTTTAATAATTTAATTCTTTATGCGCTTTCATTCACAACCTTGTCTTTGCACTCTTATATTATTTTTAATAAAAAAAATAATGCACAAATATAATTTAACAAAAATGCAGAAAATACTTTTCAAGTATTGCCTTTGGCAATTGCATAACTGACTTTTATGTGGCGGCAATAATGAGTCTGTAAGCGTTATAGTGGTGTCACATGAACTTGCTTCAAGCAGTCTCACCAAAAAATCCAACCCTCGTTTATTCGAACGCCATTGCCGCCAAACGGTCAGGGTGACTGTGAGCAAATCGGTAACGCTCTCTTTTCATTAGTAAATAGTGTGGTACCGTTAGCGGTGGTGCTCACTCCCACTGGCACATTGATCGTCTCTGCAAGAGTAGCACTGATATTTGGTTTATAAAATCGTTATACATAAAATCACCGAGTGGCGCACAGGGCTGTGGAGACTGGCAGATTTACAATCGACTCCGGAGTGGAAATGTTTTTGCTCAGAGTGGAAAAAACGCTCAAGAAATGAAATTTTGGACCTCCCGAAGTATGCGCACCAAGATGGCGCACAACCTGAACTCAGGTTGTGTACCAGATTAGGGTTCAGGTTATGCGACATCTTGGTGCGCATACTTCAGGAGTACCGCTACAGACTTAGAACGGGTTATCAGCTATTACTAGGAAAAATAAATTCGATTGTTGAAGTACAGAAAATTTTCATGACAAAACTCCATAGAATTCCACGATAAAGCTGTTGTGAAATCAGTTTCCTAAAGTCTTTGTACGATATATATTAATTATTGCTCACGTTATTCTGCGACAATATTTATCTGAAATCTTGAGGACATCAACAAAAATACTTAACGAATAAATGATTATTGTATTACATTGCAAAATCAAACCCTGAGTTATACATGTTATCATATTTCAACATAATTATATTATTCTATCTTAGAGGCCTTTTTCGGTTTTGTGGAAACGCGCACAGATTATTTCGTTTCTTCATGGAACCGTTTACGTTCCACTTTATGAAAATAAATTTCAGCGATTGAATAGCAAGTTACTGAGAAAGTCAACATGGAAATTAAAATGATGATTTTAGTGTCGACACAGATTGATGTTCCCAATGCAAACATGATTGTAAATCCCATGCTGGTTAACAACGATAGCATACTGAAAGCAACACTCTTGTTCTTGGCAAAATATTCCGGATAGGTCGCTGTGAAAATAGTCAAGAAAAACGTACGTGATAAATGGCACCAAAACGATAGTTTTGCTTGTAGTTATTACGTAATTATATTCTTTTGTATTACAAAATCCTCATATATATATATAACTATTAGGTGGGTGGGTATTAGTCACGATATTATATGTATGCAAATATGCGGAACGATTGTCACGCGATCTTTCGTCGTTTTGCCATGGAATATTTTGTGATGAAATCATGACACCTTCGAAGTAATATGAACATAACAATGAGAAGATAAATTACCATGCCTGGTGTGGCAACGAATATATATTGTTTGAATGTTATTATTTCAGACCACGTAAAGCAATTTAAACACGTAGCTTTCCATGAAGCTTATTATTCGAGTCTAATTTTAAATTTTGAGGACTGACTTAAAAGAATTCGTTTAACTCGACCATTTAAAGAGACGTCTTGAGGTTTATCAGAAAAAAATGCGTATCTTCATATATAAATTTAGTTTATAATGAATCGAAACACCAACACGCAATGGACATAGCCTACTTTTGAACGATAGGCTTTGAAATATTCAATTCATGTAAAGGTCACTCAAACGTTAAATAATTGTAATTTAAAACAATGTAAGAACAAAGGGAATAGTTTATTGTTAAAAGCAGACTGGGTCAACCAACAATTCTGAGTCTTATTTTTTTTTAAATGCCAATTTTTTTTCATTTAGAATATTACCTGCAACGGCTGCTTGTCTCACGGCATCCGGCAGACCAAAAAAAGCGATAATGGAATAAATCTGCCAGGCCTTAGACTCCATAGGATGCCAAAACATGCAGAAAATCAATACCGAAGTTTCCAATACGTAGGCAAGTCCGACGAAAGAGTTTCTGCCAAAAGAAGCAGACAGTCGTTGAAAAAGTACCGATCCTACTGTAGCTGTCACGCCGAATAATGCCATGGCCAACCCAACCTAGAAATGTGAGAAACATTAAATAGAAGCAAATAGTTTTGTTTATGTCTCACATAATTTTGGCAAAGGCGACGCAAATGTATTATTTAATAACTAAATACTACTACATTTCATACGGTTTATTTTCTGTGTTCGAAACACGTCTAACAAAGCTGGTTATTAAACGATATCGGGTTTTCCCTCATAATCTCAACAAAACTTGATTGAATTCTATCGACTCCAACATCAAAATGAGCATTTTACCATTACATGCACTGTGTCAATGAATGAAACATCTCATATGCGATAGAAATCCCATATGAAAAAGATGGGTCCAACAATTGCAAGAAATAAAAAAATGAAAATTATGTGATATTCGATTTGGCGTTTTCGTGCATTTGAATCGAAGATCATATATATTGCTAACGCAGTGTTGTAACTGAATAGTGATTAAGTGGCATAAACTAAAAAAACGAGGGATCAGCACATGAATTTGGTTTTTGAATAACACGAATCATTTCCGGAGTGACAAATAATAACTTTTGCAAGCGTTTACCGTGATAAAAACTAACCTGTTCTACTCCAAGTGGGCAAGAGATGAATGATCTCGTTATATCCCCGAATATGAATCCCATCATCATCCCACTGTATATGTTCAAGGGAGCGATGAGAATTTGAAGAGGTGACACCATATGCCTTAAAATCTTAGTCTGAAATCTTCCGATTGCACGTAACGATAATCTTGAGGAATTGTCTTTATTTTTAGATGAATGAGATTCTTTGAGAAACACTTTATGGAATATCAAAGATAAAATTTGTATCAATCCATAACCTACGAAGAGTAAAATTCTTAACAATGAATTTTCTACGCCGAAATTGTTTTTCGCGGACCCCATTTCTTCTTGAACCACGTCATATTCATAGCAATCTTGTGCGCCACATTGAAATTCTGTTATATCCGTGAAATTTATGCTGGAATAGGAAAAAATTTGTTACTATCTACTTATAACATCTTGGATATTTTAGTTCAGATCAAGGCCGGATTGAAACGTTGAAACCCTAGGCCAAGGCTACTCAACTATTTTTACCGAAGATCCGCATACAAAACGTCAAAAATATTTGGGTCCGGTCTTTCTAGAAATATATATTTCGGCATCCTTAAACACGCACTCCCTCGGCCGACTAATGATTATTAGCTAATCAAGATTGCCTATTATGGCGTTTCAGTTCTTTTCGTATATATATTTATTTGAATCTATAAAAGTGATTTTATAAAAGGAAACTTCAAAAGTGGGGCTAATGATCCAAAATAAAAAAAAATTAGGCGCGGTGCGAATCGAATACCCAAAAGGTCCGGATTCGGAACGCGGTCCGCCAGTTGAGTAGCCCTGCCCTAGGCTACGCCATTTGTGAGGCTCTTCAATGATATAATGAAGAATTCACCATGTCGTCAAAATAAAAAATTGTCCGAAATTAAATATAAAATGCGTGAAATACGATATTTTTGTTACTGGCAGGATCGTAGTCTAATTACAGTCATTTGGACTGTAAGTTGAATTTGTTTTTAAGGTTAAGTAAGAGTTTGGCAAATTTCGAAAGATTCATTTGCACGGCCGTATTTAATTTTTCAATCTTTTGAACGGTAAATATTTGTTACAAAAATTATTAACCGAATTAAAAAATTAAACAACTATCAGATATTTAAAATTTTAAATCTGTTTGAATCCAGAATAAGCATTTACTAATTAAAAACGACTTCAAAATAGTTATTAATAGATCAAAATCGAATTTCGAGGCCACCAAGAAATGAGGCCTCTAGGCTTCAGCCAAGATTACCCCATGTATGGTAAATGCGGCCCTGGTTTAAATGGATATCGAGTCCGTTTTCAATATACCCAACAGTCGCATCAGAACACTAGGAGAAAACACAAATTAATCTGCAAATGCAAATTTTTATACTATGTTCCTATATTTTGCTCTGTAATTTCAGAAAATATAACTTCTTTCACAAAATCTTAAAAGAACAATTATTTAAACAACTCCATATAAATACATATCTATAAATAAAAGCTGAAAAATGTTCAAAATTATTCCATGTTTTTCGGAAGAATCAATCTTTTTTCAAGAGTTACGTAAGTAACAAAACAAATATTTGTACTTTCAATTTTCTCTTGAGTGTGAACATTTTGGAGTTTAGTAAAATAACTTCAAAGACTTGCCTGGTTAAATTATTTATCGTTGTAGCGTTGTTACTCATCTTCTCAGAATCGAATACCAATATAAT
Organism: Styela clava; assembly: GCF_964204865.1. Taxonomy (NCBI): domain Eukaryota; kingdom Metazoa; phylum Chordata; class Ascidiacea; order Stolidobranchia; family Styelidae; genus Styela; species Styela clava. The sequence goes on along the minus strand of NC_135257.1, from coordinate 8,798,931 downwards.
ATACGCTATAAGGTTTCCAGCTATCTGAAATAGAAAGGAGTGTTGGCAATGATTGTACGCATGATACCCCATTGAAAATTGTCCTTTGCCTACACAGTAAAATAAAAATACATTCCATCAAAAATGCAAATGCTAGATTACTGGTACGTCTGTGATATTTTCTTCTAGCAATAATCAAATCAAAACAGACCTGATGAATTGCAAAAATAGCAAAAAATCTTCCAGTAAACCATCTAGTTTGCTTCCAAGTTAATTCAATCAGATCCACGTCTAGTTCATTCTTCTTCCTCGCATTTCCTGCATTAAAAGTTGTTAATAAATCTTATGCATGAAATGACCTCATCTCTTTGGCTTATAAATCAAATCGCATATTGCAAAAAGCTTTCTCCAAGTGCAGCCGGTGTTATCCAATATATCTAATTCGCCAACGGTACCAAGGTTTTAGAATTTAAGCTGAACTCGACTGGAATGTCAATAAAATGCAAATCAAGGATTCTAAATTACCTGTTATTTTTGGCTGGCAGAGCTCAAGTTTGCAATGCAAAACTTTTATATTTCAGCCCCTAAAAAGCAATGAGGTTGTTAGGATCTATGATTACCCGTCCTCCTGACCGTAATAGCCCACAATCTGCAGAGTGATCCAAATTTGACTATATCGATGATAAAATTGGAAAATATTTCGATTTGAGTTATGCGACCATGATAATATAGAAATAGTAGCATGAGATTTTAAAACTCCTTTCTAGACAATATACTGCCCAAAATGCCGCATTTCCACCAAGTGCATATACCGAACATACTAAAAACGCATTATTTAAGTTAACGTTGCATTTCAATACCTTTGAAAGTGTGCTTAGCATACTGCGTTCCAAATTGCGCGTTGAACATTGTTATGGCTGGCCATACAAATGCCTCCCCAATTCCCAATATAGCGGCGGCAGGATAAAGACTGTGCTTCACTGAAAATAGAAAATGTTTTATTCAGCAAGAGAATAACATCAGTGATTGTTATATTTTAATGAGGATCGACAACCTGACTTCAGTGAAATGAAAGAAATTAAGCTCGCAATTTGACAAATTGTGTAACCTATGCTGCAGCCTGCAACGTAAAGATTTCTCTCCTTCTATACTTAGTAGCGGCCAGCGCCCAAGTTCACTGCAGACCTTTGATTAAAGCGACGGAGTGGAAAAACTGCATGAATATTTAAGTTGAAATATACAATAATTTGTATACTGAAGTTTCAGTGATGCTACTTTAGGACCGAGGTTATAACGGAAGGCCGCATTGACGCACGCATGACGGCTTTTCGTCAAAACAAACTTCGGCGTGGGCACGTCACTAGACTTGACGCTCTCTTGTTCTCTCTTTTAAATTACACTGATTCACGTACCTGGGTAGAGATTTGCCAATGTGTAGGCAATGAAAGCGATGTCGCTCATCAGCAGTAAAAATTTTGCTCCGAAGATTTGAAGAAGGAATGGAACCACTGTTGCATTTAATACTATTGTGGTCGCATAGCAAATTGCCAAACTTGACGTGCCCAGGGATTCTTCAAAATTTAACGACGATTGAAGATTTATTACTCCAGAAAATGCTGCAAAAATTCCGGCGGCGCCAATAGCGAGAAATGTGGATTGTCTGATTATAACACGTTGTTCATTTTTAAAATAATGTTCCTCGTTTTTCATCGATATTTTCTCGCTATTGTTATTATCTACCATTGCTTCAGTCATTTCCCAGTCGTCTTGAGTGCCTGACTGGAATTCCAATTCAATTTCATCGCAATTTTCCTCAGCGTCGGCCATTATACAGTAAACGTACAGTACGATATCTCATCGAATGTAGTGTTTCGTACCTCACTGACCGCACGTCGCTTTCACTAATGCGATTAGCTGAAGGTTGAGAGGTACTTGACCAATCGTTAACGTTAGTACGAGTTTTATACTATTGTTCCGATTTGAACTGTTGATGAATATCGACTGATGTAATTACAGGTTTGCATTGACAAAAAAGCATGCAATTTAATATATTCTGGCCAGGTATTTCATTTCACCAGGGACAAACAGTAGCGCAGTTCAATTCATGCTTAAGAAGAATTGTTCCTATCACTTGGTAATTCATCATCAACAATCATTCACTTTTTAAATCTACAGTTATTTGAAAGTGAACCAAAAACTCATACTGCTGAAGGTATTGTAGGATCGTTTGTCAGTCTAATCTAGACTCTAAAGTCTAGAAGACATATTCGGCACTTCATTTTTAAACCTTGGTAGCAGACCTGCATTAGTTACGAAATAATATGCTTCATCGGGCTTGCCCAGACTCAAATACTGTATATGTATATTGTATTTTGCGCATGTAAAGGACTGTATTCTTCCTGTTGTAAAACACACAAATGGTTCGAGGCAATTTTGGGGGGTATTTCAATAAAATTCACTCAACGTCAGACGCGATCGACTGCCCGAGCAAGGCGGTCGACCGTGTTGGCCACCCCTGCTCTAGCTGATTTTGATACTTAACAATGTAACATCTGAATTCTTATTTTTACCCTTACTATAAACACAAAAATAATTCAGTGGCGGCGCGTGGTCATTTTGACAACCGGGGCAAGCTACTGCGGGACCAAGTCACCTCCATCTACGGGGACAGGATGAGCGCTGTAAGTTCTCCCATCACTTTATGAGTATAAAAACCATTCCATCGGTAACAACCAATCGGCAAAACGGACAATTTTTAACGATAAGAAAGTGTCTTTAAAACCGGTCCAAGTCAAGGGATTAATAAATATAGACATAGTTTATTTTGAAACCTCTTTCAAAAGGAAAGGCAATATTTACCCAGATAAATACAATGACATATTAACAGAAACTTCGGGAAAGCAGACAAAACCTAAAATAAGGTTTAAAACGTTACTATGAAGAATAGAAAGTTAATGCAAAGATAAGGACATGCGTCGCTCACTCATAGATATATATGCTGCTAGACTTCTACTGCTTGAACATATAGGCAACACGCCGCGGTTTCTTGGAAGCAAAATGCTCAATAACGCGCTGATTAAAGTCATGCATCCCAGAAATAACGTCTCTGTGAATGGATAAAACAGCCAAGGAATTTAATCTATCTTGCTTCATTGTGTTTCTGAGATACGTTTTAATACGCTTCAGCGTTCTGAATGTTCGCTCTGCGTCGGCGGAAGAAATAGGCGTCGTCAAAATGATGTCCAGAAATTTTGCAGACGCCGCAAAGGTAGTTACTAGAGTGTTATCTATGAGGAACCCATAGAGCGCGCAAGTTGATGTGATGTTCAAAAAAGTTTGATTGGTGTATATACATCGCAATTCATTTTCCAATTTACCCACGTTTATCATGGGGTAAAATTTGGAGACAGTAGCCAACAAATGGATGGGAAATTGACGTGCAAATTTTGAAAAATTTTTGGGGTTCATCAAAGAGAACGCGGCAAGGTGTTCAGTGCGCAGACGATCGCCTATTTGATTCACCAGAATGTCACAGCATTCCTTTGCAGACAAAATCAAACGCTGCGTTGTATGCCCGCGGCGTAAAGAAGCACTCCATGTGTCGTCGTATTTTATTGTTTCCCGGATACGAGATACAGCATCGCAGAAGTCTGAAATACACGACTGCACAGACGCTCCATCCATTAGCCTTGACTGCAATGCGCCGTATAATACATCCACGTGATAGAATATTGTGGAGAAAAAAGCGAGAAAAAATGAAAACTCACCATTTTCTAGCAGACGCTTTAGACCTGCCGCCTCCCTCACAGAGCGTTCGTTCCAAACCGGAGAGCTCTGAATGCCATTGAAACACTCAATGAGCTCAGACCTAATTTCGGACACGCCCTGCACCACGCGTGATTGGAAGTTCCTACGTGTTGGTGCACAAGCTGGGAGACGGCGGCTACATATCTGGCGAAGGAGGTCAGAGCGCTTCGGCGAAACGGAAAAAAATGAAGAAAACCCCGAAACATTTGCAAAAAATATGCGGACGAGAGGGGTATCAAGACACATATTTTTATTAACGAGGTTAAATTGGTCTGCATAACAATGTAAAAAATGCGCATGAGGAAAATCTTCTTTTATATAAACTTGAACACCATGTTTCGACCCACTCATGACTGCCGCGCCGTCATAAGTTTGAGCTATCAATTTTGGCTTCGCGTTGTAAGGCTGTAACACTTCTTTCGGTACAGCCGATATCCCGCAAGCCGTGCGATCAACGATTGGTACAAAGCTGTGAAATCTCTCGGTAGGTTTACCATCTTTCACAAACCGAAAAATCACAGCCAGTTGGGAAACGCACGTGATGTCAGTTGTCTCGTCAGACTGAATCGAAAGGAACTGGCAATTCTCAATTTCCAGAGCCAAATGTTGTAAATAAATTTTATACATTGAGTCGAGCAAATCATTTTGGATATCCTTAGATGTCCCTTTCGAAACAGTTGCGGCATCAAGATGATCTCTCAATACTGTATCTAGGGATGCGGTGTATTCCACCATATCCAAAAATACCCCTCTATTAGAAGAGCCAGCCCGTTTATCGTGCCCACGGAGGGACAGCTCGTGACAACCAATGAACTTCAAAACATCTATCAATCGACCGAGAACATGGCGGTTTTTTTCGGCGTTTTGGTTGTGCCGACGAATAGAAACCGCGCGTCCTTCATCCAACTGTGCTGCAATATTAACATTTCCGAATGTTCGGTATTTTACTGCATTGTCCAGATGCTCCATAGAAGATTGATGATCCCTGGCACGCTCGGAAAGATGTTTAAGATCTCTAAAACCAAATTTACACCAACGTGAGTCACGGGCGGTAGCAAAAAGTAGGCAATAAAAACAAAAAAGTGCATTTTTGTTCTCGCTGTAACACAACCATTCGTGTTTTTTATACCAAGTTTCTGCGCAGAATGTACGCCGACGCTTTCCTCCGTCATGGGATTGTTCCAGTGAACAATTTTTTGGTTGATAAGGCCCAAGACGTTGTACCTCTAATTTTTGTTCCAGCGGCAGCTGCGAAAACGGAGTGCGAAGTAGTGCATCAACCTTATTCATTATGAGGTCTAAGGCTAAGAAATGCGAAGCCAGAAAGAAGTGAGGAGCTCAAAAGGAATGTGGAAAATCGAAAGCAAATGGACTAAAGGTCTCTAACTGATTCAAATAGCGAAACAAGCGACAAAAACGAAGGCGAGGAAACTATCAACTCTTCAAGCAACCAACGAACGAGAAGGAATGCGTGAATATGTCAACACGTTGTTGTAAGAAACGTCGGCATTGTGTCGTCATAATTTCGGGGCTAGCCCCGATCGGCCCCGATGATTTAGTAAAACAAACGAGACAAACGCGGCGAGTGGAAGATAAAAGAGAGAATACGATATACAATGAGCAACCGGGGCAAAATCGGCGTCGCCCCGTCGACGTTCGGCGAAGGCTTTGCGAGCGAAAAATGAACCATGTCGGGAGAATATGGCTAGTGTAGACAGTCTGTGCAACCGATATTGAGGTATTTTTCGAATATTTTTCATTATACCGAAAAAGCAACCGGGGCATTGCCCCGGTTGGCCCTATTGACGCGCCGCCACAACGAGAGACTCTGGATTTCCTGAAAATCCGCTGGATACTTGAACGTTTCCAATATACAATTTTATTTAGTGTGATTATTTTGCTTTTTCATTCATATTCATTTTAAGCTTTCTATTTCATGTTATTTCGTCATGCTGTGTTAGACCCCATCTAGGGTGTCGCTGCTCGATAACCAGTACTGGTTTTTCAGCGTTTCCCTCCACCCTGAAATGCTATTCTTATTTTATTTTATTCTGTATATGTAGCTTGCGTATTTTCAAATGGTGGAAAAATAAATTACTGATACTGATACTGATTTCTTTTAAGCGTATCGCATTGTCACTTTCTTTAGGTAAACTATACCCTGTACACATAATTCCGTATTTGAACGTAAAATGAACAAAGAAGGTTGGATTATGTTTCATTTGACTTGAATTGAAGACTGCCAATTTCTTCTGATGTCTATGCAGTTATCGCTTAAACTCAATCGTTTCCGAAAGCTTGAACATTCGTTGTTTGGTGTTAATATTACCTGTGACTTGATAATTTTGGCTAGATCACATATTGGTCGAATATGGCTATATTAGGTCTAATCATACTTCTGACAATTATTGATTATTATATTTGGTGTAAACTATTTACCATCAGCTAAGCATAATAATTTTGCCAATATGTTGCCATAAACTGTAGAATGCATCAAATGAATAAACTCTGATTGAACTGCTTGGCGAGATAAATTGACAAAGAATCCAAAACTACCTGTCACTGAAACTGTCTATGCAGATTATTTCAATATACTTCGTAACTAAGTTGCACTTCATAACATTGATTATTATTATTTTTACACCCACATTTCTTTTAAATTATGTAGTTTTACAAAAAATAAATATTATTTTCGATTAGGCTAACATTTACTAACTGTCTTCCCGACAATAAGCGTGTATTCTTACCAGCAAAGAACAGCTGTGCGCCATATTAATTACCACTACCGTACGCATGCATGATATAACACATAAATTCAGATAGCGTGCGCAAAATAAACACGAAAATTTCAAAGTCCACAAAATGTTTATGAACGTTGATCAAATATGATACGATACCCGAGGTTTAAATACGTTGATATTGTCATTATCCGAGGAACGAAAATCGGTGCAAAACTGATGTAGAAGGCAATCCGATCGATACGGTCAAATGGATTGGTTTATTGCGCCTTGCCAATATAATGTTGATTATGTGAGACAGTGAAACGCGTGCTGTCGTTTGGCCGCTGCAATAGCCCTATGGATTATCTAATAGTCACTACATACGTGCTCATATATGTTCGAAAAACATGCTGAGGTTCTCCAAGTTGAACCCTATCAACTAAATGATACCTTCGATATCGACGGAACACTCACATTTAATTCGCAACGCCATAACTGTTTAATCAATGTCGTAATATTATTCACATTAATCGTCTAAATAAGTGGTTTGCAAACTTGTTAAACTTGTCTTTTTAGAATTTGTCAGGTCTCGCGCCCCACCTCAAAAATACCCAGCTAACAATATAGTCTAGCTACAAATACCAGATAGTGAGACAAAAGTATATTTTATTCAGAAAACACGTTAGATTTGATCTTGTCCGTTTTTTTTTTGCTTTTTTGTTTTATTCAGAAAACACGTTAAAAATACGTGTATGGAACGTGAATGAGGAAATAAATGAAAGGTCCAAAAACAAAAAAGAGATAAGATCAAATCTAACAAATATTTTAATTAGCCTCACGCCCTCAAAAATTTGCCTACGCCACACCGTTTGAAAACCACTGGTCTAAATGTCTAATTAAATTAGATGTTTAAATTTGCAAAATATGCGCAAATACTTATCAAACCGTCTGCTTCAAACGAGGTTGTACAACTTGGATGTGAAGGTTATAGCAATCGACCATAATGCAATTACCTTGTGTATACACAGTCTCGTATTTTGTTCCAAATCAGTCATAATTAGATTCAAATTGATAGTCGTTGTAATTAGTGCGCTTTGAAGTCAAATTTATAGCATGGCTGTACTAGCCAGATATGCTGGACTTTTCAAAACCATGAATGGAAGTATGATCGAGTATGACTATGTAGAGCAGGGGTCGACAACCTTTTGTCGCTCGCGGGCCAAAATTAAAAGTTGCAAGTCATTGGCGGGCCGCACATATTTTTAGAAAGTTAAAAACCGAACGGATGACTGATGAATCACATTTTTTCACACAAATCAGAAGTTAAATTTTAAGCAGTGCGCAAAGACTGACCATTTGAATATTTTCTGCGCCATTAAACCATTTGCACTTAGCATCAACTTTTCTGCGTTTTGTTGCCATTTGTCTAACTTATAAATAAATTATAGACTCATTAAACGAGTAATTGTGAATTATATACTAGGTACGTTATAATATAATTTAGTCTACACGTAAATTCTTTTGCGTCAAGGGAATGAGTTACCCTGATATCGCCTACATACATCATACGAGTTTCAAGGCTTATCAAATTGGAGAATAGGTTCGGCAGTTCGTGATAGCGGCTAGCGCCGATCAAAGTATATCCGTTCGAGTTTTGCTATATTTAAATCCTTCCAGTTCTGACGGTGGACGACGCAGATTCTCTTGCTATTTTCACGCAATTGATTAATACGTTGAAAATTTGCACGAACCTTTAAATTCAACATACTGTCCAATCTACCTTTGTGATTAGCGTACTATGTTGCCTCATTGCCACCGACGAAGCCTCCTTTCTGGGATGGGGAACAATTCACAAGGAATGCGCTATTCTATATTGTAACGCTACATCCATTTTAAAAAAAACCTTACTATCTCGAGGCTGTAATTAAACGCTATGGCACCAGAAAACTCATAGTCGCCATACCCCGCGTCGTCGTCGTCTTTGAGCACGATTCTATTATAGATAAATAAAACATATATATATAACTGATGAATAAAATTATGAATTCATTTTTTGAAATAAACGGGTCTAAGATAAAATATGAATTTGAGGTACTTCAAATACTATAATTCCTAGTTTCAATAAATATTTGAGACCATAATTATCAACTAATTGAACAAAGGGAAGATCTTTAACATTTTAAACCGCTTTTATTCTTAAAAAAGTCTCTGAACTCAGAAACGATTTGAAAATGAAAAAAAAAAACTGCAAAATTGAATAACGAGACCCGTAAGAGTTGATGCTTCCAGGCTTCAGCCTACCCTGCCTTATGATATATCCCGAACTGCTTATAGGTGACACACCCATCTTCGACTATACTGAATATTGAAAACGGTTGGTTCAGCGGTTCAAGGACAACGTCTTAAAATCCGATAACCTATGATAAACCGACTAATCATAACGCTGTACGGAATTAAAACGGTGGTTGCTATAATAAGTACATTGGATGGCACCGAAAGGCTATTAAAATTTGAAATTGGATTCCAAGAAATTGATAATTGCTATTGCGGAAATAAATAATTCTGTTTTCATGCGTTTCTCACGAATTGGGCCAATTGGGTGTAGTTTTGTAGTTACATAACAACTAATTGGCTTCAATCTGACTCGCAAATCAACCATCTTTAATCATATATATATATATGTAACAAAAATAATTGCGAACAAAAACCTCAACATATAATATACATCTTGTCATCTTCCAAACTGCCATTTTCTTCAGTTCTGTTAATATCAAATTACTGCAAGGGATATCGGTCTTGAAATAAAAACTATTGCACTGCACTATTGAATACATTAGAGATATGCATACTAAAACACACGCAGTACGGAAATAACGCTACTTCTTGTCTGCAATAATTTTAGACGTCTTTCTGAATTGTACGGATTTCCTTTGAACGGAAACCGTTGACACTGGAAACAACGTATACCTGTAGTAATATTTATTTGCAATATTATTCCCTCGACGATTAGAACAGTTTTAATTAGAATGCCTCAAAGCGTCGCCTAAACGTAAATCCGCATCGTAAACTTCTAGAAAAATGATGGGCAAACAGCATTGATGGAACTCATGAAGCTAATGATGGCAATATAATGAATGTAAGTTTCTTAGTAAAATTGCCAAACTGGTGGCGTTCCGGTTCATGAGTTGGTTAAGAGTTTACAAAGCGTTCGAGTTAACGGAGTGACGGTAACAGTGAAAACATTTTAATAGTTTATTGGCATTCTTAACATTGTTGAATATCAGGAATAAACAATGCAGATTGTTTCTACAAATTTCAAAATAATATAATTCAACGCGGTGTGACATCTATGTGTGAAGCTTAATGTTGTGACATCTCTTAATGCTTCCTGAGCTTACACTTGAGTGGAAATTTCCAATTAACAATTTCATTTTATTCACTTGTAACCTCCGAATTAGCTATGAAACGAATATGAGACAAAAGACTATGTATCAATTTCTGTGTATTCAAATCAAACATTGAAGAGAATAAGAGAATGCTGATAACTCAGAAAAGTAAGTAATAAATCAACTAATAAGAATTGTTCTAAAACATTATTACGTTTCAGAGGCACGACCATAAAACGATTTAATCCAATGTATATATATATATATAAAGACACTAGAATGTAAAATCATCTTAATTTTGAAATCAAATATTGAAATGAAATATATCACAAATATTTATGAAAATTTTTCAAATTCTTTTATACTGCTTTAGATAAATGTTGAAATTTAAATGCAAATTCAGTAAAACAATTTTAAAATATAGCAAGATACAGTATATGGCGTTAACCAATTAACTGTTTAAAGCTCAAACATTCACTGCTTTCTTTTAAAAAAGCGAATACAGAAAAAAGATTATTACATTTGGAAAATGTGAAATGACATTCAAATCGAGTGCGGTAGATCGTTAAAAGGGAATGAAATTTGTAGCTGCACATCAACATCTCGATTATAAAACATGTTTGATAAGCAATTCAAAATTTTTCAAAAAACTCAAAAAATAGTGAATTCCAGAAAACGAATAACACTTGCATATACTTGGAATCCACATTCCAACAAAGAAATTTTCTAAAGAAAGATGTAAACTAAAAGTGGGTAATGGATAAAACGGTATGGTAATCAAATCAGACACTGTTGCGAAAAAATGCAATGGCTATGCATATGTTATACTGAAATACAGTATTTTTGAATTCAATTAGAATGATGCTGTTCCTTCAGTTTGACAAAAAACATTTTATATGGTGTATTTTCATGCCAATTATTGTTTATTAAATTTAGTTTTCATTTTACAAATGTGTATGTTTCTGTTACCAAATAGTATGATTGATGAACTATATACAGCGTTTAATATGGTTTATTATGCATTATTAGTTTTTTACCCGCCCGCGATTTCCTATGTGGCAACACAAAAGTTGACACTGGTCTAACATAATCAAGAAAAAGCAATAATAATAGCAAAACAATAACCACAAGTTATCATTGGTTAGAAACATAATTTAAAGCGAATAGTTATATAAAAAAGAATCGTAAACTGTGCAGAATCTCTGCTGGCAAGAATTTTTATTACTGACATATTAATTAAATATATACATCCTACAATCAATTTGAATTAATATCAACATCAAGTGAATGAAATTAAATAGGTTACCAACAGCAATAATAATAATAAAAAAAATAAAAACCAAAATAGCTATATTACAAGCGACGGAGAGGAAGATATTTCACATCTAAGGTTTAACATAAGATGATATGATCGAATAGAATGGTGATATTGGCATCAATGATCTGACGTATTCTTGTTTACAATGGACAACCATTGCAAATTAAATTATTGAATGTTTAAGATATTTTATCCATACTATATTATAATATCTTAAATATTCTGTTTCTACTTCATGATAAGGAAAAGCAAACTATTCGTTTGCGAGTGTAGAATTCATGTTATTATACAAAAAACAGGCAGTTTGGTAATATTATCTAGAAATCAAACCGACTGTGCTTGTTATAAATTGGAAGCTGATTTATTTTTAATTGTAGAAGTGTCCTCTATTTGCAACGTTGGTCATAGAAACTATATATACAGACTTGTTATTAGTATCTTCCTAAATCAGGCTACTCATCGCCTAACTTGGAACCTTTTTTATCACGAGTTATCGAGATGTCTTCAGGATTTTCCGCTGTTCTGTATAGTCTGTGAAAGTCGACAATAAATTTTATGAAGCAGTTTAAACTCGTCACATTAACAAAATACATATATTGATGATAATAGCGAGGAGTAAAAATATTGTGCTTGTGATTTGTGGAATTCGCCTATACGTTTAACAAGATGAAAAAACATACACTAGAAGAATATTATCGATAAAAATATCGAAGCCTGGTTTATATTGAACATATCACTCACCTCGGGGCAGATTTTACAGTTGTGTCTCTAGTATGTGGATTTTTCCTGGGATTTATCGATCGTGCTCCAGCATGAGTAAACAAATGGTTCGCGGTAGAAAGATATCTAGGCGGCAAGCCATGGCATCGGGCTAAAATCATTGCTTGTTGCAAAGAACATGCAGTTGTTGATCTAAAAATAAAGTAGAATTATATATACTACAAAATTGTTTGTGTTACACATAGAGCATAGAACGATAAAACAAATTTTCTTTGGTCCTGTTGGATCTTGGCTTACCTGTATACTCCATTATTACATGACATAATGTGGCAACCACCCAATCGGTGACAAAATTCTGCAGAAAGGCTCAATACTCCACAACCGGTGTTACTGAGATTAGGGCTGTTGGCTCGAGGCTTTACGTGAGCTTCGATCAATTGCATCACTTCATCTAGTGCATTCAAAGGGCGTGAAAGCTGAAAACGGGAAAGTGTGTTTTGATTAAGACTTAAAAATAAACGAGAGAGAAATGCTCAAATTTATGGATACGAAAGCCGCGCGTCTGTACCGGTACTAACTAGAGATGTATCGATATCGGTCATTCTCCGGTATCGGATAAATGTAGACCGATATATATATACCTTTTTGATATGATTTAAAATTATTTTAAAAGATAGGTTAGTGTACAGATGTTAAAATTATTTTTTTGCGCAGAGGGGTCATTTTTGGCGCATCTGCCTCGTTAACTCTCCTGAGGAAATCTATTTAGTAGTAGCGAAATTTTTAAAATGTCAAAATTTGGGGTAAAGCAATGAATAAAAAATTGTGGTTAAAGAGCTGTTTATAAAACAGTTGCTCTTGATTCACTCACCCGATCTATCATTACAGCTCTGGCTTCAGTATCACGAGGAAGTTTGGATCTGTCGAGATGGAATGCTCGGAATTTCTTGTAATAATCATATGTTTTCTCCAGAGCTTTTTCGTTTAGAGAATTCAAAAACTCGTGTAACGTAACACCTTGCTTATATAAGAAAGATCCAACGTCTTCGAGACCTGTAACACAATTTACATCAGCATTAAACAAAACAGCAATGCTTAAATATATGAACACGGTTATTAATGGTCGCGAAATTTTTTAAAAATGACAAAAACAAAATGTCCAGGAAAAAACAGAAAACAATAAAAACGACAACAACATTGGTGTCCAAATTTTCCGATTGCGTTTCTACATATAAAAGCATTTCATTTAAACATTGAATAGTGTCAATTCAATTTACATATCTAACTCTTGCTTCTACGATCACGATAAGGACATGAGTTTGCGCTCTCGTACATTTGCACTCGTTCGCCACGCTTGAATTTTGTCTCTGCATTCTTTGATACCTCGTACAATTGGCACCGAACTATTGCTCCGAGCGTAGGGCTAGACTTAGGTTGTAACTCGTGTCGTAAGTAAAGCTTTAGTGGAAGTTGTATTAATTGAATATATGCATGAAATACGTTTGAAAATTCTGGAATCACCTACAGCATGATAATATCTAACCAACGACACCAGTCTAGTAAAAATGTTTCAGATTGAACTTACCATGGTTAAACATAACAGGCACAATCTTCACCCCTCCTCCAGCTTGTAATCTCGGTGGAAGTTTGATGAAAATATGTTTATCGAGATGGAAATTTACTTTCAGCGCACTTCGGTTGCCTTCCATGGTATATCCGATACCGTTGACTGAAAATAACAAGCAATTAAATTTTAAAATAGAAAAGACGATTTTGGTCAATTTTATAAGCGGCATCGTTTGTAATTATAAAAACTTATAATGCAAAATCATTTCAATAAGCCATAAAGCATTGAAATAAGGCTGAAATCACCAAAATTTGTCTGCAAATTATGGGCTGAAAGTCGGAAAAATAATACGCTGGAAAAAGTTTTAAAAATCTTAAAAAGTAACATGCAACACTAAAAAAGACCAATTTACCCTAGAAAAAATATATTTCACAAATGAATTATAATTTTGTATTGTTAATTTTAGATATATACTGTTATTGATGGAGAATGAACTCCCGAACTGAATGGTGTGATAATTAAAAACGACGGTTACCAAAAACATGAACAAATTTAGTCGTATTTACTGAATTATACATGCGTATTATATACGATGTTTTGATGATGAATGTGTGACTGTCTTGGCATAGTTTCTTACCATCAACTTGTACAGGATCGTTTGACATAAAACTTGTTCTTGCATTTGATGGATAGTCTTGTTGAAATAAAGAAAGAAAAATAAAGAAACAAACATAATTTTAATTAGTTGAAAATAAAATTATCGTGCAAATATCAAAATTTGATTGCTTTTGTAACATAAAACGCACTTAGGCAAGATTGTAGGAACGGTAAAACACATCGACGCCAAATTTCAAAGAAATTTGGGACATTCCGACGCAAACCAATATATTAAAGATATACAAAACACAAATAAGCATTCATTATCTGTTGGTATTTATTTTACAGTGTGTATTTAACTCAAATCAAGGCACTGAATATACTCAACTTCAAGTTTTGGGGCTACTTATGTACTATACTTTTATTGAAAATTTGGTACAGTCGACTCAATTAGTCATAGTCTAACTAATTTTATGGTATGTACAGTACAGGGGACTACCGCATATATATATATATTGTATATACAACTGCTTATACCACAATTGAACAATTCCTGCGGAATATAATTTTGTTTTGCACTCAACTTAAAAAAAATATGTATCTATGAGTTTTGGTTTAAATAAACTAAAATTTACGAAAAAATTTTTTTTTGATGAATGTCATTTCATTATAATCAACTCAAAGTAAAGTAATTGGTTATTGCCATTTCCTGCGATCGATGATCACAAGCCAAAAAAATAATAATGGAAATTATATCTATAGAAGGTAATAAAAATTTGCTATAAGCTTGTATAGTCTGTAAACCCTTATTTACCATTAGGTTCAACTTCTCCTGTGATAGCTCTGAAGTGGAAGGAAACTCTTTCCAGATCATATATTCCAACATAACTGTCTTCCAGCATAGCGCATTCATCCGGCTAAAAGTTTGTTTAGAATTTGATATATAAAAAAAACTAATTCAATCACTATGAAAAATAAGTAACAAAATAAGTACAATATAAATTTTTCGAGCATGTATTCATTAATTCATTCGCGATTTTTTGAACCGTTTCAGTATAACGTAAAGGGCTAAAAGTCAATTGTAATCTAAAGTCACTATTTATACAGTCATGAAAGCAATAATACAGAAATATGCTACGACTGAAGCATAATTAAAAATAATACCATGTTCAAATTTAGGTGTGTCTGGAATAGAACCAGCACTCCGATAGACGTTGCTTGTTCCAACCATTTCTTGCTTGCCTCGTCCCCTCGTACTCCGTAAGCCTGGTAAGTGAAAGCAGGTGACTTTGATAAGTGAAGATATTCGATATTTAGAAAAGAGGAATAATAAATACTCAAATTGCTTGTTAAAGAATCATATACCTTATATGTGCGCATAAAAAAGAAAAACAACTTAAAGCGATAACCCTTACCTTCATATTATTGAATACATTGTCTAATGCGCATCTCAACTGAGAAGAAAACGACGTAATGACGCTGATCAGTGCTTGAGAAAAGACTTTATCTCGCCTTGAAACGAGTTTAGGATCTGACAAACAGAAAAAATATGTTATTTGCATAATTCTTAGAAAGTAAATTTACAGTACCAATAAAATGGCATGTTTTTTTGTTTGTTTAAAATCGAGTTTTTTGACGTCCTGGAATAAACAAACATTTTTGCAGCATCAGTATATATACAATGATTTTTGCAAATAATGGTCAATTTTGTAATAATGTCCAAACGTCATGCTAAAAAAAGATTGACTGCAACTATTTGATTTGTTGGGTTAAGTTAACATTATGATAATTTCAGTTCTCAGATATATGTGTTTTCAAGGTACCTTTAATCGTTTCCAGGTATGGGCTTAATAGTGACCCTAACTGTTAACACTCATTTGTGTTGTATTTTCACACTCATTGATGTTTTATTTTTAAAAGATTACAATGTAACTTCATACCTTCATTCAGCAATACGGTCAACACCAGTTGTGTTCGTATCTGTGATATATGTTTGTTCATTGCATCTATAAGTGTGTGAATAACACCTGCGAACTGGACAGTATCTTCGCAAACAGCTAGAGACATTTTGACGATGTCATCACTTGTTCTGAAAAATAGAAATATTCATTCCGACTTTCTATTCAATTTTCATTCAGCGTTAGATCTAACATGGCTCTACTATTATTAGAAGGACGTAAATAGTTTAAATTTGTTCTAGCTACAATTAATTTACATTATCACTATAAATATCAGTGAATGGAATGGCCAATTGTACTGTTTCAATTTATTATTATTTGCACAGTCGTACGTAAAATGCATTTTAAGCTATGGAAAGGTAATGAAGAGTTAGTTACTCAATTTTTCCCAAGCCACCGTCGCATAACCAATGACTTGAGACCTGGAGAGTTTGAGTCAACATGTGAAAAACTGGACGATTTGGAAAAAACAATTGGCTTTGAAATTTCGTTACCATAGAAACTATCTTTAGATAAACAAGTGAAATGTCAAACTGAATGAAGGGTCGTACTTGTAGCACCAACAGAAGTTATTTAAAGAAATTACACTCACTCGGCAGCTAGATTATCAATTATTTCTTGATATTTGACTTCGGGAGTTATATCTTGAGTTTCTCCGAAAACCTTCTGGACAACGTCGTTTCTCACAAGTTCGTTTATGTTTCGAATCTATTTGAAAAAAGTTAAAAATAATCATCTCCGCCTATTTGAACTATTGTTTTAAAATTAAATTAAATGAAATAATTCATTCCACCTTTCCCAAGAAATGTTCCATTGTTCCTTGCAATTTATCCAATGCGTCGTTTGATAGAACGAGATCGATAAAATTAATGCTTTCAACCCCTTCAGATGAACAAGTGCTTTCAGTTTTGCTGATTACGGAGATACGGTCACGTCCTAAACGATATATATAATTTTTTTTAAATTAGAACTAAGAAAAACCTGTAACATAGTTCACTATCCAGTGTAAGAGGATTGAACCTCGGAATATTGATCTCGGAATAGCTCATACTTTTAAAATTTTGCTTAGATTAAACTAGAATTAAAATTATTAGTATCTCTAAATCAGCCAGTTTCACAAAACAATCATAATATACCTGTATAATTTTTACATAATATATAATTTTACTTGGTTTAAACCGTGATTTCAACGCAAAAAGGGCAACTTCGGACAGAAACTTCCATAAGCCTAGTTTCTGAAAACGACTTATTTGGATATGGCTCATTTCTAATTTCCATAAAAAAAACATGTTTGTGCATGCATAATGGTAACGTTTGCTCAACTACAATAAATAATTGGGAAGTTTCAGCAAAATCGAAAAGAAAAGGTGACAAATTCTCAAATACCTGAAAATGTCACCCTCGAGTGTGGACGGGGTTTAGATCTAAATCGTACTGGAGAAGTCGCGTTGCCGCCGGGTGTTGGTGGACTCCTGTCATTGTGAAGAAAAAAAAACATAAAACCTTTTTTTTTTAATTTTGTACAAAACAAGAAATATATGAATGCAAAAAAGCTTACGATAAAGAAGGCATCGAGGACGATTCTTTGATTCCCTTAGATCCATCTCCGTTAGCCAGACTATCTTCTGGAAGTGCGAGAGACATTCTTTGATTGGGTTCAGAGGTTGTGCTACTTCCGCTATTTGACCCTGCACATAGAACATTTGTTATCGATACAAATGATTTGCTGAAGACTTTTATTTATAAAGAATAATTTCAAATTTTAGGCAGGCTCCATTCAATTTAAAAACTATAGCAAAATCGATAACAAATTTAATAGGGCGAATACCGTTTTGCTCCGCTGTGTTACTCGGTGATTCATTGGCAGATGGGGTTGTGAAATTGAATATAAGTTGTTTATCATTTACCAACATTGAACCTCGGTTACTGTGGATACCTGTAAATAAAAATAAGAACGCTGCTTCTAACTGTGGACGGAAACATTGGAATAAAATTTACCGATATATTATAAACTATGATATAGTTTTGGGGAAATTTTATAAGCTTGGTAACACGTACTGAAAAGGTAATTTTTTTATTATTTTTAACTAAACCACACAAAACAAATTTTAGTGTCATTTTTAGTGATATAAAATACATAATTTCAAAATATTATTTGCTTCAGATAAAGATCCGCCCAAAAGTAATTGTTCAATCAACATAGGCAAGTGGTAATTCTTCGAAAATTACCTGAGTCACATTCAGAATCGTTTCCGGCTTGTGAACCATCGTCTAAGATCGACTTTCTTTTGTTTCCAATGTTGTTTCCGTTTGTCAAATGTTCTTCTGATGTAGGAGTCGTCATATCAGGCGTATTAACTTCAATGGTGGGCGATAAGACCGACGCTGGGATTAAAAAAAAAGATGAGACGAATCCTGACTAACATTTTCCAGATCTCATACCAGAATTACTTAGTCAAATAGATAAATGATCTTGAAACAATTAATACCGAGATTTGCGAAAATAAGAACCAAAAACAGAAATAAAACATTAACTGGTATATGACTATTTTTCGCGTTTCATGATAATTCAATAACGATTTAGTATTTTTTGATTGGATAGTATTGAAAAATAAACTTAACCTCAACTTACTTCTATTAGAACTTGGATCAAAATCACTGGCCCTCGAACTTCTATTTGATTGTGTGTCGAATACCCCGCTCATCTGATAAAAATGTATTACAACGCAAGGTTTATACAAATGAACGATAAAATAGGCAGTATAAGTGGGATGTGAGTTGAAAATATAGGAAAGATGACTCCGAAAACTAGCATATTCCCGAAACAAAATTATAAATTATTTTTCTCACCTACTCGGTATATGAGATGCAGAACACGCATATTTGGGCCTAAATCTGGAAACACAAGACGCAGTTTTGTTGGGTAAATGATTGTCTTACATCTTGCCGAATAACAATTATTGCGATATTATTTGATAGACTATACTTCTTACCCTTTCTCGGGGCGGGCTAGAAGCCTTATCACTGGCGAAGAATGTGGAAGGAGACACGGGCGTGGTTGGAGTCATATCACTGCTTACAGATCCTATGTTTGCATATAAAGGAGTCGGTTGAAATGAATTTCTTTTCCCATCAGTGCGAGGTTCGGAATTCAAAATTCTGAAAACAATATCAATATTTTAAGCTAAAAGTAGTATTCAAATAAGACTGGTGAGTGACAGAAGTTTTAAGAGGTCCCACTTTGGTATGAGGTCTCCTTTGCTCAACGTGATCCCAATTGCATATCGAAGAGGCACCAATTGCGGTGCCACTTCGATTTGAGTTTAATATCATAAAGACATTCTACTAGAATTCAATTCCTAACCCTAACTAAAATCACGAAGATCGAACAACCGCATACCAAGGTAGCACTTTCCACCTTATAAAATTGCAACAAGTTTATAGATTATTAAGTGCAAAGAAACTTACTCTAAAAGTTGATCTTGACAGTGTCTAACTTCGAGCATAGCTTGATCCAGTGCCACCATCAACTGTCTTATTTGATCCATGAGTTCCATATTTCCTTCTACACCACGTAGAACCGCCATGAGGCCGTGACCTTCTCTTCCTCTGGAGCGGTGCGATGGTGCCGCCATACAAGTAATAACGTCATTAGTGTTCACCATTTCGACATTTTTTGCTAAAAAAAGAAACCATGAATAAAATTACAATTTGGTTACAATGTGAATATATATAATTCCAACCGCCAAAATTCTGAATTGTTCTACACATACTTAATATTAATATTATTTAATCGTTTAAAATGCTACGTTATTGTGTGGGGGTATGAATTAGTGCGTCTAACATCACATGGAGACAATGAAAATAGAGAATATAGTAATGTACGTACTTATTTCGGTGTTTTCTGCTTCAGATTTGGCGTTCTGCAGGCCCAATCCACGTAAATTGAATTTCTCAGTTGTGTGCGAAACCTGAAGGTTTCAAAATACATTAAATTCATTATAGTTGCTCACTAAAATGCTGGAATAAACAAGTTTAATTTCATTCATAGAAATATAATATAATATAAAAATACGAAGGAAACAAAAGATATAGCTCAGACTTGGCCGAAGTTATTGTAATATGCATAATGTGCTATTTATGCAAACATCGGAAGTTAGAGATGTTATCTCGTGTTCGTTTATTGTTAAGGATAAAAGAAAATGCTTAAGCTATGCCATGTCTGAGACTTTTCCAATACACCCTCCACGGCATTACTTCGACTCTTTGTTTGGGATTTCTTGGTCTAAATTCTAGTCTATAAAGCAAGAAACGCCTCAATAGAGGCTGCAAAAGTTTGTGGTTACGTCAAATGTTAATGGGGCTTATTAGATCTTTATATATGATTGACACGGAACAAAGTTATTGTGAAAAGAGGGCGATGAAAAATATTAGTCTATTCTTATTACCTGCATAATATTAATGTGACAATTAGTTGGGCAGAAATCTTTTGCGGATCCAGTACCGGGTCGATCTTTGCTTTCTTTATAAGAAGGCCACATGTATGATCCGAGGTGACGTTTGTACTGAAAAAATGTGCAATAGTTATTCTACAGCATTCGTTTTATTTGCAAATCTGCATGTTTGGGAAAGAATAAGAAATTCCGCAAGCAAATCAAGAAATTAGCCACAATATTTTTTTTGTCACAATTGTGAAGTTTTTCGTGCTGTCAGCATTACTCACCCTTTTGTAATTCTCTAGTCGCTCATGAATCACGTCATACCGTAGAGTTCTTCTTCTCTCAAATATTTCTCTTTGTTGTTCTCTAATAAGATTTACTGCACTTTCCAAGGCTTGAACATCTGCAAGGACTCGCTCGTCTTCTGCTGTCAAGACTTCCAGAAGCTGAAAATTAGCACATCATGATAGTTGTGTAGTACAATAATGGTTTGAGGTATGGAAGTTCGTATTTAAAATCTGTAAAATTACGAGCCCGTCCGTTGATCCAAAAGGCAAAGAATACAGACTCAACTATAAATTAGCCTACAACGAAGTAAACCTAAAATATAACTCGCAGGAACGGATAGAGTTCGAAACGAGCCACCGCCGCCAAGGGTGTTCAGGAACTTTTAAACGGAATAAGTAACAAGCATAATTTTGAATATATAATACATCTTCGGTAATGGGAAACGATTTAGTAGTATCCTATTATATAAAAACCATTTTTCTTCTATGAAAACTAGTTTCGACTTCAAATTACCATTGCTGCAAGATCAAATATTGACGGGCTCTCTGACATCTTCTCAGTCACTGATGTTCTTACTCCGTTTACATTGTCGTATTCGTAAGTTGTCATTCGTTCAAGATGACGATTACCAACGACAAGCTAAAGTGAAAGAATAAAATTTAAATGAAAGAATCACAGATGGAGATTATCTTTGAAGAAAGAAATATTATAATGCAACTTATCATTTCAACAAATAATTTGCGAACCGCAATTGTGCTGGAATGTCAATTTGAATTGCATATATATAGTGAAATACTACTGCCCTTTTGCAATAATTTGCAGAAACAAAAAAATAATAATTTCCCGCATAAAGTTTCATATTTACCTTCAAAGCGTAGGGATCGTCTTTCTTATCCGGACCAAGCGGTGTAGGCTCGCTGAAAGTCAAAAATATTTAGTTTAAAAGATGAAACCAAAGGCAATAAATATAAAATTATGAATTATGCAAAACAAAATTACATTTTATTGTCCTTCAGATTTGGTGTTCTGATTCCTATTTTCATAGCGATTTGTTTCCTGCGGTCGCTCTTAGATCGTTTTAATCCACTTCCTGGGATTCCAAGTGTCAATTTTCCTGTCGACTGCAAAAATAATATATTTGATAACAAAAATCTTGTATACATCGTTGGATGGCCTAGCCCAAGGACCTCGAGTAAAATTGAACCGCCACGTATTGCACTGAATAAAACCAAATGTTTTATATAAATACTGATCTACAAAACAAAATACGCTATGATTTCTCACCCCGTCTACTTGTTGCTGCTGCTGTTCTTCAATTTCAGCATTATTTTCTTTTTCTTCTTTGTTCTTTCTATTTTCTTCTTCCTCTGCGATAACTTTACAACCATCTCTTATTGCAGCGGCGACTTCGTCGTGAGATGAAGCAATGACGTTCACGTTGTTCACCTGCAATCAATTGATGTGATTAATGTATAGAACCCGGTACGCACCCGCAGGTAGCGCATGTTCTGTAATAAATGCACATTTCCCAGGACAGAGATTATTTGCGCTGATTATTTGGTTTCTGCGAGACTAACTACTTATCCTTCTTCTATGCTTTTGTGCCGGTGGATCCGTATGCATATATTGCAAGCATGCTGTAGCAAGAGTAGAGATAACAATCCTAAGTGATTCAAGAGTCTTGCTGCACACTAACACAAATATATTTCTGTAACGTTTCGTCTGACCAAGGTCAGACTTCTTCAGACATACATAGTTCAACTATACTTGAACTATGTATGTCTGAAGAAGTTGAAACGTTACAGAAATATATTTGTGTTAGTGTGCAGCAAGACTCTTGAATCACAGAGATTATTGATTGACTTTGAAAACGCAAACAACCAGAAAATGTTAAAATTACTGTTCTGAATTTATTCATTTTTAAATTATACAGCTCCATGATATTGACTACAATTTCCAAATGTCTGAGCCAGTGTTACAGCAAAGTTTCTCATCTGCTACAGGGATCATGACATCATAGTTTGAAATTAATCATGCTTACTCTTTCATGAGTTCCACTTGAACATATTCGACCGCATTCGCCAACACCCTTCAAGATGAAATATGCGTATAAAGTCAGTCAACTGAATTCATACCTTTAATATTGATTGGCCTCTGACTAGACCAGCGTTCATGGCCATTCCTCCTTTAGTAACAGCGTGCACAACGCATGGATTTGCGCTTCTGATTTGAAATCCCATTCCTTCTCTTGTAACTGGAATGGATACAGATCTACAAAACAACGAAAGAAATTCTAGTAAGCTGTATTATTAATAATCCACGAAGGAAAAATTTTAATTCAGTTGAAGATAGCATATTCTGCTATACCTCCACAAATTTAACACATCTGATACTTTAATTCCATAAGCATAGTATACTTACATGTCGTCTTCGGCCTTCACAGTAACGTACAGAAGTTTGTGATTTTCTAAGTTTTGTTTCAATATGGCTTCGTAATCTTCTTGTGATTTACACTTGAACAATGGTGAATAATTAATACAGAGAATAGCTTGGCCTGGGAGAAGTCCTTGAACCTAAATAGAACATTATACTGTTAGTATACTCAATACTGTAACTAGAAATTTGAACAAATACCAAATAGCACAAAATACGCACATGAGTAATGCTCAAAGATATGTACGTCAGTCGTCCTTGAGAGAATATGAAGGTAATATCAGTCTCAAAGAGTTTCTACCTTCAAATTACGAAAATTTGAAAGAGATTCACCATGGTTAAAACATTTTCCCACAATAACAACAACTGAATAGCAAGACGATCTATAGTTGAATATTGTGTATAAAAAAAACTGAATCATTAGGAGTTGATAATTACTTGTGCTTGTGATGCTCGAATGATAGCTGTTATTATAACCGCGTTGTGATGATCGACATACAATGCCTCAAATCCTAAAGGTTCATCAGGATCCGTGTTTAACTAAAAAACAATAATAAGTCAGAGTCAGATAACAAATATGTAGGTTGATTTAGGGTACACTCAATTAGTAATTCAATTAACAAACATTCAATAATTTGGATTTGCATTGTAAATAATTTTGACTTTGCCTGAAAAAATGATAAATTTTTCAAAATATTCCATTGACTTTCTATCTATTGTCTTAAACTACAATAATTACATATACTAATAAACCAAATGTTCAATTGATTTAACTTTTCCTTCGAAACATACCAATAATACAGTTTTTGTTTTGTAACTCTCGATGCATCTGAAATCCATTTTCTGGTTAACTTTTTTCACTAAATCTCTCAGTTTGTTTGACGATTCACTTGATTCTTCGTCAGGCCAAAATTTGAACAAAGATGAATCATCCTTGAAGTCAGTTTTGTCCAGAGCTGTATTCGAATAGAGAATGTAATATTATAATATAACACACTCGTGAATCATGACACGACTTATTCTGATGTTATACTTGCAATAATATTGGGTTTAATATATATGTTTATTAAAAGATAAACCAAATCCAAGATTAATAGATGTGGATAACAATCTTTTATCATATGGTGCTTATGTTATATCAAATAAAAAAAGTTGTAAGATAAGGATTGATAACATTTTACCAAATGCATATAATTGTAAGCTTTGCTTCAATTAGTGTTACAGTTTAATCAAACAGTTCAAAACATTGTATAGGTTTTGTTTTACTAATAGCATTCCTCCGAAACCCAATAGATTTGTTGATAAATTCTCAATCAGAACAGCACGTTCTATGAGCTAATTTCAAATGAGGTAAGTGATCAAGGTTACTAAGACACAGAAGTAGCATGAGAGTCAGGATTCTCAGGAACACTTATAATGTTATCTTATTCATGGCTAACTGGACGATCGAAACACTTACCATGATGCAAAATATTGTTCTCGCACAAACTCTGTCCTAGATTACAAACTTCTTCTCTTCCTTTACAATCTCCTTGTTCAATGATCCAGTCTATTAGTTTACGGGCTTCAACCACTTGTTTGTAACTTCGGAGGTTTCGGTCTTTGTCTCTGTGGATACAATAGTTGTATTTAGGGTCTTTAATAGTATATCATTCAATTACTTACATTACTTTGAAATCAGATAAAGATCAGTGCAATTTTTTTTATTAGTAATTACACAAGTAAGTGATCAGTTGTGCAATAAAAAGATAAATATGATTTATGAACTCGTAGAATCGTATTCAAAATGCAACATTGGCATTACCAAAATTTGGATCAGAAATGAATTATGCAATGCAATCACTTATGCCATAAGGTGTGCAACATTTTTTGTCGGTAGGCCATATAACCAACTTCAGACATCTAGTCGGGCCACAAAAAAATAGTTTTTCCATGTACACATCGAATTTAAAAATCAGCGAGAACCAGAGCTCAGCGGGAAAGGCAAGAGAATGGAATGCGGCTTTCGCTTAGCCTTCCAGCAATAAAGGCACCTGGCAAAACGACGAAAGATTTAACGCAGCGAAAAGAGCAAAAATTATTATGTAATTTTGCCCATGTGGCCCCGATGTGGGCGCCTTTTTGAACATAAACTGTTGGATTAGGATTTTATACTTGATAGGGAAAAATCACCACACTAAATGGCATGTCGAGCCTGGTTGTGGTCCTCGGGACGCCTGTTGCACACCCCTGACAAATATACATACAAAGCATGGAAAGTATGAAAGTACTAACCTTACAACAGGTTGAAACAGACAGTGAACACGAGCATATATTCTCAACCCTTTTGCAATCAGATCCTGGCTTTCTCCTCTTGCCTTAAAAGTACCGTCATCGTACCGAAATCTGTATAGAACGTTCTCGTTTTTGAAATGATGTTTGTCTGCAACTGTGAAAAGAGGTATAACATAAGAAATGAAAGATTACGTATTGTATTTCGTAAACTACTTCTGCAAATGTGATTTATTTGTCAGTGCAGGGTTTTAGAATTGACAGACTATTCATACTTAAATCGGGATCTATAACTTGGTATCAGCACATTGAGTTTATGTATCTTAGTTTATAGAAACGAAAAATGGTCATTCAAAAATTGAATAATTACCATGATGTAAAATTCCACAATCCAGTAATGCTTGTCCAAGCATGATAGCTTCGTCAACACTTTTTGATTCCTTGTTTTCAACCAGCCATTGCACAAAATCGCTGAAATGGGATAAAGAGTTAAACACCTAGGTATATATAGTATTCCCCGTCGTTATAATATACAGTGGCCCCGCTTTTGCATTGTGTCACGTTGATATGGAGAAATTAGGTTTCAGAATAATAGTGATCTTTTATATTCGGTCTAGTCTACCCCTGACATGGGCAAACTACGGTCGACGGGCCAAATCCGGTCCATTTGATAATTCAATCTGGCTCGCCCGATGCTGCCACAATCAAACCAAAACCATTTTTTTATGTTTTAGCTGAAAAATAGCTCAAGGATTTTGTTGAAATTGCCGTTAAATTTAGTTTCGGCACGAGGCTTATTGTTTTCCACTTTTGCAACACGTAAATATTGTTCACAATATGTAACTTTTTGCGTCACACTTACATGGCCCGCCAGTCTGCGTAAGCAAAATTTTTGGCCTCTGGTACAAAAACCTTGTCCACCCCTGGCCTACCCGATACTTTTGTTCAGAGAGAGTGAAGAAATGCGGGCGGGTTGGACATGCCTAACTGAGGCTCGAACCCCCGATGCGTCCAATATCAAAGATATATTAATTTTATTTTGTTTTGATTCAATTGAAGATTGTTTATCGAAATCTTTTAATACCTGCATAACTCATGAATCAAATATAATATACATTTCATTAAAATTATAGATAGTTTATACACGCAAGGTGCTAGAAATAAAGGGACATTTGGTATTGCTATTCACGTTGTAAATAACAATATATAGTATATTCATAATTGGCATAAAATGTAACAGGTTATTTATATCAATGTATAAAACAACGATGAGTTAAAATTGGAAGTACACTAGTACCTTCCGACAAGTGCTTTCGGGTGTGTTCTCAACCAATCTTTTCTATCTTTTATCAAATTATGATTCGTAGCTTTGTAATACAATCTTCTTCCTTTACTGTGCAAAACATCGATGGTGTCTCTCTGATCCATGCTTACTTTACCTAAAAAATATTAAATTCGTATATTTAAGGCATAGATTTTTATAGAACTCATATGGATATTTAAAATAATTGGATGCACGCTTTTTGAAACTGAAACTTTTTCTCATGGCCACTGTATCTGGTCAAGTCTAATTAATCAATAATGTGGGCATTAGCAATGTTTAGCATTACTTTATTTATATTCAGAAGTCATCGAGGATCGCTAATATTACAACGTTGTATACTCGAAAACGCGCCATTAAATTATGATGCCAATATATACGTGTGAAATATAACAACAAAATCTATTCTTCCTATATTCTTTTTTATATTTTTTCGTCATTATTTTTTTCACTAGCCTAAACGAGATTTAAGAATATCTATTATATATACATATAACCCGGATATTTATCCGGTATTTTTCAGATGCATTTTCTTCCTACGGAAAGTACATTTCTATGAGGTTCACGTTTACGTGCTAGAAGCACTATTAATATACCCGACGCTTCAAAACGTCATTATTGTTGCTATAAATTTATTTCACAACAATCCCACTTTGAAACGATTATTGCCAAGCCTGGGCCCTACATAAATTACGTCCATGAGTATTAATCCACCTATGATCCATATATGTTTCATTATGCCCTGCTGGATCAAATTAAAACACCTACAAACTCCATTATTTCACTTTTCATGAAATGCAATACTTGGAATTATTGGCATGATAACGTAATTCCAATATTAAATCATTCCACGAAAGTAAACTTTTAGTCAGATTTGGCATTTTATATTATAATATGACATCAATATAATATGTACAAATCCGTTATAGTAACAGTAAAATGAGAACATTTGGTAAGATATTACGGTCGGGCATTTACAGAATGTTCTTGAATTCCAGCGTTTCCTCTTTTCTCATTGACAAAATATCAATTTACCTAATTATCGTCATGAAGTTGTGGGTAAAATAATCAACTGACAAGAACAATTTATTTTTTTAATGCCATCAAAACGGCTATTCTCATAACTTTAGCGCTTGTGTGATAACAAGTTGAAGATTTAATATATTTTTTTACCACAAATAGGAGCATAAAAGGACAGTACTCTAATATATTTTTATTTGGAGTGGCTAAGATCATACTTTTAGGGATCATTTCTATAGTGTGTATCTTGACCGTGACGTCTATGACTTGACGGTTTCGCAACCGCGTTGATGCGTTGTTTCCACCCTCTCTGAGCGTGAAATTCGGTTATCGCCGTGCAGCATACTGCCGTGGTAATCGTTGAAGATCGCTCCGCTGTCGATATTGAGAGCGGAGGAGAGGGTGGCTGTCTGAGCGGTTACACAAAATAATACCTTGTTTGCTTTATTGTCGTCTTCGGTAATACTGGTGGTATCCACAAGGCGCGTTTGTACAGTATTGGCCATAAACCAGAACTTTGTGGCGAATGGAAGCCGGTTATTTAGCAGAAGATACAAAAGTGCAATAACTAATTTAAAGCTGGACCTCCCCTTTATCATTTAATAAATGGTATTATCTTGTTAAAATACACGTATGACGTAATGTGTAATTTCCGAATAAAACTTATGTTTGAAGACTGCCATCAACTGTGCGACAGCCTTCTGTGATCTTGGCTTGAAACCAAATGTATATTGTGAACTGAACTCAGTTGGTTTTGATAAAATAAGTAATGTCACGTCTATGCGCAAATAACGAAGTGTTAATATCATGATAACGTGGATGGCTAAGAGTTAAAACCATATTGAATTGTTGACATATAACATTCACATCAATATATGGTCATATTAATGCATTAATTGCTTTCCGTCGTGATCTTGATCATGACTTGATCAATTACAGCAAAAATAACAAATTTAACTAGTAAATTAAAATTTTCAAAAAATAAAATTTATTTTTCGCGAGGGCTTGTAACTAAACTAGAATCTGGATTATATCATATTGAATCGAAATTCACAAAACTACGAATTTTTTTTATTTCTGACTAGAATTTTAAACCGAAAGGTCAGCTGGAATGTGTAACAGCCGAGCATGAAATTATAAAATGACCGAGTATTATTAATAGTAAATGTCTATCACGAATGCATTGATATACCATCTCGCACTATGTGAATGTATCCCTGTTTAACCGGAATTTACAATTATATATTGATTACTTTATCATATAGAATAAGAGCCTAATGATAGAATTTAACTAACTTTTGTTAGCTCAAATGATAGTAGTCTATTATTGCTAATGAGAGGCATTCTCCAATCCGAATATAGTATTTCTCATGTAGGGATTTTTATAGACTACTACACAAGCTGGACCAACTCAAATGGCTTTGAAATATATTATATCAATATACGATATTCACAAATCAATAACAATGACACGATTTTGCCTCTAAAACATATGCATGGGTTTGTTTTGTAGAATCTCGCCAAGTCGGAGCCATTTGCATGTACCGGTATTTGATATTATTTATTTAACATTACTATTAGTGAATTTTATTGTAGAGAAAATTGCACCACATGTTGTGAAGCTCTTTTTAAGTCATGACTCGAACACGTCAAAATTGAGTCAGCTTAAAATTTGGTCACAAAAGAATATGTATGAACAACCTTTACAGAGGTTCACTTTTTAAATTAAATTCCTGCTAAGCATTTTATATGATGTTGTTTGTGAATCGGTGTCGTACCACATATGTTGGAAAATTAACACATATGTGGAATAGAGGGTTCTAATCATTTGGGACAAAACATCCTAATTTTCAGCGTAACCAAGTAGAACGTATTTCCCATTTATTAACAAACCGTGTAATGTAAATAAACATTGCCAAATGTTAACATGGAAAAGAACGGAGGTAGAAACGGGATTTAATAAACTTAAAAAAATTATTGTATTCACTCGCATTTTCAGGTATTTTTCTTGACGAATTTCAACTTAACTTTGCTTCACACTATTTAAATCATATGCCTTTTACACACAGATCAACGAATTGCTATAGGTATAGATCACACCAAGAGGTTTATACAATGTGAGACGAAGCAATTGGGCAAGCGGACAAGAACGTATTAGAAAAGTTAAACAAATTACTTGCGTTCGTTAAGTAAATGAGCGATGATTTGAATAGTGAAAAATATATCCCAGATAGATCTCTGGATTCTATATGAAGAACAGATAATAGAAACTCACTTCGTCGCTTTTCTCGTTCCATGATAAACTCATTTAGCCAGGCTTCCTTTTCCTCTTTGTCTTTGGCAAGAAGGACGAACCATTTGTTTTTGGCGGCGTTCAGAATTTTCCATCCGTTATTTACGGTGTATCCACAACTATGGAAATCCGCTGTGTTAGGAGAATAGTATAAAATATTTCAGATACGCTAAGATGCAAATATTTTGTAAATAGAAATCCGTAACTTACTAAAATATCAGTGGGAAAATAAGGAATAAAACCAAACCAAAATACCGATCGTAAATTCTGGATATATGGAACGTTATAAATAATATGCATATTGATATAATTATAAAAATTATTCAGAGAAGTTGGCAAAATGCTCGTTTTAAACGCTGGATCACGTGATGCAAAATTTTAAAAATTACGCATACATATTCTAAAGAATCAAACAAGGTCCTTACATGAGTCATGCAATACAAAGTTATGGACTATATTTCAGCAGAGTTAGAAACCGATTGTTTCTGTTTTTCCGATGCGCGTCCAATAATACATGGTACGAGAATGTAACAGCGCTTACGTCTCGACTTATGTTAGTTCATATTTGGCAAATCCTAGTTCAATCGTGTTGCAGCGAAACATCTCATAAAACTTTTTAAAATAGCTCAGAACTCCTGAATGAGAAGGAATATGGAATTTGAATATCTTACATGTGCCGTCTTCTACGCTTTCTATTTCCATCAACTCTGTTGATATCCGGCCTTTGAACAGCCATTTCTTTTGATCTTGTGCGTTCTTTTTTCGTTTCGATTTCTTTTTTTGCAAAGTTGCGGTTTTGTCTTTGTTTTCTGCGGCTTGGAGTCTAATATATAAAATATGTTTTGTTCAGATCAGCACTTGTAGTTTATAGGGAAATATGGAAATTGATATAAAATCTTAGTCATTTCTTTCAAAGCTTTTTTGAACCCAAACGTATTCATTTGAATAAGTAACTGGAACAAAACGTCCTTTTAAATAAATGTGTTCGCTGAATTATATCAGTCACTGCAAATTTGTTTTTGCAATTATCTAAGTCATACCAAGTAAGATAGAATCATGTTAAAAGTACCAAGGTTGATAGTAGCCTCCTCATATAGTCGTATCAGTTATTCACAGCAAAAATATAATAGACTGTGTATATAGTATACATCCTTTATCCGGAAATTGAACGGGGTCAAAAAGCCGCGAGTAGGGCATAGCCAGTTACAGTATATTATTATACATAGCGAGCAATGTGCCCTGAGTAATAACATTCACCTTGTATGAATAAGATTATTAACGTTTTATCTAAGCGTGATGGAGCATGTTTGATACAATGCTATGATTTCACAGTTGTTTCACAGCTCTTGGCTTTAGATTCTACCAATTCAAATCATAATGTTCACTGTTATATCCAGGCCTGAGATTTCAGTATCAAACATTAATTTTTAGCGATCAACTAAAATTTTTCTATTTTGTTTTGTGCCTGATCGAACGCCCGTAAAATTTTTACTATAAACGAGAAGATGGTAGTTTGCATCGCTTAAATTTTGTTATTTTGCCTTACTGCAGTCTGGCATATAAAACAGAATATAGCATAGCCTGTAATATAGTATTGACGATTTTCCTAATACACAAATTTGAATCTTTCATTTTTCTTACTAATCTTGACGTCGATATGATAGACCATTGCATGCTTTGGATTATAAACGTACCTTGGTAAAGTGTTGGCTTTTTTGCAATAAACTAGAAGATGATCAAATAAAAAAAACTGTCTCTCTTGAATGTTTCCAGCAGATATTTTCAATAAGGCTCCTTGTTTGATAAGCGTTGTGCAGTTGTCAGTTAGGTTGGCTCCCTGTAAAATCAAATTTGATTCGAAGTGAGTTTAGACTCCAATGACATCAACAACCACGATCATAACTCCAACCAATGAATCATGCGTATGAATAATAATTTTCAACGTGAATCAGAAAATTTTATGATGGTTTATAATGCCCAGTTGGTAAATTCTCCCTAACAGAATATTTATATTGTATGGCCAAATGACGAAGCAACTCGTTCAATGTATCATAATTCTTTATTCTGTATACCATAAGGGCCAGTTAATCTCTACAAACTATATTTGGGTCAAATTAGTAACCAAAATACATGAGACAAGTTCGAATAAAAATAGTCATAGTTGCTCCAGGATAAACTCGAAATATTATGTTTTTATATGTAATTCCTTTTTATGTTTATGTTGATATAAAGTGCACTTCATGCATGCTTTATAAAGACGTAAGTATACCCATGTCTGACCCTGTCATGTGTTACAATACTTTTCAACGATTCTATTTGAATGCATCGTCTGATATTGCAAATGCATAGGTCATACCTCCCAATTGGCAATTGTGCTCTGTAATTCTTCTAATTTTTCTAACTGCTCCAACTGTCGTTTTGTTTCATTAACGTTACTGCAAACAGCTTTCATAATTTCTAATGCTTCCATTACGTTAGGATAGTCAGGATGTTCAGGTGGAGTTTTCTTTGATAATTCCTGTATTATATATTAGTTATATAGTCACTTCCTATGAAGTTAAGCTCTGAATAAGATCTGTACAAGTACAAATCGAAATTGTTTAATTTGTCAAAACTGGAATCAATCCATACTTCGTGCTTTTTTCGTATTTGTTAACTCTTGTTGTAAATGTATCAGAAAGTTGGTCATTGGCATTTACCCATTGGTACAATGATGCTTATTTGCTTATTATCTTATAAATATTATGATAACTTTCTCAATATACGGTTATCATTAATATGTTTTGGGTATTAAAGAAATTAATTTCACACGAAAATAAATTTTCTTACCCTGAGAAGAAGTGGATATTTGCATATTCTTTGAATTGGCGTCAATAAAAAACCTTCCATTGATACGTCGTTAACATAATTTCCCAACATGAGGCAGCCCTAAAAAGAAAACAGTTTAACAGTTAACAGTTTTAATTGTTACCGTTGATATTTATAAGTTTCAATTTGTTTTCAAAATATACTTACTAATATGAATCCCTGAAATTCCGCATTTTCAGTCAATTCATTCAATTTCTTCTGTGCTCTTTCATGATTAGTGCAATATGGTGCATAGACTTCGAAACGTTGTTTCTGAAAAGAATGAATAAAAAAATCTTGAAGAAGTTTTTTTTGAAGGTTGGAGTTACCAGAATTGACAAAAATTTTCATATACAATCCACTATTTGACATTTCTCTCCCAAGATGGGGGAATTACGTCCGCCATTCTTTGTTCGGCGGAATAAAAACAGCTGGTACTGTCACAAACATTGGTTGAAGCTGTCAACATATCAAATCAAAAATAGGCCAAGAAGTTTTAACAAACTTTCAAACCAAAGAGTTAGAATTAGCTTTGCCGTCTACCGTATGATCAACGATGAGAACGATTTCTACTAGTGTTGCAAGCATTAGATATGAAGTCGTATTATATAAAATTGCCTATACGATTCATCCATTCACATATACCGGTACTTGATGAAACTCAACTTTCTTCCGTGAATGATAAAGTTGTTACAAGAAAATATGTAATCCCGCTTTTGGAAGCAACTTACGTGTTCCACAAAACATTTTCCAATGCAGTGTTCATACGATGGTTCCGGTTGCAATGCTGCTTCCATTGATAAGTATAGATCGTTGTGAAACTAAATAGAAAATATTCAACATTCGGTGTAATCACGATCTCTTCAGTTTTCTCTTCATTTACAGAAACAAGTTTATTCAAATACAATAAGTTCTCTCTTTTCATTTATTTTTGGTTTACCAAGATGGACTAAACCCAAATACCATGGCTGTGTATCAGATTGAATAAGATTATCAATTATTCACTCAATATTGGTATGCTAGATTCGCAGATAAATTAACGAATATTTTCATTTGAATAGAACAGTTTCAGTCGTGTGTGAATTTTTTCTACAAACATGTGTTTATTTTCGTCGACGAGTCTTACACCAAGGACTACGACTAAACACAGCATTTTCACCTGTTTTAGTTCGACGACATTTGATAGTAATGTTGCAACCGATCCTTCTGGGATTAATTTGTCATTTTCATCTTCTTCGCGACTTTGGAGTCTTTCCATAAACACCTAGAAGAGTTGAAGAAATAAATTCACATAATTTTAGCTTTGATATAAGCTGGTATTATATTAACGAAAATCTTTTCAAAACTTTAAGAAATATTCGGACTTTAACAACAAAAATTTGCTTATACTGTTCTTATTTGAATTTTACAGATAACCGTACCTCCCAATCAGTATTAAAAATCAAGTTAAAATTTCCTATTTTTGATTATGATATTATAAATTTGTGGGCGACAGATGAGATAATTAAGACAACGTTTGGAAATGATAGTATGATTGTTATTATTAATCATCACATGTATGTACCTCATACGACGCAACCTGTGACGTTGTGCCAAAATCGGAAGTAGCTTCCGAATTATATTTCACTCAACAGGCCTCGCTCGTGCCTGGTAAAGCGATAAAAGAAAACGAACAGAAGAAGACATGACGTAAAGTTGATTGCATTCTCTGACTGTTCCTATCATCATGGATACATTTTTTTAAATCCTAATTTATATACGAATACAAGCTGCAAAAGAGTTCGGTGGGGGAATAATCCGATAGATAGTTGTTGTTGAGTTACCAAATAACACTCGTCGAAAATCAATTTGTTGTCACGAGCAAACCATCCCTATTTGTAATGAATAAACCGATAATTTTCAAATGATATAATATTTGAGTAAGAAATTGCGTCAAGTTTGAACAATTGATGAATGTCGAAAATATAAAACAAAACATGAGAACAAAGTTAAGTCAAAAATGAATATATTCCGCGTTATCATTAATTCTAGAGAATAAAATTATTATATAACTGTTTTCAATAAACAAACGTTTAGTTTGTCTTATATGAAAAGAGATTAAAACACATTTAATTGTAAATACATAATTGTAAATACATAAACAACTTACGGAAGATAAAAATTTCAGAGTGTCCAAGTAATCTTTTTCCGTTTTAAATATTTCTTTTAACACATAAGTCCTCATTCGCATCGTCTTTTCCGTAGGCTCTGCCATATTTTACGGTATAAATTGTATCCACCTTCACAAATAGCTTGCTTTTTTATCTGAATACAATATTCCCAACAACAATAATATTCTCAATATTTCTACAGGTCAACGTTGGCGTAAATCCAAGTTCATTGTTTATAAAGCGAATAGAAATAACAACTCTTTGTTTTTATGGCTGGACGGTTTCAATGTGATGCAGTCAATGTAGCATATTAGTTGTTTCGCTGATGTTGGTTACTTCCTTGTGTAGGTCGCGTCTTCAGCAAGAAACTTAGTCAGCGTGATAGGTTATTGTTGTGCGTAGGAAGCTTAGTTATTATAAAATAAGCACGTTGGCTGGTGTATAATATATTCCACGCAATAGCAGTACAGTGTCGTCATCAGACGACCGAAAACGAATCAGTGATTGTATAATAAACTAAATAAATATCTCACTGGTGTCTCTACAAAAATAAAGAACATAAAAAAAAATAAAATCAGATTTCTCGACGTCATAGTTTGCTTGTCTCTTGGATATTGAGACTAGTAGAAATAAAATATATGCCTCCTATCCCACAAGATAAGTCAGCAAATTACTCAGGATTTGTCACGCATATGCCTATGTCTCTCTTGGCATCATTGGGCGATGCTCAAATATATGATGTATTCAGAAATATAGAAGCAACCAAAATATTATACGCCTGGGCAACATTTGCAAAAATGGAACACCTACAAATATAACTGGCCTGGCCGATTGGAGTAAATCTCAACTAACTCCTTTATCTATGTATTTGTAATAGTGGACACGTATGTACAGGCTGTCGGGATACTGTTGCAAGTATTAAACTGATAGTAGAAAATTTACCACGCCACTTAAATTACGTATCACACAATCTGGGCCGAAATAGAAACAACGGAAAGCAATCTGAAGCGTTCTCCATATGGCAATTCGAATGCTCGCGCAACACGAAAAACAACTCTGAGAGCAAGCAAGAAATAAGTGAAAATTCTACAGATTTCTATCCTTCTTTCTAAATGAGAGCTTTCATAAATAATAAAAATTTGAAAGCAAGATTTCATTATAAATAAACTTCTGCGAAACAATCAGTCATCAGCTTGACAAATAGGCAAAAAATCTCATAATATTCTCACGCAAGACGTATCCTACTCATTCAATACATCACTTTCTGAAATTTCAGTAATTGGACGAATATTCAACTGTCAATCATTTATGCACTGCACAAGTCGTTTACAATTACTCTCTTTTTATTTTAATATTGCACAGTTGAATCTGTTGCTAGCATAACGCTATCGAATATGTTACTCGCCAAAACAAACTAAATGCGCGCTACATCACGCCTTTTCATCACTAAATAACACGAACAGCGCGGTAGCTGCCATACAATTCGATCGTGTTGACGCCAACATGCAAATTGATCCACAATTGATTCATTACATGTTTTACTGCGAAATT
Source organism: Styela clava (assembly GCF_964204865.1). Taxonomy (NCBI): domain Eukaryota; kingdom Metazoa; phylum Chordata; class Ascidiacea; order Stolidobranchia; family Styelidae; genus Styela; species Styela clava. Next base: position 8,762,266 of record NC_135257.1, on the reverse strand, counting down.
GCGAGGATGTGCCGGGCATAGCATAACATGGCTATATTATAGCAAATACGATCCATATGTAATTCATCTATGAACCAATTGCGAAATAATCAACTAACTGTCATAACCTCCAAATCAAGTTATAATACTGTATTTATTCCGAAAACGCATTGCCCGTACATGGCTGATTCCCAATAAAGACAATTTTCGTCGGGTAGAGCAATATCAATGTATTCCAGACAGTAGGATATACTTTATTATCTTAACGACCTGAGGAATAGGTCAAACTGGGATGGACATTTAGTATCTGAATTATTGGTATTCAAATTCGAATTTAATATGGGAGTCCGCATCATCATCTCGCACAGTTGCCGGACCAAAGAATATTATAATCAAGATAATGTACAAATATATGTAGAAACGCATAGAAATGTTATATTCAATCTAATCGTATTCGTAGATAATACAAGCCTCGCAAGTCCAAAAATACTCGGCATGTGTGTAACAAAATATTCCCCATTGAGCGTTATTGAAAGAAAAGAATTGTTATGTCAGTCAGGAAATGGAATTGTATAATATTGCGAATTTGCGATTTTCCCAGACTCACAAGACCGATTTATACTTTGGCCAAGTCTGGCCGCACACTACTTTGTATTTATTTCGAATGACGAAACCAATACTTTGTGATAAATTTACCACTACGTTATGTTTACTACTTCACTGACATATTGTTATATTTATCGCACAATCGGAGAGCAAGCTGATGTAGGCATTTTTATTTTAACTGTCATGACATACTTTAACAACCATTGCACAGTAAACAAAATATTGACTCCTTGTTAAAAGCATGCTTACTACACTGATACACTACTATGATATCATAATGACATAATTCAGTATTGACTATCCTAATTTAATTTATAACAAATAACCTTTCTGCTTTAGTAACTGACACATATACTAACTATTTTGACTCTTATATAATTCCCGTTTAAGAACAAAATAGACTTCACTGATGATATGCAACCTCTATGCTTTCGACCTGAGGTTTCATAAACTGAATTGTCCGTCTTTTATTGCCCACTATTTTTATTGGACAATTCATGACGTCATTCCCTAACGTGATTTTTAATTTGCTCATCAGTGGGCATGATACATGCATAGACTGGACGAGTTATTGTAATACTTTTCGATGACCAATTTTGATCAAAATTCCAATCTGTGTAATCAAGCATGGCATGCTGCACGCAGAAACAAAAATAATAATAAAATACGTCAAATGATAACTACAGCAAGTCATTTACTAATAAGTTATCGAATACGTAGACAGTACAACATTTTTCATCGCATCATACCGAGGCCCGGTGCCAATTTGACACTAACTCTAACGTAGTTCGGTGCAAGGAAAGCGTGACAAAATTCGCCGCGCAGCTGGTTGACGTACGGCAACGTAGGCTGCTATAACGAAAGTGTGACGTTTGAAAGAAGTTTTCAAATGTGCGAAGTTTGACGTTGGATTATAACCGACTTCAAACATTATAACTAACACGATTAGTTAGGGTAAAAAGAGATAATTTGTTTATTAATGCCAGTAATCAATACCGAATATTGTGAAAAGGGAAGAGACAGAAAGTACCCAAAACAACAAAAATATAAAATATTTTGCGTAAGAAGTTTTGAAGTAAATATCAAAATCTGGTTACATAATTCGAATAGAGACGCCGAGAACATTTGTTATACAAAAATAACTCCCTATTTGAGTGGAAATGGGGTAATTTGATACTGCACTTTTTAAACAAATAATGATATTTTATGAGAAAAATGTTTGAGATAACATAATAACATTATCTCCAGTGTGTAATCAGATAATCGATAGATAAAGTACGATAGCGGGATGCACAGAGCCAGGGACGCCGACACGTATTTAATATTATTTTTTTTATTGAAATTAAAAAGATAGTAATATTTCGTTTCCAATAGATACTCGTAAAAGAATAATGTGGCATATAACAAGAATTAAATATTTGACAAGAACCAGTAAAAGGTTTTTTCCTGATTTTTCAGCTTCAGTTTACAATTGAAAGGGGTTTCCCATGAATGACGAAAATAAAGTATTTAAGAGTAAAGTTTTGAAATGTGTTTTATTTTAACCGGTGATAGACTGAGAATAAATCTACTTAGTCATTAAGTATCATCCTTTAATCGGGAACTCACGAAATGTGAACAGGATATGGGCTAGATTTAACTAAATACCTCGTTGGTCGCTTGTACTATTGCCTATATTTAGTGAGGTTTGAATTGTTGAATATTTTTCTTCAAATACCAACATAACAAAGTTTACTAATGATGATTTCGCTAACAAATATAATCGACTAAATTCGTTATTTAGATAATTAATACAATTGATACGGTAAACCACACAGGAGTTCAAATTTCAACAACAATCTATACTTCTGCATAAGCGCAAAAGGAAACGTTGTCTTATTATTATTAATAATGATGAGAAAACCTATCATCTATCATACCTCAACATCTACACTCAACATCCACCACTTGTGGGATTGTGGTCGATATATTGACAAACTCAACAGCTTAGAAGGCATGAAATTCTAAGATCTCAGCCGAAACAAAAAAAAGAATTCGTTACTTCCTAACTTCTACCTCCCTTCTGCCCTTGGTATATCTCGACGTATTGTTTTGTCGCGACGTTTCCAAACCACAGCACACAAAACGACAAAATTTTATTCCCGAACGTTGGGATAGACAAAAACAGGTGCTCGCAACGCCCGCTTTCGCGCCAGCATAAGCGACTGTCCATCATATTTATCTATATTTCACTATTTCTTTCCACATAACTTCTACTCATATAAAATAAATATTTTGGAACGCTCGACTGAGGAACAGTAGTGTTATTTGGTACTGAATGACACCTACAATACTCATGCTAAAGAGAATTGTAAACTTCCTAAATACAAGCAAATGCCGTTGATTTCTTGATAAGTTCACTATGATTAAATACAGGAAAATATGCAGTGTAATAAGCAACTGGAGAGCCAAAGATTTTGAAGAAAAACAGCGAGTCAATTTTCCGATTGCCAAGTAAATATTACGCAAACTGAAATTTGTTCCACACGTATCGAATTAACTACATACCATATTCATCCATAATGAAGATGCGTCATTAGCAATAACTAAAACCTATTTTGATGCGTCTATTATATTCTATCTACAGAACCAATGTTCACTCTTGACTCATTTTAACACAGTTTGTACGTTGATATTCTCAGTCGACCCAGAAAACATTAAAATCAAGCGGATGTTTACGAATGTTACACTCCCGCGTCTGTCAATTTTGCTTGTAAGAAAATGTTGTAAGATCCACACAGTTTTAAGCGTGATTTATGAATGTAGCTCACTATTAATTACAACAAGGCACAAATCAGATTTATCCAATTTTTAGAAGTTCGAACTTTCTGGTGATATACCTTTTCAATCTATGGCATTCAAATAAATGTCAACAGCAAGGCAGCGTTATCTAGCATTACCTAAAGTTTATGTACATACGGTGTTCCAATCATCAATGAGAAATCAAATACTTTCTTATACAGATTGTCTATTCTATATTTCATATCTTTTCCATTGCATTTTGCTGTGAAAGTGACTAACGAGCGCGTAATATATAATTGCTTAGAAACTGTCTGCACTTCGAAATCACGAATTTTACAACATACTATTAATATGGAATTAACTGACTGAATTAAGCGGCCTGACTTTGCCCTGTTCAAACGTATACCAACAAATTAACTGGAAATTAATATACATTTCTGAATTTAGCCCACTATCATTTATAGCGTTGGTAAAATTCTATCAGTCGTTTAAAATTGAAGTAGCCCTGCCTTCCGGCCTACTGATTTATGATCTGTTGTGGGGAAGGGTCGCTAGTGTTACGTCATTTCCTGAGAGCCTGAAAAACGAAACGCCTTTTTCTTACAGTAGTTGTTTCTTTATTCTCTTCTGATCGAGCGCTGCGCTGTCGAGGCCGACACACAGAAATGATGGCATGAATCGTGGTAGTTAAGGACGAGTATCGTATTGGAGTTATATACTCTGCAAGTTTTTGCGGTATTACAACGTCATATCATATTTACTTTTATATTAAACGGAAATAAGCCTCTACAGAGTTTCCTAAAATAATATAACGGTGCTCTCACCGGTTGTATGACGTTGTACAAAGGATCATTCCGAGAACTATTTTATTTTTTATCTTTGTTTTTATTTATTAGTTACCTCTCATTGCAAGGTGGTCATGGCTTGCTACAGGTTGCAATGAGTCATGATATATAGAGGAAAATGAGTTATTGCTTATATATTTATTTGAAATGACAAGACGTGCGGGAATGAAAAATGCAGCACGAGTACAGCAGCATATCATATGTAACCTTATGAGAATAGTCCCCGTATACAACTGCGACGTTACAATATTGCACTAATGTAGAATTGAGTACATAAAAATAAAAGATATCCAAAGAAAATGAAATCCGACTATTCCCAAAAGAATGACACGGATCATCGTGTCTCAAAAATAATGTGCCATGAGTTAGCGATGTCTTCTACTCGTGTGCATAATTTAAAATAAATTTTGTAATTATTTCAGAGTTATCACGCGACGAAAGGACGCACAATTGTGAAACACCAACGCGAGTTTACTGCTAATTGACTTTTAAGGGATTTTGAACTTCCAGAAAAATCGCAATTACCACTTAATCTACTACATGAATATTAATAGTTTTAATATTATGATTTTTTGTTGTGTCAATTGTCAGTGCAATAAACTTCATCTAAAATAGCGCCATTGTGATATTTTTAACAAAATATTGCGAAAATGGAAATTCAGTTAACGTAATTTGTTATTGCAAATAAATCATAACTCGTGATTATGAGAACAACAGAAATGTTGACCGTAAATATTCCGGGGTAAATATCACAACATTAAAACTATAACAATTTATCAAAGAACGGGAAAGCTGAATTTAACTTCGATAGGTTTAAGTAATGTGACATGCACTGAATATAAATCTAAGAAGAAGATAACGATCCAAATACCGGAGTATTATCATCACCCATCTTTGCTATTTGAATTATATATATATATATATGTTAAAAGATAAATTAACAGTTTATACGAAATGTTATTTCCTTTTCTTCATCTCAAACTCAAATCACATTCTTTCTTATTCAAACGTTACTCATGGGCGACTATTAGCGTATTGAATTTGTACGTGCGTATACAATCCCTAAAACATTTGTATTTTGAACTGATATTTGGCAATACTTGCTGGACACGTTAGTGGACATAACGGTCATTTCAATATTATGTTGTTGTTCTTGGTATTTTTCATCATTGTCATTAAAAAATTTCCTTTTCTCTTCGAATACTGGACCAATGGACCTTTCCTCGACCTTTGACCCCGAAAAATTCTTCCTATACTTTACCATTGCAAAATTTTCGGGGCTATTTTAAGAGTGCTTTTGCGAGAAAGTGAATTAGATATTGAAGTTGACCTAATAAATATTTTTTGTCAGTTTTTTCAGACATCTGTTAGTGTCGAAAGTCCTGTGTCTATAAATAATATTGCCTTTGTTTCAAATATACAACCACATAAACTGAAAAAAAGTCTAATTGTAATATTTCTGTTCACTATATTATGTACATACTGTATAGTGTATTCATTTAATTTTCTCGACTTTTCCGGCAAATTTCTAAGTGAGAAATAACTGATTTACTTGTGTTTTTGTGTTGGACTTCATAACTTAAAAATAAATACGTTTGATAGCTTCTATAAAATAAATGCAACTTCTTATGCTGTTTTTTGTTGTAAAATACTTGTCTTGAGGAAGTCTGATTTTGGTCAGAAAAAACGTTACAGAAATACATTTGTGTTAGTGTGCAGAAAAATTACATACTGGTAGTTAATAAAAAATAAATAAATAAAAATTACTTGCCACACCATATTAATAAATTTATCATGATTGCCACTGCCAAATTGATCAATTTTATAAATGGGAGTGAACAGTAAAGATAAACTTTTATAAAAAAATATATTGTCAAGCTGATTATAGATGAAGTCAAATGCCAAAATGCCCAACCAAAGTTGCCAGAATTGGGTGCATGAAGAGGTGGGCTAGACCACTTCATTGCCCAAACTAGAGCCTATTATTGCCAAATTGTAGTCCATATTGCAATAAGTATTTAAATCTATCAGTAACTTTATAAGTATGAGTAATTATTTTTAATTAAGGTAGAAAGACAGGGTATAGGAATATGTTGGTTGCTAAGGTTATAAGGTTTTTTTTTTCATTCTTAGATATTGACTTCTGCAAGGATAAAGGAATTAGGAATAAAGGAATTAGTATTGTTATTTCACAGGATCATTTCTTCATTTAATTATTGTGGCGTAATAGATTCAAGTTTATCGTGGATGAGACATCAGCCTGCGAATTTTGTTGTTGTAGACACCATTTATATTCAATAAACTAGCCATTGTATTGATCATCACAGAACGACCTGAAAAACAGAAAATAAATCTGCGAGTAGGATATTCAAGGGTTACATATTTGGAAACAGCACTACCCTACACTTTTGTTTAGAATTAATTATTATTTCGAGTAGATATTGATTATTAGTTATCTATCTATAAAACGCTAGTTCAAAGACCAGAGTTGAAATATGCTTGGGACACAGGGTGAATTCCTCGCAAACCATGCAGAAACTCTCAAACCACACTGACCATTCGTATGTTGGCCTTCACATCAACTTCACAGCAGAACCTCAACCTAAACTATACGGTCTACAACCCTCATAAGGTATCACACCACCCATATAGAAACAAAGACCATGCATGTGTAATGTCAAAAATCCAACGTTAAGCAAAAAGGGAACATGCGCATGCAGATGTCAGAGTGTAAACAGCCATTTGAAAAATAAATAAATAAAATAATTTGCTGTGCATGCTACAGAACCCGACACACCAACAATAGATGTAGAACAGGTGGAGAGAGATTAACTGCCGGCTCAACAACAATCAGCAGCTGCAGGAGCAATAGCAATATTGTAGCTGTTTAATATTTTCATGAAAATAAGTATGTGTAAGTGAAGAGTGTCCCAACTTTCTATCATGGTCATTCATGAAGGTTCAATATTTTTTGTGTCCGAGCTATCAAAACGTTGTAGCTAATTACATACGAAAGAGTATATATATCAGTGTGGATATGGGAAAATAACTTTTAATATTTGGATACCAAGTACGACTTAACTTGTTTCTGAAATGATTTTTTGAATTTTAATAACTTCAAATTCAAGGGGAGAGAGTTCCATAGCTTAGGTCCATTATAGCATAGGGCATGCTGGCTCACAGATTTACTCATAAACGGTATAAATAAATTGGAATTACTTCTTCGATTGGAGGTGGTTTTGGTTAGTATGTCGTCAAAGCAGTTTGACAATGAGTTGTCATGAAAATCATAAACTAATGATAATACTTCAAATTTCATTATGTCTTCAACCTTGAGTATATTTAGCGATTTATAGACATGATTTACGCTTTCACGTTTACTTTTCCTAAAGACAATTCTTAAAAAATTATTACAAATGCTTTGCAATTTTGAGACAAGTGTTTTATTACCATGGAGCCAGACTGAGCTACAATATCGGATATGACTTAGTAGTAGAGATTGAAACATTGCTAGTAAAGCTGATTGATTAACGCACTGGGATACTTTAGCAGCAACTGCCAAGTTCCTTTTTGTTTTACCAATAACATGCAACATTTGTGATTTCCATGATAGATTTTCATCAAAGATAACTCCTAGAAATTTTATTTCTTTCACTCTTTCAATTTCATTGTCATTGAGCAGTAGTGGTTTTGAACAACTCACACTTTTATGCTTGCTTGGGTGGAATAATACAAATTTAGTTTTGTTAGCATTAAGAGATAATTTGTTAACCAACATCCAGCTATGAATGTTGGTTAGTTCTTGGTTTGCAACTGTGAGTAGATCTTCAAGGTTTTTCCCATGAAGAATCAAGTCAGTGTCATCAGCAAACATGATCGACTCAGAGGATTTCAGACACCTGAACATGTCATTAATGTAAGCTAGAAAAAATAATGGACCAAGTAAAGATCCTTGTGGAACTCCGTGCTTCATGACACAAATATTTGTAGAGAATGAGTTGTCATATTGCACAATTTGTTTCCTGTCTTGCAGGTAGCTCCTGATCCAATTGAATGGGACGAATCTAATTCCATAGTGATAGAGCTTACTTAAAAGGATGGAATGGTCAATGGTGTCGAAAGCTTTTGAAATATCAAGAAATATTCCAATTGCATGTTGTTTGCTTTCAAAGGCCTTGGTCAGTTTGTGTACCAAAACATTAGCAGCCATAGCAGTGGAGTGATGCTTGCGGACCATGGCCGCTAAAATGAGTAACCACAACCGCAACAACGATTCAGCAAAATGATTAAGATCAATAGAACCATTTCGTGTTCAAAAATATGGTAGTGTCGCGATCAATTGATATTTTCCTGGTATTTTCTTAGTAGTCCTAAAATTGATGATTCACGATCTGAAAAATAAGCAGACGGGCAGATGTCATGATCGCATGGACTGTTGGTTAACTTATTTGCCATATTTCAGTATTCGCTCTCCGTGCTGCCGTGATTGGAGATAAAACTGACAGCTGTTTAGTTTTTATAGCATAGCATGTAGTGAGATTTCTCAGTTCAGCTAAATTAAGATGGCATAGAAATCATATGGCAATATTAGATATATATTGAAATGTAATGTTTGCGTCATATTTCGCCGATTGCAGTAGGTACCGGTACCGGCAGCAAGTATTCGTATAAATACACGATATTGGTCAGAAAAATCATATTTTATCCCAAGAGCTGACACTCATAAAAATCAGTCAAGTTCACTGGTGCAAAAATTTGAAATAAAATTCCTGGCTTCCTACATAGGTAATATTTGAAAAAAAATCGAAATTCTCTTGTTAGAGATTACTAGCATGTAATGATAATAATTTATAACTCTATAATGAGAAAAACATGTGAATTACTACTGTACTAGAGCTGGGAATTTCAGGGAAAACATTTCAACCGTTAACCGAGTAAAATTAACCGGTTAACCGCAGCGTGACCACGTTTGACGTGATAATTTATAATTTTAGCATGTTACGTCACAATGGTTACCCGAATCCGTTATTAAAAATGTCATTTATATGACAAATTCGACGTGCAAATCCTACTCTGAGATATCATAAAGAAAAACAGCATCAACTGCACACTTGTTGGATGACATAGAATAAACGATTTTGCAATAAAATCGTGAACAATATATTTTGACCGAAAACTGATTCTGAATTTATCGTTTTCATAATCAGCAATCTTGGTACTTCAATTATTTTTCACATTTATTGGATCCTTACCAATACAGTAAGTGATATTCTTTTGAATTAAATGCCACATGAGATAAATTTGCGATGACGTAATCATTTTTGAAGAAATTGTGCATTATAAAGATGAATTGTACCTGAGATGTCAATTAACGGTTAAAATAAATCGTAACCGTTAACCATCTAAAATCAGTTAACCGGTTAACTATTCCCAGCCCTAGTAATTACCCATCATATAATTGTCCCATAGCCACTATTTCCTTACTATCTTTTATCCTTTTACTTAAGTACCTATAGTAATTTTCTACTATTCACTTGTTTTTTGTGTACCCCTTTTTCCTTCAAATGTTTACTATTTGTATTGAGAGTATACTGTTCAAATATATTTCTGGGTAGTTAGCTAGTCGACGGTTGATTTATTATTTTTTCAATAATTAATTGGTTGGAATTGGTAGTGGCTGACTTCAATGACCATTGATTGTATCGCTATCTCCCAGTCTACGTCAGGCTGAGTGTGGGCTGGAGTAACTTTGGTTATAATATTTATTTGTATTTTGGTTGAGAAAATAATAAACACTCTCTCTCTCTGTAATTTGATGTATAAAAGCATCTAGACCAGGGGTTCTCAACCTTTTTTCTGTCAAGTACCCCCCGAGTCACGAAACAATCAACGCGAACCCCCGGTAATCTGACACCGAACAAAGTTGTGATATACTGATATATTAACTAACAATTTGTTGCAACACCAATTTATTGACCATATGAAACTAAATTAAATCGTCTTGTTGATATTATTGCCATTGTCGTCTGCCTAAATAATGAACTCTTAAAATCTCTCCCAAGTTACAATAATCATAATCACTTCTCCAATGCTCGCAGCACGCTGTTTAGTGTTTATAGAGATTTCACAGTTTGTACGCAAAGCCTTAAATTTCAGATTGTTGCGTCATAATCACGACAACGCAAGATCAGGCAAAATCTACGTTTCAATTGGCGTCTAGTTTCAATGAATACGCATTTTCCCATGGTAGTAATCAAGGATATTAAAAACAGCAACATACAAAAACTCGACTGTCATCCAAGCACCCCTGGAAATCTTCTCGTGAACCCCTGGGGGTTCGCGAACCCCAGGTTGAGAACCCCTGATCTAGACTGAATTTGATACATTCATAACTGACCCTGTGACCCCAATTCCCAAAAGCACTGCACTGTGATCTCGTGAGATATGCATATGTCAGTATGTTTGACTGTTTTATCATAGCAGTTATGGTCAGACAAAAATTTGCATGTATTCATATTGCGAATTGAGGGTTGTATCATTTATATGTTAATGTTTATAATTTTGATTGTTGGATTACAGAATAAATCTATGCAATAAATATTACTAATTCTGCATAATTAATTCCATATCAATATAATTTTTAGTAGAATGGTCAGTTGTGTTCAATGATCAAGTATTATACATCTATTTGTCAAAATGGATGCTTCTGCACATAACTCTATGGAAAATGGAGCCTGTGCTATGCCAGATAATTTTGATGATCATTTGATTGCCTTGGAAGGAATAAAACTGATGCTTAATAATGGATTTAAAGAGGCAGAAGCACTATTCAATAAGTTCAAAACAACAAGCCCACAAATGAGCGCTGGTGCAAGTTTCTTCAGTTTTTTAAACGGGATGATGACATTTGAAGACGAAAGGCTGGTACAGGCATCAAATGACCTCAGAGCAACACAAAAACTTTGCAATATTCCAGATGAGACTTTAAATGCAATAAAATCAAAATTTTCCAAAAAGGCTGCACAGAGACCCCAATTACCACTTTCAAAGGTTCTTCAAAACAAAATTATTATTGCAGATTGTCATCTTTATTTAGCTCTCATTTCTTTCATTCAGCAGGACATCACCGGATATATTAAAGGTGGATGGACCTTGCGCAAAGCCTGGAAAATATATGAAAAAACATATGAACAAATATCTCTACTGAAAAAGGTTTCACAGGCCGAGCCGCAGGGTTCTACTAGGGAAACAAAATCTTCAAATGATTTGAAGTTAAAAGAACAGGCTAAAAGTATATCAAAAGAAATATTAGAACGATTATATGGGTCTGTTAGTTTTGGTTTTGGTCTCTTCAATTTGTGTGTGTCCCTCATTCCACAAAAGTTACTCAAAGTTGTGAATTTAATCGGTTTCCATGGTGATAGAGAAGTTGGACTGGAAGCATTGCAAAGTGCCAGCGAAAGTGAGGACATGAAAGCACCTCTTGCTATGTTGGCTTTGCTGTGGTACCACACTGTTGTACGACCATTCTTTGCTGTTGATGGCGATAAAGCAGATTCTGGAATACCAGTGGCTGAAGCTATCATGGCAAAGCATGAACCAGTGTATCCAAAGTCATCTTTTGTGTTGTTTTTCAAGGGAAGAATTCAACGTTGTAAATGTGATATCTCAACTGCGTTGATATCTTTTCAATTAGCATATGATGCCGGTGTAGATCAGCGAGAATTCCAATTAATGTGTGCGTATGAAATTGGATGGTGTAGTTTAATGGAACTTGACTGGGCGAAGGCTCTCGAATATTTTATCATGCTAAAAAATGAATCAAAATGGTCAGTGTGTTACTACACTTACCTGACTGCTCTCATGAGTGGCATGACTGATGATAAAGTTGAGTGTATGAAGCTTTTTATCGAAGTTCCCAAAACAATGAAAATAAAATCGAATCAATTGGAAATATATATTGTTCGTAAAGCACTTTTGTTTATTAAAACCCCTGCAACATATGAGTTTTTATTAATTTACATCCTCGAATTATTATATCTTTGGAGAGCATTTCCAAACTGCACTAAAGAATCTCTCAATAAAATTCTCGATGAATGTGCTAAAATTACTAGCCCAAGTTTAAATGGACTCAAAAATCTTATTGTTGGTGGTTTACATAACAGCCTTGGAAATACAGACGCAGCTATCGAATGTTTCCGCACAGCGATGAAGGTATCAGACAGGGATTTTGATGATGGTCACATAGCACCATATGCGTGTTATGAACTTGCTTCAATATTGATTGAAAAACCAGGTATGAAGCAAAAAGGTCTTGAAATATTGAGGCATTGTAAAGATGGATATGAAGGTTATGATTTTGAAAATAGATTGCAAATGAGGATTCATGCAACGGAGCATAGGCTCAAACAACAAAAGTCTACAGGAAACTAAAGATTCACTCCACTTTACGACTTTCAATAGTGACCTCATAACAAAATTTGAGAAATCATGTTTAAAAAATATATACATATATTCGCTAACTTACGGTAATTAGTATTTGCACTTTGATTTTGAGTCTTTAAAAATTTGAAGAAGATTCTGATTTCTGAAGTATTACTGCACTATTTTTTATATTTTCGATACTGTTTGAATGAAGGAGTATAAATAAAACGGTACAGCAATTAACTTATGAGGATAGGGACAAAGGACTCAATCCGGTAGTGAATTAATGCTTCCTATATATCATTAACCTTTCGATTCTGTGTAATACTCATGGTTCCAGTTCATCTGTGAATCGTATATACTGGGTAGTTGGTATTGCTCAAAGCAAGAAAAAAAGTGATTGAGGTATTTAAATAATTTATGGTGGGCAACTATACTTTTAATGAGACCTTGGTAGCCTTAGTATAACACTTTATTTTACCCTATCGTTTGTGCCTGTCAATTGAATTTATATCATGTTAAGAATTATTATAACAGCATTTATATAGTTTATGATAACATTTTATTTGTATTGGTTCATTCAAGTTCCCTTTAATAATAGTAAGCTCAGTAACCTGTTGTTATTGCATATTTTGCTTCAGTTCACAGAATTATTGCTTTACTGTTGTAATGTTATCGAATCTTCAATTTATAAGTTTACCTGAATTTAGCTTAAGTTTTTGTATTATGTTTTTGAATCTGATTGTATTTTCATTCTTTGAAGTAGATGAATTTTCCCTTCTATGTCAGCACAAGTGTTTAACAAATTCCACCAGCATTATTTTACGTGAATAGGTAATGTGAAATTGTAAGCAGCAGTTTTATGGCTCAGTTTATATATGTTACCTTGAAGAATTTAGAATTGATTAAGAATTAAATATAAACCAAGAGAAATTCCAACTGTATCCCATTACCTACAGCCTTGTGATTTGCCTGTCACCAGACACCATTATCTCGATGGTTTAATAATGTTTCAACACATTGTGTTTACACAATGTTTATGACTAAGTAAATTATCTTTGTTGGAAACTTTCCTGCCAGAGACACTATAATATTTTGAAATATGTAAACTATTGCCAGAAAATTTTTGAACATTAGAATTGTGTTGTAGTAATAGTGGTATATTTAATACCACAATTTACAAAAAAACAAAGTTTATATGAGACACAAAAATGACTTTGAAATCTCAAAATTGCTAATAAGCTACTGTGACCTAATATATGTCCCATTGACTGCCTTTCTTTGTAGCCCTTTTGTCTCAAGCATAACTTTTTTTCAGTTTTATGTAGTCTTCATCCTAACGCTGTTATATATATCTTGTGGGTAATTTATAGAATTCTAATATACATTGTGGAAGCATACAAACAGCTAATTGTGCAATTATATAACCATATCGATTAAACCAGCGTTTTATAATTATTTTTTTTTTCAATTCAACATTTTAATTAGTGTTAATTATATTGTGTGCTTGTAGTTGATAAAGCGTAGAGTAAAATTATTTAATCACACAATCTTCTTTTTTGCTTAAGAGAAATTATTGGGAATGATGAGGGTGCTGCCATAAAACTAATTAATTAATTCTACAGAGACCTTACTTATTAGGATTGGATGCTCTATGAAACTATGCAATGTTTCAGTTTTTTATAAACCATAATTTTTAACCCATCATAGAGATCAGAACGGGCAAATTATCGTTAAATCCAGGCATTCAGAACTTAACACAGTAGATAGCAAGCACACTATCAAGCATAGTTACAGTTGGGGATTATTCCACAACAGTGAGGGGGGGTGTACAAAACAAAACACCTGGCAGTTCCATTATATTAGTCTATTTATCTTGAGGGAACACGCAAGTGAATATCACCAGAAATGCTCAATGAAAGAATTAAAAGGCGTTTTCTCGATGCACTCTCTGCTCTGGATTCATAATAATAAATAACACACAATGTCTTTGAATGACCAAGGCAATGGTTGGAATGTGCCCCATGGCTGCATAAATGAAGTACGATTAGCAAGGCAGTCTCAGACTGTAACTCAATCTACTGCCCAACAAAAACCGTTGGCTAGACGGCGTGGCGCATCGCGCTAATCGTTAGGAATACGTTCGCCACCGCACCTCTGATTGTAGGCTGTGGGTTCGCATCCCATGCGGGGTTAAATATGGGCGAGAGGATCGCTGGACTCCTCACCGCCGTATGGTTGGTCACGTAACCGCCAGTCGGTCACGGATTCCTCCACCATCAAGTCCATGCATCTCAAAATAAACAACCACATGATTAATTCCTTAACCACCCGACATTGACTGGTTACCGGACAAGAGGCAGTGGTTCACCATATTATGATTACGGCCTCTAATATCGCTTGTCGCCTTGATATAACCGAATTCATCGCTCTACTACAGTCGAGCCCATTTTGGATTTTAAATGAACTACTCGAATTACATTTTCAGATTTCGCTGACGATAGGTTTATTGAACGAAAACATTTCCACAATTGAACTTTCATAGACGAAAAATTTCATACAAAAATTACCTAGGTCTATCAAAATGTATATTAATAATTTAGCAGCTTTGCTTAGTCACTAAGTTATAACCAAATTGCACAATAGGTGCTATATATCGACAACTTTCCAATCTTACGTTGCTATGACTGATGCTAACAAAACCATTGGGAATGTTTTAGACCACTATTTAACTATTTCTGATTCAATTAGTATCAGTTTCCATAGAAATTGGAGTTTCAGCTGTTGTTGAATCAGTTTTTGCAGGTTGATGAATTTCCAGTCTTCGAGGTCCATACAATAACACATATGCAATATGCCAATCGCCTCCACCAGACAATTTCAAAATATCTTCACCTTTAACAGGACTCACAGTATCATCATCACATTTCAACCAATCATCTGTAGAAATATAGAAGGATATTCTCTTAACGTTTAGTATAGTAGGAACAATAAAGTAGTATGTTGTGGAAAAAGGTAGAATTAATGAAGGACAGAGAGATTAGAAAAAGTTGGCAATCCTTTCCTTTTTGCAATTATTTCTTTTTTGCGTATTATTGACTAAAGCAGGGTTTCCCAAACTTTTTCGGCTGCGGACCCCCATTTGTGAAGCTTAGTTTTGATAGACCCCCACATCCCATGTCATATCAATTTCTGTGCCTAACCAACGAGGAAAGATGAATTTTTTATTTACAACACCAACAACATTAATGTGATGCATGAGGTTGCTTTTCACTGCACAATTTATCAATTCTCGGACAAGCGAACTCCTTGGTCCGACTCTACGTCAAGTCTGATAAAATCTAGAAATGCTGCCTCACACATAAAGGTACAGACTCTTTTCATATTGTTGCGGACTCCCTGTGCAATCATCACAGACAACCCCAGTTTGGGAAACCCTGGACTAAAGCATTCTCTAAATATCAGATTTTGAAAACACAAAGCCAACATTTCTTAACTTATGGAGGTACATGAAGTTGTTCTCCAACCATATAAAACTAACCATTTTAAAAGATTTTGAACCACACAGTCATCTTAATGGAGGTTACCACGTACAATAGTCTAATCACACAAAACTTATTCTAGTGTATAAAAAAGGGGAAAAACTGAAATGGGAGATACAATACCTCCTTTCTTTTTAATCCATGCTACATAATGTCCTGATGAACTGGACCTTCCTTGATGAGTTACAATACCTTGAAGTTCATAATAACCACTATTGGATGATCCAGGATCTGAAAGTGCAAAGATGTGATATGGCTGGTCTCACGGCTATGGTTAGTCAAGTGGCAGCATGCATATCGGGTATCCTAAATTTAATTTGATTAATCTTTCCATCAGATGTGACTTCTGGAGGAATGAATGGGCTTTATTTTGTTATGTCAAAAGTTACGTATTATACCAGTGGCTCTTAACTTTTACATTCTGTGCCCCCCTTTCAGAGACTCAACACTCTGTGGCACTTATTCAATGGCTTTCCATCAGTTATTTCACTCATGAGATTTGAATAATAAAAGCCAACAAATGGTAGTCAGAGAATTAAACAAAGTACAGTTGCAAATGACTGCTCCATGCCCTCAGTTTGAGAAACCTTGTATTATACAGTGTATTTGGAGCCTTATCAAGTCCATGCATCTGAAAACGAATAACTGGATAACTAATCCCATACCCGACATGGACTGATAACCGGACAAGATGTCGTGGTTCACCATATGATTAAGCCGTATAATCGGCTTTCCTTATCATTATAACTTCCTGAACCCACTGCGCCTCGAATCTTTCATTCAGAGATAATTGGTTACAGAACTTCTGGTATCAAAACGCAGGAAATTTATAAATACCATTCGAGTCACATCTAGTAGATCTCATTTATACTATATTTCTTACCATTTTCAAAGTCATAACGTTCATATTCCACATCTTTTTTCTCTTGTTTCAGATTTGCTAATGCATCTCCTCCCTTTAACTTGATTGCAGCTTTTTCTTCATTTTTTCTCTCTTCTTCTGCAAGAAATTTTTCTCTCATTGGACTCAACTTGTTTTGTAACTCAGGAGTACACAATTCATACATATCAAAAGTCATTGGAAACTTCACATCCTGTGTATAATAATATGTTAAAGGATAGTATTGAAATACTATATACTTATACACTGATTTGCTTATCCCCTTAATTTGCTTATTCCCTTTATAATTCCACCCAATAGATTTTAAAATTTTTATTGTGATAGAATTTAATTTGGGCCAGTCCTTAGCTAAACACTACATTTCTGTGCTTCATACATCAGTTACATGCTGATGATAGTTATCAGTGAAAACAATTTCCATTGACTATTGCTTCAATATATAAGTGCTACAACCAGATATAATCTCAATACAGTTGGCCTGGAGGGACTCAACTATGATGTCATCATAGGTTAAAATATCTGGTTTGAATCCCATGCCCAATACTTCACCCAGTGTGTAATGAATTGGGGGAGGCAATGCCCAGCAGGAAAAATTCCAGTCCCTTACATATCAGCAAGTCCTTGTCCAGAGCGAAAAGTGAATAGATATGACACATAAAAAATTTAATATTTCATACTTTTAAAATTTTGGCGTTTATGTTTCCCTTTTCTTTGAAAAAAAATCTGACCATCTGGATACAAAGATATGATGGTAATCTGCTGATTTTACTCTGAAAAGTTTATATAAAATGAAGTTAAAAGCAATTTATATAATGAGGTTGAAATGAATTCGAAGATTCTAAACCGAATGCATATACATAATTTTGGAGTGAAAAATACAGCTTGATTACAATAGACTTCACTTTACATAGGAAATCATAAAAACTCAGTGAAGACAATGTTTTTTTCGCCTATTCTGCATTGTTCATATAAATTTCTATGAATTAACAACAACTTCTTCAACTTTTCTGTTCAACATGACTTAAAATAGGATACATTCAATATTTTACATTTGCAAATATTATTTTAGAATATATTCAGAATGATATATTTTCAGTTTTCGGCCATCCCTGACCACAACTTCAGTGAGTTTTGAACTTAAGACTTTAGATTTTGTTAATATGATAAACTCGTCTGGTCAAAGTGTATTAAGTTATCATGAAAGAATAATTGATGAATGGAAGACGTTATAGACATAGTTAATAATTGGCATTCCAACGGTATTTTCTGAACTATGTTTTTCATTGTTATATTTACCTCTCTTTGATATTTGGCATCTCTTCCTAGAGAGGGTGAATGCTTTGTTATTTCTTCACAAAGTTTGGATTTGATTCCAGTCATCATGTATTTAACTTCTTGCGATATAAAACAATTAACTTGAAGAGATGATTCTGGAAATTTTGTTTCAGCTTCTTCTATTGCCTCCTCGTCTTTGCATTTCATTCTATGAAATTTGTCATTATTTTTGTTGTAAGAAAGAAATTTCCAAGCTTTATTTTTTCAATCAATTATCATGTGTGAGAGTGCTATGGGCTGACATCATTTTGGCTCACACAAATTCAAAATGGTACTTAATTTTGAGCAGCAAACTCACCCCCTAATCAGTAATGACCAATTGCACAATAAAATTTAAATTAATATAAGAAATTCTTTTTATATATTTCATGTATCGCTCTCAGTATAGAATACAGGACACAACAAAAAAGAGTGTGAAGTGCAATATAACATTCTAATATTGTTTATAAAATTCTAGACATAAAACAAAAAGTGTAGCTTCTGAAAAATGAATAAAATCCCATCATCAATTTTCCCATCAATAAGTGAGTATAAAAATTTGATCCATTCAGATAAGCAGATAAAAATCTACTCTTTATTTAATAGCCAAATACGGGTATTTTTTACTGTGAACTGTATTCATGATAATATGTAAATATACATTTATTGTCAGTATTTCCTAGTAATTTCCACCATTATAGCCAAAGAAATTCACCAAAAATCTAATCTTTGTTGAGGATTATGATTTAGAACAAAGATACTTACGTTACACTATAATCAACTCCAAAAAATTGATCAATAAAATCTTTCCTTTTTCCAGTTGATTTTAAGTTCTGTTGAAGGATTCTCATGACTTCCATAATACATTCATTAGCATCCTAATATGATAATATTCTTGGTTATGTACAGATCGATAGGCACATAAAAAACTACCTCTTTTTTTCTTTTAGTTGGTTCCTAACAGTACACTGACTGTCACACTATTGAGTATAGGCAGAAAAAGACATTTTTTAAAAACATTTTTTTTCGTATGAGAGTTCTCTCAAGCAATTCCTTGATAATTAAATTTCAAAGTTCACGTGAGCTGCATCTTTTAAAGTTTGAATATGTTGAGCATGGTTTACAAATTCGGGACACTCATGAGATAAGAAAACAAAAGTAATTCAGTACTAAATTGCTCTGATGTACAGTGTACACATAAGAAATGAAACATGAGCAAATAAAGTTCAAGCTTACCTGCTGCATAAAGTGTCCTTCATTATTCTTTTCAGCAAATTGAGGACATTGCTTCCTAAGTAAATGGAGAAGGAACAAGGGAGGAACTTCAGCGTATTTCTTTTCTTCCATTTGAGAATATAAATCCCTTAAACTAGCTGTGATAGAGCCAGAAACATCTGTCTCTATATTTGATAAAGCTTGGCCGTTAAATCTGAAGAAAGAAAATTGAAATAATTAGATGGAAAAATAAGAAAACAAAGAGAATAAAGTTTAAAGTGCTATCTTGCACAATGCATTGTTCCTGCATTTACTCAGAGTAGGACAACGAATCCAGCTCCAATTGATAAGAAAACTGATTTATGCGTGCTATCTTTAATAGACTTATAATACTAGGTCAACTTAATTTTTTCGAGTTTCTGCAGAAAATTTTGACTTCAATTATCACTATTTTAGATAAAATTCCAACCATGACTAAACAGTACACAAAATCGTAAATGGCAATAATGTCTCTCACTCTCAATGGAAGAAAAAGAGAAGCCAAAAAAATGTTGCAGATTTCAAACTCTATAATTTACTTACTGTTTAAGTGCATCACCCAATTCAGGAACTGTCTTCAATAATTGAACAGTTGAATTCATGTAACAAGTATTGCCAAGGTTTTGTAGGCCAGTAGAAAGATCCATCTAAATATAGTTTCATTTAGGATTACGTGGGTGACGGCAGGCCTGTACTATTCAGAACATAATAAATAAACCAAGGGTTCGCAAAGATCATATTAATAAAATTATAAATATTTATCATTTTGACCCTTCTGTTGATGAGTTCCCACATCATAAATATATCCAATAGATAAATATTAAATATAACTGATGCTAAAATGATAAAAAAAACTTACAGCAGATACTAGTTGAGACTCTGACAAATCTTCAAGAAATACAGTTTTTTCAGCTGGCTCTTTGGGGAGTTCGGCTGCTGATCCCATCATGAGTATAGTAACTCCCTGTTTAACAATGAACGTATGCATAATAGCATAATATTTTTATACCAAGAAAAAAGCACAACTAACACCAATTGTACCTTATGTAAAATATGATACTATTACGTTGGCCTTCCGTTTTACCCTATACCACCAACAAGTAATTCTAATTATTATACATGTTTTTCCCATTCAAACGCACGAATTGTAGATGTTACCAAAAGACAACCATTTTTAAAGATTCTCTCATGGATGAGTAGACTTTCTCAATTCATAAAATCATTTGAAAAATTCATCTTTGCATTTAAAGATTTAAGCGAGGTGATGTGGACTGAGTAAATGCAGAAATGATGATCACTATCTAGTTTTGATTACAGTTAAAGCTTTCTTACGATTCACTGCAAAAATTTAAAAAACTGACGTTTTTTAATTTAGCTTTTCCCCAATCATCTTTTATCACGACCCCTTTCAACATAACTTTCTGCCGTTCAGGAGCAACATTTGTCAGCGTGAATAGCTGAGCCTTGAATACTTCTGGAGGTTCGTCTGTTGACAATTCAACAGCTTTGTATATCTCCTTCCCCCATTTAACATTGACTGAAAAAGAATTAGTGTATATGGAATTAATATAAAATATTTGAAAAACTTTGTATGTTATTGTGCACTTGATATACGGTACCGGTACTGTTATAGCATGAACTGAATGAAAATCTTTGTTCTGTGGTTATGTTGTGAAAATAAATAAACATACAGACATACAACTGTCAGACTGTGTTAGCAATATCTAAATAAAAATAAAAAAACTGAGAACACCAAGTTATAAACACACTCTCTCATTATTAAAACAAGTTTTTTTTTTATATACAAAAACACATTTCTTACCAGTAAAAACAGGCATCTTTGAATTTTTGCACTACTCCAGAAGTTTAACAGCAACTTTATATGATACAAAAATGACTATATTTTATATACAATTAGGCCTAGAATATAAATTACCCCTACCAATAGACCTAAATATCTATAGAATACTGACAATACACATATATTGATTAGTATGGAACCGTAGAATAGACGGTTCTACTACAAACAGCAAGTGTTGCAGAAAATTTCGAAATGAGGACGCATCAGGAAAGGCACAACGCAGACAACGCGCGTTCGCACAAGGAATGACGTCATCGCATACAAAAAAAAAAGAATCCCTCAGAGCCCTGTGGTAGAACCGGTATGTTAGTCGTTGGGTAGAACAAAAGACATATTTGGGGTGTCAAAATAGGGTTGACGAAATGCGTTCGTTGCGTGTCAAATATGACTTCTATGCTACCAACCCCTCTAGACCCAATCAACTCACGGCCAGTGAAACGTACCTTCTGTAATTCACTCAACTTGACTCAAGACTTCAACCCAGATAAAACAGGAACATCATTTGAAATCATAAATGTATATATACTGTATATATAATGTAATATATAATTGCCATAAGGTATTGTTTTTCCTAGTTAGCAGGTAATCTATTAGTAAGTGTGAAAAGTTGAATAGATAACTAAAGTTTGAATTCTCCATCTAAGAAAACGCTCGCCACCGCATCTCTGACCCCCCTGAGAGTTTCACAGGTTCCAATCTCATGCGGGGATAGTTATGTGCGAGGGGATTGCAGCTCTCCTTCCACTGAGGGTGGTTCACACGACCGCTGGTCGATTACGACATCCCCCACCATCAAGTCCATGCTTCTAAAACGAATAACTGGCTAACTAATCCCGACATAGAATGGTAATCGTACGATTATGCACCTTGCAATCTGTCCCCAACCACAGATAAATTCTATTCTAAAAACTACCCAAATTGGTAAGCATAGTTGCGTTTTAAATTGAAAGAAATCTTCATTAATGGTCAGAAGGTGTTGTCTGATTGTTTTATTAGTCAGCAGGTAATTAATTACTGATCTGATACACAAACTTGGCACTGTCAAATGATGATTAGTGTTTAATTTAATTTCAGGAAAAAGGGAAGATAACCCATTATCAGCTGCTTATATGTCCCATCGGTATTTGAATTTTCGCCATCTCCAGAGAGGAAGAGAATAGTTAGAAAAAGGGGGATTTTGAAGAAAGGCAAAATGCAGGACCATTTCAACAAATTCTGTTAACTTGTATTCGTTGCAATATTACTTTGAAGTTGTTAGCATAAACATTTAATGTGTCTTTCGACTAGACCTACCACATTTTAAAAGAAGCCGCCTACACCCCTTTTCACTAGAACCATAATACTGTGAAATATTTAATAGAAATTACCCCCGAGGCATCATATCTTCCATTTGAAAGGGCTGTGGAGGCAGATACATTTTTTACTCTAAATTATGGAATGTTACTTCCAGGCTATCTTATCCTTGCTTATAGATACCTTGAGGTCAGTGACTCCAACTGACCCATGCATGCCACACTGAAAATTCTCTTGTGTACCGATAAAATTAGGCTGTTGGAGCCTTCAGACCTTGTAAACAGTCGAATCTGAGCACGATAGATTCATGTGAAACACGTAATATGCATTTATAGGCAAAAATATCCCATCCTGAGCAGCACCGATCTACAACCTCCTGCCTATGGAATCAAAACGTTAGACAAATTTGTGTACTGTGCGCATTCACAAATCTTTGCCAATCAAGTGTGCCTTTTGACTAAAGAAGATTTAGCATTGAAATGGTCAATCTCAATATCAACCTAGTATCTGCAGATAAAACCAATTGTTTTTTAAAAATACATTTTTGATGTGCTTTATTTTTCAAATATAATTTATAATTACTGTAAAGTGTGTGATACATTTGGTACCATGAATACCATTTGCAAATTAGCTTGGGTTACACCCCTCTCAAATAAAAGTTTAGACTCTTAAGTCATATCTCATAATATTCTTTAAACAAAATGTTGCGGCTAGCCGGCTACCCATCAGAATTTTCTTTCAGATCACAAAGTGGCAATATTACGCCAGTTGCATTGGCAACTGTATCTGGTTGTAGTAACGGTGTCCAACTTTACACTGAAACCTTCACTACCAGACCCACCGAAACAATTTTTTTCTTGGTAGGGTCGTCTTGAAGTTGCTTTCGTTAAAGCACAATGGACACTTTATCTCCACCAATCCACAGTAATCACAAGTTACTTTGTCATTACGATAAGCATCAATAAATGGATACTGAGGATGTATTATCAAGTCACGCAAGCTGAGGTCTTGTGCCACTGTGGTCTTGTTGCAACCTATACTTTGCCATCCATCTATTCCATGGTCGCACCCATATCTGTAAGATAATGGATACAGATAGAGTTTTCATGAAAATCTAACGATCAAGGAGTGTGAAATTTATTTCCATATCCCACTTCAGCCACTAGTCGTAAATGAATTTGATTCCGGGTAGCATATCTTATTTACCAATGACAATAAAAAGACATTTTGGATCAGTTGTACAAGCACCATTAGAATAGGATTTATCTGGGGGGAAGTTATTAGCTTTCAGAAGCATGGACTTGGATGGTGGGGAATGGTCGTAACCGATCAGCGGTCATGTGAACCACCCTCGGTGGGAGTAGAGCTGCAATCCTCTCGCACATCCCCGCTTGGGATTGAAGCCTGTGAAACTACCAGGGTGATCAGAGATGCGGTGGCGAGCGTATTCCTAGATGGCGAATTCAATTGAATTCTGGTTATTTTTTTCAGGCCCCATGGTGTTAAACTTTAGTTATCTATTCAACCTTTCACACTTAGTAATAGATTACCTGCTAATCAGGGAAACAATACCTTATACTATAAGGCTTATAACAGTTGATTATTAATTCCTTACTGTCTTACACAAGTCAAGTCTGCAACTGCAAGTAGGCCCACGCCTAGGCCTACTAATAACAGTAGTTTGTCAGCTGCTTTCCATTGAAATGAGGGAGCTTGTGAATATTTAAAGAAATTGATAACGGCACACTATTACCACATTATCACTCACCATCAACGAAGTGCTGTCCGCAAACAGTGAAACACAAGTGAGATGGCTTCTGGACTTGACACCAAGCAGTTCTGCCAATAGGCAATAGATGATATCCACATTGCGCGACGTTCCGGATCTTTTGAAATCAGTGGAATATAACTTAAGATCTATATACTATACCTACAGCCAACGGAACAATACGAAATAACCATTTTCAACAGCCAAACAAAACGGAAACGTATAATCCGACTTGCAACTGACAGGAGCCAAATGGACGTTTTTGTTTTATTGCCGTCCAGTAACAGAGTCACGTGACCCGTGCAAGTCCTCTATAAGAGGTTCCCGGAAATTCAATAACCATAAGTTTACAACACATACATAAGAACTATGTAATTCGAGAGCCCTACAGCACACTAACACAATTATGTATTCCTGTAATGTTTTGCCTGACCAAAATCGGACTTCCTCAGTCAATCATAATTTATTAGGTAGATTACAAAAAATATGGCATACATGTAACCAACAACAAAAAATACTTAATTTGTGTGACAGGAGTCGCGAGTGACCTCGAAAGCAGCGACACCAACAACGCTGATTCACATTAGCGAATAAATTTTATGTAATAACCACAAGCAGTTTACAACAAGAACAACATAAAAAGCTACATCCATTTTATAGAAGCTATCAAACGTATTTATTTTTAAGCAATGAAGTCACAAATTAACATCGTGAGCACGAAAACACAAATAAATCAGTTATTTCTCACTTAGAAATTTACCGGAAAGAAAATTGAATGAATGTACATAACATAGTGAACAGAAATATTACAATTAGTCTTTTTTTAATTTATGTGGTTATGTATTTGAACAAAGGCAATATTATTTCTAGGAACAGGACTACGACACTAACAAATGTCCGAAAAAATATATAAGTATAAATGATACTTATTAAATCAACTGCAATATCTAATTCACTTTCTTCTGAATTGTTTTCAAAATCCACTATCTCGAAAATCGACTTTTCCTCTATAAGTGTTCTGCGATTTTTGCAGTCAATACAAAAACAAATTTTGTGCAATTTAAATTGATTTTGGCACACTTGCAGTTTGCCAACTCAAGAACTGATTGGAGGGCCACATGCTTCTTCAGTGAATCATTGTTGGGTGGGAAGAGTATAATCCTTATGTTTGCCAGTGTTAAATAGACGTGCCCTGGTATCATTTACATTCTTCATATCTTCATACAGTGAACAAACAAATTCCTCAGCTTTATTTATTAATGCCTCGTTAACCTCAAAAGATCTTCATAGTTAAGAAAAAAATGAATTGAAAACCTCAATGAAGTCTCCAACATGAGTTTGATGGGCAGTTGAGCACATCTAAGCTGTTTGCAACTATTATGATTCTCATATACCTTTACGCTTCAAGACTTCTTGTTTAATCCATTTTATAGCACTGGTAGCAGCAGGGATTAGAGCCTGCGTTAGGTCGGATTGGTGGAACATTGCCGTTTTCTTCTGTAGTACAGTATCTAAAATGAGGAAGAAAATCATATTTCGAACAGCATGAGTGTAAAAATACCACTAAATACTAACTAATACCTTGAATACATAATGTATTTTATCTGATGTACTCAATGAGCGTATATATGCTCATTGCATGTACTACAGTCCAGCAGTGTTTGCATACCATTACTAGACTATATCTACACTAAATTTTGATATATTACAGTCTGAAATGCCCTAAGACAGTGGATGTATGGACTATAGACTATATTTTAAAACATCAACTGTCTGTCTGCAACTTGATTTCTCACCTCTCAATCGTTTCCAATGCTACTTTCTTTCCACTCCGGCATAACTTATCATTGCTTCCCAGGTTCTTGTCGACTCTATGAATTTGGATTTAGACCAACCGACATTGGTAAAATTGATTATTTTCTTCTCTTTCACACAACCGTGCATTACAGAAACAGCCATCAATTTCTATTTCCAAATATGCTGTGGCCTATATAGTAGTATAAGTCTGCTGAATAGTCAAGAAGAGTCATTAAATTAATCATAAACATTTCATGCAAGCCAGAAAATATCGTTGTTTGTGACATATTATTCTAGGTCTAGCCTTCCTTGGAGTTATCGCACCATACCTATTTAACAACGTCTTATGAGCTAGTGCTCAACTAAAATTGCTATTTATGGTAAGGATATACAAGTGTCCAATATCTTACTTATACTTTTCAACACCTCCTTAGAATAACTGAACTAATAATAACTGAAAAAAAACCATGGAAAGGCTACTCAACGCAAAAGCGAGCAGTAGTAGTACATCTGATATTCATCCGACCACTGGGGATCCACCTACAGCTGACTAACTTGATTGTTACGTCATGCAGAAGTCTGCGTTCATTGGCCCATGATACCGGAAAAGCGGAGGAAATAGGACAGATGGTAACACATATTTATTGTAGTAAAAGCGTCTTTTCTGTAAAACGTGCAACTTTTGGAAGTGGGAACAAGGCAATATTTATTACTAAATTTCTAAGGAACATTTTAAAATCATTTTCAGGTAGTTACCTTATGTGCGCTACGAAACTGAAAGATAAATGGCCTCGGCTCGCGGCCTATGAGCTTTTGGAACCCCTGGACAGTACCGGCGGAGCCTTAAAATGTCACAGAACCATGTTGAAAACCACTGCTCTTTTTAAGAAAATTTCAAGCCATATGCTCCATGACAACTTATTATTATTTACGGTAATTTAATACTATTTGCATCTATCTAGAAACTGATCAGGACCTTTCTAATTCTGACATAGCCTAGCAGAAAAATGGTTGGAACAAACTTTCAAACTCAGTGAAACTGATGCTATTTTATGATTCAACTGTGGAAAACAACCGGACTTTGCCTTTATTGGACACGTAGTGGACATAGCGATCGTTTTGTTGTTATGCTGTTCTTATTCTTGTTCTTGTTGGTCTTTGACAGGTTTCGAAGAAATCGCTTTTCTCTTTGAATCCTGGAACAATTGCTTTGAAATTTTCAGTGGTTAAAGATAAAAAAAATGTCCAGAAGGCTATTACTTTTTTTTTTGCTATGACGCTTGAGCATAGCTCTCTTGTTTTTAAACTCAGAAGGAAAAAAATATCTTAAGCAGTGTATGGGGAAGAACAGCCGTAGTAGTATATATTTACGGAACAGCGAACGAAAAGACTTTGAATAAAGTCAAATGAAAAATTCTAAAATATAGCGTGCAATATCTATTCCTTAAAATAAATTTATTTTCAGCAATTATTGCTCGGTGTTTAATTACAAGTCTTTCAAATTGAGTTCTGCATATTATGTTATTCTTGAGAATAATACGTATTCTGGTACTGTTGGCATATAATCCGTATGGTATTTGCTAGGCCAGTGGCACACAAACTGGGGGTACCTAACCCAAATGAGGATACCTAGACAATTTTAGGGGGGTTTCCGGGTCTTCATTGACGTAACAGTTTATTTTATAATCGCCATATTTCCGCCACTTTGCAGAAAAATTGGGAGCGCCGTGTTATTGTTACATCACAATTTAGTTGGTCTCGCAGATAGTAGAGACATGTAGTCTCCATTATTATAGCTGCAATTAAGCTTAATCTTCTGTGAAATGAAAACTGTTGAAATGACGCCAAAGAAAAGCTATGGAGAGTCGGTTTTATAATTCGGTTTCGTGAAATTCAAGACTCAAAATCGACTTCGCAACTACAGATGTTTTTGTGTTTGTCTCCAACAGCAATATGCCACCCTTTCCATGACGTCATTACCATTTTTGATTTAATGTCATTCAACCTATTCTTTGCAATGGCATTCATTAAAACAAAATATTAAGTCAAGCTTATAATTGACGATGATATGGAATTTCTAGGTTTGATATCGCAGAAACAGTGACACCCTTCTCACTGAGATTAAATCAAGATTTTGTTCTTGTATTTATGGATTCTTATGTTATTGCTGCTATTAAATTTGATAAAATGCACGCTTGTAATTTTATTTTTAATGTTAGGGAAAATTGAGCTTATGTTAATTCAATTTTTGGGGAGCACGTATTCGGAGCTTTTCAGTTTGTGAAAATCAGGGGTGGCAACATTTAGCTAATTGTGGGCCAAAAATCGAATCTACAACGCGGACAGAAATGATTTTCCTCCAAGAACCCTTTTCCATTTGGCATTGGTAGAATGTTGCTACTCGACATATTGTCTTCATTATATTTTAACATACGAACCAACCAACTAGGGGTGTGTAGCTTATCTAGGGTGTGGCAAGCATGGCTCGTGTCATAGTCACTGTTTGGGCAGGGGTGCAAAAAGAGTGGAAAGTTTTAATTGTAAAATGTTTTGATAGAATAATTTCAAATTGGAAATAACTGAAACTCGTATTTCTACACAAATAATGACGTACATGTATCTCATTTAAATAACAGTCATTATAAATTGTTAACTAACTATCAAGGGATGCGCATTTTAAACTTTGCCATGGGCGCCATAGATTCTCCCTTGCTAGGGATAGAAAAATTGCATTTTTTTATCGAATATTTTCAACGAATACGGAATATTTCTAATCTACAATCGACCGGGACGTGGCGGGTCGATAATAGATCCAGAAATTAAACTTAATTAAAAGTAACTCATAGCATATCGTGGGGTATCTGTGGATGCTTGCATAGGGTCTTGTTCGAAGCGACAAGTATTGAATAAGCATCATATGAAAAAAAATCGTCTGATTTTGTTAAAATCGCTGTATGTTTGGTCAGCGTGATTTTTCCTGCTGTCCACACCATAACGTCGGTAGAATATCTTTCTGTCAATTACTTTTTTTTTTCTTAATAATGTAGCATATTAAATATTGTCTAGAATTAAATTTATCTAGATTATTATATGGCTGTAGTGGTAAAAGGTTAATGCGACAACAGCATGTTCCATCATTTTTGTGTTGTTTCGCTATTTTCTTACGTCGCCTAGACATGTGATTCCTAACAACGAATGAAAAAGCATCCTCATTTTCCGGTCTACTCCACCCTCTTTGTTTCTTTATTATAATCACATTTTTTTTCTTGCCACATCAAAATATGTCTGCTCTCAGGCGGTCTTTTCAAAGTTGACGCCGTCAGGTGAGCACTGATTATGGTCGTCGGGCGATATCCCATTTACCTGGAGACATTCTATAGTCACTCCTATCCTTAAATCTAATAAGCCAGCAACAGATCCCTTGCCGACCTATTTCTTTAACAAGGAATATCTGTAAAACAAGGGAGCGCATGGTTACAAACAGGTTAAGATGGTATCTGGAATCAAAAAAATTACTTTCACAAATGCAGTCTGGTTTTCGCCGCGGAAGGCGTACGATTGACCATATTCTCCGATTGCACGATGAAGTATATAAGTCGTTGCCGAACAAGCGTTCCGTAATTGCGGTTTTCATTGACATGGAGAAAGCCTATGATATGGTTTGGAGAGATGGACTTCTTTATAAGATCCGTGTCATATGTATAAGAGGTTCTATGTATAAGTGGATTGGCTCTTTTTTGAGTAGAAGAACTTTCCAAGTTAGAGTAGGAAATACTTTATCAGCGGTCAAAACAATTGATAATGGCATAGTACAGGGTAGTGTAATAACCCCATTGCTCTTTACTATCATGATTAATGACATATCAAAAGGAATAACCTCGGAAATGGGTATTTTAGCTGACGATGTTGCATTTTGGGAAACCGACTTGAATATTGAATGTATTGTACCCAGAATACAATCGTCATTGAATACAATCCACAAATGGTACAGACTCTGGGGTTTCCGAATATCTAAATCTAAATCTACATTTATTCTTTTTACACGAAAACGAAAAATACCTCATCTAAGTCTAAATATTGGTACGGACTCACTAACAAGGTCAATGCATTACAAATATCTAGGTGTTATATTGGACCCACTTCTTAATTATAAAAAGCATATTGAATATATTCAGACAAAGTGTATCAAAAGAATAAATTTACTACGTTTACTTTCAGGAACTACTTGGGGATCTGCCAAAGGTCCATTACTCATACTATATAGGACACTCATTCGTTCATTGATTCATTCGTTCATTGAATACGAATTTGAAGCATATTTTTTGCCCCACGAACATGGCTCGATCCAATCATGAAAATTCAAAACTCATGTCTAAGGATATGTTGTGGCTCAATGTCAAGTTCCAGCATCAAATCATTGCAAGCGGCATCTGAAGAAATGCCACTACACGTCCGACATATTCTGAAATGCCTAACTTATAGATGTCATCTATTATCATACAGCATAATTGATCATCCTGCTCATTCCATAATCAAAGACTCGTGGCAAGAGATATATCCAGACTCCGTCACATTTAAGTCATTCAATATGCTCACGAAATCCTTAATATTCCAACAATTTAAAATAAAACCAAGAATAACATCATCGTTACCATACTGGAACTATGATTGCCCGTATGTTGATCTTACCCTAGCTGAAACTCTGAACTAAGATGTTTCTCCCGATGTAGTACGTTTGACTTTGACGGAACATCTCGAACATTACTATCCAAACTATTTATTAATTTTCACAGACGGATCAAAAAATGAAAATGGCTGTGGATCCGCTTTTTTCGTACCATCGATATCAGTCGAACACAGCTACCCCTTACCTCAACTGAGCTCTTCATATAATGCAGAACTAAATGCAATCCTACAATCGCTGAAATGGGTCAACGATCAATGCAATGCATACGAAACCGTTATTTTATCAGATTGCCAAAGTGCATTACAATCTATTGAAGCCTGCACGGATTCCTCCAATGAATTCGTCGTTGGCATCAAATCTTCATATGTCCAAACTATCGCTATGGGAAAACGAGTCACCTTTTTATGGATCCCCGGGCATAAGGACATTCCGGGAAACGAACGTGTTGATTTACTAGCAAAGCGAGCTACCATTTCTCCAAACTCTGCTGCTCGTATGGACATTGAAGAAAATGAAGCTAAATCTTTGTTGTCTGATGTTTGTCATCGCAAATGGGATACCGAATATATACAAAGTGAAGATACAAACCATTTTAAGATGTTTCACCCAGAACTACCCATAATTCAATATTCAAACTTACACGGGAAGTACGAAATAATGCTCTTTCGTTTACAGACGGGACATTGTCGATTAAATAGCCATTTACAAAAACTGGGATGTCATCAAGACGGACTATGATCTTTTTGTCACGTGAAAGAAACCGTTGCTCATTTAATTCTGTTCTGCAGACGTTTCAACAATCAACGATCCAATTTACTAAAATTATGTGCCGAATATGATGTACCATTGTTGCTTATATGATTGGTAAATGGAAGTTATGTCACCGTATATTGCTATTTCGTAGACCGTCTCAGAACTGCCAGTCGCCAGTTCACCCCTCAACTTCAATGCCCACGTGAATGAAGATGCGTTAAAAATCTCTATATGTTTTTATTTGTAATTTCCACAACACACAGAATACAAATCTTAAAACATTTATCCACACTAGCTTTGAATGGTTTACATCGTCTCCCTTCGAAAGATATCGGAGTCGTATTTATACGTCGATCATACATCTAATTAAATACTGTAAACGTGAGCTCGTGATTCACGTTATAAACAGAAACTCCTATTATCTCCATAAGGGTAATTATGTACATCGTACGGATGGGAACCTAGATATAATTATTTCAATCAGTGTCAAAGGTCTTGAGAATATAAATTTTAATTTGATAATGACTGGGTGGAACATGTTATGTTCTTAAAACTGGTGTAATTTAATTCCTACGAAAGTCTTTGTTCGAATTTTGAGAAAAATTAACTTTGTTTTGATGATTTAAACATGAAATGGGGTACATTTGGGAGTTAGTTGCTATATTATCTCCCCATCTTACTAACTGGAAGTTTAAAGATTTGGCACCCTCTAATAAAGTGGAAATATATAGAAAAATACAATACACAATGCTAAAATTAATGATATAGGTCAAAAAAATATTTACATGTATATGATCTACAATGAGACGAGACATTGAAATAAAGAAGAGGTTATAGAAAAGGTTAAAAGTTGTAAAGTAGAATTACAGAAGGATGGCTTCTTTTTAGTTTAAAAATTTTGGTTTGGACGGTTAAAACATATTTTCAATTTAACTGACTTACGTAATATGTATAAAATCACAATTTTAAAATGCAAGTGGGTACATGTATACTACATGTACAAATCACAAGAGAGTTGTTTTCTA
Organism: Styela clava; assembly: GCF_964204865.1. Taxonomy (NCBI): domain Eukaryota; kingdom Metazoa; phylum Chordata; class Ascidiacea; order Stolidobranchia; family Styelidae; genus Styela; species Styela clava. Next base: position 8,729,436 of record NC_135257.1, on the reverse strand, counting down.
TACGAAAAGGAGCTGTATGTATTAGTATAAAATATTTGTATAGAAAGGCCGAGTTGTCTGCATAATGATTCTGATGTATAAAAAAAATGGAAAATAAAAATGAATAAAACGCGCCATTTACATTGATACAGCATACTTTGGAAAGATGACAAATAATCAATTAATCCGACCTTGATCTCACTGCGTATTCTGTGTAAAAGATTCGACTTTCAAGCAAGCTCTTATATTCATTGAATAACATAGAAACAATTTCAAGTTTTCGGTATATTCAAAGTATAGTACATCACAAGAACACAATTATATATATACAAATAAAAAAAAAAAAAAAAAAAACAATACCACACAAATTCTAAGAAATCCCACTGCAACAATTTTAAGAACAATTTAATAATGATAATGAACATTTTGGTGTATTGAACTTACACGGATAAATGTCAAACGCCGGGTTGCCAACAGTTACAAAAACACTATTGAATTGATAATAGATTGAGTATCGATGAAAAAACAGTGTAATTTTTGATACCTAGCAGATTTTTATTGCAACAAAATTAAAAATTGTATGAAAATGACAATGAAAAATTGTAAAATTTTGACTTTCCCATCAACTATCAGCACATAAATATCTTAGTTTTTACACCCCATTCATCTTACAGAAAATTACATTTCATCATTGTAAAAAGTAAATTACTTTTAAAAGTTTTGGAAAAAAAAACTTACTTTCTTCGTTTCAAAATTCATGAAACAATATTCATCAAAAATTAAATAAAGAATCCAAGTATATTGCAAAACTTCTACGCCCGAGGGACCAAATTGTATTTACCCATAACAAGCCATAAGAAACTCTTTGCGTCAACACCTTGATTTTGAGTCGTTTTTAATTTCAATTTTGAAACTTCACTTTATTGGACACGAAATGAACCTATAGATCCATTCGTTATCATGTTATTGTTATGCTATTGTTAATATCATTTTACTTTTTGTCGCCTTTCTCCAACTACAGGTTCAATTGCTTTGAATTTTTTAGTCGTTAAAAACTGTTGTTACTTTAATTAATTTCAAAAACTTTTACGGGCTCTATGGAATTTATTTTTCTTTCCAAAATTTGAAAAATGCGACTGCCGATATAGTAAGAGATTTAATGCTATTTCGTTTTGGCTTTCGTCCATATATTTGAGCAATAGCCTCTTTGATACCGATTTATATATACATATATATATATATACCTTGGAAAATCATGGGCGCAATCGAAAATAAAAATCAATTTCAATCTGTTTTATACTACACAGTATGACTTGCGCTTCTAATATTGATGAAAGTTCTCGTCGTTGGCAAAATTAAGAGGTTTGAATGGTACGTTTTTTTCACTTAAATCGCGGCATTCAGCAAACCTTGCGGTGGAAATATTGCGCCTGGAGCAGGATCATTACAAAATCTGTAACGACCGAGTTTTTTAATTACTGAAGAAAAAGTTACAAAAATAAAAACTATATTCATCAAATAAAATTTCGCAGGTTTCATTAATAAACGTTTTCATACGTTTTCAGTGTAAGTAACCCCATCTCGCAATCAAACTTGATTCTAAAATTATAAAAAGATACGAGATATAAAAGATATAATTCCGCATGGTGCAAATGTATTCGGTATACATTCTTCTGAATCTAATTATTTTGAAGATAGCCCTTAACACTACTTTTTTAGCTGTATTTGCTCTTAACAAAGTCTTGTTCAGAAAAGTAAGAAGATCGCAAAAAGTTAGTCTTATGTGACCACTAACAGATCAAGAAAAAACACTCACTTGAACCTGCTGATTGCATCTTGGAAGCAATTTTGGTAGTGCGTACCCAATTCTGTACTTGAATGTACTGGAAAATGGTACTGTTCCAGACCAATGCACAGTTGTGTTTCGCTGATTGAAATTATTGAGATAATTTTAATAATATATCTGTCTCAAGGCTACCATAATAACAGAGAAAACAAATACACTGTAAGAAAGCTCGTTTTTTGTTTTCATTGTGTACCTACAATGCCACGTCGGGTGTCAACGGATCGTGTATGTACTAATGGCGTCAAATTCAGTACTCATTTGAAAAACGAATGCTTTTTTTTTAGCTACTGGACCAACCGCTTTCAAAATATCGGATGGTAAAGATTGTATCATCCTCTAAAAATTCTCACTTTCATTTCTGCCTAAATCATCAAGGCTTTTCGTGCTCGTTGTTATACCACATATTTTTTTTTTAATTACACCACGACGTGGTTTTTTCAATGAGTCAATTTTTCGAGAAGGTGTAAAAAAAAAACAGTGAGACATAAATATAACAACAGAGTTAACGATGATATTTATAACTTTCCCCAGGTTAATTTCCTATTAAGTAAGCGACACTGGTGATAACCTTCGTTTAGTTACAATAGCTTACTTTCATTGCATATTGCAATAAATATTTCGTTTTATCATCTGAAAGAGAGACCGCTTTCTTTGCGCCAGGCATCGTTATAAATATCAACTTTCTTTCGGTATCCAAAACTTCTTGAAGAGCCTGAAAACCAAAAATAAAATGACGAATTTTTACTAAAATTTCCTTGACAATGGACGTTCATCATGATCATTATTATTTTGAAAAAAGTGTATTTTTTTTATTCAATCTCGCAAGATCTTGTACCTGATGTGTTGTGTGTAAACTCCAATAATCATGAATGTATTCCGGTGATAGCAATATAATGATCCGATGGCATTCTGATAATTTTTGCAGAAGTTCTACAGTTTCTCCTAAAATTTGTATGCAACATCAATATTACGATTGAAATATATACAAATTTTGGCATCAGGGCCTTCAAGTTAAGTTACTAATCGTTAGCATATACAGTGGAGTGTGCCGATTTTCAATTGTCGCAGCCGGCGTCTAAACTTCTTGTAGTCTGAAGGCGGATTTAAAAATTTAACTCTCGGAGTCGACGTTGCCACCTCAAAACTTTTTTGCAGCCGGAAGGCTTATAATTATATCTGCATTAAGCCTTACTAGGTTGACGATTATTGTAAGAAATATTTTGTGGAATCACCGTGTCCGCAACTTTACCCGGAGTGTAATTAGTTCGCCTAGTATATCAAGCCAGCATTATTAAAGCATAGTATCAAGCATATTTATTGGAATATTTTACGTCGGTCCAAGTCTGACTGTTTTTGATCATTGTATGTTGATCCATGTAAACGACTGATAAAGCGTTCAATGTTTAAAACCAATGTTTCCACTTTCATTTTTGACATTTCGGACATTTTCTCCGGATCGTTGTCATAATAATAAGCAAGGTATGCGGTGTAGGGGTGAACATCTAAAGTGAAAAACAATGAAATATGCAAGCTATTATTTTTAATATACCAAAAGTAACCTAAGTTTGATGCAAATATATCAGGATAGCCATTCAAACACTCAATTTAAATGTAGGACTTGAAAAAGATTATTTTATGGGCACAGCTATTACCATAATTGTTACTTGGTTGAATATATTACTGCAAGTGTATTTTCTAATCGTAATGATATGTTTTCGCCAATCTAACCAACGACTGCAAACAGGATTTTTCCTTTTAAAAATGCATCTCAACAAATCTCAATCACTAAATTTTTAGACATCTTATTTCCCGCTTCAATCAAAACTGTTTCAGAAACGAATTTGACTTGTACATGAGCTGTTACCAGGTCGGTATAATTTAATTTGTCAGAAGATTATCAATTTATCAATCGGAAGCTAAATTGATCAGATCAACTGTTACATATAATAGTGATGTTGTATATGCATAATAGATTGATAATATAATAATATAATATGCAAGTAAATTGATTTGGAATATTCCCAAAAAATGGAACAACATGCTGAAACAATGTTCGAATTAATCATCTACTGATTTTACTTCAATGTATTTGAATATAGAAAGTCATAGTTTCGCACAGGTAGGTATTAGTGAAAAATAAAGTAGTCAGTTTATTTGTGGCCTGCGCCGGATTATATCGTTCCAGCTGATATCTAGATAAACGTATTTATTATATTTCGATTTCAATAAAAATAGTTAAAATAGATAGAGTGGGAAAATAAAATAAGAAACTAACACCAGTTTCAGATGATAAAGTCTTTACTGTTGTGCGATTCCGATTACTAATGTAAAAGCAATCAATAAATAAGAAAACACTCTTGAAGATAAGAACTTCTAATAACAGTTTGAAAATGATTGTAAATAAACCTGTTTCGTACGGTCCAAAATATTTCTTCCGGAGCCACCGAAAAAGGTGCTTTTTCCATAGTAACAGCAGCAATAAAGCTAATATTGAAAATATCAGTATTGTTACAACAATAACAGCAGTTCTTGTGGCTATTAAAACATCGGTCATGCTTGCAACCAACTTTATATTTGCGAATTCCTCATTAGAGGAGTAGATGAACCTCAGTTTAAAGGATCCCAGATCGTTGAGAGTAACATTTCTATAACAAAATACCATTATATGAAAAATTGTATAGACGGTTTTCTTATCGTATTTTTGGGATAAGTGAACGATGACAACAGACGAGTGATAAAATACTCAATTTAATGGGTAAGACATATATGAACAACCGTTTGATAACTTTCGCGTGATGATTTAAACAAACGTGAATATATATGTAATAATATATGTGAACACGGGCGGAGTATTTCTAATTTACACAAATCAGTTTTAACCCCTAGTCAACCTCATGCGGCTCGGTGTTCTCGGAGCCCTGGCTCCCATGAATCAAAGTGCGTACAGCATTTTTTGGGTGCTCATGTAGTAAGTGAACCAAGATGGCGGACACTGGAACGTAGTATGTGTACCAGGTTAGGGTTAGACCATAATTTCAGGTAAAAATACAACGGGAGTCACTTGGCTAGTCTCCGAACTCGTGATAGAACTAAAATACGAAAAATTGGAATAAAATTATGTGCTAACTCTAACCTGGTACACATACTACGTTCCGGTGTCCGCCATCATGGTTCTCATACTACGGGAGCGTCGTTTTTTGTTATAATCCGTGGGGATTGGGAAGCATACAGCCAAATACTCTTCTCTAATTACACATCACAGCGGTCCCCGAAGTATAAATCGCAAGCGGTAAAAATGGGTCGCAAGACGGTCGTTTGATTGAAAATATGCCAAATGGTTCTTTCAATGCTAAAGGTTGCCGACCAGTGCCCCAGTGGATAGATACATCACTTTCTAAGCGAATATCGTGTAAGGTTACCAACAATGAATTGTAACAAAGATAAAAGTATCAACCAACTAAATCCAAATTTTGAGCAAGTAAAATTCATACTGGCCTCTATCAATTTTAGAGTTTGAAAATCCCCCTTTCATTGCTGGTATTGGTTTTTGACAACAGGGAGTTGACATTGCTTACCAGCATTATAAAATAGTAATTTCATTTATACCTTATCCTCAATATGACCTTGAATATGTCGTGTGGTGGTTTCTCGGGCAAAGGAGTAGGTAAACTGTAACATTGTTTCGCAGCGTTGGACTCTCTGAAAGTAAATTATAGATGATTTTTTTTGCGTGGCCACTTTAAATCAATAATTGCTTACTACAGTTGCCAAGGCAACGGGAAGTTCGGTTATGTTCAAGTTGAGTGAACAACGCCCTAGAAGTGAGCAAAATCTGCTGCATCTAGCACTTTGATAGATTTATCGACGTTGAAGCGCTCTTCCAAGGTTCTATTCGGGCACATTTGGTGCAAAATAAAGCCCTTTCACTTTTGGGTATTACTACTTTATTATACATATATAGAGTATGCACTGCCGATATCTTTCACTCTCTTTAATTAAAAATTCTAAGATATGCACAAATAAATAACCACGTAAAACTAGACTCAAAACGTAGCTAGTTCAGCATAAAACTCACGTTAGGCATGTTATTCTTGGTCCTATAGTTGAGTTGCTTATCATTCCGTCATTTAAATTTTCACATATAAATGAATCTCTCGCCTAGAACAAACTTAGTTTTAGTTGGTTGTATTTGGTGGATATCTTATATAGTTTGGTTTAAATTCAATTGAAATATAACATCAAATCATTTTTTGTTCTGGATATATGTGTATGAACTGTGAATTACGTCAGAGTACCCCGCGTGGAATACAATCCATTGATTCAACCAAAACACGTTGGTACACATTTTACATCACACAACCTTATGCAATTATTCATTTGTTGCCTCAATAGTTGATACCAGCCACTATAGTGGAACATATATACAGCTGGTAAGCAACAAAAGAAAGTTTTGTCAATGTTTCGAATGCATATACAGACACACGTCATCGGGTTGTGAATAGAAATAAAAAGATCCCCATATATGTGCAAGTTTAACGTATGTGCAACTAAAGTGAGCAGTTACAACTGTGATATAGTGTATCTCATCTATGAATCTATAGTAGTATATATATAGCTCGGTACATATTGCTTTTACAATTTCTCCAGTATCAATGACATACGTTAAAAATCCATGTAGGCCACGAATCTTAGAAATGATATTTCACTGACTGTTGTGTAATCTCACTCCATGTGAATACTTTAACATTCTGCTATAGTATTATATCTTTGTCTTAAACCAGAAGTAGTACGAATTCAATTTTATACGCTTATTTCATTCATTTGCCCCACAATAAAATCCACCATAACTTAGATCAGTGGGACATGTGTGAAAAAATGGGACAAGTGCGCTAAAAAGGAGGACAAGCGTGGAATAAGTGTGGGACAAGTGTAGCAAAGTTTGATATATATGTGTAGTAAAGTGAGACAAATGCGCTAAAAGAGGGAAACAGGTGGGACACGATATTTTTGTGACACCGGGTTTTCGCGTTAAATTTCTCACCTTGATCCATTTTGAAGAAACAAGAAGGTTACTTGCTTTACCAATTCCTAAATCCGCATGACAAATAATTTTTGCTTTTTGTCCAATTTTCACAAACACAGTTTCTGGACAATGTACTGACATACTTTGTTCTGCAGTATTGGCAACTGAAGAGTATATATATATTTTTAAATAAATAGCATCATTATGAGCAATGTTGACGCTTTTTGATAACTTTTCAAAAAATTGAATTTGAAAACTATATTAAATTGTAAGTAGAAAAAAAAATTTGTCCCACGCTCAAATTGAAATTGACAAACATTTTGTTTTAATTTAATATCTATTTTCTACTAAGGCCTCCTTTAGCAACCAATTGAATCGAAAATGTCGAATCCTATACTTCCAACTTTGACAAGTCAAACTTTGAATCCAACAAAACGATATTTTTGTTTCTGTTTTTACATTCCCTCCCGATTCGAATTAAAACACCACCCCACACATCCTAATGAATGTTGTACCCTATTTTGTCAAAATTTAGTTTAAAATTGCAAAATATTAGGAAAATACGACACATCCCAAAGACGTCACTTTTCGATAAATTTTTAGACAGAGATATAATATTTTCACTGTTATCTCCTATCAACAATGTTATCGTTCTATCAACAGCAAACCTAGACTTACATATTCCACAGATATTATATTTCATCACAAATAGTTCTTTCCCCTTGTAAACAGCAAGACACGTATATGTGCCTGTATCGTTATGCGAAAAATTGTTGATTGTGAGCTAAAACATAAAAAATCAAGAAAAAAACTGTCATGCTAAAATACTTGAAACTTAGTTTGCCACAAAAATACACTGTTGGGTCCCAAAACTGTAGCTAAAGCATTATGCATTCTTGGTCGTACAAGACTCACTCTGTAACCTAATCCGATGGTCGATGGTTGATGGTCATTGTCAAGTTTATTTTTTTCATCCAGTAAAAAATAACATACAAAATTGACTAAATATAAAGCTAAACACACATTTTTACTGGGGAAGGGAAGTCGCGGGAAACCAGGATTGGTTATCGAGCAGCGACACCCAAGGTCAGTGGCGTAGCATCCACCCGGGGGGGGGGGGGGGGGGGGGGTTGCATTGCAAAAGCAGTAATGCACATCTTATAATGTCGATGTTAGTTTTGCTCAAATCGTTTTGTTACGTAACAATGCCGGAATCGTCGATTTTCGGCGTCGTGTGGTTTGATCGCACCGGCCACCGGCACAATTACGAAGGCTGTCAGATTGATGTCGAAATCAAAACCTCTTAGTGGCGCACAAAAACGAAGAATAAAGCGCAGAAGAGATTGAACGTATGAAAAAAATTAAAGTAACCAAAATAAACGAAATATTTAAACCAAAATTGAAACAATTAGACTTGGGAAGACCGAACGTAACTGAGGAGGAATTAAGCCTAGCACCGGTGGTATCGGTAGAAAACCAGATGCGTGTTCAATCTCCAAAAGTGATGGCGCCGGCGCAAATGAATTTTCTTCTAAAACTTACACGACAATTATCACGGGTAAGCTACTGATTTTTGAAGCAAATTGCTACGCCACTGCCCAAGGTTCAATATCTAATTAAATTTCTAAGGTCGGAAATTAAGTTTTTAGAACACTCTTGTTATACGTGAGTATGGCTTTGGCAGCTGAACCACTTATGGCATTTAATAGACCAGAAGTCGGCAAACTGCGGCCCGCGGGTCAAATGCGTCCCGCGAACTATTTTTTGCGGCCCTCGAACGACCCGACCTTTAATGCATAAAACAAAAATTGATCCCAAATTTATTATTGCCTTCACCCAGATTTATGTGGTGACAAATGCTGCTGTACTGCGCTTGTTTTGTAATAAATGGCGTCAGTTCTATGTCGTTTACCATTGTTGGTTGTAATTTTTGTAATTCAAAAATGAAGTGCTTTAACGGAAAAATATTTTTTCTTTTTTGCGCTTTCCTAATCCAGTTTACTTGATATGCACAGTCGGCATCGCAGTTATTACGAGATTTAAAGTTAATCGCCATTGCAAAACGTGCGAATACGAAATTCGCCCCGGGGCTGTGCCTCTGCTCATATGTGCATCAATGCAGAACGTTTGATGTGCACGTTCGAAAGGCTATATTGCTGTGAGTAGCTTTATCTAAAATGTATTACGCAGAGAATAAATTTCGTACTCGCTGATCAGATCGTCATTTGAACGATGCACCATGGAGCCATTTGATTTTAACACTTTAGCAATGACACAGAAACAACATCATCATTCACATTATTGGTAAGTAAATAAAAACAATGTATTTATTGTTTGATAATATATTCAAAAAGGCCACATACACGTCTCATTGTGGCAGGCTTCAACAGAGCAAAGGACAGTGAAAGTGCGCCCTAATTTGAAGTTTAATATGGCGATTGTTCGTAGGCGAAAATAATGCGGCCCGGACGCTACCGGAAATGTGTATATTTGTGTATATAAGTACATAAAGTTTGCCGACTACTGCAATAGAGTATATACATGAAGATATATGAACATAAATGCTACAGCAACATTTCTAATCGAACCCACCGGATAACTTTAACCGATTAATCGATAACCGATTCCCCGATTGGACAGGCAAACAAAGTTCAGAGATGCTTGAAGTGCGTAAATGGCTCAATAAGTTTCACTTAGCCATAATGGCACAATTCTCGGTCCTTGTTTTCTAGGTCAGTGTTCCCCAACCCGAGTCCGCGGTCTCAAATGAGTCCGCGGAGCGTTTTATTGAGTCCGCAACGAGCCAGGAATTCACTGCGGGTCGCAAACGTTTTTGAGAAACTCAATATCAGCCAAGTTACGATTTACGTTAGAATTTGGATAAAACATAAAAAGTAAGTTTATTCACATACCATTAATCGACCCAATAATTACTGGTTACTGAGTAGGCTGGCCATAGTGGCCATATATTCGAATATTCAACTATTAGAAGAGCAATTTACTATTCGAAAATTTGAGGTGGAGCGACAGCCGACAGGTCACTTGCGCGTCGCTTAATCAAACGATTGGATTTCACAACTCACTTGCGGATTTCGCATGCGTCGATTTTTTTCTGGTAGGTGCCAATGGTGGCAAACCCAAATTTTCTAAATTGAGAAGCGACAATACAAAATACTAAAAATAAAACGGAGAACACCATCAGTTTTGTTTTATGATGATCCACGACCGATTATAAACGCTTTTTTAGACATTGGAAATCGCAAAATTTCGGGTGCTACCGTAGTGTATGTACCAGGACATCTTCCCTTTTGGATACTTTGCTTTACTGCCTCCATATTAGTACGTACAGTACTGGAGCGCCGTAAATGTTGTACGAACTGCTCACAAAAATACGAATTCAAACAAAATATAAATCGGGCATTTTACCACGCATTTTTGTGTCCAAGGATTGTCATGATATTTTCTAGTAGTAGTATTGCTTTTATTTCGTCAACATACCCGCAGATTAAAATGATCACAAATAAATTAATAATGAAGCAAGGCGATGAATATCTATTTGATTTACTAATATACTTTAAATATAATTTTAAGTACTAAATCAAGTTGTACTTTCTGGAAATTTATAGCAGATAGTAGGATTTTTGTAACGGCTGTAACAAACTCGCAAGATCACAAAAAATATGTATCAAACTATAAATATAATCGGTCAATATATTCTCACATTAGTATGTTCGCAGATTGCCAGGACATTTTAAAGAAATAATGCTTTCATCTTGTCGTAAGTCGACGCAATCGCGAGTTACCATGAAGACAATTGAATTAAATTATGAAGACATTTTAAATTCTCTTCGTTGTCATAGGTTGAATACCAAAAAAGGTTGGGAAACGCTGTTCTAGGTAAATGTCATCTACTTAATATTCCTTTGCCGTGTTCGTTTGATGATCAACCCATTAGTATTATGAAAAATATGCCACAGAATGCAATTTGTATAAAATTGCTTGTTACCTGTTTGTCGTCTTTTGAAGTATTACGACAATTATGCTTCCATTTGTAAAACAATTCTCCTCCTTCTCTCAGCCGTGTCAAAAGCGCTGTGTCATAGTCGCCTTTGCAAAATTATATTAAAAGTAAAAATCAAATCATCAATAAAAAATGAAGTTCATTCATACAGTTGTTTTTCATTATTTTTTTGTAGTTTTGGAGGCAAATAGGATGAAAGACTGAAACGCTAGGATGATACTTAGTATTGAATTGATGGTGAATTTCAACAAGTTTTCTATGTAGACCAGAGTGAACAAATCTGCGCAATGTGCATTTTTTTTTTGCATTCTATTTCAGGCTACTGGGATCAACGGCTCGAATTTAACCAACGCTGCATGCTGATTCAATATCAAATTTGTTGTCTTCCAATGGTAGTTTTGATACTTTGGAATTGGCACTCATTCTTACTTTCACAAAACATGCTTCGTGGAGCTCCAAATTTTGTCTCAATTGAATTAATTTCTTCTGTCGTGTCGCCACATCTCGGATTCGTAACATGAGTTTTATGAAGCTTTATAAACTGATACGAACAGTGTTCTCTAGTCTGAATATAAAATATACATGGTATTTATTCACCGATGCATTGTGGATGAGAACTTTTGTCAACGTTTGCCAATTGCTCGATGTTAAGTTACTGTATGGGTATGACTTGATTTATGCTACACAACGCGAAGTTGTGACAGAAATAGAAAAATGAAAGATGTTTTGGTAATTGGAAGACAAGAAATCGTTTTTAATTCATTTATTTTATGTTTGATATTATTTCCCACAATTAAAATAGAAATTTGATTGTATGATTGAAAAGTGTATTTACCACGTATTGTACAAGGTATTCTGAATGAGTATCTCTCGCGGTGTCCTGGATGAAATAAGCAGTGTTGCTCATCACATCATAATCATTGGAAACGGATTGGTTGTAGACAATGTTACCAGAAGGAACCGTCATAACGATGCACTGTAATAAAAAAATGTCATATAATTGGAACATTGGACCACCGAATTACTAAAAATCTGTTGACTGGCCATAACGGATTATTTGTATATGATTAAAAAATAAGACTTGTACTTGAAGTAGAACTGAAAATTGAAAATTAAACTATAAAAACTACAAAACGAATAGATTTTTATTGAAGAGTTCAAAATCTTTTTGAGCGGAAAGGCTACAAGATCAATGTAGGAAAGGTATTTCACAGGAGAGCACTCAACTTGCGAGAAACATTGTGCGAGGATGCCCTTACGTGGGATAAAATACGCGGATATTTTTTTTTTATTTAGTTCAAATATGAACTTCCCTTCGGACAAATTTTACGATAATCGACATTCGCAAAAATGTATCCTTGCGGGAATAAACTTTGCGAGAAATACACTTGCTAATGTAGTAGTAGCAGTGTGCGCAAGAATTGAATACAATTTGTCACAGTAGACTGTATAGCGAATGAGGATTGTTACTATAGATTTGTCAAGTTATTGAACCCCTTTGTGTTATTAGCGTGTTGAATTCAATGAAACTAGGTTATTGTGGCCTGTTTTTTTCTATTGTGTTTCCTCTGTGTACCGGGCGATAAATGACGTGTTTCCGGCCTCCGTTCGTAAGTTGAGAATAGGGGTGTTTTCCATGTTCCGTGTGTGAATACTGATTTGGATTTGAACTGTATAACTTGTATTAAGGTTTGAGTGTATATTTTAATATATCTTTATTTGGATCATTTCATTTCGATTGTACAACTCTGCAATATATATATATATATATGAACATTTTGCATTACAATCCACTGTGTTTCTTTTTTACATCTGAATGAGTCAGTGAGGTTAATTTGCTGAAATACGGTAAATAGTGATGGAGAAAGAACACGCAGATAGAGACATTCAACCCATATAAGACTACCGTTACTGCAGTCTTCACGACTTCGCCCGACCACCAGAGAGCAACAAAAGAGAACACAGAACTTCCACAAGGTAATCAATTTTTAATTCTGATGACGCCATGGCGCGCGCGCAAAAAAAAACTAATCCCATAGAGCTCACAGAAACTACTGGAATAAATAAAAGTAATAGCATTCTAGCAAGAAATACAATTCACTGAAAACCAGTTATCTGCTGAAAATGTCGAATCATTTGGTTCAGTAGTTAATGAAAAAGGTGACTTTTTTACAACAAGAAGGAGAAACGAATTATGGCTAATAATAAGAAGAATAACAATAACATAACAATAACAAAACGATCATTATGTTCATTTTATGTCAAAAAATTCGAACTGATATCGAGTATACATTCTGCTTAAATCCACATTCTCACGAAATATTGTGAAGCAATATTTTGGCAGAAGTTCGTTACGGTAAATCAGTACTCGCAAAACTTCATTGCAGAAATAGTACATTTCTGCACATTTCATTCTCGCTAAACTTCATTTTTTTGAAAGTACGTTTTCACAAAATTATATTCTCGCATAAGCCGGGTTTCACAAAACTAAATCTAACACAGACTTTTGCGAAACATATAAACTCACCGTCCCGATATCTGTGGTTGTTTTATATTGTTCGTAATCATCATAATAATAATAATAATATTCAAAAAGAGCAAAACACGATATTTCGGCTGGCCATCCATAATGTGCTTCTACAGTAACATTTCCTTTTTGTATGCACCTATCTGGTAAGACAAATTAATATATATTATGGTCACTATAGAGAGTGGTCGATGATACGACCCCAGATTTGTATCTCCACGCCATAATGAACTTTTGAAAAAATTAAAGTGTATCGAATACTTAAATATCTCACTGAGTCAAAATAACGATTTCGACTCTAGAGTCTGGGTTCAAGAAACATGATTTCGATGGCACTGTAACAATGAAATAGCACTTAAAAACTTTTATATCGCCTCTTTCGGGTTGAAATTCTAGAATGTAAAAAAAAATCGGTCACTTTTTCAAGGCGACGTAGCATTATTTTTAGTAATACAAAGTCGAAATATATTTTACGTGATTGATTCAACGTAGAAGTCAAGTATTTTTTCGTTAATCATAAATGTCATTTTTAAATTTGTTTATTATTAAGTAACAAAAAATCTATAATGAAACTAACTCTCATAGGTGAGATCCAAAATCTGTCCTGCAGAAAGAGAACTGTATGATGTCACGAATAAAACCAAATATGTTGATACGATAACAAAAAGTTTCGACTCCATCTGTTCTCGTCTATTTCAAAGCACCAACCATTATGCTACATACAAGAAAAAACGTTAATTTTGGTAATTCGATACGTGTAAAGAGGTGGAAGTGGCTTCCAATATACATAAATTACAAAGTGGAAATTAAAGCTTGCCCGTCTGGAATGAATAGCCTGTCGGGCCACATGTAATGAAACAAATATGAAAATCCTAACCTATTTGTAACACAGGATTTACATGTAAATAAATTTACTTACTTGATTAGACATGAATTTTCAAGAGCGCCATATACTTTCATAATACACACACATTTGTCATTCATTCATCTCGAAAATATTTTCATTTTATTTTTATTGCAGTATCACTTATCCCAGTATCTGCATACATCTACAATAGGCCTGCTGAAAAGTCAACTCTGAATGCCTCGTCTCATCTTGCTAACAATGTTTTTAGATTGCTGAATACGTTTTATATTACATAATGTGAATTTCCTACTGGGAATTTCTTTTGATATTATATCTCTCAATAATACCTCAGAAACAGTATACTTCCGCGTATTGAGCTTTTTCAAAAAAATTCAATGACACTTCATCACTCAAAGAATTTGTGTAGAAAAAAAAAAGTTTCCCTGTAGCCTATAAAGCAAATACGCTATGACATTTGTCATTGTCCGTTATAGTCAGTCATACGTATATATATATAGATATGAGCCTGATGTTTTTATGAAAGTAATCTGTCAGTAATTTTTTATTTCATTGATGTCCACGTCTTACCTAGCACTTATGAATACTCGGAAGTTACCATAAATTAATCACTCCTTCATGGAGACGTAATATATGTGTGTATGCTTTTGTTGGCAATCATAGTAATAAAGGAAGGAAAGAAATTAGATGCTGCCAGTCATTTACAATGGGCGAAATTGGAACTCGTTAATTGACCAAATATCCCCCTTAAAATGTGTTCTTTACTTTAAACTTTAAAGGGTTTCTTCAAATTAAACCAATCTTTCCAAATTTATCCGGCAGCCTCCATAACAAAATTCGTTGTATATGGTACGTCATTGTGCGAGTATTTGTCCATTCATGCTAAACATTCTATGTAATGTAATATTTAAGTATAGCTAGTATATCGACGACTCACACCAAAAAATAATAGGGATCTGAGAAACATTGTAACTAACAATTTACCACTATATAAGTATAGAAGAATGTACAGATTTGAGGGTTTAATAAAATAATAGACAACTATCAAAATTTAATTTTAACTACTGAATGTTATTAACAGCGTTGTAAGAAATATATTAAAAACCGCCATGATTTTAATTAAAATATAACTTCTGGACTAAAATTGCTATCCCCAATTCCATAATCTGCAATTAAAATTACGAGTAAAACACCCATATTATGCTTGGGATTGAATTTAAAAAGCATCACTTCGATTCGATAACAGTGAAAATTTACTGCATTCGAAATATCTCCGCAAATTGATTCTATAACCTTAAAGCATTGGCCGGCAACCTTTTGTCGCTCGTGGGACAAAATTAAGGGTTGCAAGTCATTGGCGGGCCTCTCATATTTTTAGAAAGTTCAAAACCGAACAGATGATACTTTTTATAATAAAAATCAAGCAGTGATACATCTATCGAACAGAATACAGATTTATTGCACCTCAAAAAATCCCATTTGAATCCCATTTGCGGATTATATTACTCCGCGGAACGGATCCGGCCCACGGGCCGTAGGTTGCCGACCCCTGCCTTAAAAGGATGTAATGGAGACAGCCATAGACAGGGACGTGCCAATCTTTTCCGCTGCCCAGGCGAGTTTCCAATAATGGTGCCCCTTATACCAAAATTTGAAAAAGGATTCTGGAATAAACAAATTATAGCTAGGCGAATATACTAAAATTCTAAACTGCAGCTAAAATTGGATATTATCGATAAAGTAATTGGTTGAATAATTTTTTTACTATATTTCACGCCTTGAAGAAATGGAATAATTACTTTATCCAGATTTGTAATATTGAGATCGCCTCGATTCGCTGTTCCCGGCAGAATAGGAATGATAATTTAAAGTTTGAAAATGCATATTTTTTCACAAAAATAACAGCTATTTACATATCTGTGGCTATTTGACGAAGTACGCTGTTACGAGGGACGGGCACACGGCTGTTTTCTTCCCAGTGAGTTATTGATGAAACAATATTCTTATATTGAGTGACGACTTAGCGAACTGACTGAGTGATGGATTCTATGTTTTCAGTAATTTATATGCCTTGAGGACTTATTAAAATAAAAGTTTGCATACAATCATGTTTAAATATGAAATTTAAATATCTTCTTAGAAATCAAGATTCGATTATTAAGTTATCAGGTATTCCCGGCTTTAGTATTTAATGCCAGTTTAGCAGGTGCTCCCGAAATATGTGCGCCAAGACGGCGCACAACCTGAATATAGTATGTGTACCAGGTTAGGGTTGTCAGTAGTGCGCCATTTTGGTGCACACACTTCTGGAGCGCCGTTTGGAACGACCCAACACGCAGTGGAATGGATCTGTGGCCAGTTGACGTAGTGTGCTGTTATTAGTGATGGACAGACGACTATTTTCTTCCCAGTGACTAGTTGAGTTATTGATAGAACATGATTCCTATTGTGGGTGACAACTCGGCGCGAACTGACTGAGTGATGAAATTAGCAGGTATTCAAAAATGCCCAGCTTTAGTAGTTAATGTCAGTTCGGCGCGACCCAACACGCAGTGGAATAGATACATCGAAAAAAATTACAAACTACAGCTATCCCGAGACCAAGATAGGATTTTTGGAGAATATACGGGTGAAATATTTCGTTCCGACTCCGTCTCCACATTGAGCATTGCTATCTTGTTTCTTCAAAATCCCATTTCGCATTCGTATGCCTGCTATATAAAAAGCATTTGGTGTAAGAATATTGTGGTTTAAGACGGAAGGCAAGTTTTAGGTCAGTAGCATAGAGATTATAGCGATATATATAGCATTATTCTTCAACCTTACAATTGTAATACGCAACAATATTGTGATGTAAAAAGTTAACAGAGATAACACAACTACATTGGCATAACCACAAAATCAGAACATATTAGGTATCATACGTGTGTTTATGTAGAACAAATTATGATCACAATCGTTCATATAAAAAGAGGAAAACTCGTGGAAAAGCGCAAGTTTTATTGTAAAATTTTGTTGTTAGTGAAGCGCTTTCAATATTCGAATGTTTACACTGTACAAACAACACGAACCAACAATTTAGGAAATTATGTTTTACGTATACGCCTTTCCCTCTGAGTAAAATATTGTTCATAAAAAATGAAGCGACCCACCTGTCCATTTACATCGATCAATTGCCACTCGGTCACCAGCAGTAACAATATCTTCTACCTTCACAAAGGCATGTAATTAAATTGAAAATGATAAAACCTTCGCTCTACAATCGAGTTGTGATAAAAACCTTAGATTTTGTAACATACCTACTTTCCCATTTACATCGACCAATCGTCACTCGTCCTCTAGCAGTAACAATATCTCCCTTCCTCGCAAAGCCCTGCGTAATTAAGTTGAAAATTATAAAACCTTTGCTCTATAATCAAGTTGTGATAAAAGCTTTAGATTTTGCAACATTTTTAGACCAACTACCTACCTTTCCATTTACATCGACCAATCGTCACTCGACCACCCGCCTCTATAAATCCCGCTACATACCTTAACTAGTTAAAATTCAAGGTTAGATCTGTAACAATATCCCTCGTGTGCATTATAAACACTCCTAATAAAACGACGACAGATATCCAGATAATATAACGCAAGTTAAAAACTATTGATCGCTTTTAACAATGATGTTGCGCCAGTCGCCTTCAAACTATCTATCCTTTTTGGTATACATGTGGTACATGATAAAATATGTGTTATTGCAATATTTTTAAGTTTTTGATTCGCGTAAAAATGAAACATTCTCTGGATCAACCCAATGGGGAATCTCTTTTAAATCGAGTTTATTGCGTGCAATCCGTTTGCTAAAAAGGCAATGGAAAGCATGGATAGTTTTGTAACGTTTACTTAAACCACTAAATTGCAAGCAGATGTACCATATTGTTTTGACGACGAGTGGCATTTCTCTACCATATGCGCACA
The DNA here is from genome assembly GCF_964204865.1 of Styela clava. Classification (NCBI taxonomy): domain Eukaryota; kingdom Metazoa; phylum Chordata; class Ascidiacea; order Stolidobranchia; family Styelidae; genus Styela; species Styela clava. The sequence goes on along the minus strand of NC_135257.1, from coordinate 8,711,215 downwards.
TGACATAGTAACTTTTACGGCTAGAAATGTCTGGAATTATGGGAAAGCATTGTAGTCAAGGGCTTTTTATTTTTCATATTGACATTTAAGAATTTACTTTACGTACTGATGTGGAGGCCATGAAACAAAGAATCCTAAGGAAAAACGCTCTGGTACCAATGACATTAAACATGTCGTTGCTGGTGCGTATACTACGACAGCACCCGAAATTTTGCGATTTGCAATATCAGAAAAGTGTTTTTAATCGGTCGCGGATCATCAAAAAAAAACTTATGGTGTTACAATCGTTTGTTTAAGCGACGCACAAGTGACCTGTCGCGTCACCTGTCACCAAATTTTCGAATAGTAAATTGCTATTCTAATAGTTGAATATATGCCCAGCCCTACTCAGTAACCAGTGATTATTGACTCGATTAATGTTACGTGAATAAAGTTTCTTTGTTTTATGTAAATTCCAACGTAAATCGTAACTTGGTTGATAGGTAAGTTTCGCAAAAACGTTTGCGGCCCGCAGTGAATTTCTGGCTCGTTGCGGACTCATTCAAACGCTCCGCGGACTCATTTGAGACCGCGGACTCGGGTTGGGAAACACTGGTCTACAGTCTACACTCTACAGAACATCACTTCATGTTTGTAATTGAGTAGGTACATATAAGACAAACCTGACACTTTAACGCAACAATATTTTTTGCTTTTCTCATAACTATTGAAACAATACAGGGTGTCCATTACAATTCCAATTTTGTTATAAAGTCAGTTTCTAATGTATTTTAACCAGGTTTGTTGTTTGTTAATCAGTAATTTCGCAAGTATTTTATACATCTGTGAGGGCAAGATCTATAAATGGCATTGATAAATTCCCTCTGCAATTTGAAAAAAGTTCAAGACTTTATGGACACCATATATGTCCTTTAACCCAACATCATTTAATATCTTGTTGATCCTTATTATTGAAATTATTCTTTCCGGACGCGAAAAATGACATCCCCTTGGAATTTCTCTGGTAGTCTTTACCCCTTGTGTCACTATGCACATACGCCAAGGACATGCGTTTCACCAAGTATCTAATTGGTAAAATCAGTATGATATCTCACCCATACCGAGTAGTTCACCGTTTGGTAATTATAAAACCACGAATCAAGTCGAGATCATCCGAGCTTCGATTCGAGTCCCAAATCAAGATATCACGTAGTTAAAGACGTTCTCACAGAATTCGGTTCCTAACTGAAAGAATGAAAAACTGGTGTAAATTACATTCAAACTTGGGTATTCTTACTGATAATTTACATGATGCTTGTAGACCTTATTCATACGAAAACATTTAAGCTCAATTTTGATATGATTGCTTTTTTTATACCTACTTTGTTGCTCCGAACTTTAACACTTGAACAACTTGCCTATTGCAGTGACGTTTTAATGCCCCTATATAGACGTTACTTTGAGTCATTCACCATTTACATATTTTAAGTAACCAATGCCATACACTCACATGAAAACCTTCTCTTATTATTTTAGTCATCAATCAAAAATGTCAAATTCGTTAATATCATAATTGATCAAGCAAGTAATTTGTCTGAATTTATATCTAGGTATATTTAATTAATGCTTATCTCGACGTCCACATGATCTTATTGATACCAGTTGCTATACAGTCTATACCGAGAATTTGTTGCTTGTAATTATATTTTGCCGTGTTATTGTCTTCTGTTTGAGAAAACAAATAAACTCTCTACTTAAAATACGAGAAATCTGTTACTATTTCGAGATGTTCAAGACTTGAAGAGCAAAATGTAATATTATATCAAACATACCTTCACATTAAAAATTTTATTCAAATTAATAATCGAAAAAATTTGATAGAAACTTTAAGAATTATTTACAATATTTAGTTAAATTCAATTAGCTGATTTTGATTTAATTTAAATTTGGCATACGACTCGATCACTCTGCATAGAGAGATTTCGTTAATTTTAATCTCTATTCAGAGTGATCCCAGTCGTACGTCAAATTTAAATGAAATCACAATCACTTTGCACGATGACATAAAACATGTTTTTTCGTGTCATTTCTATGCATAATTAAGTAACATAAAATATTAGAAATGGGAAAAAAATTGTTTGACACCATTTGAGGACATGGAAATTTTCTTAAAACAAATTCAACTAACTGTAAAATATTCTGTTATTCGTTTTTCATATATTGTTTCAAAGCTCCCGACGAATACAAACGTATTTCAGGCAACATGGTACTACAAGATAATAAATATGTGGATGTATTTCATAACGTTGGCCTCCGAACTGTGCCTCCGTTTTTGACTTTCATTGAATGTTACATCTAGGGCGCGAAGTTCCGAGAGAAGATTGTTCCTTTGAGCGTAGACTGTTTTTACAATACGGCGTGCTCTTCTCCGAAATTTTGGACTGTGATCGGTTCCTCATTCATGCAATAAAACACCAGATGCATGGGGCCAAGGCCAAGTAGTTTCCCCACAGGTCCGTTTCTTTTTTTTTTCCGATGACAGTCGTGACTGCTTCATTTGACTCTAACCATTATCGTAATTTCTTGCCGAGGGGTATTTGCATTACTGTGCCAACTGGCGCCCATGTTCATTTAGGAAGGTACTTGAAAAACATTGTGGAAGATGGGGTGAATTTTACTCCTGAAATCTGTTGTGAGACGTGAAAGAGAATAAATTCCGAGAATTCCCGGTATGGAGTTACTCGGGAGTCAGGACCGACAAAATAAATAACATATCACCTGTAGCATTGATAACACAAATATCTCGCAAATGTTTGCGAAAAAGTTGTCCTACTGCAATTTGTAGAAAGGACTGAAACACTATGTACTGGGCGTCCACATTTCCGATTTAAACACACTTCTTTACAAAGTTGAATTATAATTTCTTCAAACCGTAAGAGAATTTATGAACATCCCTATATAGTGTTTTAGTAAAATATTTGTATTGTGTTACTTCTGATATTATCATGTTTGAACGAAAAAAAGATATATTTTGGTTTCGTCAACAAAATGTAGTGTAGCCTATATATTCCTTTAAAGAACATGTTTTGAAACTATTTTTGACTGAATCTATTTGCGATTCGGAGTGCACAAAAAAATTAAATCTCTCCTGAAATCATACTTTTCAGTGCTGCTAGAAAGCAATGCCCAATAAAACTCAAACCCCAAATAGCACTATGACGTCTCATTTACATTACAGACCATTGTGTGGCGACAATTTAGTTCAGGGGTGGGCACACCGCGGCTCGCGAGACTTTTTGTGCGGCTCTTCTCGCTAACATGAATTATTATCAAAATTTTAACTAAGAGAAAAACTTTAATGTAAACTTTTTTAATTTATTAAAAGTTGTAAGAAAGTTTTCGTCAAAGATTAAGACAAATTATGTCTTAGTATGAAAATCGCTTCAGCGTTGAATTTTGAATTTAAGTCAATCAAGTCAGCAAATCTTTTGTCGCAATGGTCAATGTCAAATTAGGTCTTAGTATGAAAATCGCTTCAGCGTTGAATTTTGAATTTAAGTCAATCAAGTCAGCAAATCTTTCGTCGCAATGGTCAATGTTTATTGATGGGTCGGCGGTATTGCAGCTTGATTGTGCGGTTAGTTAGTCTAAGTTACTGTGCGATATGTTATCAATTAGGAAACGAAAGTACGAAGGTAGAAACCGAGTTGTCAAGTCAGAATGGGAAGGAGAATACCTGTCAGAAGAATGAACCTTTGTGTTTAATCTGCCATAAGCTACTAAGTCAGAATAAAGTCAGCAATGTTAAACGGCACCATGAAACGAATCATGAAAACTTCTTACGAGTCTACCCTCGTAAATCAGCTATAAGGAAACACAAATTAAATGAGCTCAAATTGTGCATATATTTGAGCATAGCTGCCATGTTTATCTATTTATTGTTATTAGACTCTTGTGTGAATTTCTTTTCTGTTCGTGGTATTTTAATAATAATTAATTTACAAATTCTGCGGCTCTTCAAAAGTTCTGACTTGCAACATGCGGCTCTTATACTAAAAAATTGTGCCCACCCCTGATTTAGTTCAATATATTAATTTTGTTAAATTCGAGCTTTCATACCGGTAGTTCTGCGACTTTGACCCGGTAAAACAGGTAGAGAAGTCGCCGATATTTAACTTATTTAGTAGCATATTTTTAAGGAGAATCAAATACTTCATTGATGTTACACGCTTGCTTTACGCATGCGGAATTTTTGTTTGCATCGACGTTTAACGACGAGGAAAAGATAGCACCTCTCCGCCAAGAGCTATATCATTTTGGAAGCAACCTAGGTGTTCTATCTGACACCACGGAATACCCAGCTACCCCAACAGCGATGATAAAAATTGGTTGCATAATTTATGCTGTTGACTAAAGTTACTAAATGACTGGTTTTTCTGGCGGCGTCATTATAAGAATCTGTCAATTGCTGCTCTTTTTGAGCTCAATGCACAGGCTACCCAAGTCTCATAAACTCACAAAGTCAGTAGAAGTTTTACAAAATTTTGAGATCAATCTTGAGGACTTGGTGTCGGCTATTCCGCGGTTATAAAAAATCTTGATAAATCAGCTGTCAACTGCTGCTCTTTTTGAGCTCAATGCAAAGGCTATCGAAGTCTCAAAAACTTACAAAGCCAGAAAGAGATTTACAAAATTTTGAGATCAATTTTGAGGATTTGGTGTCGGCTATTCCGCGGTTATAAAAAATCTCGACAAATTAGTCGGATGAGGAAATCGACAAGAAAATATTTTCGACAGTCTTTAAATCGGCAGCATAGAATTTATTCGAAAAACAAAATAGGCCGAATGAATAAAATTATTCTGCAAGTTTATGATGTGAACATACAATATTGTTCACGACCAGAGATGGATCATTTGTAAATACAGTTTTTCATGTAAATGTAATGGAGGCATTTTCATTCTGTGTAATTGTAACTGTAATTTGCTAAAATTTTGGCTCAATTACACTTTCAATTGGACTAAATCTTAGTATTTTGAAAATGTTGAAAATCTTCGAGCAGCACTGTAACAACTGCAAAAAAAAACTTGAGTTCTCAACCAAGGCGTCGTCAAACTTGATCATGTACTTGAAGAGATGCTCTCCCCATGACCCATCTATATCCTAAATACATAAACTCCAAAAGAAAACACCAGGAAAACACGATGAAGGATAAGGTTGATCATAGCCAACCATGTCAAGGTCATTTTTTTTAAACTTCTGTTTCCCAGCGATGGCAGAAGATTTAAAAAAGAAAAGACCGAGAAAGTGAAGTAGATAGCTATTTGGGGGAAGAAATTTTGCAATTTGATAAAAACCCATTAATGTATTAGAAGAAGAAATCAGAAGTATTTCCCACGCTTGCTCCTTTAGCCAAGGATTATTTGCGACTAAAAGCAACATCGGCCCTGCCAGAAAGAGTTTTTTCAATCGCGAGTAACTTTTATACGACAAAAAGAAATTTATTGGGGTCAGAAACTTTTCGCAGCCTAATCTTCATCAAGTGCAATCCAACTGTTTTTGAGCAAGGGAAAATGTAAATACGAACCAAAATGTTATAATTGTAAATGCTTCTCGAATATTCGCTTCTCGAATTATTTATTTGTTTTTATCTGTCAAATGTATTGTTATGCTGATTATGGAGTCGAAATAAACTTATACTTATATTCGATACCGGGAAGCAATCTATTCACGAATAACCATCCAAATTAGATAAATCAGACAATTCGTCGATTCGAAAACTTCTTGCAGATCTAGAAATACCGCAAATGATTGACGGTGCATACAGATTCCTCTGTATCACAATCTGTAGGTTCGATGACCATCGGACAACAATATTCTAAAAGAATCACCATACAGCCGTAAAAAGATACCGGGACTTCAATGGGCATGGACAAACTCAAGATACGGAAATGAACAAACCTATAATGTCTGATTAATCAATCTGATGAATCTAAATATGCATTATGTCTCTCAGAAATATCTAGTGGTTTTTCTCAAAATCTTTCTTTCGTCCATTGAATGGTCAATGATAATTCTGTTAATTTCAACAGATTTGAAGACGAACTTTTGGTGAAACTTTCCCCCACGTCAAATAAATTAAGATTCGAAATTATATTCCCTTTGGCGGGAAGAAAAATAATACAAACAAATGAAGAAAAACACAATCCGTCGCCTAACTCACCAAATTGAAAACTAATCGCCGTTACCAATGAGAGTACTTCAAAATATAATTCCTAATAGGAATCTGAAACAGCGAGTAGTGGCGTTATATGAAGTGCGATGCCAAGTTTTGAAGAGGTGGAATGCAAATATGGGAAATGAGTGTTATTCGGAAAGTAGAAACAAATCTTATTATAACGCAAAAATGATTTATCCGGCTGGTCTCATAAAGCAATTTACTGAAACTCCAACTACCGCAATGGTACTTTTGAACAAGAGAGCAATGCTCAAATATATGGACACGCAGAACAATTCCCCAAAAATCATATGCGGTGACCAACGACTAACATACCGGCGGTGACTTACCAGTACCTGTATCGGGGAACCGTGACGGTACAGGGACTGTCATAGATATTTTAGGTCCTGTGACAATTGAAACATCAGTTGAAATATCTCGTGATATGAGTCAATTATGTACCGTATTATCGGATCAGGTACCGAACCACAGTCAAACATTTCACATAAAAACGTTACTAAATAACATGCGTCAACTTAACACCAGCCGAATCGGGGTACAATTTTTGGTACAGTGACTGTCATAGCCGTTTAGGGCTGATGGACAATTCGACAACACGGACAACTCACCAGGCCTAGGGTGGTGTAGCCAGTCTGCGGACAATTTCATTCAAACCGCTATAAAACAAAAACCAATATATCTAACCCGTTAATTTGTTCACCGTGGGTGCATTGGCGGCATTTATTCTACACGCAAAACCTCGTATTAACTTTCTACGACAAAGGGTTAAAGCTATACAAATCCCCAAAGTACGGCACTTGAAAGACGTATTTGCGACCGAACGACCAGTGTGCGACCACGGATTTCAAGCCTTGATCATCGTTTCTGCTGCGTCGAGACTATTGCATACGCAGCCATACAGCAATCAAACAGACAAAACACGGTGGTCGCAAATTGGTTGACAAAGATATTATCGACGTATTAGGATAGGATTTACATATTTATCCCGGGGGAGAGAAGTAACTATCAAAGATGGTTAACACAACTCTACCCACCTGCCAAGTTTCATCTTTTTATCTCTTATATTTGTATGGATTTTCAAGGTTTTGACAGCTACGAGTTAGTTCAGTGTCACCGCGCTGTGTTACGGTACCAGAACTACTCTATCTTTAGAAGTTCCTGTCTTGTAACAGCGTGAAAACATTGGGCTTCTAATTGCATTTCTGACCGTCATATATTTCAAGAACACGGTTATTTCGAACAAAACTCGTTAAATTATAAACAAAGCACCACATCACAGCAATCAAACAGACGAAAACACGGTGGTCGCAAATTGGTTGACAAAGATATTATCGACGTATCGGAAATGCACACCCCCTATTCCCCCTCCTTCAAATGTAGAAACGCGAAACCTTCAAATATGGTTAAAAGAAACACAACTCTACCCACCTGCCAAGTTTCATCTTTTTATTTCTCATATTTGTATGGATTTTCAAGCTTTTGACAGCTACGAGTTAGTTCAGTGTCACCGCGCTGTGTTACGGGACCAGAACTTCTCTATCTTTAGAAGGTCCTGTCTTGTGACAGCGTGAATTGAAATTGCAAGATGGTCCGTTGGACACAAAATGGCGTCCGATAACAGCAGAACGTTTAGTGACGTCATAGCAAACAAAAACAAATCTTACAGAGCTAACAGAAATATTTGAAATAAATAAAAGTAATAGCCTTCTGGAGAAAAATTTCATCTTCAACCACTGAAAATTTCAAAGCAATTAGTCCAGTAATCAAAGAGAAAAGCGACTTTTTAAAAACGTGTCAAAGAACAAGAACAACAACATAATATTGAAACGATCGTTATGTCCACTACGTGTCCAAAAATAACAGTTCCTCATGCCGACACCGACGAAATAAAAGGAAGAAATTCGAGAATTCCACTGAAACTGTCCGGTCATCCAGTGTAAATATTTAACAGAACAACAAGCATGTTTTTACAGAAATGGAGGAAACAAAAACCTAAAAATCCGTTTCATTGGATTCAAGTAAAAATTTCTTCAAATTTGCAAAAGAAGGGCGGCAAAGAATCTACTCGAATCATTATTGAAAAAAGTAGAAATAAGATATCGAAGAAAAGCGAATCAAAAAGAAGAGAAAACTTCCATAGTAATTCCAAAAAATGAGCGCAAAAAGATCGGGAAACTCGTGCAACAATATTAAACTAAAGAGTTGCATTGTTGAAAACGGAAAAACAAGGAATCGGACTGTCCAGTCATCCAGTGTAAATATTCAACAAAACAACAAGCATGCTTTTACAGAAATGGAAAGAGCAAAAACCTAAAAATCCGATTCAATGGATTCAAGCAAAAATTTCTTCAAATTTGCAAAAGAAGGGCGACAAAAAATCTCCTCGAATCATTATTGAAAAAAGCGAATCAAAGAGCAGAAAAAATTCCAGAAAATGAGCGCAGAAAAGATCGGGAAACTCGTGCAACAATATTAAATTAAAGAGTTGCATTGTTGAAAACGGGAAACAAGGAATGAAACTCCGAAAACTTGTCATAAACAACAAAAACTCAGACAACTCCGAAATCCACTGTCATGAATGCCTTTTCAATATTTATGCAAGTATTTGGGAAGAATCGATCTCTGTGTTCTTACAGAAATTTATGGATTTTACCATGCTGTCTAGAATCAGTTTTGTGGTGTTAATAATATACTAAAACACTCTATTTTAGTTGGTTGTTCCTGCTTTTTTTAGAATGGACTCGTAAACACCTGTCGCTAAGTTGAGCACCCATTCAGCCATTAAATATTCGTGTACTATCTGAGCTTGCCTCACTAATAACATAGCATTTATATATCACATATATTAAAGGCAGGTAGTAGTGTTATGAATGGGTTTTTATATATATAATTAAACGTTTTCCCATGTTTAGCAGTGTTTGTAACACATTGCTCATGATTAGTTTTGATCACGTAATTACTACGTTGATAATAAATGAAGCACAACCGGAAACTACGTCTGAAGGTACACCGTATAACCGCCTGCACGAAAGTGAGTGCAGGCTACCTGCCCAAATGTGGCTTTGATCCCATAGGTATATAGACGATAGCAAAATACTCTCGTGCGCAATTGGTGTTCCTTATGCTCCCGCTGCAAAAGACTGTCTAGTCTAGAGTTCCTGCTTAATTTACTTGTAGTACACTGAAACTAGCAGACTACGAAGCTAATGGGGTAATGTTTTATTTTTGAAATTACCAAAAGGTAAACGAAAGGTTTTCATTATACCAACCTACTGGTACAGTTACATCCGTAAACTCCACCCAAGACATTGGTACCTGTGTAGCCAATTAGTTGTTATGTAACTACAAAATTACACCAAATTGGCCCAATTCGTGAGAAACTCATGAAAACCAAAATTAATTATTCCCGTTATAGCAACTATCAATTTCTCAAAATCCAATTTCAAGATTTAATAGCCTTTCGGTGCCATCCCATGTAAAAATAAAATTTATTTCCATTAATATTCCAATAACGTAAATTCGAAATATCTTGTTAAAACCAAATTATCCACTTGAGAACAATTTTTTACATCTCATAATTGGAGTAAGTTCGTGACCAGGAACACGGTGACTTGGCAATAACAAGTTAATTGCTAGTAATGAACTTCAAAACACTTTTAATAATGTTTGATTATAGTGAACCGAAAGCTAACCAGAAACTGGAATGACGCGTGATTCTTTAATCGTTAATGTAAAAATCTGTTTCTTTATTCTATTTTAATTGCTTGGTAGAAAGCTATATATTCAGCAATGTGTTTTGCGTTAATCAGACTAGATTTGATCAAATTGTGTGTACATTGTATTTCTGTATATATTGTCGGAATTGCAATAAACTCATAAGGTGTTTTCAAACGTCTCCTTACTACAGCCGAAGGCTATCGACAGATAGACAGTTCGAGTTAACGAACGCAAGACAAAACTATCGTCGGTCAATGCTGGGGTTATAACACATAAACCAGACCAATCTACAAACAATCTATGTGTAGTGATAACTAATCACTATACCTGCATACTTTTACACCCAGGAAATTTGTATTCACATATAGGATAGGATTTACATATTTATCCCGGGGGAGATGAAAGCGGATAAAAAGGCTTAATCATATGGCGAACCACGGCCTGTCGTCCGGTTACCAGTCCAGGTTGGCTATGGGATTAGTTACCCATTTTTTTTCGGAAGCATGGACTTGATGGTGGAGCAAGACGTAACCGACCAGCGGTTATGTGAACCACCCTACGGCTTCGAGGAGTCCAGCAAACCTCTCGCACATGATCATCCCCGCATGAGATTCGAACCTGCGATCCCACGACGGGTAATCAGAAATCAGCCCCGGCATACACACGGATATTGATACCAATATACACTTGCACCCGCACATACGCACACATAGTCATTGGCAGACATGGACATTTATACAATTGCATCCCTGAACCAATGACCGAACGTACTCACACATGGACACGAATTTTCTGCACTCGATTTATTCGAACTTCCATTCATCTTAGTCCTAGTAATATGTCACACAACGATTCTAACCAAAGCGTATACAGTCAGTATGTTCCCCAGCTTTTCTCTTAAGGGGGGCTGTTTCAAAATTTAGGGGGTGGTAAATAATTTGCTATTAGAGATAAAACTAGGCTATTTGTATTCTTAAAAAAATGGTATGTATTTAAGAAACGATGTACATGGGGGGGCCCCAAGTTGATTGACGGCGAGCCAAAATCCAGAGCAGAATGAAATTGTAGGGCCAGAAAAGGGGAGCGAGGAAAAGTGCGGGACGACACGGCAGGGGTTCAGGGCGCGCTTAAGCGCCCTGAGAAAATTTTGAGAAATAGGCACCAAAATAGGCTCTAAGCTTGATTTTAGATACACCTAGCATCGCAGTTTGTTATGTAATAAAATCAATAATTATAATATTTAGCTGATAGAATTCTCGGGGAATAGATAACAAGCACGGCTTTCAACCGTAAATAAATACTACCACGTTTCAACAAAGCAATTTGCAACTGATAGTGACTAATGAAGTTACTTGCTCATCTGACATTGTATGAATGGCTACTTATGGCTTGTTTTGTTACACATTTCTAATTGTTTTGAACATGTTTGTTTGACTTTGGTATGAATTAAATTTTGAAATACGCTCGTCAACTGATCATAATGTTGTATTCCTTCAGAACTGAAATATTTTGTAAGGAGACAAATCGCTGAAGTTTGATTCTTTTCAATAAAGAAATGAAAACGCTGTCATTCATCTAAAAAACGTCTGTTTTCAGTTCCTAGTTTTCGTTTTGTGACATCTTTAAGCCTTCTTAATATATGGCTGATATCTAAAATACTGCAGTGTGTAATCATAATACCCATACCTATACATAAGATACCGGAATAATTTAATTGTTACGAAATAAACGTCCTTAAACTGTGATAATGATGTAACAATAAACGGTATCTAAAACTCAAAAGGTACCACATGAAGGGTTAAACTATTTCACTCAAGTTCGGCGGGCCATTTTAAATCGTCACGCGGGCCGTAATTGGCCCGCAGACTGCGGTTTAGAACCCCTCAGTGTGGAATCGCACCTCAAAATTAGGGGGGGTGTTCACCCCCTATAGGGGGGGGTGTAGGGAAATCACTGTATACAGTACACCAACGACTAACATACCGCAGTACACTGAGTACAACACATGGTTCCAGCATTGTAAGGCCCTGAAACTTGCGTAATACACACGACTGCATACACTGTTATGACGTAACAATAGTAATTAGCAAACGTGTCTAGGTTTATAATTTGTAATGCAGTAATGTTTGATTAGTTTATTTTATAACTTGTAAGTTGTAATGACTATAAAAACGTGTCGCCTGTAGCCCAGATTATTCTTGCAGTTTGTAAACCATCGTAATAATAAATGGAGTGTTGTCAGAAATATAGACAAAACGAGTGAATAAAGGCCAGGACTTACGGTACCATTGCTCGACATGGATGCATGGCGTTAGGGAGGTTTTAGGTCGAACGCCAGACTGCCAGAAGCGACGTCGATAGCTGGGGATAGTGATAAGTGATGCTGCGTGGTGTTTATCTCGACATTTATCAATACTGCATTATACCGGGGGTCTCATGTACTTTCTTACCTGAATAACTTCTAGTGGGCGTGGCGTAACAATTTTTGGATATATGATTCCTGACCCCTACCTGATGACGTCATCCAAAAATTACGTCACTGCGACGTCACAATAACGAAATACAGCTTGCCAAAGTATAGCGACGGTCACCCGTAATGGCGCCTACGAGTATGTCAACAAACTCAATACGTCAGCGACCTCTCTCTTATCGGGGTCGTTGTACAGAGCTCAAAAATAAACAAGAATCACAAGCGACTAAATTGTCGCCAAGGAACGTTCACGATATCCCATTCTGACCAATTTCTGTCCAGCAATAGCTCATGTATCGTGCTACAATCTAAAATAGAGCGTTATACGATACAACTCTAACCAAGGCTTTAGACAAGCAGAAAATACATGTTATTTTACGCAATGGTTGAAGTTGGGTACCACACACATAAAGACATATTATTTTATGTCCAGCAATAGCTCATGTATTGTGCTACGATCTATTAATAGGGTGATATACGATACCGCTCTGAGCTAGGCTTTAGACAAACAGAAAGAACATTTAATTCACGCAATGATTGAGGTTAGGTGCCGCAGACATAAAGACTTGTTATTTAATATCCAGAGACTGATCATGTATTGGGCCACATTTTATTAATAGGACGTGGAACGCTTTCACAAGCAGAAACCGACATATTAATTTGCCTTAGCGCAATGGATGTAGTTTCTTACCTCGATAACTTATACTTATCTTAGCGTAACAATTTTTGCATATATCATTCCTGACCCTCACCTGACTTCGTCATCCAAAAATTACGTCAATGCGATGTCACAATAACGAAATCGAGCTTGCCCAATAATAGCGACCATAATGCAATCGTGATAAATATGCCTGTGTGTCCGGTATGGGTGTAGTTTCGTACCTCAATAACTTCTAGTTAACTTAGCGTAACAATTTTTGCACGTAATATTCCTGACCCTCACCTGATTTAATCATCAAAAAATTACGTCAATACGACGTCACAATAACGAAATAGAGCTTGCCTAATAATAGCGACGATTACTGGTAATGCCACCTATGGATGTAGTTTCTTACCTCAATAACTTATACTTATCTTAGCGTAACAATTATTGCATATATTATTCCTGACCCTCACCTGACTTCATGTTCCAAAAATTACGTCAATGCGACTTCACAATAACGAAATAGAGCTTGCCTAATAATAGCGACCATAATGCAATCGTGATAAATACGTCTGTGTGTCCGCTATGGATGTAGTTTCTTACCTCAATAACTTCTAGTTAACTTAGCGTAACAATTTTTGCATATAATATTCCTGACCCTGCCCTGACTTCGTCATCCAAAAATTACGTCAATGCGAATTCACAATAACGAAATAGAGCTTGCCTAATAATAGCGACCATAATGCAATCGTGATAAATACGCCTGTCTGTCCGCTATGGGTGTAGTTTCTTACCTCAATAACTTCTAGTTAACTTAGCGTAACAATTTTTGCATATATCATTCCTGACCCTAACCTGACTTCGTCATCCAAAAATTACGCCACTGCAACGTCACAATCACGAAATAACGCTTGCCCAATAATAGCGACGATTACTAGTAATGACACCGATGGATGTAGTTTCTTACCTCAATAACTTCTAGTTAACTTAGCGTAACAATTTTTGCATATAATATTCCTGACCCTGCCCTGACTTCGTCATCCAAAAATTACGTCAATGCGAATTCACAATAACGAAATAGAGCTTGCCCAATAATAGCGACGATATTCGTAATGACACCTATGGATGTAGTTTTGTACCTCAATTACCTATAGTTAACTTAGCGTAACAATTTTTGCATATAATATTCCTGACCCTCACCTGACTTCGTCTTCAAAAAATTACGCCAATGCGACGTCACAGTAACAAAATAGAGCTGATCACCCGTAATGGCGTCTGCGACTACGTTAACAAACTCAGTGAGGGCAGCGGCCTCCCTACCACACACACATAAGGAGGGACTTGTTATATTATGTCCAGCCATAGATCATGTATTGGGCTACAATATTAATATGGCGTTACGCGATATCACTCTAAGCAGGGCTTTAGACAAGCAAAAACGGACATATTAATTTACGTGCACATTATATGGGTGTATTTTGTATTGTGCCACCATTTATCAGTGAGGTTTATATTTTAATTTGTTTTTTGTAAACTATACATTTTGGATAAGATAGTCCGGCAGAATCGGGCCTTATTGTTTTGGGACATAAAGTTTTTTTTTATTGTTTAGATATAATGTATATGACATATATAATGATACCCAGGTGGGTGTGGAGTAATGTTGAGCAATTTTTTTTTACAAGTGGATTTAAAGTATTCGGTCCAAGATGACGCACATTCTGAATCTGAACCCTAACCTGGTAACCATACAGTGTTCAGGTTGTGCGCCATCTTGGTACAAATACTTCAAGAGCGCCTTTTTGTTAAAAACAATTATTTCATAACTACATGGTTTAGGTTTGCATACATAGTAACATTGAATCTCCTTACAATGTCAGAAATTCAATTTTAGTAGAATAAATGGTAGTTTATTTCACTAATACAAGCCAAGATCCATCGACAGCATCTAGCCACTTTCTATTGCGCTCTTCAAACTACATCTGGCATTTCGTTTTCCTAGTTTAAGCTTAGGAACTTGGGAAATATTTTATTAGTTGAATTGGATTGAAATATTTCACCTCGTCTTTCACTCCGAACAAGGCCATGTAATACCATCCACTGGTATCTAAAGATGTGTAACGTGTTTTCTTTTGAAAGAACCGCAACCTTTCAGTGCTGCATTGACTTTGGCAAAATTAATATATCCTTGTGGAGATAGAAGGTATGCGTATGCGAAACCGAGATGTGCACCTGTTATGCCAACATAGTTGAGTCAAACGTTTTGAATACTAGTACATCACACGCATATTCCTGCGTGCTTCGGTTATACGTGGTAACGCGCACATTTTTGCGCACATGCATCAAATTCCATTTGATTATTGAGCTATAGGTTTTTGACGAGCTTTTGTGTATGATTTCATTCCATAGAATTTGTATGCTGTTCTAAAGAATACTAGTTTCAGCTTTTTCATTCATTCAAACCGCGTGTTGAAAGTAAGTTTTGTAATATTGCGGGTTGGTTTCCAACATCCTTAAATCGGTGATGCCAGTAAATCTTTAATACACTCAAATGACAGCTGGGGGAAGGATACTCTTAGTATATGCTCCATCGCGTGCCTCTTACAGTCTTACCAGTTTACATGAGTGCCAATTGGTATCTAAGCTCAGCCAGAGACAAAAAGTTTCGGACTGCAGTTGGCGTGACGAAATGTTTTTAAATATATATTCTACAATAAGATTATTTGATTGCATACTACTGAAAGTTCCGCCTTATATGTCTTTTCCCTTTGCACTATTCCTTTACTGATATTCGATAATATGACGCTCATCTGACATAGTTCTTAAAGTGTGTAGATGGGTACAATCTTTTTCACGCTGTTCAGCTGGGAATGCGCGAATATATATAAGAATTGCTAATATTGGTTTGTAATGCGATGAAATCCCATCTTAGCATTTCTGCCTCTCGCAATTGCTGCGTATACTTATCGGGGAAGTTCTGTGGCGTGGTTATGAAATGAAAAAACAAACATGGGATTATTTTTTCTACTTCTCTACTACTATCAAACCTTGACATTTTGTGAAAACTTTTTTCCATGCAACCTTTTTTAAAACATCCCCAACAACCACAATTACTTCTGTTATTAAACTTCCGAAACAAACACATAAAATCATCAACAGATGAATATCACCAAGTAGATATTGCTGAATTGATCTTTATTTTACCATTTTACATGTAATTCTATTTGGTAAACCTGTTATCTATCGTAAATACAGCACATTTGACAATGTTGTAGTGTGACTATTTTAGCCTCACATTTTTGATATTTGTAGTTAGAGCTCTTGGGGCTCTGTCAAACAAAGTTACATACAAAATATTGGTTGTAAATTGCAAAACATGATCATGTTGTTGGAATAACTTGGCATTTTACCACCCGTATATCATTCATTGTTGAGAATATTATTAAAATCATAAAATTTAAAAATCCGTTTTCGTGAAATTTTTGTTGTAGCTGAATTCCAGGGACAGCATGACAACAGGCAAGAGAAGCACGATCGCCTCTTTTAGTTTATGACAGGGTTTCTTAAAAGGGAACCCCGTCGTCCTTGGAGGCCACTGATCGGTTATCTGGGAGCACGAACAAACAGATGGAAATGCGAATATATAATAACAATGTATTTTTATAGAAGAGAAGAAGCAAAAGTGTTGAGAGTCTTTGGTAGTTTGAAAAGCATTGGCATGGAACATAAGAATGAACTACATTCTTTCCCAGGGATATTCTATAAAATGTAGCAATTTTCTCATTCTTGTTCTCGTGATATCATTATCTTTCACTGCGTCGTCGTGATCATCCCGCTGCATAACAATTCTCGCCAACAAATAATTGACTGTTCTCCACCGGGTGTATATCCACTTGAACCACTGGCGACTACATTAGCAGGCTTGTACTGTTAATTGCAACAAAAAACGGGTATTTTGAAATAGTACTCTTTATTTTACGCGTATGTTTCGACAGTATTTCCATACACTGTATATGGGTCGCGACCCAAAGCTGGGCTCAACAAATACCTAGAAGGTATCGATTTTATTTCCTAGTAAATTTGGTGCTTGCGTAGTTTGTGCACCAAGATTGCGCACAACCTGAACATAGTATTGTAACAGGTTATGGTTCAGGTTGTGCGTCATTATGATGCACAGGTTTGACAAAAAACACTAATACAAATATCGAGCCGTAAAAAAAGTGCTCAAGGCTGCAAACTCCACACCCATGTAGAAATGATGGGCAATGACCCCAAGATGAATACTCACAAATAAAAAAAACTTTATGTCTGAAATCAAACTTGGGCCAAAAAGGTCCCCTTATCTGCCGGACTAAGACTTTGGATGGACTTTGGATAATGAGAAACAGGCATATTAATTTACGGTCCCCCAATGAGTGTAGTGCCACATATACAAAGGCAAATATTTTACGGATTTTGACATTCTATCCCTATAGTCGGATTCGGAAGACTTTTGACACAGGGTACTCAGATTCTCAAAAAGGACAATGAAAATATTTGAGACAGACGTGTGAATAATTATGCACTACTTTAATGTGTGCTGTATTTGTGATTTCCATTTTACTCCCCTTTCTCTGCGCGACTATGACATAGGCATTTTACTTGTTCTGATTAAAATTTGGCTTTGTTTGGTGCCTATTTCAATTTTGAAAAGCGCTATAATTTTATAGAACACCCACGTTCTACCGAAGGACAAACGTTTAGACATATTGGGTTCCTATACATAGCCGTTGCTATCATTGTATTTAAAGTTTTCTTTTTTCGGAAGTTTGTCAGAAGATGCTTCTGTGCTGAGGAAATTGAATA
Source organism: Styela clava (assembly GCF_964204865.1). Taxonomy (NCBI): domain Eukaryota; kingdom Metazoa; phylum Chordata; class Ascidiacea; order Stolidobranchia; family Styelidae; genus Styela; species Styela clava. The sequence continues at coordinate 8,693,325 of NC_135257.1, read as the reverse complement.
GATCATTTCATAAACATTAAAAACGAAATTGACAATTACTCATATAATTTACCTATTGAGCTCATTGCTCATTACAATCATCCAATATGATTATAAGTTCTATTTAAAACGTAACGACAGATAGATGAGAGATGCATCCTGGAAATTAACTCAGGATTGTGAACGAATGCTTAATTATCGATTGCGCTTGAAGTCGAATCCATTCCAAATTTCAACAGTTAGAAAATTGAAGAGCCTATAAATATGGTCTTCTTTCATCCTTTTTCACATTTCCCCTGAATTACTTGGAGATCAAATACTATACCACTTCCTCCACTATGTCAAATTTCTGTTAACCAATTTTAGCGAGCGAGTGTTCAAAGATCGGTATGAGAACAGAAAACATTTTTCTTAATATTTCGCTGTTAGTGAACCGCAAGATGAAAAAGGTCTGGAAACATTGTAGGGGTATTAACATTTGAAGGATCTTAACATTGTTTAACGTCTTATGAATAAAGGTAGGACGAATACATGACGTACGGAAGGACATCAAATAACAAGGCTTTAGTTGTGTGGTACAAAAATACACTCATAGCGTACTCGCAAGCGCCATTATTACGGCTTTATTATCGTCGCTATTATTAGGCAAGCTCTAGTTCGTGATTGGGAGGATGCAGTGACGTAATTTTTGGATGACGAAGTCAGGTGAGGGTCAGGAATCATATATACAAAAATTGTTACGCTAAGCCTAATAGAAGGTATTGAGGTATGAAACTACACCCATAGCGGACAGACAGGCGTATTTAACACGATTGCATTATGGTCGCTATTATTAGGCAAGCTCTATTTCGTTATTGTGAATTCGCATTGACGTAATTTTTTGATGACGAAGTCAGGGCGGGGTCAGGAATATTATATGCGAAAACTGTTACGCTAAGTTAACTAGAAGTTATTGAGGTAAGAAACTACATCCATAGGTGCCATTACGAATAACGTCGCTATTATTAGGTAAGCTCTATTTCGTTATTGTGAAGTCGCAGTGACATAATTTTTGGATGACGAAGTCAGGTGAGGGTCAGGAATATTATATGCAAAAATTGTTACGCTAAGATAAGTATAAGTTATTGAGGTAAGAAACTACCGGTACATTCATAGGTGGAATTACTAGTAATCTTCGCTATTATTGGGCAAGCGTTATTTCGTGATTGTGACGTTGCAGTGACGTAATTTTTGGATGACGAAGTCAGGTGAGGGTCAGGAATCATATATACAAAAATTGTTACGCTAAGTTAACTAGAAGTTATTGAGGTAAGAAACTACATCCATAGCGGACACACAGACGTATTTATCACGATTGCATTATGGTCGCTATTATTAGGCAAGCTCTATTTCGTTATTGTAAAGTCGCATTGACGTAATTTTTGGAACATGAAGTCAGGTGAGGGTCAGGAATAATATATGCAATAATTGTTACGCTAAGATAAGTATAAGTTATTGAGGTAAGAAACTACATCCATAGGTGGCATTACCAGTAATCGTCGCTATTATTAGGCAAGCTCTATTTCGTTATTGTGACGTCGTATTGACGTAATTTTTTGATGATTAAATCAGGTGAGGGTCAGGAATATTACGTGCAAAAATTGTTACGCTAAGTTAACTAGAAGTTATTGAGGTACGAAACTACACCCATACCGGACACACAGGCATATTTATCACGATTGCATTATGGTCGCTATTATTGGGCAAGCTCGATTTCGTTATTGTGACATCGCATTGACGTAATTTTTGGATGACGAAGTCAGGTGAGGGTCAGGAATGATATATGCAAAAATTGTTACGCTAAGATAAGTATAAGTTATCGAGGTAAGAAACTACATCCATTGCGCTAAGGCAAATTAATATGTCGGTTTCTGCTTGTGAAAGCGTTCCACGTCCTATTAATAAAATGTGGCCCAATACATGATCAGTCTCTGGATATTAAATAACAAGTCTTTATGTCTGCGGCACCTAACCTCAATCATTGCGTGAATTAAATGTTCTTTCTGTTTGTCTAAAGCCTAGCTCAGAGCGGTATCGTATATCACCCTATTAATAGATCGTAGCACAATACATGAGCTATTGCTGGACATAAAATAATATGTCTTTATGTGTGTGGTACCCAACTTCAACCATTGCGTAAAATAACATGTATTTTCTGCTTGTCTAAAGCCTTGGTTAGAGTTGTATCGTATAACGCTCTATTTTAGATTGTAGCACGATACATGAGCTATTGCTGGACAGAAATTGGTCAGAATGGGATATCGTGAACGTTCCTTGGCGACAATTTAGTCGCTTGTGATTCTTGTTTATTTTTGAGCTCTGTACAACGACCCCGATAAGAGAGAGGTCGCTGACGTATTGAGTTTGTTGACATACTCGTAGGCGCCATTACGGGTGACCGTCGCTATACTTTGGCAAGCTGTATTTCGTTATTGTGACGTCGCAGTGACGTAATTTTTGGATGACGTCATCAGGTAGGGGTCAGGAATCATATATCCAAAAATTGTTACGCCACGCCCACTAGAAGTTATTCAGGTAAGAAAGTACATGAGACCCTATACCGGTACTCGTTTTTGGAGGACCCATTAAACTCAAACTGTTAAAATGAAATATACAAATAAAGCTAATTCAGTAATTATTAGAAGAAAGGTTCATTTTTTGCAAACTAGCCTAAAATGCCAGAACGTCTGCATGTTTTGTTGTGCACAAGCAGACAAGTTTGTATGTTGATCCTTCAGGTCTGCATGTCAATGTATTATGATAATGCTCACACTAGTTCTTAAAATGTTCAAACTTCACCTGCAGTTTTCTGGTATTATAGCAACTTTCTTGAATTACTTCACACGGTGGACTTAAAAAATATATATTACTGTAGTCTATTATCTATCTATCTTTACAGATATACGGTATATAGGCTATTATCATAAAGACATATATTCTGTCAAAAATGAGTTCTCAATTATCTGATGTTGGTATTTTCTCACAAATAATTTTGTCAGTCGACTGGCTTGAAGAAACTACACTTCTCAGTATATTATTGACAATATACTGCATTTGCATCCTACTGACTATTATCACTTGGAAAAGAATCACAATCATGTGTCTGTATTTTCTAATACTTTGCATTGCAATATATTTTGCTGAATGGATTAACAAAAGTGCCGCAAGAAACTGGAAATGGGTGTCTCCAAATCATCAATTTTTTGATTCTTCTGGATTATTTATATCAGCTGTTTATTCTCTTCCGTTACTAATTAATCTAATTATTTTATTAGTTCGAATGTTGACTTTAACAGCTTCTGAAATGATAATGGTCAAACAAATGAAATTGAAAAGTTCAGCTAAAGCATTGCAGAAAAAAGATTCATGAAATTATTGCTATTGTTTTTAGTTATCAATAATGCAATTTGTTATGAAATCCAGCTTAGTGATGTAGTGTCTGACAATCCATTGCTAAAAGTTTTTATAACTGTTTTAGTCTTTTATTTTTCATGAGCCATTTTCACAATTTCAATCTAAAGTCATTGTGCAGGCAGCCACTGCTGTGCAAGAAGCTACGATATTTTAGTAATAGTTACCTAATTTAATTAACCCTGGGTGTTGTGTATGGCACTGGTTTAACGTCTTTCAATTGTGACACCAATTTAGTCCAATCTCTAAAACTTTAGCCACAACCCCAACATGGGGGTAAATATTGAAATATAGTTACTTGAAGCTATAAGGACATCAATAGTTGGTCGAAAACCACCATGCTTTGTAAATTATTCGCACATGTTTACATTTTCAGTCAACTTGGTATTGTTTACTGCGAGTTTTCACACTACCAGTCACTGAGGGAATAGCATCTGCATTCAAGGTTGGCAAGGCAGAAATATGCTGTACTATTAGATATACATCACGTCACACATAGAAGAATTTAAACGCTCTTTTAATATGATTGATTACTATTTTATTCATCTATAATATTAATAGAGGGAACTTTGTATTTCAAAGCATTGATTTTTTAGTACTTCATAAAATATGTTGCACGACCTGATATTTGCATTGCAAGGATATCCTGGAAGTATTTTTAAAGAAACATCAAATGGTATTGTTAGAGTTGTTCCCGGCCTTCCATTCCTATCACCATCAGAAGAATCATCGTTAAATAGACTTCTCAAGCTTTCAACAAAAATTATATTTTTTCAAAAGTTCATTGACACTCACAATTCAACTTTATATGCAGAAGGAGCAGAAAAACATTCTGATGGATTGTTGCATGGATGTTACCTGCAAGCATTGTGTTATGGGCTTGAAGATGTATTAGAATCTTATTATCAGTCCGTTTTAGACATAGAAAAAGAAATACTCGCGGATCCTCTATTAACATTTATGCATGTGTACCATTCGCTAGAACATTATTATTTGCTTTTCGATGCGTTGTATGACTTGATATCTATCGTAAAATCAAGAAAAAGTCATGGTTGTCAGATTCTAAGTACCGTTCATCATGCATCACAAACAGGCAATCGTGTTGTGCTGCGAGCAATGCTAAGAATACAGAAACGGTTGCATTTAGTCATGTATCGACAACTTTCATCATGGTTGCTGCATGGTCTTCTTATTGACAGACACAAAGAATTTTTCATTTCCAAATCTGAAGAGAAAGGACCCAATGACTCTGTTAGCGTGTTCCAGGATACTTTCTCATCCTCTACTCTTGGATCTCAATTGGAAATCTTTTATATTCGAGCAGACATGCTTCCGACATATTTACCCTCTCGTGATGCTGATGTCATTCTTTTTATTGGCTCATCATTGCATCTTTTTGAGAAAGACCTACACAAACAACAAGCACTTCATGTTGGAGGCTCTAGCATGGCAGTTGCATTGAAGGGACTTTCTGCTGATGTTGAGGGAAAGCGCATGGACGGGATTCTCAAAGAAAATCAGCAAGAATTCATGAGGGATTTTCTGTGGTTGCAAAATCAAGATAGATTCTCTTTAGAGGAGTTTGAATCCAGGTTGAATAAAATTCGATCCACTGTAGCAAGAGAACTTTGGGATTTGTGTGTTGTTAAAGCAAAACTAGTGTCTCATTTTATGATGCTAAAAGACTATTACTTGCTTGGACTTGGAGAATTATATCTGGTATTTTTAGAAGAATCTGCGATAGTAATGAGAAAACCCCCAACAAAAACTACGGAGCACGATGTTAACCAGGCATTCTTGAGATCTGCCATCAAAGTACAACTTGAAGAAGATGGTGCGTTACAAAACTTCAAATTAGTTATAGAATCAAAATCTTCTAAAGAATCTGAACAATCTTCTGGTTACACATATGATGCATCAGGAATAATGGATTCTAACGATACATGGTCTTTATTGAGTATCACATTCCAAGTTAAATGGCCATTGCATATCATCTTCACACCACCTGTACTTTCAAAATATAACAAGCTGTTTAAATTCTTGTTGAGGGTTCGTAGAGCCCAACTTGCTTTACAGAATTTGTGGGCACTTCAAATGCAAGAGAAATGTTCACTTATATGTACTGATGATGATGATGCTTCTATCAAACAAAACATTTCTAATCTGACTTTAAGAATGCATATGAGTCATCTGGTTGACAGTTTGCAGTACTATTTACAGGTAATGTATTTTACAGTTGAATCTCTCTGATCTATCTCTGAATCTCTCCGATCTGAATAGCATCAAAATTAAACAGGATCGAATGCAACCGGTTATCTGGGTTTTTGCCATGAATATATAGAGAATTTATCGATACCATTTGTATTGAAGAAAGTAAAAATACTTGCTGATAAAAAACAACAAACCTGGTTAAGATATATTGAGAACTGACTTCATAACAAAATTGTAAAGGGATGCCCTGTATATCTAGGCAATATAGCACCACTTTGGCATCCCACAGCTGAATGTGCATTTGTATAATTCAAATGCTTGCCTTTGGTGTTTCTTTATTGAAGCTTTTTGAATTACTGTATAGTGCAGAAGTTGAATATATAATGAATTAATGCTTTTGTTCAGGCGGATGTATTGGAATCTCATTTTTCTAACCTGCTTTCAAAGATCAAGAATCCTACCTCAACCGATTTTGAGCAGATTGTGTTAGCTCATGATAATTATTTGACTGCACTTCTTGCTCAATGTTTCATATTATCTACCCCAGTTTTCAGAAGTTTACTTGGTAAGGAATATTGTTTTAATGATTAGACACTAGAGCTGGGAATTTCAGGGAAAAAACTTTAACTGTACCCTGACGTTTGGCGTAATAATTTACAATATTAGCTTATTGTGTCACAATGGTTACAAAGCAATTTTGTGTGATCTTATCTCGGTATCTCTCAAAAACAAGAGATATGCAGTGTGCTTCGGACAAGTATTTCTGTAAAACCCGATTCCATTGTTAAATGTCATTTATTTTCAGTGCTCGATGTGCAAATTTTACTTTAAGATATCATAAAGAAAAACAGCATCAACTGCGCACATTGAATAGACGATTTTGCAATATAAATGGTGAACAATATATTTTTACCAAAAACCGATTCTAAATTTATCATTGTCAAATTTTCATAATCAGCAATCCTTGTAATTCAATTATTTTTCACATTCATTGGGTCCTTACCAATGCAGTTAGTGATATTCTTTTGAATTGCCACCGGAGATAAATTTGCGATGACGAAATCATTTTTGAAAAAGTTGTACATTATAAAGATGATTTGTACCGGAGATGTCGGTTAATGGTTAAATTAAATCATAACCATTCTAAAATCATTCGCAGCTCTATTAGACACATCTCACCCAATTCTGAAGTGGTACATTATGGGTTGATCCCTATATTTACAGGTGTTCTAGATATTTGCCAGCAGTTCTGCGAAGTTGTGACGGCATCTATTCAGTCGGGAACTATTTCTGCTCAAGAAGTTATACAAGGTCGTGTGGAACAATTAGCGAGTGACTTTGAACGTCAATCTTCATTGCTCTTTCATACTCTATCTGCAGTTTGCAACCAACAATGCAATCCTCATCTTGCCCAGTTTTTGCTATTGTTAGATTTCAATAAATACTACACACGACGGTTATGATTATATGCATAACAATTCTGCAATGCTTTAGGGAACTTTTTGCATTGACCATGGTATTTTAAAAAAAACCAAAGTTACCAGTAAGTTAACTTCTCATCCCCAAGACCATGAAACCCTTACACACGACTTTTTGTAATATTGCTTTAGACTTTATATATATATATATAATAAATACTGCTGAAGTACTGAACTCAAATTCAGCTCCATGCATTTGCACTCTTGTAATCTGTGAAAACATGATTATGGTTCCATTTTTGTAATTGTGGTATTTTATTATGAGAGAGAGCCTGGGACGATGTTCGAATAGGTAAGAGTTGCAGTCTATGTCTGAAGTGCAGGCAGGCCCTTCCTTATGAAGAAAAAGATAAACATTTGAATGATTTGATTATGGATAGCCAGCATTCAAAGGCATTATTTAGTCGTCCTTCACTAGAAGGGATCTTTCCAGACAGCTCCCAATAAAGCTTTGTTTAAACTATTATTAGGTCATAAATCCCTTCAGTTCAGCTAATTAATAATTATGGAAACCTTTGTGTTTCGTTACCTGAAGCTCCGTTCAGTTTCACCAGACATACACATACCTAAAATGCACTTTTAGACTAGTTTGTTTTTTCGCCAGTGAAGTGTGGATTTAAAATGCATCCTGAATTCTTTTTAAGTAGTCTGGTAACAGACTGGAACTCATATTTGCAATGCAAGTAGCTAGTTCCAAAAATGTTGTTTTTCTCCGGACTGCAGCTTATTTTTTGTTCAAACTGTTGACATTTTAGTCTCAGCACTCCTTTCACAATATTGGAGATTCATATACAACCATCACTGGGCCATTCCAAGCAAAAGTTAAGTGAAAGTAATTTTTTTGTATTTTTCATATAAAAGACATTGGGATTTTATTGGACTGCATCCATTTCACCGAAGAAGTTAAAATTTCACTCAAGTTTTTGATGGTTTTTAGAAAATGGCCCGAAATGTAGAAATTTTTGTGTGATTGACATATTTTGTGATGATTAGTGATACAGTTATTTCATATGAAATAGACGCACTGGATTTAAGTTAATAAAGTTTAAATGTTTGCAGTGCTGTAGAACATGTCTTCACCCATTTAATGATTTATTACCAGAATTTTAAGAGATGATGGAGGCCGCTGTTCCGAAGTGGAAAAATGTTTTGTAGTGTCACCATGCACATTATTGGGATGGATTTACAGTGTTACATTAAGTAACTTGAGCAACGCATATAAGGGTTCTTCAGCTACTGCATCAGAAAATATTATGCGGCCCTGTTGTACCATCGCAAAAATTTACAGCACAACACAATAAAACGTTAATGCATGGTGGATTTTGCGTCCTGTAGTGTCACGCTATATTTTACGTTATTTTTTATATCCACCAAGTAAGTCTTGCGTGTAACTTTTCTGCAATTTTTTCCATATTCAATAAAGCAATTGATTGGACAATGAAACAGAACATGTAGCTGAAAATGTAAAAATATATTGCATCTAACAACATGCAAAATTTCTGCAAGTGTCACTTGGAATGGAATAGCCCCACTGTGTCACATTCTAACCAAAAAGCATTATTTCAAAATGGCTTTAAATTAAATCCAAGCTTGGCAACAGTAGATGTAACAGTTTCGTTACACCTCTGGGAGAAGCCTGTCACACAAATTTGACTTCAACTCCTCTCAAACAATCCACATTCATTTCAACCAACTCCAAGGCTCATTCAAAAAACTTTTTTGGTTTTTTCACCCTTCCAGATTGTCCCATCATATAGGAATCGTTTGAATGTCTCTTTGCAAAATGAGTTTGCGATTGTGCTGTGAGCTGGAGGCTGACCGCTTGTGCATTTATTTTTTTACTTCCAATTAGCAATTCCTCCAGCCCTTTCATTTTGACACTTTTCACTCCCAGTAGTGAAATTTCAGCAGCATTGTCATTTGATAAAACATCTTCCTTTCTTAAATTTCGTTTACTGAGCTTCTTCTCCGTACTTGATTGTTGAAGCTGATTTTCATCCTCCGTAACGTCATTGGCATTACTGCTGTAATGTAACAAAACACTCAATTTACCATGATTGTGGATTTTTGGGAGAGCCATATTATCAGCACAGGCTTATGTTACCTGAATATAATTCGAATCAAGATGGTAGAATTAATGTGAAACTATTTGTGGTGAAAATACAATTTCAGTCAAGTTATATTCAACATACTATTGCTCATTTTGGTTTGTGACATGTATTGGACAGATGTCAGTGTTCAGGATACACTTGCAACTAGATCAGTGGTTCTCAACCTGTGGTACGCGAGCAGATTTGAATTATTGCAACAATTAATCTTTCAGTTGGCTAAAATATGCCGGCAACGCTTTATCTTCCTTACTGTATGTATTCGCTGAACAGCGTTTAAGGATGTTTACCCAAGCATCAGTTTACTTGTTTATTTCCGTAACCATAACCAATCAGCAATAAGTCAATAATGACGCAACACGTAACTATTGCAATTTCTGCACTCAGCCGCCCAGACACTTCTGTCGCTCAAACAGATATTCAAGCATGGTTGCAAACATTGCCTCGTTTTTGTAGTTTTGAGTGATATTTGTCAGTTTTCAGTTGTGTTTCAAGAAAATAATAGTGAATTAATTGTCATTATGTCTTCCGCGGAGCTTTACTTTGCAGTGATCGAAATTGAACCTCGCAAATGCTGCGATGGACAAGGCTAAACTTAGCTATGTCAGTACCTGCAAATGGCACATGTTGATTAATTTTAATAAAAATTATGGTTTCAAACACGTAAACCAGTTTTTTATGCGCCAACATACCAAAACAACCTCAGAATAAGCATAAAGTTTGCAATAGTAAAGTATAAGAGTGATTTTTCTGGGGTCAATGGTCGGGGAAACGTCCAAAGCACTGGCGCGCTATCGGTCTTTGAGATTGCCCTCGCCGGCTATTGCCCACCTTAAATGAAGCGATATGGGCATGTTTTTGTTCGTTTTGCGTTTTACGCCACAAAGGATGTAGTGCCACATTCTAAAATACACACATTGCATGTTTCTTGTGTCTTTTTCACCACGCCAAAAAAGGTGCTTTGTCGGTGGTACGCGATCATAGTAAAAAACAGTAAAGTGGTACGCGGTCAGTAAAAGGTTGAGAACCACTGAACTAGATCAATGGAAATGTGACCTTCAGATGATTTCCTGAGAACCTAACCTGGGTGAAACTTCCTCTACTTCACAAAGCTCCTTGCTGAATGAATGTCTTACTTCGGTTGAAAATCTTCCGAGAGATTGTGTAAAATATTTAGCCCACCATGAATGAAGCACAGGAGTTGAGCTGTCTTCTTCCCACAGACATATTCCATCATAAAATCTGATAATTACAAATTGCATGACATTACAGATTATCTGTAGCACCAATTGTTATTGACACTGGTATGGTGTGTTGCAATACTGATTCTACTTTATAATAATGTAACATAATAAAAAAAATACATATTGAACCCAGTGTAATATTGTATTTAATTTTGTCAATATTGAACATTAGGTTTCGTCAATATTGAACATTACGTGTGAAATAAATATATCTGTGCAACTGTAACGGAACCATGAGTTTATGTGCCACTTATGACAGACCAAGACATGATTTTGTAGGACAAGCCTTTTAAAAGTCATCATTGGAACTAATCTGGATATTTACACATTAACTGTTCCAAACTATAATTTTCTATAATATAATAAAAAATCCTTTTCAAAAGCATACATCAGTAGATCTGAATAGACCAGTGACTGTTCACTTGGGCGAACAAGAGAGGTTCCCCAAAAATCTTAATCCTCACTTAATCAAATCCATGAAGCATTCTTCACTATCACACACACTGGGATCGTTTTTCATAGCTTGTGAAATAGATTCTCCTGCAATGTCCATTATTTCTTTGTATATTTCCTCATCCTCTCGTGTGTAATTATAACTGGGAATATATAAATGCGATACTATGATAAAATGAAACACTGCAATTAAATTTGAGTATCTTTCACACAGAAACGGCTATACATTACTCTTGCCGTACTTGTTTCGATTTTAGAAACTTACTTGGATAGAACTTGGGCTGCCATTGACCAACAATGGATTGCTTTTTTACTGTCATTGTGCTTCAAATGGAAATGTCCTTTAGCACAATGTGGAAAGACATGTAAATTGTTGTAATGCGTCTGTACTGATTTCACTGCTTCATCATGTAGATCTACTGAATCTTCCAAATCTGCAAGAAAGCTCAAACCCATTGGATACCTAAGAAACAATAAAACATTGCAAAATTTATTAGTAAATATCAATAACACTTAGTGATCCAGTCAAAGTCACTATTAGGATTTAAAAAATCCCTGGGGGAGAGGAGCTTATAGTATGGCTTAATCATGGCCTCTCGTCCGGTTACCAGTCTAGGATGGGAATAGTTAGCCAGTTATTTGTTTTCAGATGCATGGACATGATGGCGGAGGATGCCTTAACCGACCAGCGGTTACGCTGAGAAATTCAGCAGTCCATAATTATCTCCGCATGGGATTTGAACCTGTGAACCCACGCAGGGTAATCACAGGTGTGGTGACGAGCGTATGCTCGACGCTTAGCAAGATTCTCCACACTGCCGAGCACTATACAGGTAAGAATACAGATTCAACACAGACAGTTCCATATGCCTCACCTTTCCAAGGCTCCATTTTTGTACATAATTTTCAACAACTTTAGTTGAATATCAGCTAAAGTTTTACTTTCAAAATGAACATCAATTGAAGGATTAATTGATACTATCATTGCTGATAATTCCATCAACCTGTTGCAGATGACACTTTTGTTGTGAAGATACATCCAACTCTAAATATGCAAAGCAAATGTGTTTCATTACACAATGATATAGTAAAACTGTCACCCCAGTTGATAAACATGCTATTTCGAAGTATTGGTCAATTGATTATTCTACACTTACATATATTTTGAAGATAATGTATGAAATAGTTTTGACCAAAGGGACTAACTAGGCTACTTATCCTTCTTCTATGCTTTTGTGTCGGTGGATTCGCATGCATATAATACAAGGATGCTATAGCAAGAATGAAAATAACTATTCTATTTAATTCAAGAGTTGTGCTGCACGCTAACACAAATATATTTCTGTAGCACTTTGTCGGATCAAGGTCCACAAACATTCAGAATATAACTACAACAAGAAGAGAAATTGCATGCACACATTTAAACAATGAATGTCATGCCATAAAGAATCATTAGAGATTGCATATCAAAAAAAAATCAGTTGAAAACATTTGACACTTGCATCTGATGATAAAGTTCAGTACTCCATTAAATATTATATACAAAAGTTAAAAGTACACTTTCAAAAACTGACAAAAGATACACAAACACAATGCAAAAATAGACTCAAATTATACCAGAACGCAAAAGTAAAGCAAATGAGAATAACAATGAATGAACGTACTCAACTTTTTCTGTGTTAGTCTGATTGACTGAAAATCCTCGTTTGTCTTCATTACCTTTTCCATGCCATGTTATTTCAGTAGCTTCCTGAAAAAATGAATTGAACCTATATTTCTATGTACAGTTAGTTATAGAAGCATGAAACAACTCCTACTCCGAAGATTTTCAACTACACCTACACAAAGGTTTAAGCAGCATATACCGGTACAGATAAGTAATCAATAAAAAGCATGATATTACATAATAAGAAATAAGATTGGCCATCAATTTGAATTGACTATGATTCAGCAATACCCAGGTTTTCGTTTCAGCATTTCAGATAATATAAATTAGGAATAAATCAAGACAAGTCATTTAGTTTGGCATCAACAAAATGATGTTACAGATAATAAAAAAATTAACTGTCTTAACTCTTAATTATTAACTGCAGATATGGAAAACACATCCTTGGTTAGTTTTTTTTGTTTTCTCCAAGTTCTCTTTGTCCCAACTTCCCAATAGCTAACAAGATTGAGTACTACCAATTAAATCCAAATATAAAAATTGGAGCACCTCCTTGGAAATCCAAATCAACCTATTTCGGGTCAAGTTACAGATATTTATTGGTCTGAAAGAGGTTTGGATTCTCACTCACTATTACAAAATGTAAATAACCTTGCAGTTATCACCATGTACTATCCAAGCATGATCTTCACTCAATGCAAGATGAACATCATTGTAGAGAAGTATCTGACAAGCAGCAACAACCATTAATGCGAGACCAAAACAATCCAATTGTCGACCTGAAAAATGATTGTTTTGAGTCACTTTTTTTACATAAGTTACATAAGTATACAATTCGGTCAAATAATCAAAACAGACCTGAAAAATGTTAGATCAATAATGAGATTAGATTTTCATATTTATTCTAGGGAGATTAAATTAAGAACAAATAGACGGCTCAATCATATGACGAAAGACGGCCTCTCATCCGGTGTGTGTTATTATCGATGAGCATGAGGTGCCACCAAATCAAACTGACTGGTAAAGCTTTATTGAAGGAAGATTATAAACAACAATGGATATTTTATATTCAGAAAATAACTTCTATACATTTTCAGATGAATACCTGTTAGAAAGCTGAACAAAGATTGTATGTGAGCTTTATCCTTGTGATAATGAGGATTTAGTCGATTCCACATAAGATCGCTAACCTGTAAGAAAGTATGTAGGTATTTGTTTTAGTGGTTTCTTACGCAGGAACTTGATCAAAAGCTTCTGAATTGGGCGTAATCAAAAACTGTCCTTAAAAATATCATCAAACAGGCTATTGTGTCAAAACTCATTCGCTTCTAGTTGTCAATAACTCAACCAACCAAATGATGCTTGGAACTAATAACTCAAATCTAAATAAAGCTCGGAACTAATAAACTGAATCTAAAATTTCCAGCCAATTCACCTTTTTGCAAAGTTCTTTAGTTGCATATCCACCTCTTGTTGTATTCTCAGTTGAACTTTTATCTATAAACCCTTTTACCAGTATTTTAAATTTCAAGTATAATGCTTCCACGACGTCAAAATCAAGAGTTGGAAAGTCGTCAAGATCAGATTCCACAATGGAATCATTGTCTGTCTGAGCATTTTCTTTCTGGTGAAATACAAAAAATGATTTACCGGTAATGCAATGCTTTGTGTTACATTCACGCTGAAGTCAGAAAAACAAATCTAGAAATTGCCTACACGCTTTTTATGTGCCTTTTGTTCCGGGAAAGGCTCTGTATAAGCAGCCATCGCTATATAACGAGCTACCATAGTTCAGAAGGTCTGGAAAAGACTGGAATCCTCCCGTTAAGTCCGTCCAACCAAATTTCTTACACCATGAGGTCGGTGGTGGGAATGGGATTTGGTCTTACACTTTAACCAGTAGGTCACAAACTTAAACTGTAAGAGATGATATCCTATACTTTGTAGTTTGAAAAATTAGCATAAAATGACTCAAGCAACTATAATAATGAGATTTGGGGGGCAGGCAACACACAGCATTAAAAACAACTACGAAAATATAGTGATACCGATTTTTGTGATAACCTATTGATTTGTGTCAAATGTAGATAACTGAAATTGACACAAAACTGTTACTAGACATACCTTTGACTCCTGCCTTGTTACACCTTGCCGATAAAGTGATTCAGCATCTGACTCAGCACTACTACTACTTGGTTGATCTGTGGTTTTACTAAGAGTAAGCTTGTACTCTAGAACGCCCAACAAAATTGACAAAAATGCCAAGTTTGGTTCATTTTTTTCATCAGCAGCGTGTTTCAAATGCAATTGAAAAAACTCGATAAATCCATCCGATGATTGAATGGGAAACAAAGACTTTTCATCTTGGGATATTTCCATCAAAAGAATTGCTACAATCAATATTAAAATTACGTTTCATGTAGTAAATCATATAAACCTTGCAAAAAAGGAAATTGGGATAAGTAAATGCAACTAAAAAGCAGTGAAACACTCAAAAAAAGAGTCATTTCTTTTCTTATAAAAGATGAATGGCAGCAGAAATTTACAATATGGTACAATTAAGGCATACATGATTACAGACACAACTTGAAATGTTATTTTTCATTGAAGTTAATTACTTATGGTAACACGAGAGTAAAAATTTTGCGAATTCAACAAAACTTTATGAAACGAAATGTACGAGTAGATAATAGTTTAACGTAAATGAACAATTTTGAATTGTATAAAAAATCCCAATTCTATTGAAGCATTGTCAGATCTACAAGAAGGCAGGGAATGCCTCCAAATAGCCATTCAAAAACTTTGGCAAACTTGTATCCAGTAGCATCTTACTTCTGTGACAATCATGGCAGTTTTGTTATAATTTATTACCGTACATATTTTGACACGATTACAGTTACCAGACGCCGCAATGTTATGAACGGGGCGGAATCTACCAGATTCCACATATAGTCAATTCCATTTTCTTATACCTTGGGTAGCTGGCGGGCACAGGTTTTTAATCAAAGATGTATATCCTGTAATGGCAACGGAGTTTAGGTCCAGCTTGTTAATGACAAGACCGATCATGCTTGAAAAAGTTTAAGACCCACATTCCTATGATACTACCCATTGATATTGTAAGATGACTGAAATTTAATTTCAATTGGAATTGGCAATACAAAGAGTCACAACACACCAGTGATAAAATATTGTTGTAAAATCAGGGATGGCAAAAACTGAATAACTTAGGATTCCAAATACATTCTAAAATAATCTTTTCAAATATGAAATATCAAACATATTCTGAATGGGTCTGTTCCAAAATTCTTCGAGACAATTGCAAATTTGTATAACTCAAATTTAGTCATGCAGTCTAATTGTGATAAACATTTTCTATTTTATTCTGTCAGAACTAACTTTTTATCTATCATAATAAAAAATGAAATTCAAATGAAAATATTCTAAATTATTCCTAAAATAAGATTTTACTATAACGAATATAACCAATTTCTAATTTATTCGAATATTCAATTTGTTTTGGACATTCCTGGTTGTCATAATCGTTACAATTGGTAAACAAAAATAACATGTTTAATTAAACAAATATGTGCAAAACCAAAACATAGTAGCACCATAGACACCACGTTATGATATGATGAAGAATTATAAACATGAATGGCACAAACAATGAACTGCATTTCAAGGTTCATTCAACATATGCTTAAATATAATTGTCACACAAGTAAAAGTAAGAGTGTTATGTCAATTGTTAAGAATGCGTATAGTCTGATAGTTTACATCAAATAAACATTCACCCATAATCAGGTATAAGCAATTTGTAATCCCACACAAACACTTTTTACATTATCTAGATCATGGTTTCCCAAACTTTATGTTAATAGATACACCTTGGACTGATCCTAGACTGCTGTGTACCCCCAAAATTGCCCTACATGCTGTGATTGGACGAAATAAGCCATGCAAACTGCGAACGTACACTCTGTAGTTACTGTATTTGTGTTTTAGGCTTCTGCCGAGGTGGAAATTTGACTTTCTAAAGAGTTGCTAAACTAAGGTCTTCAGATTATTAACATCAGATGATAAAAATTTTGAGGCAGATTAAAGTTGGGAAGATTAATTCTTATACTCAGTTTAATGTACTCCATGAAAAGTCTGAATGTACTCCAGGGGGTACATATACCACAGTTTGAGAATCCCTGATCTGAAGCTTGGTCAAAATTGTGTGCAATGTCTCAATCCTCGGCACAATAGCTTTCAATGATTGCTCAACCACCCTCCCAGTTTCTCATTTTTACATTAGTTGGCAATTTGTATGTAAAAAGAAAATAACATTTATGTGCTTGAGTTGGAATTGAATATCATATACGGTATGTTTCACAATTCTATTGCAAATATGATTGCATTTGTGGCAATCGTTATCTATGATGACTATATCCAAGTAACAGAATATTAAAGCATTATTTTCTATAGTATTTTCAAAAATTTTGATTCTGTAGTAGCATGAACTTCGATAAGTGAGAGATGAATCAAAATTTAAATTCAAATATTCCCAATATAAAACTTGTGGATTATTATTCAAATCATACACTCTAGAGAACCAGTCTCGATTATCATAACATGTTGGAATAACCTTGGATGTAAAATAGGTAACCAACATGTTAAGACAGAATACCAGGCCAAAAAAATCAAATTTATTTTGTTGCAAATAATTGACCTAGGCAACTTTTTGTTTCTTTGTGGTTTGTTCAGTTAGATCTAACATATCTGTACTATCAAGGTTATTTTCCGTCCTGGGTCGTTTACATCCTGTTGCAGAATTATCTTCTATGATTTTACCATTTTCATTTTCCCCGTTTATTTTCAAATTTAAATTGCTCTTTTGAGCATCTAAATTATCAGTTTCATTATTGACTATAATTTTAGCTTCACCAATTGAATTTGAATCAATTATTTTCACATTGTCTACATTCATATCTTTTGCGTCCCCGGAACTTGCAGAATTAGATTTCTGAAGCCATGAAGTGTTGAATCGAACTACAATACATGTCATATTATCACATCCCGTCCCATCCCCGGTGGTGTCTGGAGCCAAACAAGTGTCCAACAATTCTTCACATATGGATGAAAGTTTAAAATTCTCTTGGCTATCGTTTGCTGGAGGTATTCTGACACGAATAAAATCTACAACTTCTTGACTTGAAAAAACATTCCAAATTCCATCACATGCAAGAATCATAAAATCGTCACCAGGTTGTAAGTTCACCTTTTTGATATCAGGCATAGCACTTATCATTTGATTTTCAAGCTCAATTGCCTTATTTGTTTTATAACAATGATCGCCAATAGCACGAGATAAATTTAATCCACCATTAACTCGACCTTGCATGTTGACGTGTCCACCTGCAGCTTTGATGCGCTTTATTTCAGAGTCATCTTCAGGTTTATGATCTTCAGACATATCAACTGCGACTCCATTTCGACTTAGAACACAACGAGAATCTCCAGCATTAGCCACAAGCAGTTCATGACCTTTTAAAAAAGCGACCACAGCCGTTGTGCCACTATCTTTGCCTGGTTCCTCAATGGTCGTAGAAACAGGAGCAATAGACGGTATTTCTGAAATATCAATGTCTTCTTCTTCCTCACTTTCATCTTCCTCCTCATCATCATCCTCTTCCTCCTCACTCTCATCACTGCTTCCTTCCACAGCCTCATCACTATCAAATCCATCTTCATCAGATTCTGAATCAGATTCATCTGGAGTTCCTTCTTCCTCTTGGTTGGTCATCCATTTCAACTTAACAGACTTGAGTTTTGGCTGAAATTTTTCACTACTTGCCCCTTGTTTTAAAGTCTCCTTAGTAATTTTATCATCACTTTTGTCATCAGTTGAAAGCATTTCATTTGGCTCACCACAACTGGATGAGCAAGCATCTTCCGAAGACTTTTTGCTGGGCTGATCAGATGAAGATGTACTACTCCCTTCGCCCCCTCCACTACTACTTGAAGATACAGAACAAGTTGAAGCTTGTGAAACAGAATCCATTTTAATATCAGATGAAGAAGAAACAGAATCATCCTGAGCATCATTCTGAGTCTTTTCTTTTTTTACCTCACCAGTTGATGCTGAGCTACTCACACCACACTCACTGCTGCTAATCATTGAGGATGTTGAAGAAGCTGTTTCAGATGTTGTATTGCCACTCGTACCGCTCAAATTTTCTTCTTTCAATTTGGCTCTTTGAGCATCTATTGTTAATTTTGTTTCATTAGCGGCTTTCCCATATCTTTCCAAAAGTTCTTCTATGCTCATTGTAGCTTCCTCATGCAAAAGTTTCATTTCATCTTCCTCACATTCTTCTTCTTCCTCTTGAGCTTCTGCAGCTTCAATATCTGCTTTACTTGGAGGACCAGAATCCGGATCTCGATCTGCTAATACTTTTAATTCTCTTATAGTTTCAGATTCAAGTAATATTTTATCAAGTGACATGAAAGTCTCTTTCAGAGCATCTTCATATCTGCCTTCTTTATATGCATGAAGATCCTTGAGAACGTCAGAAAAATGTAGAGCGCAGTACATAGCCACCTCACTGCCACCATGTCCATCATAAACCCCAAATAGAGATGAATTATTTTCAAAGGATGGAACACAGTTATGAGCATCCTCCATTGATATTCTCCATCCTTGCATTCGAGAAACACCGTATGAAAATTTTTCTGAATCATCAAAGTCATCAGACTTTTTTTCAACAGATGGTGCACTGAGATAGGCACCCATATTCGGGTTTATATGTGTTAATCAACCGTCTAAACAAGTAGGTTGTTATTGTTCAAGCTGAAATAAAAATGTAAAAAATGTTAGGACAAAATTGATGACCAACGTTGTGGTTTTTTAGCTAATTTTGTAGAGATTCGGATTTGGTGCAAGATTCGAGATTAAGTGGCAAGTATTGGATTAAACACCCCTTCTTTATTTTTTCAATAATTACAAAATTCGGATGATTAAGTGATTAAGTAGGTTGAGTATAAGTTTATTTCGACTCCTTAATCATCATAACAGGCGATAAAATAGAGTGGAAGTGGTGACTCCTCTACGGCCCATGGAATTGGGCCTCGGCCCATCAGGTTATGGGCCGCGGCCCATCAAGTTGTGCAGAGGGACTATTCATTCTGTCATTTGGCTAACACAGACAGTCCCCGAACTCATAATAGAACTATAATGTGAAAAAACTGAACAAATCTATGTCCTAACCCTAACCTGGTACACATACTACAGCAGTATTCTTTTCTGTAGCTTGGTATTTTGCTTTATTTTTATATAAAGGCTTATCGTAAGAAAAAAATTCGGTGGCATTCCGCGATTTTTATTTTGGTTTGATATTGACAATTTTGTAGAAATTAAAAATTTTGGTGAGAAAATTAAATTTTTCCTGATGGGTCGCGGCCCATAGCTTGATGGGCCACGGCCCATGTGGCCCAATTAGATGAGCCGTGGCCCCGGCCCATGGGTCGTAGAGGAGTCACCGCCCCTGTAGATAAAATACCTGATAAAAACAAATAAATAAAAACTGATTCAGAAATCAGGGGAGCAAACAAAAAGGTCAGGTAAGGTTTAAAATGTACAGAATATATAAGATGGAATACTTGGGGCTAGTTCACTAAACGCCGTCAAGGAGTTCTAGTTGGCGTGAGATAACCATTTCCGCATATGTTATTTCTAACCTCAACCTGATTACGTCATCCAAAAATTAAAATTATGCAGACGAACAAATCAAGCAAGCTATTTTTCTCGTCCTACTGATCCGGGTGATCCCGATATAAGAGAGTTCGCTGGCGTTAGCAAGTTCTTATCATCGGCGGAGATGCCATTTCAGGCGATTGTAACTTTTCTTTGGCAAGCTCTATGCGTACTTGTGACGTCGTAGTGACATAAGTTTTGGATGATGTAGCCAGGTGGGGGTTAGGGATAACTTATGCAAAAATGTTTGTGCCACGATTGCCACCAGGTATATTCATATCAAAGATAAATAAAGCACAACCGGTGTATAGCAAAACAATATATGTTTGAGCCACGTCAACTAGAACTGACTGACAAAAAAAAGAACGAACTGACAACTGACAAAAAAAAGTGGTACCGGTACATGTTCACCCACCTAAAATTATCAAATTAGTTCTCACACAGCCACCAAGATATTATAAAGTAAGAAGAATGTGATAAACTTGAGAAAAATTAGATAGTAACCAAATACTGAAATACAAATTATTTGCCACTTCATATTAATAATTTTATAACAGTTACCAAATTGAGTAGGCCTACCGGTATAAATTTTGTAAACCAGGTTAATGAAGTTAATTTAATGACAACAAATTTATCATCGTCGCTAATTGAGTAAGGCAATACAGCAATAAGTAGCC
The DNA here is from genome assembly GCF_964204865.1 of Styela clava. NCBI lineage: Eukaryota > Metazoa > Chordata > Ascidiacea > Stolidobranchia > Styelidae > Styela > Styela clava. The sequence continues at coordinate 8,672,318 of NC_135257.1, read as the reverse complement.
CTGTAGCCTAGATGTGTAAACCATTTTATGTCATTTATCAGTTTATTTGTAATGTTTTCACAGATTTAGGCACTTTAACTAAATGGACCTTTTATTTATTCAAATAATATAAATGGATTGTAGAGTTACTTACACACATACGGTAATAGCCCTGTGTTTCATTGCCTCAATTACACCCATTAACGCACATAAAAGTGAACGACCATGCCCAAACTGTACAAACAGCACACATGCAGCTTATACCCGGGAAAAAGTCTAGCAGTGGCGTCGACTTTTCGGATTTCGGGTACTCGACGCCAGGACCGGAATTTTAAAGCAGAGTGTTGTCTGGTAACATTATTGTCACTGAGAGATAATATAGGCGTAAATATATACTTATAGGTACAGTAATTTATTTTGAACTCCGCACAGGATACAAATACAGAGAAGTTTTCATAACTTTAAATGATGTTTAAACACGTGCTGGCCCCAAAAACGAATACGACTGGAAAGCAGAAAAAGTTATCTTTAATTTTTTTTTTCTAAAGAAAAATTTGCTCAAACGGCATGCTCACTTACTCAGAGGTAGAGGAGATTCATTTCGGGGGAAAATAAGAGGTGACAAGCTGAGATGTCAGTTGAAAACATCATGCTACTGTACAATAGGCACACATGCAGCTTTCGCCCGAATAAAAGGCTAGGTTTTCGGATACCGGTACTCGTTACCATGACCGTAATTTTAGGAGTCGCAGTTCTTACCACTTCATGGCAGCTCCTGCCACGAACGAACCGCGGCGTCTCTTGCCATGGTTTATGGCGCTATTACTGGTATATTCACAAACTTATGTAACAGATTTTAGTGTATCATGCGGAACTATATCTACTTAAACCTGAAACCTAACCCCAAATCCACCAAAACTGTATCCATAAAAAATGTTCCAACTTACCCAATATTTGTCGGTCGGTCGGTCGACATAGTTGACCTTGCAGTCTTGCCCGCCCCCTCCCGATTATATTCTATAATTGTTCTTTTCCATTTATTGTAATTTCATATTTTTGGATATATTCGGAAAATAAATCATTATCTATTATATCTATTATTATGTCTTTGTCACCATCAGGGGCAGCCCTGTCTTTACGCCCGACCTGCCGTGGTTACGGCACCAAAATTTTACCCGTCATTGGTTTCCAATTTGCTGCCACATAACGGCAGCTCGCCATTGGTTTGTGGCAGCTCCAGACGCCACGAAATACTTGAAACTGCACTTGAATTTTAGAGCAGTGTGTTGTCCAGTAACATTGTTGTTCACTGAGAGATAATATAGGTAATTTATTTTGACTCCGCCATGGTAGAAAACAAAAATAACAGCACATAAGACAAACGCACAGGATAGAAATACGAGAAAGTTGTCAAAAAATTTAAATTGTGTTTAGACACGTGCTGCATAAAGTACTGATACGACTGGAAAGCAGAAAAAGATATCTTTATCAGTAATCAGTAGTTTATTTTCTCACCATACTAAAAGCACATTTGATATACAAATTGCAATAAATATTTAAAAAGCATTTCATTTTTAATTTTTTTTTTCTGAAATTTTTTTTTTCTCAAACGGCACTCTCACTTACTCACAAGTAGAGGGATTATATCTCTGGGGAAAATATTACGTGATAAGCTGAGATGTCAGCTGAAAGCGTTATGTTGGTGCATTACGCAACAATGAATAGCGACTGGCACGATATAAGTTTTCAACAGCAGTAAATGCCATAAAATCATGTTATGTTTGTTGGATGTTTCGAACTCGTATATGCAAAGATTGTACAAAAATCAATTTTACTTGGACTACACAGACTTGCAATGCGGATTCACTTTTGGATATTATTTTCAGCAAAAATAAAATTTTACAACTTGAAATTGAAAAAACAGAGTTTTGGTTCATTAACTTATGTAAAACATCGTGTATGTTTAACTAATATTCAACAATGATGGCATCAATATGTAATTCAAAGACAAATGATTAACAACTCCCAGTGGAATCAAATTTCTCTAGATTGTAGACATCAAGTTCGGAATCGCTAAATATTAAAATTGCAAACAAATTTCTTGGAATTTTTCATCGATTTCCAACATCATTGGTATTAATTACATAAAAGAAATAGATCGATGAAAAATTTTCAACTCATATTTTGAAAATAAATTGAGACAAACGTAAGATTGCAACCGTTTAAACAGAACTGTATCACCGAAATAACTTCTATTCAGTATTTTCACGATGGATATATTTAGTTCGAATCCAATAGGTGGTTTTGATAAAGAGGAACGAACGCTCTCACAGTATTACCGTCGAGTATGATGCAAGGCCCGGGCAAACACTACACCGCGTGGTCTGAGTAGCAGTCTGTGCGATGAAATTTTTGTGTATAAAATACGATTGGTACGAATTGTTTGCATACTTGTTTAAAGAGATAAACGGCAGCTTTCAGCAGCGTCTGTGAAGAACGGGTCCGTTGGCTACGTGCAAATCTGTTTACCTAACACTCGATGCTTCAAAACCTGACTACAATATACTTTGAATTGTATACTCTGCATTAGAATCTTCTTATAATCATATATCAAAAATTACAAAGACCTTATTTAAGATCTAAAAAATTTCTAAAGTTTATCAAATTTGCATAATGTCGAGTGAAGTTGAAAATCTTGATCTGAAGGACAAAGAGCATATTACGATCACATGGAAGGACGGCCATACAAGCAAGTAATTTCCTATTATATCCTACAGATTATATACTACCTTTATGCGGATTTAAATATCTTATACGAACTTGCAGGTATCATGTAAAATGGATCAGGTTTCACTGTCGATGCGAAAAATGTTTTCGTTCATTTTCTGGCATGTACCCACTGGATACTATGAAATTTCCTGATGATTTTTACTTCAAGTCTGCGAATGTAGCAGGTCAGTTTACTTATAAATAGGCTTACCATACGTCCCGGTTTAGGCGGGACAGTCTCGCTTTTCAGCGTTTTGTCCCGCCGTCCCGATAAGTCAGCCAAAGGTCCCGCTTTTCCAGCATAATATACAAACATCGTTACTGTTGTTTCTGTGTAGCGCATCTCTAGCCTACTTACTGAAGGTGAATGCGTTCGTTTCCCGCTGATTCCCATTGATGGCAGACGTATCGCATGTAAAACCAATACTATTTGGTCTAAAGTCGAATTATTTGCACCGGTATCGTTAACGTCAATTCCTTCCTATTTTTCGAACTGAACCCGATATTTGGACAGAGAATATGCGCATGAAATTTCGATAACAATATGGTCAATAAAGACAGCCGGGACAGCTTTAAATGCAGGAATGTAGGCCTATGTAGTAAAATCGGAAAATGTGAAGTTACAAAATCACAGCTAAGGGGTCGTTGTCTTTTGAGGCGTCCCGATTTGAAGTCACAAAAATATGGTAACCCTACTTATAAAGAGTTTGGTAGATTAGATGCAGGTTTTCAAAGTTACGTTTGCCAAAAATGACAATAATTACCGATAAAGTATTTGCAAGTGGAAGGAGTTGCATTTGAATTAAACATGAAGACGATAGGAACCTAAGTATCGTTGGTATAATTGCCGGTTGTAACAGTAACTAAAGTCGATTTAAAATTAGAAAACTCACGAAGAAATGTGAAGCAGGAATATCACTTTAGTTCTACATACTCTGTTTGGGCTATCCCATCGAGGCTTAAGTGTCAAATGTGCTATTCTAGCATAAAGTAGGCAAGTAATGTTTTACCAATATTTGTGGAGCTAGAAAAGAGACCATCTTCAAAATTTAGATTTAGGGCTCTATTATGCTACAAGGTTCTATTCGCTCATGGCGCTTAAACTGTCAAACAAAAAATTGCGTTATTTTTTTATACTTCAAACTCAAATTCGAATGGAATTTTTTATTGGTAAATCTTCTACATATAACTTTTGTAGATAACGAACTACATTTCACAACTGATTACGAAATTTTCGAAAATCACTGTGGTCGAATCCCACTAGATTGGCTTCGAGTTTTCTGCAGCTGTAACCAATGCTTTGAGAAATTAACCTCGGAACGAGAAAGCAAATTCGACAATTCTGTTACGTCGAGTATCAGCTACAATGATATTTCAGGAGAGAATGGATTATTCAAGTAAGAATTATATCACCATGTAAATAACGTACCAGTTTTATAATTCCGTTGCAGCTGTTTTTTTTTACATCCTAGCATAAAAAATACGATCCGTTAAATTATAGTTTGTGAGTAATTATCAATGATATGAAATTGCCCATGAATTATAAAATTACTTCTTCAGTTTATTAGGTCGAATCCTCAACTCTGGTTTCTGTTTAATACACGATGTTCCAAATGACGATACACCTGGCCAGGTAAGATCTGGTATAAACGCCATTGCAAATATTTCATATATACTTCATAAACGGTGATTTCGTGAAAGTTCGATTACATGTAGTATTAATTTCCCATATGTATAAACCAGCGGCGGCGCGTGGTCATTTTGACAACCGGGGCAAGCTACTGCGGGACCAAGTCACCCCCATCTACGGGGACAGGATGAGCGCTGTAAGTTCTCCCATCATTTTATGAGTATAAAAACCATTCCATCGGTAACAACCAATCGGCAAAAGCGACCATTTTTAACGATAAGAAAGTGTCTTTGAAACCGGTCCAAGTCAAGGGATTAATAAATATAGACATAGTTTATTTTGAAACCTCTTTCAAAAGGAAAGGCAATATTTACCCAGATAAATACAATGACATATTAACAGAAACTTCGGGAAAACAGACAAAACCTAAAATAAGGTTTAAAACGTTACTATGAAAAAAGGAAAGTTAATGCAAAGATGAGGACATGCGTCGCTCACTCATAGATAAATATGCTGCTAGATTTCTACTGCTTGAACATATATGCAACACGCCGCGGTTTCTTGGAAGCAAAATGCTCAATAACGCGCTGATCAAAGTCATGCATCCCAGAAATAACGTCTCTGTGAATGGATAAAACAGCCAAGGAATTTAATCTATCTTGCTTCATTGTGTTTCTGAGATACGTTTTAATACGCTTCAGCGTGCTGAATGTTCGCTCTGCGTCGGCGGAAGAAATAGGCGTCGTCAAAATGATGTCCAGAAATTTGCAGACGCCGCAAAGGTAGTTACTATGAGTGTTATCTATGAGGAACCCAAGTTTCTGCGCAGAATGTACGCCGACGCTTTGCCTCCGTCATGGGATTGTTCCAGTGAACAATTTTTTGGTTGATAAGGCCCAAGACGTTGTACCTCTAATTTTTGTTCCAGCGGCAGCTGCGAAAACGGAGTGCGAAGTAGTGCATCAACCTTATTCATTATGAGGTCTGAGGCTAAGAAATGCGAAGCCGGAAAGAAGTGAGGAGCTCAAAAGGAATGTGGAAAATCGAAAGCAAATGGACAAAAGGTCTCTAACTGATTCAAATAGCGAAACAAGCGACAAAAACGAAGGCGAGGAAACTATCAACTCTTCAAGCAACCAACGAACGAGGAGGAATGCGTGAATACGTCAACACGTTGTTGTAAGGAACATCGGCATTGTGTCGTCATAATTTCGGGGCTAGCCCCGATCGGCCCCGATGAATTAGTAAAAGAAACAGAAAACAAACGAGACAAACGCGGCGAGTGGAAGATAAAAGAGAGAATACGATATACAATGAGCAACCGGGGCAAAATCGGCGTCGCCCCGTCGACGTTCGGCGAAGGCTTTGCGAGCGAAAAATGAACCATGTCGGGAGAATATGGCTAGTGTAGACAGTCTGTGCAACCGATATTGAGGTATTTTTCGAATATTTTTTATTATACCGAAAAAACAACCGGGGCATTGCCCCGGTTGGCCATATTGACGCGCCGCCCCTGGTATAAACTATTATTATTTGAGCAATATGCGTGCATTTCAGATAAGTGATAGAATCGGACCCAAGTTTTATACGTTGTTCAGTGAGGTGAGTAAAAATAGCCGAATAATTGAATTTAAATATTTACAGACACTATTGATACCAACTATTGACAATAAACTGGTAGATATGTAATATGACTCGTTTTTTCAAATAATTTGCTTTTTCAAGAGATTATGTTGTGGTTTACATTTTTTGAAAGTCACCAAATTTAGATCATGACTTATCATGACATGATACTTATTAAATTCAAACCACTGACATCATCTATAATCAATGTCAATTAAGAAATTCATACCAATTAAAAAATAGTTTAAAATTTGGTTTGTATCATTTTATTTGATATTAAATAGCTACAGCCCATGATAAAACTGTGTTGATAAAACTAGTTTCACTATTTTTTTCCTCTTTGTATACAGGGTGATCAGACCAAGTGTAGAAAATGTTTATTAAAAAATCTAAAATATAAATGTAAGAGAGAAAAAAAAAATTTTTGCAGAAAATAGCATTTTAAAAATTAAGTATTAGAATTCACTGTTATTTTTCGATATATCCTACGTTTGCCTTCACTACACGCCTCGATCTGTTTGAAACTTGACTGCACATGAAACGTATGGTTTGAAATTTTGTCCCAACAAGTCATCAATCTATGCTTTAGAGCAGTTGTCTTCAACCTGAGGTACGCGCACCACTAGTGGTACGCAAGCAGCTTTGAAATATTGCATCAATTAACTTTTGTATTCATTCGCTGAACAGCGTTGATAGCGCTTCCAATCCTGGTCTTTAGAGATCGCCCTCGCCGTTTCTGCCCACCAAAATCTGAACGGCTATGTTTTCGCCATATTACGTGTTATGTCACAATGCATCTGCAATAATAAATCGGCAAATAAGGGAGCATTCGTAATAGCGGCTAGCACTGATCAAAGTGTATTCGTCCGAGATTTCGGATAATTCAGTATGGTTATGATAAGATGTATTGTGACGTAACGCAAAAAAATGGAAAAAGCTCCCCTTTTCGTTTTAGGTTAACAGTAACGGGCGAGAGCGATAAAAGACAAGAAATGGTAGTGCTATAAACGCCGTTTAGCGAATACAAAAGTCAATTGCTGCAATAATTCAAAACTGCTTTCGTACCGCTTGAAAAGCTCTCGTGTATAACTAGTGGTGCGCGTAACTCAGATTGAGAACAACTGCTCTAACTAAAGGCATAGATTGATGACTTGTTAGGACAAAATTTCAGAAGATACCATACGTGCCTCGTGCAGTCGAGTTCAATTCAGATCGAGGCGTGTAGTGAGAGCAAAGAGAGCATATATCGGAAAATAAAAATGAATTCTATTATTTATCTTTATATTGCTATTTTCTGCAAATTATTTTTTTCTCCCTTACATTTATATTGTAGATATTTTAATAAACATTTGTCTACACTTGGTCTGATCACCCTGTATATAGCATCTTATTTTTAATCATTGTAATGAATAAGTTTGTAAAGCCTAATTTCTAAAAATAACATGATCGACACGCATTCGATACATGCAGTCTAAAAATACCAATTAAATCCAAAAAAAACTTAGAAATAGAATCATAGATAGACAAGATGCGCAGGAATATCCATGTGGCTTTGTTCGTATTCCATTATCTGCATGAGCAAATTTGATTATTTCTAGACCTTTGGTAAGAATGGAAATCAAATTGGCGACGGGCCATTTCAAGATTATCCGTTTTATGAAGTTGTTCCAGGAGTTCAAATTATTTATCCGAAAAGGTAATATTGTATTAAAATATAAATTGTATAAGATACTTTATGCTACGTTTAAAAATAATCAGCGTCATTTTGAATTTATAAGAATATAAATGTTTAACGCCGTGAAAATCGGTTATCGCGTTTTGATTTTGAAATTGGCTGTTCAGTATTCTCGAGTGGACTGTCAGTTTTACTTTCAATTCGATAACTGCATTAATCTATATGCATTACAGAACCGATGAAAAGAAGAGTTTCACACTTTTAACTGATCTGCTGAATGCCGCAGAAATTCTTCGTCGAGAATCGCCGGATCATTTTGATTCTCTTGTTAGGATTCCCGCGACTTTCCAGTACAAGAAAAGAACTGAATCTTGTGAGCCTTTCTGGTTTGAGATTCAGAAGCCCCACATAGAAATTGATTACTTTGGGAAGGTGGGTTGCATTCAATATTCTTATATAATCTCATATTTTGGATTCATTCATAATTTTGGTAATAGCCAGAGAAGAAGGCTATTTTGTAAAAATGATACATACAAGTAATTTACCCGCGTAATTTACTAAAAACAATTCAAATTTAAAAATAGTTTAATTTGCTTTCTAGAATTCGATTTACCCAAAGCCAAAATCATAAGATGGTAAAAAGAAATCGACTGCAGCTGTAAAGCAATCTTACCAAATTAATTTTAACACTTCTATAACTGGTTGATATGCGCAAGAATTGCTCAATTTCTAAAACTATTCTCATATGCTATAATGCAACACCGCGTAATCATAACGATAGAGCCTAAAGATATCGCTTCAAAATTGATATTTTTTCAAGGTTGTTGCAGTGCACTGGAATCCAACAATGGAAGGAAAATTACGCATTCATCAAAAAGATGTGATGGCCTACTGCAAAGCCCATAACGCATTCGATCGGATTTTAAAGCAGAAGAGTTGTCAGGTATAATCACAGCGACGACAAATAAAAAGTAGCAATCTAATTAAAATATAAGCAATTAGGTTAACTCGTTTTTCGACCATACTTTCTAAACCTATGAAAGCATAGGAATATTTCACCATTTTGCCTATAGGAATTCGACTAAAATCAAGTCCAAAATAACCGAGGCGGTGAAATCATCCGCTTCCCGATTTCCAGTTACCTGTGTTGTCTGGAAAATTTGACGTTTTCATTTTAATTTTTGTTAATTGCCAAAACAGCACCGATTCACGAGTACAAATCTTTTTATTTCTCAAACCGGACGAACTTGGTTCTTCGTTTTGACTAAATACTACAATGTATATAAACCAAATGTTTCAGATTAGTTTGCAGTTAAGAGAAGGAACTATGCTGATATTCAATAACAAGCGGATGGCTCATAACCATAAAGGATACGACGAAAGTTCGATCAAGGTAAATTATGGAGCACTCTTTTTACGGTGTTCCCGGAGTATGCGCATCAAGATGGCGCACAACCTGAACATAGTATGTGTACAAGGTTAGGAATGTTTAATTACGTTGTGTGTCATCTTGGTACGAATACTTCCGTAGCGCCCTTTTTACTATGTATTTTGCTTCCTATAAAGTGGGCGGGGCGGCTGTTCAACCGATACTAGAGCTAGACGATACACTGTGCCAAAATTGTTCAAAAATTTTTTTAGTCCCCGGGCAGATATAGGAAATATATGTGGCCAAGTCAATACATCGTTTTAACTAATTTATCAACTCTTGTTATCTTTTCCTCAGACCCTTCTTCATGCTGACGACGTAAAAAGCAAGTACGTCGTTCTTGGTCATAAACTAGGAAAGACTGCGATTCCAATGAAAATAGGGAACAGAAGCAGTTTTTAATGTCATAATCCAAAAAAAAATTTAAGCACCAGTGATTGGTACGTTATGATTATCATTTATGTCGCAACAATGTTCATCAATTCTAGGCTTATAGTTATGGGTCATTTCTGTAACCAGATTATGGGGTGATTGGAAGGGGGTCAAAGGTTCTAAAAAAGCAATTTTCATAATTTTGCACGATCGCGTGGATGCAATAAAATTAGCAATGGCTTTACATACATGAAATGTATATCTACATCTTTCAACTATAACGCATTCACTTGAGTGAATTAGCTCTTTATAGTGGCGAAAATAACTCGTGGAAAACCACTCTGCAGACAAGAACTGTATCTGTACCCTCATCGATATTAGTCAAAATTTCATTGAGAATGTGTTGCTTTATTGGAAATTTCAGTTTGTTTACCTGAAATATTATGGGAATATAAGTAATATTTAAATAATACAATAATGCATTAGCTGTATCAAATTTCGACTTGATTTTAAAACATATTTTATAGCGATAGGGTAATACATTGAAGAGAACTTTTATAAATGAAACAAACTGCTTTATTCAGTGTGTTCGCCTATGTTCTAGAAATAAAAATCAATAATTAATAATAAAGTTCGATTTGCATTGGATTATTTTTCAACAGAACGAGGTCATGACATTAAAAAGCATTCATCAACGTCACATTCAGGATAATCCTAGATTCGGATTCCTGACATTCATTCCAGAACGATTTTTATCGCTGAGAATTGTCATCTTTGGCAGAATTCTTCAAAAACAACCTACCCGGAAAAATTTTCCCAATATCTTATACTGATATTTTAGGGACGACAGCTCCTTTAGAATGTGTTGCACTTTGCGTCCCGGCCTGTGGTGTGTATGTATAATGATTTCCCCTTAATTGTGGAGGACCTGATCTATACAGATCAGAGTCTTGACGGCGCAGATGACGTCGCCTAGAATTAGCAGAATTATGATTGTGAATTGACCTAGGCCTAGAAGAGTCAGTTGTGCTGTTTGAAAGAGAATGTTGAATGTTCCTTGTTAAAAATTCATCCGGTAACTGAGACTTCAAATATGGTGATTTATTTCCACTTGTTAGTCGTCTGTATGGCTCTCCTGAAATCCATTAAAAATATAGGCACATGATATATATATATATATGTAGACTAAAATAATCTAGTCACGAAGCGGTCAGATTTGATTTTTATCGAGATGATGAATATGTACCTTAAATATATATGTTAAAAGTATTTCTGTGTGATATATTAGCTAATATATTTTATAGTATATGCTTGAAAGCAATCAAGGTATCGAATTATGAATAAGTTCAACTCAGCAAAGGAAAGTGAATTTTTTATAAAATATGTTCATTTCCACTAGTTTTCACTTTTTCTTTCACCAAAAGACGCAGTAAAAAGGTTCTTAACTTGAAAATTCCTTGTACATTTCTTGAGATATGCTATATGAAAATGTTGAAAACAACATAATTTGGCGGACCATGTGTACCTTTAGACGCGCCCGCAACTAGTACATACCCATTTGCTTGTGTGCACTTTTTTCTTGCTTTTGCTCTTGAGTTCTTTGGCCATGCACTGATTTCCTTCTAGAATTTAGTGGCAATCTTGCACTGAGACCTAAAAAGTTTTTATTACGTAAGTAATGATCTGGTATCATACAAACAAAATTGAATTTGCTCCAATGCTTTGTTGGGCACGATCATGCTTTGGCCTTAGGACGTTATATCCCATGTGACCGTGACCCGAGGCTCGTAAAGTTACATTAATCGTGATTTTGTAGTCAGCTGAAAGGCAATAAGTCTAAAGACAGATTGCTATATATGGTATTACAAAATCTCAATTTTCAGATATATAAGTCTACTATATTTATCTCTACACAGACTGAATCGCGTGTAGTTTGGCTTAGGGCCTCTGCGATGGTTAAGGCCTGCCCCGGTCAAGATTTTCCCTCGATATCTAGGTTAAATTCAATACCACACAACCACAATATGTTTATAATAATATAGCCTTTCTTACCCAGCATGTTAACAGTTGTTACTGATTCCGTAGTTCCTGGTCGACTGTTGTCAGATGTCGATAAATTAAGAACCGATGAAGCCAAGCGTCCACTGCCTAGCCTTCCACTCGATAACGAATCGCGAACATGACTTTGTTGTCGAGTAAAAATTTCGGGTATTTTACCCCGTGTATTACTATGTAGATATCTGACAAATGGTTGTGATCCTTCATTGAGATATTTCTGCAGATGAAAATAATTCCGAAGGTAGTGACAGTATTGTTTATTATAAAATGTATTTATAAATATATATGGGATAAGTGATAGAAAACAAACCAGCTCTCCAATAACCTACTATACAGATTCTAAATTCTATACATAACTAGCAATTACTTACCGTGTTTTCACGAAAATAAGACAGGGTCTCATTTCATTTTTTTTTCGAAAAATAACACTAGGGCTTATCTTTTATTTTCATTTATCAAAACCAAAATAACAAAGTAGAGAATTACGAGATTTTCAAATATACAAATATGAAAACCTATATACATTTACTAATAAATAACTCGTTATTATTTAAAAAAAAAACAGCTAAACATAGATTATTCAAAAATTACCATATCATCGTCCTCTCTCACACGTTTTAGATCGATCATTTGAAACGTGATTAAAACGTGAAACGAGATTTCTTGCTAACTTATTTTAAGGGCTTATTTTAAAATTGGCTAGGTGGTATTTTTGGGGAAACACCGTATCATTTTACTTATTAACCGGGTATAACAGGTAATTTCAATTTACCTCCAAGAAAACTTTAGGTTCTTGAGATAGAGTTGGTCCCAGGTCTGCTGCTAATCTTGAATCCAGAGAATCAACGTCTAAATTAAAAAAATTAAATCGATTTGTGAAAATTTAAATTGATATAAAATATAAAACAAATTCAGACCTCCGGAAGTATGCGCACCAAGATGGCGCACAGCCTGAACTCAGGTTGTGTACAAAGTTGGGGTTCAGGTTGTGCGACATATTGGTGCGCATACTTCAGGAGTAAATTCGATCCTACCTTCTGATCTCTCTCGCAAAGAGTCAGAAAACGGCTTCGCGGCAGGCATCATGTCATTTATGGATGATGTATACGCCATATGAGCTTGTTGAAGTGCTTTCCTAGCGTTGAGGGATAATTTCGAAAACGCCTCACTTCCTCCAGAAGTATTGGAATCTAGATAAAATTATATTTTTTTCAATTTGGTTAAGATTAAAAAAAGGGTAGTACATATGTTTCAGTTTGTGTCGGAAAAAGATAGAACTGCAATTGTGTGACGTAATCTTCTGTATTTGTTGATTTTAGCTTCACTTTGATGGAATTCGTTTTGCTATTTGTCTAGTGAATTCCTATTACAAAACGACTGTTGAATCGAAATTGGATTCAAATTTAGTTACAATTTAAAGAAATTAGATACAGAAAATTTGGTGTTACCGCGAGATGATTCTGCTCTGCGTTGTATTTGTCGTGATGTCGTAGCATACTTTGCATCCTCTTCACGATGATGACGCCGCCCATTTCGTTTGCTATAAAACCTCATGCTTCCTTTATTTATTCCCGAAGATCGCATCACTTCTGCAACTTGTCGTGGAGTGAAGGGCTGTTGACTGGCAGTCCCAGGCTTATTCAACATCATAATTGGCAATGACGAAGATATGATGTCGTCCTTCATTTTCAAATCATTTTTGAGAGTCATTGATGAAGGTTCCGATTCTGTGACACTGCCTCCGTAACCAGATGATATTCTGGAAACCTCGTCGCTACCAGGAGCCATTCTATGTCCGTGGGACGATGCACCTCGAACATGTGGTTTAGGTTGTGGAAGGCGATCGGTATCCAAGGTCTGAACCTAAGACATGAACATTTTATATACGGTGCTTTCACGCCCTTAATTCCAACGCAGCTGTACTAGTAATGCATAAGGATCTACAATTTTAGGACGAACGGGTCCTTTCTGTTTCAGCACTGCATACGCCAGGGGTCTCCAACTCAAAACATGTCGCGGGCCACTTTTTGAAATTTATTCACCACGCGGGCCGCAAGCCAATAAATTAGGTACGAAAGAGGGTATCTGAATGTAATGTGTTGATATTACACTTGAAACTTACAGCAAATAAGACATGAAACATATTCATTTACTTGTGCTGGATATTTGGTCTCGATGTTTGGCCTTATTTTGCGTTGGTTTGATATTCTTAAGACAACATGAATAGCTCGTCCGTTAGTCGTGTGCGGAGGACTGACTTTCATAGTTGAAAAAAAAAACTGCTCGCAAATATAAGAACTGCCAAACATCGCAGGTATGCGACGTGAATGTGCAATTAGCTTTGCAAACCTCTTTTCGGCACAATGGACTGAACGAAACTCGTTTATTTTGTCACAATGAACATACAAAATGAAATTATTGCATTTATAATTGAATTATACCAATGAAATAAAACATGAACATGGATAACAGGGAGAAATTTTTGCTTCCCTTTATACAGTTTGTCGGACCGGACTCTTGTTGATAAATGACACGATATAAAACTTACTAATAGTGACATTAGTTTTTTTGTGGAAAAATCCCAACCATAACGCGGGCCGCAAAAAAATGCCTGGCGGGCCGCATGCGGCCCGCGTGTTGGAGACCCCTGGCGTACGCGATATACCTAAGTAAAACATTCTAATCGGTATAATAAATAAATAAATGAACCAGACACTGCAAAACACGACATATACATAGCAAACCTTCGGGAAATGTCGGTAGTCTTCCGTTCCCGAATCTGATTCACTCTCCTCTTCATTTCGTCCAATGTTTTGTTGCATCAATCTAGCAAATAAAACCCATATATTAGTTTAATAGTATTTAGTATTTAATCCATTCAGCATTATTTGTCATGTTCCCCATTGTATAATGGTAATGCATTATCCAATAAATGCTAATACATTTTATACAATTAAGCTTTATCATGTTCATATACTTCTGGCTTCTTTACTACACATACATAAAAAAGGTAGAACCCGAAACACCCCGTGACTTATTGTGTTTGCTTTTAGTTAGGTACTACAGTGATGCACACCAATCAGCTTCATTAATGTACATTTCCATGCTAATAAACAATCACTCAAAAGTGTCTCAACACCCCGCTAAATCGAAGCGCAATATACCAGCAAGAAACCCAAGGGGTATCAAATTGAATTTTATTCAAATGACTCCGAGGACATGTGTAACTCTTGACTGACATTACGAAATTGAACTTTTAAATACGCGCTGTTCATTTTGAGTATTGCTTATTCTCATGTCGATTTGTTCAAGAAAATCAAACGAAATCAACCTCTCTTGTTTCATTTGTGCTTCGTTGTATTTCATATTTCCACTTAACAATTGTTGACGGCGAATTCTTCTTTCGTGATCAAGGTATTGCTTCAATTGTTGTTGCCTAAATATCATGGATTCGTCATGGATCATGGATTGGAAGATAACCCTTATCCACAGACCAAACGCCATATTTTTTCATAACCCTATCCTATAATTAAGACAATTGGTATTTAGGCGATTTGTGTTATAATAAATAATAATGTTTGCAATATCGTGCATTTAAAACAAATCAAAGTTTACTTTGACAACTTATATCTATTGCTGGCAATTGTTCTAATTTTTACGTTTAAACACGGCAATATATGGCTCATGCCGGAGCAAAATCATGTTCAAGCTTGCCTCACGTTGTTGACTATCCGCACCAACTTGGATACCCTAATCGAGTGGAGTATTCACAAATGTATATTCGAGTGGAGTACTTGAACTTGTTAGAACATTAATGTCGTTATTAACTTTTAAAAGGAATCTATCGTGACGTAGTCTTGGTAAGTGAAGAGATACTATTTTTACTAATTACAAAGTAGAAAGATACTAACTAATCTAATGGATTTCGTGAGATGAGAATGAAAAGTAAAATTTATTTACCTTCGGAATAAAGAAAGATTATGAAAAAAGCATTCAATATTTTCTGAACAGTCTGTCGGAGCAACTAAGTCTCTAACCTTATTTTCTTACCTACTGTTCCAATATAACTCATAAGACCCACCTTGTGTAAAAAGCAACATATTGTTCAGGTGACATTGTGTTCGCCCTCATTTGCGTTCGAGGATCGTCGAATTGTCGACGGTATTCACGAGATGGATAGTATGAACTATGTGGAGTTCGCGGTGGCGAAGGAATCCTTCTGTGGTGTGGAGGTCGAACATAACGGCGCTCGTGATCTGTAACCCCTAATTTTTGATTCATATATGCTCTTCCTCTAGCTTGTTGTGTCATCAATTTTTGAACCTATTTGAAGAAAAAGCAATCTTTATCTTAGAGTATACCAAATTACATCAGTTGTTTACCTTAGTTCATACTCTTGCATTCATATCATTGTTCAAACAGTATAAATGTTATTAAACACTTTAAAGTCAATAAGCCGAAAATAACAAAATTGTAATGATTTTTATTCGAGATCATCCAATAAAACAAGTACAATTGCTTATACTAGGTCCATATGCATTGCATACGCAACTTGCAATAACATATGTTACCTATATGATTGAGATATTGCTTTTGAATATATACCGATTTGAGTGAGTAAAATAACATACTCTGAAATACTCATATTCATAATATTTAGAAATTTTAATCCCGGCGTTTTTACCAGAATGCTGATAAAAAAAGTAGTGAGTACCTGTTTTAGATCAAACGAATCACGTCTATCCCGTCGGCTTCCGCTCCCTGTAGGAATATCTCGTCTGATTAGGCGAAAGGGAACACTCGGACCTTGGAGCTGAGAAAATATATGTATGATGCATATGAATAACTACAAACTGAATTTGGGGTATTTAAGAAAAGTTTTATAATCTTTTTACACAAATTGTGTTACCCTAATCAGAATAAATTGTTTGACGCCTAACATATCACAATAATTTCAAACTAAAATATATATAATCAAATTTCTTTTTGGACACGGAGTGGACCTATGGATCGTTATGTTAATGGTATTATGTTGTTGTTGATCTTGTTAGTATTTTTCTCGTTCTTGTGAAAAAAATTCTCTTTTGAAATTTTCAATGTTTGAAGATGTTTGTTGTCGCTAGTAAGCTATTACTTTTATTTATTTCCAAAATTTCTGTGGACCAAATGGGATTCGTTCCTTTGTGCGCAATGACGCCATCAAAATGAAATATTGCGCACAGGGCCGTGGTTCCGTGATCGCATCTCACTGATCTGACTACCGTTAGCCTACTATAAAAAGATTTAATAATACTTCGTTTTGGCCTTTGTGTCCATATATTTGAGAATTATTACTGTTATTACTATAGAATAGCTACGCTCAGAAACTGATGAACATTCAAAAATAATCAAAGTGACAGTAAACCTGTCTAGTTTTGGTCGTGAATTCCATGTCACCGCTTGAATCTTGTGAGGTGATGAAGTCATCGTCGACTTCGTTTGAGTATTCGCTGAATAGGTCTTCATCTTTTTCACTGCCTTCAAATCCACTATAATCACTGAACTCTGAGATCACAGAAGTCGTCGTGGGATCGTATTGGTCTCGCGGTACAAAATGAACCTCGATGTCCATGTCAAATTGCACTGGAAATATTATTTACAATAAAACGTTGTGTAAGTTTTATTCAAACAAAATTCCCCTGAAATTAATTTTATTTCTTATAGACGCGTTGCTGCAGCACACGCTGGCGATGGACTAAAAAATCGGTATTGATTTGGTTGTGAAAAAAATGGTAAGGCATTTGTATCATTTCCAGTAAACATGAATAGGAAAGAGCATATTCTACAATACGAAGTTTTGAAAACACCTAGTTGGCATAGGACATATCTACAGTCGTATCACTTTTTTCGTATATAATGACGCTGCACCAGATCTATGAATAATTTTAATAGCATTTTTAAAGTCTATTCCAATCGCACTCAATACGGCAGATGCAATTGTGAACTGATTTTGTTCTCATTTGTCGAAGTTCCCATTGGAAATGGTGTCTAAAATGACTCGTGAATTATTATCTCATTGGTCCAAAATGAACAAGTGCTCAAAACATATTCGAAACATGGGCGGAATAAAAAACCGAAGAAAAATATTATAATTAGGAAAAGTAAAACGTTCACTCGATAAAGTGTGACATAGGCTACTTCATTTTATATTTATATTATTTATATATTCTCAACAGAAACCGCCTTGGAATGCAAGGGAGGTTTTCCGGTTGTCATGTCCAGTATTTTCGTGTATTTTTGATTACGATATAAGCTTTGGTGTTTATTATTTAAGTCGATATACATTATTTGTCCGTTGAATAGGTATTGTTTAATGTCATTCAGCATCCATGCTATTAGGTAAGGCAATATTATTCTACATTGAGTCAACTTCTGCGACGCAGACCGCAATAAAAACACTTCGGCTACGCATAAAATGCCCCATTGGAGAGCTGTATTTAAAATAGAATCGCCGAAACATTGACCGACTTAATAAGGTATTTTCTAACAAAACATGGCATTGAGAAATAGACTCACATGAAAGAGGCGTCAATTCGTTTGTGTTATAATGATAGCTGTTTCTTAAAATAGTACTACGGTGAATGGACTACAACAGACAAAACAAAATCATTATGTTGAGTACCGCTATGTCCGCTGATTTATTTTATCGGCACCGACAACAAAACCAACATAGTCAAAGTATGGATTACGAAATGTAATCACAATATATTTTGTATGAATTGGAATCGGCCAGAATAGCGTTCAGCCATTAACAAAGTGCAATGTTAATGCTGACAAATAAAATATTCTGGCAAGTGTTCGACGGGGACACCTGATCACGGACCTGATAATGGTAGATGAAAAAAAACAATTGATCTAATCTAAAAACACCGTCTGGAATTTATAGAAACCTATAGCAATAATGCTGCACCAATCTTATATGTCATAATATATTAAGTTGTTGTTTTGCAAGGTAGGGTTTGACTTGGTTTCTAACATTTAAATGTTTTAAAGTAAATACCAAATGTGAAGTTGAAGATGACGGAATTTTTTTTTATAACTTTGTAACAAATATTATATGAAACAATTTCCTTTACACAATATATTGGATAATCGATGGCTCATATAAACGTAACGGACAGATTTTCGGGCAGTGAGTATAATGGGATTTCATGCAGCCTGTTAACAATTGTATTTGTTAAAAGTAAATCACTTCTTGATGTGCCGTAATATTTAAATAATATATATACTTAAACATGACATATACCTTTATGCTTTTTCCCACTTCCACTTCTACTCAAACTACGTTTCTTAAGAGCAGATGGTGGAGGAATTTGCAGCATCGCTGAAGAATCGGGAGTTCTTGACATGGCGTTTTCTTCCCGGCCGGACAGAGTAGAGCAATCCGGCGGATAATAGCTAGGATTTACACGGTCGGAAATAACGACATCGACACAGTTTCCATTTTCCTTTGGAATTGTATCGAAATTAGTTTCTATAAATCCATTTTCTTTGATTGTTTCAGTCGAGTTCCTAATGCATTGCGATGGACCCGACAACACTGGTTCATGGCGCGTATTATGTTCCACCTCTGTCATTAGTTCCGGCATGGGTTCGGCTGTTACGTTTTCAACCAAATTTTCGGTAAGTTGAACAGGATCTTTTGTAATGCATGGAAATATGGGTTCCAAGTTGTCCGATAAAACGAATATTTCTGTATAACCAGCACTTTCCTCTCCTGAGTTCAAACTATCTGTTGAAAAGGAAGATGAAGGATATTCAGATGAAAAATCTTGATATGATAATTTACGATCAGATACCGCTAATAAATCATCAGTCTCATCTGATGAACATCCTTCTGAATAATTATCTTCATTAATCTTTTGTAGTGCAAATTGTTCTCTTGATAAGTTGGCGTAATTACAGCTGCTTACAGTATCTTGTTCTGTTTTATTCCCAACGCCTTCAGTCGTCTCAAGTTTCTTTATTCGCTTCGATGGGACTGGGGATCTTATTGTCCCGATCAACATTGTTTTTTCTCGCACAATGCCCACATCATCATAATACCAATTTTCGACATTGTCTTTATTATTTACGAGGGCTCCATTGTTCGGCCCCTGACAACACGAAGGTGTCTTAACCTCGCTTAACCGTACTGACTCTGTGAACGTCATGCATTCTGAAGTGACGTCACAATTACGAGCAATACTGTTTGAGCGAGGTAGAGGTGATACTTCAACGCGCTCCCACGGCGTAGGAACTCTTATTTGTTGAAGGCCATGTTCTTTTTGTACGTCATCGCCGAGATTTAACACGAAAGATAGCTCTGCTTCGATGTTTAATCCCATCATATTTAAACGAGTATCATCATCGTCACTAGAAAACTCAGAGTCTTTCTCTTCGTGATTTTCAGAGGAATTCTTCCTGATTAAAACGTATTCATTATTCCTTGAATCGCTATCAGGACGACTTTTAAAAACAAATCTTCGTCTTACTTTCCCAGTTTCCCCTGTAAAATATTTATTTGAGAGGTACTTTGAGACATACCAAAGATTAGTTTGGATATGGAGATAATATACTAATTACGTACACAATGCGGTAAGCAGCAAAAAAAAAAAGCAAGTAATGTAAGGGACGTTTCACTAATGCCCGAGTTGGGGCATTGAGAATTGCCAAATTCGTGAAATTCGCTAGTGCGAACATGGGGTTGCCATAAGGTAAAACACCTTTTGATGTAGGCCTACTGTATCAACATGGACTCAGAGTGAGAAAACTTCATTGGGGAAAGAAGTAAAACAAATCGCTCATATATACTAATAATTTAAAGATCAAAACTGTCCACCTATTAACGGTTTGGTCCGGATTTCAATCTTCGAAGACTCATGTAAACTAATTTTCCGCCACAATTGCGTCACATCATGTATGTAACATAATCTAGTCTAGTCTAATGGATGCCTCATCAACCCTCAATCCAGAAAAATACTTTATTATTTTTCAAAAATTTCAGAATTAGGTTTCAAAATATTTATGTAACTTTGAACAAAAAGTGGGCCAATTTCAGCATAGTTCATCCGGGTTTTTCGAAGACAGCGACTAAAATACGGAAGCAAAGATGGCTGCCTAGTTACTAATTTTTACTTAACTTCGAAAATTTAGAGAAAAAAGACGAAAACGAGTCAATGTTCATAGCCATGCTTGAAATTATGTTCGAGTAAAAAGTTGTATAACTTTTATGTCAAGGTTTACTTGTTACTGAGTAGTAATTTTTACGAGTAGAACAAAAAAATTGATGCTCTCATCCTGTGAAGTTTACGCAACACATGAATATACTACCTGCAGATTTCGCTCTAGTTAATTTGTGCTGAGCATATGAATCTTGACGTAGTAAGACGTTGGAGGTTTTCGGCCGCATTTCGAATGGTCTTCCAGATTTATGATCTTTCTTGTATTGGAACTCGAGTTTTCGTGTCTTTTCATACTGCTGATACACGGCTGAATCCTCAGGCCAGTTCTTCTTACAATTCATTTTAGTTTTCATGCTCTCCATACAAATATAGTCGACATTTTATCCAATGGTTCGTAATTTATATCTAACGTGACTCGTAGCACAACTCAACGAACTGAATAACATGACTCTCATTTGTGCAAAGGATTAAAATTATCGTCACTAATTGGTACTCTACTCAGTTAAACTTGTATGAACACTACAGTGTTCCAAAGTCAAGTACAATGTGGATCAAACAGAATATATATTATGTTGTCATCAAATGCAAGCACTCGGTCAAAATGTATTCATGACGTAACTGAAGTGCACTCAGAATTTAGTGTGATGCGAATAAAATCGATATTAAAATGATACTCTCAAGTGATGCTCAAACGCTAAGCAGAATCGGTACTCATATTTCAAGCAGTGACTCGAAAGGGTACTTTATGTATAGATGGGAATAAACTGTTAAAATTAACTATTTTACAACCGATTAGTGGCGCGAATCTGCCCTATCCGTAGGTGGGGCACTCCTCACAGACATACAAAAACATTACCAAAATATATTATTATCAATTTTCAGAACGACAGGATTAAGGTGCCAACGACGCAGGGGATCGTGGCTAAATCAATTGGAACCGCAAGCCTGCTTGAAGACACTTTAGTTAATTAAGACAACCACCACCTGAAACAGATGGTTATTTAAACTAGTGGTGCCGCGGCACACCAGCGTACGGCAATCGTCTTCAGTCTGATTAAATATAGAATTAATTATTATCTATCCAGAGTTTGGATAAGTATTCACTGTCGCTCATTACTTCATATTCAGTTTTGTTATTGAAGAACAATAAATTCTTTGTTTACTCAAGACTCCGTTTGATGAAAAAATACGGAGAAGTGGCGCAAAAAGCGAATTCGCACAAACAAAAAAGACAATGTAATCGTAAATACCGTCATTGCCCGAAAATAAGCCCCAGTGTAACTTTTCGGAAGTAAATTGAAATAAGCACAGATTTATTTTCGGGAAACACGGTATATAGTAGATTACATTTAGGTTTCGTTTAAAACCTACCTTGGGAAACCGGGGATCACCGACCAGTAATTGCTTCCCCATAGCGGCTAGGAAAAGTTTTAGCAATATGCTTTCCAATCTTATTTAATGACGGTTTTACAGTCATCAAAATAATGTTATTCACATGTTTGTGCTGTGGTACCAAAATAGGTACATTCATCGCATTGAAATTCGCAAAATATATGATTTGAAAACTTTGAATGACAACATATAGGTGTGGTCTGGGTGGCCTTGCCCCCTCCAATTTTCAACATGTTTTTTGAAAAGAGATTCTGAGGCATTTCTAGTGTGGGACAAACTTGTTCGTTTTTTAACACTGACGAAATTGCGCGCTTGTATATAGGGCTGGGCATTTTTGAAACACTGGTGTTTCGAAATCGAAACGAAATTATGCCTTTGAAACGAAACACACGTTTATCATAAACAGTAAAATATGATACCATTATTACCCATCGAGTTTAATGTATAATGACACCTACTTTCCAGAATTAAATCCACAAAAAGGAAGCACTGGATGCTAATTCGAGAGGATAAAACGATAATGATAATTTCACGAAGGTTTCTGCTTAATGACAAAGCAGTGACCAAATGGCACCAGGATAATAGGAATTACGTCATCGTTAGAGATGGGGCTCACTAGCAAGATAGCATGGGACCTCTCAATGCGGCCCTGCCCTCATCTCATGTAATAAGTGGGCTAATTTTCTACTTTATCCGATGCCACAAATCCCTGTGATCCAGTGTGATAATTATACCAGGGAGAGCCATAACCGAATACTTGACTATTTCAAATACATTCTGGAAAAAGATATTTTTGAATCTTCCGAATTCTGAATACATTCTAAACTCCAGGAACATAGAAATTGGGCTTTTATTGATTGAAATTAGTTATTTTTTGCTCTAAGGAAATGGACTTGATAAACATTACAGTATTTATGAATTGTGGTGCATCTTGGCAAGCACAGAAAAATAAACAACTAGGTGGAATGTTTTGAATTATACAGTAAAATCAACATTAACTCGGATTTTTTTCGGGTAATTTTCGTTATGATTCTGACTATTTATCGTCAGCATGACATCGACATCGTTGAGCTAAATTTGATTTGATTTTAGATTTATTGCGCGGTAACCCAGACTATCTCGACCATGTTGAAATAAACGATATTTTTTGTAAAATATTTTCAATTAAAAACTTCTTCGACGTGTTATAAGTACTTCAAGTCGGCGCTGACTTAAATCCTTTCATGTCGGCAGTAATTTATTGCGCCTCGCAAAGAGTGTCTTCGAATACGAATAAACATAAAATGAAATAATTGTAAAAATTTTCAATCAAAACGTGGACGGCGGCGCTAGGACGTTTGCGCGATATTTAATATTCTTATAAACACTAAAAACGATATTTGAGAGTCAAAAAAAAAACATAAACGAGTATTTATGTCACCTCCCCAATACTAAAATATAGAGATTTGATGGGATTCCTGATGGGTGTTGCTGCTATTTTTTTTATTACTTTGTACTCTTAAGATATTGTTAATATCAGTGGTGGCTTGCTTGTTGGGAGTGAAACGCGGGCAAGAGGCATACTGAATCTTTTTTTAACCTATCCCCAAATTTGGGGCTGGAGTGTGCCAGCAATTTGTGTCGCAGGCTTACTTATGCATAGGATCGCGCTCGGGTATTCGTGACAAAACTATGCATTAATATTAAACGATTTTCTTTCGTAAGCTTTAATAGAAAAATATAAGACCACTACAAATAAATATTACATCGTAAAATATACAAATAAAATTTACAATCAAACCCTGTGTAAACTAGGATACAAATAGAGAAGCACAAAATGAAATATAACCTACAATGGGTCGTTAGGCTACATCTCTGTTGCGTCGCCATTGACAAACATTGTCATGACGTCACATTTGTGTATACTGCGGGATCACGGGTTTTGTATTATTATGACATCACAATTGTAAATCGGCTACTTTAATGGACCTCAATGGGGTCCTAAATGGCATATGACGGCGTCAAAATATACACAAAATTTGATGATTCGGTTGTGAACAGAGAAAACACATGACTAATATTTTCAAAGCTTTCCAATTATTGCAAAATGGTAAATAATTTGCTCTTGTATTCTAGCTTACTAATATTATTGAGATACTGATTAGTCCTTTAAGCACTAATGTCATTAATACATTTGACCCACAAAAAAAAGTTTTCACACTAATATTAAAATATCAACTAGCAAAAATGTTGAATCTGGGTAAATCAAGACATTATAAATTACTACCTGAAAAAGGTATTTTGAAGACGAAAGCAGCTCACTACCATTACATACTCTAAAAAACATATAAACCTACAATATTTGAAAAATGGAAACAAGTTCTTGCTTTAATGATTGGTTGATACAAAATAGCAGCATC
Organism: Styela clava; assembly: GCF_964204865.1. Taxonomy (NCBI): domain Eukaryota; kingdom Metazoa; phylum Chordata; class Ascidiacea; order Stolidobranchia; family Styelidae; genus Styela; species Styela clava. Next base: position 8,647,789 of record NC_135257.1, on the reverse strand, counting down.
TATCTCATTTAAAATATGAAAAGTCTTATCATGTAGAGTCCTACACTTTAATAATTACCTTGTAGAATTCAAAATATAGAGTTGGGTAGATGATACTTGAAATTCATCATATCACAGCATAAAATATTTCTCAGTTTTCAGTGGCAATTACTTTCCACAATAATAATTCAGTACCAGAAGCTGTAAGAAGAAGTTTTCCATCTGGTGAAAATTTCACATGATTGATGGGTCCGAAATGTCCACAGAAATCTTGGAATGTACCGTGACAGGCATCGACAAGTTCAACTATCCTTGATTCGGTACCAAGTGCTAGTAATTGAACGTTGGTTTTACGAGATCCTTCACTAGAGATTGAGTTACATGCATCTAAACATTGTGTCCAGTTCGGTATTGAAAAAGTTTTCACGACCTTAAAATATATTAGAAGATTATTGATCAAAAAGTATCGCATATGCCAGTGGTTCTCAACACTTCCGCCCCCTGCATTTCTACGAAGATACCTAGTTTTGCTTTTAACACGCTCCCATTCGTTATGCACCTGGTCTATGGTTGATAATAAAATAAAAACGAAGGAAAGCAAAGGATTCAATGCGGTCAAAGAATTAGAATCAAAGTCAATTTGCTTCAAAGTAATGTGCAAAAGGCACTTAGTGAATCCCTTTTCTCATGGACACCAGACAACTGCTGCATGGCTACCTGGGGAGCCAAGAGCAGAGTTTGTGAAATCCTGACAATATGGCATCAGCCATCAACTATGAACAATATAGTGACAAAGATACTTTGCTATATGAAAAAAAAGGAATTCCTTATTATCACAGTATATTAGAAGAACAAAATGAAAGAAATACCTTCAGATTTTATCATCACAGTTAAAATGTTAACTTCTGAAATAAATTGAGAAAAGGCATATATAGACATTTACACAGTAATGAATTCACCTTTCTTTTAGCCAAGCTATAAAGTTGTACGAACTTTTCCATTCCATACCCTGTGTATACCAGTAAATCAGGATTTGATGGATGAAATATGCAACAGCTGGGTGGAAGAAGAGATACTGAGGACTGAAACAACAACTTAAATGTATTGGTTTGTTATTGAAATAAAGAGGATTACAGTATGGAGATTTTATGATAACAGTTGCATTACAAAATTTAGATGTTGCAGTCAAATTCTACATACACTAATAGTGAATATTGTTTTGTAAATTATAATGCCATATCCAATAAATAAGAATCACATTCACAAACAGAAGTTGTTATTGACTGTAATATAAATGCAGAACTGTGGACCAAATTTTCCGAACAACAGACTTTTCCAACCACGAGGTGGCATAGGACGGTTTAGGTTATGATTCAGTCATCTTGGGAGTTGTGTAAAAATAACATTACACAAATATCATGCGAATTTATAGAGTAATTTCTCAACATTTATTTACCACAGTAACTATGCCCAAATGTCCTATTAATCTGCATGTATTTGTATATTATTATTTTAAACATCTCTTAATGCGACTGAAAATTAAACTCATAACTAAAACAGTCTTATGATTGGAAAAATTCAAAAATTCCACAAACAATCTAAACGCTTCACATAAACGAAAGTACCAAGTTAACCCTTGTCAATCCAAGTCATAAGTTCAAGCTCTTATTGAATGGCAAATCATTTTTAAAACTTACTTTGTCATTCCTACTAATCTCAGTCCCATCTGGAGCAAAACATGGAGCTGGAAAAGTCAACCAATCAACCATGTCACATTGGTCAGAGTTCCAACAACTAACCCACACACTGACTCTTCTGTTAGCCGCAGTAGCGAGCCACACAGATGAAGTTGAAAACGACCCATCTCTCCTCGAGTCTTTTTCAGTCAAATGGGCTGAAATTGAGGCTGGGTGATCCTTGAGTACAAAGTTCAACATTATTTATTAACTGTATGTAAGGTATAGTAGGGGTAATTATCACAGTTTCTGTAGGTACAAGGCAAAGGATAGGAATTAATACCTTGACAGAACAATTCAACATACGATCTTGAGATAGACATAACCATTTTATTCTACAGTCATTAGCTCTATTCACCAACAAAAAAGGTGCTGCACTTCCACAAATTCTATTCCATAATGTTTCATCTGATTAATACGACCATTCTCTCTCCATTCACTCTAAACATTGCTCTGCACATGCAGTCACTTATATGTTAAAGAAAGGCAGCAATCTTCCCAGTTATACATTAGCTCACCTAATTTACTACACCCTGGTTAGGTGTTTGGCATGGGATTTGAACTATAGATCTTTTAACTGTGAGATCATAGTTAAAAGTATTTAAATTGCTGCCACACTGTCCTTGCAATCAGTTCATACGAATCCTCTAATAAAAAAGCAGAGATAAAGTAGAAGTAGCAGGACCCTCCAATCAGCCATATACATTATGAATGAAATATGTAAAAATTTTCAGTCCAACAAACCTGTCTAGTTGAAACAGTCAATTGTGTAATAGGTGATCCCAAATGATCATCCAACACACGTAAAGTAACACCAGTTGACAATGATGTGATGGCTATCCTTCCACTGTGACTACCAGACAACAATGTACAATTGTCGGATGAAAATGCAATCGCCGTTACTTTGGTTGAATGTGGCTGCAGTTTCAACATCAGGATCAGCTGCAAAATGAGAGGGATTTATTTATATGAGAACATAGAATTTCCAATAATAATAATAATAAATAATTTTTCATTAAGCAATGTAATATGTTACTTGAGTTGGATCAAGTCACCATCGACTCAACAAACCCCCGAGTGATTCTACTCAACATCAGACTTGGATGACCAGTGACTCAAGTAGAGTCATGGTTTAGAGCTAGGTTCTCGATTTGACTCTAACTGGGCCCTAATTGAGGTTTTTTTATATAAAAGCAGTGGGCCACAAGACTCGAGTGATTGAGAAACGGCCACGGATCATGATTGTTTGAGAACCACTGGTTTTAAAGGACTTGTACCAAACACTATGTAGCCATAATGGAAGTATTCCTATTAGACCCAGACAGGTTATAATGAGCATTTCACACAAGTTTACCCCCATTAGAAAGTAGAAAGGTATATTTATGGTATTAAACAACAGATCGCAATGTGTTCAATTTGAAAAATGGTAAAATAGGCATTTTGTCCACCTAAACAAGTAGAATATTGAAGTGCGAATCCTGCATGCTAGAATAAGTGAGAGCAACCTAGGACACCACCCGTAAATTCCAAAATCGATTCTGGTAATACAAATTTCCTATCAGGTATATGTATATATCAAATGTACCAAATTACCTTTTAGTCTGATTAAAATCATTTATTATCTATAAATACAATACCAATTACCTTGTCAACGTCAAACACTCTTAATGTTCCATCACCATAGCCAGCTGCCAACATTTTATTAGCTGGAGGAATAATATCAGGTTGTGTGTCTTTATTCGACAAATCTTCCAATGATTGAGCATGGCTAAAGATGACACAGCCACAAGGTTGATCAATTACCTTGAATAACAAGAAAAAAGGGTACAAGGTAACGAGGGTACTTCTAGTATGATAAGTACATTTCGCACAATCTGTTAATTTGCTGCAAATTTCTATAATACTGAGAATTGCAATATTATCCCATTATGCTCTTGTAGCTACTATGCTGCATCTACCTCATAAAAAGTACTATTAGGTAAAATTCAAAAGTTAGTGTTTTTACACTAATATAAAAATACCAATTCCATGAATTTGGTGGATTCTTGAAAATGAACAAAATATAGTTCCCAATTCCCATCGATATTTAATTTCATTTAGAGCTCACACATCATGACCAGAGGAAGTAGTAGTAGATGCTAGTTAGAAGTGGATTATTAGTGACTTTCTGGGACAATTGTACAATTACTTTATTGCAACAATTTCAAAATTATCATTCAATTTTTTTTAACATTTATCTACTGACCCTGCAAATTGGACGGACACATTTTTTATGTTTCATTACAGATACAATTACTTATAGGGTGTGAGAGATTACCCCACCAAAAAGTCTGGGCAAAACTATAAGCACGACTAGTTACTGCTATAAAACAAATTTGCCACTGATTACGACTGGTATAACATATTCTGATTTCTGTTCCATTCGAACAATTTTTTCGACAAAATTCCGAATTTAAAATACCTGGAATTGTACAGTGAGTTCCAATGTTTTAACAGACCATAATCTTACTGAGCCTTCTTCACTGCATGTTGCATAATACTGGCCATCATCAAATGTTATACCATTGATCTGAGACAAATATTAAAAATGATTTTAAAAACTTCAGTCAATCAAACTCATTAATTTAACATGTCAGGTTAGATGCCTCACAAACAGGCAGATCAATTTCAAATGTGTTTCAAATTCAAAGCTTGCTCCATATGCTAAGGTGCTACCAAGGCTGATGAGCTAGTATGACATTTGGGCTCAGGATCCAACTGCTCCAAAGCCGTTTATGTTTTTAGTAAATATAATGAACTGGAATGAAACATTACTCTGTAACAAGTATGGGAATATTATAAAAGTTTAAAAAAAATGGAGCTGCGAAAATCTCCAGTACTTCTGGCTTAAACTTCACAGAAAAACACAGCTTCGTACTCTGGTTTCCCAGAAACTATCGCATTTTAATACAGAGAATGAAGATCACGCAAATTCAACTCACTTTAGCCTTATGACCAGTTACCATCCGAACAGTATTGTGACTATTCCAATCAACATACCACAATGTACCAGCTGTGGTACTCACAATACCAAGATCAAGCGTTTCATCAAATACAGCTGAAGTTATCTGATATATGAAGAAAAAAATTTCCAGATTAAAATATGTGAAAGACGCAAATATATATTTATAGATATTCTTCTTATTTACTTCATGAATTATACGAAATATTGTGATATATTTTTTCATACAATATTTTCATGCCTTCACTCTAAACAAGGATCTGTAGAAGCAGTCACTGATATGTAAAAAACTACAATTTTTGAAAAAACCCATGTCTTATCGATTTGGCGTTGTCTTTCCAATTTATTACACTTCGCTGGAAGTGGTTTTGAACCTGTGACGCCAACATAGAACTTATTTAGTAACATGTGCGCTCATAGCTAATGGAACTAATTCACTCTTTACATAATCATAAAATTTTTATTGAACGGAATCTTTTTAACAGGATTTTACAGCTTCAAACCACCACTCTTCAAAGCACAGATCAATGGATGTTTTGTTGACTCATGAGACCAGTAAAATTCTCCTTTTAGCTTTTTCGTTTACAGAATTTTTCATGCTTATTTTGAGAGTATTTACAACAGTTGGTGCTTACAAACTGGTTTACTTGTTTCATAATCATCATTTTGATTCAAAATATTCAACCGCATGCCCTTTAAATAAACTGATAGAGTATACAAAATGACCAACAAAGTTTTTTTTATTTATATCTAAATTCCAGGAACAAACCAAAAACTGTCAAATAGCTAGCAAAACCATAAAAAACAATTTAACATTTACAACCATGCATGAACATCTGACTGAGCAGAAGTCTATGCCCTGGGAAACATCCATTTACCTCAGAATGCAGTGATAATTCATCTTCCATAACCAATCCTCTTAATCTCAGATCACTGTCCTTATTACTCAACTGAGCTTCTTGCACTGCCGTCAGTGTCCATAATCGAATGTTACGAGACACACCACCGGATATTAATCTAGCACCTTTTGATAACAGAACGCATATTTCCGCAGTATCTGCTTTCCAATGTAAGAAACATTCGTTTGTTTGTGTGTCCCATGCCGTCACAACACCTTTATTAGTACCTGCAATATTGGTAATACTGGAATTTTAATATGACGATGAAAAAAGCAATGTGGTGAGTCATTTTACCAGACCAACTCAACTTTAAATGGCCTATAAAAGTGTATGGCAATAAAAGCCGTAACACTGACAGGGTAGGGTGAACGAGTAACACTGACAGGGTAGGGTGAACGATATGATTATGCAGAATTTTCTAACCAGGTTTCTAACTTGGTTTATTTGAGGGGGGGGTACTTTTTACGTAGTTATGAGTGTAGTAATTAATAATACACCAGCCAGAATGAGAGTTGCAAATATCCTTGGCTAATGATCCATTAAATATTGGGAAACAAACGAAGACATAATTTTTATACACACTGAGGAAATGTAGACTTTCAAAACAGGGAAAAAGAGGGAAAGTAGCAACCAGGCTTGAGAAACAATTACTGTAAATCATATTCTCCTTTCCTCTCCCCCAGGGTAACTATAGGGATATTCCAAATATTTCACAATAAACTTCAAACCATCTAAGTATAGACCTAATGATACAGTGCAATTATTTTTGAAATTGTTCCTAATGCTATCAAAAAGCTGGTATGTCGTAAGCTAATAATTCATAAAATAAAGAAATCGTAAGTAAGCAAAATATATTAAACTGTATGGTGTATTCCTATTTTAGCTCAGTTTCAACATTACCTGCATATAGCACTTTATCAGTTCCATAACAAGCACTTGTAAAGTGAATATCAATGATGCTTTCAGCACCACATGCTTCTGTGACACTGTCAGGTATTTGTCCTTCGTGATATTGTAATTGTACCTAGACAACAAGGGAGCATGTCTCAAATATTTGGACACGATGACCAAAACGAAGTAGTACGGGTATGTAATCTTTCACAGTGCCTGTACGGTACTGAAGTCTCGACGGACCTCCAAAGCACAACGTACGCGTACGCGAACGCAAAACCGTCGTCACTAGGTGCGTAATATTTAATTTTCATGACCTCATTATACTCAAAAAAACAATCTCGTAGAGCTCACAGAATAAATTGAAAAAATAAATGTTAGCTTTCTAGCGACAATCTTTAACCACTGAAAATTTCAAAGCAATTGGTCCAGTAATAAAAAACACCCGATTCCCATGCCACGGCACTATTGCAATTAGATAATTCATTTATCTGACTTCATAAATTATCCAGCATTTACATGTATGAAAAAATTTTGCTTGAATACAAATAATTGGGTATCTTACCTCAGAACCACATTCTTCTACCAACCAAAATAAAATACTTGAATTTTGTCCAACAGTAACAAATTCATTAGGTGCAGTTGGATCCCATGTTATCTGAACAAATGAAAACAACTAAAAAAAGACAATCTATGATATGAAACATGTTGCTTCATTTCACTCAGGTTATGGCATTATTATGGTTTAAGTCTGTAAAGTTGGTAATGTTCCGCACATGAAACTTCTGACTACAGAAACATTGTTGTTCTTAAACATATTGCAGCTGAAATTTTAACTTCATACTTCAGACCTAGTCGTGAGGGCATTCGGTATATAATTTCTTATTTCAGAAGGAGTATTGTGGTTTTTCAGATATAGATATAGATACCTTTAATAGTGGGTCACAAGCACAATAATACCATTTTAACTTACATGATGTATAGGATATTTACAGGTAGATGATGTTAAAACTGTTGGCTTTGTTTCACTATCATATCCACTCCATAACACAACAGTATTTTCACGATAATCTCCGATTGATACCAAGAATCTATGAGAAAAAATAGGCTATGATAATCTTATCTTCCAATATAGATTGCACTACAAAAAATCACCCATAATTTTTTACATATACTTTACTAAAAATTCTCATGTTACTAGTTAAAAATCATTCATCACACATGAAACAAAGGCAGAAAGCAAACCGCAGCAAAAAAATGAAACTGGATGGCTATGCTATATATATATATATATATATATCTGTGGTTTTCAACCTTTTTGGTAGAGTCCAAATGAAACATTCTGGAGGCTCCTGTGCAATTGGATATCAATATATTGATTATATGAATATATTTGTTAGTATAAAAAAAGTGGAAATATGGAACATCCGAAGGTCTTTCAGAGAATACTAATGACACTCATTATTACATGAATACATTCTACCAGTGTATTTGATTATATTTCAACAATAAACATATAATAATAGACTCTCGGATTTGAATGGAAAATTGTGGAAACCTTGGACTATGATTCTGCGGAACGATTGTTGAAAACCACTTCTATATTCATAATAAGTAATGATCTGAAGTAATTTGTTGTAAAGGAAATCAAACTCTGAATAACAACAGAAAACATGAATGCCAACCAATATTATGAAATATGTTATACTATTATATACTGATTTTTAAAAGAAAAATGACAGAAATATTTGAAATCCATACCGGTCATCCCTAGAATATTCCATTGCAACTACATCGTGTTCATGATGTTTAAGAGTCGCTCGACATTGTCCAGACTCTACATCCCACAACCCAATCTCACTGTGAACCATTCCATTCTCACACGATGCACATGCTAGAATCTAGGAAAAGTAAAACATATTAAGACTACCACCAAATATATGTAGGTAGAAATTGAAGAAAACTACTAACATTTCCATTTTAAGTGATTTAAGTGTCTTGTTGATACTAACACAAATATACATATCAGTAGAGATTACGCGAGAATACCTCTCGGCTCTCAATGCCTTCACGCTAGGGGATTTATATGCGTATAATGCAATCAAGGATGCTGTAACATATGCAATTCCAGAGTCCTGCTGCACACTAACACAAAAGGTGTTCATGAATTACGCTTTCAATTTTGTTATGAAGTCAGTTATCAATATATATTAACCCGGTTTATTTTATTCAAATCAGTGTTTGATTAAGTTTTGATACTTCATTTTAATAATACACCTGTAGGGGCCGACAACCTCTACTAAACTGGGAATCACCAAGCACTATATGGTATCGATCAATTCCCTTTGAAATTTGAATGAAACATCACGAACAGGCTGTATTTCTGCAACGTTTCGTTTGACCCTAAAGTCGGTGATAGAAAAATTATGTTTGTGTGAGGAAGTCTGACTTACACTGACAGACAAACACTGGAATTTGTCCGACAGACAAAACAGCTCCGGAAGTATGTGTACCAATATGGAGGTAACTAATTTTGTTCGCCTACTTTAATCAAGTTGTGTAAAGGGACTGAAACCTATGGGCAGGGGGCATATTCACTTGGCAGAACAGTCCCCGAACTCGCAATAGAACTAAAATATAGGAAATCGGTGAAAAAATTGAGACCTAAACCTTAACTGGTACACATACTACAGGAGTACCAAATTTATGTGCCAATGTGCACTTAAATCATTCAGAATATTTACCTTCACTTCTATAGCATTCCTGTATTATATGCATACAGATCCACCCTGTGCAAAAGCACAGATAAAAAATAAGTAGGTAGTTTCACACTTCACAGGTCACAGGAACCCATATGTTAGTGTGATGAACATGGAGGTATACCTGGCTGTCATGTTGCAAAGCCATAGTGGAAATTTCCTCTGAATGTCCAGTAAGATGACGTTGTGTTCCATTAGCAAGATCCTCCAACACAACAATGCATCCACTTGAATATGCGAAAACTCCAGTATCAGGATTCCATACCATGTTGCCACGGCCATTACCATTATAACTAATAAATAAATAAAAAGATAAATAGATGCATTAATATGTTGGTAATGTTGGTAAAAAACTTACAATCCGACAGTCACAGATTTTTTTTTATCAAAATTGATCATGTGAAAAAAAATAAAAAATTTAGCTTAATTAATACCAGCTAAATATGGCAGAAATCGTAAAATTCAAAGGTCAAAAAGGACAATGCAGAATTGTGGGTGTAGATACCTAATACTAATTGCCTAAATTCACATATAGAAATGCTACTTTTACCAACAAGGCAGATCAAATTACGCTCGACTGAAAACCCCTTATTTATACTGTTTGAATCCACATGAATTGCTAAAATTACCATAGATATGAAATTCTGAATGACGGTATGTCCCATGACAACCAATTGAGTTTTCATTTTTTTTAAACATAGAGACATTGTATTTCTGAGCCACACTTACCCGATTACTGACTCGAGTTTCAATCCTTCCTCTCCTTTCCTTGGAGCATATCTCCGATGAGATAATGTGCTTGTATTTTTAGAAGCACAAAAATGTTTCAAAACTGGTGGTTGTTCACTAAACCCTGGAGTGAATAAAATAAACACAATCAAACAAAGAAAAAAAGTTTAGAAAAAGATTAGGAAGTCGTAACAGACCAGTGGTTACGTGAACCATCCTACAGCGACCAGAAGTCCAGCAATCATCTCGCACATAATTATCCCCACATAATTCAAACCTGCGAACCCACGCATGGTAATCAGAGGTGCGATGGCGAGCGTATTCCTAACATTCAGCACAATGCGCCACGCAGCCATTCGCTGACTATAGTCGGTAAGCTTACTTACCTGTTGGTATAGTTGTTGGTTTTATACTTCTATGCAATGGCTCAGTGTCTTTCACTTTCTTTATTGGTGATAAAGCCTCCCTTCCTTTGACTGTGTTGGATCCCCAGAAAACCTTGATAGGATCATCTTGCAATGTTGAAGTTGTTGTGGTAGGATTTTCTCGGAGTTTCGAGTTTGTGTGATGCTCAAAAGGTTTCTCAGGTTGATCTGTGAATTTTGTATCAATATGTATATAAATGTCTATTTATACAAATGGAGATTTCTCTTTTCATATATGATATTTATCATCATACAGATGTTTTTTTTTTATGAGCTTCTTAAGAGTGAAACCCATTTCCTAGAAAAGGGCTTAGAGAAGGGATTTTTACCACAGATCAGTCTACAAAATTTTTTTTTGTTTTTAGTGCTTTGACGTTAAAAATTAACAGAAGAATGTAGTATCAACAAACAGATGTTTTCTTTTTATGAGTCTTCTTCAGGAGTGAAACCCATGTTCTAGAGCAGAGGTGTGTGAACTGCCGCCCGTGGGCCAAATGCGGCAATAAAATATTGTGCGGCCCCCGGAGAAGTGCCAATTTGGAATGGTGTGCCCTCGAAACAAGTTTTTAGTTTAGGTAATCTTGTCTGTGCGAGCGATTCCAATCTATTTGCACCGCAAAGCCTAAATCAATGTTAGAAAAACGTGTTTCTCACTGAATTCGTTTGAAGTCGGTGTGAAAATAAATTTGAATAGCAGTATTCTTCAGAAATTTATGCGTTTCAACTCACCATTTCTGCAAGGACCCCTGACATACCGTAAGATCAAAAACAGAATAAAACATTTCTTTGTGCCTGAAACTACTAGAATAGATATATTAAATAAAGGTGCGGCCCGCTGCTTCACTCGATTACTTGAATCTGGCCAGATATGATTCTACTCAATGAATATATTATTACCTGTTATTTTACAATTTGCCATCATTTTAGTATCGAGTGTAAATTCTGAAACATCAGTTGCATCAAGATCAACAGTACGTAACGTATCGGGAGGAATCCAACCTGAATTTTCAGTTCGGGCCGGACTTTTTTTCTTTAAATCACCTGAAGGATTTTATTGATTTGACCACAAACAGATGGAATTTATAAATTACTAGTAAAATAAATCGACTATTTATATCAATTTCAGTTTTAAGTTTTATAAATTTCTACGTACATGACTGATACAAATATTTAACATTTTATATATGACATGGTCCAATTCACCTTGAAACATTTTTTCACAAAAATTTGCTCAAAGCATGGCCAGGGCACTCACTCAAAAGTAAATAAGACTTAAAAAATTTTGACATAAATTTTTTTTTAAATAGGGTGTACACTAACAGTAAACAAATCTGAATCTAATCGGTGATGCAACAACAGTTTTAACAGCTCACTTCTTAAATCTGTAACTATAGTAGACTACTAGTGTCTGTAACTCAAATATACCTTTAGGTGCGGTAGGTTTGGGTAGTTCAAGTCTAGGTTGAGGAGTATCATCATCAAGTACTTGCGGGTGAAGTCCAATGTCTCGAGTTGGTATAAGGTCATCTGATTCTGCAATTTGAAACGGACCATATTTTTTAGCCATTTCATATCTATTATTTTATTTTGAAAACACATTATGTTCTACAAATATAAGATGAAACCTTCACTTGTTCTTCTTGCTGTTGTCAACAAATCTTTTCTTTGATATCTTCCTACAGATAATATATTTTCATCAATTTTTTCACGGTGGGAGCGAATATCCAACTCTGCTAATGATCCTTCATTTGAATTGAAACGTCTTGCAGCCTGGCCCAGAAAATCCCAAAGAAAAATTCCTTCCTGTCCACATGATATAATACTTGATTGATCAGGAGTGAACAGAACACGATTGATCATCCCACAATGACCAATGAATACCTGAAAACAGAAATGTATTGTTCATGGGTGATTTGCAAAAATAGCTGATAGCTATTGGATATTACTTGTTTCATTTTATTTCAAATTAGAAGCGTTGGGGAGACTATAGCCAGTGATTTGACTAAGTCACTTTTTCAAAGCCAGATTCGAGTTGACTTGGGAATCAGGAAGAAGTATTTGAGTGTTTGAAAAGGCAAAAATTATCAGTAAAATATGACATATGAAGCAGATTATTGATGTATTGAAAAAATCGAAGAATCACTGGCTCGTTGCAGGAATAACTAAAAATAGGCCGCATTGGTGCAGAAGTAAATACTCTAAATGTATTATTTAATTCTAGTTTCAATTTCAAAATGAGGTTGTCTTGACAAAAGATGGAAGTCTTAAAGTGAAGGTAACTAACATTTATCTATTCTGTTGATTATGAAATCTAGTAGGAATCTGTCATTTATTAGGAAAGGGCTTACCTGAAAATTAATATCTTTAGAAAGTTCATAATCCCAAACTTTCACAACATTATCCCCTGCCGTTGCAAAATATTTTCCATCATCACTGACACACACAGATGTTGCCTTGCTCCTGTATGGAATATATAATTATCAATTTATCGTATCAGGGATTGTGAATACAGAACAATCAGATATCAGACATTCCAAAATAATATTTCCAAAAATGATTTTTTTACAGTTCGTCTTAAATAAAAACAAGGTCATTTTGGTCATATCGCAAGACTACAATTACTCAAAATAATAAAATTTTTTTTTTGGACACCCCTATATTATATATATTCAGTTACAGTTCTGTGCCCTGTTGTCAATTTGCAGAATGTTTGATTTCAGATTGGTTCATCAGGGAAGCTATATATGAGTGGTGAACCACAAATTCAAAGAAAGGAAACGAAAGTATGTGAAATTGGCACAACAGAAAACAAGTTTTGGACCTTCATTTAGCATATAGCCAAACAACATTCATATAACTACCAAAAGCAATGAACACTTTTCTTTCAGTACTTAGTATTAGACATTGGTCTACTTGCTAATTTTTCTTCAGTTATTAGTTCATAAAGATTTAGATTTCATTTGCTCACCTGTGAATATTCTCAGTAATAGAGAGAAGACAACCATCTTTTAATCCTAACTTCAAGAGTCTGTTGCCCGTGGTAACTACCATCAAGTGATGTTGTGAGGAAGTGGAAAAACAAACCCGTAAAGGACAATCAACAGTTGGTCTTAACAAGAATTAAATTAGTTTAAATACATAAATCATATTTGGAAATGGGCATTATATTTCACAATGCAATATATGTAATGAATAATTTGTAAGACTGAACAGTAGTTGTAAGGGAATTCATAATTTACTTCGTCATGGCATAGTGGTTGCAATGGGATGGTGGTTAGAGCATTGGAATCCTTCTATGTCGGTGTTGTAGACTTAAGATTTGAGTATGAATCCTATACCACCAAATTCATCCAGAGTATGATAAATTGTGTATGCAATTTCGAACAGAAAAGATTCTGAGCCTTTTGAAAATGGTAGCAACTTAGATGTTAGTGTTTTTTGTATAGGATTTTGTTCATAATGCAATTGAGAAAATGGCTCATAAAAAAGGTTACATCAGGATTACTAGCATAGAATCAATGTAGTAAACCATTTCAAAACCATCACACACATCATTAATGCAACACAGACAACATAAATTAACATTGACAGTACAAGAAATCCATAATCTTAACATTTGGGCCCAATTCTCCTTTTATTTTAGTGTCACAATTTTGATTATCAGCATTTCAATTGCAAATAAATATTTTTTTGAATACCTAGAGCAGGGGTGAGCATCCTGTGGCCCGTGGGCCAAATTCGACCCATAAGAAAAAATTGTGCGACCCGCGGAGAAGTGCAACTTTTGAATGGTGTGTGGCCTGTGACACGATTTTCGAAAATAACAACATGCATGGAACATGGACTAACTTTTGCTTTAAAATATCAGGTTCCAAGTGTAAACCAGTAGAAATATCAATCCTCAGTAATTCATCAAGTGTTGCAGCAGCTGCCACTGTAACAGTATATTCAGTGGGTCCAACAAACGCTATGCGACGAGAGTCTGGTGCCACAGCAATACTACGAGGACCATATCTGTCGCCTCTTGCAATAGCACGTGGCAATGCACGAATAACAGCGGATCCAGTCTTTTCAACGTCGGAGGTGTCATATAATGTGACGGTGCCTAAAAATAAAGCGAAAAATTGTATGATATCTCATAATGAGGAATATTTATTATAAAAAGTTATGTTAAACTATTTAATTTTTAAAGTTTTCCATTCATAAACAATCTGATTCATATTGGGTATAATGAGTATATGTTGTGGACAACCTTTCTCTCTTTGAAATTTGTGATATTACCTTTTACTTCTGCGCTATACAAAAATTCTCCAGAGGGTGCAAAAATTACTCCAGTTACTTTTGAAGAGTGAATCTGATGTTCAGATAATAGACTGATTTGTTTGACATGAAAAACTCTCACAGCACCACTCTCAAACCCACATGCAAATATCTGAATGCAAAAATATAAAGATTTAAGCAAGAGCCTATATACAGTATCCATACATTCTAATTGATTCGATATGAGGATCATATTTGTTGGTTTAACATTCAATTCTTTGTCATCCATAAGCTTACTGTCATATTTATTGTATTTTAACTTATTTGTTGGAAATAATATAGAAAATAAGGTTCTGGTCACGCTTGTGTTAATATATGGTCGCAATGCTGCCAGCTTTGGTTCACTGGCTTTAAAAATGCATCTATCTGTATTTTAGAGGTGTGGTAGTTGGTGCGCTTGTTCAGTAAGTCTTGCTTCATTTCCGCACAATGATATTCCTATAAGTTTTGTCAGACCTTGGTCATCATGAATATATTTTTGTGAGTGTACAGCAAGACTAATGAATTACTTGAAGCAATTTTCACTCTTGCTGCATTATCCTCGCCTTATAAAGCATAAAGCGAAACCCGAACAATAGCACAAGTATACAAATGTTTTTTTTTAATTTTCTATCAGATATCTCCATGATGCAAAAGAAATTCATGGACGTAAGTTATTAGTATCAAATATTAGTGATATCAGTTCAAAATTAAATCAAGTCCCTCATGTCACACAGAAAGCTGAAATGGTTGACCAGCTATTCGAGTATGTGAAGATTCCAGCATTTCCAAACTTTGTAGATCCCTAATCCTAAATGGCTATCTATAAAGAATGTTGTTCAAAGCAAAAGCATAAAGAAGTACTATAAGAATTCAATATAACAGTGCCACTATACCTCTAGTGTTGGATGACAAGACACAGAAGTAGGAGTATCATCAGGCGTTGTGAAATCATAAAGTTGCCTCAATGTTGAAAAATCCCACATTCTTATACTTCCATCTTCTGAACATGTTGCTATTGTTTTTCTTAATCCATCAAAGCAGCAGTCTGTTATTCTAGGAAAAGAGAAAATATAACATAGTTCCATTAGCCAGTAACTTGAAAAGTGATTTTAGTATGTAAGCACAAATATTGTGAAGTAGTTACTTTTTTACAGTAATAAATTAAAAATCATGATTTTTTCTTACTTGCCAACATGTGATCTCATAACTGTTGTATACTGCCTGGTAGAAACATCAAGATATCCAAGAGTCCCAGCAGTGGTCGATGCAAGAACTTTCATGCCATCTGGAATACGAATTATAGAATACAATGATATTGCATAAAATAGATCGACACAATTGTTAAAGTAGGCTTTAGAATACATTTAATCAAATTTGAATTTCAGAATAGACAAGAGAATTCAATTGATGAATTCAAAGAATCAGAATCATTTGTGAAACCATTCCTAATTGACTGCACCTTGATATTGATTTTTCAAACAAAAAATAATACCCAGGAAACCATTCTGGTAGGCAGCATGAAAAAGAAGTCATTCTTTTCATGGGTCATGGCATATTAATCACTGGATGTGGATAGTTTAACACAAATCTTCTTTAAATATATCAAACCTAACTTGGTGCTCCGTTTTGAACTTGGTAAGAGTTTAAACTTGAGGCAATTTAAAAAGCATGCTAAAATCATTCATCACATCACAAACCTTTCGTAAGATCGATATCAACTACAGAACCTTCATGTTTTGCTTCCAGAAATACAGTTGATAAATCAAGAGGCCATAAACGTAAGAATCCATCGTCTGATCCTGTGGCCAGGTAGGAATCAGCAAATCTGATGACATTCAAACGGATTCCTAAAAATTCAAGATTCCGAAAAAATGAGAAGTTGACAAGCTAATCATGAAAGGGATCATGGTGGATCCTACGGCCAAGTGGTTTTAAAGTGTTATGCTCAACCATGTTGGTGCGGCAAATAACACATTTCCGGTTTGAATCCCATGCCCATGAGGCCATCACCTCATTCATGGTGTTATAAAATAGGCAAGTAATGTCAAACTGGAAAAATTTCAGCCTTAAGCCTTTCAAAAATAATAGCTCCTCACATATCATATGACATCAGTAGCTATCTTTCAGGTCCTCGATTGAAATGAATGGCATGAATCTATTGTTGAAAAAGGGACATTACAAATTGCCTTCATTTTTGAAAAAATAGGTTACCTTAACCTGTTTCAGACGCTCAATCGAGCCCAATTTTGAATACATTTTTATTAATGTCATACGACCCCCAAAATTTACCCAATATACAATAATTATATACCATTGGAAAGGTATTTTAGAGTACTATGCGCTAGATGTCACTGGAGGACCGTAAACTAAAACACCTCTTTCAAGAGGTCTCTCGTAACGTCAAAAAATAACAAAAATATTTACACTCTCTCATTCTATCAGCTGTTGGACGTCTATCGCTATTGTAAAGCTGAAATGTGACCGACTATACAGTTGACTGCACATTGGTTTTCTCTTTCATATGATACTAAACGCTTTTCCATAGCGCGCGTTGTTCAAACGTTTTGGAAATTTTCCGTTTGAGAAGTCACCACATCGAATCAGGCCAGGCTGAGCTTGATAGATCGATCGGTTGTTTGTTTGTGCTTTATCGCGTTGAAAGCTTTTGTGAGTCATAATAAAACATTTATTATGAATCATAAAAGCTTATAATCGTCAGACAAGGAGAATTTGCGAGATAAAACGCCTAACTTTTTTTCGGTGAGGCAGCTGCGATCAAACGACTCGATAATTTTATAACTTCCTGACGTTGTGAGATGTCCACTCTCCTATGTTATGTAGCATATAAAATGACCTTCAAAATAAGACCTTATCATACTAGCTTTTGTTATTGGTTTGCGCGCAACGCCAAGGTTTATGGAATCATTTTCTTGTTGTGCGACGTTTTTATATCGCAGCGGGAAGTACACGCGTGATATGTAAGCGAAATTTTATCACTTCTAAATGTCATATAAGGTTCATTCTCATATCGTTGTGTGGGGAATAAGATTTCCTTTCAAGCAAGACCATAACAAACATTCCAGACCTCATGGTATACACACAGCATTGCAAAACGTCTGAAACGTCGCGCATGCGTCAAACCGGGAGGATTAGGTTAATAACAGATTGGTGAAACAAAACACAAATGCTAATTTAAATAGTGTCTAGGAAAATTACATAGTTATAGGAAAAAGGATTTGTTAATAATTAATAGCATCTGCTTTCGAGGTAAGATCGAGAAAGCCCTCTTCATTAGTTTAATTGTCTGATTTGCATCAACTATAAAAATTTATAAACCTAATACTGGCCAAACAAAAATATCTTCAAAGTGTAGCATGTTTAATAATAGTAGCAAGTCTTTAATTATATTCAAACACTATATTTATCAATATTATTATCAATATAGACTCACGAATTGAAAATAAAATTTGCGGAACCTCTGGAATGTGCTGGCGGAACCGCGGTTGAAAACCACTAATATATAGTGTCTAATTCAGAAAAGGCATACTAAAACCTTAGAGGATGTTACAGTAACTGGAATTTAGAAGTGAATAAAAAATACAATATACTCATTATTCAAGGTTTCTATTCCTTCCTAAGTTCTGAAATTCAAATATACCTTTCTGAGAATCATCCATATCCAGGTGTGTTGGTAGTAACCTATGAATATCCTTGATTCCAACATTCTGAAAATCAATCTCAATAATATAACCACCTTTAGTACAAGCATACACAGAGTGTTGAATTATATCATGTTGAGTGAGTAAATTTGAGTCATTCACAGAAGTTGCAGGAAGATTTCTTTCAGAGACTGTAAGAAAACAAAAATTTAAAAATGAAATTTCAAAAGAGTGTTGTGTTGGCGGGTTACCTGTATTTCGGTCGCTACGATTAATTAATGGCCAGAGCTGTATAAGAAACTATTATACTTGCATTCACGAAATTATTTTAAACAACTAGGATAATATATATTTAAAAAAAAATTTTCTGGAATATTAGCAAAATTAATTCATAACATAGAGATGAGTTTTATAACGCAAAATATTAAAAATTTGTTGTTTTCTTCAAAAGTTTAATATAAAAAAAATTCTGGCCAGATTTCTTCAGCAGTATAATATAAACTAAATTTCTGGTCAGATGATCTGTTCTCCATTCCTCCTTCTTCAGAAAAAAAAAGATTTCGAATTATTCCCAAAACAAAGTGAGACTTCATATTTGGACAATAATTCTATGGTGAAAAAATCCTAAAATGTTGAAATATTCCCTCCACTTTGTGAGATCCGTGTGAAATCGATTTCTATAATAAACCAAACCAACCTTTTCCCATCTTAGAAAAAGTAACATCAGTCACTTCTCCCACTTTATGTTGGCTAAGGCTCACAGGACAGGACCGAAGTTGACCTGATCTAACACGCCAAAATCTGATGTTATCTCTGCCGCAGGTTACAAGTCTTGTATCATCAGTTGGACAAATACGCAATCGAGTTATCTGAATATTAATACAACAACTGTTACTTTATTACATTATTATGAAAATTAAAATAAAAACAAGTATTTTTTTCAAACAAAAGAAGTTGCGCATGTTCTATTAAGAAAATGTAAAGCGATTACATTCTGTTTCATGCATAAAACTGTAACTTACTGCTGATTGAAGGTGCTTTATCAAATTATAGATATCAACTTACACAAAATTCCAAATCAAACAAAAGTTTCTACAAGATATGTTTAGTTGTAAAATCGTCTTTTTCTCAGCGTAACAGGATTATATCAAATCCTTCCAAATATTTTAATTAGACATGTTCTGACAAAATGAATTATATCAAACCTCAATATCAGCTCTTGCTCTCGCCATAACACTGACAGTTCCATGTCTCAAAACACCACTTGTATCCCAAACTATTATCAATGTTTTTCCATGAATATCTCTATAAGAAATTACAATATTATTTCAATACCTACAGTGCAAAATCAAATGGAATTATGATAATACAATGGTTGTAAAGTTGGACTCAAATTCTTATTCGCCAATAAAAACGATAAGATGATCCAACTTTATAATAGAGGGTGTTGCACTCAGAGACTCATAAATGCCTCGCTGCATAAAAAAACTTCCAGTTAGCCTGATTGCAATGCTATAAAATATAACCAAAATTCCCCATGCTACTAAGAAGCATTAAAAAAATACAATGATGGCAGGTAGCCAACACTAACAAAAATTGTAAAAAGTAAGACATTTAATTGCCTGACTTAATGACATGTACCCTAGGTGCCACATGACATTACAAAGCAATATTAACATGAGACTTTATACAGAACGAGAAACTATATTAAATATTAATTTATGAAATGTATGCATGTCTCATATATTGTCCACATGAAATATATTATGCTGAACTCTGAACTTTATGAACAGATGTTTAAACTGCCCAAAACAAGATGCACTTGTATTAAGAAGCAGATAAAGTACCTTCCACATCCAATCAGAACTGCTCCACTCGCAGAAAACGATAAAATATTCATAGAACTAGCTTGTTGATTCTTAACAATAGCTAAACATTTTTTGTTATCAAATCTCCATATTCTTACAATGCCACCATCACCTCTCTGTGCTGATGCGAGTATGGATGTTGTAGAAAGTGCTGAAATTGGATATGCTTGTATTTAAAATTTGGAACACATCTCATTATTTGTGCAAGGGCCATTCAGCAAGTGTAAAAGAAAAGGTGCATATTGTGTCTGTAGTGCATGTAATGTACGATTACAATTTTTTAGTGTATTGTATTAATGAGTCTTCTCATAAGTAAATACTTGTTGTAGGTTTCAATTTCATCAAAATGTTCAAGAAAGAACATTTAGATCAGGGGTGTGCAAACTGTGGCCCGCGGGTCAAATGCGGCCCGCAAGGAGCAATTGTGCGGCCCATGGAGAAGTGCCAATTCTGACTGATGTGCCCGCAAAACGAGTTTTCAGTTTAGTTTTATTCTGTACGTGCGAGCAATTCCAATCTCCTTGCGTCGCATAGCTTATACCAGTACCTGTGTGCCACTGTCATATTAGCAAAACTAGCTAGCTAGCAAAATCCTGTTGCAAAATACACAATGTTATAAAAACGTGTTTCTCACTGAGTTCGTTTAAAGTCGGTGTGACAATAAAATTAATGGCAGTTTTCCTTAGGAATTTCTGCGTTCTAAATCATCATTTCTGCAAGGACACCTAACAATGCGGTAAGATCGATAACAAAAAGAAACAATATTTTGTGCCTTCAACTACTAGAAAGGCTATATTAATTAGCATTAATTAGCAAGTAAAGGTGCGGCCCGCGGCTTCATCCAGTTACTTGTATCTGGCCCTTCTGTAATAAAGGTTGCACACCCCTGATTTAGATAGTCAATTCATAGTTAAAACGTGGATTTGGAATTGTAGCAAAAATGTGATAAGACTGGTATACTATGTTTCATAGAATTTTAGATCTTAAAAAAGACTTTTCTGGTTACACTATGGGACTTCAATTTGATCAAACTGATAATTTTTTCAAATGAATCTATTTTGAATTATTCATAAAGCCAAGAATTTAAAATATCAAACCTAATCAATTTCGAACCGAATTGAATATTCAATTTGTTTTGGACATACATGCTTATGTGTAAATTTCACACAAGGAAACCTACTTTTCGATAGCCTACTGCAGTCATTAAATGCAAGTGCTATAACACTGTCAGTATGCCCAACAAAAAAATGTTGATGGCCGTTTGCAATCTCCATAGCAACAATAACAGCATGCACAGCGTAGACAACAACATCGTTTCCTCCACATTGATGACCAGCAGGATGCCACATTGCTTGATTCCTGGGAATAATTTAATACGAATAATTCCTACATATAAATTATTACTAGTTGAAAACTACGAGAAAATTTACAGAATTTTTCAAACTGAAATTAATTTGTTAGAATGGGTCTTGGACCCATTCCAGGACCCAGTCAGGAGTGGGCAATTACTATTTTGGGCGGGCCAGTTACATATAATGGACAACAGTCGTGGTTACTGGGCCGGAGGCTCAAAACTCAATATGAAAAACTATGAATAAAAAGCAGTTTATTTACAACATCTAGTTCAACAGCTAGGCTAACGTTTATATAACAATAAGGGGTCAATATCACATGATTTTCATCAATATTTCCACTGAAAATTCATATTCATAAAAACTATAGTCATAATTCGAGCAGACACAAATGGGCCGGATAAAACCTTTCGGTGGGCAGGATGCGGCCCGCATGGCAAAATTTGCTCACCCCTGCTATATATCATAACAGAATGGTTGGTCAGTCAAATAGTTGAAACATGTGCCTTGTAGTATTACAGGTTATAAATCATGTTACATCCATTACCGAGCCATATTTCTAATGGTTAGTGCTTTGACCAAACTATCATATACCCATACAATTTACAATTGACTTCCAAGTCCATGGCAAGCCATTCCTAAAATAAATGTGACATTTCACTCCCGGTAAAATGCTATTTACTATTTCATAAAAATATATATTCCAATGTAGCAATTCCTGAAACAATGTATGCAGAGAGATTCTCATACAATATTATTATGATTGTTTATTTACTTGTCAACAATCAAATCTGTGGTTTGTATGAAAAATATCAACAAAAACAGTTCTTCCACCAAATCACTAATTTAAAATTTGAATACTACCTATAGGCTTGGACATTAGGGCGAGGAGAGCCTATGCCCGATCCAAATCCTATGACATGTTTCATCTTCAATATAGGATCAGGTTGAAGACAAGTCATATCCTCAAAATTTTTATCTGTTGTGTGAAACCCTTGAAATGGTGATGTTTGTTTTGTACTCCTTGATGATCGAGGTGTTGCGCTACTCTTACTTGATCCTGTACCAAAAAGTCACAATAAGTGTATTAATTATCGTAGGTTGCACATCTTAGGATTGATTCCCATACCCACCACCTCACCTAGAATATGTTAACTTGGATAGGCAATGCCATACCCAGAAAATTCGAAAAATAGGTTCTCACATACCAAGCGCTAACTACTCAGGTTACACATCTTAGGATTGAATCCTGCACCCACCACCTCAACTAGAGTATATTAAATTGACTAGGCAATGCCATACCAGGAAACTTTGAAAGATTGGTTCTCACCTAATATTGTATCTATGAAAAGCAAAATGTGAAAAACAGTGAACACAGAGAACAACTAACGTGCGGATGTCTTGACGGTAGCTTTTTTCATCTTTGGATCAACAGTTGCAATGCTTCGTATTGTTGAACCCTTATTATTTTTGATAAAATGCCTGTGAACTTCAACATCTCGATTATCCACTCCATCAGTGAATATATGAATGTCACCGGTACCGGATTCAACGAGTGTAACATCATTGGGCTCAGTTCTGTATAATCATAAAAGAAAAAAATAAATAAAACCCAGACTGTTGAAAACTGCTAAAGAACAATGAATAAGATTTTATACGTTATCTACTATTAGTGAATCTCAATATATGCCAAGATCCTCAATTCTGCATCCTAATTATCATTACCACATCTTTTTTATCAGGATATTATTCTCTGGATTGTTTGATGAAGGTCTGGACCGTGGGCCAAAACTTTTGCCCACCTAGACTGGCAGGCCATGTAAGTAATACAAGTATGACGTAAATAGTTACATTTTATGCACACTATTTACAGTGTTACAAAAGAAAGAGTGGAAAACAATAAGCCTCATGCCAAAACTAAATTTAATCACAATCTCAACAAATTCCTTGAGCTATTTTTAGCTAAAACATCAAAATTTGGTTTTAGTTTGGTTGTGGCTGCATCAGACAGGCCAGATTGAATTATCCAACGAGCCTGGTCTGGAATCTGGTGTTTACCATGTTTTAGGTGGTGCCAGAATTATATTGAAGTTGAAATTTCTAAATAACAAGAGTCGAGAATAGGACTTTTATTAATGCTGGAAATCGAAAAAACTAATCAAATTTGTCTAAGCATGTTTGAGTCTCGACAAACAATTATTGGATACAGAATTTGTTTTTAAATGGCTCTGAGTTTTTGAAGAACAAAACTGTGTGCATTTACCCCTAAATTCAACAGATTGCTTAGCGCTGCACAATATTTGACATTGAAATTGAAATATTACTGGTGATAATTTGAGATGAAATTTGAAGTATCGAATTTATAGTACCCATCAGTGGAATTCAACATGCTCAGTCCAACAGGAGGCAACTCAGAGACAATCGGAACAGGTTTATTTTTTGGCTGTTTCTTGGGAACAGTAGCAACAGATATAGCATGTTGTGCTCTTGTATGGAAACCACCATGTCTCGATGCATCTACTGTTTTACCCTGTAAAATTGAAGGCAATAACAAGTTGAATATGATAATAAGATTTTGAACAGCTAACTCACCATCAAATGTTGGTTATTGGAAGGTATGTGAGCATAAATTTATTCCAGCTGTGCACAGATGCCCAACTATTTCAACTTGTTGTGATTTTATGGAATTATCATGAAATTGGGCTAATTACCAAAAGCGTCTGGATTGTCAAATCCATAGATACACTTTCATAATTGCAAACTTACATATTCCACTAGGATCCCAATTGCAAAAAAATTATATATCAAACAAGGCTTCAAAATAGGTCAATATATATACCAACCT
Source organism: Styela clava (assembly GCF_964204865.1). Lineage (NCBI taxonomy): Eukaryota > Metazoa > Chordata > Ascidiacea > Stolidobranchia > Styelidae > Styela > Styela clava. Next base: position 8,623,344 of record NC_135257.1, on the reverse strand, counting down.
CTTCTCTGCGAGGGCTATGTATCGTACCAGGCGGCCCATTTGTAACTCTTTTTGACTTTCGAGATTGTGATCTTTCTACCAATGGTTGTCTATCATTACGTTGAATAGAATCAAATGGAAGCAAACTTGGTTTTGTGGGAGAAGGTGCATCAGGTGAAGTTGGAAATCGTACAAGATCAAACACGTCATCCCATGACTATGAAATAAAAGTTTGAATTTATGTCACTAATGATTATAGTACATGAAATGGACAAGTGGAAAGTTTATCTACATACCGGTAGTTGTTGTTGGAGAAAAATTGCTTCAACTTCGACCACTGGAATGGACACTTTTAAAATTTCCGAAACCTACTTACTTTGGTACAGGTTTAGCAGAACAGACAGTAATTTTGTTCATTAGCACACATGTGTAAGATTTCAAATGAATGTATGATCATACATAAGGTGTTTACTGTTTACATGATGTTTATAGAGTATTCCAGTCGTCAGACAAGATTTTGATATTTTTTTTTAGAAACCTGGTTATATGAGCAAAGTTTTAAGTTAGTTTTGAGCAAAGTTAAATAAAAAAACGAGCGGTGCATGTGTATCAGATTTGTCAAAAGATACAAATTTAATTTCTATATATTTGTGCATTGCTCTCTTGCTATTTCCACTAACAACATGAAAATGACATCTCAGCTCACCTTATTTTTAGGAATGTGAAAATTCATATCTCTTGGCATTGGTGCAAGATTCTCTTCAGTTGATTTAATTCCAAGTTCTCGAGCATGTCGAAAACTTAATCTTGGGTCATATTCAATATCAGAAGTGAAGCAATTTTTAATCATCAAGTTCGCGCAGATACGCAGATTTTTCAAATGGGAATATTTCCTGGTAAAACAAATAATTATTGTTGATAATGTTATATCATCGTGAACATATTTGAACTGTGGTGAATAAATAAGATACCGTGCTGTGTTTGTTTCCTTAAAACACATGAGTTAATGAGCCATCTTTAGTAGATAACAGATAACGCATAAGAAACCATTTATTAACTACAATATCAGGTTTATATATTTCACTCCAAATATTAAGTAGCGTTTTTTCTTATATATCGGTGGATATCAGTAGCTGCTTATATAGGGCAATGCTCGGAGTGAAAGGAGTAAATTAAGACTAATGTCCAAAATATCCAAGAAATTAGATGATGAACAAGTTACCTGTTTATATAAACCGACAATATGTATTGCAAATCCAAGACAAGCATTGTCCATTTCTGAGCAAGAGGAGCAGCTCCTACCATATCTGCCTTTGCTCCTTGTGATGCACAATGTTCTACACTTCCTACAGCAGGAAAAAGGAGAATAAAAGAATTTCAGCCAGCCAAATATGGATTTGACAATTCAGAAAAAAATGTTGGAAAACATAATTACCGTACACTGTCTAAAATATGAAAAGTTTGATAAAGTGAATCTGCCAAGGACAACATCTTGCAAAAGTGGTACTAATTTTATAAACCATATCTTATAACCAATATAGAAATCAATTGATATGAACAGACCATAAGTATTAATCAAAGTTCTGATAGCATGCTAGAATTTACATATCATAACACCATGCTAATGAAATGAACAAGGTCATTCGGATGCACGTTAGTCGTACTCATTCATGTGATTTCTCTCTATAGTCTTATCCACGACCACGACGAAGCCTTAAAAATTAAAATGCGATTTTACCTTTGGCAGCATGACAAACAAAAGGAAACTGCAGCCAAGTAGAAGTACATTTAAATTCTTTGAATAAATTTGAAAATGAAATTCGAACAGTCAATCCTTCTTCTGTTGCTGCGTCAATATGAACAACAAAGTATCTTGTTGGTAGAGGCTAAAGGAAAAAATGTGAGAAAAAAATCAAAATTAGAAACAGTATACTTAATAACAGAGTGAAGAAATTTTGAAACGATTTTGTCACATGTGGGTATCTACAAATTGAGTCAGTGATCATCTACAATCCGCATTGTGATTTCAAATCCAGAGTGATTAATAAGGTAGGATGTGACAATATATTAAATGTATCTATTCTACAATTGAATGTTGACTTATTCAGGGCCTCATTCAATGCAAGAATATGTAGCATCATCTTAGAAAAATAATCGGGAAATACCTTGAACAAAATATAAAGATATCTTCCAGTAAGTCCAAGTGACTGTGTACTTGTACGTGGAATCTGAATATAGTTTGCTGCTGGTATTGAACCTAGAATCGCAAAGAGAAGAATATGTCATCATCAATATATATAAATATACAAACAACATCAAAGGCTCATAGCATAGTACAAAATTTCATAGCATGATTATTTAAATCTACAAACTAAAGAAGATATAAACGATTGTACATAAGTTTTGAATTGAAGAAACATGACCATGACAGAAATAAACTTCAGTAGATGTGAAATCCGAAACAACAAATGGGAAAACTTTGTTACAACTTCATTTCACTGAACAAGCATTTGAAATAAAAAAGTATCAACCTAGTATTCTGAAGACAGTGCATTTCAATTGTTTATCCATTACTGATGCAACATCTCCTTCCTTGCTGGATCTTTTCCAACTCTCTATTTTGAATTGCTTGAATATATTGACAAATGGATGTTGCCACACTAAAAATAAAAACAGTTTTTTCACAGAAAATGATAAATAGATAAGAATATGCCAATTTATTCTGAGGTCTGAAGGTTTAGGCGTAAAAACATGGTTAAAATGACTTGAAATTGTATAATAAAATAAAGTGCTAAATGATAAAAAAGCAATTAAAAACATTTTGCATTTGTCTATAAGACAATTCCACATTAATGCTAGGTAAATAGGGCAACTTTCTGGCTTATGTTCAAATAGCCTATATGTGGCTGTATCCAGGTATTTGATTCTGACCGCTTTGATTTGATATTTGATTCAAATAGAATCACATTATGCATTAGGCTTCTACCTTGCTCATGTTTAACTCTTTAAGATAAAAATTGTTAGTTTTTAGGTACAAGATAAAAATGAATGACATACTCATCCTTGAAGTATCCTGTGCAGAATTCATTTTTCATTCATAAAGAAGATGAGATTATCATTGAAGAAACTGAGATATGCCTCATCAGCCTTTTACAGTATTATTGCAGAATTTGTCTTCGTATATAAAACATTTAATCTATATAGGGTTGCAAATATAATATCAATAGGTAATCAGGTAACGTTATGTGAAGTGAATGGTTAGTAATGTGGCGGGGAATTCTGGAATTGAAGTAAGCTTTCATACAGATTAGAATTTGTTGGAAATTCTTTAGCTTTATTAAAATCTAGCTTCAATTACCTGTACCGGTACCGTACCTATTCCAGTATTCTATTTCTTCCGTGCTCAGGCTGTCAGGTGGCCAAGCTGCCAAGACATCAAGTGAATACTGCAAATTATAAAATTGCCTTTATCTATTTCTGTATTTGAATGTCTGTATGCAATTTATATTGCTCGGACGCAATTATTTTACCACTACGCCTATAACTTACGTTCATGTATCTATATTACAACGATTACCCAAATGATACTGTAAAAAAACGTTGATAATCCCTGGCCTAGTACAGTAGTAGCAGCCCTTGTAAACAATAAAAACGCACTCACTCCAAATCAAAATTACCGCTCGAACGACCAATGTCGGCTACGGAGCGTGACAAACCGTCACAAGCTCATGGTATAGTCCGGCCAACGACTAACGAGTCCGGCAGAATCGTGGTCGAAGGTTGTTTTGAGACATAAAGTTATTTTTATTGTTCAGATATAATGTCGATGACATAGGTGGGTGTGGAGTATACATTGTTGAGCAATTTTTTCTAAGTGGATTTTATAGCGCTACGGAAGTATTCGTACCAGGATGACGCACATCCTGAACCCTAACCTGTTACACATACAATGTTCAGGTTGTGCGCCATCTTGGTACGAATACTTCGGGAGCACCTTTTTTTGTTAAAAACAATTATTTCATAACTACATGGGTTAGTTTTGAATACATAGGCAAATTAAATCTCCTTACAATGTCCGAAATTCAATTTTAGTACAATAAATAATAGTCAATTTCACTAATAAAAGCCAAGATCCATCGACAGCATCTAGCCCATATATGGGCAAACTACGGCCCGCGGGCCAGATGCTGATGCTGCCACAACCAAATTGAAACCAAATTATTTTGATGTTAAGCTAAAAATAACTCAAGAAATTTGTTGAGATTAAGATTAAATTTAGTTTAGGCACTATGCTCATTGTCTTCCACTTTTACATTTGTAACACTGGAAATATTGTTCATAAATGTAACTTTTTACGTCACACTTGGCCCGCCAGTCTCATTGGGCAAAAATTTTGGCCCCCGGTCCAAAATCCGTGCCCACCCTTGATCTAGCCACTTTTTTTGCACTCTTCAAACTACATTTGTGTTGCCGCGGGCATTTCGTTTTCCTGCTCAAAGCTTCGAGACTTGGGAAATATTTTGTAAGTTGAAATGGATTGGAATATTCGACCTCGTCTTTCGCTCCAAACAAGGCCATGTAAAACCGTCAACTGGTATCAAACAATGTGTAACGAGTTTTCGTTTGTAAGAACCGGAACCTTTCAGGTTCATCATTGACTTTGGCCAAATTGATATATCCTTGTGGAGATAGAGGGTATGCGTATTGGAAACGAGATGTGCACCTGTTATGCCAACATAGTTGAGTCAAACATTTTGATCACTAGTACATCACATACATTTTTCCGAGTGCTTAGGTTGTACGTGGTAACGCATACATTTTTGCGCACATGCATCAAATTCCACTTGTTCATTGACCTATTGGGTTTTGACGAGCTTGTGTATAGTTTCATCCTATAGATCAGGGCTACTCAACTGGCGGACCGCGGTCCGAATCCGGACCTTTCGAGTATTGGATTTGGACTGCATCTAATTATTTATTTTGGATCATTAGCCCCACTTTTTGAATTTCCTATTATAAAATGACTTTCAGAGTTTTGAATATATACGAAAAGAACTATAACACCATAATACAACATAATACAACTTGCATCTAACAGACAGACAAACAGACAAAGATCGATAAACAAGATCGACAAGTAATGATATTTTTTACATCATGCACTCGTCTATTACTGAATCTGTGATAATATTATTTTTCGTCCTTGGTATTCATTTTTGATCCCGGTCTGTGTCCAATAACAAAAAATATGCTTTTCGTGAACATTTTTCCATTGGACATGTCCGGCTTCAACCAACACATGACCTCTCTAAATCCTAAATTGCCCTTAGTAACTTTCATAATGCCATTAAATTGCCGACTCGTTTACTTTTTTCCTCGTATTTATTTTTTATATATTTATATTTAATCTCATTTGTATCCACCTATGATGAACTTATATATAGCACATACACAAGGGTCGGGAGCCTAGATGACTTTAATCGGTCTTGCACACCGACCCACACAGAGCAATAATCAATTACTGTGGAATATTTTCGTTATTGTATTATGTTTATATTAGTGTTGATTTTGTTTTTGTGGCAATAAAAATCTCTCTCTCTCTCTAATAAACAATTTTAATTTGCTACTAATTTTTTATTTATAATATTCATTTAATTTTCTTGACTTTTTTTTATTTTTTTATTTATAATATTCATTTAATTTTCTTGACTGTTCCGTGTAAATTTCTCGGTGAGAAATACCCGATTTATTTATGTTTTTGTGCTCACGATGTTAATTTGTGACTTCATTGCATAAAAATGAATGCGTTTGCTAGCATTTATAAATTAAATGCAACTTCCCATGCTGTTCTTTGTTGTAAACTGCTTGTCTGATTTTGTTCAGGCGTAACGTTACAGAAATACATTTGTGTTAGTGTGCAGCAGGACTTTTAAACTGCGTAGAAACCTATGGTTACTGATTTTCCGGCGAATCCCCTATGTCAAAATTTTTGCATCGGGATTTAACCGGTTCACTTGTGTTGTAAAATGAATGCAACCTTTCATGCTTTGTCGTTGTAAACCTATGGTTATTGATTTTCAGGGAATCCCCTTCTATCCATTTTTGCATCAAGATTTTTGAAGCATGTTTTATAGCAAGTTTGCAACTTTCGTTAGTGGGAAGCAAGCGTTCAGTATGTTCATTTTTATACAAAACTAAAGCATTTATATAGTTACCAGGTGTGCTCTACGAAACTCATTTTCTAGGCGTTTTCAGGGCCTCGTCTCGCGACCTATTACTGTTATCACCGTTTGGTATTGCCGAAATATATAAGTGAAATATTTTAATAGAGATAGGTAGGTATAAGATATTGTATTAAAAAGCAGAACCACTCCAATTTTTAAATAAGCATTTTGCGCAGTCGCAATTTCAACATTTCCTCGTCGTTTACCGTCGTTTTTTTTTGCAGGACATGAAAGAGAATGATTGTTATCGATATCCTCTAGGACAGGATATCTATAACAATCCTTCTACTCATGCGGGCCGTAATATTAACTAAAACGACTTCGCGGAACCGGCAACAAAACATTTTTATCGATTCAATAAAGAATACGAGATGACCAGTTTATTCTTTTTTCTGGCTTTGTGGGAGATCTCGGCGCATTTTAAATAGGGCTCCCCAGCAACGTATCGTCGTGTTTATGATTATTGCCTGACAAAGCAACGTGAAGCTGATTTCTCGCAAATAGCAAAAAACTTCGCGGATCAGTGGTTAGCGACAGATGCTTGTGAGAGAAGATTTTGAGAAACCAATAGATGTCACAAATTCAGAGCACTATGACAAAAAGAAAAATGGAATTGAAACAAAATTAGCCGAAGCCGAAACTTTTCCAGTCTTCCGAAAACAGAACTGAATGCACCGATGATCTGGCCCGCGACGTTAATTCTTATTATGCAGAAATCAGCTAACCAATTCCCCGAAATCGAACTCTGGAAGCATGATATTATAACGGATAATGAAGCAGCGAAACTGAAGAAGAGCGCTCGCTGCGGATTCGAGCCTGCGACCCCCGGATGACAAAAATACCAATCGACGAAACGAAAGAAAACTCCGGCAGATTAGGGGCCTTTTTGGGTCCAATCTTGTTTTCAGACATGAAGTTTTTTTTATTTGTAAATATTCATCTTGGGGTCATTGCCCATCATTTCTACATGGGTGTGAAGTTTGCAGCCTTGAGCAATTTTTTTACGGCTCGATATTTATATTGGTGTTTTTCGTCAAATCTGTGCACCATAACGGCGCACAACCTGAACCCTAATCTGGTACACATACTGAATTCAGGTTGTGCGCCATCTTGGTGCACCCTGTTATAAACTAAAATAGGCGACCGTGCTTCGCTTGCCTGTTGTCATGCTGATTCTCGGATTCAGCTAAAACAAAAAATGTAAGAAAACGGGTTTTAGATTTTATGATTTCATTAATATACTCGACAATGAATGATATACGGGTGGTAAAATGCCAAGTTATTCCAACAACATGATCATGTTTTGCAACTTACAACCAATATTTTGTATGTAAATTTGTTTGAATTTGTTTGCCCCAAAAAATCCAACTACAAATATCAAAAAGTGAAGCTAAAAAAGTTACACTACATCATAGTCAAATGTGCTGTATTCACGATAGATAACAAGTTTACCAAAAAGCATTATATGTAAAATGATTTTATGTGTTTGTTTCGGAAGTTTGATGATAGAATCAATTGTGGTTGTTAGGGATGTTTCAAAAAAAGGTTGAATGGAAAAAAGTTTTCACAAAATGTCAAGGTTTGAGAGTAGTAGAGAAGTAGAAAAAATACTACCATGTTTCTTCATTTGATACCCATGCCACAGAACTTCTCCGATAAATATACGCAGCAATTGCGAGAGGCAGAAATGCCAAGATGGGATTTCATCGCATTGCAAACCAATATTAGCGATTCTTAGATATATTCGCGCATTCCCATCTGAACTGCGTGGAATAGATTATACCCATCTACACACCTGAAAAACTATGTCAGATGAGCGTCATGTCATCGATTATCAGTTAAGGAATAGTGTAATGGGGAAAAAACATATAAGACATAACTTTCAGTAATATGCAATCAAATAATCTTATTGTAGAATATATATTTAAAAACATTTCGTCACACCAACTGCAGTCCGAAACTTTTTCGGCTGAGCTTAGATACCAATTGGCACTCATGTGAATTGGTGAGGGGAAGGTTTCATAGTGAAACGCCATGGGATGGAGCAGATAATATGAGTATCCATCATCCAACTGTCATTTGAGTGGGTTCTGCCGTTTTTATTGCAGATAATACGGATCTTTTTGTATTAAAGATTTACTGGCATCACCGATTTAAGAATGTCAAATGATGGATATATATCAATAAACCAGTGGAAAACCAACACGCAATATTACAAAACTTACTTCCAACACGCGGTTTAAATGAATGTGACTATATAATTCGGCATTGTAAAAACGCTAAAACTATTATTCTTTAGATTCATAGTAATCAGAAATATTACAATCAGCCTTTTTTCAGTTCATGCGGTTGTGTATATGACAAAAATGCAATATAATTTATAGAAACAGGACAAATGTCTGAGAAAATGAGGAAGTAAATTTTATTTGGAACAACATGAGTGTTTTTCGACATATAAAAATACCACTAAATATTGACTAAATATTTTCTGAATCAAATATGCTGTGTAGCCTATATAGCAGTATAAGTGTGCTGAATACTCATGAATCGTCATTAAATTTATTATAAATCTTCCATATAAGCATGAAAATACCCTATCGTCGTTTGTGGAATACCTTCCTAGGTCTAGCCTGCCATGAAGTTACCGCACCGTACATATTTAACCGTATATATATACTACATTTAAAACAACGTTATATGAGCTAGCGCTCAACTCAAATTACCATCCGTGGTAAGAATCTACGAGTGTTTAATAGCTTACTTATACTTTTTAACACCGTCTTAGCATAACTTAACTAATAATAACTGAAAAAGACTATGGAAAGGCTACCCAACTCAACGCAAGTGGGTGCAGTACAAACTGAGATTCATCCGACCGCCTACAGCTGATAAAACTGTAATTGTTACGTCATGCAGAAGCATTCTTCGGCCAATGTTGCCGGAAAAGCAGAGAATATAGGACAGATGGTAGCACATATTTCTTGTAGTAAAAGCGTTTTTTTTCGTAAAACGTTCAATTTTTGGATATGGGAACAAGGTATTATTTATTACTAAATTTCCAAGGAACATTTTAAAATTAGTTATAAGTAGTTCCCTACATAGATATTAGAACCTCGGGCGTTGCTGCTCGATAACCAGCCTTTGGCTCCCGGTGACTTCCTTTTCCCAGTTTTTTCGAATATGAAAAATTATTGAATGCTTGTTGGAAAATTTAAAGTTGACTTGATTTGATGAAAAATATTAGGTATCCTAACGTTATGTTGTTTTAAATAGATTTCATTTTAGTGTAAACTGCAAAAATATGGCATTATGCTCAGTAACTGAAAGAAAACGGTACCACAAGCACCGAAAAAGAAAAGCAAATTCAATTCCCAAGCATGATTAGGTAAAATATAAGTCCAATCAACTTTCCATTCCATTTGATTTGAATAAATTGTATGTCTTGAGATTGTAGATGGGATACGGATTTTATAAATAAATTAACGTAATCGCACTTTTGCGCTGAACAATATCCATGTACGGTTCAATGCAATTGCACTTTTTGTGAGCTGTTGTGTTTTTTTTCGCGAGCAATAACAAGAAATTGTTTCATTTTCGAGGGGAACATGATTGTGGCGTATGGAATCCACTCGCTCAGCGAGGCGCAATTCTTACCACTTCATGGCAGCTCCTGCCACGAACGTACCGCGGCGTCTCTTAGGATTTACAGGATAGGATTTACATATTTATCCCGGGTGAGAGGAAAGCCGATAAGACGGCTTATTCATATGGCGAACCACGGCCTCTCGTCCGGTTACCATTCCAAGTAGGGGTATGGGATTAGATATATTTGTTTTCGGAAGAATGGACTTGGTGGTGGAGGAAGCCGTAACCGACCAGCGGTTACGTGAACCACCCAACGACGGCGAGGAGTCCAGCAATCCTCTCGCACATAACCATCTCTGCATGGGATTCGAACCTGCGAACCCACGCAGAGTAATTAGAGGTGCGGTGGCGAGCGTATTCCTAACCGTATATTTTAGTTTAAACCTAACCCCAAATACATTAAAACTGTATTCATAAGAAAAGCGTTCTAACTTACCCAATATTTATCATCATAAGGGGCAACCCTGCTATTACAGCCGACTTGCCGTGGTTACGGCAGCAAAATTGGTGGTATTCGATTTGCTGCCCCTCGCTATTGGTTTGTGGCAACTAAAAAGTCAGTCGCCGCTGGTTTAGCCCATTGAGGTGTATGTAACTAGAGATCGCATAGAAGTTTAGCCATACACCTCAATGGGTTTAGCACTGATGGGGTTTAGTCATAGAGGTGCGGCAGCTCTAGATGCCACAAAATACTTAAAACTGCACTTGCGCTCCGCATATGCCATAGGCATAGATAGATAGACCAATGACATTAAACAACATGATGCGCAACTCCGGCATTTTTGGCCGAAGATCGTATCTGATAGCACGCTCCAATGCACATACTTGACGAGACGAAAACGAGCGGATGTGTGCTGCTTTCAAGGCATAGCACGAATGATGTTCGTGCCTGCTTTGACAGTTGTTGTCGATTTTAATGGTATTTTGGAAGGTTGAGGTAAAAAGAAATTGGAAAAAGGTAAGGTAAATACCATTGTTGTATATCACACCCGGGCATCGCACTGTTAAGTACATGTGGGAAAACCAGCTTTTGTCAAATTCTACGAAGTTATTAATTCAGTACGGTACGTAGTTGCCCATTTGCCGAAATTGCATATTCAGTTACCCCTTATGGTTTCAAATAGTTCATGCACCTTCATTTAGATTTTTTTTAATCAGTGAGGATATATACTCATCGCTGTAACTTACTATTGCTCATTCACTTTTATTTGCGTATTGAATCAAAGGGTTAACAAGTTCACCTAACATTCAATCATACCGGACTATATTGTATAGTCTGATCTCTCAAGTATTTGGAGCCACGAATGCTTGTAATTTTCTGACTAAACCCTTTATTAATTGGTTTATATACCAAATTCAGTAAAACATTTTTTACATAAAACATGAGATATTGGATTTATTATCTTTTTCATTCTAAATCATATAGACTGCTTTATTTATTCTTAACGAAGATTAATAAATCTCCTCTCTTTCTTCAGATGTGGAAGTTGTGGACAAACCTGTCTAAGCATTGTGAGACTCCTGTAGCACAAGAAGCAACAGCAAAAATAGTAAGTTTATCAATCAAAAAATTAAGCCGACATAAAGCAAAACTTTCAACTATTCGTCTAACCTCAATTTCATATTATTTATTCACAGGACAACTAGCAGAGGAGAGATATCAGAAGTCTGGCGACATATCAGTGACAGTGTGATTCCAAGGAATATAATTAGAGTACTCCATAAATGTTTGCAATAGAAGAACAACCTATAGAGGCATGCAAACACATTTGACCCTCCGGTAGAGTTGTGTATGGCCCCCATATCTTGCAGGGCTTGAGGAAATAACTAAAAATTCCAAAGCGTAAAATTCCATAAGCGGTTTTGTTTGTAAAAGGGCACAAAACACGTCAGACATACTTAAAACAGCTTTGGAAAATGAGGATTACGGGTCACTCACTACACCTGTGTTATATTTGGTTCATCAACTTTTGGTAGTACTATAGAAGAAATTCAGGAAAGGGTATAGTCATGATACACGATAAAATACTGTTATATATTTTAGCCAACTTTAATCTAGACCAGGGATGTCAAACTCGCGGTCCCAGAGAACTTCCAGTGCGGCCCTCGAACGCCTAACAATAATTCTAATAGTATTTTGGAAGTTTTTTTTATCTAAATGTAATAGATTTTTCAAACCTTTTAAAGTGAAATTGATTATTCACACAGAAAACAATTTACTGAAAGTAGTTTTGGAAAATCAATTTTTTTTGTTCACATTTTGACCCAATTAAGAATACACATCAAGCTAGCAAAAGAATACTTGAATAAAACACTTGAGTGAATAAATTAAACGCAAGTACATGAAGAAGGTGGCAAGGTTTTCGAAGAAAATAGGAGTTGCAATATTTCTGCATTTCAAAAAATTCTGAAGCAAAGAAGAATTCTGTTTAATTTGTCATATTTCCATCAGTACAATGAAAAAACACAATAAGCTCAGCAGTCAATATGACAAATTCGAAGAGCAACTTCGAACAGAAAGTTTCCATGTGTTTGTATATTAATATAATTATACAACGACTTAGTTATTAAAAATCAATAATAATTCGAGCAATCCTATGCCACGCAATGTGGCGCGAAATGTCTTGTCGGAAAAATCTGTCATTTGTTTTTTTACTGATCTATACATGAAATGATAAAAGTAACTTTTTTTGCATTACTGGAATTATTTAAGCATTCGCAAAGATCCAGATTAACCCATGATCATGTGACCTCGTGAGTTAGAGTTGGTACTATAAAATCATTTCAGCCTGGCCTTAGTATGCTGGTGACACATAAAAGATGCCAAACGTCAGGACAAATGTAATTAAAAAGACATTGAGTTTATACTGTAGTATTTTTGTCAATTTTAGGTCCATATATTTCGATTAAGTGTATGTATTATTCTTTCCTTATCCAAAGCTTGTTCAAAAATGATTTTGATGGTTGTACATAGAATTTTATGATCTTTTGTAAAAAATACAGTAACTTGCAATAATAGTGGAATGCAAATATTAATATGTAATTGCATTTGAAATTGAAGAAACTAATAAAACTTAATTCAACTGTTTAGTTGCATCCCAATGTATGTCACAAACTGAAACTATCTTTCAAGTATACATTATCAAAAACTGTTTGCGGCCCTTTATACAATTTTCAAAATGCAATGCGGCTCTCGAAAACCCATGTGTTTGACACCACTAATCTACTCTACACGATTCAAGCATTGCTTTGGGAAATAATATCACTTTAAATAAATTGAAAAAAATCTCGCTATATTAAATACAAAATCGTTGCTATCATAAAGGTAAACCAATTCACCCACCCGGAATATATTGGCCCTCACAAAGCAATGGGGGCAAAATTGGGAGTTTATGAGCTATGAACTTTTGTTCTTTTCTTTGTCTTGAACTTTCCATACTCCACAGCCCCTATTATTATTTTTTTTAATTTTAATTACCATGTGATGGTCATATACATCTTTAACTTGTATTTTCTGTCATGGTGTATTATCTCAATGTGTCAAACTTTTAATTAGTGTGCATATTTTGCTTCCAGATGACATAAATGTATTGTCTTGTTTATTACCTCATCTTCGAGTATTGACAAGGAAAAGGTGCCAGTAAATTACGTAAAAATTTTTTTAACTCTTTATTATAATCAGAATTCACAATTAATAGAAATTATAAACAGCCAACAATCAATGAGAATTATATGCGAAATCCCTCAGAATAAATTTTCTCCTAAAATCGGAGGAAGGCAAAACATATAGGTAGTTCCCATTCACACAAGTCTTTCAAGAGGACTTGCTCGAGCCAAACTAAATGAGCATTGTCAGGTGATCGGTAAGGCTGAAAGTTGAATTTAGCCCTGCAACCTCCTGCATCGAAGATAATATTAATTAGTGAGCTATGAGCTAAATTCAGACACAAACCTATCTACGGTGCATTATGTACCAGAAATGTTACCTACGATTAGCTGAATATGTAATATGTCTAAGAAATTCACCTACTAAAACAAGCAGTTCGATAGGTGCAAACATTGTGTTATGGAATTGTATCACAGCACCGTAAAAAGAAGTAAAAACAGTTTTGCTGTTTTGTATGACACCCTCTTTAAATGAAATTTCAATGTTCAAGCGCAAACATTAAAATTATTAACTTTGAACTTTGTCATTATCTGCAAAATGTTCCAAACATATCTTTACGCTATCGCGTTTGTAATCTTCTCTGATAAAAAAAAACGTCTATGATGTGCAGAATTACTCTTCGCAGCTTGTCTGCAATTCCAGCTTTCCAAGTGAGCAAAACTTCTTAGATATAAGGATTATTTTCTCTTGTTACAGGCGCAAAAAGGCAGGTAGGGGAAAGTGGGGAAGGTTGGGACACTTTTTTTCTTTTGCATATTTTGAGCCGTTAATTCTGCATATTCTCTTAAGTTTGCGGGACTAATGCATAAAGGGGTAAATGTAGTTTTTATTCAGCAACAAAGAAATTCCCTTGCGACACACATCTTACTACCAAAATGCTTTGAAAAACGTCTGTTAAGTGTCCCACTGTACCCCACTTGTGGGGCACAATCGGACAGACCCTGAGGCACAATGGGTCAGTCTGTCAAAATTCAACGAAGTATGCCCTTAAAAATAAGCAATTAATCAGCATAATCGTCTAAAGTACGGGGGGACTTCGAATTTGAAGATTTAATATTTTTAAAACCAATGTTCAACTGAAATTGTTCAGATATTTTGACAAAACATTTTGCAAAAAAATTTGATTATTTCCTTCCTCGAATCTAAATCTGGAAATATTATTGATTCTCGAATATATTCCATATTGGGCCATGGGTCGAAAGAAACCATTATATTACACAAGATATAACGCATCTCTAAGTCTCTAAGCACTTATTGTATCAAACACTGTCGAATTGTGCCCTGTAAAGCATGTCCCACTGAACCCCGGTCCATTGTTCCCCATAGGAAACAAATATTTTCAGACCATCCCACGGCAAAATTCGGAAGGCACAGCCACTCGCTAACGTTAGGAATATTTCACAGTGGACTGACGCTAAAGAATATCAGACGATGGTTTGTCTCGTTGGAAAGGCTAGACTAAAAAAAAAGAAAAAACTGGAACGGTGAAATTTTTTTTCAACCTTCCAAAACCAATTTCACCCCATAGCTTGCGCCGCTCTACCCGTCCGTTGTCCGTTCGCGGGGACGTTGTAACTCACCGAAGGGCGGATTGGAACATCGAGCCGCGGACAGGATTGCGGATATAGTATCAGTGTGATAGCTGATTTTCCACTGTGCCCCATGTCCCAACGTACCCCACCTTCCCCTACTACACGTAAAGAAAACGCCGAGTAGCAAAGGCGAGCGGAAAACGGTCGCGAAAGGCGACGAGAAATATGTGCATTGGAGCGTATCATGAAATACAATCTTTTGCCTGTAGCCTTATGGAGTGACGTCAGAGTTGCCTATCATGTTGTTTAATGTCATTGGATAGACTGAAAGAGGAAGTCAAGCAGACAAGTCTATGCAACGAATCGGTCGTTTTCGAATTGTTTTGATACGGTACCGGTACTACAGTACTATGTTGTTTTTGAAAGTTGACCACCGAAAACTTATATTAATGAATAATTTTTTCTTACTATGGTAGCACATCCTTTAATACCGGTACCGTTAGTGCTCCTAGAGTGGGTTGGGTACGGTACCGTACTGGTACGGTAATGTAAAGGTCAATGTAAAATAATATAGAATGTTTTATTTTACAGACGATTTTTATTTTACAATTTGCAGTCCAGTTAATCGGTAAATACTGAAAACCAACAAATTCACCTACCATAGCTGCTGCACTGACTCAAAGCTTCCTTACATGTGACAATGTGTTTGTGATTCAACTCAACCATCGAAGTCGGAAGAAAATGACTCTAGTTCAGGATTTCTGTGATCGCTATTATGCAGTAGCGAGATATTTACCTCCTGTCGGATTTCTCTTGGCTCCAAGACAGCCAATAAACAATACTCTTTCTATGAGGCGGAGAACTTTTTTTTCATTGATGAACTTGGCGTGGGCAGCAAGGTCAAGGATTCCTGTTATTATATCATCAATATTTCTTTTGTTTAATCTTCCAATGATTCGTGTGGAAATAAACATTAATGTTCGCTAGTGCAATGACATAAGTACATAGGGGGAAATTGGATGGAAAAACAAAGAGCCAGCATTTCTGCTGTTGAATACCACTGTACATAAATATGACATATAGTCACTAATTTTTATGATCCAGCTATGAATAGGTATAATATAAAATATCCACTCTTCTGCTGTATTATGGGCCTCTATAATTCTGATCCAAAAGCAGGGAAATTCTGGCTGTACCCACAGCTTGTCATCTTCGCAAACATAGAATACATCATATGTAGGGATGGGCAATATAGAATACCGAATCCGGAGGATTCGAATCCCAAAGTATTCGAATCCAACGGGATTCGATAACAGGATTCGGTTTCCGCCACTCCGGCGCCAAGAGTCAATTTTTGTATTTCGGGTTCCTAATTTATCAGACGAGCGTTTTTTCTCGCGTGGAAATCTCACGAGCGTTTTTTCTCGCCTGGAAATCTCTCTCGTTTAATATAACTTGCGTCTGCTCGTAAAATCGGTAAACATCAAACACTGTTATCTCAATCGGCATATTCAGGACAAGAAGTCGGCGAAATATACCTCACGGCGAAGACTCGTTATTGCACCATTTTTGCGTTTTACTGATTTGCTAATAGCCAACGTATAATATTAATAAATATTTGTGCCGACTTACTAGCAATATTCCGATAATCTGATTGCAACAATCTTTAATTGTTTACAGATGTACCTTCACTACCTTGCTTCATTTTACATTAAATTATATCTCGCGACTTGCGAGTTTTCCCAAAAAATAATGCATGTAAACCAAAAGCCAGGCGTTAAATGTTATAACATTGCTTTCGAATAATTTAGATCAAATATTATTTACGAATTGTATTACACCATTTTCCGAAATACAAAAGTTATATCGCAATACGCGAAAATCTGTCACATTTAAATTTCACTCTCAAAACAATACATTTTTTTCGGTCCGTTCCTATCGTTTAAGATAGACGCACGTTTGATCTGATAAATTTTAAAAAAAGTTGCCGCATCTGGCTAAGATAGTGACGTATTGAGTTTAATTAGGGCCAAGTCTGTGTAGATAATGATATGTAACGATAATCATAGAAAATGAATTCGTCTTTAAAAGTTATTACCTAATAACTAAGTACACCATTTTCCGAATTTCGCAATACGCGAAAATCTGTCACATTTGAATTTCACTTTCAAAAGATTACATATTTTTCCGCCCGTTCCTACCGTTCAAGATAGACGCACGTTTGATCGAGTGTCTGTAGTATTTCAGTCGCCGATAAACTTAAAAAAAAGTTGCCGCATCTGGCGAAGATAGTGACGTATTGAGTTTAAATAAGGCCAAGTCTGGGTAGATAATGCTATGTAATGATAATCACAGAAAAGGAATTAGTCTTTAGATGTTATTACCTAATAACTAACTACGAAATCGCGTTTACGGGAGCTTTGTTTTGCAAGTCTTGCTCGCACAGAAATAAAAAGTTGATTTTGATTGATAGTGGTTAAATTTAATATTTTACAACGGCCGAATAGATTGCAGTGGCCACACGCTGGTCCTACACCTGATTATTCTCAGCGGGTATGTTTTAGTATACTCGGCAGACTAACATTGAAAATTATTTAACGCCGTTTCATAATTTTGTATTTAACCGCTTACTGTTAAAGTGTATAAAGCGTGTCTTAATTTAGCATTTCAGTATTTAGGGATTATTGGAACATTTGAAGGCAAAAAATATTGTAATTTTCCTAAATTTTATTGTCCTGGGAAATGCTTGTTTAGTATCATATGAAATCCAATGTTCAGGACATTTCCAAATAAATTATACATTTATAGTAATACATTTACAATTTTTTAACATCTAAATCCAGCATTGTGGGAATTCCCACTATTTGAATAAGTATGAAAATAGAATAGGATTCGGTATTCTGGATTCGATTTAACTATTCTAGAATATTCTAGAATAGTAAATTATTCTACATTGCCCATCCCTAATCATATGGTAGTGTGAAAGTTTGAATGGACTTAGCCAATCTTATGGTTTGTACTGTCATTAATGAACGATATGATATGTATGGTTTTACTTATGAATAGGCAGTGGGTGATACATGTTTTCATTTGTTGTTTGTCAAATATATAATACAATTTTTCTTTTGGATATAAAACTAGTTACCACCCCTGTTGCAGTCGAGGCTGAATATATATTTGCTGCCCAATGCTCTACTCCTGTTGATGGTGGATGAGATTTCAACAGAAATCATCTGAGTGTTAGGAAAGCATATTTCTTCCTAATGAGTGGGCCAATTGTCAAAAGTTGTTATCATAGTAGTCAAGTTCATAAAGAGTTGCAATAATCATTTATAATTAATTAAGAATACAATTACAATAAGGTAATTAGCGATATTACAATGGACAACAGTAAATATATATATTTATACCCCTGCAAATAAATATATTTACTGTTTATGCAAAAACCAAGATAATAATCATGTCAATACCTAATATCAGATATATAGCTTTTATTTGAATGTTTTTTAAGAAAGCTTGTAATATGTTTATAAAATCTTGTCATTGCCATTTATCTGGTCATTGTTTCATGCAACAAGTTTTACCCAATTCTGGTACCACTCTAGTCCTATTCTCTTCCATATTGAAAGTTTGACCCGCAGATATGTTAATATTCACTCAATTTTCCATCTCTCATTATGCTGCTGTATCTTTTGCATAGTTGGTCTTTGATATAATGAAATGTAAAGCTGTAATTCCTGTTGTCAAACATGAAACAGATACGTTCTTCTTCATGAATGATTGGGTGAAGCTGGCATTTAGTTTCCAACATTATATTTTTCATTTGTGTGTGCAAATTACTTTAAATTCAAGAATTATTGTAAAATTGAATAAACTGAGACCATATTGCTTCTGATGCTGGTAGGGGGATGTTTAGATTCTGGGTACAAAATCAGAATCATACAGTCTATAAAGTACATATTTTGGTACTCCCATAGTATGTGTATCAGGTTAGGCCATAATTTTAGGTACAAATACTATGGGAGTCCCGAACTTGTAATAGACGGAAAATGGTACGCATACTACGTTCCGGTGTCCGCCATCTTGGTTCACATGCTTCGGGAGTACCCATATTTCTGATGATCTATTGCATCACACAAAATTTTGTTTCAAGGGTAGATAGATGAAGTAGTGGTTACTTCTAACCTTATTCTCTATCAAGAATTATCATTTTACTGAATCTGGCTAGCTAAACATGTCTGATCATTGTTACTATTGAACAACATTAACAATGCTTTCAAAAAATATTGGATTTATTTTGAATAAAACGGTTATAAAACACAAGCTTACAGATCATAAAAACAAGATTTAAAACTGCAAATATAGTGTGTTAGCAATCATGGCAGGTTATCAGTAATGAGGCTAAAAACAGATCGCCCAAAGTTTTACGAGTAATTGCAACAGAAATTGTACATTCAAAAGGCATGGGTTCTGCCCAACTTCAGCTTGTTTGCCAGACGCTGCTTTGCAGTTGCCATACCTTTTTTAGGCTTTCTAACAATATTCCTGACTGGAGGATGACAAGCACCTTTCGTTTGCAACAACTTTGGCTTGTCTGACTCATTATGTGTTGAAGTCATCTGTGGCATTAAAAGCGAAAGACCGCCAGTATTATTGATATGACGTGGTGCTAGTGAAACATGCTTCTTCCGTGCTATTTTTGGTATTTCTGCTTCTTCATCTTTCATTAATGCATCAGGGTCAACAAAATCTGCATCAAGGTTTTTTTTCTTATCGTGCCGTCTTCTTTCTTTTTCCGTCAAGACACAATCCTCTTCCTCATTTGCTTCTTCTTTGTGGGGTTGCTCGATTTCAGATAAAATATTTTTCGGCAAATCTTCTGTTGTAAGTTGCGGATTCGATACATGAACGACTGACTTAGACCTCTGCCTTTTTTTAGTCGAAAAATGCAATGCAGGTTTTGGAAAGGTCAAGGATGGCAAGTGCCCTTCGGACTCTCCAGTAGAAGCAGGATGTGACCCATGCTGTCTTGACGTTGAAGATGGATTAAATTGTTTACTTGTTAGCCCTTCACCTGGACTAGACTTCTTCTGTTCATTAAGTTCAACTGACACAACATCAAGCAATGACTGCAAGCCAAGACTGAAAAAAGTTTTTTTCGGCAAATTTGAAGGTGGATTGCAAGGTTTTCCAGTCATCCATGATTCGATTTCATTCTTTTTGCTCACATCTTCTTTTACTGGATGCTGCTTTAAATCATTTGAGTTAGTTTCAACCGCATCATTGCCTTTTGAAGCCACTGTGCTCCAACTTCGACGAATATTAGGAAATACTTGAGGGTTAGAATCTCCGGAGTCTTTAATTTCATTTGTTTTGGTTACAGACTTTTGCTTTCCAACCGAAAGTCTCAATGTGAGGGGTTTGTGATTTTCAGAACTTGATGAATAATACTGTGACTGTGCAACATGATTATTATCAACAGTGTCCATGTGCTCAGAGGTATTGGTGTCTTGCTGGTCACTGTTTTCTACAACTTCAGCTGAAACCCGTTGTTTTGATATTATCAAGGGTTTTATAATGTTCTCTTTCAATTCCAGGGGCTCATGCGGAATGGTTTTCATTACAGCCTCTTCAACAATGCATTCGGCCACTTTAGAGCTTAATACTTTGCCAAGTGATAACTTTAACTTAATTCCTGTTTTGCTGGCCTGTTTTGTATATTTTTTGGGTGTATCTCGCAATTTTATTTCAGGAATGGAAGGATACTGGGTATCTGATAATTCTTCATCACTGATGTTTACAATATCCACATTCTCACCTGTTTCAAGTTTCTCTTGTTTGATTTCGACATCACCAGAAGATGTTATCTTGGGCAGTTTTTTTGATTTGCGTACATTTTTTATCTTTACCCTAAGCCTTTTTTTGGGGGGCTCTTTTTTTACAGATATGGGTGAAGGCGAATGTCTTCGAACTCTATTTCTAATTCTTGTTGATGTTCTAGTAGCAGTTATTTTCAATTCTTCAGCATCAGTAATAGTTTTGCTTTCATCAGAATTTGCCTGTCAAAAAAAGCAATCGTAGTGAGAATATAATTTTTATGCACGTATATTGAAAGATTGTTTGGAATGAAAATATTCATAAATATGCCACACACCATGAATGATGATTCAACATATTCTGACATTGCATTTCAACTACTTTGGGTCAATTGTTTCATTCTTTCATAATACCTGTGATGGAGTAGTTTTAACCACTAATTTGAGGTCAGACTTCTTTTTAGCATTAGAAATCTTAGCCACAGGTCCTTGTTTTCGTCGACGTCTGGTTTTCTTTGTTGTCTGTTCACTTTCATCAATAAGAAGTTCTCCTTCTGCCTCACTATCTGAATTTTTCATGCTTATGCGCGCATAAATAATAAAAAAAATATTTATCTATGTAAAACCTACCACAATGGCAGGAGCATTTGAACAATAAAAATCTGAAAAAAAGGTTTCAAGATCAGTGACTCTACAAAAAAAGACAGGATTGATTTCATTGTTCTGTAAGGATTGGGCAGCTCAAAGTCAATGCTTCTAAGTCATGCTACCTTGACATACAATCTTAGGGGTAATAATAAATAATAATGCCAAACAAAAATACAAAACTTTCATGTTTTTTTTAAAGGAATGAAATAGCACTTCCTACACGACATGTAATTCGATAGACCCAATCTTAGCAATTGGGCAAAAAAACACAGACATTTACCACTCACGCAAAGCATGGGCCACCTGATATTGTAGTGCAATCTCAAAAATGCCAAATCAGTACTGATAGTTTATATTATATACAGTACAATTCTATTTCGATCTTTCGTCTACAACACAGAACAAATGAAAAAAATAGGCCAAACCTACATAAAGATTTGTGCCCATTCACCCACACTCAAACAAGTGAAATCACGACAATCATACTAGAATAAATTAATGGACAGCGTACCGGTAAATGAACACGAGAAAATAAAATTTACAGGCAAAGCTTACTTTTGGACATGTGAAGTTGTAAAAAATTTGAATGCGTGAAATTCGTCAAGAATACAAGAAACAATTAGAAGTTATGTGACCCTGCCCCTGCGGAAATGTGAATACAGGAATACTAACAATAACATTCAAATGGTAAGCTGCTTCTTTTTTGTAAACAAACAAAGCTAAAACTGTAAAAAGTAAACAACAAACATAAAATCTAATTTCGGGCACTGCTTATTAGGTAATGAAATTAGTTCGAATTCAGAAAGTTCTTATTTCTCTATATGAAAATTAACTTTGTTCTAACTAACACTAATTATCAATAGTGACCCAAAATCTTAAGTATGTTTGTATGTATACTGTGGCTTGGAATTAAATCCTACCCTGCTGTCCCGCACACTGCTTCCCGGCACGGTACGGAAATACTCGTCAGCCGACACTAGTATAAAGTTAAAATTGTACAATCTGATAATACAATACTGGTATCCTGCACAGTCGCAACTACTACAGAGTACAGCAGTAATTTACACCGTTCGAGCGAACTAAAAATGTGAGCACTTGAAAATTAGGTACTCGGAAAATATAATAGAAAATGGATGTAATAACTTTTAAAAAGATACCGCTATGAATTAGTTTAGCTTAATTGAATACTGAACATGGGAAGTGCAGCGAGCAAAAACTCAATAATGAGGCTTAAAACGTAGTAATACCATACACCTCAATGAGTATTACGGGTCGCACGCGCTTGATCACCATATATGTTAGGCAGTTAGGCACTTATTTAGGTACTTCGATGAAAATGAGAATTATCACCAGAAAAATATCATGAAATAAAAATATATTAGCCATACTAGTTACGGTACCTAGTATCCCGTGAAAGCATTTGAGCCTATAGTTAGCCACATATTTGGGCACTTCGAAAAAATAAGAAAATGAAGTTTATCAACAATTACCGGTAAGTCAGGATGAAATAAATAATATTATTCATATCATTAGTATTAATTTACGTTCATATATACTAGCTACTGGGGGTTAATTTCGAGTGTATGCATTTGAGTCTAAAAAGTGCCTTATTTTCAAGTGCCTACTTTTAGTCCGTCCCCACCGTTTTCACTGCAGCATCGATTTTCAACCGCGGCCCTAAACTAAACTATTCTCCCAGCGAAAATTGATAATTTTCCATGATAATTCTGATGTTGATGCTGACCACATTGCTGTTATGTTAACAGCAATTAGTCAACCGAATGACATACCTTAAAGAATTTTATGACCTTATTCCTGAGATTAAAACATTTCTCGAAGGAAAGAGGGACATCTACCAGCTTGCCAGCAATGAATGAGTTGCTGATTTACGGTCATGGTCAGTATCACATCTTTCATCTTCAAATAATAGCCTTACAGCATTACAAGGTTTTAACGACTTTTAAAGCATCTGCCTTCATTAAAAAACTCAGTAGGAAGCGCAGATTGCAAGTGGGGTATCAATACATTTTCCAACACTCTCCAAACCACAAAACCAACGGATCTTTTGATATGTACGACAGAATTATTAGAAATTTGGTCGAGCGCACCATAGGCGCCGTCGGACTGGGTGGGAAATTGAAAAAAGGAGTAGCCTTCCAACGACTTCCTCGATCTTCAAGATTTGAAATCAACTGGCCAATTAGTTGCGGAGAAAGGCGATTTTTAGTATAGTGATGCTTTAGTTTAATCATGTGCTCAATTTGGAATAGTCATCACCATTTAGCATTATGGCAATTACACTCAACTTCAGATCATTTTTCAAAACGTTTAAATGGTACGATTAAAATCGTGTTGTAAGTTATACTTACGACCTTGATTCATCATAGTTTTAACTGTATCATCATTAAAACAGTTGTGTCCGACTACTTGATTATTTCAAAACAAACAACCTATCAATCTCAACCTTCCCTAAAATACTATTATAGTATCAACGAAATCCCTCTACACTGTCTAGAGACCACAGATATCAATGAAATCAACATATCGACAACACCTAATTATAGCATATGAATCACCCACCCATGGATTTTTGTACAAAATATATTCAAAGACATAGATATGAAATTCATTCACAATAAATAAACACAATTTTGTTTACACACATAAATGGGTTTCTCAAGCTCATCTTGCTCCAAACATCTTCAAGTTTAATTCACTAGCGCTATTCCAAAGAAACTTGTAATCAAATTTCAATGCATTCCATCAGACACAGTCATCCTATCGATGATAACATTGCCATGAGCATCTTTAACCCTCAATCTTCCAGAAGCATACCTGAGGGAAAATACAATAATCAATTTTAACATCACATATTGCGGCACAAAGTTAACAACAGACATCAAGAATAGGACCTCCTGAAGTATGCGCACCAAGATGGCGCACAACCTGAACTCTGGTTGTGTACCAGGTTACGGTTCGGGTTATGCGATTTCTTGGTGCGCATACCTCAGGAGTCCCCAAAAATATATATATGCAAACTACTAACCTCGTTTCTTGCCTTCCATCACTAAAAACAGTTTTGCTTGTACCATCAGGATATTCTCTTTTCTTAAAATCAATTGTATGAATTTCACGTTGGCCATTTGCAAATACAATTGTTTTGTCTTTGTTTGTTGAAATATGCATTTCTGTACCATCAGGAAACACAGTTTGTTCAGTACCATCTGTGTGTAGATATTTGACAGTTTGATCAGGAAACGTGATCTGCTTTGTTCCATCAGGGAAGTGGTGCTCAACTTGCTTGTTCGGAAACTCAAAAACCTTTGAAAAACAAAATTGAATGATTTACAAAATAATTCAGATAGGATTTGGTGGCGAGTATGAAATTGGAGCTAGGTGAAATGGGTATGCTGGAACAATTGACAATTTAAGATGCATATACATTTTTCGGCACTTCAGAAGTGTGTGTACTGATATGGAAGTACCGGTAACTAATTTTGTTCGCCTACTTCACATCAAGTTGTTTAGAGGGATTGAAACTTATGGACAGGGGGTATATTCACTTGGCTAACACAGACAGTCCCTGAACTTATAATAAAACTAAAATAAGGAAAATCTGAATAAAATTATGGACCGCCCTTACCTGGTACACAGACTACGAGAGCACCCATTTTTCATTTAGTTTCATTGGAATTAACTTCATATAAAGCATTTAAACAAAGATTATTACATTTAGGGTGCATAATATAAAAAATTATTTTTAAATGTTCAAAATATGTTTTGTTTTGAACATTCTGGCTCCTAACTGTTAAAACATCTGATCTGTCAACAGAACATTCAAGGAGATCATGTTACTTTGTTTTAGTGTGTCGACAAAGCATGGTTTACTAATTGTGTTAACTAGATTATCAACAAAGCAGGTATTCACTTCCAATTTACAACAATTAAATGTGTTTATTTAAAGACAAGCATGGACATGTCCTTTTATTTTCCCACATATGAACCATGCTCGAAAAGTAACAATAATAAGCTGGTTTGTAGCAACAGTGATCAGTTGTTGTTTTTATGAACCAACATGCTGGGGCTGCTACCATCTTTGCTTCATGTTATCACTGGTCTTATACAGCCACCTCTCAGCTGGTTAGCTTCTTTTTATCTATTTTCAGATCCTTATGTGGAAGAACTGCTGGGGTATGCAATATTAAATATTGAATTCCTGTCTTTCGATAAAAAATGTTTTCTTTACATGAAATAATACAAGCAATACTACCTGAAGACCATCACGATGAGTTGTATGTGTAGTACCATTTTCTTCATAAAAATAAACTATTGAACCATCTCCATATATTTGCTTGATATCTCCATTCGCAAAGCGTACCTTGAAAGCACAAAAAGAACAAATCTTCATACTCGGTAAATCATGTGTAAAATGTGAGAAAGAGTGATACTAACCTTCACAGTTTGTCCATCTCCAGAAACTTCTTTTTGAGTCCCATTCGGAAAAATGACAATTTTGCTTCCATCTTTCTGTGTTTTCTCAACCTTTCCATCTTTGTGCATCATTTCTGCGGATATATCCGAAGACTTTGACTGTTCTATTGTATTCTTCAGATTTGAGAATGCAACCTCTGCTATCAGACCTTTATTTGATTTTCCTTCTTTGACTGGTCTGGAATATTCCACACGTGTTGGCTTTTTAGACAAAACGCTATCATGTGAATTACTGAGATTCGATTTACTAGAAATGGGTTGATCAATATTGCCAGCCTCTGTGACTATATCAGATGATTCTACAATTTTGTTTACTGTTTTCCACACTGATGATTTCTTTGGCTGATTCGACTTCATAGCATTCCACTCTTTTAACCGCTGAGCTTCAGTTTCATTGATGCGTTGTTGCAATTGTTTATTCTCGGCCTCCAATCTCTCAACTTGATTGCGCATTCTGTTGTTTGAAGAAATCCATTTTTGTTCTTTCGTCTTATTATCGTTTCGAAGAACCTCAATTTCTTCTTGTAATTTTTGTATTTCTTCTCTCTCTTCTTTTCGTGGCATCATCCGTGTAGCAAGAACATGTTCCTCGAATAATTTTCTCTCTTTTTTCAGTTTCTTAGTCTCAGTTTTTCTATATTCTTCCAGTCTGGCTAATTCATCTTCTTTTTGATTCTTAAATTCAAGCATTTCTTTTTCCAATGTCCTAAAATTTTCCTCCTGTTTTTTCCTGAGATTTTCCAGTGACTCGTTTTCTTTTTTAAATTTAGCAATCTCACTTTCTAACTCCAGTAATTTCTGTTTCAAGGCAGAAGCTTGTGAAGGCTCTTGCATTGTTACATCCTCTCCATCAGATACTTCTTTTTCAGGTTCATGTTGAACAGATTTGGAATCAATTTTAGCTAAAGAAGATTTTGGAACTTTAAGACCAGGAAACAGTTTTTGCATCAAGCTTGTTGGAGGTGGAGGTGGTGACAGAGATAATAAATTATTAGAAACTTTAGATTCTGTATCACGAACTGGGTTTTCTATATCTTCATTTTCTGGCTCCATGTAATCTGTAACTTTATAAGCTCGTGGTGAATCGAAAGCATTAGCAACACATCTTTCAACATTATCTGCAGGGTCAGAAGTAGGTAAAGTTGTATTCAGGGCAGTATCATTGAGATCGCCCCATGTTTGATCATCTTGAAACTCATTCTCTTGTTCAGAATCTTGTTTCTGAATCAAACGATCTTCAGTTGCTGATTTTCCATTGTTAGAACCTGGTGCAACCATGTTCCGGCTATGAGGTGAAAAAGCTGTGTTCGGAGATGAACATAGTTGAAAATTAGCATTATTAAGAGAAAAATTATTACATTGATTTGGAGGGGCGACAACAGCAGGTTGTGGGAGAGGATGCACCAATTTCTCACGTTTTACCAAGCTGGCCGTTTTTCTTTGAATCAACTTTATTTTTTGTCGTTCGGGAGATCGATAAAGTGATTTTGGAGGTGTAGGTGAAAGAATTGCATTTTCCATGATCTCCTGTGATGAAATATCAGGTTCTGGTGTTATCAAAGGTGGTGGAGCATGTATGTTCCCAACCTGCAACACACTAAATTTTGGATCATCTTGAATTTTCGCTCTAGCTTTCTCTCTCATTTTTCTTCGCTCACGAACTCTCTCTCTCAAAGACAGACGATTCTCCAGTTTCTCTCTATCATTATTAACATCATGTTCTTGTTGTAAAACAGACACAATTAAGGATGGTTCATTAAAGAAAGATGCATCATCCTCAGCATACCGCTCCAGCATCTCAAACTCTTCTAAATCCACATCATCAATATGGTAATCTCTGTCTTTTGTTTGCAATTCTCGTTCTGAAGGATATGATTGCTTTGTACGACCTTGTGTCTGTTTTACAATATGACTTTGTATCTTCGGTACAACCCCGTTGACTGGTGGCTTTTTTGTTAATACATTTTTCCCACTTTTTCTCTCTTGAGCTTTGTTCTCAGATTTCGAAACAATATTTTGACACGCTGGTTTAGGCATATTCTTATCCTTATTAATAGGCTTTGGAACTTTACGTTGCGGAGGTCCTTTGAATCTTGATAGTCCTTGACCCTTTTTTAAAAAAGGTCTTTTGATAGGGGCTTTAGCTTTATTATTTTTCTCCCGCTTTTCCTCTTCCTTTTTCATCTCATCTTCGAGAATTTGCTCAAATGACCTTTTTTGTCCCTCGACTTGAACGTCATCAAATTTTGGCTGTGAGCAGTTGTCCCAAGAACCAAGTCGGTCGCTTGATTGAATGGTCTCGGAATACTCCAAACTGCCAGTTTCTACATCTTCTTTTTCAATGTCAAAATCAACATCAGAAACAACTTTTTCCAGAGCTATAGTTTGACATTCCTGTCTATCAAGTTTCATTTTTTCTCTTTGAGCATTCAGCATTGCAATTTCAGCCTCCTGCCTCTTTCGCAATTCCTCTTGCTGCATCATTTGCCATAATTTTATAAGCTGAATTTTTTCTATAGCCTGGTCATCTCCTTGTCCAATCAGTTTTCCTATATCACCCTCCATTATTTTGGAATTGAGTATTCCTAACAGAGGATCAATTTGAGATAGATCACCGTTTTGTGTGCGCTGGGATTGAGGCTCATTTTCAGTATCAATCTCACCTTCTTCCAGCTGATCATCTTCGTCACTTTCAATAAAAGGTTTCGGAAGACTTTCAGACTCTGATAAAAGAATTTTAAAATTCTTTTGCATGTTTCTATTGAATTCATTCATAGCCATTGGTGGAGTATCATCGCTTCCAACTGGAAAAGGTTGAATGCCGGAAAATTCACTAGTGCTGCCTTCACCACTTTTCATGCTTAGGCATTGGTCATCGAAATCAATATATCTCTGGACATTTTCTGTCAGCACTGGATTTGATAAACCAGGATTTCTATCATCTCCTTCACCGGTCGCAAAAAGAGAACTTTCTAATTCAGAACCCAACCATGATAAAGTGGTTTCTTTTATTGTGGGTAATGAAGGATGCAGCATAATAGCGGTACGTCCAGATGCCTGAGAAGTCATAATGAGTCTATCTATGATATACTATCTATGATGATTTATACACTGTTTGCCATTTAGTCATAACCTCTGGAATAAAACAAAAGTACATTTTAGTAAAATATAAGATAGTGAATACAATAATTGGAAAATGTATCAAATTATATTCTCAATAGAAAATTGCACAGTTATAATGAAGCTACTACAATATGGGATATGCATTAGACATTCATATAGTTGGAATTGTAGATGTCTCGCCAGGTTGAAAATACATAATACAAATTCAGAAAATAGTTTAACTTGGCAATTTCAGAACCCGCCCTTTGAAAATTCCTGGCTACGCCCCTCGCCAAGGAGATAAGACCTTGGTCGGGCAGAAGAGAAAGGAGCGGAAGCATTCTTTCGATTGAAAAGAAGGAGGATGAGTGTATTTTCACTGTATTACAAAAGTATGAACCTCTGCTTAGGATCTTTTATTATGCCACTGCCCATTGGGCATAATCCGATAACAATCTGAGTTCAGTTCACCAAGATAATTGTAGATACAAAGATAGGAATGATTTATTCATATTTATAATAATTTGCAATATCAGAATATAGTGACAAAATCAGTATTTTTGTGGCGAAAAAGTGACAGGAGTTGGATTTACACCTCTTGTTGGTTAACATTTTTATACCCTATACAATATACAATACAATAGCATGCCAACAATAATTCCATTTTTTTTATCTTATAATACCGCTGTAGGGTGGTGTAGCCAGTCTGCGGACGATTGCATTCAAACTGCTATAAAACAAAAATCAATATTTCTAACCCGTTAATTTTTTCACCGTAGGTGCATTGGCATTTATTCTACACGCTAAACCTCGAATTAACTTTCTACGACCAGGGGTTAAAGCTATACAAACCACCAAAGTACAACACTCGGAAGACGTATTTGCGACCGAACGACCAGTGTGCGACCACGTATTTCAAGCCTTCAAACATCATTTCTGCTGCGTCGAGACTAGAGCATACGTAGCCATGCGTGAAAAAATTGGGCTTCTAATTGCATTTCTGACCGTAATATATTTAGGAACACAACACGGTCATTTCGAACAAAACTCGTCAAATTATATACAAAGCACCG
Source organism: Styela clava (assembly GCF_964204865.1). Classification (NCBI taxonomy): domain Eukaryota; kingdom Metazoa; phylum Chordata; class Ascidiacea; order Stolidobranchia; family Styelidae; genus Styela; species Styela clava. The sequence goes on along the minus strand of NC_135257.1, from coordinate 8,593,167 downwards.
CATCGCTTTTTTGTTTGAGGCCGCATTTTTTCAGTGTAATTTCGCAGAGCTATGAGGGACGATAACGCGTGAGAAATATCGTCGCGGTTCATTAATTTTTTGGGCATTAATTAGATTGATGAAGTTGATGGCCGCAAATAGGTCGTGGCCGCAAAGTGGGTAAGCCACCCTACTGCAGTACTGTGATTTAGCGTTTCCCACTTCCAATGCAGCGATTCTTTTCTACTATCCAAACAATCATTTATTTACTTGTCAAGACAAACTACTGAACTACGTTGATACAAACAAAATAAATAATCTGATATTACAGTATTACCGTACGAAAAAAAAGTATAGGATTATAAACATTAAATTACAGTTTTCAACCATTCTTAGCTTTTAATTAATCCCTATTTAAAGATACATTTTTTGTTTTCAGTATTATCCAAAGTGCCGACTATCAGAATAAGGATCACGTTATATACTTTATGGCAGCCAATACTGCTATCTCGGCAGACATATAACGGTACCAGCAGAAATCCATCCCCGCATGTACCACCTACCTGCAGCTGCAAGTAGTTTGTTCGAATCTAGCGCCCGAGAAGAAAACAAACGGAATTTACGATAGTGGACGGAGTCTCTAATTGGGAGTTCGGGGGTGATAAAAGATCTGGCCTTTAAAGTTACCGTATTTGCTTTTGGTGCGCAATATCAGTCTTTCACAAACAAAATAAATTTATGATTGAACAAAATTAAAACTTTCTTAAAGTAGATAATTGACGGGGCTACAATTTACACAAGTCACGCTCAAACTGAAACGGTGCATATTTATTCCGGGGGAGAGGAGCAACATTAAAACGGCTTAATCATAGGGCGAACCACGGCCTCTCGCCCTTTCGTGTTAACAAGTTAACTGTATCAGATGCATGGACTTACTTATTATGGACATGGCATTTTTTGTTTTTTCAATATATTGTTCGTACAAAGTGCATTTTCAGTATGGTGAGAGAGAAAAATACTGATTTGTACGAGGGAGCCGTAACCGACCCTCGATTTCGTGAACCATCCTTGAATATGCTTAAATACGGTACGTACTGCCCGCAGGCAACGTGAAACGTTCGTATGTACATAATTCTAAATTAACGGGTTGAAAATATGAGACACCATTAAAACTTATACATAATATACTTGGACACCGGTTCCTGTTGAATCACTAAAGAGACACCTTGTACTCGAAACGTCACACGAATCAGAATATCGGCTCACGGTATAAACATTTGACTTACACACTCGTTTTAATTTAGTCCAACTTTCTTTTATCTCCGTCACTATATCCGGGATATTTCTTTTATTCAAAACTAAAGGAGCACCAGGAGCTTCTTCAGTCTTTTCTGCAGCGCCCCGAATTTAATTTATTGAGTGTCGTCCTAGATCAGTGGTTCTTAAACTTTTTCGAGCGCGACCCAAATCTGAGTTTTATGAATACTCGCGACCCAATCCTAAATAACGCAAAATGTGTTTTTAATGTTAGTACAGTTTGACTCAAATACAGACAACTATTTATTAGAAACAGTCCATTGACTCAGTGAGATTGATGAAACTGAAATTTCCTTTTCATTATATCTTCAATACACAGCTCTATTTTACTTAACGCAATACGCAAGTTGTCACGGGTATCGAGGCGATTGCGAGCTTAGTTTTGATAACCGTCAGTGCCAAATATCCTCGCTCGCAGTAATCAGTAATCAGTAATTTATTTTATCACCAAGAAATACACACTGTACATACAGAACGAGATAAGAAAAGAGAGGAAAATAATGCATTTCAGGGTGAAAGGGGACGCGATAAACCAGCATTGGTTATCGAGCAACGACACCTATGAATAGTCTAACATTGGGTTATACAAGAACAAAAATCGAACTAAATACAGTACTAAAGTGAGGAGTCGGAAGCCAAAATACTAACATTGGCAGAAATATGTTCAAAAAGACCGGGTATTTCCGGACTCACTAAGCAAACGACTCCGAACGCCGACTGGCAGATAACCATGACAACTACGGCACAAATACGGTAACGTCTAAGTGACTGGAGCACCATATTGCAAGCTGAGTTGGACGGTACCGGCACTGTGCTGATGCATGGTTCATAAAGTGCCTTGTCGCGAATTGTAGCAGAAAAGGCGTCCGCCGTCCGTCGCAAACACGACATCCTAGCTGGCCATCGGTATCTCTCGCAATATACAACTTTTTACTCATCAAATGTGCACACACTGCTTCGTTCGCGGTAAATGGTGCCTCGAGACGAAGTCACATTTTCTCTAGATATTGAATAATCTAATGTCGAGAAGCGAGCTTTTTCATTGCGTCATCTATTACAATTTACATTACACCAAAAAGACACCCATTTTTGGTTATTGGACACGTAGTGGACATAACGATCGTTTCAATATTATGTTGTTGTTGTTCTTGTTCTTGTTGTTCTTGTTCTTTGACACGTTTTTAAAAAGTCGCTTTTCTCTTCGAATACTGGACCAATTGCTTTGAAATTTTCAGTGGTTAAAGATTAATTTTTTCGCTAGAAGGCTATTACTTTTGTTTATTCTTAAATTTTATATGAATCCTATGAGATATGATATTTCATACAAAATTTCGCGGTATTTATTTTTACTCATGGGAACACTGTTTTACACTTATTTCAAGCGGTTTCGCGATCGATTGTCTTGCTCAGTACTACAGCTACTGTAGGTCGGTACTGGTAAGTTGCCATACAGGTACACCACTGTGAAGTGACTCACATGCCTTCTTCTATTCCTGTGAAGTGGTGCGATGAATCTCTCGTCTGTGTTCAGTGAAGGGTGGTGGTGTGAAACATGGGCGAGTCCTAAATTCAACACGGAGAAAATTCTCTCGAATTTGGGATATGAACTAAATACATCTCGATACAGTGGTTCTTAAACTTTTTCGAGCGCGACCCAAATCTGAATTTTATGAATACTCGCGACCCAATCCTAAATAACGCAAAATGTGTTTTTAATGTTCGTACAAATACAGACAACTATTTATTAGAAACAGTCCATTGACTCAGTGAGATTGATGAAACTGAAATTTCCTTTTCATTATATCTTCAATACACAGCTTTATTTTACTGAGCGCAATACGCAAGTTGTCATGGGAATCGAGGCGATTGCGAGCTTAGTTTTAATATCATTCAGTGCCAAATATCCTCGCTCGCACAGGTGCCTTGTCGCGAATTGTAGCAGAAACCTCGTCCACTGTCTGTCGCAAACACGACATTCTAGCTGGACTTAAGTATCTCTCGCAATATACAACTTTTTACTCATCAAATGTGCACACACTGATTCGTTCGCGGTAAATGGTGCCTCGAGATGAAGTCACATTTCTCTCTAGATATTGAATAATTTAATGTTGAGAAGCGAGATTTTTCATTGCATCGTCTATTACAATTTACATTACCAAAAAGACACCCATTTTTGGTTATTTTAATCCACTAAGACGACATTCCTCGAGGTCAACACAACGACAAGCGACGTGCATGGTTACCGATGCCATAAAATAATACACGTGAGTGGCATATCAGAATTGTGATGTAACAATGAGCTCAAGACAGTTCTTTCCGTGAATGAAACTTTATATTTCATTATTTATAAATACCAGAGTTTAGAAGCTAAATTGAATCATTGGGAAAGCTGAAAATTCGTCCTTCTCCTCTTAGATTGCCCTTGCATTGACGACCTTGTCGCGACCCATACTTTAAGAACCACTGCGATAAGCGGTAAATTCAAGTACATTTTACGGTAACTTAGGGATAAGAATTTCAAGGAATATACTGTATTTTCACAATATCTTATCGAAAAAGTATTCACCCGACTAACAAAATAAGATCTGAGCAAGTCAGTTAATAAGATTCGTAATCAAAGGAGTTTACTCTCAGAGAATATACCATTAATAATGCCAGTTCTACTATAACGTGAGAACCACGTATCCATATACGACTTTGAAAATGTTTTAAAACCGGGACAATTACAGGCCTAAGTCCTATAGCCAGGGCTGCCATCCATATTAACCCCACAATAAGGACAACAGGGAAACATAATCATAAGATAACAAAGAACGAATGTAATGAACCAAAATGTATTCATGCCAGAGCGACCAGGGTCCAATCATACTTTTCATTAGCAAAGATTTGCTACATGAGTTCTTTAGTCCTAAAAACTATAAGTTCCATCTCACTTCTAAGTTGTATTTTGCTTCTAGATAAACGAACTGATTTTGGCTATTGCGGCAATAATTAGCTGTTGTTGTTGCCACTAATGCGCCTAGCAATCAATAGGATTCTAATATAATTTCTGTCAAATCAATCATTTCAATTGCCCAACCCGAGCGCCCGGAATAAGAACCTCTACCCTTGAAATAAAACAGAAAAAAGGACACATGTCAAAAGAGGATTTTATTGATTGATATAAAAAAGATTCATACACTCTACACAATACAATTTGAGTCGATGGGTACAAAATTTTAAAATTATGTGTAATCCATTGCTGAAAAAAGCCTATATCGTCATAGGTGAAAAATCGTAAATTTATGCACTTTTCAAACATTACTCACATGTCTTTCCGCCCAAGAGGGGCGAGATTTTATTGATTGATATAAAAAAGATTCATACACTCTACACAATACAATTTGAGTCGATAGGTACAAAATTTTAAAATTATGTGTAATCCATTGCTGAAAAAAGCCTATTTCGCCTATATCGTCATAGGTGAAAAATCGTAAATTTATGCACTTTTCAAACATTACTCACATGTCTTTCCGCACAAGAGGGGCGAGATTTTATTGATTGATATAAAAAAGATTCATACACTCTACACAATACAATTTGAGTCGATGGGTACGAAATTTTAAAATTATGTGTAATCCATTGCTGAAAAAATCCTATTTCGCCTATATCGTCATAGGTGAAAAATCGAAAATTCATGCACTTTTCAAACATTACTCACATGTCTTTCCGCCCAAGAGGGGCGAGATTTTATTGATTGATATAAAAAAGATTCATACACTCTACACAATACAATTTGAGTCGATGGGTACAAAATTTTAAAATTATGTGTAATCCATTGCTGAAAAACGCCTATTTCGCCTATATCGTCATAGGTGAAAAATCGTAAATTTATGCACTTTTCAAACATTACTCACATGTCTTTCCGCCCAAGAGGGGCGAGATTTTATTGATTGATATAAAAAAGATTCATACACTCTACACAATACAATTTGAGTCGATGGGTACAAAATTTTAAAATTATGTGGAATCCATTGCTGAAAAACGCCTATTTCGCCTATATCGTCATAGGTGAAAAATCGTAAATTTATGCACTTTTCAAACATTACTCACATGTCTTTCCGCCCAAGAGGGGCGAGATTTTATTGATTGATATAAAAAAGATTCATACACTCTACACAATACAATTTGAGTCGATGGGTACAAAATTTTAAAATTATGTGTAATCCATTGCTGAAAAAAGCCTATTTCGCCTATATCGCCATAGGTGAAAAATCGTAAATTTATGCACTTTTCAAACATTACTCACATGTCTTTCCGCCCAAGAGGGGCGAGATTTTATTGATTGATATAAAAAAGATTCATACACTCTACACAATACAGTTTGAGTCGATGGGTACAAAATTTTAAAATTATGTGTAATCCATTGCTGAAAAAAGCTTATTTCGCCTATATCGTCATAGGTGAAAAATCGTAAATTTATGCACTTTTCAAACATTACTCACATGTCTTTCCGCCCAAGAGGGGCGAGATTTTATTGATTGATATAAAAAAGATTCATACACTCTACACAATACAATTTGAGTCGATGGGTACAAAATTTTAAAATTATGTGTAATCCATTGCTGAAAAACGCCTATTTCGCCTATATCGTCATAGGTGAAAAATCGTAAATTTATGCACTTTTCAAACATTACTCACATGTCTTTCCGCCCAAGAGGGGCGAGATTTTATTGATTGATATAAAAAAGATTCATACACTCTACACAATACAATTTGAGTCGATGGGTACAAAATTTTAAAATTATGTGTAATCCATTGCTGAAAAAAGCCTATTTCGCCTATATCGCCATAGGTGAAAAATCGTAAATTTATGCACTTTTCAAACATTACTCACATGTCTTTCCGCCCAAGAGGGGCGAGATTTTATTGATTGATATAAAAAAAGATTCATACACTCTACACAATACAGTTTGAGTCGATGGGTACAAAATTTTAAAATTATGTGTAATCCATTGCTGAAAAAAGCTTATTTCGCCTATATCGTCATAGGTGAAAAATCGTAAATTTATGCACTTTTCAAACATTACTCACATGTCTTTCCGCCCAAGAGGGGCGAGATTTTATTGATTGATATAAAAAAGATTCATACACTCTACACAATACAATTTGAGTCGATGGGTACAAAATTTTAAAATTATGTGTAATCCATTGCTGAAAAACGCCTATTTCGCCTATATCGTCATAGGTGAAAAATCGTAAATTTATGCACTTTTCAAACATTACTCACATGTCTTTCCGCCCAAGAGGGGCGAGATTTTATTGATTGATATAAAAAAGATTTATACACTCTACACAATACAATTTGAGTCGATGGGTACAAAATTTTAAAATTATGTGTAATCCATTGCTGAAAAAAGCCTATTTCGCCTATATCGCCATAGGTGAAAAATCGTAAATTTATGCACTTTTCAAACATTACTCACATGTCTTTCCGCCCAAGAGGGGCGAGATTTTATTGATTGATATAAGAAAGATTCATACACTCTACACAATACAATTTGAGTCGATGGGTACAAAATTTTAAAATTATGTGTAATCCATTGCTGAAAAAAGCCTATTTCGCCTATATCGTAATAGGTGAAAAATCGTAAATTTATGCACTTTTCAAAAATTACTCACATGTCTTTCCGCCCAAGAGGGGCGAGATTTTATTGATTGATATAAAAAAGATTCATACACTCTACACAATACAATTTGAGTCGATGGGTACAAAATTTTAAAATTATGTGTAATCCATTGCTGAAAAAAGCCTATTTCGCCTATATCGTTATAGGTGAAAAATCGTAAATTTATGCACTTTTCAAAAATTACTCACATGTCTTTCCGCCCAAGAGGGGCGAGATTTTATTGATTGATATAAAAAAGATTCATACACTCTACACAATACAATTTGAGTCGATGGGTACAAAATTTTAAAATTATGTGTAATCCATTGCTGAAAAAAGCCTATTTCGCCTATATCGTCATAGGTGAAAAATCGTAAATTTATGCACTTTTCAAACATTACTCACATGTCTTTCCGCCCAAGAGGGGCGAGATTTTATTGATTGATATAAAAAAAGATTCATACACTCTACACAATACAATTTGAGTCGATAGGTACAAAATTTTAAAATTATGTGTAATCCATTGCTGAAAAAAGCCTATTTCGCCTATATCGTCGTAGGTGAAAAATCGTAAATTTATGCACTTTTCAAACATTACTCACATGTCTTTCCGCACAAGAGGGGCGAGATTTTATTGATTGATATAAAAAAGATTCATACACTCTACACAATACAATTTGAGTCGATGGGTACAAAATTTTAAAATTATGTGTAATCCATTGCTGAAAAAATCCTATTTCGCCTATATCGTCATAGGTGAAAAATCGAAAATTCATGCACTTTTCAAACATTACTCACATGTCTTTCCGCCCAAGAGGGGCGAGATTTTATTGATTGATATAAAAAAGATTCATACACTCTACACAATACAATTTGAGTCGATGGGTACAAAATTTTAAAATTATGTGTAATCCATTGCTGAAAAAAGCCTATTTCGCCTATATCGTCATAGGTGAAAAATCGTAAATTTATGCACTTTTCAAACAATACTCACATGTCTTTCCGCCCAAGAGGGGCGAGATTTTATTGATTGATATAAAAAAGATTCATACACTCTACACAATACAATTTGAGTCGATGGGTACAAAATTTTAAAATTATGTGTAATCCATTGCTGAAAAAATCCTATTTCGCCTATATCGTCATAGGTGAAAAATCGAAAATTCATGCACTTTTCAAACATTACTCACATGTCTTTCCGCCCAAGAGGGGCGAGATTTTATTGATTGATATAAAAAAGATTCATACACTCTACACAATACAATTTGAGTCGATGGGTACAAAATTTTAAAATTATGTGTAATCCATTGCTGAAAAACGCCTATTTCGCCTATATCGTCATAGGTGAAAAATCGTAAATTTATGCACTTTTCAAACATTACTCACATGTCTTTCCGCACAAGAGGGGCGAGATTTTATTGATTGATATAAAAAAGATTCATACACTCTACACAATACAATTTGAGTCGATGGGTACAAAATTTTAAAATTATGTGTAATCCATTGCTGAAAAAATCCTATTTCGCCTATATCGTCATAGGTGAAAAATCGAAAATTCATGCACTTTTCAAACATTACTCACATGTCTTTCCGCCCAAGAGGGGCGAGATTTTATTGATTGATATAAAAAAGATTCATACACTCTACACAATACAATTTGAGTCGATGGGTACAAAATTTTAAAATTATGTGTAATCCATTGCTGAAAAACGCCTATTTCGCCTATATCGTCATAGGTGAAAAATCGTAAATTTATGCACTTTTCAAACATTACTCACATGTCTTTCCGCCCAAGAGGGGCGAGATTTTATTGATTGATATAAAAAAGATTCATACACTCTACACAATACAATTTGAGTCGATGGGTACAAAATTTTAAAATTATGTGTAATCCATTGCTGAAAAAATCCTATTTCGCCTATATCGTCATAGGTGAAAAATCGAAAATTCATGCACTTTTCAAACATTACTCACATGTCTTTCCGCCCAAGAGGGGCGAGATTTTATTGATTGATATAAAAAAGATTCATACACTCTACACAATACAATTTGAGTCGATGGGTACAAAATTTTAAAATTATGTGTAATCCATTGCTGAAAAACGCCTATTTCGCCTATATCGTCATAGGTGAAAAATCGTAAATTTATGCACTTTTCAAACATTACTCACATGTCTTTCCGCCCAAGAGGGGCGAGATTTTATTGATTGAAATAAAAAAGATTCATACACTCTACACAATACAATTTGAGTCGATGGGTACAAAATTTTAAAATTATGTGTAATCCATTGCTGAAAAACGCCTATTTCGCCTATATCGTCATAGGTGAAAAATCGTAAATTTATGCACTTTTCAAACATTACTCACATGTCTTTCCGCCCAAGAGGGGCGAGATTTTATTGATTGATATAAAAAAGATTCATACACTCTACACAATACAATTTGAGTCGATGGGTATAAAATTATGTGTAATCCATTGCTGAAAAAAGCCTATTTCGCCTATATCGCCATAGGTGAAAAATCGTAAATTTATGCACTTTTCAAACATTACTCACATGTCTTTCCGCCCAAGAGGGGCGAGATTTTATTGATTGATATAAAAAAGATTCATACACTCTACACAATACAGTTTGAGTCGATGGGTACAAAATTTTAAAATTATGTGTAATCCATTGCTGAAAAAAGCTTATTTCGCCTATATCGTCATAGGTGAAAAATCGTAAATTTATGCACTTTTCAAACATTACTCACATATCTTTCCGCCCAAGAGGGGCGAGATTTTATTGATTGATATAAAAAAGATTCATACACTCTACACAATACAATTTGAGTCGATGGGTACAAAATTTTAAAATTATGTGTAATCCATTGCTGAAAAACGCCTATTTCGCCTATATCGTCATAGGTGAAAAATCGTAAATTTATGCACTTTTCAAACATTACTCACATGTCTTTCCGCCCAAGAGGGGCGAGATTTTATTGATTGATATAAAAAAGATTCATACACTCTACACAATACAATTTGAGTCGATGGGTACAAAATTTTAAAATTATGTGTAATCCATTGCTGAAAAAATCCTATTTCGCCTATATCGTCATAGGTGAAAAATCGAAAATTCATGCACTTTTCAAACATTACTCACATGTCTTTCCGCCCAAGAGGGGCGAGATTTTATTGATTGATATAAAAAAGATTCATACACTCTACACAATACAATTTGAGTCGATGGGTACAAAATTTTAAAATTATGTGTAATCCATTGCTGAAAAACGCCTATTTCGCCTATATCGTCATAGGTGAAAAATCGTAAATTTATGCACTTTTCAAACATTACTCACATGTCTTTCCGCACAAGAGGGGCGAGATTTTATTGATTGATATAAAAAAGATTCATACACTCTACACAATACAATTTGAGTCGATGGGTACAAAATTTTAAAATTATGTGTAATCCATTGCTGAAAAAATCCTATTTCGCCTATATCGTCATAGGTGAAAAATCGAAAATTCATGCACTTTTCAAACATTACTCACATGTCTTTCCGCCCAAGAGGGGCGAGATTTTATTGATTGATATAAAAAAGATTCATACACTCTACACAATACAATTTGAGTCGATGGGTACAAAATTTTAAAATTATGTGTAATCCATTGCTGAAAAACGCCTATTTCGCCTATATCGTCATAGGTGAAAAATCGTAAATTTATGCACTTTTCAAACATTACTCACATGTCTTTCCGCCCAAGAGGGGCGAGATTTTATTGATTGATATAAAAAAAATTCATACACTCTACACAATACAATTTGAGTCGATGGGTACAAAATTTTAAAATTATGTGTAATCCATTGCTGAAAAACGCCTATTTCGCCTATATCGTCATAGGTGAAAAATCGTAAATTTATGCACTTTTCAAACATTACTCACATGTCTTTCCGCCCAAGAGGGGCGAGATTTTATTGATTGATATAAAAAAGATTCATACACTCTACACAATACAATTTGAGTCGATGGGTACAAAATTTTAAAATTATGTGTAATCCATTGCTGAAAAAAGCCTATTTCGCCTATATCGCCATAGGTGAAAAATCGTAAATTTATGCACTTTTCAAACATTACTCACATGTCTTTCCGCCCAAGAGGGGCGAGATTTTATTGATTGATATAAAAAAGATTCATACACTCTACACAATACAGTTTGAGTCGATGGGTACAATATTTTAAAATTATGTGTAAATCATTGCTGAAAAAAGCCTATTTCGCCTATATCGTCATAGGTGAAAAATCGTAAATTTATGCACTTTTCAAACATTACTCACATGTCTTTCCGCCCAAGAGGGGCGAGATTTTATTGATTGATATAAAAAAAGATTCATACACTCTACACAATACAATTTGAGTCGATGGGTACAAAATTTTAAAATTATGTGTAATCCATTGCTGAAAAAAGCTTATTTCGCCTATATCGTCATAGGTGGAAAATCGTAAAATTAGGCACTTTTCAAACATTACTCTCATTCCTTTCCGCCCAAGAGGGGCGAGATTTTATTGATTGATATTGAAAAGATTCAATATCTCTGCACAATACAATTTAAGTCGACGGGTACAAAATTTTAAAATCATTTATTAGATATTGGAGGGTAAAATGTTCCACCTGGTAGACATATAATCCTTGCGCTCAGTACGAACGACATCGATGGCCTTTGTTCAACGTATGGAAAGCGAAACGAGAAAGACTTGAACCCACTTTTGGATGCCGTGTCGCTCGTGTATCTGAGTACAAAGGGAGATACATCTTTTCGTTTATAGTTTTGCTGCTTTTTCGTTACATTTGACAACAATAGGGAACAAGAATTATCAAACTCTGTAAGCCAAGCTATTATATTCACATTGTAACTTGAAATGCTGCGTCAAATACCATCTCCATTTCATTAATAGATCAAGTTTATTTATTTATTTTAGGTTGTTTTGGTATTGGTGCTTCCCCAACCAGGCCGACATGCTCACTGCGTGCCAGAGGTCAATGATGCTATTTGTCGATTGGCAATAACTAAAAGATAGAGCATTATAAACTTAGAAGCATTAGGTCAGGGGTGGGCAATTACTTTACTGAGTGGGCCGGATTCGGATAATAGACCTGGTTAATGGGCCAGAGGATCCAAAATCAGAATGATCAAAAACGGTTATTTGTAAATACGTAGACATAACGATTATTAATGGGACGTTATTGCAGAGGATGGCAAATTACGGCAGCTGCACGAATAAAGTTTATAGAAAAAGAAGTTTGCAAGTGTTTTGGATAGTTGACACGTACAAACTGATTTACATCTCACCGAAAGACATAGTGACAATTTAAACAGTTCATTTACAACTAATTTATTGAAACACAACTAAAAATCGACAAATTCACGCAAAATCGCTAAAACTAGGCAATGTTTACATCTATGCTCGAATATCTTTAATTGTTAGCAACGTCATCGTAAACTTTTTGCTGATTGGTCATTGTTACGGATATAACCAGGGGGAAACATCCATACGTAGGGATTACGGTATTTACTTTAGCCGAAGATCAGTAATCGATATTTTCAATGAAATGTCATTTTAAATCATCGATACTTTCAACGGAAATTTATATTCATAAAAACCATAGTCTTGATGTCGGCACAAGTGGGCCGGATGAAACACTCGGGTGGGCCGGATCCGGATTTGCCTACCCCTGCATTAGGTGAATACTGGGGGAACTGGGCTGGGGACGACGTCAATCTTTCCGATATGGGGCTGCAGGCGTTCGTCGTAATCCTGCAACAAAATGTTGATGCAATTTTTAAAAAAGGTTTGTTTGTCATAATTAATGACCTACATTTTATGATGTTTTTGTGCTCATATTGGCATACTTGAATAGTTGTTTGGAATATTTCGTAGGATTGTATGCTAGTATATATTCATATTTATCTCGAGGCAGATACAGAAAACTGCATAGCGGGATACGGTCTCCATATCAGATATGGGATTAGCAATTAGATAGGTCAAATATCTCATGGTTTGGTGTTGGGGATCATAGGTTGACTTCTTTCTTCAGTAGCATGAGCGCAACCGTTTTTAATACAAAATGACTTTTTCGCCGTTCAGAAGTTGCAAGAAATAGATTTTTAGTTCACGCGATGTTATTGATGCATGGGCTTTTTTATCAGTCAAAGATGACAAACGAGTACACGAGAAATTATGAAACGGCTTATAGGTTTTGGTTCTTTTAATTTTCTCGACCATATAATCCGATCACCACATTCAAATACATGTCACAATTTCGAAACCTTTTTTTAAAAACTTGTTTACATACTCGCTGAAATTATGGATTTTGTGCGATGTTGACGTTGGATGGTTGGATATGATGGGTGACGTAAGGTGACTAAGAGTTATGAACGACTTTTCATCTCACCGCGGATGTGATTCCTTTTTCTGCACCTCTTCAACTTGGAAAGAATAGGAATATTGATGACATTATAGCATCCGCACACCATAACAACGGACAATGTCTTGTTACAAAACGGTTGGTGCTTCGGTTTTTGCATGGTGCAAACGTTTTAAATTAGTTTACCACCGCATCTCCGAATGCGATGGGCAGGTTCAAAGATTCAAATCCTTTGGGATAATCATATGCAAGAGAACTGCTGGTCTCTAGAAAGTGGTTCATGTAATCCCCGGTCGATTACAACTTCCTCCGACGTCAAGTCCGCGCACCGGAATTAAATACCTGGTTGGCTATTTTTATGGACTCGTAACCCTGTCCTAAGGCCGTGTCGCGCCGTATAAATAAACCATTCTATCGGCCTTCCCTCTCCCCGTAATAAATAGGACAATTCTATCCAATATGACATAATTCGAATCTTTGCATTAAAATGGTTTTGAACTCTATATTGAAATGTGTCTCGTCAAGAAAAAAAAGGCTCTAATTGATCAGGTGCAGTATCACCATATTCTGTACCGGTATTTTCCTTATCACTTTGTTGACTATATATTTGTTTTCGGCCTATGACACGGTGCCATAATACAACCCTAATTTCCTTTTGATGCTTTTTCACGTACCCCAATAACGATGAGTGTTATCAGATTATTCCACCAACCACGTTCAACTGATGTAAGTTGAAGATGTCAAGTTTGCTCAGTTAGGAAAAGATTTTTAAACCTGAAAACTAAATTTCTGGTATATGTGTTAAGTTGTTCTGATGTCTTACTAATTATCAATGTAAAACTTGTATTTACTGCTTTGTTGACGTATAAGATTAATGTTTTCAGAAAAAGAGGTAAAAATTGATACTAAACCAGAAGTGTTTAAATTCTGAACAGTAAAATGCGCAGCCAATCTTTCAAAGGGATAACGGGCAAACCACGAACATGCTGACATTCAAACCACGGGCATACTGTCCACATTTTATTGGTCTCGAGTCCGTGTAGAATTATATTAAATATTAATTAGTTAGCATATCACATATTTTTTTCAGAAGTTTAGTCAACACGAAGGATGGATGATGGCTTGTGGCCTTACTGTTGCCTGTTGGTGCCAGTAGAGAATGGAGCCTTAAGGCAGCTACATCGCTCCACTAGTCTGGGGGCTCACCCAGAAGTAACAGCACCCCCTAAACCGCCCTTACTGGCGTAACAGGTAAATTTTGTTCAGATAATTTTATCTATTTCTTTTTTAATCGGACATTTAGGATTTTCATTAGTGTAAATGCATCAAATGTGTTTTATTCATTATTAGACCATTAAACATGCTAAACGACATGCTCAGATATAAAATTATCAGTTACTGATTACATATATATATACGCAATGTATGTTTTTGAGATGTATGTATAGTGTATGTAGCTTATTAATTAAATATAGCTCATTTGTATAAAATGATAAAATCTCACCCTGTTTGCGTGGATACATGGACTTCTAAATTTTTTGCATCTTAAATATGTGTATTTTAATTGCACCTTAGGCAAAACATTTTGAATTCGAAAGACTTATAACATGTATATATTGTATGTATTTTTGTATGTTTTATATTCAATAATTAAACCTGGCTTTTTCTAGTTTAATTCTCTACGATTTGGCTTCCAAATTTTGTCTGTATAATATTAGGTCTGTTTATTATGTATCAAATATGCAATTGGGACTTTGAATAAATATGAATAAATCTCAAACTTTAAGAATATTTTGTTTCCTTTGTGTACGTCGATCGAATGATATATGATATACGATTTTTCAACCATGCCGATATATGCGAAACAGGCTTTTTCAGCAATGGATTACGCATAATTTCAAAATTTTGTACCCATCGACTCAAGTTGTTTTTTGTAGACTTTTAGAACCTTATTAATATCAAATAATAAAATCTCTCCCCACTTGGGAGGAAAGCGATGTGACTAACGTTTGAAAAGTGTATATAATTACGATTTTTGACCAATGCCGATATTTGAGACATAGGCACTTTTCAGCAATGGATTTCACATAATTTTAAAATTTTGTACCCATCGACTCAAATTGTATTGTGTAGAGTGTATGAATCTTTTTTATATCAATCAATAAAATCTCGCCCCTCTTGGGCGGAAAGACATGTGAGTAATGTTTGAAAAGTGCATAAATTTACGATTTTTCACCTATGACGATATAGGCGAAATAGGCTTTTTTCAGCAATGGATTACACATAATTTTAAAATTTTGTACCCATCGACTCAAATTGTATTGTGTAGAGTGTATAAATCTTTTTTATATCAATCAATAAAATCTCGCCCCTCTTGGGCGGAAAGACATGTGAGTAATGTTTGAAAACTGCATAAATTTACGATTTTTCACCTATGACGATATGGGCGAAATAGGCTTTTTTCAGCAATGGATTACACATAATTTTAAAATTTTGTACCCATCGACTCAAATTGTATTGTGTAGAGTGTATGAATCTTTTTTATATCAATCAATAAAATCTCGCCCCTCTTGGGCGGAAAGACATGTGAGTAATGTTTGAAAAGTGCATAAATTTACGATTTTTCACCTATGACGATATAGGCGAAATAGGCTTTTTTCAGCAATGGATTACACATAATTTTAAAATTTTGTACCCATCGACTCAAATTGTATTGTGTAGAGTGTATGAATCTTTTTTATATCAATCAATAAAATCTCGCCCCTCTTGGGCGGAAAGACATGTGAGTAATGTTTGAAAAGTGCATAAATTTACGATTTTTCACCTATGACGATATAGGCGAAATAGGCTTTTTTCAGCAATGGATTACACATAATTTTAAAATTTTGTACCCATCGACTCAAATTGTATTGTGTAGAGTGTATGAATCTTTTTTATATCAATCAATAAAATCTCGCCCCTCTTGGGCGGAAAGACATGTGAGTAATGTTTGAAAAGTGCATAAATTTACGATTTTTCACCTATGACGATATAGGCGAAATAGGCTTTTTTCAGCAATGGATTACACATAATTTTAAAATTTTGTACCCATCGACTCAAATTGTATTGTGTAGAGTGTATGAATCTTTTTTATATCAATCAATAAAATCTCGCCCCTCTTGGGCGGAAAGACATGTGAGTAATGTTTGAAAAGTGCATAAATTTACGATTTTTCACCTATGACGATATAGGCGAAATAGGCTTTTTTCAGCAATGGATTACACATAATTTTAAAATTTTGTACCCATCGACTCAAATTGTATTGTGTAGAGTGTATGAATCTTTTTTATATCAATCAATAAAATCTCGCCCCTCTTGGGCGGAAAGACATGTGAGTAATGTTTGAAAAGTGCATAAATTTACGATTTTTCACCTATGACGATATAGGCGAAATAGGCTTTTTTCAGCAATGGATTACACATAATTTTAAAATTTTGTACCCATCGACTCAAATTGTATTGTGTAGAGTGTATGAATCTTTTTTATATCAATCAATAAAATCTCGCCCCTCTTGGGCGGAAAGACATGTGAGTAATGTTTGAAAAGTGCATAAATTTACGATTTTTCACCTATGACGATATAGGCGAAATAGGCTTTTTTCAGCAATGGATTACACATAATTTTAAAATTTTGTACCCATCGACTCAAATTGTATTGTGTAGAGTGTATGAATCTTTTTTATATCAATCAATAAAATCTCGCCCCTCTTGGGCGGAAAGACATGTGAGTAATGTTTGAAAAGTGCATAAATTTACGATTTTTCACCTATGACGATATAGGCGAAATAGGCTTTTTTCAGCAATGGATTACACATAATTTTAAAATTTTGTACCCATCGACTCAAATTGTATTGTGTAGAGTGTATGAATCTTTTTTATATCAATCAATAAAATCTCGCCCCTCTTGGGCGGAAAGACATGTGAGTAATGTTTGAAAAGTGCATAAATTTACGATTTTTCACCTATGACGATATAGGCGAAATAGGCTTTTTTCAGCAATGGATTACACATAATTTTAAAATTTTGTACCCATCGACTCAAATTGTATTGTGTAGAGTGTATGAATCTTTTTTATATCAATCAATAAAATCTCGCCCCTCTTGGGCGGAAAGACATGTGAGTAATGTTTGAAAAGTGCATAAATTTACGATTTTTCACCTATGACGATATAGGCGAAATAGGCTTTTTTCAGCAATGGATTACACATAATTTTAAAATTTTGTACCCATCGACTCAAATTGTATTGTGTAGAGTGTATGAATCTTTTTTATATCAATCAATAAAATCTCGCCCCTCTTGGGCGGAAAGACATGTGAGTAATGTTTAAAAAGTGCATAAATTTACGATTTTTCACCTATGACGATATAGGCGAAATAGGCTTTTTTCAGCAATGGATTACACATAATTTTAAAATTTTGTACCCATCGACTCAAATTGTATTGTGTAGAGTGTATGAATCTTTTTTATATCAATCAATAAAATCTCGCCCCTCTTGGGCGGAAAGACATGTGAGTAATGTTTGAAAAGTGCATAAATTTACGATTTTTCACCTATGACGATATAGGCGAAATAGGCTTTTTTCAGCAATGGATTACACATAATTTTAAAATTTTGTACCCATCGACTCAAATTGTATTGTGTAGAGTGTTTGAATCTCTTTTATATCAATCAATAAAATCTCGCCCCTCTTGGGCGGAAAGACATGTGAGTAATGTTTGAAAAGTGCATAAATTTACGATTTTTCACCTATGACGATATAGGCGAAATAGGCTTTTTTCAGCAATGGATTACACATAATTTTAAAATTTTGTACCCATCGACTCAAATTGTATTGTGTAGAGTGTATGAATCTTTTTTATATCAATCAATAAAATCTCGCCCCTCTTGGGCGGAAAGAAATGTGAGTGTGGTTTGAAAAGTGCATAAATTTACGATTTTTCACCTATGACGATATAGGCGAAATAGGCTTTTTTCAGCAATGGATTACACATAATTTTAAAATTTTGTACCCATCGACTCAAATTGTATTGTGTAGAGTGTATGAATCTTTTTTATATCAATCAATAAAATCTCGCCCCTCTTGGGCGGAAAGACATGTGAGTAATGTTTGAAAAGTGCATAAATTTACGATTTTTCACCTAGGACGATATAGGCGAAATAGGCTTTTTTCAGCAATGGATTACACATAATTTTAAAATTTTGTACCCATCGACTCAAATTGTATTGTGTAGAGTGTATGAATCTTTTTTATATCAATCAATAAAATCTCGCCCCTCTTGGGCGGAAAGACATGTGAGTATTGTTTGAAAAGTGCATAAATTTACGATTTTTCACCTATGACGATATAGGCGAAATAGGCTTTTTTCAGCAATGGATTACACATAATTTTAAAATTTTGTACCCATCGACTCAAATTGTATTGTGTAGAGTGTATGAATCTTTTTTATATCAATCAATAAAATCTCGCCCCTCTTGGGCGGAAAGAGATGTGAGTAATGTTTGAAAAGTGCATAAATTTACGATTTTTCACCTATGACGATATAGGCGAAATAGGCTTTTTTCAGCAATGGATTACACATAATTTTAAAATTTTGTACCCATCGACTCAAATTGTATTGTGTAGAGTGTATGAATCTTTTTTATATCAATCAATAAAATCTCGCCCCTCTTGGGCGGAAAGACATGTGAGTAATGTTTGAAAAGTGCATAAATTTACGATTTTTCACCTATGACGATATAGGCGAAATAGGCTTTTTTCAGCAATGGATTACACATAATTTTAAAATTTTGTACCCATCGACTCAAATTGTATTGTGTAGAGTGTATGAATCTTTTTTATATCAATCAATAAAATCTCGCCCCTCTTGGGCGGAAAGACATGTGAGTAATGTTTGAAAAGTGCATAAATTTACGATTTTTCACCTATGACGATATAGGCGAAATAGGCTTTTTTCAGCAATGGATTACACATAATTTTAAAATTTTGTACCCATCGACTCAAATTGTATTGTGTAGAGTGTATGAATCTTTTTTATATCAATCAATAAAATCTCGCCCCTCTTGGGCGGAAAGACATGTGAGTAATGTTTGAAAAATGCATAAATTTACGATTTTTCACCTATGACGATATAGGCGAAATAGGCTTTTTTCAGCAATGGATTACACATAATTTTAAAATTTTGTACCCATCGACTCAAATTGTATTGTGTAGAGTGTATAAATCTTTTTTATATCAATCAATAAAATCTCGCCCCTCTTGGGCGGAAAGACATGTGAGTAATGTTTGAAAAGTGCATAAATTTACGATTTTTCACCTATGACGATATAGGCGAAATAGGCTTTTTTCAGCAATGGATTACACATAATTTTAAAATTTTGTACCCATCGACTCAAATTGTATTGTGTAGAGTGTATGAATCTTTTTTATATCAATCAATAAAATCTCGCCCCTCTTGGGCGGAAAGACATGTGAGTATTGTTTGAAAAGTGCATAAATTTACGATTTTTCACCTATGACGATATAGGCGAAATAGGCTTTTTTCAGCAATGGATTACACATAATTTTAAAATTTTGTACCCATCGACTCAAATTGTATTGTGTAGAGTGTATGAATCTTTTTTATATCAATCAATAAAATCTCGCCCCTCTTGGGCGGAAAGACATGTGAGTAATGTTTGAAAAGTGCATAAATTTACGATTTTTCACCTATGACGATATAGGCGAAATAGGCTTTTTTCAGCAATGGATTACACATAATTTTAAAATTTTGTACCCATCGACTCAAATTGTATTGTGTAGAGTGTATGAATCTTTCTTATATCAATCAATAAAATCTCGCCCCTCTTGGGCGGAAAGACATGTGAGTAATGTTTGAAAAGTGCATAAATTTACGATTTTTCACCTATGACGATATAGGCGAAATAGGCTTTTTTCAGCAATGGATTACACATAATTTTAAAATTTTGTACCCATCGACTCAAATTGTATTGTGTAGAGTGTATGAATCTTTTTTATATCAATCAATAAAATCTCGCCCCTCTTGGGCGGAAAGACATGTGAGTAATGTTTGAAAAGTGTATGTTTTACGATATTTACTTTTAAAGTAATTACTCGTGCTGCATTTTTTTTGTTTAAAACTCATATTTATAAGCTTTTGTTTGATGATTCGCACTTTACATTTTTCTGGCACGCACTCATTGTTCCAATTTACAGAAATAACGTATATAACTTTATTTTTGTATTTTTATATTCATTCGCTTCCTAATTGCGTATGGAAATTTAGTCCCGCCTCCGATTCTGATATGATATTTGAACTTTTCGCTTGGTTGCACACAAAGGTCACCGTGAGAGTCACTTCACAGTGGTTACAGGTACCGTAACGCAGTGAAATTGACTTATTCCTTCCGCGGTATTACTAATGCTGCAATGCAAGTTTTATAGCCTATCGTATGCGGAACGGAATATCAGACCTACAGGTTCGGTACCGGTACTGGTAGCTCAGTACGTAAGTACGATACTGGTGCCGGTACCGGTGTCTTACCACAATGAAATTACCGTAACTTATTCTTTCACGGTCCTACCAGTGCAGTAATGCAAGCGTTGTAGCACTTGTAGCCTACTATATTTGTTTATTTTGATGAGAGTCTACTGGAAACAACATAAAATTTGAAAGGGAAGAATTGTTCTGTGATCAATTATCTGACCTAAAGTGTAAACAACATAAAATTTGCAAGGGAACAACTGTTCTGTGATCAATTACCGTATATGGCCTACAGTGTACAGGTAAGATGCTGGCTGACTGCTAACCGGTACTGGTAGCTCAGTACGTAAGTACGATACTGGTACTGGTGCCGGTACCGGTGTCTTACCACAATGAAATTACCGTAACTTATTCTTTCACGGTCCTACCAGTGCAGTAATGCATACGTTGTAGCACTTGTAGCCTACTATATTTGTTTATTTTGATGAGAGTCTACTGGAAACAACATAAAATTTGAAAGGGAAGAATTGTTCTGGGATCAATTATCTGTCCTAAAGTGTAAACAACATAAAATTTGCAAGGGAACAACTGTTCTGTGATCAATTACCGTATATGGCCTACAGTGTACAGGTAAGATGCTGCCTGACTGCTAACTCAGTACCGCTTGACACGTTTTTAAAAAGTCGCTTTTCTCTTCGAATACTGGACCAATTGCTTTGAAATTTTTAGTGGTTAAAGATAAAAATTTTCTCCAGAAGGCTATTACTTTTTTTTTCGCTATGACGTCATCAAAATTATGTGACTCTACGTGTCCATATATTTGAGCATAGCTCTCTTGTTTTAATCCACTAAGACGACATTCCACGCGGTCGACACAACGACAAGCGACGTGCATGGTTACCGATACCATAAAAATAATACACGTGACTGGCATATCAGAATTGTGATGTAACAATTAGCTCAAAACAGTTCTTTCTGTGAATGAAATTATATATTTCATTATTGGACACGTAGTGGACATAACGATCGTTTCAATATTCTGTTGTTGTTGTTGTTCTTTGACACGTTTTTAAAAAGTCGCTTTTCTCTTCGAATACTGGACCAATTGCTTTGAAATTTTCAGTGGTTAAAGATTAATTTTTTTGCTAGAAGGCTATTACTTTTATTTATTTCAAAATTTTGCGTGAATTCTATGAAATTTGATATTTCGTCTAAAATTTTGCTGTACTATTTTTTATCCATGGGAACATGGATTTTAGTCAGTGTCATGATTCTGCAAAATTCTTGCTACTGGAAATTCAGAACTTTTTTGAGGGTAACGGTAGCGTCAAAGGTACCGGTAAGGACTGATTCGCTCTGGTCTAACGTGTCCATATATTTGTGCGTAGCTCTCTTGTTTTTAAATACCAGAGTTTAGAAGCTAAATTGAAACATTGGGAAAGCTGAAAATTCTTCCTTCTCTTAGATTTCACTTGCATTGACGACCTTGTCGCGACCCATTTTTAAACCTTCCGCGACCCATACTTTAAGAACCACTGTCCTAGATCATAAATGTCTCCTGATTGTAATCATAAAAGCAAATCCGACCTTATAAAATCTTCCATTATTTTGTTGCGTCACATAGATTTCTTGGACTATTTGATATACTCTTCGACACAATACATATTTTCCCAATGTGTTTATATTGAATTTTTAGTATAGGTAAATGAGAATGAAATGAATCGATTTTCTAGCTGTTGGCCTCTTTCATATTAGCATGTAAGAAACAATTTGATTCTATGAATAAATTATGCATATATTCCAGTCGCGCATTAACCCAACTAAATTCGGGCCACAAATACACACAGTTGAAACTAATTCAATTAGCAACATATTCATAAAAACGAAACAAGAATTAAATGTGATAGGAAGAAGCTGTGAACGGCATAGGATCTGAACTCATGAAAATATGGATCAATAAGTGTCAAAGAGAATCCAAAAAGCCAGAACACGACCTTTTGACCTGTTCATATACCTCTTCAAACTCTTTATCGCCAGTTGCCTGTTGAAAGTATTGCATAAAATTTGAAACTGCAAAGTAAATGTAAATAATATACAAAAATAACATAAAATCTGAGATTAGCATTTTTTTACTCATCCTGATGATTGACATAGTAGTAGCAAAAATGTTTGCATATGCTGTAGAATAAATTATATCATATTTTCAAAACATGGCCTTCATGCTGTGGCAAGGCCACTGAGTTTTTGTTTAATGAATTTTATATCGTCAGTAACATATATACCAGCGTGGTCCAATGTTGTCGGCTCAGAGGGCCACAAAATTATTTTTGCTTTGTTCACGGCCACAATAGTGCCAATAATAGGTAAACAGTACAATACAAAACAAACACTTTTATTGTACAAACACCAGTGGCTGCGCGTGGTCATTTTGACAACCGGGGCAAGCTACTGCGGGACCAAGTCACCCCTATCTACGGGGACAGGATGAGCGCTGTAAGTTCTCCCATTATTTTATGAGTATAAAAACCATTCCATCGGTAACAACCAATCGGCAAAAGCGACAATTTTTAACGATAAGAAAGTGTCTTTAAAACCGGTCCAAGTCAAGGGATTAATAAATATAGACATAGTTTATTTTGAAACCTTTTCAAAAGGAAAGGCAATATTTACCCAGATAAATACAATGACATATTAACAGAAACTTCGGGAAAGCAGACAAAACCTAAAATAAGGTTTAAAACGTTACTATAAGGAAAGGAAAGTTAATGCAAAGATAAGGACATGCGTCGCTCACTCATAGATATATATGCTGCTAGACTTCTACTGCTTGAACATTTATGCAACACGCCGCGGTTTCTTGGAAGCAAAATGCTCAATAACGCGCTGATTAAAGTCATGCATCCCAGAAATAACGTCTCTGTGAATGGATAAAACAGCCAAGGAATTTAGTCTATCTTGCTTCATTTCTGAGATACATACGCTTCAGCGTGCTGAATGTTCGCTCTGCGTCGGCGGAAGAAATAGGCGTCGTCAAAATGATGTCCAGAAATTTTGCAGACGCCGCAAAGGTAGTCACTAGAGTGTTATCTATGAGGAACCCATAGAGCGCGCAAGTTGATGTGATGTTCAAAAAAGTTTGATTGGTGTATATACATCGCAATTCATTTTCCAATTTACCCACGTTTATCATGGGGTAAAATTTGGAGACAGTAGCCAACAAATGGATGGGAAATTGACGTGCAAATTTTGAAAAATTTTTGGGGTTCATCAAAGAGAACGCGGCAAGATGTTCAGTGCGCAGACGATCGCCTATTTGATTCACCAGAATGTCACAGCATTCCTTTGCAGACAAAATCAAACGCTGCGTGGTTTGCCCGCGGCGTAAAGAAGCACTACATGTGTCGTCGTATTTCATTGTTTCCCGGATACGAGATACAGCATCGCGGAAGTCTGAAATACACGACTGCACAGACGCTCCATCCATTAGCCTTGGCTGCAATGCGCCGTATAATACATCCACGTGATAGAATATTGTGGAGAAAAAAGCGAGAAAAAATGAAAACTCACCATCTTCTAGCAGACGCTTTAGACCTGCCGCCTCCCTCACAGAGCTCTGAATGCCATTGAAACACTCAATGAGCTCAGACCTAATTTCGGACACGCCATGCACAAGCTGGGAGACGGAGGCTACATATCTGGCGAAGGAGGTCAGAGCGCTTCGGCGAAACGGAAAAAAATGAAGAAAACCCCGAAACATTTGCAAAAAATATACGGACGAGAGGGGTATCAAGACACATATTTTTAATAACGAGGTTAAATTGGTGTGCATAACAATGTAAAAAATGCACATGAGGAAAATCTTCTTTTATATAAACTTGAACACCATGTTTCGACCCACTTATGACTGCCGCGCCGTCATAAGTTTGAGCTATCAATTTTGACTTGCCCCGGTTGGCCCTATTGACGCGCCACCACTGACAAACACATTTATTTGTCATTTATCAAGCTGAAACATGCACAAACCACCCAAAAACTAAACGAAATCGGGAAAAGCCTATCTATATCTACATTTAGTGTTAAGATTCCAAACCCTTCCTAACGGAAAAAGTGCTTCCGCAAATGTAAGTGCTTTCGAGCTTCGATAAATATTTTCAAAGCAAAATCTTGACTTTGGAAAATGCTCATTGCTCACGCGATTCTAAAATGCCATTTCAAATTACCGTATTTCCCGGCTAATAAGTCTTTCCCGCAAAATAGGCGAGGTCTATTTTTAGCACTAAAAAAGAGGGTTTTTCCACATCGCCCTATATTGAGACGGGTTATAAAAACAGCTTCTCTGTTGGTCAGTTAAACACTAAATATGCGCTAATTATTTTATACGGTTAGAACCATATTATGTTTATTTGGTAGAATCATACTCACATAATTACCTATTTTTAATAATGACGCGGTAATTTTAAGTTATAAAGCGGCAATCATTTTGAACAACTTATTTACCCGAACGTTGAAATAACTATTGAATACGGAGTGATACATACTACACTGTATACTGTATGTCCATGGGTTTGTTAATTAACAGATGTGTTTTCCTGTCTGTGTCGTTTTCCGTCGAATCTGTCTCATATGCGTCACATTACTCTTGTTGCATGATTATTAGTTACAACAAGTTAAAATGTTTTATTATTGGTATAATATAAAATGCAATCTGTCAACCTTTTTTTTTTTATGCCAGGAGAGTTGTTGT
The DNA here is from genome assembly GCF_964204865.1 of Styela clava. Classification (NCBI taxonomy): domain Eukaryota; kingdom Metazoa; phylum Chordata; class Ascidiacea; order Stolidobranchia; family Styelidae; genus Styela; species Styela clava. Next base: position 8,567,552 of record NC_135257.1, on the reverse strand, counting down.
GATTTAGTGACCGTATGGTCCTTCCAACCTCCCATCAATTCCGTTGTTAGTCGAATATCCTACTTATTGAATGTTGTTATTTGTGTTTTTTGTTTGATTTGTTGGCTAATGACTGGATGATGAATAAACTTCTAACTATCGGTGGCCCTGTTTTCTCTTTAAAGTACCGATAACCGGCGGGCATAAATAGGAAGTGCTTCATGACACCAGCCAGTTATAATTACGAGGGAGTTTTTAAAAATAATATGACAAATGACAGCTGCCAGTACAAATTCAATTAAATATCATGATTGGCAGACCCTTTGGCGTCATCGAGTACATGATAGAATATATCAAACCAACTATAGGGTTAACACAAATCATGTTTGAGACGACGACTCCTGCGAAAAATAAGCGGACCACAGAAAAATAAAATAAACATACCTACCGAATAAGACGGTCTTCCCAAAATCAGGCGGAAATAATTGGGTCTGGAAAGCGACTTATTAGCCGGTAAATATGGTATATTCTTTTGTCACCGATACAACTTGCCGACATATCAAGCAAGCATTGTGGTTTTACCTTCCACATCCATTCAAAAATCTGTTTGAATTTGTCAACTTTCTTTTCAAACTCATGTTTAACACTATAACACTAGTCAATGGATTCTCCTGGTTATTTTATGATGAAACAACACCAAATGCACTTTTCTTGATTAGTCTCCGAATGCGACGCAGGCCACAGATAATGGAGCTGCAGGCCTGGGTTTGACTTTGGGCCACCCTGATATATACATATGAAACTCACATATGCATGTACAGCAGCATTTGTGTATGTTGTTTGATATCTTCCAAAATAAATAATGATACTCACATAATATGGATCCTCTATGGTGCTTTCACAGCTTTTATCACTATCAAATTCTCCAAGTTTAAACAATTTTGCTTTATGACCACCACTTGGAGCCATTCGCTTTAAATCGCTGTAATTCATCAACAAACAATAAAATATTCAATATGCATTACCAACAAATTAAAATCTATCATATGTGGAGAAAGGACATGACGCATATCGGAGTGACTGAAAATACAATAGAATCAAATCGATCTTTATTTTAACGTTCAAATCAACCAAACCAAAAAAGATGAAAGTCTATAATTACATTGCAAGATTTTTTGTATTCTCTTTTGTGTAAAGTTTCATTGATGTCAACCAAAAACTAATAAAAATATTGACAATACAAAAAACTACATATCCCATAGTAACCTTTATTTCTTACCTCATGTTACTATCATCCATTCCAAAAATATAATCAAATTTGTTATAATCATCTTTAGTAATCTGAAAATTAATGCAGACAAGTTTACCTGCAAAGAAAAAATAATACTGATGATCTGTAGCTATTCCCAGTGTTTTAAATCGTCAATACTCATCACAAGAATTTTTCTAACCCATCAGCATAATGTTAAGAGTAATTTCTCAATCTGTTATACAAATCTGTCTTGACAACTTCTAATATTGAAATTAAGTTGGCTCTGAACTACTAGGGACACTGTGAACAAAAAGCAAGATTAGTGAAACAAATAAAAGTATTTACAAAGTTGAAGATTGGAAAACTTTACCGAGACTTATGTCAAGAACTCAAACATAAGCGACACATTAATAATAATACCAAACAATGACTAACTTGTCTCGCTCTGTGCTTTTCAACATGCTTGAAAATATCATGCCTTTTCATACATGCTTGACCTCTTGGATCTGGGGGATTACCGATTTCATATCTTGATGTTGCTGCGCTGTCAACATCCCACTAAAAGTTACAATTAATACTGGTGAAACAAGTATATGCATCAGTGGCATTATGTACAAAACCTTGTATAAGGTGAAGACATGAAAACGCGTATAAAAAATATGGTACTCCCGAAGTATGTGAACCAAGATGGCGGAGACCGGAACGTAGCATGTGTACCAGGTTAGGGTTATGCCATAATTTTATTGCAATTTTCCATATTTTAGTTCTATTACGAGTTCTGGGACTATCCAAGTGACTCCCGTAGTATTTGTACCTGAAGTTATGGCCTAACCCCAACCTGGTACACATACTACGTTCTCATGTTCGCCACCTTGGTTCACATACTTTGGGAGTACCAAAAATAAAGCATTGAAAGTCCAGTGTAGAATTTCACTACATAGATCACTCTTTGCCATTGCTTTGACATCACCAAGATGGTCAATATCATTCAACCTTCGCAATTTCCATCAAACTGAGCCGGTTAGTACTGTGGACATTATAATTATTACCTTTGTCATTTCTATAATAAATGCAGGACAGGGGGCAGGGTAATTACAACAAAGAGTCTACTCACATCGTTAGCTTGACCTCTTTCAGATACAAGATGTTTGAATGTTGCTTCCGCAATAGGAGATCTACAAATATTTCCTATAGAGCAGAACAAAATTGGAATTAACAAAATATAACGCAAGAAGTCAATATCCACTTATTCCACTGATATAAGTTTGAAAAGTTATATACGTGAATGCAAGTGAATGATATTGAAAAGTAATCTTTACAGCTCTCCTCAAACATAAATTCTAATATCTGGGCAAATTGAACCTGAGCTATGCCCATGATAACTTATAGCTGATTTTGTTGGCAAAATCATGCAAAGCAAATATAATATATGAAAAGATTTGAGATTTCAATCAAACTTGTAACAAAGGTTTAGCATTGTGATAAGCTGAGCAAACTTGTTCATGCTAGATGCCATCACTGAGATTACATCTTTTGCAAATATAATAAAATTACATTTTTAAAACAAAGTTTGAAAACCTAATATCATTTCATTTATCACATTAAAAAGTATGACCGGTATTCATTGGGCTCCCACTCTTCAAACTTACCAAGACAAACAAATAAAGCTGATCTTGGCACGACAGACATTCTTCAAATTTGGAAGCATCCGGAAACGCACACAACGGTGAAGTGTAGCCTATGTACTGTTATGAAAACTTTTCTGAAGATATTGAATAATTTGAAGCATAGTTTCATAAATGAAACAATTGCAAAATAATAAAATACAGTAACACTGTTTGCCTAGACCATAAATATGAAGATATCTCAACATGAGCTCCGAAGTTGTCTTCAAAATTTATTTCAAGAAATAAATTTCTACAAAAAATTGTTATACTAAAATGGTACAATATTGAAAATAGTATCATGATCGATAGCCTTACATCCTTAGTGATTGTAATAGGGTGGTGTAAATCAAATGGGAATAGTTGCAATTGTTTGATTTCTGCTATAAGCTTTGCAAAAAATCAGAAAGACTTGATGACGGAGATTGTGAAGCTTCATTGGCAAGAAGTTGAGACAACTGTGATAAACGTTTTTTCTTGTTTCTAGGATTCATAAATGGACTTGATTTTCTTTCTTCGTTGAAAGAGGTATTGATGAAACTCTCAATACTTGAACGTTTGGATGTAGGTGTATTTTTCAGTGATGCGGGAGAATCCGTATCTAACAATTTTAAACCATGAATCAATAATTTAAAAATGTAGGTTTTACCTTCCTACTGTGACGACATAATAGGTATAAGTTGGAAGTGAAAAAATGGATAATAACTACCGGTATTTGTAATTAAAACATTTTTGATACTAGTTGTATCAATTTATATGCAATTCCATGCCTCTAATACAATGACTAACAAATTTTTACCACCCTCAAATAACACTGCATAAATTTCATGAGATTGAATCAGATACCATTTGCATATTTTATGCAATCTTGAATCGATTATGCCAACAATTATTTTACTAAAAACATTTCATCTTTTCTCAAAAACGGTGTACATCTTCAGAAAGAGACACAAATGATGGGGATATTGGATGTATCAATTATTGTTACTTATTAATAAAATACAAAGTTTATTGATTGTATGTTTTGTTTAACGAAGAGACAATATTACCCATAACTGTCACAAAATCACAGTAAAAATATTCAATATAGAACAGAAATAATTGCTCATATTATATTAATAAAAGCATGGTATAAGACTAACTTTTTTTGGCATTGCATCTTGAATTTTTCTGTCGTTCCTTTTTTATAGCACAAATCTCACTTCTGTTGCATGAAGTAATTTTGTCATAAAATCCACAGTTTTTACATTTCATAATAAATTTGGCTCTCGATTGAACAAATTTTCTCAAAGTTTTCTTGGTCCTTTTAGATTGCGACATGTATCGTTTTTGACTTTTCAATGCTTTTTGAATGTTTTTGCCACATTTCTGCTTTGGTTTTAGCCTAAAAGTTCTGTTTGTCGCAGTTTGTACTACCCCACATTTTCGACAACAGTTATGGAAAACAGAATTGGACAGTCCAGTAGTACTATCCAGTAAACAATGAGACAGTTCTCTCGATAGCTCAGTATCACTACTCAACAATGTTGCAGATTTAAGTAGATAGGATTTACTTTTGTTAACTACTGAAGTATAATCAAAGACATCCTCCAGATCATGAGAATGTCTCATACTTGTTTTTATTCTTTTACTGACTAAAAATTAAAATATTCGAAAGAAAAAAAATGCAAAATGATTATATAAATGGCCAGTAGGAGATCAGCCATTTCACATAGATATGAAGAAATTGACAAAATCTGACAAAAAATGTATCAACTCAAAGATTTTCAAGCTAGTCTTTCATAAAGAAATAAGTAGGACACTTCTTCAGAGAATGAATGAGGTCAAAGATAAATATATACATTTGATAAACTCAAATTATTTGAGGCAATCCGAAATTGGAGAAGATCACCAAGCTTGAGCTTCACTATTCAAATATATTGAGGTAGGACTTGTCTGAACACATGCTGAAACAGTGGTAAACACGCATCCCATTGAGGCATATTTTGCATACTTGTGAGTGACATAAACAAATGCTTTTATCTTCCACATCTCAGAGTCAGAAAAGTGTTCTAGGTTTAAAAAATACGACTTTGTTAAGTTTCAAAAAATTTTCTCAAATGTTGGGCAGATGAAGACCCAACTACTGAACTAAGTTCTTCAGTTGATGCCTTCGTTATCGCATTAATGTTTTTGAATTTTTCCAGCAAAGCCTTTGCTTTTGTTTCTCCAATTTTTGGAAAAAGTATTACTAATTGCAAAATTGCTGAGTCTATTGGCGAAGATTGGACAATTCCTCTGGACTTGAAAGGATTTCTTGAAGGTGTTCGAATATCTTGATGAATCATTCTGATTATAAGATCACCAGCTTCTCTGTGATTCATCAAAGGAAATATTTCCATACCACAGTCAATAACAACCATTTTTTGAAATTGTGCAAAATATTGTTGTGTCATGGCAGTTTTTGAAAATAGCACCCTGTGAAATGCTATCTGTCTTGATTTCCTTAATTTCGCAACTCGCCGTTTAGCATCACTAACTGATAATATGTCACTTTCAGTCAAATATATAATCCCGCTATGACTGGAAGGATAAAAGTCTATCACACTTTCAGTAGAGTCCATAAATAACACACTAACTTTGCTTTGTAGAAGTTTAAGCAAATCAGTATTTCTCCATCTGTTATTAACCATGATATGACCAGCTGGAATTGAAAGTCCAGCTTGTACAGGTGTCTTTTGCATATTTGAAATTTCAAGTGTATTCCAAGAGTTGAAGATTTAAATGAAATAACATTCTGGTATGCAAATAAATCTATGATAATTATTATCACATAAATAGTTCTGCATTGCCAAATATGCCCATACAGCCATATGCAAATCTCAATTGACTAAATGCATAAAAGTTTGCACAGGTTATTCATCTGTTCACTTCATCAGACCTATATTTTTATACTTATTCAAAATCCAGGAGAGGAATAAAGGTCGAAACGATCTAATGGTAAACCACAAGCTTCCTCCGGGTAGTGCATAAAAATAATAAAAGCATGATACCGGTATCAATAGACAACGCTTACTACTGCTGTACTGCTTGTTTGAGGAAGTTGGACGAAACGTTACAGAAATACATTTGTGCTAGCGTGCAGCTGGAATCTTTAATTGGATAGAATAGTCATGTTTATTCCAGCTACAGCATCCTTCCAGTATAATGGTATACGAAGAAGTCGGTACGTGTTGTCCATGGAGGGACAACACTAAAAGGCTGAAGGAAGAAACGGATGAAGTGGAGGAAAAACGGAAGTTGAAGTGTTCCCAATGGTGAAAAATTGAAAACACTAAAAGTCTGAACACTAAAAGGAAGAAGTGGATGAAATTTATTCCCACGAATAATGAGGTGGTTGAAGTCACTAAAAAGCTGAACACTAAAAGGAAGAAGTTGATGAAATTTTTTCCGACGGATAATGGGGTAGTTGAAGTCACTAAAAAGCTGAACACTAAAAGGAAGAAATGGTTGAAATTTCTTCCGACGAATAATGAGGTGGTTGAAGTCACTAAAAAGATGAACACTGAAAGGAAGAAGTGGATGAAATTTCTTCCGACGAATAATGAGGTGGTTGAAGTCACTAAAAAGATGAACACTAAAAGGAAGAAGTGGATGAAATTTCTTCCGACGAATAATGAGGTGGTTGACGTCACTAAAAAGATGAACACTAAAAGGAAGAAGTGGATGAAATTTCTTCCGACGAATAATGAGGTGGTTGAAGTCACTAAAAAGATGAACACTAAAAGGAAGGAGTGGATGAAATTTCTTCCGACGAATAATGAGGTGGTTGAAGTCACTAAAAAGATGAACACCAAAAGGAAGAAGTGGATAAAATTTTATCCGACGAATAATGAGGTGGTTGAAGTCACTAAAAAGATGAACACTAAAAGGAAGAAGTGGATGAAATTTCTTCCGACGAATAATGAGGTGGTTGAAGTCACTAAAAAGCTGAACACTAGAAGGAAGAAATTTTTTCCGACGAATAATGAGGTGGCGTAGGTCACTGAAAAGCTGAACACTAACAGAAAGAAGTGGATGGAATTCCTTCCGACGGGTGGTGAGGTGGCTGAGGTCACTAAAAAGCTAAACACTATAAGGAAGAAGTACGTTAGGGTTAGATGATATTTTGTCCTATCGATTTTGAGGCGGTTGAAATCACTAAAATACCGAACATTAGAAGAGTTAAATAGCCAAAACATATCCCGACGGAAGTGAGATTGGATGAAGACCCTGAAAGCGGACTGATGAGTAGGCATGCCACTTTTAGATTTATGAATTAAATCGATTCAAATCGCATTTTTTTCGAACCTGATTTACGCGATTCGAAAGAAAGAGAGCCGTTTAGCGAAGAAAAACAAACGCTCCAAATAACACCAATTGCCAGACGGGAATGTAAATAAATTTTTCGTTATTTACTTTTATTGATCTGTCTTCATTCATTTTCATGTTCCGCGCAACACACCCTGATCATCACTCGAGATGCTGACGTGCTGTGTGGGTAATTAATTTCCTTCAATCTGTCAGTTGAGTATTCCACTGAATGATCTAAGTTTCTATCACACGCAAATTTAAATGGATCGTATACCCGAAAGTTCGTTGCAATTTTGTTAAAAATATGCAACAGCACATCTTCTCTGCGACTAAGTAATGATACGCCTTGACATGAATTGATAAACGATCAGATACCGACTTCTAGAAAACATTTAATTTTGATTGAAATTCAATTTAAACTTTGAAATTGAAATATTGGTACTACTCTGAAGTACGCGCACCAAGATGTCGCACAACCTGATCCCTAACCTCGTACACCAGTGATTTTCAACCTTTTTTGTATCGCGGAACACTTTTTTTATTCTAAAATTGTGACGGAACAACAAATGAGATTTTTGGAAATAAACTATATTATGCAATTAACTGACATCGATCATTTCGAAATAAAATAAATTAACGAAATTAATAATAGCTTGTCAAAGAAAAGACGTTACACATATTCCGATTCGGAGCTAGGAACAGAAATGGTATTTTAATGTAATATCTGGGCCTGTTTTGAAAAGTTTCAATATTTTATTCTGTCTGGAATTTAATTGAGAGAGACAAACTCTTTCTCGATGACTCTCAATTTTTCGTGTTTTTATACTCTTATGGCGGCCAAGAAAAGGGTGGGCAAAATCGAATATTTTTTTCGAATCAAATAATTCGAATATTCTTAACAAATACCGAATAGTCCAATACCGAATATTTTTTATACGCAGCAGGTCCAGAACGTTGCCGCCATGGATCGCCGTTGTATTTTGTAAATACGAAAATAGGAATCAAAAATTAATAATAATCGCGAAGTTGACCACACATCTATGTACATAGATTGCCGTGGTATTGTGCCCGAATATAATTAATTTTTGATTCCGTTTTTCATTCCTTGAACTTAATATCTGTTTTTATAAATTTTGCAAGCAGTTCACGCACGAAGACTTTGAATAATGATGTATTAGTCAAATCGAAGTCCTGTTAGACCACTGGTTTTCAACCAATGGGCCATGGGCCACTGGTAAGCCTCAGAGGCATTTTGAGGTGGGCCACAAACATATTATAAATTACAAGGTTTGTTGATTGGAAAAATTGATTTGATAACAAAATCAGCTTCACGCGTCATGAAAAACAAGATATCTATTTGCAAAACATGCCTCGCCGTAACCCACCCATTGTGGCGCAACATACCCATTATACGGCAGGAACAGCTAGATATGAATATATATATAGTAATTTGTTTGCACATTACATCAAAATTAAAAAGAATATAACGAGAATGTCATGGCCTTCAATATTCGCCAGGCTCGAACTGAGCATAACATATAAAAAGTAATCAAAAAACGAATCCACGAGGACATTGTCTCATAAATACGAACAGAACAAACATTAAATTACCCAATTCCTAATATATTAAATTTTCAAGTATTCCTCACTATCCGTCGGAAGAAATTTCATCCACTTCTTCCTTTTACTGTTCAGCTTTTTAGTGACTTCAAACACCTCATTATTCGTCGGAAGAAATTTCATCCACTTCATCTTTTTACTGTTCATCTTTTTAGTGACTTCAAACACCTCATTATTCGTCGGAAGAAACTTCATTCACTTCTTCCTTTTAGTATACAGTTTTTAGTGACTTCAAACACCTCATTATTCGTCGGAAATTTTTTTATCCACTTCTCCCTTTTAGTGTTCAGCTTTCTAGTGACTTCAATCACCTCATTATTCGTCGGAAGAAATTTCATCTACTTCTTCCTTTTAGTGTTCATCTTTTCAGCGACTTCAACCATCTCATTATTCGTCGGAAAAAATTTCATCCCCTTCTTCCTTTCAGTGTTCATCTTTTCAGTGACTTCAACCACCTCATTATTCGTCGGAATAAATTTCATCCACTTCTTCCTTTTAGTGTTCAGCTTTTTCGTGACTTCGATCACCTCATTATTCGCCGGAAGAAATTTCATCCATTTCTTCCTTTTAGTGTTCAGCGTTTTAGTGACTTCAACCACCTCATTATTCGCCGGAAGAAATTTCATCCACTTCTTCCTTTTAGTGTTCAGCGTTTTAGTGACTTCAACCACCTCATTATTCGCCGGAAGAAATTTCATCCACTTCTTCCTTTTAGTGTTCAGCTTTTTAGTGACTTCAACCACCTCATTATTCGCCGGAAGAAATTCCATCCACTTCTTCCTTTTAGTGTCCAGCTTTTTAGTGACTTCAACCACCTCATTATTCGCCGGAAGAAAGTTCATCCACTTCTTCCTTTTAGTGTTCAGCTTTTTAGTGACTTCAACCACCTCATTATTCGTCGGAAGAAATTTCATCCACTTCTTACTTTTAGTGTTCAGCTTTTTAGTGACTTCAACCACCTCATTATTCGTCGGAAAAAATTCCATCAGCTTTTTAGTGACTTCAACCACCTCATTATTCGTCGGAAAAAATTTCATCCACCTTTTCCTTTTAGTGTTCAGCTTTTTAGTGACTTCAGCCACCTAACTACCCGTCGGAAAAAATTTCATCCACTTCTTACTTTTAGTGTTCAGCCTTTTAGTGTTTTTTAATTTTTCGCCTTTGGGAACACTTCAACTTCCGTTTTCCCTCCACTTCATCCGTTTCTTCCTTCAGCCTTTTAGTGTTGTCCAGGTATAACACCAGCACGTTCACGCTAAATTACATCAAAGCCTCCTTTCAACAGACAATCGAAAATATATATTTGTGTTTACATATACATAGATGCATGTCACTCCATTATGTGCACCGTATAGTCTATTATACGGTATATAATATGGACTTACGCAACGCAAGGTCAACGCTCGCAGTAAATTATAAAATATATATAGAATATCATGCAATTGTTGAGTTGGGTTCAACTGCCAGAAATCCTGGTGCCCGATTAAAAATCTCTTGATGGGCGTTCTATTATACATGGTAAAATTAATAGCGAGGTTCGATGCTATGTTGGTCAAATGCATGAAAACTAAACACGGGCGAATGGGTAAATAGTAGTGCTGTATCAACCAGAATGCATTTGGCGAAATCCCTCATTTCGCTGATAACGCCAGTCGTCAAAAGCCTCACAATTCAGTGAATGTCGCCTACGTGATCCCTTCCAAGCAAAGTATAATTTTGCCGATACCGATATCTTTAAAATTGCCGATACTAATACGTCTCTATTATATATGCCCCATTTTGAGTAATCTACATAGCTTTGAGCAAATTCGCCTGGCAAAATCTCAAAAATGGATACAGCACAGGAATAATATTATTATATACAGAAACGCTCCTTGCGACCTTTAGAGTTTAGAATTTGAATTTTAGATGACATGGGAAGATACCAAGAGATATGAAATAGTTTTAAATGCGACTCGCTAGACTTTGATGCTGTGTAGTAAAATCATATTTCATCTATATTAATGTTAATCTTTGTTTTGTAGTAGCTCAAATCAATCAGATAAACTCATCAATGTGTATTTTTACGGGTCTAATGTTGGAGTGAGCGAAAATAAAATGTGTCTTTTTGAATAACCACCATTAATTAAAGTTATTAAAAACACTACTGTGAGTAACAAGTGATTTACATTACAACTATTACAAAATTGCTCAGGACCCATTTTGGTGCGTCGATGTCGAAGAAATATCAGGATATATATTTGTCAACATCTGATAAGCCCAACCGTATATGGAAAGTACATATGTGGGAAAAGTACTGAACATATTAATTTCATTGTCGAACTCACGAAAAATTGATCGTTTAATGAGTGTATCGATGACGAACTGCAGCTGGAGGATATTGCGTCACGTATTTGAAGGCTGAGCAACGGTAAATGACTCACAAAAGATGGTACAAGTTGTAGTGTTTTTAACAAAAACATTATAAGAAGCAGGTATGGGTGACTGAATATATATATCGGTTTCAAAGGGTTGTATGCAGCTTTGCATTATTTCTGTTCATTGACTGTCAATAAAAACTGCAGCCACTGGTCTGACTTCTTTTAATTTGGTTTGCTTTCTTCAAAATGCGACAATCAATGGAGATAATTAGCAACGCAGTAAGTTCTGTCAGTACTAAATACATGTGTGTAAGACCGGCAACCATATTGATGGTAACGAACGAATATGATTTGGGAGATTCAAGGTTGGCGATTGAAATGTTTTATTGCTTAATTAACTCGAGTGGAATCTAAGCCAGGTTTTCCTATGGCAAATAGGTTTAGTTCAACTATACGGTCTTGCGTATAAACTTCAGTAAATTTGATGTTTTCAGAATAGTGTAGCAGTAATAATACTTATATATATACCATTAATTCGTGGATCAGGTATTTCCACGAAGATGGACACGCATTCTGTAAGTGGTATTGGTATTAACTACTATTAGCAGGACATAGTATCTACCTATTTTCTCGAGCAATTAATTATTTATTTCGTTATTAATTTCGTGTCAACCCTTAAAGTTCCACTCCCTTAGAGGCGCCCACGCTGGCTTCGGCTGAAACACTTAGATTTTGAATTTCGGAATTATAGTGTTTGTAATAATTTCAACCAGGCTTGCTCCAGATGTATACATTAGAAAGAGAGCAGTAATATGGCCACTGAAAAACATGACGACGCATGGAAACTAATTTGATTTCAAATACGAGTTGCGCTGCCTTGCCATACTTTGTACATCACTATTGAACTAAGGTTCATTTTGTTTTACGTTTTAGTGTCATATATATATTGCATTTAAGGGTCCAATGCATCGTATCAACTTTATACAACTAGTTCGTTATTCGTAAAGCATTGCCAAACTCGTTATTATTTTTGCAGCCACCTTTCATTGATCCTCACCTTCTCCTACAAATCAGAATACATAAATGCAGATCAACCATAACTACAAGTTTTTGGGAAAAACGTAAATTTATTATTATTTCCGAATGAATATATAAGCGACTACAAGTCAGGCAACTCTGTTTGGTACATCCAATGTATCCTATGGTTGGTTGGTTGGACAAATTAAAGATTTTTAAACTAAAGCTCAACACATCGATCAGTTTTAACGACCCCCATATATATATTTAACATAACATACTGAAATTCATTCAAAAGTATTAGTGCCGATTTATCTATTTGTTTAGTGTGGGGATGTCAAGAATATTTTATACAACTATGCTGTGACGAATCAGAGGGGCCAACGGAATTTTACACAAAGCCATTCAGAAGACAGAAAGATGTTATACTTGATGAGGTTTTCTCATTTGTGCTCCCAAATAGATATGCAGTATGTGACCAAGATTTATCTGATCCAATAAAAATCAAGGTAAGTTAATATTACTGTAATAGTCTACAGGAGAGGTTCCTAAACTTATAAGACTTGCGACACATTTACTTTCTGTATTACAAATTACGGTGAATTTTTTGATATATGCAAATTTAATCGATGTGACACGTAATCTTGTTTTTGTGCAGACTAACGATCACAACACGACTGCATGTGCAATAGAGACAGCCAGTCGCACTTGCCTCTCAATGTTAAAGTTAGCAGGAATTAACATTTTATGTCAAGTTTTAAAAACGGCCAGATGATAAAAAAATTGCTTAGGAAGTACTCCTCAATTTGAAATACTGTATTGTATCTATTTTTGGAAATACAATATAATTAAAATGTGTAAAATTATTAAAATAGTTAAAATATTATTAGAACAAAATAAATATTTCATAAATATGTCGAGCGACTGCAAAATATATGTTCAGATTTATGTTGCTACTTGCTATATTTTCGATTCTTTATCTTCGTGATATTCGATGTGCTGGTTTTAAATCAACATAATGCATATTGATTGCTAAACATATCTTGAACCGATCTTTGAGACCAATGTTTGATTCAGTACATATCCGTACTTCTATTATATATTTGAATTACAGATTAGAGTTTACCAGGGTAACAAAAAGTTTTATTGCGATTTCGTTGATGCTTCTTACTACAAATTAAGAAAAACTTACTCGATGACGATTAAATTTGTAAATGATCAGGTGATGTCCTGTTTTCATTTGTATAAATAATTTGGTCGAGTTTAATATATTATCATTGGAAGGCTTTTAAAAGTTGCAGAGATTATGAATTAAATATTTTGCAATCTCACGAATTCAGCGTTTTCTAGGAAACAAATATCAACCCAGGATGTTTTGATTCATCATTCAAAAATTGATTTATTGTACTGTATTCCGTGTGGCTGATTGCATAACCTTCATTGCATTGATTTTTATCATCTCTTGCCATCAATTTGTGATATAGATCATATAACAACCTGGAATTGTTTTCAATATGTTCCTTTGTCACAATTAGAATATTTGTTTGTGTCATGGAAATAAACTGATAATTCTGTGCGTTTTGCTCCGTACAAACAAAAAAGTTACTGACAAGATTTGGGGAATAATTATGTGGTAATTAGTTTGAGGTGTATGGAATGTGGGAAATGTTTTATAACCGAAAACATTATATTTACATTTAGGATGTAATCAAACTTGACATCGACATTCAAAAAATACCAGTGTAAGTAACTTTTTATAATGCCTGAAAACTCCATTATGCAGAACAGAACGTTTGCGTTAGGGCGCAATAATAATTTTGACTCATAGATATTTATCGGCGTTATGTATTTTTATCTGGAATTTGGTACACTAGTCAGTAAACTGTTCTCCATCAAATGGGAGGGCAATAACAAGTATTCATGAAAATAAATACAAAATAGGATTTGAACTAAAAATAAGAAAAAAATATAAATAGAAAAGGTTTGGCTTGTCTAACTGTGCCTGCCCCTCAACGAAATAGAACTCAACGTTATTACTAGTTGATCGGCAAGTGGCGTGTTCTGGCGTATGTATAATTTTTGGTACTCCCGTAGTATGTGAACCAAGATGGCGGACACCGGAACGTATAGTGTGTGTAGTACCAAGTTAGGGTTAGGCCATAGTATTATTCAAATTTTCTCTTCTTTAGTTCTATTACGAGTTCGGGGACTAGCCAAGTGACTCCCGTAGTATTTGTACCTGGAATTAAGGCCTAACCCTAACCAGGTACACATACTATACTACGTTCCGGTGTCCGCCATCTTGGTTCACATACAACGGGAGTACCTTAATTTCATATAAATAAAAACTGGAATCAATGTCAGTAACTGACAACGCGCCGAACGAAACACAGACAAAACATGAATAATAAACTAATATAGGAATTAGTGCGACGGACTGACCAACTCGGCAATGGGTTTTAGATTAGAAGAAAATGACTGAAATTATATAAGACAAACAAAATAAGCGCCGTGGCTTTATCAAAACACCTGTGACGTCCACTATGACTTTCGAATAGTAATCTTAAGACGATTCTTCACCTCCTCCATTTCAAACTTCAAATTGGCAATGAGCGGCTTATGTAAATATTTTAATTTGTATATGCATTTAAATAATAAAGGACAAATCCGGACTTTCGATTTTCTTTTAATCTTTGCGAGAGTGAAACCGAAACTTTGAGAAGAAGGAAGAAGAATATCTTTGAGAGCATGCAACATTTACTTCCTGTGCATGGGAGGCCGAAAACTATTGACCAGGTACTATTCTGAACTTAAGTTTTTATACGCCTGATTGCGATATTTAATTAATAACAGGTGATTTGTATTAAATAGAACAGTCAAGCAGTCATAGTCGATGACACATCGCTACCGTTTATTTGACGTTTCGAAGGTTTTTTCAACTTGTTGCAGTTTTTATGGTGCATTGGCTCAATCTATTGCCTCACAAATCACAATTAACTTGTCTGTGTTTTTAAAAAGGTGCCTACAATATCAATAGCATGTTCTGGAGGAGGTTATCGCTCAACCATACAATTTTGCGGCGTATTGGAGGCGTTAATGGAGACAGGAGTTTTTGATATGATATCTTATATGAGTGGCCTTTCTGGTGGTGCCTGGTACGTAAATCGGTTCGCATTTTTATGATGTTCACAGTAAAGTTATTGATATCATGTTTTTTTGGTGATATATTCAATAATCTTCTTGTATAAAAAAATATTAACACAGATTTCATGGTAGTTGAATTTTGATATGCTTGTACTATATTCACGCAGGTACGTTTTACCTGCATATGCAAAAGAAGTTCTGAACAGCATAGAAGATCTCAAAGATTTTCATTCCGAACTAAAAGCTTCAGTGAAATCAAGCATGGTTGTTGACACACTAGTTGATTTTTCTCATTTTCTAAAATATAGGTTTGTTCTTTGATGTATAAACCTTATATGCATAATCGTTTGATATTGGCATACCCAGTTTTATCCTACCGGTATTTTAGATATGGACTAATTACGTCCCGATAGCCAGATATCATTCTTTTTGGTATTTATCAAAAGTGTAATCTCAACAAGTAATGCTAAAAAAAACAGGTTTCGATTTCCATACTCATCCAATTTATCCCATCCCATCTGGCATGGTCGCGAATTATTGATTAATAATCGAGAAATAGCAACATCTGAATTACAATTTACTGGATTTCACTTTTCAACAAACCATCAACTTGTTTTACAGAAAGTTTGCGCAAATGAAGGAGTCAGAAGGGCAACCAGTTACATTTGCTGATTTTTATAGTTTCACTCTCGGAAAATCATTTTTAGGATACGAGGTAAGATTACGTTTCTTTACAATGCTATGAGACCACAGTGATAGACACTTTCAACGTTACACCCAGCGGCAAAATCATCAAAAAGAAATGTTTAATCGTTATGCAACGGGTCCTATTCGTATGAGCCACCAGAATTATGAGCTCGATTTTGCTTCGTGGGATTCGCTAAGACAAGAATTTTCGTATATATGTACGTCTTTTGGACTAAATCAGAGGCGTTATGATGCTCCACATACTAAAATTTTAGAAGAATTATTTTATTAAATCAACATATATATCTGCCCCAGTAATCAATTTATCCGATACATGCAACGATGGTTTAATAATGGGCCACAAAATAGCCTATTATTCAAACTACACGTCGAGTATTTATATCAGATCCAAGTGACTAATATACTGTACAATGTTCAATTATGCTTCCAGAAAATGGGTATGAAACTTTCAGATTTGAGAGATTATGTCGGAAGTGGAGAAGTTCCTATACCAATTGTTTCAGCGCTTCATGTTCGTGCGAAAGAATCGTCTGCACAATTTCATGGTAGTGTTTGTATTTCTAAGTCAAGTTCAGAATTCAAATTTGGTTTTACAAAACTCATATTTTGTTTTTAACCACTTTGATTATGCCGAAAACATTATAACATGATACAGTAAGAATGATCAGTAGAATAACATATAATTGAATTGCAGCCAATCTTGAAATTACACCATGGGAAGTCTCTATGCCGAATTATGCAATGAATCTGAGTACAGAAACCTTTGGATCCGAATGGTACAAAGGAAGCATGGTTAGACCGTGTCCAGAATTACCTATACATTTTTTTATCGGAATGTCATCAAGTGCTTTTGGAATTTTATTAAAATATTATCTTGGTGGAGAAACTACAGAAACAGATTCATCATTTATAGAAGATATCAGTAAGTTATTAGTTTTTTCTAGTTGTGTATTTTGAACCATTTCAATTCTAACAGTTTTTTCCATGAGGCTGGTACATACAGGGAGATGTGCGCACCACTCTGACGAAAAAATGACCGTGCGTTTAGAGGTCACTAAATCCTTCAGTCGAATAAAATGAATTTTCGAAATTTTCGTTCATTCAAAAAACTTCTGTCAGTCGGTGTTTGAATACGGAAACGGGCATTCGGGCATTAGAGGAGCTTAAATTCATTTTTTTTTGATTCTCTAAAATCAGATTATATGTAGTTCACAACTTGTCCAACAACCCGGACTTTGAAAATGTGGACGTGGCAGCGTTATTTATTTCAATCAGCTATTTTATATTCTCCACTTGTATGCTTATTGTATGACAGGAAGCCACGAATTTGGAAGACACAATACAAAAATATTTCGATTGAGTTCGAAAGAAAAAGTAAGTTGCGATTGTTGTTTTTGTTGGATCAGTCTTTAATCTAGTAACTCAAACCAGAACCTGTTTACATTACTTTTTCATTTCGGTGGAAAATTCGGTGGTGTATTTAGTGAAACTTTTTATATTACTCAATCAATCAATAATGTTTCTTGTTAAATCAGTATATAGCTCGGCGCAGGCAGCGAAACAAAATATCTTCGTCGTCAGACTGTAACCAGGATCCTATACACAAACAAAGGAGAAGATCAATTACAAGGAAGAGTAGTGAATTCTCGCAATCTAGTGACGAAGATTTTTATGATGCTAGAATGTCCTTCACTGATGGAATGAGACTGGAATTGGGAAGAACTTTTTCGAGTAAATTTGTTATCATTTTAAAGAATTTCATTAGTATAGCTGTTGTTGCTATCGCCCGCTATTTAGACGAAATGCCATCTTATCTTATCTGGACATGATTCGCCGGTTGGCACATCGTGCTAAGCGTTAGGAATATTCTATAGTAACTATTCCCAAGTCCGACATGGTCTGGCAACCGGCCGTGGTTGGTCATGTATGATTAAGCCGTCTTATCACCTTTCCTCTCTTTCGGGGTGAGTATGGAAATCCTCATATTTACAATCAATTTTAACGTATTCCCAAATGTAAAAAACAACAACGAAAACTCAAAACTCAAAAAAGAATTAGCAACGCCCACATTCCACAGTTTTAAGAAAAGGAAGATTTTAGGGACTTCCTGAAGTATGCGCACCAAGATGGCGCACAACCTGAAGTCAGGTTGTGTACCGGGTTAGGGTTCAGGTTATGCGACATCTTGGTGCGCATACTTCAGGACTACCGATTTTAGTACCAGAAAACAGACAGAGTCTGTTTATGGTTCAGGAAATATTTCCTCAATAAATCCAACTGATTTGCACGTCGACATATCCCGTAAACATTTTTCTGTAAATCCTCTCCCTATCCACACTTCCGACGACTGGCTTTGGGGACTGGGGAGCTTAATCATATTGCATTGTAGTTTTATATCCCACAAATAACATAGTTTGTTTGTACGACAGATACTTCTGAGATATACCACACAGCTGACGAAGATGATTCCGCTTTCAAAAGAACATTTTCAACAAGGATTCAAAACAGAACTCTTCTTCCTGTACCAGGTATAATTCTGCCGACCATTGCTTTGTTGTCAGTCATGTCCTGATCGAATTTCAAAGGCAGAATCTAAATTAATTTCAAAAATAAAATATGAATTTTAAAAATGTTTCACAAACTCACTTAAAATATATATGTAAGATTATTGCGGTATTGACAAAATCGTCACCAGAAAAAACTTGAATACTTTTATCTCGCCAAGGGATACGTCAAATTTGCATCAATAGTGTTGCCACTTGTTGTTAAGAATCGGTACCTTTAAATGACCAAACTCACAACTTTGTCACAAGCTCACAACTTTAAAATTAATCAGGACGATGGAAAATGAACCCACGATCAACTGAAATATTTTCATTTTCAAATACGATTATGAATATTATGCGCTCATTGACATGCACATCATAGTTACGCTGTATTGTGTGTACAAAATGATATAATAATTGATTTTATCCTCTTAGAATCACAACCAGAACGTCGCGAAACGTTGTCGCTAGTAGTTGGCATAAAAGACGAAAACAAGTCTCAGCCGAAACACCATGCGTATTTAAAGAAGATAATCAAAAAAATAAGGTATTTCGTTCCGTAAAATGTTATCCTGATAATTCTATAAAAATTCTAGACGTAATTTAGTAGTAGTAACTTCTGATTATGTATGATTATACCAAAAAGTTTCAGAAATCCAGGTTTTCTGCTGGAGCTGTAACTTTTTGCTATCAGGACATGTCAATAGCCAAAAGAATGTGACTGGGGCACAACACTACCGAAGGATGTCTTACAGAAACAGTTGCCAAACAAAGAAGCAGGTCATGTGTAGGCATTTCCAAACATGGCGTAATCGGTCCGTATTGGTTTAGAGACGAAAATTGAAAAGATTAAACAGCAAATACGGAACGTTATCTGGTATAGTGCTGGGGAAGTGACAATGTGTATCAGAACAATCCTCAAACAAGTAGTAAACTCAATTGCAGCGACAATCAGAAAAATCCCTATAGAGGAGTGCGTGCGAGTGATTGACAATTTTGCGCAATGGATGCAAGTCTGTCTCCAACGCCAAGAGATAATTTTAGAACATATTGTAGAGAGGACATAACTTTAGTGCAAAATGTCCTAGATTTCTGAAACTTATGTACGGTCGAACACAAACATAAGTTCGAGTTTAAAGGAAATCAAATGATTTACTTCATTTTCATATATATAAGTAATCAAGCAAATCTGTTTTGGGGAGGTCATTCTACATTTGTAGTACATATATTAAAATTACATATACTATATCAAGTTTTTATCATTTTTCTCGACACTGCGCTTTTTGTAAATCTAAACGTTATGTTGTAAACTCTGTTTTTCAGTCAACATCCGCTCTTCACAGATAGGGAAGCTGTGATTGACCGGACAGCAAAAGTGTTGAACTTCGGTCGAGGACTTTCTAGTATTCGACACTATCCACTGAATCCAGAGTTCAGAGGCTTTTCAATAAACGGTTAAATTCTCATTTTGTTAATATAACAATATCTATCTATATATTATATATACATTTTAGTTTAACTTGCTGTTATCAAATAGTAGTATACATATAGTAATTCCATTGTGTGATTATTTTTAGATGCTAACTCAATGCGTCTTTCAAAAGATGATGATGTCGTAACATTCATAGATCCAGGTATGACCTACATTTGTATCTTCCAGCTTAATATATGAGTTATGAAACAATCAGTAAATGCACGAATTAATATAGCATTTTGGCAGTAATTGGCAGAATTTAATATACCATTGTGAAGAGAAGGCTTTGCTTGCAAGTAAAATTCAAAGTCTAGAAGATATATGTCCCAACATAAAACTGTTGATTTCATAATTTGAAAAATTGATCCATATATATCAATTTACATTTCAGTTCAATATCAGAAATGAATGTCTATTTATATTTTTCAGCTGTGATATGTAACACTCCTACCAGTTGTTTGTTGAGACCACAAAGAAACACGGATATATTGATAGTGTGCGATGCAACAGAATATAAATCGGACACCGATATTGATTATTTGGTAATGTTCAATCAGTGTTCTATGCTAAGAAAAAATTTTCATTTCTGGATCAGTAATATTTATTTGCAGAGTTGCTGTTATCTTTTACCCTAACAATCATAAATAGCAAATTCGCCAAGAATTAGGGTCTTGATACAAACGTAAATTTATTATTCTTTTATGCATATATTATTTTTTACTTTTAGGAACTGTTTATTGCTGAAAGATTAGCAAGGCAACAAGGAATCAAATTTCCAAAAATCAATCCAACAAAGTTGAAAGATAACCCACGCGGCGTCATCCATGTATTTGAAGATGAAGATGACCCAGATTGTCCCATAGTAATATGGTTCACCCTTTCCAACAAAAAATATAAATCACTCAAAAATGTTCGAAAACCTCCAAGAAGATGGTTGGATGAAGCATGTTAGTGAATAAACTGAGAATATTAACAACTGGTTCAAAATTTTTTTACTACATTTCCTCTCTTCGTGTTGAACATCAATAATACTATTTTATACTTTACTGACGCGAATAATTATAACTGGGAGCAAGCACCAATGGAAGTGCGACTAAATCTTGTGAAAAAACCATGCTATTATGTTACTCTTGGAGCTAAAATTGAGACCCCACCACACAGATGACGCTTTTGTAAATGTAATATTCGTAAACGATAATCACAATTTTTCAATTTGCTCTGCCTATTATCTCGTGTGTATTACAAATAATGGACAATTATGCGCTTGAATGTTAAGATTTACACAAATATGAGCGATCCACAAGTTTCAGTTGGTGTTCAACATTTACCGCAAAATGTTACAATTATCCCAACTGCTATTGTAGATTACACGCAGGCTAACATTCTTGTTTATTATTGCAGACAAAGTACCGATGGATGAAAAATTCAACGAATTTCCTGTTTATGGACCTAAATCATGTTATACAACATTAAACACTAGATATACTCCACTGCAATTTGATAGATTAAAGGAAATGATGAAGCATAACATTTCAAGTAATATCGAGGTTAGTTACTTCATACTTTATATAATTCTCAAATTGGCTAAAATATTGTTATTATATCACATATATAATGTTTTCTTCATACAGATAATAAAAAAGCAAATTACAAAAAAAGTGTTGCAAAAGATGAAAAAATCCGAAGCATAATATCAATTTTATTTACATGTATCGTGTGTTTGTATATCATATTTGCGCATATTTTACATATAATGCAAGTTTGTGATGCATTTATTTTATTCGACGGGCTTAAACAATTGTCATTCCTTCAAATTTGGGATTGTTAAAATAATTTAGTCATACCACTACATGGCCGGCCAGTTTGAAGTCCAAAATTAAAAGAGTCTCGGATAAATCACTAAAATTTAACAAAAAGCAATACACTCAAAGGCGGCCATCCTTTTTCCCATATTAAACAACCACCACATTCACGTCCGAGTGTACGATAATAAATAAATATATATATATATAAATGTGAGCGTGCAAAAGAAAATAAATTAATCTATGAATTTTATCTACTACCGCATTTCCCCATGAATAGAGCCTTACGTGATGAATTTTTTTATTTTATGTCGCAAATCGCAGTATTGACTGTGATTAGTCACATTTTTGTATTTTATACTGTAGTTTAATTTTCCCCTCAATTGACATTTTGCTTTTTATTACTGTCTTTTAATATTATCAATATTACGATATATATACTGTTTCTCGATTATTTTTGTCAATAGATTAAACGTCTGTTTGTTTCGATAGCTTTGCATCGGTACACAGGACGATCCATATGTACACTTTTGTCCAATAAGCGCACGCTCTCTCAATTGTTTAGTATCAAATTATACATGTTCTATTAATTATTTTAATTTTTTTCATTATTCATGTCGTATGTTTTGTCTGTATGCATTTTACTGGAAAATTAAACTGAACTTCGAATTTTCACATTCTCAATCCACTTATTGACGTTACCATATTTGAAAGTTATAAAACTGGCAGCGTCGATATTTTTAGAGTGGGGAAACAAACAATTATTTCGTTCTGCTATTGTCTCACAACTAAGAAAACCGAAAACTTGGGTGTTCGGCTACTGTTATTAATGATAATCGTTCAATTGTTTGTATTAAAATGCATTTTTTATTTTGTTTATGTAACTGAAATCATCATTCATAGCAGTCATTCTCATAATCACTGTTTTATAGTTTATTGCTAGTGTCACTTGACTATGCAAACTTTAGTCCAAACAAATGTGGCATTGAGGGATGCCCTGAAAATACAATTATCTGATAAAGATGCGTAGTTTTCACCTCATAATACATGGGATTAAATATAATCTTCTGATAGGACCAAATATTTTTAAATCATAATTTGCTTTTGTATTAAATCTATTAAATGTGGGCAAATATTGTCAACTATTGTACCCGAATTCCAAATGAACATTTCTTATTTAAAGAACAGGCTAAACTCGTTCTCGTTCGATATTTCCTTTTTTCTAGAAGAAGAATTCTAGAGTTTATAACCGCTTTATAATAAGAAATATTTTACTGTGGACTTATTTCAATTGATGCAAACATTGTGGGAGTTGACTCTGATGACGCATTGGTCGTATCGCTCCAACCAGTCTATACCGAAGAAACTTTATTCCTACTGCTTTATATTTATTGGACATGTCAGTGGACATAACGATCGTTTCAATATTATGTTGTTGTTCTTGTTATTATTATCATCCTATTTAAGTTTTTTTTGGTTGAAAAATAATAAATCTCTCTCTCTCTCTCGTGATGACTGTCCGTCAAACGGCTCTGTCAAAACTAAATCACTTTGGTCAAAACTATGTCGCATGCCTACATGAATTAGAAGCGTTCCGCATGCAGTGGGCTACAAACCAGGGATGGCGAATCTTTTAAAATGCATTTTAAGCCAAAAAAAATGTGGATCACATATTTGATCGATGTCTGCATCAATGATAAATTTGCTGTTGCACCTTTTTTGCAAGTCTTAGCTCTTGGTTAGTATTGTTTATTTAGTTTATGCTTCACACATAAAGCATTTATATCAGTACTAAGAGAATTTATAGAGCTCCATTTCATGGAATAAATGCTCAAAACAGGGTCCCAAATGCATATAAATTGCTGAAAAACAATTATAACGCGACAGCAAATCTCGGAAAAAGCTGAGAACAAATTCCCCCCGTGAGCAATATATTTTTCCATCGTCTTTAAATCTCATCGAAGTCACTACCAACACAGAGCTATTGCAGTTCATTGACTACCAATCTGTTCCATATTTATTTCTGCAGTATTTGAGTTTATAAAATTTTGTTTTCCGAGCGGCATTATTTATATCAAAAAATTACCGGTACATTTTCATCCCTTATCCACAAAAAAAGAAACTTCAACCCATAGTTGGTACCTTACTTATATGGTCAGGGCCAGATCATGCCCTTTAGATGCTCAAAGCTAAGACTTTGCTGCGCCATATCTACAACATAATAATATTGGAAGTTGTGTGCCATGTTATCTGGAAATGAATAAGTAAGTTTCATTATTTATTGCTAATTGATGGCCAATTTTGGTTGCAAACAAATGTCATGAAGGAAACGCCTAATTTGCACGATTTTTGCGTGGTGGGGGAGGAGGCATAGTTGATATTTCTACAAATTTTCATACGGGGGTTTAAAATGAGCAAGAATTTATTTCTGCTGGGTCAATATTTAGATCTGTGTCGTCTGACCAACTCAAATAAGTTCAATAAACATGGGGCATCATTGACATTTTGCATAGGAAAATGTCCTTGGTGCCCTAAGCACGTTTTGCTTAATGTTAAATCCAGACCTAGATATATCTAATTCCTGGATCTGGTATCCGAAAACATTCCCTCATTTGAACCATCCACAGGAAAAGTCTATGCTTGTCTGTTAGGAGATGTAGAAGCGCGAATACCATATTGTTACAATTATTTTTTGATTCCCAGATACTGTTTATGACGAGCTATCTCAGATTCGGAGCCGCTATTGGATCTAAAAATTTTGGTTTATCAATAATTTGGGACATTGTGATACTACGCGTGTGCATGCTTCACATGACATGTGAAGTGTTTCATGTGGTTTCATGACTCTCTCCATCAATATCAGATCTTTAGCCTCTTTCAAAAACTTCACAAAATTTGAAGCACTAGTTAATTCACTGAATTGTAAGCCTCATGTAATTGCTGTAAATGAAACATGGATTGTATCTGGTACAAATGGCCATTTTAATGCACTGGATGGCTATGTTTTTATCTCTAATAGTAGATCTCATCACCGAGGTGGTGGTGTTGGTCTCTTCATTCGAAATGATTTGAAATACATTGTCCGCAAAGATATTACTATAATGTGCGAAAAGGTTTTTGAATCTATATTCATTGACATATCATTGGAAAATAAAACAATAACCTGCGGTACTATTTATAGATCACCACTAACTGATGAATTGAACAATGCTAACTCTCGGAATCTCTTGTCCCAAGTTCTCTCAAAGATGAACAGGTTGAATTATAATTATATAATGGGTGACTTCAACTATAATCTTATTGATGAGTCCAATATCAATACCAGCCTATTTGTTGATATTATGCACAACCTGGCCTATTATTTTCTGATAAACTGCCCCACCAGGATAACTCCAAGTTCTGCTACCTGTATAGACCACATCTGGACAAACGTATATGATAAAAAAATTAACAGTGCTGTTTTAGCAGAATGTGTTTCTGATCATCTGCCGATTGTACAATGCTCTCTTCTAGAAAAGCAAATTCAGACCAGAATTGAAACGCTTTATCGCCAGTTTACTTCGTCGACCTTGAATACTTTTATGAATGAACTGAATTCTATTGATATTGATGATTTCAGCAGCATCCAGGATCCCAACACTTGCTTTGAAAATTTTTTTGAAAAATTCTCCACTGCTTACTCTCAATCTTTTCCTTACAAAAAACAGACAAACAGATCAAACAAACCTTGGTATGATACTGAATTACGCAAACTCAACAAAGTCAAACAAAAACTTTATAAGAAATTAATAAACAATAAAAACATAAATGACAAGCACAAATTACAGTTCAATGAATGCAGGAACCTTTATACTCGATTGCTCCACAAAAAGAAATCAAATTATTACAAATCTAAATTTGCTTCTCACAAAGGCAACATCAAGGCAGTGTGGAAAACAATTAATGAACTTATTGGTAAAAATAAAACAAATTCTTGTCCTTTGATTGGACTTGATTGCAGTAATACACAAACTGCAAATAAGTTTAATGAACACTTTTCCCAAGTGGCACAAAGCCTGCTTGACTGTATGCCACAACCAGCTGGCTGTGACAAAAATTACATTTCATATCTTGGGAAGCAAGAATCCTCATCCATGTTCTTAAGGCCAGCTACATCATTAGAAATAAAAAATATTATACGCGATATGAAGCCCAAGTCAAGTTTTGGAATCGATGGTATTCCATTTAAAATATTGAAATATGTTCCAGAACATATTATTGATATCCTGACATATATATTTAATCTTTCACTATCTAGTGGATTATTCATTGAAAGCTTCAAGACATCCAAAGTTCTTCTTCTCTTTATAAAGGGTAGTGTTTCAGATCCTGGAAACTATAGACCTATTAGTCTTTTACCATCATTTTCTAAGATTCTTGAAAAAATAATGTATAGTAGAATGTCAAACTACTTTGAAACTAACAATGTTTTCCACTCGCATCAATTTGGCTTCCGCAAGCATCACTCCACTGCTATGGCTGCTAATGTTTTGGTACACAAATTGACCAATGCGTTTGAAGGCAAACAACATGCAATTGGAATATTTCTTGATATCTCAAAAGCTTTTGACACCATTGACCATTCCATCCTCTTAAGTAAGCTCTATCACTATGGAATTAGAGGCGTTCCATTCAATTGGATCAAGAGCTACCTTCAAGACAGGAAGCAAATTGTGCAATATGACAACTCATTCTCTACAAATATTTGTGTCATGAAGCACGGAGTTCCACAAGGATCTTTACTTGGCCCATTATTTTTTCTAGCTTACATTAATGACATGTCCAGGTGTCTGAAATCCTCTGAGTCGATCATGTTTGCTGATGACACTAACTTGATTCTTCATGGGGAAAACCTTGAAGATCTATTCACAGTTGCAAACCAAGAACTAACCAACATTCATAGCTGGATGTTAGTTAATAAATTATCTCTGAATGCTAACAAAACTAAATTTGTATTATTCCATCCAAGCAAGCATAAAAGTGTGAGTTGTTCAAAAAAACTACTGCTCAATGGCAATGAAATTGAAAGAGTGAAAGAAATGAAATTTCTAGGAGTTATCTTTGATGAAAATCTGTCATGGAAATCACAAATAATGCATGTTATTGGTAAAACAAAAAGAAACCTAGCAGTTTCTGCCAAAGTATCCCAGTGTGTTGATCAATCAGCTCTACTAGCAATGTTTCAATCATTACCACTTAGCCATATTCGATATTGTTGTTCAGTCTGGCTTCATGGTAATAAAACACTTGTCTCAAAACTGCAGAGTATTTGTAATAATTTTTTAAGAATAGTTTTTGGTAAAAGAAAACGTGAAAGTGTAGAATCTTACCTCAAATCACTAAATATACTTAAGGTTGAAGATATGATGAAATTTGAAATATTATCTCTAGCTCACGACTTCCATAATAATGCGCTGCCCAATTGCTTTAATGACATACTTGTCAAAAATACCTCCAACCGAAGAAGTAGTTCTGATTTATTCGTACCTTTCATGAGTAAATCCGTGAGTCAGCATTCCTTGTCTTTTACTGGACCCAAACTTTGGAATTCTCTTCCCTTAAATTTGAAGACGTTAAAGTCCAAAAAATCTTTTCAAAAACAAGTCAAGTCTCATTTAGTTTCCAAATATTAAATATTAAAAATTACTACTGGTGGTATTCGATGACAAAAACTTGGGACACTCCACACTTGCACATTATTGTTTTAATGAAAATGTTGAACAGCTGTAATAATATTATTATATCTTGCCACGACTTGGCCAGAACTAGTCCAGCACCAAAGAAATGGTATTGTGACATGCATGAGTATATATATATATATATTTAAATATATAGGTAGCTAACGTACCCGGATGATATTTTCTTTAAATAACTGCACACATTCTATCACTTCACGCTCGTGTTTTTATCTTTTTCTAGCTGTGATGTCCTTATCATACACGCTTGGTCCTATGTCTGAGTGGTGGTATAAGGGTTGTAGATAGTACAATATTGTTCCTGCAAGGTTACTAATTATTGCAACTAGGCGAGCAGTAGAGCTATGTTGGATTCTCCCCTTCAGATTTTAATTTGCTGTGGGTCATTGTAATTGGATGTGGTTTTTATATCATTTATGTATGCATGCGTTTTATGTTAAGGCATGGTGTTTGAGTTGACTTGTTGGCCAAGGTATAGATAGTAAAATTTTGTGTGTTTTTTGCATGGTGTGATAAATTTTTCTCTGTCCCAAGCAGAATGTCATCATAGATCATCTATCGCTATATAATGACAATACATTCCATTTATTTAAACAATTATTTTTTGCCTGTAATAAATAGTTCAGAGCGTTCCCCTTCACCCAATCATTGAAACATCTACTCGCGTTTTTATTTTTTTGTTTTTCAGGTTACTTCAAAGTGATTAAATGAAGTAAAAAACATGAGGAAAAAATCAAAAAAAGACTCCGATATCCTGTGAAATAACAACCTTATTCCTATATCCTTGTCTGAAATCAATACCCAAGAATGAAAAACCTCACTTACACCCTTTGTAACCAATTTATTTCCACATCCTACTTTACTTAATTATAGTAATTTTACTGTTACCGGTAACTTTAATTACTTATTACAATCTGGACTATAATTTGGCAAAAATAGGCTCTAATTTGGGGAATGAAATGGTCTCGCCCACCTCTTCATGCACCCAATTCTGGCAACTTTGGTTGGGCAACTTGGCATTTGACTCCAACTATAATCAGCTTGGCAATATGTTTTCAATAGAATCTTCCTTTTATATCTTAATTAACGATTAGAAGATCGATCAATTTGGCAATGGCAACCATTACAAAAATATCAATATGGTGTGGCAGATAAATTTTTTCTTTTCTAGTATTTATTTATTTTTTTTTGTTTACTGTATAGTATACCCTGAATTTATCGCGTTTTATTCTTACTTAAATAACTTCTGAGTGGTTGTGTGTGTGTGTGTGGCTGGTGGGTGCATGTGAGCGTGTGTGAAATAACTTAATAATTTTAGGTGAGTAAACACGAACCACTTCCTCTTGGCAAAACCTTCCATCTTATATTTTGTACGTTATAAACCTTATCTAAGGTTTTGTTTGCTCCCCTGATTTCATAATCAGTTTTTATTTATTTGTTTTGATCTGTGAAATGTATTGTTATGCTGATTATGGAGTCGAAATAAACTTATACTTATATACTTATACATTCCTTCCAATATATATTTACGTTCCAATTACTTTCAACATTTACCGTGCCGCGAGTAAACGAACTAGTAAACTAGTAACTAGTAAACGAATCTAATTTGTTTTATTTCGCTATCATTTTGCTGACATAGTCGCATTTGACTTTTTTGAAATTTAATACAATATTTGTGTATTTACGTGTATGCATTCGTTTGTTTGTTGTGCACGAGGATCCATCGACGCAATAGAAAGAAAAAGGGCGATTAGTTAGATCTCGGAACCCCAATCGATTGCATGAGATTATGAGAGAAATTTATTGCCACAAAAACAAAGTCAACACGATTATAAACATAAGCCGATAATGAACAAATTAAGTTCTACGCTCCCGAATCCGGTAATTTCTCTTTTAACCTTGATTCACTTGGGCTGCCCTGTATATATGCTCATTGGGTTGCCGGATTCGGTGACGGTATAAAACTGACAGCATCGACGCGTTCAGGTTAGGATGCAAATATTCTGTCGCTGCAAGTCGAGTTCGCCCGTCATTGCCTTTGCGGTAAGGACGCCAGAGGATTACGTTTTGCCTAGCGAGTACTCCGTATTACTGTATTAACTGTAGTCGCGACGATTATTCGAAAATATTCGGTACCAACGCATTTTAAGTATCTCAATGGTGTTCTACCGTACACAATTCTGTCTGTACCGGTACTTTAATTTGTGGGATAGTTATTGTGTATCCAATTCTGGCAACTTTGGTCGGTCATTTATTGGCATTTGACTCCCCAGCTATAATCAGCTTGGCAATATCTTTTTAATAAACCTTAATCTTTACTGTTCAGTCCCATTTATAAAATTGATTAATTCGGCAGTACCAACCATTATAAAATTATTGGGTCTAGTATAGTTTAGTACCACAAGTACTTCCAGTGGGCGTAGCATAACGATTTTTGCATATGTTATTCCTAACCCTCACCTGACTATGCCATCCAAAAATTACGTCACTACGACGTCACCATCACGTCATAGGGATTGCCAAAGTATAATTACGATCGCCCGAAATGGCATCTGCGCCGCCGATAAGAACTTGCTAAAGCCGGCGATCTCTCTCCTATCGTGATCGTTGCGACGAGAAAACGAGAGAAATAGCTTGCTCGATTTCGGGTTATCGTCTGCGCGTTTTGGACGACCATCTGCATACTTCGGTGGGCCTTATTACGCCACTGTGACGTCGGAATGAAGTAATTTTTCGGTGACGTAGTCAGTTGGGGGGGGCCCTACTAAAAAGGTAGGTATCATAGGTATCACTCACTAAAAACAGAAAAAGGTAGGTATCAGTAGTAGATGACTAAAAAGACCAGACTGGATTCCATGGCAGGTGCACGCCCGAGGGCGCTAGCGCTCCGCAAAAATGCACGCGAGCGAAATCAATTTTGCACGCCGAAAAT
Organism: Styela clava; assembly: GCF_964204865.1. Classification (NCBI taxonomy): domain Eukaryota; kingdom Metazoa; phylum Chordata; class Ascidiacea; order Stolidobranchia; family Styelidae; genus Styela; species Styela clava. The sequence goes on along the minus strand of NC_135257.1, from coordinate 8,536,987 downwards.
TTGCAATTGCTCACCAATGTAAATCGGTTTAAATGGTTTTAAAATCAATAATCCAGTAATATAAAGATGCCAAAATATTATACCTCCACAATTGTCGACAAATACCAGCTTGCAAGATTTGGTCTGATCGAAATATTGCGAAGCAAAAAGACCATGAACCTTTCCCCAACCTTTGACCCGCGAAAAATTCCTCTCATTGTTACGTCCTTTTTTGCATCTTGCTGATTGGCCAATGTCACGAAGTAAACAAGGAAGTCGATGCTCGGGGAAAGGTCCATATCATGTTGAATGATAGGAAATAGGAATCCCGTGAGAATAGTTATGGACGAAAAGATCGCCTCCGCACCAATGGCCAAGTACGGCTCTGATTCAGCGTATTTTTCATACAATAATTTTACACGAATGTACTGAACAGTATCGGTATCTAAAGTTGCTCAAACACTCCCAAAATTAGTGACAAAGTATGAAAATAATGTTTGGGGTCAAAGGTCAAACGTCCATTTTTGCTCTAATTTGACGTATTTTTTATCCATTAATTCTACGTAAAAACACTACCAAAATTAATGACAAAGTATGTCCATTTTGCTCTGGTTCAACGTATTTTTTATCCAATAATTTTATGCGGATGTACTGAACAGTACCGGTATCCAAAGTCGCACAAACACTCTCAAAATTAGCGACAAACTGTAGAAATAATGTTTGGGGTCAAAGGTCAAACGTCCATTTTTTCTCTCATTCAACGTATTTTTTATCCGATACCGGTAATTTTACGCGGATGTATTGAGAGGTATCTGATGTCAAAGTCAGTTGCACGCGAGTGCAGTTGTTTTGCACGTCGTGAGCTATAATTGCACGCCAGGAATTCTTATTTGCACGCGGGAATTTCTGATTGCACGCCCGATTTCTCGTTCAAAAAGGCCATGAAATCCAGACTGGTAAAAAGGTAGGTATCAGTGTCTAAAAAGGTAGGTATCAGTAGTAAATGACTAAAAAGGTAGGTATCAGTAGTAAATGACTAAAAAGGTAGGTATCAGTAGTAAATGACTAAGCGGACATCGGAACGTAACATGGGTAACAGGTTAGGGTTAGGCGATAATTTTTTTCCAATTTTCCTTATTTTAGTCCTATTATCAGTTCGAAGACTAGCCAAGGGCCTCCCGTAGTATTTATACCTAAAATTATGGCCTAACCCTAACCTATTACACATATTACATTCCGATGTCCGCCATCTTGGTTCGCATACTTCGGGAGCCCCCTTTTTAGTCATCTACTACTGATACCTACCTTTTTAGTTATTTACTACTGATACCTACCTTTTTAGTCATCTACTACTGATACCTACCTTTTTAGTTATTTACTACTGATACCTACCTTTTTAGTCATCTACTACTGATACCTACCTTTTTAGTCATTTACTACTGATACCTACCTTTTTAGTCATTTACTACTGATACCTACCTTTTTAGTCATCTACTACTGATACCTACCTTTTAAGTCATTTACTACTGATACCTATCTTTCTATGGAGTGATACCTGTGATACCTATGATACCTACCTTTTTAGTAGGGTCCGTTGAGGGTTGGGATTGACATATGCAAAAATTGTTGAGCCAGGCCAACTAGAAGTGGATGTGGTACTAAACTATACCAGACCCAAATTATTAATATGGTGGAGCAAGTAATTTTTATTTATTTACTACCAGTTTGTAATTTATGGCATTCTAAAATTACTTTATAACTTCTCTATGGTCTGATGGTTGTGTGTGTGTGTATGGGTGCGTGTGTGAAATAATTCAATTATTTTAGGTGAGAGAACATGTACCACTTCTTCCTGACAAAACCTATCTTATCTACATTTTGTACGTTTTAAAACTTGTCTGAAGTTTTGTTTGCTCTTCTGATTTCATAATCAGTTTTTATTTATTTGTTTTTATTAATCATTTCATTGATATGCTGATTATGGAGTAGAAATAAACTTACAGCCTACTTACAGACTTATGTCATTACTCAGCTCAACTCTAAAGTCAGAAAGTTCACAATAGTAAATGTTGGTACTGTTTTATTTTAAGCATATGTTATGCTGGAAGTCCATTTGTGCGTTTTTGATAGGCCAACAAAACTGGTGAGTGAACTACTGGTATGGTATTGTACTGTATGACTGTCTTGTAGCATTTTGTGGCGCTTAAATTCTGACCTTGTTTGGCATGGGACATTTCTGGCCTGGTGGTGTGGCCCATCGTCAGATCGTGATAAGGTTTGAATCCTGTGGGGGACAATTATGTCCCAGAGGATTGATTGCTGGACTTCTTGTCGCTGTGGGTGCACCTTTTGGCTTAGACAAAGAACCCATTAAATCGATGGCTTGAATTTTTAAAAATTTATATACAGCCTTCACCCTTCACTAACAGGCAGAAACACAGGTGTTCTGTTGAGTTATTTTTTGGGCTATAATATTGTTACAATTCCTAATTTTGCATAAAACGCGTCAACACTGAATTAAATTTAAAAACGTCCAATGAGATATATAAGCCGGTATATATTCCAGTGAAAATTTCTTATTATTTTCACCTCTTGCAGTATTGTTGATTTATTTAACCAGTATTTTAACTAAAGCAGTTAGAATTTTGCAGATTTTTTAATTAATACAATGACAGCAAGATAGCAAATTATAAACGCCAGCCGAAACGATGGTAGTGACGAACAATCACCAATTGTGAGATAAGAAGTCGGTGTAAAATGTTGCGTTGTTGCAGTTCAGTCTTCTAGTGAGTATCGACCCCAAATTTATATTAATTCTGTAATAGTGATTTGACCCATATTGCATTTAGGGTAATTCAGGTTAGAATATTTCTCCATATTTATACGACGGAAAGTCGATAAGATGGCTTAATTATATGGCCTCTCTTCAGGTTACCAGACCCCATGGTGGGTATAGGATTAATTAGTCAAGCATTTGTTTCCAATGCATGGACTTGATTGTGAAGAAAGCCATATCAACCACCCTCTGGGAGTGAAGAGTCCAGCAGTCCCGTCGCACATAATTATTCCCCACATATTCAAATAGTGCGATGGCAAGCGCATCCTAGCTAGCGCATGGCACAATTGGTCACATTCCATCATCATTGAATTCTTTCTGATACTATATAAACAATACTTTCATTCGTCCTGTCTTTTGCTACATTTCTGTATAATCTGTTGTAAAAAGTGTTATTATGACTAAAATATAATAACTCTTGGGTTTGAATGATATCTTTGAGAGAAAATATTTCTGATTACCTCTTATTCTGAGAAAATATTTTATTTTTGGTATATGCAATTGTTCTACCCATCAATGATTTAGTTGACAAAACTTTAATATAAAAAGTTTTTTTTTTTAATTTAGTTTTGAAACAAGGGGATGTTTACGAAGGATGTAGCAGCAAAGCATACATGTTTTTTCTGGAAAGTACTGAAGTAACCACATGTTTATTGTAGTCCCGAGTTTTATATACAGTACAAATAATGCTTTGTGCAGAATCAAATGGTAAAGTTAGTCAAGAGCTGCTGGATGTCCCATCCAGACTATAATTATTAATTAATTATTGTGTTTTAATATTCATTTGTACATTATATTTTATAGTGGCCAAATAGGTTCAGTTAATTTAATTTGGTTCTAAAATAAAAATGTTTCGGCTAGTTGCACAAAGACTTGTTCCAGCTGTGACAAAAGCAGCAATTGTGCAACCAACGCCAGTACGTGTTTTGCCTGCTATCTCCAATATTATTCGCAACTCATCAACAACTGTAGCACTGACTGATGAACAAAAGGATCAGCAATGGGTAGAATATTTTGACAATCCAGAGCTTGATTACTTTGATTTCTGCATTGGATTCAAAGATTTGTGGCAAGAGGATGCAATACCTGAGCCAGTGATCCTACAATCTGCTTTATACGCTTGCAGGAGGCTTAATAACCTTCCCATAGCGCTGAGATGTCTTGAACTAGTGCGAATCAAGTGTTGTGACAAGAAAGAAATATACGATTACATTATTCAGGAGCTTGGACCAACATTTGATGACTTGGGATTGAAGACACCAGAGCAGTTGGAAATTGACCAAGTCACAGAAAATTTTGAAACTGACCGTTTATAAATGAGTATTTTTCTGATCTAAATTTATTACAGTAAAATGAGACATCTTGTGTAAAGTAATAGGGATTGATTTTTTCAGTAATAGGGATATAAAACATGAAGTCTCGAGTTGTGTGCTAGAGTTCCTTTTACCCATATTTGGGTCATAATAATAAAAATCCTATTTAAAACGATTAAGAAGTAAGTGATGAATGTTTGAAGGAATGTTCAGGATTAATGGGATGAGTTTATAAAAATGTTCACTAATCAAGGTCTCGCACAAGCTGAAATAAGAACAATCTGGTTTGGATGCAAACGCTTCTCGTGAATTGCCAATAGCTAGGGTTGGGTTGTAAAGTTGTCAGTTAATAATTAAACATTCATGTAGCACGTATATTACTTTGAATCCATTATGTCTGATGGAAATGGGTATTTCAGCCTCTAGTTAAGCTGTACTTAAATTACAATTGAAAGTAAAAAACTAATGATGAACACATAGTCCTATAGTCACGTTTTTAAATATGTGATAATCACGAAATATATCTTGTTTGAAATTGGATGGTTAACTATTTACTACAATTCCAATTTGTGAGTACAATGTCAACAAGGCGTGACCAAATATTCTTTTAGCTTTCTGATAGCATATAAGCCATGAGATAAGTTTATTTCGACTCCGTAATTAGCATAAAAGGCGACAATGATTGATAAAAACTGATTAGGAAATCAGCAAAGCGAACACATATGATACTTGTTCCTAACTATCTAAACTTTAATAAGTTATGGTATTCAACGGGGACGTAGAAATAATTCAGATTTGTTCAATGAATTTCTGTTTTCGCAATGCCGTAAAAGAGACAGAATACGGTCTACAGGCAAAGGCAAAATGGTGACGGTTCGTTCGAGGAACTGGTATGTGAGATTCGACTCGAGTCCGGCTCATATCCAAGGTACTTCTGGAGAAAGCTATTCTGACAAGAATTGGCGGTACAAGGGCGAAGGTACGCAACTGAGACCGTCAAAGTGTTCGAGGATTCCATTTTGTTCGTGTCTATGTACATTTCCGTGAGCCAGTAAACTGCGCGCTTTTGCATCCACAGATTCTAGCACTCGGTTCCATTACATTTGAACCCACGTACATTTGAACCCATGACAATTGCACCTATGGAATTTTTTTTGTTTCACGGATAGTTAAACCCATACTAACCCATGGGTTTTAGCACCCGCATATAGATTGAACCCGTGGATATACGCATGGGTTCAAATGTACATGGGTTCAAATGTACGGTCACCCTAGCACTCGCATGCGGGTTACATTGACGAACAGTTTCATCCACACATACATTCGCACTCGCGTTTTAAACAAAATTTCATTTTTTCATTCAAGTTTTAATGACCGGTTCACCTGGATGAGTTATAAGGCACTATGTTTATGGCATAAGTCTGTGAAGTAAAAAAGGCTTCAATGTCATTTGCGTGATGGACATCGGTGTAACTAGTAATTAATATTAACGCATTGGCTCGCACGCGATAAATGTGGATCTCCATTAACATTGTTCAAGTGAGAACTTCAAGCAGGGTAAATACGTCTCGTATAGGGTGTCAGCACATTTACACCTGCATAATTTTGTCCTCCATACATTTCCACTCATAGATTTTAGCACCCGCATAAAGATTGCACCTGTGAACATTTGCACCCATGGACGTTTGCACCCGCGGACATTTGCATCCACGCACATCTGTATAAACTGGCATTTCAGTTTGCACCCACATACATTTGCATTAACAGACATTTTGGCGAGAATCGCTATAATCCCATGCCCTTTTTGTCGGCCATTTTCTTTCGATGAAATAACGCAAACGTAGTCGAATATACGGTAATTTGTAGACGACGGAAAGGGAACTAGCTGTTCGTACAATTAGTCAAGTCCCTGTAACCCCAATTGTACAAGACAAGGTGGAAGTGCTTCAAGAAAGAAGAATATATATGAGAAAAACAGAGAGCGAGGAAGGCGAAAGCAGGATTTATATAGAACAAGTTGTTTACGCCAAATTTTACACTACAGCACTTTCCTACTCTTTGTATTATTGTGGCATATTGGTGTTTTCGTCTTCATTACTATTGATAACATTAGGATGTCCCTATATTGGCGCAAATTAAAATAGAACCTCTTTTGATTCAAAGACTGGTATCAATGGATGTAAAAGTTTACGGGAGCAAAATTCCGTGGCCGCAAGTGTCCATAGATGCGAATATTCGGGGGTCCAAATGTTCATGGATGCAAATGTAAGCGGGTGCAATTGTACGTAGGCGCAAATGTACAAGTGTGCAAATGTTCATGGGTGCAAACATCTTCGAGTGCAAAGGTAGGTGGGAGCACATGTAAGTGGGTGCAAGTGTCCATGGGTGCAAATGTCCGTGGGTGCGAAAATAATTAAATTTAATTAAGATATGAAATTTGGATGATATTCATGGGTTGAAAATGAACGTTGGTGCAAATGTCTGCGGGTAGGTATGTACTTAGGTGCAAAATTACATGGGTACACAAAGTGCCGGAATCATCATTATTCGAGGTGGGCTGAAGCCCAAGGGCCATTCGCTTTTAAACTATTCATTCATTTTTCATCAACAGGCATTATGTAGTTTTGAATTCGATTCTCTTTTTCTTTTTTGTGAATAAGTGTGATGTATCCTAGTTTTAAGTTATCTTGTGTGGTATTTTTTTCAAACATTTCGGTTAATACTTCTTGGAAATCAGATTTTATAATTTTCCAACATTTCTTATAAAATTTCACACTAATACCGTCTGGACTAGGTGTTTTTCCATCTCGCATACTTTTTATTGCTTCAAATATATCTTGTATATCAATTCCATGCTGTAATGAATCTGCATCTGCTTCAGCCATTACATGTTCATTTGTAATTTGTGCTATAAATTTTTGCTGTTTGTGTAAGTCTGTTTAGGTTTTTCATACAATTTATTGTAAAATTGTGAGGATATAGTAATTTTTTCTTGTATAGAATTTCTTTCTACTCCAGCATCATCTATCAAACTTTTGACATTACATTGTCTTTTTTTTCTGTTCCCACTTTTGATAAAAATACTTGGTGCACTTTTCATTGTTATCCAAATTATGAGATTGATTTTGTACCATTTTATTTTTGACCCTTTCTTTATACTTCTTTACTATTGATTTCTTCAAATCATTAAACTTGGTAAGGACTCTTTGGCCCATATGTAAGCGTTTTTTCAAATCCTCCAGTTCATTTTGATCTTTGTTTTATTCTTTTCTTTTTTGTTTTGTTTTTTTTGACTCCATATTCAATTGATAATTCTTTTATTCGTTCCTTTATTTCAATCCGCCATTCTGTGGTTGTGTCATACAAAATTTTTAATGTTTTCCAATGCTCCCATTTATTTTCTATTTCGTTTAGAAAATCTTCATCATCATAAAGAGAAATGTTGTTCTTCCAATATTCATTTCCCCTTTCCGCAAAGTCCATATTAATTTGAATTTCTACTATATATATCATGATCAGAAAGATGTGTAGGTATACTCATTATATTCTAAGCTGTTTAAGTATTATCTGTAAAATAAATTCGGTCTAATCGAGCCTGTACAGTGTTGTTTCGCCAAGTGTAAAGATTTTGTCCATTCGGCAGATATTCTATGTACGTCTTCTTCTCCTCTTACTTTTGTTTTCTTCTACATTTTCACTTCCGGTCGATTCATTGTCGGATCTGCTTGTTGATATGTTATTACTGGAGTGAATTTCATTTGTATGCCGATGTAACTAATCGTACTGTCATTGCTGGCACTGTCTGGGTTCGAATTTTGTGCATTAGTGTTTTGTGTGTCCATTCCTTTGGTGTTATTTCCTTCATCATTTTCATCGCTTGTAATTGAGCTAATGTTTGAAATATCAAATACATCCTTTTCGCCCACGCCAGCTACGAGTGTAGGGGTACTTGAAGTCTTATTTTCTGATTATATTTCTTATTTTTCTTCACTTGTTTCTTCCCCTGAGTTATCTATTGTTCCTTTTTCATTATGTTTTTTCTGCTTGTTTTTATTTGTTACTTTTTCATTCTCTCTATTATCTTCATATTCTTAGTTTTTCCTTTGATTCTGTCTATTTTGCAAAGCAGGGTATTCTTTTTCATATGTCAAGTTGGAGATTGCATTTTTAGCATCTTTTTCATATGCGTATTTCATGTTTATTTTGCAAAGCAGGATATTCTTTTTCACATGTCAAGTTGGAGATTGCATTTTTTGCATCTTTTTCATATGTCAAGTTGGAGATTGCATGCAACCTCTATTTCAATCTATTTGGGTGACTGGCGTGTGTATCTTGTCTGTAACTAAAATTTCGTAAATCGGGTGATTCCCTTCTACAGCCGGAACGCCCATATGGGTTTACTTTACTATAGTTTTTAAATTTCGGTACTTATAGGGTCAATATCGCTCTTAGCTTTTATCGAGGTGATATGAGAGAAGCGATAAAACCTTCCAGCCGTGACGCAAAGTGCGAATCGTATAAATATCCTGGATTTCAAAATCACCTGTCAGAGTCTGAAAATGTTGACTCAGCTCAGACAGGAAATACTCCTTTATAACGACTTATTATTGTTTTAGCATGTAATTTCAGTCATACTAACTATCCCTGACCATCCCTGGCGCTGTGTTGTTTTGATAAATATGATTTCGACTGCTCCATAGTTGGCAAAGGTATGGAGATTTTTTGTATGTAAAAAAAACGTAAAATTAATGGTAATTTTAACGCGTAAATGCGCGTATGGGATTGTTTACGCCGTTCTACGCGCATTTCCGTCGAAAAAATTAAATTTTTTTTGCATTGGGGGTGGTCTGTGCAGTAATAATAAGAGCTGTGACGTCATCAATATCGGTAATTGGACCTTGAACTTGACAATACTGTAAATACAATTGTGAATTTCAGAGTAATAACCATTTATGCTATAATAGTCGTTTTGGTATTGTTATGTTAGGAAAAACTTGACGAAAACGTTGAAGAAAAAATTAATTAATTAGGAATTAATTATTAACCCTCTACTGTACACAGAATATCTCAAAATCCAATTTTTTTTCGAGGAGTGTGTTTTAAAGATATATTGCTGAATAGAACTCTAGCAGACGCTTTTAAAAAGCCATGAGTAAAGCTTTAGGGCTTAATGGTTGACATAAAAAATAAGTTTAAAAATACCCATAAAATGGGCAGGGCTTGGAGCTTGCATTGGGTTAATAGATATTTATGACGTCCCGATACATTGTACAACGCGGAATAAAATCCTATTATGACGTCGTAGCAGATAACACCAGAAAGGCATTGTTACGTCACTGTTGAAAAATGGCTTCACGGGCGGCGTCCCTGTCATGGTCCTAATCCGACCCTGGGTGCAAATAACTTTCAATGCAAATGTTCATGGGTGCGGTTGTCCACGGGCGCAAACGTACGAAGGTGCAATTCATATGTGGGTGTGAAGGTGCAAATGTACCAGTACTTTTTTGTATCATTACGGAGTTTAAAATAAAATATCTCATTCAAATCAGAACGAAAAATTACCATGACCATAAGGAGCATGATAACCACTGGTCTCTCTACCATGCAATAACAGAGATCGCAGATCGATTTTTATGCCAAAACTTTAAAAAACAGCAACGCTAAATGCATGTGTATTCAGTTGGCGAATAAAATGTTTCTTTTGACCCATAACGCCAGTGTTATTTGAATGTTTGAGTGCGAAGTTATTAAAGGATTCATATCAAATATTGAGTGTGAAAATATCATATATTTTGATAAAGCTTTCTTTTCAATAAATTATTTGTGTTAGGTCTATGTTGAAATATCTACAAATTATTAGCAAACTTCCTTTCATGAAATACTGACTCAGATGGTTCATGATCATTTCTGGGCGCTAACAGATACAAATTGAATATGGATATATGTGAATATGGTGTATCTTAAATAATTCGATGGCTACAATATATAGTTGCTGATCGTAGCATCGGCCGTGGTTTGCAATAGGACTAATCCATCGTTACTCTACTGATTGGAAAAATATAAAATGAAAAAAATATATATAATGCTACTACCGGTAAAAAGAGAGCATTACACGTGGGACAATAATAAGCTCAAGTGATATCTGAGGATTTTATTGCAATCTTCAATCTTACTAAATCACCAACATGTGGTGTAAAAATTGAATTAAAGATGACGAAAAGTATTCGTAAGTACATAGTCATTATGACGTATTACCCATTATGACAAACCGAAAAGGAAACAACGGCGGTAAACCTTTTCAGTCTCTCACACGTGAATACGTATTGTCAATGACGCGCTGTCGTCGAGGACGTCATTCGGACATGTTGCGTAATAATGGTATTCGAAGGTCATACGCTGCTCGCGGTGATTTCATCATATTTCGCATGTCACAAAGCTGAAGCTTGTCGTTTCGTTATTTTCCAAAACGTATTATCCCCGTCAACTAACTCGTTGGAACTACGCTATACCGATATATAAAGACTCTTATAGTGATAATTCAGTGTTATAATCTGAAACATGGTCTGGATATCTTTTGATGAACACGTGTTTCGTCATTCATGGGACAAAGTAGTTGAGGCGGCTTTGCGAAAGTACCCAAATCCTGAGACGCCGAACGTTTCAAGTACGGATATTCTTGAAAGAGAAGTTGATGAAGACGGAAAGTTGATAAGTCGCCGAATTATATCCTCATATTGGAGTAATGTCGGAACTGATATCGTGAGGGGACTAACAGGCATTGACTTATCAAAAACTGTTCATGCTCTAGAAATTTCTGTGTTAGACCCCAAAGAAAAAAAATACGAACTTACATCAAAAAATTACAACTTCTTAAATTATATAACAGTAGATGAGAGATTGACATATGTACCACACGAAACAGAACCTGACACTACACTATTAAAACAAGAATGGTGTATTTCAGTGCAAAATCTTGGATTCCAAAGTTATCTAGAATCAATGATGGGCACCACTATGAAAAGCACTGCCTCAAAGGGTCGTGAGGGAATAGAATATGTTATTTCTCAAATAAAAGAAGAAATGGAAAAATTTGCAACACCTGTGGTTGAAGAAATGCAACAACTAGCGGTTACAACAATGAAAGAATTCAACAGTGTTCAATCAAAGCTGGAAGAAGCGCAAAAAATGTTACAAGAAAAAAATTTACAAGATGAACTTGCAGACTTTATCACAAAAGCATCTTCTCAGCCAGATAGGAAATCTGATTTTTCATCAAGTTGATGTTCTTTTCACTTATTTATTTAATTTATGTTATTAATGTATTTATTTAAATCAGATGCACACTAGGTAATCAATTGTTATTAATTAAAATTTGACTATTTTCCTCTGATGGTGTTTTGATAGTTTGAAGTGAAGTTGTCATTTACAACCATATTTAGGTACTATGCAGAAATATAATACTATGTTGTGTATTGTAATTCTAAACTTATTTTCCCAATCTGGACTGGATTTTCAAATAATGTGTTGATTATAAAAGTTTTATACTGTTTGATAAAGACATTGGCTTCATTTTCACTGCCTAAGGTTGTAGTCATTGATAGTCATCTATATCGGAGATGATAAAGTAAAACCTAACCCATTCGAAAGTTATTTTAACATTTGTAATTACTGTAGTGATAAATATTTGATTTGCAGAGGCAAAAAAGTTTCAATTACTGAAATTGTATTCTGAAATAATATATTTATATATGAAAAATGCTGCATGGATATTAATGACAATTTCTCAGGGAGGGTTTATTTAGTTCAACCACTGAGCTATCTCCGACTAAAATTTATACTACCTCAATGGCCAGTGTCACTACATGCGGCAGGGCCTGTTGTCAAAAGCACAAGACTATTAACTGATTGTTTTGGTGCTATACTTATCCACACCCCATATTACTAGATGAAGAACATTTTGATTCACGTTATTAGGGACTAACAGAGTCTAAGAAATATATAAGTTGTGTAGGAGAATAAGTAATAACATGTAATCTCATCATTTTATACATAGTCACACAACAAAAAGTTCAGTTTGAGAATTGTAGCTATGTTGAAGCACTTTAGATTGGTGACCGTACATTTGAACCCATGTACATTTGAACCCATGCGTATATCCACGGGTTCAATCTATATGCGGGTGCTAAAACCCATGGGTTAGGGTTAGTATGGGTTTAACTATTCGTGAAACAAAAAAAATTCCATAGGTGCAATAGCATACAGGTGCAATTGTCATGGTTCAAATGTAATAGAACCCTTTAGATCATTTGCGGCATATAAGTTGCTAATTGCGTGTCCTAGCATGGAGATGATGTGTATAAGATTCTTTGAGAGAACAGTTTTGTGTTGTCCCAATTATTTTTCGCTCTTGACTGTTGCCCTTTTCAAAGCGCTTTTCTATCATTGTTGTGTAGTGTTAAATCATTTGTATAACTATTTTGACTGTACTGTTGGATTATTTCATTTCTCAGTATCACAGATATAGGGTCTATCATGACATTTAGCAACAATGGTTGTAGTTGTGTGAATGCACTGGTATTGCTTAATATTCAAGACATTTTTTCGTCAGAAAGAGTGTTTTACCATATATGCCCTCGAGTTCTTGAAGAAGTGCATTATTTTGTATGCAGCTCATCTTTGTTAAAATTTTCACTCGAATATGCGAACATTTTCATATTGAACATGGTAGAATTTGTTCAATTCTATGAGAATATATTGCCATTGATTTGAAGCTATTTATATTAAAAAACTCAAAACTACTGGTAAATATATGCTTCATTGGTTTAAATTGCCTTTTCCCATATTTCTGTGCCAAATATATGTTATAAATATATTTGATAATTGTGGGGTTTATGTGACAAGAGAACATTTCTAATTTAAAATATTTGAGCATTGTTGTTGAATGTTTGAGTGCGAAGTTATTAAAGGATTCATATCAAATATTGAGTGTGAAAATATCATATATTTTGATAAAGCTTTCTTTTCAATAAATTATTTGTGTTAGGTCTATGTTGAAATATCTACAAATTATTAGCAAACTTCCTTTCATGAAATACTGACTCAGATGGTTCATGATCATTTCTGGGCGCTAACAGATACAAATTTTATAGTGATATAATTTGCTGATGATGATATAATTTTCATACTTCGACATGTAATACTTTATATGTTAATATCTTCTCATATATTCATATGTAAATGATAAAATAAACATCTGATTTGACACTATTTCACTTTTTCGTTAATAAAAAATGTTTTGAATACCTAGAAAATTAAATTACTCTGACTTAGATTAGTTAGTAAAATGATGGGTGGTCGCACAACTATATTTCAACTTTGCAGAAGATTAGCTTTGTGTAATGACACTGTATCATTGCATCAAGTTACTCCAATCACCACTCGATGTGATTCATTGATTGTTAGTAGTGATTGCTCAAATACAAAGTTCATCAGACATAAAAGCACAGCAACATATTCAGAAGAAGTGTTGGAAAATGAAGAGAGAAAAAAGTATGTATACAATGTGTTTCATCACTTTCAAGTAAAGCTCAGTAGTTGCGATGTATCGAGTATGTACTCTGATTCCACAACCATGTCCCATTTTGCACAGACATCAAATTTCCCAAATAGAAATATTTATTTTCCTGTTAATGCTCAATCTAGATAGCTTCTTATTTCTGAGAAGCTACTCCATTCAACTGAGGTAATCGAAGCAAAAGTTCTAACACTAAAAAAACGGTACTCCTGTAGTGTGTGTACCAGGTTAGGGTTAGGCAATAATTTTATCAGGGTTTCCCTATTTTAGTTCTATTACGAGTTCGGAGACTGTGTTAGTCAAGTCAATATATCCCCTGCCCATAGACTTCAGTCCCTTCACACAACTTGATGTAAAGTAGGTGAACAAAATTAGTTACTATACCTTCATATCGAACATTGGTACACACACTTCTGTCAAAAAAGTATATTATGCACTAATTATCTGATCCAATTTAGTTACGAAAGCAAGTATTGTGCGAATGTTATATTCTGACTTTATTTTAGATTTTCTAGCAAAGCAGAAGAAGAGGAATACTTCAATTTGGCAGAATCAATGCGAAGAAGGATTCAACCCAACAGGAAACGGCAATTCTACCGGAGTGAATATTCTAGAGATAAATCTGATTCTAGATTCAATACTTCAGAAGGATATGATTATGAAGATGACGATAGATTTTCAAGTCGAACACGTCGCGACAATTCTTTTTCTAATGATTATTCAGGAAGTGAAACACGCAGCATGGAAGATTTGTGGACTGAACTAAATCAGAAAAAGATTGATTTTGGCGATGTTTCAGAGTTAACAAAAAATGTTTACACAGAACATCCTGATGTTACAAATCGGCCTAAGGTAATTCAGTCATCAACTTTACATCTGCATAGCTGAGCTGGTTCAAATCTATGTAATTAGACTTCTTTAATAACATTGCTCAATGAAAGTCAAAAGTAGAAAATTTTCTTGTAGTGTGATCTCTATTTTCTAGCTTGTGGTTAGAAAATTTTTTTGTTGTTCTATCGGTTTGACCAAAAAACATGAACCCTACAGGGTAGCTAATTCACTGCTCCATTTTAAGAACGATTCATAGCTCTGAGTGTAAGAATAAAAAAGGATATCGAGTTTGTAAAAGTATACGAGTTGTTATAATACTTTGTCACTTATGACAACACTTATGTCTCACTTTACACCATCGTCTTCTTTTCTCACTAAATGTTATGACTTTGATATTGTCACCAGTTGTCTGCCGTTGTCATCACCTAACTTGAGAACTTTGTTGAGCAGTAGTATACCAAGTTTACCTTTTTTATGACCAATTACATTTTAGGAAGAGGTTTTAAGATTTCTCGGAGAACATCAGATAACAATCACTGGAAAAAATAAAAAGAACCCAATATTGAGTTTCAATGAAACTTGTTTTTCAGGTAATTAGCAAACAGAACACATTTCAATCTCATTTTCAACTTGGCATCGGGAGCTCACAAGTCACACACCTATATTAATTTGTCGATATTTTCCAGATGAAGTTTCTTTAGCTTTGGAGAAAATGGAATTTACTCAACCTACTCCAATTCAGTCAATAGGATGGCCTCACGCATTATCTGGTAATGATATTGTAGGAATTGCCCAGACTGGATCCGGAAAAACGCTATCTGTGAGTTGAAGCTGTTACTTGGTTACTTGCTATCATAAAACATCCGCTTTTTCATGCATATTACAACAGTGGGCAAACCACGGCTCGCAAGTCGCATGCGGCTTTTGAGAGTTTTTATGCGGCTCTTCTCGCTAGCATAGAATTCGATCCAAATTCAACTATAAGAGAATCTGTAGTGCAACAGTTTGTTTTAAATTTATTAAGCTATTGAAGAAGTGTTCTTTTGTGGTTGAGACAAATTATGTTTCAGTATGAAAATCGTGGTAGCGTGTACATGTTTGTTGCTGTGTTGGCGGTATTACAGCGTGATTGTGGTTAGTCTTAGTCACAGTGCGATATGTCCCGCACTGCATTGTCTACATATTGCCCAGACTTTCAAAAACTCACAGATAGGATGGAAACATGCAAGTCAAATCTCAATAAATACTTTTTAATATCATTTATTGTTGTTAGACGTTTGGGTAAATTCTCAGTTCAAGGTATTCTAATATTATTAATTTCGGAATTATGCGGCTCCTGCATATTTTTGACTTGCTGCATGCGGCTCTTATACTAAAAAAATTTGCCCACCCCTGGCATATTATATATAGCAAGGGTGGGAAGGTTTTTTGACCAGGGGCCAAAAATTTTGCCCACCCTGACTGGCGGGCCATGTAAGTGTGACATGAAAAATTAAATTTTTTCAACAATATTTACTGTGTCACAACAGAAAAAGTGGAAAACAATAAGCCTTGAGCCAAAACTCGATTTAATCGCAATCTCAACAAATTTCTTGAGCTACTTTTTAGCTAAAATATCAAAATTTGGTGTCAGTTTGGTTTTGGCAGCACCAGGCAGGCCAGATTGAGGTGCCCAACGGGCTGGATTCTACCCGTGGGCGTATTTTGCCCGTGTCAGATATATAGACATCCTATCTAAATATTCCAAATTTGTTACTCATTAGAACATTTAGAAGTCTGCTTTTAATGAAAGATCATTTTCTTGCTTTGTGTCAATTTTATATAATAACCTATAAATGTGTAATTCAAGAGTCCTGCCGCACACTAACACAAAAAAACAGATTTTGTGTTAGTGTGCAGCAGGACTCTTGAATTGCATAGTATGGTATTTTATTCCTGCTACAGCATCCTTGCATTACATGCATACGGATCCACTAGCGCAAAGGCATAGAGAAAGGATTGGGAGTTAGTCTGGCGCAACCTCTACTGATCGCTATAAATGTGTATTTACAAATTAGCAATTGACTCATTGTGACATATCATGATGTCACTCTCACAATTTGTAGTTTTCATATATACTCATTGCTGATTGACTCACTATTATCATACATTATGTCACTACAGTAATATTTCTGGAAATGTTATATTCAACTTCTCTTTTTATAATTTTATTATCCAGTTCATCTTACCTGCGATACAACATATTACGGAACAAAGAAAAACATTGAATAATAATGCTGGTCCGATTGTAAGTTATAATATTCATTATTACAATATTTTAATGTATTATAATTAGGGCTGGGAATGGTTAACCGGTTAACCGATTTCAGATGGTTAACGATTTATTTTAACCGTTAACTGACATCTCAGGTACAAATCATCTTCATACCGTACAATTTCTTCAAATATGATTACATCATCGCAGATTTATCTCTTGTGGCATTTAATTCAAAAGATTATTACTAACTGTGTGGGTAAGGACTCAATAAATGTGAAAAATAATGGAAGTACCAAAATTGCTGATTATGGAAATTTGACAATGATGAATTCAGAATCAGTTTTCGGTCGATTTCAAAATATATTGTTCACGATTTCATTGCAAAATCGGATATTCAATGTCATACAACAAGTGCGCAGTTGATGCCGTTTTTCTTTATGATATATATCTCGAAGTAAAATTTGCACATCGAACACTGATAATTTGTCACATAAATGACGTTTAACAACGGAATCAAGTTTTCTAAAATACCTCAACACGCCCGAACCACGCTGCCTATCTCTTGAAGCAGAGCAATCGTGAAACTATCTCGATTCGAGAATAATTTTAATAAGCGATACCGGGATAAGAACATGCGAAATTGCTTTATAAGCATTGTGACGTAACAAGCTGAAATTATAAATTATAACGTCAAACGCCATGCGGTGGTGAACCGGTTAATTTTACCCGGTTAACGGTTGAAGTGTTTTCCCTGAAATTCCTAGCCCTATTATGATCTGTATTCAGGCATTCTTTGCATTTGATTGCAGGGAAACAATTAAATTCATTAGGCTATGTTTTTTCCTATGCTTGGTTAGTTTGCAGCAGACCACTTATCTTGCCCCAAATTTGACAATGTTTACTCCAACCTCTGAGTATTCAACCAAGGTTAAATTTTACTTGCAAGAATTTCAAGTAAGGAATTCATATTATTCTACAGGACAGATTGCATTTTTGTTAGCATTTCAATTTGCAACGTCCTCTGTTGCTTGATAGATGTTATTATGCTCTCCTTACAGATAGACTGTCAGTCATTTAATCGAAAAAATTAGGCATTGTTGCATGCATACCTGTAGTTATATTAACTCAGCACAATCAATTTTGAGCATCTTCATTCTGAATTGTATGTAGAAATTTTTTCTTTCAATCCTTTTTTTGCCTGTTGAGTCATATGATACATTTGAAGATATAAAAATTACAGAGGGGAAATTTAACTTTTTGAAATTTTGAAAACAAGAGGAAGGTTTAAACCTGTGCTTCAGCCATGTGCCTGAAGTTTTATGCAGATTCTCACCCAATAGCGCTGCTCCGTTTATAACATTCATGAAAATTTAGCACAAATGATCAGATGACAATGACAGCTGACGGGCATCATCGGATAAATACTTCCATCGAACAGATAGTTTCGATATTAAAATTTGGTTTGAGAATTGATAAAATTGGTTCATTGAAAATCTTCATCTTAAGAAAATAGGAATAATTCACATTTCAGCACTTTATAATTTTTGTGTTTAATAAATATGATAGCTTACTAACTGCCAATTTACAGGCTTTGGTTCTCTGCCCAACTCGTGAACTTGCATTACAATGTCAAGATGTTGTTAAAAAATTCCATAGAGTCTGTAGAATCAATAGTGTTGCTGTATATGGAGGACAATCGAAAATTATACAAGAGGATCAACTTCATAGACCAAGTGAGTCTTTTGCACTATGTCTGGCGTTTGTTAGTATTCTATGTTTATCGCATCTTCCCTTACACAGAAATGAATTTTTCTGTCCAATTTTGTATATACAATTTGTGCTTTGGGACAATGGGAGTGAAAAAATAAACTCCTGTCTGGTTGATTTGAAGAATAAATTAGGTTAATAATAACGTACAAATAATGATGTAGCGAAGAGGGGGCTTGCTCATAAGCCTGGTATAGAATTTGCTCTTGTGCTTGATTTAGATATTCGTTAATTTGGAGATTTTCTTCTATTTACAGAACTTGATCTAATTATTGCAACTCCTGGAAGATTATTGGACTTTCTGACATTGGGAGTTGTATCTTTACGGCATTGCAGTTTTGCTGTATTGGATGAAGCAGATAGAATGTTGGATATGGGTTTTGAACCTCAGATTCGAAGTTTGATGGGACAGATTCGGGTCTGTGAAATTATGCTCTTGAGCTTTATTGTGTGATTTTATATGTTAGTTTTGTTGGCATAATCAATTTAAGATGAATGCAGAAAAGTGATTTTTAGACTCATGAACTATGCTTCTTTCATTCCAACTACACTGGCCCGGCGGTGTGGCGCGGTGTGCTGAGTGTTAGGAATACGCTCGCCACCGCACCTCTGATTACCCTGCATGGGTTCGCAGATTCGAATCCCATGCGAGAGAATTGCTGGACTCCTCGTCGCCGTAAGGAGGTTCACTTAACTGCTGGTCGGTTACGGCTTCCTCTATCATCAAGTCCATGCATCTGAAAACAAATGACTGGCTAACTAATCCCATACTCGACATAGACTGGTAATCGGACGAGTGGCCGTGGTTTGCCATGTGATTGAACCGTCTTGGACTTTCCTCTCCCCCGGGATAAATAGGTAAATCCTATTCTAACGATATCTCCCCAGTTTCCTCTATCTTAGAATTACAGTCCACTTCATCTTTTCTCTGATTCGCCACAAAGTCCCAAGAGCAACATATGCTTTTAGAAATTTCCTATCTTTAATAAATAATGGTACATAGTGGAATGAATATTCCCATGCATTTGTTGTCTTCATTTTGCATGCCTGGTGAATTCTCCACTTTTTCTCATTGTTTTTTGGAAATAGCTTATTGCTTACAAATAAAACACTAATAGATTAAGATAACTAGCATGAAAATTCTTTTAAGTAAACTATCACTGATTGAATGAATGACATATGCCATATATAAGGTTTAGCGAAAAAAAAAAAAAAGTAACAAATATAAACACAGGAATTCTTAATTAAATAGCCGGATCGTCAAGTTCTTATGTGGAGTGCTACATGGCCAGAGGAAATCCAGGATTTGGCGTCAGATTTTCTGAAAGATTATATGCATGTGAAAATTGGATCACAACAACACACAGTGAACGCCGATATAACACATGAATTTCAGTACTGTATGTCACATGAAAAAGTTGCCTTGTAAGTGACTCGACGAGTTCTCTATAAAGATTGCAATAAAAATTGAATTTAGTTTAACTGAAATTGCCACTTGTAATATATACCAGGTTACTTGATCATCTTCAAGCAAATCCTGATGATGAAAACAAACGTCATTGTGCTAAAACACTTGTTTTTTGCGCAACAAAAAGCCAATGTTCACGTCTACAAGGAATACTGCGCAGAGAGGGTTTTTACGTTGATTCACTTCATGGGGACAAATCACAGTCGCAACGGGATTTTGTAATGAGAAGTAATCTGTAATTGATTTTTGAATTAGGATTACATTTTTGATGTTAGTTTGTGACTGATAATTTTAAGTTGTTGTATTCAAAGTATTTATTTCAGCTTGAAACGGGGTTCATACGGGTTGGAATCATTAAAAAATAACTTTGTAAGTAAATAAGATCTTGGAAAAGTTTTTAGCAACCAGCAGAACAAAGGTCTCGCTGTGATATGATATATCCACCTTCGTTATTATTTTTGATCCAAAGAATACATTGTGTATTTCCTAATTTTTTATTTTATTTCAAACAGATTATAGATCTGGAAGAATATCTGTTTTGATTGCGAGCGACGTTGCAGCAAGAGGTTTAGGTACGATTATAATTGGAAATAGTTGTCTCTCTTAGTTTTTGTATATTTTATGTTGTTAGACATGCAGGAGTGTGCCGACTATCCATCACTGTATCGTTTTAATATGAATCAGGTCTTAAAGGCTTATGTCCAATGATGTGCCTAATGAGTGGACTCTCAAATACTTATTATCTTATGTTCATTTGAAAAACAAAGTAATTTTAGTTGCAAGTAGTTATGGATTTTTATATTGTTTAGATGTTTCTGATATACAATTCGTTGTAAATTATGATCTCCCAAACAACATCGACAGTTACATTCACAGAGTTGGAAGAACAGCTCGTGCTGGCAAGAAAGGAAAAGCAATCAGTTTTATAACAGTGGTAAGTTGTAAATTACAAAAATATTATTTCTTGACACATTCACTAAGTAGTTCAAGCATTATTTTCAATTTTGTAGGAAGATTTAGATATGGCAAGACCTTTGATAAATGTTCTCGAAGATGTTGATCACCCTGTTCCAGATATTCTACATCACCTGACTGAGAAAAGAAAGAAAATGCGAACATATAGTTAGTAAATTAATTATTATACATTTTGTTTCGTTCTTTGTCAGATATTTCACTTAGATCAGGGGTCTTAAACTCAATTTACCAAGGGGCCATAGTCTGGGTGGGTCTGGGCCGCATCAGGTTTTCCATAATAAAAGCTTAGTTTAAAAAATTTCAGAACTTATAATAAATGTATTAATCAAGCGAACTGAGCATAGTGACTTGAGCCCCCTGACTTAGATGCTTGAAGTCTCCTCTACACTGCCGTTTACTTCAATTGGTAATGATACACTTTTTATAATCATCGGGTTTTAATCCTAAAATCGAAGCCATGCCATCCTCAAAACAGAAACGAGAACAAGTTTTTTTTTGAAATATATATTACTCTGTGTATATTTCATTATTGCATTTGCAGAAAGAACAGACAACAGAATGAACAGGAGAAATTCATATCCACGATATTGACTGAAAATGTTGGCAGAATTAAATGTGAATCGAATCGTCACAGACTAGAAACTTTGCGAAGCATCAGGTTCAAAAGTGTCGCGATGTTGACTGACTGCATAAATAAATTCATTCGTTTCATTTCGAATAACTGATCTATTTGCATAAATTGGTTATAAAGTTAATAGGACGAAGCAGGAAGTTGAGGATACCTGAGAATTTTGACCAATAGACGTGGTACTGAAATACTGTGGTGTTAATAATCAATCATACTGCCACTGGTTATTAAGATCTGTTTCTTGCATAATTTTTTTACTTTTGATGGTATGAAAATATAACACAACTACCAAACAATCCTAGTGTTTATTCATCTCACTACATAAGACCCCACTACTTGCTATTTCTCAACCGGTTTAATATATAGTAGGGAACTACTTTCATTTGGCCATAGTTTTATGTCTCTTCAAACAGTTCATACCGCAAAATTGATAATCGAGATACTGAAAAGGAATTTTTCCAAGAAGTGATTCACCACATAGCCAGCATCGCTTTACTGTAATGCTGGTTCCAGCACCATTATTTGCTATATTTTTGGCAAGCCTTCGTTCAGCTGCAATTGCCCTCTTTTCTCTATCCGACAACGCAGCAAATCTTTCTCTATCTTGTTGTTCCTGTTCTTCCTTCAGCTTTATTTCATTCTGCTCTTTTAGTTTCTCCTTTTTTGCAGACCTTTGAGCTTTCTTTTTCTCATTTAGTTTCTTTTTTCGTTCCTTTTCCATTTCTTCTGTTAATGGAGCGGGAATGCGAGCATTTTTATAATCATATTTTTTAGGATTCTCTGCCATAAATTTTCGAAATATGTTACGCGTTGCCTTATCAGAGCTAACGGTATATGGAACAGCAGACGATTTATTTTTGGTTGCTGGCTCAGCTCCAGATTGCAAAAGATACCATATAATCTCGGAATGTCCAGCTTTTGCAGCGATGTGTAACAGTGTTTCACCTTGTTTTCCGATAGGTTGATTTAGATGTAAAATCATTTGATTCATGTCATTTACATTCTGCATAACATCCGAGGAATTCAGAATTGCTTTCAAACCATCAAGATCTCCAACTTTAACCACTGTAAAAAGCTCGTCGATAACATCAGGAAGTGCTGGTTCTTCCACAAATGCAGTTATAATAGATTGGTCTTGAACTTTCATCTCCTTTTTAACAGTCTTTTGTTTCTTTTTTGTGGAAAAAGGTTTATCAGAGGTTTTGGAATTATTTACATCTATGTTGCTAGTGAGTTCTATTTCCGATTCCTTCGCTTTCCCTTTGTTGGCTTTTTCATCTTTATTGGTGTCTTGCTTGGTTTTATCTTCATTATTTCCCAGACTGTTTTCTACATGTAACTGAATAGAGTACAGTTCTTTGTGAACCCGTTTTATCTCATTGAAAGTAGGTCGACGTGTGGGAAATGGTATACCACTAATCCGTGCATCTTTTCGATCAAATGGTGCAGTTTTACCATTATAAAAGATTCCCTTATTGTAATGTGGTGCTCTAAGAAAAATATGAGTGCAATTGGAGAGTTGCTCTTTCCATGAATTTAAAAGGGCTTGAATATCTGCTGTCAGTGCATCTATATTATATCGTCTTAATGTGGCACCTGCAGATTTTGAGGCATTAGCATTCTGCTTATCTTTGACGCTTTGAACAATTCCCTGCTTAGCTCGTAAAACATATCGATGAAATGTTTTATGAACCTTAACTTCATCGCCTTCATAAACCGCAGCAGCAAAATGTCCTGCGCTTAGCAAGATAATGCAAAACTTGATATGATGCATTAAATGTGTTTTTATATCACATAATGTTATAGTTGGTGGGGTTTCTTCACTCATTTTAGGTAAAATACATCTGTATACTGATAACAGTTGGTTTTTTGAATTCCTAAAATATTCTTTTGGTCCTCTTTTTACTGGTGATTCAAAGTTGTCATTATTTTTTACTGATTCATTTTTCATAACAGGCATTCTATAAAAAGCTTTCTCTACTTTGGTTTTGTTGTTGTAAATTGAATCATCAGGGTCGTCTGATTCACTTTCTGATCCAGAAATACTTGAAATATCATCAATGATTTCTTCAAATCTGCCCTCTGTTACAAATGGAGCACCGAGAAGCTTGAGTTTTAAATTATATCTGTGCCAGTCGGACCTATAATGGTCAATCTGGTTTTCTCTAGATGCAAACATGTAATCGCATGTCATGCAGTGTGTCACATCATCCCCTTCAGACAATTTCTCAGATGAATCGACTTCTTGTTCTGATACCATTTCTGTTTGGATTAATTCACCAAGCTTCAACCCTTCAAGTAATGATGACAGAATTTTGTCATCAGACAGTGAAATTTTCGTCATATCGTAGTTTAATCAGTATTTCCAAATTGAGCTCTAGAATATTAGATTTGAGATTTTAATTTGCAAAACTATAATATAAAAAAAATTTATTACTTAAACTATTTAATTTCACTTTACTTATCTGACACTGACAGCAAGGGATTCAGGTATATCAGAATGTAAGTTAGCGATATACTGATAGATTATGTTACATTGTAACTGTGTAATGGAGTAACTTCCTCTCGTGATAATTTCTATCATAATCACATTCCTAACAGTAACATTAGAAGTATTGCAGTAGGTATTATGCAATTCAAGAGTCCTGCTGCTGCACTAACACAAATGTATTTCTGTAACGTTTTGTCTGAACAGAAGCAGAATTCCCCAGACAAGCACTTTACAGCAATAACCAATCAGAAGTATTGTCCTAATCTTAAATATCTTGTCTCGTTAATCATACGCATGGTACATTTTATCGAAAACTAAAATCTTCATAGATGACGTACGCTTGAGTGTATGTACTTATATATGATATCTAGAATATGGCTTCCAAATATCTTAGGTTGTTTTGACAAACCAAGGAGTTCTAAGCTGAATATCTGCGTGACCCTTGTTCATTAAATCGACACAATACAGCTTGATCGACGAGGCGCAGTTCTTACCACTCCATGGCAGCTCCTGCCACGAACGAACCGCGGCAGCTCTTGCCATGGTTTTATAGCGCTATTCTGTATTCAGTAATCAGTATTAACGGTATATTCACAAACTAATGTACCAAATTCTAATTGATCATGCGGAATTATATCTACTTAAACCCTAACCCTAACCCCAAATCCATCAAGACTGTATCCATAAGAAAAACGTTCGAACTTACCCAATATTTGTCACCATAAGGGGCAGCCCTGTCCTTACGACCCACCTGCCGCGGTCACGGCAGCAAAATTTTACCTGACATTGGTTTGTGGCAGCTAAAAAGTCAGTCGCCATAGGTTTGACCGTAGCGGCCATGGTATGGAAATACCGCCATGGTTTTGCGGCAGCTGCAGACGCCATAGAATACTTAAAACTGCACTTGTGATCGGCGGGGGACTTACCCCCGCACTGATATTTTTCTTCGGTGAACGTATAATGAGCTACAACTCTACTCAAACGCAGTCTACTGCTCGATTACCAACACCGTCGACAAGGAATATGGTAAGTCATATATATATATATAAATGTTCCAGCGACATGCATTATTTGGGTTGGTGGCGAAAGCCGTGTTGCTTTTAAAGGAGCTAGAGCCGAGGATCTAGGACCTTTATGGCATTTTACATTTTCCTGAATTGTCTTAGTAAACGGGATTTGAATCTTTTAAAATAGGTTACTTGTTATCATGGTTAATACCACCGAACCGGTTATTAAATGCGTGTGTTACGTTCTTCTGAAATTTTTTTGCATCTAAAAAGAATATTATTCGTGCTATATGATTTCTTAAAGAATAAAAATTATCACAATTAAAAACTGTAACCTAAAATAATCACAAATAATTCAATCAATCAATCAAATCGTTTTTTATTAGCCATCCATGCAGGCAAACGGGCACAACAAAGTTAAAGCAAAATGAAAATATATATATATACATATTCATGACTTTGCCCAGAATGGACAGGATAACCGCAAAATGACCATTCGGTATACCTGTCAGCGGCTACCTTGGTTAGGTAATTGTGCTTACGGTAATTCTGTATTCCCTACTATAACTTATTGTCTCCAAGACTGTGCCGATGATGCATCAGCAACTGTGTTGTCGGTTTATGTATTAGCAACGACCAGAAAGTAAATTTAAATATCAGCCTGTAACAATTTGATGACAACACAAAGGAACCCACGTCTTAATCAACTTCCATATAGGTGATATTTTTTTACCAGTGGGGGCGCGTGGTCATTTTGACAACCGGGGCAAGCTACTGCGGGGCCAAGTCACCCCCATCTACGGGGACAAGATGAGCGCTGTAAGTTCTCCCATCATTTTATGAGTATAAAAACCATTCCATCGGTAACAACCAATCGGCAAAAGCGACAAATTTTAACGATAAGAAAGTGTCTTTAAAACCGGTCCAAGTCAAGGGATTAATAAATATAGACATAGTTTATTTTGAAACCTCTTTCAAAAGGAAAGGCAATATTTACCCAGATAAATACAATGACATATTAACAGAAACTTCGGGAAAGCAGACAAAACCTAAAATAAGGTTTAAAACGTTACTATGAAGAAAGGAAAGGTAATGCAAAGATAAGGACATGCGTCGCTCACTCATAGATATATCTGCTGCTAGACTTCTACTGCTTGAACATATATGCAACACGCCGCGGTTTCTTGGAAGCACAATGCTCAATAACGCGCTGATTAAAGTCATGCATCCCAGAAATAACGTCTCTGTGAATGAATAAAACAGCCACGGAATTTAATCTATCTTGCTTCGTTGTGTTTCTGAGATACGTTTTAATACGCTTCAGCGAGCTGAATGTTCGCTCTGCGTCGGCGGAAGAAATAGGCGTCGTCAAAATGATGTCCAGAAATTTTGCAGACGCCGCAAAGGTAGTTAGCAAAGGAGTGTTATCTATGAGGAACCCATTGAGCGCGCAAGTTGATGTGATGTTCAAAAAAGTTTGATTGGTGTATATACATCGCAATTCATTTTCCAATTTACCCACGTTTATCGTGGAGTAAAATTTGGAGACAGTAGCCAACAAATGGATGAGAAATTGTTTTGGGGTTCATCAAAGAGAACGCTGCAAGGTGTTCAGTGCGCAGACGATCGCCTATTTGATTCACCAGAATGTCACAGCATTCCTTTGCAGACAAAATCAAACGCTGCGTTGTTTGCCCGCGGCGTAAAGAAGCACTCCATGTGTCGTCGTATTTTATTGTTTCCCGGATACGAGATACAGCATCGCAGAAGTCTGAAATACACGACTGCACAGACGCTCCATCCATTAGCCTTGACTGCAATGCGCCGTATAATACATCCACGTGATAGAATATTGTGGAGAAAAAAGCGAGAAAAAATGAAAACTCACCATCTTCTAGCAGACGCTTTAGACCTGCCGCCTCTCTCACAGAGCATTCGGCCCAAACCGGAGAGCTCTGAATGCCATTGAAACACTCAATGAGCTCAGACCTAATATCGGACACGCCCTGCACCACGCGTGATTGGAAGTTCCAACGTGTTGGTGCACAAGCTGGGAGACGGCGGCTACATATCTGGCGAAGGAGGTCAGAGCGCTTCGGCGAAACGGAAAAAAATGAAGAAAACCCCGAAACATTTGCAAAAAATATACGGACGAGAGAGGTATCAAGACACATATTTTTAATAACGAGGTTAAATTGGTGTGCATAACAATGTAAAAAATGCGCATGAGGAAAATCTTCTTTTATATAAACTTGAACACCATGTTTCGACCCACTCATGACTGCCGCGCCGTCATAAGTTTGAGCTATCAATTTTGACTTCGCGTTGTAAGGCTGTAACACTTCTTTCAGTAAAGCCGATATCCCGCAAGCCGTGCGATCAACGATTGGTACAAAGTTGTGAAATCTCTCGGTAGGTTTACCATCTTTCACAAACCGAAAAATCACAGCCAGTTGGGAAACGCACGTGATGTCAGTTGTCTCGTCAGACTGAATCGAAAGGAACTGGCAATTCTCAATTTCCAGAGCCAAATGTTGTAAATAAATTTTATACATTGAGTCGAGCAAATCATTTTGGATATCCTTAGATGTCCCTTTCGAAACAGTTGCGACATCAAGATGATCTCTCAATACTGTATCTAGGGATGCGGTGTATTCCACCATATCCAAAAATACCCCTCTATTAGAAGAGCCAGCCCGTTCATCGTGCCCACGGAGGGACAGCTCGTGACAACCAATGAACTTCAAAACATCTATCAATCGACCGAGAACATGGCGGTTTTTCTCGACGTTTTGGTTGTGCCGACGAATAGAAACCGCGCGTCCTTCATCCAACTGTGCTGCAATATTAACATTTCCGAATGTTCGGTATTTTACTGCATTGTCCAGATGCTCCATAAAAGATTGATGATCCCTGGCACGCTCGGAAAGATGTTTAAGATCTCTAAAACCAAATTTACACCAACGTGAGTCACGGGCGGTAGCAAAAAGTAGGCAATAAAAACAAAAAAGTGCATTTTTGTCCTCGCTGTAACACAACCATTCGTGTTTTTTATACCAAGTTTCTGCGCAGAATGTACGCCGACGCTTTCCTCCGTCATGGGATTGTTCCAGTGAACAATTTTTTGGTTGATAAGGCCCAAGACGTTGTACCTCTAATTTTTGTTCCAGCGGCAGCTGCGAAAACGGAGTGCGAAGTAGTGCATCAACCCTATTCATTATGAGGTCTAAGGCTAAGAAATGCGAAGCCAGAAAGAAGTGAGGAGCTCAAAAGGAATGTGGAAAATCGAAAGCAAATGAACTAAAGGTCTCTAACTGATTCAAATAGCTAAACAAGCGACAAAAACGAAGGCGAGGAAACTATCAACTTTTCAAGCAACCAACGAACGAGAAGGATTGCGTGAATATGTCAACACGTTGTTGTAAGAAACGTCGGCATTGTGTCGTCATAATTTCGGGGCTAGCCCCGATGATTTAGTAAAAGAAACAGAAAACAAACGAGACAAACGCGGCGAGTGGAAGATAAAAGAGGGAATACGATATACAATGAGCAACCGGGGCAAAATCGGCGTCGCCCCGTCGACGTTCGGCGAAGGCTTTGCGAGCGAAAAATGAACCATGTCGGGAGAATATGGCTAGTGTAGACAGTTTGTGCAACCGATATTGAGATATTTTTCGAATATTTTTTATTATACCGAAAAAACAACCGGGGCATTGCCCCGGTTGGCCCTATTGACGCGCCGCCACTGCTTTTTGCTATATACCAAGCGTGGAGTATACAAGTTTTGATGCATAAATAACGTAAACCATGCTAAATCTATTTTACCTCTGCTCGTGATCACCTTACCTTTCATGTCATAGACAAATTATTATGACTACCCAAGTAAAAAAACCTGCAATTGCTTGGAGTTTTAAAAAAAGGATTTTCATCGGCCTTACATATCAAAACACTGTCTATAGCAGTGGTTCTCAACCGGGGGCCGATGGCCCCCTAAGGGGGCCACAAAGCAGTTCAAGAGGGGCCACGACACAAGACCAATAATTGATCATAAAGCAACTTAGTTTGCATACTTTTATTTTAAAACAAAATCTCCCGTTCAGGCGTTCACCGCAGTTTCATTACATGAACAGGTTATTTGCGATTTCAGGGTGAATTCACTTTCCCATACGTGAATTGTTTCATCATATTGCCCACAATACGAAAATGGAACGACAGTCGCATTGGCGTTGGCTTCACTAAAGTAAATCTAGATGACAGAGTGAATGTAGCTATGAAGTGGCATTTCGTATTCTTAGCCACTACTTAGCATGAAAGCTGTATCAAAGCTGGCTGTATCAAAGACTGTGCTCCATATAAGAAACCTTGCAAGGCAGTCCCAAGTGCAAGATTCCCATTGATTGTATACTAAAAAGCTTGGACTTTTTTTTGTCTCTATATAGTTTGAGTTTTTTTGGATGGTGAACATGGGGGCCACGAGTGCAATAAGGCGCCAGGAGGGGGCCACGAGCCATAAAAGATTGGGAACCACTGGTCTATAGGTTTGAGTTATAGAATGTAAAGCCATTTGGTTGCGAGGTCGAAACCATATAAAAAGGTAGAAACCGAGGATTAAAAAATTGTTGCGAGTCTTAAGTAAATATAAAATAAGCCGTGCCGGAATGTCAAAATGAAACGTTTGTTGTTGCGGAAACTCAGTAAAATTATAAGATAATCCAAAGAAATTATTTTAAAGTGCATAAGAAAGTGAGAACAGATACGAAATTATAAGTCGCAAAAGACATTCCAGGTCAGTGCGTAGATTGAGGTTATCTTGAAAGAATATGATGAATAAACAAACAAACATATTGGTTTATAAATGATTTTAAGATAGAGATAGAAGGTTCTGCTGCCAAATACACACCGTTCGAGAAAATTTGTTATTTCAGTTATTTCGTCCACCTTAATGCTTATTACGGATAGTTTTATTGTCCAATTCGGAATCGGAGTTTAATTTTTAGTTTCAAACCATTTTCAAGTTACCCGAATTCAGATTTTTGAGTATCAGTCTATTGAAAGTCCATACCAGTCCATACCTTTTCAAAGATTTGTGTCTTTATGTGTTTTAATAGAAAATTAGGATTATGATATACTGGTACACAGCAGGTGAAGTTTAAATATGTTTTGACATATACATATATACTAATTAACTTATGCAGAGTTTATATCTATAGAGTACTAACATATAAAAAATACCTAGTCGGTACCTTCAACACTTTACTACCGTTTACGTCTTCCGCATGTTGAATGTAGCTGAGTAGTGACTAATAATCACCTTATGTTATGTTATGACTACCTACCATATATAGAGTATAATAGCAAATACCTTTGAAAAGTTTGCGAATAAAAGAAAAGAATATTGTTTTATTGGATAAAATGTGTAGTAACTTTATATATTTTGCTTATCGAAATTCACCTATAATTTAAAAACTACGTAAATGCAAATTATAGGGAAATTCGTGGTTATATAAAAAAGTGTGTCATCAGTGACCTCTTAGCTCATATTGTTTCAAAATATTTCGGTCGAAAGTTAAATTTAGTCAAGCCTTCATCTGATGCATGCAGCATTGAGTGATGGAAGATGTTCATTTATATACCCGTTCTTAGTGGTACTTTAGGACACAGAGAGCAGTTTAGAATTAGGCTGTACATCAATACGTCTAATTACTATAATATGTTAAAATGGAATATATAACATCTATACAACAACAAACCCGTGTGGTCTCCAATCGTGATGGTAGTATACATTCAAAAATCGGAAGCTTCAGATTGTTTAGAAGACATGGATACCAAACGGAATTATATGGCCATGGAAGGTGATGTTAGATGTTTCGCAAACAATTTTCTCTTATTCAATATATCTGGCCTTACTTTGTTTTAACGTCACATCTCAATATCTAAAAACGCCCAAAATTTCTCCTGGTTAAAAGTCTAGTATAAATAAGTATGTTTGTTCAAAATTTGAAAGATTTTACAGATTATATACGATATACAATGAGCAACCGGGGCAAAATCGGCGTCGCCCCGTCGACGTTCGGCGAAGGCTTTGCGAGCGAAAAATGAACCATGTCGGGAGAATATGGCTAGTGTAGACAGTTTGTGCAACCGATATTGAGATATTTTTTATTATACCGAAAAATTGACGCGCCGCCACTGCTTTTTACTATATACCAAGCGTGGAGTATACAAGTTTTGATGCCTAAATAACGTAAACCATGGTATAGACAAATTATTATGACTACCCAAGTAAGAAACCTGAAATTGCTTGGAGTTTTAAAAAAAGGATTTTCATCGGCCTTACATATCAAAACACTGTCTATAGCAGTGGTTCTCAACTAGGGGCCGATGGCCCGCTAAGGGGGCCACAAAGCAGTTCAAGAGGGGCCACGACACAAGACCAATGATTGATCATAAAGCAACTTAGTTTGCATACTTTTATTTTAAAACAAAATCTCCCGTTCAGGCGTTCACCGCAGTTTCCTTACATGAACAGGTTATTTGCGATTTCAGGGTGAATTCACTTTCCCATACGTGAATTGTTTCATCATATTGCCCACAATACGAAAATGGAACGACAGTCGCATTGGCGCTGGCTTCACTAAAGTAAATCTAGATGACAGAGTGAATGTAGCTATGAAGTGGCATTTCGTATTCTTAGCCACTACTTAGCATGAAAGCTGTATCAAAGCTGGCTGTATCAAAGACTGTGCTCCATATAAGAAACCTTGCAAGGCAGTCCCAAGTGCAAGATTCCCATTGATTGTATACTAAAAAGCTTGGACTTTTTTGTCTCTATATAGTTTGAGTTTTTTTGGATGGTGAACATGGGGGCCACGAGTGCAATAAGGCGCCAGAAGGGGGCCACGAGCCATAAAAGATTGGGAACCACTGGTCTATAGGTTTGAGTTATAGAATGTAAAGCCATTTGGTTGCGAGGTCGAAACCATATAAAAAGGTAGAAACCGAGTGATTAAAAAATTGTTGCGAGTCTTAAGTAAATATAAAATAAGCCGTGCCGGAATGTCGAAATGAAACGTTTGTTGTTGCGGAAACTCAGTAAAATTATAAGCTAATCCAAAGAAATTATTCTAAAGTGCATAAGGAAGTGAGAACAGATACGAAATTATAAGTCGCAAAAGACATTCCAGGTCAGTGCGTAGATTGAGGTTATCTTGAAAGAATATGATGAATAAACAAACAAACATATTGGTTTATAAATGATTTTAAGATAGAGATAGAAGGTTCTGCTGCCAAATACACACCGTTCGAGTAAATTTGTTATTTCAGGTATTTCGTCCACCTTAATGCTTATTACGGATAGTTTTATTGTCCAATTCGGAATCGGAGTTTAATTTTTAGTTTCAAACCATTTTCAAGTTACCCGAATTCAGATTTTTGAGTATCAGTCTATTGAAAGTCCATATCAGTCCATACCTTTTCAAAGATTTGTGTCTTTATGTGTTTTAATAGAAAATTAGGATTATGATATACTGGTACACAGCAGGTGAAGTTTAAATATGTTTTGACATATACATATATACTAATTAACCTATGCAGAGTTTATATCTATAGAGTACTAACATATAAAAAATACCTAGTCGGTACCTTCAACACTTTACTACCGTTTACATCTTCCGCATGTTGAATGTAGCTGAGTAGTGACTAATAATCACCTTACGTTATGTTATGACTACCTACCATATATAGAGTATAATAGCAAATACCTTTGAAAAGTTTGCGAATAAAAGAAAAGAATATTGTTTTATTGGATAAAATGTGTAGTAACTTTATATATTTTGCTTATCGAAATTCACCTATAATTTAAAAACTACGTAAATGCAAATTATAGGGAAATTCGTGGTTATATAAAAAAGTGTGTCATCAGTGACCTCTTAGCTCATATTGTTTCAAAATATATCGGTCGAAAGTTAAATTTAGTCAAGCCTTCATCTGATGCATGCAGCATTGAGTGATGGAAGATGTTCATTTATATACCCGTTCTTAGTGGTACTTTAGGACACAGAGAGCAGTTTAGAATTAGGCTGTACATCAATACGTCTAATTACTATAATATGTTAAAATGGAATATATAACATCTATACAACAACATCGGAAGCTTCAGATTGTTTAGAAGACATGGATACCAAACGGAATTATATGGCCATGGAAGGTGATGTTAGATGTTTCGCAAACAATTTTCTCTTATTCAATATATCTGGCCTTACTTTGTTTTAACGTCACATCTCAATATCTAAAAACGCCCAAAATTTCTCCTGGTTTAAAAGTCTAGTATAAATAAGTATGTTTGTTCAAAATTTGAAAGATTTTACAGATTATCATCCCTTAGTGTCGCCATCAAAATTATTTTGTCATCTACGTAACCAATGTTCATACACTGGTACAAATATCTAAAAAAAAATTGATGTTCTAAACCTCACCTATATATAAATGAATATGCAACGGGTAATAACGGATGGCCACCATAAAACGGATCCAAACTAGTAGGGGAATCGATTAGGTTATAGATTAGATTTTATAGCACAATACGTACAAGCGAGCAATGTGCTATTTTTGAAAATAAATAAAAGGCACTCTATAATCAGCCCATCGGTATTTTAGAAAAACCAAGATGGATAGATTTCAATCATCGAACAGTTATCATTTCTCTTCAAAAAACATGAATCATAGACAAAGCGCCCACTGATTTGGCGACTGTATACGAACTCGACTCGAATTTGCGAAATACAATGCAATACTAGTCGAAAAGTTTGGATCGATAGATGCATTATCACTGAATAACGACAAGTTGAGGGGAAAGGCAATTTACTCTCCATTGTGCCCGAGTTCAGGCTCTTCTTGGTCTTGGTCCATTTTGAGTTTATTTTAACTCGATATTTTGTATTACAAATTAAGCAAATGACTGACTGGAACTTGTTGATGAGAGACTTGATATTAAAGTTAATCATGAGCTACAACGTTTTGTTTGGGTACACCTGGTGAAAATAGCCACCTAAAAATAGTTAATAAATAGGTGAATGGCAACCAAAATTTCTTGATTGAAAAGCAGTATTATAAAATATTAAAACCAAAACGGAAGATAATATGATAAGTTTTGTTTTAACGGACTCCGACAGATTAAAAACGCTTTTTTAGATATTTTAAATCACAAACTTTGATGTTATGTTCGGTTATCTATGAAGTTATATCATGCGAGTTACCTAAATCCATTCAACTGTGCGCTCGATGTACTTTTTTATCCATTCTGAAACTACCGATAAAGCCAAATGCGACATTTTTCAGTCGCGATGCGATGCAATATAAGTTTATTAAACAATTTGTTATTGCGAACAAAATACATTTGTTGTTTCTCATTTGATGTCCGCGGATTGGCGTGGGAATTCTGGTTTGTAATGATTTTATATTGTTGTAAGTCAACGCATCCGCAGGTTCCATTGAACACAATGAAGCCAATAAACAAGGCATTTGAACATGCAGGCATCGGTCAAGGATTGCGCAATTGTAAATTGTACTCATTGATATTTAAACACCGCTGAGATAACAACTCAAATTTGATAAATCTCCAGATCGCAAAAATATGATTCCAATCTATTTATAGTTGACAGTTTGGCACTTATTTTATGTTATTTTAGAATATTAATTGTATTCCTCATTTCATTAATCGTAATCTCGACTCAAAGACAAGTAACGATAAACACAATTAAATTATTATGACAAGACAGTTTAAATGCTCGCAACGGCCATGGATGGAAACTCGTTATCCACTGACAAAGTTTTTTTTAACGAGTGGCCTAATCGCGAATAATAGTGCCTGGTAATTTCCAATTCCAATTTTGTACTCTCCCCTCTTCCTTTTAAAAATCCTGACCTCGCTCCTGCTTGTAGATCATGTCATACTTAAATCATCGCCTCGTTGCCATATTAGACCCTGCTGGTGTCAAATTTTATTAATGGTGTATTCGCTTCTTTGAACAGTTACAGAATAGTCGAATCCGTATTTTGACAAGTAATAGAGTAGCTCGCGGAGCCCCTAGCATCGTCTCACGGAGCCCTGGGGGCTCCGTATGGAGCACTTTGAGAAACTATGTCTTACAGGACCCGATATTTAACCTAGAACTTTGCTGTTTACTTATAGTAAGACACTTTCTAGTTCATTTCGCACACTTTCCTCAGTGTTCCTCAGAAATCCCTCATTTCTTGAAAACTTAGCCGACATTTCGTAAACCAAAAGTCCTGGATTATTAAATAGAATCAAATTCTTGAAAATAAATTTTCGTGGTAACCTACCTTCAAAATAGATAGTAAATATGGAAAGTATTCCCGTTCCTGCGGCATTGCGACAAATTTTGTTACCTCGTCCGAGTGCCCGACTTGCATTTGATGGCTTTTGACTTATTCCCACTTCCACAATGAAGCGATCGCATAAGACCATACAAAAGTTTAAAATAATGCGTTCCAGGCCTGCCGAAATCTACGTTACTATTCTAAAAGAAACATTCTATTATAGCCTATGTCTGAATATTTATTTGCTACATTGTTCTAAAATAAAATGAGTAGATAATTATAAGTCCTAAGAACCGTCAGATAGATAATAAAATATTTGCGTCGTTGCATTTTTTCGTTGAGAAGTCGTAAGCACTCATAACATCTGAGCATTGATAATTATTTAGAGTCGATGTCACGTTCAAATCAATCAAAGTATTCCTAATGTCATAAAGGTAGTTTTCCGATGGATATGGGGTTGGTGTGTACACTTCGATCCTCTGAATCCCTGCGATATGTTGACTATGTCATTTTTTACATTGTATTTTAAAATAAGCTTAAACCATATGGAGAACCACGGCCTCTCGTCCGGTTACCATTCCATGTCGGGTATGGGATTAGTTAGTTATTTGTCTTCGGTACCATGGACCTGATGGTGGAGGATAGGGATTTGTTCAAAGAGAATTGTTTTAAAACAATTGTTTAAAATCAAGTTTTTTTTGCCTGTTTTGTTCAAAATGGATGTACTATTTGACTTTTTTGTATTAAATAGGTTGAAAGAAAATGGATGTAAAACTTGCCAAGCGCTTCTTATTTGCAATGAATCCTTCGAAACGCCGCAAATATCGATAACGGCTCATACACATCTTCTCAAGCTGTAGTTCAGTGCGACCGCAAACGTGGTTGGCGCAGTAAGACGTAACCGATAAGTTATTACGTGAGCGACCCTACGACAAAACTACTTTGCGAAAATTGAAATGTGATTTCAGTTTGTATAACTTTGAAGACTCTATCACTTCAACCTTAAGAACAAAGTATGCAAAGCATAAATTAACCGATCAGGATTAATTAACCGTAATAATGCCTTTATTTTATGAGAAAAATGTCAATACATAAACTCGAAATCCTTATTATAGCGTCATAAAAGATTAGTTGTAGCGTCTTTGCATTAGAGGACTCTTACAATTAGCATAGTCTAGGCCAGGGCTACTCAACTGACGGACCGCGTTCCGAAAGCGGACACTTCGGGTATTCGATTCGGACCGCGCATAATTCTTCATTTTGAATCATTGGCCCCACTTTTAAATTTTTTTTTATAGATTTTAAAATATATATGAAAAGAACTATAACGCCATTACAAACAATTTTGATTAGCTAATAATCATTAGTCGGTCTAGGAATTGCGTGTTTAATTAAAGATGCCGAAATATAATTTCTGGAAAGTCCGGACCCAAATATTTTTGAAGTTTTGTATGCGGACCTTCGGTAAAAATAGTTGAGTAGCCATGGGCCCTAGGCTAGCGCGTCTCATCGTTTAAATCAGTAGATTGCCGCCGATGTAAGTTTATTCTTCATTATCGTAACGCACTCGCTTTGCCGAAGGCTGCCTTTGACACAATTAATTTTGTAGTAGGCTCGTGAGCTAAGTTTCATGGTTTTTCTTTTCAAAACGTATCTCTGGCATCTCGGATAAACATTCCGGTTAAAATCTTATGACTTTGGTGTAGATACCATCGTGGCAATGAATGCAAGCAATAAAAATAAAAGTCAAAACAAGATTTTTTACTTTCATTTTCAAAATTATAATCCCGGCAGCGTATGCAGCTCTTCGAACGCAACGTTTTGGCGTAGTGTAGCGGCGATGCAGGGGGTATTTCAATGAAAAGTACAAAGAATACAAAAAAAAAGATTTAAAACAAGCCCTTGTGAACCTAGTGGAGGAAGGCGTATCCGATAAGCGGTAACGTGAATCACCCTACAGCGGCGAGGAGTCCAGCAATCTTCTCGCACATAACTATCCCTGCATGGGATTCGAACCTGCGAACCCATACAGAGTAATCAGAGATGCATTGGCGAGCGTATTCCTAACGCTTAGGACGATTAGTGACTCACCCAGTGTCTCAAGGGGGATTTTACTTGGCTCATCCTTGAAAAAATATTGCTCGTAGAGGTAAATGCTGTTAAATATTGAGGTCATAAAACTGCCTTTTCTAGCTTCACAGAAAAAAAAGAGGGAAACAGGTTGAAATACATGACAGACGATAAAAATAAATTCAAACATGTCTCACTAGCAATAACGACCATAAATGGACATAAAGAAGATTTCTATAGCTAGGTGGTGCTTCTCGCGCGTTTGAACAACAATTTTTTCATTAGCGGTTCCAATAAGGGCTCAGATTTGTGAAAGACATTGGGATTCGAATAATACCGCGCGGGCCACTCGAAAACTTTCGGCGGGCTACGGGTTGAACGACCCTAACCTAGATGGTCAACAGCAGCAGCCAAAGCAACTTTATTAAATTTATTCACTTATTCAAATTTTTCCCTGATTTTTATGGGACCCTATACTTCACCTAGAACATTGCTGTTTACATATATTAAATTTCTAGTTCTTTTCGCACACTTTCACATCAGTGTCCCCTAAAAATTCATTACATGGAAACTTCATCGACTTTATGTAAACCAAAATTCCTAGATAATTGAATAGAATCAAATTCTTTGAAATATGGAAAGTAGGCTATTCTAAACAATGTATATCAAACGAGCATTAAAATAGGTGACCCAAAAGCAATTATGTTCAATATGTTTCGGATTGTGATATAGCAAATCACTGATAATATGTAAAGCAATAAATAGCGTTCTTGTGGTATTGCGACGAATTTTGTTATTTCTCCCGAGTTTTCGACTTTCGTTTGTTGGCTCTCAACTTATTTCCACTTCCACAATTAAGCCATTACATCAGATTATACAAAAGATAAAAATAATGCTTCCCAGGCCTGTCGAAAGCAAAGTTACCATTCTGAAAGAAACATTCTACTATAGACTACGTCTGAGTATTTATTTGTTACATTATTCTATAATAAAATGAGTAGATAATTATAAGTCCTAATAAGCGTCAGATAATGTAATATTTGCGTCGCTGCATTATTTCGTTGATATGTCGAAAGCACTTATAACATCTGAGCATTGAGAATTATTTAGAGGTGAAATGGCGTTTAAATCAATCAAAGCATTCCTAATGTCAAGAATGTCTTTTGCTGATGGATATGGTGTTGGTGTATACCAGCGTTTCCCAACCTTTTTTGGTCGCGGACTATTTTCTCACCGGCGAAAATCTTTGCGGACTCAAGGTGCGTACTGCGTATATTGCAATCGTGAAGAAGCAAGGAAACCAAACACAACAAAGTTTAACGCATTTCTAAATCGGAAATTCGCCTCAATTACGCGTTTGTTGAAATGGCCGACTTTTTTAGTGTATGGCCTTTTCTGACGAAAAATATTCGATCTATGACAACGTCTCCATAATTTAATTCAATTGTCTTCATGGTAACTCGCGATTGCGTCGACTTACGACAAGATGAAAGCATTATTTCTTTAAAATGTCTTGGCAATCTGCGAACATACTAATGTGAGAATATATTGACCGATTATATTTAGTTTGATACATATTTTTTGTGATCTTGCGAATTTGTTACAGCCGTTACAAAAATCCTACTATCTGGTATAAATTTCCAGAAAGTACAACTTGATTTAGTACTTAAAATTATATTTAAAGTATATTAGTAAATCAAATAGATATTCATCGCCTTGCTTCATTATTAATTTATTTGTGATCATTTTAATCTGCGGTTGTGTTGACGAAATAAAAGCAATACTACTACTAGAAAATATCATGACAATCCTTGGACACAAAAATGCGTGGTGAAATGCCCGATTTATATTTTGTTTGGATTCGTATTTTTGTGAGCAGTTCGTACAACATTTACGGCGCTCCAGTACTGTACGTACTAATATGGAGGCAGTAAAGCAAAGTATTCAAAAGGGAAGATGTCCTGGTACATACACTACGGTAGCACCCGAAATTTTGCGATATCCAATGTCTAAAAAAGCGTTTATAATCGGTCGTGGATCATCATAAAACAAAACTGATGGTGTTCTCCGTTTTATTTTTAGTATTTTGTATTGTCGCTTCTCAATTTAGAAAATTTGGGTTTGCCACCATTGGCACCTACCAGAAAAAAATCGACGCATGCGAAATCCGCAAGTGAGTTGTGAAATCCAATCGTTTGATTAAGCGACGCGCAAGTGACCCGTCGCTCCACCTCAAATTTTCGAATAGTAAATTACTCTTCTAATAGTTGAATATTCAAATATATGGCCATCCCTACTCAGTAACCAGTAATTATTGGCTCGATTAATGTTATGTGAATAAACTTACTTTTTATGTTTTATCCAAATTCTAACGTAAATCGTAACTTGGCTGATATTGAGTTTCTCAAAAACGTTTGCGACCCGCAGTGAATTCCTGGCTCGTTGCGGACTCAATAAAACGCTCCGCGGACTCATTTGAGACTGCGGACTCGGGTTGGGGAACACTGGTGTATACACTCCGATCCACTGAATTCCTGCAAGATATTATCTATGATGTTATTGATATTGAAATTTGAAATAAGACATGTTTGATATTTGTATGAAATAATCAACAATAAATGCGATACCATTTCACGTAACAATAGATGATTATGTCAGCTGTTCTCTTGTGCTTGTCTGATTTCCCCGGCAGCACAATACTCAAAACCACATTTCAAAGTTATACTTCGATTTCAGTTAACGCATTTGCTGTAACTTGAAACAGTTAATTTACAAATAAGATGCTTAACTCGTTTTCATATACTTACGGTTGTGTATGAATAAAAAGCTAATTCGTTTCTTGCCATCTCCAAATCATAAGCAAATTACCTTTAAAAATATTACAATCAATACAAACGATGTATGTTGAATAGTCGGTTGCAACCGTGATCTCCGTGTCGCCATTTTCAATAGATTCAACTGTAACCGTACACACATGGATTATACAAACGGTTTTGTTACAACCATAGTGATCACAATCGAAGTAATTGATCACACTATATAGAAATATTGGATCAATCAGATTAAAAAATGTTATTTTTTAACACTGCCCTCGTTGACTAATGACTTGCTTAGTTTATTAGATATTGCTTTTTTGCTAAAAATGGATTCCAGTGCATTGTTACTTTTTTATTAAATCGAAAATTCTAGTATCTCGTACGTTGGCCCAATGCCCACATTTTCACATATATACTTATTTCCACGCAAGGCTGTATTCACGAAAAAAGCTCATTCTTCAGCTACCACTATCTGCTGCTTTCGAACATGTATATAATTTGTGTACTTATCTGAAATGCCTCATGATAACTATAAGTTTGTTAAATTTAATCGCCGTGAAATCCTGATGAATTCCTTTTGAAAATAACACAATACCTTCTTGCGTAGCTGCTGTGTCATGGACGTGAGAAGAAACTCGAGAGTCTCCATGATCTGTATTAAGCTTTCTAAAACAATGTTTCTCATTATCTACTCAAAAAGAAATCCAATTTTGTTAATGTGCTTCGCACAATCCTTCACAGGATACACTCAAAATTTATTTATCTGCACAATCGATATGCTTTGGCGCCCTATTAACAGAATGTTACTGCCGCGGGAATGCGATGTCTAAATGCCCATTAAACTCAACAATATCATTATCATAGTAACTTACCCAGAATAATAATAGTTCTTAAAATGAAATTTCACATGCCTTCGAGGTCATTTGTGATATTTTTTACCACTTGACAATTGACAACTTTCGAAAATATTTCATCTGATGATTTGAACGAAAGATACCAATCTGACAATGAAATATATTAAAACAAAGTTAAATATTATCGAATATCAATTAAAATATATTTTTGTTATTTCCCAGACTTATCATATTTTCATAGTTTCAATGATTGTGAGACTGATCACGCATTGCAGCACCATATTGCAGCGAGAACACATACTTGTACAAAAATGAAGTAAATTTATTAAACATTGTTTACCCATGAACTAGCAATGAATGGATTGAAATCGTATTTTTGAGTTGCTCTTTCAGCACGCTTCACTGAATTATATTAACAAAACAGCTTTATTGACGAATATATTCTTTACGTGAAAGAATTTGTTTTGACTAACTAAATTATACTATAACCTAACAAGTATATAATTCACAATCACTCGTTTAATGAGCCTATAATTGATTATAATTAGAGAAATGGCAACAGAACGTGAAAAAGTAGATGCTGAGCTCAAATGGTTTAATGACGCTGAAAATATTCAAAGGATCAGTCTTCGCGCACTGCTTGAAATTTCTGGGTGAAAAAATGGCCATTCCTTTGGTTTTTAACTTTCCAAAATACGTGCTACCCGCCAATGACTTGCAACTTTTAATTTTGGCCCGCAAACGACAAAAGTTTGCCGACCTCTGGTTTACACTTTAGAGCCAGTGAAGTTATACAGTCATCCCAACACAAATCCTCGACCCACTGCCCTATCTCCCTCGACTATCCTATTCTCGACCCCCTGCCCTGTTTCCCTCGCCCAACTGCTCCACCTCCCTCAACCTTCCTATCCTCGACCCACCGTCCTATCTCCCTCAACCGTCCTATCCTCGACCCACTGTCCTATTTCCCCCAAACTTCCTATCCCCTTCAACATCGTCCCAAAATTAAGCTTATCTTATCTGCAACTTAATGAAGTTGCAAAGGACGCAGTTAGTACGTAATCTTTGGCATCGCTTTTACTATA
Source organism: Styela clava (assembly GCF_964204865.1). NCBI lineage: Eukaryota > Metazoa > Chordata > Ascidiacea > Stolidobranchia > Styelidae > Styela > Styela clava. Next base: position 8,494,698 of record NC_135257.1, on the reverse strand, counting down.
AAATGTTGAAGAAAATTACTTTATACGGATCAGCATCATATTGTCTTAAGACTCACGGCATGGCCAATTATTAAAGGCATAAAAGGGCCTGTTAAAATTTAGAAAACTGTTATTCCCAACAAAAAATCATCAGTAGCCCAATTAGTAAAACATTTTTAAACTGCCAATTAAGGTTATTGTTTAATATTTGAGATTCCAGCCTACATATACAAATGCTGTCAATCATGTTTTGTCGGCGTACGATTGAATCATCTCATTGGCATACACGACCAGTATAACCCATGGAAGTTGGTCGCCAGATAGTAAAGTTCAGTGTGGCGATCGGATCGTGAATAAAGCGCCGTTAGGTCAGGTACCGAATAGTATAGCATCGTAGATCGAAGATAGGTAAGTTGTGGCAGATAGGGCTGTGGGTTCGAGGATAGGTAGGTTGAGGGAGATAGGGTAGTAGGTTAATATGAGAGAGGTTGAGAGACATGAAGCGGAGGGAGGTCAGGCAGTGGGTCGAGTATACGTAAGTAGATGGAGATAGAGCGGTGTTTCGAGGATGTGAAAGTTGAGGGAGGTCGGATAGGGCAGTAATTTTGGCCTGCAAACGACGCAAGTTTGCCGGCCTCTGGTGTAGACTTCAGAGCCAGTGAAGTTACTGCCCTTTCTCCCTCCACTTTCCCAATCTCGATCCTCTGCCCTGTCTCCCTCGACCAACTGCTCCACCTTCCTATCCTCCACCCACCGCCCTATCTCCCTCAACCTCAAATCACTGTCCTATTTCCAATCCCCTTCGACCTCTTTATCCTCGTCTCATTCCCATATCTCCCTCAACTTTTCTTTCCTCTATCCACTGCACTATCTGCCTCAAATTTCCCACCCTCGGCCCACTTTCCGACCTCCATCAACTTACTTATCTTCGACCTACGAGTCATTTTCAACGAATGTTCTGCCATATTCTGTTGTATATACAAATTTCTTTTATGTGACTGAGAAGGCTGAGGAGTCAAAAACAGTCAAAAATTTAAGTCGCTCAGTGAGTGTAATTTCTAGCCATGAAATGTTTTGTCGTAGCTAGCGTTGCCAACTGCCCTTTAATTCAGCGTATAGTCCCAAAATTGAGCTTATCTTATCCGCAACTTAATGAAGTTGAAAAGGACGCAGTTAGTACGTAATCTTTGGCGTCGCTTTTACTATAAAATGTTGAAGATAAATACTTTATACGGACCAGAACACTATTGCTTATTTCGGATAAGCATCATAATTGTTACGAGATTCACGACATGGCCAATTATTGAGGGCATAAAATGGCCTGTTAAAATTTAGAAAACTGTTATTCCCAACTAAAAACCATCAGTAGCCCAATTAGTAAAACATTTTTAAACTGCCAATTAAGGTTATTGTTTAATATTCGAGATTCCAGCCTACATATACGAATGCTGTCAATCATGTTTTGTCGGCGTACGATTGAATCATCTCATTGGCATACACGACCGGTATAACCCATGGAAGTTGGTCGCAAGATAGTAAAGTTCAGTGAGGCGATCGGGTCGTGAATAAAGCGCCGTTAGGTCAGGTACCGAATAGTATGGCACCGTAGGTCAAAGATAGGTAAGTTGTGGCAGATAGGGCAGTGGATCCGAGGATAGGTAGGTTGAGGGAGGTAGGACAGTAGGTCGAAAAGAGAGAGGTTGAGGGAGATAAAGCGGTGGTTCGAGGAGTGAAAGTTGGGGAGGTAGAGCAGAGGGTCGAGGATAGGAAGGTTGAAGGAAATAGGGCAGTAGGTCGAGAATAGGAACGTTAAGGAAGGTCGGGCAGTGGGTCCGAGGATAGGTAAGTTGAGTGAGATAGGACAGTAGGTCGAAAAGAGAGAGTTTGATGGAGATAGAGCGGTGGTTCGAGGATGTGAAAGTTGAGGGAGGTCGGGCGGTGGGTCATGGAGATAGGGGGCAGTAATAATTTGCCGGTCTCTGGTTTAGACTTCAGAGCCAGTGAAGTTACTGCCCTTTCTCCCTCCACTTTCCTATTCTCGATCCTCTGCCCTGTCTCCCTCCATCAAGTGCTCAACCTTCCTATCCTCGACCCACCGCCGTATCTCCCTCAACCGTCCTATCCTCGACCCACTGCCTTATTTCCCATCCCCTTCGACCTCTTTATCCTCGTCTCATTGCCATATCTCCCTCAATTTTTTTTTCCTCTATCCACTGCACTATCTGCCTCAAATATCCCACCCTCGACCCACTTTCCGACCTCCATCAACTTACTTATCGTTGACCTACGACACTATACAACTCTGCCCCTAATCTAACGGCGCTACAATCACGACTAGATCGTCAAAAAGAACTCGGTCATCTTGCAACCAACTTCCATGTGTTATACTGGTCGAGTATACCAATGAGATGATTCAATCGTACGTCGACAAAACATGATTGACGGCATTCGTAAATGTAGGCTGGAATCTCAATTGGTAATCAATAACCATAATGAGTGGCTTAAAAATGTGCTACTAATTAAGCTACTGATGGCGTCGGTTTGAGGTGACTGTTTTTAAAATTTTGATAGGCCATTTGATATCGACATACCTGAGTTCATTTTCCGAAACTCATTCAATGTCGCTTGTATCTCCGTTCAAGGCAAAACGATGAGGAAATAATAAAGTATTTGCACGCTTAGTCATTTTCAAAGAATGTTTTGCCATATTCTGTTGTATATACAATTTTTTTTTACGTGACTGAGAATGCTGAAAAGTCACAAACAGTCAAAAATATAAGTCGCTCAGTGAGTGTAATCCCTTCCAAACTATTTTAGAGCCATGAAATGTTTTGTCATAGCTAGCGTTGCCAACTGCCCTTTAATTCAGCGTATCTGCAACTTAATGAAGTTGCAAAGGACGCAGTTCGTACGTAATCTTTGGCATCGCTTTTACTATAAAATGTAGAAGAAAAATACTTTATACGGATCAGCATCATATTGTAACAAGACTCACGGCATGGCCAATTATTAAAGGCATAAAAGGGCCTGTTAAAATTTAGAAAACTGTTATTCCCAACAAAAAATCATCAGTAGCCCAATTAGTAAAACATTTTTAAACTGCCAATTAAGGTTATTGTTTAATATTTGAGATTCCAGCCTACATATACGAATGCTGTCAATCATGTTTTGCCAACGTACGATTGAATCATCTCATTGGCATACACGACCAGTATAACCCATGGAAGTTGGTCGCCAGATAGTAAAGTTCAGAGTGGTGATCGGGTCGTGAATGAAGCGCCGTTAGGTCAGGTACCGAATAGTATAGCACCGTAGGTCAGAGATAGGTAAGTTGTGGCAGATAGTGCAGTGGGTCCAAGGATAGGTAGGTTGAGGGAGATAGGACAGTAGGTCGAAAAGAGAGAGGTTGAGGGAGATAGAGCAGTGGATCGAGGATAGGAAGGTTAAGGTAGCTAGGGCAGTGGGTCGAGGACAGTTTTAAGTGTCTTTAACGGAGTACTTTTGGCACGCAAACGACAAAAGTTTGCCGACCTCTCGTTTAGATTTCAGAGCCAGTGAAGTTACTTGCCTTATCTCACTCAATCTTCCTATCCTCGACACACTGTCCTATTTCCCCCAAACTTCCTATCCCCTTCAACCCCTTTATCCTCGTCCCATTGCCATATCCCCCTCAACTTTTCTTTCCTCTATCCACTGCACTATCTGCCTCAAATGTCCCACCCTCGACCCACTTTCCGACCTCCATCAACTTACTTATCTTCGACCTACGACGCTATACCACTCAGCCCCTAACCTAACGGCGCTACACTCACGACTAGATCGTCTAAAAGAGCTCCACCATCTTGCAACCAACTTCCATGTTTTATACTGGCCGAGTATGCCAATGAGATGATTCAATCGTACGTCGACAAAACATGATTGACGGCATTCGTAAATGTAGGCTGGAATCTCAATTGGTAATCAATAACCATAATGAGTGGCTTAAAAATGTGCTACTAATTAAGCTACTGATTGCGTCGGGTTTGAGGTGGCTTTTTTTTTTTAAATTTTGAAATGACATTCGATATCGACATACCTGAGTTCATTTTCCGAAACTCATTCAATGTCGCTTGTATTTCCGTTCAAGGCAAAACGATGAGGAAATAATAAAATATATGCACGCTTAGTCATTTTCAACGAATGTTCTGCCATATTCTGTTGTATATACAAATTTCTTTTATGTGACTGAGAAGGCTGAGAAGTCAAAAACAGTCAAAAATATAAGTCGCTCAGTGAGTATAATCCCTTCTAAATTATTTTCTAGCCATGAAATGTTTTGTCGTAGCTAGCGTTTCCAACTGCCCTTTAATTCAGGGTATAGTCCCAAAATTGAGCTTTTCTTATCTGCAACTTAATGAAGTTGAAAAGGACGCAGTTAGTATGTAATCTTTGGCGTCGCTTTTACTATAAAATGTTGAAGATAAATACTTTATACGGACCAGGACACTATTGCTTATTTCGGATAAGCATCATAATTGTTACCAGACTCACGACATGGCCAATTATTGAGGGCATAAAATGGCCTGTTAAAATTTAGAAAACTGTTATTCCCAACTAAAAACCATCAGTAGCCCAATTAGTAAAACATTTTTAAACTGCCAATTAAGGTTATTGTTTAATATTCGAGATTCCAGCCTACATATACGAATGCTGTCAATCATGTTTTGTCGGCGTACGATTGAATCATCTCATTGGCATACACGACCAGTATATCCCATGGAAGTTGGTCGCAAGATAGTAAAGTTCAGTGAGGCGATCGGGTCGTGAATAAAGCGCCGTTAGGTCAGGTACCGAATAGTATGGCACCGTAGGTCAAAGATAGGTAAGTTGTGGCAGATAGGGCAGTGGATCCAAGGATAGGTAGGTTGAGGGAGGTAGGACAGTAGGTCGAAAAGAGAGAGGTTGAGGGAGATAAAGCGGTGGTTCGAGGATTGAAAGTTGGGGAGGTAGAGCAGAGGGTCGAGGATAGGAAGGTTGAAGGAGCTAGGGCAGTAAGTCGAGAATAGGAGCGTTAAGGAAGGTCGGGCAGTGGGTCCGAGGATAGGTAGGTTGAGTGAGATAGGACAGTAGGTCGAAAAGAGAGAGTTTGATGGAGATAGAGCGGTGGTTCGAGGATGTGAAAGTTGAGGGAGGTCGGGCAGTGGGTCATGGAGATAGGGGCAGTAATAGTTTGCCGGTCTCTGGTTTAGACTTCAGAGCCAGTGAAGTTACTGCCCTTTCTCCCTCCACTTTCCTATTCTCGATCCTCTGCCCTGTCTCCCTCGACCAACTGCTCAACCTTCCTATCTCACTCAACCTTCCTATCCTCGACCCACCGCCCTATCTCCCTCAACCGTCCCATCCTCGACACACTGTCCTATTTCCCCCAAACTTCCTATACCCTTCAACCCCTTTATCCTCGTCCCATTGCCATATCTCCCTCCACTTTTCTTTCCTCTATCCACTGCACTATCTGCCTCAAATGTCCCATCCTCGACCCACTTTCCGAACTCCATCAACTTACTTATCTTCGACCTACGACGCTATACCACTCAGCCCCTAACCTAACGGCGCTACACTCACGACTAGATCGTCTAAAAGAACTCCACCATCTTGCAACCAACTTCCATGTGTTATACTGGTCAGGTATGCCAATGAGATGATTCAATCGTACGTCGACAAAACATGATTGACAGCATTCGTAAATGTAGGCTGGAATCTCAATTGGTAATCAATAACCTTAATGAGTGGCCCAAAAATGTGCTACTAATTAAGCTACTGATGGCGTCGGGATTGAGGTGGCTGTTTTTAAAATTTGAAATGACATTCGATATCGACATACCTGAGTTCATTTTCCGAAACTCATTCAATGTCGCTTGTATTTCCGTTCAAGGCAAAACGATGAGGAAATAATAAAATATATGCACGCTTAGTCATTTTCAACGAATGTTCTGCCATATTCTGTTGTATATACAAATTTCTTTTATGTGACTGAGAAGGCTGAGAAGTCAAAAGCAGTCAAAAATATAAGTCGCTCAGTGAGTGTAATCCCTTCCAAATAATTTTCTAGCCATGAAATGTTTTGTCGTAGCTAGCGTTGCCAACTGCCCTTTAATTCAGCGTATAGTCCCAAAATTGAGCTTATCTTATCTGCAACTTAATGAAGTTGAAAAGGACGCAGTTAGTACGTAATCTTTGGCATCGCTTTTACTATAAAATGTTGAAGATGAATACTTTATACGGACCAGAACACTATTGCATATTTCGGATCAGCATCATATTTGTTACGAGACTCACGACATGGCCAATTATTGAGGGCATAAAATGGCCTGTTAAAATTTAGAAAACTGTTATTCCCAACTAAAAACCATCAGTAGACCAATTAGTAAAACATTTTTAAACTGCCAATGAAGGTTATTGTTTAATATTCGTGATTCCAGCCTACATATACGAATGCTGTCAATCATGTTTTGTCGGCGTACGATTGAATCATCTCATTGGCATACACGACCAGTATAACCCATGGAAGTTGGTCGCCAGATAGTAAAGTTCAGTGAGGCGATCGGGTCGTGAATAAAGCGCCGTTAGGTTAGGTACCGAATAGTATGGCACCGTAGGTCAAAGATAGGTAAGTTGTGGCAGATAGGGCAGTGGATCCGAGGATAGGTAGGTTGAGGGAGGTAGGACAGTAAGTCGAAAAGAGAGAGTTTGAGGGAGATAAAGCGGTGGTTCGAGGATGTGAAAGTTGGGGAGATAGAGCAGTGGCTCGAGGATAGGAAGGTTGAAGGAGCTAGGGCAGTAGGTCGAGAATAGGAACGTTGAGGAAGGTCGGGCAGTGGGTCCGAGGATAGGTAGGTTGAGGGAGATAGGACAGTAGGTCGAAAAGAGAGAGGTTGATGGAGATAGAGCGGGGATTCGAGGATGTGAAAGTTGAGGGAGGTCGGGCAGTGGGTCATAGAGATAGGGGGCAGTTTGCCGGTCTCTGGTATAGACTTCAGAGCCAGTGAAGTTACTGCCCTTTCTCCCTCCACTTTCCTATCCTCGACCCACTGTCTTCCCATCCTTTATCCTCGTCTCTTTATCCTCGTCTCATTCCCATATCTCCCTCAACTTTCTTTCCTCTACCCACTGCACTCAAATTTCCCACCCTCGACCCACTTTCCGACCTCCATCAACTTACTTATCTTCGACCTACGACACTATACAACTCAGCCCCTAACCTAACGGCGCTACAATCACGACTAGATCGTCAAAAAGAACTCCGTCATCTTGCAACCAACTTTCATGTGTTATACTGGTCGAGTATGCCAATGAGATGATTCAATCATACGTCGACAAAACATGATTGACGGCATTCGTAAATGTAGGCTGGAATCTCAATTGGTAATCAATAACCATAATTAGTGGCTTAAAATGTGCTACTAATTAAGCTACTGATGGCCTCGAGTTTGAGGAAACTGTTTTTAAAATTTCAAAAGGCCATTCGATATCGACATACCTGAGTTCATTTTCAGAAACTCATTCAATGTCGCTTGTATTTCTGTTCAAGGCAAAACGATGAGGAAATAGTAAAATATTTGCACGCTTAGTCATTTTCAACGAATGTTCTGCCATATTCTGTTGTATATACAAATTTCTTTTATGTGACTGAGAAGGCTGAGAAGTCAAAAACAGTCAAAAGTATGTGTCGCTCAGTGAGTGTAATCCCTTCCAAACTATTTTAGAGCCATGAAATGTTTTGTTGTAGCTAGCGTTGCCAACTGCCCTTTAATTCAGCGTATAGTCCCAAAATTGAGCTTATCTTATCTGCAACTTAATGAAGTTGAAAAGGACGTAGTTAGTACGTAATCTTTGGCATCGCTTTTACAATAAAATGTTGAAGATAAATACTTTATACGGACCAGAACACTATTGCTTATTTCGGATCATCATCATATTTGTTACGAGACTCACGACATGGCCAATTATTGAGGGCATAAAATGGCCTGTTAAAATTTAGAAAACTGTTATTCCCAACTAAAAACCATCAGTAGCCCAATTAGTAAAACATTTTTAAACTGCCAATTAAGGTTATTGTTTAATATTCGAGATTCCAGACTACATATACGTATGCTGTCAATCATGTTATGTCGGCGTACGATTGAATCATCTCATTGGCATACACGACCAGTATAACCCATGGAAGTTGGTCGCCAGATAGTAAAGTTCAGTTTGGTGATCGGGTCGTGAATAAAGCGCCGTTAGGTTAGGTACCGAATAGTATGACACCGTAGGTCAAAGATAGGTAAGTTGTGGCAGATAGGGCAGTGGATCCGAGGATAGGTAGGTTGAGGGAGGTAGGACAGTAGGTCGAAAAGAGAGAGTTTGAGGGAGATAAAGCGGTGGTTCGAGGATGTGAAAGTTGGGGAGATAGAGCAGTGGCTCGAGGATAGGAAGGTTGAAGGAGCTAGGGCAGTAGGTCGAGAATAGGAACGTTGAGGAAGGTCGGGCTGTGGGTCCGAGGATAGGTAGGTTCAGGGAGATAGGACAGTAGGTCGAAAAGAGAGAGGTTGATGAAGATAGAGCGGGGATTCGAGGATGAGAAAGTTAAGGGAGGTCGGGCAGTGGGTCATAGAGATAGGGGGCAGTTTGCCGGTCTCTGGTATAGACTTCAGAGCCAGTGAAGTTACTGCCCTTTCTCCCTCCACTTTCCTATCCTCGACCCACTGTCTTCCCATCCTTTATCCTCGTCTCTTTATCCTCGTCTCATTCCCATATCTCCCTCAACTTTCTTTCCTCTACCCACTGCACTCAAATTTCCCACCCTCGACCCACTTTCCGACCTCCATCAACTTACTTATCTTCGACCTACGACACTATACAACTCAGCCCCTAACCTAACGGCGCTACAATCACGACTAGATCGTCAAAAAGAACTACGTCATCTTGCAACCAACTTTCATGTGTTATACTGGTCGAGTATGCCAATGAGATGATTCAATCATACGTCGACAAAACATGATTGACGGCATTCGTAAATGTAGGCTGGAATCTCAATTGGTAATCAATAACCATAATTAGTGGCTTAAAATGTGCTACTAATTAAGCTACTGATGGCCTCGAGTTTGAGGAAACTGTTTTTAAAATTTCAAAAGGCCATTCGATATCGACATACCTGAGTTCATTTTCAGAAACTCATTCAATGTCGCTTGTATTTCCGTTCAAGGCAAAACGATGAGGAAATAGTAAAATATTTGCACGCTTAGCCATTTTCAACGAATGTTCTGCCATATTCTGTTGTATATACAAATTTCTTTTATGTGACTGAGAAGGCTGAGAAGTCAAAAACAGTCAAAAGTATGTGTCGCTCAGTGAGTGTAATCCCTTCCAAACTATTTTAGAGCCATGAAATGTTTTGTTGTAGCTAGCGTTGCCAACTGCCCTTTAATTCAGCGTATAGTCCCAAAATTGAGCTTATCTTATCTGCAACTTAATGAAGTTGAAAAGGACGCAGTTAGTACGTAATCTTTGGCATCGCTTTTACTATAAAATGTTGAAGATAAATACTTTATACGGACCAGAACACTATTGCTTATTTCGGATCAGCATCATATTTGTTACGAGACTCACGACATGGCCAATTATTGAGGGCATAAAATGGCCTGTTAAAATTTAGAAAACTGTTATTCCCAACTAAAAACCATCAGTAGCCCAATTAGTAAAACATTTTTAAACTGCCAATTAAGGTTATTGTTTAATATTCGAGATTCCAGACTACATATACGTATGCTGTCAATCATGTTATGTCGGCGTACGATTGAATCATCTCATTGGCATACACGACCAGTATAACCCATGGAAGTTGGTCGCAGGATAGTGAAGTTTCAGTGAGGCGATCGGGTCGTGAATAAAGCGCCGTTAGGTCAGGTACCGAATAGTATGGCACCGTAGGTCAAAGATAGGTAAGTTGTGGCAGATAGGGCAGTGGATCCGAGGATAGGTAGGTTGAGGGAGATAAAGCGGTGGTTCGAGGATGTGAAAGTTGGGGAGATAGAGCAGTGGGTCGAGGATAGGAAGGTTGAAGGAGCTAGGGCAGTGGGTCGAGAATAGGAACGTTGAGGGAGCTCGGGCAGTGGGTCCGAGGATAGGTAGGTTGAGGGAAATAGGACAGGAGGTCGAAAAGAGAGAGGTTGATGGAGATAGAGCGGTGGTTCGAGGATGTGGAAGTTGAGGGAGGTCGGGCAGTGGGTCACGGAGATAGGGGGCAGTAATAGTTTGCCGGTCTCCCTCCACTTTCCTATTCTCGATCCTCTGCCCTGTCTCCCTCGACCAACTGCTCAACCTTCCTATCCTCGACCCACCGCCCTATCTCCCTCAACCGTCCCAACCTCGACCCACTGCCTTATTTCCCATCCCCTTCGACCTCTTTATCCTCGTCTCACTGCCATATCTCCCTCAACTTTTCTTTCCTCTATCCACTGCACTATCTGCCTCAAATTTCCCACCCTCGACCCACTTTCCGACCTCCATCAACTTACTTATCTTCGACCTACGACACTATACAACTCTGCCCCCAATCTAACGGCGCTACAATCACGACTAGATCGTCAAAAAGAACTCCGTCATCTTGCAACCAACTTCCATGTGTTATACTGGTCGAGTATGCCAATGAGATGTTTCAATCGTACGTCGACAAAACATGATTGACGGCATTCGTAAATGTCGGCTGGAATCTCAATTGGTAATCAATAACCATAATGAGTGGCTTAAAAATGTGCTACTAATTAAGCTACTGATGGCGTCGGGTTTGAGGTGACTGTTTTTAAAATTTTGAAAGGCCATTCGATATCGACATACCTGAGTTCATTTTCCGAAACTCATTCAATGTCGCTTGTATCTCCGTTCAAGGCAAAACGATGAGGAAATAATAAAATATTTGCATGCTTAGTCATTTTCAACGAATGCTCTGCCATATTCTGTTGTATATACAAATTTCTTTTACGTGACTGAGAAGGCTGAAAAGTCAAAAACAGTCAAAAATATAAGTCGCTCAGTGAGTGTAATCCCTTCCAAACTATCTTAGAGCCATGAAATGTTTTGTGATAGCTAGCGTTGCCAACTGCCCTTTAATTCAGCGCATAGTCCCAAAATTAAGCTTATCTTATCTGCAACTTAATGAAGTTGCAAAGGACGCAGTTAGTACGTAATCTTTGGCATCGCTTTTACCATAAAATGTTGAAGAAAATTACTTTATACGGATCAGCATCATATTGTCACAAGACTCACGGCATGGCCAATTATTAAGGGCATAAAACGGCCTGTTAGAATTTAGAAAATTGTTATTCCCAACAATAAAAACATCAGTAGCCCAATTAGTAAAACATTTTTAAACTGCCAATTAAGGTTATTGTTTAATATTTGAGATTCCAGCCTACATATACGAATGATGTCAATCATGTTTTGTCGGCGTAGGATTGAATCATCTCATTGGCATACACGACCAGTATAACCATTGGAAGTTGGTCGCCAGATAGTAAAGTTCAGTGTGGCGATCGGGTCGTGAATAGAGCGCCGTTAGGTCAGGTACCGATTAGTATAGCACCTTAGGTCAAAGATAGGTAAGTTGTGGCAGATAGGGCAGTGAGTTCGAGGATAGGTAGGTTGATGGAGATAGGGCAGTAGGTTAATATGAGAGAGGTTGAGGGAGATAAAGCGGTGGTTCGAGGATGCGAAAGATGGGGGAGGTATGGCAGTGGGTCGAGGGTAGGAAGGTTGAAGAAGCTAGGGCAGTGGGTCGAGGATATGAAAGTTGAGGGAGGTCGGGCAGTAGGTCGAGTATACGTAAGTAGATCGAGATAGAGCGGTGGTTCGAGGATGTGAAAGTTGAGGGAGGTCGGATAGGGCAGTAATTTTGGCCTGCAAACGACGCAAGTTTGCCGGCCTCTGGTGTAGACTTCAGAGCCGGTGAAGTTACTGCCCTTTCTCCCTCCACTTTCCTATTCTCGATCCTTTGCCCTGTCTCCCTTGACCAACTGCTCCACCTTCCTATACTCGACCCACCGCCCTATCTCCCTCAACCGTCCTATCCTCGAACCACTGTCCTATTTCCAATCCCCTTCGACCTCTTTATCCTCGTCTCATTCCCATATCTCCCTCAACTTTTCTTTCCTCTATCCACTGCACTATCTGCCTCAAATTTCCCACCCTCGACCCACTTTCCGACCTCCATCAACTTACTTATCTTCGACCTACGACACTATACAACTCAGCCCCTAACCTAACGGCGCTACAATCACGACTAGATCGTCAAAAAGAACTCCGTCATCTTGCAACCAACTTCCATGTGTTATACTGGTCGAGTATGCCAATGAGATGATTCAATCGTACGTCGACAAAACATGATTGACGGCATTCGTAAATGTAGGCTGGAATCTCAATTGGTAATCAATAACCATAATGAGTGGCTTAAAAATGTGCTACTAATTAAGCTACTGATGGCGTCGGGTTTGAGGTGGCTGTTTTTAAAATTTTGAAATGACATTCGATATCGACATACCTGAGTTCATTTTCCGAATCTCATTCAATGTCGCTTGTATTTCCGTTCAAGGCAAAACGATGAGAAAATGATTAAATATTTACACGCTTAGTCATTTTCAACGAATGTTCTGCCATATTCTGTTGTATATACAAATTTCTTTTATGTGACTGAGAAGGCTGAGAAGTCAAAAAGAGTCAAAAATATAAGTCGCTCAGTGAGTGTAATCCCTTCCAAATTAATTTCTAGCCATGAAATGTTTTGTCGTAGCTAGCGTTGCCAACTGCCCTTTAATTCAGCGTATAGTCCCCAAATTGAGCTTATCTTATCTGCAACTTAATGAAGTTGAAAAGGACGCAGTTAGTACGTAATCTTTGGCATCGCTTTTACTATAAAATGTTGAAGATAAATACTTTATACGGACCAGAACACTATTGCTTATTTCGGATCAGCATCATATTTGTTACGAGACTCACGACATGGCCAATTATTGAGGGCATAAAATGGCCTGTTAAAATTTAGAAAACTGTTATTCCCAACTAAAAACCATCAGTAGCTCAATTAGTAAAACATTTTTAAACTGCCAATTAAGGTTATTGTTTAATATTCGAGATTCCAGCCTACTTATACGAATGATGTCAATCATGTTTTGTCGGCGTACGATTGAATCATCTCATTGGCATACACGACCAGTATAACCCATGGAAGTTGGTCGCAAGATAGTGAAGTTCAGTGAGGCGATCGGGTCGTGAATAAAGCGCCGTTAGGTTAGGTACCGAATAGTATGGCACCGTAGGGCAAAGATAGGTAAGTTGTGGCAGATAGGGCAGTAGGTCGAAAAGAGAGAGGTTGAGGGAGATAAAGCGGTGGTTCGAGGATGTGAAAGTTGGGGAGAAAGAGCAGTGGCTCGAAGATAGGAAGGTTGAAGGAGCTAGGGCAGTAGGTCGAGAATAGGAACGTTGAGGAAGGTCGGGCAGTGGGTCCGAGGATAGGTAGGTTGAGGGAGATAGGACAGTAGGTCGAAAAGAGAGAGGTTGATGGAGATAGAGCGGTGGTTCGAGGATGTGAAAGTTGAGGGAGGTCGTCGGGCAGTGGGTCATGGAGATAGGGGGCAGTAATAGTTTGCCGGTCTATGGTTTAGACTTTAGAGCCAGTGAAGTTACTGCCATTTCTCCCTCCACTTTCCTATCCTCGACCCACTGTCCTATCATGTTTTGTCGGCGTACGATTGAATCATCTCATTGGCATGAGTAAGGCATGAAAAATTTAGTGGGCCACAGAATTATTGTGCAGCGAAAATGTGCCACGAATGAAAAAAGGTTTAGAACCATTGCTCTAGATTCCTGAATATATATGTTGTATAATCCAAACTATCTTCATGATGTTGGAGACGGTTGCGCGGTGCGCGGCATGTGTAGACAATTGTACAATTCTAGGATTTAAAGTATTCGGTCCAAGATGACGCACATCCTGAACCCGAACCTGGTAAATATACAATGTTCAGGTTGTGCGCCATCTTGGTACATATACTTCAGGAGCGCCTTTTTGTTAAAAAAAACTATTTCATAACTACATGGTTTAGTTTTGCATACATAGTAACATTGAATCTCCTTACAATGAATTTTAGTAGAATAAATGGTAGTTTCTTTCACTAATACAAGCCAAGATCCATGGACAGCATCTAGCCACTTTCTATTGCGCTCTTCGAACTACATTTGCGTTGCCACGCGCATTTGGTTTTCCTAGTTTAAGCTTAGGGACTTGGGGAATATTTTATTAGTTGAATTGGATTGGAATATTTGACCTGTTATTACCTAAAATCTATCGTAAATACAGCATATTTGACAATGTTGTAGTGTGACTTTTTTGGCCTCACATTTTTGATATTTGTAGTTAGAGCTCTTGGGGCTCTGTCAAACAAAATTACATACAAAATATTGATTGTAAATTGCAAAACATGATCATGTTGTTGGAATAACTTGGCATTTTACCACCCGTATATCATTCATTGTTGAGAATATTAATAAAATCATAAAGTTTAAAAATCCGTTTTTGTCAAATTTTTGTTGTAGCTGAATTCCAGGGACAGCATGACAACAGGCAAGAGAAGCACGGTCGCCTCTTTTAGTTTATGACAGGGTTTCTTAAAAGGGAACCCCGTCGGCCTTGGAGGCCACTGATCGGTTATCTGGGAGCACGAACAAACAGATGGAAATGCGAATATATAATAACAATGTATTTTTATAGAAGAGAAGAGACAAAAGTGTTGAGAGTCTTTGGTAGTTTGAAGAGCATTGGCATGGAACATAAGGATGAACTACATTTTTTCCCAGGGATATACTATATAATGTAGCAATTTTCTCATTCTTGTTCTCGTGATATCATTATCTTTCACTGCGTCGTCGTGATCATCCCGCTGCATAACAATTCTCGCTAACAAATAATTGACTGTTCTTCACCGGGTGTTTATCCACTTGAACCACTGGCGACTGCATTAGCAGGCTTGTATTGTTAATTGCAACAAAAACGGGTATTTTGAAATAGTACTCTTTATTTTACGCGTATATTTCGACAGTATTTCCATATACTGTATATGGGTCGCGACCCAGAGCTTGGCTCAACAAATACCTAAAAGTTATTGATTTTATTTCCTAGTAAATTTGATGCTTGCGTAGTTTGTGCACCAAGATTGCGCACAACCTGAATATAGTATTGTAACAGGTTATGGTTCAGGTTGTGCGTCATTATGATACACATGTTTGTGCGATGGATCGGACTCTGCTTCCAGCGTCATCTAAGGTCAGCTCGGTTCATTGAAGTGGCTGTAATTGATTTCTGCTGATTCAAACCCTACAAATAATGCCATGAAAACTAAGCCGATTTTATGTAAATGTTAATTTTTGTTTACCTTTTAAATAGACAAAAATACAGATAGAGAGAGCTGATAGAAAATAAAGAAAGTATATTATGCACGGTGTAAGAACATCTAAAAACGATTGGTGACTCAAAGGGAAATGGGCTCAATAGAGTCCCTGGTGTATCATAGCTAGTAAAAGCAGGAAAAACGGATTTATTTATTATGGATTTATTTGCCACAGGTCTCGTGTCCTAGCGTTCAGCTTTTGTTTGATAGAATTCCACTCATCTCTAGTTCCACAGAGAAACAAATTGGTCAGATTGACCAAGAGTGAAAAACACCGTTTTTCTCTGAAATATGCAGAAGTCTTCGTTTTTATTCTAAAAAAGTATTTTTCATTTATTCCATTCTAAAGGAGCAATGTCCAAAGATGGGTACAAAGATATAATGACTAACAATGACACAGTACCGGTAGCCTACGGTGTCTACAAATGCCGTTTCTAATTTGTGCCATTTTAGGGCATTTGTCTCACATATACCAAATGTCCCACTATTCTAACTGTTATATATCTTGGAGCAAATGATTACGGTATTCACATGAGGTGACAATCATACAATTGGGACACGTATTATTTTGACGCGTAACTCACCACAAAGTTCGTTATCTAATCATTCAACATTTTCAATTCCAAATAGCAAATCAAGTCTCAACACCGAGCAATATGTATATGTAATGAAGTTGCCTTGACTGAGGCTGCTGATATTGACCACCCAAATTTTTGACCAATGACCCTCAATGATTTCGCTCTCGATGTCTTTGTTACAGTATATATATAATAAGTTGAACGAAGTCACACTTTATTAATTAGAAAGATGATGCACCACGAATAAATTTTTGGACCAATAATATTCATAACCACGGCGATTCAAGTATTTGTTCCAAGCATTTTTCTAATATATATTTCCTCTCTTTATTCGGGTACAAGGGAGAGAAAAGGGCCCGGTACTATTTTGACAATGATTTGAACCACACTTTGTGATATCTCTCACCAATTCATGCTACGAATTGTTTTTTTGCAATACATATAAAACTTTTGACATGTCAAGAGTATGTATTTCACACAAATATTTACTTAACTCAATTCAGGATATATATATGAACTTTGAAAGCTTTTATGCCTTTATCACAAATTTTAATAAACTCGTGATGAATCAGCTTTAGTTGAACAAATGAGCAAACATAAATATGCTTGAAGTAAAATTAGCATCAGAAATGCAACAGAATTTTCCACGGTGTAACTATAGATTTTATATCCGTGCCAATCGCATACCGCCATAATAATGAAAAGATGCCGAATTTCGTTTTACTGCATGGTTTCGTTTAATTTTATAAACATTTCTTATTTCTGGTTATTTATTTCAAAGCATAATAAAACAGTCAAATAATATTCTTTCAGTAATGATTTTGAAACGTAGTATCATATAATATGATGGAATGAAGAATGTCGTGATCGATATTCCTTACTGTAACTTTTCTAAAATTTTGATTTCGGAAGGCGTTAATTTCAGAGTGATTTTTATTTTCTGAATTATATTCTGCCGTTTTTTTTTTGCGAAAACCTAAAGCTTTACAACTGTGAGGTTCACCTAGAAAATGTGCAGATATATAACAGTACATGGAAGAGAATTTTAAACAAAGCTGTAGAAATCATGTAGTATCTCTGGAAACGTCATTTCCTATCACGTCTGATATCTATATGGAATGACTTACATCTGACGATATAATAGTGAAAATATTGCTGGAAGAAGGTTGTATAAACTGCATTATGTTGACATGCAGCGTATTTCTAACAGCGTGCATTACTGTGGTTATAGATGTCCATAGCCATCCAACCTCGTTCATTTATGACAAATGTGGTTTGACACCAAGACTCCAAAAGAGAATGTAGACTGGTCTCAGGCAAGTATTTATGAACGTATTTAATGTATGAAGTATACATGCTAAACTAATGGAATACTTCAATAAGTAATTATGAGAACACTTGCCCTTCGTAATGGGGTGCGGCAATTTTGGGAAACTCTTTAATACCCAATTGCAAATATGATCAAATTATATTTAACTTTTCTGGATAGATACCTTCTTCAGTCTGGTATCTGTCATCTAAATCTCCAGATGGAATGTTTTCGAGAGTAGTCAATTGGCAAGCTATAAAAAATATCACAAATGACTTCCAAGTCATTTCGACCCGGCGAACTGGTATCTGAGATTGCACCACAATTTTCAGATTTGTTCAACGTTTCTTTACTACAAAAACTCTTTGCAATTCCGAGGATTTTTTTTGTTAAATATGTCATCCAAGAAAAGATTTTGGTCTGATGACTATTTGCAGTATGGCTTTACCTGCTCAACTGAACGTGACTCCAATGCGAGAATGGCGTGAGAATTGCCCCTTTTGAATTAAAGCCACGTATCTCTCAATTGGTTACCGAAAAACAGCAGCAGAAGTATCACTAATAAATCTAATAAATATTTGAAGTTTACTGTTTGTTGCAATTTATTCTGCTACAACCAATGGAGCAGCCAGTTTTTTTTTTCGGTGGTTGATACTCTCTTGACAAAGCATTTCCTTCAAATTTACCTCGCAAAAACAACCTATAAGGCAACGAATTCATATTTTATCAATTGAAGACGGTCAAATTTTCTATAAATTTGTACAAAATCGACTTACCCTCAATAAGTTCAGGTTGCGCTTTTTGGGGTTCGACAGAAGCTTGCAGAATAGCGTAGGGGTTCGGCAGGCTCACAAAGTTAAAGAACCACTGACTTAAGCGGTCCTCGAAAATTCCTTCATCGTGGAAACTTTGTGGAAACATTAGGCACTACGTTCTAAACAATTATATAGAATCAATTTCTCCAAATACATTTTTCGTAATACCCCGCCTTTGAAATAGAGTGAAAGAGAGATTGATAGAGAGATCCGATAATAAATAAAGCAAGTATTCCAAACATTGTCTATCAAACAAACAGTGAAATAGGTGAATATTTTTTTGTTATGTGTCTGAATATTTATTTGCTATATCGTTCTATAATATGATGAGTGGATATAATATGAGTCAAACAATCCAATTTTCGGCCGTGGCATTGAGAAAAATTTAGAGGCGATGTCACATTCAAATCAATCAAAGTATTTCTGACGCCAAGAAGATCTTCCGCTGTTGGATATGGTGTTGGTGTAAACACTCCGATCCATCGAATCCCTGAAAAATTTGAGACTATGTTGTAATTAACGTTGTAATATGAAAATAATTACTATAGTGCATATTGGTAAGAACTGATCAAAACTAAGTACACCAAGGTATCCGTTTTGGTATCAAATTTTACACAATTTGGATTTTAATAGATTATAACATCTGTTATTTTGTGCGTGTCTGATTGCTCTGGAAACACAATGCTACTATGTTTTTTTTGTCTCATTTAACGCATTTGATGTTTCTCGAAACGGGGACTTGAAATATAAGATTTCTACTCAATTTTAATTAAACGCAAAGTAAAAACTAATTTGTTCCCTGTAATTGTTACACTTCAAAAATTACCTTCAAATTTATTACAATCAACAGCAAAAATATATGAATAATATGATGCAAATAAGATCTTTGTGTTGCTATTCGCATGAGATTCAACTGTAAGAATCAACACATAAGGTATACAAATGTTTGTGTTACAAGTGGTCACAATAGAAAGTAATGTACAAGTATTGAATAAATCAGATCATAACATAGGATTTCCATTAGATTTCTCCCGTTTACTAATGGGTTACTTGGTATATTTTATACAACAATATTGCATATCGCCTTTTTGTTATGGCGATAGTTTGCAACAGTGCTTAGTTTGTTTTATTAAAAAGGCATAAGTTTCGGCATTTTGTCAAATGTATGACTTTCTATTTTTTAAAACTTTTCCTTAAAGATGCTAAGCTGGGGTATATTAGCGTTTGATATATAGTGAGAAACGAATCAAGAACATGCGAATATGCAAAAAAAATCGACGCAAATAATTAATTTCTGTAAAATCCCTGAAATGCATTGCGCGCATCGGAAAATTTGGAAGCATATCGTCAAAACGAGAGAGGCTTCAAACGATCCCGCGAAAACGAGTAAGAAGCACACTCTATATTTATATATCTCTGTGAAAATAGCTCACAATGTACTAGAGGTTATCATAATTCATTTGATTATGGATAGTTTGAAATAAGTTACGCCAGTTAATGTAATTAGTATCATGTATTTCCAACAATGCGAAAAATCATAGTGACGTCATATGGTTTTCTTAGTGAAATTAATTTTGGGGTCATAACAAAGATGTTCATGTAATACGATGTCATAAATTAATATAAAAATTTCCCTTGTACGGAAGATCTGTATGTTAATCACGCAAGTATACTAAATAATAAATTGAATATAGAAAACTAATAAAACGCATTACCTGTAAGCTTGAAGTCAGAGTAGCTATTTTTATTTGTGCCAAGGGAGCAGGGACTTGACCCAAATTCTACCCTTTTTGTATTTTTTATGAAATCGCTCATCTGGGACTTCAAAGAGAGGGGTGTAGGAGTATTATTAAAACGTATCTGGGCATTATTTAATATGTACAATAGAGATGATATGGCAATATTGTTATCAGCGCAATGCAGATCGTGGCTTTTTATGGAAGTATGTTTGAGCAACATAAATCGCCCAGCTTTACAAAACTGCCAAAATTATCAAAACCAACTGAAAACGTGACAGTAATTACAAGTAGAAAAGCTCTTGTACAAGAAGACAAATCCATTTTTTCAACTGTTGGTACGTCGCCCATCAAGATCCGTCTGTCAAAATCGGTGACAGCAAAATTACTTTCGCTGACCATGAAGTTTAGAGTGACTGTTCTGTACCATTGTCCGACAAACAATTCCATTGTGAGAAGATATTACAAGTCATCGTTGTATTAAAATCTCGATTTGGGCACAGATAGCAAACGTCAGCTTCAATAACAGATGCGTCGTATGCCATGAAAATTACAAAATTGCAAAAAAATCTTAGCCCGCTGCTTCAAGCAAATACTTGCTTCACCTATGTTTGAATATTGTGACAAAGGCCCATGTCTAGGCAAAAAACAAACATGGGTGGAAATATGTTAGAAGTCTTTCACGTTCATTATTATTCTGGTAATTGTAAATAAAACTGCAAGCTGGTTCCTATCCGGCACATTGCCATAAGTTTATAGGATAAATATTCACGTAGTGTGTGAACTGGATTAGCGTTAATAAGCAATAACTTTATTCAGATTTTCCTTATTTTTGTTATATTTTGAGATCGAACTGCCTGTGTTGGCCAAGTAAATATACCCCTTACCGTAGGTTTCAGTCCTTGATGTAATGTGGGCAACAAAATTATTTACCTCCATATTTGTACACACACTTCTGGAGCGCCGTTTATGGGGCTTCAGCTGGCATTTTAAAACCTTGTGCAAGCTTTGAATGACTGACATCGGGTTAAATAACTATCTTAAGCAGAGACTTAAATTAATTAATTAACATATCGACGTAACATGTTACAGACAAAGTTTCTTTGTTTTATTTTGTATATATTTGACCGTGTTTATTTTAAGAGATATCGGTCATTGAGCTTTGTTTTATGGTCGACCGCTCATAAATTACTCCCTTTTTAGAACAATTTCACCATCTGTCCGTGGGAATAGGCATGTCGGCGTAAACAAAACCCTTTATCAATCTTTTATTTTTCTCATATTCTTGTTTATTTATTATTTCGAATCATTGCCAGTCGGCCGTTTACTATTTATTTATTGTTAGGAGTTTGCCGTTGAGTAGTGCTAATTTACTTGCCGCAATGAGCGGATATGTTTGCTTGATTTTAAGTTAAATGACGAGGTTTGATTTGTTTTGCATAATTTAATGTTGCTATTGTTTGCATATTTTAGAATAAAGTATGTTAATAACCTGCCTGATGGGTTTGCCGTAAACTTTAGCAACCCTCAACGTTACTATATATTTATTTGGACCTCTACATTACAAGAATTATTTACAGGTCTATATCTACGATACTGGAATCATTTGTTTTTATCACCACACAATTTCGTCGTTTTAATTCATCATATTAACATATTCAAAGTGGTTAAGTTGTTAATTATCGTGAAACCTGGCAGGGATACATCAAAGGAAGTTAATAGCCCGAAGTGTCACCGCCCAACACGTTATAGGCTTCTTGTAGAGTCTCATCATTAATACTAAGTCGCTTATATTCTACATAACATATCAACACTCTCTGTTGTATTAGCTTAACATATATGTACAAAACTGCGTGACGTAACTAAGGATTGGCTGGTATAAATTGTCACGTTTTTGGTTAAAATAGCAAGATCTTGGCCAAAGTGACCCTAGAAAGAAAATTCTCTATGCATGACGTTACAAAGTAAAACTGACTATGCTCACTCATGCATGAATCACATTCTAAAGTAAAACTGGCTACGCTCACTCATACATGATGTTACAAAGTAAAACTGACTACGCTCACCCATGCATGACGTTACAACGTAAAACTAACTATGCTCACTCATGCATGAAGTTACAAAGTGAAAATGACTATGTGCTCCCTCATGCATGAAGTTACAAAGTAAAACTGACTACGCTCACCCATGAATGACGTTACAAAGTAACACGGACTATGCTCACTCATGCATGAATGACGTTCCAAACTAAAACTGACTACGCTCACTCGTGCATGACGTTACAAAGTAAAGCTGACTTCGCTCACCCACGCAAGAAGCTACACAGTAAAACCGACTACGCTCACCCATGCATGGAGTTACAAAGTACAAATGACTACGCTCACCCATGCATGACGTTACAAAGTAAAACTGACTATGCTCACTCATGCATGAATGACGTTACAAAGTAAAACTGACTACGCTCAATCTTGCATGATGTTAAAAAGTAAAACTGATTACGCTCACCCACGCATAAGGTTAAAAAAAAATGATTGTGCTCACTCATGCATGAATTTACAAAATACAACTGACTGCGCTCACCCATGCAAGAAGTTCCAAAGTAAAACTGACTTCGCTCACTCACGCATGAAGTTCCAAAGTAAAACTAACTACGCTCACTCACGCATGAAGTTACAAAGTAAAACTGACTACGGTCACCCATGCATGAAATTTAAAGTAAAACTGACTGTGCTCACTCATGCAAGAAGTTCTAAAGTAAAACTGACTACGCTCACTCACGCATGAAGTTCCAAAGTGAAACTGACTACGCTCAATCATGCATGAAGTTACAAAGTACAACTGACTGTGCTCACTCATGCAAGAAGTTCCAAAGTAAAATTGACTACAATCTCACTCACGCATGAAGTTCCAAAGTAAAACTAACTACGCTCACTCACGCATGAAGTTACAAAGTAAAACTGACTACGGTCACCCATGCAAGAAGTTACAAAGTACAACTGACTGTGCTCACTCATGCAAGAAGTTACAAAGTAAAACTGACTACGCTCACTCACGCATGAAGTTCCAAAGTAAAACTGACTACGCTCACCCATGCATTAATTTACAAAGTAAAACTGACTCGTTGACCCATGCATAAAGTTACAAACAAAATGAAACCGACTATGCTCACTCATGCATGAAGTTACAAACTAAAACTGACTATGCTCACTCTTGCATGAAGTTATAAAGTAAAACTGACTATGTGCTCACTCATGCATGAAGTTACAAAGTAAAACTGGCTACGCTTACTCATGCATGGCGTTACAAAGTAAACCCGACTACGCCCACTCATGCATGACGCATGAAGTTACAAAGTAAAACCGACTACGCTCACTCATGCATGACGATACGAAATAAAAATGACTATGCTCACTCATGCATGAAGTTACAGTAAAACAAACTACGCTCACCCATGCACGGCGTTACAAAGTACAACCCGATGAATAAACCCGACTACGCTCACTCATGCATGAAATTACAAATTAAAACAGACTATGCTCACCCATGCATGAAGTTGCAAAGTAAAACTGAATATGCGCACCCATTCATGAAGTTGCAAAACTGCCATTCGAAGTTGCAAAGTAAACTGATCATGCTCACCACCCATGCATGAAGTTTCTTGGTGGCCTCTCACTGCATTTCTTTTGGTGATATTCTTTCGGAATATTTGTCTAGTATCTAATATCACTTATCACTGTAACTGTGGACTAGCTCTGCCATTTCGAAACGGTATAGAACAAGACATTCAAAATTTATCAAAGCAAATAAATTTTTTTATTATACAGATATATTTTCTTCATTTATTATATATATGCAAAATACAACTAAAACATATTGCAAAATAAGTAGAGCTCACCACCCATGCATGAAGTTTCTTGGTGGCCTCTCACTGCATTTCTTTTGGACTAGCTCTGCCATTTCGAAACGGTATAGAACAAGATATTCAAAATTTATCAAAGCAAATACATTTTTTTATTATACAGATATATTTTCTTCATTTATTATATATATGCAAAATACAACTAAAACATATTGCAAAGTAAGTGGAGTAGTCACATATTTATTTAAAGAATCTAAATAGATTTGTCAGTAATATATATTCAATTGCATATAGTAACAACTCATACCGAGCTTCCATGTGGACCCAAGGGGTGTCGGTTTTCCCACTCGTTAGGACTTGTTGATGGGGTCCTATCGCGCTCCAGAAAAATCTGAAACGCCCTATGCCCATATTTAAATGCCAAACGGATACATGACTATACCAATAAAACCACAGTGAACAATCAAAACGTTGACTCCCACAAATAGTGGCTTGTCAAAATCATAAAAACCCACCCAGTCATTAATGCATTATATAATACCTCAGAGTGATTGTCTTCACAGATCTTGTTCGGCTTCTTCTATTTCTCGGTAAGTAATCTTCTGAAAACAAAAACCATTTAATAAAAATATTCAATAGAATCGAAATTATTAATAAAATTCACTTAATTGAACTTCCCACCATTAAAAATATCTGAGCCTAATAAAATTCGTGAAAATATTTACATGTAATGTGTAGATTTTCCTTGCATCCGTCTTTTTCTAATTTTCCCAGTCCCTTCATAGTTCTGTACCTGAGAAGCTAGAATAACATTAAAAGTATCTAAGCCTAATAAAACCCTATTATTCCTAAAGGCTGGAATGGGTCTAAATTTAGCTATATCAAATAAAATATTGAAAACAAAAAAGCTCTGGGAACTCTGTTAATACTTTTCTTCTTTTGTCGGTGTCACGATATCCTGGTTCCTGTGGAAAAAATCTTAAAAATAGAAGAAAATTTAATGATTATGACAAACACAGATAGGAAAATATGGATACAGCATATTACGAAAAAAGCTTTATTAAATAATATTAAATATTCAATATCAGCAATAAACATAGTACTTCGTGCAGTACTGTATCAGTAATAATATAATCAAAAAAGTATTATATCGAACTAAAATCAAAATAAACACTAGATAGAAGGAGTAAGCCTGACTAATGAAACACTTGCAACATACTTACCGGAATTTCAGATTTGTCTCTGATTCCGTCTTTTTTCAATTTCTCCAGAGCCTTCAAAATTTTGAGCCTGAGAAGCTAAGATAATATTAACAATATCTAAGCCTAATAAAATTTGTAAAAATATTTACATGTAATTTGTAGATTTTTCTTGCATCCGTCTTTTCCTAATTTTCCCAGTCCCTTCATAGTTCTGTGCCTGAGAAGCTAGAATAACATTAAAAGTATCTAAGCCTAATAAAAACCCTATTATTCCTAATGGCGGGAATGGGTCTAAATCTAACTATACCAAATAAAATGTTGAAAACAAAACAAAAAAGCCATGGTAAGACCTGTTAATACTTTTCTTCTTTTGTCGGTGTCACGATATCCTGGTTCCTGTTGAAAATATCTTAAAAATAGAAGAGAAATTAATGATTATGACAAACAAAAATAGAAAAATATGGATACAGCATATTACTTAAAAAGCTTTAATAATAATTATTCAATATCAGCAATAAACATAATACTTCGTGCATTATTGTATCAGTATTAATGAACACCAGATGAAAAGAGTAATCCTGCCTAATGAAACACATGCAACATACTTACCGGAATTTCAGATTTGTCTCTGATTTCGTCTTTTTTCAATTTCTTCAGTGTCTTCAAATTTTTGTGCCTGTGCAGCTTTGATAACATTAATAATATCTAAACCTAATAAAATTTGTAAGAATATTTACATTCAATTTGTAGATTATCCTTGTATCAGTCTTTTCCTATTTTCTTCATTGTTTCCTTGTATCAGTCTTTTCCTAATTTCCCCATTGCCTTCATAATTCTTTGCCTGAGAATCTAGAATACCATTAAAAATATCTAAGCCTAATAAAATCCCTGTGAACCCTAATGGCGGGTATTTCTAAGGGTGGGAAAGGGTCTAAATCTATCTCTAACAAAGAAAATAATAAAAACAAAAAAGCCATGGTAAGCCCTGTTAATAATTTCTTTCTTGGTCGGTGTCACGACATTCTGTATCCTGTTGAAAATACCTCAAAAATATAGGAGAAAATAATGATTAGGACAAAGAAGATAGGCAAGTATGAATAGAGCGTATTACTAAAAAAGCTTTATTATTAAATATTCAATGTCAGCAATGAACATAATACTTTGTGCATTACTATATCAGTATTAATATAATCAAAAAAGAATTATATCGAACTAAAATCAAAATGAACACTAGATAGAAGGAGTAAGCCTGACTCTGATTCCGTCTTTTTTCAATTTCTTCAGTGTCTTCAAAATTTTGTGCCTGTGAAGCTAAGATAACATTAATAATATCTAAGCCTAATTAAAATTTGTAGGGATATTTACATTCAATTTGTAGATTTTCCCTCGTATCAGTCTTTTCCTATTTTCTTCAGTTTCCTTGTATCAGTCTTTTCCTAATTTCTCCATTGACTTCGTAATTCTTTGCCTGAGAATCTATAGAATACCATTAAAAATATCCAAGCCTAATAAAAATCCTATTAATCCTAATGGCGGGAATGGGTCTAAATCTATCTATACCAAATGAAATATTAAAAACAAAGAGCAATGGCAACCCTGTTAATACTTTTCTTCTTTTGTCGGTGTCACGATATCCTGGTTCCTGTTGAAAATATCTTAAAAATAGAAGAGAAATTAATGATTATGACAAACACAGATAGGAAAATATGGATACAGCATATTACGAAAAAAGCTTTATTAAATAATATTAAATATTCAATATCAGCAATGAACATAGTACTTCGTGCATTACTGTATCAGTATTAATATAATCAAAAAAATATTATATCGAACTAAAGTCGAAATGAACGAGTAAGCCTTACTAATGAAACACTTGTAACATACTTACTGGAATT
The DNA here is from genome assembly GCF_964204865.1 of Styela clava. NCBI lineage: Eukaryota > Metazoa > Chordata > Ascidiacea > Stolidobranchia > Styelidae > Styela > Styela clava. The sequence continues at coordinate 8,467,870 of NC_135257.1, read as the reverse complement.
TCAGATTTGTCTCTGATTTCGTCTTCTTTTAATTTCTTCAGTGTCTTCAAAGTTTTGTGCCTGTGAAGCTGAGATAACATCAACAATATCTAAGCATAATAAAATTTGTAAGAATATTTACATTCAGATTGTAGATTTTCCTTGTATCAGTCTTTTCCTATTTTCTTCATTGTTTCCTTGTATCAGTCTTTTCCTAGTTTCCCCATTGCCTTCATAATTCTTTGCCTGAGAATCTAGAATACCATTAAAAATATCTAAGCCTAATAAACACCCTATTATTCCTAATGGCGGGAATGGGTCTAAATCTATCTATACCAAATGAAATATTAAAAACAAAAAAGCCATGGCAACCCTGTTAATACTTTTCTTCTTTTGACGGTGTCACGATATCCTGGTTCCTGTTGAAAATATCTTAAAAATAGAAGAGAAATTAATGATTATGACAAACACAGATAGGAAAATATGGATACAGCATATTACGAAAAAAGCTTTATTAAATAATATTAAATATTCAATATCAGCAATGAACATAGTACTTCGTGCATTACTGTATCAGTATTAATATAATCAAAAAAATATTATATCGAACTAAAATCAAAATGAACACTAGATAGAAGGAGTAAGCCTGACTTATGAAACACTTGCAACATACTTACCGGAATTTCAGATTTGTCTCTGATTCCGTCTTTTTTCAATTTTTCCAGTTCCTTCAAAATTTTGAGCCTGAGAAGCTAAGATATTATTAACAATATCTAAGCCTAATAAAATTTGTAAAAATATTTACATGTAATTTGTAGATTTTTCTTGCATCCGTCTTTTTCTAATTTTCCCAGTCCCTTCATAGTTTTGTGCCTGAGAATCTAGAATACCATTGAAAATATCTAAGCCTAATAAAAACCCTATTATTCCTAATGGCGGGAATGGGTCTAAATCTATCTATACCAAATAAAATATTAAAAACAAAAAAGCCATGGCAACCCTGTTAATACTTTTCTTCTTTTGTCGGTGTCACGATATCCTGGTTCCTGTTGAAAATATCTTAAAAGTAGAAGAGAAATTAATGATTATGACAAACACAGATAGGAAAATATGGATACAGCATATTACGAAAAAAGCTTTATTAAATAATATTAAATATTCAATATCAGCAATAAACATAGTACTTCCTGCATTACTGTATCAGTATTAATATAATCAAAAAAGTATTATATCGAACTAAAATCAAAATGAACACTAGATAGAAGGAGTAAGCCTGACTAATGAAACACTTGCAACATACTTACCGGAATTTCAGATTTGTCTCTAATTCCGTCTTTTTTCAATTTCTCCAGTGCCTTCAAAATTTTGTGCCTGAGAAGCTAAGATAATAATAATAATATGTAAGCCTAATAAAATTTGTAAAATATTTACATGTAATTTGTAGATTTTCCTTGCATCCGTCTTATTCTAATTTTCCCAGTCCCTTCATAGTTCTGTGCCTGAGAATCTAGAATACCATTAAAAATATCTAAGCCTAATAAAAACCCTATTATTCCTAATGGCGGGAATGGGTCTAAATCTATCTATACCAAATAAAATATTACAAACAAAAAAGCCATGGCAACCCTGTTAATACTTTTCTTCTTTTGTCGGTGTCACGATATCCTGGTTCCTGTTGAAAATATCTTAAAAGTAGAAGAGAAATTAATGATTATGACAAACACAGATAGGAAAATATGGATACAGCATATTACGAAAAAAGCTTTATTAAATAATATTAAATATTCAATATCAGCAATAAACATAGTACTTCGTGCATATCAAAAAAGTATTATATCGAACTAAAATCAAAATGAACACTAGATAGAAGGAGTAAGCCTGACTAATGAAACACTTGCAACATACTTACCGGAATTTCAGATTTGTCTCTGATTCCGTCTTTTTTCAATTTCTCCAGTGCCTTCAAAATTTTGAGCCCGAGAAGCTAAGATAATAATAATAATATGTAAGCATAATAAAATTTGTAAAAATATTTACATGTAATTTGTAGATTTTCCTTGCATCCGTCTTTTTCTTTTCCCAGTCCCTTCATAGTTCTGTGCCTGAGAATCTAGAATACCATTAAAAATATCTAAGCCTAAAAAAAACCCTATTTTTCCTAATGGCGGGAATGGGTCTAAATCTATCTATACCAAATAAAATATTAAAAACAAAAAAGCCATGGCAACCCTGTTAAAACTTTTCTTTTTTTGTCGGTGTCACGATATCCTGGTTCCTGTTGAAAATATCTTAAAAATAGAAGAGAAATTAATGATTATGACAAACACAGATAGGAAAATATGGATACAGCATATTACGAAAAAAGCTTTATTAAATAATATTAAATATTCAATATCAGCAATGAACATAGTACTTCGTGCATTACTGTATCAGTATTAATATAATCAAAAAAGTATTATATCGAACTAAAATCAAAATGAATACTAGATAGAAGGAGTAAGCCCGACTAATGAAACACTTGCAACATACTTACCGGAATTTCAGATTTGTCTCTGATTTCGTCTTTTTTCAATTTCTCTAGTTCCTTCAAAATTTTGAGCCTGAGAAGCTAAGATATTAATAACAATATCTAAGACTAATAAAATTTGTAAAAATATTTACATGTAAATTGTAGATTTTCCTTGCATCCGTCTTTTTCTAATTTTCCCGGTCCCTTCATAGTTTTGTGCCTGAGAAGCTAGAATAACATTAAAAGTATCTAAGCCTAATAAAAACCCTATTATTCCTAATGGCGGGAATGGGTCTAAATCTATCTATACCGAATAAAATATTACAAACAAAAAAGCCATGGCAACCCTGTTAATACTTTTCTTCTTTTGTCGGTGTCACGATATCCTGGTTCCTGTTGAAAATATCTTAAAAATAGAAGAGAAATTAATGATTATTACAAACACAGATAGGAATATATGGATACAGCATATTACGAAAAAAGCTTTATTAAATAATATTAAATATTCAATATCAGCAATAAACATAGTACTTCGTGCATTACTGTATCAGTATTAATATAATCAAAAAAGTATTATATCGAATTAAATCAAAATAAACACTAGATAGGAGAAAGCCTGACTAATGAAACACTTGTAACATACTTACCGGACTTTCAGATTTGTCTCTGATTCCGTCTTTTTTCAATTTCTCCAGTGCCTTCAAAATTCTGTGCCTGAGAAGCTAAGATAATATTAACAATATCTAAGCCTAATAAAATTCGTAAAAATATTTACATGTAATTTGTAGATTTTCCTTGTATCCGTCTTTTCCTAATTTTCCAAGTCCCTTCATAGTTCTGTGCCTGAGAAGCTAGAATACCAATAAAAATATCTAAGCTTAATATAAACGCTATTATTCCTAATGGCGGGAATGGGTCTAAATCTATCTATACCAAATGAAATATTAAAAACAAAAAAGCCATGGCAACCCTGTTAATTCTTTTCTTCTTTTGTCGGTGTCACGATATCCTGGTTCCTGTTGAAAATATCTTAAAAATTGAAGAGAAATTAATGATTATGACAAACACAGATAGGAAAATATGGATACAGCATATTACGAAAAAAGCTTTATTAAATAATATTAATAAATATTCAATATCAGCAATGAACATAGTATTTCGTGCATTACTGTATCAGTATTAATATAATCAAAAAAATATTATATCGAACTAAAATCGAAATGAACGAGTAAGCCTGACTAATGAAACACTTGTAACATACTTACTGGAATTTCAGATTTGTCTCTGATTTCGTCTTCTTTTAATTTCTTCAGTGTTTTCAAAGTTCTGTGCCTGTGAAGCTGAGATAACATTAACAATATCTAAGCATAATAAAATTTGTAAGAATATTTACATTCAATTTGTAGATTTTCCTTTTATCAGTCTTTACCTATTTTCTTCATTGTTTCCTTGTATCAGTCTTTTCCTAGTTTCCCCATTGCCTTCATAATTCTTTGCCTGAGAAGCTAGAATAACATTAAAAGTATCTAAGCCTAATAAAAACCCTATTATTCCTAATGGCGGGAATGGGTCTAAATCTATCTATACCGAATAAAATATTACAAACAAAAAAGGCATGGCAACCCTGTTAATACTTTTCTTCTTTTGTCGGAGTCACGATATCCTGGTTCCTGTTGAAAATATCTTAAAAATAGAAGAGAAATTAATGATTATTACAAACACAGATAGGAATATATGGATACAGCATATTACGAAAAAAGCTTTATTAAATAATATTAAACATTCAATATCAGCAATAAAGATAGTACTTCGTGCATTACTGTATCAGTATTAATATAATCAAAAAAGTATTATATCGAATTAAATCAAAATAAACACTAGATAGGAGAAAGCCTGACTAATGAAACACTTGTAACATACTTACCGGACTTTCAGATTTGTCTCTGATTCCGTCTTTTTTCAATTTCTCCAGTGCCTTCAAAATTCTGTGCCTGAGAAGCTAAGATAATATTAACAATATCTAAGCCTAATAAAATTCGTAAAAATATTTACATGTAATTTGTAGATTTTCCTTGCATCCGTCTTTTCCTAATTTTCCAAGTCCCTTCATAGTTCTGTGCCTGAGAAGCTAGAATACCAATAAAAATATCTAAGCTTAATATAAACGCTATTATTCCTAATGGCGGGAATGGGTCTAAATCTATCTATACCAAATGAAATATTAAAAACAAAAAAGCCATGGCAACCCTGTTAATACTTTTCTTCTTTTGTCGGTGTCACGATATCCTGGTTCCTGTTGAAAATATTTTAAAAATAGAAGAGAAATTAATGATCATGACAAACACAGATAGGAAAATATGGATACAGCATATTACGAAAAAAGCTTTATTAAATAATATTAATAAATATTCAATATCAGCAATGAACATAGTACTACGTGCATTACTGTATCAGTATTAATATAATCAAAAAAATATTATATCGAACTAAAATCGAAATGAACGAGTAAGCCTGACTAATGAAACACTTGTAACATACTTACTGGAATTTCAGATTTGTCTCTGATTTCGTCTTCTTTAATTTCTTCAGTGTCTTCAAAGTTTTGTGCCTGTGAAGCTGAGATAACATTACCAATATCTAAGCATAATAAAATTTGTAAGAATATTTACATTCAATTTGTAGATTTTCCTTTTATCAGTCTTTACCTATTTTCTTCATTGTTTCCTTGTATCAGTCTTTTCCTAGTTTCCCCATTGCCTTCATAATTCTTTGCCTGAGAAGCTAGAATAACATTAAAAGTATCTAAGCCTAATAAAAACCCTATTATTCCTAATGGCGGGAATGGGTCTAAATCTATCTATACCGAATAAAATATTACAAACAAAAAAGCCATGGCAACCCTGTTAATACTTTTCTTTTTTGTCGGTATCACGATATCCTGGTTCCTGTTGAAAATATCTTAAAAATAGAAGAGAAATTAATGATTATTACAAACACAGATAGGAATATATGGATACAGCATATTACGAAAAAAGCTTTATTAAATAATATTAAATATTCAATATCTGCAATAAACATAGTACTTCGTGCATTACTGTATCAGTATTAATAAAATCAAAAAAGTATTATATCGAACTAAAATCAAAATAAACACTAGATAGGAGAAAGCCTGACTAATGAAACACTTGTAACATACTTACCGGACTTTCAGATTTGTCTCTGATTCCGTCTTTTTTCAATTTCTCCAGTGCCTTCAAAATTCTGTGCCTGAGAAGCTAAGATAATAATAATAATATGTAAGCCTAATAAAATTTGTAAAAATATTTACATATTACTTGTAGATTTTCCTTGCATCCGTCTTTTTCTAATTTTCCCAGTCCCTTCATAGTTTTGTGCCTGAGAATCTAGAATACCATTAAAAATATCTAAGCCTAATAAAAACCCTATTATTCCTAATGGCGGGAATGGGTCTAAATCTATCTATACCAAATGAAATATTAAAAACAAAAAAGTCATGGCGACCCTGTTAATACTTTTCTTCTTTTGTCGGTGTCACGATATCCTGGTTCCTGTTGAAAATATCTTAAAAATAGAAGAGAAATTAATGATTATGACAAACACAGATAGGAAAATATGGATACAGCATATTACGAAAAAAGCTTTATTAAATAATATTAATAAATATTCAATATCAGCAATGAACATAGTACTACGTGCATTACTGTATCAGTATTAATATAATCAAAAAAATATTATATCGAACTAAAATCGAAATGAACACTAGATAGGAGAAAGCCTGACTAATGAAACACTTGTAACATACTTACTGGAATTTCAGATTTGTCTCTGATTTCGTCTTTTTTTAATTTCTTCAGTGTCTTCAAAGTTTTGTGCCTGTGAAGCTGAGATAACATTAACAATATCTAAGCATAATAAAATTTGTAAGAATATTTACATTCAATTTGTAGATTTTCCTTTTATCAGTCTTTACCTATTTTCTTCAATGTTTCCTTGTATCAGTCTTTTCCTAGTTTCCCCATTGCCTTCATAATTCTTTGCCTGAGAAGCTAGAATAACATTAAAAGTATCTAAGCCTAATAAAAACCCTATTATTCCTAATGGCGGGAATGGGTCTAAATCTATCTATACCGAATAAAATATTACAAACAAAAAAGCCATGGCAACCCTGTTAATACTTTTCTTCTTTTGTCGGTGTCACGATATCCTGGTTCCTGTTGAAAATATCTTAAAAATAGAAGAGAAATTAATGATTATTACAAACACAGATAGGAATATATGGATACAGCATATTACGAAAAAAGCTTTATTAAATAATATTAATAAATATTCAATATCAGCAATGAACATAGTACTTCGTGCATTACTGTATCAGTATTAATATAATTAAAAAAGTAATATATCGAACTAAAATCAAAATAAACACTAGATAGGAGAAAGCCTGACTAATGAAACACTTGTAACATACTTACCGGACTTTCAGATTTGTCTCTGATTCCGTCTTTTTTCAATTTCTCCAGTGCCTTCAAAATTCTGTGCCTGAGAAGCTAAGATAATATTAACAATATCTAAGCCTAATAAAATTCGTAAAAATATTTACATGTAATTTGTAGATTTTCCTTGCATCCGTCTTTTCCTAATTTTCCAAGTCCCTTCATAGTTCTGTGCCTGAGAAACTAGAATAACAATAAAAATATCTAAGCTTTATATAAACGCTATTATTCCTAATGGCGGGAATGGGTCTAAATCTATCTATACCAAATGAAATATTAAAAACAAAAAAGCCATGGCAACCCTGTTAATACTTTTCTTCTTTTGTCGGTGTCACGATATCCTGGTTCCTGTTGAAAATATCTTAAAAATAGAAGAGAAATTAATGATTATGACAAACACAGATAGGAAAATATGGATACAGCATATTACGAAAAAAGCTTTATTAAATAATATTAAATATTCAATATCAGCAATGAACATAGTACTTCGTGCATTACTGTATCAGTATTAATATAATCAAAAAAATATTATATCGAACTAAAATCGAAATGAACGAGTAAGCCTGACTAATGAAACACTTGTAACATACTTACTGGAATTTCAGATTTGTCTCTGATTTCGTCTTCTTTTAATTTCTTCAGTGTCTTCAAAGTTTTGTGCCTGTGAAGCTGAGATAACATTACCAATATCTAAGCATAATAAAATTTGTAAGAATATTTACATTCAATTTGTAGATTTTCCTTGTATCAGTCTTTTCCTATTTTCTTCATTGTTTCCTTGTATCAGTCTTTTCCTAGTTTCCCCATTGCCTTCATAATTCTTTGCCTGAGAAGCTAGAATAACATCAAAAGTATCTAAGCCTAATAAAAACCCTATTATTCCTAATGGCGGGAATGGGTCTAAATCTATCTATACCGAATAAAATATTACAAACAAAAAAGCCATGGCAACCCTGTTAATATTTTTCTTCTTTTGTCGGTATCACGATATCCTGGTTCCTGTTGAAAATATCTTAAAAGTAGAAGAGAAATTAATGATTATTACAAACACAGATAGGAATATATGGATACAGCCTATTACGAAAAAAGCTTTATTAAATAATATTAAATATAAGCAATAAACATAGTACTTCGTGCATTACTGTAAAAGTATTATATCGAACTAAAATCAAAATGAACACTAGATAGGAGAAAGCCTGACTAATGAAACACTTGTAACATACTTACCGGACTTTCAGATTTGTCTGATTCCGTCTTTTTTCAATTTCTCCATTGCCATCAAAATTCTGTGCCTGGGAAGCTAACATAATATTAACAATATATAAGCCTAATAAAATTCGTAAAAATATTTACATGTAATTTGTAGATTTTCCTTGCATCCGTCTTTTCCTAATTTTCCAAGTCCCTTCATAGTTTTGTGCCTGAGAAGCTAGAATAACCATAAAAATATCTAAGCTTAATATAAACGCTATTATTCCTAATGGCGGGAATGGGTCTAAATCTATCTATACCAAATGAAATATTAAAAACAAAAAAGCCATGGCAACCCTGTTAATATTTTTCTTCTTTTGTCGGTGTCACGATATCCTGGTTCCTGTTGAAAATATCTTAAAAATAGAAGAGAAATTAATGATTATGACAAAGACAGATAGGAAAATATGGATTCAGCATATTACGAAAAAAGCTTTATTAAATAATATTAAATATTCAATATCAGCAATAAACATAGTACTTCGTGCATTACTGTATCAGTATTAATATAATCAAAAAAATATTATATCGAACTAAAATCGAAATGAACGAGTAAGCCTGACTAATGAAACACTTGTAACATACTTACTGGAATTTCAGATTTGTCTCTGATTTCGTCTTCTTTTAATTTCTTCAGTGTCTTCAAAGTTTTGTGCCTGTGAAGCTGAGATAACATTAACAATATCTAAGCATAATAAAATTTGTAAGAATATTTACATTCAATTTGTAGATTTTCCTTGTATCAGTCTTTTCCTATTTTCTTCATTGTTTCCTTGTATCAATCTTTTCCTAGTTTCCCCATTGCCTTCATAATTCTTTGCCTGAGAAGCTAGAATAACATTAAAAGTATCTAAGCCTAATAAAAACCCTATTATTCCTAATGGCGGGAATGGGTCTAAATCTATCTATACCGAATAAAATATTACAAACAAAAAAACCATGGCAACCCTGTTAATACTTTTCTTCTTTTGGCGGTGTCACGATATCCTGGTTCCTGTTTAAAATATCTTAAAAATAGAAGAGAAATTAATGATTATGACAAACACAGATAGGAAAAAATGGATACCGCATATTACTAAAAAAGCTTTATTAATAAATATTCAATATCAGCAATAAACATCATACTTCGTGCAATATTATATCAGTATTAATATCTTCAGAAAAATATTACACCGACTAAAATCAAAATTTACACTATAGATGGCAATCCCTGGTAATACTTTTCTTCCTTTGTCGTTGTCACGATATCTTGTTTACCTGTTGAAAATATCTCCAAAAATACAATATAAAATAATGAATATGACAAATAAGATTGCTAAATATAGAAACAGCATATTACAAAAAAAGCTTATTAAAAAATATACAATATCAGTAATAAACGACAATATCATTAATGAATCAGTAATATACAATAACAGCAATAAAAATATAAAAATAACGTAAAACGAAAGAATCATTTTAAACTTTTCATAACAGGACATCAAACACAGGAGTGTTAGAATACAAATAACAATTGTATTTATTTTTCTGAGTTATGATTCAATTCATTAATAAATATACAATCAAAAATCCGTTTGCAATTATTCAAATTACATAAATAGTTAGTTCCTCACGGGTCGACCCATGTTAAACTTCCGCATATAATTCTTTTACAGTGTGTATGACATTTTGGTATAGTTTTAAACAACAGTCTTATTTGATTTAAAAGACATGTGTATGTGCTGCCCAATGCATTTGTTTGCGATCACATATTAGTAATCAGTGCACATACATACGAGCTTAAAGTACGTATGGCAATGAAATACAGTCTCAAACATCATTCTATTTTTCTATATCAAAGTCTTGTGTGTGGACTCGATGCATTTGTTGGCTGACACATCTCAGTTATGTTTAATAAAACTCTTCTTCTTATTCAAATAATTGAGTTGTATTTTCTTTTGAAAAACAGAAAGATTCGTCAAGTTCCATAATTGAAGAATCCTGTAAAAATATATATACATTTATTTCTTATGCACTTTTATAGTAGAGGAAATAAATTATAAGCAACTTATTACGTATGATGAGGCTCTACAAAACGCCTATAACGTGTTGGGCGGTGATGCTGTGCGACATCAACTCCCTCAAGACTTATAACCTGCCAGTTTTCTCGATATTAACAACTACACATCTTTGAATATGATTGAAGTCTGTTACTGGCAATGAAATATCCAGTCTACATGAACCAAAGTACGAAAAACGAATAATATGTGATGAAAAACGTCAAATAGTGTGCTGATAAAAATGATTATTGTAGAGGTCGAAACGCATAATGTAGAAGCCAAAACAATTAACCCTACTTTTCATATAAGCCAATATATTGGGACATCTGTCATACTCGGTCATAATGTATTGGGTTGCTAAAGTTTACGACCAACCTAAGTATGTCTACAACATACCTAATTCCAAAAGATGCAAAAAATAGCAACATTAATTTATGCAATTTGAATAAACCCTATCATTTAACCAAAATATAAAACAAGCAAACAATCCGATTATTACAGCAATTAAATTAATACTACTTGAACGACAAACTTCCAATGCGAATTAACTTTTAAATAGCCGACCTGCAATGATCCGAAATAACTATAAACAAACAAGAATATGAGGAGACAAAACCGATACAAGATTTTGTTGAAGTCAACATGCCTCTTTTCTCCCCACGAACAGAAGATGAATTGCCTTAAAGAGAGAAGTCTATGAGCGGTCATTCACTGAAAGTACAACGCCCGATAACTTTTGAAATAACCCCGGGTCAAATATAAATACGGAAGAAAACAATTAAACTAAAAGAGGGTTTATTTGATTTGGGAGATTTGTTTTCTTTAATATTTATAGTCACGTTAACATATTTTTGAATTTGATTTTAAAACAATCGCACTACAAATAGGAGTTTCAGCCAGTAGAATCCGCATTTTTATTTTTTTTAAAGCTCAGACTGATATGATTTTGTCACAGTTACATCCAACACGCGCCTTCAGTTAACAGTTAGCTGGACGTGTTTTAGTCTAAAATATTCTAACACTCTCCAACATTAAAATTAGAAGCAAGTTAAAGTAGTAAAATGAGTTTATAAATGCCCACTTATTAGCAGAGGATCAGCTAAAATAGAAGAACAAACGATTAAGCAAAGGCTCAAATAATATGGCTCGGCATGTGTGCAATGTAAATGGGATATTTTCTGCCTTGCCAGCCTGTTTGGGACTGTTTTCTATGCGCTGGAAAATATGAATATTCTATGTAAGCGTCAAGTATACCACAGTGCAGCCTACTACAGATTTAGCAACCAATCACAAGAAATCATTTTTTTTTACTACATTGGATACCCGACAGCCAGAGTGCACCTTCTGAAAAGGAGTCGGAACAACAACCGTTGGAATATCAAGCGCACAAACCGATTATAAACAGATCGAGCAATAATCAAACACATCAATTTAATCACAATCAAAAACTATATGTAATATTTTGTACAGAGACAAAACAAAATGTAAAAGAAAAAACTAGCCTTGACAAAATGAAAAATTTGAAATGTTAGGAACTCCGGAAAAACGGCACGCGAATGAACCCGAACGACTTTCGCGATTATTGCTGCATATTATTGTATTTCATTACTTCCAGTTTCGTGTACAAAATGACCACCTATTAGCAGAGGATGAGCTAAAAAGATTAAGCGAGGAGGGATTAGTAAATATGACCTGGCATGCGTGCAGTGTAACTAAGATTTTTTATAGCTTGTCAGCTTGCTTAAAACAACTTAACTTGTTAACTTTTCGTTCAAAAATAAACCATTTCAATACACATATTAGAAACTATGAATATTTAGTGTCAGCGTCGGATAAATAACAATTCAGCTAATAAAACTGAACTAGACAGCAAACAACAGAAAATATCTTTTTACTTCCTACAAGCATATTAAAAAGTTTATATTTAGGGTTGAAAATACGATTAAATTCCACGAAAAACTCAATGTTGGCTCGTGAGATACTAAGTAATTACTTTTCACGCAGTTATTTCTTTCTGGTCTTCCTGTATTATAATTTGTACAACCCTGCTCTTTTATTTACATTTTTTACCACCAAAACTAAGTCGTGTCTAATGAAAAATATAAGGGAGACAAAATCCGAAAAGTAACTTGCGTTTTTTTATGAATCTGTTGCTGTGCAGCTTTCAAACATCTGATCAAGCGTTTTTGTTATGGTGGAGATATAGTGTGAGGAATTTTGTGTAAAAAAGGGTGTTAGAAACAAGAATTTTGCAGTTTATTTACCTCTCTTCATTACATAGATTAGGATTTTCGCAAAATATCATAATATAATACAGCATTGCTCTACTCGCAATCACTAATGAAAAACAAACTGATCAAGGTCGTTGCGACAAAATCAGAAAATTCTGAAAATTTACCTCCTAAAAGTCCTCATGTTGCGTGCTTTCAAATCTACCAATTAATTACGCTTCATCAGAGAATTAGAAGTGACCATTTCATTTCTTTCTTAAATTTGTGGAAACGTCCAACGCTTTTTTGTTGATACGTTTTCTTTCATTTCCCTATTATTTAGCTTAACATTCTTACTTTGCATCTTTATTGTTTTACTCTTACAATAAACATCATTTAGCATTCACAAATGTATTTTTGTACGGCTAAGACATTAACGCGACAATGACTTAGAAATAAATTATTATTATTTATTAGAATTTTTTGTATTTAAATAAAAATTTACCAAAGACAAATCTGGGTCGGGCATTCAAGTTAACAACAGAATTCAATTCAATTCAACGAAAGCATTAATTTCAAAAAACACCACCAAATGCAGATTTCAATTTTTTTAATTATTCCTAACCCGAATCCTAACCCAAGCTGGACAACTACTAATTTGTTATTTTAAAGCTTTAAGTTTTAAGTTCAATTCAATGGAGGCATTTTTTTCAAATCAAATCTCTCATTTTTCAAAGAAACATTTACAACTGTGGTAATATACCTAAATAATTGGTATTTTGAACTATACGTTTTTTAAAAAATATTGAATTATTTCGAACTTTTCCGACCCAGCGGGGAAAAATCTGAATATTCCATCAAATCGAGGATTGAATAAATAACTTAATTCAACAAAAAGTTGTGGTGGGACAATGTGGTATTCGAAAATGATAAATTTTACAAAAATTGATTGATTTCAGAAAAATATTTAATTATTTTGATCTAATTTCGGCTTGGGGGTTAAAATTTGAATGTACCAATAATTTTTCGAACTATGACATTATGTGAACTATATGAACTATGTCAAGTTTTGAGTTTATGAATGACAGAAAATGTAATTTGATAAATTAGATATGAATTGGATACATATTTCAACAAATCTATTTGTACCTGTCTGCTCTAGCAAAAAGGCAACATCAAATAAAATAACACTCCGTAGATTTTCCAAATTCTAAACCCTAACCATTCCAAGGCTGTCAAACTCCTGCGCTATCCTGAAAGCTCCCGTAATTGTAATTGGGAGCCCAGTTCCCGACTTTATAAAGGGCAAGCATAATTTCTTGCAAGGTTATAGAAAATTAAAAGATTCAGGTTGAAAATCCTTGGCTTGCCATAACAACCCAAGATGTTTCAAAGTCATAATCAGAAAGCATCTAAGGGCGCTCGACATCCGTGGAGATGACGGGTTCACTAAAACTTACAACGGTGCAACGCTATACAAACAGCAACGCTAATTTATTAGTTGTTGAAAGTGTAACTTTGAATATCTGAGATGAACTGTAGTTAAATTTGCATAATTAATAGACAATGTGATAGAAAAGTCCCATAATATAAAACTGTTTTAATTTAAAGGAACCTCGTCGAATCCCTGGAACAACACCAACAAACACCAAAAATTCGATTTAACCCTGGTTAATTAAAAACTACTGTTCTAAACTATTGAAAAACTGACAAAACGCTATGGCAACGAAATAAACCCATGAAGTACGAATACAATAAATACTATGAAATGAGGCCCGACCAATTGTATTAATGCAGCTGCAAATGCCCTCATTGCCTGTATTATAACCCCATTGTTGGCGACTGGCGCATACGTCGATACTTGTCAAACGATGGAAGAACGCCCAAAAGGGAACATAACCCGCGTCTTTCCGGAAATTGTGTATACGAAATTACCAATTAGCAAAATTTATTGCATACCAGCTAAAAACTGCACACTCGCCCGTGAACTAGAGGGTGGAAACCATTGCATTACATGACTCTAAGAAATTATAAAAAAAAAATGGGCGAAATATTTTGGACATCTTGTGAGAATAATTCACATATTTGCAGCTCTTCATGACTAGCGGGATTTAACATCATATATTAGTTTATACCGGACAAAATATGAATTGAAAGATTTATAAGATTACATACTTGCTCTTTACTCTCTAGACTAAATAGGCTTCCATCTAACTCTGTGATGCACCATACTATTAACACTGTCGATTCCGTTTGATGCAATGACTTTTTCAAGCAGTGTTTTAGAAAACGGAAAATAAATATATGGTTTCATTATCAAATTTTGGAGTCATAAATCCCAAAAAATGCTGTTTGACAGAGGTAAAGCAAAGGTAATCTTATAATAAAAATACATAAAAATATCAATTTAATGCCATATTATGTGCATACCGAGTCCATCTTACTTTAGGTGGAACTAAATTTCGTTGACCTAAGACATTATCAAGTTATTTAATTCACAAGACAGAAATACAGAGAAGAGATATAGTTGTTCGAACTATGTCTTTGGCTATTCGGGTTTGGCTACTGTGGGTGGTAAAATAAATAAATGTTCACTCATTCTATCTAACTGATACATACTGAGTTGCGTGCACAGAATTTAACCCATTATAACGTCGTATTTTGTATTTTTCACATCAAAAATTCCCATTCGATAGGTTGAGGTGATAAATGGCTAAAATCATGTCATAATCATATTCCCGTTTCTATTCGCGCGGTTGGGAAACAACATTGTTCCTACCTAACGAGGCTAATACCGCGAACACGATCACTCCAAGCAAAAAATAATTTTCATGTCAGTATTTCAACCTACTTTTTAAAACCTTCTGGAATAGAATATCTTGAAAATATCAGTCTACATTTAGCCGATATCGATACGAATGCCGATACCAAAAATATTGCCGATATTACCGATACCCGATACCTTTAACCGAAAGCTTTTTAAATTAGTTTTGACAAGCACTGACTGTATAACGACACTGATGTTTGTTTTAAGCAGAGGGTAAAACACTCATTTTAATCATTCCAAACCGAAATTGAAATAAATGAAAAGTCAATTTACCGCAATTAATGATAAAATAAAACAAGTAAATAATACACGATAGTTATATGAACATTTGTTAAAAAATTACTATTCAAGGCAAAAAATAATATTGCAAAATGAACATATCATATTGGGTTAGTTTAGCTGTCCTCAGTTAATATTTGGACGTGATGCGACTTATTATCCTTCTAATTTGAATCGAGCAATAAAATTAGAACCAAGTTACAGTAAAAAAACGCAAATATCAGAACATAACCCGTAAGTTCAAATGACATTATATTTTCATGGCATCGTGATACCAAAACAAGTTTATAGATGACTTATTATTAGGGGGGAAAAGGAGAACAAACGATAAGCGAGAGACTCAAGTAGAAAATGCGTGTAAAAATTCACACTATAATATTGTGGTCTTTTTTAAACCAAGAGCAAAAAACTGTAAAAAAAAATCATAAAGTCTTGACAACAAAAAGAAATGAAAAAGTATGAAACGCAAAGTACTGCAGAAAATGTTCGGACATTTTTCTTCTTTACAGGTATCCCATATTTTCCTCTTTATAATGTTAACGGCGTTCTATATTTTGTACTAAACCCAAAGAGGGTTTATTTGATTTGAGAGATTCGTTTTCTATAATATTTATAGTCACGTTAACATATTTTAAAATATGATTTTAATTAAAGCAATCGCACTAAAAATAAGAGTTTTAATATGTACCTACATGAAAGCCATCAGTAGAATTCGCATTTTTATTTTTTTTAAAAGCTCAAACTTGTATAATTTTGTCACAATTACATCCAAAAAGCGCCTTCAGTTAACAGTTGATTGGACGTGTTTTATCCTAAAGTATTCTAACACTCTCCATCTTCAAAATTAGAAGCAAGTTGAGAGGGAAAAACGAGTTTATAAATGTCCTACAATAGAAGAACAAACGATTAAGCGAAGGCCTAAATAATATGACTCGGCATGTGTGCAATGTAAATTGGATATTTTCTGCCTTTCCAGCCTGTTTGGGACTGTTTTCTATGCGCTGGAAAATATGAATATCCAGTGTAAGCGTAAAATATACAACAGTGCAGCCTAGAACAGACTTAGCAACCAATCACAGGAAATCCTTTTTTTTTCTACATTGAATACCCGACAACCAGACTGCAGAACAACAACCGTTGGAATATCGAGCGCACAAACCGAGGATAAACAGATCGAGCAATAATCAAACACAGCAATTTGATAACAATTATAAACTATATGAAATATTTTGTACAGAGACAAAACAAAATGTGAAATAAAAAACTAGCCTTGACAAAATGAAAAATTTGAAATGTTAGAAACTCTGGAAAAACGGCTCAAGAATGAACCTAAACGACTTTCGCGATTATTGCTGCATTGTATTGTATTAGCACTTATTAGCAGAGGATCAGCTAAAAAAGAAAAACATACGATTGAGCGAGGAATTAATAAATATAACCTGGCATGCGTGCAGTGTAACCAAGATTTTTCTAGCTTGTCAGCTTGCTTAAAACATTTTAATTTTTCGTTCAAAAATAAACCATTTCAACACACATATTAGAAACTATGAATATTCAGTGTCAGCGTCGGATAAATAACAATTCAGCTAATAAAACAGAACTATTCTAAAGTATTCACAATCCCTAATGAAGAACAAACTGATCAGTGTCGTTGCGACAAAATCAGAAAATTCTGAAAATTTGATAAAAAGTCCTCATGTTGTGTGTTTTCGAATCTACCAATTTATTACGCTTCATCGGAGAATTAGAAGTGACCATTTCATTTATTTCTTAAATTCGTGGAAACATCCAGCGCTTTTTTGTTAATACATTTTCTTTCATTACCCCACTATTTAGCTTAACATTCTTACTTTGCATCTTTACTGTTTAACTCAAAGTAAAATACAATTCACATCATTTAGCATTCACAAATGTATTTTTGTACGATTAAGACATTCACGCGACAATGACTCAGAAATAAATTATTATTTATCAGAATTTTTTGTATTTAAATAAAAATTTACCAAATACAAATCTGGGTTGGGCATTTAAGTTAACAACATATTTAAATTCAATTCAACGAAAGCATTTATTTTAAAAAACACCCCTGAATGCAGATTTCAAATTTTTCAATTTCTCCTAACCCGAAACCTAACCCAAGCCGGACAACCACTAATTGTTAACGACGGATTTAAATTCAATTCAATGAAAGCATTAATATCAAATCAAATCTCTCTTTTTCCAAAGAAACTTTTCCGATCTAGCGGGGAAATATTTGAATATTCCATTAAATCGAGGACTAATATAAACAAGAGAGCTGTGCTCAAATATTTGGACACGTCACAAGGTGTCGCTATTTTTTATTATTGAAACGATCGTTATGTACACTGACGTGTCCAAAAACTTAATTCAACAAAAACTTGCGGTGGCACAATGTGGTATTCGAAGATGATAAATTTTACAAAAATTGATTGATTTCAGAAAAATATTTAATTATTTCGATCTAATTTCGGCTTGGGGGTTAAAATTTGAATGTACCAATAATTTTTCGAACTATGACATTGTGTGAACTATATGAACTATGTCAAGTTATATGAACTATATGAACTATGTCAAGGCTAAAATCATGTCATAATCATATTCCCGTTTCTATTCGCGCGGTTGGGAAACAACATTGTTCCTACCTAACGAGGCTAATACCGCGAACACGATCACTCCAAGCAAAAAATAATTTTCATGTCAGTATTTCAACCTACTTTTTAAAACCTTCTGGAATAGAATATCTTGAAAATATCAGTCTACATTTAGCCGATATCGATACGAATGCCGATACCAAAAATATTGCCGATATTACCGATACCCGATACCTTTTACCGAAAGCTTTTTAAATTAGTTTTGACAAGCACTGACTGTATAACGACACTGATGTTTGTTTTAAGCAGAGGGTAATACACTCATTTTAATCATTCCAAACCGAAATTGAAATAAATGAAAAGTCAATTTACCGCAATTAATAATAAAATAAAACAAGTAAATAATACACGATAGTTATATGAACATTTGTTAAAAAATTACTATTCAAGGCAAAAAATAATATTGCAAAATGAACATATTATATTGGGTTAGTTTAGCTGTCCTCAGTTAATATTTGGACGTGATGCGACTTATTATCCTTCTAATTTGAATCGAGCAATAAAATTAGAACCAAGTTAAAGTAAAAAAACGCAAATATCAGAACATAACCCGTAAGTTCAAATGACATTATATTTTCATGGCATCGTGATACCAAAACAAGTTTATAGATGACCTATTATTAGGGGGGAAAAGGAGAACAAACGATAAGCGAGAGACTCAAGTAGAAAATGCGTGTAAAAATTCACACTATAATATTGTGGTCTTTTTTAAACCAAGAGCAAAAAACTGTAAAAAAAAATCATAAAGTCTTGACAACAAAAAGAAATGAAAAAGTATGAAACGCAAATAACTGCAGAAAATGTTCGGACATTTTTCTTCTTTACAGGTATCCCATATTTTCCTCTTTATAATGTTAACGGCGTTCTATATTTTGTACTAAACCCAAAGAGGGTTTATTTGATTTGAGAGATTCGTTTTCTATAATATTTATAGTCACGTTAACATATTTTAAAATATGATTTTAATTAAAGCAATCGCACTAAAAATAAGAGTTTTAATATGTACCTACATGAAAGCCATCAGTAGAATTCGCATTTTTATTTTTTTTAAAAGCTCAAACTTGTATAATTTTGTCACAATTACATCCAAAAAGCGCCTTCAGTTAACAGTTGATTGGACGTGTTTTATCCTAAAGTATTCTAACACTCTCCATCTTCAAAATTAGAAGCAAGTTGAGAGGGAAAAACGAGTTTATAAATGTCCTACAATAGAAGAACAAACGATTAAGCGAAGGCCTAAATAATATGACTCGGCATGTGTGCAATGTAAATTGGATATTTTCTGCCTTTCCAGCCTGTTTGGGACTGTTTTCTATGCGCTGGAAAATATGAATATCCAGTGTAAGCGTAAAATATACAACAGTGCAGCCTAGAACAGACTTAGCAACCAATCACAGGAAATCCTTTTTTTTACTACATTGAATACCCGACAACCAGACTGCACCTTCTGAAAAGGAGTCAGAACAACAACCGTTGGAATATCGAGCGCACAAACCGAGGATAAACAGATCGAGCAATAATCAAACACAGCAATTTGATAACAATTATAAACTATATGAAATATTTTGTACAGAGACAAAACAAAATGTGAAATAAAAATCTAGCCTTGACAAAATGAAAAATTTGAAATGTTAGAAACTCTGGAAAAACGGCTCAAGAATGAACCTGAACGACTTTCGCGATTATTGCTGCATTGTATTGTATTAGCACTTATTAGCAGAGGATCAGCTAAAAAAGAAAAACATACGATTGAGCGAGGAATTAATAAATATGACCTGGCATGCGTGCAGTGTAACCAAGATTTTTCTAGCTTGTCAGCTTGCTTAAAACATTTTAATTTTTCGTTCAAAAATAAACCATTTCAACACACATATTAGAAACTATGAATATTCAGTGTCAGCGTCGGATAAATAACAATTCAGCTAATAAAACAGAACTATTCTAAAGTATTCACAATCCCTAATGAAGAACAAACTGATCAGTGTCGTTGCGACAAAATCAGAAAATTCTGAAAATTTGATAAAAAGTCCTCATGTTGTGTGTTTTTGAATCTACCAATTTATTACGCTTCATCGGAGAATTAGAAGTGACCATTTCATTTATTTCTTAAATTCGTGGAAACATCCAGCGCTTTTTTGTTAATACATTTTCTTTCATTACCCCACTATTTAGCTTAACATTCTTACTTTGCATCTTTACTGTTTAACTCAAAGTAAAATACAATTCACATCATTTAGCATTCACAAATGTATTTTTGTACGATTAAGACATTCACGCGACAATGACTCAGAAATAAATTATTATTTATCAGAATTTTTTGTATTTAAATAAAAATTTACCAAATACAAATCTGGGTTGGGCATTTAAGTTAACAACAGATTTAAATTCAATTCAACGAAAGCATTTATTTTAAAAAACACCCCTGAATGCAGATTTCAAATTTTTCAATTTCTCCTAACCCGAAACCTAACCCAAGCCGGACAACCACTAATTTGTTAACGACGGATTTAAATTCAATTCAATGAAAGCATTAATATCAAATCAAATCTCTCTTTTTCCAAAGAAACTTTTCCGATCTAGTGGGGAAATATTTGAATATTCCATTAAATCGAGGACTAATATAAACAAGAGAGCTGTGCTCAAATATTTGGACACGTCACAAGGTGTCGCTATTTTTTATTATTGAAACGATCGTTATGTACACTGACGTGTCCAAAAACTTAATTCAACAAAAACTTGCGGTGGCACAATGTGGTATTCGAAGATGATAAATTTTACAAAAATTGATTGATTTCAGAAAAATATTTAATTATTTCGATCTAATTTCGGCTTGGGGGTTAAAATTTGAATGTACCAATAATTTTTCGAACTATGACATTGTGTGAACTATATGAACTATGTCAAGTTTTGGGTTTATTAATGACCGAAAATGTAATTTGATAAATTAGATATGAATTGGATATATATTTAAACAAATCTATTCGTACCTGTCTGCTCTAGCGATATGGCAACATCGAATAAAATAATACACCGTAGATTTTCCAAATTCTAAACCCTAACCATTCCAAGCCTGTCGAACTCCTGCACTATCCTGAAAGCTCCCGCCAAACCCCATTGTACCAGATGGTTGAAATTAGGCGCCCAATTAGGACTTTATAAAGGGGAAGCATAATTTCGTGCAAGGTTATAGAAAATGAAAGGATTCAGGTTGAAAATTCTTGGTTTGCCATAGCAATCGAAGATGTTTCAAAGTCATAAGCACACGCGCGACATCCGTGGAGATCACGGGTTCACTAAAACTTTCAACTGTGCAACGCTATACAAACTGCAACGCTAATTTATAAGTTGTTGAAAGTGTAAGTTTAAATATCTGAGATGAATTGTAGTTAAATTTGCATAATTAGTAGACGCTGGGATAGAAATTCCCATAATAGAAAACTGTTTTAATTTAAAGGAAGCTCGTCGAACCCCTGTTAATCCAACAAAAAACAAAAAGTCGATTGAACCCTGATTAAAAACTACTCTTCTAGACTATTGAAAAACTAACAAAACGCTATGGCAACGAAATAAACCCATAAAGTACGAATACTATAAAATGAGGCCCGACTAATTGTATTAATGTAGCCGCAATTGCCCCATTACCAGTATTATAACCCGATTGCTGGCGGACTGCCGCATACTTCGATACTTGTCAAACGATGGGAGAACGCCCGAAAAGAAACATAACCCGCGCCTTTTCGGGAATTGTGCATACGAAACTAACAAAGCAGGAACATTTATTGCATACCAGCTAAAAACCGCACACCTTCTGTGAACTAGCGGGTGGAAACCATTGCATTATATGACTTTACGAAATTATATAAATAAAATTGGGCGGAATATTATGTACATCTTGTGAGGATAATTCAAATATTTGCAGTTCTTCCTGACTAGCGGGATTTAACATGATATATCAGTTTATACCTGACAAAATATGAATTGAAAGATTTATAAGATTTCATACTTGCTTTTTACTCTTTACACTATATAGGCTTCCATCTCACTCCGTGAGGCACCAGACTAATAACAATGTCCGTTTGATGCAATGACTCTTTCAAGCAGTGACATAAGATTTCATACTTGCTCTTTACTCTTTACACTATATAGGCTTCCATCTCACTCCGTGAGGCACCAGACTAATAACAATGTCCGTTTGATGCAATGACTCTTTCAAGCAGTGACTTAGAAAACTGAAAATAAATATATAGTTTCATTATCAAGTTTTGTAGTTACAAATCACAAAAAAGCTTATTAACAGAGGTAAAGCAAAGGTAAGCTTATATTAAAAATACATAAACAATATTATTTTAACCACGTGGAAATGCCATTATTGCCGATTTATTCATGGGTTAGTATCAATTAAAAAAGTGTTTTAACAAAGTTGAGTTACGTGAACAGTCAACAGTGAGCATTGTAGTCAGGGTTGTCCAAAACGAATCGAATATTCGAATGTATTCGAATATCAAAGTATTCGAATACCTTTTCGGCTGATTTTCGAATAATTCCGAATAGTAGCCACTTTTTGCCGTAAACGTGGTGTTTCGATTTACGGGAATCTTTAAAGGACTTTTTACGCTGTCTCACGTAATGACGATGAAATAGAATCGGCACATTGATTGTTTATATTCTGTGCGACCGTACGTCGCATAGTGTTGTGACACATTTGCACGTTTGCGTGGGTGGACATTGCCGACATTCGTGTACGAGGCTGTTAATTTACAAATTCATTTCCATTATGTCGAAAAATTGAGAAAGTATGTTTATTTTATTTCTATGTGGCCAGCTTATTATTCGCATGAGTCTTCTCAAGCATGATTTGTGTAACCTTATATTTGGGTCTTAGGGTCTGCCAATCATGCTATTTAATCGCAGGCTGGTTATCGTTACTTTAAAGAGAAACACGGCCACCAAGATAAAGTGATTTGTGATCCTTTCGTTTTGCCGATTCAGCAAAACACGACAGGGACAGGAAACACAGCTGTGAAATAACCCGTGGACGTACAGTGTAGTACTATCACATTCGAAAATTATTTCAACATTCGGGTAATAAATTGTCCAAAATGATTGCCGCTTTACAACTTAAATTTACCGCTCAATTATTAAAAATAGTTAATTCTGTGAGTATGATTCTACCAAACTAACATGATCTGGTTCTAAACATATAACATTATTAGCGAATTTTTCTACCCGTCTTATTGGAGGCCTATATGTAAAAATCCCTTTTTTGAGTGCTAAAAATAGACATCGTCCTATTTGCCATGTGGACTTATTAGCCGAGAAATACAGTATTTATAGCCGTCATTGTTACGATATCCAATAAATTGTCACAAGTTGGAAAAACAAGTCGATTTATTAGAAAATAATTTCTGGCAAATAAATATGATAACGATAGTTAAAAGTATCGATCCTTTATCAGGATGATTTTTTGTTGCACAAAATAATCCAATCCATGACTGGTACCAGCATTTAAAATGTCATGCGGTATTAATTTAATTCTGTTCAACGTAACTTATGGTTGTATCGACAATCTGTGGACATAAAATGTGTAGTAAACTGACCGATATTATTAAATATTGATTCCTATTTTTATATTGATAAAATAATGAAAGTATTAATGCCAAATACAACGGGTATTTGTGGACATGAAATATGTGGTAAACTGCCCAATTATAATTAATTTCGGATTCGTGTTTACAAAATAATAAAACTAATAATTCTAAAATGCAACGGCGATCTGTGGCCTTCAAATGTGTGGTAAACTGCCCGATTTACAAACATTTGAGTTATGATAATAGAATTAAATTAACGCGGTAAGGCATTTCAAGTAGTGGTATCGGTCATGGATTCGAATATTTTGCGCAGAACAAAATCATCCTCGTAAAAAGTCCATACTTTTAAATACAAAGCACTGGCAACCATTATTCAAATTAGTTCCCAAGAGCGGGATAAAATATAAATTCTTTTTCCGACTTGTGACAATTTTTCGTGAGTACGAAAATAAGAATCAAAACTAATTATATTCGGCCCAATATCACGGCAATCTGTGGACATAAATTGTGTGGCAAACTCGCGATTAATATTAACTTTTGATTCCTATTTTCGTATTTACAAAATACAACGGCGATCTGTGGACTTACAATGTGTGGTAAACTACCCGATTATAAATAGTTTTTGATTCCTATTTTCATATTGATGAAATAATAAAAGTATTATTACTCAAACATACAACGGCGATCTGCGGACTTAAAATGTGTGGTAAAGTTCCCGAATATAATTAATTTTTGATTCGTATTTTTGTACTCACAAAAAAATTGTCACAAGTCGGAAAAATACCTCATACTTTATCCCGCTTTTCGACAAATAATTTGGATAATGGTTGGTATTTAAAAGTATGGGCGTTTTACTAGGATGATTTTGTGTTGCGCAAGTATTCAAATCCATCATCGATACCACTATTGTCGTATTAATTTAATTCTGTTAACATGACTGATGGTATATAAAATATATACTGCAATAATTTGCAAATATGAAATGCCTGGTAATATAGCTAGGTTGTAACTTGTAGATAGCAGTTATTCCATTGCTTATTGTATGGAAATTCCTACATACATTTAGATAAGCTTCAATTAGTGGATTTTATTTTCGAAGTATTCGAAATTTCATATTCGAAAAAAATAATTTCGAATGTATTCGAAATAGTGAACTATTCGGTATTGGCCATCCCTGATTGTAGTGATTACCAATTTGCGAAGTTCTGTACTTATTATTTAACACAAAAGTAACACCGACACGATCTAAAATTAAACGCATAGAAATGTCCAACTATCCGCTTCAAAAATATCGCACCCCGGGGTCAATAATGATGGTATTGTTCGCCTTAAATTGGGACCGTAATTTACAAACTGTGATAGAAATTCTACACAGAAGATAGAAATCATAATAAAATTAATTTGTGTTGTGAATGCACTTGTTGTACGTGATTGTGAACTCACAATCATGTCCGAAATATAAAAACTACGATATCCGCCGTGGTAATTAATATTTACAAGAGAATAAAAAAGTGCTTTAATATAGTCTAACAACATTAATAGGATTGTCGGCCGCCAAAACGATCGCAGTGACAAATAATTCACTGAGGCCTTCGATTACGACAAAATTATGAAATAAAAAAAGCCGTACTGTTCTAGTAAAATCCGAAAAATAAAAGTATTGTCACGGCGATGGTTTCGGCGGCCGACATCCCAATTGATGTCGTTCAAAATGACAATACTGATTATTCGGTGTCCGTTAAAAATATTCGATTAACTCGATTAAAAAATAAGATTTTGCCCGCCAGTGATCACGGCGCAGATAAATAATCATAGAATGGAAATAAAACTTCAACTTCAAAACAATAAATTCCAAGTAATAGTTTCACATTTCATGCATTTGATCGGCGCTACATGCGAGATAATTTTTGACCATTATGACACTACTGACATCTGCGAGTTTTAGTTCTCTCTGAAATTAATTTTCCCGAATTTTTTATGTTTTATTTCCAAATGCGGGTACCCGCTGACTACGGATTAATAGTCGACGTTTGAAATACGACTTGTAAAATATTCACCAACACCATCAGACAAACAGAGACGGGCTACAACGTAACCCCCATTGGAAAATCTTGGCTGCACCCCTGGATGCGGCAATATTTAAAATGCGGTATTTATTGGCTCAATTGTGTTCAATGAAACCTGCAGTTGCGACGACTTACGTCTTACGACAATATAAAATCATCACAACTCAAAACTACCGCGTCAATCAGCGGACTTGAAATGAAGAACAATGAAACCAAGTGTAACAACACTGAATCCGCCCCGCCGCAGGCCTGTCACTCTGATTCTTTTCAAGGTTTCACCGTTTGAAATATCCCAAGATATAGACAAAATACGAACGATTGTAATTTAAATTATTGCGAAAAAAAATCAATCGATATATTTTGCATTAATTATTTTATATATCGTCACATACCGAGAAAACGTCGTATGCGGCTCCATAGGTAGTTAGTTTCAAAATAGACAAAAGGTACATCGCGTGAACAATTTACTGTGTTTCGATTTCAGTTACTATTATGGTATATATTTTGAAGAAATCCTAACATAACACCAAATTTTGTGATTTACAATGTCTAAAAAGCGTTTTCAATCTGCTGCGAGACTGCTAAAACAAAACTTATGGTGATATCTTCCGTTTTATATTTCAATTTTAATATTTTATAAGGCCGCAATCAAGAAATTGGGTTGCGTATTCACCTCTTTATCATTTATTTCTTCACCAATTTTTATAATATTGTATTCTAACTTGTTCGTGATGAATGTAAATTAGAAAGATTCAGAAGATTTTAAAAACATACTTGCTCTTTAGACTCGATCATCCACCTCTCTCAGTGATGCATAATCGGACAAATAACTCCGCATGTCTTTTGATGTATAATAATAAACTGTCTTTTTCGCTTTCAAGCAGAGTTTCAGAAAGCTGAACTTTATGCGAGATAATGAACTGCAAGTAAATTTTGTATAATATTGATTTGAATAAATATAGTTGTTCGAACTAAGTCATTATTAAATTTTAGGTTTATAAGTTACGGAAAATGCAATTTGACAGGAGCACAGAGAAGCTATGCTTATACTTTGGATACATAAAATAAAAATATTAATTTTCAATTCATTGACAAATTATTCAGATTTCCCCCTTATTTACTAACATTACTTTGGAATGATCTGTCAATGTATAATATTGCAACACATCATATAAATTATATTTATATTCATTCAAAAGCACGTTGATAATACGGCTATTAAGAAATGTAAATATCAAAAATAAGGCGGAAAAGATAAAATTTAACAAATATTTCTGTTTCTAATTACCTTTACGCCCCTCAAAAAAATTGTCCCCGCTCTTGTGATAAGCTATGCTTATTCTAAAGATACAAGGACGACAACTTGTACTGATATTCATTTACGTTCATTCTATATTATTTGCAGATTTTCAACATTATAAATATTACTTATTCGGAATGATCTGTCAGTGTGCTATGTTGTATCTCAATATCTAAATCTTAACTAGTAAATTATTTATTAGTGTGTTATATTTCACCTTCAAGTTCTCTATAGTCTTTCCTTCTCATCCCAGAGACCTGAAAATATACATCTATAAATAACTTCAGCCAAAGACATTTTAGACATTATATATATAAATATAAGAACATGACAGATCATAACTAGGGAATAAACGATAGCGAAATAAGGAATATATTCCCAGATTCAAACGCTTATGAACATAAGGCTACTAGCAATGGGGATATAGGCTGACTATAGTAGATTTACAATTGGTGGGATCTCATGTATATAGTAACCTTCGAAATTTTAGTTTTCGACACAAATCCCATTGTTAACCGTCACCAAAGGGTGTACGATTCCGGGTTATATTGATGCATATTGGTGCACTTGATTCTACTCACTCATATAATATCGTTATTGGAAACTTAATGCGATTTTAGTTCGAAACACATGTGAACACGAATGTCATGGTTAACTAGTACCAAAGGGGGTAAGATACACGATTAATCAAGTCAAGTCAAGTTTTTTTTCCAACCAGTAATAAGTATCACAACCATAAAATAAGACACAGAGAAAATTTACACCGTTTTACTGGGGAAGGGATGTAGCGGGGAACCAAACTGGTTATCGAGCAGCGACACCAAAGTTCCTAATATCTAATTAAAAAAGTACGAATTCTAGAGTTTCGAAACTACTATATCTTATATTGACGGGGAGTGACGTATATGAAAGAGACCATTCAGTAGAAATTGTATAGGAGAGTTTATATTAATTAAGCTCTTTTCAATACACATGATTAGGCATAACATGACGTGACCCGCACTAACAATGGGGAAAATAGGACACACATTTCTACTTCTCTATTTTTAAATAGACATGAACGTGGATGGTATGATAACATAGGACTTTTACCAAGGGGATGAGAACCAAAAAGGAGTTTACACTTGGTTGAATATAATTTATACAGTATCGTTTTTGGAAAATTTAGTTGAAACACGAGTTCTTTAAGGTGTAAGATCAACGGCTATCTTAATTCACATAGTATGACTCACTCTTATAATATCATTATTGGAAATTTGGGACGATTCCAGTTTGAACTAGTTGGGAACATCATTGGCATGAATATCAACTGTGAACTACCCGAGCGTACAGGTCACAATGAGCCACAGTTACATTTAAAAAATTAGCCTGATTACTTTATATAGTATGTTAGTTAGTGTCAACTACCATTTGTATTCATCAGATTAATGAAAAAGACCAGGACTACGATTTCAAAAATGTCAGCAAGTTAAACAATAAGTTTTAATATTCGCATGGTTATTAAGTATGGTTTGTGTTTTAACCGAATTGCACTTAACGAGGCATAGTTCAAACTCTTCCAGTATCTCTGCAGATATACACTGCTGAACTAAAAGTATCACTATGAAAAAATTTCACTGTTGTCGTAATCACAACGTGACACCCTATTGCGGTGAAACACCTTTTATTTATGCTGGCCTAATAACCTTTAAATAGACTGACATTTCAAATAGTAATTGGCCTTTTGGTTTGGACGATTAAACAAAACGACAGCAGATGGACAACACAGCAGTTAGCCCCTGCGCTGTACTGACTATGTTATTATTCACCGGATATTGCTACAGTTAATTCGTAGGACAGAATATTTAATTCCGCGATTCTACGTAATGAGCATGGTTTGGTTTAACAGATTTTGCCATAAACAATTATGAGCGCGCATTGGTGCCCAAACTGACAAAAATAAGATCAATTTAATGCATTCCTGTATCTCGACTATTGGGCGGGAACAAAAAAAAGCTTAATTTTTATTTCTAAAACATGGCCCTAGCCTTATTCACCATAAACAATTATGAGCGCGCATTGGTGCCCAAATTGACAAAAATAAGATCAATTTAATGCATTCCTGTATCTCGACTATTGGGCTGGAACAAAAAAAAGCTTAATTTTTATTTCTAAAACATGGCCCTAGCCTTATTCACCATAAACAATTATGAGCGCGCATTGGTGCCCAAATTGACAAAAATAAGATCAATTTAATGCATTCCTGTATCTCGACTATTGGGCGGAAACAAAAAAAAGCTTAATTTTTATTTCTAAAACATGGCCCTAGCCTTATTCACTGGGCCGACTCAATAGCCAGAATAAAACGGTAGTTGTGCGTATCATATTATTATGAAATTTTGAGATTGTAATTTTTAGAAAATTTATTTGACACACAAACCAAAACTGAGCTCATACTAAATATATTGAACATAATATTCATCTGTAGATTTCCCGAAAAAAATACAATATATCATTTATTTATACTATAGACATCTAAAATGAAAAGATTTCAAATGATTTGGTTACATACTTGCTTTTCAGACTTGATAGGCCTCCATCTCACTCGGTGATGAAAATCTGGCACTTGACGAATTCCTTTTGGTACAATGATAAATTGTCCTGTCAACTTTCAAGCAGTGTTTTAAGCTGAAAATATATATATATGTCATGATTTTGTGCAAGCCAAATCTAAATTTGATTCAAACTAAATTTCGTTGAGCCAACTATCTCATTAAGTAGTTAATTCACACAAATGCTATTTGACAGAGACACTGCAAAGCAAAAAATATACGTTGGTTTCAATAAAATACGTAACGGGTAAATTTAGACGAATAAAATTTATTCAGGATTGCCATTAAATTTCAAATATTATAGATTACCATAGAAATGGCTTTTCATCGACTCTACAGTTACAGGTATATGTAATCATTCAATTTCATAAATTCAGCTTAATATTTTATAACATATCAGGTGTAGTTTTCAAACTGCACGAGTTGCAAATATTACAATAACAGTAAAATGCCCAATGAACTTTTATAACTGTTTCCTGGAATATATGGCTAATTACCTCTGATCAGTAACTTGTAGAATTATCACATTGTTCACGGTGGGGATCGCAAAGTGGAGATCGCTATCCAGCAGAGAAGCGAGCAACAAATTTTAGGGGTCGCAAAGAGTACACCAATTTGATACAAGGTACTATATTTATAGTACTATTTCGGACTTCTGCTTCAAAACACAATTATTAAAACTTGTGCAAAATCTAAATCTTAAATTTCGATAGAATGCACTGGATAAAATAAGCGGCATAACAATGTTGGCTCGCATCGAACTATTTATCATTTTAAACGTGTACGTGGGTCTTACTTTTTTGGAATTTTGATTCGAAAGACAATTATTAAAACTTGTGAAAATATAAATCTCGAGGGAAAACACACGATCAAATATGTGGCATAACGATGCCAACTTTGATCGCAAGACCCGAGACGCGGTGCGCTCGCATCTAATTGTTTAGCATTCTAAACGAAAACAGTGGTGTACAGGAATAAAATAGGCGAAAAAGTCAAACAAAATGTTTAAATGATATTTACTTGTATTATTCCTCGTTCGTTACTTTGTGTCTTTGAATCTTCAACCTTTAATAGTTTTGCATCTGAAAAAAGTTAAAATATTGATAAATAAACTGTCGCAGAACTGTAGCTAGCATATTCAATGAACAGCGGGGCTGAATCTATCGGATTTTCTGCACAAAGCTCCCGCCACATTTTAAAGTGACATATTAGTAATTATCAATTTGGGGGTAGGAATGATTTAAAAATTTGAATTTACAGCACAATCTGCATTCCTAACTTAAACTACCAAGATGGCGCACAATCTGAACCCTAACCAGGTACACATACTGTGTTCAGGTTGTGCGCCATCTCGGTAGTTTAAGTTAGGAATGCAGATCGTGCTGGAAATTCAAGATGACGCACAACTTGAACCCTAACCAGGTACACATACTGTGTTCAGGTTGTGCGCCATCTTGGTACGAATACTATGGGAGCACCCTATACACAATAAAATATGAAAGTGGAAAGGCTACGCGAATCTCTAATAAACCATTGATTTTGCGCTACATTTGCGAAAGTTTTGAAAGTTAAGCTATACATTCATGTAAATCTTGTCCTGTTGAATGCAGCTTACGTAGTGACGTAGTTTAGTATATTACGTTTAAGTTTCTTAATATGATAAGTCTATGTATTGCCATATAGCCTTAAAGTTCGACCAGTTGTGAGGAAACGATGAAACCCGATGTTAGTGAGTTCGATACAAAAGAGAATCACCAAATAATCTAGATTTCTGTATTAGGTTAATAATTCCAATTCGTATAGGCCCGAAAACCTCTAATTTACCACTTATACAATAGAAAAATGAAAGCAATAAGTATAAAAAAACATTTAGCTCACCTGAATATCGCTTCGAACTCGCTGTCATAACCCAACAGTCAGCTTATCCATACATCTTACACAAAATCGAACCTCATCCTACGACGAACATCTGTGACTGCGATGTCGCTTGTGGTTTCCCGCGCACAAATATTTGACGAAAAAAGCTAACTGATTGTTAGTAATCAAATATTTTTAACTGATTACTTTAATTACTCCAGTTTGCCGTTATGAGTCGATCACGCTTCTAACGCGTGATCTCAAAGTTGCAGAATGAAGATGACGGTTGGGATTTGCTTCATACATTTTCTGATCGCATAATACCTAGTTCATAGTACTTTCGGGGGTGTTTATCTCGGTGACCGTACATTTCAACCCACGTACATTTGAACCCATGTGTATATCCGCGGGTTCAATCTATATGCGGGTGCTAAAACCCATGGGTTAGGGTTAGTATGGGTTCAGATAACCGTAAAACAAAAAAATCCATAAGTGCAATAGTACGCAGGTGCAATTGTCATGGGTTCAAATGTACACGGGTTCAAACGTAATGGAACCGTTCATCTCAGATCTCACATTTTTACATCAGTGACGGGAGCTTAGTACAAAGAATCCAGCATTTCCATTATATTTGTCTTTTCATATTTGTCGAGTAAACGCGCACGTGGATGTCATCAAAAATGTAACCATCCTTCCACTCAATGAAAGAATAACGGCGTGTTTAGCGTTATATCAATGCATTCTCTAAATTGACGTACAAATCTTAGCTCATTGACTTTCGCAGCCAAGAATGTTTTCATACAATAACGTACCGGCGATGTCCTTAAAGGTGGAGTCACAATGTGACGTTGTTTCGATGCCTACCCCTACAGTAAAGGTAATTTCTCCGCCCAAACCAAACGGCAGAGACATAACATCAGCAACAGCATTAATCACGGTTCTATGTGAAGTAAATACGGTAATTGACTGCTCAATACAAGTGCATACCGACGACATCGACTGATTCACATATTTGGTGTTATGGAGCTCGTGAAGAGATAGACTGTTATTTACGGAGCCCCACAATAAGAACGTAACAAAAACAATGTGTTACTTACCGATTGACATTAATGAGTGATTTGAAATTACTCTATTTAATAACTCGGATGTATTTGCTGCTTCTTAAATTTTATTAATGTCATTTTGAGTAAACGAATAGTTAACGGAGACTCTAGTTCTGTATGAAGCACTTTGAGTCTGTCTCTACAGTAGACTTCTTGGTAAAAAGCGATCATGATACAGGTATGTACGGCCATAAAGAACAAACCTGAGATTTCGTCATCCAGCGTAAGGGTATAGACGTATATTTAATGTGTTTAGTATCTATGTCAGCCAGTGCACTGCAGTTGACTACGTTTGCGTTAAGTGGCGCATTGTGCTAAGCCAGTGTTTCCCAACCCGAGTCCGCGGTCTTAAATGAGTCCGCGGAGCGTTCGAATGAGTCCGCAACGAGCCAGAAATTCACTGCGCTCCGCAAACGTTTTGACGAAACTTAACTATCAGCCAAGTTACAATTTACGTTAGAATTTACATAAAACATAGCAACTTTATTCACATAACAATAATCAAGTCAATAATAATTGGTTACTGAGTAGGAATGGGCATATATTCGAATATTCAACTATTAGAATAGCAATTTACTATTCAAAAATTTGGTGCCAGGTGACGCGACAGGTCACTCGCGCGTCGCTCTATTGAACGATGAGATTTTACAACTCGCTTGCGGATTTCCGACGAAAACAAGAGTCTGCTGTGCACAAGCGTAGACAGATACCTTAGTGGTGTTTCTCGCGAGTTCGAACAACGAGGAATAAATTTTTTTTTTTTTTTGGTAGGTGGTAATGGTGGCGACCCAAATTTCCTAAATTGAAAAGCGGCCAGACAAAATACTGAAAATGAAACGGAGAGCCCATAATTTTTTGTTTTATGGTGGTCCGCGACCAATTGAAAACACTTTTTAGGCAATTTTCCCTTTGTATTCTTCGCTTTACTGCCCCCACATTGGTACGTGCAGTACTGCCGTAGGTGTTGTACGAACAGCTCAAATTTGTAGAATTCACAAAAATACGAATCAAAATATAATCGGGCACTTTACCACGCATTTTTGTGTCCACGGATTGTCATGATATTTTCTGAGTACTATTGCTTTTATTTCGTCAACACAAAGTTAAAATGACCACAATTAAATTAATAATAAAACTAGTCGACGAATATGTATTTTTGATTTACAAATATACTTTAAATATATTTTTATTAAGTACTAAAACAAGTTCTTTCTGGAAATTTATAGCAGATAGTAAGATTTTTCTAACAGCGATAACAAATTCGCAAGATCGCAAAAAAATATGTATCAAAACTAAATATAATCGGGCAATATATGCTCACATTATTATGTTCGAAGATTGCCGTGGCATTTTAAAAAACTAATGCTTTCATCTTGTCGTAAGTCGACGCAACCGCGAGTTACTATGAACACAAATAAATTAAAATAGAAAGACATTTTAAATTCTCGTCGTTGTCATGGATTGAATGTTGTGCGACAGAAAAGGCCATTGTTGAAATTTGTTAAAATATGTTGTGCTTGGTTTTATTGCCCCCTGCAATAAACGCACCTTGAGTCCGCAAAGGTTTTCGCCGGTGAAAAAATAGTCCGTGACCAAAAAAGGTTGGGAAACGCTGCTTCAGAAGACATGGATACCAAACGGAATTATATGGCCATGGAAGGTTAGATGTTTCGCAAACAATTTTCTCTTATTCGATATATCTGGCCTTACTTTGTTTTAACGTCACATCTCAATATCTAAAAACGCCTAAAATTTCTCCTGGTTTAAAAGTCTAGTATAAATAAGTATGTTTGTTCAAAATTTGAAAGATTTTACAGATTATCATCCCTTAGTGTCGTCATCAAAATTATTTTGTCATCTACGTAACCAATGTTCATACACTGGTACAAATATCTAAAAAAATATTGATGTTCTAAACCTCACCTATATATAAATGAATATGCAACGGGTAATAACGGATGGCCACCATAAAACGGATCCAGACTAGTAGGGGAATCGATTAGGTAATAGATTAGATTTTATAGCACAATACGTACAAGCGAGCAATGTGCTATTTTTGAAAATGAATAAAAGGCACTCTATAATCAGCCCATCGGTATTTGAGAAAAACCAAGATGGATAGATTTCAATCATCGAACAGTTATCATTTCTTTTCAAAAAACATGAATCATAGACAAAGCGCCCACTGATTTGGCGACTGTATACGGACTCGACTCGAATTTGCGAAATACAATGCAATACTAGTTGTCGAAAAGTTTGGATCGATAGATGCATTATCACTGAATAACGACAAGTTGAGGGGAAACGCAATTTACTCTCCATTGTGCCCGAGTTCAGGCTCTTCTTGGTCTTGGTCCATTTTGAGTTTATTTTAACTCGATATTTTGTATTATAAATTAGGCAAATGACTGACTGGAACTTGTTGATGAGAGACTTGATATTAAAGTTAGTCATGAGCTACAACGTTTTGTTTGGGTACACCTGGTGATAAAAAGTTAAGTTGGCGGGATTAATGCATAGTGGGGTAAATGTAGTTTTTATTCAGCGAATAAGAAATTCCCTTGCGACACACATCTTACTACCAAAATGCTTTGAAAAACGTCTGTCAAGTGTCCCTCTGTACCCCACTTTTGGGGCACATCCGGACAGACCCTGGGGCACAATGGGTCAGTCTGTCAAACTTCAACGAAGTATGCTCTAAAAAATAAGCAATTAATCAGCATACTCGTCTAAAGAACAGGGAGACTTCACATTTGAAGATTTAATATTTTTAAAATCAATGTTCAACTGAAATAGTTCCAATATTTTGACAAAAAAATTTGTAAACAAATTTGATTATTTCCTAAAATCTAAATCGAATCTAAATCTGGAAATATTATTGATTCTGGAATATATTCCATATTGGGCCATGGGTCGAAAGAAACCATAATCTTACACAAAATATACCGCATCTCTAGGTTTCTGAGCACTTATTGTATCAAACACTCTCGAATTTTGCCCTGTAGGGCATGTCCCACTGAACCCCGGTCCATTGTTCCCCATAGGAAACAAATATTTTCAGACCATCCCACGGCGAAATTCGGAAGGTACATCCACTCGCCAAAGTTGAGAATATTTTACAGTGGACTAAAGCTGAAAAATATCAGACGGTGGTTTGTCATGTTGGAAAGGCTCAAAAAGAAGAAAGAAAAAACTGGAACGGTGAAATTTTAGTCTCAACCTCCCAAAACAAATTTTACCTCATAGCTTGCGCCGCTCTACCCTTCCGTTGTCCGTTCGCGGGGACGTTGTAACTCACCGAAGGGCGGATTGAAACATCGAACCGCGTACAGGATTGCGGATATAGTATCAGTGCGAGATCTGATTTTCCACTGTGCACCCTGTCCCAACGTGCCCCATCTTCCCCTACAATATTGGTTATAACCACATTTATTTATTAGCACATTTGATCTGTTTCTGGCACTGAGCAAAAGCATGTTCCGGCCACGGAAATGGGATGATTAAATGTCATTCAAACTAAACAATATTATTTTCACGATGCCTAACCCCGAATAATAGTAGTGTTTTCGAATGAAACTTCACAGCACCTATGGAATCGTTTGTAATATTTTTATTACTTGACAATGAACAACCTCCGAAAATATTTCATCTAAAGATTTAGATCAGGGGTGTGCAATCTTTTTTATTTTCGGGCCAAATACAAGTAACTGGGTGAGTCCGCGGGCCGCACCTTCATTTAATTTAGGCTTTCTGGTAGTTGCAAGCACAAAAATTGCCTATATGTGCTACTGATCTTACGGCATTATTAGGGGTTCTTGCAGAAATAGTAGATTTAAAACGCATAAACTTCTGAAAAAACTGCTATTTAAATTTTTTGTCACACCGACTTCAAACGAATGCAGTGAGAAACACGTTTTTGCAATATAAATCTTGTATTTTGCAACAAAATTTTGCTAGCTTGTTTTGCTAATATGACTGGTATGGGCTTTGCGACGAAAAAGAATAAATACTCGTTTTGCGGGTACACCATTCGAAATTGTTATTTCTCCGCGGGCCGCACAACTTCTTCTTGCGGGCCGCATTTGGCCCGCGGGCCGCAGATTGCACAACCGTGATTTAGATGAAAAGTACCACTGAGAAATAAATTCTTTAAATGAAGTTGAAATATTATTAAATCTTAATCAGTGCTGGGTTCAAAAATTTAAAATTGGGTTTTCTCTCGTATCGCCCCACCATCAACAGGTTCTACGGAACGCCAAATATAATCGTAATCATTAACTACGGTGTTGCATTTGTTTAACGTCTAAAACAAGAACGCGTCCATTCCAATAACGAGTTCGCACGAACCCGCTGAATCGTACCACGAATCTTAATCGCAATTATATTTTCGGGTTTTCCCAAGATATATTGCTTCGAAGTCCTACTTTACAATACTAGGTTTCAAAATCACAACTGAAAGAACAATATTTTAGATATTTCAATATGCTTTGTATGAATAAAAAAAAACGTAATGCTCAAAGAATCAAATAAAAACAACGATACCACGCAGCAAGTTTTTAATATTATAACGGTATACAATTGGCACGGATATAATTTAAAGGAAAACTCAGTCACGAAGGAGAAAAATTTTGTTTCATACCCGAAGCTAATTTTATTTTAACCATAATATATATATTTACTCATTTCTTCGGACTAAATCCCATAACGATCTCATGACTCATAACGATGTCAATAACGTTCGGGATAACAGCTGTCAATGTTCATATATCTCAAGTTTAGTAACGTTTCATGTCAGTCATCTTTGTATGTAAAATAGGTTGTTGACATATTATTAAAAGTTGTATATTTATATATGGGTCGTAAATACAATTCCTCGCATAATTTGATGAAAGATATTACAAGGTCTGATTCAGATTATAATCAAAGGGGTGAAGAGCTCTTTTTAAGCCAAATATAACAATGATTGGAAATTAGAGCAAAACTTGAATTATTCACTTAATTGTCGCTGTATGGAGTATCGTTACAACATTTGCGCTGGCGCTACCAGTACTATTATTAAGCTTCATGACCGATATCAAGAGTTGTAAATATGATTGGTCTCAAACTTGTTTCGGGATGCGTCATTTTTCCAACCAATGAAGTAGTGAGGCACATTGGCTTAAAACTTCGATGGTTAACAGCAGCAGCAGTCAGGGCAACTTTTTTAAATAAATCCATTTCTTCAATTTGTTTATGATTCTTACAGCAGGGGTTCGCCAACTTTTGATGTTACGTTATTCTGTTATTCTTCACGGAGCCCCACAAATAAATTTGGAAAATAATGTAGACAAAAACCACATTGTTATTTACTGATAATATTCCTGAGTAAGTTAAAATTACCTTGGGCTAATGACAATACATACTTTAAGTAATTTAAATGCTCAAACTTTTTTATCTAAATATCACAGATAAAGTATATATATTGGGGCTGAAAATTTGAAAACTTGACAAACACATTAATGAACTCGGGGTCGAACCCTCTCCCTTTTGATATTTTTGGAAGACTGAAGAAGTTGCGAATAACATGCGCGATTGCATTTTGTCAAAATCGCCGATTGTTTTCGTCAGCGTGGCGTATTTTTTAGACCGTAAACATCTTTATGTGGATGTTTATTCTCACTTAATCACAAATTTTCCTTGCTTGTATTGTTTCCCGAGGACGACGATAATTACTTTTTTGTTCTCGTGCGGAATTGTGAGTTCAGTATGGAAAACGAGTTAGTATATTATAATCATCGGCGACGAGATGCTAAAAATAGTTAATAAAGAGGTGAATGGCAACCGAAATTTCTTGATTGAAAAGCGGTATTATAAAACATTAAAACCAAAATGGAAGATAATACGATAAGTTTTGTTTTAACGGACTCGCGACAGATTAAAAACGCTTTTTTAGATATTTTAAATCACAAACTTTGATGTTATGTTAGGTTATCTATGAAGTTATATCATGCGAGTTACCTAAATCGATTCAATTGTGCGCTCGATGTACCTCTTTATCCATTCTGAAACTACCGATAAAGCCAAATGCGACATTTTTCATTCGCGATGCGATGCAATATGAGTTTATTAAACAATTTGTTATTGCGAACAAAATACATTTGTTGTTTCTCATTTGATGTCCGCGGATTGGCGTGGTAATTCTGGTTTGTAATGATTATATATTGCTGTAAGTCAACGCATCCGCAGGTTACATTGAACACAATGAAGCCAATAAACAAGGCATTTGAATATGCAGGCATCGGTCAAGGATTGCGCAATAACAACTCAAATTTGATAAATCTCCAGATCGCAAAAATATGATTCCAACCTATTTATAGTTGGCAGTTTGGCACTTATTTTATGGTATTTTAGAATAGTAATAGTATTCCTCATTTCATTAATCGTAATCTCGACTCAAAGACAGGTAACGATTAGGCTTGCACGTAATTTACGGATTTACGGAATTACGGAATTATTTCGAGTTACGGAAGCGAAGTTACGAATTACGTAAATTCGTAATTATTGGTGGAGCACTTTCGCGATTGAAACGAGCTCTCTTCAGAGCAGTCAATTCCGTCGATTGTAAAAAATTAAAGTTTAATAAGTAGAAGAAGTTAGATTTCCGGTATTCGCAGCCGTTTTTCTCTCTCTTGTTACGCAGATGGAGAAGGCATAACGCGTTGCCATTTACTAACCTATTATCAACTTATCTAGAATGGCAAGTGTACATATTAAGCGTAGATATGGGATAGAATTGTGTTGAGACCGATGGACGCCAACACACCTGGTTTCAACTTCTTCGGGTGAAATGACTAAAGAATGTAAGAGATCAACTTACCAAACATGGTCTATTTGTAAATGCCGTGATAATTAATGTCGCGCTTATCAAACAGCAATATGACGACGGAAGAGAAATTGCGTAATGAATCGACGCAACTTAGTCTTTTCGGCATCGGTAAAGCGATTCAGGCGGCAGAGAAACAACAAAAAGACGGGATTTCCCATGTTTATTCTGCGCGAGATCCATTTTCTATTACAAAATCTTGATACTCTGTTACCGGTTTTATCGTCATATATTTGTCCGGACTTGGCCTTGTTTTCACAATGCCTCGCACTATTTCGGCCAAATATGTCTTTACAAAATCTTTAAGTCTTTACCAAATGCGGCAACTTATTTTGATTTATCGTCGACTCAAATACCACCGGCACTCGACCAAACTTGTGTCAATCTTAGCCGATAGGATTGTCGACTTGAGTTAGAAAAGTAAATTAATATTTTCGTGAGTGCAAAATAAATGTCACAAAATGCATTGTTTTGCGATATAACTTTGTATTTTCGGAGAAGGCATGTCATATAAGTACGGTATTTAAATTATGCGCAAATAATTAATATTTGATCTAAATTTATCGCAAATAATGTTATAACATTTAGGCCGCGAAATGATTTAATGTGAAATGAAGCATGGTAATCGGAATATCGTCAATAAGTCGGCATCAATAATTATTATAAAATGCTAACTAGGTAGTAAAGTCGGATAATGTAAAAAAACGGTACAATAACAAGTCTTCGTCGCGAGGCAATCGCAAGTATAATCAAACGAGAGAATACGCTCGTCGTTGATTTATAAATTAGAAACCCGGAATTTTTATTTAATACGAAACTCGTATTAATACGTTAATACGATTTTAAAAAAGTCAACTATCGTTTCATAAATATATTACCACTTACCAGTGTTGGTAATGATGAAATTGATCGCATAAAATTGGGTGATAAGGTTGATAAAGGAAAATCAAAGCTAACACAAAAGATAAAAATCAGAATAAAATTAATTTAAATTCACTCCTTGATATTTGTATTTAGCATCTGTCGCCGGCGTGTAGTACTGGCGGAAATATGAAAACCAAACCGTCTCAACTGTCGATGTCCCATTCGGAATAGAAGTGGATTAAATTGGTTGTTATGATAGGTTTAAAAGTGTGAAAAAAATATCGCAATTACGGGGTCATTACGTAATCGATTTGGCCGTAATTACGGAATTGATTTTTATCAATTACGTGCAAGCCTAGTAACGATAAACACAATTAAATTATTATGACAAGACAGTTTAAATGCTCGTAACGGCCATGGATGGAAACTCGTTATCCACTTTTTTTCAACGAGTGGCCTAATCGCGAATAATAGTGCCTGGTAATTTCCAATTCCAATTTTGTACTCGCCCCTCTTTCTTTTAAAAATCTTGACCTCGCTTCTGCTTGTAGATCATGTCAAACTTAAATCACCGCCTCGTTGCCATATTAGACCCTGCTGGTGTCAAATTTTATTAATGGTGTATTCGCTTCTTTGAACAGTTACAGAATAGTCGAATCCGTATTTTGACAAGGAATAGAGTAGCTCGCGGAGCCCCTAGGTTCGTCTCACGGAGCCCTGGGGCTCCGTTTGGAGCACTTTGAGAAACTATGTCTTACAGGACCCGATATTTCACCTAGAACTTTGCTGTTTACTTATAGTAAGACACTTTCTAGTTCATTCCGCACACTTTCCTCAGTGTTCCTCAAAAATCCCTCATTTCTTGAAAACTTAGCCGGTATTTCGTAAACCAAAAGTCCTGAATAATTAAATAGAATCAAATTCTTGAAAATAAATTTTCGTGGTAACCTACCTTCAAAATAGATAGTAAATATGGAAAGTATTTTTAAACAAAGAATATCAAACGAACAATAAAATCGGTGACTCAAAAGTATTTACGGTAGATATGTTTCGGATTGTGATATAACGAATCACCGATAATATGTAAAGCATTAGTAAGCGTTCCTGTGGCATTGCGACAAATTTTGTTACTTCGTCCGAGTGCCCGACTTTCATTTGATGGCTTTTGACTTATTCCCACTTCCACAATGGAGCGATCGCATAAGACCATACAAAAGTTTAAAATAATGCGTTCCAGGCCTGCCGAAATCTACGTTACTATTCTAAAAGAAACATTCTATTATAGCCTATGTCTGAATATTCATTTGCTACATTGTTCTATAATAAAATGAGTAGATAATTATAAGTCCTAAGAACCGTCAGATAGATTATAAAATATTTGCGTCTATGCATTATTTCGTTGAGAAGTCGTAAGCACTCATAACATCTGAGCATTGACAATTATTTAGAGTCGATGTCACGTTCAAATCAATCAAAGTATTCCTAATGTCATAAAGGTAGTTTTCCGATGGATATGGTGTTGGTGTGTACACTTCGATCCTCTGAATCCCTGCGATATGTTGACTATGTCATTTTTTACATTTTATTTTAAAATAAGCTTAAACCATATGGAGAACCACGGCCTCTCGTTCGGTTACCATTCCATGTCGGGTATGGGATTAGTTAGTTATTTGCCTTCGGTACCATGGACCTAATGGTGGGGGATAGGGATTTGTTCAAAGATAATTGTTTTAAAACAATTGTTTAAAATCAAGTTTTTTTTTTGCCTGTTTAGTTCAAAATGGATGTACTATTTGATTTTTTTGTATTAAATAGGTTGAAAGAAAATGGATGTAAAACTTGCCAAGCGCTTCTTATTTGCAATGAATCCTTCGAAACGCCGGAAATATCGATAACGGCTCATACACACCTTCTCAAGCTGTAGTTCAGTGCGACCGCAAACGTGGTTGGCGCAGTAAGACATAACCGATAAGTTATTACGTGAGCGACCCTACGACAAAACTACTTTGTGATGAAACTACTAAAATGTGATTTCAGTTTGTATAACTTTGAAGACTCTATCACTTCAACCTTAAGAACAAAGTATGCAAAGCATAAATTAACCGAACAGGATTAATTAACCGTAATAATGCCTTTATTTTATGAGAAAAATGTCAATACATAAACTCGAAATCCTTATTATGGCGTCATAAAAGATTAGTTGTAGCGTCTTTGCATTAGAGGCATCTTACAATTAGCATAGTCTAGGCCAGGGCTACTCAACTGACGGACCGTGTTGCGAAAGCGGACACTTCGGGTATTCGATTCGGACCGCGCATAATTCTTCATTTTGAATCATTGGCCCCACTTTTAATTTTTTTATTTATAGATTTTAAAATATATATGAAAAGAACTATAACGCCATTACAAACAATTTTGATTAGCTAATAATCATTAGTCGGTCTAGGAATTGCGTGTTTAAAGATGCCGAAATATAATTTCTGGAAAGTCCGGACCCAAATATTTTTGAAGTTTTGTATGCGGACCTTCGGTAAAAATAGTTGAGTAGCCATGGGCCCTAGGCTAGCGCGTCTCATCGTTTAAATCAGTAGATTGCCGCCGATGTAAGTTTATTCTTCATTATCGTAACGCACTCGCTTTGCCGAAGGCTGCCTTTGACACAATTAATTTTGTAGTAGGCTCGTGAGCTAAGTTTCATGATTTTTCTTTTCAAAACGTCTCTCTGGCATCTCGGATAAACATTCCGGTTAAAATCTTATGACTTTGGTGTAGATACCATCGTGGCAATGAATGTAAGCAATAAAAATAAAAGTCAAAATAAGATTTTTTACTTTCATTTTTAAAATTATAATTCCGGCAGCGTATGCAGCTCTTCGAACGCAACGTTTTGGCGTAGTTTAGCGGCGATGCAGGGGGTATTTCAATGAAAAGTACAAAGAATACAAAAAAAAGATTTAAAACAAGCCCTTGTGGAGCCCTAGTGAACCTAGTGGAGGAAAGCGTATCCGATAAGCGGTAACGTGAATCACCCTACGGCGGCGAGGAGTCCAGCAATCTTCTCGAACATAACTATCCCTGCATGGGATTCGAACCTGCGAACCCATACAGAGTAATCAGAGATGCATTGGCGAGCGTATTCCTAACGCTTAGGACGATTAGTGACTCACCCAGTGTCTCAAGGGGGATTTTACTTGGCTCATCCTTGAAAATAAATTGCTCGTAGAGGTAATTGCTGTTAAATATTGAGGTCATAAAACTGCCTTTTCTAGCTTCACAGAAAAAAAAAGAGGGAAACAGATTGAAATACATGACAGACGATAAAAATAAATTCAAACATGTCTCACTAGCAATAACGACCATAAATGGACATAAAAGAAGATTTCTATAGCTAGGTGGTGCTTCTCGCGCGTTTGAACAACAATTTTTTCATTAGCGGTTCCAATAAGGGCTCAGATTTGTGAAAGACATTGGGATTCGAATAATACCGCGCGGGCCACTCGAAAACTTTCGGAGGGTCACGGGTTGAACGACCCTAACCTAGATGGTCAACAGCAGCAGCCAAGGCAACTTTATTAAATTCATTCATTTTTTCAAATTTTTCCCCGATTATTATGGGACCTTATCCACCCTTCACCTAGAACATTGCTGTTTACATATATTAAATTTCTAGTTCTTTTCGCACACTTTCACATCAGTGTTCCCTAAAAATTCATTATATTTCTTGGAAACTTCATCGACTTTATTTAAACCAAAATTCCTAGATAATTGAATAGAATCAAATTCTTTGAAATATGGAAAGTAGGCTATTCTAAACAATGTATATCGAACGAGCATTAAAATAGGTGACCCAAAAGCAATTATGTTCAATATGTTTCGGATTGTGATATAGCAAATCACTGATAATATGTAAAGCAAGAAATAGCGTTCTTGTGGTATTGCGACGAATTTTGTTATTTCTCCCGAGTTTTCGACTTTCGTTTGTTGGCTCTCAACTTATTTCCACTTCCACAATTAAGCGATTGCATCAGATTATACAAAAGATAAAAATAATGCTTCCCAGGCCTGTCGAAAGCAAAGTTACTATTCTGAAAGAAACATTCTACTATAGACTACGTCTGAGTATTTATTTGTTACATTATTCTATAATAAAATGAGTAGATAATTATAAGTCCTAGTAAGCGTCAGATAATGTAATATTTGCGTCGCTGCATTATTTCGTT
The DNA here is from genome assembly GCF_964204865.1 of Styela clava. NCBI lineage: Eukaryota > Metazoa > Chordata > Ascidiacea > Stolidobranchia > Styelidae > Styela > Styela clava. The sequence continues at coordinate 8,423,142 of NC_135257.1, read as the reverse complement.
GATATGTCGAAAGCACTTATAACATCTGAGCATTGAGAATTATTTAGAGGTGAAATGGCGTTTAAATCAATCAAAGCATTCCTAATGTCAAGAATGTCTTTTGCTGATGGATATGGTGTTGGTGTATACACTCCGATCCACTGAATCCCTGCAAGATATTATCTATGATGTTATTGACATTGTAATTTGAAATAAGACATGTTTGATATTTGTATGAAATAATCAACAATAAATGCGATACCATTTCACGTAACAATAGATGATTATGGCAGCTGTTCTCTTGTGCTTGTCTGATTTCCCCGGCAGCACAATACTCAAAACCACATTTCAAAGTTATACTTCGATTTCAGTTAACGCATTTGCTGTAACTTGAAACAGTTAATTTACAAATAAAATGCTTAACTCGTTTTCATATACTTACGGTTGTGTATGAATAAAAAGCTACTTCGTTTCTTGCCATCTCCAAATCATAAGCAAATTACCTTTAAAAATATTACAATCAATACAAACGATGTATGTTGAATAGTCGGTTGCAACCGTGATCTCCGTGTCGCCATTTTCAATAGATTCAACTGTAACCGTACGTACACACATGGATTATACAAACGGTTTTGTTACAACCATAGTGATCACAATCGAAGTAATTGATCACACTATATAGAAATATTGAATCAATCAGATTAAAAAATGTTATTTTTAACACTGCCCTCGTTGACTAATGACTTGCTTAGTTTATTAGATATCAGATATTGCTTTTTTGCTGAAAATGGATTCCAGTGCATTGTTACTTTTTTAATAAATCGAAAATTCTAGTATCTCGTCCGTTGGCCCAATGCCACATTTTCACATATATACTTATTTCCACGCAAGGCTGTATTCACGAAAAAAGCTCATTCTTCAGCTACCACTATCTGCTGCTTTCGAACATGTATATAATTTGTGTACTTATCTGAAATGCCTCATGATAACTATAAGTTTGTTAAATTTAATCGCCGTGAAATCCTGATGAATTCCTTTTGAAAATAACACAATACCTTCTTGCGCAGCTGCTGTGTCATGGACGTGAGGAGAAACTCGAGAGTCTCCATGATCTGTATTAAGCTTTCTAAAACAATGTTTCTCGTTATCTACTCAAAAAGAAATCCAATTTTGTTAATGTGCTTCGCACAATCCTGCACAGGATACACTCAAATTTATTTATCTGCACAATCGATTTGCTTTGGCGCCCTAATAACAGAATGTTGCTGCCGCGGGAATGCAATGTCAAAATGCCCATTAAACTCAACAATATCATTATCATAGTAACTTACCCAGAATAATAATAGTTCTTAAAATGAAATTTCACATGCCTTCGAGGTCATTTGTGATATTTTTTACCACTTGACAATTGACAACTTTCGAAAATATTTCATCTGATGATTTGAACGAAAGATACCAATCTGACAATGAAATCTATTAAAACAAAGTTAAATATTATCGAATATCAATTAAAATATATTTTTGTTATTTCACAGACTTACCATATTTTCATAGTTTCAATGATTGTGAGACTGATCACGCATTGCAGCACCATATTGCAGCGAGAACACATAAATGTACAAAAATGAAGTAAATTTATTAAACATTGTTTACCCATGAACTAGCAATGAATGGATTGAAATCGTATTTTTGAGTTGCTCTTTCAGCACTTAGGATTATCGCAATGTTTCGTTGTTAAGGGAGAGTTTGCAGTTATGAAGCCAATTATATTTGATACCTTCATATCGAAATCGGTCTATGCATAAATGTATCAGTGATTTCTAGATGCAGTGATTGGACAAATATCGGTCGACTCAGTAAAATGATCAAACTTTCATTCAAGGGTTTATTTCAGGGGTCGGCAAACTACAGCCCGCGGGCCGCATTCGGCCCGCGACGCTTCACTGAATTATATTAACAAAACAGCTTTACTGACGAATATATTCTTTACGCGACAAAATTTGTTTTGAGAAACTAAATTATACTATAACCTAACAAGTATATAATTCACAATCACTCGTTTAATGAGCCTATAATTGATTATAATTAGAGAAATGGCAACAGAACGTGAAAAAGTAGATGCTGAGCTCAAATGGTTTAATGACGCTGAAAATATTCAAAGTATCTGTCTTCGCGCACTGCTTGAAATTTCTGGGTGAAAAAATGTGATTCATTTGTGATTCCTTTGATTTTTAACTTTCCAAAATACGTGCTACCCGCCAATGACTTGCAACTTTTAATTTTGGCCCGCAAACGACAAAAGTTTGCCGACCTCTGGTTTACACTTTAGAGCCAGTGAAGTTATACAGTCATCCCAACACAAATCCTCGACCCACTGCCCTATCTCCCTCGACTTTCCTATTCTCGACCCCCTGCCCTGTTTCCCTCGCCCAACTGCTCCACCTCCCTCAACTTTCCTATCCTCGACCCACCGTCCTATCTCCCTCAACCGTCCTATTCTCGACCCACTGTCCTATTTCCCCCAAACCTCCTATCCCCTTCAACATCGTCCCAAAATTGAGCTTATCTTATCTGCAACGTAATGAAGTTGCAAAGAACGCAGTTAGTACGTAAATATTTGGCATCGCTTTTACTATAAAATGTTGAAGAAAAATACTTTATACGGACCAGAGCACTATTGCTTATTTCGGATCAGCATCATATTTGTCACAAGACTCACGACATGGCCAATTATTAAGGGCATAAAACGGCCTGTTAAAATTTAGAAAACTGTTATTCCCAAAAAAACCCATCAGTAGCCCAATTAGTTAAACACTTTTAAACTGCCAATTAAGGTTATTGTTTAATATTTGAGATTCCAGCCTACATACGAATGCTGTCAATCATGTTTTGTCGACGTACGATTGAATCATCTCATTGGCATACACGACCCATGGAAGTTGGTCGCAAGATAGTAAAGTTCAGTGTGGCGAATAAGTGAATAAAGCGCCGTTAGGTCAGGTACCGAATAGTATAGCACCGTAGGTCAAAGATAGGTAAGTTGTGGCAGATAGGGCAGTGGGTCCGAGGATAAGTAGGTTGTTGGAGATAGGACAGTAGGTCGAAAAAAGAGAGGCTGAGGGAGATAAAGCGGTGGTTCGAGGATTTGAAAGTTGGGGAGATAGAGCAGTGGGTCGAGGATAGTTAAGTTGAGGGAGGTCGAGCAGTGGGTCGAGTATAAATAGGTAAGTAGTCTCTTCCAGCTGTTGACCCAATTTATTTGACATGGCCTTTTCAAAGTTTTTTTTTTTTTTGTCAACCACAAAGCCCTAAAGCTTCTCTTATGGATTTTTAAAAGCGTGTGCTAGAGTTCTATTCAGCAATATATCTTTGAAACACACTCCGAAAAAAAAATTTTTTTTGCAAAAATATCTCAAAAATTTCTAAAAATAAATTGGACTTTGAGAAATTCTGTGTACAGTAGAGGGTTAATAATTAATTCCTAATTAATTAATTTTTTTTTCAACGTTTTCGTCAAGTTTTTCCTAACACAACATCACCGAAACGCTTATTACAGCATAAATGGTCATTACTCTGAAATTCACAATTGTATTTACAGGTGTATCAAGTTCAAGGCTAAAATTACTGATTTTGATGACGTCACAGCTCTTATTATTACTGCACAGACCACCCCCAACGCAAAAAAAATAAATTTTGTCGACGGAAATGCGCGTAGAACGGCGTAAACAATCCCATACGCGCATTTACGCGTTAAAATTACCATTAATTTTACGTTTTTTTTAACTACAAAAAATCTCCATACTTCTGCCAACTATGGAGCAGTCGAAATCATATTTATCAAAACAACACAGCCCCAGGGATGGTCAGGGATGGTATATATGACTGAAAATACATGCTAAACCAACAATAAGTCATTATAAAGGAGTATTTCCTGTCTGAGCTGAGTCGACATTTTCAGACGTCTGACAGGCGATTTTGAAATCCACGCTATTTATAGCATTCGCACTTTGCGTCACGGCTGGAAGGTTCTATCGCTCCTCTCATATCAGACGATAACGTCAACAAAGAGCTTGGAGCGATATTAACAGTAGTTTACCGAGCACAAAATTAAGCGTAAATATTCTCTCATATGAGCTTAGCCGCTTAATTTTCTTCAACATTTTATAGTAAAAGCGATGCCAAAGATTACGTACTAACTACGTCCTTTGCAACTTCATTAAGTTGCAGATAAGATAAGCTTAATTTTGGGACTATGCGCTGAATTAAAGGGCAGTTGGCAACGCTAGCTACGACAAAACATTTCATGGCTCTAAGATAGTTTGGAAGGGATTACACTCACTGAGCGACCTTTATTTTTGACTGTTTTGGACTTTTCAGCCTTCTCAGTCACGTAAAAGAAATTTGTATATACAACAGAATATGGCAGAGCATTCGTTGAAAATGACTAAGCGTGCAAATATTTTATTATTTCCTCATCGTTTTGCCTTGAACGGAGATACAAGCGACATTGAATGAGTTTCGGAAAATGAACTCAGGTATGTCGATATCGAAAGGCCTTTCAAAATTTTAAAAACAGTCACCTCAAACCCGACGCCATCAGTAGCTTATTTAGTAGCACATTTTTAAGCCACTCATTATGGTTATTGATTACCAATTGAGATTCCAGCCTACATTTACGAATGCCGTCAATCATGTTTTGTCGACGTACGATTGAATCATCTCATTGGCATACTCGGCCAGTATAACCCACGGAAGTTGGTCGCAAGATAGTAGAGTGTTTTTGACGATCTAGTCGTGATGGAAGTGTGGCGATCGGATCGTGAATAAAGCGCCGTTGCTGTTTTAATTAAGGTAAGATAATAAGGTTACCTTATGAGATAGCGGTACGTAGCACTTGGCTTTATCAAGGGTTTGTCCTGGCGCCCGTTGGTTCACCAAAACAGAGTTTGTTTAGGGTTAAAAGCCCCGCTCTGCTCGCTTTCCGTGAGAGGCCCCTCTCTGCGCGTTTTTTAAGGGGCCTCTCGACAAGGGAGAGTGCAACGGTTTTTGGACCCGAGCACCAGGCCCTCGGCCGAAGAAGTATAACTGCTTTTAGGACGTAATAATTCAGTTTATCTGCCGAAAGCCTAAGTAACTTGAAGATTGGAATCTGATTTACTTGGACTATTAACTCGGACTAATTGGATTACTAACACTTGGACATATACACTGGGATTTATCGGACCTGAAGATGGCTTACGCTGCAGCTCTATCCAAAGGACAGGCGCCCGAACCAACATCGAGGGAGAGGACACTACTTGTAGAAACCTCCAAAGAGCTGACGTTCCCTCAAATCTACGAAATATTTCGGAAGTCACCACAAACGGCAATATACGCCAAAGATATAGGATGCTTGTGGGAGTCGTCGCAAAACAAATGGATTTTATCTTTCAAGCCCCTGGTTGACGGGACGGACAATCGCCGAAAGACCCTCCTAGACAAAACTGACGGCCGTTTGGTCTATGGAGACGTCACCATCACCCTCTCCTTGCCTTCTCCACCGCCAGTCAGGATTTCCGTCTGCGGAATCGCGTACGAAACATCCCGAGAAACAGCGATTGCAGCTATGAAACGCACCAGATGTGGAGAAATAACCAAGGCTGTGCGACTTTGGCACAAAGGTACTGATGACCACAATGAGCACACGGCTTTCATCAAGACTTTATCGGCTTTAAGATCGATAAACTACCTCCATTCGTTACAATCGATGGCATGAGGTGCAGGACGTTCCTGCCAAAAGAACTTTATGTACCACGCTGTAACAACTGTTTTGAAAGTGGGCACACAACGGCGTCTTGTGTGAACGAGGTTCGATGTCGTGCCTGCAAACAACCAGGTCACCTACAGAGACATTGCACCAGTGGGAAACCAAATCAACCAATAGAAGAGGAGATAAGAACGAATCGAAGGTCAAAACCAATTGGAACAGAAGCTTTGACATCTATGTCTGTAGTTCCAGCGGTATTTAACCAAACAATTTACCACAAAATTGATGATGACGTCTCGATAGGGCTGGACACAGCTACCTCCTTCAAACCAAGAGGTTTCAGTTCTGTTAAAGCGCCAACAACCCAACATAAAAATATTGTCACAGAGGTACAAATACACAACGAAGACGCCGAAGTAAATAAAGATAAATCTGATCCCAGGAAACCTGTTCCATTTGAAATTACAGAAATAATATCACCGATAATTGAAGCTTTGCCCAGAAATAACAGCCAAGGAATCACTTTGGACTCGCAAGAACCAGAAATTCAGCTTGCCCAAAACGTGCCTCCAACACAATGGGGAGAGGATAGGACGTTCTTATGTACGCCGCCTTCCCAGCCTAACACAGATAATGTTTTCGAAGCCAGATAAAGTGAAGACGGATGTCCAATGGCATACTTACTTGCCCCAAGGTCACAGCAAACTTCTCGGAAGAAGGCTATTGCCAACAAGAATGTGACTCTGTTAAAATCGTCGAACCCAGTAGCTGCTCTAAACCGACCAAGGAGTCACAGCAACCTGAGAGGGAGACCGGATTCACCATCACAAAAAAGAATGAATACCAGTCCCGAAAAACCCGACTCCAGCGAAAGGAAAAAAACTAAACCGGTTAAAAAAGCAGTCAACACCGAAAAGAAATAAACTTACTAGATGCGGTTGTGCTCCATCAACGTAAACGGATTTAGTATACACAGGGCAGAAATAGAAACTCTTATCAAAAACTACAAACCGGATATCTTACTCATACAGGAAATGCACAAAATTAATATAGTTCCAATAGAGTCATGGTCCAAAAATCTTCATTACAAATTATATCACAATACGCTATCTCATAACAGGTCGGACATCAAATTCTTTAAATCGGGTACTGGTATCCTAGTTCACGAAAAAACTGAAAATACTGTTATCAACTATGAAATCATAACTGAAAACAGGGTTGATCTGCTGCGTATAAAACTCGACGAAACACCTTTAAACATCGTGAACGTTTATGTCCCATCAGGAAGACAAGGTGCTCAAACCACCTTTTTTCGAGATTTATCGGAAAAATTGACTGAAAAGTTGCAATCTATGCAGCATCTTGTGATGTGCGGTGATTTTAACTCTATATTGGACAAAAAGGATGCTTATTTTGTAAAGGAATTTACTCTCTCCAAAGCCGAAAAAATTTTTGAAGCCTTTCTTACGGAACATGATATTATCGACCCATTTAGATATAGATACCCGGATAAAAAGTGTTTACAATGAAAATCCATAAACAATCTCGACGTATTGATCAAATCCATCACTCAAGAAACTTTGATCCAATAGTCAAAAAATTTCAATATTATCCAAATCTCGTTTCGGACCACATGCTATTCTCATTCCTTGAAATTGGGAGTACACACAACCTCGGTGGGGAAAAGGTGCATGGCGGAACAACGTGTCGCATTACGCCGACGATATTTATATTGAAATCATAACCCATAAGTTTGAGGAAATCCTTGATTTCATGGGCCACTTCGTTACAGCCCAACAGTGGTGGGACTACTTTAAACACCAAATTAAAAGTGAGACAATCAACTTCTCGATATATAAAGCAAAATATAAAAGGGACCAAAAACTTCAAATTGAACAAGAATTAGCGGAGCTGATTAGAAACGGAAATGATTCGGACACCAATAAAATTTATGAATTAAAATCAAAATTACAGGCCATACAGAAACAAAAAGTTGCTTTTACCAAAACAATACCCCATATCGAAGCCACTGAGGAGGAAGAAAAACCATCCCGCTTCTTCTATGATAAAATCAGATACAGGAAAAACAAATGCACTCTACGAAAGCTTGTCCTCCCCAATGGGGAAACTACAACAGACAAAGAAACCATCTTAAAAACAACTCATGAATTTTATAGCGACCTCTGGGGAATGAAACCAAACACAGATGAAATACAACAGCGACACCTAGTTGACCTAATGAGTGAACCTAAAATCATACATGAAGTTTCCGAAAATCTGGACCTACCTATAACTGAAGAGGAAATTTATAATACTATCAAACAAATGGACAATTATAAATCACCTGGTTTTGACGGTCTAGCAAAAGAGTTTTACATCACTTTTTGGCCTTTAATAAAATTACAGTTCACCCAATTGATGAATAATATCTTGATATCCGGACAAATACCGAACAGTTGGCGCTACGCAAGGATTATTCTGTGTCATAAAAAAGGGGAAAGGACGATGCTAAAAAACTGGCGTCCAATTGCGAACCTTAACGTCGATTACAAAATCATGACAAAAATTCTGTCCAACCGCCTTAAAATCGCTTTGGACGGGGTAATCTCAAGTACTCAAAAATCGACTTTACCAGGAAGATCAATACAGGATATTCATAACAACCTGGATAGCGTAATTCGTTACTCTCACGAAAAAAATATTCCGTCATGCATCATGACAGTCGACCAACTCAAGGCATTCGATACGGTTGACCACCAGTTTCTTTTTAATCTCCTGGAAACGGTGGGAGTGACCGAAAAAACAACCAATCTGATAAAAGGCCTATACTCCAATATCGTAAGCATCGTTGATGTTAATGGTGCATTCACCGAGGAAATCCGGATCCTGCGTGGGATACGACAAGGATGCCCCCTCAGCATGCTCCTTTAAACGTTGAATGCGGAACCGCTGGCCAGGCTTGTTCTCGCAAATAAACATATCAAGGGAGTTATGCTGGGGAGGAAGGAAGAAAAATTAGAACAATATGCTGACGACGCCACTTTTATAACATGCTCCCCTTTTTCACTGGAACACATTTTCAATGAATTAGGGAGATATTCAGAAGCAACAGGACAGAGGGTGAACCCGGATGAAACTGAGATTTTGTGCATTACATACCCAGCTGAAACTTCATTAAACTTAACGCAATACAAAAGATTTGGGAAAAATAGAATAAAAATTCTGGGAGTTTACTTCGGTTGAGGATCTATTGAAACTACATGGACGGAAAAGTGTGCAAATGTCAGGCAAATCCTTAACTGCACTAAACCAAGAATGCTGTCCTGGAGGGGTAGAATGACTGTTCTGAACTCCCTGGCCCTCTCGTTGATTAATTACAGTGCTAGAGTTCACATCATTCCTTTGTAATTCATCCATCAGCTACAATCCGACTTTTTTAGGTACCTCTGGTTTCCGGAAACTATTGAGGTGGTGTCCAGAAAAAAATTGCTACACCACATTTCAAATGGAGGCATCAGTATGCTTGACGTCAAACTGAAGGCACAAGCATGCTTGGTATACAAGATCAGCCAGCTATGTGCCATATCATCCCCGACCGAATTCTGGCACCATGAAGCCCTGTTTTCATTAGGATCAAGAATAATGTCACTCAACAAATCACTGTATTCCAACTCTAGGCCTCACTCAATCAAAGTTAATCTCCACTGGCGACATCTACTTAATATTATTCATGTATTAGATTTCACTCCGGACGAATGGACCACAACATCCTTAAAGATAATATATAACAGGCTAAAATTAAAGACATACGATCAACCAAAATCAGACCTAACACGGGACTGGTATGCGATACATCTCTTGGACCGAAATTTGAAACATCATTTTACTAACATCGAGCGTCAAACATCATATCTAACTGTCATGGATGGATTTTTGTTTGGCCATAGGAAATGGCGGTATGGAATGATTCGTCGAGATGTAAACAAGCGTCCAATGAAACTCAATTGCAAACTCTGTGCAAATAACCAGGATAAGACAAGTCACATTTTTCTCGAATGTCCGGAGTACCAGAATCTACATGAAGAACTCAGATTAACAATGGAAAGGGTCTGTGGCATGCAGCTGGATATATCCCTACAATCAATTTTTGAAAACTCATACACAGGGGTAAATAGTTTGTACAACATATTCAAGTTGGAAATCATCTCACTCAAACATAATCTGGACAGGGATAACCGATACATAAATCCAGAAGATTCATCTATACTTCTCGAAACCGTCTTCCGTAAATTCAAAACCTGGATGTACATAATCAAGGATCGATATGGATCAACAGACCTCTACAATTTGTCGAACGAGTGGGAGAATGCATTGGATGGGATCATACAGGATGCACGACCTTAATTGGCTGAGAAGTAAGACGCACAATCTGGAACTTTCTAATCAGTCACCACAAATGGTAGCCAACATCAGTCGTATTAGCCAACCAGGCCTGGCCTACACCAATCGCGGGATGGTATATAAATGGTTTTGACGACTATCCATGTACTACTACTACGAATGACCGATACGTCCGAAAATCATTGGTTTTGGTTTTTATAAAACATAAGCAATACCATCTCGAATCGCGGATATGATGTTAGGAAGCTTACCATACTAGTTTGGTAAAGACGATCCCTTTATCAAGGGATAATGAGTCTAATACTTCCGTTGGCATTACTGGGCATGAAGGCATTGGGCTGGATTCCAGTAATGTCATCCTGATCCGTTTAAAAAAAAAAAAAAAAAAGTGATGGAAGCGCCGTTAGGTTAGGGGCCGAGTGGTGTAGCGTCGTGGGTCGAAAATAAGTAAGTTGATGGAGGTCCGACAGTGAGGGAGATATGGCAATGAGTCCAGGATAAAGAGGTTGAAGGGGATAGGAGTTTGGGTGAAATAGGACAGTGGTCGAGTTTAGGACGGTTGGGGGAGATAGGGCGGTGGAGCAGTTGGGCGAGGGAGACAGGGCAGAGGATCGATAATAGGAAAGTGGAGGGAAAAGGGCACAGTGGTCGCGGATTTGTGTTGGGATGACTGTTTAACGTCACTGGCTCTGAAGTCTAAACCAGAGGTCGGCAAACTTTTGTCGTTTACAGGCCAAAATTATTCCGTTAAGGTTATTGTTTAATATTTGAGATTCCAGCCTACATATACGAATGCTGTCAATCATGTTTTGTCGGCGTACGATTGAATCATCTAATTCGCATACACGACCAGTATAACCCATGGAAGTTGGTCGCCAGATAGTAAAATTCAGTGTGGCGATCGGGTCGTGAATAAAGCGCCGTTAGGTCAGGTACCGAATAGTATAGCACCGTAGGTCAAAGATAGGATAGGGCAGTGGGTCCGAGGATAGGTAGGTTGAGGGAGATAGGGCAGTATCCACTGCACTATCTGCCTCAAATTTCCCACCCTCGACCCACTTTCCGACCTCCATCAACTTACTTATCTTCGACCTACGACACTATACAACTCAGCCCCTAACCTAAGGGCACTACAATCACGACTAGATTGTCAAAAAGAACTCCGTCATCTTGCAACCAACTTCCATCTGTTATACTGGTCGAGTATGCCAATGAGATGATTCAATCGTACGTCGACAAAACATGATTGACGGCATTCGTAAATGTAGGCTGGAATCTCAATTGGTGATAAATAACCATAATCAGTGGCTTAAAATGTGCTACTAATTAGGCTACTAATGGCCTCGGGTTTGAGCAAACTGTTTTTAAAATTTCAAAAGGCCATTCGATATCAACATACCTGAGTTCATTTTCAGAAACTCATTCAATGTCGCTCGTATTTCCGTTGAAGACGAAACGATGAGGAAATAATCAAATATTTGCACGCTTAGTCATTTTCAAAGAATGTTCTGCCATATTCTGTTGTATATTCAAATTTTTTTTACGTGACTGAGAAGGCTGAAAAGTCACAAACAGTCAAAAATATAAGTCGCTCAGTGAGTGTAATCCCTTCCAAACTATTTTAGAGCCATGAAATGTTTTGTCATAGCTAGCGTTGCCAACTGCCCTTTAATTCAGCGTATAGTCCCAAAATTGAGCTTATCTTATCTGCAACTTAATGAAGTTGCAAAGGACGCAGTTCGTACGTAATCTTTGGCATCGCTTTTACTATAAAATTAAGAAGAAAAATACTTTATACGGATCAGCATCATATTGTAACAAGACTCACGGCATGGCCAATTATTAAAGGCATAAAAGGGCCTGTTAAAATTTAGAAAACTGTTATTCCCAACAAAAAATCATCAGTAGCCCAATTAGTAAAACATTTTTAAACCTCCAATTAAGGTTATTGTTTAATATTTGAGATTCCAGCCTACATATACGAATGCTGTCAATCATGTTTTGTCAACGTACGATTGAATCATCTCATTGGCATACACGACCAGTATAACCCATGGAAGTTGGTCGCGAGATAGTAAAGTTCAGTGTGGTGATCGGGTCGTGAATAAAGCGCCGTTAGGTCAGGTACCAAATACTATAGCACCGTAGGTCAGAGATAGGTAAGTTGTGGCAGATAGTGCAGTGGGTCCAAGGATAGGTAGGTTGAGGGAGATAGGACAGTAGGTCGAAAAGAGAGAGGTTGAGGGAGATAGAGCAGTGGGTCGAGGATAGGAAGGTTGAGGTAGCTAGGGCAGTGGGTCGGGAATAGGAACGTTGAGGAAGATCGGGCAGTGGGTCCGAGGATAGGTAGGTTGAGGGAGATAGGACAGTATATCGAAAAGAGAGAGGTTGATGGAGATAGAGCGGTGGTTCGGGGATGTGAAAGTTGAGGGAGGTCGGGCAGTGGGTCATGGAGATAGGGGGCAGTAATAGTTTGCCGGTCTCTGGTTTAGACTTCAGAGCCAGTGAAGTTACTGACCTTTCTCCCTTCACTTTCCTATTCTCGATCCTCTTCCCTGTCTCCCTCGACCAACTGCTCAACCTTCCTATCCTCGACCCACCGCCCTATCTCTCTCAACCGTTCTATCCTCGACCCACTGTCTCATTTCCCATCCCCTTCGACCTCTCTATCCTCGTCTCATTGCCATATCTCCCTCAACTTTTCTTTCCTCTATCCACTGCACTATCCGCCTCAAATTTCCCACCCTCGACCCACTTTCCGACCTCCATCAACTTACTTATCTTCGACCTACGACACTATACAACTCTTGCCCCTAATCTAACGGCGCTACAATCACGACTAGATCGTCTAAAAGAACTCCACCATCTTGCAACCAACTTCCATGTGTTATACTGGTCGAGTATGCCAATGAGAGGATTCAATCGTACGTCGACAAAACATGATTGACGGCATTCGTAAATGTAGGCTGGAATCTCAATTGGTAATCAATAACCATAATGAGTGGCTTAAAAATGTGCTACTAATTAAGCTACTGATGGCGTCGGGTTTGAGGTGACTGTTTTTAAAATTTTGAAAGGCCATTCGATATCGACATACCTGAGTTCATTTTCCGAAACTCATTCAATGTCGCTTGTATCTCCGTTCAAGGCAAAACGATGAGGAAATAATAAAATATTTGCACGCTTAGTCATTTTCAACGAATGCTCTGCCATATTCTGTTGTATATACAAATTTCTTCTACGTGACTGAGAAGGCTGAAAAGTCAAAAACAGTCAAAAATATAAGTCGCTCAGTGAGTGTAATCCCTTCCAAACTATCTTAGAGCCATGAAATGTTTTGTCGTAGCTAGCGTTGCCAACTGCCCTTTAATTCAGCGCATAGTCCCAAAATTGAGCTTATCTTATCTGCAACTTAATGAAGTTGAAAATTACGCAGTTAGTACGTAATCTTTGGCGTCGCTTTTATTATAAAATGTTGAAGATAAATACTTTATACGGACCAGAACACTATTGCTTATTTCGGATAAGCATCATAATTGTTACGAGACTCACGACATGGCCAATTATTGAGGGCATAAAATGGCCTGTTAAAATTTAGAAAACTGTTATTCCCAACTAAAAACCATCAGTAGCCCAATAAGTAAAACATTTTTAAACTGCCAATTAAGGTTATTGTTAAATATTCGAGATTCCAGCCTACATATACGAATGCTGTCAATCATGTTTTGTCGGCGTACGATTGAATCATCTCATTGGCATACACGACCAGTATAACCCATGGAAGTTGGTCGCAAGATAGTAAAGTTCAGTGAGGCGATCGGGTCGTGAATAAAGCGCCGTTAGGTCAGGTACAGAATAGTATGGCACCGTAGGTCAAAGATAGGTAAGTTGTGGCAGATAGGGCAGTGGATCCGAGGATAGGTAGGTTGAGGGAGGTAGGACAGTAGGTCGAAAAGAGAGAGGTTGAGGGAGATAAAGCGGTGGTTCGAGGATTGAAAGTTGGGGAGGTAGAGCAGAGGGTCGAGGATAGGAAGGTTGAAGGAGCTAGGGCAGTAGGTCGAGAGTAGGAACGTTAAGGAAGGTCGGGCGGTGGGTCCGAGGATAGGTAGGTTGAGTGAGATAGGGCAGTAGGTCGAAAAGAGAGAGTTTGATGGAGATAGAGCGGTGGTTCGAGGATGTGAAAGTTGAGGGAGATCGGGCAGTGGGTCATGGAGATAGGGGGCAGTAATAGTTTGCCGGTCTCTGGTTTAGACTTCAGAGCCAGTGAAGTTACTGCCCTTTCTCCCTCCACTTTCCTATTCTCGATCCTCTGCCCTGTCTCCCTCGACCAACTGCTCAACCTTCCTATCCTCTACCCACCGCCCTATCTCCCTCAACGGTCCTATCCTCGACCCACTGCCTTATTTCCCATCCCCTTCGACCTCTTTATCCTCGTCTCATTGCCATATCTCTCTCATCTTTTCTTTCCTCTATCCACTGCACTATTTGCCTCAAATTTCCCACCCTCGACCCACTTTCCGACCTCCATCAACTTACTTATCGTTGACCTACGACACTATACAACTCTGCCCCTAATATCACGGCGCTACGATCACGACTAGATCGTCAAAAAGAACTCCGTCATCTTGCAACCAACTTCCATGTGTTATACTGGTCGAGTATGCCAATGAGATGATTCAATCGTACGTCGACAAAACATGATTGACGGCATTCGTAAATGTAGGCTGGAATCTCAATTGGTAATCAATAACCATAATGAGTGGCTTAAAAATGTGCTACTAATTAAGCTACTGATGGCGCCGGTTTGAGGTGACTGTTTTTATAATTTTGAAAGGCCATTCGATATCGACATACCTGATTTCATTTTCCGAAATTCAGTCAATGTCGCTTGTATCTCCGTTCAAGGCAAAACGATGAGGAAATAATAAAATATTTGCACGCTTAGTCATTTTCAACGAATGCTCTGCCATATTCTGTTGTATATACAAATTTCTTTTACGTGACTGAGAAGGCTGACAAGTCAAAAACAGTCAAGAATATAAGTCGCTCAGTGAATGTAATCCCTTCCAAACTATCTTAGAGCCATGAAATGTTTTGTCGTAGCTAGCGTTGCCAACTGCCCTTTAATTCAGCGCATAGTCCCAAAATTAAGCTTATCTTATCTGCAACTTAATGAAGTTGCAAAGGACGCACGCAGTTAGTACGTAATCTTTGGCATCGCTTTTACTATAAAATGTTGAAGAAAATTACTTTATACGGATCAGCATCATATTGTCACAAGACTCACGACATGGCCAATTATTAAGGGCATAAAACGGCCTGTTAGAATTTAGAAAATTGTTATTCCCAACAAAAAAAAACATCAGTAGCCCAATTAGTAAAACATTTTTAAACTGCCAATTAGGGTTATTGTTTAATATTTGAGATTCCAGCCTACATATACGAATGCTGTCAATCATGTTTTGTCGGCGTACGATTGAATCATCTTATTGGCATACACGACCAGAATAACCCATGGAAGTTGGTCGCCAGATAGTCAGTGTGGCGATCGGGTCGTGAATAAAGCGCCGTTAGGTCAGGTACCGAATAGTATAGCACCGTAGGTCGAAGATAGGTAAGTTGTGGCATATAGGGCAGTGGGTTCGAGGATAGGTAGGTTGAGGGAGATAGGGCAGTAGGTTAATATGAGAGAGGTTGAGAGAGATAAAGCTGTGGTTCGAGGATGCGAAAGTTGGGGGAGGTATGGCAGTGAGTCGAGGGTAGGAAGGTTGAAGAAGCTAGGGCAGTGGGTCGGGGATAGGAAAGTTGAGGGAGGTCGGGCAGTGGGTCGAGTGGTGGTTCGAGGATGTGAAAGTTGAGGGAGGTCGGATAGGGCAGTAATTTTGGCCTGCAAACGACGCAAGTTTGCCGGCCTCTGGTGTAGACTTCAGAGCCAGTGAAGTTACTGCCCTTTCTCCCTCCACTTTCCTATTCTCGATCCTCTGCCCTGTCTCCCTCGACCAACTGCTCCACCTTCCTATCCTCCACCCACCGCCCTTCTCCCGCAACCGTCCTATCCTCGAACCACTGTCCTATTTCCAATCCCCTTCGACCTCTTTATCCTCGTGTCATTCCCATATCTCCCTCAACTTTTCTTTCCTCTATCCACTGCACTATCTGCCTCAAATTTCCCAACCTCGGCCCACTTTCCGACCTCCATCAACTTACTTATCTTCGACCTACGACACTATACAACTCAGCCCTTAACCTAACGTCGTCACAATCACGACTAGATCGTCAAAAAGAACTCCGTCATCTTGCAACCAACTTCCATGTGTTATACTGGTCGAGTATGCCAATGAGATGATTCAATCGTACGTCGACAAAACATGATTGACAGCATTCGTAAATGTAGGCTGGAATCTCAATTGGTAATCAATAACCATAATTAGTGGCTTAAAATGTGCTACTAATTAAGCTACTGATGGCCTCGGGTTCGAGCAAACTGTTTTTAAAATTTCAAAAGGCCATTCGATATCGACATACCTGAGTTCATTTTCAGAAACTCATTCAATGTCGCTCGTATTTCCGTTCAAGACGAAACGATGAGGAAATAATCAAATATTTGCACGCTTAGTCATTTTCAAAGAATGTTCTGCCATATTCTGTCGTATATACAAATTTTTTTACGTGACTGAGAATTCTGAAAAGTCACAAACAGTCAAAAATATAAGTCGCTCAGTGAGTGTAATCCCTTCCAAACTATTTTAGAGCCATGAAATGTTTTGTCATAGTTAGCGTTGCCAACTGCTCTTTAATTCAGCGTATAGTCCCAAAATTGAGCTTACCTTATCTGCAACTTAAGGAAGTTGCAAAGGACGCAGTTCGTACGTAATCTTTGGCATCGCTTTTACTATAAAATGTAGAAGAAAAATACTTTATACGGATCAGCATCATATTGTAACGAGACTCACGGCATGGCCAATTATTAAAGGCATAAAAGGGCCTGTTAAAATTTAGAAAACTGTTATTCCCAACAAAAAATCATCAGTAGCCCAATTATTAAAACATTTTTAAACTGCCAATTAAGGTTATTGTTTAATATTTGAGATTCCAGCCTACATATACGAATGCTGTCAATCATGTTTTGTCAACGTACGATTGAATCATCTCATTGGCATACACGACCAGTATACCCCATGGAAGTTGGTCGCAAGATAGTAAAGTTCAGTGTGTTGATCGGGTCGTGAATGAAGCGCCGTTAGGTCAGGTACCGAATGGTATAGCACCGTAGGTCAGAGATAGGAAAGTTGTGGCAGATAGTGCAGTGGGTCCAAGGATAGATAGGTTGAGGGAGATAGGACAGTAGGTCGAAAAGAGAGAGGTTGAGGGAGATAGAGCAGTGGGTCGAGGATAGGAAGGTTGAGATAGCTAGGGTTAAGTGTCTTTAACGGAGTACTTTTGGCCCGCAAACGACAAAAGTTTGCCGCCCTCTCGTTTAGACTTCAGAGCCAGTAAAGTTACTGCCCTATCTCACTCAACCTTCCTATCCTCGACCCACCGCCCTATCTCCCTCAACCGTCCCATCCTCGACACACTGTCCTATTTCCCCCAAACTTCCTATACCCTTCAACCCCTTTATCCTCGTCCCATTGCCATATCTCCTTCAACTTTTCTTTCCTCTATCCACTGCACTATCTGCCTCAAATGTCCCATCCTCGACCCACTTTCCGACCTCCATCAACTTACTTATCTTCGACCTACGACGCTATACCACTCAGCCCCTAACCTAACGGCGCTACACTCGCGACTAGATCGTCTAAAAGAACTCCACCATCTTGCAACCAACTTCCATGTGTTATACTGGTCGAGTATGCCAATGAGATGATTCAATCGTACGTCGACAAAACATGATTGACAGCATTCGTAAATGCAGGCTGGAATCTCAATTGGTAATCAATAACCATAATGAATGGCTTAAAAATGTGCTACTAATTAAGCTACTGATGGCGTCGGGATTGAGGTGGCTGTTTTTAAAATTTGAAATGACATTCGATATCGACATACCTGAGTTCATTTTCCGAAACTCATTCAATGTCGCTTGTATTTCCGTTCAAGGCAAAACGATGAGGAAATAATAAAATATATGCACGCTTAGTCATTTTCAACGAATGTTCTGCCATATTCTGTTGTATATACAAATTTCTTTTATGTGACTGAGAAGGCTGAGAAGTCAAAAACAGTCAAAAATATAAGTCGCTCAGTGAGTGTAATCCCTTCCAAATAATTTTCTAGCCATGAAATGTTTTGTCGTAGCTAGCGTTGCCAACTGCCCTTTAATTCAGCGTATAGTCCCAAAATTGAGCTTATCTTATCTGCAACTTAATGAAGTTGAAAAGGACGCAGTTAGTACGTAATCTTTGGCATCGCTTTTACTATAAAATGTTGAAGATGAATACTTTTTACGGACCAGAACACTATTGCTTATTTCGGATCAGCATCATATTTGTTACGAGACTCACGACATGGCCAATTATTGAGGGCATAAAATGGCCTGTTAAAATTCAGAAAACTGTTATTCCCAACTAAAAACCATCAGTAGACCAATTAGTAAAACATTTTTAAACTGCCAATGAAGGTTATTGTTTAATATTCGAGATTCCAGCCTACATATACGAATGCTGTCATTCATGTTTTGTCGGCGTACGATTGAATCATCTCATTGGCATACACGACCAGTATAACCCATGGAAGTTGGTCGCAAGATAGTAAAGTTCAGTGAGGCGATCGGGTCGTGAATAAAGCGCCGTTAGGTTAGGAACCGAATAGTATAGCACCGTAGGTCAGAGATAGGTAAGTTGTGGCAGATAGTGCAGTGGGTCCAAAGATAGGTAGGTTGAGGGAGATAGGACAGTAGGTCGAAAAGAGAGAGGTTGAGGGAGATAGAGCAGTGGGTCGAGGATAGGAAGGTTGAGGTAGCTAGGGCAGTGGGTCGAGAACAGTGTTAAGTGTCTTTAACGGAGTACTTTTGGCCCGCAAACGACAAAAGTTTGCCGACCTCTCGTTTAGACTTCAGAGCCAGTAAAGTTACTGCCCTATCTCACTCTACCTTCCTATCCTCGACCCACCGCCCAATCTCCCTCAACCGTCCCATCCTCGACACACTGTCCTATTTCCCCCAAACTTCCTATACCCTTCAACCCCTTTATCCTCGTCCCATTGCCATATCTCCCTCAACTTTTCTTTCCTCTATCCACTGCACTATCTGCCTCAAATGTCCCATCCTCGACCCACTTTCCGACCTCCATCAACTTACTTATCTTCGACCTACGACGCTATACCACTCAGCCCCTAATCTAACGGCGCTACACTCACGACTAGATAGTCTAAAAGAACTCCACCATCTTGCAACCAACTTCCATGTGTTATACTGGTCGAGTATGCCAATGAGATGATTCAATCGTACGTCGACAAAACATGATTGACAGCATTCGTAAATGTAGGCTGGAATCTCAATTGGTAATCAATAACCATAATGAGTGGCTTAAAAATGTGCTACTAATTAAGATACTGATGGCGTCGGGATTGAGGTGGCTGTTTTTAAAATTTGAATAGACATTCGATATCGACATACCTGAGTTCATTTTCCGAAACTCATTCAATGTCGCTTGTATTTCCGTTCAGGGCAAAACGATGAGGAAATAATAAAATATATGCACGCTTAGTCATTTTCAACGAATGTTCTGCCATATTTCTGTTGTATATACAAATTTCTTTTATGTGACTGAGAAGGCTGAGAAGTCAAAAAAAGTCAAAAATATAAGTCGCTCAGTGAGTGTAATCCCTTCCAAATAATTTTCTAGCCATGAAATGTTTTGTCGTAGCTAGCGTTGCCAACTGCCCTTTAATTCAGCGTATAGTCCCAAAATTGAGCTTATCTTATCTGCAACTTAATGAAGTTGAAAAGGACGCAGTTAGTACGTAATCTTTGGCATCGCTTTTACTATAAAATGTTGAAGATGAATACTTTATACGGACCAGAACACTATTGCTTATTTCGGATCAGCATCATATTTGTTACGAGACTCACGACATGGCCAATTATCGAGGGCATAAAATGGCCTAGTAAAATTTAGAAAACTGTTATTCCCAACTAAAAACCATCAGTAGACCAATTAGTAAAACATTTTTAAACTGCCAATGAAGGTTATTGTTTAATATTCGAGATTCCAGCCTACATATACGAATGCTGTCAATCATGTTTTGTCGGCGTACGATTGAATCATCTCATTGGCATACACGACCAGTATAACCCATGGAAGTTGGTCGCAAGATAGTAAAGTTCAGTGAGGCGATCGGGTCGTGAATAAAGCGCCGTTAGGTTAGGTACCGAATAGTATGGCACCGTAGGTCAAAGATAGGTAAGTTGTGGCAGATAGGGCAGTGGATCCGAGGATAGGTAGGTTGAGGGAGGTATGACAGTAGGTCGAAAAGAGAGAGGTTGAGGGAGATAAAGCGGTGGTTCGAGGATGTGAAAGTTGGGGAGGTAGAGCAGTGGCTCGAGGATAGGAAGGTTGAAGGAGCTAGGGCAGTAGGTCGAGAATAGGAACGTTGAGGAAGGTCGGGCAGTGGGTCCGAGGATAGGTAAGTTGAGGGAGATAGGACAGTAGGTCGAAAAGAGAGAGGTTGATGGAGATAGAGCGGGGGTTCGAGGATGTGAAAGTTGAGGGAGGTCGGGCAGTGGGTCATGGAGATAGGGGGCAGTAATAGTTTGCCAGTCTCTGGTATAGACTTCAGAGCCAGTGAAGTTACTGCCCTTTCTCCCTCCACTTTCCTATCCTCGACCCACTGTCTTCCCACCCCCTTCGACCTCTTTATCCTCGTCTCATACCCATATATCCCTCAACTTTCTTTCCTCTATCCACTGCACTATCTGCCTCAAATTTCCCACCCTCGACCCACTTTCCGACCTCCATCAACTTACTTATCTTCGACCTACGACACTATACAACTCAGCCCCTAATCTAACGGCGCTACAATCACGACTAGATAGTCAAAAAGAACTCCGTCATCTTGCAACCAACTTCCATGTGTTATACTGGTCGAGTATGCCAATGAGATGATTCAATCGTACGTCGACAAAACATGATTGACAGCATTCGTAAATGTAGACTGGAGTCTCAATTGGTAATCAATAACCATAATGAGTGGCTTAAAAATGTGCTACTAATTAAGCTACTGATGGCGTCGGGTTTGAGGTGACTGTTTTTAAAATTTTGAAAGGCCATTCGATATCGACATACCTGAGTTCATTTTCCGAAACTCATTCAATGTCGCTTGTATCTCCGTTCAAGGCAAAACGATGAGGAAATAATAAAATATTTGCATGCTTAGTCATTTTCAACGAATGCTCTGCCATATTCTGTTGTATATACAAATTTCTTTTACGTGACTGAGAAGGCTGAAAAGTCAAAAACAGTCAAAAATATAAGTCGCTCAGTGAGTGTAATCCCTTCCAAACTTTCTTAGAGCCATGAAATGTTTTGTGATAGCTAGCGTTGCCAACTGCCCTTTAATTCAGCGCATAGTCCCAAAATTAAGCTTATCTTATCTGCAACCTAATGAAGTTGCAAAGGACGCAGTTAGTACGTAATCTTTGGCATCGCTTTTACCATAAAATGTTGAAGAAAATTACTTTATACGGATCAACATCATATTGTCACAAGACTCACGGCATGGCCAATTATTAAGGGCATAAAACGGCCTGTTAGAATTTAGAAAATTGTTATTCCCAACAAAAAAAACATCAGTAGCCCAATTAGTAAAACATTTTTAAACTGCCAATTAAGGTTATTGTTTAATATTTGAGATTCCAGCCTACATATACGAATGCTGTCAATCATGTTTTGTCGGCGTACGATTGAATCATCTCATTGGCATACACGACCAGTATAAACCTTGGAAGTTGGTCGCCAGATAGTAAAGTTCAGTGTGGCGATCGGGTCGTGAATAGAGCGCCGTTAGGTCAGGTACCGATTAGTATAGCACCGTAGGTCAAAGATAGGTAAGTTGTGGCAGATAGGGCAGTGGGTTCGAGGATAGGTAGGTTGAGGGAGATAGGACAGTGGGTCGAGGACAGTTTTAAGTGTCTTTAACGGAGTACTTTTGGCCCGCAAACGACAAAAGTTTGCCGACCTCTCGTTTAGACTTCAGAGCCAGTTAAGTTACTGCCCTATCTCACTCAACTTTCCTATCCTCGACCCACCGCCCTATCTCCCTCAACCGTCCTATCCTCGACACACTGTCCTATTTCCCCCAAACTTCCTATCCCCTTAAACCCCTTTATCCTCGTCCCATTGCCATATCTGCCTCAACTTTTCTTTCCTCTATCCACTGCACTATCTGCCTCAAATATCCCACCCTCGACCCACTTTCCGACCTCCATCAACTTACTTATCTTCGACCTACGACGCTATACCACTCAGCCCCTAACCTAACGGCGCCACACTCACGACTAGATCGTCTAAAAGAACTCCACCATCTTGCAACCAACTTCCATGTGTTATACTGGTCGAGTATGCCAATGATATGATTCAATCGTACGTCGACAAAACATGATTGACAGCATTCGTAAATGTAGGCTGGAATCTCAATTGGTAATCAATAACCATAATGAGTGGCTTAAAATTGTGCTACTAATTAAGCTACTGATGGCGTCGGGTTTGTGGTGGCTGTTTTTAAAATTTTGAAATGAAATACGATATCGACATACCTGAGTTCATTTTCCGAAACTCATTCAATGTTGCTTGTATTTCCGTTCAAGGCAAAACGATGAGAAAATAATAAAATATTTACACGCTTAGTCATTTTCAACGAATGTTCTGCCATATTCTGTTGTATATACAAATTTCTTTTATGTGACTGAGAAGGCTGAGAAGTCAAAAAGAGTCAAAAATATAAGTCGCTCAGTGAGTGTAATCCCTTCCAAATTATTTTCTAGCCATGAAATGTTTTGTCGTAGCTAGCGTTGCCAACTGCCCTTTAGTTCAGCGTATAATCCCCAAATTGAGCTTATCTTATCTGCAACTTAATGAAGTTGAAAAGGACGCAGTTAGTACGTAATCTTTGGCATCGCTTTTACTATAAAATGTTGAAGATAAATACTTTATACGGACCAGAACACTATTGCTTATTTCGGATCAGCATCATATTTGTTACGAGACTCACGACATGGCCAATTATTGAGGGCATAAAATGGCCTGTTAAAATTTAGAAAACTGTTATTCCCAACTAAAAACCATCAGTAGCCCAATTAGTAAAACATTTTTAAACTGCCAATTAAGATTATTGTTCAATATTCGAGATTCCAGCCTACTTATACGAATGCTGTCAATCATGTTTTGTCGGCGTACGATTGAATCATCTCATTGGCATACACGACCAGTATAACCCATGGAAGTTGGTCGCAAGATAGTAAAGTTCAGTGAGGCGATCGGGTCGTGAATAAAGCGCCGTTAGGTTAGGTACCGAATAGTATGGCACCGTAGGGCAAAGATAGATAAGTTGTGGCAGATAGGGCAGTGGATCCGAGGATAGGTAGGTTGAGGGAGGTAGGACAGTAGGTCGAAAAGAGAGAGGTTGAGGGAGATAAAGCAGTGGTTCGAGGATAGGAAGGTTGAAGGAGCTAGGGCAGTAGGTCGAGTAAAGGAACGTTGAGGAAGGTTGGGCAGTGGGTCCGAGGATAGGTAGGTTGAGGGAGATAGGACAGTAGGTCGAAAAGAGAGAGGTTGATGGAGATAGAGCGGTGGTTCGAGGATGTGAAAGTTGAGGGAGGTCGTCGGGCAGTGGGTCATGGAGATAGGGGGCAGTAATAGTTTGCCGGTCTATGGTTTAGACTTTAGAGCCAGTGAAGTTACTGCCCTTTCTCCCTCCACTTTCCTATCCTCGACCCACTGTCCTATTTCCCATCCCCTTCGACCTCTTTATCCTCGTCTCAGTCCCATATCTCCCTCAACTTTTCTTTCCTCTACCCACTGCACTATCTGCCTCAAATTTCCCACCCTCTACCCACTTTCCAACCTCCATCAACTTACTTATCTTCGACCTACGACACTATACAACTCTGCCCCTAATCTAACGGCGCTACAATCACGACTAGATCGTCTAAAAGAACTCCGTCATCTTGCAACCAACTTCCATGTGTTATACTGGTCGAGTATGCCAATGAGATGATTCAATCGTACGTCGACAAAACATGATTGACGGCATTCGTAAATGTAGGCTGGAATCTCAATTGGTAATCAATATCCATAATGAGTGGCTTAAAAATGTGCTACTAATTAAGCTACTGATGGCGTCGGGTTTGAGGTGACTGTTTTTAAAATTTTGAAAGGCCATTCGATATCGACATACCTGAGTTCATTTTCCGAAACTCATTCAATGTCGCTTGTATCTCCGTTCAAGGCAAAACGATGAGGAAATAATAAAATATTTGCACGCTTAGTCATTTTCAACGAATGCTCTGCCATATTCTGTTGTATATACAAATTTCTTTTACGTGACTGAGAAGGCTGAAAAGTCAAAAACAGTCAAAAATATAAGTCGCTCAGTGAGTGTAATCCCTTCCAAACTATCTTAGAGCCATGAAATGTTTTGTCGTAGCTAGCGTTGCCAACTGCCCTTTAATTCAGCGCATAGTCCCAAAATTAAGCTTATCTTATCTGCAACTTAATGAAGTTGCAAAGGACGCAGTTAGTACGTAAATCTTTGGCATCGCTTTTACCATAAAATGTTGAAGAAAATTACTTTATACGGATCAGCATCATATTGTCACAAGACACACGACATGGCCAATTATTAAGGGCATAAAACGGCCTGTTAGAATTTAGAAAATTGTTATTCCCAACAAAAAAAACATCAGTAGCCCAATTAGTAAAACATTTTTAAACTGCCAATTAAGGTTATTGTTTAATATTTGAGATTCCAGCCTACATATACGAATGCTGTCAATCATGTTTTGTCGGCGTACGATTGAATCATCTCATTGGCATACACGACCAGTATAACCCTTGGAAGTTGGTCGCCAGATAGTGAAGTTCAGTGTGGCGATCGGGTCGTGAATAGAGCGTAGTTAGGTCAGGTACCGAATAGTATAGCACCGTAGGTCAAGAATAGGTAAGTTGTGGCAGATAGGGCAGTGGGTTCGAGGATAGGTAGGTTTAGGGAGATAGGGCAGTAGGTTAATATGAGAGAGGTTGAGGGAGATAAAGCGGTGGTTCGAGGATGCGAAAGTTGATTTGTTTGAAGCGAGTTATTGTTTAATATTCGAGATTCCAGCCTACATATACGAATGCTGTCAATCATGTTTTGTCGGCGTACGATTGAATCATCTCATTGGCATGAGTAAGGCATGAAAACTTTAGTGGGCCACAGAATTATTGTGCAGCGAAAATGTGCCACGAATGAAAAAAGGTTTAGAACCATTGCTCTAGATTCTAGAATATATATGTTGTATAATCTATACTATCTTCATGATGTTGGAGACAGACTGTGCGCGGTGCGCGGCATGTGTAGACAATTGTACAATTTTAGGATTTAAAGTATTCGGTCCAAGATGACGCACATCCTGAACCCGAACTTGGTAAATATACAATGTTCAGGTTGTGCGCCATCTTGGTACATATACTTCAGGAGCGCCTTTTTGTTAAAAAAAACTATTTCATAACTACATGGTTTAGTTTTGCATACATAGTAACATTGTATCTCCTTACAATGAATTTTAGTAGAATAAATGGTAGATTCTTTCACTAATACAAGCCAAGATCCATGGACAGCATCTAGCCACTTTCTATTGCGCTCTTCGAACTACATTTGCGTTGCCACGCGCATTTGGTTTTCCTAGTTTAAGCTTAGGGACTTGGGGAATATTTTATTAGTTGAATTGGATTGGAATATTTGACCTGTTATTACCTAAAATCTATCGTAAATACAGCATATTTGACAATGTTGTAGTGTGACTTTTTTGGCCTCACATTTTTGATATTTGTAGTTAGAGCTCTTGGGGCTCTGTCAAACAAAATTACATACAAAATATTGATTGTAAATTGCAAAACATGATCATGTTGTTGAAATAACTTGGCATTTTACCACCCGTATATCATTCATTGTTGAGAATATTAATAAAATCATAAAGTTTAAAAATCCGTTTTTGTCAAATTTTTGTTGTAGCTGAATTCCAGGGACAGCATGACAACAGGCAAGAGAAGCACGGTCGCCTCTTTTAGTTAATGACAGGGTTTCTTAAAAGGGAACCCCGTCGGCCTTCGAGGCCACTGATCGGTTATCTGGGAGCACGAACAAACAGATGGAAATGCGAATATATAATAACAATCTATTTTATAGAAGGGAAGAGACAAAAGTGTTGAGAGTCTTTGGTAGTTTGAAGAGCATTGGCATGGAACATAAGGATGAACTACATTTTTTCCCAGGGATATACTATATAATGTAGCAATTTTCTCATTCTTGTTCTCGTGATATCATTATCTTTCACTGCGTCGTCGTGATCATCCCGCTGCATAACAATTCTCGCTAACAAATAATTGACTGTTCTTCACCGGGTGTATATCCACTTGAACCACTGGCGACTGCATTAGCAGGCTTGTATTGTTAATTGCAACAAAAACGGGTATTTTGAAATAGTACTCTTTATTTTACGCGTATATTTCGACAGTATTTCCATATACTGTATATGGGTCGCGACCCAGAGCTTGGCTCAACAAATACCTAAAAGTTATTGATTTTATTTCCTAGTAAATTTGGTGCTTGCGTAGTTTGTGCACCAAGATTGCGCACAACCTGAATATAGTATTGTAACAGGTTATGGTTCAGGTTGTGCGTCATTATGATAAACATGTTTGTGCGATGGATCGGACTCTGCTTCCAGCGTCATCTAAGGTCAGCTCGGTTCATTGAAGTGGCTGTAATTGATTTCTGCTGATTCAAACCCTACAAATAATGCCATGAAAACTAAGCCGATTTTATGTAAATGTTAATTTTTGTTTACCTTTTAAATAGACAAAAATACAGATAGAGAGAGCTGATAGAAAATAAAGAAAGTATATTATGCACGGTGTAAGAACATCTAAAAACGATTGGTGACTCAAAGGGAAATGGGCTTAATAGAGTCCCTGGTGTATCATAGCTAGTAAAAGCAGGAAAAACGGATTTATTTATTATGGATTTATTTGCCACAGGTCTCGTGTCCTAGCGTTCAGCTTTTGTTTGATAGAATTCCACTCATCTCTAGTTCCACAGAGAAACAAATTGGTCAGATTGACCAAGAGTGAAAAACACCGTTTTTCTCTGAAATATGCAGAAGTCTTCGTTTTTATTCTAAAAAATATTTTTCATTTATTCCATTCTAAAAGAGCAATGTCCAAAGATGGGTATGAAGATATAATGACTAACAATGACACAGTACCGGTAGCCTACGGTGTCTACAAATGCCGTTTCTAATTTGTGCCATTTTAGGGCATTTGTCTCACATATACCAAATGTCCCACTATTCTAACTGTTACCATATAGATTATAGAATATATATATATATCTTGGAGCAAATGATTACGGTATTCACATGAGGTGACAATCATACAATTGGGACACGTATTATTTTGACGCGTAACTCAACACAAAGTCCGTTATCTAATCATTCAACATTTTCAATTCCAAATAGCAAATCAAGTCTCAACGCCAAGCAATATGTATATGTAATGAAGTTGCCTTGACTGAGGCTGCTGATATTGACCACCCAAATTTTTGACCAATGGCCCTCAATGATTTCGCTCTCGATGTCTTTGTTACAGTATATATATATAATAAGTTGAACGAAGTCACACTTTATTAATTAGAAAGATGATGCACCACGAATAAATTTTTGGACCAATAATATTCATAACCACGGCGATTCATGTATTTGTTCCAAGCATTTTTCTTATATATATTTCCTCTCTTTATTCGGGTACAAGGGAGAGAAAAGGGCCCGGTACTATTTTGACAATGGTTTGAACCACACTTTGTGATATCTCTCACCAATTCATGCTACGAATTGTTTTTTTGCAATACATATAAAACTTTTGATATGTCAAGAGTATGTATTTCACACAAATATTTACTTAACTCAATTCAGGATATATATATGAACTTTGAAAGCTTTTATGCCTTTATCACAAATTTTAATAAACTCGTGATGAATCAGCTTTAGTTGAACAAATGAGCAAACATAAATATGCTTGAAGTAAAATTAGCATCAGAAATGCAACAGAGTTTTCCACGGTGTAACTATAGGTTTTATATCCGTGCCAATCGCATACCGCCATAATAATGAAAAGATGCCGAATTTCGTTTTACTGCATGGTTTCGTTTAATTTTATAAACATTTCTTATTTCTGGTTATTTATTTCAAAGCATTATAAAACAGTCAAATAATATTTTTTCAGTAATGATTTTGAAACGTAGTATCATATAATATGATGGAATGAAGAATGTCGTGATCGATATTCCTTACTGTAACTTTTCTAAAATTTTGATTTCGGAAGGCGTTAATTTCAGAGTGATTTTTATTTTCTGAATTATATTCTGCCGTTTTTTTTTTGCGAAAACCTAAAGCTTTACAACTGTGAGGTTCACCTAGAAAATGTGCAGATATATAACAGTACATGGAAGAGAATTTTAAACAATGCTGTAGAAATCATGTAGTATCTCTGGAAACGTCATTTCCTATCACGTCTGATGACTTACATATGGAATGACTTACATCTGACGATATAATTCTGAAAATCTTGCTGGAAGAAGGTTGTATAAACTGCATTATGTTGACATGCAGCCTATTTCTAACAGCGTGCATTACTGTGGTTATAGATGTCCATAGCCATCCAACCTCGTTCATTTATTACAAATGTGGTTTGACTCCAAGACACCAAAAGAGAATGTAGACTGGTCTCAGGCAAGTATTTATGAACGTATTTAATGTATGAAGTATACATGCTAAACTAATGGAATACTTCAATAAGTAATTATGAGAACACTTGCCCTTCGTAATGGGGTGCGGCAATTTTGGGAAACTCTTTAATACCCAATTGCAAATATGATCAAATTATATTTAACTTTTCTGGATAGATACCTTCTTCAGTCTGGTATCTGTCATCTAAATCTCCAGATGGAATGTTTTCGAGAGTAGTCAATTGGCAAGCTATAAAAAATATCACAAATGACTTCCAAGTCATTTCGACCCGGCGAACTGGTATCTGAGATTGCGCCACAATTTTCAGATTTGTTCAACGTTTCTTTACTACAAAAACTCTTTGCAATTCCGAGGATTTTTTTTGTTAAATATGTCATCCAAGAAAAGAACTTGGTCTGATGACTATTTGCAGTATGGCTTTACCTGCTCAACTAAACGTGACTCCAATGCGAGAATGGCGTGAGAATTGCCCCTTTTGAATTGAAGCCACGTATCTCTCAATTAGTTACCGAAAAACAGCAGCAGAAGTATCACTAATAAATCTAATAAATATTTGAAGTTTACTGTTTGTTGCAATTTATTCTGCTACAACCAATGGAGCAGCCAGTTTTTTTTTTCGGTGGTTGATACTCTCTTGACAAAGCATTTCCTTCAAATTTAACTCGCAAAAACAACCTATATGGCAACGAATTCATATTTTATCAATTGAAGACGGTCAAATTTTCTATAAATTTGTACAAAATCGACTTACCCTCAATAAGTTCAGGTTGCGCTTTTTGGGGTTCGACAGAAGCTTGCAGAATAGCGTAGGGGTTCGGCAGGCTCACAAAGTTAAAGAACCACTGACTTAAGCGGTCCTCGAAAATTCATTCATCGTGAAAACTTTGTGGAAACATTAGGCACTACGTTCTAAACAATTATATAGAATCAATTTCTCCAAATACATTTTTCGTAATACCCCGCCTTTGAAATAGAGTGAAAGAGAGATTGATAGAGAGATCCGATAGTAAATAAAGCAAGTATTCCAAACATTGTCTATCAAACAAACAGTGAAATAGGTGAATATTTTTTTGTTATGTGTCTGAATATTTATTTGCTATATCGTTCTATAATATGATGAGTGGATATAATATGAGTCAAACAATCCAATTTTCGGCCGTGGCATTGAGAAAAATTTAGAGGCGATGTCACATTCAAATCAATCAAAGTATTTCTGACGCCAAGAAGATCTTCCGCTGTTGGATATGGTGTTGGTGTAAACACTCCGATCCATCGAATCCCTGAAAAATTTGAGACTATGTTGTAATTAACGTTGTAATATGAAAATAATTACTATAGTGCATATTGGTAAGAGCTGATCAAAACTAAGTACACCAAGGTATCCGTTTTGGTATCAAATTTTACACAATTTAGATTTTATTTCATTTTATTAGATTATAACATTTGTTATTTTGTGCTCTGGAAACACAATGCTACTATGTTTTTTTTGTCTCATTTAACGCATTTGATGTTTCTCGAAACGGGGACTTGAAATATAAGATTTCTACTCAATTTTAATTAAACGCAAAGTAAAAACTAATTTGTTCCCTGTAATTGTTACACTTCAAAAATTACCTTCAAATTTATTACAATCAACAGCAAAAATATATGAATAATATGATGCAAATAAGATCTTTGTGTTGCTATTCGCATGAGATTCAACTGTAAGAATAAACACATAAGGTATACAAATGTTTGTGTTACAAGTGGTCACAATAGAAAGTAATGTACAAGTATTGAATAAATCAGATCATAACATAGGATTTCCATTAGATTTCTCCCGTTTACTAATGGGTTACTTGGTATATTTTATACAACAGTATTGCATATCGCCTTTTTGTTATTGCGATAGTTTGCAACAGTGCTTAGTTTGTTTTATTAAAAAGGCATAAGTTTCGGCATTTTGTCAAATATATGACTTTCTATTTTTTAAAACTTTTCCTTAAAGATGCTAAGCTGGGGTGTATTAGCGTTTGATATATAGTGAGAAACGAATCAAGAACATGCGAATATGCAAAAAAAATCGACGCAAATAATTAATTTCTGTAAAATCCCTTAAGAAATGCATTGCGCGCATCGGAAAATTTGGAAGCATATCGTCAAAACGAGAGAGGCTTCAAACGATCCCGCGAAAACGAGTAAGAAGCACACTCTATATTTATATATCTCTGTGAAAATAGCTCACAATGTACTAGAGGTTATCATAATTCATTTGATTATGGATAGTTTGAAATAAGTTACGCAAGTTAATGTAATTAGTATCATGTATTTCCAACAATGCGAAAAATCATAGTGACGTCATATGGTTTTCTTAGTGAAATTAATTTTGGGGTCATAACAAAGATGTTCATGTAATATGATGTCATAAATTAATATAAAAATTTCCGTTGTACGGAAGATCTGTATGTTAATCACGCAAGTATTCTAAATAATAAATTGAATATAGAAAACTAATAAAACGCATTACCTGTAAACTTGAAGTCAGAGTAGCTATTTCTATTTGTGCCAAGGGAGCAGGGACTTGACCCAAATTCTACCCTTTTTGTATTTTTTATGAAATCGCTCATCTGGGACTTCAAAGAGAGGGGTGTAGGAGTATTAATAAAACGTATCTGGGCATTATTTAATATGTACAATAGAGATGATATGGCAATATTGTTATCAGCGCAATGCAGATCGTGGCTTTTTATGGAAGTATGTTTGAGCAACATAAATCGCCCAGCTTTACAAAACTGCCAAAATTATCAAAACCAACTGAAAACGTGACAGTAATTACAAGTAGAAAAGCTCTTGTACAAGAAGACAAATCCATTTTTTCAACTGTTGGTACGTCGCCCATCAAGATCCGTCTGTCAAAATCGGTGACAGCAAAATTACTTTCGCTGACCATGAAGTTTAGAGTGACTGTTCTGTACCATTGTCCGACAAACAATTCCATTGTGAGAAGATATTACAAGTCATCGTTATATTAAAATCTCGATTTGGGCACAGATAGCAAACGTCAGCTTCAATAACAGATGCGTCGTATGCCATGAAAATTACAAAATTGCAAAAAAATCTTAGCCCGCTGCTTCAGGCAAATACTTGCTTCACCTATGTTTGAATATTGTGACAAAGGCCCATGTCTAGGCAAAAAACAAACATGGGTGGAAATATGTTAGAAGTCTTTTACGTTCATTATTATTCTGGTAATTGTAAATAAAACTGCAAGCTGGTTCCTATTCGGCACATTGCCATAAGTTTATAGGATAAATATTCACGTAGTATGTGAACTGGGTTAGCGTTAATAAGCAATAACTTTATTCAGATTTTCCTTATTTTTGTTATATTTTGAAATCGAACTGCCTGTGTTGGCCAAGTAAATATACCCCTTACCGTAGGTTTCAGTCCTTGATGTAATGTGGGCAACAAAATTAGTTACCTCCATATTTGTACACACACTTCTGGAGCGTCGTTTATGGGGCTTCAGCTGGCATTTTAAAACCTTGTGCAAGCTTTGAATGACTGACATCGGGTTAAATAACTATCTTAAGCAGAGACTTAAATTAATTAATTAACATATCGACGTAACATGTTACAGACAAAGTTTCTTTGTTTTATTTTGTATATATTTGACCATGTTTATTTCAAGAGATATCGGTCATTGAGCTTTGTTTTATGGTCGACCGCTCATAAATTACTCCCTTTTTAGAACAATTTCACCATCTGTCCGTGGGAATAGGCATGTCGGCGTAAACAAAACCCTTTATCAATCTTTTCTTTTTCTCATATTCTTGTTTATTTATTATTTCGAATCATTGCCAGTCGGCCGTTTACTATTTATTTATTGTTAGGAGTTTGCCGTTGAGTAGTGCTAATTTACTTGCCGCAATGAGCGGATATGTTTGCTTGATTTTAAGTTAAAAGTGACGAGGTTTGATTTGTTTTGCATAATTTAATGTTGCTATTGTTTGCATATTTTAGAATAAAGTATGTTAATAACCTGCCTGATGGGTTTGCCGTAAACTTTAGCAACCCTCAACGTTACTATATATTTATTTGTACCTCTACATTACAAGAATAATTTACAGGTCTATATCTACGATACTGGAATCATTTGTTTTTATCACCACACAATTTCGTCGTTTTAATTCATCATATTAACATATTCAAAGTGGTTAAGTTGTTAATTATCGTGAAACCTGGCAGGGATACATCAAAGGAAGTTAATAGCCCGAAGTGTCACCGCCCAACACATTATAGGCTTCTTGTAGAGTCTCATCATTAATACTAAGTCGCTTATATTCTACATAACATATCAACACTCTCTGTTGTATTAGCTTAACATATATGTACAAAACTGCGTGACGAAACTAAGGATTGGCTGGTATAAATTGTCACGTTTTTGGTTAAAATAGCAAGATCTTGGCCAAAGTGACCCTAGAAAGAAAATTCTCTATGCATGACGTTACAAAGTAAAACTGACTATGCTCACTCATGCATGAATCACATTCTAAAGTAAAACTGGCTACGCTCACTCATGCATGATGTTACAAAGTAAAACTGACTACGCTCACCCATGCATGACGTTACAACGTAAAACTAACTATGCTCACTCATGCATGAAGTTACAAAGTGAAAATGACTATGTGCTCCCTCATGCATGAAGTTACAAAGTAAAACTGACTACGCTCACCCATGAATGACGTTACAAAGTAACACGGACTATGCTCACTCATGCATGAATGACGTTCCAAACTAAAACTGACTACGCTCACTCGTGCATGACGTTACAAAGTAAAGCTGACTTCGCTCACCCACGCAAGAAGCTACACAGTAAAACCGACTAAGCTCACCCATGCATGGAGTTACAAAGTACAACTGACTACGCACACCAATGCATGATGTTACAAAGTAAAACTGACTATGCTCACTCATGCATGAATGACGTTACAAAGTAAAACTGACTACGCTCACCCACGCATGAAGCTACAAAGTAAAACTGACTACGCTCACCCATGCATGGAGTTAAAAAGTACAACTGATCACGCTCACCCATGCAAGGAGTTACAAAGTTCAACTGACTACGCTCACACATGCTTGACGTTACAAAGTAAAACTAACTATGCTCATTCATGCATGAAGTTACAAAGTAAAACTGACTATGTGCTCACTCATGCATGAAGTTACAAAGTAAAACTGACTACTCTCACCCATGCATGACGTTACAAAGTTAAACTGACTATGCTCACTCATGCATGAATGACGTTACAAAGTAAAACTGACTACGCTCAATCTTGCATGATGTTAAAAAGTAAGACTGATTACGCTCACCCACGCATAAGGTTAAAAAAAAATGATTGTGCTCACTCATGCATGAATTTACAAAATACAACTGACTGCGCTCACCCATGCAAGAAGTTCCAAAGTAAAACTGACTTCGCTCACTCACGCATGAAGTTCCAAAGTAAAACTAACTACGCTCACTCACGCATGAAGTTACAAAGTAAAACTGACTACGGTCACCCATGCATGAAATTTAAAGTAAAACTGACTGTGCTCACTCATGCAAGAAGTTCTAAAGTAAAACTGACTACGCTCACTCACGCATGAAGTTCCAAAGTAAAACTAACTACGCTCAATCATGCATGAAGTTACAAAGTACAACTGACTGTGCTCACTCATGCAAGAAGTTCCAAAGTAAAATTGACTACAATCTCACTCACGCATGAAGTTCCAAAGTAAAACTAACTACGCTCACTCACGCATGAAGTTACAAAGTAAAACTGACTACGGTCACCCATGCAAGAAGTTACAAAGTACAACTGACTGTGCTCACTCATGAAAGAAGTTCCAAAGTAAAACTGACTACGCTCACTCACGCATGAAGTTCCAAAGTAAAACTGACTACGCTCACCCATGCATTAATTTACAAAGTAAAACTGACTCGTTGACCCATGCATAAAGTTACAAACAAAATGAAACCGACTATGCTCACTCATGCATGAAGTTACAAACTAAAACTGACTATGCTCACTCTTGCATGAAGTTATAAAGTAAAACTGACTATGTGCTCACTCATGCATGAAGTTACAAAGTAAAACTGGCTACGCTTACTCATGCATGGCGTTACAAAGTAAACCCGACTACTCGCACTCATGCATGACGCATGAAGTTACAAAGTAAAACCGACTACGCTCACTCATGCATGACGATACGAAATAAAAATGACTATGCTCACTCATGCATGAAGTTACAGTAAAACAAACTACGCTCACCCATGCACGGCGTTACAAAGTACAACCCGATGAATAAACCCGACTACGCTCACTCATGCATGAAATTACAAATTAAAACAGACTATGCTCACCCATGCATGAAGTTGCAAAGTAAAACTGACTATGCGCACCCATTCATGAAGTTGCAAAACTGCCATTCGAAGTTGCAAAGTAAACTGACTATGCTCATCCATGCATGAAGTTGCAAAGTAAAACTGATCATGCTCACCACCCATGCATGAAGTTTCTTGGTGGCCTCTCACTGCATTTCTTTTGGTGATAGTCTTTCGGAATATTTGTCTAGTATCTAATATCACTTATCACTGTAACTGTGGACTAGCTCTGCCATTTCGAAACGGTATAGAACAAGACATTCAAAATTTATCAAAGCAAATAAATTTTTTTATTATACAGATATATATGCAAAATACAACTAAAACATATTGCAAAGTAAGTGGAGCTCACCACCCATGCATGAAGTTTCTTGGTGGCCTCTCACTGCATTTCTTTTGGACTAGCTCTGCCATTTCGAAACGGTATAGAACAAGATATTCAAAATTTATCAAAGCAAATACATTTTTTTATTATACAGATATATTTTCTTCATTTATTATATATATGCAAAATACAACTAAAACATATTGCAAAGTAAGTGGAGTAGTCACATATTTATTTAAAGAATCTAAATAGATTTGTCAGTAATATATATTCAATTGCATATAGTAACAACTCATACCGAGCTTCCATGTGGACCCAAGGGGTGTCGGTTTTCCCACTCGTTAGGACTTGTTGATGGGGTCCTATCGCGCTCCAGAAAAATCTGAAACGCCCTATGCCCATATTTAAATGCCAAACGGATACATGACTATACCAATAAAACCACAGTGAACAATCAAAACGTTGACTCCCACAAATAGTGGCTTGTCAAAATCATAAAAACCCACCCAGTCATTAATGCATTATATAATACCTCAGAGTGATTGTCTTCACAGATCTTGTTCGGCTTCTTCTATTTCTCGGTAAGTAATCTTCTGAAAACAAAAACCATTTAATAAAAATATTCAATAGAATCGAAATTATTAATAAAATTCACTCAATTGAACTTCCCACCATTAAAAATATCTAAGCCTAATAAAATTCGTGAAAAGATTTACATGTAATGTGTAGATTTTTCTTGCATCCGTCTTTTTCTAATTTTCCCAGTCCCTCCATAGTTCTGTACCTGAGAAGCTAGAATAACATTAAAAGTATCTAAGCCTAATAAAAACCCTATTATTCCTAAAGGCTGGAATGGGTCTAAATTTAGCTATATCAAATAAAATATTGAAAACAAAAAAGCCATGGGAACTCTGTTAATACTTTTCTTCTTTTGTCGGTGTCACGATATCCTGGTTCCTGTGGAAAAAATCTTAAAAATAGAAGAAAATTTAATGATTATGACAAACACAGATAGGAAAATATGGATACAGCATATTACGAAAAAAGCTTTATTAAATAATATTTAATATTCAATATCAGCAATAAACATAGTACTTCGTGCAGTACTGTATCAGTAATAATATAATCAAAAAAGTATTATATCGAACTAAAATCAAAATAAACACTAGATAGAAGGAGTAAGCCTGACTAATGAAACACTTGCAACATACTTACCGGAATTTCAGATTTGTCTCTGATTCCGTCTTTTTTCAATTTCTCCAGTGCCTTCAAAATTTTGAGCCTGAGAAGCTAAGATAATATTAACAATATCTAAGCCTAATAAAATTTGTAAAAATATTTACATGTAATTTGTAGATTTTCCTTGCATCCGTCTTTTCCTAATTTTCCCAGTCCCTTCATAGTTATGTGCCTGAGAAGCTAGAATAACATTAAAAGTATCTAAGCCTAATAAAAACCCTATTATTCCTAATGGCGGGAATGGGTCTAAATCTAACTATACCAAATAAAATGTTAAAAACAAAACAAAAAAGCCATGGTAAGACCTGTTAATAATTTTCTTCTTTTGTCGGTGTCACGATATCCTGGTTCCTGTTGAAAATATCTTAAAAATAGAAGAGAAATTAATGATTATGACAAACAAAAATAGAAAAATATGGATACAGCATATTACTTAAAAAGCTTTAATAATAATTATTCAATATCAGCAATAAACATAGTACTTCGTGCATTATTGTATCAGTATTAATGAACACCAGATGAAAAGGGTAATCCTGCCTAATGAAACACATGCAACATACTTACCGGAATTTCAGATTTGTCTCTGATTTCGTCTTTTTTCAATTTCTTCAGTGTCTTCAAATTTTTGTGCCTGTGCAGCTTTGATAACATTAATAATATCTAAACCTAATAAAATTTGTAAGAATACTTACATTCAATTTGTAGATTATCCTTGTATCAGTCTTTTCCTATTTTCTTCATTGTTTCCTTGTATCAGTCTTTTCCTAATTTCCTCATTGCCTTCATAATTCTTTGCCTGAGAATCTAGAATACCATTAAAAATATCTAAGCCTAATAAAATCCCTGTGAACCCTGATGGCGGGTATTTCTAAGGGTGGGAAAGGGTCTAAATCTATCTCTAACAAGGAAAATAATAAAAACAAAAAAGCCATGGTAAGCCCTGTTAATAATTTTCTTTTTTGGTCGGTGTCACGACATTCTGTATCCTGTTGAAAATACCTCAAAAATATAGGAGAAAATAATGATTAGGACAAAGAAGATAGGCAAATATGAATAGAGCGTATTACTAAAAAAGCTTTATTATTAAATATTCAATGTCAGCAATGAACATAATACTTTGTGCATTACTATATCAGTATTAATATAATCAAAAAAGAATTATATCGAACTAAAATCAAAATGAACACTAGATAGAAAGAGTAAGCCTGACTCTGATTCCGTCTTTTTTCAATTTCTTCAGTGTCTTCAAAATTTTGTGCCTGTGAAGCTGAGATAACATTAATAATATCTAAGCCTAATTAAAATTTGTAGGGATATTTACATTCAATTTGTAGATTTTGCCTCGTATCAGTCTTTTCCTATTTTCTTCAGTTTCCTTGTATCAGTCTTTTCCTAATTTCTCCATTGACTTCGTAATTCTTTGCCTGAGAATCTATAGAATACCATTAAAAATATCTAAGCCTAATAAAAACCCTATTAATCCTAATGGCGGGAATGGGTCTAAATCTATCTATACCAAATGAAATATTAAAAACAGAAAGCAATGGCAACCCTGTTAATACTTTTCTTCTTTTGTCGGTGTCACGATATCCTGGTTCCTGTTGAAAATATCTTAAAAATAGAAGAGAAATTAATGATTATTACAAACACAGATAGGAATATATGGATACAGCATATTACGAAAAAAGCTTTATTAAATAATATTAAATATTCAATATCAGCAATAAACATAGTACTTCGTGCATTACTGTATCAGTATTAATATAATCAAAAAAGTATTATATCGAACTAAAATCAAAATAAACACTAGATAGGAGAAAGCCTGACTAATGAAACACTTGTAACATACTTACCGGACTTTCAGATTTGTCTCTGATTCCGTCTTTTTTCAATTTCTCCAGTGCCTTCAAAATTCTGTGCCTGAGAAGCTAAGATAATATTAACAATATCTAAGCATAATAAAATTTGTAAGAATATTTACATTCAATTTGTAGATTTTCCTTGTATCAGTCTTTACCTATTTTCTTCATTGTTTCCTTGTATCAGTCTTTTCCTAGTTTCCCCATTGCCTTCATAATTCTTTGCCTGAGAAGCTAGAATAACATTAAAAGTATCTAAGCCTAATAAAAACCCTATTATTCCTAATGGCGGGAATGGGTCTAAATCTATCTATACCGAATAAAATATTACAAACAAAAAAGCCATGGCAACCCTGTTAATACTTTTCTTTTTTTGTCGGTATCACGATATCCTGGTTTCTGTTGAAAATATCTTAAAAATAGAAGAGAAATTAATGATTATTACAAACACAGATAGGAATATATGGATACAGCATATTACGAAAAAAGCTTTATTAAATAATATTAAATATTCAATATCTGCAATTAACATAGTACTTCGTGCATTACTGTATCAGTATTAATAAAATCAAAAAAGTATTATATCGAACTAAAATCAAAATGAACACTAGATAGAAGGAGTAAGCCTGACTAATGAAACACTTGCAACATACTTACCAGAATTTCAGATTTGTCTCTGATTCCGTCTTTTTTCAATTTCTCCAGTGCCTTCAAAATTTTGAGCCTGAGAAGCTAAGATAATAATAATAATATGTAAGCCTAATAAAATTTGTAAAAATATTTACATATAACTTGTAGATTTTCCTTGCATCCGTCTTTTTCTAATTTTCCCAGTCCCTTCATAGTTCTGTGCCTGAGAATCTAGAATACCATTAAAAATATCTAAGCCTAATAAAAACCCTATCATTCCTAATGGCGGGAATGGGTCTAAATCTATCTATACCAAATGAAATATTAAAAACAAAAAAGCCATGG
The DNA here is from genome assembly GCF_964204865.1 of Styela clava. Lineage (NCBI taxonomy): Eukaryota > Metazoa > Chordata > Ascidiacea > Stolidobranchia > Styelidae > Styela > Styela clava. The sequence goes on along the minus strand of NC_135257.1, from coordinate 8,383,212 downwards.
CGACCCTGTTAATACTTTTCTTCTTTTGTCGGTGTCACGATATCCTGGTTCCTGTTGAAAATATCTTAAAAATAGAAGAGAAATTAATGATTATGACAAACACAGATAGGAAAATATGGATACAGCATATTACGAAAAAAGCTTTATTAAATAATATTAATAAATATTCAATATCAGCAATGAACATAGTACTACGTGCATTACTGTATCAGTATTAATATAATCAAAAAAATATTATATCGAACTAAAATCGAAATGAACACTAGATAGGAGAAAGCCTGACTAATGAAACACTTGTAACATACTTACTGGAATTTCAGATTTGTCTCTGATTTCGTCTTCTTTTAATTTCTTCAGTGTCTTCAAAGTTTTGTGCCTGTGAAGCTGAGATAACATTAACATTATCTAAGCATAATAAAATTTGTAAGAATATTTACATTCAATTTGTAGATTTTCCTTTTATCAGTCTTTACCTATTTTCTTCATTGTTTCCTTGTATCAGTCTTTTCCTAGTTTCCCCATTGCCTTCATAATTCTTTGCCTGAGAAGCTAGAATAACATTAAAAGTATCTAAGCCTAATAAAAACCCTATTATTCCTAATGGCGGGAATGGGTCTAAATCTATCTATACCGAATAAAATATTACAAACAAAAAAGCCATGGCAACCCTGTTAATACTCTTCTTCCTTCCGTCGGTGTCACGATATCCTGGTTCCTGTTGAAAATATCTTAAAAATAGAAGAGAAATTAATGATTATTACAAACACAGATAGGAATATATGGATACAGCATATTACGAAAAAAGCTTTATTAAATAATATTAAATATTCAATATCAGCAATAAACATAGTACTTCGTGCATTACTGTATCAGCATTAATATAATCAAAAAAGTATTATATCGAACTAAAATCAAAATAAACACTAGATAGGAGAAAGCCTGACTAATGAAACACTTGTAACATACTTACCGGACTTTCAGATTTGTCTCTGATTCCGTCTTTTTTCAATTTCTCCAGTGCCTTCAAAATTCTGTGCCTGAGAAGCTAAGATGATATTAACAATATCTAAGCCTAATAAAATTCGTAAAAATATTTACATGTAATTTGTAGATTTTCCTTGCATCCGTCTTTTCCTAATTTTCCAAGTCCCTTCATAGTTCTGTGCCTGAGAAACTAGAATAACAATAAAAATATCTAAGCTTTATATAAACGCTATTATTCCTAATGGCGGGAATGGGTCTAAATCTATCTATACCAAATGAAATATTAAAAACAAAAAAGCCATGGCAACCCTGTTAATACTTTTCTTCTTTTGTCGGTGTCACGATATCCTGGTTCCTGTTGAAAATATCTTAAAAATAGAAGAGAAATTAATGATTATGACAAACACAGATAGGAAAATATGGATACAGCATATTACGAAAAAAGCTTTATTAAATAATATTAAATATTCAATATCAGCAATGAACATAGTACTTCGTGCATTACTGTATCAGTATTAATATAATCAAAAAAATATTATATCGAACTAAAATCGAAATGAACGAGTAAGCCTGACTAATGAAACACTTGTAACATACTTACTGGAATTTCAGATTTGTCTCTGATTTTGTCTTCTTTTAATTTCTTCAGTGTCTTCAAAGTTTTGTGCCTGTGAAGCTGAGATAACATTACCAATATCTAAGCATAATAAAATTTGTAAGAATATTTACATTCAATTTGTAGATTTTCCTTGTATCAGTCTTTTCCTAGTTTCCCCATTGCCTTCATAATTCTTTGCCTGAGAAGCTAGAATAACATCAAAAGTATCTAAGCCTAATAAAAACCCTATTATTCCTAATGGCGGGAATGGGTCTAAATCTATCTATACCGAATAAAATATTACAAACAAAAAAGCCATGGCAACCCTGTTAATATTTTTCTTCTTTTGTCGGTATCACGATATCCTGGTTCCTGTTGAAAATATCTTAAAAGTAGAAGAGAAATTAATGATTATTACAAACACAGATAGGAATATATGGATACAGCATATTACAAAAAAGCTTTATTAAATAATATTAAATATTCAATATAAGCAATAAACATAGTACTTCGTGCATTACTGTAAAAGTATTATATCGAACTAAAATCAAAATGAACAATAGATAGGAGAAAGCCTGACTGATGAAACACTTGTAACATACCTACCGGACTTTCAGATTTGTCTCTGATTCCGTCTTTTTTCAATTTCTCCATTGCCATCAAAATTCTGTGCCTGGGAAGCTAAGATAATATTAACAATATCTAAGCCTAATAAAATTCGTAAAAATATTTACATGTAATTTGTAGATTTTCCTTGCATCCGTCTTTTCCTAATTTTCCAAGTCTCTTCATAGTTTTGTGCCTGAGAAGCTAGAATAACCATAAAAATATCTAAGCTTAATATAAACGCTATTATTCCTAATGGCGGGAATGGGTCTAAATCTATCTATACCAAATGAAATATTAAAAACAAAAAAGCCATGGCAACCATGTTAATATTTTTCTTCTTTTGTCGGTGTCACGATATCCTGGTTCCTGTTGAAAATATCTTAAAAATAGAAGAGAAATTAATGATTATGACAAAGACAGATAGGAAAATATGGATTCAGCATATTACGAAAAAAGCTTTATTAAATAATATTAAATATTCAATATCAGCAATGAACATAGTACTTCGTGCATTACTGTATCAGTATTAATATAATCAAAAAAATATTATATCGAACTAAAATCGAAATGAACGAGTAAGCCTGACTAATGAAACACTTGTAACATACTTACTGAAATTTCAGATTTGTCTCTGATTTCGTCTTCTTTTAATTTCTTCAGTGTCTTCAAAGTTTTGTGCCTGTGAAGCTGAGATAACATTAACAATATCTAAGCATAATAAAATTTGTAAGAATATTTACATTCAATTTGTAGATTTTCCTTGAATCAGTCTTTTCCTATTTTCTTCATTGTTTCCTTGTATCAATCTTTTCCTAGTTTCTCCATTGCATTCATAATTGTTTGCCTGAGAAGCTAGAATAACATTAAAAGTATCTAAGCCTAATAAAAACCCTATTATTCCTAATGGCGGGAATGGGTCTAAATCTATCTATACCGAATAAAATATTACAAACAAAAAAGCCATGGCAACCCTGTTAATACTTTTCTTCTTTTGGCGGTGTCACGATATCCTGGTTCCTGTTGAAAATATCTTAAAAATAGAAGAGAAATTAATGATTATGACAAACACAGATAGGAAAATATGGATACCGCATATTACTAAAAAAGCTTTATTAATAAATATTCAATATCAGCAATAAACATCATACTTCGTGCAATATTTTATCAGTATTAATATCTTCAGAAAAATATTATACCGACTAAAATCAAAATTTACACTATAGATGGCAAGCCCTGTTAATACTTTTCTTCCTTTGTCGTTGTCACGATATCTTGTTTACCTGTTGAAAATATCTCCAAAAATACAATATAAAATAATGAATATGACAAATAAGATTGCTAAATATAGAAACAGCATATTACAAAAAAAGCTTATTAAAAAATATACAATATCAGTAATAAACGACAATATAATTAATGAATCAGTAATATACAATAACAGCAATAAAAATATAAAAATAACGTAAAACGAAAGAATCATTTTAAACTTTTCATAACAGGACATCAAACACAGGATTGCATTGCAGAGTGTTAGAATACAAATAACAATTGTATTTATTTTTCTGAGTTATGATTCAATTCATTAATAAATATACAATCAAAAATCCGTTTGCAATTATTCAAATTACATAAATAGTTAGTTCCTCACGGGTCGACCCATGTTAAACTTCCGCATATAATTCTTTTACAGTGTGTATGACATTTTGGTATAGTTTTAAACAACAGTCTTATTTGATTTAAAAGACATGTGTATGTGCTGCCCAATGCATTTGTTTGCGATCACATATTAGTAATCAGTGCACCTACATACGAGCTTAAAGTACGTATGGCAATGAAATACAGTCTCAAACATCATTCTATTTTTCTATATCAAAGTCTTGTGTGTGGACTCGATGCATTTGTTGGCTGACACATCTCAGTTATGTTTAATAAAACTCTTCTTCTTATTCAAATAATTGAGTTGTATTTTCTTTTGAAAAACAGAAAGATTCGTCAAGTTCCATAATTGAAGAATCCTGTAAAAATATATATACATTTATTTCTTATGCACTTTTATAGTAGAGGAAATAAATTATAAGCAACTTATTACGTATGATGAGGCTCTACAAAACGCCTATAACGTGTTGGGCGGTGATGCTGTGCGACATCAACTCCCTCAAGACTTATAACCTGCCAGTTTTCTCGATATTAACAACTACACATCTTTGAATATGATTGAAGTCTGTTACTGGCAATGAAATATCCAGTCTACATGAACCAAAGTACGAAAAACGAATAATATGTGATGAAAAACGTCAAATAGTGTGCTGATAAAAATGATTATTGTAGAGGTCGAAACGCATAATGTAGAAGCCAAAACAATTAACCCTACTTTTCACATAAGCCAATATATTGGGACATCTGTCATACTCGGTCATAATGTATTGGGTTGCTAAAGTTTACGACCAACCTAAGTATGTCTACAACATACCTAATTCCAAAAGATGCAAAAAATAGCAACATTAATTTATGCAATTTGAATAAACCCTATCATTTAACCAAAATATAAAACAAGCAAACAATCCGATTATTACAGCAATTAAATTAATACTACTTGAACGACAAACTTCCAATGCGAATTAACTTTTAAATAGCCGACTTGCAATGATCCGAAATAACTATAAACAAACAAGAATATGAGGAGACAAAACCGATACAAGATTTTGTTGAAGTCAACATGCCTCTTTTCTCCCCACGAACAGAAGATGAATTGCCTTAAAGAGAGAAGTCTATGAGCGGTCATTCACTGAAAGTACAACGCCCGATAACTTTTGAAATAACCCCGGGTCAAATATATATACGGAAGAAAACAATTAAACTTCGTCTGTTGCTAAGGAAATAAATCTTAGTAGTAGTATGTGTAGCATACTATTACATGCTTGAGATGGCTTAAAAAAGATGGTATTTGATATCATACGAGGTTTGCAGTAAAAGAGTACATTGTTTTACAACATATTATTTGATACAATAACGCATGAAGTGTATATCTATTTTAAACAATACATTAACGTCCATTACATTATACTAGAGATTCCAACTAAGAGATGTACCGATACCTTTTGTCGCCGATACCAATCCGACAACACCGATAAAACGACGATATTAATATTTTAAAGCAGAAATTGCCGACACTTACATGCTATGTAATTATTATCTCAGGTGTTCAGTCCAAACAAGTTAAAGTAACAGTTTGCAAGCATTATTCATGCCACACAATTTTTCAAATTTGAAAAAGCCATATTTCAGATAATAAGAAATTAATGTTTTGGATCCTGCTACGTTTTTTTATTTAAATACATTGTACACTGATGTTAATTATATCGGTGTTCGGTTAGAAAACTCATCGGGTTTGGCTACTGTAGGTGGTAAAAAAAATAAATGTTCACTCAATCTATCCAACTGATAAATCGAGTTGTGTGCGCAGAACTTTATGCCATGCCAACATCGTATTTTGTATTTTGCACATCGAAAAATTCACATTCGATATACTTCTTCATAATTTCCATGTAATGTTAAAATTGTCAATATAAAAAATAGGTTGCAAAGATAGCCAAATTAGTTGAGCTAGTTGGGCTGATAAATGGCTAAAATCAGTTCATAATCATATTCCCGTTTCTATTCGCGCGGTTGGGAAACAGCATTGCTCCTATCTAACGAGGCTAATACCGCGAACACGATCACTCCAAGCAAAAAATGATTTTTATATCAGTATTTCAACCTACTTTTTAAATTCACACTATAATATTATGTTCTTTTTTAAACCAAGAGCAAAAAACTGTAAAATCAAAAACTATCATAAAGTCTTGACAACAAGAAAAATGAAAAAGTATGGAACGCAAAGAACTACAGAAACAAATGTTCGTAGAAGTATGTAATGGACAGACATTTTTCTTCTTTACACGTATCCCATGTTTTCCTCTTTATATTGTTAACGGCGTTTTATATTTTGTACTAAACTAAAAGAGGGTTTATTTGATTTGGGAGATTTGTTTTCTTTAATATTTATAGTCACGTTAACATATTTTAGAATTTGATTTTATAACAATCGCACTACAAATAGGAGTTTCAGCCAGTAGAATCCGCATTTTTATTTTTTTTAAAGCTCAGACTGATATGATTTTGTCACAATTACATCCAACACGCGCCTTCAGTTAACAGTTAGCTGGACGTGTTTTAGTCTAAAATATTCTAACACTCTCCAACATTAAAATTAGAAGCAAGTTAGGGTAGTAAAATGAGTTTATAAATGCCCAATCATTAGCAGAGGATCAGCTAAAATAGAAGAACAAACGATTAAGCAAAGGCTCAAATAATATGGCTCGGCATGTGTGCAATGTAAATGGGATATTTTCTGCCTTGCCAGCCTGTTTGGGACTGTTTTCTATGCGCTGGAAAATATGAATATTCTATGTAAGCGTCAAGTATACCACAGTGCAGCCTACTACAGATTTAGCAACCAATCACAAGAAATCATTTTTTTTTACTACATTGGATACCCGACAGCCAGAGTGCACCTTCTGAAAAGGAGTCGGAACAACAACCGTTGGAATATCAAGCGCACAAACCGATTATAAACAGATCGAGCAATAATCAAACACATCAATTTAATCACAATCAAAAACTATATGTAATATTTTGTACAGAGACAAAACAAAATGTAAAAGAAAAAACTAGCCTTGACAAAATGAAAAATTTGAAATGTTAGGAACTCCGGAAAAACGGCACGCGAATGAACCCGAACGACTTTCGCGATTATTGCTGCATATTATTGTATTTCATTACTTCCAGTTTCGTGTACAAAATGACCACCTATTAGCAGAGGATGAGCTAAAAAGATTAAGCGAGGAGGGATTAATAAATATGACCTGGCATGCGTGCAGTGTAACTAAGATTTTTTATAGCTTGTCAGCTTGCTTAAAACAACTTAACTTGTTAACTTTTCGTTCAAAAATAAACCATTTCAATACACATATTAGAAACTATGAATATTTTGTGTCAGCGTCGGATAAATAACAATTCAGCTAATAAAACTGAACTAGACAGCAAACAACAGAAAATATCATTTTACTTCCTACAAGCATATTAAAAAGTTTATATTTAGGGTTGAAAATACGATTAAATTCCACGAGAAACTCAATGTTGGCTCGTGAGATACTAAGTAATTACTTTTCACCCAGTTATTTCTTTCTGGTCTTCCTGTATTATAATTTGTACAACCCTGCTCTTTTATTTACATTTTTTAACACCAAAACTAAGTCGTGTCTAATGAAAAATATAAGGGAGACAAAATCCGAAAAGTAACTTGCGTTTTTTTATGAATCTGTTGCTGTGCAGCTTTCAAACATCTGATCAAGCGTTTTTGTTATGGCGGAGATATAGTGTGAGGAATTTTGTGTAAAAAAGGGTGTTAGAAACAAGAATTTTGCAGTTTATTTACCTCTCTTCATTACATAGATTAGGATTTTCGCAAAATATCATTATATAATACAGCATTGCTCTACTCGCAATCACTAATGAAAAACAAACTGATCAAGGTCGTTGCGACAAAATCAGAAAATTCTGAAAATTTACCTCCTAAAAGTCCTCATGTTGCGTGCTTTCAAATCTACCAATTTATTACGCTTCATCAGAGAATTAGAAGTGACCATTTCATTTCTTTCTTAAATTTGTGGAAACGTCCAACGCTTTTTTGTTGATACGTTTTCTTTCATTTCCCCATTATTTAGCTTAACATTCTTACTTTGCATCTTTATTGTTTTACTCTTACAATAAACATCATTTAGCATTCACAAATGTATTTTTGTACGGCTAAGACATTAACGCGACAATGACTTAGAAATAAATTATTATTATTTATTAGAATTTTTTGTATTTAAATAAAAATTTACCAAAGACAAATCTGGGTCGGGCATTCAAGTTAACAACAGAATTCAATTCAATTCAACGAAAGCATTAATTTCAAAAAACACCACCGAATGCAGATTTCAATTTTTTTAATTATTCCTAACCCGAATCCTAACCCAAGCTGGACAACTACTAATTTGTTATTTTAAAGCTTTAAGTTTTAAGTTCAATTCAATGGAGGCATTTTTTTCAAATCAAATCTCTCATTTTTCAAAGAAACATTTACAACTGTGGTAATATACCTAAATAATTGGTATTTTGAACTATACGTTTTTTAAAAAATATTGAATTATTTCGAACTTTTCCGACCCAGCGGGGAAAAATCTGAATATTCCATCAAATCGAGGATTGAATAAATAACTTAATTCAACAAAAAGTTGTGGTGGGACAATGTGGTATTCGAAAATGATAAATTTTACAAAAATTGATTGATTTCAGAAAAATATTTAATTATTTTGATCTAATTTCGGCTTGGGGGTTAAAATTTGAATGTACCAATAATTTTTCGAACTATGACATTATGTGAACTATATGAACTATGTCAAGTTTTGAGTTTATGAATGACAGAAAATGTAATTTGATAAATTAGATATGAATTGGATACATATTTCAACAAATCTATTTGTACCTGTCTGCTCTAGCAAAAAGGCAACATCAAATAAAATAAAACTCCGTAGATTTTCTAAATTCTAAACCCTAACCATTCCAAGGCTGTCAAACTCCTGCGCTATCCTGAAAGCTCCCGCCAAGCCCCATTGTACCAAATGGTTGTAATTGGGAGCCCAGTTCCCGACTTTATAAAGGGCAAGCATAATTTCGTGCAAGGTTATAGAAAATTAAAAGATTCAGGTTGAAAATCCTTGGCTTGCCATAACAACCCAAGATGTTTCAAAGTCATAATCAGAAAGCATCTAAGGGCACTATCATATAAGCAGAAACACCAGAGCGCTCGACAGCCGTGGAGATGACGGGTTCGCTAAAACTTACAACGGTGCAACGCTATACAAACAGCAACGCTAATTTATTAGTTGTTGAAAGTGTAACTTTGAATATCTGAGATGAACTGTAGTTAAATTTGCATAATTAATAGACAATGTGATAGAAAAGTCCCATAATATAAAACTGTTTTAATTTAAAGGAACCTCGTCGAATCCCTGGAGCAACACCAACAAACACCAAAAATTCGATTTAACCCTGGTTAATTAAAAACTACTGTTCTAAACTATTGAAAAACTGACAAAACGCTATGGCAACGAAATATTATTATAACCCCATTGTTGGCGACTGGCGCATACGTCGATACTTGTCAAACGATGGAAGAACGCCCAAAAGGGAACATAACCCGCGTCTTTCCGGAAATTGTGTATACGAAATTACCAATTAGCAAAACTTATCGCATACCAGCTAAAAACTGCACACTCGCCCGTGAACTAGAGGGTGGAAACCATTGCATTACATGACTCTAAGAAATTATAAAAAAAAAAATGGGCGAAATATTTTGGACATCTTGTGAGAATAATTCACATATTTGCAGCTCTTCATGACTAGCGGGATTTAACATCATATATTAGTTTATACCGGACAAAATATGAATTGAAAGATTTATAAGATTACATACTTGCTCTTTACTCTCTAGACTAAATAGGCTTCCATCTAACTCTGTGATGCACCATACTATTAACACTGTCGATTCCGTTTGATGCAATGACTTTTTCAAGCAGTGTTTTAAAAAACGGAAAATAAATATATGGTTTCATTATCAAGTTTTGGAGTCATAAATCCCAAAAAATGCTGTTTGACAGAGGTAAAGCAAAGGTAATCTTATAATAAAAATACATAAAAATATCAATTTAATGCCATATTATGTGCATACCGAGTCCATCTTACTTTAGGTGGAACTAAATTTCGTTGACCTAAGACATTATCAAGTTATTTAATTCACAAGACAGAAATACAGAGAAGAGATATAGTTGTTCGAACTATGTCTTTGGCTATTCGGGTTTGGCTACTGTGGGTGGTAAAATAAATAAATGTTCACTCATTCTATCTAACTGATACATACTGAGTTGCGTGCACAGAATTTAACCCATTATAACGTCGTATTTTGTATTTTTCCCATCAAAAATTCCCATTCGATAGGTTGAGGTGATAAATGGCTAAAATCATGTCATAATCATATTCCCGTTTCTATTCGCGCGGTTGGGAAACAACATTGTTCCTACCTAACGAGGCTAATACCGCGAACACGATCACTCCAAGCAAAAAATAATTTTCATGTCAGTATTTCAACCTACTTTTTAAAACATTCTGGAATAGAATATCTTGAAAATATCAGTCTACATTTAGCCGATATCGATACGAATGCCGATACCAAAAATATTGCCGATATTACCGATACCCGATACCTTTTACCGAAAGCTTTTTAAATTAGTTTTGACAAGCACTGACTGTATAACGACACTGATGTTTGTTTTAAGCAGAGGGTAAAACACTCATTTTAATCATTCCAAACCGAAATTGAAATAAATGAAAAGTCAATTTACCGCAATTAATGATAAAATAAAACAAGTAAATAATACACGATAGTTATATGAACATTTGTTAAAAAATTACTATTCAAGGCAAAAAATAATATTGCAAAATGAACATATCATATTGGGTTAGTTTAGCTGTCCTCAGTTAATATTTGGACGTGATTCGACTTATTATCCTTCTAATTTGAATCGAGCAATAAAATTAGAACCAAGTTACAGTAAAAAAACGCAAATATCAGAACATAACCCGTAAGTTCAAATGACATTATATTTTCATGGCATCGTGATACCAAAACAAGTTTATAGATGACCTATTATTAGGGGGGAAAAGGAGAACAAACGATAAGCGAGAGACTCAAGTAGAAAATGCGTGTAAAAATTCACACTATAATATTGTGGTCTTTTTTAAACCAAGAGCAAAAAACTGTAAAAAAAAATCATAAAGTCTTGACAACAAAAAGAAATGAAAAAGTATGAAACGCAAAGAACTGCAGAAAATGTTCGGACATTTTTCTTCTTTACAGGTATCCCATATTTTCCTCTTTATAATGTTAACGGCGTTCTATATTTTGTACTAAACCCAAAGAGGGTTTATTTGATTTGAGAGATTCGTTTTCTATAATATTTATAGTCACGTTAACATATTTTAAAATATGATTTTAATTAAAGCAATCGCACTAAAAATAAGAGTTTTAATATGTACCTACATGAAAGCCATCAGTAGAATTCGCATTTTTATTTTTTTTAAAAGCTCAAACTTGTATAATTTTGTCACAATTACATCCAAAAAGCGCCTTCAGTTAACAGTTGATTGGACGTGTTTTATCCTAAAGTATTCTAACACTCTCCATCTTCAAAATTAGAAGCAAGTTGAGAGGGAAAAACGAGTTTATAAATGTCCTACAACAGAAGAACAAACGATTAAGCGAAGGCCTAAATAATATGACTCGGCATGTGTGCAATGTAAATTGGATATTTTCTGCCTTTCCAGCCTGTTTGGGACTGTTTTCTATGCGCTGGAAAATATGAATATCCAGTGTAAGCGTAAAATATACAACAGTGCAGCCTAGAACAGACTTAGCAACCAATCACAGGAAATCCTTTTTTTACTACATTGAATACCCGACAACCAGACTGCACCTTCTGAAAAGGAGTCAGAACAACAACCGTTGGAATATCGAGCGCACAAACCGAGGATAAACAGATCGAGCAATAATCAAACACAGCAATTTGATAACAATTATAAACTATATGAAATATTTTGTTCAGAGACAAAACAAAATGTGAAATAAAAAACTAGCCTTGACAAAATGAAAAATTTGAAATGTTAGAAACTCTGGAAAAACGGCTCAAGAATGAACCTGAACGACTTTCGCGATTATTGCTGCATTGTATTGTATTAGCACTTATTAGCAGAGAATCAGCTAAAAAAGAAAAACATACGATTGAGCGAGGAATTAATATGACCTGGCATGCGTGCAGTGTAACTAAGATTTTTCTAGCTTGTCAGCTTGCTTAAAACATTTTAATTTTTCGTTCAAAAATAAACCATTTCAACACACATATTAGAAACTATGAATATTCAGTGTCAGCGTCGGATAAATAACAATTCAGCTAATAAAACAGAACTATTCTAAAGTATTCACAATCCCTAATGAAGAACAAACTGATCAGTGTCGTTGCGACAAAATCAGAAAATTCTGAAAATTTGATAAAAAGTCCTCATGTTGTGTGTTTTCGAATCTACCAATTTATTACGCTTCATCGGAGAATTAGAAGTGACCATTTCATTTATTTCTTAAATTCGTGGAAACATCCAGCGCTTTTTTGTTAATACATTTTCTTTCATTACCCCACTATTTAGCTTAACATTCTTACTTTGCATCTTTACTGTTTAACTCAAAGTAAAATACAATTCACATCATTTAGCATTCACAAATGTATTTTTGTACGATTAAGACATTCACGCGACAATGACTTAGAAATAAATTATTATTTATCAGAATTTTTTGTATTTAAATAAAAATTTACCAAATACAAATCTGGGTTGGGCATTTAAGTTAACAACAGATTTAAATTCAATTCAACGAAAGCATTTATTTTAAAAAACACCCCTGAATGCAGATTTCAAATTTTTCAATTTCTCCTAACCCGAAACCTAACCCAAGCCGGACAACCACTAATTTGTTAACGACGGATTTAAATTCAATTCAATGAAAGCATTATTATCAAATCAAATCTCTCTTTTTCCAAAGAAACTTTTCCGATCTAGCGGGGAAATATTTGAATATTCCATTAAATCGAGGACTAATATAAACAAGAGAGCTGTGCTCAAATATTTGGACACGTCACAAGGTGTCGCTATTTTTTATTATTGAAACGATCGTTATGTACACTGACGTGTCCAAAAACTTAATTCAACAAAAACTTGCGGTGGCACAATGTGGTATTCGAAGATGATAAATTTTACAAAAATTGATTGATTTCAGAAAAATATTTAATTATTTCGATCTAATTTCGGCTTGGGGGTTAAAATTTGAATGTACCAATAATTTTTCGAACTATGACATTGTGTGAACTATATAAACTATGTCAAGTTTTGGGTTTATGAATGACCGAAAATGTAATTTGATAAATTAGATATGAATTGGATATATATTTAAACAAATCTATTCGTACCTGTCTGCTCTAGCGATATGGCAACATCAAATAAAATAATACACCGTAGATTTTCCAAATTCTAAACCCTAACCATTCCAAGCCTGTCGAACTCCTGCACTATCCTGAAAGCTCCCGCCAAACCCCATTGTACCAGATGGTTGAAATTAGGCGCCCAATTAGGACTTTATAAAGGGGAAGCATAATTTCGTGCAAGGTTATAGAAAATGAAAGGATTCAGGTTGAAAATTCTTGGTTTGCCATAGCAATCGAAGATGTTTCAAAGTCATAAGCACACGCGCGACATCCGTGGAGATGACGGGTTCACTAAAACTTTCAACTGCGCAACGCTATACAAACTGCAACGCTAATTTATAAGTTGTTGAAAGTGTAAGTTTAAATATCTGAGATGAATTGTAGTTAAATTTGCATAATTAGTAGACGCTGGGATAGAAATTCCCATAATAGAAAACTGTTTTAATTTAAAGGAAGCTCGTCGAACCCCTGTTAATCCAACAAAAAACAAAAAGTCGATTGAACCCTGATTAAAAACTACTCTTCTAGACTATTGAAAAACTAACAAAACGCTATGGCAACGAAATAAACCCATAAAGTACGAATACTATAAAATGAGGCCCGACTAATTGTATTAATGTAGCCGCAATTGCCCCATTACCAGTATTATAACCCGATTGCTGGCGGACTGCCGCATACTTCGATACTTGTCAAACGATGGGAGAACGCCCGAAAAGAAACATAACCCGCGCCTTTTCGGGAATTGTGCATACGAAACTAACAAAGCAGGAACATTTATTGCATACCAGCTAAAAACCGCACACCTTCTGTGAACTAGCGGGTGGAAACCATTGCATTATATGACTTTACGAAATTATATAAATAAAATTGGGCGGAATATTATGTACATCTTGTGAGGATAATTCAAATATTTGCAGTTCTTCCTGACTAGCGGGATTTAACATGATATATCAGTTTATACCTGACAAAATATGAATTGAAAGATTTATAAGATTTCATACTTGCTTTTTACTCTTTACACTATATAGGCTTCCATCTCACTCCGTGAGGCACCAGACTAATAACAATGTCCGTTTGATGCAATGACTCTTTCAAGCAGTGACATAAGATTTCATACTTGCTCTTTACTCTTTACACTATATAGGCTTCCATCTCACTCCGTGAGGCACCAGACTAATAACAATGTCCGTTTGATGCAATGACTCTTTCAAGCAGTGACTTAGAAAACTGAAAATAAATATATAGTTTCATTATCAAGTTTTGTAGTTACAAATCACAAAAAAGCTTATTAACAGAGGTAAAGCAAAGGTAAGCTTATATTAAAAATACATAAACAATATTATTTTAACCACGTGGAAATGCCATTATTGCCGATTTATTCATGGGTTAGTATCAATTAAAAAAGTGTTTTAACAAAGTTGAGTTTCGTGAACAGTCAACAGTGAGTATTGTAGTGATTACCAATTTGCGAAGTTCTGTACTTATTATTTAACACAAAAGTAACACCGACACGATCTAAAATTAAACGCATAGAAATGTCCAACTATCCGCTTCAAAAATATCGCACCCCGGGGTCTATAATGATGGTATTGTTCGCCTAAAATTGGGACCGTAATATACAAACTGTGATAGAAATCCTACACAGAAGATAGAAATCATAATAAAATTAATTTGTGTTGTGAATGCACTTGTTGTACGTGAACTCACAATCATGTCCGAAATATAAAAACTACGATATCCGCCGTGGTAATTAATATTTACAAGAGAATAAAAAAGTGCTTTAATATAGTCTAACAACATTAATTGGATTGTCGGCCGCCAAAACGATCGCGGTGACAAATAATTCACTGAGGCCTTCGATTACGACAAAATTATGAAATAAAAAAGCCGTACTGTTCTAGTAAAATCCGAAAAATAAAAGTATTGTCACGGCGATGGTTTCGGCGGCCGACATCCCAATTGATGTCGTTCAAAATGACAATACTGATTATTCGGTGTCCGTTAAAAATATTCGATTAACTCGATTAAAAAATAAGATTTTGCCCGCCAGTGATCACGGCGCAGATAAGTAATCATAGAATGGAAATAAAACTTCAACTTCAAAACAATAAATTCCAAGTAATAGTTTCACATTTCATGCATTTGATCGGCGCTACATGCGAGATAATTTTTGACCATTATGACACTACTGACATCTGCGAGTTTTAGTTCTCTCTGAAATTAATTTTCCCGAATTTTTTATGTTTTATTTCCAAATGCGGGTACCCGCTGACTACGGATTAATAGTCGACGTTTGAAATACGACTTGTAAAATATTCACCAACACCATCAGGCAAACAGAGACGGGCTACAACGTAACCCCCATTGGAAAATCTTGGCTGCACCCCTGGATGCGGCAATATTTAAAATGCGGTATTTATTGGCTCAATTGTGTTCAATGAAACCTGCAGTTGCGACGACTTACGTCTTACGACAATATAAAATCATCACAACTCAAAACTACCGCGTCAATCAGCGGACTTGAAATGAAGAACAATGAAACCAAGTGTAACAACACTGAATCCGCCCCGCCGCAGGCCTGTCACTCTGATTCTTTTTAAGGTTTCACCGTTTGAAATATCCCAAGATATAGACAAAATACGAACGATTGTAATTTAAATTATTGCGAAAAAAAATCAATCGATATATTTTGCATTAATTATTTTATATATCGTCACATACCGAGAAAACGTCGTATGCGGCTCCATAGGTAGTTAGTTTCAAAATAGACAAAAGGTACATCGCGTGAACAATTTACTGTGTTTCGATTTCAGTTACTATTATGGTATATATTTTGAAGAAATCCTAACATAACACCAAATTTTGTGATTTACAATGTCTAAAAAGCGTTTTCAATCTGCTGCGAGACTGCTAAAACAAAACTTATGGTGATATCTTCCGTTTTATATTTCAATTTTAATATTTTATAATGCCGCAATCAAGAAATTGGGTTGCGTATTCACCTCTTTATCATTTATTTCTTCACCAATTTTTATAATATTGTATTCTAACTTGTTCGTGATGAATGTAAATTAGAAAGATTCAGAAGATTTTAAAAACATACTTGCTCTTTAGACTCGATCATCCACCTCTCTCAGTGATGCATAATCGGACAAATAACTCCGCATGTCTTTTGATGTATAATAATAAACTGTCTTTTTCGCTTTCAAGCAGAGTTTCAGAAAGCTGAACTTTATGCGAGATAATGAACTGCAAGTAAATTTTGTATAATATTGATTTGAATAAATATAGTTGTTCGAACTAAGTCATTATTAAATTTTAGGTTTATAAGTTACGGAAAATGCAATTTGACAGGAGCACAGAGAAGCTATGCTTATACTTTGGATACATAAAATAAAAATATTAATTTTCAATTCATTGACAAATTATTCAGATTTCCCCCTTATTTACTAACATTACTTTGGAATGATCTGTCAATGTATAATATTGCAACACATCATATAAATTATATTTATATTCATTCAAAAGCACGTTGATAATACGGCTATTAAGAAATGTAAATATCAAAAATAAGGCGGAAAAGATAAAATTTAACAAATATTTCTGTTTCTAATTACCTTTACGCCCCTCAAAAAAATTGTCCACGCTCTTGTGATAAGCTATGCTTATTCTAAAGATACAAGGACGACAACTTGTACTGATATTCATTTACGTTCATTCTATATTATTTGCAGATTTTCAACATTATAAATATTACTTATTCGGAATGATCTGTCAGTGTGCTATGTTGTATCTCAATATCTAAATCTTAACTAGTAAATTATTTATTAGTGTGTTATATTTCACCTTCATGTTCTCTATAGTCTTTCCTTCTCATCCCAGAGACCTGAAAATATACATCTATAAATAACTTCAGCCAAAGACATTTTAGACATTATATATAAATATAAGAACATGACAGATCATAACTAGGGAATAAACGATAGCGAAATAAGGAATATATTCCCAGATTCAAACGCTTATGAACATAAGGCTACTAGCAATGGGGATGTAGGCTGACTATAGTAGATTTACAATTGGTGGGATCTCATGTATATAGTAACCTTCGAAATTTTAGTTTTCGACACAAATCCCATTGTCAACCGGTACTAAAGGGTGTACGATTCCGGGTTATATTGATGCATATTGGTGCACTTGATTCTACTCACTCATATATTATCGTTATTGGAAACTTAATGCGATTTTAGTTCGAAACACATGTGAACACGAATGTCATGGTTAACTAGTACCAAAGGGGGTAAGAACAAGTCAAGTCAAGTTTTTTTTCCAACCAGTAATAAGTATCACAACCATAAAATAAGACACAGAGAAAATTTACACCGTTTTACTGGGGAAGGGATGTAGCGGGGAACCAAACTGGTTATCGAGCAGCGACACCAAAGTTCCTAATATCTAATTAAAAAAGTAAGAATTCTAGAGTTTTGAAACTACTATATCTTATATTGACGGGGAGTGACGTATATGAAAGAGACCATTCAGTAGAAATTGTATAGGAGAGTTTATATTAATAGAGCTCTTCTCAATACACATGATTAGGCATAACATGACGTGACCCGCACTAACAATGGGTAAAATAGGACACACATTTCTACTTCTCTATTTTTAAATAGACATGAACGTGGATGGTATGATAACATAGGACTTTTACCAAGGGGATGAGAACCAAAAAGGAGTTTACACTTGGTTGAATATAATTTATACAGTATCGTTTTTGGAAAATTTAGTTGAAACACGAGTTCTTTAAGGTGTAAGATCAACGGCTATCTTAATTCACATAGTATGACTCACTCTTATAATATCATTATTGGAAATTTGGGACGATTCCAGTTTGAACTAGTTGGGAACATCATTGGCATGAATATCAACTGTGAACTACCCGAGCGTACAGGTCACAATGAGCCACAGTTACATTTAAAAAATTAGCCTGATTACTTTATATAGTATGTTAGTTAGTGTCAACTACCATTTGTATTCATCAGATTAATGAAAAAGACCAGGACTACGATTTCAAAAATGTCAGCAAGTTAAACAATAAGTTTTAATATTCGCATGGTTATTAAGTATGGTTTGTGTTTTAACCGAATTGCACTTAACGAGGCATAGTTCAAACTCTTCCAGTATCTCTGCAGATATACACTGCTGAACTAAAAGTATCACTATGAAAAAATTTCACTGTTGTCGTAATCACAACGTGACACCCTATTGCGGTGAAACACCTTTTATTTATGCTGGCCTAATAACCTTTAAATAGACTGACATTTCAAATAGTAATTGGCCTTTTGGTTTGGACGATTAAACAAAACGACAGCAGATGGACAACACAGCAGTTAGCCCCTGCGCTGTACTGACTATGTTATTATTCACCGGATATTGCTACAGTTAATTCGTAGGACAGAATATTTAATTCCGCGATTCTACGTAATGAGCATGGTTTGGTTTAACAGATTTTGCCATAAACAATTATGAGCGCGCATTGGTGCCCAAACTGACAAAAATAAGATCAATTTAATGCATTCCTGTATCTCCACTATTGGGCGGGAACAAAAAAAAGCTTAATTTTTATTTCTAAAACATGGCCCTAGCCTTATTCACCATAAACAATTATGAGCGCGCATTGGTGCCCAAATTGACAAAAATAAGATCAATTTAATGCATTCCTGTATCTCGACTATTGGGCTGGAACAAAAAAAAGCTTAATTTTTATTTCTAAAACATGGCCCTAGCCTTATTCACCATAAACAATTATGAGCGCGCATTGGTGCCCCAATTGACAAAAATAAGATCAATTTAATGCATTCCTGTATCTCGACTATTGGGCGGAAACAAAAAAAAGCTTAATTTTTATTTCTAAAACATGGCCCTAGCCTTATTCACTGGGCCGACTCAATAGCCAGAATAAAACGGTAGTTGTGCGTATCATGTTATTATGAAATTTTGAGATTGTAATTTTTAGAAAATTTCATTTGACACACAAACCAAAACTGAGCTCATACTAAATATATTGAACATAATATTTATCTGTAGATTTCCCGAAAAAAATACAATATATCATTTATTTATACTATAGACATCTAAAATGAAAAGATTTCAAATGATTTGGTTACATACTTGCTTTTCAGACTTGATAGGCCTCCATCTCACTCGGTGATGAAAAGCTGGCACTTGACGAATTCCTTTTGGTACAATGATAAATTGTCCTGTCAACTTTCAAGCAGTGTTTTAAGCTGAAAATATATATATATGTCATGATTTTGTGCAAGCCAAATCTAAATTTGATTCAAACTAAATTTCGTTGAGCCAACTATCTCATTAAGTAGTTAATTCACACAAATGCTATTTGACAGAGACACTGCAAAGCAAAAAATATACGTTGGTTTCAATAAAATACGTAACGGGTAAATTTAGACGAATGAAATTTATTCAGGATTGCCATTAAATTTCAAATATTATAGATTACCATAGAAATGGCTTTTCATCGACTCTACAGTTACAGGTATATGTAATCATTCAATTTCATAAATTCAGCTTAATATTTTATAACATATCAGGTGTAGTTTTCAAACTGCACGAGTTGCAAATATTACAATAACAGTAAAATGCCCAATGAACTTTTATAACTGTTTCCTGGAATATATGGCTAATTACCTCTGATCAGTAACTTGTAGAATTATCACATTGTTCACGGTGGGGATCGCAAAGTGGAGATCGCTATCCAGCAGAGAAGCGAGCAACAAATTTTAGGGGTCGCAAAGAGTACACCAATTTGATACAAGGTACTATATTTATGGTACTATTTCGGACTTCTGCTTCAAAACACAATTATTAAAACTTGTGCAAAATCTAAATCTTAAATTTCGATAGAATGCACTGGATAAAATAAGCGGCATAACAATGTTGGCTCGCATCGAACTATTTATCATTTTATACGTGTACGTGGGTCTTACTTTTTTGGAATTTTGATTCGAAAGACAATTATTAAAACTTGTGAAAATATAAATCTTGAGGGAAAACACACGATCAAATATGTGGCATAACGATGCCGACTTTGATCGCAAGACCCGAGACGCGGTGCGCTCGCATCTAATTGTTTAGCATTCTAAACGAAAACAGTGGTGTACAGGAATAAAATAGGCGAAAAAGTCAAACAAAATGTTTAAATGATATTTACTTGTATTATTCCTCGTTCGTTACTTTGTGTCTTTGAATCTTCAACCTTTAATAGTTTTGCATCTGAAAAAAGTTAAAATATTGATAAATAAACTGTCGCAGAACTGTAGCTAGCATATTCAATGAACAGCGGGGCTGAATCTATCGGATTTTCTGCACAAAGCTCCCGCCACATTTTAAAGTGACATATTAGTAATTATCAATTTGGGGGTAGGAATGATTTAAAAATTTGAATTTGCAGCACAATCTGCATTCCTAACTTAAACTACCAAGATGGCGCACAACCTGAACCCTAACCAGGTACACATACTGTGTTCAGGTTGTGCGCCATCTCGGTAGTTTAAGTTAGGAATGCAGATCGTGCTGGAAATTCAAGATGACGCACAACTTGAACCCTAACCAGGTACACATACTGTGTTCAGGTTGTGCGCCATCTTGGTACGAATACTATGGGAGCACCCTATACACAATAAAATATGAAAGTGGAAAGGCTACGCGAATCTCTAATAAACCATTGATTTTGCGCTACATTTGCGAAAGTTTTGAAAGTTATGCTATACATTCATGTAAATCTTGTCCTGTTGAATGCAGCTTACGTAGTGACGTAGTTTAGTATATTACGTTTAAGTTTCTTAATATGATAAGTCTATGTATTGCCATATAGCCTTAAAGTTCGACCAGTTGTGAGGAAACGATGAAACCCGATGTTAGTGAGTTCGATACAAAAGAGAATCACCCAATAATCTAGATTTCTGTATTAGGTTAATAATTCCAATTCGTATAGGCCCGAAAACCTCTAAAATACCACTTATACAATAGAAAAATGAAAGCAATAAGTATAAAAAAAACATTTAGCTCACCTGAATATCGCTTCGAACTCGCTGTCATAACCCAACAGTCAGCTTATCCATACATCTTACACAAAATCGAACCTCATCCTACGACGAACATCTGTGACTGCGATGTCGCTTGTGGTTTCCCGCGCACAAATATTTGACGAAAAAAGCTAACTGATTGTTAGTAATCAAATATTTTTAACTGATTACTTTAATTACTCCAGTTTGCCGTTATGAGTCGATCACGCTTCTAACGCGTGATCTCAAAGTTGCAGAATGAAGATGACGGTTGGGATTTGCTTCATACATTTTCTGATCGCATAATACCTAGTTCATAGTACTTTCGGGGGTGTTTATCTCGGTGACCGTACATTTCAACCCACGTACATTTGAACCCATGTGTATATCCGCGGGTTCAATCTATATGCGGGTGCTAAAACCCATGGGTTAGGGTTAGTATGGGTTCAGATAACCGTAAAACAAAAAAATCCATAAGTGCAATAGTACGCAGGTGCAATTGTCATGGGTTCAAATGTACACGGGTTCAAACGTAATGGAACCGTTCATCTCAGATCTCACATTTTTACATCAGTGACGGGAGCTTAGTACAAAGAATCCAGCATTTCCATTATATTTGTCTTTTCATATTTGTCGAGTAAACGCGCACGTGGATGTCATCAAAAATGTAACCATCCTTCCACTCAATGAAAGAATAACGGCGTGTTTAGCGTTATATCAATGCATTCTCTAAATTGACGTACAAATCTTAGCTCATTGACTTTCGCAGCCAAGAATGTTTTCATACAATAACGTACCGGCGATGTCCTTAAAGGTGGAGTCACAATGTGACGTTGTTTCGATGCCTACCCCTACAGTAAAGGTAATTTCTCCGCCCAAACCAAACGGCAGAGACATAACATCAGCAACAGCATTAATCACGGTTCTATGTGAAGTAAATACGGTAATTGACTGCTCAATACAAGTGCATACCGACGACATCGACTGATTCACATATTTGGTGTTATGGAGCTCGTGAAGAGATAGACTGTTATTTACGGAGCCCCACAATAAGAACGTAACAAAAACAATGTGTTACTTACCGATTGATATTAATGAGTGATTTGAAATTACTCTATTTAATAACTCGGATGTATTTGCTGCTTCTTAAATTTTATTAATGTCATTTTGAGTAAACGAATAGTTAACGGAGACTCTAGTTCTGTATGAAGCACTTTGAGTCTGTCTCTACAGTAGACTTCTTAGTAAAAAGCGATCATGATACAGGTATGTACGGCCATAAAGTACAAACTTGAGATTTCGTCATCCAGCGTAAGGGTATAGACGTATATTTAATGTGTTTAGTATCTATGTCAGCCAGTGCACTGCAGTTGACTACGTTTGCGTTAAGTGGCGCATTGTGCTAAGCCAGTGTTTCCCAACCCGAGTCCGCGGTCTTAAATGAGTCCGCGGAGCGTTCGAATGAGTCCGCAACGAGCCAGAAATTCACTGCGCGCCGCAAACGTTTTGACGAAACTTAACTATCAGCCAAGTTACAATTTACGTTAGAATTTACATAAAACATAGCAACTTTATTCACATAACAATAATCAAGTCAATAATAATTGGTTACTGAGTAGGAATGGGCATATATTCGAATATTCAACTATTAGAATAGCAATTTACTATTCAAAGGTGACGCGACAGGTCACTCGCGCGTCGCTCTATTGAACGATGAGATTTCACAACTCGCTTGCGGATTTCCGACGAAAACAAGAGTCTGCTGTGCACAAGCGTAGATAGATACCTAAGTGGTGTTTCTCGCGAGTTCGAACAACGAGGAATAAATATTTTTTTTTTTTTGGTAGGTGGTAATGGTGGCGACCCAAATTTCCTAAATTGAAAAGCGGCCAGACAAAATACTGAAAATGAAACGGAGAGCCCATAATTTTTTGTTTTATGGTGGTCCGCGACCAATTGAAAACACTTTTTAGGCAATTTTCCCTTTGTATTCTTTGCTTTACTGCCCCCACATTGGTACGTGCAGTACTGCCGTAGGTGTTGTACGAACAGCTCAAATTTGTAGAATTCACAAAAATACGAATCAAAATATAATCGGGCACTTTACCACGCATTTTTGTGTCCACGGATTGTCATGATATTTTCTGAGTACTATTGCTTTTATTTCGTCAACACAAAGTTAAAATGACCACAATTAAATTAATAATAAAGCAAGTCGACGAATATGTATTTTTGATTTACAAATATACTTTAAATATATTTTTATTAAGTACTAAAACAAGTTCTTTCTGGAAATTTATAGCAGATAGTAAGATTTTTCTAACAGCGATAACAAATTCGCAAGGTCGCAAAAAAATATGTATCAAAACTAAATATAATCGGGCAATATATGCTCACATTATTATGTTCGAAGATTGCCGTGGCATTTTAAAAAACTAATGCTTTCATCTTGTCGTAAGTCGACGCAACCGCGAGTTACTATGAACACAAATAAATTAAAATAGAAAGACATTTTAAATTCTCGTCGTTGTCATGGATTGAATGTTGTGCGACAGAAAAGGCCATTGTTGAAATTTGTTAAAATTATGTTGTGCTTGGTTTTATTGCCCCCTGCAATAAACGCACCTTGAGTCCGCAAAGGTTTTCGCCGGTGAAAAAATAGTCCGTGACCAAAAAAGGTTGGGAAACGCTGCTTCAGAAGACATGGATACCAAACGGAATTATATGGCCATGGAAGGTTAGATGTTTCGCAAACAATTTTCTCTTATTCGATATATCTGGCCTTACTTTGTTTTAACGTCACATCTCAATATCTAAAAACGCCTAAAATTTCTCCTGGTTTAAAAGTCTAGTATAAATAAGTATGTTTGTTCAAAATTTGAAAGATTTTACAGATTATCATCCCTTAGTGTCGTCATCAAAATTATTTTGTCATCTACGTAACCAATGTTCATACACTGGTACAAATATCTAAAAAAATATTGATGTTCTAAACCTCACCTATATATAAATGAATATGCAACGGGTAATAACGGATGGCCACCATAAAACGGATCCAGACTAGTAGGGGAATCGATTAGGTAATAGATTAGATTTTATAGCACAATACGTACAAGCGAGCAATGTGCTATTTTTGAAAATGAATAAAAGGCACTCTATAATCAGCCCATCGGTATTTGAGAAAAACCAAGATGGATAGATTTCAATCATCGAACAGTTATCATTTCTTTTCAAAAAACATGAATCATAGACAAAGCGCCCACTGATTTGGCGACTGTATACGGACTCGACTCGAATTTGCGAAATACAATGCAATACTAGTTGTCGAAAAGTTTGGATCGATAGATGCATTATCACTGAATAACGACAAGTTGAGGGGAAACGCAATTTACTCTCCATTGTGCCCGAGTTCAGGCTCTTCTTGGTCTTGGTCCATTTTGAGTTTATTTTAACTCGATATTTTGTATTATAAATTAGGCAAATGACTGACTGGAACTTGTTGATGAGAGACTTGATATTAAAGTTAGTCATGAGCTACAACGTTTTGTTTGGGTACACCTGGTGATAAAAAGTTAAGTTGGCGGGATTAATGCATAGTGGGGTAAATGTAGTTTTTATTCAGCGAATAAGAAATTCCCTTGCGACACACATCTTACTACCAAAATGCTTTGAAAAACGTCTGTCAAGTGTCCCTCTGTACCCCACTTTTGGGGCACATCCGGACAGACCCTGGGGCACAATGGGTCAGTCTGTCAAACTTCAACGAAGTATGCTCTAAAAAATAAGCAATTAATCAGCATACTCGTCTAAAGAACAGGGAGACTTCACATTTGAAGATTTAATATTTTTAAAATCAATGTTCAACTGAAATAGTTCCAATATTTTGACAAAAAAATTTGTAAACAAATTTGATTATTTCCTAAAATCTAAATCGAATCTAAATCTGGAAATATTATTGATTCTGGAATATATTCCATATTGGGCCATGGGTCGAAAGAAACCATAATCTTACACAAAATATACCGCATCTCTAGGTTTCTGAGCACTTATTGTATCAAACACTCTCGAATTTTGCCCTGTAGGGCATGTCCCACTGAACCCCGGTCCATTGTTCCCCATAGGAAACAAATATTTTCAGACCATCCCACGGCGAAATTCGGAAGGTACATCCACTCGCCAAAGTTGAGAATATTTTACAGTGGACTAAAGCTGAAAAATATCAGACGGTGGTTTGTCATGTTGGAAAGGCTCAAAAAGAAGAAAGAAAAAACTGGAACGGTGAAATTTTAGTCTCAAACTCCCAAAACAAATTTTACCTCATAGCTTGCGCCGCTCTACCCTTCCGTTGTCCGTTCGCGGGGACGTTGTAACTCACCGAAGGGCGGATTGAAACATCGAACCGCGTACAGGATTGCGGATATAGTATCAGTGCGAGATCTGATTTTCCACTGTGCACCCTGTCCCAACGTGCCCCATCTTCCCCTACAATATTGGTTATAACCACATTTATTTATTAGCACATTTGATCTGTTTCTGGCACTGAGCAAAAGCATGTTCCGGCCACGGAAATGGGATGATTAAATGTCATTCAAACTAAACAATATTATTTTCACGATGCCTAACCCCGAATAATAGTAGTGTTTTCGAATGAAACTTCACAGCACCTATGGAATCGTTTGTAATATTTTTATTACTTGACAATGAACAACCTCCGAAAATATTTCATCTAAAGATTTAGATCAGGGGTGTGCAATCTTTTTTATTTGCGGGCCAAATACAAGTAACTGGGTGAGTCCGCGGGCCGCACCTTCATTTAATTTAGGCTTTCTGGTAGTTGCAAGCACAAAAATTGCCTATATGTGCTGTTGATCTTACGGCATTATTAGGGGTTCTTGCAGAAATAGTAGATTTAAAACGCATAAACTTCTGAAGAAACTGCTATTTAAATTTTTTGTCACACCGACTTCAAACGAATGGAGTGAGAAACACGTTTTTGCAATATAAATCTTGTATTTTGCAACAAAATTTTGCTAGCTTGTTTTGCTAATATGACTGGTATGGGCTTTGCGACGAAAAAGAATAAATACTCGTTTTGCGGGTACACCATTCGAAATTGTTATTTCTCCGCGGGCCGCACAACTTCTTCTTGCGGGCCGCATTTGGCCCGCGGGCCGCAGATTGCACAACCCTGATTTAGATGAAAAGTACCACTGAGAAATAAATTCTTTAAAAGAAGTTGAAATATTATTAAATCTTAATCAGTGCTGGGTTCAAAAATTTAAAATTGGGTTTTCTCTCGTATCGCCCCACCATCAACAGGTTCTACGGAACGCCAAATATAATCGTAATCATTAACTACGGTGTTGCATTTGTTTAACGTCTAAAACAAGAACGCGTTCATTCCAATAACGAGTTCGCACGAACCCGCCGAATCGTACCACGAATCTTAATCGCAATTATATTTTCGGGTTTTCCCAAGATATATTGCTTCGAAGTCCTACTTTACAATACTAGGTTTCAAAATCACAACTGAAAGAACAATATTTTAGATATTTCAATATGCTTTGTATGAATAAAAAAAAACGTAATGCTCAAAAAATCAAATAAAAACAACGATACCACGCAGCAAGTTTTTAATATTATGACGGTATACAATTGGCACGGATATAATTTAAAGGAAAACTCAGTCACGAAGGAGAAAAATTTTGTTTCATACCGGAAGCTAATTTTATTTTAACCATAATATATATATTTACTCATTTCTTCGGACTAAATCCCATAACGATCTCATGACTCATAACGATGTCAATAACGTTCGGGATAACAGCTGTCGATGTTCATATATCTCAAGTTTTGTAACGTTTCATGTCAGACATCTTTGTATGTAAAATAGGTTGTTGACATATTATTAAAAGTTGTATATTTATATATGGGTCGTAAATACAATTCCTCGCATAATTTGATGAAAGATATTACAAGGTCTGATTCAGATTATAATCAAAGGGGTGAAGAGCTCTTTTTAAGCCAAATATAACAATGATTGGAAATTAGAGCAAATCTTGAATTATTCACTTAATTGTCGCTGTATGGAGTATCGTTACAACATTTGCGCTGGCGCTACCAGTACTATTATTAAGCTTCATGACCGATATCAAGAGTTGTAAATATGATTGGTCTCAAACTTGTTTCGGGATGCGTCATTTTTCCCACCAATGAAGTGGTGAGGCACATTGGCTTAAAACTTCGATGGTTAACAGCAGCAGCAGTCAGGGCAACTTTTTTAAATAAATCCATTTCTTCAATTTGTTTATGATTCTTACAGCAGGGGTTCGCCAACTTTTGATGTTACGTTATTCTGTTATTCTTCACGGAGCCCCACAAATAAATTTGGAAAATAATGTAGACAAAAACCACATTGTTATTTACTGATAATATTCCTGAGTAAGTTAAAATTACTTTGGGCTAATGACAATACATACTTTAAGTAATTTAAATGCTCAAACTTTTTTATCTAAATATCACAGATAAAGTATATATATTGGGGCTGAAAATTTGAAAACTTGACAAACACATTAATGAACTCGGGGTCGAACCCTCTCCCTTTTGATATTTTTGGAAGACTGAAGAAGTTGCTAATAACATGCGCGATTGCATTTTGTCAAAATCGCCGATTGTTTTCGTCAGCGTGGCGTACTTTTTAGACCGTAAACATCTTTATGTGGATGTTTATTCTCACTTAATCACAAATTTTCCTTGCTTGTATTGTTTCCCGAGGACGACGATAATTACTTTTTTGTTCTCGTGCGGAATTGTGAGTTCAGTATGGAAAACGAGTTAGTATATTATAATCATCGGCGACGAGATGCTAAAAATAGTTAATAAAGAGGTGAATGGCAACCGAAATTTCTTGATTGAAAAGCGGTATTATAAAACATTAAAACCAAAACAGAAGATAATACGATAAGTTTTGTTTTAACGGACTCGCGACAGATTAAAAACGCTTTTTTAGATATTTTAAATCACAAACTTTGATGTTATGTTAGGTTATCTATGAAGTTATATCATGCGAGTTTCCTAAATCGATTCAATTGTGCGCTCGATGTACCTTTTTATACATTCTGAAACTACCGATAAAGCCAAATGCGACTTTTTTCAGTCGCGATGCGATGCAATATAAGTTTATTAAACAATTTGTTATTGCGAACAAAATGCATTTGTTGTTTCTCATTTGATGTCCGCGGATTGGCGTGGTAATTCTGGTTTGTAATGATTTTATATTGTCGTAAGTCAACGCATCCGCAGGTTCCATTGAACACAATGAAGCCAATAAACAAGGCATTTGAACATGCAGGCATCGGTCAAGAATTGCGCAATTGTAAATTGTACTCATTGATATTTAAACAACGCTGAGATAACAACTCAAATTTGATAAATCTCCAGATCGCAAAAATATGATTCCAATCTATTTATAGTTGGCAGTTTGGCACTTATTTTATGTTATTTTAGAATAGTAATAGTATTCCTAATTTCATTAATCGTAATCTCGACTCAAAGACAAGTAACGATAAACACAATTAAATTATTATGACAAGACAGTTTAAATGCTCGCATCGGCCATGGATGGAAACTCGTTATCCACTGACAAAGTTTTTTTTAACGAGTGGCCTAATCGCGAATAATAGTGCCTGGTAATTTCCAATTCCAATTTTGTACTCTCCCCTCTTCCTTTTAAAAATCATGACCTCGCTTCTGCTTGTAGATCATGTCATACTTAAATCACCGCCTCGTTGCCATATTACGACCCTGCTGGTGTCAAATTCTATTAATGGTGTATTCGCTTCTTTGAACAGTTACAGAATAGTCGAGTCCGTATTTTGACAAGTAATAGAGTAGCTCGCGGAGCCCCCAGGTTCGTCTCACGGAGCCCTGGGGCTCCGTATGTAGCACTTTGAGAAACTATGTCTTACAGGACCCGATATTTAACCTAGAACTTTGCTGTTTACTTATAGTAAGACACTTTCTAGTTCATTTCGCACACTTTCCTCAGTGTTCCTCAAAAATCCCTCATTTCTTGAAAACTTAGCCGACCTTTCGTAAACCAAAGTCCTAGATAATTAAATAGAATCAAATTCTTGAAAATAAATTTTCGTGGTAACCTACCTTCAAAATAGATAGTAAATATGGAAAGTATTTTAAACAAAGTATATCAAACGAACATTAAAATCGGTGACTCAAAAGTATTTACGGTAGATATGTTTCGGATTGTGATATAACGAATCACCGATAATATGTAAAGCATCAATAAGCGTTCCTGCGGCATTGCGACAAATTTGGTTACTTCGTCCGAGTGCCCGACTTTCATTTGATGGCTTTTGACTTATTCCCACTTCCACAATGAAGAGATCGCATAAGACCATACAAAATTTAAAAATAATGCGTTCCAGGCCTGCCGAAATCAACGTTACTATTCTAAAAGAAACATTCTATTATAGCCTATGTCTAAATATTTATTTGCTACATTGTTCTATAATAAAATGAGTAGATAAATATAAGTCCTAAGAACCGTCAGAGAGATAATAAAATATTTACGTCGTTGCATTATTTCGTTGAGAAGTCGTAAGCACTCATAACATCTGACCATTGACAATTATTTAGAGTTGATGTCACGTTCAAATCAATCAAAGTATTCCTAATGTCATAAAGGTAGTTTTCCGATGGATATGGGGTTGGTGTGTACACTTCGATCCACTGAATCCCTGCGAGATGTTGACTATGTCATTATTTACATTGTATTTTAAAATAAGCTTAAACCATTTGGAGAACCACGGCCTCTCGTCCGGTTACCATTCCATGTCGGGTATGGGATTAGTTAGTTATTTGTCTTCGGTACCATGGACCTGATGGTGGAGGAAAGGGATTTGTTCAAAGAGAATTGTTTTAAAACAATTGTTTAAAATCAAGTTGTTGTTTTTTTTGCCTGTTTTTTTTCAAAATGGATGTACTATTGGATTTTTTTGTATTAAATAGGTTGAAAGAAAATGGATGTAAAACTTGCCAAGCGCTTCTTATTTGCAATGAATCCTTCGAAACGCCGCAAATATCGATAACGGCTCATACACACTTTCTCAAGCTGTAGTTCAGTGCGACCACAAACGTGGTTGGCGCAGTAAGACGATAAGTTATTACGTGAGCTTGTATTGTTACCCGAGGACGACGATAATCACTTTTTTGTTCTCGTGCGGAATTGTGAGTTCAGTATGGAAAACGAGTTAGTATATTATAATCATCGGCGACGAGATGCTAAAAATAGTTAATAAAGAGGTGAATGGCAACCGAAATTTCTTGATTGAAAAGCGGTATTATAAAACATTAAAACCAAAACGGAAGATAATACGATAAGTTTTGTTTTAACAGACTCGCGACAGATTAAAAACGCTTTTTTAGATATTTTAAATCACAA
Source organism: Styela clava (assembly GCF_964204865.1). Classification (NCBI taxonomy): domain Eukaryota; kingdom Metazoa; phylum Chordata; class Ascidiacea; order Stolidobranchia; family Styelidae; genus Styela; species Styela clava. The sequence goes on along the minus strand of NC_135257.1, from coordinate 8,352,309 downwards.
ACTTTGATGTTATGTTAGGTTATCTATGAAGTTATATCATGCGAGTTTCCTAAATCGATTCAATTGTGCGCTCGATGTACCTTTTTATACATTCTGAAACTACCGATAAAGCCAAATGCGACTTTTTTCAGTCGCGATGCGATGCAATATAAGTTTATTAAACAATTTGTTATTGCGAACAAAATGCATTTGTTGTTTCTCATTTGATGTCCGCGGATTGGCGTGGTAATTCTGGTTTGTAATGATTTTATATTGTCGTAAGTCAACGCATCCGCAGGTTCCATTGAACACAATGAAGCCAATAAACAAGGCATTTGAACATGCAGGCATCGGTCAAGAATTGCGCAATTGTAAATTGTACTCATTGATATTTAAACAACGCTGAGATAACAACTCAAATTTGATAAATCTCCAGATCGCAAAAATATGATTCCAATCTATTTATAGTTGGCAGTTTGGCACTTATTTTATGTTATTTTAGAATAGTAATAGTATTCCTAATTTCATTAATCGTAATCTCGACTCAAAGACAAGTAACGATAAACACAATTAAATTATTATGACAAGACAGTTTAAATGCTCGCATCGGCCATGGATGGAAACTCGTTATCCACTGACAAAGTTTTTTTTAACGAGTGGCCTAATCGCGAATAATAGTGCCTGGTAATTTCCAATTCCAATTTTGTACTCTCCCCTCTTCCTTTTAAAAATCATGACCTCGCTTCTGCTTGTAGATCATGTCATACTTAAATCACCGCCTCGTTGCCATATTACGACCCTGCTGGTGTCAAATTCTATTAATGGTGTATTCGCTTCTTTGAACAGTTACAGAATAGTCGAGTCCGTATTTTGACAAGTAATAGAGTAGCTCGCGGAGCCCCCAGGTTCGTCTCACGGAGCCCTGGGGCTCCGTATGTAGCACTTTGAGAAACTATGTCTTACAGGACCCGATATTTAACCTAGAACTTTGCTGTTTACTTATAGTAAGACACTTTCTAGTTCATTTCGCACACTTTCCTCAGTGTTCCTCAAAAATCCCTCATTTCTTGAAAACTTAGCCGACCTTTCGTAAACCAAAGTCCTAGATAATTAAATAGAATCAAATTCTTGAAAATAAATTTTCGTGGTAACCTACCTTCAAAATAGATAGTAAATATGGAAAGTATTTTAAACAAAGTATATCAAACGAACAATAAAATCGGTGACTCAAAAGTATTTACGGTAGATATGTTTCGGATTGTGATATAACGAATCACCGATAATATGTAAAGCATCAATAAGCGTTCCTGCGGCATTGCGACAAATTTGGTTACTTCGTCCGAGTGCCCGACTTTCATTTGATGGCTTTTGACTTATTCCCACTTCCACAATGAAGAGATCGCATAAGACCATACAAAATTTAAAAATAATGCGTTCCAGGCCTGCCGAAATCAACGTTACTAATCTAAAAGAAACATTCTATTATAGCCTATGTCTAAATATTTATTTGCTACATTGTTCTATAATAAAATGAGTAGATAAATATAAGTCCTAAGAACCGTCAGAGAGATAATAAAATATTTGCGTCGTTGCATTATTTCGTTGAGAAGTCGTAAGCACTCATAACATCTGAGCATTGACAATTATTTAGAGTTGATGTCACGTTCAAATCAATCAAAGTATTCCTAATGTCATAAAGGTAGTTTTCCGATGGATATGGGGTTGGTGTGTACACTTCGATCCACTGAATCCCTGCGAGATGTTGACTATGTCATTATTTACATTGTATTTTAAAATAAGCTTAAACCATTTGGAGAACCACGGCCTCTCGTCCGGTTACCATTCCATGTCGGGTATGGGATTAGTTAGTTATTTGTCTTCGGTACCATGGACCTGATGGTGGAGGAAAGGGATTTGTTCAAAGATAATTGTTTTAAAACAATTGTTTAAAATCAAGTTGTTGTTTTTTTTGCCTGTTTTTTTTCAAAATGGATGTACTATTGGATTTTTTTGTATTAAATAGGTTGAAAGAAAATGGATGTAAAACTTGCCAAGCGCTTCTTATTTGCAATGAATCCTTCGAAACGCCGCAAATATCGATAACGGCTCATACACACTTTCTCAAGCTGTAGTTCAGTGCGACCACAAACACAAACGTGGTTGGCGCAGTAAGACGATAAGTTATTACGTGAGCTTGTATTGTTACCCGAGGACGACGATAATTACTTTTTTGTTCTCGTGCGGAAATATGAGTTCAGTGTGGAAAACGAGTTAGTATATTATAATCATCGGCGACGAGATGCTAGAAATAGTTAATAAAGAGGTGAATGGCAACCAAAATTTCTTGATTGAAAAGCGGTATTATAAAACATTAAAACCAAAACGGAAGATAATATGATAAGTTTTGTTTTAACGAACTCGCGACAGATTAAAAACGCTTTTTTAGATATTTTAAATCACAAACTTTGATGTTATGTTAGGTTATCTATGAATTTATATCATGCGAGTTACCTAAATCGATTCAATTGTACCTCTTTATCCATTCTGAAACTACCGATAAAGCCAAATGCGACATTTTTCATTCGCGATGCGATGCAATATGAGTTTATTAAACAATTTGTTATTGCGAACAAAATACATTTGTTGTTTCTCATTTGATGTCCGCGGATTGGCGTGGTAATTCTGGTTTGTAATGATTATATATTGTTGTAAGTCAACGCATCCGCAGGTTACATTGAACACAATGAAGCCAATAAACAAGGCATTTGAACATGCAGGCATCGGTCAAGGATTGCGCAATTGTAAATTGTACTCATTGATATTTAAACAACGCTGAGATAACAACTCAAATTTGATAAATCTCCAGATCGCAAAAATATGATTCCAATCTATTTATAGTTGGCAGTTTGGCACTTATTTTATGTTATTTTAGAATAGTAATAGTATTCCTCATTTCATTAATCGTAATCTCGACTCAAAGACAAGTAACGATAAACACAATTAAATTATTATGACAAGACAGTTTAAATGCTCGCATCGGCCATGGATGGAAACTCGTTATCCACTGACAAAGTTTTTTTTAACGAGTGGCCTAATCGCGAATAATAGTGCCTGGTAATTTCCAATTCCAATTTTGTACTCTCCCCTCTTCCTTTTAAAAATCATGACCTCGCTTCTGCTTGTAGATCATGTCATACTTAAATCACCGCCTCGTTGCCATATTACGACCCTGCTGGTGCCAAATTCTATTAATGGTGTATTCGCTTCTTTGAACAGTTACAGAATAGTCGAGTCCGTATTTTGACAAGTAATAGAGTAGCTCGCGGAGCCCCTAGGTTCGTCTCACGGAGCCCTGGGGCTCCGTATGGAGCACTTTGAGAAACTATGTCTTACAGGACCCGATATTTAACCTAGAACTTTGCTGTTTACTTATAGTAAGACACTTTCTAGTTCATTCGCACACTTTCCTCAGTGTTCCTCAAAAATCCCTCATTTCTTGAAAACTTAGCCGACCTTTCGTAAACCAAAGTCCTAGATAATTAAATAGAATCAAATTCTTGAAAATAAATTTTCGTGGTAACCTACCTTCAAAATAGATAGTAAATATGGAAAGTATTTTAAACAAAGTATATCAAACGAACAATAAAATCGGTGACTCAAAAGTATTTACGGTAGATATGTTTCGGATTGTGATATAACGAATCACCGATAATATGTAAAGCATCAATAAGCGTTCCTGCGGCATTGCGACAAATTTGGTTACTTCGTCCGAGTGCCCGACTTTCATTTGATGGCTTTTGACTTATTCCCACTTCCACAATGAAGAGATCGCATAAGACCATACAAAAGTTAAAAATAATGCGTTCCAGGCCTGCCGAAATCAACGTTACTATTCTAAAAGAAACATTCTATTATAGCCTATGTCTAAATATTTATTTGCTACATTGTTCTATAATAAAATGAGTAGATAAATATAAGTCCTAAGAACCGTCAGAGAGATAATAAAATATTTGCGTCGTTGCATTATTTCGTTGAGAAGTCGTAAGCACTCATAACATCTGAGCATTGACAATTATTTAGAGTTGATGTCACGTTCAAATCAATCAAAGTATTCCTAATGTCATAAAGGTAGTTTTCCGATGGATATGGGGTTGGTGTGTACACTTCGATCCACTGAATCCCTGCGAGATGTTGACTATGTCATTATTTACATTGTATTTTAAAATAAGCTTAAACCATTTGGAGAACCACGGCCTCTCGTCCGGTTACCATTCCATGTCGGGTATGGGATTAGTTAGTTATTTGTCTTCGGTACCATGGACCTGATGGTGGAGGAAAGGGATTTGTTCAAAGAGAATTGTTTTAAAACAATTGTTTAAAATCAAGTTGTTGTTTTTTTTGCCTGTTTTTTTTTTAAATGGATGTACTATTGGATTTTTTTGTATTAAATAGGTTGAAAGAAAATGGATGTAAAACTTGCCAAGCGCTTCTTATTTGCAATGAATCCTTCGAAACGCCGCAAATATCGATAACGGCTCATACACACTTTCTCAAGCTGTAGTTCAGTGCGACCACAAACGTGGTTGGCGCAGTAAGACGATAAGTTATTACGTGAGCTTGTATTGTTACCCGAGGACGACGATAATTACTTTTTTGTTCTCGTGCGGAAATATGAGTTCAGTGTGGAAAACGAGTTAGTATATTATAATCATCGGCGACGAGATGCTAGAAATAGTTAATAAAGAGGTGAATGGCAACCAAAATTTCTTGATTGAAAAGCGGTATTATAAAACATTAAAACCAAAACGGAAGATAATATGATAAGTTTTGTTTTAACGAACTCGCGACAGATTAAAAACGCTTTTTTAGATATTTTAAATCACAAACTTTGATGTTATGTTAGGTTATCTATGAATTTATATCATGCGAGTTACCTAAATCGATTCAATTGTACCTCTTTATCCATTCTGAAACTACCGATAAAGCCAAATGCGACATTTTTCATTCGCGGTGCGATGCAATATGAGTTTATTAAACAATTTGTTATTGCGAACAAAATACATTTGTTGTTTCTCATTTGATGTCCGCGGATTGGCGTGGTAATTCTGGTTTGTAATGATTATATATTGTTGTAAGTCAACGCATCCGCAGGTTACATTGAACACAATGAAGCCAATAAACAAGGCATTTGAACATGCAGGCATCGGTCAAGGATTGCGCAATTGTAAATTGTACTCATTGATATTTAAACAACGCTGAGATAACAACTCAAATTTGATAAATCTCCAGATCGCAAAAATATGATTCCAATCTATTTATAGTTGGCAGTTTGGCACTTATTTTATGTTATTTTAGAATAGTAATAGTATTCCTCATTTCATTAATCGTAATCTCGACTCAAAGACAAGTAACGATAAACACAATTAAATTATTATGACAAGACAGTTTAAATGCTCGCATCGGCCATGGATGGAAACTCGTTATCCACTGACAAAGTTTTTTTTAACGAGTGGCCTAATCGCGAATAATAGTGCCTGGTAATTTCCAATTCCAATTTTGTACTCTCCCCTCTTCCTTTTAAAAATCATGACCTCGCTTCTGCTTGTAGATCATGTCATACTTAAATCACCGCCTCGTTGCCATATTACGACCCTGCTGGTGTCAAATTCTATTAATGGTGTATTCGCTTCTTTGAACAGTTACAGAATAGTGGAGTCCGTATTTTGACAAGTAATAGAGTAGCTCGCGGAGCCCCTAGGTTCGTCTCACGGAGCCCTGGGGCTCCGTATGGAGCACTTTGAGAAACTATGTCTTACAGGACCCGATATTTAACCTAGAACTTTGCTGTTTACTTATAGTAAGACACTTTCTAGTTCATTTCGCACACTTTCCTCAGTGTTCCTCCAAAATCCCTCATTTCTTGAAAACTTAGCCGACCTTTCGTAAACCAAAGTCCTAGATAATTAAATAGAATCAAATTCTTGAAAATAAATTTTCGTGGTAACCTACCTTCAAAATAGATAGTAAATATGGAAAGTATTTTAAACAAAGTATATCAAACGAACAATAAAATCGGTGACTCAAAAGTATTTACGGTAGATATGTTTCGGAATGTGATATAACGAATCACCGATAATATGTAAAGCATCAATAAGCGTTCCTGCGGCATTGCGACAAATTTGGTTACTTCGTCCGAGTGCCCGACTTTCATTTGATGGCTTTTGACTTATTCCCACTTCCACAATGAAGAGATCGCATAAGACCATACAAAAGTTAAAAATAATGCGTTCCAGGCCTGCCGAAATCAACGTTACTATTCTAAAAGAAACATTCTATTATAGCCTATGTCTAAATATTTATTTGCTACATTGTTCTATAATAAAATGAGTAGATAATTATAAGTCCTAAGAACCGTCAGAGAGATAATAAAATTTTTGCGTCGTTGCATTATTTCGTTGAGAAGTCGTAAGCACTCATAACATCTGAGCATTGACAATTATTTAGAGTTGATGTCACGTTCAAATCAATCAAAGTATTCCTAATGTCATAAAGGTAGTTTTCCGATGGATATGGGGTTGGTGTGTACACTTCGATCCACTGAATCCCTGCGAGATGTTGACTATGTCATTATTTACATTGTATTTTAAAATAAGCTTAAACCATTTGGAGAACCACGGCCTCTCGTCCGGTTACCATTCCATGTCGGGTATGGGATTAGTTAGTTATTTGTCTTCGGTACCATGGACCTGATGGTGGAGGAAAGGGATTTGTTCAAAGAGAATTGTTTTAAAACAATTGTTTAAAATCAAGTTGTTGTTTTTTTTGCCTGTTTTTTTTCAAAATGGATGTACTATTGGATTTTTTTGTATTAAATAGGTTGAAAGAAAATGGATGTAAAACTTGCCAAGCGCTTCTTATTTGCAATGAATCCTTCGAAACGCCGCAAATATCGATAACGGCTCATACACACTTTCTCAAGCTGTAGTTCAGTGCGACCACAAACGTGGTTGGCGCAGTAAGACGATAAGTTATTACGTGAGCTTGTATTGTTACCCGAGGACGACGATAATTACTTTTTTGTTCTCGTGCGGAAATATGAGTTCAGTGTGGAAAACGAGTTAGTATATTATAATCATCGGCGACGAGATGCTAGAAATAGTTAATAAAGAGGTGAATGGCAACCAAAATTTCTTGATTGAAAAGCGGTATTATAAAACATTAAAACCAAAACGGAAGATAATATGATAAGTTTTGTTTTAACGAACTCGCGACAGATTAAAAACGCTTTTTTAGATATTTTAAATCACAAACTTTGATGTTATGTTAGGTTATCTATGAATTTATATCATGCGAGTTACCTAAATCGATTCAATTGTACCTCTTTATCCATTCTGAAACTACCGATAAAGCCAAATGCGACATTTTTCATTCGCGGTGCGATGCAATATGAGTTTATTAAACAATTTGTTATTGCGAACAAAATACATTTGTTGTTTCTCATTTGATGTCCGCGGATTGGCGTGGTAATTCTGGTTTGTAATGATTATATATTGTTGTAAGTCAACGCATCCGCAGGTTACATTGAACACAATGAAGCCAATAAACAAGGCATTTGAACATGCAGGCATCGGTCAAGGATTGCGCAATTGTAAATTGTACTCATTGATATTTAAACAACGCTGAGATAACAACTCAAATTTGATAAATCTCCAGATCGCAAAAATATGATTCCAATCTATTTATAGTTGGCAGTTTGGCACTTATTTTATGTTATTTTAGAATAGTAATAGTATTCCTAATTTCATTAATCGTAATCTCGACTCAAAGACAAGTAACGATAAACACAATTAAATTATTATGACAAGACAGTTTAAATGCTCGCATCGGCCATGGATGGAAACTCGTTATCCACTGACAAAGTTTTTTTTAACGAGTGGCCTAATCGCGAATAATAGTGCCTGGTAATTTCCAATTCCAATTTTGTACTCTCCCCTCTTCCTTTTAAAAATCATGACCTCGCTTCTGCTTGTAGATCATGTCATACTTAAATCACCGCCTCGTTGCCATATTACGACCCTGCTGGTGTCAAATTCTATTAATGGTGTATTCGCTTCTTTGAACAGTTACAGAATAGTCGAGTCCGTATTTTGACAAGTAATAGAGTAGCTCGCGGAGCCCCCAGGTTCGTCTCACGGAGCCCTGGGGCTCCGTATGTAGCACTTTGAGAAACTATGTCTTACAGGACCCGATATTTAACCTAGAACTTTGCTGTTTACTTATAGTAAGACACTTTCTAGTTCATTTCGCACACTTTCCTCAGTGTTCCTCAAAAATCCCTCATTTCTTGAAAACTTAGCCGACCTTTCGTAAACCAAAGTCCTAGATAATTAAATAGAATCAAATTCTTGAAAATAAATTTTCGTGGTAACCTACCTTCAAAATAGATAGTAAATATGGAAAGTATTTTAAACAAAGTATATCAAACGAACAATAAAATCGGTGACTCAAAAGTATTTACGGTAGATATGTTTCGGATTGTGATATAACGAATCACCGATAATATGTAAAGCATCAATAAGCGTTCCTGCGGCATTGCGACAAATTTGGTTACTTCGTCCGAGTGCCCGACTTTCATTTGATGGCTTTTGACTTATTCCCACTTCCACAATGAAGAGATCGCATAAGACCATACAAAATTTAAAAATAATGCGTTCCAGGCCTGCCGAAATCAACGTTACTAATCTAAAAGAAACATTCTATTATAGCCTATGTCTAAATATTTATTTGCTACATTGTTCTATAATAAAATGAGTAGATAAATATAAGTCCTAAGAACCGTCAGAGAGATAATAAAATATTTGCGTCGTTGCATTATTTCGTTGAGAAGTCGTAAGCACTCATAACATCTGAGCATTGACAATTATTTAGAGTTGATGTCACGTTCAAATCAATCAAAGTATTCCTAATGTCATAAAGGTAGTTTTCCGATGGATATGGGGTTGGTGTGTACACTTCGATCCACTGAATCCCTGCGAGATGTTGACTATGTCATTATTTACATTGTATTTTAAAATAAGCTTAAACCATTTGGAGAACCACGGCCTCTCGTCCGGTTACCATTCCATGTCGGGTATGGGATTAGTTAGTTATTTGTCTTCGGTACCATGGACCTGATGGTGGAGGAAAGGGATTTGTTCAAAGAGAATTGTTTTAAAACAATTGTTTAAAATCAAGTTGTTGTTTTTTTTGCCTGTTTTTTTTCAAAATGGATGTACTATTGGATTTTTTTGTATTAAATAGGTTGAAAGAAAATGGATGTAAAACTTGCCAAGCGCTTCTTATTTGCAATGAATCCTTCGAAACGCCGCAAATATCGATAACGGCTCATACACACTTTCTCAAGCTGTAGTTCAGTGCGACCACAAACGTGGTTGGCGCAGTAAGACGATAAGTTATTACGTGAGCTTGTATTGTTACCCGAGGACGACGATAATTACTTTTTTGTTCTCGTGCGGAAATATGAGTTCAGTGTGGAAAACGAGTTAGTATATTATAATCATCGGCGACGAGATGCTAGAAATAGTTAATAAAGAGGTGAATGGCAACCAAAATTTCTTGATTGAAAAGCGGTATTATAAAACATTAAAACCAAAACGGAAGATAATATGATAAGTTTTGTTTTAACGAACTCGCGACAGATTAAAAACGCTTTTTTAGATATTTTAAATCACAAACTTTGATGTTATGTTAGGTTATCTATGAATTTATATCATGCGAGTTACCTAAATCGATTCAATTGTACCTCTTTATCCATTCTGAAACTACCGATAAAGCCAAATGCGACATTTTTCATTCGCGATGCGATGCAATATGAGTTTATTAAACAATTTGTTATTGCGAACAAAATACATTTGTTGTTTCTCATTTGATGTCCGCGGATTGGCGTGGTAATTCTGGTTTGTAATGATTATATATTGTTGTAAGTCAACGCATCCGCAGGTTACATTGAACACAATGAAGCCAATAAACAAGGCATTTGAACATGCAGGCATCGGTCAAGGATTGCGCAATTGTAAATTGTACTCATTGATATTTAAACAACGCTGAGATAACAACTCAAATTTGATAAATCTCCAGATCGCAAAAATATGATTCCAATCTATTTATAGTTGGCAGTTTGGCACTTATTTTATGTTATTTTAGAATAGTAATAGTATTCCTCATTTCATTAATCGTAATCTCGACTCAAAGACAAGTAACGATAAACACAATTAAATTATTATGACAAGACAGTTTAAATGCTCGCATCGGCCATGGATGGAAACTCGTTATCCACTGACAAAGTTTTTTTTAACGAGTGGCCTAATCGCGAATAATAGTGCCTGGTAATTTCCAATTCCAATTTTGTACTCTCCCCTCTTCCTTTTAAAAATCATGACCTCGCTTCTGCTTGTAGATCATGTCATACTTAAATCACCGCCTCGTTGCCATATTACGACCCTGCTGGTGTCAAATTCTATTAATGGTGTATTCGCTTCTTTGAACAGTTACAGAATAGTCGAGTCCGTATTTTGACAAGTAATAGAGTAGCTCGCGGAGCCCCTAGGTTCGTCTCACGGAGCCCTGGGGCTCCGTATGGAGCACTTTGAGAAACTATGTCTTACAGGACCCGATATTTAACCTAGAACTTTGCTGTTTACTTATAGTAAGACACTTTCTAGTTCATTTCGCACACTTTCCTCAGTGTTCCTCAAAAATCCCTCATTTCTTGAAAACTTAGCCGACCTTTCGTAAACCAAAGTCCTAGATAATTAAATAGAATCAAATTCTTGAAAATAAATTTTCGTGGTAACCTACCTTCAAAATAGATAGTAAATATGGAAAGTATTTTAAACAAAGTATATCAAACGAACAATAAAATCGGTGACTCAAAAGTATTTACGGTAGATATGTTTCGGATTGTGATATAACGAATCACCGATAATATGTAAAGCATCAATAAGCGTTCCTGCGGCATTGCGACAAATTTGGTTACTTCGTCCGAGTGCCCGACTTTCATTTGATGGCTTTTGACTTATTCCCACTTCCACAATGAAGAGATCGCATAAGACCATACAAAAGTTAAAAATAATGCGTTCCAGGCCTGCCGAAATCAACGTTACTATTCTAAAAGAAACATTCTATTATAGCCTATGTCTAAATATTTATTTGCTACATTGTTCTATAATAAAATGAGTAGATAAATATAAGTCCTAAGAACCGTCAGAGAGATAATAAAATATTTGCGTCGTTGCATTATTTCGTTGAGAAGTCGTAAGCACTCATAACATCTGAGCATTGACAATTATTTAGAGTTGATGTCACGTTCAAATCAATCAAAGTATTCCTAATGTCATAAAGGTAGTTTTCCGATGGATATGGGGTTGGTGTGTACACTTCGATCCACTGAATCCCTGCGAGATGTTGACTATGTCATTATTTACATTGTATTTTAAAATAAGCTTAAACCATTTGGAGAACCACGGCCTCTCGTCCGGTTACCATTCCATGTCGGGTATGGGATTAGTTAGTTATTTGTCTTCGGTACCATGGACCTGATGGTGGAGGAAAGGGATTTGTTCAAAGAGAATTGTTTTAAAACAATTGTTTAAAATCAAGTTGTAGTTTTTTTTGCCTGTTTTTTTTTTAAATGGATGTACTATTGGATTTTTTTGTATTAAATAGGTTGAAAGAAAATGGATGTAAAACTTGCCAAGCGCTTCTTATTTGCAATGAATCCTTCGAAACGCCGCAAATATCGATAACGGCTCATACACACTTTCTCAAGCTGTAGTTCAGTGCGACCACAAACGTGGTTGGCGCAGTAAGACGATAAGTTATTACGTGAGCTTGTATTGTTACCCGAGGACGACGATAATTACTTTTTTGTTCTCGTGCGGAAATATGAGTTCAGTGTGGAAAACGAGTTAGTATATTATAATCATCGGCGACGAGATGCTAGAAATAGTTAATAAAGAGGTGAATGGCAACCAAAATTTCTTGATTGAAAAGCGGTATTATAAAACATTAAAACCAAAACGGAAGATAATATGATAAGTTTTGTTTTAACGAACTCGCGACAGATTAAAAACGCTTTTTTAGATATTTTAAATCACAAACTTTGATGTTATGTTAGGTTATCTATGAATTTATATCATGCGAGTTACCTAAATCGATTCAATTGTACCTCTTTATCCATTCTGAAACTACCGATAAAGCCAAATGCGACATTTTTCATTCGCGGTGCGATGCAATATGAGTTTATTAAACAATTTGTTATTGCGAACAAAATACATTTGTTGTTTCTCATTTGATGTCCGCGGATTGGCGTGGTAATTCTGGTTTGTAATGATTATATATTGTTGTAAGTCAACGCATCCGCAGGTTACATTGAACACAATGAAGCCAATAAACAAGGCATTTGAACATGCAGGCATCGGTCAAGGATTGCGCAATTGTAAATTGTACTCATTGATATTTAAACAACGCTGAGATAACAACTCAAATTTGATAAATCTCCAGATCGCAAAAATATGATTCCAATCTATTTATAGTTGGCAGTTTGGCACTTATTTTATGTTATTTTAGAATAGTAATAGTATTCCTCATTTCATTAATCGTAATCTCGACTCAAAGACAAGTAACGATAAACACAATTAAATTATTATGACAAGACAGTTTAAATGCTCGCATCGGCCATGGATGGAAACTCGTTATCCACTGACAAAGTTTTTTTTAACGAGTGGCCTAATCGCGAATAATAGTGCCTGGTAATTTCCAATTCCAATTTTGTACTCTCCCCTCTTCCTTTTAAAAATCATGACCTCGCTTCTGCTTGTAGATCATGTCATACTTAAATCACCGCCTCGTTGCCATATTACGACCCTGCTGGTGTCAAATTCTATTAATGGTGTATTCGCTTCTTTGAACAGTTACAGAATAGTCGAGTCCGTATTTTGACAAGTAATAGAGTAGCTCGCGGAGCCCCTAGGTTCGTCTCACGGAGCCCTGGGGCTCCGTATGGAGCACTTTGAGAAACTATGTCTTACAGGACCCGATATTTAACCTAGAACTTTGCTGTTTACTTATAGTAAGACACTTTCTAGTTCATTTCGCACACTTTCCTCAGTGTTCCTCAAAAATCCCTCATTTCTTGAAAACTTAGCCGACCTTTCGTAAACCAAAGTCCTAGATAATTAAATAGAATCAAATTCTTGAAAATAAATTTTCGTGGTAACCTACCTTCAAAATAGATAGTAAATATGGAAAGTATTTTAAACAAAGTATATCAAACGAACAATAAAATCGGTGACTCAAAAGTATTTACGGTAGATATGTTTCGGATTGTGATATAACGAATCACCGATAATATGTAAAGCATCAATAAGCGTTCCTGCGGCATTGCGACAAATTTGGTTACTTCGTCCGAGTGCCCGACTTTCATTTGATGGCTTTTGACTTATTCCCACTTCCACAATGAAGAGATCGCATAAGACCATACAAAAGTTAAAAATAATGCGTTCCAGGCCTGCCGAAATCAACGTTACTATTCTAAAAGAAACATTCTATTATAGCCTATGTCTAAATATTTATTTGCTACATTGTTCTATAATAAAATGAGTAGATAATTATAAGTCCTAAGAACCGTCAGAGAGATAATAAAATTTTTGCGTCGTTGCATTATTTCGTTGAGAAGTCGTAAGCACTCATAACATCTGAGCATTGACAATTATTTAGAGTTGATGTCACGTTCAAATCAATCAAAGTATTCCTAATGTCATAAAGGTAGTTTTCCGATGGATATGGGGTTGGTGTGTACACTTCGATCCACTGAATCCCTGCGAGATGTTGACTATGTCATTATTTACATTGTATTTTAAAATAAGCTTAAACCATTTGGAGAACCACGGCCTCTCGTCCGGTTACCATTCCATGTCGGGTATGGGATTAGTTAGTTATTTGTCCTCGGTACCATGGACCTGATGGTGGAGGAAAGGGATTTGTTCAAAGAGAATTGTTTTAAAACAATTGTTTAAAATCAAGTTGTTGTTTTTTTTGCCTGTTTTTTTTCAAAATGGATGTACTATTGGATTTTTTTGTATTAAATAGGTTGAAAGAAAATGGATGTAAAACTTGCCAAGCGCTTCTTATTTGCAATGAATCCTTCGAAACGCCGCAAATATCGATAACGGCTCATACACACTTTCTCAAGCTGTAGTTCAGTGCGACCACAAACGTGGTTGGCGCAGTAAGACGATAAATTATTACGTGAGCTTGTATTGTTACCCGAGGACGACGATAATTACTTTTTTGTTCTCGTGCGGAAATATGAGTTCAGTGTGGAAAACGAGTTAGTATATTATAATCATCGGCGACGAGATGCTAGAAATAGTTAATAAAGAGGTGAATGGCAACCAAAATTTCTTGATTGAAAAGCGGTATTATAAAACATTAAAACCAAAACGGAAGATAATATGATAAGTTTTGTTTTAACGAACTCGCGACAGATTAAAAACGCTTTTTTAGATATTTTAAATCACAAACTTTGATGTTATGTTAGGTTATCTATGAATTTATATCCTGCGAGTTACCTAAATCGATTCAATTGTGCCTCTTTATCCACTCTGAAACTACCGATAAAGCCAAATGCGACATTTTTCATTCGCGATGCGATGCAATATGAGTTTATTAAACAATTTGTTATTGCGAACAAAATACATTTGTTGTTTCTCATTTGATGTCCGCGGATTGGCGTGGTAATTCTGGTTTGTAATGATTATATATTGTTGTAAGTCAACGCATCCGCAGGTTACATTGAACACAATGAAGCCAATAAACAAGGCATTTGAACATGCAGGCATCGGTCAAGGATTGCGCAATTGTAAATTGTACTCATTGATATTTAAACAACGCTGAGATAACAACTCAAATTTGATAAATCTCCAGATCGCAAAAATATGATTCCAATCTATTTATAGTTGGCAGTTTGGCACTTATTTTATGTTATTTTAGAATAGTAATAGTATTCCTCATTTCATTAATCGTAATCTCGACTCAAAGACAAGTAACGATAAACACAATTAAATTATTATGACAAGACAGTTTAAATGCTCGCATCGGCCATGGATGGAAACTCGTTATCCACTGACAAAGTTTTTTTTAACGAGTGGCCTAATCGCGAATAATAGTGCCTGGTAATTTCCAATTCCAATTTTGTACTCTCCCCTCTTCCTTTTAAAAATCATGACCTCGCTTCTGCTTGTAGATCATGTCATACTTAAATCACCGCCTCGTTGCCATATTACGACCCTGCTGGTGTCAAATTCTATTAATGGTGTATTCGCTTCTTTGAACAGTTACAGAATAGTCGAGTCCGTATTTTGACAAGTAATAGAGTAGCTCGCGGAGCCCCTAGGTTCGTCTCACGGAGCCCTGGGGCTCCGTATGGAGCACTTTGAGAAACTATGTCTTACAGGACCCGATATTTAACCTAGAACTTTGCTGTTTACTTATAGTAAGACACTTTCTAGTTCATTTCGCACACTTTCCTCAGTGTTCCTCAAAAATCCCTCATTTCTTGAAAACTTAGCCGACCTTTCGTAAACCAAAGTCCTAGATAATTAAATAGAATCAAATTCTTGAAAATAAATTTTCGTGGTAACCTACCTTCAAAATAGATAGTAAATATGGAAAGTATTTTAAACAAAGTATATCAAACGAACAATAAAATCGGTGACTCAAAAGTATTTACGGTAGATATGTTTCGGATTGTGATATAACGAATCACCGATAATATGTAAAGCATCAATAAGCGTTCCTGCGGCATTGCGACAAATTTGGTTACTTCGTCCGAGTGCCCGACTTTCATTTGATGGCTTTTGACTTATTCCCACTTCCACAATGAAGAGATCGCATAAGACCATACAAAAGTTAAAAATAATGCGTTCCAGGCCTGCCGAAATCAACGTTACTATTCTAAAAGAAACATTCTATTATAGCCTATGTCTAAATATTTATTTGCTACATTGTTCTATAATAAAATGAGTAGATAATTATAAGTCCTAAGAACCGTCAGAGAGATAATAAAATATTTGCGTCGTTGCATTATTTCGTTGAGAAGTCGTAAGCACTCATAACATCTGAGCATTGACAATTATTTAGAGTTGATGTCACGTTCAAATCAATCAAAGTATTCCTAATGTCATAAAGGTAGTTTTCCGATGGATATGGGGTTGGTGTGTACACTTCGATCCACTGAATCCCTGCGAGATGTTGACTATGTCATTATTTACATTGTATTTTAAAATAAGCTTAAACCATTTGGAGAACCACGGCCTCTCGTCCGGTTACCATTCCATGTCAGGTATGGGATTAGTTAGTTATTTGTCTTCGGTACCATGGACCTGATGGTGGAGGAAAGGGATTTGTTCAAAGAGAATTGTTTTAAAACAATTGTTTAAAATCAAGTTGTTGTTTTTTTTGCCTGTTTTTTTTCAAAATGGATGTACTATTGGGTTTTTTTGTATTAAATAGGTTGAAAGAAAATGGATGTAAAACTTGCCAAGCGCTTCTTATTTGCAATGAATCCTTCGAAACGCCGCAAATATCGATAACGGCTCATACACACTTTCTCAAGCTGTAGTTCAGTGCGACCACAAACGTGGTTGGCGCAGTAAGACGATAAGTTATTACATGAGCTTGTATTGTTACCCGAGGACGACGATAATTACTTTTTTGTTCTCGTGCGGAAATATGAGTTCAGTGTGGAAAACGAGTTAGTATATTATAATCATCGGCGACGAGATGCTAGAAATAGTTAATAAAGAGGTGAATGGCAACCAAAATTTCTTGATTGAAAAGCGGTATTATAAAACATTAAAACCAAAACGGAAGATAACATGATAAGTTTTGTTTTAACGAACTCGCCACAGATTAAAAACGCTTTTTTAGATATTTTAAATCACAAACTTTGATGTTATGTTAGGTTATCTATGAATTTATATCATGCGAGTTACCTAAATCGATTCAATTGTACCTCTTTATCCATTCTGAAACTACCGATAAAGCCAAATGCGACATTTTTCATTCGCGATGCGATGCAATATGAGTTTATTAAACAATTTGTTATTGCGAACAAAATACATTTGTTGTTTCTCATTTGATGTCCGCAGATTGGCGTGGTAATTCTGGTTTGTAATGATTATATATTGTTGTAAGTCAACGCATCCGCAGGTTACATTGAACACAATGAAGCCAATAAACAAGGCATTTGAACATGCAGGCATCGGTCAAGGATTGCGCAATTGTAAATTGTACTCATTGATATTTAAACAACGCTGAGATAACAACTCAAATTTGATAAATCTCCAGATCGCAAAAATATGATTCCAATCTATTTATAGTTGGCAGTTTGGCACTTATTTTATGTTATTTTAGAATAGTAATAGTATTCCTCATTTCATTAATCGTAATCTCGACTCAAAGACAAGTAACGATAAACACAATTAAATTATTATGACAAGACAGTTTAAATGCTCGCATCGGCCATGGATGGAAACTCGTTATCCACTGACAAAGTTTTTTTTAACGAGTGGCCTAATCGCGAATAATAGTGCCTGGTAATTTCCAATTCCAATTTTGTACTCTCCCCTCTTCCTTTTAAAAATCATGACCTCGCTTCTGCTTGTAGATCATGTCATACTTAAATCACCGCCTCGTTGCCATATTACGACCCTGCTGGTGTCAAATTCTATTAATGGTGTATTCGCTTCTTTGAACAGTTACAGAATAGTCGAGTCCGTATTTTGACAAGTAATAGAGTAGCTCGCGGAGCCCCTAGGTTCGTCTCACGGAGCCCTGGGGCTCCGTATGGAGCACTTTGAGAAACTATGTCTTACAGGACCCGATATTTAACCTAGAACTTTGCTGTTTACTTATAGTAAGACACTTTCTAGTTCATTTCGCACACTTTCCTCAGTGTTCCTCAAAAATCCCTCATTTCTTGAAAACTTAGCCGACCTTTCGTAAACCAAAGTCCTAGATAATTAAATAGAATCAAATTCTTGAAAATAAATTTTCGTGGTAACCTACCTTCAAAATAGATAGTAAATATGGAAAGTATTTTAAACAAAGTATATCAAACGAACAATAAAATCGGTGACTCAAAAGTATTTACGGTAGATATGTTTCGGATTGTGATATAACGAATCACCGATAATATGTAAAGCATCAATAAGCGTTCCTGCGGCATTGCGACAAATTTGGTTACTTCGTCCGAGTGCCCGACTTTCATTTGATGGCTTTTGACTTATTCCCACTTCCACAATGAAGAGATCGCATAAGACCATACAAAAGTTAAAAATAATGCGTTCCAGGCCTGCCGAAATCAACGTTACTATTCTAAAAGAAACATTCTATTATAGCCTATGTCTAAATATTTATTTGCTACATTGTTCTATAATAAAATGAGTAGATAATTATAAGTCCTAAGAACCGTCAGAGAGATAATAAAATATTTGCGTCGTTGCATTATTTCGTTGAGAAGTCGTAAGCACTCATAACATCTGAGCATTGACAATTATTTAGAGTTGATGTCACGTTCAAATCAATCAAAGTATTCCTAATGTCATAAAGGTAGTTTTCCGATGGATATGGGGTTGGTGTGTACACTTCGATCCACTGAATCCCTGCGAGATGTTGACTATGTCATTATTTACATTGTATTTTAAAATAAGCTTAAACCATTTGGAGAACCACGGCCTCTCGTCCGGTTACCATTCCATGTCAGGTATGGGATTAGTTAGTTATTTGTCTTCGGTACCATGGACCTGATGGTGGAGGAAAGGGATTTGTTCAAAGAGAATTGTTTTAAAACAATTGTTTAAAATCAAGTTGTTGTTTTTTTTGCCTGTTTTTTTTCAAAATGGATGTACTATTGGATTTTTTTGTATTAAATAGGTTGAAAGAAAATGGATGTAAAACTTGCCAAGCGCTTCTTATTTGCAATGAATCCTTCGAAACGCCGCAAATATCGATAACGGCTCATACACACTTTCTCAAGCTGTAGTTCAGTGCGACCACAAACGTGGTTGGCGCAGTAAGACGATAAGTTATTACGTGAGCTTGTATTGTTACCCGAGGACGACGATAATTACTTTTTTGTTCTCGTGCGGAAATATGAGTTCAGTGTGGAAAACGAGTTAGTATATTATAATCATCGGCGACGAGATGCTAGAAATAGTTAATAAAGAGGTGAATGGCAACCAAAATTTCTTGATTGAAAAGCGGTATTATAAAACATTAAAACCAAAACGGAAGATAATATGATAAGTTTTGTTTTAACGAACTCGCCACAGATTAAAAACGCTTTTTTAGATATTTTAAATCACAAACTTTGATGTTATGTTAGGTTATCTATGAATTTATATCATGCGAGTTACCTAAATCGATTCAATTGTACCTCTTTATCCATTCTGAAACTACCGATAAAGCCAAATGCGACATTTTTCATTCGCGATGCGATGCAATATGAGTTTATTAAACAATTTGTTATTGCGAACAAAATACATTTGTTGTTTCTCATTTGATGTCCGCAGATTGGCGTGGTAATTCTGGTTTGTAATGATTATATATTGTTGTAAGTCAACGCATCCGCAGGTTACATTGAACACAATGAAGCCAATAAACAAGGCATTTGAACATGCAGGCATCGGTCAAGGATTGCGCAATTGTAAATTGTACTCATTGATATTTAAACAACGCTGAGATAACAACTCAAATTTGATAAATCTCCAGATCGCAAAAATATGATTCCAATCTATTTATAGTTGGCAGTTTGGCACTTATTTTATGTTATTTTAGAATAGTAATAGTATTCCTCATTTCATTAATCGTAATCTCGACTCAAAGACAAGTAACGATAAACACAATTAAATTATTATGACAAGACAGTTTAAATGCTCGCATCGGCCATGGATGGAAACTCGTTATCCACTGACAAAGTTTTTTTTAACGAGTGGCCTAATCGCGAATAATAGTGCCTGGTAATTTCCAATTCCAATTTTGTACTCTCCCCTCTTCCTTTTAAAAATCATGACCTCGCTTCTGCTTGTAGATCATGTCATACTTAAATCACCGCCTCGTTGCCATATTACGACCCTGCTGGTGTCAAATTCTATTAATGGTGTATTCGCTTCTTTGAACAGTTACAGAATAGTCGAGTCCGTATTTTGACAAGTAATAGAGTAGCTCGCGGAGCCCCTAGGTTCGTCTCACGGAGCCCTGGGGCTCCGTATGGAGCACTTTGAGAAACTATGTCTTACAGGACCCGATATTTAACCTAGAACTTTGCTGTTTACTTATAGTAAGACACTTTCTAGTTCATTTCGCACACTTTCCTCAGTGTTCCTCAAAAATCCCTCATTTCTTGAAAACTTAGCCGACCTTTCGTAAACCAAAGTCCTAGATAATTAAATAGAATCAAATTCTTGAAAATAAATTTTCGTGGTAACCTACCTTCAAAATAGATAGTAAATATGGAAAGTATTTTAAACAAAGTATATCAAACGAACAATAAAATCGGTGACTCAAAAGTATTTACGGTAGATATGTTTCGGATTGTTATATAACGAATCACCGATAATATGTAAAGCATCAATAAGCGTTCCTGCGGCATTGCGACAAATTTGGTTACTTCGTCCGAGTGCCCGACTTTCATTTGATGGCTTTTGACTTATTCCCACTTCCACAATGAAGAGATCGCATAAGACCATACAAAAGTTAAAAATAATGCGTTCCAGGCCTGCCGAAATCAACGTTACTATTCTAAAAGAAACATTCTATTATAGCCTATGTCTAAATATTTATTTGCTACATTGTTCTATAATAAAATGAGTAGATAATTATAAGTCCTAAGAACCGTCAGAGAGATAATAAAATATTTGCGTCGTTGCATTATTTCGTTGAGAAGTCGTAAGCACTCATAACATCTGAGCATTGACAATTATTTAGAGTTGATGTCACGTTCAAATCAATCAAAGTATTCCTAATGTCATAAAGGTAGTTTTCCGATGGATATGGGGTTGGTGTGTACACTTCGATCCACTGAATCCCTGCGAGATGTTGACTATGTCATTATTTACATTGTATTTTAAAATAAGCTTAAACCATTTGGAGAACCACGGCCTCTCGTCCGGTTACCATTCCATGTCAGGTATGGGATTAGTTAGTTATTTGTCTTCGGTACCATGGACCTGATGGTGGAGGAAAGGGATTTGTTCAAAGAGAATTGTTTTAAAACAATTGTTTAAAATCAAGTTGTTGTTTTTTTTGCCTGTTTTTTTTCAAAATGGATGTACTATTGGATTTTTTTGTATTAAATAGGTTGAAAGAAAATGGATGTAAAACTTGCCAAGCGCTTCTTATTTGCAATGAATCCTTCGAAACGCCGCAAATATCGATAACGGCTCATACACACTTTCTCAAGCTGTAGTTCAGTGCGACCACAAACGTGGTTGGCGCAGTAAGACGATAAGTTATTACGTGAGCTTGTATTGTTACCCGAGGACGACGATAATTACTTTTTTGTTCTCGTGCGGAAATATGAGTTCAGTGTGGAAAACGAGTTAGTATATTATAATCATCGGCGACGAGATGCTAGAAATAGTTAATAAAGAGGTGAATGGCAACCAAAATTTCTTGATTGAAAAGCGGTATTATAAAACATTAAAACCAAAACGGAAGATAATATGATAAGTTTTGTTTTAACGAACTCGCCACAGATTAAAAACGCTTTTTTAGATATTTTAAATCACAAACTTTGATGTTATGTTAGGTTATCTATGAATTTATATCATGCGAGTTACCTAAATCGATTCAATTGTACCTCTTTATCCATTCTGAAACTACCGATAAAGCCAAATGCGACATTTTTCATTCGCGATGCGATGCAATATGAGTTTATTAAACAATTTGTTATTGCGAACAAAATACATTTGTTGTTTCTCATTTGATGTCCGCAGATTGGCGTGGTAATTCTGGTTTGTAATGATTATATATTGTTGTAAGTCAACGCATCCGCAGGTTACATTGAACACAATGAAGCCAATAAACAAGGCATTTGAACATGCAGGCATCGGTCAAGGATTGCGCAATTGTAAATTGTACTCATTGATATTTAAACAACGCTGAGATAACAACTCAAATTTGATAAATCTCCAGATCGCAAAAATATGATTCCAATCTATTTATAGTTGGCAGTTTGGCACTTATTTTATGTTATTTTAGAATAGTAATAGTATTCCTCATTTCATTAATCGTAATCTCGACTCAAAGACAAGTAACGATAAACACAATTAAATTATTATGACAAGACAGTTTAAATGCTCGCATCGGCCATGGATGGAAACTCGTTATCCACTGACAAAGTTTTTTTTAACGAGTGGCCTAATCGCGAATAATAGTGCCTGGTAATTTCCAATTCCAATTTTGTACTCTCCCCTCTTCCTTTTAAAAATCATGACCTCGCTTCTGCTTGTAGATCATGTCATACTTAAATCACCGCCTCGTTGCCATATTACGACCCTGCTGGTGTCAAATTCTATTAATGGTGTATTCGCTTCTTTGAACAGTTACAGAATAGTGGAGTCCGTATTTTGACAAGTAATAGAGTAGCTCGCGGAGCCCCTAGGTTCGTCTCACGGAGCCCTGGGGCTCCGTATGGAGCACTTTGAGAAACTATGTCTTACAGGACCCGATATTTAACCTAGAACTTTGCTGTTTACTTATAGTAAGACACTTTCTAGTTCATTTCGCACACTTTCCTCAGTGTTCCTCAAAAATCCCTCATTTCTTGAAAACTTAGCCGACCTTTCGTAAACCAAAGTCCTAGATAATTAAATAGAATCAAATTCTTGAAAATAAATTTTCGTGGTAACCTACCTTCAAAATAGATAGTAAATATGGAAAGTATTTTAAACAAAGTATATCAAACGAACAATAAAATCGGTGACTCAGATATGTTTCGGAATGTGATATAACGAATCACCGATAATATGTAAAGCATCAATAAGCGTTCCTGCGGCATTGCGACAAATTTGGTTACTTCGTCCGAGTGCCCGACTTTCATTTGATGGCTTTTGACTTATTCCCACTTCCACAATGAAGAGATCGCATAAGACCATACAAAAGTTAAAAATAATGCGTTCCAGGCCTGCCGAAATCAACGTTACTATTCTAAAAGAAACATTCTATTATAGCCTATGTCTAAATATTTATTTGCTACATTGTTCTATAATAAAATGAGTAGATAATTATAAGTCCTAAGAACCGTCAGAGAGATAATAAAATTTTTGCGTCGTTGCATTATTTCGTTGAGAAGTCGTAAGCACTCATAACATCTGAGCATTGACAATTATTTAGAGTTGATGTCACGTTCAAATCAATCAAAGTATTCCTAATGTCATAAAGGTAGTTTTCCGATGGATATGGGGTTGGTGTGTACACTTCGATCCACTGAATCCCTGCGAGATGTTGACTATGTCATTATTTACATTGTATTTTAAAATAAGCTTAAACCATTTGGAGAACCACGGCCTCTCGTCCGGTTACCATTCCATGTCGGGTATGGGATTAGTTAGTTATTTGTCTTCGGTACCATGGACCTGATGGTGGAGGAAAGGGATTTGTTCAAAGAGAATTGTTTTAAAACAATTGTTTAAAATCAAGTTGTTGTTTTTTTTGCCTGTTTTTTTTCAAAATGGATGTACTATTGGATTTTTTTGTATTAAATAGGTTGAAAGAAAATGGATGTAAAACTTGCCAAGCGCTTCTTATTTGCAATGAATCCTTCGAAACGCCGCAAATATCGATAACGGCTCATACACACTTTCTCAAGCTGTAGTTCAGTGCGACCACAAACGTGGTTGGCGCAGTAAGACGATAAGTTATTACGTGAGCTTGTATTGTTACCCGAGGACGACGATAATTATTTTTTGTTCTCGTGCGGAAATATGAGTTCAGTGGGGAAAACGAGTTAGTATATTATAATCATCGGCGACGAGATGCTAGAAATAGTTAATAAAGAGGTGAATGGCAACCAAAATTTCTTGATTGAAAAGCGGTATTATAAAACATTAAAACCAAAACGGAAGATAATATGATAAGTTTTGTTTTAACGAACTCGCGACAGATTAAAAACGCTTTTTTAGATATTTTAAATCACAAACTTTGATGTTATGTTAGGTTATCTATGAATTTATATCATGCGAGTTACCTAAATCGATTCAATTGTACCTCTTTATCCATTCTGAAACTACCGATAAAGCCAAATGCGACATTTTTCATTTGCGATGCGATGCAATATGAGTTTATTAAACAATTTGTTATTGCGAACAAAATACATTTGTTGTTTCTCATTTGATGTCCGCGGATTGGCGTGGTAATTCTGGTTTGTAATGATTATATATTGTTGTAAGTCAGCGCATCCGCAGGTTATATTGAACACAATGAAGCCAATAAACAAGGCATTTGAACATGCAGGCATCGGTCAAGGATTGCGCAATTGTAAATTGTACTCATTGATATTTAAACAACGCTGAGATAACAACTCAAATTTGATAAATCTCCAGATCGCAAAAATATGATTCCAATCTATTTATAGTTGGCAGTTTGGCACTTATTTTATGTTATTTTAGAATAGTAATAGTATTCCTCATTTCATTAATCGTAATCTCGACTCAAAGACAAGTAACGATAAACACAATTAAATTATTATGACAAGACAGTTTAAATGCTCGCATCGGCCATGGATGGAAACTCGTTATCCACTGACAAAGTTTTTTTTAACGAGTGGCCTAATCGCGAATAATAGTGCCTGGTAATTTCCAATTCCAATTTTGTACTCTCCCCTCTTCCTTTTAAAAATCATGACCTCGCTTCTGCTTGTAGATCATGTCATACTTAAATCACCGCCTCGTTGCCATATTACGACCCTGCTGGTGTCAAATTCTATTAATGGTGTATTCGCTTCTTTGAACAGTTACAGAATAGTCGAGTCCGTATTTTGACAAGTAATAGAGTAGCTCGCGGAGCCCCTAGGTTCGTCTCACGGAGCCCTGGGGCTCCGTATGGAGCACTTTGAGAAACTATGTCTTACAGGACCCGATATTTAACCTAGAACTTTGCTGTTTACTTATAGTAAGACACTTTCTAGTTCATTTCGCACACTTTCCTCAGTGTTCCTCAAAAATCCCTCATTTCTTGAAAACTTAGCCGACCTTTCGTAAACCAAAGTCCTAGATAATTAAATAGAATCAAATTCTTGAAAATAAATTTTCGTGGTAACCTACCTTCAAAATAGATAGTAAATATGGAAAGTATTTTAAACAAAGTATATCAAACGAACAATAAAATCGGTGACTCAAAAGTATTTACGGTAGATATGTTTCGGATTGTGATATAACGAATCACCGATAATATGTAAAGCATCAATAAGCGTTCCTGCGGCATTGCGACAAATTTGGTTACTTCGTCCGAGTGCCCGACTTTCATTTGATGGCTTTTGACTTATTCCCACTTCCACAATGAAGAGATCGCATAAGACCATACAAAAGTTAAAAATAATGCGTTCCAGGCCTGCCGAAATCAACGTTACTATTCTAAAAGAAACATTCTATTATAGCCTATGTCTAAATATTTATTTGCTACATTGTTCTATAATAAAATGAGTAGATAATTATAAGTCCTAAGAACCGTCAGAGAGATAATAAAATTTTTGCGTCGTTGCATTATTTCGTTGAGAAGTCGTAAGCACTCATAACATCTGAGCATTGACAATTATTTAGAGTTGATGTCACGTTCAAATCAATCAAAGTATTCCTAATGTCATAAAGGTAGTTTTCCGATGGATATGGGGTTGGTGTGTACACTTCGATCCACTGAATCCCTGCGAGATGTTGACTATGTCATTATTTACATTGTATTTTAAAATAAGCTTAAACCATTTGGAGAACCACGGCCTCTCGTCCGGTTACCATTCCATGTCGGGTATGGGATTAGTTAGTTATTTGTCTTCGGTACCATGGACCTGATGGTGGAGGAAAGGGATTTGTTCAAAGAGAATTGTTTTAAAACAATTGTTTAAAATCAAGTTGTTGTTTTTTTTGCCTGTTTTTTTTCAAAATGGATGTACTATTGGATTTTTTTGTATTAAATAGGTTGAAAGAAAATGGATGTAAAACTTGCCAAACGCTTCTTATTTGCAATGAATCCTTCGAAACGCCGCAAATATCGATAACGGCTCATACACACTTTCTCAAGCTGTAGTTCAGTGCGACCACAAACGTGGTTGGCGCAGTAAGACGATAAATTATTACGTGAGCTTGTATTGTTACCCGAGGACGACGATAATTACTTTTTTGTTCTCGTGCGGAAATATGAGTTCAGTGTGGAAAACGAGTTAGTATATTATAATCATCGGCGACGAGATGCTAGAAATAGTTAATAAAGAGGTGAATGGCAACCAAAATTTCTTGATTGAAAAGCGGTATTATAAAACATTAAAACCAAAACGGAAGATAATATGATAAGTTTTGTTTTAACGAACTCGCGACAGATTAAAAACGCTTTTTTAGATATTTTAAATCACAAACTTTGATGTTATGTTAGGTTATCTATGAATTTATATCCTGCGAGTTACCTAAATCGATTCAATTGTGCCTCTTTATCCACTCTGAAACTACCGATAAAGCCAAATGCGACATTTTTCATTCGCGATGCGATGCAATATGAGTTTATTAAACAATTTGTTATTGCGAACAAAATACATTTGTTGTTTCTCATTTGATGTCCGCGGATTGGCGTGGTAATTCTGGTTTGTAATGATTATATATTGTTGTAAGTCAACGCATCCGCAGGTTACATTGAACACAATGAAGCCAATAAACAAGGCATTTGAACATGCAGGCATCGGTCAAGGATTGCGCAATTGTAAATTGTACTCATTGATATTTAAACAACGCTGAGATAACAACTCAAATTTGATAAATCTCCAGATCGCAAAAATATGATTCCAATCTATTTATAGTTGGCAGTTTGGCACTTATTTTATGTTATTTTAGAATAGTAATAGTATTCCTCATTTCATTAATCGTAATCTCGACTCAAAGACAAGTAACGATAAACACAATTAAATTATTATGACAAGACAGTTTAAATGCTCGCATCGGCCATGGATGGAAACTCGTTATCCACTGACAAAGTTTTTTTTAACGAGTGGCCTAATCGCGAATAATAGTGCCTGGTAATTTCCAATTCCAATTTTGTACTCTCCCCTCTTCCTTTTAAAAATCATGACCTCGCTTCTGCTTGTAGATCATGTCATACTTAAATCACCGCCTCGTTGCCATATTACGACCCTGCTGGTGTCAAATTCTATTAATGGTGTATTCGCTTCTTTGAACAGTTACAGAATAGTCGAGTCCGTATTTTGACAAGTAATAGAGTAGCTCGCGGAGCCCCTAGGTTCGTCTCACGGAGCCCTGGGGCTCCGTATGGAGCACTTTGAGAAACTATGTCTTACAGGACCCGATATTTAACCTAGAACTTTGCTGTTTACTTATAGTAAGACACTTTCTAGTTCATTTCGCACACTTTCCTCAGTGTTCCTCAAAAATCCCTCATTTCTTGAAAACTTAGCCGACCTTTCGTAAACCAAAGTCCTAGATAATTAAATAGAATCAAATTCTTGAAAATAAATTTTCGTGGTAACCTACCTTCAAAATAGATAGTAAATATGGAAAGTATTTTAAACAAAGTATATCAAACGAACAATAAAATCGGTGACTCAAAAGTATTTACGGTAGATATGTTTCGGATTGTGATATAACGAATCACCGATAATATGTAAAGCATCAATAAGCGTTCCTGCGGCATTGCGACAAATTTGGTTACTTCGTCCGAGTGCCCGACTTTCATTTGATGGCTTTTGACTTATTCCCACTTCCACAATGAAGAGATCGCATAAGACCATACAAAAGTTAAAAATAATGCGTTCCAGGCCTGCCGAAATCAACGTTACTATTCTAAAAGAAACATTCTATTATAGCCTATGTCTAAATATTTATTTGCTACATTGTTCTATAATAAAATGAGTAGATAATTATAAGTCCTAAGAACCGTCAGAGAGATAATAAAATATTTGCGTCGTTGCATTATTTCGTTGAGAAGTCGTAAGCACTCATAACATCTGAGCATTGACAATTATTTAGAGTTGATGTCACGTTCAAATCAATCAAAGTATTCCTAATGTCATAAAGGTAGTTTTCCGATGGATATGGGGTTGGTGTGTACACTTCGATCCACTGAATCCCTGCGAGATGTTGACTATGTCATTATTTACATTGTATTTTAAAATAAGCTTAAACCATTTGGAGAACCACGGCCTCTCGTCCGGTTACCATTCCATGTCAGGTATGGGAT
Source organism: Styela clava (assembly GCF_964204865.1). Classification (NCBI taxonomy): domain Eukaryota; kingdom Metazoa; phylum Chordata; class Ascidiacea; order Stolidobranchia; family Styelidae; genus Styela; species Styela clava. Next base: position 8,323,815 of record NC_135257.1, on the reverse strand, counting down.
TAGTTAGTTATTTGTCTTCGGTACCATGGACCTGATGGTGGAGGAAAGGGATTTGTTCAAAGAGAATTGTTTTAAAACAATTGTTTAAAATCAAGTTGTTGTTTTTTTTGCCTGTTTTTTTTCAAAATGGATGTACTATTGGATTTTTTTGTATTAAATAGGTTGAAAGAAAATGGATGTAAAACTTGCCAAGCGCTTCTTATTTGCAATGAATCCTTCGAAACGCCGCAAATATCGATAACGGCTCATACACACTTTCTCAAGCTGTAGTTCAGTGCGACCACAAACGTGGTTGGCGCAGTAAGACGATAAGTTATTACGTGAGCTTGTATTGTTACCCGAGGACGACGATAATTACTTTTTTGTTCTCGTGCGGAAATATGAGTTCAGTGTGGAAAACGAGTTAGTATATTATAATCATCGGCGACGAGATGCTAGAAATAGTTAATAAAGAGGTGAATGGCAACCAAAATTTCTTGATTGAAAAGCGGTATTATAAAACATTAAAACCAAAACGGAAGATAACATGATAAGTTTTGTTTTAACGAACTCGCCACAGATTAAAAACGCTTTTTTAGATATTTTAAATCACAAACTTTGATGTTATGTTAGGTTATCTATGAATTTATATCATGCGAGTAACCTAAATCGATTCAATTGTACCTCTTTATCCATTCTGAAACTACCGATAAAGCCAAATGCGACATTTTTCATTCGCGATGCGATGCAATATGAGTTTATTAAACAATTTGTTATTGCGAACAAAATACATTTGTTGTTTCTCATTTGATGTCCGCAGATTGGCGTGGTAATTCTGGTTTGTAATGATTATATATTGTTGTAAGTCAACGCATCCGCAGGTTACATTGAACACAATGAAGCCAATAAACAAGCCATTTGAACATGCAGGCATCGGTCAAGGATTGCGCAATTGTAAATTGTACTCATTGATATTTAAACAACGCTGAGATAACAACTCAAATTTGATAAATCTCCAGATCGCAAAAATATGATTCCAATCTATTTATAGTTGGCAGTTTGGCACTTATTTTATGTTATTTTAGAATAGTAATAGTATTCCTCATTTCATTAATCGTAATCTCGACTCAAAGACAAGTAACGATAAACACAATTAAATTATTATGACAAGACAGTTTAAATGCTCGCATCGGCCATGGATGGAAACTCGTTATCCACTGACAAAGTTTTTTTTAACGAGTGGCCTAATCGCGAATAATAGTGCCTGGTAATTTCCAATTCCAATTTTGTACTCTCCCCTCTTCCTTTTAAAAATCATGACCTCGCTTCTGCTTGTAGATCATGTCATACTTAAATCACCGCCTCGTTGCCATATTACGACCCTGCTGGTGTCAAATTCTATTAATGGTGTATTCGCTTCTTTGAACAGTTACAGAATAGTCGAGTCCGTATTTTGACAAGTAATAGAGTAGCTCGCGGAGCCCCTAGGTTCGTCTCACGGAGCCCTGGGGCTCCGTATGGAGCACTTTGAGAAACTATGTCTTACAGGACCCGATATTTAACCTAGAACTTTGCTGTTTACTTATAGTAAGACACTTTCTAGTTCATTTCGCACACTTTCCTCAGTGTTCCTCAAAAATCCCTCATTTCTTGAAAACTTAGCCGACCTTTCGTAAACCAAAGTCCTAGATAATTAAATAGAATCAAATTCTTGAAAATAAATTTTCGTGGTAACCTACCTTCAAAATAGATAGTAAATATGGAAAGTATTTTAAACAAAGTATATCAAACGAACAATAAAATCGGTGACTCAAAAGTATTTACGGTAGATATGTTTCGGATTGTGATATAACGAATCACCGATAATATGTAAAGCATCAATAAGCGTTCCTGCGGCATTGCGACAAATTTGGTTACTTCGTCCGAGTGCCCGACTTTCATTTGATGGCTTTTGACTTATTCCCACTTCCACAATGAAGAGATCGCATAAGACCATACAAAAGTTAAAAATAATGCGTTCCAGGCCTGCCGAAATTAACGTTACTATTCTAAAAGAAACATTCTATTATAGCCTATGTCTAAATATTTATTTGCTACATTGTTCTATAATAAAATGAGTAGATAATTATAAGTCCTAAGAACCGTCAGAGAGATAATAAAATATTTGCGTCGTTGCATTATTTCGTTGAGAAGTCGTAAGCACTCATAACATCTGAGCATTGACAATTATTTAGAGTTGATGTCACGTTCAAATCAATCAAAGTATTCCTAATGTCATAAAGGTAGTTTTCCGATGGATATGGGGTTGGTGTGTACACTTCGATCCACTGAATCCCTGCGAGATGTTGACTATGTCATTATTTACATTGTATTTTAAAATAAGCTTAAACCATTTGGAGAACCACGGCCTCTCGTCCGGTTACCATTCCATGTCAGGTATGGGATTAGTTAGTTATTTGTCTTCGGTACCATGGACCTGATGGTGGAGGAAAGGGATTTGTTCAAAGAGAATTGTTTTAAAACAATTGTTTAAAATCAAGTTGTTGTTTTTTTTGCCTGTTTTTTTTCAAAATGGATGTACTATTGGATTTTTTTGTATTAAATAGGTTGAAAGAAAATGGATGTAAAACTTGCCAAGCGCTTCTTATTTGCAATGAATCCTTCGAAACGCCGCAAATATCGATAACGGCTCATACACACTTTCTCAAGCTGTAGTTCAGTGCGACCACAAACGTGGTTGGCGCAGTAAGACGATAAGTTATTACGTGAGCTTGTATTGTTACCCGAGGACGACGATAATTACTTTTTTGTTCTCGTGCGGAAATATGAGTTCAGTGTGGAAAACGAGTTAGTATATTATAATCATCGGCGACGAGATGCTAGAAATAGTTAATAAAGAGGTGAATGGCAACCAAAATTTCTTGATTGAAAAGCGGTATTATAAAACATTAAAACCAAAACGGAAGATAATATGATAAGTTTTGTTTTAACGAACTCGCCACAGATTAAAAACGCTTTTTTAGATATTTTAAATCACAAACTTTGATGTTATGTTAGGTTATCTATGAATTTATATCATGCGAGTTACCTAAATCGATTCAATTGTACCTCTTTATCCATTCTGAAACTACCGATAAAGCCAAATGCGACATTTTTCATTCGCGATGCGATGCAATATGAGTTTATTAAACAATTTGTTATTGCGAACAAAATACATTTGTTGTTTCTCATTTGATGTCCGCAGATTGGCGTGGTAATTCTGGTTTGTAATGATTATATATTGTTGTAAGTCAACGCATCCGCAGGTTACATTGAACACAATGAAGCCAATAAACAAGGCATTTGAACATGCAGGCATCGGTCAAGGATTGCGCAATTGTAAATTGTACTCATTGATATTTAAACAACGCTGAGATAACAACTCAAATTTGATAAATCTCCAGATCGCAAAAATATGATTCCAATCTATTTATAGTTGGCAGTTTGGCACTTATTTTATGTTATTTTAGAATAGTAATAGTATTCCTCATTTCATTAATCGTAATCTCGACTCAAAGACAAGTAACGATAAACACAATTAAATTATTATGACAAGACAGTTTAAATGCTCGCATCGGCCATGGATGGAAACTCGTTATCCACTGACAAAGTTTTTTTTAACGAGTGGCCTAATCGCGAATAATAGTGCCTGGTAATTTCCAATTCCAATTTTGTACTCTCCCCTCTTCCTTTTAAAAATCATGACCTCGCTTCTGCTTGTAGATCATGTCATACTTAAATCACCGCCTCGTTGCCATATTACGACCCTGCTGGTGTCAAATTCTATTAATGGTGTATTCGCTTCTTTGAACAGTTACAGAATAGTCGAGTCCGTATTTTGACAAGTAATAGAGTAGCTCGCGGAGCCCCTAGGTTCGTCTCACGGAGCCCTGGGGCTCCGTATGGAGCACTTTGAGAAACTATGTCTTACAGGACCCGATATTTAACCTAGAACTTTGCTGTTTACTTATAGTAAGACACTTTCTAGTTCATTTCGCACACTTTCCTCAGTGTTCCTCAAAAATCCCTCATTTCTTGAAAACTTAGCCGACCTTTCGTAAACCAAAGTCCTAGATAATTAAATAGAATCAAATTCTTGAAAATAAATTTTCGTGGTAACCTACCTTCAAAATAGATAGTAAATATGGAAAGTATTTTAAACAAAGTATATCAAACGAACAATAAAATCGGTGACTCAAAAGTATTTACGGTAGATATGTTTCGGATTGTGATATAACGAATCACCGATAATATGTAAAGCATCAATAAGCGTTCCTGCGGCATTGCGACAAATTTGGTTACTTCGTCCGAGTGCCCGACTTTCATTTGATGGCTTTTGACTTATTCCCACTTCCACAATGAAGAGATCGCATAAGACCATACAAAAGTTAAAAATAATGCGTTCCAGGCCTGCCGAAATCAACGTTACTATTCTAAAAGAAACATTCTATTATAGCCTATGTCTAAATATTTATTTGCTACATTGTTCTATAATAAAATGAGTAGATAATTATAAGTCCTAAGAACCGTCAGAGAGATAATAAAATATTTGCGTCGTTGCATTATTTCGTTGAGAAGTCGTAAGCACTCATAACATCTGAGCATTGACAATTATTTAGAGTTGATGTCACGTTCAAATCAATCAAAGTATTCCTAATGTCATAAAGGTAGTTTTCCGATGGATATGGGGTTGGTGTGTACACTTCGATCCACTGAATCCCTGCGAGATGTTGACTATGTCATTATTTACATTGTATTTTAAAATAAGCTTAAACCATTTGGAGAACCACGGCCTCTCGTCCGGTTACCATTCCATGTCGGGTATTGGATTAGTTAGTTATTTGTCTTCGGTACCATGGACCTGATGGTGGAGGAAAGGGATTTGTTCAAAGAGAATTGTTTTAAAACAATTGTTTAAAATCAAGTTGTTGTTTTTTTTGCCTGTTTTTTTTCAAAATGGATGTACTATTGGATTTTTTTGTATTAAATAGGTTGAAAGAAAATGGATGTAAAACTTGCCAAGCGCTTCTTATTTGCAATGAATCTTTCGAAACGCCTCAAATATCGATAACGGCTCATACACACTTTCTCAAGCTGTAGTTCAGTGCGACCACAAACGTGGTTGGCGCAGTAAGACGATAAGTTATTACGTGAGCTTGTATTGTTACCCGAGGACGACGATAATTACTTTTTTGTTCTCGTGCGGAAATATGAGTTCAGTGTGGAATACGAGTTAGTATATTATAATTATCGGCGACGAGATGCTAGAAATAGTTAATAAAGAGGTGAATGGCAACCAAAATTTCTTGATTGAAAAGCGGTATTATAAAACATTAAAACCAAAACGGAAGATAATATGATAAGTTTTGTTTTAACGAACTCGCGACAGATTAAAAACGCTTTTTTAGATATTTTAAATCACAAACTTTGATGTTATGTTAGGTTATCTATGAATTTATATCATGCGAGTTACCTAAATCGATTCAATTGTACCTCTTTATCCATTCTGAAACTACCGATAAAGCCAAATGCGACATTTTTCATTCGCGATGCGATGCAATATGAGTTTATTAAACAATTTGTTATTGCGAACAAAATACATTTGTTGTTTCTCATTTGATGTCCGCGGATTGGCGTGGTAATTCTGGTTTGTAATGATTATATATTGTTGTAAGTCAACGCATCCGCAGGTTACATTGAACACAATGAAGCCAATAAACAAGGCATTTGAACATGCAGGCATCGGTCAAGGATTGCGCAATTGTAAATTGTACTCATTGATATTTGAACAACGCTGAGATAACAACTCAAATTTGATAAATCTCCAGATCGCAAAAATATGATTCCAATCTATTTATAGTTGGCAGTTTGGCACTTATTTTATGTTATTTTAGAATAGTAATAGTATTCCTCATTTCATTAATCGTAATCTCGACTCAAAGACAGGTAACGATAAACACAATTAAATTATTATGACAAGACAGTTTAAATGCTCGCAACGGCCATGGATGGAAACTCGTTATCCACTGACAAAGTTTTTTTTAACGAGTGGCCTAATCGCGAATAATAGTGCCTGGTAATTTCCAATTCCAATTTTGTACTCTCCCCTCTTTCTTTTAAAAATCCTGACCTCGCTTCTGCTTGTAGATCATGTCAAACTTAAATCACCGCCTCGTTGCCATATTAGACCCTGCTGGTGTCAAATTTTATTAATGGTGTATTCGCTTCTTTGAACAGTTACAGAATAGTCGAATCCGTATTTTGACAAGGAATAGAGTAGCTCGCGGAGCCCCTAGGTTCGTCTCACGGAGCCCTGGGTCTCCGTTTGGAGCACTTTGAGAAACTATGTCTTACAGGACCCGATATTTCACCTAGAACTTTGCTGTTTACTTATAGTAAGACACTTTCTAGTTCATTTCGCACACTTTCCTCAGTGTTCCTCAAAAATCCCTCATTTCTTAAAAACTTAGCCGGTATTTCGTAAACCAAAAGTCCTGGATAATTAAATAGAATCAAATTCTTGAAAATAATTTTTCGTGGTAACCTACCTTCAAAATAGATAGTAAATATGGAAAGTATTTTAAACAAAGAATATCAAACGAACAATAAAATCGGTGACTCAAAAGTATTTACGGTAGATATGTTTCGGATTGTGATATAACGAATCACCGATAATATGTAAAGCATTAATAAGCGTTCCTGTGGCATTGCGACAAATTTTGTTACTTCGTCCGAGTGCCCGACTTTCATTTGATGGCTTTTGACTTATTCCCACTTCCACAATGAAGCGATCGCATAAGACCATACAAAAGTTTAAAATAATGCGTTCCAGGCCTGCCGAAATCTACGTTACTATTCTAAAAGAAACATTCTATTATAGCCTATGTCTGAATATTTATTTGCTACATTGTTCTATAATAAAATGAGTAGATAATTATAAGTCCTAATAAGCGTCAGATAATGTAATATTTGCGTCGCTGCATTATTTCGTTGATATGTCGAAAGCACTTATAACATCTGAGCATTGAGAATTATTTAGAGGTGAAATGGCGTTTAAATCAATCAAAGCATTCCTAATGTCAAGAATGTCTTTTGCTGATGGATATGGTGTTGGTGTATACACTCCGATCCACTGAATCCCTGCAAGATATTATCTATGATGTTATTGACATTGTAATTTGAAATAAGACATGTTTGATATTTGTATGAAATAATCAACAATAAATGCGATACCATTTCACGTAACAATAGATGATTATGGCAGCTGTTTTCTTGTGCTTGTCTGATTTCCCCGGCAGCACAATACTCAAAACCACATTTCAAAGTTATACTTCGATTTCAGTTAACGCATTTGCTGTAACTTGAATCAGTTAATTTACAAATAAGATGCTTAACTCGTTTTCATATACTTACGGTTGTGTATGAATAAAAAGCTAATTCGTTTCTTGCCATCTCCAAATCATAAGCAAATTACCTTTAAAAATATTACAATCAATACAAACGATGTATGTTGAATAGTCGGTTGCAACCGTGATCTCCGTTTCGCCATTTTCAATAGATTCAACTGTAACCGTACACACATGGATTATACAAACGGTTTTGTTACAACCATAGTGATCACAATCGAAGTAATTGATCACACTATATAGAAATATTGAATCAATCAGATTAAAAAATGTTATTTTTTAACACTGCCCTCGTTGACTAATGACTTCCCCTAGTTTATTAGATATCAGATATTGCTTTTTTTGCTAAAAATGGATTCCAGTGCATTGTTACTTTTTTAATAAATCGAAAATTCTAGTATCTCGTCCGTTGGCCCAATGCCACATTTTCACATATATACTTATTTCCACGCAAGGCTGTATTCACGAAAAAAGCTCATTCTTCAGCTACCACTATCTGCTGCTTTCGAACATGTATATAATTTGTGTACTTATCTGAAATTCCTCGTGATAACTATAAGTTTGTTAAATTTAATCGCCGTGAAATCCTGATGAATTCCTTTTGAAAATAACACAATATCTTCTTGCGCAGCTGCTGTGTCATGGACGTGAGGAGAAACTCGAGAGTCTTCATGATCTGTATTAAGCTTTCTAAAACAATGTTTCTCATTATCTACACAAAAAGAAATCCAATTTTGTTAATGTGCTTCGCACAATCCTTCACAGGATACACTCAAAATTTATTTATCTGCACAATCGATATGCTTTGGCGCCCTAATAACAGAATGTTGCTGCCGCGGGAATGCAATGTCAAAATGCCCATTAAATTCAACAATATCATTATCATAACAATCACAACTTACCCAGAATAATAATAGTTCCCAAAATGAAGTTTCACATGCCTTCGTGGTCATTTGTGATATTTTTACCACTTGACAATTGACAACTTTCGAAAATATTTCATCTGATGATTTGAACGAAAGATACCAATCTGACGATGAAATCTATTAAAACAAAGTTAAATATTATCGAATATTAATTAAAATATATTTTTGTTATTTCACAGACTTACCATATTTTCATAGTTTCAATGATTGTGAGACTGATCACGCATTGCAGCACCATATTGCAGGGAGAACACATACTTGTACAAAAATGAAGTAAATTTATTAAACATTGTTTACCCATGAACTAGCAATTAAATGAATTGAAATCGTATTTTTGAGTTGCTCTTTCAGCACTTAGGATTATCGCAATGTTTCGTTGTTAAGGGAGAGTTTGCAGTTATGAAGCCAATTATATTTGATACCTTCATATCGAAATCGGTCCATGCATAAATGTATCAGTGATTTCTAGATGCAGTGATTAGACAAATATCCGCCGACTCTGTGAAATGATCAAACTTTCATTCAAGGGTTTATTTCAGGGGTCGGCAAACTACGGCCCGCGGGCCGCATTCGGCCCGCGACGCTTCACTGAATTATATTAACAAAACAGCTTCTTATTGACGAATATATTCTTTACGTGACAAAATTTGTTTTGAGAAACTAAATTATACTATAACCTAACAAGTATATAATTCAAAATCACTCTTTTAATGAGCCTATAATTGATTATAATTAGAGAAATTGCAACAGAGCGTGAAAAAGTAGATGCTGAGCTCAAATGGATTAGGGACGCTGAAAATATTCAAAGAATCAGTCTTCGCGCACTGCTTGAAATTTCTGGGTAAAAAATGTGATTCATTGGCCATTCCTTTGGTTTTTAACTTTCCAAAATACGTGCTACCCGCCAATGACTTGCAACTTTTAATTTTGGCCCGCAAACGACAAAAGTTTGCCGACCTCTGGTTTACACTTTAGAGCCAGTGAAGTTATACAGTCATCCCAACACAAATCCTCGACCCGCAAGGTTGGTCCTTGAAAAGAGAGAGGTTGAGGGAGATAAAGCGGTGGTTTGAGGATTTGAAAGTTGGGGAGATAGAGCAGTGGGTCGAGGATAGGAAGGTTGAGGGAGCTAGGGCAGTGGGTCGAGGATAGGAAAGTTGAGGGAGGTCGAGTATAAATAGGTAAGTAGATGAAGATAGGGCAGTGGGTCGAGGACAGTTTTTTAAGTGTCATTAACGGAGTAATTTTGGCCTGCAAACGACAAAAGTTTGCCGACCTCTGGTTTAGACTCCAGAGCCAGTGACGTTAAACAGTCATCCCAACACAAATCCGCGACCACTGTGCCCTTTCTCCCTCCACTTTCCTATTCTCGATCCTTTGCCCTGTCTCCCTCGCCCAACTGCTCCACCTCCCTATTTTCGACCCACCGCCCTATCTCCCTCAACCGTCCTATCCTCGACCGACTGTCCTATTTCACCCAAACTCCTATCCCCTTCAACCTCTTTATCCTGGACTCATTGCCATATCTCCCTCAACTTTTCTTTCCTCTATCCACTGCACTATCTGCCTCAAATTTCCCACTCTCGACCCACTGTCGGACCTCCATCAACTTACTTATCTTCGACCCACGACGCTACACCACTCGGCCCCTAACCTATCGGCGCTACAATCACGACTATATCGTCAAAAAACACTCCACTATCTTGCGACCATGTGTTATACTGGTCGAGTATGCCAATGAGATGATTCAATCGTACGTCGACAAAACATGATTGACGGCATTCGTAAATGTAGGCTGGAATCTCAATTGGTAATCAATAACCATAATTAGTGGCTTAAAATGTGCTACTAATTAAGCTACTGATGGCCTCGGCTTTGAGGAAACTGTTTTTAATATTTCAAAAGGCCATTCGATATCGACATACCTGAGTTCATTTTCAGAAACTCATTCAATGTCGCTTGTATTTCCGTTCAAGACGAAACGATGAGGAAATAATCAAATATTTGCACGCTTAGTCATTTTCAACGAATGTTCTGCCATATTCTGTTGTATATACAAATTTCTTTTATGTGATTGAGAAGGCTGAAAAGTCACAAGCAGTCAAAAATATAAGTCGCTCAGTGAGTGTAATCCCTTCCAAACTATTTTAGAGCCATGAAATGTTTTGTCATAGCTAGCGTTGCCAACTGCCCTTTAATTCAGCGTATAGTTCCAAAATTGAGCTTATCTTATCCGCAACTTATTGAAGTTGCAAAAGACGCAGTTCGTACGTAATCTTTGGCATCGCTTTTACTATAAAATGTAGAAGAAAAATACTTTATACGGATCACCATCATATTGTAACAAGACTCCCTGCATGGGCAATTATTAAAGGCATAAGAGGGCCTGTTAAAATTTAGAAAACTGTTATTCCCATCAAAAAATCATCAGTAGCCCAATTAGTAAAACATTTTTAAACTGCCAATTAAGGTTATTGTTTAATATTTGAGATTCCAGCCTTCATATACGAATGCTGTCAATCCTGTTTTGTCAACGTACGATTGAATCATCTCATTGGCATACACGACCAGTATAACCCATGGAAGTTTTGGTCACAAGATAGTAAGGTTCAGTGTGGCGATTGGGTCGTGAATAAAGCGCCGTTAGGTCAGGTACCGAATAGTGTATCAGGTACCGAATAGTATATCACCGTAGGTCAGAGATAGGTAAGTTGTGGCAGATAGTGCAGTGGGTCCAAGGATAGGTAGGTTGAGGGAGATAGGACAGTAGGTCGAAAAGAGAGAGGTCGAGGGAGATAGAGCAGTGGGTCGAGGATAGGAAGGTTGAGGGAGCTAGGGCAGTCTTTAACGGAGTACTTTTGGCCCGCAAACGACAAAAGTTTGCCGACCTCTCGTTTAGACTTCAGAGCCAGTGAAGTTACTGCCTTATCTCACTCAACCTTCCTATCCTCGACCGACCGCGCTATCTCCCTCAACCGTCCTATCCTCGACACACTGTCCTATTTCCCCCAAACTTCCTATCCCCTTCAACCCCTTTATCCTCGTCCCATTGCCATATCTGCCTCAACTTTTCTTTCCTCTATCCACTGCACTATCTGCCTCAAATGTCCCACCCTCGACCCACTTTCCGACCTCCATCAACTTACTTATCTTCGACCTACGACGCTATACCACTCAGCCCCTAACCTAACGGCACTACACTCACGACTAGATCGTCTAAAAGAACTCCACCATCTTGCAACCAACTTCCATGTGTTATACTGGTCGAGTATGCCAATGAGATGATTCAATCGTACGTCGACAAAACATGATTGACAGCATTCTTAAATATAGGCTTGAAGCTCAATTGGTAATCAATAACCATAATGAGTGGCTTAAAAATGTGCTACTAATTAGGCTACTGATGGCGTCGGGTTTGAGGTGGCTGTTTTTAAAATTTTGAATCGCCATTCGATATCGACATACCTGAGTTCATTTTCCGAAACTCATTCAATGTCGCTTGTATTTCCGTTCAAGGCAAAACGATGAGGAAATAATAAAATATTTGCACGCTTAGTATTTTCAACGAATGTTCTGCCATATTCTGTTGTATATAAAAATTTCTTTTATGTGACTGAGAAGGCTGAGAAGTCAAAAACAGTCAAAAATATAAGTCGCTCAGTGAGTGTAATCCCTTCCAAACTATTTTAGAGCCATGAAATGTTTTGTCGTAGATAGCGTTGCCAACTGCCCTTTAATTCAGCGTATAGTTCCAAAATTAAGCTTATCTTATCTGCAACTTAATGAAGTTGAAAAGGACGCAGTTAGTACCTAATCTTTGGCATCGCTTTTACTATAAAATGTTGAAGATAAATACTTTATACGGACCAGAACACTATTGCTTATTTCGGATCAGCATCATATTTGTTACGTGACTCACGACTAGGGCTGGGCATTTCGATTCGAATCGAATCGAATAGTAAATTATTCGAATCGGTTCAGAGCTAAATTTCGAATCGCCGCCATCTTGTACTCATCTTTCCGCTAATGGTCGAGGTGAATTCCCAATTTTTCCCAATTTTTTTTTCCTTAGAGTCATATTTATTCAACGAAATTCTAACATATGACTATTTTCTGTAGTGAGTTATTGATAAAACGTGTTTGTTATTCTGTGTGAACGCTCAGTAATCTATCTGGGTGATTTATTCTATGTCTTCAGTAATTCATTTGTTGAGAGGATCAATTACTATAATAAAGTCGCTTAAAATTATATATTATCAAGTATTCGAGATTCGATTCGATTCGAAAAAATTATTCGATTCGATTCTGAAATCACAAGGTATTCGAAAATGCCCAGCCCTACTCACGACATGGCCAATTATTGAGGGCATAAAATGGCCTGTTAAAATTTAGAAAACTGTTATTCCCAACTAAAAACCATCAGTAGCCCAATTAGTAAAACATTTTTAAACTGCCAATTAAGGTTATTGTTTAATATTCGAGATTCCAGCCTACATATACGAATGCTTTCAATCATGTTTTGTCGGCGTACGATTGAATCATCTCATTGGCATACACGACCAGTATAACCCATGGAAGTTGGTCGCAAGATAATAAAGTTCAGTGTGGCGATCGGGTCGTGAATAAAGCGCCGTTAGGTCAGGTACCGAATAGTATGGCACCGCAGGTCAAAGTTAGGTAAGTTGTGGCAGATAGGGCAGTGGATCCGAGGATAGGTAGGTTGAGGGAGGTAGGACAGTAGGTCGAAAAGAGAGAGGTTGAGGGAGATAAAGCGGTGGTTCGAGGATGTGAAAGTTGGGGAGATAGAGCAGTGGGTCGAGGATAGGAAGGTTGAAGGAGCTAGGGCAGTGGGTCGAGAATAGGAACGTTGAGGAAGGTCGGGCAGTGGGTCCGAGGGTAGGTAGGTTGAGGGAGATAGGGCAGTAGGTCGAAAAGAGAGAGGTTGATGGAGATAGGGCGGTGGTTCGAGGATGTGAAAGTTGAGGGAGGTCGAGTAATAGTTTGCCGGTCAATTGTCAATTTTTGCAGAAAATTTTTTGTGTTTTTTGTGAAATTTTTCACCAGCATGAAAAATTTAGTGGGCCTCAGAATTATTGTGCAGCGAAAATGTGCCACGAATGAAAAAAAGTTTAGAACCATTGCTCTAGATTCTAGAATATATATGTTATATAATCTAAACTATCTTCATGATGTTGGAGACAGACTGTGCGCGGTGCGCGGCATGTGTAGACATTTGTACAATTTTAGGATTTAAAGTATTCGGTCCAAGATGACGCACATCCTGAACCCGAACCTGGTAAATATACAATGTTCAGGTTGTGCGCCATCTTGGTACATATACTTCAGGAGCGCCTTTTTGTTAAAAAAAAACTATTTCATAACTACATGGTTTAGTTTTGCATACATAGTAACATTGAATCTCCTTACAATGAATTTTAGTAGAATAAATGGTAGTTTCCTTTACTAATACAAGCCAAGATCCATCGACAGCATCTAGCCACTTTCTATTGCGCTCTTCGAACTACATTTGCGTTGCCACGCGCATTTGGTTTTCCTAGTTTAAGCTTAGGGACTTGGGGAATATTTTATTAATTGAATTGGATTGGAATATTCGACCTCGTCTTTCACTCCGAACAAGGCCATGTAAAATCATCCACTGGTATCTAAAGAGGTGTAACGTGTTTTCTTTTGGAAGAACCGCAACCTTTCAGTGCTGCATTGACTTTGATAAAATTAATATATTCTTGTGGAGATAGAAAGTATGCGTATGCAAAACCGAGATGTGCACCTGTTATGCCAACATAGTTGAGTCAAACGTTTTGAATACTAGTACATCACACACATTTCCTGCGTGCTTCGGTTGTACGTAGTAACGCGCACAGTTTTGCGCACATGCATCAAATTCCACTTGATTATTATTGAGCTATATGTTTTTGACGAGCTCTTGCGTATGATTTCATTCCATAGAATTTGTATGCTGTTCTAAAGAATACTAGTTTAAGCTTTTTCATTCATTCAAACCGCGTGTTGAAAGTAAGTTTTGTAATATTGCGTGTTGGTTTCCAACATCCTTAAATCGGTGATGCCAGTAAATCTTTAATACGAAAAGATCAGTAACATCTGCAATAAAAACAGCAGTACTCACTCAAATGACAGCTGGGAGATAGATACTCTTAGTATCTGCTCCATCGCGTGCCTCTTACAGTCTTACCAGTTTACATGAGTGCCAATTGGTATCTAACCTCAGCCAGAGACAAAAAGTTTCGGACTGCAGTTGGCGTGACGAAATTTTTTCAAATATATATTATACAATAAGATTATTTGATTGCATACTACTGAAAGTTCCGCCTTATATGTCTTTTTCCATTGCACTATTCCTTTATTGATATTCGATAATAAGACCCTCATCTGACATAGTTCTAAAAATGTGTAGATGGGTATAATCTTTTCCACGCTGTTCAGATGGGAATGCGCGAATATATATAAGAATTGCTAATATTGATTTGCAATGCGATGAAATCCCATCTTGGCATTTCTGCCTCTCGCAATTGCTGCGTATACTTATCGGGGAAGTTCTGTGGCGTGGTTATCAAATGAAAAAAAAACATGGGAGTATTTTTTCTACTACTCTACTACTATCAAGCCTTGACATTTTGTGAAAACTTTTTTCCACGTAACCTTTTTTTAAAACATCCCCAACAACCACAATTAAGTCTGTTATTAAACTTCCGAAACAAACACCTAAAATCTATCGTAAATACAGCATATTTGACAATGTTGTAGTGTGACTTTTTTGGCCTCACATTTTTGATATTTGTAGTTAGAGCTCTTGGGGCTCTGTCAAACAAAATTACATACAAAATATTGATTGTAAATTGCAAAACATGATCATGTTGTTGGAATAACTTGGCATTTCACCACCCGTATATCATTCATTGTTGAGAATATTAATAAAATTTAAAAATCCGTTTTTGTCAAATTTTTGTTGTAGCTGAATTCCAGGGACAGCATGACAACAGGCAAGAGAAGCACGGTCGCCTCTTTTAGTTTATGACAGGGTTTCTTAAAAGGGAACCCCGTCGTCCTTGGAGGCCACTGATCGGTTATCTGGGAGCACGAACAAACAGATGGAAATGCGAATTTATAATAACAATGTATTTTTATAGAAGAGAAAAAGCAAAAGTGTTGAGAGTCTTTGGTAGTTTGAAAATCATTGGCATGGAACATAAGAATGAACTACATTTTTTCCCAGGGATATACTATATAATGTAGCAATTTTCTCATTCTTGTTCTCGTGATATCATTATCTTTCACTGCGTCGTCGTGATCATCCCGCTGCATAACAATTCTCGCTAACAAATAATTGACTGTTCTTCACCGGGCGCATATCCACTTGAACCACTGGCGACTGCATTAGCAGGCTTGTATTGTTAATTGCAACAAAAACGGGTATTTTGAAATAGTACTCTTTATTTACGCGTATATTTCGACAATATTTCCATATACTATATATGGGTCGCGACCCAGAGCTAGGCTCAACAAATACCTAAAAGTTATTGATTTTATTTCCTAGTAAATTTGGTGCTTGCGTAGTTTGTGCACCAAGATTGCGCACAACCTGAATATAGTATTGTAACAGGTTATGGTTCAGGTTGTGCGTCATTATGATACACATGTTTGTGCGATGGATCGGACTCTGCTTCCAGCGTCATCTAAGGTCAGCTCGGTTCATTGAAGTGGCTGTAATTGATTTCTGCTGATTCAAACCCTACAAATAATGCCATGAAAACTAAGCCGATTTTTTTATGTAAATGTTAATTTTTGTTTACCTTTTAAATAGACAAAAATACAGATAGAGAGAGCTGATAGAAAATAAAAAAAAGTATATTATGCACGGTGTAAGAACATCTAAAAACGATTGGTGACTCAAAGGGAAATGGGCTCAATAGAGTCCCTGGTGTATCATAGCTGGTAAAAGCAGGAAAAACGGTTTTAATGGATTTATTTGCCACAGGTCTCGTGTCTTAGCGTTCAGCTTTTGTTTGATAGAATTCCACTCATCTCTAGTTCCACAGAGAAACAAATTGGTCAGATTGAACAAGAGTGAAAAACACCGTTTTTCTCTGAAATATGCAGAAGTCTTCGTTTTTATTCTAAAAAAGTATTTTTCATTTATTCCATTCTAAGAGAGCAATGTCCAAAGGGTACGAAGGTACAATGACTAACAATGACACAGTACCGGTAGCCTACGGTGTCTACAAATGCCGTTTCTAATTTGTGCCATTTTAGGGCATTTGTCTCACATATACCAAATGTCCCACTATTCTAACTGTTACCATATAGATTATAGAATATACATATATATTGGAGCAAATGATTACGGTATTCACATGAGGTGACAATCATACAATTGGGACACGAATTATTTTGACGCGTAATTCACCACAAAGTCCGTTATCTAATGATTCAACATTTTCAATTCCAAATAGCAAATCAAGTCTCAACGCCGAGCAATCTACATCGGTGGTATTGATAAGAATATGTAATGAAGTTGCCTTGACTGAGGCTGCTGATATTGACCACCCAAATTTTTGACCAATAACCCACAATGATTTCGCTCTCGATGTCTTTGTTACAGTATATATATAATAAGTTAAACGAAGTCACACTTTATTAATTAGAAAGATGATGCACTACGAATAAATTTTTGGACCAATAATATTCATAACCACGGCGATTCATGTATTTGTTCAAACCGGATTTCTTATATATATTTCCTCTCGTTATTCGGGTACAAGGGAGAGAAAAGGGCCCGGTACTATTTTGACAATGATTTGAACCACACTTTGTGATATCTCTCACCAATTCATGCTACGAATTGTTTTTTTGCAATACATATAAAACTTTTGATATGTCAAGAGTATGTATTTCACACAAATATTTACTTAACTCAATTCAGGATATATATATGAACTTTGAAAGCTTTTATGCCTTTATCACAAATTTTAATAAACTCGTGATGAATTAGCTTTAGTTGAACAAATGAGCAAACATAAATATGCTTGAAGTAAAATTAGCATCAGAAATGCAACAGGATTTTCCACGGTGTAACTATAGGTTTTATATCCGTGCCAATCGCATACCGCCATAATAATGAAAAGATGCCGAATTTCGTTTTACTGCATGGTTTCGTTTAATTTTATAAACATTTCTTATTTCTGGTTATTTATTTCAAAGCATAATAAAACAGTCAAATAATATTCTTTCAGTAATGATTTTGAAACGTAGTATCATATAATATGATGGAATAAAGAATGTCGTGATCGATATTCCTTACTGTAACTTTTCTAAAATTTTGATTTCGGAAGGCGTTAATTTCAGAGTGATTTTTATTTTCTGAATTATATTCTGCCGTTTTTTTTTGCGAAAACCTAAAGCTTTACAACTGTGAGGTTCACCTAGAAAATGTGCAGATATATAACAGTACACGGAAGAGAATTTTAAACAAAGCTGTAGAAATCATGTAGTATCTCTGGAAACGTCATTTCCTATCACGTCTGATGTCTATATGGAATGACTTACATCTGACGATATAATTCTGAAAATCTTGCTGGAAGAAGGTTGTATAAACTGCATTATGTTGACATGCAGCCTATTACTAACAGCGTGCATTACTGTGGATATAGATGTCCATAGCCATCCAGCCTCGTTCATTTATGACAAATGTGGTTTGACACCAAGACACCAAAAGAGAATGTAGACTTGTCCCAGGCAAGTATTTATGAACGTATTTGATGTATGAAGTATACATGCTAAACTAATTGAATACTTCAATAAGTAATTATGAGAACACTTGCCCTTCGCAATGGGGTGCAGCAATCTTGGGAAACTCTTTAATACCCAATTGCAAATATGATCAAATTATATTTAACTTTTCTTGATAGATACCTTCTTCAGTCTGGTATCTGTCATCTAAATCTCCAGATGGAATGTTTTCGAGAGTAGTCAATTGGCAAGCTATAAAAAATATCACAAATGACTTCCAAGTCATTTCGACCCGGCGTACTGGTATCTGAGATTGCACCACAATTTTCAGATTTGTTCAACGTTTCTTTACTACAAAAACTCTTTGCAATTCCGAGAATTTTTTTTGTTAAATATGTCATCCAAGAAAAGAACTTGGTCTGATGACTATTTGCAGTATGGCTTTACCTGGTCAACTGAACGTGACTCCAATGCGAGAATGGCGTGAGAATTGCCCCTTTTGAATTGAAGCCACGTATCTCTCAATTGGTTACCGAAAAACAGCAGCAGAAGTATCACTAATAAATCTAATGAATATTTGAAGTTTACTGTTTGTTGCAATTTATTCTGCTACAACCAATGGAGTAGCCAGTTTTTTTTTTTCGGTGGTTGATACTCTCTTGACAAAGCATTTCCTTCAAATTTAACTCGCAAAAACAACCTATAAGGCAACGAATTCATATTTTATCAATTGAAGACGGTCAAATTTTCTATAAATTTGTACAAAATCGACTTACCCTCAATAAGTTCAGGTTGCGCTTTTTGGGGTTCGACAGAAGCTTGCAGAATAGCGTAGGGGTTCGGCAGGCTCACAAAGTTAAAGAACCACTGACTTAAGCGGTCTTATTTCATTTTATTAGATTATGACATCTGTTATTTTGTGCGTGTCTGATTGCTTTGGAAACACAATGCTACTATGTTTTTTTGTCTCATTTAACGCATTTGATGTTTCTCGAAACGGGGTCTTGAAATATAAGATTTCTACTCAATTTTAATTAAACGCAAAGTAAAAACTAATTTGTTCCCTGCAATTGTTACACTTCAAAAATTACCTTCAAATTTATTACAATCAACAGCAAGAATATATGTTAAATAATCTGATGCAAATAAGATCTTTGTGTTGCTATTCGCATGAGATTCAACTGTAAGAATAAACACATAAGGTATACAAATGTTTGTGTTACAAGTGGTCACAATAGAAAGTAATGTACAAGTATTGAATAAATCAGATCATAACATAGGATTTCCATTAGATTTCTCCCGTTTACTAATGGGTTACTTGGTATATTTTATACAACAGTATTGCATATCGTCTTTTTGTTGTGGCGATAGTTTGCAACAGTGCTTAGTTTGTTTTATTAAAAAGGCATAAGTTTCGGCATTTTGTCAAATATATGACTTTCTATTTTTTAAAACTTTTCCTTAAAGATGCTAAGCTGGGGTATATTAGCGTTTGATATATAGTGAGAAACGAATCAAGAACATGCGAATATGCAAAAAAAATCGACGCAAATAATTAATTTCTGTAAAATCATGCATTGCGCGCATCGGAAAATTTGGAAGCATATCGTCAAAACGAGAGAGGCTTCAAACGATCCCGCGAAAACGAGAGAAAAGCACACTCTATATTTATATATCTCTGTGAAAATAGCTCACAATGTACTAGAGGTTATCATAATTCATTTGATTATGGATAGTTTGAAATAAGTTACGCCAGTTAATGTAATTAGTATCATGTATTTCCAACAATGCGAAAAATCATAGTGACGTCATATGGTTTTCTTAGTGAAATTAATTTTGGGGTCATAACAAAGATGTTCATGTAATATGATGTCATAAATTAATATAAAAATTTCCGTTGTACGGAAGATCTGTATGTTAATCACGCAAGTATACTAAATATTAAATTGAATATAGAAAACTAATAAAACGCATTACCTGTAAATTTGAAGTCAGAGTAGCTATTTCTATTTGTGCCAAGGGAGCAGGGACTTGACCCAAATTCTACCCTTTTTGTATTTTTTATGAAATCGCTCATCTGGGACTTCAAAGAGAGGGGTGTGGGAGTATTATTAAAACGTATCTGGGCATTATTTAATATGTACAATAGAGATGATATGACAATATTGTTATCAGCGCAATGCAGATCGTGGCTTTTTATGGAAGTATGTTTGAGCAGCATAAATCGCCCAGCTTTACAAAACTGCCAAAATTATCAAAACCAACTGGAAACGTGACAGTAATTACAAGTAGAAAAGCTCTTGTACAAGAAGACCAATCCATTTTTTCAACTGTTGGTACGTCGCCCATCAAGATCCGTCTGTCAAAATCGGTGACAGCAAAATTACTTTCGCTGACCATGAAGTTTAGAGTGACTGTTCTGACCATTGTCCAACAAACAATTCCATTGTGAGAAGATATTACAAGTCATCGTTGTATTAAAATCTCGATTTGGGCACAGATAGCAAACGTCAGCTTCAATAACAGAAGCGTCGTATGCCATGAAAATTACAAAATTGCAAAAAAATCTTAGCCCGCTGCTTCAGGCAAATACTTGCTTCACCTATGTTTGAATATTGTGACAAAGGCCCATGTCTAGGCAAAAAACAAACATGGGTGGAAATATGTTAGAAGTCTTTCACGTTCATTATTATTCTGGTAATTGTAAAAAAAAATGGAAGCTGGTTCCTATTCTGCACATTGCCATAAGTTTATAGGATAAATATTCACGTAGTATGTGAACTGGGTTAGCGTTAATAAGCAATAACTTTATTCAGATTTTCATTATTTTTGTTATATTTTGAAATCGAACTGCCTGTGTTGGCCAAGTAAATATAACCCGGACCGTAGGTTTCAGTCCTTGATGTAAAGTGGGCAACAAAATTAGTTACCTCCATATTTGTACACACACTTCTGGAGCGCCGTTTATGGGGCTTCAGCTGGCATTTTAAAACCTTGTGCAAGCTTTGAATGACTGACATCGGGTTAAATAACTATCTTAAGCAGAGACTTAAATTAATTAATTAACATATCGACGTAACATGTTACAGACAAATTTCTTTGTTTTATTTTGTATATATTTGACCGTGTTTATTTTAAGAGATATCGGTCATTGAGGTTTGTTTTATGGTCAACCGCTCATAAATTACTCCCTTTTTAGAACAATTTCACCATCCGTCCGTGGGAATAGGCATGTCAGCGTAAACAAAACCCTTTATCAATCTTTTCTGTTTCTCATATTCTTGTTTATTTATTATTTCGAATCATTGCCAGTCGGCCGTTTACTATTTATTTATTGTTAGGAGTTTGCCGTTGAGTAGTGCTAATTTACTTGCCGCAATGAGCGGATATGTTTGCTTGATTTTAAGTTAAATGACGAGGTTTGATTTGTTTTGCATAATTTAATGTTGCTATTGTTTACATATTTTAGAATAAAGTATGTTAGTAACCTGCCTGTTGGGTTTGTCGTAAACTTTAGCAACCCTCAACATTACTATATATTTATTTGGACCTCTACATTACAAGAATTATTCACAGGTCTATATCTACGATACTGGAATCATTTGTTTTTATCACCACACAATTTCGTCGTTTTAATTCATCACATTTACATATTCAAAGTGGTTAAGTTATTAATTATCGTGAAACCTGGCAGGGATACATCAAAGGCAGTTAATAGCCCAAAGTGTCACCGCCCAACACGTTATAGGCTTCTTGTAGAGTCTCATCATTAATACTAAGTCTCTTATATTCTACATAACATATTGACACTCGCTGTTGTATTAGCTTAACATATATGTACAAAACTGCGTGACGAAACTAAGGATTGGCTGGTATAAATTGTCACGTTTTTGGTTAAAATAGCAAGATGTTGGCCCAAGTGACCCTAGAAAGAAAATTCTCTATGCATGACGTTACAAAGTAAAACTGACTATGCTCACTCATGCATGAATGGCATTCTAAAGTAAAACTGGCTACGCTCACTCATGCATGATGTTACAAAGTAAAACTGACTACGCTCACCCATGCATGACGTTACAAAGTAACACGGACTATGCTCACTCATGCATGAATGACGTTCCAAACTAAAACTGACTACGCTCACTCGTGCATGACGTTACAAAGTAAAGCTGACTTCGCTCACCCACGCAAGAAGCTATACAGTAAAACCGACTACGCTCACCCATGCATGGAGTTACAAAGTACAACTGACTACGCTCACCCATGCATGACGTTACAAAGTAATACTGACTACGCTCACCCACGCATGAAGCTACAAAGTAAAACTGACTACGCTCACCCATGCATGGAGTTAAAAAGTACAACTGATTACGCTCACTCATGCATGGAGTTACAAAGTACAACTGGCTACGCTCACACATGCTTGACGTTACAAAGTAAAACTAACTATGCTCATTTATGCATGAAGTTACAAAGTAAAACTGACTATGTGCTCACTCATGCATGAAGTTACAAAGTAAAACTGACTACGCTCACCCATGCATGACGTTACAAAGTAAAACTGACTATGCTCACTCATGTATGAATGACGTTACAAAGTAAAACTGACTACGCTCAATCTTGCATGATGTTAAAAAGTAAAACTGATTACGCTCACCCACGCATAAGGTTAAAAAAAATCTGATTGTGCTCACTCATGAATGATGTTACAAGGTAAAGCTGACTACGCTCACCCACGCATGAAGATACAAACCAAAACTGACTACGCTCACCCATGCAGAAATTTACAAAGTACAACTGACTGCGCTCACGCATGCAAGAAGTTCCAAAGTAAAACTGACTGCGCTCACTCACGCATGAAGTTCCAAAGTAAAACTAACTACGCTCACTCACGCATGAAGTTACAAAGTAAAACTGACTACGGTCACCCATGCATGACATTACAAAGTAAAACTGACTATGCTCACTTATGCATGAATGACGTTACAAAGTAAAACTGACTACGCTCAATCTTGCATGATGTTAAAAAGTAAAACTGATTACGCTCACCCACGCATAAGGTTAAAAAAACACTGATTGTGCTCACTCATGCATGAATTTACAAAATACAACTGACTGCGCTCACCCATGCAAGAAGTTCCAAAGTAAAACTGACTACGCTCACTCACGCATGAAGTTCCAAAGTAAAACTAACTACGCTCACTCACGCATGAAGTTACAAAGTAAAACTGACTACGGTCACCCATGCATGAAATTTAAAGTAAAACTAACTGTGCTCACTCATGCAAGAAGTTCCAAAGTAAAACTGACTACGCTCACTCACGCATGAAGTTACAAAGTGAAACTAACTACGCTCAATTATGCATGAAGTTACAAAGTAAAACTGGCTACAGTCACCCTTGCATGAAGTTCAAAGTACAACTGACTGTGCTCACTCAGGCAAAGAGTTCCAAAGTAAAACTGACTACACTCACTCACGCATGAAGTTCCAAAGTAAAACTAACTACGCTCACTCACGCATGAAGTTACAAAGTAAAACTGACTACGGTCACCCATGCAAGAAGTTACAAAGTACAACTGACTGTGCTCACTCATGCATGAAGTTCCAAAGTAAAACTGACTACGCTCACTCACGCATGAAGTTCAAAAGTAAAACTGACTACGCTCACCCATGCATTAATTTACAAATTAAAACTGACTCGTTGACCCATGCATAAAGTTACAAACAAAATGAAACCGACTATGCTCACTCATGCATGAAGTTACAAACTAAAACTGACTATGCTCACTCTTGCATGAGGTTATAAAGTAAAACTGACTATGTGCTCACTCATGCATGAAGTTACAAAGTAAAACTGGCTACACTTACTCCTGCATGGCGTTACAAAGTAAACCCGACTACGCCCACTCATGCATGACGCATGAAGTTACAAAGTAAAACCGACTACGCTCACTCATGCATGACGTTACAAAGTAAAACTGACTATGCTCACTCATGCATGAATGACGTTAAAAAAGTAAAACTGACTACGCTCAGCCACGCATTAAGCTACAAAGTAAAACTGACTACGGTCACCCATGCATGGAGTTAAAAAGTACAACTGATTACGCTCACCCATGCATGGAGTTACAAAGTACAACTGACTACGCTCACACATGCTTGACGTTACAAAGTAAAACTAACTATGCTCATTCATGCATGAAGTTACAAAGTAAAACTGACTATGTGCTCACTCATGCATGACGATACGAAATAAAAATGACTATGCTGACTCATGCATGAAGTTACAGTAAAACAAACTACGCTCACCCATGCACGGCGTTACAAAGTACAACCCGATGAATAAACCCGACTACGCTCACTTATGCATGAAATAACAAATTAAAACCGACTACGCCCACTCATGCATGACGCATGAAGTTACAAAGTAAAACCGACTACGCTCACTCATGCATGACGATACGAAATAAAAATGACTATGCTCACTCATGCATGAAGTTACAGTAAAACAAAGTACGCTCACCCATGCACGGCGTTACAAAGTACAACCCGATGAATAAACACGACTACGCTCACTCATGCATGAAATTACAAATTAAAACCGACTATGCTCACCCATGCATGAAGTTGCAAAGTAAAACTGACTATGCGCACCCATTCATGAAGTTGCAAAACTGCAATTCGAAGTTGCAAAGTAAACTGACTATGCTCATCCATGCATGAAGTTGCAAAGTAAAACTGATCATGCTCACTACCCATGCATGAAGTTTCTTGGTGGCCTCTCACTGCATTTCTTTTGGTGATAGTCTTTCGGAATATTTGTCTAGTATCTAATATCACTTATCACTTTAACTGTGGACTAGCTCTGCCATTTCGAAACGGTATAGAACAAGACATTCAAAATTTATCAAAGCAAATAAATTTTTTTATTATACAGATATATTTTCTTCATTTATTATATATATGCAAAATACAACTAAAACATATTGCAAAGTAAGTGGAGTAGTCACATATTTATTTAAATAATCTAAATAGATTTGTCAGTAATATATATTCAATTGCATATAGTAACATTGCATTTTTTAATAAATAAAATAAAAAAGGATTTTCTAAAATGTCAAAATATAATACCGAGCTTCCATGTGGACCCAAGGGGTGTCGGTTTTCCCACTCGTTAGGACTTGTTGATGGGGTCCTATCGCGCTCCAGAAAAATCTGAAACGCCCTATGCCCATATTTAAATGCCAAACGGATACATGACTATACCAATAAAACCACAGTGAACAATCAAAAGGTTGACTCCCACAAATAGTGGCTTGTCAAAATCATAAAAACCCACCCGGTCATTAATGCATTATATAATACCTCATAGTGATTGTCTTCACAGATCTTGTTCGGCTTCTTCTATTTCTCGGTAAGTAATCTTCTGAAAACAAAAACCATTTAATAAAAATATTCAATAGAATCGAAATTAATAATAAAATTCACTTAATTGAACTTCTCACCATTAAAAATATCTATGCCTAATGAAATTCGTGAAAATATTTACATGTAATGTGTAGATTTTCCTTTTATCTGTCTTTTTTAATTTCTTTAGTGCCTTCAAAGTTCTGTGCCTGAGAAGCTAGAAAAACATTAAAGTAATCTAAGCCTAATAAAAACCCTATTATTCCTAATGGCGGGAATGGGTCTAAATCTATCTATACCGGATAAAATATTAAAAACAAAGAAGCCATTGCAAGATCTGTTAATACTTTTCTTCTTTTGTCTGTGTCACGATATCCTGGTTCCTGTTGAAAATACTTCAAAAAAAGAAGAGAAAATAATGATTAAGACAAATAAGATAGGGAAATATGGAAAGAGCATTTTACTAAAAAAGCTTTAACAATAAATATTCAATATCAGCAATGAACATAATACTTCTTGCATTACTGTATCAGTATTAATATAATCAAAAGAGTAATATATCGAACTAAAATCAAAATGAACACTAGATAGGAGTAAGCCTGACTAATGAAACACTTGCAACATACTTACCGGAATTTCAGATTTGTCTCTGATTCCGTCTTTTTTCAATTTCTCTAGTGCCTTCAAAATTTTGAGCCTGAGAAGCTAAGATAATAATAATAATATGTAAGCCTAATAAAATTTGTAAAAATATTTACATGTAATTTGTGGATTTTCCTTGCATCCGTCTTTTTTCTAATTTTCCCAGTCCCTTCATAGTTCTGTGCCTGAGAATCTAGAATACCATTAAAAATATCTAAGCCTAATAAAAACCCTATTATTCCTAATGGCGGGAATGGGTCTAAATCTATCTATACCAAATAAAATATTAAAAACAAAAAAGCCATGGCAACCCTGTTAATACTTTTCTTCTTTTGTCGGTGTCACGATATCCTGGTTCCTGTTGAAAATATCTTAAAAGTAGAAGAGAAATTAATGATTATGATAAACACAGATAGGAAAATATGGATACAGCATATTTCGAAAAAAGCTTTATTAAATAATATTAAATATTCAATATCAGCAATAAACATAGTACTTCGTGCATTACTGTATCAGTATTAATATAATCAAAAAAGTATTATATCGAACTAAAATCAAAATGAACACTAGATAGAAGGAGTAAGCCTGACTAATGAAACACTTGCAACATACTTACCGGAATTTCAGATTTGTCTCTGATTCCGTCTTTTTTCAATTTCTCCAGAGCCTTCAAAATTTTGAGCCTGAGAAGCTAAGATAATAATAATAATATGTATGCCTAATAAAATTTGTAAAAATATTTACATGTAATTTGTAGATTTTCCTTGCATCCGTCTTTTTCTAATTTTCCCAGTCCCTTCATAGTTCTGTGCCTGAGAATCTAGAATACCATTAAAAATATCTAAGCCTAATAAAAACCCTATTATTCCTAATGGCGGGAATGGGTCCAAATCTATCTATACCAAATAAAATATTAAAAACGAAAAAGCCATGGCAACCCTGTAAAAACTTTTCTTCTTTTGTCGGTGTCACGATATCCTGGTTCCTGTTGAAAATATCTTAAAAATAGAAGAGAAATAAATGATTATGACAAACACAGATAGGAAAATATGGATACAGCATATTACGAAAAAAGCTTTATTAAATAATATTGAATATTCAATATCAGCAATGAACATAGTACTTCGTGCATTACTGTATCAGTATTAATATAAGCAAAAAAGTATTATATCGAACTTAAATCAAAATGAACACTAGATAGAAGGAGTAAGCCTGACTAATGAAACACTTGCAACATACTTACCGGAATTTCCGATTTGTCTCTGATTTCGTCTTTTTTCAATTTCTCCAGTTCCTTCAAAATTTTGAGCCTGAATAGCTAAGATATTATTAACAATATCTAAGCCTAATAAAATTTGTAAAAATATTTACATGTAATTTGCAGATTTTCCTTGCATCCGTCTTTTTCTAATTTTCCCAGTCCCTTCATAGTTCTGTGCCTGAGAAGCTAGAATAACATTAAAAGTATCTAAGCCTAATAAAAACCCTATTATTCCTAATGGCGGGAATGGGTCTAAATCTATCTATACCGAATAAAATATTACAAACAAAAAAGCCATGGCAACCCTGTTAATACTTTTCTTCTTTTGTCGGTGTCACGATATCCTGGTTCCTGTTGAAAATATCTTAAAAATAGAAGAGAAACTAATGATTATTACAAACACAGATAGGAATCTGTATCAGTATTAATATAATCAAAAAAGTATTATATCGAACTTAAATCAAAATGAACACTAGATAGGAGAAAGCCTGACTAATGAAACACTTGTAACATACTTACCGGACTTTCAGATTTGTCTCTGATTCCTTCTTTTTTTCAATTTCTCCAGTGCCTTCAAAATTCTGTGCCTGAGAAGCTAAGATAATATTAACAATATCTAAGCCTAATAAAATTAGTAAAAATATTTACATGTAATTTGTAGATATTCTTTGCATCAGTCTTTTCCTAATTTTCCAAGTCCCTTCATAGTTCTGTGCCTGAGAAACTAGAATAACAATAAAAATATCTAAGCCTAATAAAAACGCTATTATTCCTAATGGCGGGAATGGGTCTAAATCTATCTATACCAAATAAAATATTAATAACAAAAAAGCCATGGCAAGATCTGTTAATACTTTTCTTCTTTTGTCGGTGTCACGATATCCTGGTTCCTGTTGAAAATATCTTAAAAATAGAAGAGAAATTAATGATTATGACAAACACAGATAGGAAAATATGGATACAGCATATTACTAAAAAAGCTTTATTAATAAATATTCAATATCAGCAATAAACATCATACTTCGTGCAATATTGTATCAGTATTAATTTCTTTAGAAAAATATTATACCGACTAAAATCAAAATTAACACTATAGATGGCAAGCCCTGTTAATACTTTTCTTCCTTTGTCGTTGTCACGATATCTTGTTTACCTGTTGAAAATATCTCCAAAAATACAATATAAAATAATGAATATGACAAATAAGATTGCTAAATATAGAAACAGCATATTACAAAAAAAGCTTATTAAAAAATATACAATATCAGTAATAAACGACAATATAATTAATGAATCAGTAATATACAATAACAGTAATAAAAATATAAATATAACGTAAAACGAAAGAATCATTTTAAACTTTTCATAACAGAACATCAAACACAGGATTGCATTGCAGGGTGTTAGAATACAAATAACAATTGTATTTATTTTTCTGAGCTATGATTCAATTCATTAATAAATATACAATAAAAAATCCGTTTGCAATTATTCAAATTACATAAATAGTTAGTTCCTCACGGGTCGACCCATGTTAAACTTCCGCATACAATTCTTTTACAGTGTGTATGACATTTTGGTATAGTTTTAAACAACAGTCTTATTTGATATAAAAGACATGTGTATGTGCTGCCCAATGCATTTTTTTGCGATCACATATTAGTAATCAGTGCACATACATACGAGCTTAAAGTACGTATGGCAATGAAATACAGTCTCAAACATCAGTCTATTTTTCTATATCAAAGTCTTGTGTGTGGACTCGATGCATTTGTTGGCTAGCACATCTCAGTTATGTTTAATAAAACTCTTCTTCTTATTCAAATAATTGAGTTGTATTTTCTTTTGAAAAACAGAAAGATTCGTCAAGTTCCATAATTGAAGAATCCTGTAAAATTATATATACATTTATTTCTTATGCACTTTTATAGTAAAGGAAGTAAATTATGAGCAACTTATTACGTATGATGAGGCTCTACAAAACGCCTATAACGTGTTGGGCGGTGACGCTGCGCGACATCAACTCCCTTAAGACTTATAACCTGCCAGTTTTCTCGATATTAACAACTACACATCTTTGAATATGATTGAAGTCTGTTACTGGCAATGAAATATCCAGTCTACATGAACCAAAGTACGAATAATATGTGATGAAAAACGTCAAATAGTGTGCTGATAAAAATGATCATTGTAGAGGTCGAAACGCATAATGTAGAAGCCAAAACAATTAACTCTACTTTTCACATAAGCCAATATATTGGGACATCTGTCATACTCGGTCATAATGTATTGGGTTGCTAAAGTTTACGACCAACCTAAGTATGTCTACAACATACTTAATTCCAAAAGATGCAAACAATAGCAACATTAATTTATGCAATTTGAATAAACCCTATCATTTAACCAAAATATAAAACAAGCAAACAATCCGATTATTACAGCAATTAAATTAACACTACTTGAACGACAAACTTCCAATGAGAATTAACTTTTAAATAGCCGACCTGCAATGATCCGAAATAACTATAAACAAACAAGAATATGAGGAGACAAAACCGATACAAGATTTTGTTGAAGCCAACATGCCTCTTTTCTCCCCACGAACAGAAGATGAATTGCCTTAAAGAGAGATGTCTATGAGCGGTCATTCACTGAAAGTACAACGCCCGATAACTTTTGAAATAACCCCGGGTCAAATATATATACGGAAGAAAACAATTTAACTTTGTCTGTTGCTGAGGAAATAAATCTTAGTAGTGGTATGTGTAACATACTATTACATGCTTGAGATGGCTTAAAAAAGATGGTATTTGATATCATACGAGGTTTGCAGTAAAAGAGTACATTGTTTTACAACATATTATTTGATACAATAACGCATGAAGTGTATATCTATTTTAAACAATACATTAACGTCCATTACATTATACTAGAGATTCCAACTAAGAGATGTACCGATACCTTTTGTCGCCGATACCAATCCGACAACACCGATAAAACGACGATATTAATATTTTAAAGCAGAAATTGCCGACATTTACATGCTATGTAATTATTATCTCAGGTGTTCAGTCCAAACAAGTTAAAGTAACAGTTTGCAAGCATTATTCATGCCACACAATTTTTCAAATTTGAAAAAGCCATATTTCAGATAAAAAGAAATTAATGTTTTGGATCCTGCTACGTTTTTTTATTTAAATACATTGTACACTGATGTTAATTATATCGGTGTTCGGTTAGAAAACTCATAGGGTTTGGATACTGTAGGTGGTAAAAAAAATAAATGTTCACTCAATCTATCCAACTGATAAGTCGAGTTGTGTGCGCATAATTTTATGTCATGCCAACATCGTATTTTGTATTTTGCACATCGAAAAATTCACATTCGATATACTTCTTCATAATTTCCATGTAATGTTAAAATTGTCAATATAAAAAATAGGTTGCAAAGATAGCCAAATTAGTTGAGCTAGTTGGGCTGATAAATGGCTAAAATCAGTTCATAATCATATTCCCGTTTCTATTCGCGCGGTTGGGAAACAGCATTGCTCCTATCTAACGAGGCTAATACCGCAAACACGATCACTCCAAGCAAAAAATGATTTTTATATCAGTATTTCAACCTACTTTTTAAATTCACACTATACTATTATGTTCTTTTTTAAACCAAGAGCAAAAAACTGTAAAATCAAAAACTATCATAAAGTCTTGACAACAAGAAAAATGAAAAAGCATGAAACGCAAAGAACTACAGAAACAAATGTTCGTAGAAGTATGTAATGGACAGACATTTTTCTTCTTTACAGGTATCCCATATTTTCCTCTTTATATTGTTAACGGCGTTTTATTTTGTACTAAACTAAAAGAGGGTTTATTTGATTTGGGAGATTTGTTTTCTTTAATATTTATAGTCACGTTAACATATTTTAGAATTTGATTTTAAAATAATCGCACTACAAATAGGAGTTTCAGCCAGTAGAATCCGCATTTTTATTTTTTTAAAAGCTTAGACTGATATGATTTTGTCACAGTTACATCCAACACGCGCCTTCAGTTAACAGTTAGCTGGACGTGTTTTATTCTAAAATATTCTAACACTCTCCAACATTAAAATTAGAAGCAAGTTAAAGTAGTAAAATGAGTTTATAAATGCCCACTTATTAGCAGAGGATCAGCTAAAATAGAAGAACAAACGATTAAGCAAAGGCTTAAATAATATGGCTCGGCATGTGTGCAATGTAAATGGGATATTTTCTGCCTTGCCAGCCTGTTTGGGACTGTTTTCTATGCGCTGGAAAATATGAATATTCTATGTAAGCGTCAAGTATACAACAGTGCAGCCTACTACAGATTTAGCAACCAATCACAAGAAATCATTTTTTCTACTACATTGGATACCCGACAGCCAGAGTGCACCTTCTGAAAAGAAGTCGGAACAACAACCGTTGGAATATCAAGCGCACAAAGCGATTATAAACAGATCGAGCAATAATCAAACACATCAATTTAATAACAATCAAAAACTATATGAAATATTTTGTACAGAGACAAAACAAAATGTAAAAGAAAAAACTAGCCTTGACAAAATGAAAAATTTAAAATGTTAGGAACTCCGGAAAAACGGCCTGCGAATGAACCCGAACGACTTTTGCGATTATTGCTGCATATTATTGTATTTCATTACATCCAGTTTCGTGTACAAAATGACCACCTATTAGCAGAGGATGAGCAAAAAAAAGTAAGCGAGGAGGGATTAATAAATATGACCTGGCATGCGTGCATTGTAACTAAGATTTTTATAGCTTGTCAGCTTGCTTAAAACAACTTACCTTGTTAACTTTTCGTTCAAAAATAAACCATTTCAATACACATATTAGAAACTATGAATATTTAGTGTCAGCGTCGGATAAATAACAATTCAGCTAATAAAACTGAACTAGACAGCAAACAACAGAAAATATCATTTTACTTCCTACAAGCATATTAAAAAGTTAATATTTATGGTTGAAAATACGATTAAATTCCACGAGAAACTCAATGTTGGCTCGTGAGATACTAAGTAATTACTTTTCACCCAGTTATTTCTTTCTGGTCTTCCTGTATTATAATTTGTACAACCCTGCTGTTTGATTTACATTTTTTACCACCAAAACTAAGTCGTGTCTAATGAAAAATATAAGGGAGACAAAATCCGAAAAGTAACTTGCGTTTTTTTTATGAATCTGTTGCTGTGCAGCTTTCAAACATCTGATCAAGCGTTTTTGTTATGGCGGAGATATAGTGTGAGGAATTTTGTGTAAAAAAGGGTGTTAGAAACAAGAATTTTGCAGTTCATTTACCTCTCTTCATTACATAGATTAAGATTTTTGCAAAATATCATTATATAATACAGCATTGCTCCGCAAAAGTACTCGCAATCCCTAATGAAAAACAAACTGATCAAGGTCGTTGCGACAAATTCAGAAAATTCTGAAAATTTACCTCCTAAAGGTCCTCATGTTGCGTGCTTTCAAATCTACCAATTTATTACGCTTCATCAGAGAATTAGAAGTGACCATTTCATTTCTTTTTTAAATTTGTGGAAACGTCCAACGCTTTTTTGTTGATACGTTTTCTTTCATTTCCCCACTATTTAGCTTAACATTCTTACTTTGCATCTTTATTGTTTTACTCTTACAATAAACATCATTTAGCATTCACAAATGTATTTTTGTACGGCTAAGACATTAACGCGACAATGACTTAGAAATAAATTATTATTATTTATTAGAATTTTTTGTATTTAAATAAAAATTTACCAAAGACAAATCTGGGTCGGGCATTCAAGTTAACAACAGAATTCAATTCAATTAAACGAAAGCATTAATTTCAAAAAACACCACCGAATGCAGATTTCAATTTTTTCAATTATTCCTAACCCGAATCCTAACCCAAGCTGGACAACTACTTATTTGTTATTTTAAAGCTTTAAGTTTTAAGTTCAATTCAATGGAGGCATTTTTTTCAAATCAAATCTCTCATTTTTCAAAGAAACATTTACAACTGTGGTAATATACCTAAATAATTAGTATATTGCACTATACGTTTTTTCAAAAATATTGAATTATTTCGAACTTTTCCGACCCAGCGGGGAAAAATTTGAATATTCCATCAAATCGAGGATTGAATAAATAACTTAATTCAACAAAAAGTTGTGGTGGGACAATGTGGTATTCGAAAATGATAAATTTTACAAAAATTGATTGATTTCAGAAAAATATTTAATTATTTTGATCTAATTTCGGCTTGGGGTTTGAAATTTGAATGTACCAATAATTTTTCGAACTATGACATTATGTGAACTATATGAACTATGTCAAGTTTTGAGTTTATGAATGGCAGAAAATGTAATTTGATAAATTAGATATGAATTGGATACATATTTCAAGAAATCTATTTGTACCTGTCTGCTCTAGCACAAAGGCAACATCAAATAAAACAACACTCCGTAGATTTTCCAAATTCTAAACCCTAACCATTCCAAGCCTGTCGAACTCCTGCGCTATCCTGAAAGCTCCCGCCAAGCCCCATTGTACCAAAAGGTTGTAATTGGGAGCCCAATTCCCGACTTTATAAAGGGGAAGCATAATTTCGTGCAAGGTTATAGAAAATTAAAAGATTCAGGTTGAAAATCCTTGGCTTGCCATAACAACCCAAGATGTTTCAAAGTCATAATCAGAAAGCATCTAAGGGCACTATCATATAAGCAGAAACACCAGAGCGCTCGACATCCGTGGAGATGACGGGTTCACTAAAACTTACAACTGCTCAACGCTATACAAACAGAAACGCTAATTTATTAGTTGTTGAAAGTGTAACTTTGAATATCTGAGATGAACTGTAGTTAAATTTGCATAATTAATAGACAATGTGATAGAAAAGTCCCATAATATAAAACTGTTTTAATTTAAAGGAACCTCGTCAAATCCCTGGAACAACACCAACAAACACCAAAAATTCGATTTAACCCTGGTTAATTAAAAACTACTGTTCTAAACTATTGAAAAACTGACAAAACGCTATGGCAAAGAAATAAACCCATGAAGTACGAATACAATAAATACTATGAAATGAGGCCCGACCAATTGTATTAATGCAGCTGCAAATGCCCTCATTGCCTGTATTATAACCCCATTGTTGGCGACTGGCGCATACGTCGATACTTGTCAAACGATGGAAGAACGCCCAAAAGGGAACATAACCCGCGTCTTTCCGGGAATTGTGTATACGAAATTAACCAATTAGCAAAATTTATCGCATACCAGCTAAAAACTGCACACTCGCCCGTGAACTAGAGGGTGGAAACCATTGCATTACATGACTCTAAGAAATTATAAAAAAAAAATGGGCGAAATATTTTGGACATCTTGTGAGAATAATTCACATATTTGCAGCTCTCCATGACTAGCGGGATTTAACATCATATATTAGTTTATACCGGACAAAATATGAATTGAAAGATTTATAAGATTACATACTTGCTCTTTACTCTCTAGAATAAATAGGCTTCCATCTAACTCTGTGATGCACCATAGTATTAACACTGTCGATTCCGTTTGATGCAATGACTTTTTCAAGCAGTGTTTTAGAAAACTGAAAATAAATATATATATGGTTTCATTATCAAGTTTTGGAGTCATAAATCCCAAAAAATGCTGTTTGACAGAGGTAAAGCAAAGGTAATCTTATAATAAAAATACATAAAAATATCAATTTAATGCCATATTATGTGCATACCGAGTCCATCTTATTTTAGGTGGAACTAAATTTCGTTGACCTAAGACATTATCAAGTTATTTGATTCACAAGACAGAAATACAGAGAAGAGATATAGTTGTTCGAACTATGTCTTTGGCTATTCGGGTTTGGCTACTGTGGGTGGTAAAATAAATAAATGTTCACTCATTCTATCTAACTGATACATACTGAGTTGCGTGCACAGAATTTAACCCATTATAACGTCGTATTTTGTATTTTTCACATCGAAAAATTCCCATTCGATATATTTCTTCATAATTCCCGTGCAATGTTAAAAATGTCAATATAAAAAATTGGCTGCAAAAATAGCCAAATTAGTTGAGGTGGTAAATGGCTAAAATCATGTCATAATCATATTCCCGTTTCTATTCGCGCGGTCGGGAAACAACATTGTTCCTACCTAACGAGGCTAATACCGCGAACACGATCACTCCAAGCAAAAAATAATTTTCATGTCAGTATTTCAACCTACTTTTCAAAACATTCTGGAATAGAATAAAAGTTTATTATCTTGAAAATATCAGTCTACATTTAGCCGATATCGATACGAATGCCGATACCAAAAAAATTGCCGATATTACCGATACCCGATACCTTTTACCGAAAGCTTTTTAAATTAGTTTTGACAAGCACTGACTGTATAACGACACTGATGTTTGTTTTAAGCAGAAGGTAAAACACTCATTTTAATCATTCCAAACCGAAATTGAAATAAATGAAAAGTCAATTTACCGCAATTAATGATAAAATAAAACAAGTAAATAATACACGATAGTTATATGAACATTTGTTAAAAAATTACTATTCAAGGCAAAAAATAATATTGTAAAATGAACATATCATATTGGGTTAGTTTAGCTGTCCTCAGTTAATAAGGACTTAAAATCCTTCTAATTTTAATCGAGCAATAAAATTAGAACCAAGTTACAGTAAAAAAACGCGAATATCAGAACATAACCCGTAAGTTCAAATGACATTATATTTTCATGGCATCGTGATACCAAAACAAGTTTATAGATGACCTATTATTAGGGGGGAAAGGAGAACAAACGATAAGCGAGAGACTCAAGTAGAAAATGCGTGTAAAAATTCACACTATAATATTATGGTCTTTTTTAAACCAAGAGCAAAAAACTGTAAAAAAAAATCATAAAGTCTTGACAACAATCAGAAATGAAAAAGTATGAAACGCAAAGAACTGCAGAAAATGGTCGTAGAAATATAAAATGGACGGACATTTTTCTTCTTTACAGGTATCCCATATTTTCCTCTTTATAATGATAACGGCGTTGTATATTTTGTACTAAACCCAAAGAGGGTTTATTTGATTTGGGAGATTCGTTTTCTATAATATTTATATTCACGTTAACATATTTTAAAATATAATTTTAATTAAAGCAATCGCACTAAAAATAAGAGTTTTGATATGTACCTACATGAAAGCCATCAGTAGAATTCGCATTTTTATTTTTTTTAAAAACTCAAACTTGTAAAATTTTGTCACAATTACATCCAACAAGCGCCTTCAGGTAACAGTTGATTGGACGTGTTTTATCCTAAAGTATTCTAACACTCTCCATCTTCAAAATTAGAAGCAAGTTGAGAGGGAAAAACGAGTTTATAAATGTCCTACAATAGAGGAACAAACGATTAAGCGAAGGCCTAAATAATATGACTCGGCATGTGTGCAATGTAAATTGGATATTTTCTGTCTTGCCAGCCTGTTTGGGACTGTTTTCTATGCGCTGGAAAATCTGAATATCCAGTGTAAGCGTATAATATACAACAGTGCAGCCTAGAACAGACTTAGCAACCGATCACAGGAAATCCTTTTTTTTTACTACATTGAATACCCGACAACCAGACTGCACCTTCTGAAAAGGAGTCAGAACAACAACCGTTGGAATATCGAGCGCACAAACCGAGGATAAACAGATCGAGCAATAATCAAACACAGCAATTTGATAACAATTATAAACTATATGAAATATTTTGTACAGAGACAAAACAAAATGTGAAATAAAAAACTAGCCTTGACAAAATGAAAAATTTGAAATGATGGAAACTCTGGAAAAACGGCTCAAGAATGAACCTGAACGACTTTTGCGATTATTGCTGCATTGTATTGTATTAGCACTTATTAGCAGAGGATCAGCTAAAAAAGAAAAACATACGATTGAGCGAGGAATTAATAAATATGACCTGGCATGCGTGCAGTGTAACTAAGATTTTTCAAGCTTGTCAGCACGCTTAAAACATTTTAATTTTTCGTTCAAAAATAAACCATTTTAACACACATATTAGAAACTATGAATATTCAGTGTCAGCGTCGGATAAATAACAATTCAGCTAATAAAACAGAACTATTCTAAAGTATTCACAATCCCTAATGAAGAACAAACTGATCAGTGTCGTTGCGACAAAATCAGAAAATTCTGAAAATTTGATAAAAAGTCCTCATGTTGCGTGTTTTCGAATCTACCAATTTATTACGCTTCATCGGAGAATTAGAAGTGACCATTTCATTTATTTCTTAAATTCGTGGAAACATCCAGCGCTTTTTTGTTAATACATTTTCTTTCATTACCCCACTATTTAGCTTAACATTCTTACTTTGCATATTTACTGTTTAACTCAAAGTAAAATACAATTCACATCATTTAGCATTCACAAATGTATTTTTGTACGACTAAGACATTCACGCGACAATGACTTAGAAATAAATTATTATTTATCAGAATTTTTTGTATTTAAATAAAAATTTACCAAATACAAATCTGGGTTGGGCATTTAAGTTAACAACAGATTTAAATTCAATTCAACGAAAGCATTTATTTTAAAAAACACCCCTGAATGCAGATTTCAAATTTTTCAATTTCTCCTAACCCGAAACCTAACCCAAGCCGGACAACCACTAATTTGTTAACGACGGATTTAAATTCAATTCGATGAAAGCATTAATTTCAAATCAAATCTCTCTTTTTTCAAAGAAACTTTTCCGATCTAGCGGGGAAATATTTGAATATTCCAATAAATCGAGGACTAATATAAACAAGAGAGCTGTGCTCAAATATTTGAACACGTCACAAGGTGTCGCTATTTTTTATTCCAACACATAAAAAACGCGAATCTTTTAGGTCCACAGAAATTATTGAAATAAGTAAAAGTAATAGCCTTATGGCAAAAAAATCAATCTTTCCCCACTGAAAATTTCAAAGCAATTGTTCAGTATTCGTAAAGACAAGCGATATCATCATGACGAAAGAGAAGAATACTAACAAGAACAACAACATAATATTGAAACGATCGTTATGTACACTGGCGTGTCCAAAAACTTAATTCAACAAAAACTTGCAGTGGCACAATGTGGTATTCGAAGATGGTAAATTTTACAAAAATTGATTGATTTCAGAAAAATATTTAATTATTTCGATCTAATTTCGGCTTGGGGGTTAAAATTTGAATGTACCAATAATTTTTCAAACTATGACATTATGTGAACTATATGAACTATGTCAAGTTTTGGGTTTATGAATGACCGAAAATGTAATTTGATAAATTAGATATGAATTGGATATATATTTAAACAAATCTATTCGTACCTGTCTGCTCTAGCGATATGGCAACATCAAATAAAATAATACACCGTAGATTTTCCAAATTCTAAACCCTAACCATTCCAAGCCTGTCGAACTCTTGCACTATCCTGAAAGCTCCCGCCAAACCCCATTGTACCAGATGGTTGAAATTAGGCGCCCAATTAAGACTTTATAAAGGGGAAGCATAATTTCGTGCAAGGTTATAGAAAATGAAAGGATTCAGGTTGAAAATTCTTGGTTTGCCATAGCAATCGAAGATGTTTCAAAGACATAACCCGCGTCTTTTCGGGAATTGTGCATACGAAACTAACAAAGCAGGAACATTTATTGCATACCAGCTAAAAACCACACACCTTCCGTGAACTAGCGGGTGGAAACCATTGCATTATATGACTTTACGAAATTATATAAATAAAATTGGGCGGAATATTATGTACATCTTGTGAGGATAATTCAAATATTTGCAGTTCTTCCTGACTAGCGGGATTTAACATGATATATCAGTTTATACCTGACAAAATATGAATTGAAAGATTTATAAGATTTCATACTTGCTTTTTACTCTTTACACTATATAGGCTTCCATCTCACTCCGTGAGGCACCAGACTAATAACAATGTCCGTTTGATGCAATGACTCTTTCAAGCAGTGACATAAGATTTCATACTTGCTCTTTACTCTTTACACTATATAGGCTTCCATCTCACTCCGTGAGGTACCAGACTAATAACAACGTCCGTTGGATGCAATGACTCTTTCAAGCAGTGACTTAGAAAACTGAAAATAAATATATAGTTTCATTATCAAGTTTTGGAGTTACAAATCACAAAAAAAAAAGCTTATTAACAGAGGTAAAGCAAAGGTAAGCTTATATTAAAAATACATAAACAATATTATTTTAACCACGTGGAAATGCCATTATTGCCGATTTATTCATGGGTTAGTATCAATTAAAAAAGTGTTTTAACAAAGTTGAGTTTCGTGAACAGTCAACAGTGAGTATTGTAGTGGTTACCAATTTGCGAAGTTCTGTACTTATTATTTAACACAAAAGTAACACCGACACGATCTAAAATTAAACGCATAGAAATGTCCAACTATCCGCTTCAAAAATATCGCACCCCGGGGTCAATAATGATGGTATTGTTCGCCTAAAATTGGGACCGTAATTTACAAACTGTGATAGAAATCCTACACAGAAGATAGAAATCATAATAAAATTAATTTGTGTTGTGAATGCACTTGTTGTACGTGATTGTGAACTCACAATCATGTCCGAAATATAAACACCGATATCCGCCGTGATAATTAATATTTACTAGTGAATAAAAAAGTGCTTTAATATAGTCTAACAACATTAATTGGATTGTCGGCCGCCAAAACGATCGCGGTGACAAATAATTCACTGAGGCCTTCGATTACGACAATATTATGAAATAAAAAAAGCCGCACTGTTCTAGTAAAATCCGAAAAAAAAAAGTATTGTCACGGCGATGGTTTCGGCGGCCGACATCCCAATTGATGTCGTTCAAAATGACAATACTGATTATTCGGTGTCCGTTAAAAATATTCGATTAACTCGAATAAAAAATACGATTTTGCCCGCCAGTGATCACGGCGCAGATAAATAATCATTGAATGGAAATAAAACTTCAACTTCATAACAATAAATTTCAAGTAATAGTTTCACATTTCATGCATTTGATCGGCGCTACATGCGAGCTTATTTTTGACCATTATGACACTACTGACATCTGCGAGTTTTAGTTCTCTCTGAAATTAATTTTCCCGAATTTTTGATGTTTTATTTCCAAATGCGGGTACCCGCTGACTACGGATTAATAGTCGACGTTTGAAATACGACTTGTAAAATATTCACCAACACCATCAGGCAAACAGAGACGGGCTACAACGTAACCCCCATTGGAAAATCCTGGCTGCACCCTTGGATTCGGCAATATTTAAAATGCGGTATTTATTGGCTCAATTGTGTTCAATGAAACCTGCAGTTGCGACGACTTACGTCTTACGACAATATAAAATCATCACAACTCAAAATTACCGCGTCAATCAATTGACTTGAAATGAAGAACAATGAAACCAAGTGTAACAACACTGAATCCGCCCCGCCGCAGGCCTGTCACTCTGATTCTTTTTAAGGTTTCACCGTTTGAAATATCCCAAGATATATAAAAAATACGAACGATTGTAATTTAAATTATTGCGAAAAAAATTCAATCGATATATTTTGCATTAATTATTTTATATATCGTCACATACCGAGAAAACGTCGTAGGGGCTCCATAGGTAGTTAGTATCAAAATAGACAAAAGGTACATCGCGTGAACAATTTACTGTGTTTCGATTTCAGTTACTATTATGGTATATATTTTGAAAAAATCCTAACATAACACCAAATTTTGTGATTTACAATGTCTAAAAAGCGTTTTCAATCTGCTGCGAGACTGCTAAAACAAAACTTATGGTGATATCTTCCGTTTTATATTTCAATTTTAATATTTTATAATGCCGCAATCAAGAAATTGGGTTGCGTATTCACCTCTTTATCATTTATTTCTTCACCGATTTTTATAATATTGTATTCTAACTTGTTTGTGATGAATGTAAATAAAAAGATTCAGAAGATTTTAAAAACATACTTGCCCTTTAGACTCGATCATCCACCTCTCTCAGTGATGCATAATCGGACAAATAACTCCGCATGTCTTTTGATGTATAATATTAAACTGTCTTTTTCGCTTTCAAGCAGAGTTTCAGAAAGCTGAACTTTATGCGAGATAATGAACTGCACGTAAATTTTGTATAATATTGATTTGAATAAATATAGTTGTTCGAACTAAGTCATTATTAAGTTTTAGATTTATAAGTTACTGAAAATGCAAATTGACAGGAGCACAGAGAAGCTATGCTTATACTTTGGATACATAAAATAAAAATATTAATTTTCAGTTCATTGACAAATTATTCAGATTTCCCCCTTATTTACTAACATTACTTTGGAATGATCTGTCAGTGTATAATATTGCAACACATCATATAAATTATATTTATATTCATTCAAAAGCACGTTGAAAATACGGCTATTAAGAAATGTAAAT
The DNA here is from genome assembly GCF_964204865.1 of Styela clava. Lineage (NCBI taxonomy): Eukaryota > Metazoa > Chordata > Ascidiacea > Stolidobranchia > Styelidae > Styela > Styela clava. The sequence continues at coordinate 8,281,874 of NC_135257.1, read as the reverse complement.
ATCAAAAATAAGGCGGAAAAGATAAAATTTAACAAATATTTCTGTTTCTAATTACCTTTACGCCCCTCGAAAAAATTGTCCACGCTCTTGTGATAAGCTATGCTTATTCTAAAGATACAAGGACGACAACTTGTACTGATATTCATTTACGTTCATTCTATATTCTTTGCAGATTTTCAACATTATAAATATTACTTATTCAGAATGATCTGTCAGTGTGCTATGTTGTATCTCATTATCTAAATCTTAACTAGTAAATTATTTATTAGTGTGTTATATTTTACCTTCAAGTTCTCTATAGACTTTCCTTCCCATCCCAGAGGCCTGAAAATATACATCTATAAATAACTTCAGCCAAAGACATTTTAGACATTATATATATAAATATAAGAACATGACAGATCATAACCAGGGAATAAACGATAGCGAAATAAGGAATATATTCCCAGATTCAAACGCTTATGAACATAAGGCTACTAGCAATAGGGATATAGGCTGACTATAGTAGATTTACAATTGGTGGGATCTCATGTATATAGTAACCTTCGAAATTTTAGTTTTCGACACAAATCCCATTGTTAACCGGTACTAAAGGGTGTACGATTCCCGGTTATATTGATGCATATTGGTGCACTTGATTCTACTCACTCATATAATATCGTTATTGGAAACTTAATGCGATTTTAGTTCGAAACACATGTGAACACGAATGTCATGGTTAACTAGTACCAAAGGGGGTAAGATACACGAATAATCAAGTCAAGTCAAGTTTTTTTTTCCAACCAGTAATAAGTATCACAACCATAAAATAAGACACAGAGAAAATTTACACCGTTTTACTGGGGAAGGGACGTAGCGGGGAACCGGTTATCGAGCAGCGACACCAAAGTTTCTAATATCTAATTAAAAAAGTAAGAATTCTAGAGTTTCGAAACTACTATATCTTATATTGACGTGGAGTGACGTATATGAAAGAGACCTTTCAGTAGAAATTCTATAGGAGAGTTTATATTAATTAAGCTCTTCTCAATACACATGATTAGGCATAACATGACGTGACCCGCACTAACAATGGGGAAAATAGGACACACATTTCTATTTCTCTATTTTTAAATAGACATGAACATGGATGGTATGATAACGTAGGACTTTTACCAAGGGGATGAGAACCAAAAAGGAGTTTACACTTGGTTGAATATGATTTATACAGTATCGTTTTTGGAAAATTTAGTTGAAACACGAGTTCTTTAAGGTGTAAGATTAACGGCTATCTTAATTCACAGTAGTATGACTCACTCTTATAATATAATTATTGGAAATTTGGGACGATTCCAGTTTGAACTAGTTGGGAACATCATTGGCATGAATATCAACTGTGAACTACCCGAGCGTACAGGTCACAATGAGCCACAGTTACATTTAAAAAATTAGCCTGATTACTTTATATAGTATGTTAGTTAGTGTCAACTACCATTTGTATTCATCAGATTAATGAAAAAGACCAGGACTACGATTTCAAAAATGTCAGACATATTAATATATATAGCAGTGGTTCTCAAACTTTTTTAGTCCCAGAGCCCCATTTCAAACCTCAAAGGTATGAAGAGCCGCACACAAACAACGCAAGGTAAAATAGCAACAAACCTTCAGCGCGTAATTAAAATACTAAGTCAGCGTAACAACAACACACGTAACAACTAGGGCTGGGCAAAATTTTCGAATAATAAAATATTCGAATGGCATTTTACGATTCGGATATCCGGTACCACGTGACCTGCGCCGCTCTGCTTGGACACCGAACTCGAGCGTCTCCAACTCAATCGTGAATTGTGCGAGATTTCCCAAAGGCGCTCGCTATCAGAAAAAAATTGAAAAATTTGAAAAGTCGTCTTTGCGTTATGGTGTTATATGCTTATTTTTGCACCTAACGTATCCTTTCAATTCATCATTTTGCAAAAAAAAAACGTACCGACCGTTCCGTAAATTTAGAAACGTCAAACCAGATTAGGTATTTAAAATAAATTTCCCAGATTTACACTCGGCATGCTTGGTGGCATGTCGTTAGCCATTTCTTGCATTACCGAACATAAACTTGCTTAAAATTAAATGTTAAAATGACTTTTAGGCGTTTCATTGTGAAAAAGGCGATTTTAGGTCGTTAAAACACTCTAGTTATGTAAATAGCATGGATTTAAAAATGACCAAAAGTTTTTTCCAAAAGCTGGTATGAGTTACTTGTATGGAAAACACTCATTAAGTTGTAACCGGATAAGAAATGTCATGTCCTACTCCCTTTAAAGCACTGACTCGTTCACGAATTGTTGCGTCTATTATCATCGAAAATGATTACAATTGTTAAATTTTGAAGCATTTGGGCAGTAATAATTAAGTCTCAAGGTATGACATAATCGAAATCATTAAGCGAAGTGCTGAATTTGCAAATTCCGTAAAGAAAATTGAGCATTACTCAGTAAGTATTTTAGCTATAATAACCATAGGGGTGTTGTTTTGTTGAAAAAAAAAACGATAAAACTTGAAGGAATTAGGTATAATTAGAGTCTGACCCTCTATTAGACACAAAGGCCTAGAAATGCCTTTATTGCCAATTTATTTAATCGCTATTTTAAATCAACATGCAGGATTCACGCAATCGTAAATTTGCTAGGTGTATCTATCTAATACTAAAATAACACGGACACCATAGAAAAGCATGAGAAACTCAAATATCATTATAATAAATATCTGCATCTCGGTTACCGTTCACTTTAAACATGCACGGTTAATTTACAAGCGGTGATAAGGAAGATCGAATCCAAGGCAGAGGATAAAACTCAGAATAGAATTAATTTGGTTCTAAAATTAGTCCTTAAATGTATTCAACAGCTGTCGCTGATGTGAACGCAAGGGTATACTAGAAATATGAAATTTTGATATTCGGCGACCGCTTATTCTTGCAAAAACGAGAAAGGGCAGAAATATAGAATACCAACTTTAGGATATCGCCGCCAAAACGATCGCGGTGACAAAGACAATCAGCAATTATGATAAAATTACCAATTAAAAAACGCTTTATTGCCGACTTTTTAATGTTTCTATTAATTTCCGAATGGAGTATCGACCTCCGAAGTTCTGGATCCCTGTTATGTATAAAAAAAATATTCAAATCATTCGATTCGAAAAAAAATTCCATTTTGCCCACCCTAGCCGAACAGCTATTTATTTAGGCTTTGATTTCTGATAAGTTTTCAAAGCGGGTCGTAATCGTTGAGGATGTAAGGTGCAGTAGCTGCTTGAGATGATCGCCACATTTTTCGAGACTATTTTCGATTACTGGAACAAAATTAAAATGCTATAGAAATTAAAATAATCATCGAGTTATTTGATTTATACATAAGATCTAGAAATGCTACAAAAACTGAAAATCCACGAAAGCAAGCCAATGATTACAGCCAGGTCTAAAAATCTTTCCAAGTGAAAAGTGTCCGATTGGCCGCGAAAACGCTCACTGTTGCGTCACTATTGCATCTTATCTATCATCTTATCATCTTATCTCTCATTTATTGCATCTTATAGGGTTTGAGAATCACTGATATATGGGCATCCTATGATAAACAACAAGGTAAACAATAAGTTTTAATATTTGCATGGTTATTAAGTTGGGGTTGTGTTTTAACCGAATTGCACTTAACGAGGCATAGTTCAAACTCTTCCAGTTCCTCTGCAGATATACACTGCTGAACTAAAAGTATCACTATGAAAAAATTTCACTGTTGTCGTAATCACAACGTGACACCCTATAGCGGTGAAACACCTTTTATTTATGCTGGCCTAATAACCTTTAAATAGACTGACATTTCAAGATAGTAATTGGCCTTTTGGTTTGGACGATTAAACGAAACGACAGCAGATGGGACAACACAGCAGTTAGCCCCTGCGCTGTACTGACTATGTTATTTTTCACCGGATATTGCTACAGTTAATTCGTAGGACAGAATTTTTAATTCCGCGATTCTACGTAATGAGCATGGTTTGGTTTAACAGATTTTGCCATAAACAATTATGAGCGCGCATTGGTGCCCAAACTGACAAAAATAAGATCAAATTAATGCATTCCTGTATCTCGACTATTGGGCGGGTACAAAAAAAAGCTTAATTTTTATTTCTAAAACATGGCCCTAGCCTTATTCACTGGGCCGACTCAATAGCCAGAATAAAACGGTAGTTGTGCGTATCATGTTATTATGAAATTTTGAGATTGTAATTTTTAGAAAATTTCATTTGACACACAAACCAAAACTGAGCTCATACTCAATATATTGAACATAATATTTATCCGTAGATTTCACGAAAAAAATACAATATATCATTTATTTATACTATAGACATCTAAAATGAAAAGATTTCAAATGATTTGGTTACATACTTGCTTTTCAGACTTGATAGGCCTCCATCTCACTCGGTGATGAAAAGCTGGCACTTGACGAATTCCTTTTGGTACAATGATAAATTGTCCTGTCAACTTTCAAGCAGTGTTTTAAGCTGAAAATCAATATATATGTCATGATTTTGTGCAAGCCAAATGTAAATTTGATTCAAACTAAATTTCGTTGAGCCAACTATGTCAAGTAGTTAATTCACACAAATGCTATTTGACAGAGACACTGCAAAGCAAAAAATAGACGTTAGTTTCAATAAAATATGTAACGGGTAAATTTAGACGAATAAAATTTATTCAGGATTGCCATTAAATTTCAAATATTATAGATTACCATAGAAATTGCTTTTCATCGACTTTACAGTTACAGGTATATGTAATCATTCAATTTCATAAATTCAGCTTAATATTTTATAACATATCAGGTGTAGTTTTCAAACTGCACGAGTTGCAAATATTACAATAACAGTAAAATACCCAATGAACTTTTATAACTGTTTCGTGGAATATATGACTAATTACCTCTGATCAGTAACTTGTAGAATTATCACATTGTTCACGGTGGGGATCGCAAAGTGGAGATCGCTATCCAGCAGAGAAGCGAGCAACGAATCTTAGGGGTCGCAAAGAGTACACCAATTTGATACAAGGTACTATATTTATAGTACTATTTCGGACTTCTGCTTCAAAACACAATTATTAAAACTTGCAAAATCTAAATCTTAAATTTCGATAGAATGCACATGATAAAATAAGCGGCATAACAATGTTGGCTCGCATCGAACTATTTATCATTTTAAACGTGAACGTGGGTCTTACTTTTTTGGAATTTTGATTCGAAAGACAATTATTAAAACTTGTGAAAATATAAATCTCGAGGGAAAACACACGATCAAATATGTGGCATAACGATGCCGACTTTGATCGCAAGACCCGAGACGCGGTGCGCTCGCATCTAATTGTTTAGCATTCTAAACGAAAACAGTGGTGTACAGGAATGAAATAGGCGAAAAAGTCAAACAAAATGTTTAAATGATATTTACTTGTATTATTCCTCGTTCGTTACTTTGTGTCTTTGAATCTTCAACCTTTAATAGTTTTGTATCTGAAAAAAGTTAAAATATTGATAAATAAACTGTCGCAGAACTGTAGCTAGCATATTCAATGAACAGCGGGGCTGAATCTATCGGATTTTCTGCACAAAGCTCCCGCCACATTTTAAAGTGACATATTAGTAATTATCAATTTGGGGGTAGGAATGATTTAAAAATTTGAATTTACAGCACAATCTGCATTCCTAACTTAAACTACCAAGATGGCGCACAACCTGAACCCTAACCAGGTACACATACTGTGTTCAGGTTGTGCGCCATCTCGGTAGTTTAAGTTAGGAATGCAGATCGTGCTGGAAATTCAAGATGACGCACAACTTGAACCCAAACCAGGTACACATACTGTGTTCAGGTTGTGCGCCATCTTGGTACGAATACTATGGGAGTACCCTATACACAATAAAATATGAAAGTGGAAAGGCTACGCGAATCTCTAATAAACCATTGATTTTGCGCTACATTTGCGAAAGTTTTGAAAGTTATGCAATACATTCATGTAAATCTTGTCCTGTTGAATGCAGCTTACGTAGTGACGTAGATTAGTATATTACGTTTAAGTTTCTTAATATGATAAGTCTATGTATTGCCATATAGCCTTAAAGTTCGACCAGTTGTGAGGAAACGATGAAACCCGATGTTAGTGAGTTCGATACAAAAGAGAATCACCCAATAATCTAGACGTCTGTATTAGGTTAATAATTTCAATTCGTATAGGCCCGAAAACCTCTAATTTACCACTTATACAATAGAAAAATGAAAGCAATAAGTATAAAAAAACATTTAGCTCACCTGAATATCGTTTCGAACTCGCTGTCATAACCCAACAGTCAGCTTATCCATACATCTTACACAAAATCGAACCTCATCCTACGACGAACATCTGTGACTGCGATGTCGCTTGTGGTTTCCCGCGCACAAATATTTGACGAAAAAAGCTAACTGGTTGTTAGTAATCAAATATTTTTAACTGATTACTTTAATTACTCCAGGTTGCCGTTATGAGCCGATCACGCTTCTAACGCGTGATCTCAAAGTTGCAAAATGAAGATGACGGTTGGGATTTGCTTCATACATTTTCTGATCGCATAATACCTAGTTCATAGTATTTTCGGGGGTGTTTATTTCGGTGACCGTACATTTCAACCCACGTACATTTGAACCATGTACATTTGAACCCATGTGTATATCCGCGGGTTCAATCTATATGCGGGTGCTAAACCCATGGGTTATGGTTAGTATGGGTTCAGATAACCGTAAAACGAAAAAATCCACAAGTGCAACAGTACGCAGGTGCAATTGTCGTGGGTTCAAATGTACACGGGTTCAAACGTAATGGAACCGTTCATCTCAGATCTCACATTTATACATCAGTGACGGGAGCTTAGTACAAAGAATCCAGCATTTCCATTATATTTGTCTTTTCATATTTGTCGAGAAACGCGCACGTGGATGTCATCAAAAATGTAACCATCCTTCCACTCAATGAAAGAATAACGGCGTGTTTAGCGTTATATCAATGCATTCTCTAAATTGACGTACAAATCTTAGCTCATTGACTTTCGCAGCCAAGAATGTTTACATACAATAACGTGCCGGCGATGTCCTTAAAGGTGGAGTCACAATGTGATGTTGTTTCGATGCCTATCCCTACAGTAAAGGTAATTTCTCCGCCCAAACCAAACGGCAGAGACATAACATCAGCAACAGCATTAATCACGGTTCTATGTGAAGTAAATACGGTAATTGACTGCTCAATACAAGTGCATACCGACGACAACGACTGATTCACATATTTGGTGTTATGGAGCTCGTGAATAGATAGACTGTTATTTACGGAGCCCCACAATAAGAACGTAACAATAACAATGTGTTACTTACCGATTGATATTAATAAGTGATTTGAAATTACTCTATTTAATAACTCGGATGTATTTGCTGCTTCTTAAATTTTATTAATGTCATTTTGAGTAAACGAATAGTTAACGGAGACTCTAGTTCTGTATGAAGCACTTTGAGTCTGTCTCTACAGTAGACTTAAAGCGATCATGATACAGGTATGTACGGCCATAAAGAACAAACCTGAGATTTCGTCATCCAGCGTAAGGGTATAGACGTATATTAATGTGTTTAGTATCTATGTCAGCCAGTGCACTGCAGTTGACTACGTTCGCGTTGAGTGGCGCATTGTGCTAAGCCTTAGGACTACGCTTGAATTCAAGCCTAAGATTACCCCGCTTGGATTCGCAGGTTCAAATCTAGTAGGGGATAATTTAGTACCAGATGATTGCTGGCGGCTTCCTCCCACTATCCCTACCTAAGCTAGCGCTTCCCAAACTTTTTTTGCCACGGAATATTAATACTTTTTATGATGTAATTTCAGTTTTTTCTCTACTTTCGCTTGAGGCACATAATATGCAACACCTACGCCAAATCGATTTTTCGAACCGTCAGTAAATACTTGTACATAGTGTGGCGGGACTGGATTGTTCTATTTTTTATTGTTTTATTATTTTACTTGTATTTCTTGTCTAGTTAATGTATATGCATTGGTGTTTGGAGTCTGAGCCCTAATTCGCCCGATAGTTTGATCCAGTAACTCGACTCCAACCACCACTGCATTTGTGAACTGTGCTGCGTACGCAGTGTTCGGTTTTCTTTGCTTTTGCTGTCGCTGAGTAAGGACCGTATTTTGTCGCTCTTATGTTATCTGCTTTAAGCGTGGATTTTACACTAATTTAATAAAGTCTCTTCGTTTGCATCGTGAACTTCGAACCTATTTGTGTGTCTTTGCAGCACATTGGATCTTCTGAACTAATTATTACAGTATTACTAGACTGTATCAGTGGCGAGCACCTACCGGTATCCCGGTTAAGTCGTACCGTTGCAAATTGGCGACACGCCAGGATTGAAAAATCAGACGATTTTTTGATTAAAAGTTCATGATGTCACACCGAAGAAAGAATTGCGACCAGGAATGAGATGTTATATGGGTTAAAATTGCCCAGATGGAAACCAAAAACAAAGAGATTGAAAACTTGAATAAAGAAATTGAAGATAAGAATAAATCACTGGTAGCTGAGAATAAAGAACTGGCTAGACAACTGCAAGATGCTTTGTCTCAACTGAAAGTAGTCAAGACCAGTGTTATACAACTTGAAGAAAGAGATTTTGGCACGAAGGAAGTACTCGAACGGGTGATATGCCGTCTGGAGAACATTGACGAGGTCATGGCTGAGAGTGAGGTGCCATCATTCATTCCTAAACTTATTTTAAAAACCCCTGAGGCGCCTAAGAGTGTTGATAGGAATGGTGAACCAGACTGCCCTGATAATGAATGTTTGATGAATGGTACCGGTACTATTAAAAAATTGAATTTTGCTGATGAGTGTGGGGTTGACCAGTCTACACCTATGCATGCAAGTGTGAATGGTAACGTTACTGATTGCAAGGCAGTTCCTTTTGGTATGAATAATAGTATGAGAGTGGATATCCAGCCTGATACTTTCAATGGAGATGGTATGTCTTTGGATGATTATTTGTGTAATTTTTCATCCATTACTACCTGTAATGGATGGACTGATAAAATTGCTGATGTTCATTTTGCTGCATGTATGCGTGGGAAGGCTTTGTCCTTGTTGAATGAATTATCCCTTACGGATAGACACAGTTTGAGTGTGGCAGTGAATGACTTGGAAAAAGCGTTATTATCCAGAGGGTAAGGAGTCATACTTTGCTACTTTGTTTAATAACAGGAAGAAGTTGGCCACTGAGACGCCAACTGAATATGCTACTTCTCTCCGTGCATTGTCGAGGAAGGCTTATCCTTCTTTGGATGTTATTGCTCGTGAGAATCTGATTAAGCAGCGTTTCATTTCAGGTTTTCCTGATTTCGAGATGTTTAAGACTTTGACAATCAGGCAGACTAGGAGTTTAGATGAATTAATTACTGTGGCTGATGTATGTCATTCTATTGATGCTACGCACAGTGCACCTGGTTGTAATCGTGCTAGTAAGCCCATGGTAGCTGTTGTGAATAATTCTGAGCGGGATGATGGTGTGTGTGAATCTGAATTTAGTAAGCTGCGGAATGATATTAGGGAGATGCTTGACTGTTGCCATGTCATGTTTGACAAAGGTCATCAACCCCGATTTTCCTGTCAGAAGGGTGGGCGTAGGAATGAAGGTATTACTTGTTATGGCTGTGGTGCCAAGGGTCACATACGTAGGAATAGCCCTGAGTACCAGTGCCAGAGATGTCACGGCAGGGGTCATATAGCTTCTCAGTGTGATAGATATTATGTTCCACGGAATTCGCAGCCTTCTACTGCGTATTCGGCCCAGCCAACGTTCAATGGCTCAGTAGGAAATTTTTCACCAGGGAATAGCTCCAATTCTGCCTGGGGTGGGAATGGCCAAACTCCTCGTGACGGTGGGAATATTCCCCAGTTTCACCCTGCTCCCAAGAATAATGATATGCCTTTAAACAGCAATCAGTAGCACGGGGGTCCTCAGTTGCTACTGGAAAGATGACGAATGTATGCATGGACCATGATTTTGATAATTTGATTTGTTTTTTGAGATTACCCACTAGCTGGTATGCTATGGTTGATGTGAATGGCATTACTGTACGTTTTCTTATTGATTCTGGTAGTGCTGCTACTCTTATAGATTATGCAGTATTTTGTTCTATTGGTGGAAAGGAGTGTGATTTGTCTCCTTGTGATGTTTGTTTTCAAACTGCTAATGGTACTTCTCTGAAAGCTCGTGGTATGATTGATTTGAAAATTTGTATTGATTCTGTGTGTGCTGTTCAGAGAGTGATTATTGCAGATCTTAGTGCCCCCTATGGTTTGCTTGGTATGGATTATTTCCAAGAGCATGACTGTGTTTTGCATATGTCTGTAGGTCAAATGGAGGTTGATGGTAAAACAGTTTCTCTGACTAAGTCTGTTTCGTCTGTTCCTAGTTGTAGAATTGTTGTAGATAAATGTGTGACTGTCCCCAGAGAGAGTGAGATGGTGATTTATGGTCGTTTGAATTGCCCATGGAAACCCAATAGTGACGTCATAGCTGTGGCAGAGGCTGCGTGTGTGTTTGAGAGCGAGTATGGCCATCGTGGTTTATTTTTATTTCCCGGAGTGGTGGACGTCTCATGCTCTCTAGTGCCTCTCATGGTGGTCAATGTTAGCAAGGAAGCGGTAGCTTATCGGTTTACTATGCCCAAGAGAAAACCTGACTGTCTCTTCTCTGGAACAAATGGTGCCTGGTGATGTCATGGACACCAGGGAACTACCTGAACATTTAAAGAAGCTCGTCGACGATCCAGAAGATTTAACGGTTGAACAACGTCAAAGTGTTCGTGATTTGCTCGTCGAATTTCAGGATATTTTTGCTGGTCCTGATGGCAAACTGGGACGAACTTCTGTAGTCAAACGTAAGATTAAAACGTCAACATCTGAACCAATCAAAGTTCCACCGCGACGTATGGGATGGTCGAAGAGAGAAATCGCAGAGAAACAAGTGCAGAGCATGCTTGATCAAGTGTAATAGAACCGAGTGAAAGTCCCTATAATTCGCCTATTGTTCTCGTTCCTAAGAAAGACGGAAGTTGTCGTTTTTGTATCGATTTCCGGAAAATTAATCTGGTAAGTGGTAACCTTCAAAGATGCCTACAGTTTGCCAAGAATTGATGATATTTTGGATGCATTAGGTAAAGCAAAGTGGTTTTCATCGTTGGACTTGGCGAGTGGGTACTGGCAAGTAGAACTCGACCCAGATGATCGGGAAAAAACAGCATTCAGCTTGCCAGGAAATAATCATTTTCAATTCCGTGTCCTTGCCTTCGGTCTGGCCAATGCGCCATCTTGTTTCCAGCGTTTAATGGACAAAATTTTGGCTGGAATTCTATGAAAAATTTGTCTTGCATTCTTGGATAATATTTTGTCCTATGGAGAAAACTTTGATCTGGCCATGAGCAGCTTACGTGAAGTTTTTGTAAGAATTCGTGCTGCTGGACTTAAATTCAAGCCGGAGAAGTGTAAACATTTTCGTCGTAAGGTGGAATATTTGGGACATGTAATATCTGAATATGGTGTAAGCTGTAGCGATGGAAAAATGGCTGCTGTTCGTGATTGGCCCAAGCCTGCTAATGTCAAAGAATTGTAATTATTACAGACACTTTGTTGAAGATTTCTCTACCATTGCACATCCTCTTGTTCATCTGACGAAGAAGAAAGTAGAATTTGCTTGGACAAAGCAGTGTGATGTCGCTTTTAGTCGCTTGAAAGAACTTTTAGTTCGTGCTCCTGTTTTATCATTTCCACAGGAAAATGGAGACGAATTCATTTTAGATACTGATTGTTCTGGTTTTGGAGCTGGCGCAGTTTTAAGTCAAATCCAGAATGGCAAGGAAAAAGTTATTGCATATGCCAGCGTTACCCTTAACAAGGCACAGAAGAGACATTGTGCAACGTACCGAGAACTTTTTGCGTTGCAGTGGGGGATTAAACATTTTCGTCACTTCCTGTGGGGTCGACATTTCAAACTGAGAACTGACCATGCTTCACTACGTTGGCTTCTGAATTTTAAAAATCCTGAAGGCATTGTAGCTCGTTGGATATCAGTTCTGGACACTTACGATTTTACAGTTGAACATCGTGCTGGTTCCAAGCATGGCAATGCTGATGGTTTGAGTCGTATTCGTCGCCGATGTAAGCGTGATTCCTGCAATAGTTGTGGGAATGGTGATCAGCCGTGTGAATTGGGAACTGTCAAAGTTGCTGCTTTGCAACCGAGTCATGGTAATTCTATGGAATGGCTCGCTTCGTATTCATCGACCGATATGCGTGAGATGCAGATGAAGGACGATAACATCTCTAAAGTACTGACAATGAAGGAAACGTTGGATCAACCACCTCCAGCTGCAGAACTCTTGTTTTTCTCCAGAGAAGTTCGAATCCTGTGCAGTCAGTGGAAATTATTGAGAGTCATCGATGGAGTGCTTCATCGAGAGTTTTTGCCATCCGCGCCTGTAGGGAAATCCATTTTTCAAATTGTGTTGCCTTTAGTTTTGCGTCGCGAAATGTATCGACAACCCCATGGATTGCGTACTGGTGGACATTTGGGTAAAGAACGAACTTATAAAAAATTTAGGGAACGATTTTATTGGCCTAGAATGCACAGTCAAGTATCCTCTTGGTGTCGTTATTGTGAAGCTTGCACTGCTACCAAAACCCCTCATGGAAAACGTCGTGCAGAAATGTGTAAAATGATTTGTACTGAGCCACTTCTCAGAATTAGTCTTGATTTTGTGGGTCCTTTGCCTAAAACTGAACGGGGCAATGAACATTTGTTAGTAGTCACAGACTATTTTACTAAATGGGTTGAGGCTTATCCTTTGCCTAATCAAAAGGCCAGTACAGCAGCCGATGTACTTGTAACGGAATTTTTTGAACATTCCTTATCTTTCAATGGCTTATAGATCTACTGTACATGAAAGTACAGGTTTTACTCCGAATCGTTTAATGTTTGGACGTGAAATTTCATTGCCGACTGATTTACTTTTTGGTAAATCTCCTGATCATAATGTCCGTAAGTGTTATGATGAATTTGTTGAATGGTTTGATAATGCTACATCTGAAGCTTTTGAATTTGCTCGAGAACAGTTGGGGGTAAATCTGCTGTCCGACAGAAACGTAATTTTAATGCAACTGTTAAGCCTTTATCCTTTAATGTTGGTGATCTTGTGTGGTATTTTGATCCTCCTAAAAGTAGAAAACTTTCGACTGGTTGGATAGGTCCTTTTGAAGTGTTAGATTGTTTTTCACATTTTGTTTATCGTATCAAGAATGTTAACACTGGTAATTGTAGAATAGCTCATGTTGATCATCTTCGTTTATATTTGATGGAAGATTGTGACAATTTACCTAATATTAATGCCGATTTCCCAGACAATATTGCTATTTCCAATGATGATGTACAGGATGTTGTTATTGAACCAGAAGTTAATCCTGATTTGCCTGTTAGGGATTCTGATCATCAGACTGTTACTCGTTCTGGTAGGTCAAGGCGTAGACCTGCCTACTTGGATGATTTTCATACTTGATTTATGCGCTGTAACATTTTGTTTTGAATTACATTGGGAATTGTGCTATAATGTATATGGTTAGGTAGGACTAGTTAGTGTTTTTACATAGGGTTTATTTGATTTTGTAGTTGGGAATTTTTTGTATTTTTATTGTGTATTTGTAAATAGTATGCTTCATATTTGTTATACTTTCAGGAATGCTTTCTACTGTTTGATATTTCGTTCCACTGTGTTTCATATTTTGCTAATACCTGCCGATGGACATACACATTGTGTTTTTTACGAGTTTTGTATTCTTACTGTGTTAATATACTTTTCTTAGGAGATGTTTTTATTTTTTTTAAGAGTAAATTTTTTGTTAATTTTCTCTAATGAAAAGGGTGGTATTGTGGCTGGACTGGATTGTTCTATTTTTTATTGTTTTATTATTAGGCTTCCCGCTGCTTGTCAGCAGGGAACCTATTGTATTCCTGTGTTTTATTATTATTATTTATTATTATTATTATTATTATTATTTATTTTTATTATTTTTTTTTCAAATTGGTCCTACAAACTTGAAATTCACCTCAAATGTGCAGAAGTTCTCAGCTAGCAATAAAATGCAAATTTTATGCATGACTGACCACGCTTTCACGCTCCAGTGAGCAAAACGCGTATTCAGTTTTTTTGCGATTTCTCAAAATTGATACATGGTATTGGGTTGAAATTCATAACAATGATTAATGGACGTGTTCCGGATACGATATGTCAAGGATACGCATGAGTGACCTCGGCGATACGCTCCAGTGAGCAATATATGATTTCACATTTTCATCTTCTTCTCGAGAACGACAATACTCAGAGCCTTGAAATTTACATCACATGCAGATAATAAGTCCCCCATGATAAATTGCAAATTTTATGCATGACTGACCACGCTTTCACGCTTCAGTGAGCAAAACGCGTTTTCAGTTTTTTCGCGATTTCTCAAAATTGATACATGCTATTGGGTTGAAATTCATAACAATGATTAATGGACATGTTCCGGATACGATATGTCAAGGATACGCATGAGTGACCTCGGCGATACGCTCCAGTGAGCAAAATAGGATTTTACATTTTCATCTTCTTCTCGAGAACGACACTACTTAGAGACTTGAAATTTACATCACATGCAGATAATAAGTGCCCCATCATAAATTGCAAATTTTATGCATGACTGACCACGCGTTCACGCTCCAGTGAGCAAAACGCGTCTTCAGTTTTTTTTACGCGGGAAGCCTGTTAAAGCTGCACGCGGCTCTAGTTTTACTTGTATTTCTTGTCTAGTTAATGTATATGCATTGGTGTTTGGAGTCTGAGCCCTAATTCGTCCGATAGTTTGATCCAGTAACTCGACTCCAACCACCACTGCATATGTGAACTGTGCTGCGTACGCAGTGTTCGGTTTTCTTTGCTGTCGCTGAGTAAGGACGGTATTTTGTCGCTCTTATGTTATCTGCTTTAAGCGTGGATTTTACACTATTTTAATAAGGTCTCTTCGTTTGCATCGTGAACTTCGAACCTATTTGTGTGTCTTTGCAGCACATTGGATCTTCTAGCTAATTATTACAGTATTACTAGACTGTATCAGTGGCGAGCACCTACCGGTATTCCGGTTAAGTCGTACCGTTGCAATAGTCTCGATAGTTTTCGTGTGTATGATCAAGAAATGACGTTTGAAGTATTGTTGGTGAACATGTTGTACCATAAATCGTTAACGATGTATCATTTGCGGTGGCTTCATTATCCAGGGAGGAATCTTGAAATTGCCATCTTTTGCAACAGAGAAGTCGGTAAAAAGGCGTTGGTTGTTTACATAATAAACGTTGCAAATGACGGTTTGCCAGGAAAATGTTCTTCCTACGACTGTTTGAATAATTGTGCTGTAATTTCGCTGTCATGAGGAATCATTCTGCATTTGTAATGTAGACATTTTCTATAATGTATAATATGTAAAGGCATTTCGTTACACTGGGATTGTAACGCTAAAATAGGAGTACTTTTTAATGCAACCAAACATTGTGATTGGATTACAGCCAGTTTCCGCAATATAGTCGTTGTTCTTATTGTTCCTGTTCTTGTTCTTTGACACTTTTTTAAAAAGTCGCTTTTTTCTTTGATTACTGGACCAATTGCTTTGAAATTTTTAGTAGTTAAAGATGGAATTTTGTTCTAGAAGGCTATTTCTTATATTAATTTCAAATATTCCTGTGAGCTTTATGAGATTCGTTTTTATTTTGAGCTATGACGTCATCAGAATTTGCCACCATGTGGCGATTCCGCAAACATATATCGATCACTTGATCAACGAACAGGTTCCGTGGTCAAGCCTGCTGGTAAGTTACCGTACCGTACCACAGTGAATTTCAGCGTAACGTGTCTATATATTTGAGAATAGCCCTCTTGTTTATTTATCCTGACTGTTGATTGTAATAAATTTGAAGGTAATTTTTGAAGTGTAACAAGTGCAGAAAACAAATTAACTTTTACTTTGCATACAACCGCAAGTTTAGAGCGGAAACATCAAACGCATTAAATGAAATAAAACTATAGTACTTTTTCAGCACAAAATAAATGATGCCATAATCATATAAAATGAAATAATTCCAAAGTGTGTAAAATAAGGTCTCAAAACTGAAACCGTGGCGCCGTGATTAGTTCATACCAATATTCACTATGATAATTATTTTCGAAATACAACGCTATTTATAACATAGTCTCAAAATTTTCAGGTATTCGATGAATCGGAGTGTATACACCAACATCATATATCCAACAGCGGAAGATCTTCTTGGCGCCTGGAATACTTTAATTGATTTGAATGTGACATCACCTCTAAGCAGCGCCGGATTAACCATTAAACAATATAAGCACGTGCTTAAGGGACCAAGCAAAGAGGGACACCACAGAAATTTTATAGCAGAATTTTATATAGTTTATCGGTGTTTATTAAAATATTACGAGTTCACCAGGCGACTCAAACTTCAAAATATTCGCTTATTTTTTGTCTTCAAGTATCATATTACCCTTCTTTACTAAAAATAAACACTGAAACTTATTTATTGGACACGAAATGGGTCTATAAGTCGTTTTCTTAAATTGTTGTTGTTTTTTCTTTTTAGTATTCACCTTGTTGTTACACTTTTATTTTGAAAATAATTTCTATTCTCTTCAACAATTGGATCAATGAACTATTTAGCCTATGTGGCGGTTCCACGATCGCATTTCAACGATATATTTGTCAGCAAAGTCGGGAGTTTCTTGATAAGGTAGACCAGGGTGGTCCAAACTCTGTGATGCTGATACATTCCGTGCGACTCACAGAATAATTTTAGTGTATATTTGTATCTAATGGAGCAACGTTTTTGAGTTTTTTTTTTTTTAGATATTCCAACTGGGGTTGGGATCCCGAAATTCAAACCCTTTTTCTAACGCTTTGTGCCTTTATTTTAGTAAAAACACTCCTCTGTTTACAAGCGTCGGCCATGTGACAGTAGTGACGAAACGCAGAGCCGACATAACGCCACGTAATCCAGTTTTTTTTAGCTAGGTCCCGAAAACCAACTTAGACTGACTTGGTTGGTATTTGACGATGTCACTAAGCTTGCTCACGCTTCAAGTTTTTAAATTATTCAATATAACAATTCGTAATAAAATGAGTGTCGCAAGAAAGGTGACATAAGAGAACACGGCGGAAATGTATTTCCTTGCCCATCACGCAGTGTCTGGTTTGATTTCAAGTAATATCTGTCACGAAAGAATATAATTTGAAGCGACATTAAACGCGAGATGCGCAAAATACAACGGTAATTCTCGGGAATTAAATTCAAAATAACTGAAGGCTTTATATATCTTCTTCAAACGGACGCCAACCATGCAACATAATAATAGTCTGATTAGAACGGTAAACTCTCGTTGTTTATTAAATTTAAAGTAAGTAAACTCGCGATATTTTGATCACTTTTGGGTTTCCGACTTGCGGCCCGCGAGACCTCCTCAAAAGTTTTTGCGGTCCTTCAACCTAGCAACCTTGAACCACTCTGAGGTAGACTACAAGGTACCGGTAAAATTTCAAACTACAGTTGTGACTTGTATCCTATGGCATTTCGATTCACGTTGAGGACTTGAGGCATGAATCTTTATTGTCACACTTCCTCAGGATTAGAGCTCAACCGATATATCGGCCCGATATTGCGTGTTTGCATATATATATTATCGGCAGTAAACGGCCGATATATATATCGGCTATATATAAGAGTTAAAAAACCTAAAAATGTTCGTAAAAGTTGTTTATTTACTGTTGGTTGTGATTATTTTTAATGGATAATACACTTATGTGGTTTATTGTTTTTATAATTAAATTACACATGAGGGGGCACTAAAGTCTTCAGTGCTTAGGGCACCAAAGGGGCTTAATCCGCCCCTGCCCTGGTCTATACTAAACTAAAAAGACTGCGTCTCTATTCTGTTCATTCTTAAAATTTTAATTCATAAAAGAACTATCTTACTAAAATGATAGGTCAGTTCTGTCCATATTGAAAGGATTAATCTTCACAAGTAACACAAAACTTAACCTAACCATTTTATAATATAGTTTTATGAGAACGTTGAAATGCTCAATATTAAAATCGCCGTTTGTATTCCCAGGAACCGTAGCGCCTTTGCGGCCTTTTATCGCGCTAAGTAAGATCAAGCTCACCGGTATGTTAGTCGTTGAGCTCACTAAACTTTTTTTTTTAATATTTTTATTAATAATATAAATTTATTGAATAACTCAACCATCTTACTCACAGAATCTCGTACCATTGTACATACTATATAGAATATGGTATAGATAGAAGAATATGAAAACAAATACGTTTTGTTATTGCGTTGTGTTTCTTGTTAGTATTTTTCTTCCATGAAAAATTTGTTTTTCTTTTTAACTTAAGTAGTTAACGCTTGTATTTTTGCTAGAAGGCTCTTATTTATTTTAAAACTTTCTGCGGATATGACCTTGAGGCTGTAACAATTAGCGCCAGAAAACCTAACGTCATAATACCGTAAATATATACTACTACGATAATACCTCCTTGTCGCGATGGGGAGATGTTGGCGAACATTAGTGACGAACAAAATTATCATTTTATTCTTCTCATTCGACCGTTTTCGATTCATTTTAAAATATTTGTGGCAATAATTATTAACCTGGTAAAAACTACAAACAACATTATAACATTTTTACCGGCTGTATTCTGCAACAAGCCTTTACAATTTAAAGAATAACTCGAGAATGAATAAGAGTTCAATATGGAATGTCGATGCTTCAGTCTACCTTGCGTAATGGTTATTACGGACATGAAGGAGATATTTTACGACCGGTACGACTTGGGTTAGTTGAGTTCGAATATCTAGTATTTTTACTGTCTAATTCTAGATACAGTATACGCATATATATCCGTATATTTTGTCTTTCAACTAAAAATAAAATCATGTTCACGCATTTCAAGCAGTTTTTTGGTGAGAAGTACCTAGAAAATGCTCCAGTGGTGAAAACAGACAAACTGTGTAAGATACAGAATAGGGTTTCGATGAAGCCAGATTTATTCCTTTTCTGTAATGCATTTTGTATGAACCACAAGCCACAACGCATCAATTGTCGAGTCATATAAACAAGAACGAAGTTTTCTCACGAACAGTCCGGAATCAGATGCACTGAATGCTCCTTCTGCTTCCGCAGAGGTAGGTTGTATAATGAGCAGTGCTTCATGTAATGGACGCAGGTTGCATTTATGTATTTCTTTATTATCGTATTCGAGAGAATGAGATTAGCTATGGTGCAATACGTGTTTACCTTGCACGCTATTGGCTGCGGCAATCGACCGACGACGACTCTTGCTCTGTAGTTAGTATCCTGTATTGCTCTATGCTTGCGTGAGCGCGACGAGCTGTGATGGCGCAATCTGCCGTTATCTGCTTTGTCGGTCTTTTAGGATTTAGAGTAGTGCATGTATTATGAATCGTTTTTAGATTGCTGTTAGTTTACTATCTAGTAGGGATCATTATGTTAGTATATAGGATAAGCTGGGATTTATTGTGTGTTGATATTTACTAACTGTTCTGTATTTTATTTAGTTATTTAATCCCGGAATCTATCAATATTTGAAATCAAACTCTGTGTGTATTAGTCAAACTCAAGACCCGGTGTGTTATTCACAAGTGCATTTTGTGAGTGTTATTGCCCTATTATTCGATCGTGTGTTCAAGTGGAATATTACAACAAAGTTTATTCAGTTCGTGTGATCTTCTGAGGTGTTGGGGTTCAGTGGTTCAAGACTGTGAGTGGGGACTGATTGTTACGAGTTTGCATTACAAATTGTAGGAGAACCGGGACGTGGTACTTGTCAGTGGTTGGGTATGAACGTAGCGCAGTTTGAGACTCCAATCCGTGCGTTACATTTCATATAGCGATCACAATGTACCACTCAGCCGCGCCAGAATACAAACGAATTCAAAATATAGGATAGGGCCGAGGCCATCCACCACCGACAACAAAAGAGCGTAGCTAGTCCATTTTTTGATGGGGGGGGGGGGCATTTTTTTTACTCATTTTTTTTACTCGTTTATACTCATGCCTTTTGCTCCGAACAAGTCGAGGCTACATAAAAGCGGCCACTGATATTTTATAAAGCGAATGCATTACATGATAATGAAATTTGTTTTGCGTATTTTGTGATGTGATAGTGAAGTTCATGTGAGCGCATGACTAAAGCTAGGACAGGGGTTGATAAATTGTGGGCCGGATCCGGCCCACCGAAGTGTTTCATCCGGCCCACTCGTGCCCGCTGAAATTATGACCATAGTTTTTAGGAATATAAATATCCGTTGAAAATATCGATGATATAAATTGAAACTGATCGTCGGCTAAAGTAAACACCGTATTTTATCGCGTATCATAAGCACCTGAATATGATGTGCAAAAATCATCCATCCGAATCATTTAAGTCATTAAAAAAACTTATGCTCCTGATATATCAGCATTTGGGCCTGCAAATTTTTTCGTGCGTTTGTGGATGCCCCAACATATGTTCTTTCCTTTTGTCTAATCTAGTACAACGATTCCCAAAGTGGGGGCAAAAGAGATAACAAAAGGGGCGACAGGGGGCAATTGCGCATTTTCGGTGAGTAAAATTAAGTTTAAAACACCGATTGTTATCCTGACGTGGGTATTTAAGCCGAGAACATCAAAATTATGTCGGTTAACTAAATTATCTTGAAATTTTCAATCGGAAACTATTGCTTGGTCCAGCGGTTCCCAAACATTTTGTTTGTGCGGCGCCATTAGAGTTATAATGCTTTTACTTTATCGTATTAAATTGTACTCAGACATTGGGATTTTGCAAACGGTGATATCCTAAAATTATCTTAAACCAAAATTCAGATTGTAGTATTTCAGAATAGTGAAATTTTCATTTATTGTAACTCGGCGCAACGGCGATTTACGTTGAAAATAATTGAATTAATATCGCGAGACAATTTTAATGCTCGTATCGGCCATAAACTGAATATTTTACGCAACAGAAAATCATCATCGGTGACAAAGTCAGCAATTTTAATGAACATCGTAAGCGCGACGACTCGTTTCCCCTGTAAATGTACTGAAAATATAGTAACCGCAAGTCATCTGGCATTTTTGACAAACTAAAATTGTTGATTCTTTCATTTCTAACATCATATTTGATGGTAATATTGATGAGGATTTTAGATTGTACCTGAGTAAAATTCCTCCATCTTATTAACAACATCAGGTACCATGCTATTTCTTAATTGATTCGCAATAAATTTGTTTGTAACTTGATGTTTTGTTGTAGTTTTGGGGGGCAATGATACCGTTAAAAGTACAGTATGGGGCGAAAAAAGTTCGAAAACCACTAGTCTAGTACATGATTTACAGTACTTCAATTATTCTGTCTGTACTCATGACATTTTCAATGTTCTTTTAACGCTAATATTTCAATGGTATTTACTATATCCCCTGCTGCAAATACCTGATGCTTTACATCACTTAAACGCGATTAGTGAAACGGGAAGGCGATTGACTAATGATTGATAGACTTTCGAGTTGCGAATTTGCAAAACCGTTTTTAATCATATTGAGTTTTGATCATCCGGCACAGTAATCCAGCCTATTATCCGCATCCGGCCCACTCAGGAAAGTAATTGCCCACCCCTGAGCTAGGATATAGGCAATGAAGTGTTAATAAAAGATGATATTATATGCTCTGGAAGATGTCAGCCGTCACTTAACAGAAAATATCAAATTTACCAATTAGCATATGCGTTATTCATGCTAATTTGTTATCCGGATAACTTCACTATAATAATCGTATATTAGATTGCAAAATACCTCTCGGTTATCCGCTATCCGGAAAATCGAACCCTGGTTGCGAGTCACGACTAAATGTTCAGATTGAAATTATTTTGTGCCTTGCTCACGGCAAAAAGGGATTTCCCACGCCGCAGTACCGGTACATCAAGCATGGAGGCCACCGCAATACCAGCAAAATTCCAGCCAAATGTTTTAAGCATTGTACCGGGTGTCATACCAGGGTGTGCCTTGAATCCCAAAATGAGGAACAGAAGATATATTTACATTTTTACCATATTTATCGTGGATTCATGGCAAATATGAGGTTACCACTGAATAGAGGACTAACATGAAAACTTAACGCAACAAAGAAATTTTGATGCTTTCCTGCGATTTTTCGAACTTTTTTGGGTTCGAATATTGGTAATTGTGAAAAAATTAAAATTTTTTGTATGATAACCGATTTTGTTGAACTATTCCGGTCCCGGGGGCAAAAATATGAACCAATGAATAGAGGACTAATATGAACTCTCAACGCAACAGAAAAATTGTGGTGCTTTCCTGCGATTTCTCAAACTTTTTTTGGTTCGAATATAGGGAATGTGAAAAAATTAAACATTTCGGTAATATAACCAATTTTTTTGAACTTTTCCGGTCCCGGGGGCAAAAATATGAATTTATCAATGAATAGAGGACTAATATAAAAACTCAACACAACAAAAAAATTTTGGTGCTTTCCAGCGATTTTTCAAACTTTTCTGGGTTCGAATATTGGGAATTGGGAAAAAAATGAAAATTTTGGTAAGATAACCTATTTTTTTGAACTTTTCCGGTCCCGGGGGCAAAAATATGAGTTGATCAATGAATAGAGGACTAATATAAAAATTCAACGCAACAAAAAAATTTTGGTGCTTTCCTGCGATTTTTCAAACTTTTTTGGGTTCGAATATTGGAAAGTGTGAAAAAAATGAAAATGTTGGTAAAATAACCTATTTTTTTTGAACTTTTCCGGTCCCGGGGGCAAAAATATGAATTGATCAATGAATAGAGGACTAAAATAAAAATTCAACGCAGCAAAGAAATTTTGGTGCTTTCCTGCGATTTTTCGAACTTTTTTGGGTTCGAATATTGGGAATTGTGAAAAAATTAAAAATTTCGGTAATATAACCGATTTTTTTGAATTTTTCCGGTGCCGGGGGCAAAAATATGAATTTACCAATGAATAGAGGACTAACATGCAAACTCAACGCAACAAAAATTTCAAACTTTTTTGGGTTCGAATATTGGAAACTGTGAAAAAATTGAAAATTTTGTTAAGATAACAGATTTTTTTGAACTTTTCCGGTCCCGGGGGCAAAAATATGAATTTATCAATGAATAGAAGACTAATATGCGAACTCAACGCAACAAAAAAATTTTTGTGCTTTCCTGCGATTTTTCAAACTTTTTTGGGTTCGAATATTGGAAACTGAAAAAATTGAAAATTTTGTTAAGATAACAGATTTTTTTGAACTTTTCCGGTCCCGGGGGCAAAAATATGAATTTATCAATGAATAGAGGACTAACATGCGAACTCAATGAAACAAAAAAATTTTGGTGCTTTCCTGCGATTTTTCAAACTTTTTTGGGTTCGAATATTGGGAATTGTGAAAAAAATGAAAATTTTGGTAAGATAACCTATTTTTTTGAACTTTTCCGGTCCCGGGGGCAAAAATATGAATTGCTCAATGAATAGAGGACTAATATAAAAACTCAACGCAACAAAGAAATTTTGGTGTTTTCCTGCGATTTTTCGAACTTTTTTGGGTTCGAATATCGGTAATTGTGAAAAAATAAAAAATATTTGTGAGATAACCGATTTTGTTGAACTTTTCCGGTACCGGGGGCAAAAATATGAATTGATCAATGAATAGAGAAGACTAACATAAAAACTCAACGCCTGTGTGCCTTGAATCCCAAAATGAGGAACAGAAGATATATTTACATTTTTACCATATTTATCGTGGATTCATGGCAAATATGAGGTTACCACTGAATAGAGGACTAACATGAAAACCTAACGCAACAAAGAAATTTTGATGCTTTCCTGCGATTTTTCGAACTTTTTTGGGTTCGAATATTGGTAATTGTGAAAAAATTAAAATTTTTTGTATGATAACCTATTTTTTTGAACTTTTCCGGTCCCGGGGGCAAAAATATGAGTTGATCAATGAATAGAGGACTAATATAAAAATTCAACGCAACAAAAAAATTTTGGTTTTTTCCTGCGATTTTTCAAACTTTTTTGGGTTCGAATATTGGGAATTGTGAAAAAAATGAAAATTTTGGTAAGATAACCTATTTTTTTGAACTTTTCCGGTCTCGGGGGCAAAAATATGAATTGATCAATGAATAGAGGACTAATATAAAAACTCAACGCAGCAAAGAAATTTTGGTGCTTTCCTGCGATTTTTCGAACTTTTTTGGGTTCGAAAATTGGGAATTGTGAAAAAATTAAAAATTTCGGTAATATAACCGATTTTTTTGAATTTTTCCGGTGCCGGGGGCAAAAATATGAATTACCAATGAATAGAGGACTAACATGCAAACTCAACGCAACAAAAATTTCAAACTTTTTTGGGTTCGAATATTGGAAACTGTGAAAAAATTGAAAATTTTGTTAAGATAACAGATTTTTTTGAACTTTTCCGGTCCCGGGGGCAAAAATATGAATTTACCAATGAATAGAAAACTAATATGCGAACTCAACGCAACAAAAAAATTTTGGTGCTTTCCTGCGATTTTTCAAACTTTTTTGGGTTCGAATATTGGAAACTGAAAAAATTGAAAATTTTGTTGAGATAACAGATTTTTTTGAACTTTTCCGGTCCCGGGAACAAAAATATGAATTTATCAATGAATAGAGGACTAACATGCGAACTCAACGAAACAAAAAAATTTTGGTGCTTTCCTGCGATTTTTCAAACTTTTTTGGGTTCGAATATTGGGAACTGTGAAAAAAATGAAAATTTTGGTAAGATAACCTATTTTTTTGAACTTTTCCGGTCCCGGGGGCAAAAATATGAATTGATCAATGAATAGAAGACTAATATAAAAACTCAACGCAACAAAGAAATTTTGGTGTTTTCCTGCGATTTTTCGAACTTTTTTGGGTTCGAATATCGGTAATTGTGAAAAAATAAAAAATATTTGTGAGATAACCGATTTTGTTGAACTTTTCCGGTACCGGGGGCAAAAATATGAATTGATCAATGAATAGAAGACTAACATAAAAACTCAACGCAACAAAAAAATTTTGGTGCTTTCCTGCGATTTTTCAAACTTTTTTGGGTTCGAATATTGGAAGTTGTGAAAAAATTAAAAATTTCGAAAATATAACGGATTTTTCTGAACTTTTCCGGTCCCGGGGGCAAAAATACGAATTGATCAATGAATAGAGGACTAATATAAAAACTCAACGCAACAAAAAAATTTTGGTGCTTTTCTTCGATTTTTTGAACTTTTTTGGGTTCGAATATCGGTAATTGTGAAAAAATTAAAAATATTTGTAAGATAACCGATTTTATTGAACTTTTCCGGTACCGGGGGAAAAAATATGAATTGGTCAATGAATAGAGGACTAACATAAAAACTCAACGCAACAAAAAAGTTTTGGTGCTTTCCGGCGATTTTTCAAACTTTTTTGGGTTCGAATATTGGAAATTGTGAAAAAATTAAAAATTTCGGAAATATAACGGATTTTTTTGAACTTTTCCGGTCCCGGGGGCAAAAAAATGAATTGATCAATGAATAGAGGACTAATATAAAAACTCAACGCAACAAAAAAATTTTGGTGCTTTCCTGCGATTTTTCAAACTTTTTTGGGTCCATATATTGGGAATTGTGAAAAAAATGAAAATTTCGGTAAGATAACCTATTTTTTTGAACTTTTCCGTTTCCGGGGGCAAAAATATGAATTGATCAATGAATAGAGGACTAATATAAAAACCCAACGCAGCAAAGAAATTTTGGTGTTTCCTGCGATTTTTCGAACTTTTTTGGGTTCGAATATCGGTAATTGTGAAAAAATTAAAAATATTTGTAAGATAACCGATTTTGTTTAACTTTTCCGGTACCGGGGGCAAAAATATGAATTTATCAATGAATAGAGGACTAATATAAAAACTCAACGCAACAAAAAAATTTTGGTGTTTTCCTGCGATTTTTCAAACTTTTTCGGGTTCGAATATCGGGAATTGTGAAAAAATTGAAAATTTTGTTAAGATAACTGATTTTTTTGAACTTTTTCGGTCCAGGGGGCAAAAATATGAATTTACCAATGAATAGAGGACTAACATGCGAACTCAACGCAACAAAAAAATTTTGGTGCTTTTCTGCGATTTTTCAAACTTTTTTGGGTTCGAATATTGGGAATTGTGAAAAAAAATGACAATTTTGGTAAGATAACCTATTTTTTTGAACTTTTCCGGTCCCGGGGCCAAAAATATGAGTTGATCAATGAATAGAGGACTAATATAAAAACTCAGCGCAACAAAAAAATTTTGGTGCTTTCCTGCGATTTTTCAAACTTCTTTGGTTTCGAATATTGAAATTACCAATTAATAGATTGAACCAAGGGTCGGCAAACTACGGCCCGCGGGCCAGATCCGACCCGCGGAACAATATAATCCAGCCCGCGACGTTTCACTGAATTATATTAACAAAACAACTGTATTGACGATTATTTTCTTTACGTAACAGAATTCGTTTTGAGACACCAACCTAACAAGTATATAATTCACGATCACTCGTTTAATGAGCCTATAAATTGATTATAATTAGACAAATGTCAACAGAATGTAAAAAAAGTTGATGCTGAGTGCACATGGTTTAATGGCGCAGAAAATATTCAAATGATCAGTCTTCGCGCACTGCTTGAAATTTAACTGAAATCTGTGATTCATTGGCCATTCTTTCGGTTTTTAACTTATGCGCGTCCCGCCTATAATTTTGGCCCGCGAACGACATAAGTTTGCCGACCCCAGGACTAAACTAATATAATGAGAACTATAATTGGGGTGACATCTAGCGTTTTCAAACTTTTTTCAGTTTGAATATTGTAAACATATTGTATAATTTTTTTTCGCTTTCAACATATAAAAGCGGTTCCACCAACAACGCTAAGACAGCGTAATATTTGATTAAATATTAGACTTTCTGGGAACCCGTGATAATGAAAACAATTTTACTTGATATATGACAATATTGGTTGGTCCTCTAGTCCATAGGTTCTCAAAGTGCTCCGTACGGAGCCCCAGGGCTCCGCAAGAGAAACCCAGGGGCTCCGCGAGCTATTCAATTACTTTTCAAAATAATGACTAATTTTGTGACTGTTCAAAGAGGCAATAACAGCTTTGATAAAATCGGACAATAATATAGCCTCGAAATATGGCAAAGAGACGGAATTAAAAAATGACATTATTTATAAGCAGGAGCGCAGTCAGGATTCTTGAGAGGGAGGTGGTTCAAATTCAAAATTAAAATCGAAAATTTCCGCGAAACATTCTTCGCGATTAAAAAAACGTATAACGAAATTTCTGTTGCGTAAAATATTCAATTCATGACCGATGCGGGCATTTAACGTGTCTCGTCGTTATAATGTAATTGTGCTCATCGTTACTCACGTTTGATTCGAGATTACTATTAGGATTACTAAAATGAAATAATAGTATTCTAAAATAACATAAAATATGTGATAAACTGCCAACTGTAAATAAATTGGAGTCGTATTTTTGCGATCTTGGGATTTGTCAAACTTGATTTGTTCTTTCGCGTTTGAGATTATTTTTAAGCACGATATCGCCGTTTAAAATATCACAATGTCTGAGCAAAATACGAACATTTTATTGCATACGGCTCCGTCTGTAGTTTCAGAATGAGAAAAAGGTACATCGCGCGAACAATTGACTGTGTTTCGATTTCGCAGTTACTACGATGAAAACCTAACATAACACCAAATTTTGTGATTTACAATGTCTACGAAAGCGTTTTCAATCCTAGTTGAGTCTGCTGAAACCAAACGTGAAACCAAATCTTTCATTTTAAGTTTTAGTTTTAAAATTTTAGAATGCCGCTTTTCAATCAAGAAATTCGAGTTGCGGATTTACCTCTTTATTAATTATTATATTTATCATTTCGCCGTCGATGACTATAATATGGTAACATGTTTTTCACATTGAACTCAAAATTCTCCACGAGAACAAAAAAGCAATTAACGTCGTCATTGTGTAACAATACATGTATATGACGAGGGAAATTTTTGATTTAGGGAGAATAAACACCGGCGTAAAGATGTTCAAAGGTTCAAAAACACGCCAAGCTGAGGAAAAAAATCGGCGATTGTAACAAAATGCAATCGCGCACATTATTAGCGGCCTTTTAAGTCTTCCAAAAATGTCAAAAAGGAAAAGATAGTATTTCTGTCAAGTGTCAAATTTATAGCTTTAGTATATATAATTTATGTTTGAAATTAAGATTTATTTATGACTTGTATTAACCCTATTAAAAAAGGTTCAGCATTTAAATTGAGTAAAGTACTTTTAACTTGCTCAGGAATATAAATCTGAAAGTAACAATTTTAACATTTATTTTGGGGCTCCGTGAATAATAGTCAACCTTTTCAAGGGCTCCGCGACACCAAAAGTTTGAGAACCCCTGCTCTAGTCTAGTTGACCATAAAAGCATTGTTTTTTTTACTACAAAATCCAGTATATTTCGAGTCTGATATTAAAGTTTAATGGTATTTGTCTTAGCAACTCACTATCTAATAACTATCGCTGTAATGGTCTTTGACCTCTTTATCTAGAGTTACGGCAGCAATGGAAATACAACAATCGTAAAGATTTTTTTTAATACACATTATAATTCAGTTATTCAAGAACCAAATGCTATGATTAATCAAAGACCAAAATTATAACGTTCTAAAAAAATAACATCTTCAAGCAAACTAAAATTTGAAACGAATGGTCCAGCGATTTTTTCATAACGGTAGAAAGGAAAAATACCAACAATATGAAGAACAACATAATGACAAAAAGATCCATAGGTACATTTCGTATCCAACAAGACAACAACATAATAACACAAGAAGGCGACGTAACAATATATGTACACGTATGACAAAAAATATGGACAGGTGTGGTAAAACAAATATTTCATCATCAATTTCCCGAATATCATGTATATGCGGTAACTTACTGGTACCGTACCCTGTAGGTCTGATATTCGAACGCGAAAACGCTCGAAATAATTTTTTCATAACGATACAATTTTATGCCAAAGAACAACAACAACATAAAAACAAAACGATGCATAGGTCCATTTCGTGCCCAAAAAATAAACACCAATGTGGACGGTATGAGTTTTTCACAAATATTTAAAATAGAAAGCAATTGCGATAAACTAGATTGTTCTACGTACAAATATTTTAAACTATACTAGAAAACATAGGTGTCGTTTCGATTCCGATTGAAACACGCCAGACTCCATATCCATGCTATAAAATACGCTATACTGTTAATTTTACCAATCAGTGCAAAATGTAATCCTCTGTCTAAATAAAACGTTTCTTTTGAAATAAAAAATAATGAATTATAGTGAAGCGTTGCATGCTGTTGATGATGTTTATCCAGCATTGTAACCTATTTATCTTCTTTTTCTTTCTTTTTCATGTTAATAGTTTCTATCCTTTATAAAATCATTGAAGGAGCATGGGGGAATTTGGAACAAGGCCTCCGATGACTGTTCATAACCGATGCCCTGGATACTTGCATTAATTAATATAATTCCTTCCAAAATCAAAACTCTATCTATATACTCTGTTATCGTCCCTTTTTTTTTGGTAAATATGTGTTCAAGTTCTGTTTGATGTCCAATGAGGGTCGAATTATGAATAGGTATGGGCGAAGTGAAGCGGGATAGTTCATGTTTCCCATTCATTCGCTTCCTGATAGTGCGTCTACAAAATTTCGAAAAAAAATGAGGACGAAGGTTGTTAAGTGTGTCCTCGTCTACTGTAGCTAATTCTTTTATAGGAGCATTCGTATCTTTAAATCCCTTCATAAACAAACAATGTCTGAAATATCTACAGTCAGTTCTTGATTTTTCGTATGTCAGTTGAGCAGTAGTGGTCAAAATACATATTATTTCTTTAACAATGCCCCATTGCTTTTCTCCCATTCACGATCGAATTTTATTTCATATGAATCTTCAACGTTGGTAATAGTGACGACTACGGGAGGAAGCTCACCAGGCAACCGACGACAAAGATTTGCCGATTTTTTTTTTCCTGGTTATAGAGTCCTCGATTGGTGAATGGCGACCGCGCGTGAAGAAGTACAAATACCCATTTTCGCCAATATCCCGAACTGCGTTTGTGTGAGAAGCCAACGAAATTTGTTCGTCGTCACATTTAATAAAATTGTTATCAATGAGATTATAGGTCAGGTAATGGCCAGATCGTGTATCATTTCCTAGGTGTACAAGTACACTGTTCAAATTGTACGTTGTCTCATTTAGCTCCAATTCAATACTTGGAAAAATAATCTTGGAACATTTTTGATCCGAGTATTCGTACCTTGCAAGCCAAATAATCAAATATATAGGCATATTTTCAAAATGAACTTTTTCTGAAATGCCTTGGTTTTGACAAGACGGACAGACCATATCGGACGGCATGCGCTGATAGTGTTTGATGTAGTCAGCAATACAGCATCCATCAGTCAAATCTCCATACATATTTAGAATAATGCATGTCTCCTTGATAAATTGTCCAATTGAAGCCCAGTTACAATTATTGCACGTCCTATGTGACCTTACTGACACTTCGTGTTTGTATCCATAGTTTTTTAAAGCGGCTAATAGGCCTGATTGAAGTAGGAACTCCTGTGCATCTTGTTGTAAACCGAACCTCCAGCCAAGGCACGCACATATCATACGAATATACTTTTCAACAGCTTCATGATTTATTGAAACTAAGTCCACCAGGTTGCGATACACATTCATGATGTTGACGATGACTGGAGATCCTCCTACTTGAGACTTTTTCATATTATACAGGTTGCGAGTCGTGAAAAGTAAAATGATTTTCGTACAATATTGGATAAAATGTATGCTCACGAAGAATCTTGTTATTGGTAGGTGTAGTTAATTCCTGTTTCATGTTGGTAGAGTTTTTTATTTTTTTCCCAGATAAAATATGGTTAGTGAACAAAGCATCACAAGAACCATAAATATTATTTTCTTATAATTTCGTTGTAAATGCGAGTCAATTGCTGAATGTATGCGCAAGCAACATTATCGGTCAGCCAGCCGCGATTATGATATGGATTATTTGAATGCTTTTTAGAGCATCGTGTATTCGTTCTTCCGGTGCTTCGTTAACTGACATCAAATCAGCAAATGTTACAGTCATTCCACTCTCTAGTGTAAGAGCAGGGTAATTGATGGAATTTTCTGCGTAGCTCATATCTGCCCAAACTTCGGAGCAAAATATATCAACTCTAGATTGCGAATCGGTAACTCTTGCCAAATTGGCTGAAATGCCAAGTCGTGCAAGTGGGGTTTGGTTGACGTTAATTTGCGGTGGAACTATCTTTTTGGCAGCCGAATAAGTTGTGCAAAATCCTTTATCGCGACGTTTTCGTTTTTTGAAAGTTGATTCTGGGAATTTAATGCTCTTGCCTTTTTGCACTTTTCCTTTCTGTGATTTAACGTGGATAATAGAATCTGCGTACTGCTTTTGTGTTATTTGCAATTCCCGAGCATACGTTTTGGTAAACAGATATAAATCAGAGAATCTTTTATTTTTGAAAAATACGTGCTTCATCTGCCCAAAATGCTGTTCTATTATTCCCTGAGTTTCGTTGTTACTAAAAATGGTTTGAAACGAACAATCTTTTAAATCATTATATTTGTCGCGATAATTGTCATAAGCCTTTGAATTTTGACCAGTAGCGTGTCTTTCCAAATTCCATTCATCAAACCCTTGAAATGTTTTATCACAACTTGCGAAGATTGCAAACAAGTTGTAACCACCAGCATACTGAACACTATATCTTCTAGTTCTTGTAGACTTTCACATTTGAAGCATAGGGTAATCCAATGCATCGCTAAAACCGTGTGGCGTTAGTAATATTTGAGGCACATGATTTTCGCTGCATGCATCGAATGGCTTAAACAGTTGTGTACAATAGTACGCTCTGCATCTTCTATTGTGGCAATTCCAGTGACAATTCGATAGCATCTTTGATTGTATTCTAATCGCGTTTCATGGCAAAAGGATTTCAAAACTGCTATCCAGAGAGCCATTGAGCCATCTATTATCATCATGATTGGCTTTTTATCAAAATTCACATGTCTCATGGCGTCAAAAACAAATCTTTCTAGAAAATGTCCAATATGCATGGCGCCATGTTCATTCACTACAAACGATGCAATTGGCAAAGCTAGCTTTCCTTTGGTCGGATTTCGTATAAGTAGTGTGTACACTTGAAAATCTTTTGTGCCAGACTTTCGTTTTAACACACTTCCAGTTGCATCAAGATATGTATCATCGTTTCTGCAGGTTTGCTTGTACATTTCAAGCTGTTCTTCCGAATATAGGGTAACACTCGGTGGATGAACTGTAAATTGCCTCAACAAATGGTCGCCTTCTGACTCCATTTCATTTTTCAGATGTTCTAAATTTTTAATCCATTCGTTGCTGTTTGTTTCGGCACGTTTTATATTTCTAAGAGTCGATTTACTCGGTACATTTGTGAAAGAGCCTAGATATCTTTCTTCCGATGTCATTTTGTTGTAAAGTTGCCGCCGGAAGCACTCTGACGATATGTATTCCATTTCTTTATGCATGTCATCCCGCAAATTCCCTCTCACGTATCTCCGGCGAATACATTCCGACTTGTGGACTCGATAGCCGATGATGTCAACTGTGCACTCTATGGTATCTTTTCGGGAAAATATTAAAATTTTTCCTTCAACTTGACAGTTGCAGCATTTTCTGTGACCGCAATATAAATTAATCTTTCCTTTTTAGGCTTCCCCAATTAGGACACTATCCAAGCTGCGTAGATAGTGATTGGCAACGTAGGGAACGCATTCATTGTAAATTTGCCGAAAATGTTTAAGAAATATTTCTGTATAATCTGTCTTCTTGAAGCGGTGCTTACTTAGATCGATGCTCTGAAAGTCGTTTCCATTCATCAAACGTAATTTGGAACTCTCCTTGTCTTTTGATGTAAGTTTTTCTTTTCAACGATTTAATTACTTTCCTATTATACTTTCCCAAACGGTACAGGGATTTGAAAGATGGAATGCGTTTGCATGAAATATTTTTTGAACAATTTTGAACTGAGTGTACTAATCGGGACTTCCGTGCGCGACCTTTGCCTGTCTTTCGAACAATCATAACGCTATCCGATGAATCCGATTGGTCAGATGAGATATTTATCATTGATTTTTCATTTCCCGGTATTTTTTTTTTAATTTGTTTTGACGAAATCAACTCACAGCAATTTCCATTTCCATTTTTGGTATGAAATATATTTTACTGGTTTTGCCTGTTATTTCTACTTTCTCCCCTTCGCATAAAAACTTTTGATCTTCCCATACTTCCTCTGGCGACGAATCAAACAGACAAGACGGATGAAACCAATTAAAACAACTTTCGCACTCAACCATAAACTCGCCTGAGTATGCTTTTTTGCAAATACAATATAGGAAAGTTTCGTCATCCAATTCGGTATTTTTGATTTTTTGTTCTTCGGAAAAACATTCAAATTGTTTCCTTCATCTGGTTTAGATTTAATCATGTTTTTCATAACTTTCCTTATGTTATGCCTGCTTGACGTATTATGGCATTGTTTTAATTTATGTTTGGCCAGCTCATAAAAAACGTGTGATTTATATTGTATTTCGTGTTGCCTTTTTCCTTTTGTCTGAAACTACTTTTCGATTTCATGCATCTTTCAATATCACTCGAATTTTTTTCGTAAAAGATCTTGAGACAAGAGAGGCGTGTAGATGCTGACCTCTTGATCCAGCAACCGCACGACCTCAAAAATTCTTCTCTTTGTTTGTCCGACTCAAATCCACTCAAATTTTTCAAGATAAAAAATTCTGATATTTTAGCAATGATTTTATTCTTACTTGTTAATAGTCTGATCGCACATTTTTCCCCCGTTCTTGAAATATTGCTCCCTTTCTTAGAACGATGATGCTTAAGACCTGTGGAATAAAACTGGCTGTCGGCAATGATAACGTTAATTGCTCGTATCTGATATTTACTGTTGCAAGTAAAATGGCTGAAATAAACCCATAATTTCAATTCACATAAACAAGAGTTAACACCACTTATTCGCTAGGTAGGCACGATGAAAAGCACACGTTGGAATTAAGTCATGAACCGTGGCATTTGTACCTATATCTTTTTAACCAAATGAACTTATGCAACATTTCGCCCACTTGTCATTGTGTAGATTGCTCTTCTTTAGGTTGTTTAGAAAGGCGTGCACTCCCGAATGCAACGACAAACAACGTCCAATAGGCTTCGCCAGTGGCGGCGCGTGGTCATTTTGACAACCGGGGCAAGCTACTGCGGGACCAAGTCACCCCCATCTACGGGGACAGGATGAGCGCTGTAAGTTCTCCCATCATTTTATGAGTATAAAAACCATTCCATCGGTAACAACCAATCGGCAAAAGCGACAATTTTTAACGATAAGAAAGTGTCATTAAAACCGGTCCAAGTCAATGGACTAATAAATATAGACATAGTTTATTTTGAAACCTCTTTCAAAAGGAAAGGCAATAAATACAATGACATATTAACAGAAACTTCGGGAAAGCAGACAAAACCTAAAATAAGGTTTAAAACGTTACTATGAAGAAAGGAAAGTTAATGCAAAGATAAGGACATGCGTCGCTCACTCATAGATATATATGCTGCTAGACTTCTACTGCTTAAACATATATGCAACACGCCGCGGTTTCTTGGAAGCAAAATGCTCAATAACGCGCTGATTAAAGTCATGCATCCCAGAAAAAACGTCTTTGTGAATGGATAAAACAGCCAAGGAATTTAATCTATCTTGCTTCATTGTGTTTCTGAGATACGTTTTAATACGCTACAGCGTGCTGAATGTTCGCTCTGCGTCGGCGGAAGAAATAGGCGTCGTCAAAATGATGTCCAGAAATTTTGCAGACGCCGCAAAGGTAGTTACTAGAGTGTTATCTATGAGGAACCCATAGAGCGCGCAAGTTGATGTGATATTCAAAAAAGTTTGATTGGTGTATATACATCGCAATTCATTATTTTCCAATTTACCCACGTTTATCATGGGGTAAAATTTGGATACAGTAGCCAACAAATGGATGGGAAATTGACGTGCAAATTTTGAAAAATTTTTGGGGTTCATCAAAGAGAACGCGGCAAGGTGTTCAGTGCGCAGACGATCGCCTATTTGATTCACCAGAATGTCACAGCATTCCTTTGCAGACAAAATCAAACGCTGCGTCGTTTGCCCGCGGCGTAAAGAAGCACTCCATGTGTCGTCGTATTTTATTGTTTCCCGGATACGAGATACAGCATCGCAGAAGTCTGAAATACACGACTGCACAGACGCTCCATCCATTAGCCTTGACTGCAATGCGCCGTGTAATACATCCACGTGATAGAATATTGTGGAGAAAAAAGCGAGAAAAAATGAAAACTCACCATCTTCTAGCACAGGGGTTCTCAAACTTTTGGTGTTGCGGAGCCCTTGAAAAGTTGAATATTATTCGCGGAGCCCCAAAATAAATGTTAAAATTGTTACTTTCAGATTAATATTCCTGGGCAAGTTAAAAGTACTTTACTTATTTAAAATGCTGAACCTTTTTTAATAGGATTAACACAAGCCATAAATGAATCTGAATTTCATACTAAAGCTGTAAATTTGACACTTGACGAACATATTAATAAATTAGGGGTCGAATCTTTTCTCTTTTGACATTTCTGGAAGACTTAACAGGCCGCTAATAACGTGCGCGATTTTATTTTGTTACAATCGCCGATTTTTTTCGTCAGCATGGCGTGTTTTGAACATCTTTACGCCGGTGTTTATTCTCCTTAAATCAAAAATTTCCCTCGGCATATACATGTATTGTTACACAATGACGACGTTAATTCCTTTTTTGTTCTCGTGGGAAATTATGAGTTCAATGTGAAAAACATGTTACCATATAATAGTCATCTGCGACGAAATGTTAAAAATTATAAATAATAAAGAGATGAATCCGCAACTCAAATTTCTTGATTGAAAAACGGCATTCTAAAATATTAAAACTGAAACTTAAAATGGAAGATCACACGTTTGGCTTCAGCAGACTCACCTCAGATTGGAAACGCTTTTATAGACATTGTAAATCACAAAATTTGGTGTTATGTGAGATTTTCGTCGTAGTAACTGCGAAATCGAAACACAGTCAATTGTGCGCGCGATGTACCTCTTTTCCCATTCTGAAACTACCGACGAAGCCGCACGCAATCAATTGTGCACGCGATCCACGATGTACCTTTTTTCATTCTGAAACTACCGACGGAGCCGAATGCAATAAAATAAATTCTAATTGTTCGTATTTTGCCCAGACATTGTGATTTTTTAAACGGCGATATCCTGCTTAAAAATAATCTCAGGTGCGAAAGAACAAATCAAGTTTGACAAATCCCAAGATCGCGAAAATACGACTCCACTTTATTTATTGTTGGCAGTTTATTACATATTTTATGTTATTTTAGAATAGTATTCTTTCATTTAAGTAATACTAATACTAATCTCGAATCAAACTTGAGTAACGATGATCACAATTACATTATAACGAAGGGACACGTTGAATGCTCGCATCGGTCATGGATTGAATATTTTACGCAACAGAAATCTCGTTATCCGTTTTTTTAATGGCGAAGAATGTTGCGCGGAAATTTCCGATTCCAATTTTGAACCACCTCCCTCTTAAGAATCCTGGCTGCGCTCCTGCTTATAAATAATGTCATTTTTAATTCAGCCTCTTTACCATATTTCGAGGCTGTATTGTTGTCAGATTTTATCAACGCTGTTATTGCTTCTTTCAACAGTTACAAAATTTTGAGTCAGTATTTCGAAGAGTAATCGAATAGCTCGCGGAGCCCCTGGGTTTCTCTCGCGGAGCCCTGGGGCTCCGTACGGAGCACTTTGAGAACCTATGTTCTAGCAGACGCTTTAGACCTGCCGCCTCCCTCACAGAGCGTTCGTCCCAAACCGGAGAGCTCTGAATGCCATTGAAACACTCAATGAGCTCAGACCTAATTTCGGACACGCCCTGCACCACGCGTGATTGGAAGTTCCAACGTGTTGGTGCACAAGCTGGGAGACGGCGGCTACATATCTGGCGAAGGAGGTCAGAGCGCTTCGGCGAAACGGAAAAAAATGAAGAAAACCCCGAAACATTTGCAAAAAATATACGGACGAGAGGGGTATCAAGACACATATTTTTAATAACGAGGTTAAATTGGTGTGCATAACAATGTAAAAAATGCGCATGAGGAAAATCTTCTTTTATATAAACTTGAACACCATGTTTCGACCCACTCATGACTGCCGCGCCGCCATAAGTTTGAGCTATCAATTTTGACTTCGCGTTGTAAGGCTGTAACACTTCTTTCAGTACAGCCGATATCCCGCAAGCCGTGCGATCAACGATTGGTACAAAGCTGTGGAATCTCTTGGTACGTTTACCATCTTTCACAAACCGAAAAATCACAGCCAGTTGGGAAACGCACGTGATGTCAGTTGTCTCGTCAGACTGAATCGAAAGGAACTGGCAATTCTTAATTTCCAGAGCCAAATGTTGTAAATAAATTTTATACATTGAGTCGAGCAAATCATTTTGGATATCCTTAGATGTCCCTTTCGAAACAGTTGCGGCATCAAGATGATCTCTCAATACTGTATCTAGGGATGCGGTGTATTCCATCATATCCAAAAATACCCCTCTATTAGAAGAGCCAGCCCGTTCATCGTGCCCACGGAGGGACAGCTCGTGACAACCAATGAACTTCAAAACATCTATCAATCGACCGAGAACATTTTGGTTGTGCTGACGAATAGAAACCGCGCGTCCTTCATCCAACTGTGCTGCAATATTAACATTTCCGAATGTTCGATATTTTACTGCATTGTCCAGATGCTCCATAGAAGATTGATGATCCCTGGCACGCTCGGAAAGATGTTTAAGATCTCTAAAACCAAATTTACACCAACGTGAGTCACGGGCGGTAGCAAAAAGTAGGCAATAAAAACAAAAAAGTGCATTTTTGTCCTCGCTGTAACACAACCATTCGTGTTTTTTATACCAAGTTTCTGCGCAGAATGTACGCCGACGCTTTCCTCCGTCATGGAATTGTTCCAGTGAACAATTTTTTGGTTTTTTGCGAAAACGAAGTGCGAAGTAGTGCATCAACCTTATTCATTATGAGGTCTAAGACTAAGAAATGCGAAGCCGGAAAGAAGTGAGCAGCTCAAAAGGAATGTGGAAAATCGAAAGCAAATGGACTAAAGGTCTCTAACTGATTCAAATAGCGAAACAAGCGACAAAAACGAAGGCGAGGAAACTATCAACTCTTCAAGCAACCAACGAACGAGAAGGAATGCGTGAATATGTCAACACGTTGTTGTAAGAAACGTCGGCATTGTGTCGTCATAATTTCGGGGCTAGACCCGATGATTTAGTAAAAGAAACAGAAAACAAACGAGACAAACGCGGCGAGTGGAAGATAAAAGAGAGAATACGATATACAATGAGCAACCGGGGCAAAATCGGCGTCGCCCCGTCGACGTTCTTCGAAGGCTTTGCGAGCGAAAAATGAACCATGTCGGGAGAATATGGCTAGTGTAGACAGTCTGTGCAACCGATATTGAGGTATTTTTCGAATATTTTTTATTATACCGAAAAAACAACCGGGGCATTGGCCCTATTGACGCGCCGCCACTGAGTTGCAGTATTATTTCCAAATCATCATCTAAATATAAATCCACCCA
The DNA here is from genome assembly GCF_964204865.1 of Styela clava. Lineage (NCBI taxonomy): Eukaryota > Metazoa > Chordata > Ascidiacea > Stolidobranchia > Styelidae > Styela > Styela clava. The sequence goes on along the minus strand of NC_135257.1, from coordinate 8,242,780 downwards.
TAGCGCGATGCGCAAACTATTAGTTTACGTAGTAGGTACATTTCGTTTGACGCGGAAACACTATAATATGAAACTCGGGAATATAAATTTGATATTTGGCTGGTATGACCATAGTTACCTCATAATGACAGCATAACATAACAGCATGGTTTTGGGGGTAGTGGGACCCCTGGTATACCGAAAGGCGGATGAGCTGGATATTATCCAGCCAACGGCATCCACATGTAATGTACCTCTGGGTAGTGGGACCCTTGGTATACCAGAAGGCAGATGAGCTGAACTATGTTCAGCCAACGGCATCCAGAGCAGTTTCTTTACCAAGCATTGGCGATCTGTCTATCCATGCTTGGGTTTCTTCTGTTCAAAAAGAGATCTAACTCAAAGACTGGAACCTTGCCGTGGTGAGTTGGCTTCTCACAAATACCAGCCGGCAGAATTAGATGTTTAGAGCAGGGGTGCACAACTCAAATGAGGACAAATGCCAAATTTTTCAAAATGATCTTGTCGCGTGCCACGCAAAATCGTTGGTATTATAAATTAACCCCCGTAAAACAAACAAATTTCAATATTAATACATAAATAAAATCTGTCTATCTTAAACTATCAAAAAAATTGAAAAAAAATTCTGATAAAGAACAATAAAATGACTTAGGTACAATTACAATTATTTTTAATCGTTCTCTGGGGCTGCGTGTTCGACACCCCTTATTTAAATGCAACCAAGTTATTATGAAACCCAAAGGAAACAGCTGATTATATTAAAACAAATCCAAACCACTTTTTACTGCCAGCTGGTATTGGTCACAGGAATTGGTAATTTTTGAAAATTACCATATCCTTTAAGCCAACTCACCACGGCAAGGTTCCAGCTTTTGAGTTGGATCTCTTTTTGAACAGAAGAAACCCAAGCATGGATAGGCAGATCGCCAATGCTTGGTAAAGAAACTGCTGTGGATGCCGTTGGCTGAACATAGTTCAGCTCATCCGCCTTCTGGTATACCAAGGGTCTCACTACCCAGAGGTACATTACATGTGGATGCCGTTGGCTGGATAATATCCAGCTCATCCGCCTTCTGGTATACCAGGGGTCCCACTACCCCTCCTGGAAACTACTGATCAATCTTTTTCAGATCTCCACGGAGACCTTTGGATTGCTTCGTCAGTTTACTACCAATCCTTGCAAAAAGCTTTTTTGCAAAGCTGTATGATAGCACTCTAACAAGAAGTCTCACTACAAAAGATATTAGAGACACAGCTTCTCCTTCAATGAAATTTTCATCACAGGCGTTCTCAATCAGATCTATATAGTTCTGACAAAATTGACTTTGGAGGACCTCCTCTGCAACTTTGTTAAAATTAATAGTGTTCGGATTTCTGCTAGCTTCCCGTGTGAACCTTAAGTACACACGTTGCAAAGGGTGGAGATATTCATGTGATGGATACATGAGAGCACCAACCTTTCTTTCCATTAAAGGAATAAGCGAACCCTGCGGAGCTGTACCACACATTTCGCATATGAGATACGATGTCGGAAATTCTGTTAGGGCCCTCTTGATTGTATATCCTCCCAAATATTCAAGTGTCGAATTGTCAGCCTCACTGAGCTCACCAGTTACAAGCTGCTCCACAGGGTCTTTGGGTAGAATAACCTGTTGTATTATCTCGAGCAATAGATCTGCAGCATCAGAATTGCTCAATACACTGCCACTGAATAAGGATTTGGCCTCACAGCAAAATTTAGGGAATTTGCTGATTATGACATTACAATTCCTACTTTGTGCAAATTCCTCCATCCAGTCTCTAACAACCTTTTCTCCACTGAAAGACAACTTGACTGATTTGCTGAAATTTTCCATCAGCTTAACTGCATCTGCACTTTGTACTGAAGATCTACTGCTAGTACCTGTACAAGTAGAAGTACCTTCCATATCTTTGAAAAGGAGTTCTTCAACAAGATCTGGTGTAAGCCAGTCATTAGAGCACTCTCCTAATTTCAAATATCTATCCATCTGTGTTAGAATATATGATGAATGCTTCAGATTGCTTCATTTCGGTTTTAGGAGTGAAAAGAACAGAATACGGTTAAAATCGAAGTGATAATCATGCAACACTCACTGAATTTGGCTCATTTTAGTTTGGGGGTTAACATAGAAAGAGGAAGTGAAGATTCAGGATAATCATGCAACACTAAAAAAACTGACATGCAAGAAAATAAAGAATATTTTTCCAAATACAGATCATAGAATCATGCAGTGTAATTCATGCAGAGCAAAGTGATTTTTATATTCAAGGTTTAGCCACATGCATTAATTTGGTTTTAAAGTAAATAGAGTGTTAGTGAGCAGACCATTCGTGCAAGTATGGTACTAATTCACGACAGTGAGCCATGCAAGAAAACCATGCACAGACATCATACTTTATTCTCAAATTTCGCGTGACGTCATAACCACGTGACAAAGTCGCTCGACCAAAACTGCAGGTACATCTCGCTGGACTGCCGTCTGCCGTGAACTGTTTTGCGCGTTCGTTTCCTGCAGTTGTGTTTGAAAGTATATCTATTTTGTAGCGTTAGTTGGTATAGCCTATGTTTGCACGGCATTTGTTTGTTCCTGTAGCTTAATAGTACAAGGCTTTATGATAATATGTTACGATGAGACAGGGTGTTAGCACTGCAGTATTTTTGGTTTGCCTGGATCTGTAACAGTTTTTTTGTCTGTCATTTCCAAATTTTTACCAGCATATGGTACTGTACGTAACGCGTATATAGACTATAAATAATCTCCTTTTTATTGTTGTGCATTAATCCATATAATGGCGTCGTCAGCTTCTGTATATAGCATTCACCACCCGGATTTCAATACAAAAAAAAACGCTAGCCTACTTTGAAAAACTTAAGATGTGTCACTTGGAAGAATGAACCTAGGCTATATGTCACCACAGGATGCATGAGTGGATGAAACATCTCTATGGCCAAAGGTTGAATACCCTGACGTATATATTAATATCTCATCAATACACCTAGAATATACACAAAAGAGGCCATGAAAAACAGGAAAAGTTTGGAAGCATACAAAATTGAACCGTTCCAGCGTTCGGTGTACAAGCTATTAAAAATTTGACAGTGGAATGTTTTTTGTAACTAGAGTATACTTGGGCTCAGGCAAGTAATCGTTTCGGTCTATTGATAAATATTTCACAGCAGTCTATGATGCCAATCTTGGGAAGTATTGTCGAAAAAGTGGTGGTAGAGTTTTAATATTTGCTTCACAGTCCAACAAATCAGAAACGACATTTTGTTTTCGATTGAATCAATCCAGCGCCAGAATGCGTTGTCGAGATTTGATTTAGACAAATTGAATATGTCTGCTAACGTATCAAAATGTTTGTTTAAGCGTAGTTTCATGAGGGTCATGAGCATTTTATAATAGCACTGATCTGGCAAACAGGGGCAGAGGAAATTGAACATAACATCAAATGTTTCTACTGGTAAACCAGTATAGTAAATGAATTTTTTTGGCTATTTGCTCAAGTTCTTGTAACTAAAAATGTTCAAATTTTCTAGTTTTTCCACTGCCTCATTTCTCTCCATTCTAAGCTGCAAAAGTTCTGCCTCAAAGTTTTCTAAATTAACTAATTTGTCTAAAGCTTCATCTTTCTCTTTTCTGATTCGTAAATTTTACTCCTCGAGTAACTCCAATTGATTTTCTTTGGCGGTTTTATTTGACTCACTATGAGATGAAGCTGCAGTATCGACTGGTTCTGTATCTCTATTGAATAGTTCTATTTTATGACTTTTCGCTTTTTTATGCAAACTGTACTGTATATTTATTCATTGTATTCGTTTTTATTTGAACTTGTTTTTGTGATGACAAATATACGATTGATTGATATGCACACTTCTATCTTTTGTACTGCTGTATCTGGAAAGTCTTTTTAAATTGGATTTACTCTAGGCGGCCGAATATACAAAAATTGATACAATATAGTCTGGATGGCAGGAATCTCTAACTGGTTTGCCTGAAAATAAATTTCTTGCAATTTTTTTGACATGACAACAACTCAGATACTTTCAGAAATTCAATATTTCAGTTTATTTCACCAATGAAGAAGTGCAGTGGTACAGTGCATAAGTGTAAGTCAGGAAAAAAACACAATAGAGAGCATTAAAAGAGTTTACATACATGTTAAAAATAGAGCAATTCCAGAAATAAAAAAAACTATTGGCAAACATATGGATATTTACCACTGATAAAGTGCTTACCGCAAATGTAGACATTTGGGCCCGTTTGATTCCACGCGTTAGATAGATAGTTTATTTTGAAAACTCCATAACAGACATAAATTGAAGATGGAGAATTCTGGAGAGCAAGCAAAACCAATATAATCTCATGCAAAGATATTGTTGGGAGTGGAATGTAATAAATTGGCAAAGATAGTCATACCCATGAAAGCTTTAAGAAGAACCAAGCCATGAAAAACTACACTGATTGCTAGATGGGGCATTGCGGAAAAGGTGATATGTGGTTTAATATGCAAACAAACGCAAAACCATGACGGCAAATTCGGTGTGCGGACACTCATAAAAGCAATTATCAAGAAAAACACTAATCACATGTGAACAGGTCTGTAGCCTATAATTGATATATTGACGTGGCCAGCATTGCAGTATACACACAGAGAGAGCAAAACAAAAATATGCCATTAAATGAATGTTTAAAAACGTCGAGTATTGATATGGTCATAGTAAGTTACTCTGCAAACTATTTACACATGTTATATAGTCGAATATTCATTTAGTATTCGTTCCATCGCTGTTATTTACACGCTGCACATTTTTGTCGCGGTTCACTTCCTATTCGGGAACCTGAAATATCCTTATTGATATTCGCTTTGTTCCTGCATCCAAAAGCGATACACTATATAGGTATCTTGCACCGGTACGTCAAAAAGTTGAGTATTGATATGGTCATAGTAAGTTACTCTGCAAACTATTTACACATGTTATATAGTCGAATATTCATTTAGTATTCGTTCCATCGCTGTTATTTACACGCTGCACATTTTTGTCGCGGTTCACTTCCTATTCGGGAACCTGAAATATCCTTATTAATATTCGCTTTGTTCCTGCATCCAAAAGCGATACACTATATAGGTATCTTGCACCGGTACGTCAAGAAGTAGACAAAAATAATGTAACAAACCTGCAGTCCCGGTTAGCGCGTATACCTGCAGTTTTCGTCGCCTGGTAACCGTTGGTCACGCATGAATGCGTCAGAATTACAGAATTGAAGAAAAAATAAACAGATATAGAAAGTCTGTGATACTCTTATCTTAGCTTCAATATTGCAGTCTGAACAATATAAATCCTAGATTGCCCTCCAGGAAAAACTGAAAAAACGATAAAAAGCCAATTTCTGTTTGCAAAATGTCATTAACCGTAAATGTTAAAAAAATTAATGCACTTATCTGATTGTGATAGAATTCATCCGTAAACAGGTAAACGCCGGTCGACAGAAAAGGAATGAGGATATTCTGGCAGAAAATTAGCTTGTACTGTGCGTCCAACACCAAAATTTACCACACCGCTCCTCCTCACTCGCCTTAAATCGAAAACATAAAACGAACTCTGGAAATAAATGTCAACATTTCATACCGTCATCGTACAGCGTCAGTCGGCCGGAACGAAAGAGTCGAATAACTATCATTATGAGGTAACTGTGGTATGACAGTGGTGCGAGTTATACCTTGTAATGAATACGAACGCTTTGCAAACCTTCACGTGACCCATGGTAGCTGGTGAAATACATCTCGCGAAGGTAGTGTTACAGACAAAGTTTCTTCGTTTTATTTCGTATACATTTGACCCGGTGTTATCTTGAGAGAAATCGGTCATTGCACTTCGTCGGTTCCATTACATTTGAACCCACGTACATTTGAACCCATGACAATTGCACCTATATGCTATTGCACCTATGGAATTTTTTTTGTTTCACGGATAGTTAAACCCATACTAACCCTAACCCATGGGCTTTAGCACCCGCATATAGATTGAACCCGTGGATATACGCATGGGTTCAAATGTACATGGGTTCAAATGTACGGTCACCCACTTCGTCGAATGACCGCTAATAAACTACTCCCACTCCCTTCAAGGCGATTGCATCATCCGTTCGTGGGCAGGAATAACCATGTCGGCGTAAACAAAGTCTGTTATCGGCCATTTCTTTTTCTCTCGTTTTGTTTGTTTATTATTTCGAATCATTGCCAGCCGGCTGTTTACAATTTATTTCGTGTTAGGAGTTTGTCGTTTAGGTAGTGCTAATTTATTTGCCGCAATGAGCGGATTTGTTTGCTTGTTTCTCAGTTTAATAACAGTGTTTGATTCATTTTGCATACCTTGTATTTTAATGTTGCTATTGTTTGCATATTCTAGAATTAAGTATGTAGTTAACCTTCCTGTTGGGTTGGTCGTAAACTTTAGCAACCCTCAACAATTGATCATTCGTATTCTACAATGATCATTTCGACCTCAACAATTGATCATTCGTATTCCACAATGATCATTTCGACCTCAACAGTTGATCGTTGCGTCTCAACAATGATCATTTGACCTCAACATTACTTGATTTGGACCTCTACATTCCACAATACTGTGATCATTTGTGTCTCTACAATACTGGAATTATTTCTGTATTTGTTCTTATCATCACACAATTTCGTCGTTCATTTATTCGTCTATATCAGGGATGGCGAACCTTTTCCGATGAATGGGTCAAAAATTATATTTTTATCGCGGAACAGAAGAGAGTGGGTCACAGATATTTAATCAATGTTTGTATCTATAAGAAACTTCTGTATCAAATCTTGTAAGCTTCTGTTGGTGTTGGTGTAGTTTTGGGATTATGCAGCATTTCCATTAGGGACTTTTTATGGCACTCGATTATATGAAATGAGAGTACGAAAACACGCATATTAATTATCAAAAACGTTTAGGATAATGGGGAAAATTAATTTACGGTACCAAATAGTTTAAGAGGGAATTCCACTCTGATAGTGTTATATTTTTCGATCTGCTCCCAACCACATTAAGGCACTTTTACACTGCCCCATTGGTATTTTGGATTTCTTGGTTTTTATTTCAAATCTGGAATATTTTGTTTTTACAGCGGCATTGTAGATGAGAAACTAATAAAATGCAAAGTAGCATCTAGTTCTCGTATTACCCCTAAAAAAGCATGCAGGTGCATTTCCAAAAGAGACGAGGCGTTGCGAAAAATTACCAGATCAATTGCATTGTTATATCATAAACGATGTCAGAGCCAATAGCTAAATAACGGTACAAAGCGGTGCAGACATGCGTCCAAGATTAGGGGTTTTGAAAATTATCATACCGGCCCGGAAATATAAATTCGAATATGAGTGATCGCAGCCTTGACTGCCCAACTGACGATACATTATATTAGTTATAGTTTATAGTAGTTAATAATTTAAGGCCGGTTTTATCAATTTTTAGCACTGATATGTTAGCATTTTTTTCATTTCATTCGTGCCTTGGTGGGTCACAAATAAAACGACGTGGGTCACTTTGTGACCCGCGGGTCAGTGGTTCGCCATCCCTGGTCTATATCGTACTTGTGCATGTAGACTGGTATTTTATCGACTGCATTATATTTCGTTCATATTCAAAGTTGTGCAGTTGTTAATTATCGGGAAACCTGACAGGTTATACATAAAAGGAAATTAATAGCGCGAAGTGTCACCGCCCAACACGTTATAGGCTTCTTGTAGAGCCTCACCATAAGCACTAAGTCGCTTATAATCTACAGGTAGAGAGCATTATGGCGTAGTTGTACAGAACAAGCACAAGGCACCTTCCTTGTCGAGGCACGTTTCACGCGTACATTTAGTCAGCTCTGAATGGATGAATATAATATTTGTAGCGGTACCATTACATTTGAACCCACGACAATTGCACCTGCATACTATTGCACCTATGGATTTTTGTTTTACGGATATTTGAACCCATACTAACCCAGGGGTTTTAGCACCCGCATATAGATTGAACCCGCGGATATACACATGGGTTCAAATGTATGATCACCATTTGTAGCTAGTTTGATACCGTACGATTGCCAGTGTGCGCTAACTAAAGGCCATGTCGGAGGGGATGTATAATTTATGAATGTGTTACGTTTGCGTTAATTCGTTGGAAATAAAAAGGACCTTAACGAAAGCTAATATAGGATTATTACTTGTACTGACTAAAATCGTGGCGAATGTAACCATATACAGTATATACTTACAATTTGTAAGTGATCTTAATTTTCAATATATAAACAAATGTAATAAAGAAATGAATTTTTGTCTGAAACATAAATATATTAGTGGGTTAAAAATGACCATGAGTTCTTGGTTTAAACCAGTGTTCCCAACCCGAGGTCTTAAATGAGTCCGTGGGGCGTTTGAATGAGGCAACAAGCCAGAAATTCACTGCGGGCCGCAAATGCTTCTGCAAAACGTAACTATTAGCCAAGTTACCGATTTACGTTAAAATTTACATAGAACATAATCAGCACATCCATATAACATTAATCGAGTCAATAATCACTGGTTACTGAGTATATATGTACATATATATATACTGAGGGCATATATTGGAATTTTCAACTACTAGAATAGCAAGTTACTATTCGAAAATTTGGTAACAGGTGACGCGACAGGTCGGTTCCATTACATTTGAACCCATGACAATTGCACCTGTATGCTATTGCACCTATGGAATTTTTTTTGTTTCACGGATAGTTAAACCCATACTAACCCTAACCCATGGGTTTTAGCACCCGCATATAGATTGAACCCGTGGATATACGCATGGGTTCAAATGTACGGTCACCCGACAGGTCACTTGCGCGTCGCTTAATCAAACGATTGGATTTCACAACTCACTTGCGGATTGATGCACATGCGTCGATGGACACCTGAGTTATGTTTCTCGCGAGTTGGAACATTGAGGAATAATTTTTTTTTTCTTGTAGGTGTCAATGGTGGCAACCCAAATTTTTTAAATTGAAAAGCGGCAATACAAAATACTAAAAATAAAACGAAGAACACCATAAGTTTTGTTTTATGATGGTCCGCGACCGATTAAAAACGCTTTTTTAGACATTGCAAATTGCAAAATTTCGGGCGCTGCCGTAATACGTACAATGGCATTTTCCCTTAAGATTCCTTGCTTTACTGCCTTCACATTGGTACGTACAGTACTGGAGCGCCGTACGTGTTGTACGAACAGCTCAGCTTTGTCGAATTCACAAAAGTACGAATCGAAATAAAATATAATCGGGCACTTTACCACGCATTTTTTTGTCCAGGAGTTGTCATAATATTTTAGGAGTAGTATTGCTTCTATTTCATCAACACAACCGCAGATCAAAATGATCACAATTAAATTACCGTAATAATAAAGCAAGGCGATAAATATGTATGCTTGATTTACTAATATATATATATACTTTAAGTATATTTTTAAGTACTAAATCAAGTTGTTCTTTCTGGAAATTTATAGAAGATAGTAGGATTTTTCTAACGGCGATAACGAATTCGCAAGATCGCAAAAATATGTTTCAAATCTAAATATAATCGGGCAATATATTCTCGCATTATTATGTTCGCCGTGGCATTTTAAAGAAGTAATGCTTTCATCTTGTCGTTAGTCGACGCAACCGCGATATACCATGAACACAATTAATTTAAATTCTCGTCGTTGTCATGGATTGAATATTGTGCGACAGAAAAGGCCATGGTACACTAAAAAAGTCGGCTCTTTTAACGAACGCGGAATTGCGGCGAATTTCCGATTTTAAAATTCGTTAACATTCTGTTGTGTTTGGTTTTATTGCTTCTTCACACAGAGTACGGTTGCGATAAACGCACGTTGAGTCCGCAAAGGTTTTCGCCGGTGAGAAAACAATCCGCGACCCGCTGGTTTAAACGTACGCATCAGCTGATGCCAATGTCGTAGGTGAATATATCCACGGGTGCAAAACAAACATTAAGTTCTTTTTGAAACATCAAAATGTTGGCAAGATCTCAGCTCTACAACAGGGGTGTGCAAAGTGCGACCCGCGGGCTAAATGCGCCCGCAAGGAAAAAGTGTTGGGCCCGCGGCCCACCAATTTTGAATAATGTGCAGCCAGCGAAACGAGTTTTTAATTTAGTTTAATATAGTTCCCTTTGCGTTGCAAAGCTTATATCCGAGTTTAATTTATTATCTATGCCTATGACAATACAATGTCCTAACAGCAAAGCGAACAACGCGATCCACAAAGCTGTCACTTGCTAAGCAGCAGAGCAATTTGAGAAAAGTGTGGAGTAGACGCTGATGAATCAGTAAGAGCGCACAATTGAAGATTAAAAAATTGGAAACAGTTTAAAAAAAATTAATAACAATACATACAAAATCTAAACGAGTTTTGGTTCCAGCTTATCAGTTGATTTTGTCTAAACCTAATCTAGAATAAGATTTGACAGCAAATTATTTGTAAATGACTACTGAAGATTTTTACTTAAAACATTTCAACCGAGATAACTTTCCACATTTAGAACAAGTCATGGCTTTAAATATTGCACTTTTCGGATCAACATATTTTTTTCTAGAATGGCGTTCATAAAACCGCCTGAAAGACGAAGACTTGATAAATGGATATCAAATCGCTAGGACTTTCCTTAAAGCAAATTTGTATAAAAGTAGTGGGAAAAAAATCCAGCGTCAAATTTCTCACTGAATTCGTTTAAAGTCGGTGTGACATTAAATTTAAATAACAGTAAATTTATGCGTTTTAACCCATCATTTCTGCAAGGACCCCTAATAATGCCACAAGATCATTACCAAAAAGACACTTTTCTGAGCCTGCATTGAACAGAAGAAAGCCTATGTTAAATGAGGGTGCGGCCCGCGGTTTTATCCAGTTATTAATATCTGGCTCACTTGCGAAAAAGGTTGCACACCCCTGCTCTACAAGGAAGGAGTCCACAAAATAGTTGTAATAATGCAGGATAGCAATGCAAAAGGGCCATCTGTGCCACATATCACACATGGCCAAGGAAGGAAGAACACCCTGATCAAGCATAAAATCACCATATATCTAATATATTTCCTAGTTCTGTTTATTATTTTCATAATAATGTCTAAAATATTTTGATAGAAGCACTTGGTTATAATTTATATTTTGGGATACAATATTCAAGAATAAAATATTTTGCAATGCCATTACAGTCTTTCACTTATGTACTTACAGAGAGATATTGTCGGAGGATGAAATGATGATTGGGTTTTAGTTTGCACTTCAGTACATCGATGACCATCCATACAAGTTATGCTTTGTGATATCAGGCCAAGATATTGACAGAGAGCATGCATCAATAGCCTTTCATAACTACTTGACAACACTGAAGTGTACTTTGATGAAGGCCATTTTAGGAAAAAATTGGTCAGGTCGGTTTCCAACTTTTCCAACATACCAATGGGTATGTGCTTATTATTGAGAGCGCTTCTTAACCGACGTTCTATTCTTCTATAACATGCATCTGCGACTGCAGATTCATCATTATTCAAATCTTCCAAGTGCACTGTTGTGTCACAAATATCATTTCTGAAGGCTGGATTTCCAGATGGCTTCAATACATCTGTCGGAATCTTGGACCATTCCTTTCTTCGTTTTTCACTCTGTCCAATAAAAGCGAGATACTCATCTTGTTCCTCTCCAGAAAGTGCAGAGAATTCATTCCAAATTTTCCTGCTCTCATCATCCGTTACAACTTTAGAGAAGCTAGTTTCCATAGGTTCATCAAGCATCACAGAATCATCATCTTCATCTTCTTTATTCCATAAACTTAACAGATACCTAACATTTTCGAGTCTATTTTGGCGGCGTTTTCCTTTCCCTTTAGCCTTACTATTGGGTGAAGTTATTGTACAGGTTGCAGTTACATCAGCTAATGTTACTCGATCTAAATTTTTCGGCCTTCTTCCATGGCTTTTACGCTTTTGCAATTTTTCTTGGTTAACAGATCCTGGGCTTTCACAAATGTCAGCAATTAACTGATGGCTATCACCATCAATCTCATTATCTGGAACAAGTTTTCCCATTGAAATTAATTGAGGTTAACTAAGGCCTATTTATTTATTAGACTATTACCTAACTATGATGTGAAGGAAATACATTTTTAAATAATGTTTATGTACGTAATATTGCTTATTTAAGTACTACCGGTACTTTCATTGTTTCATTAATGAGAATTTACTAAGTTCGAACGACAAAGTAATGAAATACTAAAAATTCATTTTCCCATTCACACTAGATACAGTTGTAGATAGTAATTAGCACTTCATTAGCAATTAAACCTTACTGCCTTGTCTAAGAAAATGATCAAAAAACAAATGGAAAAACTATATTATTGGAAACGCAGATTATACTGTTATGCATGAATCATAGACATTTATCAACATGCTTTACAGCAGGGGTTGGCAAACTTTTGTCGTTCGTGGGCCAAAATTAAAGGTTGCAAGTCATTGACGGGCCCCACATATTTTTAGAAAATTAAAAACCGAAGGAATGGCAGTAAATCACATTTTTCCACACATAATTAAGTTAAATTTGAAGACTGATCATTTGAATATTTTCTGCGTCATTAAACCATTCGCACTTTTTTACGTTCTGTTGCCGTTTGTCTAATTATTATCAATTATAGGCTCCATAAACGGGTGATTGGGAATTATATACTTGTCAGGTTATAATATAATTAGTGTCTCAAACAAATTCGCTCACGTAAAGAATATAATCGTCAATACAACCGTTTTGTTAATGGGCTGTAGCTTGACGACCCCTGCTTTACAGCCTATCAGATGTTACTGCAGTACTGTTACTGCTAATTAAAATCACTGGTATAAAACAATGTCAGAATGTGGCAAATGCAGAAATGTCTGGATCTATATACTGATAAAGGCTAAAAATTCATTTGGCAGCCTATTTCCCAATGCAGCAATGCAAACCAGTGACCTCAAGCAGTGAAGAACTATCTGAATATATTCAATTCAAGCGCTCACGACTCACCACTCGTTACAACAAATTAAGATTTGAAGATAGAGGTTAATTTGGCGCCTGTTCACTAAACGCCCTAAGTTCTTCCATTTGGCGTGGCACAACCATATTTGCATATGTTATTTCTGACCACAACCTGGTTCCGTCATCCAATGATTACGTCACTATGACCTCCCAATCACATCAAATGGCTTGTCAAAGTATAGCCACAATCGCCCGAAATTGCATCACCGCCAACTATAACGAACGCCAGCAATTTCACTCATATTGCGATCGTTCTGACGAGAAAAATAGCGTCTGCATGTCTTGGATGACAGTTACTAGTTAGTGCAGTAGTATAGTGCTGGGGGTGTGTGGCTTAAAAGAAACGGGACTATTGAATTTAGAAGTTTATTTAGATGCATATCGTACAATGTCCACATTGTCTAACACATACACGCCCTAAGCCATCTCTACTTGTCCCCTTCGAAATATTCCCCATTGGCTTTTATGCACTTTTCCATTCTTTTGACCACGCTTTAAAGCACTGTGAAAATTCTTCTTTTGTGATGGTTTTGAGGTGTCTAGTGACGCTGGTCTCGATATCCTCGACTCCTTGGAAGCGTGTCTCCCTTGAGAATCTCCTTCAGCTTTGGAAAAAGAAAGAAATCACAAGGGGCTAAGTCCGGCGAATAAGGTGGATGATGCAACGTGGTGATTTCTGTGTGGGCAGGAGCATTGTCGTGTAGCAAGATCCAAGTTTTTTCTGCCCAGGAAGATCTTCGTTTCTGACGAATTTTGTTGACAAGACGAGTCAGAACTTCCTTGTAAAAGTGTTGGTTAACTGTTTGTCTTTGGGGAACAAACTCATGATGCACCATTCCCTGGTGGTCAAAGAAGGCGATCAGCATCACTTTCACTTGTGAACGTTCCATGCGGGCTTTCTTTGGTCTGGGAGAGGACACACTTTTCCACTGACGACTCTGTCGTTTTGTTTCCAGATCATATTGAAAGACTCATGACTCGTCTCCTGTGATGATGTTTTCCAAGAGTTTTTCGTCTGCAGCCTTGGCACCATTTCGGCACAAACCTTTCGCATGCCCAAAATGTCAACCAAAATGGTGCGGACCGTTTCTTTGTCCATCCCAATTTCGTTGGCAATGACGCGAATTGTTAAGCGACGGTCACTGCGAACCAACTGCCAAACCTTTTCGATGTTGGTATCAGTAGTGGAAGTGCAAGGCCTCCCTGACCTCGGATCATCCTCCACATCCTCCCTGCCTTCCACAAATCGCTTGTGCCATTCAAAAACTCTTGTTCTGGACATGGAAGAATCTCCATAAACATCACGCAACATCTGCAAAGTCTCAGTCGCCGTTTTTCCAAGTTTGACACAAAATTTAATGTTAATTCTTTGCTCAGTCGTCATTCTTTTATTGAACCCCCTATCGCCAAAAAAACTCAATCAGATCTCGCACGGCAATTTTTTTCAACAAGCAGTTAATCACATTCACCTATGGCTCCTAAAAAGCAAAAATAATTGCGATATTGTGTAAAAACAGCTGTTAAACAAAGAACACATGTTACGCCACACTGTAAAAGTGTTGATTACCGATGGTTAATCGTGTTGCGCAATCTGTGACGTCTGTCCCGTTTCTTTTTAGCCTTACCGTCGTACATTACTGTGATGTCGTAGTAATTTTCGAATGACTAGTCAGGTGGGTGTTAGGAATAACATATGTAAAAATGGTTGTGCCACGCCAACTAGAAGTACTTACGACGTGTTGTGAACATGGCCCAAGTACGTATTTGGTACCGGTAACGGTATAGAAAACTAACGAATTTGAAAATGAATACCGAACCTATACCGTACTTGAAAATTGATCAATAACCAATGCCAAACATTATAAAATTGGTATTTGTCATAATCTCAGTCATGTACCAGTGTACAGCTGATACGGTATATATACAAAAAAAAAAACATGATCTACATCTCAGGCTCAGGATCTATCTCAGGATACGTCTAGTAACATACCGGTAATCATTTTTGCATATGTCATTCCTAACCCAGGTCCCAGTAACCCCCACCTAACTACTTGATCCAAAAATTACGTCCCCGCAGCGTCACAACCGTGTCATAAAGTGTAGCCGAAATAGTGCCGCCGATAACGAACTCGAAAGCGATTCTGTCATATCAGGTTCGTTACGACCAAAGTGGCGAGAAAACGAGGAAGTAGACTACCGTATGACTCTGCTCGATTTCGGGGTATGTTATTATGTTAGTCGTTAATTGGCTAAGTTTTTTATAACGATATGAAATACCAACATCAAAAATAAGAACAACAACAAAAAATAAAGAACATCACATCAGAAAGATCCATAGCCTATGTACATCCTAAAAATTCGGGTACCGGTACCGCCACCGGTACACGATAACAAATCATTAAAATCAATCTTGATAAAATACTCAATGGAGTCGACAGAGTCTGCTCAGCTTTCATTGCTCATGTCGACTTCGCATCATCAACAACATCCGGAGCAGCGTTTTAGACATCCGAATTTTTCTATCTTATGAAGTTAATATACTAAGTTATTAGCTCTTTTTCATCAACCTTTGACC
This sequence comes from Styela clava, assembly GCF_964204865.1. NCBI lineage: Eukaryota > Metazoa > Chordata > Ascidiacea > Stolidobranchia > Styelidae > Styela > Styela clava. Next base: position 8,227,081 of record NC_135257.1, on the reverse strand, counting down.
TACCAACGATATCTCAATACTTTTCTATTGAGATCCCTGGCCAATCTATGATAAATTAATCCATTTACTACCAATTAGTGTAAAAATCTGGATAAATGGCCTTGATTTATGAATTGTTCTATTTCTATGTACAAACACTAATATTTGATGTTTATTTTTAAAGTGTTCTGAATCATTTCACATAGTGTTATGAAATATTGAATCTTATTTATTCCTACATTAAGTCAACTGTTTTGTTTTTGCATCAACTTTCTTGATATTTTAATATCGAATGTTTGTTTATACAAAGTTTACAATGTATTGCATTTTTGAAATGCATTTTTTTGTTGTTTAAACCAAATTCTAATTGTTTTGATGACTCAACCCATGCATCTGCACATTGCACTAGTGTGTGTAGAATAGAACTCTACCCATATTCGCTTGTTCAAAATCCCACTTGTTATGTTTAACTTAAATTCATTCAATAAAACAAGTTACCCAAATAAGGGGTAGCTTGTCTGACCAGCTTTCCCACTTTTTTTCGTTTTGATCATTTTATATTTTGCAATATAATTTCAATTTGTGCAAAATCCCATTATTTAAAAGAATGCTTCCATAATTGAAAATAGTAAATTTATGTAAATATTGTACATAGTATAAATCGTGAGAGACATTGATATATTGACACGAACCTGTTATTTTTATGCTTATTTAATATAATTGGGTGGCAACTGACTCTGATGACCGCCAAATGTCGTATCGTTGCCCCCCAGTCATATACCGAAAACTATTTTTTTGATATTTGTTTATGTGTGCATAAATTGTTTTCTTGGTTTGACAAAATGAAATAAACTCTCTCTCTCTAACGTTTCCACTAAAAAGCGACAAAATTAGGTTTTTCGTTGATTACGCCAAAACGGCCGGCAACCAACTTCAGCAACTTGCCTAATGTAAACCAAAGTGATAGTCACTTTGATGTAAACAAGTTCATGGACGCCATCTTGTGCCATATTAGGGAAACGCGAAACAATGGAGTCTTATGGGAAATTATTATGGAATATTCTTATGGAATATAACGTGATTGAGGATAAAAAATTATCTAATGCGTTAAATTTGACCACAAACACTCCGTAGAACCATTTTTGGTAATTTTTTCGAAGTTCTTATAGTGATACCCCAATTTGACGCTGTAACATGTCTCTGCAACAATCTAGCACAGCTTGGAGCTGAGCAGTAGGGTATTATGGAGCTTGACAAATGAAAAATGTTAACCAGGAAATAGAAACGACCATTGAAGCGCAGTTGAGTCGGCCGGTAATTTCGACGAACAAATACAACTTTTTATCGATGACGTCATAAGGAACGCCATTGTCAAATGGTTAATTATGACGATTAGAATGGCTGACGTACTTCGGGAGCAACTCGGAACCGGTATACTTGTCTTCAAAGACAATTCAATGTACTATAAATGTATAATTTAATGAAATGATATCAGCATGTTCGGCTAAGATTCCTTCAAAACGCGACCTTCATAATTTATTTACCTTAAATATTTGTGAAAATAATAGGTATGTTTCATTAATTGTGTGCGAACTTCTCATAAGGCGCCGTGTTGGATGGCCGAGAACAATAGGCACAAGGTGGCGTCCATTGTCTGAGCAGAGTCAGGCTCTGGTCTGAGCATTGCCTCGCTTGTATTATGGCTCTGTTACATATACGCTTTAGATTGCGCCAAAGTCGACTTTAATAAAATATCGCTTGCCATGAGCCCGTTTCACACTACACAAATTAAAGGAGAGAGAGAGAGATTTTATTTTTACAAACAATGAAAAACAATATAAAGCAACTATCCAATTTACACATTGTTTTGTGTTGGCAATTATGCAAGACCGTTGAAGGTCATCGAGGCTCCTAACCAGGTAAGACCAGATTAAAAATATATAATATTCCGAACCAAACTTTAATAGGAAATTAGAAACAACAATGTTGGCCGAGATATGATCTGATGCAGTGGTTTCCACCTTATTCCTCTCTCAATATGCATGAAAACTAATCTACCTTTTTAATCTTTTATGGGTCTATAGGTGGTGTTATTTATAAGTCACACTCCCGCTAAGGATTTCTACATTCCTCTTTTACAATTTTTTTCTCGTGCCGTTGTCCCATTCAACTCTGGTTTCTGGCAAGTTTATGTCCCGAACAAATCTTTATGTGTCTCGTGAGACTCATCTCCATGGATAGGATAGGATATACAGGATAGGATATACATATTTATCCCGGGGGGAGGGGGAAAGCCGATAAGACGGCTTATCCATATGGCGAACCACGGCCTCTCGTCCGGGTACCATTTCAAGTCGGGTATGGGATTAGTTTTACTGTATTGTTTGTTTTCGGAAGCATGGACTTGGTGGTGGAGGAAGCCGTAACCGACCAGCGGTTACGTGAACCACCCAACGACGGCGAGGAGTCCAGCAATCCTCTCGCACATAACTATCCCTGCATGGGATTCGAACCTGCGAACCCACGCAGAGTAGTTAGAGGTGCGGTGGCGAGCGTATTCCTAACGCTTAGCCCGTTGAGCCACACCGCCGCGCCATAAACTATCTGACTTTATTCTACATATCGTCGTTGTGTCGTACCTCTTTGTCTTGTGTATTTTACTATAGTTTTTTTTTTGTAAAGCCTATTTTATGTTAGTTGTCCTATTATAACGCAGCAGTCCGAAACTGCTGTTATAATTGTTAGAGGTGCATGTCGCACATCTGTGTCTTAGGCCAGTAAGGTCTTGAACATGTATCCCGTCTCTGTTTTACTGTTTGATTATTATGCAGAAGTTGTTAAATTTTTGAGGCAAATAAATATACATACAAAGCGAAATTCGTCCCCTGAAACGCAAAATTCGTCCCTGTGGAGGAATTCCTCCCCGGTTGGGAAACGTCGATTCAAATTAAAAGACCTACATGCTAGAGAAATAGTGCAGCGAAATCATAGATATTAGGTATCATAGTACTAGTTATGTTAACCAATACTTTGTATTAGTTTCTCAAATTTTTCTGACTTTATATCTCTGTGGATTTGTGTGTGAGAATTAATTTAATTCTTTGAGGTGAGTGAACACCTATCACTTCTTTTTGGCAAAAGTTTCCGACTCGAATTCTGTACCCTTACGTATACGGTTTTATTTGCTCCCCTGATTACATAATCGGTTTTTAATATTTTTATCAATTATATTATTGTCTGTTACGCTGATCATTAAGTCGAAATAAACTTACTATACTTATGTTACCATATTTAGATATAATAGAAAGGCGATAGACAAAACTCGCTGTGCGCCATGTTGTCTTGTATGTGTTCGTGTATTGGCAATAAACACAATTGTTCAAACTAAAAGCATACTATTCAGAATACCTCGTGCCAATGAGAATATTCTCATTGCTTGTGCTAACATGTCTGTTTATACCGGTCTTGCTGTATATTGAAATGTCGTAGGCCATCTATCCATCTTTTTTGTGATTATTTTTGATTGTGGACACGATTTAATGCTTTATAATAAGGATAAGATCACTTTTACCTCGGAGAGAGGAGATCCAGATCCGATGAGGGGTAATATGGCGAAACGCGGCCTCTCGTGGGTCATCACTAATTTAGTTAAATGACGGTAGGTTCTATTTAGGGTTACCATACGTCCGGCTTTAGACGGGACAGTCCCGCTTTTCAGCGTTTTGTCCCGCCGTCCTGATAAGTCAGCCAAAAGTCCCGCTTTTCCAGCATAATACACAAACATGTTCTCGTTACTGTTGTTTCTGTGCAGCGCAGCGCTAGCCTAGGCTACTTACTGAAGGTGAATGCGTTCGTTTCCCGCTGATTCCCATTGATGACAGACGCATCGCATGTAAAACCAATACTAATTAGTCTAAATTCGAATTATTTGTACCAGTATCGTTAACATCAATTCCTTCCTATTTTTCGAACTGAACCCAATATTTGGACAGAGAATATGCGCATGAAATTTCGATAACAATATGGTCAATAAAGACAGCCGAGCTTTAAATGTGGGAATGTAGGCCTATGTAGTAAAATCGGAAAATGTGGAGTTATAAAATCACAGCTATGGGGTCGTTGTCATTCAAGGCGTCCCGATTTGAAGTCACAAAAATATGGTAACCCTAGTTCTATTGCATGTGCTCTATGTAGGATAGACAGAAAATACCGACAAGAAATAATTTGTACCAAGGTATGTATTGCAAGCACATAAAAATATATGAATAAAATGTGTAAGATATTTTAAAAAAACAAGGAAAAAAGCGGATAGACAAATAAAAATATTTCTAAGTGCGTATATACTATACATAAAAATAAAATATGATACTTATGGCAGGGCCATGCAAATTGAATATTATTGATAGAATACTAAATGTGCAACTTAATTCATAAAAATAATTGATTGGTTGAGAACTGAACAGTTTTACTGAGTAAATAAAATAACATTCATTCAAAAAATGAAAAAGGTGCTTGATAATATAGTTAGTGAATGTGTAACTTAAGTAATAAAAAAGAGGAACTGAATGGTTAAGAACTGAACAACTTTACTGAGTTTGTACCATTCGTTTAGTAAATGCAAGGTATGCTTGATAATATATCAAACCCATAGTCACCACAAATTCAATGCAATAGTAAATTCATGAGTTTTGATTTTGATTTCATTTTGTATGATAGCAATACTGCAAAATAGACGATACTGTGAATAAAAAATGAATTTAATAGTAATAATGAAAATGGTTTAAACAAAGAAATAGTGACAGTGCTATCAAACCTATGCAGTATCTTGCAATTTAAATGGTGATTATATATATATCCATACAACAGCATGATGTTGAACATGAAAGCGTTCGGATATTAGACTATCCCGGTGTCATATTCAGAATACTATACCACCAGACTATATCCTAACAAACCCAATTTAGCAATGAAAGCAACTCTTTACTATCTAGATTGTACATAAAGATTGAGAATGAAATTTTTATTTCAATGTGGGTCTTGTTAATAAATTCAGCTGTTTCTATGGTGTTCTATGTTGAGAGGTCATGATATTCATAATCAATTTCACAAAAGTAAAATTACAGTTGTAATATATACTGATTAGACAGTGCCTCTTGTATTCATTCCTGAATTATGTTCAAATTCAATTCAAAACAAATTATACAGTGATGATGACTCCTTAGAGTACAATGCTATTTAATCCTAGGTTTACATGATCTCTGATGAACAAGAAGTCTATCTGGAAGAAACGTTCTCCCGCATCGATCACAAGGTAGCAATTGACTTTGTGATGCCTCCCAGGCTGCTTGGTTGAAAGCTTCTACAGAATACTGCCCAGTGCCATCAATGGGTCGAATCTCTGGTTTTTTCGGTTCTGGTCTACGTAGCTTTCTCGGCAGTTCATCATTTTCTTTTCTCCATTTTACAAGGCACTGAGGTTCATGTATCAAGATAGATTTAGAACCATATTTTCTTCCACAAATGTAGCACAACACAAATGGCTGATGGTTCATAGGACTAACTTTAGGTTTATTTGGAGGCGGTTTGGGCATCATGTATTTCTGCCTTAAGACCGCATTTTGTTTAGTTTCAGCTTTTGGTTTTCTTGTTCGATCATTAAGTTCCGTCAGAGCCTGTGACATTCTGTTTATTCTTAATGAAGATGTTGTTCCTAATGTTTGTGGCTCACTAGTGCCTTGCTTTCGATCTCCAGTAACAGTTTTTGATGTTGTGCGAGATAACTTTTCCTCATTCAATTTTAGTTGAATGTCACTTCTTTTGTGCTTCAAAAACGGCAGAGTAGGGTATGACTCTGAAGACTGTCTTTGAGAAATAATCTGAGGTCCAGTTGGCATTGATCTTCTTTCTGCAATACTCTGCGAAGTTCGAAGTGTCATGCTAGTTTTTGCTCTCAATTGAAGTTTTCCCGTTGGATCTGGTGTCGATTTCGCAATAAGATTCCCTCTAAAATCACGTGAAGGATTTGCAGTGTGAGATTTACCCATCATCATGCTTCTAGATAATGACCTTCTATCAGTAATATAGGGTTTTCTCTGCATTGGTGATACTGATGCTTTACCAGGTTGCAATTTAATATTGTATGCATCTTTTGTGCCATAATGTGAAACATTAGTGAGCTCAACACTTTGATCTGAATTTGTTGCTGCAATTTGTGAACGATTGTGCGACACAGATCTATTATTTGGAGGGTGAGGGCTGATGCCTATAGATTTTGAGTGTACTGGTTCACTTTTGTTCATGGATGTAAATCTTGACGTCGATCTACTAGGGCCATCTTGTGAAAGTGATGGAATATCAAAACTTTTTTTTGCTGCCGTTTGATTTGAATCATTTGCGGTTTGTGGTGTTCCAAACGTTCTAGTTTTATATGCTTCAACAGAATCATATGTATTTGTATTGGTGATCACAGGGCGAACAATATCACCCTGCCTGCTCCGGCTTCTCTTTTTCAATATTACTGTTTGTGGACGTGATTTACCCTTGCAGCTTCTCAAATGAACCTCCAATCTATCAAGAAGAAAAGTACGTCCACATCTTTCACAAGGAATAAGTTGAGCCATTGCACTTTGCCATGCCAAGTCATTATAATCCTGCACCTGCTGCTTAGAAGCTGACTGCGTACCACCACCTTTCAATGAAGGTAAAAGCTCTGGTTTTTTGGGTTGGGGCCTTCTCATCTTTGGGAGTAATTTCATATTTTCAATGTTCCATTTTTCCAAGCATTTTGGCTCATGAATGCTAATCGATTTAGAGCCAAATTCACGGCCACAAATATAACACACAGGAAATCGTGGCGGCCCCATTACTCAAATTTACTATAATGGAATATCTGCGCACAACCCAAGACTCTGATCTGGAATTATATTTCAGAATCACATGATTTCTGGAAAAGTGTGAATAGGAATATAGGTAAAATCGAACTGGAATTATATTTCAGAATCACATGATTTCTGGAAAAGTGTGAATAGGAATATAGGTAAAATCGAAATACAGACCTAGGTATTTCGGTGATCAAAAATTAATATTTTAGTGCCAAATGTGAGAATGCAGCTCAAAAAACCTCTAACAGAATTTGGTTACATTCATAATGTATGGAAAAACATTTTTTACTCTTGTGGCCATTTATCAAAATTTCATATTTCGCCTTCCTGGTAAATGCTTTCAAGTTTCTCAAGGTCTGTGCCGAATTAAAATTTGTGACTTTTTTGTATCACTATTACGCAATGTTGGGAATGCTCAGGTCATTGACTCAACTCAATGTGGCTAAGCTCTGTGATTGACTTGGTGGAACTTATGAGATTCTACCCAACAAACTTTTTGTCTAAGTACGGTATTTCAATTTCTTCACCCATTCACAAAACTATGACTTAACCAAAATTGCGTGTAGAATACTTTAATTAGGTTATTGTTTTTATTAGTTCGGTTACTGTTCTTACTTTTTCTTATCACATTCACAAACGTACAATATTCCTATCCTAACTCCAATACCTGAAAACAGGCGCCTCTCCAAGACTAGTTTTGCGTCAGAAGTCGCTAGGCAACCAATATGTGATGAACCAAAAGTAGTCAAGCGTGGCCTTTCGACGTAAGTGCACCTCGAAGAGCCACATTATGGACAAGAACACAAATGAACATCAAATATGCCTATAATCAGCTCTGCTGGAATACTAGTCCATTGTAAATGTCACTAACCAACATGATTATAACAGAAATCTACAAGCCATTTATAATATGCATGCGACTTATTAGTGGCATTCCTTGGATTGAACAATCCTCGCTTGCATGTCGTTGTAGTCAATCGAAGCCATTCTCTCACATGGGTGTCAGAACAGATGCTTTGATTTCACGTGTTTTGGGTAGAATATACAGATTCGCAGGCGTATGTTGACCCAAACATCGACAATCGTTTGACATTGGGATATTTTTCCATTAATGGTCCCTTCCTTTAAAGCGCATTTTAGTTGGTCTTCCTCATAACGATCGATCATCTTCAAGTCAGTTGCAGCCTCATCTGAGACTAGAGATAATTTCAAACAATCCGTCTCAGAATGAGTCTTCCATAATCTGTCACATTTTATTTCCGACACGGGCAAACTACGGCCCGCGGGACAAATCCGACCCGCCTGATGCTGTCACAACCAAACCTTGCCCACCCGTTTTATCTACTCTTCAATTACTTGCTCAAATGCTCAAATGGTAAACTGGGCGTTTTTCCGACGAACTTCGTTTGCGATAAGATTACGAAAGCTGTTGAATCGCAATTTACGCGTCTTACAACAAATTATTTGATTGTGAGGTAATAATTGGCCATTGCAGGGTAAAGTGACTGAGGGCGTTGGTATGTCTTCGAAGTAAAAGAAGAATGCATGATGAGTCATAATCTGTTTATTCGAAACATGATGAATCGTAGTTTGCAACTCATTTTTTCCTTAAAAATAACCAAGGTGAAAAGAGCCGCATACGGCTCGCAAGCGCGGGTTGGTCACTCCTGCAATAGGGATAGATAGAGCCACAACGAGGATGATTTATTTTTCAAAGGCACAGTACAATTAATGTTACACGTTGGGCTTAGATTAACCGACCCCCAACAATCTTCCAGCGGGCGGTCCTGGAGCCACTGGGTTAAATGGTTCGGTTGTTGAATCAAAGACTTGGGTTATAAGTGCGGGACATTCTATATCATGGGATTTTGGAATCATTCTGCTCAGTTGATCAATCAGCTTGATTCACAAATCAGCGCGGTAGCACAATTATCATGAACTTAGGGAACAACAATTTTTAAATATGAATTTTTGAATACCTGTTGATCTTAAAATGGAACCTTGAATACTTGGAAGATAATATTTAAACTATGTAATTATATGTGACTTTGTCATTCTAATGGGTCCTCAAGACACATAAATTACTGAACGCATAGAATCAATCATTCAGTTATGACGCACAATAGGAATCATGTTTCATCACTAACTCACTAGGAGTAAAAAGGCGACATGTCAGAGTTGCATTTTTTAAATATGGCTTCACAAATAAATTTGAGGGATTCACCATAAAGCAAGAGGGCCATTCAAAATTCTCATCTGAACCGATTCGAATATTTAACTATTTGATTAGAAATGCCCAGCCCAAATTGTCAATGACTGGTCCTTGGTCGACATAAAGTGAAGGTATGCTTGTGACACATTAAAAAGGCAGAATTTATGGTGAAATAAAGACTGAAAAAATTAAAAAGCCTCCTAGTAATTTATTATGTAAAGTCGAAGAGAAAAGCGATTTTTCCGCAACCACAAAACTATCCCCAAGTCCACACTCTGTTGAACAGGCAAGCTTCTAAATATTCACACATCATCGATGATCGAAAACAAAAGATCAGCAATCAATCTTCACGGATTTTCTACCAAGTTAAAGTATTAAAACAAATGTTGATAGATATACACTGACCTCTGCAAATATCGTTCAGAATTCCCACAAAAACGGCTCTGTGTCTCAGAACACGACTAAATCAATTACACACATTCTATTTATTTAAATATGGAGGTCCAATTTGAAAATGACATATAATATCAATCCATAAACCTTACTTTATATTACAAATAAAATGTACTTGGCAAAGAAACATTTTAAAATAAACACAAAAATCAACGAAACTCCATGGAAATGTTAAATGTGGAGGGTATAAACAGACAGTTATGTAAAAACACTCTTTTTAATAGTGATAAAATGCCACTGGTCAAGAGTCAGGCCAGTCTGTTTATTCTGTGGCAATCATCACAGCTCTAGCACATTACTGAAACAAATGCCTGAGGAATGCTTGTGCCGCATGTTCTATTCGAATTCGTATTACAGAACTTGCCTAATAAGCTTATGAAGAAGAAAGTAGTACAAGATTGAAACTTCTCTCGATTATCGAGAACATTTTCCTGAATCATCCCACCATGAATTCCCACTTCAAATTAAAATTTGCACTCATTCCATGTCCCACTATAGAAATTTAATATGAACACTACTACATACACGATGGCAGTAACTACTCTTGATTTGATTCAATGTCAGTAACTCAGTAGGCCAAAATCAAACTCAAACTACCACTATTTCAACAAGTTATGAAAAAACACAGTCGGAACATTGTAACAAAAATCAAAGATTGTTGATCATAAAATGCAATATATCGAAATCAGAATGCAATAAGATTGTAAATTACAGGAGGTAGCCGTATACATATTCGGGATCAAGAAGGTTACACTTAATTTAAAATGTTTTGTCCATCCAAGTTTGCTCTAAACCAGGGGTTCCAAAACCAGGGGTCGCGACCCCAAATTGGGTATGAGTGATAAGTAAGTAGAGTCGCAAACAGGTCACGGGGTCGCTGAGGTATGATAGAGGATGGATGTACAAAACATCTAAGATTTGACAAAGAATGTATAATTTAGCAGTTTGTACCATGGCTTTGTACCATGTAAAACAGGCCCATGGACATCGCTATCGCTGTTTGGTTTTAGCTCATTTTACTTAATATCACCACATAACCAAACTCAAAGTCGAGTGGAAGAAACTTATTGACCTGGGGTCGCACTGGACACTTAAAGGTTGTCGTTGGGGTCGTCCTGGAAAAAGCTTGGAAACCCCTGCTCTAAACAATGCTCTTCATGAGCAATTGCACATTGACTGCTATGCTCTAGATTTACAGAGTTCGCTAATGGGCATGATGGTAAATCTTGTGAGATAGAGTTAGGGATAAATGCCATTATGTCAATTAAAAATTCATGCAGTGATGTAACCACCCACCTCGCACTGTGTGATACATTGGCAAAAATCAAGGACACAAAAACAACTAGTAGGCCTACCTACCGGTAAATCAAATTTGAAATTGGTAATTACATTTTGACAGATAAAGAATGGAAATATAAATTTAAATGGATTGAGTGTTCTTGACTTCTTTAGAGGGCGGCAATATGAACATTTGTCCCATCCAACACCAGGTAAATCTTCGTTTCAAGCAAAATAGGCAACATAAACCATTTTCAACCCACCGCATTTCAACCCACCCACCAATCCAAGTTAGAAAATAAATGGATCAATGAAGATTACAACACCCATTTCAAGCACAAAGTTGTTTCTCTTCGACATATGTTTTCAAATGGAAAATGCAATCATTACTAATTGCATAATCCCACCATAATTCGTTACGTGGATTCCAGAAATGCATGACAATATATAATAGGTATGATTTTAAGTATACATATATGGATATATCCAAACAAACATTTTTACATTACTTGCAATATACATTTGATGGCCAATTTTGGTGTAAGTATCATGCATGCTTGTGTGAAGGTAATGGGGTCCAGTGGGCAATATGAATCAAACAAGTAATAATAGGTTATCAACACAATTTACAGTAACAAGCAACAGCATTTAAAATATAATTCATAGAACATATCAATGTTATTCGGTTATTAATCTTATCTACCAATGATAATCCATTTAGTGGATTTCAAAATTGTTTGTAGTAATCTTCTGCCTTCTTTGTGTGAAATATGGGTTGGACAAGTAAGAATAGGCTAATAATATACAGTAACATTAATAAATGCAATAAAAGTGTGAAAACATGCAAAATAATAGGTTTAGTTCCTGAGGACCAAATATTCCAATATACTAATAGATAATAGCATTATCAGGTTGTAACAGGACAAATTCCAATCTTTATTAAAAATCCTATTACTATTTAACAGCTAGTCCAAAATTGATATTCAGTTGAAATTTTACTGCAAGTCTACACATACTGCAAACCATTTTTTGATGTAAAAATATATACAGTGATATGTGCACAAGAATGCTATATACCAATAAACAGAACCAATTAAGCAGAGTGGTGATCCAATAAAGTCCGTTCCAAAAAACTTGAAAAAGTGTCAAACAATTCTACCATTGTATCTTAGTTGAAATATGTTTTAGTGAAAAAGCACACACATGAAATTGAGGCACATATATAGGTATTTTTCAGCATCTGTCTTCTGACAACTGAAACTTCTTTCAGTTCAAAATCAGCTATTTTATTAGTAGACTTATCGATACTAGATTCAGAAAAAATGATACATATTTCTGACGATGGGTAATAAATGTATAAAGAATCACATTGAATCGAGTTGCTTTCAATATTACAATATAATATTCCAGTAGATTTTTCAAAAACTCAACCATCTGAAAGTACTCTGAACTTACTTAACATAAAATTCACTACTAAGCATTGTCGACAAATGTATTCGACTTTTTTCAGATTTTCATGACTGAAGTTTAGCACAGACACTGTTAATTAAAAAAAAAGAGTTCTGTATTAAAAAACTATTCGTGATATGTACCTAGGATTCAAGATGCCAAATATCATGGATTATTACCTGCCTATTGCCAAACTCCAACTCTTTGGTTGTCTTGGTTGTTTGTCTGTTCAAAAAACATGAAATCAATGAGGAAGACTGCACCAAGTAAGCAAGCTTTCATTTTCACATCAAGATCCATTGGAAATTGAACTCCAAAGTTGTCAGCATCAGTAAAATATTCTTTTACGAGGCCAGACCACTGCTTTGAGATTTTTCCTATTTCACTGCCCTCCTTTGTTAGAACCTAATAAAGAGAAAGTTCTTCAAGTTGACAAAAATATAGTACGGTATATTACTATTAGGATTATATTGTTTCAAACATACACTTAATTAAGTATTAATATCTGATTAGTATCCCTCATAAGTCAGGAAACTTGTTTGAAATTTGATGGTAGGTTTGAGACAATCAGACAAGTATTGAAAAATCTTCTAAAATTCATTAAAGTTCTTTCATAGACTGATTTTCTGGTAACTAAAAATAACGCCATATCAACTTTTTGCTTTACAATATGCCATATTCATTGTACATTTATTATCGAATATTGGAAATGCACAAACTATAATAGGATTATTATAATCAACCCCAACTACATTAGTTGATTTAGCCAGTGAATAACTTTCTAATGTGCGAGTTAATACTAGAATATTAACTTGGTATCAAACAATGACTAGAACGATGTAAGCGGCATATAACTGTAAACAGATCATCTTCAAAGTGTGTGAATGTCTGAAAGTATGCGTAATTTTACCTTGAATTCAACGTCTCCACAGAAATTGCAAGTGAAACAAGGTCCTTCAATTTTTAATACAGTTTCACCCTGTTCATTTTTCACATCAAACTTCGGTAGGAATATATCCCAAGTCTGTTCAATAGAACCAATCACTGTGCCTGAAATAAATATTTTTGATAATGTGATACAATAGAAATGAAGAGAAACAATAAAACTGTGTTGACGTCCAAAATGAAAGAATAATAGAAGAACACTGTAGCAGTCAGAAAAGAGAATGTCATTGTTTAATCTGGAGAGTGGAGAGGTTGAAACTATTGGAACCATCAAAATTAACTACTAACAAGTATCAATTTCATGGAGTACAATTGCATTGCCATATCGAATGTCAAATACAATTTAATACTCCATATTCTCTAACCGCATGCATTGAAGATAACTTTTGTGACAAAGCATAGCAGTAACAATAATATAATTCATGAAGAGTATCATAATCAGACTGCAGAGAATTGCAGAAAACTACTGGGGCTAAAATAATACCAACAGCTACAGAAGTTCTTATAATCAGATTGAAAGAAATAAGAAGTTTTGGGACTGAATTATTTAAACACTTCTGGCAGCACAGAATGAAAGATAAATTTTTTATGAGCGGGCGAAACAAAATCCCAGATTGATATCCAGCAGTCCAATACACTACATACAGTGGTTTTTAGAGTAATAGGATTTTTACATTTACTTGATTTGCCAATATTATGTCACATACAAAAAATGGTTAACACACCGTGTTCGTGTAACTAAAACCACTGTGTAGCATTACAAAACACCAGTTGATGTATTTCCACCAGTATAGTATTAGGTTTATAATAAAACCATATCTTATATTCTATTGAAGGACATAGTATCCTGATTTTCTTAAGTAAGTAATGTTTATAACTTTGCGTTGATAACTGATCACACTGCTTTATTAGTGAAACATGTGCTTCGTATCACAGAGTCGGAGAAGGTCAGAAATTTTTGGGCATTATAAAATTATTTTATACATTGGAATAAGTAATAAAAATCACCTAAGAATTCAAAACAACAATCTCAAACTACATTCAAACAAATCGAAACTGTGTGACATGATATTCAGTTTGCGATCCGAGTCTTTTTATAATGTGCCAGGTACATCCGTATTTCCTCAAAGATACCGGTAATTATCATTTTTAAACACATTTTTTTCTTCAATAAACAATAGATCTTCCTCCAAGATCCATAAAATATTCATGACAAATTATAGTAAAAACGTGATAAAATAGGGAAGTAGACATATCAATTTTAAAATGTCCACGCCAAATGGTTTGAAATTCTTTTTTGCCAATCAGTTTTGAATTTAAATATTTTAAGTTGTGATGATACAGTATGACAAGTACAACTATATCATGGTATAGTATGATACATTGATACTATACCAATACCAATCTCATAAAATAAAAGTTAGGATGAGCCCATGTTTGCACAGTTTCAGCACCATGAAACACTACCATTACTACCAATATCATGGCATCTACCATACACGCAGAGCCCAAATCGAATAACTGTATATGATCATGATACTGCTTTTTGTGTATAGAAAAAGTTTTTATCACATTCGAGGCAGGATGAAGTGAAAGTACTGGTAATTCAACAGTCAGAATTGCATTATGTTTACCAAATTAATAAGAACTAGGAAAAATAATTGGGATTTGGGAATACAATACAACACGAAAAAGACAAATAAGTCGATTCAAAAGTTTTCAAAACGCTAAGCAATGTTAATATTTCATCATGTATCTTTTTAAAATAATGAATACTATATATGAAATTTGTCATAGCTTGTAAGATTTGCCAAAATTTAATTATCAAATCGACAAAATATAAAACAATAGGTCCTAACAAAGAAGAACAATACTGCAGCAACTTGAGGGTATTATTTAAAATTATACCACAAATCACAATAGATTAACATTTAAATGAGGGTGAAGGTACAGCTGTAAAATAATATTGTGATGAAATTATATAGGCAGTTGATCAATGTAGATGAATTGATCTATAAAAATACAACAATCCATATTCACTTTTATATTTATGACTCACTGTTGCATTGTTATTAAGTGAGTTCTAAACGACTTTTAATAGGATAATATGAGTATGAGTCACACAGCATTATATTGCACCAATATCACAATAGCGGTAAAAACTTAACAAGTAGGAATTACAATAGACATTTCAAACTGTTAAGTTAATATGGCAATATTTACTTAATATCACAGCGTTCATTTGAGCATTAGCCCAATAAGAATACAATATTGACAATTGACACCCAAGTCTTCAGGTGAATAGGCAAATACAAATGTTTCGTTGTTCTAGTTCAGTTGCCAGGTGGTGGTTATAAAAATTTCTATTAATGTTTCCACTGTTGCTATTCAACAATAATAGATTAGAATCTCATTTCATTAGTTGTATTCGCTATGTTATTGTAAAAAAGTTGTTTTAATAGGTAAGTTTCCACACAAAAAAACGAAACAAAACTTAAACTTGTAAGCCTATTATATAAATTGCCATGTTGTTATATAGATTGAACCAATTGGTTTTACATTGATACATTCAATACTGAATATTATTCGCTTGACTGTAATTATATCCAGACTACAAAATATTGTCCTCTGGTCATATTGAATATTTTTTCTGAGAGGAATTGAGTCATTGCATGATTTATGCCATAGTCTACTGGAATTAATTACAAAAATATACATATTTACCAGGCGGTGAAGTAATTGTCATCTGTTGAAGGCAACAAGGCGTCCAACATGAAGCACAGCGCAGTGGTCGTTCAAGATGCATCACTTCCTGTTGATGGTTGTCAAGAATTTTCATCTCAAAATTTCTACATGGTCCACAACACTGCCTTGTACAGCAATCACTCTGCTCAGCAGCAAAGTATACTTTCTGTCCAAGGCTGTTTTTGATCTCATATTTGTTTGCAGTTTCAAATCCTGTATCGAAAAAGGGGCTAAGCTAAAAACTTACGATGGAATATGGACATGCCATGTAGTATATTCGGCACCGCAACATTGGACAGTAATGTAGTCACATTTCTTTCACATAGTTACTAAAAAAGTCAATTTTATTCTGTATTCTTATGATTCAAAAAATTAATCGCACATTGTTTCTGTACAATCTGCAGTAATATATTTTGTAGGCATATTGAATGGCTTATCTGACTGTTTAGCATAACATTAGCATCAATTTTGTTATGAATTATTTACTTGAAAAATATGAATGATTTTGTCCTTGGAACCAGAAACGAAACAATTGATTTGAGATTTTCTAATACTTTCAATTGCAATTTCAATGAAATACCTATATATGAAAGATTTGAGAGTGTGTATAGAAAAAGTTTTTATCACATTCGAGGCAGGATGAAGTGAAAGTACTGGTAATTCAATAGTCAGAATTGCATTATGTTTACCAAATTAATAAGAACTAGGAAAAATAATTGGGAATACAATACAACATGAAAAAGACAAATAAGTCGATTCAAAAGTTTTCAAAACGCTGAGCAATGTTAATATTTCATCATGTATCTTTTTAAAATAATGAATACTATATATGAAATTTGTCATAGCTTGTAAGTTTTGCCAAAATTTGATTATCAAATCGACAAAATATAAAACAATATGTCCTAACAAAGAAGAACAATACTGCAGCAACTTGAAGGTATTATTTAAAATTATACCACAAATCACAATAGATTAACATTTAAATGAGGGTGAAGGTACAACTGTAACATTATATTGTGATGAAATTATATAGGCAGTTGATCAATGTAGATGAATTGATATATAAAAATACTAATCCGAGGGTATAATTTAGCAAATATATGTAAAACATCATACCAAATATTAAGCTTCAATTACCTGGGATAAAATTTTTCACGCTTTTATTTTACATTGATGAGTCAAAAATAAATCAATTTGTTGTTCATTCAAAATAAATAAATCTAAAAATTATCATATGAATAAATGAACAAACATATCTTTTATTGAAATATAATGTAATCTTTAATACAAACCTGTGAAAGCTTCCAACAATTCAACTTGCTGATGAACTAATATTTGATCAACTTGAGTTAAGTATTCCAATCCGGGCGGGCATCCTGGTACTCCAGTGGGTGCTTGCATCCATTGACCACCCGGAGGAGCACCACCTGGATGCTGCTGCGGGGCATAACCTTGCTGTGGGGGTGCGTAGCCTTGCTGAGGGGGTACAAAGCCTGGTTGAGGTGGTCCATATCCAGGTTGTGCATAACCTTGAGGAGGTGGATAGCCTCCCTGCTGTGGTGGTGGATAAGGTGCTCCACCTTGTGGTTGTCCAGGATAATATCCTTGCTGAGCCATGCAGTTTAGTTTATTGTACGATACAATATTAGAGGAGCTCTTGCTCAGAAAAAACGAAAAATTTATTAAAAATCCTGTTTAATAAAGCAAAACTTTTGTGACACTAGGGGAACTTTACTAAAAAGGGCTTTAGTGAAATTTGGAGAATTTATGCAGATTGGGGGTCTCGTGTAGTTTCGTACCTAACCTACTCCTAGTGGGCGTAGCATAACAATTTTTGATGGCAATTCTAACCCCCATCTGACTATGTCATCCAAAAATGACGTCACTACGATATTACAATCACGTCGAATATACGTACGATCGTCCGAAATGGCATCGGCCCCGACGATAAAGAACTGACTAACGTCATCGATCTCTCTCCTATTGGGATCATTGCAATGGGAAAACGAGAGAAATAGCTGTTCGATTTCGGGTGCTCGCCTGCGCGTCTTGGATGGCAGTTCGTATAGTTTAAAGGGCTCTATTGCGTCTAATTTTTAGATGGCGTAGTCAGGTGGGGGTTAGGATTGACAAGTGAATTAATTGTTATGCTACGCCCACTAGAAGTATGTTAGGTACGAAACTACATGAGACCCCAAATTGGTTTAAAAAACATCACACAGTCAGAAGATGCCAACTAAAAATGGAAACAAATTGATGGAAGAGTCGTAAGTAGGCACTTAGTCTATATCTTAGGATTTGCCAGTCTATTCTAGCAACAAAGATCGTTAGTGCATAGCATTGAATGTGCGACTCAAAAAACCATTCAAACAAAACATTGCTGAGGATAAAGCTAATCATGACAGAACAACATCAATCTGCTGATCTAGTAAAACTGCAACGCAAAAGATTTGAGCATCCTTAAGTTAAGGGAATATCTATAATAATATATTATATTCCAATAGATAATTACGATTTTGTATAAAACTTATTACATCCTTCTCTTATATTTTAAATAATGATTATGGTATTGGAGTTAATGTTTGCAAATTTGTTGTGATTTCATGTTGGCTAAACAACCCTAGTTTAGTAGTTATAGTCGGGTCTTACTACTGAATACAGCGCGAAACACCGCAAAGAGCGCGAAACACCGCAAAGAGCGCGAAACCAGCGCAAAACAGAGGGAAACAGCGCAAAACAGGAGACGTAGTCATTTCCACCTCCTGCCACGAAAGAACTACGGCGCCTCTCGCCATGGTTTTATGGCGGTATTTCCGGTATATTTACAAGGTTATGTACCGGATTATAGGTCATCATGCGAAATTTTATCTACCTTTTTGGTGCTCCAGAAGTATGTGCAGCAATATGTCGCACAACTTGAATCCGCTACACACACATACTATTTTCAGGTTGTGCGCCATCTTGGTGCACATACTTCTGGAGGTCCCTTTTTATCTAACCCTAACCCTAAAGCCAACCATATACATATGGAAAATGTTCTAAATTATGGTACCCAAAATGTGTCACCAGCAGGGGCAGACCTGCCATTACAGCATTTCTGGCTACATACGTTGGTTTGTGTTTTTAATTTGTTGCCGTGGTACTCCAACTCAAAACAAGGTGCCCCGAACTCATTGCAAAATTTTTTTCTGCTTCACACTGTTTCCCTCTGTTTTGCGCTCTTTCGCGCTGTTTTCTCACTGTTTTGCGCTGTTTCCCTCTGTTTTGCGCTCTTTGCGGTGTTTCGTGCTGTATTCAGTAAGTAGTAAGACTGGTTATAGTCTATTCTAGATAATTTGTTTGTTAGTTCTGCAGTTTGGTATCATTGATCATACCGGCTAGGGATGGGACGAGTCCGGCATTACAGAGATTCGACGAATCCGAGTAATAGGTCAAGGACTCGAATCTGCCGAGTCCGTGACGTCATAATGGAAAAGCAGAAAAACGTGTTTTTGACCATGCTACAGCAGCGAGCGCTCACAAACATACGTCGTAGCTCATATTTTTTGCCTAATGGTTCCGCAGATAGCTGTTGAATCATTTAAAATATATATTTTTTCTCTTTTTTGGCGGCCATAATACAAACGTAAACGTGGGTCAATGTGCGCCTTGGCTGTGAACTGGATTTGCGTCAATTCTGGGCGGCTATTCAGAAATTCTTACATGTCAATATGAAAAATAAAAAGCTTTCGACTACAATGCTTTCCCACAATTCCAGATATTTTTAGCCGTAAATTTACTATGTCATGTGCGTAATAGTAGAGAAATGCCACTCGTCGTCAATACAATGTGGTACATTTGCTTGCAATTTAGTAGTTCATGTAAACGTTCTAAAACTCTCCATGCTTTCCATTGCCTTTTCAGCGAAAGGATTGCACGCAATAAACTCGATTTAAAAGAGGTATTGATGAGATTCCACATTAGGTTGATCCAGAGCATGTTTCATTTTTACGCGAATCAAAAACTCACAAATATTGCAATAACACATATTTTATTGTGTACCACATGTATAGGATAGATAGTTTGAAGGCGACTGGCGCAACATCCATCATTGTTATAAGCGATTAATAGTTTTTAACTTGCGTTACCGGTATATTATCTGGATATCTGTCGTCATTTTATTAGGCGTGTTTATAATGCAAACGAGGGTTATTATTGTTACAGATCTAACCTGTAATTTTAACTAGTTGAGGTATGTAGTGGGATTTATAGAGGCAAAAGTACAAACATAGGTGTAAATTAGTAAAAACAGAATTGATTATGGACTCAGTAAAAATGACGTGGACTCGCCTGAAAAAATGCCTGGATTCGAATCGAATCCGAGTCCGGATCCGAATCCCGGCCCATCCCTAATACCGGCACGCCAATAACAATTTTAGTCGGGACCTTCCCAGACTGACGGAAGCACAGACAGACGCTCGCAAATCATTGACACGATAGTCCAATGGCGAATTGCTGCGATCGCGGTTCTAAGACACGGTAGAGCTAAACATAACCTGGCCACTGCGGAATCCACCATTTGAACCCACGTACCACTTCAGCGAAGCAAACTATCGCAAAGAAATAGTCTGGGTACCGGTACCGTACGGCAAATCACGTGAAAATACGGCAGATCGCTGCAGGAGAAAGTCGTCAATTCGCATAAATATTGTTATCGCTCAACTGCTGTGACGTTTTTAAACGATCACGTGCCGCCCATAAACATTTGCTCCCGGAGGGCTTTTTTATACGCTTTGGTTTATAAATAAAAAATTGTCTAACATAGAGTCGTCTAAACTCTAAACTAAACCTTTAAATATACAAAAAACGGACAACAAATAGGTAAATCAAAGCAGCAACAGTTGATCTAAATTAGATTTATGTCCAGAAAATCATGGGAATTATTTTGCTTGTCATCTTCAAAAGAACTTTTTCCAATGTCAATTTACACATATGCCTATGGTTTAAAGTTTAGAAAAACTAATACGACTAACTATATAAGTAATTTCAGATTGGCTAAAAGTAAAATTTCACGAGAAATCACTCACAAGAATAACTGACTTTGCTAAACGAAGATACTTTGGCGTATACCGGTACCTTCAGAAATAATGAATCGTAGTAGTATATATTTACGGTTGAATGTATCTTGATTATGGGCCGTACCGTAGCAATCGATCTTACGATGATATAACAAAGGGGTGTCTCAAAAATGTCCGTGTCCATTGTATCAATTGTTCCACACTGGTCCAGCTTGTCTATCACTTGTTGATCCGACGCTTGTCCTATTCGTACATCATTTTACCCACGTGTATCACTTGTCCCACAATTGATACCCCTATATCAATAAATGAATTTACCGAAATTCTAAAAACTCCACCCCGTATTCTTCAGAAGCAAAATATACCAATTTAAATTATTTGAACAATTTCTATGCAGCAACAACGAATCTAAGATCGTGATTTAGAAAAATCGCTGAGGTATGTGAACCCCCCAGATTTTTATCTGTGGGAATATTCGAAGAAACATGTGCATCAGAACATTCCTAAAACAATTGGTGAATTGAAAGATATTCTAGAAAGAACATATCTTCTGTTCAAAGCGTCCTGGATTTTTGAAATTTCGGGATACAATCATGTACAAACAGTTCAAGTGTAAACAAAATTAAATAAATTTTCTTCATTTTTGTAGAAGTAGGATAAGAAATGTATGGGTTCTGTATTTTGGGGTCACCCTGTATGATGAGACAACACGGGATAACGCTAGTTAGTAGTATATATTTACGCTCAAACTATAGTACATGTTACAGACAAATTTTCTTCGTTTTATTTTGTATATATTTGACCCGGGGTTATCTCGAGATATATTGGTCATTGCACTTTGTCGAATGACCGTTCACGAAATGACTCCCTTCAAGGCGATTTCACCATCTGTTCGTGGGCAGGAATAGACATGTCGGCGTATACAAAGTCTGTTATCGGCTTTTTATTTTTCTCTCGTTTTTGTTTGTTTATTATTTCGAATCATTGCCAGTCGGCCATTTACAATTTATTTCGTGTTAGCAGTTTGCCTTTAGGTAGTGCTAATTTATTTGCCGCAATGAGCGGATTTATTTGCTTGTTTTTTTGGATACATGACTGCTTTTGATTCGTATTGTATAATTAATTTAACGTTGCTATTGTTTTCGCTGTTTAAGAATTAAGTATGTAGTTAACATGCCTGTTGGGTTGGTCGTAAACTTTAGCAACCCTCAACAATTGATCATTCGTATTCTACAATGATCATTTCGACCTCAACAGTTGATCGTTGCGTCTCAACAATGATCATTTGACCTCAACATTACTTGATTTGGACCTCTACATTCTACAATACTGTGATCATTTGTGTCTCTAAAATACTGGAATTATTTCTGTATTTGTTCTTATCATCACACAATTTCGTCGTTCATTTATTCGTCTATATCGTACTTGTGCATGTAGACTGGTATTTTATCGACTGCATTATATTTCGTTCATATTCAAAGTTGTGGAGTTGTTAATTATCGAGAAACCTGGCAGGTTATACATAAAAGAAAGTTAATAGCGCGAAGTGTCACCGCCCAACACGTTATAGGCTTCTTGTAGAGCCTCACCATAAGCACTAAGTCGCTTTTAATCTACAGCAGTGGTTCCCAAACTTTTTGTACCATCGCCCCGCTACAGTAGTTTATACAACTTCATCGCCCCCCGGCACTGCAAAAAAAATTGAAAGTCTGAAACGAATATATTACAGACCAAATAAGAAGACAAATCATGTTTTATGGTGTTTTTTAATGAGATGGATGAGCTTGGTGTTCTTCAGCGAGTTTTTTATTATATCTAAAATTACCCCGTTTACTGATGGAAAGACGATTTCGTTGTTTTGATAGCAATAGCAGCTCGGCTGAAAACCCCTCTTTCACCATATCAGAGATCGGGAATGGAAGAATCCAGGGTTCTACCTCCTCAAAAACCACCGTGTACTCTTGCATTTAACTCCCTAAATTCACCCCATTTCACATTAAAATAATGAAAAAAATTTAATTTTCCAAAACGTATAATAATGATTTTCGTACATCTCATTGACCTTTACCTACATTACTCTACAGCCTGATGACCTTTACCAAAATACATGATATATAACGGTCTTCGGTAAAATTCATTCCCGATTCCTTATCCTACCACGTCCTCCAGTCCATAGAATTAATCAGCCGTTGGTTTTGGATTCGTGGACTCGGATGGCTCAGGGGTCGGCAACTTTTACGTCGCTCGCGGGACAAAATTTAGGGTTGCTATTCGTTTGCGGATCGCATATATTTTTTGAAAGTTAAAAACGGAACATCGTGCGAAAACTGCGACAATTCGTGAACTGAACTCAGTCGTCTTATTAAAAAATTATTACAATGATATTCAATGTGACACTGTCTAGTTGCTGCATCACGCTTGATAGCATCACGACGCCAAGATTGGAAGATTTTCTAAATGGGCATCACCTATCCTAGTTTTTGTATGTTCATTTTCGAAAATAATTGTTCGCACAAATATGTACTTCCAAACATCGAAGTGAATATTTTCGCATGATTTGTGAAATTTTGATAAGAATTATCTTTAAGAAGATACATTCTTACAAAAATCAAGCAGTGATGAATTTCTCGAATAGAATATGAATTTTTTTTCCTTATTGCATTGCAATATATTCGAATATTTACTGCGCTATTGAACCCCTGCACTCAGCATCAACTTTTCTGCGTGTTTCCATTTGTCTAATTATAATTAAATTGTAGGCTCGTTAAACGAGTAGCTGTTCAATATAATTTTTAGGATATATTAAAATTTAGTCTAAACGTGTCTCACGATAAATTCTGTTACGTAAAAAATGTAATTATTTTTTTTTTTTTTAGATATATTTTTTTAATAAAAAATGTAATTTACTCCTCGAACTTAGATAATAAATAAAATGAATTCATCGTTAAAACCGCCGTTTAGATGTTTCCCCTGGCATAGACTTCCTTGTTTACTTCGTGACATTGGCCAATCAGCAAGGTGCAAAAATAAACGTAACAATGTCCCCTTTCGCATCCACTCAGGCACATTCCTCACTCAGACAGACTTTCAGGCGTGGTCGTGAACATTACCTCATTTCCGCGATTTTGAATATGTCGTTTCGGTCGATCGTGCGTATATTTGGCAAGCTCTATGCCGTGATTGTGATGTCGTAGTGATTTAATTTTTGGATGGCGTAATCAGATGGGGGTTAGGATTGACATATCAAAAAATTGTTATGCTATGCCCACTAGAAGTCCGTTAGGTACGAAACTACACGAGACCCAAATTCTTTACCGGTACTTTCGAAAAACAGGTTGTTGAATGGTATGAACTAGAATGATAGTTTGAAACAAAAACTGTATTTTATAGGCAACAATTCGCGAAACCACTCTTAAAATAAGCACCGAAAATTTTAGAATGGTAAAGTATGGGAAGAAATTTCCGGGGTCAAAGGTCGGAGAAAGGTCCATTCAGTGAAGCGTCCCGGGCCAGATTACTACAGATTTCCCGACCACTGGGATACGCAAACTACCGTACCTTATTGCGAAGACGAGTCCAGCAATCCTTTCGCACGTGACTACGCCCCCGTTATTCAAACCTACGAAAGCACGCAGGGTACAGTAATCAAGTGCACGATGCGCCGAGCTAAAACAGGTTTCGCGAAATCGCCCCCCTCTGTATCGTTTTCGCCCACCGGGGGCGATATCGCCCACTTTGGGAATCACTGATCTACAGTACCTATCAATCAGTGGCGTAGCATCCACCCCCGCAACCCCCGCGGTCGCGGGAGGGCCCACAGCGGTTAGAATTTAGAAATGTGAGCCGCAAAACCTAAAGTTGCATTGCAAAACCAGTAATGCACATGTTATAACGTTGATGTTAGTTCTGCTCAAATCGTTTTGCTACGTAACAATGCCAGGGAGTTGTCGATTTTCGGCGTCTTGTGGTTTGATCGCACCGGCAAAATTACGAAGGCTGTCAGAATGATGTCGAAAGCAAAACTTCTCAGTGCCGCACAGAAACGCAGAAAAAGGGCAAAAGAGGAAGCACGTATCCAAAATATAAAAGTAACCAAGATAAACGGCAAATTTTATTACCATTGCCTTTTAATAGTGACATGTTATGCTTTTTGACGAAATAAAAAAAAGCGTTGTTTTAGATTATGTCCGAGATTTTTTAGGGTCATTTCCACAAAATATTTTTGCGGGAGGGGGGGGGGGGGGGGCACGAGAGTCTTCCTACGCCACTGATATCAATGCCAAAAGTTAGATCAGGGGTCGTGCCAAAATCAAGGCTTGCAAGTCATTGGCGGGACGCACATATTTTTAGAAAGTTCAAAACCGAACGGATGATACTTTATATAATAAAACTGATAGCAGTGATACATCTCTCGAATAGAATATACATTCATTTCCTCATTGCATTTCAATAAATTTCATTCGAATATTTCCGGCGACATTAAACACTTTGCACTTAGCATCAACTTTTCTGCGTTTTGTTGCCATTTGTCTAATTATAATTAAGTAAATTTTAAGCCCATTAAACTCGTAATTGTAAACTTTATACTTTTTAGATTCTAATATAATTTGGTCTATTCGTGTCTCACAGCAAATTCTGTTACGTGAAGAATATAATCGTCAAAACAACTGTTTTGTTACTATAATTCAGTGGAGCGTCGCGGGCCGGATTATATCATTCCGTGGGCCGGATCCGGCCCGCAGGTTGCCGACCCCTGACTTAGATTATCGATGCCAAAACTAAAATATACACGGAATCGGAACGTGTGACAAAGATTGTGTATTTACTAAGAACTGCACTCGCGTTTAACGATTTTATGTAATGTCCAATGTCTGAGGAAGTTCATGTTTTTTAACCTGTATCTCGTCGTTCACGTTTACAGTGGTATTAAATAATAACGAAAGACGTTTATTTCGAATTTGGCCTTGGTGCATTAGTTTTACATCAATTGTCTTAGTTTTTCACAAGCACTACTAGTAATACTTA
This sequence comes from Styela clava, assembly GCF_964204865.1. NCBI lineage: Eukaryota > Metazoa > Chordata > Ascidiacea > Stolidobranchia > Styelidae > Styela > Styela clava. Next base: position 8,201,057 of record NC_135257.1, on the reverse strand, counting down.
TTAACTTGGAGGCTGGGAGAGCTCAAATTTATAAGAGCTCATAAACATAATTCTGCTGTACTTATTGAAATATATATATAAGATAATTTTTTGAGATCTTAGTTCTTAAAAGACCATTTCAGGACAAAGCTTGAATGAAATTTCTTCATTTAGAAATGATTAGGGAATGAATGGGTTCCGTGTTTTGGGTTCACCCTGTATGATGATGATGAGACAACGCGGAAGAACGCTAGTGAATAAAGTTGAACTCTATGACCTTAATTAACACAGGTCTGCCTAACCACTTCGGAATGTTCCAACCTCGTCGCCAATTTTCCTACGTTTTCCAAGCATTTTAATGCCAAATTTTAAAAATTAAAATAAATATTTGAGCAGTTTGTTTTGATGCATTAAAAAAGAGTTTATATATCTGTGTTGAAATATAGTGTTATATAAATAAAAGTCTTGGTAAGGAATTTTCCCTCTTTTTAATTTGTATATAAGCTTTTAAAATTGTATTTGTTAGAAATATTTTGTGCGTATTGTTGGTTTTTAGTTTTACATTTGCCAAATTCGCATTCTCTTTAAGTTTTTCTTTATTTTCCTTGTTGTCCTCCCATTTTCTCTCTTTATTTTGTTAAATAATCTGCACAGTAGCCTTAATTATGTATACTGCCGTATTCAGTAGTTCGGGAGTTTCTTTTTCTTGAGGAGATTGTTTTCAAATTCAACTTCTATCTAATCCACTTGATGGATCAATGTTTGTTGTAATTAAAATTCCGTATCCCTCACAATGACGTCATAATGCATTTTAAATAACGCTGGCATGTCTATTATGACGACATAATGAATTCTTTGTGCCGTCATTGTTAAAGAGGGGGTTCAGATATGTCACAGCTTAGAGAACCAGTTCTTAACCAGTGGGCCACTAAAACATTTTCAGATTGACCAAAAATCTATTAAAAATTGTTAGACTTATTGGTAAATTAGTTGAATGAGATTGTGTTAGAAATGAACGATAATGCTGTTGTTTACTACAAAATGGTAATTTTCATTTTAAATGTTTATCTTTACGAAACGAATTTTTTGTTTTTCCATTGCCTATAAAAGTTGATAGGGCACAGACTGTTAGATCACTTAGCTTGGATAATTGCGTAGGCTAATATCGAACTATTTACTATCGAAGTAAAGTATGCAACATAAACATTTTTGCGCTGGGAGTGGGTGAATTAAAGAATTAAAATTTCATAATTTATTGCCGCGTCGCACACAGGCGCCTTTGATTACGATAAAAAATAAAATAATTGTTAAATGTTTCAAATCGAAACGTGAAAGGCGGCGCTGGGGTATGTGCGCCATATTTGGTATTCTTATAAACGCGATAAGCGATATTCGAAGGTCGCGATATTCGAGTATTAAATTCCAATTGGACATCCCTTCTTTAAGCACTGCAATTAATTAACCTAAAATAAACATACACTTGATGGAAACAAAAACTAGGAAAAAAACATGAAAATGACATTTCACGCGAAGGGTGACGCCTTCGTATGTAGAAAATCTTACGTTAGCTAGCCGAAGTACTATTTCCACAAGAAGAATTTTCGCAAGTTGGATTTTTTGTATCCAGAGCTCTTCGTGGGTAGAGTTTATAGGTGTGGCCCGCTGCTTCACTCAGTTATTTGTATCGGGCGCTCCTGTTATAGGGCTTGCTCATCCCGGGTTAGAGTTTAAATCACGGAAAGTGAGATGTTGAGTGGTCCCAGCAAGACTTCGGATTTTTATCTGTGGGAATATATATTCGAAGAAACATGTGCATCAAAACATTCCTCAAACAATTGGTGAACTGGAACAATTGGAACATATTCTAAAGAAAACATATCTTCTGTGCGAAACGTTCTGGATTTCTGGGAACACTAACGTGCAAACAGAAATTCAAGTGTAAACAAAATTAAATAAATTTTCTCCATTTTCGTAAAAGTAATTAAGAAATGTATGGGTTCTGTTTTTTGGAGTCACTCTGCGTGATGAGATAACGCGGTTCCATTACATTTAAATCCACGACAATTGCACTTACATACTATTACACCTATGGAATTTTTTTTGTTTCACGGATATTTGAACCCATACTAACCCGAACCCATGGGTTTAAGCACCCACATATAGATTGAACTCGCGGATATACACATGGGTTCAAATGTACGATCACCGAATAACGCTAGTGAATAAAGTTTAACCCCATGGTCTTAACACACTGAAGGTAAGATACCATTGATTCAAATGTTAAAAGGTTTAATCAGAATCAACAAAATCGGTTGAACGGATTGCACATTGGCTGAATGTCGCTATATTTGAAAAGGAATGCAAAAGGGTTCTGAAAACTGGCGAATGCTGTGCAATATACACATAGTCTCCAAATTTTGTAAAATCATTGACCTGACTTTGCTAAATATGGGATGGATATAGGTTTTCATCAAAACTTGACTTTAATTGTACCATGTCCTGTTTCCTTGCTTCACAGCAATATTGTTATGTTAAAATGTATTCTTTTTCATTCGATAATTTCACAGGCATTGCTAATTTGAAAATTGAGTAGGCTACAATACATTACTATTACTCAGGCATCGTTATTGAAACAGAAAGAACAAATAGCATCTAAAAGTCATTGAACAATGCGAAAGTATTGATGGCTGGACATAGCAGTGCATTACTTAGGTTTTTCGAAGGAAGAAAAATTGCAAAATTCTATGACAAAAATCGTCCGACCTATCCTTCAATTGTGTCAAATGATATCATGAAATACGTTCACAGCAAAACTAAATTAAATATCAAAGGTTCCAAATTATGCAAAATGCTGGACGTTGGATGCGGCGGGGGTCAAAGTATTCATTCTTTTGCAGGACATTTCAACTCACTGCTCGGAATAGATATAAGTGAAGCTCAGATCGAATTTGCAAAAGAACACAATTCGTTTGAAAATGTGGATTTTCAATGACATGGAAAATGACATTTCACGTGAAGGGTGACGCCTTCGTATGTAGAAAATCTTACGTTAGCTAGCCGAAGTACTATTTCCACAAGAAGAATTTTTGCAAGTTGGATTTTTTGTATCCAGAGCTCTTCGTGGGTAGAGTTTATAGGTGTGGCCCGCAACTTCACCTAGTTATTTGTATCGGGTGCTCCTGTTATAAAGCTTGCACATCCCGGGTTAGAGTTTAAACCACGGAAAGTGAGATGATGAGTGGTCCCAGCAAGACTTCAGATTTTTATCTGTGGGAATATTCGAAGAAACATGTGCATCAAAACATTCCTCAAACAATTGGTGAACTGGAACAATTGGAACATATTCTGAAGAAAACATATCTTCTGTGCAAAACGATCTGGATTTCTGGGAACACTAACGTGCAAACAGAAATTCAAGTGTAAACAAAACTGAACAAATTTTCTCCATTTTCGTAGAAGTAATTAAGAAATGTATGGGTTCTGTTTTTTGGAGTCTACATGATGAACCAATACGGAATAACGCGGTTCCATTACATTTAAATCCACGACAATTGCACTTACATACTAGTGTATTTGCACCTATGAAAAATTTTTTGTTTCACGGATATTTGAACCCATACTAACCCTAACCCATGGGTTTTGGCACCAGCATATAGATTGAACTCGCGGATATACACATGGGTTCGAATGTACGGTCACCGAATAACGCTAGTGAATAAAGTTTAACCCCATGGTCTTAACACACTGAAGGTAAGATACCATTAATCAGAATCAACATAATCGGTTGACCCGATAATTCCAACTTTTTAGCAACAGCCTTTTTCTCAAACTATGATATCAAAACCAAACCTTCTAAAATATCCGGGGAATCCGAACGTATGACAAAGATTGTGAATTTACTAAGAATTGCATTCACGTTTCACGATTATTGGTGTATTTTGCCTGAAGTAGTTTAAGTTTTTTGACCTGTATCTGGTCGTTCACGTTTACAGTTTAAATTTTAGCAAAAGGCATTATGTTCGAGTTTGAAGGTTTGGCCGCGGTGCATTGCTATACATCAGTTGTCTCAGTTTATCACAAGCACTACTAGTAGTACTCATTGACTTGGAGGTATGGAGAGCTCAATTTGTTTGTAGTTTCATGTCCCAGTCTGTAACTAAACACACTATGCTGTATGTATTAAAATATATAATATTTTTGAGATATGTAGATCTCAAAAGGGTACGCCCTTAAAAGACCATTTCAGGACAAAGCTTAGATTCTTTGTTTATTGAAGTCCATATATCTTTGAAATGAACTAAAATCGATGAGACTCAGTGGTGTCGACATGTGAATCTGAAGTTAGATTTTAATTATGTCGTATTTATGGTTACATTAGCTTAATTGAATGCAATCTCAGTTTCAATTTTGGCAGGTTTGGTGCATAGAAAAATAAATGTATATACTTTCAGAGATTGCTAAATATAAGATGGATATATATAGGTTTTCATCAAAACTTAACTATGTATAGGGTTACCATATTTTGGGGATCTCAAAGCGGGACGCCTCTAAAGACCATAGCTGTGATTTTTGCACCTTTAAATTTTACATTGAAGGTCTACATTTAAAACCATCCCGACCGTCTTCATTGACCATATTGTAATCCAAAGTTCATGCGTTGTCTGTCTAAATATCGGTTTCAGTTTGAAAAATGGAAATAAATTTACGTTAACGTTAATAAGCATCCTTTTGGCGTACGCGGCTTACGCGTAACAAAATGTAGCAATTATCCGCTAACAAAACAACGAAATAAACAAAACCACGCACCCACCTTCAGTAAGAAGGCTAACGGTACGCTACACAGCAACACCAGTAGCCTACATATCAAAAACATTCTAATTGGTATTGTTCGTGTATTTTGCTGACTGGTTGAGCGCCGAAGCGGGACATTTGGCTGACCTGTCGGGACACCGGGACAAGACGTGGAAAAGCGGGACTGTCCCTCCTAAAGCGGGACGTATGGTAAGCCTAACTATGTATCATGTCTTGTTTCCTTGCTTCACAGCAATATTTTGCGCTTTTGTTATGTCAAAATGTATTCTTTTTCATTCAATAACTTCACAGGCATTGCTAATTTGAAAATCGATTACAATACATTAATATTACTTAGGCATCGCTATTGAAACAGAAAGAACAAAAAGCATCGAAAAGTTATTGAACGAAAGAATTGATGGCTGGACACAGCAGTGCATTATTAAGGTTTTTCGAAGGAAGAAAAATTGCAAAATTCTATGACAAAAATCGTCCGCCGTATCCTTCAATTGTGTCAAATGCTATCATGAAATACGTTCATAGCAAAACTGAATCAAATATCAAAGGTTCCAAATTATGCAAAATGCTGGACGTTGGATGCGGTGGAGGTCAAAGTATTCATTCTTTTGCAGAATACTTCGACTCACTGCTCGGAATAGATATTAGTGAAGCTCAGATCGACTTTGCAAAAGAACACAATTCGTTCAAAAATGTGGATTTTCGAGTCGTTAATAATAATTTGTTTCCTGTCGAAGATGAAACAGTTGATCTCGTTACCTGTGCTTCAACAGCACATTGGCTGAATGTCGCAACATTTGAGAAAGAATGCAATAGAGTTCTGAAAACTGGTGGATGCACAGTTCCCAAACTTTGTAAAATCGTCAACCTCTAGCGAAAAGATAGATATAAGACATATCAAGTTTAAATTTCTTACAGATGTTGGATTTCACGAACGTGGTTTTGCAACGTTGGGCCACTATGAAGATATATACGATAAACTCCAGACAGAATCGAAAGAAAGAATAGAAAATCTTGAACATGATGTAAAATTTAACATAGAGAAGTTCAAAATGTTGTTCAGAAGCTATTCCGCCTATCAATTCTACACAAAGAAAAACCCAGAAGATATAGATCCCACTGATGTAATGGGAATGGAGGTGAAAAAGCTTTTACATCTCGAAAAAATACCAGACCATGAAGCGGAATTTCTTGTAACTCATCAGTATCCACTCATCGTATTCACCAAGACGTAATCCATTACAGACTCATATTTTCTCGGTTCCCGTCCTATTCCTGATATTTTGATTATTCCTGTTAACATATTCAACTTTGGATTAATTCCTTATTCAGACATTTATTCATTAAATTTATAGTTAATAACATGTGACATGAACTACATATGCCTACGCCCTATACACCTTAGTATTTCTCGTAAAAACATCATTCAGGTCAGAATGAAATGATTTCATAAATTTTATGCAATGTTTTCCAACATTCACAAAAACTGCTGCCTGCAAACTAGTCATGAGGGTTGGTTGCGACGAGGTTTTTGAGATGCATTGATTGCACTGGTAAATGTTGGAATGTCGATCGACAAAAATCTTGAAAAAAAGACTAGCGATCGACTGATCGGTAATATGATCATACACAAAAATGAATGAGTACTGAATATGAAAATAACTGCACACACACATCTATACAAAAAATTTCACCATTTCCAATAAGCTCGGCTTTGTGGGCGCATTCATTGAGGAAATCGACACAAAAGTTGTATTTTTTTATTCTACTTCAGTTGTTAATTTGATTGTACCAGGGTAAATGTTTCATCATTTAAGATTTATTCAAAGGATACAATTCAGATATAAGGCCTGCATAATTTTTAGTAGTAAATGTTGAAAATTCCTCAAGAAACCTTGACAGGTATTCGTGTTTTATCTAAACAGCGAAAAATAAATATTCTCAAACCACGAATCTTACATGACTGCTCAACCTTCAGTATCTAATTTACAATTTCCTCCAAGTGCGATTCTTCGCTCTCTTGGAATTAGAAAATAATGTGCATTTTGATGCCACTGCTACCATTGCGAATAAAATTGATCACACTACCCCTGGAGTGAGACAATAATTTTCGTCAGTTAACCCACACGATAATCGACAATTCATTTTGAAACTTTGGCAGCGGCAAAACTTACATTTGTTACGTGATAATATGCTATATCGGGCTTGCCCAGACGACTCAAATACTTTATATCGTATTTTGCGCATGTACAGTACTCCTCAGTACAGTATTCTTCCTGTTTTAGAACACACACCTGGTTCAAGTCATTTTTTGGCGTTTGTTATAAAATTCACTCAACACGTTCGTTCCACTGCCTGAGATGTGGCGATCGACGTGTTGGCCACCCCTGATATAGGGCATGGGTATTAAAACAGAAACAGCAAATATCATCGAAAATTTATTGAACGATACGACAGGATTGATGGCAGGATACAGCAGTACATTACTTGCAAAAAAATTGCAAAATTCTACTACAAAATTCGTCTGTGATATATGACATAGGCCTATGTGAAACCATAAGATCAAATTTCATGTACTAGAGTTATTCTGTGCTGTCTCATACTTAAACGCAATACATAGGCAAAAAATATGCTTTTGTAAACTATTCAATTGTTCAAATCGAGTACCGGTACTATGTAATCGAGTAATGTCTCATAAAACATCAACACAATACGCTGTCACGAAATTTGTGATGTCTTACCTTAAAAATTAAGTCACACCGTGCTTTAATAAGTTATTCCACTATTTAATTTGAGTATTGTTCAAAATATAATGTCACAATTAGGGCTGGGAATGGTTAACCGATTTTAGATGGTTAACGGTTACGATTTATTTTAACCGTTAACTGACATCTCAGGTACAAATCATCTTTATTCATCTTTCAATTTCTTCAAAACGGATCACGTCATTGCAAATTTATCTCCGGTGGCGTTTAATTCAAAAGATTGGCACTGTATTGGTAAGGACCCAATAAATGTGGAAAATAATTTGAAGTACCAGGATTGCTGATTATGAAAATCTACAATGATAAATTCAGAATCAGTTTTTGGTCCAAATGTATTGTTCACGATTTTGTTGCAAAATCGTATATTCAGAGTCATCCAACGAGCGTTGATGCGTTGAAATTGCTAGCCATAGTCTCACTATATTTCAATACAATACTCTGCGAGGTAAACCAGGCCGGCGAGTCAGCCTGGGATCTAAAAGGAATACCAAACTCTCATGATCTTTTCATCATATCGTGTAAAATGGCTTATTTTCTGCATATATAAATACAGACAACGTCGACTAAACTTCATTTATCCTATTATTCGCACAGCTTCAATGCAAACGAAAAGGATATATAATATATATATACATATCTAAGGGTTGAAATCAGCATCATATATCCCTAAATAGAAAATGTTATCATTTTACCACGCAAGAAAAAGTGAACCGCTGCCACGGTTGCAAGTTCTTGCCCGTATACTTGCTCTGCTTTTATGCATAATATTTTATGATTTGTGACCAAAAGCTCGAAGTGCCGATTGCGACAATTCCGGCAACGACTCCCCATTCAAATTCCACAAGATAATAAATGGGATAGAATTACCGAAAGCCCGGGGGCATAAAAGAGTGTATAATGAAAACGTTCATGAAACTTGCTATCTCATTTGGATATCTAAAATATTCAGCTGGCTTCGCGTGTCCATCCGTCATCCCGCTTCAGCGTTGTATGTTGAATGTTGAAGAAATGATCAATCTTGCAAATTTTATACTGATATCGATTAGATTTGTTCACAAGTATCGTTTTAAGCAGAGGCTGACTTTTGGAAGTATTCTGGTTATTGTGATGCTATGGAAAGGCAAAAATATGTTTAAATATAACAGACATTTTCGGGCGTCTGGCGCACATGGTGAGTTATGATGATATAAAAAAAATCAATTTTAAATTAGCAACGTTGCGTTAATTTATAATATTTCGACTTGCAGGTATTTGTCGAGCATGCATAAACTATCCAAATATCAAGTTGGTTATTCTACCACAATGCAAAGAATGTTTCACTAAAGTTCTCGGTGAGTACTTTTACACATTATTTGTGGAGTATGCATTCTGTATGTTAAAGCAGGGGTATGCAACCTTTTTTGCAGGCGGGCCAGATATCATAAACTGGATAAAACCGCGGGCCGCACTTTCATTGAACATGGACTTTCTATTAATTGCAGGCACAAAATAGTGTCTTTTTGTTATTATGACCTTATGTCATTATGGGTCCTTGCAGAAATGATGCGTTAAAACGTATAAATTCATAAAAACTGTTATTCCAATTTATTTTCACACCGAATTTAAACGAATTCAGGGAAATATTTGCTGCTGGATTCTTTTCCCGGCTGCTTTTATTCGAATTTGAATATTCAATGGAAGTGCTAGCAATTCGATATTTATTTCCAAGTCTTCGTCTTTCAGGCGGTTTTATGACGCCCATTTTAGAAAAAAAATATGTTGAGCCGAAAAGTGCCATATTTGAAACCATGACTTTTTCAAATGTGGAAAGTTATCTTGGTTGGGCCCCACACCATTCAAAGTTGGAACTTCTCCGCGGGCCGCACAATTTTTCTTTGCGGGCCGCACTTTACACACCCCTGTGTTAAAGCATTATACGTGCATCTTGAGCATCACGTATTAGTGTTCAAAGGAAAGGGATAACAAAAAATAACATAATTGTGGAAATCACGTATTACGTTTCGAAGGGTATTATCTATTATGGGAATGTTTACATTCACGGGCAATGGCACTATGTGTTAGCGAGGCCCAAAAGTTATGTTAGAACAGAATGCATATTTTTCGACGGTCATTCAGTAAAATAAAAATGGTTTGCTATTGATAGAGACAAACAATACTTTATGTTACCAGACTGGGAGATGTCAGAAGCAGCAAAAATCCGAAATAAGGTGCTCTTGGAGTACCACGAGAGATCCAAGGAAACGAAAAACGTCACTCAACGTCTGCCTGATATAATAGGCATCGGGGTTCGAAAATGTGGTACTGGTTGGCTACAGCATGCATTGCTGAGGCATCCATTGATTAAAATAAATATGAAGGAAGTTCATTATTTCAATATTTATCAGACTTACAAGTTGGGAACAGAATATTACAGGTTAGTCTAGTTTCTATTCTGTACTTCTACTCGACAATAACCAGGGAAAAGTATGGGTGATTGAATACCCATGTATTACCTATCTGTTTTATTGATTTGTGCTTATCTTGACAATCTGACAAATTCATATCTCCGCTTTGAGGTATAAGAGTTTTTAATTACTGCAAATCTCATTGCAGAAATGTCATGCCAAATGTAACGAAATATGAGAGAGCGATGGAAAAAACTCCAGGATATTTTAATTTTCCAAGATGGCGGGTCAATATGCCACAAGTTGTTCGTCACGATGTTCCAAATGCAAAATTATGGCTCATTTTATGTGATCCTGTGCAAAGAGCGTTTTCAGACTTTGTTCAAGCGGTAAGTTAAATTGCAAGGGCGAGTCTATCAGGTACTGACATATTCGAAAGACGAGAGCCTTGAATAAATGGAGAGTATGAATATCATTATGAAACAAGTAGGAATTGCTCTTGTAGAATCATTTTTTTAGCATTTGTCAGATGATTTGAGTCTATAATCCGAATTGGATATTAAAATATATTATTCTACTTCGAGGTTACGGATAAAATTTTCGAGATACCAGGGACATTTGAGGAATACGTTGAACAATATTTACCAAGGGCGCAGGCGGCATATAGTTCTCATCTGGATCTAAACAAAATTGCTTCAAAATGGCGTGAAGTTGATCGGTCGTCGAATATATTGACTTTAGGGGTATACTACCCAATGATGAAAGAGTAAGCAAAGAGTAGTTTAGTAACATTTTAATTTAACTTCCATTAACTACTTACTAATCGTATTTGTATTTCTCGAGTTGTTGTTGTTGTTTATATTCGTATTTGGAATGGATGTATTTTAAAATGAACCATTGCTGAAATGTGAAATGTAACTGTTAGAAAACACTGGTAAATGTATGAGACATAGTGAAAATGTTGGAAGAATGAAGAAAAAGAAATTTACAAATAGCAATTCAATGATACATGAAACCTTCCATATAGCTACTTAAAATTTCTTAGACATTACTTCTTGAAAAAACATAGTATGGGTTCAGAGATTTTGAACTTTGGGTTTGGGGTTATTTGGCATATAATGGTAAATTTGTATTACTATTATTATCAAGTTTTTTACCGAAACTAACTTTTATCAATTCTGCTGTGTAATAAAATTATGCGTGAATATTGACATATGACGTTGTATGTTTCTTGCACCCTTACTGACTAAAACCTGCCGATGGATAACGCGGAGATGTTTTTTCTTCAAGGTGGATGAAATATTACACGGAAGAAAACCTCCATGTTATCAGCGGAGAAGAAATGATAAAGAACCCGGGTGTGGTTGTGGAAAGGGTACAAGACGATTTTTAATTGTACAAGATATTCATACAACATCTTTTCTTTCTGACTTGATAAGATTTTCTGACTTGATAAGATATCCGGTTTTGATATGATTTGGTTCTATTTATAACGTCTTTCCCGACTGAAAATACATTCATTATTCATTTTTTACGAAAATCCAACGCTTCCGTTTAGTAATCTACTGTGACATTTTTGAAATGATTTACATGAAAAATCAATTAGACCGTACTACATTTTCAGCTACAAGAATTTCTCGGATTACCAAAGTTGATACTGGCAGAAGATTTTATCGAAAATCCCAGCACAGGACTTCACTGCATTTCACCAACAATTGTTATTGACTCAGAATTATACAAAATACCGATGCAATGCATGACTCTAGTGGTGAAAGGTCGAACGAGAGCTCCCAAGTTGGCACGAGAGTCATCGTTAAAAAAAACGTTTAAAAAACTAAAACCATTTTACAAACCTTTTGATGAACAATTATTTCAATTGTTAGGTAGACGACTTTGGTAATTAACTTATTTCGTAAAGATGTTTACATTTATTTGAATAAATACACGTCATTCTAATATTGTTTATCTTCATAGTTAGAGTGAGTGGTATCTGCTAATATAACCTGTTTGTTCTGTAGCAGATGTGCGAATTCCCACAATCGCAAAGAAACTGATCGCGTCACATTACAAACGTTAGACACTGACTCTCGTTAGGAATCTTCGATATTTTTCGTTTTTGCGTCAACACACTCAGCCTGATACAGTTACCTAAAATCGCATTTGGCAGAATATTTTAGGACATGTGACCAGTAACTTACTTACAGAATTATCTAGCATGCAGTACGCCTTATTAAATATTTCAATGAAGTTACCACAGAACTGGAAGTCTGTGCCGTTTTTAATCACAATTGTTTAGTCTTATCAAAGTCAGACCTGTCAGGCAAAATACATTTGTGTTAGTGTGAAGCAGGACTCTTGATTTACATGGTGTCGTTATAATTTCCCTCTATTTCAATTAAAAATATGATTCATGTACATTGGAACGTATGAAATGATTTTGAAAACATATGTAGCCTATAACGTTATGTAAGGTAGGTTCAGCTAATGGGTCGTGAGGGGGATTATTTAGGGAAATCTTGAACAGAAGAATATGCAGTTGTGTGTTCGGATAATTTGTGTTTTTATTATCAATATCATCACAGCTTGGTAAAACACTCCAGCTGAAAAATGTTACGTTTGGTGGTTTATATGGCGATATTTGTTGGTGTTAACTGCAGATTGATGAATCGAAAACCAGAAGCAATAAGACTGGAATCTGCGCCAACTACATTAATACAAAGTAAGAATGGCGTTTAATGTTAGATTCAGAAGCATTTTTCCAAACTTTCGTTTCGTTGTTTACAGGGGAATTTTCCGGAGATAGTATCAGCTTTCTCATCGCTGGCGATAATGGTGGTTTTCCTGAACCTTTCTACTCGACTAAACTACAACGAAACGTAGCTGCTTTGATGGCACGCGAATCTAAAGATAATGACTGTAAATTTATTCTGGAGCTCGGAGATAATTTCTATTTTCTCGGAGTAAAAGATATTCACGACAAAAGGTGGAAGGTATTATTGCTTTTGTTTAGAAATTATCTAAATGATATTAATCATAGAGGCAATACTTGCACTCCGACGTTTTAGCTACAAAAACTTATTAGCAAAACGTAGTTTCAATCAATCTGAAGAAAACGACTTAATCTGATTAAAACGCCTGTGATTGGAAGCGTGCGTTACAGTTATATGTTGATGGATAAAAATGGAAAGGACAGCTGACTGATAAAAGACTTTGGTTTTAAGTTGCAGAGCGAGCGGCGAGTTGTACTACCAAGTTATGAACAAAAAAGGCACGTCGTAAGTGATTGAGGAAGATGAAAATTCTTGCTATACGATTACAGCTCGTCCTACGATTAGTTAGAGAGATATTGAATAGTAGCATTACCAATCGAACATTTGCCGTGGTTTTAGTATTACTTTTCTGCATCCAAATATTTACGATTCCAGGGAACGTTTGAGGATGTATATAACGATCCTGCACTCTATATTCCTTGGTATATAACAACTGGTAATCATGATTGGCACGGAAGCGTTCAAGCACAGATTGATTACAGTAAAATTTCAACTAGATGGTAGGTTAATATAGTCTAGAATTGTGAGGCTTTATGTCTAATATGTCCATCTAATTATGATACAATTGCATGTCCTGAATTGTATAAAATATAGGGTATTATCGCATGTATTTCTAGATTGTACGCTGAGAGAAATAAAATCGTTATGGGTGGATTTTGTCACTATTATGAATATGCCATCCATTGTATATGCTTCTAACGTCACATATAAACGATTGGTGAATATTAGAAGTTCGTTTATATTGACTTTAATTATAATAGTGGATGATTGTTTGTTTATGTTTAACTTAATTTGTATAACCACTTTGTCGTGATCAGACCTTATATATATATATATTTAATTGTCATAGACCCTATGTATTAAAAAGTTGGTTATATTGAAGTTGTAGCTGGACATTGGTTTTACACAAAAGTCGTTTGGGTGAATTGTGTCTTGGCGGTTATAGGCATTCCTCTAGTTTCTTACGGTAATGATAATATCAAGATACAAATGTTACATACTAAGTAATGTTCTATTTCATCAGGACAATGCCGTGGTATTGGTACACACTGGATTTCACCATGCCCGATATTGGAGTTAAACTTCGTATCATAATGTTTGAAACGACAATACCTTGCGGCATCGGCGGTGCACCCGATGGTGTCGCAATCGATGATGCCATGGCGGAGGAAGAGTGGGCATGGTTGGAAACGCAATTACAGGAAGGACAAGAGTAGGTTTATACGTGACCAGAGCAATCGTGAATTCGATATTAGGTTTATATAAAATTTATATCTGACGTCAACAGTATATTATACTATATAGCAAGGCTACTCAACTGGCGGACCGCGGTCCGAATCCGGACCTTTCGGATATTCGATTCGGACCGCGTATAATTCTTTATTTTGGATCATTTTTGAAATTTCTTTATTTTGGACCACTTTTGAAATTTCTTTTCATAAAATCACTTTTATAGATTTAAAATTATATATGAAAAGGACAATAACGCCATACCAAACAATCTTGACAATCTTATCATTAGTCGGCCGAGGAATTAAGGATGCCGAAATATAATTTCTGGGAAGTCCGGACCCAAATATGTTTAAAGTTTTGTATGCGGACCTTCGGTAAAAATAGTTGAGTAGCCCTGCTATATAGTATATATCATAGAATAATAAATCGAAAATGTATGTACTTTGGAGAAAGTGAAACAATGTGCACTATCTAGACCAGTGGTTCTCAACCCTTTTTTTAGTATGCGGACCGGTAAAATTTCAAAATTCATTCTGCTGACCGGTGAACCTTTAAAATCAACTCGGAATGTCAAAAACACGAAAAATAATTAAACAAATGTAATTATGGCAAAAATATGCAATTCAAAAGCAGACAATTCAATTTAATGAGAAATTTGCTGCTGTTGTTTCTTATGTTTAACGCGATTCCAATTGAAGTTTCTGCAAGGCGAAGTAGAGCGTTGACTTCCACATGATTTATCTATTTGGTCTTGGTGAGAGATATCGATGAAAAACTTACTCACGTAAGCAAGTTGTACAAAAAATCAGCAGTAATTTAATGGATTTGTCACTGAGCTCGGGATATTCTTTTTACGGAGATGTCCAAAACTGTGGCAAAGGTATCCAGCCGTTCAGTGCTTAAAATGGGCATACTCTCTGACAAGGTTTGCGGACCGGCGATTGAAAACCACTGCACTAGACTACACTTTTATAAATTGTGTAAGCTACTTGTCTCATTCGTACTGTGCAGAAATACCTACTGAATAGAAAATAATTAAAATTACGTCTTTGTTTGTGCAGCGCTGACTATTTGATTGTGACCGGTCACTATCCAGTGTACAGTGCGGGCAACGCTGGACCTTACATCGAATGCTTGTACAATAGACTGGAACCTCTTTTGGATACTTATAGGGTATCAGCGTATATAGCAGGCCATGATCATGACGCCCAGGTGAATTCTTAGGGTGGTAAAGCCTTACGCCTGCCAGTCGAATTTACTATGACGATTACTTCTATTTCGTTGTGAACCTCTTGGTCTGAAGTGAAAGGTAGTGATAAATTATAATATATATATATTTGTTTTTTAAGCATTTGATTCCAAAAGATTCTGAAGTTCATTATATTGTTGTTGGATGCAGTAACTTCATAACACCATGGTTCGCCCACGCGGATAGTGAATACTTCACGGCAGAATTTCTGTGAGTAATCTTTTTATAGGCTGTTTCTGATATTCGCTTGTAACTACTAACAGATAGAAGGCTACCGTATATCGGGAGGATCAAATTTATTTAGCTTTGGCACATGAAAGTTGCTACTATCTATCTCCATTTGCACTTCAAATTTCTGTACACTTAATTTACTCTATAAATTTTGTTTTTCAAACGACAATCTTCGAGGTCTATAGTTTCTTTTTTCCAAATCCAATCCAAGCGCTATTTCAACTTTCACCATTCGAGGTTCTAAAATTAAATGTATGCGGGGGAAGAATGAACTACAAAGGATATTATAATAAGGGGGAACTGCAGTCCTAAACAAACAAAAAAAAACGTGTCAATATGTGTTAAAACGTATAAACGTGTTGCCATAACATAAATAGAAATATTACATAACAGTTCATATAAATGCGCCAATTGTATGGTTACGTAATTGAAGTCGTGACAGTATGGTTGCGGGTAGCTGATAAAGGAATGCGAGAGCTATTACCGTATTTCATTCAATTTTACATTAATTCAAACTCTCTCGCAATAACGTATAGCGCTAAATATTAATATTACAAAGTGCGTTTTTTCCCAGCTTTGCGTCGTGGATGGATATTTTAACGGGATGTTTTGCTCGAGTTGATGTGGATGGTACCAGTATGAGAGTTACTATATTAGACGGGAAAGAAGGAAATGAAATGTACACAGCTGCATTACCAAGAAGAGATAAAACTCTGCTCTTTTAAATTGGGCAGACTATAAATGAAATACTTCTAATTCAAGGCATAATTGGTACTAATTTGAGCTGAGCATTGAAAAATGCCTGTGAATCGTTCTTGAGCATATTGATTTGTGGCATTGTATACATTCGGATGACTCGAATAAATCAACGTCAATAACCCGGGTGTGTTGACCATATGGCCCTATCACATGTCAACCAAAACGGTCAAGTGACAGCGAGACAGTTCGAATAAGAAATATCGACGTTGCTTCAGAGATCCCTTCGCGCAGGGTTTCCCAAACATTCCGGGTCGCGGACCCCTATTTGTGAACCTCAGTTGGGCCCCATCAATCCCTGTGCCTAACCAACGAGGAAGGATAATGTTCCATTTACAACACAAACGACATTAATATATTAGACGAGGTTGCATTTTCCTGCACAATTTATCAATTCTCGGAGCAATTTGTGACGACTCTATGGAAAGGCAATAAAATTCAAATTTAACAGAAATGGATACTTGCCTGCAACGCGCAATTAAAATGACGCAATGGCTAATCTCGGCATGGACCGCTCCAAAGTGACTATAACACCTATAGACACTTCGGGGCCGCTCCCTCCTGCATTTTTCTAAATGACGTCAGATAAGCATCATTGAATTCGGTATCACACTATCACCACTTGGGAGAGTATATTCACTTTGAGCGGTCTGAAAGTTTATTTTCAAATTACGCGCGAACCTTGATTAACGGTCTCAAACAATCCGTTCAACTTCGGAAAAATAGACAAACATAAAGATACCAACATTTCAACGGAAACAGCTACTAATTTTATGGTATTTATTATCTTGAGCGAGTGGTGTCATGTCACTCAAATATGGTATAAAAATAAGTTGCTTCACTGCTGATAAGTATTTTAGTAAAATAGTTATGTTTAGTACCGGTACAAAAATAAGGCTTAGGTAGAAAGATACTAGTCATACAAAAAATAATATGAAGAAACATGCTGTGCATACACATGTGTGTAGGAAACAAAGTGCTGAAGGAAGTAAAAACAGTTACAGTGGATGATCACTGTACATTGATAACCACTTAAATACACCGAAAATTGCGCACTAAAATGCAAATAAAAATTTGCCGAAAACACTGCGGATATGAATAAAACTTTGATATTGAAATGATGAAGCTCTTTGACATGAATGAATGCAGTGCTATCTACATCCTGCATATTTACTTGAATTTATCTTATAAAGTTTTTGAAAATCGATTTAAATCTCATTGGAAAATGCTAATACTAAACTCTTAACATACACATATGATAATGATGAACTGCCATTCAAAACTTGTTAAGAAATATAGGCGAAAACACTAAGACAAAAAAGAGTTTAACTGAATGTATAACGTCATGCACAAAGTTTTGAAAACTTGTGTTCTTATAAATAGTATTTAAACTCAGAATCCCATTTTGGACATCCCTGTTGCCAAGTGGTATAAAAATATTTCGATAACATCCACAGCAATAATATTGACCATGGGTATTACGTTGTACTAATTAATAACAAAACTCAACTATGCTAAGCATAATACTGTATGGTCATATTAATACGTAAGGTATAAAAACACAAGTGCAGATTAAAAATGGACTTATAAAGAAAAGCAGAGGACTCAGTAACTTTTATTAAAGAGATAAAAATCCATGCAAATGTATTGAACCAAATTTGAAATGTTTAAAATAAAATTATTTGTTTGACCCAACTAAATCTGAAAGTCCATATAACAGATAATCGGAAGGTATCAAAACTACATACTTTGCTCAAATTAACCTAATCTAACAATATATTAAATTTAGGACCGGACATTTTCAAATACTCAATGATTTCAGAATCGAATCAAACATTTTTTTTCGAAATAAATCTCGAATACTTGATAGATATGTAATTGTTTGACATGTGAGACGCATAAATTACTGAAAACATAAAACAATCACTCAAAAAGTTCGCTGAGTTAGAAACATGTTTCATCAATAACTCATTTAATAAATATAACTGAATGCAATGTTCGACCAATCCCTTTGTCATAATTAGTAGTCGATACTCACTGAATACTTGAAGTGTGTGAAGCATATAGGTCCAAAGAAATTAGTAATATGAAATCTAAATAGTCATATTTAGGAACTTAAAAATCACCTTGCATTCGTACACCTTGCAAGTAAGTTTTTTGAGAAAAATAAAATACTATACTCCACAATAGATCAATACTGAATAGTGGATACACGCTTACCATGCCAAGAGAAGATATATTCAAATAATTCGGTAAAAAGGACACCGACTATGAAAAATATTCAGAATTAAACAGATACAAATGTTCGAAAAAAACTGCAATTGGAGTGTCAGTTTCATAATATTTGGAAACTTTAGAAAAATGTGCACACTTTGGTAATTATAAAAGGGTATAAAAATAGAATATGAGAAAAAGATTTACATAGCTCATGAAAAACACAAGAAATAGATATTAGAAATGAAGATGGAAATTCATGGAACTAATAAATTGTGATTTTGTTAAAAAAGGTCAATGAGCCAAATAAACAAATGATGTTCATTTACTATAATCAAACTCAATCTGCGACTGTGTGTGTCTGGCTTCTGAAGCAAAAATAATGTTATATATCCAAGTAAAAAGTGTTACTGTAATTAGGCAAGATATTGATAGAGTTGAAAACTCATAAATCTGTTTTCCTGGCAGAAAGTTTGGATACTTTTTCACCTGATCCAGTTTCTTCAAGATGAAATGTTGTTGTTTCATTGAAACCTGAAAGGCCATCAGAGGCAATGCTAATTATTACATATCATAAAAAAATGAACTATGGGGAAATCTGATATCATGCGCGGTCGCCCCCCAATAATTTTGTCTATATTTAAACACATGTTGTTTCTAAAATTATACACAATTATTATTTCCGAAAAGTGTGATAGTCGAGCGCGAACAAATGGTTAATAGTGACTGATATTTTAACTGTTTTCTTACAGTAATGTACATGAGAGGGCCTTCAAAGCACCTCACATTTTGGTAAAAGATGCACGGTCGCACGGGTAATACATGGTCTTCAAACGCACCGCTGATCACGCGCTTCGGTTTTGCTCGCCCTTCTGCGTTCCACAGTACGCCCTTATTATTATCACAGGTAATCTCACTTTTGCAACCTAATTCTTTTTTGTTACAATTTGATATGTTTCTCCCATTGCCAAAATCATTCAATAGTGTTACTGTCTGCACTTGCGAGAGAAATGAAAATAGCAAACAAATGTATTTCATTGCAACAATTAATTATTATCGCTAAAAACACTAAATTGGTTTAAAGTTGTTATAAACCGCTGTACGCAACCACGTTATGAATTTCGTGCAAGGCCCGACCATATATTGATGGCAATGATCATAGCATTTACAATGTCGAAACGCTTATTCGACTTTTCAGACCGCAGAAACTATTCGAAAAAGGTAACAGTTTTTGTGTTAGAGATATGAATCAATCGTCAATTCTACCACGATTTCGTGAAGTATTGCAATTTACAAAATGTAATTGCCAGGGTAAAATAGAATATTTTTATCAATTTGAATAATTTTAACGAATTGTCGAATATCGGGTATTTTTAGTATATTTACAACAGACATCCAGAACACTAGACATTCTAATGTTGGTGAGCTATTTCTACCTGTCTTCTTTTTTTTACAAGGACCAATTATTACACAACAGCAAACGTCGAAGTTTGGCTTCATATTCCCGGAGAACTATCGGCGACATATGTTAAAGACAGCTATTAAAGAGTGAATTCAAGATTTTATTCTGATATTTATCTTTTGCGCTGGCTTTGATCTTTCACCCCATCGTTTGTAAATTACCAGTCTACCTTAGCTTAAGCTAACAGTTACAATTACCATTTCTGATGCCGGAATGCGAATATCTATGTAAAAGGTGGTTTAGTTGTCCGTCTTGTGATTTAACTTTTCTATTGTGCCTGTTTTATTCTCGGATTAAATAGTGAATAAAAACCCAGCAAAGTCATTGCGTGAATCATGAATGTTATTTTGAGTTTAAATAATGATTCAATAATGACGATTCTATTTGTCGAATAATAATTTCTTGATAAATTTGGGAAAAATTCCGCATAATAATTTGTTACCTTGCTTGACATTTTCAATTTTACGGAACGGTGTTGGCGCGCTTTGTTCATAACACAATACCCAACTACAACTCCTCAAATTTGTCGTTTCTGTTTGTTAGCAAGAGACGTAATTCTCGATTCGAAGTAATGAAAATTGGAATCACTTGAAATAAATTCCGAAATGAAATCTCTTCGCAGTACGATGGTTGGGGACCACTGGATTAGACCAAGGGACCAATTTTTTTGTAAGGGTCGGATGTGATGTCACAGTTACTATTCCTTTTTTGCTACGACAGTGTCGAATTTTATGGCATTGTTGAAACAGAGATGAAAAAAGCATGTTTAGATATTCTATAATCTAAGTAAACTTCAAAAACAAATTTAGAATGTTTTCACTTTCTCCAATGGCAGGAAGCCTGGATAAGACAATCATTTTGTGAAATGATACTGCCGATGCAGTTAGTAAGGAGTCACTTACCGCTTTCATCCAAGGCAATTGTTTCCGAATTACCAATTTTCTTAATATTTTGAGGTAGACTTCCACTCAAGCTTAGACTGCTTAATAAAGTGTTCAACTCCTGACAATGAAACAAAATTATTGATATTATTTTGACAATTCATTCATCAGCGACTAAGGTGAAAACTTCCTACCTTTTTGTGATGTTCTTTTTTGACAAGTCTCTCTATTTCCATTTTCTGACTTTCCAAATGTTCAAGTTGTGACTAAAATGTAAATAAAACTAATAACAAATACAATGAATCATAGGTTCTCTCCATATGAAACCAAAGGGCTCCATAAGAGAAATCTAGCGGCCCCATTTGTTCACTTTTTCGTAGTTGTATTAATTTTGTAGCTGTCCAAAGAATCAATAATGGCACTAGTAAAATTTGATAAGGACACTACTTTATTAATATGCTTTTTGTCAAATGTCAAATTTGTGGGGCGAATTTATTGTGGGTTCGCAAGTAATACTCAACCCTTTCACAGGCTCCACAACACCAAAAGTTTGATAACTCTTGCAATAATTGATATAACATGGAACAACAAGTTGAATAATTATTAGAATGTGCCATACATATTGAGTTTATAAACTTATAATAAATGAGACATCAAATAATTGTATCTCTCACCTGTAATATAATATTCTCTGCACTCAAATCTTGATTTTTGTCAAGAGCTCGACTCAATTCCAAACTCCTGCAAGAAAAAAAAAACTATTAAACTGAATACATGAATATACTGTAATAAAATAATATATAATTAACATAATTTTGAATAACTCAACATAGTTTGTTATCGCATAATAGTCTAGTTGCAGAGTGGTATACTATTACTACTAATATAATAATTTTAATGATTGAAACTTCAATATTGTTAGCAAAGCAAAGAATTGGCTAGGCTGTTTTTTGTGATGATAAGGATCATACCCGTAACTCCAGGGTTAAACCTGTACATCTAAGAATGTGTCGGAATAACAAATAAAAAGGTGACTTTTGACTCCAATTCTTTATGCTATACTTTTGAATTTCATTGAAAATTTAAACGATAATTCAACCTGTCTTCAGCACTTTTCCTAGCTTCATCTTCTCTCCTGATTGCTTTCCTATGTTCCTCTTCTGCTCGTCGGACTTCATTGATCGCTTCTTGTTTCCATGACAACTCTTGTTCAAGTGCAGATTCGGCAAGCATGACTCTCAATTCAAGTTTTCCAACTTCCTCTGCAGTTGCTCGTCTCTCAAGCATAAACAAATCCCTTATATTGAAAACAAATTAATTAGACTGATAAACTAACGCATTCAGCATAACTGAACTATTGTTACAGGTTGATGCTTATGGGTTCAAATCCTTGCCTAACCACCTATGGCAAGGTGTATAAATTTGTTGAAATATGGCAGATTAATTCTAAAGTATCCAAATATTATAGACATATAGTAGCTATCTAATAAGATGCACTTAGAGAAAATTTTCAGCAGATCCGAAACATAATTCTAATTATGACTTTGGGGTGAAAAATCACATTCGGATATCATTATCTAACTGCGATTGTAACAAATATTAACAAGGAAAACATTTCCCCACTGCCTGATGATCAGAGCTGCTTGTTGAGGGCCTTTGTCAATAAAATAAATACAATTCCACTAATAAATATTTAAAAATTAACCATTTTCTATGAGTTGTGGTTATGCAAGACCTATCTTACATATCCTTACTCTACACGTCAGCATTGGTGGATCAGTGCATGTATATTGCAAGCATACTGTGGATTGAGAGTCCAGTGTTTCTCAAACGGTAAGGCGCACCTCATGAAGGGGGCGTAAACAATTTTTTGAGGGGGTGTGAAGTCAAATAAAAATATAAATACCTAGATTTGATCTTGCCTGCCTTAATTTGAATATATACATATCATTACTGTTTAGAAATTACAGAGAGCTGTGGTGCTTGTATCTTTATTATCCTTAACTTGGAGCATGTTTACTAGAGAATTTGTTCTAGAACGTTCTAAACCCCGAATTAATCATCTTGTCAGCCAAAAAGAACTGCACTAAAGAACTACCATACATCAAATTTTGCTCGTTTTTAAGATACATTGTTTAAGTTCCATCCACATATTTTTAATGAGTTTTTTGAATAAAACATACTTTCACCTTACTATGCTTTTTTTGAAGTGGGCACGAGACTTGACAAATTTTAGAAAGGGGGCACAGCTTGAAAAGTTTGAGAACCACTGCATGAGACTATATTATATTATGTGATTCAAGAGACTTGCTGCACACACTAACAAAAATATATCTCAGTAATATATTTTGCTGACGATGCGTATGTAACAACATTTATTGTACCTTATTTTCCTGATCTTCATTTTATGTTTCTGTTTGAGGCTCCGATATTTTTCAGCAAAATTATGAGATTTATCGAGAGCGGTCAACAACTTGACTCTCATAACATTGGTAACATCTTCAAGTTGTTCTCTCGACATTTCTTCAACCATTTTCTAAAAATAATTTTCATTTTATAATTTCAACATGATTAATTTGTGACTTAATGTTCAGTTGTGCGTGTTTTGCTATGAATAAGCTAACAGTAACACAAGTTATAATTTACAAGAATTCGCAAAATACAGGTACAGGTACCAAAGAAAAGTTGAAAACATCTTTAAGGAGTAAAAATCATTATACTAAAAAATCCACTCAATTTTGTTGGAAGAGCGGTTCTCATTCAATTGCAATTAGAGGCACTAAGTCAGCTATTTAATAGTATTTGCATGTCTCACAAGCTGATTAACATCAGGACAAGTGCATATACGATAATATGTTTGAAACCAATGAAATGATGGCAATTTGCATGTCTTACTACCTCTTGTTTCATATCGAACAAACATACAGTACTCATTCAAGCTATATTAGACAAGTGCATTAACAATAATATGTTTGGAACTAATGAGAAGATGGCAATTTGTCTGTTTAAATCTAATATCAATTTCAATTGTAACATTAGATCTACCATCGAGGCAGAATATGGTCCATGCATTTCCATGCAAACAAGTCCATGCATTTCAAACAAATACGGTAACTGGTTGACTATTACCACTGGTAACCCTACAACAGGCCGAGGTTCACCATATAATTAAGACGTCTGATTGTCTTTCCCTCCCCGGGGATAAATATGAAAAATACTAGATCCTAAATGAATCTCAACAATAATCAATATTACCTCTCCATTGACATCCTCATATTTTCCAGTCATCAATATTAATTTATGTTGCATGCTTTCATTCCTCAACTGCATTTCATCAATTTCTTGAACCAATTCATTTTTCTTTCTAATCATTGATTCCAATTCCATTCTTACCGATTCTAATTGTTCTTCAGCAGTAAATCTTCAAATTTACAAAAATATAAGAATATTATTTTGAAGAATGCACAACAGCTACAGAAATTTATATGCAAAAAAAAACATTTTCCATTTTTGAAAAGTTAGGAATTATTTTTTCTAAAGCATATGGAATAAAGCAGAACTACAATCCTTAATGTACGGTAGTGTTCCAATGTGTCAATGATGTTAAAAAGAAGTACCAAATCCAAAGGACGCTATTGTGACTATATGGATTTCCATTTGAAATCTTGTGAAAAGATTCCATATGCATTCTAACATTATAAAGTGATAAAATATATTCGCTATCAATTTGTTTTCATAACTTAAATAGTACTGAACATTGCCTTTATTTCCCTACAACATTAATACATGGAATTTGAATAATTACACAAAAATTTGGCTCAAAGGTACTTTAGTGCAACAATTTTGTGTTTCACATAATTGCTTAACAGTAAAATATATAGTGTGAAGCAGGGATGTCAAAAATAATTAAATACTCAAATCCATTTAAAATTCCCTATATTTGATATTTTAAATTTTTGATTTTAGAAATAATTTAGAAAAATTAGCTTTATTTGAAAAATTATAATGATAAACAATTTAAGTTTTATAGTATGACCTACTAAAAACCCCTCATTTGAATGTGGAAACTTTAAAAAATAGATATAATCAAATCATTGTATATCCCAACTTTTCAGCATTTCCTAAATCAAACCCGTTGGATATACATTACTATATAACTTTCTCAGAATATAATTTTTTCAGATTTGGAATATATCCAATATTTCACATTCAAAAATATTTTTCACTGTTTTTGCAAGGTTTTTGGTGGATTTTCAGGGTTTTTGCCCAATTTTGGTGTTTTTTCACTGATTTTGCAAGGTTTTGGTGGTTTTTCATGATTTTTCACTGTTTCTGCACGTTTTTTGGTGGGTTTTGCAAGATTTTCATAGTTTTTGGTGGCTTTCAGCGATTTTTAATGGTTGTTGCACGTTTCTACAAAGTTTTTGGTTGTTTTTCATAGTTTTCGAGAAGTTACATTTGGAATATATTCAATATTTCACATTCGAAAATATTATTCCAGAAATATTCGGAACAGTATATTATTCAGATTTGATCATCTCTGGTGTCGAGTAAATAGGGTTTGAATTTCTCAAAACAAACCTTTTTCCTTTTTCATTCTCCAAATGAGTTTGTGCTTGAGTGAGTTCAATTTGAATATCCGAAACTCGTTTGTTTTCTGTTGAAACGTAACTTTTTAATTTAGAACTTTGATCTTTCATTTGCTTCAATTCTCGGATTTCTTTGTCATGAGCTCGTTTCAAATCTGCGATCTATGATGAAATATATAATGACTAAATATCTGTAATGTGTTTTTCAAATTTCAAACAAAAATATTTCAGCCATTTTAACGATTATTAAAAATAAGTGAGCGATGCTCAAATATATGAAAACAAAGGTCAAATGTCATATAAAAATGTTCCCACATATTATATGAGTATTTCCAAGAATTAAAGAAAAAAAACAGAAAAATTGAATACAACGAGTGACAGTATTTAACGACCCACCCATAGGAGATCTGAAAATGAGAAGGAATAAGCCTACTAGCAGCTTCAACCATTTTTTTAGAGGGATTTTTAATAACTATATATATATAACACACAGTAATCTGCGTCCAATTTATAAATGGCAAATGCTATGCTACAGAGTTAATTGATTTGCTGCAAAAGTTTCCTTAATTTCCAATTCATATTATACTCTAAATTTGTGTTCATGAATTAAGATCAATCAATCAATAATAAAAATAGTTTTTTGTTTTTATACTATTAGTTTTTTTACAGTAACTTGAGCTTTGTTGGATTCCATCCCACCTAGCTTTTTTATCACAATACATTGAGTAGAATTTTATTTACTAACATCTCTGGCACAGTGATAAACATATATATTTCACTGGAAAATAAAATCTCCCTATCTAAATTATAGAGGGCCTAACTAAGATAAGCCCATGTTTTATGTGATCTTGTATAAATGAAATACCAACATGTTTTTCCATTTCTTTTATGTCATCATCTCTTTTTGTAACTTCACTTTCCAATCTTTTTCTCTCCACATCAATTCTAGCTTGTTTTTCATTTGAAGATTGAAGTTCAGTCAAATACTAATACAAAACAGGATTAAATTTATGATTCACATATTTGAATTTTCAAACATCTTTCTCTCTGAATAGGTCGTTGAACTAGATTTGGAGAAGGGATAATTAATATTGATATTTTGTATTACTTTCAATTATAAAATGTTTAATCTATTTTAGAATAGACCATGATCAAATTATCAGATAGCAACCCCACTCACCCCAAGTACGAGTACGAAAGAAATTTCTTAGAAATTACCGTAAATCTAACATCAGTAAAACCAGTACACAAAAGCAGTAATAAATTGTTATGCAGTCGCAAAATGTAAAATAAAGTGCAAAACAACTACAGTATAGTATTACAAGATAGAATTTAATAAGGTATTCATTCTACTATCTTCACTCTAAACGAGGCAGAAAAGCAGGTACTACCGAATTACTGATACACATTGATCTATTTTTATTTAAAGGGATAAATTCAGTCATTCATCAAGTATTGAATTAAAATTTAAAAAAAATGTACCGATAGAAAAACCTTTAAAATGCTATTTTACCTTTGAAAGTTCAATTTCTAATTCATCGTTTCTTTGTTTTAATCCATAACTAATTTCAGATTGTGTACATAATTGTCTTTCACATTGTTTCCATCCTGCTTCTGATTTTGCAAATTCTCTTTGAGCTTTATAGTACTTTTCTTTATATTCAGCTTCTTCCGCTTTCACCACCTAAGTTATACATCACAGATTTTATCAATCAAATCTACATTTTACAATAATTTCACCCGTTCACAATACAATATTATAACAGTCGTGCTTGCTTAACTCATTTATTATCTATAATATATGTCACTTATTCAGACCGTTTGCTCCTAACAAGGCACTGTAAAAGCATCCACTGATATCTACTATTTATGAAACGACTGAAATGTTTCTTTTTCAGCATTGCCTATCAAATTTAATTATATCTTGAGTGAGGTGGGTGGGATCTGAACCCGAAATGTGTAACTTCGATGTCAACCCAGTATCGCTTTGACTAAAAGTAATAAATAAATACATTTTTATTTTGTTTTATGACAGGATTGTTGGTGGAGGAACCTTAGTCAAGACATTTTATCCAAGCTTTTGGCAAAAATAATGTGGTAATTTCAATTCTAAACAATCTACAGATATATTTCTGTAACTGTAAATCAGCTACTACATGTTTCTAGTGTTACAACATATTTTTCATAATTATATTAGCTGAATATTTTTTAAAAGTGTTCCATTCATTGCACAATGTACTCACTTTGTACTGTCTGTCTGTTTCAGCAAGTTGTGCTTTCAATTCTTGAACATCCTTTATTGATATACCGGTCTCTTTTGAAATTTCCTACAAAATCATTACAAAATAGATTATTCGAATAAAAACAACTTTAGTTTACCAGCTAACAAATGTACAGAATAAAGTATATTCACAGTATATTCAATCAGATAGAAAGTGTAGAATATCAGCCTCCCGAGTCAAAATCTTTACCACAAATAATTTTTTGTTACAATATCATTTTTTCTCCCTGAATTTTTTTGAAAAAATTTGCCTACGTTTGTTCTTTCCTCATTTTTCTTTATAATTTCTTCCAACTCTCTGATTCTTTCTTGCATTCTTGACATATCTTCCTGATGTTTCTTCTCTTTCTGTTCAGCAAGTTTTTCTTCCGATTCTAAAGCAGCTCTGATATTAAAGAAATAATTTAAGTTTCAACTCATGTCAGATAAAAGATCGATCTCTTGAAATACTGCCAAGATTCAAGATAAAAGTCAAACCAACTTGCTGTTTTAATTGTTGTCGGTCAAGTGATTATAATTGTCATCTAATACAAACAATGCTTATGTGATGTCACAATGGGAACAATCAATAATACTTATTAAGTGTTACCATAGTTTCACACTATAACACTGACAAAAGCGCACCTTTTCCCATCAATGTGAGTCAGAGAAAGCGCAGGCTTGTAGCCATATAACTAAAATGAGTCAGGCTATTAAAAAGGGTTCATGAGAAGAAAATGAAATCATGGAATGGAAATTATACACTGCTTCAACTTAGTAGAATAATAGTGAAATAATACTATAATCAGGGATGGCCAATTCGAATAAAGTATTCGAATGTATTCGAATATCTCGTCATTCGAATATCGGAATTCACGTTCATAAGAATATCGGATATTTGTGTGACGTCACACATTTTCGACGCCGCTTTCAAGACGTTTCCGTTGAATGAAAACATTCTCGATAGAAACTTGCGCGTGATTGTTTTCATCACTCATCAGCGTAACGTGTTATTTAGGCCCGTAAACGCCTTTACGATTGTGTTATTTACTCTAAAACGAAAATTTTCCACAAATTTGTTCCACGATAACGATAACATTTATTTTATTTTTGTACGCGCACGGAATTGTGAATCTGGTAAATACGTTCATCGGCGGCGAGTTTCTAAAGACAACGCAACTTTTTGATTGAAAAGCGGCAATTTAGAATACTGAAAATAAAACCGTAAACAATATAAGTTTTACTGAGGCCCGCGAAAATTTAAAAAACTCTTTTCTAGGCAGTGAAAATCGCAAAATTTCGTGTGCCTCTGGCACACATGTTTGGTCGGCGTTTAGAAACATATCGTCACTAATTGAGGGCGGGATTTGCCTGATTATCCATTACTTTAAATTGCCGTCAAATATTTTCATGTTAACACGATACAAGGTTTGAAACGCGACTTTTTCCCGGGTTGTGAGGATGTATATAATATAATTAATCTAAAGTATATTCAATCAATTTTATTGTGAAGAAATAAATTGTACTCTGAGATATTACAGCATATTTATGGATTTCTCGAACAGTTTTATCTAAAAATAATCAGAGTGGCAGCATTTCGATCGAGCGGAGTCACTGTTAACAAGTACATCTAAATATTTGCCGAATTCGCAAAATACGGATCAAAACAATATTTAATCGGACAGTTTACCTCACGTTTTTATTTTTATGACCGCGGATTGCAATGGTATATAAGAGTGGTGAGGATTTTATTTTGTTGACGCAACCGCAGGTTAAATTGAAGACAATTAAATTAATAAAGCAAGACATTTTAAATATGCCCGTGTCGGTCACGAATTCATCACTTTGCACAACAGAAAAATATATATTCGTTGTTATATTATTTGTTGTTAAAAGTCGAGGTGGCATAATCGCGGCGATGAATATGTATTTTTAATTTACTGCTAAACTTTATATGTATATTCATTGTATGAAATGAATTATACTCTACACTTAACAGGATTTTATATAATTATTTGAGATTTTTCTAACGGCGATAACTAGTTGGCAAGATTGCAAAAATACGTAATAAAATTAAATACATCAGGCAGTTTATCTCGTAATTTTAGGTCACAGATCGCCGTGGACCAAATAGTAATGTTTTTTTTTTGGCGTAAGAAGAAGTAACCGTGAGTTACGTTGGACATATTAAATTAATATATAAAGATATTTTAGAATCTCGTAGTTGTCATGGATGGAATATTTTACGTAACAGAATGATCATTATACGCTGAAAAGACGGCGGTGGGTGTTACAGGCGGCAATGGGAATTTCCGATTTCGAAAATCCTGGCTGCGCGCTGGCAGTGGTGGTCAGCTATTCTCCACTAATTTATTTCTAATTCCAAACACAACATTATGTTACACATAATAACAATATACTGGTAGGTAGTAGAATACCTCAGGCCTAAATATTAGAATTTTTAAAGGCATAATGGATTTTCGATTGTTGTTGCCTGTATTGCCAATAAATTTTATTACTCTCAGAAAATATACACAATTATCTGAATACAAGTAGTATTTTTGTCAATAGACTTGACTATTATCGTAATATCATGGTACCAATGATAGAAAGCGTCAGACAACTCCTTGGCTATTATTTCATATGGTCATTCGTACAAAGTGAATAATGTTAATAAACTGACTGTGTCACAAGTTGCTATTATTTTTTATTGATAGCTATAAACTATCAATTACTTCGTGTACATATACTGTTGGTTTGTGGCTTCATTCTGATATTTCTATTGAAGCTTATTTCCTAATTTACTGGGTTTTAATCAACTAAAACAAAAATGTGTTATTTTCGATTTTAGAATGTATTCGGAATTCCAGATTCGAAAAGATTATTTTAGAATGTATTCGGAATAGTTTAGTATTCGGAAATGGCCATCCCTGACTATAATAATATTAATAATCATGCTATGCTAATAATGGTTGATAATAATAATAAAGATCGAGATCGATCATTGAATTCAAGTCTTGGTATCTCTCAATATTTACCAAACCCAGAAAAACAGGTATTGCAAAACTCAGCAGCTTCATATAATACTATTTAATACTTTTAACTCCAGCGTTAAACAAAGTTTCATAATGGATACTTACTCCATTTCACTTATTAATTTCTTTGATTTAAATTGTAATTTCTCTTGTGATTCAGCCAATAAATAGTTATCGACAGAAGTGGATTGTTTTGCAACTGATGGTCCTGAAATTTCAACAAAAAGGACATTTATATATATCATTCAGATTTATTGGATATATGATCCATAGTACAGAATTCATGCAAAAAAAGATTTCAGTTATTCAAATTTGAAATGGAATGAGGATAATAATAATTTTTCTTTTTGGTATTCCTAATCAAGCAACTTATAGCAAATTCAAAAATTTTTCATAAATCACTTTTTTGATCTAAAATGTCTTCTCGTGTATTTCCACACTTCTCAATCTTACACTGAAACTGGTTTAATATCATTATACAAAATACCTCACTGCTACTGCAACCTGGCTCAATATCAAGACGGCAATATCAAGAATGATCAAGCACATTAATATAGAAAACCACGATTAGCCACATGCTTTGGTACTTGTTTACATATTTTGCATTTCGATGATATCATCATTGCCTGACGCATAACTTCACTGTATCTACTCAATGCCATGGCAACCATAAAACAAAGCAT
This sequence comes from Styela clava, assembly GCF_964204865.1. Taxonomy (NCBI): domain Eukaryota; kingdom Metazoa; phylum Chordata; class Ascidiacea; order Stolidobranchia; family Styelidae; genus Styela; species Styela clava. The sequence continues at coordinate 8,169,477 of NC_135257.1, read as the reverse complement.
GACTGTTGCTATGACAAAGCATTGAAAAATGCTAGATGATAAGAGACAGGAATGTATACACTTAACAGTATGCTACTAATAATAAGTGCCTGAACAGAATTTGCTGCTGCTAAGCAAGGCCCAAAGAAGTTGAAAAAACTTCTGTGAAGTAAATAATAATATCTGCTAGATTTGAACTTGCAAGCCTCCTTTTGGATAGTTACATTTCTTTATTTTAAATATTTACGTTCTAACTAGGTATTTTCAATGTGCTTTTCGGATAAAACAGACTTTTGCCTTACTATCTGTTATTTATAACTTATTGTTATTTAATTATTTTTGACGTGGGGCGCGAGACTTGACAAATTCTAAAAAGGGGGCGCAGCTTTAAAGTTTGAGAACAACTGCTCTAAAATGACAATCACTGTAAGAATTTATTGAACAATTTTGAAATCTTACATAACACTATCATTAATTGAATCTGAATGTATCTACTGTCTTTTGCCTACTTCAATCTCAACAAGTCAGTCTGTGTATATTACTGAATATCTTAGTATTGAAGCTTCATTTTTACATGAAAATGATGAATGTTATCTTCACACACCATTAACAGAGCATATCCTTAGCAGAATAACAATGACAGATGAAGCCAAAATTATGATAAATCATCCTTAGTTTAAACAAAATTAAGTACCGTATTCGACGAAAAAATGTCTGGAAAAATATACCTTTGAAAATATATTATAGGGTGGGAAACCAAGAGCATTATTTTACGAAACAAGCTAATAGGCAATAGTAAATGATTAAGTACCATATAGAGTTGGATTCATGCAAAATCATATGTTGGTTATCACACAAAGAACTAACCAAAGTGGGACATATCAAATAGGTAGGTTGAAGGGTGTGTACCAGGTTAGAGTTAGGCCATAATTTTATTCGATTTTCCTTATTTTAGTTTTATTACGAGTTCGGGGACTGTCTGTGTTAGCCAAGTGAATATACCCCCTGCCCATAGGCTTCAGTCCTTTTACACTTGATGTGAAGTAGGCGAACAAAATTACTATGCCACAAAACAGATGAGAAAATTTTTGTGGATATTGTATAAAGCAGACCATTATGGTTTAAAAATGTTATATAAAGCTGGTACCTGTCATAAAGGGGGGTTCGCTGTCCTCAATATTTAATCTTTTATTTAACTCAGCATTTACGTCTTTATATCTTTCATTCATTTCCTTGAGTTCTGAATATAATTACTTATGAGTAAATAACAGAATTACAAGAAAACATAATGAAACATTTCATTCAAAAATTTCCATCAAATAGGAAAATAACAAGGATTCATATGAGACCTGTAATTTAAATTACAAATATACCTCATTCTAACTCCAACGCTGAAATTGTTTCCATTTGTAAATCTTTCAAAATAGTTTATTGGAGAGCTATTTATTTTCAAGTTATTTGATACAACAAACTAAATTCTCGTACCATTCATCCAAAGTTAGATGCACGAAATGAATAATTTCATTTAAATTTCAAACCTTCTAATTCAGCCGTTAATTCTGCTTCTCTTGTTCTGTTTGATATTTTACAATTCTCTAGTTCGTTTGTCAATCGTTCAATTTGTCCGACATAATAATTTACAGAATTCTGGAATAGAAAATTTTCAAACACAAAATTTAGATAGGCCAAATGTAATAAAGACTTGGCATTAGTCTAGTGAGAAATACACAAGAATAATTTATTCCTGTGTATTTCTCACTAGACTAATATACAACAGGCAATTCATGATTGGTAATCTTATATAGAAAGTAGACAAACCTCCAAAGCTAGAATCTGAGTCTTTGCTTCCATATTATTGACATTATTACTTGGCAATCCATTTACTAAGGAAAGAGTTTGATTTAGATGAGCAACCTAGAATTTAAAAAAGGGATTATAATCAAGTGTGTACCAAAATTTGTTGTTTTTAAGACAAATGAAAAAATAAACAAGAAATTATGCACTTTTGAATACAATTAATGAATGCACAAAAAAAATTCAAAATTTGTAACCTGGCTGAAAAATTATGTAGAATTTATTACAAATCCAAGCAACTTGAGAGTTATTTTTAAATAATATTCAGATCAATTTATAACCGTACCTCTCTTTTTAACCTGTCCCTTTCTTGGGTGGCTTCAGTGAGTTTATTTGCCATTCCTCCCATTTCAGCCATTGCTGTGTTCATCCTATTTCTTAATTCACTGTCTTCACTTCTCAAGTCCTACAAAACAAAATATGTTTTGGTAAAAATTTTGCATTAATAAATTCCAGTAATATTCTATATCTTTAGCATTGAAAACTATAAAAACAATAAATGAGTAAATATTTCTGTATAAGCCTGAAAAAATAATCAATAAATTTTTGGATATATATTCAGAGTCTCAGACCGACAAACGAAACGAAAACTGATGCTAATTAGTCTAATTAGTTCATATGAATACAGTTTCAAATGTGTTACACAACTTTAATAGTTTGTCAGGGGTGTGCAACCTGCGACCCGCGGACCAAGTGCGGCCCAAAAGGAAAAATTGTGCAGCACGTATCCAATTTATTATCTATGCCTATGACGTTACAAAGCCCTAACAGTTAGCTTTTTGGAAGCGAACAACACATGTCATAAGATCAATAACCAAAATTTTTGTGCCTGCTACTAGAAAGCCTATGTTGAATAAAGATGCATCCCGCGGATTCGTCCAGTTATTTGTATCTGGCTCTCCTGTATTAAAGGTTGCACACCCCTGGTTTATGTAACCCCACTGACATGCACGTCAAATTAACAGTAAAAATTAAAAGCTGACAACCACAGGTGAATTAGACACAAAGGTGTTGGAATTTCTGAATTATACATAATTCAGCGATAATCTGGGTTAATAAACCTGGCTTAGTGCCACATTAAATATTAATATATACCGGGAATTAACAAGAGAAATACCAATTTTAAATACTAAGGTTAAGAGGTTCACAGTCCTAACAAAAAAAAATTGCTTATTATAAAAATAAACAAAGCACAAAAGTTCAAACATTTTTTTAAGGTTCGTCACATAACAGAATAGTAATAGCAATTCTGAATATTCTAAATTGATAACTTAGCAGCAAAATACAATAATATACACCAAATATAATTCATGCAATTTAACATGAATTGTTGTTTCACTGTTTAAAGTACAGTGAATATTAGTGAATGATTAAATCATTTTAACAAACACTTTTCGAGAGGAAAATAAGTCTAATCTAATTTATCTTACATTACTAAACTACAGCAGATCTTTTTTGAAAAATATGTGACAAAATTCATTCATATAAAAAGTCATGCATCAGGCATAAGTCTAGATTCATGCACAAGGCAGTGTGGTTTAAATGCAATAATTGCCATCTAAAAATATTAGCCTTTAATATGGGCAAAAAATTAGCTCTTGTGTAATATTCATATACTATTGGCTTACCTGGTTGCAACCCCAGTCACATGGCATTCTTTTATCCTTGTGGTTAATAGTACTCATAAAAAATTAAGATTAATCTTTCTTTCATCTACAATTTTTTCTGACATTTCAAAAGGCTGCTATTTTATGGGAGAAATGAATATAATGAATGGAATTTCAAAAATATGGGGCATTTTTTAGAAAAGTGCAAAGCTAACTAGTCATGTGGAAAATTTCCCCTGTATAATCTACATAAGAGTGTTTCGGTCAATTTCACACATGTCTAAATTCTAAAATAAATCAACTGAAACGAGAAAAATTCAACAACATCGTTCAATATTATAAGCAGCCACTTTTACAAGAAAACCACAGTCAAGTTTTTTAAATTGACTCGTGTTTCTTCATATAAATATATGTAAGGAATTATACAGTTCGTTTAAAAAATGAAAGAGTAAATTTGCTTGTAAACTTTGTGAATTTATACTAAAACGGTGAATTTACCAGAAATAGCATGCTATGTATCAAGTGCATTAAGAAAATCCCTGCTAAGATAACTTTAATTAAGTTCATGCAAATTATCTCACATGCAACTGTTTCTCTAAATCAAAGTGTTTAGTCTTCACCTTCTCAGTAACTTCTAATTTTTCTAGAAGATTTGATCGAACAAGCAGGAGATACGCCATCTAAAACAGGAAGAAGACAGTATGAATTGGAGTGTGGATTGGATTGAAAAACCTTTTAGAACAGTCCTTCCCAGCATTTGAATATGTGATGTACAAGTTGTCTCTATTGCGAGCCATCTCAATGCCTGTCATCAAAACTGCATATAAAACCATATTGCATTTGAAAGATCATATAAAATGTGATCGGTCAGAAACATTTGACATAGATAAGATAGTTGAGAACAAAATACACCAAATACTTTGGACTTGATCACATAACTTCCTGTATTTAATGAGATGAATAAAAGGCAAAAGCATTTAGTTACATGAGCAAAACACTATAGATTTGACATCTCGTGCAAGATATTCTTAATGGCGATTAGTCTCATTCGAATATTTTGTTTTCATATCATGCTTGCACTGCTCATGGCCCAAAATCTTTCCGTGGGGCCCTGGGGATCCATGAAACACAGGTTGAAAATCACTCTTTTAAATTTGAGGTTCAAGGACTTCATTTTTTACTGAAGCTTAGTACCATAATAAGTCTTAATTACATTCTTTCTCTGTGGAAGTTTCAGGAATCTGATCTAACTCTAAATGTAGATTTTTCATTTTTTTTGTTATGTAGCATCATGTAAGGAAAGAGGGAAGGAACTTGAGTTATTGCATCAATTTTGAAGATTTGTATAAATCTATGTTACGAATCAAATGACTCCATAGCTCCATCACCTGTTCAGTTCTTGTGTTTCCAATGAGTTCAGCCATATGCTCTTCATGACACATTTCTGTAATTTTGGTTTCTTCTTCATCTGAAAAATTTGCCCAAAATTGCATTTCATTTTAATATAAAATCATTCATTACTTTTTGACGAGAGAGATTAAAAAAATCAAAATTAGAAATTGTACCTGTATGTAAAAGTATAACAATGAAAGTATAAGTTTATATGAGAGAAAAAATATGTTGGTAATCATCTGGAAGTTATAACATTTATCATTATTGATGTGAAATGAAGTAGTGGTGTAACACTGCTTAGCAATTGAAATAGTCCAGAGATATCATAAAAAGCAAATAAAATTGAAATTGTATAATATTGGAAAAATTCAAACAATATCCTTCATTAATTCATAACAAAAATTTAGTAGAAAAAATTGTTTTCGAAAACAATAGCAGTGGTGTAACATATAGGTTTTTTAAAACCATTGGCAATGCTTAGCAATTTGAATAGTCCAGGGATATCATGGAATGAAAAAAAATGAAATTATATAATATCGGGAAAATGTATTTTGTCGATTCAAACGCTATACTTCATTAATTTATAACAAATTTAAAAAAAAAAAAATAGGCAATTATAACAATTAATATTTTCCTAAACAACCATAAACAAATGGAGAAATGCATAAATAATAGAAATTTACAATCATTGATATCATTCTGATAATCTTATATATGTCAAGCATTGTTTTACATGTTTTTAATTAATTTTCAGAAGAAATCGATCCCTAACTCGATAAATGTGAAACAATAATTTATCAAAGTTTAATTAAGTATTACTTTGTTTGTCTTTGATCATCTTCAGTTCTTTCTTCAAAGCTTCATTTTCTCGATCAAATTCTGAAGTCAATCGATCTCTCTCTTCACTCAATCCACGAACATTCTCTACATATCGTTGAAGCTGAGAATAGAATATTAATTCATAAAAAGTAACACTAAGAAGTCAATATTTAAAAAAAATGATAATGGCAATGAACAAAGGTTGGTGACTTGGTGTAAAATAAATAGGGGTGCTACTAGAATGAAGTCTACCACACTATAGTATAAGATCTATCTCAAGCTAGAACCATAGGCATTTTGCATCCTTAATGGACAGCACCTAATGTTATACATTTACTTTAGCAATTATACACTTTACTTGATATATACATATTCCTGTAATGACTCAAACAGATAATTAAACATTCTAGTGTTAGGGTGAGGACCAAAGTGGAATCTAATATAGGAGCTCCATTTGCCTTCTTGCAAAAAATGGGCAGGTCCCATTTGGTAATAGTTTGGTTCTAACAGCCAAATCTCAAATTGGACAGAAGCCACTAACTAAAATCAAAACCAAAACAGGTACAATTTTAAAACCAAGACCAAAACATGGTCCATGATCCCTGATCCATAATGACAGAAGTTTGAAAAAATCTAATTCTGATAAAGGGGGCAAAATCTAATTTTATTTTACTACCTCATTCATCTCCTTATTTTGTACATTTTTCATCATTTCAAAATCAGCAACAACCTTCTTATATAGTTGCCACATTATTTGAATGTTGATTTCTGTACTTTTGTGTGAATTTGATGATCCAGAATTATTGGCATTATAGTCCAAAATCCCATGCTCTCGAAGTGCATGCACTATTTCATCAGGAACACTCTGTAAAGAAACCAAAACTTTATACCAATCAACGCATAACAAATCAAATACCATTTTAACCAAGATTCCCAGTTAAAATTGCACAAACCAAAAATGTGTGACCACTGGAGGCTGGAGCGCTGAGAGTAATATGTTCATCCCTCTACTACAGCAGTGATTTCTAACCTTCTATGGCTTGTGGCCCCCTTCCGAAAGCTTAGCATCCATTTAGCACCCTGTTCATCATTCCTGTGTTATTTATAGTGAAATTTTAATTGATAGATTCCAAATTCCATTTTGTTCAAACAATTCATACTCAACAAAACACCCTATGATATACCCTTGTCATGCAATGAAATTAGGAAGAACAGGAAAGGTAAAATCAGTTTTGCGCCTAGCATTGTGGCCCCCCTCCAACTGCTCTGCGGCCCACTTGGGGAGTCATGGGCCCCCAGTTAACAGCTTATGAAACAAGTGACAAATCTAGCAGGATGACTGAAATGAAGAAGAGAAGAGAAATATTCTAGGCTAGATAGATAATAAACCATATTTTGCACTAACATCATCTGTGCACACGAACGCTACGATGAGCAATTTATGTGAATTTGAAATAGCTATAAGCTTTTACAGTATATAAATATTTAACTGAATATTTTATGCTATTATCACACTGCAAAAAGCAAATAAATCCACTTAATGTTGAATTTATGCTTTGGAAAGACTGTTGAATATTTGTTTTAGGAGCCAAAACCTTTAGGGCCATTTTACTTTTTATCATAAAAAATATCATTTTTATTAGACTTAGGTATTCTTTCATAGAATAACAAGCTTCGAAGATATAAAATTACCATTTTCCTATTTATTCTCAACACCAGCCACTCAATTCCAAAATCAATCCTTTGTCAGTTGTTGGTCTCCATACTTCTTTTCTGTTCCCAGTGCTTCATGTTAGGAAGGCATTATTGAACAGTATCGGAATATTTTATTGGAACATATAATTTCTAACTAGCTAATAAAAGTAAATGATTTGTGTTACAGTGTAACAGTGAAGTACAAAAATATATGATGAATTGTCATAATTTATATTCAAAACAGTACACATCAATAGAAGTCATTTTATGTTTTGATGAATGCTAAATTTCAACAAAGAATGTACATCAACAATACAATAACATTTTGAAAAACAATGAGCCAAATAATCACCAAAACCAACCATATTAATGTAAATAGACAGCCTTTGGTTGATGTCAAACCATGTTATTCAAGATATGAAACTCCACAAAGAATATATTGTTGAAGTATGAGCAAATAGGAAATCCAATATTATATTTCTATCATTCTTGAAGATGCCAACTTCATACATATTATAAATACTAATAATACCCAGTGTTGAAATTCATGTAAAAGCAATCTGATCAAGTTATTTTACAAAACCTAATATAGTACGGTAATTGCAAAATCTTCCAAATTGAGTTTTATACTAGAAATGTGTCTCAAGTACCTTCAACTCTTCTGAGTTGTAGAGATAACCTGAGCATCTGACAAAATAATGCATCATTCATGTTACATAGCCAACATAAAGACAAATACAAAATTATTGGAATAATGAAAGCCGTTCCATACTACATTTTGAATAGTCATTTGTTTACCGTTTTTATCTGCATTTTGAAAAATAATGTTAGAATATAATATGAGCGAAATGAAAAAACAATGCTACACAATAAAGATAAGTTGATCACCAATCCTCTCCATGCTAGAGAATATGAAATCCTTTCTGAAAAGGAATTTATGAATATGCTAGGCAAACAAGTTGTATTCAGTTTTATTCCTCAGTAAAAGTAACAATAAAACACTCAAGGGTGATAAAATCTTTATAAGGTGGCAAATATTTATTTAACTGATGCTTGAAATGTAAAGCTTCATAAGTATTGTCGCATATTCCTTGTATAAATGAATATATATATTATCAAACCTTATATTGGACAAAACTCATAGATCGTAGTAAAAAAACTGTTTGAAGTTATTCTCACTAGATGTAATATTAAACTAATGCTAAATACGCAAAGCCTAATGAATAAACTAGAATTCGGTTGGAAACCGAAGACTTATCGATCGAAGGTTAGGGGATCCCCCAAAACAGTGGTCTTACTCCATAGTGACACCGTGCGTCCCATCACTAATTATTTAATAACTCGCTAATTATACGACATAATCCATCCAAAATCGATAGGCTTCTGATCCCAGCTAAGATGAATGCACATGCAAAATTTGGAGGAGATTGAACCTCGCTTTCGTGAGATATCGCGTGCATCTAACACACAGACAGACAGACAGACAAATACCTATCAACATACTTACCGATCAAGATCGATAAGTAATAAGATTTTACAGAAATATAAATCTATTTTAAATGAATGTTGAACCAAACTAGTTAAATGCATCGGAATTAATTCTTCTTCTGGATAGAACAATGATAATGTAAATGATAATGTAAGTAAAGAACAATGATAATGTAAATAATAAGATTTCTGTAACAAGCGTATCATTATTTAATATTATTATAAATCATTACAGAATCCAAATTTTTCATCAGTTGGAACAATGAATTTTTATGCACAAAGGGTTGATGCACCAAAATTTTGTGACACTTTCGAATTTCTATTTGGATTTTCCCCAATAAATGATATGATTTGCCTGGATATGAAATTCCTATATCATTCTCAAAAACAAACTGTTGGCACTGTTCTTTCAACATAGTCAATGTTTTTTATTAACGTTTGACATGTCATGTAAACTATCCTGTATTCTTTGAATGTCTGCGTCCAAAATGGCAAGCCCATTGGCAAAGTCATTTTCATCTCTCGTAGTAAAAGAAATGAAGGATGAAGAAACAGAGTTTTGTTCCCACAACGTGGGTTTCGAACTTCTTGAAACAAGAGAATCATCACTAATGCCGATGTTTTCAAAATAAGGCGACTTGGTAGATGATGGAGATGTTGCTGCTGACGTTGTTGGCATAGAAGATAATCGACTGCTTTCTAATACATGGTCATAATTGTTAGGAGGCAAAAACTCCTCTGTAGTATGACTACCTGACATGAAAACTGGAAATGAAGGGCCAAAATTTTCTTTATTAGAATGAGGAGGAAACGTCTTAGTCATTGGAAAACTATGTTGGTTTAACACTGATTGCGGTAGAAAGCTTGCATCTCCTTGATAATTGGTTCTTGTATGTTGTGGTGTATTCAAAACATTTTTTAAGTTATTTAAAAAAGCATTTGAAACATCACTTGAAGGAACATTCGAAGATTTCTTTTGAGCTTGAGATGCCTTTCTCAAATCTTCTAGTAACCGAGACACACTGCTTTGAAGTCCTTTATTTAAATCATTTAATCTTGTAATTTCATCGTCTTTTTGTTGGAGCGAAACTTTCATCAATTCACCTTCAGTTTCTGCATCACTAAGTTGTCTTTTCAAAGCGTCAACTTTTTGCAATGCATTCGTCACTTCCGTTTTAATTGTACCAGCTTCTGTGGAAAATATTTCTCGACTTTTCGAAAATTCTATATCTTTATGAAGTAAATCTTCATCGAGTTTCTTTTTCTCTTTTCTTAAATCAGAAATAACATTTTCTTGTCTTTTATTTTCATCTTGTAATTGCTGCATCAATGATGATAATTTCTTGATTTGTTCCATCAATGTTTGATTCATGCATTGAACTGTTTCCAGTTCAAGATTTATATCTTTATCATTGTATTTTTGTTCCTTTTCTGCTAGTGTTTGGTTCAAAATTCTTAATTTTCTTTGAAGAGTGGCATTTTCCTCTTTCAATGAAGCAGTAGCAGATTCTATTTGCGAATCAAAATTCTGAGATTGGATAATTGATAGGTCACTTTGCAGTGCAAAAAATTCTTTATCCATCGTTTCAATAACTTTCTCCAGTCTTTTTAAATTTTTGCTATCGCCACTACTGACAACTGATTTCGCTGTCACTTTAAGTTTTCCCAGCAGTTCGGACAATAAAGTTAAACGTCCATCACAGTTTGGTTGATCAATAGGAATCACAAATGAATATTTTGTTTCATTTTTTAACGTTTCATCCTGGTCAGAAGGTCCAACATCCCTAACAGGTGGATCATGCTTTTCCTGACCTGTTTGATTGGCAGAGTTATAATTGCAAAGAAGCTCAATCAAACCACTGGAAACAGAAGAACAAACGCTCGACCTGGATGATGACTTGGAAATATCGGAAAGCGATTGCAAATCTGTGTCACATGTTTTACGATTCTTCAATTTTTCAACTTTCAAAGGAGTATTCAGTGGTGTAGAAGACACATGATAAGTTCTAATTATACAAGGTTTATCTCTACTTTCCGACGTTTTAATTTCTGATTCCGATTTCTTTCTAGATCCCAATTTACGTTTGACAATACCTCGCTTTTGTACTGGGTTAGGAGCTGCGAAGGTTTTCTTTTTATCAGCAGATTTAATGTTACGTCTGGATCCGTTTTCGCTACCTTGATTTTTCACTCTCGATTGTTGCTTATTATTCATTGTGATTAAAAATTACTATCAAAAGCATAATATTAAACTTTAAGAGTCATAAAATATCAGTTGAAATAACTTTAGTATAAAAATAATGCTTCCTCAAAACATGTGCAGACTGTGCTGAATAACAAGAGTATTGCAAGCCCACAATTTCGAGGGGGGAGCAATTCTTTTTTGTATAATGACGTAATACGACGCAGATAAAAGTAGCTACTGATATCTAACAATATTTTAAAAGAATCGTTCTACAGACGTACTCCACTACAGAAGTTATCAGAGGCACATAAGCGTATATTTTCACCTATCTCGTTTGGTCTATTACTCTATTTGGTGAAAGAATTATTGATAGCAAGCCAAGTAACGTCCGGATTTCAGTAAATCGTTCAAGAATAGAGCAGAATGGTGTTGGAAAAGGCATATGAAACTAAGCCTTACAGTAAATGCGAAATTTTATTTGGGGGAAAGCATGGCCCCCTTAGCCCCCCCCCAGGGATTCGCCTATGCTGAATAATATCTGGATAAATATGGTTCTGAGTTGCCATTTTTGAAATATTTACAATATTGAAATAACAGCGTATTTGACTTCTTATAATGAATTTAAAGGACACCTCATCCGAGAGGGAGTATTTTCAAATATAAATTTTGAGTTTTTGTCCACTATCAACTGCTAACTTTATATTGAATATTCCTGAACATGTTATTATGAAGATATAGCCAAATATAGTTTCATGATATTCTGTTATCTAATGTAAGATACTGATTTAAGATAAGATTTATTTTTTAATTTGGGAACTTAGTCATGTACGGTAATTAGGGCTGGGAATGGTTAACCGGTTAACCGATTTCAGATAGTTAACGGTTACGATTTATTTTAACCGTTAACTGACATCTCATGTACAAATCATCTTCATACCGTACAATTTCTCAAATATGATTACGTCATCGCAAATTTATCTCTTGTGGCATTTAATTCAAAAGAATATTATTAACTGTGTGGGTAAGGACTCAATAAATGTGAAAAATAATGGAAGTACTAAGATTGCTGATTATGGAAATTTGACAATGATGAATTCAGAATCAGTTTTCGGACGATTTCGAAATATATTGTTCACGATTTCATTGCAAAATCGGATATTCAATGTCATACAACAAGTGCGCAGTTGTTGCCGTTTTTCTTTATATGATATATATCTCGAAGTAAAATTTGCACATCGAACACTGATAATTTGTCGCATAAATTACGTTTAACAACGGAATCAGGTTTTCTAAAATACTTCCACGCCCGAACCACGCTGCCTATCTCTTGCAGCAGAGCAATCATGAAACTATCTCTATTCGTGAATAATTTTAATAAGCGATACCGGGATAAGAACACGCAAAATTGCTTTATATGCATTGTGACGTAACATGCTGAAATTATAAATAATTATGCCAAACGTCACGCAGCGGTTAACCGGTTAATTTTACCTGGGTAACGGTTAAAGTGTTTTCCCTGAAATTCCCAGCCCTAACCGTAATGCATTTTGTTGTGTGTGAATGCCTTCTTGATGCACAATTTCGATAGTCTATTAATTGTTGTCAAGTTCGATGATTACAAATGAATCGTGTCGCAATGATCTCGATATGAGCAAGATCACTGGGGTCAGTGAGTTTATATAATATAGGATTTACATATTTATCCCAGAGGAGAGGAAAGCCGATAAGACGGCTTAATCATATGGCGAACCACAGCCTCTCGTCCGATTACCAGCCCAGGTCGGGTATGGGAATAGTTAGCAAGTTATTTGTTTTCGGAAGCATGGACTTGATGGTGCAGGAAGAAGTAACTGACAAACGTTTAAGTGGAACACCTTAGAGCGGCAAAGAGTCCAGCAATTCTCTCACACACAATCATCCCTGCATGGGATTCGAACCTGCGAACCCATGTTGGGTAATCAGAGACGTTTTCATAACGCTTAGCATGATGCCCCACACCGCCAAGCCATATACCTGTTTAGTATAAGATTTACATATTTATCCCAGGGGAGCGGAAGTCCGTTAATAAGGCTTAACCATATGGCAAACCACAGCCTCTCATCTGGTTACCATTCCATGTCGGGTATGTGATCACCGTAGTCAGTAATTTGTTTTCGGCAGTATGGAGGTGATGGTGGAGGAAGCCGTAACCGACCAGCGGTTACGTGCTACAGAAGTGGTGACTTCTCTATGCCCCATGGGCCAAGGCCACGGCCCATCTAATAGGGCCGCAGCCCATTGGTGATGTGCCATGGCCCATGTGACATAATTTTTTGGTGATGTTGCCAGATGGGGGTTAGGAATGACATATGCAAAAATTGAGCCAGGCCAACTAGAAGTACAAGTGGTATTAAACTATACCAGACCCAATGTTTACTTGTACTCAATTTAAGTATTTTTACATAGTACAGTAGTACTCCTCTTCGGCCCATTGCCAATGGGCCATGTCCCCATCCCATCGGCCGTAGAGGAGTGACCACTCCCACTCATTACGTGAACCACCCTACGTCGGCGGGGTGTCCAGCAGTCCTCTCGCACATAACTTTCGCCGCATGGGATTCAAATCTGTGAACCCATGCAGAGTAATCAGAGGTGCGTGGTGGCGAGCGTATTCTTAACGATTAGCCACACCGCACCGCTTAGTTGAAAATTGTGTGAATATTGTTTTGACTGAACGCGAACAGGCATACTGATACGGGACGGACTAAAAGTAGGCACTTGCAATTTGCAAATTAGGCACTTTTTTAGACCCTATTTAGGCACTTCGGACAAAAAGAAAAATGGGCGTAATAACTTTCAAAATGATAATAAATTAATTAAAAATTGTCAAATTAAATGTTGAACACGCAAAGTGCAACAAGTAAACCCAATGATAATATTTATAACGTAGTATTAGAGGGGTCGCTCGCGCTCTGTCACCACATATGCTAGGCACTTATTTAGGCCCTTCGAAAATAAAGAAAGTTGTGAATTATCACCAATATAAGACCGAGAAATAAAAATATAAGTCACACTAATTCGCCTAGGTAAATATCCAACGAATGCACTTGAGTATAGTAGTGGTATTTAGGAATAATTAATTGTTATAAATTGCCTAATCAAGTGCCTAATTTCTAAGTGCCTACTTTTAGTCCATCCCTACTGATACTGGTATGACAAGAATTTCATTCTGCCTGAGATAGACTTATTTGAAAAAACATGAAAATTTCACACCCCAACTTTCCGTTTGGCTTTATTCGAGAAGTTACGGTATATCCAGACGTCGGTAATTTTACATTCAGACATTAACATTTTTGTTTTGTGTTATTTTAAGAAGTCACATCGTTTACTTCGCTAGACCCCCAAAAATCTATACGCATAAAAACTTTATCATTCAGATATATTAAATTCTGTTTCTGACGAAAACGATTTGTGCTGTCTCAAATCTCAATGCGAAAACAAGCATCCCCTTATTACACAAAATTTCAGCTTTGATGACGACAAAACTTTTGAATTCCAGCTGTCTGGAATTTGGAAACCGCTGCACGCTTGACTAGTTTTAACGTAAATAACTGGCATTCTTGGTCAAATCAGACAATTTACGGTGTGTATTTGTATTATTTTAAAGCAGACTAATATTTTAAAATATGAAGGCTTTTTACCGTTACAAAAACTTCAAAAAATAGTTTACATCGAGTGGCAAAATGAAACAGACTATCAACGAAGACCAAAAAATGCTGGCGAAAGGTCGTTTCTATAGCGACGAGCAGTGAATGCGACAGTATACCGGGAAAGATGATTTTGTTTTTATGTCAAACATCGTCATGGGTGGGTATCAGTGTGACAGAATCGCTACTACACGGCACTCTTTCTTAATTTCACAATGAAAAGAGGTCTTATTGTACTATATATAGTAGATATATAATGTAGATTATAAATTACAATTTTAATTCTAGGAAATATAAGATACTACGGTACTGTACTGTAGGGCGTAGGCCATGTTCAGGAGATCGTAACTCCAGTTTTCTTGTTTAAAAATTAGCACCGGTACCGGTAACAGTTATGAGTATGGAGTATGTTCTAAATTGTATCATGTTTAACAAAATACCCAGAACGAAACATATCAGCATACTGGTATAGAAGTTGTTGTACAGGTATTCAATGAGTTTGAATTTGGAAATGCAGGAAAGTT
The DNA here is from genome assembly GCF_964204865.1 of Styela clava. NCBI lineage: Eukaryota > Metazoa > Chordata > Ascidiacea > Stolidobranchia > Styelidae > Styela > Styela clava. The sequence goes on along the minus strand of NC_135257.1, from coordinate 8,154,248 downwards.
GAATTAAAAATGATCTGATTGGTTCTCTTTTTATGCTACAGGCTACAGCTTTCAAAAAATAAATGGAATTTTACCATTCAATTGCACAAAATGAAAATTGAAGACATTGTCTTACTGAAACACTCATAATCATGAAATTTTTGTTTTATACCATTTTTAATTATTGTATTTCGAATCAAGAGTCTGAAAAAGTGCAACAAATATAGTACTTCTGTACTTTGTGTAAAATAGGTGTTCTCTTTGCGACCCCTAAAATTCGTTTCGGCCCCTAGTTTGAAAAGCCCTGATATAGGCTATATATATAAATATATATTTAGGTATATAGTAATATAGAAAAAGATCAAATATTGAAAACTTGGTAAACAATATCATGAATTCAAGTAAATACGGAGAGCAATTTAATCATTATTGGGTATTAATTTTTTATTTGAACGTCCATGTTCGGTGTATTATTGCTATGTTATATTGAGTTATATGATCCATCGGGATCGAATATATCTGACATTTCATTACTTAGCTACATCCTGCTTAATTTGCATGATTTTGCTGAATGGTATATTAAATATATGAATATGATGCTTTTTGTGAAAGTTCCATAACCTTAAGTTTAATACACAGGGGGTGAAATATCCATGGATAAACAATCAAGGCCGACTGACCAACCCCAAGACAGACGACGGTCAAGCGCTTCGCAACGCCGTGCAAGCTCTGCTGGTAACCGATCGTCACAGCCACAACGTCCTGCAACATGTGGCGGTAGAAAACTTTGTTTAATTTCTTTTATCGTTGGCATTATTGTTGCAATTGGGGCTGGATTTGGGGCAGGATATTTGGTATATGCCTACACTTTAAATGACAGTGGAAATTTAGATGTTATGGAATCTGATGATCTCCCTGCTGCAGATTTTGGAATTCAGACAGACAATGCCTCTGAGAGTGTAGTACTTGAATCTAAAGATGAGTTGAAAGAGCCTAAACGAATTGGGATCGATTCGTCAGAATGTGGAAAGTTGGGAGAAGAGTTGAGTCAACGGTTTAGAGGGTTTTCAGGAGATGTGCAATATCGTAACAAACGAATAGTAGGTGGAAAATTTACCTCTCTTCAGAACTTTCCTTGGCAAGTATCGCTATGGACAAGAAATCGTCATACCTGTGGTGGTAGTATCATTTCATCTAATTGGATTGTCACTGCAGCTCACTGTACTCACCCATATCCAGCTCCAGAAAATTGGACAGTGTATGCTGGAGCTACTTACATATCCGAAATGGAAGCAGAAGCAAACTTAACACAAGTTGTAGCATTGTCAGATGTAGTATCTCATCCAGAATTTGACCCTACAACATATGATAACGATGTAGCTTTGATGCGAATGGAGCATCATTTGATAATGAATGATCACATTTCACCGATTTGTCTACCTAACGCAGATGAAGAAACAGTTGCTGGTCAGGTATGTGCTATCTCTGGATGGGGAGCATTATCAGAGGGAGGAATCATGCCCAACAAACTGCAAGAAGCAACAGTTCGTGTTATAGATCTCAAAGTTTGCAACGCTGATAACTGGCTTATGGGACTTGTTACAGATTTGATGATATGTGCTGGAACAGAAGATGGAAGCATGGATGCCTGCCAAGGAGATTCTGGTGGGCCGTTGTCATGCAAACGAGAGTCAAATAGTAAAATTTTCTTGCCAGGATTAGTCAGCTGGGGAATTGGTTGTGGAGAGGAACGTATGCCAGGAGTTTATACAGACATGAGACTATACAAGTCTTGGATTGTACAGAATGTACAAAGTGTCGAACTTAGATATGAATAGTATTTGTTTAGTTCAATTTTATATGCATAGAAGTAGAAGTTTCATGTTTACTATTGAGCTTATATTGGTTGCTGGTTTATTAATGTAAGGAAATATGAATGAGAGAAAAAAAGAATATTTTTAACAATGTACTCGTATATTATGTGGTTGGAATCTCCATTAGTCAATGAGTAGAGGTTAGGAAAGAATTGGATTTGTAAAATTGTACAGATTCATCTCAATGTAAAACTTGTTATAAAATTAAATTAGTGATACTTTGTGACATTTTTCAATGTGTAAAATATGTGAGCCAAAGATACTCATTTTTTAGATGGTGTACATTGCATATACCTACCGGTAATTCAAATATTTTCAAACTTGGATTTTTCACATTTAATTTTGAGAATTTTCCAAAGCATTCACGATTTATACTGCCTGACGTTTTATATCTATAAGTTTATTATTTAATGCATGTTTTATTTTATTTATTTAGAATGACAACTATAAATATAATCAAACATTATCATACTCAGAGGCTTGTGAAAAATCAAATTGCTTTTGACAATGAATATTTTGCTTATGTGCATGAAAAAGACATCCTTTTGAACAAAGTGAGACATGGATATCCAGAGCATATAAAATTATCTGGTCATCATTCTTCTGTCACTGCATTGTGCATAGGTACTAATGATGATGGCACATATCTCGTATCAGCTGGAAGTCATTATATTATTTTGTGGGATGTCTGTGAGATAGAAAAATGTTTTACATCTGGAAACCCAGTACGGGGTAGAATCATTACTGACTTAAAAAACAATGCCCCAATGAATCTTACTATATCTAAAAACTGCTCAAGAATATGTGTGGTTTTGTGCAATGAATTTTTGATTTATAATATCAAAGATGCATCAATCATATTTTCACTATCTAATGATACGGATTCAGAAGTTTCTTTTTTGTCTGAAAAACTGATAGTATGTTGCTTCAGCGGTGTGAAATTGGAGATATGGGATATTGAAGAAAGCCTACAGGTTTGGACATCATCCATGTTTAAGAGTTCGATATCATATTTAATAGCATCAAATAATATATTAACTGTCGCATGTTCAAACAATGTGATCAAATGTTTTGGGATAAAGAACAATGTTGAGGAATTTTCATGTCAAGAAAGATTTAAGGTTGATTTAGATAAAGAATTATTTCATCATAATTTAGTTGAACAGTTACAAGAATCCAACAATAATATTCATACTCGCATTATTTCTGTTTTTATGGCCGAGTGCAAGAAGATTGCTGATGACATTGATACAATTGAATATAAGCTGATATGTGCTACAAGCCAGGCTCTTTGTATCATTGATTACTTGACACAAGAAGTAGAAGTTTTGCATATAAGAGATTTTGACTTAGACTCCTTGATTACAGCACATTTTTGCCAAATTGACGGGGATTCAGTGTTTTGTTTAGCAGTGCCAATGTTTGACCAGAAAATAATTTCTATGGACATTGCTTTTAACACAAAAAATGATGGGTATCAAGAGGATGTCATTACTATTTTACCAAAATCTCCCATAACTGATGGTTCGATTTTAAAAAAAGAACTTGTACCAGTAAACAGCACACAAAAACCTAAAAATTCCAAACAAAGTTCCGTCACATTCCATACCAAAATAAAAAGTTCAGGATACAACAAAAAACCTCAATGTCAACAAATGTTCAAGCCAAATACATCATTCAGTGCAAAATCCAGAAAAACGCCCAAATCAGTGACAAGGCCTCATGTCACACATGACATTCCCTGCTGTGTGACCGATTGGTCTATTCCACTCAAAGAACCAAAGTGTGTTTCGATTGGAACCTGCAATATCAACCATATATCTTTATCTGAATGTAACCAATATCTCGCATGCTCATTTCCTGATAACTCAGCTACATTACTGAATCGTAAAACTAAGAATCATCTATCAACTCTATGCGGACATAATGGACCTATTCTGGGAAGTTATTGGAATCATTCTTCTACATTCTTATTAACTTATTCAGCTGATTGTTCAGCAAGAATGTGGAAAACTGACCAACCAGGAAACTCAGTTCTTGATCTTTCATTAATAAATGGAAATTTGAGTAAAAAGGTGGACAAAATCCCAAAAATTGTCACACAGGCACAGTTTTATTATGTGGATAAGTTTATTATCCTAACTTTCGGTAATTCAATTGGTCTTTACTCTTACTATATTGATGAAAGTCCTAAATCAGATGTGAAACGATATCTGGAGAGAAACAAATATAAACTTGTGAAGCTTTTCACTGATTCTGACTGTCAATCTATCACATGCTCGACTGCACCAAATAATATCTATTCATATGTGGTATTAACATGTGGATCTGATAAAACTGTTCAAATTTATGACATGAATACAAGTTCATCGATAGCTTGTTTGAAAAATGTACATACCAGACCTGTGAGCCAAATAGTTCTAAATACAGGGTCATCATTTATCCAGCCAGAAAACTATAACCTATTTACAACATCAGCTCCCACTGATGGCATTAAATTATGGGATATTCGATCAATGAAATGTGTAATGAAGTATCATTCCCATTCTTCAACTAGCATTTGTCCATTCGATGTTAGTCCTTGTGGAAAGTTTATTGTAACGTCAGGCGATGACGATTGTATATATATTTATGATACAAGAAGCACGTTGCTACAAGTCACTTCTAAGCAAAAAGACAAAATTACCTCAGTTTCCTTTTCGAAAAATGGGAAATCTATAATGGCTGGATTAAGAAATGCAAATTTGGTAACTTTTGACACAATTTGTTGATTGAATTGGAGCGCTAACACATGGAATAAAATCAACTGGATTCATTATCTTGAAATGATAAATTTTTGCTCTCCTGAGAAAATTGCAATAATAATTTTAGATTTCATAATCAATTACTTCAATCGGCTGAATTTGTGTAATATTACCATGTCCATGAACATTCGTTCTTTCGCGTTTTAACTGTAGTATTCATTTTTGCGCACATCCCAGCTTAAGAACCTTTGAAAATTGTTGTTTTTTAAAATAATTATGTCTATCTTCTCTTTGTTACTGCACGGTGGTGAAATAAATACTACTTAAATGCAGTGTTGTACTATTGTACATTTACAGTGCCGTACTTGCGTTTAATTTACTCCTGACCTACACTGATGCTCTGGTTGCGGATGCATGGGAGGGTAACTCTGGCCATCCGACTGTAACATAGCGATAGAAAGGGCCCAGCCAACCCAAAAGGGGGGGGGGGTGTATTTTTAAACCACGCTTGCACATTTTGTTCCGAAAAAAGTTCAGATTAAAGGCAGCTACTGGTATCTTAAAGAAGCTCTCCACAGATTTCGTTTAACTCTGTTAAGTGTTGTTACGTTTAGAGAGAGGATTGGAAAGAAGCCAAAAAACTTCGGGTGACCAGTGAATCGCTCACGAACAGAGCAAAATAGTGTTGAAAAGGACACTCGACTTTGTATCTTCTATTATTCTATTATTTGAAACTTTCCAGTTCGGCACTGCCTACCCAATTTTTTCCTTTTTTTTTTGTAATTTTTCAAGGAAATATCGTTTTGACTTTGAGCAAATGCCTTTATTGCCGGAAATTCTCCAGTCATTTTTTGATAAGTCTGTTGCTGATAATCGGTCAACAAGAGTTTTTATACAACATAGGATGACCCCCCCCCCCCCCCCCCCCCCCAAAGGTAACTCAATGCCTGCACATAAATAATCACGATGGCAAAAATATCAGAAATTATAGCGTAACATTCCTTATTCAATAAAAATATGCATTTATTCATGGAAATTTTTATTAAGTGCATTTGTTTATACTGTATACTATATATCATATAAATTTTAGACGCGAGTTAATGATATATATATATCAATAAAAAAACAATTTTTCAATTAAATTCCACAGCAGTATTAGAGAACGACTTCCAACTCTAACATTATTCTTTCACACATAGACTCAAACTCGTGAAACAGTTATTTACAAAATCATCAATTAGAACAGCCATGCTTGCCATACTCAAAATGCATGACTTTAGGAAAAACTTGAAATAGTTGAAAAAAAATTTGACAAAACAGTCGTATAAACTAAAGTATTAACGTTATAAAAAAATTCACTACAGTAAATAACAAGTTGAAAAAGCGATGTAATATAGTAACAAAAGACAAGAATAGAATGCTCTGAAAAAACGTTCGAATGAATAACAGACACATAAGAGCACTTCTTAGCATTATACCAAAACAAGCGATTGCATAGCAAAGAAAAATACGCGGCACTAATTTCGTTCTCGTGGTTTATGGTTCGTACATATACAATCATATAAACTCATAAGCCACACATCATTACAATTTTATACACGCGGGGAGGTATTTTCGAAAGTCTTTGTCATAAATCATTTTTTTAAATATTCCCGTTAAGAGAATAGACTGCTTGCTCGTATGAGGGTGGGGCTGCACTAGGTGGCCTATTATATTGAGCTGCCGATGGGGCAATATTTAATGAACTGGTTTGAAGAAAATTGTTGTTGTAGATGTCTCCTCGGACTGTAGCCCCAGTTCTTGCCGTAGTCCATTCAGGATTATATGGTGGAGGAGTTTCAGATGCCACAGGACCAGTGACAGTATTTATTGACGGTGCAATGTGGTTCCGAGTTCTCATTGCGTTACCTTTATATCGAAGGATATATCCAAAAATGCACAAAAGTGATCCCCCAGCAATCACGATATACCCGATGTAATCCGGTTCTATAAAACTACCTACAGCTATTGTGAAGCCGACGATAACGGTAAGTATTCCGAGTAGAATAAATCTTCCACCCCATATATCCAAAAATAAAGTTTTCTGCTCTGAAAAATTAAATTCACTGTTATAAAAACCAAAACATACATGTTAATTCAACTTTCATTTATTTGTATATATATATATATATATATATATATATAGTTTCACTTCGTTTCTCTTTTGCTGTAATATAACAGTGAAACAGGCATTTGCTGAATTTGGGTAGTTACCAGCGTGTTTTGGTAGAAGTACAAACAAACAATTTCAATTAAAAGTGATTACAACAGAAATTTCTGGCAGTTCCAAACTTGAATGAAACTTATACTTTATATGACATTATAAAAAAAACTAAACATACCTGGTGTTTGGCACTGGAAAGATATTCTAATTCGATGAAGAATTCTACTTCGTCGTGAACGACGTACAGCCCTGTGATAACCATGGAGGAACGTAATATATCATGAGATAAGTAAGATTGACGAAAAAGTTCTATCGAACTTTGTCAGACGTTATAATTGTTTTAGCTTAGCTCTCAGTAAAAAAAAAGTTAATCTCTTATGCTATACAAATTTATCAGTAATTCCGCATTACTTACATGGTACGTCTTCTCTTATTGAGCACTGTGTGTGACTCGTTGAAATACGATAACAGTATTGAAGGCCTACGCTAAGCGTTCTATGTTTGTTTTGTTCAATCGGTGACAACGATAGGTCCAACAAAAGAACCCAGACAAAAAGTTTGCCTTCGCCCGATACTATAATAGATTTGTTCATTTTTAAAAAGATTATGATATTCAAAGATCGCCTGGACTAGTCACAATTTACCGCCCGTTTCAAAATAGAACCATAAAGCGATCAGAATAAATACATTCCAGGACTTGATCAAAGTTTTGTCATTGAAGTTCATTACAAAAATCAAGCGCAGGGAGAAAGAAGAGCACGAGCCATGATTACGTTGACGTTGCAATTTTCGAGAATTTGATTATCACACCATTATTTATATAATAATTGAGTTAAATATATAGCATATACTTGGCTAAGCGTGAAAATTCTAGACTTGTATAGTACAAATACTTAAGCGCAAAGTGCACGCGTTCTAAAGACTATTTTGCACTAGAAAATACGTAATTAAATGTAATTATTTTAACCTTATACACGTATTAAACGAGATCACTTTTTGAACGCTCGTTATAATCGATTTCCGATTCATTTCATTTTAATCCGATGCCAAACAAAACAATAGATTCTGATGAAATTGAACTCCGTTATATTAAAAGTAAAGAAACTGCTGCATAATCGATTTTTAGGATTCCCAGCGGAAACTTTTGAATGCCTCTAAATAAGGAGGACAGTGTTGATAACGATTCATTGGTATAAACTCAGGATGCTGATATGCGGGTGGTAAGGTCGTATTTGATGTTTAGCGCTATTAACTTTCTAATGCGATGAGCAATTATTATGTTTTTGTTCTATCAACTTGGGCGTAAACATTTATTGTCTTGAAAAATATTCAGAAAGAGATAAAGCCGTTTGTCTCAGATTACACATTAGTTATATATATTTGTATGTGTCGAATTTATGTTGGGAAATCCTCCGAATAATATCATCTTGATATCAATAGATTATTAGCGATAGCATTGTTTTATTAACAAGAAAAACGAACATTTGTAAAGATAATAATGGTGTAAAAGAACGGCGTGACAGAAGGAAAAAGCACAGTATGCTGCCAGCATTTCATTTTAGGAAGGGGATGGGATGGATGTTCCCAAATTTAGGGAGGTGTGGACATTTTACTATTAGCGATAAAACTGTCACCCTTCTAAATTAGGGGAGGGGGTGGAATTTTAGTGGGGGTGTAGGGAAATCACTGTGACAGTGTTAATAAAACATCTATTAAGAAAGTGAATAATGCATGCGTCTATTTTATCATTCGTTCATTACAGAAGTTCAAATTTGGCAAATTTCCACTGTGAGAACGTTTTTATAGCAACTTTATTTTTTAAGGTGGCTTTGTCAACCAACCATCAAAAGGTTTCATAGATAGAGACAATTATAGACTCCAGAGGTCATCCATGCCACAACAATGTCTTCATCGCGCGCAACCAATGCCCTTTGTTTAGGGATGGGAATGGTTAACCGGTTAACCGATTTCAGATGGTTAACGGTTACGATTTATTTCAACCGTTAACTGACATCTCAGGTACAAATCATCTTCATACCGTACAATTTCTTCAAAAATGATTACGTCATCGCAAATTTATCTCTTGTGGTATTTAATTCAAAAGAATATTACTAACTGTGTGGGTAAGGACTCAATAAATGTGAAAAATAATGGAAGTACCAAGATTGCTGATTATGGAAATTTGACAATGATGAATTCAGAATCAGTTTTCGGTCGATTTCGAAATATATCGATTTCATTGCAAAATCGGATATTCAATGTCATACAACAAGTGCGCAGTTGATGCCGTTTTTCTTTATGATATATATCTCGAAGTAAAATTTGCACATCGAACACTGATCATTTGTCACATAAATGACGTTTAACAACGGATTCAGGTTTTCTAAAATACTTCAACACGCCCGAACCCCGCTGCCTATCTCTTGAAGCAGAGCAATCATGAAACTATCTCGATTCGGGAATAATTTTAATAAGCGATACCGGGATAAGAACACGCGAAATTGCTTTATAAGCATTGTGACGTAACGAGCTGAAATTATAAATTATTACGTTCAACGTCATGCGGCGGTTAACCGGTTAATTTTACCCGGTTAACGGTTAAAGTGTTTTCCCTGAAATTCCCAGCCCTACGGCTTTGTTATCTCACATTTTGAATATACTGTATTTTGAATCCGATTTTCTCCATGATAAAATTCGGATGATTTAAGCGAATTGCTAAATTTGTCTGCAGCATTATTGGATGGCTGAATTTCATCGTATTTTTAACCAATGAGAGAATAAAGTCAAAAACTATATAAGTGTTCCTTTGATCAAAATAAAACAGCACATTTGTTTGCATTATCTATATAAAAGCCCTCTAGTGACTTCCTCCGTCTGTGAATATTGAAATTTGCAATATATATAACGGTCAATTTTTTGTTGACTTAAGCAATTTATTTTCTCAATAACTACAGCCCATCAACAACAACAATTTGGCAAAGCGAAATGCCTGATGCAAATCAGCAGCTTGCCAGACAAATCTGCAGCGCAGTTACGAAATGTTCGTGGAAACTCTGAAAATCGCGATTGTCGAATAATCATATTTCCGCAACCATAACGTTCACGAATTTCCTCAATATTTTAATAGAAATCATGCGCAAATAAATATTACTTTATTATAAATATATATTAATGGTATTGACTGAAAATTTTATTACAAATATATAAATAATAGTTTGCTTCCGAAAACTCAATTAATTTTAATTCAACAATGGAAAATAACGACAATGAGAGAACGGATTATGACAAGCAGATTTACCTCATGTACAACAGAGATATGATTCCAGTATATAATACACCTGTCAGGAATTGTAGCGCATCTTCAGAAAGAACAAATCAAGCCTCAAATTGTCCTTGTGAGTTATTGGTGATATATTTGAATTGACTATTTTGATTCTAGTATGATAGTCAATTGTATACCGTGTATCAGGGGCGGACACTTTCCATAATTTTGGGGGGGCGAACTTGGATCGCCTACCGAAAAACACCGCGCCGTGTATCGTCACGTAACAATAACCTGTCGATGTCATTCTCTAAGTATTAGCATGTCATTTTGTTACTCATATATCGATTACCTAGGCTGCTTTTGCTCGGACACGGAACTTGCGCGTCACTGAACCAATTTCTTGAATTCCGCGAGAATTAGCCCACGGCTCTTGCTAACAAACAGAATATAACAAATTTGAGGAGTCGTATTAGGTTATTGTTTCAATTCCTAGTTCTGCATAAAGCGCACTAACGCCGTTTCGTAAAATTAGAAATGCAAAACAAGGTAACAAGCTATTGTGCGAATTTTTTTCCTAAATTTTTCCAAGGAATTATCATTTGACTAGTAGAATTGCCATTATTGCCGATTTATTAAATCATCATTTGAACTCGACATAACATTCAGGATTCACGCAATGACTTTGCAGGGTTTTTATTTATAATTTAATACGAAAATAAACAGGCACAAGTTCAGGCGCGCAGCCAGGATTTTAAAAAAAAGGCGGGGTCAAAGTCGGAACTTCCCATTGCCGTCTGCAACAAGCACCGCGATTACGCGCTCGTTAAAAGAGCCGCTTATTTAAGCGTATAATGATTTTTCTGTCAATTCATGACAGCCACGAGATTCTAAAATGTCCGCGGAATAGTCGCCGCGATTACGCCACTTGTTAAAAGAGCCGACTTTATCAACGAAAACTGATTTTTCACTTGTGCAAAGTAATCAATCGAAGACCGATACGGGCATATTCAAAATGTCTTGATTTATTAATTTAATTGTCTTCAATTTAAACTGCGGTTGAGTCGACAAAACAAGAGCCACTCTAAAACACGACGGCAATCCGCGGACATAAAAATGTGTGGTAAACTGCCCGTTTATATATTGTTTTGATCCGTATTTTTGCTATTTTGCGCATTCGATAAATTTGAGATGTACTTGTCACACTGGCTCCGCTCAATCGCAATGTTGTCACTCCGATTATTTTCAAAGATAGAACCTTTCGAAAAATCCGTAAATTTTCTGTCAGTTCTCACGTAGTAAAAGTTATTTCAGTACAATAAAAATACATAAATAAATACAAAAAGTGATCGAGTATACTTTAATTATCTTATATATCATCACAAATCGGGGAAAAGTCGCGTTCTCAGCTTTGTTTAATGTTAACACGAAAATTTTCGACGTCAATTTAAAAGTAATGGATAAAAAGGCAAATCCCGCTCACAATTGACCGTGTTTCGATTTTAATGACGAAATGTTTTTAAAGGTCAAGCAAACATAACTTGTGCCGTAGGCACACGAAATTTTGCGATTTTCGATGCCTAGAAAAGCGTTTTTAGACTGTCGCGGGCCTCAACAAATCTTATATTGTTTACAGTTTTATTTTTAGTATTTTATATTTCCGCTTTTCAACTTTTCGACATAGTAAATGCTTTGATCTTTGCCCGCAAATTATGCTGGGCCTTGCACGAAATCCATAACGTGAAAAGATACGTCCAGCGGTGAAGATTGTTTATAACAACTTTAGATCTAGTTAATTTTTTAGCGATAATAATTAATTGTTGTAATGAAACACAGTTTGCCTCTTTCACTTCTCTCGCAAGTGCCAACAATAACACTATTGAAAGATTTTGACAATGAGAAAATCATGTTAAATTGTACAAAAATGAATTAGTTGTGCAAAACCGTGGCGCGTGATCGGCGGTGCGTTTGAAGACGGAGTATTACCCGTGCGGGCGCGCATGTTTCACAAAATTGTGAGGTGCTCCGAAGGCGATCTGGTCCAAATTATTGTAAAAAAACATTTATAATATCGGTAACTATTAACCGTTTAATTGCGCTTGACTATCGCACTTTTCGGAAATGATAATTTTGTAAGGCGGAAACAACATGTATTAAATTTTTTTTTGCGAAATTATTGGGGGGCGACCGCCCCCCCTTGCCCCCCCCCCCCCCCCCCCCCCCGGGTGTCCGCCCCTGCGTGTATTGTAATTTGTAATCCAATATAAATTCAGTTTTGGGCAGTCAGGGTATACTCCGAAATTTTATTTTTTAAATATTGACATACTGTATAATGGTATTTTAATAGGAAAGTTATCCAAGAATGGCCTGTAGGTTATAGTTTACTATACGAATAAAAAGCTATTGACTTTTCGATGACAGAGATGTTGAAATTGGACGCAGTTTTAGCATTATCACCATTACGTGTTTGACAATATTGATCCAATCATTTATTCGACTTTTATCTATAAAAAATGAAATTCTAATTTTGTTCAGCGTGTTGCATAAAACTTGGATGGCAATGGAAAATGAACTTATCTCCTCGTTGCTGTCAACGACTCATCTGTATCTTATCATGTACGGCAATTATCGTCGCGGGAGTTGTTGTGATACTAGCAGGACGATATACTGAAGCAGCGGACGAGTTTTTAGCTGTTGGTTCTAACTTTATATTTTTCGGATGTGTACTGTCGTGTGTTTATGCATGTACAAGATGCAACAACTACGCAAGTAACGAAAACGAGAATGACGAGGCGGTGATCGTATCAGTGTGATATTTTCGCTGTGGATACAAAGTTAATTGGAAAGACTTGTTGCAAAAATAAATTCATATTACCTCACCTTGAACATCAGAATCATGACATATCAAATATGATGAACACTTATGATCAATACCTTTTATCTTCGAATATCTGCTATTTTGATCTGTCTGTCATAAATATGTGCCAGTAATAATGGGTTCCATTACATTTGAACCCACGTACATTTGAACCCACGACAATTGCACCTGCATGCCATTGCACCTATGGAAATTTTTTTGGTTTTACGGATATTTGTACCCATAATAACCTAACCCATAGGTTTTAGCACCCGCATATTGATTGAACCCGCGGATATACACATGGGTTCAAATGTACATGGGTTCAAATGTACGGTCACCGTTATAATGTACACCAGGGTGGTCCAAGGTTGCGAGGTTGAAGGCCCGCAAAAACTTTTGAGGAGGTCTCGCGGCCGCAGTCAGAGAAAACCCCGAAGGGATTAAAACATCGCGAGTTTACTTACTATAAATATATTTAAGAATGCGAGTTTATCGTTTCAATCAGTTTTTCAGGGAAACTTTAGAAAGCCTTTAGGTATTTTGAAATTGCTTCCCGAGAAATATCGTGGGATTTTCGGTATCTTTTCTCTTGTTCGGTTTTGTAATGTCGCTTAAAATTATATTATTCACGACGGATATTACTTGAAAACACACCAGACACTGTGTGTTGTGGGTAAGCAAATACGCTTCTTTTCAGTTTACTTCGGTCACATTTTTTCTACACTCATTGTATGATGAATTGTTATATTTGAAAACATTTATTACTTGTAGCGTGAGCAGGCTTATAGTGCTACCGTCAAAAAACAAACCAAGTCCGTTCAATTTGAGGACCTCGGACCCAGATATAAAAAAAAAAAACTGTATCGTACGGCGCTAAGTCAGCTCAGAGGAATGTCACTGCTGTCACATGACCGATGCTTAAAAATAGAGTGGAGTTTTGACTAAAATAAAGGCACAAAACGTCTGTTCAACGGAGGAGTTACTTGACGCGAGCTTATTTCACGGGCTTGGTAGGGTCTTCACGAGACAATTCATTCTCCTTTTACCGATCACAGGACGGCATTCCCATATAGCAGTCGGTGGTTCTCAACTTTTTACTGATTGCGTACGCGTACCACTTTGTGTTTTTTACTCTGGTCGCGTACCACATACTAAACTCCCTTCTGGGGTTGGGACCAATGGCAAAAGAAACGCGCTATGAGAGCATTTAATATGACACTACATCCATTTTAGACTTCCGTGCAAAGTTTCAACGTATCAATTTTATGTAGTAATAACGTATTAATTGCGTGCGAAATTACGAGATCATTTGCGTCGTCTGCCTTCAAAGCTAAAAGGCTTTAATCATCGTTTCGTTTTAGGTGGAAGTATCGGTCGAGGGCGATCTAAAGACAAGAACTGGTAGCGCTATAAACCAGTTCAGCGAATACAAACGGTATAGAAGATAAAGCGTTGTCGCCATATTTTAGCCAACTCAAAAGTTAATTGTTACAATTATTCAAAGTTGCTCGCGTACCACTCAAAAAGCTTCCGCGTACCACTAGTGGTTGAGAACCACTGCCATACAGGCACCGTCTTGACGTTTATATATACAGCAATGAAATTACGTGATTTTAACAAACATCAATCCCGACATATGGATTAGGAAAAGGACTATTCTCAGTTGGAAGAGTTTAAAAATAAATCAAAATTGTTCTGCTAACAAATACAAATATCTTCAAAAGGTTTAGTAGTGTAAGCTAAAAATTGTTTTGCGGGCCGCACGGAATGTGTCGGCGGGCCGTAGTTTGAACCACCCTGATGTACGCTGTACAGTATTGAAAAACTGCTGAACAGTTAGAATCATAGGACAGCATTTGCACTAAGTTATGCCAAGTACAGTCATCAGTATCATACACAAGGTCAAACTTTAAATAAAAACATTCACGGATTTACTGTAAATGCCAAAAAGCAGAATGAAAACGACAAAGAATTAGTTTTAGTTGTGTAGCTAGAATTATATTTTCGGGAGATATACAAGTAGAAAGGCTTCGCACCTTTTTACACTCGCCAGTCACCAGACTCACTACATGTGTTGTATGAACAGTAAACCCGTAACGTTACTTTCTTATTTATTCGGTGGTTTTCGTGGCCACGTATTTTTTATTCAATTTTATATGAATGTGATAACTAGAGTGTATCGGTATCGTCCATTACAGTTTACCTTTTTTATTTCATTAAAACTTTATGTATTCAATATCGATTGCAATTAACTGCATCATTAATTTCTTAATTAATTTCATTCGCTGTTTTATATATATTGATTTTTATTTCCGAAGATGTTTTGGCTTCTTGTCGGTGGCTATTCATAGGGACTTCAAAATTTTTGAGTCGCAGGAACCTTGTTTCGACGCCGGATGCCGAGCAAAGCTGATAATTAGTATTCGAACAAAGGAAATGATCCAGACGGTGGAAAGAGCGCCAGAAATCTGTATTGCGGACGAAGAATCATGCAGAATCAAGAATCTGCGGGCAGAACTCAATTTTGCGTCTGTGAACCAGGAAAATGAATTTATAGGTAATACAGGTAAAATATCTATGACAACCCACTCATCGCGTGCATGCTTGCGATGCTTCACGCAAGCTAAATTGAGAGAAGAAGATTCCAGGCACTTTCGATCCCATTGTTATTTTAGGTTGTTTGAGTACTATTAATTAAAAGCGTTTTTTTGGTGAGAAGTTTCGATTTATTTAGCGGAACCGCTGAAATTTGATGTCCCACATTCACCTTCTCCGTTGAACAATATCCTCTAACAGTTTAACTAGTAGATTCAACAAATACAAAAATAATGTTTTAAAAGTACATATATATATATATTAATTGTTGCAGATTTGCCACAGGGAGACAACGAAGGTTTCAGAAAACGACTTTATCAATCATGTGCACTATTTGTTTTCGTTGGCAGTTTTATTTGCCTTCTGAACGGAATCGCAATGGTTGTGATAGGTACCTCTCCGGAAAAGTCCGACACATATACACCTGGGTTATTTTTTCTTGTATCTGGTTGCATTTTGTTCCTAATCGCCGCAGGATTATGCTTCAAGTCCATGAAAATGATGCTATCCACTGAAAAAATTTCTTCAATTGATCACGAAGCAGACAACTCGAATACGAACAGATTCGAAATTCCCGGAGAAAGTTATGGCCTATTTTTTTACGAAGACGACGAATATGAGGAAAATCTGTATTCATCTATCTATGACATTGATCACGTATAATGGGAGATATTTTGGAATATGGAGCTGTTATGAATGGGAGGGTTTCGGACAAAATTATGCGAAAAAGCAGGACTTCTCCTACACACAATCTTCAGTTCTGGCCCTTAGTCTCTTTCCAGATAAAAATTTTATTTAATAAATTTTCAATGCAAGGTTTCACGAGCATTGATTCCGTTTACAGGGACGTAGCGATCGAGATCACCCCGTCTTTACTATGTTTGTTCGTTAACAATGACTCCTATTCTCAGCATTTTATAATACTTATTGATGCCGACTTATTGACGTTATTCCGATTACCATGCTTCATTTTACATTAAATCATTTCGCGGCCTAAATGTTGTAACATTATTTGCAACAAATTTAGATCAAATATTATATATTTGCGCATAATTTAAATACCTTACTTATATGATATGGCTTTTCCGAAAATACAAAGTTATATCGCAAAAAAATGCATATTGTGACATTTATTTTGCACTCACGAAAAAATTAACTTAATTTTCTAACTCAAGTCGATGATCCTATCGGCCAAGATTGACACAAATTTGGTCGAGTGTCGGAGGTTTTCAAGTTTCAAAATAAGTTGCCGCGTTTGGTAAAGCCAGTTAGTTAATCATATTTGGCCGAAATATTGCGAGGCATTGTGGAAAATATATTGAGCAAGGAAAAGTCCGGACTGATATAAAACCGGTAACAGAACATCAAGGTTTTGTAATTGAAAATGGTTCTCGCACAGAATAAACACACTGGCTCATACTTGATATTTGATAGCAGTTAAATTGAGAATATTGAACTGTTAAAAACAAAAAAACGATCGTCGAAATTCTTAAATCTCGTTGCCTTGGTTAAATATAATCCAATGATCAGGACATTTTCAATTAAATACTGCATAAAGATATTTATACATTAAACATTTAGGCTACAATTTAGCTTTTTTTTTAATTTTAATCATGCATTGTGGTGGAGAAATCCCACTATTTAAATACGGGTAACTATAAAAATAGAATAGGATTCTGGATTCGATTTAAGTATTCTAAAACAGTGGTTCCCAACCGCCGGTCCGCGGACCGTCAACGGTCTGCAAAGGATTTTTACCGGATCGCGGGAAATCCCGTCATATTGTTGTTTCTCTGCCGTCTCAATCGCTTTACCGATGCCGAAAAGACGAAGTTGCGTTGGTTCATTACGCAATTTCTCTTCCGTCGTCATATTGCTGATTTTTACCGGATCGCGGGATAACCCGTCATATTGTTGTTTCTCTGTCGTCTCAATCGCTTTACCGATGCCGAAAAGACGAAGTTGCGTTGGTTCATTGCGGAATTTCTCTTCCGTCGTCATATTGCTGTTTGACAAGCGCGACATTAATTATCACGGTGACGTATTGGCAAGATAGAGAAAAGTGAGAAAAACGGCTGAAATACCGAAGCTCTAGTCTAACTTCTTCTACTTTTGAAACTTTCACTTTTTACAATCGACGGAATTGACTGCTTTGGAGAGAGCTCATTTCAATCGCGAAAGCGCTCGACCAATAATTACGACTTTACGTAATTCGTAACTTCCCTTCCGTAACTCGAAATAATTCGGTAAATTACGTGCAAGCCTACTTGGCAATATTTCCCCCAAATAATATTCCTTCAACTCAGTGGCGGCGCGTGGTCATTTTGACAACCGGGGCAAGCTACTGCGGGACCAAGTCACCCCCATCTACGGGGACAGGATGAGCGCTGTAAGTTCTCCCATCATTTTATGAGTATAAAAACCATTCCATCGGTAACAAGCAATCGGCAAAAGCGACAATTTTTAACGATAAGAAAGTGTCTTTAAAACCGGTCCAAGTCAAGGGTTTAATAAATATAGACATAGTTTATTTTGAAACCTCTTTCAAAAGGAAAGGCAATATTTACCCAGATAAACCCAATATTTACCCGACCCCTGCTCTAACTTCTTCTACTTTTGAAACTTTCACTTTTTACAATCGACGGAATTGACTGCTTTGGAGAGAGCTCGTTTCAATCGCGAAAGCGCTCGACCAATAATTACGACTTTACGTAATTCGTAACTTCCCTTCCGTAACTCGAAATAATTCGGTAATTCCGTAAATCTGTAAATTACGTGCAAGCCTACTTGGCAATATTTCCCCCAAATATTATTCCTTCAACTCAGTGGCGGCGCGTGGTCATTTTGACAACCGGGGCAAGCTACTGCGGGACCAAGTCACCCCCATCTACGGGGACAGGATGAGCGCTGTAAGTTCTCCCATCATTTTATGAGTATAAAAACCATTCCATCGGTAACAACCAATCGGCAAAAGCGACAATTTTTAACGATAAGAAAGTGTCTTTAAAACCGGTCCAAGTCAAGGGATTAATAAATATAGACATAGTTTATTTTGAAACCTCTTTCAAAAGGAAAGGCAATATTTACCCAGATAAATACAATGACATATTAACAGAAACTTCGGGAAAGCAGACAAAACCTAAAATAAGGTTTAAAACGTTACTATGAAGAAAGGAAAGGTAATGCAAAGATAAGGACATGCGTCGCTCACTCATAGATATATATGCTGCTAGACTTCTACTGCTTGAACATGGTTCCATTACATTTGAACCCACGTACATTTGAACCCATGACAATTGCACCTGTATGTTATTGCACCTATGGAATTTTTTTTGTTTTTCGGATAGTTGAACCCATACTAACCCTAACCCATGGGTTTTAGCACCCGCATATAGATTAAACCCGTGGATATACACATGGGTTCAAATGTACGTGGGTTCAA
This sequence comes from Styela clava, assembly GCF_964204865.1. Lineage (NCBI taxonomy): Eukaryota > Metazoa > Chordata > Ascidiacea > Stolidobranchia > Styelidae > Styela > Styela clava. The sequence goes on along the minus strand of NC_135257.1, from coordinate 8,135,289 downwards.
ATGTACGGTCACCCTTGAACATATATGCAACACGCCGCGGTTTCTTGGAAGCAAAATGCTCAATAACGCGCTGATTAAAGTCATGCATCCCAGAAATAACGTCTCTGTGAATGGATAAAACAGCCAAGGAATTTAATCTATCTTGCTTCATTGTGTTTCTGAGATACGTTTTAATACGCTTCAGCGTGCTGAATGTTCGCTCTGCGTCGGCGGAAGAAATAGGCGTCGTCAAAATGATGTCCAGAAATTTTGCAGACGCCGCAAAGGTAGTTACTAGAGTGTTATCTATGAGGAACCCATAGAGCGCGCAAGTTGATGTGATGTTCAAAAAAGTTTGATTGGTGTATATACATCGCAATTCATTTTCCAATTTACCCACGTTTATCATGGGGTAAAATTTGGAGACCGTAGCCAACAAATGGATGGGAAATTGACGTGCAAATTTTGAAAAATTTTTGGGGTTCATCAAAGAGAACGCGGCAAGGTGTTCAGTGCGCAGACGATCGCCTATTTGATTCACCAGAATGTCACAGCATTCCTTTGCAGACAAAATCAAACGCTGCGTTGTTTGCCCGCGGCGTAAAGAAGCACTCCATGTGTCGTCGTATTTTATTGTTTCCCGGATACGAGATACAGCATCGCAGAAGTCTGAAATACACGACTGCACAGACGCTCCATCCATTAGCTTTGGCTGCAATGCGCCGTAAAATACATCCACGTGATAGAATATTGTGGAGAAAAAAGCGAGAAAAAATGAAAACTCACCATCTTCTAGCAGACGCTTTAGACCTGCCGCCTCCCTCACAGAGCGTTCGTCCCAAACCGGAGAGCTCTGAATGCCATTGAAACACTCAATGAGCTCAGACCTAATTTCGGACACGCCCTGCACCACGCGTGATTGGAAGTTCCAACGTGTTGGTGCACAAGCTGGGAGGCGGCGGCTACATATCTGGCGAAGGAGGTCAGAGCGCTTCGGCGAAACGGAAAAAAATGAAGAAAACCCCGAAACATTTGCAAAAAATATACGGACGAGAGGGGTATCAAGACACATATTTTTAATAACGAGGTTAAATTGGTGTGCATAACAATGTAAAAAATGCGCATGAGGAAAATCTTCTTTTATATAAACTTGAACACCATGTTTCGACCCACTCATAACTGCCGCGCCGTCATAAGTTTGAGCTATCAATTTTGACTTCGCGTTGTAAGGCTGTAACACTTCTTTCAGTACAGCCGATATCCCGCAAGCCGTGCGATCAGAACTCAGAACTCAGAACTCAGAAGTTTTATTTCGTCGTGCATGAAATATTGTACGCAATTAAACAATTATAATGATAATACAAAAATCAATTGAAGACTGAAGTATACATGCATACAATATATCGCAATTGACGCGGAGCCGCGAAAGACTGCAAAAGTCATCGTGTCAACGACACCGTGTTGATTTATTGATGAACAGATGACATTGAATAAATGTAAAAAAAAAAAAAAAAAAATAAAAAAAAAAAAAAAAAATAAAAATAAAAAAAATATGAATTGGATGATATCATCATGACTTGCTGAGCGAATTTAATTCAGGAAATAAAAAGTAAATATGATGCAAGTCAATCGGGAAAGAGTGACTGATTAAGTCAGTTTTGCTTTATAATGTCATGCTCGGGTGAGCGTAAAAACAACAGAGAAATTTCATGACTAACATGACGCCGTATAGCGTAGTTACTAGTTAGCAACCAGAAAAGGGGAGAATTCGTTATATGAGTTAAAGAGACATCAATAATATTTAAATTTGACAAGTGAAATGATTATATCGACAGAGGAAGTAAGCAACACTACATAATGTGAGATGAAAAGGCATGTATGATAAGATAATAATATTAAAAATATTCAATAATATGCCTTTAGATTAACGTACTTACAGCTGTACAGACTTATGCATTCATGTAATGGCAGAGCCACATGCCCAAGTCTGTAAGTGTAAAGTGTTATCATTATTATTGATTTAGTGCTTTCAGAGGTTCATAAAATTTAAGATTATACATCAATAGATATGAGAATTGATACTGCAGTATTGGCAATGCTAGTAGCATTGCAGCTTTGTTGAAATATTACATAGAGCACATGAAGACAACATACTGACATATATATTTTATGATTTCGAAGAAAGGGGTAAACTTGACAACAAGCCTAAATGGTATAACAACTGGGAAATTACTGACATATATAAGCATCAAGGTGAAGATTTTTCAACATTTGTTTAAATAAGTTATAATTTTTGGAACGAATTGAATTGGGCAGTGTGTTCCATAGTTTCACACCGATGCATTTGATACTGTTTTGTGTATGACTTGTAGAGTAACGAGAAACATAATATGAGCTATTAGCAGAAGATCGAGTTGCATATGAGTGGATACTGCTTTGCTTAACAAAATATTTAGTGAATGCAACAGGCAATTTATTATTGTGATGCTGGTGCATGATTTTCAGTATCTCAATTTTATATATATCTGCCATTTTGACTATTTTCATGTTATAATAGTGGGGGTCTAGTTTCGACCTATATCCAGCGTTAGTAATAGCACGGATAGCCCTATTTTGCATAATTTCTACTCGATGCAATGAGGTTCTGTTAGCTGATCCCCATGCTATAATACCGTATTGCAAATGTGACTGAACCAATGAATGGTAGACCATGCGTAATGTTGACGCTGATGTATATCGTCTAAGTCTATACATCATTCCTACTGATTTGGATAATTTAATTGCAATGTTAGATATTTGAATATCCCATTGCATTTTATTGTCAATGAAGATGCCTAGATATTTATAGGAATTGACAGTTTCAAGAACAGAGCCCCCTATCTCAATTTTCAAATCATGTGGGGGTTTGTTTTTAATTGGTGATATCAGCATGGTTTTCGATTTATCTACATTTAGAGTTAGTTTGTTGAGTTTTATCCAATTTGCAACTTTTTCAATTTCAGCGTTCGCTCTTGATTGGAGTACTTCAGGGGATTTATCACTATCAAGCAGATTTGTATCGTCCGCGAACAATTTCGAAAATAATGTGGTGCTTCGAGCAAGATCGTTGATGAATATTAAAAATAAAGTCGGTCCCAAGCACGATCCCTGTGGGACTCCGTGGGTCACAGGTAAGGTGGGTGAACAATAAAAACCCATTTGTACATATTGTGATCTGTTGGTCAAGTAATCGGCAAAAAGTTTGTTAGCCACACCTCTAATACCGTAGTGCCACAGTTTATGTATTAAAATTTGGTGATTAACAGTATCGAAGGCTTTTTTAAGATCTAAGAAGGTTGCACTGACATATTCTTTGTTTTCTAGTTTATCATAGATGTGAGATATTGTGTCAAGAATCGCATGTGAAGTAGAATGTTCGCTTTGAAAACCAAATTGTGATTTATTCAGTATCTCGTGCTTTCTGAGAAAGTTCATTAGTCGTTTATGTATCAAGCGTTCGAATACCTTGTCTAAGGCAGAAAGAATCGAAATAGGCCTATAATTTGACACTTGTTTTGTATTGCCAGACTTGAAGATTGGAACTACTCTCGCGATTTTCAATGAAGATGGAAATATTCCCAACTGAAGTGAACTATTGAAAAACTTTGTCAGACATGGAGCTATGATATCAGCAACATACTTGAGAAAGCGGCTCTGGATGTTGTCAGCCCCAACTGCCTTACCATCCTTAAGACTTATGATTTCAGCTGTTAATTCATTCACTGTTGTGGGATTCAGAAATATGGAATTGCTTATCCGCTTGTCAAGATACTTTCTAAACCCCTCCATGTCATTGGGGAATTGTTTAGAAAGATTAGATCCGACAGTGGAAAAGTACTGATTGAATTCTTGTGCAATTGAATGACTATCATTAATAATACTGCCATTTTCCAGATGAATTTCGTCAATATTATGCCTTAACTTGTTTTTAGAGGATGCAATTTGATTCACAATTCGCCATGTAGACTTGGGGTTTCCCTTGTTTTCAGCAATCATATTCTGGTAATACATTTGTTTCGCCATATCAATGGTATGTGTGAGTAAATTGCGATACTTTTTGAAATATGAGCACTGGGAACTATTGCCCTTTAGGAAGTGGGATTTATACATTTTATGTCTTGAACGAATACTATTGAGTATTCCTTTCGATATCCATGGTTTAAGTTTAATCTTTTTTTCGCGGCGTGACAATTGTTTAAACGGAGCATGGCGGTCAATTAGATGAACAATAGAATTTGTAAATTCTTCAAAATGACTATTAAAATTATGGGCATTCAAGTTAAATGCAGCAAAGTGATTATTAATTATATCTTGCATGTCTGACCGAAACGCGTCAATCGAAAATGTAGACATATCCCTTCTAAAAATAACATCATTTCTGATTAATGGTTTGATGCCATTAAGACTACACATTATTGGGAAATGATCAGTAATATCTGATAATATAACATGAGAATCCAGTTTTATATGAGTCATGTTTGTATATAAATGATCAATTAGTGTAGCCGAATTTTGTGTGACCCTGGTAGGTCTTGTAATAATAGAAAAGGTGTTATGAGCAACAAACATATTGGTATAATTGGCAATTTGGGTACTATATTTTGCTGCAAGTAGATTGATGTTAAAATCTCCCACGATCATAAAAGGATTTTTTGTTAATTTTGTAAGGCAGTTCTCAAATATGCTGGTAAAAGTAGAAATATCGTTTTTTGGATGTTTATATATAATACCAATCCTCAAATTAATGTTAATGCTTTGAAGGTTTATTTCAAGCCATAATTCTTCACAATTGGAGTAATTTAGATGATATTCAGTTGTCTCAGTAAATTTAATTTCATTTCTAATAAAAGCACCGACACCACCTGCTTTCGAAGCAGAAGGTGCGTGTATAAATCTATAGCCATCAATGCTTATATAGTCAGAATTATTGTTTAATTTTGTCTCACTTATAGCTATAATATGGGGTGAAGGGTTGAAATTAGACAAAAGTGCAGATAGCTGCCCAATATTCTTTCGAATTGAGCGAATATTTAAATGTATGATAGTTAAATCCGAATCAGTTCTAATATTTTTTATATCTGCCACTTCTAGGTTGCTGCAGTGGCAACCACTAATTTGATTTGGAGGTATAAGACTGTTGGCACCATTATCACAATGGTCTGAGAAATTATCATAATTATTCGACATTTACTTATATGGGAAATAAGTATTGGAATTGCAAGGAATAATTATCAATAGAATTATATAGAAAAAAAATGTATGTACATATAAATATATATAAAATACAGAAACCTACTTTATGAAAAGTAGATCCTCCTCCGTAATGATTGGGATGGTAGGAGTGTCTGAATTCTTTTTAATGAGCACTTTGCCATTGTTAGTCCACAGAAACTTATAGCCACAGGCTTGCTTCAGATCTCTAGCTTTGAAAAATAAATCTTTGTTCGTGTCGGTTAGATTTTCTACGACAAAGATTTTGGTGGATCTAGAAAAGCTCGGGAAAACTGTAGAAATGTCTAAGGACTTCAGTCTACGTCGATTCTTCAATATTTGGTTTCTTGTTTTTCTGTTTATAAAATTTGCAATTATTGGTGATGGCTTTTTCTTATTGTTTTTTGACATTCTATGGCAATTGGAGATGTCAAAGGATTTCAGAGGAACATTAATTTTCTCACATATCTTGGAGATTAGATTTTCACAGTTTTCCCCGTTCGAATAAGGAATATTGTGAAATTCCAGATTGGCCAGCCTGGAACGACGTTCTTGGTCCTGTTGTCTCTCAGTTAGTATATCTACTTCTTCCTCTAGCTCTTCCACAAGCTTTTCAAGTTCCATAACTCTTTTTTTTGTTTTGGTTGCAGTTTTGTTGAGTTCGATTTGGCTTGATCTCAACTCGTCGAATTTTTTCGACACGAAATCCTGGCTTATTTTGATTTCATGGATTTCGTTTTTGATTTCAGTAAAGGATGTTACTTCAGATCTTATCTCGTTTATTGACTCTTTCAATGATGTTATTGAATTCTCCAAATTTGGACTATTGGTGAAGGCCTGGTTTGCATCGAAAGATCTTTCAAGATGTTGCTGGATGATGGTAGGGATCTCGAGACGCAGTGTCTTTAAAACTGTACTTTCTAGTACAGACACCAGATTGGTAATGTCGTCAACTTTAATTGTGGAGGTCATTGACGCAGTCGAATGCATTTGTCGATCGGTTGGACTTTTGCGCTTAGGTGGAGCTGGAGGAGAACTGGATTTGTCTGGAGTGTCCATCTTTTCCCACTGCACAATTCAAGATATTCTTCAAAAAATTAGATGTGGATTACATCCATACAAAAGTTATAAAGATTATCAATATTAAGTTTTATAGTTATTCATATATCATCTTAATCAAATAGCGAATAATGCTACTGCATCACCGCTTAATTATACAGCGAATAATCAACGATTGGTACAAAGCTGTGAAATCTCTCGGTAGGTTCACCATCTTTCACAAACCGAAAAATCACAGCCAGTTGGGAAACGCACGTGATGTCAGTTGTCTCGTCAGACTGAATCGAAAGGAACTGGCAATTCTCAATTTCCAGAGCCAAATGTTGTAAATAAATTTTATACATTGAGTCGAGCAAATCATTTTGGATATCCTTAGATGTCCCTTTCGAAATAGTTGCGGCATCAAGATGATCTCTCAATACTGTATCTAGGGATGCGGTGTATTCCACCATATCCAAAAATACCCCTCTATTAGAAGAGCCAGCCCGTTCATCGTGCCCACGGAGGGACAGCTCGTGACAACCAATGAACTTCAAAACATCTATAAATCGACCGAGAACATGGCGGTTTTTCTCGACGTTTTAGTTGTGCCGACGAATAGAAACCGCGCGTCCTTCATCCAACTGTGCTGCAATAATAACATTTCCGAATGTTCGGTATTTTACTGCATTGTCCAGATGCTCCACAGAAGATTGATGATCCCTGGCACGCTCGGAAAGATTTTTAAGATCTCTAAAACCAAATTTACACCAACGTGAGTCACGGGCGGTAGCAAAAAGTAGGCAATAAAAACAAAAAAGTGCATTTTTGTCCTCGCTGTAACACAACCATTCGTGTTTTTTATACCAAGTTTCTGCGCAGAATGTACGCCGACGCTTTCCTCCGTCATGGGATTGTTCCAGTGAACAATTTTTTGGTTGATAAGGCCCAAGACGTTGTACCTCTAATTTTTGTTCCAGCGGCAGCTGCGAAAACGGAGTGCGAAGTAGTGCATCAACCTTATTCATTACGAGGTCTAAGGCTAAGAAATGCGAAGCCGGAAAGAAGTGAGGAGCTCAAAAGGAATGTGGAAAATCGAAAGCAAATGAACTAAAGGTCTCTAACTGATTCAAATAGCGAAACAAGCGACAAAAACGAAGGCGAGGAAACTATCAACTCTTCAAGCAACCAACGAACGAGAAGGAATGCGTGAATATGTCAACACGTTGTTGTAAGAAACGTCGGCATTGTGTCGTCATAATTTGGGGGCTAGCCCCGATGATTTAGTAAAAGAAACAGAAAACAAACGCGGCGAGTGGAAGATAAAAGAGAGAATACGATATACAATGAGCAACCGGGGCAAAATCGGCGTCGCCCCGTCGACGTTCGGCGAAGGCTTTGCGAGTGAAAAATGAACAATGTCGGGAGAATATGGCTAGTGTAGACAGTCTGTGCAACCGATATTGAGGTATTTTTCGAATATTTTTTATTATACCGAAAAAACAACCGGGGCATTGCCCCGGTTGGCCCTATTGACGCGCCGCCACTGCTTCAACTTCATGTCCTAACATCCTATTTTCTGGCTTGCTTGTATAAGGTTGAAGTCTTGTTTCCATGGCTAAATTAATTATCCATCTTAAGCATCCACCTTTACGTGGGAGAGTTCGAATGAAAGAAAAGCAGTACATAAACAAAACAGACACAAAATGAAGTCTTTTAATAACCACCTGATGCAACAAATAAGATTCTAAGACAACATGCTCCCTTGTAAGTTAGACTACCATATAAATAAACGCAGTACACACAAATTAAATTGGCAAATAAACACAACTTCAAAACAAAAATTCCACAATTTGGAGACATAAATGTGCATAGTTCGGCAAATCCAAAACACTTGGATGGATTAATTTTGCCATAAGTAACTTTGAGCAACTGTAATCTTGGGTACATGCATCTAGGCAGAACACCATAAGCTGGACTAAAAACTTGAAATCAAAAAGTCGCTCATATATACTTTATACAGAATATTCAAAATGGACAGTTTGGAAACGCCATTCTTTCTAGAAATTGTTCAATCAAAAATTATCTGAGTAGCGATTATCAAGAACTTCTTTGGACAAAAGTGTTTTCAAAATTAGGTTGGTCATTGAACTTACTATTAATTATATTATTTGAACTGTTTATTTAGGATATTGCACAGTACTACATGCTATACCACATACCAAAAAGTATATCTGTGTAACTGCAGCAGTGGGAAAAAATTTTAAAAGACAAAAAATGTTCTGAATATTATTAAATTCTGCACACAGTAATATGTAGACTTCATTCGAAATGCACGTCATGGTCGCAATTTTCAACTTATTAATGTATAGTGTGATAAAAATGCCCTTGATAAAACTACACACAATTTACTGAGATATCACTTTCGGAAGCATACCTTACTAAAAAGTATATCATCTATCAGAACACAATTTGATAAAATATCAAAATGAAACATTAAAACACAAAATATATTGGAGTACGCAGTCAAAATAGGCCACATCATGGACTTCCTGAAATCTTTTTTCATGATCAAGAGTAAATTACGAAGTACCGTCCATGTATAACACAGTTATTGGTTGCATGAATTTGTGGTCTAGCGCCAATTGGACCTGTGGTGTTAATGTCTTTAATGAATGCCTTCTATTGATAGTTCTTAATTGTAGCTAGCAGCAATTCTTAAATGATTAGAATTTTTCCTTTTTAGGCAAGTTCTTGTGTCCTCACTTGAACACCAATCAAAAAAACTCCCATAAAATATCTATGATTTCTTGATTTTTGAAAAAAATGGCTTGCATTTAGATATTAGTTTATTGAATTAGTAGTACACTTCCGTTTTCTATATTCTAAGTATTCTTTCTTAATCTATGATAAAAAAAAAGTTCTTTAGCACCACTATTCTTGAGCCTTTTTATCCTTTTCTTCTCTTTTCAGTCGTTGCAATCTTGCCATGAAGGATTGTGCAGTAGAATTTATGATTGATAATACAAAATATAAAATCATGATGATGACCAACTTTTCGAACACCCACTGCAACCAACTTTGAGACTGAAAAATAGTTAAAATAAATGAAAGAAAATCTATCCAAAAAGTTGAACAATTGGCATGGGAACCTAATAATTTGATGGATTTTTTACAACAAATGAACGAATAATAATAATTTTGTAATAATGTTTATGGTATATTATCTATTAGTTTACAAGCAAACAAACCCTCAAGTTTACTGAAAGGAACTGACATTCACATCAGGGTAACAATATAGTCTCTCTGTGGCAAATATCCCATAAACAACTAACAATACAACACATAGCAATGCCTAATTTTGATTTTTTGATGTCTTACAAATGTCATGTCCCACGCTTGTCCCATATTTAGCATTTGTCCCATTTTGTTACACTTGAACCTCTTCTCCTATTATCCAAATTTAAGGTAAATTATATTGTGAAGCAAATGGTTGGAGTAACAATATGAAGTTGGGATTCGTGCCATGTTTTGGGTTGGGAATTGGGATTGATATAATATTTTGGCACATGACATTTTTGAGATACCCATAGTTGGTACAAAATTGTTATTTGTATACTTTTTCAATCAAAATACTACCAAAGCAAAAAATGGATTCAGCCAAGCCCAATGAGAACGACTTGACAAAAGATTTAACAAAAATGCCACTTACAGATTCCACATGTGTACCAACAGGCCGATGTAAATTCGCTTTTTGCTTTCGTAAAAACTCTCGGAATGGTGCTTGTAATGAAGGCCCAAATTTAGGAAAATATCCAATCCAATCAACAAGTGCATCGACGTGATGTTCGCTGAATGTTAAAACTACAAATATCTTCTGAATATGCATCTTAATAACTGCTTTCCCTATGACAGTGGCTCCAAAAAATGTTGCAAAAGGCACAAGAAAATGACCACAGGTGATGCCCGCAAGATCGAAGAGTGGATTTGGAATCTGAAACAAATGAGTTAATTATTACAGAACAAAATTATTGCTGGTCTTTTACATTATCATAGGCAAATTCTGATTTGAAAAAAACCTGCTTGCTTATGGAAATGATATACTGCTTTCATAAGCATGAAACGCCTGTTTAATATCAATACACATGTATATAATATAGAATAGCATGGGTCGGCAACCTTTAGCATTGAAGGAGCCATTCGGCATTCTTTTCGTCGAACTCAAACCTACTTGGAGCCGCAACATATATAGCACGGGTCAGCAACCTTTAGCATTCTTTTTGTGATATTCAAACCTACTCCGCAACATCTACTCTAATGTCATTGGCTATTTTATTAAAACTTTCGGAAAACCACTTATTGTGCAATATTCTAGTTCTTACTAAGAAGAACCAAATAAATTACAAATGATGCATAATTTAGTTTACGACGATGTGAAAAAGAATTGTAAAATGAAAATGTCCGTTTTGACAGATTTGAATCACCTTCTTAACGGGACCTAATTTTTCCGCTCTCGACTTACACCTTCTGTGATGTGTAGTTAGTTGAGTAGTAATGGACTTTATGCTCAAAACTTTCATTGAATCCACTACTGCTTCTAACAAAAAACTACTGTAACCACTTTGATTCACAGGAGCCGCAGCTCTGAAAACAAAGGGCACAGCATGTGGCTCCGGAGCCACAGATTGCCGGTCGCTGTAATATGGTATAATACTATAAAATATACTGTTTATTATGAACACTAACCGATGCACAAAGCATGATTCCTAAAAATCCTGCTCTTTGTATAAGATTCTTGACTGCAAGCTTTGCTTTTGAACTGAGTGAGTGAGGATTCTCCTCCTCTTCTTGTGCGAGTGCTTCCTCATAATCCTCATCATCTGGATCAACTCCTGTAAGTCGAGCTGCTCTTGCCATGAAATATGGAGGAAGTTCTCCGATTGCTGTACCGAAACCCTGCGATTATTAAAAAAATTCTCGGTAAATATGTTTCAATTTTAAAAATGTTGTGAGAAGATGACAATACAATACTTACCCACATAAAAGCTTCTAATCTTACTTTACTTATAATGGTCCAAATTGTCATAAATTCTTCCATTTTTTCAGGACAAACAATTCTAAATAAAAAGAACAACTGATGTAATCAATGTACCAGAGACAGTAGTAATGTACCATAATGTCGGGACAAATATGTACGGTAATTCCTATCTTCATTAAATATTAGAGAGGATGAACTTAAATCTGTTTGTCGAGCAGGTATCAGCTATTAACACTTTTTTTGCAATGTTATAAATACCAGCATTGTAACTATGGACTATGGTAATGACAATTCTGACAATAATGTTATAGAAATAGAACACAAAAAAAAATTATAACATCCATTATTGGGCTAGGCCCATATTATCAGAACCAAATACCTATGTACAAGTACACCTAAAATAAGACATATGATACAAAAATATAATAATGGAACTTACTGATCTGGATAGGGAGGTTCAGGAAACTGAACAGACATGCATTCAAAAGCTGCCAGAGTGACAGCAGCAATATGAGGACCGAGATATAGAAGGAATGTGTGAAGACCAGTTCCAAGACCAACTGAAGATAAAATTCCAAGTCCTATCCAGTATCCACACCACAAAATTGTCTTTTGCCATTTATGAAAATACTGGAAATAAATAAAGATTAGTTATAGTGAGATAATATGAATGAATCGAGTTGCAAGAGACATTAGATATAAAAAAGGTGGCAATAAGGTGTTGTCCTACTGTCAGAGTTCTTTGTATTCAGGCCTGTTTCCATAAAAATCGATTTGGTTAAGATCAGTACCGTTGTTAGATTTTTGCTTACAGCTATTTTTGTATTAATTATATGCCAGGCACCCAATGTCATTATTCTATTCAAAGTGTAAACAAAGGCAGTAATCAATGCCAAACTGCACAAATTTCTGATATTTCTAGTTTTTAACGTCTCTGTGACTTCTTGCATATAACTTTGATAATTATACTCTCAAAAATTCTACTATAGAAATAATAAATCAACTCACTGTCATGTGCGGACCATCAAAATAATATAAAATTAAAAATATCGCAGCGAGTAAGAAAATTGCAGAAAGGGTTCGTTTCTTTGTTCGTAATCTGAAAATAAATACAATTCCATTCAAAAGCCTGAAAACGGGGTTGGAGGTCACACCCAGAATCGTGAATAGGACATTGAACAATATCGAATGATTGAATTAATAAATTGTTACGATTTGTTATGCTGAAGCTATTGCAATAATCATTAAAAGATCATTCTGGGACAATGTTTTTCAATTTTTTTACAAACAATTAACTTTACCGCCACAGTAAAACCAACGTAGCATATGTCATATTTCTCAGTAATAAACTTTTTAAATTTTCCCTCACTTTGGCCCAAGGGCCATCTTTCAATCTGGGTTTCGAAACTGTACCTGGTAATAGTTTGTATTTAGGTAATGCCTTTGCCCATTTTTAGGTTTGGCTGTACAGATCTGAAATTCACAAAAATTTCCATTGAAATGTGAGTACATGACACAAGCTAATTTGGTTCTACTGTGGCGTTATAGACTTTGAGTCACCTCATCCAATCTTTCACCAATAGGTTTTATAATATCGGGATGTGTGAAAGTTACCTAATTCATAATATTCTAAAAATTTGGGAACATATCCATTATTACGTTAATGATAGATATACAATTGGCCAGTTTAGCAGTACTAACCCTAACATTTAAAAACATATTGTATATACAAAAAGCTCGGCATCTAAGCAAAGTTGTATTTTTTGGGTCCGTTTTGTGAATTTTTATGTATTCAATCATAAACATGTTATATCAAAATGAATAGCATCCCACAAGAATGTTATATAACAGTAAATTATTCTAGAATTCATATATTTAAACATTTATACCTGACAATCCAATTCTTAGTTTGTAGAATACATTCTAAGAAAAAATATTGAAGAGTTCTCAGTGGTTTTTTCCATAAAACAAGATGTTTTCTTGCTTCCCTCTCTTTCTGTTTTTGTTCTACTATTGTGTCATTCTGCAGTTGAAAATCGAGATTTCCTGAAACACAAGGGAGCTTAATTAGTTTGTTGCAAATAATGCTAGCTAGGTGAATGTAGGGTGGCTAGGTGACTGTACACTAATGCAATAGAATTTCTACAACAAAATGGCAATTCTACACAGCAGAACGGAATTGAGATAACAGCAAAGCTTTTTTTAGTAAAACAACATGTTTGTGTTTAAAATAACTTAATAGTGGTTGCTAGGCAATTATGTAATTATCTGCAAGTTGATCCTGCCTTTGTTACGAATATCGTCAATTTCAATGCTCATGGGTTGGTGCATCATGATGAGCATTAGAAACAAACGATAACCTTACGTAGATTCACGTGTAGGATCATATGGGGTTATGTGTGAGAAGTGGTTGACGAAACCACTGGTGTGATTGACTTTATAAATATTCTCAGTCTACCTGTGCTAGTAAACAGACTAGAGGCCGTGGTCAAGATAAATACAAAAAGATATCTTATATCTACAACCAAGGGCTACCTACCACTAATAAAATAAAATTTTAGTTAATTCGATTATTATTTGTTGAAGTGATCACCAGAAGTCACTCTTCACAGGGAACACTAGGAAATGACCTTGTTTTCATAATCTTAACCAAAACTGGGTGTACCATTTTCTAAAGCTTGTGATCTTTGTCTTTTCAAAGTTGTTGTGTCACTGCTTTCCACTAATAGTTTATAATCATCATGCATATTGGCATTTTTATCAAGTTTTTCAGGAGTTGCATAGATCGGAAGAACTGGTGTTCTAGATCGCCAATAGTTATTTCTAAGTTGAGCTAATAAATTACGACTATATTCCATGATATTTGCTTATTGCAATCATTAATATATACAGCAAAAGTGAAAAAAAGACGAGAAAAAAGGATAAATCAGAACGCCAAGCATGAGGCTAGACAACACATTTTATTACTACCGGTAAGTTAGAAGCAATGGATGTCATCATGTATCATCCTTTTAATCAATGGAGTACACAATTTATTACAAAATTTTTAAAGCATATTAACAACTACGGTAGTTAATCAGCGATGAGATTTGTTTTTGGACATTTTACAATACCTCAACTCGATTACAAATTTTATATAAAATTCAACACCAAAGGTTTTTTAAACCATGAATGCAAATAATATAGTTTGATTTGCTGATTTTTTCTGAATTTTATTTTTTCGTTTGTTTTTCGACTTGATGTTCTTTTAATTACAATTCACATAAGGTATGTTGAATATCATAACTGTGTGTATCTGAGTTGATCTACATACTACATCTACTATAATATACTATGCTTCACCCAAACTTGAATTCTCAAATATCCTGCCTATTTCCTTTGTATATATATATATATATATACATACATAACTATCTTAAAACTTTCTTCTTATATAAGAAATATACAAAACGAGGCAGATCAATAATAATACCAATCTGCCACAATAACAGTAAATAATAGTAAATTACACTAGTAAATCTATACAAAAGTACTAATAATTTACAATTTCTGTATAAAAAAGGCTCTAATTTCATTAAAGTATAGCTTACATTACACCTCCATCTACAATTATATCCTGTTGCACAATAATTCTTAATCAAAGACAACAGGTACAAAGTCTTACAGCATAAGCACAAAGTCCATTAACCTTTTCTTGCTAAGTCAGCTGTTGATAAGTTTTTTCTACTTCTCTCCTATTTTACAATACTATCACATGAACTAGTTGGGATTCATCCTTTAATGATTCATTGCTATATAAATGATACAAGTGAACTTGTTATTTGTTTGAAATGGCCTGGTGAAAGTTATGATTCAAAATTCATATATTTGAGTTAGGATACAACACAAGATACATGCTTGTTCGGTTATATAATATTAAGAAGATTCTTAACACTATAATCAGATAAGACTTTCCCATGTTGAAGATATAGTTATCAATATACACACGAGTATAAATGATACACATGAGTATAAATGATAGTAACACAAATGCATCCGCCTTAGTATGTATACATGAATCTAGAATTGGAATTCCAAAAGAATCATTTATACTCATAAAACTTGATGAATCTCAAGAGAGTTTCGTTCATCGTAACATTTGTAAGCTCACAAAGGTATAGATCAGAAAATATAATTCAGTATGAATCACCCATAAACACCTAGTCAACAAGTAGTAGTAACCAGATAGTGTTGACATCAAAATTTTGAAAAATTCAGTTACTGACTTAAAATAGCAATTGTGCAATAGCAAAAGTAATGAGCATAGATATACCTCACCACAAAACATATCAGGTGAATCTATCAACCTACCAACTTACCCCGAAAAACACATTCCCTTTTCCAACTAAATTACATTAGTAGCCGGAAAAATAAACAAAAATCTCAATGAAATGAATCAAATCATTCATACCTTGACTTGAGGTAGAGTTTTCATTTTGAACATTTTTCACTGAAGTTCTTGATCTTGTCGCCATAGTGTTAAAAATACATTAGTCTACTGCAAAATATTTTTTAAAAACAATAGATGTTACACGGGTTATAATATATGGATAAATATTTTCAATATTCAGAGTTGATAATCAGTATATATATACAAGATAGAACAACAGAAAGGCTGTGGAGTCATAGCAAAGTTTCACATAAATACATTTCGAGTCTGTCCCTTTGGCCGAGAGTATGTTCATATGAATACCAAAATCGTATTATTCTTATTTCATCCGCGAAATGTGTGATTTATCTGCTAGTTGGGGTGATATACTGTATAAAAAATGTAGTATGCCGACTTGACCGACACAAAATAGCTGACTATACCCTAGTTAAACTTGGGCCACCATGGATAAAAACAGCAGATGTCGGATTTTTGTGTTCCGCATGACCCATGACTATCAGTCTGTGATTACAGGATTATAAGTAAGATGCAGGTAACTGATACTATTTTAATATACGGTTCGGTATAGTGTCATGTTGTAGAAAATATCACATATAATTTTCAGAGTATGACGTAGTGATCGTGTCAAAATTATATCAATGAGAACACTTTCTGATTATCTTGAGAATGCACATCGCAGTGTACCTCATATATTGACCTGATGTACTAAAGCTTTTGTAGAAAAAACAAAAAAAAATGATGGAAGAAACTTTTTTCTAACTGTTGTGAATTACCATAAACTGTACACTATGGCTGCTCAAACTAACAATGACTTGAAGAAGTTAAATCTGCTGGAACATGTTGAGGAACTGGTGTACAGGCAAGCTCACGTGTGAAGCACATTCAGTGACTATGAGCCAAAGCCATCAAGTTGCGACACACATCAGACAGTCCGGACACCACTTTTCAAGATTAAATGTAGCTTCTGCAGAAAGACAACATGTACAAATATAATGCCATGTATGTAACATGAAAGATCGGTCAAAGCGAAAAGAGGAGGGCGCTGCCCCGCCACGCTGGTCCCAGCCCTGAAATTAGGAAATGAACCTAGTATCATTGCCCCATCTACAAGGTGCTGGAATATGACAAATAGGAAAACTGCTCTTTTTCCAGTACAGTTGCTGCATTATTTTGGTTTTATATTAGTGTACTTCATTTTCACATTCTGCTTTTCTCCATATTCAAAACAATTGTTGTAAACTGCTTGTTGAGCGAGTCCGACTCTGGTCGGACGAAACGTTAGAGAAATACATTTGTGTTAGTGTGCAGCTGGGCTCTTTAATTGGATAGAATCCACTATACTGCTTGTATTCTAATGCTGTGTTTCCATATGTTTATGTGAAAACTCTGCTTGAAACACACTTTTCTTTAATAATTCTGAGCAGGGGGGATCAATCAAGTTTATTTTTTTTCCAACCAGTAAAAAATGAATAAATAGCACAAGCCCAAATTACAAGAAAATAGTACACAGTTTTACTGGGGAAGGGAAGTCGCGGTGAACCAAAAATGATTATCGAGCAGCGACACCCGAAGTAGGGTAGTATGGTCAGAGGAATTTGGCATGTGTTTTTTCAATCTTAGGGTAGGCACCACAGCACAATTGGTCATTAGTCTTTACAGCTTTAGGCCTCATCATTGTTGTTTATTATGCCACAATGCATATAATTAAAGCGACTTCAGCGCTGGCAGCAAAAAGCATCTCAACACCCATGTTGGAAAGTAAATATCTATCAAATGGTCAAAGATAGGTTAGATCTGTGAATTTTCATGAAAAAAAATAGTAATGATTTTCAATTGGACGAATTTTCACAGCTCTAAATTAAATTTTGGCGTTTTGAGTATTTCGAATAAAACACTGTGGTATTTCCTTCTCAAAGCTAAAAAGGTGTTCCCTACCCCTGCTCGAGCAATAATATCTCAAAACAGTTTGTGAATTTTCCCAACAGGATTAATCATGAACTACACACTGATCAAACATTACGCACTGATCAACATTACGCACTTATCCAATATGATAGGAGTGGATGAAATGTAGCGACACTTTCAGAAGTCGCAGAAACGCAACATATATTTTTACAAATAACATTGAGTTTAAGCTCAGCTCGAAGATGATCCGGTCTCCAGCTGACGGAAGATGATTGTAGACTATGAATTTCTGCGTACGAGGGTATTTCAGTATTTTCATTGAGTCCGTGCGGCAGTGTTAACTGTAAGCAAATTATGAGTGCGAAAGTGCTTCGCAGTCGAAAAAAAAAGTGCGAAAGTGCTTTTGCCGATTTTAACAAGTTAGGTGCCCTAGCCTTTCATATAACCCATTTAAAACGGCATAGATACTCGAAAAAGCGCTCCTCCAGTTAATATTATGAATTAAAGAGAAGCCTTTTCGTTAACCGAGTTTCCTTCAAGCGAATTCATGTTTAATTAAAACAAGCGAATCGGCAACAAAATGACATCTGCTAACACCTGCGGCGGACAAAACTTTCATGCAATGTATCACCCTGTCAGTTGCTTACTCGCGTAAACAGCAAAGACTTTCACATTTGTTACTCCTTCCATCTAACAGACACGAGGCAGGCTGGAAACCATATTAGTTACAGGGTGGATCGTTTATACAAATCCCGTGCAAAATAATCCCCCCCCCCAAATATAAATAGTAATCAACTAATTAGGGTTAGGTGCGCTGGAAATTCAACTTTTCGATTTATCCCTAAACTTAATCTGATAATTATTAATTTGTGATTTTGAACCACTTTGAAAGTCGCCGCCACCCGCCTTTTTAAAAGATAGGTTAACCTATGTTCCCTCCGAAATATTAAGCAGGATACTCCCCTGTTTTTGGAGATAGGTTGACCTACTTTCTTTTCAAACTTTTTTCTCCCAAATATTACACAAGATCACTTTAAAAATCTTCCCGTTTCGTGAGCTAGCGTGACCTAATTTCTCATTTACATTTATAATATACTATTTCAGAGCTTACACAAAGACAAGTAATTTTTAAATGTCAACATGCCTTGGTTTGCGTGGTAGCTAGTTTGAATCGAGCAGAAAACATCATATATTGGCAAAATGTTTAGTAATGCCATGTACTTTCAGCATTCATAAATAGCACTCTTTGTAATGCTGCTGACCTAGTATCAAATATTCGCATCACAACGCCACTTGTGAGGTTTCCATATATTTCAATTACACTAATAGGAACGATGACACCAAAGAGTTTTCTTTTGCGAAGGTACACTAAATATAACAAGGGTGATTCTTGAGAAAAACATGAACATAAAAAATAAACGAATGATATGATAGTGAATCCCAAATAATTTTGAGAGTGTCTCGGAGTGCCAATCCATTTGATAAATAATTTTTATTTGACCACATGAACGCTGATATCCTGAAAATTAATGTTGAAAGAAAATTACGCATTCTCAGATATCGGACATCCAGTCACGATATTCAATCGTTCATATGCACAAATCTCACATTAATAGTAATTGCTACCCAAGTTTGTAAAGTTTAGAAACCAACAAACAGAAAATAACTTATCCTAAAACACAATTAAAATTCAGACGGCAATAAATTCGTCGCCAAGACATGCCATACAAAACAAAAAAGATTTGGCCGCGAGAGTTACGTGAGATGATTGCCGTTGTTTTTTAAGCAAAATGTAAAAAAATTTATAATTAATAAACGGGAGTTACGACGCCCTTTACACATCGTGTGTATTAAACTTCCCTGGTAAGTACTTTGGTAAGTACTATTATTATTGTACCTAAACACCTGTTGGAGTATTTCGGACAATTTCGAATTTAAAATAAATGAAAACCCGACATATAATAAAGACGCAAAAGTAAAATGAACATTTAATGAAAAAGTTATTATTTAAGGAAGACAACATGATCGTACAATTCCGCCAAAACCTCGATGTTCGCAAGTGAAATGATAAATAAATTGTATTGGTATTGTTTTGTTGAAAATTATTATTAATGTGAGAGCGCCAAAAACATACAGTCCATACCGATGCGACTGCAATTTATATGGTCGCAATTGGTCTGGCGCGTTTATTAATAGTGTAAAATAAATTAAACGAATATCAATTATAACCAAGCCTGTCAGCGTGTTTATTTTCTGTGGGCAGGAATCGTAATACCATCTTGAGACAAATTCACTTCTATTATAAAATCTTAATTTTCAGTTATTATCGTTATACAAATAACATGTGGCAACTTTTTAATTTATCGTCGACCAAAAAAACGCCCCACACTCGTCCAAACGTGTGTCGAGCTTGAACGACAGGAACAGATTCATCGACGACCTTAATTAGGGAAAATATGTATTTTATTGGAATGCAAAATAAATGAAACAAAACGCATTTTTTTGTGATATAATTTGTATTTTTTGAAACGGGTTGTCGTGAAAGGTAAAATTTGATCTAAATTAATCGCAAAAATGTTTTACTTTAAATGTAACAAAACACATTTTCGCGATATAACCTTGTATTTTCGGAAACTGGTGTAGTGAAAAGTAAAATATGATCTAAACTATCGCAAAAATGTTTTATTTTAAATGTAACAAAACACATTTTTCGAGATACAACTGTATTTTCGGATACCGGGTGTCATGGAGAGTAAAATATGATCTGAATTAACCGTAAATAATGTTTCATTCCAAATATATCATAACACATTTTTTGCGATATAACTTTGTATTTTCGAAAACGGGGCGTCACGAAAATTATTAATCTAATGTTTTATCTATCGTCTAACTAACGTCTAGAACACATCATTTTCGGGGAGAACTCTAGCCCACGAAACGTCATTTAATTTAAAATAGAGAATGTTTCACGCATTTCAAAACGGAAAATCACCAGTGAGTGGACAGGGATTCAACCCTCCAGATTCAGTATTCTATATCCCGGTGTCAGAAATTTCTGAAGAATGGAACAAAAAAACCGTCAAACCGCTGCGGAATAAGGGAGTATTTTTTGCACTAATAATTAGGACGTGACAATATCAAAATCGTCAAGAAACTGGTGAATTTGCAAATTCCATAAATAAAATTGTGAATTGCTCGGTAACATTTTAGCTATAATTGTCGCCGGGGTATTGTTTCGTTGAAAACACGTTGAAACTTGAGGAAATTAGTTACAATTAGCGCCTGACCTCTATTAGGCACTCGAGCACTCGAGCCCAATCTTTTCAGCATTAAGTCGCATACGTAAAATATCCTGTAAAAGAAGTGCTGTACATTAACGTCATCTCGTCTTATGACCACGCAGAAATGCCTTTATAGCCGAATTATTCGATCACTATTTCAAATCAATATTCAGGATTGGCACAATTTCAGATTTGCGAAGTTTATCACCATAGAAAAACGTGAGAAAGTTAATTATCGGCTTAATAAATATCTGCATCACGGTATGGACAATAATATTACCATTCGCATAAAATTGGGACGGTAAATTTACAAATCTTGATAGGTAATAATAAAGCCAACGCAAATGTTAATTTGAGTCCTCAATGTCTTCAACACCTGTTGCCGATGTGAACGAACGGGTAAACCCGAAATATAAAACTTTGATGTCCGCCGACCCACAAGAATTCATATTTGTAAAAAAGAGAGGGCGGTAATATAGATTAACAAAACCTGGATATCGCCGCCAAAACGATCGGTGACAAGAACAATTAGCGATTACAACGGAATTAACTAGTAAAAAGGCTTTGTTGCCGATTTTTTAATGTTTTCACCTTGTTTATTTGGTACTCCTTAAAAATATTCGATTCAAAAAAATATTGAATTTTGCCCACCCGTCCTCGCATATCAATGAGAAATAGTTGTGTAAATATCGCAAAATTCCGGAAAATGCCAGTCTTTTCAACATTGTGATTACAATAAAATGGCACTTAATGGTATTTTGTGAATTTGTTGATTTTGCAAATCTGTGACATGCTGCTAAAAGTTTCGTCTGATTTGAAAATCGTGCAGTTTGGTCACAATTCATCCAAAGTGACTATAACACATTACTAACACTTTTATAGTCATTTTGAATTCATCGATATCATTGTTAATAACATGACCACTCTGTTCAAAGAAACGCCCCGGGAGCGTTTTTTGCGGGAGAAGCGGAATCGGCTGTGCTTGTATAATAATCATATTATAAACAAGAATTTTGCGGTTAATGCAAAAGCTATGTCTGCATCTCATAGGTTAGAATTCCGGTAAATATCGTTATGATATGCAGAACTGAGTTACAAAAGGTACTAGTATGTTACTTATTTGTCAACTTAATACTCGAAAATATTTGTTAACTTTGAATTTTTATTCCATTCAAAATCGGAAAAAAGTGCTATTTCTCTTCAAAATCGGAAAAAAGTGCTATTTCGCAGTCCCTAAAAAAAGTTGAGAAAGTGCTTCGCAATTTTCGCAAAAAAGTGCGCTAATAGTGAACACTGCCGTGCGGTATATATATAACGAATTTTATGCGTGTTTAACCGTTTTGAAATTTGGGGCATTTCTCTGACCGAAAGCAGTTATTTCGGTTTGGTACCTGGGTATGATACTGGTAGGGTTGCCCCTTCTGGATACATTTTTTTTCGAATCGAATCTCGAATCAAAAATTTTCGAATCGAATCTTTCCGAATCTGATTCCATTAAGCTTTTTATTTTATTTGAATGTGTATGTTTGCTCAATGTCACAAAAAAGCTCAAATCTAGAAGAGAAAAACCTGAAAATGGAATACGCTATATAGCAAGGATGATAAGGGTTTTTCAGTGAATGAGCCACACTTATTTCCATCATGATAAAAAAGATGTAGGTCATAGATATCACCAATAAATGCATTGATGAAAAACTTGCTGTTGCAACTTATCTGTGAGTCTTACAATACTCAGTTCAGTTTTATTTTCAAAATTTTAGTACAATATTTTATATTTATGCCAGTAGCATGGAGTAATACGACAAACACATTATAATTGCATCTGAATTACTACAAATGGGAAATGCTTGCAAGAATATGATTGAAGACGATAAAATAAACCACGACTAAATTAAATAAATTTCGAGAAAAACAATCAATCGTTCACTCGACTACGATTGCGAACAAAAATTTCCATAAAAATTAGAGACAATACTATTTGTGGCTAACAGCGGTATTGGCTAACTCGGGCTTCATTATTATCGTGGACTACGTTTAATTTCGTAATTCAGAAAATCCAAATGTGCAAAATGGACGCCGCGCTGACGGGCGATAATTGGTCGACGCTTTATCTCGATCAAACATGGTCGCTGGGGCTAAAGTAAGACGACATTCGCACAGTATACTTAGTCTGGTATGAAATCTGGCACGTGTTGATGTAAAACAGTGCACAAGTTGCCATTCCTCAAGTATTATTTACTCCCACCTGTCCGTTATGACATTTGCTAGAAATAATCCGAAATGTTTTATTCCCGCTTGTATCGCGCCAACAAAATTAAAAGTAAATACTACTTTTATTTGGTAACAGCTGAAAAAAGACGTGTATGTACTATTACATTATGTCCCCCTGATTTCGTTTACCGCCACTCGAGTGGAAGCCTGACAAACGCAAACAAAATAAATATATATTTTCGAATGAGAAACATGATTGTCAATTAACAATGCCGGCCGATGAACTCATTCAAGTAATAGTTCTCTTCAAATGTACGCGAAATATTTCACTCAGAACAAAGTTTAAATTAAATTTCAATCAAAATTAAATATTATCTAGAGTAGTAGAGGTCGGTAGCTGATTCTTTATCAAATCATGCCAAGGCGCACAATAACTTAGTCGCAGCGCAGGTGTGCTGTTGAAAATTTTCATCAAAATTGTCACGAATTTTCAGGTGTACGATCCATTTGAATTCGCGCATAATAGAAGCTTATGCTATTCAGTCGAAAACTGAACTCGCAGTCTGGTGGAAATTAGGCCACACATCATCCCGAGTGATGCGTAAAAGAGTGTGTTGTGCCGAACTTGAAACTAATGAAAGCAGATAAGTGAAAAAGTCAATCACGAAAAATTCGGACCTCCTGAAGTATGCGCACCAAGATGGCGCACAACCTGAACTCAGATTGTGTACCAGGTTAGGGTTCAAGTTGTGCGACATCTTGGTGCGCATACTTCAGGAGTACCAAAAATTCATTTTCATTTATTTCCGTCCCGTAATTTGGTGTTATTTGGATGGCCGCATAAACGCATTCGGCAGATTTAAAGCCGTTGAAAACAACGATTAACAAACGTTCAATGTTTTCTTTCGGTCCCGTAATTTGGTGTTATTTGAAGTGCCGCATAAACGCATTCGGCAAATTTGAAGCCGCCGAAAACAACGATTTAACAAACGTTCAATGTTTATTTCTCTCGGTAAATCGCTCTCTTTTTCTTTCCGAATCGCGTAAATCTGATTCGAATCGATTCGGAAAAGATGTGATTCGAATCGATCCGATTCGTAAATCCAAAAGTGGCATCCCTAGATACTGGTACCGTACCGCCACCGGTACCCCAACATTCTTGAGATATTTGGGTTCAAATGTCGTTTTTTTGCCTTCGAAAAAAAATCCCAATAGGTCCCCTTGTATGTAATCTATTGATGTCAGAATGTCCGGCTCTACCGGTAACATAGTACCACGTATATGAAAAATAGTGCTTTTCACAATTCCTTTTCAAATGGTAATACAAAAAATTGGGGTCTAGTATAGTTTAGTACCACAAGTACTCCTGGTGGGCGTAGCATAACTGCATAACGAATTTTGTATAGGGTGGCTTACCCACTTTGCGACCATGACCTATCTGCGACCATCAACTTCATCGATTAAATTAATGCCGAAAAAATTAACGAACCGCGACGATATTTCTCACGCGTTATCGTCCACTTATCCCTTGTAGCTCTGCAAAATTACACTAAAATGCGGCCACAAATAAAAAAGAAAAAAAACGGACCATTTTACCATGTCGCCAACTACCCATGGTTCCTTTAAAAAAGCTTGAAAATCCATACAAATATGAGAGATAAAGAGATGAAACTTGGCAGGTGGGTAGAGTTGTGTTTCTTTTAACCATCTTTAAAGTTTCGCGTTTCTACATTCAAAGGAGGGGGAGTAGGGGGGTGCGCATTTCCTATACGTCAATAATATTCTTGTCAACTAATTTGCGACCACCATGTTTTTGTCTGTTTGATTGCTGTGATGCGGTGCTTTGTTTTTAATTGGAAGAATTTTGTTCGAAATAACAGTGTTCTTAAAATATATGACGGTCAGAAATGTAGTTAGAAGCCCATTTTTTCACGCTTGGCTGCGTATGCCCTAGTCTTCGGCGCAGCAGAAACGATGTTCAAGGCTTGAAATTCGTGATCGCACACTGGTCGTTCGGTCGCAAATGCGTCTTCAGAGTGTCGTACTTTGGTGGTTTGTATAGCTTTAACCCCTGTTCGTAGAAAGTTAATTCGAATTTCAGTATGTAGAATAAATGCCAATGCACCCACGGTGAAAAAATTAACGGGTTAGAAATATTGGTTTTTGTTTTATAGCGGTTTGAATGAAATCGTCCGCAGACTGGCTACACCACGCTTTGTTATTCCAAAACCCCACCCAACTATGTCATCCAAAAATTACGTCACTACAACGTCACAATCACGTTATAGAGCCTGCCAAGTATAGCTACCATCGTCCAAACTGTCATCTGCGCCGACCATACCGGTACCGTACCGAACACACTAACGCCAGCAGTCTCTCTCAAATCAGGATCTTGAGTCTGATATAGTTTAGTAACACATGCACTTCTAGTTGGCCTGGCTCAACAATTTTGCATATGTCAATCCTAACCCTCACCTGACTACGTCACCCAAAAATGACGTCATTTCGACCTCAGAAATGATATATGCAAAAATTGTTGAGCCAGCCCAACTAGAAGTGCATGTGGTGCTAAACTATACCGGTACCAGTCCCCAAAATTGAATCATTCGTATCATACTGTTAATAGTGCTACAGTAGTCTAGTCTATTAATGAAAATATTTATAAACAAAAAATACCGGTACCGGTACCGTAAGACCCAAAATTACCGTACTGAATTAGAATTACACTCAAAATATCCCTCATACCGTACCAATTCATCTAACTAAATCGCTTACGGTACGAAGTGTACAATAAACTTGCTACAACTACCCATTTGGTCACGCACAGCCGTGTCAGAAAGGCCATCACTTTGGACATATCC
The DNA here is from genome assembly GCF_964204865.1 of Styela clava. Classification (NCBI taxonomy): domain Eukaryota; kingdom Metazoa; phylum Chordata; class Ascidiacea; order Stolidobranchia; family Styelidae; genus Styela; species Styela clava. Next base: position 8,109,297 of record NC_135257.1, on the reverse strand, counting down.
ACATGGCTGTAATCAAAACACTGAATCACTTATTAGTAAATTATGACACCTTATCTTATATGATCTTTAACCCCTATTGAAACAATGACTGTCTTATTTCCGTGACAATGCCTAATCAGCAGTAAGCAAACCGTGAAGCGCATTTTCGCCGGGCATATTTGCGGAGGTCATTATCCAATACAGTATTAGTACGGTATTCATTTACGGTATAACTGGAACAACTCAGTGGTCACTTTGTCTTTAGGGAAACGTCGATGTGTCATGTAAGTAAAACGTCAAGCGGCTTTTGCTCCAAACAAGACAAGATCATCGCGCCTGGGGAGGGTCGCATCGAAAACAGCATTTTTGGACACGTAATGGACATAACGATCGTTTCAATATGGTGTTGCTGTTCTTTCACACGTTTTGAAGAAATCGCTTTTCTCTTTGATTAATGGACCAATTGTTTTGAATTTTTTCGGTGAGTAAAGATTATTTTTTTTGCTAGAGGGTTATTACTTTTATTTCTTGCTATGACGTCATCAAAATTATTATGTGAGCATAGTTTTTGAGACAATTTTTTCGATTGGATTTATTGCAATATAACTCAATCCCTATTATTACATGATGCTGGAAGGGTTGCATTATAACGATAGAAAAAGTATTAATATAACAAGAGAGCTATGCTCAAATATATGAACACGTCACCTGGTGTCGCTATTCTCTGTTCAGACACAAAAAAGACATAAAAAATGAATCTCTTGAAATCCAAAGAAATTTTTGAAATATGTAAAAGTAATAGCCTTTTGGCGAAAAAATCAATCTTTAACCACTGAAAATTTCAAAGCAATTGGTCCAGTATTCGAAGAGAAAAGCGATTTTATCATAACAAAGGAGAAGAAAAACAAGAACAACAACATAATATCAGAACGATCGTCATGTCCAGTGATGTGTCGAATGATACTAGACTAAAAATTGTCATTTGTAATGCATTTATATTAACTAACTGTAATTGCTAACCACCCACAGTTTTTTTTTATAATCCATTTCAATTCAACTAATATAAATGCGTTTGTCAAATATTTCAAATGTTCATTCCGGGAAAGATTCAACCTTTCCTGTGACAACGAGTACATCAATCTTGTGCCGTGTAATATGCTTTGTCATTGATTTGATCATATAGTAAGTTTTAAGATTTCACGTTCATATTTTTTTTTTCAAATTCGAACTAGGATCTGGATGAATATCTTACACTTTGATCGTTCGATTCAACTTATGATTTTGCAAAGAGATGTATTCTGAAATATTCAGTGATTTTGATACATTTTTATTGAGAATATCCACATAACATTGCGTATTCTTGCTGTATGTCTACGGTACTTGGACCCAGCACGACTACAGTTATTCTCTCAGAAAAATATTATTCTACTTCTGCAATGAGACCTTGGGTGCATCATGTTAGAAAAAATCGAAGGCCTTTGATCTAAGTATATTGGGATCGATTACGCAGGGCTTAGTTCTCCAAGTTTTCGTAGATTGACATAATATTATGATAACTTCCATGCAGGTTGTTGTGCGTTGGGATAGGATTACTATATCGTTTTTTATATCTCATCATAGATATAGCCGCATAGTTGACTCAAATTATGTGAGTGCACACAAAATTAAAAATAAGAAGAATCACAGGTTTGAATAAGAATTTAATATTGTTGAAGTAACAAAAAATATTTTGTTCGAATAAAATATCCATATGCGAAGGAAATGCGTAACTATTCATCAATAGGCACTTTTAATCATTAAGACATCGAAGCTTTCATTTGTTACTTCCTGACGGAGTTACCTCGTTGAAACAAGATAATATATATAATGCTGAATAGAATACTCTTCGAACGGAATAAAGATCAATTTTGTCTTGGTATTTAGTTATGGAAATCCCATGATTGCGCACACGCCGTACACAAATTCCATAAAACTCTGTGCACCTACTCTTCGTATCCCCGAGGTTGAAGTGGAAGACCATACACCTGATTGGCTAAGATAGATAAGTGCATTCTGAACTAACCAAAAATTTAAAAACAACAATGAACACAATCAGACGACTGAGGATTCAGAAAGTCTGACAAAACGCGTAGAGAATAAATATGAAGATGCGTAAGGGACACTCGCCAAATGCACCAATTTCAGTTGAATTTAAAATGCAAGTCAGATTCCACGACGAATTGGTGTATATACTAATAGGCCGTGAGACGAGGCCCTGAAAAACGCCTACAAATCGAGTTTCGTAGCTCACACGAGGGAATTACCTGGGAATATTTATAAAATTATCCTTAGTAATTTGTGGCGTACCAAAATTGATATCACCACTCAGGTTCTTTCTGCCAGCTTATTGGACACTGAAGTTGCACTAGATGTCAATCACGAAATAATCTTCTTGCGGTTCCAAATACAGCAGAGTAACTAATTTAACTAACTAGATTAATTATACACCTGTAAGAACTTAATACAACCAAATACTCCAATCAGAAATACAATAAACAAATAAAAACATGGAAAACACAGTACAAATACCGTAGGATACACACGTAACACAAGATACGGAATTGGTCTATGACGTCACAGTCATGAACTATTTACTTATAATGGGATACTAAAAACTGGGTAAAACATACCTAGATATACATAAGAATAACTAGTATGACACTAAAGATACAACACAAATCCTATCTTATCGACAAACACGTAATATACATGGAAATACGCATAGAAATATGGAAATCACACAGGAAATAAACTGCGAAAATAGACTAGTTACGGAAACGTTAAATACAAGCTAACTAGTGAACAGAGCTATGCCAAACTGGAGAAATAGTAAACCTGTACTACTAATATCATTTTACAACAATAATTACACAAATTAACGACAATAAAACGCTATAACAATAACCTAATACACAGAGAAATATCTACACTGCCGGCAGTCTGACAAACCAGCTGAAAGAGAAAGTTACACAGCTGCTCACTAGTGACTCAAATGGTAAGAATAAATATGGGCATACAGAATAAAACAGGGTTATAGACGTGGTCGTCTCATTACTCCCCCCTTTTTCAGATGGGAAATTACAAAGAAATTTTCCATCTTCAAAATTGAAAAACCATAAAAATGTGAAGAAATTGTAAAGAACTGTACACTCAAATGAAATGTCTATCTAAAATCAAAACAATGAATTGTTAAAAACATGATAAAAGCATTATCACAGTCAAATCAAATGTAATCATCCAAATATCTAGGCCTTCGCCTAGTACGTTGGCCATTATCAGAGTTCGCATCAACTGTAACTTCTTCTGGTACAGTGTCTGGCCTTGAAGAGAAAGGTAATACATCAAAAATATCATGAGCAACCTGCTCATTATTTTCCATAATAGGTTCCACATCAGGTAAAATGTCAAATCCAGTTAAGTCAATGTCATTGTCTTCTTCATCTTCATGAAGGTAAGGTCTCAGTTTGTCAACATGCACAATTCGAGAACGTGTTCCCGAATTCTTCTGAATCCTATACAAGTGATTAGGTAAACAGTCCACAATTCGATAAGGTCCAATCCAAGGAATACTCAGCTTGCGATGCTTAGGTGGATAATAATACCACACCAATTCATCTCTCTGGAATGTAAGTGGTTTAACACCCAGATCAAAATTTCGCTTTTGTCTGATTGCAGCAGCATTTAGATGTTGCCTAGCATGAAGAAAAGCTTTTTCAGTTGCACAGGAAAACCATTCGACAAATTCAGTGTAACAAGGATGAGTTGATGACTCTGGTTTGCCAAACATAACATCAACAGGCATCTCGATTTCTCGTCCAAGCATTAACTTGTTCGGTGAATATCCTGTACTATCATGTACAGTGGAGCGATATGCCATACAAAGATATGGGAGATGGTCGTCCCAATTATTTCGATTCTCATTTACAAAAGCTTTCAACATCTGCTGTATGGTCCTGTTGAAACGTTCAACTTGTCCATCTGAACGAGGATGATATGGAGTTGTTCGAGTCTTTTGAATCCCGTACAATTGACACATTTCTGAAAATAATTTTGATTCAAAGTCTCTTCCTTGATCTGAGTGGAGAATTCTTGGTACCCCAAATCTCGAAAAGAATTGAGTAACCAATGCATCAGCAGTGGTGTCAGCTCGCTGATTTGGTAAAGCAAAACATTCCACCCATTTAGAGAAATAGTCCGACAAAACCAAAATGTGTTCATTTCCATTTTCAGTTACAGGCATTGGTCCAAGAAAATCAATGGCGATCCTTTCCATAGGAGCTCCAGATATAAGTTGTTTCAAATCTCCCTGTCTTCTTCCGTAAAGCATCTTTGTTGAAGCACAAGACTTACATAATTTGCACCATTTCAGAATGTCCCTTTTGAAACCGGGCCAATAAAATCTGCGCCTTATACTCTTGAAAGTCCGATTAGCACCAAGATGACCTGCAGTGCGCAAAGAATGGAGCTTATGAAACAAATCGTGCCTCAAATTTGATGGAACAATCAATTGGATATGCGATTCCTCCGATTTACAATCAGGTATCCAACGACGATAGAGAAGTCCATTATCTACAAAAATCAAGTCCCACTGCGACATTAAACGTTTGGTCACTGTTGATTCAGGCATGTATTCTTGAATGTCAGGTTTCTGAGCAGTAAGTTGTTTCCATTTCAAAACAGCAGAAATATCTGAATCTTCACTTTGCCAAGATTTAATTTGCTCATCTGTGTAAGTATCTAGCCAATTACAATCGGAACAGTCTGACGATGATTGACCGGGCTGTTTTGATATTGCACTTACAATAACATTACTCACAGCCACATCACCATTGGTACCACAATCAGAACAATCTTCTCGCTTGCATTTGCGAACTTGGCGTGACAATCCATCAGCATTGCCATGTTTCACGCCAGGTCTGTGTTCAATCTTAAAGTCATAAGCGCCAAGTGTTAATATCCATCTTGCTAACATTCCTTGAGGTTCACGAAAATTGATCAACCATTTCAGAGCAGCATGATCTGTGCGAATTCTGAACGGTCTCCCGAGAAGAAAATGACTGAAGTGACGAACAGCCCACACCACAGCTAATAGTTCCCGGTGTGTAGCACAGTATCTACGTTGAGACTTGGACATAGTCTTACTGGCATAAGAAAGTACACGTTCATGCTCGTCCTGTACTTGAGATAACACCGCACCAATTCCAAAACCACTGGCATCAGTATCCAATACAAACTCGCCGACTGTTCTAGGAAAGCTAAGAATTGGAGCCGATGTCAGACAATGTTTCAACGTCTCAAAAGCCTTTTGACATTCATTACTCCATACAAATGGAATATTCTTCCTGGTCAATCGAATAAGAGGTCCAGCAATTGTTGAATAATCCAGAACAAACTTCCGGTAGTAGTTCGCTGTACCAAGAAAACTACGAATATCACTAACAGTGTTGGGAGTTTTCCATTCTTTGATAGCCGCAACATTTCCAGGGTCGCAACAGACACCGTCAGATGAAATAAGATAACCAAGATAAGAGGTGCTCCGACGGAAAAGTTTACATTTTGAGGGCTTCAATCGTAAACCGGCACGGCGAAGTCTTGTAAAAACTTCCCGAAGATTGGAGAGTGCCATTGAGAAATCACTACCATGAGCCAAAACATCATCAAGAAAATTGAAACACCCGTTCCACAGGAGATCACCAAGGATATTGTCCATCATCCGTTCGAATGTTGCGGGAGCATTAGCCAAACCGAAGGGCATCACTACAAAGTGAAAATGACCACGGCCTGGGATGCTGAATGCTGTCTTTTCACGGTCTGCAGGGTCAACCTCCACTTGCCAATACCCGCTTGCGAGATCAAGAGTTGAGAACCATTGTGCTCCGTTTAAGGACTCAATGATATCCTCAATACGCGGCAAGGGATATGCGTCTTTGTATGTGACGTCATTAAGCAATCTAAAGTCCACACAAAATCTAGTAGAACCATCCTTTTTGGGAACTAGGACAATGGGAGAAGAATATGGGGAATCGCTGGGTTCTATGACACCCTGAGCCAGCATATTATCAACAGCTTCTTCGGCTATCTTCCTACGCGCCCACCCCATTCGACGAGGAGCCTGCCGAATCGGCTGTGGTGTGGTTGTGATGATCCTATGCTTTGCTGCTGAAGTACGGCCAAGTTCACCATCTGGTCCTACAAATACATCATGGAATTCACAAATCAAGTTGACCAACTGTTCACGTTGACTCGGGGTTAGATCCTCAACGGAATTGACCATGTCATGTAGATGTTCTGGTAATTCAGAAGCTATAACCCTTTCGGATTCGTCAACTTGAATCAGTGCTACAAGTTTAGGGTGTGCAATACCAAGCAAAGATCCAGCCCTGATCTTAAGTTGTCTGCCTTTCTGGTTGACTGCAAGAATTGGAACAGTGGACTTTCCAGGATCCACCACAGAAGAAATCAGCTGAACGCCATCAGCGAGGAAAGAAGAATTCAGCGGTTCAACAAGAGCAGCAACATCAGACACAATGCTTTTCGGCCAAGGGCGACTAAGTTGTGCAGGGATAACAACCTTAGAATATGGCGGTATAGTAATATCTTCTCGAACAGTTACACGGCAACACGGTACAGACTTTTCAGTAAACAGTTTGATTTCATGACCCCCTATCATCATGTGTCCTGATGATAAGTAAAGAACACAGTCATGCTCTCGGAGATAATCCATGCCTAAAATACCATTAGTCATGCCTAAGTTGGCAACAATCACAGTGCGTCGTGATACAAACGAATCAATCGATAAATCAACCTCCAATGTACCCAGTGGTGATAAATCATGCCCTCCCACTGCAACAAGAGATTCTTCGAGCGGTGCCAATTGTGCTTCCTTCCCACCTATAGCCTCAAAGATGGAAATGTCAATAAGAGTAGTCATAGCACCACTATCTACAAGAAAGTTGAACGGTTGATTGTTTACAAGTACCTTCGCATGCCAACTATTGTCATATTGCAAGGAACAAATATTCAGGTCTATATTCTGGTTCGTTGGTCCGTCATCAAGTAATAATTCAGCGGACACTGAGGACCTCAAGCCCGCTGAGTGTCGTTTAAATTTGCGGTCGAAGAAGAAGCAGCTGTTGCAGGATCAGCGGGATTCTGAAGATGTGGACAATCCCGTTTAAGATGACCAGTCTGCTTGCAATTGAAACATGCCTTGCAATCCCTGCCCCAATGACCATGTTTACCACATCGAGGACACGGGTTGCGTGGTGTACCATCAAAACCACGATTGTTATTAGTGCACGGCTTAACATATCCTATGATCTCATCCAGTTTTGCTAGAATGCGCTCGCCAATACTGCCTTCGAAAGATATGTCGTTTTGCTGGTTAGCCACACTACCAGTATTACAATGTTTCACTGCTGCAATGCGCGGTTTAGACATGTCTTTCCTCTCAGAGTGGTTCGTATCAACAGAGTAATACAGTGTTGGAAGAGACAGAGCCTTTTCAAAAGTATCAGGCTGTTGCATGGTAACATGTTTGATCATGCTTTCATCGGTTAAACCGGCGAGAAACTGCGATTTCAAAATATCATCTTGACCAGCAATATCAAGATTTGGGTAAGCAAGAATAACAAGCTCTTTCAATTTGTTACCATAATCCCGTGGTGCTTCATTTGGCTTAATCCTACGACAATGAAATGTAGTACGATATGAACTCTCATTTCCGGCAGGTTTAAAGAAATGATTAAAATGAGCCACAATATCACGATAGCTAGTACGTTTCATATCTGGTAAATCTTTCAATACATTTAGAGCTTGTCCTGTCATGCAAGTAGCCAATTCCAATCCCGCAGTGTCATCATCCCACTGATTATAACTGGTAACCAATTCAAAATGGCATAAATAACTAGGCCACGCCATGACAGTGGACCCATCGAAATACATCGGCTTTTTGGCATTTCTTGCCATCATCGTAGCATTAGCTGTGCTATTGAGAACACTACGATTAACATTGGCATTTAGGACACTGCTAGCGCTCACTGGAGGAGCTGATTGTGTAGCCACTGTAATCATTTTCGGCCTAGTACTAAGTTGTCTTCTGACAACATTTGGGCCTTCATTACCAATATTAATCAAAAAAGGAAGTGTAGGTGCAAGGTTACTCACATGACCATTCTCTGAAAATTTCACTTCTAATGTCTGCGAAAACGCGTTCCGCTTCCCTTCTGGCTGTCCATCTTCCGATCCAAAATCAGAAATTTCATCATCCTTGAGAACAGGCGCTGTTTTTGGAACAACCGTTGCTGGTGTTGAAGTGATCAGGCTGACATTTGGGTCATGTGACATGGGCTGTGTTTCCTCAGGATCAGAAACTCCACCTGGTTTAATCATGCCAGTAATATCTTGAAGCATGCTGTAGATATTATCGAAAGACGAGCCCATTTTTGTATTTTGGAGTTCAACTGATTCTAGTTGACTTCCAATCTGTTGTACACAACCGATTGCTTGTCCTCTGATTCCCTCAATTTCGCCTTCAATACCTGTATTTGCAGATGCAAAAGTTCATTCTCCTCTTTGGCTTCTTTTGGTGCCGGTACAATCTTTCTTCTCTTAACCATTTTCCAAAATATCAGGCAACCGCAAATAAAAAAAAAATTGGCAACCTCAAATTTCCAATATTGTCCAAATATTATCCGTCACAGACTAGCCTACCTAATCGGCTTAGTCTTAATAGTCCCTGTGTCAAATAATAAATCCTGGCGTGTGCTCGCCAAAAATTCGTATATGTGGCGTACCAAAATTGATATCACCACTCAGGTTCTTTCTGCCAGCTTATTGGACACTGAAGTTGCACTAGATGTCAATCACGAAATAATCTTCTTGCGGTTCCAAATACAGCAGAGTAACTAATTTAACTAACTAGATTAATTATACACCTGTAAGAACTTAATACAACCAAATACTCCAATCAGAAATACAATAAACAAATAAAAACATGGAAAACACAGTACAAATACCGTAGGATACACACGTAACACAAGATACGGAATTGGTCTATGACGTCACAGTCATGAACTATTTACTTATAATGGGATACTAAAAACTGGGTAAAACATACCTAGATATACATAAGAATAACTAGTATGACACTAAAGATACAACACAAATCCTATCTTATCGACAAACACGTAATATACATGGAAATACGCATAGAAATATGGAAATCACACAGGAAATAAACTGCGAAAATAGACTAGTTACGGAAACGTTAAATACAAGCTAACTAGTGAACAGAGCTATGCCAAACTGGAGAAATAGTAAACCTGTACTACTAATATCATTTTACAACAATAATTACACAAATTAACGACAATAAAACGCTATAACAATAACCTAATACACAGAGAAATATCTACACTGCGGGCAGTCAGACAAACCAGCTGAAAGAGAAAGTTACACAGCTGCTCACTAGTGACTCAAATGGTAAGAATAAATATGGGCATACAGAATAAAACAGGGTTATAGACGTGGTCGTCTCAAATTTATAACAAATAATACCTTGTTCCCATTTCCAAAAGTTGCACGTTTTACGAAAAAGACGCTTTTACTACAAGAAATATGAATCTCAGGTATTACTGCTCGATCTTGCGTTGAGTTATTATTAAATAAGTTACGCTAAGACGTTGTTAAAAAGTATAAGTAAGTTGTTAAACACTAGTATATCTCTACCATAGATACTCCTATATGGAGACGAGGGCTTGAAAAACGCCCAGACAATGAGTTTCGTAGCGCACATCTGGTAACTAAATAACTGAACGCATTACAGCTTTTTCCATAATCCTGATGCGAAATTGAATATATGGGTTCTCAAAAAATCAATGGACCTTTTCCCGAGCACCGACTTCCTTGTTCACTTCGTGACATTGGTCAATCAGCAAGAGGCAAAAAGGGACGTAACAATACTCCCTTTTCGTATCCGCTCAGACAGATTTTCAAGCGTGGTCGTAAACATTACCTCGTTTTCGAAGTCTATTCGTTAGTTTCCTGTTGTGTTTCGGAAACTTTAATATAAATCAGATAACTCAATGATCACTCTGTCTTCCTAAGAGTTTTAATTTAATTGCAGTAATAAAAAATTAGTGTAGAAATAGCTGTGATAGCACAGGCAAAAATTCTTTACCGGTACTTAAAAAAAAACAGATTGTTGTATGCGATAAATCATAATGATGGTTTGAAACACCAACCCCATTTTACAGGCGCCAATTCGCAAAAGCACTCTTAAATAGCCCCGAAAATTTTGCAATGTGTCAAAGGTCGGGAAAAGGTCCATAAATATAGGTTTACAACAACACAGCATAAGAACTATGCATTTCGGGAGCCCTGTTGCACACTAACACAAATGTATTTCTGCAACGTCTTGCCTGACAAAAATCAGACTTCCTCAGACAAGAAGTTTACAACAAAGAACAGCATAAGAAGTTGCATTCATTTCATAGAATCTATCAAATTTATTTATTTTTGAGCAATGAAGTCACAAACTAACATCGTGAGCACAAAAACACAAATAAATCAGTTATTTCTCAACTAGAAATTTACCGGAAAAGTCAAGAAAATTAAGAGAACATAGTGAACAGAAATATTAAAATTAGTCTTTTTTAGTTTATGTGGTTGTGTATTTGAACAAAGGCAGTATTATTTTTAAAAACAGGAATAAGATGTCTGAAAAAAACTAATAAATAATAATCATTAAATTAACTTCAATATCTAATTCACTTTCTTCGGAATTGTTCCGAAATCCCCATTCTCGAAAATCGACTTTTCGTCTATAAGTGTACTGTGGTTTTTGCAGTCGATACAAAAACAAAAATCTGTGCAATTTAGGTTGCTTTTGGCATTCATGGATTAATTACTTTGAAGCCTATTTTTTAAATTTGCAGTTTGCCAACTCAAGAACTGATTTTGGGGCTGGAAGTACATCCATCAACTTAACCCGCAAAACACCATCATCAAGAACCCATCCATGGCCGGTAGGCGTAAGAATAATTGGCCTTGGTTCTAGTTAACAGTGATGAAGTCCTGTCTGTTAAATTGCCCTCAGAACATGTTAAAAAGACGTGCCCTGGTATCATTTACATCAGGGGTCGGTTTGACTAACATCAGTTTGATGAGCAGTTTCAATTGCAGAAAAGTGCCTAAGAATTTCAATAGGAATAGTCCATCTAAGCTGTTTGCAACTGTTATTATTCTCATATATACCTTTTCGCTTCAAGACTTCGTGTTCGATCCATTTTATAGCGCTGATAGCAGCAGGGATTAAATCTGCATTAGGTTGGATTGATTTAAACATTGCCGTTTTTTTTTTGCAGTACTGTATCTAAAATGAGGAAGATAATCATATTTGGAACAGCATGATTGTAAGAATACCACCTAATACGGACTAATACTTCTCATACGTAATGCATTTTATCTGATGTATCCAACGAGCGTATGTATGCCCATTGGATGTAGCCTACTACAGTCATATGGACTATATTTTAAAACATCAACTGTCGGTCTACAACTTGATTTCTCACCCATCAATCGTTTCCAATGCTACTTTCTTTTAACTCCGGCATAACTTATCATTGCTTCCCAGGTTCTTGTTGACTGTATGAATTTAGAGAGACCAACTGACATCAGTAAAATTGATTATTTCCCCCTCTTTCACACAAACGTGCATTACAGAAACAGCCATTACTTTCTAAATCAAATAACGGTATGTCGTAGCCAATATAGTAGTATAAGTCTGCTGAATAGCCAAGAATTGTCATTAAATTAATCATAAACCTTTCATACAAGAAAGAAAACATCGTTGTTTGTGATATATTATTCTAGGTCTAGCCTTCCTTGGAGTTACCGTACCGTACCTATATTTACCAACGTTTTATGAGCTAGTGCTCCACTAAAATTGCTATTTATGGTAAGGATATGCAAGTGTTTAAACACTTACCTATACTTTTTGACACCCTCTTAGAATAACTCAACTAACAATAACTGAAAATTACTATGGAAAGGCTACTCAACTCAACGCAAAAGCGAATAGTCACTTTGAGCCAACGACCAACATACCTTTGAGCTATTCATCCGACCACGGGGATCCACCTACAGCTGACATATATCAATTGTTACGTCATGCAGAAGTCTGGGTTCATTGGTCCATGATACCGGAAAAGCAGAGAATATAGGACATATGATAAGCATATGATTCAGTAGATTTAGATTATTTATATAGAATTTTAGAAAGATTTGGCATAAAAAATAAATTTATCATGTTATTACACAGTCTATATGAAGGTGCTGAGACTAGAATACTAATAAAGGGTTATTTAAGTGAAAAAATCAAACCGGGAAGGGGAATTAGACAAGGTGACCCAATGAGTATTTTTATGTACATCATAGCAATAGAACCTTTGTTAATTAGTATAAACTTGAATGGAAATGTTCAAGGAATCGTGACGCCAGGAAATATGGAACTGAAAAATTTAGGATTTGCAGACGATGTTACACTATTTTTAAATAAGGAAAGTTCTATAAATGAAGCATTAAAAGTTATCGATGAACATGAATTGGCTACTGGAATGAAATTGAATAGAACTAAAACGAAACTCATGAAACTCGGAATATGGACAAAGGACCCTTCATTTCAAGACATTACCATAACAGATAAAATAGAAATATTAAGCGTCAAATTTGTCAATAATAATACTGGAAATTGGAACTGGAATAATTGTCTGGAGAGAGTGGAGAAAATACGGTAGCAGTTGATCTTCAAAAAATACCTCTTACTTTAGAAGGAAAATGTTTAATAATAAAGCTCAAGATATTACCTCAATTTTTGTTTTTATGTAAAATATTCCCGATGCCAAAAAATATAGTCAAAAAAGTGGATGAAATTATTGAAAAATTTGTATTCAATGGAAAAAGAAAGCTCAAAATAGAGACCATTTGTAAGCCAAAATGTATGAGGGGATACGATATAATTAATATTCCAATTTTTACAATGTCTATGTATATTATGTGTGTTTTTGAATATATAGAAACTATAGAAAATAATGTGATATTTAGTGACAGAACTATCAATTTTAATTACTTAGAATATAACATAGGGCAACAATTATGTGTTTATTTAGGTCTACCATTGAATAATAGTATATTACATAGATTTAGTCCACATGAATATTATAAAAGCGTAATTGATTTTATGAAAACTTATAGTTTAAATATGAATGATATTAAAATGGGTGAACATAGAATTATATATGATAAAGTTTTAAAAAGTATTAATGGGGAAAGACTTGTAATTATCCGTAATTCAAATCTCAGTATAACTTGTAACAGTATTCATAATAAAATTTTGGCAAATTATATGAGGACCTTCAACTATAAGTTAATATGGGATATTCTACCCTTGAAAACAAAACAGGTTTATAATAAGTTTTTTGTATTTACTAATTTTGTGTTTTTCCTTTTTTATTGTATTATATCATTGTAATTATTAAAATAACATTATTATCGTTGGATACTTATTACTGATGAAACAAACTGGAAATACTGTGAAACTCAATTTAACAAATGGATCATGAATGGAATGTGGACTATAATTTATTTTATTTGTTTATTTATTTTTTACATATTTATTGAAATCACTCAATGAGTGAACCAATTAAAAAAAAAAAAAAAAAGAGTAAAAAAAAAGAGAATATAGGACAGATGGTAACACATATTTATTGTAGAAAAGCGTCTTTTCTGTGAAACGTGCAACTTTTGGAAATGGGAACAAGGCATTATTTGTTACTAAATTTCTGAGAAACATTTTAAAATCCTTTTCACGTAGTTCCCTTATGTGCGCTTCGAAACTGAAAGATGAACGGCCTTTTTTCGCGGCCTATAAACAAAATAGCAATCTTATCCAATGGATGTTTCCATCAACTAACAGACTTATTATTATGAGTTATCGCGCTTTTAATTACCAGTATTATGTGCGCCAGACTGAAAAGAATTTTCTAGAAAAAACGGTCCACAGACTTAGTTCACAGTTTCTCCATTGTAATGACTAATCAAAAACGGAATCCTCTGGATGTCTCGACAGTTCCTTGTTACATACATAATAATAACAATGACTAATCGAAACTATTAGTTTGCACAATTTTATGTTATTGGTTTGCGAGACTGCTACAACAATTTATCTAGCCGCTCAGATGATAGATAACGATTACTGGACCACGGCAAGATCTAATTTTTTTATGATCTCTTACAGTAGTCTATTACAGTATTAGTGAATTGCAACTGCAGACTTCAATGAACGTCTGTCCTGTGCACATTCGAATCAGTGTCACTCCGGGATTTGAAATTCCTGATATACAATACCAATGTGAGTAGGTACCGTATATGTTGATTTCATCATCATAATGTTTTCTTGTTGCATAGTTTTCATGTTTATAAATTTATTTTGACAAGACTGTTATTTTTTTAGGAATTATTTCTGGCAGACTGAATTGCGATTTTTGTCTTGAAAAACTGCTAGGCCTAACTCCTTTCTTTGTACTATTTTTTATATAGTATATAATATTCATATATTTACAGCCGAACTTCAAAAAGGCGACATTGAAACAATTCAAAGCTATAGCAGTCTTGCAGAGTTTCATGCTACAGCATTGTCAGGAACAGAGTATAGTAGTATCTCGCCAATGAGTGAGTTATTTTTGAGTATATTGTACCCAAAAATTTCACTTTGAATACATTATGCATATCGCCGGATGAGAACAGAAGGGGCCTAAGTCACATTTTTGGAAAATTGACTTTTTTCAATATTTTGGGGTTTTAAGCCATGCTCTACAAGGTGGTGGTCTTGAAATCCTGAATTTCTCAATAATAAAAATTTTAGCTGGACTTAGGCCTAAAATATTTAATAACAGAATGGGCCTAAGTCCAGCTAAAATTTTTATTATTGAGAAATTCAGGATTTCAAGACCACCACCTTGTAGAGCATGGCTCAAAACCCCAAAATATTGAAAAAAGATAGTCCTAAGTTCCAATATGATGGGCATGAACATCAGAAATGAAATGTCCGAAACTTACATCCCTAAAAATTTGTTCAGTGCAACTTAGGCCTAAGTCACCTTGTTTTACTTTGCATCCCATACAAAAAATTTCAGAAGTTGTTGAGAACAGAATGGGCCAAAGTTTCTTATGGGGGTAAAAAAGGCAGGAAGGAATTGAAGCTGAAGTGCCAAAAAATATTGATTACAAAGATATTCTCATCCACATTAAAATAACCAGAGCTCAGGACTTTACTAAGTGTGAATATCTAGAAATTCGAAGATAAAAAAATTCCAAATTGTTTTTTGCGTTTTTCTCAAAACTCAAAATTGTGACTTAGGCCTGTTCTGTTCTCATCCGGCGATATATATATACAATTTTATACTGATCTGATATATGGCATACTATGATTCATATTTCATAAAGTAAAATTAAGACTAGTAAACAAAGTCAAGAGATGTTATATTATGTTAGTTACCAAATCATGTCTTTGATCTCAATTAATTCTATTCCCATCTTTAGTGTTCAATATGAATCTTGTTAGCTTCTAATTTTCTTTACGGTTACATTTTTGGGTTTCATAGTATTGATTTTAGTATATATAAAGAATTGAAATTCTTGCTCATTAAATATCAATGTTTTTTTTTTTAGAGCCGAGTAAAACCAAAGCAGAAGAACCTAAAGAAATTTTTTTAGATGGAATTACTGAATCAGAAAGGAAAGAAGTTGCTAACAAAATATTAGGAAGACGAATGCCTCATGAATTGTATGTGGAAACATATGATAACAAAGATGTACAACAAGGTATACAAGATCAATGTTATTGAGCAAACAGAATTTCAAGTCAGTGTTGTAAATTGATTACTTTTTCGAAAATTTGTGGAGTGACTGTTTAAAGGATAAATATATATTTTTGGGATACTTCCGAAGTATGTGAACCAAGATGACGGACATCGGAACGTAGTATGTGTACCAGGTTAGAGTTAGATCATAATTTTAGGGACAAATACAACGGGAGTCACTTGGCTAGTCCCCGAACTAATAGAACTAAATTGAAGGAAAATTTGAATACAATTATGGCCTAACCCTAGTCTGGTACACATACTACGTACCGGTGTTTTTATCTTGGGGGGAGGAAATGGATAAGACATGTTTGATCATAAATGGAGCACCCCGGCCCATCGTCCAGTTACCATGTTCATGTCGCGTATGGAATTTGTGAGTCCATTATTTGTTTCAAATGCATGGACTTGATGTTGGAGGAATCCATAACCGACCAGAGGTTACGTGAAACCACCGTACTATTCTGTTCCTGATTCTCTCTACTTTTATTTTTGAGTTTTATTTATTAAAAATCAAGTTTGCTCACTGATGTTTTTTTATATCATGCTTTGCTTGGACAGAATTTGAAGAAGAAAGCAACGGTTTTTCATCCAATGGTGTTTCATCCAACACAAAAATAAAAATAGGGAAAAATGCGAAAAAATACCTGGATAAGAAGGATAGGAGGTTGACAGATGTTTCACAAAATACCTTGGATGACAGAAAACTTTATGCAGAAGTTGTAACTGAAGCAACCAAAGAGTT
This sequence comes from Styela clava, assembly GCF_964204865.1. NCBI lineage: Eukaryota > Metazoa > Chordata > Ascidiacea > Stolidobranchia > Styelidae > Styela > Styela clava. The sequence goes on along the minus strand of NC_135257.1, from coordinate 8,092,614 downwards.
ATTGAGAAGATCTTCAAATTCTATTTCCAGCTCTAAAGATGATCATGAGGTATATGGGTAGGGCTGACTAGCTTGTATTTAATACTCCAACTTACAATGTGAATGTAGACATATTGCACAAAGAGCATGTGAAGAACGTTTGGCGCTTCCCAGTAGCTATTGGTAAAATTGCAGGTAGCTGGAGTGTTCTAATCTATGTAATCTGTATTTTTCAGCTTTCTGAAATATTGCAAATGAGTGATGCTGTAGCTTCTTCGACCGGTTCAAGGCCTTCTTCTAGCTTGGAGAAATATGCACCATCAGGAAGGTATGTTGTTCAAAATCATTTGCATGAAATCTTTGTATTATAATACTGGTGTAAATCTAGTTTTGTGCATATGAGTGAATTAACAAAATGTAGGATTTTTTGTCAAGGTATTCTTTCAACCTTTTCTAACGTTAATAGTTTTTGTGTGTTGGATGTATAAATAAGTGTGACCTTTAGTATATATAACATCAGAAATTTTTATGCCACAACTGTTTTTTTCAAGCAATATATTATATTGAGTTTTTCGGATCTTGTCTAATATTAACTTGTGACAGATTTTGGAAGGAGTATGTGTGCAGAGGGAGATATAATACTCATACACACCATATTAATTTTGTTATTCAACTACTAATTTTATCTCAAATAATATAACAATTTTATTTTTCAGAAACAAGTCTGATCCTTCTCATTGCATATCACCAGGAATACAAACCACCAGTATGCCTTACTTCTCTGGAAATCCAGCTGTTGAACTAACCCATGGGATAATACATTTATACAAAGCAAAGTAGGTTGAGAAATGCAGTATACTATTATATATCTAATTTGAATCAATGGTCGATTTTTTGACATTGGGGTTTTGGAAGTTATGAACTTCATGTCCTTTCATATAGCATAGAATAGGTATTTTATACTTTTCCCAGAGAAGAGGAAAGCTGACAAAACAGATTGATCATATGCGACGCCGTGATCTCTTATCTGGTTACCAGTCTGCATCAGGCAGGGGAGTCGTTAACCAGTTGTTTGTTTCAGAGGCATGAACCAGATGGTAGAGGATGAGGTATCTGACAAATGGTTACTTGAACCACCCAGTGTCAATTAGGAGTTCAGGAATCCCTCTGTACATAATTGTTCCCTATGGATTCTAACCTGCAAACCCAAGCAGGGTGATAAGAGGTGCAATGGCAGGTGTAATCCCATCCCTTTATAATATGTGCCAACTGTTGCATAAGTGCTTTTTCTGGCACAAATTTTCAAGATATTGAGCTGGGAGCGCCTTGATAATTTTCTAAGACTTCAGACTTGCAAGGGTCTGTGCTAGGTATTGTATTGACAGAAAATAATTGCTCCAGTAGATTGTTCATCTGTAAAAATTGTAAAATTCAGATAAAAAATTTGTAAGGTGTAATTAATCGGAATACGAGGCTCATGTTGAATACTTTTAAGCCTGCACAAATTATGGAAAATATATTGGAAGTCTGTGAACTCCCTGCGATTCAGTTCATGAGGATTATGAACAACTCAAATTAGAGTGTTTATATGAAATATACAGGAATTTCTTTCCACAACCTGTTGGAAATGTGTTTCGTTTCTTATATGAATTTTATGTTCAGTTACATCATGACAGTCAGTGAAGAGCTTTCACCACCACCAACCAACACATTATGTATGTTATCTGTTCCTGCTACTGTTGATGCTCATGCAATTCTTGAATTCACTGCTGGGTTTTGTGATACAATTAAACGTCTTCGAATCATAAGAGATCGAACACCAAACCAATATATGGCATTGATTACTTTCTCAACTAAAAAGGCGACGAAGAATTTTTATCTTGCATACAACAATGCCCCGTTCAGGTAACTGAATAACTTAGAATTTTTTTCCCTTGTGCTGTTTTGATAGAATATAAACTACGGTAGATATAGTGGCGCTCCAGAAGTGTGTCTACCAATATGGAGGTAACTAATTTTGTTCGCGTACTTTACATCAAGTTGTGTGAAGGGACTGAATCTGTGGCAGGGTGCACATTTACTTGGCTAACTCATACAGTCCCCTAACTTGTGATACAACTAAAATAAGTAAAATCGGAATAAAACTATGGCTCATCCTAACCTGGTACACATACTACGGGAGTACCCGAATTTTAGGTAAATACTCAGCATTACCCATAAATTTTCCGTGCATTATATTAGTGCCGATTTTTTGTTGACAAATAACAGTATTTTGAGCAATTAAATTAATTGTGTAATAATTTCAGCTCTTTGACAGAAGAAGAAATTTGTCATCTGGCATTTGTTGCTTCTATTGAGGCATTACCTTCTATACATGATACGGGTAAACCAGCAAGTGAATCAACAGGTTTATTACCAATACATGATAGCACTGAATTACCTGATTGTGTTCTATGTTTGGAAAGAATGGATGAATCAGTTCGTGGTGTTTTAACTATTTTATGTAATCATTCATTTCATGGAGCTTGCTTGCAGAAGTGGGAAGATTTATGGTAAGATTATAATTTTGAATTGTTAGATATTATTTATCTTTTATTTGGTCAATTTTAAAGTAAGTTTGAAAGTGTGGCAAATAGGGATGGGCAATATAGAATACCGAATCCGGAGGATTCGAATCCCAAAGTATTCGAATCCAACGGGATCCGATAACAGGATTCGGTTTCCGCCTCTCCGGCGCCAAGCGTCAATTTTTGTATTTCGGGTTTCTAATTTATCAATTATAGACGAGCGTTTTTCTCGCGTGGAAATCTCTCTCGTTTAATTAAACTTGCGTCTGCTCGCAAAGAACCCGTAAATCGGTAAACATCAAACACTGTAAAAATTTCAATCGGCATATTCAGGACAAGAAGTCAGTAATATAACCTCACGGCGAGGACTCGTTATTGCACCATTTTTGTGTTTTCCTTCTTTGCTATCTAGCTAGCGTTATTTGTGCCGACTTACTGGTGATATTCCGATAATCTGAATGCAACAATCTTTAATTGTTTACAGACGTGCCTTGCCTCATTTTAAATTAAATGATTTTTCGCGACCTACGAGTTTTCCCAAAAAAATGATGCACGTAAACCAAAAGCCAGGCGTTAAATGATATAACATTACTCGCCATTAATTTAGATCAAATATTATTTACGATTTCATTATACCATTTTCCGAAATACAAAGTTATATCGCAAAACGCGAACAACTGTCACATTTAAATTTCACTCTCAAAATCGTTCAAGATAGACGAGTCTGTAGTATTTTAGTCGCCGATGAATTTTGAAAAAAGTTGCCGCATCTGGCGAAGATAGTCCCGTATTGAATTTGAGTAGGGCCAAGTCTGGGTAGATAATGATATGTAACGATAATCATAGAAAATGAGTTCGTCTTCAGATGTTATTACCTAATAACTAAGTACGAAATCGCGTTTACGGGAACTTGGTTTTACGTGTCTTGCTCTCACAGAATAAAAGGTTGATTTTAATTGATAGTGGTTAAATTTTATATTTTACAACGGCGCATAGGTTGCAGTGGCCACACGCTGGTTCAGCATCTAATTAATTCTCAGCGGGTATGTTTTAGTATACTCGGCAGACTTACATTAATAATGATTTAACGCCGTTTCATGTCTATTTTGTATTTAACCGCTTACTATTAAAGTGTGTAAAGCGTGTCTTAATTTAGCATATCAGTATTTATTAGTATTTAGGGATTACATACATTTGGAATAATTGAAGGCAAAAAATATTGTAATATTCCTAAATTTTATTGTCCTGGGAACTGCCTGTTTAGTATCAAATGAAATCCAATGTTCAGGACATTTTCAAATAGATAATACATTTATAGAAAGTAATACATTTGTAATTAGGAAATAAAAAATAGAATAGGATTCGGTATTCTGGATTCGATTCAACTATTCTAGAATATTCTAGAATAGTAAATTATTCCACATTGCCCATCCCTAGTGGCAAATATTTTTTTGTTCACCAATCCATGTCGAGTATATGGGAACAGTTAAGTAGGTATTAATTTCAGATGCATGGACTTGATGGTGGAGGAAACCATAATCAATAGGAAGTTACTTGAACCTATCTATGAAGGTGAGGAGTCCAGCAATCCTACATAGTTTTCCCTCATGGGATTCAAACCTGCAAACTCATGCGAAGTGACTGCAGGTGTCATGACCATCCTGTTCCTAACACAACTATGATCGAACCCATTTCATGTATGTACATAATCGCACATTGTCTGGTACTGTTAATGCTAATTCTGGTAGTACAACGTGAATGATAAGATACTATAGGGGGGTTCGCCAGAGAAACAGAAAATTTGTCAAACAGCCATTTATTGTTACAAAGAATAACTTTTACAAAGATTTTTGAAGGCATATGTTATATTACACTCACAGATACCCAAAATGCCATCTGTGCACTTCAGAGCAGTGTCTTAATCTAAAATTCTAAGCTCGTGTAGCGTTTTGAAGCGTTCAACTTGTGGGATATCGTTCCAGGATATCGTTCGAATCATCGTTTATAAAAATAAATATTTTTTTGACAAATATTCTGTTTTTCTAGCGACCACCCTATATATTGATTCATTTCAATTGATTTTCAGTTGTCCAGTATGCAGATATATACAGACTCCGGAACCACGTACAGATAACAAATGTTTAGTGTGTGGTAGCGTTGAAGACTTATGGATTTGTTTGATATGTGGTCATGTGGGTTGCGGTAGATATACAACAGAACATGCACAACAACATTACCTTGAAACTCATCATAATTATGCTATGGCATTGAATGATAACAGAGTGTGGGATTATGCTGGAGGTTGGTGAAATATTAGCTATTTGAATTAGATGGTCTGTCTGTCTTAGTTAACAAGTCAGTCAGTCAGTAGTTTATTTTTTCACATAGCGAAAAGACGAACCTATACAAACAATGAGGTAAAACAAAAATAATGTATTTCAGTGTGAGGGAGACGCGATAAACCAGTTATGGTTATCGAGCAGCGTCACCTCTGAGAGTGTCTAACATAGAATCATGCAAATACAAAAAATGAAAGCCAAACAATATTTACTAACAGAAATCTGCCTTTTAAGTATGTTTATGCGACCTGGTGTGTTTTGAATCTGGTTGTTGTTTTTTTCTCAAAAAATATGTGGCAGGCTGTTTTCTTGTGATTAGTATATAACAGCAAAAAAAAATTCTTGATATGTCATTTAGGTGATTGAGCCAGTCTTTCGAAATCTGTCATAAATTGCTCTGTTCTAGCTGATATAAAATAAAACTAGCCCCGTTTTTGTCTTTGATTTTCATGATTTAGGTGGAATTGCCTGGGATATAGGCTACTACTAAATAAACTTTACGAAAAATAATTTACCGTAATAAAAACCACTTCGAAAGTCTAACTGTGATTTCAATGTAAAACTCAACATATTACCGTACATTTTCATTAAATACCCAGTTCTTATACAGATGCTATTTTCAGTCAGTATTCTTGTAAAAGGAGGGATTAGGTTAACATGAGATTATATTATAACAATTATATGAGTGGCTTCATCACTATTGGGTACTCCCGTAGTGTGTGCACCAGGTTAGGGTTATGCCATAATTGTATTCCGATTTTCCCTATTTTAGTTCTATTACAAGTTCAGGAACTTGTCTGTGTTGACCAAGTGAATATACCCCCTGCCCATAGGTTTCAGTCCCTTTACAGTACACAACTTGATGTAAAGTAGGTGAACAAAATTAGTTACCCCCTTATCGGTGCACACATTTCTGGAGCGCCCACTATTGTACATAAAGAAAGATTGTATTGTCCTCCATGTGTGGTTGAAGTGTGTTCATGGCATGTAAGTTGTGAATTCAATGAATATTTTATTACAATGAATTATTTTATTAATTTTTTTTCAGATTATTTTGTCCACAGATTATTCCAGAACAAAGATGATGGAAAATTAGTGGAACAAAAGCAAAATTGTGGTTCTGATGAAAGAGAAGCAAAAATTGAAGCCATTCAGCTTGAGGTATCTCATATGATTTTCATATTTATCTCATGGGTTAGGGGAAAAGAAAGCTTACAAGACGGCCTAGGGTCTATTATGCGGGTAACCAGTTGATATTAGGTTTGGGAATAGCTAAACAGTTATTTGTTTCGAATGCACGGGGGAAGCTGTAACCAACCAGTTGTTATGTGAACTACTGTATGGTAGCTAGGAATCCAGCGATCCTCTCGAACATAATCATCCCCCACAGGATTCAAACCTGCGAATTCGTGGGTTCGCAGGAACGAATCCCATGTGGAGATAGTTGTGTGCGAGAGGATTGCTGGACTCCCTGCCACTGTAGGGTGGTTCACGAAACCGCTGGTCGGTTACGACTTCCTCCACCATCAAGTCCATGCTCCCGAAAACTAGCTAAATAATCCCATACATGGACTGCGACCATACATGTATCCGGACGAGAGGTCGTGGTTCGCCATATGATTAACTTGTCTCATAGGCTTTCCTCTCCCCTGGAATAAATATTTGAATTCTATCCTACTAATCAAGTTTTAAATTTGATATTCTGCTTAGAAATTATCTAATTTGTCTTATCTTCAATATAAAATCGTTAATTAATAATCTAACTGTATTTTTTTCAGTGCATGTATCTACTTACAAGCCAGCTTGATTCTCAGCGGAAATATTGGGAAGAAAGATTATCAAAAGTAGAGGAAATTGCAGAGACTGATCGGAATGCTGCTCACGAACAATTATCTGAAGCTGTAGGGAGGTGCAATGAACTTGATAAAAAGGTAAATTTTCAGCAACTGTTATTGAAGTTGTAATATAGAAAATGATTGCAAAGGATATTCTTAATGTATTTAGTATATTTGTATTATAAAAAATAGCGAATATATTTTTGTACCTCTGGCACGTAATCTATTGTAATATCATAGGATAGGATTTACATATTTATCCCGAGGGGAGTGTAAAGCCGATTAGACTTGGCTTGACTTGGTTATTTGTGTGTGCTTTATGGGGGTGAATCTACAATGTCATTATTTGCTGTACCGCTTTGTTCGACAATATTATGGGTCTGTTTCATGTAAGCTTGTTGTAGTTTATCTAGCTGTGGATAACATGTTCCCATTTATTCAGTTAACAGTTTTGGACAAAGAAAAGGTTTTGCTGGTGAAGAAAAATGAACAACTAGCAAAAAAATATGCATCATCACTGAAAGAACTCACAACAGAGAAAGAACTAAACAAAGGATTGATAAAAAATCAGGTTTAATCAAAATTATTAATTTTGAATTTTCATTTAAAATATTTTATTGCCATGATTCCACGAGCTTACTGTGGCTCAAATTCTGACAAAGCTGTGCTCCTTTTTTGCATTTACATAAACAGTTTTTTTTCACCAATCGAGCCCCCACGAGTAATGATGGTGGTTCTTGGTATCACATCGTCCTGTATACATAGCCTCGCTTTTGAATTGAATTTTTTTCTTCTAAGTATCGTATTTAATGAACAATAAGGCACACCCTCAATGAATTGCTTAGATTGGGGTCTTATCCATACATAACGCTATAAGATGCAACTGGTATTGGCATAAAGAACTACCTGATCCATACATTAGGCGCACTGGCTTATAAAGCGCACAATCGATTTTGGGGGGGAAAATTATTCAAAGTTTGCCCTATGGTCTGTAAAATACGGTAAATGCCTGTGACCTTGAGAAAAACTACAAGGAATTCTATGTCATTCTATCAATTGTCATGAACGATGGTATTGTTAACAGACTCTTTTTTTGGTATTTATGTTTGTGCATTCCTATATCTAGTTTTTATTTTAGAAAGAATGGCGCGTGAAAGTAGATAAAATGGAAAGGTTGTCAACTACTCAACAGAAGGAAATTGATGATTTAAAAGAGCAATTGCGTGATGTTATGTTTTATATTGAAGCTCAGAAAACACTTGAAGATGCCGATGATGAAACAAGGGAAGAAATTCAGGTAAATGCAAACACGATTATGCTTGCTCGATGCAAGGTTAGGAAAAATTATTGATAAGAAAAAGAAGCATCTCACAGCACAGTGAAAATATTCTTGAAACTAATGTTGAAGTGCTTACACAGTATTTTTGGCGCTCCAGAAATTTGTATACTAAGAAGGTAACTTATTTTGTTCACCTACGTTACATCAAGTTGTGTAAAGGGACTTAAATCTATGGGCAGGGAGTATATTCACTTGGCTAACACAGACAGTTCCCGAACTTGTAATAGAACTAAAATAAGGAAAATTGGAATAAACTTATGGCCTACCCCTAACCTGGTACACACACCACAGGTGTACGGTATTTTTTATGAAATACTTTAGGAATATAAATTTTATGCTAATCTAGCAGGTTTACTACCGATTGTTTTTGCGGGTGAAACCAATAAATTTAATTGCATATGCAATTGAATTGAAGTTTTGTAATGAAGCCGTTGACGGAACAATCATATTACTTTGTTTAAATCTAGCAAGGACATTTCCCAAGTATAAGAATATTTACAATCAGTTGATGTAGGAGAACCATATACACTTCGATCATTCGCCATTTTTATGTTACACCCATATATATATTCATTTAACAGAGCGGTCATATTGTTGTTGGTGCATCTGGTGGACAAAAGAAAAAGAAGAAAACAAAGAAAAAATGATGAAGTGGACAATTTCATTTATCTTTCAAATGTCCCAACAACCTTGCAATCTATTTTACTTATCATACGTTTTGTGTTTATCGTTTTCTCTGTTGGCATACAACAATTCTATCATATTTTAGTTTTTGTTGCAAAACAGTTATGACTTTCTTTCCGAAACCATGTTTTCGTCTTAAGATTGTACCCGTATAGTTATTTCACAATCTTTGACCAGCATTCATCATCTTTTCGGTACTCCATTGCTTTATTGTACATTATTGTTAAGATCTTTTGTGATCCTTAGAATTTTATTGTCTGCTTTCATCACTGTGCAATATTCAACCTCTGTTTGTTTCGTCTTATCTGCAGTGACTAAATGGCATAACCTGGATTGTATTCTGATAAGAAGTACGTGGGACTTTGGGTACAATAAGAAGGGATAGGACTATGCGTAACGTGAATATACTTGGGGTTCGATTTCTCTTGGGGGATAAGTTATGTGCGAGGGTATTGCTTCACCAGCCGCATGGTGGTTCACGACAAGTGCAGTTTTAAGTATTTTGTAGCGTCTGAAGCTGCCGCAAAACCATGGTGGGATTTCCAAACCACGGCCGCTGTGGTCAAGCCATGGCAGCTGCCACAAACCAATGGCGTGAAGCGGGTACCATGGCAGCAACTTGAAAACCAATGGTGGGTCAAATTTGGCTGCCACAAGGCATGTTGGCTGTAGTGACAGGGCTGCCCTGGATGGTGACAAACTTTGGGTAAGTTGGAACATTTTCCTTATGGATATAGATTTGAGGTTAGGTTTCAGTTTTAAGTAGATATAATTCCGCATGATGAACTGGAGTGGTGAGAAGTGCGCCTCGTTCACGAAGCCGCTGGCCGGTTTCGTCTTCCGTCATTAAGTTCATGTATCTAAAACAAATAACTGGCTGACTAATTCAATGCCCGAAATGGGCTGGTAGACGGACGAGAGGCCGTGGTATGATTAAGCAGTCGTACTGGCTTCTGTCTCCCCCAGGATGGAAATGAGACTCCCTAACTTGCAAAGGGTGTGTCAATATAGAAGAGGTAAAACAAGGAATGGACCCAACCCGATGCCCATTCAATATTGTTATTCGACTTTCCTCCCTTTGGAGGAACAGGTAAAAAATTACAATGAAGCAGATGAAGTTATAAAGGCATCACGGGATGCTATTATTGTAGCGGAAGTCAAAATGAACAGTACATATATATGTTTTTTTCATACGACCGTCTCACCATTAAAATAGAGAACGAGCATGAATGCCCGTTATTTTAGGCGCAGTTTCAGATGATCTCTCCTCTATTATGGGTACTCGTGCTTTGCGGATAACTGACTAAGTATTTTTGATTTCAACCTGACAGCCTGTTATGATTATAATGTTTTCTTACTTAGCTTAGCTTCTGCTTTGTTTTCATTTAAATTGATCATCTTTTGAAAAAGGTCATAAAAAGACCAGCAACTTTTTAACGGTTAGATTTTTGTTTTCTTATCACCACAATTGAATAAACGTTATCGAATACGAGTCTGGGCTTGCTTCTGATAGAAGAAGTAACTATTTTTACCGGTAATGTTTATTTTTATTCATTTGACATCGTGTTGAACAACGCTCCATTGTTTTACTACAATCTCAAAATATAATGGAAATCAAAACAATCCAATTCATCATTGAGCCAAAATCGTCCCTTATCCAAGTTTACTCAAATATGCCCTGATAATCGTATAATTTTCTAAATGGAGTCGAAATGGGTGTGTTGTTTTTATTGTGTTTATGGAACAAAGGCCTAAAAGCAACAACTGCTGCAATAAAAACGAGATCGGTCGATTCATTTTAAAAATATTACCAAGTTAAATTCGATGGCTTTTTGATGATTGATCGTATATTTTGCAAAATACCACAAGCCAGAGAATAATAGGTACATAAAAAGGATTGAAATAACTAGAGTTTGGGCAATAGAAATAACGTGTTTGCAAAGCAAACAAATAGAATCATACCGGTAGTCGGGAAGCGGTTGCCCTGACCGACCGCAATGCCATGGCATTACGACATAAATATACAAGTAAATAATGTAATACTATATTCTTTTTTATAATTTTGTAACCCAACTAAAAACAATTAACAAAAATATATCAAACGCGCACACAGAAATGTATAACCGATATGCGTTTGGTCGAATCTACCAATCCTTACTTCCGAGTATACATTCGAATAAGGGCAAATAAAAATTTCGCATAATATGAGCAAATTCTAACACTTTCAGCTTTGATCATGATTTGGCACAAAAACATAAAAGGTATGTGTTTATATGTAGAACTTGAAAAAAAAACTTCGTCTCACCCTGAAATCATTTAAAAATTGGAAGATTAGAACGGATTACGTTTTTGTGAACCAAACAACTTGAAATATGATAGCTTATGTGTTTTTGTGGGGGATCATCAATTATTCAATAAATACAAGCTTTTGTTTCTCCTCCTGGTAACGCGAAACATAGTAATTGAAACCAGTCAAACTCCATTAAAAAATTCAGGCTCCAAAAGTATTATTCCATTCAAATATATCTCATATACATAACAAAAAAACACGTAATAAGACGTTTACATTAAATCACCTGCAATATCTTGAATACAAAGGCATAAGTTTATACAAAATTAGAAAACTTTTTTTGCCATTAGCAAGTAGGCTATATTCATTTCAAAAAGGCAGTAGTTACTTTTAGTCTACAATTTTCAAACTTCCGGGAAATGATGCTGATCAAAAATTCAAGCGAAAGTTTGGGACATGACGTAAACGAAATACGTAAATGGGTGATTCAATTTGAATAAACACTGCGAGAAATAGTCGTCATAAGAATTCTTGAAATCACAAAACCAGTTCTCCTGCTTGTACAGCAAACGACATCAAAACAATGTTTAAGTACGTGTAACACCAGTAAGTTTGTTCCCATCGCGCTCTTTGCCACACACAAATTGACCATGTCGAATTTGATCTGAAAATCTTACATAATTTTTTACATTCGAAGACAAGGCTGAACTACAGGGGATCAAACAGTTTTGATGGGCACTATAAGTTCTTTATATCCGCGTGAGCCTTATACTCTTTACATATACACGAATATGATTGTGGCTTTACAAATCACGCGCGAAAGTCATTCATCACCATTTTCTTTTTTGGCGTGTTTGATCTTGTTATCCAGTTTCCTAACGAGTCTAATATTTTAGTTCAGAAACTTTTGAGCGTTATGGTAGATATTCACAAAATTAAAATTGCATTTAAGCCATGGACTTGCGCAACAAATATTGACGTAAATTATATTTCAAAAAATTACCCTGAAATGTAAATGACTTCGTTCGAGCTTGAAATACACGTTTGATATACCTTGTAATTGAATACACAAAACACATTTCTCATGCAGGTTGTTGTTTTATCATGAGCAACGAGATTGGTGGTAAGTTAAAAAAAAATCACATGATTGCTAATGACCATGACGTGTATAGGCATAGATTAGCCTTTCAGCATGCGTATGCGCTTGATAATTCGTTGTAAAAACTGTTTATATATTTGGAACGAACCGCAACTGGTGTAATTGATGAATCCCAGTTTCGCCTTAGTGGGTGATTCCATTCGCGCATGACCAGTTCTTTCCTATAAATTCGTGGAATCGAAGAATTCCACAAATAGAACAGAGCGTGATCTGATAACACCAGGACTAAATCTTCATTTCCCTAATTTATTTTCGTATAGGCGTTTCGATAGGAGTAAGTTACTGTACCGGCACAACAATGCTTACCAATAATTTAAATCGTCATTGTAACTCTTTCATAGATTGCGATTAATTTCTGAAAATATTTTCTGCAGTTAATGTTTGGAATAGAATAGTAGGAAACTAGTTTTGTAACATAATGTAAAATGGATATAATGTATGTGTACGATAATCAATTCGTTGTTAAAATCATCAGGTTGGGGAAAATAATATCATTGGTTTACCTGCGCACTCTGCAGCGTGACAGTTTCATAAACATAAATCAAACCTGTTAAACCGCAGTACGCCCAATACCTATTTATAAATATTTATGCATATATATCATTCAAAATTGACGTAATTGGGCCCAATATTTTAATGGGATGTTTTTTTTCTTTCAGCTAAATTGTTATTTACCATATCGTACGTTTCCGAATGTATAATGTTCAACCTTATACATAATAGATATCGGATAGTGATTATCACAGGAAGAGAATCTAGTTTAACGTAATAACAGCATGTAAAGTTGTTTATTATACTGCGCACGTCACCGCGACTACACATACTATGTGCGGGGGATAAATATTATATAAGATGGAGGAAATTAAATTTCTCTTAGTTTTTCGTATATGATATGGGCATTTTTTATTGGGTACCATCCAATGTAAAACGATATAGTGAAGGAACGGATTCGGTCTCACTATGACTATACGGTAAAAAGATTTCAAATCAAATGATTTGGTTGCAATATGATACACACAGTCAAGTTGCCCAATCTCTTCAATCAAAATCAGTCACTGTTATGATTATGAGCAATTTATCAAATATTCAGGAATACATAAGTGTATGAATGAAAATTTTGGAGCAAGCATAGTAAAATAAATGTTACATATTATATTAGTTCATTTTTTCAACTGATTAACCATATGAACTAATTAATACTTAACATCGGTTTGACGAATCACTTCAAGTTACGCACTTTTAGGTGCTGTTTAGCAACATGTTTAAAAACTCCAAAATGCGGAGTTCAATTCATTATTCATTTAACATAGTGATATAGTACCCCCGTGTAGTTTTGGAACCAAAACGTGAAAGATAGGACTCGCGAATTCTCGACTCGAATGGTGAAACTAGGGTATAGTGTTTGCCTAGGTTATCTGTAAAGCGCCAAAATGGTATTAATTCATGCAATTCGGCTATTTTCTGAGGGCAAGATGAATAATTGTTCAGTGTAAAATATCCAAAATGGCTGTATGGTTTATGTCAGTAGTTCCAGTGTGCTCAATCAGTTTCCCAATAATTACTTCCTTATCCGCTCGCGTTTAGAGCTGCACAAAAGATGTCGAATAAAAGATTTTTGGTTAATACGCTTTTCGTTTAAAGTGCCACTGACTATCGGGTATTTATTATGTGATGACTTTGCAATGCGTCGCGATTTGTATTACAGAAAGTTGAAAAAGTTGGGAACATCTGGTTAACTTGATTGGTATTCAGAATAATATACTTTTGATTTTTTTTGTCTATTACAGAGTAAATAATCCCATTAATTTATTCAATTTTCAAGCAGATAGATAGGAGAAAAGAGCGTCTTGATATTTCCTAACGTTCATCAATTTTTCTGGGTTTTGTATATTGACTGGCTTGGTGTCGATATACTGTATCCACAATCTACTATCCCTAACTTAACTACCGAAAAAAAAAATATTTAAAAAAATATTTCGTTTATTGATCGTTAATACATAATAAAAACCTGCAGGTGTGTCCTTGGCGACATACACACCTAATTATCGTCTTTGTCGCGTGGCGGCAAATCAAACGTGAGTCCGAATCAATTTTATGAGTTTTTATAACAAAGAAGATACAAAACTATAGGTTACAGAGTCGACACACCCTTCATTATAGGTGATATTGTGATAAAATGCATTATATAATGGTTTTAGTGTTATATTCATAAATTAACTAGTCGGGGGACATTTTATCAATAGAAATTGGATAATTGGGCACGTGTGAGACGCGCTTCCGACGTACGGTGCATGAATGGCCCAAGATAAGCGCCGTGTAATGTTCGACGGAGTATCTTCCGGCTTTTGCTATTGACGTTTCATGCTCAGAATCAGCGTCATCATAAAAAACCTGTATTTCCTCATAATTATGCGCCACGCAAATGAAAGAAAAAGGGAGTGGGTGCACAAAATGTGGCAACGTCTGTATGTTGAGACAAACCAGATTTAGGTTCCCGCCGAAATGTTCTCACTTAATTAGAGAGAGAGAGAGAGAGAGTGGTCCAACGAAACAGTTGACAGTTTTTGACGGAGTATTCTTTGGTACTGTTTAGCGCAAAAGAAATATTTTACAGTTCAAGTGTTTTTTTGGGATTTCCAGGTGATATGATCTGTTGTTCATTGCTATTGGTTACTGCTAACGCTTTGTTGGCATTGGCCTCACTGACAAATTTGACGTACCATTTCGAAAGTGAATACTAAAAGGAAAGAAAAACTAAAATTAGAAGATAGGAATATCACTATGATCAATATTTGTGTAAAATTAAAAATGTATCTTAATTATTCTGTTTCAGAGTACTTTCAGAATTTATTGAATAACTTTTGGATAAACAGATAAAAAGATTGGCAAGTTTTTTGTATTGTATATATCTCAGAAATCAATGTGTTTGAAACTATCTTGTCGCAATGGTGGCATTTATTGCGCAATTCATTTATGTATTATATGCAGTAAAGTTCAAACGTTCAAACATTTTGTTTTTAGCTGTTTACGTATTATTTTATCTTGCCACAGCACGGGCCGTTACCCGTTATATTCAATTTACCAAACTGCATTGCCGTCTCCATGTGGTTTCACCGGAAATTCGTGATATGTGTCATGTAACTAAAACGGTAGCTCACATAATTAGATGTTCCCATATGGGGGTTTAGATAAAATTATACACTATTACAAAACTTTCGAAAACATTTGGTTGAAGTATAAGTTTTAACATTTAAAACATAACATGGGTAAACTGGATATTTTTGCAATCGAGAAAAATTTAGATTTGAGTATTCTCCAAAACATAGCATGTGATTTTATCTTCAGTTTGCATTTGCGAAACTTTCAAATTGACTAACAGAGACGTTTATGGAATCCATGATGTGAGTTTTACTCACTGTCAGAGCAGCAATGCTGAATACCAATTTTATGGCACATAGTTTCCGCCAGGCATGAGTAACCGAATGACTGTCTCGACTAAACTTTTTACTCGTGATTGAAAAACATCAACATCCCGCATAATTCTTGATAACACGTGACAAATAAAGTTTGGGATGAAACGTACTGATTTTCGCCATCGTTTAAACATGGTACAATAATGATTTCTTCTGAAAAAGTAACATTCGGGTATGAGTAGAAGATACAGATTTCTGCATACGTGAGCTATTTCATCTTTTTGTATTAAAATTGATTCAGAGCCAGAGTTAAATTTTGTAATTATTTTATTTACGGAAATTTTAATCATTTTGATTTAAATAAAATGAAAAAAGCCATTATTCTAAGTAAAATCCTCTCTGTTAATGTTTACAAAATAAACTGTGACATTAGTAATGATTATGCCGGATATAAAATCAGTTTACATGATTCTCGCTATGAATAGTTCTGTAAAAATGATTCTATACTAGTAAATGAATTAAGCATTGACAATGACACACCTGGTTTGTATTTGTTCTGACAAGCAGTCGAGTTTTTATCGATTATTTCTAATTTTGAAATAGCAGATTGCTGTCGATATTTGACTGACAACTCCCAATAAAAAGCGCGTGTAGGTTCCCCGTCGGTTAGCCGTGAAAAAATGAAGGCCAAACGTTTTTGCTAGATAATGATGAGACACCTTGATTGTATGTGGCAAAGGTAGAAAAATTATGCTTTTGAATTCAGTATAGTCTTTTTGTTATAGTTCGTGACATTGTTCGTAATAAACAGTTAAATTATCAAAAACAATTAGCAGCACAAATTTAGAAAAGTGTAGTTGTAAACGAGGCAAAGAAAATGTTGATTGTGAAATATTTTCAAAATGCAGAGAATATAAATTTTATTTTTTGTGTATTGACGTTACAATGAAAACGTAGCATTTAGTAGGCAACGTAGGCAAAGCATGGAGCGTATTTGGGCCAATGATATTACTCCTGGCAACAGGAAAACAGACACGACATGTTTGGAATTTGTGTCACATTTTGCCGATCAATCGTCTGACTACTGCAAATAGGGCTGAGTAACATGGTACAGTCAGCAGTGCATCCTGAATTGCTTAATCAGACCCTTTCCAATGCAGTCACGGCGTGACACGTTTTTGCTTGCCCCTCATGACGTCATATTCTAGAGCTAGACCATTGCAGTGTGTGCGTGGGATATACCTAAATAGCTTTTCCAACATACGGCCGACGTTTTTGCGTGTCTTGAAAGCGCGATTTGCATCATTTCTCTGACTGGACGCGTGCGTCACCTTCCGGTGTTTTGATGAGGCAAGAAGATTGACGTGTGATGTTATCATTTACGTTGACAGTTGAGGTGACACGCCTTGCTCGCCGGAGACGTCCTTATTTGCGGATAAAATTCAACTACGCGCCAGTTTAGTAGCGGATTGCCAATTTTACGCCGGGAAGAAAAAGCCGATACCTGTTTTTTATTTATGATGTTTTATTCGTAATTCAAATTCAAAAAAGAGAAGAAGAGGAATCAATGTTCATACTATATTATATATTCTCAAAACTTGCACACAAGTGCCTTTTTGAAACCGACATAGCAATTTCATATCTACGATTTGACTGATCGCTGCTGAATATTCCCGTGAACTCGCGAAATAAGGATAGCGTAAGTTTCATTCATGATTGTTCATACTAAATGAATTTTATTTCTCGTTTTTATTTCGAGATAATGGGTAAGAGTGCATAGTTTAATGCTCGTTAACCTTCTCTTCATAGACTTTTGACTTTGAAAAATATAAACTACCGTGTTATGAACTAGACATTAGAATAAATATATAAGTTGTACTGAAGTGCATGGTAACATTTTGGCATGTAAACAGAGTAGGAAGTAACCTAGGTAAAAGTAGGTTAATACAGCCATCAGCAAACACAAACATTGCTATATTTGCGTTGAGAACATCATGTCTGAACGGTACGCATAACTAGTGCAGTCGCACATAACATTTCCATAGTGATAAAATTTAGGATATATATATATAAATAGGAAGAAATGTTCATTATGCGATATAATGTTCGAACCACGTTTTTCGCGACTGCGGCAAAACGAAATAATAGTATTGTTAAAATTGACATTGAAGAAATATTTCCCTCCGTTTTATTATCTTGATAAGTGATTCTTGGACACTCAATTTACGAACAAAAATCTTTTTGCTATACATTCGATACGCGTCTGCGGCTTCATTGTGATGGGTAAATAGACTTTAGAGAAACAACGAAGATCTTGATATTGTCTGCTCTGATATGCAAAACCGCACAAAAGTCGGGAGGAACGCTCGCATATTTTGGCGCCAAACCATTGAACAAACTGATAGAATTGTTATCAATTTTCTATGTGAATGAAAGCGAAATTGACGTTTAAGGAACAATGTGTTCAGGTGTAGACAAATTATTCATTTTTGATATTTGCTCATGCGCTTTTGAAAGGGTCCTCATGTATTGAATAAAGACCAAAAATTCCAAATTATATATACTGGCAGTACAATAGCCAAACCAAAAAAGCATACTGAGGAATCTGATGCTTTCCACAATTTTCTATTTTGTCAACTTTAAAACGGTCGTCGTTGACAACGAAATTGATCATTCTACCATACCATGGCTATCTTTCATACCTTGGCTCGTGCGGCCGCAATCTACGCGTGGCAAGTTTGAACCTAATACCGAAACGGGCGTGGTCGAGGTCGTTGATGTTAAAATAGAACAGAACATATTGCTTAGTTAAACTTATTCCAGGATGCGGTAATTTGTATATTATTCAGTATAGATTTTGTCATGGATACAAAAATATTTTGAAAAATATTAAAAAAAAAATGGTTGCGCGACGCGCCTGGTATATATCGGTTGAGCATTGTCTTGTAGTTCATAGGAAAAAAATAACTGCATTCTAGAAGCATTCTAGTACAAGGCCGTGAATTAAAAGGATGTCACTTGTTACTTTTTCATTATACGATAACTATATTTATAATGCTATATCAAAATCTACTGTATGTATCACGACTGATACTGAAGGGAAATTGTAAGTAATTTATGTATTATCGGTTTTTTCCTTAAGATAACTAAATAATGTTAAAATTGCCTTACTTTCGACACAGAGTAGCAAATTTGTTATCAGTTCAATTGGTAATAAGGAATTCGTCAATTATATTGGAAAATGAGTCGATCGGGTTCCATTTTAATTAAAAAGTTCGATACGTAATTACGAAAATACATTTGAATAAAACTATTTGATCAATTAAGTGGATAGCCTACTCATCAATTGAAAAACATCGCTGTATGTTATGGAATACATCAAGGGTATAGTTTGTTAACATGTATATTTTCTCACTAATCAGGTGTTTTATTATAAAATAAGATACAGAATAAGCGCTAGAAATCTAGACAAGTAAAACTAGATTCGACGCTGAGATAATATACCTGTAATGTGTTAAAGAACTAAGATAGGCTGAAAATTCGGATTTGAAAAGTTGAAAGCTTTCTTGAATATTGAGCGATTTGAAATTAATATTTGTATAGTATTTTTTCATGTCCCATTAGCTCATGCTGCTGTATTCTAAAATGGTATATATCGGTAATGCATAAAACCTTTTTGTAAAATCAGGAGTAATCGTTTAATTAACCCTCAGGTATCAGCTGGTCTCTTCACACTCAATTATTCAAAGTAAATCATGTGCTAATTATTGGTAATGCGTACTGGGGGATTTAACATTAGCATTTCCGCAGTAGAGAATAAAAATACTAAGCTACTCATAAATTCGTAATGAGGCAATAAAAAGGAAACGGGTCGGTAATCAACTCATTATTTAGGTTTTAAGGCGACCTCATACGGCCAAACGCAAAATGTAAATTTTCATGGCTGATATTTCATCTAAAATATTCATTTTTAATTGGAGCTTTCGGAATAGTATCGTTCCCTGTATCATGGGGCACTAAATTATTTATAATTTTATTCAACAGGTTGCTACATTTTCGCTGATCAATGACAATACTGGTTAAGTTATTTTATTCAAAATTTAAGTGTAATTGCTGGGTAGAAAATTTGAGTCGCAGTTTACGTAGTTTCGACCCCTCGTATTCTTCAGAAAAATCTAATTGAATATTTTTACCAATATATTTCAATTTATTGGGTTCTTTACTTTACCAGTTTCTTGTTGGGATAAAAGATTGCTCGCAATGTGTTATAATTCGGTGTCTAGATATCCATTTCATTACCTGCTCATTGCTTTGCCAAAATTGCTGTAAAACACCACAATTATACAATGCTATGGCTCCATCTACCGTCGAAATTTTTTCTGATATGACTATAATTAAATGGATTCTATCACTATATCACATTAAGTTTATATTTTCCTAAATGAAATAGTTGAAAATTCTGAATGTAGTTGTAAATGGTACTTTGCGTTCTTTCTTGCGAATTAACGCGTTCCAATCGCCGAATCGCCTAAAATAAAGCATATGTATATTTTTATTTATTATTTAATTATATTAAAGTAAAAACAAAAACATATACTGGTATATTATTATAACGACAAATCACATTCAATACAACGAGAAGTAGATAAATCTTACTTGTAAAAAATACAGTTCACTAAGCTTCGTCAAATTTTGATAAGGCAAACTCTCTGATAAGCTTGTTTCATTTGAAATTAACACAACTCACTTTTTCGTGGAATGTTTTAAAAAAATGGAATACAGAGTCATATATATATACGTTACGTTCTAGCATAAAAAACTTTTATCGAGTTGACGTTAATTATCTAAATACGGAAATTGAAAGCATGTGATCGACAAATGATTAACCCTGCAATAAACTTGTTTAATTACTCTTCCTGCGGGAATCGTAGTATTGCATCGTGCGTTTTAACACCACGCTGTCAAAGATTAAGTGGAATTTCCTCGGATCATCGACATAAATATTTTATTAAAATCGTTATATATACGAGTGAGTGTCTTCGCGAACTCGTAACAAAATACTTTGCGCGACAAATAGTCAGGAATAGGGATGGATATATGGCCCCGATCGACGTTAGCTTACTCTATGGCGGGCTATGGGCTATACTGTATAAAAAGAGAGTTTGATTTTGAGAGGTCTGTTTCTTAGCATTTGTCATAGAATTGCCATACTATACAACGCATTTGTGATAACCGCAAAAGCAATAAATATGAAAGATACATATCATCATAATGAAAGCAAATGCGAGAACTTCAAAGATGTGCATTTATTATTCAAACGATCCACCTTCTTCTTTGTACTATATTTGCAGTTATTTATTTGTTTCTTAACTACGTTTGCAAATTACTATTTGAAAAGAAAAAGAAATGGCTTCCTGCAAACTTATCATCGTTTCTGTCGGTGAGTGTTTATCCATATATACATAAATAAAAATAATAAATTATGGCAACATCTTAGAAAATTGATACACGGGAACAAAAAGTAAGTCGAGGTGACATTGCAATTTTTGGCAACGTCATTCAAATCATACACTTTTCGAAGTATCTAAAAATTTGGGTAATTAAAGCTGAGGCTTTTAAAATTACGTCAGTTTTTATACACTACATTTTATTATCATGCACATAGCGCATTTAAGAATTGTCGTCATGACCTATGTAATATATATGTATATTTGTTTTCAGCGTATTTCAAAGATTTATACCCATAGTCTTTTTTCGCAAAATACTAATTTCGTTCGATACAGATAATTAAGGACTTTTATTTATTTATTTGTAGTTTTCTCTCTTGCATTCTCATACGTTATTGGGCAAACAACCATCGCTACCGCTACGGTGACAAACAATTCCACGAACTCTGAGACAATGTCTGCGGCAATGGCAGCAACTGCTGGCACAAATTCAAACAATGGCGATGCAACTCAAACAGGTGAGTCGTATTATAAGACCAATTTATTTGATGCTCATTGTTTAGCCGAAAGTATTTTCAATTGATGCTTTTTCAAATTGGCGAATACTGTATATAGTTTATTCTCCGATTAAAGCTGCATCTAGTTGGGCGCCACGCGCGGGAATCTATCGAGTTAAGTGAGCCATAAACTTTTTTGTTGCTCGAATCCCGCACATTTATTTCATTATAATAAGTAATGAAAATTCATAACTGATGTACCGGTAAAGGCTAGAACCCAAAAATTTCATGTTATATATATAGAAAAATTTTACATGATGATGATATTAAATGTAAGCAACAACAGTATATATTTAATCAAATTCTATTATAGGTGCAACACAAGCCAACCAGGCAACGAACGCTGCTAATCCTTCTGGTACAACCCAAGGTTCAAGCGAAGAACAAACAACCACGTCGGGATTCGAGATCGCCTCCATCTCCAAATATCTGATTGTTTTGAATGTTGCCCTGATCTTCTCCTCAACCAGGATGATTTCCAACTTCTGATCTAGAAAGTTAAACTTTAACACAAGATTTATATTTTATTTTTTGTCTTTATTAAGACTGTAGACTGTAGGTATTATTGATCGAGTGAATAGGTTAAAAGTTGAGGTTTCTTTTGATATATTCAGCAACAACTCATTTATGTCTAAACAATATATATATATATATATGAATACATAATGTATAAAATCTCACTCCGTTTAAATTACTTTTATTCTCTTAATAGAAACCAATGGCAACCCAATAAATGGACTTGGCATTTGGATTATTTGATATTCGAACATTATCTGCTATGTGAAATTAATGAAAGGAAAATTTAAGTATGATCGAAATCCACAACTCTGTATTATTAAAAAACACGCGGGCGATGAAGCGTTCGGCGCTGATGCCACGTTAAAACAAAAACCAGATTGTGTGATCAGTTTATTTATATTACCCAACAGAATTTTTGCATCATACAATACAAGATAGTTTATGTGCATGCTTTATGGATCATAGCTAAATCGGGGTGCGTTTTATTCAATCACGTGTCATTATGACTGAACTATATAGGTATTGCAAAATTGCTGAATAGTGCTACTGCACCATTTGGTCAAATGTTTTCGTATGGAGTATTACATTATAGGCACTTACCTATCCAGGTCCGACTTAAATGCATTAGATTTGTTGCATTGAACTAAATAAATAATTTTTGGAAAAATTGTCTGGACTCTGGTGGCACTTTATTACCGACAGTTGAAAATGTTGAGCTCAGAATGAATTATGCGAGAAGGTTTATGACTGCAGGATGACTGGTAAGGATTTTCAAAATGGAAAACATAAGCAATTTGGGTAAATAATCTTCGGTGAGATGGCATGCAAACGAAAAATCAAATATGCAAACAAAAACGCGCGCCATGTTGTTTGTTAGGTCTTTTAACATCCTCCCTTTTCCACATCCACACACGTCAAAATATATCGCCGCAATATCGTCTAAATCTCAAATATACAACTTAACTACCTGGGACTTCATGTTTTGCCTCCGACCGTCGTCGGGTGCGGACGTGTCAGCTTGAAAAGACTACGCCTTGTATGTTTCGGTATCTGTAATCTGTATCGCGTAATATCAACATCAGCAAAGCCCATCCACTGGAATTAAAGAAGTTTATGGATAAAAGATTGGATTTAAAGTTAAATGGTGGACGATCTGTTACGGGTATAATGCGAGGTTTCGATCCTTTTATGGATCTAGTCGTGGACTTCGTTTTAAGTCTTAGCTAGAGGCATGGAAGGGTAAACAGGTGAAATACTAGAATTGTAAACTGAACAAAAAGTAATAGCGCTGAGGATAACAACTTGGTTAGTGGAAACAAATGGAATACAAAAATGAGAAACAATCAACATTCTAAATGATGGACAACGAAATAATAGCATTCGGATAATAAAGACTACTTTGGCATTGCTGCACGGGCTACCCAAGATTCCAATTTTACATACTTGCTTCGCAAAGAACTCAGGAAAAACAGATGGACAGGCATTTTATATGAAACATTGCACCTAGTATACTACAGCACATCACACCGTCGGATTTTATTTACAATGAGGAAATCAACCAAAGACATTTCGATTTATTTATTACTCATTCTGACACTGACATGACATTGGTAATTAGAGTCAAATTATGAAGTGACCAAACAGCGCATATTGAATCCGATTCAGAGATATATACTTAAATTTATATTCTCCGAGTACCACACAACACTTTTGGACAAATGTAGTACCAAAATTTTTTAACCTACGTTTTTGCCGCCCATTATACGCTGACTGACTGTTCCATTAGATAAGTTTTGAAAAATCATTTTATCAATTCTTTATAAGCGTTTTGAAATCAAAGTGGAGCGAAAATATGATCAAATGCACTCAAAAAAATATACCATTACAAATTCCAAAGCGGAACTCCGATGAATACCGGTATGGGGTTCCATTTCTCTGACAACCGCAGATGGACAAACGGGTCTTAGGATACCCACATTATTTAGTAGCATTCTTAATATACGTATACCCAGGGGCGCAGCCAGGAGAAGGGGTTACATGGGTCGTAACTAGGGCTGGGCATTTCGAATCGAATATTCGAATCGAATAGTAAATTATTCGAATCGATTCAGAGCTAAATTTCGAATCGTCGCCATCTTGTTTTTATCTTTCCGCTAAAAAATCGAGGTGAATTCCCCAATTTTATTTTCATTGGAGTCATATCTTTTCAATGAAATTCTAACATATGACTATTTTCTGTAGTGAGTTATTGATAAAACGTGTTTGTTATTCTGTGTGAGCGCTCAGTAATCTATCTGGGTGATTTATTCTATGTCTTCGGTAATTCATTTGTTGAGAGGACCAATTACTATAATAAAATCGCTTACAATTATATATTTTCAAGTATTCGAGATTCGATTCGATTCGAAAAATATTATTCGATTCGATTCTGAAATCACAAGGTATTCAAAAATGCCCAGCCCTAGTCGTAACCCCCCGTTTGGAATCGTTTTTTTTAATAATGTTACGATACTTTCGCGCAGCGTCCGACTTTATTAATCATGTTTACGATTCGTGATTCAAATTAAAATAGGCTCGTTGAGACGTTAGCATACTTTGTAAAAATTGGCATAGTATCAAAAGGCTTTACTCGGGTAAGCGTGTATGTAGTCTATTGCCGTTAACTTAGCTGTGGGATATCTGCCGCATTTACAGATTAAACACGAAGTTTAGCGAATGGCGCCCCAGACCTCCTAGCATGTATAGGAAATTTAGGAATAAATAAACGCCTTCTCGTGAAAAATACAGTCTTATACCACTGAAAATTTCAAAGCGATTTTCTTACAATAACGGGTGGAAAAATAGGTACAACAACAACAACAACAACAAAAGGATCCACATAAATGAGAAAAAATGATTAGTTTTTTAGAGTGTCTTCACGCATGGATTCAGGTTGACGATGTACGACATTGGTAATTAGAGTCAAATTATGAAGTGACCAAACAGCGCATATTGAATCCGATTCAGAGATATATACTTAAATTTATATTCTCCGAGTACCATACAACACTTTTGGACAAATGTAGTACCAAAATTTTTCAACTTACGTTTTTGCCGCCCATTATACGCTGACTGACTGTTCCATTAGATAAGTTTTGAAAAATCATTTTATTAATTCTTTATAAGCGTTTTGAAATCAAAGTGGCGCGAAAATATGATCAAATGCACTTAAAAAAATATACCATTACAAATTCCAAAACGGAACTCCGATGAATACCGGTATGGGGTTCCATTTCTCTGACAACCGCAGATGGACAAACGGGTCTTAGGATACCCACATTATTTAGTAGCATTCTTAATATACGTATACCCAGGGGCGCAGCCAGGAGAAGGGGTTACATGGGTCGTAACCCCCCGTTTGGAATCGTTTTTTTTAATAATGTTACGATACTTTCGCGCAGCGTCCGACTTTATTAACCCTTTCCGTGCGGTGGGCACGTATAGGTACCCACGACAAAACTCGCTAGATTGCGGCGGGTACGTTGATGTACTCCACTGTTTTATTTAGCAATCGGTCGCAAACTGTTGGTCTAGTTTTTCCGGGTTTTAGTTTATTGATAAGAAGTCTTCTTCGAGATTAACATAAGCGACGGTAAATCTCGCTTTCGTTTACCATGGGAATTTTATTTGCGGCGGAACGAGGGAGTGTTTTTGAAATTTATGCAAATTTCGGTGTTTTTTGGGTGGTAATAGAAGACATATTATCCCTTCCATCTACCAAAGTATTTTGAGTTAGATAACGAAATTGCTACAGCAATATTATGCTATTGTTTGCCAACCAAGAAGCGGTAACAGTAAAGGATTTAGCAAATATTTCTATTTTTTATCACGGTTTGAAGTTTTAACACCCAAGAAGAAAAAAATGCCCTTTTTCTATCCGGTTTGTGACTCAGACCACCCCTTTTAAAAAAAACATTTTTTAATCGCCAATTGCAAGCTCTTTAAATAAGCTTTCCAACGAGCCGTCAGTGGGCAGCAGAGGATCATTACTTTTTCGTTAGTCGATCGATTAGTTGTGGGGGTACAAATGCATAAAGTCGGCGTAGCAAATACGATTATTTAATAAAAAATAAAAATCGCATGGAAAGGGTTAATCATGTTTACGATTCGTGATCGCTGTTACGCGGCAGCTGCCAGCGGGGGGTTACGGAAGTCACAATCTTCACTAAACATTTTTAAATAAAATTGTACTACCTTTCATTTGATAAAAATAGCAACGGACGTATCACACTATTGCCGTCAAAACTATTCCACAAGCGCGCTCTCGCCTCGCCACATTCAACGATATCACAAGCGCGCTCTCGCCTCGCCACATTCAACGCATCCATACTTTTAATCACATACGTTATCGTTGTTTATCGCTAACTACGAATTTTAGTTATGTAGTGCATTTTTATCAAGCGATGGCACCAGGTTCATGAGCAAATAACAGACAAAATGAATTATTGGAAATGTATGGTTTATTAACAAAGGATTGCCAAATGTGGCAGCATCGAAGAAGCATCGAAGAAAAAGTGTCATAAAATAATATTCAATCTTCGAAAACAAAGCATTGCAAAATAATGTTCAATCTTCGATAAAAAAATATTACAGAATAATGTCCAGGCTTCGAGATTTTTGGGTAGCAAACCCGTCCAAGACTCGTCGTTCTCAATCAGTACGATACATGAGCTTGTTATTGAACGATTGTAATCGTTTTATGAAGTTATAAATACGGGAACATCAAATATATATTCATTTTGGAAATGGATTGATATTTTGTGACGCCCCCCTAAAAAATAGTTTATGAACCATTGGCATTTGGCAAATATCATTAATTTATGCTATTTCTTCATGTTTCATGATTGCTAATATTTCATTCTATTCTTATTTTACATTTTTTGCGTTATTTCAATTAAAATCATGTGTGGCATTTTATTTAACCGGTGACAATGGGGCAATAATCGGCGATTACTAAAAGGTTGAAATTGGACATACAAAAACTAAATAAACGAATGTCTGTCAAGGGGGTCGGGCGACAAAGAGCCACATGTGTCGGTGTTTCTCTATCATCGGCATCACTTTGAAACTCTAAAACGCAAGGGCACCCCGCGAAGTGAAGACTTACGCATAGGGAAATATTTGAAATACGATTGCTGAATAAGCGAAAAAAACAAATGCTTATTTTCTTGCTTGAAACAACGATAAACCAATTTAACCCTGTTGCCAAAAATAATAGCATGCATTAACAAACTGGTAATAGTATGTTAATAAATCACCGCTAAAAGTAGAGAAGCGTTATGCGCAGATATCACAGGAATTTAAATTCGCGACGAATTCACTTTCAGTAAAATAGTTAACGGCGCATTGAAATGAAAAGTTGATTATTCTTGACCAAAGTGAATGGTCGACGATTGCTGAAAGTATGACATGCAAAGAAAGGCTAATGAGACACAGCGCCGCACATGTTGTTTTGCCATCATCGGAACATCTTTTTAAAGACCTATTAACGCGTTCTTATTTTACCGCAGAACAAACAAAAATCATTTGCGAGCAATTCATTAAGAATTCAACAGCTATATTAAATATGGGAAGAATAAAATGTATGCTTGATTTTCGGTTCTTTTAGTGCAACAGCCAACAGAGTTGTTTATTACAATACAAAATAATTTATTAAGATCAGTGGAGGAAATTTATACTATAAAAAGCCTATTACTCTGCTACAAATGTAATACTCCATTGAAACATATCTCAGAGAATGTTCAATTTTAAATAAAATTTTCTTTGAAGACAGTGGAATGGAGAAAAACAAAATAGTTTGATCCAGGTATATAGTATTATGCTTGCTACTTATGGAAAAGTGTTTGTAAAAAATACCCATCATTTAAATAATTGCTAAAGAAATTCATACTTTGAAAACCCGCATTATTGTCGCACATGGTAAATTATTAAAACATAATGAATTTGTCATACATGCGATAATTAAATCATAAATTTCCTATGTTCTATGTGCGCCTGTATATTAATATCAATCCTATTATCACATATGGTCATGAACTTGAGTATACTGGAATGGGTTGGCAATTAAAATTCTATAGCACAATAAAAATATATATGTAATCAGCAAGTGCATAAAGGGGTTAATGAAGATTGCCAGGAATTACGCATGAAATGTACTGAAAATTTTTTTTAATCTATTTTCCTTCTTTCTTTTCTGGGCCGCTGATGATTATACTGTTGGTTTTGATAGGAATTGAGTATCAAAAGACAGAAATTGATGACATAAGTTGTGACACATACAACACAAAAATCATGTAAGATGTAAGCAAGAACATATCCAAGATAAATGCACATCAAGACCGTTACGACTGATAACCATAGCAAAATTTTGTTCAAGAGCCTGTTGTTTTGGAAGATTCCTGCATAAAATGTAATAGAACATTATTCGAAATAAGCATACTGAGAAAAACTTCAAACCTAGATAAAGTATCATACCAACTATTTGTAAGCTGTAGAAAAGGATCCCGAAAATTGAATTCGATATGTTAAGTGGACTATCTTTCCCAACAATATGATGAAGAAACCCAAAGCCAGCGCCATATCTGATGAAAAGAGTAGAATCAAGTTGAAAATGTCAACACCGAAACTTTTTTAAACAAAATTATCATATTAAATTACCCTGATTTTCATTACATATACTGATCTATAACATACAGCTTTGAATTACCAAACACTTTCTATCAATGAGAAATGAAAATTTAACAATTTGCACACGATCTGCAATACTTGGACCCCAGTAGACTTGCACAGAAAGTAAGAAGGGTATATTTTTCTTTTAACTGACAATACAGCAATAACCAGAAGTGATTCTATTCGCTTTCGATAATTCACAATACTTACTCAGAAGTGAATATCTTTGAGCAACTTATGCTCTCGCTGATATCACAAAATGCTTCATAATCAGTAGAAGATTGCTTTGCTTTGCTAACATAATTTGCATAGATTGACAAAGTTAATCCGCTCAAAGACAAGAACAAGCCAGAAACTACAACCCAAAATCCAGCTTGTTTTGTTGATTTTGAAGCCATCATCCGGTTGCTCAAATAAAAATATTATTTCTGTGAGTTAAAAATGATATCAAAGGAAACAATACTCAGATATTGCAATATAATACTATAACTGATTGTTTTAGATCAGTGTTACAGTTTTTAATTTTCAATTATTGAATGAAAAATAGATACCGGATAGTCTAAGTCTGAACTTTTAGCCATTAAAATAAAAAAAATTTAATCGTTTGAGTAATTTTGTTTAGATTTTAGTATTTCTGTATTAGATCATTTCAATTACAGAATTATGTCTGTAGGGTAAAGTTGTTCTGTCTGTATGCTAAACTAAGCCCCGAAAGACTGGCAACTGAGTCCGGGTACGGTACTGGTACCGGTATGTCTTTTGGGGTTTCTTCCCAGCACTGCTGTAGTTATCAAGACACGGGTTTTGAGGCCACCGCAATGCCAGCAAAATTCCAGCCAAATCTTGAAAAAGTTGTACCGAATGTCATATCGAAGTGTGGCCGTGATTTTATACGAAATAATTGACTATTTCGAATCTTTTCGGTCACAGGGGAAAAAATTCGAAAACACCATTGGATAGAAGACTACTAATAGAACTTATTCAAACAAAAAAATTAAAGTGACATCCCACGAGTTTTCGAACTTTTTGAGGTTCGAAAATGTTCAAATACACAAAAATTAAACTTTTTCAGGAAAAATCGAATTATTTCGAATCTTTCCGATCTTGGGGGCAAAGATTTGAATATACCATTGGATAGAGGACTAACATAAAAATATATTCCAACAAAAAAATTGTAGTGACATCCGGAGAGTTTTCGAACTTTTTGAGATTCGAAAATGTTCAAATACACAAAAATTTAACTTTTTCATGAAAAATCGAATTATTCCGAATCTTTCCGGTCCTGGGGGCAAAGATTTGAATATACCATTGGATAGATGACTAATATAGGAACACATTCCAACAAAAAAATTGTGGTGACATCCGACGAGTTTCCGAACTTTTTGAGGTTCGAAAATGTTCAAGTATGCGAAAATTGAACTTTTCCACAAAAAATCGAATTATTTCGAATCTTTCCGGTCTTGGGGGCAAAGATTTGAATATACCATTGGATAGAAGACTAATATAGAAACATATTCCAACAAAAAAATTGTGGTGACATCTCACGAGTTTTCGAACTTTTTGAGGTTCGAAAATGTTCAACTACACAAAAATTGAACTTTTTCATGAAATATCGAATTATTCCGAATCTTTCCGGTCTTGGGGGCAAAGATTTGAATATACCATTGGATAGAAGACTAATATAGGAACATATCCCAACAAAAAAATTGTGGTGACATCTGACGAGTTTTCGAACTTTTTGAGGTTCGAAAATGTTCAATTACACAAAAATTGAACTTTTTCATGAAATATCGAATTATTCCGAATCTTTCCGGTCTTGGGGGCAAAGATTTGAATATACCATTGAATAGAAGACTAATATAGGAACATATTCCAACAAAAAAATTGTGGTGACATCCGAAGAGTTTCCGAACTTTTTGATGTTCGAAATTGTTCAAGTATGCGAAAATTGAACTTTTCCACAAAAAATCGAATTATTTCGAATTTTTCCGGTCTTGGGGGCAAAGATTTGAATATACCATTGGATAGAAGACTAATATAGGAACATATCCCAACAAAAAAATTGTGGTGACATCCGAAGAGTTTCCGAACTTTTTGATGTTCGAAATTGTTCAAGTATGCGAAAATTGAACTTTTCCACAAAAAATCGAATTATTTCGAATTTTTCCGGTCTTGGGGGCAAAGATTTGAATATACCATTGGATAGAAGACTAATATAGGAACATATCCCAACAAAAAAATTGTGGTGACATCCGAAGAGTTTCCGAACTTTTTGATGTTCGAAATTGTTCAATTATGCGAAAATTGAACTTTTCCACAAAAAATCGAATTATTTCGAATTTTTCCGGTCTTGGGGGCAAAGATTTGAATATACCATTGGATAGAAGACTAATATAGGAACATATGCCAACAAAAAAATTGTGGTGACATCCGAAGAGTTTCCGAACTTTTTGATGTTCGAAATTGTTCAAGTATGCGAAAATTGAACTTTTCCACAAAAAATCGAATTATTTCGAATCTTTCCGTTCTTGGGGGCAATGATTTGAATATACCATTGGATAGAAAACTAATATAGGAACATATTCCAACAAAAAAAATGTGGTGACATCTGACGAGTTTTCGAACTTTTTGAGGTTCGAAAATGTTCAATTACACAAAAATTGAACTTTTTCATGAAATATTGAATTATTCCGAATCTTTCCGGTCTTGGGGGCAAAGATTTGAATATACCATTGAATAGAAGACTAATATAGGAACATATTCCAACAAAAAAATTGTGGTGACATCCGACGAGTTTTCGAACTTTTTGAGGTTCGAAAATGTTCAATTACACAAAAATTGAACTTTTCCATGAAAAATCGAATTATTCCGAATCTTTCCGGTCTTGGGGGCAAAGATTTGAATATACCATTGGATAGAAGACTAATATAGAAACATATTCCAACAAAAAAATTGTGGTGACATCTGACGAGTTTTCGAACTTTTTGAGGTTCGAAAATGTTCAATTAAACAAAAATTGAACTTTTTCATGAAATATCGAATTATTCCGAATCTTTCCGGTCTTGGGGGCAAAGATTTGAATATACCATTGAATAGAAGACTAATATAGGAACATATTCCAACAAAAAAATTGTTGTGACATCCGAAGAGTTTCCGAACTTTTTGATGTTCGAAATTGTTCAAGTATGCGAAAATTGAACTTTTCCACAAAAAATCGAATTATTTCGAATTTTTCCGGTCTTGGGGGCAAAGATTTGAATATACCATTGGATAGAAGACTAATATAGGAACATATCCCAACAAAAAAATTGTGGTGACATCCGAAGAGTTTCCGAACTTTTTGATGTTCGAAATTGTTCAAGTATGCGAAAATTGAACTTTTCCACAAAAAATCGAATTATTTCGAATCTTTCCGGTCTTGGGGGCAAAGATTTGAATATACCATTGGATAGAAGACTAATATAGAAACATATTCCAACAAAAAAATTGTGGTGACATCTGACGAGTTTTCGAACTTTTTGAGGTTCGAAAATGTTCAACTACACAAAAATTGAACTTTTTCATGAAATATCGAATTATTCCGAATCTTTCCGGTCTTGGGGGCAAAGATTTGAATATACCATTGGATAGAAGACTAATATAGGAACATATCCCAACAAAAAAATTGTGGTGACATCTGACGAGTTTTCGAACTTTTTGAGGTTCGAAAATGTTCAATTACACAAAAATTGAACTTTTTCATGAAATATCGAATTATTCCGAATCTTTCCGGTCTTGGGGGCAAAGATTTGAATATACCATTGAATAGAATACTAATATAGGAACATATTCCAACAAAAAAATTGTGGTGACATCCGACGAGTTTTCGAACTTTTTGAGGTTCGAAAATGTTCAATTACACAAAAATTGAACTTTTTCATGAAAAATCGAATTATTCCGAATCTTTCCGGTCTTGGGGGCAAAGATTTGAATATACCATTGGATAGAAGACTAATATAGAAACATATTCCAACAGAAAAATTGTGGTGACATCTGGCGAGTTTTCGAACTTTTTGAGGTTCGAAAATGTTCAATTAAACAAAAATTGAACTTTTTCATGAAATATCGAATTATTCCGAATCTTTCCGGTCTTGGGGGCAAAGATTTGAATATACCATTGAATAGAAGACTAATATAGGAACATATTCCAACAAAAAAATTGTGGTGACATCCGAAGAGTTTCCGAACTTTTTGATGTTCGAAATTGTTCAAGTATGCGAAAATTGAACTTTTCCACAAAAATCGAATTATTTCGAATCTTTCCGGTCTTGGGGGCAATGATTTGAATATACCATTGGATAGAAGACTAATATAGGAACATATTCCAACAAAAAAATTGTGGTGACATCCGACGAGTTTTCGAACTTTTTGAGGTTCGAAAATGTTCAATTACACAAAAATTGAACTTTTTCATGAAAAATCGAATTATTCCGAATCTTTCCGGTCTTGGGGGCAAAGATTTGAATATACCATTGGATAGAAGACTAATATAGGAACATATTCCAACAAAAAAATTGTTGTGACATCCGAAGAGTTTCCGAACTTTTTGATGTTCGAAATTGTTCAAGTATGCGAAAATTGAACTTTTCCACAAAAAATCGAATTATTTCGAATTTTTCCGGTCTTGGGGGCAAAGATTTGAATATACCATTGGATAGAAGACTAATATAGGAACATATCCCAACAAAAAAATTGTGGTGACATCCGAAGAGTTTACGAACTTTTTGATGTTCGAAATTGTTCAAGTATGCGAAAATTGAACTTTTCCACAAAAAATCGAATTATTTCGAATCTTTCCGGTCTTGGGGGCAAAGATTTGAATATACCATTGGATAGAAGACTAATATAGGAACATATCCCAACAAAAAAATTGTGGTGACATCTGACGAGTTTTCGAACTTTTTGAGGTTCGAAAATGTTCAATTACACAAAAATTGAACTTTTTCATGAAATATCGAATTATTCCGAATCTTTCCGGTCTTGGGGGCAAAGATTTGAATATACCATTGGATAGAAGACTAATATAGGAACATATCCCAACAAAAAAATTGTGGTGACATCTGACGAGTTTTCGAACTTTTTGAGGTTCGAAAATGTTCAATTACACAAAAATTGAACTTTTTCATGAAATATCGAATTATTCCGAATCTTTCCGGTCTTGGGGGCAAAGATTTGAATATACCATTGAATAGAAGACTAATATAGGAACATATTCCAACAAAAAGATTGTGGTGACATCTGAAGAGTTTTCGAACTTTTTGAGGTTCGAAAATGTTCAAATACACAAAAATTGAACTTTTTCATGAAATATTGAATTATTCCAAATCTTTCCGGTCCTGGGGGCAAAGATTTGAATATACCATTGGATAGAGGACTGATAGAAGATCTTTTTCACAAAATATAGAGTTATTTCGAATCTTTCTGGTTTCGGGGGATTTGATTTGAATATACCATTGGATGCTTCGTGCTAAAACTAGACTCTATAGTCGCCCTCCGTCGGTTTCTTTAACTGTCGTCTTGAAATCTTCATTATTACGTCACAATATAGTCTGGTGTAGTATGTCGTGGTTTCGCATTGGAGTGAATGTATTCCAATGCATCGCATTAACTTCTTTTTTATTCCAGTGTTGGCCAACAACTAGATGTCAAAGGTGAGTAGCAATTGAAATTTCAGCAGTATATATTCCAGAATGGTTCTAAATATTAGCTCGTTTTGGGGGTTTAGCAAGCTCGAAAAAAGCCTTTATAAATTCAGCTGATCGCAGTTTACAAATACACTCGTCAGAATGATGTTATGATCTTGAATACCTCACTAGATATTGACTAGGCTATATGATAAATTGTAATTGCATTCTCATTTCAGTGAATCATTGATGAAACAAATCATAGGTATACTTCTGTGGATAAGATATATTGGAATTTTGAAGTTTTCATGAGAGAAATGAAAGGTATATATATTTGAGAATTTTAGGTTAATATTTTGAGAATTTTATTAGGTCTTGTGGCCAGCATTGATGATAGAGCAACTAATAAGTAAAAAATGGATTGTCGGTGTATAATCCATTTTTGTTTAACGCACAAAAAAGACATACCATGAACGGGCTCGCAGATTACCGCGATATTTCAAGAACGGGTTCTCGCGAACCTGCTGAATCCACAACTAATCGATTGAATCGACCTTGATTTGGGCAAACTTGTACTATATGCGAACTACAGAATATATGGTTCATGTCCTATCCCTCCCAAGTTTATCCTCAGGGGATCGTGTTAATGAACTTACAGGGTGTTCATGAGGTCTCGTTGTAACTTGTAATGGAGTCAGTTCTTTATAAATCCTAACCAGGTTTGTTTATTTCAATCCGTGTTAATTCTTGCATTTAAGACTTCATGAGCACCCAGTGTTAGCGGATTAACCGTGTGCGTAGCATAGTTAATGAATGGGATCAGATTTTGTTTTTGATGTGACGTGTAATTTTGAGATTATTTCAACCAATTTACTTACTACAAATACAAGAAAGGCGATAAAGTTTAGCATTGGTGACAGCTAGTTATATGTTATAGGCTTTAAAGAGCACCGTGCAAACAAAGCGAGCAATATTTCAAAAGGAAGAAAGAACCGCGTAATCAGGTATTTCACCAATAGGCAAAAAATTATCACCAGAATGTCAGAGTTTTTTATTTTGAAAAATTTAAATGAGTTTGAATCAGACGGTCAAAGAGAAGACTTTTTGAAGTCTTGTGGATGTTGGATTAAAAGGTCAGCATCCACACGCATCTCTTGTCTCAAGATCTTTTACGAAAATAATTTGAACGATATTGAAAAATGCATCAATTCAAAAAAAAGTGTCGGGCAAAAGGAAATATGTACCACGAAAATACATAATAAATCTCAGGGTTTTTACAAGATGGCCAAAACTATGTTACACCAACGCCATGATACAGCAAGCAGGCATAAAATAAACCAAGTTATGAAAAACTTGACTAGATATAAACCAGATGAAGAAAACAATTATAATGATTTTCCGGAAGAAAAAACTGAAAATAGCGAATTGAATGACGAAACTGTTTTATATTGTATTTGCAAAAGACCATATTCAGGCGAGTTTATGGTTGAGTGCGAAAGTTGTTTTAATTGGTTTCATCCGTCTTGCTTGTTTGACTCGTCGCCAGAAGGGGCGTGGGAGGATCAAAAGTTTTTATGCGAAGGAGTGAAAGTAGAAATAACAGGTAGTACCAGTAAAATATATTTTCATACCAAAAATGGGAATGGAAATTGCTGTGAGTTGATTTCGCCAAAACAAATTAAAGAAGAAATACATGGAAATGAAAAGTCTATGATTAATATCTCATCTGACCAATCAGATTCAGCGGATAGCGTTATAATTGTACGAAAGACAGGCAAAGGTCGCGCACGGAAGTCACGATTTGTAAACTCAGTTCAAAATTGTTCAAAAGATATTTCATGCAAACGCATTCCATCTTTCAAATCCCTGTACCGTTTGGGAAAGTATAATAAAAAAGTAATTAAATCGTTGAAAAGAAAAACTTACATTAAAAGACAAGGAAAATTTCAAATCACGTTTGAGGAATGGAAACGACTTTCAGAGCATCGATCTAAGCACCGCTTCAAGAACACAGATTATACAGAAATATTTCTTAAACATTTCCGGCAAATTTACAATGAATGCGTTCCCTACGTTGCCAATCACTATCTACGCAGCTTGGATAGTGCTCTAATTGGGGAAGCCTATAAAGGAAAGATTAATTTATATTGCGGTCACAGAAAATGCTGCAACTGTCAAGTTGAAGGAAAAATTTTAATATTTTCCCGAAAAGATACCATAGAGTGCACAGTTGACATCATCGGCTATCGAGTCCACAAGTCGAAATGTATTCGCCGGAGATACGTGAGAGGAAATTTGCGGGATGGCATGCATAAAGAAATGGAGTACAAATCGTCAGAGTGCTTCCAGCGGCAACTTTACAATAAAATGACATCAGAGGAAAGATATCTAGGCTCTTTCACAAATGTGCCGAGTAAATCGACTCTTAGGAATATAAAATATGCCGAAACAAACAGCAACGATTGGATTAAAAATTTAGAACATCTGAAAAATGAAATGGAGTCAGAAGGCGACCATTTGTTGAGGCAATTTACAGTTCATCCACCAAGTGTTACCCTATATTCGGACGAACAGCTTGAAATGTACAAGCAAACCTGCAGAAACGATGTTACATATCTTGATGCAACTGGAAGTGTGATGAAACGAAAGTCTGACACAAAAGATTTTCAAGTGTACACACTACTTATACGGAATCCGACCAAAGGAAAGCTAGCTTTGCCAATTGCGACGTTTGTAGCGAATGAACATGGCGCCATGAATATTGGACATTTTTTAGAGAGATTTGTTTTTGACGCCATCAGACACGTGAATTTTGATAAAAAGCCAATCATGATGATAATAGATGGCTCAATGGCTCTCTGGATAGCAGTTTTGAAAGCTTTTTGCCGCGAAACGCGATTGGAATACTATCAAAGATGCTATCGAATTGTTACTGGAATTGCCACAATAGAAGATGCAGAACGAACTATTGTACACAACTGTTTGAGCCATTCGATGCATGCAGCGAAAATCATGTGCCTCAAATATTACCAACGCCACACGGTTTTAGCGATGCATTGGATTACCCTATGCTTCAAATGTGAAAGTCTACAAGAACTAGATGATATAGTGTTCAGTATGCTGGTGGTTACAACTTGTCAGCAATCTTCGCAAGTTGTAATAAAACATTTCAAGAGTTTGATGAATGGAATTGTTTTGAACGAAAATCAAAACCAAAATGAACATTTGATGGTAGAAGAAGTCGGGAGTGGGGACAATTTTTTTCTGTCTTCTAAAAAAGTCGACAAAAAACAAGAAAGAAAATCCCCATTTTATCTAAGATACAAATTTAAATACGATACATTTCGAAAATCAAGATTGTACAAAGTTCATAGCAACAATGAGAAACTTGCGGAAGGCAACATTTACTATTCAGAAAAATTTTTTCGGGCGTTTTTAAATAACATTCTCAGTCGCATACCATCTACGTCTCAATTGATGCTTGGCAATTTGGAAAGACATGCTACTGGTCAAAATTCAAAGGCTTATGACAATTATCGCGACAAGTATAATGATTTGAAAGATTGTTCGTTTCAAACCATTTTTAGTAACAACGAAACTCAGGGAATCATAGAACAGCATTTTGGACAGATGAAGCGCGTATTTTTCAAACATAAAAGGTTCTCTGATTTATATCAGTTTACCAAAACGTATGCTCAGGAATTACAAATAACACAAAAGCAGTACGCAGATTCTATTATCCACGCTAAATCACAGAAAGGAAAAGGCAAGAGCATTAAATTCCCCGAATCAACTTTCAAAAAACGAAAACGTCGCGATAAAGGATTTTACACAACTTATTCGGCTGCCAAAAAGATAGTTCCACCGCAAATTAACGTCAACCAAACCCCGCTTGCACGACTTGGCATTTCAGCAAATTTGGCAAGAGTTACTGATTCGCAATCTAGAGTTGATATATTTTGCTCTGAAGTTTGGGCAGATATGAGCTACGCAGAAAATTCCATCAATCACCCTGCTCTTACACTAGAGAGTGGAATGACTGTAACATTTGCTGATTTGATGTCAGTTAACGAAGCACCGGAAGAACGAATACATGGTGCCCTAAAAAAGCATTCAAATAATCCTTATCATAATCGCGGATGGCTGACCGATAATGTTGCTTGCGCGTTCATTCAGCAATTGACTCGCAGTTACAACGAACTACAAGAAAATAATATTTATGGTTCTTGTGATGCTTTGTTCACTAACCATATTTTATCTGGAAAAAAAATAAAAAACTTCACTAATTTGAAACAGGAATTAACTACACCTTCCAATAACAAGATTCTCCGTGAGCATACATTTTATCCAATATTATATGAAAATCATTTTACTGTCCTGCATATGTGCTCGTCTTCCGGTTCTCTGACATTGATTGATTCGGCTGACGGTAATAATGACGAATTAAAAAGCAAAATAAATATTCACTTCATGCCCTTCCTAAAACAATTTGAAAATATAGAAGATGTCAGATTCGATCAATTGGTTATGCTCCCTCAGGTAGACCAAATGAGTTGTGGAGTATACATGTGTATGGCAGTCAATATGATCTGCTCTAATAAACAAAAGCATCCGACTGATCCCATTCTGTACCGAAGAAAAATTCTTTATGAGTTATGTGTTAGTTCGATTAAAATGGATACTAGCCTAAAAAATAAGTTGGAGGACTCTTTTCACGGATTACTCTTCCAGGGGTTACCAAATTTTTCTCAAAATTGTTGGTTCAATGCTGTAATCCAGTCCATTTATTTCACGACTCGCAACCTGTATTCTATGAGAAAATCTCAAGTAGGAGGATCTCCAGTCATTGTCAACATCATGAATGTGTATCGCAACCTGGTGGACTTAGTTTCAATAAATCATGAAGCTGTTGAAAAGTGTATTCGTATGATATGTGCGTGCCTTGGCTGGAGGTTTGGTGTACAACAAGATGCACAGGAGTTCCTACTTCAATCAGGCCTATTAGCCGCTTTAAAAAATCATGGATACAATCACGAAGTGTCAGTAAGATCACATAGGACGTGCAA
Source organism: Styela clava (assembly GCF_964204865.1). Classification (NCBI taxonomy): domain Eukaryota; kingdom Metazoa; phylum Chordata; class Ascidiacea; order Stolidobranchia; family Styelidae; genus Styela; species Styela clava. Next base: position 8,053,049 of record NC_135257.1, on the reverse strand, counting down.
TAATTGTGACTGGGCTTCAATTGGACAATGTACTAAAGAGACATGCATCATTTCAAATATGTATGAAGATTTGACTGATGGATGCTGTATTACTGACTATATCAAACACTTTCAGTGCATGCCTTCCGATATGGTCTGTCCGTCTTGTCAAAACCAATGCATTTCAGAAAAAGTTCATTTTGAAGATATGCCAAAATATTTGATTATTTGGCTTGCAAGGTACGAATATTCGGATCATAAATGTTCCAAGATTATTCTTCCGAGTATTAAATTTGAGCTAAATGAGACAACGTACAATTTGGACAGTGTACTTCTACACCTAGGAATGGATACACGATCCGGCCATTACCTGGCCTATAACTTCATTAACAACAATTTTATTAAATGCGACGACGAACAGATTTCGTTGGCTTCTTACTCAAACGCAGTTCGGGATATTGGCGAAAACGGATATTTATACTTTTTCGCGCGCGCACGCCTTACAGCTACTGGTGACTCTGTGACCAGAAAAGAAAATTCGTCTGTTCTTCGCCGTCGGTTGCCTGGTGAGCTTCCTCCGGTGGTCGTCACTATTGCCAACGTTGAAGATTCGTATGAAATAAAATTCGACCTCGAATGGGAAAAAATCAATGAGAAATTGCTTGGAGAAATAATATATATTTTGACCACCACTGCTCAACTGACATACGAAAAATCCCAAACTGACTGTACATATTTGAGACATTGTTTGTTTATAAAAGGATGTAACGAAGATACAAAAACTTATCTAAAAGATTCTGCTGCGGTGGATGAGGTCACATTGAACAACCTTCGTCCTTATTTGTTTTTTAAATTCTGCAGACGCACCATTAGGAAGCGACTGAATGGGAAACATGAACTATCTCGTTTCACTTCGCCAGTTCCTATTCACAATTCGACCATCATTGGACCACAAACAGAACTTGGGCACATATTTATCAAAAAAACTAGAACTATAACAGAATATATAGATAGAGTTATGATTTTGGAAGGAATTATAATATTTAATGCTAGAAGACAGGGAATCAGTTACAAAGAGTCATCGGAAGCTTTGTTCCATATTCCGCCATGTACCTTCAACGATTTTATGAAGGATAGAAACTGTAAAACATGATAAGTGAAGAATAAAGACGAGGTAGATAAGCAAGTTACAAAGTTAGATCAACAGCTGGCAAAGTTTCACAATAATATATTATTTTGTTTCAAAATATACGTTTTATCCAGAGGATTACGTTTTGTATCAACCGGTAAAATTTCACAGTGTAGCGTATTTTATATAGCAACCGGAGTCAGATTCACTCCCCAGTTTTTTTCGGCGCTTCAGAAGTATGTGAACCAAGATGGCGAACACTGGAACGTAGTATTTGTACCAGGTTAGCGTTAGGCAATAATTTTATTCCAATTTTCCTTATTTCAGTTCTGTAACGAGTTCGGTGATTCCTATAGTATTTGTACTTGGAATCACGGCCTAAACCTGGTACACATACTACGTTTCCGTGCCCGCCATCTTGGTTCACATCCTTCTGGAGTGCCGTTTTTTCTATGGTTTAGAATCATTTTCTTTTTGGTCTAATATTTGTATTTGCTTAGAAATGCATGAAACAATCTTTTTGCAATTGTTACCTATTCTATTCTAATTAATCATGGACCTTTTTATAAACACGCCGTTTCAATCGTCCACGTGATTGCTTATTGGACACGAAATGGGCATATGGAATTGCTTTCTTATTATGCTATTGTTAGTCTTTTTCTTCTTGTGGTTACCGTATTCAAAAATTTCATTCAGTAACTTTGTTAACTTTTTTATGAATCGTATAATATCTGATATTTCATCCGAAATTTCCGTATTTTTTTTATTTTTCATGGAAATACCGTTTTCATTTCGACAAGCGTGATTGCGGTTTCCAATCTGCGCGATACTCGGATATTACTTATAATAGTGGTACGGTAAGAAAACTGAAAAGTGTTTTTGGACACGGAGTGGACCTATGTATGGATCGTTTTGTTATTATATATATCGGAATTTTGGAATTTTTCCTCATATCGTTATAAAAAATCGCTTTTCTCTTCAATTACCCGACTAATTACTGTGAAATTTTCATCGATTAAAACTTGTATTTACTTTCGAATCTACTAATTTTATTCAAGCGATCCGTGTCCATATACCAGATCATGGCTCTCTTGCATATTTATTACTGAACCAATTGCTTTAAAATTTAATTTATTAAAAATATTTTCGTTTTATTGTGTGTGCGATGACGTTGTTGGTATTTCCTACTTACTTCTCTCTTAAACTACTGTATCGATTGTTTTGAAATTTTCAGTGCTTCAAGTTTGCATTTTTCTTTAGAAGGCTTTCACTTTTGTCTCCAAATAATTTAATATTTGGTTGTCAAAATGATTATGTTTAAAGAAAATCACGCTTGTTTTTACTTTTATTGCTATCGTACCTCATTTAAAATTCAACTTTAGGTGAGGTGGTCTAAGACCTTCAGCGGAAGGTGACAGTTAATTGCCAGGACTCGAAATAGACAAATTTTCGTCTTGAAAAACCAACGTTTTCTGGTTCCCATGCGCAAAAATCCAAAACACAAGGATTGTAGTAAACTGCTTATCTGCGGAATTCTGGTTTGGGTCAGAGAAAACGTTACAGAAATACATTTGTGCTGGTGTGCAGCAGCACTCTTGAATTGTATAGTATGGTATTTTTATTCCAGCTTAAGTCAGCATCCTTGCATCATATGCATATGAATCCACTAGCGCAAAGGCATTGAAAAAGAATAAGTAGTTAGCCTCGCGTAACCTCTACTTATAATTTCATAAAATAAATTAATTTTTGAATCACTAATAGATAACTTCAATTTTTTTCATCCGGGTCCGCAAAATTTGAAAATAGTCGGAAAAATTATCTCATCAAAATTTTCAATTATGAAAAATTTGCCAATAATTGAACCTCAAACGTTCAAAAACTTCAATGGTGTCACTACAATTTTTTTGTTGGAATAAGTTGTTTCATTAGTCAGTATCCAATGTATTTTCAAATTTTTACCTCCGAGACCGGAAAGATTCAAAATAAATCGATTTTTCGAGTGAAAAGTTCAGTTTTAGCGAAATTGACCACTTTCGAACCTCAAAAAGTGTAAAAACTCGTCGAATGTCACTACAATTTTTTTTTGTTGAAATAAATTCTTTTATTAGTCCTCTATCCAATGGTGTTTTCAAACTTTTGCCCCCAAGACGGGAAAGATTCGAAATAATTAGATTTTTCATGAAAAAGTTCAATTTTTGTGTATTTGAACATTTTCGAACCTCAAAAAGTTCTAAAACTCTTCGGATGTCACCACAATTTTTTCGTTGGAATATGTTTTTATGTTAGTCCTCTATCCAATGGTATATTCAAATCTTTGCCCCCGAGACCGGAAAGATTCGAAATAATTCGATTTTTTATGAAAAAAGTTTAATTTTTGTGTATTTGAACAGTTTCGAACCTCAAAAAGTTCGAAAACTCGTCGGATGTCACCACAATTTTTTTGTTGGAATATGTTCCTATATTAGTCTTCTATCCAATGGTATATTCAAATCTTTGCCCCCGAGACCGGAAAGATTCGAAATAATTCGATATTTTGTGAAAAAGTTCAATTTTTTCATACTTGTACATTTTCGAACCTCAAAAAGTTCGAAAACTCGTCGGATGTCACCACAATTTTTTCGTTGGAATATGTTCCTATATTAGTCTTCTATCCAATGGTATATTCAAATATTTGCCCCCGAGACCGGAAAGATTCGAAATAATTCGATATTTTGTGAAAAAGTTCAATTTTTTCATACTTGTACATTTTCGAACCTCAAAAAGTTCGAAAACTCGTCGGATGTCACCACAATTTTTTAGTTGGAATATGTTCCTATATTAGTCTTCTATCCAATGGTATATTCAAATCTTTGCCCCCGAGACCGGAAAGATTCGAAATAATTCGATATTTTGTGAAAAAGTTCAATTTTTTCATACTTGAACATTTTCGAACCTCAAAAAGTTCGAAAACTCGTCGGATGTCACCACAATTTTTTAGTTGGAATATGTTCCTATATTAGTCTTCTATCCAATGGTATATTCAAATCTTTGCCCCCGAGAACGGAAAGATTCGAAATAATTCGATATTTTGTGAAAAAGTTCAATTTTTTCATACTTGTACATTTTCGAACCTCAAAAAGTTCGAAAACTCGTCGGATGTCACCACAATTTTTTTGTTGGAATATGTTCCTATATTAGTCTTCTATCCAATGGTATATTCAAATCTTTGCCCCCGAGACCGGAAAGATTCGAAATAATTCGATATTTTGTGAAAAAGTTCAATTTTTTCATACTTGTACATTTTCGAACCTCAAAAAGTTCGAAAACTCGTCGGATGTCACCACAATTTTTTTGTTGGAATATGTTCCTATATTAGTCTTCTATCCAATGGTATATTCAAATCTTTGCCCCCGAGACCGGAAAGATTCGAAATAATTCGATATTTTGTGAAAAAGTTCAATTTTTTCATACTTGTACATTTTCGAACCTCAAAAAGTTCGAAAACTCGTCGGATGTCACCACAATTTTTTAGTTGGAATATGTTCCTATATTAGTCTTCTATCCAATGGTATATTCAAATCTTTGCCCCCGAGACCGGAAAGATTCGAAATAATTCGATATTTTGTGAAAAAGTTCAATTTTTTCATACTTGTACATTTTCGAACCTCAAAAAGTTCGAAAACTCGTCGGATGTCACCACAATTTTTTAGTTGGAATATGTTCCTATATTAGTCTTCTATCCAATGGTATATTCAAATCTTTGCCCCCGAGACCGGAAAGATTCGAAATAATTCGATATTTTGTGAAAAAGTTCAATTTTTTCATACTTGAACATTTTCGAACCTCAAAAAGTTCGAAAACTCGTCGGATGTCACCACAATTTTTTTGTTGGAATATGTTCCTATATTAGTCTTCTATCCAATGGTATATTCAAATATTTGCCCCCGAGACCGGAAAGATTCGAAATAATTCGATATTTTGTGAAAAAGTTCAATTTTTTCATACTTGTACATTTTCGAACCTCAAAAAGTTCGAAAACTCGTCGGATGTCACCACAATTTTTTCGTTGGAATATGTTCCTATATTAGTCTTCTATCCAATGGTATATTCAAATCTTTGCCCCCAAGACCGGAAAGATTCGAAATATTTCGATATTTTGTGAAAAAGTTCAATTTTTTCATACTTGAACATTTTCGAACCTCAAAAAGTTCGAAAACTCGTCGGATGTCACCACAATTTTTTTGTTGGAATATGTTCCTATATTAGTCTTCTATCCAATGGTATATTCAAATCTTTGCCCCCGAGACCGGAAAGATTCGAAATAATTCGATATTTTGTGAAAAAGTTCAATTTTTTCATACTTGAACATTTTCGAACCTCAAAAAGTTCGAAAACTCGTCGGATGTCACCACAATTTTTTTGTTGGAATATGTTCCTATATTAGTCTTCTATCCAATGGTATATTCAAATATTTGCCCCCGAGACCGGAAAGATTCGAAATAATTCGATATTTTGTGAAAAAGTTCAATTTTTTCATACTTGTACATTTTCGAACCTCAAAAAGTTCGAAAACTCGTCGGATGTCACCACAATTTTTTCGTTGGAATATGTTCCTATATTAGTCTTCTATCCAATGGTATATTCAAATCTTTGCCCCCAATACCGGAAAGATTCGAAATATTTCGATATTTTGTGAAAAAGTTCAATTTTTTCATACTTGAACATTTTCGAACCTCAAAAAGTTCGAAAACTCGTCGGATGTCACCACAATTTTTTTGTTGGAATATGTTCCTATATTAGTCTTCTATCCAATGGTATATTCAAATCTTTGCCCCCGAGACCGGAAAGATTCGAAATAATTCGATATTTTGTGAAAAAGTTCAATTTTTTCATACTTGTACATTTTCGAACCTCAAAAAGTTCGAAAACTCGTCGGATGTCACCACAATTTTTTCGTTGGAATATGTTTTTATGTTAGTCCTCTATCCAATGGTATATTTAAATCTTTGCCCCCGAGACCGGGAAGATTCGAAATAATTCGATATTTTGTGAAAAAGTTCAATTTTTTCATACTTGTACATTTTCGAACCTCAAAAAGTTCGAAAACTCGTCGGATGTCACCACAATTTTTTTGTTGGAATATGTTCCTATATTCGTCTTCTATCCAATGGTATATTCAAATCTTTGCCCCCGAGACCGGAAAGATTCGAAATAATTCGATATTTTGTGAAAAAGTTCAATTTTTTCATACTTGTACATTTTCGAACCTCAAAAAGTTCGAAAACTCTTCGGATGTCACCACAATTTTTTCGTTGGAATATGTTTTTATGTTAGTCCTCTATCCAATGGTATATTTAAATCTTTGCCCCCGAGACCGGAAAGATTCGAAATAATTCGATATTTTGTGAAAAAGTTCAATTTTTTCATACTTGTACATTTTCGAACCTCAAAAAGTTCGAAAACTCGTCGGATGTCACCACAATTTTTTTGTTGGAATATGTTCCTATATTAGTCTTCTATCCAATGGTATATTCAAATCTTTGCCCCCGAGACCGGAAAGATTCGAAATAATTCGATATTTTGTGAAAAAGTTCAATTTTTTCATACTTGTACATTTTCGAACCTCAAAAAGTTCGAAAACTCGTCGGATGTCACCACAATTTTTTTGTTGGAATATGTTCCTATATTAGTCTTCTATCCAATGGTATATTCAAATCTTTGCCCCCGAGACCGGAAAGATTCGAAATAATTCGATATTTTGTGAAAATTTTCAATTTTTTCATACTTGTACATTTTCGAACCTCAAAAAGTTCGAAAACTCGTCGGATGTCACCACAATTTTTTAGTTGGAATATGTTCCTATATTAGTCTTCTATCCAATGGTATATTCAAATCTTTGCCCCCGAGACCGGAAAGATTCGAAATAATTCGATATTTTGTGAAAAAGTTCAATTTTTTCATACTTGTACATTTTCGAACCTCAAAAAGTTCGAAAACTCGTCGGATGTCACCACAATTTTTTCGTTGGAATATGTTCCTATATTAGTCTTCTATCCAATGGTATATTCAAATATTTGCCCCCGAGACCGGAAAGATTCGAAATAATTCGATATTTTGTGAAAAAGTTCAATTTTTTCATACTTGAACATTTTCGAACCTCAAAAAGTTCAAAAACTCGTCGGATGTCACCACAATTTTTTAGTTGGAATATGTTCCTATATTAGTCTTCTATCCAATGGTATATTCAAATCTTTGTCCCCGAGACCGGAAAGATTCGAAATAATTCGATATTTTGTGAAAAAGTTCAATTTTTTCATACTTGAACATTTTCGAACCTCAAAAAGTTCGAAAACTCGTGAGATGTCACCACAATTTTTTTGTTGGAATATGTTCCTATATTAGTCTTCTATCCAATGGTATATTCAAATCTTTGCCCCCGAGACCGGAAAGATTCGAAATAATTCGATATTTTGTGAAAAAGTTCAATTTTTTCATACTTGTACATTTTCGAACCTCAAAAAGTTCGAAAACTCGTCGGATGTCACCACAATTTTTTCGTTGGAATATGTTCCTATATTAGTCTTCTATCCAATGGTATATTCAAATCTTTGCCCCCAAGACCGGAAAAATTCGAAATATTTCGATATTTTGTGAAAAAGTTCAATTTTTTCATACTTGAACATTTTCGAACCTCAAAAAGTTCGAAAACTCGTCGGATGTCACCACAATTTTTTTGTTGGAATATGTTCCTATATTAGTCTTCTATCCAATGGTATATTCAAATCTTTGCCCCCGAGACCGGAAAGATTCGAAATAATTCGATATTTTGTGAAAAAGTTCAATTTTTTCATACTTGTACATTTTCGAACCTCAAAAAGTTCGAAAACTCGTCGGATGTTACCACAATTTTTTTGTTGGAATATGTTCCTATATTAGTCTTCTATCCAATGGTATATTCAAATCTTTGCCCCCGAGACCGGAAAGATTCGAAATAATTCGATATTTTGTGAAAAAGTTCAATTTTTTCATACTTGAACATTTTCGAACCTCAAAAAGTTCGAAAACTCGTCGGATGTTACCACAATTTTTTTGTTGGAATATGTTCCTATATTAGTCTTCTATCCAATGGTATATTCAAATCTTTGCCCCCGAGACCGGAAAGATTCGAAATAATTCGATATTTTGTGAAAAAGTTCAATTTTTTCATACTTGTACATTTTCGAACCTCAAAAAGTTCGAAAACTCGTCGGATGTCACCACAATTTTTTTGTTGGAATATGTTCCTATATTAGTCTTCTATCCAATGGTATATTCAAATCTTTGCCCCCGAGACCGGAAAGATTCGAAATAATTCGATATTTTGTGAAAAAGTTCAATTTTTTCATACTTGTACATTTTCGAACCTCAAAAAGTTCGAAAACTCGTCGGATGTCACCACAATTTTTTCGTTGGAATATGTTCCTATGTTAGTCTTCTATCCAATGGTATATTCAAATCTTTGCCCCCGATACCGGAAAGATTCGAAATAATTCGATATTTTGTGAAAAAGTTCAATTTTTTCATACTTGTACATTTTCGAACCTCAAAAAGTTCAAAAACTCGTCGGATGTCACCACAATTTTTTAGTTGGAATATGTTCCTATATTAGTCTTCTATCCAATGGTATATTCAAATCTTTGCCCCCGAGACCGGAAAGATTCGAAATAATTCGATATTTTGTGAAAAAGTTCAATTTTTTCATACTTGTACATTTTCGAACCTCAAAAAGTTCGAAAACTCGTCGGATGTCACCACAATTTTTTTGTTGGAATGTGTTCCTATATTAGTCATCTATCCAATGGTATATTCAAATCTTTGCCCCCAAGACCGGAAAGATTCGAAATAATTCGATATTTTGTGAAAAAGTTAAATTTTTTCATACTTGTACATTTTCGAACCTCAAAAAGTTCAAAAACTCGTGGGATGTCACCACAATTTTTTTGTTGGAATATATTATTATGTTAGTCCCCTATCCAATGGTAAATTCATATCTTTGCCCCCAAGGCCGAAAAGATTCGAAATATATCGATTTTTTATGAAAAAGTTCAATTTTTGTGTATTTGAACAGTTTCGAACCTCAAAAAGTTCGAAAACTCTTCGGATGTCACCACAATTTTTTTGTTGAAATATGTTTTTATGTTAGTCCTCTATCCAATGGTAAATTCAAATCTTTGCCCCCGAAACCGGAAAGATTCGAAATAATTCGATATTTTGTGAAAAAGTTCAATTTTTTCATACTTGAACATTTTCGAACCTCAAAAAGTTCAAAAAGTCGGGGATGTCACCACAATTTTTTTATTGGAATATGTTCCTATATTAGTCTACTATCCAATGGTATATTCAAATCTTTGCCCCCGAGACCGGAAAGATTCGAAATAATTCGATATTTTGTGAAAAAGTAAATTTTTTTTATACTTGAACATTTTCGAACCTCAAGAAGTTCAAAAACTCGTCGGATGTCACCACAATTTTTTTGTTGGAATATATTTTTATGTTAGTCCTCTATCCAATGGTAAATTCAAATCTTTGCCCCCAAGACCGGAAAGATTCGAAATAATTCGATTTTTTATGATAAAGTTCAATTTTTGTGTATTTGAACAGTTTCGAACCTCAAAAAATTCGAAAACTCGTGGGATGTCACCACAATTTTTTTGTTGGAATATGTTCTTATGTTAGTCCCCTATCCAATGGTATATTCAAATCTTCGCCCTCGAGACCGGAAAGATTTAAAATAATTCGATTTTTTATGAAAAAATTCAATTTTCGCATACTTGAAAGATTTTCGAACCTCAAAAAGTTCGAAAATCACTCAAATTTTTTTGTCGGAATATGTTCTTATGTTAATCCTCTACCCAATGGTATATTCAAATCTTTTCCTCCGAGACCGGAAAGATTTGAAATAATTCTATTTTTAATGAAAAAATTCAATTTTCACACAATTGAACTTTTTTTTCAAATTTTGAATATTTCCCTATCATGTCATTATAATAAGTTGCAGTAATATTCCTAAATCAACATCTGAATATAAATCCTCCGATAGCGTGATGTCCCAAAGTATTAGTTTTCGTTGAAAGTCCGAAAGTACATTTTGTTAGACCAGGAAACACTTTAATATGAAATTCGGGAATATGAGTTTGAAATTTGGCTGGTATTTGGCTGGCATGACAGTGGTGTTTTGAGAATGGAAACCAAATTTCTTATTATTGGAACTTGTCCCTAATTACCAAACATTAACACGCATCAGTCTTGCTTTGGGGGAGAAATTCAAATAGGCTAGCATCATCTTCTATTATAGTACCACAATACACTATCGGTACCGGTAGCCTGCGATGATAAAAAAAAATTGATGGACCTTTTGGCTAATGGCTGTAGATGTTTCTCCGACCCTTGACCCCAGAAAATTCTCCCTAATTTTTAATGCGTATTTTGAGAATAATTTAGAGAGTTGGCGCTTACAAACTGGTTTGAATGTTCAAATCCACCATTTTTAATATAATTATTTAACCAACTGCCGCTAACATTGGCTTTGTAATCAATATTAATTTTTTCATACTCCAATGTCATTGACGAGACTGAAGCCTTCCTCTTTCCCGGGATAAACATACATATCCTCTATTTTCGAGACTGATTTTGATCAATGCATCTAAACCAGAGCTTTTTTTCTAACGTCACCGTTGACAGCTTAGTCAATATTGAGGAAGTAAGCAAGGAAATCGCGGAAAGGCATCCATTGCCTGCTCGTTTTCACGGGATGCTGATTTAGGATTAGCCAACTTGCGGGAATATATTTTGCAAAAGTTTTTATGAAAACTGTTTTTATTTTGAAATTTGTATGCAAAGATGATTGTTTCGTGAATTTAAATGACCTTTTTATGATTTAATTTATTTAAATTCGCGCAAAACCACAGAGAATGAGAGAATTCACTATCGGGTTCAAAGGTCGTTCCACATGAGTAAAGAGGTACGGAAGTAGAAACTGCGATGTTTTTCTCAGCGCGATCTATTTCAGCGTTGGCCGTTTGGTGTTAAGATGTCGCGGGTTCGTATCTTGTCATCCTGATCCGTTAAAATAAAATAAAAAGTTCGTATCTAGCCAATCCATCAGTTCAGGGTCATGATTCGGTAGTTTGCATTCAGAATTATTAAATATGCTTCTCTACTGTTTACTATCAATATTGTATTGGCCTCTGCGATTGAAAACCACTGTATTTTACTCTATTTTTATTGGACTGCTATCTTACCATTTATTCTCATACTAAATCGATGCTAAAACCGTTATCTGTCTGAAATCAGCCACATAGCCTAATTGGTGAGAAAAAGGGAGTGTTGATTAATTAAAGTCAAAAGCATTACCACGTTTAGATTTTCAATTTGCACAATCTCTGTAATTAATTATTTTTCACATACCCAGCCTAGCTCTAGTTCATTACTTTACTATCGGGTTCAAAGGTCGTTCCACATGAGTAAAGAGGTACGGAAGTAGGAAATGCGATGTTTTTCTCAGCGCGATCTATTTCAGCGTTGGCCGTTTGGTGTTAAAATGTCGCGGGTTCGTATCTTGTCATCCTGATCCGTTAAAATAAAAAAATAAAAAGTTCGCATCTAGCCAATCCATCAGTTCAGGGTCATGATTCGGTAGTTTGCATTCAGAATTATTAAATATGTTTCTCTACTGTCTACTATCAATATTGTATTGGCCTCTGCGATTGAAAACCACTGTATTTTACTCTATTTTTATTGGACTGCTATCTTACCATTTATTCTCAAACTAAATCGATGCTAAAACGGTTATCTGTCTGAAATCAGCCACATAGCCTAATTGGTGAGAAAAAAGGAGTGTTGATTAATTAAAAGTCAAAAGCATCACCACGTTTAGATTTACAATTTGCACAATCTCTGTAATTAATTATTTTTCACATACCCAGCCTAGATCTAGTTCATTACTCAGTAACTTATAAGTTATCTTACTTACTGTTATTTAGCTGTATTATGGCTACTAACGAGATACATGGAATTGTTGAGTTCCTTTTTGAGGATTTCGATAAAATCGAAGAATTTCCTCATTCGAAAGCATCAACACAAGTAAAAAATAGAAGAACTACTGAAGTTTCCGATGATCAAGAGATCCGACTTACAGCTAACATTTGAAGGCTTGCCCTCATGCAAGTCTTTGCCAGAGAGAAAGGAGCTTACCAAGTCATGCTAAAATTCTCTCAATGCTCACACCTCTCGCCAAAGATGTTCGCTGGGCATACGGAGAAAATTTTTACAGCGAAAGCCATGTTGGAAATAACCAACTACATTCTCAAGCCACTGGATGACAATGTAACATTTGCCGCCCTGAAAAATTTATAATTGAGTACATTGCAGGATATACCCTGAAAAGGGGGTATATTAAATTTGCAGAATCAGCAAAAGCCCTGGACTCCCTCTGTGCAGAAAGACCCTCCCATTCAACAATCCCATTACTGCAGTTCCCGGAGGGAAAGCTAAAGTATCCAACTCAAGCATACTTGTTACTATTAGAAGAGGCTTATCAAAAAGTAGCGCAGGAATGTGCTAAACAGCCACATCTTATAGACTTTGCAGGAATTGAAAATAAGTTAGAAGAGTCTCAAAACTTTGCTACCAATGTCAATGACATGCTACCCTATTGCAATGAACACAAATAAAGTATCAAGATAGCAAGATATGTAACGAGTTTATTTATAAGAGTGCTTCCACATGCATATGCAAAAAAGTTGTTTTACAAATTATTCAAAAACAAAAAGAGGGCCCCGGGGTCTGGTGTCTGTTCTAGAGGTACTAGACCAGATTTGGCAAGAATCAGCAGCAGTCATATTTTCAATTAGTTTTTTTAAGTACCTGCTTAAATAAAAAGCTTGAGGTACTTGATTGAGTCTATTGTTAAATTATTGTGTGGGCCAGGTTATCTCAGTGTTTCTCTTAGGTACCAAACAAAAAGCACCCAATTAAATTTGATTCGACTAAAATACAAAGTCTCAAATACATCAGTCTATTAAGGCAATAAACTGCATCATCCACTTCAATCTTCTGCCAGCCAAACTTGTTATTTGATTGCCAAGCTATTATAAAACAGCAATAATATTTTTCCGAGCAGGCTGTGAAGCCCAATAAATTTAGACCATAATTCAAATTTGACAAAGAGTTCGAAACAGGCTACAACAAACCAAACTTACAAAAACTTTAGTGAGTCTTACTGAATTTAATTATCTATTGAAAATACTCTAGTCAATTCAATGCTAGACACATATTCCAAACCATTTGCCAGAAAGTATTTGCACATCTCTATGAAATTGTGTGTGGTGAATTTTAGTCCCTCTAAGGTTGGGCGAGCCAGAAAACTCTTTTCATCACCACCATGCTCATTCTATAATTGTTTCTAAGAATAAATAATACATGAAAATACCACTAGCCAACCCCAAAATAACATCTCTCATTTCCAATGTTATGGCAATGTAAATACAATATAATCTTCAAATGCTATGGTTGTAGATCTTTTGTAGGGGGTCTGGTTGTAGGGGGTATATTAAATTTGCAGAATCAGCAAAAGCCCTGGACTCCCTCTGTGCAGAAAGACCCTCCCATTCAACAATCCCATTACTGCAGTTCCCGGAGGGAAAGCTAAAGTATCCAACTCAAGCATACTTGTTACTATTAGAAGAGGCTTACCAAAAAGTAGCGCAGGAATGTGCTAAACAGCCACATCTTATAGACTTTGCAGGAATTGAAAATAAGTTAGAAGAGTCTCAAAACTTTGCTACCAATGTCAATGACATGCTACCCTATTGCAATGGACACAAATAAAGTATCAAGATAGCAAGATATGTAACGAGTTTATTTATAAGAGTGCTTCCACATGCATATGCAAAAAAGTTGTTTTACAAATTATTCAAAAACAAAAAGAGGGCCCCGGGGTCTGGTGTCTGTTCTAGAGGTACTAGACCAGATTTGGCAAGAATCAGCAGCAGTCATATTTTCAATTAGTTTTTTTAAGTACCTGCTTAAATAAAAAGCTTGAGGTACTTGATTGAGTCTATTGTTAAATTATTGTGTGGGCCAGGTTATCTCAGTGTTTCTCTTAGGTACCAAACAAAAAGCACCCAATTAAATTTGATTCGACTAAAATACAAAGTCTCAAATACATCAGTCTATTAAGGCAATAAACTGCATCATCCACTTCAATCTTCTGCCAGCCAAACTTGTTATTTGATTGCCAAGCTATTATAAAACAGCAATAATATTTTTCCGAGCAGGCTGTGAAGCCCAATAAATTTAGACCATAATTCAAATTTGACAAAGAGTTCGAAACAGGCTACAACAAACCAAACTTACAAAAACTTTAGTGAGTCTTACTGAATTTAATTATCTATTGAAAATACTCTAGTCAATTCAATGCTAGACACATATTCCAAACCATTTGCCAGAAAGTATTTGCACATCTCTATGAAATTGTGTGTGGTGAATTTTAGTCCCTCTAAGGTTGGGCGAGCCAGAAAACTCTTTTCATCACCACCATGCTCATTCTATAATTGTTTCTAAGAATAAATAATACATGAAAATACCACTAGCCAACCCCAAAATGACATCTCTCATTTCCAATGTTATGGCAATGTAAATACAATATAATCTTCAAATGCTATGGTTGTAGATCTTTTTAGAGATTGTGATCATATTGAATAAAACCATACAAAAAATACAACTCACTTCCCACTCCAACAGTGAACCTATGAAGTCATTCTTCAACCAAGACAGTCTATCATCGTCGACGCATCGTTATGGGCAATTACAGGAACAGTTGACAATTTCATACCATCTGAATGGACGATACATGCATAACTGACATAAAAATAGGGAATTTTTTTTCTTCTAAAAAATGACAGACTTACTTTGCAAACATCAAAACAAATTTGGCAGTTCCATTCGTCTCATTCATGATTTTTAAACATTGGCAGACGTTCCAGCTCAGCACATCAGTTGCAAGATTGGTTTTTCATCTGAAAATAAAGAAGATTTTCTCAAATCACTCTGTATTAAAAAAAATTAGCTATTGAAAATCCTGTTACCACAGTCAAGGGCATTGGCAGCAAATCAAAAATTTTAGTTGAAATAAGTCCATTTCAGGGATTTCATCAGCGTGTCGTGCGGCCAAACCAACACAAATAGACTATTAGCTTACCTTACTATATGGTGTTAACTCTACAACAGATCTATTCTATATAGGAATATAGCCATCCAAGATCATGCAGAATAACATTGGAACGATGCAACCATTTGATTCCGATGGAGACCCGCACGGTATTTCCCAACGGTGGCAACGTTGGAGACGTTCATTTAAATTATATTTGACGGCCAAGGGAACGACGGAAGATAGCTCCAAGAAAGCTTTGCTTTTGTTCACCGCTGGTGTAAAGGTACAAGATATTTTTTATACTTTAGCGGGACTCGATGAAGAGAAAACATTTTCCGAAACTTTAAATTTACTTGATGAATATTTTACTCCGAAATCCAATATTCCTTTTGAACGACATTTATTCAGGCAAATTAAACAGGCCAGTGATGAAACGGTCGATCAGTTTGTTTGTAGGTTGCGTCAAAGAGCAACAACATGTGGCTTCGATGATAAAGAAGATGATCACATACGGGACCAAGTAATTGATAATTGTCGGTCCAATTCCACGCGACGAAGATTTCTCGAAAAGGAAAATCTCGAATTAAGTGATTTGCTAAAAATTGCAAGGGCAATGGAAGCTGTTGATCATCAGGCAAAAGCAATTGAAGCTGACGCAGAATCGCACCAGGTGAATCTAGTAAATAATCCAAATACGAATTGTGTTGATTGTTCGAATGACGAAAATAGTGAGTTTACATTCACCGTGAGAGATCACAATTCCTACCATGATGGAATAATTACTTTAAAGGTAATTTGTCGAATGTAATAATTGATTCGGGTGCTTGCCGAAATTTCATGGGAAGCAATACTTGGGAATGGCTGAAGAGTGAGAGAATTGTGTGTAATTCGAGAAAATGCTCGATACCATCACTCTACGCTTATGAAGTACTAAACCACTTCAGGTCTTAGGTACGTTTACTGCTAATGTTTTCGTTTTGAATAATGAAAGTAAATGTCGGACTGATTTTGTTGTTGTCAAAGGCAATTGTCAAACTTTGTTAGGAAAAGAAGCTGCAACAAAACTTAATGTATTAAGAGTGGGGCCCGTGAATGCAATGAGTTCCAAAACTATTGATACTTCAAATTCTGATATATTTTCCAAGTATGGAAAGTTGTTTGAAGGAATTGGCCTTTTAAAAGATTACAAATTGACTTTGAATATTGACAAAACTGTTAAACCAATTGCTCAATCTCTGCGCCGTATACCATATGCGTTGCGCGACAAAGTAGATGCAAAAATAGATGAAATGCTGAAAGCAGACTTAATGGAAAAAGCGCCTGAAGGTACCTGGAGTAGCTGGATTTCGCCTTTAACTGTAGATCATAAAAAGGATGGAGATATTAGAATTTGTGTTGACATGCGCCGAGCTAACCAAGCCATACTCCGTGAAAGGCAACCTATACCGACTGTTGAAGACCTACTTACTCCACGACTTGAGCGGAAGCGCCGTATTTTCGAAGTTAGATCTGAAATGGGGGTTTCATCAAATATTGCTGGATGAGAAATGCCGATATATCACAACGTTCGTAACTAATAATGAAATTTTTAGATACAAAAGACTTATGTTTGGTTTATCATCTGCACCAGAAAAGTATCAGCAAATAATCAGAGACGTTGTGAAGAACTGTCGGGGTGTCGCAAACATAGCGGACGATATCATTATCCATGGGCGGAATGTGAAGGAACATGATGAAAGATTATTTGATGTTCTTGATAAGTTGGACAAAGCCGGTCTAACGCTGAATGGTATGAAATGTCAATTTCGACTTACTGAGATCAAGTTTTTTGGTCATAAGCTCACAAGTCAAGGTATTGATCCTTGTGAGGAAAAGGTGGCGGCAGTAAGAAATGCACGACGACCAAAAGATGCCAGAGAAGTAAAATCTTTTATGGGTCTTGTTCAATATTGTGCAAAGTTTATATCAAACCTTTCTTCGATTGCAGCGCCTTTACGTGCATTGACTAAGAAAAATTCTAAATTTGATTGGGATAAGCAGTGTGAAAATTCATTCGAAAGATTGAAACGTTCATTAACTAATGCAAACACATTAGCTTATTTCAGATCTGACTGCAGGACAAGAATAATTGCAGATGCTTCACCGACAGGACTAGGATCCGCTTTAACCCAACTGCAAGACGGAATTTGGAGTGTAATTTCGTATGCTTCGAGGACAATGTCAGACGTAGAAAGACGATATAGCCAGACGGAAAAGGAAGCTTTAGCTATAGTGTGGGCATGTGAGAGATTTAACTTGTATATTTTTGGCAGAAAATTTGAACTTGAAACCGATCACAAACCTTTGGAATGCATATACTCTAAAACTTCAAAGCCCTCAGCAAGGATTGAACGATGGGTATTGCGATTGCAAGCGTATGACTTCAAGGTAATATACCGACCGGGTAAGAATAATATTGCTGATGTATTATCTCGTCTTAATGCGCCTGGCTAGCGTGATACAACAGCGGAATATGATTTCTTCATACGAATGGTTGTGCAAAGTAGTTGCCCGATTGCTTTGACGCCACATGAAATTGGGCAGGCATCTGCTAACGATCCTGAATTGCAAATTGTGAGAGATTGCATTAAATCACAGAATTGGTCAAAGTGTGGTACTTCATTTTTGCATGTGAAGAATGAACTTTGTATTTATGGTCAATTAATTTTACGTGGTACGAGAATTGTAATTCCACAAATACTCAGAAAACGTGTTCTAGAGCTTGCACATGAAGGACACCAGGGAATTGTGAAGACGAAAAATCGACTTCGAAGTAAAGTGTGGTGGCCAAACATTGATCGTGATGCTGAACGAAAATGTAAAGTATGTCATGGATGTCAGGTAACAAGTTCGTATAGTCCGCCTGAACCAATGACGCGAACACGACCACCCAGTGGACCTTGGATAGATTGTTGTGCCGATGTTTTAGGACCTTTGCCTTCTGGTGATAACATACTGGTAATTGTAGATTACTACAGTCGTTTTTATAAAATTGTAATTGTGCGGTCGACAACAAGTAAGAAAATAATTGAAGCGTTGAGCACCATATTTTCACGTTACGGAATTCCACTTACGTTAAGAACTGACAATGCACCACAGTTTGTATCTAATGAATTCAAATCATTTTTAGGCAAACATGGAATTCAACATAAATCTACTACTCCATTGTGGCCACAAGCGAACGGCGAGGTGGAGAGACAAAACCGAAGTTTAATGAAAGCCATACGAATAGCCCAAGTAGAAGGGAAAGATTGGAAATCTGAATTAAACAAATTTCTACTTGCATACAGGTCTACACCGCATACAACGACAGGAGTATCGCCATATTATTTGGGGTTTGGTCGAGAGATGAGAACAAAGCTTCCAGAAATCAGACCAAAGTACAACATAATCGGCAAAGAACACAGAGACAGAGACTGGAGAAACAAGCTACAAGGGAAATTGTACTCAGATTACAACAGAAGAAAGATCAATTTTACAAGATGTTGAGGTCGGAGATTCGGTGTTCGTTAAGCAAGAGAAAGTTGACAAGATGTCGACAAACTTCAATGAATATCCGTGTGAAATCGTCAAGAAGGAAGGAGGGGAAGTCACAGTCTGAGATGAGAAGGGAAAAGAATTTCGTCGCAATTCAACATTTGTAAAGAAATACGAAGAAGACACCCAGAATAAAATTGGCAATAATGCCAAAGAGTCGCAAATTGCTCCAGACGCGACCAGGCCAAGTTCGGAGGAATCAATTACTCAGGCTTATGAGCGTCCAAGGCGAGAACGAAAACTGCCTTCCAGATTTAAAGACTTTATAATAAAATAAGTCTAGTTTACCATCTACTCGTAACAAAAGGAGGGATGTAGTGTTCATGGTTCGATGGTCATGAATTGCACGATTGATTTAGTCCTGCGCGATATAAATGCGCAAGGATACATGTCAAGGGGAGCAGAAGGACATTGACGACGTGGCTGGTGCTGGTTCTATTGTATGGTGTTATTCGCTGTTTATTAAGTTGTATCAGTTATTTTTGTGCATACTGAATTGTAGCAGTAAAAGCCTCTTATTTTGTGTGCAAGATAAAGAACATCGAAGATAGAGGCGAGACTCTACAGTTGGTACTGTGACCATCTGCGATTACAGCGAGGATCTTTTCGCTTCGGCTCTCACATTCAATTAAAAGTTCCCAAAACACCCGACAAAGCTTGGAAGCTGGGGAGTTACAGGTTGCATACCACGCCAAAGGAATTGACAGATCTCGCTTCACGGTTCGTGGAATACTGAAGAAACATGTAAAACATTAATACTGCGTTACATGAAAAGTCTATCGTAGTTTAACCACAGTAACAACTTACCTAAAATGTGTGAAGCAAGCTGGTCATTATTGCCATTTCCTTGTCTACGAAACCAATCAATTTGCCGTTACGACAGACCAGATTTTCTCTAACTGTATCAGAGATTCATATATTTGACAATGATGTAAGATTGTAAATAAAAATTAAGGTGAGTTTACCCTTCATCTCATCGAGAGCAACAAATCCAATCAATGAACCCTTGTCTTTGATGACACTCTCCATTTCTTTCAATGCCAGTTGGTTAATCCCAGATTGTGGTGGAATGACATTTCTGCAAAAATAAAAATAAAATCAGCAATCGCGAGTCACTGACCAATGTATGATATAATGAGTAGACAGATAATAGACAAAATATTTTTTTTAAATAGACCGAAAGAAAACAACATTGCCAAATGGTTATCAAAGTTAATTTAAATTCACCATAGTACACCCCAACAATTGTCAGAAGCATTACATTTACCTGTACGATTCAAAGTGCTTGGGGAAGGGAGAGTCAGCACCTGACTTGTTCGCAGATGATCATAGGCAGAAGGCGATCTGCAATAGAGTTCCATAGTCCAAAGGATCACATCTGGATGGTACCGACGCAAAGAGGGGTGAGCATTGGAGTTGGCAAGCTGCTGACCAAAAATCATTTGCTGCCAAGTATTCAAGATGGAACTTTCAGAAGCGAAAGTGACCAGTGAAAATATTCACAAGTCAGTCATACAATTAATCTCTTGAGTCTAGTGCATGCACATGCACAGTATCATCAACTTGCAACATGACCTGACTTGGATGATGTTCTTCCTCGTCATTTTTGAACTGTTCTGACATGCAGCTGCTGCACATTGGGCATCCAATTGACACATCCACTGAAAATATCCTGTAATCATATATATGCTCTCGAGACAGTCAACAGCAATTTTTTACTAACATACCAATTGTGCTACATGATGTTGACCAATATATATTTTTGATATTAATCTTGTCACCTCCCCACGACAAAACTGGGTGAACCAATGTACTGCCATCCCGCCGATCACTACCGCAACACAACTCCAATTTGCCTAATTTGTCTTAAATGGATAACACAAATTTGAGTTACAGAATAAAACAAAGGTGAACTTGTCAAAAGAAAATGCATACCTAAAACTGAATTTAGAGTATCACATCTGTCAACTCCTAGCTTTGCAATCTTGACTTTCCAGCCAGAAAAATGAGCACTTTGCATTGCACCATCTTCTCAATACTCAACTCTTTTTTCATCATTGTGTAAAATTATTTCAGTTTGTTTTAGATTGATAAGATGTTAGATACAATTTGGTATGTCATATGGCTCATGGGTATATTTGTGATTTTGTATTTGCAATTTATCTTAGCTATTTACTCTGTACAATCCTGTAGCCTCCTAGTATGAGTTTTATTATTCTGCCATCTAAAAATATTCCTTAACGACAAACTTGCACTACAATGAAAAATTTCTGAACTTACAATTCATGCTGTCAAACTCAATTACTACTCAAATGACACAGCAACAAAATAATTGTAAAATAACATGTTATCCTGTTCTCTGCAAGTTGAAAACCAAACTATAATTAATAACTTCTGTTTAAAAACAACTACCTTATACTAGGCACGCAGTAATCATCCTTTCTCATCTCTGCAATAAATTTTCCTCGGTGCTCATACAAAGATCACTTATCTGTATAAAAAGTTCAATCAAAATTTGCTAAACAAGCAAAAAAAATTTCTACAAATGCATACCTTTCATAGATTGCGACAAGTATGAAGTGGCACTGACCAAACTCCTAGTAGATCGATACCGAATTTTTCTGGCAGTGGTTCACGGGAGAGTGGGAGGTTCTTGTTTTTTCCTGGTACACAGCTGAACTCCTGGGAATTTTTCTGCATGGAACTGCTCCGAGTCTTAAAGAGCTTTTTTTCCATGCCGAAGTATATCAGTTCCCAGGAAATGGTCTTCACATATTAAGGCCCTAAATATAAAAAGGTATATTGGTATAACAATATGAAGATGTCAAAAGCTAGCTATGGTCATTTTGTGCAAAATTTGAATTAAATGCAAAACAAATTAGTTGGCTTGGTAGGCTTAGCAAATTATAACGATAAATATACGATAAGAAAAATTAACAAATATTCTGGGTTTCTGATAATCTACACAGCAGACATTTTGAAAGCAATTACTCAATTATACTATTATAGGACGTATAAATTTGTTTATATGTTTAGTATGCCTAGATAAGTATATTACGTTTCTTTGTGCAGCATAGCCTTGATGTTATCTCCTCTGCTACTGTCTCTCATCGCCAATAAAAAATTGGACAACCCTTCTCGGTGTTTCCTTTCCTGAGGAGTCTTTGCCAGATCGGGCCGAAGAACAGAAATTAGTGTTTTTACAGACTGTCCTGCTTTCTTAGACTTGACATAGGAGTAGCTGCATCCCGGCACTGCACAATGCGTTCCAGCTGGCATAGTAAAAAAATATTTAAATCACTTAATATATATATATATAACAATACTCACGTATCGATACCACAAATACTTGGTTTGCTTCTCCAAACTATGTTCCCTCTTCACATAAGTTGAAATAAAGGATTCCTGTGCAAGTACGGTACCTACGATTAGAACTATATGTACCGGTAGATAGATTAGAGCTAAGTTGTCTACAATACTGTGGTACGGGCCTGAAAGCAAAATTACCGAAAATGAAATAGCAATATCTGAATAATATTATTGCTACTGCTGTCAGTTCAGCAGTTACCGGTGCCAGGTTACCGTGCCGTGTTAGGTCAAGTTCGCAGTCTGTGACATAAATATCGCATCGGAACGAAAGCTAGCGTGATTTTTAGTGCTAATCTACTCATATATATATATATACGAAGCGTTACAAAATAACTTTAAAATGCCCGCATCTTGGGGCAACAAAAACCTTTGGTCAAAATATTTGGCGGCAAAGGGTAAGCGCTGAGAAGGTCATACTTCTTTACTCATGCGGAACTATGACGTCACACAGAGGTGGTGTCTCTATCAAAGCAATGACATTAAACAACATGATAGGCAACTCCGACGTCACTCCATAAGACTACAGGCAAAACATTGTATTTCATGATACGCTCCAATGCACATATTTCTCGTCGCCTTTCGCGTCCGTTTTCCGCTCGCTCTTGCTACTCGGCGTCTTTTTTACGTATAGTACCTGCCTTTTTGCGCCTGTAACGAAACAAAATAATCTCTATATCTAAGAAGTTTTGCTTACTTGGAAAGCTGGAATAACAGGCAAGCTGTAAAGAGCAATTCTGGACATCATAGACGTTTTTTTTTTATCAGAGAAGATTACAAACGCGATAGCGGGAAGATTTGTGTGGAACATTTTGCAGATAATGACAAAGTTCAAAGTTAGTAATTTTAATGTTTGCGCTTAATCATTGAAATTTCATTTAAAGAGGGTGTCATACAAAACTGTGCTGCGATACAATTCCATAACACAAAGTTTGCACCTATCGAACTTGCTTTTGTAGGTGAATTTATTAGACATATTACATATTCAGTTAATCGTAGGTAACATTGCTGGTACATAATGCATCGTAGATAGGTTTGTTTAAATTTAGGAATTTAGCTCATAGCCCACTAATTAATATTATCTTCTATGCAGGAGGTTGCAGGGCTGAATTAAACTTGCAGCCTTACCGATCACCTGACGATGCTCATTTAGTTTGGCTCGAGCAAGTCTTCTTGAAATGCTTGTGTGGATGGAAACTACCTATATTTTTTGCCTTCCTCCGATTTTAGACAAATTTATTCTGAGGGATTTCGCATATAATTCTCACTGATTGTTGGCTGTTTATAATTCCTATTGATTGTGAATTCTGATTATAACAATGAGTTGAAAATTTTTTTACCTAATTTACTGGCACCTTTTTCTTGTCAATACTCCAAGCTGAGGTAATAAACATGACAATACATTTATGTCATCTGGAAGCAAAATATGCACACTAATTAATAGTTTGGCACATTGAGATAATACATCATGACAGAAAATACAAGTTCAAGATATGTATGACCATCACATGGTAATTAAAATTAAAAAAAAATAATAGGGGCTGTGGAGTATGGAAAGTTCAAGACAAAGAAAAGAACAAATGTTCATAGCTCATGAACTCTCAATTTGGCCTCCATTGCTTTGTGAAGGCCAGTATATTTCGAGTGGCTGACTTGGTTTACCTTTATGATAGCAACGATTTTGTATTTAATATAGCGAGATTATTTCAATTTAATTGAAGTGATATAATTTCCCAAAGCAATGCTTGAATCGTCTAGAATAGATCAGTGGTGTCAAACTCATGGGTTTTTGAGAGCCGCATTGCATTTTGAAAATTGTAAAAAGAGCCGCAAACAGTTTTTGATAATGTATACTTAAAAGATATTTTTAAGATAGTTTTAGTTTGTGACATATATTGTGATGCAACTAAACAGTTGGATTAAGTTTTATTATTTTCTTCAATTTCAAATGCAATTACATATTATTATTTGCATTCCACTATTATTGCAACATTTGCAAGTTACAGTATTTATTATAAAAAATCGTAAAATTCTATGTACAACCATCAAAATCATTTTTGAACAAGCTTTGAATAAGGAAAGAATAATACATACACTAAAAATAACTTAATCTAAATATATGAACCTAAAATTAACAAAAATACTACAGTATAAACTCAATGTTTTAATAATTACATTTGTCCTGGCGTTTGGCATCTTTTTTGTGTCACCAGCATACTAAGGCCAGTCTGAAATGATTTTATAGTACCAACTCTAACTAACGAGGCCACATGATCATGGGTTTATCTGGATCTTTACGAATGTTTAATTAATTCCAGTAATGCAAAAAAGTTACTTTTATCATTTCATGTATAGATCAGTAAAAAAACAAATGACAGATTTTTTCGACAAGACATTTCGCACTACATTGCGTGGCATAGGATTGCTTGAATTATTATTGATATTGATTTTTAGTAACTAAGTCGTTGTATAATTATATTAATATACAAACACATGGAAATTTTCTGTTCGAAGTTGGTCTTCGAATTTGTCATATTGACTGCTGAGCTTATTGTGTTTTTTGATTGTTTTGATGAAAATATGACAAATTAAACAATGTGCTTCAGAATTTTGTGAAGAGCAGAAATGTTACAACTCCCATTTTCTTCGAAAATGCCACCTTCTTCATGTACTTTGCGTTTAATTTAATTACTCAAGTGTTTTATTCAAGTATTCTTTTGCTAGCTTGATGTGTATTCTTAATTGGGTCAAAATGTGGACAAAAAAAATCAATATTCCAAAACTACTTTCAGTAAATTGTTTTTTGTGTGAATAATCAATTTCACTTTAGAAGGTTTGAAAAATCTATTACATTTAGATAAAAATAAAAAAACTTCCAAAATACTATTACAATTATTGTTAAACGTTCGAGGGCCGCACTGGAAGTTCTCTGGGGCCGCGAGTTTGAGATCCCTGGTCTAGATTGAAGTTGTTCAAAAAATATATGATAGTATTTTATCATGAATGATGATTATACCCCTTCCGGAATTTCTTCTATAGTACTACCAAAAGTTGATGAACCAAATATAACACAGGTGCAGTGAGGTACCCGTAATCCTCATTTCCAAAGCTGTTTTAAGTATGTCTGGCGTGTTTTGTGCCCTTTTACAAATAAGACCGCTTATGCAATCTTACGCTTCGGAATTTTTAGTTATTTTTCTCAAGCCCTGCAGGATGTGGGGGCCATACACAACTCTACCGGAGGGTCAAATGTCTTTGCATGCCTCCATAGGTTGTTTTTCTATTGCAATTTTCTATTTTCAAATGCATTATATTTCTTGGAATCACACTGTCACTGATATGTCGCCAGACTTCTGATATATCCCCGTCTGCTATAGTTGTCCTGTGAATAAATAATAGGAAATTGAGATTAGACGAATAGTTGAAAGTTTTGCTTTATGTCGGCTTAATTTCTTGATTGATATACTTACTATTTCTGCTATTGCCTCTTGTGCTGCAAGAGTCTCACAATGCTTGGACAGGTTTGTCCACAACTTTCACATCTGAAGAAGTTAAGAATAAATAAAGCAGTCTATATGATTCAGAATGGAAAAGCTAATAAATCCAATATCTTATGTTTTATTTAAAAAATATTTTACTGAATTTGGTATATAAACCAACTAATAAAAGGGTTTAGTCAGAAAATTACAAGCATTCGTGGCTCCAAATACTTGAGAAATCAGACTATACAATATAGACCGGTATGAGTGAAATGTTAGGTGAACTTGTTAACACTTTGATTCAATACGCAAATAAAAGTGAATGCGTAATAGTATGTTACAATGAGCAGCAATCAACAATGAGTATATATCCTCACTGATTAAAAAAATCTAACTGGAGGTGCATGAACTATTTGAAACCATAAGGGGTAAGTAAATATGTAATTTCGGCAAATGGGCAACTACGTACCGTATTCGTGCTACGCCTTGAAAGCAGCACACATCCGCTCGTTTTCGTCTCGTCAAGTATGTGCATTGGAGCGTGCTATCGAATACGATCTTCGGACAAAAATGCCGGAGTTGCGCATCATGTTGTTTAATGTCATTGATCAAAGTGACTATAAACCAAGTGGCGACACCGAGTGTAATGATGCATAACAGACGTCATTTTGTGTCCAGCGAATCGGGAAGAACGCGGCAGCGTCGGTTTGTTTTAGCTTCGTCAGAAGGTCTCGTTCGTCAATTTGTTTGAAGATTTTTTTTCTGTTTTGCATTTTATTCGGGTAATTTCATTATTTGTTATTTGCCTGTTTGCCTCGTGGAATCATACTTGTATCGTGCGGTTTCGTGAAAGTTGCGATAGTTATCTTATCATCCCGTGTGAGTTGTGCAACTTTGAAACCTCATATCTCACGAACCTTATATTATATGCAGATACGTTTTTTATTGTTTGAGAGACAATCTAGGAGACTGATTATATTTATGAGATAGAGATAAAATGTTGCGATTATCATACATAAATCGGCAAAATTGAGAAGCGTGGAATATTTTTGAAAAGCTTGTGAATTAAATAACAAAAACTTCGATTTGTTCTTGTTTTAACCTAATATGACATCGACACATTTGCATAGGTTAAAGATAGCTTTTGTCATTAGATAGAATTTATCGTGCACCAGTAAAATTGTATAAGTTATTTCATTCAATGTTCTCCAATTCTTGGCATGTCCACTGCGCCATCTTGAGTTAAACAACAACGTTCCCTAATTATTTCGTTACGCAATTACGTCGCAATGTTCCGTATGAAAAAAACATATCGCTTTCCTTCGCAAGTGTGAATCGTCATTAACCTAATGCATACGTTTAAATCAGGTACTATTTGAACCGGTATTATGATACCTGTTCACACCATGCCAAAAGTTTAAAGCCTGCGTTTTACATTAATCATTCCAGAAACTGATCGAATGAATTTTCTCGGGAAAATTTTTCTTAATTCAACGAGCTGTTGCAACAGTTGCTCCAAAAATTATAGAATGTAAACGATCTCATGGCTGGCACATTGTGTGCCTCATCAATTTCATCGAAGCATGTACATTATAGGGTACAAAATTGAAAAACCAGCCGCCGCGACTGGTGTTGCAGCTCTTATCAACCTATTATTGGCAGGATATTTCAATTCTTTTGCGTCGAAAAATGTAAAATATTTACTAGGTGATCTAGCGACGCCATTATGTCTTCTACGTTCTCGTTGATAAAACTTAATTGTAATTTTATCGATATCCAACAGTGAAAAATTAGCCTTGATGTTTCCGGGGGAACCCTATAAACCACGGGGTTCAAATTGATTGTTTGTTTCTATGAAAAGTGTCAATCCCGATGAATGCCCACAATCGTTACTAACTTTTTTTAGGTCTTACACGCATGATAAATATTTGAAAATTGATAGTTTTACCCAATATTCATGCCACTCATCCAAAAAAGCAATCGTATTTTTGCGCGAAGCATAAAATATATTTCGCGCCAATATTAATATTCATTTTCATAATATATGTTCGCCTATATTTACGGTTCGCCTCTTACTTTTCTGACAGATATAGTTGCTCGAAATATAATTTCCCATCCTGCAACAATATCGCTTTTAAAACTTTGAAACGTTTTCTCAATTTAAAGTTAAATATTCACGCGAAAGAGGAGACAAATAAAATTATTGAAAAACGGTATGCTAGTACACCTCTCGGCAAGAGCTCAAGTCAAATAGATAATATATTATTTTATACACTCCAGATTATTAGATGTTCTTGTAAACTTGGTATACGCCGTTATCCTTCATTCCAAGCATGTAGTATATTTTTTTAATATTATTTTGGCAATGTACACCTTGTTGAAAATGTTAAAATAGGTTTTGTGCAAGTAGCGATACTTACATCAGGAATTTTATAATAAAATGTGTATCTTTTGTTTAATATTTAGGTCTCATTGGGTGTTGATTCATCGAGTGAAGTTGGATGACTTTAACCTTAACTTCGTATATGCTGACCATACCGCCGAGCTGAGTTATCCGAGAAACATCTGCGAATATTTAATTTTTCAGAAGAATGTTCATTTGTTTTGCCGCTGGGAAACTTTGGTCCAAATTATTGAGCATCGTTTATTTTATTCAGCTGTTAACGATCGCAGGTTTAAATCACTCAGTTGGGATCATACAGCGATAGAATTCTGGACACAAAATGGCTGGTGTGACGTCACACGGGCGCTTATAACGTTACCAATGCATGTCCTAGTCCTCTATAGCAAAACGCCATTCTCGCAGCACTGCAATCTTAGGTAGATGTGAAAATGCTATTATTTTGAACAAGTCGCGTTTGCCAATGACCGTGACCATTCCGTCATTTTTTGTTATTCAAGGTTCCTGTCGAATAGACCACTCATACTATAACTATGGTGAGTTTGATTTACCAAATTATATTGGGGTATCTGCTACAATATGTTGATAGACATTTTAAATTAATCGGTATCTCAATTTTTGCAATCTGAATTCCCTATATTTTACTGTTGCAGTGTTCCTTTTTTTCACTTAGGTATACTGGTATATAAATGACATGTTAACACCCTGTTGCCTCAATTCTTTCATTTTCCTTCAACTTCTATCTGTAATTAGATCTGGCCTCTAACAATTGTTTGCATATTTAACACATCTGAGAAATGGCTTTTCGTTAACTACCAGATTTTTTTTTTGGCAGAATGAAACTGTTGTTTTTAATTTAACATTGGGTGTTCTTCATTCTATTTTTCAAA
Source organism: Styela clava (assembly GCF_964204865.1). Taxonomy (NCBI): domain Eukaryota; kingdom Metazoa; phylum Chordata; class Ascidiacea; order Stolidobranchia; family Styelidae; genus Styela; species Styela clava. Next base: position 8,024,059 of record NC_135257.1, on the reverse strand, counting down.
TATTGCCTGAAATTAAGTTCCATTAGTATTCCACTACTAGCCCTACAAGACTCTCTCTCTCTCATTGGTATGCCTGTGTGTAGCCTCATCTATCATTGTGAGAAATTGATATGTCATGCAAGAATGATAATTGGAACAAATATGAATGTTTAAAAATAGTTTAACATGTTTCTGTATTGCATTGTTCACTGTTAGTTCAACTTACTTCAGGCATTATGTGTCAATATTTTAGGCATGTTCACATTTTTCATATTATCATGGGGGTAACAAGAAACCTGAATATACACTACTCAAACCATCAACTTTGTTTGCTACTAAACATAACCAAACTGATTTTTGTGCACACATTGACTTGTTTGCTCTTGGTGGAACAATTCCACTATATAGTTACACAAGAAGATTCGTCTTTATCCAAATAAATGGAATCCTGATACTTGCAAATTTAGGCATTCTCACCCTATTTTTTGTTCTCAAACACAATGATGAAGTATATCTCTGCCTGAAAAACTGATGACCATATATTTTTTGCAGTCAAAGAAAAGAGGTTTGAGTTATGAAGAGAAACGAAAAAGAATGTTGGATATATTTTTTGAAAAAAAGGAGTTCTTCCATATCAAAGAGATGGAAAAGATAGCACCAAAGCTTAAAGGAATTAGTATGTAATGTTAGATACCAAATTAAATTTGAATGCTGGGAATAATTTTTATTTTATTATTTATTTAGCTCCAATGAGTGTGAAAGAGGTGCTCCAAAGCTTAGTTGATGATGATATGGTTGAAACAGAAAAAGTGGGAACAAGCAGTTTTTATTGGGCGTTTCCAAGTAAAGCTGTGAATGTGAGGAAGAGAAAGCTACAACATTTGCAAAGTACATACAATGAACAAGAGAAAGAACTTGCATCAACTAAAGATGAGGTTGCGAAAGCAAAGAAAAGTCGTACGGAATCTGTGAGAGTTTTATTATAAATTATCTCTATTTTAACTTGAGGGCACCATACTTCAAATTAACATCAACAGATAACAAAAATTCTCGGCAAACTCTTTCAAATACTTTCAGAATGAACGAGAACGTTTGCTAAGTGAGCTAACGACGCTTCAAGCTGATAAGGATTCGTTGACAGAGGAATTGGCTCGATTAAAAGATTGTGACCCAGAGACTATAAAACAAATGCGTAAGCATACTTCCAAGTTCTGATCTGCTATAATTATTAGTAAACATCTATATTGAAACAAAAGTTAAAAAATTGCAAATATTTTTTTGCAGAAGAAGAAATAGGTATCGCAAAGGATGCAGCAAATAGATGGACAGACAATATATTTTCATTGAAAACATGGATAAAAAGGAAGTTTCCCATTGATGAAAACATCATCAACAAGCAATTTGATATACCAGAAGATTTGGACTATATAACATGACAGGCAAATTTTAGCGAAATTGACACTGCAGGGGAAGAAATTGGCATTGTAAAGGATGCAGCAAACAGGAGATAGATATATTTTCATTAATACCTTGGATAAAAGGGCGGTTTTTCATTGATGGTAACCTGATCAATGAGCAACTTGACACAACACATGACTATAAGCAAAAATCTGTCCGTTGTTTAATTAGGAAATCGAAAGGTTCCGATGCACATCTAATCAGATTGTAATGGCCATATGGTATCTATTACAAAAAGGAAATTTTAACAGATTGCTTCATAAATGGTGTATCAGTTTTATTTTATTATTTGATGGTAATAATTCATTGCTGTTTTTATTAAAGGACGTTTATACAAGCAATTTATCAGAAAATACATAATAGGATTGCTCAGTAGTTACAGACATATATTGCTGTGCCATATTGAGTTCATCCATCTCTATTGATCAGTACATTTTTCGCAAATCACTTTCTAGTGAATACAACTTGGCCTTAAGATTTTTGAGATCATTTTGAATAACTCTCGAACGTCCTGCAGTTGTACGAACAGTTTGTAGTACCTCCACATCTGAGACTGTACCACCAACTGTGACTTTATATAGTTGTTTTTCCACATCCTTCAAACGCTTACGCAACAATTTAATGTCATTCTTGAATCCTTCAACTTCTGAGCATCTGCGCTTCTCTAATGCTTCATATCGTTGTGTCATGAGTTGAAGCCGTTGTGCCATTTTATCAGTTCTCTCTTTAAAAACATTTTTGTGGACGTCTGACTCCTCCCTTATTCTAGCCAGTTGGTCTTCTGCTTGGATGCATTGTTCTCTGTACATGTCTGCAAGCTTCGCAGCTTGCTCCAACTGAGAGTTTAGTGCTTGAATTTCAGCTTCCATCTGTTGTTGTGCCTCGTAATCAGCGAGGTATGCAGCTTTTGATATAAGTTGTGATTTTTTAGATTCGCCATGCCTCGAAGCGAGCTGGTCTCGTGCCATGTCCAGCTCTTGTAAAAGCCTATCTTTTTCGCTCATCCATTCTTTCTCTTTATTTCTCTGCTCAAGTTTTAAATTCAGCATGTCTTTTGTGCTTTCGTATAACATTGATTGAGCATTTTTCATTTTGATCTCAACACGCTGCAACCGGTCCTTATCTCTTTCTCTGCAAAGATCAGCTTCTTCTCGCAAAATTTGGCGGTCGTCTAACAGTGAATTGATTTGGTCCCGAGAGAGTCTTGTTTGCTCTTCTAATTGAGCCTGAAGTGCCTCGACTTGAAGACAGAGTGTCTGATTATCTTTCCTTAGATCACTTGACACAGCCTGGTCTTCAGCCGATTTACTCTTTTTTATAGCATGAGATTTTTTTGATATTGCTGAACTTGCTTTGTTCGGTCTTCCTTCTTCATTCGGGAAGTTTGGCTTTGGAAGTTTTTGTGGAACAATAATTTTGGCTGGAGGATCCTTGTGAAAATAGGAAACTTCTGAAGCAGACGGCCCAGCAATCGCAAGTAAATGTTGAATACGTTTCTGATTTTCAACATCCCGAATCTTTAATCGATCATTTTCGGAATATAGGCGAAGTACTTGTTCCCTCTCTTGCATTATGCAAACTTGCATATCACTGACTGCCTTTTGAAGATCGGCAATTTCATTTTCCCTGTGATGTAATTCACTTTCCAAACGATGTTGATCTTCGTAAGTGCTTTTGTATTGGTCTAGAGTTTTCTGCAATTCACAGTTTTCTTCATCAAAATCCGCGATTTTTTTTCGATAGTACTCCAATAACTCTCGTGATGGACGAAGCTGTGCCAACCTGTGGGTTATAGGAGGAATGGGTGGGTCATCGCTGCCACCATTCAGCATATCGCTGCTTAAATCCATAACTGCTTACGCCTGACTTTCTAGCAATCTTCACAAACGTCCCCAAAAAGCATAGCATAGAATGAAGAAATTTTGAAGATCGCGGGCAAACGTTTACTCGTTTTTGTTGTTGGTAGCGTGGTGCCATCTAACGGTGATTATTCGTTATCTCGTGGATAGGATAGGATGTACATATTTATCCCGGGGGAGAGGAAATTCATATGGGATTAGTTAGTTATTTGTTTTTCGGAAGCATGGACTTGATGGTGGAGGAAGCCGTAACCGACCAGCGGTTACGTGAACCACCCTACGGCGGCGAGGAGTCCAGCAATCCTCTCGCACATATTCATCCTTGCATGGGATTCGAATCTTCGCACCCACGCAGAGTAATCAGAGGTGCAGTGGCGAGCGTATTTCTAACGCTTAGCACAATGTTTTTTATTACATATGTTCTGACGTTTGGCATCTCTTTTGTTCCACCAGTTTACTAACATTAGGTTAAATATGATTTTACAGATTCAACTCTAATTAACGAGGTCACATGATCATCGGTCAATCTGGATCGTTGAGAATGTTTGATTAATTTCGGTAATGCAAAAATATTAAATGTATCATTTCATATAAGGATCAATAAACAAACAAAAATGACCGACTTTTCGGACCAGCCGTTTCCCGCGACATTTCCTACCATTACATGGCATAGAACCGCTTGAGTTATGAATGATATTGATTTTTAGTAACCTCGTAGTTGTATAATTATAACAATATACAAATACATAAATATTTCTGTTCGAAGTTGATCTTTAAATATTTCATATTGACTGCTGAGCTTATTCCGATAATGTCTACTGATATGGTATTCTTTCATTGTACTGAAGGAAATGTGGCAAATTGAACATTGTCCTTTACAATTTTGAGAAATGTAGAAATATTGCAACTCCCATTTTTTCAAAATTGCCACCTTCTTCATGTACTTTGCGTTTTATTGAATTCCTGAATTTTTGTTTTCCAAGTATTTATTTGCTAGCTTGAGGTGTATCCATAAATGGGTCAAATTGAAAACAAACAAAAAAATAATTTTCCAAAACTACATTCAGTAAATTGTCGTTTTCTGTGTGAATAATCAATATCACTTCAAAAAATTTGAAAAATGTATTACATTTAGACAGTGGCGTATCTAGGTGGAATGGCGCCCATGGCAAAGGTTTAAAGATGCGCCCCTACTTCGCTTGTTTTGTTTACGTGATTTAATAATGACACAATAAGCATTGGACGATCGGGCAATAACAAGATCCTAGAATAGTATACTTTTCGTGCCTTTCTTGACGCAAATTCGTCGATGATTTCATCAAAATTTTTTGTTTTGTTTATTCTCTTACCCAGGGGTCACCAACCCGTTGACCGCGGGCACCAAGTCGCCCGCGAAGACCACATGAGTCGCCCGCAGGTCTGTTCCAATCAATTAATTTTTGTCATGTTATTCTTGTATAAATCACACTTATGTCTTATTTTGGAACTGGGAATGACACTATGTTAATTATTATGGTGACGATCATCCTAACTTTAATTTGCCCACAGTAATGTGACGGGTCATTCAATACTCTCCCAATTATGAAATCACACAGATGTCACTTTCTACGAACCCGCGTTTTTTCGTATCCGTTGATTTGTGTCGCAGCAATGCCAATAATGCAATTATTGATTTCAAAGAAAAACGAAAGAAAACCTACCATTTTCACGATGAATGGGAGGTGGATTCCATTCACCACCATAAAAACAGCTTGCGTATGTCTCATTTGCGGGACGATTATAGAGACGACAAATCGAAGAGACATTTCACATCTTGTCACTATCCATTTGCCAGCGCAGTACGGGCTAAAAAAGCCGGACTTTTAAATCAAACAGCAATCCTCTGTTACGAGATCAGTGTCTGGTTCAAGCTATCTTTGTGAATCAACATTTTTTGACATAAACTCTACAAGGAACTAAGCACGGAATACGCCTTACTGATGAAAATCTGCAATACATTGTCAAGTTACACGCCGAAGTACAACACACTGGTGGAGAGCATTAGACCAGATTTGTTCGATTTGGGTTTTCTGCTTGTTGAAAACAAGATATTCATAATTAATTAAATGTGTTTTAAATGTAACATTCGGCATTACAACTGTTGAGTTCATTTCATCTTAGAGTTATGCAGGGTGTTTGTAAAAAGTAGGGGAACATTGTGGACCTGTGGTTTCCAGAGATATTAATGTAGTGATCACTTTAAAATCAATTTGAAAAACACTCAGTTTGAAAATGGAAGTGTCATTTCTGATAATTTATTTTTTGCTACGTTGTGATAATCATGTGATTTCCTGAAGAATCGTAAAGTTTTTTCAGTGGATTTACTTGACTAAATACCAGTAATTATCAATAATTGAAGCTTAATCGAGCAAATTGACTTTTTTTAAAATGTGCATTGAAAGTAGCCCTCGGCTTCGAAAAGGTTGGTGACCCCTGCTCTTACCCTTACCCTCTTTATACTTAATAAAGCCAGATCACACAACCTTTCCTGGCTTATTGAAGATCGAAGGTATGATAGAGTTAATTTTATTTTACTAAACGATCCCTCGCAACTTTCCTTGAATAATGCCATTGTCAGCAAAATTTGCAAAGATATCCGAAGATTGAGTAAACCAAGAAAAGACTCGACACAATAAAATCATTTTGAACACTTGGAGAAAGGTAAGAGGCTGAATGTGCTGTGTTTCAATGGAATCGAGATGCCCTCGCAACACAGGATCAAAGACGGCAAGGAATTTCATAGAAGCCAAGAAAATTACCAACATTTGAATCACTATCTGCTTGAATTGATTCCCTGTATACCCTCGCAAAGCGGGGTTTTGTTCCGCCAGCTACTTTATTACATGCAATATTTATTTAAGAATCTCACACCACCTTTGCCTTTTCATTTCAATTTGTACATGGAAATCGGCGCCAATAATTCCAGTTCTATTGCTCAAATTTTTTTCCACGATGTAAAACACTCGCTCTCATTGTACGAATATTTATAAATGTTCACTCCAGTACGATAGCAGAGCAAATATGAAGTGCAGTCAGTCCAGTACCGTATCAATTTAAGTTTAGTCATGTTAAATTATTACGTGACCGTCAATTGCGCTAACTGACGGAACAAACGGCATTGATTGTTGGCTGACAACTTCTATTGACTTTTATACGAATTTCGAGTATTTTCAAGTTTTATTATAACATTAGAATTTCCCGCGTTTTTTGCGCCCCCTTCCAAACGGCGCCCATGGCACGAGCCATGGCTGCCATACCCTAGATACGCCACTGCATTTAGATAAAAAAAACTTACAAAATCTTACAATTATTGTTGAGCGTTCGAGGGCCGCATTAGAAGTTCTCCGGGGCCGCGAGTTTGACACCCATGTTGTAGACTACGATAGCCTAAAATTATATATCAGTACCTGAAAGCGGAACGTTGTTTATTCTTTTAGGCAATAATAAGAGTATTGCACATGTGAGCCAGCTCTCCAAAATGCTATCAAAATAAGCGTTGAAAATTTTGCAATGATAAATTATAGGAAGAATTGTTTAGGAGTCAAGGGTCGGGAAACGTCCATTTCCATTTTCCGTTACAACAAAACAAAGACGTAATACAAGGCAAGACACACAAAAATGTACGAAAAATCGAAAGAGTAGGCAAAATCTGAAAAGATTCAAGACCTGCTGATGCGCGTGCCCACATATCTAGTCTGGGTTGTAGATTCTATTTTTTTATTTACCTTAAAAATCGGAACGAGATGAACCCATTGAGCCGTTATATACACCTCAATGTATGAACCCAACAGTCATATCATCATATTGTCGCTTTCTTGTGCGATCTTCAAACTTCCGACCGTGACACAGCTTTGAATCTTTATCATTGGTGTGGTGGCGAATTTGCTGTGGTCGCTTAGCAGAGCGAATGTGGGGCGTTTATTTTAACTGAACATTCACGAATTTGTGATCTGAAAGAAAATTCTGATGGGTAGCCGGCTAGCCGCAACCTTTTGTTTAAAGAATATTATGAGATATGAACTTTTATTTGAGAGGGGTGCAACCCAAGCTAATTTGCAAATGGTATTCATGGTACCAAATGTATCACACACTTTACAGTAATTATAAATTATATTTGAAAAATAAAGCACATCAAAATGTATTTTTAAAAAACAATTGGTTTTATTTGCAGATACTAGGTTGATATTGAGATTGACCATTTCAATGCTAAATTTTCTTTAGTCAAAAGGCACACTTGATTCGCAAAGATTTGTGAATGCGCACAGTACACCAATTTGTCTAATGTTTTGATTCCATAGGCAGGAGGTTGTGGATCGGTGCTGCTCAGGATGGGATATTTTTGCCTATAAATGCCTATTACGTGTTTCACATGAATCCATCGTGCTCAGATTCGACTGTTTTCAAGGTCTGAAGGCTCCAACAGCCTAATTTTATCGGTACACAAGAGAATTTTCAGTGTGGCATGCATGGGTCAGTTGGAGTCACTGACCTCAAGATATCTATAAGCAAGGATAAGATAACCTGGAAGTAACTATCCATAATTTAGAGTAAAAACAGTATCTGCCTTCACAGCCCTTTCAAATGGAAGATATGATGCCTCGGGGGTAATTTCTATCAAATATTTTACAGTATTATGGTTCTAGTGAAAAGGGGTGTAGGCGGCTTCTTTTATAAAGTGTGATAGGTCTAGTCGAAAGACACATTAAATGTTTATGCTAACAACTGCAAAGTAATATTGCAACGCATACAAGTTAATGGTCCTGCCTTTTGCCTTTCTTCAAAATCCCCCTTTTTCTAACTATTCTCTTCCTCTCTGGGGATGGCGACAGTTCAAATATCGATGGGACCAATGACATTAAACAACATGATAGGCAACTCTGACGTCACTCCATAAGACTACAGGCAAAACATTGTATTTCATGATACGCTCCAATGCACATATTTCTCGTCGCCTTTCGCGTCCGTTTTCCGCTCGCTTTTGCTACTCGGCGTCTTTTTTACGTGTAGTACCTGCCTTTTTGCGCCTGTAACGAAACAAAATAATCTCTATATCTAAGAAGTTTTGCTTACTTGGAAAGCTGGAATAACAGGCAAGCTGTAAAGAGCAATTCTGGACATCATAAACGTTTTTTTTTTAATAAGAAAAGATTACAAACGCGATAGCGGAAAGATTTGTGTGGAACATTTTGCAGATAATGACAAAGTTCAAAGTTAGTAATTTTAATGTTTGCGCTTAATCATTGAAATTTCATTTAAAGAGGGTGTCATACAAAACTGTGCTGCGATACAATTCCATAACACAAAGTTTGCACCTATCGAACTTGCTTTTGTAGGTGAATTTATTAGACATATTACATATTCACTTAATCGTAGGTAACATTGCTGGTACATAATGCATCGTAGATAGGTTTGTTTAAATTTAGGAATTTAGCTCATAGCCCACTAATTAATATTATCTTCTATGCAGGAGGTTGCAGGGCTGAATTCAACTTGCAGCCTTACCGATCACCTGACGATGCTCATTTAGTTTGGCTCGAGCAAGTCTTCTTGAAATGCTTGTGTGAATGGAAACTACCTATATTTTTTGCCTTCCTCCGATTTTAGACAAATTTATTCTGAGGGATTTCGCATATAATTCTCACTGATTGTTGGCTGTTTATAATTCCTATTGATTGTGAATTCTGATTATAACAATGAGTTGAAAATTTTTTTACCTAATTTACTGGCACCTTTTTCTTGTCAATACTCCAAGCTGAGGTAATAAACATGACAATACATTTATGTCATCTGGAAGCAAAATATGCACACAAATTAATAGTTTGGCACATTGAGATAATAGGGGAAAGTGGGGAAGGTTGGGACACTTTTTTTCTTTTGCATATTTTGAGCCTTTAATTCTGCATATTCCCTTAAGTTGGCGGGACTAATGCATAGAGGGGTAAATGTAGTTTACATTCAGCGAATAAGAAATTTTCTTGCGACACACATCTTACTACTAAAATGCTTTGAAAAACCTCTGTCAAGTGTTCCACTGTACCCCACTTGTGGGGCACATTCGGACAGACCCTGGGGCCCCATGGGTCAGTCCGTCAAAATTCAACGAAGTATGCCCTTAAAAATAAGCAATTAATCAGCATAATCGTCTAAAGAACAGGGAGACTTCAAATTTGAAGCTTTAATATTTTTAAAATCAATGTTCAACTGAAATAGTTCAGATATCAGACAAAAAGTTTCGCAAACAAATTTGATTATTTCTTCCCTCGAATCTAAATCTGGAAATATTATTGATTCACGAATATATTCCATATTGGGCCATGGGTCAAAAGAAACCATAATATTACACTTAATATACCGCATATCTAGGTCTCTAAGCACTCATTGTATCAAACAATGTCGAATTGTGCACTGTAGGGCAAGTCCCACTGTGCCCCGGTCCATTGTTCCTCATAGGCAACAAATATTTTCAGACTATCCCACAGCGAAATCTGGAAGGCACATTCACTCGCCAACGTTATGAATATTCTACAGTGGACTAAAGCTGAATAATATCAGACGGTGGTTTGTCATGTTGGAAAGTCCAATGTAGAAAAAAGAAAAAACTGGAACGGTGAAATTTTAGTTTCAACCTTCCAAAACCAATTTCACTTCATAGCTTGCGCCGCACTACCCTTCCGTTGTCCGTTCGCGGGGACATTGTAACTCACCAAAGGGCGGATTGAAACATCGAACCGCGGACAGGATTGCGGATATAGTATCAGTGTGAGAGCTGATTTTCCACTGTGCCCCATGTCCCAACGTGCCCCACTTTCCCCTACATCATGACAGAAAATACAAGTTAAAGATATGTATGACCATCACATGGTAATTAAAATTAAAAAAAATTAATAGGGGCTGTGGAGTATGGAAAGTTCAAGACAAAGAAAAGAACAAATGTTCATAGCTCATGAACTCTCAATTTTGCCTCCATTGCTTTGTGAAGGCCAATATATTTCGAGTGGCTGAATTGGTTTACCTCTATGATAGCAACGATTTTGTATTTAATATAGCGAGATTATTTCAATTTAATTGAAGTGATATAATTTCCCAAAGCAATGCTTGAATCGTCTAGAATAGATCAGTGGTGTCAAACTCATGGGTTTTCGAGAGCCGCATTGCATTTTGAAAATTGTAAAAAGAGCCGCAAACAGTTTTTGATAATGTATACTTAAAAGATATTTTTAAGATAGTTTTAGTTTGTGACATATATTGTGATGCAACTAAACAGTTGGATTAAGTTTTATTATTTTCTTCAATTTCAAATGCAATTACATATTAATATTTGCATTCCACTATTATTGCAACATTTGCAAGTTACAGTATTTATTATAAAAAATCGTAAAATTCTATGTACAACCATCAAAATCATTTTTGAACAAGCTTTGAATAAGGAAAGAATAATACATACACTAAAAATAACTTAATCTAAATATATGAACCTAAAATTAACAAAAATACTACAGTATAAACTCAATGTTTTAATAATTACATTCGTCCTGGCGTTTGGCATCTTTTTTGTGTCACCAGCATACTAAGGCCAGTCTGAAATGATTTTATAGTACCAACTCTAACTAACGAGGCCACATGATCATGGGTTTATCTGGATCTTTACGAATGTTTAATTAATTCCAGTAATGCAAAAAAGTTACTTTTATCATTTCATGTATAGATCAGTAAAAAAACAAATGACAGATTTTTTCGACAAGACATTTCGCACTACATTGCGTGGCATAGGATTGCTTGAATTATTATTGATATTGATTTTTAGTAACTAAGTCGTTGTATAATTATATTAATATACAAACACATGGAAATTTTCTGTTCGAAGTTGGTCTTCGAATTTGTCATATTGACTGCTGAGCTTATTGTGTTTTTTGATTGTATTGATGGAAATATGACAAATTAAACAATGTGCTTCAGAATTTTGTGAAGAGCAGAAATGTTACAACTCCCATTTTCTTCGAAAATGCCACCTTCTCCGTGTACTTTGCGTTTAATTTAATTACTCAAGTGTTTTATTCAAGTATTCTTTTGCTAGCTTGATGTGTATTCTTAATTGGGTCAAAATGTGGACAAAAAAAATTAATATTCCAAAACTACTTTCAGTAAATTGTTTTCTGTGTGAATAATCAATTTCACTTTAGAAGGTTTGAAAAATCTATTACATTTAGATAAAAAAAAAACTTCCAAAATACTATTACAATTATTGTTAAGCGTTCGAGGGCCGCACTGGAAGTTCTCTGGGGCCGCGAGTTTGAGATCCCTGGTCTAGATTGAAGTTGTTCAAAAAATATATTATAGTATTTTATCATGAATGATGATTATACCCCTTTCGGAATTTCTTCTATAGTACTACCAAAAGTTGATGAACCAAATATAACACAGGTGCAGTGAGGTACCCGTAATCCTCATTTCCAAAGCTGTTTTAAGTATGTCTGGCGTGTTTTGTGCCTTTTTACAAATAAGACCGCTTATGCAATCTTACGCTTTGGAATTTTTAGTTATTTTCCTCAAGCCCTGCAGGATGTGGGGGCCATACACAACTCTACCGGAGGGTCAAATGTCTTTGCATGCCTCCATAGGTTGTTTTTCTATTGCAATTTTCTATTTTCAATTGCATTATATTTCTTGGAATCACACTGTCACTGATATGTCGCCAGACTTCTGATATCTCCACGTCTGCTATAGTTGTCCTGTGAATAAATAATAGGAAAATGAGATTAGTTGAAAGTTTTGCTTTATGTCGGCTTAATTTCTTGATTGATATACTTACTATTTCTGCTATTGCCTCTTGTGCTGCAAGAGTCTCACAATGCTTAGACAGGTTTGTCCACAACTTTCACATCTGAAGAAAGAGAGGAGATTTATTAATTTTCGTTAAGAATAAATAAAGCAGTCTATATGATTCAGAATGGAAAAGCTAATAAATCCAATATCTCATGTTTTATTTAAAAAATATTTTACTGAATTTTGGAAAATAAACCAACTAATAAAAGGGTTTAGTCAGAAAATTACAAGCATTCGTGGCTCCAAATACTTGAGAAATCAGACTATACAATATAGACCGGTATGAGTGAAATGTTAGGTGAACTTGTTAACACTTTGATTAAATACGCAAATAAAAGTGAATGCGTAATAGTATGTTACAATGAGCAGCAATCAACAATGAGTATATATCCTCACTGATTAAAAAAATCTAACTGGAGGTGCATGAACTATTTGAAACCATAAGGAGTAAGTAAATATGTAATTTCGGCAAATGGGCAACTACGTACCGTACTGAATTAATAACTTCGTAGTATTTGACAAAGGCTGGCTTTCCCACATGTACTTAACAGTGCGATGCCCTGGTGTCATATACAACAATAGTATTCACCTTACCTTTTACCGATTTCTTTTTACCCCAACTTTCAAAAATATCATTAAAATCGACAACAACTGTCAAAGCAGGCACGAACACCATTCGTGCTACGCCTTGAAAGCAGCACACATCCGCTCGTTTTCGTCTCGTCAAGTATGTGCATTGGAGCGTGCTATCGAATACGATCTTCGGACAAAAATGCCGGAGTTGCGCATCATGTTGTTTAATGTCATTGATGGGACATATAAGCAGCTGATAATGGGTTTTATCTTCCCTTTTTCCTGGAAATAAATTAAACACTAATCATAATTTGACAGTGCCAAGTTTGTGTATCAGATCAGTAATAAATTACCTGCTAACTAATAAAACAATCAGAAAACACCTTCTGCAATCCCCTCGCACATAACTATCCCCGCATGGGATTGCAACCTGTGAAACTCCCAGGGGGATCAGAGATGCGGTGGCGAGCGTATTCTTAGATGGAGAACTCAATTGAGTTCTGGTTATTTTTTGCATTAGCACTGGCGTTAAACTTTAGTTATCTATTCAACTTTTCACACTTACTAATAGATTACCTGCTAACTAGGGAAACAACACCTTATGGCAATTATTGATTAATACCTTACACGAGTCAAGCCTGCAAGTACAGAAGTAGGCCTACCAATAACAGTAGTTTGTCATCTGCTTTCCATTGAAATGAGGGAGCTTATGAATATTTAAAAAAATTGATAACGGCACATTATGACTCACCATCAACGAAGTGCTGTCCGCAAACAGTGAAACACAAGTGAGATGGCTTCTGGACTTGACACCAAGTAGTCCTGCCAATAGATGATAGCCACATTGCGCGACGTTCCGGATCTTTTGAAAAAGTGGAATATAACTGAAGATCCATTTCGTTGTCTATACTATACGTACAGCCAGCGGAACAATACGAAATAACCATTTCCAACAGCCAAACAAAACGGAAACGTATAATCCGACTTGCAACTGACAGGAGCCAAATGGACGTTTTTGTTTTATTGCCGTCCAGAAAACAAGGTCACGTGACCCGTGCAAGTCCTCCATATCGGACATCAAACTTAAATTAATATGTCAGTTAATCAGTCAGCTTGTCTAAAGCTTTTGTTAGAGCCAACGTATAACGAATAAAATAATGGGTCTTTATATGTGTTGTACGGTTGTACCCAACAATATCTATTGCGTGAACGTAACTTAAGATATCCACCCACAGAATCACACTGTTGCTCAGATGAGGCATGAATGTTCGTTGTCGGAAATAGACCTTATTCATTAAAAACCCATCCTACGCGCAAAAAGAAAAGTGACGTAAAAAAAAACAATTTTAACATTAGCTCTTATGGGGAATGTGATCACCAGAGCAAAAATTTGCATTTTTTGTTATTTTCTAGGTATCTTTCCTTGTATACCTGAGCAGTTTTGAAGATAGAATATTTTTTACATCTTTTTTGATATTTTTATCATGATAAACATGGTCAAGATTTTTGATAATCGTTCATTGAAATTTTAATGAGCGCGGTGTTTCCGATGACGTCATTCTCACCAGACCATGAGATTCTGCCAACGCGTCCTGCGTTGATTTTGGGCTCTGCGGAGCGACCATGAAACGAGAGAGGTCGTTGGCATTGGGAAATTTATTAACGTAGTCGCAGGCGCCATTAAGGGTGAAGTTGTTGGGTCTCATGTAGTTTCTTACCTAACATACTTCTAGTGGGCGTAACATGACAATTTTTTTACATATCAATCCTAACCCCCACCTGACCACACCATCCAAAAATTACGTCACTACGACGTCACAGTGACGTAATAGAGCGCTTCAAACTATGCGAACTGTCATCCAAGACGCGCAGACGAGAACCCGAAATCGAACAGCCATTTCTCTCGTTTTCTCGTCGCAACGATCCCGATAGGAGAGAGGTCGCGACGTCAGTCAGTTCTTTATCGTCGGCGCCGATGGACCCTACTAAAAAGGTAGGTATCATAGGTATCACAGGTATCATAGGTATCACTCAGTAAAAAGATAGGTATCAGTAGTAAATGACTAAAAAGGTAGGTATCAGTAGTAGATGATTAAAAAGGTAGGTATCAGTAGTAAATAACTAAAAAGGTAGGTATATCAGTAGTAGATGACTAAAAAGGTAGGTATCAGTAGTAAATGTAGGTATCAGTAGTATATGACTAAAAAGGGGGCTCCCGAAGTATGCGAACCAAGATGGCGGACATCGGAATGTAATATGTGTACTAGGTTAGGGTTAGGCCACAATTTTAGGTATAAATACTACGGGAGGCCCTTGGCTAGTCTTAGAACTGATAATAGGACTAAAATAAGGAAAATTGGAAAAAAATTATCGCCTAACCCTAACCTGTTACCCATGTTACGTTCCGATGTCCGCTTAGTCATTTACTACTGATACCTACATTTTTAGACACTGATACCTACCTTTTTAGTCATCTACTACTGATACCTACCTTTTTAGTCATTTACCACTGATACCTACCTTTTTAGTGAGTGATACCTGTGATACCTATGATACCTACCTTTTTAGTAGGGCCCGCGCCGATGCTATTTCGGGCGATCGTACGAGTATTTGACAAGCTCTATGACGTGATTGTGACGTCGTAGTGACGTAATTTTTGGATGGCGTAGTCAGGTGAGGGTTAGGATTGGCATGTCAAAAAATTGTTATGCTACGCCTACTAGAAGTACGAAACTACACGAGACCCGACGTTGTTATACTTTGACAAGCTCTATTTCGTGATTGTGACGTCGCAGGGACGTAATTTTTTGGTGACGTAGTCAGGGGGGGGGGGGTCAGCAGTAACATATTAAAAAAGCCACGCCCACTAGAAGTACTAAACTATACCAGACCCCACTATAGTTTGCACTCAAATTTGAAGCCGAAATACTGTATTATTATAACCGTAATATTATTACAAAATATGTAATTGCATACGAAGTTGACCTATTTCTGTATTATATGGATCATTTTGTATTCTTATTCTTTTTGTTACCGGTACTGTATCCATTTTCTCGTTGACTAGCCTACTGTCAGACTGTCAATGATATGTTTCTCTCATCTTATTATTACTTTTTTGTGACTATGTTGAAATAGTATACTGGAATATTGGCCTAAGATATAAAATAGAATCTATAATACAGAAACCTCTTGTCATGCATATTGCTGAAAATGGAAGTCGGTGGGGAACACAGGAACACTAATTTGACTTGGGAAGATGATATTGAAGAAATACCTCAAGAGTGTTTAATATGTAAAAACTCAAATTTTATAGATTTTAATTCATCAATAAGCTGTGTGAAAAAGAAAAATGTAATTTGCCCAAGTTGCAATAAATTTCTAAACAGAGAACTTTTCAGAATTGTCTACGGAAAATCACAGATTTTGATATCTAGTGCACCTCATCAAAGATTCTATTTTAACATTAGGAAAAATCTGAGTTTAAACGGCACATTTTATTGCTGCATGTGCGGAAAACCATTTAATAATGTATCAAACTTTATTCGACATCTGAGGAGACATATTTGTTGGAGACGAACTTATCTCAACAATAACTTTCATAATCATTTGTTGAAGCATTATGCCGTTCACACCAAAAATTGCTTGAAAATGTATGAAGGATATAAAGAATTTGAGAAATGGAAAAACAGCAGTGATGAAATTCGTAATCCTAGAAAATATCTCAGGAGGTTTTTACTTTGGAAAAGAAAACATCGACATCGTGTACTTGATTGTAAAAAGAACATTAGGCCCTGTGGACCATGTCACAAGAAATGTACTAGTGCACTTTCACATAAAATCCACATTAAGACTCATAATACTGGACATAAAAGAAGAATTTCAATTTTAACTAAAAGATATATTAAAAGAATTGGTAAAACGAAGAAAACATGTCATATATCTCCCAAAGATTCCGATATTACTAAGCAGAAAGTAATAACGCCAAACAAAGCAAAACCAATATTCAGGCTACCAGAGAATAAAAATGGAAATGAAAAACTATGCTATATTTGCAATAAGCAATTTTCAAGTAGATCATGTTTGGTTAGACATGTCAAATTGGTACACGAAGGTGAAAAACCATACAAATGTGAACAGTGTTACAACAGATTTGCTGATAGGAATAGCCTGAACAGACATATGGCCAAACATACAGGGGTTCCACTTCCAAAGACTCATGAATGCGTGATTTGTAGAAAATCATTTACCAGAAAGAGTATTTTAAATAGGCACATGAGGAGTCATGGTGACAAAGATTTCATTTGCTCTCATTGCCATAAGGCATTTACTCATCAAAAAATACTTGACCGTCATATCACAACACATATACTTGAGAAATGCTTTCGATGTACACAATGCCAACAAAATTTTTTGACAAAGAGCAACTTGGAGCGTCACATCAAAATTCACACTAATAATAAGCCATTCCAATGTGAAAATTGCAACAAAACCTTCAGACAAAAAGGAAATCTGAAATCGCACGAAAGAACTCACACCGGTTTGAAACCATTTAAATGTGAAAAATGCAGCAGAAGTTTTGCACAAAGTGGGAATTTGAAACAACATTTATTGATACATGATGGAAAAAGGCCACAAAGGATTCGTGTTCGAAAAATTCGATCAGCGGAATGTATAAAATCAAGAATATTGATGCAAACGGATAATGATGTTCAGAATCAAGTCTCTGCATCTGAGCCTGGATATGTACATTTCGCACAACCTCAAAGTGGTGATGCTGAACAAGATGGAAAGTCATCAAAAGTTATTCACCAGACCTCATCAGAGCTTCCCGATGGAGATATTATACAGGAAGCTGTATGTAGTGCAGAGATAGTTCAGTTAGGTGCCCATTCGCAACAGGATTCAAATGAAACAACACTGATATCACCACAAGTGTTGAAAAATGCGGATATATGTCCTGAAAAGAACTCAATGCCAGATGAAACTCAGCCTGCAATTTTTTTACCAACAGCAGTTCAGAACATCCCTGGACAAGATGCCAGACCATTACAAAATATAAAAATGTGTACACACTTTGTAATATCTTCCTATAATCCTGGTAAAAGTGTTTTAAATACACCTGTGAAATTACCCCTGTCAACAACAGTTACAAGTGTATTGCAAGCACCCTCAAATGAAAGCAGAACAGAATCACCAAGAGGCCGTGTCAAATATCAAAATGTTATACCACACATACGAACCATGTCAAATGTGAAGTACGTTATTGCTAAAGGACAGCCTGTTCAATCTTATACACTTCATGGACGGGGTTTTCATAGCAATGGGTGAAAATTTTGATGGGATAGAGTTGGAGACTTTCCTTTCTATTCCACATTTCTGTAACAACATTAGTAATGTGGGCTTAACTCTTTGATAATAATCATGTCAAAACGTCACTATCTGAAACTATAAATAAAATCTCCAGTATTCTGAACTGGTTGCTGCAGTTTCATAATCAATGTATATTCTTTACAGACCCTCAATCGGCCATCACAAAGTGAATACAGACTCATTTCACCTTGTTATCAATAAATCTTATAATATTTGGAACTTTATTGCACTTCTAGCTATGTAGTATTCAATAAAATATGGTATCTATGGCTGTTGGAATGTGCCTAATATTATACATGAATTTTATGTCATCATACGATGACTAAATCCCCCCCCCCCATATGTATTGCTGAGGTTGAGATCGAAGATAGAAAGTATCCAACTGAATCAATCGCTTGTCGATATATGTACACTAGCGCAGCAGGAACAGGTTTTCTGGCATGTGTCATTTTATTACTTTGTGAGCTTCCTAACTTGTGGCGCATCATTGCAATTCCAGGCACATACGACATTTCCGGTTACCTATTCAACAAACTTCCTCGTACGCCACCACATATACATACAAGGTAAATCATTTGTACTCACCCTCTTGAGTATAAATAAAAACAATTTATAAGTGGGTCCAGATTACTATTTTATTAGACCACGAAATCAAAAAAACAGAAGCAGTAGAATAGATTAATGTGAAGTTTTTGATGATTGAATGCAGCTTAGACCTTGATCAATTGACTGACTTTATTAACGATAATAATGCAAGATTAATTAGGTAAAATTGATGGCTACGAAGCTAAAAAATTGGTGCTTGTCTGGAATACACACAAAGGATGATATTTCTAGTGATTAATTATTCTATGATAAATTGAAATAATAAATAAAAAAAATTGATCATATATTATATGATAAATTACAAAATAAGCATTTGTATTCCCAATATACCACTATTTGTCTAAAAAGTGCAACAAACTATGATTTGAGCAAGAGACCAGGTTTCAAATATAATGAGGGATAACTACTCACTACTCGATTATGTCCATGGATCTGTTTTTTATACATTGTAAGCGATTTCAAACTAAGTTTCTGGAATCCATTTGTTTTTATAGAAAATAGCAAATTTTTTTGTTCATTTGTCCAGATGCAATGTGAGATAATTACTCAAAGAAGAATGCACTAAATTTTGAAAAGCATTTTTGATTTTCACCGCTATGAAATAAAAAGATGAAAAATCATAATTCAAGACACCAAGTACACTCGCAATGAAATGGCATAAATAGAACAAAACCGTACACAGACTTAGCAGTAGACAATAAATATAATGGCATCAATTTTGCAGCACAATATACAATCTACTTAATATGTATAGAACATATTGGGTTGTAGAGAGTGACAATTGCTGGCAACTTTAACATGGACATAATTAACTGAAAGATATGCCAAAAAACATAGCAGACGATATGTGATAATAATCAGTGTGATAAGAAGATGGTAGTCCTAGTATGTAAAATATAACTAGTTCTATGAATGCTTGCAGCTGATGCCCAAACTCCATGGCAACAACTGCGTACACATTTTGACCAAGGATTAAAATAGGTAAATTATCAAGTCTAATATTTTGAATCCAAATTGTTATTTTCAACGAGGTAGGCAAAATTAAGAGTAGTGCTGTGCAAGATAAAAATGTACTCCGAAAGGTCTTTTAGGCAGTGGTCATTTTATAGAATCCTATCGAATTAGGAAAAAAAATAATTGGTTTCGGAAACCTATGTAAATTTGTGTATGGTGCCAACATGGTAAAAATACATGAGTAATTACAACAAAGACCGTCAGGAATCATTTTTTTTGGCAAATCCTGACAAGAAATATTTGAAATTAGAAAATTGCAGGAAGTACGAAAAGCTGAAAATAAAAAAAAATTTTTTTTTTTTTGAGAAGATAAACAAAATACAATATCTTAGAAGCTCATAAATTCCAAAAAAACGTTGATTAATCTAGATCAGTGGTTCTCAAATGATGGGTCGCGCCACATAAGAGGGGCGTCGACAATTTTTCGAGGGTGCGTGACGCTAATAAAAAATATTTGTTTAGATTTGATCTTGCCTGTCTTATTTTGGATAGTACTCACATTTCTATATTTTAGATATTTATGATTCATCCACATATTTTCAAAGTGTTTTTTTTAATAAAGCATACTTTTTCCTTATAATCTGTTATTTATGGCTTATTGTTAGCTACTTATTTTCAAGATGGGGCGTGACACTTGACAAATTCTAAAAAAGGGGGCGCGGTTTAAAAAGTTTGAGAACCACTGGACTAGATCTTCATATTTTGCTTGAAACCAGTGTTGAGGCTCGTGTCACCATATTTCAAAGACTTGAAGTGACAAGAGTCATCTAAGTAAAGAGACTTCTACACTAACCGCCAGTTGAGACTATCTCAGTGTTTAACTCGACTCAAATGACTATAATTGTGCTACTATTTTAAATAAATTGTTTCGATGTCCAGTAGCTTTGATCCATAATTTATGTCGGTAATAACAAAAAGTTTTGACAAACTGATATTTGCATTTCTTCAGCATGAAATTTCAAGCAATATATGAAACAAGTAAGCATTGAATAAATTGGAAATTCAATGAAAAAAGTCTACAACTACTAATTCAGTTCGAAGCGCCTTAATTACATGCACTGCAGACAGTTGTCTTTGATGATTTAGTAGCTTGTCACCCAGAGCTTTGTTGAGAGAAGACATCCAAGGAAATAGATTCTATGTCTATGCTTCTCTCAGGCTTTGTTATGAGTAAAAAGTGAGAACGCTTGTTTGATTTCCTCTCATGAGTAACATAGGTGGCATGTCACGTGAAAGTTCTTCTAACCATGACATGTATAATCCTGCTGAACAGGTACCTTTTCTTGCCATTGGAAGTGTCCTAAATGTTGAAAATAGGATTTTATGAAGTTTATTTACTATATGTGATGAGGAGTACAGAATTTTGAATGCCACTGTCTAGTTGCCTTTATTTAGATATGTTTTTCACTGTGCATTCACAGAAATTAGTTCAATAAGATCTTTTGAAATATTGAAAATTGTCGATTATCCATCACTCGTATTTTTTGAAGAAGTATGACATATTATATAAAATGTAATGAATTTTAGATAGAGAGTATGCTATTTGTTGATCGATGGGGATATCAAGACTACAATGGTTTAAAAGCGCTCCATATTCAGCTTTTACTAATTTGAAGGTTTCCTGAACATTGTTGCCTTTGAAAAATGAATTTTGCTCACTATTATTAATCATTGACTCAAAACTATAGTGATTAAGCATTTCAATTATATTAAGTTTAACAATTTTATGTGCGAAGTAATCCAAGTTGTAAAAGGTGGAAATACTTAAAATTGATAAAGAAACCATATAATTACACTTACATAACAACCAGTGCAGCATCCATCGAATGTGTCTGTATAAGTTCCCTGAGACGAATTTGTCTGTTCGTCTGAAGAAATTAATTTGATATATAAGGCAGTGGCGACAGAAACATGGGAATAAAATGTTCACAATACCAACATGCACACTGTAGAGTACAGTACATCAGTCTGTAGCACAAAATTTGAATTGTGTATCAATTATAATATTTAAGGTGCAGTGCTATGGTCTTCCTTAGTGACTACAAAAAATGCCATAAACACAATCTATTCAAATATTCCATTATGCAATTCAAAAGTCCTGCCGCACACTAACACAAATGTATTTCTGTAAGTCAGACAGCCTCAGACAAGCAATTTATAACAATTTACCTTTTCTTTCAATACTTCCAATTCGTCATCTGTAATTTTCCACGGCTCTTTTGTTCTGGCAATTTGTCGATCTTCTTCAGACATTTCGCCATCGAGCATTCGAAATGGTTTGATAAGCTCTTCAAAATTACTGATACTGGAAAAATCGAGAGAAATGTTAAAATCATTTGAAAATTGCTTATAATTAGTATTTACACGATAATATTAACAAAACTAATATCTAATCATCTAGCCAAGAACAATTAGTGGCTTTTACTGGTTTCTGCGAAACCCTGGAGTTCTACAGTACAGGTGTTCCACAAGTTTGAATATAATCAAATACCTATTAGGTTCGTCACTATCATTAAACCTGCTACTACACTTTAAAGATCATTCTGTTTTACCAGTATTAGATTTGCTTTTATATATATTTATAGTTTATACAATTCAGACAATAAAAGTCAATTAACTACTGCACAGGAGTTCCTCGATCCCCTGGAATGTTTCATTGGGGACTCCACCAAGAAGGATGAAAACCACTGAGCTAAGTAGTAAGGTTACCTTGATTTTTTTGGTTTCTGGTTGATATCTGGAACGACAATAACATCCTTGAAATCAATTCGAAACTTGCTTAGCAACTGAGCCATTCTGAAACAGATTTTGATTTTGAAGTTTCAATAGCTTCTATACAAGTAATTTAAAAGAACAGTGGATCAAAACACTATTGTCAAGAAAAAAAAACATTAAGTAATTACTACAGTTAAAAATAGAACATGAGAAAGACTTTTTAACTTTAGTATTCTATAGCGATGATTTATATTAATTCAAAACACTTCAATTTTGCATAAAAAAATATTTGATCTGATATGTTTGCAGGGAGCTAAAAATCATCGGGTATTGAAAGGTTGACAGGACAAAAAAAATTTGTTCAAGCACTCATATTACTTACGTTCTCTTCTCTTGATCGATTCGACTTTGTTTTCCTCCAGTAAAAACTCTCAGGTGACATCCAGACCATTGTTGTTTAATAGACAAAAGATATGGCAGCAAAATTGTGAGGCCTGTAAGAGGAGAATTTGAATAATTATCTGGATTTGCTTGGTTAGTTTATTTTATTTTTTGCTGATTCATATCCAAGCATCTGCAATGTGGAACTGGTTCCCGCACCCACCTTAGCAGTTAAAGACACATTAAAAAGTGTGTAACGCCATGGTTCTTCATAGATTAATTGTTTTAGTGGCTTTCTCCTCCTGGGAGATAAAGGAGGAATTTTTATCTCAACTTGGGATAAAAGTCAGTGATCACTAATCCTAAGTAGATTAAAAATCATTACAACTTCCTAAATCTGACATGAGCAAACTACGGCCCACGGGCCAAATCCAGCTCGTTATGTAATTCAATCTGGCCTGCCTGATGCTGCGATCTAACTAAAACCAAATTTTGATGTTTTAGCTAAAATAACTAAGGAATTTGTTGAAATTGCGATTAAATTTAGTTTCGTCACGAGGCTTATTGACGGTTATTGTTTTCCACTTTTGCTTTTGTAACTCTTTTTTCTCTTTTCTCTTGCTTTTTTACGTTATACTCACATGTCACAGTCACATGTCACAGTCTAGGTGGGCAAATTTTTGACCCCTGGTCCAAAAAGCTTGCCCACCCCTGTTTTAGAAGAATGTTGTTAGCTTTAACAAATTGGTCGCTTGACACAACTTACCGTACATCCAGTCAGATAGCATCAGACAAGATCTAAACTTGGTTTTTATTATTGATAGACCAATTTTGTGTTGATGTAGCAAACAAGTCAGTCATAAAATACGAACCTCCATCATCAAACAACCACCAGACATCAATTGTTTTTCCTTTGTCTTGTTTAACTTGAAACCTGTTCATTTCTTTCAGTATTTGTGGATTGACATCCTAGAAAACACACACAAATGTATAAGATGATATAGTACATTAGACGCATCATATAGAACAGGGGTGTGCATCCTTTATTACAGGAGGGCCAGACACAAATACCTGAGTGAAACCGTGGGCCGCACCATTATTTAACATAGGCTTTGGCTTTCTAGTAGTTGCACGGTTATTTATCATTGACATGAGTTCGCCTTGCACAAGCTAGCTGTTATGGCATTGTAACGTCATAGGCATAGATAATAAATTGGACAAAGGTATAGGCTTTGCAAAGCAAAGGGATTGGAATTACTCGCACGTACCAGATAAAACTAAATAAAAAACTCGTTTCGCGGGTTGCACACAATTCGCAACTGGCATTCCTCCATGGGTCGCACAATTTTTCCTTGTGGACCACAGGTTGCACACCCCTGATATAGAATGTTTTACACAAGAGAATATTTGTATATCAAGATTACTGATATACATTGATTGGCACTCCAGAAGTATTGGCGCACAACCTGATAACCCTAACCTGGTACACATTCTATGTTCAGGTTTGTGCGCCATCTTGGTGCACATACTTCAGGAGCACCCATTAATTCTAATGTACAAATCAAATGTGCAATAAGAATAAGCATCACTGATGTGCATATTTTTTTAGTCATTCACTCTGCGCGCCTGATCATAAAAGACAGATCATAATGAATATCAGACTTTCATGTTTGTTTTTTCAATTATAAATTCCTGATCGGCATCCAAAACTTCATTTTTTGAGAAGAATGTACAGTTTTATCAACTGAACATTGTCACCTAGAAACCTTTGTGATCTTTTATGATGTGCCATTTTTCCAGTTCAAACATAATAACAGAGATGGCCAAAACCGATTATTTTACATTTTGAATACATTCTGATAAATAATTTTGAATATGAAATATTGAATACGTATTCGAAATTGGTAGCAAGTTTGTGGGAAATTAGAAAAATCACTATATATTCAAGTTGATCATATCTAAAACAACAAATATAAATGAGTTTTCTCCGTATTGTTTGTTACCAATTGAGATATTGTACGGTTTGATATGCTTTTCTGACAGCTCAAAACCCTAATTCTCAATTAAAAGATTCTAAATAAATCCTGAATTCAATTTTTTATATCGAATATAAATAATGAATGATAAATCGAATATAATGAAATTTCAAAAGTATTCATTTTTCAATTAGTTTTGTATATTCCTGGATAATGAAGATTACTTCACACCAAATACTTCTTTACCTTATTTCCTAAATATTTTGAGCCACTTCTATGCATATGCATTGCTTCTGATGATGACCTGATGACACTTTGTGAAAGTGGTTTCATGTTAAAACCTTCTTTCGATTCTAGGTCGTTGACAGGAACAGGTGTTGCCTCAGAAATTTCAGATTGTAATTCCGGTTGTTCATGCACAACCCCGAGTGCCAATGATTTTTCTCCTTCCTGCGGACTGTTTGAATATGCTGACATGTCAGATGCCGATGGAATCAATGAAATACTGCTTGGATGTGATATTTTATGATCTGAAACCGAATAGTGACACAGATTATATAAAATGACAAAGACAAGATTCAGACTAAAGAAAAACGAAGAAAACCAAAGAGGGCAAAATAATGGACTTGATTAATGATTGTAATGAACTTTCATGATCCTTGGCCTCCTCATAAAGACTCTCAACACTCGTGGCTCTCTTTTCTATAAAAATACCGTGTTTTGCTTTAATGGATCAAATTTCCATAATTTATTTTATGCAAGACATTTAATAATATAAAAGCCAACAAATATTACATTCGAAGTATTAAAAAAAAACAGTAAATTTACTTTAAATTAATGTAGTCATCGCGGATGATATCTAGCCAAAGTCTTCACTCATGGGCCCCCAAGGAAGCCGAGGGCCTACTTTAAGAAACGCTGTACTAGATATTTCCATTTTGTCTCAGAAAATTCATACACAGACATATTTTAAACCTTCAAATCCATGATATTCAAAAGAGGAAATGAAATTACCAAGTTCAGGAGTATTAGAATCTTTCAAGTATGGTGAGACATCAAATCCTTCCTTCAGTCTCAATATACAGACTCCATAATTCAGATCAAAAGCATCACTGTGATAAGAAGAAATTAGTATAGAGATTGGTTGCTGCCAGGTAAATCATAGTAATGCAAACAGAACTATAAAAACTAACTATATCTGTTGCCTATTACCAGCTGAACGTCCATTACTAGTATAACTGAATATTAGCGTCAACAATAACATTTCATTATTTATGTATTATGAGTTTATTGCTTAAGTCAATATAAGTTCATATTTAGAAATGTTGGATGTGTATATCAATAATATTTGTTTTAGACATTCCATATTTAATTGCATGATAATTGAATCACCCAACTATTTTAAAATCCTACATAAACACCTGTTGAATACTTACTGTATTATATCAATATATTCTACAAGCTTTTCCTTGGCATCTTCTCTCCAGTCTTTCTTGAAACCCATTAAAATTGTATTTGCGCGTAGTTTTCCCATTCCAACGCCCTAAAAACATTGATTTTCAAACATGTGAAAATCCTCTATTTGTGTCAAATTTTGCAACAATGAATGAATATGAGTAATATGACATACAACTCAACTTAGAATTCCTAAAATCGAATGGAAAAAGTGGACAAGATGGCCTCGTGATTAAAAGCATTGGACTTAACTATTTTGATATCGCAAGTTCAAATCCTATGCCCACTACCTCATCCAAGGTGAACTAACAAAATGGTAAACCAGGGGTGGGAAAAATAACATCGTAATGACTCAGATTGCCTCTTGTTATTATATAAATGTCATCCTAGCTTTTGTAAATAAACTGTTTTTTATTCATAGTTTTTCATATTGAGTCTTGAGCCTCCAGCCCATTAACCAAGTTTATTTTTTGTAACTGGCACACTCTGAAAAGTAATTGCCCACCCCTGAGGAAAACAATGTTGAACTGAACGATTCCAGTTCTTCCAAAATAAAGCACCTGCTAACATAGCAGTTTGTGCTTGTACAGAGACTTGTTCAAAATGACGGGCATATAAAATAGCCCATATAAAATTATAAAAACAGTAGAATTTTAGAAAGCATCCCTACAATTACTGTTTGCACTAAACTGTTGTTTGCACAAATGATTTACCTGCATTAAAGATGCTGCACCAGCCTTTACACTAGGTGCAACTAAGCTATTGTAAAACGATTTGATTCTTTGTTGTTTCAACCAATGTTGACTTGCATATCCCTGTTTCATGAATGTTCTGTAAGGATTTTTACCTCGTGGCTGGAAAAAGAATTGTGAATTAATAAAATATTCAAGACACTGAAATCTTTCATCTAAATTGTATAATGGTATAAAGCAGGGCTACTCAACTATTTTTGCTAAAGGTCCGTATACAAAACTTGAAAATTCTTGGGGTCCGGTATGGCCAGAAAATGTATTTCATACTGCGCCTAACTATAATTCAGTGACTCTATCTTTTCGGTTAAAAAGTTAAGGAAACGCGAGTTGTGGAAAACTGAGTAACCGCAAGATATTCCACATCCTTTTACAGATCCAAAGTTAAATGGAGACAATCTTCCGAAATAAAAATAAAATCAGACGCGGTCCGAATCGAATACTCGAAAAGTCCGAATTCGGACCGCGGTCCGCCAGTTGAGTAGCCCTGGTATAAAGTATAAACCCGACATGGGCAAGGCCCGTTGGGTAGTGCAATCTGGCCCGCCTGATGCTGCCACAATCCAACTAAAACCAAATTTTGATGTTTTAGCTGAAAAATTGCTCAAGGAATTTGTTGATATTGCGATTAAATTTAGTTTTGGCATGAGGCTTATAGTTTTCCACCCTTGGTATAGAAGATACAATTGCTTATGCGTTTATAATGTACTCAAGTAAATATTATTGGGCAAATATACTATGAAGCTATCAAGTTTTCTGCCACCATAACCTGGCAAATGGGTTTGTCACTTGACAAATTCACAATAACTTGGTTTGATGGAAATTTCATGTCTGACCAAAGCAGTACGATTCTGATGTTCAGGTAGGTACAACTTTTACAACTAAAAATTTTTTTCTCCAACTAGACCAATTTTATTATTTATCTTGATAAAAGATTGAAGAATGGAAAAGTAAATTAAATTGATTTGCCTACCTCAATAATATTAGCACAGGTCATCAAGGCAACATTCTTAGTAAATTGTGAAGCGAAATGAACCAGTGCTGGTCGGTGAGATGGCTGTCCTGTTAGAACTAATGTTTGTGGCCTAAAATTAAATGAAAATGTTACATGTTTTCAAGTCAAATCGTGTATGAACCATTGGTAAGTTTTGTAATAATTCAAGTTAAACCAAGCATGGAACATACATGAAACCTAATTATGTGACATTAAATGAATTTAGAATCTATAGTAATCAAATTTTCTACTTGACAAAGACTATTTTCAAATTGTAACACTCATTACTAAATTGAATCCTACTTTGCATCTAGTGAAAAATTCATTTTAAAAATTCAATCCCAACAAATTCTTTGAAATGATAAAAAGGAGATCATCAATTCTTAGGCATGAAAACTATTTTCTACTTTTTGGCCAAATTATGCCAGATCTCGAAGTTCACACCATAAGAAATGAAAAAACTGATGACATGAAAATACAAACCTGAAATTTTTTACGTGATCCTCAACAGATTGAAGTTTGAGTGCGCTGTTGAGTGCTTGAATGTATAAATACGCCTGAGTGGAAGATCCCCAATTCACATCTGAAAATTCAGAAAATATTTAATTAGACAAAAATAACATGTTAAAATTGAAGTCCTCAAACGTTTAAAACTTGTGACGCATTTACTTTCTGTAATACAGGCCATGACACTTTTGAAGGAAATTTGAATTTATTAATATTAAATTATGCCAAAGAAAAGTTTTAAACATAGCCTATGCATATTTTATTCATGGGAATTTTAAGCTATATTTTTTGTTCGTAAATAAAATAACGCGGCTGATTGTCTACATCACCAATGTTACTTTTCTCTCAATATTTGGTTCAACAAATTTTATCATTTTGTGACAATTTCCAACAAATGAACAAAAAGTTTAGAAAAATAAATCAACCTTTTGACTGCTCACTCGAAATAATCTTGGGACGCAGTTTTGGAACAGCTGTGTTAAACCATAGGCAAATTATTTTTTGCCTAAAGCACATTATGCAATTGGCAGGCTTTGCAGCAATTTTATAGTACTACCGAATTATAGTACTACCTACATCAATCACTTACCTGGCTTCTTATAATCCACAAACTTATACAAAGCCATGACAATGACTATGGTGATGAGAGCAGTGTACCACTCTATGACAAACATGATGGCACAACATATCAAAGCACCAAATAAGGATAACCACATGTTGTAAAATTTGAAAGCAGGTCGCCAGCCTGTAGAACAAGAAAAATCATTAAACAAAACAAATACCGGTACTATTAAATTTATGGTATAACCACACATCACACCAATCCAAAAACCTGTTAATTTAACGATTATGAAAAATGATCATCTTGCTTTGATATTTCAAATGTATATCTGAACTAACTTTTTAATAAGCATTTAATAATAGATAGCATTTATTGTAGCTCACTACTACATATAATTAGCAATTGCTCAATTTGATCTTTCTGCTTAATTTTCTTTTACTGTGGAGCGGAATCCGATTTAAAACTCAATTCATGCATTTTACATAACTATGATTATGATGGCTTAGTGGTTAGAGGACTGGACTTGACTATCTTGCGTCAAGATTACTGATCTTGAGTTCCCAAAGAAAAGTGTAATAAATTGGGTGGGCAATGCAGAACCAGATAGAATCCAGTCCCTTTAAAAATACTTACTCCTCAGTTGAAGCATACATAGCCCTATTCAGAGTGACAAGTATTCATTAAAAAGGCTTATTACAGACTGAATTAATTCCTTTACATTACCTGGCGACTTTGACAGTGAAGCAGCAAAACAAGAATAATTAATCAACGTATAAGAAGCAAGGAAGAAATTCGAAATGATTGGAGCGATTGTATTGAGTTCTCCGATCAGAATAAATCCAAGAGCAATCAGAAATGCAAGAACATAGGCCCGACGAGGTTCATCAGTTCCTGGTGCTCCTTTGCCAAAAAATGCAATTCCAGGAAAAATCTTGTCTTTACATACAGCCTGTGGAAAAAAGGAGACAATAATATAATTATTGGAACGTTTTGGAAAAATTGACAATTCCCTCTGTACAATACAAATGTGTAAAAAATCTTTTGAATGGATCTAATTTAAGGCCAAACTAAGGTGTTTCATTATTTATTCATTACCCTTAAGTTTTTTCAATTTGACTATTTTTTCATCAATAAAGTAGCTTTAACTAAACATTCAATTACTTTACGGCAATTTGTCTTGAAGAAAAAAACTAAGCTTTTCATTCACATTGAGAAATTCCACTTTTGCTACCGCTGCTATTGAATTTACCTGAAAAATTTTCGGTGCACTGACAAGGCTGGCCAGAGCAGAAGATAATGTGGCAGCAAATATACCAGCAGTAATGATCGGACCAAAAGCACTCATCTTTTCCATAGCCTGCACAAATACAAAATATGCTTTGCTTATATCAAAGCCAAAAGATCAAGTAAAAACTACCTCAAATGAGATTAGTTATCCAGATGCCAATCGGAACATCATGGAGTCAGACACTACATGGTGGTCAATAGAATGAATACAATTTCCTAGGTATGGTTACAATACAACACATACCAAGGACATAAGTTAAAATCAAAAGCAGTGTGTGGTTCCAAAATACTTTCGAATGACTGACCTTAGTCATAGAAGGTGTTCGATTTAGGATAGGATTGTCATACCAGACCAGTGTTACGTGGACCACCCTACAGCAATGAGGAAATCAATGGGAAATCCTTTTGTACCTAATCATCCCCTCTCAGTCACATTCCATAATAACCAGTGAGGAATATGTCAGCAGGAAATCCTTCAATGCCAAAAAGTATGTTTCTTACATGAACAAGGCTAGTGTGACATGTAGACTATTTTATTTAACAGTGAAACTGTTTTATAAAGTATTTCATTGTAAATTACCTGCATGTCATAGAGAAGACCACCAGGATAACAATCTACACCTTCTTCTCCACAATTTGAGACAGGTTTGTAATCCCAACCCAACTGACAAGCTGCAGTTGTGCAATTTGTGACTTCGGTAATGTTTGCACCAAGAAAATCTGGCAAAAGCAATATAGGAATTGCACAACAATGCAGATAGTGTGCTTGGGCAGCATGCGGGCCTAGCGGTTGAGGCATGAGACTTGACTGTGTTGGCACCGTAGATAACACATAGGGTTCAAGTCCCTTTCCCCCAGTGGTTCCCAACCCAAATAATCGTTAAGCATGTATTCAAAAATCTATATTAAATGATGCAATTATCCCTGGTTAACAAAGTTACAATCTTTTTGATAAAAAAAAATATGTTAATGATTGCAAATGAGTTTTGTAACACTGAAATATGTCCATTTATTTACTTAGAAGAATGATAAGGTTGTTGTGTTTCCATTTTTGTTCAGTGGGATTAAACAGATGTTACAGCCAATAGAAAATTATGATCTTTATCTTTATACTGCATTTGCACTAGCTTTTGCAGAAGTAATTGTCATTATTTTAAATATGATGTAATTGTTTCTATTTGCACAGAATTGGAAAGTCTGAAATGTAAAGTACAAGGACAAACTATAGTTGATTTGCTCCACTATGCACTTGCAAGTGTAACTTCTATGTGATTAATTGAAATTACATAAAACATGTATTTCACGATAAATATTTGCTTATCCAACATCGAGGGTTGGCTGTGGACTAACTTTTGAATAAAAATAGAGCATTGCTCAAATTTTGGGACAAATGACCACCACATTTTCAGCAAAATTATATTCAAATGTTAAAAAAAGTATAACAAATTCTGAATGGAGAGAAAAAAAAACTTTGTATGTAAAAACTTTGTCGTCCCCAGTCAGAAGATAGTAACAGCCATCTAGCAAGTTCTTTCATACAAAAGCACTGTAAATTTGAAATTAATTGGTCCATTAATTAGAAAAAAAGGAAATTTAGAGCAAAACAATCCATGGATCAAGTTTGTGCCCAATAACAACAGATGACAAACCTGTAACATTCCCAGATGCAGTTCTTACTTCAACACATCCAATCATAACCACAACCATACAGTAGACAATTGACGTTATTAAAATTGCAAGTAGAGTTCCTTTCGGAATTGCTTTCTGAGCATCCTGTAAGTGTAGTGGAATGTTATGAATGACATAAATTAACATATGCTTTGATATTACTGACAAATGCATTGGAGATCAAGGCTCTTCAAACTGGGGGTCTCAGTGGGTCGTGAAAGGGCTCAATGGGGGCGCGGGGTATGTTTCTAGAGCATTTTGAACAGATAAGAAAAACAGATCCTGACTTGATGTGACGAAGCCTACCGTCACACTTAACAAAGAAGTATGCTTCTCCCAATCAGACCAATACCAAACTTAGACAAGTTACATTCCAACTTCACTATTAGTTTTAAGATCATATGTTTAGAGAACATGGAGACGAATTAAAGGCTACCGTTACTAAGGTAAGTTAAATCTGAGCAGTCAGTTGGGCAGTAATAGCTCTATTAATGTTCAGTAATTGTTCTATTAATTTATTTTTATTTTTAATCCCAGAATCCCGAAAAAAACTTGAACATGACAAGTGGGTAATGATAAAAGATGTTTGAAGAACATTGAATTGAACTCTTCCTATTTCCTATTTGTATAAAATTTTGCATCGCTGGCAGCGTGAAATAGAAGTGCTTTATATCTCAAATCAACAATTCTCTGCACAGCAATGAAGTACGAAAAAAATAATAAAATTTTTATAAATAAAGTTTTACCTTGAGATCACCAGAAATATTACATCCAGCTAGAATTCCAGTAGCCGCAGGGAAAAAAATGGCAAATACAGAGAAAAAACCTTCACCTTGAAAATCTGGCATGAAATTCTCATTTGCAATAGTTCCTGAGGTAAAGTGGAAAAAGGTAATGTCATGTTAAATTTGCCTACAAGTTTCTAAATTCATCAAGGAGAATCGAAAAATTTAATCAAACCTTGACAGTTTACACCATAATGAGTGAATTCAAAATAAACAAAGAAATCAGAAAAAATATCAGGTTGGGAAACATCCAACTCTTTCCTTAAGAGCAATGGATATATTTAATGATGAATAAAATATTCTCTGTCAATATTTTTCTTTCCAGTATTTCGATATAGGCTTGGCTGCAACTATTAATAACGACTTCCGCAATGAGTAAGATCATTGAGTAAGCACAATCAAATTTAATATTAATGAAAAATAGCTCAATAAGTCTTGATAGTGCATTTGAGCCGTGATCCATATTTGAGCACTAACAAAATCAACACGCAAGATAAAACCTATCCATCATGACAAGGTTTGATGTATGGAGATTTAATGAATGAATATAAAATTTGATGTCGTAAAAGGAACAGTGACAATACAACACACCTTGATAATTGAAAAATCCATATGATTTATCTTCCATGTTAACAGGAATGAATGTCCCAACGATGAAATTTATTATCGCTACAATGAGAATAAAGAGCAGAACCAGTTGAGCCTAAGAAGAGCAAAAACAGGAAACAAATATTTGAGCAATTTATATTCAAAATTTTCGTAGCAGGCACAGGATTCAGGCAATATATTGGCTTATAGAAACTATGGTAATATAAAAACACTGCATTCAGGATGAATGTATGCAATAAAATGAAGGGATTTCGATTGGGTTGCTTTCAATATTGGATACAAAAGATTGGAAGCAGAAATTGAAGTGAAATAAATTATGGGTTTGTAATAGACCTAATTCCAACTTGAAAACATGCTTTATATCCTCAGTAGTCAAAGCACCAGTTTCTGAGCTATTTTTGACAACGTTCTTTTCAGTGACTACAAATGCCCTTCATGACAAAGAAAATAAAGTACATGTTTCTTCCAACACTATTGATTGTTCACTGGAATGTTCTAAACTCAATATATTTCATATTTAAAATACCTTGAAAATTAAAATTGTCAACAAGTACAATAAACAATATGAAATTCTAAAGAATAAAAACAAACATCCAAATATGCTTTCAGGTTTCAGTTTTGATATAAAAACCCAATAAACCGCAGATGTTTTATTGAGCCATAACATTATTGCAAGCTGCGGAAAAATTTACCTCAAGAGCTACCAATAAATGTGAACCAAAAATTGAGATTTCGTAGAGGTATACCATATAAAGAAGTCATTTATTTGAAAATGGAGTTACTATAAGTAAAATTATGATAAGCGAGGTTATACAGAGTGTTCATTAAGTCCATATTAATTTCTAATTTTAATATGAAGTCAGTTCTTAATATATCTTAATCAGGTTTGTTGTTTTTTACCCAGTAATCACTTCATTTAATACATTTGTGAGGCCCAAAACAATATGGTTTCGATAAATTACCTTTGCAAATTTAAGACTTTGTTTATGGACTATATACTTGAAAAGTAGCGAAATGAATCAAACAGTTGCTTTCAATCCACTTTATTAAAAACATATTTAATTGAACTCCTAAACTATATAGCACATCGGATAAAGGAACATTGTTCTCAAATCTCAATGTAGAAGAAATATATTCTTACTTTTGCTTCCCATGCCATTCCAAGTTGAGTGATCCCAAGCAAAAGAAGTACAGTGATGGCTCCAACAATTCGAGTGTCATGGAGTACATTTTGAGTCATGGAAGCACCAAATTCCTAAATTAAGAAAATAATTGATTAAAATAAAAACACTGTTTATGATACATAAAAATATGAAAATGGATCAAATCTTCTGGGTTATCAAATTGTACTTGTGGCAAAGCCTCATCTGGAAATTGTTTAAATAATATTCTAAAATTCCTGCAGGAGCATATACGATGCGATTTTAGATTTAATATTTCAGCATGTGCTTTTTCACATACCCTATTGCTTGTACAACATAAAATTTGCTGAAATATCACAAAATGGTTTATATGAAACTAAAGAATGTTTTGTTTAAGCCCACAGACCCAATTTTCTACCTAAACATAAAGCAATAACATGCCTAGTTGTTACCAACAGTTGTTAGGCTAAACCCTCACTCAATATAGATAAATTATTCAACGAGTTTTCAGTCTGCTCCAATCTGGCAACATGAACATGACAAGTACAATATATCAAAAAATATAGGCAACAGAGCCTGAGTATTGTATTAATCTAATATCGAACAAATAGATAGCTTGCTACTTTATATACTGTTTACACCAGGTTTTCCCAAGCTTTTTGGGCCGCGGACCCCATTTTTGAATCTTATTTTTGACATACCCCATCCTATGTCATATTAATTTGCCCAACCAACGAGGAAGGATAATGTTTCCTTTGGCAAAATAAAACTCATGAAAGTCTGAATCAATATGTACTCACATTAAATACAGGCAGGCTAACAACGATTCGATGAGATAATGATCAATTTGTATAGGTTTCAGACTATTTTCAGAAAGTTGCGACCCCCCGGTGCAGTTATTACAGACCCCCATGGGTCCGCGAACCCCAGTTTGGGTAAGCCTGGTTTACACAAATGTCGGCATAACGAGAGAGTTATCCAAAATACTATTATTTGATATTTGGATATGAAGGTAATTTTAACATGCCTAATTAATCTAATGTTTTAAGAGGAGCCTAATGTAATGAAATACTTTGAAGAACAAATGAAAACCATCTGAATAGGCATTTTGCTTGATTTTTATGACTAATTTTTACACAGTAAAAATAGATTCAATTCATATTGAACTAGCAATATAAAAAAAGAATGATTTTTTTTTGTTGCATTTCACACAAGCAAACACTTGATATCTGGTAAAGTTTGGATATCATCCAAGTTTCTACCTAAAATCGACAATGCAAGATATTGTAGAATGTAAGGAGAATATGAACTGATCAATCAAATTGAAGCATGACGTAACCTTCAAATTGAGTAATTTCGCACAATATAAGGAAGTAGTCCAAGTTTGTTAGATATATAAAAAAAAATGTTCCCAACATACACACTAAGTAATGAAGGCAGGTCAAAGAAGATTAAGTTCATGTTTAAATGTATATTTAATAGCCATCAATTTCAAAATGAGCCTAAAATATTTTTGAGCACGCAAAATACTTAGAATGGAAAATTACAGAACTTAAAAACAATATTCAATTCACACAATTCCACTACATTACTAGATACTAGTATTTCAATTGGAATCACATACAGATAAATAATGAAACATAGTGTTGATTATTTTAATTATGGTTTGAGCTCACTTAGTCTCAGAGGAAGTCAATAATTATTAAACATATAATAATTTCAGAACCGAGGCTTTTTAAACCTGTGTGATGGTACACCCTTGGGCATAAGAAAATATTTTGAGGACAAAAATTGTACCTTATTTCACTGTTTTTGCGAGCACACAAATTGAGATATAAGTTTGTGCAAATACAGTACAATAGAATACAGCTGAAAAGTGATGAAAAATTAACCTGCATAAGAGCGACGACAGTTTCCGCGAATCCCACAACATACATTGCAACACCAACTGCATTTGCAAGTGAAAATATGAGTCCAATCGCACCTCCAAATTCTGGACCTAAACTACGTGATATTAAGTAATACGCTCCACCTTAAATAGAAAAAAGGGGTATTTAAGTGACAATATTTGTAAAAAAATTTGTTGCCATGATGGTCTAGCTATGAAGGTGAAGCCAAGCCGAATTGAAAATATTTTACTTTTTTCATATGCGATTAGCTCCTATATGATAGTTTGAGAAATGATAATTGTCACCTTATAACACAAGCAGAAATAATTCAGAACAATGAATTAATCTCGCATAGACTTTTGACCAAAAATTTTGAATCCATAACGTAAATCGTTACCTCCACGCACTTGTCCATTAGTGCATATTGCAGACATTGATAAAGTTGTTATTGTTGTTACCAACGCAGATAGTAAGACGATAACAATGCTCAAACCTGTAAAAATAATTTTGGCACATAAAAAAAAGTCAGTGGAAGCAATAAAATACATCCAGATGAACATTTAAACAGCTTTTTTCCATGTGCAACTATTATCTGTGCAGACTGAAATTATCTTATTAAATTCTAAATTAATTTCAAATAATTCAAATATAAAAACCTATTTTTAAATATGAGGACTTTGGTTAAAATTAGTTACTTGCGGCTCAATACTTATAATGGATTGAAAAGTAGATTTAAATCGTGAATCAAGTAGTATAAGCAAGGATTATCATGAATGGTGAATGGTGATATTAATCTGATAATTTTTAAAATACAATACAAAAAACTTCTAATCCAGATTAACATATGAATAATAGGCCATTGGCACATGATGAAATTGAATGGGGTCAAATGAAACCTGCAGATGTCGAAAAACTCAGAGCTGAGGTTATTTAATATTCACAATAATTTTTCTAAAAGTTTAGAAACTCGATTATAGTTTTTTTTATTAAATTACGTCATTTAGACTCAAGAGCATTACTGCCATCACATGTATATTTGGAATATCGCTTGCTGAGGATAAAATAAACTATTTTTGACACAATATGTATAATTTATTTTGCAATTCCACCAGAATTACTATGATAGGCCTACAAATTTTATTGCAAGATACCAGTAACAAACATTGTTTCCACATAGTTATTAAGACTGATAAAAGAGCAAAACATACCCAATCATAATTTGTTATGTATAATTATAAAGGCTTAATCAAGACGCCCACAAGAAGAAAGCTAGAGATAATGAAAACATATTGTGTGTGAAGTCTGAAAAAACTAATTTTATAATATAAAGAAACCTACAATGCAATTTCCAGATCCTAATAAAATGTAATCAATAGGGATATGAAACCCTGCTTTAATAATCTATGAATATAAATTTGAATGGTTGAACAAACTACAAATTTGATGGAATATCAATTTATGTTTTTTGTCACGTAAAGCCAATCCAATCTCATAAAAATATTATTAAACAAATAAACTGGTTTAAACTAGCGATGACTCACAAAAACATATGCCAGTTCAACAGTAGTTTTTCTAAACAAGTAAATATTTTTGCCAAAGAGCTGCAACATGACCCCGATAAGTCTCAATGACATACCGGTGTTTTGTAATAGATTACGGAAGTCGGAAGCTGTAGCATAAACTTGATGATGATATCATTATTCATTAAATGTCGTTTTCAAAGCCGGATTAATTTTTGCAAAAAAACAACTGAATCATTGCAGACTATTGACTTCAAAGTTTAAACCGAAAACAATGCACACTCAGAACAAACAGCTGTGCAAAACAGTATTTTATGTGAAAATATGGACATTTCACAATATAACAAAACAAGTTTTATAATACAAAGTTTTGTTTTGATACGTTTATCCTTTCCATATGCATAATAGGTGATTTTCACAATATTAAATAAAGTAAGTTTAATATGTGGATTTGTTTACGGATTCGACAAGGATAAAATTTCCGTATTTTAATAACACTTTCTTATTACAAATTCACATTTAATCCAGTATTATGATAAGGAGTTTAAAACTTCAAATGAAGTTATAACAAACAATAAATTACCACCGGATAATAACATATGACATAATTGCTGGAGGCAATATTATATGTTGTCAACACCGGCAGATGACTGTTGCAGCTTGACCTTTCAAAAAGGTCTAGGAAGATTTTGAATTCGCAGGTCAAAGTAAATCCAAACAACTGGATAGTAGATGTTATACAATTATTTATTCCAAATGGAAGTTACCACTATATTTACACATGCTATGATGTAAGTTATGCTGCAAGATTTCTATATATAAAAAGTTAGCTTGTCACCTTTATGGTTATGTTAAAACATTTGAAAAGAATTTATGTAAACATGATTTTTAACAACCGTGTTTATGAGTATTCAATGGGTTTTCCATTTCAGACAACATAAATGTAAATTATTGATATGTCATAATGATAAAGTTTTTATTGTGTTTGCTTTAAAGAAAATGAAAGAAAACAAAAATAGTTACCTACGTAGAGGTGTTAAAATAACACTTAAATTTTGAACATAGAGGTGTTTGATAAAATTAAAATAACACTGAATATATGGAAATCTTACCCATTCCAGCTTGTCCAACAACCCACGACATTCTCAAAAATAACATGACACCCCAGATATTGAGTAAACATCGTACCTGTAAACACGTGGAGGTAAATATAAATATGAAAACTATAGTAAGTGGTCGACCATCTACATGCGCCAATATTGTCATGACATGAAAATTAGATGTCGGTACTAAATG
Source organism: Styela clava (assembly GCF_964204865.1). Taxonomy (NCBI): domain Eukaryota; kingdom Metazoa; phylum Chordata; class Ascidiacea; order Stolidobranchia; family Styelidae; genus Styela; species Styela clava. Next base: position 7,984,803 of record NC_135257.1, on the reverse strand, counting down.
TTAAATATGCTTCTCTCAAAAGAATTTTGACAATCTCACCAAAACCCCCTTTATCCATCCAAATTTGATAGGAGCAGAAGCTGAAGCAATGGCAGCTTCTGGATCAGGTTGGGCAGTCAGTTCCATTCTTTGTTCATGAACAGGCGATTCCACTTCATCCTGGATAATATTACATAAAATTGCAATAAGTGCGTCTTTTAATTTGCCGTAATACTAAAATGACAATTTTTTTAAAATTGCACATTTACAGCAATAACTCAAAACAATTAAGTAGACTGAGTCAGCCTATTAATATTTATGCATAGAATTCTTTATAACTTTATAACAAAAACGGTCATTGACATTTATTTTCTTCAATTTTGTAGCATCATCGAAGATGACGGCTTAGTGAATGGAGGGTAATAATATATCAGCAAACAAATTGATTTGGATACTTCCTTCATTTACATCCTTAATTTGTTTCAAACATTTGAAAACGGATATATAATACAATAGAAAACCTTGTGATCATGAAGTTCATCTAATGTCGGTCTTTTCTTTCCGGCCACGGAACTGGAATTATGATAATAAGCAACCATTGGTACTGCTTCCTGCAAAAAAATGAAAAGGAAGTTTGATAAATTATAGCATGGAGATATTAAACAGACAGGCAGAAAACTGAAGTTAACTGGCTCATTGTGATGAAATGTCATATACCAAGTGCATTCATATTTGAAAATTACAGTACAAGTTATAGTACAATTAGAATAACAATATTGATTTCATATATCATAATATGTTCTTTGAATAATTCAATATAAATGCAGTCGTAGTGATTGCAGTCTTTCTATAAGCCAAACATGATCTAAAACAGAATACGCATCATACCACAGGTTGGATTTTGCGGATTATATTTGAAAAATTATTTCATGATGGCAGCCATAAAGTACAAAGTTTAAGCTACGTAATAAACTGTGCTCAAAACAAAATTAAATTACCTGTGTATTGTGGCCAAAGGTCCTATTATAATAAGTTCTACTGTGTGTATTATTAGTCATAGAATTGGTCATGCTATCATGATTAGGTGATAGTGGCGGAGAATGCGTTTCATTATCTGTAACAAAAATGAAGTTTATATAGCAAATAACATTGAAAATGATAATATTTTGAATATTGTGAAAATCAGTGTTATTAATACGATAGAAACAAAATCCACATATTGCCAAGAAATTTGATTGCAGGACAAAATATGAATGTAATCATGTTCATCAATCAATTTTGCTACATTACTAATTGGAATGATGCTTGTTATTTAAAAAAAATCCTCATCCTGTTTGTAAGAAAAATAATGGCTCCAACACAACTTGAAATATTTTTTATCCCTATATACAGTCAGTGATAAAAAAAAATAAAAAAAATGTGAGACATGAACTCACCATCTTTGCTATCAACAAACTCAACATGGAAACGACTTTTTCCCTTTTCTGTTGTAGTTTTGTCTTCTGGTGCCTAAAAAAGATTACATTAATATTGCAAATACAAAATGAGAAAGAATATCGATTTCTTCACTGAATCATATTGAACAGCACTTGTGAATAAGAAATATTTTCATGAATTTTAGTATGCTGTCGCAACGCTATACAACGAGTTTTCCCAAATTCTATAAAAAGTGTAATTTACTGCTTGGCCAGGGATCAATTATGTACAAAAATACAAAAAATTGCAATAATTCCTGAAATTTAATCAACTATAAAACAATCGGTACACAAATACTTAGGCATGTACTTCACACTCGCTGCAGTCACTTATAAAAAAAACTCAGTAATTGATATTATAAAAAATATAATATATGATAATCTAATAAGGCAATATTCCCCAATTTTCTGCAAAAGATATATATTGTAGAATGACATTCAGAAGCACACTATATAAAAATATAGCTAATTCAACATACATTGCTCACAGCAGGTACAGGCTCTAATTTCTCTGGTGTCACAGGTTTCATGACTAACCCAACTTCAGGTTGTGCGTCGGGTTGAACTGTAGTTTCTTTTCCATCATATGGAGGAGGCTTTTCTATATTAGAATCTGCTTGAGCACTCTCATCTGGTAATAAAGATTGTCCTTCTTTTTGTTCAGATGTTTGTGGTTTATTAACAATTGTTTGTCCATTTCCATTTGCATGTGGTACAAAAGGTTTAGTTTCCGTTGGTGTGGAAGAACCACTATCAGTTGCAGACTCCAATAGTTTCACGTTGGTAGAATCTATTGATGAAAACAAGATTATCATATTTTCCATAAATGCAATGATTCAATGATTGGGAACATCACACATTCAAAGCGTTATTTGCAATTTGACCAATTCTAAATACAGAAACGTATTGGAGCAATGCGGCTAAACAATCTTATTCTGTAGCCCTAGACACACGCTGAGATTAACTAATATTTTTCCTACCTGATGCCTTTGGGATGTCTTGTCCAGTGTCACTTTCTGAGACCTTTTGTACCTGTAGCAATTAATATTAATGTTGAAATCGATTGAAAAGCTGTGAAACAAACCATCAGTAACTATAACAGATCTAGAAACTATGAAGTTTAGTTTCATATTGTGTCCATAGTGCACAAAAAAAATATCATACTGTACAAAACAGAAAAAAAAAGACAGATGGATAGGATAGGATTTACATATTTATCCCGGAGGGGAGGAATTACGATACGACGGCTTAACCCCATGGCAAACCACGGCCTCTCGTCCAATTACCATTCCATGTCGGGTATGGGATTAATCAAGTATTTGTTTTCGGAAGCATGGACTTGATGATGGAAGAAGTCGTAACCGATTAACAGTTACGTGAACCACCCTACGTCAGCGCGGAGTCCCGCAATCCTCTGACACATAACCATCCCCACATGGTATTCGAACCTGTGAACCCATGCAGAGTAATCTGAGGTGCGGTGGCGAGCATATTCCTAACGCTTAGCACAATGAGCCACACTGCCTCGCCGCTGTACAAAACAGAACAAGAGAGGCAGATGAGTAGATGGTAATGACAGGTTTGAATATACTGATATACCAGACTGGATTCCATGGCAGGTGCACGCCCGAGGGCGCTAGCGCTCCGCAAAAATGCACGCGAGCGAAATCAATTTTGCACGCCGAAAATTTGCAATTGCTCACCAATGTAAATCGGTTTAAATGGTTTTAAAATCAATAATCCAGTAATATAAAGATGCCAAAATATTATAACTCCACAATTGTCGACAAATACCAGCATGCAAGATTTGGTCTGATCGAAATATTGCGAAGCAAAAAGACCATGGACCTTTCCCCAACCTTTGACCCGCGAAAAATTCCTCTCATTGTTACGTCCTTTTTTGCATCTTGCTGATTGGCCAATGTCACGAAGTAAACAAGGAAGTCGATGCTCGGGGAAAGGTCCATATCGTGTTGAATGATAGGAAATAGGAATCCCGTGAGAATAGTTATGGACGAAAGGATCGCCTCCGCACTATGGCCAAGTACGGCTCTGATTCAGCGTATTTTTCATACAATAATTTTACACGAATGTACTGAACAGTACCGGTATCTAAAGTTGCTCAAACACTCCCAAAATTAGTGACAAAGTATGAAAATAACGTTTGGGGTCAAAGGTCAAACGTTCATGTTGCTCTAATTTGACGTATTTTTTATCCATTAATTCTACGTAAAAACACTACCAAAATTAATAACAAAGTATGTCCATTTTGCTCTGATTCAACGTATTTTTTATCCAATAATTTTACGCGGATGTACTGAACAGTACCGGTATCCAAAGTCGCACAAACACTCTCAAAATTAGCGACAAACTGTAGAAATAATGTTTGGGGTCAAAGGTCAAACGTCCATTTTTTCTCTGATTCAACGTATTTTTTATCCGATACCGGTAATTTTACGCGGATGTATTGAGAGGTATCTGATGTCAAAGTCAGTTGCACGCGAGTGCAGTTGTTTTGCACGTCGTGAGCTATAATTGCACGCCAGGAATTCTTATTTGCACGCGGCAATTTCTGATTGCACGCCCGATTTCTCGTTCAAAAAGGCCATGAAATCCAGACTGGCTGATATATAATCAAACAAACTCATATTTATTACCTTGAATCTTGATGACATTTTCAACAGCAAACCAACGATTTCAATAACCAATGAAAACTAGTTGCATAGAAGTGAAAAATAATCCAACTTCAAAACTTGTGTGCAACAATGACAAATCCTGAAATTAATATTCCACAGTACAGGAGTTAATGCTGTAATGTATTGACCTATCTGATACAGTGATAAGGTGACTGATACAAATTCTAGTAGGCACAGTTAATACGGCTGTATGGTAATAGACATTCTGTTATTTTCAATAGCCATCTTATTACAGTATTATACCAGTCTGCCAGTACAGTTTCTTCTGTTCTTAGCGGACCTGTATACAGTTATCTGGTAATAGATCCGTACCGGTAGATAGGTACCGGTATCGGTAGTGACTGATGGAAGAATTTATTCAAATTTGATTTCTAAATGCAGAAATGACTTTACTAAATAAATACCGTACGGTAACTCCTGAACTTATAGCCTACCTACTTAACTTCAGTTGCTCACAACATGTCTGCAGCTACAAGTACAATCCTGCAGTCTATACTTTTACAGTTATATCACGTAGCAGTATATGCAAACAAATTGAATGAGCAATGCATCCTGGCGTCTGTATTTAGACTCCAGCATAACTAGCATTTAAATACAAATTGCAAGTATTAAAAATTAGAAAGCTAGCCTAAACTCAAACGCAATTCGTCGATTTTTAGCCAATGGAAAAATGAATTCGATCCATCCAGATTACAATTACAACCCATGTAAATCACCGAACTGAATATAAACATCAAATGACGTCATTTATTTTTAGTTGCGCAAAAGGAGAACGCGTCCTCGCGTCTACTCTGCAGTCTGCACGTGACAACCTGCGAGTCACGAGCGAAGCGTAGTGAGATAAGGCGTCTTTAGTCAGATCAGATGCGCAACTCCGGCATTTTTGTCCGAAGATCGTATTCGATAGCACGCTCCAATGCACATACTTGACGAGATGAAAACGAGCGGATGTGTGCTGCTTTCAAGGCGTAGCACGAATGGTGTTCGTGCCTGCTTTGACAATTGTTGTCGATTTTAATGATATTTTTGAAAGTTGGGATAAAAAGAAATCGGTAAAAGGTAAGGTGAATACTATTGTTGTATATCACACCCGGGCATCGCACTGTTAAGTACATGTGGGAAAGCCAGCCTTTGTCAAATACTACGAAGTTATTAATTCAGTACGGTACGTAGTTGCCCATTTGCCGAAATTACATATTTACTTACTCCTTATGGTTTCAAATAGTTCATGCACCTCCAGTTAGATTTTTTTAATCAGTGAGGATATATACTCATTGTTGATTGCTGCTCATTGTAACATACTATTACGCATTCACTTTTATTTGCGTATTGAATCAAAGTGTTAACAAGTTCACCTAACATTTCACTCATACCGGTCTATATTGTATAGTCTGATTTCTCAAGTATTTGGAGCCACGAATGCTTGTAATTTTCTGACTAAACCCTTTTATTAGTTGGTTTATATACCAAATTCAGTAAAATATTTTTCAAATAAAACATGAGATATTGGATTTATTAGCTTTTCCATTCTGAATCATATAGACTGCTTTATTTATTCTTAACGAAAATTAATAAATCTCCTCTCTTTCTTCAGATGTGAAAGTTGTGGACAAACCTGTCTAAGCATTGTGAGACTCTTGCAGCACAAGAGGCAATAGCAGAAATAGTAAGTATATCAATCAAGAAATTAAGCCGACATAAAGCAAAACTTTCAACTATTCGTCTAATCTCAATTTCCTATTATTTATTCACAGGACAACTATAGCAGACGGGGAGATATCAGAAGTCTGGCGACATATCAGTGTCAGTGTGATTCCAAGAAATATAATGCAATTGAAAATTGCAATAGAAAAACAACCTATGGAGGCATGCAAAGACATTTGACCCTCCGGTAGAGTTGTGTATGGCCCCCACATCCTGCAGGGCTTGAGGAAAATAACTAAAAATTCCAAAGCGTAAGATTGCATAAGCGGTCTTATTTGTAAAAAGGCACAAAACACGCCAGACATACTTAAAACAGCTTTGGAAATGAGGATTACGGGTACCTCACTGCACCTGTGTTATATTTGGTTCATCAACTTTTGGTAGTACTATAGAAGAAATTCCGGAAGGGGTATAATCATCATTCATGATAAAATACTATCATATATTTTTTGAACAACTTCAATCTAGACCTGGGATCTCAAACTCGCGGCCCCAGAGAACTTCCAGTGCGGCCCTCGAACGCTTAACAATAATTGTAATAGTATTTTTTTTTTTTTTTTTTTTTTTATCTAAATGTAATAGATTTTTCAAACCTTCTAAAGTGAAATTGATTATTCACACAGAAAACAATTTACTGAAAGTAGTTTTGGAATATTAATTTTTTTGTCCACATTTTGACCCAATTAAGAATACACATCAAGCTAGCAAAAGAATACTTGAATAAAACACTTGAGTAATTAAATTAAACGCAAAGTACATGAAGAAGGTGGCATTTTCGGAGAAAATGGGAGTTGTAACATTTCTGCTCTTCACAAAATTCTGAAGCACATTGTTTAATTTGTCATATTTCCGTCAATACAATCAAAAAACACAATAAGCTCAGCAGTCAATATGACAAATTCGAAGACCAACTTCGAACAGAAAATTTCCATGTGTTTGTATATCAATATAATTATACAACGACTTAGTTACTAAAAATCAATATCAATAATAATTCAAGCAATCCTATGCCACGCAATGTAGTGCGAAATGTCTTGTTGTTTTTTTACTGATCTATACATGAAATGATAAAAGTAACTTTTTTGCATTACTGGAATTAATTAAACATTCGTAAAGATCCAGATAAACCCATGATCATGTGGCCTCGTTAGTTAGAGTTGGTACTATAAAATCATTTCAGACTGGCCTTAGTATGCTGGTGACACAAAAAAGATGCCAAACGCCAGGACAAATGTAATTATTAAAACATTGAGTTTATACTGTAGTATTTTTGTTAATTTTAGGTTCATATATTCAGATTAAGTTATTTTTAGTGTATGTATTATTCTTTCCTTATTCAAAGCTTGTTCAAAAATGATTTTGATGGTTGTACATAGAATTTTACGATTTTTTATAATAAATACTGTAACTTGCAAATGTTGCAATAATAGTGGAATGCAAATATTAATATGTAATTGCATTTGAAATTGAAGAAAATAATAAAACTTAATCCAACTGTTTAGTTGCATCACAATATATGTCACAAACTAAAACTATCTTAAAAATATCTTTTAAGTATACATTATCAAAAACTGTTTGCGGCTCTTTTTACAATTTTCAAAATGCAATGCGGCTCTCGAAAACCCATGAGTTTGACACCGCTGATCTATTCTAGACGATTCAAGCATTGCTTTGGGAAATTATATCACTTCAATTAAATTGAAATAATCTCGCTATATTAAATACAAAATCGTTGCTATCATAAAGGTAAACCAATTCAGCCACTCGAAATATATTGGCCTTCACAAAGCAATGGAGGCAAAATTGAGAAATCATGAGCTATGAACATTTGTTCTTTTCTTTGTCTTGAACTTTCCATACTCCACAGCCCCTATTAATTTTTTTTAATTTTAATTACCATGTGATGGTCATACATATCTTTAACTTGTATTTTCTGTCATGATGTATTATCTCAATGTGCCAAACTATTAATTAGTGTGCATATTTTGCTTCCAGATGACATAAATGTATTGTCATGTTTATTACCTCAGCTTGGAGTATTGACAAGAAAAAGGTGCCAGTAAATTAGGTAAAAAAATTTTCAACTCATTGTTATAATCAGAATTCACAATCAATAGGAATTATAAACAGCCAACAATCAGTGAGAATTATATGCGAAATCCCTCAGAATAAATTTGTCTAAAATCGGAGGAAGGCAAAAAATATAGGTAGTTTCCATCCACACAAGCATTTCAAGAAGACTTGCTCGAGCCAAACTAAATGAGCATCGTCAGGTGATCGGTAAGGCTGCAAGTTGAATTCAGCCCTGCAACCTCCTGCATAGAAGATAATATTAATTAGTGGGCTATGAGCTAAATTCCTAAATTTAAACAAACCTATCTACGATGCATTATGTACCAGCAATGTTACCTACGATTAACTGAATATGTAATATGTCTAATAAATTCACCTACAAAAGCAAGTTCGATAGGTGCAAACTTTGTGTTATGGAATTGTATCGCAGCACAGTTTTGTATGACACCCTCTTTAAATGAAATTTCAATGATTAAGCGCAAACATTAAAATTACTAACTTTGAACTTTGTCATTATCTGCAAAATGTTCCACACAAATCTTTCCGCTATCGCGTTTGTAAACCTCTCTGATAAAAAAACGTCTATGATGTCCAGAATTGCTCTTTACAGCTTGCCTGTTATTCCAGCTTTCCGAGTAAGCAAAACTTCTTAGATATAGAGATTATTTTGTTTCGTTACAGGCGCAAAAAGGCAGGTACTACACGTAAAAAAGACGCCGAGTAGCAAAAGCGAGCGGAAAACGGACGCGAAAGGCGACGAGAAATATGTGCATTGGAGCGTATCATGAAATACAATGTTTTGCCTGTAGTCTTATGGAGTGACGTCAGAGTTGCCTATCATGTTGTTTAATGTCATTGGTCAGATCTCGCGTTGTTATTTTCAACGAGACGACCGTGTAGTTCTTTCCCAATGACCGCGGGAAATCACTGGTATGACTTTGGGTGGCATTTGAACACTCTGTGATAATCCATGGTCGATTCCCAACTTCCACAATAATTTTTATTTATGGTTATAGTTGTGTACCGTTTATCATTCATGTTAAAATGGCACCTACGGAGAAATAGTTGTACTTTAGTTTTATTACAATTAAATGAGACTAGAAGTTCCCATAAAGTTGCCAATGCGTTGGTATAACAACGTAAATAAATACAGAGGGACCTTCAATAACGGAACCAATTAATTTCTCAATTGCTCCTATGAAAATGGAGAATATTTGTTTATTTTATTTGCGCTTGAACCCATTCATTCATGACTTTTCCATTTACAACGAAAAAATTATTGTTGTATTGAAATGAACTATTGCGATGTCAATAGCATATTCACTGAAAATGATGACATCACTATGGAGTTCTGTGACGTCGTTTGGAAACAACATCATATAAGAAAGGTAGTAAGCAAATTCACCGAAATTACCGCCCCCCCAAAATTACCGCAATGAAACTACTAATAATAAACAATAACATTATTCAATTTTACAACGAAATGGGCTATATGTTCTCTGAGTCATTTTTCAGTTCATGTAAAAACATTCCAAACCAGTTTCTTCCCTTCGAGCATGATTGTTCGCTGTACTTGTCCACACAACGAGCAAAATTCGTTCTACAGATTTTTATATTGTTAGAAAATGTCCAGTCCAGAAAATCGATAGAAACGCTCGTAATATCCAGGACTTTATATCGCTTGAGATATATTGGATAGTCTTGATAAGAAATTGATCAAGATTGTCGTACTAGTTTTTTTCTAGATAATGGTGGAGATTTTACAATAAGAGACTCCAATGTGCACAGATTCAATTGATTCTTCTAATCTAAGGATTTCCCGCATAAGCACGCGGTTGAAAATCGACGCATGGGCGGACGGAATATCATTAAAATATACACCTTCGCTGTTTGCTATACTCTCCGAACATCGTCCACGTAATTCCCTCCAGATACTGATCGTTACTGTGGTATTTATGTGTTGAACTAGAGCTAGGCTAATGTGAAACTATTGCATGGACGCGCCAATATACAAATCCCCCTCCTAGTTGCCCCGCATATTTATTGGACACGTAGTGGACATAACGATCGTTTCAAAATTTTGTTGTTATTGTTATTATTTGTCTCCGTCAACACGTTTTGAAGAAATCGCTTTTCTCTTCGAATACTGGACCAATTGCTTTGAAATTTTCAGTGGTTAAAGATAAAAAAAATTTCCAGAAGGCTATTACTTTTTTTTCTCTATGACGTCATCGAAATTATGTGACTCTACGTGTCCATATATTTGAGCATAGCTCTCTTGTCATAATTCCATAAACATTTGTTCCCAATTAGAGCCGGGCAATTTCGAATACCTAGTGGTTTCCAAATCAAATGGAATATTTTTTCGAATCGAATTTCGAATACTTGGAAAGATTGGTATCTAAATGCGGCTTTTTGATGGATTATTGAAAACATACAATCCATCACGCAGACAGTTGGTTGTGTGTTCACACGGAATAAAAAAAAAACTGTTTCATCAATAAATCAGTCTCATGTCAGTTTGTATTGTAAAAAATTATACCTCCGCAAAAAATGACGGATGCACCTCGATGTTTGGTAAATAAAATAAAAAAGATGGCGGCGATTCGACATTTTAGATGGGGGCCATATAGGGGCAGCCGCCCTGGGGAGCACGTTTTGGGAGTGAGTTTGTTGCTTAGTTTGATGATTTAATAAAAATAATACGAATATTTCACTCGCTTAAGCTTTAATTGATCCATTCTCATGTATAACAACATCTATAATTTGTTTATCCTTCGTATCATTTTTTAAGTTAGGTGTAGGGGAACTTTCAAGGAATTACGCAAATAATCTACGAAATTGAAAATAGCTTAAAAAAGCAGTGTATAGCGGTAGCCTATGTGTAAATAAGTGTATTGTTTCTTCAATTTAGTTCTTCACATAAATTGCTGTAGGCAATCCGCTATATATCTATATCCAACCTGTTTTTAAACTTACCAAGAAAAGCTTAAACTATTGAGGGTCACAAAACGCTCGTGTCACATGTAGTGGTCAGACAACGTGCGGTTCGAAAGGTTAGTGGGTAGGAAAAATTATATTTTTAACTACTGAAAATTTCAGAGCAATTGGTCCAGTAATCAAAAAGAAAAGCGACTTTTTAGGTTTTCCACTAGGTGTCCAAAAACGTGTCAAAGAGCAAGAACAACAACATAATATTGAAACGATCCATAGGTCCACTACGTGTCCAATAATTTACATATTTGTTTTAAATATTGAGTGTGAGTTAAAATATTGTACCTGTTGTTGTAACTATTTATTCATGTATTTTATATTAGGCGGTAACAGACTGATGTTTTTAACCGTCGTATCGTTACCACTCAATTATAAGTATATATAAGTATAAATTTATTTCGACTCCATAATCAGCAATAGACGATAAAACAAGAGAGCAACGCTCAAATATATGGACACGTGGACTAGAGCGAAGCAGGGTTTACCTTTGACGTTACCGGTACCGTACCCTCAAAAAGTTCCGGGTTTTCAGTAGCAAAAATTTTCACAGTCAGCCGTCACGCTTGGCGGATTAAAAACCGTGTTCCCATAATTAAAAATTAATACAGCGCAATTTTGGATGAAATATTAGATCTCATAAGATTCATAGAAAATTCAGGAATAAATGAAAGTAATAGCCTTCTGGCAAAAAAATCAATCTTGAACCACCGAAAATTCCAAAGCAATTGGTCCAGTATTCGAAGAGAAAAGCGATTTTTTAATGATAATGACGAAAGAAAATAACAATAACAACAAAATTTTGAAACGATCGTTATGGCCACTAAACGTGTCCAATAATAGATAAAAACAAAAAATAAAAGTAACTGATTATAGAATCGGGAGAGCAAACAAAACCTCAAGAAAGGTTTTGAAGCGTACAGATTTTAGATGGAATGGTATTGATAAAAGAAGTAGTACGTGTTCGCTCACCCAAAAGTAAAAAAAAACTAATTAAGGCACGCACACACACACACAATACAATCGAGACATAATTAGGTCGGAAGTAAAAAAAGCGAGACTTGAAATCAATTAAATTACCCAGTAAAAAGAAAAATATACAAACAAATGAAAAAAATGAATGAATTCTTCTGTCACACCAAACTAATTTATCTTTATGAGAATTGCCAAATTGGATAACGAATTAGTCAACAGGAGTAATATACTGTGGATAGAAAAGTATTCCTCAAAAGATATCGTCAAACTGATTATAATTGGAGTCACCTAATGCCGAAGTACAATTGATGATAATCTAAGCGCAAAACCGCATAGTAGTCAACTAGCTAGGAAGTTATCACAAACCGTTGGTATTTTTCATGAACTAAGACACATTTGGAATTAAAAAAACGCTGAAAGTAGTTTGTTATAATTTATTTCACTCGCGATTGCAATATGGAATTCTTAGTTGGAGATGAGCAGCCAAACCTACATTGCAACCAATTCAAGTTTTACAGAATAAAACACTTGGGTGCATATCATTTTCAGAGAAGAGTCGTATAACCAACCTCAGACTTTCTGTCAAAATGAAATTATGCAGCTTTCAGAGATTGCATACTTTAGAAACTGCTAAATTTATTCGTCGACATGAAAATGGCCTTCTTTCTCCTGCTTTTAAGGACTATTACTACACACCTAGAAGATGTGCGTAAATACGGTACTAGATCCAAGAAAATTAGATCCTATTTTACATCGAAGGTTTCCACTGATTTTGGGAAGCTATCTGTAAAATATAATGATGTACAGCAGGGGTCATCAACCTTTTCGAGGCCGAGGGCTACTTTCTGGGTACAGATCAAGCTGTGGGCTACCAGTTCAATGTACACTTCTAAAAGTCAGTTTGCTCGATTAAGCTTCAAATATTGATAATTACTGGTATTTAGTCAAGTAGAGACACTGATAAACTTTAGAATTCCTCAGGAAATCAAACGATTATACCAAGTATCAAATAAATTTCTATCAATAACACTTCCATTTCAAAACTGAATGTTTCCAAATTGATTTTAAAGTGATCACTACTATAATATCCTAGGAAACCACAATGTACCTGGATTATTTACAAACACTCTGCACAAGTCTAGGATAAAAATGAACTTAACAGTTGTACTATCAAATGTTGCAGAGTGTTGTAGTTACGACGTGTAACTTGTCACTGTGACTATGAGCGAGTCTTGCAGATTTTCATTAGTGAGGCGTGTTCCGTGTTTGTTCCTGTTGGAGTGAGTCGCGGCGGTGTGGACCATTGTGCTAAGCGTTAAGAACGTTAGGTTCGCAGGTTAGAATTCCACGCGGGGATAGTTATGTACAAGAGGTATGCTGAACTCCTCGCCGCCGTTGGGTGGTAACCGCTGGTTACGGCTCCTGTCGCCATCAAGTTCATGCTTCCAAAAACTAATAACTAGCTAATCCCAAACCCGACATGAAATGGTAACCGGACGAGAATGCGTGCGTTCTGCGTTGGGTGAGCCGTCTTATCGACTATCTTCTCCATCGGTATAAATATGTAAATCCCATCCTATCCTGAGTTTATGTCGAAATGTTGATTCACAAAGATAAGTGGAACCAGACAATGGTCTCGTAAAATAGGATTGCTGTATGATTTGAATCGCGAACTTTTTCTGCTTGTACTGCGCTGACCAGTGAGTGAGTGGATAGTTAGCGCAGTAGATGCGTGACAAGATGTAAAATATCTCTTCGCTTTGCCGTCGCTACAATCGCCCCACTAATGAGACACACGCAGACTATTTTCATGGTGGTAAAATATATATATATAATAACGGACAAGAGAAAGCGCGGTTTCGTGGAAATTGATATCAGTGTGATGTCATAATTCGAACATTGTTGATTAACCTGTCACATTACCGAGGTCAACTAAAAATCAGGTTGATGTTTACAATAATTAATATAGTGTCATTCCCAGTTCCCATATAAGTGTGATTAATACAAGAATAGAAGGACAAAATTAATTGATGTAGCTTACTTATAAGCGCCGTTATTAAGCTTAGTTTGGAACAGACCTGCGGGCGACTCGTATTGTCTTCGCGGGCGACTTGGTGCCCGCGGGCAACGCGTTGGTGACCCCTGGTGTACAGGTTTGGGATGATGTCTCACCTGAAATACATCTCTTTTTACTTAGAAAATGAAAAAGCTTTTGCTAACGAAGTATTCAGACTAGTAAACATTTTTCTGTAATCCCCCAGTAATATGAGTGATTGTGAAATATTTATTACTCTTTTAGTTTGCATTATATTTTCAACTTCTTATTGTATATCAGCGTGTATCCTATATATTGCCCCAGAATTAGTGTATACTGTTAATAATTGCCCTACTTTTAGAATAATATAACCATGGTGAAATTTTTTTTCATTATTGTGTCTGTGCTATTCTTATTGTTTATTTATATTTTATACTGAGCCCAAACTCTGTTATGGTGATCTGTAGGGCTGGGAATGATAAACCGGTTAACCGATTTTAGATGGTTAACGGTTACGATTTATTTTAACAATGTGTGAATTGGATAGTTCTATAAAATTATGTTCATTGTTTGTAGAAATAAAATCTCTCTCGATCTCTGTCACATAGCCCTACCGAAAATTTCGATTCTCCCTCTGTGCAGACCCCGTTCTCTCCGAAGCAGTGATTTTCAACCGCGGCTCCTTGAGTCAAATGCAACTTTCAACTGTTTTTCCTCGGCTCTCATTATCCTTTTCAGTGAAAATTTTTTATTGAAAAATAATCAATGACTAGAAATTGAAAGAATGTATGGCAGTAGTTGGATTGAATGGCATGGTAGCTGTTAGATCGTTTTGAGTGCAATTTTTTATTATGATGGCATAGTGTCCCCCAATGGTAAACCTACGTTTCAGTACACTGATTTCATTGTTTCCAGTACCACAAGCACAAGGCTATCCTGTACACTGCGCAAAGTTCAGGCATTTTCGAACAAAAAGATTATTTGTTAGTTTGTCGTTGTTGGTATGTTAGTCGTTGGTTTGTCAAGACAAAATGTCAATCAAAGCACACAGTCGTAAAATCTCGCACTCGTTATAAATACAAGAGAGCTATGCTCAAATATATGGACACGTAGCGCCACCCAATGGCAATAATTTTGATGACGTCATAGCGAAAAAAAAAGTAATAGGCTTCTGGAGAAAAATTTTATCATTAACCACTGAAAATTTCAGTTGCAAGCAATTGGTCCAGTATTCGAAGAGAAAGGCGATTTTTTAATGATAATGGCGAAAGAAAATAACAGCAAAATTTTGAAACGATCGTTATGACCACTAAACGTGTTCAATAATCGGGTGTTTCAATGTGATTGGAAGTAGAAATTATTGTAAAAAAAGGGAGCCAGCTATTTTTATATCTACTGTTGGAGAATGGACTCATAACGATTGCAGCCCCCTTTCAGACTTCAGAATTAAATGTCAATGTCAAGTTTAGCATTGAATTGTTTTTTTACCACGAGTTTTGTTAATTTTTTTTATTTTGAAATACATACTTCAGTTTTGTTTTGTCGCTATTTTAATTTGCGTTATTTTTTATGCGTCTCTTTATATTTTCAAGGTATGAAATTTGGCTCTGACACTAAAAAAAAATTGAGAAAAACACTTCTATAAAAGATTGCTGCCATTCGACTGCTCGCGCTAGCCACCGAGATGGTGAGATGTTTGGTGACGCTTCGTTGACCATCGCTACTTTCTGAACTGCGCATCATCTGTGAGTTCCTTTTCCGTGTAAATCCGAAGATGGTGGGTTCTTGTCAAAGTTGATATTATATCTGAGTAATCGTTTGTCCTACAGCAGCCATTTGGGTCCTGATTAGCGTTTCTGTTTTATTCGTATAACATTTAAACATTTTTTTAGTGTGTGAGACATTCGTATAAACATATGATTGTTGGACTGGTGTCTCAAAATGGCCGTGTAAACGCAGAGTAGTAAACTGAAATTCCAGCTTAAATTCTAGTGTTGGTGTGGATCAATTTTATTTTCTGGTTGTTCAAATATAAATATTGAGATATATATGAGTACTATAACTATGTGCTAGGATATACATGAAAGTGAAGAGCCAAACTTCAGGTTATCATGGTATTCAGGTATTAGATGATCCAATGATAAAAAAACGATTCGATTGATCGGAATGTCAAAAGCATACTACGACTACTGTATGTAACCTGCACAAGAAAATACCATACTGAAGCTAATGTTATACGTCTGTATGTATTTTCAGTCTGCCTGTCTTAGCTTTTTTCATTCGGTCACCGACTATTGGGTGTCTAATACATGCAGGGTACGGTATTAAGGAAAAATTTCATTATAAGAAATCCAAAATATTAGTCGTTTTTGTACTGTAATAGTGATCTAAGTGTTTTGTTGCAGGGTCGTGTTCGAACCAAAACCGTCAAGAAGGCGGCCAGGGTGATCATTGAGAAATATTATACACGTCTGACTTTGGACTTTCACACTAACAAGAGAGTATGTGAAGAAATTGCAATAATTCCAAGCAAAAAGCTTCGTAATCAAATAGCAGGGTAAGGTGATACAAAATGCTTGTAATGACTTATTTTATTATCACTTTTGTTGCTGAAATAATTCATGATGTCTTGGTTAACTTGGTATTTTCCTTTTTTTCAAGCCTGCTATTTATTGTAAATAGGTAAATAAATTCAGTTATAATGTTGTAACAAATAAGCCAACTCCAAACTTTTATCATTAGAGCAAAAATCTTTTTAAAATGTTTAAAATAACAAAACCCATTCAGGAAATGAATGTAGTGACTAGTAGATTACACCTTTTACAAGCTTTTCAGATGATAAGATAATTTTTATCCAATTCCCAGTTCAAAGTAGCCGGGGCTCAAGGAACCACTGTAAATTAATAACATGTGCAGATTAAATTAATTAATTTCTGTCAAGGTTCGGAAAATATATATTATACAAGATCGATGATTGCATTTCTCAGCATGGATATATGGAATTGCAATTTTGTAGAGCTTGTAAACTTGTCTTTGTCTTATTGTAAAGAAAAACTCCATGAAAATTATTGTTCATTTGACTTGATTATCATTGAGGATAGCTTCATTCAAATTGGTTCAAATTTCTTCCTGATCCATACATTCGATAAATTGTTGCCTTTTTCTCAGGTTAAGATGGGTTTGGCATAAGCCTGATTCTTTCTAAGCTTATATTCTTTATTCATATTCAAATAAAAAAATGCAAATAACTGGCCAATTCTATTGTCTTCTAATATACATGTCAAGTATGTAAGTTTTTGTTCAAGTCAAAATGTGCCATCCAAACGATCTTGTGATACTTTGTTTAAATGTCTTCAGGTGATAATGACATTACCATCTTACGAATCAGTTTTTATTATCTTTGGCATGTCATAAGAACATCGAGAATAGACAACATATTTTCATTTTAGGTTTGTTACTCATTTGATGAAGCGAATCAGGCAGGGGCCTGTTAGAGGTATTTCCATCAAATTGCAAGAAGAGGAACGTGAAAGAAGAGACAATTATGTTCCAGACACTTCTGCACTTGATCAAGAAATCATAGAAGTTGATGCCACAACAAAGGAGATGCTTAAAGTTTTGGTTCGTTTCAATTATATGATAGATGTAATGTGTTCAGTGCATGCCTAATTTTGCTGCTACCGTCCCCACATTCTCTAATTCGCCAATTATCAACTTGTATTGCATACTTGTAATTGCTGCATGTTGAAAAATATCAATTTAATTCATTGCTAAAATTAGAAGTGTTCACTTCAGGATCCGAATAGTATTTCAAATCTTCGATTCAAAGCAGTATAGCACTTTTAACTAAGTGACACTTTATCACCAAATTTAGTCAAAATAATCGGTACTCCCGTAGTATGTGTACCAGGTTAGGGCTGGCCATAGTTTTTATACTGATTTTCCTTATTTTAGTAATATTACGGGTTAGGGGACTGTCTGCGTTAGCCAAGTGAATATACCCCCCTGCACATAGGTTTCAGGCTCTTTACACAACTTGATGTAAAATAGGTGAACAAAATTATTGGTACACATACTTCTGGAATGCCAAATAATCGAACTTAATGATATAATTTATAGAATCGGATTCGGAAATATTTAAATGTCCTTTGGCACTATATTTTGTGCCCCTCTTTATCAGTCCTCTGTTTTTGCAAAATCACTATCCGCCAATGCAGTTTAATTGAAAATGTCAAGGTATATTTTGCAATAATTGCTTCTAATCAATCACTATTGGAAAATTGTAGCAATAATTACAACAGTGGCCTATTAATTACCATAGTGGCCGATGATTAATCAGCATGGCAAGAATTTTAATTTGATGAAAACCTTGTCACTACCTCCAATGAGGCCATTAATTTTCATTTTGTGATTATCAGTTGATAAACATATTTCATAGAGTACAAAGAAATCAGTGTTCAACCTCTTCGATTTTTGTTTCAGGAATTTGCTGGTATCCCAAACCTGCAGCTGATGCAGACAACCGTTCCAAGTTATACTGGTCCCCAACAAAGGAATGACTCCCGCCCTGGAAATCGGTGAAAGTCGAAATAAAATGTAAAATTATGGAGATTGGTGTTGTTTTTGTGGCCAGGAAAAGTAGATCCCCAAGAGTTTTTGAACATAGCTCATATCTCTACTTTCTATACTTGTTTTCAGACGATAGACAGAATTGGCATGCTTTTCGGATTTGTTAACGGCATTTTGTCCGAGGTTATGTTCTGCTTCGAGGTCGTTTCGCATTTTTAGAGTTTAACGTAGGCTGAGGCTTATTGTCGCCAAAATGTGTTTTTGCAGAGTACTCATTTGCATCAATTCTGGTTCATAATTTTCGTCACAGTGAGCTGGGGTCGTTTTTAAATGGATTGGGTTTCAATGGGTATTTTCTCTGATGCAAAAGGTTCCTCCCGACGGGGCCGCCTTGAGTCCGAGATGACGTTACCGAATAGTTTTGATGTCTAACAGGCCTTCAAAATATATCTCCCAAATTTCTCGATGTTGTGGGTTCCATTAAATGGAATATTTAAATGATAATATGTGGAAAAAAAAACGGTAGCTCAGAGTTTCTACTTTAAGCGAGTATATTTTTGCCACGTGTTTATCCAGGGAATATCCGCAAATATTTTTGGAGATAGGTTGGTGAGTCAGTGTTCTTCTCTGCTTCTGAATAGTACAGAGCATTCTCTAGTAAATAATTTTTCACGTAGTAAAAGATCACAACTTCGATCTTCAGTAGCCTATTTACTTAACTAAATTAGGGGTAATAGGCTACAATATGCGTTTTTTAAATTTTAACGCTATTAAAATATCCACTTGGGTCGTTGAATTTCATAAGTCAGGGAAACTGCATATAAAATTTTACCATGACAAAAATGATCCCGAGCAGAATTGAAGCTTTTTAAAAAGATCAAGTTCATTTTTTAAAATTATTTTTTTTTATGCTATTTCCTATTATGTAATTGATTGCTTTTATTCAATTCGTTTATTAACACAAAATTGTAGCCACCTTCACGTTGGTATTTATTCTCCCTAAATAATCACGAATTTCCATCATCACGTGCATGTGTTGTTCCACGAGGGCGACGATAATTACTTTTCGGTTCTCCCACGAAATTGTGAGTTTGGGGTGAAAAACGAGTTATTATAATCATCGATGACGAGATGCTTAAGATAAAATATATATATATGGAGTGAATCCATAAGCGAAATTTTTTGATTGAAAAGCGGCATTGTAAAACACTAATAATAAAACGAATGGAAACACCATGAGATTAGTTCTACGAGTTTTTCAGAGTTGCTTTTCTTTTACCGTAAGTCGACGAAAATGCGAGTAACGATGAACATAATTACATTAATATGAGAAGACATTTTAAATGCTCACATCGGCCCTAGATTGAATATTTTACGCAACAGAAAATTCTTATCCGCTGAAAAAGACCATTTTAACGAGTGGCGTAATCTCGGCGCCTGTTTTAGAAACCGTTGCACGGGAATTATTTTCAATTCCCTTTTTTGAACCCCCCTTTTGAAATCTTGGCTACGCCGCTGAATGTAGATATAACATATATATACAATTGCGCATCAAAATTTAATTTCGCTGTTCAATGACATATCCTATAGACCAGGGGTGTGCAACCTTTTTTATTGGCGGGCCAAATACAAGTAACTGGGTGAAGCTGCGGGCCGCACCTTTATTTAATTTAGGCTTTCTGGTAGTTGCAAGCACAAAAATTGCCTATATTTGCTATTGATCTTACGGCATTATTAGGGGTTCTTGCAGAAACAGTAGATTTGAAACGCATAAACTTCTGAAGAAACCGCTATTTAAATTTTTTGTCACACCGACTTCAGACGAATGCAGTGAGAAACACGTTTTTGTAATATAAATCGTGTATTTTGCAACATAATTTTGCTAGCTTGTTTTGCTAATATGATTGGTATGGGCTTTGCGACGAAAAAGAATAAATACTCGTTTTGCGGGTACACCATTCGAAATTGTTATTTCTCCGCGGGCCGCACAATTTCTTCTTGCGGGCCGCAGTTTGCATACCCCTGCTATAGACCTATAAATTGACGCTGTCTGTCAGTGAATGAGATATCGTGGTATAAATCGTTCATTTTTGCACAGAATCTTGAATGAATTCAAATAAATAATTCAATTCACCTCCTACACATGTCGGAAAATATCTTCCAGCAAAATTGGCAAAGCTATATATGACAATGGACACAGCCTAAAATCATAACAGCGAGAAAATCACTACTGACAATGGAGCGAACAAAGGAACTCTAAATCAATTCCCAGCGCTCAATGGATATATATTTTGCGCACCCCGGCTGAATGGACCGGGAGAGCTTTGTATTTACTTCGTAGTTATATTTTTGGAGCCGCGTTGAGAACACTGGCTACCCAATACCAGTGGCATTTGTCAGGAGAATTACTTTATTACGCAATAAAATAGATCTTGAGATGAAAATACTATCTAGCTGTATCACCAATATTGACCACTGTATTTTTGGGCCGGTTATTTCAAAATGAAATCCACTACTACTTCATTATGTAGCTTTGGGAGGTTTAGTTGAATTATCTACGCAGTATATATATAATACTTGAGTGATACATAATAAGTTGGATACATCATACATATCGTATATTAGTACTGTTTCTCATTTCATTATATTTGAAACCAGTAAAAGCGCGGCGTGGTGTCGCGTGGTAATGGCATTTATGCATGCTTTCACCCAGTGTTCCCTCTAAGGTGTGCGCGTGTGCGCGCGCACACAGCTTTCAGAGACTGCGCACACGCATAGATTTACTGCGCACAGACGTATTTCGATGTAATGTAACAATGTGCTCGGTTGGCAGGTTGAGAAAGTTTGTTGTTGGCCCACTTATTACCCGGTTAGAACGCCAAAATTTCTTCATTGGTTTTTGCACAAATAATAGTCATTTCCAAAAAAGTGTGCACACACCAAAATTTCTGCGCACACATACTACAAAAAATTAGAGGGAACATTGCTTTCACCTATCTGTCTACAACTATAATAGTATATATATATATATATATTATACATGTATAAAGAAATATATTGCGTTCTAAAATATCAAACTATAATAAAGTAAGTAAAATAGTAAACTATCTTTAATGACAGTTGATTGTTCTGAAGTTGTGTGATATTTCTACATGTAAAACATTGCGTTATAAAATATAAAGGCACATGGTATATTATAATAGCAAAAATGTGAGATATATCAATAAATACTCATTCAAATTTGCAGTAGTTTCAGAAATGTGGCCTATATCTCCGTTAATCAACTTTTTAACGTTGCTCTATAGTGGTCAAGTAGCCATTTGATGACCCTCTACATCCGGAACAAACATTATATATATATATATATATATATATATATACTATTTTTTACAAAGTATACTTTTATTTTTCCTGTCGGACTGAATGAACGATGAATTGCTTCAAAAGTTCCAAAGTTGTAGGTAAGTGCAGAACATTGCTAAATGTTTTTAAATAATTCTGGCTTTTTACTTCTAATTGCAGCGTTGAACAGCTATTATTTATTAGTAATGTTTTTATTTTCATTTTTGAAATCCACTACAGTTGTTTATTCTATTATAATATTTTCATTTTGAGATCCCTCAATTTTGCAAGGGAGTGAGGGATAATAAGTTTACCAAAAAAGTCCATGAATGGCAAATGGTATTGACTTTATTTACGCAATAAAACTATAGTCATAATCAGTAAATTTTAAAGTGGTGACATGTAGTGACCATCCACGCCCACTATGTCATTGCCCGATTGTGTTTGAAATATATCGTCCACGGTAACCATTTCGCCGAATGACTTGGTCATGCGCCGCTGTCTTTTTACAAAGACGTTGGTGATAAGTAAACACTCGATCGTATAAATTAGTCGTTAAGACGCGTTGACACACATATATATGTTCGAGATCACGATGCAAAACAAACACGGCCACTACAATAACGATATTTTCTTCATCATATATATACGCTCTGATATTCTCATAGCATAGCAGTGTGAATGCTGTTTTGATATAGTAAATTGGATACTCCCGTAGTATGTGAACAAATATGGCGGACACCGGTACGTAGTATGTATACCAAGTTAGGCTATAATTTCAGGTACAGATACTATACGGGAGCCACTTGGCTAGTCCCCGAACTCGTAACAGAACTAAAATACGGAAAATTGGAATAAAATTATGGTCTAACTCCAACATGGTACACATACTACGTTCCGGTGTCCGCATACTACAGGAGTGCCGTAAATTGTGATGTGAGTATAGCTACAGTGCCAACGTTAAAGTTGATCTTGTAGGTTTTTGTAATAATTCTTAAAACTAATATGGATGACAACAACGGAAATTTATCTGGACATATTTCGCATACTGAAGTAACTTATGCAGGAACAAAGCGCAAAAGGAAAAAACGGACTATTAAAAGTATTGTCAAATCTTCAAAAGTTGATGCGTATAATATACAAATGCACCCAGGTACATAGTTTCACAATGTCACCAAGGATGGCTTTTTACCAAAACTGGCCAGCCTTACGGTGGCGCTAGGAACTCTTATATGTTAACGCATGGTAGACTTGCTCACCTACATGTTTTCAGAAATTTCTTTAAAACAAGTGTGGGAAAAGGACACGGCATTTTTTGAGACACCCATGTATTTATGATATATTCGCGTGGTGAAATTTAAAACCTAAATGGTGGAAATAAAATAAAAATGAATCTAAAGGTCGACGGTATTTTATCGACAAGTGGATCCTGTTTTTAAATACACAGGGGTGATAGTGACGATCACCATATGGTCAATTCAAAAATATTTTTCTAAAAGCATCCAAATATCTTACCATTAAATTATAAACTTTGAGAACAAATGTATATGAGTAGTTTTCGACTCGTGTAGATCTCACCTTGTCGGCCATTATCTGGTCGCAGGGTTCCAAATCTCCAAAGATAAATTCAAGAAGTGTGTGTACCAATATGGAGGTAACTAATTTTGTTCGCCTACTTTACACCAAGTTGTGTAAAGGAACTGAAGTCTATGGACAGGGGATATATTCACTTGACAATCAAAGACAGTCCCCGAACTCGTAATAGAACTAAAATAAGGAAACTCGGGAATAAAATTATGGCCTAACCCTAACCGGGTACACACACTACAGGAGTACCAATTCAAGTATGCACTATGTGAGCTGTTTGTTTTGGCGTAAAATGACAATGCTCAAAAGAGTTGGATAATGTAATAACCTGGTAAAACGGGTGGTGAATAGAGTTTAAGTTTATTTTGTTCACTATATATAGATCTTCGAGGTTCTGTGAAAATTACTGCAGACACTCGCTTTTTCGAGATCAAATTACAATAAAAACACGTTCATTGTAATATAATTTAATATATCAAAATGAGTAAGTATAGTGCATCTAGCTATAATATCTGGCAAATTATCTTCTTATCTACATTGAAATATAGCTTACGATCAGACGGACTTGGATAATAATTATATGTTCTTTTTGGTGAAAGTAGTCACGCATGACGCGAAGTACAATAAGACTGATATTCTGTAGTTTGACTTATAAGTTTGAGGAAGGCCTGAAGTTTGCTCGTTTTTTAAATTCAGAATTTAGTTCGTTTTTATTCAGCGAAGTGATCAAGGTGACATGTAAATGCATGATGAAGTTGATAGCGATTAATTTGTAAAATTTATTCAGAGGGATAATTCAAATGAAAAATAGCTTACTACCTTTACTTATTTGGCAAATATATGATTTTACATAAGGAAATAACACGAATTTCTAAGGAAATTCGCTTTATCCTTCTAGCTAGGGGGTTGGGTACTGTCGTTCAGAAGGTATAATTAAATCTTCCAATGTGTCATTTATATTTTTATTTTACTAGTTTAGTATTCTTTAGGTATTATGACACTTTAACTATATGACAATATATTAAAACTGTACATTGTACAAGTAGCATTTTAGTATTAATGCCGATTCAAATGTACGTTTCGACCAATGATATCAACTATAGTTCCAATCGATTCGCCTTCGGCAATTTTTAAATAAACGTTTACGGAGAACCTAATCTACAATATTGTTTGATAATGGTTTTTATTAGCGATCCAGATAGTGTTCGATCATGTATGGGTTACAAAGACGCCCACATTGAAATGAAGTCGAAGTTTTATGTTGTTATACTAAGATGTTAATTCAACCAATTTGCCGCATTTGATCGATATAAACCCGATTATCATAATTATACCTTAATTTTAGATTCTACTTCCAAAACGGAAGATTCAGGAAAGATGGAATCTGACAAAACACACGAAAGGGAGGAAGAGCTTCCTAAGGCTGTCTACCTGCAACCGACACCTCGGACTCTGCCTCCTATCGATATCAAAACATCTGTCGGAACTTCATCCGTGGTCGCTACATCTGCTGCATTTCCAGATATACAAAAAACTACTCGACCAACTAATCCTGTTTTGTTGCCACCAATAAATCAAGACAATAAAGTAAACTAACATATTTAAAATATGTTTCCCCTGTTTTAAGCATTTATAGGAGAGAACAACTTATGATGAGGATTAATGTTTGTTTGCTAAATTATTTGTGATAGGCTCTTCCAATATTGTTAGTATAATTGTCGGTAGCATGATATATTCCCATCTTGCAATAGTGCGCAGAAGTAAATGTAATCACATTAGTAGGACGTCTACACCGACTTGTGATGTAAGCATTATTCAATAAGCCATACTTTAACAAACGACTTGTATTGGGGTATTCCACCTGAAGTTTGGCTTTACGTAACTATCTTAATTAAGGTATGTCGGATTTCGCCAATATTTACAAATGACCTTGCTTTGGGTAGACCTTGACTTGAATCTATTTGTAATGCAGAAAGGTGTGGACAATGCTTCGTACACAAAACATGCAGAAAAATCTGATTCGGATACACAAAATTTGAATAACGGAATCAATGAAAACCAACCTTTGAATGAAGATACTAAAAAGAAAAAGTATTATCAAGTATGTTACTTTTTCAAAACATTGAAAGAATTTCGACTGCTAACATTTCTTATATGAATTGAACTGCTAATGTACGGCGATGCAATGCTATCCCTATAGGGACTGCAGGCAGAACAAACTGGACGTTTCATGTAACTGCTTTTAGACTATAGTCGGGATTGTTAGCTATTGCGATTCAACTCTAGGTGCTAATAATTTAGATTGTAGGCTATTCCTCAACTACGTTACTTCATTGGTTTGAAAGATTATTCACAAACAAATAGCCACGCCGGATTTTCAAGATGATACTGAAAACTTTTATTTCTTT
Source organism: Styela clava (assembly GCF_964204865.1). Taxonomy (NCBI): domain Eukaryota; kingdom Metazoa; phylum Chordata; class Ascidiacea; order Stolidobranchia; family Styelidae; genus Styela; species Styela clava. Next base: position 7,958,969 of record NC_135257.1, on the reverse strand, counting down.
TGTACCTCTCTTTCGCGTGACATATCAAAATTCCTCAGTGTACTCATGTAACAATTGCGGTTGTGTAGAATGTAGATCACTATCCCCTGTAATATATTCTTAGCTTAAGCACGAACGCAAGTGTAATCGTAAAGTAAAAATAAAAAACAAGATACGAATCCAACGTATCGTGTTACTATTCCGACCAATGGATGGATTTTGAAGGTTTTGATTCATCAAAATATTCATTCTATTTCAATTAAAAGCATCCAGACATTTTCATTTGCTGATTTAAGTCAGATTTACTGAGTTAGGATTTCGCCGAATACATTCTTTTATCTTAAGACTCGCCGACAGTAAGGAGTGGTTTGATACAAATCACCGTGTATTCACCGGAATGGTCGTATACAAATCACCGTATTTTATGAACAGGCTTAAAATCCTTAGCAATTTATATAGTTGGCAAATAGGTTTCCGGCAAGTCGTAAAATGAATTAATCAATGAAGCGTAAGAGCGCGACTCATATCTCCCATGGGAATGGTCGCGCATTCGATTCGCGCCTTGATAGCATTGGCTTGGGAGCTTGAAATTGTTTGTAGCCATGATTTCAGAGCTACATTGGCAGTATATATGCTCATTTATATAAAAAAAAAATCGACGCGATTACGTTCGTTTATCTAAAATCACTCTGGAAAAGTTGTTACTGCTTTGTATTGCCTCTCATTTTTTATTACAGGAAGATTATTGCTATATTGTAATTTTTATATTAAAGACGCTTATTTATATAAAAAAAATCGACGCGATTACGTTCGTATATCTAAAATCACTCTGGAAAAGTTGTTACCATAAAAAAATCGACGCGATTACGTTCGTTTATCTAAAATCACTCTGGAAAAGTTGTTACTGCTTTGTATTGCCTCTCATATTTTATTACAGGAAGGTTATTGCTATATTGTAATTTTTATATTAAAGACGCGGAGTTATACTGGTAGACCGGCGTAGCACAAAAGATGAATAATGCGCGGCAGTATATCGCCGAAAACCATAGAAGTCATAGAACTGTGTGTGTATACATTATGTTTGCGGTATTGATGTAGCTGCTTGATATAAAAAAAAGTAACGAGATAGTCGTTAGGTAATTTGGTAGCAAATTAATGAATAATCTCAGATCACCTCGCAATATTGAGTAGAATAAAATTTTCAGAAATGTCTTGTACAAATTAAACGCAAACAATATTGTTTAGCTTTGTCCATAGATAAACATTCGCATCACAGATAATTTCCTTAAATGCCCTTTTCTACCTATGTTCGAATGAGAAAGAGGGTGCAAAGTGTAACCGGAAGTATTCGAGGGCAGATTGAGTGTTGGTGCCTTGTTTGCTCTTGCTCTATTCCTATTATTCGTCGCATATAGGTCGACAAAGATAAACTCGTTATTACTTGTGCAAGTATGTAATAAGGAAAACGCCTGATATGTCGTGTTTTTGTATGGCCTACGATAAATAATGTTTGTTTTTAATTGCCAGTAGCAAACTGGTGTATAACCAAATAGTTAATTATTGTTTTGTGTAGCAGGCGATATAAATTATGATCATTATCTTGAGCCCATAGTCTGTTTCGTGTCGTTTTCTAATTTTGGTTGAGGGCTACTTATTTCAGGCCAATCTTGCTGCGCAAGAATATAGATGTATTTACAGATTTTTAGGTTGATTTGTCAGTTTTCAATCTTTTTTAAGTGGGTGTACGTCGAGTTAACATAAATTGAGCTGGCATGTTGACTCAAAACTTTCTTTTGGTGAGGCATGTTATCATAGCATTAGTCACAGAAGTGCAGGAAAGTTAGCATAGCAGATATAGTTATTTCTGCTAAAATGAATAGTTTGAAATTTCACTGGCATATAGCTTGACCATAGCACTATCAGATATGCTAGTTTTACAACTTTATTTAAAATTGGGGTTATATACCTCGACAGAGCTATATATACGATTATACGGTATTTATTTGTTTCAGTTCGTTTGTATGCATATGACAAAATGCGTTGGCTACTTATCTCAATGGTGTTAGCTTGTCCGTTATATTTGCCCGTTATTGATACTGTAACATTTGCGTTAGATTTCTTAAATGATATATATATACTATACATATGGATAACGGATCCAACGACCATCTTGTAAAATCTAAGAGTAGCGATGGAACTGGTTTTTCAAGTTCCACTTCGAAGCAAATATCAGGAGAAGAAAATGAGCTGTACAGACTTGGTTCCTCAATAAGTGATGTTGCCGGCCAATTGAGGCCAGGGACATACAAAGTTAGAAATCAAGAAGTGTCTACGGAATATCAGGTATTAATTGAAGTTCATCTTGAATACGTACGCCTCCACGACAGCGTATCTAACCAATGAAAGATATATTTTAAACATTTTGATAATTCATGCTGCTTGTGTTTACAATGGTTGTATTTACGACCTCTGTTAGGTTACCAGCAAGGTTCTACCTATATTTTAACATTGCGTGATTTTAATGCACTGAGGTATCTGAAGCTACATTCCTACAAAAACAAAATGAAAACAACGTCATCACATTCTCAATAAATATAAACGAACCTAAAACCAAAAGGTGTTCACAAAGGTTCCATTACATTTGAACCCGTGTACATTTGAACCCACGACAATTGTATCTACATTCTATTGCACCTATGGATTTTTTTTTTGTTTTACGGATATTTGAACCCATACCAACCCTAACTCATGGGTTTTAGCACCCGCATATAAATTGAACCCGCGGATATACGCATGGGTTCAAATGTACGTGGGTTCAAATGTACGGTCACCGTTCACAAATAATCTTGAAAATATATCCGGGAGAAAAGTGTGTCTGTTCGACTTCTAAATTCAAGGATTGCGTCGGGGATACCTGTCTGATTTTTAGCAATTGTTTCGAAAATGCACAAGGAAGTTGATGTTTTGGGGAAAATTCATGACATATAAAACGCAGTATCAGATAACATCGCTCCAGTCCGGTCGGTGCGCTACACTTAGTCAAGTTGGTTTCTGTGTTTAGCTTTTGCTCGAAAAATTGCTTTGATAAACCTAGGTTTGGCCCAATATACGAAAATTACGTAATAGTAACGAAATATCATATTGAGGCCGCCCGCGTATGACTTTATGAACCTACTTAATTCTTTGTCATGAACCGAAGTGCACGAGGTATAGAAAACTGGAGTCATCTGTACACTTTCACTTTTGAATATCGTATATCTAGATTCTAGATATAAGAACTTTTAAAGTGTACTAACTGGCCTTGCAGAATGCTGTTTTATGAATAGGTATACCCACCGTATTCGTGTTAAAATTACTCCTATTTCCTCTTGGGCATGGTGCTGTTTATGATAGGCAGTCCCTCGAGGTTACTGTAAAGTTTGGCAACGAAAGGGAGAAGTATTTACGTCATAATGGCACTGGCTTAGTGATATAGCGAATGCTTCAGAATTCATTGTTGGCGAATGCTTGTTAGATTTGGCTATGTGTGAACGCGATTGCTGTTCGAAGTTTATTTGCTGCCGTTGTTGGGATTTCTTATTCTATCCTAATGATGACGGGGTATGTTTTGGTATTTTGAAACTTTAATATTATTTTAACTTTTATACGATCTGAACTTTTTAATTGACAGGAAGAGTACCGGTATAGCTATTAGCAGTATTACTTTGTCATTTCATTTGTTGCAGGAGCGTGAATAGTACCAAACTAAATCGAGCGATGCATAGTACTGCATAAAATTCGAACTTATACGTGTGTACTTAAAATCGGAAAGTACGATTATCTCTAATTAGTAGAGTTTACGTGTTTGTGCAGTGACATTCGAACCAGTTTGCGCTGTGATAATAGCAATGCTTTACAGATGCAGGGTGTACTAATATCAGTCAGAACATAATTTTGTCATAATAAGCCCTATTTTCTGAACCTATGATAAAATTACCTGTTTTTTTCCTGGCACAGCGTTAAGAAATATGCCTGTGCTCGCTTGCTAAAGCAATCTTGCTATCGGTATTTTAGGTAGGTTTGTCCACGCCAGCGTCACGCGGCATCGTCTAAATCTAAAAGCTTACATATGAGCCAGAAAAAATCGAATCAACAAAATAATATAAAAATTCGAATCCAAGCTTGGTTCAAATGCATCACAATCATTTCTTAGGCTATAAATATAAAGCCGAATTCGGCATGATTTCAGAAATTTCCGCAAACTCGAGAACTCGAAAAGTATCATTGCACTGAGCGTAATTTGGATTCCAGTGACACCGTGGACTGAAACGACGTAAATACCGAGTTTGTTCTGACGTACATATGTGCGAGTTGTTGTGCCCACATCCTTGATTTGCTTTCTAATAACTTTCTTAGATACAACGTGATAGTAAAATGTCAGTACTCATCAAAAAATTTATATTCAGAAACCGAGAGCCACATTGTACTTCAAAGATAATGAACGACGAATAGACTTCGTGCTCGCCTATGACGACGATGAACAAGACAGCGAGAAGAAAACCAAACGAGATAAATTTGAAAATGGCCTTATGGAAACCGGTCTTCAATTGGAGTGGGAGCCCAAAGAGGTATAAACCAAAGTTGACTACAGATGAAAAGTTTTTACCCCATCTCTACGTTTATACTTTGATTATTGTTTGCTACGTTTCTTTTCTAGGAATCTCAAGATCAAAAAACCTGTTTTGTCAAAATTCATGCTCCATGGTCCGTTTTGTTGAAATATGCTGAAATAATGCGAATCAAAATGCCTTTGAAGGAAGACGAATCTTGTGAATCGCGAGAAAAGCTCGAGGAAGAACATGAGAATGCCGATATTTGTTGCCATTCGGTCTGGTCCAAATGTAAATGCTGTTTCGATCCATGTAGATTGGACAGTGGCTTTATTGAGGTATCTTATATCTTTTTTTCTGCTGCTGAATTAATGTTCCTTTAACTTGTGCAAGTGGTTTAGATTTGGGATGTTATAGCTTATATCAAAAACCATTACTATTTGGAATGAATATTTGCAGTTTACCTTTCATTCAATTATATACATTGTCTTCCATTTTGGGTCCTTTCATGATTTTGTACATCTTATTTATATATTCATTTATGTCAGTGAAGTCAAAATATGTTTTTAATATCTTCAATATGCAACCAGATTAAAGCATCTAATTTTTTATAAGTAGATTTTTATGGATGTTTTCTTACGGAAATATGAGTTGCCAGCCTATTTCTATAGTTTAAATAAAAAAGTCTGGTTAAATCAAATGAAATAGTATTGTACTTCCGTAAAACCCGTGTTATCTGTTGAACCTGAAACGATTTAATTTTGGCTTACCTAGGGTTTAACCCTAGTCAGAATAGGTTATTCATACTGTGGTAATAATTTTCAGGATGAAGGAAATTATTACACTGCTGAGTTTTCCAAAGAAAAACAGTCGTTTTTTGATATAAAAGATAGGAAGACATTCTTTTCTAATTCGGAAAGATCCAGAATTGTAAGTTACGTCGACTTATTTTAATCACATATTTTTTGTTTAATTTTACGTTGACATGGACCCCACAAAAATAATTCACTGAGAATTGGCCACAGATTAAATGAGGTTGTCGTGTTTTTTTCAGAATTTTGATATTCAAACCTCTTACTTACAGTATAGGGACAATTAATAGGGACAACAGTATTTGGGACAATAAATTGGACATATCTTTCTCCCAACCTGCGTAGTCTGCTATTTGCCCATATTAGGCCCGTAATTATATGTCTTTACTCCGAACAAGGCTCTGTACGGGCGGTTACTGTCTGATAAGAAGCTACTACATATATGTAACATAACAATGATGAAATTTAAGCAACACGTAAATTCTAATGTAACGAGTAGTTTACTACTACAACGAAAGGGTTAACTTGTTCAGTACACGTATGACCTAAAACACGAGTTCATTCTTGTTTTTTAGACTTACCGGATTTTAAGTGAAACTAGATTTGCTCCAGGGAAATTACAACTTGGAATACAAAGGCTCATTAATCAAAGTGTATACGATTCTGCATTTCCGTTGCATGAGGTACGTTATACAGTCACAGTTAAAAAAAAGAATTTCAATATTGTTACTTAGAAATACCAACAAATTTTGAGCGATTGTATATAATATATCATGATCATTCTACATGTGGTTACACGAAAATTATTCCGTCAAGCTGAAGCCCCTACGGCGAACTTAAACTTGATTGTAAAACGATACGACATATGGGAATCTAATTTGCAATCTGTCTGCCCAACACACCACACGAAATTCTATATAAACGATATAAACAATTTCAATTGGGCTGCCGGGCTTCTTGTCGCTGTATATGAAAAGCGAAAAAATTGTACAAAACTTGTCGACCCGGTTAATCGAATTCTCAAAATTATTTTTGAACTCAGCTTGCGTTAAACGCATTTGTCAGCTTATGACTGTTTTTTAAAATTGATGGCTTGGAATCATTATTGAACCAACTTAATTTTTGCTGTTTGCCGACTTCAAAAGTCGAAATTTGTCTGAACGATGAGTCCGACGTACCTATGTCCAGTGCACATTATAAGTTTTCGGTTGGGCAAAAAAATTGGTTTTAGACAAACATGACACGTTAATCAAAATTGTGCTGGACTTTGTGGAATAATCACCTGTGAACTGGTTTTCTGATATTCCTATGAGTCATGCATAAGCTTTTTTATCTGTTCTATACCTAATGAGTCTCAATTGTATACTTTTTTTTATGACGAATGGACCCGTAATGATTGTTATTTGTTTTGCAATATGGCAATATTACATTTTTTCATTATTGACCGCAACAAGAGGGTACGGTACCTATGCCCTAATTCCCCCTGGCGCTCTAATATTTTTTTTTATAATATTTGTGTAATAGTAATGAAAACGGAGTTGGCATCACAAACAAAATTTTAGTCATAGTGATTTCAGAATAAACCAACCTAGTCAACTCCCCAAAAGTAAATTCTATGTTTTAGAAAAGAGTAGAAATTGCCTTGTATGAGAGTCTATTGTCAAAAACTTCTATTTCCAACACAATACGTTGCTGTAAAAAAGACGGTAACCTGTATTTACATTACACCACCATTGAAACTAATTGTGTATTCACATGATAGTTTTTTCATTTCTATACATTCGAGAATAACTACGTTTTGTTTGTTCAGGGCAAGCATACGGCCAAAGATTCTAAGTTACCTGTAAACAGTAATATGCGACGAATGCTGTATTGGGAATGGGCAAGATGGGGTCGGTGGTACAAATTTCAACCACTGGATGCAGTCAGGTGAATCCAAAAATGAAATAAAAATATCTTGTCATTTTTTTTATCTACCCCTAGACTAGACAATACAGAAACATGTAACAATTCAAAAAAGTCTCTAGATTTTATAAAAAGCGTTAATTGACAATCTACGTGCTGTCTGTTTTTTTAATAAATTTCTCTTTACATCATAGTCATAACTGGGTTGTTCGATTTTTGTGATCTATGTCATTATTTATACATTTTAACAATTTAATCAAAATGAACATGATTTTAGTTAATTTTTTCTTATATAAATTTTAATTAGAATTCCGATTCTTCCATTTCCAAAATTAATTTTGCGTTATCCTGGTTCAGAACGTATCTAGGGGAAAAGATAGCTATGTATTTTGCTTTCCTCGGCTTCTATACTCAGATGCTGGCTATAGCTGCTCTTGTTGGAACGATTGTTGTTATTTATGGAGGCGTGACCCTTGTCCAAAGCGATAATCCTAGGTATATTCAAAACAGCATGAACCAGACTAACCCCAAAAGCACGTGGTTGCGCAGTAGAAAACTACGCTGGTTAACTCCTCCGGCTAAAGCTTGGGTAGAGCATGGCCTGATTTGGCAATTTATTTATTTTGATTCCTACTAACGTAATGAGGATAAGCGACTGACGTTTTCGTATTTACACCATGTAAGTTCCAGGGCAGATGACCATATTTTTCTATCACACCTTACTCATTTTCGGCCATTATATAGTCTAACTTAGTTGTTATGGGATAAATAATCATTTTTTTTTTGATTTAGTGGAATGCAATTTTGGATGATATAGCAATTATGAATATCAGCATTCTTATTAACATTTTTCGAATCCTCAATTTTTCTTCCCAACTTTCCCAAAGTGTTCCGGGACATTTGTCATTCCGCGGTTTGATTTCTGGGAAGTATTTATAAAATTTATCGTTGGCTTACGAAAATGAGATTATTGAACATTGTTCGCGGTAAATAATAGCGTCGAATTTCCCGACATTGAGTTCTCCCGAATTTCCCGAGTTTGATTTGAAATTGTCTGCAATTCTCAGTTCTTATGCGAATTTACTGTTATCAAGATGCGCTTTTATGAAATATGATATGCTTTTGAAAATTTTAATGCGTACATATGTCTGTAAGTTTTAGAATGAAAAAAAAAATATGTTATTCTGGGCCATATCTGATTCATTCACACGGCATTGTACAAGCTAATAGTATTTGTAATCGCTCTCTTAATGTAAATCGAACCGTAGGAAAGTGGATTTTTGTTAGTATATAACGTACTACCAATGCCGTTTTTTTCTTTTGACATAATGAACCTGAGGCCTTAACCATCTTATTATATGGCAGCAATATGCACGTAAGTTATAGATTTTGATGCAACGCATCGTTAGACGCACTCAAAATCCTCAATCAATATTAATTGTGGTTGACTTGTGGTAAAGTACAACGTTATGTGAACAGTCATGATATCGGGGCTAAATTTTTACTTCGCTAGAAAATTTCGCTTAGCAAGGCTTATTCGATCTAAGTTTCATATGTAACTAACTAACTAAACTTTTTATATATTCTTTTTCTGCATGCATACTTTTGTTATCAACTCTAACAAACGTTACGTAGAAAATATTTTGGAGACAGCATCGGTATATACTTCACTTGGCTTGGCTTTTATACTCACATGCTTGTTTATCCATCTATTCTGGGAATCATAGTATTTTGCTACAGCGCTGCAACCTTGTCCGGTGATCCGAATTCGTAAGTAGTGAGGCGAGATGCAGAACCAAACTGGGTGATTTTGGTATTGTAACATAGGGTGTTAATCACTGTCTCAAATTTTAATTTAGTGTCATCATCGACATTATTAAAATATTCTTCTAAAAAATTTGTATGATTCTTTTTGTTGATTTAACTAATCGCACGACTTTCCTCTTTTCTCAAATTGAATTAATCTTTATATATTCTCATGCTTTGATAGATTTAATAATGTGGAAAAATACAATATCGAACACCATTCACTCTCTTCTCTATCACTCAGTTGGGATATCTTACCGAAATGTATTAGTTGCCGAACCTAATCGGAGAACTGTGATTGATTTTGTTGCGGAAAAAAGCACGATTACATTAGTATAACTGTAATTTATCAAGTTTATATCACGTACATATTCCAAAAGTAGTACTGATGTAGAATGTAGATGATATATTACAAAATATACTATTGGTTTAATTTAGTATCGTTTCATATACGATAGCATGTGATAATGTACAAATATGCTAAAGAATAAAATATAGTTAATACCGCTTTCCTAGCTTTTTGTAATTACGATTCACAAAGACATGGCGCATAGTAGTTACAATATGATCCTCAGGATTGTTACCTTTTTATACATAGTCGTGAAATATGTGATGACACCTATCCAACATATGTTGGGAATGAAACAATGTGTCCTGTATGTGACGTTGATTGTTCGTACTGGAAGTTGACAACTTCGTGTCTCGCAGCTCGGGTAAGTCAAATCCCTAAACACACTTTAGGTTGATGTTTACCGTTATTTTCAAAAGCTTTCAGACAATTCATATTAAACCTTTATCTGTTTTTTAAATTTGTCGTATATTTACAATGGTAAAGTTGAAATAGGCTGTGTTGACAGTTGCTGAGTATGGAACCGTCTTCAAATGGCTTCTATATTCATATGAGAGAATGTAACTCTAAATTTACTTTGTTTCAGTTCACACATCTCTTTGACAACAATTCTACGATATTTTTTGCTGTTTTCATGTCTCTATGGGGTGAGTTTGCGTACTAATGGCGATAAATATGTATTGACTGAAGTTAGGATTTTTTGCCTGGTTCGAAGTAGCCATTGAAGTCGAAAAATAAATTGAATCAAATCCATTCAAGTTTTGAGAAATGAGAAACAGAAGGGATTCAGAAATGATGACGACATAATATTGCCTGCACTCCGCCGTGATATTAGCCAGATTCTTTCATATTATTTCCATTGATATGATATGCTTCTTAAGTAAATGTCCCATCGAATTCCGTAACAAAAATCTGTTCAATTTACGAATTTGGTATCTGAATTTGCCTTCGTTGAACTTGAGGTGAAGTATCTTTTATTCCTTATTCAGCAACCATGTTTCTTGAATTTTGGAAGCGTGAACAATTTCGTCTTTCGTATGAATGGGATTTAGTCGATTACGACGAAGAACAAGATCTAATTCGGCCGGAGTTTGAGGCTGTTGTTAAAAAGGAACGGTTGAATCCAGTCACCCAACAAAAAGAACCTTACCTCGACGCGCGAACAAAATATTCGCGAGTGGCATTTTCATTGGTCACTGTGATTTTCTGGGTGAGTTTTGTACTGTATTTCAGCAGTTACTTAATAGATTACAAACAAGTTTCCAACTATGGCCGAACGACGGGTTTTAAATCCCACCCATGAAAATTTCACCAAAGAGATTCCTCCTTCGGAAAGTTCCAGTAATGGAAAGCTTCCCATGGAATATTCCGTCCAGACAATATCAACACCAACCTCCATTAAAAGACTTTTTATAGAAGACAGTTTATTAGTGAAATTTTCATGGGTAGATTTTTTGCGATTTTATCATTCCGGAGAACGGCCAAACAACTTCCATGCGAAATGCCCGAAAAAGGGTTCATTTTCAACCTTTTTGCCACAAACTGGTATACGTGGTCGAGTAAGAATTATCATGACAATTTATACGGGCGTGTCTCGTCGTCATAATCCAATATTAGTTTATTCTGAAACTACTTGTTGATTCCGATTATTCACATGGGGGTTCGTGGCTAGACCTTCTCTATGGAAGTTAATAAATTATGAAATTATTTGTACAAAATCACTCATTATCTTTTTGCAATGAAATCATTTTTAGTCTAGTATGATAAATGCATTTCACGATAGTTATTCTTTAACCCTTGGTGGGATAACCCATCAAGGTATTTTTTATGTAAAAATAACATAACAGTACATAGAACATAATTTTTCATTCCAGCTTCTCGTAATCGTGGCGGCTGTTTTTGCCATCATTGTTTATCGTCTCGCTATCAAGGCAATTTTCGCTGTATCTATCGATTTCACCCAAGTACAAGATGTTGAATTGATTGGCCAGTTTGCGACTCCACAGATGTTGACTACGATAACTGCTTCATTACTATCTCTCATTGTCATTATGGTACTAAACAAGGTAAATTGAATATACCATGTTAAGCAAATGTATACATACCCATTTTACATCAGTTGAAGGATTTAGTTTCGTGAAAGCTTTTCATTAACTAGATTTCGTCGGACTAGAGCAGTATTCATTGCTCAATTTCAGGTATATATTCTTATGACACAGAGTTTAAATTAAGTGTACAATGTTCTCCGGATAGCGAATACTGACACGATTATTTTCCCTATCGATATCACCAATTTTAACAGGATGTCGACCAAAATTTTACATTCAACAAACTGGCATTCTAAGCTTCTGCCCATGGTTAGCACCTTAGACCTAATTATGTTGGCCAAACAGGTTGAATATGTATGGTGCAACCCATGTTCATCATCTCACCCAGGATGTAATAAATTGATTAGACAATGCCAAACCATAATTCTTTTTTTTCCTCTGTCGCAGCTTTTTACATATTGGTGGGCGTTCGCAGTGCTGGGTGAACAGTTCTTTATTTCATACTAATAAAAGTAGTCTGGAACTGACCAGCTTCAGCTTTATAATCAGTTCGCACAATTTTTCAGGTTTACGAAGTCGTCGCATTAAAGCTCACACATATGGGTAAATAGTTTTGTTCGTCTTCTATTTAAAATGTATTTAGTTTCTAAAATAAATGATCTTCAAACGAGAGTTGTTGCAGATTTAGTTTTGTAAAAATTTAACCAAAAAGAGTGTTGTTTTAACCATATTGTTCCGTTGTACGAGTACAGACATTTATTATTTTGATAGGTGTAGCCTATTTCGAGGCGCGATAACCTAGTGCAGTGGCTTTCAATCTTTTTGGCAGAGCGGAACCCCTGTGCGATAATATAACTTTCTTTAATGACTAAGTTGTATTAACCATAAATATATAACAAAAATATGTATTAATACTGGTAATACAAAATGATCTTTGAATAAACAGCAAGTTTAATAAAAGTGGCAAATTTAATAGGTATTTGATTATATACACGTAACAATCGACTTGAAGAAAACTGGTATATCATGTTTATTAATTGACCGTGAACCAATGCTGGTTTGCGACATTAGATAAGTAGGCTACATGTAAATATTAATTCGAGTTTTTTTTTTTGAAAAAGCACAGCCTCCTAGTCTGTATAGAAACCTCTGAGTCCCTACAAACGGCAATCAAACCCAAGATATCTCACCGGTGACTGATGATTGTCTTTGTTGCAAAAATTGAAGCAAGCAAAATGAGTATGCAATAATGACCTTTATCTTCTTCCATCTTCCAGAATTACCAAGAACTCAGATGGAATTCGATGACAGTTTCACCTTCAAAATGTTTTGTTTCCAATTTGTGAATTATTATTCCTACCTATTTTATGTCGCGTTTTTCAAGACATCGATAGCTGGCAATCCCAGCAATTATACTTATCTCGGAGACTGGAGATGGGAACAGGTATTGAAAATTTGTTTTCGAATGTCAGATATTTTTCTGCATCTCTAATCAATTTAACGTTTCTAGTGTGATCCTGGTGGTTGTATGTACGAACTATCAATCCAGCTGATCATTATCATGCTCGGAAAACAATTGTGGAATAATACGTTGGAGATAGTACTTCCATGGACCCTGAATAAATACAGGTCAATTAAAAATTGCCATATTTTTTAGATTAGTGGATTAGTGTAGCGCCAAGCGCGACATCTTTTGGCAAGCGCACAATTTGAATATCTAAATGTGTAGTGTTTTCAAGATATATTATGTATTATGGTTATACCTTAGTGCAGTGGTTTGCAGGCCGCGGTCCAGTTATGGCCTGCGTAACGATTTAATATTGCCCGCCGAACTTGATTGAAATAGTTTACCACTTTATGTTTTTACCTTTTTGCGGTCTAAATGCCGCCAAGCACGTGTATATTCGTAGCAATTCAATTATACTGTTATCTCAAATATACGTACCGGTATCGGCCCCTTGCGGGGAACTCCCCTTTTTCGGCCCGCGAATATCCTCACGCTTCTAATTTTGGCCCTCGCTCAACCAACCTTGTGAACCACTGTCCTAGTGATTATTTTGCGAATCTTGTTTGTCTTGACATAATAGTCTTTTTCTCTAGTAGAGTGTCATTATATCTTACAGGCAATATAAATCAACTAAGCGTTCGAAAGAAATGCCTGATAACGAATATACAAGATGGGAGCAGGATTATGATTTACAACAAGCAACTGAGATGGGATTGTTTTATGAATACTTGGAAATGAGTAAGCTGCTACCGCGCGGTCGACCGGTTGTGCAACTTATTTTTATTTAATAGTGAAAATATTAGATTTAAAAAAAAGGAAGGTAGCCGGGTCTGTGGTGCAGTTGGTAAATCAAAAATTTTAATAATCGTAAAATTAAAGGTTCGTAACTTCGCCCCTCTAACAATGGTGACCGAGAAATCGGATATTTGAAACATTCATTGCGCATTCTCTATACAAATTTCGTGAATAACGATTGTTGCTTTTGGGTTGAAGAAATTAAAAATACGAATGGGTCATGCATGTTACGTATATAAAAAAACCTATAGACCATTGTTATAGTGAAAGAGTTTATCTGTATCCGGTCTTTTTTTGGGTTAATTCGAAGCCGAAAATCACGAGAAAATCAAATTTTGATAACAAGAAACTTTGGCGTATGCAACCCTCTTTTATTGGACTGTAAAGAACCCTAAATGAACTTAATATTTTTTAAGTTACTGTAAAAAATGTTGATTTTCTTCATCAACATCGAAAGTCTAAATTCCGAAACCCAACTCCAATAATTAATGTAGGTATTTCGACAGTTTTAAAATGCGACTTCTTCAGCGAAAACATGCCAAACTTTAACTCAATAGCCCTGGTTTGAACATTTTTTATTACAAATTGAATAAACAAAAATTAATTCATTTATTCTAAGAGCTTTGTGTCCGCGTTTAGGATCTACTGAATAATAAAACATAAATTATTTTTAGTTATACAATTTGGATTTGTCACATTATTCGTTGCCGCATTTCCCTTGGCTCCTCTTCTTGCTTTACTCAACAATATCATCGAAATACGACTTGATGCCAACAAATTTATATGTGAACTCAGGTATGCACGTTTTGCTATTTCAAGTATAAGAACATTGATGACACTATTTCTTCAGTATTTGTTATTCAATTAATTAAACAATGCGTGTGAAAAGATTCCGGATCTTTCGAATTCAGTAACTCCCAATGACCAATTGATGTTTCCCTCAGAATAGACTTTCTTGTTTAATTCTGTAGCATTAACTAATGGCAACAGTGACGTAACAATAGAATATCCATCCACTAAAGTCTCTTTCTCGAGGAAAATACCATAAATAACATTTCATTCAAATAAGCATTGATTTCTGGTTGGAATTTTATAGATAAACATAAACCAGGTAGATTGCAGAATCCTAGCCCATTATTGGTGTTATTCTGGTTATCGTTAACGAATTATTGTAAATCTTGTGTGGCGACTGCTCTGGCGAATAATTAATCATGGGTGTTATGAAATCACTGATTTAATATGAAGAAGTCAAATTAGAACCACGTACAATCAACATCTAATTACGTAAAAATGAACGGAACTTTTGACTGCATTGAATCGTTCATTTTACTCCGAATATATTTTTAATATTAATACCTAAAAACTTGTTTATTATTTCAGACGACCTCTCGCTCAGAAATGCGCTGATATTGGAGCTTGGTACCACTTACTTGAATTTATTGCGACTATCTCAGTCGTAACTAACGTGAGTTATCATAATTTGTAGCAGGTACATATTTGGGAATCATTTGTTTTACTGCACTATCTTCGTTGTTATTACTATCATTTTACCAAACGTGGACTATGAGAGCGCTTGGTACTGTCCGTCTTTATCTTCATAGCTGGAGATTAAAGGTAAGATCGGGCCCAAAAATTTCAGACCGACCCCACCCGGGCCCGACTAATTAACTGGATTTGCAGGCCCGAGCCCGAAGCAAAATGGAAATTTCATATTTTATTTATTCTTTGAATTTTCATTGCTAGAGTTTAGTACAGTATGTGTCGTGTTGATGAGGCAACTTCTGTTTTTTTTTGCAGACCACGGTCTCTCGTCTATTTAAAAAAAAAAATCTGCGATAGAGAAGCCTGGCCCGCCCGACCCGAACGTAATGATTGACATTCCAGGCCCGTCCCGGGTTTCGAGCGGGCCGGGCTCGGGCTTCAGATCTTAGCTCTACTGGAGATAGCTTTTGTTCTGAAATTTCAATCAGTTTTAATTGTATCCACTCCACAAGTTCATTTTTATCAAGTTTAACTCTGTATAAATTTTTTATATAGTCGCATAACTTTCTTGTTTTATAATTTTTCATCATAAATCAATTACCTACAGTTTAGCTATACTAATATGCGTCTTTACCATTACTAATAAAACCACGGCCTAATTGGGCAAATAGATAACAGTGATTTAAAAAAAAATTTTTTATTTGCAATGTATGTACTTATTGTAGGAAATCTTGTCGAAGCATGTTCAGGTATTATATTTAGTATATTGAATTTTTATCTTAGTATTATTTCCCCTGATCTTTAAAGCTGTTACAATGCTGTATGCTTGGACTTGGTAGCGAAGGTCAATTTGTTGATTTTATTTTGTAGTCATTCACCATAGCTATAACATCAGAAGCAATCCCCAAGATGGTTTACTATTACGAATATTCAATAGAACCATACGGATCATACACGGAAAGAACCCTTCAGGTATGCATAACCAATTACTTCTTTAACACCATTTTAATTAACTAAGATCATTATCATCGTACAATGTTGGCTCTCCGTCGGAAAAAGCGAAAATGGTTTTGTGTTAAAAATGTATATGTCTTAAAATGGTCTGAAAAAACTTTTCAGTGTACAAGTGCAGACATTTTATTGTAATTTTCTGGGTTGGATTCGCTAGTTTCTCTGAACTCGACTAAGGAAGGCGTATGGAAGGTCTTCCCCAGTGACATGCGCAACCAATGCGAGCAATCAGATGTTTACGATCCCAATGCAATTTTTGGGTGCTTGGGTGAATATTTTATCCAGCCTTTTTGTCTTTGGCGTTACTTTTGTCCTGTAATTTCCCCTCTGCTAGACATCATGACGGAAGAGATGTTCACTGGAACCATTCATTCTTCGATTTTTTAGTGATATCTTTTATTTATATTGAGAAAATACTGTTTTAACCCGGAAATATTGAAATAAAGTTTCCGAATTTTTTTTAACCAATATTTGTACTCTCTGATTGCAACATAATTCAATTGCGTTCAGGGATACACAAATGACAGTCTATCTTTATTCAACACGTCTGATTTCAGTGAACGAAGTATGCCGAAAAATCCTGATCCATTTGGTACTGGCAATGTTACAATTTGCAGGTGGGACAATTAGTTAATTACAATGCCGCTTAGCTACCAATCCCGTTTTTTACCTTATTTATCCCCGGATTGAATAATGATCGGTACGTGCAGCAACGAATTAGGTTGTCGATTCTCGATAAATATTATAGGGCCATTTATTTTTTCGTAGACAATTGAAGATTTTGAAAAATATTTTTAAAATTCAACGGCAAGTTACATGAATCATCTGTCATGTTGTCAAACCCATTCTTGTATCCACTCATACATACATGTACATAATTGATCTGACGATATACCTTATTTTTGTTAGGCATTATAACTTATCCATGATCAAATCATTATATATCTTTTTGAATGTTTGCCGATGTTTCCATCATGCGTAATATTGTCTGTAATTCAAATACAGAGTAATGCTTATGTCAAAATATTTATTGGATTTTAAGCGTTATTGCTAATGGTTATCAGAGCGTTAGTCCTAATTATTTTGACATCAAAGTTTAAACATCTCGAGTTCATACCCCGCGGTGACTACCTCACACAGGGTGTGATAATATAGCTAGGCAATGCCGCACCGGAAATATTACCTTACTTATAAAATTACTAGCGTTTCCGCATCATTAGCTTCTTTTACAGAGCTGGTCATTCCCCGTTTTATGAAATCCGTATACTTTTCAGGTACCGGGATTATCGAACACCACCGTCGTCTGATCCAAAATATGCGTTAACAATGCAGTATTGGCATGTTGTCGCCGCTAGATTAGCTTTCGTTATCGTTATGGAGGTAAGCACACTTTCATATTGCGGTAATGAACTTTTCTAGCTATATGTGGTGAGTGCAAATCAACTAGCTACACTTGACATAACAGTGTTTATGGATTTGAGAATACCGAATAATTATCAATGATATTGAATATGGTGAAAGCCATATTTGCTCCAAAATTTAATCTAGAGGACTTTAAGTTACAATGGAGTTAATAATCAAGATTCAGCGATTATTAATCAATCAGCGACTTGAATAAAATTAGCTCAGCAAAAATATTGTCAAAAGGACAATTTTTTTAATTATCTGTGTTCGACGATCGATTAGGAACTTTCGCGTTTATATAATTGAACGCACAGTTTTGCAAGAAATAAAATAATTAATACATATGTACGCTGCTGCGAAAGGATGAGTGATACTCGTCAGATATGTAGAATCTGCGGGAAGATATTCATCCAATACCTGCAAAGTTATAAACGCTGACGAATAGTATCAGCAATTATAACGTAATAAACAGAATCAAAAATTCGTTGCGCTGTCAACGACCTCTTTGGCATCACAGTAATTCCCAGCGAAGGCAGGTGTCGACTCTTCCTTACTTTTATTTCTCATAAATTTCACCACTTCATAAACGTTTTAGACGCAAGTCAATAACATATATTATTAAATACCAATTCTATAACTAATAGATATAGCTCATAAAGATCTCGATCCCACTGGCGGCCGTAGAATTTTTACAAAAACGTAATGCGGCCGTCTAAAGAAAAAAGGTGGTGCACCCCTGCTCTAAGTCTATACTAAGCAATCGGAGGTCAAATGACTACTATGACCACCGCGATGTCAATCAATTGTAGCAGAATTGTACATGTTATATGATGATGTGCCGGTGAAATATAAAAACCAGTGAAATTGAGGGTGACATATCGGTCCCTGTAGGAGTCAAATAAAGTTTGATAACAACTAATAAAAATACTAGCTTTCCAGCGACTACTTCCAAGTTTAAGTACTAAAATTTTGAAATCGAATATATTATATAGGTTCATTCTGTCCAATAACCTTTTCTATATGACCTCTTTTAGCATGTCGTATTCTTATTGAAACGATTCTTGGATTACATAATACCAGACAGACCGAAGAAATTGAGAGATTTAATAAAACGAGAACATTTTCTTGTCAAAGAAATGTTGGTTAAAGCCGAGGCTGAACATCTGTGGAAACAGGGCGTTAAAAGTAAGAATACGAATTCATTTTTTCAATAAATTTGTTTTTGATTGGTTCGGTCACAAGGTAATACAACGTTTTTATATCTAATAACCCGTAATACAAAGTATCGATATAATATATTCTGATATCAATAACTTAAACTTGTGAATAAATCGGGAGGGCAGAAAATTATTCTGGTATTCAGACTATTTCCCATTCAAATTTGCCTGTGCTGTTTATTTTGCTTTCAAACATCCAAACAACAAATGTTTTCACCGTGTTCATCAATGAATATATTCTCGAAATTCCATTATTATATTATAATCTTTTTTGGAGTCCTGGACAACCTGAGCCACATACGTTGAATAAGCATAGAGAACTTAATTCCATTTAATTGCGCTTATCTTTTTTAACAATGAGAAGTTGTGAAGTATTCTGTTATTTCCATTGCAAAGGAAATACAATTAACTAATTTGGATTAGCATTGTATTAATATATTAACCTGCTGACATTTTCAAAGCGATCTAATATTGTTTTGTCGACCTAATATTGTTTTTGTTCGAAAAATCCAGCCGAAAATGAAATGGCCGGGAGGAAAGAAAAACCAACTGGTAATACAAGAACCGTACAACCAATGATGTCATCAACTTTCGACAACTTTTCAATAGCAGATCACGTTTCATCCTCAACTCCACTCTAACGCAATGAAACAATATTCCTATCAGTCTCTCTCCCTCCACGGCGCGTTCCACCTAAGTTTCATGATGTACAAAGTTCATCCGTCATTCTAATCATATCTCTTCAAATAATAGATCAGATCATTAGAGCCAGTGGGTGGTTTGGGAAGTCGGAACACCCCCTTTTGAAATGTGAAAAAAATAAAAGCATCTTCCTGCATCATACATGGCAATTTTTAAACCCACAAGACTCGCGAAAACACACGTTTTCTGGCCAGACCCGCTAGCTGTTTCAATCTAACTTGGCAAATGGAAATATCCCCCCTCCCCATTCGAAAATTTTTGGCTACGTGCTTGTTAGAGCAGTGGTTCCCAATTTTTTTTCAAAGATCAAAATTTGAAAAAATTAAATTTTGTAAAATCTCGCGACCCAAGGATTCACTTAAATACTAGTCGGCGTGTAGTATTTTAATGGCGCAAAATGAACTGACTATAATATAAAACTACCATTTTTACATAAAATAATTTTTTCTGAAATTTACTCAAAGTGAGAAAGCTGCGCTTATTTCCCATAAACAAGTTTTTGAAATCGTGGCGTGGCTTTATTTAAGCCAATTAGATGTTTCCAAGTTTTTACGCCGACATACTTCCCACACTACAGTAGAGCATTAGCAATGTAATGAAATATATCGACTCGATTTGTATTACTTGTGATCAATTCGGTTCATGTTTGAGCTTAACTATAGTCTATAGGTATAGGTAATCCATTTTAGTGACCATATTTTTATTGGACATAATTTCTAAAATAAAAGTATCATAAACATGTTTTAGGTCGTATAGGGTAGATATTACTTTATTTTCTTTTTATTTCAAAATTCGAATCGTTAATGCATGTTCCATGATTTATTGCATTTTAGCGTATATTTTAAATTATATTTGTGTTGAACAATTACATACATATTGAACAAAAAGCGAAGTGTGCCATTTTTTTTTAACTTGCTTGGATGAGTAAATCGTCCCAACTAGAGATCTCGGGTTCAAGCCCGGTTGAAACAGCTGCCATCTCATCCTGTAATAATATAGATAGCTCGCTAAGCCCCGTCGTCTTACTAACTAACAGGCGACCCTTTTTGCAGAAATACTTTTTAAAGCTCCTAAATGATGTAAAACTTTTCTACCCGAATGTATAATATAGTTGTAGTTTACCAAAATTTAAAAGAATTTAAAATTATTTGAAGAAATGCGATTTTTATTACTGAATATCCATTTTCCCGCTTTATTTTGGACATGTCCAAAATAGCGAAATGAACAGTTTTGAGTTGCTATATTTTACTTTTCAAAATATTTCATTCGTTTTTGCAACAGACATGAATGCTGTCATCATTTCTTTCATTAACGTTTTGAATTCGAATTTCCGTGTTCCGTCCATTGTTAGTTCTTTGATCACAGATTTATTGATGCTATCTTTGTCTAATTGTAACTTTTTCTAATTTGAACAAATTGTTAATATACTACGTTGCACGTATTTTGATTGCATAGTTCACATTTCCGAATAAATTTATTATTTTGCATCGTTCATTCTGTTTTGGATAGTATCCACCTGAATCGCAGAATCGTGGTGAAGCACAGCAACATAGGATCGCGCGATAGATAGTAACCTAGACACGCAGCGTCCGCATCTATGGAAAGGTAACTTTGACTTCGGGTTGAGAAAAATGGGCGCTCCAGAAGTGTGTGTATACCAATATGGAGGTTGTTCGACTACCTCACATCAAGTTGTGTAAATGAACCGAAGACTTTGGGAAGGAGGTATATTCACCTGGCTAACACAGACAGTCTCCGAACTGTAATAGAACTAAAATAAGGGAAATCGGAGTAAAATTATGGCCTAACTCTAACTCGGCACACACATTACAGATGTACCAATACCTTCCACGCTGGGTTGTAATAATTATCGATAGACAGTCAAGTAGAAGTGATGCTGTTTGAGTACATTTTGACTTCTTTATCAACATTGAATGTTTAAAACTACGACTCAAGACTCCGGGTAGTTGAAATACGATTCCGACGAATAAATACATGCTAAACTCAGGCTGCACAACTCTGATAGCATATTTTGCAGACACATACCGATATGAATTTATGTTTGTTTGACGTATATCGTATGTGTAGTTGTCGTATAACGTACCGTGTTATTTTATGGAAATTGTGACTCAGTAAAAACGATATGTTTGTTTGATCATTAGTGCAGAAAGTTTCTCATAATTATTCCATATTACCATTCATAATTCTCATCCTATATTTCGGGGGAAAATTTATTTCGTTACATAAATTTATATTTATTTTTCCAATGAAAAGTAAAACGGTAATAATTTAACAATAATATACACGAAACGTTAGATCCACTAAGAGAAAAATATCTTTCGGATTTATTTTTTGAAGAAATCATTATAAAAGTCTGGATGAAACAACCGATTTATCGATGATTTTCGAAGAAACGTTGCAAATTCCCAACCAACTGGAGCGGGAGGAACTACATTTCCGTCCTCTTTAAATAAATTTCTTTGATCAATTCTGTAAGAAATATTCATAATATTTTCCATATCGGTGAATGGTAAAATTTTCACCTGTCACATGCAGCGCCCTAAGCATGAATATTTCATGTACAAACACAAAATAACGATTAAAGGCTTCATTTTCAGAATCTCGGAAATTTATTCAACATGGTACGTACTCTCGGCTATTTTCATCCATTGAGTATTATAATTCACGCAATCATGCGCGATCGATTAGAGTGAACGTTATTCGGTCCAGATAACGCCCTGTTTTGCTTCTCCACATCTCTAGAGATGTTGAAACCATTCTAGAGAAAAATAGGCATCAGTCATGCTCATCTTACTCGCTATGAACTGTGAGTAAATTTTCATTCCATGCATCAAAGCACGTCTCAACTTGGAAATTTTATACTTTGTGAATGTATACAATTGTGACTTTGTACTCGGAGATAATAGTCTAAAAACGATTACTTTTTATTATTGTGTCTTTCTTATTCCTCTCCCACTTTATCCTCAGTTATGTCAGGTGGGTCATCTTCGATTTCATGTATGAATGTTCCTGAAATTTTCTCCGGTGATACAATTTCGCTTTCTACACATTCTTCTACGCTATCCAGCGTGCCTTCTCTCGCCAGATTAGAACAGGGAAATGAATGCTGTTTCAGCATGACCGGACATTTCTTGTTCTCGTCTAGACTTCTTGACCAACGTCCTCCATCTTGCCATCGAGCGACGGCCGGGTGAACTGGTTGAGGGTGTAATAAGTTTGCTTCCTCGCTGTGATGACGACCCATAGTAACGATAGATGATGCTGGCCGTGCACGTATTGTTTGGTCAGAACCGGTTATGCCGCCTAGTCGATTCTGTCGCTGAAGGAATACTTGACAATGGTTCCTGAGAACGCTCACGCCCCCGGTCTCTGCCGCGATTTCACTTAGAGAAGTATGCGCCATGTTACGTCTCGGAAGTGAACGCGTCCTGTGGTCGTCTACGGAAACGCTTTGTTGCAAAATAGTTCGAATGCGCGCCGCTGTTTCTTCGTAAGAGTGTGACGTTCTGCGAGCGTATCTGGCATGGCGTAGTCGCTGGGAAACATCCACTGAGGCTAAACACGACATCTCGATTTCAGGGTTATGTAACTGCCCATCTAGGTTGCCAGATTGTGAATATGATATTCCCTCCACTGGCCCAGACAATGTTGCAGCCCTGTGCATTCTAGACTGCACGCGAAGGCGATATCTTGGGTTATCACTTACATCTACAGACGCTGAGGTGGTCAATGCGTCACTAGTTTTTGTTTCAGATTCTATATTCCGCTCATTTTCCAGAGCAAGAATCGCCGCCTGTGGTGTGCGTACAACAGCCAGCGGACTCAAAGCCCGTGGGGCTCTTCGTCGCGAGTTTCGGCGTGATGACGAGCGTCCCGGTCGACATCGGGAATAAGGTAGTCTTTCAGCATCACTGGGAAGATTTGGAACACTTTGTGTTTTCTGTTCTCTATGCAAACTGTTTAATTTGGGGAATGGTTTTGAACACAAATTTAATGCTTGTGTTTCAATAGTGCCGGTATCAACAGAATACGCCTGGCCTTGCAACTGTTTTCTGGTCGCATATGGTTCTGCATTGATATTGACAATCACATCTACTTTAGATTCTTCTTGTGCCAATGGTTCTTCAATGTTGGTATCTTCTGGTCTGTAAAGCAATAAGAATTTAAATCAAGCGAAAATATCTTTCATTATATATATATAGGACCTTTCCCCGAGCATCGACTTCCTTGTTTACCTCGTGACATTGGCCAATCAGCAAGATGTAAAAAGTGACGTAACAATGCCCCCTTTTCGCATCCGCTCAGACACTTTTCTCACTCAGACAGGTTTTCAAGCGTGGTTGTAAACATTACCTCGTTTTCGCGTTTTTGAACTCTATTTGTTAGTTTTCAGTTGTGTTTCGGAAACTTAAATAAAAATCAGATAATTCAATGATTACTCTGTCTTCCTAGGAGTTTTAATTTAATTGCAGTAATGAAAATTAGTGCAGAAATAGCTGTGATAGACTATCCTGAAATTCTTTACCGGTACTTTTAAAAAACAGATTGTTGTATGCGATGAATCATAATGATGGTTTGAAACACATACCCCATTTTACAGGCGCCAACTCGCAAAAGCACTCTTAAAATAGCCCCGAAAATTTTGCAATGGTAAAGTATAGGAAGAATTTTCCGGGGATCAAAGGTCGGGGAAAGGTCCATTAAGATGTAGGATGACATACTTGTATTTAGTAGGCTATATAACTATATATCAACGACAATTCAAGTCTAAAAAGTAACTTCACTAAAACTGAATATTACTTGCAGCAGTCAACTTCATATGCGTATTATATCAAGTAAAAATTACGTTTTACCCGCAAACTTCTTGTGCGAGCACTCCGTTTATTTGTTTCCGAGTTTGAGCATGCGAATGGAGAAAAACTGGTGCCAATGCACAAAGCATTCCAGCAACCATGGCGCTTCCAGTCGAAAACCAAATTGCCTGTGCTGATCTTCCAAACCCTTCTTTCACTCCTTCGGGAAAGTTATATAATTCAGCCGGAGATCGATTGAGTTCAGCATCGAAAAGTAAAACAGATGTTCCCACTGCGAGCAGTTGGAATAAACCTTAAAAGTAGAAATTTAGATTAAAACACTTGCAAATCAAGCTTTCTATTAAGCTTATTAGTACATCTGTACTTATTTCTAAGCGGGTGCAATTGTATGTGGGTGAAACTTCATATATATATATATATATGTAAATATGTTAATGCGTAGAAAACGTCTGTAGGCGTAAGCATTATTCTTCCCAGCTTTTGCATTTTATATGGGGGTTTCCATTCCAAATGTAGGGGGTGCTTGTAGATGTTTTGCTATTAGCAATAAAACTATTTGTAACTTATAATATTGTGTTCTGTATCAGACTGATTATCTGCAATGGTGTGAACGCCATAGTCTGGATACCCAAATACAATTTATTTCAGGTGATGAATTAAACTGTAGTGTAACATCTCAAAATTAGGGGAAAAGGGGGGATTTGGAATTTTAGGTGGATGTCAACCCTATAAGGGAGGGGGTGTTGGGAAATGACTCGGCGTAAATATATGGTATGGAATGCGAGCATAAACACCGTCGCAATGGGGTATCGAGATTATCGAGCCATTGAGTTTATCCTCTTTGTGAATATTATATGAGAATGCATCAATTTTCTACTCAATTCATCATTGCAATCAACGAATAATACGCCTCTTGCAACGGAATGACTGTCATATAGTTTTGTTCAGCATCACTTACGGCTTTCCATGTTTCCCACCTGACATAACTAGGACGAGACCCCCGGAATAAATTATAAAGCCGCGTTGTGTAATCCATCCTATAATGACTAATATCAATCCAAATACTTGTACTGGTGCAGCCATGCATAAAAACGATGTCAAAATTCTTCTGAGATCTAAAATATAAGTTTGTAATTTATATATACCATGTTTCCCCCAAAATAAGACCTACCCTGAAAGTAAGACCTACCCTGAATTTCTAAAAATGATATTAATGTGAGCCCTCTTCTTAAAATAAGACCTATAGTCAATAACGGGAAATATTTTTTACCCATTCGATAGCAAGAAATCTCTCCTACACGTTTTAAATGATTGATAATAATTGATTGATTTATGTTTTGTAGTTACTTTGAATAAAAACGTGTTATTTTAAAGTAAATGGATATAGATTTTCATAATTTGTATATATATTTTCGGGGAAACATGGTAGATATATTTGAGAAGTACTTTTATAATTTACTTGAAAATGGAGGCGAGTGCCACAATGAGGTGGTTCACGCAAGTAAAAATTAGGCTGTTATGCTTGGGAAAATGAATGCGTATGTCATCATACACTAAACGCCTCAAGGGAATCAGAATTTTGATCAGTATTGATCGGTATTCAGAGACGGAATAATAATTATGTATCAGTTTTAAGCATAAGCGTGTTATGCTAGTTTACTTGATTTCTCTAATGTTAATATTCTTTTCATCTAAAAATAGATTCTAAAGTTGAATGATAATTCTATCCTGAATTTCATGGTATTTTTATTTGACATCCAAGATGGGAATTAGGGTAGGAGCTTAACACTGGTTCATTTATTTTGTTAGTTTCTTAAAGATTCCTGTTTCTAATGGACATAGGTAGGACAAGCCTTCATTTACATTCAGTAAAGCACAATGTATACTCACGCAACGTTTTCCATTCTTCGCGATAAACATCTTCAGTTTCTTCTGCACTCAATCCAGCTGGCAGTGTCCCCACTTTCAAATTACCGTACCGCACAGGAGCGCATCTGACAAGTTTTCCTGTCGACAAGAAAATTTGCCAATATGATTCAAATTATCAGTGGATGGAGGCATTTTGTATACCGATGTGAAACGATGTTGCGCGGTAACTAATTTCCAATCAAATTTATTTTTAACGCTAATAAAAATCGCGGGAATTTTTGTATGGGTATGCATCGAGAGCATGTCATGGACTATACTTGAGTTTAATCCTATTTTTCAATAAGTATCCGGTATAGAAAATGATGTATTTGTTTGTAACGAAAATAAATGACATTGCTAATTGCACAAATTTGCATACGGCCTAATTTTGAATCCACAGCACAAAGATTTGATCGCCACCTGCCAAGTGTCGTTTCGCGTGGCAATGACATATGAAAATTGATTGCAGTTTTTCGCACTATATAACGAAGAAAAACTCGAGGGATTTTTATAGGAGCATTCTCCAACCATAATAGAGAATCAAGATGAATTTAGCATTACTGTTCCGCTAAAAAAGTTTACACAATTATAACCTGAAGTAACTGAAAATGGGAATACCAACAAAAGGCATCACTATATCCACAATTTTTATAATCTTGTAAATTGATAAATCATTTTGTTTTATTGACTTAGTGATGAGTTACTATGATTCCGAGACTTGACCTGTTTTTGAATTTCTACTTCAAAACATTTTCAGGCTCCAAAACGTTTTTTTTTAAAAATCGGACATGGTTCGGTACTGACCCAACGGTATAACAAATAATGTGGAAGTGATATAAATACTCGCCAGAATAAATGACTTCGTTTTTCCATTAAGACTTGCATAATTGAATAATTTTACATATCCATAAATGTGGCCTCACCATTTCTTGTACAGCATTTTTAGTCAAAAGGTTTTCGTCAAACGTTTCCAAGCGTGCAATACAACACAACCAACGAAGCAATAAATTATTCACGCGATTTCGTTCTCATATTCTGAACAGACCGCACTTAATCTTGTTTTTACTCGATAATGAACTTTCGTGTCGAAAGCTGATGTTAAATTACTAAAGAAATATCATTGGCTACAATGTAATAAACTGCAGAGCGAGACTGAAGGTGATCCTGATACGACAGGGATGCCGTTTATCTATCACGAAACAAAAATAATAATTGTATAACATTGCTGCAACGTATGACTTATCGTGACATTATTAATATGAAATGAAGACAAATAGGAATGCTATTTTATTACGTGATAGATCTATTTTGATTTATGTACATGAAATCAAGCAATCATCGTTATTAAATGTAAGGCATAATTGACACAACATACCTCTCTCTATAACTTTTCTAAGCACTTCTCCATCATTCGCATCAAAACATGTTTGCCATAGTCCAGTATATGCTGAGAACTGACGTTTTTCGCAACTTCGAGTCCCCACATTTGAAGGCAGCTTACGGTCTGGATTTTGTTTTATGTTTGCGCAGAGTTCAGTTTTGTTTCCATTCTTAAAAAAATAAGCGGAATGTTTTTATGTTAATTAAAAATGTATGTGAATGAAACCCGTCGCATTGCCGGTCCAACTTTTAGTATTCTTCTTATAAACGATGTGAAAGTAATTGTTTCCTAAAAGGATGATAATGTTCGCAATATATTATTATTTACGTGTTTATCTCATTGGTAAGGGGTCCAATAAATCATATTTGGCATTTTCTTCATGAAAACGTGAAACATCAGAGTTTCTATGAATGGCATCAAATATTCAATATAGATGAGTGTGACCGTCCGTAATAATTGAAAAATATCGATTATTATTTCCCCCTGTCGATCATATTACGCTGAACGACACGACATCTTACTTTTGAATTTTCAGTTAAACCATGAGCATAATTACCGAAATCGATTTTCTTTGTTGATTAACGCACTCGTTGTTTTTTGATCCGACTGGTTTAGCGTGCCTCCCTCTGTAAAATGTTATGTCACGACCCCCAAATCCGTACAAATTAATTCGCAAATCTTTCGCAAATTGATTCCATTTATTTACTTTTGATTCTTGTATATCCCAATCTGATTTTTTCAACGTATTTACCGAGGCGCGTTTCCCATTTTTATCGTCAAGCAATCTACTTGGAACAAACTTGTTTTGCTTTTTCTGTACCCGTTGCAGCAGAGGTGCCGGGTGGTGAGATTTGCTACTTGCTTTCAACGGCAATCCAGGCCAATCATTTGCAGGTCTGTCTATTTTGGGTCTATTAAACTTCACTCTATCATTTTGTTGTAAAATCACGTTTTTGTCTCCCGAAAAAGGTACGTCGTCTTCAGCTTCAATAGTTTTCGAATCGATATCTTCGTTTACATGAAGTTCACCTTGCCATGGATACGTTTCCTCCAAATATTTGTTCTCCTTACATTTTAGAATATATTCCGAAGCATCAATTACAAACCATTTATCCGTGAGCATGGACCATAATAAGACTGTCGTTGAAATGATGCACAAGAGTAATCCAGGTACCAAAACTTTACCCGAAGCCATATAAATCAGGCCAGGCCTTAGCAAATCGTACTAAAGGGATTACATTATAATAAGTTTAATCGCGTCTAAACCTGGTGATAAATAAGTTAATCTGCATGGTTGTATAGGTCAAACTTATCGTGGTAATATAGTACATAGACATAGATATTCTTTTAGTTCTGTGAAACATAGTTCTGTAAAAAATTCACGATCACATTACTATAGATGCTGAACATTTCTGGCGAATTCATCTTTCTGATACCACAGTTTCTATTCAATCGGGTCATTTCATATAGTCTTTACACATTATACTGTAAAAATTCTAATTTCAACCAGTGACAAAAAACCTTCCAAAAAATTCCAAATATTTCTAACTGATGCTTTTACTGTGAAATTTTGGTAAATTTCTATTTTTTTCTATTTATGAAACTGTTTGTTTTATTTTTTTAAAACTATTTGATCAGAAAGCAATATCTGATAACAAAAATGAATAGAGAGTCCTGAGAATCGAATGACTCGCTTGCTGTACAAGAGAACGCTTTAGTTTTCTTCGAACCACGAACAACGCGTTCTTCATTAATTGATGTGATTGTCTCACAATCTTAGATAAAAATATAAATCTATTAATATTGATTGCCTGATCCTGATTTCTATATCAAGGGAGTAAAATTTGAAAATCAAACAATCAGGGCGACGTGGAACTTTGCATGAACAATCACCATCGCATATCTTTACAATCAAATTCATTGAATTGCGAATATTTTTAGTTTTAAATTTTTGTCAATTTCATAGAGTGCTCTACTTATCCTTTTTTGCCTATATTACCCCCAACCTAGCTTGATTCTGATTTTTCTATATTCTCTACATTCCACGGCCGATGCTTCTTCATACACACGGAGCCGTATCAAATACTAATAAATACCGTACAAACACAACAACTCAAACTGACAACGTCGAAGCGGAAATATTAAATTATTCAAGAATTTGTTGCAGGGCACTCGCTTTAGACTATTTTTACCTGAAGCAAGTTGCTATTTCAACACTTCCGAAGATCGTTGTCTATAATCATGGTTCAGTACGAGGACATTCAGACAAAACATACGCTGCCTCAGATAAAAGTAATCGAAAGAATGCTTCTTGTCTGACCGGGATAAATTTTCAATAGGGTGGAAAAAACAGAGGAAAACTATTCAAATTCGTACACTCCCGATTTACACGAAAGATATTATATTCACCGACTATTTTCACTAGTGTACGATGTGCTGCTCAGTCATAGATGAGATTGCTCATTATATTCAATTAATCACATGCTTCCTGTATTATAAAATCCTGCAACCACCACCCCTGTTGCTAATTAATTGCCAAATCGCTCGAAGAAGCGCATGTTCATGAATGCAACCTTCTTCATGTTTTGTAATTCTCGTGAATTTTCCGATGCATTGCCAACGATCAATATTCCCATTAGGATTTCGGACAAAGCTAGCTTACGGTTGAAATATAGACTGAAATATTAATGACAGATATGAAACGTGGACACTCCAAAACCTTTTTGTAAATTAGATAAGCGATCATAAAAATACCGTGCGCCAACCATAGAAAATGTACGCTTTTATGCATGAGTTATTTTATTCCCATACTTGAACATGTCAGTTTTAAAATTTACCGATTTCTGATTCACAGAGGCGATAAAGTGACAAGGATATCTTACTTAACACTGGATCGATGTAACATTAGCTGCCTCAATTAAATAATTTTGTGATTGAAGTATGCTATACGAAACCATGCGTTGTAACCGAATTTAATCAATAAATTACGCCGCAAGATAGATACAGATAGATAAAGTACAACGATTGTATAATTGCGAAAGTTGACTGGAATATTTTCCCGCAATTCAAAATTTCGCTCAGTGATAATAATAATTTCTTCAAATATTTAAAAGCGAGTTGAAGGTATTTTTCAACAGATATTTATTTGTTCAATCCTAAATACTCCAGTCGAAAGGTCCCGAAAAACGACTCGACATGCAAATCTTTAATTGAAAATGCTGTAACAAAATTGTCGCACAAATATTTCATAGTTGTCGAAAGTATAAGTGCATAAACTATACGAAAATCTTATCAGACCCATATTGATTTATTATATTATGCTACCTGGTTCCATATTAAGTCAACAAATAAAAAAAACAGAAATTTATTTTAAATTTCTTCTATAGTGCATATATGGCAACAATAAAAGTTCAGTTTTCGGAAAATTCTACGTTGAATAGATCTATAGATCGGATTTGCATTAATATTTAAGAGATAAATTGGAGAGGTTTATACACTTTCCTCCAAGCCGTTTCTCCGTGGAAATTTAGAATTATCTCTGGTGAAAAAATAAACCTCAGGGAATTGTATGGGAACGTAATTATGTTTCGAAAGCGTTTCAAATGAATACTCTGCAATGCAGCATGTTACTGCAAATCATCTGCCTTGTGATCACCGTGTAAAATTGATTTTTTTCTCACCGATCGTTGTGAAAAATAGATGTTCGTTCCCAAGACACTGATACAAATTGCTTTTTATCGGGCTTTCGGTACTCCCGTAGTATGTGAACCAAGATGGCGGACACCGGGAAGTAGTATGTGTACCGGGTTAGGGTTAGGCCATAATTTCAGGTACATCTACTACGGGAGTTACTTGGCTAGTCCCCGAATTGGTAATAGAAATAAAATAAGAAAAATTGGAATAAAATTATGACCTAACCCTAACCTGGTACATAAACTATGTTCAGGTGTCCGCCATCTTGGTTCACATATTACGGGAGCGCTGGGCTTTCACTTGCGGCCTTTAATCACGCGATGTAATATTTATTTAAGTAGCAATCCATACTTATTCGAAGGCATTTTTAGTAGAAGCACGGAAATATGTTTCCTAACTCAGTTTTTAGGGTTGAATCTTGAAGTAAATAAATAAAAATAAATTTGAGTAGGGCTCCGGCTTGTAGATTCAAGTTCAAGTGACCCTCCTTGACAATATATTAGGGGTCGGTAACAAAAACATTAAATATATATCGTCAAATATTTCTGCTGATTAGATTACCCACCTTCACAAGTTTGTAACACAGCGCTGTTTTGAGGTGAATGACATTGGAAACAATGTCCTTTCTGTCTTGCCAAATTTACAAAAACCGAAAACAAGAAAAATTAAAATGGAACACACACACAAGTTATTAGCAATCTCTCACTTCAAAGCAAAGTAATTAGAAAAGACAGGTGATACGAGTAAATTGGATTGTGTACCAAGTAAATAAACTATATTTGTTTCTTAATATCAATCCGTAATATTCACGACATTACTCGTGATTCAGCACTACTAAAATCTGGCGTCGAATGGGTAGTACGGTAGCATATATAAACCAAGACTATGTTAATAAAAGAATGACTTGATTGACGAACAAGCAGAAAGGTTAGTTTCATAATTAACGGGTTAAAAATTCGCATAATCTATTTTTTAGACGATTTAACTTGGGTTGCATATTTAGTATAAGCAAAAATATGTGATAGTAAAATTTAATATAAAAACTGTATGATTTTCTGATTAATATTAGATATGAGATTATTCACAAAAGCGGATTCCTCAACCCTATATACCGTGCAGTATGTTCCCCAGCTTTTTATTTCAGGAGGAGTGTTCCAAATATAGTGGGTGGTAGATAAATTGTTATTAGTGATAAAACTATCGGTCGGTTAGGGGGGTGTAGGGACATTGATACCAGTGAGATTAGGTTCTGTTGTGGGAATTCTGTGATCAAGTTTATAAGTGTGTTACAAATCTAATATAAGAATACTCTTCACTCGTAGATTAATAGTAAATAGTCGTACTAGATTCTGATTGAATGTTTAGTTGAATATGGATCAAGGAGATTATGCAAAACCTTATAAAACATACACTGAGTTTGAATACATATCACCGATACAACCTTATGAAAACGAAAACAAAACCTGGCAAGCTAATCAGCAGTTACAAATTGAACCACCAGAAAAAATAAGAAAACGTGAATCTGCAACAAATAAAGGGAAGAATAAAAAACAAGTAAATCAAACTATGGCATGGTAAGATAAAACTCTTTATAAATTGATTGACTTTATACTTTACAATAACAATATAATTGGTATTTGCATAACGATGTTTATCAGGAAACTGACTTTAATGATGACCGGAACCATGATCCTTTAACCACAATTTTCTCCTGTTATATTGAGATAAAATTGAACGATCAACAACTAAAATTCATGATAGGTTCAAATAATGTTTGCGGAAATTCTATATTTATCCAACTCTTATAAATCTCTATCATTGAAATTTCTACTTGCGCGTTTCACATACATTACGTAGTTTTAATATGATAACCTTGTTTAATGCTTAGATCATTTTAAACTAAGATTTAAATCTGTCAAAAACAGTAATGTGAATTAAATTCTGCAGAGTAAATTCTGCCGTCAAGGTTTGCAAGAAGGTCAAAAATTGAGAAAATGTGGTAATGTTCTGCCATCTTTAGTTGTAATGTTTCTTGTATTTTGAAAATATAGGCTGGAAGAAAATTATACAATATCTGAGGGTATATGTCTACCACGATGCATACTATACAGCCACTATTTGAATTTTTGCGAAACAGAAGGTTTGGAACCTGCCTGTGCCGCAACATTCGGAAAGGTAACTCAATTTCCTCACCGCCCTAGTAGTTGCTGGCCAATCTTCTATCCGTAAAATTTCATCACTTTCAAATAAGGTTGTAGCTTTAAGAGACTTGCATAAATAACATAGGTATATTTGATCCTCCTTCATTGCTGATGGCAAAATTTGATATATATATTATGTATATGTATATTTGATTGCATAATGTTAATTGTCTTACAGATGATTCGTCATAAGTTTCCAAAAATCACTACCAGAAGACTTGGTACTCGGGGACATTCAAAGTAAGAATTGATGAATTCAAAATTCGATATAAATTTTTAAAAATTATACACTATCTTTGAATCGCCATGAAGTGTCGATTCTTGAGAGATAAATAGCAAAAACAAAGCCAATAGTTTAAAGGAAAAAACGAGTTTCGAACCACAAGAGAACGTCAGGCTATGCATATCGTTTTAGAGATCAGTATACGGGAAGAAAAATCTCTTTCAACCATCTAGCAGGGGTGGGCAAGGTTTTTGCACCACGGGCCAAAAATTCTGCCCACCTAGAATGGCGGGCCATGTAAGTATGACGTAAAAAGTTACATTTTATGAACAATATCCACAGTGTTACAAAAGCAGAAGTGGTAAACAAAGAGCCTCGTGCTAAAACTAAATTTAATCTTGCAATCGCAGCAAATTTCTTGAGCTTTTTTTAACTGAAATATCAAAATTTAGTTTTACTTCAGTTGTGGCAGCAATCAGGCGGGCCAGATTGAATTACCCGACGGCCGGATTTGGCCCGCGGGCCGTAGTTTGCCCATGTCAGATTTAGAGTTTAGGAAGAAGTGTAAAGATAAATGCTCTTAAAGGGTGATAATTACCAATACCCTCAAAAGATAACTTTGAAAATTTTCAACCAGACCAAGTACCAAATTGTACTTGATAAAAACTCGACAGAAACAAATATTCATTATTTGCCAAGCTGATACGATGATATCTTCTGAGAAATTACACGAATTATTAAACGTCAACACCAGAGATTTTCATTGATATTGCCGAAATGAAATGATTAAATATTTCCTAGTCCACTTACTACTTATATCTATTTACATTATTGGCTGCGTTATTTGCTTACAAACGTGGAATTCTATTTTTAACATTTACGGTTACATTTTTTAAGACCACGCAGGGTGTTGCACCGATTCAGTTAAAATGTGAAATAATATATAAAAATAATAAATCAAGTTATCCTTATACGTCGATATTCTTGGAAACGCACAGTAAATATGCAGCTAATAACATGAATATATATATAGACGATCTATATGCGTATATAGACAAGTACACGTTTGGTTAAAACATGATTTGGTTTGAAAAACAAAAGTACTTGCGTCACAAAGAAAACGTCACCTGTGGGGTCGGCTTTATTACAGTCACAATGAATATGTTGGAAAATGTATTTTATGAAACCAACAATCAAAGAATGATAAAGTGCGTTTATTATTAATTTAATAAGTGACTGCTAACTTATTTATTTGATTGATTCATATTTCCCTAGAACTTGCACGCAGTCTTCGTGCTTTCTAGATAATTAAGATCAGATCCTAAATTGATATTTACCGAACGTGACACTATTCTATCTTTATCAACTTAAGAAAGGGGAATTAATTTCCCCGATTTCGATTTTCGGACACGAAGTAGATCTATGGATCGTTTTGTTATTATGTTGTTGTTGTGAAAATCACTTTTCTGTTCAACTACTGGACCAATAACTTTAAAATTTCCAGTGCTCTTTAGGATTAGTTTCTCATTTCGAAGTTTTGTGTGATGACTTGTATCGTTACAAATTAAATAAATAGATTATTCGCAAAGTGATAGATTAAAAAATGGAAAACTGACTATCAAATGATTAAAATTAGAATATTCTTACTATTTGTAATAAAAAAGATCAGTTTTAAGATTTGAGCAATTAGACGTTCACTTTGATTTTGGGCAATGTTTTTTTTATTTTCATTTGAGTACACCGACCGTCCTTCACTTTTGACATATTTCGTACGCGATTGAAAATTTAAAAGCAAAAATCTAGAAAGTAGAAATCTAGAAAGACACTAACAGTTTAAAACTTTGACAGGCAACATTGCTTTAAAAATCAATATGAAATATTCAATCATTCGTGTATTTTAATTATTAGTTTTAAGCATTAGTTCACGTTTTTAGATAAACCATGTTGGTTTTAATGTTAATATTTATGTTATTACATCTTTTTTTCTTAGATACCATTATTACGGAATCGGTATTCGTGAATCAAGTCCATATTATCACTCAGTGTATTCAAGTAAAGGCTTGACTAGGTAATCATTTAAGTTGATTCACTTTTTTCGTGTAATATTTACCTTATTTTTCAATTAAAGATATTTATTTAATTGTCATTGTTTGATATATTCATTATATAGCAACTTTCATATTGTTTTTACGTCAACCTTTTTTGGATTCATCGTTATAATGTGCATAAAGTAATCGTGTATATATATATATATGAAACTATGGGCCACGTGCTTTAGGCATTCGCTTGGATAACATAGCCCACTGCAGGTCATGTTTTACAAATGATATGACAACAATGACATCCTTCATGTTGAGCAAAGCGATCACAACAACAAGATTTCTTAAATGAAAAAACTTTTGAGAGTCCTAGATGTCCAGTTATTCTCCCGCTTTCATGAGTGATAACTATGTATAGATTGGTTATATAGAAAAGTACAATAAATTTGCTATCATATTCTATGGGATTGAACTTGGACCAAAAATCTTGTTTGAAGTTGTTTGTTTCAATGTTCATTTATATTTTGAACATATTTCTTGCTTTCTGAGCTGACTACTCCCACACGTAACCTATTTTCTACGATGAATGTTGAAAATATATTTGTAACAATTTCAGATTTTCGTCCAATTCCCTGGCAGGAAACATGAAGGTATGTTAACATCCACATTTTTCTCACCCACTCACTGAGATTGATTGGTTGAAAAGCACGATGATAATTTAGGATGGAGCATGTCCATAACATTCATAGGAAATCTGTGAATTTCGCTTCTTGAAACAGTTCATGACCACGTGCGAAACCAGTGAATGTAGTTCCATACGCGTTACTTCAATCGACTATGGACATTTTATATTAAAGATTTTTATTAAAAATGTTTAATAATTTTATATTTCGCCTAAGTAACATCTATATGACACGTTAAAATTACTTAATAACGATGAGAGAGAGAGCTCAAATTAATAAATTTAATTAAATACTCTTATTGGATTTGAAACCAAATAAAATTTGCAAATGGTTGAACAGAAGATGAAAAATAAGTCAACAAGTAGTCCACGTGGTAGTTGTTTCTGCTAGATTTCTATTGCACTATTGCAGTACGGAAAAATAAAAAAGTTTGTCACGCGTACTGACTCAGAAGAACCCTATTTCCAAGCAAAGTCACGGACAACCACTGAAATACCAAAAGCTACTTGAAGCATAATTATAGTATTATGGTGTAGGATTATACGCACTCAGTCGAAGAAAAAGAAGACTCATTTCTTAGCAAACTTCAAGCGACTACTGAAATGCCAAGATTCGAGTACAACCACATAAAACTATGGTGGTGCCTAACGCGCGATTAAATTGCCTTCTTAAACGCGACTTAAAAGCAATTCTATTCAATAAAATCGGAAAACATCTATGTGGCAGTGAGAAAATAAGTGGAGTCGCACTAACTTTACAATTCAGATTACCATTTTTTCAGATGGATATTGTCAGAAACGGTCATGTGAGACTTGACGTGAATCGATTGTCAGAATATCCCGATATTTCAAAAATTAATTTGGCACCCGCGTTTGGAATTGATAAATATAACGTAAGTATATAATGGTTACATGCGTTTAACTCAATTTGAACAGGTCGAAATATAGGATTATAATCGCTTTGTAGTATATTTTGTGATCTTCTTTGACTCTAGATCTAGATGAAGATTTTTCCATAATAGAAGTTGAAACATGTATAAATCTTACACTCTGTATAGTCTTGGGTAGCCTGAGTATTATTATTGAGAGAGTGATAAAATCGCATAAGAGGGGTCTATACTTCACTGTCCTAAACAACGTGACCGAGTACACGAGATAGTGTTTTTACTACAGGCGCCATTTTGTATTTTGGCCAATATGATTGTATTGTATAATAAGAATATATTAATATTTTTGAATGATTTAGATTGACGAATTATTAGTTCGTCACAAAACAAATTGTCTTAATATTGTGGAAGCCTTGAGAAAAAAAGATTTTGCGAAGGTATGGTTTACAATTTGAATGTGACGTAACTTCTGATAGTATTTATTTTAAATAACAATAAATGGTGTATTGACATGAGGCGCGCAGTTGATAATCCACCAGACAAAGACCGAAATAGATTTGACGTTTGCAATACTTTCGATTTCTCGGATGTGACCCATGTGGCACAGATTCAGTTGTGCTCTAATTTGCCATATGGAAAATTACCTATTGAAATTCCCAGCCATACGAATAATTTTCATATTTTCAGCAAATCTAGCTTGATTTGCATCGGTATTTTACCTATGACGATAGTTTTGTATTTATGACAATGTGACGTCAAATTTTAGGTTACTGGTAGAATGTTATTGGCATGATTTGAGTGACTCAGGGGTAAAAAAAAAGCCCACAAATATCCAATATACAACTATACCTTCCTGAGTTACTGGACTAAATTTTCCAAATCTTTAACGAATATTCCTTTCAGATCCAGCCATTAGTTTTGTCCTTCTGGCGATCAATTCCTCCAGCTTGTTTTATTCTACTTACGAACGAAATAATCGTCGATATCATTTGTCTCGGGGACTCGGTATTGCACAAGGTAATTAGCAAAAAGTTCAATCAATTATTATTAATTTAATGAAAATAATTACTTCTTGTTATCAAAATTTGAGTTAAGCAATTTAGTCTATCTTTTGAATATATTTAGGCATCTACGGAGGGCCACACCAACTGTGTGCGACTTAACTAATAAGTAAAATGCTAAAAAGAACGAATAACAACAATCATACTTAATTTTACATTTAGCAAACAATATGGTTGTTCTACCCTAGGTTTTTGATATTGGACATTTTATAACTTTAACAGTTTTTGAAACGAAGTGTACATATGGATCATTTTGTTATTATGTTGATCATGTTTTTAGCATTTTTCTTCTCCTTGCTGTTGTGAAAAAAAATTTTTTCTCCTAACTGCTGGACCAATCGCCTTGAAATTTTTCATGGTTAAACATTGTGTTTTTCGCTAGAAGGCTCTTACTTTCATTTATTTTAAAAAATCCCTTGGCTTCTCTAGAATTAGTTTTTCGTGTGCGATGACGTCATTAAATTAAAAAATTGCGTTTCATTTGGCGGTTTCTCTTTCGCCCAAGTTGATTTTCGGTGGTCAGCTGTGGTACGGTATCGGTAGACTACTGTGGCAGATTGCATACCTAGTTTGTGACCTTAATTTTTCGTTATCTTCATGTATCAGTAATCCTCACCGTTTTTTTTTACAGAACCTCATCGATATTTTAATACCAGTTACCAACATAAATGTTGAAGAAAGGTATCTAGAATTTTATACGTTTGAACAAAATTTATATAGTTTCCACTGCTGTATAATGGCATAAATTCCATTTTTTTTTATATCCATATATATATTACAATTATCTTCGTGTCCAACTATTTCTCACAAGCCCTTGTGCTATATATGTTTTATCAAGCCCTCAGTCAAGGCCGAGATTCCCATTTATAAATTTGAATGTGCAACTGGCGCATCGTGTAAGTTTGCTTAATGCGTTCAATAATGAAAGTTTTTATTTTGAATCGAATATATTTTTTTTATGAAACGACTAATATACTTGATTTATATACTCCAGTCATCTCGAAGAAATGCGATATATTGCTAAGCACTGGGAAGAATGGGAAAGTGCGTCAATTGTAGGAACACCGCCAGAGTTTATGAAAAAGAAGTTGACTCTGTCTCGTCAATTCGCACAATCAGTGAAACGACAAAGCACATTTTTACATCTTGCAAAGGTTCTTCATAATTGTTATTCTCTAATCACATTTTGTCCCATTATTATTAACACTATTCAGTAGAGCTGAAAATGCATATAAACACTATTAATGAGTAATAACTACATCTTGGATAGTACATTTGGCGACAAACCTAAATATTTTGTTTGTTTAGAATTTGAATGGAATATTGTCTGATTCCAGCAAAGTGAATTCTCTGATCAGCGACATTTCACTAGTAGATTTAGGAAGCATTGGATCGCAAGCATTTTATGCAACAAGAGAAAGCGAAGGCCAAGACATTGAATTGAATGCTGAGTGTAAATGTGTTTTGTTTCGAATAGATTTTAACTAAAAAAGAGCCAGTTAGCCTAGTATAGTTGTTTCAAAACAATCTGTACAAATCCTTGGACCTCTCAGCTCTGACACACCATTTAGACGTAGAAGCACAGTAAGACTTTCAATTTGCGTACATGATTGTCCATATGAAGCTGATCAATATTATTTCTTTCGCTAATTTAAATTTTGACCTAAATTGTAGACATTCGTTTATTGAAAAGTGTTTCTGATTCATTTTTAACAGTAAATTGTATTTACAGTGCTGAAAGATCTGAAGGATTTGTTGGAACAGTATTCCTCTTTTGATCAGTATATTTCATGGCTTGATAGCATCATTGAAAGAAAAGTAAGTAAAATAAGTTTTCTCTCGACTAGTTTTACTCAGTACATACTAACTAACATTCACTCTGCCTATAATCAGGTAATAAAGCCAAGTAAACAAAACGGAAGATCGACAAAAAAGCGAGCTCAAGATTTTTTGCTGAAATGGTCATTCTTTGGAGCTAGAATAATGCACAATTTGTCGTTAAACAGCGCTATATCATTTGGTAAGCATTATTACTTATCGATTTTAATCGGTAAGTATGTCGATAGGTATTTGTCTGTTTGTCTGTCTGTCTGTTTGTTAGAAGCACGCGATATCTCACGAAAGCGAGATTGAATCTGCTCCAGATTTTGCATGTGCATTCATCATATGTCGGACCAGAAGCCTATTGATTTTGGATGAATTATGTCGTATAATTAGCGAGTTATTAATTAATTAGTGATGGGACACAAGGTGTCACTTTGGAGTAAGAGCACTGTTTTGGGGATCCCCTAACTTTCGATCAATAAGTCTTTGACCGATATTCTCGTTTTGTTTTCGTCAAGTCTTTCAGGTTTCAGTGTTTGGCTTAAACATTCCATTTTAATACAATTGTCCCACTTCAATATACACTTGTACCACTGTTCCGATTTGCTGCATATATATATATATATAATATATTGGTTAAAGTAAGCATATGAAGTGGAATTCATGCAATGTTTTGAGTTTGGATCGGTGTCTCGAAAATGTCGTGTTCCACTTGTCTCATGTTTTCCACGTCCCATGAGGAACAAGTGGGGTACGTGGGACGCATGGGACACGACATTTTTGAGACAGCCGTTAGGATAGCTATAATATTTTGGCAGGAGGTTGGAGTATTCGTACAAAGTGGCATACAACTTGGAAAGTGGGACAAGTGTCTGACTTGACAAAAAGTGAACTCAATTTAAACTCAGGACTGAACTTTTTTATTCCTGTCTATTTAAATATTTAGGTTCATTTCATGTTCTACGTATGCTATTTGACGAATATATTCTGTTTTGTGTGGAAACACAATTCAATAATGAAAAAGATCAGGAACTGGCAACTACGGTTGAAAAACATTTAAAAAGTAAGCAGTTTTCACATTCGTATATATATGACAAGATTCCGTGGTTTTGTTTTCGCTGTTTTATTTTATGATCAAATGATTTTACGAAATCCAAATAACCTTTAAATCATGTGTATTTACAAGACAGGAAAACTATCACTTTTTAATTTACTGCTTTAGTAAAGGGCATGTTCTAAAACAGTGGTTCTCAAACGATGGAGTGCGCCCAGTGGTGGGATTCAAATTTTTTGTCAGCCGGTTCTACCACAAAAGTATTATTTTTCAGCCGGTTATGTTACAAAAAGTCACATTTTTTTTAGCAAATAAAGTGATTATTTTCAATTACTTTCTAATTAATATTTCAAAATAATTGTGTCAAAATAAGCATCGAAACTTTTGATGATGTTGAGGATTGCCTATATTGCTGTATATACCGGCTTAATCCCGTCACTGCTAACAGCCACACTAAAGGGCAGCAGTCGTCTCATGACCTGTACCTATGACGCAGCAATTCAATTTTCAGACAAACAATCACGAAAGGAAAATCAATACAAATATAAAATTAACACAATGTATAACTGTTACGAGCGAACTTGATAATTTCACATTTAAAAAAACAAACACGTGAGCTACTTGAACTCAAAAATCGGTGTGTCAGATAAGATGTAAAGACCCATTGACAGTAACCAGTAATGCTAACCGGTTCGCTGATATCATAAGATTCCGTGAGACGGTTCTATAGAACCGGTGCGAACCGGCTGAATCTCACCACTGGGTGCCTCCACAAGTGGGGTGTAGACAATTATTTAAGTGGGCGTAAAGCTAATTAAAAATAAATAGATTTGTTATGGATTTGATCTTGCCCGCTTCATTTTGGATATTTACATTTCTTCATTTTGAATATTTACGCTCCATCCACATATTTTCTTTTGTCTCACTATCTGTTATTTGTAGCTTATTGTTAGCTAGTTATTTTTAAAGGTGCATGGGGCGCGAGACTTGACAAATTCTAAAAAGGAGGCGCGGCTTGAAAAGTTTGAGAACCACTGCTTTAAAATGAATCATTACTATAATAATTTTTTCGGTACTCCTGAAGTATGCGCATTAAGATGTCGCATAACCTGAACCCTAACCTGGTACACAACCTGAGTTCAGGTTGTGCGCCATCTTGGTGCGCATACTTCATACTTGGGAGGTCTTTTTTTCAATCGATGTAATTTCTGCATTATGCTGACATATTTAGGATTTTTATTCTAAATTACACTTTTGATGACTCATCATGGGATTTAATGTGATGTTCAGGGCAAGCAAGAGTAAGCATGCAGCATTACACTGATCTGGCCCCGTCAGCACTAAAATGGAAATATCCCTCAACGGAAGCGCCATTTTCAACATCTCTGTCTGCAAATTTTCAAGGTCGACCTACGGTTATAAATCAAGGTAGATTCATTCGAAAATTATCAAACTTTTCCCGTTTTCGTGCTGATAAATCCTTAAAACTTTGTAATCTACTATATAGCTCTTGCATTTTTTTACCTTTCTACTCAATGAGCTTTCACCGTTCCATGCATACAATGCATTTCATCCATATTGTTTTATACCAAACGTCGCTTGTAAGTCATGAATAATATCACTAATTAAGCAAATTATTTATGTTTGGAAAAACTGTATCCTTCGAAAACTAGGCAATGTTACGAGTTTCAGTTTTGGTAATCTTTTTACATTCAGATACTAATATGACTTATCTTTATAACCACCATCATCTTATTATTTAGGTTTTCCCACTTCTATAAATTTTCAATCACCATCGTTTTCGAATACACAGTCCGGATCTTTGTCGCATTTTTACGGACTACCGGGATCTAGTGTAAGTTTTATGCCTCATTCTATCTATACAAATCAATATTTTTCCGCATTTTTTTTACTAAACAGACGTTTCATGG
The DNA here is from genome assembly GCF_964204865.1 of Styela clava. Taxonomy (NCBI): domain Eukaryota; kingdom Metazoa; phylum Chordata; class Ascidiacea; order Stolidobranchia; family Styelidae; genus Styela; species Styela clava. The sequence goes on along the minus strand of NC_135257.1, from coordinate 7,915,644 downwards.
TCAATGATACTAGAATTGATTGAAAGTTCCCAAATCCCCAGACGTGAGTCACTGGCCAAGTCCCAGTCAATCACTGGGTCAAGTTTCACTGGCTGTTAGTTCATGGCCAGTCCGATTCATTCGATTTAGAAGACTCAAGTTACTTCAGGTCTTTATTAAATGGTAGCTCAAGTTCAACCCGACAGATGCCATCACTCGAGTCTCAACACAACATAGTCCATTGCCTATGCCCTATAGTACTGTAAATTTTAATACTAAAATTTGTATTTCATACAGCATCAAAACGCCGGATTCCCAACACATGCGCTGTCGCCTGATATTTTTCGACAAACAAATCCTGGTAGCTACAGTCATTTAAATCAAGTAACTAACTGTGTTACCACCTCCGTAATTGCGTCTCCATCTACCAGGTATCTAACAATTTAAAACATTGTTTCTCAGTATTATATTAACCTTTGCTATATATATTCGCAGTCGTTTATTACCTGAACGGATGATGTAAAATACACCGAGGTTCGACTAAAAAACAGCTTTGTCTTATGATCTAGGACAAAATAGAATCATGATGATTTCGGAGAAGTTTTTTTTCATCAATATATACTCTAGTGAAATCTGTAGGGTGGCAGGACATTGTTTAAATTTAATCAAACCTAATTTTTTTAGTTGTAGAAATTAGGATGAAATCTATACTAAACAAATATTTCCTCATCATAAAAGCGAAATGGGGTTCATTTAAAGTTAGTAAAGAAAACGAAACTTGCATCTGAGTTTGAACTTGTTGCAAATTATTGAGAGAATATTATAATAACATATATTTTTTAATTTTTCGGTGAATTAAGCAAATCCTTGCTAAACTCGTATGTCAGTGATGGAGATCAAATATATACGTCTTTGGATACTTATCAACCACCAGAGATGTTCACAAATTGGAATTTATCCGATGAAATATTACCGCGTGGGTATTCAAGTTTAAAGTAATTTAACCTGAATTTTAGTGTAGATTTAAGTTAATCTAAATTCTAAATCATTCCCTCATATTTTAGTAAAAAAGCCAAGTAATAGAACAACAATCCTAGCCAATTAATTCGATTGTAGGCTGTTGTAGTATATTGCAAATGTATTCATATTTTAGAGTCTCAACAAAACACCGAACGAGGTGATTTCGAAGGTATTTGCGAAACGTTTGACGCACAACAACCTTCTGGAACGATGCACCAATGCGTACCAGTTATTAGTAGTCTACGGAATGTAGGACAACACAAAACTTTGACGGACTCAAAATATAGAATCTGTTCAACTGTTGCGTCCTTGGAGCAAAATTTATCCGAAACTCAAAAGTCTGTAGATTCAAACTTCCAAGATTCATTGCTGCAATTTCGCAACGACGATTTGGAATCGACGGGATCTTATTCCAGTGAAATAAGGTGAACAAGAATTGTACTTTTTGTCAAATATGGCATAATGAAAAAAAATAAGCATAGAAATAAAAACTTCTGTTAATACATCGTAAAACATGTAAAAACCTGGCAATTTTTGTCGTTTCAAACATGCCACTTCAGACCAATATGTAATAGATGAAGTGGAATAATGTGGTAAAAACAAGAGAGTAATGCTCAAATCTATGGACACCACGAAGGTCCAATGGCTAATCGCGGTAATGGTAGACTATAGGCCCTATTAGATGTCCATGAAAATCATTATTGTCCATAATCTAATGACAAAACGACGGATTATATTGTAGCCTGATGCTGCTCACCATGCTGCTATAATTGTCCAACGGTGGAGAGTAGGATAGGATTTACATATTTATCCCGGGGGGAGGAAAGCCGATTAGACGGCTTAATCATATGGCGAACCACGGCCTCTCGTCTGGTTACCATTTCATGTCGGGTGCGGGATTGGTTAGTTATTTGTTTTCGGGAGCATGGACTTGATGGTGGAGGAAGCCGTAAACGACTAGCGGTTACGTGAATCACCCTACGGCGGCGAGCAGTCCAGCAATCCTCTCGCACATAACCATCCGGATTCAAACCTGCGAACCCACGCAGAGTAATCAGAGGTGCGATGGCGAGCGTATTCCTAACGCTTAGCACGATGAGCCACACCGCCGCGCGTACTTGAGTACTGACACCTTACGTAACTCGATTTATTCGAGATACTGAGGCACTAGGCACAAGTCTATGCATCTGAAAAAAATACCTGCCTTGCTAATCTCATACGCGACTCGAACTACAGTAACCGGACGAGAGGCCGTAGTACGCCATACTTCCCTTGGATAAATATGTAAATCCTATCCTACTAACTGTTAGAATTCCAATAGGACAAACTTAAAATACCAATCATGCTACTACCGGTACTGTGCCGTTGCCGACATTAAAAATTGAAATGTATGTGTGAAGATGCCGATGCCCGCTAAGATGAGGTTATGGGGAATTTCCAAAAAAATTGTGAATACAAACTACAGATCATCAACTTAGGTATTCCACACCTAATAAATTCTTGACCTGGATTCAATTTTCTATTTCAAAATAAAGCCACCTACCATGTCATCAGACCGTACCGGTACCTCTATCCTATCAATACCCCCATTTCAATATTGTGTTTAGTAACGCATTATATGTGCTTATGTGGTAACGCGGATGCGATTTAAAATGACTTGGTATGGTATAGCTAGATTTTATATTTATCACAAAACAAATTTACTAACCAAAATTGAACCAAAAGTAAACAAATTCCACCTTATTTCGACCAACGTAGGTAAAGGCGATTTCTCAGTAACATGATGACGCAACTGATAAATGCTTGACAGAATAAATTACTGAGTTTCCTTGAACTAAAATAGAACAGCGAAATTTCGGATATAATATCGGATCTCACAGGACTCGGGAGAAATCTGAAAATAAATAAAAGTAATATCTTTCTTTCGACTACTTCCATATTTAAGTACTCAAAATTTGAAACCGACTGATCGTTTAGTTATGGAGAAAAGCGATTTTCCGCATCAAAAAGTTGTTCGACGACAACAACAACGATTTAGCAAAACGATCCATACCGCTACTCCGTGTCCACTAAGTAACTTTGAATTTAGATGTAATACCATTTTCATCCTATGTTCAGTCTTCTAGACTGCTGTCAAAAGTACGAAGAGAATGTAAGTTGCACAAAAGCTCAAAACAAACCGTATCAAGATAGCGACAAAAGCATAATATCGAGTTCTTCATTTCTGAGATTAAATTACGGTAAATATGTTTTGTATTTGTGATTTGGCATTATTCGCTTTAATGAATGTGGTTGCAAGGCGTATCATTTTCATGCAAACACAAATATGAAAGAGAACGTTTTACAAATGAAATATATATTGTATATTATACGTCTTTAAACCTCTGGCGTATACGTCTTATATCTAACGTTATTTCAGGAACTGATTGAAAACGATTGAGGTTTGCCGACAGAAATAGATGACGTAGAATAGAAACAAATCATATATCTTGCTCCGCTTCATAAGCAACAAATATTTCTTGCCCGTAGCGCGATTCTAATAAAATCTGAAGACAAGAGCTTTTTTGAATACTAGACTCGTTATCACGAGTCTGATAATTATACCCATTACAATATTACAGAAAACAGTTCTACGGCACCAAACAACACTTCTCCAATTCCCGAAGACTTGATAGCATGTCAATCAATATCAACAGCTGACGAGTCTACAATCAATAATAGTGTGGGATGTCACCAAAACTACTAGATCATTGATGAGATTCATTAATCAACTTGTCGCTGGAAATCACATACATCCAAACCTTGTCAATCACTTGGAAATCGAAAATTGCAAAATCTAGAAGCTTACATTGAAATTAAAACAATTCGACTGTAATGTAAGATTCTACTGATTGTATCATTTTTAACAAAATATGCCAAAAATATCACTGCCAAAAACGTATAAACTGGACATTAAGCATATGGTATAGTCAAAAAAGAATATTAGCGTGAAAAACTGGTGTTTTAAGGAATTTTCAAGTGCAGCAATACAGATCAATAAAGAAAATCATTCATGTCGTTACTTAGTAGGCGTAAATGCTGGAATAGAGAATTCACCTTTGATATTATTATATGCACAAAAAGTTCATTAACACTGCGACGGTAAAAAACTTTAAAATTATATACCACGGCAAACAATAACAATCCAATTTCGAACGATTATTCCAGCTAGAAGCATCGCATAAACCAGCAACAAAAGCGTGGCAATGATAAATGAAGAGTGACTACACGACGGCCTTGATGATTAATTACCAGCTTGCAAATTATAAATAGCCTACTTGATTTGCGACTTTCATGCAAACCGTTTCCAACGTTGTAGAGACGTTCCACAATGTTCGTGACCACCAAAACTCCGCATCGTTTTCCCGTTCGACACATTGCTGTCGCAGTCCCATACCACCGACTGAACACCTGTCTGGTTTTTGTATTTTAATCAGCATCACCTCTCATATGGAATTCAATATAAAATTTTCGCATCATCAATTAAGTAATATACTAATGTAAATATCATGTTAAACTTGGGTTATAAATCCAAACAAAGGTCGTCCAAACCAAATACAGATAAAAGTTGGACTTAATGAACATGACAAAAGTGAGCTATGCAGGCATTATTAACTTAGAGTCTTGGACCAATGTGATGGAGAATTATATTTTCAAGGTTGACTTTTTCAATATTTCTTGTATGAAGTCAGTTGTTCAACAACATTAAAAAACGCTCAACAAAATTCTAATATACATTATGCAACAAAGACAACTTTGTCTATTGAATAAAACAAAAACGAAGAAGAGTATAGCTATAATATTTAGGGTGGACGCCGTCGTAACGCTGCGTTTTATTCAATACTATTTACAACGCTTCTCACCAATGACATTCGTTTTCATCTTTTTTTCTCATTCAAAAAAATCACTGTTGCTGTATTTTGTTTAATAAATCACTTAATTAGGACCTATACAATAACCTATGGTTAGATCACTTCTGATCATGCTATTTTCATATCTTTTTTATGAAATTTTTTTTATTTTACATATATATGTGTATATACTATACTGTTAGACTTCCTTCATTAATTAACAAGTTCAGTTACATCAATAAATAAGATTCTAAATGTTTCATTAAAAATAACAAGTATCACCACCATGTCATTCTCAAGATCAAAGATATGTAAGTATTTGATTTTACATACTTGATGTATCAGCACTGAAACAATGCTTTAACTATATAACAGATGCGTTCAATCACAAACAGCGTGCTGTCGAAATCAAGCTCGCTTGTCCCTAACTAGACAGAATCAAACCGGATTTGCAGCGAGACTATTGTAGCAATACAGACTAATTGTTGCTATGCCAATACTTTTTGAAATTTAGAGAGAATAAAAAGAGCTGTATTTTGTTAAGTTTAAATTTTCAACATTCGTTTAATAATCGATATTTATCTGGCGTATTGTAAAAACAAAAATACAATATTCCCGATAACAAAATGATGGGGAATGGTACCATGATAGCAGTGCTAGGGCCGGCTACTTCCAAGACGTATCGTTCAAGTGCGGTATGTGCCACTAAAGACATCCATGGCACCGACCCCGAAATGATAAAGGCCCGAACTTTAGTATCTGCTGATTCGTTTTGCATCGTTTGAACCAGCGAATAAGATATGCAAACAAAACAAAAATCCAGAAAAAACACAAGTAAAATACTAGACATAAAAGTAAACGAATACATTTGCATATAAATTGATAATGCGTGTAGACATATTGCCAAACAAACTGCAAATGTTCCAACGAGAAAAGTGATATTTGGCCGTTGTAATTTGTCTAATATAAAACCAGCCAACGTTGGACCTAACGTGCCTATGACACTTGACGTACAGTATATTACACCTATATCTGCATCATTATATTCAACGAATCTTGCCAAAATAATAGAAGATTGCAACCATGAAACTACTGGCCTTGCTGAGAGAAGTATCACATTCACGAAAAACAAAAGTACGAATTGAAATCTGGTAAATAGGAGCAAAGTTTTCTTAATTTCAGCAACAGGTCTCCACGGGTTTTCCGCTTGTGGGGGCGCAGGATGATCGCGCGATCTCGGTGGGTAATCCTCCGCGTGCATATAAGATATTACGTACTCGACAATTGCTATAATAGTAAGAACGAGAAAGAAATTTTGGGATGTAATTTTAAATTTTTTTACCATCGCATCGTCAGTAACTTGTTTTGTAGTGACCGTACTATTTGTTTCTTCTGTTGTCTGAGTAGCTGAGTAGTGGTTGTAGATGAATCAGAAGACTCAGATTCCGGATTTGTGGCTTATGAAATAATCGTCAAATCCACCACGCTTTCGGGAGATAGGGCAATTTACTAAATTCAATGGGTTTAATATTAATTTCTTTGCATCAGTGTTTGTGCTACCACGCGTTTCGCCAGATTACTGACATGATTACAGATCGCAAGGATGGGCAAAATATAATATTTTCATCGAATCGTATAATTAGAATATTTTTAACAAATTGTGAAATATTGGATATTTTTAATACACACACAACGGGCATCCAGAATGCTAGGCATTCTAATGTTGGTAATCTATTTCCGCCCTTCCTCTCTTTTTTACAAGGACTATTTCTCCGGGACACGTGGTACAAGTGGGACACGTTGGGCAAGTGGGAAACGTGGGACGCGTGGTACACGTGGAGTCAAGAGGGGACAAGTGGGACACGACATTTCGGAGACACCGTTTCTGGAACAAATATGTGTTCATATAGACGACATATGTTAAAGACGGCTATTAAAGAGTGAATTCGGGATTTTATTTTGATTTTTATCTTTTACGGCAGGTTTGATCTTACATCCCGCCGATTGTAAAATAACTGTCCCAATTTGAAGCTAACAATATTAACATTTCTGAAGTCGAAATGCGGATATTTATAAAGACGATAGTTGACCTTCTTATAATTTTACTTTCCTATTGTGTCTGTTTTACTTTCGTATTAAATAGTGAATAGAACCCCTGCAAAGTCATTGTGTGAATCCTGAATGTTTTTTGGGGTTTAAATAATAGTCAGATAATAATTTCTTGGTGAAATTTGGAAAAATTTTCGCACAATAATTTGTTACCTTGTTTCACATTTTTATTTTTACGAAACGCTGTTGGCGCGCATTATCCAAAACTTAGAATTGAAGCAATACCCAAATACCTGAAATACGACTCCTCAAATTTGTCGTTTCTGTTTGTTAGCAAGAGCCGTGGGGTAATTCTTGTGGAATTCAAGGGACTGGAAATTGGAATCACTTGAAATAAATTTAAAAATGAAACCTTTTCGAGGCACACCAAAATCTATTTGCGGCACACTAATGTGACGCGACACCCTGGTTGGGAACCACTGGTCTAGATATATATCAAGAAAGGAAATAAAAGAGCAAGAAGTAGCGACTGAAGGGGATGGCGGAAATAAGGCATTACAGACGACTTCAAATAGTGTTTACTGTAGCAATAAGTGCATCATCCTTATATTGCGTTTCATATCATCATCAAAGAAAAAGAGATAACGTCGTGAGATTATAGGAACAGTTCAAACATAAAACAGGCAACATATTGTCGTTTCGAAGCCATGATTGGAATTATGCCATACTCTGCATAAATCAATTCGAAACTCAAAATTTTCGCCATATTCATAAATTTATAGGCATATACTAGGTATATTGACATACCAAATGTTTCATCAAATGAATACAGCCATCAGATATATCATGAATTTACCCAATTTAAAAATAAAAACCGGAATGCTTAACTGCTTGAAACTTTTCCCTCCAGGAACAGAAATATCAATTGAAAGGTGATTCATTGATGAATTTCTAGATTCTCTGATTAAGACTCGACAATGGTTGCTCGTTTCGTAAGCGATTTATTTACAAACACAATATGATTATTCCAAATGTAAAATTACAAATTAAATTAACATAGATACTGAACAAGTGTTCAACAAGTGCGACATAGTTTTTATCTCACTTGTAGTAGGTGGTCGGAGTCCTGATCCGACAAAATAGCTTTGAATAAAGGTCAACATAACAGTCTATAAACATCAAAATATATATACCGTACACACAATATAAACACGGACACGATATGGTCCGTGACAAATGTAGAACGGTGCATACCCAGGCTTGCCCATGGGACATATTTTTCTGTCCCATTCCCGTCCCATCTCATAGCAATTATGCCAATCCCATCCCATTAAATTCTCATTGGGATAAAATTCAATAAAACTTGCTAAATTTAGGTTCAGTGTCTACTAAATAGGACTACATGTAAGAATAGACATGCAAAACAACAAAATTTACGGACTTTGTTATCTTTATATTCATAACTATTATACATGTGTCTATCAGCTCCTTCACGAAGTATAGTGTTAATGCTGAATATATTTTTCTCTTTATAACCAACAAGAGAGCTATGCTCAAATATATGGACACGAAATCCACAACGAAATGTTTACCATCTCATTCCCATGGACAAGCCTGGGCATACTTATTATCTGATTGATTGAACCTAAAGCTCTCGAACCCACCCCGGTTCTTTCATTACATACCGGAATGACGTTGACCTAAGTTTGGGAACATCTGCATTGATTAAATTTTACGTGTATAAAAGTATGTATGTATAAACGAAAAGTACGGGACATTATTTGACACTGACGTCATAAAAACAGAAATATAATATCCCAGATAACAATATCATGGGAACAGGTACTAAAAGAACAGCACTTGGACCGAACGCGTCTAAGAAATATCGCTCTAGAGCAGTATGTCCTGCTAACGTCATCCACGGTAAAGAACCGGAAATGATGAAAGCCCGAACTTTGGCATGTGTTGATTCGTTGTGCATCGTTTGAACGAGCGAATGAGAAATGCAAAGAATGCAAAAATTCAGAAAAAACATAATTGAAATATTTGACATAAAAGTAAACGAATACATTTGCATATGAATAGATAATGCGTATGAACATAACGAAATACAAACTGCAAATGTTCCAACGAGAAAAGTAATATTTGGCCGCTGCAGGAAGTCCAGTACAAATCCACGTAGCAGTGGCCCCAGAGTGCCTATGACACTTGACGTACAGTACATTACACCAATATCGGCATCATTATATGTAACGAATCTAGCCAAAATAATGGAAGATTGCAACCATGAAACAATTGGCCTTGCTGAAAGAATCATCACAAACATGAATAACAAAAGTACAAATTGAAATCTGGTAAATAGGAGAAAAGTTTTCTTAATTTCAGCAACAGGTCTCCACGGGTTTTCCGCTTGTGGGGGCGCAGGATGATCGCGCGATCTCGGTGGGTAATCCACCGCGTGCATATAAGATATTACGTACTCGACAATTGCTATAATAGTAAGAACGAGAAAGAAATTTTGAGACGTAATTTTAAATTTTTCTAACATCGCATCGTCAGTAACTTGTTTTATAGTGAGCGTACTATTTGTTTCTTCTGTTGTCTGAGTAGCTATGATATTCGAAAGAATCGGTGAAAGTCGCATTACAATCCACGTAACTGCTAAAACTCTACCATGTTCCTGCTTTGGAAACCAGTTCGATGGAACCAGTTGACAAATCGTTCCCGCTATAGTTGCACAAAACCCGTTCATTACTTGTCCCATTAACACTATTACTACATTATTTCTCGATGACACTCCAATTGTTATCAATGCTTCAGCTGACGCCAACGTGCTTGTCAAAATAAGAGATAAAATTCGAAAATTCAGCTTCGTAGCAAAAATTGATAAAACAACTGCTGAACAGCCTCTCGTGACTCTAAGACTTGTTGTTAGCAAGTCCGTGACGGCAGGTGCAGTTCTAAAATATTCAGTCACAATATCATTGATAAATCCCCATTATGCAGAGTTGAAAGTGTCCAATACCAAAATGAAACATAATAATGTCAGAATTAACCATCTCTTTTTTGTAAGAAGATATGGTGTGTCGGTCAAGAGAGTTTCATCTTCTGCTTGCAAATATTTCTTTTTCATGTTTATAATATTGTCTATTTATATTTATCCTGAACACGAAAGTAACACATATGCTTTTAACATAGAATAGTCATTCATTCATGCCCAAAAAAGGTTAAGATTGACGCAGAGCCGGCATGTGTCATAATTCGAACACTTTGTTGAGACCAACACTCAGTTGTTGTGAATCTCCATGGCATAAGCAGTTTATCTCTTAGTTACCTAGTACATTCTATTGGTTTACAATTTTTCCAATAAGATTTGGGTGATGCTGAAGCAAAGTTAGAGCGGACACAGGAATTTTACCGGTACTTAATAACACAAACCTTAACATCTTCATTCGGTTATCAAATCGATTCAAAGTACGAGAACGCAAAATTGTGACATTGGAACCATATTTATGCCACGCAGTTTAAATTTATACTAATTGGCTTAATACTATACCTTCTACCAATTTTATTATTGTTACAATGCTGAATGTGACCACTATAAAAACACACAATTCCTAGCCGATCTCCCATTACTTTTCGATGAGTGGAATGGTTTTGTCGGATTATATATATGTAGAATTGTAGTTGAGATTTGCCACCTACAACTATCGGTATATAAATCTAACTTTCCCATAATGAAAAATCTCGTATTTTACATTTATCGCAATATAAATAATTGTGTATACAACAAACAAATCCAATATGTTCATACATTGTCAGATATTCTAGTAAATATACGTCTTTGCAATATGAAAAACTTCTTCTACTGGATGTTTTTGTATCTATTTCTATATCTGGCACTGTGTGGTTCTCTAGTTTGCGCAATTCAACTCTACTGCTTACAGCCAACTTTGTTGTGCCGCAATACAGTTGACCTAAAACTGTAGGAAATAAAGGACACGAAATGGTCATTAAAGAAAAAGGCGGAAATAAAACATATCAATTGGTATCGATAGGTATGTATATACTATAGTGACGGGTGCGTTAGCTTTATATCGTGTTTGCTATTGTCACAGATTGAAAGATGTAATCCTGTGGTTGTAGATGAATCAGAAGACTTAGATTCCGGATTTGTCGTTTATGAAATAATCGTCAAATCCACCACGCTTTGGGGAGATAGGGCAATTTACTAAATTTAATGGATTTAATATCAAGTTTCATTGCATCAGTGTTTGTGCTACCACGCGTTTCGCCAGATTACTGACATGATTACAGATCGCAAGGATGGGCAAAATAGAAGATTTTCATCGAATCGAATAATTAGAATGTTTTTAACGAATTGTCAAATATCGGATATTTTCAATAAACACACAACGGGCATACAGAATCGGTAATATCGGTATCGGCAATATCGGCCATTTTTTCGGTATCGGCCATGTATCGGTATCGGTGAGATTAAGGCCGATATTTCCGATATATTTACCTTTTTGATATGGTCCAGAATGTTTTAAAAGATAAGTTGGAATACTACTTTTTAATTTATTTTTTGTCTGGAGAGATCGTGAGCTATGAGCCATACATGTCCCCCACCCCCGCGAGAGAATAGGATTCACGTGTTTTTAGCTATTTATCAGCCAAATTAGCTCAACTAATTTGGCTATTTTCGCTGTCAAATTTTTATATTGACATTTTTAATATTACATAGTAATTATGAAAAATATATCAACACGGCACATAACAAAAAGCAATTGGACGCCCATTTTTTAATCATACAGTGGAATTGGGGTCCTTATTAACGGCACATGGACTTTTGGCACGGGTATAAATTCTGACTGTTTGTCGTCAAGTACGAGTGTCATATAGTCCGTAGACATCGATAAACTAAATTCCGACACAATTATCCCTCTACGCAGGTATTAACTTTGTTTAACTACACAATTTCTTTATAGATATATTGCCATGACCGCCTAGCCCTGGACTGTCACAAAATATATGATAGCAATTGTATAATAATATAAAATAGTAAAAAAACGTTCTCGACGGTTATAGGTAGGCCTTCTTTTGGTCGGTGCTGATTGATATTCTTTCATGTTGGCTTTGACTTACTTATTGCGTCGACGATTACGATTAGCCACGAAATAAAATATTTGAAAAATGCTTTCAATTTGAACGTCGGACGTCGGCTCTAGAATGTGTGGGTGATATTCGATATTCTTTTTAACACGAATAACGATTTTTGAAGGTCGCGATATTAACATTAAATTCATATTGGACATCCCGGCTTATGAGTTTCAATTGAACACCGAGATTACTAGCGTTACTGTACAATGTATCTTAATCAGTTAAAGCATATGGATACCAAACATTAATTTCATATTATGCGACATATATATCTTTTTTTCGATCTGAAATATTGTGTACTATGAACAACGCTCAAAGACCATTGTTTTAACCCATCTGCCCTACACAGCACACCTAATTAAGTAATATTTACATAGTATCGGTATCGTAATATCGGTAATATCGGCCTTTTTGTAGTATCGGCGTTTTTAGCTGGTATCAGATCGGTATCGGTATCGGCGACAAAAGTGGTATCGGGACATCTCTAATTTCCGCCCGTCCTTTCTTTTTTTTACAAAGACTACTTCTTACGCAACGTTTGGTTTTATATTCCTGGGAAGGGTGTCTCCAAAATGTCGTGTCCCACTCTTATACCACGTGTTTCACTTCTCCGGGACACGTGGTACAGGTTGGGCAAGTGGAACGCGTGGTACACGTGGGTCAAGAGGGGACAAGTGGAACACGTGGCACACGACATTTCGGAGACACCGTTCCTGGGAGAACTATGCGTTCATATAGGCGACATATGTTAAAGACGGCTATTAAAGAGTGAATTCGGGATTTTATTCTGATTTTTATCTTTTACGCCGGGTTTGATCTTTCACCCCACCGATTGTAAATTAACTGTCCCAATTTTAAGCTAACAATATTAACATTTCTGAAGTCGAAATGCGGATATTTATAAAGACGATAGTTGACTTTCTTATGATTTTACTTTCCTATTGTGTCTGTTTTATTTTCGTATTAAATAGTGAATAGAAACCCTGCAAAGTCATTGTGTGAATCCTGAATGTTATTTTGAGTTTAAATAATAGTCAGATCATAATTTCTTGGTCAAATTTGGAAAAATTTCAGCACAATAATTTGTTACCTTGTTTGACATTTTTAATTTTACGAAACGCTGTTGGCACGCATTATGCAAAACTTAGAAATGAAGCAATACCCAAATACCTGAAATACGACTCCTCAAATTTGTCGTTTCTGTTTGTTAGCAAGAGCCGTGGGGTAATTCTTGTGGAATTCAAGGGACTGGAAATTGGAATCACTTGAAATAAATTCAAAAATGAAATCTCTTCGCAGCACACCAAAATCTTTTTGCGGCACACTAATGTGAAGCGACACCCTGGTTGGGAACCACTGGTCTAGATGTATATCAAGAAAGGAAATAAAAGAGCAAGAAGTAGCGACTGAAGGAGATGGCGGAAATAAGGCATTACAGACGACTTCAAATAGTGTTTACTGTAGCAATAAGTGCATCATCCTTATATTGCGTTTCATATCAACATCGAAGAAAAAGAGATATAGTCGTGAGATTATAGGAACAGTTCGAACATAAAACAGGCAACATATTGTCGTTTCGAAGCCATGATTTGAATTATGCCATATTCTGCATAAATCAATTCGAAACTCAAAATTTTCGCCATATTCATAAATTTATACTAGGTATATACTATACTAGGTATATTGACATACCAAATGTTTCATCAAATGAATACAGCCATCAGATATATCATGAATGTACCCAATTTAAAAATAAAAAACGGAATGCTTAACTGCTTGAAACTTTTCCCTCCGGGAACAGAAATATCAATTGAAAGGTGATTCATTGATGAATTTCTAGATTCTCTGATTAAGACTCGACAATGGTTGCTCGTTTCGTAAGCGATTTATTTACAAACACAATATGATTATTCCAACAGTAAAATTACAAATTAAATTAACAGAGATACTGAACAAGTGTCCAACAAGTGCGACATAGTTTTTATCTCACTTGTAGTAGGTGGTCGGAGTCCTGATCCGACAAAATAGCATTGAATAAAGGTCAACATAACAGTCTATAAACATCAAAATATATATACCGTACACACAATATAAACACGGACACGATATGGTCCGTGACAAATGTAGAACGGTGCATACCCAGGCTTGCCCATGGGACATATTTTTCTGTCCCATTCCCGTCCCATCTCATAGCAATTATGCCAATCCCATCCCATTAAATTCCCATTGGGATAAAATTCAATAAAACTTGCTAGATTTAGGTTCAGTGTCTACTAAATAGGACTACATGTAAGAATAGACATGCAAAACAACAAAATTTACGGACTTTGTTATCTTTATATTCATAAGTATTATACATGTGTCTGTCCATCAGCTCCTTCACAAAGTATATTGTTAATGCTGAATATATTTTGCTCTTTATAACCAACAAGAGAGCTATGCTCAAATATATGGACACGAAATCCACAACGAAATGTTTACCATCTCATTCCCAAGGACAAGCCTGGGCATACCATTTATTATCTGATTGATTGAACCTAAAGCTCTCAGACCCACCCCGGTCCTTTCATTACATACCGGAATGACGTTGGCCTAAGTTTGGGAACATCTGCATTGATTAAATTTTACGTGTATAAAAGTATGTATGTATAAACGAAAAGTACGGGACATTATTTGACACTGACGTCATAAGAACAGAAATATAATATCCCAGATAACAATATCATGGGAACAGGTACTAAAAGAACAGCACTTGGACCGAACGCGTCTAAGAAATATCGCTCTAGAGCAGTATGTCCTGCTAACGTCATCCACGGTAAAGAACCGGAAATGATGAAAGCCCGAACTTTGGTATGTGTTGATTCGTTGTGCATCGTTTGAACGAGCGAATGAGAAATGCAAAGAATGCAAAAATTCAGAAAAAACATAAGTGAAATATTTGATATAAAAGTAAACGAATACATTTGCATATGAATAGATAATGCGTATGAACATAACGAAAAACAAACTGCAAATGTTCCAACGAGAAAAGTAATATTTGGCCGCTGCAAGAAGTCCAGTACAAATCCACCTAGCAGTGGCCCCAAAGTGCCTATGACACTTGACGTACAGTACATTACACCAATATCGGCATCATTATATGTAACGAATCTAGCCAAAATAATGGAAGATTGCAACCATGAAACAATTGGCCTTGCTGAAAGAATCATCACAAACATGAATAACAAAAGTACAAATTGAAATCTGGTAAATAGGAGAAAAGTTTTCTTAATTTCAGCAACAGGTCTCCACGGGTTTTCCGCTTGTGGGGGCGCAGGATGATCGCGCGATCTCGGTGGGTAATCCTCCGCGTGCATATAAGATATTACGTACTCGACAATTGCTATAATAGTAAGAACGAGAAAGAAATTTTGGGACGTAATTTTAAATTTTTCTAACATCGTATCGTCAGTAACTTGTTTTATAGTGAGCGTACTATTTGTTTCTTCTGTTGTCTGAGTAGCTATGATATTCGAAAGAATCGGTGAAAGTCGCATTACAATCCACGTAACTGCTAAAACTCTACCATGTTCCTGCTTTGGAAACCAGTTCGATGGAACCAGTTGACAAATCGTTCCCGCTATAGTTGCACAAAACCCGTTCATTACTTGTCCCATTAACACTATTACTACATTATTTCTCGATGACACTCCAATTGTTATCAATGCTTCAGCTGACGCCAACGTGCTTGTCAAAATAAGAGATAAAATTCGAAAATTCAGCTTCGTAGCAAAAATTGATAAAACAACTGCTGAACAGCCTCTCGTGACTCTAAGACTTGTTGTTAGCAAGTCCGTGACGGCAGGTGCAGTTCTAAAATATTCAGTCACAATATCATTGATAAATCCCCAATATGCAGAGTTGAAAGTGTCCAATACCAAAATGAAGCTTAATAATGTCAGAATTAACCATCTCTTTTTTGTAAGAAGATATGGTGTGTCGGTCAAGAGAGTTTTTTCTTCTGTTTGGAAATATTTCCTTTTCATGTTTATTATATTGTCTATTCATAATGAACACAAATACATATATAAATATGTTTTCAAACGTAGAATCGTCATTCACTAATGTCAAAAAAGGTAGTAGCCTAAATTTATATGATTGACGCAAAGCGGACATTGTTCTGTCATTCGGACACTTGGTTGTGACTACCATGCTGTTGTTGTGAATATGCATGGTAGACGCATTTTTGTCTCTTAGTACGTTCTATTCTATATTATGATGTAAGTCAGCGGTAAATAAAACTCAATTTTGTGATCGTTAAAGTGTAATTTACGCTTTTTAAACTTTGTAAGCATGTCGACCTGAAGAATAATGGCAATGTTACGCTTCCTCGTCCCTGCCTGATACCTGATATCCTTTGTAATATATACTGTACAAAAAGATCACTCACGTTTGCGAAAACTCGGCTCCGCTGATAAGAAACCTTGGAGAAGTATAAAATTGTGGCATTGGAGCCATATTTATATCACAAAAATTAGAATATACAATTTTCGGCTAAAAAAATTCTCTTACTGGCTTCTACCATATATTTATATCTCGCATGTCAAGCCCGACACTGTATATTTTTACAGTTACAGTTACTTTAAAAAGAAATATTGGAACGCGAATTTATGGTCCAACCCCTTAATCCTATCCAAATCTATTTCATCCAATTCTAATCCAAATCCAAAGCTATTTAGTGCGGTACTTGTCAACACTCAGACTTTTTCCCATCAAAATAGGCATAAAATCCTAATCCGACAGTTTATGTTTGAAAAGGCGCTTACGTGGATAAAAGTCCTAAATGTTTTTTGCTCTCGAGCTGCTTTCAATCTTTCACCGTTTTGCCCGGTGTATTTATTACCGAAGGCTAAGTGATAGTCGCATTCTCTTCTCCTGTCGTTCTCGCTAATTTTGTGTGCTGCCCAGCAAGATGTCTGAAAATTGCACACCCCTGCCCTAAACGGTTTTTGAACTCAACTGTACCTTGACAGTAAGTTCAGAAAAGGAAATAAAGGGCACGAAATCCTATTTTTTGATAAAAATCAATAGCGGAAACTAAACATTTTCATGAGATTTCGAAATGGGTGTATATATAAACATATCATAGTAATGATAGCGTCAGCTTTTTATTATGTGCCATATTAACCTAAAAAGCCAAATGAGACATTTACAGGACTTTCTGAAACCAGGAATTTGAACACAAAAGGGGCACTATATCTTTGGGAAGCGCTGATTTGACTTATTCTACATAACGTAACTCGAAAACTTTTTCATTCCCGTATTATAATTTGGGTCTAGTGAAGAACCCATCGCAATCATCTTCTCTGGTCGGTATGTTATTGTTTTTCAATAGACCTTAGGTAGTTATTCAAAACCCATCCTACGCGCAAAAATTAAAGTGGCGTAAACCGAACAATTTTAACATTGGCTCTTATGGGGAATGTGATTACCAGGGCAGAAATTCGCACTTTTTGTGATTTTCTAGTTATCTTTCGTTGTAAACGTGGGCAGTTTTATATATAGAGTGATTTTCAGATATTTTTCCATATTTTTTATCCAATAAACAGGGTCAAGTTTTTTGATAATCGTACATTAAAATTTTGATGGGCGTGGTGTTGCCACTGACGTCACTCCATCTACTAGACTAGACCATGACATTCTGCCAATCTGTGATATATGCGCGCTAACTGCAGCGCTGATGTCGCCTTGGGTACCGGTACCGTTACTGGAAGCGTTCGACATTGAAAGTCTTTTATCTATTCCATTTCACTCGCGTTTGTTTACTGGTTTTACGCACATATACCTGTACAGTTAGCAACCATCTACTGAAGGCATACTGACGTGTTATTTCTTTTAAACTACCAGTACCAATCAATCAATCATTTATTCGCTATACTCTTTGTAGTTAGGCGCGCGCCCTTCTGAGTGGTCATAAGCTGAAGCCAGGCCATCTTTCGTAGCGATAGCTTTTCGCTGCCTCGCATCACCTCATGTAAAAACAATGTTTCATATTTAACGCCCCACCTTTTCTGCAACATTTTTCGCAGATGGTCCCATAAATGGAAACCTTTGCTGGCATATAGGCACTCCTCATGTTTACAGTGAGTTTATAACGCTCGTTGTATTTTTTCTTTAAATGCCAGTGGTTTCCTGTCTGGAGGAGTCACGTACGTAGCCCAAATTCCTGTCTCGTCTTCTCCGGCTTCCATTTCTAGTCAGTAGGCACGAGACAAACCATCCGAGGTAAAAACTTCTTTAGTTGACTGGTGTATTACTTTAACTATTTGAAATCCTAACAAGTTATTTAGCCATCGTTGTATTAACATCCTCGGGCTTGGGTTTTTCCTTCGTTCTTTTTAATAATCCAAAAACTCCCGTATTGTCTGTAATGATTGTGAAAAGAATCGCGTATAGCAGGGATGACGAACCTTTTCTATGAATGGATCAAAATTATATTTTTATCGCGGAACAGAAGAGAGTGAGTGGGTCACAGATATTCGATCGATGTTTGTATCTATATGAAACAAATCGTATAAGTTTTTGTTGGTGTTGGCGTAGTTTTGGGCTTTACTTATGCAGCACTTCTATCAGGGACTTGATTCAGGCACTCGATTTTATGAAATTAGAGTACGAAAACACGCATATGAATTACCAAAAACGTTTGGGATGATGCGGCAAATTATTTTACGGTTTCAAAGAGTTTGGAAGGAATTCCACTCTGATAGTGTTCTATTTTTTTTTTATCAGCTTTCAACCACATTAGGGCACTTTTAGACTCCCCCCGTGTTATTTTAGGTTTCTAGGCTTTTATTTTAAGTCTGAAAGATTTTGTTCTCTTATTTAACGAAATCGTAGGCGAGAAACTAATAAAATACAAAGTAGCATCTAGTTCTCGCATAACTAGGCTTATCATACGTCCCGCTTTAGAAGGGACAGTCCCGCTTTTTAGCGTTTTTCCCCGCCGTCCCGACAAGTCAGCCAAAAGTCCCGCTTTGGCGTTCTGTCATCCACCATAATACACAAACATTACCAATTAACATGTTTTCGTTACTGTTGTTGCTGTGCAGCCCAGTGCTAGCCCACTTGCTGGAGGTAAATGCGTTATTTTGTTTGTTTCGTTGTTTTCCGTAACGTATCACATGTAAAATCAATACTAATTGGTCCTGTTCTGACGTTTACGTGAATGTAACATTGAACAAGGTCTTTTTGACGAAGGCGTTATCTACAAAAAAGCATGTTGGGCGAATAAGAAAATTCTCAATGGTTGAAAACGGCAGGCTATCTTTCTTCCTTTTGCTGTACATAAAAAAATTTAAATTCGAATTATATATTTGTATCATTAACGTCAATTCTTTTCTATTTTTCTAACTGAACCCAATATTTGGACAGAGAATATGCGCATGAACTCTCCATAGCAATAGGGTCAATGAAGACAGTCGGGATGGCTATAAATGTAGGCCTATGTAGTTAAATCGGAAAATGTAAAGCCACAAAATCACAGCTAAGTGGTCGTTGTCTTTGGAGGCGTCCCGCTTTGGAGTCACAAAAATATGGTAACCCTACGCATAACCCCTCAAACAGTCTGCCGATGAACTTCCGAAAGAGACTAGACGTAGCGACGAATGAACATATCGGTTGAATTGTTATGTCATGAACGATGTCAGTGCCAATAGCTGAATAACGGTTCACAGCGGTGCAGACCAAGATTAGGGGTTTTGAAAATTACCATACCTGCTCGAAAAAGTACCAATTTGAATATGAATTTATGGCCGGTTTTATCAATTTTTATAACTGATATGTTAGCATTTTTTTAAAATGTTATTCGTGCCTTGGCGGGTCACTAATAAAACGCGATGGGTCACTTTGTGACCCGCGGGTCAGTGGTTTGCCATCCCTGGCGTATAGGATAGAACGCCACTTGTCCACCGACTCCTTTAGGACTTTAAGAGCTTTTGTACATGATTCGTATGCCCTAGCTGTGGGGGTGTTCCATTTCTGACTATAGTACGCTATGGGATAAACGTGTTTGAATCTTGGATTCTCCCCCTTATTAGTTTGAAACATGACAGCGCCAAACCGGTTCTCTGGAGCACCGTTTCGACATACAAAAAAAAGTATTTGGTCTATATGATATAATATTTTCGTATAATTTAGTTGACGCCGTGCGATTTTGTAGTCTTCAAGTAATTGTTTAGTCCCTATTACTGGCGTGACTCGGCCTTTTGTGGCGGATACGTTTCCTGTTAGGGCGCCAAACTTTGCTAGTTTTAGGCTCAAGTCCGGAATATGATCTGTTGTATACCTCAGAGAACCAATCCATCCTCTAAGTTCGTATATATTTCGTGGCGGTGTTAGTTCCTTCGACGCCCTCAGTCTTTCCGGTTGAACCTCTATTTCTTTTACATGCAAGATCACGTTTAACAGGTTGATTCGCTTTTTTTTCAATAAAACACTTATTGATGCTTAAAGGTCAATTTCATTTTTGCCAATTGTTCGAAGGTCATTTTAAGCAATGTTAGGTGGTCCTCAACTGTTTTAGTGCTCAGGAAGATGTCGTCTATGTATGCTTCTTTTGGCGACGCCTCTGCCTCTTCCAATCGGTAATTGTTGGTCATGTGTTCTCGATACGTCGCTATTATGGGTTTTACCACACTCTTGCATGTTAGCCGACCATAATGCAACGGCAGTTTTGAGTCCAATATGCATTTCGCGCCAACGTATGTGTACTCCTTTCACTGCTATTCTAAGAAAGATTTTAGACTCTTCGGTCACATCACTATGCAAATATGTGTTCTCGATACGTCGCTATTATGGGTTTTACCACACTCTTGCATGTTAGCCGACCATAATGCAACGGCAGTTTTGAGTCCAATATGCATTTCGCGCCAACGTATGTGTACTCCTTTCACTGCTATTCTAAGAAAGATTTTAGACTCTTCGGTCACATCACTATGCAAATAAGCTTTTTTGAGATCGAGAAGCGGGAGTACTCCTCTCCTCTGGGACATTTGTTTTACCTCACGTATTACAGAAGACGGTATCTCGATTGGCTTTATTGCAGCATTTAATGGTTGAAAGGTTTGTACAACCCACCAAGATTGCTGCCAGTCCACTTCAGCCTTTTTGCCGTTCATTCATCTTTTGAGGAATCACGAATATTGCCAATTTTCAATCCGCGAATCCCGTCTCTATTACTCCGAGGTTTAGGAAGTTCTTCACGACTTCTTCAAGTGTTTCTGATTGGCCTTTTCCTCTCAGGTTGTACGGTCCTAAGACAAAGGGTTTTACCGTCGATTCCTTTAACTCTATGTGGCAAGGATACTTTAGCTTTTGCGGTGCTGATAGATGACCCTTTAAATCTTCTAATTCTTCGGCGTAGGGCCTGTATACTTCTTTCCATATTTCCTCCGTACTTAAGGTGTTCTCGGACGTGTTTGATTTGGGTGGGGTATATACCTCTTTTGCGAGTGCTACTGCTTCGTCGCTAAGTCTCTATAACTCTTCACTACTTCCATCGAAGTACCTTCTTGTAACACATAAACCTCTATGGGTCCGTACATTGTCGCTTTTAAGCCATCAATTGGTCTATATGTGACGGATGATTTACTTGCATCCTGTGCGTGATCCCGAAATTTCAAGACTTGGCCCTCTCTATTTAGGGCTGGGACTCTATCCTTCAGATTTGGTCTCCCTTTTGTGTGCTTGGATGTCTGGCCTATTTCCATCGGCTAATTTCAATTGTGACTCATTAATATAATGGGTCGGAACTGACCGGCCTTCGCCTATAGTAGCGATATTCGATCCTACACCTCCCACGGTTCCAAATGCTTCGGCTTTTTTGCGAGTAAAGACACATAAACACACAATGCGACAGCAAACCCAATATGCTTAACACTAAGATGAAAAATGTAGCCCAAGAAACAGGAATTGGAACAAAACCCCATTCCACTCGTTGTCTCTACGATCGTTTTGTTGTTATGTTGTTCTTGTTGTTCTTTGACACTTTTTGGACACCAAGTGGAAATATTAAAAAACGCTTTTCTCTTTGATCACTGGACCAATTGCTTTGAAATTTTTAGTGGTTAACGATAAAATTTTTCCCCAGGAGGCTATTACTTGTATCCATTTTAAATATTTCTGTTAGCTCTGTGAGATTTGTTTTTGTTTGCTATGACGTCATTAAACGTTCTGCGGACATCGGACGCCATTTTGTGTCCTACTGTAATGCTTCGCTTGATGTGAATATATTTGTAGACTGTGATCTGACGGTACGGTAAACCGTACTGTACTGCGAACAGACGTGTCCATATATTTGGACGTAGCTCTCTTGTTATTATTTGTCTCCGTCAACACGTTTTGAAGAAATCGCTTTTCTTTTCGAATACTGGACCAATTG
The DNA here is from genome assembly GCF_964204865.1 of Styela clava. Taxonomy (NCBI): domain Eukaryota; kingdom Metazoa; phylum Chordata; class Ascidiacea; order Stolidobranchia; family Styelidae; genus Styela; species Styela clava. The sequence goes on along the minus strand of NC_135257.1, from coordinate 7,893,126 downwards.
CTTTAAAATTTTCAGTGGCTTTTTTTTCGCTATGACGTCATCAAAAGTATGTGACTCTACGTGTCCATATATTTGAGCATAGCTCTCTTGTATTGGTAATTGCAACAAAAGCGGGTATTTTGAAATAGTACTTTCCATTATACGCGTATGTTTCAACAGTATTTCCATATATATGGGTCGCGACCCAAAGCTGGGTTCAACAAATACCTAAAAGGTATTGATTTTATGTCCTAGTAAATTTGGTGTTTCCGTAGTTTGTGCTCCAAGATGGCGCACAACCTGGACATAGTATTGTAACAGGTCAGGCTACAGACTGTGCGCCATTATGGTGCACAGATTTGACGAAAAACATCAATACAAATATCAAGCCGTAAAAAAATTGCTCAAGGCTGCAAACTCCACACCCATGTAGAAATGATGGGCAATGACCCCAAGATGAATAATGACACATAAAAAAAAAACTTTATGTCTGAAAACAAGGTTGGGCCCAAGCCGTAAAAAAATTGCTCAAGGCTGCAAACTCCACACCCATGTAGAAATGATGGGCAATGACCCCAAGATGAATAATGACACATAAAAAAAAAACTTTATGTCTGAAAACAAGGTTGGGCCCAAAAAGGCATCCTATCTGCCGGGTTATTAGAAACGACCCGTGTGCACAAGTTATTGTCTCATTCCAAGAGTGGTAAAGTGAATTTGCAACGGTAAAAGTGGCATCAGTATGCCCAATTTATTCAAACTCCATGCGAGCGACGAATCGGATTTGGAGAAAATAGTAAACTAGATACTGAAGTTTTAGAAGTCATGCGACATTTAGTGTTTGAGAATATTTATTTTTCTCTGTTTAGAATTAGATAATACATGGATCATTGGCAAAATATTTTGAGGAATTTTCAACATTTACAACTAAAAATTAGGCATGCCTTAGATCTGAATTGTATGATTTGAATAAACCTTAAATAAATGATAAAAATTTATCCGGTTCAATTACATAACCAAATTAAAAAGAACATACAAATTTTTGTGGCGACTTTATTAAAAATGCGCCCACAGAGCCGAGCTTATCGAAAGCGACGGAAGCTTTTGTATGCGTGTGTGCAATTATCTGCATATTCAGTAGGACACTCATTCGTTTTTGCCAATCAGTCGATCGCCAGCTATTTGGAAGATTTTAGTCGATCGCGGTAGAAAGCAGGCTGGCCACTCCTGCTATACAATATTCATGTCGTTTAGTAGTAGAAAATACAATCATATTTTTCTACAATATATTTATCCAATATGATGTTTGGAATATTCGGTCGAATTCAATAAAACACGTAAGACAGCCCGAGACAATAACACTGCTAAACTTTTTACATCTTGTTTTAAAACTTTTTTGCTTTAAAAATTTAATCTGCGCAGTATATAACATATAACTGTGGACCAAAGTGGTCTTTCAGTCTCAGTAGTAAAATTCTACGTTTTCAGAAATTCATTTGCCTGAATGACGCGTCTAAATAAATTTCTAAAAACATAGAATAACATCTTCTAAGTCAGGGGTCGGGAACCTTTTTGGTCAAGAGAGCCCTAAAATATACATATTTTCAATTGCATTTCCGTGCGAGCCATATAACATTTCTTCACTTAATCAGGCCTGAAACGTTTACTCAAAAGTCAACACATTCCATGTCAATATACATTTATTGTGACTTCTGATGCTGCATGTTGTCGCTGCGGGCCTTGAACGGTTGCTCACATGCAGCCCAAGTTGAAATCTACGATACTCATAACCCTTTTTCGTTTAGGCATCTCCGTAGTATTTTAAAACTCTATCGCTTTGTGATGTCACAATATATGTTCCAGAATCCCCATGTTTTGTCACAATATCTGTCTGGTAATTTTCTTGAATAACATAGACATGCGCTGAGCCCGCGTTGTCAAACATATTGGGAATATTTTGCCAAATTTGGCCATAAAATAGTTTGAAGTCTAGTAAAAATAGTAAGCTTAATCTTAGAATAATAGATTTTTCTGGGAGCCATATGCCGTCATCAAAAGAGCCATATATGGCTCGGGAGCCATGGGTTCCCGACCCCTGTTCTAAGTATTTGAAATTCGATTTGACAAAAACATTTGATTCGATTCTGAAATCGACATTATTCGAAAATACACAACCCTGGTCTGGACATGGCCTGTTCATTTGCAGCAGTCTTGATACGGAAAATGCAAGTTTATCCTACATAAAAAACTTTGCATATTTCGCGGACTCGCGAGAAAAACAAGCTTTTAGTCAGAACAAACTAATCGGGATTATTTTTATCATGAATACAATTGCTAGAAACAAAACTTGACTGTTGCCAATAGCACTGTGATTTGCAACTTAATTGTTGCCAAAATTCTCATTTAATAAGATTTATGAATAACAACAAGTTCGAAACTATATATGGTTTTTAGTCAACATTTCCGTACATGGCATGGCCAAAATCATGGTGAGAGGTGAGAGCAAATGCGAATGCATTACGCAAACATAATAGCCTCAACTTGAAACTCGCAGTTCTACTGAAATCGCTTTTCATCATTCCAGATTATTAAAATTTATATGACAAAGACAACTGAGCAAAAACTCTTATATCGTAAAGAACTCAACATTTTCTCCCATGTAGGTATAAAAAAAAACTCTTTGACACAAATAGCTATCACACTGACGAAAAACAATTCTAAAATACATTCTGCGTTTCACAACGAAAGAATATGCTAGTAATTTAATTGGAGAAATAATTCAGAAGACAAGTTACAGGATAACTTTCCGAATGACTTAGGACTTTATTTGAAACAAGAAAGAATTTTAAAGATAGACCAGTTCTATCATTTTATCACATGTTTGATCTGTCTGGCATGTTGTAAAAATAAAAATACAACATCCCAGATAGGAAAATCGTCGGTACAGGTACCAGTACGGAAGCGCTCGGGCCGGCAACATCCAGGATATACCGCTCAAGTGCAGTGTGGCCTGCTAGGGACATCCATGGCAGAGACCCGGAAATGATAAAAGCTCGAACTTTGATATCTGTCGATTCATTGTGCATTGTTTGAACAAGTGAATGGGAAACGCAAACCAGGCTAAAATCCAGAAAAAAGGAAAGTAAAACATTTGATATAAAAGCAAATAAATAAATTTCCATATAAATCGCTAGAGCATATAAACACAAGGAAAAACAAATAGAAAATGTTCCGATGAGAAATGTTATATTTGGCCGCTGTAGCTTATCGAGTATAGAACCAGCCAACATTAGTCCAAATGTGGCTAACACGGACGATGTGCAATACATTATACCAACGTCGGCATCATTATATTTTACGAATCTGGACAAAATAATAGAAGATTGCAACCACGCAACTACTGGCCTCGCTGAAAGAAGCATCACATACATCGACAACAAAAGTACGTATTGGGATCTCGTAAACAAAAGTAAAGTTTTCCGTAATTCCGCGAAAGGTCTCCAAGGTATAATAATTTTTGGGGTCGCAGGGTGATCACGCGACCTTGGTGGGTAATCCGCAGCATGTATATATGCTACTATGTATTCGACAACTGCTATAACTGTGAGTACGAAAAAAGAAATTTGGGTGGTAATTTCGAACTTTTTTAAAGTTGTACCCTGAATAACTCGTTTGGTAGTGTTCATATGGAGTGTTTCTCTCGTTGTCTGAGTTGCTATTATGTTTGACACGACAGGCGAAAGACGCCTTACTATCCACGTTACAGCTAAAACTCTACCACGTTCTTGCTTTGGAAACCAGTTCGATGGAACTAGTTGACAAATCGTTCCTGCTATTGTCGCGCAAAACCCATTCATTACTTGCCCCATAGCTACCATTGCTACATTATCTCTCGATGACACTCCTGTTGTAATTAATGCTTCAGCGGACGCCATTGTACCAGTCAAAATGAGAGCTAAGATCCGAAAATTCAGCTTCGTAGCAAAAAGTGATAAGACAACTGCCGCACAGCTTCTCGTTATTCTGATGCTTGTTGAAAGCAAGTCGGTGACGGCAGGTAAGATTCGAAAATATTTGGATACAATATCATTGATATATCCAAAATAACCACTGTTAAACGTGTCCAGTATTAATATGAACCCCAATAAAGCGAGAATTAACCATCTCTTTTTCGTAAGAAGATATGGTGTATTGGATAACAGAGTCTCCCGTTCCGTTGAGCTTTTTCTCATAATCTTCAGACTTTTTGACATATTTCGCCAAAATAAATAGCGTTACCTTCAAGTTTTGATGAATGATTAAATAAAAATAAATTCCGAATAGCAGTCACTGAAAAAAGAATAAAATTATGAGGTTGTCGATTGTACTCATATAATTGTTTTCTACATGGCGAGAAACGCCGAATCTCCACGCCAAACTGCCCTCTTTGGCCAAGGAGTTTTAGTTATTCCTTTCTATAGCTGGCGCTAACGAGTTTGTTTCCGGAGCATTTGAATAGTATAAGCCCTTCTGGTTACTAAAAATGACTTGAAAATAAAAATACCTCATGATTAGCGCACGGACGCCGAAATGTTTGATTGGTCTAGATCAGGGTTTCCCAGTGTTACAGTGGGCTACTGCACATGGAAATGGACAGAGCAAATGGTTCCCTTCCTTGTCTTAAAATTTCACCAGAAATACTTTGACTTTAGCTATGAACACACACACAGTTGGGTCTTTTTTTGTATACTCTTGTTCAGCATATTCTGCGCATCAAAAATAGTAAGCGAGGATCGAAATGAAAAAAATCATTCCTCAACAAAGTGTCATAGTTTTCACATTCGTTGAGTTGTTAAAAAAGTCTCACCTATTTCATACGAAGCTTATGTTCATGTTTATTAACATTTCCTCCGAAAGCCGTAATCGATTGGCAACTCAACTGGTGGCCGGTGATTTTATTTTTAAATGGCAAAACAAAGTGAATGTTGCTTAATATACTGGGTTGACGATCTAGCCCCTGCGTGTTGTGATTGATAAGTAATGTGAACTGTGAGAGTAGACTTGGTAGTTCTGTATTTGTAGTTGAAGCTGCAATAGGGGGAGAATAAGACTTCTTATGAAGATATTAAATTCAGGTCGTCAAATTATTAACATCAGGTGATAAAAATATTTTAAGGCAGATTGGAAGTTATGGGAAGAGTATCCTTGTTCTCAATCTAATGTACCCTTTGAAAAAATGTATCCCAGTTTGGGAAACCCTGGTATAGATAGAAAAATAGGACATCATTATGCTACTCGTGAAATAAAAGTCCGATGAACGAGAATCGCTATTGTGTCATACTTTTATCTTTGCGTATAAGAAATATTTTCCGCCAACCGTATATATAAACAAAACATCATACCAGGTCTGTACATCAGTTGAAAACTTCTCTCACCTGCCCAACTTATTTGATTACGATGAAACCTCGTCTAACGTATTTATCGCTGTTCGTGACCTCTGCACCTGTTTAACTCACCCAATAGTTCATGTTTTTAAATACGATTTCTGAAATAACTTTACCGGCATCACATATCGTATTATGAAACACAAATAGATATTCTTTCACTTGCAGACTACCTATTTCAATTTGCAACCAGCATACAATGGTATAGAGTTTTTTTAGCTTGGATAATTTAACTGCATAAAGTTGTATACTATAAGTTGATAATAGAACCTTTTTATGAACTGATTAATCTTGTCTTACATTGCTCGGCATCGGCAAAATTGTTATGAGACTATTTTCCCTTCAGCACAAGCTAAATGATTTATTATGATGTGATTGATTTATTATGTGCGATGACAGGGGAAGGAAATAAAGAGCTCGAAGTAGAGGAAAATGCCGGAAATAAAATATTTCAAGACGTATGGAAGGAAACCTAAACTTCTGTTTGAGTATATTTGTATCTGAAAGTTTCAAGAACCTAGGAAGTTTTGAACAAAAATTATGTTCTCTCTAGCCTTGAGTTCACCAATTGTTTGAGGATTGATATAATACACATTGTCCTTCGAAGACATGCACAGATAAAATAGTTCAAGTCCGATGAATAAAGTGCCACTGCTGACTACTGCTCAGCCTTTCGTGAAATCGGTCTCTCAGCCAATGGGGAGTGTTAGCTGATGTGTACGCGTCGTATCTTCGTGCTGAAACCCCTGGTCATCTCGAACAATCTTTCTACATCGTTCAAGTGATGTCCAGAACTTCCTCGGAACCACCACGTCACATTGCGTATTCACCGTTTGATCTCTTTCATTTTTATCTTTAAATCAGTACGGGCCGATTATTCCATGTTTGGAAATGTCTATAAACTGCTGTGTCCTTTGAATGTTTGTACTTTAAATGTTTTAATTGGACTAATCTAGTGCAATTATTGAAATATCTCCACGTGGATATTGTTTATTTTTTACACCTAGTAAAGCTGAGATGTAGTTTTGTAAAAATATTCATAGCAGTTCTACTTCTATATTATAGTTACTTCTATATCATCGTTATTGTTCTAATCTGATTTATTAAGTTTTATCGATTGCGATTGAATATATGCCTGATTGCTATATTAATAGAAGGAATAGCCTATTATTCAATAAAACCAACTTGCTCACGATTTCCGAACGATTTATCTGATTTCAAATTAACTTGATATACTATCGAAAACTGTCGTCGCTTAAACTCGTTATAGAACGGCGCTTCTGTGGCCTAATAAACACTCAATTCAGGTCTTTGCGTCATGTCATAAGTATTTGACGTCTCCGGAATATTCACTTCAAAATCGATACTATTCACGGTTCCGTACCGTACCCCTACATAATCTTGTCATAGCTCCAAAGTCCATTTTGATTTACTGCCATCATATCACAACAAACTACTTCAAATGTAATTCGTTTATTGAATTATAAATGCTGTCATATGGTTTATAACGTACAGGGCACTCCAATCTTCCATGAGTCCATGCAAGGTTGCTTGGCAATATATTTTGTCATTTCATCCACCTCTGCCCAATTATCAGCTCTGTGATATTGATGACAACGAGATCCGTCAGCAAGGGCCTAAGTATTGAAACAGTTTTTATTAGTTTATGTCATTGGATAATTACAGAATAAAAAACATATTGGTTGGCAAAATGTACCAATTTCAAATCTTGTATTTGACAAATTTTGGCAAATTTCTTAATATTCGGCATCAACTTTTTTCATCTGAATTTTTATTAAAAAATTGTCATCTGTTTATAAATAGCTCCGTTTGTGATAGATAATATTTCATATTATCCGAGGCGAAAAAAGGTATCACAATAGATAGCTAATTAAATGCTGACGGAAGAACCCAAAACGTATTATGTTTTTATTGACCATGTAGCGCCGGCAATGAGCATAGCAGTCTTGTTGAGTGGCATTGTCTGCCGTGGTCGTAGCTGTGAATAATAATGATTTTCTTAAGTCATTATTGTTCACGTTGGCCAACAATAATGCGTAAATAGCAAAAATAACTGGAAAAAACCTGCAACTCACCAAAATCTCTTTTGTGCAACTGTCCGCTTTCCCAACAAAGTATGAAATAAATGCAATCTCCTGGTCTTCGAAATGTTTCTGCATATCTTTTAGATCGCCCAGTAGATTTGAATTACCTTCGCATTCATCACATCTTAATATATATAGGAATATGGTCTGAAATTACGACTCTAAGAGTATAAAATTCCGACTACGTCTGGGAATTTCGACTTCATATAATTTATATGAAATATTATGGCCTGATAGCAGACATTTTTGATAACAACTTTCAAACAGACAATTAAATGAAACTGTGAGAACGTTTAATTTGTTGAAAATCTACTATCTGCGAATATCTTCACATGTACCGTTATTATTTATTGTATTCAATTTACAAAGCTGTGTAACAAATGTACTTGTGGGATTCCTTGCGAGATAACGCTAAATAATCGATAAATATCACACGTCACAAATGTACGTTGTTTCGTTACCCGTCTGTAATAAAAACAACAACCCTTTCTGTTCCTGGCTCATAATTTCTTGCTCCTCTTACTGTTGTGATCATCTCTTTTCTTGTGAAATCCAAAGCTTTAATAATGCAGGTCCCACCTCCTTTATATCTTAAACATGACGCGAAACGACTTATTTGTATGTCGATGAATGATATATGTGGTAACTAGTAAAAATTGAGAAATTTTTAAAAGCTTATGCAGACACACCACACGACCGGTTGGAAATGGAATGAGACTTGAGTGACATATAAACACCCGACGCTGGCAAGCGCTCAAACACGCAAATGGAGGAGTTTTCAACGATAATAACACAAATGGGACACCCTGATTTATCGTTATGATAAAAATGCAGTAAATATCCACTGAGAGTTGAGATTGCATATTTCGAGACACGACTGTCGCGAGAACAGCTAAATTGAAACGACTTACAATCAATTTCCGAACATTGTTGGACTTCAAATATTTATTTGCATCTGCATTTTTCGCAATTGGTTCAGAATAATAGAACCTGGTTACAACTGGTGGCCCGCCAGTCAGGCAGGATTTTTAGCTTCAACAACACTTAATTGAGCGGTTTATCTAATTCGGCATAACTTAATTCATGCTGCAAAAAATATTACAAATTTTACTAACTTTATTTTATCCATGGATTTAATTACTTCCGGTTTTTCGAAATAATCGTCAAAATTGAGATGAGGCTTCTGCTTGTGGGTGAAAGTCATCACAGCCACTCTGGTTTTGTTCTTTCCAATAGATATTTTGTCACATAATTCTATAACGAAGTAAATAAAAATTAAGGACTTTTGAATAAAGTGAGGGCATTTTGAAATCGCCGTTCTAAGAACTTCTATTACAATATGTATGCTTCTGTTTTAACTATCACCATTTACTTGATGCCATTGTTTTTGCCAACTTGATTTCTTTTTCTAGATTTTCTTCCCCTATACTTCCACTTGCATCGATCAGAAACAAAAGATCTCGCTTGTTCGTACTGAGAATATTCTGAATGTGAGATTATATTCATCATTTTGTTTTGATGGTGTTGGTTTAAGTTTTTTTCATATATATATAATATATATGTGCAAAATTAGTATATTGTCCCAACTAATTGCATCTTGGCTAGATAATTAAAGGTTGGTATTTCGCGAGGGAGATTTTGTATATCTTTCACTGCATAATCTAGCCAATATAATTATAACAATTCCTTATTCATTTTGGAATTTTTAAGTGAAACAGAAAATAGTCTTTATATTGAACACCTTTAACACATTATATCTGTTTCTAGTAAAGGATGAATCACAATTGATGAATGACATGTTTAGCTTAAGATTATGACGAAAAATAACCGTCGGTAATAAGATGCACAAAACCTACAACTTTTACTTTCATTCAGAATAAACGTAAGTTATTCGCTTAAAAATGGAGTCTTTTTTACAGCAATGTACTTAAACGCAAATACACCCGCCAAACGAGTTATACACAACCGACACTTACTCGTTTTCTTCTTCTTGTAATAACTGGAGCAGGTTCTTCTACCGTTTCGGTGGAGCCATCCTCTCTTTTTCGTGTTCTTTCAACGGTTTCACATTTTCCAGCAATTCTCAAACCACCGTTTTCATCATAAAAACGTTCGGCGCAAGGATTATATTTGTGAAGCTGATTAGAATCCTTTCGACACAAATTAATTTATGTAGAGGGTTTCAGTATGCTAGTTTAGAAATGCAAATTTATAAACCGACAATGTTTGCTTTATATTTATATAAGATAACGGCAAAGTTATCTTTACCTAAGTTCTATGACGCCCCCTATAAAAAACGATCCCTATTTACATTTCGTGTCCAAAAATGAAAGCGACTACTGAAACTGAAGTATGAGTTGTGTAATTCATTTAGTGGAAAATGGAGACGCCAGTAAATGGAAGTATAAGCAAGTTAATCATCCAAGTCTAAAAAAATGGAAAACGTCTAAACAAGTTCTGTAAAGACATGAGTCAAGATAAATGAAAATTTTGCTAAAAATGGTAACTCTTATAGTTGACAGCCATTATGGTAGCTAGCCGATCGCAATTAAAGTGTTTTTCGAACATTTGTCAAATAAGAATGTCCGCGAAATTAGCATATTTCTTCTTGAAGGAAGACACATTCAGTGTTAATTAATTTCATTATATTTATCGTTCATTATGTGTAAAATTTCAACGCATTTTGATAAAATGAATCAATTAAAATGATACCAATCATTCTACTCACTGTCGACGACCATGAACTCCACATAAATCCACCTTTACCAGAGTCCGTGGTTCCAGCCTGATATTTAGAGATATTTGAAATAGTTTATCTTCACAATATTTTAACTTCAAAACTGCCTTAGTACAAAAATTCATAAAATGAGCATTATATGAGCTGATTTTCTGTACCATCGACTTTCATTCGTTCCAATTTATTGCGACTTGAGCGAAATGGTAGAGTTAGGTAAACGACTGTATTCACATAACATGTTGCAGCTGATCTTGGTAAGTCATAATGCCCCAATTAAAGCTATATGATCTCATATATGTAGAAACAACAATACTTGCTTCTGGGATTTTTCGTAAATTAATACTATGATACATATAAAAATTATTACTACAAATAGCATGTGTCACCACCAACCTCTGTTCCAGTATTAACGGTTCGATACAGACTTTCAGCAATGAAATCTGTCATCGTGCAAGCTAAAAAAATGAAAAATGTTATACTATATAAATGCGACTAATCATCAATATTTTTAAATAATATCAATATTGAAAATGCTTAAACTCACGTTTAACTCGGAATGTTCGACCGCGACAATCGTTTCCTCCGTTCTTAGCTTCAAACTTTATTCTAGTCTGGAAAATCTGAAAGACACGTTTTCCCGTTTTTTCACACGTTGTTCCTTGCCAGGGACCCCATTTGCAATCTAAAATTCAAATCAAAAATTTACCGTACGTAATATCAATGGAAGTTTGCTTTTAAGAATTTGTCATTAACAATAGACAGACTAAAATCTTAGTTAATGAAGTACGTTTCAATATTAGTATAGAAAAGACATTGGATACAAATCCAAAATTGAAAACGCAAGACAATGGTTAGAAAACGATATCAAGTAAGTAGTATAAGTGTAAGTAATAAGTATTTTTTTTAACTTGAATGCTTATCGACAAAGCAGTTAGTATACTAAAAAACTATTCAGAGATAATCTTACCTCGCGTCTTATTGGCATCTTCTGCAGACGGCCAGTAGAAAACACTCGCTACACTCAAATCTGTCAATAGTAATACCGCTATTGTAATCCAAACAGGCAATCTATTCATATTTCTACTTACGAAGAAACTAAATTTATGAAATTAATATGTCGTAGTGAAATGTATAGTTTTCAAATACTACTCAATACCAAATATAAATGAGCTCAATTTTAGAGTTAATAACATTTAAGCGTTTTTTAGTCATAGTTATTCTAATCAGAAGTTATCCTGGGCCTTATATGAGGGAGTGAGAATTTCATGGTGATAAAATTTGATTAGCTTAATTTATGTTCTATCTCGTTCGGACCGCTGATTTGGTCTCGCTTCTTTGAAAGGTATAGCATCATTTTTGCACGGTTTTTGATTCGTGCGTAAATTCAAATACAAAATGTCACGAACAAAATAGGCGAAAATTAACAAAAAAAAATTAAAATCAATAAAAAATCGAATACGCAACATAATAGCGCAGCTTAAAAATGTCAGAAATACATCAAACTATCGATCTCACTGACACTGCCCAAATCAAATAAAACTTTTTATTTTAGATTCTTTTTACTACTATGTTCATCGAACTTAACTAATAAGAGCTTTTACATCTCTAAAAGGACTTTATTACATCATTTGGCTCATACTGCTAATACCTAAATAATAGACAAACCTTGGACAGCGAGAGCAAGAATATCAGATGGCTTCAGCAAATAATTAGGTAGTTCATAAACTTTAGATATATATTAGTAATAAGCGAATAACACACTATCAATAAATAATCTGGGGAATTCGCTGTATCAATAAATCTAAAAAATGTAAAAAACAAAATGAATACGATCATGTACGCGAAATTTGCCTACAGCAACAAAATTTCGTGAATCATCGAACTGTGTTGTTTAAATTAGGTTAAGGTCGAAACCAGCCCATTTGAAAAATAGAGACTTGGTTTCACAGTAAATGAGCCCGAATGTTTGTTACATCGATGACTAATAATCAAAACAAATTGGATCACTTTACAGGGATGCTTATTTCGAAAGCGGATGGATGGCCATGTTTGTTGAATCTTGAAGTATATTGTGTTTGGGGCAATTTTATGTAGGATATTTTACTCAAATTTGCATTCAAAATAATAAAACTTTGATTTTACCCTTCTTAATTTAAAAATTTTTGCGACTCAATATTTATAAATCTTAATTAGAATATGGCAATCATTCTCCATTGACTCAACAATTCTTCATTTTTTCCAAATGATGTCGCTAGATTGTTATTAAATAGAAACTAAGCTTATTTCAAATTAAATTATCTGTGCGTTGTTGCTGGCGACTTTAGTACCATAATTTCGGTACAACTAAATTTATTTTGACATGAACGTTCGTTTAAGCATGCAAAACTTATATGAAAGATATATTATTCGTAGCAGTCAGATAACTGAGGACATACATTGCGTAAAAACCTTTTCTCGTGAGAAGTATAACTCAACACTAAATTTTTTACAATTCTCAATTCGCAATTAAGTTTGTTCATGATGCAGTAGGTAGCATTATATATGCTATTTTACTTTTTTTATTTATTCCTCAACTGACATTTTTAGTAGTAGTACATTCGGGAACTCTCTGTGTGTACGTGCATACCGATAAAGCATACCCCGTGTTGTTTATGGCAGTGAGATTTACGAAACTGGCCTTAGGTGTTAAAGTTCCATTTTGTTTTTAAAATCCTATTAAATTACGTTAGATTTCAAAATAGCATCATGTATTATTAAATATTTAAGTTTCCCAATACTAAAACTTCTCAAATTGTATTTGACTGCAATAATAATACTCACTCTTGTCCATCAATCGACGAATTCATTGTATTCGACTCATATGCAACTTGACAATAAGTTGACAACTTGCAACTTGACAACAAGCACCGACGTGACAAATTTAGCTGTTATAATTTCAACACGAAATAAATCTAATCGGATATATATTTTTTTAATTTTCAAGTAGCGATGACGTTTTTATCGATCATAACCTAATTATTTGTTTCATAGACTCAAACAATAAAAATACACTATTGCTTTTTTATATATACTTCATTATTTAATCATTGCAAACAGATTTGGTATTTTTTAACATTACCAAACCACGAAACTGATAATCCCTATGGCTAAGAAACTTTCTTATACACTTCAGGTTTTGGAAGCATTCAAAGGTTGCGTGTATTTTTGTAAGCCCTTTGGTTTACAATTTTTCAGTATTATAATATTGGTTATTTTAGTTCAATCTGAATAAAAATCTATAATAGCCAAACAAGATCGACTCAGAAGATATTTTTTAAATTTTCAACACCCAGTTTTTTGTTTTTTACACCGTTTTTTTTCTTAAATATCGAATCTTTTAATGGTCGTTGCCTATAAATAAGCCAGGTTTTATTAATTTCGATACTTAGCTTAATTTTTGGCAAAGTAGGTGACTTGATCTCACGAGTTCAGAAAATCAGTAACGCCTACATCATGATACGTTTATTATTTCTATTTGCTTTTATAATGTTGTTGGACGTCGGGAGTTTTTTTACTTGGCCGAGTGCATCGAAAAAGCGAAGTAAGAGTTTGATTAATCACTTTGACTGCAATATTTTTCGAATATATTATTTATACTCAATATCTCCAAAATTTTATTGGAAGATTAATTAAGCTGAATTACGTTGCTCTATAAGTATTTCAATCGTTGCTGATATAGCCGATCACGCATCACAGAATCTGTAAATCTCAATTTTTGCCAATTGTCTGACTGAATTGTGATATCATATGAATATCATGATTATTGGTATTTCATGGCAGTTTCATCATTGATATTCCAAACTATTTCGTTTTTTTTTCTGTCAAAGATTGCAAATGGTCAGAGTGGCAAGGAGCGAAATGCATTAAGATCGGAGTAAAATCCCTCCGTATTCGACAAACAAGAGTGAAATTTCCCGCCAAGAACGGAGGAAAAGACTGCACTGGACCGTCATCTCGTTATATATGTATGTCGCTAAAATCTTTTAAAAGTGAATATAGCAATTGAGTGTTATTTTACTGTTGTTCACATGGTCACAGTAAGTATTTTATTATTGACGTGTTAATGTTGAAAATTTGATTCCAATAATATTTGGGAATTTGAGTGAATTATTTCGCGTTGTTCCAACTTTATGTATAGTTTCCCACAATAAAAAATTACTATTTGATGACGTATGTATTTAAAAAAAAAATTATTGTATATTGGAAGGAATTCTGAATTGCTTCAGTTTAATTCATGCTGGCATAAAAATAAAGTTATAAATTGACAATAATTAAGAAATTGCATAATTATGTTGAAAGTATCAGAAATGTTCATTTACTTCTATGTGCATTAGAAATCAGTATACTCTATACCAAGTCATTTTTACAGCTTGCAATGAAGTCCAATATACAGCTCAAGGCTTATTTGACGCTGTTGCAACAGCATCACCTGCTGGGCGGAGCTCGCAACCCGTAAGAAGCTTATTGTTGCATTGTGGACAGGAATGAAATATTAGCTTTATTAATTGAATTGTTAAATTGCTGCTGATGTTGCTAGTATTTTTCCCAATTCTAAAGATTCAAAAATTTGAAAATGTAATATTCCTTATTCCAAAAATCCCACAAAAGTAAGTAAGTCTCTTAGTAATAATAACACTCTTAATCACTGAAAATTTTTAAGCAATTAGTCTAGTGGTTGAAGAGATATTTTTACAGCAATAACGAAAAAACATAGGAATAAGAAGACTAACGGAAACAGCAACAATTTAACAAAAAAGAGTCATAGTTCTACTTCGTGCATGTCCAATAATAATATTTTTACGCCTGAAGATAACTTCTTAATATAGTTTATCAGCGATATTGCTTCACTCACTTGCGTATCACAATTGATCATACCATCTTCTACCACCATGGTTCCTTCATCCTGAAGGAATGTGCAAACTAGCTGATAACATAAGTATATTTTTGACGTTCATTCACTTTTCAGGGTTTTAGAACTTCCATCGACGCTATGGTTTTGAGACAGGTTAGAAATTTTATTTCTTATATCAATTTATATATATATATATCCGTAATTTTGCTTAATGCGTTACGCGCTTAGACAAAGCTTTGATTAAAGCTGCGGTACAATAATCACACCATACAAATTGAATAAATAAAATTTAGTGCTCCAAGCGTGCTAACTATTTTTTTTTGCATTGTGAAAGCCTACAATTCTAGCCTACAATCCTTGTGCAACTCCATTTTATGGTGCCAGTGGTACTTTGCGCATGGGTGGGAAATGTGTAAAAGTACGGAGGAGACGTAGAAGAGCCGACGGTTACATCGAAATTGTTGAAGAACCAGCACCTGCCCAGTTTTCCAGCAACACTAGAGTAAAACGAGTGAGTTATATCATTCAAGAACTTCACCCTACAACTTATTAACTGTACGAATCTTCAATCTCAAACGATGTTTTATTATACAGGAAATTCTCAGCACGGCCAATCGTGATATTTTATTTTTAATCGACGAGAGTGGCAGTATTAAAGAAAAAAACTTTAAAAAGGAAATAAGACTCGCCAAAACGTTGACCTCAAGTAAGTATCATTCTTGCTGAAATACTGTTATGCCCAAACTTCGAAACGGTAAACATGAATTCAATTTAAATCTCTCTTCTCAATGATATGATATTGAATATAATATCTACTGGGTTTCTATATCCCATTTCTAGTATATATGAGAGTACACATGTCATTTATCATAGTCAGTTTACTACTCGCTAATCTGGATAATTTTCTTCACATAAAGTTGCAATTTTTTTAAGTGGAGAAACAAGTTTGAACTACGGAAGAAGCCTAAGCTACGGAACTAAAATTCCGTTCTAGTTGATGAATAACATAATTTGAACGTGCGAAAACCACTCATACTAATAGTGATTGTGTTTCTCGTTTCATTCAGAGTTTTGTGGAAATATTGACGTTGGAAAAAAGAAAACTAGAGTTGCTATAATGACATTTAATCAAAAGCAGACACCTCATTTAAATTTTGACAAATATTTCGATAAACCAAGCATCGTCAAAACTATGGACAAAATCAAGTGAGGATGATAATGTTTTGATTATAACAATAAATGAATAAATAAAATAAAAATGCTCAATTTCTCTCCCATGACTTTTTTATTTAGTTATTATTAATATCTTTATTTTTTTTGTAGAATTTTAGCATATTTTGTTTCTATGATTTTGGTTTTCAGTATACACAAATATTGAAATATGAAAAAATTCGTTCTCATTTCTACTGTCGAAAATTAAAAACATTTCAATTGCAACAATGTTCAGTATGTTTCGTATAATTCTAATGAAATCGAATTCCTCAAAGATACAAAGGGGGAGGTACGTGTATTGTTGATGCGCTTGAGTTTGTCAGAAAAGATATGATAACACCGGCAAGAGGAGCAAGAAATTTTGAACCTGGAACAGAAAGACTTGTTGTTTTCATGACCGATGGGTGAGTATTTCATTAGCCTCGTACCAATAATTAATTCAATATTATTCTCAAAATCTAAGTCGCACATGGCCCAGATCACCATGAGACACTGTTGGGGATGCTATGAAATAGCGTAAGAAATCACTCAGAAACAAGAGGGCGAGATTCAAATATATGGACACGGAGTTCAAAACAGTACTTTTCGTACTGTATCTACTGGTATCAATTTATCTCCGCATTGCGTCAAATCGGAAACAGCCGCCACGATTGGTGGATTGGAAACCGTGTTTCCATGAAAAATAAAAATATAGCAAGTTCTGGATGAATATCAGATCACACTAGAAATTTTTTAATAAATAAAAGTACTACCTTCTAGCGAAAAATAAAAGATTAAATCACTGAAAATCTCAAAGCAATTGGTCGGTCTATTCGTAAATATGAAAGCGATAACAACGAGAAGAAAAATCCCATCAAGAACAAAAACATATTAACAAAATGATCTACAGGTCCATTTCGTATCTATAAGTACCGCGCACCTTAAACCTTTTTTTAGTCTCGACCGTGTACGTAACGTGTGGATCAGGTAGTGCTTTTATTGCCTTATTTCCTACACTGAAATCCAGTATCGTTATTATTGTTTCATATCAAACCGTCGTTTTACGTTCACTCAGATTAAAATACAATAGGTATAAAAAAATTTGAGATTTTTGTTTGTTCAATACTCCGTAAAATTGCTGCGTCTTATAGTCAGATACATCTTATACGTGGACTAAGCTCCGATCTTGGTAATTTATTAGCACTGCGCCTTATAATCAGGTGCGACTTATCGACCACAAGTTACATGTTTAACTATTAACGATGTTGTACAAAATTCATTTTGAAGTATTATTTTGATGAAATCAAACTCGAATCCTGAATCAGAAAGTCAGATCCAACTTCTAACGACACATATGGCAGCCATAAAACGTGAATATTAATTTATGCTGAATATTTTACACATTGATTTTAATTTCAATTTTGATTCTTAAGTATCAAAGTATAGCATTAGCCACGTTAATGGTTGAAATTTTATTGTTCACATAATATATTAAATTTACTCTTATTTGACACACTCATTTTAATCTCCATCTTAGTTATTTTATTTATTATATTTAGTTGCGCATATTGTGGCGATGATTCAAAGCTGTTTCAACAGATGAAGGACTTGCAAAAGAAGTTTGAACAGCAAGACATCGCCTTTTTGTCTTATTTTATTGGTAAAGAAAACACATGCACCGATAAAATCCTGGTAAATATTATTTCCTATATATAATATTTTTGTCTCAAATATAGATATGATGTCTTAACTATACCAGCATCACAATTTCCTGTATATATTTTGTATAATAATAGTGGAAGGATCACACAATATATGTGCTATTAACTATAACACATATCCCGCAAAAACACACAAACAAGGTAGAAACCGTTCCTTTCATTTAATCCTATTAAATCTACGAACGCTGTCAACAATATCCTTCATATTGCGAATTTGGCATTCCCGTATAGTATATGTACCAGGTTAGCGTTAGGGCATAATTTTATTCTGATTTTCCTTATTTTAGTTCTATCACGAGTTCGAGGACTGTCCGTGTTAGTCAATTGAATATACCCCCTGCCCATAGGTTTCTGTCCCTTTACACAACTCGATGTAAACTAAGCGAACAAAATTAGTTACCTCCATATTGGTACACATACTTCTGGAGGGCTTGAATTGATATCATTGGCAGAAGATGCGATAAACTACTAATTTCCTTGATGCGTGCTATCATCAAGTATTCAGGGAACTTCAAAAAATCGCAACAATATTTATGTTGAACTCTTCGTAAACGATGATCGAATCTTTCATCATATTATAATATACAGGCTTTAGCTGATGGATCACGATGCCACCAATATCACAGAGCAGAAAACTGGGCTGAAGTTGACGAAATGTCCGATTATATTCAAAGTCAGCCATGTTTAGACGCTTGGACTGTCGGCAAACCGTGTACTTAATTTGAAGAAGTGAACTTATATTTTATTCTTTCACGCAACATACTTATCCAAAAGTATGTAAATAAAATCGAGATAGCAAAAATTTGCAATTTCCATACACTAACTTGCATGTGATTTTGTGCTTCACAAACAATATTATACCTTGAGTCATTCTATTGTTTCGAAAATTTTTTCAGTTGAATTAAAGAATAAATATCTGTCTCTGTGTATCTCAGTTACGACTAGGGATCGCTATTCGAATTATCTTCTACATGGGAGGCTCCAAGGATTTGTATGATGAAAAAAGAGACTTGTATGAAGAACTTTTTTTAAATTAGCGTTCATTGTAGACATATGTACGATACCTTATGTGGCAGCAACTTGCCATTAACGTTTGTGAAATATTATAAGCTTTGAGAGTCTTATGTCTAATTAAATTACCTGACATGTAAGAAATATTGCGATAATTATGTTTTTCGGATAAGGAATTCCGGAACAATAAAATATTCGAGAAGGGGGATAAATAATTCACCTTGCCGGGCCACGGTCCAAAACCCAGTGACGGTGACTTGTAGTCGCCATGACAACGAAGTACCAATAAATTCATGTAGTCATGGGTACATAACGCAAATATTAAGGCCAACGCACTTTGGTACAATTTAGAGTTCTGTAAACAGATGAAGTTTTTGTGATCTGAATATCTTTCACTCATAATACTTTTCTAAATACATTAATAGGTTACTTTTATCGACAATGGGTAGATGCATGAATTTTATCACCATGCAATATCCAATATATTTAGCAGATATTTCATTTCAACCAACAATATACACCGATACACATTCGGTTAAGAATAGATCTCCAATCGCCATTTGAGATGGTTTCATACCGAAAAGACACATCCACTTGGACAGTTGATTTTCATTTTAGGGTAGCTGTAGGGTAGTAGATGAGTACTGGTGAATAAACATAAAGATTTAAATGTTTCTAGCTTAAATGAAAATGGGGGTAAATGTGCTAGAGTTTTTATGTAAATTACGTTATGAAATTATGGAAGCAAAAAATGAGCGGTGGAAAGGTATACAAATACAAATAAAGGGGAGATTAACTGAATTGAAATTGGGAGAGTCAGATGATGAGAGAGAACAGAGTCTGTATAGAACTATAGAATAACGACAGAACGGTCGCTGTTTTACTTCAGAGTAATCGAAATTTCATGGCTATAACTTCCAGTTTTGGGGCCAAAACTGTGAAGTCTGTGTTATGTTCTATGCAAGCCCCTCATCTTCAAAATATTTTATTCTGTTTATTACCTGTCTTTACAAAGTTCAACAAGCTTATGCACATCCAAACGCTACAGAAATATCAGGATATCGTCGGCATTACATGAAGCGCGAAAAACAGATGCCGACTCAATCGATAATTCGGCGAGATTTGCATTGGATCGATAATCCCGCGTCGTCTAAACTCGCATGCGACGCATTCCGGCTATAGTGTATTCAATTTTAAACTTATCGTTATATAAAAGAATTTCAATTAGTTTAAAAAGCGCTTTACAAGAAGAATAGAAACAGTACCTAACCGTTAGAATCTAAATAAAAACGTACCACACGCAGTCAATAATTAGTATGTTTCAGCTTCTACTGTTGTAACCTACAGTAGTTGTGAGCTACTGCTTGTATAGTTGGGAAATGTCACGATACTAGGATATATGTGAGGTAGAAATAAGGCAAGATAGATCAATTAAACATCGCTGAAAACGAGAAATGCAAAGCACTTCAAATGAGTTTGACATGAATGATTCGATTCGTGTCATTTTGCTCCTGTTTGGTTTAGAATACTAGCGCAAGTGGAAATATATCTAGATAGAACGATACGGCCACGGCTATGAGAACGATATGAGTGTATTCAACTCATTCAGGTTATACAGGTTGCAAAGCACTAGTTAGAATTTGGATTAACTGGAATAATGAAAATGAATTGGTAAAGTTTATGATCACAACATTGAAAAACCCTACATTGTTGGCAAAATTGCCTCGAATGAAATGTGGTTTATCAATGCTTACCTTTTCCGCATAATATATTATAAAATACAACTGAATAACAAAATTTATAAACAACGCAGATTTATTTTTGACCTCGGAGATAAATACACGTTGAGCAATTGAGAAATAGTGACTTCCGTCGAGTGTAAAGATGGCGACGAGGGTTGAGCAATGTAAGTATGCATCCAGATTTAACTTTATTATTTTTATTCAAATATTGATTTCTGACTTCAGAACATGTGAAAAATCTTGATCTCCTTATTAATTTACCAATTTAGTGGCCTTGGCGTGTGGTCCAATTGACAAACTGCTAGTTAAATCTTCTTTTCTGCACGTTAATTATTTCTAGGATCTTGTACATGTTACCGTGTTTCCCAGAAAATAAGACAGTGTCTTATTTAAATTTTCATTATGAAAAATAACACTAGGGCTTATTTTGGGGGGATGTCTTATATTTTCATTTAGAGAATTACGAGATTTTCAAATATACAAAATATGAAGACACATATTCCTTTACTCATAAAAAATTGAAAATTGTGAAAATTGTGCGCTATCGACTAGGTCTCATTTTAAGGGGAGGGCTTATATTAAAAGCATTTTTAAAATGCAGGCTAGGTCTTATTTTTTTGGGGAGGGCCTATTTTTTGGGTAGGTCTTATTTGCGGGGAAACACGTAAGTAGCGCGTTCTAGATTTTAAGCTATGCAGACTACTCAGTCGCGTTGTTGCACACACCCTATCACATAGAGCTAAAATTTACCTCGAAGCATTTCTCCCAACCTTACATTTTCTTAGATATCCGATATGAAAAAATATGTATTTTAATAATTATGGAATATATCCATTCATGGATTCATTTTAATGATGTTGAAGAGGTGATAAATTGGTATTTGAATTGGTATCATAAGATTAGACTATAAAATGATACAATGCTTTTACGCTTACTTTTATATTATCCGAATTCAAATTAAAAAACAAAATTTATCGTCTGTCAAAAAGGATACCATTATCGAGAAATGGCTTCCTGACATTAATGTCGGAAAAGATAAACATTTTGTAGAACCGATTGGAGGAATTTGAAGTGAGGAGATTCATTAACGGAAACGAGGTTTTTGTCCTGCGAGCAGACGCATTTAATTGGGACGTCTTCTGCAAGGATGCACAGATTTAATTGACGTCATTACTCCAGCTGCTTTGAATAATTTATGACGAGAGAAAGGCTTATACAGTAAAAATGTCGCGCGTTTGTGTATTTACAACAACATAATAAGAAAATGTACATGTAACAGTCGAATAAGCTATAAACTTCAACAACTGAAGCAGTTCATGTTACGCTTGTCGAAAGTGATTAAACGCTCAAACGAAATAACGTTTTAATTAATTTTGGTTAATTTTTGTATTTATGTCTAATTTGAGGGTAACGATATACTTAACTATTATGAGTGTATTGCTAATGACCACGGGCTTACTATTGCATTTTTCAAAATTAAATTTGTTGACAATAGAGTATGGGCGTTGATGCAAAAAGAATGACTTTTCAAAACATTCCCTTCACTTCAATACACACTGACCACTAAATTGATTTTGCAGTTGCATTGAAGCTCAGCTACTTGAAGGCATGTCTTTCTCGACTTGAAAACAACAGAGCGGTATCACCAAGCGACTATACAACGATCATTGGAGGAATGAAGTATTTCAAGCAAGTCATTCTGAAGTAAGCGTTTGCGGTATTCAGAATTCTGTAGTTTTTTCGTCACATAATTCGCTGGATAAATGTCCTAATATGCCAAATTACTTTGCAAATTAGAGTAATAATTTATGAATTGTGTCAGTTATGCTTGATGATTTCTGGTAAGTTTTATTCATTTACCGAGCAGAATGTATTAACTGCATGTTTGACAAAATACTCAAGTATCTTATACATCTTTCATATTTGAAAGTAAAACAACAGTTAAATTAATTCACTCAATTATATTTCTTGCTTTAGTGTCCAGTCCGAAAAAAACAACGATGAGTTCTTATGGCCACCTGTTAACAAAGCAAGATCATATGGCAATGATAATGACACGAATTGGGATGAGTATATTTCTTCATACCCTTCGTTAGATTACTCCGGACTTCATGAGCTAACATTATTGATTGTACAATGCATTCCCTTCACATCAGAGTCGAGAGGTGAGAAAATCGTAGTCGACTGCGAAACACAGTTATGACTTTTCGGGTCGTATTCTATCCCGGATTTGAATTTGTCACAAAATCTTTTTTTTATATTCTGAACTATAATATTCGTAAGCCTTCTTGTGGTCGCACTCTGTCAATGATATATTTTTTTTAATGTTTGATCCTTCACAAGTAAACACTTCGAAGTAAAGAACATCATTTTTAGAATTCGAAAGGGTATCACTGCTCGAAATTAACCCACTTGTAGTCCTGTCGTGAATATGCCACTACTCCACCTGCATTACATCCTGCCACGTTTAGGTTTTGTCACGACACAGAAGTATTATTCTGCAAGTATTAGGACATTAAATTATTGAGTGACGTCATCACGATGCACAACCATTTTATTAAATTGCACTGGCATTGCTTTAGTTCTTAAATGTACATAATGGATATGCAGATTTCTACGAATAATTTTGCAGATGTCTGCGCTTGCCTCCTTGAAATGCTCTGTCACACGCTGCCATTTATGGAAGAATCCTTCCGGATAGAACTTCCGTTACAAGTCGCATCGTTGTTACCAGACGGAGACTTTGATTTTCACGGTCTAATCATAGACAACTTGAGCGATTCCATTATTCCTATGTGCTTTGGTAAGTATGGAAATGTGTGGCTTTGCCTCAGCTCTGTTGCTGATTTGCCTTTAGAACTAAATTTATTCAAGAAATCCCATAATAAAAACTTTTGCAAAAAAAGTTATAGCACTTTACACTGGCACATTAATTTCGCTTTCAACAATTTTGAAAAGAAATGCGTCTAAAATATTACCGTACTACCTACTCAATGAGGTGTTTTTCATATTCGCCCGACCTAGGTACTCTACTAGATATTACCACTGACTGACACGCAAAGATCTATTTTACCAAAGTAAAGTACCGGAATCTTTTCCGCTAGTCATGTAGTCGTTAACTCTATAAAACATCCACGGTAAGGTGGTAACATAGGGTTCGAACAGGAGATCCAGTAGGTACTGGGTTTAAGTCCTAGGATCTTTAATTTTTTTAAATGTTTTCATACACATAAAAAAAAACATAAAAATATACTTTCAGTACATGTTCGTGATTCCGAAGACGATACATGCTTGTCATCAATTGTGCCAGCTATAATAACTATCATGTTTGAATTCGTCACTGATGCTCCTCTTCATATGAAATTGATTGAAACTTTGATGATTTTTAAAACAGAACTATGGAAGGTAATAAATGATTTAAATATTATGTCAAGATATACCTAACTTACTTGATATTCAAATATCGATATATTGACTAATACCTGATACATCTGATGTGACTGCGCCTCAAATCAGGGGTGCTATTTTTTCAGTTCGGCTATTCGCCAGAATTTTTGTAAATCCAATACCACTTTCGAAATTTAGAGTCAATTATCGTTTTATACTGGTTTGGCAAAGATACTACTTGCTGAGGGTTGGTACTCATGAAGTATGCGTGTCGAGATGGCGGACACCGGAACGTGGTATGTGTACCAGTTTAGGGTTAGACCATCATTTTATTCCAACTTTCCTTATTTTATTTATATTACAAGTTCGGGGACTGGCCAAGGTACTCCCGTAGTATTTGTACCTAAAATTATGGCCGAACCCTAACCTGGTACACATACTAAGTTCCGGTATCCGCAATCTTGGTACGCATACTTCAGGAGCGCCCACATTCGCACATAAATATATATGTTATGGAAGATTACTTCTATTACTGTTTTTATCCAGGATTTGTTGATGGTGATTGCTTATGGAGCAGAACCAGTGAAAATATGTGCAGTAAAATATCTATTTCATTATTGGCCTCATTTATACACTGACGGGACAGCAAACCACGCCATACCGGCAACATCACGTATGTTTACTTAAGATATTGCAAATTATTTTGAAGCTTTCAAGTGAAGTTCTCATTAAAAAGCTAATTTCCGTATAGATAGTATGCTTGTAAAAATGTAATATCTGATTAACGCTAGTTAATGAGGTGATATGGTAAACTTGGCAAATGGCGGAAATCGAAATGTATTTGACATTATTATCTATAGGAATAATCGACAACAAGCGTCATACCTGTTGCAAAGACTACAGTTTCAAAAAAAAAATTCTGATATATACTGTATAACTCAAATATGAATACTTATACAGCATAAACTATGTATTGGTGACATTGCCCTTATATTATTATCCTCGTGGTCTTCTGGGACTAAGACCAATACATCGTGCTTTTTATTTATATACTCTTTCTAGTGTCAGCAATGATTAGTTGTGAAAATAAATCTTGCAAGTCAAAGAATGACATTGTTGCAACCGCAGCGTTGTTCGACCCTGTGTTGTCTGCGCATTATGGATGGAAGAATGCTCCTCTGTATCTATGTGACGCCTGCAAGGTAAGCTCATTTATGACATGCTTATGTGTTTCTATTGTTCATTATTAAATGTCGCCTACTCAAAATCAATGATCAATTAAAATAGACTAGGAAAAGTAGCCGTTTTTGGGCTGCACAATAGTATTTGCTAAACAGTAAGTGTATTTCATGCAAAATGTCAGTACTAGGTTAAGTTTGACTGAAAGTAAAAAAAAACAATATGTAATGTAAATGTGTAAATGAGGGTGGGTGTAGATCAGAAAGAATTGTTTCCAGAAGGTACCAATGCCCCCACTAACACGATAATTGTAACTGCCAGTAGTTTATGTAAATATAATTTTTATTCAGAACACAGCATGGAAGAAGAGCCACGCTCGATGTTTCTTTGAGATATTTTTGCGAAAAGAGAAAATAAGTTATTATTGCGAAAATAAGGTGAGTCAACATAAAAATCCGTTCTTTGAAGTCTATTTTGTAATATTAAATGAACTAATTTCTGAAATTGTGCTGAAAAAAAGTATATTGAAAAGTCATAAATACCAATTCAAATATTTTAAATTTATTATTCACAGACTTGCTTTTCTCAAGATAAAATAGCTACTGTCTCACTTTGTGGAAATGATTTATCGTATTCGACTAATGATAGACAGAATGAAAGATTATTGGACAAACAGCGAAGTAGATATTGCGAAGAATGTTTCAACAATGTTGCACAATGTTTTGAAAAAAATCAGCTGTTGATTCAATCTTCTCCAGGAATATTGTGGGATTTGCAATGCGCTGAAGATAAAACGGTTATGGTGGACGCAATTGTCAAGTAATTGTCGCTTTCTGAAAAAAATATTTTGTCTTTTTCGTTATTTTCGCTTTCCATTCATTACTTTCATCTTTTTTTCAAATTCTCTTTTTTCTTTTTTAATCAGTCATTCTGTTTTTTTACATCCTACTTTTTATAATTTATCTTTACTCTTTTGCATAGTCTACTCGATGATACATGTTCCGGATACTTTGCTTCTGGTAGCAGTGAAAATTCTTGCGATGATGGAAGAACTTCCAACTTTTATTTATCTATGATGGATGGTAGTTATTCTTCTCTGACATCCGGCACTGCTGATCCTGGTAAGTGAGCAGAAGTCTATTCGTAACTTGAAACAATATGTCATTGAGCACAGTACAGAAAAATGGGGTATAAAATCTGGAATTTTAAAATATTCCATCTCCATTTACTATACGCATTACAGCCATAAATTATCAATAAATAATAGTTAAATGATACATCATCAATTGAAATCTTCACACGAAGAGTATTATGGATCAATTATAATTATCATTTTACCTTCAGTGAGCTTTCATTACCTGTGCAAAACATGCTGTGAAAACTTGTGGAATACAAATGGCGGACCTCAATGCCAATTTGGAATATGGGTGCTTACAGCCCTATGTCCTGCGAGAAAAAATATACCAGGAGAAGAGGTAAGTTATATTGTATTCCTTGTGCTTTTGGAATTACTGGTAGACAATTGCTTCATTTCTAATATTACAACGACAATTGTTTCATCTTTACATCCAATTGCATAACTATCCGTTGGATATATATGTATGGCAAAGTGAATATACTATGTGTTAATACTAAAATAGTTTGTATATATACAAGAAAACAATTATTTTTCACTATCAGCGAAATCAAGTGCTTCAAATGTATTAAAAATTCCGTTGACACAATTTGACCAAACTAAGAGTATGGAAAAGTGCGAATCTACTTCTGAGAAAATGGCCAATAAATTTTAGTGCAGAAACGTTCTTAACTTTTTGTCGAGTGAAATTTGTTTTCACTATGCCTCAATTCATACTGGTATTTTTTTGAAGGGTCGTCTGAGATCATTGCTATCCTCTACAATTCAGTGGTGTGCTAATGCTACCTATTTACCGAGTGGTAAGCGTATTTTCATATACGTCTGCTATTATTGTAATTTTTTATTGGCGAAATAGATTAATCAGTTCGTTTTATTTTTAGACGAGTTTGGTGGAAAATTGGAGAATATAAAACTCAAGGTTCGTTTATAAAATGTTGCTGTAAATTTATATGAAAATATTCCACTACAGATGTAATGTATGACAAAGTATGAAATGTATTAAATCTACAACTGCTAGTCAGAAGTAATATAAGCGTTCATATAATAAACGATTAGAACGGTTATATATATTGTGAAATGAGAGCATCTTTCTCGAACGTGAATGATGTATTTATCACTTGAAAGTTTGCACCTTTTAAACTTCTCCAGCATATCAAATTTTGTCATTAGTATTGCATAAGCGTTCTTTAATATATTATATGAATGTTCAAATTTATAATTTATGAAAGTTTTGCGATTTAAAAATATTATTCTATTATGATGTATTATAGTCGTTGACTCTGACTGGAAAACAAATTTTATTCTCTTGTTCAGCTAATGAAAGGTTGGATGACAGATGTCAGTAATATGCATTTCAAGACTTTCACTTCTCATTTGCTTCCGAAAAAGAAACGACAAGAAGTTTCTGAACAATGGTAGACGACATTTTCTTATGTTCATAGACTAATTTAATTAAAAACAGTTCCAATTGTTTCAAAAAGTTTTCAATCTTACAAGAACGGGGAGCCGTGTAAAAGCTTTTATGTAGAAGCATGAGTTCATGGTAATATATCTTATTTCATATGAAGTAAGATTTTGTGAACATACTTGTTACAAAATCTGTAACAATTAGATGATGTTTTTGTTTTGTGACTATTCTGATATGAGCTTGACCAATCACCCACAAATAAAGAAGTGGCTCACGACATTACAATGGTGTTGCCGCAGTTTAAAAAAGAGTTGTCGTATTATTATATATATAAAATAGCATCTGTGCGTTCCATATAAAAAAACACATATCGCTTTCCTTCGCCAGTGTGTAACGTCATTAACCTAAGGTCATACGTTCGGTATGCTGGAATAAAAAAAAACATATCTTGCATATCCTCCACATTGGCCTAATTGTAAATAGTCAAGTCTTTTCTTTTGGTTATTACTATTTCAGGGACGCTATCTGTCC
Organism: Styela clava; assembly: GCF_964204865.1. Lineage (NCBI taxonomy): Eukaryota > Metazoa > Chordata > Ascidiacea > Stolidobranchia > Styelidae > Styela > Styela clava. Next base: position 7,864,686 of record NC_135257.1, on the reverse strand, counting down.
AGAGTGGCAATACTACTGCAATGGATTCAAACTGATTCTTTGTCTTGCAATGTACTCTATTGTAAAGTAAGTGCTCGTATTACTTTTACCTGGTAGTAATTGATTTACCATGTCAATTCGGTTCATTTATCGTTTGTATTGCAAAAAATACACCTGATCTACATTTTGGGGCTTTTTTCTAACAGGAAGGACATGTGGAACAAAATCATGCCACCTTGGATCGAATTGTTAAATAAAGAATATGAAAACATCAAAGACAGTCTGCCACTGAAAGAAGTTTTAACGTAATAAATATATATTCAAACTAACATACATGGATATATATATATAAAATATTTTACCATCATCGCCAACTATCTCGTCTGTCGTGTGAAATTTTTTTGGATTTGACTATTATTTGTTTGCATATAACTGACAACATAATACCAGAAACAAATTTATATGGGTAAAGGTGTAAGCAATAAATTTATTGTAAACAAGAACAACAACATAATATTAACAAAACGATCCCTAGGTTCATTACGTGTCCAAAAACTGTGTCCACCTTCTATAAGGATGTATTATATTGAGACTGTATATTACATAACGATGGTGGCAGATGTCAGCTATACATATTTTCTTTAACGTAATTTTTATTTTTTTTTATTTTTCTAGATATTAATTCACGATTCTTAGAAATTGTGAGAAATTTTTAACTTAATTTTATCACAGGAAACTTTTCGATGTTGATCTTTCACCACTTCCATTTGACCCAAAATATATATTTGAGTTTGTCACTAAGTTGTTTCAAAATCCGCATGCAAAATCGAAAATGAAAGGTCTTTCTTGGTTGCAGGTATTTATGTTGCTCCACTAAATATTAGTTAACTAATTTTTTAGCACTTAAATATAGCTTTTTTATCGTATATATTTTATATGGTAGGTCCAATCAACAAAAAGGTGGTTTATTTCTACAATGTATAGAACAGATCATAGATAGATATATCGTATATCTCCAAGACACCACCAAAGGCATTAAGACGATTTTAAAAAATTCAATTTGTCAAATAAAGGAATATCGTTGGTTAGTGGTTACTATTACCAACTTCAAATGCATTCGATATGGCTCCGGCAGTCATTTGAATATCATTCAACAACAAAATATATTATATTATTCTGTATCATCCAGATATTTTGACATGCTACACCATTATTCCAATATTTCCGTTCATTAAGTTACATTTTTAGACAAACTAACGTGATAATATTTACATTATACTATCATTCTATTTATTTTCAGACACTTACAGAAATGGAAATTATTTTCCCCATATCATCTCTATTGCAAATGTTTTTTGAAACCAGTGATCTTGCATCACCCTCTGATGATACTTTGAAACCAAAGGTAAACTAGTTTTAACGTTATCTCACAAAATAAAGGTTATTTCGGATTTGAAATTTATTTACAAAAGAGATAATACAACTTCGCTATAGGATTAATATTCAATGTCAAAGCCACCTTCCTGAACAGAATAAAATCTTTTTTTTTATCAGTTCATGTTCCCTCCGACCTTACCAAGACAGAATTCCTTAGAATTCGAAGGTATGTATGTGACTTATTATGATTTATAACTGGAAAACTGAATTTATTAATTTTTCAAAATCGTACTTAAAATATTTTTGATTATATATATATAAAACTTTCACAAATTTTTAATTTTTATTCTATTTTCGCTAATAAGTTACTTTTCAACCATCATACAGATGATGTCTTTATTTTTGAAATGAGCAATTGTACAGCTCTGTTGGAATGTTCCACTGCTATGTTGAACATAATACATGAACAGGTCAGTTTATATATATCCAATCTACAAAACGATTTTCAGTAATTAAAATTGTTTTTAAATTTTGAAATACTCTCATTACCAAAGATCTTTACGAAAGGCTTTGACGGTATTTAAGGTTGAATGCCGGTATCTAATTCTCAAATAGTCTAAAAGCATTGATATTTTAGGTTTGTTAATCAATTATTTTTCGTTTTAATAAGATGGTTCTTCAAGAAATTCATGTCAATTCAATGATATTACCCGAATGGACCAAAGTTCTTTTTAATCTGTTAACTGAAAATTTGACGTGGATTTGCAAACAAAAAGTATTGAATGCAGAAGATGAAAAGGCGTCAAAAAATACATTTCGAAAAGAAGGTAAATATCGTGAAATGATATCTCGACTTCCTTTTCTCCCCCTTTTTGTTCAAATGTTCAAACCAATGGATATTATTTCTCTGGCCCTCGAATCCCTAGAAACATTCCTCCCATACTTTACTAGTGCGAGTTCGCGCTCACAAAGTGGTTTTAATATTCTCAAGAATCATTCCGATTGAAATTTTGTAATGCACACGATCAGACGTTACGAAACTTGTTTTCGATTTAAGTTATACGCATCTTACTATATACAGCCTGTGGATTAAAGAAGAGCAATGCTAGTGATGACGAAAAAGCGGCAAAAGCACAACAAGACTTGGAAACCCCGCCCGTTGATAGAAATCCATTACATCAGGATCAACTGAATGACGAAAAGTTTTATCAAGAGGAACTGCTGATTGTGTGGTTTCGGAAGACTTATTCTATACTAAAACTTGCACTGCCGGACAAAATAGAAAGCAAGGTATTAAGCTATACGTATTTGCTAACCTTACTTTTTTCGTACTGAGCTGAGGAAGCAATGACGTTTATATGATTTCATAGCGATCAACATTATAGCTATCAAAGTGTTGTTGCTAAGATGTATATATTTATAAAAACATGCCAGTTATATCCTGCCCAAGATATCAGTTTATCTGTCGATAAAGTTCATCATAACACTTCATTCACATTATAAGACAATATTTATATATATCGTGCCGGCCAGAAAATACCTAATAAAAATTTCATTTTTCTAGCCTCGACACTCGGGACTGTCATTTGAATCTCAAAGAAGCCATGTCAACTTTCATATGGATGCAGCCACAGGACTTGCACGTAAATTTATCGAGGTCAGAATATGTTCTGTGATCTTGTATAATCTAATTAAATCATTGTTTCAGGAGGCCCTATTTCGTCAGTGTCCTTTCAATATGAAAAGGCATAGCTTGTCTTACAATCATATATTTCTTCTTTCTCAATTAAAATATTTTTAGGCTTTGTCAAAGCAAAATGATCCTATACGACAATATGTGACGTTACAAAGTCTTCACCGACTTTGCGAATCATGTGATATTTTTGAGCACGTGTTGTCATCTGAATCGAGAGAAAAGGATGAAAATAATTTCTGCGTCCAATTTCCAATGTAAGTCATTTAACAATATAAATTGAACTTTCCTTCTTCCATTTTTGTCAAACAAGCCATAAATAAAAATGTGATATTAAAATAAATATTAGCAATGAATACTCAAACCTATTTATCTATTTCCATTTGAAGTTTAACTTGAATATAAACACAACCAGTATCAAATGTGAACTTCCATAATATAAGCAATTTTAATAAAACAAAAATATGTTGGAAAAGCTCCCCTCACACTTACATAAATCAAGTTTTTTTTTTCTGACAATGTCTTTATTTTAGTTGTATTTCTATTCTCGTTATTTATATTCTTTATATATATGATTGTATTTCGTTTATTATATTCAGTCTCTGGAGCACCCTTTCTCTGGGATGTTATGATATGTTCAAATGTGCAACTTCAATTTTACTACGATCACTGATGGTTGCTGAAATTGCTGACAGTTTTATTTCTCGAATCTCCCAGCTTCTGGCATCTTTAAGCTGGATCGTTCGATATGATGCAAGTATGTGGTTATTTTTCATCCAACAAACCTACCCTGCTTGCCAAATGACCAAACCCTGGGAAAATCAATTCAATTCATTATTTATTCATTACGTAATTAATTTTAGTCATTTTGTCATTGACTTCAATTGCCATTTATCAGGCGAAATGACATTGCACTTTAGGCCTATGCCTTAACTCTGTTGGCATCGCATTTATTCGGGCTTATTATGCACTAAGAACAATTCCCACCCGTACCAAAGTATAATTATGCAAGCCTTAAAGCAGTGGTCGGCGAACTTTTGTCGTTCGCGTTCCGAAGGTAAAGGTTGCAAGTCATTGGTGGGCCCCACATATTTTTAGAAAGTTAAAAACCGACGGAATGGCCAATGAATCACATTTTTCACACAGATTTCAGTTTAATTTTAAGCAGCGCGCGAGGACTGATCATTTGAATATTTTCTGCGCCATTAAATCGTTTGCACTCAGCATCAACTTTTTTGCGTTCTGTTGCCATTTGTCTAATTATAATCAATTTATAGGCTCATTAAACGACTGATTGTGAATTATATACGTTTTAGGTTATAATATAATTTAGTGTCTCAAAACAAATTCTGTTACGTAAAGAATATAATCGTCAATACAGTTGTCTTGTTAATATTATCCAGGGAAGCGTCGCGGGCCGGATCTGGCCCGCAGGCCGTAGTTTGTCGAACCCTGCCCTAAAGTATACAAATATGCATCGTACAGATAGATCATGTATTTATTTGCTAGTTGATCGTCTCGGCCTTTTGATGGACAGTATAAAACCACACCACACACAGAAACGTTCAGCTTTCACTCGTGTTATATCTACTTGTTTGTACATGTTGTTATCGATGTTGGATGATGATCAACTTGAGGTTGAGATTAAATGTACTCATATTATGGAGAGTATGAGCTGCTCGGCTTTGAAGGTGAGTTGAATTTTGCTTTTAACATTGTGAATTTGAAATGTTTTAGGTATTCCTGAACTTTTTGGTGCAGCTGTCGTAGGAATACATCGATGCGTAGTTGTTGGCTTCTCAATCTAGTTAAATCCAGTTAAATCCGGTCCATTTCCTATCCATTTAAAGCAAACAAGCATAATTTAGATGTCTATCAACGGAAAATATTTTAGGCAATTTACAAAGATGGGATATTTTACGCACTAGTATATAATAACTTTGGGCTACTCCATGACTAAGTTTTGTGTATAATTACAGCATGCTTGCAGTTGCCTAGAGCTGGAATTCACCTCGGATCCACAGAATCGATCCTTTCTCTTACTTCGGATGCAAATAATTAGCAGAATACGGCCTGATGTTAACTTGTTTTCAGTATTTTATTCTGCATGTATGGGATATGTCGTGAAAAGAGGACGATATGGTCAAGATCAAGGTATGTAGTTACATTTATTGTATGATAATCAACGCTTGAGAACCTTTTATTTGGTCACCATTTTGAAACCAAAAATCTGAAGTTTTCTACGAAGTTGATGATGGATGCATTTTCACTACCTTTTCAATATTTATAAGTACGTAATATTCATATACTTCGCATTGTAACATTTGTTTTGAAATCAGATGGCATCGTTGGACTGCAACAGAAATGGACATCAGATCTTGCAATGGCTCCTGAAACCGTTCAACTGCTAATTCATGTAATAAGCAAGGTATTTCATGTTTCTGCTATTATTGCTTTTGGTTAATCTCTACTTTCGTGTGTGCAGTGCTATCATAAATCTGGCATATTTTAACATTTAGTTAGTTCAGTGAGATCTCTACGTTTGCTTAGCAGTATTAGTTTATTGGACACGAAATGGATCTATAGATCGTTTTAGTATTATGTTGTTTTTAGAATTCTTTATGTTGTTGTTGTTATGAAAGAAATCGCTTTTCTCTTTTTTTACCACCAGATCAATTAGTATGAAATTTTCAGTGGTTAAAGATTGTTGTTCGCTAGAAGTTTATTATTCCTGTGGGCGTTGCTATCTGGTGATCAGTCGAATTTGCGAAGATTACGCTTCCGTACTATGAAAGATTAAATACCGTTAACCGCACTACTTATACTACTTCATTTTGGCTTTCGTATCCATATATTTGAGCAGTACTCTCTTGTATAATTACTTTCATTTTTGCTGAATGCTTCAATATCCTGAAACTTAAATTTTATTTTCAGTATATAACGGAATATTCAGCGAATCAAACAAACACATCATCAGATACGAAATGCTTCCAGTCAATGCTTAGAAATTTTTTCATACATTTTGGATATAATGACCAGGTAAGTGAAATACACAAAAATACGGTAATAATGCATAGAGGGAAAATTGACAATTTCTTGTCCCAATTAAAACTGGTATGCATTAAATATAGTCTACTTCGTAGTATTGATAAACACATTTTGCACAAACTTTGCTTTGACGCCTTGATATATTTGTATATATAAGTGTATGTATTTACAGATAATAATATAAACCAAAATCGAGATATTCGGTACATTTCAATAATTGTTGAATATTATAAAACAAATTTTCATCATAATTCATTTTTATCAGGTGGAGAATGAAAGTGAGTAATTCATCTAAAATTTAAAATATTGATAATTTATAGAATCAATCGCTTTGTTTTTGGTTATAGTCTACTTCGAAGCAGTTTGTCTGCCTCCTTTATCATTATTGTTCAATTCATTCAATTTCATATATTTTTCTAATTTAGATCGGATACTTCACTTTAAAACCAACCGACGTTAGGAAAAGTGTTGGTTTGTCATCATTCATGCTTAATCTACCAAAGGTTAGTTCAATGGTATTAGATTCTTTAGCTGGAATACTTTCATGCTGGAATAATTCATGTAAATAGGCTCGTGAAGGTGTGGAATTTTGAACTGTAATTCAAGGGTTGGTCTTCGTCTGGCATCAGCTATACATTAAAAAACAAATAGGTTTGTTGATTTAATATTTGGAAGAACTGATAAACACTCTAATGTAGTTAAATAGGATTACAAAATATGATTGATAGAGTTCTAATTCAGGGCTTAGGATTACAAAATATCAAATTGCGATTTCTTCTTCCGGGTTCGATAAAGGATGTGCGTCTACAACTCTAACACAGTTATCATCTGATACTGTATTTTGATTTTAGATATTGGACAGCAATGCGAATTTAGGGCCAAAATTTTTACCGACAGCGATAACTCTTCTTGAATATACAACGTTTCCTGAATTATACTCGATGAACAGTCAACAAATATCTCATCAACTGACTCTGCATTTACTTCCAGAACCATTACAACAAGCCTGGATTTCTTCGTTATTGCTGATTTTATACAAAGTATGTGACAGTAGTAGTAATGGTACAGTTAACGTCCTTGAAAAGGCTATCAATTTGTGTCTTATACAGAGAAGTGAATTAAATTATGTGCGATAGATATAAAATATATATATTCACTTTAAACCCGACTTCCACACTGTCCATTTTCGACCTGTGATGTATTGTTTCTCTACAGTAATGTTAGGCAGAATAATTGTTTATATTCGATATGAAATAACCGGTATTCGCTATTTTTTTGATGACAGGTCACGTATCAGTGATTTAATTTACAAAGCATTCCTCTTATATTTAGACAGTCCTATATTTGCAAGTAACTCTTGAATAATGCACAGCAAAATTAAGCAACACTGAAATTACTTTTTTAATTACATGATAGTCACTAAAACAAAAAGCGTTTTACGACTTAGCCACATGCATAGTAATATTGTTATTAGAACTATTTTCCAATTATACTTTTGGGGCAAAATGATCTTACTACATCAGATTGCAGAGTTTTTTCAAATTGACTAATAATATGATACATTGAGAACTTCATGCAAATTCAAAAAATATCGTTCATGCGAAGTAATAAAAATATCATAATTTTCAGCATTCCGTTCCCGATGCACAGCAAATGCAACTGATGCAGTTGGTTATAGTTTGTTTAAATACACTTGAGTCTGAGATTCATCTTTGTGCAAATGAACAAACCCTGATGCGATTGCATGGTGGAGATAACGATGGTATGAATTTGATACTGTATATATTTATCAGCTTCTTACCGTAAATACTACCGTGTTTCCCAAAAAGGGACAGGGTCTTAATTCAATTTTCTTCCAAAAATAAAACTAGGAATTATTCTTGAGGAATGTCTTTTACTTTCATTTATTAACAACAAAATTGTTAAGTAGAGAATTACGAGATTCTCGAATATACAAAATATGAAAACCGATATCCATCTACTTATAAATAACACGCTTCATTTAATAAAACTGATAAACATGGATTATTCAAAAATGACCAATCTTTTAAGAAGTGTAGGAGAGATTTTTCGTCCATGTTAAAAAGGATTTTGCGCTATCGACTAGGTCTTATATTAAGGGTAGGTCTTATATTAAAATCATTTTCAAAAGTCAGGCTAGGTCTTATTTTTAGGAAAACACGGTAGTTGTTACTCAGAGAATCTAATACGTCCTCACAGCCAATACCCAATGGCGAGTTGTGATGCTTTTCTTCTAAATTTTCGTGATTTCAAATCGATTTTTGTGAGGCACTGATTAATCATATTGTATTTTTTAACTACCAATAATCCAACTGACAAATTTTCATTGTTTCGAACACCTACTTGCTTACTGCCAGAATTCGTGCCCAAGGTGTTGGTCAGCTTCCCAATTATTCACAATTTATGTAACATGTAACTTTTGTATAATATTTCAGATAGCAACAGCGATTCGCATTATGTTCTCAATTCAATAGCCTGGCTTCCGCCTGCAATGAGTCCCAGAGGATACACAAGATCAAAATCAACGTATTGTGACACTTTTTTTATATCTTTTTTTTTTGAAGTTACTTACTGCTAATGAAATCACAGTCGATTGATTTTCAAAATGAAATTTTATTAATCCGCACCTTGGTCTCCAAACTGTGCGTATCGGCGCCCTATCGGTGTGTCAACAAATAATTTTAAGTGCGTCCATGAATATCGAATTCATCTCCTAAAAAAATTACTTCTCATCTGCCCTCGTTAGGAATTTGACATGAAATGATTAAATCTGTTAAAATTAATGTTTGGACAGAGAAGTACGATTGGCTATGTCTCTCATTCAGCCGCCTTGCGAATATGGTATAGAAGTTTTCCTTATTGTAATTTATTGTTAATAAAGTAAAATTTTCTTTACCGTAATTTTTTGTTTATGTTTTAGAAAGTGCATGCGTCGTTAGTTTGAAAAGTTTTGGGGCCTCTGTCTCCCAATATTTCAAATTTTGCAATTCCATTCTAAATTTAAAAATAATAAATTCCATAAATAATTTTGGCACTGAAAATATGTATAGTATGTTTTAGGGTGATAGTAATATGTACCATTTTTAAATATAATGTATATTTCATTAAACAGCCGCAGTATCGGGAGACAAATACTTTCGCCAGACAGAGTTGAATCGCATTCCCGATCTTTTCACAGTAAAACAGGTAAACGTACTTTTGTTTTACACGGCATTTGTTCCCACTTTAATTCTGGTTATTCTTATGATTTGCATTCCCAAAATTCTGAACCAAGCTTCCGACAACCAACCATCGATACCCAGGAGGTACCATGTCTTCAAAGACTAATAATTCAGATTTGCCGCAGCAACTCAATTTCTTATTGTGAGGTTTTAAAACTATTATATAGTAAACTCAACCTAGTCAACCATTTTGTTTATGTCCGAAGAAATTTGATTTTCTTCTGCTGAGAAGCTGCTGTATAATTACAAATAACAAAATTCAGTATTCAGGTATTCAGTAGGAAATTCAGCATAATTTTTATTTCATAGTTTGCAATTTGTATCTTAATCGTAAATATTACACACAATAATGGTTTTCTGTTATATAATTTTTTTTGTTGTTTTTATTAAATATATTGAAGGAAAATCTACAACCTTGTTTGGAAAAGAGGCAAAGCTTGATTCACAGGTTTCTGCAAGTACAAATGCATTATCAGGAATGTTAAAGGTTAGCCACACAAAACTTTATTGGGTATTATTTATATTTATTATTTATATTAGAGTTATATCAAATTTAGTAGAATCCATAAAATAATTTTGTGTGTCTGTGGAATTTGGCAATATAAAGCTTCTGGTATGTCAGTGCTCACTCTTTGGTAATGTTTTTTATACCACGTATCAGCTATTGATATCTAAAGAGGAACTATTTTTGGAATGTCGCAATCCTTCGGTTAGGCATCGCGATGCGTGGCACAGTTGAGTCGAACGCTTCAACCGCTTGGCCATTGCGCCACCCACAAATGTGAATTAGCTTTTTTAACTCTTTTTTTTTTGACAATTTTTAAATGAATACTTGTGTATCATTTTTTATGATCCTGAATCCCAACCACCTATTTGGTTAAATAGGATAACTCGTGACGAACTCAAATTAACTAAAACCAATTCGAACGAGACGGTTTTGAATTTTTTGTAGACCTATTTGAATCTAGTTTCCATCGATTTTCTAAATCGTGGGCCAAACTACTTGTTTTTAAAAATTCCAGATTGAAAATAGATCATCTTCAGTAGACAGTCTACATTTTGCAAAAACTTCAAAGAAAAATAAAAGAATTCCGTCATTGAGAAGTTCGACTGTTAGTGGACCTGAAAAAGTTGGAGTCGAAAATGTATGCATAGTGTTTATTCAACATATTTTACATCTACGTAGTCATTTTCGTTTCACTATTTATGTATAGCAGTATATGTATACAGATGGCTCGACATGTGTCTATATCAGGGTGGTTCAAGATTGATGGCCTCGCGGGCCACATTAATATTTCTGATGCGTTCGCGGGTCACAATAGTGTAACTTCTAAATAACTGCAGATTGATTGAATACCAAATTTAAGATATAGGAGGGTATTTACTGAATTTTCTGACATAAAGGCAGCATTTTTTGTAATACTGTTTAGGCTGATTGCAAAAAACCACCCAGCAGGAATCATATTGTTTGGCCATAACATTAATATTTAGTTATCGGGCATAGTCAACTTAAGCTAATAGGTTCCTCATTCCAATTTTCAATTATTTAAGAAGCCTATTTTGCTAGTATTACCGACCCAAAAGATAAAAAGCCAGTTAAAAAGTTAGAATAACCAAGCACATTAGTTAACTTTGCTGGTTGCCCCAGCTAGCCATAACACTAGTCAATTCAAGGACATTAGTGATGTGACAATATGTCAAAAGTTTTTTCTGGTTATTTTCATGACGAAACAACACCGAATTTTGTTTTGTTCGTTTTTTTACCCTCCCGCAATGGCAACGCGGGCCATAGACGATGAAGCCGCGGCCACATGTGGCCCGCGGGCCTGAATTCGGACCACCCTAGTCTATATTATTAGATTAATTTGCCACAATAAAAGATAGATATACTCTCCAGTATTCTGTGAATTTTACGATGATTAGGTAAATAAATAAACATTTTATTGAAATTTATCCACACTGCAAATATTTAACTCTGAGTCATGAGCTCAAGATTCTCATGGGATCGTGTTTTGATTGGGTTTGAACTAGAGTTTAGATCAAACATGATCTCGATAATTGTTTTTATGGAACACATCACACAGGAATTTGAAGACAGCAAATTGTATTTGATCTTTAAGCCAGCCCACTTCAAGTAACATATGTTTTATACTTTAGTTTATGTTGGTAGTTTTATATGCTTAATGATTCCATAAGAGAGCGTGAATGATGAAGTTGAAATAAAACTGAAACATTTTCATATTTCACTTTATACTTCCTATTATTTCTCTGCAGGATTCAAAAGAAGAATCATCAGACTGTGAAGAATACTCTGCTCAAAAGAAACTTTCTATTTCTATCTCAGTCGGTTCTCAATCTCCATACAGAAGACGAACTCACTCAGAAATAACGAGAGATTGGAGTAAAATGATGCAAATACCACTTCAACAAGAAGTCGCTGTCTTGAGGTAAACAGGAATTTACAGTGACTTTACCGTGATTTTATAGTGCCACAGAACCGATTTTCCATAGTAATTCAATAGTAACTTAATTTCCAATAGTAACCTAACATAAACGTTTTCAAGATCAAAAATCGAATCGTCTCTTCAGACAAATCCTTTCTTTTGTCTAGTTTTTCTATTTTCATCCTATACTGAGAGGGATGTGAGGAAGAAATTTAAATTCTGCATGCTGACGTTAATTAATATTTTACAAATATTAAATATATTGCAGATGCCACAAATGCAATGAAAAAGTTCTTGGATTTTCTGAAAAAGTTTTGAGCGGCTCCATCATCAACATTTGTTATTTTGTTAAATTTAATGTGGAAATGGCAGCTCCTTTGTTACCAAGAATATTAACCCAGGTAATGTAAATATTAACTCACTAAAGCTAAGCCATAAATAACGGAAATAGATCTAAGTGTGAAAAGTATTTTTTTAAATTAACAAAGAAAGAAATCCCTTTCTAGTTACTCCTTTCAACTTTAACTGATAAAATTTGTGATCGATTGATCCCGTAATTGCAAAGAAGAGTCATTTTTCACAACAAGACTGACAACAACAAAAACAACAGCAACATCAAATTAGCAAATCAATGTTCTATAACCATTTACTTTTTATCTAGTTGGTATATATATCAAACCTGCTCGGAGACGGAGTAAAAGAAAGACAGTGGGGCAGCGTGCCTTTGAAAGTATCGACCGTGTCTTCATCAAACCATGTATACTCCACAGTTTCGAAGGTTGCAAGACAAGCACTCAGATGTATCCTTTTACAACTGACAAGCAATCTTCTACTGACTAAGATATTTTTGTTACCATTGGAAGGTTTGTGAAGTAATAGCAGGGATGCTATTTAAAGCAAATTTTATATATTACAGCGATATCACATTATTTGCTGTACCATTTTTAGATCCTGCATTTCTACATGGTCTTTGCATATGTTTGAACGATTATCAAAGTCTTACTTCGTTGATGGCCGTAAAGCATGTTATTGAGGTAAGATCTTAAAGAGGTTTTTTACTGTTGTCCAACATGAACGTGATTTCTCAAATTACAGAAATTGGATAATAATCATGTGAGCAAATGGATGTAGCATTACTGTTATCGTTCAGTAATGCCATATTCAGTCTTTTGAAAATATCAAATATTGTTTGACAAAGTAACATCATCTAACTAACTTGGTTGCATACGGGAATCAACAGCTCATCTCGATGGATTACGTATCTCATAGTCAAACGCATCTATATATCGTAAAATTGAGTTTGCGAATGTAAAATTTTGTTAGCAGTTAAGATGAAGACGCACAATTACCGAAATTATATTTTTAGAGTATTTGACTATCTATAGTCGCAGCATAACATGCCGTGATTATCCAACCCGGTGGTTCTCAACCTTTTTAGGCGCTCCCCCTTTGTAGAAATTGTCAAGTCTCGTGCCTCACCTCAAAAATAACTGTCTAACAATAAGCTACAAATAACCGACAGTAAGGCTCCGTGCTAAGGATAATAAAGATACAAGCACAACAGCGCACTGCAATCTCTAAACAATAAAGATATGTAAATATCCGAAATAAGGCGGGCAAGATCAAATCTAACGAATATTTCTATTTAGCTTCACGCCCCCTCAAATAATTGTCTACGCCTGACTATTGAGGCGCCCCTCGCGGTTTGAGAATCACTGATCTAACCACTAGTATATTTTTAAGCTGATGAATAGAGTTAAATATCAATAATCAAGGACGGAGTATTTAATTTTTCCAATTTCACTTGTTCCCTCAGGGACTTCCTGGAGATCTGAAAACCTTATCAGATGCTGAATTCAACAGTCTCTTGGATAATTTGTCGATCTACATGAGCTGTTTAACTCATGATTCATCTTCTAGTCAACAGTGGCAACAACTTATAAATAGTTTCAATTCTTTCTGCACTAGAATGCTGAATGTTTTATCAGTGCGGGAACAGGTGAGTTATCACTTATAGATAAATAAATTCAAAAACGATATCGAGTTCTATATTACGTTTAGGGCTGGGAATTTCGAATCAAAATTTTGAATCGAATAGTAAATTATATGAATCGGATTACGACAAAACTTTCGAATCGCCACCATCTTGTTTATTTTTGTCTGTCGAGGTGAATTCCAATTTCACATTTTTTTTATTGAAGCCATATTTTTAAAATGCAATTCTGACATTAAACTCCTTTTTTTCCCAGTACGTTATTCATAGAACATGTTGTGTATGAAATGAATACTTATGTGTCTGGAAGATTTATTACAATAAAAAGCGACATACAACTACATACCTTTCAAGAGTTCGACATTCGATTCGAAAAAAATACTGTTAAGTTAACGACACTACAGTCGATGAAGTGTTATGGTAAAGAGGCATTCCAAGTACATTTTATACTTTGCTGACTCAGAGCGAGGGTCAAGGTCAATTAGTAATATGTATTGAGTCACGATATCTAAGAAATAAAATTAAAGAAATCAAACTTTCTATTTATGTCAGCCTAATTTATTATATTTTTTTGAGTTATACTTTCAAATTAAAACAGTACATATTTTTATCATATTTAGTGCAATGCAGATGGGTTGTTTAGCATCGTCATTGTGTTGCTGAAAGCACATGCTCCTATATCAGTGAAGGTAAAATGTGGTTACTGAATAATTATATTATTCAATCTTTTCCAATAACAATATTTGATTTATGAAACATGAGATAAAGGGGTACTCACTTGTTTATTTGGGAAGGAAAGCATACTAATGATAATGCAGTTTAATTTTGTCGTTTAAGTAACAAAATTGTATTGTCTTAGCTAAAATGTACTTTTTGCTGGGTATACGAATCCATACCATAATATCGAAATAGGTATACTTACAATATATTATTTTAATATTTTAAATATAATATTTCATTCAAATATTGAATGACAAACAATATTTCACAGCAATCTCTATTGGAAACGTTTTCAAAACTATTGGTCGCAGTACTTCAGAAATGTTGCTTCACGGTGAAATCTTTGTATTCGTTGTGTTGTGCAAGCTGTAAAGTTTTCACTAGAGTAAGTGCTTCAATATATTTACTAAAAAGAACAAGATCATCAATTATTTATTGATATCGATATGATTGCCAATTAGACATCGCTAGTTTACCTATAAATAAGTTCTTCCAGCAACTTTCTTTCTTCCCCTGAAACGACCGGTAAAACTTAATATCTAAATCCATATATTATATTTTCAAATTCATTGACATGTGTAAATATGAATATTTTTTTTGAAGTTATCGTCTGCTTTCTTTACCAATTAAATAATTATTTTTAAATGTTATATCATATTTTTATTATTCTCAGACAAAAGACAAATTGTTTTTGATTCGATATGTTGTTTCTGAGATTCTATCTTGCCTAAAATTGAAAAATAAGTTTCTACATGGAAATGTCGTTATGATGTTGCAGGTGAACATTATTTTAAAAGTCGTTATAACCGTATTTCAACTTAGTTTCCTCCGTCGTCCATCATATTTGGCATCAGGTCGAATACGTATAATAAATATGTAGATTTGCCTTTTAGCGCCACATCGCGGAATAGCACGCAAGTATAGGCTTCTGAAGAACAGTAAGTGAAGTTTTAGGGCCTAATGACTTACAATTTGAATAGACTTTGAAAATGACTATACAAATCATATATCTTTGAAAGCCCGGTTAGTGTGGTTTAATTATATTATTTCAAACACTCTTGTTGATAGCATGTCATATATTCGACAAAGCATATATATGTTTAAATGCATGAAAGGGCCGAATAATGACTGGATTAGTGACCTGAGTAGTGATTTTGTCTCAATCTAAATATTAGTGCTAGCTTAATGGAAAACAAAGTCTTGTGTTCCATAGACTGATTTGTAACAATGTAGGAAAGTTTCGAAAAGCAAAAAGCGCTACCCATTACCACTGACTGTAAATTTGTTAAGTTATCATCATTGTTTTTAGTTCATGTTGATTGATATAGGAACCTGCCTAAATCCATGTGCTTATCAAAGTTTGGATGCCAAGAATTTTACTCTCATCAAGATGAATGTGGTATTTATTTCATAATTATATATTTTTTATTCGATATATTTTAATATAAATGTATGATTGTGCGATGCATTATTATTGTGATTTAGAATGGCACATTGAGCACTATACTAGCGTAATTTGTTTGTGTCGGCGCTCTACGGCGAGGCCATTCAAATGGAAATTTGATCCTATAACCAACCCTGCGTCTCACTAAAGTATTTCAGGCATCTGTCGCCTTGCGAATATTGGAGTAACCACACACCAAACTATTATTATTTCTTAAATAAGTTTGTACAATCACTTCGATTGACTTTTTCTATATGTTATATTCGTTTACCTCTTTATATACAAATGTAAGTGAGCAAGTGATGAAGATAAATTGGGTACATAAACACTAACCTTATTTTTACAGCTGCCTTGCTACGTTACTGAATGCATTCGATCTTATCTTCCTGATTGTTTGGAAATAATTTTGGACGTGGATTTTTTAAACAACTTGAAAGTATGTATTGTATGAAAGTATGTTACTTGCTAACCAGAGATACAGAACGATTACAGCGATTCCATAAATCATATATTGAGTGCATTTGTTATCAGACACAAAATGGAGCTATAGATCGCTTTGGTATTGTGTTGTTGTTTTTAGAATTTTTTCCCTTGTTGTTATGAAAAAATCTCTTTTCTCTTTAATTTACTGGACCAATTTGAAACTTTCAGTGGTTGTAAATTGTTGTTGTCGATAGACAGCTATTACTTTTAAATATTTTAATAATTCTGTGAGCTTTATGAAAGATTCCTTTTTTTGTGTGTGGGATGACGTCATCAAAATTAAATATTGCGCACATTGAGTCGGTTTGTGTTCGCGCTCGTTTTGTTCTGATGGTCAATCGAAGTCCGGATGACAACGTTACCGTACCGGTACTGTGAAGGCTGCATACCGTACAACTCCGTCTTGGTCTTCGTATCCATTGTAAAGTTGGAACGTGAATTCCAATCCACTCAACGTTGTTGTAGTGGAGTCCTATTTGCACCCGCCTTGAAGAATTATGCGCGATCTCCCAGCTTCTAGTAACTGCACAACCAAAGTAAAGAGGCAACGAGATCCTTGGAAAACGAACTGTATTCATCACTCTCCACATATGAGTAAAATGTTGCTACAGCACAGAAACTTGAAGACCCAACGATAAAACTAATTTATAACGACACGGATGCACTAGAAATAAGTAATGAAAGAATTATAAAATAACCTTCACAATAACAAAGAATAATAGCCAATACTAAATAGGACCTAACTGAGCTAAATTAATACAACAGATTTCACGAAACCCGCACCCCTAATGTAAACTACATCCAAGACAAATCTCAATACCAAACGACACTTTCGCAATCCCACAGTGCCGTATAGAACAAATCAGAAAAGCGTTACCTCAAAACAAAAGGTTTCACTCCCTATGTCTTCACTATGGCACAATAATGAGTCACTGTCAAACAGGATATCAAGATAATAAGGATAGAACATAATTTGTCTGGAATTGTTAATATAATGGAGAAATATAAATAGACGAAAGTGTGAGGCGTGTGAGGTCAAATCTAACATCCATATATTTGAGCATTACTCTCTTTTGTGTTCATATCTTCAAAGTTCACATTTATTCGATGAAGTTTACCTATTTTAGCCTCCTTACCTGCAATATACTTGTATTTAGGAACACATCTTAAGCAACCAAAATGAATTGCTGCATGGTGCTGCATGTGCCGATGTTAAAGTATCAATTGCTCAAATTGTTTGTATGGAATTATCGCAAACTACACATCAAGATAAAACATTGCAATCCTTGCTCCCGTGGATTTATGAAATGCCATCGAGTGTTCAACAGGGGTAAGTATATTATAGATTTTATTAGATAGTTTGGTAAATTTATTATAAATTTTTACGAAGAATGTATCTATAACTGTATAAATTTATTGTTTTGAAGTTGGAGCAAGATTTAATGAATGATTTAATAATAGTTTGAGTAAATTTTTCATTTAATATTATCTTATATATAATGTGAATTTGAAAATATAATGCAATTATATTAAGCGGTCTTATCGGCTTCCCTCTCACTCGGGATAAATATGTAAATCCTATCCCTATATTTAAGACCAAAGGATTACGTTGACTGTGTTTCACATATCCGACAACTTTCTTGGCTTCTTCTTGGATCTCTCACACACATTGGCCTATTTTACTCTGATATTTCACCAACTTGGCAACCATTACCTGTTGACTTATCGCCACATCTGGCAAGCATTGTTCAAGTCATTTTGACTGGTTTTCCTGGACAATATAGGGTAAGCTTTGTATTTTATTTCCATTAATTCTTGAATTACCTTTCGCTTGTTTTTGTATTAATGTATTTACTGAGAGCGTTTATACAAAGAAGTGCAAAGATCTCCCTCAGCATGTGTACTCTTGTAGTGTATGTACCAGGTTAGGGTTGGGCCATAATTTTATTTCGATTTTCTTTATTTTAGTTCGGGGCTGTCGGTGTTAGCCAGGTGAATATACTTACTGCCCATAGGTTTTAGTCCCTTTATACAACTTGATGTAAAGTATGCGAACAAAATTAGTACACTCCATGGCATATTGGTACACAAACTTCTCGAGCGCCCTTAGATTAGACCAGAATTCTAACGTTGATAACCTCTCTTTTATTCAATAATTAATTTGTAGTAGAAGAAAATCATACTAGGGAGCGGTCGCCTTATAATAAAGGGTGTGCATTTCTATTGATTGCTCCACAAAACGCAGTTTATTTGTAAGTATCATGAGGTATTCTGATTAATAATTTTCTATTATTTAGGATTCACTGACAAGTTTATCATCGCTGTTCTACGTGTTCGTGTTCTGTCAGGTAACATAAAGCTACAACAGTTCATTGCCTTAACATATTCAAATATATTGAAGATATTTTTCTATAATGTTACATTATTCCTAGCTCTGGACGTTATATTGCGATGAACTTTCATATTTGCTTTCATCATCGAATGCTGCAATACAAGGAGGGTCTGTGTTGGGATGGGATCAAAATCCACCAAGCACGCTTGTAATGGAGTTCTGGAGCAGAGTTACATCCAGTATTCTTCTTCTTCTTCAACATAACAATTCGGTAGGTTTTTAGACATTGTCAGAAATTTGAAAATCAAATCTGATACGTACTTTGGCGTAAAAACTAAAGGCTGACGTTATTTGACATATCAATTATTAATGTGCACGAATGAGTTCCACAAGATTGGCGTATTTTACCAGTGTCGTGTTATCATGTCCATAGGTTTGGGGTTGTTTTCATTTTCAAATTTTATAGGTATCGTTCAGTTTGTTATCCCATGTTTCATTGTAAATCTGAATTAACTTATAATGCTATTTACTGTACTTTAAGACTTCAGATTTGGTACATCATCACATCAGTGCTATCATGTCTTGTCTGCAACAATATAACTCTGCTGTGGTTTTCAAGGTACGTATGTCTACTACATTGCTCAGTGTTTTTAATCTGCACTACTAGGGCGTGCGTTTGGTGACTTATTCCACAGCAACATTTACAAATACAATTTTGGAAGCCTTTATACAACGAACATTTTTGGCGATCATTCAATGTAGGTGAAATTTGACTTTTCAGTTGATTCAAACCCTGCTTTGTTTTTCAGCTCTACTCTTTGTGGAAAGTGATGCTAGAGACTCGCGTTGAGGATTCTGATATTGCTCAGTCACTCGGTTGTCATGATACTTGTTTAGAAGCTAGACTAGATAAAATTCATTTGTTTTACGCATCAGCTTGTGTTGATCATCAAACAGGAGACGAAGCAGAACATTTCAGAGGTAAAACTTATCATGAAATGTCATGTATCATGTAAAACGTATAACTGAATAAAATTTAAAAATTTACGTTTAAGAATGGAATGATTCGATACTACTGGCGGATTCTTCGGGCCATTTTTACGGGCCTCTACATGGCAATAAAACACGAAACCTTTCTAATTTGCTAATGAAAAAATTTCAGCATTATAAATAGGGGGCTGATGACTGGGTAATATTTTGAACTATTTTGTAACAGAATTCAGAGCAGCGTGTGCATCGTCATCAAATGAACCGAACAGATCAGCAAACAAACTTCTTCGAATTGTTGATCAAATTAAAGAGAGACTTGCACAAGCTGAAATCACAGGCCATGCTGCAGAAAATTTGTATATAGTGTAATTGAAGCATACCTTTTGGTTGAGTGTTCACGGCAGTGTATTGAATTCTGTCTTGGAACAATAAGATAGTTTTTATAAATCCTTCAACTCGAAGTATTGTTGAATATTTTCGTGGTATAATTACTTGTCTAACATCTATTCACAAATTGGGTACACTTTTTGAATATCTCAAAAAGAGCCTTTTACGGTCCCAGATTTGTGATATTTACATTTTAATGTCGTTCATTACAGTTATATTAATATATATATTCACTATAATGAAGAATGAGACTTTTACCAATTGTAAAATGTGGATATCCAATGCATTTTTGTAAATAAACTACATTTCACGGTAATTGTGATTGAGCAATGAAAGTGGTGTAAAACTTGAGAAAACGAATTTGGGTCGGTTTTAACAGGGGTCAGCGAACGATAAATAGGACTAATTAATTTGTTGTGTGGAAATAGGCTTACAACATTTTGTGAAAAGCGTGGTGAAGTCAGATCCGTGATTAGATATTCAAACATCTTGAGAAGTAGCACTATCAAAGATACAAATCCAGTCAAAACAGGAGAGCAATGACCAAAAAATATACGGACACGAAGATCAAATAACTACGTCAACGAGCTCAGCAGTATGAAATCGCTATTTTCTACCTAGTTTTAAGACATCCTCGTTTCACAGACATTTGTGTATGTTTCATATATCTTAGCATTCAGACAATCTTGGACTCGGAGAAGTGTGCGAAGAGATAGTTATCTGGTTCATGTGACGTCAAATTTACTAATAAAGGCATTTATTTGGCACTTACCATGTTAAAGCTTGCTTTTCAGATTTTGAAATATATAAAATAGCTCATATTTCAGTACAGAAGTATCGATTTAAAATTTCCATCACAGATTAAAAAAAGCCCCCGGAGTTATTCAATTTAAGGACAATAAGAGGCTAAATTGGTTACGTGCCACTTACTTATGTCATATCATATCCCTATTTCTTAATATGTATGTTATTGGAATAGTCTTGCTCAAATTATAAAAACTTGGACAAACGAGGCTGACAGAATGACTTGTCGCATGCCTACAGATAACTGATGAGCCGTAGCGATGTAGTTCGATGCGTTTGACGTGGAAATAGCATCAGCAATGAATGCTATGCGAGTCAAGCCATTTATTTCATCGCTGCGAAATGGCTACAATAACCCCGCTTTTGATAGCGATACTTCTGGTACATGGTAATTTTACACTTTGAATTACATGCACATAGCATATTTCTAAGCATTCTGACTCTTTCCACTATCCAAATACCACATTGTGTATAAATTTCCTATATTCATTCTAAGATATCAGTGAATCTTTTTTTTCGCCGATGCACAACGGAAGCGGATCGTAGTCGTCAACAGCAACTCCACAGGCAAATTAAAAAAAAAACGTTTCGATTATAACTAACGAAAATGACCTTACCCACGCACATTCAGAAACCAAATATGACGTCATTTTATGCTGCAAATTTATTGCTGAAACTTACGATAGTATCGTTCAGTGAGAAGCGATACAGAAAGAAGGAGTAAATAAAGAACAAAAAATAATAATACCAAAAAGCGGAGAGAACAAGAAGAACGCAAAATGGTAGATAGAGAAAAAAGTCGGGAATCATGAATCGATGGTAAGAAATTATAATTAATACTAATAATATAATAATGATAAGAAAAAAAACGTTGGTAAAAATTATAATAATAATAAGCAAATAAGCAAACTCAAACGTTTTGTTTATTTTATTTACCATAATATAAATGATATGACTAATAAAACTACCCTTTATAATGATAACATCGGAGAAATATGGCCATTTGCCCAGCAAAGGCCGTCGAAGTAATTTAAACGCCACTCCAATTGGTAATTAATGTGAAGCTACAAGTTTTTGGCTGTTTTAAGATGAAATGAATTTAGAACACCACACAGTTTTCCATACAATAGTCATATTTTTGTTTCTAGTAGGTTGAGTGCAAAAGGAAAATGCGTTTAAAGGCGCTGGTGACTGATGTGCTAAAATTTGGAAAATGCCCAAAGTTGTAACATAAAAAAATGGAATAAAAACGATAATTATAAAATGTTTATGGACCAAGAAAGTGCTGATTAATTTCATTTTTAATCAAATTTTATAATAAAAAAAGGAGTTCTGTGAAATATTAGGCAATGACATGATCGGATCATGATAAACTCACATATGCAGGGCGAATCTCACCATACTGTTATAATAATAATTACCATTCGCTACAATCGAATCTTGCAGAAAGGGCAGTGTGGAATTCTGGTTCTAGTTCAAAGGCAAAGAGATCAGTAATAAGTTGAATGTCCATGTCATTTTTTTACTCAATGCATTACCATGTGACCAAGCGTTATTATGCATTACCAAGTGCTTATCTCTGAGCGAATTTTATCCTTAATTTAGTCCGTTTAATGAAAACGAGATGATAACGTAACATAAATGATTACTTTTTCAGTTTGAATTTTAATATAGTCTGGATAGAAAAAAAATTGAGATATAATAAACCATCGAAATTGTTATATTTTAAGTAATCGACTCGGCAATTACAATATTCTATTATACAGATATTGTATTTGAATCGTCCGAGTATGTTTCTTTGTTGTATCTTGTTTTTCAGCATGTCGATTTCATTTGATAGGAACATACCCGCTGTTTTTAGTTTCAGTTAATGATGCTGCCGAAAGGTCTGGGCACCATCCATAGTGACCAATTCTTCAATCTACGTATGTTATTTATTTAATCTTCAGAAGTAAATCTCTGTCGTATTTGCTTTTTCACCGTTCGAACCCCAAGAACCTCTTTTGTTTTTCTTTTTCTTATCCGTTCCTTCCTTCGAAGAACTAGATGAGGCGGAGTTCGATCTTTCCAGTCCGGATTCTGAATCCGGTAAATATAAACTCGTTATCGGGTTCGGAGAAGAGGTTGATCTCCCACGGTTGTTCAAGTTTGTTACGTCCATGTTTGCTTCGGACTTGGAATGTTTCAAGTTGTTCGGCACAGAAAGAGTATTACTCTAGCAAACATTTACAAATACAATTTTGGAAGCCTTTATACAACGAACATTTTTGGCGATCATTCAATGTAGGAGAAATTTGACTTTTCAGTTGATTCAAACCCTGCTTTGTTTTTCAGCTCTACTCTTTGTGGAAAGTGATGCTAGAGACTCGCGTTGAGGATTCTGATATTGCTCAGTCACTCGGTTGTCATGATACTTGTTTAGAAGCTAGACTAGATAAAATTTATTTGTTTTACGCATCAGCTTGTGTTGATCATCAAACAGGAGACGAAGCAGAACATTTCAGAGGTAAAACTTATCATGTAATGTCATGTATCATGTAAAACGTATAACTGAATAAAATTTGAAAATTTACGTTCAAGAATGGAATGATTCGATACTACTGGCGGATTCTTTGGGCCATTTTTACGGGCCTCTACATGGCATTAAAACACGAAACCTTTCTAATTTGCTGATGAAAAAATTTCAGCATTATAAATAGGGGGCTGATGACTGGGTAATACTTTGAACTATTTTGTAACAGAATTCAGAGCAGCGTGTGCATCGTCATCAAATGAACCGAACAGATCAGCAAACAAACTTCTTCGAATTGTTGATCAAATTAAAGAGAGACTTGCACAAGCTGAAATCACAGGCCATGCTGCAGAAAATTTGTATATAGTGTAATTGAAGCATACCTTTTGGTTGAGTGTTCACGGCAGTGTATTGAATTCTGTCTTGGAACAATAAGATAGTTTTCATAAATCCTTCAACTCGGAGTATTGTTGAATATTTTCGTGGTATAATTACTTGTCTAACATCTATTCACAAATTGGGTACACTTTTTGAATATCTCAAAATGAGCCTTTTACGGTCCCAGATTTGAGATATTTACATTTTAATGTCGTTCATTACAGTTATATTAATATATATATTCACTATAATGAGGAATGAGACTTTTACCAATTGTAAAATGTGGATATCCAATGCATTTTTGTAAATAAACTACATTTCACGGTAATTGTGATTGAGCAATGAAAGTGGTGTAAAACTGAGAAAACGAATTTGGGTCGGTTTTAACAGGGGTCAGCGAACGATAAATAGGACTAATTAATTTGTTGTGTGGAAATAGGCTTACAACATTTTGTGAAAAGCGTGGTGAAGTCAGATCCCTGATTAGATATTCAAACATCTTGAGAAGTAGCACTATCAAAGATACAAATCCAGTCAAAACAGGAGAGCAATGACCAAAAAATATACGGACACGAAGATCAAATAACTACGTCAACGAGCTCAGCAGTATGAAATCGCTATTTTCTACCTAGTTTTAAGACATCCTCGTTTCACAGACATTTGTGTATGTTTCATATATCTTAGCATTCAGACAATCTTGGACTCGGAGAAGTGTGCGAAGAGATAGTTATCTGGTTCATGTGACGTCAAATTTGCTAATAAAGGCATTTATTTGGCACTTACCATTTTAAAGCTTGCTTTTCAGATTTTGATATATGTAAAATAGCTCATATTTCAGTACAGAAGTATCGATTTAAAATTTCCATCACAGATTAAAAAAAGCCCCCGGAGTTATTCAATTTAAAGACAATAAGAGGCTAAATTGGTTACGTGCCACTTACTTACTTACGTATCATATCCCTATTTCTTAATATGTATTTTATTGGAATAGTCTTGCTCAAATTATAAAAACTTGGACAAACGAGGCTGACGGAATGACTTGTCGCATGTCTACAGATAACTGATGAGCCGTAGCGATGTAGTTCGATGCGTTTGACGTGGAAATAGCATCAGCAATGAATGCTATGCGAGTCAAGCCATTTATTTCATCGCTGCGAAATGGCTACAATAACCCCGCTTTTGATAGCGATACTTCTGGTACATGGTAATTTTACACTTTGAATTACATGCACATAGCATATTTCTAAGCATTCTGACTCTTTCCACTATCCAAATACCACATTGTGTATAAATTTCCTATATTCATTCTAAGATATCAGTGAATTTTTTTTTTCGCCGATGCACAACGGAAGCGGATCGTAGTCGTCAACAGCAACTCCATAGGCAAATTAAAAAAAAACGTTTCGATTATAACTAACGAAAATGACCTTACCCACGCACATTCAGAAACCAAATATGACGTCATTTTATGCTGCAAATTTATTGCTGAAACTTACGACAGTATCGTTCAGTGAGAAGCGATACAGAAAGAAGGAGTAAATAAAGAACAAAAAATAATAATACCAAAAAGCGGAGAGAACAAGAAGAACGCAAAATGGTAGATAGAGAAAAAAGTCGGGAATCATGAATCGATGGTAAGAAATTATAATTAATACTAATAATATAATAATGATAAGAAAAAAAACGTTGGTAAAAATTATAATAATAATAAGCAAATAAGCAAACTCAAACGTTTTGTTTATTTTATTTACCATAATATAAATGATATGACTAATAAAACTACCCTTTATAATGATAACATCGGAGAAATATGGCCATTTGCCCAGCAAAGGCCGTCGAAGTAATTTAAACGCCACTCCAATTGGTAATTAATGAGAAGCTACAAGTTTTTGGCTGTTTTAAGATAAAATGAATTTAGAACACCACACAGTTTTCCATACAATAGTCATATTTTTGTTTCTAGTAGTTTGAGTGCAAAAGGAAAATGCGTTTAAAGGCGCTGGTGACTGATGTGCTAAAATTTGGAAAATGCCCAAAGTTGTAACATAAAAAAACGGAATAAAAACGATAATTATAAAATGTTTATGAACCAAGAAAGTGCTGATTAATTTCATTTTTAATCAAATTTTATAATAAAAAAAGGAGTTCTGTGAAATATTAGGCAATGACATGATCGGATCATGATAAACTCACATATGCAGGGCGAATCTCACCATACTATTATAATAATAATTAACATTCGCTACAACCGAATTAATAAAAAAATGTAATGTAGGAAATAACATTTTTTTACAATGAATCTTGCAGAAAGGGCAGTGTGGAATTCTGGTTCTAGTTCAAAGGCAAAGAGATCAGTAATAAGTTGGATGTCCATGTCATTTTTTTACTCAATGCATTACCATGTGACCAAGCGTTATTATGCATTACCAAGTGTTTATCTCTGAGCGAATTTTATCCTTAATTTAGTCCGTTTAATGAAAACGAGATGATAACGTAACATAAATGATTACTTTTTCAGTTTGAATTTTAATATAGTCTGGATAGAAAAAAAAATTGAGATATAATAAACCATCGAAATTGTTATATTTTAAGCAATCGACTTGGCAATTACAATATTCTATTATACAGATATTGTATTTGAATCGTCCGAGTATGTTTCTTTGTTGTATCTTGTTTTTCAGCATGTCGATTTCATTTGATAGGAACATACCCGCTGTTTTTAGTTTCCGTTAATGATGCTGCCGAAAGGTCTGGGCACCATCCATAGTGACCAATTCTTCAATCTACGTATGTTATTTATTTAATCTTCAGAAGTAAATCTCTGTCGTATTTGCTTTTTCACCGTTCGAACCCCAAGAACCTCTTTTGTTTTTCTTTTTCTTATCCGTTCCTTCCTTCGAAGAACTAGATGAGGCGGAGTTCGATCTTTCCAGTCCGGATTCTGAATCCGGTAAATTTAAACTCGTTATCGGGTTCGGAGAAGAGGTTGATCTCCCACGGTTGTTCAAGTTTGTTACGTCCATGTTTGCTTCGGACTTGGAATGTTTCAAGTTGTTCGGCACAGATAGAGTATTACTTCTGCTTGATTTTGAATCAATGAGATCTGAAGAACTGTTCGTGGGACGAGGTGCTTTCTTGTGATGTGAAAAAGGCAATTTACTTTTCAAGCCATCAGTAAATGCTGGAAATAAAAAAAAAGAGATTAATCATCAGAGAATCTAATCATAATTACTTGCTAATTGGTTGCATCCCAAAATTGTAAAAAAATGACATTAGATTTGAAAATTAAAATGGCATTTTCCTACAAAAAAAACGATTTTAGGGAAACCCTTCCATTTTAACAAAAACCAAATTTAAAAAAAATAAAAACGGCATATTCTTGAAGTAAATATCAAAATTTAACGGGAAATCTGGATGAAAGATGGTAAAACAGTTTTGTCGAGTGCTATCTAGAGCCTTCTTCTGAGCAAAAGTGTACAGTCCTGTACAAAAAGATCAAAACAATCACTTTAATATTGAGGCAGTTGTTTATATAACTTACTTGGCTTTGATGAACTTGATGAATTTGAATGCGAACTTGATAAACCTGCCATCTTTGATAACTTGGTTGGAATGACTTGTTGGCTACCACTTCCATGTTTGGGAGCTTTTGACAATGATGAAAGATTACTTGGAATTACACTGTGACGAGGTGGAGCCTAAACAAAGAAATAATAGATTATAACTCTTGTCAGTTGGAGTTATGCTAGGCCAACTGTCTATCCTTCCTTTATGCATTTGTGCTTGGATCCTTATGTGTATAATGCACGGATATTGATGATTATATTATGTGATGCAGTGTGTGCAGCTTGTTTGGTAATTTAACTCTTATAGGTTATAAGGTAAAAGTAGGTTTGAAGATATATAATGCCAACTTACCACATGTCCCATAACTTGATTGGTGGCACTGTATTGCAGATGTATTGGTTTTTGCGTTCCCGCTTGACCAGCAGTCGGGACTGGGGGTTGTACAGATTGATGGTGTGTGTTTGGTAAAAAGTTTGATTGTTGGTCTCGCTTTCCAGTTCCGGGAAACGTTTTTGGGTAATCGCCTGCTGTCGAGTATGTGGGAGAATTAGATGACTCTTTTGGCAAGGTACCTTCACCGGAAGACAATTCGCCTTCAAGGTTGGAATGTGATTTGCTAAGTGCCGATGGCAAAGATGCAAGGCTTTGTCCGAATGGAATATTATTCCTATGCGATTTTGATATAGTGTTTTCGTCAATGCCATAGTCTTCTTCCTCAAATGCATTATTGCTATTGTTCTTATTAGAAAGCGAAGTAGGATAAGTAACGGAATGAGTAATCCGTGATCCTGCTTGTCGCTGCAATTCTTTCAATCTGACCATTTCCCTTTGGTACTCTTCTTTCTGTCGCCTTACGTCTTCTTGTAGTCTTTGAACCTCTATTTCATCTCTTTTCAATTTCGCTTCTTTTTCATCGAATTGCTTCGAATCTATGTCCATTGAAGCCTGGAAACGCTTATACCTTTTATCAAACTGTTCTCTTTCATTCTTCAATTGTTCCTGTAATGAACAAAACCAATTTTATATTAACTCTGGAAACGTGCTTTTCAAAATAATTCATATTTTTGTCCAAAATTACTGTTAAGAAAAAAAATAAAATAAACAATTCTGGTTGAAAGGCAATATATTTTAAAAGGTTCAAGCTGGTAAGACTCTTGTCCAAGGAGTCTCCAAACAAGTCCATAAAATCTACCACTAGAAAATCCCCACCATAATTATCCACAATAACGTAAGCAGACATTTATGGGTATAATGGTATTCAAATTCAACAACTTTCATAATACAAATGTATATGCTACAATGAGAATGCCATATACTCATTTATTTACCTTAGTTTCATATATTTTAGTGGACATATTGACAACAATAATATAAGTATCCTACCTCTCTCTTTGCCAAGTCTTGTTCCAATTCTGAATGTTTTGCTTGATTTCTTCTAGCTTCCATTTCTTGGAATTGATTCCCGTTTCTTCTTCTACTTTGTGATTGTGCTTGCATCAGTTTTACAGACATTCTGGAAATATGAAGACACAATTGAAATATCATTGCAATGATAATCTCCCATCTGTCGAGAGCAGAGAGACTCAATCAATGCTGCATATGGAACTTTGAAATTTTTAAATTAGATTTTACTTTTATTTTGATGAAAATTACACTCACTTTTGAACTTGAGTGTCCTGTTGAGTGGCAATTGATAAATACTCGTTAAGTAGGTGAGTCAGTTGAGCAAGTGCTGATATCTGATCTGAAGTTGGTGGTAACAGTAAACCTTGACCAGTTGTCATTACTGACGACTCTCCGAGATGTTGTTCGCTGCCTGCATTGGACATATCACCTTCAATCAGCCCAGAATCACGCTTCGAATCTTCTGACGATACTACATTATCCTGCTTTTGTCCCAGTCTCGACAAACTTGATGACCATTTCGCTCTTGGTGAAGGCGGTTCTTTACCGTTGTCAAATCCACCAAATGTTTCAGATCGTTTTGGCAATGCAGGTGGAGGGTAAGTGCCGCTATCGTGTTCCCCTACACTTGAAGGGTTGCGATTGAGTCCGCCTGGTCCACAGATAGCATGTGAGAGTTTGTTTACTTGCTCTATTGCTTTTTGAAGAGTGGATGCTCCTTCAGGTATTTTGGAGTTTTGTAGATCATCAAAATTAAGAGTCGGGTAACCAAATTTCATGTTTGCTGAAAAGAGAATATGAATCATGAAAAGGAATGAACAATATAAATTATGTGTCGATCCATAGAGAATACATTAAGCGATGAGTTGTCCTTTTGGATGGATCTGAGGACAATTAAAATCCACTAAAATAAGAAAACCTTGGCTCAGTTCTTATATAAATAAAGTCCTTCTAAATTTTGAAAATCAAGCTTGAAAATTCTAATTGAAAAATTTATAAAATAGATGACTCACCTGTAAGTTCTGGTTTTTCAAGAACTTCAACTAAATGTTTAAATTTCTCCATTTTTTCCTTCAATAGTTCATTCACTTTCTGATCTCTTTTTTCCAACTCTGATATAATTTGATTAGCTCGAATCCATTTCTTTCCCATTCGTCTTTGTACTTCGACGTCTTGATCAGAAACTCCTTCATCTGTTGAAAAGTAAATAATAGAGGTTCAAAATGAGGTCTGCAATGCCTAGATAATCAGAGAAAGACTTAGCAACCTCAAAATAAGATATACGAGTCTTTTTATATCCGTGTGTCCTCTATTCCTTCTTTCTCGGACCATTCAGTGATATTATGACTTTATGACAAGGTCAAATTTTGCAAAGTAGGACTAAATGGAATTGACAATACTGTATAGGAAATTCATGTAACATTTTCAATCCTGTGTAGCAAAGAATAGAACATTTTGCCTTGATTATTACATTCATTTTAACTAGAAAATTGCATCATTTTAACAGATTGTCCAATATGGATGCCTATAGCTTCTCAGTTTCTGACAACAAAGACTCCCAAAACATACCTTCTTCTGGGCATTCATCCGCAGCTGCTCTGATCCATTGCATCCAATTTTTACTTGCTGAAGCAGATTGGCAAATAAGTTCATACATTTCAGGTTGATTGCTGCTAGCACTAAGTAGAAAAAGTGCACTGTCTTCTCCTGCTTTCTCTCGAACAATGAGTTTGTGCAAAGGAACTGCTGCAGGTTGGCCAACTGATGCAAATGAGTACCGTTGATTGTTTTCTTGCAGAAATATCAACAAATCTTTGAAGAGGATTAGGGTGATATCTGAAAGTACATAAATTTTATTATTGTTAGCAATAGAAAACAAGGTGGATATAAATAGATTTTTGACCAAATGAAATGAAAGCAATAAAAAAACTCTAGACCATCATTGTTATATTAATTTGTAAAATCCATTCTAAGAAATAGAAATAATGATTACCTGCAGGTCGTTTCATAGTGTTCGGTTTCCATTGTAACGTACCCACTTGTAACAATTTATTATTCTCGAGAGCATGATTGAAATCATCACGAGTGAACTTTCTACCATCTGTAAATCAAAAAGAAGTTTATTTCATTGAATGGATGAGCTTTGCTATATTTCTATGAAGACTTAACCTATTGTTGCCAATTGCCATGTATGCCTCTAGGTGGAAAATACATATATGTTTTTACCTTTGTAAGCTGCATGGCCTTTTCCTTCCATTTTATGATAAATATCTTTCGCTTTCTGTAGCTTTTCATACTCTAACACTTGTTTATCAACTTTCTTTATAATGTCTGTAATAGTCCGTAACGCGATATTCAGGTTTTCCCGATCTTTCGTGTGTTCTGAAAAGAGAGTTAA
This sequence comes from Styela clava, assembly GCF_964204865.1. Lineage (NCBI taxonomy): Eukaryota > Metazoa > Chordata > Ascidiacea > Stolidobranchia > Styelidae > Styela > Styela clava. The sequence goes on along the minus strand of NC_135257.1, from coordinate 7,833,491 downwards.
AAATGATAAGAATGCATTGTTAGTTATTTAATAGTGATGAAATATTTTTCCATGCTTTTGAGATTCTAAAGTGTACAAACCTTTTTTGTTTGAATTGTCGATGAGCGTCTTCAAAATGACTGGATATTTTGTAATTCTCTGTGTTACAAGCAAAATACATCCTGGAATATCCCGTCGTCTTGTCAAGGGATTCTTATGACATCTCTGTAAGATTCAAACAAATTTGAACATTAAATACGGTCAATTTTTTTAAATGAAATTGCCAGTCTAAAATTTTCTATTTTTATTATGCAGTACAATAGTATACTACAAACAATCACACTCACCCTTGTCAAATCTTGAAATTTCTTATCATTTTTCAACATATCTTTATAATTTGAAACGATTTCTTTCTGTTTGCTGCAAAATTCACTAAATAACCATAACATCTGTCGACCGCTCTCATCCTTCCATTGATTTAATAATATATCTCCGATTTTTGAAACAACCTGGGGTAACGAAATGAAGTTTTCAAGTAAGGATATGAGAGTAGATAATTCAGAATGAAAAAGAATTCAACCCAAATGGAAATTCACTTGAATGGTAAACTCCAACCAATTATTTTCATTTCTACTTTTACCAAATCGTACATTGACCCATATCAGAGAAGAAGATAAAAAATTTGGTAACAGCTTACCTGATTTTCATTTTGTCTGTCATCTAACTTTTGAACAAAATTTGAAGTAAACTCAACAAATTCATCGATTTGTGGGAACATTTTATCAATAACTTCTTGATCAAGTTGAAGTTCACGAGACATTCCGTTTGCAAATATTTTTTGCATTATTTTTAACGTTGTTAAGAAATTTCTTTCTTTTTGGATAAATTCTGCAAAAAGAAAACCGTTTATAAAACATATTGAACGAAATCTGATAAAAGAGATATTTGTTGTTCTGTCAAAACATACCAAATATATTATCCTGTCTTTTAATATCTTTCTTGTCCATTTTTTTCAACAATTTCTTTTCTACAGTAACACTCCATGCCTCTGGTTCGTTTTCTTTAATAATAAGATCTGGATCACTGGTAAGTTCTCCTAGATCGACAGCTGTTGAACAAAATAAAATTTATGAAAATTAGACTCAATTGAACAAGTGGTGAAATAGATTGGATTTATAAAAAATATAATTTGGATATAGAATTGGACAGCATAAAATAAGATTTTTAATCATAATTTTAAATTAGAGAAAGTGATAAAATGATAATATTATTCCGTATAAACATACCTTCATCATCAAGCGATTCCATTGATCCCGAAATACTAAAAAAAAAAGAAAAATCAATATAAAATTACAATACATATATATCTATGTTTCATGCTTGCTCAGTTCTTAAATGGAAATAGATTTACACAATAAGATCTAGTTATCCGGCCTCAATCTCGATAGCAATGTAAATTTCAGAGCTAAATTTATAGTTTCCTAATATTTGCGGAACTGATTGTGCCCAATTTGAACAATAAATTCTTATATAATGAATATTTTATTATACGCAACAGTCGCAGATCACATGACAAATAGGAAAGAATAACAGCAGGGTATGAAAAAGGTAGAAGTTATAATACACAGTGAGCTTTTGTGACATATACCGGTACTCAAATAAAAATACTCGATTATTATGAGTACGAGGTAATAAGCATATGTGATCTACTTAAAATATTGATATCTACTCACTTATAATACTGAGTAATGTGAGGAGATAGTAATTTTTTGAGACATCTACTCAATACATAAAAATCTAATCTACTCAAACAATAAAAATTTACTCACTTATTATAATGAGACATGTGAGGAGGTGTTCTTGAACCTGAGTTAAGTGAGGCTGAATCACCTTCATCTTTGTATGAATTTCTTAATAGATGAACAAAAATGTTTAAAAATGGATAATTGTTTATCAGCCATAACCCAGGAAGAAATAGACCAGATCTGTGATTCAACTTACTTCACAATAAAACAGACTTAAAATTTCAAAAATCAATAGGGAAAACAAGTGAAGAAATCAAAGTTAATAACATACCTGCCCAATTTATTATCGGAAAATGGAGGTTCAAGTGATTTCGCTGATTCATAGTTTGTCTGAAAAAAATACAAATTCATATTATGTGCTTTGTATAGTTTCAATACATGATTGTATGATAATATTTTGATTTCAAACATGTGTAAGATTAATGCCATAAAAAAATAAACATCATCTCACCGAAATCGGTCTTGTAAAGTTTCGTGTGGGTAGATTGTGTACTCTATCTGTGTATGGATATGATCCATTGCTGTTCACTGAAAACATAATAAATATGAATATGTTTAAAAATTGTGCTAAACAATGCTATCAGTATTGCATATTCAGTTCAAATATTTCAATAATGGAATGATGGCCTCACAAAGAAAATATTATAAAATTACAGGGTGGGCAAAAAAAAAGGTCACCCTTTTACATTCGGAATGTAAAAAATGTTAACATATTTTTGGCCCACTGTGTAAATGATAGAATAATGTTTCAACAACAAACTTGTACTATGCCTTATAAAATGGACAGCTATTAAAATACCTGTGTGTAAGCAACATATTCAATACATTTAAATTTACATGATGCACCTATTCCCGGCAATACTATAAAGAAAGAAACTAAATTTTGTATAAAAACGTGACTGATTGATCATTAATATTATACAAGTGAATAACGTTATCGTTTGTGTCTGGTGACAAAATAGTAAATATTACACAGTATGCCATCTTGCTGTATTGGCTTTGGGCAATTCGGCCATTTCAAATGGCAGCAAATTAAATTGGATTTATAGTGTTATCCTCCATTCAATAGTATTTTGCTAGAACAAGATTTCCTTTTGATAATCCAAATTTTAGATTCTGTAATTATTGTGATTTAACAATCCATGAAAGTCATATGACAATGACTTAAATAAAATAAATATAAGGTCATCCTTTTCGTGACAACGAGAAGCATGAGGCAACTTACATGAACCACTATAGGCTGGCATCTTGCTGATCATCATACTTTGAGGTCTTGGTGTGTTCAATGTTACACCTTTCTGAAACAAAGAATAAAAATAATGAAATATTGCAACTAGCCAATCTTAACAATAGAATTTTTCAAATGCTTAAGAAGAGCTATAAAGAGAATTGCTCTAATGATTCATTCAATTCATGCAGCTGATTTGTTAAATATTTGAAACAATTGCAAAATAATGCAACATTTACAGTTCCAGGAATGAAATAATGACGGCGTGATTTATCATCCCATTCCAAGGATGGATCGCACATGACGAGCCATTTGGGATCAAGATGACATCTGGCCAAAATTATTCGTTTAAATCTTCAACCAGAAATATTGCTTCTAGGTCAGATACATCCACTGCAAAATCCCATAATTCTCAAAATTCTAAACGATTTTATCGGTTAGTCCAACTAAACAAGTTGTGATGCGTCTATTTACCTTTCTCCGCAATTTGACTTCGCTGGAAAACATTTTAAACTGAATGTACGATTTGCATAGAAACGCGAAAATAATCTATCATATATACAACAATCTAGCAGAAACAAGTGCCTTTTTGTTAGAAATCTTATTTGTTCATATCCTAGTTGACTACTATAAGTTTTACTTTCGCTACATAATACACATACACTGTACCGAAACTTGAATGTTGATTACGCTCTCTGTGCGGTTTCGATCAGCTGTTCTCAAGAGATATACGTACTTTTGGAATCAAATTTATTGAGCTTATATATGTTATAAGGGATGAAAATATTGAGAAAAGTTTGGCAGATTGATTCCCCAGGTAAGCAATATCGAAATATCATAATAATAATGTATTCCACACGAGTGTTACTGTTCGAATGAAATATTCATATTCGTGGTGGGCTGTTTATTACTAAGGTTGCAATAACAAGCCTAACCCATGAATATTAATTAATTACTTCATATACTGCGTTCCTATTTAAAAATGAATTTCTTGACGAGTTAGTATTTCCGTTGCGAACCCTTGCGTGCAACAGAAAAAGCAATATTTTTTCTTCTAAAATTGCGTGTTGTCCGCTAGCTGAACGTCACGTTATGAGCGCATAATCATATTAATTGTGTTGTTGATTCAACGAGGGTTAAAATAATGTTTTGATATTGAAGGCAATGAAAATGTCAATCTGTGGCATCTATTCATATACACGTTTACATCAGAAAGTAATATTAGGTTCAGAATAACAACAACAATCGACACACAAGACGCAGCACAATCACAAGAAATTGTCAAAGGACGAAAGCTACCAAAATTTCTGCTGTCGAGCGAAACTCTACCTAATAATGAGCTGGATGGCGGGAAACCCCTATGAGAACAATAATACTAAAATTGATTTGCAACCTGTTCGAAATGGAATTTTAACGACAGGATGAACATGCACAAAAATTTGTTTCGTGTCTCGCTACCACATTACGGTTCTTATAAGACGTCCTCTATTTAGTTAATTAAAATATTTAACATATAACCCCAATCGCAAGCCTCGCAAATATAGTTCAACCTTCTAATAAGCTATCATAACATTGTCTCAATCAATAAGCTGCCATTCCATACGTACGCCTCCGCGATGTAAAATAAGCAACCTGTGTGTATGAGCGCAATTTTTCTTGCTACTGTTATTCCTCTACCGAGAAACACGGCGCCCACTGTCAACGTTTTGCGTAATAGTTTAAGCTAAGCGATGCAATTTTTAGCTAGTTTCTGAGAGGTGTAATTCATTCAAAACTCACCAAATCTGGGCATATCATAATCGATTATAGAAATTTAAGGTCCATGCATTCGCGAAGACAAAATTTTAGAAGAAGAATATTGTGACAGTATCCAAAAACGTTGAGTCACGTACTTTAACAATATAGTGTAGCTTAATCAATATAAGTACAAGACCGTGTTCCCATTGCATAGTGTGTGAAAATACAGAACACTTTATTTATCCAATTTACCCAGTCAGATATTGCAAAACCGCAGGCATATGATATTAGCCAACAAAAATTGACCCCAAAACTAGATTTATTCATTTTTTTACCAAAATATTTTTCGAATTTGATAAAGGGAACATCGTGCCGACATCGTGCATTATATTTCCAATTACATATGTTGACGTCATATCGTAGGGACAGATATTAAAATAATAAAAAAAAACGCAATGAAGCCCGTTTCGATGACAATGATTAAACTAGGGTTACGCAGGTCAACGAACAGAGGCAGGAAGACAGCAAGATCTGAGTGAAAAAAAATTTTCAGGGGAATCATGGTCCATCACCAATGAGCTAACCGATACAATGTAACTTTACTAATAAACTAATGATTTTTCGATCGCAGACATGGAATCTGCCAGATGTGAAAGGAGAAAACCCTAAACTTCAACGGAAAACAAGTAGGGTTGTGATTGGTACCCAAATGGCTCAAGTCACTTTGCATCATTAGGACCTAGTTTGTACCAGATCTAAGTTTGTACCAATACTAACTAGACATGGTAATATTCGCGTGGTACAAAGCCAATCCATCAATTGGATAATCAGAAATTGACCGTCAGCAAGTAATATATACAACCGCATAGAAGTTTTCCACGCAAAGGTGAAAATAGCACAAAATGAATTCTTTTGTAGTTGGAAGACAACAATTCGCGGTAGAGTGATAATGTAACATGAGATACCGGTAATGGTCAAGTAGATTCGGAAGAAAAACCGAATCATCAAACCGGTGATGAGTCATAAAACAGAAGCCATAAATCAATCCCATCCCAGTGACGTCATATGTTGTGCTGACGTCGAAAACAATAACAATTTGCCGTGAGGTTAACGAGAGTGGAATATACCAGCAAAAGTACATGACATTTTAATTATTTGTTCTGGGAGAAAAAAAAAATAACTAGGCTGGGATAATGAACTCAAATAATTTTTATTAAGCAACCATAAGCAAGTAGACATTAACGATTATCAAGATGATTTTCATGTTAAGGCCGAAATGTTCTCTACGTTCAAAACAAAATGGCTGTACAATATCTTACTTCTTTAGGTACATCGACATGTGATACCGTCCGTTCCTCGCTTCTAAAAGGTGCGGGAGTATAGGCGTACCATTTGGATGAAGACCTTTCATGGGATTTGTTTTTAGACCTTTGTGCTTTTGGGCTTTTAGGGGGTTCACTTGTATTGCCTTCTTTGTTAGGACTCGCTTGAAGTGAACTTGATCCCGTTTGGAGGAAAGATCGCCTCGTCAATGCAGCAAAACTGTGTTTTCGTTTTACGCTGACAACGCTGTTGCTACGTTTTTCTCGAAATTGTCCTTTGACAGTGAGAGAAGAGCCAGAATAATCCATGACATGTGTTTTCGCCTTGTCAGCAGCAAGTTATATAATCTAACGCTCTTAATAAAGAGCAGCCAACAGTAAATCCAAACTTACTAAGCTACCATAAAAAGTGATTAAAAGGTATTTTATGGCAATATTAGAGTTTAAAATTTGCTAGCATCTTAGTGGTATATTGGTTTCTTTCACAGTACTATATAAAACCACGATACCTTAGTCATCGTATTATGCTATGTCAGCAGTGCGGTAGAACGACAAAAATAACTAAAGCACGTGATGATGGGATGCCTATACCTACCCTGTATCTAATACTCAGGACTGGGACAAAATAGCAATCAACAATCTTGAATCTATCATGCTAATGATATATATTTCTTTCTCTACAAGGATCATATCCTATATCTATCCAATGTAAATCACTTTCAACTTGCATGTGAGCTTTATAATAAACAAAGCCAGTCGTATATAGCAATGAACGTGTGTCGGTTACGTGACACGTATGCTGATAATGGCTAGCCAATACCTATACAACATATTACGTTACATGGTGAATCCCGACTATATGGAATTTAAACTGAACCATCCTTAATCATAGCAATTGAAAGCAGATAAGCTGTATACCTTCACTAAATGAAACAGCAGCGCACAGCAGTACGGAATGGTCCTTCCTATCACAGCTTAACGTTGGAGGTTTAACCGCATGTGGGCACAATATCGCTTTACAATAATTTGTGAAACCGTCCAGGAAGCTGTCTGGAAACGACGGCTGTATGCAGTGCTGTCACTTCTAACGCATGAGGTGACTTTATTGAGTGTGCGATATGATGCATACATATTATGCATTGAATGTCTGTTGCGTATGAGTCATGCAATTTCGATCAGATGGAGAAGAGAGTACTTTTGTGATGTACATGCGCCATCGTGTGCAGATGATTGGAAATAAACAAGCTCACGAGGATAATGAGTTGCTATTTATGCAACTGCACGCATATCCAATATAAAATGCAAATCTCTCAAATCAAGGATTTCGATAATCGATTCAAGTGAGGCAATTAAAAATATTAGAAAATACTATGAGTACGATAGAAACACTCACCTTATTTTTATTTTTCACTGTAAGCCAAGGTAGATCTCTGAGCACTTCTTTATCTTTCGTCTCTAAGAGGTTATCTGAAATGATGAAATGAAAAATAGTTAAATTCGACAATTTTGTATGTAGATGTACATATTGAATAGAAGAATTAACGAGCCCATGAACATATTCGAAAGGTGCATGTCTGACGCCGGTGCTTTTGGCGCTGTTAGTGGCAACGCGGCCGGCGTATATAAAAATTGCCAAAAACAACATCGATGCAAATTTAAATTTATCACCAAACTAATAATTATGATTGATTTTGACTGAGACTGGCACAGACTTGTCGTTCCCCGTAAATATACGCAGATTACGATTTCAACACTGGGTTGTAAAATACTTTGTGGTCTGTATAGATAGGTAAAGTCGGTTTCCGGAACTTTCTCAATTTTAATGTCGTATCACATGGCGAGACCGACATAAGAACAGTGTTTGTACGACTGAGTCACTGTGGTTATTATCGTCTGATTGCAAAATGTCATGTCGTCGGTGAAGTTGAAACTGCCTTGAAATTACCAAGCCGGTTGTGGTAAATATGATAGAAACTTAAATAACAAGTCTGGTGCATTCTTCGCTCAAGTTGGTAAACAACAACGTATGTTAAAAACTGCGCAATAGCGAGCAGATGAAATTGTGAAATCTGATACTGGTTATTCCTGATATCATATTCAAAAATATGCTGCGGGCTTTAGAAATTGTCGATTGACGCAATATACCGGTAAATCCCTAATACGTTTATAGATTTGATGCAACATCGTATCTGATAACAAGTTCACCGTAGAATTCCATGCCATTAAAAAAAACAATTTGCGCAATAGTGTCTTACCTTTTTTTATACGGTCATACTATAAATCCGAGATATATCAGGGTCATAAAATAAGTCCCTTGTTGTGATAATCCTACGAGTATTTCTTAAATAGACTAATCTGACACTATACTGTAATAACACACAATATATATATATTGAATAAGTTTCCAACTATGCAAAGTTCAATTGTATCTTTCTTCAATTATTCATTGTATTGTTAATAGCATTAATTAGTTAATTGAGACGCAAATTTCTAGACAATAATTGCTCACAAATCGTGTAATGCTGATTCGTACAACTTGTCTTATGATACACAATCTTGACTGCGATATATAATATACAATTACGTTCTTTTTTTGTTCAAAGTGCAGTAGAAGTTGACAAATATCGCTAACGCGTGGTCCATTGTTTGGTAATTAACCCTTTGCGCCCAGATCAAAGTCAACTTCCTGTTTGATTTGACACTTTCGATGCGGCGAAGAGAGTTAATGGATATATTAATAGTCGAAGCGGTGACTAAATATTAAGCACTTTAGATAAAATGATAACGAGATAAGTGCAAAACGTTCCAATATCAGACCGGTGTTGCAACGCAAACATTCGCAGTTTGTTTGTTTTTTCCAAGCGTTAAATCCTTCTGATAGGAAAGCTCTCCATTGGATAATAACGGATATACCATAAAACATAAGCGGCAACATGACTATTTTGTTTAAATATACCAGATGTGAAAATTAAATATTTCGCCATACATGCAGCACATGAACTTTGAAATATCCTAATACATATAAATGACGACTTGGCCAACTCCATTAGCAACTTAGTTTAACACGAAGCCAATAAATATCTTGTACTACTGGTAATATCTGTCGATTTTCGCGAACAATACATGTTCACTTTCAAATTGACTTTTATCGCTCAACTTTATCTAGTATCCTAATTTTCTATGGATCACTTCAAAACCGCAACCCATCTGCCCACGCACTGTTTCATTTGAACGGCAAATTACGGAAACCTGGTCTTCTCTACGCCGAACACACCTATTTTAACGTTTCAACGCAGTAACGCTAATGAATAAAAGTCATCTATCTAATCTAAATATACCGCAAAATGAGCGTACGTGTACATAAAAACCGTTTGAAATCACGGGCTATGAAGCGCCTCACCTAGTTCATGACTTGAGCTAAGCCCTAACAAATGACATCGTCAGAGTCGGCTGATTTCATTTTTATACGGCGCAAATTTCAGAGACAAAGCGAAGTATAAAAACAATAAATTTCTAGCAAAATATAGTTTTGTTGACAACTTTACTGCCCAGCATTATTACAGAGATACTGCGAGCTTATCGTGCACGAAGAGTCGATATTTATAATTTATTAACAATATTTATCAAGTATTGTTCATCATATACGCACGTGCGATGGATTATAACTCATATCGCAACTAAAACCTAACTTAATCGTTTCAAATTAAATATAATAGTCTAATATTACGAATTGCTATCAAATCTCGGTATTTTTCGGTAGCAACGCCTAATATTATAGTAATATAATTCCAAACCAAATTGTCTGCCTATGACATGTTATCCCGATTTACGTCAAGACCTTCATAAAAACTAGCCATTTTCGCGCAACAATTACCACAGAGAAAAGTTACTTTTGAGTACCGTGCGACTATTATATGACAAACTTATGACTGGTAGAAAATTCTGCAAGCTTGAGGCCTAATTATTCCTGTAACTCGATAATTCTTCTTCATGAGGCATTCTGGGAATGGCGTAAACAAGATTCAAAAATAACTGATGATCAATGCTAATTTAAATTCGATTCATCATTAAAATCGTTTAGGCATCGCGGGGGCAAAAATTTAATACTGTAATTAGTTTGACTAAGAATGACTGGTTTTTTCGAAAACAAAATTTTCAACGAGGTCCGGAATATTTCTGCAAAATTTCATCGGCACTAATGTACGAAAGCCAAGCAAACACTCCACATTTTAACATACTTAAACCGGAAACGCAGATATAACGCTAAACTCGAAGGTTTAAACTTCTCCAATATCAAGAAAATATACTGAAAATGTATTTTTTCAAAAACTTTTCGCCCCGAAAAGATAACGATGTTTACTCGTCGAAGTCTGGTGGAAATGCTGCGGAGGCAGACAGGTGCGACGACGCGCAACGGGACCGAGGAAGGCTAAGCGGGTTCGTCGTCATCCTTTTTTTCGTCGTCGGCCGTCTCTCGCTTAGGTTGATATGTTCTAACGTTAGCTCGAATAATTATTTTTTCGTTAGCGTATGTTGAACAGCGATTCATTCACGGATGACATTAGATAGAAAAAAAAAAAAATCTTTTAACGAGGGGATACGTGGAAGTAATATGCAAAACACATATTAAAACGTATTCCAATTTTCAAGAGAGAAATGTTAGCATAGAACATTGCGACTGTTTCACATTAACGATACAAAACTATCTTTCTTGGAATCTGCGACTGAAATTCAACTGACACTGAATGAATCTATAGGTCAATTCTAAAACGAGTTCGCGTGAGAAGGCATAACAATAGCCTAATATTTTTTAGTATAGTTGGTAACGATACAATATGAATTTCTGATTGGTAATACATATAGAAGGAAAACAATGTCGTCGTAAGGCGTACCGTTGTGTACTGTGGGTTATGGGGCATTTTATACAAAAGGAACACGTCGCCATAAAAATGCCATTATTCATAAATAGCGGTTTAAATTTGTTAGCTGAAGTAACAACCTTCGGAGACGATATTTAACCAAGAAAGGCAGCAATACTGAACCAAGGAATAAATCATTTGGAAAGGTTCAAAAGTCCACATCATACACAACGCACTAAATCATCTTACATACAACTTGTCATCTAGGATACCTATTCGCACTACCTTGCAATCTGAATGCAATAAATCAGAACAACATGTAATTTTCTGCTAAATTCAGTTGAAATGATACGTCAAATATCGCAAACGACTTACATTTTAGGATATTATAATATTCCAAGAAATGGAAACCTAAAATATTCTTATTCATTGGAGCAGTTAACTTTCCATTAGCGGGCCCTAATCGTCATACGAAAATCGATATCACTTTCAAAGCGCCCGTGCGGTACCAACTACCAACAAGTAGAATGCATAAGGCCGGAGGTTTTCGGCCATATGTCAACCATTTGCGACATTGTTATGCGCAAAACAATTACAGTCTGGATTCAAAGAATTGGCCATGGATGATCGAAGACTTTGAATTGGATTTAGACTATTGCCCATGTTTGATCGAAGATATCAATTTTTCTATGAGTTAACGATTCAATTATCATATTATTGTGATTTTCTAAGAGAGGAAAAGCCAATCTCATGTCCCTTTGAAGTGATGGTATATTAAATTTCTTACCTCAATTGCAACGCGACTGCGTGTTAAAAGGTTGAAACATGATGTGGCAACAACCCAATAACAATTTTTTCCGAGTTATACCATGAATGGATCATGCAAGGTGGTGACTTTAATTGGTAATACGCGCCAAGTTGAGAATAAACATACAAATGTGTTTTGATGGAAGACAAAGAAGTCTATGATTATTGTGGCAAAGTCTACTCATGATTTTCTTTGTCACAAGATTTCAAGTCTTGTAATTAGCCCAAGGATGTGTTTAAAATATAAGAAAACCAAAGCAGTAGAACCAGCAGCATCTTACAATAGTAGATATCAATATGAAATCTCCGACTTCACTCAGATTGATAATAGAACTATTGCTCAAAACGTTGACACAAAACATCACAGATTTTTAATTTGGCGATTCGAGTTGAACTTTAGGCATTATGCAAACGACCGTCAGCGGAATAAATTTCAACTTGTTGAAAGCAAATTGGACCAAATAAATTGACAGCAAACATACTAACTCGTTTGATCTCAAGTTTTTGATACAGTATTATTGCTTCAAGGGACCTTGAAAAGCTTTGTGGTTAAGAAAGTCGTCGTTGAGATCATACTATTCAAAAATAACAAACGAAATTATTGCGGTGTGACGTTGGAAAGATCTTTGAAGAAAAGCAGTTTTCCGTTGTCGGGTATTTTCCTATTTACGCTTCGATGAGAAACTTTAAAACGCGGTTAGACAGACGACGATAATTCAAATACATTTTTGCGAAGAGACCACGGGCGAACTCTTGTACAGGTTGAACTTTCAGACTGATGTATTTATATTGGCGACCCGAGCTTGGTATAATCAAATATTCCCCAACTAAGCCAGGTTTTAAAATGAATTTAATTTGGAGTTGAAAAACGACATTCTTACATATTTTATTCATCGATGAGCGTTAATCTCTTTTACAAATGAATCCTTTTGAGACCTCACAGTAAGTTTAAGCCCAATAAAAATCGCAACAAGGTCGAAGGCGACATTCCGCAACGTCGCCTGAGGACGAGAATAATGACGTCACAAACCAGAATGCCCACAAAGCAAACACACAAAATCGTTCATATTCGCGATTAAATGTTCGGTTGTTAACGACATGCCAAACAGATATCTAATATTGTATTTGATGGATGAAATAATGGGAAAAATAAGTACAGCCAAGCGTACACCACAGAAAACCGTAATTGTGATGCGGGATCATACATTTTTTAAATATGATTTATATAAAATCAACAAATCTAACTCTCATCAATGATTAACTATGATAAAACAGTTCGGAATCGGAGACGGTATAAAAGTCGATTCAAGCTTCGGCACCCTTAGTTATATGATCGCCAATCCGAATTCGACAAATATCCCGGAATATATTTATTTAGCGAGGGAGAAGCGCAAATTACTTCATCTTACAACTCAGCAATCCAAATTTGAAAATTTTAGCATAAACCTATTTGAAAAATCCACCTAATACAGCATCAGCGCAGAATGCAAATTTGTGTAACATACAGAAACATTACGAAAGATTTGGCAGTTAGCACATAAACCGCACACTCATTATGAAAATAAATACAATTATTTATGTCACAATCTATAAAAATAAAACGAACATTCTGATAATGAGAAAGTAATTTGTCATCTAATGAATCGTGACCTACCTCCATGATCGTCTATAATCACGTGGACGTGAAATTAGGCCGCTAGAAAATCTGTTTATATATTTACATTATGAAAATTAGTCAATTTTCGGCAATGACTTTCATCTTACAACAATTATTGAAAATACATAAGAAGCTAACCAAGTATAGTCTACGGATAAGCATCCCTATCCCATCGATTTTATATAATAAGCCCCACAATTGGCGCATTCTTTCAAACTCTCGTAATGGCGATTCCTCCGAACGAAGGTGTGCGCGGTTCCACTTATGACGCAATCACTATGACAACGACGTCCACTGCTTGGTTACGCAAAATCACATGATACAATTATAACCTGACTCGTTACGTGGAAATATATAAATAGAAAAGATATTAATAGGTCCTGATGATGACGGATAATTAAGTCGACGTAGACTAAATATAGCCGTTTCTCCATATATTTTGCTTACTGCAGATTAACGCATATTAAACTTAGCTTGAAATGGAAGAACTGAACCAAACGTTCAAATGAATCTACTCCGAAACTGTAGTCGAAAACTTCTTTCGTTTATATCAGGACAACAAATTTTGAAATATGTTGTCAACCTGAATATGAGTATTTGAATCAAAATTAAATTAGTCAAAATATTCATAAAAATTTGCCTAAATAAATATCCACAGGCAAATTAAGACAGTTTTAAAAACAACTGGTAATAAGTCTTCAAATATTCAAATATGAAATTCCGAATATATTATGAATATCCCCCGAATGTGAAAATCAAAGTGCCGCTGTTAAAATCAGGTAGTTCACGAAGTTGTTCGTTTCACAGACCGCAATCGTGAACATTTCAATGAACTATCACGGTTAAACGCATGTGGGAGATTCCACTCTATTTTTGCGTATAACCGCCAAATTTTCTGATATTTATTATTCAGGTATTATATAGTTCACAAAATTAAGTTCCAATTCCTGAGTCAGGTTTCGTTATTGCGTCATTATCATAAGTTAATTTGTCAGATATGTTTTCACTTTCATTTAAACACATAAAGAAGTTCATATCTTTACAATATAAAAGACTAGAATCTAACTTAAAACTAACTGAGTAAATTAGGGCATATGATAATTCAGAAAGTCGAAATTATCAGTATGCAGTGGAATTTAAGTATTTATTATACGCTGTTTTTTTAAAAATCCATTCAGAATATAAGGAAATACGAACAAGATCAATCCGAGAAGACCGATCATTCCTAAATAAAAATAATGGCACACAAAAATAGGAGCAATATTTTCAGTGCGAGTGGACGTAATGATTTACTCTTCACGCATATCTATACTTCATTATATAATAACCTGTAAATAATTAGACTATTACTTCAAACAGATTGCAATATTCAATCCTGTACTAGGACGTCTTCTGCGTGCGACAACATTTTGATCACGCCACTGAGAATCTGCTCCAATCCAGCTTGCGTTATTCTAACTAGGACTACAGTAACAAATAGAGAAAAACTTGCGCAATACGAAAAACCGCATTCTTAAGTACATATATTGGTATTTAAACAGTCGAAAAATGACAAGTGCACCAGGATACAAATCAACAGTACTTAACGGTTGGTGTGAGAGTCGAGGTATTTTCTAACGACCAAATGTGGAAGAAAGAAACATCCTACGTAGCTTCGGTATGTCGAGAACCCTTGAGAACAGCCGACATCGGTAAATTGGGGCCACGCGTCTGATGTTATGAATCGCTATGGTGATTTATTGTCGTTACGCCAAAAATGAGCCCCTGGTTACGTGAGATAAAACGCGCAAATTTACGCCACTTGCTACACGACGTAGGTAGGTGAATAGCATAACAAAACACCCCGTATCGTACATAATTAGTCTCCGTGCGTTATCAATAGGCCAGGCTAACCAATTGTGTTTATACCTCGCCAGTAAATTTCCTAAATGGAGAGGTGAAAAAAAATGGTGGCTTCAGAAATATCAATCTAGTTACAGAAACGCATAAAGCAATTTAAATACTCCTATATTGATGCCAGCTTCCATATTGATTACACCCTTGGAGGTCCTTGAATATAAAAAAAGGTGGGACAAGCACTCAAAATACATAAGCACGAATTTACAGTACATTGGCACGAACACAGATCGGGCAAACAAGTCGACGACTATTTTATGTTCCGCACCAAACCGATAACACGTGTTTCTTACTCTTCGCGTTGGTATATGTCGTAGATAAAACGAAAAATACTTGACACATCGCCCTAATACAGGGATAATAAATCGTTCGAGCCACCGCAGAGAAATTCCATTTTTGCAACAAAAAGGACTGTGATTACGATTGGCCGATGATAATTTTAATTGGAGTTCTTTCAAGTAGATACTTAATAAATTTCGCGTGAATTCGCAGTATTGTGATTAAGTATGAAATATTAACCGCAGCAAAGTCCACAGAGAATTTGAAAATGTAACGGTAACATTCCAAACATGTTTTGGCAAAATATAACTTAGATACACATGCTTCTCCTGTTCGTGTGAATCTCCCATGGTGTCTGATAATTCTACACTGATATTAAATATACCCAGATATATATAACGAAAATTCATTTTGAATAAGATTAATTCCAAACCCAGTATAAAATGTTGACACCTGCTGTCGATGAATTACTACAAAATTGTCTCGAAATAAGGTGAATTAAAAATATTGATCAATTTATTATAATACCCGGAGCTGACGATAAAAAGTGAAACCAAAATAGGACAACCAGAACATAACAAATGAATGATTGAATATACTTAACATCAGTTAAAGCAGATGATTTGATTGAAAAGTCGAATACTTGCTGCTACGGTGCTACAAATTTGAAGCAATCCCAAGTTATCTGAAATCTTACGTTTAAACATGGACTATATTTCAACTCGGAAGTACCGATTCTACCTGAATGACTTTTCATATACAGTACATAAAACAACAACTATTTGCGACCTTGCTTCCAGTGTAAGATATCAGAACAAACTCTCATATCTTGTCTAAACTTAAAGTTTCAACAAACGATACCATCTGCACGAACTGCGCGATAAGTTTTGAGTGATATGAACGTATAACCATTTACAAAAATGACCCCTATATCCATATAACATCAAAATACACTATTCCCAAACAATGACAAAATGGGCAAGGGGCTATTGCAAACTAGACAGTATCAAGCTCGAACAATGGACTGTTAATAAAACTTTAAATCTCATCATGCATGATTGAAAATTGTTTTTTTTTCGTTCCAATAAAGTGGACGAAGAAACACTCAATCAAATCATAAATAAATATTTGACTTGATATCCATCTATTCTCGTTCCTAACTCAATCAGTGGAATCAGTGGATTTTTACGACAAAAAAGTACCCCGTGCTTGGCTGATGGATGAAATGAGAGAGTCAGTTTGTGGGTGACCATTGAAATGAAATTGAATGTTCAATAAATACCGCGATTTCATGAATTGTACCCAAGTGACAGATAAGAATAAATAATGACTCAAATTTTAATTGAAAAATGTAAATATTTTGAACGCGGGAAATTGAAAAAAGGCGTCAATGAGATTTAATGGAAAGAGCCTCTTTTGAAAACAATTTCTAGTTTGAAAACATGTCGAAAACACAAAAAAATACGAATTGAATATCGGATACTATGTTTTAGTTGCGATAGCCTATTCAATTTAGTACAAATGGCTTAAGATGTTCGTCAATAAACGCGATACGAAGAACTTATAGACATCCATCCACTTGCTCGGATTCAGTAGTGTGGCATGTAACTGGAAAACAATACTTAGTGATTCTCCTTAAAACGATAGATTCCTGATATAGAAAGAAATGAGAAATTTTTATAACAGATACTGTATATTTAATGGAGAATACTGAAGGCAAACGACGTCATTCCATGTGAAAAACGAACAAGCCCAAATTGTACGTAAATGTACCTACGCCCTTGAGTAAATTTTACAACATGCTTTGGGAGTATTTAAATTATTTGTTGGCGGGGCAGAGACCTTAACTTTTTATTGGATAACTATCAAATTATATGCCAAAACAGGACTATAAATACATACGATATCCAATGTTTTCATTCGAATTTAAAATGTGGGATGGTCTTGCGCCAAACGCGGTTACGTGTTTAAACAAATGCTGCGTACAGCATGTGGTCATGCACAATAAAAGTTTTGCGTACAACGTATACGCCCATTAGCAAATATTGTCATCAAAACGAAAACGCCTATAAGGCTATTCGTCGCAATATGAGTTCGGATGTTTTTACATTTAGTCGCCTGGACAGAACCAACAACGGATATCGTATAGTTCAAATTTCGATAAAAAATCACTTAATTAGTATCACATACTAATTCGACCATGGAAGAAATAGAGCCCATAAAGTTGAAAGAACATGAGATTCGGGTATCTGTGCTATTCCATTACTAAGATTAGATAGCATTCATTGTGATATGCTAACTCAATGTGTTAACAGTCAGGAATATTGAAGAATATATGTTTTCAATATCCATTTAAATGGCCGTGTCCGTAGAGGGCTGTTGACCTCAAGTCGACTCTCCATCATCTAAGTAAGAATCGACGAGATAAAAACTACGAAATTGCAGTAAATTTGATGTGAATTGCTAACAATTTGATGGATTCACGACAATCAAAACTGTGAAACCGCGCTATGTTAACAAGCACACACTTCACAGGGATAGGAATGTCTTTCTCAGGATTGGTCTGCCAAATATCAAAAGTATCGACCATCTTATAGCTTGATAATACCGGGCAAATCCGGGGGCAAAGCCCACAAGCGACGTTCCAGGTGCTCTTGAAATGGCATTTGCGTCATTAGCACTTCGAAATGTTGGTTTTGCCGACAGTAACGAACAAGAAAAGATGGATTCATATTCATCCACATTAAATAGAAAGTTTAACATGCGACGATTTAATGTCAGAAGTACATGAAGTTTGAATTGGATATTCACGTGAACATAAGCATGGGCTAAATACGCTAGTTTCAAACCGCATCTGGAATATGGGATGTGAAAATTCTAGAGAACATCACACCTAACTGCGGATATGTCAAGCGCCTTTCATAGAATTCAACTTTATACAGCCAGGCTTTATATCATTATATAGGCGTTTTGGAACAAATACCAAAAGAAAAAAAAACTAGTTTACCGCTGAATATAACTGTTAAAAGGGGCTGATCGGTGAATGGACTTTAATTCCAAAACATCGCAGGCGGTGAAGTACAAAGACATTTCATAAATGCCACATTAAATATTAATTCATAATTTTCAAGCTATATTAGCGGATTAAGCTAGTACTGGCTCACATGTATCTAATAACCTTTATAGGCTTATTAAACAAAGTAAATATCAATTATAAATAATACACCTGACGCATGTTTTACGTAAAATGCCACGACGCAAATCGCGCGACAGCGAGTGTGCGTCAAATGCGGATTCCAAGAAAGACAAGTGTATAACGTAACTCGGCTTCTTCGAAACAGCAACAAATAAACTACCGTAGAGTTCAATGCCTCGACAATGCAAACTAAATGACTACCTATTCGGAACTTGACGGATAAAAGTGAATATATCAAATTTAGGACTCAAAACAAATTTCTGAGCATCATATTTCCATTCCACATGGGTTGGCACCAATTAAGAAAGAAAGTTCTACTCAAAGCAGAACACGTTTTTCTAATACACAACATACTATAAAACCGGTTCAAACTGTATTAAACTAGTTTTGCTGCATAAAAGATTTTCCCATAAAATGGATGCATGGTATTAAAATTCAACAATATATAAATAATATTAATAACAAAGCATTCCTGAAAGGATTCGACAAGGAGACAACGAAATCCTTACCGATGACAACATGGCTTCCATGAAGACGTTTCTCACAAACATGCAAAGTTAGACAAACATGCGGGTAAGCAATTCCGATCAAGCGAATCAACATTACATTACAGTATTGGAATTTCTGGAAAGTATCAGAAATCGAGGTCATTTATTTTCTCCTAGGCCGTTCAGAATTTGATAATAGGTTTAGGGACCGCCGTTTCGATTATAGGCCTAAGATAAACCGCATCTCCACGGTGCGTATCGGTGTCGTATGATCGGAAGATACGAGTTAAAGTCCTAACGTAACGGAAATCCCAGTGGATCTAATTTCAATAACCAAACGATTGAAAACCAAGTGTGACGACAGTAAAGTTACAAGAAAAACATTTTTTAGACATAGGGTAATTTGGTGATCCGTCCATTGAGGAAGTTTTACATTAAGCATATCTTATGAGAAGGTACAGAAATAGAAACAAAAAAAAAACGCAAAGTGATTCCCAAAACACAAGTTAGGAACAAATTGGATGTGAATGAGAAAAGATGATATATTTTAATGATTTTGCCCTTATTGTGAATATAGCCTTGAATAAAAGTTCTGTAAGTTGCAACTAGGGCTGGGCATTTTGAATTGAATCGAATAGTTGAATATTCGAATTGGTTTAAGCTAAAATTTCGAATCGCCGCAATCTTGTTTTTTGTCGATCCCTCAATTTGTTTTTTGAAGCCATATTTTTAAAATGCAATCCTGACATCGGTGACATGTGACTGACTCTTTTCATCCTAGTGAGTTATTGATGAACCATGTTTCTTATTGTGTGTGACCACTAAGCGAACTGTCTGAGTGATAGATTACATGTTTTTAGTAATTTATGTGACTGGAAGACCCATTACAATAAAAAATAAATAAATATAAAACTACATATCTTCCAAGTATTCGAGATTCGATGGGAAAAAATTATTCGATTCGATTCTGAAATCATCAAATATTCGAAAATGTCCAGGTCTTGTTGTACCACACTTGAGTAACAGAGAGAACCATACAGGTTTCCAATGACCGTGGGATCGTCTATTTACGCTGCCTTAATACACTCCAGATTCCATGATTTCGCTCGTGGCAAACACGGATGTTGTCAACTGGAACATAATATCACACTTTTCATCGAATATTGCGGAATCGAGCGTGATGCATACATAAATATTTTTACTTGATAATGAAGTACCACCAGTTGAGTGTTATTTTGCAGGTTTAACATTCCATTCTTTTGTTCTCGAAGCCTAAATTTGGATCAGCGTGGAGCCTGCAACTGCGACATTCCCACGGTGCCACCGACCTTTTTACCACTAATTCGTAGATCACGGTGACAACAAATAGCTCGGTTTTCAAATACACTTCGATTTGAATAACTTAGATTAAAAATAAACTAAATTTACCGATAGAAGATAGAACTATTTGAAAATGACAACAATGCCACCATCCCCCTGAGTGTATTCTAGATTTAAACCCCGCGAAGCAGGAATTCGTGATCATCTTTGTGCGGTGGCCCGCCGGTAGGGCTTGAAAGATGATGGAATTAATTTACAGGATTTACAATGGTCAAATGAAGGAAATCGAGAAAAATTCATTCCATGCATAGTTCAGGAATTTCATTCCCGTCGAGAATTGACACTGGAGCTTGCGAGAAATTATAGAAATATGACACGAGCACCAATGCTTACCATACGGTGAATATGAAATGAGTTGAAGTAAAGGTATCGAGATAAGTGCAAAATAATCGCACAATTATTCGAACCAGCCATCTGCAGAAATGTTCAACTCTTGTTGCGTGCGAGGCGTGACTTGTGTTTACCACTTGTGGATGTATACGATGCAGGTAGAATTACGATTTCGCCTCACGGAAAGTTGTTTTCTAATCGGGATAAAATAATTAGCGGTACGCACCATTAGCATTGCATTGTTAAGTGTTTTTGCACCTGTGACCGATCTTCTGTGTAATTTCAAATCAGACCAATGGCTCAGGGCGTTAGAAGCAGAGATGGCCAATACCGAATAGTTCACTATTTCGAATACATTCGAAATTATTTTTTTCGAATATGAAATTTCGAATACTTCGAAAATAAAATCCACTAATTGAAGCTTATCTAAATGTATGTAGGAATTTCCATACAATAAGCAATGGAATAACTGCTATCTACAAGTTACAACCTAGCTATATTACCAGGCATTTCATATTTGCAGATTATTGCAGTATATATTTTATATACCATGAGTCATGTTAACAGAATTAAATTAATACGACAATAGTGGTATCGATGATGGATTTGAATATTTGCGCAACACAAAATCACCCTAGTAAAACGGCCATACTTTTAAATACCAACCATTATCCAAATTATTTGTCGAAAAGCGGGATAAAGTATGAGGTATTTTTCCGACTTGTGACAATTTTTTCGTGAGTACAAAAATACGAATCAAAAATTATTAAATATTTGGGAACTTTACCACACATTTTAAGTCCGCAGATCGCCGTTGTATGTTTGAGTAATAATACTTTTATTATTTCATAAATATGAAAATAGGAATCAAAAACTATTTATAATCGGGTAGTTTACCACACATTGTAAGTCCACAGATCGCCGTTGTATTTTGTAAATACGAAAATAGGAATCAAAAATTAATATTAATCGCGAGTTTGCCACACAATTTATGTCCACAGATTGCCGTGATATTGTGCCGAATATAATTAGTTTTGATTATTATTTTCGTACTCACGAAAAATTGTCACAAGTCGGAAAAAGAATTTATATTTTATCCCGCTCTTGGGAACTAATTTGTATAATGGTTGCCATTGGTTTGTATTTAAAAGTATGGACTTTTTACTAGGATGATTTTGTGCTGCGCAAAATATTCGAATCCATGACCGATACCACTACTTAAAATGCCTTACCGTGTTAATTTAATTCTATTATCATAACTCAAATGTTGGTAAATCGGGCAGTTTACCACACATTTGAAGGCCACAGATCGCCGTTGCATTTTAGAATTATTAGTTTTATTATTTTGTAAACACGAATCCGAAATTAGTTATAATTGGGCAGTTTACCACGTATTTCATGTCCACAAATACCCGTTGTATTTGGCATTAATACTTTCATTATTTTATCAATATGAAAATAGGAATCAATATTTAATAATATCGGTCAGTTTACTACACATTTTATGTCCACAGATAGTCGATACAACCATGAGTTACGTTGAACAGAATTAAATTAATACGGCAAGACATTTTAAATGCTGGTACCAGTCATGGATTGGATTATTTTGCGCAACAAAAAATCATCCTGGAAAGGATGAATACTTTTAACTATCGTTATCAGAATTATTTGCCTAAAATTATTTTCTAATAAATCGACTTGTTTTTCCAACTTGTGACAATTTATTGGATATCGTAACAATTACGGCTATAAATACTGTATTTCCCGGCTAATAAGTCCACATGGCAAATAGGACGATGTCTATTTTTAGCACTCAAAAAAGGGGTTTTTCCATATAGGCCTCCAATAAGACGGGTAGAAAAATTCGCTAATAATTTTATATGTTTAGAACCAGATCATGTTAGTTTGGTAGAATCATACTCACAGAATTAACTATTTTTAACAATTGAGCGGTAAATTTAAGTTGTAAAGCGGCAATCATTTTGGACAACCTATTAACCCGAATGTTGAAATAATTTTGGAATGTGATAAGTACTACACTGTACGTCCACGGGTTATTTCACAGCTGTGTTTTCCTGTCCCTGTCGTGTTTTGCTGAATCGGCAAAACGAAAGGGTCACAAATCACTTTATCTTGGTGGCCGTGTTTCTCTTTAAAGTAACGATAACAAGCCTGCGGTTAAATATCATGATTGGCAGACCCTAAGACCCAAATATAAGGTTACACAAATCATGCTTGAGAAGACTCAAGCGAATAATAAGCAGGCCACATAGAAATAAAAGAAACATACTTTCTCAATTTTTCGACGTAATGGAAATGAATTTGTAAATTAAAAGCCTCGTACACGAATGTCGGCAATGTCCACCCACGCAAACGTGCAAATGTGTCGCAACACTATGCGACGTACGGTCGCACAGAATATAAACAATCAAAGTGCCGATTTAAAAAGTCGTTTAAAGATTCCCGTAAAACGAAACACCACGTTTACGGCGAAAAGTGGCTACTATTCGGAATTATTCGAAAATCAGCCGAAAAGGTATTCGAATACCTTGATATTCGAATACATTCGAATATTCGATTCGTTTTGGGCAACCCTGGTTAGAAGTTTTGAATTTTTGAAGACAAGCATTTGAAAAATGACAGGTAAATTAACAGTCATCAGTACGTATGGTTTACCTATTTATAGTGTAATTTTTTATGGGGCAAATTGAAATAACTGGTCGAGGTAGCATAGTTGGCATAGGTTGGATAGTCAACTCGGCGAAAAAAAGATTGAAATTGACAAGTATTTATTCCTATTTACGAATTGCTTTTAGGAGGTTGCAAAATTGTCCACTGGATGAGGCAAATTTGTAATATTTATTGACTGAAAACCTGTGAACGGGCTTAGTACATTACGAAATACCCGGAATATATTTCTACATCACATCCAAATAAAAATTCCTAATCGTTTGTTCCATTGGCTAATTAACACTTACTATTTGCTCTCACACACCTCATTTGGTGAATTAGCTATTGTAAAACATCGATTTGTTGAATATAATAATTTTACGAACAAAATTATTCCTTGTGTAAATATTTAAATAACAATGTCAACGATATAACGAAAGAAAACCCAACATTTACTGCACTAACATCGTGTTTCCTCCACGTCACGAAACCTCGTAAATTAGCCAAAGCACGTAATCAAATGGACAAAACTGCGACAATCTAACAATTTCTAGTGTAAAATCGTTGGCAGCCAAACTTGAACGAAACGAAATACCTCGTTTAAATATTGAAAAGCTCACACCTGTCACGTATCTATAATTGCATAGTTAGCGCACTAATTCCCGAAATTGAACAAAATCAATATTTGAAATTTTCGATCCGGTAAAAACTAAATAATGACTTGTATCTAAAATCGAGAATATTAAACAATCGAATATCTTCTGACAATTACACCGTACTATTGTGCAAAAGGCACCGCGGTTGATGTGGTTATCGGATAAGAAAAAATAACCGGATCAATCCAGTTTTTGCTTGCTTGAACCTATGGTTCATTGTTTATTATAAGGCCATTTCGGCATGATTTATGGATACAGGTTCGTGTTAAACGCCAAGATTACATAACAGATTTTTACATATGACAATAGTTAGGTTTTCAGTGGCTTCGAATGGCTTTATCTGCATCGTTACTGAGCACGTGGTTACTTGCTTTAGGCGACTTACACAATGTATTTAAACCTAGAATATTTTTGCGGGTTTTCAGCATCAGAGATGATTATTGAAATGCACTATTATATGGCTTCATTGCTATTTATCAGATAGACTGACATTTTGAAACAGACGAAAATCAGTAGTATATCTAAATCTAATCCTAAACTTGCAGCAAATAAAATTCTTCAAACCCCTATCAACTTGTTTCGCCAAGTATGTGAATATTTTTCTTAATTCGTTGCAAATCAATTGTGAAACACTATAGAATACCAAAAAAGGTAAAAAAAAAATTACAAAACAGTAACTCTTCGAAAAAGACGAAAATCTGTAGTATAGCCGAATTTAATCCTAAACTTGCAGCTAACAAAATTCTTTAAACCCCCATCAACTTGATTCGCCAAGTATGTGAATATTTTACTTAATTCGGTGCAAATCAATTGTGAAACTCAAGTGTGTAACTCTTTTCAGTGCACGTGCCAAATTGGACATTTTCATATAGGAGACAGGTAAGCTACAAGTAGAATAATTTTATGGCTTGACCCGACCATAATGAGTTAACGGTGATAAGTTATTTTTGGAGATGAAGATGAAATTTAATGTTGAAGCGAAGGTGTTGAGTAAATAAGACCTGGAATAAATATGCACATCAACCGTTACCGTTAAGCACACAAAGCTTATTTAATCATGCATGCATATTGCATATTGTGATGCAACGAGATGTTCTTTCGCCTATGATCATATATTCCTTGCAGTCGAGTTCGTTTCATCCCTCAAGTATAGATTATAAATAGAAGGTAATGTCTCCTTAAATAGTGTTAGCATAAACTTGTTCAAATTCGTAACTTCGACGTAGACGAAGCCAAGTCAAAAGACAACGCAAGTCATACCACGCTATAATTTTGCCTTCCTATTAAATGTAATTATCAAGGCCGAGTCAACGTGGAACCATTTTATTGATGCGAACAAATGTTTTCTGATTTATTGATGTGTGAAAATATTACAAATATACACATACATAACTATTTCTGAAGTGGGGGAATTTCAACAAAACACTGGCAATTTGCGATGGAATCCTTATCAGCGAGAATGTCACAGTACTTCGCATCGTTTCAACTTATCAGCTAACTGTCTCCTTTCGCGTGAATACCCATTGAAAGCGACAGGTACTTGATTATCGTGAGAGGCGTATTTGTCAGGCGATTGTCACATGCGTGGGACCTTCCGTTGAACCGATAGCGCAAGCCAGGCAAGAGGTAGCGTCTTTTTTCACACGGGCGCAGTAATACCTGAATAAATATAGAACAGCCACTAACCATCCACGAAAGCTCGATTTACCCACATACACGCCCGGCGATACCCTAGAAGAGCAAGAACAAAATTGTTCAATCGTAAAGACCATGACTCATATTAGGATTGTCAACAATTGTACCATGCTGGGTATTGTATAGGTCAATGGAAGAGGTACTTGACGGTTCACCAAAATAGCATCTTCCACGGATATGAAAATAGAATCAATCTAGCCCTCGAACATTATGACGCATGGGGGTCACAGTTGATATCTCTGCCCACGGACCTATTTGTTTTAATTGTTCGGTACAGGTGGAACGAACAGATGTGATGTAGGCGAGTCTTCGATGTCTAACTATAAGTTGAAAATATTAGAAAAACAGTCATTGAAAGGGGAAATTGCGCGTTTAAAATCAAATCTCATTGAAATACAATCGCACTGTTTACATAAATGGATGGATATTGTATGCGCGTCTCAGCGTGGTAAAATCATCAAAAATCTTTACAGGAATACCAAACGCGTTTATAGTAATATCACCAATACAACTGTGGATTCCGATTACTTTGATATGATAAGAAATTGTCAATAAACATTTTTTTTTATATTTGTAAAAACTGACGTATACGAATTTCACCAACTTCATATTATCATTTTTTAAATATAATAGACGTCACATAAGTTGGAATCTTATTTACACTGGATGTAGAATCCTTTCGCAGGAAACTATCGACCCATTGGTAACTTCGAAGTATAACAAAGGTTACAAAACAGCACGATTGGGAATGAATCATACAGACCATCATGAGGTAATAAAACATAGTGAAAACAAATGATATTTCATAGTAATTGAATTCTTAGATATATGTTCCTAATATTTCCATAAAGACAAGACAGGGCACACGCGCAGAGGACAATTGTCATGTGCAATAAACTGCGAATTCTGAAGAATGACCTGGGTAACCTATGCAAAGTAACCTAATAAATTTCCACTGACTACACAAATATCCCCAATATAAACGTCGAATTCTGTTTGCAGTTGCGCTGTGTAAGCGGTTTACAGGAAAATGATATAATTCTGAAGGCTGTTTTCCAGAAACGTCTTCGGTTTGCTTACTTTTATGTGATTAATGAAATCCCCCTTATGTAATATTTACTTTTATTCATTACAACAGAGAAGTGATTTATGTTTTATTGTCTGTACATTGTGTTCACATCAGCTGATTTATAAGACGTCATATTAAGGTTGATCGAAGATTTCTAACTAATAGGAATGTGCATAGGAACGAAAGGAAAGTTGATCAACACATTACCCTAGTCAGTAAATAAATATCGTCTCCGCATAGTTACCCATTCCCACTTCCTCCAGTTCTGAATCATGACGGGCTAGGGTTGAGAAACTTGGTTCCAACAAAGTCGTTTTTAACAACATACGCGCCTTCATTACACAAAGATGAGCTAATTTTGAAAGCTTGAATTGTCATATTTATACCCAAAACCATCAATATTTAAACTAAACCAATGAGGTGAATAGCATAATTCAGTTTTGGTGATTGTTGGTCGATTGTTTTACAGAAATGGTGACTTTAAATTATGAACAAGTTTGTTTGAACATTTCGAAAAGAGCTTGCTTGCTTTATTTCACGTTCAATTCCAACTTACAGATCTAAGCTAGCAATAGGTTGCGGTAAGTGAATTTGTCGAATTACGAAATACTTAACGTGGTATTAGATCAAAATGATATTCGACATTTTGATCCTTCAACATACCGTGCTGAATTCAATACAGACGTTTTAGCTCATTTTCCGTAAAACAATGATCGAAATTCTGTATGACGAGTTTCGGGCGCCATATACTCATACGAAAACATAATGGAAAAATTGCAACATTGCACGTTTTAACGCAACAATTGAAAAAATCTGAAACTGCTGTCTCTGTTTGTGCAAAAAAGATTTGTAAGTTAGCTATCAAACTAAGTTTAGTTAATATTTAATTCCAATTCTGGCGCCGATGGATGTGCCAAAAATGTCTTTCTATATATATAGTCAAGAACATAA
The DNA here is from genome assembly GCF_964204865.1 of Styela clava. NCBI lineage: Eukaryota > Metazoa > Chordata > Ascidiacea > Stolidobranchia > Styelidae > Styela > Styela clava. The sequence continues at coordinate 7,805,487 of NC_135257.1, read as the reverse complement.
CCAGTTGTCGATACTCAGCAGAATGCATGGTATTCGAGATATTTGGAAAAAATGCATGTTTTAGATACACGACATGTAAATATCCGACAAATTACTAAGCAGGGAGAATGCAAACAACATCAAAAGTATTCTGCATAGTGCATACCCTACTACCTCCTTATAAATAGAATCGAAAGGTAGCTAGTGGTTTTTATAGTAGATGTCATCATGCACTCAAAGACAAGTGATTAGGGAAGATGTATGAAACTGACATGATGCATTGTGTAAAAATAACAGACCGCATTTGTATGTTTGCTGCCAGGAAGTATTCCCTATCTGAAGTCTGGATGGTATTCGAAAATTTTTTCCACAGATCGCAAAACATTGGTATCGTAACATCAAATATAAAAGCGTTTGGAATTTTTTGCAAGTTTCAAAGAAAGCGGAGCGATATTATTATAATCCAAATTATTTTGCGATAACATCTTTCAATATTTGTCGAGATATTTTAAGAAAATCGTTTTGTTATAAAGATCAGCCAGGATCACGAATAAAATCTCAGGGTGGGCCTTTTTATTGTTAATTTCTAATAATATAAATATAAGTACAATATAACAAAAGCCTGGTCAACAAATGTCCGGCTTAATCGACCTTACATAAGTTGCTTCCACCAAGTGGGGCTTTTGTGACGCACAGCAGACCAATTTGAAGTATAAGGAACCAAAACAAAGTGATTATAAAAAGAATGCAAAATTAGTGCAATTTCCAGTGAATTATGTTTGTGTTCTTGGGAAAAACACATTCTGGGATCATCCTAAACTCACGAATAAAAAAATTATTTCGGCACTGGTTTTGTTTGTACGTGAATCAAAGGATTTCTTATCGAAAGAAAAAACATTATTCCTCGCAATGGCCCGGATTTAGCAAAACTCACAAATAAAATTTCAAGTGGGGATTAATATGTTAAGGGATATTAAAATAACAACATGAATAATGAGAAAGTGCTTACGACCGTTTTATGACACGATGCTACTAAGGATGTCTAAAATTTGTTTCAGATAGAATACCATAAGATATATATACAGAATGTTCGAAATGAAGAATACAACAGTTAAAATTGATAAAGGCTCGATAAATTCGTCCTTATTAGGTAATATCACTGAAATAAGTGTGGTAACTAAGCAGTATATGGGGAAAAAAGCTTGCCTGGTCGCTCGTAAAATTTAAATTAGCTGTAAAAATCGTATGAACACGCACTATATATATATATAATAAAGTTGATGATATGGTATGGTCCGCACCACAAATATTATTGCTCTTTATGGAAGAATACTCAAAACAACAATCTAAATTCTGGCTCAAACTCTATTTTTAGAGAGGCTAAATTTAGCGGAATAAGAATCAACGCAGTTGTTGCAACATGAGGCTACCGGTTTTACAAAAATGGCAACGTGGAATGACTTTGAAAAAAAACTTTTGAATATGATTTTAAGCCAGGCCCGCGTATTAATAGATAGATAGATATATGTTACAGATGATCAGATAAAATATATTCTAACTTTTACAACCAATGAAAAGAGTTCGGGAGGAAAATGTGTAGTAATTATTCACCTTGAGATTTACCGCAAGCGTGCTCAGCCTACTAGACAAAGAAATGGAAAGCTATCAATTAGTCCTCTTATCAGGCGAGACATTATCGATTTAATTACGGTTATCGCCGAATATTTTATATCGATCTCGGCTTAATGGCGAGTTTGTGGTTCACAGAGCGTCTAATTTTGAGGCTCATCGCACGCAATTATACGTTGGTGGTTTTCTAAAACAATGGAGAGCGATATCAAAAATTAAATGCCTGGAAGTAGCTTCCGGTAACGGTTTCATTATACATTGGAAGAAATGTTCTTTCAAATTACGATGAGTAAGTTATTGAAAATTTATTGAAAAACCGACCACAGAATGTTAAATACTTCGGCTTTGGCCTTTTTGAGGCCTGGAAAGTATTGCTTAACATAGCATTATGGTTTTCAATACCGTGTAATAAAAAGAGCTACCCATTCCCGCGTCATGTGATTTCAAACGATGACATGACAATATTGGCAAATTAAAATCGTGACTAGCACTAATAAGGACGAATTCATAGTCCAAACAAAATTAAACAAATGAATTTCAAGTAAATTTACCGGTTATTATAAAGTGGATTGAATTTCAAGTAAATTTACCGGTTATTATAAAGTGGATTTCACGCATTGCAACAGGTAATGTTACACAACAAAAGAAAAAGTTTTTATTTCCATGACGTATGTGCTTCGCTAATTATTAAGTCATCCCAAGAACTAAGGACGACGACGTAACCAATGAATCTGCAAATATTGTCCTTTGAAAACGCTTCAAATACTTGCAAACAATGACAGCATCTCTAACAAATATTACGATGCGTACAAAGGACTAAATAAGGGAGTGGTAGCGTCAAAGAAATCCAAATATGGAGTTGTGTAGTGGTCGCGAATCAGCATTGTGCTTAGTACAGAAGAACATGGCTTATAATAACGAGTAAATAAGTACACATATTTTTCTGTTTAATCTATATCAACATACAAATGAATAAAAATAGTCTCGATGCAGATTTTTCATTATTACTGGCATAGCGACAACATAATATATTGTAATCTTAAGTATTTGCAAAACATTTTTCTTCCGTAATTTGGTGTAAACACTCTTACCAGGAAGAATTTAGAGATCTTTATAAATCCCAAATTTTATAAAACCATTACTTGTCCACACGGCTAATTTGGAATGCGCCGGATATATTATTCCGAACCTAAAATCCAATGGCCTGAAGATGTATCAGCAAGTGCATAAGGACATGAACTTTTGTGCACATTGTACCGTACCGTACTGGATGTGTAGCTTTCAAAAATATACGAATTTCTTTTTTCAAAACTCGCAAAAATCATGCAACTGTATCGCCATCTAGTGGACGCAGCCACAATAAAATGAATTCGACGAAGTAGTTGATACTACAATTTCATAAATCAGTAATAACTGAAACATACCAATTTTCCCAATTTTTCTGTGCTTTGGTCTTGGCAAGGTCAGCACGCCTCTTCCTTCCCACGTTGTGAATTCAGTATTAAATACTTCGTCATCTGACTTATCTGTGCCCGTGCCTTCTCCTATGATTGTGATACCAGCATCATTGTTTATGGAAGAAATGGAACCGATTTTGAAAATGGGGGTGCTTCTGACATGTGCAGTCGAAAATAACGCCTCCTCCAAGTCATTGTCTGTTTCGCCTTCTTTACTGGTGCGACCGGTAAAAGCATTTACAATAGTGGTCAGTAAACTTTCTTGTGACCTCGATTTGGTTTTATCAATTTCGGCGGATTTTTGATTCCTTCTAGGTGATCGAGGGAAGGTTGAGATATCCATAGAATCCGTTTCATCATCCGGACTCGTTGGCACCGTCGATTCACTCGTTGTGCGACCATTTCTTAGATAGGAATCACTATCAGATGAATTGGAACATGGGGTAACTAAGACGGGAACTGGGGTATTAGAGCCCGAGCTTATACCGTCGTCGTCTGAAACGGGAGATCTATCGTGTTTCAGAATGCCGTTTTTCATTATTCGACCATCGTTGACAACTTTTATTGTTGATAGATCCTGGACTTTTCTGGTTGGAACGCAATCGGACTCGTCATCGGTGTTGGGTAGACTGTTATTCGAAAACTGTCGGAATTTTCCAGAACGAGGAGATTGCTCAGGGGAGAGCGATTTGTTGGAACGTCTATCTCGCGTTGGAGAATCGTCATCGAAGAGTTGTAAATTTCTTGCTCTGGCATACTCGTACAAAGGCGACACAGGTGATCCGTCCGGATAACCGATTACCCCTACAGGAGAATGTTTCTGCTTATTCGTTTTAGATGTGTTTTTTGCTGGCTCTCTCTCTTTTAGCGAATATTTCGCTGGTTTACGGTTGCTTCGAAAGCTATCGAAAAGGCCAACGCGATGTGGTGCATCCGTGGTACCTTTTCTTCGCGCTGGTTTACTGCTTTGTTTCGATCTTATTTCTCTGTTCAAGGCGTTGCGAGCAATATCCTCTTTTGGTATTGTTACCTTGTTAATCGCTTCCACTTTTTTATCCCTCACGATATGAGTGCGATCCACTTTAGGCTTAGCAGTTTGCACATCGCATGAAAACACACCAGCCTCTTCGATAATAACGTCCACAGGATCGACATGTTGTCGGGTCACTACTGACACCTTGCGTTCAGCTTTTCTGTTAAAAAATCCCGATATCGATACTCGCCTGGATGGCTTTTTGTGTTCAACGGCTGTGGTAGACATCACAGTAGACGTATTGTTCTCACTTCGAAAATATTTGTTCCGGTGATGTACGCACGGCAATTGTGACAATTTTCAATAATAAATCCACATTCCATATAAGTAATTTTTTTAAAACTCCTATAAGATACTTGATACACTATTTTGCCCAAGTAACAAAAACAAATAAAACATGTGAAAACCACGGTAACAAAGAATTCAAGATTCAAGAATTGTATGAAGACCCAGCTAATAATATTTATCAACGTAGCCGTGATTTTTGTAAACGAAACTCGTAAAACAATCAAGCGATTTAATTTAGTGTTCCCTTCATAAAACATTATTTACGTGTCAACAAACAGACTTGGTGTCATTTACTAAGCTTATATTAACAGTTTCGAGTTTCATTTCTCATATCCAAGCTATAAGTCGCAGTTTATGGCTCACCGCAACTAAATTGACGATTTCATCATGTACCTCCAAAAGTTCAAAACAACTCATTGTACCATTTATTCGTCAACTGTATTTTACTTCCTTCCAAGAGAAAAGAATCCAAAGAGCGAGTAGTACGCGAATCAACTTTCCCTACCCCAGTATCGCCCTGAATTTCTGGTAATTTGAACAGATTTTTTTTACAAAGAAGGTCGTCCGAGGTCTCATATAGGGCAACTAAATCTGTCGAGTTCAATTCCTATCATACCCCTAGGCAAAAAATTATTCAATTACTTTGTTTTGATATCAATGTCGCAATATCATGTGGTTATCTCTTGAATTTATAAAAAAAAACGACCACGGAGTAAACAAGACTTTTGTGGATCGTGTGCTGCAATGTGCTAAACACCGAACAAAAACTCAGTTTGACTTACACAACTAAAATAAGACACCCAAAGTCATGCATAGACAATATCGGAATCCTAATTATTTAACAAAGCATGTGACAACTGAAGCAATGCATCTCATTAAGCGATGTTCTGCAATTTCATAATTGCAATAAAGTTAGATCTCCGATTACAAAAACCTCTTGAAAAATGTTAAATAACATCTGAACTGGGTACAAGTGAAGCTTCTCTCTTCTGACGCATTTCACGGCTGTTTACGTGTTGAGGAGAGAACTTGCTTCGTAATACACACGTGTTAACTTAATCCTATAATCTCTGGAATCTTGGAATTAAGATCTAAGGATTCATTGATCGGTTAAGTAGTATGAGAAGTACTCGGAGCGCTGAATGTCATCAATCAACCGCGCCATGTAATTTATGCAACTGTATCTGATCATCCATCGTGCATCGAAATATTTGCCATGAAATGCAAATGTTTTAGTGGGTTGTGCGCATAGACGTTTGTCGCAACTTCAAGTTAAATGTTCAGAGACTGACGACTAATAAACAATCAAAAGAAGAAAAAAAATATAACTACGCTGCGATAAACTTATTCTTGTAATTCAATATAAAAAAAAACTAGCCCAAAGTGGAAATGATTAAATTTGTAAAAAATAATAAGCAAAAAAATTACTGCGATGCTACTGTAGGACAATAGAACTTTGGTATATTGCAATTAGAGTTTCTAAAGTGTACCTTTCGTGGATTCAACTAAATGACGTTCTGTTATAGGCACTCAGTATGATCCTAACACAACAAAGAAATTTGTAAGCTAACCTTGATTAAACACATAAGCTCAATGAAACGTGATCATATTTACCCCACTAGTTCACATTTACTGTCGCCGAATTTATTTTAGTTCAAGTAAAGAAACTATCAATTCTAATCATTCCAACAATTTTCTAATACAACATGAATCGGAATTACTCAATCTACGAACTATCAAGAACGCCAATTTACTACTGGTATTATCTCTTGGACTGACGACTTCTGAGGATAATCACGAATATCGCCGGACAATACAGACGATTAGAGCCTTAACATGATTAAAATCAACATAAAATCCTATTGCAGTACAGGTGTGAATCAGCAATCGTACGCACTCCCTCGCCTTTACTAGGTAAACAAGCTTCATTCATGTTCTAAACGTCAAAAGCGCGAAAACGTGGAAAGACTTTGCGTAACCACGACCAAAAAGAAACCACTAAAGTATGAATGAAGTTACGTCACTTTACGTGCGCCAAACTGAAATATCAATGCCCGGTCGATGATGACAAGAGAATAACATTATGTCTCGACCTTCTACCGGAAGTAAGATACATTCCAGGTAAGACTTGAATGTATGAATGAAAACTCTAATACATACGTTTACAAATGCGAAAAGTTCCCAACATGAAATCAGACTGACTACAGCGTAAAATAATGAGTGCATAGTACCGGTAAGTATCTCGTATGATTAAAGAAGAAGGGAGCAAAAACGTCGTTCTTATAAAATCCTGAACCCAAGTTCTTAATCAAATCCTATATTCATTCATATGTTCTTCGATCTGCATCTTAATAATAGGCTCTCTTCGTGAACTGGACAAAAGATGTTCATCACAAAAAATAATGATGAACGTAACGACTAAAAAAGCGCGTAGAAACCCATATTGGTTAATGTATTCTTATTTCTTATAATAAATACCAGCGAAGAAACATAACTCGAATCCTATTCTTAGACATTGTTTTTTCCCATCAAATCGCTGACTATAATAATTTATGGTGATTGAATAGGCACCATTCGATTGCGAATACATTGATTCCAAGGAATAGCAATTTATATTTTTTTCTGGGCAACCAAATATGATAATGGTCACCCACGAAGGAGACTAATATTGAAATTGAGACCGATCGATGAATCCAAAGGTCATTCATCTTCTCATTTATCAAACCGATACTACTATTTGATCCAAAAAGTGACCATTTTATGTGCAACCCGGTCTGGTAATTGGCAAATATTTATCTAGTAGTCCTGTGGTGGAGAGGCAAAACCTAAATATGCAGTGATTTGACAAATTTTAGCCAATTTGCTCTTCCAACAAAGTGAGCAATGTCACGAAGAACTTGAATTATGTCAAAAATCGGTTAGTGTTGTCCGATATTATCGCTGTGGTCAATCGTGGCCTATATGGGAGGTACATTTTCATTTCTTGTGGCATAAACTTAAATGCTTACATGGCTACAGATCGGCTGAAAATGACTGATTTAGCAATGGTTTTAAGTTTAAAGGGATTTATACCAATGCTTTTCATGATCATAGACATCGGAAACCTACACTTAACTTCGACGAAACATTCAATTAAATTGACAAAGATACAAATTATACATATATGCGTCACATCTGACGAAACTCCTCCACAATTTCAACTTGATCTTCTTAACTAAACGAAACTTAACATACCGAATATATCAGCGATATATATATATATATATCGCTAGTTTTTATAATTGAATTGAAATACCCCACCATGCACACTGATGGTCTAGTCGGGAATAGCTATTTGAATCTGATTTGTGTTATGTTACGATTTTTTAGAGCAGGTTCTCGCCTGTGGGTCCGTAACGAAGGATGATTAAGGTAAAACCGATTGGGCATTTCGACGTTCAAACATGATTACGGTCGTCAAAATATGAAGTTTGTTCGGGTTCGTGCATGCTTGCAACCTTACTGCCTACTGAGTTTATGAAGTCAATGCCGATGCCGAATACTCAATTCTAGCATAATAATAAAACTAACACACAAAAAAAACTTTTATCATTTGGACTGAACGTACGAACGATGCTATGTTTCGTCCTACAACAAAGCAGCATGTAAACCGTAAATACGATTTATTGGCAAAATAACGCGATAATCTCAAACAAACAAGTACTCAAAACACTCTAATCTGATCGCGAAAACGACAAACTCGAACAAAGTCTACCTGCAAGGCTGCAACAAAGCACGAAATCTAAAAAATCTCTTAATTACTCAACAATCAACTACAACCTTATCAAGGCCGTATAGACTATAGATAACATGTTAGGTAATTACTCTTTTGCATTTTAAATATTATGGATACACGTTGAAAATATATACATATACATTCACTTGCGCCAAAAACTATGTCAACCTGTCCTTCCGTTAAAATATTTTTGATGTATTTATTCATAGAGAGCCAAAAATTCAGAAATTGGGGTCCCAAGCGGCCGCCAGTCTTTTAATCCGTCTACGACCTCTAAAACCGATCGAAACACAACAAAGTTAGGCCTGTCTAACATGCTTTTGTTTAAGAAACAAATTCTTTGACATTTATAATGTTTTTGCCCCAGCCAATGAAAAACACTGTTAGAAATATTCAAAAAGTACTTTCATTTTGCAAGTCTCACGATGAATGCGACTGATTAAGACAAGAATAATATTTTTTTATTTCAAAAATATATTGTTATGGGAGGCGTATTACGTATTACCTACCTAATACAATCAATGCAAAAATTCAGATAGATCCCAAGGCAAGAACAAACATCGCACGATTTTCTTCGATAATTTCGCTTATATCTTTTATTACGTATACCTAAACCAGCACTGGTTTTTACTGAACAGACTATGAATGCATTAAAGCTCACCCATATCATTTCAATGCCATTGCAAAGAAGCTTTATATAATAATCCTTATACGACAAATGCCTCACCATGTGAGCAAAATAGCTCTGAATGCAACACGAGAACTGTTATTTACTATCAAACCCCAAGTTGAGTGTTAGGTCAAAGCGAAACTGGGCGAATCTTCGACAGCTATTGCTCCTTCTTGCACAGTGTTTACGAAAAGAGGGATTTTCACTGGCATCTTTTGTTCACAGCTTAAGCAAGTTTGGATTAGGCGGTATTATCGTAGGATTATATCGACTAAGTCATATCTTGTTAAGTTTAAACACACTAACGAGTCGTTTGGCGATTATCAAAGCTGTATGATGACGTGTATGACTGGGTGAACTGGGGGTTCCACGAACTCTGGTGAATTCTAATATAAACTTGAATCGATATCTGGATGGGAATTTTTCCTGTCACTACGAAAGCAATTTAAACTTTAGCAGTGATTTATCAATGATATACTTCTTGTGGGAAGTTCGGAACCACTCGCTAAAATTTTTTGGTTATATAATCGATACATACAATATTCAAAGTTTTATGGGAACGACACATGATTGCATGAAAAAATCGATTAAAATTGGGCAAATTTCGAGGGATTTTATGAAGCTATTTCGCAAAGTAAACTGAAATTCCGACATACCGGTACTTCTAGCGCAATATTGAATGAACCCCATAAACACAAAACCCCATTCGACTTCATTATCAACCTCCTACGTCGTGTTACGTCACAATAGTGTTACGTCACAATAGTGCTCCGTTCCTTCGACTTTGTCTACACTGCACTTTATTCAACTTTGTTGAAATCATTGAAATGATACTGCAATCACTCATATAAATAAAACACTTATTAACTATCTATATATCAAGTCAAAAGCTACAAAGACTAATACCATTTTTGTGAAACATACCCTCCGTGTTCTCTGAGTTGGTGGCGGATGTCGCTCTAGCGTACGTACGTTCTAATGGCCGGTGTAGTACGATCAACGTCAAGCCCAAGGGCATAGATTCTCATTGGTAAAGGCGAGATGTGTGATTATTATATGGGAGGTAATTTGGTGAATGACGTCCACTTAAAAGCAAATGGTACTTGTACATTTTAATAAAAATTAATTGTTATGGACTGTGAGAACTAGATTGGATTAATAAATACATCTTAGTTAGCAAATTGGAATGGTGAAATACAATTTGAAACGCAAAAGTATTTTCTTAGTTGCCAACTTGAAAAATGCAATTTCTATGTAAACGTCCAAACGAAAGAAAACAATATCAACGAACAGCGTAATCAAAGTAAAACTTGCTGAATTTTTTTTTAAAATGAGTTATTATTGGAGATCAATTCAGCCAAACATCACTTGCATCTCTTTATGGCGCAGATAGTGTCTACTAGTGCTAGCACAGCGTCCTTAATATCCCTGAAATATTTTTGCATTAAGCATTATTCATAAAAGCGCAGCCGTAAATAATATTTTTGATACATCGGGTCATTATTGCAACCTTGAAACGTGGCAATTTCTGAGGCAACGTCAACTTGACGTCGAATATAATTAACGACGGAGGCCTACTTTTATAGTTTTAAATTGCTTCTTAAAAATACAGTGGCAACGTTGTTAAGATGAAACGTAATTAGGGGACTAACAAGATATACATTAGGACTCATCAGGAATAATTTGGAATTAATAATAATAATTCAGAAATAGGAAAATTTAACCTAGTTCAGAATAATTAATTGCGACAGGCTATATTGGGAAATCTGATACTATTTCCATTTCAACCGCACTTCCATTAGCTCGACATAAATTGAAACAACGATTACTAAAAACCTTGGAATGTCTATATTAACTTTAAAAAAATCCGACTATTCTGACATTCTGAAAATTTATTGTGCAATTCATAATATTATCCAATATTTTGAAGCGATTCTCAAAGGACGACAACTCATAAAATATACCAAAACTTCTACTTCGTACGATATGACATCGATTCTGCTGCAACGAGACGGGCAAGTCTATATAAAAAATGCGATTCAGATTATATGTGATATACGAAAATGACTGCCTAAAAACGGTAATCTAATTGATAATACACTCGTAACCTAATCCAAAATCGGGAGTGTCCGAAGGAAACTCTGTTCTGGAGTATATATTACTGATCTCTATCTATATTCCTTTACCACATATTAGACAGAGTTCGTCTACTTTCTAAATTCGATGTTAGACCTTTGATAATAACCAATTTTTGAAAGAGAGAGCGCGAGATAACCACAGGTTTGAATTCTTTGAAACACTGGCGTGTCATATTTTCATCCATCAGTTTAGGAATATACTGGCAGAAGACAACCAAAATAAACAGAATTGAACAGTTTGTCAAATTGAAAGGCATATTAGAGATTAACGCTGATGTATGAATCAAAGTTTTGCCATAGGCGATGATGAACGTTGTGAACTGGGTAGGATTTAAAGTGTAACAAAAGAAGGCTAGTTTGTCAGATTCAAGAGTTTTCGTATTTCGAATGACAGTTAAACGTAATTAAAATAACTTATATGCTGGCTGTACCATAATGCACGGTTAATAGCTGCGTGTATCTGCTAATGGCATCACTGAACTATGAGTTTCACGATTATAAGCTTATGCGCATTCGGGCAGATGGTTACACTTACATTAAACCCTAAAAGTCAAATTTTCCGATAATACTCCAAAATGAAAGCGCTTTAAGGACCACTCCAACATCTCAATAAACACACAAAAATTCTTGCATGACTAGCGTATAGCCAACATTAATATCTAATTGTATCAGATTTACAGAATTCCAAAACGTACTAACCAAACAATTAAATATCAGATATATAAAATAGTGTAATATCGTCGCTTTAGTTGATCGATAAATTCCTATTAACGCAAATATAGAAGGAGAATAATACAGTAGTACAGTGACAAATATGAGCCAACGTGACCTAGGTAATTGAAATTAAAACACGGTATATCATCGTGGAATATATTTGGGCAAACAAGAATAACAATCATTACGTTACGGCGCTTCCAAATCATGTGTTTCAAGCGGAATTAGGCATGCCATTTCTTGAACGATTACAGAACTACCGCAGTTAAAGTACTGGTCGGCGGTCATCCCCATTTGCCATTTGTGAGATAAGTGTCCGAGAATTAAATCTTACACTGGCAAAAAATAAGTAATATCTTGCCTAGCAGCTCAACAAAAAATACCCTGGCGACTCGATATAAAACGCTAGATAGGTAAAGGCAAGGTCGTTTGCTGCCATCTGGTAAATCGGAAAGAGATAGAAGTGTCGAAAACGACTGCATATTGAAAATATCTATGCAATGGCTCGTTCTTGCGACATACATTATTAGATGATGCATGTTTCCTCAGACACATTAAAAAAATATACATTACCCGATAAATTGGATTTTAATATATACAATTACAACAATCATTAGTGGATTGCATCATATTCCTATATTCGGAATAAGGGAAAATTATCGTTATATCGCTCTATAAAAGACAAAGATACAAAACTGAAGTTCAATGAACTTCAACGCCCAATAACGTAACCTTTTTCAACCCAGTAACAGTGGCGAAACCTGTTTACCTGACCGCAAATATTTTTGAAGGACGAGCTAAAATCAGTTTCAGGGAATAAAATGAGTGATCAGGTTTTAACTGTGCGGCAGGTGAGTGGAAATTCAACGTGAAATTAAGATGAATCAACGTTCGAAATAGTTTCGTAAAAGTTGCGGTATACCGTTGGAAAGCAAAAGACATTTTTCATTTTATTTTTGAATTTGAGCAATGAAAAAATATTGCCCGAATTATCCACGTGCATTCCAAATGCAGCGCTGATTGTGGCATATTGCTTATGAAAACAATATTTAAATTGTGACGGAGTGTCTTTCGGCTACTTTATGGCGAATATAAAAATAGAATATGTTTTGAGCTGGAGATGTGCAATACTTGGTCTAATAGAAATGCAGAAGAACTGAAATCTGAATTTCAAAATTTTTTTTTTACTGGAATTCGGGCTAACAGTGATAATTTTTCCTTGTATCATCATTAAATGATATGCAATTATTTTAATTTATTGTAAAATTAAAATATTACAATTATATTGCAATATTTATCGATTTACAATAATCGAAATTGAAAATAATTGCGCGCTAGTACTTAAAAAAATAGAAAAGGTTACTACTACTCGGTAATAGTATAGACATTTCTATTCCTACTTTTTACAGACAATACTCTCAGGGACGAAAAATTTCGTAATCAGTGGGTCATACTTAACAGATACAAATCATACGTGATGATCAACCATATATGGCCATACCTGTTTATCATATATTCGATATTAGTTCTTCCGGTTACATACCGGTTCCACAGTTACCGACACAATATGAAACACTGAATAAAAAGTCATCAATAATCCGTAATCAATAACATAAAAAATCGATATTAGACACAAGATTAATAACATAGATGCTCATGAAATTACGTCATTGAATCAAAAATAATGTCATAGACAACCTAAAATAAAATTTGGGAATTCCAATATGTGGTAATTCTTTTAAAGTAGGAAATCAAAAATTCATGTATGAATTTCACAAACTGACGGATAGCAAATTCATGCATCAGAATAACGGTAGCCATCTGAATTTGATCTTCGATGAACACTGGCAGGCTTGATCAAATGATCAGAACGAACGTCATGTACAGCGGCACATATATACACATATATTGAAAAAACATAGTTTCTTTTTTATTAGCACAAAATACAAGTATTTTTGTCACGCCGTAATTAAATAGCATAAGCTCAAAGCATTTGAAAGGCTTCCCCATACGAGACCGAAATGTAAATATTGAAGCGTTCGAAAAAAGATCCTAATCGATGTGTTCACGTTATTTGATTAGTCCGAAGTTCATATAATATTCAAAAATCTGAATCTTTACATTTTCATTCTCCCATTTGCTTCAACCAAAAGTGGGTCTTATTGTTTCCAACTGACGTATGAACTGTAATAACTAGCTGTAACTTCAAACTTTAGTACTGGCCTATTCATTCATGAATAATAACTAATTGATAAATGAACCCATATTTGCATCACTAATCCTCCCATATTGAGTATATTTTATTCAGACCGCCCCTAGTCTATTTTCTATCATCTTCATGAAAACACATTTAAGTAGAAAACCGTGATGATAAAATCAATACCATAGTGATATATTATATTGCAGAATGCAGTACGCAGAAACCCATAAAAGATTCATTGGCACGAACACATCATATCAATCACGCTTTGTTAAGCCATGCGGAATGCTAGATTAGGAATAAAAATTGACGTGCTCAACCATTTTCGATCGAGCCTGGCCAGGATAACAAACAAAATATGGCCTTATGACGTCAATAGACAAATCTTTAGGCAAATGCGTTCATTAAGGGTCGTCCATGCGTGCAGTTACAAAATCAGACGATTCCGTGTCAAAGGTGAAACGAGTACGTCCATGACGTGACGTCACGTTCGTTTATCAGTAACTACCATACATTGGGTTAAAAACCTGATCGCCCCTATTTGTTGAAATTGAGTAATATCACAAAACGAACGTCCCCATTTGCCCACGAAAAGAAACGGTAAACCTGGGCATAAAATTGTTTGGGATATATCTAAAAAAGAAATTTTATCCAACACGATTGAGAACCAGAATCGGGACTCACCGATATAATATACTTCCAATTTGAAGGCGACAAATTCTTCACTTGTCAAATATAAAATACAAAAACTGATGACATCTTAGCTTGAAATCATTTCCGTACAAGCGTTCCCTAAAATCGCGACTTCGACGATGGTCTTTTAAGAAGCATAACTATATCGTCTGGAAAAACTAATAATTCGATTAACCGATCGATATAAATCCAATGCAAGCCAGACAAATAGAACGAAAACGTGTATCTATTGCGTTAAAGGGAGGGATGTTTACGTTCGAGTTTTTCGTCGAACTACGCCCCCTTTATTTGAGGTTGACATAAAAAATAATATAACAGATAATTTGGCTTGAGAAAAGCATTTAAGTTAGCGGTAATTTTGAGTCCATATCTCATAATTTGCTGGAACTTATATGGATCGTAATCATTTGGTTCATATCGCGAACACCTCCAAAAGTCGGAACATCAGTATTTCCCAAGTCATGTCTGGTTTAAAGGACCTGTTCGGATTGAGGCGTGAATACCAAAATACCTGAACATACTAGTTTCACCGAACGAATACCACTAGCTTAATAGTATAAGTATATTAAATTCCGTTGGGTTATTTTTTGCGTGCATTTAGCGAGGAAATAGCAAATAGCATAAACAAGACTTTCACAGTTGCTTCTAGTATATATATTTCAACGGTGAACGGTGTTGCAATCAACACTGTCTTAGCGAGTCACCATAAAAAATATTAAATTACGTTAAAAACCGAATTGATACATTGATTCCAATAAAGTTCCTGCTGAATTTGTTTAGTCCACAACGAAAACAATATAAAAATCGAAGTCAAATTTATTCAAACCACATTATAATTTGCATTCAATACTTCCACTCCAGATCTCCACAAAACACAATAATAAAACGCCGAATGCCACAGCATCTCTCTTGTCACAACACTGACTAAACTTGGAATGAAAGACTCCAGGGGTCAAAAACAAACGCTCTATGGTACAATGCCACATTTAAATGCCATAACTATACAACAGAGCTCATGACAGAGATCTTTACTGATTGATCGTAGCTGACATCAAGCCATTATTTGAGAGCAAGTTGTTGTTCAAGGCCTTTTCTATCTTAAATAAACTGTTCGTCTGCCGTTCCATCATTGAATGAACTTGAGCATACTGTTGACGCATTTGGCCAATGACAACCATTTACTGAACAACAGCGCACTGCACAGCTGAGCTATCACTAAGTATGGGTATTAGAGTGAAGCGTCACACACTTGTGAACACAAGCTAGCATACAATTTGAAGAATAAAAGCTATTTTCAAAACTAATAAAATTTGCAGATTCACCTCACACGCACATTCAAGTTACATAAGAAATTTCCAGCAATGCCTAAGATAGGATTTCAGTTGTAAACAAAATTCAAAATTTATGCCAGAACGGAAATTTTTTTTGGTATTAGAAATGCAAAATTTTTTTATACAATTTTTCGCAGCGATGATTTCAGCAGAGTCTTTTCTTCAATCCAAATGGACGAAACTTGAAGAAGGTGCTTGAGGAAATGAGGAAAACTCATATTCCTGTCTTTTAAACTCCTGTAATTTTTTATCGAGCCACTTTAAACTACGATCAGATACGAGCTAAATAGCATCTAATCTTTGTAATATTTTGAAATAATTTTTTTTTTCGAAATTCCAACATTCGCCTTTTGCCTTGAAATCCTCGATATAATTTCCCTACAAATATATTGATCACATCGTTTTGAACCGAAATCAAATTTCTAACTTTTAGAACAATTCTGATACAACATCGACAGTTAAACCGACTGAATTAAATTCATTTCTTCACGAAAGGCAATTGTCCTGACACAAATGAAACGAACATTTATATCCACTGCAACAAGGTAGATCGAGATTGACGGTCACATAATAAGAGGTATATTTAAGTTGCTAGCTAATTCTTTCCTGTGCGAGATTTTCCTGAAACCGTGTTTTGATCTCCGGCTAAAATTACCCGCTTATGAATGTTTTATGGTGAGATATATATAGAACGACACTTACGTTGTTTGAAGATAGCGTCCCCTGCCTATATTATGAATATACGATAAGCTTTTGTAAATCATTTCTCAAGAGTGGACTATATGCGAACGTACGATGATTCTACTCTTATTATTTTTTAATATTCTACATATTTAAATCACGAACATGCAAAACTTTAGCTTTGGCACAACTCGGTATTGTATATATGAAACAATTGTCTGCAACTGGTATTAATATTCTACATTCAAAAACTCGATTTTAGAGCAGCTACTCCACAATTATAACACGAAGTTCAGTACAAAATATGTTGCACAACACTGTAACCGAACTTTACACACTGAATACAAGTCGGTGTTATCTTCCGAACAGTCAAAACAGCTATACACAGGTGGTTAGCTGATCGATTCCATATATTTTGGCACAGATTAACATGAACTGTACTGGAATAGAAAATGCGTGCACCTAACAATACCTCATCCAAAATTATCTTCAAACACGACCAAATACGGGTCAGTGATATATTAGAGTTTCAAAGTGGGAATTAAACATAACCCGGTATTTCATCACGGATAACTGCTAATAATTTCGTGACATAGCGTCTGTGTCTGATCATGGCCCTAGGTTAGGTTTTTATCATGGCGTCTGAAATCTAGTTTATGATTTGTTTTGATTATGTCAAACTGTCCGTCCTTCACTCAGTAACGTTATATTGCCTATGTTATCATCTAATCAGTGGCAATGAGACAATGCAAATTATCGAACTTACATAAGTTCGAGCATCTACCTTGACTAATACGAAAAATTGGCTTATTCATCTGAAATAACAATCATCGCGGCGAACTTAAATTTTTACACCTATTTGCTTACCAGATCTGATGCAGTTTTTTTTTTATATTTATATAATATATCCAATATAAGTACAAAATCAGGGCTGAAACTACAACGAAATATATATACACAACCACCTGCTTTTAATATAAATTCTACCAGACGACTAGGCAAAACAGCTCAATGGAAAGTGGGTAGATAAGGATTCTTTTTGTTTCCCTATTTACTCTAGGGATCTCCTTGCTATTGTTCTTTTAGGCGTAATCGTCCGCCTACTAGTTGGGAAATTCTCCAACTTGTTATCGGTTAAAATTGAAAGAAAAATCGATTACGTGTTTCCAAAAGGACGGCACTGACGTCACGGATGACGTGAAACATGTATCACAAGCGTTATTTAGGTGGAATACACAGAATTTTCTAGGAAATCGGGATATATCGACTAATAAGAGTAAGCGGCTTGTTTGTCGTATTGTTGGTGTATGATCATTAACAAAATAACTTATTAAAAAAAAATTGCTTGTCGTATTGTTGGTTCATTATCAACGACAGTATAACTCATTTGAACATTTTTTTGTTTGTCGTATTGTTGGTGTATAATCCAGAACAGAAAATTTTTTTTGGAAACATTCAAAAGTAATCTTAACCTAAACTCGCAAGCAAATCAAATACAGTAATTCATCTTTATACTTGTTTAAAATACCCTGCCAATGGTAGAACAAATATACAGCGTAGCGTAATCCCATAAGATAACAAACAGGACAAGGAATAATATTTGGTATTGTCGTTTGGATAACCAAATTCAATATGCTTCTAAATATACAAGGCTCGTCCACATCTTGTGCGGAATAAAAATTAAAACTTTGACATAACCCGCAAACGCACGAATACGCGATGCCATTCGATAAAACAGAACAAAAAAGTAGGAAAAGAAAAATCATTCGAAATCAATGAGGCAATCGTCATACCCGGTATAATACTAAATTCGGATATGACGTAAACTTTCAGGTTTCGAAAATTAATCACACAATTAATTAATGGTACAACAACCTATTAACTCTGCGACATATTGACATTTTGCAGGAAATGCATGCATGATATCACTTAATCCCAATGGTGTGAAAAGCATGTAGAAATCAGACACAGATTACATAATATTTAAAATTTATTATAAGAGTATGCTACACGAGGTATATCAACATTTTCAGCTCCTATTTAATGCTCCGTAAAGCACTTAAGTTAGCAAATGGATTGCATTGGCTTAAAGTTACTTCCAGTAGGAAAATGCATCAGTTATTTCTTGTCCATACCATTTTAGTAAGAACTTGTATGTCCACAGTGCACTATAAAAATCAGTAAACGCAATCGTAGCCCCACGACCAAGTATTGCTCATGAAAAAAAAGTCGCCATGGGAGCGTTTTTTTTCTGAGGGACATTTCTTAGCAAGTACTATGGAAGGGCCAACAAGTTGATAAGGTAATTTGTTCGCGATATAATAGCAGCAAAATTTCGAAACCGAAACGGCTGCTGTAAAATTTTATATGATTTACCTCTTTCGCATTCTTATCAATAGAAATGCTTCAATCGATTAACAGAACGATTCAATTGGGAATAACAGAAGTGAAGCTTTAAGGTAATGGACATAGTTGTTCGTGATATACTATCTTTATCTTAACAGGAACGAACGTTAGAGGTTTGGATCAATAAATAGTAAAATGTAGTTGTAAAACAAGAATTATATATGCAGTACTTGGTCCTTGCTATTAGTAATCAGCGTTTTTGGCACAAAAGCTGCGTTCTTAAGAATTGAATACGCCAATATCACAGGCCTTTTTACTAATCGTAATGCCAACTTGAACTTGGTGGTTGGCTATGGAATTATAATCGTTTCCACGCTTCTAATATACTGTTATATATAGAGTGCATTATAATTGATAAAGGCTTTGAACTAAAACTACCTGTTAATCACGAATAAAACTGATGGAATCTCGCATTGCACGTTTTAACGCGTAGCTCTCACGCTCTAATCCATTTGATTATAACAGGTGCCTTAAATTCTAATATGTTGAAAATACTGGTGTGAACGAAGCAAATCAAGTCGATAGATGCAAATAAACTTGTAACTCTCGTTGCTTGTCTCGTTCCTAAATCTACGGAGAATGCCCTCACATCTTAATTATTGTTCATATCGTGTTCTAACAGCAGATAGAGCTGTTTTAGAATCAGTCAATAGAAATAACTCAGTGATATGATGAATTATGTCAAGTAATGATCCTTGATAAGTATGGAACCCCGTAATGCTCTGTTCATCCTATTTGAAAGCATGGAATCGTTTCGAAAGGTAATCTGTAATCTCTCAGTGGAAAAACTCTACAAAAGTGTCAACACTTATCCATAAAAATTCGTTACTGAATCGCTCTAAAACAATCTTTCGCGCAACCGGTATCAATCAGCATAAGCCAAACAATTATAAATGTAATTGTCGAATTTCACTCAAGAACTAGCAAACCATATTAATATCTTTCCATTGCAACGCACCACATCGTACTAAGCCATTTAAATTTTATTAAAGTTTTCATCGAAATAATATGACAATAGGCATATTGGCGTGGCATTATTTTCAAACGACGAATGGCGTGACATGGTACGAAGCAAAATTCGCGCCGTAATTGGAATAATAGGTTGATGACAACCTGCTATTTACATATCATACCAACGAAAATTAGTTCAAAGCTGGCGTGTGCGCTTGATAAATGTAACAAAATATTACGGATGAATAGTATAGAACAGATCGAAGCTATCATTATTTATATCCGTTCGAACATGCGCCATTGAAAAACCTAGGCTAATGTGACCGAGACTCAATTAACCACATTGACCATAATTGTTGCAAAAAGGGCACAAACTATTTTTTTCGCGCTCCGTTGCACATGTCTGTAAAATCTGGGGACGTGACGTTATAACGGCGACAAGAAGGCGAAAAGAAAAGGAGTGGTCAGCCATTTACGACTTCAATTGATTCGTTAAATAGGAATATAAACGAACATACTACTGTAAGTTCTTTTGCATTATTGTGCAAGTCCAATATAACTAATATGATCATAAAATCGGTGGCATGGCACGCTTCCATCACACCACTCCTCTATTCACTTTGACCAACTTTCAAACTGTGTCGGAGTTGAAAAAATCCTGAATAATTTCGAAAATAATCTCGTAACGATTTCAATTGGGGCGAGACCTTTTCTGCATACAAAAAGTATAAACAAAAGACACCAGATCAAAGTCATTTCAATGTCCAATGGCGACTTTTCATGTCTAGATATTGTGAGATGATAGTTGCCCACCATAGAGATAAAATGGAGTAAGTAAGTATATGATACTCAAATAGAATTGGAAATGTCAAAAACTTAAAGTGGCATTTGTATTAATATGAGACAGAGTGCATATTGAGTCACTAATAACTCCATTTCGAGTAAAGACAATATAGCATATCTGGTTACTAAAATTGTATCTATAGATTCACACATGAAATATTACAATGAACAATTACGGTATGTCTTATAGCAACGATAAAACGTTCATTTACTAGGAGGTAACATATTCGGTAGCCTTCGAAATACAAGAATTGCAATAAATTCACAAACGTACAGCTGGTATTCAGTTGATTTGGGGCTCCATCATGCGGTCGGTGTCGGCGAGGATCTTTGAACAACGCGAAACAAAAGGGAGACCAAAATCAAACAACGTAAATCACCTATTCACTAACTACATCTTTGTATTTTGCCGATACAAAATAATAATTTTTTAAAAATCCCCCTTAACCTTAATAGAATAGTAAAAACGTTAAAAAAAATTCAAATTTTTCAATTTGTTTCCAGTAATAAGATAAATACAACAAAGGTTTGACTCAGCGTGTGTGTTTACATGGATTTGTTAACTCTATGACTCAATGACTACTCTAAGCTTTTGATATTATAACTTCTTTGTATTCAATTCCCACAAGTCTTTTGTACAAAATGTCCCGTTAAAATAAAAGGTCCATAGTCAGAATACCTGATAGATCTTATATTTTATGGCAGTGGTTCCCAACCTTTTATGATTAGGAGACTTTTAGCACTCGTGGTCCCCCTGTCTATCATTCCAGTAATGTTTATAGTGTTATTTTTATTGGTAGCTTCCAAATCTCATTCTGTTAAAATAATTCATGTTCAACAAAGTGAATACACTCTGTGAAATCACCTTACCAAGCAATGGAACTAGGAAGAACGGGGAGTTTAGTTTTCTTGTAAAGAGAAAAGTAAAATTTGTATTATTAAGCTCAGCATTGTGGCTCGCCCAACTGCTTTGTGGCCCCCAGTTGGGAACCCCTGTCATATTGCCTCGTAATCAAATTTTCTATGTAAATTTGCACACAGTAGTGACATCTTTTATTCAGTAGTGACATCTTTTTTAACAAGTTGATAATTTTTATATACCATTATTGAAGTGATAAATTGGATTCGTTATACATTTGTCATGGTCTATAATAGTCGCACGCAATCTCAAAGTGATTATTCCAAAAAACTGTATTTTGTCATATAGCCAAAATACAACCTGCAATAATATAAGTTGCCAAATGAAAGTTTCCGCTGAACGTAGGCATGCACCTTTCAAATATGGGACAGTAAACTGAAACCTAAAATAACTCCACTATATATAAATATAAAAACTTACCACCATCAGCTGAAGGTTTTTGAATAGAATTGGCTTTTAATTCTGTTCCTTTTTTGACCTGGAGAAAAAAATTTCAATTTGTTATACTTTTGAACTGGTAACTGGAATGGAACACTTGTCAAGACTTATAAAAAGTGTCCTATCCTTTAGAATATATGGGGAAAAACATAAAAAGACTGTAATATCTAAAGGACTAAGAAATAGGATGTCATCTTGCATCTAAATTCTTATAATTTATTAGAAAAACAGAAACAAATATACTTCTACCCACCCTATCTTTGACAGCATTTGTTTTAGTTCTTGTGCTGTTCCTCATTTTGGATAGAAAGCTGAGTTTTCGAGACACAATATTTCTTGTAGGTCCTGCATCAGGTGGTCTTGGTGGAACAAATGGTTTGGCAGCGTACCCCCTCGTAATTTCTGGTTTGCGTGGAGGTGGGGTGTCCCCATCCGCTTCAAAGTTTGCAGGACTGGATTTGGAGAAAGTTACGTTATTGTAATGATTTTCAAAGTGGTGATAGAACATTCCATAAAGAATATTGTTTTCGAACATCAGGCAAATGTACATACAAATTAAATTAAAAGTTTCAGGATACCAAGCTATGTGAAGAATAGCAAAAATTAGTACACTGAATCTCAATGTACTACTGTAGTGGAAAAAGCACTGACAAGCTAAGTCAAATGTTCACCAAGCATGATGCAAATTAAATTACATAGCTGAATGCAATGATAATGAAAATTACAATTAGTTTAGTATTATTTCACTGCACTATCATTCTATTCACCGAGCTACAAGCGCTCTCCATCCACCCATGCAAATTATTATTCTAAGGGTAGCAATTATTAAATACTATAATTATTTTGCTATCAATGTTGGCATGGTTTAATTTAATGAAAGCTGTTAATACGATAACGTGAATTAACAACAGCTTGCTATATAGATTACCTTTTAAAAAACACTAGATTTCAAGTAAAAGTTATTGAACCAAAACATTCTAATATATAAACATAGAACAAAAATTACCCATCATACATAATTACTAGGACAATATAAAAATATATTCAATTCATTTCCAAGTATCATTTCGTCAACTCATCAACAAAAATAAGTTAACAACATAGTTCTGTCACAAAATATGAAGTTCCTTTCGAATTACATCAACTTACTCAGACAAAAACTCTGCGAGTGACATTTGTCTCGGACCACTAGAAAAAGCATCATCATCACCGTCTTCCAACAGATTATTATCTTTGTTGATCAATTCGCTGTTGTTCATGCGACAAATCACAGTGGCAGCAATAAGCAAAAAAATTTTCATAATTATTCAAAACGCAATAAGCGACCAATGCACATGATCAGAAAGCAGAAATCCAAGAGGAACTGCTAAAGAGCAGTTATCAACATGCAGCAAGAATTCATATTTTCTTAGTATTATCTTATGCTGGAAGCATCAAATATTTTCAAGTAAATCAAGCAGGCATTCAAAAAGTCGTGCAGTTATGAAATCCAAAATCAAGGTGCAATGTGGACAATGAGAATAATCATACAAGCATCAACACTTTGAAACTTGAAATATCAGATATTTGCTGCAGAAGGAGATGGAGGAAGGAGTTTCCAATAAGAGGGGAGAGTCATTGCGATTTGTGAAAAATATGTAGATTTATGTAGGAGGTCCATAAGGGAGAACATATTTGTTCTAGTTATTATGTTTCTACAGTAAGTAGGTAATGCATAATGATTACCGGTATGTATTTTGATAAATGTGGTTTTCAGAAAGAATATATTGAGCTCAAATTTAAACTATGTACAGTCATCTGAAGGTGCAGAAATGACAGTTTTGAACTGAAAGTTTCGGAAAAAGAATTGATGCATTGTTGAAAAAACCTCTAATTTCAAATTCTAAAGCATTGAATGTAAAAATCACTCATTTTCCATGTAATTGGAATCAGAAAAGCAGGTTGAAGATCATGGAGAAGTGGTATATGGAATGGACGACTGTGCCCATTGCACAAATGTAAAACAGAAATAGTGAATGTTACAAGAACATTTTTTTTCTGATATTGAGTGCAGAGCATATTTTACAAGATTTTTGAACAAAAAAAATGGCAATCAAAGTCAACATAGAAAATATATATGCTTGTTGTGATTTGAACCTATATATATATATATATATATGAAGTACTTATGGTGTAGCGAAGCATTCCAATGCTAAGAACTAACATGCAGTTACAATGAAACATTGCCATACCAACATGCATGCATTTAACATATGATAGGTAAATTAGATATGTGTCGACTGTCGACCACTTAATAATGTGAGGAACAGGGATGTCCAATACAGAATATTTTACTATTTCGAATACATTCTGAGAAAATAATTTTGAATATGAAATATTGAATACATTCTAAATTGAGAGCATGTTCATGTGGAAAATTACATAAATCGCTTCCTAAATCTATTAGCAGTTGAGATATTGTATGTTTTGTTCTACTTGTCTGACGATTCAAAATACCTCATTTTAAAATAGAAATGTTCTAAAAAATTTCTAAATTCAAAAATTTACTATATCGAATATAATGACTTTGAATGAATCCAAATATTCGATTCGTTTCAGACATCCCTGGACTGAGGAATACTTATGTTCTACTGTGTGCTACATGCTATCAAGTGTGAATTGATTGTGCAATGAATATGGTGATTATATTATTTCTTGTTTATGATATATACATTCCAAATAACATACTCATGTTGACGAATGAGTTCTTGTAATGCCAGTAGAGAATTGCGCTGTTTTCTGCATAACGTATAATAGTAAATAATATTTTCAGAAACACGAATACAAAAAAAGGGGTAAATTTGAATAATTAACATGAAAATTATAAATTGTATAAATTTGGTTTTTGATATGTGAACAATACTGTCATCCAGAGGTAAATTATTTTTATTAGAATATCACATCACAACAATCGGGGGTTAGATGAAATTGTTCTGAAACACTGATTCACAAGGGAAAAATTGGCCTAAAAATTTTTGAAAACCAGTTTACATTTGGTTTTTGATATGTGAACAATACTGTCATCCAGAAATAAATTATCTTTATTAGAACATCACATCACAACAGTCGAGGGTTAGCAGAAATAGGTACTGAAACACTGATTCACAAGGTATAATAAATTTAACATGTAATCTTATATTGCATAGATCCAAGGTTAAATCTGAATCATGTGACTTCAGATGCAAACTAATTATTAACACATTAAATGTTTCACACAAATCTTTACTATTCAATATCCGAGCTTAAAAAATAAGGCTCATCCATAACTTCATTTTTCATAAGTATAAATAGAAGAGTAAAACATAATTTCTGTTGACATTTTATAAAACTGATATAAACAAGAACAAAAGTATCAATAGAACTACCGCATTCAAAAGCTAAATGATATGAAAGAATATCATATGGAAGCACCAATGACGAGCAAATCCCCAACCCAAGCAAATGATTCATTACTGTTAGCAGCTTCAAGTAAATCTAACAAAGTAAAAAAAAACTTACTCTGTGATCAGTCCTTCACTAATTGTAAACCTTCGATCTGAAACAAATGACGTAACATGAAATAATATGTAAAAATGTAGCTGAATACATGGTCAAATAATTGGGTTGATGAAAAAATGAAAACATTGAAAAAGGGAGGTTTCTTGAGTATTCACATAGAATAAAAAGAAATTGAAAACTTGCATCCCGTAGAATTTGGCGTGTATAATGATTTTGATACAATAAATTCGGAATCGAATTAAATTGCAAAAGTGTCCCATAGTGTGGACTAGGGAAACAGAAATACCTCATTATATCGTAAATAGAAGCTTTTTTCAGTAGGGTCAACATTTTGAATTCCCTGCAATTGGGGGTCGAAATTTCCCAAACTCAAAATGCATTAAGTTTACTAAGTGATCTTAACAGTCCATTAAAGTAACCTTTTCACAAAAAGGAACAAACTTACAAAAAAATTTTATATCAAAATTCGATTTTTTTGGTTATGTTTCATATATAACAAGATGAAAAAATAATGTTGCTTAATTTTGTGATAATGTTCGAATAACATTATCACAAAATTAAATAACCTTATTCTTTCAGCTTGTTATATAAAATAAGTATGCAAATCTTCATAAAAACATTGAAAATATTTCACCTGCTTCATTGATAGCATTATTATTGTTATTAACACAGAGGCTGATAGAACGTGCTTTGTTGTCTCTCTAATATAAATAAGACAGAAAAATGAAAAATTGCATAAAAAGGTAAAAACAAACACAGTATACCTTTCTGCAGGCAAAGTATGAAGATATCATAAAAACGACTTTAAAATAGGCAACACCTCTATAAATTTCGGAGATTTGAAGCAATTATTTTTACAAATCAGAGGAGTTACTGAAACAAAATCAGTGAACACAATTATTACATCATCTGTCATAATAAGTTAAATCTGCTCAATTACTTTAAATTAGTTATCAGGCATGTATTCCTTCCTCTCCCTTACACACTTGTTGATAAACAAATATTATTCAATATGAAAAAATTATTTTCAAATTAGTAAAAATTAATCAAATATAACATTTGGCTTACCGATTCAGGACCTGTAATTAAAACGAAAGAAATTTATGAAATAACTTCGAGAATAATATATCCATTTTGTTGTTAGCTAATCAAGATCATTTCTAATAAACACAAGTATTACTAATAAAATTGCAACAATTTTCATGCATATGAAACTATTCAAAGGCAATGAAAACTTCAGAAGATCCAAATTTAACACCATAAAGATATAATCAACCTACCTAACAAATTACCATAAAACATAACCCAATTCATCTTGCTGTATTACATTAACCAAGAAATAATTTTCTAAAGTAGATACATATCCAGAACACAGTACTACTGACTATCGTGGAGCAACAAACTAAATTATGACACACAAAATGAGGAATATCAAAAGCATCCTAACATTTTTACAAATATCCTAGCAACACGACTCATCTGTTTTTGTAGTGTGAAACACGCTTGATCTAACATATTTATACCAAACATTTTGAAAAAAATCTGGAATATGTTGGCATTAAAAATTAATCAATACCTACCCACGACAGCGAAAGCATTATTGTTGTGACGACGAACTCTTCTTATAGATGGTGATGTTATGGTATCCTGTGAAACATTCATTATTCAGTGTTACTATACATTACAATTGCAAAAAATGTTTTCAATTCAACTGGCCAAGCACAAACGATCAAAATTGTATTAAGTTTAATGCTACAACAATTAAATAAAAGTACATCTGTGACCAGTATATAATCATATCAAAGATGCTACAAAAAGTAGGGCTGGCCATAGATGATTCAACAATGCAAGAAATGGAGATGTGTATCTCAGTACTCGTGGAAGGGATGATGTCATATGTATGATTGAACAAAAACAAAACAAAGAATAAAAAATTAGGATGCAACAGATGCTAAATTAAGCTATGAATCACCATGTTGAAATCCTGAATTGTTCTACACCTATAAAGAACATTGCACAACACTAACAAAAGTTGTTTTAGAGAACATCCAAGAATGGAAACATTGTTTTAACTTGACTCGCTTGTCCGATAAATAGCCAAATGGATAAAGTATAAAATGTCCAAATTCAAGCAAATCGATGATTTTCATTACTGAAGCAGTATGGGCACTATAGCAAATTAGCATATAAATAGTGAGATCACAATCCATGAACATTTCTTGGTATGCATAAGCTGCAGTAATAACAATAGGCATATGATTATAATATGTGAAAATTTTCAACAAAAAGTTGTTTTTAAAGACTTACAGCCTGTTCTGCTTTCTCCTCTGGTGTTAGTTCTGTCATTGAATCTTTGTTCGAGAATTCATCACCTTGATAACTTTGGCTAAATAAAACACAAAATTCAAACGACTAAGCAAAGTCTTATTGCTATAGAATATAGATACATATCACATATTTGCAGCTCTAGTTATTAGCATGAAACTCAAAATGGGACAAACGATGTTTGTTCAGATACCTATCATCATGCTAAATCATAACAATTCTGATATTTTTGTTTTTGAAAGATTACTTTTGCTAAAACCAGAATAAGATAGGATTTTCATATTTATGCTGAGAAATGGCATTAAGTTGGCTTTATCATATGATGAACAACCGCCTCTTGTCCAGGCACTAGTCCATGGTATGAGAACAGTTAACATAAATTTCCATGAATCATCTCACTTTCCATTGGATTAGACATTAGAGCCTATGAACATGTACAATGCAATCAGAGGTGAGTTGGAGGGTGTGTTCTGAAGTCTCTCCACAATGTGTCGACCATAGAGCCAAACAACATAAAAATAGTATGTTTGGAAAATTCACAGAGAATAATACATTCAACTGTTAGCAAACCTTCTTTTATGTGAATGAACAATTTCGTTTCCTTTATTATCAGGTTTCAACTCATTTAATTTTTCAACAGAATGCCAACTGTGTGGTCGCTTATTTGGTGATGTTGGTCTCTCTTCCTCAACTTCTTCCTCTTGTTCCCAATCCTCAAGAAAGTGTTCTTCCTCAACAGGAATCTGTTTAAAATGTATATAACAGGATTAGATATTACCTATTTGTATATTTATAATAGTAAAATGTAAGGAAGCAAGGAGGAGGCAAAACATTAAACTCATAACTCTATTGTAAGTTAAGAGCACAATCAACTTGTGGTCTAAAGTTTGGGATAGTAGGTATGCTGTTTTTGCAGGTTGGAGACCTGTCATATTTCCAATCCAAAAAAAATTCAAGTGTTGAAATTATGCATGTCTTTTTGGCAAGTCAAATCCGTTTGACAAGTCCAACCTATTTATTCTCTATATGAGTAGAATATCTCCGAAATTACATACCTCATCTTGATTTTGATCCATAGTTATTAATGGAGGTGGAGGTGGGTCAGGTATATATAATGGAGATCTGTTATGTGGCTTTGATAACAAATCATCTGCACTTCCATATGTTTCAACAGGTGATTGAAACTAAAAAAAAATTAAATAAACATGATCAATAAAATATTTTGGTTTGTGTATGAAATACTTGATGATATGGATTCTTTTATGACTTGTATGGGCGTAGTAACGATGCAAAAGAATGTAATGAAGAGTCTGATTGAAGACAAAAGTAGTTTCCAGTTGCCACAGTTTACAATTAGA
Organism: Styela clava; assembly: GCF_964204865.1. Taxonomy (NCBI): domain Eukaryota; kingdom Metazoa; phylum Chordata; class Ascidiacea; order Stolidobranchia; family Styelidae; genus Styela; species Styela clava. Next base: position 7,776,122 of record NC_135257.1, on the reverse strand, counting down.
CATAATCATTCGAAAAATGCTCCAATATACATATATGAAGTGAGATTACATCAAAAATTTGTATTGATCACAGATACCAAAATAAACGTGAACCAACCTCTGCATCAAAATGCTGAAATCCAACACCAGATGATATTGCTTGTCTACTTCTAGCTGCTGCAGGTGAATCAAAATTCTCAAGGTAGTCTGTGTCTGAAAAAATGTAGTAAATCGATGAAAATACTATTACATGTTATTAAATAATTACTAAAAAACTAAAACCATGCCTCAGACCCTGAGAAATCACATAAACAATTTTTATTACAAATATTGCGATTTTGAATATTCAAAGTTTATTCATCTCAGTCATATTTATGATACAAGCCATAATGATTTTTTAAGGCCACATCGAGGCAAATCACACTAGTATACAAATTTTCAAGAAATACGCGGGAATCCTAATTGTCATTCAGTATCAATGAGATGAATTGCTATCCAGTCTAAACATTCTACAAGCTCTAATAAATTCTAGTAGGCTATATGAGGCAGACTTCACATCTCTTTGTAATTGATGATTAAAATTTGGACATCAAGTAAAACCATGTACAACAATTTTTAAAATGTGTTTCATTTAGCTGCCATTGGTAGAAAGAGCTCGAACCATGTTTTAGAAGAAAGTCAGTTTGATCATAATTTCAACTTACCAAGAGAACTTAAACTGTGCGACACGACTAATGTTCTCTTTTTTTTAGAATAGCGGTATTTTCTACACCTAGACATTTCTTTCCTAATTCCTATCGACACCAAATCACACAGCCTAAATCTACCTAACCAACATGGAAATATTAAATCTAAGCGTAAAACCTCTGCCAGTTGAAAAGCGATAAAAACGTTTTAGACAGAGCCAGTAGACAAAGACAAAGTCTATAGTCAATGACGATCGATTCCAGCAACTCAAAAAGCACGAACATTGTCTCAAACTCTGAAGTGCCTCATGAGAGGTTTCAGGCTCTCAATCGATTTGGGGCAATAAGGTTCATATGTACGAACAACCAGGCTTGGACGAATGATACAGCAAACTGTCAGTGGTCATGTATAATCGATCGTACTTGAAAAGCATGTAAATGACTCAATCACATTTAATAACATACATGTTGCTTTATGTGGTTTTAGGACTCAAAAGCATGTTAAAATATATATAACAGCTTCACATAGAGTTCAACAAGGTGTACATGGCAGTCATGATTAGTAAAACAAACTATCACAAGATGGCACCAGAGTAACATTAAAATATGTCATTGATAATGTCTAATACTTTCTGTGATCAAATATGCCCTTCTGGCTAATTTATAGTATAATATAGCCTACTATACAACTACTGAAAAAAATTCCTTTTTATTAGAAGGCGCTGTGTGAATGGTTTTTAGAAACTAATTTTGATGTGTTTTGAAAATGCCTGAAACAATGCAAAATGGAATAAATTAATTTTTAGAATACATTCTTATAAAATATTTACATAATATCAAATAACAAATTTATCCGGATGAAGTCTTTAAATTTTGCTTGTAAGTATACTTGCAAGTTGCAACATTTTCGATGTCGATGCTAATAATTACTGGTAAGTTTAACAGACAAACAGTAGAATGGTGATTCTGTGTTTATTACTACACTATTTATTCTTATCAAAATAAAGTTCTCATCAAGCCAGAGAGACAGATGACACATTTTAATTTTAGAGTCCTTCGACAGGAAATGGAATGTTAAGTATACACCACATAGGTTTGTAATTACAATTAAACAGAAAGAAATTCGGTAGCAACAATGTGTTAAGCCCAAAATTAAACAAATCTGTAACTGTGAGATATTAACCCTTCATTGCCATAAAAGATTTAAAATCTAATCGATGGAATGATATGAGGTATCATTTTACCGCCATTGTTATTGCCTCTGAGTATTAGCAAAATATTTGATATCACATGAGCTCCGAGAGTGTCACTTCAAGGTAACAGAAGCAAGCGTAGTTTCGAATGGAAACCCAATCATGTTGCCTGTTACTTCATAAACCGAAGTTGCCCTTTATAATTCAAAATGTAAATAAAAGCAGAAGTAGGTGAAACTATTTCAAAATGAGTGGGAACCGACTTCAAGAGGTTATTTGTAACAACGATTAACAACCTACTATAAAAACAAGTATATGTTATGACAAAGAGAACTGAAATGAATACCCTCCGAACATATAAACTTGATTAAAAAATATATTCAATCCATATTGGAATCATTACTTGATATTATTAGGATAATATTTCAGCTGTTATCTGATTTTCCCTGCCAGGCATACAAAATAATAATAAATCGTTTCTAATATAAAATGTGATGGAAAGATATCCATATCTGAAAAAAATAATTTAAATGGAAATTTCTCTGATAAAAGCATTATACCCAGAATTGAGTAATGATAAATTTAACATAATGAAATCAGAGAAATGAGTATCCACTTGGTTTTCAATTGGGACAGCACTCGCTTACCGGTAATCTAAATTAAAAGCAAAAACTAATCAAGAGAACTTTGCATACTGACTTGGCAAAGGTTTAGAAATCGTATCCAAATGCATAATGTCAGAATTAGAAGAATGTTTGAATGAATGTTTCAAAAATCTAAAATAGAACTATTTGTACATTTGCATAATTAGGATTTGTATTTCAAATGTGAAATTATTTTGACTGGTATAATTACACAATACAGGTAATAATGTAACATAATGCAGTGACCCAAAGGGGTCTTGTCAATAATAGAGGATTATTTGAAGTACCTAACAGCATATATAGGCAACATATATAGGAGTAACGTTATCCCTATTTTTAGGTCAACAAAGACAAAGAAAATGGAGTATAGTGAATCGCCTCCAGAAATGTAATTGATACCATTTGATTAGGTTTCACTGTTTAGAGAGGATTACTGAATTGTCATTTACATCACAAGGATGCAAATCGTAAAGCAAGGGTTTTAAAATGATATAGTAGGCCTATTCTATGAATCAAGGTTGGTCATTAATTTCAATACAAAATCAAACAGGGGTTTGGTGTGTTAAAAACCACATAAAAGAGATGTTTTGAACTGAATTTGAGTCATCTCTAGGAATAATTCCAGTGAGACATATATGAAGAATCGGGTGTAACATATAGATAATTATACCATATTATATAAAACCCAAGTTTGAAAGTAGTTGAACATATAAAATTGGTATAAACAAGCGTGAGTAGATATACTCAGCCATGTAAGATACAATCTGGTTTCAAACCAAAATCAACCAAAACCAACTTTTTCAAGCGAGATCGAATGTAATCATAGCAAATGGACGAGATCAAACGATGCTTTAGTAAAGAATGCATATATTGAATTTTCAAAGAAACACTTGATTGAACCTAGAAGACCGATCTATTCTAGCTACACTTCTTTGAAATTTATACAACATTTAAAAATAATGGATGATAAAAGAAAAATGTAGCGTGAATCGACAAAAACAACAACTCTTTTGTTTAAATGTTAGAGGTATGTGAAGAATCATGATCGTTGTACACTATCCACATTCTTTGAGTAGTTATTAAGTAGCGAACACCACTTAATCTCACAATTTATCAAAATGACCATTGAACATTGTATACAATTCAATACGACATCACAAAACAGTCACTGCAAATATTTTTACAAGCCAATGATAATACGTTTTATATGAACTTCGGCCCAGATTATAACTATTTTCAAAATCTAAATGATAAAGGAAATATTCATTCGGTAGTTGGACTTCAAATTTATTTGAGTGATTCACTGAGACGGTATTACTTGAGAATAAATATTATAATATATAAACTGATGGTTTAACCGATTTTTGAAGTTTTCAATATTTCCATTCAAAGTGAACGATTCAGAAATAAACAAGACATGAAAAAATTTGCTGTCAAGTCAGTAGAGCAAAGCTTAAAATGATATTAGCAAAATTTCTCATTTATGGCAAAATCAGGATTTCAGTGCATTATAATTTTAGAACTGCAGAAAACTGAACATAAGCTCACTGATAAGAAACCTCATTTTTCATTTTCAATTATTGGTTTAAATGGTATAATAAAATAATTTTCCCTTTAAAGAGATCCTCACCATTTGATATATACGAGGAGTCTTGTCCAAGATTAGGGCAAGAATTACTGAGTCTACCAGCGTCCGCAGGACTGCTTTGTTTTAATCTTGCGATATCTTTTTGCCTAATATAGTGAATATCAGTGCTGATCTGTTGAAGATGACGAAGATTTCCTTCTGAAGTGAAAAAAAAGTCAATCTTATTCCAGTCACACTAGTCAAGAATAAACACTAGCAAGTAAAATTCTAATAGCATTTTGAGCTGTCACACATTGTCAATAAAAATAAGAAAGTTGGTAATTTTGAGAATTTTGAAAGAAAACTGATTATCGTTGCAATATCAAATTCCATACGATTCAAATCTAAGGAGATTTTCTCTATGATGTGGCAAAGTTCTTGCTTGTCAGTTGTCACACATTAAGCATCAAATTCAAAAGAATTTTGAGTTTACAAGTAATTATGCAACAATAAAAACTTGTTTAATTGAAATACTAATGACTTCACTTTATCGCAACATTCCGCATACAGTTCCCGTTTACCTGTTCTATAGATTGTACATAGTCAGGCATAGTTGGAACTTTGAACCACCTGTACTTGAGAACAGCCACACTCTTGTTTCAACTTACCTAATATCTCTTCTTCTATTTCTTCATCTGGATTTATATTCGGCCCTTGAAATAGTATTGCATCCCCTTCTGAATAGTCGATAGAATTTGGCGAGAAATAAGAACTGGTCTCGTTTTGAGTATATTCCAAGTGATCACCGTTTTCTACACTATCATACTCATAATCGAGATATAATTCTTTCGGTTTTGGTGGAACTGGAGGAGGGAGTTCCACAAAGTCTGATGATTCGTCCTCAGAACCCCATGTTGCATTTGTTGTGTTTGTGACTTCCAAGCCAGCTGGAATATCGTAATTTCCATTGTGTACTTTGTCATCAATGTTGTTGCTGTTGTTGTGATTTTCTTCACTGTTTTTTATTGACTCTGGTTTATCAGGTGTAGGAGGTGGATGATCACGAACAATTGCATCAATTTCCTCCTCTATAAAACGTTATATGATAATTAGAATAGTGTTTTGTACTTTTGCTTCATACGAAGCCCAGAGAATTATAGACCGACTCTTTCCCATTCTGCATATCCAATGAAATTTGTAGTGATAATAAGGCAGGAAAAGACCATATAGGAACAACCATTGATACATAGAATCTACTATTACGTTATCAACGAGAAAATTTATGTCGCCATGATTTGGTAGATGGACATGCGAATTGACTATGGCAAATTTTCATTATTGCATTGTAATGCTGCACAATAAAGACTAATTACAAAAACAGATATTTGGTGTTGAACTCTTGGAAAAAAATTAAGACATATAATCCTAAAACGTTCTTAATAAGGGGTTCTTGTCAAATACAGTACATCTATTGAGCATAATAAAAACAATATAAAATGATATAAGAGAAAAAATATGATGCATTAAACTTACCGATAGGTGGAAAATCTCCGTTCTGCATTTCTGTTGATGTTGTTACTGTTCCAAAACTGTGACGTTTTATTGTAGTTGATTGTGTCATGCGATGTGTACTTTCCCAACGTATTACCCCGTGTGCATGAGGACTATAAAGAACAAAAATCATTTGAAAAAAATGGAACTTAAAATCACCATTATTGAGATCATAAAAATGGTTATTGACGACTTATAAAACAACCAATTTGGCACCAATACTATTAAAATGGCTGACATCAATGGTCCAATCAGGAAGTAATACAGGAAATTGTAGCTCACAACAAATTTGCAAACTTAAAATCTCATAGTGTTGATAATTTACATATTGCTATGCCCAATTATTATAGATCAAAAAGTTGATTCGAGTTGAAGAAGCTGCAATCCATCCAAATGAAGGTTTGGCGGAACAGAAAATTGCAACAGTTACACATATGCCCCAAAAATCAATAGTTTTAGGCCTGGTGATTAAGGTGCTTGACTATCAACTATGTCAGCATTGCTGGTTACACATCTCGACTTCAAATCACATGCCAAATACCTTACCCAGAGCGTAATGAATTGGGTAGGCAATGCTTATTAACCAGAAAGATTCTGGGTCCAGTTGCTTCTTACATATCATTAGATCTTAATGGCTCCTGTTACAGGGCCCTGTTCAGAGCAGAAGGGGTGAATGATCATCATAATATAGAATAGTACACTTAAGATTTAATTTGTGCGAACTAAAATATTTTGAAATTTTAGCTTCTGTATTAACAAAATATTTATAAAAAAAAAATGATCATAAACAATTTAAAAAAAGGAATATAAGGTAAGAGAACAATAATAGCACTCTTTGTCCTACAGTTTGAAATTCATTCAATTAGGAACTAGAATCAAGCTTACTCGGTTATTAAATCAGCAAGTCCGTCGTAACTTTTACTACGAGCAATATTTTTGGCAAGTTCATTGTGTTTGTTGCGAATCTGTAAACATTCAGCAGCTCCTCTCTTTTCCAGCAGCAATGTGACGAAACTTGATAATCCGAGCCGAGCAGCGAAATGGAATAATGTTTCTCGAGGAATATCAACTGAAAATTATTAATTTTGTTCAATTTCTAACAAAGGCATCAAATGAATATTATTAATAATCAAATTCTCTCATCACTGGTAACTAAGACTGATTTAGAATTTTATTATTTCTATTTTTAAAGGTTGTAATTCAGGCAATTGTTAGGTTATTTTTTCTAAATAAAAAACCTGAAGCTGATTAAGTATAGCAAATATCATAATTTTACTCCACATGAAATCTATTCACAGAAATTAAAATGATCTAAAATCATGTAGAAAACATTATTTTTTTTTAAACAAACTATAAACTAATAAAATTTAGAGCCAATTTAATATGTAGCACGATGCCAAAGCCACACCACAGACATACCGAACAGTGTTTGAAAGCATCAGAAAGAACGAAAACCTTTGATGTTTATGAAAAGTAGTCAAGGAAAAATTAGTAAAGGAAAGTGAACAAACCAGTGGTTGGATCTCCCAGTAAATTCCAGGTTGTAGGAAGAATAAGATGTTGAAATGCACTGGTCAATCTCTCATCTAATGTAGGAAAATTTTCATCGGCGAGCGAGAATTTTGGACCTCTGATATAATCCCAATCTTCTAACGATTCCAAATCATGAACGCTGAAAAAGTAAGAAAAGATTGGACGACAGACACTATTTATTTATTCAAAAACCAATCAATGCCAAAAATATTCTTCAACCAGTTTTAGTTCAGGAAATAATATAAAATGCCATATCCCAAATACAATGAAGTGAGAGGTCATTAATTTTTATTGTCCATTATTATTAATTTCAACATTGTCACATATGTATTTTTAATTCAAAATATTATGCTTTGAAACATAAGCATTGAGCAATTAGGTAATAGTGACTACATTGTTACAACAGCCAAATACATAATTATATATTAATCCTGTCTAATCCTTTATTTAAAGAAACTCCAGGGGACCATGTTAAGGATGACGAATCATAGTAATATGGGAACACAAACATCCAAGGAGAGCATAATAATGAGCTACCCGTCACTATGTTTAATTCTTGTTAACTGATACGGAAAATTATAAAAAATAAGAGATCAGGAACACGGGAAGATACCTAGTGGCTTCATAACAAATACCTTAATTAAATAAATTGATAACGATATATTAGGTTCAGAATTGTAAAATGAAACAATTTATAATGCCCTAACTGATGTATAATGCACTAACTTTATTTAATTTAATGACCAAGGAGGCAATAATAATATTAATGGAAGAAGCTGAAAGTAATAAATGTGAAAAGTACATAGGAAATAATTAATCTTGCTTCAAAAATTCAAACAAAGATGATCCTTGCCAAATAGATACAATGAGGAATGGCTTTTAATAGTCTTAAACTAATTTAGTAAACTTAAAATTAACAATGTTAAAAATGTTAGTTATTAAGGTATAAAATGTTTGCATTCTCTAGTAATTTCATAGCCATCAGAAAGATTAAACGCATTATTATTATAAACAATTTAAATACTGATGTAACTTTCGCACATAATCAAGAGCAAATATGAGATTTCTAACTCGATATCTTTCACATTTCGTTTTGATATTAATTCTAAGTAAAAGGTACCAATTTATTAGCAAAAAGTAAATCATGTTGGCAAACTACAATTATCATTTTAAGTTCACAAATCTTGAATGTGAGGAATTTATAAATGAGTGACCTCAAAATATTTCTGGCATAGAAAAATTATTCACGACCACCAAGTGATTCAAGAGCAGCCACACATCTTGAGTGCATTCGACCGTAAATAAAATTTTAACAAACCTGTCCGCAAGATATCTAGCTAGGTAACACGTCTGATCAAGATAATAGGTAAATGGTTCTTGGGCAAGAGTTCTGCAACTTCCACCATGTAGTTTTATAATTAAACTCAAAGCAACAATTTCTGGTGGTTCATGGTCTGTAAAATATAAAAAAAATTATGGTAAAGAGAGACGAAGTAATAAACTAGTATATAAAAAAGATATTTTGTAGCAAACTACAGTTATTTGACACCATGCAGCGTGTGTAAAGTTACCTTTAAACCATTTTAACAATATAATTACAATCAAATTCTTTCAAATACAATCTAAAATAATATTTTTGAATATTCAAAAATAAACTACCTAAATCATTTTTAACAAAAAATTCACATAAATTATATTTAATAAAGCAGAACGCTATTTCTTTTAATAATATCAAATCTTTTCTACAGTTTCAGAAGTTGATCTAGGTTTATTTTTGAGTCCTACTATCAGATATCAATTACCGTACTCAAAATGACGAATTTTAGTATGGGCAATTCTGAATTATTACCAAATTAATTGCCTATATTTAATGTAACAAATTCATATGTATTCAATCATAGCATATTCGATTCGTTTTGGACATCCTCGCATGTTGTACAAAAAAAATTATAATCTCAAATTCAAGTAATAGGTGAAACAGTAAAGTGTTTGCTGCAATGATCTAGTTATCATCAATCAGGTTTTTGAAAAGAACTGCCCCCATCTACTGGTAATCGTAACTGCCTCATCAAATGTATATATCACAGGTAAGCTTAGTCAAACTGGAATGATCCCTTTTTTTCTTATTCAATGACCAGTAACCTCTTTATTTGATAAGTTGAAAAACTAAACAGCCATGAAGCACATTCTAAATAACGAATGAACAAAAAATATACAATTTACTACTAAACATTAAATAACAACTATCATTTATTCATTGTTTTGAAGAAATTATACAATCTTTTTCTGAATCACACTATAATGGTATTATAACAAAACTATTAATATTATTATTCCATCAAACACACAGGATAATAGCACAAATATAGTCAGTGGCTGAAATAAATAAGGTTATAAGTCATTCAATTATACACAAATGTAGGATAGCTAATTATCAATATAGACGAAAGTATATATGAAATCCATAAGACACACCTGCTCTATATTCTAACAAAGCTTAAAATGAGACATGAATAAATGGACCCAAATCAACTCCTCAATACAGCACTCGGGCATAATGAGAATTGTTAATAATTAATTAGTTAAGAAAAGACAAATATTAACCTCTTGACCAAACAACTGAAGCGATAAAAATAACACCCTTCAATTCATAAGCAGCTGCCTCAATATAACCTTGAGTGTCTTAATTGAGATTCTACAAATAATCTGAAATGTCTCATTACCATCTATAGAATTGATATTTACAGTTTACTTTATAGTATGTTTATTCATGATTTCATGTAATGAGATATATAGCTGGAAGAATTGAACAATTTGGGATGCTTCTCAAATAAGGTGGCTAATTCCTTATTTATCAGACACTTGTGCAGTGACTTGTTATAAGCAAACAGCTCATAAAATAAGTTGTAATATAAAAAATAACAGTAAACTAAAATGAATTCACATCATTTAAAATGCCTAATTATAATTGATTGTTTTATATTTAAATCTCAGACAATAAGTATAATAATTAAAATCTTTTGTAATTCCAGTACCCAGTAGCATACTCTATGAAACAAACCCATAACATGAAATATATAGACAACGCTTGCTTACAAATTATTTGACCAACTCTTCTGTAAGTCTAAACCTAAACTGAATAGTGAACAGGATACTAGAATATTTTAGTGTTCTAAAATAACAAAAAAGTTACGTCAAGAGATTGAAACAGATAAAGTTTGCTTTGTGTCACATTTGTAAGTGTCTGTGTGGGATGTTGCCTGGACAGCATATATAACCTATTGTATTTATAGCATGAAATAATTTCTACAACCACAGTGTTGAAGTAAGATGAATAACACAGCATGATATGGCAATACAAATTTAAAAGATATGAAGAATTTACGGCGCTCCAGAAGTATGTGTGCCAATATGGAGGTAACTAATTTTGTTCGCCTACTTTACATCAAGTTGTGTGGAGGAACGAAAGCCTATAGGCAGGAGGTATATTCACTTGGCTAACAAACAATCCCTGAACTCGTAAGTCGTGATAGAAGTAAAAAATTAGGAAAATCGGAATAAAATTATGGCCTCACATGGTAAGCATACTAAGGGACCCAAATGGGAGTACCGAATTTTCTATCATAATCAACCAAGTCTTGTTAAAATATGGTAAGGTAATTGGAATAGTGGCTCAAATTAGTTATTAACAAATTTCATGACAGCAAAATTATTCGGTCAGCATTTATTTTAAAAACCCTGATTGCTATTAAAAAAATATTTTGCACAATTATTTATTTAAAAAGTACAATACTAAATTAGCACTGACAGTTTCATGTTCAACTCATTACTTCATAGTTCAACATGGTTCATAGCAAAAAAAATATTAGTATTCCTACAAGGTATATTATGATATGGCTATTGATTAATTCATTCATTTACATGATTGATCAGAAGTTCGATGATTATTCGAAAACAGCATTGTCTGTATAAAAATAATAAGAATTTCAATACATTCCATTCTAATTTCCTTGTCAGATGCACTCACTTGTGCTCTCATTACAGCGACAATAAGACAAATTGATATAACTTGAAAGCAACCACAAAGCACCACAGTCTATTGTAATTTTTACACCATCTGTCTTGGGGAAAAACACAATAGAGGGGTGGTATAATATTGGACAAACTTGAAACAAGAAAGCCGTTTACATAAGATGAAATAATTCAAGTTGTGGTGACCTTGATGACAATTTATTGCCCTTTAGTCAAGACGCGGGATGTGATTCTCAGCAAATCATTAATGCTGGTAAGGGTAATACAAAATTTTATGATATATGAAATCTATAAAATAGGCAATTTTTTATTCAATGATTTTATTGTGTAGTGGGAACCACAATTTAATTCCAATATTGATTCGATTGAAAATGATTCGATTTAATATATTACAATAGGAAAGGGGTACAAAATGAAAAAAAGGCACCACTAGTTTTGAAATAATTAGTAATTCATTATTATCAATCAAAATAGGTACCGGTATATATCGGTGTTTAAAAATATTTATCATATGGTCGATAAATGATCAAAAAACAGCCCCTCTAGTGCGATTGATTCACGAATGGTAGATTTTTTTTTTTAAGAAGTGAAATATAACTTGTTTTTGACCAGTGAACTAACATGATAAAATTGACATCTTATTACTGAATCTGATCATGTTTGATTTGATACATGCAAAAGACCAATCACTATCTTGACAGTTTAAGTCAGAACAAAGCAGGTAGAACCATTATGTGAGCTTAATCATCGATTTACAACCAAATTAATGTAAAAAATTGAATTAAAGCTACCATTGACATAAAGTAGTCTTAATACTTACTTCCTTCGCTAGAAATGGTTGAATGAGTAATCAAAGAACGGCATCCAACCATAAAAAGCTGAAGGGTAGCTATGTTGAACTACTGTTTTGAGTAATAATAAAAAGAGTCCAGAACAACTGGTGCAGTTTCAACTGTGTGTGAGGGTATAGGCAAAGCTATACAACATAAATTCTGCCAAAAATATTTCACCACTTATATTTTCAGTCCTTAAAAACAGACATATGACAGGTGACAGGCATCATGACTGAAAAAGAATAGGGGGTCTATAATGGACTCAAATAAAAGTAATAATATATGGCTGAAATTATAAAAACAAATGAATTTCCATGTTACCAGATCTTTTTCACACAAATATACTGTAAAATCACAAACATACCTTAACTACATTATCAATTATTGCAAACACTACAATTTTTTGAATATAGCGTTCAATGACCAGAATTATTTCTCATGATCCCACAACTAAGTCATTGCTCCGATAGACATGATTAAATTTAAAAATTTGTTTCGCTGAAACCACACAATATATTTCGAACATTTCTTTCAAAGCTGGCGACATATCATAGGAAAGAGTATAATCTTGAAGTCAAATTTAAAAAACTTTGGTACCACACTGAGTTCGTCAATTCAAAACTTACTTCATTTTCTCACACAAACTGAAATTATTCCAAGACACAATTCCGAAGAAAACTGTTAACTTTCTACATGTCTATGAATCTAGTGAAGATTTATTCTTGTATGAAGCAATAAGACAGAAAACATGTAATTGAATTTTAATTCTGTGAATATATTCTTGTCATATCCAATAAGATTGCTAAATTTACCAACAATAATAATACAATAGTATATACCGTAATAGTTTTGAAACTTACACACATACGATATATTATAAGAGACATAAACATTGAGACAGGAAATAATATTTAAATCCTAATTTTGACCCATTAATGCAAGGTAAACTTTGACATAATTACTATACTGAGGTTTAATTGTAGCAAACAACAGGACTTCGTTTGCATTACAAGCAATTTCACAATTTCAAAGATTTAGCACACATCTGCTAAAAAGATTAGGAATGTTGAATAAACTACGGTAGGTCTATTAGCTAAACGAAGACAAATACATTTCCTATTATTATTCAACAAATTAGATTTGGGATTTCATTTAATTTACTTGGTGCTCCTGAAGTATGCACACCAAGATGTGGCACAACCTGAACCCTAACCTGGTACACATACTATGTTCAGGTTGTGCACCATCTTAATGCGCATACTTCAGGAGGTCTATTTACTTTATCGATTTGTAGCGTGATGCAAAGAATCAGTCTGAAAGGGTTTGCGTGCAAGTGGAACATTTCATAAGTTGAGTGAAAATTTTTCAGTAATCATACAAGATAGTACAATACTTTAATAAAATTTAATAAATACATTATTAAACACACAATTTTATACAATACCAAAAGTATCATATGATCACTCCTAATAAGGCTACAAACAAGCAGCCTCTAATGCATAACAAGCTTGTAGTTTTGGAATGAATGTGCAGATGCTTTAAAATTCCATAATATTACACATTGTGTGGGTGATCAGCATGAAAATTATTCATCAGAGTGTTAGGTCTAGTAAATATCCAGTAGACATATACAAGGATCAGGAAAATTGAGGTTCACGGGCCGGATACAGCCCACCTAAGTGTTTTACCTGACCTGCTTGTGCCTGTAGAAACTATATTGTATTTGTGTTGAAAATATCAAAGAAAATAATGATTCAATAGCTAAAATATAGACTGTAAATCCCCACATATTATCTGCACCTGAATATAATGCGTCACTTGGTATATATGATTGTGCTAATTGGTACACTAGCAGTTTGTTGTACATTGGCTGTTACGCTAGTTATTTGTAAAGGACCTGTTTTTATTCATAGTTTTATATTGGGTTTTGGGCCTCCTCCTTTTGAGTCTACAATCTGTAACTGGCGCACTCAGGAAAGTAACTGCCCACCCCTGACATAGATCAAGCAAGTAACATATAGCTTCCAGATTGAATAAAATATTACTTGTACAAAATGATAGTGAAAAGTTTGGAAGCTTATATAACAAAAGAAAAACAGTTATATGAGTTAAATATTCAGCTTCAAAGTATTACTATTATTAATAAAATTCATATAAAAAGATCATTCGTATTCAATATCTGAAACAAGCCCAAAAAAGATATCCAAAGAAGGTGTTCATAAAAATGAAGAATCAAGTCAATTCCACCACTTATTTATCAGTACACATGAGAAGATGATAATCTCAATTCAAAGCATTCCTTTCTTTGCCAACTTATAAAATTAGGTCACATCTCATCTTTTACTTCTGTCTTATTATTAATGTAATTACATGCAATATTACAAACACATAAATGTTTGAAAACGCAGATGGATATGTTTTATGATTTTAAAACATTCTAACAAGAATACAGCATAGTATTCAGATAATCAGGTTCATCATATTCCACGAAAAACAATCATTTTAATCAAACAACTTCTTATTCATTGTAATAGGATTACTGTTCAAACCAATTGACTACCACAATCTAACATTCTTTTATTAACAGGATTAGGAAAAGTCAAGAGCTTAATAATAAAGAGGAAAAGTCTAGACCTGCCGTCTTTCTAACTTGATTATGAATGATGATCAAACAATGGTGTTGGTCTTACACCTAATAAATGAAACAAGATGACAGGAGACAATAAACAATACATCAGTTTGAATGAGAGATAAATTGTTCAAAAGTGGTTAAACAGGATTTATTCTACATCGTGTGTATTCAGAGTTATAAGGAGAGAAGTCAATATATGAATAGCTGTGTGTTCTAGAATCTTCTTCAAAACTATATTAGATTTCAATATCAATTTAACAAAATTTATTTATTTTAAATTAGAAAAATGATTTCATTACAAAAAAAATTAATAAAAAAATTTTTTTTTTTTTCGTTTCAAGTTACACGAATTTTGAATTTCAGTTAAATATTTCCTTGAATATCCCTGTGATAATATGCTGCTAAATCATCCACAATTATAAGTTATCATTAGCAGTTGGAGCTTTCCAAACCTATAAGCTTAGTATAAGCAGAATAAAAGCAGTCATTCATTTTTTCCTGGTTTACATAATCCTATACAACCTCATAACCACAAGTATAAGGTGCCAAACAACCTGAAAATATTCATGTTAATCCTCGAAAAGACAGTCATTTTTGTGATGCAAATTCTAAATGAGAATACACTCTTCAGCATAAAAATGACGATGAAATTTATGCCAAAAATTCTCTATTATATCTATAAAACTAAGTCAAAAAACTTCAGTCTTCAAACATTCAAATTAATCCTTTTTCACAATTTCACAAAGTCTGTTTGATACACCTGACAAAAATATGATCCCAATATACAAATTGATATTATATGAAAAAATAAAACTTGATGAACCTGAATAGAACTCAACCTTCTTTATAACTGAATCCTGTACCATGGCATTGATACAATCTAACTACTGTGAAAGACTTAATCTCAAACCTGTCTCAACTCTCAACCACAAATACTGAATCATTTCCAATAAAAGTTATCATCCAAGCCTCCGGCATGTTAATAAAATATGACACTGTAAAAATTTATAAAACATGAACCTGAACTTTAGAATGACACTTGCCAAACATTTTCTTTGTTTTAATATAACCACAGGCAATTAATACTATAAGTCAATCAATTCAATATAACAGCATACTCTATGTGTAGGTTTTTTTAGACTGAATTCCTTTTACAGTTGAGATTTAGAAAATTGACTCCAAAGAATCCTAAAACAATATATATGCAGTATGCACAGGACAGGATGAAAGATGGGAGTGGGAACAAATACATGACTTGTGTCATATTTGAGGTGATTTGCAACTTGAAGTGTAGTTTTGCATCAAAGCAGTTTAACTTATGAAAAAGATAAACTAGTCTACCAATACAGACGGTATATATACAACGTGGTCGCTAGAAAAGCAGAAAATTTGAAGGTCAGATGAGATCACGAATAAAATGCTCGCTTACTCATTTCTTCTTTAATTAGTTTTAATTTCTTTTAGGTTCTAGGTTGTTTAAGTTTGATGAATGTTTCAGCGAGCATCATTTTCTTGTTTATTTCCGTAACAGTTACAAATCAGTAATAAGTTATTAACAATGGCGTTACAATTAGAATTTATGCTGCGGCTCAGACACTTTTTTCGCTCAGACAGATATTCAAGCGGGTTGTAAACATTGCCTTTTTTCTGGTAATTTTGCGTGTTATTGTCAGTTTTAGATTTTGTTTGGATAAAAATGATAGTTTTGAACATGTGAGCCACTTTGTAAGCGCCAACTCTCCAAAAATACTCACAAAATCAGCATTGAAAATTTTGCAATGATAAAGTATAGTCTCGAATCTTTCAGGGGTGAAGAAAAATCCATACCTATGAGGTTCTATTTGATTTCTATTTTGAAACCAACATCATGAAAGAAGGCGTGAAACAACTTCCAGACTTGGAAAAGAAAGTGATTATTCTTTTCAAAAGTTAAAATCCGATTTGGGGACTGACAAGAAGTCTAGCTGTGTTACCAAATTTTTTTTTCTGGTTTCCCAGCGACCCCCCTGTATATATACTCCAGAGCAGATTGAAAATAAAATGAGATCTGGTAATTGATTTGTTTGCAAATGTAACTAATATTATCTATTGTTGATAATTTCTCAGAAACAAAAAATTATTAGGAAATCACAAAAAAGTTTTTTACAAATTTAGGAGTTGGACATAATTATATACTGCAACTTTATAAACCGTGAATACAATCATTCAATAAATCCTGATGGGAAAATTGTTTCAACAATGATTCAAAATAGTGGCAATTCAACAAAATTGTGACATCCCATACAGAAATGCTATCTATGAACATAGCTATAGTAGTAACACTGAAACATGACAGAAATTGTTGAAATTATGTCAAGTGGATACTACAATTCTAAAAACGCCAAAACTTCTAGCAAATCAGCTCAGTGGACAAAAAATGTTTATCCACGATTTCATTAAAAAAACGATAAATTTTTAGACAATTATGTTGAAATTTGATATTTTAGTTATCGCAATTCACAACTACTGTAAAATATGAAATTTGATGCCTCATTTCATTACAAGTGGCAAAACATTATGTAGTCTAGTCCCTATGTAGTCACGACTCCAATCAATGGTTGCAGTGAATAACAAGTCATAAACAGTCTGTATGCTTATGTTAAAAATTTAAACTTCATAAATAATTGCTTACCTGGTATAACAGCCTCTAATTTTCTACCCTCATCAGTTATCCTTGCTTCAGTAACTTGTCTTTGCTTAGATCCATCAAACACAAGAAAGAGTCTGGCAAATTCAGGTATCTCTATATCAGCATATATTTCAACTTCAACCAGTCCGCCACCCTATAGAAGTTAAATAATTCTAGTAACAACCTATACAGGATAGTTCATCGAAAATAAACCATAGAATGGATACAACATACAACAATAATATTATTCCATATATACCGTATATATATGGGGTGTCCATAAAGTCTTAAATTATATTTAAATTGCAAAGGGAATTTATCAATACCATATATTGTATTGGCCCGCACAGATGTATTAAATGAAGTAAAAATACTTAAACAATTACTGATTAAAAAACAACACCTGGTTGAGATATATTGAGAACTGACTTCATAAGAAAATTGAAATTGTAAAGGGACTTTATGGTCACCCAACTTCACCAGAATTAATAATACATTGAAGGTAATGCATGTCGCACTACACTACCAATGGAAGATAATTAAAGCAATACCATAAAGCTTAATAAATAATTTAGTTAGTTGCTTATTAATTTATTTAAAAAAAAGATTTATGTCAGCATTCGGTTCAGTTGTATAAATGTATTACAGGACATTCAATTCAGTCAATACCCAGTCAAGGCTCAAGAGTTAAGTCAATTCAGTCAAAATATGATTACCTTCATTAAAATCATTCATTCATATTCTGAATAGTAGTATTTACGATAACTATGGAATGTAGATGACAACAATCAATTTCTAACATATATTCTGAATCTTACATTAAAAATCATATATCATATCATTCTTTTTACACTTACAAACTAGAGCTACATAAATTACCATAAAATACTTACATATACTGGAGCAGATGTAGGCGATGTATCCATTCTAAATCTAACAATATCTAAAAAACACAAAAATCTGAAATTTATTCTACTGTTACTGTAAGTCTGTTTGGTTTCAGAGCTCAATATTCATTCTTCATAACATAAAACAAGAAATAACCTCAGGCCTTCACCAAAGAACATAAAACTTACTGCATCATACAAACAGTCAAATTTTAAACTCAATCAACTTTAATTACCCTGAGCTGCCATCAATTATAAAATACAAGAAGAGAGATTCCAAGCACAGTCATAAATTCACTTTGAAGTGCAATTAAACTACCCAACAGTCCTGAGGGAGTCATAAAATCTCTTTTCCCTGAGGGACAATAATGCAAGTAATTACACCTTGTAAGATGAATACAACCAATGTATTAATTAACATATTTTCTAAGCAAATTTGTTTCAAAATAGATTCTACTGAAAATGTGTGAAATAAAATTGAGTATTTCTAACAACTTTGGTATGTGCTAATGTGAAATGGTCACACCAGACGGTTCACATCTGTTCACGGCACATATTTAAAAAAAAGGGTAGACCACACTTTATATTGAATTGCTTCAAACTTCAGTCAATTCAAATTTTCTACTGAATCAATGAATAATGACCAACCTAACCCAGCACCTCTATGAGTTGGTACTAATCCCATTGAGAAGTAATAAATACATTATGACACGAAAAAGCATTGATATGTAACAATGAAAATATCAAAACAATACTTCAGCAATCTTTATTATTCCTATTCCAGATATATTTAAAGGCCTTAAACCAGAACACAAACAAAGACCATTCATAATTATTCAAGCATATCGAGTGTGGGAGAAAACACAAAGACAAGTAGAGTCACTATAATTAAATTGTTCATCAATACAAGTACTTGTGAAAATTGCTATTCTACGAGTCTAGTTAATACGAATGAAAAAAAAAAATAGGTGAGACCCAATGATATCTAAATTGAGATGAATATCCAAATTATTTTCATTTATTTTGGCAATTCATCGATAGGCTATGCTAAAAGGCTTCAAAAGGGGTGCCATTTTTTCTTCCAAATGTGTGATAATAAGATATTTTTGGACATAAACTACCGTTTTACCCAATTTATATTACTTTGAACAAAGAACATTCACAGATTATTCTATATTAAAATGAATAAATTTAATAATTCAAGAAGTTAAACAGTGTTTTTTTCTCCGTCATTAACAGTAAGTAGAAATTATCTGATTGTTGAATGTTTATAAACAACATGAGCCAAATTTTCAAATTGAAATGTTCTAAATTGTTCTTAAAAATAACCATACACAGTGAAATTTGAGTGTATTTAAATATTCAATTAATTTCAGACATTTTTTTCATTTCTACATACTTCACATAATTAATTTCATTTTTTCAAACCTCATATTTTCAAACATATACTACTATCTAGCAATTCTCTCAATGAGAAAGAAAAAAACATAATCCTGTAAGATTGGGAACCAATAGAATAATTCAAATTACTTTACGTTAAAATACTGTAATCTTGAGTGTAATCTACTTTTTTCAAGGAATAGTGGTTACAAAGTCTCAAGTACTCATCTATAGACAAGAGATCAATACTAAAATATATGGACATGAAAGTAAAACGACAAGGCAAACAGAATTCCAGTCAAATGTTGAAAAATTGTAATGAAAATCATGGTATATATGGAGTGTCATCTAAGGCAGTTTAGTATTAGGTCCCCTAGCGGCCTTATAGCAAAAGATTGAAAATTTAAAATTGATTAATCCATTATTTATCCCAAAGAATAAAACAAGAAAAAACAATACTTTCGCAAAATATTCTATGGGCACACCTTGTCTCCAACAAGACATGAATAAACACTTTAACAAAAGATATAGAATTATTGTCAAGAAAACAATGCCAGTAAATATTTAATGGCATACCTAACATCTAAAAGAAAAATCGACAAAATTGAACTTCAGAATGTCTGTGTCTTGGATGTCAGTTCGTATAGTTTAAAAAACCGTAATTTTCAAATGGCGCAACGAAAAACCAAAGTTGATCGAGCAGCGACACCTGTGATGAGAGTCTAACTTTGATACAGGTTTAATACAAATAAGACGAACAATATATAAATTAATATATCAAATATTAAAGTCCAAAAACCAAATTTGTTACAGAAAAGAGACTCCGGGCACCGTCAAGTATGGGAGGGGTAACTATGGTCAACGAACAGCATAGCAACGACCAAAGTGAATATCAACTTGACAGAGCGACAGGTGGCTGGGTACAGTCAAAGCGTATATATAATATAAACGAGGCAACACTCAGACAATGAACGCCATCTTGTGCCTATTGTTCTCGGCAATTTAACACGGCGCCTTATGAGAAGTTCGCACACAATTAATGAAACATACCTATTATTTTCACTAATATTTTAGGTAGAAAAATTTTGAAGGTCCCGTTTTGAAGTAGAATCTTAGCCACACATGCCTATATCCGTTCATTTTTGCCAAATTACATTTATAGTACATTAAATTGTCTTTGAAGACAAGTATACCGGTTGTTGTATTTATTTGTCGAAATTACCGGCCGTCCCAACTTCCTTTCAATGACTGTTTCTATTTTCTGGATAACATTTTTCATCTGTCAAGCTCCGTAATGCCCTACTGCTCAGCTCCAAGCTGCGCTAGAAGAACAAATGACATTGTAGGATTGTTGCGGAGACATTTTTACAGCCTCAAATTGGCGTATCACTATGAAATCTTAAAAAAAAATGACAAAAAATGGTTCTACGCTGTGTTTGTGGTGGAATTTAACGCATTAGATAGTTTTTTATTCTTAATTGCATCATATATTTAGATAGCATATATTTTAAAGTTCAAAATCCACCCTTCGGTTTCATTCTAGCCCTTATAACAGCGGACTTATTCGATTCGGTACAACAACACGACAAAAATTTCCCATACAGCCATAAGACTCCATTGTTTCGCATTTTCCAAATATGGCACAAGAAGGCGTCCATGAACTTGTTTAACATTAGGCAAGTTGGTTGCCGGCCGTTGGGTACAGTCAGACTAGAAAAGCCATTTGGGAACAGCGTTTAGGTACCAGTTTTTAAGTTGCACGTTCTGGTGGTGAACCTAACAAGACAGGTATTGTGTAATACATTTAGAGCTATGAGTAATATCTGAATTGTTAACAGTTTCTTAATATAATAAGCCATATGTCAGTATGTACCGATACCGTATACTGGTATATCAAGGCAGCAAGGGCTTATTATTACTTGAGAAATTTTTACTTTTTATTAGTACAATATTTCATGCACGACAGAAATAAATATCTGAATCTGAACCTATGCTACCAGTCGAGACATTAAACCGTTCAACTGAAGGCAATTGAGTAAAGTTATGACCTTACTCCATCACTGGTACCAGTACCACAACAATTTTCATTCAATTTTCTAACTTTCAGACCTTAGTACTGTAGTAAGCTACAAAGCACTTAAGTGCATAAGCAAATATCGGCCAATCGACGCGCCACACAGCCAACCAATTACAGAATTAGACCAGACCCATACAAGCATACAGACAAAGAAATACTGACATCAGGTCTTACAGATATTCCGGTAGTGCTCTGTTATCAGAGTTTGCAGTGGAGCAGTATTGGCGTAAGTTCGGAAGTTAGCAGTAGGCTAGTACCGGTAGCGGTACCGTATTAAATTATTCTGCAGCGTACGGTACCGGCGCGACAGGCGACAGCCATGTCTTTTGTTCATTGAGTCTAAAAACTGAAATACCGGTATATGGCTTTACTGCATTGGCTGCAGTTATAGCAAACGTGATAACCTAAATACATATGAATTGAATGACAAATTTACCCAGAAGCCGCGGAACTCCTGTTTGCAAATTTTAATCCTTTTCGGCACCAAGCCATCAAGTGGTGCTCGTTTCGGTAGGCTACGATGTATTTGGTTCGTTAGTGCCCTCGCACGACTACGAAATGCGTTGAGGCCATTGAGGCGTGTTTTCCCGAAAATCAATTTTATTCCGAAAAATAACACTAGGGCTTAGTTTCGGGGGACGTCTTATATTTAAAAAAAAAAAACTAAAAAGTAGAGAATTACGAGATTTTCACATATACAAAATAGGAAAACCTATATTCATTACACCTTTTTTATTCAAAAAACAACAACAACTGCAAAACATAGATGCAAACAGGGTGGTCCAAGGTTGTCGGCTCCGCGGGCCACAAAATTATTTTTGCATTGTTCACGGGCCACAATGGACCTTTCCCCGAGCATCGACTTCCTTGTTTACTTTGTGACATTGGCCAATCAGCAAGATGAAAAAAGTGACGTAACAATGCCCCCTTTTCGCATTCGCTCAGACACTTTTCTCACTCAGACAGATTTTCAAGCGTGGTTGTAAACATGACCTCGTTTTCGCGTTTTCGAACTCTATTCGTTAGTTTTCAGTTGTGTTTCGGAAACTTGAATATAAATCAGATAATTCAATGATCACTCTGTCTTCCTAGGAGTTTTAATTAAATTGCAGTAATAAAAATTAGTTTAGAAATAGCTGTGATAGACTAGCCTGAAATTCTTTACCGGTACTTTTAAAAAACAAATCGTTGTATGCGATGAATCATAATGATGGTCCGAAACACATACTCCATTTTACAAGCGCCAACTCGCAAATACACTCCTAAAATAGCCTCGAAAATTTTGCAATGGTAAAGTATAAGGAGAATTTTCCGGGGGTTAAAGTATAGCAACTAACCCCCAAATGTACCCCATTTCATGTTGAAATCATCAAAACAAAGTTAATTTTTCCCAAAATTCGAACAAAGACTTCCGTAGGAATCAAATTACACCAGGTTTAAGAACATAACAGGTTCCATCCAGTCATTATCAAATTAAAATCTATATTCTCAAGACCTTTGGCACTGATTGAAATAATTATCTCTAAGTTCCCATCCGTACGATGTACATAATTACCTTTATTGAGATAATAGGAGTTTCTGTTTATAACGTGAATCACGAGCTCACGTTTACAGCATTTAATTGGATTTATGATCAACGTATAAATACGACTCCGATATCTTTCGATAGGGAAGGAAGACGATGTAAACCATTCGAAGCTAGTAGGGATAAATGTTATAAGATTTATATTCTGTGTATCGTGGAAATCTGAGAATAAAATCAAACAGAGTTTTCTAAAGTTTCCTTCATTCACGTGGGCGTTGAAGCTGAAGGGTGAACGGGTGACTTGCAAGTCAGAGACAATCTACAAATTAGCAATATATGGTAACATCACATTCATTTAACAACCCTTTATGCTATAAATGGTGACAAAACCGACTTGAATTAACCATCTGAAACGGACCAGATCAACGGACAACAACCAGGACAAGCAACAATTGGACGGAATCAACCAAAAAGCTGACCAAGCGAAAGCTTTTAACAATTGCCGAGAAACAGTCTCTACAATACGTGCGAAAATCAAATTCGACCAATTTACGAACGTCGGGGAGATTCAAATTGCCTGGAACAACGAGTGAAGTATCAAATTGCTGACAAGCCGAAATAATGAAGAACATTATGAAAAGACAATAATCTCAATTGAAAACTGTTGAACTATGGTAACGGACTCTGGAAACGTTAAAATTATGAATAAGGACTGTATTGTTGAATAATCGAAATGAATTGTTTTAGAACCTGATATATGTTTGAGGTGAAAAACCTAATCAAAGACGAACTGTTGAAAACAATGAACTATATGGACTGTTTTACGGTAAATTACGCGCTCTATTCCGAATAATAGAGAGAGGAATTGTCGCGCGCACCTAATGGATATACAGATCAGGAGCATGTCATTCAACAATTTGTTTCATGATTTGCAGGTTTTTCATATCATTGAGACAGACATTTTTCATTCTTCCACTATTACTAAGGTAAAGTACTTCTTTTTCTTCTTATATATACATGGCGTTTCATTCGGCTTTCAATTTTTATAAATTAATTAATGGTAAAACTTTGAATATTCTAATTTCAAATACCTTTCAAGAGATTTATATTATTGAATATTAGTGGTTAGCATTCCTTTTCGATTAAATAGATTTCGTTAGAATTAAAATGCTTTCTAAAAGTAGATTCGAGCGAGTCATACTTTTGATTATTTACAAAGCCGTCATATAGAACGGTGAAATAATAAGCTCGTTAAACAAAAATTGTATCCCAAAGCGTTATTTTTTCAAAAAAGCCCTGAGATGGCATAAACTTAAAAATGCGTTTTTTTAATCCCGACATGGGACAAGCATATATTGACCAACTAGGTCTACAAAGTCGTAACAATGCGATAAAGCGAGTATAAGTATTTTAACTTAGCGAAATACATTAAATTGAAAATATGTTTTAACCGTCCAAACCAAAATTTTTAAAATAAAAATACGCCATCCTTCTGTAATTCTACTTTACAACCTTTACCCTTTTTTATAAATTCTTCTTTACTTCAATGTCTCGTCTCAGTGTAGATCATATACATGTAAATATTTTTTTGACCTATATCATTAATTTTGGCATTGTGTATTGTATTTTTCTATATATTTTCAATTTATTAGAGGGTGCCAAATCTTTAAACTTCCAGTTAGTAAGATGGGGAGATAATATAGCAACTAACCCCCAAATGTACCCCATTTCATGTTGAAATCATCAAAACAAAGTTAATTTTTCCCAAAATTCGAACAAAGACTTCCGTAGGAATCAAATTACACCAGGTTTAAGAACATAACAGGTTCCATCCAGTCATTATCAAATTAAAATCTATATTCTCAAGACCTTTGGCACTGATTGAAATAATTATCTCTAAGTTCCCATCCGTACGATGTACATAATTACCTTTATTGAGATAATAGGAGTTTCTGTTTATAACGTGAATCACGAGCTCACGTTTACAGCATTTAATTGGATTTATGATCAACGTATAAATACGACTCCGATATCTTTCGATAGGGAAGGAAGACGATGTAAACCATTCGAAGCTAGTAGGGATAAATGTTATAAGATTTATATTCTGTGTATCGTGGAAATCTGAGAATAAAATCAAACAGAGTTTTCTAAAGTTTCCTTCATTCACGTGGGCGTTGAAGCTGAAGGGTGAACGGGTGACTTGCAAGTCAGAGACAATCTACAAATTAGCAATATATGGTAACATCACATTCATTTAACAACCATTCATCCGTACCAATACATGCTATAAAAGGTCGGGGAAAGGTCCATAGTGTCAGAAATAGATAAACAGAGCAACAAACACTTTATTGTGCAAACAATTGATCATGATTTGTCATTTATTAAGCTAAAACATGCAAAATATCTGTGTTTAATATAAGATTTCAAACTATTCACCACGGAGAAAGTGCTCCCGCAAATATAAGTACGTTCGGACATCGGTGGGGTTCTCAAAGAGAAACCCCTCAAACTTTGAAAATGCTCATTGCTCACGTGATAGCAAAATGCCGTTTTTGATTATATTTGCCATAACTGCAGATTAACTGATTATCACATTTTACCAAATGTATGGTACAGGAGAGAAATTACTAATTCTTCTGACATATTAGAAGCATTTCTGTAATACTTTAGGCTGGTTGCAAAAAATCACCGGAAGGCGGAAGGAATTATATTCCCAGGCCATCCCATTGATATTTATTTATTTATTATAACTGTTGAAATATATTCCCAATCAAAAAGATACAAAGTCAGTGAACAATTTTAAATACCCAAGCACAATATTCAACTTCGCTAGTTGCTTCAGCTGACCGTGACACTAGTCAATTTAGTGACATTAGTGATGTAACAAGATGTC
Source organism: Styela clava (assembly GCF_964204865.1). Classification (NCBI taxonomy): domain Eukaryota; kingdom Metazoa; phylum Chordata; class Ascidiacea; order Stolidobranchia; family Styelidae; genus Styela; species Styela clava. Next base: position 7,750,042 of record NC_135257.1, on the reverse strand, counting down.
GAAAAGATTTTCTTATTATTTTTGTGACGAAACAACACCAAATGCGATTTTTTGATTACCTGTCAGCAAATGCGACGCGGGCCACAGATTATTACGCTGTGGGTCACAAGACACATGCCACAAAAATCTGAGAAAACAGGTCACAACTGATGGTGGGGCAATAACATGATAAAGTTTGTATCATGGCTGGGCAAGGTTTTTAAACCAGGAAGCAGAAATTTTGTGTTCCAAGTGTGGCGTAAAATGTTACATATTATGAACAATATTTGCAGTGTTACAAAAGCAAAAATGTTTAACAACAAGCCTCGTGCCAAAACTAAATTTAAGCGCATTCTCAACAAATTTCTTAACCTATATTTAGCCGGATACAGAAAAGTTAAGATATATATAGAAAATTGTGCCAAGTGTCCATGCATTTTTCATTCTCGATAGCGGAATTAGTTTCAATAAAATCCCATGATTTCAAAGAGACAATTTTGCTTACTATTCTCGTGATTTTACAGTCTAAATAACTTTTTTCAAATATTTAAAAACAAAATTCATTTCCTATTTTATTTTGAACGAGGTAAAAATTGCTCATTGTATGCAGTGCGCTAAAATTGCAACATGTATTTGCCTTTATTAATTTCCTAATAGTTTTTAATTTTTACTAATTTTCTACAGTCTTTCAAAATGTTGCGGACCCCTGGTGTAAGCTGTAATTTGTTCTTCCTCTTGGTTTGGTCCATCAAGCGAGCCTTTGTTGAACAAAAATACCAATATATATATTCGGTTCACTGAATATTTCTTATCCAGAGACACCTTCAATGAATATTTAAAACCCGCAATCGACCCACAAGCCATAATGCTATCGTAACTACTAGAATGTTTCATGTAATAGTGTCTCTTGATATTGTTTTGAAAAATCAGACGCACCACGTCAGAGTATTTCATACACGGCTCCCCATTTCATATTCAACCCCCATCAAACAATGTATGGTATCGATAAATTCCCTTTCCAATTTCAGAAAATTTAAGACTTTATGGACGCCCTATATATATTAGGGATTTGTTCAAAAAGAATTGTATTAAAACAATTGTTTTAAATCGAGTTTTTTTGCCTGTTTTGTTCAAAATGGCTGTACTATTTGATTTTTTTCTATTAAATACGTTTAAAAAAAATGGATGTAAAACTTGCCAAGTGCTTCTTATTTACAATAAATTCTTTAAAACGCGACAAATAACGATAGAGGCTCATGCACACCTTCTCAAGCTGTAGCTCAGTGGTTGGTGCAGTAAGACGCAACCGATAACGTAACGCCATTACGTAAACGACCCTGCGACGAAACCACCTTGCGAAAATTGAAATGCGATCGAATAAATGAGTTTATACAACCTTGAAAAACTCTATCACTTTAACCCTAAAAACAAAGTATGCTAAGCATAAACTAACCGAACAATATTAACCGTAATAATGCCTTCATTTTATGAAAAAAATGTCAATACATGAACTCGAAATCCACATCATGGCGTCATAACAGATTAGTTGAGGCGTCTTTGCATCAGAGGACTCATACAATTAACATAGACCAGGCTAGCGTGTCTCATCCGCCGTCGATGTAAGCATATTCTTCATTATTGCAACCCACTCGTTTTGGCGAAGGCTGCCATTCCTCTAAGTAATTTTGTAGTAGGCTCGTGAGCTACTTTTCATGATTTTTCTTACTCAAAACGTCTCTTTGATATCTCGGATAAACATTCCGGTTAAAAACTTATGACTTTTGTGGAGATACGAAAGTCGCGATAGGTCATACAGTCGACGAGCAGTCCGCTCTGATAATGAAAGAACTTTTACTGTGCATGAAAAGCGATGCAGCTCTGATGTCGAAAGAACAACAAATTTAACTGCATATTTGCAGTAACGCCTATCGAGCGGCGATCAATATCGGATTGGATATTTTACATATTGAACTTAGTATAAATGACGTATTTTTTCGTATTTCAACTGCTGTGTATATGAATCCACGCGTCACTCCTTCTAGCTACAAAAGCGAAACAACGTTCAGACTCCATTTGGCATCACATTCAATTTTATTACGCCACTGCCTTAATAATTATTTATTAAATAAATTTTGAAATTGGACAACATATTCTTCAAGTGTGATGCCCCGTGTAAATTGCACTCCGTACATTCGTACCATTGACTGTTAGCACGTGAATGTATTTATCGAACTAAAAAATTACTACATATCGATTGAAAATATGAGAATTACGAATATATATTCGAATTAAGAGTCGGTTATTGTATAATGTTAAGTGTTCATTTTGCAGCAGTCATTTCCACTCGTGCTTCGCAAATGGATTCTTGGTTTCGCATTGTCTTGAAGTAGAAACTCCAGATATCTGCAGGATCTCTCCAATAAAACGTTTGAATGCGATCACCAAGCTTTGATTGCTTTAAATACAAAAGCGAGCACGAACGTACCTGGTAATTCCATATAGGCAAATTACCAGGCAAATTTGTGACACCATTCCTTGTTGCGTCACCGGCAAGGCAGTCCAGACAGAAGTTTAAGTACTTATGGTGTGGTACATAATCCAAAATAGCTACGTCTTCCATTCCGACATACCTAGTCACGCTGCCCTCTGGTGCATTTTCCGTTAGGTTTTTTGTTATCAAATCATCAATTTGAACAACGCTACTCCTTTTTTCAGCTGGAAACTCTTGCGGTAGACTAGCGGGAGTGCCAGTTGCCTTGCTAACACAAACTATCAAGGCTCGATGAGTCGCCAAATTCTTATCCTTGTCGACGTCTGTTACATGTGCATCTAACCCGAGAGATGTGTTTCCTACTGATGATAACTTGTAAGTCATTTCAATAGCTTTATTAAGGCGCAGATAATATCGGAATCTATCCAGCTTATCACAGTCATACTTGAACTCGTTCGAAATATTCCGAAAGTGATCACTGAACTGCATCCTTTGCCATTTCACCAAAAAGACGTGGTTTTCCGAAAACAATGGCGCTTTTTCCAAAAGAAATTCTTTAGTCAGAAGACCACCAAGGCCGGGAAGAAAAAGAAGCGAAGATGGGTTGATATAAGCTGCGAATATTAACATTATTCAATTATCTTATGTTGCATATTCAAATTTATAGTTTAATATATTTTAACATTTCCCACTGCCAAAGTTAAGGATGTGGGAATTGCGAAAGTGAAAAATAAAAATAAATCTGAAATTATTATTCTAAACGGCTTACAATACGGCCATTACACGCGTGAATTATCAACATCTATGAATTAAAACTAATAAATATCGCGATCGACTGTACTTTAGCACTACTATAGCGGAAAAATAACAGTAGCCTACAACCTCCATTCGACAAAAAAAACTTACTTCCTCCAATAAGATTCAAAATGCTCAAGTTTTTCATTAGAATAGAGCCTGTAGCCCCAGCGATACGATATTCCATATTTCTTTGCAAGATAGCGTAGTTCTTGAAATGCCTCTGTCACAAGGGTGGCGAACCTTTTTCAATAAATGAGTCAAAAATTTTATTTTTTTAATGGAAAAGAACACCATGAGTAATAGATATCAATGAATGCCTGTTCCAAGGAAAAACGCGTCGCTGCGTCTTTTGTATTGTATTTTTACAAAATTCCACACTTGGATACTTATATTTATCAATCGCCTTTTAACATTACTAACGTCACTACCATCCTGCTCTATTGTTACTTCGAATTTCTGCGTCTTCAATTCCAGTCTACAAAATATGTTGACTCACTGAATAGCAGTACAGACGTTGCAAAAATGGACAGATCATCAATTGTTCATATAGTTATGTCATAACGGCGCAACAGCATCATGGCCTGTAGCTGAATAATGGTAAACATGAGTCAAGGCGGGCTATTCAATACCGCGACAGCGTCTTATTTCAATTTCAATATTATTTCGAAAATAACACTAGGGCTTATTTTGGGGGGAATGTCTTTTATTTTCAATTATCAAAATCAAAATTACAAAATAGAGAATGACGAGATTTTTAAATTACAAAATATGAAGCCGATATCCATTTACTTATAAATATTTTTTATTTAAAACAACTGGTAAACAAAGATTGCATTTAAAACATGTAAAAACACCGACTTTTGAGGCAACTGCCGCGACAAAGATAATGATATTTTCTGAGTCATATTTTCAGTGTGTGTAATATCTTTTTAATTTGCATAATGAGAGTAATGTGCAGCCCGAATTCAACATTTTTTTCGTCGTCGTCACAAAAATTCGAATTTGCGACCATTAGTTCATGACAATATTGATATATATATACCGTATTTCAATTTGGGTTCTATCGTTTAATTATCCTTAATTTTATCGTCTCGTTTCAGAATTATTTGTTGGACGCGAAATGTAGCTGTGGATCGTTTTGTTATTATGTTGTTGTTCTTGTTAGTCATTATTCTTTTCTTCTTGTTGTTGTGAATTTTTTTTTTCTCTAACTACGGGACCAATTGCTTTGAATTTTCAGTAGTTGAAGATTTTATTTGTCGCTAGAACACTATTACTATTTTTTATTTCCAAAATATCTGTGGCCCTTATGGAATTCGTTTTATATGTGTGATGAGTGATGACGTCATCGACACTGAAAATTGCGCATCTTGTGACGGTTTCTGCTGGTTAGGCGAAGTTGTGAAAACTGCTGTACCGGTAGTTACTCTAAATAATTGCATACCCTCACTACTTTGTTTTGGCCTTGGTGTTCATATATTTGAGCATTGCTCTGTTGTTATTACTTATCGGTTTTATTACTTATCGATTTTAATCGGTAAGTATGTTGATAGGTATTTGTCTGTATGTCTGTCTGTTAGATGCACGCGATATCTCACGAAAGCAAGATTGAATCTGCTCCAGATTTTGCATGTGCGTTCATCATATCTCGGACCAAAAGTCTATTAATTTTGGGCGAATTATGTCGTATAATTAGCGAGTTATTAATTAATTAGTGATTGGACACAAGGTGTCACTATGGAGTAAGAGTGCTGTTTTGGGATCCCCTAACTTACGATCGATAAGTCTTCGGTCTCTGACCGATATTCTTGTAAGCGTTTTAGCAGGGTTATTGGTATGTTGTTCTCTTCAACTACTGGACAAATTGCTTTGAAATTTGAATATTCTACATTTATCGGATAAATCATCGGACGTTTTACTGAAATATATAAACAAAAACTAAGTGATATATAATGAGAATTGCATCAAAATATATATTTGCCTGGGGAAAAAATATCTGTAATTGTGCATTAAGCTGAATACGGGTCATAGATTCCGAAGAATCATTTCAATTCAGATTAAAATTCACTATTCTGACTAAAATTAAAATGATTATTATTAAATTTTTGCAAGTAGATGGTAACATCGTGACACACTGAGTCTAAAAACTTAAATGCATGGCATTACTGCATTAGTTGCAGTTTCAGCAAACACGCTAACCTGAACACATATATATCTGAATTTAATAATAAATTCACCCCAGAACCGCAGAAGCAGAGGTGCTTGTGGTTGCTAATATCAATCCTTTTCGGCACCAAGCCATCAAGTGGTGCTCGTTTTGGTACATGGGGTACGCCGTACAATATGTTTTGGTTCGTTAGTGCCATCGCACGAATGCAAACTGTGTTGAGGAATTTAAGATTCTCATTACCAATTTTCATACGAATCAACAGAGCATGACGACTGCTGCACTGTACCTGCAACTTAGTCTAAGTTAGACTGTATCAATTTATAATATTAAAAAGTCTGTTGAAGCAACAAGGTATCATCCGTTCGGTTTCCAACTTCCTGAAAACATGTGCGGCCCTCATTTTAGCCCGCGAGCGACAAAAGGTTGCCGACCCCTGGCGTGAACGTATTTATCGAAATCAAAAATTACAACATATCAATTTAAAATAATGGAATTACGGATATATATATATGAATGAAAAATCAGTTATTTTATAATGTTAAGTGTTCATTTTGCAGCAGTCATTTCCACTCGTGCCTCAGTTATCGATTCTTGGTTTCGCATTGTCTTGAAGTAGAAACTCCAGATGTCTGCAGGATCTTTCCAATAAAACGTTTGGATGCGATCACCGAGCTTTGCTTGCTTCAAATACAATAACGAGCACGAGCGTATCTGGTAATTCCATATAGGCAAATTACCAGGCAAATTGGTGAAACCATTCCTTGTTCCGCCGACGGCAAGGCTGTCCAGGCAGAAGTTTAAGTACTTGTGGTGTGGTACATAATCCAAAAAAGCTACATCTTCCATTCCGACATACTTGGTCACGCTGCCCTCTGGTGCCGTTTCCATGAGGTTTCCTGTCATCATATCGCCAAGTTTAACGACGCTACTTCGTTTTTCAACGGGAAGTTCTTGTGGTAGACCTGCAGGCTTGCCAGTTGCCTTGCTAACACAAACTATCAAGGCCCGGTGAGTCGCCAAATTCTTAGCTTCGTCGACGTCTGTTATATGTGCAACAATCACGGCAGATGTCTTTTCTGCTGATATTATCTTGTAAGTCATTTCAATAGCTTTATTGAGGCGCAGATAATATTGAAATCTATCCAGCTTATCACAGTCATTCTTGAACTCGTTCGAAATTTTCCGAAAGTGATCACTGAACTGCATCCTTTGCCATTTCATCAAAAAGACGTGGTTTTCCGAAAACAATGGCGCTTTTTCCAAAAGAAATTCTTTAGTCAGAAGACCACCAAGGCCAGGAATGAAAAGAAACGAAGATGGGTTGATATAAGCTGCAAATATTAATGTAATTTATAGTATATCTAGCGGTTTATTTTAACATTTCCCATCGAAAAGTCAAAGTCAATAGTGTGAGTTCTGGGAAGTGGAGGAAAATCTAAAATTAATTACATTTTTGGGTATATGAAAATATAACGATCGAAACATAAAAAGTCTGTGGAACCATTTCTATAACTATCCACAATTTGGAGGGCGCAGAAAAAATAAGTTTGTACTGAAAAAATCAATTCTAGCCGCTTTTTTGCTTCAATAGGTATGATTTCACATCCGGGACCATTATCTTTGTTTCCATATATATTCTACAAATTTTAAGGACAGGCTTCACCAACATAGCCATGAAGAATTATCCATTCCCAAGCCGCGCCACTGTTCTTCAATAGTTTTCATGTTTAAGTGTTGTTTAGAGTTAGACTATGGTAGTTTTGACAAAAAGTCGAAATGAACGTATATAACGTCTTACAATATGTCCATTACACGATGTGAATTGTCAACATCTTTAAATTAATCTTGATAATGAAAGAAATAAAACCACAGTCGACTACTTTAGCACTTAGCACTACTAGTGAAATAATAACAGTACAACCTTCATTCGAAAAAAAACTTACTTCCTCCAATGAGGTTCCAAACGCTCAAGTTTTTCATTAAAATAGAGCCCGTAGCCCCAGCGATACGATATTCCATATTTTTTCCGGAGATAGCGTAGTTCTTAAAATGCCTCTGTTGTTTTGCGAGTGTTGTTCTGTCGAAGTGGTGGTGATACGCTTCGATTACGGAGAATAATTTGATTTTCCTATTGGCAAAGTGACCGTGGGTTGTCAATATTTAATCAATGTCCACATCGAGAAGAAACGTGCTGCTGCACCATTTCCGTATAACAGATAATGGTAAACAAGAGCAAAGACATTTTTTGTACCACGACACGAAGCTTTTGAATCAATCGCCAAGCACGATTACAATATTTGTAGATAAGTACATATTAACGATGACAAAATTGTGTTTTATTATCAGGCAGCTTATTTTTCGTGTAGGTGCGCCATGAGTTTTTTCCATGATAATTTGGCGCCCCATAAACCGCTGTCTTATGCTAAGTTTGATCAATAGGAGTGAACAATTCCAGATAAGTACCATGCCGTTGGTGGCCAGACATCGTAAATCATCATTTAGGCCCGCATAAACAAACATTGAGCCAAGGCTGGACTTGCTATTCAGCAAAAAGTATTCGCACCCATTACACTGAATAATTATGTAACGTTAATCTGAATAAATATGTGCTTGTTTTTGTAATTGAGTAGGCCTACTAAAAGTTGAGATATAGCTGTGTCAATGAAACATCAAAAATGCATATTTCGAGCTGTCCAGCAATATTAGAGCGAACAAGGGCCGCGGAAAATATTAATATATATATATTAAAAGGGGCCGCGAGCTCAAAAGTTTGGGAAGCCCTGGTTTAGACTATGGTAGTTTTGACAAAAAGTCGAAATGAACGTATATACCGTCTTACAATATGTCCATTACTACACGCTGTGAATTGTCAACATCTTTAAATTAATCTTGATAATGAAAGAAATAAAACCACAGTCGACTACTTTAGCACTTAGCACTACTAGTGAAATAATAACAGTACAACCTTCATTCGAAAAAAAACTTACTTCCTCCAATGAGGTTCCAAACGCTCAAGTTTTTCATTAAAATAGAGCCCGTAGCCCCAGCGATACGATATTCCATATTTTTTTCGAAGATAGCGTAGTTCTTAAAATGCCTCCGTTATTTTGCGAGTGTTGTTCTGTCGAAGCGGTGGTGATACGCTTCGATTACGGAGAATAATTTGATTTTTCTAATGGCAATGTGACCATGGGTTATCAATATTTAATCACTGTCCACATCGAAAAGAAACGTGCTGCTGCACCATTTCTGCATAACGGATAACGGTAAACAAGAGCAAAGACGGGCTGATCAAGACATTTTTTTGTACCACGACACGAAGCTTTTGAATCAATCGCCAAGCACGATTACAATATTTGTAGAAAATCAGAATTTTTTTCATCTGATGTTGATTTTATGTGCTATGAGAAAATATACAATCCGCGGCCGGTAATAAACTTCGAAAATGCCATGCCGTAATAGCATGCATTCAACGTAAACGATCTACTACGGCTACGCTAATTCATAACGCTATTATCCCAGCTACAATCCTCGGAAAAACTATAATTTAAATAGAGCTCATTTGATACCGCTAATGGTTACAAAGGTACAACGTGTGGAGTTGACGTTTTTCATCTTCAGGGGTAAGGATGCTAAGTATGACTACTTACAAGTATTCGATTCTTATCCGATTCCTAAATTTTCGATTCCGATTCTCGATTCCGATTCTCGATTCCGAATCTCGATTCCTCGACATATCTCACCGAGAAAACATACCCACCTAAACAATACCATATGAATTCAACCAAAAGAGTAATGTTCAAATATATGGATACGAAAGCCAAAACTAAGTAGCATGGGTATTCAATCTGTCACAGTAGACAAATTCGTACAAAAACGAATCTCTCAGAACCCAAAGAGATTTTTGAAGGCAAAAGCCTTCCAGTGAAAAACTACATATATATATATAGCCTATATTTATGAAGTTTGCGATGTCGTAGCAACTCAACATAGCAGTTTATACCTATATGGGACGGGCTTGTCACAAAACGTTAATAATTGTTTGCAATCCAAGATTCAACTTTGAAAATCTATTTCAATGTATCGGAGTCGATTCCGCGAAGAATCGATCCTGTAATCGAATCCGGACTCGATTCCGCCATCCATATTCAGGGGTACGGTATCGTTTCTGTTAGTAACAGCAAAATGCGTGCCCTGCGATCATCGATCCTGAAGAATCATTCCAATCCAGATTAAAATCCACTATTCTGGCTAAAATCAAAATTATGCAAAATGGATGGTAACATCGCGATTGCGTGTTTGTTTACATCTATTATACTCATTTCCATGGCCTGCACGACTATCAAACATATATTATTTATATTTCAATTGGCGCAAAATCGGACAACGATGTTGTCATGTTTTTAAACTTCTCCTGTAGTTAAAGGTTATCTTTACTCTTAATATAGTCAGAAAATATTACAACGTAACTATAATATCATATCCTGTGGTGTTCCAACATATGTTTGAAATAAAATATACAAAATAAATAAAAAGTGGAACTCTATATGTAATCCAAAATCAGTTATATATGGCAATGCAGTCATTGTATATTTGACTGTTTCCGTAATCTAATGCTGCAACATTATGTTATTTAAGTGCACAGGGATTCATTTAATGATTATTGAGACATATTTGACTTCTCTCCAGTACCATTAGTCTTCTGATCACGGCCGCGTTCAGAACGCCTGTTACGAATGAACAAATACGTTGACAGAATTGCAGCAGCGATGAGAACTGAAAAAGAAATGTGATTGAATAGTTGATCTTATACTAACAAATGAAATTTGAGTTAGAGTAGTACATGATATAACGCGTTATTCAATTTTCAAATAAATCTTATTAATACTGCCTTGACTTATGCAAACCATTATGATTTTTGTTACGGAATCATGAGCCCCCCCCACGACCCACCGAAATCTTGAAGTGTATGGCTCATCTGCAAAATAGTGTTCATTAATTACGCGCAGTTTTCAGGTGAAATAATTTATGCATTCTCCACTTACCGGCTGAGCCAGCAACCACTCCAAGAATGATCCACTTCATATTGGAATCTGCATAAACAAGAAAACAATATGTTAAAGATTTGTTCTGTTTTCCGAATCACTTAAATCAGCATATTATTCATAGTGTTGTAAGTTTTATAGCCTCACCTATTTTATTTTTAATAGGTGGTGGCTTGATGAAATATGTTGTAATTGCAATGTTTGAGATTTCAGACGGGTTGTTGGCGTCGTCATAAGCTTTGATTGCAAAAGCAATTCTAAAAAATGGTTGTAATAAACAGTTTTATTAATTTACATTTTACACCATACTTGGCTTACTATTGTACATTATAAAAAATTGAAATATCAATGTCAATGTTATCGCAGCTGGTAATATCCCTGGTCGATTTTAAGTAAATTGCTTTTGTTTTTGTAGTGTTATAGAATTCAATTATATTGACATTATTTTCAAAGATATTCCATCAATACTCACTATTGTATATTGTATATCAAGTTGGTTAGGCTAATCTGTTGACATACTGTATTCTAAAACGACCAAATATAATGCGCGAGACTAACTACCGGGGTTACGCAAGACTAACTACCCTTCCTTGCTCAATGCCTTTGTGGAAGTGGATCCGTATGTGTGTAACGCAAGGATGTTGTGGCAAGAATAAAAATGACTATACTATTTGATTCAAGAGTCTTGCTGCACCCTAACACCAGTGTATTTCTGTAACGTTTCGGAATGTGTTGGCGTATTTAGGTACCATCTTGGTTCCCACTGCTGTTCCATTGATTGGAAGGTAATGTTTGCCATTGAATACAAAATTGTTGTTGTGGAGAACCACATTGACCGCTTCTTTGACGTTACAGAAATACATTTGTGGTAATGTGCAGCAAGAATCTTGTATCATCGACCAATTTCCAGAGAATGTACTTTACTTAGTATAAATAACTAACTGTCTCTTTGCAAGGTTCTCAATTCCAACTTATTAATAAACAAACACACTAATGATTTGTATGTAATCAAATTTGTAACTTTTACCTGACGGTGTCATTTTTTGGCAGGTCTGCTAATACAATTGATAGTTTTTCGTCAGACAAGGCCATGTTTGGATTATTATTTTGCCCATCATTTATCCATTCATCTTTTATGATCAACCAATCACTAAACTTCGACGACGAAAAAGGGTCATAGCTGAAACGAATCTCATAACGAGATGCTAAAATACAAGATAGAAATGCTCAAATATTTGGACACGAAAACAAAATATTTTACCCACAATTTCTCCAAAAACCATATCCTGGACATATCCATTGCAACTCATCGGTGATGCTACCCGGAATGCCCTAGCTTTAATGGATTCTGTGACAATGATGATTACGGCGTCTTGTGCCAACGTGAAATAATATGCTAAATGATTCGACTCAAAACTGTAGTTTTAAATCATTAACAGAACTTTACCCTTTTCAGAGATATTACCGAAACGCGAACAATATTTTTAAAATCGTAAACAATTCAATCAATTTGTATACTAAACTCTACGACTTTTCTGTTATTATTTGCCCCAAGGATAAACTGCAACAATTTACCATTTCCAGAGTCGTAATCATTGCCTGGAGCCGTAAATTCTAGCAGTAACCCAGCTTCCACGTTATCCAAATCCACTTGACTTGCCGTTAAATCTGTTATCATATTCGGGGGAAATATGTCGTCTGCAGTGATAGACCTGAATGAACAGTTACATGAAATAGACAGAGGAATGATTCAACTGCAACGGTCGCATAGTTATTGTTTACTATAAACAGTGGCACAGACACGGCACAGTGTTTAATTGCAAGGATTCTTGACTTTGGACTTAGTTCACAATGAAATGATTTACTTTTAAACGTTTTAAGAATGGGACGTCATTAAGTAACAAAATAGCCTCCACTGACCCCGTGTATGCAAATCCTGGCGATGAAGATGTTCGTTCAATTACGCCTTCAACATTCACTCCTTTGTAAGCAGATGGGTTTGCAGAGTTGTCCTGTTTTGAAACATAGGTACCTGCTCATGATAATATCGATCACATTATGAAATATAGCTCTACCACGGATTTAATCGAGAACATGCTAATTCTTACCATCGTCTAAAAGCACGCCATCGTCGTAGTCAGTTTTCTGCAATTCTAATACTGAAGATAATCTGTCTTTACCGTCTCTTGTTACATGTATCTTAAACAACACAAATAGGCACGGTAATTGAAGAAGTCAAATAGGTTAAAAAGCCAATTTGAACGAAGGACAATATTTTTTCACCTCTACTGCGTGTCTTCCTATAGCACTGAAATCAGCAAAATAGCGTGAATAAACACCATCCTTCGGGTTCACATCTGGTCCTGCAAAATGTGATAGAATTTGACAATGTTTTAAAATAAAAATTGACTTGGCGGAGACAGATCAGGGATCTGAGTCTGATCCTGTTAGTGCCTATTGTCCATGACTGTCATCTCGACCACTTTTAAGAAATCCAGTGCTGTATATGGTTCCATGAGCGAAGAACTCAGCTATACGTTAGCATGGTTGATCGTCGGGTATATTGCTCTTGGCGTGAAAGGAGAAAATTGGGTCAGGCTTCCTCAGACAAACATTATTTAACTATGACAAGAAGAGAAATTACATACACATGTGAAATAAATGCATGGAAATGTACGTACAATTTCTCTTCTTGTTCTAGTTGAATAATTTTGTCGAAGGAAGTTTGACCTTGGTCAGACGAAACCTTACAGAAATGAATTTGTGTTAGTGTGCAGCAAGATTCTTGAATCCCTTAGATTATATGATTACATATTACATTTGCCATAATATATACATGTACTTCTAGCATTGAACATATTATACAAGTTAGGATCCTTGACCATACCTGCACCGTTATCAAACAATTCAACAACAGAAATAGTATCATCAGGTCTTGTAACAGTTGCATTCACACTAGCTCCAAGAACAGGCAGGAAGTTTTGAAAAACCTGATAATATACAAAATGGGATCACTGTTTCTTTTCTAAACAACAATATAGCCCAAGGTAACAAATGATACCTTAGCAATTATGATTGGCGGTAACGTTGTATTATCTGACACTTTTAATTCCGTTTCGACTGTGATCGGATAAACGCTGAGATCGGAAGGTCTGGAAATCACTGCAGTGGTGATTTTGTTTACTGACGTTGAAAACATATTGAATTCCCAAATCCCAATCTGCAAGAAATATTTGATTAGCTTGGCAGATGATGAACGTAGCTGTTACATGCAATAAAACATTAATGAAGAAATCATAAACACTCCACCACTGTTTCATAAACCCAAATCTAAAATAAGTAAATCAAACATTTGCTCATAAAAGCCAATCAACTGATTTGAAAAGTTCAGGGCACTGTTAATACATTCAGCCCGTATTTATTTATAATATTGTGATGTCAACGCACTCGTGGAGACTCGGTTCTCTCGTTTTACAAGATTTATTATCAAAGCATTATATTAGGAAAAGAACAGAAGACTTACTTTTGCCGTTCCAGGAATATGAAATTTAATCAACTTGAAATTTTCGTCGGTTTTGTGTATTGGGCTATCATCGCAGTACTTCTTGTTGGAGTTGTTGGAGTTTGAATATATACAAGTTGACTTTGGTGGTTTTAATTCTATGGTAGGTTCGTCGTCAGTCCATTTAAAGACAAAAACAGTTCTATTGCCGACAGAACCATCAATTGCCGCAGTCACCGTATCGGGTGTTCCTGGCTTGAGTTTGATGATTTTATTTAATACCTGAAAGGCAAATTAGTGATCAATTTCATTACAATAAAATGAAATTTATACTGAGTGATGCATAGGATGATTCAGAATGTATTTATGTCGATGTGTGCGTGTGTGCGGACTGTCATCTCGTATTTCTCCCATGTGGGAGGAAAACCAATAAAACGTCTAACCACGCCCTCTTTTACGATTGACCGTCTATTTTTGGTATAGTTGAACAGTTGTTACTAGTTTTATATGTATGGACCTGATTGGTTACCTGTACTGCGTTGGCTGAGAAGTTTCCATCATCCGATTTGCTAAGTGATGCAAATATTCCACTGAGCTGTGATACAGACTGATCAGACGTGCTTGCATAATACCATTTCCCCCCAGTTTGCAAACTCAAACTAGCCAACGAGGCATCCTTAGAAACATCGACGAGTCCAAAGAAAATAGAATCGACAACCACACCCTGTTGTTAGGTATAAAAATTTCGGTCAACTTAACCTAAACTTCAGAACAGAATTTAAAAAAAACAATTTTCTAGTCACATATTTATAGCACGGTCTGCCATAAAAAACGATAAGACGTTAATTGACAGTCACGTGGTATCCAATCTGAATTGTCTATTATAATTTCACTGTGTTTGTTCTAATTGCGAAGTTACTAGTCAAAAGCAGAACATCGCGGTGTTTCAAATTAAGCATTTGTCAGGAATTTTGATGGTACACAGATTTGATATTTTTCACAATGTGCAAATCGAGAAATATTACGTCATTTAAATGCTCTATCAAAAATTGCTCGATGGCCAGACAGTTTTACCTATTTAATAATAATTTAAAAGATTCATTGGGGAATTCATATTTTTAATGAGTAAGTTTTCTATATTTTCATCGTTCTCACACTCCTAATTGCATCTGCAGTAATGTCTTCAACGAAAGGTTTCGCGTTTTCTTCTCCATCTGTAAGAACAATCAGCTTTCCTCCTTCCGGAAGTTGACCATTTTTACTCAAGACCTGTGTACAAAAAAAAAGCCACTCACTCATCGAAACTGAGGCAATTTTTCAATGTTATCGCACCTTAATTCCTTCCAGAATTCCAGCACCAATACCGGTGCTTCCATTCACAGATGAAGGGAGATACTTGATCATCTTTTCTCTGCTTCCGTCATCATATCCAATTTTAGTTAAAGGTTGAAGAACAACAGCTGATTCAGAAAAGGCGACAAGACCAAGCATCATACCATCACCGAGTAAACTTGATATTAGTAGTTCGGATGCACTTCTGAGATCATCCAATCTTTTCTAGATAACACATTTCAAAGAAATGTACACGGGTTAGCAATAGGAATGGATATATCCAACTGGGTTTTCGTGTAAATATCAGGTTTCATTCTATACTAGATATGCAATGCCCATGCAAATTATAAAATTATAGTTCAAGTCATGTTCGTTTGAAACGTTCGAGTTGTTTCTAGAATAAATAAAATGGTTAAACTGTGGATGAATACTTTGCCATGCACATATATAACAGCATTTGTTACTATTATTTTCTTCATATGCATTAGAAATATGGCAACCGTGAAATTATACTTACTCCGTACATACTACCAGAAATATCCATAATTAGAACGATTCGCTTGGGTCCAGGCCTGACTACTTTAAACGAAGGGTCTGTATTTTGTATTGTAGGATTTGGAGGATTCACTGCACCGTTTTGAAAATCAACTGAATTCATTATAACGTCCCATGTACTTCGGTAATTGCATTGTCTGTTATGATTATTGGGTGCTTCTTTGTTGTGTACATTCATGGGATCTGATGGATCATCGTGACAAAACGTTGAAACCTAATATAAAGACTCGATATCTTTAATGCTGAGTAGTTGAAAAAATACAGCATATAGCTAATACATTTGTGCTAAGGACGATGCCATCATGCCATAATCTTAAATTCGTCTGTTTATGACAATATAATTTTTTTTTCACTCACAAGTTCAACAACAAGATATATATAACACTAGTAACACTGGCGACAAAATACCCAAAATAACTGCTTATGTTTCCCATAGAACGTATTACACAGACATTCCGACCTACGCAGACTCGTGTGCGGAGATTATCAACAATGTGAGAGACTCAATCGCAGTGATTGTAGTAGGGGAACTTTAAATTTCCAACGCAAACAAAACGACACCTTTTTTTATTTTTAAGATGTTTATCCCTTGTTTATGTTAAATCACCCATTTAAAAACACGTCCCTTATTAATGCGCCAAAGTCAGATTTAAGTATGTTATACTTTTTTATTTGTTTCATGTCTCTATTTGTTGGCATCTATCTCACAGAACGAGTTGCTGTGGCGAAACGTGTTCTTTCGTTGTCGTTGGATTTTTCAAATTCACTTCCATTTTCATCAAATGTAATGACAAAATACTTTAAACGAAATATTAATAATAAAACATCTGAATCTTTCAATTAACAAAACATGCAATCACCACGATCGAGCCTGCCTGGACCGAAACGTCTAGTCTGTAACGTCAGTGGGCCGAAGCCCGAATCGTCGGTACCTCTGTCACCCCCAGCCAAAACGATTAGCAATTTTAACAAATAAAAATAATATTTGGTTTCAGGTTTGAAATTTTGAACGCTAATATCTGGATGTAAATTGGTTCGTCCCATCCGTTAACTTCTGCAGTTCAGTCTTTCTTTGCTCTACTTTTAATTTACGGAGAAGTGAGGTATCGTTACCGTGGTATGAGAGAATTTAAACAATCAGAAGTCAACAACGTCCTAGTCTATATTAGGCATAAATTCTCACTTGTCCAATAAACTGCTTGTACATCATCGACGATATAATTTCTTCAGGTTGATTTGAATATCGAATGAATCTGCAGTTATTTGTTGATGGCAGGCGACTCGATTCAATGGGCTCGCATTCTTGTCCGTTGGAATCGAGAAACTTTCCAGTAATATAACCTGAACATCTGTATTGCATTTATAAAATATAATGGTAATTTTTCAATTAATATTCTAATGTAGTATTTTGCGAATATCAGAATACTAAAAAATATGAATTTAAACCCATATTTTTTTTTCAAAATGATAATATACTAGTTCTATTTTAAAGGATCGTAAATATATATTATTAGATTGATTTATTTGAACTTAATTCAAAACCTCATTAAAATATGTTTATAAAGTGATATGGGATCCTAGTCCGTGAGTTGGCTGAAAATGCATTCAGTTTGCCTGGTAAAGTGTAATTTCCAATTTACCCGGTAGGCATTGGTTCGTTCGTTGTAGACAAGTAAAACTTATCTTTATCATTGGTAGGATATTCATCTTTCACTCCCCAGCGATAATGACCCCATTCATGCACGACAACCTTCCCTGTGAAATTGAATGAAACATTAATTTCTCTGATTGCTGCAATCCGTATCCATTCTTCAAAATGTGCCTGCTTCTACGACCTATTTGAACTGTTTAGTATTATTCGTGTTAGCACGAACTCGAATAGGCAGACATTTTTGTTCCTCACTGAGAGATTTTTGATAGTGAAATCTTGATAGTGATCAATAAGTTTGCTAAGCCTATACCCGACCCGACATAGACTGGTAACCGTACGAGACGCTGAGATATAAGCTACTTCATCAACTCTGCTATCTCCGTATAAATTTGACAAAATTCCAGTCGCGCCATATTGCAAAATTTTGAATTATTAAAACAGATTATTTGAGTTTCATAATTGTAGTAGGTCTACTTAATTATACAAACCTCTCGGTCCATACGATGACAAATATTTTGGATTAGTCATGTATTCTGGTGTCAAATGAATGTATTGATCTTTACCACCCATATCCCCACAAGGGACGTAGGTCAAGGCATAGGGGTTGTGCTGAAGCTGTGGGTGTGGTGGAGCAATCCTTATATCAGCCTATAAAAATAACGAGGTTGTATATATGCGTGTGATTTCTGTTTTTTATTTTTATTACTATGATCAACTCTTACATATTTATAGGCTTCCTTATTCGATACAGCGTATTTACCAGAGGTCCAATTACTTGGCACTAAAATGGTGATTTCTCTGAAGTATGCTCTTTTTTTCGTCGCAGTAAAAAGATCAGCAGAGGCATCGGTCATCATATTCTAAAATCGATAGAAAAATTTAAAAAAATGGTTAAATTTATTTGAGCATTGTTTATACTTCGGAGAGACAGGATGCTGCGGAATAAAGTGGAATCACTAGGAATAATAATGATGCAAAACGGAAATAAGAATCATCTGATTAAGCTTCGAACTCACCTTGATAGCAGTAATCAGATTTTCATTTTCGGGTACTTGGTGATCAATTGCAATTAACACTCCAGCGTATTCATTGTTGACTATGGTCGGTTCAGATTTGCATAAATCGATCGCCCGTATAGATAAAACAATGAACAGGAGCACCCGCATTACTTCTGATCGAATACTGAATTATGTGCGAATCTAGTTTCGTTTTTTATAACTTACAAAATGTCTGTAAATCAATATTTACCATAAAATCACCGTTATATCTCAAAGAGTTTTTTAACGGAATAAAAAATATTCTCCCAGAATATTCTCATTAACAATCATACACAGTTACTGCCACTAAAAGTAATTTCAAATTATTTATATACTCAACTTTATCTGTAAATAGATATTCGACGTTTTGCACAACACAAAGTCATATTTATAGGTTATTAATACCCATTCTTTTGGAAGAGGTGTGGCGTATATTGCTCTTTTTGGTATTGTTAATCAATAAATGATAGGTTAGATCAACGAGGCTAGACGTTTTGTATTCGTTTTTGTTTTGAATGAGAAAAGAGTTATCGGAGCGGATGTTAAAATTATAAGATATGTTGTGTAACATAAAATCGTTAAATATTTATACGATCACAAATAATTCCTAAATTGAATTAGGTTTAGACTGGACCAAATAGGCTATTTGCTGTCTTTATCTCGGCGTGTCACAGTATAATGTTTGACTATTATATATTTAAAACTGCATTCTTTTTGTTGTTGGTGTATTTTGTAGTTCGGCGCAACTCAAGATCAATGTTATAAACGGCGATCTGTTGCGGGGCAATATGACATCATAGACTGTAACATATTGTGTAACTTATTCGTGTACCGCGAGCGAGCTGAGTTTGCGCGCATCGTTATGCGCAAACAACGCGTAGCAAAATTAATTGGCTGTATTTGTACATCACTTGCATGGCTGTATATGTATATTGAGTTGGCTATATATGCATACGACATTGACTGAATATGTATATTTGATTGACTGTATAGGTCTATGAGTTGGCGATATATGCATATTTTGACTGTATATGTATGACACGTTACCAACCCTATAAAACTCAAGAGCATGAAATGTACGCTATCAAATGATGAGAAAAAGATAATTAAATGTTTCTCAAATTTTTACGTTATAGAATTTGAATATACACGAATTTGAGAGAAATCGCGCTGCAAAGCGTGCACTACGATTGCAAGTGTCGAAAACATATTTTTCTCCTATACTTAGTCTATACAACTTCTTACAGTTGCCTATAGTAAATGTTGTAATCTTAGTTAAACAATGGATTAAATGATTAAAGTTGAAATCTGATATTTATAACTCGTATATTGTACGTAATTAACTTGTAAGTGACTGTATATTAAAACTTGATTGAATATCACAAATGTTCATTGCGGTTTGAATCACTGAAAAAATGAGGCATCGGAGCCCAATTCTGCAAAGGCGATTTAAGAAGAAATATTCCATTTTTGTTGTTTTAGACTTTGAAGGATATTAATTTATTTAAGAATGCGAAGCTTACATGTTCTTACATTTTTATTTATAACACGCGCGCAATTGTTATTTTTTTTAATAATATTAACTCCCTGATACGCTTACCAAGTTCAACTTGAATTGTGCGTGCGAATATTACTCTAAGCGACGATAACTCGATGAAGCCTTTCCAAAACGAAACCCTAAACTCATAATTATGTATGAGTTCACGTTCAGACTCTTTGTCTGTTGTACATCAATGAATGATCTATCAAGTTTCATAAAATAAAACTCGCTTGTTGTGAAGATCCTCTCATTGTTATTAATTTCTTAAAACTCTTTATGTTGCCCTAGTATATATAAAGAATTGTAATAAAAAATTTGTTGTGAATAAAATTTAAAAAAGGAATAAAAATGATACATACATGGGAGGATACATAGGAACTGTGAATCTTTCAATACTAGAACAATATTTATTCACAACTCGGAAATGTATTATAATATAATTAAAAAGAGAGTATTTCAATAAAATAGGTATTAGTAGGTATAGTAATTTCTTGTTGTCTGTTATTAAAATGCATCAATAGCATTTTGTTTAAATCATCAATGGATATATATTTACTTTTGATGAGTTGACCGTATATCATTGAATTGTGAATGAAACACAAACTTATTTCTTACACCATTTAATTACTTCTAAAATATTTTTCTGATTTCCGATTTTAGTATGGATTGTGGGATGTACGGTACATCACGCAATATCATTATATTTACAGTATTTTTTAATTCAAAGCAAGGGCCCGAACTTTCAGCTAAAAGTAAAACGATCATTGGCAGCAAAGGTGCATCGCTAGATAAAATTGAAGATTATCAAATATAACTGACGAAAAGTGAAAGATGAAAGAAAAATCAAAGGCGAAAAAAACAGGTTATAAAATGATATGAGATTCAACGTATTAATTGGAGTAAAGTTTTTTAGGTTTTCATATCGAATACAATTAAAACGTGAATACAGTAAGCGTGTACATACGATGTGATCGATCTGAGTTTGCTATATCTCCATATTAGCAAATTTTAAAATTTTATGAAGTTGATCATCGAATCTCATTTGGGACGAATCCGAAGTATGAACTGTTCTCGCGAAAAAGTTATTTGTAAGGTAATTCAATTCTACGTGAAATGGATAACTCATTACAATATACAAACATTTAACAATCTTCTAAAAGTGTTAAGGTTTAAACAATTTCAATCAACCACGCAATAGCTAAATTCTATGCAGATTCTCGTAAGTCCGTTCATGGGCTTCTTCGTTTTGCTTGCGTAATGCTCTTCTTCTGCGACAGTAAAACACGACAGCGAGGATCAGTAGAGAAGTGGCCCCTGTGATAAAATAGTATATACATCAATTAAAGACTGTTTTTACGTGACAAAAATACTTCAGTCATAATGGGGTGCTAGAATATATTTTTATGCAGTATCCATAACCATCGTTCAGAACTTATAGTCTTAAACAGTCATTCGGAAATGGAGAGCTTGCAAGCGTCCCATGACTTTTTTTGCCAAACTAATTAAGTATTCACGGTCTGAGTAAATCGACGGTAAATTGTTTTTGTAGTGTTTTTAACTAAGATCTTTAACATGATATTGGGCATCTTGGGGCTCATACAATTGTCCGATAATCAAATCTTACCAATTGCTCCAAGAATCACGCCAAGCAGTAATCCAAGACGATCATCTGAATTTAAAAAATGAAATAATATTAAAAAAATGGTCAGCAAAAGCACAAAAAATTCAATTTGATATCAGTAAATGTTTTTGCAAATTTCATCATTGATATATGATCAAACTGCTCTTTTTTTAATACTTTTGAATCTATTTAGATACAATTTAATTTATATTGATTACTCATTCCTCTCAATTTCATTGAATATGTTGATAATTAAAACTTTACATGTATTTGGATCCTCACCATTTGGTTCCAAAACTTCTTTTGCAGTTGTTGTACTTATAGCGGTCGACGTCGCTGTTCCTGTTGTTGTTGTTGTTGTTGTTGTTGTTGTTGGTATTGACGGGGGAACAATGAAAAAAGTCACCATAGCAATATTTGAGATTTCAGAAGGATTTGCACTTTCGTCGAAAGCACGCATTGCAAACGCAACTCTATAAAATATTCCATACTTAATGAAATTTACTATTCGTGATGTATACATTTAGTATTGGCTCATATCCATAAAAATTACTTTGCTACACAGAAGAGTGGAGTAACATAAACACTTCTGCGGGATTCTGTCGTACGAAATAAAATTGTGCTGTAACTTCTTAACAAAAGGATGGTTGTGTGCAAAGGGAACAGTTTGAATCAAAGGTTGTGAAAAATAAGTTAACAATGAGCTATATATATGCACAAAACTGAACGATTCCAGTGGTAGTGTAGCTCATGTGGATTGTAACTATGGATTATAATGTTATTTAACCCCTTCATAATAATAGTATTTGGAATTCTGCGAAATATGTCATTTATTATCGCGATAGCGATAAAGCCTTAGTTTTATGTATATAGCATTATTCTTTCTAAGCGGCCAATTGGGTGACGTATGTTTCCGGTTTCGCCGAGAGCGCTGGAATATATTGTGTTTTTGATGTTCTTATGATTTTATTATTTTAAGGGTTAGTGTATTTCAATTTAACTGTATTCGGTTTGGATTGTGAAACTTTACAATATAAGAACATTTGGCATTCAATACAGTGTGTGCTTTTGCATATGGACTGATGAAGTCCAGATCGGGGTTACATTCCATAACGTGTGTCATTTCAATAACACGAGAATCGAATACGCGTATGGGGCCAAATCATTCCCAATAGTAGTTATATACAGCTTTCCAACCCTCCCGTATATTGAAGCCACTTTCAATTTTTGTATCAGCTTCCATGCATTTGTTACTTTTAGTAAAAAAGGTAGTAAACAAATACGATCTATCTCACCGAACTGAATTTTCATTTTGCGGCAAGTCTTTCAGTATTAATGAAAATTCTTCAAAGTTAGTATTTGGTTTTGGCTGACTCAAGTTGCCTTTTGTGATCATATCATCCGTAACAGTGTTTTGTGACGCAAACTCTGTCCTCATTTGCTTGGAACTTCCGTAGGAATATCGAATCTCATATCTAGAAGCTGTAAAAGTAAAAAAGATAATTCTTATTTGAGAGATGTATACATTTAATTATTCATTTGGCAAATACCGTGCGATGGTAAATAATATATTATAATTTTTTTTAATATATATTATTAAAAATTTTCCAAAGGCCTACTATATGGCCCTTATTTTTATTCCGGTACTTAAAGTGCTTTGTAAAACAGACCTTATGACTCACCGACGAAGCTACGTTTGTAAGTACTGGAGCCTGCATGACATTTGACCCCGAAATGAGATTGTATTACATGTTTGTATTCGGGACAAAGACAATATTACCTGTTCCGCTGTCGTAGTCGTCGCCAGGTGATGTGAAACTGAGTCGAAGGCCGATTGAAGCGTCGCTTAGATCAGCTTGTTTAGCTTCAAGATCGATGATTTTATTGGGTGGAATAGTATCACTTGTTGACACACTTCTGTAATACCAAGATAACGAATGAAATAACATTTTCAACATTAATTTTAATTTGTGTATTCCATATCGATGGACACAAGCTATTCAAAAGTATTCCTGTATATCAACGCATAATGGGTTGTGGTTAAGCCACCTATAGAATAATTAAAAAATCCCATGTTATATAGAATGCACCTTGCCCTAGTATTGAGCCCGCTCCACATTGATCTTGGTCTCTTGTTTAGTGTGTATTTACTTGATATGTATTCTGTTAACTTCCAATACAAGCAGACATGCTCACAGTGCAGTGCATTTTTGTCGCCATTCTCACCATTTCATTAGCATACGTCTTAACTACAATCACCTGAATTCCAACCTACTTGTTCCTTTTATTGGACTGACTTTATTGTTTTACATGAAATAAAAATTCCAATTTATTTTATGCATCATGATATAATATTGGATCCTGCTCCACTAAAATCTTGGTCCCAAACTTAGTAGCAATTCATTGGAATCTTCCTATTACTTTCATTACAGGCAGTAATGCTAATGTAACGCCTACTTTTTTTTTAATATTTTGATATTGATGAAACCGTAATCCAGGCCAATTGTATATTATCTATTTTGACTCATTGATCAACTTACGGTAATTTTTGTTCAAATCTACCCCATTCTACTCTATGTTTTATATAAAGTGGTCAATCAAGAATGGTATTTAATACTATCTTTTCTCTGTTCTGCACAAATATACAAATCCTGGTTGTAAATTTATTGACCCCAGGCATCAAAACACCTGCAAATACAGGTAGCTTGTGAACCGTTAGGGTCAACACTACAATTTTCTTCCTTCCATAACAGTGTCATTATTACTTATCGATCTTAAGATCGGTAAGTATATTGATAGGTATTTGTCTGTATGTCTGTGTGTCTGTCTGTTAGATGCACGCGATATCTCACGAAAGCGAGGTTGAATCTGCTCCAAATTTTGCATGTGCATTCATCTTATCTCGGACCAGAAACCTATTGATTTTGGGCGAATTATGTCGTATAATTAGCGAGTTATCAATCAATTATTGATATAATGATCTAGATTTTTGTAAAGCGAGAGAATTTTGAAACCCGCCGAGTGTGTGTGTGCGATGCGCAGTGCGCAAGTTACAAGAGCGGATGAATCGAAACTGCAGTTTCTGTTTTGGGGGATCCCCTAACTATCGATCGATAAGTCTTCGGTTTCCAACCGATATTCTCGTTTTGTTACTTGTACAGTTGACGGTATATTATGCTGATATATAATCAGTCTACCTTAACCTTGATAATCATATGCACGCAATCCAACATTCGATGCCCTTTACTATACCCTAGTAACTAGGGCCTAGTTACCTCACCACCACTAACTACATTGTGACATTATCTTGCACTATAATATCCATGGTTACGTAGACTGTGGTGCTTGGAATCGACTTTATTTGTTTGAAACGGCGACCACTTGGTATGTACCTGGTCGCCTTGACGTACCTATTGCTCTTTTATTTTTTTAATCAAATAACATATTTTGTTCGGTTTTATTGTATTTATCATGTTTTGTTAGACTTTCCCAAGGGTGCCGCCGCTCGATGACTAGTTTTGGTTTTCGGCGTCTCCTTTCACCCTGAAATGCGATATTTTATATTTCCTTTAATTTGTGTGCTGTGTATAGTTCGTATTTTCAGTATGGTGAAGAAATAAATTACTGATTACATGTAATGAACCATTCAACTAGTTTTAGACACACTGCATGACACACTACTTCAAGAATTTGGTCGCAATATTAAAATTATCCGCGAATTCTTGAAACTGCCTAAATCTTTAAGCATGAGGCTTAAAAAGTCCCAGGGCAGGGAAATTAGCTAGAAAAGACTAAAAATTGACTGGGAAGCGCCCACTCTCACTTTGTCGTTGTTGGACCTAAAAGCTGCGATCATCTATATACCCTGTCTTGTAATTTAGTTTATCCACACTTACTAATTGAAATATGTATATAAATGCATATGTTCAACTTACCCAGTGTATGCTAGTCCTGGACTAGAGGCAACTCTCTGTAAAGGTCCATCAATGCTTGCTGCTTGGGTATCCCCCTGTTCAAATGTGCCTGTGATGTCAACGTTATTATTCGTGAGCAACATATATACATTAGAATTTACTGGAGATAAGCGTTTTTGACTAATGATAAAACATGAATAAGTATTTTTTATATATTTGCAACGGGTTGGTTTAGTCATTACCCTCGTCATAGCAGTTTTTGTTTGTATAAAACAGAGAAATTTAGCTACTGTAATTCTACCAGATACAGAAAAGCAATGCTCAAATATATGGCCGCGAAAATCGCGCAAAACGTAGAATTCGTTCGTCCCATCAGTTGTGAAATAAAGCAAAAATTCACAAAAGAATTAGTAGGTCCATTATGTGTCTAATAACAAAGTATATACAACAAGAGAGCTACGCCCAAATATATGGACACGTCTGTTCGCAGTACAGTACGGTTTACCGTACCGTCAGATCACAGTCTACAAATATAATCACACCAAGCGAAGCAGTACAGATGGACACAAAATGACGTCCGATGTCCGCAGAACGTTCAGTGACGTCATAGCAAACAAAAACAAATCTCACAGAGCTAACAGAAATATTTGAAATAAATAAAAGTAATAGCCCTATGGAGAAAAATTTCATCTCCAACCACTAAAAATTTTAAAGCAATTGGTCCAGTATCAAAAAGAAAAGCGATTTTTTAGGTTTTCTACTAGGTGTCCAAAAAGTGTCAAAGAACAACAAGAACGAGAACAAAAACAACATAACAACAAAACGAACGTTATGTCCACTAAACGTGTCCAATAACAAATACAATGCATCAAATAACATTGTCATCTAAATTCATACGAACATTGCTGTAGTGATCCGGAAAACTGTTCAAGTATGCGAAGATCACGTAATGTAGCAATTATGGTGTTTTGAAGAGTCTAAAAAGGTCTATGCCATTTTTTTTGTAAGGTAAATCTACAGAAAATTGTTGTGTTGTTAGAAAATTTTTCCACCAATTACCACGATAAAGTAAACAATTAACGAAAAGTTGTACGGTTATCAAGAAGAACAACATTATATAAGTCGAAAAAAAAAACATTACAGTTGACTGCAAAGTTTCGGGCATTGTATGGTAATGAAATACGTTAGTGCAGTGTAAAGTAGCAATAAATGAAGTTTTCAACGCTGGCAGTTATGTTGGGACCCCATAAAAATGTTGTCGTCAAAATAACTTGTTTTACCATTTCTTAAGGCTGAACGAGAACCTAACGTTTCGTCTCCTTTGTGTGATGCGTCATCTTTAAACACTTGTACCTGGAAATATTTGATATGATAAAAATTTAGTTTTAAAATGACAAAACATATAAGTAAAAAAAACAGTATCATATACTCGTAGATAAACAAATGAACACTATGCGGTTTGAATACAAAAATAGAATGTCTTTTTTTACAAAGGAATGGAATATAATTTTTAGTTTGATCAGACGAAACAAATCTATTCTAATCTTTTATCCAAATTGATTCCATGGGTTTGGGCAAAAATCATTTACCTCGTTTCAAACGGCACTGATACTAGGTAATGCAACAATTCATACAGTAAATTACCTCAACATAATATCTTCCTTTGGAGTTGAAATTAGAATAATATTTTGAATAGACTCCGTCGTCTCTCTTAAAGTCAGCGCCTGTTGTTAAGTAAATAAATGTGATTCTGAGATTCTATAATACATTTGTATAAAATACAGGGGTTTTGCATTCCAACAATGAACAAGGTATGTACGCACACATTGTATCACATTCAAATCAATGTCGCATACCTTTTCCGTTGTCAAGGAGAATAACATCAGAAGTTGTACCGTCGGGTCTAACTACAGTTGCATTTACAGACGCTCCGAGGACCGGCAAAGAATTCCGAAATACCTAAACAAAATTGCAATCTATCATCATTAATTCATCATTCAACTTATACATTTATGTTTCGATTAACATCTCTACCTCAGCTATTATAACAGCTGCCTTGTTTTGTGAAACATCGGAAGACAAAATTTTTGCTTCTACTGTTACTGGATTACCGCCAGTTGTTGCAGTGGATGTAACCGTGACAGTTGATTCGTCTGATACACTGCTTTGTATTGTATATTCCCAAATACCAGACTGTAAATATAACAGGTTTTTGTATGTAAATCAGATATCGAAGATTCGATTATATCGACTAATTTTATGGTATCTTTTTACATACTTTAACAACTGTTTCTGGGATGACAAATCTCACGGACGAAAATTGTTCCTCCACCTCGTGTATTGGGGAACCGTCACAATAATTCTTTTGTGATGAAATACGGTTGGAGTAAATACAAGATTGACCAGGAGGTGTTATTTCAATAGTTGGTTCTTGAATGTCCCAGGTAAACGTGAACACAGTATTTTTTCCCACCGACCCGTCAATTGCCACGGTTGAACTAACAATTCTTCCAGGTTTTAGATTTTCATTACGATTCACCAACTGATCAAAAAAGCGAATTAGGTAAGGAAAATAGCAATTGACAAAAAATAAAATAAGATTGAAAAACGTAAGTGAATTGAGAAAGGGTGAAATATTGGAAAATAAAAAGAAATATCGTTAACGTTGACACGAAACAGAGAAAAATGAAGATGAAACCTGAATAGATTCAGAAGACAAATCTCCATCTTTTGACTTTGTCAGTGCTGCAATTATATTTATCAATTGAGAAGTAGTATCAGAAGTGCCATCGCTGTAATACCAATCTCCTCCTGTTTGTTTCGATAGTGTCTCTAAATCTTCGTTTACATTGGTATCACTCACACCAATAAAAACTGTTTGAATGAAAACATTCTGTAAAAGTAAAATAGTTTTGATGACAAGTTATGAACGAAATTATTCAAACAAAATTAAAATGGAAAAAATTATTCATCTTTTTTACTTTCGTTAATGCCACAGATGAAACAGTTGCAACAGTAGGTTTCTCATTTTCTTCCCCGTCTGTCAATACCACCACTAATGCACCAGCTGCATCTTGTCCGTCGGACTCTAATACCTAAAGTAAAATGCAATTTACAAATGAATCCCCAATAGCATAGGGAACAATGATATACAATTACTTCTATGCCTTTCAGAATTCCACTTCCAATTCCCGTGCCTCCGTCAGCTATACGAGGAAGAAGTGCTGTTAAATAATTCCTGCTGTTTGTATCAGAAATTTCAGTGAGTTGAGCCAAAATCAACGATGTAGATTGAAATGAAACAAGTCCCACATATGAACCAGTACTCACAACATCTTTGATAAAATGATTCACGACTGATCGCAGGTGGTTCAGTTTCATCTATAGCAATAATACGATATGTATTTAATCATCTGATACACAAGTACAATTTGCATCAATAAAAAGCATCTTCCAATAAGTTCTCTGCCAACCACAACTTTTTCTGGCAAGTACTTCTTTACTGTATTTCGTGTATGTATTTTTTTATTGTTGTTGTTATATGTTTTATGGCGCTTATAACATCAGTGGCTTTTTGCGCCATTGATCAATTCGAAATGAAAATTTTATATTAACATGTTATACAATATTTACAAATAATTAAAGTTTGTGAATTTCTATATTCGATCGTGGTGATGTTATCCTTTGAAAACAGTGAAAAAATTCACTCAACAATGAATACACTCGCACTAAGGTTACATCATTCCAAAAGTGAAGAGATAATATAAAATTCCGAGCATAAGCGAGTCAACGAAACTGAATCGTCGTTGTTTAATTAAGTGATTTATTAGGAGTGGAATTAAAATGCTTCAGTATTCTAGAGTTGTTAATTATATGTTTCTTAAACGTGGTAAAATATGAGAATCAAAAAAACATTAAGTCAAGCAGAAACTCAAACTGGACATACGTCAGCTGCCATGCTTCCAGATACGTCCATTACAAAAATTATTCTTCCAGGCACAGCTCTCAAAATCTTGAATTCCGGAATAGTATCGCTCAATGTTAAGTTCGGCAAATTTACGTCGTTCCGAAAATCTACTGATTGCAATATGACATCCCAGGTACTTTGATAATCACAGATAGTATTTTGAGTATTATTTGCTTCTTCATTGTGAAGGTTTATCGGATCGGAAGAGTTGTTGTGGCAAAAAGTAGAAACCTAGAAAATTGAAGCGTTGACAACTAACATGTATCTGATGCAATTTTTTTGTTTCGTTCCAAATAGTTGCTTCTCTCCAATAACTGATGTTTTATTACACTTTTCCCTCTTTTTAAATATGTATTGTATATTTTTGAAAATGGTCTGTTTTTAATTAAATTGAGCGCAATAAATAAAATTTAAAAAATATATAAATATATATATATAACAGGCTTATACGAGGCTTGCACGGATGAGATATGACTATGTAGGCCAGGTAGTGCTATGTTAAGCATGCTAAAACCCTTCAGTTGGGATTTTGGAAGATAATAAAGCAGTTAACTAAATGGCGCCCAGGATTGGCACTCTAGAGCAGGGGTCTTCAAACTACGGCCCGTGGCGTACTTTCATCGGACCCTCAATAACACGAAAAAATGGCTAGTTTTTTTCCAATGGATGTTTCCCCGGGCATCGACTCCCTTTTTTTCGTGACATTGGCCAATCAGCAAGATGCAAAACGTGACGTAACAATAGAGCCTTTTGCATCCGCTCGGACACTTTTGTCACTCGGACAGATTTTCAGTCGTGGTTTCAAACAATACCTAATTTTCACGATTTTGAATGCTATTCGTTAGTTTTTGATCTTGATTCCGAAATTTAAGTATGAATCAAATAAGTCATCGAGAATATCGGTTGGAAACCGAAGACTTATCGATCGATAGTTAGGGGATCCCCCAAAACAGAAACTGCAGTTTCGATTAATCCGCTCTTGTAACTTGCGCACTGCGCATCGCACACACACACTCGGCGGGTCTCAAAATTCTCTCGTTTTACAAAAATCTAGATCACTATATCAATAATTGATTGATAACTCGCTAATTATACGACATAATTCGCCCAAAATCAATAGGCTTCTGGTCCGAGATAAGATGAATGCACATGCAAAATCTGGAGCAGATTCAATCTCGCTTTCGTGAGATATCGCGTGCATCTAACAGACACACAGACAGACATACATACAGACAAATACCTATCAACATACTTATTACTTACCGATTAAAATCGATAAGTAATCATTATTAGGCCTTCTTAGGAGTTAATTGCAGTAATCAAAAATTGTCTAGAAACAGCTGTGATAAAATAGGCTAAAATTCTCTACCGGTACGCAACGTTTTCTGCGAAGGATACACTCGCTAATGCGCTAATAGTACAAGTCACGTTAACTTTTGTATTTCTTACATGCGGATATTCGTGAGAACAATTGTTTTGCTAACATCTAACCTGAGGATAGTTGTCTAGAAATCTTGTATATTTGTTTTGCTATGATGTTCTTAATCTATATTCTGCGATATAGAATACGAGAATATCGGTCAGAGACCGAAGACTTATCGATCGAAAGTTAGGGGATCCCCCAAAACAGAAACTGCGGTTTCGATTCGAAAAATTCTGCAAACCCGAACTGGATTGTTTTGATTAGTTTTCAGCCAATATCAGAAATGTAGGAAACAATAGCCAACTCCCCATGTCGTCGAAATACTACTCGAAGAAATACTTTTATGAAGAATTCTGCAAATCCGAACTGGATTGTTTCGATTAGTTTCCAGCCAATAGCCTATTTCTGTATTTACCAATCCTATAGTTTGTGTTAAATACAACGGCGCTAACCCAGGTTGCGACGGCTATTCAAACACAGCCTAGCGATATTTTGGTGAGGAATTCTGCAACCCCGAACCTGATTTAGGGATATGGACATTGCTTAAACTTTAAGGAGTAATTATAAGTAACGAGATACGATCTCGCGGCGTGTATCCTTCGCTCTGACTCAATAGTGTGGAAAATTTCTCGAAGGAAACTTGCGCATCGCGACGACGTCAAAGTTACAAGAGAGATATGGACAAGGCTCAAAGATTAATCACGAGATACGATCTAGCGGTGTGTATCCTTCGCTCTGACTCACTAGCGTGAAAACTTGCGCATCTGATACGCACACACACATTCAGCGCGTCTCGAAAATCTCTCGATTTGTGAAAATCCAGATCTCTTCATCACTAATTAATTAATAACTCGCTAATTATACGACATAATTCATCCAAAATCAATAGGATTCTGGTCCGAGATATGATGAATGCACATGCAAAATTTGGAGCAGATTCAACCACGCCTTCGTGAGATATCGCGTGCATCTAACAGACAGACATACACACATACAGACAAATACCTATCAATATACTTACCGATCTTAAGATCGATAAGTAATAATGTTCAAGACTTCAGAAATGTAGAATTTATATTGTTGTATAAATTGAATGAATTTTCCAACTATTGGGAATTTATTGTATTGCATTGACAAAAATATTTGTCCGGCCCGTTTCAACACAGTTTGAGTCATACCTGGCCCGCGGTCAAAAAAGTTTGGTGACCCCTGCCAATGAGCATATATATGCGCATTGCCCCTGCTCAATCATTTGTAGACGGAAATTACATGTAATGGTGAATGTCATGGGGACAACAGGGGTGGCCAACCTGCTTTCGACCGCAATCGACTAAAATCTTCAAAATCGCTCGCGATCGACTGATCGGTAAATAAGGTCATAAACAAAAACGAATGAGTACTGCATAATATGCAGATATAATTGCACACGCTGCCAATAAGCTCGACTCTGTGGGCGTATTTTAATAAAAACGCCAAATAATTTGCATTTTTTATGTTCCATCTAATTAGTTAATTTGATTAAGCAATTGTACCTGGGGTAACTTTTCATTTTCATCACTTTTAAAATTCATTCGAATCTTGACTCATATACTGTAGTGAATGTGTATATCGTATTTTGCGCATGTAGGCTACAGTACTATATTTGTCCAGTTTTATATACACAGCAGGCGCTGCATCAAGCTGCTTTAAAGCAATTTTTAGCGTATGTTATTGAATTCACTCAACATCAGACGTGATCGACTACTTGAGACGTGGCGATCGACCGGTCGACGTGTTGGCCACTCCTGGTGTATAATAATGTTTGTTTGGAGCTTCGAATCCAGAAACGATGAAAACTAGTTCAAAGTAAAAGAGTTCCATCAGAGAAGTTGGTAAAAACTACGTGTATTATTATGACTGTATGTGTGACCCAATAGTCGAAAAGATCTCAACTTAACCAGCTGAATATTAAAAAGAACGTCGCCATGTACGTACGACTAAACGGGTAATTTTATCAAAAAAATTAATTCCGAACCTTATCCAAAAATTGCTTGTACATCATGGATGTTTTCAAGCCCGTTGGCTGCAAGTCATCTTCTTCGAAGGAACAAGTCGGATACGGTAAGAATGTTAGTGGATTAGTAATATTGCACACACCTTGATATGTTCCACTGATTGCTCTCGGACAACTTGAATAAACAAAAGAGTAATTGACTTTCATGTATAATATAAATGAACATAATATGTATATGAAGGTGAATTCGCCAAAAATATAGAAATTATTCTAATTAGAAATAAATTTGAATGATCGCAGATCTTGGAGGGCCGAGCCTCATAGAGAGAGCTATTACCCTACATGTGATTCACACAGTCGCTACCTCGTGATCAACATAAAACTCACGTGGCTCAATTCTTGAAATTTAGAAAAAAGATAAAGAGTTTCGGGAAGCCAAGTTAATTTGGGCAAAAATACTGCGGCAGTCTATTGATAGAAAATTAAAAAAAAATTGTTTTAAAACAACAGATCTTCACTTCGTGTCCACTGAGTAGACACTCACCCGATACGTCCTCAAATTTTAATACAGGTATGAGAGCAAAGGAAACCGATAAAAATGTTGACAGTATGGGATCTTAGGCAATTCAAAATCGGAAGTGTTTACGAATAAATAAGATACAAAATACAACCCAGTGGTTAAAAACATGACAAGTATACTTACCGAGTTGCTTCGACCCCTGTCAGTGCAGCCAAGTAAAATGCTTGATCATCATTGACTGGATATTCGTCGAACACTCCCCATCTATAATGGCCCCATTCGTGAACAACAGCCTTACCTATTAAAGACAGGAATTTATTTATCTAATTCATTCATACTTTCATACTATTTATTAATTATATCCATAAAAATATCTTTATTTTAATAAATACTCTGGAACAGTGGTTGTCAAACAGTATATCAAGCGCGCCCAACAAGAAGGCGTAGACAGTTTTTTGAGGAGGCATGAAGCTAATAAAAATTGAAATATTCGTTAGATTTAATCTTGTCCTCATCAATGAACATACTTTCGTCTTATCTGTTATTTGTAGCTTATTCTTAACTAATTATTTTTGAGGTGGGGCGCGAGACTTGACAAATTCTAAAAAAAAAGGCGCGCCTTAAAAAATTTGAGAACCACTGATCTAGAATATGAGGTTATTCAGATCAAATTTACTTATCAATACCAAATTCACCTCTAGGACCGTAATTGTCTGCCACTAGGTCTAATGATACGTAATCTGAAGTAAGATGGATGTACATGCCGCCTAATCCACATCCTAGGTACGTCCACGCATAAGGCGTGTTCTTTTCGTATTCCGATTTCTCTATTCGAATATCAGCCTAAAAACAACACTTCATGAGTTGAACTTGAAATTAAAAATCTTCCGTAGTTTTCGTATCTGTTATTTTTGATATAGGTAAATATAAACACAAGAAACAAACATGAGTAAGAAAAATCCTAATATTTAAATATCTTGATAAGAAAATAAACTAATTCCATAGGAAGAATATAGCAATATTCCCAGGATGTTTGACCTGGGTTTGACAATCTTGTGGCGGAGTCTGTGTTCTTAGCCGGCTCGTTACCTCTCAAGGCCAACGCCCACATGAATGAACAGAAATCTTTATTTGTCTTATTCGTAGTTTTCCGCGATACACAGAATACAGTCGTAAAACCAACCTTTCTACCCTGGCGGACCGGTAAAATTAAATAAGATGTACTCGCGGACAGCAAAAATTGAAATGAGTCGAACAGAAAATAATAACATAACATATTTGCGTTATGTCGGGCAATCACTATGCTTTTAGAAAAAGGTACACTCAAAATCATTTCACGTGAGGAAAAACTATCAAATAATGTTCCGGCCAAAAATTGAAATTGGTGGATAATAAAATAATAACATATATTTGCGTAATGAAATGCACTGCTGGTCACCCATTATGCGTAAAAAGGGCACACATCTCACATAAAAACATGTACATACCAAATCATGTACAAACACAATTAAATCCAGTGAGAACTTTGCTACTGTTTCGTATCCAATACAGAATTGCAAACGAGGCATAAAAAAGGTTTTGCAACACGTAGCTCCGCAGCGGCTCACAGTCAATTTATTTGCTTCGTTTTAATTAAAGCTAGAATTAACTGGTTGAAAATTCGGACAGCAGTTTGATTGCTCAATTACTTAGCGATGGGGACTCGATATCATGAGAGCTCAAGAATTAATTGTGACCATGATTGATTCTTTTATAAATCTGCACTGCAAAGTAGAGGTTTCATTGGGTTCATCATATCAATCATTTTGCTGTTGATCGACCCCCCAAACAAAATGAATTTAAATTCCAATGATAAGTCGTTGTTAACTTGACACCAGGCTCAAAATCCTCAAAAACCTGTGCGTCACCCAAAAAATACCCGAGCGGCCCCCGCTTTTATTGCGGTATAAAAGCACGGATGCTGATTTTCAGGTTTGTTAATCTTGCAGATTTGACGAAGCGCTCTCGCGACGAATCGACACCGAAAAGTGTGATTATTCGGCGTCAAGACGTCGCCGGGCCATTAATACAGCGCTTATCAAACACCAATATGATGGCGGAAGAGAATTTACGTAATAAACCAACGTAACTTCGACTTATTAACCAAGGAAAGCAGGCAGAACGGAAAAAGCAGGCATGCTGATTTGCAGGTTTCTGAATCTTGCGAGATTTGACGGAGCGCCTGCGCGATGAATCGGAACCGAAAAGACAAAAAGTGTGATTACTCGGCGCCAAGATGTCGCCGAGCCATACCGCACCAATCAAACAGCAATATGACAGAGGAAGAGAAATTGCCTGATAAACCAACGTAACTCCGCCTTTTAGGCTTCGGTAAAGCGATTGAGACGGTAGAAAAACAACAAAATGAAATTTCCCGCGGACCGACGAAAAAGCCAGTCCGCGGACCGGCGGTTGGGAACCACTGGACTCTAATATTGATACAGCGAAGAAGGATTAAATGGTATTTATACACGTTGATCAAACAACGAATAATATTGAAAACGTGATAGAGTGATTCACGCCGTAAACAAAAAAATCTTATCAACTCAATAGGGGTAATTATGTACATCGTACAGCTTACATATATAATTATATTAATCCGTGTCTAAATATCCTGAAAAAATAAATTTTAATTTGATAATGACAGAGCGAAACATGTTCCTAAAAGCTAAAGTTTTGTACTTTGATTCCTATGAAAATCATCATTATAACTTTAGGAAATATTAACCTTTGATTCATATTTGAACTCAAATTAGAGTAAATCTGGGGGACTGATGTCATAGGACAGGGATGGCGAACCTTTTTCAATGAATCCGTCAAAAATTATATTTTTATCGCGGAACAGAAGAGAGTGGGTCACAGATATATGATCAATGTTTGTATCAATAAGAAACTTCTGAAACAAATCTTTTAGGCTTCTGTTGGTGTAGTTTAAGCTTTACTTATGAACCACTTCTATCAAGGACTTTTTATGGCTCTCGATTTTATGAAATTAGAGTACGAAAACACGCATATGAATTACCATAAACGTTTAGGATGATGCGGTAAATTATTTTACGGTTCCAAAGAGTTTGGAGGGAATCCCACACTGACAGTGTTCTTATTTTCCATCAACTTTCAACCACGTTAAGGCACTTTTACAGTGCCCCATTGTTATTTCAGATTTTAGGCTTTTATTTCAGGTCTGAAAGATTTTGTTCTCTTAATGGCATTGTGGGCGAGAAACTAATAAAATACAAAGTAGCATCTAGTTCTCGCATAACCCCTAAAACAGTCTGCAGATGAACTTCCGAAAGAGACCAGACGTAGCGACAAATTAACATACCAGTTGCATTGTTATGTCATAAACGATGTCAAAGCCAATAGCTGAACGAGAATATCGGTTGGAGACCGAAGACTTATCGATCGAAAGTGCGGTTTCGATTCATGACTCTATAGTGACACCGCGTGTCCCATCACTAATTAATTAATAACTCGCTAATTATACGCTAATTATTATTTGGAGCAGATTCAACCTCGCTTTCGTGAGATATCGCGTAACATACGAAAGTGTCTAACACACAGACAGACAGACAAATACCTATAAACATACTTACCGATCAAGATCGATAAGTAACAAACAGACAAATACCCATCAACATACTCACCGATCAAGATCGATAAGTAAATTATATATTATAGTAATACATATCTTCGACTTTGCAGTGTGAATAGGAAAAATGATGACCACAGAAGTGTACATACCGATTTATAAGATTCTTTTGATGCATCTGTGTAATTCCCAACTGTCCACGTTTTAGGAATCAGTATTGTAATTTCTTTGAAATATGCTCTCTTATGAGTGGCTTCAAACAAATCTGCAGAAGCATCTACCATCATATTCTAATATAATAAAAATAGAAAGTTCATATCAGATTTATTTCCATATGTTTGTATATATGCTAGGGTGCCATATCTGGAAAGACAAAATCCCTGACAAAATTTTAATATGCCACGTTGAGCAATTATGCAACCAATACCCTTATATTATGGTATAAATTCGCCATAAATCCAAAGACACAAGCTGCCGTCGCTTTCTCGTGAAAATAGAATGAATACAGAATGAAACAAAAGGAGCATAATTGTTGCGTTTCACTAGATCAAATGCGGGTTGTTTCTGTGAACAATAACATATATGAAAATAGCACAGAGTAACGGTGTAATGTACAGGTAACGGTGTAATGTACAGCTATCGGTACTCGGTAGTGCAACAAATTAAAAATACAGACCACAAATATCTGACAATTCGAATTGTGTACAGATATGTGACATCACAATTACCTGAATGTAACGCAGGCCGTGTTGCACAACAAAGCCTTCATGCGACATATCTCTGAAAATATCGACTTGTGGATGCGCAATATCTAAAAACTCGAGGATTTGTGGCAGGGATAATACTGTATTCAAAAATTCCTGACATTTAAGCACTTTTCAACATTTCTCCCCGACGCAAATTTCACCACTAAAACCGCGGTCATTTCCGGGAAAAAGTGTCGTATGGCAACCCTAATATATATATATATATGCATGATAATAAGGAACCGCCTATTGATTTATGTTACAACAATTCGTGTGACCCTAAATCTTACCTTGATATCGTCAATCAAATTTTGATCTTCTGTCACATTTGGATGTATCG
The DNA here is from genome assembly GCF_964204865.1 of Styela clava. NCBI lineage: Eukaryota > Metazoa > Chordata > Ascidiacea > Stolidobranchia > Styelidae > Styela > Styela clava. The sequence continues at coordinate 7,711,787 of NC_135257.1, read as the reverse complement.
CGACCACCACTCCACGATAACCATTGTCGACAAGTACTGTTTGAGAAGAAAAGCAATTGACAATCTGGAATAAGCATACTATTACAGTTAGATGATAAGAAATCATCGTTGAAACAAAATTCGCACACGTTCGCTGATTGCAACAAATACTCTAACTAAAGCGATTTGTATAATTATATCTAATTGTTTGTAATTGGAATGTAGTTTCTTTTGACGTCTACCCAGCCTTTGTGTAATAACAATGACATAAATAGTGTCCGCCTTCATCAAATAGGGGGATTTTTAATTTGTTTCGTTTCTTTGTCTCATCGTGTATTATGATTGCAGTCTCGCAAACGAGTGTCTTTGTGTTTTAGCAAGTCCTGGCTGAAAAGCAATTTGAGAGCTGAAAGTCAGAAGTTTTGTTTGATGCTATTTAAGGAGGTCGTGACTCCTCTGGAGGTATTTGTACATAAACATTGGTAGCCGACGATTCTGTTGTGAAATTCTATTGATTGTCTTTACAATGTTAAACGAAACGAGATTTTTATGAAATATAACCTCTAAATGTTTCAATTATCAGTTCATTTTTTTACACGTGATTTTTGTTTAATAAAATCGCGGAGCTTTAATGTGGCGCAAGTCGTGAAACAAAATCACGCCATTATGGTTAATGAAATGTTGGCATTAGGGTTATATAATTATATACATATAACAAAGTACTTTCAATATTCTTCTAAAGACTGCTTTTGGTAGGTCTCGAATATTTTGATCCCCTTTATAATTTATTGGACACGAAAGGTGTGTAGGCTATGTTGTTGTTCCTTCTGAACAAACGGACCAATCGCCTTCACATTTTTAATCCTTACGAATGGTCGGAGCCGCAAGAACAATATTATTTTTATTTTTTATTATCCTCCGAGTCGCATAGGACCTTAAAGTTTAACTATTTCGGCGGTTATTGCGCCACCGCGTAGCATTGCGTTAACCATTCCCCCTATTTTCGAAAAAGCCGGTGCTCACTGCTCTGCGGCCTTACTCGTACTGTTAACGGCGTGGTAGTCAAACTTGATTTCGATTTCTATTCGAACATTCTGGATGACTACACAACGGATTTTAATGTGAATCGCATAAGCTAGCAGTATTGCGATTGAACATATATATGCGGCGTCCATATAAATATATATACAGTATGAATTCTGGAATTTAATGTGGTAGCTTAAATGGAAGATTGCCAAAATTATCGTTTACTAGACATTTGTTAATTAGTTTGAAGGTAAAAAAATCATTCCTAAACATCAGCCATTACTAACTCATGTTAGCCTAAAGAGAAATGTACTGCAGAAAAATTAGACGGGAAGAAGTAACAGAAGAATAGACGGAAAGAAGAATAAACATACTGTTACATCGGGAATCGCATTCACTTGATTTTTGTATTGACTTAAACATTGCGTCCGTTTAACTTGCGTAGTAATTTATTTGTTATTGTTGATGCCGTAATTTCCCTTGATTATGGACATTCATAACCTTTGACCATGCGGCTTCCGCATTCGCCGATGCAAAAAGGGGTGACGCCTTTCTGACGTTAGTCAGAAACGTTTTCAAAACCCATCTTCTAAAACTTATTGATAAGTATTAACATTTTTGGAGTGCAAGATCGTAAAAATCCCAAACATATTTATATAAAGTTCATGCAACCTATAAATTAAATTTCTTTTTGCCCTATTCAGTGTGTTAGTTTTTTCAGTAATGTGTATGTACCACTTAGTTGTACTCAATTTTTGTTTCACGTTCAGACACATTCTCATCACATCAATTCCCTGATCCACTTTGTATATATAGCCAGCTTATTTATTTTATTCTGAATATTATCGTCCAAACCCCATTGAATTTATTAATCAGTCAAGTATAAATTTCCATCACATTATTCTGGCCTTTTAGATTGTTTTATTCAACGAATGCAACACCGGACACCCCCGACACTTTTTTGTCCTATTTTTTGTTTGTTTACTACATTGCTTTTACCTAAGGATTCCCTCAATTTGTTCACAAATTTATTGTAAAAATATTATCGTAATAGTTCAAGTTTTGTCACTGGTCATTTTTCAGTGTTAATCTTAATCACATCAGCGTATATGGTGGGAGCTGACTTCGATGACCGTATGTATGGTCGTATCGCTCCCTCCTGTCCATACCAAACAGTTTATTTGTTGTGGCTATTTTATTGATGACTGTATTTTTTGGTTGACAAAATAATAAAATCTCTCTTTTTCGTTGTACTGCCATTGGTAAGGACGTTGTAAACTTCTAGATGTTTAATCTCATGCCACGGTAATGATACACTCCCCCATAAATTGAAAGTAGAGCAAATAAAGACTGAACTGCAAAAGTTAACGAATCAGACGAGCCAGTTTACATCCAGATATTAGCGTTCAGGATTTCAAACCTGAAACCAAATATTATTTTAATTTGTTAAAATTGCAAATCGTTTTGGCTGGGGGTATATCATATACCGACGTTTCGGGCTTCGGCCCACTGACGTTACGGACCAGACGTTTCGGTCCAGGCAGGCTCGATCGTAGAGATTGCATATTTCTTTAATTGAAGAATTTAATTGTTTTATTATTATTATTATTTCGTTGAAGTATTTTGTCCTTACATTTGATAAAAATGGGAGTGAACTTGAAAGATCCAGCGCCAACAAAAGAACACGATTCGCCGCTGCAACTCGTGAGATAGATGGCAACGAATAGAGACATAAAACAAATGAATATGTTTAGCATGATAATTAAATCATGGATTTTAGGCATTAAAACGTGACGTGTTTTTAAATGGAGGATTTTATACCGGATAAACACTTTAAAAATCGTGTTGTTTTGTTTACGTCAGAAGTTTCAAGTTCGCCACTTTTTTGTTTATAATAATAATACAGTAAAACAACGAAACAACCAATAGGCAATCACGGCGATTGAGCCCCACATAGTTATTTCATCATCAGTGTTATATCTTGTAGCAGAACTTGTGGAGTGTAAAAAATTATATTGTCATAAACAGACGAATTTACGCTTATATGCTATAAGTTGTATTTTTTCAACTACCCAGAAATAAAAATATCGAATTTTTATATTAGGTTTCAACGTTTTGTCACGATGAAATATCAGATCCCATGAATGTACACAATAAAGAAGCACCCAATAACCATAATAGACAATGCGATTACCGAAGTACATGGGGCGTTATATTGAATTCGGTGGATTCGATGGATAAAAACGGTGCAGTGAATCCAACAAATCCTACAATACAGAATACAGACCCTATTGTTATGATAGTCAGACCTGGACCCAAGCGAGTCGTTCTAATTATGGATATTTCTGGTAGTATGTACGGAGTAAGTATAAATTCACGGGTGCCATATTTCTAATGCATATGAAGAAAATAATAGTAAAAAATGCTGTTATATATGTGCATGGCAAAGTATTCATTTCTCTCCCCGGGTAAAAACTAAGAAATTGAGTTTCAATACGAACATTTTATATGTTAACCATTTTATTTATTCCAGAAACAACTCGAACGTTTCAAACGAACAGGACTTAAACTATAATATCTAATATATAATTAAACCTGATGTTTACACGAAAACCCAGTTGGATATATCCAATCCTTTTGCTAACCCGTGTACATTCTTTAAAACGTAATCTAGAAAAGATTGAATGATCTCAGAAGTGCATCCGAACTACCAATATCAAGTTTACTCGGTGATGGTATGACGCTTGGTCTTGTCGCCTTTTCTGAATCAGCTGTTGTTCTTCAACCTTTAACTAAAATTGGATATGATGACGGAAACAGAGAAAAGATGATCAAGTCTCTCCCTTCATGTGTGAATGGAAGCACCGGTATTGGTGCTGGAATTCTGGAAGGAATTAAGGTGCGGTAACATTGAAAAATTGCCTGAGTTTTGATGAGTGAGTGGCTTTTTTGTACACAGGTCTTGAGTAAAAATGGTCTTCCATTCCTTCCTTCCGTGGTAAAACTTCCGAAAGGAGGACAGCTGATTGTTCTTATAGATGGAGAAGAAAACGCGAAACCTTACATTGAAGACATTACCGCAGAGGCAATCAAGAGTGTGAGAACGATGAAAATATAGAGAATTTACTCATTAAAAATATGAATTTCTCAATAAATTTTTTAAATTATTAATAAATAAGTAAAACTGTCTGACCATCAAACAGTATTTGATAGAGCATTTAAATGACGTAATATTTCTCGATTTGCACATTGTGAAAAATATCAAATCTGTGTACCATCAAAATCCCTGACAAATGCTTAATTTAATTTGCTTTTGACTAGTAACTTCACAATTAGGACAAACACAGTGAAATTATAATAGACAATCCAGATATTCAGTTGTAACCTTGGATACCACGTCACTGTTAATTAACGTCTTATCGTTTTGTAGGGCAGACCGGGCAATTAATTTGTGCCTAAAAACTAAGCTTGTTATTATTCTGTTCCGAAGTTTAGGTTAAGTTAGCCGAAATTTTTATACCTAACAACAGGGTGTGGTTGTCGATTCTATTTTCTTTGGACTCGTCGATGTTTCTAAGGATGCCTCGTTGGCTAGTTTGAGTTTGCAAACTGGAGGAAAATGGTATTATGCAAGCACGTCTGATCAGTCTGTATCACAGCTCAGCGGAATATTTGCATCACTTAGCAAATCGGATGATGGAAATTTCTCAGCCAACGCAGTACAGGTAACCAATCAGGTCCATACATCTGAAACAAGTAACAACTGTCTAACTATACCAAAAACGGACGGTCAACCGTAAAACGGACGGTCAACCGGCGCGGTTAGCCGTTTTATTGGTTTTCCTCTCACATGGGAGAAATACGAAATGACAGTCCGCACACACGCACGCATCGACATAAATACATTCTGAATCGCCCTATATATTACTTAGTATAAATTTCATTTCTTTGTAATAAAAATGATCACTTTAATTTGCCTTTCAGGTATTAAATAAAATCATCAATCTGAAGCCAGGAACACCCGATACGGTGACTGCGGCAATTGATGGTTCTGTCGGCAATATAACTGTTTTTGCCTTTAAATGGACTGACGACGAACCTACCATAGAATAAAACCACCAAAGTCAACTTGTATATATTCAAACTACAATAACCCCAACAAGAAGTACTGCGATGATAGCCCAATACACAAAACCGACGAAAATTTCAAGTCGATTAAATTTTATACTCCTGGAACGGCAAAAGTAAGTATTCTGTTCTTTTCACTAATATAACGCTTTGATATTAAATCTTGTGAAACGAGAGAACCGAGTCTCCACGAGTGACCTACCATTACGATATCATAAATGAATGTATTAACAGCGCCCTGAACTTTTCAAATTTTGTTGATTGGCTTTTATGAGCAAATGTTTGATTTCCTTTTTTTTAATTTGGGTTTATTAAACAGTGGTGAAGTGTTTATGATTTCTGCATTGATGTTTTATTGCTTGTAACAGCTTCGTTCATCATCTGCCAAACTAATCAAATATTTCTTGCAGTTTGGGATTTGGGAATTCAGTATTTTTTCAACGTCAGAAAACAAAATCACCACTGCTGTGACTTCCAGACCTTCCGATCTCAACGTTTATCCGATCACAGTCGAAACTGAATTAAAAGTTTCAGATGATACAACGTTACCGCCAATCGTAGTTGCTAAGGTATCATGTGTTACCTTGGGCTATATTGTTGTTCAGAAAAAAAACAGTGATCCCATTTTGTATATTATCAGGTTTTTCAAAACTTCCTGCCTGTTCTTGGAGCTAGTGTGAATGCAACTGTTACAAGGCCTGATGATACTATTTCTGTTGTTGAATTGTTTGATAACGGTGCAGGCATGGTCAAGGATCCTAACTTGTATAATATGTTCAATGCTAGAACTACATGTATATATTATGGCAAATGTAATATGTAATCTATGGGATTCAAGAATCTGACTACGACGAGGCGAGCTTATAGCATATATTATTGGTAAATGAATGTGATGTCACCGTATATTGCTATTTCGTAGAGTAGACCGTCTCAGAACAGCCAGTCAGTCGCTCGTTCACCCTTCAGCTTCAATGCCCACGTTAATGAAGAAACTTTAAAAAACTCTGTTTGATTTTATTCTCAGATTTCCACGATACACAGAATACAAATTTTAAAACATTTATCCAGACTAGCTTAACATTGAAAGATATCGAGTCGTATTTATACGTTGATCATAAATCCAATTAAATACTGTAAACGTGAGCTCGTGATTCACGTTATAAACAGAAACTCCTGTTATCCCAATATGGGTAATTATGAACATCGTACGGATGGGAACTTACATATAATTATTTAAATTAGTGTTTAAATATCGTGATATAATAAATTTCAATTTAATAATGGCCGGACGAAATTTGTTATTTTCCTAAAAGTGGATTAATTTGATTCAAACGAAAGTCTTTGTTCGAATTTTGGGAAAAATTAACTTTGTTTTCATATTTTTAACATGAAATGGGGTACATTTGGGGGTTAATTGCTATATGCTTTTAGACGATGGTAAGAATTAGCATGTTCTCGATTAAATCCGTGGTAGAGCTATATTTCATAATGTGATCGATATTATCATGAGCAGGTACGTATGTTTCAAATCAGGACAACTCTGCTAACCCATCTGTCTACAAAGGAGTGAATGTTGAAGGCGTAATTAATTGAACGAACATCTTCATCGCCAGGATTTGCATACACGGGGTCAGTGGAGGCTATTTTGTTACTTAATGACGTCCCATCCTTAAAAACGTTTAAAAGTCAATCATTTTATTGCGAACTAAGTCCAAAGTCAAGAATGCTTGCGATTAAACACTGTGCTGCGTCTGTGCCAATGTTTATAGTAAACAATAACTATGCGACCGTTGCAGTTGAATCATTCCTCTGCATATTTCATGTAACTATTCATTCAGGTCTATCACTGCAGACGACATATTTCCCCCGAATAGAATAACAGATTTAACGGCAAGTCAAGTGGATTTGGATAACGTGAATGCTGGGTTACTGCGATCGTTCAGCTCGAAGTGGAACGATTATTGGCAGCAAAGTCACAAATAATCACCTACGCGCCTATACGCTATATCTATATTTGCGTGTATGTAGTTAGGGCAGAGCAGAGATGCCAATGCTAATTGCACGACACTAAGCAATTCGATATTCGTCGCTGTAGGTAAGAATAAAGATTATCAAATAACAGACGATGAAAGAAAAATCAAAAACGAAAAAACTAGGTTATAAAATGATATGAGATGCAACGTAATCATCAAAGTTTTTTAGCCTTTATGTTTATATCAAATAAAATTAAATCGGGAGGGAATACAGTGTGACAAAAGTGTAAATATACATTCGATATGTATTATCTGGGTTTTTAAAAATAAATTTTGAATTAATGCTATTCAAAATTATATTTTTTGAAAATTCAGAATGTCAAATTTATTGTGATTTTGGCACAGTTTGCTATGTCTTCATATTAGCAAATTTTAAAATTTCATAAAGTTGACCACCGAATCTCATTTGGGACGAATCCGAAGTATGAACTGTTCTCGCGAAAAAGTTATTTGTAAGTAAATTTATTAAAAATATTTCTACGTAAAATAGATAACTCATTACAATATACAAATATCTAACAATCTTCTGGAAGTGTTGTGATTTAAACAAATTCCATCAACCACGCAATAGCTAAATTCTATACGGATTCTCGTAAGTGTGGTCATGGGCTTCTTCGTTTTGCTTGCGTAATGCTCTTCTTCTGCGACAGTAAAACACGGCAACAAGTATCAGTAGAGAGATGACTCCTGTAATAAAATAGTAAAAACATCAATTAACACCTGTTTTTACGCGACAAAAGGACATAGAAATAATAAAGGCCCCCAGATATTGCTAGAATATATTTTTATGAGGTATCTAAAACCATCGATCAGAACTTTGGCAGTCATTCGTAAGTGGGGAGATTGGAAGTGCCCTTTTTTTCCTTAAGAAAAAATAGGCTAAAGCTGGCTAACTATTCTCATATGGACTGGCGACGAGAGGTCGTGGTTCGCCCTATGAATAAGCGGTTTTGTCGGCTTCTCCCTCCCTCGTGATAAATATGTAAATCCTATCCTATCCCACACAATTGTCCGACAATCGAATCTTACCAATTGCTCCAAGAATCACGCCAAGAAGTAATCCAAGACGATCATCTGAATTAAAAAATGAAATAATATTAAAAAAAATGGTAAGCATGAAAAACCGAATTTGATATCAGCAAATGTTTTTGCAAATTTAATCAATGAAATATGATCCAACTGCTTTTTTTTTTATATTACTTTTAATTGTATTTAGATACAATTTTCATAAAATTTCATTGTATATATTATGTGAAAATTTCAATCTTCAAATGTATTTGGATTCTCACCATTTGGTTCCAAAACTTCTTTTGCAGTCGTTGTACTTATAGCGGCCGACGTCGCTGTTTCTGTTGTTGGTGGTATTGACGGGGGAATAATGAAAAAAGTCACCATAGCAATATTTGAGATTTCAGAAGGATTTGCACTCTCGTCGAAAGCGCGCATTGCAAACGCAACTCTATAAAATATATTTATTATACATATAGAAATTCACTTTTCGTGATATAATCATTTAGTAGGGCGCTCCCGAAGTATGTACAACAACATGGCGCATAACCTGAACCCTAACCGGGTACACATACTATGTTCAGGTTGTGCGCCGTCTTGGCGCACATACTTCTGGAGGTCCTTTAGTAGTGGCTCATATTCATAGAAATTCCTTTGCTACACAGAAGAGTAGAGCAACGTAAACACTCCTGCGGGATTCTGTCGTGAGAAATAAAATTGAGCTGTAACTTCTCACCAAAAAGAATGGTTGTGTGCAAGGAGAACAGTTTGAATCGAATGTTGTGAGAAATAAGTTAATAATGAGCTATATATATGTACAAAACTGAACGATTTTAGTTGCAGTTATATACTGCGCTTCGCAACCCTCCCGAATAATTGATTCAAAGTTGAAAGAATTTTTGAAACCATTTTCTATTGTAGTATCAGCTCTCATCCATAAGTTACATTTAGTGAAAAACATAGTAAACAAATACGTCAATCTCACCGAACTGAATTTTCATTTTGCGGCAAGTCTCTCAGTATTAATGAAAATTCTTCAAAGTTAGTATTTGGTTTTGGCTGACTCAGGTCGCCTTTTGTGATCATATTATCCGTAACATTTTTTTGTGACGCAAAGTCTATCCTTATGGGCTTGGAACTTCCGTAGGAATATCGAATCTCATATCTAGAAGCTGTAAAAGTGAAAAGATAATTCTTATTTGAGAGATGTATACATTTAATAATTCATTTGGCTTAGTTCAGGGGTGGGCAACCTTTTTCGGCTCGCGTGCCACCATTATTACCTTAAGTCATCAATGGTGCCACAATCGGCTAAATCTAACGACAAAATTCTTCCGTGTGCCGACCAAAATTAAAAACAACGCTTTGCTTATTTAAAAAAAATACACAATAGTAAACCTTTTAAACGTGTACAGCCAGATTCAGCATTCGGTAAAATATCAGTCCGACAAATAGATTTGATTACTTCTATTATTCTATTTCAGTGAGACTTCTATTGCATTACCGATGATAGAGATTTTACATTGATTGGGTTTATACTTATACACGAACTACTGGATTCATCTTTCATGCTACTCCTATTACGAGACCTAATAAAGCTCATAACCATGAATAGAGATGCACAAGCATATGTAGATGAAAACATGGAGAGTAATGCAGTTGCAAAGTTTTTGAGACACGAAAAATTTTCGGGAATGGCATCCCAAGCACGCAATAGTTCGTTTTCTGCACTTCTCTCTTGTATTCCCTTCCCTAATCGCTTATATTTCTTTCGAAATCAATTTATAACAGTAAGGTAGCAAGTAACTCTAACCAACATGAGCTGTACAACTTCATAAATCAAGCAGAAATGAGGAAAAAGGTTGGCAGACGAACAATATTACGTAACAGTGTAGGTAACCAAATGACTGTTGCGCTCTTCTCGACAAAATTTCTCAAGAGCTCCATTCGTTACGTCATAATATATTTTTTGTAGCCTCATGTATGGTGGCCCATCGTTGTCACGCGTAAAATTGAAAAAAAAAATGAAAAAAAAATAAAAAACACTGAAAATAAAAGCAAAATAAAAAAAATAGGGGTGAAAAAACATGAAAAATAATTAAAAACAAAAATGAAAAAAAAAAAAAATGAAAAAAAATAAACTAAAAATAAAAACGAAAATAAAATAAAAACGAAATAAAAAATGCAAAAAAAAAAAAATTGAAAAAAAAAAAAACTTGAATAAAAAGAAAATAAAAAGGTTGACAACGATGGTCCGCCTCGTGGCCCATCGTTGTCACGCGTTTTTAATTTGAGAAAATTTGCTGCTGCTTGGGATCAACGTTGTCAGGAATAATCATACGCGCACAAATGTGTTCCCTGGGTTTCTAACTCACTACTGATTTTATTGAGCAATATCCAATAAATTAAATATGAAAATGTTTTATAAATTTTCCATGCTACAAGTTCAACCAAAAGTAATATATTTATAATAATGTTAAAAGAATATAGAATTGAATACGAAAATTCGGAAAATTTGTTTTTACGTGTAGAAGGTAATTGAATTAGAGAATGCTGCTTAACTGCTCAGTTGTCCGGACACTCGTGCGATGCCGCTACCGTCTGACCAAAGGGGTTATAGTCGCTTTGCGTCTGACCGTAACGGTACCCATGCAATCACTCATGAAACGAATGGGAGATACGGATAGTCTTGTAGAATATACTGAATCAAGGGATGGATCATTGGTCTGGATCGGTATGTTATGGCTGTACGGTATGGGGCAGGCGCAGAGAGTGTTTCAGTAGTCTATACTATATTCTACTAGACTATCCGTATCTCCCATTTGTTTCATCGATACGGTCTGGCGCAAAGCGACTATAACACCTTTGGTCAGACGGTACCGGCATCGCACGTGTGTCCGGACAACCTAGCAGTTAAGCAGCATTCTCCAATTCAATTACCTTCTACACGTAAAAACAAATTTTCCGAATTTTCGTATCCAATTCTATATTCTCTTATCATTATTATAATTATATTACTTGTAGTTGAACTTGTAGCATGGAGAATTTATTAGGGATGGGACGAGTCCGGCATTACAGAGATTCGACGAATCCGAGTAATAGGTCAGGGACTCGAATCGAATCCTCCGAGTCCGTGACGTCACAATGTAAAAGTAGAAAAACACGTTTTCGACCATACTACAGAATCGCGCGCTCACAAACATACGTCGTAGCTCATATTTTTGCCTAATGGTTCCGCAGATAGCTGTTGAATCAATATAAAAATATATTTTTCGTCTTTTTTGGCGGCCATAATACAAACGTAAACGTGGGTCAATGTGCGCCTTGGCTGTGAACTGGATTTACAGCCCACCACCTTGCGTTAATTCTGGGCGGCTATTTAGAAATTCTTACATGTCAAATAGGAAAATAAAAAGCTTTTGACTACAATGCTTTCCCATAATTTCAGATATTTCTAGCCTTAAATTTACTATGCCGCGTGTGCAAATGGTAGAAAGATGCCACTCGTCGTCAATACAATGCTTGCAATTTAGTAGTTCATGTAAACGTTCTGAAACGCTCCATGCTTTCCATTGCTCCCTTTTTAGAGAAAGGATTGCACGTAATAAACTCGATTTAAAAGAGGTATTGGTGAGATTTCCCATTGGGTTGAACGAGCGCATGTTTCATATTTATTTACGCAAATTGAAAACTCAAAAATATTGCGCTGACACATATTTTATTGTGTATCACATGTATACCAAAAACGATAGATAGTTTGAAGGCGACTGGCGCATCATCATTGTTATGAGCGATCAATAGTTTAATATTAGTTCAATATTATCTGGATATCTGTCGTCGTTTTTATTAGGAGTGTTATAATACACACGGGTGATATTGTTACATATCGTCACGCTAATAACCGAATTGCGTAAGTCATTTTTAGCAGTTTTGAGAAAAACGTAAAAAACTTCCTATTGAAATTGCTATGCCATTGAGAGTCAATAATTTGCCATGGTTGAATTTTTTGATCGTAGCCGGATTTAAGGTAATTTGTATTACGCAGTCATGTGACGTCATAATGACGCACTGTGACTTAGCCAGAAATATGTCTATGACTAGGGGACATACGCAATTTTGCAACTTGACTATATGTACCAGTCCTGAAAACCAAACAATCCAAAATCGAATGTAATTCTTAGTATATACGAAGTCTAATCCCCAAAATACCTAATCTGTTTCAATTACATTATTTTTTATGTTTAAAATATATATTTCATCAATATATACAACACGCTCTGCACATCCACCGAAATAAGACTAAAGTTAAATATGAAGAATAAAACAGCGATGTACCCTTATATTAAAGCCAACCAAGGTGAATTGGACTCAGACAGTAAATATCACAAGTGCACGCCTTCCTATACTGTAGTATAAATTGAAATTTATAAGCGCTAAGCTAGAATCTGAGATGCAAAAACTCGAAAATCCTTGGCCGAGGTTATTTTGCCTTTGTGACGTCACAATAGTCCTGCGCTAACAGTGATAATTCATTATGACGAAACAATTGAACAAATTTGCATATTATACAAAATCTCTATTTTTATGGGTTTCGGAATTCTTAAAATAAAATCTGAGTTAACAGACAGGATTACATAAATACCTGTTTTATAAAAAACTCAAAACCGCCTGAAATGACTTACGCAATTCGGTTATTAGCGTGACGATATCTAACCTTGAATTTCAACTAGTTAAGGTATGTAGTGAGATTTATAGGGGAAAAAGTACAAACATAGGCGTAAATTAGTAAAAACAGAATTGATTATAGACTCGGTAAAAACGACGTGGACTCGAAATCGAATCCGAGTCCAAAATATGCCTGGATTCGACCCGAATCCGAGTCCGGATCCGAATCCCGGCCCATCCCTAGAATTTATAAAAGATTTTCATACTGAATATTGCTCAAGGAAATTCGAAGTGAGTTAGAACCCCATGGAACACTGTTTGTGCGCGTAGGACTTTTCCTGACAACGTTGGTCCCAATCAGCAGCAAATTTTCTCAAAATAAAAACGCGTGTCAACGATGGGCCACGAGGCGGACCATCGTTGTCAACCTTTTTATTTTCTTTTTATTCAATTTTTTTTTTTTTTTTTTGCTTTTTTTTTATTTCGTATTTATTTTATTTTCGTTTTTATTTTTAATTTTTTTTTTACATTTTTATTTTTTTTTATTTTTGTTTTATTTTTTTATGTTTTTTCACCACTATTTTTTTTATTTTACTTTTATTTTCGGTTTTTTATTTTATTTTTAATTTTTTCAATTTTACGCGTGACAACGATGGGCATACTCATGCCATGGCTAACAGCTAACTAACAGATTGGTAACAAATGATAATGAATTAACGAACACCTTAGTTTCATCAGATAATTCAGTCTTGAAACTTTTCATCTGAACGAGAATGATCTCGTTTCCGAGGCCTTGCTCGTGTGCCGAATAAATGGGCTCGTGTGCCAATTTTGGCACGCGTGCTAGGGGTTGTCCACGGCCCCCTGACCTAGTTCAACAATTACCGTGCGATGGTAAATAATGTAATAACTTGTAAATGTAACTCATACTGCTGCAGTCTAGCGATGATGGCTGAAGCGTTTTTAATCAGACATCAATTATTGCTGTGCTGTAGATGTAGTATGTTAAATCTTTCAACTTTATTCATTTAACTATTGGGTCGCTTACTGTTAGCATCAGCAAATCGCTACGTATTTGTTTTCTTGTTTAATAAAATTTACTTGTGTTATATTTTATTATAGATTCATTCTAAATGTGCTTTAGATTTAAGTTGAATAAAGCCTCATATCAAGGTACTACATTTCTCATTCATTGCAAATAATATGTTTTTCCCCAAAAGCCTACTATATATATCGCCCTTAATATTAATCTGGTACTTTTCGTATCAAAGTTATTTTAAAGGGCTTTGTAAAACAGACCTTATGATTCACCGACAGCTACATTTTTTCGTAAGTAGCCTACATGACATTTGACTCCGCAATGAGATTGTATTACATGTTTGTATTCGGGACAAAGACAATATTACCTGTTCCGCTATCATAGTCGTCTCCAGGTGATGTGAAACTGAGGTGAACACCGATTGAAGCGTCGCTTAGATCAGCTTGTTTAGCTTCAAGATCGATGACTTTATTGGGTGGAATAGTATCACTTGTTGACACACTTCTGTAATACCAAGAAGAGAATAAAAAAAACATGAAATGATATTCAACTGTAGTATGAGACACACTGCATGACTTTTTTTCAAGAATTTAGAATGCAATATTATGATTATCCGTGAATTTTTGAAACTGCCGAATCTTTGAGCATGAGGATCAAAAAGTCCCAAGCTTGAAAAAAAAGTGGAAATTGACTGGGAAGCGCCCATTCTCACTTTATCGTGGTTGAACCTAAAAGCCGCATTCATCTAGACCAGTGATCACCAACGCGTTGCCCGCGGGCACCAAGTCGCCCGCGAAGACCATATGAGCCGCCCACAGGTCTGTTCCAAACTAAGCCTATTAACGGCTCTTATAAGTAAGCTACATCAATTATATTTTGTCCTGCTATTTTAGTATAAATCACACTTATATGGGAACTAGAAATGACACTATATTAATTATTGTAACCATCAACCTTATTTTTATTTGACCTCAGTAATGTGACGGGTCAATTGACACTCTCCTAATTATGACATCCCACTGAGATCACTTTCCACGAACCCGCGCTTTTTCTTGTCCGTTGGTTAGCGGAGCAGTAATAATACAATTATTGATTCCAAAGAAAAATCCATCATTTGCACGATGAATGGGAGGTGGATAAATTTATACCACCATGAAAACAGCCTGCGTGTGTCTCATTAGTGGGGCGATTTTAGCGACGGCAAAGCGGAGAGATATTTCACATCTTGTCACGTAATCTTCTGCGCTAACTACCCACTGGTCAGCAGTCAGCACAGAACGGACAGAAAAAGCTCGCGATTCAAATCATACAGCAATCCTATTTTACGAGACCATCGTTTGTTTCAACCTATCCTTTCGAATCAACTTTTTTGACAAAAACTCAGGATAGGAGGAGATTTACATATTTATCCCGAGGGAGAAGATAGCCGATAGGACTGCTTAACCCAATGACAAACCACGGCTTCTCGCCGGTTACCATTCGATGTCGGGTATGGGATTAGTTAGTTATTTGTTTCCGGAAGCCTGGACTTGATGGCGAAGGAAGTCTTAACCGACCAGCGGTTACGTGAACCACCCTACGGCGCGAGGAGTCCAGCAATCCTTTCGCACATAACTATCCCCGCATGGGATTCTAGCCTGCGAACCTAACGCTTAACACGATGGGCCATAGCGCCGCGACTCACTCCAACAAGAACAAACATGGAACACGCCTCACTGATGAAAATCTGAAGACTCGCTCAGAGTTACAGTGTCAAGTTACGCGTCGGAGTATAATACTCTGCAACATTTGATAGTACAACTGACCTTTACCGACCTTTGACCCCGGAAAATTCTTCCTATTCTTTACCATTTTAAAATTTTCGGTGCTTATTAGTCCATTTTATCTTAGACTTGTGCAGCGTGTTGAAATTCAATTTGAAAACATTCAGTTTTGAAATACATGTGTTATTGATAGAAATTTATTTGCAACGTTATGATAATCGTTTGATTTCCTGAAGAATCCTAAAGTTTATTAATGTCTCTACTTCACTAAATACCAGTAATTATATCAATAATTGAAGCTTAATCGGGCAACTAATTTTTTTAAAAGTGTACATTGAACTGGTAGCCCGCAGCTTAATCTGTACCCAAAAAGTAGCCTTCGGCTTCGAAAATGTTGGTGACCCCTGATCTATACCCTCCCTGTCTTGTAATGCAGTTTTTCCGAGCCGTGACCACCTTTTTTAATTGAAATATATACATGCATATGTTCAACTTACCCAGTGTATGCTAGTCCAGGACTAGAGGCAACTCTCTGTAAAGGTCCTTCAATGCTTGCTGCTTGGGTATCCCCCTGCTCAAATGTACCTATGATGTTAACGTTAGTATTCGTGAGCAACATACATGCATTAAGCTTTACTGAATATAATAGTATAAAACAGAGAAATTTAGCTACCGTGATTCTCCCAGAAACAGAAATGTAATGCTCAAAATTCAAATATATGGACTCGAAAATCGCGCAAAACATTGGTCCATCATATGTGGAAAGAGGCGATTTTTATACAACTACGAAAAAGAGTTCAGCAATAGAAGGGTATTAGGCCCACTGTGTCCAATAACAAAGTATGCAAATATCACATACAATATATCAAAAGACATCTAAATTCATATGTATATTACGGTCATGGTTCGGTAAACAGGTCACATATGCGAGGATCACGTTCAGCGATGGCGTTTATGGTGTTTAAAGAGTCTGGATGAGAATATGCGTTTTGTTTGTAGAATAAATCTGTAGGGAATTGTTAGGATTGGAAATATATCCAGCGTAACATTATGATAAAGTCAATATTCACAAGTAAAATGTACGATTTTTAAGAGTATTTAAAAACATTACAGTTGACTGCGGAGTTTAGGGCAGTGTGTATGATAATAGAATACGTTGGTGCAGTGTAAAGGAGTAATAAAAAAACTTTTTAACTCTGGCTTTCATGTTGGGCGCTTATAAAAAAAATGTTCCCATGAGCGGTTTAATGACATTCACAACATTGAATATTTATTTATGTAGTCGCCAAAACTACTTGTTTTTACCATTTCTTGTGGCTGAACGGGAACCTTGAGCGCCGTCTTCTTCGTGCGATGCGTCATCTTTAAACACTAATACCTGAAAAATATATGAGGTATTAAAAATTCAGTTTCAAAATAAACAAAACATATAAATTATAAGCAGTATAATATAGATAAAAAAATGAACACTATACGCTTTGGAAATAATCAAATAATGGGAAGCCGATTTTTTCGATGGTTTTTAGTTTAGTTAGCCGAAACAAAACTATTTTTATCTCGTTTTGACGGCACTGATAATAAGTACTTCAGTAATTCATACAGTGGATTACCTCAACATAATATCTTCCTTTGGAATTGAAATTGGAATAATATTTTGAATAGACTCCGTCGTCTTTCTTAAAGTCAGCACCTGTTGTTAAGAAAATAAATGGGATTCTGAGATTCCATAATTTATATTTGTATAAAAAAGAGGAGAAACATTGAGACTGCATTAAAACAAGAAACAGGCTATGTACACAAACATTGTAATACATCCTGATCGATGCCGCATACCTTTTCCGTTGTCAAGGAGTATAACATTAGAAGTTGTACTGTCGGGTTTAACCACAGTTGCATTTACAGACGCTCCCAACACTGGCAAACCATTCCGAAATACCTAAACATAATTGCAATATATTATTATTTAGTCATTCAACTTATGCAAATATGTTTCAATTGCCACCACTACCTCAGCTATTATGACAGCTGCCTTGCTTTCTGAAACGTCGGAAGCCAAAATTTTTGCTTCGACTGTTACAGGATTACCGCCAGTTGATGCAGTGGATGTAACCGTGACAGTTGACTCGTCTGATACATTGCTTTGTATTGTATATTCCCAAGTACCAGGCTGTAAATATAACAGAATCCTGTATATAAACCGGAAATCTAAATATTCGATCATATCGAGGGATCATCAATGGTAGGTCACGCAGCCAAGGAAAATATACCGGTTAAACAGAGCGGTCCATCAAAAATACCACTGCATGAAAAACTCCATGAAACATTGAATTCTAAATGCTCACTGATAGGTTATAAATTTTGATATATATACCGTATATTCAAAACATGTTCGAAAATTAGAAACTTCTTACATACTTTAACCGTTTCTGGGATGACAAATCTCACTGACGAAAATTGTTCCTCCACCTCGTGTATTGGGGAACCGTCACAATAACTCTTGTGTGATGAAATACGGTTGGAGTAAATACACGATCGACCAGGAGGTGTTATTTCAACAGTTGGTTCTTGAATGTCCCAGGTAAACGTGAACACAGTATTTTTTCCCACCGACCCATCAATTGCCACGGTTGAACTAACAATTCTTCCAGGTTTTAGATTTTCATTACGATTCACCAACTGAACAAAAAAATGAACTAAGTTAGGAAAAAAGCAATTAACAAAAAAAAAATAAGGTCGAATTTAGCGAGGGAGAAATATTGGGAAATAGAAAAGAAATACCGTTAACATGAAACAGGGGAAGGAATGGAAATTAAACCTGAATAGATTCAGAAGACAAATCTCCATCTTTTGACTTTGTCAGTGCTGCAATTATATTTGTCAATTGAGAAGCAGTATTAGTAGTGCCATCGCTGTAATACCAATTTCCTCCACTTTGTTCCGATAGACTTGCTAAATCATGGTTTACA
Source organism: Styela clava (assembly GCF_964204865.1). Classification (NCBI taxonomy): domain Eukaryota; kingdom Metazoa; phylum Chordata; class Ascidiacea; order Stolidobranchia; family Styelidae; genus Styela; species Styela clava. The sequence continues at coordinate 7,693,180 of NC_135257.1, read as the reverse complement.
TTGGTATCACTCACTCCAATAAAAACTGAGTGAATGATAACATTCTGTAAAAGTAAAATCGTTTTGATGACAAGATATGAATTAAAACGACATTGAAATGAAAAAAAATATTCAACGTTTACTTCCATCAATGCTTCAGATGCAATATTTTCGACATACGGAAGCTGTGTCTCTTGTCCGTCCGTTAACACAACCAATATTCCACCAGCTGGCTGTCCACCATCGAACTTTAGTATCTAAAAAAAATCAATAATTTAGTATCTATAGTGTTAGATACGTGGCGTACATATAGAGGCAAGAATATATGGTATGGTATGCAGTATACACCATCTTATATAAAGTCAACCAAATATACGTACACAGCCAAAGCCATATGTATAGACAGCCATTCCAATATACAGCCAAGCAGGTGTTGTACAAACACAGTCAATCCATTCCACATACATGCACCTTATAAAGGCTATATGCTGCACCCATAGTTAAAGAATCCGCCGCTCGTGGCGGATGGATAGATATGTGAGAAGTCGCAATCTAAGAAGTCATATTGTCCCAGACAGCTGGTCGCTCCTATGACGAGTGCGTTAAAAAGGCTTACACTGTAGGTAATTACATAATACATAAAAGGCGAGTTTATTAACCTGAAATCAATCAAATTAATAATTGCTTTCTGGTTACTGGGTAGGGCTGGCAAATTATTCGAATATTAGAATAGCGGTTTACTATTCGAATATCTGATGAACGGGGCGTGGACATAACACTCTCGAGCAACGAATCAAAGAATCAATCATTACACAACACACTTGCGGTTTTTTGGCGACCACGCCAAAAACAAACACATCAAAGTTGAGTGTTATATTTGCGTTATAGTGGTTTTATTCATTCATTTTCAGTAGCTACGATACTGCTTTAATGTTAAAATGAGCATAATGTGCGTCAATGCCGCGGCAATATCAAGTTTTAGTGGGCCGTTTCGTAAAATTTGAAACACCAATACAAGTATTTAATGAAGTAACATAACGAAGATTTCTAAACGAATAGTCGATATATACTGATTTGTAACTCATTAGTAGCAATGCCATTACGTCAATTTTATCAGAATTATTGACGAATACGCAGTGACGACATTTCCAAAATCTTATTTAACGCGAACATAACATGAACAAAAGTACAAACATAAAAAGACAACGAGGCCGGGGACCAGTACCCAAAATATTGTGCTCAGCGTTTGTTCCCAATGATCGAACAATATCTTTATAGTTCGTCGAATAAGGTGCACAGTTTTTCGAGAAATAAAAAAAAAATACGTTTATGTCCAACAGGATGCAAGACTTGACACATACGGAATAATAAAAACCGGCATTTGGACGTACATAGATGGCAGGAATAATTACACCCAAATCACAAAAGATACTTATGTATAGTAAAATGTATGTAAAAATTTAAAAAGTCTGCTCACAAACTTTATAGAGCGGGCCGCAAAAAAACACTCCGGCGGGCCGCATGCGACCGATTTCGTCACGTGAAAGTGGCCCGCGAGACGAAAAAGGTAGGGCAGGCCTGGTTTAATGGTTAATCCGGCGCTGACTATTATGCGTAAATACCATGTAAAGCCATTTCAACGCACTCGTGATATGAGCGATCAGCTGTTGTAATGCGATATGACTTTTTAGATTGCGACGTCCAATATATATACCTATATATCCGCAACGAGCGACGGGTTCTTTACGTATCGTATTTACGTTCAGACCCACAAGTTATGTGCGCAATAGACAATGTGGACGCAACCGCATTGCCGCAGCACCCACATAGAGTGCATACATATCGTCACGCTAATAACCGAATTGCGTAAGTCCTTATTGGCGATTTTGAGTTTTTTATAAAATAAGTATTTATGTAATGCTGCGCACCTGTCTGTTTACTCAGATTTTATTTTAAGAATTCCGAAACCCATAAAAATGGAGATTTAGTATGACATGCACATTGGTGCAATTGTTTCGTCATGATGAATTATCCATTGTTACCGCAGGACTATTGTGACATCACAAAGGCAAAATAACCTCGGCGAAGTATTTTCGAGTTTTTGCATCTCGGATTCTAGCTTAGCGCGTATTATTTTGATTTTATACTACAGTATAGAGGGCATGCACTTGTGATATTCACTGTCCGAGTCCAAATCACCTTGGTTGGCTTTTATACGGGGTGCATTGCTGTTTTATTTTTTATATTTAATCTTAGTCTTATTTCGGTGGGTGTGCAGAACGTGTTATATTGATGAAATATATATTTTTAAACATAAAAAATAATGTAATTGAAACTGATTAGCTATTTTGGGGATTTGACATTGTAGATACCGAGAATTACATTCGTTTTTGAAATGTTTAGTTTTCAGGACTGGTGCATATAGTAAAGTTGCAAAATTGCGTATGTCCCCAAGTCAAAGACACATTTCTGCCTAAGTCACAATGCGCCATTATGACGTCACTTAACTGCGTCATACAAATTAACTTAAATCCGGATACGATCAAAAAACTGAACCAAGGAAAATTATTGACTCTCAATGGCATAACAATATCATTAGGAAGTTTTTTACGTTTTTCTCAAAACTGCTAAAAATGACTTACGCAATTCAGTTATTAGCGTGACGATATGAAACAGATTGACTGTGTTTGTACATCCCTCAAAATAGCTGTATATGTATATTTTGTTGGCTTCATATGACATTGCACATCACTTAAATATATGTTTTTAGTATGTTGAGTTGACAATTTGTACATATGATATTTCTGTGTATGTGCATTGCATGAACGGCTGTATACTCGTATGCATATTGAACAACCGGATCTATATGTATATTACCTGGATAATAAATACATATAACATTGACGCAGACACTTTTTTAACTATTGTATATGATTCTTTTTGACTGGTTGGAAAAAAAAAATTAACTTGACTCAACTGTAGATTATTTGAATAAATGTATAAGTATATTGAGTTGTCTATAATTTGCAGATGTCACTGGCTATGTATGTATGTACATTTTAACGGCTGTAAATGTATAGAGCGTTGACTACACATACATGTGACACTGGCTATGTATGAGCATTGCTTCAAAGGCCGTATATGCATATCACATTGGCTTTTGTATATTGCTTTGGCTGTCTGTATAGTGTGTATACGTATGTTAGGTTGGCTGTATATACATATAAGGCAGTGGTTCCCAAACTTTTCAATATTGTTACCTCTAAATCGAATTACCAAAATCTCAATTACCCCCCTCATAAAAATTCAGCAGTCATATCGTTATTACTTTTAACCAAAGACTTGACTTTAAAATGATAAACCTGCGCTAGCTCAGCATTTTAGCCCACAATCTGTACGGCGAAGTTAGTACGTCCTAATACAGTGGTGACTAAATGACTAGGGCTAGGCTCATTGACCAGATGCGAGCATTACATGTCCAGCTTTTGAGCAGACTAGTCAAAAAGTATGGGGATTACAAAGGAAATTGTTAAAACAGTGAACGTCTGGATTGACCCCCAAAAATTGCCAAATTACCCCTTTGGGGGTAATTACCCCCAGTTTGGGAACCACTGATATAGGGTATTGGATGTATATGCATATATATTTAGTTGACTCTATATGCATATGAGCCGTCTGTATAGGCACTTCACGTTATCAACCCACTCGGTTGCGGCAATGACAAGCAACATACTTCGATTCCCTTCCGAATTCCACTTCCAATTCCCGTGCCTCCGCTAGCTGTGCCAGGAAGAAGTGCTGTCAAATCATTTCTGCTGTCAGTATCAGAAATTTCTGTGAGTTGAGCCAAAATCAACGATATAGATTCAAATGAAACAAGTCCCACATATGAACCAGTACTCAGAACATCTTTGATAATATGATTCACAACTGATCGTAGGTGTACGAGTTTCATCTAATGCCAAAAAAACGATATGAATGAAATCATCGGATATACATAAATACAATTTGCATTAATGAAAACCATCTTCCGAAAGGTTTACTGCCAACCACAACCTTTTCTGGCAAGTAGTTTTGCATGTATTTCTCATTCCAAAAGTGATGATATCAAATTCCGAGCTTAAGCGAGTTAACGAAGCTGAATCGTCATTGTTTAATTCAGTGATTTATTAAGAGTGAAATTAAAGTATTTCAGTGTTTTACCGTTGTTATCAATATTTTTATTAGCACGTGGTAAAATAGGGGGGGGGGGGGAAGCTTTGGGTCAAGCAGAAATTCAAACTGAGCTTACGTTATCTTGCATGCTTCCAGATACGTCCATTACAAAAATTATTCTCTTAGGCACAACTCTTAAAATCTTGAATTCCGGAATAATATCGGTCAATGCTAAGTTCGGCAAATTCGAGCCGTTCCGGAAATCTACTGATTCTAATATGACATCCCAGGTACTTTGATAACTACATCGGATATTTTGAGTATTATTTGCTTCTTCGTTGTGAAGGTTTATCGGATCGGAAGAGTCGCTGTGGCAAAAAGTAGAAACCTGGAAAATTAAATGTTGACAAATAACATGTATCTGATGCAATCTTTTCGTTCCAAATAGTTGCTTCTCTCCAATAACTGATGTTTTATGTTTGAATAGAGCGAAATAGGTGAATATATATATATATGGATACGAGGCTCGCACGAATGATATATGGCTATGTAGGTCAGGTAGTGTTAAGCATGCTAAAACAATTGTTCTGGAAGATAATAAAGCAGTTAACCAAAAAGTTTTGAAAGAGGTAATAAATAGTACTAGAAAAGGTGCTCCCGAAGTATGCGAACCAAGATGGCGGACATCGGAACGTAACATGGGTAACAGGTGAGGGTTAGGCGATAATTTTTTTTTTCAATTTTCCTTATTTTAGTCCTATTATCAGTTCGAAGACTAGCCAAGAGCCTCCCGTAGTATTTATACCTAAAATTATGGCCTAACCCTAACCTAGTACACATATTACATTCCGATGTCCGCCATCTTAGTTCGCATACTTTGGGAGCCCCCTAGAAAATATGGTGAATTAACGGCGGCCAGGATTGGCACTTTAGTTTAGTCTTTAGAGAAATGCATGTGCGAGCTCAATATCGACGAACCCAGAACTAAAAAATCAATCATTTGAAGACGGAAATTAAATCAATGTAATGGTGATTGTCATTGTGTATAATAATGTTTGTTTGGAGCTCCGAATCCAGAAACGATGAAAAGTAGTTCAAAGTAAATAAGTTCATACTAGTTCGTAAATACTACATAAATTGAAATAACTGTATGTGTGACCCAATAGTCGAAAAGAAATCAACTTAACCAGCTGAATATTAAAAAGAAAACGTCGCCATGTACGTACGACTAAACAAGTGATTTTATCAAACAAATTCATCCCGAACCTTATCCAAAAATTGCTTGTACATGATGGATGTTTTCAAGCCCGTTGGCTGCAAGTCATCATCTTTGAAGAAACAAGTCGGATACGGTAAGTATGTTAGTGGATTAAAAATATTGCACACACCTCGATATGTCCCACTGATTGCTCTCGGACAACTTGAATAACAAACAAAAAATTAGTTAACCTTCATGTATATTATGCTTAATTGTATATGGATATGAAGTTGAATTCGGCAAAAATATAAAAATTATTTTTTTTAGAAATAAATTTGAATGATCGCGGAAGGCCGATCCGTGCAGAAGGGGCTATTACTCGAAATGTGATTCAGACAGTCGCTATCTCATAACAAAACAAAAAAAATCACGTGGTAACAGTGGCTGCGTTTTATTAAATTTAGGAAAAAGATGACGAGCTTTGGGAAGCAAGTTAATTTTGGGCAAAATACTGAAGCGGCCTATTGAAAGAAAAAATGTTTAAAAAAACTTTGTTTTCAATTTAAATGAAACAAGAAAATTTTAGGCTAAATATCGGATATCATAGGACTCGGGAGGAAATTTGAAAAACCGTAATTTTGAAATTGATTGTTCCATTAGTAGCAAAAAAAGCAAGAATTCAGCAAAACGACCCAGATCTTTACTTCATGCAGAGAAAAATCGATAAAAATTTTGACAATTTAGAATCTTAGGCCAGTCAGTCAGTAGTTTACTTTTCACCAAAATGAAAATGCACTCACAGTGAACACAAACTTAAAAAAGTTGAAAATGACATTTCATGGGGAAAGGTGACGCGAAAAACCAAAGTTGTTTATCGAGCAGTGACACCTGTGATAAGAGTCTAACTTTGAAAGTTTATTAGAAATAAGACTATATCAAATATTAAGTCCAAAAACCAAATTTGTTACAGAAAAGAGACTCCGGGCACCGTCAAGTACGGGAGGGGTAATCATGGGCAGCGAACAACATAGCAACGACCAATGTAGAGATCACCTTGGCACAGTGACAGCAGGCTGGGTACAGTCATACGGGAAAAGCCATTCGGAAACGGCGTTTAGGTACAAGTTTTTAAAGGTGCACGTTCTGGTGGTGTACCTAACAAGACAGTTATTAAGTAATACATTTAGAACTATGAGTAACGTCTGAATTGTTAACAGTTTCTTAATATGGAACCAGTTTCTAGTGCACTTCAATTCGGCACTGTGACATGGTTACCGGGACTGGAGTCATTAGAAAAATTATCAGAATCGGAATAGTACATTCCAATTCTAGAAAGACGAGAAACAGAGGAATAAACAGGTAAAACATCATTCTAGATTGTGGACTAAGAAGCCCTGAGAGTAACATTTAACCAAGCTAACGTTACACAATCAGATACTCGTGAAACAAATATAAATAGGCAATTCAAAATCGGAAGTGTTTGCGAATAAATAAAATACAACTCAGTGATTAAAAACATGACAAATATATTTACCGAGTTGCTTCGGCCCCTGTCAGTGTATCCAAGTAAAATGCTTGATCATCATTGACTGGATATTCGTCGAACACTCCCCATCTATAATGGCCCCATTCGTGAACAACAGTTTTTCCTTTTTAAGACAAGAATTTATTTATCTAATTCATTCATACTTTCATACATATTTCATACTATTCATGAATTATATCATTAAACAATATCTATATTTTTAATAAATACTCTGAGACAGTGGTTGTCAAACGCGCACAACAAGAGGGCGTAGACAGTTTTCTGAAGAGGCGTGAAGCTGATAAAAATTGAAATATAAAAATAAAATAAAATATATATTAAATATAGATTTGATCTTGCTCGGCCCAATAAACATACTCTCGCTTTATCTGTTATTTGTAGCTTATTGTTAGCTAGTTATTTTTGAGGTGGGCGCGAGACTTGACAAATTCTAAAATATGGGCGCGGCTTATAAAATTTGAGAACCACTACTCTCGAATGTAAGATTATTCAGATCAGTTTTACTTATCAATACCAAATTTACCTCTCGGACCGTAATTGTCTGCCACTGTGTCTAATGATACGTAATCTGGAGTAAGATGGATGTATATGCCGCCTAATCCACATCCTAGGTACGTCCGTGCATAAGGCGTATTCTTTCCGATTTCCGATTCCTCTATCCGAATATCAGCCTAAAAAAAACACTTCTTCAGTTTTGGCGTCTATATCTACCATCAAGAATTAAGATGTTCTAATAAATCGCTCATTTTATTTTACATTCCACTAAATTTGTTCTCATAGTTGAAATCGTAGCATCGTCTTTATGTTATTTACCAGCATCTTGAAACAAAATTATATATTCTATTAATATATATATCTTCGACTTTGCAGTGTGAATAGGAAAAATGATGACAACGGAAGTATACAAACCGAATCATATGATTCTTTTGATGCATTTTCGTAATTCCCAACTGTCCACGTTTTAGGAATCAGTATTGTGATTTCTTTGAAATATGCTCTCTTATGAGTGGCTTCAAACAAATCTGCAGAAGCATCTATCATCATATTCTAACATAATAAAAATAGAACGTTCATATCAGATTTATTTTTATTTGATTGCCATATGCTAGGGTACCATATCCGGAAAGACAAAATTTTAATATGCCACGCTGAGCAATTATACAAACAAAACACTTATATTATGGTATAAATTCGCGATAAATCCAAAGACACAAGCTGTCGTTGCTTTCTCGTGAGAATAGAATGAATACAGAATTGCATTTCACTAGGCTTGCACGTAATTTACGGATTTACGGAATTACGGAATTATTTCGAGTTACGGAAGCGAAGTTACGAATTACGTAAAGTCGTAATTATTGGTCGAGCGCTTTCGCGATTGAAACGAGCTCTCTTCAGAGCAGTCAATTCCGTCGATTGTAAAAAATTAAAGTTTAAGTAAAAGAAGTTAGAGTTCTGGTATTCGCAGCCGTTTTTCTCTCTCTTCTTAGGCAGATGGGGAAGGCATAACGCGTCATTTACTAACCTATTATCAACTTATCTAGGATGGCCAATGTACATATTAACCGTAAATAAGGAATAGAATTGTGTTGAGACCGATGAACGTCGGGTGAAACGACTAAAGAATGTAAGAGATCAACTTATAAAACATGGTCTATTTGTAAATGCGTGATAATTAATGCCGCGCTTATCAAACATCAATATAAAGACGGAAGAGAAATTGCGTAATGAACCAACGCAACTTAAGTCTTTTCGACATCGGTAAAGCGATTGAGACGGCAGAGAAACAACAATTCGACGGGATTTTTTATTATTATAAATTTTAGGTCGCGAAATGATTTAATTTAAAATGAAGCATAGAATTCGGAATATCGTCAATAAGTCGGCATCAATAATTATTATAAAATGCTAACTAAGTAGTAAAGTCGGATATTGGTGAAATAACAAGTCTTCGTCGCGAGGCATGCGAAAGTATAATCAAACGAGAGAATACGCTTGTAGTTGATTAATAAATTAGCAACCCGAATTTTTTTTTTAATACGAAAGTCGTATTAATACGTTAATACGATTTCAAAAAAGTGAACTATCGTTTCCTAAATTTATTACCAGTGTTGGTAATGATAAAATTGATCGCATAAAATTTGGTGATAAAGTGGATAAAAAAAAATCAAAGCTAACACAAAAGATAAAAATCAGAGTAAAATTATTTTGAATTCACTCCTTGACATTTGTCTTTAACATCTGTCGCCGGCGTGTAGTACTGCCGGGAATATGAAAAACAAACTTCGATGTCCCATCCGGAATAGAAGTGGATTAAATTGGTTGTTATGATAGGTTTAAATGTGTGAAAAAAATATCGCAATCACGGGGTCATTACGTAATCGATTTGGCCGTAATTACGGAATTGATTTTTGTCAATTACGTGCAAGCCTACATTTCACTAAATCAAATGCAGGTTGTTTCTGTGAACGATAACAATTATGAAAAAGCACAAAGTAACGGTGTAAAGCACAGGTATTGGTAGTTCAACCAAAATACAGAGTACAAATATCTGACAATTAAAATCATATGTGACATCACAATTATCTGAATCTAACGCAATCCGTGTTGCACAACAAGGCCTTCATGTGACATATCTCTGAAAATATCGATTTCTGGATGCGTAATATCTGAAAACTCAAGGATTTGTGGCAGGGATAACACTGTATTCAAAAATCGCTGACATTCAAGCACTTTTTAACATTTCTCCCTAACACAAATTTTACCACTAAAATCGCGGACATGTCCGGAAAAAAAGTGTCGTATGGCAACCCGCCAATTGATTTGCGTTACAACAATTCGTATAATGCGGTCTTTATCATAGGCGGTTGGACTACATAGTAATATTTCATTTCCACACACGCTGACCCTAAATCTTACCTTGACATCGTCAATCAAATTTTGATCTTCTGTCACATTTGGATGTATCGCAATCACTACTCCACGATAACCATTGTCGACAAGTACTGTTTGCGAAGAAAAGCAATTGACAATCCGGAATAAACATACTATTACAGTTAAATGATAAGAAATCATCGTTGAAACAAGATTTACCCACGCTTGCTGAATGCAACATATACACTAAGTGATATGTATAATTAGGCTATATCTAATTGGTTGTAATTGAAACGTAGTTACTTTTCCCGTCTATCCAACCTTTGTGTAATAACAATAACTTTTTTGACATATATTGGGTCTGCTTTCATCAAATGGGGGAATTTTTAAACTAGTTTCGTTTCTTTGTCTGATCGTGTATTATGATTGCAGTCTCGCCAACGAGTTTCTTTGTGTTTTAGCAAGTCCTGGCTGAAAAGCAATTTGAGAGCTGAAAGTCAGAAGGTTTTGTTTGATGCTATTCAATAGACTCCGTTGGATGTATTTGGACATAAACATTGGTGGCCGACTATTCAGTTGTGAAATTCTATTGAAATTGAAATTCTATTTAAAAATTCTATGAAATTCTATTCTTTACAATGAGTGGTGCAATGTTGGCATGATGGGTTATATATATACATATAACAAAGTACTTTCAATATCTTTCTAAAGACTGTTTTTGACAGGTCCCGAATGTTTTGATCTCCTTTATAATTTATTGGGCACGAAAGGTACATAGGCTATGTTGTTGTTAAAAAAACTTCCTTGTCAACAAACGGACCAATCGACTTCCCATTTTTGTTCTTTGTGAATGGTTGGAGCCACAAGAACGATATTACTTTTATTTTCTATTATTTTCCGAGTCGCATGGGACCTTTAGATTTAATTATTTCGGCGGTCATTGCGCCACCGCGTAGCATTGCCTTAACCATTTCCCCCTATTTTCGAAAAAGCGGTGCTCACTGCTCTGCGGCCTTGCTCGTACTGTTAACGGCGTGGTAGTGAAACTTTATTTCAATTTTTATTTGAACATTCTGGATGACCAGACAAGAAATTTTAGGATCAACGGATCGAATAAATAGAACAGATACTATGAAAAAAAGAAAGAACAGAGAAAAACGGATAAAAACTACGAACGGTATGTTTGTTTACCTTTGCAGACTAGGCTAAGCGAAATGAGTGGGAGGATGGCTGTCGAAAGAGATGAGGCGACAAATGGCTGATAGCTGACAGAATGAGAATATAAGAGAACGTAATGTACTAAAATGAATACACTAAATTCGAAACACACAGTAAATTCAAAACTGAAATTTCTATTTTTTTTACTTTTGTGTTTTAATTTTTGTTTCGCTTTCAGATTACAGAAAGCATACAATTTTTTTCTTCATATGAACAAGTGGGCATTGAAGATATCTTTTTAATACCGATAAAATATTTTGAATCGTAACATGAGCCTAATAAACATTTGGAAAAATGTATTTGAAAATAAGGGTATTTTTTCAGATCGTACATATGTAATATTGTTAAAAAAGGTATGAGCTTTCAAAGTCATCAATTACTGGAATGACTTTGTCTACCACTAATGCGTCGCAGTGAGACTTCGTAATGAAGAGTACACAGATATCTCAGAATTTGATGTATCGTTCCGAATATCACTGATTCCTGAAGTCGTTAACTTGGAGTAGATTGATCAGTATGCAACTTGACTGATCACCCGCACACTTTAACGAGCTTCATCAACCTTCTTTCACGACCTAAACCAAAACATTCTATAAAAGAGAAGCTCATAACGGAGCTGTCGGCTGTGATACAAACAAAAAGTTTCATCCTCGGTTGTTATCTATTATTATTTCTATGTGACGAAGTGTGATAATTGTCTTAGGTGATTCCTCGGGACGTGAAGAGGCGAGTGGTTACCATTTGGCACGTTTGTCTTGCATCATTAGAGTCGGGTTGGGATTAAGTATTGATCACGCCTGTTTCCTTTGTTGTTCATATATGTTAAATCGCTTTGAGGTGATTTGTGTCATTTCATAATACAACTGTAGACAGATATTGTGAACTTCTGATCTTACCACGGCGAAGCGTTGTAAAGACAAAGAAGAAATAATGGCGCTAGGATGGATAATTCGTTGTAATCTATTGATATAAATAATAAAACGAGAAAGGGATTATGAGCGAAGTTGCAGGCTAATATTTGTAATTATTCGTTTGAATATTTTTTGTCAGTTCGTGACGTCATTATATTCAATTTCACTGGGCCGCGAATTACACAAGAGGGAAAGCACTGGCATCGAACAATGTTTTAAATTAGAGGTGTACAACCTGCGGCCCGCGGAAATACGCCAATTTTAAATAGAGTGCGGTCGGTGAAACGGGTTTTTAATTTAGTTTAATCTGGTACGTGCGAGTAATTTCAATCCCTTAACGCTGCAAAGCCTATGCCTTAGTCAAATTCAATATCTATACCTGTTACTTTAAAGTGCCCCAACAATTAGCTTGTACAAAACGGGTAGCGCATAGGGATGGGCCGGGATTCGAATCCGGACTCGTCGAATCCAGGCATTTTTTGGACTCGGATTCGATTTCGAGTCCACATCATTTTTACCGAGTCCATAATCAATTCTGTTTTTACTAATTTACGGCTATGTTTGTACTTTTGCCTCTATAAATCCCACTACATACCTTAACTAGTTAAAATTCAAGGTTAGATCTGTAACAATATCCATCGTGTGCATTATAAACACTCCTAATAAAACGACGACAGATATCCAGATAATATTGAACTAATATTAAACTATTGATCGCTCATAACAATGATGTTGCGCCAGTCGCCTTCAAACTATCTATCCTTTTTGGTATACATGTGGTACACAATAAAATATGTGTTATTGCAATATTTTTGATTCACGTAAAAATGAAACATGCTCTGGATTAACCCAATGTGGAATCTCATCAATACCTCTTTTAAATGTATAACTGAAACTGAATATGAAGAAAAAAAATATTTGAAGAAACAGAAGGATAATAATGGGGAAACTGCTCCTTTCTGAAAAAGCCAAGTAAGACATTACTAACGGCGATTGTTCACCCGAAAGGCAAGAAACCTGGTCATGCTAATATATAAGGGTGCCCCAAAAGTAGGTATATATATATATATACAGTTATTAAAAGTAGGGTTTAGGTCCAAAAGTAGGTTTGTAGTTTTCATTTAGGCACTTTTAAAGTTCAAGAATGCTAGCTATATCGTAGACAGAAACTGTTTAATCTCTTAAGTGCTCAAAATGTCCAACTCCAACATTCTTCACATCTGTCCAAAACACTCTGACACACAGTACGGCACAAATTTCTATCTTCATCAATTTCTCTGAATGCGTCATGAATGTAATCTTTTAATTCATTTATTGTTTTGGGATACTTCTCATACACCTTATTCTTTACAACACCCCCAAAAAAAGAAATCCATTGTGTTCATTCTTTGCTCTTCATTCAAATTATTCGCCATTAACCCTCAAATAAAATAAAGATTTACAAAATGTATTTACCTTCTAAGCAGCTAGAAAACTAATGTAAAATTCACATTATCTAAAAATTTATTATCTAAAAAAATAAGCAATTTTTGTGGTACTTAACAAGTAACATAAAGTGAACTGCAAGTAGCTTCAAAGCATATAAAATATTCTAATAACTGTATACCTACTTTTGGGCCACCCTGTATATATATTTCTGTAAACTATTACCGAATGATGTGTTTGAGATTCGATATAAAATTGGCTGTACCTATGGTTGGCGTGAACATTTGGCTATTTTGTTCTTCATTTAGAAAACATGCTTCAACTTGTTGTCGTGGTTGACTGTAACAACGAATGGCAGGGTTTATCGGTGATTAGCACTGTTCAACCGATTTTTCCCGCAATTTTTCATTAATAAAAACATCACATAATATAGACACAATATCACAAAATACATTTATATAAACACAATAACGAGCACATAATAGTTTTCCACTTCTTCTTATGAATTGGCAGTTTACCATTTTTAGTTGCAATAATCTTTTCACAGTTTATAGTATTTTTTATCATATACAAAAATTGGAAAAAATGAGGCCTTTCATTACGCAGTTTACATTTGTATATAAAATATCTGGCACACAATAAAACACAATTTATACCCTGGTTTTGCCCTACCCCCAATACCATTTCTCTATGTGTCAAATTATGGTTTAATCCATACTCAACGGTTAGCCAAGCGATAACTATTTCCCAAAATTGCTGCACAAAATCAGAGATAAAATAAATGTAACACAGTTTCAACTTGCATATTACAAAATGTACATTTTGGACTTTGTGTTTTATTTATTTTATATGGCAGGTCATTAGTGGCCACTGCTCGCAAAGCAAATTTGACATGGAAAGAACGAAGTCTGGATTCAATAGAGCAATAAAAAACTTTTTCATACAATGTCAACCAATTATCTAAGTTCCTGCGCAATTCTTTTGACCATTTTTCTATTTTTTCAGTTGGCGGCAAAATTTTAACATTACAAAGCTTATCATATATATATGTATCGAGCGGTTTTCTTAATGCTTTTGATATCTTCGATCAGACTAAGATGTGGATTGGCTTGCGAGATTTTTGATAATTTAGTTTCCAGTCCTGGGGTATACATGATATAATTTTTAAATACGCTATAGCATGTCATCATAAAAACTAGAAAAACAATAATGATGAAAAATAAACGGAAATATTGCAATTTGCTGTTTAGAATCACAAATATCTTCAACGAAGCAAATATTTTTACTATTCCAATTATCCATATATAAAAGTTTCCCTTGACAAGATATATTTCTATTGAACCACAGAGGTTCATGTAAATGACTTGCATTCCTAATGACCTTGAATTTGAAAATGAACCAATAGTACAGAGTATCTCCCGAACATGTGGAATAAATATTCCTGATATACACTCTATGCGGATATACATTTCCATAAAATAAAGCCATTCCTCCATTCAAATTTAAGAAAACCTGCTCTATGGACTTCCATGAGACATCAATATCGTCATTTAATAAAAATTTGACCCATCTTAATTTTCGACCAATGAAAAATGATTAAACATCGAGCATATTGACCCCCCCCCCCCCCCCCCCCTTCCTTTACAGATGCAATTAATGTATTACGTTTGATCCTCTCCCATTTTGAACCCCATAAAAATTCATGGCATATCTTATTTACTTCCATTTTAAAACTATTGGGCAGTCTTACTGGTAAGATGGATACTACATAAACCAATAAGCGCACCATCAAAGATTTAATAACAGTGATTTTTCCGAGGAAATCGAGATTTCTTTTGGATCATATTTGTGCAACCACTTTCATTTTTTGAAGTTTTGGCAAAAGGTTCACAGTTGAAATATCATCATCATTTCCACCCACATTAATGCCCAAACAGCTAGGGTTCCACTGAAGTTCTCGGTCTTGCGTAGGAAAAATTTGGCAATGATTGTTTCCTCCCAGGTATAACGCTTGACATTTGTTCATGTTTATTTTACAACCAGATATAAAAAATATCGGTTTCTGAAAATACTGCTTTGATACTTTTTTCTGAGCCATCAGAATACACTGTTGCATCATCTGCAAGAAAAGAAATTTGAATTTCTGTGTTTCCGAGACATATATATACCTTGTATTTCATGATTTTGTCTAATTCTACATGCAAATATTTCAATTATTAATAAAAACATAAATGGTGAGAGACTACAGCCTCGCTTCAGACCATTTTTAACTTGAAACATTCTTGAACTATAATTCATAATAATAACAGTACTTTGACTGGAATAATACAAAGTTTTGACCCACGCTTGACCTTTGACCACGCTTTGACCCACAACCACGCTTATTCCAAACAAAAATCAGGAACAGATGAACCATCAACATCTTATACTGCTTAAATAATGTACTTTTTCATGTTGTACGAAATGACATTAAATTGGCATTAAATTTTTCAAATCATGGTTTTATAATAATTTACCTTAACGGACTGGTGATACATTCACTTGAATTGCCATAGTTATATAGTGCGTTCACGTCACATCGGAATGAATGCCTATGACACAAGTTATGGCTGCCTTCTTCTAGATACGCCACCGAATAACTAGCTTATGCGTACGAGTATTTCAGATTTGCAGCAATGATGATGCGATAAGATAGAAATTTCATATATCACAAAGTCAATTTTTAGTGAGCAAAATTGAATTCGATCGAGCAATAGATATATATATAATTGTGAAAATTTATGCGAAAACCGTGGGGAACTAATTTGTGAGACACATTGTTATTACAAATTCTTTGCAGAACGCATAATCAACAATCAAGAAATCGTTAATGTGAATAATATCAATCTTTTTTACGGAACATCGATTGGTGACAGATATTATGCGATGTCTTTATTTAATTCAAGTCGTTCATTTAATTCATCTAATTAAGAATGATCTTTTGGCTACGATTTTACCATCTTTGCGATTCTGAAATCTATGTTGCACTTTCAAAATAGAGAGTCAGTTGAGAGGAGATAAATTATAATACAGTATGTCAAAGTGGTTTTGAAACAGTAATTTTCAATATTTGGATACTAAATCGTCTGAATGGGACTTTTACTAGTTTCTGAGAAGATTGTTTAGATTTCAACATCTTCAAATCCGAAGAAAAAAAATTCCATAGTTTGGGTCCATAACCTAAAAGGCAAAATTGGGTATGCTTGATAACAGATTCAAAGGTATGAACGAATCAGAATTACTTTTTCGATTGGAAATATTTGTGACGTGTATGCCGTCAAAGCAGTTTGGTAATAATATACAAATACAGTACTCTGCAATTTCGAAATGAGTGTTTTGTTTCCATGAAGCCAATTTGAACAACAGTGTCGAAGGCCTCCAAGTCAAAACGACATCAAGACGAACGACATTTTGCTCTTTCAATAAATCCTTATTCAGCCGCGTTAAAACAAGGTTTCGAGGATGAAATGGGCAAAACTCTGAAAAAATCGTCAATGTTGTCCACATATTAAATTTGAAGGAGAAATCAATATTGAATGAGCAGAGAGTAAGGACAAAATTTGGCTCTTACTTGTGGTGAAAGAATATTGTCAGGGTCAGCCATGCTAGGGTTTGAATTCTCAGAAACAGTGGTCACCGGTGGAATCTGTGCTATATGGTCATAGCGACTAAAAATTTTAGATTCATCGGTGTCGTTGTAAACTGATAAGTCCGTAAGCGGCAGGTGGTTTGATAGTCCTTATAAAAATATTCGATTTTACAAATTGGTTCTCAAACATTTTTAGTCCCAGAGCCAAATTTCAAATCTCAAAGTTGCGAAGAGCCGCACACATACATCGCACGTTTAAATAGCAACAAAGCTTAAGCACATATTTTGAATGCCAAGCCACCGTAACAACAACACACGTAACAATAGACCTTATCCATTGAAAACCCATCCTACGCGCAAAAAAAAAAGTGAAGTAAAATTTTTTTTTTAACATTAGCTCTTATGGGGGAATGTGATCACCAGAGCAGAAATTTGCATTTTATGTAATTTTCTAGATATCTTTCATTGTATACGTGAGCAGTTTTGAGGATAGAGTATTTTTTACATCTTTTTTGATATTTTTATCATGATAAACATGGTCAAGATTTTTAATATTCGTTCATTGAAATTTTAATGAGCGCGGTGTTTCCGATGACGTCATTCTCACTAGACCATAAGATTCTGCCAACGCGCCGTACTCTGTGGGATATGCGCTCCAACTGCTTGTGATAACAGGATACTGAAATACCAGTACCGGGACCACAACTGGCGTTTAACGAAAGACCTATTTTGGTTTTAATTAGATGTTATATATTTCATGAATTCCATGTAACTATGTACATTTCTGGTACACCTTTCAAAATCTAATGGCCTAACTCAGTTCATATGTTGACACCATGTACCTATCCCAAAATTGGTGATGTTCAGGGCTGGATTAGGACCATGAGAGGCCCCTTCATATTTTTGAGCTCAGAAATTCTCTCTAAACAACACCACATTTAATTGCTTAAAATTTAAAAATATGAAAGCATTAAACTTTCAATTCTCCCCATTCATGGGTGTGAATTTTTAATTAAAAGAATAAAAATTTACTTGAGGCAGTTTTGCTTTCAATTTCTTTGATCAAACAACCGCTACAGCCATACTTTAACCGTAAATATATACTACTACGCTTTAACATAGAAACTTCCAGCAGAATGCGCATAATAATAATTTCCTTTATTTCGATGCAAACGACGCAATAATGGCTGTTTACAATGTGGTTGAAACCAGTTGTGTACAGAATTTTCTACTCTGAAAAGCTTGCCCATACTTTTTGTAGGGTTTAAACTTGTCAAGTTTTCAAAAGAATTACAAATTTCGAAACCGAATTTCGAGGCTCTAGGTTTCAGCCTGCCTAGCCTATTGGTAAATCCAGCCCTGGTGATGGTCCCTACCCTACAGCAAATTTCTGGCCCTAATCACTCAGCAGATTGAAATAAATAGTTTTCAGCATTTATTAGCAAATATATACATTTTAATTAAATATATAGTTCAACTTAAAGCCTGTATAACGATATTATAAATATATGTCCCATTATTACTGCATTGTGAGAAGGCTTTCCACACTATCAAGTCTATAAGGTTTTAGCGTCTTCCAATGTCTCAGATGGAAACTTCAGTCTTCATTTCGCATATTCTTTTCATTAATGCCATTAGCATTTGAAGCTTGACTTATTCCAATGTATCTTTTCCATTGTTGTTTAATGTAATATCCTAAACGTGACTTCGAATTTTTTTCTCACTTCAATCATCACATGTTTGAATACCCGAGCTGACTTCTACTGATTTGTTATTTAAGTTACAATTTTTTTTCATAAATTTACTGTCGTACTTGCTAAGTATCCACTGAGTGAAAATCTACAGAAAAAAGCAGTGGTTTAATAATGGACTACATTTTTAACCGAATCCAAAAATATTCCGTATAAACTATAACTTATTCAACCCTTCCTTCAAGGAATTTTTGTTAAATTGTTCAAACATCCTAATTAACTGTTAATCTTGATAGCGAACATGGGGGCAGGGGGGGGGGGGGGAGCTGACTGTGATGGTCGTATCTTTCCCCAGTCTATACCGAATAACTGTGTGTTTGTATATAATTTTCAATGCTTGTATTCTATTTGACAAAATAAATCTCCACCTCGTATTCAGTCATGTTTTTTTTAACCTTGTTAGGAGACCGGTATTGTACACCATTATAGGTTGGAGATATTCATCTTTTTTGTATAACGGTGCCGTACAACTTATCCTGCCTATTGGCAGGATGGCCAACATTTTTGTTCGTAGGCCTATTTCAGTTTTTAGACTAAATAATTTAGTTTTCACCTCTTGCAGCCTTGGTACGGTACCGGTAGTTTAAATAACACGTCAGCATGCCTTCAGTAAATGATTGCTAGCTGTACAGGTATAAATGCGTAAAACCAGTAAACAAACGTGATAGAAATGGTATGGGTTATAGATTGTCAATGTTAAACGCTTCCAGTACCGGACCCAAAGCGACATTAGCGCCGCATTTGCAGCGCATATCCCACAGAGCACGGCGCGTTGGCAGAATCTCATGGTCTAGTAAGAATGACGTCATCGGAAACACTGCGCTCATTAAAATTTTAATGAACGATTATCAAAAATCTTGACCATGTTTATCATGATGAAAATATCAAAAAAGATGTGAAAAATATTCTATCCTCAAAACTGCTCACGTATACAATGAAAGATATCTAGAAAATTACAAAAAATGCAAATTTCTGCTCTGGTGATCACAATCCCCGTAAGAACTAATGTTAAATTTTTTTTTTACATCACTTTTCATTTTGCGCGTAGGATGGGTTTTTAATGAATAAGGTCTATTAGGGATGGGCAAAATATTCGAATAACGAATCTAATAATAAAATATTCGAATGAAATTTTACTATTCGATTATCCGGTACCACGTGACCTGCGCCGCTTTGCTTCGACACCAAACTCGCGCCTCTACAACTCAATCGTAAATTGTGCGAGATTTTTCCACGACGCTAGCTACTAGAAAAAAGCGACAAATTTGGAAAGTCGTTGTCCTTGCGTTATGGTGTTATATGCTTTTCTTTGTACTTAACGTATCGTTTCAATTCTATATTTTGCAAAAAACGTACCGACCGTTCCGTAAATTTAATTAAAAATTTAAACCAGATTAGGTATCAGTGGCGGCGCGTGGTCATTTTGACAACCGGGGCAAGCTACTGCGGGACCAAGTCACCCCCATGTACGGGGACAGGATGAGCGCTGTAAGTTCTCCCATCATTTTATGAGTATAAAAACCATTCCATCGGTAACAACCAATCGTCAAAAGCGACAATTTTTAACGATAAGAAAGTGTCTTTAAAACCGGTCCAAGTCAAGGGATTAATAAATATAGACATAGTTTATTTTGAAACCTCTTTCAAAAGGAAAGGCAATATTTACTCAGATAAATACAATGACATATTAACAGAAACTTCGGGAAAGCAGACAAAACCTAAAATAAGGTTTAAAACGTTACTATGAAGAAAGGAAAGGTAATGCAAAGATAAGGACATGCGTCGCTCACTCATAGATATATATGCTGCTAGACTTCTACTGCTTGAACATATATGCAACACGCCGCGGTTTCTTGGAAGCAAAATGCTCAATAACGCGCTGATTAAAGTCATGCATCCCAGAAATAACGTCTCTGTGAATGGATAAAACAGCCAAGGAATTTAATCTATCTTGCTTCATTGTGTTTCTGAGATACGTTTTAATACGCTTCAGCGTGCTGAATGTTCGCTCTGCGTCGGCGGAAGAAATAGGCGTCGTCAAAATGATGTCCAGAAATTTTGCAGACGCCGCAAAGGTAGTTACTAGAGTGTTATCTATGAGGAACCCATAGAGCGCGCAAGTAGATGTGATGTTCAAAAAAGTTTGATTGGTGTATATACATCGCAATTCATTTTCCAATTTACCCACGTTTATCATGGGGTAAAATTTGGAGACAGTAGCCAACAAATGGATGGGAAATTGACGGGCAAATTTTGAAAAATTTTTGGGGTTCATCAAAGAGAACGCGACAAGGTATTCAGTGCGCAGACGATCGCCTATTTGATTCACCAGAATGTCACAGCATTCCTTTGCAGACAAAATCAAACGCTGCGTTGTTTGCCCGCGGCGTAAAGAAGCACCCCACGTGTCGTCGTATTTTATTGTTTCCCGGATACGAGATACAGCATCGCAGAAGTCTGAAATACACGACTGCACAGACGCTCTATCCATTAGCCTTGACTGCAATGCGCCGTATAATACATCCACGTGATAGAATATTGTGGAGAAAAAATGAAAACTCACCATCTTCTAGCAGACGCTTCAGACCTGCCGCCTCCCTCACAGAGCGTTCGTCCCAAACCGGAGAGCTCTGAATGCCATTGAAACACTCAATGAGCTCAGACCTAATTTCGGACACGCCCTGCACCACGCGTGATTGGAAGTTCCAACGTGTTGGTGCACAAGCTGGGAGACGGCGGCTACATATCTGGCGAAGGAGGTCAGAGCGCTTCGGCGAAACGAAAAAAAATGAAGAAAACCCCGAAACATTTGCAAAAAATATACGGACGAGAGAGGTATCAAGACACATATTTTTAATAACGAGGTTAAATTGGTGTGCATAACAATGTAAAAAATGCGCATGAGGAAAATCTTCTTTTATATAAACTTGAACACCATGTTTCGACCCACTCATGACTGCCGCGCCGTCATAAGTTTGAGCTATCAATTTTGACTTCGCGTTGCATGGCTGTAACACTTCTTTCAGTACAGCCGATATCCCGCAAGCCGTGCGATCAACGATTGGTACAAAGCTGTGAAATCTCTCGGTAGGTTTACCATCTTTCACAAACCGAAAAATCACAGTCAGTTGGGAAACGCACGTGATGTCAGTTGTCTCGTCAGACTGAATCGAAAGGAACTGGCAATTCTCAATTTCCAGAGCCAAATGTTGTAAATAAATTTTATACATTGAGTCGAGCAAATCATTTTGGATATCCTTAGATGTCCCTTTCGAAACAGTTGCGGCATCAAGATGATCTCTCAATACTGTATCTAGTAATGCGGTGTATTCCACCATATCCAAAAATACCCCTCTATCAGAAGAGCCAGCCCGTTCATCGTGCCCACGGACGGACAGCTCGTGACAACCAATGAAATTCAAAACATCTATCAATCGACCGAGAACATGGCGGTTTTTCTCGACGTTTTGGTTGTGCCGACGAATAGAAACCGCGCGTCCTTCATCCAACTGTGCTGCAATATTACCATTTCCGAATGTTCGGTATTTTACTGCATTGTCCAGATGCTCCATAGAAGATTGATGATCCCTGGCACGCTCGGAAAGATGTTTAAGATCTCTAAAACCAAATTTACACCAACGTGAGTCACGGGCGGTAGCAAAAAGTAGGCAATAAAAACAAAAAAGTGCATTTTTGTCCTCGCTGTAACACAACCCTTCGTGTTTTTTATACCAAGTTTCTGCGCAGAATGTACGCCGACGCTTTCCTCCGTCATGGGATTGTTCCAGTGAACAATTTTTTGGTTGATAAGGCCCAAGACGTTGTACCTCTAATTTTTGTTCCAGCGGCAGCTGCGAAAACGGAGTGCGAAGTAGTGCATCAACCTTATTCATTATGAGGTCTAAGGCTAAGAAATGCGAAGCCGGAAAGAAGTGAGGAGCTCAAAAGGAATGTGGAAAATCGAAAGCAAATGGCCTAAAGGTCTCTAACTGATTCAAATAGCAAAACAAGCGACAAAAACGAAGGCGAGGAAACTATCAACTCTTCAAGCAATCTACGAACGAGAAGGAATGCGTGAATATGTCAACACGTTGTTGTAAGAAACGTCGGCATTGTGTCGTCATAATTTCGGGGCTAGCCCCGATGATTTAGTAAAAGAAACAGAAAACAAACGAGACAACCGCGGCGAGTGGAAGATAAAAGAGAGAATACGATATACAATGAGCAACCGGGGCAAAATCAGCGTCGCCCCGTCGACGTTCGGCGAAGGCTTTGCGAGCGAAAAATGAACCATGGCGGGAGAATATGGCTAGTGTAGACAGTCTGTGCAACCGATATTGAAGTATATTTCGAATATTTTTCATTATACCGAAAAAACAACCGGGGCATTGCCCCGGTTGGCCCTATTGACGCGCCGCCACTGTTAAGTATATATATATAAAATAAATTTCCCAGATTTTAAACTCCATGTCATTATCCCTTTCTTGCATGGCCCAAATTTTCGCCGGTTCATTGCGAAAAAGGCTTTAGATTTTAGGTCGTCAGAAAACTCGAGGTGTATAAATAGCATGGGTTTTTCCAAAAGCTGGTATGAGTTACTTGTACGAAAAATACTCATTAAAGTGTAACCAGATAAGAAATGTCATGTCTTACTCCTTTTAAAGCCTCTTCTATTAGCTCATACGTGATCCCTTCCATCATTGGCCAAGTAAATTTTCGAATATGTAAACATTTTACTCAACCATGCATGGCCGTTGAGCCAAGAGTAGAACGTAAAATCAATCGTGAATTTCGTTGTAACAACGCACACTGACTCATTTAATAATTGTTGCGCTTATTATCATCGAAAATGATTACAATTGTTAATTTATGAAGCATTTGGGAAGAAATAATTAAGGCATGACATAATTAAATCATTAAGTGGAGTGCTGAATTTTCCAAATTCCGCAAATAAAATTGAGCATTACTCAGTAAGTATTTTAGCTATAATAACCGTCGGGGTGTTGCTTTGTTGAAAAAAAGCGTTAAAACTTGAAGGAATTAGTTATAATTAGCGTCTGACCCTCTATTAGGCACAAAGGCCTAGAAATGCCTCTATTATCAATTTATTTAATTGCTATTTTAAATCAACAGTCAGGATTCACGCAATCGCCAGATCTAATACTATAATAACACGAACACCCATAGAAAAGCATGTGAAACTCAAGTAGGCTACCGTTTTTATAAATATCTGCGTCTAGGACCTAGGCCTAGGGCAGGGGTCACCAAACTTTTTTGACCGCGGGCCGGATATGACTCAAACTGTGTTGAAACGGGCCGGATGAATATTTTTGTCAATGCAATACAATAAATTCACTAAAGTTAGATCGAGAACATTCTAGGAAAACAAATATACAAGATTTCTTTATCTAGACAACTAACCTTAGTTTAGCTGTTGCAGTCATGAATTAGGAATGTTACAAAACCCGCTTTTTCGCTCAAAAAAATGTACGGATCCCGTCTGCTAAGTACCGTTACGCCGTGTCGGAATACCGCTCATAAAAACGACTACGAACTGACTGCCTGCTGTAGCATGGAATTCCATGAAATTTTGACATAATTTAGATAAAATAAACAACTATTATCTGGTATTTGAATTTTTTTATTACCGCATAAATTTCCCAACATTCGGAGCTTTTAAAAATTACGCTCTATTTATACGTAGTACAGATTAATGATATGGTCTATAGTCACTAATAAAATTTATGTGGACGTGTGTATTTCTTGTCTAACCTAATACTTACCAATTTTTATGAAATTTGTACAATCAAAACATCGTTGACTATTACTGACAATGAACCACTGTCAAACTAACGTGCACAACTCCAGCGTTTATAAAATCGACGATAAAATCCTGAAGTAGTCTTAATATTCCATAGATGTGACGCAGATCGAAAGAATGGAGAGTGATATGTGTTCTTTTTTCATATTTATTACAGTTCTTATGAAAAAGTAATACATTCCTTTGGAAAGAATTTGCCTGTCTGGTGGTACTAAAATTCCGATATCTCCGTTATTTCTTGATCGTTTTTTATAAACTCGGTATTGTTTTCTTATTTTCACTCAGATCCACTGGCGCAGTTTTCATTTAAATCGGATAAACGTCAATTATTTTGTAACATCACGACATGAATATCCGCTTTAAAGCAGTACAAAAGTTAGTGTGACTTGTGGAATTGGAGCAGTACGTGAGGGCTTACAGTTCTGTTAGCGCAACATGCACATTCGACGTTCATTTTGGCACAAGAAACGTAAACAGTTTCGTCGAAAGCACGCGCCACGAGTGCATCTTTCGCAGAAAACGTTGCGTACCGGTAGAGAATTGTAGCCTATTTTGTCACAGCTATTTCTAGACTAATTTTTCATTACTACCATTAAAACTACAACTCCTAAGCAGGCAAATGATGATGGACGTATTTGATTTAAATTTCCCAAACACAACCAAAAACTAACGAATAGCATTCAAATTCGCAAAAACGAAGTATCGTTTACAACCACGACTGAAAATCTGCCAGGGTGACAAAACAAAAGTATCTAAGCGGACGAGGGGCCTATGTCACTTTTTTGCATCTTGCTGATTGGCCAATGTTACAAAATAAACAAGGAAGACGATGCTCGGGGAAAATTTCCCTTGAAAAAAAAAATCGTCAATTTTGCGTGTTATTGCGGGCCGGATAAAATGACGCCGCGGGCCGGATCCGGCCCGCGGCCGTAGTTTGGTGACCCCTGGCCTAGGGCATACTAGAAATATAAAACTTTGATATCCAACGACCCCTTATATTTGCAAAAAAAACAGAAAGAGCGGGAATATAGATTACTAACTTTGGGATATCGCCGCCGAAACGATCGAGATGACAAAGACAATCAAGAGATTATGATGAAATTACCCATTAACCAGTAAACTAACGCTTCATTGCGGACTTAATTTCCAAAGGAAGTATCGACCTCCAACGTTCTGGATTCCTGTTGTGTAGTAAAAATATTCATTATTTGGTATTAGTTAAAATTATTCGCATGCCGCATGCGGCTCTCAAAGCCTAGTTTAAAAATCACTGATGTAAACCATTTTATAACGCTGCAAAACACTTTTATGATGGAGAGAATTTTACTGGGGTCAAGGGTCGTGGAAACAGCCCACCTGAATACCAAATTGCTCTAGTCGTAAAGGTTTCTAGGGTTTAATGTGAAGTTCTTTTAGTCCGTCCGTGCGTTTATCGTATGGGCGTTAACTGGTGTACGGTACCGGTACCCGGTACTCGTAACTCGTACCGGTATAGGGGTCTCTTTTTATATGGAGTGGTTAGGATTATCAGGTGGGGGTTAGAATTAACATATGCAAAAATTGTTATGCTACGCCCACTACAAGTAGGCTGCTTTAGGTACGAAACTACGGTACGGTACACTAGACCCGGTACGGTACCGGTACCGGTACGCAGGTACGGTAAGTTGAGCGACTGACGGCTAACTCGCCATGGACCACTCGCCATGCGACGGCGGTTAACGGGTACCGGTATGCCTGGAGATGGAAAGGTGGCTGTTTCACTTACAACTTCAATAGCGAGGATAAATATATTGGGTCTCATGTACTTTCTTACCTGAATAACTTCTAGTGGGCGTGGCGTAACAATTTTTGGATATATGATTCCTGACCCCTACCTGATGACGTCATTCAAAAATTACATCACTGCGACGTCACAATAACGAAATACAGCTTGCCAAAGTATAGCGACGGTCACCCGTAATGGCGCCGACGAGTATGTCAACAAACTCAATACGTCAGCGACCTCTCTCTTATCGGGGTCGTTGTACAGAGCTCAAAATAAACAAGAATCACAAGCGACTAAATTGTCGCCAAGAAACGTTCACGATATCCCATTCCTGCATTCTGACCAATTTCTGTCCAGCGATAGCTCATGTATCGTGCTACAATCTAAAATAGAGCGGTATACGATACAACTCCAACCAAGGCTTTAGACAAGCAGAAAATACATGTTATTTTACGCAATGGTTGAAGTTGGGTACCACACACATAAAGACTTATTATTTTATGTCCAGCAATAGCTCATGTATTGTGCTACGATCTATTAATAGGGTGATATACGATAACGCTCTGAGCTAGGCTTTAGACAAACAGAAAGAACATTTAATTCACGCAATGATTGAGGTTAGGTGCCGCAGACATAAAGACTTGTTATTTAATATCCAGAGACTGATCATGTATTGGGCCACATTTTATTAATAGGACGTGGAACGCTTTCACTCTATGCAAGGCTTTAGACAAGCAGAAACCGACATATTACAGTATTAATTTGCCTTAGCGCAATGGATGTAGTTTCTTACCTCGATAACTTATACTTATCTAAGCATAACAATTTTTGCATATATCATTCCTGACCCTCACCTGACTTCGTCATCCAAAAATTACGTCAATGCGATGTCACAATAACGAAATCGAGCTTGCCCAATAATAGCGACGTTATTCGTAATGGCACCTATGGATGTAGTTTCTTACCTCAATAACTTCTAGTTAACTTAGCGTAACAATTTTCGCATATAATATTCCTGACCCTCACCTGATTTCGTCATCAAAAAATTACGTCACTGCAACGCCACAATAACGAAATAGAGCTTGCCCAATAATAGCGACGTTATTCGTAATGGCACCTATGGATGTAGTTTCCTACCTCAATAACTTCTAGTTAACTTAGCGTAACAATTTTTGCATATATCATTCCTGACCCTGCCCTGACTTCGTCATCCAAAAATTACGTCAATGCGACTTCACAATAACGAAATAGAACTTGCCTGATAATAGCGACAATAAAGAACTCGTAATAATTACACCTGTGTGTACGCTATGGGTGTAGTTTCGTACCTCAATAACTTCTATTAGGCTTAGCGTAACTATTTTTGCATATATCATTCCTGACCCTCACCTGACTTCGTCATCCAAAAAGTACGTCACAGAAACGTCACAATCACGGAATACGGCTTGCACAATAATAGCGACGATATTCGTAATGACACCTATGGATGTAGTTTCGTACCTCAATTACCTATAGTTAACTTAGCGTAACAATTTTTGCATATAATATTCCCGACCCTCACCTGACTTCGTCATCAAAAAATTACGCCAATGCGACGTCACAGTAACAAAATAGAGATGATCACCCGTAATGGCGTCTGCGACTACGTTAACAAACTCAGTGAGGGCAGCGGCCTCCCTACCACACACACATAAGGAGGGACTTGTTATTTTATGTCCAGCCATAGATCATGTATTGGGCTACAATATATTAATATGGCGTTACGCGATATCACTCTAAGCAGGGCTTTAGACAAGCAGAAACGGACATATTAATTTACGTTCACATTATATGAGTGTATTTTGTATTGTGCCACCATTTATCAGTGAGGTTTATATTTTAATTTGTTTTTTGTAAACTATACATTTTGGATAAGATAGTCCGGCAGAATCGGGCCTTAACATTGTTTTGGGACATAAAGTTTTTTTTTATTGTTTAGATATAATGTATATGACATATATAATAATACCCAGGTGGGTGTGGAGTAATGTTGAGCAATTTTTTTCAAGTGGATTTAAAGTATTCGGTCCAAGATGACGCACATCCTGAACCCTAACCTGGTAACCATACAGTGTTCAGGTTGTGCGCCATCTTGGTACAAATCCTTCAAGAGCGCCTTTTTGTTAAAAACAATTATTTCATAACTACATGGTTTAGGTTTGCATACATCTGTACATAGTAACATTGAATCTCGCATTGACATAATTTTTGGATGACGAAGTCAGGGCAGGGTCAGGAATATTATATGCAAAAATTGTTACGCTAAGTTAACTAGAAGTAATTGAGGTACGAAATTACATCCATCGGTGTCATTACTAGTAATCATCGCTATTATTGGGCAAGCGTTATTTCGTGATTGTGACGTTGCAGTGGCGTAATTAATAATTAATACGCTAAGTTAACTAGGAGTTATGGCGGTAGGAAACTAAATCCATAGGTGCCATTACGAATAACGTCGCTATTATTGGGCAAGCTCTATTTCGTTATTGTGGCGTTGCAGTGACGTAATTTTTGGATGACGAAGTCAGGTGAGGGTCCGGAATCATATATGCAAAAATTGTCACGCTAAGCCTAATAGAAGTTATTGAGGTAAGAAACTACATCCATTGCGCTAAGGCAAATTAATATGTCGGTTTCTGCTTGTCTAAAGCCTTGCATAGAGTGAAAACATTCAATGTCCTATTAATAAAATGTGGCACATCTGGATATTAAATAACAAGTCTTTATGTCTGCGGTACCCAACCTCAATCATCGCGTGAATTAAATGTTCTTTCTGTTTGTCTAAAGCCTTGCTTAGAGCGGTATCGTATATCACCATATTAATAGATCGTAATAGCACAATACATGAGCTATTGCTGAACATAAAATAACAAGTCTTCATGTGTGTGTATAACGCTCTATTAGATTGTAGCATGATACATTAGCTATTGCTGGACAGAAATTGGTCAGAATGGGATATCGTGAACGTTCTTTGGCGACAATTTAGTCGCTTGTGATCCTTGTTTATTTTGAGCTCTGCACGACGACCCCGATAAGAGAGAGGTCGCTGACGTATTGAGTTTGTTGACATACTCGTAGGCGCCATTACGGGTGATCGTCGCTATACTTTGGCAAGCTGTATTTCGTTATTGTGACGTAGAAGTGACGTAATTTTTGGATGACGTCATCAGGCGGGGGTCAGGAATCATATATCTAAAAATTGTTACGCCATGCCCACTAGAAGTTATTCAGGTAAGAAAGTACATGAGACCCAATATATTAAATTAAATGTGTTTGGTTAGAATACTGTGCAAGGGATAGTCTACCGGTAACAAAGTGCCAAAAAATGTGCTCATATACCGTACAGTACTCGACACGCAAAGGATGTCTCAACTTATCATTTTCATCTAAGCATGCTAAATATATCACTGTATTAATTGATTGTGTGAGCACTAAATCAGTAAATCAACAGTATACAATCTAACCTATTACTTTGTTATCCCTTGCACAGTATTCTAACCAAACACATTTAATTTAATATATTTATCCTCGCTATTGAAGTTGTAAGTGAAACAGTCACCTTTCCATCTCCCATTACAAGAAGAGCTTTTGTGCAGTTGCGGGCATACCCGTTAACCGCCGTCGCATGGCGAGTTAGCATCCACCCAGTTGAGCCTTGCCCTTAAAGGATAGGATTTACATATTTATCCCGGGGGAGAGGAAAGTCGACAAGACGGCTTAATCATATGGCGAACCACGGCAGCACGGTCTCACGTCCGGTTACCAGGTCAGGTATGGGATTAGTTAGCCAGTTATTTGTTTTTGAAAGCATGAACTTGATGGGGGAGAAAGTCGTAACCGACCAGCGGTTACGTGAACCACCCTTACGGCTGTACGTCGGCAAGAGGCAGGAGATTCGAACCCACAAAGGGTAATCAGAGACGCGGTGGCGAGCGTATTCCTAACGCTTAGCACGATGCGCCACACCGCCGAGCCGAGATAGGGCGATTTTTTTTTCTACCCATTCGATATCAAGAAATCTCTCCTGCACTGTTTGAATGATTAATCCAAACCGTTTGAGAGAGGAACTGTTTATTATTTTTAAGTAAATGGATATCGGTTTTCATATATTGTATAACTGAAAATATCGTAGTTTTCCACTGTCTGACTGTGTATTTTTGTTTTTGATAAATGAAAATGAAAGACATACCCCAGAATACGGTATGCCCTAGTGATATTTCCTGAACGAAAATTGAAACAAGACCCTGTCCTATTTCTGTATTTGCTGGGAAACACACATATATATCTTATGTTTCTCTCTTTTTTCTGTCTTTAATTTTCTCTGTGTGATTGTTTGTACTGTGTCATAGGTATGTGTCTGTGTGTGTGTTTTAATTATCTTATCGGTAATACTATTGGGTGAATGTACCACTTCTTTTGACAACACCCTATATCTAAAATCTTCACGGTTCAAACCTTACCGCATAACCGGATCCGGTTTAAACCTTACTCAAGGTTCTGTTCGCTTTCTTGATTTTGTCATCAGTTTTGTTTTATCAATTACTTTATTTTCCTTTAAGCTGATTGTAGAGTTAAAGAAACAGGTCTCTCGTCCGGCTACTAGTCCATGTCCCTATAGTTCTTCAGTGATTTTCACTCGAAAAAATCACAGAATCGCCGGCTTTATTCTAAAGCAGTTGAGCCTCTTGAGGTGATTTCTTCCTAGGCTAGTGCCCTTTAAACCGTCTTTTAACTTGTATAAAAAAATGATAAAATCGACTGCATAGCCTCTAACATAATATATCAGTATATTATTGAAGGATCGTTCAGATAAAAACAATACTTTCACTTTGACTCAGATGATTTGTATCAAAATGACAATTAAACTTAGCAACATTTTTCTCTCAATGCGCAAATCAATTGTTTTAGTTTGATTTGATTGTTACTCTTTGCAAATAATAACTTTCCTTGTGTAGTTTAAAAATAAAATCCGCATATATGTGCAAAAGTTTATTGAAGTATATTCAGTATACTGATGATCAACTCCTCTGATGCAAATGAGCACTATTGTTTATATATTCACTTGTAAGGTCGGCATAATGAAATTGCATAGTTCTCGTGATCATTTTCACAAACTTTGACGTCACAAACTTCTATTGTTTAACGATTAACACAGGTCTGAGCAAATTTGTATTTCCCATACAAATTGAGTATAAGACAGAAACCAATGTATGCTTTTATTACTTTCAGTTTATGTCATTTTACTTAAATTTTAGTGCACATACAAGTAATAATGTTAAGCCTGAACGCACCATGTATACCATGGGCCTGGAGTGCTTTCATGCAATGCCATTATAAAACTTTAGTAAAATTGAAGGAGAAAATGTGTATGGATGCCAGTATTTCTAAAAGGACCGACAGAGAGACAGATGCTAGTCTCTCATTTCAGCACATCAAAATACAGCAGTCACTTATCGATAGACTGATACCTGCCATCGCGGAGTTGGAAGGTCCGAATAGTCATTTGCGAATTGAAGCTTTAACTCCAAGAACTTTTGCTAGTAGCTTGTTGCAGGCCTCGTCCTCTGCACATTTCCAATACACTTCAGTACGAAATTTCAGAACAAAAGCTTCACATAGCAAAATAGAACTTGAGCAGTTGCCGCAAGAAAAACTCATTGAAGACATGGTGAAGAACACAACTAAATCTTTGGATTTGAACACAAGAGAAGCCATGAGCTTCACTTTGGGCCTAAAAGAAGGTGTTAGCTTAAAACCACCTAATGAAGAGTCTGGTTCTTTTAAATGGAGGAGGGTTGGATCGATATTTTTTGTCGGCATTGTAGCATATACCATTTATAATTTGTTAATGTCTAATGATTTAAATAAATCGGAAGGTTTTGACGGAGCCTCCGGTAAAAAGGACTACAGAGCAGAAATTCCTGATGTTTCATTCGATGATGTTAAAGGAATAGATGAAGTTAAGAATGAACTCAAGGACGTTGTTGAGTTTTTACGAGACCCTGATAGATTCACCGATCTTGGTGGCAAGCTTCCCAAGGGTCTTTTATTGGTTGGTCCTCCTGGAACCGGTAAAACTCTCTTAGCTAAAGCTATTGCTGGAGAAGCAGATGTTCCTTTTTATTTTGCTTCAGGATCTGAATTTGATGAAGTGTTTGTTGGAGTTGGAAGTGCAAGAATAAGAAAACTTTTTGCTGAAGCACGTGAAAATGCACCTTGCATAATATTCATAGATGAAATCGATGCTTGTGGAAGCACCCGAACATCATCCCCAATTCAACCATATGCAAGACAAACAATAAATCAACTCTTGCAGGAAATGGATGGATACAGTGAATCAGAAGGTGTTATTGTGCTGGCTGCGACAAATATGTCTGATGCTTTGGATAAAGCCCTAACAAGACCTGGCCGTTTCGATACACAGATCAATATCTTACCACCTGATATCAAAGGCAGAAAAGAAATACTGGAACTCTATTCTTCTAGGATAGTGCATGGGGATGATCTTGATTTGGACAAAATTGCCTGTCTCACTGGCGGTATGACTGGAGCTGCTTTATCTAATCTAGTGAATCAAGCAGCTCTCAGAGCGGCTCAACAGAATAAGTTATATGCAGAGCAGTCTGATTTTGAATTTGCTCTCGACAAACTTCATTTGGGACCTGAATTGAAAACTCGCGTCAGAACAGAAGCAGAATTGGAACTAACCGCTTACCATGAGGCTGGTCATGCTTTAGTTGCCTATTATAGTCCCAATACGCCTTCTATTTACAAAGCTACTATTGGACAAAGAGGCCCCGCACTTGGACACGTCTCCTATATTCAGACAGAAGAAGATGAAACTGGCTCCACCAAAGCAAAGTTACTAGCCATGATCGATGTTGCAATGGGGGGAAGAGTTGCTGAAGAAATATTGAAAGGCAGTGACCATGTTACAACCGGTGCGTCATCAGATTTGAAACAGGCTACTAATATTGCCTATCAAGTTGTCTGCTCAATGGGTATGTCAGAAAAACTTGGTTTTATGCAGTATTCCTACAAACATTCAAGCCCAGAGACTAAACTCAAAATTGAGGCTGAAGTGAATGAAATCCTTAAAACTTCATATGCAAAATCAAAGGACTTGCTCACAAAGCATTCTCATCAACATAAACTGCTTGCTAAAGGACTTTTGAAATATGAAACACTGACTCTTGAAGAAATAAAAACTCTGCTATCGACACAAAACATCAAATCAGTAGAAAAAATGAGGAATCAGACCTTGTCACAGAATGTTCCAGAAAACTCAGAACTGAAACCCGGTACTGATAGCATTCCCTCACCAATGTAAATTATTTGTATCTGGTATTTAATCATAACTTGTCTTTTGTGCATATTATTCTTCATTTCCTTCGCATTGCAATTTTTATCGAATTATAGTAATAAAAGAATTCATTTGACAGAATCCATTGCTATCTTACCATTTGCACAGTTGTCGTGTCATCGGCCCTGAAGTTACGTGCTATAAAACGATCCTGCACTCCGGCAAAATGATATTTATTTCTATCTACTGCTTGCGACAGTAACAACCATTTGTGCCAAATGAAACATGTCAAGCATTATAGAAAGTTGATTTAAACCAGCTTTTATCACAATAGCTGCAGACTTTTAACTTTATGCTGCAGGGGTAGTAGGAACGTGTTCGTATTAATACTACCAAGTTTTTGTATATATATTGCTCTACCTTGGCCACCATGGTCCAACACAGCAATTTCTATCAATCGGCGGTAGGGGTTTCAAAATATTAAGAGCTTATAACTCTTTTGTATTGAACTTGTATTTGGTTCCTCATTTCATAAAAACATCCAGAGCTTATTTAACCATGTCACAGCGTCAACAACCCCATAAACATGACATAACTTTCCGACACTGGGCATCAGCTCACAACATTCAAAGAACCCCCTTTATGCCAGCACTGTCCACCAAGGGTTACCAATTCGTAGGCTCTTTGATGTCTGAAATCCTAGTAAGATTTCCCCTCACAAACGACTCTCAAAACCAATTGGTTGTACTAGGAGAAAAAACTGCAAATTGTGAACTTTTTATTGAAAAAAAAAATATAAATCGCAAAGACAAGTTTACATCAGCTCAGATTGAAAATAGCAAATACATGACATCATATTTTGATTGCATGTGATTAACAATATATCATTCAGTATACATTGCATCGCTATCACTGTTTCCCTCTTCTGCATCAATTCCTTGCTGACCAGTATCCAAAGACCCCTATAAAAGGAAGTGGGCAATTAAATTTGATAAGAACCGAGGTGAGACCACAATATTGAAAAATCAGTGTCATCATTCTATAATTTCACTCTTTCCATTCTAATATGACAAGATAATTTTTTCTGAGCGCTAATAATGTACTTTTTACTCCATATTATTTCTTACACTTTCAAAATTGATGTCTTGTTGTTGATTCGATATTTTATTCAAACCTTCAGATGCTTCTTTATTGTTCGAATTCAAACTAAATGAAAAAAATTTCATTGAAAAGCTTATCTACACAGGAAAGAAAATATTTGCCAAAGCTTACAGAATTGATTCAATTTTAACTATTTTGCAATGTTGCAAAACAGCATATTCAGTACAGTATGAATGATGACAGCTTTCGCTCAGTTATTATTCATCAACGACCAATCAATGCCATACAAAAACGATAATAGGTTATAATAATAAAAACGTCATTACCTCAGAGCTATCGTGTAGTGTTCCACCGCTTTCGGATAGTTTTTTACTTCCTGGTAACAGTTTCCAAGTATAGTATGCATTGGACTGCTGGAGAAGTACTCAACTGTGTCTGACAGGAACTTAATTCCTTCCGTATACTTTTCATATTTGTATAAAACATTTGCTTTTACGATGATTGCATATTGGTTGTTTGCTTCTAAAACCAGTGCCTTGTTGACATAATTCAAGGCCTTGTCCTAAATATAGAAATGTTTTACAACAAAACAAAAATGGAAATTTTATCCATCATGTATGTACTAGTAAAGTACATTCATCTTATTGCAAAAATGCATATATACCGTAATCATTAGCACAAGATTCTAATAATCAATCTCTAGAACTTTATTTCAAAATACTGGATGAAAAGGAATTGAAAAATTTTTACCTTGCCATTTTGATCACACATGTGTACAGATGCACAGAGCACTAAGCAACTTGTCAAATAGCCAATCGTATTCAATGCGCTATGTGCAACTGCAATAGCTTCATTTGTTCTTCCATTTTGCAACTGTGTTTCAGCAAGTTCCTTATAACATACAAACCTAAACCATGGTAATACTCAGTGTCAGGGTTGAAATATTTTTATGTATGGTACTTTCAAAATTTGACGCCAACTATTTTGAATAACACAATCAACCTCATCAGTTGAACCTATCTATGAACAAAAGCAAATGGAATCAGCACAATTTGGTTCAACGTTCAACTCTTCAGAACATTCATTCCTA
The DNA here is from genome assembly GCF_964204865.1 of Styela clava. Taxonomy (NCBI): domain Eukaryota; kingdom Metazoa; phylum Chordata; class Ascidiacea; order Stolidobranchia; family Styelidae; genus Styela; species Styela clava. Next base: position 7,657,379 of record NC_135257.1, on the reverse strand, counting down.
ATCAGAAAGAAAAACATACCAGTTGGGATCAATTCTAGACGCTTCCCTGAAATGTGCAGTAGCATCTTTTATTTCATCAATTGCACGTAAAGCACATCCTTTCAATATAAGGGCCTTAAATGAATGAATGCGAAATGAAACGCAATTAGAAATAAACTCATTATGGTGCAACTGACCAGTGGCCATCCTAATAAAGCATCCTAATAAATGTTTGTTCATGTTGAAAAAAATTTAAACATATAATAGCCAACAAGTTGTTAAAATCATATGTAAAATATTTCGAGATTTTATTTTTTCCCACCAAAATTTCATCTGTAGTATTACACAGCAAAGAGTTTAAGTAAAAGCTTTAGCAACAAGCTCAATAAAAATATTCTGCAGGACAGTCCGTCTCCCATGTGATAATTATGGTTAAAATACAGTTCCAAATTATTTTAATAAGACAGGACAATAACATATAATAATCTATACCTGGACACATACAGGATCGAGTTTAGTTGCTTGCACTGCTAGATATACAACACGTTTGTAGTCCCCCTTTGACAATGCTCGATATCCAAGTGTAACCCACGGTGCAGGGTGCTGGCAAGTTATGGAAAATAATTCACAAGCCACTTTATCCAATTTTTCGTGTTCATCCTCTTCATATAAAAGATAAGCATAGCTGAAAAGTTGTAAATAGAAGTACAGTTCTAAGAAGGTTGGTGATATAGAGATACCATAGTGCAGACTTCTCTATCTGGATTGAAAAACATAAAATCAGTAGGAGTAAAATGGGAAGGAACACAAATGACAAAAATATTTGGTTACAAAATTTTAAAACACTTGAATACCTAATTGCAAAGTCAAATTTTTCAGCATGGGTATGTTGCTCTGGCTATTCAATAATGGACAAGTCAACTGAAAATTTCTTTACAACATAGAATTGATATGTTGGATAATATTGATAATCTTTGAAAATGCTATCGGTAGTTTCAAATTCACTGTGAACTGTGCTGTAAATATGAGAACTATGCAATGACAAAGCATTGTTTAAGATAACAATTTTTTTTTTCACACAGGTAAGTAAGCCTAGCTGTTTCACCTAAAAAGTTGAGTAGATGGCCAAACAGAATGAATTCAATTAGTTCTAATTTTTGTAGCTATCTTTTCTTGAGTGCTCTCTATTCAGAGTGATTGTGTGAAAACCACCTCAAAATAAAAGGAGCAAAACCCAAGATTATTACCACTTATTAATAATTTGCGATAGACATAATTTACTTACATATCCATGCCATCAAGTAGAAACGGATTATTCATTCTTGCACTTTCAAAATAAACGATTGCAGATTTGTTGTTCCCAGTGCGAGCACGCAGCTTTGCAAGAGAACAGTGTACCTGTGCATCACCAGCAATAGCAGTTTTTTTCATTAATATGTTGAGGTGAGAATAACAATTGTAGTATTCCTAAAAATAGAAATGGTTTGGAAAACGAGCCTAATAACAAATTCATCAGATGAAAATGTAAATAAAAAGAAAGTTTATGAAAGTTGGCACGGTGGTGCAGGAGTTATTATTAATAAAGCATGGAGCTTGAATATGGTGGAATCGTAGATTAGAATCTCGAGTTCAAATCCTGTAGTTGCTTGTACAACGCCTTGTTCGGAGTGAAAGGAATATAAATATGCTGTATAAAATATCTAATTTTCAAACTCATGAATTTCACAAATTTTAAAAAATGGTACCACTCGGGTCATGTTCCCTGTTAGTACATTAGTGATTTTTAAGTGATCTCGCATATAAAAATTCATCTTTATATGATAATACACCATAATCAACACAAATTTTAAAATATTAGTCATTTGCCAAATCAGTATTATACTTGTCTTGTTTAACAAGCACAACTTCAAAGTATAATGTGTAAGCCAAAAGGTATACAGGCCCATGAACTTTTCAGATCACAGACTTTCAGTAGGACGGTTAGAATTAGGGAGTTTGATTTTCAGTCAAATGTAAAAATAATATACGAATACATGTGGATTTATAGGACATTTATGCATAGTTAGAATCCGGATTGTACCAGTGCCGACAGGTCACTACTGACTGGTATAAGTTGTTACTCTGGTGAATATGTCCAAATATCATATAAATCCACATGTATTTGTCCACATCTTATGCCACCTCATGGTTCGGATGGTTGACCCCGTGCCGAAACGTCTACAGGTTTAGAAGTCTGTAAATTACACCAAAACATACCTTACAGTGTAAAAATGCATGGGCTTTTATGAGAGGTAAAAACCAATCTAAGCCTTGAGCAGCATTGGAAACAATAGATAAAATTTCATTTATACTTTCTCCCAATGACAGAAGACTGAATATGACATCCAGAGCAAGAGGCATCTTCTTTAAGACATCTTTGTATGATAATATCGCCGATCTGAAAGAATTGAGATGTAACATGGAGGGTAATGTAATGTGAAACAGTGAAGGTACATAATGACATGGAATCTGAATTAGGGATTGAAATCATTGAATGCCCAATTTGCACTAACCAATACGAATATTCTCATTACTACCAAAGAAAAACCATTATTTCTTGTGAAATTGTCCAAAAATACAATGATCTATCCTCATGCACCTTATTCCTTCTGTGTATAAGGATATGCAATACAAGTTGTTCAAAGATTATTTTAATATCGAATGTTGATATTTTGTCTGCTGTTGTACACAATGAATATACTTGCACAATGAATACCTTTTTCTTCCAAGCTTGTGATGAATTTGAGCAAGAGCATAGTTTATCTTTACAGTTCTGTACTTGATTGGAATGCTTTCCAAAATACTAATCGCATTATGATCATCATCATTGTTATGACAACAAACATGTATTCTGAAAAACAAAATTCCAGTCATTCAATCCTAAAATATCTAAATTCATATAATCATAACAACAGAACATCATATCAACAGAAGCTGGGTCATTGAGAGAAGTACTAATAATGTTTTCAGTAAATCCAACTTCAACATAGGCGCGGCGGTGTGGCTCAACGGGCTAAGCGTTAGGAATACGCTCGCCACCGCACCTCTAATTACTCTGCGTGGGTCCGCAGGTTCGAATCCCATGCAGGGATGGTTATGTGCGAGAGGATTGCTGAACTCCTCGCCGTCGTTGGGTGGTTCACGTAACCGCTGGTCGGTTACGGCTTCCACCACCACCAAGTCCATGCCTCCGAAAACAAAACAATATAACTAATCCCATACCCGACTTTGAAAGGTAACCGGACGAGAGGCCGTGGTTCGCCATATGGATAAGCCGTCTTATCAGCTTTCCTCTCCCCCGAGATAAATATGTAAATACTACTATCCTATCCTAACATAATTACCACTCAAATTTAGCCTAGTATCGAACGATTTCCATACTTTGTTAAAATATTTTAATTCTTAACTAAAAACACTAAAAACATAACAAGACTAACTTACTTGTATTTCACATCAACTTCTGAAGGTAATTTATTGAAACTAGAAACATTTTTTTGATTCTGTTTGAGACCATTTTTCCTCACATTTATTGCTTGTCGATAAACTGACTCTGCTATTCGAAAATGTTTTTTCTTGAAATTGACATCAGCCTGATGCAGAAGTATTTCATATTGATTTGCTGGTGAATAAGTCTCACTGAAATAAGAAAAATAGGGTAAATTAAATGAAGCCTTCACCAATTCCATTACACACGAGAAAATAAATTTAGGTTGCATTATATTTTTTTCAACCAGAAAAAAAGCTTTATTTTTGGGGTTTGAAATTTAAAAGTTACACAGAATAAAAATGATATTGCACTGGGTAAATAAAGTTTTCAAAACGCACCTGTTGTTTTTGATTGCAGTCGCAAGAAATCCACATAATATTTCCAAGGATGCGTTGAGTTTTTCTGATCGAAGTTGACTCAGATGACTCATGAGGCTTTGTGTTGAAGTAGTCGACATTTTATTACCAATATGATTTTCAACTAGGATGCTAGACGATAATTAAAAATATAGTATTTAATATATAGCCTACAAAACAAGATGGTGGCTATTCGAAACTCTCATCTGAATAGATTCGAACAATTTACTATTCAATTCTGAACCTTCTTATTGCCACATTGAGGAATTCTATCACATGCAGACATGCAGTCATAGTTTTTAAAAGTCATTTGTCACATTTCCTTTACATAAGTCATACCGTTATATATCTGATAGAATGGTACGATATCCCACGTGACTGGAGAAAATAGACATAAAGAGACATTTTAAACAATGAGAATTTGGAGCAATCGGTCACCCTAGCATAAATACAAAAATATGCATTTTTCTGTACTTTTGGTCAGACTGCTAGACTGTGTCTGGTCAATCCAACTGGACAAGCAACGGAATGGATTATATAGGACTGTAGGAATAATGCATGTGGTACAAGGATCTGTATACGTCGTACTGCCGTAAGTGCTCAATAAACAACGCCAAAAAATTATGTGAAAATAAATGCTGAATTGCCACGCACCGACCGTATATCGTCAGCCCTAACTTGACTCGACGGCCCTATTTCGTCACCCCTAATTTAACACGCAACGACCGCATTTCGCCAGCCCTATTTTGACACCCCAATGATTCAGATTCAGATTCAGATTTTATTTTCGTCATGCAAAACCAATATACGATATGAAAAAATAAAAAAAGACATATAACAAATTACGAAGACAGATATCGGCTTGTTGCAATAGACGAGGGATCGCGAAAGACTCAAAGAGTCATCCAGTCAGCGACACCTTGTAGCTGCATTGAAGCAGCAAATATAGCAACCGAACAACTCAATATTAAATAGTCACTAAATTCGACACAATCATATATATAAAAGGGACAACAAAAAGAATGCCACAATGACCACGAAAAGTTACCTAAACATTCACTTAATTAGCCTCAATCACAAAAAGGAACAACAAAGTTTGAAAAATAAAATACAGGATGTCATAATAACTATGGAGTATTAGATATTTACCTAATTAAACTCGATCATACAGAGTAAGAACAAAATAAAATCGAAATAAACACCGAGATACTACAATGATCACATCGTATTATATGACTTAACAGCGACATCTGTAAGAAGGATATGCCTCAATGACAACAAAGAATTGCGAAATAATGCTGACTAAGCATACACAGTAAACCAATATGGCGTGCCCAGCAACGGGCTTCTGGCTGCGAGAATCAATACCGTATTTAACGGATTTTTATGTTGAAAGCGATTGTTAGTGGCTATTAGAGTAGTGCAGAATAATTATGGGTTCTGCAGTATTCGTGGCATATAGGTTGGGCGGAAAATATTAAAACAAGAACAGTACACAGCGAGCACACAACTTGACGAACATGGATGGGAAAAGCAGCACCACAGGGATAGGTACAGTACATACCGGTATACAAATATAATATTTCTAGACTAATTGCAACTGGGCTTATAAGCATCTAGGTATAGGCTCTTCAGTGCATGTTTATACAAGTTATAGGTACTGGTCCTAATGCTATTGGGGAGATTATTCCACAATTTAACACCAACAAACTTGATTGAGTTTTGGGTGAGTTTGGTGCTAAAACGATTTACATAATAAGAACTGCTAATAGAGGACCGTGTTCCATATGAGTGAACATTGCTTTGTTTTGAAAAATAGTTTGTGAACGCAGGAGGGAGTTTTTTGCAGTGGTGTTGGTGCATCAATTTCAAAACTTCTATTTTGTAAATGTCTGCCAATTTAATAATTTGAAGGTTATAATAAATAGGACTGAGTCGTGAAAAATAACTAGCGGCAGATATTGCACGGATTGCTCGGTTCTGCATAATTTCAATGCGATGTAATAATGTTTTAACAGCTGAACCCCAAGCAATTATGCCGTATTGGATATGGCTCTGGAATAAGGAGTAGTACACCATCCTTAGTGTTGTTGGTGATGTAAATCGTCTAAGCTTGTAAAGTATTCCAACCGATTTAGATAATTTAACGGATAATTTGGATAAGTGAACATCCCAATTCATTTTACTATCTAAATATATGCCAAGATATTTATAAGAATGGACATTTTCAAGTTCTTTGTCATCAATTTGTATTACTGTTTCATTTTTAGATTTGCACTGGTGTGGAGATATTAACATAGTTTTTGATTTGCCAATGTTCAGTGTTAGTTTATTAGACCGCATCCAATTTGATACTTTCGCAATTTCAGAATTTACTCTCAACTGAAGAACTGCACAAGATTTGTCGCTGTCGAGAAGATTGGTATCATCAGCAAACAATTTGGTAAAGAAGGAGGAACAACAAGTTATGTCATTTACATAGACTAGAAATAGAAGAGGACCCAAGCAACTACCTTGAGGAACTCCGTGAGTCACTGGTAAGGGAGAGGAACGACACGACCCAACTTGAACATATTGTGATCTATTACTTAAATAACTAGAAATGAGTTTGTTTGCTGTACCCCTGATACCGAAATGTCTCAACTTGTAAATCAGGATGTTATGATTTACGGTATCGAAGGCCTTCCTTAGATCTAGGAATGTTGCACTGACAAACTCCTTCCTCTCTAGTTTATCGTAGATATATGATATTGTGTCTAAGATAGCATGTGATGTAGATAGATTATTTTGGAAGCCAAACTGTGATTTATTTATTACATCATGTTTCGTAAAAAAAGCATTGAGTCGCTTATGAATCAAACGCTCAAATATTTTACTTATTGATGAAAGAATTGAAATTGGTCTGTAATTTGACATACATTTTTTAATGCCAGATTTGAAAAGAGGGATCACTCGGGCAATTTTGAGACATGCAGGGAAGATTCCAAACAAAAGTGAACAATTGAAGAATTCAGCCAAACATGGTGCAATGAGATCAGCAACTAATTTAAGGAAACGTGCTGGTATGTTGTCTGGACCAACTGCCTTCCTGTCTTTCAAATTATGTATTTCTATTATCAATTCATTTGTAGTCGCTGGGCTCATGAAGATGGACTGGTTTATACAATTGTGAAGAAATTGTTTAAAGCTATCCTGTTCAGTGGAAAACTTGCCTGAAAGGCTAGACCCAATTGTAGAAAAATACTTATTAAATTCTGTAGCAATCAAAAGTTCATCCCTAATTATAGAGCCATTTTCAATATCGATCTCGTTAACTTTTTGATTAGATTTATTTTTTACATGAGTGATTTCGTTAACTGTTTGCCATGTTGACCTAGGATTACCTTTGTTTTTAGCAATAAGGTTTTGATAATAGGTTTGTTTTGAATCATCTATGGCTCTAATCAAAACATTTCTATACTTTTTGAAATAGGAGCGTTCGGAAGTGTTCCCTTTCAAAAAGTGGGATTCAAACATCTTATTTTTGTGGCGAATAGAAGCAAGCAGCCCTTTGGTTAGCCATGGTTTTGATCGTAGCCTTTTTTGACGACGTGAGAGTGGTCGAAGCGGGGCGTGGCGATCAATCAGGTGAACAAAAGATTTTACAAATTCGCTGAAAACACCATCAAAGTTTTGGGAACTCAAATTGTTTCTAGCAATATAATTATGAAAAATTACTTGTGTATCTGTGCGAAAGCAATCGATCGAGAATTTTGACATGTCCCTTGCTATTTTGACATAATTTGTATGGGCTGGTTTTATGCCACTGAGGCAACACATAACAGGAAAATGGTCTGTTATGTCTGAGAGAACTACATGAGATTTGATTCTAAAATTTGAAATATTAGTATAAATGTGATCTATAAGTGTTGATGATGTACTGCTCACTCTAGTAGGCTTAGTGATTAATGACTTGGCATTGTGAGAAATTAACATATCGGCATAATTTGCAATTTGGGCATTAGTTGACAATGTAAGTAAGTTAATGTTAAAATCTCCTAGTATCAAAAACTGTTTCTTTGCCAATTTAGCAAGAGATGCTTCAAATGCATTAGTAAAGCTTGGAATATTATTACGAGGATGCCTATATATAACACCAACAATTATCTTATTGACTGCGTTGGCCAAACTTATTTCAAACCATATATTATCACAGTTGGAGTGATTGAGATTGTAATCTGAAATTTCATTATAGATGAGATCGTTTCGAATATAAGCACCAACACCACCTGCTTTTGTGATGGATGGCATGTGTATAAAGCTATACCCATCAATATTAGTGTTGGAAACAGGGTTACACGATAACTTTGATTCGCTTATCGCAATTATTTGTGGAGGGGATGAGAAATTAGATAATAGGGTTGTTAATTTATCAATATTTTTTTGCAGGGATCGAATGTTCACATGGAAAATACAAAAGTCAGACAATGATTGAGAAGAATTTAAATCAACAACTCCTACATTATTGCACGTTTCAATGTCACAGGAATAAGCTAATTGAGGGTCGTTTGCTAAAGCCATGTATGAAATGTAAGAGATATTTTCTCCAGGCTGGAAATAAATGGCCGGTATTTTTGATATATGTTTGAGTAATACATAAAATTATTTTGACTATACAATGTATGAATATTTATAATCAATAGACCTACTTGATGAGAGAAAGGTCATCTTCGTTATTGATGGGGATGGTAGTTGTCATTTCGTTCTTTTTTATTAAAACTTTTCCATTATGTGTCCATAGATATTTATATCCACATTCTTTTTTAAGATCTCTTGCTTTAAAAAATAAGTCCTTGTTATTGTCATTAAGGTTTTCTATGATGAATATTCTAGTAGATCTTGTAAAATGCTGAAAATCTTCATGAAAATTGGCCGATCTCAGTTGGCGACGATTTTTTAGAATTTGATGCCTTGTTTTTCTGCGTACAAATTTAACAATAATTGGTGAAGGCTTTTTGTTGTTTTCTTTTGACATCCGGTGACAGTTTGATATGTCAGATGATTGCAGCGGTACATTTATTCGTGCTGCTACCTTCATAATTAATTTTTCACAATCTTCATCACGCGAGTAGGGTATATTGTGAAATTCTAAATTATCCAGCCTTGACCTACGCTCCTGGTCGTATTGGCGTTCAGTAAGGATATCTATTTCTTCTTCTAGTTCTTCCACAATACTTTCAAGTTGACGAATTCTTCGGGTGTTTTTAACTGTGATGGTGCTCAGTTTGTCATAATTGGCATTAAGTTCGTCAAACTTTCTGGCAATGAATTCTTGGCTTGTCTTTATTTCTCCAACCTCATCTTTAATGACATTGATCGAGGATAACTGAGTTTTCATTTGTTTTATAGATTCATCCAGAGATGATAGAGATTCCTGGATTCCAATGCTGGTCGGGGTGGTTGAAGAGAGATCCAGAGCTAATTTTTCAATGTGCTGTTCAATTATAGCCGGTATTTCCAGGCGCAGTGTCTTTAGAATTGTGCTCTCAAGTATGGAGACTAAATTGGATATATTGTGTTCTGTTAAGTTGGATGCTGAAGAAGTACATGCTGCTTGACGTTCAGTTGGACTTTTACGTTTCGGGGGTTCAGGAGGGGCATCGCTTGATCTTGAATATGGCATATTGTCCTTCCTTGAATCCACAGACAGTCAGATTGATGTTGTGAACAGATGTTATAGTTCATTTGACGAATTCAACACCAGATGATTCAACATTCCATTTTTAGAGTGTCCATTATAGGCTATGATATTATTTAACACTAGTCAACTATATCTGCAAACTTAATCAAACAGCGAATAATGAGACTTTTGTGCTATCACCCCTGTAGGAACGCTACGGTACACTCCATTTGGCATGAAACATACCCGGTTAGTTAAAATTGGGCGCTCCAGAAGTGTGTGTACTGTGTACCGATATGGAGGTAGCTAATTTTTTTTCAAATCATAAAAATTCCACACCATATTCCTGTTTGGCGTTATTCAAGCAGTTACGGCGGTTGTTTGGCGTTATCTTCGCTAGACCCCATGTTTGTTTTCTTATTTGTGCAGGTATGTGTCATAATTTATTATCTCATTTATTATTGAAAATTCCATTCTGTGAAGCATCAGAAAAAATCTCGTTGGAAAAAATCAGTTACGGTACATCACCGTAATTTATTCGCATTTCATTTCAGGGTATTCAGCCTACTGGCGATGTAAATTTATATTACTACCGGTAACTCTCTTGCTCTTTTGCGACCGCGGTTGAACATTTGCTATGACTATCTTCTTCCAACTTTCCCTGTCCTCCATTTCACAAGCAAGATTCTCCCGTGGTACCTTAGTCGTTGCGTGGTACGGTATCCCGTGTCCTGTTCAACTTGATCAATATATGTATGTTGCTGTACTATCTACTTACTATTAACTCCCAAAAGCAAACGATTTACTAAACATTATAGGAAAAGTAACAAAAAGATCATAAAAATTATAAATGGGTTAGTGCAATGCGTATATATTCTCATTGGTTAGTGCTCGTTGGTTAGTGTAAACTGTAAACAATTTGATTTTACCACATTTTATATTTAATATCTTTTTTTTTTTTTTTTTTTTTTTAAGGTCCACGTTGTGGATTCATAACAGTTTTGTAAAAATAAATAAATGATGAAAAAATAATAATCATAGAACATAGTTACATATAATAAACAAATATATTCGTAAACATCATCCAGTATTATCCAGCAATTCATATATTTAATATCTTGAGCTATGTTTTGTTCATTTAACGAAAGCTAAAAACCATATATATTATCTGTGTGAGATTGCCCATGTAGTACTCTTATGTCTTGCTTTTCGAACCTCGTTTAAAGTTTTGAACTGAATTTTCGTCTTGTGTGTTTGTATTGTATATTGTAAATATTTTGTACAATGGCAGTGTTCAAGATAAATCTCGATTTGTCCTTATTAGGGCCCGTTCACACCAACGCAATGCGTTGCGTTAGTTTTCTACGCAGGCGCAAACGCAGTGCGTTGAACTTGTTCACACTGCGATGCATCAACGCATTTTGTGTCAAAAGATCAGATTTTCCGGGTGTAGTAATCACGCTAGTTCAGCAACTATATAGGCACTGTGTACCTGCAGTGGGTTGGTAAGACACACTGTACTTTTGATAGGAAATTTGAGACTTTTTGGCGAATGTATAATGTTGTTGTATAATACACTAGTACTAGTTATTATTTTTCAAAACGCTACTAATTTAACGTTACAATGATTATTACAGATTGAGAAAAAATGGATTTAAAGCAGCTTATTTTGAGGTTCGCGCACGGGAGTGTCTTTATGCTGTAAAAGCAGCATCTTACAGAGATGCAGTTGCAAAAGGAAATTCGTGGGAAGAGGTAGCTGAGGCACTGAGAAGAAGCGATAAGAATATGAGTAGCCATGCAGAAATCGAGGTCAACGAAGGATAGATTTAGAAAAGAGAAGCTAAAGGAAATAGAGGCTACGAGGAGTGGGGCAGCAGCGCGTGGAAGTTTATGGAGATGCTGAAGTTCTTGGATGAACATGTTTACTTTAGAACGTATGTATTATTTGTTTATGTGACAGATGCAACAATATTGCTAATCTCTAGCCTACGGAATGAAACTCCCTTTGTTTCAAAGAACGTCTTCAAATGTTGACGAAGACGTCACCCTCGTGGTGCTTGAAGATGCAGATAACATGCAAATAAATGACGAAGCTGAAGACCTAGTTGGATGACATCAGCATCTGGTAAAGGTCCATTTACAAAACAACCGGACCCTGATGAAACTATAATGAGTGTTGTCAACAAAGGTATTTAATTCTAAGGCCCTTAAACCTTTTTGTGTCACACAACAGATTTTCAATGTAATAATCATGCCTTTATTTACATACAGAAAGTATTGATGCTGAAAAGTTTGCAAGACGCCTGGTAGATACTCTATTCTATGCAGGCTACCAGTACAACGGTTTTAACTGGCGAAAGTTAGAATCCACGAGCTATTGTATAATATTGAATTTGGGGAAATATAAAAATATTTGAGAACATTTGTTCGAACTATTTGTACTACTAGCGTATAGGACTTGTGACACCTCTCTATTTCATTAATCGTCCAAACATTTGTTCAAAGATCAGCAATGGTGCCTTTGCCTGGGCACAGCACCTTCCCTCGAAAAGTAGTTGCAAACCGAGCGAGCGTTCTGTGTTGCAAGGCCACCACTTCCGGGTATGTCATGCAGCAGTTGAGTGACCACTCTCACATCTTCGTCAACTGTTGCAGCTCCATCAACATCTCTCCTCAAAAAATTGTGGAGGCAGCATGTCAAAGGTATTGGTCGGTGATGATAAGCTCTCCACTGATTGGCTAATATTCCAAATGTGCTTTCCACCATTCGTCTTGCGCGTGATAAGCGATAATTAAAATTTTTCTTCCCTTGCGAAAGACCATTGCCAGGAAATGGTCTCATCAAATATTCTTTCAGTGGAAACGCTTCATCACCAAGGAAAACAAAGGTAACGGTTGGCCCATTCGTTAATGGCAATGGCCTGAAAATAGATATGCCCCTGTTAGACGGAAATACAAAATGAGGTTTAGGGGAGATTTTTCTGCATAAACATGCTTTATTGTTATGGGTTATTAATAAGCTGTAAGAATGATCAGCCTGTTTTACATTATTAATAAAGCAGCTCAAACTAGATATTAACTGGATGTAAAGGAAAATTAAAACCTGTTCCGTTATAGAAAAAAAACATCAACAGTCATTAAGTCTAAGCGAAGTATTAGCTTAAATAAACACCTTGGTGAGGGTAGACTCAAGGTTCCATTCTGCAGGCGATGTCCAAAACATGAGTTTGCAAATATTCACCCATCACTTGCTCTTCCGTAAGCGCCGATGACCACTGCAAGGAATTTATAACTGAAAAATATAAATTTCGTTGAGTTTTTGATGGCACTGTTTGGATTAAATGCCTATGTAGAATCCACACAATCATAATAGAAGATAATGTGTTTTCAATTTATTCATTCATATAAAGCAACCACGAGTGGTAAGTAACAAAATTCATTTCATAAATACTAACTAGAATGATACAAAACCAGGTTTAATATTTACCAAGCATCAACAATAGCCAGGAGCACAATGTTATATGTTTTCTTGTAATTATAGTACAGGGAGCCTGCATTGTTATCTTAACAGATAAACCTAGAACCATGCAAGTAGCAATTTCATTTTTGTTACAAACCACTGCAAATACGGTATGGTACAGGCATACCGGTGCCGGCACTGGTGCCAGGGCTGCCGTACCAGTGTACCGTACACGTACCGGTACAGTCAGTACCGGTTCTGCATCGGTAAGCGGTACCTACCTCTAGTTTCTCTTCTATGCAAAATAGAATGGCCTCACCACCTTCTTATTTTCCATCTTCTTTTTTATCCTCCCGTTTTCTCAACCACAACAGTAAACTCAATCGTCGATTTTTGTTTAAAGTCATCGCCAAACCACAGCACAAAGCACCTGAATCCAACTCAAATCTCGACTAACGCATCGCGTCAACGCAAAAGAATGTGTCCTCGAGAATTCGTTGCGTTGACGCAGTGCGTCAAAATGATGCGTTAACGCAGCAACGCACGATTAAGTTAAACAAACAAGGTTTGAAGGTGCGTCAACGCAGTGGTGTGAACAGATGTGAATGGGCCCTTAATCTCGATGCCCCCTTGTTAAAAAAATTCTCCATAGCATTCATTGGCTCGTTTATATTGTTTTTTTTTCAAGCCACTTTTGTGTAATCATTAATGTAATGCATAAAATTGACTTTTTGATTTTATTCCCCAAATGCGTTTAAAGCTCCATTGCCGAAATCTCGAAAAAATCCCAAATAATTCATATTTAAAAAATTGAGACTGCGGCATCGTGGTTGTTCATCAGTATGTGTCGGCTGACTTACTAATAGCATTTTCAAAAGGCTAGCACTTTCTGTACAGTTGTACACGGTACCGAAATACGTGGCGCGGCGTTGTAGCTCATCGTGCTAAGCGTTAGGAATACGCTCGCCACCGCACCTCTGATTACTCTGCGTGGGTTCGCAGGTTCGAGTTCCATGCGGGGTGGTTATGTGCGAGAGGATTGATAGACTTCTCGCCGCCGTAGGGTGGTTCACGTAACCGCTGGTCGGTTACGGTTTCCTCCACCATCAAGTCCATGCTTTCAAAAACAAATAACTAATTAATCCCATCCTCGACATGGAATGGTAACCGGACGAGAGACCGTGGTTCGCCATATGGTTGAGCCGTCTTATCGGCTTTCCCCTCCCTTGGGATAAATATGTAAATCCTATTCTATCCTAACTTTCGTTAAATTTTACTTTCACATTCGCCTCATTAGCCATATTATAGCTATCAGTCTTTTAGATGACACGTGATTACATATTTCAGATCAAAATGATAGATATGGAACAGTTGCAAAACTCGCGAAATTACTATCGAAATACTCATAATAATCATAATAATTCGCAATGGTTAACTAGAAGAATTTTGGGGATTTAGAAACATTCACGATGGCAGTCTTGATGCGCTTCTATTTAGGCGCCCATATTACAAATATGAATATGTGTACTAATAGTTTATATGTGTTAGCTGTTCAAGTTTTTTTAAATTCTAAATAACTCCCAAATTAGAAAAATAAAAACCCGATCACAAAATTTTAAATTCAGTCACGAAATCCCCACCAACCATGCAGTCAGTAGTCGAGCCGAAGAAACATAGCCCAACCTTCAATCACGATGACGTCACATAAACACAACGGAGAAAAGTTTCAGGAGGGGTTTGTTCATGGTTAACTGAATAGTTTTTTGACCAGAGTGACTATTACTGCTATTATGGGTTTGACCATTTGCTGTTACAGTGTATGGCTGGCCAGCAACGTCACGCCTTTCCTCGACGTTTGATCTGAAAAAATACAATAAATTGGCATACTGGTACCGGTCAAAGTGACAAAGTGGTTATAGTCACTTTGGTAGGTATAGCTAGCCTAGTGATGAAAGTTGTAATAATAGCAAAAGTGGGGACATATTTTTAGTATTTGATTGCAGATTGATTTGATTTTTTGTTTACAAATTAATTTGTCCTTAGTTTGCTATGTTTTTTTTAAAATTCCATTATATGTTATCTCTGTCTGTCTATGGTTTCATGTTTGTGTGAGTGGAGTGTGTGTGAAGTTATTTTATTTTTAGGTGTGTGAACATGTACCACATTCTGTATTTATCAATCATTTTTTTAATAAACCCTAAGGCTTTGCTAGTTATCTAAATTCCATAATCAGTTCTTATTCCTTTTCTTTAGATTATTTTCTGTCTGTCTGTTATGCCTGTATGCTGGTTTTAGAATAGGTAACGATACTTATACCCACTTTTCTAAGTTTAAATCTGCAAATGCAGGAATCCCCCTTGATTTGAAGGACTTTTTGTCATAGTTTTTCATAAATCTATATATCCTTATTGTTATAATAGAAGAGCACTGGTATAAAATATGTCCTTTTTATTGCTTCACTGTGGCATAATCATCGATGCACCCAGTGTGTGTTTGAAGGTTTGTTTAAATCCCATGGGGATAATTATGTGTGGGAGGATTGCTGGACTTCTCATCGCCATACAGCCATAGGGAGCTGCTGGTCGATTACGGCTTCTTCCACCATAAAGTTCATGCATCTGAAACAATTAACTAGGTAACTTTTTTCACATGGTACCTGACATGGACTGGTAACCGGACGTAGACCATGGTATGTCATATGATTATACCTTGTTATCGACTTCTCCCCAGTCCCCGGTATAAAATAACGTCTAATCCTATTCTTGTTTGGTGTGTAAATAATTTTTTTTCATTCTCATATTTTTGAATTGTTGATTAGGAGTTGAAACTTATAATGTTTATATGATTTGAAAAAACTTTTTAGTTGAAATTCACCATTGGAAATGTTAATTCGTTAAGACCAAAGCTCAAATTAAGATTGATCGACTGGAATCTGACAATTGGAATTTGGGCAGTTTGCGAGTGTCTATAATACAGTAATATAGTATTTGTTGGTTTATACTACAACTCTGCCACTGATTCACACTGTCATAACAACTCATGTACCATTACTTGCTGACCATAGCCACTATATGGGTACTGAGTGCTTCATTACTGCATTACCCATATCAATTATTACTGTATTACAGTACCATATAGCCCAGGGATGGCTTTGATTAAATATGTATGATCCACATTCTTCTTTACCACAATAAAAATGTAATTTTTGACCCATTTATTAAAAAAGGTTCGCCATCCCTGATATAGTCCATTATGACACTCTTACTGTTGAATCAATTCATGACATTTGAAGATGATGAAACAAATATACAAATAACATCTGAATTAAACATTTGTCCACTTATAGTGGGTGGAAGAGTCAACTCGTTTAAAGTTGCTTATTGTTCAATAGTTCATAAAAATGAATATATTATTGTAGTAACAATTATAGTGTTTGAGATATTGGGTCACCTAAAAATTGTACACTCAAATTCCATAATTAATGCTTTGTACCGCAACTTCGAACACTCTCATGAATACTGAGAATTGGGATACATTACTGTATTTATTTGAAATTGAATTGCGCTTTGCGTTTGATTTGATTTATATTTAACAATGGAATTTATGAGAGGCGTTTTTGTATGCCTGCAGGCTGCAGCTGATATGGTTGCTAAAAGGAAAGAAATACCAATTTAATATAATATTAGTACGGTATCATATAGCCTACATACATTGTCTCATCTTTACTAGCTGAGTAGCGTGTTCTTCACTTTTAAATCACTGAGATCAAATTTTAAAACTATATATAAGTTTCAATGTAATTCATACTGAAAACTCATATCTTCAGTCTGTTATTGGATGATTAAAATTTGATTATGGAAGTTGTTATAGCGGACAGCGAGTACCAGTCTTCCTCACTGGAAAGGATAAATAATTTGAGAGAATATGGGCTTTATTGTGATTTTGTTATAGTAGTTGAAGAGGAGAAGCTTCCTGTACACAAAAATGTTATTGCTGCAAATTCTGATTACTTTCGGGCAATGCTCAGCCATGACACAAAAGAAAGCATGGAAGGAACAGTTGAAATCCAAGATGTTCAAATCAAAGCTGTTAGAATATGCATTGCTTACATCTACACTGGTATCGCATCATTTGAAAACGATGATATATTAGAAGTCTACCACACTGCTGATGTTTTCCAACTTCATAGACTTGTGACTAACATATTGAAACATCTTACTGAACAAATGAGCAGAGAGAATGTTTTCATTTCGAAGCAATTGGCCAGAAAATATGATTTCAAGGATTTGGATGAAAAATGTGACAAGTATGCTATTGATCACTTTGTTGCGATCATGAAAACTACTGCATTCCTGCAACTTGAATCAGAGTATTTGATTTATTTGGTTTCATCACAGAAAAATAAGGATACTCGTGAAGAACAAGTTTGTGATGCAATCATAAAGTGGGTTGAATATGACATCAAGCCTAGAAAAGAGCTGTTTCCAGAACTACTACAGCTTGTTGATCTGAATCTCATGGGTTTGCCTTATAGAAGACATCTTGTTGAAAATGAAGTTCTCATCAATTCGAGCTCAGAAAGTCTAACTAAAACAGCTTTGTCTGTGTTCAAATCTCATCTCAAAGTCTCTTCTTTGAGCTGTGATCAGACAGTTGCTCCATCCTATCAAAACAAAGTTGTGGTTCTTGATGGATCTCCAGAATTCATCAGAGAGTATGATGGCCATAGAAAGGTTTGGGAAGAAACAGAGATAGTAAGCAGTGATGCCATCAGTGGTTGTGATAATTATAGTGCTGTTTATGTTGATCCGTATATATTCATCTTGTCGGATGATAAGTCAGTATATCGACTCAAATATACGAAGGATCCAAATGCTATGTGGATAAAGGTGTCAAGTATGCTTAAAGATCATGGTGCAAGACCACCTGCTATTGCACATGATGGTGCAATTTATGTTATAGGATTGGGAAATGAATCACCAGGGAAAACTACAGCATCAGGTGAGAAGTACTCTGTCCCAGAGGATCGTTGGACACCTCTACCTGATATGTCTGAAGAAAAAGACATGAATGCCTTGGCTGCTGTTGGTCATAGCATATACAGCTGTGGTGGTCTGTTAAGAAAAACACCTTTAAACACTGTTGAGAAATTGAATCTGAAGACAATGCATTGGCAAGGAGTTGCATCAATGAAGACTCCTAGATATGGTGCTGCTGCGGTGACTTATAATGACAAGATTTATGTTATTGGAGGTGAAAATACAACTGTTCTATCATATGCTGAATTCTATGATACCATCACTGGTGTATGGACCGACATCTTGCAAATGACAATGCCTAGAAACTATTGTCATGGATTCGTACACGACAACAAAATATATGCTGTTTCTGGAATATGGGGGACCAATTTTTTTGGAGAACCAGTGGAAGCTTATGACATAGAGAAAAATACTTGGGAAAGACAAACACGTTTCCTGGCACCAGTGAGAGAGATAACTTGGGTTCTTTCAATGTGATCGACATATTCTGTTATAGCTGCTGTGAAAGAATATTGAATATACTATTCAATTTTAAATCACGGAGGAAGTTACTACAATATTGTTTCTAAATTATGAGTATTCAAACTTCGATTCATGACATGTTTAAAAAAGCTTTGTAAATATGTTAGCTATACATAATTTAGAATTGTATATTTCAAATCAAATAATTTAGTGGGATTTATGTTTGCCATATGTTTACACAACGTACCGTAGTTCCTCGTTTTGTTGAAGTTTAGTCACTGCCAATTACAAACACCGCTTTTTTGTTTTGTCTCACATTTTGTTCCTTTTCAATCATCCGTTTGCTCCAGGCTGCTTGTCATTAATACATAAGTTGTATTCTGTTTTGAATGTCTTTCAAGTTGACCTAATTTGCATTGATGAAAAATATTTTGACCAAAGAGCGAGGGACATATTCCGCTCAGTGATTTATACACCATTTGCCTTTATTTGTTATAAAAAAATCAAATTGGGATATTTACATTGCAATAATGATTGATATTATCTATAAAAGTGCTGTATAAAAAAGTTTTCTGTCTGGCATGTATGCCAGATTCAGGATTTCAATAAATTATTCAGAACTTAAAATGTCTCTTGGGCCTATGCTGCTTTTTTGTTTTGTTATGATGCATGACATAGTTAAGTGTAAAATCCTGTAATTTTTTGTGTAGATACAGCTAACTTATAGTTATATAAATATTACTGTCTGCTGGTACATAAACTCAAGATTTTGTAGGATTAATAGTTAGGACACTGTACTGATTGAGCTTGCATAAGTCATCTTCATTTTCTTCGTATGGCCTCATCTGATTCAGTAATATATGGACATAAAAATCACCAGGTATTCTTATATTTTCTGATTTTTTTTATAAACATATAAATAAACAATAATTGTTTATCAATTGAAATATTGGAAATTCAATATTCTCACACTAATGTTTTTTAAAACAAACATACCATAATAGAAGATTGATATTATTATGAAATCATGATTTTATAAAAATTTTCATTCACCATGATGAGATATACCATCAATAATTGACTCTGTTCAATGTGCACAAAGTACTATTTTTTGGATATATCCCAATTACAAATCAATTTTATTATAGCCATATAGTTTAACATTATATCTAGTAGAATTTTCCTTTTTTTGCAAAATGAAACCAGTGGCACAGTTAGTAATGACATCTTTTCTATTTTGTTCTCGAAAGTGCACCAAAATCAAACCACTCCTTTCTCCTGTCATATAATTTATCTTATATACAGAAAGTGGTTTTGGTTTTCTTCATTAAATGAATTTGTTGAAGCAATCTTCGCTGTATTGTGTGTGTATATGGCTGTGCTGAGAAAATAGCAACTCATAACATGTTTCGATTTATTTTCAGTTGAATGTCCACAGACTGGTGAGAGTAAAAGTCTTATCTGGTCATAATCTTGCTAAGAAGGATATATTTGGTGCCAGGTACTAATTTCTCCTATTATGCATATCTGTTTCTTCATTATGTCTACTGCAAATTACTATTTTTTATTATTATGGTAGAGATTTTGACATATTTTAAGGATCTGAGCTTTGTTCTAAGAAAGGTGTCAAGTACTTTTTGCTTAAAATCTTGTGTGTAATAAATGGCTCTTGAGATGAGCGTTCTGCTAATCAGACAAGAGTAGATCGTTAGTGAGTGATTGAAGTAGATTGGCCAAAGAGGGTTTAAGAAATATACATTATTACATTAGTCATACAAATATTATGCGAAATCAATCATTGATTTTAATAATTTTAGTGATCCATACGTGAAGGTATCTCTCTATCGACCAAAGCGAATATCACTCGGGCAATCCTATGAAAGCTATGGAACTGCAACAACCAAAACAAAGAAAAAAGTACGAAATTTCCTCTGATTTATATGATTCCTAGTATTTGATAGATGTTTCCACATCACTTTACAATAGTCATAACGCAATGTTTAACTGGGGTCAGTAAAGTCATGAAATATGAATTCATTTTAGGTTTCTTTCCCCGCAGATCAGGATCAATGACTGTTTACATAAAACTATGTAGACTATGTATATTATGTTTTAAAATGTCATTTACTTTAACATTACTACTGGTTTAAAATCTTGTTTATCATGGATTAGAGTTAGCTGTTTTCTGAATTTTGATTTTCTGAATTTTGCGTAAGAATTACTATTATGGAATATGAAATAACATTCAAACTAGTCAAATATTTTAATATTGGCGAAAGAAAGATCTACGGTAACAATTGTAATTTTGATAATACCCAGTTTCATAATATGATTCAATGTGTTTTTCAACTAAAATTAGGATTGTAACGGTGAAATTGCTTGGATTTAAAAGTCGACAAAACAAACTTTTCTAATAGGCACTCATCACTT
Source organism: Styela clava (assembly GCF_964204865.1). Taxonomy (NCBI): domain Eukaryota; kingdom Metazoa; phylum Chordata; class Ascidiacea; order Stolidobranchia; family Styelidae; genus Styela; species Styela clava. The sequence continues at coordinate 7,636,465 of NC_135257.1, read as the reverse complement.
CCTTACTTAATCTTGAGATTTGATTCACTTTCACGTTATTCTATTTACCGGTACACACTTTAATGTTCAATATAATTCGGTTTTCTGAATAAAAATAATAGATCACAGCCAATTATGCTACTTCAATTTCCCTCTATTATGTATGTCTCAGAATAATATTATGTAGCAAAGTTGATAACCATTTCATTTTATTTTCCGATATTTTTAGACCTTGAATCCAAAATGGGAGGAAGAATTTACTTTTAGAGTAAGTATTATATGGGATGCTCCGATAGCATTCAAGTGATGTATTGATTGTTTGAGATTCTGACTGATTTTGGACAATAATTTCATTTTTAAATGGTAAAACTAAATTATGTGTCCTGTTAATCCACTCTGAGAAGTTTAACTAATAACTTGATTTATTGTTGTGATCATTGCAATTACAACAAACCATCAAAATTTGTTTGAACAGAAGCAAGGTTTTAAGAATCAATTGAAATTAGGCAAATCTTGCTCACATCATGTGATTTTGGTATATTAGAATTGGAACGGTATGTCTTAGAACCTGCTGCCTGAATCTAAGCCATGCCCACTTCTTATAATTCAAATGCTGATAATAAGACTATAAACAAAAATGGAAGTGAGGTAATGATGTCAAAGAATCAGAAACAGAATATTTTTGTGGACCAGTTTCGCACTCTACTTGATATTTTATATCACACATAAGTATATGTAATCCTAATATTGAACTCCTGTAAATTATTGAAAAGCACACATATATACATATTAGCCCACAATCACATGTATTTCTCGTCCTTCATGATATATATCGGTAATGTAACAAAAGCGGAATTATGGCCAGAATTTCATTGGCCTTTTTTTGTAGTTCCGAAAAATTTGAGAGTCTTCTAGAATAAAACTTGTCTAGTGGAACAATAATAACTTATGTAACATACGGTAATAATAATATAGGTTGTGATAAATTCAGTTTAAAATGTAATAGCCAGACTTGTTGAGTATCATTGGCCTGTATGTAGTTTGCCTCTGTTATTCCAATTTCTCTTGTTCTCATATGCTCCCGTCAAATTTTAATTGTTTCTTCCACTTTATCAGGTGGTACCAAAGGAAAACAGACTACTGTTTGAAGTTTTTGATGAAAACAGAGTGGTGAGTTGTATTTCGAATTGACTAAATATTTTGCTATTTGGTGTTTTTTTAGTTTGCGAAAATGATCTCAAATACCAGGAGAGCTTATTTTGAAGTTGTAGGCTACTTTGGTTTCGAGAATGCTATAAATTTTCAAATTTAAATGTTATAGATTCATCTAATATAAACAAAATTATAATGAATTTTGTTTTACATTTTTGGAATCTTTGATTTACAGAGCTATCATTGCCTTTTCATTGGATTCATTATTAGGTAATTCCAGGGTTACTTTCAGGGCAAATATTTTAATATCAAACAGGTTTAACTTAGAGACTATTACAATTACAAGCATTTAAATTCTAGTGTTTCTAGTTGTAGATGGCCTTGGGCCTGTAACATAGAAACCATAGAGACAGGAAAACTATGGACCACTTTCATATAGACGAGCCGTTAAACACGGTTACGAAAAAGGAAATTTTTCAGTGAAACTTTGAGGTGTTCCCTATCTCAAGATATTGTAACCAATCAACTACCCTTTCCTATGTCAATGGAGAATATATCGACACCTCAAAACCAAACAGTGCTAAGTCCACTTTTCCAAAAAATGACATTTTTCAATTGCTGATTTTCCTGGACTTAGCTCTACATTTTGATCTATTTGCCTTATCTCTAGGTGCTCTAGATCTCAAGACAGCTATGGACATAACCCTGCTCTTTTTAGGGCATTTGAGAACTAAACAGAGCTGTGTCTACTATAGTGGACTTAGCTCTGGATAACTGCATTGTAAGTTGGGGCTAAGTCCGTTTTTTGGACATAGCTCCTCTCAAAAAATATAATACAAAGCGCTGAGTCCGTTTTTTGGACATAGCTCCTCTCAAAAAATATAATACAAAGCGCTAAGTCCATACCAGCCTCTATAATAACATAATAAAGGAGCCCTAAGTCCAATAAAATTGTTTTTGGTCCAGAAAATTGAGAGCCAAAAAGGGTTAAGTCCAAAAAAACCCCCCCCAAAAAAATTGGGGCGGAGCACAAATTTTTTTATACCATCTAAATATGGCCTTCATTGTAACTTTGGTGGACCATAAAAACTAGACATCCTCGATGTAAGGTATTAGAGAAATAAAAAAAAGAAACAAAAAAAAAACGTTTTTTGCGTTTTTCTCAAAACTAGAAAAATGGACTTAGCCCAATTTGGATTTCATGCGTCGATATATTCAGGTTGTTAAATTTTATAAAATTAGGTGAATACTGTTAGCCAATTTTTAAAACTTCCAGTCTGAATTAAAAACGGACCGTTACTTGTGGTACGCTACAATCAGGGTCTGTTTCATGTTTTATTTTGAAACATCTGATATTTAATCAATAATTAATAACATTTAAAGTTACTGTAATCACATTGAATTTACTTTGCTAAGTTATGAATCCATAATTAACAGATGAATTCTGAAATGAAATTATTTTTCGGGATCAAATTGGCAATTCAAAAATATGGGCTTGTAAAATAAAGATCAAAATTAGCCTGTATAATATTCAACAAACAATAAAGGAATGAAGACATTAAAAATTTGATATTTTTTTGGAAATGTTGATACCACTCCAACATATAAAATAATTTATGGTTTTTCATGATTGAGCCTCTAACTTCAGTTTTGTATCAATGACTTATGATGTCAACATTGGGGGTCAATGCATCACTAACTTTCCATAACCGTCACATTTTTATTTATCCGTATAGGTGTGTTAGTGTGTAATAAATAACTTCTCAGAACTTCAAGATATGTTCTATGAAAATATTTGTTTACGCAGGATTGATCATTTTGATTTTTTTTCTACTTTGTCTCTAGTTCTATGAAATCGCCCTATTCAATAATTATCAATATCAGGGTCGGATCAAAAATAGGTTTTTATCAAATTATGTTAAATATAAAATTCAATTTCATTATAGTGTATATATTGATTATGTGAAAATTTATACAGGGGACTTTACTGCTGTATTTAGATACCTTTATCTGTTATTTAAGATTTTAAAATATTTTAAAAATGTATTCAGGGAGGGGAGCTGTCTCCGATGACCGCATGGTCGTATCGCTCCCTCCAGTTCCAGTCTATACTGTATTTTTTTATTGGTATGACTGTTTTTTCTGGTTGGTGAAATAAATCTCTCTCGCTCTCTTCATGATAGCATAATAGTAGTAACAACAGATGAGCGTCTGATGTGTAAAAAATCCAATTTCACACTCAGTCTTGTTGGAAAGGAAAACATAGCAATAATAAATGCTCTCCTTGGCTCTTGCTATCTTGTATATTGTACTTTTCACGTAAAGAAAAAGTACAATATAGCTCTCGACTCTTGAGGTATAATAATGAAAAACCTGGTCTAGATGGCTATTTAGCAGCCAATTTGAATAGCTCTTAGTTTTCATATTTTTGATTGCCCACAATCAATGACCAATCCAAATGTAGTCTTGTACTGTTGCTTGCTTCAGTTGAAAATCAGAACAGTATTTGTGATGGTTAGGTGTGTTGGAACGAGCACGGGTATTCTAAGTGTGCTTTCCACCTAATATAGAAGGTTTTGAGAGAAGTTTACTCGGATAGAGCATAGGATCTAGTGTTAGTGATGTTGTTATCACAGCATTGGTGACAATCAATGTGGTTTGACGACTAACTATTGAGTGTAAACGGACCTGTAGTGGAAGCTTGCTATGATGCTCTATGAAGGATTTCCTAAAATAGAAGATACGTATTTACACCAAACAGTAATGAAGTACAGCTCAAATCAAACTGTGAAAGACCACTTCAGGAGCTGCAACAGTGATACTCCATACTAAGGGAATTACCAAATGATTAGATTGTGCATATCTCATCAGAAATTATCGAGCTTATTTCAAAATAACAAATAAGCCTTCATGGTGTGCCACCTGAAAATGTAATATGATAGATCTAATTTTGCTCAAAGTAACTTTAGATTTAATATGAAATTAACATACATTTTGAATGACAGTTATGATACATGGTATGTTATGACACGTTTTCAGTGACAGTTGAAGATAATGTGTTTTCAACATATTTGGTGGCTCATGGTTCATCACCCATGGTATTGATGCTGGAAATATTTTCTGATCTTGTAATTTACCAACAGAAGCTTTATTAACAACTACATTTAAAATTGGTGAAACCAACCTTAAATATGGATAGTATTGTGAATCGTATATTTTTTATTCTGACATAAAAGCATTAAGAATGTGGGTTTTATTGTCCATATTCACTATTCTACCAGATAATGACTTCTAGATTAGATGTGAAAAATATTTCAGTGACGCAGTCTTCAATTTTGTAAAGTCTTAATAATTGTTGATATTTGAGTATAAATTTCCAATTTAGACTGTTATTTAAATGCAGTGTACTTTATTCAACATTATTACAACTTAATATAATTATCTATCTATTATTTTATTCTATGTGCATAATGTTCAAGAACAGGATGAGACTATATTCTTTATATATGCAAGCATACCTCACATTAAAGAACAGTCTGTTGCCTCAGGGACATATTTTTGACTATGCTTTCATTAGCGACATAAATATTATTTATGTTTCAAATTTTTTGTCTGAGTTTAATACCAGTTCTTTGTAAAAAAGTTCATTTCATGCATTATAATGGGTTTGCTGAATTTAAGCACTTTCAAGAAAGGAGAATGTTTTTTTTCAACTTCTTATTTTTATGTAACTTAAACATTCAGTCACTACTCATATATATTTCGAAAAACCATTGTCTGTATGTTCTAATCTAATCTCCGTAAATTCACTGGTATAATTTCAAAATTTTCCAACTTCTCATTTGTTGTTAAAAGTCCCCAAAACTTTCGTCTGGTGTAGGGTGGGCGTTGCCACTTAAAATTCTCTCTCTTTTTAGAAGTTGCCTGCTTCAGGCATGTTGATGAGTCACTCCATTCAAAATAGTGTTATCTATCATAGTTTGGGATAAACACCTTTGTGTAGTTTGAAATATTTGCATTGCGTTTTTATGTTCCAATATCAATAAAAGGATGTTCGGTTTTATTTAATGTACAGAGGAATCATGAATTGTTTTTGTGTGGGATTAACGTCACGTCACGTGCTTCGTTTTGTCGCCTGTGACGTAATTTAGTTTAGATGATGTGTGACGTGATGTTAATCAAGTTGTGATTTAGTCTCACGTGAGTCTCGTGAGGAAAAGTTGCAGTATTTTTCCGGAGTTATTCCGATGAAATCTATCTTCCTTCTGGGGAAATACTTGTTTTTAAACTTTAAATTGTCAATTACTCACTTTTGCGTCGTGTTTTTATTTTTAACGTATCACATCTGCGTCTCAAATTGTGTGGGGATTACCAGCATTTGAACATGCCAAGTTAAGTTTATTTAAAAATGTAATACACCTCGCATTCTGCATTGAATTTGGGATTGGAATTTCTCATATACTGAGACAAAATGTATTTTTGGATATCTGGATATTTCGTGATAATGTTGGATTATTTATAACCTGTTAATATGTGGCGTTTAGGATCACTAACTCCCCCATGTTCTTGTTCAGACTACTAAATTAATTTTGAAATAATTAAAAATATTGGTGAACGGTAGTATTGATTTACGATCCCTTTCGCGCTATATCTTGTTTAAACATTCAAAAATGGGTAAGCGTGTCTGTAACACCTGCTGTGATCGAAGCGCTTCTGTCACAGTCTATCATCAACCCGTGACGTTTTATTCAATATGTTAATAAGGCTTTGCAGTGCCGACCATGGGCTGCTGGGTCCCCCACTTGCATGGATTCAGAGCTAATTGTTGGTGCAAATTCTTAAATTTACTCTTTATATATTAAAATAATGTATAGGTCAAGACTCCTAAATTGAAAATTACGGTACTTTGAAAATCATGATTTTGGGCCTTAGGTCACTGCAACCTATATAACCGCGATGGGCCCCTTTCTTCCACTTGTCCCGCGCTAATTTTAAGCGCCAATTCTAATTTACAACCGGTTTCACATAGAGCAATAGTTTAGGCCAAGCCCTGAGGCCTGGACACTGATTTCAATCCATGGCCAAAGGGAATACGTCAACTGATTAGTTCGCGTAATGTGTTGGCGTCACCTGATGAATTATCACGTTTCGTATCACGTCATAAAAGTGAATGTGTGTAAAAGCAAAAAGTCTAACGTAGTCTTACGAATGTCAATCGTAGAACGTAGTTTCCTCGCTTCTATCGGTATTATTTATTTCCTTTTTGGCCTACTGCTCCATATTTTTGTGGATTAAATTGTCCCTGTAATTCACAGCAAATTTCTTAATATTGTACACGCGCATGCTTTATGTAATTAATTTCGATTAATGGCGACTTCTGAATGATATGAAAATTTAGAAACATTTAAATATTATCACGAGTAGTAGTTCCCCTATGTACTACTTGTTTCACATCTATAGTAGGATGCGCTTTTTTTGATTTTTTTGTATTACTTATGTAAGGCGTAAGGCAATTTTGTTTATTCGCCAAGCCGGCATTTGTACTGTAACTTATGCCGTGCATGTTTTTAGCCCACTAGTCTCGAAAATTATGATTAATGACTTTTCGATATTTCGCCAGAAGTCTTTCAAAATGTATTGTAAACATCAATAGCCGATATTATCGAGTTATATCAGACTATATCAGCAGCTAATCTTGAAATAAGTCTAAATGCAAAACACATTATGAAGAAATCCATAGCAAAATATTAGATAGCGGCAAATTGGAAATTAATTCATTTTTGCTCGATTTCATAGTAAATATAAAATCAGTTTTTAGTTTCTTCGTAATTTAAATATTTTACAATATTTCGTTTCGCGATTTTTCGTTTATAACGAGTGCAAACAATTACTCGTTCATATAGCCATAGGCGATGGTACGGTTCATTGTTGGTTCCATCTGTTTATTGTGCCCCAGACTTCTCGTTTAAATTTATTGGAATTCCGCAGTAACATGTAACATGCTAACATCGTAGAACCGAATGTGACGTGTTTTTTTTTACCAAGCTACAATAATTCACTTATGTTATACGGCAAACGATCTCTTGTTGGCCACCGAGTATCTCTCACCTATTGTCGGCGTTACTTCGTTAAATATTTGGGAAAGGTTTTGCTTTATGTGTTATACTTATAATAAGTATAAGTTTATTTCAGCATAACTGGCAATAAAATGTTTGATAAAAATAAATAAATAAAAACTGATTATGTAATCAGGAGAGCAAACAAAACCCTAGATAAGATTTAAAACTTACAGAATATAAAATAGAAGGTATTGCCAAGAAGTTGTACGTGTTCACATCGATCAAGCGTGAGCGATGGATGCCCTTGTTTGTGATGAAAAATTACGGGAGCTTCAAAATAGCGCAAGGCGGGCTCGTCATTTATCCGAAACCAAATAATACAGTAATCGGTAATAGTAAGTTCTTGCCACCAGAGAAACTGTTAAGTCAACAATATACTTGCTCATATGAGGATATCAGCGGTGTGTTTTGCCCAAATATATTACATTCATTTGTATAATATATAATATCGTGGTTACGTTCGTTTTTGCGTTCCCGGTTGCGCCGAGAAGTGCTGACGACACACTGTTATAAAAAATGTAAAAAAAAACGTCAATGTCTATGACGGCCTCTAGTTGTCAATGTATTTAACCGTTGTGGTTGTATATCAAATAGTTGTAAATCCACTAACCATGGTTGGCCTAGTATTTGTTGGTTGCAAAAGTATGGCGTGGTTGAAAATACTGGGTTCTGATGATGGATTCATTAATAATCTTAATTAAAAACTTGACATCCACTATTCCAGCAGAGCAATATGGTTGCAATTTATACTTGACAAAATATGTTTTTTTGATAAAACATGCTCCCAATACCCTTTAAAATGGAAGAACAGCTGTCAGATAAACACTTCAAACTTTATGTTGAAATAATGTATTAAATTCTGTTTTGCCATCCACTATCTGTTGAATGATGTACCATATTTCAATACAACTGAATATAGAAAAAATGTTATGCATTTGTTATAATATTGTGATGTGGTTCTTGAAATTGGCTATAAGATAATATTCTAGTTGAAAAAAAAAACACAATATGTAATATATCCTTGGCAATATTTTTATAAGATTGTTGTTATGCTCCCCCCATTCACAATTTAAGTGTGTCTAAGTCCTGGCTAATTCAGTAGGCACGGGCTCCATCACCCTGGTTGTAATAAATGATGCACACTATTTCAACTTATAACAGACATTTCCAACAAATGATTTTATGATTGTGCAGATATTAAAAGAAAGGCATTGGAATAATTCACTCAAAAATTAAATGAAGGCCTAAGTGACTTTCTGATTGTTTAAAAATATTTAATTAGTTCTCATTTTTAAGAATTCTTCGTATTTCTTTTATAAATACAACAGAAGAAGAACTACATAGACATTAATTGATTTTAGGACATGTAAAAACAAGTGCAATGACTTGATATTCTTAGGCAACCTAATTTGATATCTCCCACGATGAGGATTTTTGAATGCATTGTTTGCTATGCAAGTGGATTAGATGTGAGTTTTCATTATTCAATCACAGTGTCTTTGAATAATTTACGAGTTGCTTCAATACAAAATGACAGGGCTTCGGACTTATAGACTTGGTTAAAGTTGAGCAAGCATGATTTCTATTTGACACAGTATTACTTTGTCTGAGATTATCTCACTGCAAATAACTCTACAACAAATGTCTGCTTCTCTAAATTAAAAGTCTCGGTTTTATAAAATTGTTGGTTTTACTTGACTTTTTTAGATTTGACTGGTAATACGTTTTGCATAGTTTTGCACCATTTCCAATCAATAATTTTTTGATTTGAGTCAATTCAATATTTGGATCCCATCATTATAAACATATCAGCTCAAATAAGAACTTGTGAATGTAAATGGTGTTCATAAACAAGTAACTAGATATTCTAGGATTTTTTCAGGGGTATTGACACGGCAAAAATTATTTCACGATGAGGGCAGGTTTCGTGTATAAACATTGTTTCCGTTTTTCAAATTTCTACTTTTATTTTTTATCGATTATTTTTTTTTCTATTTTTCTAATGTAATTACCAGTAATTATGAATTTTATTTTATAAACTTTAATTTCTAGAATCTTGTATATATATTAGAAAAAGAAGTGCATATATATGTTTAAACTAAATAAGATATAATTAATATATGTTTCTTATGATTTTTATCTGCTATTTTTGCTCTTTTTCTGAATCTAATTGGAATCATAAAAAAAATTTAAAGTATGAAACAATCTTACTAATAACAATATGGAAGGAATCTGCGAAATTTTAATATTATATCTATTATCTATTAATAAAAGATGATTCCTCTTATTGCTGGAAAGCCTGGAATCACTATTTAATTATGATAGTTAGTTAGATTTATGGGCATTATTATTTCATTGATAATTTCAGCTTTAAAGTATTGGCTGTGTTTAGATGGCTGTCTTATTCAAACTAATGACCAAACCCATGATATCAAACAATTAAGAGCTTTTGCTTTGTCCTACTTTCTCGATTTGCTTTTGTATGCTAACACTATGTGTGAACTGTGGATATCATTGTGTATGTAGTAGGTTTAGCTGATTGAAGAGATGCTTGTTTTTGAAATATCATGACTCAGATTCAACTCAGTATTATAGTGAATAATAATATACCTTGCTGAACACCTGGAGGATGTCATTTGCAAATGTTCATATGCTTACTCTTAGTCTTGGTTACTAATTCTTTCAGGACAATTTTCATGAAAATGAGTCTTATTTTTCTGCTAAAAGTTATCAACCAACATTACTAATGACTTGAAAGCTTTACGTATGTTTATTTGCCTCAATTGTAATTGCATCTGCATTATAATAAATGCAATCATGGCATAGATGAGATACATGAACAAGACCTTATTGGCACAAGAAAGAATTCTGCAACATGTTCTTCTTATAAATATACCAGCAGTTAGGATCACTACATTTTAATAGGACACTATACATTAAAATAGCGAAAATTTACAAGTAAAACCTTAGCACAATAGACAAAATATAAAAACACTGTATAGTGTACTGTACATCGACAATACACAATAGTCACAGTTTTTGGTGCAAATAAATGTATGTGCATGGAAGTCGGATATAGATCGAATATAGATTGGTATATTTTCATGATTACCGTAATCCTTGTTTAGCTATGCCCTATGAACATTTTTTGCATTGCATCACTGATTACCTATTTTTTTGCTGTTTACAGTACTGAGGTGATTCAGTATTATAATTAATTGATTCCTTCAAATCACAACAGGGCACGCATGACTGCTGGTTTACCATGCAAAATGATATTATTCCCAATATGCTTTGATTATATAGTCGCACTTTTTTTGAATAAAACGTAAGGGGAATAACCTTCCGTAGCTAAATGAATCAGCTTATATAAAGTGAACACGCAGTATATTTGTTATTTGTTAAATATGTCGAATTGTTTTAAATTTTTCGGTAGCTTGGTTAGCCCCAGTGGCTTCAGAACATTAACTTTATAGCTGTTCTGTATTTGCTGTGCAAGCCAGTGATTCAGTGAACTCTTACGGCTTCTTTTATAAATATTTGCTAAGCAAACTGCTTTAATTTTTATGTAAGTTCGGAGTTTCGTACTTTTTATGTAGACTGCAAGTGGTATAATATTAAAGTAAAAATTGTATGCAGTTTTGTTATGAAGTTCCCAATACTGTTAGATAATAATTTATCTTATGTTATTATAACTTATGCCCTTACCCATTATGCTTTTCGATAATTTGTTTTTTAATTTGATTTGAACAAGCCTTGACTATATGTAATGTATTGTTATTAACATTTTACCATTTATCGACATACATTTTGTTGTGAAAACTATGTATAAAACAGATCTTATCATTCAAAATTTATTCTTTTTCAGACTAGAGACGATTTCCTGGGCCAAGTTGATATACCTGTTAATCAAGGATACATAACAGTAAGTTGTCTTGCTTGAGATTCTGTTAGATTTTAGTGGTAGAACTCCATTTTAATTTTTTGTTGTGCAAACATCTTGCAAAACTTTATAAGAAAGTAAGTATTTGTATTTGGCCATTTCTGTTTATATTGTTCTACATATTGTACCAGGCATGATATTTATGTACATTATGGATGGGCTATACCAAGTGATCTACGGGACAATTCCAGATATTTTGCAAGTTAAGATTTGTAATATATTTTTACATTGCCAGCAAAATGTTTCGTATCATTGTCCAATGAGTTGCTTTATGTCGGCTGAACAAAACTGCACTAAAGTTACACACAAGTCTTACTTAGTAGATATAAAATATATGGTAATGTTGTGAGGCACTACGGGACGACAAATCCACCATATATATATCATATATGTGTACATATGTTCCTATTACGCTAGATATGATTGGCTTATCGTTATCACATTAGTTTGTAAGATCATTAAATTCTTTTGTCATTAATTGTTTTTTGTATACCGTAACTAGAGGATAATGATAACTATTTTTTATAACCTATTTGAGGTTGTGCTTTTGAAAATGAGTCACCCCGTCAATTACATATTGTGTTGGCTGTCTATGTATTAACCATAATTTTGTTAGTCATATAATATGTTTACGCAGACTTTGTTTTCTGCATGTGTTTGTGTGTCATTCTATATGCTGTTATGCATAGTTCACTTGAACAGCTGATCAACTCGCACGTTTTTAAATTATGATAAATGATATTTAATAGCTTTGTAATATTGATCCATGCACTGGAATTATTTCACCTGGAAAGACATACATTTTATGCATGTAATTTGAGACTTATTCTCTGAATACTGGGCGGCCTTTCCATTGTGTTTTCATCATGCTAAGTTAGATTATGTTCTGGGTACTTTTATATATAACATTGGGATAGGGATGGATATATAGGTGCTATTACGATTTAACTGAAACACTATTATATAATGGGGTATTCAGAAATATATATGCCATCTTTATTTACCATTAATAAACTCAAAATGTGCTATTTGTTTTTAGCTTGAAGATCCAAATAATGAAAATTCACCATTCAAGGAGTTTCCACTTCGCCCAAGAAGGTTAGTTTGCTATTTAAACGGTATTTTCTATATTTCAGTCATAAGAGTTCCAAGTATTGATCAGATTTGTATTTTAGTAAATTTTTGACTTCATTATTCAGATTTCAGATGTCATTGAATTTGCTAAAGTCAAAATGAACTAATTTTGAACTTATGCACTGGCTGAACTGTATTCTAATTTTCATGTAGTAATTTTCAACTAATAATGATTGACATGCATGTAACTGTGAAATACATAAAAATAGCAGCAATTTTTTGCTACCTTTTTAGAATGAGGGCTTTATAGAAATAAATGAAATAATTAATCTCAAATCCGAAAATTTCAATTTCATTAATGCCGAGATCGTTTTTGAGCAATTGCTTTATCTGCCAACTTTTTTTAAGAGTGTAATCTACCCAGAATTTCCCCATCACTGGTGGTATTCACAATTTTTAATACTTTAAATTACGTAAGACTTTTTGAAATAAATTTCAGTTAAAAATCGTAGAGTTTAATTTAATATAAAAAGATTAGGGAATGTCATCAGACTCTGCAAAGTATTGCTGTTTAATTAATTGAATTTTTATCGATTATATATTTCAGTTCAAAATCAAGGGTGAAAGGACATCTCAGGTTAAAACTCACATACATTCTTGATGAAACATGGACAAGACCACAAGAAGAAACACCTCCACAAGAGGTTGTTAAGTTTTTATATTATAAAAATTAAACTGTATGGTAGGAAAAAATAGATTGGAATAATTTGAATAAGGTTGAATTATTTGCGAACTGTATTTTGACAAATTATCAGGGCAATTAAAACTTGATCCATCGCTGGCCTTTTCTTTTTACCCTTTTCTTTTTATAGGAGGTTCCTTTTCGCTTTCGCCTCGAACAAGGCTTTTTTTGCAATCAGTCGGCATTGGCATTCCTCACCCTCCAATTTCTTACACCCAGGGGGAGGCAGTGGGTGTGGGATTTGAATCTTAAATGTGTAACCTGCAATTTCAACAAACTTAAGTCTCACCTTTTAACGGTCAACCTCTGGGTTAACCTCTTATTGAATTACCACTGTTTGGGTCAACCAGTCCATGTTTGCTCATCTGTCTTATTTATTTTACATTGCTAACTTTGCAGAACGACTGGGAAATGGTCGAGGGAAACGAAACCTCGATGCCATCAGGATGGGAGGAAAGACAGGACCATCTTGGTAGAACGTATTATGTTAATCACACTACAAGAACAACCCAGTGGCATAGGCCAGTCGCGTAAGTTGATATTTTTATAATTCGAACCTTATTTTTTCTATTTTTAGACATCATCTGGATTCATAATTTGAAAAATTGAGAATCTGAATAATGAAAATCAGAATAAGGAATTACGTCAATATTGCAAATGCTTTAATTTCCATCATTAGTCTGGGTCTTTATTTTCAGCATGTCAACCTCGTCGTCTAGCAGCTCGATAAACAACGGTACACGATCTTCCCAAAGGGCTAGTACTTCTACTTCGACCGACAATGCAAGCCCAGCAATTTCTACCAACACTGCTGCAGCACACTTTCGACAGAGGCGACACATCAGTGAAGATTTATCCAGAAGCCCCAGAAGGCAAAACATAGATGATCAGGTGACAGGATAATGATTATTCTTGTTTAATTTTTAGTCTAAAGTTTTGTATTCTTAATATTTTTCGTTCACTGGTGTAATTTGAGAATGAAGTTGAATGGTTGTGCTACCGGGGTTCCGTCAATACTCACATTCAAATCCAAGAGGTTATATTAATATATGTATATTGTTTAAATATAATCAAATACCTTAGGTCAGTGGTTCTCAACCGGGGGGCCGGTGGCCCCCTGACGGGGCCACGGAGCAGTTTGAGGGGGGCCACGACACAAGGCTAATAATTGGTTATAGAGCGACATTGTTTGCATACTTTCCTTTTAAAATAAAATTTCCCGTTCAGGCGTTTATCGCAGTTTCATTACCTGAATAAGTTATTTGCCATCACAGGGTGTATTCACTTTTTTGAGCGTGAATTGTTTGATCACAATGAAATTTGGAATCCACCAATCAAAATAGTATACCAGTAGGCTGTCTAACTTGCAGACTGGCAGTTCCACTAGACTGCGAGATAAACTTTGATATCGTATTATAGACGCAAGAACCCAGTTGTAAATTCCTAATGCCCAAAATACGAGAATGGAACGACAGTTAAGTTGGCTTTACCAAAGTAAATCGAGATGGCAGAGAATGTGCTCAATGCTTGCATTGCTCGTATGTAAAGAGCAATAAATTATTACGTCCATTTAAACTCCAAAACCATCGTGACAAAAATCATCCACCAGTGGAAGAAGTGGGCATCGGTTTCTTTGCTGCCAAAGAAGTTAGATTTGACACTGACAGGAAAGCAATATTGGACAAGTTCGGGTTTCTGTCGGAGGAAAAGCCTGGTTACGGTTTTTCTGATATTAATACCATCAACACAAAATGCTTTTGCATTCCATAATAGGTCGTAAAAACAATACAATCCAACACGTTCAGTACTTTGGAATGGCGAACAGGGGGGCCACGAGTGCAAAGGGGCGGCGGAAGGGTGCCACAAGCCATAAAAGGTTGGGAACCACTGCCTTGGGTTATCTTATTAGGTTTGCCCCTATTATTAAACTGACCAAACTTTATAGTTCATTTTGTTTTGTTGACAATCAAAGAAAATTAAATTATCGCACAGGGCTTCCTCGAGTCTCTGATATGTTTCATTAGTGTTCCGCTCCACCAAAAAGGTTGAAAACCACTGTCCTAGACTTATGGAAATTCACTTTTGATTCATGATTTTGTAGGAAGAATACCTATGTTAATTCCAAGCTATAGATTTGTTTCTCATATTTTGGGTTTGAAGAAAAGTTCTTTAGTTAAACAAAGTGGGCAATGATCTAATATGTGGACACAAAGGTCAAATGTAAAAAAACTATTCCCATCAGTTTGAGATCTCTTCAATCAGTATTTATGTAAAAAAACGCGACAATAACAATCCGTTGCATCCCAACAAAACCAATAATATCACAATTATTCAGCAAATCGACTCAAATTTAAGCTTCGTGTTCAAAAACACCAGGTTTTCTATTGTATAACAATCAATCCCTCATTCATAAATCTTTCTAAAACTGAGAATATATATGTTATCATAACGCTTTTCTTTTTAGTGGGAAGTACTTCATGGAAGCGATTCAGACAATTCTCCTCCACCAGAACAAAACATGCCAGTGGATGAGTAAAATTAATTTTTATTCATATTTCGTACCAAAATTTTTTGTAATCGGCCTTTAGGATATTCCTTTTTTCATGATTTATAATAATTCCAAATCGTTGATAATTTTTTGCATATATTACCTCTCACTTTTTAACCAATCTAGGACATTCAATAACCAATAACCCCGAGAAAATATGAAATAACATATTATAATCATTCTAGGAACATTGTATTCGTCCTTTGAATTTTTAGTGACACTATTATGTGGATTGCTTTGTTAAAACATTGTTAGCATACACAATTGCATGAATAATGGCAACTTCATAATGGTGCCATTATGGAGTTAGAAATTGTAATACTGGTATGTTATTTTATGAAAATGACAAGTTTCAATTCTAAAAATAATTGGTTCTAGGCGTCCGAATTCCGATTTTGGTCAAAATTTCCACAAAATGGCAATAATCTCCATTTTCCAACTGGATCTTTTCATCTTGTGTGGAAATGTTCCACAAAGTTTATTAACTCATTTTTTAGAACTCCGGAAAATAGTAATTCTACGATACCCGAAGAAGAAGAGGAACCGCCAACTCCAATGGAGGTCGATGGATCTCCATCAACTCCAACTGCAAACAATACAGAACAGACATCAAGCTCTGGCCCACCGAGAACAAGATCTTCCAGTGTTCCACAAAGTAAGTTTCTTATATTAAATTATATACTAAAAGAATATATAGAAGGTTGTGAGTCATTTTTGGAAGTCAACTCATATGGTTGTCAGGATTGAAAGCGATTTGAGGAATGCCTAAAAAGAAATAACATCCTATTTCGAATAAATTTTGGAAGGTCATTTTTCTATTCATTCCATCATGTTTTATGCTGGTTGGGGGATGGTGTCATTTTTTGGGGGGGGTTGTAGAGAGATTGGTGTGTAGGAATCAGTAAAGTTGATAAAAAATTTTTGAATAATTTTGAACGGTCATCTTTTGAATTAGATTTTTGGTTCAGATATTAAATTGCAATTACATTGAAGTACATTTTTAATTGCAAATAGTTTACATTATTTCAACATGAAGAATTTATTATATTGAATATAACAAATTTCGTATTTTAACGGTAAATTTCATCTGAACATTCATTTCAGCTCCAATTTTTTTCAATATTTGGTGACAGCGAACTTATATCTGAAGACTCTGGTGGTATTCCATGCGGCTTTGAATTTTTTTTACATCACCCCACAAACCACATTTCTACGTTTAGGTAGTTATCTTGATCTTTTTTACCGAATAAATGTATTTCATTCACCATATGAATAAGATTTTTATTGAAAATCAAATATTGGTAACTCACAGTAGTGGAAAGACCTTGAAACACATTATGTCATATTGACCAACTACATTGACTTCCAGTAGTGATGATGCTTTTCTTATTCACACGGTGCTGTTCAAATAAGATGTTTGTTCTCAAAAGGTTATACGAGTCCATTATTGGCTGGAATGTATATTGCTGGTGATCGTGGTAGTTGACTCATTAGGTGATGATTAACCATTTTCTGGTATTTGGTGTGAATGCAGTTTCCACTACCTGGCTGGATTTTTCTTTAATTCCTATTTGATATGTTTTTTACTATGAAACGACTTTGGCTGCTTGTCCAGATCCTTGTTCAGAGTGAAGATATGAAAATACAGCATAGTACTTACTTAATTCTGTTCATTACTTATTCAACATAACTAATTTTCATCTACTGCTCATAAATGTACATTCGGCCAAAACAATATTTCACATCTTCAAATAACACACATTCAATGTGTATAATTATTGGTATTGATATCTTATCTATATTGCTGTTTTGAGATCAGATGTTATTCTTTTTTGTGGTATTTGTGGTAGAACATTTTAAAATTACGGAAAAATTGTATCCCACCTAACACGGAACTATGCAATCAGTTGTTATCAGTTATCGTTAGTCCAGCTAAATAATATAATCTTACATTTTCACATTGTCAACTGAACAATTTGAAGGCAAGTCATGAATAAATTGTTGTACACAGAATAATCCATATTGTAATCTGCGATTTAAAATGATCAATAGTTTTTTAAAACTTGCTTATTACCTAAAATTGATCACACTAAGTTGTCACATTCCAGGATTTTTATTTCTGAAAAAATGAAATAAATTTGGGTGATGAGGATTTCTATATATACACTTATTGTCCTCGTCAATACATTAGTCAATCATTCAATTCATCATATCTACAAAAAATATTGACAAATTCTTGTAAAACTTAATTGCAAAGCACTTTTATAGTAATGTAAGAGCCGAATCGCATTCCACATAATGTAAGTTTCACCAAGCTTTCAGTCCATCATTAGTACACCTGCGTTGTATGGTTCAGGGCGAAATCTTGCAAAATAAATTTTTGTCAAATATTAAAATGAATCCTTCTAAATTTTTGAAAGATTTTAATTTTATATACTGTACTTATGCTGTTAAAAAGTCATCTGTAATTGAAATATTCTAATTTCTTTTTTAATATTTTTTACCATTTGCGGGAACATTTAAATTCTGTTTCGTTTGTTGCTTTCTTTTGGCTTTATTTTTAATTGCAATTTCGCTTCAGTGCGTGGCTTACGACCTCCATCCAGACCTAACAGAAGAAAGACTCATTCAACATCTGAATCAAGTATATAATTCGTGTTTTTATGCAGATTGCTACAATTCAACTCATCTTTGCTTAGTTTTTTTAGTAGTGTGGCATGAAATTAATTAACCTGCGGAATGGTAGTAGAAACTGAATAATTCTCCTTTCCATAATAATAATATTTCAGCTATGTTGCTTCAATCATGCACCAATTTTTTTACTGCGCTTATGCTATTATATATACCAGTGGTTCCCGCTAGAGATTTTGATTGAGCCGTGGAATATCAACACATTTCTTAAATGCATAAAAACAAGCTCGCTAATCGCCTTGATTAAGTGTTCATTCAAAGAACTTGTA
Organism: Styela clava; assembly: GCF_964204865.1. Lineage (NCBI taxonomy): Eukaryota > Metazoa > Chordata > Ascidiacea > Stolidobranchia > Styelidae > Styela > Styela clava. The sequence continues at coordinate 7,617,948 of NC_135257.1, read as the reverse complement.
ATTTAATGCTCATAGGTCATATTTCTTTCCAACACGCTTCCAAGTTGTTCTGCAAAAGATGAATGTGTCACCATGACTCATAAGCTCGAAAAGATCTACATGCGCATGTAATGCCTATTTTTCTCATGTGGTAAATTTTAAATCATACATGAAAGTTTCAAAAAGCTTAATTGTGATTGGTTTGCCTATTTTCCACAGGTGAGTTAAATGGAAACTCTTCAGTGGCCCTTCAGAGCTTATTTGCAAAAATAACAGTTGTTATATTTTAATATTCAAAATTCCTTCTCTTAGGTTGAGACATTCTGTATTTAATTAATTCACTATAAGGTAATTTTGCAAGAAAAATTTGTGAATTTTCCACGATATTCTGATTTTCAAATTGTAAACATGCTTGAAATTTCATGTGCATTGAATACTTATACTTGTCTTATACTTAACAAAAATGATTGAGAATATTTAATTACTTTAGTAAATTTTAATTCTGTAGTTCATTAATTATTATTTGTATGAGTTTGTTATCAGATGTCTGTTTGAAGATTCCATTAAACATAATTCTAATATAGACAAAGTAAGTTGTTATAAATTGGAATAATTTGATATTAATTTTTGAAGAATGTAAATAAATGTGTTCTCTAGTTTTCAATGGTAATATTCTACTACTAATCTGATGATTGATAGATTGACTACATTTATTTAGATTACACAATTTGTTATTAATTGCACTGCTAATTTATTTTTGATTTCAACTGTACCTGAACAGGAGTACTTGTGGTTACTCTTTATAAATTATATTCTTCAGCTGACTCAAAATATTAAAAATGCATTTCAATATACACATTTCTTGATCATGTAGGCCTATTAATTCTTTATCGCTGCCCATGCCTTTTATGCTCTACTATGCAATAATGGTATTTCTTTATGCTTTATTATAATCGCAACAATGAATTTGCTTGGAGATGCTTGCATGGATAATATATTACATGCATTTGTGATTATAAGGAATCAAGATATTCATAAACCTTTTGCCGAATAGCATTTTCATCCAGCTTATCATGCTTTCCAATTCTCGGTAATACGAATGCGCCACACTTGCCAAAGTCTTTAAAAACCATGTCTTAAGCTGCAGAAAGTGGCGATGTTTTTGCAGCAATCTTGAAGGGTATTCAACTCTTTTGAAAGCATAGTTCTTCATGTGAAACATACATTGTCCTTTTTAGTAGTCTTCTTAGAGTTTAAAATTTACTTTTTGTCTTACAGACGATCTGCCACAAGGTTGGGAAGAAAGGGTCGATCCTGATTCCAAAAAGAAGTATTATGTTGATCACATCAGCAAGAAAACATCATGGAAACATCCATCTAGGGTATTTATTATGAAGTATTTTTATAACTGTGATGGAATATCCCTCAATTATAAAATAAAAGTATATGGTTTCATATATACAGAATTGGTTCGCCCAGAAACTGTTATCATATTTTTCTGATGTATCCCTTTAACAGTCCCGATTTATTCGTCTAAATTTTTTTTTTTAAATTGACATATAATAGAGTTATACACTTGAATTCATTGTATGTGCCATCTTTTTAAGGATAATATATGATAATTCCCCCTGAATTTTTTACTGACATGAAACTTTTAGACCAATAAAAAGTTACCTGTAGTTCAAAATCTGGTGATTGTAGAAAATTTAAAATAATAAAGTAAGATTCTTCCACTGAGATTCTAAATCTTCGTGCATTATCAAGGCCAGTTTTTTAATCCAGTGACTGCTTACTAAAAGCAAAGATGTGTACTTTATTACACGTATTATTATTTGATTCTGGTTTCATTCATTTCTTTTTCTAACAGAATTATCAGAAAATAAACAATCAATATTTACCTAAAGGATGGGAAATGAGGTAAAATCTAACTATTGACTAGAAAATTTTTTCGAGTGGCTTCATGTTAGCTTGCACAATAATTTGTAAATTGATTTAAGTGAATTGTATACGTAGGTACTTTATGATGATTGAATTAGTTGAATACAAAGTAAAAAAATTCACTATTTTTCTTTATTGTCTCCTTGGTTCTCAAAAACCTTATAAATTCCACTAGGCTTGCTACCTACAGTTATTTTAATATTGATTGGAAGGTAATATATATTAGCTGAAATATAGCTTAATAATGATTTTTTAATCACAATTAGCACACTATGCATTACTGTACTGATTTTGCGCACAGCTGAGTCATTCATTTTGACATTGTACAACAATTACGCCTATCCTTTATTCACAGAGGAAAATGATTAATCATATCCTATTACTGATCTATTGACTTCTAAGTTTTTATTGAAAATTGTATTTTATTGAAAAATAATTTCTTTCCAGAAAAGCACCAGGTGGAAAAGTATTTTTTATTGATCACAACACGAAAACAACAACGTGGAATGATCCTAGGTCTTCTCGACCTCCTATTCAACGTGGAAACTTGAAAAGCGCTGACGATTTAGGACATTTACCAGTAAGATTTTTATTTTGTTGGAGGAGTGTGAGAGAGAAATAAATACTCCTTAGTTCTAATATTATACCAAATACATGTCTTTTAGAAAATGTAAATATCCTGCATACTAGGAACCACTTCATGGTCTTATCCTCTTTGAAAATTTCAATGTATTTCCTTTGAAATAATTTTTCCGGGTTTCTCACATCTATGTGCTTCTTCACATGTACTGTGAAGTTGGGAAAATTTACAATAGGCTAGTCTCCTGACTCAAGGTTAAGATGTTTTTGTCTTCTATTTTCTGACTCTTTGTTGAGAAAACTATTGACGACGACTCTCAGACCCTAGATCTGACATGGGCAACTACGGTCTGCGGGTCAAATCCGGCCCATTGGGTAGTTCAATCTGGCCCACCTGATGCTGCCACAATCAAACTAAAACCAAATTTAGTTGTTCGACCTAAATAAATAACTCAAGGAGTTTGTTGAGATTGCAATTAAATTTTGCTTTGGCACAAGACGTATTGTTTTTCACTTTTGCTTTTGTAACACTGTGGATATTGTTCATAAAATGTAACTTTTTACGGCACACTTACATGACCCGCCAGTCTGGGTGGGCAAAATTTTTGGCCTTCGGTCCGAAAACCTTGCCCACCCCTGCCCTAGATTGTAAATAATTTAGACTCTGACTCCCGCTCTAAACTCCTATTTTATTATCAAATTTTCAACAACTGTCAAAAATGCTTAGTAAACTTAATTCTTTTTGATTTCTGTAGGTAATTTCGACTGCTTTTATTACCAGTAAGATTTGCAATTTTGACCCAAGGGGAATTTTGATAGGTTGCTCTGATCATTATAGTGAAACAATAGGTGGCTTCAACTCCTCTTAACAATTTTCACGCTACTTATTTTTCCTCTTCTTTGCAGGATGGATGGGAGGAAAGAGTTCATGCTGATGGCAGAGTATTCTACGTTGATCACGGTATGTTACGAATGTTTATATTCGCATAATTTAAGCTTCGAACATTCCAATAAGTATTTTATTGTCCAAACACTCTAATCATTATTTGTCATTTATTGAGCTAAAACATTATTGAGCTAAATTTCAAACTCTCCATAATGGAGAAAGTGCAATAGGGAGAAAATGCTGTTTTAGATTGTCACCGGCACAACTTTCAGACATATTAATAAGCAAGCATTGTGGTATCCCTCCCATATCCGACCAAAAATCTGTTTGAATTGGTCAGCTCTTTTTTCAAACTCATTTTTACAAAATGACCTAAAATAACTGCAGATTGATTGATTACTAAATTTTACCAAATTTGAGATACAGAAGGGTAATTACTAAATTTTTTGACATAGGCTATAGGAAGCATTTGTTGTAATACTGTTTAGGCTGGTTCCAAAAAAACACCTGGCAGGCATTATATTGTTTGGTCATTACATTAATATTTACAGTAGCTAATATATTCCCCATTCGATTTTTAGTTTTCTATGAAGCCTATTTTGTTAGCATATATTCCCGACAAAAAAAAATAGAAACCCAGTTTCAACTTTGCTAATTGCTTAGCTAGCCACATAACACTGGTCAATTCAGTTACATTAGTGATGAAACAATGTCATAAGATTTTTCTGGTTATTTTCATGACGAAACAACACCAAATGCATTTGCGTTTACCCTTGCGAAAATGCAGCACGGCTTACAGATAAAGAAGGGGCAGGCCACATGTAGCCCACGGGACTGGGTTTATTTTATAATGTTTTTAATCGTTTTTCTACTAGTGTAATGTATACATGGTTTTTGAATATTCAATAATTTGTCGTTTAAAATTAGAAATTTCCATGACAATCTATTTCATCATAGGGGGAACAAATAGTTCTTGCTGTATATTTATTTCACCCCTCTTTACTCTTTATGTGTGGGTCTTTATCCCAGGTTTGTTGACTGAAAATCACATTCATATTTATCTATTATTTCTCTTATTATTGTATTATAATATGTGTTATTTTGTTAACAGTGAACCGAAAAACTCAATGGGAAGATCCACGTCTACAAAGCCCTGAGATTACTGGCCCAGTAAGTGATTCATACATCATGTTTATTTCTCTGCAAACTGATAGAATTATCTTTCTATTTTCCAATCTCTTTTCGTCAGTTTATTTTCTAACCTGATAATAATTGTTGGCAATACACATTTTGTTCAGTAAACAGAGTATTATACCCATATTTTAATAGACAGCATTACATTAACTATAAAAGAAAAACTTGGCAAATATGCAGAAGTGATGAATGTGAAAATTCCAACTTGGAGGTGTGAGAGTTCCTTTCCAGCTGGCATCATATACCACATGAAAGCTAAATCATGCAGAAAGATACTAAAATTTTGAGTTATGAAACTAAATTAATAAACTATACCTTATCATGATGAAGATTACTTTATATTAAGAAATTTTGAGCAGTGTCCTTTCTGATCCATTTACAAGTCATTTTTATTGCGTAAGTGAGCATTATCAGGCTATATTATATTGGCATTATCCTATCCTCTTATTTTTCAGGCTGTTCCGTATTCTCGAGATTATAAACAAAAATATGAATTCTTCAGATTGAAATTACACAAATCAACGCCAGTAAGTAGTGCTTCACATAGGAGTGTACTGTTTGTTGTATTGAAATATTACAAAGTAGATAGGCTATGCTGTATGTTTGTATGTCATTTTCTCCATCGTTGTTCATGTTCTTTACCTAATATCTGCTGTTTTTTGGAAAAAATTGCCCTCACTATGCAAAATTTACCCACATTTATGATAACGCTATTGGTACTTCAATATTTGAGCGCTCCAGAAGTGTGTGTACCAATATGGAGGTAACTAATTTTGTTCGACTATTTTACATCAAGTTGTCAGACTGAAACCTATGGGCAGCGGGTATATTCACTTGGCTAACACAGACAGTCCCCGAACTCATAATAGAACTAAAATAGGGAAAATCGTAATAAAAATACGCCATAACACTAACCTGGCACACACACTACGGGAGTACCAATATTTGTTCATTGCTACCTTTTTAACAAACTAGATAAAATTTTCACATATTCAATTTTTTATGAATTCTGTGAAAAAAAATGAGATAACTATTGACTATCAGTAGTTGAATTTGAGATGAAAAATTTCATTAAACCAATTTTTCCAATATTTAACCAACTGACTTTCCTCTTTCAGAGAGACATCCCCAACCGATTTGAGATGAAGATGCATCGCAATAGTATATTAAATGATTCATTCCGTGCGATTTCCATTGTTAAAAAGACGGATTTATTAAAATCCAGACTTTGGATTGAATTCATTGGAGAAAAAGGTTTGGATTATGGTGGTGTCGCTCGAGAATGGTTCTACCTCATCTCTAAAGAAATGTTCAATCCATATTATGGTCTTTTCGAATATTCATCAACGTAAGTATCAGAGGTTTTCGAATTATTTTATTAATTATCAATCAATGTATTTGTTCATATTATGCAGGATTCAAAACAGATTATCTGTTTGGAATATAAATAGGGCTCAGAGGTGAGCAGGCCATACTGAACGTTAGGTTCATACAATTGCCATTGCACCTCTAATTACCCCTCTGTTTTGAATCTTCTAATGGATATTGGATAGTTATGTGCGAAAGCATGGTACTCCTCGATGGCGTATATTGTTCTGCGTAACAGGGTCGGTAATAGTTTGTATCGCGTTCCAGTCTATGCACCGGATACAAATAACTGCTCAGCTATTTCCATATCGAACACGGGCTGGTAACCAGACGAGAGGCTGTTGTCATCAACTTTTTTTCTCTTAAGATAAATATTAAAATCTTATCCTATTCGAAAATTTGTATTAGTCTGAAGAAGACAATATCAAAGGCTCGATTCCATGATTATTATAGTTACTCATGACTAAAATAGTTAATCCAACTTGTCAGCCATTTGTCTGCTGTACCATCATATGTTTCAGTTATATATACAAATAGGTATGTTTACTATATGCCCGGTACTCCCGTAGTGTGTGTGCCCGATTAGGGTTAGGCCATAATTTTCTCCCTATTTTTCATAGATTTCAGTCCCTTTACACAACTTGATGTAAAGTAGGCGAACAGAATTAGTTACCTCCATATTGGTACACATACTTCTGGAACGCCATATGCCCTAGCCTAGAGGATTTGCTGTTCAACTTGTTCATGAATATCAACAAATATTATTTGAGTTTTGTTGAAAAACACTGTAGACCAGGGGTTCTCAACCTTTTTTCTCTTAAGTACCCCCCCCGAGTTGCGAAACAATCAATGCGAACCCCCAGTAATCAGACGCCAATCAAAGTTGTGATATATTGACTAACAATTTGTTGCAATGACAATTTATTGACCAACTGCTGTAACTAAATCAAATATTCGTGTCGATGTTATTGTCCTTGTCCTACACCCAACTAATGTATTCTTGGGATCTCTCAAGTTTCGATGCATATCACTTTCTGCAATGCTCGCATCACATTGTCTTTTGAGATTTCACAGTTTGGCTGAAAAGCTGTGCAAATCACATTGTTGCATCACAATCACGACAACGCTAGATCAAGGAAAATCTACGCTGAGTTTCCATTGGCATGCATTTTCATCTTGTAGTTACTTAGTTTTCCTTTGTTAAAGGATGTTGAAAAAAAAACACAGACACAAAAACTGGACTGTTCGCGAACCCCAGGTTGAGAACCCCTGTTGTAGACATATCAGATACAATTTTGGTTCTTCATATTAGCATGTAATGTTTTTTATTTATATTGCAGCGATAACTACACATTACAAATCAATCCTAATTCTGGAATGTGTAATGAAAGTCATTTACAATGGTTCAAGTTTATTGGACGTGTGGCAGGAATGGCAGTATTTCATGGAAAATTATTGGATGGTATGAATATGAAATATTTTCATTAGGATTATTATTTTTATTGTTAAAAAATAATTGAATGGTATATTTTGTTTCCATTTTTCCACCAGTTACCCACCCAATTGAACAAATTTTAAAATTGTAATCACCGTTTTCATTTATATCTCCATTTCAGCATTTTTCATCCGACCATTTTACAAGATGATGTTGAGCAAACCAATCACGCTACACGACATGGAATCAGTGGTAAGATATTATTATTTGTACATACAATACAATATTACTAGTTATCATGAGAAGTGTTAAACCTTGACAACTTAGGACCCTGTGTAAACTTTTATATTGTCTTCAATTAGCTTAAATATGACTCATAGTAGCAAATAACCTGACTGACTAAAATATCCCGCTCGGTTCCAATGAGAGTTTACTGTTGAAAACATGGTAAACCTAACTTTTTATTTCTTATTTCAAGGATTCTGAATATTATAATTCGCTTCGCTGGATTCTGGAAAATGACCCAACAGATCTTGACTTGAATTTTACTGTCGATGAAGAACTATTTGGAAGTACCAATTCAAGAAATTTGAAACCTGATGGGGATAACATTGCAGTAACAAATGAAAACAAGAAGGAATATATTCAGTATGTTCTCACATAATGTCTGTTAAATTTTATTCATAAATAATATTAATCTAAATTTTGTGAATATTTTTTGCAGTGTTTCCTAACCTACGTGTTGCGAACTTTAGCTGGGTCGCCTGAAAACTTTTTTGGGTTCTTTTTCAACAAAAAAGTTATTGATCTCATTTTCCAGTAAATTTTATTGTTTAGGCATTGAATTTTGGCATTGAAGTGTTGTATAATAGCAATTGTATATACATGGGAAGTATCACAGTGTAAAAACTTGGAATCATCTATTTTGCTCAAGTAAAGAAACACCACGATTTTAAAAATTCGCTGGTGGCTAACAAATAATAATGTTGGATCAATGAACTAAAAAATAAGTAAATAAACGTTATGGAAAAAATATTTTTTTGTAATAGTAATTTAATTTTGCGACAATAGAAACACTACTTGCCGTATAGTATTGCCTTGATACGGGATTTATTTTTTACGAATTTGGGGTGCTTAGAAAAAGGTTGGTCGCCACTGATCTATTGCATACCATGCTGTACCATACCTACTTAGAAATAGTCTCCATCAGTTAGGCCACAGTAACATGTCAACTATACAGTCTGATACAGGTTGAATATGAAATAACAGCCCTTGTATGAGATTTTGTTTTCAGACCGAAAGTTTTAACTCTACAAAACTTGTGAACTTCATATAGTATGTTGACACTACTTTAAAAAGGTTGTGAGAAATTTGTGTAACGTGTAATGAATAATGATCTTTCCTCATTCCAGATTGGTGATAAGGTGGAGATTTGTATCTCGTGTACAGGAACAAATGAAATCATTTTTGGAGGTATGTTAAGTTTATATTTTGACAGGGTTGATTTTACTGCATTCTAGCTCGTTCATATTTGAAAATTTTCCAAGACTAATATAATTGGTACTGGTACTGCTATAAAACCTACATTTGGAATACATAAATATGATGAAATATATTTGCTTTTCTTCAATATTTTTTTTATTTTTTATTCGGCCTAGGAAAATGTAAAGGTGATATGCAACTGTATCCATGTTGATTTTTATAAAATACTTTGATTTACTTAAAATCGTGAATATTTGATAAGTGCGATAGGTTTGGTTATGTCATCTTGTTAACTGTGACATAGATAAATGGAAGGTTGTCATTTATGTTACGAAATATACATTTATAAGCTTGTGACTTTGCAGCAATTGGGAATAATAGATTGAGTTGGTGCCTGACCCTCTCTGGGTGACTTATCAATTAATAAGGCAATCTAAATTACTGTTGAATTCCAGACTAGATCGAACATGAAACATATATATATCATGTTTCTTAGTACAATATATCTAGTGATCATGCTTGACACGACCTAGTCTTAAATTTTTTAATTATAACAATAGTGATGCTGATTTTATTGCCACGAAATAATAACAGCCACGCCTAGGGGAAATGGACACTATTGTCAAAACATCCATAATTGTTTACAATTATTTCCACTATGCTAACTGTCACCAGTGGAATAATGCCTTTGTTTTCTTAATTTTTATCTGCTTTGTATCTTGTCTTTTGTCTGCATTGTGTCGAACACAAAAGAATCAAAATGCTTATTTACAGCATTATTCAAGTATGTGTTGTATTACCTCAACCTCAATCTGTTCACGAAAAGTTTTGTAGTTTTGCTAAATAAAATTTACCAATGATATAGGCCAAGGGTGTGCAACCGGCCCCCAAGAAAAAATTGAGCGGCATGCAAAGAATTGCCAATTTTGAATGATGTGCAGCCTGTGAAACGAGTTTTCAATTTGGCTATCCCAATCCCTTCACATTGTGAAGCCTATACTCGAGTCATTATCTATGTCTATGACGATACAATCTTTTAACAGCTAGCTTGAGCAAATCGAACAATGCATATCATAAGATCAATAACCAAAATTCTGTGCTTACAACTACTAGAAACCTACTACTAGGTGTGGTCTGCTGATTCACCCAGTTACTTCTATATGGCCCATCTGTATTAAAGTTTGCGCAGCGCTGATATAGACAATTACAACAGAATATAAGTACCGTAATGACCTTTCGTAAGGCTACTACTGTTTAGAGCCATTCATTTAACATAAAGTAATAATGATACCTTGTTTTATTAGAATATTTTTTTAGTTGTTGGCTGCTAGCATTATCTATTTTATTGTCTGAAAATTTTTAAAATACAGTAATAGAATTTTGAATATTAATCGCTAAGTACTATTACTACTCCTGTTTGTTTCTGCTTATTCATCTTCCTTCCCTATTAATCGATATGTGAATAAAAAGTATCTTTCATTTCCTACTTCTCAGGGTTTCAATGAGCTCATCCCTACAAATCTGCTAAAAATATTTGACGAGAATGAGCTAGAATTACTCATGTGTGGACTGGGGGATGTTGATGTTAATGACTGGCGAAATAATACGACATACAAAGGCGATTATAGCGCAAATCACATTGTTATTCAATGGTTTTGGAAGGTAAGTTCATAATGGTGGTTTCAAAGTTGAATGCCAAGGGTTACAGTAATACTTCCTAAACAATGGCCAAGGTTATACAAACAATATAATAGACTTGACACAAAGGGACATGGGCTTTTTGTAGGTTAAATATATACAATAGACAAAGCTAATCGACTTCGTTTTAAAATATTAAGGCTAAATGATTTTGATGGAATTGAACCCATTACACTACTTTTCTTGGTATTCCATTGAGATTTATTAAATTAGACATGATCTGTTTCGAAATGCCATTTCGAACTGTATTTTACATGAAACAGAAAGTCACTTTTTTATTAGTTTTCTGTTGTATTCATGTATGTTTCATAATGCATAAAATCCAATTCAGGCTTAGATGATAGATAAATTTCGAACAATAAGTATATGTTTAACAAAAATGTTATGCAATATTTGAAATTTCATTATCGGCCAAATAAAAATTTCATGTTCAAATTAAAATCAAGCTGTTGGTAAAAGCTTCATTTTTTTTTGATGTTTTGCTATTAATCTTCAATTAATTGATCTTTTCTATTACAGGCAATACTTTTGATGGATCCAGAATCACGAGTACGTTTTCTGCAATTTGTAACTGGTACTTCTCGTGTGCCAATGAATGGTTTTGCCGAACTTTGGGGAAGTAATGGACCTCAATTGTTCACTGTTGAAAAATGGGGAACACCTGATAAATTACCAAGAGCACACACATGGTGAGTGACATTTATGATATAACATGTTGATACCGCATATCCTCATCAAAAATGTTCAATCTAAATTGATAAACAGGCATGATAATCTGATTATTTATTAAAAAAGCATAGAAAAACTATCTTGTTTAGTAGATAGTTATAATCTAGCTTTTTTGAATTGCATTTTGTTATAGGATTTTTCATTTTTTTTAGTTTTAATCGACTAGACCTCCCTCCATACACTTCGCTAGATGAACTTCGTAAAAAACTGCACCTCGCCATTGAAAGTTCTCAAGGATTTGAAGGCGTGGATTGAATAAAGCCATCAGGAAAAAAAATGCAAACTTCTATAAATCCTCATTGACTTTCCTGTACATCTATGGAAATTGATAAACACAAACAAGAAAAATCAGTCAACAGCTGCCAATTGACTATTGAAATGTGTGGGATCGCAGCTTCTCCCATGTTGATCTCTTTTAGTTGATAAAAATTTTGTTTCAAAACTGTTATAATAACAGACCATAATTTTTTTTATTTGCACTGAGGCAGCCAATACAAATTTTATCTTAAACAGGTTTGTTCCACACTATGTGGCCTTTATTTCCTGTGTGATTTGAGTGAGTGCATAGGACTCTAATAAAATTAACTTTTTTGAGTGTTGTGAAATGGCTTGGTACTCAATAATTTTTAAAGAATTTATTATTATTATTGTTGTTTTATATTGATTAAACTTTTTGATTTTGTTCTCACTAGCAATGTAAAACGCTCCAACTGAATGTACATATACATCTTTAAAAATTTCAATATGAAATCAAAATATATACTGTAGTTAATTTTATATTTTGTTTATTGACAAACTGGAATTCCATTGAGCATATTTGTTTCCAAGCGTGATTTGTATTCACTATTAAAAAACCTCTAAGACTTTTTTGCTCAAACTTTGTTATGTTTCTTAATTCAGACATTATTGTTTGCTTTTGGCTAACGGCCGTTTACCAGCTTGAGATTTATTGCCCATGTTTTACTACAGTAATGATTATTTACCTACTCTAGTATCAGTAAGCCATTCATTTATAATACCGTTGGTCTGACTAGAGAAAGATATGTTTGGCGTGCGAAGCCGCAATATGCTATAATCATCTGAAGATACATAAATTCAATGCAATTAGGTGTTTCCTAATTCGTCAGTGTGAATCTATGAAAAAAATGGCAGAATTACTCTAGTATTTAGCTTACACACGAAAACCGCAATCTTAAATTAAGATAATAACATGATTTGGCTATTGTTAACAACGATGTGCAGTGGTGTTCCGGTTTCTTGTTTAAATAACTGTAATATTACATTGTATCCTGATTCTTTTTGTGTTTCGGGACATGTGTTTCCCTGACATGTTATTGCTCTTGTGTGTATGTATTTGACCACATTCATATTACGTTGCATGTGTTATTATTATTTTATTTGGTCGTCTTATAGTCATATTTGAATAACATGTCCGCATTTGGAAAAATATTAATGAAGTCATTCCAAACTAATTTGTGTATTTATCATAATTAAAAAAAATATTGCTAGTAAGTTTGCGTCATTATTAGTGCATGCTAAGGTTCCCAGGGCTTGTTACGAGTGCGCTGTTCACAGTGAAAGATTATTTATTGGACTTGCTTCTCCCCAATCGATTGTAATTTATTGCGACTATCCGTGTCAAGGGGGATATATGAAGATTATACTGGTAAATCCACCAAAAGAAGGTTCTTTGTGTAATTGCGTTGCGAGTATATCGATATCTATTTCGAAGTATTGAGGAATAAATACATCACTCGACGGCGAACGTTCTGCGGTTAGTTTGAATAAATAGAGCGCCGCTAACTGAGCGTTCAAAAATCCGTTCACATGGCGACGTACATCTGACGTTTCGGAAATTTCGACTTGGGTTTGAAGGCTTAGATTTTCTGCAATTCGACGAGGACTTGTGGATGATACCACCAAGTCAAAAAAATAAGATGATCTATTTTAATATAGACCGGTTCTACAGCCTGTTTCATAAATGGCTCTATGAAGAACACATACCGGTAGTTGTAAGTTTTCTGTTGTGGTATTCAAAATAACCGCGCGTCATTCGCGAATCATTGGCCAAAACAAACAAAGCCAACAAGCGAATTGTTTAGAGTGGAGTGTACGCCAAAACGTAATTTGTCCTCGACCATTGTGTTCTTTTCGTTCATTGGCGAGCGGGCCGTGGGGCGCTGGGTGTTTGAATTATTCCGAGTGCCAATTATGGAAAGTATGGCAGATTTGAAGGGAAACAATGAAATAAGAGGCAGTGGATGCGCCGTGAAAAATAACGAGTTGTATATCGAAGGAACATGAATAGTATCAAACTCTGGAATCTGTATTATGCTGAATCGGATAGAATTAACTGAACAACAGCACTGTCAAGCACCAAACCGTCACAGGTTTCTGCAGTCCTATAACTGTATAATATGAATTACGTGTGCATTTTATCATCGATAGCTTGAAAGCCAATAGAAAAGGTTGAATTTCTAGATATTCATTACTGCATTATAGCGTTATGGACAAATTTTCTTTAAGTTACATGTATCAGAAATTAGTGAAGTGAGCCTTCGATATTTTAAGATTGAATTGCCTCTAGTTTTACAGTTACTGCAGTACTGCTGTACGGTACTGCAGTACAGCACACTATCCAAATTCCAAGAATTTCCCTCCATTTGGCTCAATAAAACAAACACTCTATGTGTCTCACAAACGAGGGGCGTCTGGGACCACGTCAGATGCTTCATATCGTGCCATGCTTGTTTCAATAAAAATCTAAATTAATCGAGGCCGTCACATGACCAAAATTGCCGTTTTTTGCTAAAAACTCTCGAATGCTACGGTAGAATTTTTTTTTCTTTGGTAAATCGGATTATTTTTTCCCAAGGAATTCAATGATGACGTTACTAGAGTGTGCTTCTTTGTAGTATTTTGCGCAACTTCATTATACTGCATTATTACCGATATTGAGGGACAACAATGTCCAGACGTCTCCCAAAGAAGGGGTGTCTGATCATCTGTAAAATGTGTTTCTCTGAAACGGGACAATGTCACCCGATTTGTATAGTGTTGAGGTAAAACTGTTGAGTTTAAGTGAATCTATCATGAATTTTTTTATGTAAAGCTATCGTTTTTTACAAGTCTAATGAATTTATGCTACTTCTTGGTCTATTCTTTGAATAAATGAAACAAATTTTCAACTACAGAATAATTTTTTTATTACAAATTCTTTTAATTTTGGAAATAAACGAATAAGTTTTTAGCCCTCTAACTGTTTTAATGAATAGGATTGAGACATTCTTCATAAGGCCAGAAGAACCGGTTGATGTAATTATCTGCATGGTAATTTCATAAAAGGGATTCTAGTGACAGTTGTCTTATATCACTTTTTGACACTGAAATGCCATAAGTAGGCCTGTGGTTGATAACAAACTGTCTGGAAAACAGTCGTTTGTAATATCTTATTCAGGAGTGGACTAATATTTATTGAGCCTGTGAATATTGTGAACAAATACAGAAATAGTAACGACCTAATAACAGTAATATATCATACAAAGAAATAAATTTCATTTAGATATTCATATTAATTTTTATGTAGTTACTAGGCAAGCCTAATCCTGTAATCAGAAAGGATAAAGGTATGCTCTTAATTCTTGGTGGATATTTTTTTATTAAATGAGGTCTATTATTAATTCATGTCATAGTAGAACTCATTAAAAAAAAAACACTACATATGAAAAAGAATGATTTTATATTTAACCTCGTTCCTAATTGTTGATAATAGTTTGCTTGATAAGTCTGCATTTAACTGTATTTTGCTGTAAATACTTATTTGTCTTATGAAATTATTATTCATTCAAAGGACAGCTAAATGACAAGTATGTAAATATTTTGATGTAGACAATATTTGACATTACTTTGAATAATGGAATGACTTTTTGAATTCAATACCATAATTGAAGATTCAACAATCATAGCATAGCAGGATAAATTGTTCTATTCCAAAACAAGCAAATTGTGTAAATATGCTACTGATGTAAAAGTGTAAACTCTATTCTTTTTTCCTTGGATTAAATGAGTTCGACAGATTCTTTTGTTCCCCATTTTCATATGTTTATACTACACAAATAAAAGTGTATTCATTCATAAATTTCAAAAGCTTTTGCTGGATATACAAACATTCTTTTTAGGAAAAAAACATATCAAATCTTTAAGGTCAAATATCAAAGTCATATTCGTTTTTGCCAAGTTTAATAAAGCCTTTCCAATTGGTTAATACATTCTTGATAATGTATAGAACTACTTATTCTGAACTTCAAATTTTGGGTCTGAATTTATGCTTGTAACTTTTGTTCAGGAGTCAGCTCATGAGGCCAGTAACAGTTTTAATTTTTGTATTAAAAATTCTCCATGCGTTGGGAATTGTTCATTTTGAATCGACTGAAAGTCATGCATGAATTGATATATTTATTTATTTGAAGTGTTGAATAGTGTTGTTTCGTGTTGAATTATTTTTTTTTTTATTCAAATAGGTCTGCTGTACAGATTTCTAAACCTTCATCACCGTTTTTCAAATGATTTTGTTCATGCCAAAAGTCTAGGAAGTATCTCTTTACCAGGAAAACTTTTGTATTATTAGCATTCCATATTCAATGTACAAATTACAAATTTTATCAATCATTTTCAAGTGATCCTGGTACAGTTGAAATGCTAAGAATTTGTCTTCTAGCCAGAACATCACTATATTTTTATCAATTTATGGCATAGTGTGTTAATGGTCATCATGCCTGACATAAAGCCTATCAGTTTAAGTAATGCCACCATCTCAATAAGTTGTATATGCTATATTCAAAACCTGTTAAATGCAGCCCCTCCTAATGTACCAGTAGCTGATTTTGCTTATAGTGCCTTGTTCGGAGCAAAGGTTATACATCCTAGTATCACAAAAAAATTACGGTATCTTAGTGAAAAGTTGTAACATAGGTTTATTTATTTTAACCTTAGATTTTAATAATAATTGTAAATAAGTATTTCCAAAAGTATTTAACAAAATGGCCGATACCGGATCTGATCCTAAATCTGTGCAAGATCTCACAACATACGTCCAACATGTTTTACAAGATGTGCAAGTAAAATTCCAAGGAATGTCTGATGGAGTCTTGACAAGGATTGATGAAATGGGAGAAAAATTAGATGATTTGGAAAAAAGTATAGCAGAGCTCATGGCACAAGCTGGTGTTGATGATCTATCGGAGTCTGGGCAGATTGAATAATATTATTGGTTATAGACTTGTTTGCAAATGTTATCAGTTTATTTTTATATCAACTCATCATATCTCTAATTTGCTTTTAAATTTACATTATGATAGTGGCATATGTACGCTTTGGAAAACAATGCCAATGTCGACCATTGGGCAGAAATAAGCTGTACCTCCATGGTTGTCAAATTTAAAAACAAATTTTATGAAAGTAGCAGCACATAATTTAACCCTTATCGCAAACTTTGGCCTGACAACTTTTATAAATCAAAAATAATGAAATTACTCAGTATATTAGTTTTTTATTCTAATGCAATTTTTTACTAGTTAGTATCTTACTTTGCTGCATTTGATATTTTATATCCCATTTATGTATTGTACACATGTTATGTATTGTGATAAACTTGGAAAGTATCTAGGTAGGATCTTGTGTTAAAATTTTGTTTATATCATACTGTATATTTCATAGTACAGTGCAATGTGAAAATTTTTTATTTAAATTTTTGTTTTGGCTCTACAAATCGGCCATACTGAAAAGCTTACAACATTTTTTCAGCATGGTTCTGATAACCTAAATAATATATAAAATTGTCCCAATGTCTGTGTTAATTACACATCTAAGTCTGGAAATAAATGATTATTTGTCAATACTATCAAGAGAGAATGAAGAATTCATGTACTCTACTAAGATATTCTTCAAAATAATGATTACAGTATACAAGTGCTAAAATTGAATGCATATTTTAATTCAATGTCTGCTAATTTGAAGTACTTTTAGTATTTTTTAGACATAACGCAGAACGAGTCATTGTGATTTCTATTGTTGGTTGGTAATCTGCTTGAATTGTATTAAAATATTTCCACTGTTCCTCCATTTTGTATTCGTCTTCATGGTACCAAACATGTTTTTTTTTTATATTGGGTGCCAAATTAACCTCATTTGATCACAATATGGTGCATACTCGTCGTAAATTATATTTAATAGTGGCATTGGTTAGCTCAACAATTGAATTGCAGTTGTATAATGTATGCTGTGGTTAGATTTGTGAATTTGTTTTTACAAAATTTTTCACAAATCTCTGTGATTTTGTACTACTTTTTAATAGATATAATTTTGACGTGAATGAACTTCAAAGCAAAGAAAGAGAAAGAACTTGACTACCATAATATCTAATCAAAATCATGATTGAACCTTTATTGCATTTTAAATCTAAAATGTATTTGATGAATTCAATTGTTAACTTAGTTGTGAAAACTGTGTGCTATGATGGAAATCAATATATAATACTAATTTCAATTGCTCCTGGAACCATGCCCATATGACAAAATGTGGTATTTTTGTTTGTATTTGTTGCAGTTATTGAATTCTTGTTGGACGTGATGCTGAGAAGGATATTCCACATTCCCCTATTATTCGTCGATACTATATATGGAGTATTTCTGTTTTATCAGTATAACAATGCATATTGTAGATTATATTATACCACATTACAATATAAAATATATGACGTGGACCATTATTTCTTTTGTATTGACTTTTACATAGTCACGCCCAGATAATCATCGGGCTTGGTTTACTTTCCCCTTTGAAGATTTTAACCACGAGTCTCGCGTTCGTCGTTCAGAGGTATATTGGATCCAAAGTATAATGAAAAACGCAAGAGTCGGCCTGGCTAATTGAAAGTTGCGGAAGTTCATGATGTTTTGGGCATACCTATATTACTATCCGCGAGGTTTTATTCATAACTGCAGTAGATGAGGGGCCATGCCGCCCAAAAACGTACGGTCACGTACAGTGGGAGAAACTCGTACGTCTTTTTCGACACTATTTTGCTCTTGCTAGGGTGATTGATTCACTGTTCACCGAAGTTTTTTGGTGCTCCTGAAGTATGCGCACCAAGGTGTCGCATAACCTGAACCCTAACCTGGTACACATACTATGTTCAGGCTGTGCGCGTACTTCAGGAGGTCCAGTTTTTTGGCTTACTGTCGATCCTTCCTCCAAACCAACCGAGATAGATGAGGTTGCAAACTATTGGCCTCATCCACAAAATGGGCTGGCTGCGCCGTCTATTCATAATAAAGGTTTGGTCAGTACCGCAATTCTTAGATTGGGGAAAGGGAGGAATACAATACATGTTGGATGTATGGAGTTAGTCAGTCAATGGTTTATTTGACGTCACAAAAAACAAATGCTCAAATATCGGTACATATTATATACATACTATTAATGCTAGTTGTGCGCAGAGGTCGCGAAAGACCTCGTTTGGTCCACAAATATATATTATATATATTTTCAGTTCAGTGGTTATAGATATTCAAGCAGCGACATCTATATCGCTGTTGATGGTTTAGTGCAGGGCTTCCCAAACTAGGGGCCCAAACGAATTTTGGGGGGCGCAAAAAGAATACCAATTTTACACAAAGTACTATCTATTGTACTTTTTCGGACTCTTGATTCAAAATACAATTATTAGAACTAGCGTATAACAAAAATTTCACGATTCCGAATGAATACATACATCATCACACCGTGATTCAATGGAAATAAGACAGTGTCTTCAATTTCTTTCAAAAATAACACTAGGGCTTATTTTGGGGGAATGTAGAGAATAACGAGATTTTTTAAAATACAGAATATGAAAACCGATTTCCATTTACTTATAAATAGCACGTTTTTAAACTAAAATAACTGCTACATATAGAATATTCACCATTTAAAAATTAGAAAAGATTTCTTTCTATTGTCACGGATTTTATTAACCGTGTGTTTTGGTTTAGTTTGTCTATTTATATTTGCCTATATCCTTTTCGAGGACCCTTAATTTGGGTATACCTCATCCGATTTCGGTTACTGAAAGACTCCTACCACCATCGAGTCGCGGGGGAAAAAGAGCTTCATTCCCTTCTTCGATCGGCTGGGTTGGACGTCGGGCGTGTTTTCCTGCGTTCTCTGGTGTATGGTGATTTAAGTGTTTCAACTGTGAAGTTGCCTCATAATAAACCACAAATCCGGAGTCTGACTCTTCTGATTCTTTCAATACACAGAATAAAAACCTATCTGTGACAATATAAAAAAGGCCCTACATGCTTTGAGTACATCTTTAAGTCAACGGTTCGATAAAGTTTCCATAGCCAAATTGGCGGCGAAATTGAAGGTTCTGCGCAAAACTCGCGAAAAACAATTTAAATTGAAATGTAAATTTTTCAGTGAAGCTGTATTTGACCCATGATATGTATTTATTTATACATAACATATAGTACACAGGTCTTGCGTTGCGTTTCACTTCAACGAACCGCACCGTGAGAATAGTTAAAAGTGCGATTACATCAAGAATAAAATTTACCAGAAAAGACTGGCAGCCTCATCTAATTTTTTTTAATGCACGACAAATTTGAATTACTTGGTTATTTTTACTGATGTGTGTCTATCTCTTTAAAAACATGTGATTAATATGATACAAAGTCACAAAAATGTATTCGAATTACTGAATATCGTTAATATATATATATATATATTATATTTGGTAATGTTATTCGTTGTTGCATATAAGCATTTGAAAATGTCGTGCTCTTTGAAAGCTATTTTTTAAAAGAAACTCCAAATATGGATTTACGTCGCACGTCATTTCAAGTCGGGTTTAAAAATATACGAATAGGTCCAAGCGTCTCATTTTGCGAGAATGTTCGACAATCGAATTAGAAAGTGACGAATTGCATTTCACATAGATTACGTAATTAACGCAATTGGCAATTTTCAAATATAAAAATTTCATCTTTCGGTCAGCGTATCAAAGTATTTTAACAGATCAAGGGGAAATATTATTGAACTTCCACGTCTTAGCGAAAGTTCAGTTTCGATAGCAAGAAATGAGAAAATATAGCTATTGACAATTCAATTTTTGGCGCACCTAATACCATTTCTATCTGATTGATGGTCAGCATGGAATCTATTAAAGTTTAACACTGCACTACTAAATGACCGTGCAAATAAGTTGGTGAAGCATTCAATTTAATTAGGCATCACGTCTAACTTTCGTGGTCATTATGGCATAACAACGTAAGAGTTTCAAATTCGTGAGTTTTCTATAACGAACTCTGGACATAAGACAAGCATTTTGTTCCGGACACATCACGTGTGTGCATGACGTAGACCCGTGTTTCGGTAATAATCGTGTGTTACATACGATATAGTGTTATTCTGATAGTAACCTCAGGCCTTGGGCAACGGATATAATTTTTAACTGCCTTAGGGGTTTAAGTTGAAAAGACTGATTTTTATTTATAGTGGGGTGTTTAGTAAAGTAAGTGGTATACGGTTTTACCAGATGCAACTGTAGTTATGACGATGGATACTAAAAAATTACAGATTGAAATTTCCACGTGAACGGTCGACGCAAAGAAATATTTCAAATTTGAAGCATAAATTCAGCCACAAGTCAGAGACAGCTGTATCCATATATGTTGTGCCTTTGTAACAAGTATAAATAATGAATTATTCAGCAGTTGGGGTAATTTCCCAACAACAGGAACAAGTTGTAAATTATTGTTAGTCTAGCACTCATGAAAAGGATTTTTACCATCATTTTTTAACCAATCCATAACGATATATTTACAACGATGATTATCTTCTATGCTAATTGCGTAAACTAGTTATTGAAAAATTGATGTTCCCATTTTTAACTGAATGTAGCTCATTGCATATTGAATGTCCTGTCCATAAATAGTGACTTCATTCCATAAACCGAGGTTTTGGACCGCAAATTCAATTTCTGGTATACAACTTCTATATTATCCCCGCGACACGGGAGGAAATCATTCACAATTTCACCTTGGAAAGGAAATTAATATCTGTACCAAACAGCGCTTTTGATTGTGGTAAAAATGATATAAAAATTCGTCAGATTGTTATTTGAAGCCAACGTCACATAGGGAACTATTTTACGCCGAACCTAATAAACAACAATAGGTGCAATATGAGAAAATCGTGACTGACGTCTCTTTGAGTGACATTAGTCAAACGCCCTACTGAATTAAAGAATAATAGATTCTCAAAATCATTATAAAATAGGGCATTTGATGCCCGACGTATGGAGGTCGTGTTAAAAGTAAATACCATATAGGCGTAGCTGCACCAAGAATGTAAAGATGCTATGAATCAGTTGTCTCATGTACTAAAATAGGGTAATCGAACGTTGTAAAAAGCTATGCAAATTCTTAGTACTTCAAGAGGTAAAGCAGACAATATAAATGGAAAAGTGTATAATTACCGGAAGTCACTCGCATAATAAGGTCATGAAACTAGAAATTCAGAGGAAAAGCTGGAGGATACCAGTATCATAAAATACAGATGCTGCCTAACGAGTATGTTATTACCTTCGGTTAGGACAGCTCTATAGGCATTTCATTGCATAAAAGCGAAACGTGGAATATTGCTTTTGCTCCGATGGATGGGGTAGAAGAATTCCAATACAACAGACAATATTGTGTAAAAATTGGTATCCTAAATTAAATATGTATATATTTGCAAATTAATGCGTTGGTATTTTTAAACAAGGATATATAGCTGGTTTTTCACTACATTGTACTTGTTGAAAAGGGTGATAACAGATTATTTAGATAGCATGCCCACATCATCTGGGAAATCGTGGTTGTGATTATTTCATTTTATTATTTATATTCATGACTCTTCGAATTCTATGATTTTTGAATTTTAGAATAATTATCGTACACATACTAACATACATTGAAAGGGATGTCTGGGTTACTGATCATAATTCTACTGGGGTTTTGTACATGTATTACTTGCCAAAAAATGGAACTAGCAGACAGAAACAGGCAATTCGACATCAATAAAAATGTTGGCATTGATCCAATCAGGAAACGCAAAATACAATTTCCTCCAGAGCCAACACTTGGGAAAACTGGAGTACCAGTCACTACAAAACGCTCAATATTATTAACACCGTGGGCAACAACGCTACCAACTGAATCCAGTACAAAAAGAACTATTCCCGCCACCACTACAACAATTTTCGTTGTTCAACCGACACTCGGAGTCCCTGTTACCTCCAGACGACTAGTTATATCTTCCACAATACCACCCACATTCTCTAATCCGCCATCACCAAAATCGAGTACATTGTTTAGTCCTCCGTTTGAACCATCCGTTCTACCCAATGTTGTGGGACCGGCAATTGTGGTAACACGACGAATACAACGAAATAACCAAGAGGTAACAAGTTCCATGCCATTGGAGATAAGCAACACTCCAGATTTACCATTTTTACAAGAATTTGAAAACCGAACAGCGCTGACTAACGTTGCGCCACCCTCATTGTATACGCGGCCGATACTAGCTACAACTCCAGCATCTAATCAAACGAACGGTGGTAACAATCAGTCTAGGGATGACCAAACCATTCTAGTGGATTCCTTGTGCGGATACCCAGTTTACTATAACAGAAGCGCGTGTCACGAGCTAGACTATTTTACGCAGCCTTTATCACTATGTGAAGAACGAGGTGGCATGATAGTATTTGCGTTTTTTGTTATTGTACTTGGATTGACTATTATTCTTCTTAACTGCCTGCTGCCTGTTGTTGTATGGCAAAGGTCTGACATGAGAACTCAGTATGATTATATAAAAGGTAAGTAACTTAAATTTGTCAAATAGTTACAATAGAATACAATCTACCGTGTTCGCAAAATAGATTTTTCTTCAATTGCGCTCTCATATATTTCGAGCACATGTCTGGTCTTCAGGGTCTATTTAACTAAAATACATTATGGTACGGCCCGATTTACCGCTATGACTATACGGTACGTAGTTGCTCCTAACTCCGTGCTTATCGAGAATTGGCTTTCTTGGTGCGCTCTTCCCCCCTATTTTCAAGTCTCTGATGAAAACGTGTAAAAGTCTTGGTTTGCATTAAATTTCGTAATTAAAAACGACATCAATAAAATCAATATAAAGATTGCAATAAACCAGTAAACAGTTTCAACTCATGCGCCCAGATGTGCGTAGTCCAGAGATTCCAGTGAAGTTCCGCGCAACTCTCAAACTACAAAAATCCAGGTCGACACGATATATAGTTAGATGTCACTATATGACCATAAATTTCATTAGCGCCCGAAGGAACTATAGTGACACAAAAATGTGAAGTGCTATATATACCGTAATTTAAATTTCTGCTATTAGTTGAAAACGTGCATTGATATCCTGTACAATTAAAATTAGGTATATCCAAATAGGGAATTGAGTAAAATAAATATAAGTTAAAACTTATTTAAAAAAAAAAGGAATCATAGCAATTGTTTTTATTGTAATCATATTTCATTTTAATTCCAGCAACACCTTCAGTGATGATATATATAATTATTTTTTTACAGTTTCTTTATCAGTTGCTGACATGTTGAGCGGTTTTCTTCTATTGACCGCCGTTATTCCAAACACGGTTTGGATTAGAAAATACAGCGAGGAAAGGGTAATAGAGCTTCTAGAGAAAGACACAAACTCTGTTGTAGCCATTTTTGTCGGATCTTTGTTGACCATGTCGGGACAGGTAGCCTACAATATGCACTACAATTTGTGAATATCGCTAATACGTTATTGATTAGACCAGGGGTTCTCAAACTTTTGGTGCTATGAAGCCCGCGAAGAGGTTGACTAATATTTACGGAGCCCCACAATACATTTATAAAAATAAAAACAAAAACACATTGTTACTTACAAATGTTCTGAATTTTGATAAGTAAACGAATAGCTTCGCGGAGCCCTCTAGGCTTTGCTTAAGGAACCCTTTGAGAACCTATAGGTTAGCGTTAGACATTCTGCTTTTCCCAATCTAGCCAACCCGTCGTAACTGGGGCGACATGGACGTATCATGATTTTCTCTGACAAGGATTCAAATCAACAAACCACCGTTCCAACAGATGTATTAATGAATATTAATCATAATAATAATGATAATAATTTCCAGGCCTCTCTTCTTCATCTGATGTTTTTGTCTATCGAACGATTTATTGCCATCAAGTGGTCATTTTGGCATTTATTGCGGAAAACTCGAACCATTATTATCACTCTGAGCTCGATATGGATAACATCATTTTTATGCGCTTTTATTCCAGGTAATAAATATCAGTTATTTATAAGCGATATATGTATATTCATATATGTTCAATAAACCCTGAGTATTTGGTTACTTCTAAACACGGAATAAAAACCCTTGTAGACAATAAAAGACATAATGGAATATTGATGTACTAGGTCATCACTAAAGTGAGCGTGTGCTTTTTGA
The DNA here is from genome assembly GCF_964204865.1 of Styela clava. NCBI lineage: Eukaryota > Metazoa > Chordata > Ascidiacea > Stolidobranchia > Styelidae > Styela > Styela clava. Next base: position 7,593,114 of record NC_135257.1, on the reverse strand, counting down.
TAATTTTTTTTGACTAATTTTCATATTTAACTATGTATTTGCAGCCGCTTTTTCTCAATATTTTGAATACAAATTTCAACCACCCCTATTAATACACATGATGACGCTGCGAACAATAACGGGAGAATCAGGAGAAGTAGAATACGGAATTCATGGTCCATTATACACTGCAATTACAATGATTCTGCCTTATGCAATAATGGTAAGACTTGGAACAAGATATAAAAGCCAACACTACTCAATTTTTTCATATTGCTTGACTGGTGTGGATAACGAAAATATAGCCATAGATTTATTCTGAATGAAATGTCGTATATTATGCAGACAGTCAGTCAATCGTTTAATTGTCGTCACAAAAATCTAATACACAAATTTATACAAATTATAAGGAAAGCAAACGACAGACAAGGGAAAAAATTGTTACAGCAAAGGCAATGTGGAAAAATCATATATATATATATATAATTAGATGAAGAGAAAGTAATAAAATTCAAGAAAACTAGCAACAACTAAAAAAAATATAACGTATAGCCGCCACGCTCAATTAATAAGTCCCGCAAGCGCACTGCCTGCAAAACTTCATTCCCAAAGTGTTTTGATTAGATCACTGAGACGGTAATCCTATTACTCTGTGTAGTAACATTCTATATTTTCTATTATGAGTCTTGGATAACAAACATTCCTATCTTTTCAAGTGTGTGGCGTGCATCATGACCGGTATTGTATCGTACAAAAAATTGGCAAGCAGGGCTAAAACATTCGGGGACGATGGGGCGTTCCACACTACTTCAGGATACACCAGCGCAGCCACAGGTGTGACAGCCAGTCCAGTAACCAAACCCAGTTTAAGAACACCAAATAAGCTACGACCTGAAGTATCGGTTTTCATCACCATTACCATAATGATTTTGGGATTCACAGTAACAATACGTAAGTTTTTTCGTCTACAACGTGTTGAATATTTTATCACCTTGCTTACTTTATTTACGTTTTTGGACAGACAAGTTGCAGAAATTAGCATTATATTATTATAGTTAATATATATATACTAAAAAAAACTTACGAATATTTACTCATTGGGTAGAATCAATTTAGTTTTTATCAAGTTTATCAAATCAGAACAGAATGTATACAAAATTGTATACAATATGTTTTTAAAAACGTTTATACTTCTTCAGTGCCCTTTGGAATCGTGCTCATCCTATTCGTGGCGGGAACTTTCAACTGCGACAACTACACGACTCCGTATACTGTTTCGTTCTACGCTGGTCTCGCTAACGGGTAAGATTACTTTTATTTACATGACCTACTTATTCGTAAAGGCGAAAATTGATCTTAATTCCTTGGTGATAACTTCAATCATCTTAGAACTCATTGCTTCGTGGTTTACTCCGTGTAACGTCTCATCTAACGAGTAATGATGGATCTTCGTCACCCAGATCCCGCTGATAGCTTCAAGACAAATTAGCACAAGCAAACAATTTTTAACATCAAGTCGTATGGAGATGTCTTTTACCAGATCATAAAATTGCAATTTTTGTAGTTTTGTACAGGTTATGCATTGATCACCGGTCAACTAATCAAAGTTTAGGTTGTCTTGGTATTTTTTCTCGTTTTGATTATATAAACCGGCGTTAGTTTTCTGAGAGACAATTTTTGAAGATTGAAAGACTGCACTGGTAATTTCACTAAAATCTAGAATCCTTTCAATGTCCGGAAAGTTTTTGATGTTGTTTTCTGTCCGTTTCGAATATAGCTCCTATTACTATCATCATGATATAAGTTAGAAATATGTAAGCAATTTTAACTTTGCAGAGCTGCTCGACAAACAAAACGTTTTTTTTTTAAAACTTCAAAAATGTAATTTGTGCTCCCCCGATCACATTTTCCTTACTTCAAACGTTTGCCAATGGAACTTTATGTTTTTTCGCCTGGGTTCTGTTAACTGAGGTCATCTGGCAAAGATCGCGACCCTTTGTGAGAATCACGTTCTCAGTGGTTACTGGAACATAGTACTGATCAATTTATATAATTTCAGGTTTATCAACCCAATAATATACAGTTTTCGGGATGAAAGATTCAGAATTGCTGTTAAAAAAATATTCTGCGCCAGGTTGAAGAATAAAAAGCAGACTTCACCAGTGACCACCAATGCGTCAAACAGCAGTTCTAAAGTGTGATGCACTAAAGATTATGATATTACATAACACCTTGCAATAAGATTATAAGCTTATCGTTACAGGTTCAGGCTCAAAATTGATCGGCCGTCTAGACCTGACAACGCCATCGTATAGAATACACTGCGTGATTTACTTTTCCCCAAAGTAGAGTTGAAAAAATGATAAAAACTGTAGAATTCTAACGATATTTATCTGTGGGTTCTAGAAAAATTCGCGCAGAAAATTTCTCTGTTGGAAATTTCGCTACATGAAAAATGGCGCAAGAGCATTTTGCTGTGAAACAAGTATTTGTGATTTTTGGTTTTTGAAGTACCTTTTTATTTAAAAAAAATTCGTTATTTATAGGAGCATAACCTAACCTTAACTGTTTTTATCACAAATACTTGAATACAGTAAAATGCTCTTGCGGCTATTTTTCATGCAGCGATATTTCCTATGCGGCAAATTTCCCCATGCGGTGAAATTTCCTACGGCTAAATGTCCTGCATTGAATTTTTTCGTACATGTATCTATGCAATGCCTCGCATGTTAGAAAGGATGATTCTATTCTCACTTCATTCTTTTTTTAAACTGTGGGTCAACGTTTCCCAACCGGGGAGGAAGTTCGTTGTTTTCTGGGAAAAAATTTTACCCTGTTTTCCTGTTTTAGTTATTTAGCAATATTGTGATGCGTATTTATGAATAGATTATAAATTGTTTAAAGCACGCAAAAGCCAAAGTGTGACTTGTGTTTAATTAACACCAGCTAAATGCTCATTAAAGATTGAACAAATACCTAAAGTAGAGTTTTTATGCACAGTGGGGGGAATAAAGAGTTCCAAAATAGGCAAAGAGAGGAATTTACTGAAATGGATTGGGATCCAGTGCTGTAGCTCAAATATTGAACTATTGCAAATGACGAATTGTCGCTTACAAAGTCATCTCGTGTAAATATACCGCATGTGAGACATCGCAAAACTGGTCATTTTTGACTATATATATAAATCTGAATTTGTTGGAGCATCTAAAACAGCTCTTTACGTCGTCAATGTAAATACAACAATTCTTGTAGCACTAAACGCTCCGATGGTCGTTTGCAAATTGAGATTTAGACGTGAAAAACTATCATCATTCACTATACCGAGTGCAAATAGTTTCGTTCTACCGTTGAGTCTGATACTGGATTTGGTGATGTTCAGATTTTTGCACTTCTGAAGCATATGCAGAACGTTTTAGACTGCTCCCGTGACAAAGTAAATGGAGGTTCGGTTAGGGCAGGGGTCGGGAACCTTTTTGGTCAAGAGAGCCCTAAAATATACATATTTTCCATTGCATTTCCGTGCGAGCCATATAACATTTCTTCCCTTAATCAGGCCTGAAACGTTTACTCAAAAGTCAACACATTCCATGTCAATATACATTTAATGTGACTTCTGATGCTGCATGTTGTCGCGGGCCTTGAACGGTTGCTCACATGCAGCCCAAGTTTAAATCTACGATAGTCATCACCCTTTTTCGTTTAGGCATCTCCGTAGTATTTTAAAACTCTATCGCTTTGTGATGTCACAATATATGTTCCAGAATCCCCATGTTTTGTCACAATGCCTGTCTGGTAATTCTCTTACATAACATAGACATGCGCTGGGCCCGCGTTGTCAAACGTATTGGGAATTTTTTGCCAAATTTGGCCATAAAATAGTTTGAAGTCTAGTAACAATAGTAAGCTTAATCTTAGAATAATAGAGTTTTCTGGGAGCCATATGCCGTCACCAAAAGAGCCATATATGGCTCGCGAGCCATGGGTTCCCGTCCCTGGGTTGGGGGAAGAAGCAGCAAATTATTTTGTTTCGAAAATCCGAAAATTTCCGTTTTTTTTTTGACGTGACTGGCAATAATATCATACAAATATTGCTCATTGTGACGTCTGAATATAAAGCGACGCACGTCGAGTTGCACGTTGGGTTTGCTCATATATATACTAAATTCATCTACTTTATTTTCAATATGACGTCTGTCTGCGAGCTATCTAAAGCCATCATAGGAATTTCAGCGTTTACTTGGTAATATGTTCTGTGAACTGGTTCAACCTCTTTGATTCTACCGCTGATAGGAATCACTGAGAGATGACTGATCTACTTCCTTATTTGCAGTTTTCTCATATACCAATTTAGGGTAATCGAACGTTGTTAAAAGCTATTTAAATTCTTAGTACTGCATAAGGTAAAACAGACAATAGGAACGAGGAAGTGTATAAAGTGCCGGAATTCACTAACGTAATAATATGATGAAACGCCAAATTCAAAGGAAAAGATGGAGGATACCAGTATAATTAAATGCAGATGAGGCCTTACGAGTTAGTTAGTAAGTTAGTGTAAAATAGCTCTATAGGCATTTTATTGTATAAAAAGTGGAATATTGCTTTTGCCCGATGGATGGGGTCGGAGGATTTCAATGCATCAAACAATATTATGTAAAAATTAGAATTGCTATCATAATTTGAATATATCCACAAATTAGTGTCTTGGTATTTTTGAAGAAGGATATAGCTGATTTTTCGCTATGTTGTACTTGCTGGGAAGTGTGATTACAAAAAATTTGGATAGCATGTACTTTATTTGTGGAATCTTGATTGTACTCTGATTATTTCATTTTAATATTTATATTTATGGCTTTTCGATTCCACGATTTATGTATTTTAGAACAATTATCGTACATATACTAACATACTTTGAAAGGAATGTCTGGGTTATTGTTCACAATCCTACTGGGGTTGTGTACATGCATCACTTGTCAAAAACTGGAACTCGCAGACAGAAACCGGCAATTGGACATCAATAAAAATGTCGGCATTGATCCAATCCGGAAACGCAAAATACAATTTCCGCCAAATCAAACAGTGCGCCAAACTGAAGTACCAGTCACTACAAAACGCGCGATACTATTCACACCTGTGACAGCAACGCTACAAACTGAATACAATACAGAACGAACGACTCCCACCACCACTACAACAAATTTCTTTGTCAAACCGACACTCGGAGTCCCTGTTACCACCAGACGACTAGTTATATCTTCTACAGTACCACCCACATTCTCTAAGCCGGCATCGCCAGAATTGAGTGGGCCTACAAAGTTTGTGCCCCCGAATTCTGTTAAACCAATCAGTCTGCCCCATATAGTACGACCGGCGGTTGTGGTGACACGACGAATAAAACGAAATACCCAAGGCGTGACAAGTTCCATGCAATTGGAGATAAGCAACACTTTAGATTTACCAGTCCTGCAAGAATTTGAAAACCAAACAGAGATGTTAAACGTCGGGCCAACTCCGATGTTTACACGGGCCATACTAGCCACAACTCCAGCATCTAATCAAACGAACGACGTTAACAATCAGTCTAGAGATGACCAAACCATTCTAGTGGATTCCTTGTGCGGATACCCAGTTTACTATAATAGAATCGCGTGTCACGAGCTAGACTATTTTACGCAGCCTTTATCACTATGCGAGGAACGTGGTGGCATGATAGCATTTGTGTTTTTTGTTGTTGTACTTGGATTGACAATTATTTTTCTTAACTGTCTGCTGCCCATTGTTGTATGGCAAAGATCTGACATGAGAACACAATATGATTGTATCAAAGGTTAGTATTTTAAATTTGTCAAATAGTTACAACATAATCTACCGTGTGCACAGAATTGAAGTTTTTCTTCAATTGCACTCTCATAAATTTCGCACACATGTCTCGTTTTCATGGTAATATCCTTTTCAAGTCTCTAATTGAAACGTGTGAAATTCTCGACTGTGCATTCAATTTTCAATTCAAAACAACAACAACAAAATCAACATATATAAAGATTGCAATAAAACAGAAAAGTGACTTTACTAGTGCGTCCGAATGTGTGCAGTCCAGAGATTTCAGTGGAGTGTCGCGCAACTCTCAAACTCCAAAAATCCAAACGTGACGCGTCACGCGACCAATCACCGTTCGACGAGACCTATAGTTGACCTATAGTATGTCTCTATATGACAAGGCATTTCATTCGCACCCGAAAGAAATAGTGACACAAAAATGTGTGAAGTGCAAAATATAGGTTATTTAAATTTTTGCTATTAGTTGAAAACGTGCTTTGATATCCTGTACAATTTAAATTTAGCATTTCCAAAGAATTGAGTGAAATAATTATGGTTGAAACTTTTAAAAAAAAAGAAATCATAGTAATTGCATTTCATTTTATTTCCTGCAACACTTTTAGTGATGATACATATAATTATATTTTTACAGTTTCTTTATCAGTTGCTGACATGTTGAGCGGTTTTCTTCTATTGACCGCCATTATTCCAAACACGGTTTGGATTAGAAAATACAACGAGGAAAAGGTAGTAGAACTTCTAGAGAAAGACACAAACTCTTCTGTAGCCATCATTGTCGGATCTTTGGTTAACATGTCGGGACAGGTAGCCTACTATATGTACTACAATTTGTGAATATCGCTAAGACCTTATTGGTTAGATCTGGGGTTCTCAAACTTTTGGTGCTATGAAGCCTGCGAAGAGGTTGACAATTTTTTACGGAGCCCTACTATACATTTATAAAAATAGAAACAAGCAAACACAATGGTACGTAGGGATTCATGTACCTGATTTTAATAATTAAACAAATAGCGCGTGGGGCCCATAGGCTTTGCTTAAGGAACTTTTTTGAGAACCTACGGGTTAGACCAGGGTCGTCCAACCCGTGGCCCGCGGGTCACATGTGGCCAGCCGAAGGTTTTCGGGTAGTCAGCGCGGTATTATTCGAAGCGCGATGTATTTCACAAATTTGATCCACTATTGAAACCTCTGATAAAAAAAATATTCCTCGTCGTTCAAACGCGCTAGAAGCACTACCCAGCTATCGAAAGTATTTTTAAGTCTCTTTGTGGGCGTTATTGCTGGAGAGAGATATTTGAATTTATTTTTATCGTCTCCCATGTATTTCAATCTGTTTTTCTGCCTTTTTTTCTGTGAAGCTAGAAGCGGCAGTTTTCATGACCTCAATATTTGACAGCAATTTCTTGTACGAGAAAGTTTTTCACGGATGAACCATGTCAAATACCCAATAAGATCACTAATTACATCGCTACATCGTTCATCGCATCGAATATTGACAAACTTGTTGGATAAAAGCAGTGTCATACTTCACATTGAAATATCTATGTGTGGTAGGAACTTTTGACTTCACTGTATCTTCGTATTTTCATTGTTCCTATAATTTTGTTATGAGTTTTTTTTTATTTATTAACCTGTAGTCGGTGTAGTGAAAACTGGGAGCATAACTACCATTTCAAGTGGCCCGCGCAATCATTTGTAAATTACATGTGGCCCTTCCGCCATAAAGGTTGGACAACCCTGGGTTGGACATTCTGATTTTTCCCAATCTAACCAACCCGTCGTAACTGGAACGACATGGACGTATCATAATTTTCTGTGACAAGGATACAAATCAACAAACCACCGTTCAAACAGGTGTATTAATGAATATTAATCATAATTATAATAGTGATAATAATTTTCAGGCCTCTCTTCTTCATCTGATGTTTTTGTCTATCGAACGATTTATTGCCATCAAGTGGTCATTTTGGCATTTATTGCGGAGAACTCGAACCATTATTATCACTCTGAGTTTAATATGGATAACATCAATTTTATGCGCTTTTATTCCAGGTAATAAATATTAGTTATTTATAAGCGATTGTGTATATTCATATATTTCCATGAAATCCTGAGTATTGGTTACTTCTAAATACGGAAGGAAGGTCCGTGTATACAATAAAAGACGTAATAGAATATTATTGTATTAAGTCATCAATACAGTGATTGTTTGCTTTCTAAACATTATTTGAATGTAATTTCTTTTGACAAATATAATAGGTAACTCTGTATTTGTAATTAATTTCAGCCGCTTTTTCTCAATATTTTGAATACAAATTGCAACCACCTTTATTAATACACATGGTGACGCTGCGAACAATAACTGAAGAATCAGGAGAAGTAGTAAACGGAATTCATGGTCCATTATACACTGCAATTCCAATGATTCTGCCATATACAATAATGGTAAGATTTGGAACAGAAAACATTACTCGATTTTTTTATATCGATAATGAAAATCGAGAGAAATCATGTGTACCGTTGCATTGTACATTGGTAGCTTATAAGGAAAAAGCAAGAATAGAGTATTTTCTACAAAACAATTCGAAAACTATTTCGTTATAATATGTTGTGAATATGTTGGTGAACTGGTCGAAGTCGATTAATCCACTCGTATGTACATGTGGTCATAATTTTATTGCACATGAAACGTCGTAAATTTCGCATATTTGCCGCCTCGCACAAAAAACACATGACTATCAATAAATTTTATGAGTGAAAGTAGTTTTAATAATTCACTGAGACGGCAATCTTGTTTTTCAGTAACATCCTATATTTTTTTATGAGTCTTGGGTAACAAAAAAATTCTGTCTTTTTTCAAGTGTGTGGCGTGCATCATGACCGGTATTGTATCGTACAAAAAATTGACAAGAAGGGCAAAAACATTTGGGGCCGATGGAGCGTTCCACGCCACTTCAGGAAAACCCAGCGCATCGACAGGTGTGTCAGCCATTCCAGTAACTAAACACAGATTAAAAACCTCAGATAAGCTACGACCTGAAGTATCGGTTTTCATCACCATTCTCATAATGATTTTGGGATTCACAGTAACAATACGTAAGTTTTTGAATGTTTTCGAACATAGCTTCATCTCGCTAAATTTATTTATGTTTTTACATGGACAATTTGCAGAAATCAGCATTTTATTGTAGTTGATATATAATAAAAAACTTCAGCCACGAATATTTTTACTCATCGGGTAAAATCAATATTTACTTTTCCACGTCTGAGCGACCCAGGTCTTACATGAATCTATATTCATAAATATAACAATGCAATTGCTTGACTTTGACGTCGACTTGTAGGGCGAAAAACTTATTTTACTAGATTTCTTCGCTTGTCTATATTGTATATCAATACTTTTCTTCGTATTATAATAATATGAAATTATTTAATATTCGTATACAAAATTTGATAGTACAGGACATGCACAACACGAGTCATTTTCACGAGTATGGGATATACATGTATACAGTTAAAATATTTTCATATAACGCGGGAAAACATTGTCATATAATGTTAATCACTGCCCAGTAACAACTTCGACAATAATTAGCAGAAAAGGATGCGCTAACTCTGCAAATTGATCCAATCAGGACAGAATGTATACAAAATTGAACACAATATGTTTTTAAAACTTTTATACTTCTTCAGTGCCTTTCGGAATCGTGCTCTTCCTATTCGTGGCGGGAGTTTTCAACTGCAACAACTACACGACTCCGTATACTGTTTCGTTCTACGTTGGTCTCGCTAACGGGTAGGATGTTTTTATTTATTTACAAGACCTAGCGGCTAGGTCCTAGCCAATCGTTAAGGCGAAAAATGATCTAAATGTTGTGGTGTCAAGTCTATTTATGTTGGACACCCCTGCTTACCAGCAAGGTTTATTCCGTGTAGCGACTGATTTATTTAGTAATAATATACCTTCGTCAATTACAATTCCACAAATAGCCCAGAACAAAGTGGTACAAACAAATAATTTTCAACATCAATTCTTACGGAGATGTCTGTTACCAGATAATAAAATTGCAATTTTTGTAGTTCTGGGTTGATTATATCTTAATCGCCGGCCAACTTATCAAACTTCGTTTTTTTTTGTATTCTTCCCATTTTTTGATAATATAACCGGCGTTGACTAAAGACTGAGAGACTGAACTGATATCTTCACTGTTCTGTCAATGTCCGGAAATTTTTGATTGTTGTTTTCTGTTTATTGCGAATATTAACTCCTATTCATATCATCATGATATATATAAGAAAAAAATGTAATCGAACTTAACTTTCTTAAGCTGCTAGACAAACAAGACGTTATTTTTTAAAAATCACAAAAATGTAATTTGTGCTTCCGTGACCACATTATTCCTTGCACAGAATGTGAAAAATGGTGTGCTAATGGCAATTTATGTTTACCCGCCTACGTTCGGTTTAATATGACACATGCTATCTGACAAAGATCGCGACCCTTTGAGATCATCACGTTTTCAGTGGTTACTGGATCACAGTACTGATCAATTCATATAATTTCAGGTTCATCAACCCAATAATATACAGTTTTCGGGATGAAAGATTCCGAATTGCTGTTAAGAAAATATTCTGCTTCAGATTGGAGGATAACGACGGAAATAAATATTTGAATCTGAAGCAGTCTTCAACAGTGACCCCCAATGCGACAAACATCAGTTCAAAAGTGTGATGCTTTGAATATTATGATTGCAAAAGATTATTGGCATTCTGTACAGGATCAGGCTCAAAATCGATCAGCTGCCTAGACCTTACATCACCATCGTACTGTGAGATTTACTTTTTCTCAAAGCAGTGAAGCGAGAACCCAAGCTCAGCTGGACTCAAAAGTTTGACTTGTAACAAACTTTATCCCTGAATCTTTTGAAGCAAACTCGGTTCCGTCGGTCGTTGCGAATTGTATATAGTGAGTGTGTATCTCGCAATGTTTCGCCTCGTTTTAATATTCGTCTTGTATTTTACATTTTTCTCCTAATATATTCAATTTCAAAACATCAAAAAACTTTACTATAAAAACTTAAGAAGTTATGAAGCCATGCAGAAAGAAGTTTCGTAGTGTCAGTACTTTCTTTTATGTGAGATTACTTGTTATTAATCAATGTATTGTTTTTAGATATCACGAGTTTCATTTACTTCATACATCAATTGATACAGGTTCAATCTCAAGGATTCAATAATACGTCTTAAACACTCATTATTCAATTTACAGGATTTGTTCTTACTTGGTATTTTGCTTCAAAACAATATCTAATACCACTTTGGTCAATTTTGCAGTTTAAACGCCAAACCATTTTCAATTTAAATTCCTAAGCACCATTCCGCCATTTTGATTTTTGTAAAGTTCCCCATCTTAAGTATCAGAACTATTTTGCCGTGATTTCATGTCTTTCCCTTTAAGTGCCGCCGCCATTTTGTTTTACTATGTTCATACAATTTCTTATTCCATTCTCACAATGACAAGAATTTTAAAGCGACACAGAGACCCTTTGGAATATATTTTTTTGTCTTCGTATTTTATTTCTCTCATTAACCGACTTAGATTCTCTCGTCTAACTAAGCCATTTCACAATATCGTACCAATGTCTCTTATTACTTTTAGCGATTTTAATCGGTAAGTATGTTGATAGGTATTTGTCTGTCTGTTTGTTTGTCTGTTTGTCTGTCTGTCTGTTAGATGCACGCGATATCTCACGAAAGCAAGATTGAATCTGCTTCAGATTTTGCATGTGCATTCATCATATGTCTTACCAGAAGCCTATTGATTTTGGATGAATTATGTCGTATAATTAGCGAGTTATTAATTAATTAGTGATGGGACACAAGGTGTTACTATGGAGTAAGAGCGCTGTTTTGGGGATCCCCTAACTTTCGATCGATAAGTCTTCGGTCTCTGACCGATATTCTCGTTAATTCGTATTTTTCTTGTTTTCAGAATTTCATCTTTCGGATGGATTATAATGCTATATTATTATTCATATTAATAGTATATATGTTACATCCGAATCTATATCCTATAGCCTTCTTTGTATAAGACCAATTTGATGATTTTAGCTTAAATTTAAAAATGAGCAAACGTAAAAATGTTTTTCGTGATGAATACGGGAAAGAATTCAAAGTTAAACGAAGCTTGAAGGGCGAGTTCTTCGTACACTGTGACATCTGTAATTGTGACGTTAACCTGGAGGCCATAGGAAAGCCAGCTATGTCTGCTCACAATGCAGGAATTTTTCCAGTGGTCCTTATTTTTGGATCCAGATCGATGGAATCCCTGACTATAGGGCACATCATTTCCCTTTACGGAAAGGAATTCCTCCCCCGCGACGAAGTTCGTTGTTATCGGGGAGAGAATTTTACTTCGTATTTGATGTCCACCCAGCGCCGGATTAACCATTAAACAATATAAGCACGTGCTTAGGGCACCAAGCAAAGAGGGGCATCACAGAAATTTTAGAGCAGAATTTATATAGTTTATCGGTATTTATTAAAGTATTACGAGTTCACCAGACGACTCAAACTTCAAAATGTTTGCTTAGTTTTTGTCTTCAAGTATCATATTAACCTTCTTCACTAAAAATAAACACTGAAACTTATTTATTGGACACGAAATGGGCCTATGAGTCGTTTTCTCAAATTGTTGTTGTTTTTTCTTTCTGGTATTCACCTTGTTGCTGCATTTTTATTTAAAAAAAATTTCTATTCGCTTCAACAATCGGACCAATGAACTATTTACACTATGTGGCGATTCCACGATCGCATTTCAACGATATATTGGTCAGCAAAGTCCGGAGTTTCTTGATAAGGTAGACCAGGGTGGTCCAAACTCTGTCATGCTGATACATTCCGTGCGGCTCACAGAACAATTTTAGCGTATATTTGTATCTAATAGAGTAACGTTTTTGAGTTTTTTTTTAGATGGGGTTGGGATCCCGAAATTCAAACCTTTCTTCTAACGCTTTGTGCCTTTAATTTAGTAAAAACACTCGCGTCGGCCATGTGACAGTAGTGACGAAACGCAGAGCCGACTTAACGGCGCGTATGCAGTTTTTTTAGCTAGGTCCCAAAAACCAACTTAGACTGACTTGGTTGGTATTTGACGATGTCACTAAGCTTGTTCACGCTGCAAGTTTTTAAATTACTCAATATAATGATTCGTAATAAAACGAGTGTCGCAAGAAAGGTGACATAAGAGAACACGGCGGAAATGTATTTCCTTGCCCATCACGCAGTGTCTGGTTTGATTTATAAGTAATATCTGTCACGAAAGAATATAATTTGAAGCGACATTAAACGCGAGATGCGCAAAATACAACAGTAATTCTCGGGAATTTTCTTTAAAATAACTGAAGGCTTTATATATCTTTTTTAAACGAACGCCACCCACAGGTACGGGTAAAATTTCAAACTACAGTTGTGACTTGTATCTTTTGGTATTTCGATTCACGTTGAGACTGGAGGCATGAATCTTTATTGTCACACTCCCACAGGAGTGGAGCTCAACCGATATATCGGCCCGATATTGCGTGTTTGCATATATATAATATCGGCAGTAAACGGCCGATATTTAGATCGGCTATATATAACCGTTAAAAAACCTAAAAATGTTCGTAAAAGTTGTTTTATTTACTGGGTAATACACTTATGTGATTTATTGTTTTTATAGTTAAATTACACATGAGGGGGCACCAAAGTCTTCAGTGCTTAGGGAACTGAAGAGGCTTAATCCGCCCCTGCCTCTAGGTATTTCTCAATGCTCAGAGGTTGCTGTTGAAACCGATATCTCAACAAAATAATGCCACGGCCCAAAATTAGATTGTTTGGCTTATATATAATATCAGACACTCATACCTATTAACGATACGAATGAATATTCAGACGCATACTATATTGAATATTCACCAATTTCAGTGTTCGTTCGATATACCGTGCAGTGTTTGGAATACTTCCCATATTTACCATCAAATCTTTCTATCTAGTATTTGCACCCTATTTGGAATGGGGTTTATATACAGTTTAATACCGTCGTTAAATGGGTTATTAGAGCTGCTAGTAGGTTCGCCAGAAGACCTTCACAATAGTATTCTTAATCACAACAATATGTCAAACCCTGACTGTTGTATTGAAAACAATATTCATTCTTTCAATGTCAAAGTTATCTCAATCATGTCAAGTATAAAAACATAATTCGACACATTTGTCTTGCGAATACGCCCCCTACTTCTGTCGGCTCTAATGCTTTAACCCAGCATGAATATTATGAAACCGTCGTCGCCCAATGCACAAACTCATCAATTCTCCTATGGGAGTGGCAGTAATAACAAAGTCAATCACTCCAATCACCAATCTTTATCCAATACTACAACGTCCTGCTGGTACTATCAGCGTTATGGGAATTCAGCACGCGACTGCGTCCAGCTCGTTACCTTTTGCAAACGAGGTTATTTTTTCTGCCTAGGGCGTAGTAAAGACCATCACAGCGACATATAAATTCAGTTCGTAAATTTGATTCCAGTTCTTCTAACACAAACGTTCTCTAGCTATTTGATAGAAAAGGCGGTCGAAAATTTCCTTTTGATACAGGAGCAACAGTTTCTTTGATCCCCCACATTTGAAAGTTGCAACGTTCTCGACCAACGATACACCAATAACGTGATAGGGTCAACAAGTTCTGACTCTTTCAATATATGAAACTATTACAAATTTTTTTATTTTCTGAATAGCACGTGTTACGCAGCCAACATTAGGAGCTGACTTTTTGTCAGAACACGATCTTTTGGTCTACTTACGCAACTCACGCCTCTTCAGCCCAAACTCTAATACCCCTATATTTGGTATGGAACTCTTCATTTCTTTCAACTTCATGCTTCGTCTTGACAGATGTTAGAGCGAAACATAACACGATCCACCGTAATATTACAACCGGGCAACCAGTGCATTCTAAAGCTACACCTTTCCCGCTCTATTTACGTCAAAAAGTCAGGGACCAACTTAAAAACTTACAAAAATATTGAGAAACAGCTCCTTCCGCTTCCTTTTATTCGTCTCCCATAGATTGTACCAAAAAAGGTTAGCGATGAGGTGGGAATTTGCGTTGACTATAGAGCTCCATAAAATCATACGATTACAGACAGACAATCGATTCCTCACTAGGGATGGCGGAAACGAGTCTGGATTCGATTACAGAATCGATTCTCCGCGGAATCGACTAGAATTGGAAAACTGCTTTACTGCTATGCTGAGTTGCTACGACGCCGTAAACTTCACTATATATATATATATATATAGTGTGTGTGTGTGTGTTTATCGCTAAAAGGCTTTGAAGTCTATTTATTTTAAAAGTCTCTGTGGGTTCTGAGGTATTTAGGAATCGGATAAGAATCGATTACTTGTAAGTTGTAAGTAGTCATACTTAGCAACCTTATTCACCACATGCGTGATTTCACTAATAAATTTCATGGTTGACAATATTTTAGCAAATGCGACCTTTCGAAAGCATATCATCAAGGCTGCTTTTATCTGCTCTGAGGGATTTTTGAACCAGTAACCCTACTATTTTGTCAGAGCACGAACACGCGTCAGTCGTTACAAAGGATTAATTCAGAAATAGCATCTGGAATATTGCTTGTCCATCCAAATAATACTGGTCACCTCTTTTTCAAAACCATTCAATATAGGACAAGCAACTACTTCGCATTTGATCTTGAGCTTTTAGCAGCGTACACTGCAATAATTCATTTTAGCACACCGTCGAAACAGCGGAAATTTTAACTTGTAACATAGAGAACGATGCTCTTGTTAGAGCCATAAAACATTTCAACTAAAAGATTTGTTTCTAGACACGCACGGCGTTTGAAGTTACCGTAAATTCCGAGTATACTGATGATCTTAGTCATTTGAAGGCATCCCTAATACTGTCGCGGACTCAGTATCTCGCATTCAAATTAATTCAATTGGTCCCAACATCAGCGTTAATAGCATTTTCAGCCTCGACAGTCAATCAAGAACAGATCTAATACAAGGGATCTTAAAAAGTTTAAAGCAATGGGTTCCTGAATGTACTAAATGTCAGTTACAATAGTGCAACGTCTTTTAAGGAGCTAGAGCTGAGGATCTAGGACCTTTATGGCATTTTACATTTTCCTGAATTGTCTTAGTAAACGGAATTTGAATCTTTTAAAATAGGTTACTTGTTATCATGATTAATACCACAAAACCTGCTATTAAATGCGTGTGTTACGTTATTTTGAAATTTCTTTGCATCTCAAAAAAATATTATCCGTGCTATATGATTTCTTAAAGTATCAAAATTATAACAGTTAAAAACTGTAACTTAAAATAATCATAATCACGAATAATTCAATCAATCAATCAAATCGTTTTTTATTAGCCATCCATGCAGGCAAACGGGCACAACAGAGTTAAAGCAAAATTGAAAAAATATATATACATATTCATGACTTTGCCCAGAATGGACAGGATAACCGCGAAATGACCATTCGGTCTAACTGTCAGTGACTACCTTTGTTAGGCAATTGTGCTTACGGTAATTCTGTATTCCCTACTATAACTTATCGTCTTCAAAACTGTGCCAGCAACTGTGTTGTGGGTTTATGTATATTAGCAACGACCGGAAAGTAAATTTAAATATCAGCCTGTAACAATTTGATGACAACACGAAGGAACCCACGTCTTAATCAACTTCCCTAAAGGTGATATCTTTTTACTATATATATAACAAGCGTGGAGGATACAAGTTTCGATGCATAAATAACCTAAACCATTCTAAATCTATTTTACCTTTGCTCGTGATCACCTTACCTTTCATGTCATAGACAAATTATTCTGACTAACCAAGTAAGAAACCTGCAATTACTTGGAGTTTTAAAAAAAGAATTTTCATCGGCCTTACATATCAAAACACTGTCTATAGGTTTGAGTTATGGAATGTGAAACCATTTGGTTGCGAGGTCGAAACCATATGAAAAGGTAGAAACCGAGCGATTAAAGAATTGTTGCGAGTCGTAAGTAAATATAAAATAAGCCGTGCCGGAATGTCGAAATGAAACGTTTGTTGTTGCAGAAATTCATTAAAATTGTAAGATAATCCAAAGAAAATATTTTAAAGTGCATAAGGAAGTGAGAACAGGTACAAATTTATAAGTCGCACAAGGTATTCCAGGTCAGAGCGTAGATTGAGTTTATCTTGGAAGAATATTGTGAATAAACAGACAAACCTATTGGTTTATAAATTATTTTAAGTTAGAGATAGAAGGTTCTGCTGCCCAATATACATTGTTCGAGTGAATTTGTTATTTAAATTATTTCGTCCACCTTAATGCTTATTACAAATAATTTTATTGTTCGATTCGGAATCGGAATTTAATTTTTATTTTCAAATCATTTTCAATTTACCCGAATTCAGATTTTTGAGTATTAGTCTATTAAAAGCCATACCTTTTCAAAGATTTGTGTCTTTATGTGTTTTAATGAACAATTAGGATTATGATATACTGGTACACAGCAGGTGAAGTTTAAATATGTTTTGACATATACATATATACTAATTAAATTGTTACTTATGCAGAGTTTATATCTAGAGTACTAACATATGAAAAATACCTAGTCGGTACCTTCAACACTTTACCGTTTATGTCTGCCGCCTTTTGAATGTAGCTGAGTAGTGACTAATAATCACCTTATGTTATGACTATACCTAACATTTCCTTAAACTCGACAACGTAGTATATATAGAGTATAATAGCAAATAACTTTGAAAAGTTCGCGAATAAAAAAAAATGAATATTGTTTTATTAGATAATGTGATGTAACTTTATATATTTTGCTTATTGAAATTCACCTACAATTTAAAAACCACGTAAATGCAATTTAAAGGGAAATTCGTGGTTGTATAAAAATATGTGTCATCAGTGACCTCTCAGCTCATATTGTTTCGAGATATATCGGTCGAAAGTTAAATTTGATCAAGCATTTATCTGATGCATACAGCATTGAGTGATGGAAGACGTTTATTTATATATACGTTCTTAGTAGTACTTTAGGACACAGAGAGCAGTTTAGACATCAATACGTCTGTACGCTGTACATCAATACGTCTAATTACTATAATATGTTAAAATGGAATCTATAACATCTATACAACAACAAACCAGCCGTGTGGTCTCCAATCGTGATGGTAGTATACATTCAAAAACCGGAAAAGACGACTTCAACGACAGAAAATGTCGTTCAAAGAAGAACCGGAATCTGAAAGTCAAAACTTTTCATTTCCTTCTGCTATATGTGAAGAACGAAACGCAACTGAAAGACATGAATACCAAACGGAATTATATGGCCATGGAAGGTTAGATGTTTCGCAAACAATTTTCTCTTATTCGAATATATCTGGCCTTACTTTGTTTTAACGTCACATCTCAATATCCAAAGACGCCTAAAATTTCTCCTGGTTTAAGTCTAGTATGAATAAGTATGTTTGTTCAAAATTTGAAAGATATTACAGATTATTATCCCTAGTGTCGTCAATAAAATTATTTTGTCATCAATGTAACAATTGTTTATACACTGGTACAAATATCTAAGGAAATATTGATGTTCTAAACCTCACCTATATATAAATGAATATGCAACGGGTAATAACGGATAGCCACTAGGGATGCGACAAGATTCGGACTCGTGCTCGGATTCGTGGCCGAATCTCTGGTAATTTGATACTCGGATTCGGCCCGAGTCTTTGATGATTTTACCCGAGTCCGGGATATCATACGTCACGCGATAGTCAAGCGCAGACTGGTGGCGGATTGGACGAGAAATTCAACTTTTTCGTTCTGTTTTGCCACGAGACTGTCCAGCCTATTTTCTCTACGGTGAAATTAAAACTAGGCGCCAAAACTACAAATTCACGACGCCGTAAGAACAAAAAAATGTCAGCGAAAGTCAGCTGAATAAATTCCAGTGTTGCGTGTAGCTTGCCTTCCATTGCCAGACGTCGTTTAGTGAATGTTTACCACATTCTATTTCAAGCATATACTTGATAATCCTCGAACAGTGATTAATCCGTAATCAGCGGTAACCATGTCGCACTGTTCGCCTTTTATCGTTCCACAAATGATGTCGCCATTTCCGGAAAGAAACAAATGTGAGAAATAAAACGATAAAATAGTGAAAATTACGGTACTTTTGTTTGAGAAAAAAGTACAACTCGCAGATGTCAGTGGCGTTACAATCGTATATATGTACAAAAACAATCTCACAAGTCGCATCGATTAAATGTGCATAAATTTGAAAACTATTACTCGTGGTAATTGAATGTTAATCGGGCCGACTTTTTATTTTTATTTAATAAGTATTTACATACACCGCGATTAGTGACGGGCAAAATCGAATTTTTCCTGATCGATTAATTCGACTATTTCTTTTCATTTACCGATAGTAGAAAATTACTAGAAGACTGGAGATAAAAAAGCGGCGCCTTTACTTCTTATCCGTAATTTTATCACAATCGCGAATTGTTTTTTTGTCACCGCGATTGTTTCGGCGACCGACATCCTAATTATTGTTAGTAAACTATATTTTTAAAGCACCTTTTTTCACTATCAGCTCTCACGCAACGCCGGACATCGAAGTTTCGTTTTTATATTTCAGGCAGAAGTGTGAGTACAAAATGTTAATAAATTCGATTTTGCTTTTCAAAGCGCCGTTATTTGTATTAATGAAAATGATTGCGTCATGACCATGAGTTTGAACAGACAGCCGTAACTTAGCATATAACACATTTCGCCTTTTGCGTCTCTCTTATTAAATTATAATCAACAATTACACATTCCTAAATTCCGCGGATTCGACAGTCGCTATTGATGGTTTTCAAACGAAGAATAGCTAGATATTTTGTTATGATATATTTATAAGATACATTTATTCGATGCTACCACAGTTGGCAATTCTTTATTAGGATCTCAATTATCACGGAGATGGGCGTCTGTATCAGCGCCGATTAAAAAAGATAACTTATAAGTAAAAATTTCCCATAAAAAATTTGTTCCAAACGTGTGGGTTATGACCCATATTTATCGTGACAGGACACGAGCGCGGCGTCGTCAGCAGTCGACGCGGCGGTAGATCAGAGTTACGTAACAAAGTATTTATTCCTTCGAAGGGGAATAGGACCTATTTATACTAATTTAAACTAGCCGCTCAGCGAATGATTGTCTCGAAAGCAATAGTGTTTATGTGCAACGTTTTTAATTACATAGACTTATCATACAGAATGAATATACGCGAACAACAGCATCACTTTAGGTAATTATTTCGGAGCTATGTAAAAGTATTGGACTCGGGACTCGGACACGAGTCCAGCGCAAATACTCGGGATTCGGCCGAGCCGAACCTTTTTGGATTCGTCGCATCCCTAATAGCCACCATAAAACGGGTCTAAAATAGTAGGGGAATCGATTAGGTAATAGATTAGATTTTATAGCACAATACGTACAAGCGAGCAATGTGCTATTTTTGAAAATAAATAAAAGCCACTCTATAATCGGCCCATCGGTATTTAAGAAAAATCAAGATGGATAGATTTCAATCATCGAACTGTTATAATTTCTCTTCAAAAGAACATGAATCATAGACAAAGCGCCCACTGATTTGGTGACTGTATACGGACTCGAATTGGCAAAATACAATGCAATACTAGTTGAAAAGTTTGGATCAATACATGCATTATCACTGAATAACGACAAGTTGAGGGGAAAGGCAATTTACTCTCCATTGTGCCCATTGTTCCGACTTTTCTTGGTCTTGGTCCATTTTGAGTTTATTTTTACTCGATATTTTGTATTACAAATTAAGCAAATGACTGACTGGAACTTGTTGATGAGAGACTTGATATTAAAGTTAATCATGAGCTACAACGTTTTGTTTGGGTACACCTGGTGATAAAAAGTTAAGTTAGCGGGACTAATGCATAGTGGGGTGAATGTAGTTTTTATTCAGCGACTAAAAAATTCCCTTGCGACGCACATCTTACTACCAAAATGCTTTAAAAAACGTCTGTCAAGTGTCCCACTGTACCCCACTTGTGGGCACATTCGGACAGACGCTGGGGCACAATGGGTCATTCTGTCAAAATTCAACGAAGTATGCCCTTAAAAATAAGCAATTAATCAGCATAATCGTCTAACGAACAGAGAGACTTCAAATTTGAAGATTTAATATTTTTGAAATCAATGTTCAACTGAAATAGTTCAGATATTTTGACAAAAAATTTCGCAAACAAATTTGATTATTTCCTTCCTCGAATCTAAATCTGGAAATATTATTGATTCTCGAATATATTCCATATTGGGCCATGGGTCGCAAGAAACCATAATCTTACACAAAATATACCTCATCTCTAGGTCTCTGAGCATTTATTGTATCTAACACTCTCGAATTGTGCCCTGTAGGACATGTCCCACTGAACCCCGGTCCATTGTTCCCCATAAAAAACAAATATTTTCAGACCATCCCACGGCGAAATTCGGAAGGCTCATCCACTTGCCAACGTTATGAATATTTTACAGTGGACTAAAGCTGAAAAATATCAGAGGGTGGTATGTCATGTTGGAAAAGCTAAGGTAGAAAAAAAAAACTGGAACGGTGAAATTTTAGTTGCAACCTCCCAAAACCAATTTCACCTCATAGCTTGTGCCGCTCTACCCGTCCGTCGGGGACGTTGTAACCCACCGAAGGGCGGATTGAAACATCGAACCGCGGACAGGATTACGGATATAGTATCAGTGCGAGAGCTGATTTTCCACTGTGCCCCATGTCCCAACGTGCCCCATCTTTTTCTGCAATATTGGTTATAATCACACTCAAAATTATTTATTAGCACATTTGATCTGTTTCTGGAACTAAGCAAAAGCATGTTCCGGCCACGGAAATGGGATGATTAAATGTCCTTCAAACTAAAAAATCTTATTTTCACGGTGACTCACCCCGAATAATAGTAATTTGTCAAATGAAACTTCACAGCACCCATTGGATCGTTTGTAAAATTTTTATTACTTGAATTAACAACCTCCGAAAATATTTCATCTGAAGATTTAGATGAAAAATACCACTGAGAAATAAATCCTTTAAAAGAAGTTGAAATAACATTGAATCTTAATCAGTGCTGGGTTCGAAAATTTAAAAATGGATTTTTTCTTGTATCGACTCACAACAGGTTCTACGGAACGCCAAATATAATCGTAATCGTTAACTACGGTGTTTCATTTGTTTAACGTCTAAAACAAGAACGCGTTCATTCCAATAACGGGATCGCACGAACCCGCTGAATCGTACCACAAATCTTAATTGCAATTCTGTTTTCGGGTTTTCCCAAGATATATTGCTTCGAGGTCCCATTTTACAAAACTAGGTTCCAAAATCACAACTGAAAGAATATTATTTTAGATATTTCAATATGCTTTGTATGAATAAAAAAAAAAGCGTAATGCTCATAAAATCAAACAAAAACAACGATAACATGCGCAGCAAGTTTTTGATATTATGACGGTATACAATTGGCACGGATATAATTTAAAGGAAAAGTCAGTCACGCCGTGAAAAATTTTGTTTCATTCCCGAAGCTAATTTAATTTAAACCATAATATATGAGTTTACTCATTTCTTCGGACTAAATTAATTCATAACGATGTCAATAACGTTCGGGATAAAAGCTGTCAATGTTCATATATCTCAAGTTTAGTAACATTTCATGTCAGACATCTTTTTATATAAAATATATTGTTGACATATCATTAAAAGTTGTATATTTATATATGGGTCGTAAAAACAATTCCTCGCATAATTTGATGAAAGATATTACAAGGTCTGGTTCAGATTATAATCAAAGGGGTGAAGAGCCTTTTTTAAGCCAAATAGAACAATGGTTGGATATTAGAGCATTACTTGGTATATTCACTTAATTGCCGCTGTATGGAGTATCGTTACAACATTTGCGCTGACGCTCCCAGTACTGTTATTAAGCTTCATGACCAATATCAAGAGTTGTAAATATGACTGGTCTCAAACTTGTTTCGGGATGCGTCATTTTTTTCACCAATGAAGTGTTGAGTCACATTGGATTTAAACTTCGATGGTTAACAGTAGCAGCAGTTAAGGCAACGTTTTTTAAATAAATCCATTTCTTCAATTTGTTTCTGATTCTTACAGGACTCGATATTTAACCTAGAACTTTGCTGTTTACTTATAGTAAGACACTTTCTAGATCATTTCGCACACTTTTCCTCTGTGTTCCTCAAAAATCCCTCATTTCTTGAAAACTTAGCCGACCTTTCGTAAACCAAAAGTCCTGGATAATTAAATAAAATCAAATTCTCGAAAATAAATTTTCCGTGGTAACCGACTTTCAAAATAGATAGTAAATATGGAAAGTATTCTAAACAAAGTATATCAAACGAACAATAAAATCGGTGACCCAAAAGTATTTACGGTAGATATGTTTCGGATTGTGACATAACGAATCACTGATAATATGTAAAGCATTAATAAGCGTTCCTGCGGCATTGCGACAAATTTTGTTACTTCGTCCGAGTGCTCGACTTTCATTTGATGGCTTTCAACTTATTCCCACTTCCACAATGAAGCGATCGCATAAGACCATACAAAAGTTAAAAACAATGCGTTCCACGCCTGCCGAAATCTACGTTACTATTCTAAAAGAAACATTCTATTATAGCCTATGTCTGAATATTTATTTGCTACATTGTTCTATAATGAAATGAGTAGATAATTATAAGTCTTAAGAACCGTCAGATAATGTAATATTTGCGTCGTTGCATTATTTCGTCGAGAAGTCGGAAGCACTCATAACATCTGAGCATTGAGAATTATTTAAACGTGATGTCACGTTCAAATCAATTAAAGTATTTCTAATGTCATAAAGGTATTTTGCCGATGGATATGGTGTTGGTGTATACACTCCGATCAACCGAATCCCTGCAAGATATTTTTAAGTTTTTATTGACATTGTTTTTTAAAATATCACATATTTTATATTGGTATGAATTAATCAACAATAAGTGGCATACCATATCAGATTTTGTATACGTATTTGCGTACGTAATGTTCCGTACGAATATGGAAACGAATATCAAACGGGGGGGGGTGAACTTGGAACGCCAAGCAATAAACACGACCGCGTATATTGTTACATAACAATAACATAGCGTTTTGAATGCCCGATGTATGTATGTATATTAAAAATACCTGATATTGGACAATTCGTTTAAAATATTCTGGCAAAACGCTTGGTAGCCCAAACACTGGTGCAATGAAATAAATCTTTCATTAAATTTAGTAAATTGTACTACTTCACGAAAACGTGATGGAATTAACGATTATTTTATATCTCGAATACAAAAACGTTTATCTCTTTTGGATAGTTTCTGTGGTCTGAAAAGTCGGATAAGCGTTTCGACATACTAAATGCTATGATCTTTGTCATCAAATTATGCTCGGGCCTTGCACAAACTTCATAACGTGAAAAGATATGTCCAGTGCTTAAAATTGTGTATAACAACTTTAAACCTATTTAGTGTTTTTAGCGATAATAATTAATTGTTGTAATGAAATACACTTTGTTTGCCTCTTCCACTTCTCTCGCAAGTGCCGACAATGGGAGAAACATATCAAATTATATCAAAAATGAATTAGATTGTGCAAAAGTGAGAACACCTGTGATAATAATAACGGCGTAATGTCGTAACGGCGTAAAACCGAAGCGCGTGATCGAAGGTACGTTCGAAGACCACGTTCTACTCTTGCGGGGAGGGTTCCCTCTAAGCTGCGCATCCGCGCAAATGCGCAGTACCACCAGAACATTTGCGCAGTAAAATCTCATTCTCGCGCAGTTGCAACATTTCGTTTTCAAAGCGTGGCTCATATTTCATATGTCATTTTTATTAACGCTCAACTAGAATGCTCGTTTTATGTTTCACGCGTATTCTGGTAAACACTAGTCATTGTGATGTCTGTCTGATGTGATATCATTGTGATGTCACACTTGTCTGTCACGAATACCTTAATTTTTGTATGCCAGCATTAATACCTTGATGCCAGCGTGAGTCGGTTTTTAAAATTTTCATCGCGCGCTCTGGATTTCGTGTTGTCGACCCGGCTAAATCTTGTTATTGTTCGTAGTGTAATCAAACTGATGAAAATATGGGAAAATTTAGAATTTTAATAGGTATCAAATGTTGCAAAGCTGGTGCCCATAGTTTGTTACAGGAAATTTGTTGGTTGCTCGTAGCCGTATGGTTAGGCCAGGGGTCGGGAACCTATGGCTCGCGAGCCATATATGGCTCTTTTGGTGACGGCATATGGCTCTCAGAACAATCTAATATCCCAAGACTAAGCTTACTATTGTTACGAGATTTCAAACTCTTTTATAGCCAAATTTGGCAGGAAATTCCCAATACGTTTGAGAACGCGCGTCCAGCACATGTCTATGTTATGTAAGATAATTACCAGACAGGCATTGTGACAAACAAGGGGATTCTGGAACATATATTGTGACATCACAGAGCGATAGAGTTTTAAAAACACTATGGAGATGCCTAAACGAAAAAGGGTGATGAGTATCGTAGATTTCAACTTGGGCTGCATGTGAGCAACCGTTCAAGGCCCGCAGCGACAACATGCAGCATCAGAAATCACATTAAACGTATATTGACATTGTATGTGTTGACTTTTGAGTGAACATTTCAGGCCTGATTAACTGAAGAAATGTGATATGGCTCGCACGGAAATGCAATTGAAAATATGTATATTTTATGGCTCTCTTGACTAAAAAGGTTCCCGACCCCTGGGTAAGGATGCCAAGTATGAGTACTTACAAGTATTCGATTCTTATCCGATTCCTAAATTTTCGATTCCGATTCTCGATTACGAATCTCGATTCCTCGACATATTACCGAAAAAAATATACCCACCCAAGAAATACCATAGGAAATCAAGCAAGACAGCGATGTTCAAATTCTGGACGGACAAGAAGGCCGAAACTAAGTAGTATGGGTATCCAATCTGCCACATGAGACAAAACCGCACAAAAAAAACGAATCCCTCAGAACCCACAGAGATTTTTAAAATAAATGAACGTTAAAGCCTACTAGCGATATTTATAATATATATATTATATATAGTGAAGTTTGCGGTGTCGTAGCAACTCAACATAGCAGTGAAGCAGTTTAAACATATATATATGTGAAGAAATTGCCACAAAACGTTACACATTGTTTGCAATCCAAGTTTCAAACTCGAGAATCGATTCCGGTGCATCGGAATCGATTCTAGTCGATTCCGCAAAGAATCGATTCTGTAATCGAATCCGGACTCGATTCCGCCATCCCTACCCCTGGGTTAGGCTAATAAACCGTAAATTTATGGCTAAACTAGTTGGAATTTGAAGAAAGGCTGAGTTTAAGCGAGTGCTAGCACTGTTGGCTCCTAAATCTCTAGATTGGTACACACGTGGCCATGAGCTTATACTGAATGATACCGATGTTATATAGCGATGTTGTGAGTATGTTTCACCAGAAATTACTAAAAAAAGTTTTAAGCGTTTTCATGTTCAGCATATTAACCAAAACCAATAATATACTAGTTTTCTGTATCTGACGTTTGTGTGTGAAATGTCTATTCAGGGAAGTAAAGCTAAAAATAAGAAAATTCATTTTAAAGTGGAATGGCTAAATACAACAGTGAAGTGTTCGACACTAATTTGCAATCGTGATACCGGTATGCATAAACTAAAACAACTGCTAAACTTTGGGAAATTTATTGCTATTCCACGTCAAGGAATGTGATAATCCACAAAGTTTGTCGAAAAGTGGCACCTGTTAGTGATTTGGAAAAAGAAAATCATGGGAGGGAACAAGAAGTTGATTATTTAAAACGCCATTTGAATAATAAAAAGCACATTGAAGCACTAGATGCATTAACGATTAAGCGAAACGTGAAAAAAGAGGAGGTTGTTCGAACTTTTTCACCGCAATAGCGACCGCTGAAGAAAGTGAAGTTTTGAAAATCCGATCAACTGAAATGAAGCCTCACATAGATAGTGTTCCACCACGTTTTAAGCTGAATTCATCAATATTGTCCCGCAAATTAATAAATAGTCGCATGTCAACATACACTAAATTGCCACATTCATGGTGAAGCAAAAATTATGGCTTCGAATTTTTGATAAGCATAGACTTTGTCGCCAGGGAAAAAAATCATTCGGAGCATAAGACAAGCAAAATTTCATTTCTGATTTTGATGAAAGCAATGATATTTCAACAACAAAAATGTCGAGATTGTACATCAAGTATTGTACTTTAGATGATTGTCGCCCAATTCAGCAATAAACACAACAAACACGGACAAAATGTATGAACCTTGGAAAGGCACGAAAACAAAAAAAAGCTATTTGAGTTAAAGTTGTGCTTTGTTTGCATTCCGATGATATATAATAAGCTACTATTACTACATTTCACAAATTTGCAAATAATTTAGGATTCTGCTCAGCCCTAAAATAGTCTTGCTCAGTAAAAACAATATTTGCGCTGTGGGAAATTTTCTTAGAGGGAACACTGCTTGCGGGCCACGCATCTTTTACGAAAATGGGCAGTGCTCTGAGGCGCTCTTGTGTACAATATTGTCAGAAAACAGTTATAATATCGGTAAATATTAACCATTTGTTCGCGCTCGACTATCGCACTTATCGGAAATGATAATTTTGTAAGGCGGAAACAACATGCGTTTAAATATAGACAAAATTATAGGAGGCGACCGCCCCCAATTAATAAGAGGTAAAAATCACAAAATTACCGGAAACGCCGTAAATTTTTCTATTTTCTTATATATAACATATTTTATTATTGGAATATATTTTGCGGACCGGCAGCAAGGTTGACCGGCGGCTGAGAACCACTGATTTAAACAATGTGGATGATTAAGAGGATTAGTGGTTTCAGCAAAAAGTTCTATAAAAAAATTAGATAAATTTTCTCAAATTTCGAAGAAGTAATTGGGAAATTTAAGGGTTCTGTTTTTTTAGGTAACTCTGTATTTCGTTTTTTCTTTTCGAAGTATTTTATTATTTTGACCTATATATTTAATACAGTATATCGCTTCATACAGAGTCATTTTCATGTTTTAACTCTTCAGGCCACAACGACTTGCCTGCGACCAGTCCACATTCTTCTTTGGTGTCAAACCACATTTGTCATGAATGAACGAGGTTGATTGACTATGGGCATCTATATCCCCAGTTATATACACTAATACAAATAGGCTACATATCAACATAATTATTTTGCAGTTTAAACAACCTTCCTCTAGCACACTTTCAAAATCATATTGGCTGATGCAAGTCATTCCATATTGATATCAGACGGGATAGGAAATGGCGTTTCCAAAGATACTTCATGATTTCTATAGCTTTGTTTACAATCCTCTTCCATGTACTCGCATATATCTGTACATTTTTTATGTGTACTTTACAGTTGTAAAGTTTAGGGTATTTATAGAATAGAAATGGCTGAATATAATTCAGAAATAAAATGAATTCACTCCGAAAATTGCGCTTTTGAAATTTGTATCACAACGGACTCAAATATTTTACTATGCTTTTAAATGAATAACCAAACAGAAGAAATGCCCATAAAATTAATTAAACGGAAACGAGTGAAACGACGTCATGGATATACATTGTCAAACACCGGTGAAACGAATGAGATGTATAGAAAAATTCAGTCACGCCGTGGAAAATTTTGTTAATTCCTCAGGCTAATTAAGTTTTAAGCATATATTTTTGCCTATTTCTTTAAACTTTTCTTACTTCTCCATAAAAAATATCTAAAGTAATCACAAGTTAAGTGAAGTTTTATCTCGAAAATTTATGTTTGTGAAACACACTGTTGACAAATTTTTTGTTGTTGTTGGAAGCTGTTGAAAGTTTTATAAGAGTCGTAAAAATGATTCGTAGCATAAATTGATGAGAGATATGAAAAAGTGTGGGGTCAAATTATGGTGTTTCCGTAGTATGTGCACCAAGATGGCGTACAACCTGAACATAGTATGTGTATCAGGTTAGGGTTGAGGTTGTACGCCATCTTTGTGCACATACTACGGGAGCGCCCAAAGTATTATCAAAGTAGTGAAGCGCCTTTTTCGACCTATACTGGTATACCTGAACAACAAGAGGCGATCTAAATGAGGACTTCACCTGAACCAATCATTGAATTGCCGCTGTATGGAGTATTGGCTTTGCCAATTGAGATAAAATTTTATTAATTAAATAAAAGTCGATTGAAGTCACTTCAAAGATCGCAGTATAGACCCTACTCAACATGAGGCAGTAAAAAGAAGAGCGTCTCAAAAATGTCGTGTCCCACTCGTCCTAGTTTTCCCACCTGTGCCATGTATCCCATTTGCCACCCCAATTGCCTCACTTGTGCCACGTGTCCAATTTGTTGCTCAAATTGTCTCACTTTTTCTATGTGTCCCACCTATCTAATTTGCCGGCCTAATTGTCCCGCTTGTCCTATTCCCTACCCCCTTGTCGGACGTATCTCACTTGCCCTACAAGCCTGGCTTATCCCACGTGTCCCGCTTGCCCCACTTATCCCCCCACTTAACACTAGGCTCATATTTATTTGTTCTTATATCCACAACCCAGACGTTCATGGTGCAACTTATTTTTGGTCATACTGATTTCAAGCACTATAAGCTTCTCAGCAATATATTCAAGTTCATACTTGATCCCTTCTGTAGAAATTCTATTGCACATCATTCCGCTCTTGTTACTATTTTCCTATTCGTCGCCACTTATCCTGTCATCATACTCACATATTTACCCGATTTTTAAAATTTCGAAATACATAAATTATATCAATTCAAAGCAAAATTAAGACTAATATGATAGCCCTGTAGGTGAAATCAGTACGCGTAGGGTAATATTCTTTAAAACGGCTCCCGAGTTATAGGGTATTACTGAAGCCTTGTCCTGTCATTTGGACCCTCAAATAAAAGTCTTCATGCAATAACTTCTGGCATTCTGAACACCTTACAATCTTGCATCACACTGAATATGATGTGAGCATTTAGGCGGCGCACGATGCAATCTCCAAGGGCGGTACATTTACGTTGGAAGTAACTTTACTATGTACACAGCTTACAAGCCGAAAAAGAAACCCCACGCTAATTACACAATCAGCACTTCAGAACCCACTCTTCAACCAAAACGTACTTCACATATATGATATATATTGTAATATGCGTCCTTACGTGAATTACTTTCTCTCTTTAATCTCCACCTACCTACGCAAAGAGAAGCTTCAATCAAATATAGAAAATAATGGTACCTTACGAAGACATATATAAATATATAACTTGAATCAAAGTTTGGGATCGGACTCTGCCTCCAGCGTCATCTAAGGTCAGCTCGGTTCTTTGAAGTGGCTGTAATCGATTTCTGCTGATTCAAACCCTACAAATAATGCCATGAAAACTAAGCCCATTTTAAGTAAATGTTAATTTTTGTTTACCTTTCAAATAGACAAAAATACAGATAGAGAGAGTTGATAGAAAATCAAGAAAGTATATTATGCACTGTGTAAGAACATCTAAAAACGATTGGTGACTCAAAGGCAAGTGGGCTCAATAGAGTCCCTGGTGTATCATAGCTAGTAAAAGCAGGAAAAACGGTTTTAATGGATTTATTTGCCACAGGTCTCGTGTCTCAGCGTTAAGCTTTTGTTTGATAGAATTCCACTCATCTCTAGTTCCACAGAGAAACAAATTGGTCAGATTGAACGAGAATGAAAAACACCTTTTTTCTCTGAAATATGCAGAAGTCTTCGTTTTTATTCCAAAAAAGTATTTATTATTTATTCCATTCTAAGAGAGCAATGTCCGAAGATGGGTACGAATGTACAATGACACAGTACCGGTAGCCTACGGTGTTTACAAATGCCGTTTCTAATTCGTGCCATTTTAGGGCATTTGTCTCACATTTACCAAATGTCCCACTATTCCAACTGTTACCATATAGGTTATAGAATATATATATATATACAGTATATATATATATCTTGGAGCAAATGATTACGGTATTCACATCAGGTGACTGAGGCTGCTGCTGTTGACCATACCCAAATTTTTGACCAATGACCCTCAATGATTTCGCTCTCGATGTCTTTGTTACAGTATATATAAAATAAGTTAAACGAAGTCACACTTTATTGATTTGCAAGATGATGCACTCCGAATAAATTTTTCGACCAATAATATTCATAACCACGGCGATTCATTGATTTGTTCAAAGCGGATTTCTTATATATATATATTTCCTCTCGTTATTCGGGTACAAGGGGGAGAAAAAGGTCCGGCACTACTTTGACAATGATTTGAACCACACTTTGTGATATCTCTCACCAATTCATGCTACGAATTGTTTTTTTGCAATACATATAAAACTTTGATATGTCAAGAGTATGTATTTCGCACAAATATTTACTTAACTCAATTCAGGATAAATATATGAACTTTGAAAGCTTTTATGCCTTCATCACAAATTTTAATAAACTCGTGATGAATTAGCTTTAGTTGAACAAATGAGCAAATATATATATATGCTTGAAGTAAAATTAGCATCAGAATTGCAGCAGAATTTTCCACGGCGTAACTATAGGTTTTATATCCGTTCCAATTGCATACCGCCATAATAATGAAAAGAAGCCGAATTTCGTTTTACGCATGGTTAAGCATGGTTTAGTTTAATTTTATGCACCTATCTCTTTTCTGGTTATTTATTTCAAAGCATAATAAAACAGTCAAATAACATTAGTAGTAGTTAGTATTAGTATTATAGCATTAGTATTATATATAAGGTATTTCCCTACCCCCCCCCCCCCCCACCTAAAAATTCAAACACCCTCTCCTAATTTTGAGGTGCGATTCCACACTGTAATTCCTAACTCAAGTATAATTGTATTCAAATATAACGACTATGGCATATTTATCAGTGTGGATGAGGGGTTCTAAACCGCAGTGTGCGGCCAAATACGGCCTGCGTAACGATTTAACGATTTGACCCGCCGAACTTGAGTGAAATAGTTTGACTCTTCATTTGGTACCTTTTGAGTTTTAGATACCGTCTATCCTTACATCATTATCACAGTTTAAGCACGTTTATTTCGTAACAATTAAATTATACCGGTATCCTATGTACTCGTATGGGTATCAGGATTACACACTGCAGTATTTTAAATATCAGCCGCATATTAAGAAAGCTTAAAGATGTCACAAAACGAAAACTAGGCACTGAAAACAGACCTTTTAAATGAATGGCAGCGTTTTTATTTCTTTATTGGAAAGAATCAAACTTCACCGATTTGTCTTTCTTGCCAACAAAACATTTCAGTTCTGAAGGAATACAACATTATGTGCCATTATCATCAGTTGACGCGCGTATTTCAAAATTTATTTCATTGCTCAATTCATACAAAAGTCAAACAAACACGTTCAAAAAAATGTGAAATGTGTAACGAAACAAGCCATAAGTAGCCACCCAAACAAGGCCGTATGCTAGATGAGCAAGTAACTTCATTAGTCACTATATCAGTTGTAAATTACTTGATGAAAGCCGTGCTTGTTATTTATTTCTCGGGAATTATATCAGCTAAATATCATAAATATTAATTTCATTACATAACAAACTGCGATGCCAGGTGTATCTAAAATCCTACCTATTTCTCGAAATTTTCTCAGGGCGCTTAAGCGCGCCCTGAACCCCAGCCGTGTTGTCGCGCACTTTTCCTCGCTCACTTTTCTGGCCCTACAATTTGATTCTGCTGTTTACTTTGACTCGCCGTCAATCAACTTGGGGGCCCCCTCATGTACATCCTTTCCTAAATACATACCATTTTTTTAATAATACAAATAGTTTTATCGCTAATAGCAAATTATTTAGATTCCCCAAAATTTCGAAACACCCCCCTAAAATGAAAATCTGGGGAACATACTGACCATATAATATGATGGAATGAAGAATGTCGTGATCGATATTCCTTACTGTAACTTTTTTAAAATTTTGATTTTGAAAGGCGTTACTTTCAGAGTGATTTTATTTTCTGAATTATATTCTGCCGTTTTTTTTGCGAAAACCTAAAGCTTTACAACTGTAAAGTACACCTAGAAAATGTGCAGATATATAACAGTACATGGAAGAGAATTGTAAACAAAGCTGTAGAAATCACGTAGTATCTCTGGAAACGTCATTTCCTATCCCGTCTTATACTTATATGGAATGACTTACATCTGACGATATAATTCTGAAAATCTTGCTGGAAGAAGGTTGTATAAACTGCATTATGTTGACATTCAGCCTATTTCTAACAGCGTGCATTACTGTGGTTATAGATGCCCATATAGCATGTATTATTTGTAAATGGATGTGATGTTACCGTATATTGCTATTTCGTAGATTGTCTCTGACTTGCAAGTTACCCGTTCACCCTTCAGCTTCAACGCCCACGTGAATGAAGATGCGTTAAAAATCTCTATATGTTTTTATTCGTAAATTTCCACAACACACAGAATACAAATCTTATAACATTTATCCAGACTAGCTTAGAATGGTTTACATCGTCTTCCCTCTCGAAAGATATCGGAGTCGTATTTATACGTCGATCATAAATCTAATTAAATACTGTAAACGTGAGCTCGTGATTCACGTTATAAACAGAAACTCCTATTATCTCAATAAGGGTAATTAGGTACATCGTACGGATGGGAACTTAGAGATAATTATTTCAATCAGTGCCAAAGGACTTGAGAATATAAATTTTAATTTGATAATGACTGGGTGGAACATGTTATGTTTCTTAAACTGGTGTAATTTGATTCCTACGAAAGTCTTTGTTCGAATTTTGGGAAAAATTAACTTTGTTTTCATATTTTTAACATGAAATGGGGTACATTTGGGGGTTAGTTGCTATATTATCTCCCCATCTTAATAACTGGAAGTTTAAAGATTTGGCACCCTCTAATAAAGTGGAAATATATAGAAAAATACAATACACAATGCTAAAATTAATGATATAGGTCAAAAAAAATATTTACATGTATATGATCTACAATGAGACACGACATTGAAATAAAGAAGAGTTTATAGAAATAGTAAAGATTGTAAAGTAGAATTACAGAAGGATGGCGTATTTTCATTTCGAAATTTTGGTTTGGACGGTTAAAACATATTTTCAATTCAATGTATTTCGCTAAGTTGAAATACTTATACTCGCTTTATCGCATTGTTACGATTTTGTAGACCTAGTTGGTCAATATATGCTTGTCCCATGTCGGGAAGAAAAAAACGCATTTTTAAGTTTATGCCATCTCAGGGCTTTTTTGAAAAAATAACGCTTTTGATACAATTTTTGTTTAACGAGCTTATTATTTCACCGTTCTATATGACGGCTTTGTAAATAATTAAAAGTATGACTCGCTCGAATCTACTTTTAGAAAGCATTTTAATTCTAACGAAATCTATTTAATCGAAAAGGAATGTTAACCACAAATATTTAATAATATAAATCTCTGAAAGGTATTTGAAATTAAAATATTCAAAGTTGTTACCATTAATTAATTTATAAAAATTGAAAACCGAATAAAACGCCATGTTTATATAAGGAGAAAAAGAAGTACTTTACCTTAGTATTAGTGGAAGAATGAAAAATGTCTGTCTCAATGAGGAGAAAAACCTGCAAATCATGAAACAAATTGTAGATTTAACATGCTCCTGATCTGTATATCCATTAGGTATGCGCGAAAATATCTCTATTGTTTGGAATAGAGCGCGTAATTTACCGTAAAACAGTCCATATAGTTCATTGTTTTCAACAGTTCGTTTTTTGATTAGGTTTTTCACCTCGAACCTATATCATGTTCTAAAAGAGTTCATTTCGATCGATGTTCAATACAGTCCATATTCATAATTTTAACGTTTCCAGAGTCCGTTACCATAGTTCAACTGTTTTCAATTGAGATTATTGTCTTTTCATAATGTTTTTGAATATTTCGGCTTGTCAGCAATTTGCTACTCCAATCGTTGTTCCAGGCAATTTGAATCTCCCCGACGTTCGTAAATTGGTCGAATTTGATTTTCGCACGTTTTGTAGAGACGGTTTTTCGGCAATTGTTGAAAGCTTCAGCTTGGTCAGCTTTTTCTGTTGATTCCGTCCAATTGTTGCTTGTCCTGGTTGTTGTCCGTTGATCTGGTCCGTTTCAGAAGGTTAATTCAAGTCGGCTTTGTCACCATTTATAGCATAAATGGTTGTTAGATGAATGGGATGGCACCGAAAGGCTATTAAATCTTGAAATTGGATTTTGAGAAATTGATAATTGCTATAACGGGAATAATTAATTTTGGTTTTCATGAGTTTCTCACGAATTGGGCCAATTTGGTGTAGTTTTGTAGTTACATAACAACTAATTGGCTACACCCATAGCCATCCAACCTCGTTTATTTATGACAAATGTGGTTTGACACCAAAAGAGAATGTAGACTGGTCTCAGGCAAGTATTTATGAACGTATTTGATGTATGAAGTATACATGCTAAACTAATGGAATACTTCAATACGAGGTGCGGCTAAAATGAAACGGGACTGACGTCACAGATTGCGCAACACGATTAACCATCGGTAATCAACACTTTTGCAGTGTGGCGTAATATGTGTTCTTTGTTTAACAGCTGTTTTGACAAAATATCGCAATTATTTTTGCTTTTCAGGATTTATAAGTGAATGTGATAAATTTCTCGTTGAAAAAAAATGCTGTGCGAGGTCTGATTGAGTTTTATGGCGATATGGAGTTCAATTAAATCAGCCTTGGTTTATTAAGTTTCGTAAGCGAAGTGGATAACTGTGGTAAATATAGAGCTAATACATGCATTAAGTTGGAGTTTGACTGGGGCGGTACATCTGTCAAGGTGTAACGAAGGTGTCCTAAGGTGACCTCAACAAGGATGGTATCCTTGAAAGACGGGCGAGAGAGTGCCGCGTCGCGACTGAAGCGGCGCCTCGCTGTAGAGCGGCAGAGCCAAAAAAATGTTAAAGTACAAAGGCGATGCTAATGAGCGAGCCGTTGTCTCGACTAATATGTAGGAAGCGCTCGATCGAGCGTTTGGCTTGAGCACATTTGGGGCTAGCAGAACGGTCGCATTGTTATGTATACATGCAATAAATTTGAGTTTGACTGGGGCGGCACCTATGTGCTTGGTCCTGCGAGTAGTGATATGCTTGTCTCAAAGATAAGCCACATTCGAAAACGAATGCAACGAGCACGCGCCGGGCGGCCCGAGGGGGCCGAGCGCAGCTGTCGCAGCTGTCTGGTTGGTCCTGCCAGTAGTGATATGCTTGTTTCAAAGATTAAACCATGCTATTGCAAGTACGAGTACTATTAAAGAGAAACTGCAAATGGCTCATTAAATCAGCCTTGGTTTATTAAGTTTCGCAAGCGAAGTGGATAACTGTGGTAAATCTAGAGCTAATACATGCATTAAGTTGGAGTTTGACTGGGGCGGTACATCTGTCAAGGTGTAACGAAGGTGTCCTAAGGTGACCTCAACAAGGATGGTATCCTTGAAAGACGGGCGAGAGAGTGCCGCGTCGCGACTGAAGCGGCGCCTCGCTGTAGAGCGGCAGAGCCAAAAAAATGTTAAAGTACAAAGGCGATGCTAATGAGCGAGCCGTTGTCTCGACTAATATATAGAAAGCGCTCGATCGAGCGTTTGGCTTGAGCACATTTGGGGCTAGCAGAACGGTCGCATTGTTATGTATACATGCAATAAATTTGAGTTTGACTGGGGCGGCACCTATGTGCTTGGTCCTGCGAGTAGTGGTATGCTTGTCTCAAAGATAAGCCACATTCGAAAACAAATGCGACGAGCACGCGCCGGGCGGCCCGAGGAGGCCGAGCGCAGCTGTCGCAGCTGTCTGGTTGGTCCTGCCAGTAGTGATATGCTTGTTTCAAAGATTAAACCATGCTATTGCAAGTACGAGTACTATTAAAGCGAAACTGCAAATGGCTCATTAAATCAGCCTTGGTTTATTAAGTCTCGTAAGCGAAGTGGATAAGTGTGGTAAATCTAGAGCTAATACATGCATTGAGTTGGAGTTTGACTGGGGCGGTACATCTGTCAAGGTGTAACGAAGGTGTCCTAAGGTGACCTCAACAAGGATGGTATCCTTGAAAGACGGGCGAGAGAGTGCCACGTCGCGACTGAAGCGACCCCTCGCTGTCGAGAGCGGCCAAAAAAATGTTAAAGTACAAAGGCGATGCTAATGAGCGAGCCGTTGTCTCGACTAATATGTAGGAAGCGTTCGATCGAGCGTTTGGCTTGAGCACATTTGGGGCTAGCAGAACGGTCGCATTGTTATTTATACATGCAATAAATTTGAGTTTGACTGGGGCGGCACCTATGTGCTTGGTCCTGCGAGTAGTGATATGCTTGTCTCAAAGATAAGCCACATTCGAAAACGAATGCGACGAGCACGCGCCGGGCGGCCCGAGGGGGCTGGTCTGGTTGGTCCTGCCAGTAGTGATATGCTTGTCCCAAAGATAAAGCCATGCAATTGCAATTACGAGTACTGGTAAAGCGAAACTGCAAATGGCTCATTAAATCAGCCTTGGTTTATTAAGTCTCGTAAGCGAAGTGGATAACTGTGGTAAATCTAGAGCTAATACATGCATAGAGTTTGACTGGGGCGGTACATCTCTCAAGGTGTAACGAAGGTGTCCTAAGGTGACCTCAACAAGGATGGTATCCTTGAAAGACGGGCGAAAGAGTGCCGCGTCGCGACAGAAGCGGCCGTTGTCTCAACTAATATGTAGGAAGCGCCGCTCGATCGAGCGTCTGGCTTGAGCACATTTGGGGCTAGCAGAACGGTCGCATTGTTATGTATACATACATGCAATAAGTTTGAGTTTGACTGGGGCGGCACCTATGTGCTTGGTTCTGCGAGTAGTGATATGCTTGTCTCAAAGATAAGCCACATTCGAAAACGAATGCGACGAGCACGCGCCGGGTGGCCCGAGGGGGCCGAGCGCAGCTGTCGCAGCTGTCTGGTTGGTCCTGCCAATAGTGATATGCTTGTTTCAAAGATTAAACCATGCTATTGCAAGTACGAGTACTATTAAAGCGAAACTGCAAATGGCTCATTAAATCAGCCTTGGTTTATTAAGTCTCGTAAGCAAAGTGGATACCTGTGATAAATCTAGAGCTAATACATGCATTAATTTGGAGCTTGACTGGGGCGGTACATCTGTCAATATGTAACGCAGGTGTCCTAAGGTGAGCTCAGCGAGGATAGAAACCTCGGGTAGAGCAAAGGGGCGCGCCCAGGCTGCCTGAGGGTGGCCGAGCTCAGTTGTCGCAGCTATCTGGATGGTCTGGCCAATAGTGATATGCTTGTCTCAAAGATATAGCCATGTAATTGCAAGTACGAGTACTCGTAAAGCGAAACTGCAAATGGCTCATTAAATCAGTCTTGATTTATTAATTATTGATTAAGCGAATATATAATGATGAAGCGAAGTGGATAACTGTGATAAATCTAGAGCTAATACTTGCATTAAGTTGGAGTTTGACTGGGGCGGTACATCTGTCAAAGTGTAACGAAGGTCTAAGGTGACCTCAACAAGCATGGTATCCTTGAAAGATGGGCGAGAGAGTGCCGCGTCAAGACGGAAGCGGCGCCTCGCTGTCGAGAGCAGCAGAGACAAAAAAATGTTAAAGTACAAAGGCGATGCTAATGAGCGAGCCGTTGTCTTGACTAATATGTAGGAAGCGCTCGATCGAGCGTTTGGCTTGAGCCCGTTTGGTGCTAGCAGAACGGTCGCAGACTCGCAGTGTTATGTATACATGCAATAAATTTGAGTTTGACTGGGGCGGCACCTATGTGCTTGGTCCTGCGAGTAGTGATATGCTTGTCTCAAAGATAAGCAACATTCGAAAACGAATGCGACAAGCACGCGAGGGGCGGCCCGAGGGGGCCGAGCGCAGCTGTCGCAGCTGTCTGGTTGGTCCTGCCAGTAGTGATATGCTTGTCTCAAAGATAAAGCCATGCAATTGCAATTACGAGTACTCGTAAAGCGAAACTGCAAATGGCTCATTAAATCAGCCTTGGTTTATTAAGTCTCGTAAGCGAAGTGGATAACTGTGGTAAATCTAGAGCTAATACATGCATTGAGTTTGAGTTTGACTGGGGCGGCACATCTGTCAAGGTGTAACGCAGGTGTCCTAAGGTGAGCTCAGCGAGGATAGAAACCTCGGGTAGAGCAAAGGGGCGCGCCAGGATGCCTGAGGGTGGCCGAGTGCAGCTGTCGGAGCTATCTTGTTGTTCCTGCCAATAGTGATATGCTTGTCTCAAAGATATAGCCATGTAATTGCAAGTACGAGTACTCGTAAAGCGAAACTACAAATGGCTCATTAAATCAGTCTTGATTTATTAATTATTGATTAAGCGAATAATTAATGATGAATCGAAGTGGATAACTGTGGTAAATCTAAAGCTAATACATGCATTAGGTTGGAGTTTGACTGGGGCGGTACATCTGTCAAGGTGTAACGAAGGTGTCCTAAGGTGACCTCAACAAGGATGGTATCCTTGAAAGACGGGCGAGAGAGTGCCGCGTCGCGACTGAAGCGTTCGATCGAGCGTTTGGCTTGAGCACATTTGGGGCTAGCAGAACGGTCGCATTGTTATGTATACATGCAATAAATTTGAGTTTGACTAGGGCGGCACCTATGTGCTTGGTCCTGCAAGTAGTGATATGCTTGTCTCAAAGATAACCCACATTCGAAAACGAACGCGACGAGCACGCGCCGGGAAGCCCGAGGGGGCCGAGCGCAGCTGTCGCAGCTGTCTGGTTGGTCCTGCCAGTAGTGATATGCTTGTCTCAAAGATAAAGCCATGCAATTGCAATTACGAGTACTCGTAAAGCGAAACTGCAAATGGCTCATTAAATCAGCCTTGATTTATTAAGTCTCGTAAGCGAAGTGGATAACTGTGGTAAATCTAGAGCTAATACATGCATTGAGTTTGACTGGGGCGGTACATCTCTCAAGGTGTAACGAAGGTGTCCTAAGGTGACCTCAACAAGAATGGTATCCTTGAAAGACGGGCGAAAGAGTGCCGCGTCGCGACAGAAGCGGCCGTTGTCTCAACTAATATGTAGGAAGCGCCGCTCGATCGAGCGTCTGGCTTGAGCACATTTGGGGCTAGCAGAACGGTCGCATTGTTATGTATACATACATGCAATAAGTTTGAGTTTGACTGGGGCGGCACCTATGTGCTTGGTTCTGCGAGTAGTGATATGCTTGTCCCAAAGATAAGCCACATTCGAAAACGAATGCGACGAGCACGCGCCGAGTGGCCCGAGGGGGCCGAGCGCAGCTGTCGCAGCTGTCTGGTTGGTCCTGCCAATAGTGATATGCTTGTTTCAAAGATTAAACCATGCTATTGCAAGTACGAGTACTATTAAAGCGAAACTGCAAATGGCTCATTAAATCAGCCTTGGTTTATCAAGTCTCGTAAGCAAAGTGGATAACTGTGATAAATCTAGAGCTAATACATGCATTAATTTGGAGCTTGACTGGGGCGGTACATCTGTCAAGGTGTAACGCAGGTGTCCTAAGGTGAGCTCAGCGAGGATAGAAACCTCGGGTAGAGCAAAGGGGCGCGCCCAGGCTGCCTGAGGGTGGCCGAGCGCAGCTGTCGCAGCTATCTGGATGGTCCTGCCAATAGTGATATGCTTGTCTCAAAGATATAGCCATGTAATTGCAAGTACGAGTACTCGTAAAGCGAAACTGCAAATGGCTCATTAAATCAGTCTTGATTTATTAATTATTGATTAAAGCGAATAATTAATGATGAAGCGAAGTGGATAACTGTGATAAATCTAGAGCTAATACTTGCATTAAGTTGGAGTTTGACTGGGGCGGTACATCTGTCAAAGTGTAACGAAGGTGTCCTAAGGTGACCTCAACAAGGATGGTATCCTTGAAAGATGGGCGAGAGAGTGCCGCGTCAAGACGGAAGCGGCGCCTCGCTGTCGAGAGCAGCAGAGCCAAAAAAATGTTAAAGTACAAAGACGATGCTAATAAGCGAGCCGTTGTCTTGACTAATATGTAGGAAGCGCTCGATCGAGCGTTTGGCTTGAGCACATTTGGTGCTAGCAGAACGGTCGCAGTGTTATGTATACATGCAATAAATTTGAGTTTGACTGGGGCGGCATCTATGTGCTTGGTCCTGCGAGTAGTGATATGCTTGTCTCAAAGATAAGCAACATTCGAAAACGAATGCGACAAGCACGCGCGGGGCGGCCCGAGGGGGCCGAGCGCAGCTGTCGCAGCTGTCTGGTTGGTCCTGCCAGTAGTGATATGCTTGTCTCAAAGATAAAGCCATGCAATTGCAATTACGAGTACTCGTAAAGCGGAACTGCAAATGGCTCATTAAATCAGCCTTGGTTTATTAAGTCTCGTAAGCGAAGTGGATAATTGTGGTAAATCTAGAGCTAATACATGCATTGAGTTTGAGTTTGACTGGGGCGGTACATCTGTCCAGGTGTAACGCAGGTGTCCTAAGGTGAGCTCAGCGAGGATAGAAACCTCGGGTAGAGCAAAGGGGCGCGCCAGGATGCCTGAGGGTGGCCGAGTGCAGCTGTCGCAGCTATCTTGTTGTTCCTGCCAATAGTGATATGCTTGTCTCAAAGATATAGCCATGTAATTGCAAGTACGAGTACTCGTAAAGCGAAACTACAAATGGCTCATTAAATCAGTCTTGATTTATTAATTATTGATTAAGCGAATAATTAATGATGAATCGAAGTGGATAACTGTGGTAAATCTAAAGCTAATACATGCATTAGGTTGGAGTTTGACTGGGGCGGTACATCTGTCAAGGTGTAACGAAGGTGTCCTAAGGTGACCTCAACAAGGATGGTATCCTTGAAAGACGGGCGAGAGAGTGCCGCGTCGCGACTGAAGCGTTCGATCGAGCGTTTGGCTTGAGCACATTTGGGGCTAGCAGAACGGTCGCTATGTTATGTATACATGCAATAAATTTGAGTTTGACTAGGGCGGCACCTATGTGCTTGGTCCTGCGAGTAGTGATATGCTTGTCTCAAAGATAACCCACATTCGAAAAAGAACGCGACGAGCACGCCCCAGGCAGCCCGAGGGGCCGAGCGCAGCTGTCGCAGATGTCTGGTTGGTCCTGCCAGTAGTGATATGCTTGTCTCAAAGATAAAGCCATGCAATTGCGATTACGAGTACTTGTTAAGCGAAACTGCAAATGGCTCATTAAATCAGCCTTGGTTTATTAAGTCTCGTAAGCGAAGTGGATAACTGTGGTAAATCTAGAGCTAATACTTGTATTAAGTTGGAGTTTGACTGGGGCGGTACATCTGTCAAGGTGTAACGAAGGTGTCCTAAGGTGACCTCAACAAGGATGGTATCCTTGAAAGACGGGCGAGAGAGTGCCGCGTCGCGACAGAAGCGGCCGTTGTCTCAACTAATATGTTGGAAGCGCTGCTCGGTCGAGCGCACATTTGGGGCTAGCAGAACGGTCGCATTGTTATGTATACATGCAATAAGTTTGAGTTTGACTGGGGCGGCACCTATGTGCTTGGTCCTGCGAGTAGTGATATGCTTGTCTCAAAGATAAGCCACATTTGAAAATGAATGCGACGAACACGCGCCGGGCGGCCCGAGGGGGCCGAGCGCAACTGTCGCAGCTATCTGGTTGGTCCTGCCAGTAGTGATATGCTTGTTTCAAAGATTAAACCATGCTATTGCAAGTACGAGTACTATTAAAGCGAAACTGCAAATGGTTCATTAAATCAGCCTTGGTTTATTAAGTCTCGTAAGCGAAGTGGATAATTGTGGTAAATCTAGAGCTAATACATGCATTGAGTTGGAGTTTGACTGGGGCGGTACATCTGTCAAGGTGTAACGAAGGTGTCCTAAGGTGACCTCAACAAGGATGGTATCCTTGAAAGACGGGCGAGAGAGTGCCACGTCGCGACTGAAGCGACCCCTCGCTGTCGAGAGCGGCCAAAAAAATGTTAAAGTACAAAGGCGATGCTAATGAGCGAGCCGTTGTCTCGACTAATATGTAGGACGCGTTCGATCAAGCGTTTGGCTTGAGCACATTTGGGGCTAGCAGAACGGTCGCATTGTTATGTATACATGC
This sequence comes from Styela clava, assembly GCF_964204865.1. Classification (NCBI taxonomy): domain Eukaryota; kingdom Metazoa; phylum Chordata; class Ascidiacea; order Stolidobranchia; family Styelidae; genus Styela; species Styela clava. Next base: position 7,549,940 of record NC_135257.1, on the reverse strand, counting down.
AATAAATTTGAGTTTGACTGGGGCGGCACCTATGTGCTTGGTCCTGCGAGTAGTGATATGCTTGTCTCAAAGATAAGCCACATTCGAAAACGAATGCGACGAGCACGCGCCGGGTGGCCCGAGGGGGCCGAGCGCAGCTGTCGCAGCTGTCTGGTTGGTCCTGCCAGTAGAGATATGCTTGTCTCAAAGATAAAGCCATGCAATTGCAATTACGAGTACTCGTAAAGCGAAACTGCAAATGGCTCATTAAATCAGCCTTGGTTTATCAAGTCTCGTAAGCGAAGTGGATAACTGTGGTAAATCTAGAGCTAATACATGCATTGAGTTTGACTGGGGCGGTACATCTCTCAAGGTGTAACGAAGGTGTCCTAAGGTGACCTCAACAAGGATGGTATCCTTGAAAGACGGGCGAAAGAGTGCCGCGTCGCGACAGAAGCGGCCGTTGTCTCAACTAATATGTAGGAAGCGCCGCTCGATCGAGCGTCTGGCTTGAGCACATTTGGGGCTAGCAGAACGGTCGCATTGTTATGTATACATACATGCAATAAGTTTGAGTTTGACTGGGGCGGCACCTATGTGCTTGGTTCTGCGAGTAGTGATATGCTTGTCTCAAAGATAAGCCACATTCGAAAACGAATGCGACGAGCACGCGCCGGGTGGCCCGAGGGGGCCGAGCGCAGCTGTCGCAGCTGTCTGGTTGGTCCTGCTAATAGTGATATGCTTGTTTCAAAGATTAAACCATGCTATTGCAAGTACGAGTACTATTAAAGCGAAACTGCAAATGGCTCATTAAATCAGCCTTGGTTTATTAAGTCTCGTATCAAAGTGGATAACTGTGATAAATCTAGAGCTAATACATGCATTAATTTGGAGCTTGACTGGGGCGGTACATCTGTCAAGATGTAACGCAGGTGTCCTAAGGTGAGCTCAGCGAGGATAGAAACCTCGGGTAGAGCAAAGGGGCGCGCCCAGGCTGCCTGAGGGTGGCCGAGCGCAGCTGTCGCAGCTATCTGGATGGTCCTGCTAATAGTGATATGCTTGTCTCAAAGATATAGCCATGTAATTGCAAGTACGAGTACTCGTAAAGCGAAACTGCAAATGGCTCATTAAATCAGTCTTGATTTATTAATTATTGATTAAGCGAATAATTAATGATGAAGCGAAGTGGATAACTGTGATAAATCTAGAGCTAATACTTGCATTAAGTTGGAGTTTGACTGGGGCGGTACATCTGTCAAAGTGTAACGAAGGTCTAAGGTGACCTCAACAAGCATGGTATCCTTGAAAGATGGGAGAGAGAGTGCCGCGTCAAGACGGAAGCGGCGCCTCGCTGTCGAGAGCAGCAGAGCCAAAAAAATGTTAAAGTACAAAGGCGATGCTAATGAGCGAGCCGTTGTCTTGACTAATATGTAGGAAGCGCTCGATCGAGCGTTTGGCTTGAGCCCATTTGGTGCTAGCAGAACGGTCGCAAACTCGCAGTGATATGTATACATGCAATAAATTTGAGTTTGACTGGGGCGGCACCTATGTGCTTGGTCCTGCGAGTAGTTATATGCTTGTCTCAAAGATAAGCAACATTCGAAAACGAATGCGACAAGCACGCGCGGGGCGGCCCGAGGGGGCCGAGCGCAGCTGTCGCAGCTGTCTGGTTGGTCCTGCCAGTAGTGATATGCTTGTCTCAAAGATAAAGCCATGCAATTGCAATTACGAGTACTCGTAAAGCGAAACTGCAAATGGCTCATTAAATCAGCCTTGGTTTATTAAGTCTCGTAAGCGAAGTGGATAACTGTGGTAAATCTAGAGCTAATACATGCATTGAGTTTGAGTTTGACTGGGGCGGTACATCTGTCAAGGTGTAACGCAGGTGTCCTAGGGTGAGCTCAGCGAGGATAGAAACCTCGGGTAGAGCAAAGGGGCGTGCCAGGATGCCTGAGGGTGGCCGAGTGCAGCTGTCGCAGCTATCTTGTTGGTCCTGCCAATAGTGATATGCTTGTCTCAAAGATATAGCCATGTAATTGCAAGTACGAGTACTCGTAAAGCGAAACTGCAAATGGCTCATTAAATCAGTCTTGATTTATTAATTATTGATTAAGCGAATAATTAATGATGAATCGAAGTGGATAACTGTGGTAAATCTAAAGCTAATACATGCATTAGGTTGGAGTTTGACTGGGGCGGTACATCTGTCAAGGTGTAACGAAGGTGTCCTAAGGTGACCTCAACAAGGATGGTATCCTTGAAAGACGGGCGAGAGAGTGCCGCGTCGCGACTGAAACGTTCGATCGAGCGTTTGGCTTGAGCACATTTGGGGCTAGCAGAACGGTCGCATTGTTATGTATACATGCAATAAATTTGAGTTTGACTGGGGCGGCACCTATGTGCTTGGTCCTGCGAGTAGTGATATGCTTGTCTCAAAGATAACCCACATTCGAAAACGAACGCGACGAGCACGCGCCGGGAAGCCCGAGGGGGCCGAGCGCAGCTGTCGCAGCTGTCTGGTTGGTCCTGCCAGTAGTGATATGCTTGTTTCAAAGATAAAGCCATGCAATTGCAATTACGAGTACTCGTAAAGCGAAACTGCAAATGGCTCATTAAATCAGCCTTGGTTTATTAAGTCTCGTAAGCGAAGTGGATAACTGTGGTAAATCTAGAGCTAATACATGCATTGAGTTTGACTGGGGCGGTACATCTGTCAAGGTGTAACGAAGGTGTCTTAAGGTGACTTCAACAAGGATGGTATCCTTGAAAGATGGGCGAGAGAGTGTCGCGTCGCGACAGAAGCGGAGCCTCGCTGTCGAGAGCGACAGAGCCAAAAAAATGTTAAAGTACAAAGGCGATGCTAATGAGCGAGAAGTTGTCTCGACTAATATGTAGGAAGCGCTCAATCGAGCGTTTGGCTTGAGCACATTTGGGGCTAGCAGAACGGTCGCATTGTTATGTATACATGCAATAAATTTGAGCTTGACTGGGGCGCCACCTATGTGCTTGGTCCTGCGAGTAGTGATATGCTTGTCTCAAAGATAAGCCACATTTGAAAATGAATGCGACGAACACGCGCCGGGCGGCCCGAGGGGGCCGAGCGCAACTGTCGCAGCTATCTGGTTGGTCCTGCCAGTAGTGATATGCTTGTTTCAAAGATTAAACCATGCTATTGCAAGTACGAGTACTATTAAAGCGAAACTGCAAATGGTTCATTAAATCAGCCTTGGTTTATTAAGTCTCGTAAGCGAAGTGGATAATTGTGGTAAATCTAGAGCTAATACATGCATTGAGTTGGAGTTTGACTGGGGCGGTACATCTGTCAAGGTGTAACGAAGGTGTCCTAAGGTGACCTCAACAAGGATGGTATCCTTGAAAGACGGGCGAGAGAGTGCCACGTCGCGACTGAAGCGACCCCTCGCTGTCGAGAGCGGCCAAAAAAATGTTAAAGTACAAAGGCGATGCTAATGAGCGAGCCGTTGTCTCGACTAATATGTAGGACGCGTTCGATCAAGCGTTTGGCTTGAGCACATTTGGGGCTAGCAGAACGGTCGCATTGTTATGTATACATGCAATAAATTTGAGTTTGACTGGGGCGGCACCTATGTGCTTGGTCCTGCGAGTAGTGATATGCTTGTCTCAAAGATAAGCCACATTCGAAAACGAATGCGACGAGCACGCGCCGGGCGGCCCGAGGGGGCCGAGCGCAGCTGTCGCAGCTGTCTGGTTGGTCCTGCCAGTAGTGATATGCTTGTCTCAAAGATAAAGCCATGCTATTGCAATTACGAGTACTCGTAAAGCGGAACTGCAAATGGCTCATTAAATCAGCCTTGGTTTATTAAGTCTCGTAAGCGAAGTTGGTAACTGTGGTAAATCTAGAGCTAATACATGCATTGAGTTGGAGTTTGACTGGGGCGGTACATCTGTCAAGGTGTAACGAAGGTGTCCTAAGGTGACCTCAACAAGGATGGTATCCTTGAAAGGCCGTCGAGTTATCCTTGAAAGTCTCGTAAGCGAAGTGGATAACTGTGGTAAATCTAGAGCTAATACATGCATTGAGTTGGAGTTTGACTGGAGCGGTACATCTGTCAAGGTGTAACGAAGGTGTCTTAAGGTGACCTCAACAAGGATGGTATCCTTGAAAGACGGGCGAGAGAGTGCCGCGTCGCGACAGAAGCGAATCCTTGAAAGTCTCGTAAGCAAAATGGATAACTTTGGTAAATCTAGAGCTAATGCATGCATTAAGTTTGAGTTTGACTGGGGCGGTACACCTGTCAAGGTGTAACGCAGGTGTCCTAAGGTGACCTCAACAAGAATGGTATCCTTGAAAGACGGACGAGTTATCCTTGAAAGTCTCGTAAGCGAAGTGGATAACTGTGGTAAATCTAGAGCTAATACATGCATTAAGTTGGAGTTTGACTGGGGCGGTACATCTGTCAAGGTGTAACGAAGGTGTCTTAAGGTGACCTCAACGAGGATGGTATCCTTGAAAGGCCGTCGAGTTGTCTTTGAAAGTCTCGTAAGCGAAGTGGATAACTGTGGTAAATCTAGAGCTAATACATGCATTGAGTTGGAATTTGACTGGGGCGGTACATCTGTCAAGGTGTAACGAAGGTGTCCTAAGGTGACCTCGACAAGGATGGTATCCTTGAAAGGCCGTCGAGTTGTCCTTGAAAGTCTCGTAAGCGAAGTGGATAACTGTGGTAAATCTAGAGCTAATACATGCATTGAGTTGGAATTTGACTGGGGCGGTACATCTGTCAAGGTGTAACGAAGGTGTCCTAAGGTGACCTCAACAAGGATGGTATCCTTGAAAGACGGGCGAGAGAGTGCCGTTGTCTCATAAGCGAAGTGGATAACTGTGGTAAATCTAGAGCTAATGCATGCATTAAGTTTGAGTTTGACTGGGGCGGTACACCTGTCAAGGTGTAACGCAGGTGTCCTAAGGTGAACCTAGCGAGGATGGTATCCTTGAACGACTTGTGCCTAAGTCAAGGCTTCAAAGCTGCGCTAATGCGAGATGCTAAATCATTTGCAGGCAACTTAGTTGAAGATTAGGGTGTCCTACCCACTAGAGCAGTTTCTCACTGCGAAGTGTTGAAAGTCATCCTCAAGATCTTCGATTTGTTCTTTTGGGACTTTTTTTTTTCACTTCACTCGCCTGCATCATGTTGTTGGACTTGTCTTTTTTTTTCGCCGCGCCGTCCGGCGCACGGTGATCGGCATTCTACATCGGCGGGCGAGAGAGCGCTGCGTCGCGACAGAAGCGGCGCCTCGCTGTCGATAGCGGCAGACACAAAAAAATGTTAAAGTACAAAGGCGATGCTAATGAGCGAGCCGTTGTCTCGACTAATATGTAGGAGGCGCTCGATCGAGCGTCTGGCTTAAGCACTTTTGGTGCTAGCAGAACGGTCGCATTGTTATGAATACATGCAATAAGTTTGACTTTGACTGGGGCGGTAAGTTGTCAAAGGGTAACGCAAGTATCCTAAGGTAAGCTCAGCGAGGATGGAAACCTCGGGTAAAGCAAAGGGGCGCTCCAGGCTGCCTGAGGGTGGCCGAGCAAAGCTGTCGCAGCTATCTGGTTAGTCCTGCCAGTAGTGATATGCTTGTCTCAAAGATAAAGCCATGTAATTGCAAGTACGAGTACTCGTAAAGCGAAACTGCAAATGGCTCATTAAATCAGCCTTGGTTTATTAAGTCTCGTAAGCGAAGTGGATAACTGTGGTAAATCAAGAGCTAATACATGCATTGAGTTGGAGTTTGACTGGGGCGGTACATCTGTCAAGGTGTAACGAAGGTGTCCTAAGGTGACCTCAACAAGGATGGTATCCTTGAAAGTACTATGTGCTTGGTCTTTGTGTACCTATGTGCTTGGTCCTGCGAGTAGTGATATGCTTGTCTCAAAGATAGGCAACATTCGAAAACGAATGCGACGAGCACGCGCCGGGCGGCCCGAGGGGGCCGAGCGCAGCTGTCGCAGCTGTCTGGTTGGTCCTGCCAGTAGTGATATGCTTGTCTCAAAGATAAACCATGCCATTGCAATTACGAGTACTCGTAAAGCGGAACTGCAAATGGCTCATTAAATCAGCTTTGGTTTATTAAGTCTCGTAAGCGAAGTGGATAACTGTGGTAAATCTAGAGCTAATGCATGCATTAAGTTTGAGTTTGACTGGGGCGGTACACCTGTCAAGGTGTAACGCAGGTGTCCTAAGGTGACCTCAACAAGGATGTTATCCTTGAAAGACGGACGAGTTATGCTTGAAAGTCTCGTAAGCGAAGTGGATAACTGTGGTAAATCTAGAGCTAATACATGCATTAAGTTGGAGTTTGACTGGGGCGGTACATCTGTCAAGGTGTAACGAAGGTGTCTTAAGGTGACCTCAACAAGGATGGTATCCTTGAAAGGCCGTCGAGTTGTCCTTGAAAGTCTCGTAAGCGAAGTGGATAACTGTGGTAAATCTAGAGCTAATACATGCATTGAGTTGGAATTTGACTGGGGCGGTACATCTGTCAAGGTGTAACGAAGGTGTCCTAAGGTGACCTCGACAAGGATGGTATCCTTGAAAGACGGGCGAGTTATCCTTGAAAGTCTCGTAAGCGAAGTGGATAACTGTGGTAAATCTAGAGCTAATACATGCATTAAGTTGGAGTTTGACTGGGGCGGTACATCTGTCAAGGTGTAACGAAGGTGTCTTAAGGTGACCTCAACAAGGATGGTATCCTTGAAAGACGGGCGAGAGAGTGCCGCGTCGCGACAGAAGCGGAGCCTCGCTGTCGAGAGCGGCAGAGCCAAAAAAATGTTAAAGTACAAAGGCGATGCTAATGAGCGAGAAGTTGTCTCGACTAATATGTAGGAAGCGCTCAATCGAGTGTTTGGCTTGAGCACATTTGGGGCTAGCAGAACGGTTGCATTGTTATGTATACATGCAATAAATTTGAGCTTGACTGGGGCGGCACCTATGTGCTTGGTCCTGCGAGTAGTGATATGCTTGTCTCAAAGATAAGCAACATTCGAAAACGAATGCGACAAGCACGCGCGGGGCGGCCCGAGGGGGCCGAGCGCAGCTGTCGCAGCTGTCTGGTTGGTCCTGCCAGTAGTGATATGCTTGTCTCAAAGATAAAGCCATGCAATTGCAATTACGAGTACTCGTAAAGCGAAACTGCAAATGGCTCATTAAATCAGCCTTGGTTTATTAAGTCTCGTAAGCGAAGTGGATAACTGTGGTAAATCAAGAGCTAATACATGCATTAAGTTTGAGTTTGACTGGGGCGGTACACCTGTCAAGGTGTAACGCAGGTGTCCTAAGGTGACCTCAACAAGGATGGTATCCTTGAAAGACGGACGAGTTATCCTTGAAAGTCTCGTAAGCGAAGTGGATAACTGTGGTAAATCTAGAGCTAATACATGCATTAAGTTGGAGTTTGACTGGGGCGGTACATCTGTCAAGGTGTAACGAAGGTGTCTTAAGGTGACCTCAACGAGGATGGTATCCTTGAAAGGCCGTCGAGTTGTTCTTGAAAGTCTCGTAAGCGAAGTGGATAACTGTGGTAAATCTAGAGCTAATACATGCATTGAGTTGGAATTTGACTGGGGCGGTACATCTGTCAAGGTGTAACGAAGGTGTCCTAAGGTGACCTCGACAAGGATGGTATCCTTGAAAGGCCGTCGAGTTGTCCTTGAAAGTCTCGTAAGCGAAGTGGATAACTGTGGTAAATCTAGAGCTAATACATGCATTGAGTTGGAATTTGACTGGGGCGGTACATCTGTCAAGGTGTAACGAAGGTGTCCTAAGGTGACCTCAACAAGGATGGTATCCTTGAAAGACGGGCGAGAGAGTGCCGTTGTCTCATAAGCGAAGTGGATAACTGTGGTAAATCTAGAGCTAATGCATGCATTAAGTTTGAGTTTGACTGGGGCGGTACACCTGTCAAGGTGTAACGCAGGTGTCCTAAGGTGAACCTAGCGAGGATGGTATCCTTGAACGACTTGTGCCTAAGTCAAGGCTTCAAAGCTGCGCTAATGCGAGATGCTAAATCATTTGCAGGCAACTTAGTTGAAGATTAGGGTGTCCTACCCACTAGAGCAGTTTCTCACTGCGAAGTGTTGAGAGTCACCCTCAAGATCTTCGATTTGTTCTTTTGGGACTTTTTTTTTTCACTTCACTCGCCTGCATCATGTTGTTGGACTTGTCTTTTTTTTTCGCCGCGCCGTCCGGCGCACGGTGATCGGCATTCTACATCGGCGGGCGAGAGAGCGCTGCGTCGCGACAGAAGCGGCGCCTCGCTGTCGATAGCGGCAGACACAAAAAAATGTTAAAGTACAAAGGCGATGCTAATGAGCGAGCCGTTGTCTCGACTAATATGTAGGAGGCGCTCGATCGAGCGTCTGGCTTAAGCACTTTTGGTGCTAGCAGAACGGTCGCATTGTTATGAATACATGCAATAAGTTTGAGTTTGACTGGGGCGGTAAGTTGTCAAAGGGTAACGCAAGTATCCTAAGGTAAGCTCAGCGAGGATGGAAACCTCGGGTAAAGCAAAGGGGCGCTCCAGGCTGCCTGAGGGTGGCCGAGCAAAGCTGTCGCAGCTATCTGGTTAGTCCTGCCAGTAGTGATATGCTTGTCTCAAAGATAAAGCCATGTAATTGCAAGTACGAGTACTCGTAAAGCGAAACTGCAAATGGCTCATTAAATCAGCCTTGGTTTATTAAGTCTCGTAAGCGAAGTGGATAACTGTGGTAAATCAAGAGCTAATACATGCATTGAGTTGGAGTTTGACTGGGGCGGTACATCTGTCAAGGTGTAACGAAGGTGTCCTAAGGTGACCTCAACAAGGATGGTATCCTTGAAAGTACTATGTGCTTGGTCTATGTGTACCTATGTGCTTGGTCCTGCGAGTAGTGATATGCTTGTCTCAAAGATAGGCAACATTCGAAAACGAATGCGACGAGCACGCGCCGGGCGGCCCGAGGGGGCCGAGCGCAGCTGTCGCAGCTGTCTGGTTGGTCCTGCCAGTAGTGATATGCTTGTCTCAAAGATAAACCATGCCATTGCAATTACGAGTACTCGTAAAGCGGAACTGCAAATGGCTCATTAAATCAGCCTTGGTTTAATAAGTCTCGTAAGCGAAGTGGATAACTGTGGTAAATCTAGAGCTAATACATGCATTAAGTTTGAGTTTGACTGGGGCGGTACATCTGTCAAGGTGTAACGAAGGTGTCCTAAGGTGACCTCAACAAAGATGGTATCCTTGTAAGGCTGTCGAGTTATCCTTGAAAGTCTCGTAAGCGAAGTGGATAACTGTGGTAAATCTAGAGCTAATACATGCATTGAGTTGGAGTTTGACTGGAGCGGTACATCTGTCAAGGTGTAACGAAGGTGTCTTAAGGTGACCTCAACAAGGATGGTATCCTTGAAAGACGGGCGAGAGAGTGCCGCGTCGCGACAGAAGCGAATCCTTGAAAGTCTCGTAAGCGAAATGGATAACTTTGGTAAATCTAGAGCTAATGCATGCATTAAGTTTGAGTTTGACTGAGGCGGTACACCTGTCAAGGTGTAACGCAGGTGTCCTAAGGTGACCTCAACAAGGATGGTATCCTTGAAAGACGGGCGAGTTATCCTTGAAAGTCTCGTAAGCGAAGTGGATAACTGTGGTAAATCTAGAGCTAATACATGCATTAAGTTGGAGTTTGACTGGGGCGGTACATCTGACAAGGTGTAACGAAGGTGTCTTAAGGTGACCTCAACAAGGATGGTATCCTTGAAAGACGGGCGAGGTATCCTTGAAAGTCTTAAAGTACAAAGGCGATGCTAATGAGCGAGAAGTTGTCTCGACTAATATGTAGGAAGCGCTCAATCGAGCGTTTGGCTTGAGCACATTTGGGGCTAGCAGAACGGTTGCATTGTTATGTATACATGCAATAAATTTGAGCTTGACTGGGGCGGCACCTATGTGCTTGGTCCTGCGAGTAGTGATATGCTTGTCTCAAAGATAAGCAACATTCGAAAACGAATGCGACGAGCACGCGCCGGGCGGCCCGAGGGGGCCGAGCGCAGCTGTCGCAGCTGTCTGGTTGGTCCTGCCAGTAGTGATATGCTTGTCTCAAAGATAAAGCCATGCTATTGCAATTACGAGTACTCGTAAAGCGGAACTGCAAATGGCTCATTAAATCAGCCTTGGTTTATTAAGTCTCGTAAGCGAAGTTGGTAACTGTGGTAAATCTAGAGCTAATACATGCATTGAGTTGGAGTTTGACTGGGGCGGTACATCTGTCAAGGTGTAACGAAGGTGTCCTAAGGTGACCTCAACAAGGATGGTATCCTTGAAAGGCCGTCGAGTTATCCTTGAAAGTCTCGTAAGCGAAATGGATAACTGTGGTAAATCTAGAGCTAATACATGCATTGAGTTGGAGTTTGACTGGAGCGGTACATCTGTCAAGGTGTAACGAAGGTGTCTTAAGGTGACCTCAACAAGGATGGTATCCTTGAAAGACGGGCGAGAAGAGTGCCGCGTCGCAACAGAAGCCGCGCCTCGCTGTCGAGAGCGTAAAGTACAAAGGCGATGCTAATGAGCGAGCCGTTGTCTCGACTAATATGTAGGAAGCGCTCGATCGAGCGTTTGGCTTGAGCAAATTTGGTGCTAGCAGAACGGTCGCATTGTTATGTATACATGCAATAAGTTTGAGTTTGACTGGGGCGGCACCTATGTTCCTTGTCCTGCGAGTAGTGATATGCTTGTCTCCAAGATAAACCACATTCGAAAAGTCGAAGCACGCGCCGGGCGGCCCGAGGGGGCCGAGCGCAGCTGTCGCAGCTGTCTGGTTGGTCCTGCCAGTAGTGATATGCTTGTCTCAAAGATAAAGCCATGCCATTGCAATTACGAGTACTGGTAAAGCGGAACTGCAAATGGCTCATTAAATCAGCCTTGGTTTATTAAGTCTCGTAAGCAAAATGGATAACTGTGGTAAATCTAGAGCTAATACATGCATTGAGTTGGTGTTTGACAGGGGCGGTACATCTGTCAAGGTGTAACGAAGGTGTCCTAAGGTGACCTCAACAAGGATGGTATCCTTGAAAGACGGTCGATCGAGCGTCTGGCTTAAGCACTTTTGGTGCTAGCAGAACGGTCGCATTGTTATGAATACATGCAATAAGTTTGAGTTTGACTGGGGCGGTAAGTTGTCAAAGGGTAACGCAAATATCCTAAGGTGAGCTCAGCGAGGATGGAAACCTCGGGTGAAGCAAAGGAACGCTCCAGGCTGCCTGAGGGTGGCCGAGCGCAGCTGTCGCCGCTATCTGGTTAGTCCTGCCAGTAGTGATATGCTTGTTTATTAAGTCTCGTAACCGAAGTGGATAACTGTGGTAAATCTAGAGCTAATACATGCATTGAGTTGGAGTTTGACTGGGGCGGTACATCTGTCAAGGTGTAACGAAGGTGTCCTAAGGTGACCTCAACAAGGATGGTATTCTTGAAAGTACTATGTGCTTGGTCTATGTGTACCTATGTGCTTGGTCCTGCGAGTAGTGATATGCTTGTCTCAAAGATAGGCAACATTCGAAAACGAATGCGACGAGCACGCGCCGGGCGGCCCGAGGGGGCCGAGCGCAGCTGTCGCAGCTGTCTGGTTGGTCCTGCCAGTAGTGATATGCTTGTCTCAAAGATAAACCATGCCATTGCAATTACGAGTACTCGTAAAGCGGAACTGCAAATGGCTCATTAAATCAGCCTTGGTTTATTAAGTCTCGTAAGCGAAGTGCATAACTGAGGTAAATCTAGAGCTAATACATGCATTGAGTTGGAGTTTGACTGGGGCGGTACATCTGTCAAGGTGTAACGAAGGTGTCCTAAGGTGACCTCAACAAGGATGGTATCCTTGAAAGGCCGTCGAGTTATCCTTGAAAGTCTCGTAAGCGAAGTGGATAACTGTGGTAAATCTAGAGCTAATACATGCATTGAGTTGGAATTTGACTGGGGCGGTACATCTGTCAAGGTGTAACGAAGGTGTCTTAAGGTGACCTCAACAAGGATGGTATCCTTGAAAGACGGGCGAGAGAGTGTCGCGTCGCGACAGAAGCGGAGCCTCGCTGTCGAGAGCGACAGAGCCAAAAAAATGTTAAAGTACAAAGGCGATGCTAATGAGCGAGAAGTTGTCTCGACTAATATGTAGGAAGCGCTCAATCGAGCGTTTGGCTTGAGCACATTTGGGGCTAGCAGAACGGTCGCATTGTTATGTATACATGCAATAAATTTGAGCTTGACTGGGGCGGCACCTATGTGCTTGGTCCTGCGAGTAGTGATATGCTTGTCTCAAAGATAAGCAACATTCGAAAACGAATGCGACGAGCACGCGCCGGGCGGCCCGAGGGGGCCGAGCGCAGCTGTCGCAGCTGTCTGGTTGGTCCTGCCAGTAGTGATATGCTTGTCTCAAAGATAAACCATGCCATTGCAATTACGAGTACTCGTAAAGCGGAACTGCAAATGGCTCATTAAATTAGCCTTGGTTTAATAAGTCTCGTAAGCGAAGTGGATAACTGTGGTAAATCTAGAGCTATTACATGCATTAAGTTTGAGTTTGACTGGGGCGGTACATCTGTCAAGGTGTAACGAAGGTGTCCTAAGGTGACCTCAACAAGGATGGTATCCTTGTAAGGCTGTCGAGTTATCCTTGAAAGTCTCGTAAGCGAAGTGGATAACTGTGGTAAATCTAGAGCTAATACATGCATTGAGTTGGAGTTTGACTGGAGCGGTACATCTGTCAAGGTGTAACGAAGGTGTCTTAAGGTGACCTCAACAAGGATGGTATCCTTGAAAGACGGGCGAGAGAGTGCCGCGTCTCGACAGAAGCGAATTCTTGAAAGTCTCGTAAGCGAAATGGATAACTTTGGTAAATCTAGAGCTAATGCATGCATTAAGTTTGAGTTTGACTGGGGCGGTACACCTGTCAAGGTGTAACGCAGGTGTCCTAAGGTGACCTCAACAAGGATGGTATCCTTGAAAGGCCGTCGAGTTATCCTTGAAAGTCTCGTAAGCGAAGTGGATAACTGTGGTAAATCTAGAGCTAATACATGCATTGAGTTGGAGTTTGACTGAAGCGGTACATCTGTCAAGGTGTAACGAAGGTGTCTTAAGGTGACCTCAACAAGGATGGTATCCTTGAAAGACGGGCGAGAGAGTGCCGCGTCGCGACAGAAGCGGAGCCTCACAGTCGAGAGCGGCAGAGCCAAAAAAATGTTAAAGTACAAAGGCGATGCTAATCAGCGAGAAGTTGTCTCGACTAATTTGTAGGAAGCGCTCAATCGAGCGTTTGGCTTGAGCACATTTGGGGCTAGCAGAACGGTCGCATTGTTATGTATACATGCAATAAATTTGAGCTTGACTTGGGCGGCACCTGTGTGCTTGGTCCTGCGAGTAGTGATATGCTTGTCTCAAAGATAGGCAACATTCGAAAACGAATGCGACGAGCACGCGCCGGGCGGCCCGAGGGGGCCGAGCGCAGCTGTCGCAGCTGTCTGGTTGGTCCTGCCAGTAGTGATATGCTTCTCTCAAAGATAAACCATGCCATTGCAATTACGAGTACTCGTAAAGCGGAACTGCAAATGGCTCATTAAATCAGCCTTGGTTTATTAAGTCTCGTAAGCGAAGTGGATAACTGTGGTAAAGCTTGAGTTGGAGTTTGAATGGGGTGGTACATCTGTCAAGGTGTAACGAAGGTGTCCTAAGGTGACCTCAACAAGGATGGTATCCTTGAAAGACGGGCGAGGTATCCTTGAAAGTCTCGTAAGCGAAGTGGATAACTGTGGTAAATCTAGAGCTAACACATGCATTAAGTTGGAGTTTGAACGGGGCGGTACATCTGTCAAGGTGTAACGAAGGTGTCCTAAGGTGACCTCAACAAGGATGGTATCCTTGAAAGTACTATGTGCTTGGTCTATGTGTACCTATGTGCTTGGTCCTGCGAGTAGTGATATGCTTGTCTCAAAGATAAAGCCATGTAATTGCAAGTACGAGTACTCGTAAAGCGAAACTGCAAATGGCTCATTAAATCAGCCTTGGTTTATTAAGTCTCGTAAGCAAAGTGGATAACTGTGGTAAATCTAGAGCTAATACATGCATGAGTTGGAGTTTGACTGGAGCGGTACATCTGTCAAGGTGTAACGAAGGTGTCTTAAGGTGACCTCAACAAGGATGGTATCCTTGAAAGACGGGCGAGAGAGTGCCGCGTCGCGACAGAAGCGAATCCTTGAAAGTCTCGTAAGCGAAATGGATAACTTTGGTAAATCTAGAGCTAATGCATGCATTAAGTTTGAGTTTGACTGAGGCGGTACACCTGTCAAGGCGTAACGCAGGTGTCCTAAGGTGACCTCAACAAGGATGGTATCCTTGAAAGACGGGCGAGTTATCCTTGAAAGTCTCGTAAGCGAAGTGGATAACTGTGGTAAATCTAGAGCTAATACATGCATTAAGTTGGAGTTTGACTGGGGCGGTACATCTGTCAAGGTGTAACGAAGGTGTCTTAAGGTGACCTCAACAAGGATGGTATCCTTGAAAGACGGGCGAGTTATCCTTGAAAGTCTCGTAAGCGAAGTGGATAACTGTGGTAAATCTAGAGCTAATACATGCATTAAGTTGGAGTTTGACTGGGGCGGTACATCTGTCAAGGTGTAACGAAGGTGTCTTAAGGTGACCTCAACAAGGATGGTATCCTTGAAAGACGGGCGAGGTATCCTTGAAAGTCTTAAAGTACAAAGGCGATGCTAATGAGCGAGAAGTTGTCTCGACTAATATGTAGGAAGCGCTCAATCGAGCGTTTGGCTTGAGCACATTTGGGGCTAGCAGAACGGTTGCATTGTTATGTATACATGCAATAAATTTGAGCTTGACTGGGGCGGCACCTATGTGCTTGGTCCTGCGAGTAGTGATATGCTTGTCTCAAAGATAAGCAACATTCGAAAACGAATGCGACGAGCACGCGCCGGGCGGCCCGAGGGGGCCGAGCGCAGCTGTCGCAGCTGTCTGGTTGGTCCTGCCAGTAGTGATATGCTTGTCTCAAAGATAAAGCCATGCTATTGCAATTACGAGTACTCGTAAAGCGGAACTGCAAATGGCTCATTAAATCAGCCTTGGTTTATTAAGTCTCGTAAGCGAAGTTGGTAACTGTGGTAAATCTAGAGCTAATACATGCATTGAGTTGGAGTTTGACTGGGGCGGTACATCTGTCAAGGTGTAACAAAGGTGTCCTAAGGTGACCTCAACAAGGATGGTATCCTTGAAAGGCCGTCGAGTTATCCTTGAAAGTCTCGTAAGCGAAGTGGATAACTGTGGTAAATCTAGAGCTAATACATGCATTGAGTTGGAGTTTGACTGGAGCGGTACATCTGTCAAGGTGTAACGAAGGTGTCTTAAGGTGACCTCAACAAGGATGGTATCCTTGAAAGACGGGCGAGAAGAGTGCCGCGTTGCAACAGAAGCGGCGCCTCGCTGTCGAGAGCGGCAGAGCCAAAAAATGTTAAAGTACAAAGGCGATGCTAATGAGCGAGCCGTTGTCTCGACTAATATGTAGGAAGCGCTCGATCGAGCGTTTGGCTTGAGCAAATTTGGTGCTAGCAGAACGGTCGCATTGTTATGTATACATGCAATAAGTTTGAGTTTGACTGGGGCGGCACCTATGTTCCTTGTCCTGCGAGTAGTGATATGCTTGTCTCCAAGATAAACCACATTCGAAAAGTCGAAGCACGCGCCGGGCGGCCCGAGGGGGCCGAGCGCAGCTGTCGCAGCTGTCTGGTTGGTCCTGCCAGTAGTGATATGCTTGTCTCAAAGATAAAGCCATGCCATTGCAATTACGAGTACTGGTAAAGCGGAACTGCAAATGGCTCATTAAATCAGCCTTGGTTTATTAAGTCTCGTAAGCAAAATGGATAACTGTGGTAAATCTAGAGCTAATACATGCATTGAGTTGGTGTTTGACAGGGGCGGTACATCTGTCAAGGTGTAACGAAGGTGTCCTAAGGTGACCTCAACAAGGATGGTATCCTTGAAAGACGGTCGGTCGAACGTCTGGCTTAAGCACTTTTGGTGCTAGCAGAACGGTCGCATTGTTATGAATACATGCAATAAGTTTGAGTTTGACTGGGGCGGTAAGTTGTCAAAGGGTAACGCAAATATCCTAAGGTGAGCTCAGCGAGGATGGAAACCTCGGGTGAAGCAAAGGAGCGCTCCAGGCTGCCTGAGGGTGGCCGAGCGCAGCTGTCGCCGCTATCTGGTTAGTCCTGCCAGTAGTGATATGCTTGTTTATTAAGTCTCGTAACCGAAGTGGATAACTGTGGTAAATCTAGAACTAATACATGCATTGAGTTGGAGTTTGACTGGGGCGGTACATCTGTCAAGGTGTAACGAAGGTGTCCTAAGGTGACCTCAACAAGGATGGTATTCTTGAAAGTACTATGTGCTTGGTCTATGTGTACCTATGTGCTTGGTGATATGCTTGTCTCAAAGATAGGCAACATTCGAAAACGAATGCGACGAGCACGCGCCGGGCGGCCCGAAGGGGCCGAGCGCAGCTGTAGCAGCTGTCTGGTTGGTCCTGCCAGTAGTGATATGCTTGTCTCAATGATAAACCATGCCATTGCAATTACGAGTACTCGTAAAGCGGAACTGCAAATGGCTCATTAAATCAGCCTTGGTTTATTAAGTCTCGTAAGCGAAGTGCATAACTGAGGTAAATCTAGAGCTAATACATGCATTGAGTTGGAGTTTGACTGGGGCGGTACATCTGTCAAGGTGTAACGAAGGTGTCCTAAGGTGACCTCAACAAGGATGGTATCCTTGAAAGACGGGCGAGAGAGTGCCGCGTCTCGACAGAAGCGAATTCTTGAAAGTCTCGTAAGCGAAATGGATAACTTTGGTAAATCTAGAGCTAATGCATGCATTAAGTTTGAGTTTGACTGGGGCGGTACACCTGTCAAGGTGTAACGAAGGTGTCCTAAGGTGACCTCAACAAGGATGGTATCCTTGAAAGGCTGTCGAGTTATCCTTGAAAGTCTCGTAAGCGAAGTGGATAACTGTGGTAAATCTAGAGCTAATACATGCATTGAGTTGGAGTTTGACTGGAGCGGTTCATCTGTCAAGGTGTAACGAAGGTGTCTTAAGGTGACCTCAACAAGGATGGTATCCTTGAAAGACGGGCGAGAGAGTGCCGCGTCTCGACAGAAGCGAATTCTTGAAAGTCTCGTAAGCGAAATGGATAACTTTGGTAAATCTAGAGCTAATGCATGCATTAAGTTTGAGTTTGACTGGGGCGGTACACCTGTCAAGGTGTAACGAAGGTGTCCTAAGGTGACCTCAACAAGGATGGTATCCTTGAAAGGCCGTCGAGTTATCCTTGAAAGTCTCGTAAGCGAAGTGGATAACTGTGGTAAATCTAGAGCTAATACATGCATTGAGTTGGAGTTTGACTGAAGCGGTACATCTGTCAAGGTGTAACGAAGGTGTCTTAAGGTGACCTCAACAAGGATGGTATCCTTGAAAGACGGGCGAGAGAGTGCCGCGTCGCGACAGAAGCGGAGCCTCACTGTCGAGAGCGGCAGAGCCAAAAAAATGTTAAAGTACAAAGGCGATGCTAATCAGCGAGAAGTTGTCTCGACTAATTTGTAGGAAGCGCTCAATCGAGCGTTTGGCTTGAGCACATTTGGGGCTAGCAGAACGGTCGCATTGTTATGTATACATGCAATAAATTTGAGCTTGACTTGGGCGGCACCTGTGTGCTTGATCCTGCGAGTAGTGATATGCTTGTCTCAAAGATAGGCAACATTCGAAAACGAATGCGACGAGCACGCGCCGGGCGGCCCGAGGGGGCCGAGCGCAGCTGTCGCAGCTGTCTGGTTGGTCCTGCCAGTAGTGATATGCTTGTCTCAAAGATAAGCAACATTCGAAAACGAATGCGACGAGCACGCGCCGGGCGGCCCGAGGGGGCCGAGCGCAGCTGTCGCAGCTGTCTGGTTGGTCCTGTCAGTAGTGATATGCTTGTCTCCAAGATAAAGCCATGGCATTGCAATTACGAGTACTCGTAAAGCGAAACTGCAAATGGCTCATTATATCAGCCTTGGTTTATTAAGTCTCGTAAGCAAAGTGGATAACTGTGGTAAATCTAGAGCTAATGCATGCATTAAGTTTGAGTTTGACTGGGGCGGTACACCTGTCAAGGTGTAACGCAGGTGTCCTAAGGTGAACCTAGCGAGGATGGTATCCTTGAACGACTTGTGCCTAAGTCAAGGCGGCAAAGCTGCGCTAATGCGAGATGCTAAATCATTTGCAGGCAACTTAGTGGAAGATTAGGGTGCCTTACCCACTAGAGCAGTTTCTCACTGCGAAGTGTTGATTCGATTTGTCCTTTTGGGACTTTTTTTTTTCACTTCACTCGCCTGGCCATCGTGTTGTTGGACTTGTCTTTTTTTTTCGCCGCGCCGTCCGGCGCACGGTGATCGGCATTCTACATCTGCGGGCGAGAGAGCGCTGCGTCACGACAGAAGCGGCGCCTCGCTGTCGATAGCGGCAGTCACAAAAAAATGTTAAAGTACAAAGGCGATGCTAATGAGCGAGCCGTTGTCTCGATTAATATGTAGGAGGCGCTCGATCGAGCGTCTGGCTTAAGCACTTTTGGTGCTAGCAGAACGGTCGCATTGTTATGAATACATGCAATAAGTTTGAGTTTGACTGGGGCGGTAAGTTGTCAAAGGGTAACGCAAGTATCCTAAGGTGAGCTCAGAGAGGATGGAAACCTCGGGTAAAGCAAAGGGGCGCTCCAGGCTGCCTGAGGGTGGCCGAGCGCAGCTGCCGCAGCTATCTGGTTAATCCTGCCAGTAGTGATATGCTTGTCTCAAAGATAAAGCCATGTAATTGCAAGTACGAGTACTCGTAAAGCGAAACTGCAAATGGCTCATTAAATCAGCCTTGGTTTATTAAGTCTCGTAAGCAAAGTGGATAACTGTGGTAAATCAAGAGCTAATACATGCATTGAGTTGGAGTTTGACTGGGGCGGTACATCTGTCAAGGTGTAAAGAAGGTGTCCTAAGGTGACCTCAACAAGGATGGTATCCCTGAAAGACGGGCGAGAGAGTGCCGCGTCGCGACCGAAGCGGAGCCTCGCTGTCGAGAGCGGCAGAGCCAAAAAAATGTTAAAGTACAAAGGCGATGCTAATGAGCGAGAAGTTGTGTCGACTAATATGTAGGAAGCGCTCAATGGAGCGTTTGGCTTGAGCAGGGGCTAGCAGAACGGTCGCATTGTTATGTATACATGCAATAAATTTGAGCTTGACTGGGGCGGCACCTATGTGCTTGGTCCTGCGAGTAGTGATATGCTTGTCTCAAAGATAAGCAACATTCGAAAACGAATGCGACGAGCACGCGCCGGGCGGCCCGAGGGGGCCGAGCGCAGCTGTCGCAGCTGTCTGGTTGGTCCTGCCAGTAGTGATATGCTTGTCTCAAAGATAAAGCCATGCTTTTGCAATTACGAGTACTCGTAAAGCGGAACTGCAAATGGCTCATTAAATCAGCCTTGGTTTATTAAGTCTCGTAAGCGAAGTTGGTAACTGTGGTAAATCTAAAGCTAATACATGCATTGAGTTGGAGTTTGACTGGGGCGGTACATCTGTCAAGGTGTAACGAAGGTGTCCTAAGGTGACCTCAACAAGGATGGTATCCTTGAAAGACGGGCGAGAGAGTGTCGCGTCGCGACAGAAGCTGAGCCTCGCTGTCGAGAGCGACAGAGCCAAAAAAATGTTAAAGTACAAAGGCGATGCTAATGATCGAGAAGTTGTCTCGACTAATATGTAGGAAGCGCTCAATCGAGCGTTTGGCTTGAGCACATTTGGGGCTAGCAGAACGGTCGCATTGTTATGTATACATGCAATAAATTTGAGATTGACTGGGGCGGCAGTAAGCGAAGTCTCGTAAGCGAAGTGGATAACTGTGGTAAATCTAGAGCTAATGCATGCATTAAGTTTGAGTTTGACTGGGGCGGTACACCTGTCAAGGTGTAACGCAGGTGTCCTAAGGTGAACCTAGCGAGGATGGTATCCTTGAACGACTTGTGCCTAAGTCAAGGCGGCAAAGCTGCGCTAATGCGAGATGCTAAATCATCTGCAGGCAACTTAGTTGAAGATTAGGGTGTCCTACCCACTAGAGCAGTTTCTCACTGCGAAGTGTTGAGAGTCACCCTCAAGATCTTCGAATTGTCCTTTTGGGACTTTTTTTTTTCACTTCACTCGCCTGGCCATCGTGTTGTTGGACTTGTCTTTTTTTTCGCCGCGCCGTCCGGCGCACGGTGATCGGCATCCTACATCGGCGGGCGAGAGAGCGCTGCGTCGCGACAGAAGCGGCGCCTCGCTGTCGATAGCAGCAGACACAAAAAAATGTTAAAGTACAAAGGCGATGCTAATGAGCGAGCCGTTTTCTCGACTAATATGTAGGAGGCGCTCGATCGAGCGTCTGGCTTAAGCACTTTTGGTGCTAGCAGAACGGTCGCATTGTTATGAATACATGCAATAAGTTTGAGTTTGACTGGGGCGGTAAGTTGTCAAAGGTTAACGCAAGTATTCTAAGGTGAGCTCAGCGAGGATGGAAACCTCGGGTAAAGCAAAGGGGCGCTCCAGGCTGCCCGAGGGTGGCCGAGCGAAGCTGTCGCAGCTATCTGGTTAGTCCTGCCAGTAGTGATATGCTTGTCTCAAAGATAAAGCCATGTAATTGCAAGTACGAGTACTCGTAAAGCGAAACTGCAAATGGCTCATTAAATCAGCCTTGGTTTATTAAGTCTCGTAAGCGAAGTTGGTAACTGTGGTAAATCTAGAGCTAATACATGCATTGAGTTGGAGTTTGACTGGGGCGGTACATCTGTCAAGGTGTACCTAAGGTGACCTCAACAAGGATGGTATCCTTGAAAGACGGGCGAGTTATCCTTGAAAGTCTCGTAAGCGAAGTGGATAACTGTGGTAAATCTAGAGCTAATACATGCATTAAGTTGGAGTTTGACTGGGGCGGTACATCTGTCAAGGTGTAACGAAGGTGTCTTAAGGTGACCTCAACAAGGATGGTATCCTTGAAAGACGGGCGAGGTATCCTTGAAAGTCTCGTAAGCGAAGTGGATAACTGTGGTAAATCTAGAGCTAATACATGAATTGAGTTGGAGTTTGACTGGGGCGGTACATCTGTCAAGGTGTAACGAAGGTGTCTTAAGGTGACCTCAACAAGGATGGTATCCTTGAAAGACGGGCGAGAGAGTGCCGCGTCGCGACAGAAGCGGAGCCTCGCTGTCGAGAGCGGCAGAGCCAAAAAAATGTTAAAGTACAAAGGCGATGCTAATGAGCGAGAAGTTGTCTCGACTAATATGTAGGAAGCGCTCAATCGAGTGTTTGGCTTGAGCACATTTGGGGCTAGCAGAACGGTTGCATTGTTATGTATACATGCAATTAATTTGAGCTTGACTGGGGCGGCACCTATGTGCTTGGTCCTGCGAGTAGTGATATGCTTGTCTCAAAGATAAGCAACATTCGAAAACGAATGCGACGAGCACGCGCCGGGCGGCCCGAGGGGGCCGAGCGCAGCTGTCGCAGCTGTCTGGTTGGTCCTGCCAGTAGTGATATGCTTGTCTCAAAGATAAAGCCATGCTATTGCAATTACGAGTACTCGTAAAGCGGAACTGCAAATGGCTCATTAAATCAGCCTTGGTTTATTAAGTCTCGTAAGCGAAGTTGGTAACTGTGGTAAATCTAGAGCTAATACATGCATTGAGTTGGAGTTTGACTGGGGCGGTACATCTGTCAAGGTGTAACGAAGGTGTCCTAAGGTGACCTCAACAAGGATGGTATCCTTGAAAGGCCGTCGAGTTATCCTTGAAAGTCTCGTAAGCGAAGTGGATAACTGTGGTAAATCTAGAGCTAATACATGCATTGAGTTGGAGTTTGACTGGAGCGGTACATCTGTCAAGGTGTAACGAAGGTGTCTTAAAGTGACCTCAACAAGGATGGTATCCTTGAAAGACGGGCGAGAGAGTGCCGCGTCGCGACAGAAGCGAATCCTTGAAAGTCTCGTAAGCGAAATGGATAACTTTGGTAAATCTAGAGCTAATGCATGCATTAAGTTTGAGTTTGACTGGGGCGGTACACCTGTCAAGGTGTAACGCAGGTGTCCTAAGGTGACCTCAACAAGGATGGTATCCTTGAAAGACGGACGAGTTATCCTTGAAAGTCTCGTAAGCGAAGTGGATAACTGTGGTAAATCTAGAGCTAATACATGCATTAAGTTGGAGTTTGACTGGGGCGGTACATCTGTCAAGGTGTAACGAAGGTGTCTTAAGGTGACCTCAACGAGGATGGTATCCTTGAAAGGCCGTCGAGTTGTCCTTGAAAGTCTCGTAAGCGAAGTGGATAACTGTGGTAAATCTAGAGCTAATACATGCATTGAGTTGGAATTTGACTGGGGCGGTACATCTGTCAAGGTGTAACGAAGGTGTCCTAAGGTGACCTCGACAAGGATGGTATCCTTGAAAGGCCGTCGAGTTGTCCTTGAAAGTCTCGTAAGCGAAGTGGATAACTGTGGTAAATCTAGAGCTAATACATGCATTGAGTTGGAATTTGACTGGGGCGGTACATCTGTCAAGGTGTAACGAAGGTGTCCTAAGGTGACCTCAACAAGGATGGTATCCTTGAAAGACGGGCGAGAGAGTGCCGTTGTCTCATAAGCGAAGTGGATAACTGTGGTAAATCTAGAGCTAATGCATGCATTAAGTTTGAGTTTGACTGGGGCGGTACACCTGTCAAGGTGTAACGCAGGTGTCCTAAGGTGAACCTAGCGAGGATGGTATCCTTGAACGACTTGTGCCTAAGTCAAGGCTTCAAAGCTGCGCTAATGCGAGATGCTAAATCATTTGCAGGCAACTTAGTTGAAGATTAGGGTGTCCTACCCACTAGAGCAGTTTCTCACTGCGAAGTGTTGAGAGTCACCCTCAAGATCTTCGATTTGAGACACAAAAAAATGTTAAAGTACAAAGGCGATGCTAATGAGCGAGCCGTTGTCTCGACTAATATGTAGGAGGCGCTCGATCGAGCGTCTGGCTTAAGCACTTTTGGTGCTAGCAGAACGGTCGCATTGTTATGAATACATGCAATAAGTTTGAGTTTGACTGGGGCGGTAAGTTGTCAAAGGGTAACGCAAGTATCCTAAGGTAAGCTCAGCGAGGATGGAAACCTCGGGTAAAGCAAAGGGGCGCTCCAGGCTGCCTGAGGGTGGCCGAGCAAAGCTGTCGCAGCTATCTGGTTAGTCCTGCCAGTAGTGATATGCTTGTCTCAAAGATAAAGCCATGTAATTGCAAGTACGAGTACTCGTAAAGCGAAACTGCAAATGGCTCATTAAATCAGCCTTGGTTTATTAAGTCTCGTAAGCGAAGTGGATAACTGTGGTAAATCAAGAGCTAATACATGCATTGAGTTGGAGTTTGACTGGGGCGGTACATCTGTCAAGGTGTAACGAAGGTGTCCTAAGGTGACCTCAACAAGGATGGTATCCTTGAAAGTACTATGTGCTTGGTCTATGTGTACCTATGTGCTTGGTCCTGCGAGTAGTGATATGCTTGTCTCAAAGATAAGCAACATTCGAAAACGAATGCGACGAGCACGCGCCGGGCGGCCCGAGGGGGCCGAGCGCAGCTGTCGCAGCTGTCTGGTTGGTCCTGCCAGTAGTGATATGCTTGTCTCAAAGATAAAGCCATGCTATTGCAATTACGAGTACTCGTAAAGCGGAACTGCAAATGGCTCATTAAATCAGCCTTGGTTTATTAAGTCTCGTAAGCGAAGTTGGTAACTGTGGTAAATCTAGAGCTAATACATGCATTGAGTTGGAGTTTGACTGGGGCGGTACATCTGTCAAGGTGTAACGAAGGTGTCCTAAGGTGACCTCAACAAGGATGGTATCCTTGAAAGACGGACGAGTTATCCTTGAAAGTCTCGTAAGCGAAGTGGATAACTGTGGTAAATCTAGAGCTAATACATGCATTAAGTTGGAGTTTGACTGGGGCGGTACATCTGTCAAGGTGTAACGAAGGTGTCTTAAGGTGACCTCAACAAGGATGGTATCCTTGAAAGGCCGTCGAGTTGTCCTTGAAAGTCTCGTAAGCGAAGTGGATAACTGTGGTAAATCTAGAGCTAATACATGCATTGAGTTGGAATTTGACTGGGGCGGTACATCTGTCAAGGTGTAACGAAGGTGTCCTAAGGTGACCTCAACAAGGATGGTATCCTTGAAAGACGGGCGAGTTATCCTTGAAAGTCTCGTAAGCGAAGTGGATAACTGTGGTAAATCTAGAGCTAATACATGCATTAAGTTGGAGTTTGACTGGGGCGGTACATCTGTCAAGGTGTAACGAAGGTGTCTTAAGGTGACCTCAACAAGGATGGTATCCTTGAAAGACGGGCGAGGTATCCTTGATAGTCTCGTAAGCGAAGTGGATAACTGTGGTAAATCTAGAGCTAATACATGAATTGAGTTGGAGTTTGACTGGGGCGGTACATCTGTCAAGGTGTAACGAAGGTGTCTTAAGGTGACCTCAACAAGGATGGTATCCTTGAAAGACGGGCGATGCTAATGAGCGAGAAGTTGTCTCGACTAATATGTAGGAAGCGCTCAATCGAGTGTTTGGCTTGAGCACATTTGGGGCTAGCGGAACGGTTGCATTGTTATGTATACATGCAATTAATTTGAGCTTGACTGGGGCGGCACCTATGTGCTTGGTCCTGCGAGTAGTGATATGCTTGTCTCAAAGATAAGCAACATTCGAAAACGAATGCGACGAGCACGCGCCGGGCGGCCCGAGGGGGCCGAGCGCAGCTGTCGCAGCTGTCTGGTTGGTCCTGCCAGTAGTGATATGCTTGTCT
Organism: Styela clava; assembly: GCF_964204865.1. Taxonomy (NCBI): domain Eukaryota; kingdom Metazoa; phylum Chordata; class Ascidiacea; order Stolidobranchia; family Styelidae; genus Styela; species Styela clava. Next base: position 7,525,044 of record NC_135257.1, on the reverse strand, counting down.
CAAAGATAAAGCCATGCTTTTGCAATTACGAGTACTCGTAAAGCGGAACTGCAAATGGCTCATTAAATCAGCCTTGGTTTATTAAGTCTCGTAAGCGAAGTTGGTAACTGTGGTAAATCTAAAGCTAATACATGCATTGAGTTGGAGTTTGACTGGGGCGGTACATCTGTCAAGGTGTAACGAAGGTGTCCTAAGGTGACCTCAACAAGGATGGTATCCTTGAAAGACGGGCGAGAGAGTGTCGCGTCGCGACAGAAGCTGAGCCTCGCTGTCGAGAGCGACAGAGCCAAAAAAATGTTAAAGTACAAAGGCGATGCTAATGATCGAGAAGTTGTCTCGACTAATATGTAGGAAGCGCTCAATCGAGCGTTTGGCTTGAGCACATTTGGGGCTAGCAGAACGGTCGCATTGTTATGTATACATGCAATAAATTTGAGATTGACTGGGGCGGCAGTAAGCGAAGTCTCGTAAGCGAAGTGGATAACTGTGGTAAATCTAGAGCTAATGCATGCATTAAGTTTGAGTTTGACTGGGGCGGTACACCTGTCAAGGTGTAACGCAGGTGTCCTAAGGTGAACCTAGCGAGGATGGTATCCTTGAACGACTTGTGCCTAAGTCAAGGCGGCAAAGCTGCGCTAATGCGAGATGCTAAATCATCTGCAGGCAACTTAGTTGAAGATTAGGGTGTCCTACCCACTAGAGCAGTTTCTCACTGCGAAGTGTTGAGAGTCACCCTCAAGATCTTCGAATTGTCCTTTTGGGACTTTTTTTTTTTCACTTCACTCGCCTGGCCATCGTGTTGTTGGACTTGTCTTTTTTTTTCGCCGCGCCGTCCGGCGCACGGTGATCGGCATCCTACATCGGCGGGCGAGAGAGCGCTGCGTCGCGACAGAAGCGGCGCCTCGCTGTCGATAGCAGCAGACACAAAAAAATGTTAAAGTACAAAGGCGATGCTAATGAGCGAGCCGTTTTCTCGACTAATATGTAGGAGGCGCTCGATCGAGCGTCTGGCTTAAGCACTTTTGGTGCTAGCAGAACGGTCGCATTGTTATGAATACATGCAATAAGTTTGAGTTTGACTGGGGCGGTAAGTTGTCAAAGGTTAACGCAAGTATTCTAAGGTGAGCTCAGCGAGGATGGAAACCTCGGGTAAAGCAAAGGGGCGCTCCAGGCAGCCTGAGGGTGGCCGAGCGAAGCTGTCGCAGCTATCTGGTTAGTCCTGCCAGTAGTGATATGCTTGTCTCAAAGATAAAGCCATGTAATTGCAAGTACGAGTACTCGTAAAGCGAAACTGCAAATGGCTCATTAAATCAGCCTTGGTTTATTAAGTCTCGTAAGCGAAGTTGGTAACTGTGGTAAATCTAGAGCTAATACATGCATTGAGTTGGAGTTTGACTGGGGCGGTACATCTGTCAAGGTGTACCTAAGGTGACCTCAACAAGGATGGTATCCTTGAAAGACGGGCGAGTTATCCTTGAAAGTCTCGTAAGCGAAGTGGATAACTGTGGTAAATCTAGAGCTAATACATGCATTAAGTTGGAGTTTGACTGGGGCGGTACATCTGTCAAGGTGTAACGAAGGTGTCTTAAGGTGACCTCAACAAGGATGGTATCCTTGAAAGACGGGCGAGGTATCCTTGAAAGTCTCGTAAGCGAAGTGGATAACTGTGGTAAATCTAGAGCTAATACATGAATTGAGTTGGAGTTTGACTGGGGCGGTACATCTGTCAAGGTGTAACGAAGGTGTCTTAAGGTGACCTCAACAAGGATGGTATCCTTGAAAGACGGGCGAGAGAGTGCCGCGTCGCGACAGAAGCGGAGCCTCGCTGTCGAGAGCGGCAGAGCCAAAAAAATGTTAAAGTACAAAGGCGATGCTAATGAGCGAGAAGTTGTCTCGACTAATATGTAGGAAGCGCTCAATCGAGTGTTTGGCTTGAGCACATTTGGGGCTAGCAGAACGGTTGCATTGTTATGTATACATGCAATTAATTTGAGCTTGACTGGGGCGGCACCTATGTGCTTGGTCCTGCGAGTAGTGATATGCTTGTCTCGAAGATAAGCAACATTCGAAAACGAATGCGACGAGCACGCGCCGGGCGGCCCGAGGGGGCCGAGCGCAGCTGTCGCAGCTGTCTGGTTGGTCCTGCCAGTAGTGATATGCTTGTCTCAAAGATAAAGCCATGCTATTGCAATTACGAGTACTCGTAAAGCGGAACTGCAAATGGCTCATTAAATCAGCCTTGGTTTATTAAGTCTCGTAAGCGAAGTTGGTAACTGTGGTAAATCTAGAGCTAATACATGCATTGAGTTGGAGTTTGACTGGGGCGGTACATCTGTCAAGGTGTAACGAAGGTGTCCTAAGGTGACCTCAACAAGGATGGTATCCTTGAAAGGCCGTCGAGTTATCCTTGAAAGTCTCGTAAGCGAAGTGGATAACTGTGGTAAATCTAGAGCTAATACATGCATTGAGTTGGAGTTTGACTGGAGCGGTACATCTGTCAAGGTGTAACGAAGGTGTCTTAAGGTGACCTCAACAAGGATGGTATCCTTGAAAGACGGGCGAGAGAGTGCCGCGTCGCGACAGAAGCGAATCCTTGAAAGTCTCGTAAGCGAAATGGATAACTTTGGTAAATCTAGAGCTAATGCATGCATTAAGTTTGAGTTTGACTGGGGCGGTACACCTGTCAAGGTGTAACGCAGGTGTCCTAAGGTGACCTCAACAAGGATGGTATCCTTGAAAGACGGACGAGTTATCCTTGAAAGTCTCGTAAGCGAAGTGGATAACTGTGGTAAATCTAGAGCTAATACATGCATTAAGTTGGAGTTTGACTGGGGCGGTACATCTGTCAAGGTGTAACGAAGGTGTCTTAAGGTGACCTCAACGAGGATGGTATCCTTGAAAGGCCGTCGAGTTGTCCTTGAAAGTCTCGTAAGCGAAGTGGATAACTGTGGTAAATCTAGAGCTAATACATGCATTGAGTTGGAATTTGACTGGGGCGGTACATCTGTCAAGGTGTAACGAAGGTGTCCTAAGGTGACCTCGACAAGGATGGTATCCTTGAAAGGCCGTCGAGTTGTCCTTGAAAGTCTCGTAAGCGAAGTGGATAACGGTGGTAAATCTAGAGCTAATACATGCATTGAGTTGGAATTTGACTGGGGCGGTACATCTGTCAAGGTGTAACGAAGGTGTCCTAAGGTGACCTCAACAAGGATGGTATCCTTGAAAGACGGGCGAGAGAGTGCCGTTGTCTCATAAGCGAAGTGGATAACTGTGGTAAATCTAGAGCTAATGCATGCATTAAGTTTGAGTTTGACTGGGGCGGTACACCTGTCGAGGTGTAACGCAGGTGTCCTAAGGTGAACCTAGCGAGGATGGTATCCTTGAACGACTTGTGCCTAAGTCAAGGCTTCAAAGCTGCGCTAATGCGAGATGCTAAATCATTTGCAGGCAACTTAGTTGAAGATTAGGGTGTCCTACCCACTAGAGCAGTTTCTCACTGCGAAGTGTTGAGAGTCACCCTCAAGATCTTCGATTTGTTCTTTTGGGACTTTTTTTTTTCACTTCACTCGCCTGCATCATGTTGTTGGACTTGTCTTTTTTTTTCGCCGCGCCGTCCGGCGCACGGTGATCGGCATTCTACATCGGCGGGCGAGAGAGCGCTGCGTCGCGACAGAAGCGGCGCCTCGCTGTCGATAGCGGCAGACACAAAAAAATGTTAAAGTACAAAGGCGATGCTAATGAGCGAGAAGTTGTCTCGACTAATATGTAGGAAGCGCTCAATCGAGCGTTTGGCTTCAGCACATTTGGGGCTAGCAGAACGGTCGCATTGTTATGTATACATGCAATAAATTTGAGCTTGACTGGGGCGGCACCTATGTGCTTGGTCCTGCGAGTAGTGATATGCTTGTCTCAAAGATAAGCAACATTCGTTGGTCCTGCCAGTAGTGATATGCTTGTCTCAAAGATAAACCATGCCATTGCAATTACGAGTACTCGTAAAGCGGAACTGCAAATGGCTCATTAAATCAGCCTTGGTTTATTAAGTCTCGTAAGCGAAGTGGATAACTGTGGTAAATCTAGAGCTAATACATGCATTAAGTTTGAGTTTGACTGGGGCGGTACATCTGTCAAGGTGTAACGAAGGTGTCCTAAGGTGACCTCAACAAGGATGGTATCCTTGTAAGGCTGTCGAGTTATCCTTGAAAGTCTCGTAAGCGAAGTGGATAACTGTGGTAAATCTAGAGCTAATACATGCATTGAGTTGGAGTTTGACTGAAGCGGTACATCTGTCAAGGTGTAACGAAGGTGTCTTAAGGTGACCTCAACAAGGATGGTATCCTTGAAAGACGGGCGAGAGAGTGCCGCGTCTCGACAGAATCGAATTCTTGAAAGTCTCGTAAGCGAAATGGATAACTTTGGTAAATCTAGAGCTAATGCATGCATTAAGTTTGAGTTTGACTGGGGCGGTACACCTGTCAAGGTGTAACGCAGGTGTCCTAAGGTGACCTCAACAAGGATGGTATCCTTGAAAGACGGGCGAGTTATCCTTGAAAGTCTCGTAAGCGAAGTGGATAACTGTGGTAAATCTAGAGCTAATACATGCATTAAGTTTGAGTTTGACTGGGGCGGTACATCTGTCAAGGTGTAACGAAGGTGTCCTAAGGTGACCTCAACAAGGATTGTATCCTTGTAAGGCTGTCGAGTTATCCTTGAAAGTCTCGTAAGCGAAGTGGATAACTGTGGTAAATCTAGAGCTAATACATGCATTGAGTTGGAGTTTGACTGGAGCGGTACATCTGTCAAGGTGTAACGAAGGTGTCTTAAGGTGACCTCAACAAGGATGGTATCCTTGAAAGACGGGCGAGAGAGTGCCGCGTCTCGACAGAAGCGAATTCTTGAAAGTCTCGTAAGCGAAATGGATAACTTTGGTAAATCTAGAGCTAATGCATGCATTAAGTTTGAGTTTGACTGGGGCGGTACACCTGTCAAGGTGTAACGCAGGTGTCCTAAGGTGACCTCAACAAGGATGGTATCCTTGAAAGGCCGTCGAGTTATCCTTGAAAGTCTCGTAAGCGAAGTGGATAACTGTGGTAAATCTAGAGCTAATACATGCATTGAGTTGGAGTTTGACTGAAGCGGTACATCTGTCAAGGTGTAACGAAGGTGTCTTAAGGTGACCTCAACAAGGATGGTATCCTTGAAAGACGGGCGAGAGAGTGCCGCGTCGCGACAGAAGCGGAGCCTCACTGTCGAGAGCGGCAGAGCCAAAAAAATGTTAAAGTACAAAGGCGATGCTAATCAGCGAGAAGTTGTCTCGACTAATTTGTAGGAAGCGCTCAATCGAGCGTTGGCTTGAGCACATTTGGGGCTAGCAGAACGGTCGCATTGTTATGTATACATGCAATAAATTTGAGCTTGACTTGGGCGGCACCTGTGTGCTTGGTCCTGCGAGTAGTGATATGCTTGTCTCAAAGATAGGCAACATTCGAAAACGAATGCGACGAGCACGCGCCGGGCGGCCCGAGGGGGCCGAGCGCAGCTGTCGCAGCTGTCTGGTTGGTCCTGCCAGTAGTGATATGCTTGTCTCAAAGATAAGCAACATTCGAAAACGAATGCGACGAGCACGCGCCGGGCGGCCCGAGGGGGCCGAGCGCAGCTGTCGCAGCTGTCTGGTTGGTCCTGTCAGTAGTGATATGCTTGTCTCCAAGATAAAGCCATGGCATTGCAATTACGAGTACTCGTAAAGCGAAACTGCAAATGGCTCATTATATCAGCCTTGGTTTATTAAGTCTCGTAAGCAAAGTGGATAACTGTGGTAAATCTAGAGCTAATGCATGCATTAAGTTTGAGTTTGACTGGGGCGGTACACCTGTCAAGGTGTAACGCAGGTGTCCTAAGGTGAACCTAGCGAGGATGGTATCCTTGAACGACTTGTGCCTAAGTCAAGGCGGCAAAGCTGCGCTAATGCGAGATGCTAAATCATTTGCAGGCAACTTAGTGGAAGATTAGGGTGTCTTACCCACTAGAGCAGTTTCTCACTGCGAAGTGTTGATTCGATTTGTCCTTTTGGGACTTTTTTTTTTCACTTCACTCGCCTGGCCATCGTGTTGTTGGACTTGTCTTTTTTTTTCGCCGCGCCGTCCGGCGCACGGTGATCGGCATTCTACATCTGCGGGCGAGAGAGCGCTGCGTCACGACAGAAGCGGCGCCTCGCTGTCGATAGCGGCAGTCACAAAAAAATGTTAAAGTACAAAGGCGATGCTAATGAGCGAGCCGTTGTCTCGATTAATATGTAGGAGGCGCTCGATCGAGCGTCTGGCTTAAGCACTTTTGGTGCTAGCAGAACGGTCGCATTGTTATGAATACATGCAATAAGTTTGAGTTTGACTGGGGCGGTAAGTTGTCAAAGGGTAACGCAAGTATCCTAAGGTGAGCTCAGAGAGGATGGAAACCTCGGGTAAAGCAAAGGGGCGCTCCAGGCTGCCTGAGGGTGGCCGAGCGCAGCTGCCGCAGCTATCTGGTTAATCCTGCCAGTAGTGATATGCTTGTCTCAAAGATAAAGCCATGTAATTGCAAGTACGAGTACTCGTAAAGCGAAACTGCAAATGGCTCATTAAATCAGCCTTGGTTTATTAAGTCTCGTAAGCAAAGTGGATAACTGTGGTAAATCAAGAGCTAATACATGCATTGAGTTGGAGTTTGACTGGGGCGGTACATCTGTCAAGGTGTAAAGAAGGTGTCCTAAGGTGACCTCAACAAGGATGGTATCCTTGAAAGACGGGCGAGAGAGTGCCGCGTCGCGACCGAAGCGGAGCCTCGCTGTCGAGAGCGGCAGAGCCAAAAAAATGTTAAAGTACAAAGGCGATGCTAATGAGCGAGAAGTTGTGTCGACTAATATGTAGGAAGCGCTCAATCGAGCGTTTGGCTTGAGCAGGGGCTAGCAGAACGGTCGCATTGTTATGTATACATGCAATAAATTTGAGCTTGACTGGGGCGGCACCTATGTGCTTGGTCCTGCGAGTAGTGATATGCTTGTCTCAAAGATAAGCAACATTCGAAAACGAATGCGACGAGCACGCGCCGGGCGGCCCGAGGGGGCCGAGCGCAGCTGTCGCAGCTGTCTGGTTGGTCCTGCCAGTAGTGATATGCTTGTCTCAAAGATAAAGCCATGCTTTTGCAATTACGAGTACTCGTAAAGCGGAACTGCAAATGGGTCATTAAATCAGCCTTGGTTTATTAAGTCTCGTAAGCGAAGTTGGTAACTGTGGTAAATCTAAAGCTAATACATGCATTGAGTTGGAGTTTGACTGGGGCGGTACATCTGTCAAGGTGTAACGAAGGTGTCCTAAGGTGACCTCAACAAGGATGGTATCCTTGAAAGACGGGCGAGAGAGTGTCGCGTCGCGACAGAAGCTGAGCCTCGCTGTCGAGAGCGACAGAGCCAAAAAAATGTTAAAGTACAAAGGCGATGCTAATGATCGAGAAGTTGTCTCGACTAATATGTAGGAAGCGCTCAATCGAGCGTTTGGCTTGAGCACATTTGGGGCTAGCAGAACGGTCGCATTGTTATGTATACATGCAATAAATTTGAGATTGACTGGGGCGGCAGTAAGCGAAGTCTCGTAAGCGAAGTGGATAACTGTTGTAAATCTAGAGCTAATGCATGCATTAAGTTTGAGTTTGACTGGGGCGGTACACCTGTCAAGGTGTAACGCAGGTGTCCTAAGGTGAACCTAGCGAGGATGGTATCCTTGAACGACTTGTGCCTAAGTCAAGGCGGCAAAGCTGCGCTAATGCGAGATGCTAAATCATCTGCAGGCAACTTAGTTGAAGATTAGGGTGTCCTACCCACTAGAGCAGTTTCTCACTGCGAAGTGTTGAGAGTCACCCTCAAGATCTTCGAATTGTCCTTTTGGGACTTTTTTTTTTTCACTTCACTCGCCTGGCCATCGTGTTGTTGGACTTGTCTTTTTTTTTCGCCGCGCCGTCCGGCGCACGGTGATCGGCATCCTACATCGGCGGGCGAGAGAGCGCTGCGTCGCGACAGAAGCGGCGCCTCGCTGTCGATAGCAGCAGACACAAAAGAATGTTAAAGTACAAAGGCGATGCTAATGAGCGAGCCGTTTTCTCGACTAATATGTAGGAGGCGCTCGATCGAGCGTCTGGCTTAAGCACTTTTGGTGCTAGCAGAACGGTCGCATTGTTATGAATACATGCAATAAGTTTGAGTTTGACTGGGGCGGTAAGTTGTCAAAGGGTAACGCAAGTATTCTAAGGTGAGCTCAGCGAGGATGGAAACCTCGGGTAAAGCAAAGGGGCGCTCCAGGCTGCCTGAGGGTGGCCGAGCGAAGCTGTCGCAGCTATCTGGTTAGTCCTGCCAGTAGTGATATGCTTGTCTCAAAGATAAAGCCATGTAATTGCAAGTACGAGTACTCGTAAAGCGAAACTGCAAATGGCTCATTAAATCAGCCTTGGTTTATTAAGTCTCGTAAGCGAAGTTGGTAACTGTGGTAAATCTAGAGCTAATACATGCATTGAGTTGGAGTTTGACTGGGGCGGTACATCTGTCAAGGTGTAACGAAGGTGTCCTAAGGTGACCTCAACAAGGATGGTATCCTTGAAAGACGGGCGAGTTATCCTTGAAAGTCTCGTAAGCGAAGTGGATAACTGTGGTAAATCTAGAGCTAATACATGCATTAAGTTGGAGTTTGACTGGGGCGGTACATCTGTCAAGGTGTAACGAAGGTGTCTTAAGGTGACCTCAACAAGGATGGTATCCTTGAAAGACGGGCGAGGTATCCTTGAAAGTCTCGTAAGCGAAGTGGATAACTGTGGTAAATCTAGAGCTAATACATGAATTGAGTTGGAGTTTGACTGGGGCGGTACATCTGTCAAGGTGTAACGAAGGTGTCTTAAGGTGACCTCAACAAGGATGGTATCCTTGAAAGACGGGCGAGAGAGTGCCGCGTCGCGACAGAAGCGGAGCCTCGCTGTCGAGAGCGGCAGAGCCAAAAAAATGTTAAAGTACAAAGGCGATGCTAATGAGCGAGAAGTTGTCTCGACTAATATGTAGGAAGCGCTCAATCGAGTGTTTGGCTTGAGCACATTTGGGGCTAGCAGAACGGTTGCATTGTTATGTATACATGCAATTAATTTGAGCTTGACTGGGGCGGCACCTATGTGCTTGGTCCTGCGAGTAGTGATATGCTTGTCTCAAAGATAAGCAACATTCGAAAACGAATGCGACGAGCACGCGCCGGGCGGCCCGAGGGGGCCGAGCGCAGCTGTCGCAGCTGTCTGGTTGGTCCTGCCAGTAGTGATATGCTTGTCTCAAAGATAAAGCCATGCTATTGCAATTACGAGTACTCGTAAAGCGGAACTGCAAATGGCTCATTAAATCAGCCTTGGTTTATTAAGTCTCGTAAGCGAAGTTGGTAACTGTGGTAAATCTAGAGCTAATACATGCATTGAGTTGGAGTTTGACTGGGGCGGTACATCTGTCAAGGTGTAACGAAGGTGTCCTAAGATGACCTCAACAAGGATGGTATCCTTGAAAGTACTATGTGCTTGGTCTATGTGTACCTATGTGCTTGGTCCTGCGAGTAGTGATATGCTTGTCTCAAAGATAGGCAACATTCGAAAACGAATGCGACGAGCACGCGCCGGGCGGCCCGAGGGGGCCGAGCGCAGCTGTCGCAGCTGTCTGGTTGGTCCTGCCAGTAGTGATATGCTTGTCTCAAAGATAAACCATGCCATTGCAATTACGAGTACTCGTAAAGCGGAACTGCAAATGGCTCATTAAATCAGCCTTGGTTTATTAAGTCTCGTAAGCGAAGTGGATAACTGTGGTAAATCTAGAGCAAATACATGCATTAAGTTTGAGTTTGACTGGGGCGGTACATCTGTCAAGGTGTAACGAAGGTGTCCTAAGGTGACCTCAACAAAGATGGTATCATTGTAAGGCTGTCGAGTTATCCTTGAAAGTCTCGTGAGCGAAGTGGATAACTGTGGTAAATCTAGAGCTAATACATGCATTGAGTTGGAGTTTGACTGGAGCGGTACATCTGTCAAGGTGTAACGAAGGTGTCTTAAGGTGACCTCAACAAGGATGGTATCCTTGAAAGACGGGCGAGAGAGTGCCGCGTCGCGACAGAAGCGAATCCTTGAAAGTCTCGTAAGCGAAATGGATAACTTTGGTAAATCTAGAGCTAATGCATGCATTAAGTTTGAGTTTGACTGAGGCGGTACACCTGTCAAGGTGTAACGCAGGTGTCCTAAGGTGACCTCAACAAGGATGGTATCCTTGAAAGACGGGCGAGTTATCCTTGAAAGTCTCGTAAGCGAAGTGGATAACTGTGGTAAATCTAGAGCTAATACATGCATTAAGTTGGAGTTTGACTGGGGCGGTACATCTGTCAAGGTGTAACGAAGGTGTCTTAAGGTGACCTCAACAAGGATGGTATCCTTGAAAGACGGGCGAGGTATCCTTGAAAGTCTTAAAGTACAAAGGCGATGCTAATGAGCGAGAAGTTGTCTCGACTAATATGTAGGAAGCGCTCAATCGAGCGTTTGGCTTGAGCACATTTGGGGCTAGCAGAACGGTTGCATTGTTATGTATACATGCAATAAATTTGAGCTTGACTGGGGCGGCACCTATGTGCTTGGTCCTGCGAGTAGTGATATGCTTGTCTCAAAGATAAGCAACATTCGAAAACGAATGCGACGAGCACGCGCCGGGCGGCCCGAGGGGGCCGAGCGCAGCTGTCGCAGCTGTCTGGTTGGTCCTGCCAGTAGTGATATGCTTGTCTCAAAGATAAAGCCATGTTATTGCAATTACGAGTACTCGTAAAGCGGAACTGCAAATGGCTCATTAAATCAGCCTTGGTTTATTAAGTCTCGTAAGCGAAGTTGGTAACTGTGGTAAATCTAGAGCTAATACATGCATTGAGTTGGAGTTTGACTGGGGCGGTACATCTGTCAAGGTGTAACGAAGGTGTCCTAAGGTGACCTCAACAAGGATGGTATCCTTGAAAGACGGACGAGTTATCCTTGAAAGTCTCGTAAGCGAAGTGGATAACTGTGGTAAATCTAGAGCTAATACATGCATTAAGTTGGAGTTTGACTGGGGCGGTACATCTGTCAAGGTGTAACGAAGGTGTCTTAAGGTGACCTCAACAAGGATGGTATCCTTGAAAGACGGGCGAGAGAGTGCCGCGTCTCGACAGAAGCGAATTCTTGAAAGTCTCGTAAGCGAAATGGATAACTTTGGTAAATCTAGAGCTAATGCATGCATTAAGTTTGAGTTTGACTGGGGCGGTACACCTGTCAAGGTGTAACGCAGGTGTCCTAAGGTGACCTCAACAAGGATGGTATCCTTGAAAGGCCGTCGAGTTATCCTTGAAAGTCTCGTAAGCGAAGTGGATAACTGTGGTAAATCTAGAGCTAATACATGCATTGAGTTGGAGTTTGACTGAAGCGGTACATCTGTCAAGGTGTAACGAAGGTGTCTTAAGGTGACCTCAACAAGGATGGTATCCTTGAAAGACGGGCGAGAGAGTGCCGCGTCGCGACAGAAGCGGAGCCTCACTGTCGAGAGCGGCAGAGCCAAAAAAATGTTAAAGTACAAAGGCGATGCTAATCAGCGAGAAGTTGTCTCGACTAATTTGTAGGAAGCGCTCAATCGAGCGTTGGCTTGAGCACATTTGGGGCTAGCAGAACGGTCGCATTGTTATGTATACATGCAATAAATTTGAGCTTGACTTGGGCGGCACCTGTGTGCTTGGTCCTGCGAGTAGTGATATGCTTGTCTCAAAGATAGGCAACATTCGAAAACGAATGCGACGAGCACGCGCCGGGCGGCCCGAGGGGGCCGAGCGCAGCTGTCGCAGCTGTCTGGTTGGTCCTGCCAGTAGTGATATGCTTGTCTCAAAGATAAGCAACATTCGAAAACGAATGCGACGAGCACGCGCCGGGCGGCCCGAGGGGGCCGAGCGCAGCTGTCGCAGCTGTCTGGTTGGTCCTGTCAGTAGTGATATGCTTGTCTCCAAGATAAAGCCATGGCATTGCAATTACGAGTACTCGTAAAGCGAAACTGCAAATGGCTCATTATATCAGCCTTGGTTTATTAAGTCTCGTAAGCAAAGTGGATAACTGTGGTAAATCTAGAGCTAATGCATGCATTAAGTTTGAGTTTGACTGGGGCGGTACACCTGTCAAGGTGTAACGCAGGTGTCCTAAGGTGAACCTAGCGAGGATGGTATCCTTGAACGACTTGTGCCTAAGTCAAGGCGGCAAAGCTGCGCTAATGCGAGATGCTAAATCATTTGCAGGCAACTTAGTGGAAGATTAGGGTGTCTTACCCACTAGAGCAGTTTCTCACTGCGAAGTGTTGATTCGATTTGTCCTTTTGGGACTTTTTTTTTTCACTTCACTCGCCTGGCCATCGTGTTGTTGGACTTGTCTTTTTTTTTCGCCGCGCCGTCCGGCGCACGGTGATCGGCATTCTACATCTGCGGGCGAGAGAGCGCTGCGTCACGACAGAAGCGGCGCCTCGCTGTCGATAGCGGCAGTCACAAAAAAATGTTAAAGTACAAAGGCGATGCTAATGAGCGAGCCGTTGTCTCGATTAATATGTAGGAGGCGCTCGATCGAGCGTCTGGCTTAAGCACTTTTGGTGCTAGCAGAACGGTCGCATTGTTATGAATACATGCAATAAGTTTGAGTTTGACTGGGGCGGTAAGTTGTCAAAGGGTAACGCAAGTATCCTAAGGTGAGCTCAGAGAGGATGGAAACCTCGGGTAAAGCAAAGGGGCGCTCCAGGCTGCCTGAGGGTGGCCGAGCGCAGCTGCCGCAGCTATCTGGTTAATCCTGCCAGTAGTGATATGCTTGTCTCAAAGATAAAGCCATGTAATTGCAAGTACGAGTACTCGTAAAGCGAAACTGCAAATGGCTCATTAAATCAGCCTTGGTTTATTAAGTCTCGTAAGCAAAGTGGATAACTGTGGTAAATCAAGAGCTAATACATGCATTGAGTTGGAGTTTGACTGGGGCGGTACATCTGTCAAGGTGTAAAGAAGGTGTCCTAAGGTGACCTCAACAAGGATGGTATCCTTGAAAGACGGGCGAGAGAGTGCCGCGTCGCGACCGAAGCGGAGCCTCGCTGTCGAGAGCGGCAGAGCCAAAAAAATGTTAAAGTACAAAGGCGATGCTAATGAGCGAGAAGTTGTGTCGACTAATATGTAGGAAGCGCTCAATCGAGCGTTTGGCTTGAGCAGGGGCTAGCAGAACGGTCGCATTGTTATGTATACATGCAATAAATTTGAGCTTGACTGGGGCGGCACCTATGTGCTTGGTCCTGCGAGTAGTGATATGCTTGTCTCAAAGATAAGCAACATTCGAAAACGAATGCGACGAGCACGCGCCGGGCGGCCCGAGGGGGCCGAGCGCAGCTGTCGCAGCTGTCTGGTTGGTCCTGCCAGTAGTGATATGCTTGTCTCAAAGATAAAGCCATGCTTTTGCAATTACGAGTACTCGTAAAGCGGAACTGCAAATGGCTCATTAAATCAGCCTTGGTTTATTAAGTCTCGTAAGCGAAGTTGGTAACTGTGGTAAATCTAAAGCTAATACATGCATTGAGTTGGAGTTTGACTGGGGCGGTACATCTGTCAAGGTGTAACGAAGGTGTCCTAAGGTGACCTCAACAAGGATGGTATCCTTGAAAGACGGGCGAGAGAGTGTCGCGTCGCGACAGAAGCTGAGCCTCGCTGTCGAGAGCGACAGAGCCAAAAAAATGTTAAAGTACAAAGGCGATGCTAATGATCGAGAAGTTGTCTCGACTAATATGTAGGAAGCGCTCAATCGAGCGTTTGGCTTGAGCACATTTGGGGCTAGCAGAACGGTCGCATTGTTATGTATACATGCAATAAATTTGAGATTGACTGGGGCGGCAGTAAGCGAAGTCTCGTAAGCGAAGTGGATAACTGTTGTAAATCTAGAGCTAATGCATGCATTAAGTTTGAGTTTGACTGGGGCGGTACACCTGTCAAGGTGTAACGCAGGTGTCCTAAGGTGAACCTAGCGAGGATGGTATCCTTGAACGACTTGTGCCTAAGTCAAGGCGGCAAAGCTGCGCTAATGCGAGATGCTAAATCATCTGCAGGCAACTTAGTTGAAGATTAGGGTGTCCTACCCACTAGAGCAGTTTCTCACTGCGAAGTGTTGAGAGTCACCCTCAAGATCTTCGAATTGTCCTTTTGGGACTTTTTTTTTTTCACTTCACTCGCCTGGCCATCGTGTTGTTGGACTTGTCTTTTTTTTTCGCCGCGCCGTCCGGCGCACGGTGATCGGCATCCTACATCGGCGGGCGAGAGAGCGCTGCGTCGCGACAGAAGCGGCGCCTCGCTGTCGATAGCAGCAGACACAAAAGAATGTTAAAGTACAAAGGCGATGCTAATGAGCGAGCCGTTTTCTCGACTAATATGTAGGAGGCGCTCGATCGAGCGTCTGGCTTAAGCACTTTTGGTGCTAGCAGAACGGTCGCATTGTTATGAATACATGCAATAAGTTTGAGTTTGACTGGGGCGGTAAGTTGTCAAAGGGTAACGCAAGTATTCTAAGGTGAGCTCAGCGAGGATGGAAACCTCGGGTAAAACAAAGGGGCGCTCCAGGCTGCCTGAGGGTGGCCGAGCGAAGCTGTCGCAGCTATCTGGTTAGTCCTGCCAGTAGTGATATGCTTGTCTCAAAGATAAAGCCATGTAATTGCAAGTACGAGTACTCGTAAAGCGAAACTGCAAATGGCTCATTAAATCAGCCTTGGTTTATTAAGTCTCGTAAGCGAAGTTGGTAACTGTGGTAAATCTAGAGCTAATACATGCATTGAGTTGGAGTTTGACTGGGGCGGTACATCTGTCAAGGTGTAACGAAGGTGTCCTAAGGTGACCTCAACAAGGATGGTATCCTTGAAAGACGGGCGAGTTATCCTTGAAAGTCTCGTAAGCGAAGTGGATAACTGTGGTAAATCTAGAGCTAATACATGCATTAAGTTGGAGTTTGACTGGGGCGGTACATCTGTCAAGGTGTAACGAAGGTGTCTTAAGGTGACCTCAACAAGGATGGTATCCTTGAAAGACGGGCGAGGTATCCTTGAAAGTCTCGTAAGCGAAGTGGATAACTGTGGTAAATCTAGAGCTAATACATGAATTGAGTTGGAGTTTGACTGGGGCGGTACATCTGTCAAGGTGTAACGAAGGTGTCTTAAGGTGACCTCAACAAGGATGGTATCCTTGAAAGACGGGCGAGAGAGTGCCGCGTCGCGACAGAAGCGGAGCCTCGCTGTCGAGAGCGGCAGAGCCAAAAAAATGTTAAAGTACAAAGGCGATGCTAATGAGCGAGAAGTTGTCTCGACTAATATGTAGGAAGCGCTCAATCGAGTGTTTGGCTTGAGCACATTTGGGGCTAGCAGAACGGTTGCATTGTTATGTATACATGCAATTAATTTGAGCTTGACTGGGGCGGCACCTATGTGCTTGGTCCTGCGAGTAGTGATATGCTTGTCTCAAAGATAAGCAACATTCGAAAACGAATGCGACGAGCACGCGCCGGGCGGCCCGAGGGGGCCGAGCGCAGCTGTCGCAGCTGTCTGGTTGGTCCTGCCAGTAGTGATATGCTTGTCTCAAAGATAAAGCCATGCTATTGCAATTACGAGTACTCGTAAAGCGGAACTGCAAATGGCTCATTAAATCAGCCTTGGTTTATTAAGTCTCGTAAGCGAAGTTGGTAACTGTGGTAAATCTAGAGCTAATACATGCATTGAGTTGGAGTTTGACTGGGGCGGTACATCTGTCAAGGTGTAACGAAGGTGTCCTAAGATGACCTCAACAAGGATGGTATCCTTGAAAGTACTATGTGCTTGGTCTATGTGTACCTATGTGCTTGGTCCTGCGAGTAGTGATATGCTTGTCTCAAAGATAGGCAACATTCGAAAACGAATGCGACGAGCACGCGCCGGGCGGCCCGAGGGGGCCGAGCGCAGCTGTCGCAGCTGTCTGGTTGGTCCTGCCAGTAGTGATATGCTTGTCTCAAAGATAAACCATGCCATTGCAATTACGAGTACTCGTAAAGCGGAACTGCAAATGGCTCATTAAATCAGCCTTGGTTTATTAAGTCTCGTAAGCGAAGTGGATAACTGTGGTAAATCTAGAGCAAATACATGCATTAAGTTTGAGTTTGACTGGGGCGGTACATCTGTCAAGGTGTAACGAAGGTGTCCTAAGGTGACCTCAACAAAGATGGTATCCTTGTAAGGCTGTCGAGTTATCCTTGAAAGTCTCGTGAGCGAAGTGGATAACTGTGGTAAATCTAGAGCTAATACATGCATTGAGTTGGAGTTTGACTGGAGCGGTACATCTGTCAAGGTGTAACGAAGGTGTCTTAAGGTGACCTCAACAAGGATGGTATCCTTGAAAGACGGGCGAGAGAGTGCCGCGTCGCGACAGAAGCGAATCCTTGAAAGTCTCGTAAGCGAAATGGATAACTTTGGTAAATCTAGAGCTAATGCATGCATTAAGTTTGAGTTTGACTGAGGCGGTACACCTGTCAAGGTGTAACGCAGGTGTCCTAAGGTGACCTCAACAAGGATGGTATCCTTGAAAGACGGGCGAGTTATCTTTGAAAGTCTCGTAAGCGAAGTGGATAACTGTGGTAAATCTAGAGCTAATACATGCATTAAGTTGGAGTTTGACTGGGGCGGTACATCTGTCAAGGTGTAACGAAGGTGTCTTAAGGTGACCTCAACAAGGATGGTATCCTTGAAAGACGGGCGAGGTATCCTTGAAAGTCTTAAAGTACAAAGGCGATGCTAATGAGCGAGAAGTTGTCTCGACTAATATGTAGGAAGCGCTCAATCGAGCGTTTGGCTTGAGCACATTTGGGGCTAGCAGAACGGTTGCATTGTTATGTATACATGCAATAAATTTGAGCTTGACTGGGGCGGCACCTATGTGCTTGGTCCTGCGAGTAGTGATATGCTTGTCTCAAAGATAAGCAACATTCGAAAACGAATGCGACGAGCACGCGCCGGGCGGCCCGAGGGGGCCGAGCGCAGCTGTCGCAGCTGTCTGGTTGGTCCTGCCAGTAGTGATATGCTTGTCTCAAAGATAAAGCCATGTTATTGCAATTACGAGTACTCGTAAAGCGGAACTGCAAATGGCTCATTAAATCAGCCTTGGTTTATTAAGTCTCGTAAGCGAAGTTGGTAACTGTGGTAAATCTAGAGCTAATACATGCATTGAGTTGGAGTTTGACTGGGGCGGTACATCTGTCAAGGTGTAACGAAGGTGTCCTAAGGTGACCTCAACAAGGATGGTATCCTTGAAAGACGGACGAGTTATCCTTGAAAGTCTCGTAAGCGAAGTGGATAACTGTGGTAAATCTAGAGCTAATACATGCATTAAGTTGGAGTTTGACTGGGGCGGTACATCTGTCAAGGTGTAACGAAGGTGTCTTAAGGTGACCTCAACAAGTTAAAGTACAAAGGCGATGCTAATGAGCGAGAAGTTGTCTTGACTAATATGTAGGAAGCGCTCAATCGAGTGTTTGGCTTGAGCACATTTGGGGCTAGCAGAACGGTTGCATTGTTATGTATACATGCAATAAATTTGAGCTTGACTGGGGTGGCACCTATGTGCTTGGTCCTGCGAGTAGTGATATGCTTGTCTCAAAGATAAGCAACATTCGAAAACGAATGCGACGAGCACGCGCCGGGCGGCCCGAGGGGGCCGAGCGCAGCTGTCGCAGCTGTCTGGTTGGTCCTGCCAGTAGTGATATGCTTGTCTCAAAGATAAAGCCATGCTATTGCAATTACGAGTACTCGTAAAGCGGAACTGCAAATGGCTCATTAAATCAGCCTTGGTTTATTAAGTCTCGTAAGCGAAGTTGGTAACTGTGGTAAATCTAGAGCTAATACATGCATTGAGTTGGAGTTTGACTGGGGCGGTACATCTGTCAAGGTGTAACGAAGGTGTCCTAAGGTGACCTCAACAAGGATGGTATCCTTGAAAGGCCGTCGAGTTATCCTTGAAAGTCTCGTAAGCGAAGTGGATAACTGTGGTAAATCTAGAGCTAATACATGCATTGAGTTGGAGTTTGACTGGAGCGGTACATCTGTCAAGGTGTAACGAAGGTGTCTTAAGGTGACCTCAACAAGGATGGTATCCTTGAAAGACGGGCGAGAGAGTGCCGCGTCGCGACAGAAGCGAATCCTTGAAAGTCTCGTAAGCGAAATGGATAACTTTGGTAAATCTAGAGCTAATGCATGCATTAAGTTTGAGTTTGACTGGGGCGGTACACCTGTCAAGGTGTAACGCAGGTGTCCTAAGGTGACCTCAACAAGGATGGTATCCTTGAAAGACGGACGAGTTATCCTTGAAAGTCTCGTAAGCGAAGTGGATAACTGTGGTAAATCTAGAGCTAATACATGCATTAAGTTGGAGTTTGACTGGGGCGGTACATCTGTCAAGGTGTAACGAAGGTGTCTTAAGGTGACCTCAACGAGGATGGTATCCTTGAAAGGCCGTCGAGTTGTCCTTGAAAGTCTCGTAAGCGAAGTGGATAACTGTGGTAAATCTAGAGCTAATACATGCATTGAGTTGGAATTTGACTGGGGCGGTACATCTGTCAAGGTGTAACGAAGGTGTCCTAAGGTGACCTCGACAAGGATGGTATCCTTGAAAGTCGGTCGAGTTGTCCTTGAAAGTCTCGTAAGCGAAGTGGATAACTGTGGTAAATCTAGAGCTAATACATGCATTGAGTTGGAATTTGACTGGGGCGGTACATCTGTCAAGGTGTAACGAAGGTGTCCTAAGGTGACCTCAACAAGGATGGTATCCTTGAAAGACGGGCGAGAGAGTGCCGTTGTCTCATAAGCGAAGTGGATAACTGTGGTAAATCTAGAGCTAATGCATGCATTAAGTTTGAGTTTGACTGGGGCGGTACACCTGTCAAGGTGTAACGCAGGTGTCCTAAGGTGAACCTAGCGAGGATGGTATCCTTGAACGACTTGTGCCTAAGTCAAGGCTTCAAAGCTGCGCTAATGCGAGATGCTAAATCATTTGCAGGCAACTTAGTTGAAGATTAGGGTGTCCTACCCACTAGAGCAGTTTCTCACTGCGAAGTGTTGAGAGTCACCCTCAAGATCTTCGATTTGTTCTTTTGGGACTTTTTTTTTTCACTTCACTCGCCTGCATCATGTTGTTGGACTTGTCTTTTTTTTTCGCCGCGCCGTCCGGCGCACGGTGATCGGCATTCTACATCGGCGGGCGAGAGAGCGCTGCGTCGCGACAGAAGCGGCGCCTCGCTGTCGATAGCGGCAGACACAAAAAAATGTTAAAGTACAAAGGCGATGCTAATGAGCGAGCCGTTGTCTCGACTAATATGTAGGAGGCGCTCGATCGAGCGTCTGGCTTAGGCACTTTTGGTGCTAGCAGAACGGTCGCATTGTTATGAATACATGCAATAAGTTTGAGTTTGACTGGGGCGGTAAGTTGTCAAAGGGTAACGCAAGTATCCTAAGGTAAGCTCAGCGAGGATGGAAACCTCGGGTAAAGCAAAGGGGCGCTCCAGGCTGCCTGAGGGTGGCCGAGCAAAGCTGTCGCAGCTATCTGGTTAGTCCTGCCAGTAGTGATATGCTTGTCTCAAAGATAAAGCCATGTAATTGCAAGTACGAGTACTCGTAAAGCGAAACTGCAAATGGCTCATTAAATCAGCCTTGGTTTATTAAGTCTCGTAAGCGAAGTGGATAACTGTGGTAAATCAAGAGCTAATACATGCATTGAGTTGGAGTTTGACTGGGGCGGTACATCTGTCAAGGTGTAACGAAGGTGTCCTAAGGTGACCTCAACAAGGATGGTATCCTTGAAAGTACTATGTGCTTGGTCTATGTGTACCTATGTGCTTGGTCCTGCGAATAGTGATATGCTTGTCTCAAAGATAGGCAACATTCGAAAACGAATGCGACGAGCACGCGCCGGGCGGCCCGAGGGGGCCGAGCGCAGCTGTCGCAGCTGTCTGGTTGGTCCTGCCAGTAGTGATATGCTTGTCTCAAAGATAAACCATGCCATTGCAATTACGAGTACTCGTAAAGCGGAACTGCAAATGGCTCATTAAATCAGCCTTGGTTTATTAAGTCTCGTAAGAGAAGTGGATAACTGTGGTAAATCTAGAGCTAATACATGCATTAAGTTTGAGTTTGACTGGGGCGGTACATCTGTCAAGGTGTAACGAAGGTGTCCTAAGGTGACCTCAACAAAGATGGTATCCTTGTAAGGCTGTCGAGTTATCCTTGAAAGTTTCGTAAGCGAAGTGGATAACTGTGGTAAATCTAGAGCTAATACATGCATTGAGTTGGAGTTTGACTGGAGCGGTACATCTGTCAAGGTGTAACGAAGGTGTCTTAAGGTGACCTCAACAAGGATGGTATCCTTGAAAGACGGGCGAGAGAGTGCCGCGTCGCGACAGAAGCGAATCCTTGAAAGTCTCGTAAGCGAAATGGATAACTTTGGTAAATCTAGAGCTAATGCAAGCATTAAGTTTGAGTTTGACTGAGGCGGTACACCTGTCAAGGTGTAACGCAGGTGTCCTAAGGTGACCTCAACAAGGATGGTATCCTTGAAAGACGGGCGAGTTATCCTTGAAAGTCTCGTAAGCGAAGTGGATAACTGTGGTAAATCTAGAGCTAATACATGCATTAAGTTGGAGTTTGACTGGGGCGGTACATCTGTCAAGGTGTAACGAAGGTGTCTTAAGGTGACCTCAACAAGGATGATATCCTTGAAAGACGGGCGAGGTATCCTTGAAAGTCTTAAAGTACAAAGGCGATGCTAATGAGCGAGAAGTTGTCTCGACTAATGTGCTTGGTCCTGCGAGTAGTGATATGCTTGTCTCAAAGATAAGCAACATTCGAAAACGAATGCGACGAGCACGCGCCGGGCGGCCCGAGGGGGCCGAGCGCAGCTGTCGCAGCTGTCTGGTTGGTCCTGCCAGTAGTGATATGCTTGTCTCAAAGATAAAGCCATGCTATTGCAATTACGAGTACTCGTAAAGCGGAACTGCAAATGGCTCATTAAATCAGCCTTGGTTTATTAAGTCTCGTAAGCGAAGTTGGTAACTGTGGTAAATCTAGAGCTAATACATGCATTGAGTTGGAGTTTGACTGGGGCGGTACATCTGTCAAGGTGTAACGAAGGTGTCCTAAGGTGACCTCAACAAGGATGGTATCCTTGAAAGGCCGTCGAGTTATCCTTGAAAGTCTCGTAAGCGAAGTGGATAACTGTGGTAAATCTAGAGCTAATACATGCATTGAGTTGGAGTTTGACTGGAGCTGTTAAAGTACAAAGGCGATGCTAATGAGCGAGCCGTTGTCTCGACTAATATGTAGGAAGCGCTCGATCGAGCGTTTGGCTTGAGCAAATTTGGTGCTAGCAGAACGGTCGCATTGTTATGTATACATGCAATAAGTTTGAGTTTGACTGGGGCGGCACCTATGTTCCTTGTCCTGCGAGTAGTGATATGCTTGTCTCAAAGATAAACCACATTCGAAAAGTCGAAGCACGCGCCGGGCGGCCCGAGGGGGCCGAGCGCAGCTGTCGCAGCTGTCTGGTTGGTCCTGCCAGTAGTGATATGCTTGTCTCAAAGATAAAGCCATGCCATTGCAATTACGAGTACTGGTAAAGCGGAACTGCAAATGGCTCATTAAATCAGCCTTGGTTTATTAAGTCTCGTAAGCAAAATGGATAACTGTGGTAAATCTAGAGCTAATACATGCATTGAGTTGGTGTTTGACAGGGGAGGTACATCTGTCAAGGTGTAACGAAGGTGTCCTAAGGTGACCTCAACAAGGATGGTATCCTTGAAAGACGGTCGGTCGAGCGTCTGGCTTAAGCACTTTTGGTGCTAGCAGAACGGTCGCATTGTTATGAATACATGCAATAAGTTTGAGTTTGACTGGGGCGGTAAGTTGTCAAAGGGTAACGCAAATATCCTAAGGTGAGCTCAGCGAGGATGGAAACCTCGGGTGAAGCAAAGGAGCGCTCCAGGCTGCCTGAGGGTGGCCGAGCGCAGCTGTCGCCGCTATCTGGTTAGTCCTGCCAGTAGTGATATGCTTGTTTATTAAGTCTCGTAACCGAAGTGGATAACTGTGGTAAATCTAGAGCTAATACATGCATTGAGTTGGAGTTTGACTGGGGCGGTACATCTGTCAAGGTGTAACGAAGGTGTCCTAAGGTGACCTCAACAAGGATGGTATTCTTGAAAGTACTATGTGCTTGGTCTATGTGTACCTATGTGCTTGGTCCTGCGAGTAGTGATATGCTTGTCTCAAAGATAGGCAACATTCGAAAACGAATGCGACGAGCACGCGCCGGGCGGCCCGAGGGGGCCGAGCGCAGCTATCGCAGCTGTCTGGTTGGTCCTGCCAGTAGTGATATGCTTGTCTCAAAGATAAACCATGCCATTGCAATTACGAGTACTCGTAAAGCGGAACTGCAAATGGCTCATTAAATCAGCCTTGGTTTATTAAGTCTCGTAAGCGAAGTTGGTAACTGTGGTAAATCTAGAGCTAATACATGCATTGAGTTGGAGTTTGACTGGGGCGGTACATCTGTCAAGGTGTAACGAAGGTGTCCTAAGGTGACCTCAACAAGGATGGTATCCTTGAAAGGCCGTCGAGTTATCCTTGAAAGTCTCGTAAGCGAAGTGGATAACTGTGGTAAATCTAGAGCTAATACATGCATTGAGTTGGAGTTTGACTGGAGCTGTTAAAGTACAAAGGCGATGCTAATGAGCGAGCCGTTGTCTCGACTAATATGTAGGAAGCGCTCGATCGAGCGTTTGGCTTGAGCAAATTTGGTGCTAGCAGAACGGTCGCATTGTTATGTATACATGCAATAAGTTTGAGTTTGACTGGGGCGGCACCTATGTTCCTTGTCCTGCGAGTAGTGATATGCTTGTCTCAAAGATAAACCACATTCGAAAAGTCGAAGCACGCGCCGGGCGGCCCGAGGGGGCCGAGCGCAGCTGTCGCAGCTGTCTGGTTGGTCCTGCCAGTAGTGATATGCTTGTCTCAAAGATAAAGCCATGCCATTGCAATTACGAGTACTGGTAAAGCGGAACTGCAAATGGCTCATTAAATCAGCCTTGGTTTATTAAGTCTCGTAAGCAAAATGGATAACTGTGGTAAATCTAGAGCTAATACATGCATTGAGTTGGTGTTTGACAGGGGCGGTACATCTGTCAAGGTGTAACGAAGGTGTCCTAAGGTGACCTCAACAAGGATGGTATCCTTGAAAGAAGGTCGGTCGAGCGTCTGGCTTAAGCACTTTTGGTGCTAGCAGAACGGTCGCATTGTTATGAATACATGCAATAAGTTTGAGTTTGACTGGGGCGGTAAGTTGTCAAAGGGTAACGCAAATATCCTAAGGTGAGCTCAGCGAGGATGGAAACCTCGGGTGAAGCAAAGGAGCGCTCCAGGCTGCCTGAGGGTGGCCGAGCGCAGCTGTCGCCGCTATCTGGTTAGTCCTGCCAGTAGTGATATGCTTGTTTATTAAGTCTCGTAACCGAAGTGGATAACTGTGGTAAATCTAGAGCTAATACATGCATTGAGTTGGAGTTTGACTGGGGCGGTACATCTGTCAAGGTGTATCGAAGGTGTCCTAAGGTGACCTCAACAAGGATGGTATTCTTGAAAGTACTATGTGCTTGGTCTATGTGTACCTATGTGCTTGGTCCTGCGAGTAGTGATATGCTTGTCTCAAAGATAGGCAACATTCGAAAACGAATGCGACGAGCACGCGCCGGGCGGCCCGAGGGGGCCGAGCGCAGCTGTCGCAGCTGTCTGGTTGGTCCTGCCAGTAGTGATATGCTTGTCTCAAAGATAAACCATGCCATTGCAATTACGAGTACTCGTAAAGCGGAACTGCAAATGGCTCATTAAATCAGCCTTGGTTTATTAAGTCTCGTAAGCGAAGTGCATAACTGAGGTAAATCTAGAGCTAATACATGCATTGAGTTGGAGTTTGACTGGGGCGGTACATCTGTCAAGGTGTAACGAAGGTGTCCTAAGGTGACCTCAACAAGGATGGTATCCTTGAAAGGCCGTCGAGTTATCCTTGAAAGTTTCGTAAGCGAAGTGGATAACTGTGGTAAATCTATAGCTAATACATGCATTGAGTTGGAATTTGACTGGGGCGGTACATCTGTCAAGGTGTAACGAAGGTGTCTTAAGGTGACCTCAACAAGGATGGTATCCTTGAAAGACGGGCGAGAGAGTGTCGCGTCGCGACAGAAGCGGAGCCTCGCTGTCGAGAGCGACAGAGCCAAAAAAATGTTAAAGTACAAAGGCGATGCTAATGAGCGAGAAGTTGTCTCGACTAATCTGTAGGAAGCGCTCAATCGAGCGTTTGGCTTGAGCACATTTGGGGCTAGCAGAACGGTCGCATTGTTATGTATACATGCAATAAATTTGAGCTTGACTGGGGCGGCACCTATGTGCTTGGTCCTGCGAGTAGTGATATGCTTGTCTCAAAGATAAGCAACTTTCGAAAACGAATGCGACGAGCACGCGTCGGGCGGCCCGAGGGGGGCGAGCGCAGCTGTCGCAGCTGTCTGGTTGGTCCTGCGAGTAGTGATATGCTTGTCTCAAAGATAAGCAACATTCGAAAACGAATGCGACGAGCACGCGCCGGGCGGCCCGAGGGGGCCGAGCGCAGCTGTCGCAGCTGTCTGGTTGGTCCTGCCAGTAGTGATATGCTTGTCTCAAAGATAAAGCCATGCTATTGCAATTACGAGTACTCGTAAAGCGGAACTGCAAATGGCTCATTAAATCAGCCTTGGTTTATTAAGTCTCGTAAGCGAAGTTGGTAACTGTGGTAAATCTAGAGCTAATACATGCATTGAGTTGGAGTTTGACTGGGGCGGTACATCTGTCAAGGTGTAACGAAGGTGTCCTAAGGTGACCTCAACAAGGATGGTATCCTTGAAAGGCCGTCGAGTTATCCTTGAAAGTCTCGTAAGCGAAGTGGATAACTGTGGTAAATCTAGAGCTAATACATGCATTGAGTTGGAGTTTGACTGGAGCGGTACATCTGTCAAGGTGTAACGAAGGTGTCTTAAGGTGACCTCAACAAGGATGGTATCCTTGAAAGACGGGCGAGAAGAGTGCCGCGTCGCAACAGAAGCGGCGCCTCGCTGTCGAGAGCGGCAGAGCCAAAAAATGTTAAAGTACAAAGGCGATGCTAATGAGCGAGCCGTTGTCTCGACTAATATGTAGGAAGCGCTCGATCGAGCGTTTGGCTTGAGCAAATTTGGTGCTAGCAGAACGGTCGCATTGTTATGTATACATGCAATAAGTTTGAGTTTGACTGGGGCGGCACCTATGTTCCTTGTCCTGCGAGTAGTGATATGCTTGTCTCCAAGATAAACCACATTCGAAAAGTCGAAGCACGCGCCGGGCGGCCCGAGGGGGCCGAGCGCAGCTGTCGCAGCTGTCTGGTTGGTCCTGCCAGTAGTGATATGCTTGTCTCAAAGATAAAGCCATGCCATTGCAATTACGAGTACTGGTAAAGCGGAACTGCAAATGGCTCATTAAATCAGCCTTGGTTTATTAAGTCTCGTAAGCAAAATGGATAACTGTGGTAAATCTAGAGCTAATACATGCATTGAATTGGTGTTTGACAGGGGCGGTACATCTGCCAAGGTGTAACGAAGGTGTCCTAAGGTGACCTCAACAAGGATGGTATCCTTGAAAGGCCGTCGAGTTATCCTTGAAAGTCTCGTAAGCGAAGTGGATAACTGTGGTAAATCTAGAGCTAATACATGCATTGAGTTGGAATTTGACTGGGGCGGTACATCTGTCAAGGTGTAACGAAGGTGTCTTAAGGTGACCTCAACAAGGATGGTATCCTTGAAAGACGGGCGAGAGAGTGTCGCGTCGCGACAGAAGCGGAGCCTCGCTGTCGAGAGCGACAGAGCCAAAAAAATGTTAAAGTACAAAGCGATGCTAATGAGCGAGAAGTTGTCTCGACTAATATGTAGGAAGCGCTCAATCGAGCGCTTGGCTTCAGCACATTTGGGGCTAGCAGAACGGTCGCATTGTTATGTATACATGCAATAAATTTGAGCTTGACTGGGGCGGCACCTATGTGCTTTTCCTGCGAGTAGTGATATGCTTGTCTCAAAGATAAGCAACATTCGTTGGTCCTGCCAGTAGTGATATGCTTGTCTCAAAGATAAACCATGCCATTGCAATTACGAGTACTCGTAAAGCGGAACTGCAAATGGCTCATTAAATCAGCCTTGGTTTATTAAGTCTCGTAAGCGAAGTGGATAACTGTGGTAAATCTAGAGCTAATACATGCATTAAGTTTGAGTTTGACTGGGGCGGTACATCTGTCAAGGTGTAACGAAGGTGTCCTAAGGGGACCTCAACAAGGATGGTATCCTTGTAAGGCTGTCGAGTTATCCTTGAAAGTCTCGTAAGCGAAGTGGATAACTGTGGTAAATCTAGAGCTAATACATGCATTGAGTTGGAGTTTGACTGAAGCGGTACATCTGTCAAGGTGTAACGAAGGTGTCTTAAGGTGACCTCAACAAGGATGGTATCCTTGAAAGACGGGCGAGAGAGTGCCGCGTCTCGACAGAAGCGAATTCTTGAAAGTCTCGTAAGCGAAATGGATAACTTTGGTATATCTAGAGCTAATGCATGCATTAAGTTTGAGTTTGACTGGGGCGGTACACCTGTCAAGGTGTAACGCAGGTGTCCTAAGGTGACCTCAACAAGGATGGTATCCTTGAAAGACGGGCGAGTTATCCTTGAAAGTCTCGTAAGTGAAGTGGATAACTGTGGTAAATCTAGAGCTAATACATGCATTAAGTTTGAGTTTGACTGGGGCGGTACATCTGTCAAGGTGTAACGAAGGTG
Source organism: Styela clava (assembly GCF_964204865.1). Lineage (NCBI taxonomy): Eukaryota > Metazoa > Chordata > Ascidiacea > Stolidobranchia > Styelidae > Styela > Styela clava. Next base: position 7,498,076 of record NC_135257.1, on the reverse strand, counting down.
TCCTAAGGTGACCTCAACAAGGATGGTATCCTTGTAAGGCTGTCGAGTTATCCTTGAAAGTCTCGTAAGCGAAGTGGATAACTGTGGTAAATCTAGAGCTAATACATGCATTGAGTTGGAGTTTGACTGGAGCGGTACATCTGTCAAGGTGTAACGAAGGTGTCTTAAGGTGACCTCAACAAGGATGGTATCCTTGAAAGACGGGCGAGAGAGTGCCGCGTCTCGACAGAAGCGAATTCTTTAAAGTCTCGTAAGCGAAATGGATAACTTTGGTAAATCTAGAGCTAATGCATGCATTAAGTTTGAGTTTGACTGGGGCGGTACACCTGTCAAGGTGTAACGCAGGTGTCCTAAGGTGACCTCAACAAGGATGGTATCCTTGAAAGGCCGTCGAGTTATCCTTGAAAGTCTCGTAAGCGAAGTGGATAACTGTGGTAAATCTAGAGCTAATACATGCATTGAGTTGGAGTTTGACTGAAGCGGTACATCTGTCAAGGTGTAACGAAGGTGTCTTAAGGTGACCTCAACAAGGATGGTATCCTTGAAAGACGGGCGAGTTATCCTTGAAAGTCTCGTAAGCGAAGTGGATAACTGTGGTAAATCTAGAGCTAATACATGCATTGAGTTGGAATTTGACTGGGGCGGTACATCTGTCAAGGTGTAACGAAGGTGTCTTAAGGTGACCTCAACAAGGATGGTATCCTTGAAAGACGGGCGAGAGAGTGTCGCGTCGCGACAGAAGCTGAGCCTCGCTGTCGAGAGCGACAGAGCCAAAAAAATGTTAAAGTACAAAGGCGATGCTAATCAGCGAGAAGTTGTCTCGACTAATTTGTAGGAAGCGCTCAATCGAGCGTTTGGCTTGAGCACATTTGGGGCTAGCAGAACGGTCGCATTGTTATGTATACATGCAATAAATTTGAGCTTGACTTGGGCGGCACCTGTGTGCTTGGTCCTGCGAGTAGTGATATGCTTGTCTCAAAGATAGGCAACATTCGAAAACGAATGCGACGAGCACGCGCCGGGCGGCCCGAGGGGGCCGAGCGCAGCTGTCGCAGCTGTCTGGTTGGTCCTGCCAGTAGTGATATGCTTGTCTCAAAGATAAACCATGCCATTGCAATTACGAGTACTCGTAAAGCGGAACTGCAAATGGCTCATTAAATCAGCCTTGGTTTATTAAGTCTCGTAAGCGAAGTGGATAACTGTGGTAAATCTAGAGCTAATACATGCATTGAGTTGGAGTTTGAATGGGGTGGTACATCTGTCAAGGTGTAACGAAGGTGTCCTAAGGTGACCTCAACAAGGATGGTATCCTTGAAAGACGGGCGAGGTATCCTTGAAAGTCTCGTAAGCGAAGTGGATAACTGTGGTAAATCTAGAGCTAACACATGCATTAAGTTGGAGTTTGAACGGGGCGGTACATCTGTCAAGGTGTAACGAAGGTGTCCTAAGGTGACCTCAACAAGGATGGTATCCTTGAAAGTACTATGTTCTTGGTCTATGTGTACCTATGTGCTTGGTCCTGCGAGTAGTGATATGCTTGTCTCAAAGATAAAGCCATGTAATTGCAAGTACGAGTACTCGTAAAGCGAAACTGCAAATGGCTCATTAAATCAGCCTTGGTTTATTAAGTCTCGTAAGCGAAGTGGATAACTGTGGTAAATCAAGAGCTAATACATGCATTGAGTTGGAGTTTGACTGGGGCGGTACATCTGTCAAGGTGTAACGAAGGTGTCCTAAGGTGACCTCAACAAGGATGGTATCCTTGAAAGGCCGTCGAGTTGTCCTTGAAAGTCTCGTAAGCGAAGTGGATAACTGTGGTAAATCTAGAGCTAATACATGCATTGAGTTGGAATTTGACTGGGGCGGTACATCTGTCAAGGTGTAACGAAGGTGTCTTAAGGTGACCTCAACAAGGATGGTATCCTTGAAAGACGGGCGAGAGAGTGTCGCGTCGCGACAGAAGCGGAGCCTCGCTGTCGAGAGCGACAGAGCCAAAAAAATGTTAAAGTACAAAGGCGATGCTAATGAGCGAGAAGTTGTCTCGACTAATCTGTAGGAAGCGCTCAATCGAGCGTTTGGCTTGAGCACATTTGGGGCTAGCAGAACGGTCGCATTGTTATGTATACATGCAATAAATTTGAGCTTGACTGGGGCGGCACCTATGTGCTTGGTCCTGCGAGTAGTGATATGCTTGTCTCAAAGATAAGCAACTTTCGAAAACGAATGCGACGAGCACGCGTCGGGCGGCCCGAGGGGGGCGAGCGCAGCTGTCGCAGCTGTCTGGTTGGTCCTGCGAGTAGTGATATGCTTGTCTCAAAGATAAGCAACATTCGAAAACGAATGCGACGAGCACGCGCCGGGCGGCCCGAGGGGGCCGAGCGCAGCTGTCGCAGCTGTCTGGTTGGTCCTGCCAGTAGTGATATGCTTGTCTCAAAGATAAAGCCATGCTATTGCAATTACGAGTACTCGTAAAGCGGAACTGCAAATGGCTCATTAAATCAGCCTTGGTTTATTAAGTCTCGTAAGCGAAGTTGGTAACTGTGGTAAATCTAGAGCTAATACATGCATTGAGTTGGAGTTTGACTGGGGCGGTACATCTGTCAAGGTGTAACGAAGGTGTCCTAAGGTGACCTCAACAAGGATGGTATCCTTGAAAGGCCGTCGAGTTATCCTTGAAAGTCTCGTAAGCGAAGTGGATAACTGTGGTAAATCTAGAGCTAATACATGCATTGAGTTGGAGTTTGACTGGAGCGGTACATCTGTCAAGGTGTAACGAAGGTGTCTTAAGGTGACCTCAACAAGGATGGTATCCTTGAAAGACGGGCGAGAAGAGTGCCGCGTCGCAACAGAAGCGGCGCCTCGCTGTCGAGAGCGGCAGAGCCAAAAAATGTTAAAGTACAAAGGCGATGCTAATGAGCGAGCCGTTGTCTCGACTAATATGTAGGAAGCGCTCGATCGAGCGTTTGGCTTGAGCAAATTTGGTGCTAGCAGAACGGTCGCATTGTTATGTATACATGCAATAAGTTTGAGTTTGACTGGGGCGGCACCTATGTTCCTTGTCCTGCGAGTAGTGATATGCTTGTCTCCAAGATAAACCACATTCGAAAAGTCGAAGCACGCGCCGGGCGGCCCGAGGGGGCCGAGCGCAGCTGTCGCAGCTGTCTGGTTGGTCCTGCCAGTAGTGATATGCTTGTCTCAAAGATAAAGCCATGCCATTGCAATTACGAGTACTGGTAAAGCGGAACTGCAAATGGCTCATTAAATCAGCCTTGGTTTATTAAGTCTCGTAAGCAAAATGGATAACTGTGGTAAATCTAGAGCTAATACATGCATTGAGTTGGAATTTGACTGGGGCGGTACATCTGTCAAGGTGTAACGAAGGTGTCTTAAGGTGACCTCAACAAGGATGGTATCCTTGAAAGACGGGCGAGAGAGTGTCGCGTCGCGACAGAAGCGGAGCCTCGCTGTCGAGAGCGACAGAGCCAAAAAAATGTTAAAGTACAAAGCGATGCTAATGAGCGAGAAGTTGTCTCGACTAATATGTAGGAAGCGCTCAATCGAGCGCTTGGCTTCAGCACATTTGGGGCTAGCAGAACGGTCGCATTGTTATGTATACATGCAATAAATTTGAGCTTGACTGGGGCGGCACCTATGTGCTTTTCCTGCGAGTAGTGATATGCTTGTCTCAAAGATAAGCAACATTCGTTGGTCCTGCCAGTAGTGATATGCTTGTCTCAAAGATAAACCATGCCATTGCAATTACGAGTACTCGTAAAGCGGAACTGCAAATGGCTCATTAAATCAGCCTTGGTTTATTAAGTCTCGTAAGCGAAGTGGATAACTGTGGTAAATCTAGAGCTAATACATGCATTAAGTTTGAGTTTGACTGGGGCGGTACATCTGTCAAGGTGTAACGAAGGTGTCCTAAGGGGACCTCAACAAGGATGGTATCCTTGTAAGGCTGTCGAGTTATCCTTGAAAGTCTCGTAAGCGAAGTGGATAACTGTGGTAAATCTAGAGCTAATACATGCATTGAGTTGGAGTTTGACTGAAGCGGTACATCTGTCAAGGTGTAACGAAGGTGTCTTAAGGTGACCTCAACAAGGATGGTATCCTTGAAAGACGGGCGAGAGAGTGCCGCGTCTCGACAGAAGCGAATTCTTGAAAGTCTCGTAAGCGAAATGGATAACTTTGGTAAATCTAGAGCTAATGCATGCATTAAGTTTGAGTTTGACTGGGGCGGTACACCTGTCAAGGTGTAACGCAGGTGTCCTAAGGTGACCTCAACAAGGATGGTATCCTTGAAAGACGGGCGAGTTATCCTTGAAAGTCTCGTAAGTGAAGTGGATAACTGTGGTAAATCTAGAGCTAATACATGCATTAAGTTTGAGTTTGACTGGGGCGGTACATCTGTCAAGGTGTAACGAAGGTGTCCTAAGGTGACCTCAACAAGGATGGTATCCTTGTAAGGCTGTCGAGTTATCCTTGAAAGTCTCGTAAGCGAAGTGGATAACTGTGGTAAATCTAGAGCTAATACATGCATTGAGTTGGAGTTTGACTGGAGCGGTACATCTGTCAAGGTGTAACGAAGGTGTCTTAAGGTGACCTCAACAAGGATGGTATCCTTGAAAGACGGGCGAGAGAGTGCCGCGTCTCGACAGAAGCGAATTCTTTAAAGTCTCGTAAGCGAAATGGATAACTTTGGTAAATCTAGAGCTAATGCATGCATTAAGTTTGAGTTTGACTGGGGCGGTACACCTGTCAAGGTGTAACGCAGGTGTCCTAAGGTGACCTCAACAAGGATGGTATCCTTGAAAGGCCGTCGAGTTATCCTTGAAAGTCTCGTAAGCGAAGTGGATAACTGTGGTAAATCTAGAGCTAATACATGCATTGAGTTGGAGTTTGACTGAAGCGGTACATCTGTCAAGGTGTAACGAAGGTGTCTTAAGGTGACCTCAACAAGGATGGTATCCTTGAAAGACGGGCGAGTTATCCTTGAAAGTCTCGTAAGCGAAGTGGATAACTGTGGTAAATCTAGAGCTAATACATGCATTGAGTTGGAATTTGACTGGGGCGGTACATCTGTCAAGGTGTAACGAAGGTGTCTTAAGGTGACCTCAACAAGGATGGTATCCTTGAAAGACGGGCGAGAGAGTGTCGCGTCGCGACAGAAGCTGAGCCTCGCTGTCGAGAGCGACAGAGCCAAAAAAATGTTAAAGTACAAAGGCGATGCTAATCAGCGAGAAGTTGTCTCGACTAATTTGTAGGAAGCGCTCAATCGAGCGTTTGGCTTGAGCACATTTGGGGCTAGCAGAACGGTCGCATTGTTATGTATACATGCAATAAATTTGAGCTTGACTTGGGCGGCACCTGTGTGCTTGGTCCTGCGAGTAGTGATATGCTTGTCTCAAAGATAGGCAACATTCGAAAACGAATGCGACGAGCACGCGCCGGGCGGCCCGAGGGGGCCGAGCGCAGCTGTCGCAGCTGTCTGGTTGGTCCTGCCAGTAGTGATATGCTTGTCTCAAAGATAAACCATGCCATTGCAATTACGAGTACTCGTAAAGCGGAACTGCAAATGGCTCATTAAATCAGCCTTGGTTTATTAAGTCTCGTAAGCGAAGTGGATAACTGTGGTAAATCTAGAGCTAATACATGCATTGAGTTGGAGTTTGAATGGGGTGGTACATCTGTCAAGGTGTAACGAAGGTGTCCTAAGGTGACCTCAACAAGGATGGTATCCTTGAAAGACGGGCGAGGTATCCTTGAAAGTCTCGTAAGCGAAGTGGATAACTGTGGTAAATCTAGAGCTAACACATGCATTAAGTTGGAGTTTGAACGGGGCGGTACATCTGTCAAGGTGTAACGAAGGTGTCCTAAGGTGACCTCAACAAGGATGGTATCCTTGAAAGTACTATGTTCTTGGTCTATGTGTACCTATGTGCTTGGTCCTGCGAGTAGTGATATGCTTGTCTCAAAGATAAAGCCATGTAATTGCAAGTACGAGTACTCGTAAAGCGAAACTGCAAATGGCTCATTAAATCAGCCTTGGTTTATTAAGTCTCGTAAGCGAAGTGGATAACTGTGGTAAATCAAGAGCTAATACATGCATTGAGTTGGAGTTTGACTGGGGCGGTACATCTGTCAAGGTGTAACGAAGGTGTCCTAAGGTGACCTCAACAAGGATGGTATCCTTGAAAGGCCGTCGAGTTGTCCTTGAAAGTCTCGTAAGCGAAGTGGATAACTGTGGTAAATCTAGAGCTAATACATGCATTGAGTTGGAATTTGACTGGGGCGGTACATCTGTCAAGGTGTAACGAAGGTGTCTTAAGGTGACCTCAACAAGGATGGTATCCTTGAAAGACGGGCGAGAGAGTGTCGCGTCGCGACAGAAGCTGAGCCTCGCTGTCGAGAGCGACAGAGCCAAAAAAATGTTAAAGTACAAAGGCGATGCTAATGAGCGAGAAGTTGTCTCGACTAATATGTAGGAAGCGCTCAATCGAGCGTTTGGCTTGAGCACATGGGGCTAGCAGAACGGTCGCATTGTTATGTATACATGCAATAAATTTGAGCTTGACTGGGGCGGCACCTATGTGCTTGGTCCTGCGAGTAGTGATATGCTTGTCTCAAAGATAAGCAACATTCGAAAACGAATGCGACGAGCACGCGCCGGGCGGCCCGAGGGGGCCGAGCGCAGCTGTCGCAGCTGTCTGGTTGGTCCTGTCAGTAGTGATATGCTTGTCTCAAAGATAAAGCCATGGCATTGCAATTACGAGTACTCGTAAAGCGAAACTGCAAATGGCTCATTATATCAGCCTTGGTTTATTAAGTCTCGTAAGCAAAGTGGATAACTGTGGTAAATCTAGAGCTAATGCATGCATTAAGTTTAAGTTTGACTGGGGCGGTACACCTGTCAAGGTGTAACGCAGGTGTCCTAAGGTGAACCTAGCGAGGATGGTATCCTTGAACGACTTGTGCCTAAGTCAAGGCGGCAAAGCTGCGCTAATGCGAGATGCTAAATCATTTGCAGGCAACTTAGTGGAAGATTAGGGTGTCCTACCCACTAGAGCAGTTTCTCACTGCGAAGTGTTGATTCGATTTGTCCTTTTGGGACTTTTTTTTTTCACTTCACTCGCCTGGCCATCGTGTTGTTGGACTTGTCTTTTTTTTTCGCCGCGCCGTCCGGCGCACGGTGATCGGCATTCTACATCTGCGGGCGAGAGAGCGCTGCGTCACGACAGAAGCGGCGCCTCGCTGTCGATAGCGGCAGTCACAAAAAAATGTTAAAGTACAAAGGCGATGCTAATGAGCGAGCCGTTGTCTCGATTAATATGTAGGAGGCGCTCGATCGAGCGTCTGGCTTGAGCAAATTTGTTGCTAGCAGAACGGTCGCATTGTTATGTATACATGCAATAAGTTTGAGTTTGACTGGGGCGGCACCTATGTTCCTTGTCCTGCGAGTAGTGATATGCTTGTCTCCAAGATAAAGCCATGGCATTGCAATTACGAGTACTCGTAAAGCGAAACTGCAAATGGCACATTATATCAGCCTTGGTTTATTAAGTCTCGTAAGCAAAGTGGATAACTGTGGTAAATCTAGAGCTAATGCATGCATTAAGTTTGAGTTTGACTGGGGCGGTACACCTGTCAAGGTGTAACGCAGGTGTCCTAAGGTGAACCTAGCGAGGATGGTATCCTTGAACGACTTGTGCCTAAGTCAAGGCGGCAAAGCTGCGCTAATGCGAGATGCTAAATCATTTGCAGGCAACTTAGTGGAAGATTAGGGTGTCCTACCCACTAGAGCAGTTTCTCACTGCGAAGTGTTGATTCGATTTGTCCTTTTGGGACTTTTTTTTTCACTTCACTCGCCTGGCCATCGTGTTGTTGGACTTGTCTTTTTTTTTCGCCGCGCCGTCCGGCGCACGGTGATCGGCATTCTACATCTGCGGGCGAGAGAGCGCTGCGTCACGACAGAAGCGGCGCCTCGCTGTCGATAGCGGCAGTCACAAAAAAATGTTAAAGTACAAAGGCGATGCTAATGAGCGAGCCGTTGTCTCGATTAATATGTAGGAGGCGCTCGATCGAGCGTCTGGCTTAAGCACTTTTGGTGCTAGCAGAACGGTCGCATTGTTATGAATACATGCAATAAGTTTGAGTTTGACTGGGGCGGTAAGTTGTCAAAGGGTAACGCAAGTATCCTAAGGTGAGCTCAGAGAGGATGGAAACCTCGGGTAAAGCAAAGGGGCGCTCCAGGCTGCCTGAGGGTGGCCGAGCGCAGCTGCCGCAGCTATCTGGTTAATCCTGCCAGTAGTGATATGCTTGTCTCAAAGATAAAGCCATGTAATTGCAAGTACGAGTACTCGTAAAGCGAAACTGCAAATGGCTCATTAAATCAGCCTTGGTTTATTAAGTCTCGTAAGCAAAGTGGATAACTGTGGTAAATCAAGAGCTAATACATGCATTGAGTTGGAGTTTGACTGGGGCGGTACATCTGTCAAGGTGTAAAGAAGGTGTCCTAAGGTGACCTCAACAAGGATGGTATCCTTGAAAGACGGGCGAGAGAGTGCCGCGTCGCGACCGAAGCGGAGCCTCGCTGTCGAGAGCGGCAGAGACAAAAAAATGTTAAAGTACAAAGGCGATGCTAATGAGCGAGAAGTTGTGTCGACTAATATGTAGGAAGCGCTCAATCGAGCGTTTGGCTTGAGCAGGGGCTAGCAGAACGGTCGCATTGTTATGTATACATGCAATAAATTTGAGCTTGACTGGGGCGGCACCTATGTGCTTGGTCCTGCGAGTAGTGATATGCTTGTCTCAAAGATAAGCAACATTCGAAAACGAATGCGACGAGCACGCGCCGGGCGGCCCGAGGGGGCCGAGCGCAGCTGTCGCAGCTGTCTGGTTGGTCCTGCCAGTAGTGATATGCTTGTCTCAAAGATAAAGCCATGCTTTTGCAATTACGAGTACTCGTAAAGCGGAACTGCAAATGGCTCATTAAATCAGCCTTGGTTTATTAAGTCTCGTAAGCGAAGTTGGTAACTGTGGTAAATCTAAAGCTAATACATGCATTGAGTTGGAGTTTGACTGGGGCGGTACATCTGTCAAGGTGTAACGAAGGTGTCCTAAGGTGACCTCAACAAGGATGGTATCCTTGAAAGACGGGCGAGAGAGTGTCGCGTCGCGACAGAAGCTGAGCCTCGCTGTCGAGAGCGACAGAGCCAAAAAAATGTTAAAGTACAAAGGCGATGCTAATGATCGAGAAGTTGTCTCGACTAATATGTAGGAAGCGCTCAATCGAGCGTTTGGCTTGAGCACATTTGGGGCTAGCAGAACGGTCGCATTGTTATGTATACATGCAATAAATTTGAGATTGACTGGGGCGGCAGTAAGCGAAGTCTCGTAAGCGAAGTGGATAACTGTGGTAAATCTAGAGCTAATGCATGCATTAAGTTTGAGTTTGACTGGGGCGGTACACCTGTCAAGGTGTAACGCAGGTGTCCTAAGGTGAACCTAGCGAGGATGGTATCCTTGAACGACTTGTGCCTAAGTCAAGGCGGCAAAGCTGCGCTAATGCGAGATGCTAAATCATCTGCAGGCAACTTAGTTGAAGATTAGGGTGTCCTACCCACTAGAGCAGTTTGTCACTGCGAAGTGTTGAGAGTCACCCTCAAGATCTTCGAATTGTCCTTTTGGGACTTTTTTTTTTCACTTCACTCGCCTGGCCATCGTGTTGTTGGACTTGTCTTTTTTTTTCGCCGCGCCGTCCGGCGCACGGTGATCGGCATCCTACATCGGCGGGCGAGAGAGCGCTGCGTCGCGACAGAAGCGGCGCCTCGCTGTCGATAGCAGCAGACACAAAAAAATGTTAAAGTACAAAGGCGATGCTAATGAGCGAGCCGTTTTCTCGACTAATATGTAGGAGGCGCTCGATCGAGCGTCTGGCTTAAGCACTTTTGGTGCTAGCAGAACGGTCGCATTGTTATGAATACATGCAATAAGTTTGAGTTTGACTGGGGCGGTAAGTTGTCAAAGGGTAACGCAAGTATTCTAAGGTGAGCTCAGCGAGGATGGAAACCTCGGGTAAAGCAAAGGGGCGCTCCAGGCTGCCTGAGGGTGGCCGAGCGAAGCTGTCGCAGCTATCTGGTTAGTCCTGCCAGTAGTGATATGCTTGTCTCAAAGATAAAGCCATGTAATTGCAAGTACGAGTACTCGTAAAGCGAAACTGCAAATGGCTCATTAAATCAGCCTTGGTTTATTAAGTCTCGTAAGCGAAGTGGATAACTGTGGTAAATCAAGAGCTAATACATGCATTGAGTTGGAGTTTGACTGGGGCGGTACATCTGTCAAGGTGTAACGAAGGTGTCCTAAGGTGACCTCAACAAGGATGGTATCCTTGAAAGTACTATGTGCTTGGTCTATGTGTACCTATGTGCTTGGTCCTGCGAGTAGTGATATGCTTGTCTCAAAGATAGGTAACATTCGAAAACGAATGCGACGAGCACGCGCCGGGCGGCCCGAGGGGGCCGAGCGCAGCTGTCGCAGCTGTCTGGTTGGTCCTGCCAGTAGTGATATGCTTGTCTCAAAGATAAACCATGCCATTGCAATTACGAGTACTCGTAAAGCGGAACTGCAAATGGCTCATTAGATCAGCCTTGGTTTATTAAGTCTCGTAAGCGAAGTGGATAACTGTGGTAAATCTAGAGCTAATACATGCATTAAGTTTGAGTTTGACTGGGGCGGTACATCTGTCAAGGTGTAACGAAGGTGTCCTAAGGTGACCTCAACAAAGATGGTATCCTTGTAAGGCTGTCGAGTTATCCTTGAAAGTCTCGTAAGCGAAGTGGATAACTGTGGTAAATCTAGAGCTAATACATGCATTGAGTTGGAGTTTGACTGGAGCGGTACATCTGTCAAGGTGTAACGAAGGTGTCTTAAGGTGACCTTAACAAGGATGGTATCCTTGAAAGACGGGCGAGAGAGTGCCGCGTCGCGACAGAAGCGAATCTTTGAAAATCTCGTAAGCGAAATGGATAACTTTGGTAAATCTAGAGCTAATGCATGCATTAAGTTTGAGTTTGACTGAGGCGGTACACCTGTCAAGGTGTAACGCAGGTGTCCTAAGGTGACCTCAACAAGGATGGTATCCTTGAAAGACGGGCGAGTTATCCTTGAAAGTCTCGTAAGCGAAGTGGATAACTGTGGTAAATCTAGAGCTAATACATGCATTAAGTTGGAGTTTGACTGGGGCGGTACATCTGTCAAGGTGTAACGAAGGTGTCTTAAGGTGACCTCAACAAGGATGGTATCCTTGAAAGACGGGCGAGGTATCCTTGAAAGTCTTAAAGTACAAAGGCGATGCTAATGAGCGAGAAGTTGTCTCGACTAATATGTAGGAAGCGCTCAATCGAGCGTTTGGCTTGAGCACATTTGGGGCTAGCAGAACGGTTGCATTGTTATGTATACATGCAATAAATTTGAGCTTGACTGGGGCGGCACCTATGTGCTTGGTCCTGCGAGTAGTGATATGCTTGTCTCAAAGATAAGCAACATTCGAAAACGAATGCGACGAGCACGCGCCGGGCGGCCCGAGGGGGCCGAGCGCAGCTGTCGCAGCTGTCTGGTTGGTCCTGCCAGTAGTGATATGCTTGTCTCAAAGATAAAGCCATGCTATTGCAATTACGAGTACTCGTAAAGCGGAACTGCAAATGGCTCATTAAATCAGCCTTGGTTTATTAAGTCTCGTAAGCGAAGTTGGTAACTGTGGTAAATCTAGAGCTAATACATGCATTGAGTTGGAGTTTGACTGGGGCGGTACATCTGTCAAGGTGTAACGAAGGTGTCCTAAGGTGACCTCAACAAGGATGGTATCCTTGAAAGGCCGTCGAGTTATCCTTGAAAGTCTCGTAAGCGAAGTGGATAACTGTGGTAAATCTAGAGCTAATACATGCATTGAGTTGGAGTTTGACTGGAGCGGTACATCTGTCAAGGTGTAACGAAGGTGTCTTAAGGTGACCTCAACAAGGATGGTATCCTTGAAAGACGGGCGAGAAGAGTGCCGCGTCGCAACAGAAGCGGCGCCTCGCTGTCGAGAGCGGCAGAGCCAAAAAATGTTAAAGTACAAAGGCGATGCTAATGAGCGAGCCGTTGTCTCGACTAATATGTAGGAAGTACTCGATCGAGCGTTTGGCTTGAGCAAATTTGGTGCTAGCAGAACGGTCGCATTGTAATGTATACATGCAATAAGTTTGAGTTTGACTGGGGCGGCACCTATGTTCCTTGTCCTGCGAGTAGTGATATGCTTGTCTCCAAGATAAACCACATTCGAAATGTCGAAGCACGCGCCGGGCGGCCCGAGGGGGCCGAGCGCAGCTGTCGCAGCTGTCTGGTTGGTCCTGCCAGTAGTGATATGCTTGTCTTAAAGATAAAGCCATGCCATTGCAATTACGAGTACTGGTAAAGCGGAACTGCAAATGGCTCATTAAATCAGCCTTGGTTTATTAAGTCTCGTAAGCAAAATGGATAACTGTGGTAAATCTAGAGCTAATACATGCATTGAGTTGGTGTTTGACAGGGGCGGTACATCTGTCAAGGTGTAACGAAGGTGTCCTAAGGTGACCTCAACAAGGATGGTATCCTTGAAAGACGGTCGATCGAGCGTCTGGCTTAAGCACTTTTGGTGCTAGCAGAACGGTCGCATTGTTATGAATACATGCAATAAGTTTGAGTTTGACTGGGGCGGTAAGTTGTCAAAGGGTAACCCAAATATCCTAAGGTGAGCTCAGCGAGGATGGAAACCTCGGGTGAAGCAAAGGAGCGCTCCAGGCTGCCTGAGGGTGGCCGAGCGCAGCTGTCGCCGCTATCTGGTTAGTCATGCCAGTAGTGATATGCTTGTTTATTAAGTCTCGTAACCGAAGTGGATAACTGTGGTAAATCTAGAGCTAATACATGCATTGAGTTGGAGTTTGACTGGGGCGGTACATCTGTCAAGGTGTAACGAAGGTGTCCTAAGGTGACCTCAACAAGGATGGTATCCTTGAAAGACGGGCGAGAGAGTGTCGCGTCGCGACAGAAGCGGAGCCTCGCTGTCGAGAGCGACAGAGCCAAAAAAATGTTAAAGTACAAAGGCGATGCTAATGAGCGAGAAGTTGTCTCGACTAATATGTAGGAAGCGCTCAATCGAGCGTTTGGCTTGAGCACATTTGGGGCTAGCAGAACGGTCGCATTGTTATGTATACATGCAATAAATTTGAGCTTGACTGGGGCGGCACCTATGTGCTTGGTCCTGCGAGTAGTGATATGCTTGTCTCAAAGATAAGCAACATTCGAAAACGAATGCGACGAGCACGCGCCGGGCGGCCCGAGGGGGCCGAGCGCAGCTGTCGCAGCTGTCTGGTTGGTCCTGCCAGTAGTGATATGCTTGTCTCAAAGATAAACCATGCCATTGCAATTACGAGTACTCGTAAAGCGGAACTGCAAATGGCTCATTAAATCAGCCTTGGTTTATTAAGTCTCGTAAGCGAAGTGGATAACTGTGGTAAATCTAGAGCTAATACATGCATTAAGTTTGAGTTTGACTGGGGCGGTACATCTGTCAAGGTGTAACGAAGGTGTCCTAAGGTGACCTCAACAAGGATGGTATCCTTGTAAGGCTGTCGAGTTATCCTTGAAAGTCTCGTAAGCGAAGTGGATAACTGTGGTAAATCTAGAGCTAATACATGCATTAAGTTGGAGTTTGAACGGGGCGGTACATCTGTCAAGGTGTAACGAAGGTGTCCTAAGGTGACCTCAACAAGGATGGTATCCTTGAAAGACGGGCGAGTTATCCTTGAAAGTCTCGTAAGCGAAGTGGATAACTGTGGTAAATCTAGAGCTAATACATGCATTAAGTTTGAGTTTGACTGGGGCGGTACATCTGTCAAGGTGTAACGAAGGTGTCCTAAGGTGACCTCAACAAGGATGGTATCCTTGTAAGGCTGTCGAGTTATCCTTGAAAGTCTCGTAAGCGAAGTGGATAACTGTGGTAAATCTAGAGCTAATACATGCATTGAGTTGGAGTTTGACTGGAGCGGTACATCTGTCAAGGTGTAACGAAGGTGTCTTAAGGTGACCTCAACAAGGATGGTATCCTTGAAAGACGGGCGAGAGAGTGCCGCGTCTCGACAGAAGCGAATTCTTGAAAGTCTCGTAAGCGAAATGGATAACTTTGGTAAATCTAGAGCTAATGCATGCATTAAGTTTGAGTTTGACTGGGGCGGTACACCTGTCAAGGTGTAACGCAGGTGTCCTAAGGTGACCTCAACAAGGATGGTATCCTTGAAAGACGGGCGAGTTATCCTTGAAAGTCTCGTAAGCGAAGTGGATAACTGTGGTAAATCTAGAGCTAATACATGCATTAAGTTTGAGTTTGACTGGGGCGGTACATCTGTCAAGGTGTAACGAAGGTGTCCTAAGGTGACCTCAACAAGGATGGTATCCTTGTAAGGCTGTCGAGTTATCCTTGAAAGTCTCGTAAGCGAAGTGGATAACTGTGGTAAATCTAGAGCTAATACATGCATTGAGTTGGAGCTTGACTGGAGCGGTACATCTGTCAAGGTGTAACGAAGGTGTCTTAAGGTGACCTCAACAAGGATGGTATCCTTGAAAGACGGGCGAGAGAGTGCCGCGTCTCGACAGAAGCGAATTCTTGAAAGTCTCGTAAGCGAAATGGATAACTTTGGTAAATCTAGAGCTAATGCATGCATTAAGTTTGAGTTTGACTGGGGCGGTACACCTGTCAAGGTGTAACGCAGGTGTCCTAAGGTGACCTCAACAAGGATGGTATCCTTGAAAGGCCGTCGAGTTATCCTTGAAAGTCTCGTAAGCGAAGTGGATAACTGTGGTAAATCTAGAGCTAATACATGCATTGAGTTGGAGTTTGACTGAAGCGGTAGATCTGTCAAGGTGTAACGAAGGTGTCTTAAGGTGACCTCAACAAGGATGGTATCCTTGAAAGACGGGCGAGAGAGTGCCGCGTCGCGACAGAAGCGAAGCCTCACTGTCGAGAGCGGCAGAGCCAAAAAAATGTTAAAGTACAAAGGCGATGCTAATCAGCGAGAAGTTGTCTCGACTAATTTGTAGGAAGCGCTCAATCGAGCGTTTGGCTTGAGCACATTTGGGGCTAGCAGAACGGTCGCATTGTTATGTATACATGCAATAAATTTGAGCTTGACTTGGGCGGCACCTGTGTGCTTGGTCCTGCGAGTAGTGATATGCTTGTCTCAAAGATAGGCAACATTCGAAAACGAATGCGACGAGCACGCGCCGGGCGGCCCGAGGGGGCCGAGCGCAGCTGTCGCAGCTGTCTGGTTGGTCCTGCCAGTAGTGATATGCTTGTCTCAAAGATAAACCATGCCATTGCAATTACGAGTACTCGTAAAGCGGAACTGCAAATGGCTCATTAAATCAGCCTTGGTTTATTAAGTCTCGTAAGCGAAGTGGATAACTGTGGTAAATCTAGAGCTAATACATGCATTGAGTTGGAGTTTGAATGGGGTGGTACATCTGTCAAGGAGTAACGAAGGTGTCCTAAGGTGACCTCAACAAGGATGGTATCCTTGAAAGACGGGCGAGGTATCCTTGAAAGTCTCGTAAGCGAAGTGGATAACTGTGGTAAATCTAGAGCTAACACATGCATTAAATTGGAGTTTGAACGGGGCGGTACATCTGTCAAGGTGTAACGAAGGTGTCCTAAGGTGACCTCAACAAGGATGGTATCCTTGAAAGTACTATGTGCTTGGTCTATGTGTACCTATGTGCTTGGACCTGCGAGTAGTGATATGCTTGTCTCAAAGATAAAGCCATGTAATTGCAAGTACGAGTACTCGTAAAGCGAAACTGCAAATGGCTCATTAAATCAGCCTTGGTTTATTAAGTCTCGTAAGCGAAGTTGGTAACTGTGGTAAATCTAAAGCTAATACATGCATTGAGTTGGAGTTTGACTGGGGCGGTACATCTGTCAAGGTGTAGTAACGAAGGTGTCCTAAGGTGACCTCAACAAGGATGGTATCCTTGAAAGACGGGCGAGAGACTTCCGCGTCCGCGTCGCGACAGAAGCGGCGCCTCGCTGTCGAGAGCGGCAGAGCCAAAAAAATGTTTAAGTACAAAGGCGATGCTAATGAGCGAGCCGTTGTCTCGATTAATATGTAGGAGGCGCTTGATCGAGCGTCTGGCTTATGCACTTTTGGTGCTAGCAGAACGGTCGCATTGTTATGAATACATGCAATAAGTTTGAGTTTGACTGGGGCGGTAAGTTGTCAAAGGGTAACGCAAGTATCCTAAGGTGAGCTCATAGAGGATGGAAACCTCGGGTAAAGCAAAGGGGCGCTCCAGGCTGCCTGAGGGTGGCCGAGCGCAGCTGTCGCAGCTATCTGGTTAATCCTGCCAGTAGTGATATGCTTGTCTCAAAGATAAAGCCATGTAATTGCAAGTACGAGTACTCGTAAAGCGAAACTGCAAATGGCTCATCAAATCAGCCTTGGTTTATTAAGTCTCGTAAGCGAAGTGGATAACTGTGGTAAATCAAGAGCTAATACATGCATTGAGTTGGAGTTTGACTGGGGCGGTACATCTGTCAAGGTGTAAAGAAGGTGTCCTAAGGTGACCTCAACAAGGATGGTATCCTTGAAAGACGGGCGAGAGAGTGCCGCGTCGCGACCGAAGCGGAGCCTCGCTGTCGAGAGCGGCAGAGCCAAAAAAATGTTAAAGTACAAAGACGATGCTAATGAGCGAGAAGTTGTCTCGACTAATTTGTAGGAAGCGCTCAATCGAGCGTTTGGCTTGAGCACATTTGGGGCTAGCAGAACGGTCGCATTGTTATGTATACATGCAATAAATTTGAGCTTGACTGGGGCGGCACCTATGTGCTTGGTCCTGCCAGTAGTGATATGCTTGTCTCAAAGATAAACCATGCCATTGCAATTACGAGTACTCGTAAAGCGGAACTGCAAATGGCTCGTTAAATCAGCCTTGGTTTATTAAGTCTCGTAAGCGAAGTGGATAACTGTGGTAAATCTAGAGCTAATACATGCATTAAGTTTGAGTTTGACTGGGGCGGTACACCTGTCAAGGTGTAACGAAGGTGTCCTAAGGTGACCTCAACAAGGATGGTATCCTTGAAAGGCCGTCGAGTTATCCTTGAAAGTCTCGTAAGCGAAGTGGATAACTGTGGTAAATCTAGAGCTAATACATGCATTGAGTTGGAGTTTGACTGGAGCGGTACATCTGTCAAGGTGTAACGAAGGTGTCTTAAGGTGACCTCAACAAGGATGGTATTCTTGAAAGACGGGCGAGAGAGTGCCGCGTCGCGACAGAAGCGGAGCCTCGCTGTCGAGAGCGGCAGAGCCAAAAAAATGTTAAAGTACAAAGGCGATGCTAATGAGCGAGAAGTTGCCTCGACTAATATATAGGAAGCGCTCAATCGAGCGTTTGGCTTGAGCAGGGGCTAGCAGAACGGTCGCATTGTTATGTATACATGCAATAAATTTGAGCTTGACTGGGGCGGCACCTATGTGCTTGGTCCTGCGAGTAGTGATATGCTTGTCTCAAAGATAAGCAACATTCGAAAACGAATGCGACGAGCACGCGCCGGGCGGCCCGAGGGGGCCGAGCGCAGCTGTCGCAGCTGTCTGGTTGATCCTGCCAGTAGTGATATGCTTGTCTCAAAGATAAAGCCATGCCATTGCAATTACGAGTACTCGTAAAGCGGAACTGCAAATGGCTCATTAAATCAGCCTTGGTTTATTAAGTCTCGTGGGCGAAGTTGGTAACTGTGGTAAATCTAGAGCTAATACATGCATTGAGTTGGAGTTTGACTGGGGCGGTACATCTGTCAAGGTGTAACGAAGGTGTCCTAAGGTGACCTCAACAAGGATGGTATTCTTGAAAGGCCGTTGAGTTATCCTTGAAAGTCTCGTAAGCGATGTGGATAACTGTGGTAAATCTAGAGCTAATACATGCATTGAGTTGGGGTTTGACTGGAGCGGTACATCTGTCAAGGTGTAACGAAGGTGTCTTAAGGTGACCTCAACAAGGATGGTATCCTTGAAAGACGGTCGAGAGAGTGCCGCGTCGCGACAGAAGCGGAGCCACGCTGTCGAGAGCGGCAGAGCCAAAAAAATGTTAAAGTACAAAGACGATGCTAATGAGCGAGAAGTTGTCTCGACTAATTTGTAGGAAGCGCTCAATCGAGCGTTTGGCTTGAGCACATTTGGGGCTAGCAGAACGGTCGCATTGTTATGTATACATGCAATAAATTTGAGCTTGACTAGGGCGGCACCTATGTGCTTGGTCCTGCGAGTAGTGATATGCTTGTCTCAAAGATAAGCAACATTCGAAAACGAATGCGACGAGCACGCGCCGGGCGGCCCGAGGGGGCCGAGCGCAGCTGTCGCAGCTGTCTGGTTGGTCCTGCCAGTAGTGATATGCTTGTCTCGAAGATAAAGCCATGGCATTGCAATTACGAGTACTCGTAAAGCGAAACTGCAAATGGCTCATTATATCAGCCTTGGTTTATTAAGTCTCGTAAGCGAAATGGATAACTGTGGTAAATCTAGAGCTAATGCATGCATTAAGTTTGAGTTTGACTGGGGCGGTACACCTGTCAAGGTGTAACGCAGGTGTCCTAAGGTGAACCTAGCGAGGATGGTATCCTTGAACGACTTGTGCCTAAGTCAAGGCGGCAAAGCTGCGCTAATGCGAGATGCTAAATCATTTGCAGGCAACTTAGTGGAAGATTAGGGTGTCCTACCCACTAGAGCAGTTTCTCACTGCGAAGTGTTGAGAGCCACCCTCAAGATCTTCGATTTTTCCTTTTGGGACTTTTTTTTTTTCACTTCACTCGCCTGGCCATCGTGTTGTTGGACTTGTCTTTTTTTTTCGCCGCGCCGTCCGGCGCACGGTGATCGGCATTCTACATCGGCGGGCGAGAGAGCGCTGCGTCGCGACAGAAGCGGCGCCTCGCTGTCGATAGCGGCAGACACAAAAAAAATGTTAAAGTACAAAGGCGATGCTAATGAGCGAGCCGTTGTCTCGATTAATATGTAGGAGGCGCTCGATCGAGCGTCTGGCTTAAGCACTTTTGGTGCTAGCAGAACGGTCGCATTGTTATGAATACATGCAATAAGTTTGAGTTTGACTGGGGCGGTAAGTTGTCAAAGGGTAACGCAAGTATCCTAAGGTGAGCTCAGAGAGGATAGAAACCTCGGGTAAAGCAAAGGGGCGCTCCAGGCTGCCTGAGGGTGGCCGAGCGCAGCTGTCGCAGCTGTCTGGTTGGTCCTGCCAGTAGTGATATGCTTGTCTCAAAGATAAACCATGCCATTGCAATTACGAGTACTCGTAAAGCGGAACTGCAAATGGCTCATTAAATCAGCCTTGGTTTATTAAGTCTCGTAAGCGAAGTGGATAACTGTGGTAAATCTAGAGCTAATACATGCATTGAGTTGGAGTTTGAATGGGGTGGTACATCTGTCAAGGAGTAACGAAGGTGTCCTAAGGTGACCTCAACAAGGATGGTATCCTTGAAAGACGGGCGAGGTATCCTTGAAAGTCTCGTAAGCGAAGTGGATAACTGTGGTAAATCTAGAGCTAACACATGCATTAAGTTGGAGTTTGAACGGGGCGGTACATCTGTCAAGGTGTAACGAAGGTGTCCTAAGGTGACCTCAACAAGGATGGTATCCTTGAAAGTACTATGTGCTTGGTCTATGTGTACCTATGTGCTTGGACCTGCGAGTAGTGATATGCTTGTCTCAAAGATAAAGCCATGTAATTGCAAGTACGAGTACTCGTAAAGCGAAACTGCAAATGGCTCATTAAATCAGCCTTGGTTTATTAAGTCTCGTAAGCGAAGTTGGTAACTGTGGTAAATCTAAAGCTAATACATGCATTGAGTTGGAGTTTGACTGGGGCGGTACATCTGTCAAGGTGTAGTAACGAAGGTGTCCTAAGGTGACCTCAACAAGGATGGTATCCTTGAAAGACGGGCGAGAGACTTCCGCGTCCGCGTCGCGACAGAAGCGGCGCCTCGCTGTCGAGAGCGGCAGAGCCAAAAAAATGTTTAAGTACAAAGGCGATGCTAATGAGCGAGCCGTTGTCTCGATTAATATGTAGGAGGCGCTTGATCGAGCGTCTGGCTTATGCACTTTTGGTGCTAGCAGAACGGTCGCATTGTTATGAATACATGCAATAAGTTTGAGTTTGACTGGGGCGGTAAGTTGTCAAAGGGTAACGCAAGTATCCTAAGGTGAGCTCATAGAGGATGGAAACCTCGGGTAAAGCAAAGGGGCGCTCCAGGCTGCCTGAGGGTGGCCGAGCGCAGCTGTCGCAGCTATCTGGTTAATCCTGCCAGTAGTGATATGCTTGTCTCAAAGATAAAGCCATGTAATTGCAAGTACGAGTACTCGTAAAGCGAAACTGCAAATGGCTCATCAAATCAGCCTTGGTTTATTAAGTCTCGTAAGCGAAGTGGATAACTGTGGTAAATCAAGAGCTAATACATGCATTGAGTTGGAGTTTGACTGGGGCGGTACATCTGTCAAGGTGTAAAGAAGGTGTCCTAAGGTGACCTCAACAAGGATGGTATCCTTGAAAGACGGGCGAGAGAGTGCCGCGTCGCGACCGAAGCGGAGCCTCGCTGTCGAGAGCGGCAGAGCCAAAAAAATGTTAAAGTACAAAGACGATGCTAATGAGCGAGAAGTTGTCTCGACTAATTTGTAGGAAGCGCTCAATCGAGCGTTTGGCTTGAGCACATTTGGGGCTAGCAGAACGGTCGCATTGTTATGTATACATGCAATAAATTTGAGCTTGACTGGGGCGGCACCTATGTGCTTGGTCCTGCCAGTAGTGATATGCTTGTCTCAAAGATAAACCATGCCATTGCAATTACGAGTACTCGTAAAGCGGAACTGCAAATGGCTCGTTAAATCAGCCTTGGTTTATTAAGTCTCGTAAGCGAAGTGGATAACTGTGGTAAATCTAGAGCTAATACATGCATTAAGTTTGAGTTTGACTGGGGCGGTACACCTGTCAAGGTGTAACGAAGGTGTCCTAAGGTGACCTCAACAAGGATGGTATCCTTGAAAGGCCGTCGAGTTATCCTTGAAAGTCTCGTAAGCGAAGTGGATAACTGTGGTAAATCTAGAGCTAATACATGCATTGAGTTGGAGTTTGACTGGAGCGGTACATCTGTCAAGGTGTAACGAAGGTGTCTTAAGGTGACCTCAACAAGGATGGTATTCTTGAAAGACGGGCGAGAGAGTGCCGCGTCGCGACAGAAGCGGAGCCTCGCTGTCGAGAGCGGCAGAGCCAAAAAAATGTTAAAGTACAAAGGCGATGCTAATGAGCGAGAAGTTGCCTCGACTAATATATAGGAAGCGCTCAATCGAGCGTTTGGCTTGAGCAGGGGCTAGCAGAACGGTCGCATTGTTATGTATACATGCAATAAATTTGAGCTTGACTGGGGCGGCACCTATGTGCTTGGTCCTGCGAGTAGTGATATGCTTGTCTCAAAGATAAGCAACATTCGAAAACGAATGCGACGAGCACGCGCCGGGCGGCCCGAGGGGGCCGAGCGCAGCTGTCGCAGCTGTCTGGTTGATCCTGCCAGTAGTGATATGCTTGTCTCAAAGATAAAGCCATGCCATTGCAATTACGAGTACTCGTAAAGCGGAACTGCAAATGGCTCATTAAATCAGCCTTGGTTTATTAAGTCTCGTGGGCGAAGTTGGTAACTGTGGTAAATCTAGAGCTAATACATGCATTGAGTTGGAGTTTGACTGGGGCGGTACATCTGTCAAGGTGTAACGAAGGTGTCCTAAGGTGACCTCAACAAGGATGGTATTCTTGAAAGGCCGTTGAGTTATCCTTGAAAGTCTCGTAAGCGATGTGGATAACTGTGGTAAATCTAGAGCTAATACATGCATTGAGTTGGGGTTTGACTGGAGCGGTACATCTGTCAAGGTGTAACGAAGGTGTCTTAAGGTGACCTCAACAAGGATGGTATCCTTGAAAGACGGTCGAGAGAGTGCCGCGTCGCGACAGAAGCGGAGCCTCGCCGTCGAGAGCGGCAGAGCCAAAAAAATGTTAAAGTACAAAGACGATGCTAATGAGCGAGAAGTTGTCTCGACTAATTTGTAGGAAGCGCTCAATCGAGCGTTTGGCTTGAGCACATTTGGGGCTAGCAGAACGGTCGCATTGTTATGTATACATGCAATAAATTTGAGCTTGACTAGGGCGGCACCTATGTGCTTGGTCCTGCGAGTAGTGATATGCTTGTCTCAAAGATAAGCAACATTCGAAAACGAATGCGACGAGCACGCGCCGGGCGGCCCGAGGGGGCCGAGCGCAGCTGTCGCAGCTGTCTGGTTGGTCCTGCCAGTAGTGATATGCTTGTCTCGAAGATAAAGCCATGGCAATGCAATTACGAGTACTCGTAAAGCGAAACTGCAAATGGCTCATTATATCAGCCTTGGTTTATTAAGTCTCGTAAGCGAAATGGATAACTGTGGTAAATCTAGAGCTAATGCATGCATTAAGTTTGAGTTTGACTGGGGCGGTACACCTGTCAAGGTGTAACGCAGGTGTCCTAAGGTGAACCTAGCGAGGATGGTATCCTTGAACGACTTGTGCCTAAGTCAAGGCGGCAAAGCTGCGCTAATGCGAGATGCTAAATCATTTGCAGGCAACTTAGTGGAAGATTAGGGTGTCCTACCCACTAGAGCAGTTTCTCACTGCGAAGTGTTGAGAGCCACCCTCAAGATCTTCGATTTTTCCTTTTGGAACTTTTTTTTTTTCACTTCACTCGCCTGGCCATCGTGTTGTTGGACTTGTCTTTTTTTTTCGCCGCGCCGTCCGGCGCACGGTGATCGGCATTCTACATCGGCGGGCGAGAGAGCGCTGCGTCGCGACAGAAGCGGCGCCTCGCTGTCGATAGCGGCAGACACAAAAAAAATGTTAAAGTACAAAGGCGATGCTAATGAGCGAGCCGTTGTCTCGATTAATATGTAGGAGGCGCTCGATCGAGCGTCTGGCTTAAGCACTTTTGGTGCTAGCAGAACGGTCGCATTGTTATGAATACATGCAATAAGTTTGAGTTTGACTGGGGCGGTAAGTTGTCAAAGGGTAACGCAAGTATCCTAAGGTGAGCTCAGAGAGGATAGAAACCTCGGGTAAAGCAAAGGGGCGCTCCAGGCTGCCTGAGGGTGGCCGAGCGCAGCTGTCGCAGCTATCTGGTTAATCCTGCCAGTAGTGATATGCTTGTCTCAAAGATAAAGCCATTTTATTGCAAGTACGAGTACTCGTAAAGCGAAACTGCAAATGGCTCATTAAATCAGCCTTGGTTTATTAAGTCTCGTAAGCGAAGTTGATAACTGTGGTAAATCAAGAGCTAATACATGCATTGAGTTGGAGTTTGACTGGGGCGGTACATCGGTCAAGGTGTAAAGAAGGTGTCCTAAGGTGACCTCAATAAGGATGGTTTCCTTGAAAGACGGGCGAGAGAGTGCAGCGTCGCGACCGAAGCGGAGCCTCGCTGTCGAGAGCGGCAGAGCCAAAGAAATGTTAAAGTACAAAGGCGATGCTAATGAGCGAGAAGTTGTCTCGACTAATATGTAGGAAGCGCTCAATCGAGCGTTTGGCTTGAGCACATTTGGGGCTAGCAGAACGGTCGCATTGTTATGTATACATGCAATAAATTTGAGCTTGACTGGGGCGGCACCTATGTGCTTGGTCCTGCGAGTAGTGATATGCTTGTCTCAAAGATAAGCAACATTCGAAAACGAATGCGACGAGCACGCGCCGGGCGGCCCGAGGGGGCCGAGCGCAGCTGTCGCAGCTGTCTGGTTGGTCCTGCCAGTAGTGATATGCTTGTCTCAAAGATAAAGCCGCGTAAAGCGAAACTGCAAATGGCTCATTATATCAGCCTTGGGTCATTAAGTCTCGTAAGCGAAATGGATAACTGTGGTAAATCAAGAGCTAATGCATGCATTAAGTATGAGTTTGACTGGGGCCGTAAGTTGTCAAAGGGTAACGCAAGTATCCTAAGGTGAGCTCAGAGAGGATGGAAACCTCGGGTAAAGCAAAGGGGCGCTCCAGGCTGCCTGAGGGTGGCCGAGCGCAGCTGTCGCAGATATCTGGTTAATCCTGCCAGTAGTGATATGCTTGTCTCAAAGATAAAGCCATGTAATTGCAAGTACGAGTACTCGTAAAGCGAAACTGCAAATGGCTCATTAAATCAGCCTTGGTTTATTAAGTCTCGTAAGCAAAGTGGATAACTGTGGTAAATCAAGAGCCAATACATGCATTGAGTTGGAGTTTGACTGAGGCGGTACATCTGTCAAGGTGTAACGAAGGTGTCTTAAGGTGACCTCAACAAGGATGGTATCCTTGAAAGGCCGTCGAGTTATCCTTGAAAGTCTTGTAAGCGAAGTGGATAACTGTGGTAAATCTAGAGCTAATACATGCATTAAGTTTGATTTTGACTGGGGCGGTACACCTGTCAAGGTGTAACGCAGGTGTCCTAAGTAGAGCAAAGGGGCGCGCCAGGCTGCCTGAGGGTGGCCGAGCGCAGCTGTCGCAGCTATCTGGTTGGTCCTGCCAATAGTAATATGCTTGTCTCAAAAATAAAGCCATGTAATTGCAAGTACGAGTACTCGTAAAGCAAAACTGCAAATGGCTCATTAAATCAGACTTGATTTATTAAGTCTCGTAAGCGAAGTGGATAACTGTGGTAAATCTAGAGCTAATACATGCATTAAGTTTGAGTTTGACTGGGGCGGTACACCTGTCAAGGTGTAACGAAGGTGTCCTAAGGTGACCTCAACAAGGATGGTATCCTTGAAAGGCCGTCGAGTTATCCTTGAAAGTCTCGTGAGCGAAGTGGATAACTGTGGTAAATCTAGAGCTAATACATGCATTGAGTTGGAGTTTGACTGGAGCGGTACATCTGTCAAGGTGTAACGAAGGTGTCTTAAGGTGACCTCAACAAGGATGGTATCCTTGAAAAACGGGCGAGAGAGTGCCGCGTCGCGACAGAAGCGGAGCCTCGCTGTCGAGAGCGGCAGAGCCAAAAAAATGTTAAAGTACAAAGGCGATGCTAATGAGCGAGAAGTTGTCTCGACTAATATGTAGGAAGCGCTCAATCGAGTGTTTGGTTTGAGCACATTTGGGGCTAGCAGAACGGTCGCATTGTTATGTATACATGCAATAAATTTGAGCTTGACTGGGGCGGCACCTATGTGCTTGGTCCTGCGAGTAGTGATATGCTTGTCTCAAAGATAAGCAACATTCGAAAACGAATGCGACGAGCACGCGCCGGGCGGCCCGAGGGGCCGAGCGCAGCTGTCGCAGCTGTCTGGTTGGTCCTGCCAGTAGTGATATGCTTGTCTCAAAGATAAAGCCATGCCATTGCAATTACGAGTACTCGTAAAGCGAAACTGCAAATGGCTCATTAAATCAGCCTTGGTTTATTAAGTCTCGTAAGCGAAATGGATAACTGTGGTAAATCTAGAGCTAATGCAGGCGTTAAGTTTGAGTTTGACTGGGGCGGTACATCTGTCAAGGTGTAACGCAGGTGTCCTAAGGTGAACCTAGCGAGGATGGTATCCTTTAACGACTTGTGCCTAAGTCAAGGCGGCAAAGCTGCGCTAATGCGAGATGCTAAATCATTTGCAGGCAACTTAGTTGAAGATTAGGGTGTCCTACCCACTAGAGCAGTTTCTCACTGCGAAGTGTTGAGAGTCACCCTCAAGATCTTCGATTTGTCCTTTTGAGACTTTTTTTTTTCACTTCACTCGCCTGGCCATCGTGTTGTTGGACTTGTCTTTTTTTTTCGCCGCGCCGTCCGGCGCACGGTGATCGGCATTCTACATCGGCGGGCGAGAGAGCGCTGCTTCGCGACAGAAGCGGCGCCTCGCTGTCGATAGCGGCAGACACAAAAAAATGTTAAAGTACAAAGGCGATGCTAATGAGCGAGCCGTTGTCTCGACTAATATGTAGGAGGCGCTCGATCGAGCGTCTGGCTTAAGCACTTTTGGTGCTAGCAGAACGGTCGCATTGTTATGAATACATGCAATAAGTTTGAGTTTGACTGGGGCGGTAAGTTGTCAAAGGGTAACGCAAGTATCCTAAGGTGAGCTCAGCGAGGATGGAAACCTCAGGTAAAGCAAAGGGGCGCTCCAGGCTGCCTGAGGGTGGCCGAGCGCAGCTGTCGCAGCTATCTGGTTAGTCCTGCCAGTGGTGATATGCTTGTCTCAAAGATAAAGCCATGTAATTGCAAGTACGAGTACTCGTAAAGCAAAACTGCAAATGGCTCATTAAATCAGCCTTGGTTTATTAAGTCTCGTAAGCGAAGTGGATAACTGTGGTAAATCAAGAGCTAATACATGCATTGAGTTGGAGTTTGACTGGGGCGGTACATCTGTCAAGGTGTAACGAAGGTGTCCTAAGGTGACCTCAACAAGGATGGTATCCTTGAAAGACGGGCGAGAGAGTGCCGCGTCGCGACAGAAGCGGAGCCTCGCTGTCGAGAGCGGCAGAGCCAAAAAAATGTTAAAGTACAAAGGCGATGCTAATGAGCGAGAAGTTTTCTCGACTAATATGTAGGAAGCGCTCAATCGAGCGTTTGGCTTGAGCACATTTGGGGCTAGCAGAACGGTCGCATTGTTATGTATACATCCAATAAATTTGAGCTTGACTTGGGCGGTACCTATGTGCTTGGTCCTGCGAGTAGTGATATGCTTGTCTCAAAGATAAGCAACATTCGAAAACGAATGCGACGAGCACGCGCCGGGCGGCCCGAGGGGGCCGAGCGCAGCTGTCGCAGCAGTCTGGTTGGTCCTGCCAGTAGTGATATGCTTGTCTCAAAGATAAACCATGCCATTGCAATTACGAGTAGTCGTAAAGCGGAACTGCAAATGGCTCATTAAATCAGCCTTGGTTTATTAAGTCTCGTGAGCGAAGTGGATAACTGTGGTAAATCGAGAGCTAATATATGCATTGTGTTGGAGTTTCACTGGGGCGGTACATCTGTCAAGGTGTCCTAAGGTGACCTCAACAAGGATGGTATCCTTGAAAGGCCGTCGAGTTATCCTTGAAAGTCTCGTAAGCGAAGTGGATAAATGGCTCATTAAATTAGTCTTGATTTATCAAGTCTCGTAAGCGAAGTGGATAACTGTGGTAAATCTAGAGCTAATACATGCATTGAGTTGGAGTTTGACTGGGGCGGTACATCTGTCAAGATGTAACGAAGGTGTCCTAAGGTGACCTCAACAAGGATTGTGTCCTTGAAAGACGGGCGAGAGAATGCCGCGTCGCGACAGAAGCGGAGCCTCGTTGTCGAGAGCGGCAGAGCCAAAAAAATGTTAAAGTACAAAGGCGATGCTAATGAGCGAGAAGTTGTCTCGACTAATATGTAGGAAGCGCTCGATCGAGCGTTTGGCTTGAGCACATTTGGGGCTAGCAGAACGGTCGCATTGTTATGTATACATGCAATAAATTTGAGTTTGACTGGGGCGGCACCTATGTGCTTGGTCCTGCGAGTAGTGATATGCTTGTCTCAAAGATAAGCAACATTCGAAAACGAATGCGACGAGCACGCGTTGCGCGGCCCGAGGGGGCCGAGCGCAGCTGTCGCAGCTGTCTGGTTGGTCCTGCCAGTAGTTATATGCTTGTCTCAAAGATAAAGCCATGCCATTGCAATTACGAGTACTCGTAAAACGGAACTGCAAATGGCTCATTAAATCAGCCTTGGTTTATTAAGTCTCGTAAGCGAAATGGATAACTTTGGTAAATCTAGAGCTAATGCATGCATTAAGTTTGAGTTTGACTGGGGCGGTACACCTGTCAGGGTGTAACGCAGGTGTCCTAAGGTGAGCTCAGCGTCGATAGAAGCCTCGGGTAGAGCAAAGGGGCGCGCCAGGCTGCCCGAGGGTGGCCGAGCGCAGCTGTCGCAGCTATCTGGTTGGTCCTGCCAATAGTAATATGCTTGTCTCAAAGATAAAGCCATGCAATTGCAAGTACGAGTACTCGTAAAGCGACACTGCAAATGGCTCATTAAATCAGACTTGATTTATCAAGTCTCGTAAGCGAAGTGGATAACTGTGGTAAATCTAGAGCTAATACATGCATTGAGTTTGAGTTTGACTGGGGCGGTACATCTGTCAAGGTGTAACGCAGGTGTCCTAAGGTGACCCTAGCGAGGATGGTATCCTTGAACGACTTGCGCCTAAGTCAAGGCGGCCAAGCTGCGCTAATGCGAAATGCTAAATCATTTGCAGGCAACTCAGTTGAAGATTGGGGTGTCGTACCCACTAGAGCAGTTTCTCACTGCGAAGTGTTGAGAGTCATTCTCAAGATCTTCGATTTGTCATTTTGGGACTTTTTTTTTCACTTCACTCGCCGGGCCATCTTGTTGTTGGACGCGGGCGAGAGAGTGCCGCGTCGCGACAGAAGCGGCGCCTCGGTGTCGATAGCGGCAGACACAAAAAAATGTTAAAGTACAAAGGCGATGCTAATGAGCGAGCCCGTTGTCTCGACTAATATGTAGGAGGCGCTCGATCGAGCGTCTGGCTTGAGCACTTTTGGTGCTAGCAGAACGGTCGCATTGTTATGAATACATGCAATAAGTTGGAGTTTGACTGGGGCGGTAAGTTGTCAAAGGGTGACGCAAGTATCCTAAGGTAAGCTCAGCGAGGATGGAAACCTCGGGTAAAGCAAAGGGGCGCACCAGGCTGCCTGAGGGTGGCCGAGCGCAGCTGTCGCAGCTATCTGGTTGGTCCTGCCAGTAGTGATATGCTTGTTTCAAAGATTAAACCATGCTATTGCAAGTACGAGTACTATTAATAAATATTCAATATCAGCAATAAACATAATACTTCGTGCATTATTGTATCCGTATTAATAAATTCAGAAAAATATTATATCGAACTAAAATCAAAATGAACACCAGATGGAAAGAGTAATCCTGCGTAATGAAACACATGTAACATATTTACCGGTATTTCAGATTTGTCTCTGATTCCGTCTTTTTTCAATTTCTCCAGTGTCTTCAAAATTTTGTGCCTGTGAAGATGAGATAACATTAACAATATCTAAGCCTAATAAAATTGGTAAGATTATTTACATTCAATTTGTAGATTTTTCTTATATCAGTATTTTCCTATTTTCTTCATTCTTTCCTTGTATCAGTCTTTTCCTAATTTCCCCATTGCCTTCATAATTCTTTGCCTGAGAATCTAGAATACCATTAAAAATATATAAGCCTAATAAAAACCCTATTAATCCTAATGACGGGTATTTCTAACGGTGGGAATGGGTCTAAATGTATCTCTAACAAAGAAAATAATAAAAACAAAAAAGCCATGGCAAGCCCTGTTAATACTTTTCTTCTTTGGTCGATGTCACGAAATTCTTTTTCTTGTTGAAAATACCTCAAAAATAGAAGAGAAAATAATGATTAAGACAAATAAGGTAGGCAAATATAGATAGAGCATATTACTGAAAAAGCTTTTTCTATCAAATATTCAATATCAGCAATAAACATATAATACTTCGTGCATTAATGTATCATTATTAATATAATCAAAAAAGTATTATTTCAAACTAAAATCAAAATAAACACTAGATAGAAGGAGTAAGCCTGACTAATGAAACACTTGTAACATACTTACCGGAATTTCAGATTTGTCTCTGATTCAGTCTTTTTTCAATTTCTCCAATGCCTTTAAAATTCTATGCCTGAGAAGCTAAGATAATATTAACAATATTAATATGAATAATATTATTACATGTAATTTGTAGATTTTCCTTACATCAGTCTTTTCCTAATTTTCCCAGTCTCTTCATAGTTCTGTGCCTGAGAAGCTAGAATACTATTAAATATATCTAAGCCTAATAAAAACCCTATTATTCCTAATGGCGGGAATGGGTCTGAGTCTATCTATACCAAATAAAATATTAAAAACAAAAAAGCCATGGCAAGACTTGTTAATACTTTTCTTCTTTTTCGGTGTCACGATATCCTGGTTCCTGTTGAAAATATCTTAAAAATAGAAGAGAAATTATTGAATATGACAAACACAGATAGGAAAATATGGATACCGTATATTACTAAAAAAGCTTTATTAATTATTAATAAATATTCAATATCGGCAATAAACATAATACTACGTGCATTATTGTATCAGTATTAATAGAATCTGAAAAATATTATATCAAACTAAAATCAAAATGAACACCAGATGGAAAAAGTAATCCTGCTAATGAAACACATGTAACATATTTACCGGTATTTTAGATTTGTCTCTGGTTCCGTCTTTTTTAAATTTCTTCAGTGTCTTCAAAATTTTGTGCCTGTGAAACTAAGAATACATTAACAATATCTAAGCCTAATAAAATTTGTAAGAATACTTACATTCAATTTGTAGATTTTCTTTGTATCAGTATTTTCCTATTTTCATCATTGTTTCCTTGTGTCAGTCTTTTTCTAATTTTCCCATTGCCCTCATAATTCTTTGCCTGAAAATCTAGAATACCATTAAAAATATCTCTAAGCCTAATAAAAACCCTATTAATCCTAATGGCGGGTATTTCTAACGGTGGGAATGGGTCTACTTTTATCTCTAACAGAGAAAATATTAAAAACAAAAATGCCATGGCAAGCCCTGTCAATACTTTTCTTCTTTGGTCGGTGTCACGACATTCGGTTTCCTGTTGAAATTACCTCAAAAATAGAGGCGAAAATAATGATTAAGACAAATAAGATAGGCAAATATGGATAGAGCATATTACTAAAAAAGCTTTATTATTAAATATTCAATATCAGCAATGAACATAATACTTCGTACGTTACTATATCAGTATTATCATATTCAAAAAAATATTATATCAAACTAAAATCAAAATGAACACTAGATAGGAGTAAGCCTGAATAATGAAACACTTCTAACATACTTACCGGAATTTTAGATTTGTCTCTGATTCCGTCTTTTTTCAATTTCCCTAAGCCTATGACAAACACAGATAGAAAAATATGGATACAGCGTATTACTAAAAAAGCTTTGTTAACAAATATTCAATATCAGCAATAAACATAATACTTGCATTATCGTGCATTATTGTATCAGTATTAATATAATCAGAAAAATAGTATATCGAACTAAAATCAAAATGAACACCAGATGGAAAGAGTAATCCTACTTAATGAAACACATGTAACATATCTACCGGTATTTTAGATTTGTCTCTGGTTCCGTCTTTTTTAAATTTCCTCTTCTAAATTTCTTAAATTTCTTCTAATAAAAACCCTATTAATCATAATGGCGGGTATTTCTAACGGTGGGAATAGGTCTAAATCTATTCATAACAGAGAAAATAATGATTAAGACAAATTAGATAAGCAAATATGGTTAGAGCATATTACTAAAAAAGCTTTATCAATAAATATTCAATATCAGCAATGAACATAATACTTCGTGCATTACTGTATCAGTATTAATATAATCAAAAAAATATTATATCGAACTAAAATCAGAATGAATACTAGATAGGAGTAAGCCTGACTAATGAAACACTTGTAACATACTTACCGGAATTTCAGATTCGTCTCTGATTCCGTCTTTTTTCAATTTCTCCAGTGCCTTCAAAATTCTGTGCCTGAGAAGCCAAGATAATATTAACAATATCTAAGCCTAATAAAATTTGTAAAACATTTACATGTAATTTGTAGATTTTCCTTGCATCCGTCTTGTCCTAATTTTTCCAGTCTCTTCATAGTTCTGTGCCTGAGAAGCTAGAATAATATTAAACATATCTAAGCCTAATAAAAGCCATTTTATTCCTAATGGCGGGAATTGGTCTAAATCTAACTTTACCAAATAAAAAATTAAAAACAAAAAAGTCATGGCAAGACCTGTTAATACTTTTCTTCTTTTGTCGGTGTCACGATATCCTGGTTCCTGTTGAAAATATCTTAAAAATAGAAGAGAAAATAATGATTATGACAAACACAGTTAGGAAAATATGGATACAGCATATTACTAAAAGCTTTATAGGTTATTAATAAATATTCAATATCAGCAATAAACATAATACTTCATAAAATGAACACTATAGATGACAAGCCCTGTTAATACTTTTCTTCCTTTATCGTTGTCACGATATCTTGTTTTCCTGTTGAAAATATCTCCAAAAATACAATATAAAATAATGAATATGACAAATGAGATAGCTAAATATGGAAACAGCATATTACAAAAAAAGCTTATTAAAAAGTATACAATATCATTAATAAACGACAATATAATTAATAAATCAGTAATTTACAATAACAGTAATAAATATATAAGAATAACGTAAAACGAAAGAATTATTTTAAACTTATCATACCAGGACATCAAATACAGGATTGCATTGCAGGGTGTTAGAATACAAATAACAATTGTATTTAGTTTTCTGAGCTATGATTCAATTCATTAATAAATATACAAGCAAAAATCCTTTTGCATTTATTCAAATTACATAAATAGTCAGTTTCACACGGGTCGACCCATGTTTAACTTTCGCATATAATCCTTTTACAGTGTGTATGACATTTTGGTATAGTTTTAAACAACAGTCTTATTTGATATAAAAGACATGTGTATGTGCTGCCCAATGCATTTATTTGCGATCACGTATTAGTAATCAGTGCACATACATACGATCCTAAAGTACGTATGGCAATAAAATACAGTCTCAAACAACAGTCTATTTTTCTATATCGAAGTCTTGTGCGTGGACTCGATTCATTTGTTGGCTAGCACATCTCAGTTATCTTTAATGAAACTCTTCTTCATATTCAAATAATTGAGTTGTATTTTTTTTATTGAAAAACAGAAAGATTCGTCAAGTTCCATAATTGAAGAATCCTGTTAAAATATATATACATTTAGTTATTATGCATTTTTATAGTAGAGGAAGTAAATTTTGACCAACTTATTACGTATGATGAGGCTCTAAAAGACGCCTATAACGTGTTGGGCGGTGACGCTGCGCGACATCAGCTCCCTTAAGACTTATAACATGCCAGTTTTCTCGATATTAATTAACAACTCCACATCTTTGAATATGATTGAAGTCCATTACTGGTAATGAAATATCCAGTATACATGAACAAAGTACGAGAAACGAATAATATGTGATGAAAAACGTCAAATAGTGTGCTGATAAAAATGATTATTGTAGAGGTCGAAACGCATAATGTAGAAGCCAAAACTATTAACCCTACTTTTCACGTATGCCAATATATTGGGACATCTGTCATACTTGGTCATATTTGATTGGGTTGCTAAAGTTTACGACCAACCTAAGTATGTCGACAACATACTTAATTCAAAAAGATGCAAACAATAGCAACATTAATTTATGTAATATGAATAAACCCTATCATTTAACCAAAATATAAAACAAGCAAACAACTCGATTATTACAGCAGTTAAATTAACACTACTTGAACGACAAACTTCTAATGTGAATTAACTTTTAAATAGCCGACCTGTAATGATCCGAAATAACTATAAACAAACAGGAATATAAAGAGACAAGACCGATACAAGATTTGGTTGAAGTCAACACGCCTCTTTTTTCCCCACGAACAGAAGATAAATTGCCTTAAAGAGAAAAGTCTATGAGCGGTCATTCACCGAAAGTACAATGCCCGATAACTTTCGAAATAACCCCGGGTCAAATATATATACGGAAGAAAACAATTAAACTTTGTCTGTTGCTGAGGAAATAAATCTTGGTAGTAGTATGTGTAACATACTATTACATGCTTGGGATGGCTTAACAAAGATGGTATTTGATATCATACGAGTTTTTAAGGTTTGCAGTAATAGAATACATTGTTTTACCTCATATTATTTGATACAATAACGCATGACGTAGATATCTATTTTAAACATTACATTAACGTCCATTACATTATACTAGAGATTCCAACTGTACCGATACCTTTTGTCGCCGATACCAATCCGACAACAACGATAAAACGACGATATTAATATTTTAAAGCAGAAATTGCCGACATTTACATGCTATGTAATCATCATCTCAGGTGTTCAGTCCAAACAAGTTAAAGTAACAGTTTGCAAGCATTATTCATGCCACATAATTTTTCAGATTTGAAAAAGCCATATTTCAGAAAAAAAAAAACTAATGTTTTGGATCCTGATACGTTTTTTGATTTAAATACATTGTACACTGATGTTAATTATATCGGTGTTAGGTTAGAAAACTCATCGGGTTTGGCTACTGTAGGTGGTAAAATAAATAAATGTTCACTCAATCTATCCAACTGATAAATCGAGTTCTGCGCAGAATTTTATGCCATGCCAACGTCATATTTTGTATTTTGCACATCAAAAAATTCACATTCGATATATTTCTTCATAGTTTCCATGCAATGTTAAAAATGTCAATATAAAAAATAGGGTTGCAAAAATAGCCAAATTAGTTGAGATAGTTGGGCTGATAAATGGCTAAAATCAGTTCATAATCATATTCTCGTTTCTATTCGCGCGGTTGGGAAACATCATTGCTCCTACCTAACGAGGCTAATACCGCGAACACGATCACTCAGAGCAAAAAATAATTTTTATATCAGTATTTTAATCTACTTTTCAAAACATTCAGGAATAGATTAAAAGTTAATTATTTTGAAAATATCAGTCTACATTTAGCCGATATCGATACGAATACCGATACCAAAATATTGTCGATATTACCGATACCCGATACCTTTTACCGAAGGTCTTTTATATTTAAGAAGAAGGTAAAACACTCATTTCAAGCATTCCAAACCGAATGATAAAATAAAACTAGTAAATAATACACGATAGTAATATGAACATTTGTTAAAAAATCACTATTCAAGGCAGACAATATTATTGCAAAATGAACATATCATATTGGGTTAGTTTAGCTGTCCTCAGTTAAAATTTAGACGTGTAGTAGAAACAAGTAGAACAAATAGAAAATGCTTGTAAAAATTCACACTATAATATTATGTTCTTTTTTAAACCAAGGGCAAAAAACTGTAAAATCAAAAACTATCATAAAGTCTTGACAACAAAAAAAATGAAAAAGTATGAAACGCAAAGAACTACAAAAACAAATGTTCGTAGAAGTATGTAATGAACAGACATTTTTCTTCTTTACAGGTATCACATATTTTCCTCTTCATAATGTTAACGGCGTTCTATGTTTTGTACTAAACCCAAAGAGGGTTTATTTGATTTGGGAGATTTGTTTTCTTTAATATTTATAGTCACGTTAACATATTTTAGAATATGATTTTAAAACAATCGCACTACAAATAGGAGTTTTAGGATGTACCTACATGAAAGCCGGTAGAATCCGCATTTTTATATTTTTTAAAGCTCGAACTGATATGATTTTCTCACAATTACATCCAACAAGCGCCTTCAGTTAACAGTTGATTGGACGTGTTTTATCCTAAAATATTCTAACACTCTCCATCTTTTTAGCACATTAAGGGGAAAAACGAGTTTATAAATGTCCACTCAATAGCAGAGGATCAGCTAAAATAAAAGAACAAACGATTAAGCGAAGGCTTAAATAATATGACTCGGCATGTGTGCAATGTAAATTGGATATTTTCTGCCTTGTCAGCCTGTTTGGGACTGTTTTCTATGCGCTGGAAAATATGAATATCCAGTGTAAGCGTCAAATACACAACAGTGCAGCCTACAACAGGTTAGCAACCAATCACAAGAAATCTTTTTATTTTACTACATTGGATACCCGACAGCCAGACTGCACCTTCTAAAAAGAAGTCAGAACAACAACCGTTGGAATATCGAGCGCACAAACCAAGGATAAACAGATCGAGCAATAATCAAACACAGCAATTTGATAACAATCATAAACTATAGGAAATGTGTTGTACAGGGACAAAACAAAATGTGAAATAAATTTGAAATGTTAGGAACTCCGGAAAAACGGCCCACGAATGAAGCTGAACGACTTTCGCGATTATTGCTGCATTGTATTGTATTAGCACTTATTAGCAGAGGATCAGCTAAAAAAGAAAAACAGACGATTGAGCGCGGGATTAATAAATATGACCTGGCATGCGTGCAGTGTAACTAAAATTTTTCTAGCTTGTCAGCTTGCTTGAAACATTTTAAATTTTCGTTCAAAAATAAACCATTTCAACACACATATTAGAAACTATGAATATTTAGTGTCAGCGTCGGATAAATAACAATTCGGCTAGTAAAACAGAACTATTCTAAAGTATTCGCAATCCCTAATGAAGAACAAACTGATCAGTGTCGTTGCGACGAAATCAGAAAATTCTGAAAATTTAATAAAAAGTCCTCATGTAGCGTGCTTTCGAATCTACCAATTTATTACGCTTCATCGGATAATTAGAAGTGACCATTTCATTTCTTTCTTAAATTCGTGGAAACATCTAGCGCTTTTTTGTTAATACGTTTTTTTTTCATTTCTCCACTATTTAGCTTAACATTCTCACTTTGCATCTTTACTGTTTTACTCAAAGTAAAAAACAATTCACATCATTTAGCATTCACAAATGTATTTTTGTACGGCTAAGACATTCACGCGAGAATGACTTAGAAATAAATTATTATTTATCAGATTTTTTTGTATTTAAATAAAAATTTACCAAACACAAATCTGGGTTGGGCATTTAAATTAACGACAGATTTAAATTCAATTCAACAAAAGCATTTATTTCAAAAAACACCCCCGAATGCAGATTTCAATTTTTTAATTTCTCCTAACCCGAAACCTAACCCAAGCTGGACAACCACAATTTGTTATTTTAAAGCTTCAAGTTAAAGACGGATTTAAATTCAATTCAATGGAAGCATTAACTTCAAATCAAATCTCTAATTTTTCAAAGAAACATTCACAACTGTGATAATATACTTAGATAATTGGTATATTGCACTATAGTTTTTTTTTTAAATATTGAAATATTCCGAACTTTTCCGATCTAGCGGGGAAATATTTGAATATTCCATTTAATCGAGGACTAATATAAACAAGAGAGCTGTGCTCAAATATATGGACACGTAACATGGTGTCGCTATTTTTCATTCTGACACATAAAAAACGCGAATCTTCGAGGTCCACAGAAATTTTTGAAATAAGTAATAGTAATAGCCATTCTGACTAAAAAATCAATCTTTAAACACTGAAAATTTCAAAGCAATTGGTCCAGTATTTGAAAAGAAAAGCGGTTTCATCATGACGAAAGAGAAGAATACTAACAAGAACAACAACATAATATTGAAACGATCGTTATGTACACTGACGTGTCCAAAAACT
This sequence comes from Styela clava, assembly GCF_964204865.1. Classification (NCBI taxonomy): domain Eukaryota; kingdom Metazoa; phylum Chordata; class Ascidiacea; order Stolidobranchia; family Styelidae; genus Styela; species Styela clava. The sequence goes on along the minus strand of NC_135257.1, from coordinate 7,460,690 downwards.
TAATTCAACAAAAACTTGCGGTGGCACAATGTGGTATTCGAAGATTTTACTAAAATTGATTGATTTCAGAAAAATATTTAATTATTTCGATCTAATTTCGGCTTGGGGGTTAAAATTTGAATGTACCAATAATTTTTCGAACTATGAAATTATGTGAACTATATGAACTATGTCAAGTTTTGGGTTTATGAATGACCGAAAACGTAATTTGATAAATTATATATGAATTGGATATATATTTAAACAAATCTATTCGTACCTGTCTGTCTGCTCTAGCGATATGGCAACATCAAATGAAATAATACACCGTAGATTTTCCAAATTATAAACCCTAACGAGCCTGTGGAACCCCTGCGGTATTCTGAAAGCTCGCGCCAAACCCCATTGTACCAGATGGTTGAAATTAGGAGCCCAATTGAGACTTTATAAAGGGGAAGCATAATTTCGTGCAGGGGCATAGAAAATGAAAAGATTCAGGTTGAAAATCCGTGGTTTGCCATAGCAATCGAAGATGTTTCAAAGTCATAAGCAGAAAGAATCAAAGGCCACTATCATATAAGCACAAACACCAAAGCGCGCGACATTCGTGGAGATGACGGGTTCACTAAAACTTACAAACTTACAACTGCGCAACGCTATACAAACAGCAACGCTAATTTATAAGTTGCTGAACGTGTAAGTTTAAATATCTGAGATGAACTGTAGTTAAATTTGCATAATTAGTAGACGATGTGATAGAAATTCCCATAATAGAAAACTGTTTTAATTTAAAGTAACCTCGTCGAACCCCTGTTACCCCAACAAAAACAAAAAGTCGATTGAACCCTGGTTAAAAACTACTCTTCTAGACTATTGAAAAACTAACAAAACGCTATGGCAACGAAATAAACCCATAAAGTACGAATACATAAATACTATAAAATGAGGCCCGACCAATTGTATTAATGCAGCCGCAATTGCCCCATTACTAGTATTATAACCCCATTGCTGGCGGACTGCCGCATACTTCGATATTTGTCAAACGATGGGAGAACGCCCGAAAAGAAACATAACCCGCGTCTTTTCGGGAATTGTGCATACGAAATTAACAAAACAGAAACATTTATTGCATACCAGCTAAAAACTGCACACCTTCCGTGAACTAGCGGGTGGAAACCATTGCATTATATGAATTTACGAAATTATATAAATAAAATTGGGCGGAATATTATGGACATCTTGTGAGGATAATTCAAATATTTGCAGTTCTTCCTGACTAGCGGGATTTAACATGATATATCAGTTTATACGTGACAAAATATGAATTGAAAGATTTATAAAATTTCATACTTGCTCTTTACTCTTTACACTATATAGGCTTCCATCTCACTCCGTGAGACACCAGACTAATAACAATGTCCGTTTGATGCAATGATTCTTTCAAGCAGTGATTTAGAAAACTGAAAATAAATATATAGTTTCATTATCAAGTTTTGGATTTACTAATCACAAAAAATGCTTATTAGAGGTAAAGCAAAGGTAAGCTTATATTGAAAATACATAAACAATATTATTTTGACCACGTAGAAATGCCATTATTGCCGATTTATTCATGTGATTAGTATCAATAAAAAAGTGTTTTAACAAAGTTGAGTTACGTGAACATTCAACAGTAAGTATTGTAGTGATTACCAATTTGCGAAGTTCTTTAATTATTATTTAACACGAAAGTAACACCGACACGATCTAAAATTAAACGCATAGAAATGTCCAACTATCCGCTTCAAAAATATCGCACCCCGGGGTCAATAATGATGGTATTGTTCGCCTAAAATTGGGACCGTAATTTACAAATTGTGATAAAAATCCTACACAGAAGATAGAAATCATAATAAAATTAATTTGTGTTGTGAATGCACTTGTTGTCCCTCTCATGTCCGAAATATAAAAACTACGATATCCGCCGTGATGATTAATATTTACTAGTGAATAAAAAAGTGCTTTAATATAGTCTAACAACATTAATTGGAATGTCGGCCGCCAAAACGATCGCGGTGATAAATAATTCACGGAGGCCTTCGATTACGACAGAAATATGAAATAAAAAACGCCGCACTGTTCTAGTAAAATCCGAAAAAAAAAATATTGTCACGGCGGTGGTTTCGGCGGCCGACATCCCAATTGATGTCGTTCAAGATGACAATACTGATTATCCGGTGTCCGTTAAAAATATTCGATTAACTCGATTAAAAAATACGATTATGCCCGCCACTGATCACGGCGTAAGTAAATAATCATTGAATGGAAATAAAAGTTCAACTTCATAACAATAAATTCCAAGTAATAGTTTCAAATTTCATGCTTTTGATCGGCGCTACATGCGAGCGTATTTTTGTACATATAAACTATTATGACACTACTGACATCTGCGAGTTTTAGTTCTCTCTGAAATTAATTTTCCCGAAGTTTTGATGTTCTGTTTCTAAATGCGGGTACCCGCTGACTACGGATTAATAGTCGACGTTTGAAATACGACTTGTAAAATATTCACCAACACCATCAGGCAAAGAGAGACGGGCTGCAACGTAACTGTGGAATTTCGCTGTGAACGACCATACATTTTAGTTTATTAAACGCATTACGTCGTCGTGAATTGCACTTTTGGCGCACTCTTTTAATTTCATCGTAACCCGCATTGGAAAATCCTGGATGCGGCAATATTTAAAATGCGGTATTTATTGGCTTAATTGTGTTCAATGAAACCTGCAGTTGCGACGACTTACGTCTTACGACAATATAAAATCATTACAACTCAAAATTACCGCGTCAATCAGCGGACTTGTAATGAAGAACAATGAAACCAAGTGTAACAACACTGAATCCGCCCCGCCGCAGTCCTGTCACTCTGATTCTTTTTAAGGTTTCATCGTTTGAAATATTCCAAGATATGGACAAAATACGAACGATTGCAATTTAAATTATTGCAAAAAACATCGATCTAGATATCTTGCATTAATTATTTTATATATCGCCACATACCGAGAAAAAGTCGTATGCGGCTCCATAGGTAGTTGGTTTCAAAATAGTCAAAAGGTACATCGCGTACGCAATTTCCTGTGTTTCGATTTCAGTTACTATTATGGCATATATTTTAAAGAAATCCTAACATAAAACCAAATTTTGTGATTTACAATGTCTAAAAAGCGTTTTCAATCTGCTGCGAGACTGCTAAAACAAAACTTATGGTGATATCTTCCGTTTTATATTTTAATTTTAATATTTTATAATGCCGCAATCCAGGAATTGGGTTGCGGATTCACCTCTTTATCATTTATTTCTTCACCGATTTTTATAATATAGTATTCTAACTTGTTTGTGATGAATGTAAATTAGAAAGATTCAGAAGATTTTAATAACATACTTGCTCTTTAGACTCAATGCATCAACCTCTCTAAGTGATGCATAATCGGACAAATAACTCCGCATGTCTTTTGATGTATAATGATAAATTGTCTTTTCTGCTTTCAAGAACAGTTTCAGAAAGCTGAACTTTATGCGAGATAATGAACTGTAAATAAATTTTGTATAATATTGATTTGAATAAATATAGTTGTTCGAACTAAGTCATTATTGAGTTTTTGATTTATAAGTTACGGAAAATATAATTTGACAGGAGCACAGACAAGCTATGCTTATACTTTGGATACATAGAATAAAAATATTAATTTTCAGTTCATTGACAAATTATTCAGATTTCCCACTTATTTACTAACATTACTTTGGAATGAATGGTGTATAATATTGCAACACATATTTTATTTATATTCATTGAAAAGCACGTTGAAAATACAGCTATTATGAAATGTAAATATCAAAAATAAGGCGGAAAAGATAAAATTTAACAAATATTTCTGTTTCTAATTACCTTTACGCCCCTCAAAAAATTGTCCACGCTATTGTGATAAGCTATGCTTATTCTAAAGATACAAGGACGACAACTTGTACTGATATTCATTTACGTTCATTCTATATTATCTATATTATTTGCAGATTTTCACTATTATAAATATTACTTATTCGGAATGATCTGTCAGTGTGCTATGTTGTATCTCATTATCTAAATTTTAACTAGTGAATTATTTATTAGTGTGTTATATTTTACCTTCAAGTTCTCTATAGTCTTTCCTTCCCATCCCAGAGTCCTGAAAATATACATTTATAAATAACTTCAGCCATAGACATTTTAGACATTATATATATAAATATAAGAACATGACAGATCATAACTAGGAAATAAACGATAGAGAAATAAGGAATATATTCCCAGATTCAAACACTTATGGACATAAGGCTGACTATAGTAGATTTACAATTGGTGGGATCTCATGTATATATATATAGTAACCTTCGAAATTTTAGTTTGGGACACAAATCCCATTGTTAACCAATACTAAAAGGTGTACAATTCCCGGTTATATTGATGCATATTGATATACTTGATTCTACTCACTCATATAATAATATACTCGTTATTGGAAACTTAATGCGAGTTTAGTTCGAAACACATGTGAACACGAATGTCATGTTAACTAGTACCAAAGGGGGTAAGATACACGATTAATCAAGTCAAGTCAAGGCTGGCTATCGAGCAGCGACACCGAAGTTTCTAATATCTAATTTAAAAAATAATAATTCTAGAGTTTTGAAACAACTATATCTTATATTGACGGTGAGTGCCGTATATGACAGAGACCATTCAGTAGAAATTATATAGGAGAGTATACATTAATCAAGCTCTTCTTAATGCACATGATTAAGCATAACATGACGTGACCCGCACTAACAATAGGGAAAATATGACACATATTTCTATGTCTCTATTTTTAAATAGTTATGAATATGGATTGTATGATAACTTAGGACTTTTAGCAGGGGGATAAGAATCAAAAAGGAGTTTACACTTGGTTGAATATAATTCATACAGTATCGTCTTTGGAAATTTTAGTTGAAACACGAGATCTTTAAGGTGTAAGATTAACGGCTATCTAAATTCACATAGTATGACTCACTCTTATAATATCATTATTGGAAATTTGGGGCGATTCCAGTTTGAACTAGTTGGGATTTGGGAACATCATTGGCATGGATATCAACTGTGAACTACCAGAGCGTACAGGTCACAATGAGCTACAGTTACATTTAAAAAATTAGCCTGATTACTTTATATAGTATGGTAGTTGGTGTCAACTACCATTTGTGGCAAAAACGCTTATCAGATTAATGAAAAAGGCCAGGACTACGTTTCCAAACATGTCAGACATATTAGTATATATGAGCACCCTATGATAAACAACAAGTTAAACAATAAGTTTTAATATTCGCATGGTTTTTAAGTTGGGGTTGTGTTTTCACCGAATTACACTTAACGAGGCATAGTTCAAATTCTTCCAGTGTCTCTGCAGATATACACGTGCTGAACTAAAAGTATCACTATGAAAAAATTTCACTGTTTGTCGTAATCACAATGTGACACCCTGCGGTGAAACGCCTTTTATTCATGCTGGCCTAATAACCTTTAAATAGACTGACATTACAAGATAGTAATTGGCCTTTTGGTTTGGACGATTAAACGAAACGACACAGCAGATGGGACAACACAGCAGTCAGCCCCTGCGCTTTACTGACTATGCCATTATTCACCGGATATTGCTACAGTTTAATCGTAGGACAGAATATTTAATTCCGCGATTCTACGAAATGAGCATGGTTTGGTTTAACAGATTTTGCCATAAACAATTATGAGCGCGCATTAGTGCCCAAACTGACAAAAATAAGATCAATTTAATTCATTCTTGTACCTCGACTGTTGGGCGGGAACAAAAAAAGTTTAATTTTTATTTCTAATCAACAGCCAGAATAAAACGGTAGTTGTGCGAATCATGTTATGATGAAATTTTGAGGTTGAAATTTTTAGAAAATTTCATTTAACACACAAACCAAAACTGAGCTTATACTCAATATATTGAAAGTAATATTTGTATGTAGATTTCCCGAAAAAAATACAATACATCATTTATTTATACTATAGACATCTAAGTTGAAAAGATTTCAAATGATTTGGTTACATACTTGCTCTTCAGACTTGATAGGCCTCCATCTCACTCAGTGATGAAAAGCTGGCACTTGACGAATTTCTTTTGGTACAATGATAAATTGTTCTGTCAACTTTCGAGCAGTGTTTTAAAAAGCTGAAAATAAATATATATGTCATGATTTTGTGCAAGCCAATTCTAAATTTGAATTAAACTAAATTTCGTTGAGCCAACTATGTCATTAGGTAGTTAATTCAGACAAATGCTATTTGACAGGGACACTGCAAAGCAAAATATAGACGATAGTTTCAATAAAATACGTAACGGGTGAATTTCGACATTTGATTTCATAAAAGTCAAACTTTTCTCCGATTTTTTTTTAAATACACAAAACTAAGAAAATTTAGACGAATAAAATTTATTCAGCGATTGCCATTAAATTTCAAATATTATAGATTACCATAGAAATTGCTTTTCATCGACTCTACAATTACAGGTATATGTAATCATTCAATTTCATAAATTCAGCTCAATATTTTATAACATATCAGCTGTAGTTTTCAAACTGCACAAGTTGCAAATATTACAATAAAAGTAAAATACCCAATGAACTTTTATAACTGTTTCATGGAGTATATGACTAAAAACCTCTGAACAGTAACTTGTAGAATTATCACATTGTTCGCGGTGGCGATCGCAAACTGGAGATCGCTATCCAGCAGAGAAGCGAGCAACGAATTTTAGGGGGCGCAAAGAGTACACCAATTTGATACAAGGTACTATATTTATAGTACTATTTCGGACTTCTGCTTTAAAACACAATTATTAAACCTTGTACAGAATCTTAATCTTAAATTTCGATAGAATGCACAGGATCATTCCTGTGCATTAATTAATTAAAATTTGAATGTACCAATAATTTTTCGAACTATGACATTATGTGAACTATATGAACTATGTCAAGTTTGGGGATTATGAATGACCGAAAATGTAATTTGATAAATTAGATACGAATTGTATATAAATTTAAACAAATCTATTCGTACCTGTCTGTCTGCTCTAGCGATTTGGCAACATCAAATAAAATAATACACCGTAGATTTTCCAAATTCTAAACCTTAACGAGCCTGTCGAAACCCGGCGGTATTCTGAAAGCTCCCGCCAAACCCCATTGTACCAGATGGTTGAAATTAGGAGCCCAATTAAGACTTTGTATAGGGGAAACATAATTTCGTGCAAGATTATAGAAAATAAAAAGATTCAGGTTGAAAATCCGTGGTTTGCCATAGCAATCGAAGATGTTTCAAAGTCATAAGCAGAAAGAATCAAAGGCCACTATCATATAAGCACAAACACCAAAGCGTGCGACATTCGTGGAGATGACGGGTTCACTAAAACTTACAAACTTACAACTGCGCAACGCTATACAAGCAGCAACGCTAATTTATAAGTTGTTGAACGTGTAAGTTTAAATATCTGAGATGAACTGTAGTTAAATTTGCATAATTAGTAGATGATGTGATAGAAATTCCCATAATAGAAAACTGTTTTAATTTAAAGGAACCTCGTCGAACCCCTGTTACCCCAACAAAAACAAAAAAATCGATTGAACCTGATTAAAAAATACTCTTCTAGACTATTGAAAAACTACCAAAACGCCATGGCAACGAAATAAACCCATAAAGTACGAATACAATAAATACTATAAAATGAGGCCCGACCATATGTATTAATGCAGCCGCAATTGCCCCATTACTAGTATTATAACCCCATTGCTGGCGGACTGCCGCATACTTCGATATTTGTCAAACGATGGGAGAACGCCCGAAAAGAAACATAACCCGCGTCTTTTCGGGAATTGTGCATACGAAATTACCAAAGCAGAAACATTTATTGCATACCAGCTAAAAACTGCACACCTTCCGTGAACTAGCGGGTGGAAACCATTGCATTATATGACTTTATATAAAATATATAAATAAAATTGGGTGGGATATTATGGACATCTTGTGAGGATAATTCTAATATTTGCAGTTCTTCCTAACTAGCGGGATTTAACATGATATATCAGTTTATACGTGACAAAATATGAATTGAAAGATTTATAAGATTTCATACTTGCTCTTTACTCTTTACACTATATAGGCTTCCATCTCACTCCGTGAGGCACCAGACTAATAACAATGTCCGTTTGATGCAATGACTCTTTCAAGCAATGATTTAGAAAACTGAAAATAAATATATAGTTTCATTATCAAGTTTTGGAGTTACAAATCACAAAAAATGCTTATTAACAGAGGTAAAGCAAAGGTAAGCTTATATCAAAAATACATAAACAATATTATTTTGACCACGTAGAAATGCCATTATTGCCGATTTATTCGTGTGGTTAGTATCAATAAAAAAGGGTTTTAACAAAGTTGAGTTACGTGAACATTCAACAGTAAGTATTGTAGTGATTACCAATTTGCGAAGTTCTTTAATTATTATTTAACACGAAAGTAACACCAACACGATCTAAAATTAAACGCATAGAAATGTCCAACTATCCGCTTCAAAAATATCGCACCCCGGGGTCAATAATGATGGTATTGTTCGCCTAAAATTGGGACCGTAAATTACAAACTGTGATAGAAATCCTACACAGAAGATAGAAATCATAATAAAATTAATTTGTGTTGTGAATGCACTTGTTGTCCCTCTTTGCCGATGTGAACTCACAATCATGTCCGAAATACAAAAACTACGATATCCGTCATGATAATTAATATTTACTAGTGAATAAAAAAGTGCCTTAATAAAGTCTAACAACATTAATTGGAATGTCGGCCGCCAAAACGATCGCGATGACAAATATTTCACTGAGGCCTTCGATTACGACAGAATTATGAAATAAAAAACGCCGCACTGTTATAGTAAAATCCGAAAAAAAAATATTGTCACGGCGGTGGTTTCGGCGGCCGACATCCCAATTGATGTCGTTCAAAATGAAAATACTGATTATTCGGTGTCCGTTAAAAATATTCGATTAACTCGATTAAAAAATACGATTTTGCCCGCCACTGATCACGGCGTAAGTAAATAATCATTGAATGGAAATAAAAGTTCAACTTCATAACAATAAATTCCAAGTAATAGTTTCAAATTTCATGCTTTTGATCGGCGCTACATGCGAGCGTATTTTTGTACATATAAACCATCATGACACTACTGACATATGCGAGTTTTAGTTCTCTCTGAAAATGATTTTCCCGAAGTTTTGATGTTCTGTTTCTAAATGCGTGTACCCGCTGACTACGGATTAATAGTCGACGTTTGAAATACGACTTGTAAAATATTCACCAACACCATCAGGCAAAGAGAGACGGGCTGCAACGTAACTGTGGAATTTCGCTGTGAACGACCTTACATTTCAGTTTATAACGCATTACGTCGTCGCGAATTGCACTTTTGGCGCATTCTTTTAATTTCATCGTAACCCCCATTGGAAAATCCTGGCTGCGCCCCTGAATGCGGCAATATTTAAAATGCGGTATTTATTGGCTTAATTGTGTTCAATGAAATCTGCAGTTGCGACGACTTACGTCTTACGACAATATAAAATCATTACAACTCAAAATTACCGCGTCAATCAGCGGACTTGTAATGAAGAACAATGAAGCCAAGTGCAACAACACTGAATCCGCCCCGCCGCAGGCCTGTCATTCTGACTCTTTTTAAGGTTTCACCGTTTGAAATATCCCAAGATATGGACAAAATACGAACGATTGTAATTTAAAATATTGAAAAAAAAAATCGATCTATAGATATCTTGCATTAAATATTTTATATATCGCCACATACCGAGAAAAAGTCGTATGCGGCTCCATAGGTAGTTAGTTTCAAAATAGACAAAAGGTACATCGCGTGAACAATTTACTGTGTTTCGATTTCAGTTACTATTAAGGTATATATTTTACAGAAATCCTAACATAACACCAAATTTTGTGATTTGCAATGTCTAAAAAGCGTTTTCAATCTGCTGCGAGACTGCTAAAACAAAACTTATGGTGATATCTTCCGTTTTATATTTCAATTTTAATATTTTATAATGCCGCAATCAAGAAATTGGGTTGCGGATTCACCTCTTTATCATTTATTTCTTCACCGATGTTTATAATATAGTATTCTAACTTGTTTGTGATGAATGTAAATTAGAAAGATTTAGAAGATTTTAATAACATACTTGCTCTTTAGACTCAATGCATCCACCTCTCTCAGTGATGCATAATCGGACAAATAACTCCGCATGTCTTTTGATGTATAATTGTTAATTGTCTCTTCCGCTTTCAAGAAGAGTTTTAGAAAGCTGAACTTTATGCGAGATAATGAACTGTAAGTAAATTTTGTATAATATTGATTTGAATAAATATAGTTGTTTGAACTAAGTCATTATTAAGTTTTAGATTTATAAGTTACGGAAAATGTAATTTGACAGGAGCACAGAGAAGCTATGCTTATACTTTGGATACATAAAATAAAAATATTAATTTTCCGTTCATTGACAAATTATTCAGTTTTTCCCCTTATTTACTAACATTACTTTGGAATGAATGGTGTATAATATTGCAACACATCCTATAAATTTTATTTATATCCATTGAAAAGCACGTTGAAAATACAGCTATTAAGAAATGTAAATATCAAAAATAAGGCGGAAAAGATAAAATTCAACAAATATTTCTGTTTCTAATTACCTTTACGCCCCTCAAAAAATTGTCCACGCTATTGTGATAAGCTATGCTTATTCTAAAGATACAAGGACGACAACTTGTATTGATATTCATTTACGTTCATTCTATATTATTTGCAGATTTTCAATATTATAAATATTACTTATTCGGAATGATCTGTCAGTGTGCTATGTTGTATCTCATTATCTAAATTTTAACTAGTGAATTATTTATTAGGGTGTTATATTTTACCTTCAAGTTCTCTATAGTCTTTCCTTCCCATCCCAGAGACCTGAAAATATACATTTATAAACAACTTCAGCCAAAGACATTTTAGACATTATATATATAAATATAAAAACTTGACAGATCATAACTAGGGAATAAACGATAGAGAAATAAGGAATATATTCCCAGATTCAAACACTTATGAGCATAAGGCTACTAGCAATAGGGATATAGGCTGACTATAGTAGATTTACAATTGTTGGGATCTCATATATATATATAGTAACTTTCGAAATTTTAGTTTGGGACACAAATCCCATTGTTAACCAATATTAAAGGGTGTACGATTCCCGGTTATATTGATGCATATTGATGCCATTGATTCTACTCACTCATATAATAATATACTCGTTGAAACTCAATGCGAGTTTAGTTCGAAACACATGTGAACACGAAGGTCATGGTTAACTAGTATCAAAGGGGGTAAGATACACGATTAATCAAGTCAAGTCAAGGCTGGCTATCGAGCAGCGACACCCAAGTTCCTAATATCTAATTTAAAAAGTAAGAATTCTAGAGTTTTGAAACTACTATATCTTATATTGACGGTGAGTACCGTATATGAAAGAGACCCTTCAGTAGAAATTATATAGGAGAGTTTACATTAAATAAGCTCTTCCTAATGCACATGATTAAGCATAACATGACGTGACCCGCACTAACAATAGGGAAAATATGACACATATTTCTATGTCTCTATTTTTAAATAGTTATGAACATGGATGGTGTGATAACTTAGGACTTTCAGCAAGGGGATAGTAATCAAAAAGGAGTTTACACTTGGTTGAATATAATTCATACAGTATCGTTTTTGGAAATTTTAGTTGAAACACGAGTTCTTTAAGGTGTAAGATTAACGGCTATCTTAATTCACATAGTATGACTCACTCTTATAATTAAATTTGGGGCGATTCCAGTTTGAACTAGTTGGGAACATCATTGGCATGGATATCAACTGTGAACTACCAGAGCGTACAGGTCACAATGAGCTACAATTCCATTTAAAAAATTAGCCTGATTACTTTATATAGTATGGTAGTTAGTGTCAACTACCATTTGTGGCAAACGCGCTCATCAGATTAATGAAAAAGGCCAGGACTACGTTTCCAAACATGTCAGACATATTAGTATATATGAGCACCCTATGATAAACAACAGGTTAAACAATAAGTTTTAATATTCGCATGGTTTTTAAGTTGGGGTTGTGTTTTCACCGAATTACACTTAACGAGGCATAGTTTAAATTCTTCCAGTATCTCTGCAGATATACACGTGCTGAACTAAAAGTATCACTATGAAAAAATTTCACTGTTTGTCGTAATCACAACGTGACACCCTATTGCGGTGAAACGCGTTTTATTCATGCTGGCCCAATAACCTTTAAATAGACTGACATTGCAAGATAGTAATTGGCCTTTCGGTTTGGAGGATTAAACGAAACGACACAGCAGATGGGACAACACAGCAGTCAGCCCCTGCGCTGTACTGACTATGCCATTATTCACCGGATATTGCTACAGTTTAATCGTAGAACAGAATATTTAATTCCGCTATTCTACGAAATGAGCATGGTTTGGTTTAACAGATTTTGCCATAAACAATAATGAGCGCGCATTGGTGCCCAAACTGACAAAAATAAGATCAATTTAATGCATTCCTGTATCTCGACTATTGGGCGGGAACAGAAAAGTTCAATTTTTATTTCTAATAAACAGCCAGAATAAAACGTTAGTTGTGCGAATCATGTTATGATGAAATTTTGAGGTTGTAATTTTTAGAAAATTTCATTTGACACACAAACCAAAACTGAGCTTATACTCAATATATTGAAAGTAATATTTGTATGTAGATTTCCCGAAAAAAATACAATACATCATTTATTTATACTATAGACATCTAAGTTTAAATAATTTCAAATGATTTGGTTACATACTTGCTCTTCAGACTTGATAGGCCTCCATCTCACTCAGTGATGAAAAGCTGGCATTTGACGAATTTCTTTTGGTACAATGATAAATTGTCCTGGCAACTTTCAAGCAGTGTTTTAAAAAGCTGAAAATCAATATATATGTCATGATTTTATGCAAGCCAATTCTAAATTAGAATTAAACTAAATTTCGTTGAGCCAACTATGTCATTAGGTAGTTAATTCAGACAAATGCTATTTGACAGAGACACTACAAAGCAAAAAATAGACGTTAGTTTCAATAAAATACGTAACGGGTAAATTTCGACATTTGATTTCATAAAAGCCAAACTTTTCTCCGATTTTTTTTTTCAATACACAAAACTAAGAAAATTTAGACGAATAAAATTTATTCAGCGATTGCCATTAAATTTTTAAATATTATAGATTACCATAGAAATTGCTTTTCATCGACTCTACAGTTACAGGTATATGTAATCATTCAAATTCATAAATTAAGCTCAATATTTTATAACATATCAGCTGTAGTTTTCAAACTGCACGAATTGCTTATTATTAATTATTACAATAAAAATAAAACACCCAATGAACTTTTATAACTGTTTCATGGATGATATGACTAATTACCTCTGATCAGTAACTTGTAGAATTATCACATTGTTCACGGTGGCGATCGCAAACTGGAGATCGCTATCCAGCAGAGAAGCGAGCAACGAATTTTAGGGGGCGCAAAGAGTACACCAATTTGATACAAAGTAGAAGGTACTATATTTATAGTACTATTTCGGACTTCTGCTTTAAAACACAATTATTGGAACTTGTACAGAATCTAAATCTTAAATTTCGATAGAATGCACTCGATCAAATAAGCAGCATAACAATGTTGGCTTGCATTGAACTATTTAGCATTTTAAACGTGAACGTGGGTCTTACTTTTTTGAAATTTTGATTCGAAAGACAATTATTAAAACTTGTGAAAATATAAATCTTACAATATCGAGGGAAAACACACGATCAAATAAGTGGCAATGCCGACTTTGATCGCAAGACCCGAGACGCAGGGCGCTCGCATCTAATTGTTTAGCATTCTAAACGAAAACAGTTGTGTACAGGAATAAAATAGGCGTCGAAAGTCAAATAAAATGTTTAAATGATATTTACTTGTAAAATTCCTCGTTCGTTACTTTGTGTTTTTGTATCTACAACCTTTAATAGTTTTGCATCTGAAAAAAAGGTAAAATATTGGTAAATAAACTGTCGCAGAACTGTAGCTAGCATATTCAATGAACAGCGGGACTGAATCTATCGGATCTTTTGCACAAAGCTCCCGCTACGTTTTAAAATGACATATTAGTAATTATCGATTTGGGGTTAGGAATGATTTATAAATTTAATTATTAATTCTCTTATTCTGAACGTTGATAGGGTCTTTGTACAAAGATCCAAACTATACACGGCCATCATCCGGTAGTATTCGTACCAAGATGGCGCACAACCTGAACCCTAACCAGGTACACATACTGTGTTCAGGTTGAGCGCCATCTTGGTACGAATACTCTGGGAGCACCCTATACACAATAAAATATGAAAGGGAAAAGGCTACGGCAAATCTCCAATAAACCATTAATTTTGCGCTACATTTGCGAAAGTTTTGAAAGTTATGCATTACATTCATGTAAATCTTGTCCTGTTGAATGCAGCTTACGTAGTGACGTAGATCAGTATATTACGTTTAAGTTTCTTAATATGATAAGTCTATGTATTGCCATATAGCTTTTAAGTTCAACCAGTTGTGAGAAAACGATGGAACCCGATGTTAGTGAGTTCGATACAAAAGAGAATCACCCACCAATCTAGACTTCTGTATTAGGGTAATAATTCCAATTCGTATAGGCCCGAAAACCTCTAATTTACCATTTATACAATAGAAAAATGAAAGCAATAGAATAGCAATGAAAATTATAAGTTTAAAGAACATTTAGCTCACCTGAATATTGTTTCGAACTCGCTGTCATAACCCAACAGTCAGTTTATTCATACATCCTACACAAAATCAAACCTTATCCTACGACGAACATTTGTGACTGCGATGTCGCTTGTGGCTTCCCGCGCACCAATATTTGACGAAAAAAGCTAACTGATTGTTGTAATCAAATCTTTTTAACTGATTACTTCAATTACTCCAGGTTGCCTTTTGGAACCGATCACGCTTCTAACGCGTGATGAAGAATAACGACGTGTTTAGCGTTATATCAATGCATTCTCTAAATTGACGTACAAATCTTAGCTCATTGACTTTCGCAGCCAAGAATGTTTTTATACAATAACGTGCCGGCGATGTCCTTAAAAGTGGAGTCACAATGTGACGTTGTTTCGATGCCTACTGCAGGGCTACTCAACTATTTTTATCGAAGGTCCGAAAACAAAACTTCAAAATTATTTGGGTCAGGTCTTTCCAGAAATGATTTTCGGCATCCTTAAACGAGCACTTCCTTGACCGACTAATGATTAGTAGCAAATTAAAATTGTTTATTATGGTGTTATAGTTCTTTTCGTATATATTCGAAACCATGAAAGTCATCTCATAATAGAAAATTCAATAACTGGGGCTAATGATCCAAAATAAATATATAGGTGCGGTCCTGGCCTACAGTAAAGGTAATTTCTCAGCCAAAACCAAACGACAGAGACATAACATCAGCAACAGCATTAACCACGGTTCTATGTGAAGTAAATACGGTAATTGACTTCTCAAGACAAGTGCATACCGACGACAACGATTGATTCACATATTTGGTGTTATGGAGCTCGTGAAGAGACTGTTATTTACGGAGCCCCACAATGAGAACGTAACAAAAACAAATTGTTACTTACCGATTAATATTAATGAGTGATTTGAAATTACTCTATTTAATACCTCGGATGTATTTGCTGCTTCTTAAATTTTAATAATGTCATTTTGAGTAAACGAATAGTTCGCGGAGACTCTAGTTCTGTATGAAGCACTTTGAGTCTATCTCTACAGTAGACCTCTTGGTAAAAAGCGATCATGATACAGGTATGTACGGCCAAACAGAACAATCCTGAGATTTCGTCATCCAGCGTAAGGGTATAGACGTATATTAATGTGTTTAGTATCTATGTCAGCCAGTGCACTGCAGTGGACTATGCTCGCGTTGAGTGGCGCATCGTGCTAAGCCTTAATACTACGCTTGATTTCTAACCTAAGATTACCCCGCTTAGATTCGCAGGTTCAAATCCAGTAGGGGATAATTTAGCACCAGAAGATTGCTGGCGGCTTCCTCCCACCATCCCTACCCTAAGCTAGCGCTTCCCAAACTTTTTTCGCCACGGAATATTAATATTTTTTTTTTTATTTACGGATCAGAGTTTTTCCAGTCTCGGATCAGTGTAATAAAAACACGTCATATCCGAGTCATATCGGTATTACGCTTCATAAGCATGCCACTGCGTAAGCAGCGGTTATACAGATAAGGCGGCTTCCGTATTCGCTATGCATTGCAAGGCAAAGACTTCGGCCCCGGGCATCAGTACATGCTATGTGCCAAATAGCAGGACGTCTGCCCAGGGCTTCCGTCAATGCCATGCTTAGCACAGCTCAACTTCCGCCACCTCTGGCTTCCGTACAACCTGTGTGAACGTGTAACACGCACACAGACTGACATCCACCGTGAAGCTTCCGATTCATCATTTCCGTGGAAAGTTGTGGATGGTATTATCGGGGTTAAAATCGTGTTTTTCTGCGGGTTTTGGCGTTATTATTGGGCTACCATTTATGGTAGTTGAGTTTGTTCGTAGTTTTAACTTTGTTCAAACGAAGAAAGTTATCAATTTCATAGATACCCTTTTAAAATTCTTTTCCAATTTTCAGTTATTCCCAGGAAGTGAGTGTTGCCGAATTTATGGTCCATGAGAGTAATGAAGTCCGTGAGGTTTTTAATTGTTTTGGCCAGAATTGTTTCTTCCTTGGGGTCGATGTAATATGTAGACATCTATGGCTGTGTATCTGTCTCCGAATATGTAGCCATCTATGGCTATCCGGTACGAGAGAACCCTTTCTGTGTTGGTGAATTTGGTTCGATATGTTTTCGTGAGTAAGTGAATTTCTTCCCAATTCAGATCCAGTTGTTGTTGATTTGTGTCGATTGCCCTGAGTTTATGGTAGATATTTTTATGTCTCGCTAAGTCCCAATCATTTTTCGTAAAGTCCAATTTTTTAAAGGTATCGAGGATGTGTTGCCATTGTTTTGGGACTGTGGGGCTATGGGGCTATGGGGCATCGAATTCGTATACAGATCCCTGTTTACCAATCTGATCCTGGAGCCCAAGGCATATAGCGCCTCTTGATGCCAGAATAGGGTTAGGGGTCCGCCCAATGCAAGTACACGCATTTTCTCTACTAGGCATGCTTTGCGGGACTCCATAAAAATTTAAAACAGGCACCTTGAATTTCATTTACTGTTTTGGGGGGTATTGGCTTAACTCTTACATGAAATATTACTATGGACATTATTGGAGAGTTTATAATAATTTGTTTGCCATGCCAAGTAAGATTGCGAAGTTTTACATAGTTCAGTGTTCGAATTATTTTGTTCTCCAGTTCCTGCCAGATTTTATCCATTCCTTTGTTTCCGAAGTGTATTCCTAGTATTTTGGTGTTAGGTTTTATATATGTTTGGTATGGCGAATTGTAGGTTGATTTGTAAGAAGATCTTGTCAGGCAGAGTATTTGCGTCTTTTCTATATTGGTTTTCTGTCCAGTCGCCGTTTCGAATCGATGTAATTGCTTAAAGATTTCACTAATTGATGTATTATCCCGAACTGCAAAGGTAGTGTCGTCTGCATATTGATCAAGTTTATGTTCGAAAGTTCCTAATTTTATCCCGTGTATGTCACTATTTAAAATTATCGATCTGGCGAATGGTTCCGTACTTAAAGCGTATAGCATCATGCTGAGCGGGCATCCTTGCCTAATTCCCCGTCGGATTTCTATTGTTTTGGATAACCTACCATTTACGTCTACTTTACTTTTTACTCCGGTATACATGCTTTTTATTACTTTGAATGCCTTATTACTTATTCCAATTTGGTGCAATATTTTAAACAAAAAAACATGATTGACCCTGTCAAAAGCTTTTAAATTATCTATTAAAATTAATGTTCCGGGTATATTGTTCATTTTACAATACCTGGCAATTGCGTCGGTATTGTAATGGACATCTTCCATGCTCCTTAGGGGGAGTGAGCATTTTTGCGTTTTGCTGATAACATTATTTAATATCGATTCAAGCCGTTTCACCAGAATTCTAGATATTATTTTGTAGTCGGTGTTTAATGTAGTTATCGGTCGCCAATTTTTGAGTAAAGTTTCTTTGCCTTTTTTATAGATTAGTTTAACTTTGGCTGTTTTTGCAGAATTTGGAAGTTGGCCGAAATGAAAGATGTTGTTAATTAGTAGGGTGAAGTTCTTTTTGATCATGTTCCAAAATGTAATGTAGAACTCCTTTGTCAAGCCATCGAGACCTGGTGATTTATTGTCGGGCATGTATTAGATTGCATTGTAAATCTCATCTTCTGTTATAGGACTCTCCAAAATGGTGTTCTCATCATCTGTTATTTTTGTTCGGCTCATTATCGATATGTAATGATCTTGGCCTGACTCTTGTATGTCACTCACACCCCATAGGTTTGTGTAAAAGCTCTCGACTGTTGTTAGAATCTCGTCCTGATCGGTTGCCACAGTTTGGTTGTCGGTCTCTAATTTGTCAATGGTAATCTTTTTTGCTCTTTTTCTTATTCTTCCATAGAAGGTTGATGTTGGTTTTTCGCCTTCTTCTAGATCTTTCATTTTTGCTATTAGTGTGTCCCGCGCATTTTGTTCTTCTTCAACGGCCCTAAGTCGCATTTTCAATTCAACGATTTTCACGGCATTTTCTTGTTTTCCTTCGTTTATTAGTTCTAGGAGCGTTTTTCGAACTAATGTGGTTTCATTTCTTTTATTTCGGGCCAAATCTATTGAATATGCTATGGACTGTTTTTTAATTTTGAATTTTACATCATCCCACCATTCTTGTGGGGTATCAAAATTATATAGGCCAAAGGTCGCGGCTTGGTAGGTGTTTTTTATGACGTCATTAAAGGTCGGATCACGATATAGCTTGACATTATTCCGCCACGATCCCCTGCCCCATCTAACTTTTTCCATTTGTGTCAGGGTTACTACCGGACATAATAAGTGATCCGATACGGTACTGGGTACGTGTGCTATTGTCGAAATGATGCTGTCCAAATTGGTTGAATTATATATTCGGTCTATCCTTCTGCCATTGGAATGAAAATAGAAAGTGAAGATCTGCTTTTTAGGATATTTATTTCTAAAGGTATCTATGAGGTTGTTACACTAGATAAAATTTTTAAAAAATTTTTCTGGGGGGCGCAACTTAAAGTTATTATTGTTCGAGACGTCTACCGATTCCAGAGCATTATTAAAGTCCCCAACCAGAAGTATAGTCCGGCAGAATCGGGCCTTAACATTGTTTTGGGACATAAAGTTTTTTTTATTGTTTAGATATAATGTATATGACATATATAATGATACCCAGGTGGGTGTGGAGTATATAATGTTGAGCAATTTTTTTTAAGTGGATTTAAAGTATTCGGTCCAAGATGACGCACATCCTGAACCCCCACCTGGTAAGCATACAATATTCAGGTTGTGCGCCATCTTGGTACGAATACTTCAGGAGCGCCCTTTTGTTAAAAACAATTATTTCATAACTACATGGTTTAGTTTTGCATACATAGTAACATTGAATCTCCTTACAATGTCAGAAATTCAATTTTAGTAGAAAAAATGATAGTTTATTTCGCTAATACAAGCCAAGATCCATCGACAGTATCTAGCCACTTTCTATTGCGCTCTTCAAACTACATTTGCGTTGCTGCGCGCATTTCGTTTTCCTAGTTTAAGCTTAGGGACTTGGGAAATATTTTATTAGTTGAATTGGATTGGAATATTTGACCTCGTCTTTCACTCCGAACAAGGAACAAGGCCATGTAAAACCATCCACTGGTATCTAAAGATGTGTAACGTGTTTTCTTTTGGGAGAACCGCAACCTTTCAGAGCTACATTGATTTTGGCAAAATTAATATATCCTTGTGGAGATAGAAGGTATGCGTATGCGAAACCGAGATGTGCACCTGTTATGCCAACATAGTTGAGTCAAACGTTTTGAATACTAGTACATCACACACATTTTCCTGCGTGCTTCGGTTGTACGTAGTAACGCGCCCATTTTTGCGCACATGCATCAAATTCCACTTGATTATTGAGCTATAGGTTTTTGACGAGTTTTTGTGTATGATTCCATAGAATTTGTATGCTGTTCTAAAGAATATTAGTTTCAGCTTTTTCATTCATTCAAACCGCGTGTTGAAAGTAAGTTTTGTAATATTGCGTGTTGGTTTCCAACATCCTTAAATCGGTGATGCCAGTAAATCTTTAATACAAAAAGATCAGTAACATCTGCAATAAAAACAGCAGTACCCACTCAAATGACAGCTGGGGGATGGATACTCTTAGTATCTGATCCATCGCGTGATCCATCCTCTTACAGTCTTACCAGTTTACATAAGTGCCAATTGGTATCTGCGCTCAGCCTGAGAAAAAAAGTTTCGGACTGCAGTTGGCGTGACGAAATGTTTTTAAAGTTATATTCTACAATAAGATTATTTGATTGCATACTACTGAAAGTTCCGCCTCATATGTCTTTTCCCATTGCAATATTCCTTTACTGATATTCGATAATATGACGCTCATCTGACATAGTTCTTAAATTGTGTAGATGGGTATAATCTTTTCCACGCTGTTCAGATGGGAATGCGCGAATATATATCGGAATTGCTAATATTGGTTTGCAATGCGATGAAATCCCATCTTGGCATTTCTGCTTCTCGCAATTGCTGCGTATACTTATCGGGGAAGTTCTGTGGCGTGGTTATCAAATGAGAAAAAAAAACATGGGAGTATTTTTCTACTTCTCTACTACTATCAAACCTTGACATTTTGTGAAACCTTTTTTCCATGCAACCTTTTTTTAAAACATCCCCAACAACCACAATTAATTCTGTTATTAAACTTCCGAAAAAAACACATAAAATCATCAACAGATGCAATATCACCAAGTAGATATTGCTGAATTGATCTTTAATTTACCATTTTTCATTTTCATTTTTCAATTCTTTTTGGTAAACATGTTATCTATCGTAAATACAGCACATTTGACAATGTTGTAGTGTGACTTTTTTGGCCTCACATTTTTGATATTTGTAGTTAGGGCTCTTGGGGCTCTGTTAAACAAAGTTACATACAAAATATTGGTTGTAAATTGCAAAAACATGATCATGTTGTTGGAATAACTTGGCATTTTACCACCCACCCGTATATCATTCATTGTTGAGAATATTAATAAAGTCATAAAATTTAAAAATCCGTTTTCATGAAATTTTTGTTGTAGCTGAATTCCAGGGACAGCATGACAACAGGCAAGAGAAGCATGGTCGCCTTTTTTAGCTTATGACAGGGTTTCTTAACAGGGGACCCCGTCCTCCTTGGAGGCCGCTGATCGGTTATCTGGGAGCACGAACAAACAGATGGAAATGCGAATATATAATAACATATACATAATAATATAATGTTTTTTTATAGAAGAGAAGAAGTAAAAGTGTTGAGAGTCTTTGGTAGTTTGAAAAGCATTGGCATGGAACATAAGAATGAACTACATTCTTTCCCAGGGATATACTATAAAATGTAGCAATTTTCTCATTCTTGTTCTTGTGATATCATTATCTTTCACTGCGTCGTCGTGATCATCCCGCTGCATAACAATTCTCGCTAACAAATAATTGACTGTTCTCCACCGGGTGTATATCCACTTGAACCACTGGCGACTGCATTACCAGGCTTGTATTGTTAATTACAACAAAAACGAGTATTTTGAAATAGTACTCTTTATTTTACGCGTATGTTTCGACAGTATTTTCATATACTGTATATGGGTCGCGACCCAAAGCTGGGCTCAACAAATACCTAAAAGTTATTGATTTTATTTCCTAGTAAATTTGGTGCTTGCGTAGTTTGTGCACCAAGATTGCGCACAACCTGAACATAGTATTGCAACAGGTTATGGTTCAGGTTGTGCGTCATTATGATGCACAGGTTTGACGAAAAACACTGTTACAAATATCGAGCCGTAAGAAAAATTGCTCAAGGCTGCAAACTCCACACCCATGTAGAAATGATGGGCAATGACCCCAAGATGAATAATCACAGATATAAAAAACTTTATGTCTGAAATCAAACTTGGGCCAAAAAGGTCCCCTTATCTGCCGGACTAGTAGTTGAGTAGAGTCACAATAGAATCCTATAATATTCGTCAAAAGTTTGTAAAAATCAGTTTTAAGTGGACCGTTTTGAGCAGGGGCATAAATATTAAAAATCTTCACAGTTTTTTGATCTTTTTGATCAAAATTATATAGGCCAAAGGTCGCGGCTTGGTAGGTGTTTTTTATGACGTCATTAAAGGTCGGATCACGATATAGCTTGACATTATTCCGCCACGATCCCCTGCCTCATCTAACTTTTTCCATTTGTGTCAGGGTTACTACCGGACATAATAAGTGATCTGATACGGTATTGGGTACGTGTGCTATTGTCGAAATGATGCTGTCCAAATTGGTTGAATTATATATTCGGTCTATCCTTCTGCCATTGGAATGAAAATAGAAAGTGAAGATCTGCTTTTTAGGATATTTATTTCTAAAGGTATCTATGAGGTTGTTACACTGGATAAAATTTTTAAAAATTTTCTCTGGGGGGCGCAACTTAAAGTTATTAGTGTTCGAGACGTCTACCGATTCCAGAGCATTATTAAAGTCCCCAACCAGAAGTAGTTGAGTAGCGTCACAATAGAATCCTATAATATTCGTCAAAAGTTTGTAAAAATCAGTTTTAAGTGGACCGTTTTGAGCAGGGGCATAAATATTAAAAATCTTCACAGTTTTTTGATCTATTTCAATTTCTAGGCTATCACATCGATGTTTGATGTGCACGGTGTATGCCGTCTGCTGAGTCGAATTAGTATGTTTGGCCAAGATTAGGGTTCCATGTCTGAAATTAGTATAATGTTTTCCATTTTGTCTAATGTGTTAAAGTAGGCATCGTAGCCTTGATCACTTGCCCACTGCGATATAACATCCTTGTCGACCCTATGTGCTTCCTGAACACATAAAACTCTCGGCTTTTCTCGTTTTAGAAATCTATCAATGTTATTTAGGTGATGTTGAACACCATTGGCGTTCAGGGAGACAATCTTATACTTAGCCATATCGAGTTATATAGGCGGCCGAAAGGTCTAAGCTCCTGGTTGTGGTAAAATTAGTTATGACTCGTGATCTATCCATTATTATATAATTTTAGAAAATACAGCACTAGAACGTGTTTGTTTCGATTTATCGAGAGAAAAATCAATTTCTACTCACGTATGTTTCCTTTTTTCCTACCAGAATTGCAAGTGTTGACGTCTCTGATCCTAGGTCACGTGCCCATTGTATTCTTTTTCTTGCCTGGTGCTCTGTTGCTTTTTCCTTTTCTGGTTGTTTCGGAGGTTTCAGATGAGGAGGTATCTTCTCTGTTTCTTTTATTTGTATATTCCAAATTATCAAATGCTATTTCGGATAGATCGGAGTTTTCTTTAGATTCCAAATCAGCTGGGGCCGATAATACTTCTCTTGGGGTATCTGAAAATACCGATTAATTCAATGAGTCCAGGTATTCGATATTGTGAACCATAACTTTAACATGGGGGAGTCCTTTTGATTTAGGGTGGTACGGTGTATTTCCTATTGTTGAGGTGGATCTTAGACCAACTGGTTTATTTTGTTTCTTTTGCTGGACTCCGTTCGATGGTGGTTCGGGTTGTGCGTCGTCTTTTGGTGGTGTTTCAGGTTGTAGGTTTTCCTGAGGAGAATTTAGTGGACTTAAGACATCCTCACACACAGACCAATCGCTTAGCTCTTTTGTATTGTGCAGATCAGAGGCAGACGAGGAAAACTCGCAAACCGTGTCATTTTGGACTACCTTAATTATAGGGTTTTCCGATGTTTGTTTTTTGGTTGATTGGTCTTCATTATAATTAATTACCTTTCGTGTGTTGTCGAGTGCTTTGTCTTCCATGTTGTTTGTTTTCCTGGGCGTTTTATTACTTTGTTCTATAGTTTTACGAGGTGTATGCGTCACGTTGTTTAATTGCGGTCTTCTTTGTCTAGGCAAGGCCCATGCTTGAATCGGGTTTGAGGGCGTTGGGTAGTCCATCGCCCTTTGTTTACAGTTTTTTCTAATGTGCCCCGACTCCTTGCAATAACGGCATACTGCCTCTTTTTCGCAGTTTATGAAAGTGTGTCCACTTTCTAAGCACCGCCCACATGTTGGAATATACATCTCTCGTGGGAGATAGGTCTTACATCTTATCCCGTTTATCATAAGAAAGTCTGGTAATTTGTCTTTCTTAAAGTCTTCTATCAAGAAAGATGTAAAACCATTGTAAACAGCGGTACCTCTGTGTCAGTTTCTAATTACATTTCGAACTTTGCCACAGCCCAGTTGATTGATTATTGCGGCAACTTTAGCGTACGATGCTTCGTCAGGAATTTCTTTTATTGAGATCCGTACTGGGGCTCCACTGGGCAAAGTTATGGAGATTAGAGAGTCATTAACTCTCATTTCTCCATTGGTTGCATTTAGAAAGTATTTTGATTTTCAGTGGCCGCAAATGTGATAATCCATAATCCTTTTCGGCTTTCATATAGTCCTTTAATATGTTTAACATATTCCTTTGTACTATCGCTTTCTCGTAGTATACCCATTAGTTTGGTAAAATCCAGATTCAGGTTGGTTTTCATAAATAAAGATCTCGGTCTGGCATTTCTTGTTTCCGTGGTTGGGTCTTCACTAGCAGGAGTTGAAGTGACGGCTGCTGAATAATCCATATTCCTTTGCTTGTTTGTGTTGATTTTCTCCGGCTGTTTAGGTAAAGCTCCGAGAACCGAGAAAGGCTCCAGAACTTACCTTAATTATACAGCGAATAAACACTCATTTTATTACGAATTGTTATATTGAGCAATTTAAAAACTTGCAGCGTGAGCAATCTTAGTGACATCGTCAAATACCAACCAAGTCCGTCTAAGTTGGTTTTTCGGGACCTAGCTAAAAAAACTGGATTGCGCGGCGTTAAGTCGGCTCTGCGCTTCGTCACTATACTGTCACATGGCCCACGCTTGAAAACAGACGATGGGGTTTACTAAAATAAAGGCACAAAGCGTTAGAAAAGGGGTTTAAATCTCGGGATCCCATCCCCAGTTGGACTAGCTGAAAAAAACTCATAAACGTACTGCTATTAGATACAAATATACGCCTAAATTGTTCTGTGAGCCGCACGGATTGTATCAGCATGACAGGGTTTGGACCACCCTGGTCTACCTTATCGAAAAACTCCCGACCTCGCTGACAACTAGATCGTTGAAATGCGATCGTGGAACTGCCACATAGTGCAAATAGTTAATTGGACCAACTGTTGACGAAAAAAGAATTTTTTTTAAAACAAAAATGCTGCAACAAGGAGACTACTAGAAAGAAAAAACAACAACAATTTAAGAAAATGACCCATAGGCCCATTTCGTGTCTAATAAATCGGTTCCAGTTTTTATTTTTAATAAAGAAGGTTAATATGATACTTGAAGAAGTAAAATAAGCAAACAATTTGAAGTTTGAGTTGTCTGGTGAACTCGTAATATTTTAATAAACACCGATAAACTATTTATATATAAACTTCTGCTCTAAAATTTTGTGGTGCCCCTCTTTGCTTGGTGCCCTAAGCACGTGCTTATATTGTTTATTGGTTAATCCAGCGCTGGGTGGAACACTGAATGGGCATCACTAATCATAGTTGTTAGCTTGTTCTTTGTAATATAAATTTTATTTCCACATTACATTGCATCTCAAGAAGTTCCTTTTGAATATTTCCTGTAGCCGTATCCACGGCATCAAACGGAGTCCTGAACAGCCATTCATTTTCAAGAGAACGAACGTTCCGCCTCATTTGACGACGTTTCATATTATCCTCTAACATTTCTTCTATTTTTTCTTCTTTGGCCATTTATTCCTCGGTTCAATTGTTCAAAAGACGTTATGTTTCATTTCCACATTACATTGCATCTCAAGAAGTTCCTTTTGAATATTTCCTGTAGCCGTATCCACGGCATCAAACGGAGTCCTGAACAGCCATTCATTTTCAAGAGAACGAACGTTCCGCCTCATTTGACGACGTTTCATATTATCCTCTAACATTTCTTCTATTTTTCCTTCTTTGGCCATTTATTCCTCGGTTCAATTGTTCAAAAGACGTTATGTTTCATTTTTTCTGGCCAAGTGTTCTGCGCCAATGAACCCTCTGTACTCAGCATCAACTTTTCTGCGTTTTTTGCCATTTGTCTAATTGTAATTAAATTGTAGGCTCAAACCCTTTTACAGCGGCTAAGCTCATATGAGAGAATATTTACGCTTAATTTTGTGCTCGGTAAACTACTGTTAATATCGCTCTTAGCTCTTTGTTGACGTTATCGCCTGATATGAGAGAAGCGATAGAACCTTCCAGCCGTGACGCAAAGTGCGAATGCTATAAATAGCGTGGATTTCAAAATCGCCTGTCAGACGTCTGAAAATGTCGACTCAGCTCAGACAGGAAATACTCCTTTATAATGACTTATTGTTGGTTTAGCATGTATTTTCAGTCATATATACTATCCCTGACCATCCCTGGCGCTGTGTTGTTTTGATAAATATGATTTCGACTGCTCCATAGTTGGCAGAAGTATGGAGATTTTTTGTAGTTAAAAAAAACGTAAAATTAATGGTAATTTTAACGCGTAAATGCGCGTATGGGATTGTTTACGCCGTTCTACGCGCATTTCCGTCGAAAAAATTTAATATTTTTGCGTTGGGGGTGGTCTGTGCAGTAATAATAAGAGCTGTGACGTCATCAAAATCAGTAATTTTAGCCTTGAACTTGATACACCTGTAAATACAATTGTGAATTTCAGAGTAATAACCATTTATTCTATAATAGGCGTTTCGGTGATGTTGTGTTAGGAAAAACTTGACGAAAACGTTGAAAAAAAAATTAATTAATTAGGAATTAATTATTAACCCTCTACTGTACACAGAATTTCTCAAAGTCCAATTTATTTTTAGAAATTTTTGAGATATTTTTGCAAAAAAATTTTTTTTTCGGAGTGTGTTTCAAAAATATATTGCTGAATAGAACTCTAGCACACGCTTTTAAAAATCCATAAGAGAAGCTTTAGGGCTTAGTGGTTGACAAAAAAAATAACTTTAAAAAGACCATGTCAAATAAATTGGGTCAACAGCTGGAAGAGAGTTTTAAACGATTTCATTAAATTTTTCTGTTATAATACAATTTATTCCCCATGTTTTTCACAATTACGTGTATAGAATATAATCAACTACTCAAACGGAGATTGTAAAATTAATTCATCGTCAAAACCGCCGTTTTGTCGCTATAATTCATTGAAGCGTCGCGGGTCGGATTATTTTACTCCGCGGGCCGTAGGTTGCCGACCCCTGCAATAGGGCGATATCTTTTCAATCCATTTGGAATACACAATAAAATCACGATATTGTACTATGCTCGTCTTGTGCATTTAAAAAACGAAACAATGTAAAAATTCCAGATCGAGCATGAGAAGATACTTCATTAGGCTACGAGCAATACAATTGACATTTTCAACTGAATCATAATAGGCGTTTCCACGACTTATTGGTGCTCCATTTTTAGCATGAGAGCGCAAAAAACAAAAGAATGCATGGACAGAAACAACAAAAGAAAACCAAAATCTATCACATAGAAAATATGTAAAATATATACAGATTCGTGGCGTTATTTCGCTTTTCAAATTGTGATGTCAGTTTCCCCAATTATTTTGGATTTAATTCGCACAATTCTTCCTCTTTTCCTTTTTCGTTTCCTTCACCCGACTCATAAGACCACGGTTGCTTCTTGTTTGTACCAAAGATTAAGAAAACCATTGCACCAAGAAAATATATAGCTCCACCAATCCAGAATGAAACTCTCCATCCAGTAATTGGATCTTCATCCTAAAACAAAATACTGTCGTAAATCGTGTTCAGTTGTGCAAGTGGAAGTTTGATAATAAAACATGCTCGACGTACATATTTCTGACGTAAAAATCCTGTTATTTGTGGAGCGATTATCCCACTAAGCGTTGACACCGTGTTACTCAGACCATAAGCTATTCCACTGAATTCTGGCGTTATTTCCATAATACATGCCTTAAATCCTGGCACCACCAGCGAGTCCATGGCAACTGAAAAACGGACACACCTATTTACACATAATTTTTCTATTTTATTGTTATTATTCGTTAAACTGGAACCTTTCAAATAACAATCAATCAATCGTACCTGATAGAGTGAATAGTGTCATGGCTGCTGGTACACTTGGTCCAATGTAAGTGACAATACTTATTGATATGCTTGATGTCAAAAGCCCTGTGTATAATACATCGTTAATCTTGATCAATTGAAGGATATTTAAAAAAAAAAATAATTATTTATTTACTGCATTGAATACTTGACTTGGATGATCCATTCGTTTCTCTGGAATTTTGCAATACTTAGTCGTTTTTACTATAGGAGACTTATTAGATTATTGATAGGACCGATCTAAAATATCTTAAAATATAATTTTATCGCAAATTTTTCTAGTTTTTCAAGAATTCTTCAATATAAAATGATGAAATATAGCATTTTCTATTCAATTCAGTAATACCGAATGCCAAACTCTAGCTCTTTACATATATATGTTGTATATAAACTGAATATATAATGTTGTGAAATAAATACCAATTGTAGTTAGTGATTTTCTGACATAAATTGATTTAATATCCTTTGCGATGAGGCAATCCGCCAGTGGTCCAGAGACAAAGAGCAACAGTGCACCAAGCATAAATGGAATGGAACTCAAAACACCACTCTGAAGAATAGAAGTAAATAATATGCCATTGTCATTTGTTTCAAAGCGAATGGGGTAAATATTAAATTTAGGGGTATGGCAGTCGTATAAATTTTATAAACTATAAATATACTGTAAATATACTATAAATTAACTTTAGAATTTATCAAAGTTTCGTGCAACACTTGGGGTATTTCGAGATGTATGCATATGAATACAATTTCAATTCTTACCGCTTTAACATTGAAGTTCAATACGGTCTTCAAATAACTTGGCAACATTGTCATCAACAGATATTTTCCAAACAAACTTGAAAAATGGGTGAATGCCAGACAAGCCCATGCTCCTGACGTTATCATTGAAAGCCAAGGAACGGGACGCTATAAAATAGAGACAGATTGTAATCTAGGGCCTATTCGCTTAACTTCGTTAACATTCAACGTGCTATTAAAGCACCAACTTTCGTTTTCAAATTAAAATGACATTTCCTAAACATCGTAAATAATCGAGAGAATTTTTCTCGAGCTAAATCGGACGTCTAGTAAAATCCTTTCCTCTAACAGTTTATCTAGAAATTGGCATTCGCCAACTTATTTTAACACTCTGTGGCGCTCGCAAAATAACGAGGCTAAAATTTTCATTGCTGGCAATTCGGCATGTTCTTAACAGGGATTAAATGTATAAGTTTTGGTGTTTACTTACTGCATGAAAAAGCCAGTGAGACGACTGATTGATCAGACAACGGTTTTATTCAACGACGATCGTACGTAAGAAAAGAATGTATTCGACCGTGCGTCAAGTGTTTACGAGATACTTCATGAATCGTACATAGGAGATTTCGCTATTGAGTTTTTATAGACCCAGTTACGTGCTCGTGAACCATGGTTTCGTATTTGTAACTCATCTTGGGGTCCTAAACAGACATCTTTTTCTCAAAGCTAAATATTTGGCATTACTAGCGATTTTCCGTATTGATGTATATAGAAGTAGATTATATCTAAAAAAAAAATGTATTAATCTAACCTTATGTTTCTTATTTTGTATCATCTCATCTTTTGATCCCATAATTAATCGTTTTTCTACAGCTGAAACTCGCGGGTGATCTTGGGGAGAATCGTAAATGAAAATGAGCCACGGTATTGCCCACAATAACCCAAACAAACCTTCCGAACAAAGAGAAAATGTTATATATACAAAGGCATATATCAAGTTCTACGATTCTACGAAACGATTCTACGTGATGTGATGATATTTTCTGCCTGGAAGATAACAGTCATAGTTTCATATATGCAGTTTTAATGATCAGTTTGAATACTTACCGGTCGCGTAAAACACCGATTCCCAACCATAAGCATCTGCGAGCAAACCTGCTACTGGGAGAATGATGCAAGTCCCGGTAGGAATTCCTGATAAATATATCGAAATTATTCAACTTGAGCAAACTCCGAAAGGCTCAAGTTAGGAAGAACAACTAGAAATTGGATGTCAATTGATCAATCATACCTGCGAACAATATCGATATCAATTTGCTTCTTTCAGACAAAGGTGCCCAAGCTGAAGTTGTTGCAAATAGGATGGGCATTGTCACGCCCTGTATGGAATAAATGAATGCAAAACCGTCAAATTATTGTACTTAGTAAGTATTGGAGTAATTTTAGAAAATATGCCAAAATTATTCGTGAATGAAAAAAAAGTATTATAATAGTTAACCGCCCATTATTATAGTACAGATAATTTATGTTATTCTAAGCGTTGTGTATTGTTATTGCTATATTTTTGTTTGCAGAAAAATATTTTCAGCACTTCTATAACAAATTGTCTTACATTTTGCTGAGGCAATCCACTAACTAAATTTGTATAGATATATTTATAAGTCAGATATTACTCACCGATAATACTCCTACAAGCACACGAATTGCGACTACGGATCCGAGTTCCAGGTTTTTAGCTACAACAGGAAAAAGTAACGTCAATGTTGATGAACCGACAACACATCCTCCCAAAACTCGAACTCGTCCAAATATTCTTCCGAGATAAGCTCCAGGAACCTTTGTAATAAAGCTCATGTTATTACATTGCTGACTTTGTTATTTACTGCTATGATACGACATTTTGTGATGCGTAATTAAAAAATACCGAACTAAATACAAATGCTCCTTTCCTCAAGAATTTCAGCTATATGGAATTCTCTACTCCATTGCTGGTTTACTGATCATAACGACTTGCAAACTGCTTCAAGACTTTCACCAGTGTGTACTTACTAACGCAGTCTGTAGTTACTGACGCACCGCCATAACACAATGTAGTTTCAGTACAACTTCACGGATATTAGGTACTCTCACTGTGACGTTGCTTTGAGCAAATTCGACAATTTTCGACTAGTTAAATGTTTACAGTGAATTATTCTTACAGACAAAATGTACGTTGTAAAGGGTGGGAGTTGTATTCAATGGGACTATTGAAATTTGGTAATAGTTGTTGCAACATATTCATTCGGTCATAACTTCCATCACAGAAAAATATAACACATATTGTAAGACAAAATACATAATGTTTTTTTTTTATCTAAGTAACTCAAAATTATCGTCATGATTCCGTAAACTTGTCTTGCCTCGACGAAAATATGTTTATATACATTTTTGGTGGTGTTGTTTACCTGCGTTACCATGTATCCATAAAAGTATGCACTAAGAAGCAATCCTTGTTGATTTTCATTCCAAATGAACTTATTTCCTTCCGACGGATAATCTGAGATTATGAAATGTAATTTTTAAAACTTGGAAGTTTCGACATTTTCGAATTTAAGATTTATATCCTATTACTATGCCATTGAACCTATCACTGAGTATTATGTCACTTAAAGAACATAGAAAGAACAGTATAAAGTAATAAATTATCTTAAGTAAGTGAACTTCATTGATGTGATCCCACCAATTGTCCAAGCCATTCTATTTAAATGATTGTATCGCTGTATAGACAACACTACCATGCGACACAAAAAGGATGGGACTGTACTTGAAAGCTTACATCTAAAAAAAGGGTGCACCCGTAGTATGTGCACCAAGATGGCGCACAACCTGAACATAGTATGTGTACTAGGTTAGTGTTCAGGTTGTGCGCCATCTTGGTGCACATACTACCGGAGCGCCAAAAAAAGTACATACTTACAGTATACGCGTCTCAAATATCATATACATACAATTATTTTAAGTCTGCGAACTGCACGTAAAATAATCAGATAAAAAATTCTACTTTGTTCATTATCACCTTGGACAGTAGTTGTTTCAGTTATTGTCATGTTTGTTTCGTTGTGCGAACCAATATTTGATATATTTCCTGACCTTTCATTGTCAAAATCGACCATATCAACTATCGCGACGCTGAGATTAAGACGTAGAGCGTAAAGATTGAAGGTTCCCATAAATGCAAACACGGCAAACACATAACGAACTTGCAGTTGTTTTGGCATCATAGTCTACTATCTGCAATGATATTTAATATATAAATAAAAAATTCAATTTCACATCACATATTTTTTGTTCTGAATCTTCACATTTTGCAACTGAATTAGCTGTTTTTCAGCATGCAATCGTTGTAAGCTGTATTAAGTGTAATCTGTTTTTGATGTAATTGACGATAGAAATGAAATACTTCCTTTTTTTTCTACTGAATAAACTAACCATTAAAAACTGCAAACATGATTCGCTGGTTGTTCATTGATTTTAAGTTTGCTGGTTGTAATCAAAATTAAATAACTTTATATCTCAACAATAATTTCTGGCGTTTCCAGCTTTTAGTCCTGATTTGCTTTTTGGTTGCTACCAATACTGGGGATTTTTCTTAAATATATATACTGATCTGTCTTCATTTGACGCATATTGACATTGAAGTTGTACTTGTACTTCTCAGTAAGTTTGTCGCATTTGGTTTGAGCCAGTGAAGACTTTTCAAAAAAAAAAAGCTTAATAAAATAACTTTCATATGTAAACCTAAATGCACCCCTGATTACGTCAAATTTGAGTCTTTATTTGTCAGTAATTATCATACACTCGCGCTAATTCCCTTTCTCCTTGTTTGAACCCTCAATTTATATGTGGTCACAAATGCAACAGCCATATACAACAGAAAGTGTGAACTCACTGATCTTGGTGTCGAGCCTGGCACCGATCTCATAAAATCGTTACGATCGGCTTTACTGCTTAAATATAGAAGATGTAGTTAGGTCGTGGTATAAGGGTTTGATAATAACTGTGCCCGAGTGATTATGAAACAAGTGAGACGCTTTGCATTTGTTTGTACTGTAGTACTGTCTGATACATTTTCGTTATCGTATGACCGATATTACAATGTTTACATTTTGTTTGGTTATGGTGAGACGGTGGGATAAACCCGGGCCGTTGTTTCTTTTAATTCGACTGTTTATAATTTACACCAACTCTACATCAACGAACAATAAATATTGACATGTTCCGTGACACCCCACTTGTATGTTGACCGTTTTGTGTCAGTACGAGATCCTCTGTAAATGAATTCTAATACTTTTCGCTATTGCGTTTTTGGGAGACCGTGTTCGTTAGCCTGACTTTCCGCGAAGTTTAGTAAATGGACCCCCTAAATACTTTTTACGTTTTGTTGGGTGGCTTGATTCGGCAATGTCTTATACCACAGATGATACAGTTTTTTACTCCATAGTCATTTGCGAACGAATCCGTAATTTGATGAATTTGAACAAATTCAATCATATTGATGGCCCGATAAAAATCGTAACTATATTCTGACAATTTTTACTACAACACTAACACTAAATTTGGATGTTTCAGCCAATAATAGCGCTATTGCTATGGTTGAATGTAAATTTGGGCACAAGCCTTACGAATTTTCCTTGCAAATATTCCCGCAAATAAACTGTAACGCTTTTTCGATTTTATATTTGTATGTATGCAATTTTAAACTTGCATGCAAAGCCCGAGCTTTGAAAAATTCATTACCCGCTATTTAAAAATCGTGTTTATTCCCGCTATAGACTTATGTGAACCATTATACCCATTCTAATAGATCAGTGGTTCCCGACCTTTTTTATATCGCGGCACACCATTGAACTCTTCAAATTTCCGCGGCACACCTATCACAAAACATGAATATTTTCTACTCATAGTCATAAAGTCATTTTGCTATAAAACAAGCCTGCGAACCAAGTATCAGCGACATAGTTGATTTAATCCAGAGAATGTAAATAAACAGTCGCAGAGAAGATTCACGGCAAGGTGAAAAAACGTTTTCAGTGCTTGGCTGACAGTATAACTAAAAACCTGAGCAGCTTAGTTCACTCTCATCTTCTTTCTAAGTTTTAAATTAAAATGCGCGTTTGTAAGACGATATGCTAACTTTCAACTGTCTATTGAAATCACTTGGAATGATATCGAAAATGATATTTTTTCGCGGCACACCAATAGTTATTCCGTGGCACACTAATGTGCTGCGGTACGGTGGCTGGGAACCACTGTGATAGATCGTGTCTTTTGTAAGGTAAAACGCTATGCCCGCTCTTAATATGCCACTCGTAAATAATCTATGCGTATGATCTTTGTAAAAATGCCTTGGTCCTTCTAAATGCAATGTACTTTCTGAATCAGTTATGCCTACTGTGAAAATGATAGGTTTCTTTTAAAAAAGGATGCGCCCCTTTAAAAATACTATCTAACCCCTTCAAAAAAAGTATGCTTTTTCAAAACAGTTGATTTAGATGATCCCGCCTGAAACTGGAAAAAAATTTACACTGGGTAGAAAGAATACTGTTTATAAAAATTGCCTAATATACCTGTACAGTCGATATTTGTTTTTATTTAAATTTAAATATCAGTAAACTACTTTTATACCGAATCTAGTGTATGGTTGAACTGCGACAAGTAGCTAAAATATAATTCATTTGCAAAGAATAGGTGTCGATGGCAATTTGTGATAAATGACAGCTTCAGATTGGTGGTGCCCCGGAGCAATGAACGTTCTGTTGGACTTTGGCGATTAACAATTTTTTCAGAATGTTATATTTTTAGCTCATAAAGATACCGTATATATTTATTCGAAAAATAAGTAACAGAAAAGTTCCAAACTATATTGTTAAATATCGTCGAATCGCTTCTAAAAAAACGAACAGTTTTTACATTTATCGATTATACTTAAAAACTATGTTTTATGGGCGAGTGAGTAAAATTATGGTCTGGAAAATGGTGCTGTATTCTGGCCAATCAAACATAATGCTCACCCATTACAAAGTATCACTTTCTTTTTATGATTAGTTCTGAAATCAAGACCAATGAAATATATATTTTATAATACTCTAAAATGTGACATAACTCGACGGACTAAGCTGTGTTGAAATAGACAAACAATTTCTAATGCTGGCAAATACATGGAGAAGGAATGCATGAAATGACTTTTATTGAATGAAATGTTTGAAAAAGCATAAATTCAAATTTAATAGGCAAATCTGCTCAATATTAAACTAACTAACTTTCTGCAATCTTAATTTGTGAAAAGGTAAATTTAGGTAACAGCTGCATTTGTTCCATTGCTCTAAAAATGATATGATAAAATGATAATTTTTTTTCCTTTTTTTCCTCCACAATCAGAGTTACATTTCATTCACGGCTTCAAACCAAACTTCGAAATGGGCTGTGACGTCACTAGTACCTGGTTCGTACATAGCGCAATAATATGAGCGTGGGTTGAATCGAACACCAGAGAGTGCCAAAGTGCGGGCGAGTAGACCAGCCTGGAGGTTGCAATTTCTCTGACTTTCGTGAGTAAACTCGTCAGCGTATCGGCGAACAAAGTAAGTGCGTTTTGGGACTAAATCAGTAGAGATGCTAACATCAGAGGGTTTGGGTGGGGTTTGGGTTACTGGGATTGGAAGGTAAAATTGCTGAGAGAAACGGTCAGGACAGATACTCTTCAAATCTTTAGCTTTGCCATCGACGATCGGGGTTTTGTGCTGGGGTGTATACCGGATGCGCTCATTGCCGACGACATATTCAACGGGTTTGTTTGCTGAAACCTGTTCTTTGTCGGTTTCAGAAACGCGGACGTTATCGCCACTGGTTTTGATATGACGATCAATGGCTTCAGCTCCCAATTCAACCTTTGACAAGATCGGGTAGGTAAGAGGATATTGGTTTGGGTGCTTTACATTGTTGATGTCCATGAAGATGTAAAGGCGAACGTAACCATCAGCGGCAGATTCGCTCTGATTCAGACAGGGAGTGTGTGAAGACACAAACCTAGAAATATGTAAATTGTAATACCAATGCCTGAATGCAGCACTGAATAAAAATCTAAACAAAACAAAGCTTTCATATTGGAATACTTTAATACAAATATTAAATCTGCGGAAGTAAAATAATACATACTATAAAACGTTTTAGTTTAGTAGTTATTACTTTAGTATTAGTATATTTCTTGAGATTAGCTGAGATATTGGATACGTTAAATACACTCACTGACATAAGCCAGAAATATTGAAAGAGTTGTGTAGTCCTTAGCGATGTTTTCGAACTATCAAAACAATACATCCTATTTTAACAGATATCATTTCGTACGCAAATATTTTTGCGTTCGGACGAATGACTACAATGCTTACCAGGCTTCGTCGTATTGACGAACTTCGTACGATTTGTGTTCGGTATCATTCTCAACAATCTTCCATTTTGGTTGTCTGTGAAGCTGTTTTTCGTTGAAGATGTCACGCCACGATTTGTCGAAGTAGGATACTCGATCTTTCATTCCTTGGATATCAATCTCACTCTCCGCGACTATTTTGTATTGACGTCCGAAGACACACCCGAGAAGGGCACAGATAAGTGTTACCTTAAACATCATCATGGATTTTTCTTATCAAGTAGGTAGTTGTTTTCAGACTACTATCTCTTTGAATAGAAATCTTGTGTTGAATAAGTTGCTTTCAGTCCTTATATTTATACTGTTTTGTATGATATTTAAATATCACGGCTGCACGTTTTCTCTGAAACATTTGGCTGCGATGATGAAGCTCCCGGCGTCGTGTTTGACATATTTCGTAACTTCCATCTATGCATTTGAAGGGTCAGGTTTTGGCATTTGTTCATCAAAACAAAATTTTGCAACGTGACATTTCGCTGCAGTTCTCTTTGCAAAATTCTGTTTTAAAATAGTTTTGCAAAACACTGGTAGTGATTGTTTCGCAACACAACGCGTTCTTCCAAGTTAAATTTTAATGGTCAGTGATCTTTTTCATAATTTAGAAAGTGAATATTTTGATATGATGCGTATTAGTTGGTGGCGTAATTTTTACATATTCTTTTTAATTAATATGATACATTCATCGCAATTCACAAGGCTTCCAACAAACCCAAATCTAATTTAGATTTGCATTCATTTTTACATTCGTTAGTGATGTCATATTCGGTTGTGTGAAAATAATAATTTACAGTTATTTTGAAAAAATACTACCAAAATTTTGCTTTCCTGCTACTCCTATGCTGTAGGGTTGTTAGGAAAGCATGCCAGCAACTGCAAAGTTGCATGTAAATCAGTACATATCGTCTCATTACTATTTCTGCTAAACGCACAGTATTATTTGATAAATCAATAAATCACAGCTTAACGAATCCTGTCATATGCTATTTCGCAATATTGAAGTTATGCAATATCCAATTTTGCAGCAAGTTTGCATGACTGCTATCCGGGGGTACCATAATTCATGCAAGTTCATGTGCAATTATAAATCTGTCTGTGTCAGGAAAATTTGATATTTTGGACTAAGCATGGGCATTGCGGAACAACACTTCAACATGATGAATTGCATGCGAATCTCACACGGAATGTTAACTTGTGCAAATGTGTATCGATTTTGAACTCCTTTGAGCCTGTCAAACGAGCAAGAAAATGTTGCAATTTTCAGTGCAATCCGATCAGCTGTTTGTGTCACGATATAGCGGCATAATTATAGCCGCATTTCAAGAAACAGTCGAAAGCGTACAAGCGTTTAGTTTAGTATTTTATCTTTGTATTTTTTAGTCAAATTTGAAATTTTAATTGTTTCGACGCAATTAGAAATATCGAACGTTTGCTAAGTTTGTTTAAGAAGTCTTGGTTTAAACGGATCTACTTGTATGCATATATATCACTATTCTATTTATCACAAATATTGATGAATATGAATGCCAACACTCAATCAGTTCATTAAATGTTTATTTGGGCGACCCTGTATAACTTCTAGAATTATAGAAGCTGATTTCATTTCATATAAATTTTGTAAATTTTAACGCGTAACCTTGTGAATTTATTTACCAAATGCAGTGAATTTACCAACAAATCCAAAATGTGGTTTCTTCGATGAACTTGAAAAGGGCTTTCAAAACATACGACTCTTTGTCGACGGCCCGATATTAGCTTTATTGCATTGCATTCAAATAATACTAAGTGATGGCAATCACGGAAAAATTGAATGCAGCGGTAAATATTTTCATAGAAAAACAACACGATGTAAACTTGCATATATATAAAATTTTCTATTGATAGTTCAATCAATTTTTCAGATTTTTGCACTCAAACTTAACTCTGCATATGTGTGCAATGCGCAAGCAACGTTTGGGTTCTTTTATCTCCCTAATCTACGTTTTTTAAACCGTATTCTAAATAATTTGTAATTTCAATTTAAACTCAGTTGCACAAATTGCGCAACTAACCGACTATTTCGCAAGATGTAATATTTAAATTAATGACATTCTATTATCAATCATTCTATTTAAATTTTGCACCGTTTTAATAGTGAGTTGAGCGGGTTCGATGTTTTACTTTAGCTTTCAAACGCATCACGTTGATGCAATTTCGCAAATCACCTCATAAATGGTCTGTAAACGTGACTGAGGTTCATGCTGACCAGCTGTTTTGCAGCTGATAATCAGCTGATTGCCCGGATCTATCACGCCATCATATCTTGCAAACATTCATTTTCAATACGAAAAATACCAGAAAATTGACAGGTCAAACTAAGACGAAAACCCAGTATATATATATAATAATAATAATCGTAAGATTGTGACATCTTGCGGCAATCGACAATGCAATTGCGCAAGTTTCTTATATTATGTAAAATAAATGCAACGGTTTCTTAGACATGAAACAAATGCAATGGATATTTTTTTAAACTCTCAGGAACACCGTATGATCGGGAAAGGTAAGTCCCGAAGTATGATATCAGGAGGTATTTGTAGGCAATTTCTCATTTCTAAAGTACCCTAAAGCGCTTTTAGTATATATATATATGTTGGACGTGAAATGGACAATGGGGCTTTTTATTGTTGTTGTTCGTGTCGTTGCTGAAACAAAAAAAAATTGTTTTAACAACGGCACTAATCTTATGTAGATAACCATTACTTATTGAATTTCCTCGTTTCTCTGCTTTATCCCAAACTTTGGTGCCACCATGAGAATTTTCCTTGATTAATTTTGACTTGCTCGTGGTCATTGAACAACGTGACGTTAGCGATAACGGTACGCGTATTTCGTGTCCTATATGGTCTCATGGCTGTTTTTTTGGTTTGTAGTTTTTTTGTTATTTGTAATCTTATTGTAGTTTGGTGAATGTAATATGAGTCGCAACCGACGCAAGAATGAAGGGGCGTGAGAGCGACTCTAAACATGTTATGATGAACAATCTCGAAAATCTGAGCCATCCGCTTGTATATAAGTACAATTCTCGTAGATGTATGAAAGGTATAAGTCTATAGGAGATCAGTCAGAGGCTAGATATACAAAAATCAAAATTCAAACACTTGCAAATAATAGATACCAAACACTTTGCATTTTTATTTATCTAGATTTATGTTTATCCGCATCCGCTGAACGATCAAAACCCGATGTTGGAATGAATTTTTTTTTAATTTAAAACAAATTGGAAAACGCATTCAAATATTGAAAAATTGTTTCATCTTTAGTCATAAATCACGGAACATTAACCTCAATGTTAAATTTGGTCTGATTACAAAATTGTGAAATTGTGGCAAACATTAAATATATATACATATTATACTATTTTCAAGTCCACGCAAATAAACAGAAAAGATGAAAACTCTTAGAATGAAATGTTGACTATAGATGTACAACATATACCTCGTACATCCATAGCAAAGAATCTTTTTGTTCGTTTCTAGATTTTAATAGAATATTTGTGCGGCATTTTTGCTACTGTTCGTTCTGTCAGTTGAATTCAATCACTTGGGTCTTAGAGTGACTGGCTGGATTGGTTTAACGGTCATTTCATATTTTTTTAGGGCCTCCTTAAGTATGCGCACCAACCTGAACTCAGTCTGTGTACCAGGTTAGGGTTCGGGTTGTGCGACATCTTGGTGCGCAAACTTCGGGAGTACCTTTTTTTAACCTTGTAATTCAATATATTTGTTACGTTCACGGTTACATGACATGGCTGGCAGACTTCGAGTTCTGTTTTCATAACGCGAGGGGTGATTGGCAGTCGGCATTGCCCAGGTGAGAAGCTCACAAATTTTGGCGCAATGACCTTCCTAAACATGTAGTACAAGAAAGTGGTAATCGATTTTTAACTGTAATAA
Source organism: Styela clava (assembly GCF_964204865.1). Classification (NCBI taxonomy): domain Eukaryota; kingdom Metazoa; phylum Chordata; class Ascidiacea; order Stolidobranchia; family Styelidae; genus Styela; species Styela clava. The sequence continues at coordinate 7,419,958 of NC_135257.1, read as the reverse complement.
CAGGCTGTCGATGTGCTACAAACAAGATCCATTATATGTTTTCGGTCACTGTCATTACGGAAGATTGATGGTTATTCGGCTTCTTCCAGACCTGTCTTTCATTGGTTCCAAATATACAAAATTCCAAACCTCCGAAGAGATATGCAGCAGCAGCAATCCAAAAAGCAATTTGCCATCCAAAATAACCCTAAAACATAACATGCTGTTAATTTACAAACTTATTGTATAAATTATATAAGAACCTCAACGGAGATATGTATCATTGAATATTTCTATATCACCACAGCTCTATTACATCACTAACGCAGGGTAAATGCGAGATTTGAAGCGCATGGTATCTCATTAGCTAGCTATTGGCAGTATAGTTCATAATATCAGTTAGGAGTTATTTCTATATGATTGAAGTTTTTTTTCATATTCGGGAGGAGTTGTTACAAAAAGGTTGTGTATAAGTGAAATGCTAACACACGCAGTTATGTACGTTCCAACTTTATCAACCATCTCAAGTTATATATCACTTGTTTGGCAACGTAGTTTCACTGTACCTGCAAAGGGCAGTACAGAGCAACATTAGCAGTCACTATGCATGAGAATGACAAAATTCGGAACATTTATTTGTAATATCAATATAATCCTTTTAGTTAACGTGAAAAGGTGGTCGGTTAATGCTCGTAGTCTTAACGCAAGTCGAGTCATAGCTCGAATTTAATTCGAAATGGCGTTCATTATTCGCCAGAATCGTGTAAGACACGTCTTACTGAGGGAGATTCAAAATAAATTTTTATTTTAATCAGTTACCGAGTGCGTTTCCTGCCTAACCGCACAATAAAATATCAGTACGTACATATGCATCCCTTAAAACTCCTGTGATTTGTGGCGCCAAAATTCCAGAACAGTTTGCTATCGTAGCACTCATACCAAAAATGATTCCACTGAACTCGGGTGATATTTCAATAAGGCATGATTTGAAACCAGGTACAGCAAACGAGTCCATTGCAACTGTCATTAGTACCGTATTATAATAACTACTTGAAACATACAATATGGTGCAAATTGAATCGTCACAGTCAGGTACTGATCGATTGGACTTGACAAATTTGTTAAATTTTATATACCTGGTACCAGATTTCCCTACTTTGTAAAGGTTACTAATATCTCTGAGGTAGCTATAACATATTGTCATACTCTTGTACAAGTTGAAATTTTGTATTGGTCTCTGCAGATCTACTACATGTAGCTCAATGTATATGCGGCATTTTTGGAGAAAAATTATATGACACAGAAGCAATAAATGAAAATATCTTGTCAAAGCAACAATAATTGCTATTCATGAAAATATCACTGCACGGCCATTTCTGTAATACATATTGTCTTACTCGATTATGAAAAATATGATAGTATTTCGTTCATAAAAAATGATGATATTTTAATAGATAGAATATAAATACAACAACATCGTATAATTATATTGGAGTAAATATGTCTAGTTTTAAACTTACTTGTTATAGTCACCATTGATATTACTTGTACTACGTTACATCCAGAGTATATTAAAATTACTACAGCTACACACGAAAGGACCATACCTAAAAAAGACGTTATTGTCGTACTTTTCATCGAACATAGACCAGAGAAATGAAAGTATAAAGTAGTTGATATTAGCTCACCAAAACCAGTAAAGATTTTCCTTACAATAATTGGTCGAATTCCTTTCAAAATAAAATAATCGGCAAGGGGTCCACATACAAATAGTAAGAGACCAGCCAATGCAAATGGGACAGCGCTCAAGATTCCACTCTGTATTTGAAATAGAACACGAATGACTGTTAACAATAAAATTATAGCATGTAAAATTTTATATTTGAGAGATACTGAACGTGAGTGGCTCAATTATTTCAAAATTTGTTTTTGTCCAAGGTGATTCTCCTCCTATTTCGAATCATTACATTTAGTTTAGTTGCAAAAGTGATAGTTACCGTCTTCACGTCGAATTTCAGGGCAGTTCTGAGATAAGTTGGGAGCAACAATCGGAATGTTGTTCTACCATATACGCTGCAAAAATGAACAGCAACAAGACAATATAGTGGACGGGATTTGAGCATCTTCAGCCACGGTATATTTCTCTGAATAAAAAATATTAGATGCAATAAAAGATAACAGTTTTGTACCCGCATTTATGTATACTTGTATAATCAACATCGTATGGCATATTGGATTCAAAACAAAGGCTAGTATGTATACGTTTTCGCAGGCGACAAAACTGAGTCGAATTACCTTTGTGTTGTGTGTCGTCTTCACATTACATAAAGAAGGTGATACGAAATTCGGTGTCTCACGCGATACTAAAAAGGTATTTTTTTGGTATTTGGCAATTTTTGTATTTATAAAAAGTAGCCGTATACTGAGGACTGAGTTTTTACTCAAGTATAACCTTGTTTGGTGCTATTTTTTCAAAAGTTTAAAACATATAATTGAAACAAATTTTCCTCGATCAGTTATCCACAACCTGCGGCCACTGAGGATAAAATCTGCGGACGTGCTGATGTGTGTTTCAGCTGCAAAATAAGCACTGGACGGGAATACGTACTACGCAATCAGTAATTAATTATCTAGATTCTAGAAAAAAAGATCAGGGTGGTCCAAATCCAGGCCCGCGGGCCACATGTGGCCCGCCGCTTTATTATCTGTGACTCACGTCACATTCGGAGAGTAATCAAAAAATCGCATTTCGTTAGGGCAATAAGTGATGTGGAATGATGTGCTTGGCAGTCTAAATTATTATCTGGCTTTCTATCTTTTTGGTCGGGAATATACGCTAACAATATAGGCATTATAGAAAACTAAAAATCGAATGCGGATTCTATTAGCCTGGGATGGCTATGTCTGATAACTATCTGTTTGCACAATAAAAGTGTTTGTTTTGTATTGCACTGTTTACCTATTCTTGGCACTATTGTGGCCCGCGAGCAATGCAAAAATAATGTCATGATTATACTTGTTGGAGCAGAAGACGCGAGTAAGCGTTGTATTACAAAACTCTGTCCCCTTGATTTGATCCCGCCCTCGTATGCTCAACATATGTCCAACTTCTTTTTGGTAGTTCTAACCATGTTCTTATTGCAGGTGAAGTTTCTTTTAAAAATTAAACCATAGCATGTCATAAGTCTCTCTGTTCCGCATCATCTCATATGATTGTAATAAAGGCGACTGAGACGCCCTAAAGGGAACTTATTTGAGATATGCTATGGAATATATATATTTTCGTAAATAGCTAACTCTCTTCAGACTGGTAGTACTGTAAGGAGTTTATCGCTCACCGACAGTACCATCCGCAACCACTGTCTAAGCCAGGGGTTCCCAAACCAGGGGTCGCGACCCCAAATTGGGTCGGAGTGATAAGTAGGTAGGGTCGCAAACAGGTCATGGGGTCGCTGAGTTATGGTCGAGGATGGATATACAAAACATCTAATATATATTTGACAAACAATGTTAAATTTAGCAGTTTGCACCATGGCTTACTGTAAAACAGGCCCATAGGCATCGCTCTATGCTTATGCTATAGAAAATGTAGGTGATTATTGTGACATCACCGTTTGGTTTTAGCTTATTTTACTTGATACCACCACATGACCAATCTCAAAAGCCCAGCTAAAAAAGCTCTAAAGTTCCATGAAAAGATATATATATTGACCTGGGGTCGCACTGGACACTTGAAAGTTGTCTTTGGGGTCGCCCTGAAAAAAGATTGGGAACCCCTGGTCTAAGACGTGGTATTCATCGACCTGTTCTCCGAAGTTAATCGACGTAACAAAGCTTAATGAAGAGCTCATGATTGAGTTTATTATGTCGGACTCGGCCGGACACAAATGCAATCTGAATATTTGTACCGATTTTCGCCGCCATTAGATCATTTCTTGCTGGCCGCAAAGTCAACGTCGTTCATGATGACACAACCAGACGATTTCTTCTGGAGTTCCTCAGGGCTCAATCATTGCCCCTACATTGTTCGTTATATTGCTCAATGACTCTACACACAACTCATTTACTCATTTATGCTGACGAGTCACGACACTACTTTTTATTTTTGTCTTGCTATAAAATGAGATGAATGGCGTCGTTCGGAACTATTCTCTCCAAAATACGTTTTCAGTCAACTTGCGCGGTTTATTATGAATTGTTATCCGTTTACTGCCAATATTTCCGCAAGATTAAAACATTGTGCAAAAGTTTTTTTTTTGAAGAACTTCAATTTTGTGGGTTTTCATAATTTTATTTTTGTTATATATAGACCCAATGGTGAGCTGTAGCCGGAACGCACCGGAACGGCGTTCCGGTTGTTGGACATTTTTTGCATTTGCGTTCCTGTTGTTGAAATAAAATTATGGTACAAAAAGTCTAATTCCTCTGGTAATCTTAGGTATTAATTTATGTTTTGTTACATCGTAATTCTTTTTACATCACATCACGCAAAAAATTAGTACAGCAGTAGCGTGTCTTAGATGTTTTCCCGACCATTGACCCCATGGAAATTCATTCTATACCTTTCTAATAATAACATTTGTATAGAATTGCTACGAATATTCTTGCAATTTTACATGGACATATTTCAGATAATTTCTTCATATTTCCTTGCAGTTCTTTGGCTCTATCTTAGGACAGACAAAACTTTCTGTAAATGTTTGCGTCGTGTTGTAAATATATATATATTACATTTTTGCTAATTGGGTGCGTGTTCCGGTTGTCATGTTTTTTCCAGCTCATCACTGTATAGACCTGACCTACTTTAATTACTAACGCGTAGGCCTACTTCCCCGCTATAATTCTTTAGCAGCTCTTGGCACTTCAGCGATCAATCGTAACTTCGCTCAGAGATGAGTCTATTTCGCTGCTCAAATAGTGCACGCCTCTTTGCTTTGTGCAGATTTTTTAAAATCAAATATTAACATAAAGCAGGTGAGAAATAACACGGAATTCCAATACAAATTGTTACTTCTGATAATATGAATCTAATTACCGATTGTTGTACAACGTTTGAGAAAATATTTATTGGTATTGTGCTTAATATAGAATTGCTCGTCGAATCGTGCATCAATGTGGAACATGCATGGGAGATACTTGACTACAGATATCAATAAAAGTTTAACAGCATAATTAAACGGCTTTATTCAATAAAAAACTGTTCATGCTCACTATAAACTTCGAGTTGTAAAATATGTTAGTCTGGCTATCATAGAACTATCAGAATGCCATAATAAATGAGAGATATTGAATGAGACACATTGAATTACAAGATATGGTTGGTATATGTCATGTTAACTGTATAAGTTTAATTGTATAAATTCATAAAATATATAAGAAATCTGGAACATACCTTTTCCGTACTTTGCTGTCGGTGGCTTAAAGACGAAGTTATATATCTTTTTTCTGAGTCTAAAATTCTGGGGTGTTTTTCTGGAGTTTCGTGTATCAGAATTAACCATAATATGGACCAACAAACTCCACATCCACCTATACAGAAGATAAAGATTGAATTGCACAATTGATGCTGCAGGCTATCGATTCTATTGAAGGTAGTTTGTCATAGTCTATAGATAATTTCAAGATATAGATCAGTGCTTTTCAACAGGGGTTCCGCAATACATGCAGTGGGGTTCCGTCAGTTTATAGGGTTCCGTTTTTTTAGAGGGGATAATTTCTTGCTTCAGCATGTTGAGGCGTCGTTGCGAAGTTGTTTGAAGAGTATGTAGACATGAGTATGAGAATTCAAGAAGATTGCAAAGGAAATGCAAGAACAACCTAGTCATTGAATTTCACGCTTGTAACCTTCTTTCTGTTTCGTTGCTGAAGTAGAAATATTCGAATTACAAATATTTCGTGTTACGAGTATTTCAAGTTTTATTTTATGTTTGTTAATTGGGGTTCCATAAAAATCGAAAAATTATATCAGGGGTTCCACAATAACAAAAATGTTGAAGAGCACTGATATAGATAGACCTATATTAGGTATGTGAAATCATATGTTTAGTTATTAAAGTTTATTCATTGAATCCAGTGCTTGGAAAGTTGTAAACACACATTTCATTAATTTCCTGCAGCTTTGTTCCAATTATTACTTATCGATTTTAATCGGTAAGTATGTTGATAGGTATTTATCTGTCTGTATGTCTGTTAGATGCACGCGATATCTCACGAAAGCGAGATCGAATATGCTCCAGATTTTGCATGTTCATTCATCTTATCTCGGACCAGAAGCCTATTGATTTTGGGCGAATTATATCGTATAATTAGAGAGTTATTGATTAATTAGTGATGGGACACAAGATGTCACTATGGAGTAAGAGCGCTGTTTTGGGGGATCCCCTAACTTTCGATCGATAAGTCTTCGGTCTCTGACCGATATTCTCGTCTATAGGTGGCCACAAACTTGCGACACAAAAACGTTTGTAATAGCTACTGTGACGCTATAGAGATTTTTAATGTACTTTTAATTAATTTAAACTCACTGATAGGGCTGGAAATTCTCCTTATAGGCCATATGGTCGTATCGCTCCCTCAGTCTGTACCGAAAACTTTGCGTTTGCAGATAGGATACAAAGTAGAATATGCGTTACACCAAAAATACCCGTACAGACATATTTTCCCCAGAAGGCAATATTTTACCATTTTTATCTTAACATCTTTGATCCAAATGGTTATTACACAAGAAGCTTCGTAGGTATCTATCGGGAGTTCAAAGGACTGAATTTCATTTCAATATTGCAAATATTGTATCTAACCTGTAACGTAGAAGACCGACTTCCATCCCAATGATCCTGCAAGTACCCCAGCAACAGGCATAAAACAACTTTGGCCTATTGGAGCTCCTGGATTTCATAAAGTAAGTAAATGCATTAGAATCAAAGAATGATTAAATACTATATTAAATTTCTACTACGCCCAATATTCAATTTATATATTTATGATATATATTTTTGAAAATACGATAACTCAGGAGATAAGAGCACCATTGAAAGCATCTGACCACATCTGAACTCATAATGTTACGAAGTTAAAGTCTAAACTATTTTGGAGAATTTAGAAGGGTGAATAAACACCTGTAGCATTTCATCATTATCCGTTTCTAACATTAATAATGACTTAACATAAAACTGAAGATTATAAGTATTTACCAGCTAACATGAAAGAAACAATTTTGCTTCGTTCTTGTGGAGGTGACCATATTCCTGCAAGCCCGAACAACTGAGATATTGTATGACCCTGAATGAATGAAGGAAATAAACTAAAAACAGCAGGCATATTTTGCTTAGCTTAGAACACTTAGCTCAGAAGTCATTTCTTCCTCATTTTTTTTCTTTCCCTTTTATTGTTATTTTCCATATTTGTCGAGGTTGTACAATTATGTGAATATATAGGATGAAATTGAGATACATGAATACAGTATCTTTATCTCTGAGCATTGCGAATGTTTGGCCACTGTGATATTTGCGGTCCATGTACTAGAACAGTGTTCCTTTTAAACCACGCCCCTCCTCAAAAATAACTAGCTAACAACAAGCTACAAATAACAGATAGTAATACGAAAGTATGTTTTAATAAGAAAAAACGTTGAAAATGGAACGTAAACAATGAAATGATTGCAAAATTTGCAATCAAATCTAACAAATATTTTTATTTTTAATTAGATTCACGCCCCCTCAAAAAATGTTCTCAACGCCCCCTCGTGGGGCGCGCTCCACCTTCTGAGAAACACTGTACTAAAACAAGTAAATAAAATGAAAATGTTTCGTTCCGTTTATCACATGGTATAATATCCACAAGTTATTGGCGAATCTAGACACACATAGTAAATACTTACCGAAAGTATTCCACAACATGCTCTCAGCACGACTAATGCGATGTACCCTCCTGCCTCCGTAACTACTGGTGTAAGGATAGTTAAAATCGAAGTAGCAAAAATGCAATACCCAAGCAAACGGACGTGGCCGACCTTACGACTGAGTGATGTCATGGCGACCTGTAAACGATATTCAGTAACTAAAATTCGGAATTTTGTAGTACATTCCTTGGATATACTGAAACTGAGTTTATGAAGTGTGTTGCCCATTTAAACCTTGTTGCCAAAATGAGGCTTCGAAAAATATGAACAACTCAACCACTGCCAATGCGACTACCGGAATACCAATGGCTACTCAAACCACGTAGAATATTTAAGGTGGTGAAATATGCTCTGAGCATTGCGAATGTTTGGCCACTGTGATATTTGCGTTCCATGTACTAGAACAGTGGTTCCTTTAATTAAAACAGTCCGTTAAGACTAATTCCATCAGTTAAGACTAATATATATATATAATATATATATTATATATATATTATATATATATATATATATAATATATATATGTAAAAAGTCAATTATTTGACTAGAGTAAAAAGGCACACATAGAAGTAGCCTTCAGTTAACCATTTTTAAAACTTTCAATATTTATGTTTTGCATTGATAATGAATAATTGTAGCGTCACTAACTAAGGATACAACAACTCCGTAAGAATAGCTTCCCAACACAAGACCTTGTTGTGAACCAGTCCATAGAAATTTGAATTCGTCCTTTAAACTCGTACGATTGGAATCTGCTTCTGCCCCTGTATAAGCAATCATAGAAGAAGGAAAAAGAATGCATTAAAAGAATGTATATACATTTTAATGCAATAATTTATATGCAAGTTTCACTACGCGAGGCCAAACAATGTGCCGCCTATTCTTGATTTGAAGGAAAGTGCACTGGCGATAAAATTGCAAGCTTTCAAACTTGTATCAACATTGTATCAAATACAAATATTGTGTTTCTAAAAAATTGGTCGCCCAAAACGTCTTCCTAAAAAAGCATGTACGAATTAATATTTTTCAATAAGTCATATTTTTGTTACGATTTATCTTTTTATCTACATATCCATTTACCCATATCAGGACATTCTGGAATTTCGAGAAGATTCTGTTGAGTCGTCCAGTTCGTATCTGACGTTAATGTACTGTTCTGAGTTGAGGTGCTGAAATTTTCTAAGCCAGCAAAATCTACCATCTCAATTATTGCAACGCTTATATTTTGTTTGAATAGGATTTGGGTAAAGGTCCCCCAAAATCCCATCAAAGCCAGAACATATCTTGCTGGAACATGGAAAAGTTTCATCTTGCGTTTTCCAAACACTTAAAATTATGTATCAGGTGCCACACTATTGACTAAAATAGATATTAGCTGTAGGCTTTAAGTTGGAAACCATACAAAGTACTTATGCTTACAATTACATCTAGAGCTAATATACTGTGGGAGTTGTTTTCTTCTACCATACAATGCCAAACTGCTGACTGTTTAGGGGGCGGTCGACCATTATCTATCTATCTCGCTTAAAACTGTATAAAGATCTCATAAAATTTTTAGCATCGTCCGATTCACGGAATACGCAACATTCAAAATATATCCAGAGTACTTAAAATTTGGAAATAATCAATTTGTCTTGATATATATTAATTACCTTGTACCCTCCTATATTTCGAGCATTTGAACTTTTTTAATAAAATTTGACTTTAAACTATATCTGAACTGAACTTTACATGATAAAATATCATGCGGCGCATTTAATATAATTTTATTTGTATTTGCGCTTGCTTCATTTAACAAATTTTGGCCTTCATACTCGTGTCATATAAATTTATAGTCTAATTTCACTTCGCATATTAATATGCCTTTTGTATCTGCTGCATATTGATGTAATTTATCCAAGCGGCAAGATAAATTAACGCAAGTGCAATTAAGATCAGCCACAGTTGGTGGAGCATGATCAGCCATTATTTAAAAATGAAAATTTCTAATTTCAGAATACTTTTTCCTGAATGACGCATAGATTGCAAGTTACAATCGATCATAATCAAGACAGTTGAGTTTTGCATGACTGGATCCAATCGCACAAATAATACCATTGCACTGGACTTATTATCGACCGAATTTGCAGAGTCACGCGCGTTCATCCAACAGAAAATGATTCTCGTATATGAGTAAAATTACAAACGACCACCAATTTATTGATATTTTAGAGTGATTCGTTGAAACTTATGTTATAATAATTTTTGTATAATTTTAAAAATATGTTTTTAGTACATAATAGAATATTATAACAATATGTTGAAGGTCACTTTTATCCAAATTTTATTCATTTTTCTTCGAATAATGTCAGAAGGGAGGTTAATTAATATCTGACGCTTCTGTTTACAAATTCAAACATAAAGTTATGTTATAAAGTTAAAATTCAAACATTACACTATGTTTAGGCAGTGTTGTCACCTGTGGGAAACTGTGCAATTTTTTCAGTTCTACTTCTCCGGATACGGCCATGCGTCATCACTGATAGTCGCAATTTCCTGCCACTTTACGAAACAGATCTGACACAATAAATACGCAACAACAATGCTTTTAAGTTGTGTTGGGAAAACATTTCAAGTCGTATTGGCCTGTATCTTTTCACTCACTCGTACATTTTGGAATCTCATCAGAGACCAAAGACTGCATAGAACATTGAACTACCCCAACTATCTCCTGGGGTCTACACTTGACTCCTTTGTTATTTCGGCTACGAAATTACCTCTTTCTTCATAACACTTTTAATATACTACTGGCAATATAATTCAAAAGCTAATCGAATAAATTATAATTATAAGACAATTAACGAAATGAATAATTGAGCGCCATAAATATTCGAAACACCTCGAGCTTGTTGTTTGGTCAGTGAAGCGTTCGCCGAGTTGGCCATTTTGACGTCATATAGAAGATTCGAATATTATATTTCATTCAAAAATACTGAAATATATTCTGGATTAAATTACTTAATAAAAGTTATCACAAGACTATATACACATGGTGTTTCATAAGATTAAATATTTATAGAATATGATATTTGTATTATTGTATATCATGATCTCCGGATATTTGAATTCCTTTCTCTATTGTGCAAGCAAAATGATGCGGATATGTAGAATATTAATAGATCTTTCTTCAGACGTTTGAACTTTGCTTTGTGCTTCCGGTATTCTAATAAGATAAAAAAAATCAACGATACTTTTCCACCTCTTGTTTTGCAATTCAGTATTTGCCAACATTGTCATATTCTAGCAATATTTACTCACATCATCTGTGGGCATGATTGCATTGGATGAATGATTACAAGCTCCACCAGCAGTGCAAGTGAGTGCGATAGCTGCCAAATTCGTGAAGAAAGAAAGCACTGCAGATACACTTCCGAGGATGAGTGATGCCATGAACGTAGGACTGTGATTTGGAATGTCCTGTTGAAAAAAGGGTATTTTATCAAAAAGCATATTTAGTGTATTCAACTGTTTTCTCAAACACAATTTTTTAAGATAAAAATGGCAAAAATATGAAACAAGAAATCGAATTGAAACAAGAGAGAGCATCGCTCAAATATATAGAAACGAAGGCCAAAACGAAATAGCATCTAATCTTTTACAGTAGTGGTAGTCTGATCACGAGATCGCTGACATATTGATGACGTCATCACACGGAAATTTACGTGAAAACGAATTCCATAGAGCCCAAAGGAATTTTTTGAATAAACAAAAAAATTAGCTTTCTAGTGACAACAACCTACTGCAAATAACTACTGCAAATTTCATGGAAAATGAGAAGAGCGATTTTGTCATAAAAACAAGAATACTAAATGACAAAACGATTCATAAGTCTACTTCGTGCTCAATAAGAAAAACTCAGGTAGGTGCCAAACCAAAGTGGACTTTTTGGTGGAATGGCTACTCAATTAAGTTCAGATATTTACAAATGTATTCAGAAAAAATAGAAAAGATTTTATTGCTTACCGCGTATTCTGCTGTCAGAAATGTTTGAATTCCAATCAACGAGAGTGTAAACACAATTGACAGCGATGACGTTATCAGAATTAGAAATAGCTGAAAGAAATTTTTGTCGATGGGATAAATGAATCAGTTGGGGTTTATAAACGTAGCAGGCTACTACACTCATAAGATTAAAGTCTTTACTGCTCGACCTATACTGACCATTCATCGCAATATGGACAAATATGGGGTAAACATTACAATTATCGATCGATTGATATATGTTATGGTTATACAATTAAAAATATGGTGGAGCATCTTGCCATTTGACACATGTTTTAATCAGGCCAAATCAAAAACGATTTCAACACAATTAAAAGCCCTATTTATTACGTACAAAATCAGCTTGAGTTTTGCATTTGAAACACTGATATCTATGTTAACGTCGGAGTACCCCAATGCACCAGCAAAACTAGAACTGTTGAAAGTGCTTTTTATATTTTAATAACCTCATTTCAGTACCAACTCATTTACATGCCGTATTCGAATGAAGAAAGATTTGTTCATTAGCATACATGTTCAGAAGCTAACTTACATAACAATGAGTTGCTTTTGTTGCAGCACAATGCGAAATCGCTCCACTCGTAATTACCTGAAAAGTTGTATAAAGTTTGTCTTAAAGTCAGTAATAGCGAAAACTTTTTTTACAACAAATTTTTTACATGCTCTTCTATTTCTGCACATTTGTATTGAATTTTATGATAATCGTTATTTTTTATATAGATATATTGAATTTTTTTCAGAAAATATAACGATAATGATCAATAAGGAAAATTTGGTATGCACTCTTCAGATTAGTTTCTAGATATGCTTACCAGGGTAAACGCAGAAGTTCTACAAATCAAATTTCAAACCTTGGAAATTTACGTGACGGAACTGACTGTTTTATGTGACTAGTCAAAATGAAGAGAATATCTCACCGACACTCCAGTTATTAATGACATTGCCAGGTAAGGGTCTTGGTATTGAGCGAGACTATCAGTTACATTGGTTGCACCTGATAATCCGAGTGAGAATATACAGCACCCGAGTGCGACTTGTGTGATCTATAATAATTTAAAGACAAGAAGTTTCACGAGAATAGAATCAAATTTTTAATAAGAAAGAAAAGAATTAAAATTAAATAGGAACGAAGGCTTTTATTATATGAATTCAAAGCACTTTACCATATATATTTTCTATAATTTCTGATTGACTACAAGTATTACTGACAATGACTAAGCATTGTGGGATGCACAAAAAAAGTTTCGAAATTATGTTTTAACAATATACAAAGAGCAGAAAATATTTCGCAACTTCACAAATTTACCAAATTGAATACTACCCCACGAGCGCTTTCCTAACCTTGACATTTAGTACAATAATACGGTAGGTTTCAGGCCGTGATCATTTAAGGTCAAAGTTTAAAAAATGACGTGCGTAAGTTTGGCTATTTGTAATGCACACTTTATATCATTGGTGACGTGTAATAATAGTTCATTTCATAATACTCATTTCGTTTATCACTCAAAAAAGTGGTTAGAAAAAAATCATTCAAATACATACCCCAACTTCACTGATTGTGAATCTGTACTCATTTGTCAAAGGAATCTTCATTTTTGTTTTCAGGAACAAATTTTGCAAAAGAACTTTGATTATGCTTTTCTATCTCAAAATAAAGCTTTAAGCGACATACGACATGTCTTTTGACTGAAATTTAATATAAATATGTATTCATTTTTCTTCAGCAAGAAAGTAAAAGTTGTTAAACTCATTTAGCAGGCAAACAAAGTTGTGAAGCTATTTTCAGTAAGTCAAACCAATAAAAAACGAATCGTGATACTAAGAAGGAAGGCACCTGTTAAAATTCGGTTGGAACCAGTAATCATAAAATAAAGTCATAAAATTGTCTTGCCTGCTAAGACGCGGTAATGTTTGCTTTGAGATGCGTGACAACTATTACTTGACTGAGACTTTGCTTGTTGAGTTTTTAGGTAGTAAAATCCAGTTAACCCAGATGTGATTCAGAGGTTATGACAGGAAGCAGAAGTTCTCTGTTCTTTTCAACCAAAACGGCAAACACGCAATTCATCTACAAACATGACAGATCTATTAATTAAACAATTTACGACAAATGGCGAAATATTATCTCCCATGCAGGGACATTATTGTAGTCCCATTTCTTTTATCGCACTCTTCTACGTAAATTGAAATACGGTATCTGGAAACGTAAAATGAAATACAAAAAAAATTCAGAATAAGTAATAAAAATTGTCTACTTTCAGTCCATAGTTTTGTTTGATATTGAATTGGGTTGTGTAAGAAAGTCTTGACATCTTTCTTGGCTTTATTAGCACACAGGAACATTTTAAAACGACCCAAACATCTAAAACAATTTTATCATAAATAGAAGAACTGACTGAGTAGCAGTTCACCCATTGACTTGCTAAAGCATAACACAGATTTCAACTTTGAATCGTCTATTAAGTGTTTGTTAATATGCTCACCATATACGATGTGATAAATTGGGCAGGTTATTATGTCATCCGTTCATTCACTGTGTGGCTAAAGGGCTTTGTTGTAAACCAAAAAATGGTTTGAAAGAATCGAAGTCAAGGAATGTAATGCAATAAGTTTGTGAATATTATAAGGATTTTGTTAAATACATCAAATGGTGTATGAGTTATTGGGTTGAATGTGCTCAAATATTAAGGCTTAATTGTGAATAAAATGTCCTATTCAAAGTTATTAAACGAATATTGCTACGTAACAATTCAACCCTTAGTCTATTATGTATTGTTGGGTTGGGTAATTCAATTCACAATTTGCGCGTTCATGGCATCATTTGTCTCCAACGTATGTCTAACTCGTGCACACCTAGAAATTACTTAGCAAGCTTTCAAAATTGATATTGTCAGAGTAAACTTTAGTGTTGCGGTCATAGCAACTAATAAATATTACGAAATCGCCGTGGTAATAAATTATAATTATCGAATTGGAATATGTTGTTAGTTAATACACCCGTCTACAACCAAAACTCAAAATCAGCTAACGGTCAGAATCTGAGATTATGGTTGAGGTTCAAGTCTTGAACTATAACTCCCTATTTTATTCGTTTGTATTTATTATTAATTTTCTAGGTAATATTTTTATGGCCAAGAGGTCAAAAACGCAATATAATTAAGATATCATTTCTCCGGACATATTAACCCCGCCTACCAAACAATATAGTACGCCATTCTCCAATAGTTTTGACACAAAAATTATAAAGCAGACCAAATAATAAAGAATATTTTGTAATTGTGTTTTGCACGTAACGTTTGTAAGAGTAGGATAGATTATTTAGATTACATTTGTTCAATCAAGATTTGTTTGTGGTCACATCTTCGTCGTCATCGCAAATAAGGAAACGTCATTTACAACGTTCGACAGATATTATGGACCAAGACGCTGTGTCAACACCAACGCGACCCTCTAAATACAAACTACTACATTTCGTTGACAATGAAATTATTACCCGGTATGGCCCGTATGTGATATTTAACTGGAATAAAACCATCTTCGATGGTCTTGCTTGAAAAAGTGCTTGTGAGTTTAATGCTGCTGTCGTCGTCAACGGGTCAAAATAAATGGCTTGACTCGCCTTGCAATGCATACAAATAAACCTGGAAATACCAAGATCATAAACACGTCTTTATCATTACGTTTCATCATTTATGTCCCTATTCTGTTGATCGTGGATCGGCTTTAGCAAGAAACCTATTTACGATTCCACAAGATTTATTTTCAATTTTCTTAGGTGTTCACTAATTATTTGAGGAATACTACTGCATTGTAACGCTGTATGAGTAATATACGAAAATGGGGAAAATATTTATAACTAAAAGCTACCGATATGCGATGACCGGATTGGGGGTAAGTTGTTTTTGCACTTCATTATTATCCGGGACATGCGTTTTCGTCCCTCAAAATCTCGCGTTATTGAAGAAATTTAAGAAGTTTTTTATTCAGCTTCACGAGACAAAATATACTTAGATGGAAAATGAATAATGGCAGTGGTCTGTTTAAAATTGCGTTATATCTTGTTAAGTTAGTAGCAAAGGAAAGTTTTTTTCTCATAAATTTTTCTGACAGTTTAATGATGATTAGGCCGATTATCCGATGTCTAATTAACAAATAACGTTAATCACAAAAAAGCTGATTCCAATCAGCAATCTAATTTGATATTACTTTGACGTTTTGGTTGCTTGGTTTATATTAAATTATAAATAGGCACACATGAGTACACGACAGCGTATGCCACCCAAGGTTTCTGATTTTTTTGTTAACAATGTGTTTGTCTATTCAATTTTAAATCAAAACAAAGAGAATAAATTATGTAACTGTTTGATTATTTTAGATTGCAGAAGTTGCATTCGGATGCACTGTATTTTGCCTTGCACTCGGATCTGGAGATATTACAACGAACCAAACAACATATTCGAATATTTTATATCTCGTGCTAACTTTAGTGACGTCTTTAGTCGTAAGTATCAAGAGGTTGATACAAAATTATATATATGTACTTATATATAGTAAATATACAATGTTTGTTATTTCAGTGTATAATCATTGGTCCAAATAGCGCTGTTTTGAAGATGAAAATCAATTAGCATCTGGAATTACGGTGAAATAGTGGTGATTTAATTCGTAATGCAGAAATCACAGTTCATATATTCCCTATGCAGATCTGGATAAACTGTTAAACTCCTAAATTGCAAATATTTTCAGATTACTTTCAGTAAATAAGTTAAATGCCCACAAAAATTTGATATGGATTATTTCATCCTATATCCATTGTCGTGTATAGTATTTTGTCAGTGCATTTATCTACGTTTCGGATTTTCGACATATAATTACATTTTTTGCCAGTACGCTGTACCTCTGACTTTTATATACATTCTAGAATAAAGAGTTCATGAATCAAAGTACAAATTATTTTCTTGTTTTTAAGTTGGTAAGATTGTTATCAATAACTATAATTTTATATCCAGCTCATATTATGCGGAGGTGTTGCTATAGATACGGCGAAGAGAGGAACATCTTGTTACGTGAGTTTTGTTATTTTCATAAAAAAGTTTAAATCAAAGAAAAACGTTATTCTCCGCCTTTCGGAAAGAACGTTTTCATGAGTCCAAACTCTAAAATCTTATTAGTAAAGACTTTCAGTGTGATTATCATTCAGGATACATGCTACACACTAAACCTCACAGAGTTTGGTTTGTTTATCATATATAGTTGAAAATACAGTCCGCTTGGACGACATAATTCATAGTTTGTTGTACAATTTGTTTTGGATTACTGAGCAATATCAGCTTGTGTGTAAAATAATGTTTATAATTGTATGGAAATATATTATGTTTCTACATCGCTAGGTCCCATGGGTTGTGCAATTGCCTAATGCCGTGACCGACTATTTTAGGTCAGTTGCTCACTTAACAAGAAAGACACTGGGAATATTTGTTTTTCTTAGGGAGGGATAATAAACACAACCATTTATTTTTGAAGAATCCTATATTAATATTTATTTTTTACAATTGCAGTTGATGTTAACTCTTGTATTCTCAACTGTTGCAACTCTTTTTTCGTGCGCATTACTCGGACTTCAAGTATATGTTACTGTTGAATATCAGGTACTTCGCTGAGATTCTATTTATCTGCAATAGAGAGCATATGAAGGTTAATTAACCGGAAGATAAGTCGGGAGCTACCTTCATAGCTCTAGTAATTATTCATAAAAGATGCCTGTTGATACTTCGTGACATGAGACATGAGAAAGTCAAAAGTCAGATAATTCCGCAAGGCATATGTAAACGCAGCTGTACTTGATACTTTGTGTTATTCATATTTGACGTGAATGAAATTCATAGAGCAAGTACGCGGGAAATGTAATATATATCCAATATCGTAATGATATTACTTCAGCGGTATCATTGAACAACATAAACGTACACGTAATCTGACTTATCTTGAAAATCAGTCTATAATATATTAACCAACCTAAATTATATTTTCCCCTTCGTTTCACGAAAATTCCGTATACATATTTTAAATATCACTTAGGTCTTAGATCCATTGCCAAATTTATGAATTAATAAAATTGTCGGAATTTAATGATAGTTGGATTTAAAATAGAATTTATAACTATGATTGAAAGTTTGTTGTTTGCCAAACAAACTTTATATTGATATTTGTTTTTCGTCACGCCCATATGATAATGGCTATAATTTATCATTGTGTACTCGAGGTTTAGATGGTATGAAGCACATTTGCCAACGGTACCTTTGCTGGTAAATTCAATTATGCTGCCATGCCTCACAGAGTCACAGTATAGTCATTTTATTTGTAAGATGGGCCTAAGATAATTCATTCATATATTATGATTTATATATTCCGAATCAAATCGATAACTATCTTCATCATTTTTTGAAACTAACTCAATTTCCCAACGAACAGATTGAACTTATCATAACGCAACGTTCTATGTATCTTTGAGGAATAAAATTCCACATCCATAATTACAAACAAGAGTCTTATCCTACTTACACTATCTATTTGCACGTATATGCATATTCTCCGTTATTTTGTCAATGAAATATCTGCTATGTTGATGTACAAAATTGTAAAAGTTGAAAGAGAGATTCATATACTTTATTGAGTAAAATTTTATTTGATTACTCTAATTAAAAGTTCGAAAGAGTTTTAATGAATTTTGGGTCGATTTACTTGAAATTGGGTCTTTTTTTTATATTCATCAACCATTTCTGGTGTTTACAAATTGATGTTCCGTTACCTTGCGTTGCAGTAAATAGATTTAAGTCTCCGTACCACTAAATAAATTCGAATACATTATTTTTCTTTTACCAGGCATCAGGGGTATCGACTCCTTACACGTTCGCGGCACTCACTCTGGGATGTGTAGTATTGGGAACAAGTTTTTTTTTATGTTTCACTAACATATGCTTAACATGTACTGCGGGAGGCGCTTGTGGACCTCCGAATAATGTCTCCCCGTCGGTTGGTATCTTTCATTGATCTTTTTATTGAATCGCCGTCTGTTTGTACGGAAAATCGATACGTTTTGTAATAAGCACTAAAAGGTTGCAAAAATAACTGGCAAGTGGCAAGCATAAGTCACATATATATATATATGTTCAGTCACAAAATAATGTACAATATTTATAACAGTTGTTTCATATTAATATGTTTCGAATTCAAATCCAAAGACATTTATTTTTTATACAGGCTGATCAAAATGCGGGCAATGCAAAGGATGTAAATGGAGAGATACCAAAGAATGACCTTCCACTGCACGGTATGCATCATTGTGTATAGATAGGCATATTATGGTTATAAAAATGCCTAATTTGGGCCAAGATTAATCTTTAATTGCTTATGCATAAATCTATCTTTTAAAATGTGAGATAAACGGCTTAAAACTTGTTGCCGCAATGTCAAATTTGGCATAGCATTCTAAATTGTAATTTCAGAGCCACGGCCTAGCACAGCCAAGATCAACGAATATTGGAATGAGGCATACGTAACGACACAACCGGACAAATCACAATCAACCAATGGAAAGAAAACAGAACCAGTTTTTGCTGAAGATGTTTGATTGCATACGATTTTCCCTCTTATTTACTTTCGCAATAAAACCAAGTTACACAGAACTCTTCGACAAGACGATGAGACGGGTTAATGGCGCGCACGTCAAAGGCATAAATCCCTCGATCATGAAATATATTTCTTTACTACTTGCACTTTTAGGGATTTGTATTCGTTCTGTTTATAGCAACAAAATTCATATTTGATTTTGTTAAATATTTCTATTTGTGTATAAAATTTTTGTTTTATATGTACTTGAATCTATTGAATTCATGTGATGTCAGTATTTATTTTATTTTTTTTTCAAATCAACTCATTTTAGAAATATGAAATAGGAGACTATGTTTATCGTGAACGGTTGGGCTAATAGGTGTCCTCATCCCGCGCCTAAACTAATATGTCACAATTTTCTAGATCGATTCAAACACGAGAGTTCCGACTTTCCACAATCTAGTATGTCCTTATCATCTCAATATCTGTTTCTTCTTCGGAGCGTAGATAAGGGATTTTACTTGATAAAATCATGTGTAACAGAAACAATTCTTTTTCATGAATTTGTTTTGAACACAGCTGTTTTTCACTCGTAAAGAATGTTTTGAATTATGACGTTTTTTTTTTAAACCACAATACAACATTAGCGTCAAAAATTTGCTATCGGATCGCTTGCACCGCCCATTTTGACGTTTATAATACGTGTTGGATTCGTATGAACTCTACTATCACTTCATCTAAACAGGAGTGTTCAAATATCGTGTTACCATCATTTTTATTGTGTATCTTATGTGTCGGTTTATATGGGAGGAGATAGAGGGTAATTAAGTCACAAACGAGCGTTGGTGATGAATAACATATACTACATCAAAGCGTGTAGTGCTAAACAGTGTGATTCGACAAAAACATGTTGTTCATTCTATATTAAATATCTTTTGTATTAAGAGCACAATATTTTCAAACTGTTCCGATAGGAATAGCCTACAGTATTTCTGCATCGATTATACCCCTAGTCGAGGATTCGCGTGGGTGCGAAATGCGGCGGCGAGTATGAAAAACTTTCTTTGGGGCTTACTTATAAAAGATTTTAGAGAAAAGTAAATAGTAAACTAGTCATAAGAGAATTCTCTCAATGATGAAATAAGGGAAAGTCTGGTTGTTTGAGTTATTCTAAACCATAACACGATATATTTTGCATTTTAATTAAGTCAATATTTTGTAGCAGTGTTTGGTTTTTGAAATAAATACGTTATCACTGTTGTATCAAAGCTATTCATTCGGACATATTTCATTGATATCTGGAGAAGGTTATACAATGTCATCATCATCGAGTGACAGCGATTGTGATGAAAAAGAAAGAAACAGTCAAGGTGATAGAAATACACTTTGTACAAAGCATTACTGCCAGGTCAACAATGGAAAGGTTGGTAATTATTAGAATATAGGAATAAAATAAATAACTTCGTATTTTTTTTCTCTTCCCGGGGCATAGCCTTCCTCGTTCATTTCCGTAACAGTGACAAATCAGCAATAATTCAACGGTGACATACCAATTGTAATTTTAGCAGACGCTCACTATTTTGAAAAGTACGGATTTTGAAGCTTTGTTGTAAAGATTGTCAGTTATTTTTTATGTGTCATAAATTTCGGTATAAATTATTGTTTAATCGTATCTATAGTAGAGACTCAGATTATCAAAAAAGGTTCTAAATAAAATTGATTGTGGGGGGGTCTATATTGGCAAGTGGTTGAATATTTTAAATAAAAATTGCGGTTTTAAACATGTAAACTTGTTGGTATAGGTTTGAGAAAACGTCAAAGGAGCTTTTTGGAGTCAAAGGTCGAAGTAGTCAAATATTACTAAAATAGTATAAATCTCAAATAAACGCAGTATAAATTAAACCATGCCTATATAACAGATACATATATATATTTATGTTCTATTCTCTTGCCAATATTAAAAACCATGGTCATATTTGACCATTTAAAATAAATAATATCATAGGATTCTTTAAGCATTTTTGTTTACGTGCATGGTAATTATACACTCATGATTTTTCATTGCAGGTAAAAAGTTTTGGGGATCCTAGTGTTGATATCGTGACAGAAATTTGGGCAACAAACAAGTCAATGACTAAGCACATTCCACTGCGATATGTACTTGTCATCGATGTAAGCTCCAGTATGGGAGTTGAAATCGGTCATGGACCTGATTCACTTCTTGACAGAGTGAAGGTACAAAATTAAATTTAGAAAGTCTACGGGTTTTGGTCAGGAAAACTGGAGGCTGTCCTTTAAAATACCAATCTAAGCGGAGCATCCTGAATGCTTGTCGAGTTAATCCTAATGTGAAGCTATTAGCTAAATACAAGCTACAATAATGATCAAGTTTTAAATTTTTCTGGTTCAGATATTTGCCGAATTAGTCATTGATGAAATATCAGAAGAAGATTCTTTGGCAATTGTGACGTTTTCCGATGAAGCAGAAGTGGAGTTAGAAATGACTGTCATGTCAGAAGATGAAAAAGTCAATAGCTTTACTTGTTTAATACCAATGCCTATTTATTGTGTAAAATTAGGTTTACTTCATATGCAATCAAAAAAATAAAAGTAAAGAATAGATGCGTTTGGGTGGTGTGTGGAGAAAGCCGTGATCAATGGTTACCTTAATTAGCCAATAGATATACCAAGATGGGGAAAATTAAACTGAATCCCATCACTACAATAAAAAACCCGCAAATGCAAGTTCTAAGAATACATCAACTTAATTACTAATTTCAGGAATTAGCAAGAAATGTTGTGCAATATCTTCATACGAAGCAAAACACGAACCTGGAATCCGGATTGATGGCTGGACTTGATGTCATAGCAAAGTAAATTTTGTTCTTATGTATAGATATCAATACAAATTAATACCTTGAAAAAAAAAACTAGCAGAAAGGGAGCATTCAATTAAACGTAGAATATTTCAAACCAGGAATCCTTCGCCACATTCCCGGGACTGCATTATACTTTTCACCGACGGAGAAACAAACACAGGGGAACAAGATGTAGAAGCTCTGGTGAAACATTACAAAGAACGTCAAGATAATATGGGAAGAAAAACTTGTGTTCCCGTATCAGCATTCACAATCGGCCAATACCTCCCTGTCTTATTAGCAGAAGTGAGATTACAGAAGTTTGTTACAATCACAAATACGATCATTGAATTCTTTTAACTTCGTAAATTCCGAAAGAATTGTACTGACTTTCTATAATCAATCCGTAATGTTTTCAGTTAGCTGATTTTCTGGGAAGTGAAGCTTTTTACTGGTTGAACGAGGAAGAAGACTTTGAATCCGATATGCTTCTTCCAATATTTTTGAGGTGACAAAAACAACTGAGCCAGTATATAAGTTATTATATATATTTCTATAACCACTTGATTAACAGCATATCATCAATAATTCAGCATAATGTCTTCGTCTCGTTAGTAAACAGGTGTACTTCTATTGATATAAGATTATGTAAATCTTTTTGGCGGTTTTAATTTTTATTTATCTACGCTTTTTCACTATCACTATATGACAGGGAGACAACTGCAATATCAGACATTACTATTCAAATGAAGTGCTTGTTGGATTTTACATTCGATGCCGATTCCTTGTCAAGAAAACATTTACAAGTAACATTTTATCCATACCTAATACTCATCTAGACAGGGCAGCGTAAATTATTGCTTAAGGACTTCAAGCAACAAGAGAACAATGCTCAAATATAAGTACAAGGAGGCTTAAACTAAATATTTTTTACCCACAATTTCCCAATAAATCATATCTAAGTGGATGAAACTGCAACTGTGGAGCATGATAACTTCTGAACTTACTAGAACCTGTACCCGGAGTGTCCTAGCATTACCCGGCCCTATGTAACGATGGCAATTAATGCGTATTGTGCCAGAGTGAATTAAAATATCAAATGATGTGACTCACAAATGCACTTTCAAATCGTTTACAGTACTTTACCGTTTACAGTAACTTACCTTACCTAGTTTACAGTGCGTCACTGGTATCGAAAAGATTTCGACTTTCGCGTGACACGAGTTTGCGATCTCAAAACTGAAGTCAGTTGTCACGTTTAGCGGATTAAAAACCGCGTTCCACGAGTAAAAATATAACTGCATAATTTTGGATATCAAATATCATGGGATTCATGGAAAATTTAGGAATGAATAAAGTAATAAACGTTTAGCGACAACAACAATCTTTAACCACTGAAAATTCTAACGCAATTTGTCCAGTAGTTGAAGAGAAACATTAACTGAGAAAAAAAATTTTTAACTACTTCAGTGATTACAATGTACCTAATTATTTATATTTGAATGCGCCAACAGTAAAATTTTGCCGTCACAGAGCTCATCTCTGTCAGAACTGGAATATTTTGTGCATTCTATACCGGGAGGAGTCAAGAAACACATTTCATTTACAATCATCCCACCTGAGAGGAGTTTAAAGGTAAAGTATAATATGATATTGTTATGTATAATAGAGCAACTTATGTCAATCAAATAAGCAGAAGTAATCTTGGGACTCGAGGCATATTGACTTACATTTACAAAGCGAACAAATAGTAACAATACCCTTACATTTATGTATAAATTGTACAGTTTTACCCGTGCGCATAACAGATAAGAGTGAAAACAACGACAATCGCTAAACTTTATACTCCGCTCACATTGCAGTTGTAAATTTCTTTACCACGTTTGGAATAATGACAAAAATATAAATAATTGTAATAATTTTTCAACATCGACTAACAATACATGTAATTGTATATCACCGTTTTTTAAATTCAATCAAACATATGCATATAATCAAAATTATCTCAATTTACAGAATTTTCGAAAGGAAAGGATTGTCGAAATCAAAGTTAGCTTTACGGATGGAAGCTTGAAAAAGAGAGAGTTAAACGGTTTTGTATTATTTTCTGCTTTGAATTTGAGGAAATGCAGAGCCAGAGGTAAAAGAGGTAGGTACATGTATTACTACATACATTAATACATCGGTAATTACTAAGTGCGCTCATATACCAAAGTTCAATTTGCTAGTATATTATGACGTTGTTTTAATATTTCACAATTGTATGGCAGAAAAAGGAGTAAGATACTCAGATATCACTGACGGCATTGCAGCGTACACGATTGAAAACAATATAGTGGATTCATCTTGGATTGCAGCTCAGGAAGCTTTAGAAATGATCGTGAGAGAAGATTGTAGAGAATTGAGTATGAATGAACTGGACAACGTTCTATACCATATACTGTGAGATTTTAAAACTCTTTAATAAACGGATGAATTAACTTAAAATTAAATCTCGTTCGTTGCGATCAGTGGTCAGTAGCGCTATTACCGCCTGCGCCGGTAGCGCTTTCGAAAACTCACATACGATGTTATGCCGTCGTAAATCAAGATTTTTCATCATTCGCGCTACTAATCCCACATATACCGGTAGCTATCAAACTCCTCTATACAATTTTAGGACCTCCTGAAGTATGCGCACCAAAATGGCGCACAACCTGAACTCAAGTTGTGTACCAGGTTAGGGTTCAGGTTATGCGACATCTTGGCGCGCATACTTCAGGGGTACCCAATATTATACAATATTGAATATTCTATCTATACACTGATGTGTTGCAATCCTTCCACACTCCGTTTAATCTACTTTACTTCAATTTGCATCGAATCTTAGCATATTTTGCGATTGCAATATATACTAATTATTATTCGTTTTAGAGAAGAGGAAGATCATCTCACAGTCAATTCTTTTGAACAAGCCATTTCCAGTATCCTCGACATCAAGACAACGTACAGAACTGTCATTTTCGGACATAAGAATCAGTGCACAGCAAGAATTGACGCATGTGCAGATGACTGGATTGAAAGGTTGAACTTTGGCAAATCTATCGCCAAGTAAGTACATTCCAAAATTTCCAATTAATAACTCGGTAGATTTCACATCACACAGCAATGCCACAATGACTTACGACTCGTGCACATGGGTTCGCGTCCATCTATCTCGCTATGCTGTCCCATAGGGTTTGGGTTCGCCGTTAATCAACAATCGACGCCAACTATTATGTATCAGAAGTTATCAAATATCAAATTCCACCATTAAAAGTCACAGCTAATTGTTGTAAATGTAGAAATGTTTGTGGAATATAAAAAAAGTCTTGCAATCTAATTCTGTAATCAGTTTCAATTCGCTTTATTTTATCACCTGCTATGCTGATTTTGAAGTAAAAATTAAATTATGTACATACTTCTACTAAAGTAATGTATGAGCACTGACCATGATGCTAATTCTCGATTTGCAAGTCATAAGTTTGGAAATGAGATAGAGGTAGATTAACTTGAAGAATGAAAGAAATTGGGGTTTCTTGTGTTTGACGCTTTTGCGTTTTCCAAATGAAATATATTCATGGTCTCTCGGCCATATTACAATAAATTTCAATTGGTGATATTATATTATCTATTTAAAATTATCTTTTAATTCATATAAAAAAATTCTGATTTTTATTTCCGGTTTATTATTTTGTTGTATACAGTCCATATAACTACGGAAGAATCGCAGCTTTACAATCATCAATCGCTACAGAAATGCCCGTTGCAAAAGGTGTTTATCACATGGAGCAAAAACAACTGTACATGCCCAAAAATATTCAGAAAAGATTGAGAGAATACGAACGAGTAGGTATTTAACCTGTTGATAAAAAGTTTTGATTTTTTAAAATAAGTACTTTTTCAGTTTAGGTGAATTACTTCGCAGCATATTACCTGGCAGTAGTTTTGCGTATATCTTGTGCAATCTTCTTAAATGACTATTTGTTTCCGCGAACAGTTGCATCATTTGGAATTTCCTCCAACTCAATGGTATTTGTCGAAACAATAATTTATTTTTACGCATTTTCCTTCCTATAAAATCTCTCTCTCTCTTTCGTTTGTTTCAGATTGTAAAAAAGTTCAAAAGGCTTGAAGATTTCGGAACCTCCAAGTACGTTTTAGAGATCTGTTTGAATATTTGTATTTAGATGTAAAACTGCCAAGATTTTTCACATTTCGCTTATTCGTAGCTACGGGTAGTGGACTGGGCAATTCTGAGATAATATCCACTTGCTCAAAAGCCGTTGCTTTGACATCTGTGAACTGAAAGTAAATAACTACCCAAATAAACATCTAAATAAAGAACATGATTGGCAATCATCACTCAAATTCTACTAGAACAACCTCGTTGAAAGTCATCATCATCAAAATATACTACATTACATTTAAAATCGCCATTCATAGCTCTTTTTCAAATTTCAAAAATAATGAAATACAGTATGGCAGTCTAAACATCTATGATTTGTGTAACTTAACCGCTTAATTACGGAGAATCGTCTTGAATTTTAAAGAAAAACAGAGATGACATATCGTCACGCTAATAACCGAATTGCGTAAGTCATTTTTGATAATTTTGAGTTTTTTATAAAATAGGTATTTATGTGATGCTGCGCACCTGTCTGTTAACTCAGATTTTATTTTAAGAATTCCGAAACTCATAAAAACGGAGATTTAGTATGACATGCACATTTGTGAAATTGTTTCGTCATAATGATTTATCATTGTTACCGCAGGACTATTGTGACGCCACAAAGGCAAAATAACCTCGGCGAAGTATTTTCGAGTTTTTGCATCTCGGATTCTAGCTTAGTGCGTATTAATTTGAATTTATACTACAGTATAGGAAGGCGTGCACTTGTGATATTCATTGTCCGAGTCCAATACACCTTGGTTGGCTTTTATATTGGGTGCATTGCTGTTTTATTCTTTTTATTTAATCTTAGTCTTATTTCGGTGGGTGTGCAGAACGTGTTATATATATTGATAAAATATATATTTTTAAACATAAAAAATAATGTAATTGAAACTGATTAGCTATTTTGGAGATTAGACATTGTAGATACTGAGAAATACATTCGTTTTTGGAATGTTTGGTTTTCAGGACTGGTGCATATAGTAAAGTTGCAAAAATGCGTATGTCCCCAAGTCATAGACACATTTCTTCCTGAGTCACAGTGCGCCATTATGACGTCACTTAACTGCATAATACAAATTAACTTAAATCCGGCTACGATCAAAAAATTGAACCATGGCAAATTATTGACTCTCAATGGCATAACAATATCATTAGGAAGTTTTTTACGTTTTTCTCAAAACTTCTAAAAATGGCTTACGCAATTCGGTTATTAGCGTGACGATATGACAAATTTTTAATTTTATCTGTAGAGTATTCGAAGGGAAAACGATACTCATATCAGAAACTTTGCGAACACAAAAAATTGGAGCGAAACGAGAATCGTATGCAGAAATTGTAATAAGGTGCGGAGGAAGGCCAGGTATTGTATATTTTTCTCAAAAAATATTAATTTACAATCTTTTTACATAGAGACTTTAATCGATGAAACAAAAAACTGTTGGTGAAGTCCAATGTTACCATACAACCATACAATCGTAGCGCAATTTTCAAATAGTGCCAATAGTCAAATATTTCCGTTAAAGAAAATAAATATGAATATATTTTATTATAATATTCATTTATCTTGTTATAATACTCATTTAAAGTATATGAATTGCAAGGTAGTTATCGATTTTATCAATGAAAATTAATAAAATCATAGCATTAATAAAACCATAGCATTTGTGATACAACGATTTATATATATATAAAACTGTAAAACATGTATATACAGAAATCTAAATATATACAGCTTATTGTTTAAAATTGAGGACTTATCAAACTAGAAAAAATATTAAATAAATTAGCTTTATGGCGAGTGTTATTTGACAGAACTTGTTTTCAGAATATTTTGTTATTGTGAATCCTTATAAAATGAGACCTGGCTGGTATGTCGAAAAGAACTATGATGATTTCTTACTCGTTTGTTGCAAAAAAGATTATAAAAAAAATTCAATGTCAGTTCGTGATTCTAGAAAAGTAAAGGTACAATGTATACTCAATAACATACTAAGTCTAAGTACAATGAAGGATTTGATGATGGATTTCTACCAGCAGACATGAAATTTACTTTTAATTACTATGAACTAAATTCATATTTGTAAACTCATCGTCTCAATTCTCACACAATAAATTATTTTGGAAATAGGCTTCTTATTTAAAAATTTAAAAAATATATAATTTTCATATTCACATTTCTGGGGTCTAAAAGACATTCTCACTAAGAAGTTATATACAAATATTTAATAAGCGTATGATAACTTATTTTATCATAATAAGATGCTAAGAAATTATGTCTTAATTTTCAGATTCCAATCGTTCGGAAGGATTTTTTGTTTGAATGCATTAGAAGAAAAAAGTTTTTAAATATGGAAAGTTATCTTTTTCGAAAAAGTTAATATCATGAATGCCTGGAAGAAGGATCTTCATAATGCGAGACCCATTTTCCGCTCAAACAATTGATAAAATTACCATATACTGGATACTATATCATGACTGGATTATCGTAGAATTAGATGGGTGCACATGGGTTCCTCGATCGCCGTTTCTTCAATCCTATGCATTCGACCTTGTATATTCTTTTCTTACGAATTCGGCATTCTAAATTTTTCAGTCTTATCAATTTATCATGTATTTATTTCAGTGTTATTTAATGTTCAGCTGTAAAGATTTTGCTCGTTTTTTGACCGATACTATTTACAGTATACCATAATATATTGTCATCGAATTGTGACAGCTTGAATGACGTAGCATTATTAATATGCCTTTTAAAATATTAGGACGAAGAGCGTTGCTCGGAAACTTTCCTTGTTAAACTCCTAAATAAAATACATTTCAATATACTGTATGTGTATAGGAGTTGTTTTCACGCGGGATTCCGTGGCACCATAGGCCTAAAATTCCGCCAGTACAGTGGTTCCCTATATTATTATATTTACATTGTTTTAATATAATCATATACTTATTGAGTTTATCACTATTATTAGACATTCTACATTTTAAAGATTTTTTTTTACAAATTTTAGGCTTTCGTTTGTATATACATTCACAGTTTTTAGAATTATTCGTACATACAGCAAAACATACAAATATTGCACGGGGGTTCCCCGCCTCTGATATGTTTCATTGGGATTCGTCTCAACAAATCAAAATTGAAAATTGGTGTTCAATGCAAATAAATATGCAAAAATTATTGGTTCTGGATTGAAGTTAGGACGGTTTCTGACATAAAAGTCGTAAGCAACCAATGACAAGCTACATAGTTGTGTATTGTTTTGGAGAAGATGTCGCCGTGACACAACACTTGAAATATTACAAGTCAGCAGCACGAGGACAAATAGTCGGAGATAACAAATAAGTAGATTTGTTAGATCGGAGATAGGAAATAAGTACATTCATGGAAACTCGTTGACATTGAATGGTTGTTGTTTACAAACTTGAAACTATACGTTATGAAAGAAAGAAGCAACTCCCAGTCGAGTAGATCAACAAATAACAATTTAAGAGAACAAAGGCGGAAAGAGTATTTTGCTCACAATATTAAAAAGGTTTCCCTTTAAGTTTAGTCGATTCGGAAAAATATTAAACCATATCACGTTGTACTTGTGACATGTAGGATATTTAGTTCAGAACTCATTTCCAGTGCCGCATCCAAAACTTGTGGATTCATTTGGTTCGCATGGATCGTTTTGCTTAATTTTTATCGCTGAGGTTATTGCTGTTGTTGTTGGAAAATCGGCTTTCTCGCAACTAATGACACAATCGATATCACATTTTTAGTACTTAAAGATTATTGAACCGATAGAAGGCTGTTATTTTTAATATATTTTTTTAATAATGTAGATTGTAATTATTGGAGTGTGATAAATTAAATGTTAACAATAAAATGTCCAAAAGACAAGCAGTTGGTGCTACGGCAGTCTCGACCACCGAAGGCAAAGATCAACTTCAAACAAAATATTTTTGTCAAGTTACTCAAAAGCAGGTAGGCATTGAAGCAAAATATTCCTTGTCCTTGTATCCAAGGCTAGTAGTACATTGCATTGATTGCTGACAATACAAAACTTTAGAAGTAATTATTTCTGAATTTGAACATTATAGATCGTTGAAGTCGCGATGGAACTATCAGCCATTGAAACAAACCTTCAACGCCGATTACCTTTACGTTACGTCCTTGTAATTGACGTGAGTAGAAGTATGGACAGTCACATAGGCAAAGAATCAGAATCTTTACTCGACAGGGTGAAGGTAATATTATACTGCTAAAAAGTGGCAACGTTATGAATAACAGCCACCTGCCTAGGGAAAATTTTATTTTTATTTAGATATTCGCGGAACTGGTCGTACAAAACATCGCAAATGCAGATTCACTCGCCATAGTTACGTTTTCTCGTGATGTCAATACAGATATGAAGATGACTGTGATGAACAATGCCGCTAAGGTTAGTAATAATCGTAGTATTCTAAAATAACTGAATCGCTCCACTATGTATATATATACATTTTATATATTGCGATATTATGTTTACACAAAGTTTGATTCCTTCGCCTGGTCTTGTGTAAAGGCCGGGTATGTACCCAAGTATGACAACTTTTTGCTTTCCAGGCGAGCTTGGGCTTGCGTAAAAGCACATATGAAAAAGATTGTGTTCTCATAAACTTGGCAAAATTAAACCAAATCCAGGCTTGGGTACAAGGTATTGTTCGGGTTTCTGGTGGATTTCGCACAGTGTTTTCAACAAATGCTACGACCATTATTCGAAAAAAAAATGAAATATTATTGAACCATATCATCTATGTTTGTACGTATATATATCTGTATATATATATTTTCAGACTAAAGCAAAAGACGTTATTAGAAGTCTCCATACAAGAGGTGGCACTAATCTCGAAATTGGATTGATGGCAGGATTACATGTGCTTAAACAGTAAGCTTCCATAAAACAAATTCACAGTTCTTTCATTTTGTTACGTTTTTGTAACGTTCCTCATTATCTAGAGATTCTGAAAAGCATGATCAAGATTTGATGATTGTATTCACGGATGGAATGGCCAATTCGGGTGAAACCGATCCGGAGCAACTTGTCATCAAATACAAAAATTATCAGGAGTCAATGAATAAAACTAGCTGTGTACCGATTTCCGCATTTACAATCGGTCAATACGCACCAGTGTTTCTGAACGAGGTAAACTGATACAGTACAAAAAAAATTAATGTGAACTGAGAGTGCTAAAAGTTTAATAATAGTGCATTTAACCAAACAAATTGCTAAGGTCCATCGCTATAACATAAATCATTCATTGACAGAATATGGCCGAAGCTACATCAATTGTTTCAATCAATAGTCAGCTATAAACATTCAACAAAATACCTCCACTTGATTTGCATTTTCTTTCGAGTTGTTGGATTCGAGAGTTATGGACAGTGGTGTATCTGAGGTTTTGTACTGTGGTTTGGGTAGGGGCGCAAAAAGGGCGAAATGTTTCCAACGTAAAATATTTCAATAAAAATTTTTTATAATCGTTGAAATTATCAGTCAACGACCAATGGTGCGCATTTTTAAACTTTGCCATGTACGCAATTTTACGTAGATACGCCACTGGCTATATAGCAACATAAACGTTTGTTTTTACCCTAGCATATTGGTGTAAATTGGTTTAATTTTGCATTACAATATATTTTAGAATCTGAGTTCATGTTTTTGAAATATTTATTTTAATTTGAATTACTAGTATTTTGTTTCTGACGGAATTGTTTTTTATATTTTAGATTGCAGGACATCTCGGAAGTGATGCGTTTTATTGGTTGAACGAAGAAGAGGAATTTGAGGCTGACATGCTAATACCTGTATTTCTTAGGTATATATAAATAATGTATGAAAGCACTTTTACGCAATCATGTCAATAATATTTACTAAATAATGCGAATTTGAAAATATATGAAAAGGCGCTATATTGGTCTATCAATCAATCATTCGCTTCTCGACACAAAGTATGAGTGTGCGAAAAAATGACATAATAAAAAGGGGGGATGCTCAAATATATGGACACGGAGGCCAACACAAAGTATCAGTCTTTTACAGTACCCGTAGTCTGACCACCATATCACTGAGATTTGATCACGAAATCACGGTACAGTGCGCAAATTTTAAGGCGTAATCACACAAAACGTCGTAGGGAAAAAGGAATTTTATGGAGCGCACAGATTTTTTTGAAATGAGTAATGAACTTTCAGCTACCATTTTCAACCACTGGAAGCGGAGCCGAGGTTTGAAGGAACTACGTTGTTATATTGAAAAACCCAAAAGTTATGGTTATAAATATTATAGTCTCTCATGTCTGATTTGCATAAACAAGTATCACGAACTCGTAACCATAGACGCGTAGACTTTTATTTGTTTTTGGAAACGGTATATTTGTTTATTACCGACGACAATGAAACATAGAACACAAACTTTGTACAATGTTTCCAGGGAAACAACTCGAGTTACCGATGTCAGTATCGACATGAACTGCTTGAAAGGAATTGTTTTCGATGAAAATCACATTCATGGAAAACATTTACTGGTAATTGTGATAGGGTTATTTTCATGATCACAACAGTTTTGAAGTTTTTAGGACTACGATTCAACATCAGTCACATATGACCAATTACAAGGACAAAAATATTTCGTTAAATTGAGAAAAAATGGCGTTTTGTGACTCATCTGGGGCTTACCCCATTTTACTGCATCATAAATGCATGTCTATATGATGAGTGCATATTTAAACAATGTTTTGCTTAAACTACGAAAGTGATATGAAAATTAGTGTAGTCATCAGAAAATAAATCAAGTAGATCGTTCATTCAAGTGAAATCTTGTTTTCATTTTGTTTAGCATGTGCTAATTCATTGTCCAGCTATTATGTTTCTGAGTTTGACTGGAGTAACATCTTAAAATTTTTGTGAAATCACATTAATTTGATTAATTGGTAAGATCTGAAACACAGAATTGATTCATTAACATTATTTAGTGTTTGTACAATACATTATAAACAAAGTTATTATTAAATAATATAAATATATATATATATATACAAGATGTACTTACAAAAGTAAGTATACACTTTTAATTTTGATTTGCTTTTCATGTACTCTTCATAAAGCGTTCTTTTCTTTAGGAAACATAGTACGGATAAGTAGTAAAATTTAGGTATTGTTTGCATTTTTCATCAACCCAAGAAATGAGATGCAAAATTGCTGTTTGACAATTTGGAATTAATTCGGCTTCTACACGACGAACAATTTATGTAATTTATCGTAAATTTATGAAAAAAGGATCTGTAGTTGATGCACAACGATCAGAAACACCAAGGAGCGGACGCTCTGAGCAAAACATTCACAACAGAATGAATTCCAAATTCTCTATTAAAGAGAGGCTGAGTTTACTTTACTGATTGATATGCTTTTTGCCAAACAGCAATTCTGCACTTTATTTCTTGGGTCAGTTAATCTCCTTGTCATTCTGTGGGTTGTCGGAAAATGCAAACATATCCTAAATTTTACCATTTATCCATACTATGTTTTCTGAAGAAATTAACGCTCTATGATAAGTACCTGAAAAGCAAATCAAAATTAAATGTGTATACTTACTTTTGAGACACCCTGTATTTACAGGAATCCTCCGGAAAGATGCTGAAGTACTTCATACATGCAATGCCAGAAGATACCAAGAAGCATATTCCATTTACACTCGTGTTACCTCAGGATGAATTGGAAGTATGTTGTTTGGTCTAAAAGACTAAATGTTTTCATCGTTTAAGAGTAAACAATTCGTGATAATGTAATACTTATTTAATGACTATCTATCTGTTTTTCTACACAGGAGTTGGATGACCAGCATATTGTCGATATAAAAGTCAGTTATCTTGACGACAAGATGAATAAACAGAATGTGGATGATTTTGTGATACTATGCACCAAAACTTTGAGCGAATGCAAAAACGAAAAATCGGGAGAAAGAAAAGGTAGTAATATAATACTGATGAAACATACAAGACAAGAAACCACGGAAAGAACAGTCTGAACTAGTGCTAACGGTCAGCAGACTAATTTCAAAATTCCGTGACAATATTATAGTTTCATGATGATTGTGCTATTGCAGTAGGCTTCAAAACGGAGTGCTTAACCAACCATATAGTCAACTATATAGTTTCATTTCGATAATTCCACATGAAAAATATTAGTATTGCCGATATTGGAAAGAAATATTGTAAAATATCAATTGTGGAAAATTTCAGGTTACGAAGCCGATGCTGTCATGAATGAAATATCGTCGTTCACAATTTTTCAAAAAACAGTCAACGTCAATTGGATAGAAGCTCAGACTTCTCTCGTTTGTATTGCTGAAGAAAAATACAGAAATTTGTGCATGATCGGATTGAATAATGCTGAATATTATATTATGTGAGTTGAGCTTGCAGCAATTTTGCAATACTTGTGTACACAACATCTCGTAAACACAAAAAGAAGTGGGTGTATGTAATCGATCTCGATCTTAGATAACGAAAGTTGTGTTGAATATTCTACTCTTCTACCCTATTCGATCGGCTGACGGCTGTTTATATAGTATTATATACTACAGCATTTTGTGCTGATTTTAACCTGAATCAAATTTATATATAAAGAATAAGAGTTCAAAAATTTAACTATATTTTCATGTAGCAATGGAGATATGAAAGGTCATGGGAAAGCAATTCAAGATGCAATTTTAGAAATCAATGAAATTAAAAAACAATACACGGTTATACTAGGTGATCGCAGTAAATATGCAAAACAACTCAACGATGGTGCTGATGGTTGGATAGAGAAACTTAATTTTGGAAAAACTATTAAAACGTACGTTCATAAGAATTGTAAGATCTTAGGTTTTAGTAGTAAATGTCTGAAAAAGCAATATAAATGGTTCACCAGAATTATTTGAGTCGAGTGGATCAATTTTGATTTAAAACAGATAGCTGTATATCTGATATCAAACAGCATCATTACTCAAGTCACTGAGTCGTTATTTGAAATCACTTTTTAAACTCAATCGTAAACGAGTGCTATCTTTTGAAGTAACGAGGTATCAATACAAAACTTGGCTAAATATCTCTATATCGATTTCTATACATTGGATATCTTGGACATCGAGAAAATTAAAAAATTTCCAACACAAAATAGTTTGTTAATTCTGCTTATAGAGAAAATGGTCTTGGTAGACTTTTTGCAATGCAATCCTCCATAGCTACAGAAATGCCAACAGCCAAAGGAGTTTTCGATCCGAAAATGAAACAGCCATATTTGCATCCTGAAATTGAAAAGAAGCTCAGACAATATGAAAAGGTAGGTCGGTAATTGAACGCTATATGTTGAAACATTTCAGGATAACTATTTCACGACATGATCCGTTTTATTTTTCAGAGTTATTCCATATAAATTATTTTGAGAAACATTCAATGAATTCAGTATTTGAATAAATAAACAAATTAACACTTGTTACATACATGCAGATCGTGAAACGTACCAAGATGAAAACGTTCCAAACTACAAGGTAAATAAGTTGGCTAGCAGCATACCGCAATGAAACTAATTTGTCAGTTAGTCATTGGCCTTCATTCATTAAGGCATTATTAACTCAATTAAATAAGGAACGATTTTTTGTTAGCCTATTCCACAGTTGTTTTTCATTCCAGTGTAGGGGCCTATATAAAATAATATTTAATGTGAAATGGTTCCCTTGTAAATCGCGTATTGATAGTTGGTTGTAACCTTGTTAAGAAAGATGAAAAAGTCTCAGCAAACGGCTCAAAAGAATTTTGATTTGATGCATGGGTATCATACGGATTTTGTATACAATAATAAACAAAATGCGATTCGCATATTTACATTATTCACCCATTAAACGAACTAAGCAACGTAATCATCAAATAAAGTAAGATTGCTTTATTGTAGTGTTTTCAAAGCTCAAAACATTCTTGTGTCTGAAGCTTTACGTGATAAGAAAGTTGGCGCAAAACGAGAAACGATGTCTGATTTAATCATCAAATGCGGGGGAAGACCAGGTAGCGTTTAAATTTTGTATACCGAAATATTCCCCAGTTTTAGCTGGAATGTTATGATTTCTAGAATGTCCCATGTGAGCGTTGTTTCAAAAACATGTTTAGGAAAAACTAGCATCGAATTGAGTTCTCAACATGCTACTTTATGACCCGGTGTAGGAAACATTTGCATAAATTAACTTTCCACCCGTGGCAATCAGAACGTAAATTTACGTACTTTCGATTTTTTCGGTATAACCGTTGTGTGTGAATCGTCATTTGTGTCTGAATCATTGAAACATTTTTTTTATTTGCAGTACCTAACGTCAACACGGTATTCAACAATACATTTTTAGTGTGTTCTGACAAAGATTTCAAGAAAAATACAGTATTGGTGCGGGATTCTAAAAGGGCTAAAGTTTGTATTTTTTGAGGGTACTATATATACATCGTCATAATCGATTCCTAATCCATATTGACACCTCTGAAAAATGAATCTCATTGCAAATAATAGACTTGTGCCAAAGTTCTCACGAAAATAGCCAAGGTATAACCGCATTGCGTCTGTGTTACACAAAATTAGCTGCCAAACTTCAAGTAATATTTACATTTTTTCAGATTCCAATTGTTCGAGAGGATTACATATATCAATGCATTAAAGACAAGAAAATATTAGATCTAGATCCATATTTATTAAATAAAGATAAGATAAAGGTCCCGATGAGTACATAATCTCTACTTTAAGTTTGATAAAACAGATGATCTAACTAAATGATAATAAATTACTGTGCGTTATACCGGAAGACAGTTTATTTATGTTCGATTTTATCGAGACCTGAAGTTGCTGAAATATACATTCAGCATAATGCATATACAGCATGATCTAATATTTCAATCGCATGTATATATATATGTCCCCGAAAAAATGAAGTAGAAGTTAGAAAAGAAGCTACCTAGAAATACTTAGAATGCATATGAGAAAAATGTTTACTATTTTTTTTCGTGCATGTACAACTCATGTTATTTTAATATTTTTGCTTCATTTATTTTTCATCCCCAATTGATTCAAATATCAAAGAAGTAATTTGTGCACTCGTTTAATATGCACTGTTAGCGGCAATCGATATTAGAAATGTACCGATTTGTCGGTATCGGCCATTTCTGTGATATCGGCATCGACTACAAATAGAACGGTATTTTTGCGATGTATTCCGCTCTTTGATCTGATCTAGAATGTTTCAAGAGATAAGTTAATATATGGATGATGTGTCTTGATGTCATAGAATGATTTAATGTCCCAACACTCACATAATAATGCTTTGCGCGTATGACGTTATAAGTAATGGACTGTAAAATGCGCGCAAAGCATGCGCTATAGTCATTTGAGTTTATAAGTTGATGCTGTATGCTGCTAAATGATGTTCTATATTTAATTCTGTGTAGTTACCAATACAAACTGTGTTTCCGTAAGTCTTCTTCGTATGTTCATAGCAACGCCTCTAGGTATCTTGCCGATAACCCAATGAGACAGATGATAATAACAGAATTTTTTTTTGTTGCTGTGCGATCAAGTTCGCGGCATTCACTGGCTACTTAACTCTTCATGGTTTTTGAACAGCACGAATGTACATATGAATTCTTTTGTACTTATGTTATTGTTATCTTAGTATTTTTTCACAAGATGCAATATTTTCAAATCTGATGACGTCATCACATACAAAAAAGGGTAATATCGCACATCGCACCTAATTACTTTATTTCTCGTAAAGGTATCGCATTGTCGCGATTTATAGCCTTGTTGGCTTTTCATGTAAATATATCTTGATTATGCCATCTTTGGGCGTTGAAAAAAATAGCTCTTTAATTTGAATATTTTTGTTTATTTATACTTGTATTTAACGAATATATTGACAAGTTTATTTATGTAACGCGCGTGAAATTAACGATACTATAATAAGCAATATAAGAATTCAAAAGTATATTAGTGTCTATAAAATCTATCCAAACGAAAGGGAATGTTTAAGTAATTCGATTTTTCAATAATTATGAACCCCGTGAAATTTGAATAAAATTAATCATTTACATTTGTCGGACAAATATTCCGCTATAGCAATTTGTTGCGTCTCAATTAAACATTAAAATTTCCATAGTCTCAATGAATCTATAAAAATGCACATAGTAAAATAGTAAGGTTAACAATAATTGTAAATTTTACCCAACCTCGTTCATCAATCGACTTGTTTTGGATCACCTTGCACAATCGTGACACCTCAATTTCAAAACCGCAGCACATGGCTGAACAAAGCAACGCCTTCTTCAAAATATAGCTGCATTTTGGTTAGTTCTGTTAAACCAAGAATTGTGATCTTTTGATTGATCCTTGCATGAAAACGTGAAATTATCATTTGCAAAAGATCCAACGGTTTTGAATGCAAGCTCGTATTCAGTAGTTAAGCCAAAGCGCATGGTAGATCAAGGTGAGAACGGCTTCCCTTCAGCAGTTCCACTCATGGATGAATGTGCTTCCAACTAACGCAGCATGTCTGTGCAATATTGTTCGATCCATGGTAGGGATTGCAAAGTATGACGTCGATAAAATATGTTGCTTAAGTAAGATTTCGATTCCACTCGTCCAACCGGTAGCGGGGGCGCAAAGAAAGCACAGACATGCGTAACACGTATAACGAGGTTCGAATCCGGCAAGGAAGGCCAAATTTTAATGACGGGTACAGAGGTATGCTGAAAGCTAGCCAGGAGGACCAAAAGAATTAATTTCGCTTCAAATGTGTCAGACGATGGGAAAGCGTTCAAGACAAGAAAGGCGGGTCGAGAGGAGGGAGAGGGTGGGTAGGCGGTCGAAGGAATATTAGAAGAGGGCCCCATGAGTCAGCGAGGACGGAGAAAGAGCAGCGAGTGCAGGTTAGTTTGGAACCTAACGATTAGAATATATGAGGAGGTCGACGGATGCATTCGAGTGAAGGAAAACAGGTCGAGAGAAGAAAGGGTCGATCAAAGAGCTGACGAAGTCAGGCGGGCGGTGAAGGTAATAAATGAGGGGGGGCGGCGCCAGTAAGGACGAAGAAAGAGCAAATGCGGAAAGGACAGATACTTATAGATAACGATAAAAAGCGAAGTAGAGCTGCATTCACTTATTGACTTATTTAAATTACAGGTATTAATTTAATTAGATACAGAATGCGTACAGTAAAATGTCAGATGCATTTGTTGTGTACCTACTCGACAAAGCTTTTCTATTGTCTAAATATCTCAGCGTCTGCGAATCAGGCAAAGAAAACAAATACTTAGTTCTTTTGTCAAGCACTTTCGTTTCTTTGTAACTTAAGCCTATAATCGGTAATTACTTAGTCGAATGATACTGAAGCCATTGAAATACATCCAATGTTTTAAGTAGTCGTACAATTTCTTCCTCAAAAGAGCTGTAAAGGGCAGTTTAGTGATTATTTTGCATATATGACTCAAAGTGGGTAAAATGGATGAAAAAATCCATTGCTGTACTGTACATTAAGAAATTGATTTGCAGATTTAAGTTTTGCAAAGCAATAGTTTCACACTGGGGATTCAGGAAATAGCAATTGTAGATTTCCCTAGTATCAAATTGCGCACTTGGTCATTTCCTATGCAAGAGTTGTATAGATTTGGTGATTACTGTAGAGTGACCACGCAAAAGCAGAAGGCCTCAGAAGGCAAAAACAGAATTGCTTTGCTCATCATGTTAAAATGTTTCCCTTCAGTACTTTCGTCCATGTAGGTCTAACATTAATGATGATGCATTTTTGGGCACGAAATGGGCGATGGATAGTTTTGCCAAATTGTTATCGCTGAGGTTTTTATTGTTGTTTTGGAGAAAATGGCTTTTCTCTTAACTAATGGCTAAATCGACATTGCATTTTTATTACTTTAAGATGATTGAATCGATAAAAGGCTGTTTTTTTTTGTTCTCCATAATGTAGATCGTAATTATTGGAGTGTGATAAATTAAAAGCTAACATTAAAATGTCGAAAACACAAGCAGTTGGTGCTACGGCAGTCTCGACCACCAAAAGCAAAGATCAACTTCAAACCAAATATTTTTGTCAAGTTACTCAAAAGCAGGTAAGCATTGAAGTAAAATGTATCTTGTCCTCGTACCTGAGACTGGGAGTATAGTGCATTGGTTGCTGACGATACATAACGTTAGACGTAATTAATTTTTGAATTTAAACATTTTAGATCGTTGAAGTCGTGATGGAATTATCGGCTATTGAAACAAAACTTCAACGCCGGCTACCTTTACGTTACGTCCTTGTAATTGACGTGAGTGGCAGCATGGACAGTCTCGTAGGCAAAGAATCGGAATCTTTACTTGACAGAGTCAAGGTCATACTATATAGTAGGTCGGGGGAAGTCGGACCCACTAATAAGTTATTTTGAATAACTCTTCAAATAATGTCGCAGCTGCATTCGTTCTACGATTGATTCATGCACCCACCCTCCAGCTATCTTGCCACATTTGCACATTGTTGCCATAGCAACGAATCGGAATTTACGCCCGATTTTCAGCTAAAAAAATATCGGGGTAAGTTAGACACTTTGTGGGAAAGACGGACACACACCAAAATTAACTTGATGGTGTCTAATATTTCGGTCATAAGACTTCGGTCAACGCCTAGATGGCCCAGGATTATGTCTCTTAAATTTTTTTTAAACAGATCACTTTTCTTGCATATTAAAAAGTATGTCCGTCTTACCCCATAAAGGACATAACAGGGCAATTTTCGAAAGAGCTTGAACAGATTTAGGAAAACTAGAAATTTAAAATTTAGTTTGCGCTTTTTCAACCGCAATTTTTATATCTTCTTTACACGGACTACCTCTAGAAGTATTTATTTTGTAATTTCTTGGCATAACCTTGGGCGTATTTTATACGCATATGAAAAAAATAATTTGACGGGGTAAGATGAAATTTTACGCCGGGCTTAACTTCTAAGAGACCCAATATAAATATGGCGATGAGTGTGCTTTTGATCTTTGTTGTAAAAGGGAACTAATTCCCAAAAAATAATTATTTATAAGTTTCGATGACGACGGGCCATTGACATTCCCAACAGACTATATTGAAAAAAATCCTCCCCCCTCCCCCACTCAAAATCCACCCTACCTCTTAAGTGACCCTGCCAATCCAAATATGAGTACTGGCAGTCTGCTAAAGAATTTATTCGATCTAATGCAACTACTTTCAACAAATAAACAAAATAGAACCGAGTTCGCAGACTTTTCCGGCTAAAATTATTCTTCGCCACCATGGGACTCTATAATTTGACGTTTTTCTGACCCAACAAAAACACACTTTCCCCAAAAAGCACCGCCTTGTAAGTTGTCGAGCCTGGAATGTAAAATCTTGGTTCTGTCGTTGTTCGCATGATGTCGCTCTTTCACGCGATGCGTTTTGAGCGACGAAAAAGCGCGAGGTGTCGCTAGTAGGAGGATTTTATTTTGACTGACCATCATACCCCGGGTGTCCGAACTACCCCGACCTACTATACTACTAAAAAATGGCAACGTTTTGAATAACAGCCAAACGCATGGAGAAAATCTAATATTTTATTATGATTTATTTTTAGATATTCGCGGAACTGGTCGTTCAAAACATCGCTAATGAAGATTCACTCGCCATAGTTACGTTTTCTCATGATGTCAATACAGATATGAAGATGACTGTGATGAACAATGCCGCTAAGGTTGGTTATTATTCAGAGTATTTTAAAATAATTGAATCGGTCCGCTATATAAACAATTTATATATTGCGATATTATGTTTACACAAAGTTTAGTTTCTTTACCTGGTCTTGTGTACAGGCCGGGTACGTATCTGAGTATGAATAACTTTTGCTTTCTGGGTGAGCTTCTGTTTGTGTAAAAGCGATTACAGAAAAGATTGTGTTCTTATAAAATTGGCATTAAACCAAATCTAGGCTTGGGTACAATGTATTGTCTGGGTTTCTGGTCGATTTCGTATAGTATTTTTAACAAATTTGTTACGACCATTATTCAACAGTAAACACAATGAAATAATATTGGGCCATACCATCTATGTTTGTACGTATATCTGTATATATATATTTTCAGACTAAAGCAAAAGATGTTATTAGAAGTCTTCATACAAGAGGTCAAACTAATCTTGAAATTGGATTGATGACAGGATTACATGTGCTTAAACAGTGAGCTTCCATAAAACAAATTTACAGTTTCGTTTTCTTACGTTTTTGTAACGTACCTTATTATCTAGGGATTCTGGAAAGCATGATCGAGATTTGATGATTGTATTCACGGACGGAATGGCCAATTTGGGTGAAA
The DNA here is from genome assembly GCF_964204865.1 of Styela clava. NCBI lineage: Eukaryota > Metazoa > Chordata > Ascidiacea > Stolidobranchia > Styelidae > Styela > Styela clava. Next base: position 7,376,985 of record NC_135257.1, on the reverse strand, counting down.
CAGATCCGGAGCAACTTGTCATCAAATACAGAAATTATCAGAAGACAATGAATAAAACTAGCTGTGTACCGATTTCCGCATTTACAATCGGTCAATACGCACCAGTGTTGCTGAACGAGGTAAACTGATACGTTGCAAAAGTTCTATCCAGATTTTAATAGGAACTAGGAGTGCTAATGGTTTTGATAATAGTCCAATTAGCCAAAACAATTTGCTACGGTCCACTGATATAATATAAATCATTCATTGACAGAATATGGCCGAAGCTACATCAATTATTTAAATCAATAGCCAGCTATGAAACTTTTAACAAAAGCCCCCTACTCGATTTTCATCTTCTTTCAAGTCGTCAGATTTGGCTGTTATAGACAGTGTTCTATCTAGGTTATAGCAGCCGTTTGGATTGAAACGCAAAAAGGGCGAAATGTTTTAATAATGAAATATTTCAATAAAATAATTTCCGAATGGAAATAATTGAAACTCCTATTTTTACGTAAATTTTAACGTACAAATATCTCAATCCGACAACAATGGGGCGCATTTTCAAACTCTGACATGGGCGCCTTTTTACGTAGATGCGCCACTGGCAATAGATAGCAACATACACGTTCATTTTTTTCTTAGCATATAGGTGTACATTGATCTAATTTCGAGTAAATTACGAGATATTTTAAAATCTGGGTTGATTTTTTTTTTACAATATCAACTCTTTGATTTTGAAATACTAGCCTTTCGTTTTCGACGGAATTGTTTTTTATATTTCAGATTGCAGGACATCTCGGAAGTGATGCGTTTTATTGGTTGAACGAAGAAGAGGAATTTGAGGCTGACATGCTAATACCTGTATTTCTTAGGTACATATAAAAGCAATTATACACAATCATGTCAATAATATTTGCTATCTTTTCTGATTTGCATAAACAGGTATCTACGAACTCGCTTCGTAACCATAGACGCGTAGACTTTTGTTTGTTTTTGGGAAGGGTATAATGTACTTGTTCAATACCGATAACAATAAAAAATAGAACACAAACTTTGTACAATGTTTCCAGGGAAACAACTCGAGTTACCGATGTCAGTATCGACATGAACTGCTTGAAAGGAGTTAGTTTCGATGAGAATCACATTTCTGGAAAACATTTACTGGTAATTGTGATAGGATTATTTTCCTTGTGTTATTGAATTACAAAGGTTTTGACGTTTTTGCGCCAACGATTCAACATCAGTCACATATGACCGAATCACAATGAGAACTACAATGAGATGTTCTGTCAAATTCAAAAAATTGCATTATGTGGCAAATATTTGGCTCTTTCCTTTGCCATTTTACTGCATCATGAATGCATGTCCACATGATGAGTGCATATATAAATATTATTTTGCGAAAACTAGAAAATGTATATGAAAATTTGTGTAGTCATCAGCGAATAAATCATTAGACTATTCATTCAAGTAAACTCTTGTTTCCAGTTTGACATGTGCTAATTCATTGTCCAGCGATTATGTTTTTGTGTGTGACTGGATTAACATTTTGGAATTTTTGTGGAATCGTATTAATTTGATTAGGTGGTAAGATCTGAAACACAGTATTGATCCATTAACATCATTGGGTTTTTGTTTTGAACACCGGATTGGCCATATTGAATACAATATATTATAAAAACAAATATATTATGAATATATAATATACATTTACAGGAATCCTCTGGAAGGATGCTGAAGTACTTCATACATGCAATGCCAGAAGATACCAAGAAGCATATTCCATTTACACTCGTGTTGCCTCAGAACGAATTGGAGGTAGGCTATGTTGTTTGGTCTAAACTAAATGTTTCCAACGTTATAAAGCAACGTGAAAAGTAAACAATTTGGGGTAATGTAATCCTTTTTTAGAATGAATATCTATCTGTTTTTCTACACAGGAGTTGGATGAGCAGCATATTGTCGATATAAAAGTCAGTTATCTTGACGACAAGATGAATAAACAGAATATAGATGATTTTGTGATCCTATGCACAAAAACTTTGAGCGAATGCAAAAACGAAAAAACGGGAGAGAGAAAGGGTAAAAACATATTACTGATTTAACATAGAAGACAATAGACTGAACGAACAGTCTGTTGGAAATAAAAAAACTAATCTGGTCTGAACCAACGATAAGCAATATAATTTTAAAATCTGATATCGATTTATAGTTTTACGATGGTTTTGCTGTAGTAGTAGGCTTTTAAAAGGGAGGGCCAAAATATAACCATATAGTCAAATTTCGATAATTCTACATGAAAAATATTAGTATTGCCGACATCGGAAAGAAATATTGTAAAATTATAATATTGTACATTGTATTGTATATTGTAAATTGTATTAAATTTCAGGTCACGAAGCAAGTATCATGGACGAAATATCGTCGTTCACAATTTTTCAAAAAACAGTTAACGTCAATTGGATAGAAGCTCAGACTTCTCTCGTTTGTATTGCTGAAGAAAAATACAGAAAAATGTGCATGATCGGAATAAATAACGCTGAATATTATATTATGTAAGTTGGGCTTGTAGCAATTTGGCAATACTTGTGTACTCTAGTCTAAATCAACTAGGGCACTATAGGCTATATCTCTATGTTCGCCTAAAATCATATTTTAGATAACGAATGTTGCGTTAAAATATTGAATATTTTGCTCCATAATCGGCCTATCCAATTGGCTGCCGACTGGTTATGCTGTGTGTATATATATACAGCATTTTGTACTTATGTTAAAAATCCTATATGAGATTTTTTTATATAACTGTTAAGTTTACAATTCCGATTATATGTAGAGCAGTGCTCTTCAACCTTTTTGTTATTGTGGAACCCCTGATATAATTTTTCGTTTTTTATGGGACCCCAATTAACAGAATAAAAAAAAAACACGAAATACTCGTAACACGAAAAGCTGAACAACAACTCTATTTTGTAGTATATACTCTCTCTTGTCTCGAGCAATATCTACATATCCTGAGTAATTCAATAAAGAGTCTCGCTGCACACTAACACATATATATTCCGGTTCCGTTTAGTCTGAGCAAAGGTCAAACTTCCTCAGACATACATATTTCTAAAGCAAGAATGGTAAATTATACAATTGCTATTCTTGCTTTAGTTAAAATAAGCATGTCTGAGGAAGTTTGACCTTGGTCAGACGAAACGTTACAGAAATATATTTGGGTTAGTAGTGTGCAGCAACCAGCAAGGCTATTTATCGAATTACTCAGGATAGTTATCTCCACTCTTGCTACAGCATCTTTGCATTCTATGCATACGGATCCACCGACGCAAAAGCATAGAAAATGGAAAAAGTAGTTGGTCTTGTAGAAACCCAATCAATATCTACATACTTTGTACATCATGTAACTATGGGCAACAATATCGTTCTTGTTTGTTGCATAACAATGACTAAAGTGACGCAACAACCGAAAATATTTCTGTTTTGTCTATTAACTGCACTGTCCGTAACCGAAAATATTTCTGTTTTGTCCATTAACTGCACTGTGACTAAACCTCCTGTTTAACGAATTGGCCTACTTGGGAGTTTGAATGAGACACGGTGGTCTAAGTATATTTATAATGACGCATCAACATGCTGAAGCAAGAAATGATTTCCCCTGAAAAAAAAAAACGCGGAACCCCTGAGGAACCCTATAAACTCACGGAACCCCACTGCATAGCAACCCTAGGGTTCCGCGGAACCCCTGTTGAAGAGCACTGATGTAGAGTGAAATTAACCAGTACATCAAAAAATTCAACTTTATTTTCATATAGCAATGAAGATATGAAAGGACATGGGAAGGCAATCCAAGATGCAATTTTAGAAATCAATGAAATTAAAAAACAATATACGATTATTCTAGGAGATCGCAGTAAATATGCAAAACAACTCAACGATGATGCTGATGGCTGGATAAAGAAACTTAATTTTGGAAAAACTATTAAAACGTACGTTTATAAAGATTGTAAGATCTTGGGTTTTAGTGATAAATGTTTGCGTAAGCAATACAAATTATTCACCAGATTAACTTGAGTCGAGTGGACCGATTTTAATTTAGAGCTGTATATCTGATACTAAACATCACTCAAATCATTGAGTTGCTATTTGGAATAACTTTATAAACTCAATCGCAAACGACTGCTATCTTTTGAATTAACGAGGTATCAATACGAAACTAGGCTATATTTTCCTTGAAGATCAATTTCTATTCATTGGATGTTTCTGACATTCAAGTTTCAAGTCGGCAAAAATTAGAAAATTTTCAATGGAAAATAGTTTGCTTATTTCTACTTACAGAGAAGAAAGTCTTGGTAGACTTTTTGCAATGCAATCCTCCATAGCTACAGAAATGCCAACAGCCAAAGGGGTTTTTGATCCAAGAATTAAACAGCCATATTTGCCTCCTGGAATTGAAAAGAAGCTTAGACAATATGAAAAGGTGGGTTGATTATTGAATGCTATATGTTAGAAAATTTTAGAATTACTATTCCACAACATGTTAGTCTCGTTTTTTTTGTGAGTAATCTCCTAAATTTGTTTGGTAAACATCTAGTGAATTTAATACCTAAATAAACGGAGTAAATTTCTTCACCTTCAGATCGTGAAACGCACCAAGAAGGAGAAGAAAACGTTTCAAACTACGAGGTAAATAGGTTGGCTGACAGCATATCGTGTTGAAACTAATTTGTCAGTTATGCATTCACCTCTATTAATTAACGCTTCAACTCAATTATATTAAAAACAATCTCTAATTGGTTTCCTCCAAGGTTGTTGTTCATTTCATTGTAGGGGCCCATATGAATATATATGTAATGTGAAATGGTTCACTTGTAAATTGCATAATGATAGTTGACTGTAAAGTTCCAAGAGAGTGATGCAAGAGTCTTAGCAAACAGCTAAACAGAGTTGTGATTTGATACATGGGTATCACACAAAGTTTATATGCAATAATACAAAAAATGAGTTATATATTTAAATTTTGCATTACGCACCCATTAAATGAACTAGACGTAATCAGCGAATAAAGTAAGACTGTTTTATTGTAGTGTTTTCAAAGCTCAAAACATTCTTGTGTCTGAAGCGTTACGTGATAAGAAAGTTGGCGCAAAACAAGAAACGATGTCTGATTTGATCATCAGATGTGGGGGAAGACCAGGTAACGTTTAAATTTTGTATAACGAAATAACTAGTTTAGCTTAAATTATTTTGATTTCCAGGATGTCCCATGTAAACTTCGTTTTAAAAATTTGATTAAGAAAAACTAGTATCGAATTGAATTACAACATGCTATACTTCATCACACGCCGCAGGAAAACTTTGCATGGTTTAACTTTTATCAGTGGCACTCAACGATAATTTCCGTGTGTATAACTGCATGTTTTTGTGTACGAATCATTATTTATGTCTGCATCATCACAACAAAGTTTTATTTTCAGTGCCCAACGTCAACACGGTATTCAACAATACATTTTTAGTGTGTTCAGACAAAGACTTCAAGAAAAATACAGTATTGGTGCGGGATTCTAAAAGAGCTCAAGTTTGTATTTTTGAGTATACTATACACCGCCATAATCTATCCTTTTATTCAATATTGGCAAGTCTGGAAAAACATTCCCATTGTGAATAATAGACTTGTGCCAAGTTTCCCTTAAAATAGTCAGTTTTTTCAAGCATAACCGTATTGTACTTGTCAGAGCTGTCAACCAGTGCTGTGCCCGATTCTCACGTTACATTCACATGTTTTCTAGATTCCAATTGTTCGAGAGGATTACATATATCACTGCATTCAAGAAAAGAAAATATTGGATATAAATCCATATTTATTAAATAAAGATAAGATAAAGGTTCCGATAAGCACATAATCTTTATCATTTTAATTATATGATACAAATGAGCTAAATGCTAATAAACTATTGTGCGTTACCCAATGGCAGTATATATACGTTCGGACTAATCGAGACCCAAAGTTGTTGTAATACAAATTCAGCATGATGTATATACAGCATGATCTAAAATTTCCATCGCTTATACAGGGAGATCAGACCAAGTGTGGAAATGTTTATTGAAATATTTACAGTATAAATGTAGAAGAGAAAAAAAAAATATTTCGCGGAAAATAGCATTATAAAGATAAATAACAGAATTCATTGTTATTTTTCGATATATCCCCCCTTTGACTTCACTACACGCCTTGGTCTGATTGGAACTTGACTGCACGAGGCACGTGTATGGTTTCTTCTGAAATTTTGATCCAACAAGTCATCAATCTATGCCTTATAGCCAGTGTTCCCTCTAAGGTGTGCGCGTGCACACAGCTTTCAGAGGCTGTGCACACGCATAGATTTACTGCGCACAGACGTATTTCGATGTAATGTAACAATGTGCTCGGTCGGCAGGTTGAGAAAGTTTGTTGTTGGCCCACCCATTACCCGGTTAGAACGCCAAAATTTCTTCATTGGTTTTTGCACAAATATTAGTCATTTTCAAAAAAGTGCGCACACACCAAAGATTCTGCGCACACATACTACAAAAAATTAGAGGGAACATTGCTTATAGCAGTTATTCTCAATCCGAGTTACCCGCACCACTAGTGATACGCGGGAGCTTTTCAAGTGGTACGAAAGCAGCTTTTAATTATTGCAACAATTAACTTTCGTATTCGCTACGGCGTTTATAGCGCTACCAGTTCGTGTCTTTTAGACATCACTCTCGCCCGTTACTGTCCACCTAAAACGAAGTGGACATGTTTTTGCCAATTTGCACGTTAGGTAACAATACATCTTATCATTACCACTAAATTGTCCAAAACCTCGGACGAAAACACTTTGATCAGTGCGAGCCGCTATCACGAACGCTCCCTCATTTGCCGATTTATTAATGCAGACACATTATGGCGTACACGCAAAACATGGCCGAGAACATGTCCCTTCCGTTTTTGGTGGACAGTAACGAAGAAGCCGACCTATAAAAACAAGAATTTGTAGCGCTGTATACGCTGTTCAGCAAATACAAAAGTTAATTGTTGCTATAATTCGAAGCTGCTTGCGTACCACTAGTGGTGCGCGCACCTCAGGTTGGGAACAACTGCTCTGAGGCATAGATTGATGGCTTGTTGGGATAAAATTTCAGAAGAAACCATACGTGCCTCGTGCAGTCAAGTTCCAATCAAATAGTGAAGGAAAGAAGAGAATATATCGCAAAATAACAATGAATTCTACTTTTCATCTTTATAATGCTATTTTTGCAAAATAATTTCTTTCTCTCTTACATTTATATTGTAGATATCTTAATTAACATTTGTATACACTTGGTCTGATCACCCTGTATATAAGTCCGCGAAAAAATAGAGTAGAAGTTAGAAAATCAGCTACTTTGAAATATATACTTGGAATGCATATGAAAAAACATGTTCACTATTTATTTTATTGTGTACGACCCATGTTATTTATCTTTTTGCTACATTTATTTTTCATCCCTAATTGTTCAAATATCGAAGAAGTAATTTGTGCTCTCGTTTGTAATGCACTGTTAGTGGTAATCTATATATATATATGTGTATATTAGAGATGTATCAATCAATCGGTATGGGCCAATTCTGTGATATACGAATTGGTTATAATATACCGATATTTCGCTCTTTGATCTGATCTAGAATGTTTCAAAAGATAATTTAATATATGGATGATAACTAAAATTATTCTTTTTGCCGTGGTGAGATAATCTTCTCGGTATTTACCGGATCGTTAACTCTTCACAGTTTTTCGACAGAAACAGTGTACATAGGGATTCTTTTGTAATTATGTTGATCATCTTGTTGTAAGTATTTCTTTTTACGAGGTGCAAAAGTTTTAATTCAGAAAACGAATCCCATGGAGCCTGCATACATTTTTGAACTATATAAAAACATCCATAGGCCCACTTCGCGCCCAATAAAGGAAATAGGAAGAGTGTGAGAGTTAGAAGGTATACTTTAGAAATAAATCGACGTATGATTGTTGAATTTGTTTTTGACGGCTAAAAGGAATTTTTCAAATCAATATACTTCATCGGACTAAATTACTTTATTGCTCGTGAAAGTATTGCATTGTCGCGGTATGGTCTTGTTGGCTTACCTTAATGGGTTGAAATAGCGCTTTAAAAAATTGATTATAACATATTTGGGCTTTGAAAAATTATTGGAAATAAAACATTTAGATTTGTCGGATAAATATTCGGCTATAACGATTTGTCGCGCCTCAATTAAACATTATAATTGCTTCATTCTCAATTCCATAAAATTTAAAGCCCAACGGTAAGGGTAGGCTTACCATACGTCCCGCTTTAAGCGGGACAGTCCCGCTTTCCAGCGTTTTGTCCCGCCGTCCCGATAAGTCAGCCAAAAGTCCCGCTTTTCCAGCATAATACACAAACATGTTCTCGTTACTGTTGTTTCTGCGTAGCGCAGCGCTAGCCTACTTACTGGAGGTGAATGCGTTCGTTTCCCGCTAATTCCTATTGAGGGCAGACGTATCGCATGTAAAACCAATACTGATTAGTCTAAATTCGAATTATTTGTACCGGTATCGTTAACGTCAATTCCTTCCTATTTTTTTTTTTTTTTTTTTTATTTATTCCTATTTTTCGAACTGAACCCGATTTTTGGACAGAGAATATGCGCATGAAATTTCGATAACAATATGGTCAATAAAGACAGCCGAGACAGCTTTAAATGTAGGAATGTAGGCCTATGTAATAAAATCGGAAAATTTGAAGCTAAGGGGTCGTTGTCTTTCGAGGCTTCCCGATTTGAAGTCACAAAAATATGGTAACCCTAGGTAAGGGTAACAATAATTGTAAAACTTTGTTCCTCGATCGATCTGTTTTGGGTCACCTTGCACAATTTCGACTCCTCTCAAAAGGTGCAAGCTTTACTCTTTTCTCCAATGTATGAAGACAATATTTGACCAAACCCTTGAAAAAAATTAAGGGAACGAACTAACAGAAGGAATTGCTACAACTCGGCATACGTGCAGTGTTACCTGGATTTTGTATGATCGTCAGCCTGGTTCATGGGTATTTGAAAATACATACACAAACGAAAATCGAATACATGTATTCGAAAACCGGGTTATGCAGTGTTATTGTCAGATCAACAACCACAGCCAGCAACCAAACAACCACAAGAAAAGTCTTCTTCAAAATGAAGCAGAATTTTTGTTAGCTTTTTTGAACTAAAAATTCCGATTCTTTGGTTGATCCCCGATTGAAAACGGGAAATCGTCATTTTCAAAAGATCCAACGATTTTACAGGCAAGCTCGTATTCAGTAGTTGATTAAAGCGAATGATATGTCAAATTGAAAACGGGTTCCTTCAACATTCCCACACCTGGATGAATATGCTCCCAACCAACGCAGCATATTAGCGTAATATTGTTCGAAGCCATGTCAGGGATTGCAAAGTGTGACGTCGATAAAAATGTGTTACTTAAGTAAGATTTCAATTTCGCTCGTCCAAACAGGTAACGGTGGCGCAAACGAAGCATAGACACGCGGTAATACGCAGGACGAGGTTCGATTCCCGCAGAGGAAATCTAATTTTGAGACATGGTACCGAATGATGTTTCGAACTAGCGAAGAGATCCGAAAGAATTAAATTTGCTCTAAGGGGGTCGGACGAGAGAGTGGGTAGGCGGTTGAAGGAATAATAGAAGGGGCCCCAGAGCCAGCGAGGACGGAGAAAGAGGGGTGGGTAGGTGGTCGAAAGAAAATGGAAGGGGCTCCAGAGCCAGCGAGGAGGGAGAAAGAGTGCAGGTTAGTTCGGAAGCTAACGAAAAGAATATCCGAGGAGGTCGACGCATGCATTCAAGTAAAGAAGAGCCGGTAGAGAGGAGAGGGTGGGTATGCCCAAGAGCCGACAAAGTCAGGCAGGCGGTGGAGCTGAGTCTGAAGAAAGAGTAGCGAGGCCAGCTAGCGAAAATAATATCCCCGACAACGACGGGTGTGTGTTGTCAGCAAGTTGGGAAGAAATATTATTAAATAATTCCGCTCCAACGAAAGTTGGAGGGTTGGAGTAGAGAGAATTAGTCTAACAGTTGGGGGAAAAAAGTAGGAAGAATAAACAATAAAACGAGAATATCGGTCAGAGACCGAAGACTTATCGATCGAAAGTCAGGGGATCCCCAAAACAGCGCTCTTACTCCATAGTGACACATTGTGTCCCATCACTAATTAATTAATAACTCGCTAATTAGGCTTCCCGCTGCTTGTCAGCAGGGAACCTATTGTATTCCTGTGTTTTATTATTATTATTTATTTATTATTATTTATTATTATTTTTTTTTTCAAATTGGTCCTACAAACTTGAAATTCACCTCAAATGTGCAGAAGTTCTCAGCTAGCAATAAAATGCAAATTTTATGCATGACTGACCACGCTTTCACCCTCCAGTGAGCAAAACGCGTCTTCAGTTTTTTTGCGATTTCTCAAAATTGATACATGGTATTGGGTTGAAGTTCATAACAATGATTAATGGACATATTCCGGATACAATATGTCAAGGATACGCATGACTGACCTCGGCGATACGCTCCAGTGAGCAATATAGGATTTTACATTTTCATCTTCTTCTCGAAAACGACACTACTTAGAGACTTGAAATTTACATCACATGCAGATAATAAATTCCCCATCATAAATTGCAGACTTAATGCATGACTGATCACGGCTTCACGCTCCAGTGCACATAGCATAATTTTCAGTTTTTTTCGCATTTCTCAATTACTATTGAATATTAAGAACTTAAACTTGGTATTTGAGGTCGGTTGATCCACCACAACTTATGTTAGCCTTTTGATGTAGCACTCCCGGTCACGTGACTAAGTCATGCATGAGTGATCCGCGTAGTCTCTGCTATGTTCCCCCGTCAAATACGCGTCAATTTACGAACCCAGAAGAGTTACAGAGAAAAAGTTCTCTAGCTGCGACTCATTCTATTACATGGCTGCATTACGCGGGAAGCCTGTTAAAGCTGCAAGCAGCTCTAGTTATACTATATAATTCATCCATAATTCATTGGGACTTATGATGAATGCACATGCAAAATCTGGAGCAGATTCAATCTCGCTTTCGTGAGATATCGCGTGCATCTAACAGACAAACAAACAGACAAATATCTATCAACATACTTACCGATTAAAATCGATAAGTAATAAACGAGAATATCGATCGGAGACCGAAGACTTATCGATCTTAGATCGGTAATTAGTTAATAACTCGCTAATTATACGACATAATTAACCCAAAATCTATAGGCTTCTGGTCCGAGGTAAGATGCATGCACATGCAAAATTTGGAGCAGATTCAACCACGCGTTCGTGAGATATCGCGTTCATCTAACAGACAAACATACAAACAGACAGACAGACAAACAGACAAATACCTATCAACATACTTACCGATCTTAAGATCGATAAGTAATAAATCTTGTGGTAGTAATAAACTAATCTAGTAGTTCGAGAGCCAACTAGAGGAATCTCGTACTCGTAATCTCGAATATTGTGGGGGCTCCAGCTGCAAACGAGAGCATTATTACTTATCGATTTTAATCGGTAAGTATGTTGATAGGTATCTGTCTGTCTGTATGTATGTCTGGACATGGACTTAGTGGTGATGGACTTAGTGGTGAAGGAAGCCGTAACCGACCAACGCTTACGTGAACCACCCTACGGCGGCGAGAAGTCTGTTGTGTATTTACGTCATAGCTTGTTGTTTTTAACACGCACCAGATTTGTGATCATGATGTCATAATTGTGTTCTCGTAATTGCTCCTTGCTTTTACCTGTCTGCGTGTTTGTTACTCATTCTTGTTTTTGAACTGTCTAGCGTTAAGCTGCGATATACTGACGCCTTACTTTGCAGTATAATAAACTGTAATATTTCTGTCTATTGGTGATTTGGTAATACCCAAAACATCACACGAGTCCACCAATCTTCTTGCACATAACCACCCCTGCACGGGATTCGAACCTGCGAACCCACGCAGCGTAATCAGAGGTGCGGTGGCGAGTGTATTCCTAACGCTTAGCACGATGAGCGACCCGTCGCGCCAAATGTAGACAGATCAATCAAAAAAAAAATTCGGCATTGTGAATGATAGACTATGAGGAAAAGTGCAGTACCATTGTTCAGTTCAGTCATACACGAAGCAAGGTACAAACAAAAAATATTTGCGCATCATGGATCGATGGGTCTATTGCGGAGCGAGAAAAATTTCGCAAAATTATCTTCAATTAATTCGTGCCCAACAATCGAAACAAGAATCGATGGATTCATTATTGCTCAATCCGGTCCGGAGGAAGGTAGACAGACCAACCCACAAAAATTTGGGCATTGTGGATGGGAGACTACGATGAACAGTCCCAAAAATTTGGGATCGGATTGGTCTACCCTTGATACGAGAAATATTCTCCCTATACTTTACTATTGACAAATTTTGGATGCTTATTTGGCTTGTGTTTTAAAGAGTTAACAGTTGCAAACTGATTTACATGCCCAAAACCATTATGTTTAATAATATATTCAACTACGTACCGCTTACACGTGTAGGGTTCTTGCTGTTGTTCCCTAAACTCCGCGTGCCGAGACTGTGCTTCCTTATTCTTGTCCTCTTTCAAGTCTCTAGTAAAATGTGCAAGTTTTTTGTTGTATTAAAATAGCGAAGTTATAAAAGCATAAAATCAAAACAGTAAAATAACTTAACTCAAAAATGAGGCAGATGCTTGGAGAAGTAGTAGTAGGTGCGTGTTGCGAGAGATCCCCGAGTTGAGTGTTGGAAGTCGAGTGTCGTAATCGAGTTGCCGAAAAGAAGTGCTTTAAATTTTCTATTTAAAACAGAAGCCAAAACGTGGAAGCGCGTCACAGGTCATTTTTAGAAAAAACAACACCTAAAAACTGACAAATAACTCGCAAAACCGCAAAAATGAGGCAATGTTTACAACCATGCTTGAATATCTGTCTGAGCAGAGACAATGCATATGGTCTGAGGCTCTGAGCATAGATATGCATTGTCTTTGCTCTGAGCGAACGAAGTGTCTGATCAACTTCACAAATCCAATTGTTATGTCATCGCTGACTTTTAGCTGATCGGCCATTGTTACGGAAATAAACAAGGAAACCGGTGCTCAGGGAAACATCAATTCCAGAGAAAACTACAACAAAAATAATGTTCAATTAGTTCGTGTCCAACAATCGAAACGATGCAAAGCCCACTTGTTTACGAAAATCAATGAATGTGATTTTGTGTTGCTGAATTTGTATCGTCTTATCGCTAGAGGCAGCAGCGCGTCAGACACTGTCGTTGTTATCGAGCCCACGCCAAAACAAAAACACGGAAACAGTTGTACGCTACATGTCGGATAGGATAGGATTTACAATTACATAGGTATGGAGATAACGATATGATAGCTGTCAATGCCTTTTAAATACTTTCTCAGTCGTTGCAGCATTTTCTGATATAATAGCTTTTAATAAGCTTAGTTGATAAGCTGAGGGGTGTGGAGTTTCCGGGTCTCATGTAGTTTCGTTCCTAACGTACCGTACCGGTACTTCTAGTGGGCGTAGCATAACAATTTTTTCATGTGTAAATCCTAAACCCCACCTGACTACGCCATCCAAAAATGACGTCACAGAGACGTAATAGAGCCCTTCAAACTATACGACCTGTCATCCAAGACGCGCAGACCAGCACCCAAAATCGAACAGCTACCGGTACCGGTACAGTATCTCTCTAGTTTTCTCCTCGCAACGATCCCAATATGAGAGAGATCACTGGCGTTAGCAAATTCGTTATCGTCGGCGTCGATGCCATTTCCGGCGATCGTACATATATTTGACAAGCTCTATGACATGGTTGTGATGTCGTACCGTAATGGAGTAATTTTTGGATGGCGTAGTCAGGTGGGGGTTAGGATTGACATGTCAAAAAACTGTTACCGGTATGCTACGCCCACTAATAGTACCGGTACGTTAGATACGAAACTACACGAGACCTAGTTTTCGTTGGTCATTGCAGCATTGGCTGATTGGCAAGTTTATGTCCCGAGCAAATCTTGGGTCTCGTTTAGTTTCGTACCCAACGTACTTCTAGTAGGCGTAGCGTTACGTCAGGTCGGAATAGCGCTGATAAAAACGACTACGAATCGCCTACATAAGCTTGCAATTTCATGAAATTTTGACATAATGTAAATAAAATACACGACTATGTCCTGGTATTTGAATTATTTCATTAGCGCATAATTTCATAACATTCGATGCTTCTAAAAATTACGCTCAACTTATACGTAATGCAGATTAATGATATTGTCTTTGGACACTAATAACATTTATATGAACATGTGTATTTCTTTCTTAACTTCATACTTACCGATTTTTATGCAGTTTGTTTAATCAGAACATTGTTAATTATTATCCGCAGGCCGCAACGAACCACTGTAAAACTAATATACACCACTCCAGCACTGACTTGCGACGATCTTCCGACGACCTCAATGATAGTTGTCAGAATAAAATTCTCAAATAGTCCCGATATTCCATAGATTTGACACATATCGAGAGATTAGTAATTGATATGTGTTTTTACTAATATTCGATAAAATTTTTATTAAAAAAAGGTAATTCACAGACGTTTCACGAAACCGTACAAAATAATTCAAGGCATAATTCTGTACATAATAATTCAATTAATATGATCTTAGCCCGAGTCTGTCATCGCGCATAGGTTATTGATTGAACGCCGGCATTTTCCCTCGCAACGATCTCTCTTGTTTTGCTGTAATTGCTTACGAGTTGAGGAATATTGAATGGTAAATAAATTGTTCATTAAATAAGGTCGGATATGAAAAGTGATAAATCAGTTGATTACTGCGTACTCGTGGACTTGCGTAGTGGAGGCCGCTGCCGACCAGAGGTTAGGTGAAATTCAGAGACTTCCTCTTACATAATTTAATTAAAAAGCAGCTAATTTATTTAAAAAAATTTGTAAACTTTGTTTCATTAAGTTTTTCTGTTCACAATATCTTTTTGTTCCGAACTTGGTATTGTTTTCTTATTTTCACTTAGCTCTATCCATTGGCGCAGTTTTATTTTAAATCAGATGAACGTTAGATTTTTTCTAACATACCTACTCTGTCTGTCTTGTGTATTGTTGAAATAAGCTGGCAACAAGCTCAGAAGCTAGCACATATTGCCATAGGCTTACCTTGTCATTATTAAGTCTTTTTATCAACAACATTTTGAAACATGAATGACTGTGCGTGTGTGACCGAAACATTATTTTTTCCCTAAACATTATCTTGTGTTGTGTGTTAGTTCTTTTTTCCTTATCCAGCCAGCTAAATTGAACTGGTACTGGTAGCCAGGAATTCATGGCTTGAACTTTATTGTCATTGACTTTTCTTACCTTGAGATAAATATGAAAATCCAAACTAGGTAAATCTTTACTTATGGGCATAGCCAGTATAGCTAATATATGGATTTGACTATTATATACCAGTTCCAAGGTCTTTACTATGTCAGTATGTGGGAGAAGTTCTGCATTACACAAAATGAATTGTTTTATGATATTCATAAATATCACATTCAATTTAGATAGTACCTGTTAGGTATAGTTTAAACGTTCTGAATACTGAAACATGAATTCTGAACTCAGTGAAGTAGAATTGCAAAAACTCTACTCATGGATCGACGTGATTCCATTGAGTAGAAAGAAAAAGTCTGTTGCAAGAGATTTTAGTGATGGAATATTGGTTGCTGAAGTTGTAAGGCATTTTATTCCACGGCTTGTTGAAATGCATAATTACACCAGTGCTAATTCTACAAATCAAAAACTCAACAACTGGCAAACACTGAATAGAAAAGTAAGTCAGTGATATATAAACCTTCTTCGATGTTATTGATGGCTGTAAAATTTTTTGACTACCAAATTTTCAGTTTAATTACAGTTTGAACATCTTACATATAAAGCAGAGGACAGATGTGTTTTTAATTGCAGTTTCAAACTTATGATCTTTAATTAAGTTTGCCATGTCTTGAGCTTTTCGACCATGTTAGTATACATGGAATATATGCAAAACGAATTCAATTCCGCTTTTTCATCTGTATCGTTGATATATAAATTGCCTCAAAATTCAAACTGATATGTGTTGCATCATTACATTATCAGATACCGGTACATGATAGATGGAATAGATGCTTTTAAATATTCAAAGAAAGCAAATTTGCTATTTAAGTAATCTGAACATTATATCAGACTGATTCCAAAATCTGCTGACATCTAATATGGGGACGTAGACCGGTTGCAATTGGTGTTAAATGACTCGATTAAAATTATTACATATTTATCAAATTAAGCATCATTAAACGTTTTAAAATATCTCCGTTATACATTGCAGCATATGTTCTGATTCAATTATTTATATAAGCTTGTATTAATATATTGTTCTCGTTTCCAACTTAAATTTCAATATCCAATTTAAATATCAAAATTATTATATCTACATCATCATCCTACAAGTGAATATTGCCCTGGATTTAGAATTTCATATTTTTCATCTCTGAAAAACGTTAAACTAATATTTCATGAAATTACTAGCTTTTAGTTGAAGAATTTTAATTTTCTTTAGGTTTTGTCGAAATTGAACTTCACTATACCCGCATCAGTAATGCAAGAGATATCTGAATGTAAACCACGAGTGATGGAAGTGTTCTTGTTTGGTTTATGGCAGAAAATTGAAGAATACATCATCAAGACAGGAAGCAAGATAGGAGGTATACTTGCTAATTTATAATATGGTTTATTTTAGCATTTTTTCATTTCAGTTAGAAAGTATTTTATTCATTTTCAACAATGAAATTTTTTAAACATGCATATCATATGAGCACTTAAATGATAAATTTATTTTAAATTTTATATTTCTTCACAATTATTTTTTCAGGTTATCAAGAAAGACCATATTATAATGCAAGATCGAGTGGGCCAGATGTTGATAGCAGGACTGGAGAAAGCATGGTCAGTCGACCAAGACGGGACTCGGTATTATAATACCTTGTTTCTTATGTATTTTTACATGTATTGTTCACCTGGATGATGCCTGATTTTTACTTGTGGCTGAATTAACATAATGTTTTCAGTCCATTTTATACATTCTGGATAGTTCTCACATGAATTTGAATTTATAGACTCTATGGAAATCCATTGTTTTTCCTTTTCCGTTCACGATCCATTCCACATGGTCATATTTTGCTAACAAAAAGACTATCAAAATTTTATGTTATCACTGAAACGTGATGTAAGAACCAAATGATACAACTGAAGCTCAAGAAGTGGAAAATGGGCCAATATACTCTAATCCTAATATGATCTGATTTCTCTACCTACAGCTACCTTTATTTTAACATCTTTGTTATTATAATTATTCTGTTGAAAGTATGCTAAGCAATATTTTTTTACAATTTTTTATTGTTATTCTCCACTATCTGAAGGGCCAGTGGACATGGTTATGTTTGTTTCATTTCATGTCTATTTACTTAATGATTGATGCTTGTAACGTTGTAAGTCTAGTTTTTGTCTGATATTTAAACCATAGGAGCTCTTGAAAACTCTTAAAATATTTACTGAGACAACCCACTTTTAATTTGACTTCAACACCTGCTTGTAAGGATGTATTAATTCATTCCATTGAAAATACTCGAAATTATTCAACCAGAAGTACTTTGTCACACAGACCCAAATTATTTTGAAGTCCCTTTTCTCAATTCAAGGATTATTTGAGTAGAGTAAGCCCTGTCATTGCTGAATTATTATTTAAATGTAATTGAAACATTGATTTTTCTTGCATAGTGCAATAGAGGTCATGTGTGCACTACAATGATAATCCATACTATTGTTATCAGCTTGCTTTGATCATTGCTATTAATCATTAGAAATTTGGTAAAACATACTGCCAGGGATAGACATAACTAAATACTTGCCTATTTCAATTAAATTCTAAGAAAATATATACAAATCTGGAATTCTGAATACATTCTAAAATCTCCCACATAAATTTTATTTACGCGATATTCAATATTTTCATAAATACTAAAAAGGATATTCGAATATTAAATTCAAACACCCCAGCATACTGCACCCACATATTTAGTTTTTATTAATTGGTTCTTGTTTACTTCCACAGGTTCCTGAGTATATAGTTAAGAATCCAGTCCCTTTGAGCCAGCTGAACCTTGATATGCTTGATACTGAGACAAGGTTGATACTAGAAGAAAAGGAACAAGCACTTTTAGCATCTATGGAAACTGTTCAGATTCTCCAGGTGAGTAAATTGATGCACAAATGATATTCCCAATCTCTTTCAAGCTATTTATATAATATTATTTACCCTTTATTATGGTTCCAGTTAATTGGTATATCTGCAGTTCATTAATTTATAACATGATACATGCATAATAGATGTGATTATGTCAGAGAAGGTTTTAATTTATTTCATACATATAATAATAGTTTGAATTAATTAAATACAAGCATTGGGATTTTATATAAAACATAGCTTGACTTGTACCTACTTTTCATTTTTGCATTGCTTTTTTAGTTTCATGCATAGACATTTCCAACTCGTGTTCTTGCTGTTTGTCCTATGTTTCATTAATAACATTGTTTTGTGATAGTTTGTATTTTGTCTAATGTTGAAATATGTGATCGTTTATATTTAGGTAAAGATCAGTCGTCTTGAGCATCTCCTTCGCCTGAAAGATCTTAGAATACAGGATTTACAAGAGAGGCAAAGCAGATTTGATTCAGCTACCCATTAATATCATTTGACTGTTCCTATTTCTATTGTCTTCAATTTTTAATTTCATATCTTTCTATTTTATCTGATGATGGAGGTGATCGCATTATTAGAGCAAACTTTCCTCTTTTTATAATTGTAATCATTTCTTCAGCTTTTCAGTTGCAACTGTTTTGATATAGAGCAGTAGTTCTCAAACTTTTTAAGCTGTGCCCCCTTTTTAGAATTTGTCAAGTCTCGCACCCTATCTCCAAAATGCCTAGCTAACAATAATCTACAAATAACAGATAGTAAGGCGAAAGTATGTTTATTCAAAAACGTGTTGAAAACACATGGATGGAACTCAAATTATGAAATGAATGAAAAGTTTAAAAAACATAATGAGGCGGGCAAGATCAAATCTAACAAATAATTTTATTTTGAATTAGCTCCATGCTCCTTCAAAAAATTGTCCACGCCCCATCGTTTGAGAACCACTGATATAGAGTGTTAATGGAACTTCAAAGTGATGATATAAATTAAAAATGTGAATAAAAACAGAAAATTTTAGTGTTTATTGAAAAAAATAATTGGTTTTCCTTGGTGCCAATCTCCCGCAGGATTTGTGGATGTTTGGGTTGAAAATACTCTTTATACGATTGATCTCTACATCATTCTCCAAAAAATACTTGCTGTTTTAATAGGAGTCTGTATATGCAGTAATTTGGAAAGAAAGGTTATATTGATAAAATTTCATTACTGTGCACATTAGTACCTTGGAATCATCTTTTTTATTTAAAAACATGTCTTTTGTGAACATACTTTCTGTAAGTATAGCCTGGTGTTTTAATATTTTGTCTTTGAGACTCAGATTGTATTGTGTACGCTTAATCTTTTTATAAAAATTGTAATTTTGAAAGTGAAGATGACATGATTTTTCATATTCTATGGTGTTTGTACATTTTAAATATCGAGCACATATCAGCTAACAAAATTAAGTGTAAACGACACAGTCCAAGTTAATGGAAGCTGTGGATTTAGGAGAATGCTTCTGGAAAAATTGTTCCGTAGTATGGTAAATTTGGAATTATCTGTATGATTTATTTATTATGGTTATCTCATGATATCATACTCATTTTCTAAATGGATATTTATATATAACCAAGTATTTTGTTGTTATTAACTTCTTTACCTCGACTGTAAAAAGCATTCAATATTTTTGATAGTTGGAATTTTTTTCACTTGTTTGCCAACTAATCCTTCACTAATATGTATATTGTTCCTCCATAAGTAAGCCCAAGTATTTTTGTAAAAACTTTGTGGCTTTCTTCCTATTCGTGTTTGATGATACAGCTATCGAGTTAATCAGTTTTTGTTTCGAATATCAATTTTTTATTACCATGACATTACTCCTTTTGTAGAAATTCTATATTTGTTACAAAATTGTTAATATATGGTAAGATTGTATCCTGTTTTTTTTTCTATCGATTACACTGTTTATATTTGTACTTTCTTATATGGGGTACGTTATTCGTAGGGTGCACTTCTCTATTTTGATGTAAAATACAGGTGAATTTGTGTTGAATTGTTTGATTGATACGCAATGTGTAGGCCCATTTTGGTGGTTATGTGAGA
Organism: Styela clava; assembly: GCF_964204865.1. Taxonomy (NCBI): domain Eukaryota; kingdom Metazoa; phylum Chordata; class Ascidiacea; order Stolidobranchia; family Styelidae; genus Styela; species Styela clava. The sequence continues at coordinate 7,356,529 of NC_135257.1, read as the reverse complement.
TATGAGTTGGTAATATCCATAGTTGGGACAATAAAGATTTGGACTTATTTAGTATAGAATTTCCATATTTACCCCGCAGAGAAGAAAATCCATAAGGTGTCCCACGGACTATTGTTCGTTTACAAGTTCATGCCGGTAGTCTATGGGGTTAGTTAGCCTGTTATTTCTTTCAGCTGCATATGGACCTGACCTCTTGGTGTTATGGAGCCTGTCAGTGGATCCCCACCATAAATACATAAAAAATCGATAATTTCGTATTAGAGTTACTGCAAGCGCATTCCTGCAATTAGCAGGATGCGCGGTGGTACCCTCCGATAAATGCTTGAGATCTTGTCCTCGTAACATGAGATTTGGATATTCATTCTTTGGAGGCCCGGAAAGCCGTTATGACGTCCTAATTATATAGCGAACTCCGGCACTGGTACAGTCCATGTTGGGTACCGGTATGATATTAGTTAGTATGATCAGAGTGTGAGACCCACCCAACCTACGGCGGAGAGAGTCCAGAAATCCTCGCGCAAATATATTGAAACCCTCACGAGATGTAATGAGAGGTGCTGTCGCAAGCGTATTCCTGATCGCCACACCGCCGAGGTGTAACGTTGCAATGCGCTTTCGCATCGCTGATAGCGAAATTCAATTTGGCCGCGCTTTGTGGGTAGTCTTATTGAAAAGTGAGAGAAGGCCTCGCTTAGATTGTGCGAAAAGTTCACATTTCTTCGCACGTCTCCAGTTGCCGTGCCACGTCTGTATTCTGTAACGAGAACTCGCATAAATGCGCGGATTGCGGTTATTTCAGTTGATTTACCGTAAAAGCGCCTAACTTCGGACAAAATTACTATATTTTCGTCAATAACTCGGCCATTTATTGTCCAAACGGCGCCAAAATTGCTCGGTAAAACATTCGTGCGGTAATTTACATTCCCTGCAAATTTCGGTTCAATTGGACTATTTTTACTATTGAAATAATCGATATTTCTTGCCATTTGACCGTTATCCTTCACTGCCCTAACTTCGGACAGTCATTTTCTTCACTGCGTAACCGCGACGCACAGAGAGAAAGAGGCTTCCGATGCGGATGAGGTAATCACGTCGTTGCGTGAGGATAAGACGCTCGATCGTCGTCGTAACGTAACATTGACGTCACGACGAAAATGCATTATTTGAAACTTCCGTCGTCCTATGTTTACATCTTTCGTTCGTTATTTTCGATACTTCAGACGAGTATAATAACACGTTAGTCATTTTAATCAGGAAATGCATACGTAAATATATCTGATGCAAACCGTTTCAATCCACAATGAAGTATTTTAACGGGCTTCTATCGAAGTCTTTGAAGTATTAATATTCTCGACAGATAGCTTTTTTTTATTCTGCGCGGTTATCTTTATAAATGATAATTTATATCAAACACACGGTAAATCCGATTGTGAAGTTTAATTTAAAATTCAACTTAATCTTGTAAACATGTAGGTCCCGTTTATTTGTTGGAGATTAAATTTATTTTTAATTTCGAGTGAATAAAATTCACCCAGGCCGTATTCAATAACTGTCATTTCGACTACTAATCATAAAATAATGGTTAAGTGCAGTGCACTGTGCCATATGGACGTTGGAATTATCATAGTTTTATATATTCGATTTTTAACGTCATCGATTAAGTGTGACATGTATTTTCATTAATGTAATTTTGGCATATATTCATACATGACCGAACAAAATACAAAAATATTACGTTGGAACGCCGTCTTTATCTTAACGGAAATTGTCATATTGGCTCCGTTGTGTCTGGCGTCAAAATTCATTTCCGCGACGTAGTGTGACGTCGTTTCGGAAGTGAGCGAAAAATAATCTACGTGAGGTTGACGTAATTTTTGACGCTGCGTGAAATCTTAATATTCTTACGGAATTTATAATTCAGAATTTTAGATTTTATTTAAATCTCGTACGACATCTTGCGATCACTCAAATAAATTATATACATTGTTGTCGCCCTCTACCGAATGATGGTATTTTGACGACGATAGCTTCAGTAGGAGCGACGCTCTGCGCCGTTGAATGCCGGGCAGTCAATTTTCGGCAAAATTTCCGTTTTTTTACCAAAAAAAGAATTATGCAACATTAAAAAAGATGAGAATAGATGTAGATATAACAGCACAACCTATAATAATTAAAATTAGCAATATACGGCGCGTTTTAGCTAAGATATGGCCGTTCAAAAATTTTGTCCGAAGTTAGGGACTGTCCGAAGTTAGGCGCTTTTACGGTACCTATTGAATTGTTTTGATTGAGGGAGAAAGTTCCATGCGTTTCCATTAGTCACCACTTTGTTTTGATTGAGGGAGAAAGTTCTATGCGTTCCCATTAGTCACCACTATGACTCGGCAGATATTGTTTGCGCGTGCAAAAAGGTTTGTGCGCCATTTATTTCAGCACAAAGCCATTTCGATAAAGCGCTTCAACATGCCTGGCGTTAACCCTGGATATTATGTTCTTGCTGGTGTTGGAGGATATATATTGACATCAATTTTTTTTCTTAAATGTCCTATCATATATAAGAAGAAACGTTTACTCTTTAAATGTTCACACATTAGTCACAGAGGAGGTATGTTATTTTACAATATTCGGTACCGTATCGTTAACTGTTATAACTTTATTATTATTATATTTAACTCTATTCTACTTGAGCTCTAGGAATTTTTTATGTATAGAATCGTCATCAGTGCATTAATAAATGTTAAAAACTGAAAGTTTTCAGTGAAACACAAAGATTCGAAGCCAAAAATCATGACCTCCAAGCCAGAGTTCCGCTAGCTTACTCATCCCTTACCATTATCAAAAGTTATTGTCATTATTTCTCACTGCAATGTTTGTACCTATTTCAGTATTTGTGTATTTTGTTATTGTATTGCAGTGTTAGGAAATAAATCATCGCTATCTTTTTACTATATCAAGGATGTTAGGAAAGCAAATGTGTAATCTATCATTAAGTTTAATCATATTATAACTTTCAATTCAGGAGCTGCGGAAAAATTAGAAAACACTTGTAATGCATATAGAAAGTGAGTTTTTGGGTCTGCATTTTAGAATTGTGCATTTCAAGTTGTTATTTAAAATAGACTACTGTACTCTTTATGCTAGTAAAATTTTCATTTATTAAATGAAATGAACCGGACTTACCGTAATTCAAATTTATTTTATATGTAGGAAAAATTTGCAGCTATATTGCAGTGTTCGTAATCAGGCTTATTTCTATTTTGCATAATGATCGTCAAATTAAATAAATTGGAACGATGAATTTATCATTAGACGTAAATTTTAAGAATGTATAGTTTTGTATACTGTTTTTTTTTTCAGTGCAATGGAATGTGGTACACAGATGTTGGAGTTGGATGTTCACCTCACTGCGGATAAAGTTGTTGTTGTGTCTCATGATAATCATTTACTCAGGACCACAGGGGAAGATGTTCATATCAAAGATACTAAATACGAGGTAAAAAATAGTTGCTTACCAAATGTATACATTGAAAATAAATTAGAAATTTGTATCCCCTGTTGATTCTGCAAGATATTTAATATCTAACATTCTATAATGACAACAATTGTAGATAAAATATGCACATCTTTTATTAAATTTACTGTCACTCCAGTAATTATTATTACGGAATTAGGTAAGGTCAATTAATGGTTGACGAAATTAAACTTTTTTTTATCTATAATGGGATATTACCGACTTTTGTAAATATGTGTCAAACTCAAAAATGTGGTAGACTGGTAGTTGTTTTTCGAAAATGTTGAAAATTGGTTGAAAAATTAAAAGTTTTTTTTTCCCATTATTTGAGTATTGCACCCTTGCTAATTTTAAGTTACAAAATCTTCTGAAAAAATAACCTTCATCACGGTAGGCTTCATTTCATAACAATACTAATTCTTTGATCGACTTTTGAACAGGATCTTCCATTGTTAAGTAAGGAATTGGGAGTCACATTCCATTATCACACAACTTGTCATCACGAGGGGAATGCTTTGCAAATAGAAAAACTGGAAGATGTGTTCCAGGAGTTTCCAAACACTCCGATTCATCTTGATGTCAAAATATATGATGAGGAATTGATTCAAGAGGTAAATGTTTCAGTCGTAAATTATATTTGTGCTTATTATAAATGTACTTTATCGAGTATGGACAAAAAATTATTCACAGTGTAGTCTGTTGTGTGCCTTGTCGTTTCTAAAATCCCTTTTTACTGAGTTATTGCTCTTACTGATCAATTAGCTTGCGAAAAAGGAATTTTTTAGTGTCGACCGCCAATTCAAAGCTGCATAAGATTTATCCAATATCAAAGTGAATATTGTTTCCTTGAAAAATATTTGTATCAATTTCAGACAAATAATCTGATCAGGAAATTTAACAGAGAAGAGATTACACCATGGGGAAATTTTTCAAACAAAGTAACTTCAAAATTGTATAAAACAGTAAGTTGGTTGTTATGTATCCCACCTGAATTATCAGAACCATCGTAATTTGAGTCAATTTGCCTGGCGCCAATTACCTGGCATATAACACACCAGTTACTCTTTGCATGTAATGGTTCCCCTAAATTTGCTCAGATATATATCTCCTTTACCTTTGAGTGAGTATGAACAACCTTTTTTGAGAGAGTATGTATGACATTGCTTTAAGCAAATTCTCGAATCTCTTAATTCAAAATCCAACTTTAAAATATATTGTAAGGCCGGTTATGAAGGGATGTCTTCATTACAAACCTGGGACAAAAGAACAGTATTTTTAGTGCTAGTTTTCTATGTTGAAGATGGTTCATTTTAGATTATTATTAAACCTACATAATAAAATAGTTTGTGCATCAAGATGTAGAATTGATACAGTAATACATTGGGTGAATCGTTTTTTCAGCAATTTGTTTTAATTAAAGTTGTACAATTACAATTTTTCAGAATCCAAATATACCTCTTGTGTTTTCAATGAAAAGAGTTGCACTCACAGTGCTTACATTTTATCTTGGACTCCTACCATTCCTACCTATCAAAGAATCCTGTTTTGCTGTAATAATGCCTAATATAGCAAGAAAAGCGTAAGTAAATATTTATAGATGTTAGAATATAATGCACTGCCGAAGTTTAGTACTAATATAAGTACCAGTAGGTTCCATTACATTTGAACCCACGTACATTTGAACCCATGACAATTGCACCTGTATGCTATTGCACCTATGGAATTTTTTTTGTTTCACGGATAGTTAAACCCATACTAACCATAACCCATGGGTTTTAGCACCCGCATATAGATTGAACCCGTGGATATACGCATGGGTTCAAATGTACATGGGTTCAAATGTACGGTCACCGTACCAGTACACTATGTATTTTAGTATAATATGTCTTTAGAATATTTCAGGGATGTATGTGTGAGTTAGTTTTTTAGGGTGGAGATTTTTTAAATGAAATTTGTACATTTCTAGACAAGCTTTGATACAAATAATCACTTTGATATTGCACTTGAAATATTACATCCAGAGGTGGGCCATGAATTTGGCATACCTCAAGATGTTGCTGAAAAATAGGAAAGGGTTATTATAACAATTGCTTAGGCAAAGTCAACCCATTAGTTCTTAGCCAAGGAATTTGGTCAGAAATCACAACAAACTATTCTGGTATAAAAACATCGATATGGTCTGTGCCTACTCACACGTACGCTGCTGCAATCAAGCATAACCTCTTCCTTTTCAGATTTAATCCATCAATGACGGAGTCTTGTGGCATACGAGCCTTGTTTGCTGTTATTGATTTTCTTCTGATGAGTAATGTGTTATTCACACACCTCAAAGACAGAGGAATCAATGTGAGTATGGTATATTATGTGTGTTATGTAGGATTAAACTCATAGTCATAGAGATTATAGTGTTTGGTTCATTGGGAAAGTTTGTTGTATAAAATTGAACCACTCTGAGAAGGTTTTTTACAATTTTAACGTGTATGTGGGTATGCATAAGAATTATTAAATTTTACCACTGCATATATCTTATTGGTTGCAGAAATTTCTATATTAGGAAGTTTTATTCAAGTCTTTACTAACTGACGCAACTATCTTTAACACTATACATGCAATACAATGATTAACATTGGAAGTGGAAATAACAATTTTACATTTACATGCTAATTTAAATATACCTTTGTGTTGTTTCATCGAAAGTTTCGTTCGACGATTATATTTAGTTTTATTTTGTATTTATTTCATAGGTCTACCTGTGGGTGCTCAATGACGAAGAAGATTTCAAACGAGCATATAAAAAACTAGGTGTAACGGGTGTGATGACGGATTTTCCCAGCAAATTGAATGACTGGCTGAAAGAGCACCCACAGTATAGATCTGATGATTGAAAATACTCCAACTCTTGTAATTAAAAACATCAAGTCATGAATTCTTTTGAGTTGCTAAACACGCACACACATATCCAGCCTTTTAGGTTGCAATATTTTTATATTTCATGTCAGTAGATATATATATATATATATATGGACCAGATTTTTTTTGTTATGTACTGTGTAAAGTGTGAATCATGCTTTATGCTGAATTCCATATGCACTTATTCAGAACTTGGGGTTAGGAACTCTGAGCATATAACTAGTTGGTCTTTCTGTTTTTTGGTGTAATCCGGTATACATTGCCTACACATGATAAATTCCAAATTTTCTATAGTCCAAGTAATCTGTCAACAAAGGAATGTGTTGATTACTGTATTATGATTATCTCACCTCTGTGTTTGTCCATCTACCAAACTCCTGAAGGTTCGTACTTTCTCATGTCACATTTTTATGTCTATTTTTGTCGCTATAACTGTGCTGTAAATTTTAATTTGATAAATACTTTTTTTACTGCTGATCACATACAGTTAATAATCAATTTTTCAAATTTTTATTAGTTAGGGAACGATTTTGTACATTTACTATGCTGTGACATTATTATTTTATTGTCACACTAATTATTTTTGTCAATTTTGTTTTATAACATATTCTATCTTCACCTTGGATTTTAGCAGCTTAGTTTGCACGGAATGCACTTACTTATCACTGGTTTGGTAAGAATTAATTTAGCATAAATACATTCATCATCAACTCGGAAATGATAATAACGCCACCGAGTAATTTTTATCACAAATTAGCTTTGTTCTCCAGATATAACTTCATTGTCAATATTGAAGAGGAATTCCTGGTCCTCCTACTTTGCGAAAGCAAACAAAGCTTTTGCTGTTACTAATATATCTCCAAACGCGTCCATCCACTGTATTTGTGACTGTATTTGTGCCTGCCTGTGGTATCTTACCTCCAACAACGTGATGAACTATCCTCAATATATTAGGTTGCATTTCTATTTTGTGTACGTTTATCTTTGGTAACTTTTTCGCATAATATTCTTAATATTGTAATGACCTATGTTATGGAGTCAACTTTTTTTAATTTTTAAGCTTGGCAATATGAACAGAATGAATACAATATTTCCTATTTGATAATATCCGGAATAAATCATCTACCCAGGAGTTGTTTTCCATATGTTGAAGCTTATATATTGGTGTAATGTCATCAAGTGAAATAGGTCAAATTATTCCCAAGCGCGGTAGACCCAAATGTTTGGGAAAGTTTGAACAATTTTTCACGATTATGCAAAAGCGATCCCTGGCAAAATTTTACCGAGTACCGTTTTGTCACATTGAACTAGAAGCGTATAAATTTGTAATAACTCTATTGCTTGATGAATGCATGGTTTAAAACTGAATGCCTTGATTTTAGAAGGGAATTAATTTAATCCTGAAACCAACAACGTTTAACATTCTATAAAATACTGATAAGTATATTTTTGCTGGTAGAAATCATGGAAATGATATCCTGTTGAGTCGGGTATACCATGTCAAACAGGAAAGAGTCCTTCCATGACCTATTTTATTTGTTCATTCAGGTATTTTTGTTGGGCGCATTGGGCTGCTGTTAATTCTGCTGCTTTAGTGCATATCAATCCCAATATTAGTTAGTAATTGTAGCCTTAGATCAGGGGTGGGCAACCCCTGGCACGCGAGCCCATTTATTCGGCACGCGAGCGAGGCTTCAGAAACGAAATCGTTTTTTTTTTTCAAGAAAAAAGTTTCAAGACTCTGAATTATCTGTTGAAACTCTGCGACCGTTTAATCATTATTGCTTGGTAGCAATCCGTTATTTATTTAAACCCTTTTTGTTCACTCTGAATTATCTGTTGAAACTCTGCGACCGTTTAATCATTATTGTTTGGTAGCAATCCGTTATTTATTTAAACCCTTTTTGTTCTTTCAAGACATATGGCTTCAAAGAAATATATTATGACGTCACAACTGAGTGAGCTCTCGACAATTTTGGTCGGCACGCGGAAGAATTTTGTCATTAAATTTAGTCGATTTTGGCACGCGAGCCGGAAAAGGTTGCCCATCCCTGCCTTAGATGCTTTCAGTCCGTTCAACGCTATATCGGAACACCGGTTGGGGTACGGTCTGACATGGGTTACAGCTATAAGTGCGCCACGATGGTCCTTCGAGTGGACGCTGAGGTTCAAAACTGGATTAGTGGGAGCATCCGCGGAAAGGAATGGCTAACAAGAGGGCATTGAAATACAAGGACGCATCCCACATCCTTATTTGAGAAAAGCTGTCTTAAAAATGTCGTATCAACAATTGTCGTACGTTTCGGCTCGGCGATGGGGCACTAATCGCTAGGAATACTCTCGCCACCGCACCTCTGATTACCCCGCGTGGGTGTGCGAGCGGATTGCTGGGCTCCTCGCCGCCGTAAGGTGGGCACGGCTTTTTCCGTCATCAAGTTCATGCATCTGAAAACAAATAACTGACTAACTAATCCCATAGTCGACGGGACGGTAACCGGGCGGGAGGCTGGGGTTCGTCATATGATTAAGCCCTCTTTTTGGATTTCCTCCCCCTCGGGTTAAATATGTAAATCGAATCCTTTCTAACATTTGTCCCAAATGTATGAATCTCTCTTTAAAATGTATAGGCCTACACAACTTGTATTTTATTTTAGTCTGCTTTTGAGGACGATGTAGGACCTGGAATGCCCTCGTTTGTCAATTTCTGTAATTCTTTGTATTTCCACTACACCCGCGTGTATGACATACTTACTGCCTACCGGTAATTCAGTATATATAGTTGATAACTTTATTCAAGGGTTTAACTTATAATTAAGCCCACCATACGTCCTGCTTTTAAGCGTCTTGTCCCGCCGTCCCGACAAGTCAGCCAAAAGTCCCGCTTTTGCATTCAGCCATCCAGCATCATACACGAACATGCTCTCGTTACTGTTGTTGCTGTGTAGCGCAACGCTAGCGTACTTACTGAAGGTGAATGCGTTATTTTGTTTGTTTCGTTGTTTCCCGCTAACATTGTTAGCGAACGTATCACATGTAAAACCAATTCCAATTGGTCCTGTTCGGACGCGTGAATGTAACATTGAACAACGTTTTTTTAAAGGTGTTATCTACAGAAAAGCATGCTCGGGCGAATAAGTAAATTCTCAATGCTACAAAACGGCAGACTATTTCATTATTCTTTATTCCTCCCGCTGTACATAAAAAAAAGTCTAAATTCGGATCATTTGTATCGTTAGCCATTAGCGTCTATTCCTTTCTATTTTTTGACCTGAACTTGGTATATAGACAGCATAGAGCCATAGAATATGCGCATGAACTCTCGATGACACTCTATGATCAATGAAGACAGCCGGGATGGCTTAAATGTAGGGCGTAGGCCTATGCAGTAAAATCGGAAACTGTAAAGTTACAGGAGTCGTCCCGCTTTGAAGTCGAAAAAAAAATATGGTAATCCTACTTAAGTTATAATAGGAAATTGTAATCATGAAAGCAACATTCTTATTGGTTGACATATACCTAAAAAATAAGTTGAAATTGGAATTTCGATCCAATCGAAGTCATGAAGACTGCAGTACCGGTCTACTGCGTAAGATTCCAAACCCGCACTACTTGATATCGCATTTATTTTTTTTAGATACTGTGGTGGCGCTGTTGGATTTCATCGCATTCACGATTGAACTTCGAGCTATACGCACCCGCTCAGCTGATCTCAGCTCAAACGAAGGGTTCGCCCGATCGCTCGTCACGCACTGACAAGAAGAAGGGACGCCCGAAGGCAAATATTACAAACAGTGCGCAGGCGTAGTGTGTAAAACGCTGCGTGGTACCTTTGTATGAAAAGGCCAGCGAATCGTAATGCACACCCTCGTATCCTTTGTGTTTGCTCATTATTTATTCGACCTATCGTGTGTGTGGAAATAATGGGTGTTGAGACACAGAATGGCGGGGGCGTTATTACTTTGAATCGCTCAGCACTTGGAGACGCAAAGCGAGAATATCAAAACCTGGAATCAATTTATTTGCGCGGTGGTGACCTAATTTTGAAACGGATTATCATGGGTTTCTGAAAATTGCAAAGCTCGTTATTTATGTAGCTTTTTACGCTCATCCGGATGTCTTAAATAGGGATTTAATATACACTACACATGGGAATTTTAATAGCCTCAGATAGCAGAGAAACGCAGTGGACTTGTAAGGAGCTCCAGCTGTGATTAGCGTAAAAATGTCAATAATAGCCTGAAAGCAGACATTTAATAGAGTTAACTCTAGCACTGGCATTTTGGTTTTGCTCTCACAGCGGGTTGTTGCATATTTAGTCATTTGGTGCAGACTGTCTGCCTGTTTGTGTACTTTCTCCTCTTACATAAAATGAACTTATTTTAAATAATATAGGTAATCGTGGTTAGTTTAAGGGTATGTTTACTTGAGTTTCTAGTGCCAAACAAGTTCTTCTTCTTATTCATGATAAAAATATCCAGCCGTGATTTGAATAAAATGAAGTGGACATTCCGAACGTCATTGACTATTATCTTATTTAGTTAAACGTCGCATGTTTAGTGAATTATGGCCTTTCTAAGCGTTGGGGAATTTTGGGTAACTCGTACTTGGACTATGTACTTCGGTATTTCTCATTATATTCGCAGCGTATGAGAAAGTCGACGTACGGGTTTGCTAGTCACGCTTTGTGCGGCGTAACGACAGCGAAGATGCGATCGCTTTGTGAAATAATATCTAAAGGTGTGTCGACATTAAATGATGGATAGCGAATATTGAATAGTGTTTTCAGATGCCAAATTATTTCTCGCGACAGTTACTTCTCAGGTTTACATTTGTCACTTCCTTTTGTTGTTGACGGGGTGCGATTTCCTAATGTTACGCAGTCGGAACTTGCTGCAGAGCCATTGTTATCATGAAAGCTGATGCAGGAAGTGTGAAAGCGAAACGAAACAACAATATAATGTTCAAATACTTGTTGTTGCTGCGTACTTGTGTTAGCAGCTGTGGAATAATTACAGCTAGTAATATATGTAAAGTTCAGAGCTAGCCCAGTGTTAATCGCCAGTGACAACCTGTACGGTAGCTTCATAAATTACTAACTAAGTTAGCTACTCTAGTAGCCTACTCGGTGATTTGAAGTTGGTGAGCATGAGAGTTCTGTGCCGTGTAGATAAAATTACTGAAAAAAATTCAATAGTTCAGTAACATTCCGGCAGCTATTAGTATATCGATCGAGATATTAAATATGTCAATATTCGATTCAAGATGCATCTCTTTATTTCTTAGAAATAAGCTTATTAATATTGCTATATATAGTATAATTTTATCGAGGATATATCTGCATTTTTAGGGGTAAATTCAAACCTCTTTATGTCCAGCGTACTTCAAACATTGGCGTCCAAAATGCCGGGTTATAATATGAAATTTGTTGATAAAGTACGTAAGAGGCACCAATGTCCTCTCTGTCATCTGCCGATAAAGGACCCCGTCCAAATTACAACCTGCAAGCACCGTTTTTGTGACACATGTCTACAAGATTTCCTTGGGTGAGTTGAACTATATTTTTATTGCCTTCATGATTGGATTAGGGAGCTGATAAGAAGCGGTTACTTGTTCCATTTATTGTCATTTTATAGTCAATTGTTACACATGTTGCTGTTAATAAATATAGTGCTAATTATATATATGACCACGACTTTTATTGTGACATTGCGCGCGTTCTCTGATTTATTGTATAATTTATTGATGAAAACAGGTTTGGGCATATTAAATATGACAAATGTACATGGCTAAATTGCATTTTAATTGTGTATACTAGGCATACCATATTTAATTGCAGGTATATTTTTATGTCCGCCGTTTCATTCTGGCGCCAATAACAGCCGATCAAATAGAACTTCGCATATATATAAATAAAAAGTAAAACATTAACCAATTTATTGGAGTCGATTTCAATATTCGGAGAAAGAAATATTCACACTCGTGCGTGAAATTCAGAGTATTTGAAAAAATAGTTTTGACGGGATAATATTAGCCTAACCAAGTTTGTTATTTCTGCCACTTGATTCGTACCGACCGTTTGTTAAAATAAGTAATAAGAATAACCGTGACCAAAAATTTAGATTTCATCTAGATGCTGCTCATGTATTAAAATATAAAACAAACAGTAATTAGCAAAATTCGAAGAATTTTGGCAGTTTCATTATTTCTTGTACCAATTTTTACCGTGAACGCATATGATCATTTTTCAAAAAGTTCTTTTCCCCACGAAAACCAGACAAAGAATGCTTGTAGTTACTGGCGCATATCCAGGCGTGTTTAGGCTTGTCTGTGCAGGGTTAATTGCGACACGCATCGCAAGTGCATTTTTAGAATTTTGTATGCCGCGGGGTTTTCATTCACATTTCACCTTTTATTTTACTTGGAAACAGAAATCAATGAAAACATGATTGTAACAGCGTATTTAAATATTCACGTTACAGTGAGTGCATATAGGCCACCCGAGTACCATATCTCGTGAAATTTATTTGGAAAAATTTTATAATTGATTTCATTTGAAACAGAGGTTTCAAGAATTCGGGCAACTGTCTTCTAAATTTTGCCATTTTTAGTCATTTAATAGTATTAGAACCAGACAATTAATTTCAGTCTGCATTTCGATCTTTTCGCGTTTAACTAATCAGAAAGTTAGAGTATAAAGTAAATTGTCTGTGTGGATAATCACAAGCCCGTCTATCACGTGCCTTTTGTTATTTTTTGTTACCCGAAGTGACACATGATCTATTCTTTTAAGCCGATTAGTTGTTACTTATATGGATCTGGGTTCGATTGTTGCACACAACTGAACTGAAATCCCATGTCCCCTGGATTACATTCGTTTGATGTTTTGCACAACGTGATGTACGGCGCCAGGCAAATTGCAAAAAAATGAAATAATATTATCAGTATTCAGAATCGGAATGCCTTTTACATCAAAAACTACCGTCATGAAGGTGGGGTTTTACTTGGAGTTGGCATTATTAAAAAAATCTGAAATACAAAATATAAGATCGTAGTTTTAAATCGTTTGTTATTCAGTAGAGCCACTGTTTATAACCGGAAAGTTTCGCTGGATTTGAACTTAAGTATTAATTAGATTACCGTGACTTGTGTATGCACGATTCGTTTACTAAAGTCAGCAAATGTGCTATGTATGTTGTTCTTTTGTGCCTGGCACATCTGGGATTCAACTTGTCAATAACGAATTTACCGGCGATTTTATTTCAAGATAAAATGTTTTCAAGTCTGGTGAACGTTTTCATACCTAGCGAGCTTGCTCAAGTTCATATGTAAATAGTCTCGATTAGAAGCCGCTTTAAAAAGAAACGCGTGCCACCATTGCTGACGAAGGTGTTGTCAAGTATAATTACTTACAATCCAAAAAAAAATTGTTCATAAAGCTAGGGATGAGTTTCGCTGATTGCGTATATCCTAGTAATAGAATGAACTTTGTTTTGATAATACAAGATTTGAAAACCTTATTTCGATTTAGTTAATTTTGACCTTAATAGGTGTCGAGTAAGTCGGCTCTCGAGTAAAGACATCAACGACGGGCAAATCAAAACATGCGATACATTTAAATAGAACATAACACAAAAATGCCCTATCTGATCAATAGGAATTATTTGACACAGGTATGTTAGGAATTCAATTCTGATACGGACGCGAGTAAGAATTATAATTTAATATGTTATTAAAACATTTCTTACAACAATGGAGATGCTTTTAAATGGGAGTGGAAAAAAATACCAACAATACAAATAATGCGCTACTGATATGTCGGTATGGGTTATCAAAATGATCTGGGATTAAACACAATAACATGTGTATCAATATAGTGTACGGAACATGTTGTTTGTGATTTAAAGTATAGCTCCGCCATACTTTATATACTATAGCTTCCCCAACATTGCGCAATCAACATATTATACACTTTCAACAATATATAAATACCACCCGTAGTACAAAAATTATACGAGAGCAAATTTTAAAACGTGTATGGATTACAATATAATAGTATTTATGATCGTTGCCTATTACAATAATTACCGGCCTTTCGTATATTGATTCATACCGATATGACATGAAATACTATTAACGGTTTTTAATAATATCATGGATATTATTGTAGCTTATCAATGCGATTAAATTATCTACGCATGCTTATTAATTATGACTGAATAATTACGTACTAATATAATATTTATCAATGCAAAGATATGTTGGTTACTTGCAAAATTAAACTCGAACATTGCGTGCTATTATGGTTAGTACATTTAGTTTGGGTCCGGATAAACCTAAATGAATCATCCAAAAGTGGATGTGATCAACATACGGTGCAAAGTAATAACATGGATATAGGATTTCCGCAAATATGTTTCCCTTCCTTTTGTTCCAAATGATTTTTCAGTTCGTGTAAAAGCAGTATTAATAACAGGTTTTAAATCATGATGGCTTGAATTTAAGCGGATGGATATATCCTCCTGGGATTAAAACGTCCCATATAAGCCCAGAATCGTGTTAATTTGAATTATAATTTCCATTTTCAACATCGTTGAATGAAAATAGTAACGTGAATGTATTTAAAAATCGATATAGTCTGAGCCGTATCGAATCAGTGAGTAAATTACAAGACTAACAAGCATGCATTATAAATGAGTTCGGGTTCAGTTACACTAATGTTATTTCAACAAAATCCCTTTATAGTGATTAGGGCTGACTCGTATGAAAATTGCACTTTGCACATATGGATAATATTGATTTTTTACACATTAGAAAATATGCAACGGTCAAGTCATGTATAAGCTCCATTTTCTAAGCATTACCTTGGGCCTATGACCGCAGTCATCTACCGAATTTATTTGTTTGAGTTTACATCAAAAGTCTCTTAACGTCTGTGTTTTGAGATTGCAACATGGTTTCCTATCAAATATAAAGTTTTAATAAAGTCTTATTTAAATGCAAAATAACCTTGTAAAGTAGGAACGGTGGTAAAACGATATCTTAAAGTCGAGATAAAATATAAACACTACGTTATCTACAAATAAACACCATAAATTTGTTAATAATAGGGAGGTGGAATGAAGGCAAATGCTTTTGTCGAAGAGGTTGATTTCTATCTTTGCAAATCCACTCATCTGTGTCCATTCACTAAAACAGCAAACTTCTAACAAAGACCGAGCTTGAACATCTTTCACATCGAAAATTTAACACATTTGCCGCTTGGCAGTCTGTATATGCATCAACACCTACATTAGCCTACATAAAAATAATTTGAAATGACTTGCCACCCACGTAACTCAGCCTACAGCTTTTGGGGAATAGGGTACGATTTTTGTTTTGTAATCTCTTTATTCAAGTGAATGTGTATGGGGTCGCACATCACGCTTTACTACAATTGAAAGCCCCTGCATCATTTACCCTCTATTAAACCCTCTTTTGTCCTGCAGTCACTTGTAGCCAACTAAATATACGTTTGACCATCGCTAGTTAGAGAATTGCAAACTCGTATGGCAATACAAATAAGGAACTGGGGATACATTTTTTCTGCAAGAAATCTAATATTGTCCATTAATGCAGGTATATTTTGGTTCATTGAAATAATTGGTTTGTGATTGAAAATGATACTTTAAATTTGTTTTCTGAGTCAACCTTCTCTCACCCACATTCTATCTGACTTTTCTAAAAGGTAACAGTACACCTCACGCACTCTGCATTCCAATATCATGACTAGAAACGCACCAAACCACAGTAGTGACTTGTTGCCAGTAATTCGATACACCCACATTGCAACTACTCGAATTCACTTATTTTTTCTAGGCCATGTATAGTTTGCTCACATTAAAAACTAAAAGCAAAGTATCTAGAAAAAGTAGAAGATACTTTAAAATGTTTTGCTATTGCTCGCTTTGGTGGCTTTGGTTGGTATTAATGACAAAACAATAAGGCCACAGTCCTGGTGGTCGGGTTCTTGATAGTCGTTTTGAATCTTTATGATGCTGAAAATATGGATACATCGTCTCATCTGTTTTGGTGTAAATCACATGTGCCAAGACAATTTTACTTTAGGGAATGTTGAAAATAAAATTTGCATTGACAAGAATGACTGGTCATAATCACACAAAAATATCGTAAACAAATAATGTACTAATGACACAAAGAACACAAGAAGAAGCTATCAAAAACTTTGTCTATTTCTTCTTTGGTGTATTTACTATGGGTATACATAGTGATGCATGCTTATGTTTATATAGCTTATCTATTGACCCTACAAATGTTCTCCAAGGTGAGCCAGGGGATGGGCCGTTATTATATCCGTAATGCCAGAATCCAATAATCACGGTATCTAAGTTATAGGCACGTTCGTAGATATAACGTGATGAATATTTTCACCAATGTTTTTTCAACATTGGACCACATGGTGTTTCTAACGTCTATATATGTAAGCTTTCGTGATTGTACTCAATGTTTGAACACTTTTGTATTTTTAATGTATGAATTGTTCATATCAATACGGTGTAATGGCCATACCGTTAGAAACGGCGGCCACCTCGAGT
Source organism: Styela clava (assembly GCF_964204865.1). Taxonomy (NCBI): domain Eukaryota; kingdom Metazoa; phylum Chordata; class Ascidiacea; order Stolidobranchia; family Styelidae; genus Styela; species Styela clava. The sequence goes on along the minus strand of NC_135257.1, from coordinate 7,339,516 downwards.
GGTGTGATTGAAAAGAACGATGTGATCCATCAACAAACCTAACGTCCTTTTCCTGATGACCAGCTGTTCTTTACTAACAAAAGTATCGCCTTACCACTCTCTATGATTCGTTTGGTTACAATACCTACAGAGCAATAATAATCAAAATTGTTGATTTTAACAATGTTTTGAAATGGATGGGACGGGGAAAAGCGTCCAAAGAATCGTTTACAACAGAGTGGGCACGACCTACTAAAGTCTTTTCATTTGTATCCGACAAAAGTCTTGGATTACTAACTAACAATAACTTTTTTGTTGATATCGACAGCCACGCGGCGTTACAATATGTCTAGTTTGGTTTACAAGTCCTAACATATACAAGAAGATGCTCTCCAGATGTTTTCAAACGCTATTGAATCTATCATTGATTACAGTCACCTTTGGAATAATATTCAGTGTCATACGTGCTATTCATATCACAGTGAAATACACCGAACCTTGCTGCTAGCCACACATAATTTAATTGTAATTGCAATTTGTGTTGACTTGCGAAATTGACATTATTTTTTATTGTGTCCAAAAGCAATGTTTTTCACGCCCGCTTTGTTTTATTGTATACATACTTTATTTTTTAGTTCTAAAGTTTCCAATTGTAAATGAGGGAAGCCTCTTAATCAAAATTATAGTAAATTTTCTAACGCTGTCAATCTAAATTTTCAATTTTGAAGGGATTCATTTTCTCTATATCATTCTTCATTTGCATTTAGTCAAAACTGTAAATATGCAAATCGAGTTCAGTTAACCAAATGTGATCAATTACTTAAATTTAGCAATATTAACAAGGTTCAGAAGGTATCAACTTTGATCAAATGAGCCTCTCGAGGCCATCAATAAAGTATAGCCTGTTTAGTTAAGACGACCCGTGGGAGTTGTTGCCAAAGTAAGATTATAATTAACTTTGGCTCTGTTTGTATACTTGTTTATAGTTTATCATTAGTTTCCCACGGTTTCATAAGCTAACCCCATTGTGTGATATCTTATCAAGGTTAGTAGGTTTCATGTATTTTGGTATATTAATGTAAAACAAGTTGTCAAATACACATGTCACGCTGTCGTAATGCGGTTCTGATACGCTGGGTAGATACGGATAAGTTTAATTTCATGTTAAACTGGTCTGACTTGTTTTGGTTTATGGTATAGACGCCGTGCGATATTTTGTTTTGGCCGTCAACTGTTAAGATTTCAATCCGACTTAACAGAAGCAGTAATATGGAGGATATCTTGATTATTCAATTTAGATTTCCGCAATTGGATTTATCTAAATTTATTTGTAGTCCGTAACGTGGTAAAGTCACATTCATGCATGAAGCATGCATTGCTGTGGAATCGTCAGACAATTTATTTGATCTTGCTTGGCATAGGACAATTTTAGAATATTCGGTCGGTGTGGTCAGGTGCGAGCATTCGTTTGAAAATTTTTTTTTATACGATAGATAGAACCATATTCAAACATTGAGCATAAAAATCCCCGTTTCCAATCCTTCACCAGAACGACTCAATTTTGATTAACATACTTCTCGAATGGGTCAACGATATTTTGCACTGATCAGTTATTTTGAATTGATGGTCGATGGATCATTGAAACATATACTGTCATGAGTCTAATTTGGAATATTGTTTTCGATTTAGACGGTTTCCTATAAATATTTGTGTATAATTAGGCTTATGGGCTGACATCCAAGTTAGAAAAATAATTATAAATAGTGATGAATATCTTTGCCCAGCTCAATATAGTATTATCTTATTCATAGTTACGGTATATATGAAACAACAAGAAAATTTGTGATATGAAAATTTTCAATTAATTTTTAAACGATTCATATATACATGTGTTTGAACGGTGATTGTTGTTTCCCATGAATCGTGACCCAACTAAATTTCATGATAGGATAATCTAACTGTTCTGAGTGATGTAATTTTTTAGTATTTCATCAATATTGCGAACTGATGTTGACTTTTCTACGTGTTGAGTCAGTTTATTCTTTACAAGTTTAATTGAAAATGGTCTTTTGTTAAATAAATTTAGTATGGGCTATGTGGTATTATTTTCCGTTTGTGTATAATTTCGAAATAAAAACAATCGATATGCCCATCACTTCCCTATACCTCAATCGTAAACTGCCCGATGGACTTTTCCAGGAAATCCGAAAAAGCATCTCATGTCTGGTTAAACTTGTTTTAAGAAAATATCAAGTCTTACTTTTAAATTTTAGTAATTCGATCTTCCTCATCCAGCAACCGTAAAATTATTAGATCACATCCTCTGGTAATGTAATATTCTAGAAAATCAGCGTCACAAATGTCAATTTTGTGGTTTTACGACTATTATCATCGGGCGGTAAAACTTAGACTATTGCTGTGTATTAATTTTTAATTTCTCCATTTGTGATAGCTGAGTTCTTTTATAATTATAACAGCCTTGAGCCTTAAATGGGCCGCACTAGGGCTCTGAATCAGGCGTTATAAGATTAAGTGGGTATAGTATCATCTTAAAGATGACTAATTGTTGATGGAGAATGGTTATTAAATTTTGAAAGGTCAACTATTTAAGGATATAACTAATATTTTGAGTCACGTGTCTGGTTTGGGTGACTCTATTGTCGGAAATTTTTACAAAAATTCCTCAAATTTGCGGGATTAGGAAAAGGGACCATTTTATTATTAGTTGACAGTATAGTATTAGCCATTAGCTTGTAGTTTCATACATCCTGCTCATCGGTTGTACAGGAAGAATTTCAGATGTTAGTATATCGATATTTGTATTACCAATACATGCGGTATAGCTGACTGTAGTATAATCTTACCGTACATGGTAATATACTCTATTTAAATAATCGTTTACATCTATTTTGATCGCTTTCGATTTCCACACGTCGTTTAGCCTAGAATATTACAATTTCAAATGTTAGAACGTGTGACAGGAAAAGGTATCCACACTGTTTCGAAGTGGTGTCTTGTGCCATATCAAATTTCGCTCAATTAATGCCGTCGAATATTTCCGCCTCACGTGTTTTTGTTTACGTTCGGCGTAAAGATTGCAGAATGTGGTTTAAAGGTCCACGGTGCATGCAACCATGAAATTTTTGCTTTAGGCTGCGCCGGCTTTCATGAAATTATAGCCATACTTATTGTTTGTAATATGTATATATTCATGGTTTGTGTTTCTTTGTTACAAACTTTGAGCTTCGACTGGAATTATCATCATTATTGTGGTTTACCCTTGAATAGTTGCACTTATTATACAATAACCTCGAATTACCGGTATATTGTTTTTACTGCACACATTGTTCTTTGACAAGGCCTAAATATTCCTATAAGTATAATTTCCCTTTAAGTAATATTATACACGTTTGATTTTTTTATGATAAAGTAAATGAATCTACCTCTGAATTATTTCTTTGATTACCTCGAAGAAGTTTTTTGATGTGTGTGACCGCCCAAGCGACGTATCGCGCTTGGTGAAGAGCAAAACAACTAAGGCGAACGTTAATTCCAAAAATTTCAAGAAATCATTTGTAATTGTGAAAGTAATGCAACAGATGAAATATGAAAATGTTTTGCTAACTTTTGTTTCTGTGTGAAATACGTTGCGAATCCGGTTACGTCAACTTATGTTCGCACCTATGTACAACCGCTCCCTAGCCTTCGATGTAACAACATTTATGTCGGATTAGTCATCTAGTATATTCTCACTATTGGTATCACACATATCGTTGCATTCATTTCCTTTTTTGATTAATAAATAACTTTCAAGAAGCTTAAGTCATAATGTGTTAGTTAAACTTGGCGTCCCGCTTTATTTTTAAACGTAAATGGTTTTTCACAGCTTACTGGCGGATTTGTCCGTTTGTTTGTTAATTAAGGTGAATATAAGTTTATATATTACATTCCTATCCACTTATTCATCAGATTTGAACTCTATGTTAGTTGCGTTGTCTTAGTTATGCGTTTTAGTTCAAATACTTGATAAATATCAAATACTTCTAGTTGTTGGTGTGCAAGAAAGTTTCTTCGTGATTTGGTTATTGTTTTTGGATGGGCTCTTGTTGAAGGAAGAACTAGGAGAATTATTCATTTGCCCTTAACGAAGCTGGAAAATATTGTTTTCGTCTAATTTTTTTCATTGGTAATTCGAACACTAATCTTTAAGTAGGAAGTGTGAATCATTTTACGGCAATGTGTATAACGAGATTGGCATTGAGAAATGTATTGTTTTCATTTTTTGCAGTTCAAGTCTGCATAATACTATGACTAGTTTCATGTCGATGTCTGATTTTCAATGATGAATTCACTTAATTGTATTATTTCGCACTTATATCGTATTTCATTCTTATCTATCACAGTTTCTGACAAAATCGAGATTTGGGTCAATTCTTCTTTTTTTTTCATTTCTGGAAGTGTCTTACAATAAACATTTGCAATGAGGATAAGAATTATTTTTAGAAAAAAAATTATATTTTGAAAAATATTCAATATATCTTATTCTTTTACAGAGCTGGAGTATTCAACTGCCCAGTGGATCATCTGTCTCTCGACTTTGCAAAGGTAAACGCTTATTTTTTTAATATTTAAGGCCAAGGTATTAGGTACTGGTACCGGTTTATTTCAGTAACAAGATTTAAAGATTACTTGAACATCAGTGGGGAGTAGACACGCTGCCACCCAATCCATTGTTTGAAAAAAGTCATTTTTTAGTTACTAATTTGTGTTATTTCAACTTCAGTACAATTCTGTTTAAAAGCACTCGGGTTCGGAATCTTTTGGTGCCATAGCGTTCGATGTACATGGGTGACCAATAATAGGTTTTGTATATATGAGAAATGTTTTAGATTTCAGGCATCCATTGCTACCGTGTTCAACTGTATACAGATGGAAACACTATCTGTTTAGGTCTTTGTTTATTGCGGCGTCTCATCATATCAAAATCGCAAATTGGCACAGGCGTCACAGGAAGTGATGATGTCCATGCCAGTTCTGCCACAATCCGTAATTTCAGCTTGGCGTAACCGGCGTATTACGTGATGTCGCTTTCATTGAAACCGTCTAGTCTACACTTTCTTGTAATGCCTCTAAAAGCTTTTAATTATACTTTACTTAGCCTAAGAGTATCATGTAACCGGACGCGACGTAACTCTTTTTATTGTCATATTTGGTTATTGTCGAAGCTAAATGTGTTCATTACGTAACCCAAGTTGACCCACAAATCGCTTTAACAAACTGATAAATTTTATTAATTGTTTGGACCTTTTTCATCTTCGTTTAGTACCATGGTTTTTATAATTGCTGCCTTAGGTAACTAATTGCAGCTTTATGTTTGAGCATAATTGCCATCGGTAAACCGACGAAAAACTTATATTACATAATGTAGTATTAGTGATTTTCTGACAAGTTAACAAAGAATTTAAAATGACTTGGAAAACTTATGTTAAGATTGGCACTTGATAAGCCACACAAGTAATATTAAATATTGATGAGCATTTTGGGCAAGCTTTAAACATTGCTTCAGTGAGTGCGGCGTTTTTTGAGTGGATTTCCGTGTGATATTTTCAGAGCAATAATAACGGAACGTTTAAAATTCTCATACGTTTTCTGTACAATTCATTGTTTGCTTTCACTATATTCGATACGTTTTGCTTAAGGTTTAGTTGTCATTTTAAACATCTTTCCATTGTGACTCTTCCGAAATTTTCATGACAAAAGGCCTAAGAATAAAATATAATCTAATATCATAATTACATACACAAATTTGACAATGTGAATTATTAATAATGTGTTCGATAATAAAAAGCTACACGATTCAAAATGAAAAATCGTATTTTCTAACTCTGAATAAATCATAAGATAACTTAACTCCTGCTGTTATCATTTAACTCAACAATGACTCAAAATTCGACATCGTTTAGAAAAATTTATATTCCACTTAAAACGCGACCGTGTGGCACTGTCTACCCGATAATTTTGTGAGTCGTTTTTTATTGTACGGGATCGGGACCGGCACCGGTAAGCTCCATGAGTATGATCATTTCATGTATAGTTAGAGCGTCATTTGCTCGAATATTTGCGAACTCGGCAGGTCATCTTTGTGTTTCAATGGGTCTAATTGGATGACCAATAACTTTGATACATATTTGACTACGTTATCTTGTTTCACGACTCATATAGAGTCGTGATTTCCCTGTTGTTGGAAAATTGGCGTGGTCGGTAATGATCTGCTATTGCTTCTAAATGGAATGATAATTAAATCTGTCCATCGGCTAAAGTTCGTACATTTTCAATTTGACGTGGCCTATGAATTTTCCAACTTTGTATGGTGCCCGACAAATTTTGATTTAAAAGTTTCGATACGTGGGCGAAATTCAACTCCCAACGATCAATCTTGATAAATAACTATGCTTCCGTAAATTAACTAAATTATTGTTTTATCGTATTTCCTCTGACAACTCATGCTCTAGGGTTATTATGTCGTTAAGGTACAATGTACGTAATTGACATTTACGTGCGATTTCCTAACCGGTCGTCATATACGCTTTGCGTAATTTTTGGTTTTGTGGTCACGATAACCCCAACAAAACGCAAGGTCGACCCCCGTACAAGCGAACTCCAATAGAACACCTGATTAAGGAATTTTGATATAGGAGTATTGCCAAAATTTTAATAGGCTATATATCTTGTATGTCTTTTTCTTTGTTGGAAGAAATTCTACCTCGTGATTAATGTAACGTAACACTGGGGTCAAGAGTACTGCGCCATGGTCTACGAAGAAAATACAAGTGCATTGTAAATGTCGAATTCTTTGTTCTATATTGAGCTTTGGGCTTGCCTTGTATTCATTCGATCTATCCAAATTCGCTTCTTTCTCATATCAATCTCATATGGCCCGTTTAAGACTATTTAAAAAATGCTATAAGGTTTAACAAAGTATTTTATCATTGTATCAAATTATATGAAACATACTAAAATGACAAATAGTTAGCATGACTGCCTGACTGGTAATAATAATTGAAAATTGAGATTTTTAAATCGGTTTAGATTTCCCGATTTTGAATTCGCACGGTATATTATAGACAATGAAGTATTGACACAGTCTATTGTATGATATGAAATTTAAATTCCCACGCATTCCTTGAAATCGAATCCTTATATTAATTTCAGATCTAAAATTCCATCAAATACGTTAGGTCAAACACGATAATCAGTACCGTTATTTGCTCGGTTTTAATAAATAAACGCCGTTTATGTGAAATTATATATTACGACAGCTTGAAGTTGACCAACACACGTTTGTAAACGGTTTCGATTACCATCATTATGAGAATATAATACCCGGGTAATTTGCAATCAGGGAATAAGATAGCTGGTGGCGTAATGATAACTTTCTTTGTTTCGCATAGAATTTACGTCAATATAAAACGCATTTGGTATTTTGTCATGAACTTTGTATTTATGCGAAATAAATGTTAAACTGCTCCCGGTCTTAACTAAATGTTCGTTCTACATAGTGTATCGGCTGCACATACACAAATAACATTGGGCTGGACTTTAATCTGGACATGCATTTGTTTTACATTCAATTCTGTCCAGTGCTTTTTACGCATGAACTATTCATAAATAAAAATATTGACAAACGGTTGTGATTATAGTGACCCTCGTCTTGATTCATTTGGTGAAATGTTTAAGTGATTTAATTTTACCAACAGGCAACGTCTTAAACCGCCTACTGAAGTTAAAACCAAGGGTATCAAAATCCGTATAGTAATATGTACTCAATACATAGTGAGTCATCTTAAGCTTAAGTAGGCTAACGCCCCCTGAATAAGCATCCTAAGGCCGCGAGTAGCTTTCAATAATCCACTTGTATAAGCGTGAATAACCGCTGGACAATACCGGTGACGTCCAACGCAAATTTTAAGTGACCGGTAGCGGCCATTGCAGCGGGCATTCAACAATACGTTTCCATGGTGATTCTGTAACCCACAGCTGGTAACCGGTAGTTCTTTTGTTTACATCAGTGTCATCGGAGGAAGAAGATGTAGTACGCTACCGGCACTGTACATTTTGCTGATCATTTTAGTCTAATCTGTTACTGTAAACGCTTTCATTTTGTGACTCATAAAATTTGGATAATCGACCTTGTTTTACATCTAAATATTCATTAAAAACCAAAGGATTTAATGCCAAAACACATGTAAGTCAGCAATTCGACACTAAATGTAGTTTATTCGCCAACGTATTTTGGGGTATGTGACAACATTTGTTTGCAGTTTTGCATCGTTTATCATAATATGTTTAACAAGCGGGTTAGTTTGTGGTCACAGTCCTATGTTGGCTTATACATGGTTACCATGGCGCGGCAATATTATAATTTATCTGATTTCAGCGCTGTAATAATTTTCTGAGTATTCGTGTTACTAGCGATTTGCATGTTAGGGAGGTGATGTAACGGTGAACATAATGTAAACTTGTTAAAGTTATGTTTGAGGATATAAATAAACGATGTCGTAACCAGGCATTTTTCTAACTCAAAGTTTGTAAATGGCAGTGATGTAAATATTCATATCTACTTTTTTTCCAGTATACTCGAATTAGGACTTCGAATCCCCGTGTACAAATACCTATAGCCAATATGGCGTCTTTTTTACCCGTATGGTTTTGGCACTAGTTCAATGCAATATCGTTATCCAACATTCTTTGTTCAACAGATCTGGTCCCTGTTGATCCGCAACCTTATTGGGATTATGCGGTTGATAGAGCATGCTAAATGCATTCTTCTTATCAGGTATCGCCGGTAAAAGGTATCTCAATGCCCGGAATGGGCTTGACCCATACTAAATGAGATCACTCTTGATTATATAACACTGTCGCTGGAGTCATTAATTCGTTTGTTAGTGGTAGTTGGTGTTAATCTTATACCAGAAATTGAAATATTACACCAACATTGTGAATCGGAAATATTATTTTGATTTCAGATATATACTCGCAATGTATAATAATAACAAAATCACACACCGGCAATTGAAATTCCGAACCTACGCTGTCACTAACCACATGTTGCGTCACTGCCAGACCGCCCACTTTCGTCGTTACCGCTGTGAAAATTCCGTAAAATTTAGCTTATTTTTGCGAAGCATTTCGCCTAACTGAACTACGGGGTACGCGCCATGTATTTGGTGCATATTGTGCCAGAATGTAACTTGTGTTATATACTTCGTTACTAACCTTTTGCGTTTTAGTTCGTGATTTACTTCGAATTGCTATGGATAGTGATGGTATTTTGATTTATTAATCTGTCCATCATACTTGGTAAATACAACCTATGATGAAAGGATGAAAGCATTTTCTTTTTGATTGTTGAACCCCCGCAGGCTTTATTAAAAGAATAATTCATACATTGATAATGACGTTTTGATCGACACCGAATAAATCAGATTTTGCTCATGTTTATTAAACATTTTGAATAATAAAACAATGATATTGTTTTGCGATTATTCTTTCAATTACTTTTCCCTAATAATTTTTTATTTGCAAATTTGATAAAAAAAAAACTGGTGAAAATTGTGAAAAAAATTTTCGAGTTACATCTGTTTAGCATACTCGTGTCATCACTTCACATAAATTTCAAGGAGTTCGTCACGGTTAGCAATGTTTAAAAAAGCGAAATTTTGCGGCTGAACAGAAGATGCTTTAATTTTAATACCATTACATGCTACGTAGTTTGCGGACTCGTAAGCCATATGCCTTATTAGTTCAAATCACGCTTTGGAAATCGTTTTTAGTCAAATTATTCTACAGCGTTATCAGACCTGTCCCTCGAGACATCAAGGTATCTGTGATATGCAATTACCTGGCACACCGTTGCAACACAATCGCCTAACGCATGTCACTTTTCATGTAACGACATATGGTTACCGAGATTTGTTTCAAAATATAGATTTTTTATGTGTAAATTACTGCCCTACACAATTGTTTTCAAATCTGTTTAGACATTATTATTTTTTCGTTGGAATACCTATAAAGTGTATATTTTGCTTTCGAAGTACGTCCATTTAAATTTAATTTAGCAAGGAATGACCGAGAGATGTCAGTGGTTTATTTCAATGTAAGTCTCAATGAAATTAAGCAATTTGAAAGTTATTTTGTTGTCAAATACAAGTCTGTGTTAGGACCGTTATTGTAGCGATATACCCTATATCTTGGGTAGTGTTGCATCGTAGTGTGCAGAATGACCGATTAATAAAACATACCAACTTAGTGAAAAAAGTAACGAATTGAATGGAAATTCGCTTATCAGTATGTTATGGTGCCATTTTCTATCAAGTTTAGAAGCAGTGGTGTTTTTCTAGCACAATATACACAAAGCACGTGATTGTAACGTGTAGCAACCAGATCTGAAAGATGAATCGATAAAAAGCTTTATCTTTTTAATCCAAGATTAGGTTGCACATGCCGAACGTCATCGTAAAAATCCAAAGATTTAGTTTACACGATTTTACGACTCTTGTACGACAAGCCATAAAGCTGTAAGGGTTATGTGAATCATTAATTTTATAAGTTTGCCCGCGGATCGAAGGTGTTGCCTGTCAAATGGCTTCCACAGGGAGTTATATTATTGACAGAGAAGCTATAGCAACAGCTCGTTACTGTACGTGCGAAATAAAGTGTAATTTTAACGACAGGACAGGATTAGACAAGGACATTTTTTTCGAGATCCGAAGTGTAATGCTTGCAACAAGCCTTGTAATAAAATAAATGAAACGAATGCACGAACCAAAGTAAATTCCCACTTGAATGTTTGAATAAATATTTAAAATAGTTTTCTTTGCGAATGCACCATTTTAATCAGTGTCTCTTTATTTAATTCTCAGATTTATCCAGACCCAGACCTCGAAGGTGAAATCATGAATTTGACAACACATTGTTCCAACTATTCTGTCGGATGTAAATGGACGGGGAAACTGCACAATTTGAAGGTATTTTCCATATTGAAACTCCACGATATTGACCTCATTGCCCCTAGCAATTTTACGAAGCCACTTGAATTGAAAGTTGCAGGTGAAATCCATCGCCTCGGTTGTAATTTATTGCTCTGTAAGATAGTTTATTACTTTTCATAATTTGATTTAATGACCAGATATTTTACTAACAAAACGCCCAATACGCCCTGATAAATAGTTGAATTTAATTTAAAGTGACAGTGCTAGACATGCGAATCCCGCAATAAAAATGTTTGATTATCCATAACTTGATTTTGACGATACAATTTATATTTATAATGAGGGAAACACATTTTGCTGCATATGTTTAGGGGACTGTTATAAACTCAATAATTGGTCAGCGGCATTTCTCTATTTCCTGCATTCTGTTATTTATTGCAATTGTTTCAATTGACTACTCAATATTTATCCGATTCGGTTTCCGGAAGCAATTTTCATGTTAAAATACCAAGTGAAAACCACAACAAAACTTGAATACCATGTATTTAGCATTTGAGTAACTAGACAAAGTAGGCGGTTTACTACTGAGAAAATATCAAACACTGTAGATTGGGATTTTCTTGTCTTTTTTGGATTAAACTTGTTAAGATGAATTTCCAGTTTCGACCATAGTTAAGTAGACGACTGTAAAGTTTTGTAAACATCTCATTTTCTATTACATGCTCGACCCAAGTTTGTTTGTCAACCTACCATTGTATCAAATGGAACAATATATATTGCATTCATATATAATTCACTGATCCATATTAGAAGTCTGTTCAAATTTCATCATTCATATTTTGGCGCTAATTCTCGAAGGCACTTTTCCTATTTTATTATATTGTAAATACCTACGTTTAGGCAAAACGTGTAACGTGAAGAATTGGGAGGCGTCATTGTTATTAGAAATATGACTCCATGCTGTAAATGATAATTCAAAACCATATCATATTTCCTTGTCAAATTATGCGGTGTTTTGTTTCTAAACAATCCTATATTCGTAGTTAGCATTTGAAAATTGCTTCAATCAATGGATGCCTCATGTCTACACGGTCGCCTCATCGTGGAAAATACTCAGTCTCGGATATTATAATGACAATTCTATTCAATATTTCGGAACATAGTTGTATTCTTCAACGAGAAATGTTTCATAATTTCGAAACTTGCTACGTTCAAAAAATATAGAACATTTCCCAAACTGGCAAAGTAAAGGCGTAATAAAGGATGCCATATTAATCTATCTCTCTTAGGTAATTCACTGACTAACATGGTATTATCGTGAGTTTGGTAAAGCTGAATTCTTAATATTGGAACTCATGGCTCAAATAATCTAATTTTGTGTGCGGATATAGCAAAATTGCAAAGAGCAGCAAGGCGTTGAAATGCAAATAACAGGTGTAAAACAGATCAAAGCGACGTCGGCCGATTTTGTGGTTATTTTCAAGAAATTTAATTTAATAATCAAGTCTTGTTCTACAATAGTATGGCCAGGAATATTTCGCGCTATTGAAGTACGAGTTTACTTTGGCCCATGCATACTACAATATAACTCCGAACGATAATTTTTTAATGTATTCTACGGAAGGAATTTTAATGAACGTGTTGCGGTAACATTAAACACTCGCCGACAATTGAAATATTAAATATTTATAGCGAACTTGGCAATCTGTGTCTTCTCCATTGTGTGATCTTTCACAGAAATTGTTCTTTTTGTAATAATGTATTATCAATAAAACTCAGTCCCTTTGTATAAAAATTTTGCCTCTTATAAAAAAAAACAGATTTTAAAGCAATGACCTTAAGGATGGACATTTATGACGTCATCTATTTGTAATAATGCGGAATAGACGTGTTGAGGGTGTTGTGAATTTGTTGCCAATGTTTGGAAACTAAGTTATTAATTAGCTCTGTAAACTGATACTACTAAATATAGGTAGTCAATCGCGATGTCATATCTGTTATTTATACTTAAATTAGAATATTTTTGTTTTTTAGTCGTCAAATCTGCGTAATTTTACGTGACGCACATGACGCCAGCTTGTGACGGAGTGACAAATCGTCGGGTATTACTCCCCCGCCCTGTCTGAATCGTGTTTGTCATTTGATATAGATTCGCCGTCACTATATTAAAATCCTAATTCATTTCTCTTTTTATATAAGAAACGCACATCATGTATCGCCAGTCATAAGACTGTCCTTGTATTGTCGCTAAAGTTGTTTTCTATTTTCTCCCAGTTTTTCCATCACGTTCATAAAAATGGAAAACTTTGGCTGTTTGGTGCATTATCAATGAATGTTATTTGTGGCAAAACATTAGATTACTCAAATTTTTCAATTAAGAAATAGGTGATTTTTGTGAATTTTTAAGGTACGCGTTTGTGGTGTCGTATAGTGAACTAACTATTGTTTGTTACGCACCTCAGGTAGCATTCGATCCACATATGAAAAGGGTTCACAATTCAAACATAGTTGAAAAAGATTCAAGTGAAAAGTTTTATATGAAGCATAAAAATTAGGATTGGATTCTTAGTATAGGTTTCACCAAGATTCCAATACCATATTACAAAATGAGTTTATACTGTTTTATTGTCACATACTCTTATATAAAGTTCTCATAGTTATCAACAACCCCTATTTTAACTCGTTTTATCAATATCTTCATTTTTCAAAAATTTTACGTTTTAGAACCATATCGTGAAATGCAGTCACAGTGAAATTGACTGTCCAAATCGATGCGGTGTTCGCTTGCGAGCTTCAAAATTAGCCGATCATCTGGAATATGTGTGTGTGAAGAGAAGAGTAACATGCGAATTTTGTTCGAAGGATTTTTCGGGAGAACAGGTATGTCGTTCTTAGTTGTTAACCTACATATCTCGCCCTAGAAAATCACGTGGAATCATCTAAAAACATGTGCATTTGTGCAGCACTGTGTAACACTGGATTGAAACACCATTCTCTGTATTTTATATGAATACCTACTGTATCAGGTTCAGCGATTTTAAAAATGAAGTGGATACTTTAACCAGGCCAAAACATCACTCCCTGACACTGACTATCATTTTTAACTTGTAATTTGATTCGATCGTCTTTTCAAAGTCAATCAAGCAATTCGAGGAAGTCACGTCATACTAAATACTTGTTCAAGGCCACGGTCGAGTCGAATTGCCCACAAAAAGAAAGCCAACGGTCCGTAAATGGTATTCGAACCACTACAATACTAACACACAACAACCACAACCAACTTTAACTAATGACTTGGAAACCGATCGTTAATTTTAATTTCTATTATAAAAATGTATGTCTCACGAAAAAAATGGGATTATAAATGTCTATGATGTAATAAGTTGGGTACGCTACACATGAAAATAAATCTTTCGTAGGGATAAGTAGCTGTCATATGCTCATGTACATTAACGAAACTTTTTTCTTATTTCTATAGCTTGAGGATCACGAAGGAAACTGCCCAATGGAAAGCGTACATTGCGAAAACAAATGCGGAGCTAAAATGCTCAGAAAGTATCTGGCAAGACACAGCACCGGAGATTGCCCTAAACGACCAACAAAATGTCCACACTGCGATAAAGACTTCAATTTTGATATTTTGAAGGTGAATACTTCCGAGTCAAGGTTGCTTTTACTCGAAATAAGGAACTTGTAGTTGCACACGATTAAGCTTGTTTCCAAATTGCTATACATAAAACTCCTCAGTAATGTCATATAGATAACATTGCGGAATTTTTCACATTGCTTGTGAGGAAATTTATGTATACCGTATATACTTTAATGACAAACTCTTTTTATTCTATCAAACGTTAAAACGTATATTCATATTTCAGACTCATTTTGGGAATTGCCCTCGTTATCCAATCAGTTGTCCAAATCGTTGTGATGTCCTTAAAATTCCACGTGAGGAATTAGAGATCCACATGAAAGAACATTGCAAAGCAGCTGTTACAGCATGCCCGTACAAAGAAGTCGGATGCAAGCATAAGGTAAGGCGATAATCAATTTTTATTGACAAATAAGGTTCTGAGAGTGACTACGTTGTGCTAAAGTAATTCTACAGTACTTCGGTTTGCTAGCAATGTATATAAATTGGAGTTTTCATTGAAGCTATGTCTTTCACTAGATGAAACCTTGATAATAATAAATAACAATCAAAATTAGAGATTATAAATTAACATCTTCACTCAGCTACATAGCTGTGTCCCATACACAAGTTACCAACCCATTGTGCCAATATTATTCATCAAAAACACTGGAGAATTTAATCCATGTATTTAAACGACACTAACAAATCAGCATAAAACCTTTACATGTATAAACTTTAAGATGACCCATAATCTAACATGACGCCACTTTTCAAATCAGATTAATTATAGTCACAAGAGGGATAAGTTATTAATCACATCAAACAAAGCATTTTACATTTAAGGGGCGTGTGATAATTGGGTCGAGTGGATGCGCTACATCACGCTATGATTGTAGAATAACCACTTCATAAGACTTCACGATGGCATTCAATGTTCAATTTTAGTACGGATTGTACCACGGATAGCTTCTTGTTAACATCAACATCTTATTACCTCATTTGTTGAACGAAACACTATCATATCAGTCTTTATTGCTGATAAGTTTTTGAGGTTTACGCGATGTTCAAATTGCTCCTAGTGCAATATTATTGGGCCAAATCCGGTCAGGCATAAATTTTTGATAAAAAAATTCAGTACCTATTCAGAGTTGTCATGAAATACGATTGTAGTATTATGGATTGTTTGCCACGCAGGCGCTCGCCAGCTGTGTTAGCATTTGCCCTATTGACGCCGATTGTACGTAGTTAATTACATTTTCAAGAGTTTGGAGTAACCAAAACATTGTCACAAATATTTCATGTGCTGTAACTTGAAAGTGAATGAGCGCCACCAAAATGGGTTTTAAAATCTAAAAAATTGAACACATTCCTTGAATCTCTCACTAAATAGGTTTGTTTTGGATTGGCACGCTTTGGCGTTTTAAGACGTTCCACGTTCTGCTTGTCTTTGTAGAAGATCCATTTATAATCAATCATCAGAAAAAAACACCAATATCCGTTTTTTGGACCTTTAATAAA
The DNA here is from genome assembly GCF_964204865.1 of Styela clava. Taxonomy (NCBI): domain Eukaryota; kingdom Metazoa; phylum Chordata; class Ascidiacea; order Stolidobranchia; family Styelidae; genus Styela; species Styela clava. The sequence continues at coordinate 7,323,397 of NC_135257.1, read as the reverse complement.
TTTTTCAATAATATTCAATTTATCTCAAACAGACAATTCTAGGATTTGAACGTTTCCTGTCACTATTAAAATCATTATTTATACTATTAACAATAGCAAAATAGTAAGTAGTTCATATACTATGCGGATAATCATTATCCAATACCACTTGGTCACACGTACTTTTCAAGCACCATAGAGCACATTTCAAGTGAGTTTCCCTACGCTCTCAAAACAACGACTTGTCGGTTTAGGTATATATTAATTCGGCAGAGCCAAACTTGATCAAATTCAATGGATATACTTTTCAAAAGACCCTAGTCTGATTTCAACATATCTATTATGTATTTTACTATGTTCAATTCTGGATAGATTTTGAAAGTTATTGAAAAAAATCTATTCAAATATTCGTAGGTCATACCCGATCGCCTACACTATGTGGTATTTGTTGTATAAATAGATATCTGACCAATCATGTGGTGAAACGCATTTTTCGGTCAGATCTCTCTAGGCTATCACAATTGCAGTCAGCACATGTCAATAAACCTGGTGATGTTTGCCCAAACTGTGAAACTTTTTTAGAAATCGTTCTCCAGCTTTCGCTATTCCCGTTTTGACCTCACAACAGTTAAATTCTGTAACCGGTAGCGCTTTGAAGATTAACCTTCGAACTTTGTTCTTTAGTGTCACGTAAACGATCGCTTGCCATCGTTTTACAAACGTCGATTAAAAATGCCCTATGCCAAAGCGAAATATTTACATCCAAAATGGTGCCCTCTCGACATTAATAAATATTAATTTTGAGGTTTGACCTATATTCGTTTTTAAGCTGTCGTTCTTGATTTCAAGAATCATGATGTGGTAATTTTGAGTTGTTTAAAGTTCAACTTAAAACGCCTTTATTGTAGGCTTAATTTGTCAAATGTCGTCGACTTTTCTGTAACCTTGTAACAGCCGAAAACATTCTGGCCCGTTAGTGCTAAAATTGTCATCATTTGGCATTGTTTCTTTCCGGGACATAAATTTGTAATTAAACAGTAGTGGTGAGAGCAAGCGGGGGTGGTGTTCTTTGTTGTCGGTCTGCGCTATCTTGATAAAAAAATCGCTATTTCTTTGTTATGGTTCCCAATTTCGCTGTAGCGAAACTATTTCCGCTAGCTAGTGAACGTGGTAAAAGCTGGAACAAGTAGCATAAACGTCGACAAGTAATTGGAAATATCTTTAACCAATAAAAAGACAACTTTGTATCCCTGTGCCCCCCTCAAAACCTTAAAGTTAGTGAGCGAAAATAAACTTTATTTGCGACAGTATTATTGTAGGAAGCTGCTTCGTTAGGGGTCGTCTGCCAGAATACATAAACGTGACGCCCACCTTACCACCTATAACCTGTAGATATTGCTGAAATACTGAATACAAGTATGATAGATGGATAAAATACCAAATACAAGGACGATCTTCAAGCGCCCATATTTGTTCAGCCTTGCAAATTACATTATTAATAATATACTCAAGAGAGTTTTGTTTTTATTATGATAGGATTCTTATCAAACGGTTTCGAATGTAAAATGTAAACAAATCTAGATATTGGAATAATAAGGAATTTAATATTTTTATACAGCGGTTTCCCTGTATCAACAATAATCGTCGCCCAGATTATCGACGGTTATTTTTTATCGACCGCAATTCTGCGCATAAGAATGGCTTGGTGATTTAAGCGTTGAGTCATGAACGACTTTAAAGACTTGTATTATCACGAGAAGTACGTGAAGTTCTTTCTACTGATTCCTTCTCGTGGTCTTGACGCCTGCAACACACCTAATTGTTCCTAAGACTCATTTTATGGTCGGAATGTCTACAATTCCCATTCTTAGGTCTGCGTTAAGCGTGCTTCAATTGTAATTAGTGGTTTAACCTGTCGCGTGCTCTATTCGTTAATTAATTATAACAGTTACTTTTTGCGAGGGAACTTAAAAGAAATATCACATATAATCGAATGGCCTACTTCTATGGCGGTTGAAGGTGTTTAAATGAAGTGTGATGATGTATTTCTTTTATGGGTACCAGGTTGACCATTCTGGTATCGAGCCCAATTGTCTTCCTATACAGACTTGTTTGGATGAGGTTTGTCATTCATAGCCAGTCTTCAAAATATTTTTCACTATCTGCGTTTTCAAAATCGTTACCACGAAAAAATGTACTTAACATGCGAATGAAGTAACCCATTAGCCAGCTGCGAATATCCAACAGAAATATGCATTATCGAAAGATAATTTCAACGCTCTTTTGTGTATCTTAAAACCTAATTAAAGGGTCAGTCAACAGTATCAAGCGGAAAATATTGCTAAATTTGCCCATGTTGCTGATAATAGATAATACATTTTTAAAGGAGTTAAGAGTTTAAAAGAAGTCAAAAATATTGGTAAAATTTAACAAAACTACTAGTAATTGCATACTACAAATGGCATAGACGTTGTATAGATAACGATAAAAAACACCAGTGATATACGTACATATAGGTTGATCCTAGCGCTGACCAGCGTAATTCATCGGCATGTACTAATATTTTCTGTTTTATATTTGATACATTGAAAAATTGGTGAATAGAAATCACAAACAGTTATCTATCAGCGTGAGCCATGTATTGACCAAACATGTGCGGTGCGTATAAATGAACAAATTACTACTCGCCGACCAGCCCTGGAGGACTGTCGTGTCAATCACCTATTTCTTAGTTTTAGTGGTAATCAGTCCACTGGTAAAATATAAGTTTCTCATAACATTTTTGTTTGTGGTAGGCGAGGCGACATGCTGATAAGAATCTGATCCCAATGATGCAATCGTTAATTAGTTTAGGTCTTTAGAATAATATAAACTTTTAATAAAATCCTATATCATAAATTTGTACTACATACAGTGCGGATTGTGCGGTGTAAAATTCTTTATTTTATTTCATATTATGAAAAATATTCCCACGATCTTATCTTCGGTTCGGTTTGTCATCGGTGTAATTATATTTTGTCATCTTATGCAATAGGTGACAATTTGGCTAAGGAAAGGTTAAACTATTATGCAACCCTCTTTTATATAAATTTTATCATAATGTACAAAACTGAACACCCACTGCCATTCTTTGCGTAACTTACAATTTCTGGGTATAAGCTTTTATGTGATTTGCTGAGTTGTTATTTGCTTCCATTTCCATATTTAGAAAACTAGCGACAACACCATCTTTCAAAGCAGTAATAAATAAATGGATGTTCACCCAGTAATTGATGGAAAAAGCGATTTTTTCACAGCAACAATAAGAAAATTATCAACAATCACGACAACAACGACGACGTAATAAGAAAACGATCCATAGGTCTCTTTCGTGTCCAAAAATGAGAGATTTATCCTATTCTTCATTTGTTTATCTTTATAAATTTTATCTTTATTATTTAAATTTATCTTTTTTATTTTTATATATTTTTTAGTGTCCTCGCTATCATCTCGATAGACATTTAACAGAAAATCAGAACGTGCACATGAGAACTATGTTTGAACTTGTAAGAACACAGAAGAGACAAATCGAAACCTTACAAAAACAGGTTTGTATATGCAAATATGTTTCTATTGCCGGCAAAAGAATCCAGATGCACAGGGGGGCGTTAAATGCAAATTTCTGATGTTAAAAACTCAACATGGGTGTTGATTTATACTGATGTCTATTGTACACATACATATTGCTTAATGTTAAATGATTTTGCATTGTAAATAATATCGATTCAGAATTATCCAAGTGGTTCTACTATTTCGCAAAATATATATAATTGCAATTTCACTGAGTAAAATACAACACCATTCACTATTTTACATTTTTCCGAATGGTTGAGAAACATAATGTTTCGCATATACAGTATATAAGAGTGTACACACAGGTTTGGAATTTTCTTCCAACTGATTATTTATTTGTGCATACATACTTGCATATCCCTACTGATATATGCCCGCCCGCATTTACCAATTATTGATGAAGAAATTTTGTGAGTTTTGTTCCAATATATTATAATTAAACCTGTATTTTTGTCTTTCAGGTCAGCGATTTAACTGTTAGCCACAACGGTGTATTATTGTGGAGAATACCAGAATATACAAAATCTCTCCAGCAAGCTCAAAAAGACCAAGCAGAAGCTGAGCTGATCAGCCCGCCGTTTTACACCCACAGACACGGCTATAAACTTCAGTTATCAGCCTTTCTCAATGGCAATGGTGGCGGTCACGGATCGCACTTGTCTTTGTATGTTCGAGTTCTGAATGGAGAATACGATTCTCTCTTGGAATGGCCGTTTTCTCATGATATTACATTCACAATACTTGATCAGGTAAATTTGTAAATTTAGCTAAGTAGCTTTATTAATAGTGAGGAGATTTACATGGAACGTGCTTAACAATTGGCTTGACGTGTGCTGATTCTTCAATGAATATTACTTTCTGACATGACGTAGCCAAAATATTGTCTTCTTATGGGTTTTCTTTTTTTGTATGTTTCCTATAACATTTTCTAGTGATTTTTACAAAATCTAATCAACGTGCTGTAAAATTTGGCATAAGTTTTGAATTTAATGTGGATCCATTCATATTATACTGTAATAAATTGAATTAACCAGTTATTCAAATACTCGTCTACTTTTCTTGCATATACCAAGCTAAACCATATTGATTGTACTTTTCCATTTTAAACGCCAATCTCATGTACTTTGTATTTTATACTTGCAGGGAGATCCACTTTCCTCTAAACGCAGTCATATAAATGTAACATTCACTCCTGATCCAAACTGGAAAAACTTCCAAGATCCAGAAATTCGTCGAAAAGATTCCGATGTCGACGGTTCTAATCTCGGATTTGGTTATCCAAAGTTTGTTACACACAAAGACCTGAAAGACAACAATTACATCAAGAATAATACGCTTTTCATAAAAGCTACCATTGACACATCGAGGGTCGTCATACAATGATGTAATTGTAATATACCAGCATGTTTTATGTAGTAGTACAACGGATGGTATAAAGAGAAAGGAGGTCGCAGGCGATCTGGATGTTGTATCGAAGAGGTATACAAGGCACTAACTGTGAAATATGTACAAGACTGTGCTCCTATCACACAATGTTTTCTGTTATTCCATTTTGCCAGTTAAAACTTATATTCAGAATCTGACGAATGTACTAAATAGAAAATAATATATGATAAAAAAAATGTTGAATATTGCTCCCATGGGATCAGAAAGACAATTTGCTACACACGAAGATAGAGCAATACTACATCTTGTTAAGGTTATCAACGTTGCAACTTGTGACGATAAAACTGCTTTTTTATTAGGGCGTCATGGGCATTGATATAGGATTGAAGTTGATACATGTATGAACTTCTTGTATGTTGTCAAATATAATTTCAACATTATCACGTATGTAGTAAGAAATGTGAATATTGATTACTTCGAGACGATATAAAAAGTTTAAAATTGTTTTTTAGATTAAATATTGAAGTTTCCACTTTGTCAAACAAACATAATGGTTTATCGATATTTAATCAAATGCATACCCAGAATATATGAATTTTCGGTTTCAAGAAATACGAGTTGATAAGGAATATATATCCATGGAATGTAAAATGATGTTGTTTTAAATTTCAAAATATCTTTACATTTTCATTTATGGACATAAGTGTGGTTTTCATTTCATTTTAGAAAATTATTATTTTATGATAAATATTGTACCTAATTTAGAAACAGTTTTGAATGGTTTATTCAAATGTACTGGTATAACTTTTCTTTCTTATTATTATTTACCCTATCTTTCCATTGCTATTCACTATTATTCATCTTTTCCATACTCAGACTTTTTTTCTTCATATTGCTCACTTTATATTTCAGTTTATTTTTGAACTAATTTTGTGCTTAACCTTTCATAACATTATGGATATTCAAGGCATGATTGACCAAGTACAGGAAGCATTCTTGCAGAATAGAAATGTAATAACTATGATTCCTATTTGTAATTTTTTTTTTGATCGTCAAACGAATTTGTAAAATAATAATACTGTCAGCAATAAATTATTCAGAAATTTACAGAATATTTTGTTGTGTCTATTTTTTATTTAGTCTCATAATGAAGGAAAGAAGAAAAACTTTCAAATAATAGTACATTGTGGGTTCACATTATAATAAAACAAATAGTTCATAAACCATCAACAAATTAAAATTTGTAATTGTACTTCTTCACGAAAATTTAAATAACCAAATAAAAAACTCATCAGAATCAGAAACTTTATTTGTCAATTCTAACAAAGAAATAACTGAGTAAACACTTTTACATAAATTGGATATCCACAAAGTTGAATGAATGGTTGGCAGAATACCGTTTACTAAGATCGTTTTAAAACTCAATGGAGTAATGTTTTCATTCGCTGTCATGTTATTTAACTACTGTATATTTATGAAAAACTGGATTGAAGATACAAGTTGTTGTACTCGATGTCATTTTGTGGCATTATTAATGGAATTGTTATGTTTGGATAATTATGTTTTATGTAAAAGCAATAGTTGGAGACATACTCATCATCAAAGTTACGTAAAATACATCCATGGCGATTGTAGTTTGATGCAGTTGTTGTAGGCCTACTTGCAGATATTATAACAGATTCCGGGATCGGCATTAACGATACTATAGTCACATCATTTGCTGTCTTTTCCATGCATTTATATCATCAGTGATGAATGTATTCATGGTGCTTCCGAGGAAATGCTTCATAATACATTTGAGCTTGTAGAATTGATTTCAATTTTTCTGCGCATGTTTACATTGTTTTTCTTTTTTCTGAAAATTCTTGGAAACTCATTCCTGCAAGCTTTTCTGAAACTCTTGTCACGAACGGTGTATATAATCACATTCAAAAAACTGAAAATAACAGAATAATTTTATTTAATTGAAAAATATTATAGACGGTACTCTTTTGAGTCAATGCTGCATTGAATCGGAAATTTTTCAATACAAATTAAATAGGGGTGAACATATCGCCAAAAATAGCTGAATTACCCACTCAACGACACAAAATTGAGAGTCGCTGACAAACCGACACACACAAGATGTAGGCTGGAGATTGCTGTCGCCAGCGAGCACGATACGAAGAAGCCGAAAGTACTGTCATGAATATAATCAGAGCTGTTGAGTCGGACTCTACAGCTAAAAATGTTTTTCAATCGTGTTTTATTATACCAATCCGGAGTTTGATGTTGGCGTCGGAGTCGAAGTGCTGAACTCGTCGGAGTATCAAGTTCAGATTTTTGAAAAGAGCGAGTCAGATTAAAAATTTTCACAGAAACTGCATATGTACTTAATTAACCCAAGATTTTTAAAAGAATCTAAATAAAGCTATAAGATACGCTTCTCGAATTCAAAAATTAATCATCAGAGAGTGGGGAGCTGGAGTGTAAGTTGTAATGTCTGGCAACTATCTCTCAAGGTCAAAAGGTCACACTAGAGTAAGCTAGAAGTTTCCATGATCAGCTATCGTCGAGCGTGCCTCTGTATCCAATGTAATCTGTGTGTAACGTTTTGAATGACGAATACAAGTTTCAGCTATACAACATACCGAATCGTATAAATCAGTCCGTTAGTGCTATTAGAAGTAGCCAGTTATAATATAAGTACACAAAGTACCAGAACATAACACAAGTCGAGATTTTCTGAACCGCGAGCCGAAGTTGAAATCGAAATATTTGTCAATTCGAAGTCGCGATTAAGAACGGTGTAAGCAATGACGGAAGACAGAATGGTCTATATTCAAATGTGACAATTCACAATGCAGGACCACTCTAAGGTTCAACAAATGCATTGAAATGAAGGGAAAAAAATGCGTAGCCTATATCATATATATTGAAAAACGAACCTGTTCGAAATGCCTATATAAAACGCTAAGGTGTACGGAAGCGAATAGTTATCGCAGTTGTAGTATTTCTTCAAGTTGTAGAGAATCAAAATGACGGATACAGGTACTGTAAAATAATGTATAGAATCAAAAAGCAGATTTGTTTTGTAAAGAAAGGTTAAAGATTGTAAAGTTACTTAAACTATTATTGCAGCGGGGAATGTACTCTGAACACCAAAATATACATATATATAAATCACCGTTTCGTTGGAGCAAACATTATATATTAGAATATTTTTGACTGAAAATCATTTAAATGTAACTTTGCATCATGTACAATAGTAAATTAATCGGTGCTCCCGAAGTATGCGAACCAAGAAGGCGGACATCGGAACGTAACAGGTTAGGGTTAGGCGATAATTTTTTTTCCAATTTTCCTTATTTTAGTCCTATTATCAGTTCTAAGACTAGCCAAGAGCCTCCCGTAGTATTTATACCTAAAATTATGGCCTAACCCTAACCTAGTACACATATTTTATTCCGATGTCCGCCATCTTGGTTCGCATACTTCGGGAGCCCCAATTAATCTATAGCATTTGAATATTGATATATAATCTTTATTCCATTTATTATATTCGAATTATGGCCGCCCGTATTGAATATATGTTTTATAAAAACTAATATTAATGATGAAAAAATAAACTTACACAATGTGACACTGAAAGCCACTATCATAATGATAAGAGTTTTGAACACTTTTATTTCGGGATGTAATTCTGGCACCTGTCGTAGGTAATCAACGATACTCTCTAAAGATCCTCTTGTAGCATGATCTTGCTCTTTCGGAACTCGACATGTTCTAGGTGAATTCCGCAACTTCTTCCAAACAATAAATCCTGTTGTAATTGATGTCAATAGCTACAATGATCAATTAAAAGATAATAATCATTATTCACCAGAATGCGAAAGAGTCTGCCATTGTGTGTAATGGACCGGAAGTGGACATGGGGAAGGCATATCAGAGCATAAATTTACGCTCATGTTTTCGTCAGATTACGTCTCGTTTGTCGAAAAGCATGGTTACCCGACCCACGTCAGGTAGGGAAAGATAGCCACAGGTATTTATTCCAGGCAGAGCTGTTGAGTCGGAGTCGTATTTTTAAACTTTGTGGAGTCGCAGTCAAAATTATGAATTCAAAAGTTAGCCATGGGTGATAATTCCAGACAAGACTGTGCGTTGAAGTCGGAGTCGTATTTTAAAACTTCGCGGAATCGCAGTCGAAATTATGAATTTCTCGGAGTTCGCAGATTATCGATGATGATAAAAGGAGTCAAAGTATTCGATACAAAAACTCGAAATGTATTAAGTTTACGTAGCGTTTTTAAAGATCTATTGAAAGCAGTTTTTGTTATTATTTTTTTTTCTCGGAGTCGTGGAGTCGAAATGTTTTACAACTCGGAGGAAGAGCGCAGACGGATGTAGCAACGACCAGCTACCCTCTACGTATTGTAGGCTTGCTGCACAAAGCGTGTTGTAATTTTGATTTTCGCCTCGCGATACCAGAAGGAAAAAAAAATAAAGAATTCGTGACAGAATTACAGTCAATTAACTTTCAAAATTGGACATTTATTAAAGCTGGATATAGATAAAATGTGGTATATAGTAGGTCGGGGTAGTTCGGACACCCGGGGTATGATGGTCAGTCAAAATAAAATCTTCCTACTAGCGACACCTCGCGCTTTTTCGTCGCTTAAAACGCATCGCGTGAAAGAGCGACATCATGCGAACAACGACAGAACCAAGATTTTACATTTCAGGCTCGACAACTTACAAGGCGGTGCTTTTGGGGAAAGGGTGTTTCTGTTGGGACAGAAAAACGTCAAATTATAGAGTCCCATGGTGGCGAAGAATAATTTTAGCCGGAAAAGTCTGCGAACTCGGTTCTATTTTGTTTATTTGTTGAAAGTAGTTGCATTAGATCGAATAAATTCTTAAGCAAACTGCCAGTACTCATTTTTGGGTTGGCAGGGTCACTTAAGAGGTAGGGTGGATTTTGAGTGGGGGAGGGGGGAGGATTTTTTTCAATATAGTCTGTTGGGAATGTCAATGGGCCGTCGTCATCGAAACTTATAAATAATTATTTGTTGGTACTAAGTACTCTTTCACAACAAAGATCAAAAGCACACTCATCGCCATATCTATATTGGGTCTCTTAGAAGTTAAGCCCGGCGTAAAATTTCATCTTACCCCGTCCAATTTTTTTTTTCATATGCGTATAAAATACGCCCAAGGTTATGCCAAGAAATTACAAAATAAATACTTCTGGAGGTAGTCCGTGTAAAGAATATATAAAAATTGCAGTTGAAAAAGCGCAACCTAAATTTTAAATTTCTAGTTTTCCTAAAACTGTTCAAACTTTTTTGAAAATTGCCCTGTTATGTCCTTTATGGGGTACGACGGACATACTTTTTAATATGCAAGAAAAGTGATCTGTTTAAAAAAAATTTAAGAGACATAATCCTGGGCCATCTAGGCGTTGACCGAAGTCTTATGACCGAAATCTTAGACACCATCAAGTTAATTTTGGTGTGTGTCCGTCTTTCCCACAAAGTGTCTAACTTACCCCGATATTTTTTTAGCTGAAAATCGGGCGTAAATTCCGATTCGTTGCTATGGCAACAATGTGCAAATGTGGCAAGATAGCTGGAGGGTGGGTGCATGAATCAATCGTAGAACGAATGTAGCTGCGACATTATTTGAAGAGTTATTCAAAATAACTTATTAGTGGGTCCGACTTCCCCCGACCTACTATAAGGCTATTTCAAGCCCAAAATGGGTCACGGGAACAGGATAACTATGTCTAGGAAGCTGATCGCCACTAAAATTTCCTACTTTTAGAACATTACCAAATGTATTTACCATAATTGAGTAAGGCAATAAAATTGTCACGACACCATATAACGCGCCATGATATCCCATAGATCCATCGGGTAAATTTTTTGTAGTCAACATGTTTACAAACGCAACCGGTCCCAAGGAATATTCAAAATGATCAGGAAATATTGCTGAAACATAACATAAAACATGGTTAGGACTTGGGCGACTTAATATGACAACACTCAAGTAGAATAGCTGTGATTTCATTGATTGCCACCATGCATTTTCAAAGAATTACCTGGTGTGAATGAACAAAATATTGAAAGAATCCACACGACAGCTATTCCGTGATATATAATTGTTTGTTCCAATGCTTTGTGATTCATTGGCCAATTTATTGCAACAAGTCTTTCCGTAGTTAGGAACGTGAGGTGGAGAAGAGATCCCTAAATATAAAAAACAATACTGAATAACTAAATATTTCAAATCTATAAAAGTCGTATCGAGCCTCCATAACTTTCGTAAGAACTATATGTTGCGATTTTACCCCGATTCAAACAACTTGGAATTTCACCGTCACTGCAGATTTCAAATGAGAATGCAGTGCTGGACTTATGCACTGTAACACTATTTATGGCATTGTGAACAAGAAAATAAGCGAAACGTGACACAACTAAAACGTAATTGTCTGGGGATTTTGTTATAATGGTGAAACAGTTGCATCGTGTGGTGAGTGTTGGTTATTTTAATTAATTCGTTTAATAATGACGTGCACCGATGGAAACAAACAACAGCTGAAAATTTGGACAAAAAACTTTTTTTACTCGAACTGTCTTATTTTGATCTGGCTACCTATCATTTAATTTTGTTCGGTAAATATTAAGAATTGAATCTCATTTGTATTACACTAAAAAAATTATTTATGAAATACACTATTACTGTATTATTGGCCCATACTTGGATAGAAGCAGTGGTGGAATTCAGCGGGCTTACATGGGTTCGCACGAACCCGTTCTTAGAATGTTTTGGCATCAGCGAACTCGTTCCTGTTTTTTGTTGTTGTTTTGACTTTAGACGATCGCAGCTAATGAATAATGTGCACCGTAGCTGACGATTAGCGTTATATTTGCTATTTCAAAAGTTATGTATTTGATTTATGTAAAGCGTGTCACGTCAAAATATCTTACGACATACAAGGGCTGGGCAGTCGGAGTTTGGTGCAACGGGCCGTGACAGTTTGGTAGAGCTGGCGCCAAGCTTACTATAACAGGTGTGGATGGAGCCAAATATGCCAGAAATTTTGGTAGCTCTAGCTCTGACATGGGCAAACTACGGCCCGTGGGCCAAATACAGCCTGTTGGGTAATTCAATCTGGACCGCCTGATGCTGCCACAACCAAACTGAAGCCAAATTTTAATCATAAAAAATAGCTCAAGGAATTTGTTGAGATTGCGATTAAATTTAATTTTGCACGAGGCTTATTGTTTTCACTATCGCTTTCGTAAAACTTTAAATATTGTTCATAAAATGTAAGTCCCACTTACATGGCCCGCCAGTCGGTATAAGGAAAAAAATTTGGCACCTGGTCCAAAGACCTTGCCCTAACCCATGGGTTTTAGCACCCGCATATAGATTGAACCCACGGATATACACATAGGTTCAAATGTACGGTCACCATTTATTCATGACGTAGATAAATAAAGCGTGTTTTTTTTAATAAGAGAACCTAGTGAGTTCAATTCAACGTTCTTGAAATTTTGAATCCCACCAATGGATAGAAGCCACACACGATGAACAGTCACTAGTTATTTTATGCTCGCAATATTGAAAATAAATGTGTACAGAATACCTGATTTGATACAATCAATAAAGATCCAAGAAAAACTGCAGTGACCGAGTTCGTTTCCTTTGCAATTTCTGAGGCAACTTCTCTCTCTGGCAGATTACGAAACCACAATATGTTCGGCAGAACTGAACAAACCAACACTATTCCGTTCAGCATATCGGCAAATGCAAGTGAAACTTTAAATGAATATATATATATTGTGTTTATAGGTATAAAGCATCAAAAAGGTTTTTAATACATAGTCCTCTTCTGAAGGCCTGAGTCTGACAAAATATTTGAAGCCAGAATAGACTCGGAATTTGAATTAGCCTGATTTTTGTATATATAACCTAAAACGATATAGGACATATATTCTCAAGTTAAATTGGGATTGTGGCTGACATTAAAAATATCTCTTAACTGAAGTTAGACTTTCAAGATGACATACTGAGAATGTATTTACCTTTTATCCAATTATGAGTTACTCTTAAATTAGGTTCACGGTAGACGAGATACGGTAACAAACAGTTACTGATTATGATGAAAAATCCAAGAAACATTATTACGGATCCGAAGAAAGGCATACTGCTTTGTGCATCTTCACATTCGTATAATGGATCGTCCGAACAGAACTGCTCGGCACATCGCAGTTCATCATAAAATACAGGGTACCCACAAAGTCGTTGGATCGGATCGGTGGCAGAAATATTTTTGCAGAAATAAAAACTGATGGGAACAGATTCGTGATTGTTTGATGCATGATCAATTGTTGTTGATGTTGTTTTTATGGTTGAGCTAGTGGGCCTCGATTTCTTATGAATATCCTTTTCGGACGGTATATTTGGAATCGAAATCCTGCTTTCAATATGTTGGTTAATGAGGGTTTCAGTTATGGGTCTTATTACCTCAGACTGAACAGGTACAGCAGGAGTTACAGGGGCAACCCATCTGAACGGTGGGGTTCTTGTAGTAGTTAAAGTTGATGGTAAAATCACATCTCTAACAGGTTTGATTCCAGACCTTCCAATGTTTGGAACTATTTCCTCCGGTTCCTGAGATCTGAATTTCTGACCCTTGTTTCGACTTTTTGCTGAACGTGACTGGAGTGATGATACAGGATGGCTGATCAAACCAAAAGTAAGCAGGATAACCACCGAAAATCGCAATAAAATGTTTCTTTTCATATTTCAAAATAATAGGTTTGTCTAGATATGAAATTAAATATTATCATTATTATTCAATATTCTATATACCTAGATGGGGTTTTGTATAGAAACCGTGTTTCTCCAAAAATAAGACTGAGTCTTATTTCAATTTTTTTTTTGTAAAATAATACCAGGGCTTATTTTGGGGGGTGTCTTTTATTTTTATTTATCAAAAACAAAATTACAAAGTAGAGAATAACAAATATACTAAATATGAAAACCGATATCTATTTACTTATATAAATAACACCTTTTTAATTAAAATAACTGCTAAACAAAGATTATTAATCATTTAAAACGTGTAGGAGAAATTTATTTCTATCGACATGGTCAAAAAAAAAATTGCGCAATTGACTAGGTCTTGTTTTAGGGCTTATATTAAAATCATTTTTGAAATACAGGGTATGTCTTATTTTCAGGCTAGGTATTATTTTCGGGGAAACACTATATATCGCTCTTTATCATCCTATAGATATAATACATATATAACTTTGACTTGGCAATATTGCAAAGGATACATGAGATGATGGCACTGTATTCTATTTTTCCTACTAGTTTGCATCAAGTAATACCATGAAAATATATTAAATGTATAAAATAAAATATATAAATGCGTTTTAAAAGTTGTGAACATTTTTCTAGGTTTATTTATAAGATTTGATGGACATTGGAATATGGTATTCAAATTGTGAGTTTTAGCTTCATGTGAGGTGTAGTCAATTTAGCTATTAATTATAAAATATGCCAGTATTCCAATAAGATGATTTTTTTATATTTGAAAAATATCTTGTCATTACAGTTTTTGGTCGTCAACAAACAAACAAACCTGATCTTTTCATATTTGAACTGTAAACTTGGACTAAAATATTTAACAAAAAGTTTCATTCTCATAAAGAAATCCTTCCTAAAGTCAATTCTCTCGAAGTTTGGTTGAGACCTCTGTAAAACTATGATGATCACCCAGTAATATTCCACTGTAAGCTAAGTATTGACAAATAACAACAGAGACTTTTATGTTGTGTGGTATATCTGTTTTATAATCAGCTATTGTGCAATGACTTATGAAGTGAGATCTTATGATTGACCATATTGTCATGATGTTTATAACTGTCATCACACAGTCAATCCACGATAGTTTGTCGAATGACGTACGATAGATTTATGTAAAGTAGTATGCACATAGCGCATGCTAGTAAAAAAAATGCCTGAATAACTTATTTTTGAAAAAATTAATTAGAGTACTGATTGAGACAATAACATCTATAAAGGCATTCGTTGAACAGATTAACCAAAAATGATCGAGTCGTGGAGATGCCTTTTATCTGCATTTTTCCTTTGTCAGGGGTATAGTAAATTTTCATGAAAAGCAATGAGGTTTGCTGGAGATTTTTTACAGTATTCTCCATGGTTTTCCCAATTGCGAGAATATAATATCACTGCTGTGACACCCCCTCGTAAGTTCATTCAAATATTTCAGTATATGTATACTTTAGTACTTGAACTCACGTGCCTCATAACAGGAACATGATTTTTAACAAATATAATAAAAATAGACTAAGTTAAGTTGTAATGCAAGATCAGCAAACGAAACAAAAGTTTAAAAAAACACGTTCAAAATTTATTAATTGATAATAGCTTGTGATTAAATCATGAAATGAATCACGATGTTAGCATAAAGCAGACAATGTATATTTATGTTAGAATTATTCTTCATTCCATTTAGGTTCGAGTTCTGACCAATGAGTTATCAGTTTATATAATCACTATGTGTTATTTTGTTAACAAATGTGCAGAAATCGTTCACAATTAAATGACGTTGTCGTTTAAGGGGTTTCATGATGATGTGTCCACTATTCCATCTAAAAACAGGCTTACACTTAAAATTACCATAAAATCATCGATTTATTTATTTAGAATTTAGTACTGAAAATTTTCTCCTAAATTGTAATTTTAATAAGTTTTCATCTACAGAAATTATTACCTGGTTTTAAAGATACGCGTCACCAAATCGTCATCACTCACCAATTATATGTGTCATTTTTATACTTGACTATTTTTCGAAATTACAAACCTGTCCGTTTGTAAAATTGTGACATCATAGCCAGCTCTTATATGGCATATTTCATCAAGCGATTCTTGCTGTCATCTATTACGAAAGAAGAAGATATTGCACTAAAGTTAGCAATCAAGTAAAGAAAGTAAAAACGTCCTTGATTCTTATTGTGATTACTGTAAGCTCTGTGAATCTGGTTGAAGTTATGAATATAAAAATGCCCCCGCGCCAAAAATATCGTTGATACTTTAATTGCTGAATGGATCAACTTAACGGAAATTATTACCAATCCATGAACCTAGATTGCTTTATACTTCCGATAGAATCTAAATCATCACATGAAGTAAACTTCGTCGTCTAGATAAAATGTATTCATTGCCTTCGGGGTTTACAATTATCACTGCTGACTTCATACCGAAAGATAACAATCGCGTTTTTTTTTTTTTGAGTAAAAATTAATTTGGCGATAAAACTACATAAACCATTGTAGGATACAATCTGATTGTGATATTTCGTAGCTACGAAACAAACAGTTTGGGAATACAATTTGTACTAAGGAACGGATATACGACTTCTTAGAAAATTCAAAATGAAAATTCTCGTTTTTGTCGCTCTAGTCAGCATTGCCGGATGTGTATCAGCTAATAGTAAGAAAATATTTTTTATTTTAGGTTATGGGCTTAATCTGTAAACAGAAAAATTTAATATTATTTCACAATCCCATATATTTAGACTGATTAGACTTAGATATACATAAAATATTTCGGACTTTGTCAAACAGGACATAAACATTCTGTTGTAAGCTTCCAAATGGTAAATTCATTAAAAGTTAGGGGCAAGATTCAGTTCATCTGTATTTTCATGTATGTTAGACCCATCTTTGTGACTGTGTGAAATGAATTAGCAAAAAAGTAGTGTATTTGATTGGTTATTTTTATATAAAGCTAGAACATATTATTATATGAAACCGTGGTAATGGCAAAAAAAGATTATTTTCATTTACTACATGAGAACGCATTGCTAAATTTCAATCATTTTTTGACATTGGGATTGTTCTACATATTTTCTCATATTTTTAGCGAATTGCTTGTTGCCAACTATTAGAAAAGATAGAACACGACGCCACACAAACAGCAGGCCCAGGCTATATATATTAAAACAATGTTACTACTGTTCCAATGCTCGATCGAAATGCATTGAAAGTAAACGCAGAGCTCTTGAACAATAATATACAGCCTTTATGATTCGATACTAGAAAAATGCTCTCCATGCCAATATGTAGAATTTGTGTTAACTTTTAATCAACGTGAGAATAAACTTGTTCAATACTGAATTTCCACAATTGGAAGAAAGCAAATTAAGATGAAAATAGAATAATGCTAAACAAGATGAAACCAATTCGTAAAAATTATTGATAAAGTTGTTGCTTCCAACTTTTTAGGCAATTTTCGAAGAATTTAATTTGTATTTTTAAATACACGTGTTCGATGTGTGCGAGAAATTTTTAACATAACCCGAAACGCTGACATAATAAAGGTTATTATGACATAGCAATTAAAAACACTTAATATTAAGGTCTTGCCTGTAAAAGAAAACCGACCGTCCTTGATGACTGTGCAAAAGGAGAAATGGTCACGCCGATGCAATGTTTGGCAAGAAAATGTTCATGGTGCGTTGGTAACGTGGTTATCAAATGTGTTAAAGGTATAATTTTTAAAACATTTTTCAGTAGTTCATTTGAGGTTAACCAGTTTTGATAAGTTTGCAATATCATCGAAATTGTATTCTACTACTCCATTTATCGCTTACAAATAGTAACAAATTGTTCAACAGTGACGTCATAAAGTGACGCAATTGCATATTATAGAACCAACAGTTTCTCCAACCATACATATTGACTTTTTTTGTTTATTTGACTCGTGCTTTTAACAAAACCGACCAAATTGAACAACAAAATTTTACTTTCGTTTTTTAATTCTTGTGATCGTTATCAATATGTTGATCTGAATTAATGAAATTTTATGAATATTTTAATTGTCTTAAATACTTGAAAATCGAGTAGATCAATATTCATTGGTATATGTCAAAACAGTATATATAAGAAATTATTCGTTCATGGTAAAATCTTTTTTTTTGCAGATACGCCCGACAATCCAGAGACTATGAAAGCTTTGCTGTTGGGTAACTATAATCGCATTATTGCGGTGTTCCCGTATTTTAGATTGAAAATTGCCATTGGCTAAGTGAAATCGAAGCATTTTTCAGTATATCTCGATATTTTTAGTTATAAATCTCAATTCAATAAAAACTTGAAACTTTCATGTTATTCGAAAAAGTTTTATTTTAAAAGATTTCCATTTCTACAATTATTTTGTACATTATCTATTATTGTTTTTCTTTTCTATTCAGCAATTATTTTGTCTCATCTGATGTCAAGATCACAGACTCCCAAAGCAAGTTTAGGTAGATTATATCATATAAATAAATCTATGTTTCCTACAGTTTTGCGGTTTTGTTACGGTTTTTAATGCAAAATAAAATAGCTGCGGTATCATTGAAGGTGAATAAGTTTTAGTATATTTTGGTAATTTGATTTATAAAGTGAATTATTAAAGTATTAACATTGTAGATCAGAAATTCCAGCACTTTTCTCGTCCCAAACTTTGTACAAGATGTGTAATTGTGGCCTCGCTGCATAAAATACATAGCACACTTTGATAAGGCATATTATATGCTTCGGTTACTGTATTAAATTTCTTACAGTTTTATGTTATTCAGGCAGTTTTATGGCAGATATCCCATTATCTCTTGGTCCCCAAATTCATTGTAATAGGATGTGTCAGTTGTTTTAAATAAATTATTTTATATACATTTTTTAGACGGATACTACGGCCCCGCAGTAACACTAGGTGAGCAATTATCTAAACTTCAATTTAATCTTTTTAAGTAATGTGCATTCCAGAAACAATTGATGGGAAATCCTGATATAGTCCTCCAACACCGACTCAATATAGCCTGGTGGATAGGGGCTTCTATGGCATAAAACATAATATAGTATACTCTAAATAAGTGACTTTCATATATTTGGAGCCACAACTCGAAGTTGGATCTAGTTTTATAGTATTTGCATTATCCTTGTGGTGATAATTTCCTTCGTCCATTTCGCGGATCGGGTGTGAATGAATTATGACATATTTTTAATATAAGTTACTCATATATTGATGATTGATATACATTTTCCAGATGAATATTCCGGACCTGTAGTTGTATCAGGTAAGTATTTGAGATTGTCACAAATATCACAATTTTAAATATTACATAACACGACCCAGGATAACGACACTTCTCTCACATTTCAACTCGAAAAATGGACAATAGGATCTTCCACTGCATAAAATAGATAGTTGCCTGATGTAAGAATACTATACATTTTAGGTCACAATTCTAAATTGTGTATGAATAATACTATGATATTGTGGTAGTTCGTTCTATGAAAGAAACTCCTACTTTTTTGTATCACCACGACTGGGTGTAATGATGCATTGTTATATCATTTGACATGAACAAATTAAACATTTTTCAGATGGAAACTTCGGCCCTTCAGCGACGTTAGGTGAGTAATTAGGAAAAGGTGTTTTTTCAATTCTATCAATATTGCTCGATATGTATGAAACCTCTTCAATTTACTCAAATTGCGTCATTGTCTCCTTTCCTGAGAGGTCTCTGTCGCAAAATGGTTATACGTGTTGACTTACTCTGCTAATCACACTGTTCATTTTCTTTAGCATATTTTTAATACCAACTGATTACTTACTATATATATATGTTCATTTCAGATGGATACTTTGGTCCTTCAGTGACTTTAGGTGAGTAATGTTTTTCTGTTAAACCAGCATCACGTTACACGTATAAAATTTCTTCACTAAACAACGCACTCATGCATGTGAAAAATTAAACTGGCTGTTCCATTCAACTATTTTCATGCCTGGCACCTAACCTAATAGCAAATAGTAGATGAAAGGTTTTGCTGAGCAATTTGACTTCTTCTATCCTTTTCTCGAGTTTAAAAGAAATTTTAAGCTATTTCGAAGCAGTATTACCAGTTTAACAATTACATTGTAAAAATTCTGCAACAATCGTGGGTGAATAATCTGAAGGAGTATTGCATTACTGTAATGCGAATCAATCTATATACTCCATATGCAAAACAGAAACAATTTATGAAAAAATAAAAAAATACCTCAAGTTGTCACAATATAGCGTAATAGTAATTACTTTCCGCAGAATAAAAAAGATAATAAACTATAAGAAAACATTCCATTTATTAGGAGCCACAAATCAAAGTTTGATATAGTTGTGCAGTATTTGGCTCGTCTATGTGATATGTTTTTCCTGTTTTTGTCTGTTACTCAGTTCACGTTTGTTGATATAAGTTTATTTACATTACTAATTAACATATGTTTATTCAGATGACGGGCCTGCAGTTACGCTAGGTAAGATTATTATTGTATTATGTTGTTCTTGTTAGTATTCATTTTCTACTTGTTCTTGTTTTGAAATAATCTCTTTTCTTTTCAACTGCTGGAACAATTCCTTTGAAATTTTCAGCTGTTGAAGATTGTTGTTGTTGCTGGGAGTCTATTATATACCTTTATTTATTTCAAAAATTCCTGTGGACTCTATAGAATTCTTTTTTTTTGTGCGTGATGACACCATCAAAGTTAAAACTTGTCTACCTTGTGACGGTGCCGCGTTCGCGATCGTTGCGTTCAGGTGGTCAGTCGAAGTCTGGGAGACTGCAGTAGCGTACCGATTCTAAAAAAGATTGGATGCCTATACTACTTTGTTTTGACGTTCGTGTCCACATATTTGAGCATTGTACTCTAGTTCTAGTTTGACAGACATCTCTATTTTGGTAACACATTCATATACTGGGAGTTACAACTTAGAATTGGGAAAATTTGTTGTATTTGACTATTTTTTGTGACTGGAATTCCAGTCTATTTCATGGAACGAGTGTGTGGAGGTTTCAATATAATCTTGAAGTAAGTTCATTTACATTGATATTCACTAATTGATATATGTTTATTTAGATGACGGCCCTGCAGGTACACTGGGTAAGTAAGAAAGATTATTTTTATTTTATTAACACAATTTTGCACAGCGCATGGGCGACCAAAAATATGGACATTTTTCTTTTTAACTGAGTTGACAATTATAGACATTGAGTCCCTTCGCTTGATAAAATTGTATCGTGGGTAAGAATGATAATTCTTTTAGATCACAATTCTAATTTGCGTATGAATATTTCTGTGACAAAATTAATAGCAGAACCTCCCACTATTTTTAGCACGCTCTAGTTTTCGTAATGCTTTGGTATATTTTTGATACTAATTTTCTATATTTGCCTATTTTGTATATTTCAGATGGATACTCTGGCCCTTCGGTGACATTGGGTGAGCAATTTTATTTCTTTAATGGCGTAAAAATAGGGCTTTATAATCACAAATATCCTTCAATTTCTCTGAATTTTTTCTTGGCTTTACGCCCCTGAAGTTATGGCCTAACTACTATAGAATAAAATTCAGGAGTGGCCAACCTGCTTTAGACCGCGATCTACCGCAATCTTCAAAATAGCTCGCGATCGACTGTTCGGTAATGAGGTCATCTAAAAAAAACGAATCAGTACTGAAAATGGCGATAAAACAGAAATGGCGATGAACCAGATATAAATTCTGTCCGCTTTTGTTTGAATTTAAGTATGAGCAGTAGCCTGCCTATTCGCCAGAATCAGCATTCGTCTTCTCTATTGGTACGTGCAATATTCAGTTGATTTCTAGCATTTTACAACTCGTCCACAGTAATGATAAGAACTTGAATATTAAAAGCATAGTCCGTTTCTTCTAGTGATCTAGTCGCTATTAGTAAATTGAACTTTAATCAGATCTTCTGAGGTTTTTATTCATTTCATTCAGACGATCCAGGATACTACTCGGGAGCAGTTACTTTAGGTGAGTAGGGAAATAGAGTAATTCGGAAATAGAGTACCTCGTATTTAGTGGTAGTCCAATTTGGAGTAGGCTACGTCCAATTTAGGAAATTCTTTATGAGCTTTAACCCTCATAAAAATCGATCGCAATTAAGAGACAAAAACAATTTCAGTTCCTTCGTGCAATCGTTTAAACCAAACGTATGAGTGAGTATATTTTAATACAAAGTAATTTTTTTACAGACGGAGGTAATGTTCCTCAAGGAGATGCGAGCTTAAGTAAGTCAAATTTTAGCCTGAACTTATTCTATTCTTTCTTTTATTCCTATTTCATCTCCTCGATTCATACTTTCCAAGGTCCGCCGAACCCTCAATTTTTATCGAACTACCCACAAGGCGAAGCTACATTGAGTGGTGAGTATATGATAATCCCAATGTTATCTAAAGTGTATTAGCGTGAGAGTCGAGTTACAGCCGTAAAATTTAAAAGTCTGAAATTCAATGTTGAAGCGAAGCAATAGATTTATATTTGAATGCGATGTTCGGGAATATAAATTAGAATGAAATTTAAATATTTCATTATATGTCTATGCCTATATTCTTTACAATTCGGGGGTGTGCAAACTGTGGCCCGCGAGCCCAATGCGACCCACAAGGAAAAACTGTTCGGCCCGCGGAGCAGTGCCAATTTTTGAAAGTGGTCGACTCGCGAAACGAGTTATTAATTTAGTTTATTCTTGTACGTTCGAGAAATTCCAATTCCGTCTTTGCAAAGCCTCCAATTTATTATCTGTGCCCATGACGTTACAATGCCCTAACAGTTAGCTTGTGCGAAGTGAACAACACATGTCATAAGATCAACAAACAAAATTTTTGTGCGTGCAACTACTAGAAAGCCTGTGTTAAATGAGGGTGCGGCCAGCAGTTTCACCCAGGTACTTGTACCTGGCGCACTAAATAAATGCCTAGTATAAATGTTACATGTACAGAGAAAACGAATACTGATACAGCTCATATCAATTTTAAAATAATAAATGGAAAATGTTAAAATTCAATATTCGACCGCGTTTTATCTTAAGTAAAGATATACCGTATAAATACAGTGCACAACGAAATTCAGATCATGTATCAAAAATAATTTTCAACATTTTGAGAATAAATATTGCGTTACATTGATATGATCTTGTGATCCTCATTAATTGGCGCAAAAATGGAAAGAGTTTGACAGAATAGTAAATAAATTCGTATAGAACAAAATAGATGGCTTTGACTTTGACTTGAAGAATTTTCGAATACATATAAAATTCAACCGTTATCCAAGAATTTGTTTTAAATTGTATTATCTTTTTTAAGTATTAAAGTGGATTGAATATTTATATTACAGATCCCGTTTTTTATGGAGGTGTCATTCCACAGGGAGACGAGACTCTAGGTAAGAATCGCTTTCATTTCACAATATCAATGTCAGAATAAAGATACTTTTCTATCAGTTCCCCCATTTTTCACGCTTTGAGTGCGCGATACATCTATTGAACATGATATTTGAAAAAGCGGATATCTAGCCTTCAAAACTATTGTTATCAGAAAATATTACTGAGCCCGTAATGGACCAATGGATCGTTTTGTTATTATGTTGTTGTTGTTATTCTCCTTTTTCTTGTTGTTGTTACCGTCTACATTCGCTAGAAGGCTATTACATTTATTTATTCTTGAATTTTCTATGAATCCTACAAGATCTGATATTTCGCTCTATTTTTATTTTTCACGGTAACACATTTTTTAATCCACCAAGCATGAAGACCGTTTCCAATTTGACGCGACGATACGCGAAACTTTGTTTTGGATTTCGTGTCCATATATTTGAGCAGCGCTCTCTTGTTGTAAATATGAATATGTCTTAAATCTTACCACTTAGAAACTAATTCGGCAATCATATACAAATTTGCAACACTAGTCGATAATTTACTTCTGTCTCGTTTAGCTATAGGTATTGGATTGTATTTTTTCAAATAGTTTCTGGACAATTTTATCAACATATACTGTATTATTTCAGGTTCAGTAAACAGCCAACACACTCAGGGATCAAGCAGTGAGTATTTAAAAATTGTAATCAAGTTTTATTCATATTTTTAAATTGCAATACTATTGCGATCATCAGACAGTATTTTCAACCTAATAAATAGCCTGAGCTTTTAATTGCAATAAGACACATGGTTCATTAATAACTCACTAGAAAGAAAAGCGTCATATATCAGAAATGCATTGTAAATACACGGCTTCGATAAAAATATGAGGAATTTAACAAGACGTTTGGCGAAGATTCAAAATTCTTATCCGAACCGTTTCGAATAAATAACTATTCGATTCGAAATGCCTAGCCCTACTTGCGACCACATCGAAAAAATATAAATTATTATTAAAAAATGAATTCTGTTAGGTGCATCGCACTTGTTTCCTCTGATTTTGAGATCAGTCATTGAGCTATATTATTATAACATCACTTAGTTAATATTTATTTATTTAATGGATTTCGCGCGTCAGGTACGTCTATCGTTATCATATTTAAAATACTTTAAGTATAAATCTCGGTAAAACAAAATACTTTTAACATTAAGGAAAATAACCCGAGGTAATGCAACATGACATGAATAGAACGAAAACTAAAACGACATGTTCAAATCTTTCGTAAAATGAAATGGATCAAAGCGAATTCCCGTTATCATGTTTATATCAAACAGAATTTCAGCATATATGAAACTAAAAGCCTGTAATATGCCTCACTTGTCAAGATATATCCAACTTGTGCTTGTTATTATTTTTGGAGACGAAGTGTACCTGTATATTGTTTTGTTATTATGTTGTTGTTGTTGTTGTTGTTGTTGTCAGAACTCTTTGTATTGTTGTTATGAAAAATCGCTTTTTTGTTAACTGCTGGACCAATTGCTTTGAAATTTTGAGTAGTTAAAGATGTTATTCTTGGCTAGAATGCTAGTACTATTTTTATTACAAAAATTTCTGTGGGATCCAAGGTATTCGTTTTATTGTGCCATGTTGTCATGAAAATTAAGAATCGCGCACCTTGTGGCCGTTTCCGTGTTTGCAATCTGGTGGTCACGCGTAGTCATGAATACTGAGTTACCTGTAGTCTACTTGGCTTTCGTGTCCATATATTTGAGCATCGATCTTTCGTATATATAAATAGACGACGATCGACAGTTGCGTTCTTAGCAATAACCCCGCTCATTTGAGAAATGGCCCCGCGAAATCGTAACATGCTAATTTAAAAAGAGCTATTAAAGTATGACATATATACCTATACATATTTTTTGCATCCAATAAACCCTAAGCAAAACGCTATGAAATTTCGCGTACTAATATTTTACAGTAATACTCTTATTCATGAATCAAATTTATGTTATATTGATATTTTTTTAAAGTTTCTACTTTTGGTTTTAGAACCAATCGAAAACCCAAAGATAGTTATTATGGGTGAGTAATTTCAATAGTAATTGTGTGATTATACGTCTGAATATATTTGGGCAGTGAAATCTAATTGAAGAAATCAATTTCGTCAATTATCTCTCTAGCTAATTAGGTGTTATCCCAAAGTATTAAAAAGAATAGAGATTGAAATTTATACTTGTTCATTTAATCACAGATAGTGGAATGGGACCTAATATGCGAGCTTGACCACCCTGGACAATTGAAGATAATGAATGGCAAGATTGAAAGATTAGCAAATTTATTGCATTTTACAGTATTTCATTTTCTTCCGATCATCATTACTTATCATACCATATTTATTGATAGAGTTAATCGTCAACCATTCTAATTTAATTTTTCCAATTAATCATCTTTTTGTCATATTTATATATTTCTCAGTTTGAAAATAACTTTTTTCAACCCAAAGTATTGTATTCAATGAGTGTTTAACTCATTAATGGAAAAACAAATTTTAATCTCGATCTAAAGGTGGTGTAAACCATCGCACAATCATACATACCGTCAAATAAATTAACAAACAGAGTATTTTTATTATAGTTCCGAGATTGGCAATTCCGATAAACATGGGAAAATGCGCCTTATCGCAGTTGTGGCAACTGCGGGCGAGCGATAAAACAGGGCTTATTGAAAATAAAATCGTATTTTGTATAGTATTACATTCGAATAAAAATTCAAATTCATCAAACATGAAATGATGATAATAACTAAAGTGTGACCAACACTCAAATATGCATAATGCGATGAAATTTTTTTACTGAGATAGGATCATAGTGGTGTATGACGACCACAACTAAAATATGCAGAACAAGATATATATTTATTTTCATTTAGATTTTTAGTATAGATTGAGAGTGCCATGAAACTAGTGGGTATTCATGTAAATTGACTTAATTGAGCCACATATCACTGAAAATCCCCGATGCTATAAAAGCAATCACAGGCATTTAGAAATAGTTCGTCGCGAGACTAATTTTGGATTATCGAATCTGACCGAGTTTCCAAACAGGGAACAGATGTTGTTATATTTGTTAGGGATGACTATTTACATTTGAAAAAAAAAAGATAAATGGTATTACACGACATTGAAATGTCGAATATAGTATCATAGCATAATATAGCCAAGAAATATATATAGTAAGGTCACGCTGTGTGTGCTTGTTACTGTATTTTTATTCAACCTCTGGGTATTTTCCTCATTAAAGGCCCTGGGGTCTACTCCTGACAAACATCAACAAATATGCAAAAAGCTGTTGTGGTTTCAGAATCTATAGAATTTCAGAATTTTCCTCATAAAATGCCCTAGGGCTTACAGAGTCCTAGAGTTAGACAAACGTCAACAAATATGCGAAAAGCTACCGTAGAATCCGTACAATTTCAGAACTCGCACCAAATGCCAAGTTGCTCCTATAATTAATGACAATGCGTCGAATATTTTCACTTGAAACTGCAGTTGAAACATTACATACATATGTATATTTTCGAGCTAATATGGCAAAACACATTTGAGAGACAGGAAGGGGGTGTTTTGTCACATCCGTTTCGGCGCGGCCGCTTGGACAATGTGAATCAAATGATTTCACCACGTCACTCAACGGAAGAGATTCATAATGTGAAATGAGATAATCTTTGTAACGAAACTATATCATGATAGAGTGAATTTAGTACAACAATATGCATGGCTAGTTTGATATCATATGAAGATGTCTGGTTCATAACTAAGCGGTGAGTAAAAAACTTTTTTGCAAAATTCTCGGTACTCCCGAAGTAATGTACCAAGATGGCGGAAACCGGAACGTAGTATGTGAACGAGGTTAGGGTTAGGCCATAATTCTAGTCCAAATTTTCTTATTTTAGTTTTATTACGAATTCGGGGACTGGCCAAGTGACTCCCATAGCATATAGGCCTGCAATTTTGGCCTAACCGTAACCTGGTACACATACTACGTTCCGGTGTCCGCCATCTTGGTTCACATACTTCGGGAATACCAAATCCTCAACTTCGCATATGATATTCACTTAAGCCAAATCTCATTCAAAGATTTATTATGCTTTTTGAATCAAGCAGTGTATGATAATTGATAGTTTTTATAGATTAATTAAGATATAGATCGGTCATTTTTGATAGTTTTCATGCATTATTATCACTTCTACAACTATTTATAGTTTTTATTCCAGTATAATCCAAACCAGTTATTGGTATCTAATACATTGGAAGTCAACTATGATAATTAAACATTTTACTATAATAAAACAACCTATATTGCAAAGTTAGGATAACGGATTGAAGTCATTATTAGCATTGTAATCGCATCGCATCAACAAATTTGGGTCACAGTAAAATAACTAATGCTATATTTTGAGCCAAATTTGATTTATATATATATGTAAAAACTACCTATTAATCAAATTCATTTGAGTTTATAATTCGTTCACGCTAAATCGCCATTATTAATTTCATTGATTTACTGTCGTTTATCAAATTTCACAGTGTATCATAATGGAAGATGTATGTTTTAAAACCATGTATAAATTATTCGTCGAATTCAAAATTCAGTTGCCTGATTTTATTTACCCAGTACGCTTGTTAGGTCACAACTCGTTCTAATAATTATGCTTTGATTAATTATATCTTGTATTTTACCCGGAAGATCTTATCGAAGACAGTTATTGTGGGGCTCCCGAAGTATGCGAACCAAGATGGCGGACATCGGAATGTAATATGTGTAATAGGTTAGGGTTAGGCCATAATTTTAGGTATAAATACTACGGGAGGCTCTTGGCTAGTCTTCGAACTGATAATAGGACTAAAATAAGGAAAATTGGAAAGAAATTATCGCCTAACCCTAACCTGTTACCCATGTTACGTTCCGATGTCCGCCATCTTGGTTCGCATACTTCGGGAGCACCGTTATTGTATATACAGAAGCTCAATAGAGGCTCTTGATTGATCCGTACATTTTCAATTTAAACAATTTAGTCAATTCGACTTGAAGTGTCGTGCTAGGCAGAGCCTGTCGATCACAACAAGCACATCTTGTCCATCCATCTTATTTATCGTTCCAAAAATGCATGATATGTGAAATAACTGGCGTACTTCTAGCCATTAATAATGCAAGCATACAGATATGAAATACAACGTTATATCGCTATATTTATATATAAGTACCCATTTCTTTTGCCAGTCGAACACTTGGAGGAACGGGCGATATCATACAGTGCATAGGTTTTTAATAAAAATTAATAGTTTTAATGCGGCAAAATTGAGAAAATAGGCTTGTCAAGAGGAATTCATTGATTCTACCATTCTTCATTTAGCTTTATTAAATGAAAAAGTACAATAAAACAAACGAGATGTTAAATTTCGTAATTTATACATCGATAATTGCGAACACTCTTTACAACGCCAATGCTCAGGACGTGCAGGGAGAAACAGAGCAATTCTACAACTCCACAGCGCAGCAAACCACTGACGCAGTTACGAATTCAACACAAGAGCTCAACTATACTACACGCGCACCTGGAATCAGAATCCTAGCATTATGTGGATTCGCAGTTTACAGCAATGAAAGCGAATGTAGCGACCTTCGATATTATATGTACGATGCAAAGGCATCACTATCAAACTGTGAAATTCGCAGAGGTTTTATTTCATTCTGTTTGGTGATTATCTTGATGTCATTGGCGATCATATTGTCGAACATCCTGCTGCCGGTAGTTGTGTGGAAAACACGGGAGTTGCGCACTCAATATAATTACATCAAAGGTAGGGTATCTATCTAGATTACATATATATATATAGTTGTTATGACAATTTTATGGACTGTTATTGATCAATATGATGCGGCAATAGATGTTCATGCGATGACTATATGTCTATATCAGTGGGTGGCCAACACGTCGATCGCGATCGAGCGGTCGATCGCCCCGACTCGAGCAGTCGATCGCGTCTGAGTGAGTGAATTTTATTAAAATAGACCCAAAAATTGCCTCGAACCAGTTGTGTGCTTTGCGACAGGTAGAATACAGTACTTTACATGCATTTTCCCTTAACCCCAACCAATCAAAAATAAGCCAACAATGACATAACATGTGCCATCGATTAGATTGAACTATGTATGCTAGAGGAAGTCTGACCTTGGTCAGACGAAACGTTACAGAAATATATCTGTGTTAGTGTGCAGCAAGACTATTGAATCACTTAGAATGACATAACAATTGCAGTTTTTCCAGCCGCTCAGACAGATGTTCAAGCAGGCTTCGTTTTCATAGTTTTGCGCGTTACAGTGTTATTTGTCTGTTTTTATTTATGTTTCAAAAAATGGTTGTATGCTCTAATTCAGTAATTGTCGTTTTGCCTTCCGAGGATATTTAGTTTGGTTGCGGTAATCAAAATTCCCGCAAATGACGTGATTATCTAGGCTAAAACCCTTTATCAGTAGACTGTGCAAGCAGCACATGGTTGAATAATTTGAGTAAAAACTGTGCAAATCGACTGTTGTGCTATGAGTGTCAAATCTGTCAAATCATGAGGTTTTTGTACTTGTTAAAATTGTTGGCTTTTTTCTGTCGTGATTTGTCTTTTGTTCATCACTGGGATCTGGTAACCCTGGTCTGGGCGGACAAACGATGCTACAATAAATTCCGCAATATTGTCTCACTCCAAGAGGAGTGTGATGAATTTTATTCGCAATGGTATCAGTGGCATCAAAATGCCCAATTTGTCCTAATTTTGAGCAAGCGAAGAATCGCGTTTGGAGGAAATTGTAAATTAGATACTGAAGTTTGACCAGTCATGTAACATTTATGGTTTGAGAATATTTATTTTCGCTGTTTGGATTATACTTGGCAAGGTTTCTTTCAACACTTACGACTGAGGCCTTTTGTCAACGCTTACGACTAAAAATTAGGCACGTCTTTTATCTGAATTGTATGATTTAAATAAATCTTAAATAAATAATGAAACATTTACTCCGGG
This sequence comes from Styela clava, assembly GCF_964204865.1. Lineage (NCBI taxonomy): Eukaryota > Metazoa > Chordata > Ascidiacea > Stolidobranchia > Styelidae > Styela > Styela clava. The sequence goes on along the minus strand of NC_135257.1, from coordinate 7,293,085 downwards.
TACAATTAAATATTCAAATCGACTTAAATGGATTATAAAAAATACAAATTTTCTGTCAATTTTTCGAATTTTTTGTATGCTTGTGTGCTTACAGTTATTTGCACTTTCAGTGCCCATTCGTTTTTGTGTAGGACATTATTATCGATCAATCGATCGCGATCTATTTTGAAGATTTTACTCGATCGCGGTCGAAAGCAGGTTGGCCACCCCTGGTCTATCTCCTCGCCATTTTGAAAGTGGGCTCATATTTTGCTGTGTTATCGTGAATAAATCGAGAGAACATATAAAAAATATATTGAAAACACCGCGTCTGAAATTTTGTAATTTTCAGACTTATTTTGGCACATAGGCTACATTGGAATGATTGCTTTTTATAAGTTGTGATGGCAAGCGACTTGAATTCGACATGTTCTTCCCGGGTGGTGATATTCTCAAATTTGAAACGCATGTAAAATCATACTTTCATCATTTTCATTTGTATTATTTCTAAATTTCATTTTAGTATCCTTAGCGCTTGCTGATTTGCTCAGTGGAATTGTGATGCTTTGTACTACAATCCCTAATATGCTATGGATGAGATATAAAACCGAACGTGAAGTTGTTGATTACATACTAGATGACAGAAATTCTATTAAAGCAATAGTCTCTGGATCTTTCATCATGATATCCCTACAGGTAACTATTAACGATTTGTGTTCATTATTAGTTTATTAAAGCACCAGTAATTTTCATTTTTTTTGTGTATTTTAACATGTGAGCAATGTTTAAAAATATGGGTAAAAAGAAATACCAAATGATTTTACCGAATGTCATATGAAGTTATGTCTGTGAATTATGTAAGCAGGTAAATTCGGGGAAGAAACGAGATTACAGAGAGAGAATTTAAAATATAAAAAAAAAATAGCCAGGGACTCCTTCCATCAACAATTACATCTTTCAAGTTCCACACAGTCCCATCATCTTATTTATACTCCACGACACGACAAACACGTAACATTATGTATTAGATTAGGCGATACATGTGTATATACAATCTATAGGCAACGATACTCCATCTGCTGTTCCTCAGTTTCGAACGCTTTATCGCTCTCAGGTGGCCGTTTTGGCATCAAACAAGAAAAACACGTAGTATTTGCTTAACTCTTCTACTGGTATGGATTATATCTCTATCCTTCGTTTTTATACCAGGCAAGTACAAGTTCAAATAAAACATTTATTAATAATATATTCTCTGAATATTCATGAATGTACCGTGTTTCCCCGAAAATAGGACTTATTTCAATTTTTGGCGCTCCAGAAGTATGTGTACCAATATTAAGGTAACTAATTTTGTTCGCCCAATTTACATCAAGTTGTGTGAAAGGACTGAAATCTATGTGCAGGGGGATATTCACTTGGCTAACACCCAGAACTTTTAAGATAACTAAAATAAGGAAAATAGGATACACATACGAAAAATAACACTAGGGCTTATTTTCGGGGGATGTCTTTTATTTTCATTTATCAAAAACAAAATTACAAAGTAGAGAATTACGAGATTTTCAAAAATACAAAATATGAAAACCGAAATTCGTTTACTTATAAACAACACGTTTCATTTAATAAAGCTGCTAAACGTGGATTATTCAATAATGACCAATCCTTTAAAACGTGTAGAGAGATTTATTGCTATCGACTAGGCCAAAAAAAATCCGAACTATTGACTAGGTTATATTTTAAGGTGAAGGCCCATATTAAAATCATTGTTAAAATTCAGGCTGGGTCTTATTTTCGAGGTAATACGGTATGTATATTCTCTGCATGGTTGATACTTATTATAGTCATTTTTTTTATTTCTTTAGTTTAGGTATATCATGTTGTACTAATCATTTGCTCTGAAGGTGAACGACTGCCGTTTACGAGAGAAAATTAAATTTCACCAAACCTTATTCAGATCTATTTAATACCTACTAAAAAAAGGAAAACTATACCTGCTTAAATTACACTGTCACTGTATTTTCACTGTCAAAGTTACTAAAATACCTCTTTCTGGTTAAAATTATTAAACACCGAATGCTGCGGTAGTGCACGAGGCCCGGATTATCCAAAACATTATTTTATCAGCCATCATGGACTAATATAGTCCACGTAAACATTATTATCGAACACATTGCGTTTTTTGAAACACAGCTGCCTTTCCGGCGTGGTTTGATTATGAATTCCAACCTACTCTTCTCGTACACGTCATTACAATGCGACCAGCAGAAGGCGATTCAGTACTTGAACAACTCGGATATCACGGAATCAGTTACGTAGTTGTTACCATACTATTACCATATGCATTGATGGTAAGTGTATGGTCTTATAGTGTTCGAGAGTTCTTAAAAAACCCTATTCATGGAATTTTTTAATTTAATTATATACATATTATATGGCAAATCAAGTACACTGTATACGTCCAAAGGTACGGTAAGTATAATTTACCAAAAGAAATTATCATAATTATTGTCAATCTTTGACAAAACGTTGTTTGGAAATAATTTTGATATATATTAATGAACTTGTTCCGAAACAACTGAAAAATAGAATTCAGCATCTCGCAGACTTTTGAATTCATTTGCACAACTTCTGCATTCTACAAATATCAAACGAAGTGCCTGCATCAAACATTATTTAAACTAGTTCTTTTTTCCCGTGTAAATGAGACCTAATGATTCATTCGCATCTTAATTCGATCTCCAATTTGAGCCAAAGAAGTATTTTGCTTTCAAACAACACTATAGTTCCAGCTCAGTTTACTTTTAGTACGATTTTGAAGGTAATTTTATTCAACTCATTATTGATTAAATTGCAAGGCCTTTTTGGTTGCGCTAATTGTAGTTGGTTTCCACATCTGTTGTACAACATGTATTCATTTACTATTTCATATGCGCTGTACTTGGCATATAGATTTCATCATTTAGGTTGAATAATATCATTTTCCATGTCATTCTCTCATTCTACTGTCAAATATTGATACTTATTTATTCAGCTTATATTTTGCACCAGTGCCGGGATTATTGCTTATCGAGGTTTTGTGCGACAAGAAACGGAACTCTGTAAAAGAACTGACCGCAACACTAGGAATACGAAGGGCAAAAAGAGTACCAAAGGAAAACAGAAAACGTCGATTAACAAACGAATCATCCAACCCAAAGTGTCCGTTCTAATAACTCTCTTTATAATGATTGCTGCATTTACATTAACCTTACGTGAGTATATATCGTGGACTATATATAGACTAAGGATGTTGAAAAAATGGGACAGAAAACGTGTATGTATGTACAAGACTTTTTTTATGCGATGGGGTTTCAAATTTATGTCCAGAAAAAAAAGAAACCAATAAAAACAACAAGAACAAAGACAATATAATAACAAAACGATCCATAGGTCCACTCCGTGTTCAATATTGGTAGTTAACCAGTTATTTATTTGAGATGCATGCATGGTAGTTTTGGAGAAATACGAAAAAAACCGACCTGCGATTAAAGTGACTCATCCCACGCAGTCACAGCCGTAAAACTCGTTAAAAATTTATTCCCGATTTTAATCAGTCCTGAATCCGTGGTTAGATTTTCTTAAGTGCCTTCTAATCTGCGGTAGCATAAACAGAGTTCACACAGTTGATTTCCGCTTTATGAATTATGCAGTAAATTTTGATTATGGGAAAAACGAACAAACATAAAATGTATTTTGCTTTTTATTTGCCGTTCCTTATATTTCAGTGCCCTTTGCTGTTGTTATGTTTCTGTTTATGAATGAAACGTTGGATTGTTCAAATTTTTCAATCCCGTATGCAATCACATTTTACGGAAGCTTAACAAACAGGTATGAAACTATTTTTATTGTCACTTTCTGAGGAGTGAACTTGTCCCTATGAAAGACTTGATAAGATATGAAGCATCCTAAAACTAAGGATTCAAGCATCGCAATTTGCTTGCTACGAAAATGAAGTATAATAATATATATATATATATATATTCCTTGATTAAAATGAGTTTGCAGTTTATAAATATCGTTAAATACTCATATCAAATTGGGGAAGTTTCAGTATGCTCCCCGGCTTTTCAATTTAGGTGGAAAGGGGGGAAGGGGGTGGTTTCCTAATTTTTGGTGTGGTTGATATTTTGCTATTATTGATATAACAATTTGTAAACTATAACTAATTTGTTATGTATTTGACTGACCATCTGCACTGATATACATGTCACCTTCAATCAATCAATCATTTATTCGTCATCACAAAAACAACAAATGCACAAAAAATTGGTACAGGAAATAAATATAATAACAAGAGAGCTATGCTCAAATATATAAACACGTAGAGTTTTGATGACGTCATAGCGAAAAAAAGTAATAGCCTTCTTTTTATCTTTAACCACTGAAAATTTCAAAGCAATTGGTCAAGTATTCGAAGAGCAAAAAGCGATTTCTTCAAAACGTGTTGACGGAGACAAATAATAACAATAACAACAAAATTTTGAAACGACCGTTATGTCCAGTTGTGCGACAGGAGTCGCGAGGAACCTTGTTAGGTCTTCAAACACCTAACGCGCTGTTACTGGTTCAGTGTAAAAAATAACTACATTTGCTATAAACATTAACTACGCAATAATCGTTATAGTGAACATATTTTGACATTTGGATTATTGAAAAACTTCCCAGCAAACGCAATTTTACTAAAATCATATAATATAATAAAAAAAGAAAACAACTCGAGGAAAAATTTACAAAAAAGGCTTCTAGATATTAGAATACCATTGTATTTAAGTTAGGGATTGAAATATAGTGTCACTCTTCAAGGGGAAAGGAGGTGACAAACCCCTACAGGGGGATGTAGGGAAATCACTGTGAGGCTGACCACTCTACTGTAATCCTCTGTAGTTGCGACTGCGTCTCCCATTTGATCGTCATTTTCGATGAATGGAAGTATGAATTTTACACATTTGCCCTTTCTCCAGGATGGCTGAGTTGTTCAGTGAATGCGCTTGAGGTTAAGATTCTCATTTACTAGCAAAGATTTACTCAACATTTTATCACTTGAATAAAATTATCGTGTTGCTACCTGGCTTTGATCAGTCATGGCAATATCATTTTTGCCATTTGTTCTCATCTTTTTTTCTAGTTTTATGAACGCCATAATATACAGTTTTCGAGACAAGAGATTTAGAAAAGCAGTCTCCCGTCTATTTTGCTCTTGTCCAAATGAAAGAAATTCAAGTTTTTATCGGGTAGAACAAGGCTCCAACAAACGAACATAGATATTCTCGGAGAACTATATGGTATGATAAATGCAAACAAACTATTCAAAAATGAATTTTTGTTTGATTCAATTTATTATTGGCACAGCGTGCCAAATGGTAGGAAATAGTTGAAATCATTTGTTACGTCCGGGTAGTTGCACTTGTCATCTGAATAGTATTGTACTCGTATTAGGAGAATCACAAATATATATATATATGTCATTGCACCTAAATTTTCAAACTAAAATGTTAACAATTCTGTTCTGTAATAACCCTATAGTAATATTTTCCATGGTGTGATAATGAAGCGCAATAAAACTAGTTTATTTAGCTTATAGAAAGATACACTTTACTTGATCGAATGTATTTATTGGGATTCTTTTCATTATTTCTGTATTGAGACTTTGCTATTTTCTATCAATGATATTACATATAAATAACTGTGTATGCGTTGAGTTGCAATGAATGGGTGGATGGAAAAGAATAGCTGGGAGAGCTGATATTTTAAGCGTTATGCTGGTGGATACTGGGAATCTAAAATGGAAGTGGGTACATAGAGACAAAAGTGAAAAATGACTCACAAGAGTTCTTGCTTGGGTAATCCTATATTGACTGACGAGAATTAACACGACTAGGTTAACATACAAATGCTTGTTATCAGCTGCTGAAGCAGGCGACTTCGAGTTTCTACATAATGTTCTAGTGGGCCAAATATACACATTTCCGGTATTGTGGGGATTGCATTTAATTTCCGCCTACGAATAATCGCCAGAATAAACTTCTAATTATGGCGCACTCGCAACTCCTATTCTTATCTTATCTAATGCCTGCCACGATGAGGCGTGTGTGCGTCCGGTTCTTATTAAATATAAACAAAGCACATTATTTATATTTACTCATTATCGGTGTGAAGGTCGATGTTGTTTCTGTGCGTTGGCCAAAGCGTGAAATTAAATGATAACTTTGTTTTCCTGCAGTACGTCGTTAAAATGACAATATTACAAGAGAGTACGAAATCTATTCTTTTTCTTAGTGTAATTCATAGCAATGTGTGCTTCCGAACGTGCACATTACAAGTTTTGCATTGTCTCACAGATGAGCACTGGCGCAGTCCCGGGTCTCGGAGTCGAATTTCGTATTTGCAATGGGGTTGCCAACTATGAAAAGTTTCAATAGGGGACATAGATTGCCGTCATCATTTATTTTGTAACTTGCAGGAAAGAACAATATAAAACTATGAAATAAAAATTATATACAAGCTAAAAAGATATTTCAAAAAAATCTTCACGTGTTTCTCATTTGATGTTTATTTAACATTGACCCAAACAAGCTCTAATTTTGTTGCATAAGTGTATAATTTCTAAAGTTATATTTCTTCTGACTCTTTGCTGACTTCAGCAATTGTGGATCACGTTTTATTTTTTCCGAAAATTCACGACACGACACGTGTCTTTCAAGTTAAAGTATATATACTTAAAGCTCACTTTTCTTTAGTTGTATGGAGCATCTGTTCCTTTCACAAGCATATCCAACAGCATTGTTGGATTGTGGACGTCATAGACCCCAATTATACGTAGAATTTTCAGTTATCGAACTAAAATTTACTGAAATCTTGGAGTGGTGCCATTTTCAGAAAATTAATGTAAAATATTTGAAATGGTAATAAAATTATTATTTCTCTGGCTATTCGAGCCGGACCAAAGCGAAATTAAAAAGAATAATTAAAAGCTTGCAAATACATAAATGGAGACGATTTTTTAAGAACGGAACAATATCAAACACAGTACTATAACTATCGGGCAAAACGACGTTGAAAAGAATAAAGAACAATTAGCATATTTTCTAAATGCTAAAACGGACAAGGACTTTGAAATAAAGGACGGTTGGCAACCCTAATTTGCAATGACTCATAATGATATTTAATATTGAATGTCTCCATAACTGCGATGATGGCTTGGCATATCAAGAAAACAGGTTTTGAAATTCTCAAGAAAAAATATTATATATCTTCAGTACAGGAACTTTGAAATGTTCGACCCGCGTGGCAAACTTGATAAGGCGTAAGAGACCGAAAATCACATGATCCGATAGCGACATAGGAATATTGTAATTTCACCAAACGATTCCAATATGAACATTGCAGCTCAATATTTGTAATTGCAGAGGTACTACTTCAGGATTAATTATGCTCGGCGGGAAACCCCCAGTAGACTTCACGTGCTACAAAGCCGCATAATACGTTTGGTAGTTTGGTGACGCATGTAAAAAAAACTTGCAGCAAGGCACGGATTGAATATATAAAAAGTAGATCGAGTTCCATTCGACATCAACAAAGCCTATACTGTATATCAAAGTTCCGATTGGAATGTTTCCATCAAAGTTAATATCATTTAAGTTTGTTTTTGTTTTGCATTGAGTTTGGATGAGTAAAGTAAACGTTACGTTTATTTTGGTTTTCAGTGACAACAGAACATAAGGCAAAACAAACGAATATACGGAAAACCAAATTATAGACGAATCAGGTACTAAATATCTCGATCAATAAACAAGGAAGAGTAACAAACCTTTTTCCTTGTTATCAACAAATTCTTATAATACTCTATAAACCTATCGTTGTATAGTTATCTCCCATTCATTTAAGAAAATTTTTGAATTTTCATCATTTATACATCGAATATAGTATGAGCCTTTCCACGACCTTTGACCCCCGAAATATTCTTCCTATACTTTTTCATTGCAAAATTGCCGAGGCTATTTTAGGAGTGTTTTGCGAGTTAGCGCCTGTAAAATGGGGTATGTGTTTCAAACCAACATTATGATTCATCGCATACAACAATCTGTTTTTTAAAAGTACCGGTAAATAATTTCAGCCTAGTCTATCACAGATATTTCTATACTAATATTTTATTACTGCAATTAAATTAAAACTCTTAGAAAGACAGAGTGATCATTGAATTATCTGATTTATATTCAAGTTTCCGAAACACAACTGAAAACTAACGAATAGAGTTCAAAAACGAGGTAATGTTCACGACCACGCTAGAAAATCTGTCTGAGCGGATGCGAAAGTGTCTGACCGGATGCGAAAGGGGAGCATTGTTACGTCACTTTTTTGCATCTTGCTGATTGGCCAATGTCACGAAGTAAACAAGGAAGTCGATGCTCGAGGAAAGGTAATGCTCTCCAACTCATTTGTGGTTACGAGTTCAACTTCAATCGTTTGACAATAACGATTTGCTGGGTCGCGAGATGGTGATATAGAGCCGTGCGAAGTCCAGTGTTTATCATATCGTAATATAAAGTAGCAGTTTAACGGGTGGTTGGCGCCAACGCTTCCGTCTGTCTAACGGCGCTGAGCTTTGGCATTGGAATTTATTTGGCAATGAAAAAATGAAAGTGTATTGAAATATATGGGTTAATTCACAGCGCGGAAGTTTCCAGAGGCAACAAATTCTTAACAGTAAAGGATGAAGAAGTTCGGATTTAAAAGTTATAGAATTATTTCGGTAAATTGGAAAGTATAAATTGCGAATGATCTGTACAAAAATTTTCGAATCATATGATTATGTACGCCTAATAGTTAACGGCATCGTACCGTAAATGTAGATATAATGAAATCTTTATTCATAAATTCTTCGGATCATAAACCTGTGAACCTTGACGGCTAAGTACCGGTACCGTAGCTTTTGATGTGAACCATAACCAATGAGGATAGGATAGAATTTACATATTTACTGTATTTATGACCTGCAAATGCAGAAATGGAGTTATTTAATGTGGATACTGTTCTCTATGAAAAAATTGGCTTATTGAAACATTGTACAAGAGAACTGCATTGTCTAGGTTGAACATGTCGAAATTTAAATTGGATAAGTATAAATAAATTCAATCAACTTCAGAATTTAATACTAAAGCAACCTTTATGGCATTATGGGCCAAGTATAGATGCTTAGTTCTAGTACTGTAGTACAGTAGACTGCCTGTAACTCTGTAACCAACAACAGACTTGGAAATTCAATTACTGTCATTTATTATCTCATCCAACTGAAACAATAAACCAGTGATTTGGCTATTCCCACATCAAATCGAGCCTGGCAATCAAACAAGAGGCTTTTAGTTTGCCATATCGCTTTCTTCTCCTTGGAGAGGTATCCCAATTCATAATTATCACTTTTAGACTCGGGCCATGTTTGCAGCAAGTCATAATCTAAGTTTGTGAGTTTTATATTCAAGCAATCAATTATTTGTATAGTATATTGCAATAAAATAGTTATTAAATTGAGTTTTGTAATATCAGAATGCACATCTGAGACAAATTAAAAATAATAAAATTGAATGTATTTGAATGAAATATCTGAAACAAATTTAGTATTGCAGACAAATATAACTAATAGTTTTGAAGTCATAAGTATAGCACAACTTATGATTCTCATTATACAGTTTGCCTATAGCCATATCATCAAATTGTTTTGGAGTGAAAATGTCTTTCTATGGTGAAGGTGCTAAAATCAGTGAGGTGCTAAAAGGATCTGTAAAATTTTTATGACTAAAATTCATTTATTATTACAGGTAGTTAGATTATTTGGATCATTGAATGACTGAGATAATGGTTAAAAAAGTGCGTTTATATCAAAACTAGTTTTTATAAATTTCAAAATCTATATGAAACGAACTATAGTAATGTGTATTATATGCTTCTGTTCTTTCTGTATAGGTTTTATTCAGTTTGTAGCATTCATGCGTGAAAATGAATTGTAAAAAATATAACTTTTTTATTTTTGAAGCTCACCGTAGTTTGACTACAGATATAGTATTTGTAGTTACGAATTTACGATGTGATGAAAAATTTTCATGACAGAAATACTGTATTGATTTATATAGGTAGACATAGATTGTATTTACCGGTAGCATTCGCTTATTATTAAAGCTATCAGGAATTATTACTAAAAGGATATGACATGACTGGTTTGTTGGCCAGATGTTTGGAATGATATTGAAATGTCAAAAGTGACAATTAGGTACCGGTACATTCATTTTAGGTCCACCGGGCCAACTGGCTGCATTTTGTTATTATCAATATATAGAAATAGAATATTAATATTGCTATTAGTGCAATTTTTTTTTCATATTTATTTACTGCTAACTTTAAATGTGCATTTCACTATTGGTATGTATCAAATTTGATTTCAACTCTTTTTAAATTATTTCATTAAACTAGCAGATAAATTATGCTATCTTAATATTCGACTTAGATGAACATGCTTATTATTATGTTTTAGCGTGTTTCACATCTTCGCTGCTCAGTTAGGCTTCCCCACTATCAAGTCCATGCACCTGAAACAAATAACTAAAACACAGTCATGCAAAAAATCATCATCTTCAGTCTGTTCTATGACTATTTAAATTGTCTGCATTGTATTGTCATTTGTCAATTTACCCAAAATCCATATGGTGCAAATAATGCACCAACTAGGCATTTCTTCTTTGACGTTTGCATTATATTGTATACAATGAAATTATCCAATCTGAATAATGCAAAATAGTTTTAACGCACTTGGTTTTCCTGATTTTGGAATCTATGTTATGACTTTAATAACTTTCATAGTTCATATCTCCTGCCTAGATATCTAATTTTTATTTCATTGACATGATATATGACAGGAAATAGTGTAAATGTGTACCAGGATATCGATTGGACACGTTTTTTTATTATTTTTGATTGATGTCAACTTGCATACATCTTTCACAAAAGTCATTAATGTTGCATATTGCAACATTCTTAATGTTCTGCTATAAATATATTTTAGCACAGTTTTGCTCTTAAATATAGATTTTATTAACATATCGAGTATAATTTGAATATAATTTTGCTTTTTATTTATGGACCATGTAATGTAAACCTGGTAATAGATTGCAGATATTGTATTGATCTGCGTACTACATGATCTGTTTCTCTAAGTAAGAGATTTACAAAAACTGTATGCTGACGTATACCACAAGAGTCTTCAGGAAGCGTCATTTGTTTATGCTCTGCCTGGAGTCTCTCTGGTTTTGTATAGATTTTACACATGGCTGTCACTGTCAGATTTTAAAATTGGTTTCCATTAGCTTAGTAAATCTTTTCTTGTTAACTACTATATTTGGTAGGTGTGTTATTATCTGGATAATTTAATTTTAAAAAATTTGGGCATTGGAATTAATTTAGATTTATTTTCACAGTTTTATGGCAGCATATATTAAATATCAGATAAAAATGATTTGAATGCCAAAGCGACAAGTAGCTTAGAAAATTAAGCAATATTGGTCTTTCGAGGAGCAATGATTTCGTTAGAAATGAAGTTTTTAAATCTCTCTCTTAATACCGGTATATTGAAATCATGGACCTCTTGAAGTATGCGCACCAAGATGGCGCAAACTTAACTCAGGTTGTGCGACATCTTGATGCGCATACTTCAGGAGCACCAAAATAATTTTACTTTTATTACATATGTTACAATACAATGTTATTCAGGCATTTTTATCTGTACTTATTATTCAGCAAATGTTTGACAAGGGCCAGAAGAATTATATTATAACAACTCATTTCATATTTTTTAGTTACGTACCCTCAAATTTTGAAATTTAATAATTTTTGACATTCTCACTAGTTTTTGGTAAATCAATACCATCAACCGAGAACAAATTTTCATTAGTTGAAAATAAGGTGCCTGACTGCCCGCTATAAGGTTATTATAATTTTTTTTGGAATGCTCGTATTAAAAAATTGCACCATGTGGCGATTTAATTTATATGTCCATATGTATGACCTATGAGAATTGCTTTTACATAAAAGACCTATATAATTTCCATATTAAACATTATTGATTCCATATTTAACTACTGAAATATTTATTCGCCTAATTGACTCGTTATCGGCCACAGGCTCATAAAAAATTCTAGAATGAAACTATACTTTGATATTTGATTGCATCCGTGTCTGAAGACTGCTATGAACACGCTGCTAGTATTATTCGTGAAAACTCATTGTTCTTGCACATGTATTCCAACAGTAATACAAATGTTTTTTTAATTAAAAGCCTTCCTCCCGAGCCGTCCGCTGTGCGTAATTATGTGCTGCCCACAATATGTAAAAAAACGAAATTAATATAAAGAATTTCTCGGTAATTTGCAAAAATATATTTCGAAAAATTAAGTGAAGTAGTTTGATTGACAAAAATATATCGACCTAAATGAAAGGTATAGCCTATAAAGTAATGCATTTATTTACGGCCACCCATTTCAAAAGAGTAACCAACGAAAATCCGGGAACATTGTACGCGTTGTGTTTAGCATATTTCTTTACTAAGAACATGCCCAGCTTGAACGGATGATTATATTGTAAGGGAAATGACTCAACGCTATAACTGGGCGGTTTCTAGTGCAGAAGCGCAACCATGTCATACATAGTCTTCTTATTGAATACTCATTTTATGCTGGCGTAGCAAGTTGCAATACGAACCATAGTCTTCAAAGCGACGCCGTAGGCAAGACACGCAGTACAGTACGGCAAGTCTTTGAACCGATTCTTCAGTGGCGTCGTGCGTATTGTTAAGCATTAAATATTTAAAGAAGTATCTTCAGGCGAGGGCTGTGTGATTATTACAAGGAGTTAAAAGTGTTTTCAAATTGAGCTTTCGTCAACGCAGTGCTGTATTAGTCTACTTATATTGAAATAGTGACTTTCTATGTCGATGAATAACCCTTTCAGAGAAGGGATATACGCTTACCTCGGTAAAATGTTTTGAACTCTAAAAGACTAGAATTAGCGCATTTGAATCGATTTATTTTTTGTTCTATGTTTAAATGAAACCTGAAAATTAGTTATTCGACTCGACCCTATCGTCAGCGCTTTCTGTATCCAACGCAAAGCCAACCTTCTTACATTATTATCGCTATTAAATTTTCCTTTCATGTGTAGTTGATTTTAGTACGTTGGATATTTGTATCATGAAGCGTTACATCGACCAACATGTTACTTTTTTTGACAGATTTACTAAAGGTAAAATAATGGTAAATGGTAAAATCGGAATTTTTTAAATTCATTCAATAAACGAACGTCAATTTTTAGGACAAGTAATTGATAATGTGTTCAACGTGATTTTTGTCAAGACACGTTGGATCACGCCACTGAATTTACCTTTTTGAGCTTTATATCAAATCACGGAAGTCATTTCTTCTAGCAGTCAAAATCGTTATTCATAATGTTATTCCGAGATTCACTTCAACTGATATTAATTTCTCCATAACACGACGTCACGTGAATTCAAATTTAGATTCCGTTGAACTTGATCCAAAACCTGTTTATAAAATTTTACGTCACTTCTATCAGATCATTTTTTGGCAGATTATACGTTTTCCAAGTGTACACCAAATATCTACCATATATGATCTTGTCTGTTATTATATAAACGGGAGGCCGAATGTTGAATGGGCGCGGGAAAGAAGCGTGATTTTGACGTTTTTGTATTGTTGTTCGTATTGTTTTTATTTTTAGAGTATTTCGTCATGTTGGTAGAAATGTTAATTTGAGCAAATACGGATTCTCACGTGTTTTATTATAACGAGGTAATGACTCGATTGACTTTTGTCGATATTGGAACGCTTTCATATTGATGATTTAATAACTCTCATAATTATAATAATTCAGAAAACGGATTCGAAGTCGACTTCATAATAATTAAAAACATTCGTTCGTGAAACACCTATTTTCAACGATATTGATCAATTTAAATTCAGATAATGGATTACCAACAGATTGTAAGTAAGTGAAAACCCCATGGGGCGGCAAAGTTGCTAACGTTTAGGTCAAAATTATAGCTCGCTCATAAAACTTTTTTTTTACAATTTTCAGCGGTAGATTATTTAGTTTAATTATCTATCACGTGTCAAAATACCCACAATGGGTTGCTGACACTTCCAAAGAATAAACGACCGTAAATTGGCAAAAACAAATTGGTACATCATTTCCAGAAAAGCGTTAATTGGCGAATTTAAAACGAAGACTAGCCTTAGCGAGTTACCCATAGCTTACATGTCAATCCTATCTAATCGTTATAAAAGTCTATGTATCATTCATCGTATTTGCCAATTAATCACAAACTATTATATTGAAAGTTTTAGTCCATGCAATGCAGGCGGCGCTCATCTATTCATATATTTTGTGTATTATGTACATTTGTTAATATTCTTTATTGAAATTTTATTAAACTCGCTCCGATACCAATTTAAGAATAGTTCGATGGGCTATACTTTCGGTCGTTACGCTTGAATTATTAGACCAATGATGTGGCAGTAATTGCCCCCCAGAAGTTTTTTTACAGTATATTTAGGGCGTGCATGAGGCGTCTGCTTTTCTAGTCTGCGTAAATAAACGAAGGCCGTCGCAGTCTGCTCAATTTAGCATTGCGGTATTATAAGTTCGATTATACCGACGAGTTGGATAGGGCATATTCGCTATAGGAACGTCCATTATTTTTTTTAGAAATAGAACTAACCCGATTCCGATTACACTTAAATTTGAGCATTTGTTGGTCAAAGTTTCGATTATTCGGCCAGTTCCTGTTTTAAGTATTAATTCCCCAACCTGTATTTTCGTTCATCAGTACCAAATGGTACAATAATAAAGATTAATAACACCTTTCTAATTTTTATACCTGCTATTCTCGCGCTTATGCTATAGGGCATCGCGGTTCATTGATAGTTCTTAAACACCAGGTATTTAATGCACGTACCGATGGTACGTCATAGGTATAGTAATTGTACAGTCCAGTTTGCCTTGAGGAATGATTCATTGAATACTTACTGACTCTCTTCGTAATTGCAGTGCGATTTAGCCTCGTCTTTTGCAATGTTATTACATTTTATACAGTGTCTCTTTATGCCGATGTATCCTTTAGTTCATTGCAATTCGGGGTCACGCATATTAGGTTGGTTTTATGTTACATTTGATTGGTATGACGGAAAATAGAGGTCAGTGGGCGGATATTTATATTTTTATGTCGCAATTTTGACTAGCGCATAGCGGGAAACAATAAACATAGAAATTGGAAATGCTATTTAGAGTTGAACATGTGCAAATGTCTGAGGTTGTAGCCTGTTGTTCACCCGTTCTTAGCTAGTCAAAATATTGTGTCTTTTCTGTATTAGGAAGATGTGAATTGAGACTAATTTCTTAATTTTAGTACCGACACAAAAACGCGTTCAAAATTCTATATAATTGAAACTATTGGCCTCTAGCATGTGCTATGGTAAGAGTTCGTCATGAATAATTGAATGAGACGAAAAAATCTAGGCGCATACAAGATATTACACCTAACACGAAATTCAAAGCATCATTGTTTGTTTGAATGCGTGCGTTTACTTTTTGTGTCTTTTTCAAACACAGCAATAAACTAAGAGTTTCATAAGCTATAGAGTACAGATTTAGTCAAAAAGGTTAAAAATAGTTTCACGAGTGTCATGCCAGAAAGAATTTGACTTTTGTTCGGTAAGGCAGCTACGCTACATAAAACTAAACTTTCACTCTCACAGTATAATTTGGTCTTGATAATCAAACTCGAATTTGTATTACTTTTCAGGTTGTTACTTATTGTCTATAGTGTACTTGCGTGTAGCTAGTACCAGTTATAGTATTACAAAATTGGATACGGTGTATACAACTTACTGATTGGAATACCTTGTGGACCTAACAACGGACCAAAATGTCGTCTGGAGTGGCGAACGGAGACATTCGTGCTTCTTATGGAAGTAAGTGTTGTTTTGATAATCATTTTATGATTAACTATAAATAATATATCTTAAGGTTCTGAACCCATGTTCTATTTTATACTGTGTGTTGTTTTGTTAGTATGGCATAACATGCTCGTTTTGGGCCGAGTATCAGCATACTCGGGATTGCTATTAATTATGAAGTGCAATTCCAGCCTAATTGGTTAAGTATATTGAAGTATATTGTATATTGAAAGAGTATTCCAATTTCCAAATCATGGTATGGTAATAATGTGGCAAACAAGCCGAGCTGTCTTAAACTAGATAACGTCACTATCGCCACAAAAATCGTGTACTAATATCAATGCCTGATCAAAAAGAAATACAGTTAGGCTTTCACCGAGAAAAACAAGAATAAATTTCCTCCAATCTGCCTATTACATTCCTTGGGGAACTTTCGATTTGGCGGGAAACAATGACGTAATTTTCACTCGGTACAGAAGCAGAGACTCACGTTTAGTTTAATTGTTTTAGAATTTTGATGAAAATAGAAATGAAGTCATTCTTGTTATATTATTTCGTCCGCTGCATTATGTTTTACAATACGAAGTATTTCTACCGAATCTCCATGAATGAAAAGTATATAGTTTTTCGGCTGTAGTTATTTTACCTAAAATTTCGTCTGATTGTTTTTCCTTTTTTTTTCATAAATATAGCCGATTTGGTCATAATAATACTTGTAAATATAAATATTAAAAGAACTGTCATGATACGCTTTTGTGGTATACCAACATAAATGTAAAATTTATATCAATCAATAGAGAATTTTATTCTCATACCATTTACACGCTATAAATTTGGAACTATTGTTGCGAGCGGTTTGGTGGAGTTATTTATGTAGATTTTCTATATGAGAAATTTACTAATGACCATATATTATGACCGTGCTTAGCCAAGAATAGCTTATTACTGATTTCTGCTACGGCTAATCTAAATTGGAAAAGGAGTATTACAATATCATAATGTTAAATATTTCCTTTTATCTCACCGCATCTGCCTTACGCATTTTAAATCAAATTGTTTTATTTCATTTATCAAATATCACACATATTTGTGATTTCCTATCTTTATTTGAAATAAGCTGTTAATATTAGACAATTGTGCGCTAGGCTAACCGTTCTTTGTTACACACAGTTCTTTTGTATTCCGAATTTAGTCGCTGGTTGTTGGTTTGGTTGTCATCTACGATCTACTTTGACCAACCAATTCAACCACGAGTCACTTGATGGGATTTATTTTCACCTCACATTCCCTGAATTTTTGACAAATAGCACGAGGTATTTGTAAATTTTGGATTTCCACTCGCACTTCCAACACTTGTTTTGAACGATGAAGTACCTTCGATTGCCCTTCTGCTCTAGATTGTTTCCCGCCTAGTGGCATTATTCTTATCGTTTTCACGTAGATTATTGTTGCCAGAAGCGCATCGTGTTTTGCTTGACGGGGGACTTGAGAACGAGAATGTAATATAACCTTTGTGTAGCCACCTATTTTCACAAACCATTATAACCATTTTCAAAATATTTATGAAACTACATCTAGTATTAATAATAAGCAATGTCGTATATTTCATCTCTGAATATTGTCTTGTTTCCAAATTTGCGTTGAAAAAATTCCATGGATAACGATTCCGCGCCATAAATACATTTATATTTTTTATTTTATTTTTTTACCTTGCTTCAAATATATATCAACCGAAGCTGATGATATGTTGTTGTTTTAGTGAAAAGAATTTTGCTTGTCAATTGGCCTAATTCTTGCCAATATTTCCGATGTTTTAAATGTTGTAAGCATGAAATAGTTCCCATTCGTAAGTATGGGCTTGTTGACACACGCGGAAAGAGGCGCAAGTTTCTGCATTTGTCGAGAGTGCTATTGCCTATTACCGGTAATTGGCTCGGTTTTTGAAATAAATTATCCAATTCCATTGCTACACTTTCGATGTATCAGATCAATATGTATAAGCTAAGAAAAGTATCGTAATGTTTTGAATGTTGTGTCGTCGTCTCGTTTCATGAAATGAGTGTTACATGACGGTATCATGATATTATATGTGCACATTCAGTCAATAACTCCGGAAATCCGCACTCATGCCATGCTAACGATTTAGCGCGCATGCGCTCTTATGTCTTACTGTGTATTGGATGTTGAGTCAGTAAAGCGATGACGCCTATAATGGGAAGTTTTCCACCGAAATTATATGCTTTATTAGGCAAGCTTCAATTTAGGATTTAGGGTGTTAATTTGTTCAGAATGCTCAGGTTGATATAATTCATGAATCTACTGACGAAAGTGTAACCTTATATAGCATATATATGTGAAAATGTATTATTAGGGAGTAGTTTGATTGTGTATACAGCGTGGCGACCAAAAGAATTCGTAGTCTTATATATACAATCTCAATTTTAATATTGGTGTGTCGTCTGTCGCATAAGGTTGTGTTTATATTCTGGAAGATTCGTCAGCAAGTTAAATATTGGTTTATTGGCAATATCGCGATACACGTACATCTACAGTTTATTACATACCTTATTGCATTGAGCCTATCGCATAAACTGAAGTTTGTTCCACATTGTTTTTGAATCATAATCAATTTTAAGCCACTTTGGTTGCTGCAGCAATGCTCAATTTGATCAGATTGCAAAACACTGTTCACACTGCCAAGTAATTCTTGTTCTCGATTTGCTATATTTAGAAACTTCCAAGGCTCGTTTGCGAATTGTAGACCGCAGAGGCATACAGTAAAATTCAGGACGTACCTGTTTCATTATTTCGAACTATCGTTCGCGGAGTTTTACTAGTGTATAGAAAGTAGATATCATAGAAATCACGAGGGTCGAGAGCGGTGGTTCTCAAACGGTGGGACGTAGACAATTTTTTGAAAGGCGTGGGGCTAAATAAAAATAATTGTGAGATTTGATCTTGCCCGCCTATTTGTTTTTTAAACTTTTCATTTATTTATTATTCACGTTCCATCCCCATATTTTCAACGTGTTTTTGCATAAAACATACTTTCGCCTTATTATCTGTTACTTGTAGATTATTGTTAGCTAGTTATTTTTAAAGTGGGGCGCGAGACTTGACAAATTCTAAATTGGGGGCGCGGCCTAAAAAGTTTGAGAACCACTGGTTTAGAGGAAAAAACGCAAACCGACAGCGTATAGTAGTATTTTGCTGGTGGAATATGTCATTGTCATTAATCTATTGTTGTTCCATGACAAGCTACATGTTGCGACAAGTAGGAGAATATCGCCAAATAAAACATCACTTAGGAAGATTGTCAATTTGCACTGTCGTTCTGAATAAGTAAAGGAAACTGGTTAAATTTGTATTTGCCGACGATACAACACAACCAGTCAAAGAATGTTTGCTTAGTTCTTTAATTTCTCATGGAAAGTATTTATTTTATAGACATGTTGGAGCGTCCCGTTTTCCTTACTGTGTGTTTAGCCAACAATGCGACCGGTTTCGTTCAACTTTTAAGGGTTGCACTGGGAAGCCGAACTCGTATCCAGAAAATACATACATTTTGTACATGTGAGAGGAATGTGAAGAGCGTATGATCATTTATTACTAAGGGAAAACTCCAATTTCTTTAGCGTCTGCTTTATGTTATGGAAAATGAAAGAGTTAGTATAACATGGCCTGTATATATAAGGATGGAGGAAAGACCTAGCATTTAGCCGAATTGTCTTCCTATGTTGTCGAATACACGCTAGCGCTTAGATTTACTGATTTATGCTCAGCAAAGTGAAACTCTTTGCGTCATATTATAAAACCAACACCATTTATAAAAGGAACGTTTAAATTATATTTTAGCCAAATGATAGACTTGTGCAAATTTTCGATTAATGTTTACTTTGAAATTATCGGGATGAGATTGACTTATGGCAGGCATGACTTTTCTGCAAAGTAGAGTACAGCCAGTTGTATCGCTATACCGCTTGCGACCTCAAGAATGGTCGACCTGTCGGAATATGTCGAAGACATTTGATGGATATTTTGGCAATAGCTATTTGAAATTGGAACTGCAACTTCGAGTCAAACATTTATCAAAGCTGAGGGTTCGCCCAGTAAACGGTGCTTTCATATACAACACGGTAAACTGCTTCTGAGATGCTAATCGCCTTTCATACTCATTCGTCGATGAAGATTTCTTGTTGACGAAGCTTGTTTCTTCAAACGTAATATGTATAACATAAGAAACCCAGTTTTAAAGGTTCATTGAATTCTTATCAGAGTATATCCATCAACTGTCGATCATGCTAGATTTTGAATGAACCGCGTCTAATTTGATGAATATTTCGAATTGCCCGAACAGTATGTAGTTGTAATCGTTTTCGTTTGAGAAATCCGAGCGGAACATTGGTCAACCACGCTTGTGGAGTGTATCTTATCCGCAGGAGAGTATGCCTCTCTTATTGGTACATCATGGACATGGATCGCATATCGTTATTTACGTATTTGTGTAAGAACATGTATCAAAGGTCATTTAAGGTCTTTCCTCTTTACTTCTCGTCTTGTGTAGTCGTTTTATCAAAATGAAATCCCAAGAGCCGCCCACTTTAAAGAATTTCATGTTCTTTCGCCAAGTCCCTCGTGGAAATGTCAATTTATAACGAATGGTATTAAATAGAATACGGGATTAGAACGCGACTTGTACTTGGTGTGTATGATATATGAAGACGATAAATTTGTTGAAATTGAAAGTTCAATTATTGAACCGTTTTAGATAGACTGATCGTGACCGCAGCGCATGTGAAAAATGATTACTTCATTTAGTCGTCGATGGCCAATTTTCTGATCTGAATGGAAATCAAGTCTGTGCGACAAAATTAGTAGCATTTATAGAATAGCACAGTGTCAACTTAATATGAGAAAGCTTTTGCAAGTATAGTCAGTAAGTGTACTTACCGGTAACTGCGAATCTTAGTATAATATTGTTTCGAATTAATTCTCGTGCTTTATCAGTACTGACTAAAATTTATGGACGCTTGTACGTGACTTAATTAGATGTAGATACGAAATGAAATCATATGAGTCAACCAAGTTTCAGTTTTAGGAACGAGAATAATATGTCAAGAAGAACTTTTACTGACACGTCTGTGGCGTTAAATTTGTTGGATTTATAGACAGTCACGTAGTATGGAGTAATACAACTGGACTTAGAATATTCTTGGGTTGCTAGCTTCGAAATCAGTAACATCAGGCAACGGAATATCGTATCGCACATAACATTTTCATTTCAGAAAAAAGAACAATAAAAACGCTGACATTTCCAAATTGCAATTTTCATTGTTTGATTTTCTGACCTTATGAAAAGTGACAGAAATGGAATAGTGATGTCATACAGCCATAACGAAGACAATAAAATTCAGCGACATATAACTGGACATTTTGTTTTCTATTACAAAGCCGAGCGCAATTATTCCTATATTCAACAGGTATTATTATTTCACCAGCAGGTGTCAATGCAATTAGCGTTCGTTCAAAATTTTGTCCGAAGTCCAAAATTTAACAATTTTCAAGCATGGTTGCAATACTTATTTCTGTGAAGTCTTTGTTACAACTTACAGCCCTACACATTCGAGTGTGCCATCATCGCCCATCATTATTACATTTCAATTGGTTTTTGTTCATGTATTATTGACTGTAAATAAATCTGCTGTGTTGCTAATTTTATTTCCACAATAGATATAATGCTGCATTTAGGAAATTCGAATTGCGCTTGTTATTTTGGTAATGAAAAGTTTATTTCCGAATCTTCGGACTTGCGTCCCAGCTCAGGCTCTTATTGTAAAATATATTTCTGCTGTTATCACGTGAAGGTCTACCACACTATAGCGCGAGGTCTACCTTAAGCTGGTACTATAGCGTGAGGGGACTGTTAGGCTTAGGGTGTAACTCTTTCTGCAAAATTTTGTATTGCGCTCAATCGATGTTAATGAGGTCGAGATGGATGGAATGCGAGAGACTGCACCTGAATAGTCCGCGTATACCTCACGCCATAGTCTCGCATATCTGTTTTATAAGGAAAGTCCTTGGTTCTTATTTATAACCTGAATGTTATAGTTATAGGTTGATAAAATTTCTCCTCGATCGCAGTCGGTTTCTTTCATATCGTAGAGACGTAGAACATACGGCCGAATGTATCAGAGATAGATTCATACGTTAGAAGTAGGAAGAATGAAACAACGAGCCGGTCAAGCACTTGTTTGTGTTTGCTCTCTCTAATTATTTAGAGACCAAACAACAAATAGATCCGGTCTGTTTATTTTCCCCGCGGAAATAAACTTGTGAATTGAAGTCGGTCGGGTTCTCAGTAAAAGCGGATTTCCCAGCAAGACGTGCTTTGTATTTTGCATTTTCTCTTTGTTTGCACAAGACTAATTGGCAGATTATCAGCGTCTGTATTCCGACGCCATAAACGAGACACCAACTGAGAGTGGTAAGGAAGGATATTGTGGAGTAGAAAGGAATTTTACTGAAACATTTTTGTTTATGGAATAGAAATAATAAGGACGAATAACATTTATTTAGCTTACTTAATTTAGATAAGATGCATTAGCAAATTTTGGGGTAAAAAAAATCATAGTTTGTTTGCAGCTCTTTCTAGAGTAGTATATTGCAGGCACAGGGTAATTGGCGGTGTTATATTTTATATAGATTGAGTTTGACATAGAATTGGCAGAATGGTGGTATTTTTATCCTTGTTTCTTCTGACCTGTCACAATTTAGTCAAAGTAATCAATTCAAATGTGATACAAACATAACCAAGTTGATCAATCGATTAGTTTATACTATTTTTACCCTTCCAATAGTTCAATATGTTCTGAAGAATTAAACAATAATAAAGTTTAAAGTATTTTTCTTGTTTGTGATAAATAATTCAAGTTTGGCTTCACTCTCTTGAATTTCAACTTGTTTCATATATGTATTCAAATATATTTTACTTTGTTCGTTTTATTGTAAAAACAGTTCAAAATGAACCTGTTCCAAAGGTTGTAAAATTTAAATTGTAGTAAAGTAGATATTAACAAAGAACATAACAGACATAAAGTCTGCAAGCTTATTTTTGGGAGAACAAAAGATTTTTAAAAAATGACCTCAGAACATCCTGTACAAAATGGAATTAATGGTCATCACACACCTGCGCCACACCCCCATGCCCAACAAAGTTATCATCCTGGACCACGTAGTCGAAGCAGTAGTACAGCCAGTGATAAATCACAACAATTAACAAGGAAATTATCTTTCTCACTACGCGCTTCTGATTTTGGTAGGTATATACAAATGAACTCAGGAAGGACATTGTTATTAAAAGCTGTTAGTTTTTTCACACAAATCATTTCAACAATTTTTGTTTATACCATTAGTTTTTGTATTCTGTTAGTCAATGTTTATCATTATTCATTACATGAGTATGCTAATGTGAGGCACTTTATTATTAAGGTTTAAATTAATTTTTGTCACTTCCATGTGCGGAATAAGAATTTTCATTTTAGCTATCCTACTCATGATGACACTTCATGATATAACCAAAATTTGAAACTAGCCTATTGTTTGTTCACTATAACACCAATGAAGACCATGGAGCATGTTAAATTCAATGTTAGATGATTTTTCTGTGCTTTTTTTATTTAAAAGACAATGTCAATATGAGTTATAGCTTGATTATGTGTATGTTTCTGGTGAATTTATGGATTTTAGGATTTACATATTATCCCGGATGAGAGGAAAGATAATCCACCACAGGATTTGAACCTGTCAACCTACACAGAGTGATATGACTTGCGTTGGCAAGCATATTTCTAACACTTAGCGCGATGCGCCACACTGCCGAGCCTTAATATTTTAGAACTGTTGTTATTAATATTGTTTCTAATTCACGATTATTTAATATAACGGGTCGAGGTTATGACTGTGAGAATGTATTGTTAGTACATGAAAACAAAGAAACAATTTCAATAATTTCAAATTTTCACAGGCATCACCAAAGATGAACGTCTCACGGCTGAAGAAATGGACAGCCTGCGTAACCAGGCTACAGCATATGAATATTTGTGCCATTTGGAAGAAGCAAAAAGGTAATAAGACCTTGTATATTTGAAGTATCAAATACAGCTTCCAAAATATGTTTTCAAATTCCATATATTTGTACTCGTATATACTAATCCTAATCTATGCATATTTTGTATTAAAAGTATGGCTAATTGGCAATTTGCTCTGTATGATTTAGTCTTACTGATTAATAGTTGCTGTCATTTCAATATTCCAATTTTACCATTTTTCTTTTGTTTTCCAGATGGATAGAAGCTTGTATAAATGAGGAATTACCGCCTAGTGTCCAGTTGGAAGAAGGTCTCCAAAATGGTGTATTCCTTGCAAAACTTGCACATTTTTTCAATCCTAAAGTGGTTCCGATCCGAAAAGTGTACGACAAAGATCAGAAAAAATATGAGCAGAAAGGTCTCCATTTCAAACACACTGACAACATTAATCATTTCTTTAAAGCAATGGAAGAGACTGGATTACCAACGGTACGCTTTATTATGTCATTGAGTTGGTTAGTTAGGATAGGATTAATATATTTATCCCAGTGAATAGAAAAGCCGATATGAGGGCTTAGTCGTATGGCAAACCACAGCGTCTTGTCCTGTAACCAGTCCATGTCGGTTTTAAAATTAGTTAGTTTGAACATGATCAATGAATGCATAGTGTATATGTAAATCTGATATTCAGATTAAATGTAGGTGTGCAAAAAAAAGGTAGTGTTTTGATTATTGTATTTATTGATAATATTTAATGCTTGGGAAATTCAGATTGTGAGCTGAGTCTAATTCTTATTAATCTTAATTCAACAAATGTTATTTCAAAGTATTCAAACCATGCCACTATATAACTAACTTTTGTGCAATACACTGTCAGGTATCATCAAAGTTGTATAATGATATTCCACTTTAGTAAGAACTGTTTCAAACCTCCACAATAAAAGATTTGTCCCTTCCATACTCTGGAGATCTTTACTTTTAAACGCCCTTGTTTGAACCAACAGCATGTAACAGCGTAAATTCCAGGTTTTCAATACAATAAAACGATTGTGTAACCACACCATTGTGTGGTAAATTGGCCTTTTACCCAAAATGCGTTGGGCCTTTTTAATGTCATCTAGGTTGCTAATATTGTTATATCAATTCGCTTGTGGCGAAAATTGCTAGGCCCACTGACGCTAATAATTCTAATATTAGATTTGTCTGACGATGGCGACATTTTTATTATACGCTTTGTCATATTATATTTTTATTCTTCACTGTGTTGCCATCAGATAACTAACATTATAAGCCTACTTCCTTTTTTGGTCAAATAATATAAGTTTATAGTATGAATGATGTAATCGGCGCTTTATTGGCTCCATGCAAGGGCGTTTTTCTTTAGCATCGATCATGCTTCCAGTCATTTCCTGTTTCAGCCATTGAACCACAAATCTTTGTCATTCTGTTCTGTTTGCCAATGGTTTAGCCTGTGGCCTTTCTACACTTTGATTTATATTGATTTCATATTAATAAATGATAAATAAAAAATTGATCATGATATGTGTCAAGCTAAAACGTTTCTTAATAAGACATTTGAAGTTCATGAATATCTTTGTAGATTGATATTCAGAATTTGGCCCATCAGTTCAAATACTCATTTATAATAAAGAAGATTGAATTCTGATAGAATTCTGCTGTTAGACACATGTATAAAAACTGATTGCAAAATTGTATTTTTGTAGATTTGCTTTTTTGAATACATTTGATTGATGCTCAATGATGCAATATATTCCGAATAGCCTAATTGAAATCTACGTTCCGATAGTTTTGATTGGTTTTCTTTTTTGTCAGTGTCAAAAGTTACACAAAGTTTATTTTTGTTGTGACCATTAGATGTTGAATGCTTATGAATGTCAAGTGCATGGATTATTCAATTTTTTTAAAAATAAGTAATTTGCTAGTTAAAATATAGCTAATTGATAACTTGGGTTTTCTTTTTCAGATTTTCTACCCTGAAACAACGGATATCTACGACCGTAAGAACATGCCGAAAACTATTTACTGTGTTCATGCTCTGAGTTTATTTCTTTTCCGCCTTGGAATCGCTCCCCAGATTCAGGACTTGTATGGAAAAGTGGAATTCACAGGTTTGTGATCTTTTTATTTCACAACCTTTTTCAGACTTAGATGGCTATCTAAAACTGAAAAATATCATTGATTAAAGTTTGTAACATATACAGTAGTCTGGGATATGTAGTATCATACCAGAGATGGCCAAAACCGAATATTTCACTATTTCGAATACACATCGAATATATTCCAAATTGGAGGCAAGTACATGTGGAAAATTATATAAATCTGTATATCTTCATGTTGATCATTCTGAAGCGACATATTTATAAAAGTCACTGCTAATTGTTTGTTATCAGTTGAGATATCATATGTTTTGATATGCTTGTTTTACAGCTCGGAATCCCAAATTTTCAAATAAAAACATTCTAAATTATTCCTGAATTCCAAAATTTTCGATATAGAATATTCAAATATAATGAATTTTGAATGTGTTTGAATATTCGATTCGTTTGAACATTCCTATTATCCTCTCCACTTCAGTTATAAATATTTTACAAAAGGGAACGAGGTTGAATACATTTCAATTGTGAATTCCATCTCATAAAACCCCTACATCTTAGACTTGCTATAATGTCTAACACTGACTCAGGAGTAAAATTAAACACATCTCTGATCGAAGTAAAAGGCTGAAATGCGCAATAAAACAATAAAATAGCACAATAGCAATAAAATTGATAATTATAATGGTACGTTACACATTAGCAAATGCCAATTCAAATGCAACCTGAAGCAATACAATCAGTGAGTCAATAATAATATGATAAAACATAAAATAGCCATGAAGTAATGAATTCCACATTCCTTTTTGAATCTTCATCTGGGCTGACAGTAAACAAATGACGCCTCACAGATTACTGAGCACCATAGCTGAAAACTCTTCCAAGTTCAGGTCATTCATATAAAAGTTGTAAACATTTGTTTCAACAAACCGATTTGAAGTTACTACCTGCTTAATTTACAGAGGAAGAGATCAGCAACATGCAGAAAGAACTTGATAAATACGGAATCCAGATGCCTCAGTTCCATAAAATTGGTGGAATCCTTGCTAACGAAATGTCAGTTGATGAAGCTGCCTGTAAGTTGATATCATTATATTATAGTTAGTTTACCCAAATTTTTCAAAGTAGTTGATGCATCAGATTCTGTTTTGATTAGATTATTTGTATTGGCTCTTCTTCTACAAGTTGTATTGGATGTCTCTGCATTTACTATTATACAAAGTTATACATGGGATAGTTTTTATGAAAAGGTAGCCTAAATTCGAACTCTGATATTCCAATTTTATATGCTTGTCATTGTTGTCAAGGAATGATCACTTTTGTCATACATTTTGTCAGGAATTCAATTTTTGGAAATTACCGTAAGGGTCAAAAGTCAGGAGAGGCGATTTAAGTTTAACGCATTCAACTTATTACTCCATATAATTTTCTTTTTTCAGTGCATGCTGCTATTATTGCTATCAATGAAGCATTAGATAAAGATGTTGTCGAGGAAACATTTTCAACATTACAAAATCCGAATGCTTGTCTGAATGGTATCACTCAGGACAATGCAGAAGAATACCAGAATAGATTGAAAGAAGCAAAACGTGTGAAATGTGAAGCGGCTCTGAGCAAGGTGAAATTTTAGTTAACAGATTTAATTTTTGATTTTTTTGTTAAATTTTGTTTGTGTGGGATATTCATCCCAGGGAGCGAAATGCTGATAGGATGACCAGTGGGTATGTTAACCACCCTACGAGACCAAGGGACCAGGAATCCTCTCACACATGAAACCTGTGCATGGCAATCTGAGGTACAATAGCTCGCATGTTTCCAATACATGCACTATGTGGCAGCCATTGGAATAGCCTATGCTAAATTGAAACTATTTTGAATATTTTAGTTTAAATTAATATACTGCAATTGAAACTTGAAAGTAATTAAGACCAAACTTGTCATAAATCATTATTAACACAAAAGGTATCACTTCGAATAAAACAAAAAATTTTGAAAGAATCTTTTAAACTGGAACATAATTTACTACTAAACGTATCAATGTGGATCAACAATTATTTTCATTATTGTAAATATTTAGTTGTCACTGATATAAATATTTTGAAATAATTTCACATCTTGACATCAAGATATACATTCATTTCAAAATGATGTGAGTAATGAGGGAATGATATGTTTGTTTATTTTAAATTATATGTTTTGGTATAAATGTGATTGATGGCTTATTAAATTGTATTTGTTTAGTGAGGTTTTATTGGTAAATATGGAATTGTTTTGTAAGCATTTTGGCAGATTTTTGTTGTACTGATTTATTGAAGAAGTATCTAGAGACGAACACAATACGTTCAGATGTCTTGATAAAAATTGTGTTGCATTGAAGTTCTGAAATTTGTTCATTATTTTCTACATAGTAGTATAATAGGCCAACTCATTTTGGTTTAACATTATTGGTATTACCGTAGTTATTAATCGTTCTATGGGTATTAATTTCAGAATTTTTATAACAATTGAGAAATATTAAATGATAAGAAATATTATGAATGAATCCTAGGATTTTTATATTTACCCAAGGGAGAGGAAAGTTTATATGACAGCTTGATCATATGCTGAACCACAACCTCTCTCGTCTGTTTACCAGTGCATGCTGGGCATTGGAATAGTTAACGAGTAGTTCCACATCATGGACTTGATAATGAGGGAGATCGTTGATGACTAGCGATTACGTGAGTCACTACGACAGTGAGGAGTCCAGTAATTCACTTCTAATATAATTATCCTCAATGAGATTCGAACATGCAAACTCGCATAGTGTAACCATAGGTGCGATGGTAATCATAATTCCAGTGCTTAGTTTGATGTGCCGTCCGCCACACCTAGAATGCATGAAATTTGCACACTTCACTCTGTAGTGCCAACAGAAGCAGCCGGTTCATATTTTGATAGCCTTTTAACATTACCGGTATTGACTATATTTCTGTTTGGTTTGTCAACATAGACTGACGTTATTGAATGATTTGTAGGAGATGTGACCTAATGTTCATCCCATATGGTTTATTAGTCACCTATTATCACTGCATTGCCGGTTCGTTTACTTTACTTCATTACCGGTTCGTTTACTTTTTTTTCTGTGTGATAATAAATCTTTTAAATTGACCAACTTAACATCACCCAAAAATTTGCCCTCTCTTTATTATATATATCATGTTATGAGTTTGTTAATGTGAAATAATATCAAAATAGTAAATCTCTCTCAGAAGGTAAATATTCTGTTCGAGAACATCTATTTGGGTTGGCGATACCGAATTTGAGAGATTTCGGTTCTGACAAAATTAGTAGGTCCACATCAGCGGCTGCTTGTGAAGTCTTATTTGAAGTGAAAGGCATCAAAATGTTGTATAAAACATTCGTTGACTGTGAGCTCAATTAAATAAGCAATTAATGGAAATATGAATTGATTGCTCAATTTTTTTTTCTGAATTTTTTGGATCATTCATGAGAAATGGCGATGATTGGGTCAAAATCAGAACCATACAGAAAGTAGTAGTTATTCAGGGTAGATCATGGCAATAATTCCAAGCGTTTGGTCATTTTCACCAAATTTTTGATATGTCATCTTCTTTATCATTTTTGCTGACCGAATTTGACTATTATGATCAAACTCACTTTTTAGATGGTTTTATAAAACTTTTTCATATTATACATTTAGTCTAAAGATGATCTTGATGACAGAGACATCTATGAAGAATTGCTTACTCATGCTGAACTGCAAGGAAATCTCAATAAAATTAATTGTAAGTTTTTATAATTGACATATAAATTTATTATACATATGATATAGTGATTAGTTTTACCAATGTTCATACTGTTGTTGTTCAATTGTAGGCGTAGTTTGGGTAATGATATAGGCTATCATACCTTAGCACAGTGTTTCTAACCTATTGGTGACCCAAAGCTGGGACTCATGATAATTCTTTTGGGTCGCTTATTTCTTCAACAATCAGTTGTTGATTTTATTTTCTATTAAATTTTATTGTTTATTTTGTTTTTGGTATTGAA
The DNA here is from genome assembly GCF_964204865.1 of Styela clava. NCBI lineage: Eukaryota > Metazoa > Chordata > Ascidiacea > Stolidobranchia > Styelidae > Styela > Styela clava. Next base: position 7,262,800 of record NC_135257.1, on the reverse strand, counting down.
TCATTGCTCAGTAGTAATTGTATGTGTGGGAAGTATCACCGCTCAAAAACTTGAGAGCATCTAATATCATTGGGTCGCAGAATTTGACAGATTTTTTTCAAATGTGTGCCGTTTAAAAAAAGGTTGGGAAGTGGGAACCACTGCCTAATTGTGCATTTTTTCATGATCCGAATTTAAATTTTTTTATAATTGCCCTAAAAATATTCTGCTATTATAAAGTTTGTTTGAACTATAATAAGTAAACGTGGGGGCGGGGCTGTAGTGTATCCTACTATGTTAATTATTCATTGTACTGTCATTGAATTACATTGTGATTGATTAAGCTATAAATAATGATGATTGAATTACGGGGCTCCAATCACTCCATAAATTAAACATCATTCCATCCAATTTCCAGACATTCATTCATTCTCTATGCTTATATGGGGAATCCTTGCACAAAGTAGGAAATTTCAAAATGTTTTTATAAATTACATTTTTGAACCTTGGGTGTCTCTGCTCGATAACCAGCTCTGGTTTTCCTGCAACTTTTTTCTTTACTGGTTGGAAAAAATAAACTTCACTTCACCTATCTCATACATACCGTACCCGGCTACCAGGTTACCACCTCAAGCTAAGTATAATTAATTTGGTAGGTGGATTCAGTGTCGAATCAGAAAGATTCTGGTCATTTTAAAACAAAGCAGCTTTTGGCATATCAGTGGATGCCTGTTTGGCAAATATACTTTAAGAGCCAAATAAATTCAATTTAATAGTTTCTTTATTCCCATCTTTTTGTTTTTGAAACATAAGTTTGGTTTTAAATATTCTGGCACAGCATGTATCGAATTTCAAATTGGTGTGTCATTGTCTATTGTTAAAATTTGTTAATTCGATTTCTTTGACATCGATATAATTAAATTAAAAACATGACAATGTTTTGTAATTTAGCAGATAATTTATCTATTTTAGTATTTAATGCTATTATCATTGTGTAATTTGTTTGATCAACCATGGAATTATGGGAATATAACATTACATTTTAGTGGATGTAAAACTTGAAACACTAGCGAGAAGTCTTGCTGCTGGAAATGAAGAAGAATTGTTTGCAAACCTCAGAACCCTTGGAATTAATGATCTGAACGTTGAAAATAAGAAATGGTATTTGGAACAACTTGCAAATGCTTTGAAAAAGAAGAGAGAGGTATAAATTAATATGAAATAACATGTTTTACTTATTATGTTTCCAATAAAATTACTGGTTTTGAATTCTCTTCTTTCCTGCTTGGAGTACCTAAAATATGATTCATTTCCGAATTTCAATTTGGATTTTAAATATTCTGATATAATTTGTTTATCAGCAAAACATGATGAGGCATAAATTCTAATCTTTCGTACAATGGTGTCAAATTCATGCTTTTAAATTGGTAATTTTTATTAAACCTTTATTCCTGAAAGCAACCTTATTCCTATAGGCCTATTATATTTATTGATCTGATGTGTTTGAGCATACTAAATTTATTGTATCTATTAATTAGAATTGTATTCTGAGCACAATATAAATTTTGATAGAAAAAATTGTGACTTTTACTCATTAAAAATAAAAATATGCTTTTTTGTGGAATTGAGAGAGTATGAAACAACGTCCTCAAAAACATGTTATATAATAATTTGTAATGTATTAATTTCAGGAAACTGGAGATGAAAATGCAACATTGGATAAAGATGAAATCCAGGCTGCCATTAATGAAGCTAATATACTCGCCATGAAACACAGACAAAGTAAGTTTGTGGCCATTCGGGAATTTAGGTTTTCCTCAAATGTTGATAATTTTGTGTCAATTTTGGCAAAGTATGTGTGGGTTGAAAGTCAAATCTGAAAAAGTATTTTAATTCTTTATTATTTTTAATGGGAAGAGGCTGCGAATTTTAATTGGATAAAAATTGGAAGTAGATTTGAGAAATATTCAGTAAACTGATAGTCATGGACTCATGGCATTAACTGATAGGTCTATAATATAAATATTATGCTTAAAGTGTCGGTTCACAAATTTGCTTCCAGTCAAATCATAAAAATTGTCTATGATCATGATGAAACTGAAAAACGTAATAAAAGAGTAATAATTTTAATATTGATGTTTTACATACTTGATTTATATTCAATGATTTTATATTTAATGATTTTATATTTAATAAGTGCTTGATTAATGCCTAAAATAGGCACATAACGAAACTAATTTTATATTATTGCATATATGATGATATTATATAGTTCAACTTAGTATATATTTATGCAAATATGTGATCCATCAAGTTTCTAGTCATTTCCTATGTTGCGGCATATTGACAAGAGCTGGGGAATTTGCATTATTGGATTTGAATATCTAACAAGCAGTGTTTCTTGTGACAATGAATTTATTACATTTGAATGAAAGTACCGGTAACTAGTAATTTGGATATTTCAAAAATCTGATAATTTCTGAGAGGGATTGTTCGCACCTAGCATTTGAGTATAGAGAAATTAAATGCAACAACGAGTGTTTATTCATCTATAGCAGCCATAGTTGAACTATGGGCCATTGGGTCTTTCAAACCCACCTGCGATAAATTTGTGCTCTGAACAAATTCCATATTCACCGTTGTGTGTGATAATTTGTGTATGACATGCTTCGAGGTTTCACAATTTCACAATGTTCAAAAACATATCAGGCGCATTAGTTGACTTCCTTGATTGTTGTTACACCAGTTAATCAGTGAGCTCACATTTTATACAACTTATTTCTGATACGCTCTACTGTCTTCATGAGTGACAATTTATTAAATCTAAAGGCTGGTCTACACCAGGTCCAGCGTAACCAACCTTTCAAGTACATAATTTTGTTCATAACTATAACTCGTCGACTATAACTATAATTTGTCTTTGCTGATCCAAAATTTAGGTTACTGATTAAAATATAACCTATTTCAATGTCTTTTTTCAAACTTAAGTGCTTGCTGCTGTGGCCGCTATTAATGATCTTCTACGAGAGGATGGTGATCCACATGAAACCATGCAGGCATTGCAAAAAACGGAAGCTCAACTACCAGAAGTTGTTCCAGATTATCCATCGTTATACCATGATCAACTTGTTGAATTGAAGAAAATGAAAGAAGACCAACTTGGAGAAAATATTGTATGTTATGTAGATTATTGATTTTGGATATTAGAGACGTGAGCTTTTATTCAAGGAAATTTGCTCAAAGCAGGGCCACGCACGTTTACTCGGAAATAATTGAGATTGTTCTCATAGATTCAACGCACGAGCACTAAAGTCACAACTGTTGTAAATTGTGATTATGTATATTCAACATACTGCGCCCTTTAGAAAAAAATATCATATTATTTGAAAATGACCATTTAAATAAATGTAACATCCATTAACATTTCAATGGCTTTGAAAAACTTTCCTTTAATATCTCTTCACCCCATATTTATTATATTTCATATTTTTTTAATTTTTGTTACCATAAATATTTTAATATGCTCTTTTTCTTTATTTTGAAAAACTAAATTGTTTTCATTTTTCCAGCTACTAACACACAATGACTTATCTTCTGTCATTCCACATTTGTCTGCATTGGCTCGTCTTAACAAAGCATTAGACATTGGTACCATTGAGGAAATTTGGACTGCATTGAATGATCCTGAAATTGGTGTCACTGATCTCGAGGAGTCAAACAGATCAAGAACAAGTGTAAGCTTGCTAAAATTATTATAATTATTATGATACTTAGACGGCTAGATTTCCATTTCATTTAGGTATTTTGCAGCTTGTTATCCTCTTATATTGAGTCTTAATGTCATACCATGGCGAAAAAAAATTGTTAGAATCATTCTTGACCCATTTGGGATTTGTTAATATAATAAATTTGTGGTTTCATCTTCATCCATTTTTATCCCCCAACCCTCTTACTAATTCAAATTGTAAGTAGATACCCTTTTTTTTATATCAATATTGAAAATTATCTCTGGACAAAATGTCGGTATAAGGGATAATAGTTTGTGTTGGTCGAGATCAAATCTACAATTTTTTGGGTGCTGTAATGGAATAACTGCAATGGACCAAGCTCGAAAAATGTCCCCCAATATACCAAGCTGAAAAATTGCCCTAATGGACCAAGCTGAAAAAATTGTTCTCAAATTGACTTTACATTTTACGTTACAGGAAGCACTCAGGAAGGTGAAGGCAACAAAGAATTACTTGACATTGTTGGAAGTCCAAGAAACTGTTGTTGCTGTCAACCAACAAATACAAGAGGAACAAGACCGTAAGTTTGTGTAATATTTCCCTCATTTTACGCAAAGAGAACCGAAGGAGAGATGAAGAGCTCTTCCATCATCACTTTAGCCATCATGAACAGGCTATTTTGTCCTTAGCAGTGACTCAGAAAAATATGGGGTTTTAGGTTGCAGTGATGTTTCATATTCTTCGAACATCTACTTATATTGAGGTAATATCTAAAAAAAAAATTATTTATTTATATACCTTTATATTCACACTTTTTCTATACAGGTATCAAAGCAGTCAGCAGTCTTAATGATGCAATGGATAGTGGAGATGTTGATACAATGAAACAAGCCTTACTTGATCCCAAATTACAACTTGAAAATTTTGAACCAAAAAATCTTACGCACTATGTGAGGCTGCTACAGAAGAAAAAGGAAGAAAAGTCAAAGGTATGTTGGATTGCAGCAAAGATATTCGCACATACCAGTCCACTCAAACCTATGGAGATTACCGTATTTCTCTGTGTATAATACGCTCTTCCGGTTCCGGATTTCATTTCCAAGATTAGGGGGTGCGTATTATACATTGGTATAGAAGATTTTCAAAAAATCCTGATCGATATTTTACACGCGATTGCCAAATACACATGTTTCCTTTTCGTCTTATTTCTATTAATTTTATGTGACAAAGACTGTTATTTGATTATGAATAGGAATATAGTTGGCTCTCATAATGAACATTCATCTGAGTTGGAATATTTGTCTTATTATCTTAGAATATCGCTTTGTGCTGTTATGTTCCACTTTAAAGGGGAATTAGTTATATGGACATAATCAGCTTTTATGTAAGAATCAACCATTTATGGTATTACATTGAATTCTTGAATCAAGTCATCAAATTTAATAACCATGCTTATATCTTCCATTTTTCTTTGCACACAGGAAACTGGCGATCCAAATCCTGCATTATGGATAGAAGAGATTCAAGGATGTATTAATGAAGCTAACAGACAAACACAAATTGCTAGAAAACGTATGTCTTTAAATTTCTCAATATGCAGCTGAACATCATGCTTCATTCAGTTCCCCTTTTCTCTGTTGATTATGACGTTTTATCAGGTTATCAGTTCAGTGTGTGCAATTTGAATAGTTAACTATTCCATTGTACCAGATGATTAAATTTCGATGAAAGAGAAAATCGTAATGGATGTTTAAGAATAATTGATTTCCATAACAATGGCCAATCAGCAATAAGTCAATTATGACATAACAATTGAAATTTGTGAAGCCGGTTAAAGACTTCTTTTGATCATACAGATATCCAAGCATGGTTGTAAACATTGCCCCGTTTTTGTGGTTTCGTGTGTTATTTGTCAGTTTTCAGTATGTTGCGAATACAAGCTGTAAATAAAATAACTTGATTGTCATTATTTCCAATGACAAAGAACAGTGAGAATTTTTCCTGGGTCAAGGGTCCGGGAAAAACATTCATTGACCAGCGATTACATGAACCATCCATGAGTGTTAAGTCCAGCAATCTTCCCACGCATGATTATCCATATTATACCTCACAATATCTGAGAAGTGTTTGATGCCAATAGTCTAATGAATATATCCTTAGTATGATTCATCAGCCACATTCTATTCAATATCAACTCTTTTTTTCTTTCCATTATATTTAATTTGATTTGATCTTTGTTTCACAGAGGTGTCAGCTGTAACTGCAGTTAACATTGCTGTCGAGGGAGATGACTGGGAACAAACATTTGAACTTATCAGACATCAAGATCTCGGACTTTCATATACAATACCTGAATGTGCTCAAACTTATCATGAACAATTGCAGGAGATAAGAGAAGATAAGGTTGAAGAAGGTATGATATGCCATTATTATTTTAGATTGTAATTCTACATGGTAATGTAAAAATGTGTTTGTTTTAAAGAATCTTATCATAAAAGGTTTTGGGTGTCTGAATAAAAGTTTAAAAATTGTTTTCTAAATAATAGATAGTTTTTAGCCAATCGACTATGTTAATAATTCATTTAAGTAAAGTCATGCGCACCTACTTGAAAGTGAAAGAGACTGATCTCTGATTAAAATTTATTGATATACTGTATGTCAAATTAATTTTAAAATTTCTTTGTTTATCAAATTGTAACTTATTCAAATGATGGATAGTGTGCGCGAATCGCAAAATGTTGGAAGACACTTGTTTTTCACTCGATGCGACAAGATAACCTAATGGCATACAAAAAATACCTGCATATGTTATGCGGTGTATGCAGTATAGCATTGAAAATTTATAATATAAAGTAAAAGTATGTGATTCCAGTTTTGGGTTCGTTACAAATTTTAGCATAAAATTGCACTAAATTTTGTTCCAACTTATCTTGCTGTGCGTCTGTAAAAGTCTGTACGTCCTGACAATGACTTTTCTCATTTCGGTCAACAACTTTTTTGATACCAGGTGGTATTTCGTAATTAGGAAATGTATCTGCTTCTATTTGAAATTTAAAAATTCCTAAGCATTTTATTAACATTTTGACTGCGAATTCCTTCCTACTCTATATTATATGTACTGCAATCTACTATATATATGTACTGTGACAAATGACAATGTTTTCTATTTCTGACCTGGTTGTTATTTATTTACTACAAGGTTGCAAGGATGAGACGTGGGTGGCGTACGAAACACAGGAAGGATATAATTATTATTTTAACACTGAAACCTTGGAAGGTAGCTGGGATAAACCTGATGAACTGAATGAAAATCCAGCACAATTGACAAGAGATGAAATCAAGGTTTTATATTGCTCTAATTCTTCTCAATAGGGAATACATATTTTGTATGTATATATTTTATCAAATTTTAGACCATGAGAAATATTTATTCTCAGATGATGTACATTACGATGAGGGATATCAAAAATAACGAGTGACACAAAAAAAAGAATCCATAAATTTCTGAATTATCCTACAAAAATGAAAAAATGGTTGATGGTTGTATGTGAATGAATGTATGGTTGCAAAAAAAAGTTTCAGTATTCTAGGACACTTTGCATGAAAGTTATGTTCTGTCTAGCTTAGAATATGTTTCAAATGACCTGGGTTTTGTTTTTTTAATCACCCTGTAGATTAAATTAGTCTGAAATATATTTCGATTATGAAATGACAATTTTTAAATTGTCTGAAGTTAATTGAATAATTTTTTTGTTTGACCATGAGTGGTCAAATGCATGAAATAACAATTTTGCAGATAAAAATATTCTAGATCAAAGTATTTTTTATATCAAATATAACAAATTTAAAATTAATTTCAATATTATTTATGAAAATTTCATAACAAAGTATGTAATAATGTCTGTTATGCTTGTATTTTAAGAAAAATATATTGTATATGCTTGTACTTGTAACCAATTTTTAAGGTATTGCAACTGTTTTGAAATATAATTTGCTATTTTTAACTTTTGTTATATTCTTCTAGGAATGTGTTGACATGGTATCTGCTGCATATGACAGAGCACAGTTATGGAGAGATAATGAAGATGTCATTATTAAATTACAATCTTTCAGTCGCATGTATTTGGCTAGAAAAGCCTATAAAGATAGACTTGCTTATATTGAAAGCCAGGTAAGCATAACCAAATTGATCAGCTGACTTGAAGTACGGTAGTTAATAAAACGTGGATCCGTAAAAATTCAAGTGTATTATATTGGAACATGTACTTTGGAGTATTTTGGATATGTTTGGTAACAGTGTTTTCTTTCTTAATGTGATATAAAAAAAATATAAAAAATTTAATCACATTTTTCCATTGGAGTTCTTTCTACGATTGACATTTAAAGTCTTTGTTCCATAATTCGAATACCCACAACCAAATGTCTCAAAAATCAGTATGCCTTGTATTTGAAACATGATTATAAATAATAGTTTAGATCAGTGTTCTTCAAACTCTCTTCATTACGACCCACTTGGCACAGCGACCCCATGAACTAAAATAAATATAAAGTTAAATTTACTTATACAGCATAAAAAAAAAAAATTCCACTATACCTTCAATGAAATCGATGTGCTTGCATATTCTCGCACAAAGGTCAAATCTTGCTCTAGTTTGTTGGTTACTGGTTTCAAATCTTTCAAGTTGATCGATATTTTGTTTTTACATAGGTTAGTGTCAAACAATATTTTACCGCGACCCCAATTGAGTCCTTTCCCAACCCACCATAAATCCCCAGTTTGAAGAGCCCTGATTTAAATTATTAATATAGCTATGAGTTTCAACATTTCTCTCCTCATTTGCACAACAGCTTCCTGCCATCATCATGATACAATCACACTGGAGAGGATACGTTCAACGTTCCAAATATCTAGATAGATTGGAATACTTCAGAAACAATATTGCAACTATTATTAAGGTTAGAAAAGTCATGTTGTTTGTATTTCTTATCCATATGTAGAAAAGTGAAATTTTCCCGCCAGAGTCAGTTTTATGTAAATTTACTATCCTGAGACTCAAAGCAAACATGTTTAATATTTTCTATGGTCATCATAGTATATGGCTGATTCTCAAATATCTGATGTAATTGCCCTCATTTAACAGTGGAATGACTGTGTTGAAATGAATGCAATGGTGCACCAGAAATTTTCAGAAATTTCTATCAAATCAAACTGGTTTACGTAAATTCAAATGCTGAAAAGAGATTGCATAGTAGAATTCGATTCAATGCACTTTTTACAAGTGTACAAAAACAATCTGTTTTTCCCCTTCAACCCCAAAGAAGTCAATAGTTATATCACTAAGAATGTTAGATGATATTTTCGCTAAGCAGAATGATTATACAAATTTAATCTGGTATTTTCGATTTTATTAACCAACTTAGTTTATTTTCAAATAACCCAGTAAGTTGTAAGGTTCAATCTCTAGCTTAGTTAGGTTTAAAATATTTACATAGTTCTTTGCTGTTTTGCAGTAGTTCTTTTTTATTAACAACCTATTCTTTTCTTGTTTAGTTGCAAAAGTGGGCTCGTATGTGGCTTGCTCGTTCAAGATACAAGACTAGACTTGAATATCTTGCTAGCAATGTAAGTTTTTGTTTCGTAGTATTGGGTAATTCGTAACCTATTGTGTATTATTCTATTACTAATAAAATATCTTTTATGTTCTAGGCACGCCATATCATTCGCATTCAAGCTTGGTTCAGATCAAACAAGGCAAGACATGATTATAAAACGCTGAGTACGTTTGTTATTTGTTTTGTTTCTTTGAAAAATATCTTAGTCCTGTTTAATTGCATTACAAAATATTGTCAGAAGATTTTGTCAGAATCAGGGATTGCAGTTGCAGTTGGGGAAAATTAATAATCCTCCCACTGACTCTCGGTAAAGTGAATTTTGATAGTGATAATGATAGTTTTGAAAATTGATTCCCACTCTAGTGAAAACATGCTAATCTCCGGTTCTGTACTCCAAATCCGTAGCCCTGGGGTGATATTTTTCACAATATTTGACACAACGATTTTTTGTCTATACATTTGTTATCATGTCTTCAAAAGTATTTCTGTCATCTGGGACAGCAGTCAAATACAGTTACGAGACCGTAATTGTATAAATGGTTTATCACTAAACTGGCACCGAAACTTGCAGATTTTAGTTTTGTTCACATATTTGTCATTTCTATATTTCCAGCTGGAGCTGAGAATCCACCATTAAGTGTTGTCCAAAAATTTGTTCATCTGCTGGACCAGAGAGACAAAGATTTTGCTGAAGAAATTGGTAAGTTATGGGCTTATGGCATCATAAATTATCTAATATTTGTGAATAAAATTTACCGTATCCGGATAGAGACCGATTCTCTCATAAATTTATAGAAATTCGCATATAGGTTGACCCTACAAATCGTAACACGTCTTACGCACCTATCACAGCAAATAGTTGCGAAAGAGAATTAATGAGAATGATAACCATTATTGTTATGTTTTTTGTTTATAAATAACGGTAAGAAGTGTCTCAAAATTCTTCAAATTCAGCGATCACGATCATGACAACCAATCACAGACTGTTACTGCTGTCATAGCATACCAAGCGCTGCTATGTGTGTGTGCGTGCAGGTTTTTATCATGAGAACTTGGTTCATGGTTCCATGGTTTGAGTTGTAGCTACTAAAAATTAGGTTTTTAGTGTGGTCAGAGTTATGCATGTTACTAAACTTTTTTTTTAGTTTTACACTCAGCTTATATGCAATGATATACAGTATTTATATTATTTTTCAACTGCAAATTGAAGCCATCTTTTTGTATTTCAAATGGCAAGAAAGTCGTTAGACTTATATAGAGATTGTTTTAAGTGCTGCCTCTTGATAGTGATGGGAGAATGATTAAATTACAGCACAAGCACATTAATTTTTAGAATTACAAGAATTAAAGAAGAAAGTTGTTCAATATATCAAGTCCAACAATGAATTGGAAACTGCATTGAATACAATGGATATCAAGATTGGCCTTCTTGTCAAAAACAGAATCACATTGCAGGTATGGTCATTGCACATTTAGCTTGTGTATTATATTAACCAAAAAAAAAGTTGATTGCTGTTGATCAGTAGTCATGAAAAAAAATTCCTTGGTTTTGCCTGTCATATTTTCTAAACTGAATTAGATCTTATGATGTACTGCATGTGAACTTTATCACTTACTATTGACTAGGAATTTAAAAAATATTCGATGAATTGGCACGTTGAATATATGCCAAATTGGCTTTGTTTCAATGTAGAAAATTTCACAAACATATACATAGAGATGGAAAAGGATTTTGCAGAGAAGAAAAACCTTATTCTGGTCTTTTTTTCTGTCTGATGCCTATCTATCTAATTCTTCTTGGTACCTTCTTTTACCTCTCTTTGCTGATACATAGGATAGATAATTTTGACGTTTATTCTGAGTTTTCATTTAATCTTGTATTGGATATTGGTATAGGATGTGGTAAACCACAGCAGAAATCTTCGTAAAAAGAAGGAACAACAGGCATCAGAAATATCCAGTGGTTTGAAATCACTGAACAAGCAGAACAGAGTCAGACTGGAAGCATATCAGCATCTATTCTACCTTCTACAGGTAAAATTTATATTTTTGGAATTATAATTCAAGTCTATTAAGTTTTATTTCAGGAAACAGGATATTTTACACGATGCTATGTTTCATTTCAGTGGGCTTTCATATGAATCTAATTAGGGATGTCCAAAACGAATCGAATATTCGGATACATTCAAAATACATTAGATTCGATATGATAATTTTTTTAATTTTGGAATAATTCAGTACATTTTCATTTAAAAATAAGGATTTTGTACAACATCTCAACTGGTAACAAGCAATACAGAGAAAACAACGACCTTTTATATTTGTGTCGTTTCATATATGTTCATATTTCGTTTTTATGATTAGCAGTCTCATCACGATTTCAATTTTCTATTTGAAGAATTTTCTCACTTTGTAGCTCATTGTAGGTTATTTTCTTTTCTTACTAATTAATTGTTACTGGTGACATTGTTTTTTTGTTTGTTTACTGTGTGACCCTCCCAAATTATAAGATCCAGATGTGAAATGTTTTATATATATGGAAAAAAAATTTTCACTCCATAATGTATTTAATTCCAAAAATTCCTATTGACATTTTGTGCCATACTTTATACACGAAAATTCTTTTCTTTCTCAGACCAATCCAACTTACTTTGGAAAATTGATATTCAAAATGGCGTCTGGTCGAACAACAAACTTCATGCAATCTGTCATTCTATCTGTATATAACTACGCAGCTAATGTCAGAGAGGAATATCTCTTGCTCAAGTTATTTAAGACTGCTCTCCAGGAAGAAATAGAGTAAGTATAATATACTCCTTTATTTTACTACCTAATTATACTGTAATGCTAATAGACATTAAACAGGGTTTGGACCTAGCCATTAACCCACAAGTACCAATGCGGCTCGGCAGTGTGGTCATCATTCTAAGCGTTAGGAATACACTTGCCTCTGATTACATTGTAGATGTTTGGGGGTTCAAATCTTGTGGAAAATAATTCTGTGCGAGAGGATTGATGGACTCCTCAATGTCGTAGAATGGTTCATTTAACCAACCACTGGTCCGTTACGGCTTTCTCTACCATCAAGTCCATTCATTTGAAACAAATTACTGGCCAGTTATTCACATACCCGACATGGACTGGTATCTAGACGAGAGGTCGTGGTCGCCATTCCTTTCCTCGGGGATAAATACCCAAGTCATTCGGGCTCGAAATCACATGAACAAATTTTGATATTGGCAATTCTATCATTTCCCAAAATTGTTTCTAAAAAAGTCTCACCCAATTTTATCTAGCCCCTAGTTGTTCCAACCCTATTAGATTATTATTATGTGTGCTTGGTCATTGGTATGCTGTTTTGGATAATGTGTTGCTGGATGGTAATCAAGTACCAAAACAGTTTTGCAAATAAATTCATTTGTTTATTTCTGTGATTGGTATGCCTGAATATATTTCTTGGTTACTGATAATTACTGTTCAATTCCATTGGAATAGATAGAATCGTTATTTTGGAAATAAATTCAAGAAGGATGGTTATCTGTTATGTGATAAAATGATTCTGATTCCAAATTATTGAATAACTTCAAACTAATACTAATAAGAATAATCATTCTTTCAGTGATGTTAGTTATGATTTTTTTGTTTGAAAATAAACAAAAAGGAAATCATCAAGTATGTAGGGGTCAAAATTCAAATGCCTTGCTAAGCGTGAATATTGTTGTAAATCGTTTTGATATTCAGTAGAGTATTTCCACAATTTTGCTGCAAAAACGCTAAATTATCTGAAAAACACTAATTTTGATTGTATGTCTCAAAATAATTTGGATTTAAAGTGTTTTTACCTAAATTTTTCAGGCGCTAATATTTGACTTGTATGCATTCTGGTTTATACTTGAATTGGAGCCATATTAGAAAATATGAAGTTGAATGTATAATAGCCATATTTTCTAAACTGGTCAAAGCGCAAAAATAATGATACAAGAACTGACCAAGGCAATCTTCTGCTACTAAATATGCAATGATTATTTTGTTTTCCACTGACCGTTTTATAACTTTCTTTATTTTACTAATGAGAATAATTTTCACAACATAGATTTATCAGTCGTGCATCAGATGGTTCTGAATTAACAGCGGCGTAAGTAGAAAAATCATGCAAATGATAAGCGGTTGCTGTGATTGTCATGCGAGTGCTGCTTATGCCATTTTGTTGCTGTATTTGATTTTCAATATTATTCTTTACGAAGCTTGTTTTTTCCATATTTGGCAGTTTTCAAGGCTTTGTGAGTGTTTTTAACTAAATATTTTGTAAAATGCAGTAATGAAAATTTTATTATACATATTGGACAATGCCATTAGCATACTTTCCAAGCTATTATGCTATTGCAGGTTGCAGAGTTGGGGTTCACTTACTTTCTGTTGATCTGTTATCCACTTCTAAGCAGGAATAAAAATGTCATCAATTTCATTTTTGGTATTCACTGATACTTTGATAGTACCCTGACCAATTTCCATATTGTGTTTATTTAAATCTAAATTTGCCATTGTCATCATCAATGGAGTTGACCTTAATACATCAATTCAAAAATGTAGCGCCTCTGAATTCAAAGTACTGTATTGTTTTAGTGTAATCTTTTTTATGTAATTTATAAACTTGAATGTGGGTAAGAAATGCTAGAATGACGACCAGTTCTCGAACAGTGGGTCATGGCCCACTTCTGGGCCACAGAATAATTTTCAGGTGGGCCACAAAACTAATAAAAATTTATTGATAAACTAGTTGAAATTTGTTTAAAATGAATGATGCTGCTGCTTTTTGGCTCTGGGTGGCACTTTATGTGGCTCAAAATCCTTCAATCTGCAATAGCTTAATACAAGGCGAGCATACTAATAACAATTATGCTATTATCCTATATGAGCAATAATGCGACTGCTGGCTAGCAATCACTCACATGAACGCATGGCACACACATTTGGGAATGACGCACCGCAATCAATATATTGTATTGTGTGCTTGACTGGTGTGTGTCGGTGTGTGATATGGTGTATGTATGTATGTGTATGGTGTTCGTTTTCTATTTATGTAGAAATTCACAAAATAGCATCATCAGATCTTGGTGACGGAATTCTTTTCTTATTATTTCCAAGCAAAATGAAACTATTTTGCTGTATGCTTGCAATTCGTCATTACTATACAAATTGGAAATTTCAAAAAATTTTTGTTTATTTGAAGCTTCTACTAATGGCATTTCACAGTAGTAGCACTCCTGGTGTTTTTATTATCACATCTATTATCAGTGGAAATGTTGAATAAGTTCTTACGGATCTTTGAAATTGTACGATATATGAGTTTGACTGTGGGAGTGTTCAAACATTTCAATTTTATATAAAAAGAAATTGATTCGTCAAAGGACTTATTTGACACTCCAATTTTAATTTGTGAAATTTGCTTTTTCCCGTAATTTTACTTAACAAAATTTTTTATACATTATACTTTTGTTGAAAAACACCATTGTTTTTGCTGCTTTCACCAAGTTATTCAGGGATCTCAATGGTCATACCAAATAAAGGGTGTCCCAAAATAAAGGAAATTCATTAATACGATCACCAATTATGTGGGCTCATTTCATTTTGGAACACCTTATATATATATATATGACTGATTTATGAAGGGAATTTACGGTGGGTTGTGGCATAGCCGATCAATGATGATCAGAAGCTGAATAAGCTTTAGTATAGTACATTTATTGTATATGTTTTTCTGTATCATTTTTTTGTTTGATGTAATATAAAGGTCATCTGCTGTCAGTCACACATCGGAACCAAGGTGAAATTGGATGAAAAAAAAAAATAAAACAATTGAAATAAATTGTTTTTTCTTGATTACATGATTAGACCTGGGCTTGTGATATGATTGTCGGAAAACCGCTTCAATCTCGAAATGGGCAAATTGATTTGCATAAAAAAGCTAGTTTTGTCTGATCATTTGTAAAAAAAAAATTCAAGTTAAAATTAAGAATATCAGTTCAATAAATATTTCCGCTATTGTTTGAATAAATATCACATCTTTTCGCAATAGATCATCAAGTCTTTTCAATTTGAAAATTTGGGATGTAAAATGTATATCTAATATTATACACCAAATTTTGTCAAAAAATTCCAGATGAGTTTCCAGATCGTTGTGCAAGCCCAGGTCTATTTCTTATGATTAATATGAAATGAATCACGGATGAAATCATACTTAAAATCAAACTTAAATATATGTGATTATTCATAAGTATCACTATCTATGATTTGTCAGTTATTAATGTGAGCTTGAATGCCTATCACTTCTAGGATTGAAACTTACAAGGACGTCTATTTAAAAAAGTAGAGTTTTTTCTAATTCTTATTTAAATGCAAACATATTTTAAACTTGAATATATTAAATTCCGGTAATATATTGTTGAAAAAGCAGAAATGATTTTATTGCCATTTTGGCAGTTTATGTCTATGTAGATCAACCGAAGCACCCAACCGAATAATTCAGTATTTCGAATACATTCTAAAATAATCCTTTCAAATATCGAATATTTTCTAAAATGGGTCTGCTTCAAATAATAAATTCTTCAAGACAATTGTAAATTTGTAGAAATCAAAATTAAGTCATGCAGAATAATTGAGATAAAGATTGTTTTAATTAGAGCTCTTTGTTTTATTTTGTCAGTAGTTGCTAATTTTTTTGTATATCATTAGATAATAAATCCTTAAAAATACATTTTCAAATAAAAATATTCCAAGCTATTCCTAAAATCAAGATATTAGTAAATCGAATATATCCAATTTTGAATGTATTTGAATATTCGATTTGTTTTGGACATCCCTGATTTAAATTGGTGGTCATCCTTTGAAACTTTTGTTTTATATTTCCAAGTTTTTTCCTTCTTTAAAGATTCACTTTCACTTATTTCCTCTATTGGGAATAATTCTTTTTCTAAAATTAATATAGAATTTGAATATGGACTAATCAGAAATTGTATATCGGTAACTGTAATTTTCTGTCTTGGTAACGGATTACCATTCTTTGATTCTTTGTAGTACATAATATGATGTATGGTAGTTTTTATTCATGCAATGGCCTAATGGTAATCAGGAACTGTATTTTTCTGGAATTCAAAATATTTCGACAAAATGAAAATAAATTTAATTGATAAAAAATCTTCAAGATTTTCTAGGTTTGAGAAAAAATTTTTTTTAAATAAAATTGGGTTAATTTTTAAATATCTCCCAAATTTAATCAATTTATGTCGACAAATATGATGAATCAAAGATGTTTTGAAATCTTTTGTTTCTCTGCTATCATATTTATATTCCTTTGCTTCCCAGCTGGCAATTGTTCAAAATATTTCTGAATGCTATATTATATACAGGGCGGGCCAAAAATAGTTTTTGACCCTACCTATATATCATTCTCTCCATTCTACATTTCGACTCTAAATTAACGAGCCATCTTCTATTTTCACATATTATATACTATTCTTTATTCAAATTTTTTCCAACTTTCGTATGTAAAGTTATCAGCCTTTTAGCTCCAAACCTGATATCTTATGCAATATTAAATATTCATAGAAGTAGATAATTTCGATTTGATCTATTGAACGAACTTCATGTAGAGACATTTTTCTATTACATTCTGTTGATTGCAAAATGCATTATATTTTCTAATTCAAACTTAGATTTGTTGAATATACGCACAAATTTAAGTGATTTGATCATCTCATTAGTATAATTTAGTATTCAGATTATAGCAAAACAAGGAAAATCATTTGCAATTCAACCTTTCTTACCAAGTACTTTAGACCGCTTTAGGCTACATTCACGCTTAAGTATTCTATCCTGATACTATTGCGCGGTTCAGATCTCGCCAAATGTTTCGTATGTTAAAAAAAGTATTGATAACATTTGCTGTCGTTATTTTATGATTAAGACCTTATTGACCTCTATTTTATCAGAATTGTATATCAATAAAATAATAAATAGATCACCATCGATAAACAAGTCCTAATGCTTATCTTATCTGTATCTTATCTCAAATTTCATCTTTTCTTCTTTATCTTTCTTTTCTGGTGATTATGATGATGTTCTTACATTTAATTATAGCTAGAAGTAGTCCTGTATTATATGTGATATATTTGTGTTATTTGTAAAATTTATTATAGTATATACAATTTTCATAAATCTATCTGTTTCACAAATTTCAGATCCAAAGTTGACAAAGTGAAGGAAATTGCCACTGGTAACCCACTTGTTATCAAGATGGTCGTGACCTTCAACAGAGGCTCAAAGGGTCAAAGTTCTTTGAGAGAAATCTTGTCACCACAAGTAAGTTGGTAGACTACATATCATTCAATAGCTCAAAAACAGTCACTGTGTGTTCAATTCATTAATGTAGAGTGTGGTATTATTTATTTATTACAAAACACATCTCTCAATGTATGTGAATGGCAACAAAACATTTCTCAGGCAATGCTTTTCAAATCCTTGGGTAAAAATGAAACCTATGGAATCCTATTTGTTTTTTATTAAGAATAATCTCTTTACACAAAATATCAAGTATATTTGTACTCTTACTTTAGTTTATAGCCTAACTTCTTCTGACAAAATAAGCTATAACCTAATCAAACAGCGCTGTTCGATTAAGTTATATCTCGTTTTGTCTGAATAAGTCAGCGTATGATAAGTATGGTCTAATCTGTTCTTGTTAGACTTTCTTTTCTCCTTGTTGTGAAAAAAAGTTTTTCTTATTGACTGCCGAACCAATTGCTTTGAAATTGTTGTCAGTAGTTGAAAATTGTATTTATTGCTAGAAGGGTGTTACTTTTATTTATTTAAAAAATGTCTGTGGGCACTATGGGATTTGTCATCAAAATTCAAGCGCTTTGTGACGGTTCCATGATCGTATTAGTGGTCAGGTGAAGTCATGAAGATGTCGGTACCGGTTGTCTACTGTGACAGATTGCATATCCGTATTGCTTAGTTTTGGCCTTCATGTCCATATATTTCAGCAGCGCTCTCTTGTTGTTAATCAATTCCAACGAAAATTTAATCCAACGCTCATTAAATACCGTGTATGCTCGTTTTACCGCCCGATCTTGATTAAGGGCCCGTTTGAATAGCCGCCCGTGTGAACAGAACATAAAAATAAATAAGGTCCGGTGCTTGAATACCCGCCCGATGTAAAAGCTGATTTTTCAGTGGTAGAGAACAATAGGAAATCAGAAGCGCTTTTGTCACAACGCTGTTGAATTTTAAGCATTGGTAGATAACACTCACGTCTTAGGCGTCCACGTACATAACATATAGCATTGATTACGTAATACCATGGTTCTCAAACTGGGCGTCGCGACACCCAAGTGCGTCGTTTTAATATTGATAGTGCGTCGCAAAACTTTTCTTCTTTTGCGGAAATGTACCTGCGGTGCGTAGAAAAAGTCAAAATTTTCGTTATTCTCATTTAAATCATACTTGAGAACTGGAAATAACAATATATATATTAATTATTGTAACGATCGAAAATAACAAGCGCCCGTGCTTGAATAAGGGCCGGTTTGAATAAGGGCCCGGTTAGTGAGTTGGTTGAAAAAAATATGGGCCCGGGCTACAAAACGAGCAAATACAGTATTCTAATTTATAATTTAACTCTGTTTTCAGGTTCAATATGTTATGAAAGACAAGGCATTGAACATAAACATGAGTCCAGTTGAAATATACAAAGCATGGATTGGTCAGAAAGAAACAGAGACTGGTGAAGCCAGGTAAAGTTGTTAATTTGTAGTTGAAGAACAGAGTGAAAATTCTGTACTTGGATAAGGTATTAGGCTTATTTATATGGGATTAAATAATGCTTAAAATTTGATTTCTACTACATTTCGGAGCTGAAATTAAGATTCAGAATTGAACTTTCCATCATTCGGTTGTCTGAGTTGAAAAATTTTCGATCTAAAGCCAGAGACAATTACTTTTCAGACTCTCCAGCTGTCAGCTGCAATGACCGTGTTAGATTCTTGTATATCCTTGTAGAAATGTCACTTTTGCTTTTTCATAAATTCAATTTCACTCTCAAATTTGATTAAAAATGCACTCGCATGTCCAATCTAAGTTTCTTTTTCTGCCGTTTTTTCATCATTTTTTCAAACTCTAGTGATTTGCCATATGAAGTAACAACAGAGCAAGCTCTTCAGCATGATGAAATCAAGAAAAGAGTAGAGGATTCAATTGAACAACTTCGCCTCGTTACAGAAAAATTCCTCGGAGCTATTCTAGGTTCTGTTGAAAAAATACCGTAAGTTTCTACCAATACCTCGAATGTTTGTCATTCAGAATTGCTTATATTATACAGTTTTTTTTCAAAGTTTTAAGTTTTGTTTCATATATGAGTGTCTTCAATTTGCATTGAAGAATGCATTTATAGTGAAAAAACAATAATGTGGGGTGGGGGATATAATTTAGTATAGATCGCACTTTTTCATTTATCAACTCACTTTTTGAATAGTATAAAAATCAAAACTGCTATGCTGAAATACACCTAATGGTATGTTTTATAATAATTATTTAAATTATTAATTAAAATCATTATTTTTAATTATGAGAAGTATAACGATTCTATGAATTGTTTTAGTCATATTTTTCTACTCTAAATAGATTGCTAATATTATAACTTTTTGTTTAACTTGGCCTGATTTATTTCAGATATGGGCTTCGATATATTGCAAAATGCTTGAAGAATTTGTTGAAGGAAAAATTCCCTGATACGCCTGAAGATGAAGTGTTGAAGGTTAGTGATGAAAAATATATTTCAGCATATTCTAAAATGTTGATTTCGTTAATAAATGTATAAAGTTACCGTATATGGCGGTTGTGCGATCTACTGTTGTGTTCATCTTCCCTGGGATAAATATGTTAATCCTTATATCTGAGTTTAAATAATACAGTTATATTACCTGAGTGATGTTTTAGTTCCTCTCACCATATTACATATAACACTCAGTTGGATATTCACTGCTCTGTGTTATAACTGGCAGTATATTTTGAATTCGATTAAATTAGTGGATGATATGAATTTCAGAAGACATTGATCTAAATATGAAAACCACACCAAACTAATCCCGAGTTCATTTTTTTAGATGGTTGGAAACCTGATCTACTACAGATACATGAATCCTGCTATTGTTGCTCCGGATGGTTTTGATATCATTGATGTAACTGCAGGAGCTGCAGGGTTGAATGCAGATCAACGCCGTAATCTCGGTTCTATTGCAAAAGTACTTCAGTTTGCAAGTACAGGAAAAACGGTAATTTACATTTTTTTTATTTTATATCCTCTATCTGAACAGTTTATATTCCCTGTATTAACGATTTATTTGACACACAGTGTACATATATGAGTTTTTATTATTATATTGTTCCTGATATTGTTAGTCAATTGCTTAATAATTTTCTGTGAGTAAAGATTGTATTTTTTGCTAGAAGTCTATTACTTTTGTTTGTTTCAAAAATAACCATTGGATTCGTTTTTTGTGTGCGATGACGTCATCAAAATTGAAAAATGTGCGCGATGCCATGAATCTGGGACTGAGTTTCAGCAATTTCTGATCAGACTACCGGTACTGTGACAGATTTGACTCTACTTCGTTTTGGGCTTCGTGCCCATATATATGGCATTGTTCATTTGTCAGTTATTGAAAATAGTGCTAACAGTACACGGTAAGTTATTTGACGTAGATGACTCTTCATCTGAGAGGAAATAAATGTGCCTAACTCCAGTAATTATTTTCTGGCTAACTGTCAGCTTGTTTAGTGTGAAAATAAAGTAGAAATAGTTTCATTATTACCACGGTTTTGGTACGTTATTTGGTAAATTCCTCAATTTCTATCATCAATTCGTTTTATTTATTTTCTAGTTTGCTGGTGACATGGAACATTTAAAATCAATCAACAAATATCTAAGTGAAGCATATGAAAGATTCAAGTAAGTGAATTAAAAAAAATTTCAAATTTTCTTGGTTTTGGTATGAATGATTGCTGTATTGGACATCAAGTTTGATTTTTAGACAAATTTTAGGAATAAAAACGTTCTCAGATATAAACATTTGAGTGCTAATGTTCTATTTTTCTTTCTGCAGGAAGTTTTTTGCGCTGGTTTGTGAAGTTCCTGAACCAGAAGAAAAATATAACATGGATGAATACAGCGATGCTGTTGCCTTGAGCAAACCTGTTATTTTTATCAGCATAAGAGAGATTCTTGATACACACAAGGTAAGGTATTCAAAAGTTTTGAAAAATTGAATGCTAGACAATCTGTGATTGTGCATTATATTTACTATTCTATTATGAAACTCTTATTCTTCAGATGTCATTAAGGGCATCAAAAATTGTATACCGCTGAAAGGTTGAAAATGTATAACAAATTAATGGCCAGACATAAGCTTTCAATTTTTGATTTTGCCTGAGTGTCTCAATATCTTTCTTGACTCGGAGATGTGGCACATCGTGCGGAGCGTTAAGAATACGCTTGCCACAGCACCTCTCATTACCCTGCTTAAGTTTGTAAGCTTGAATCCTGTAAGGGATAATTAATTGCGAGGGGATTGCCGGACTCCACATTAATCCTACCGACTTTCCTCTTCCCAGGATATGTAAATCGGAAAGTTTAATATATCTTTAGAAAATCTTCTGTTATTATTTGTGTATATTTATGCTGGCACACTCACCATTTCGTTATGTATAGATTTCACATGATTATTTGTTTCTGGTATTTATTAGCTCTTGCTTGAACATGAAGATGAAATTGCACCTGATCCAAACGATGCTCTTCATGAAACATTAGAAGAGTTGGGTGACGTTCCTGAGATAGCTCAACTTGTTGGTGAGATTTTGAATAAATTTGTAGCTTAATACTATTCAGTTGGTTATTAATGAAGAATGATGTTAATTGTTTTGGAAAATCTTTTATGTTTTATGCTAATTCAGTTTGTTTTAAATTTTAGTAAGCATATGATTTTAATGATTCAATTATAATTTTTATGACCTGAAGTTTTTATTCAAATCATAAATACTGTACAGTCAGAGATGGCCGAAACCAGATAATTTAGTATTCCGAATACATTCAAAAATATTCTTTTCGCATACGAAATATTTAATATATTTTGAAATGGGTCTCTTCCACAAGAGAAATTCGTCAAGACAATTGTAAATATGTAGAAATAAATTTAATCATGCAGAATAATTGAGATAAACATTGTTTCAATTAGTATTCTCTATTTTATTCGGTCAAAAGGTACTTTTTTTGTCTATCATAAGATAATAAATGCTTAAAACGACATTTTCGAATGAAAATATTCTAAATTATCCCTCAAAAATTTACTCTATCGAATATAACGAATTTGGAACGTATTCGTTTTGGACATCCCTGTTACAGTACATCCCAACACCAATCGTCAAGACACCTGGTGTGCTGAATATATACATAAAGTACCTGCTATTTTTTGTCATACTTGAATGTCTTGTAACAAAGCCGAAAATTTATAAACGGTTTCTCTCCTTTTTTTTGGAATTCGCTTATGTGTGAATAAATGTGGCTTTGTGACATACTTGTTTACGTTAAATTGTTTTACTTTCAACACTATTTACTTTGGTAACCTCGATCAGGTGTAACTCCTACTGCAAAAGCTCCTGCTGGGAAAAAAGGTAAAGAAGTTGTGTATGATGGTAACCATAATAACATAGCAGCTAACTAATTCATATGCACTATGAGATTAGTTTGTGCTGTATCATTCATACATAGCATATCATCATCTCGCACTTAGAAACTGACAACTCTCCTTTGAGATTTTAAAGTGCTTTAGGTGTATCTAATCTATCTAATTTAGTTGAAATTCAACTAATGGGTGCATGAACTATGCTCACATTTGTCTTTGGATACATGGATGGGTGTTGGTAATTATTGAATACTGAGATAGGGTAAAAAATAGCCGTGTTATGTTTAGGAAGTGAATGCTTTGCGATCTGGGTTTATAGATCAAACTAAGGTTCGACGGTGTGGCGCATCGTGCTAAGCATTAGGAATACGCACCTATGATTACCCTCCGTGGGTTCGCAAGTTTGAAACCCATACAGGAATAGTTATGTGCGAGAGCATTGCTGGGCTCCTCGTCATCGTAAGGAGGTTCACTTAACCCTTGGTCGGTTTACAGCTTCCTCCACCATCAAGTCCATACTTCAGAAAACAAATGACTGGTTAACTAATCCCATACCCAACATGGTAACTGGACGAGGGGTCGCTGTTTCAGTTTGCAATATTATTAAACCGTCTTATGGGCTTCCATTTCCCTGGGATAAATATGTAAATCCTATCCTTTCGCAAAGATAGAGAATGTTGGACAGGTTAAATAGATTTTCTGATTCTAAGAATCAAATGCATTCACTTCCTAAACTAAAACTTACTGTTTGGTCAACCATGTCTCATTTAACTAGTTTCTTACCAACACCCGGATATATAGTTAACTCATCTTTATCTCATCTACTTGATGTCATCTTCACTGTCTACTTTTACTTTGCAAATGTCAGCATACTTCATACTTTTATTTCTTCATGGTTTTGGGTGAATAATTTTTATCAGCTATGTAGCGGTGGCTTTATTAATATAATATTATTCATAATTTTGGTGGATATTGAGTAGTAGGCTAGAGTTGAGCAATTAGAAAAATAGTTCGTTGCAAAAATATTTTCAAATTATTTTGTAACACAGTATCGGCACTTTATACTGTTCTGCTTGTGAAGTCAACTGTATACTTAACCAAACCTATTTTGCATCAACAATAACAATTTAGATTTGAATTGTGGAATAAATTAATTTCAAATATTTTTTTGGTACTCCTATGATGGAAAATGCAAATCGCATACTGATAACACCTTTTTTGGACTTCCATTTTTTGAAATTTCGAAATACCAACAGTAAATAGTGGGTGTCTACCCCACCTCTTTGCCTAAAGATAGGCAATGCAGAATTGGAAAGATTTAACAGCATTGTCTATTCTAGATCTTATTATCTTTAAGTTAGTAAGTTGTGCACATCTCATCAGCATAAAAATTAAATCGAAAGAAAATAGTCAATGGAATAAACTGTTATCAATTACTGGTATTCTTTAATTAAAATATACTACTAATACTACAACCCTAGGTTCATCATGTTATTAGAGATATTCCCCTTAACTGGGTTCTTTGTTATTTTGTATGATCTAAATTAACCTCAGCAAGTGCATTTATTTTATCTTCATTTATGAATATTACTAGCACATACTTGTTCCCTAGCAGTGTTGACTATAACTGTAACAGAATGTAGTAGACTGCATGCTAGTATATTACCAATTGGTTAGTTTGCATACTGGTGTTAGCTCGGATGTAGCATAGCTAGACATATTCATTCATTCTATGTAATATCACCAACAGCATGTTATAAAACTATATATATTATAGTTCATAATATGCTTACAAACTTGCATGGTTATGTTTATTATAATGTTATCTGGTAATATATCAAATCAACCATATAGTTTCTCTTTGAATTGTGATAATAAATAGCTACAGTTGAAGCTATTCTTGCATGGTTACACGATAACAAATTTATATTTCAATAACACTCTCGCTAACAATTTGTATTAAATTCTATTCAGTATCCGTTAGTTTTGTTTTTATTTTTAGTTTAATTCTGAATAATATTCAGCAGTAATTTAAAATGTTTTTGTTATGCTCATTCTATGATTTAGTTGTCAGTTTTATTAATGACTATTAAAAAATTATGCATATTTAAACTTATTTTGTGGTTTAAAAAGTATCTTTGAGTTTTACCATTTTATCTTCCAACTGCCTTGACTTTCCATATGGTTTACTTATCTTTCATCAGGTGGTGATACTTCACAAGCTTCAGGTGAAGGTGAACAAGATGAGAAACAGTTGGAACAACTGGGTAATACTGAAGTGTCACTAACATTGCTGAACAGAATAGAAGTAAAGGAAGATGATGATGGTGATGTGAGAAATGTATTACTCAGGTAAATTATTGTATAAAACAGCGGTTCCCAAAGGGTGCAGGATCCAGTTTAGAATATATACTTGATATTCCTTTACAAAACCTTATTTCAGAGAAAGGGGTTGACAAACTGCGGCTCGTGCCCCCTCCCTCCTTTTTGTGGCCCCCAAAACCTCACTTTTAATGCTTAAAAAAACAAAAGTTGCTTGTAAACTTATTATCATCTGCGCACCACGGATGTATGTCGTAACAATAGCTGTTTTACGGGTTTGTTTTGTAGTACCGGTAATTAGAATAAGCAAAAATTGTCAGTTGTATGTCAATTACTTGCCACCGTTGGTTGTGATTAACACAGAAACTAGAATATCGGTTAGAAACCGTAGACTTATCGATCGAAGGTTAGGGGATCCCCCAAAACAGCGGTCTTACTCCATAGTGACACCGTGTGTCCCATCACTAATTAATTAATAACTCGCTAATTATAAGACATAATCCATCCAAAATCTATAGGCTTCTGATCCGAGCTATGATGGCTGCACATGCAAAATTTGGAGCAGGATTCAACATCGCTTTCGTGAGATATCGCGTGCATCTAACACACAGACAAACAGACATACAGACAGACAAATACCTATCAACATACTTACCGATCTTAAGATCGATGAGTAATAAGAACGTCATGATATGAAGTTTAAGGTGGCGATTGTTTATAAACCAATATGGTCCGCACGCTACCATCAATGTGCATGTTTGGCCCAGTAGTACATAAAGTTTGCCGTCCACTGTTTTAGAGCGTGTTTGGAATAGTAGATTATTAGGTTTTGACTGGTTCTGGCCACCCAAGGTTCCAGTTGTCCCATAAACTCAAGAGCTATGGTTTGTTTTATAGTCTTCTTTTTACTTTTTCAGAACTAAGAGAATGATAATAGACGTGATTCGAGTGCAACCTGGCGACAATCTTGTTCAACTATTGGAAACTGAAGCAACAGATCATCAGGTTTGTAACATAGATTCAATCAAATAGGATAGGATTTACATATTCATTCCGGGGGAGAGGAAAAGTGATGAGACTGTTTTATCATATAGCGAACCACGGCCACTCATCCTCAAACCTGCGAACCCGAAATGTTAGCAATGTTGAACTTGAAGTAAGTCTGTATGTATTATATAACGATAGCATGATAATTATAGCAACAACAAATTGACATGATTTATAAATGGTATAATTACACTGTATAGACGTCTATCGACTTATTCATGCAAGGAGAATTGTTTCAATTTGGTGACCGATTGGTCCCTCCAACCTAGGTACTTATTAATTCTGGTATTAGTCGATTGTATATGTCCTGAGAATTCGAATTGTGTTTTCTGTTTTGATTGTTGAGTAATGACAGGATTTGAATGAATATCTATCTATCAACTGAATAGCAATCAGGTTTTGTCACCTTCTCCTAAAATTTCTTTTACATATAGGTTTTAACTGTATCCTAATGAATATATATATATATATCTACTATTTAATTACATTACTACGATGCTCTTCATGACAATTCAAGATCATATTTGCTCTCATTTTGCATACTTTTATTCGAAAATCTCCATTTATGTGCAATAAAATCGTAAAAAAATTATTAAAAAGAATGAATTGAAAAGATCTTGATAAAAAAAAAAATAAAAAAAAGCAGCAATAGATTATTTTACCGCTGTACTTGATAAAATATAACACTGAATGTTGGATTCTGTACAAAAAAATATTCAATGCACATACTGATTGTTATAATATCTCAAAATGAAAGAATACTGTACAATTAGTTCACTAATTCAATTCATTATGTCTGTAGACTTGTTTTTAAACTGATGTACCTTGGTTGTACCTTGTTTAAATGTTGGGATCATATCTGTTTGATTCATTAGTTTGAGACCGGTAGATCAGATTATTTTTTTACATCGCGGTGCCGTGTCAATGTATCCCGCTCTTCATTTTTCTGTCTTGTTCTCCTTCTTACCCTTCACATCCCTACCAAGGCTCTTTCCCATCTTTCTTTGCCAGATGTTCTACTGGAAAATTTTTCTCCATTCTCCATTTGTATTGGATGGGGTGTGAGTTCGATACTCGTACTCATCGTCATTCCTTTTTTTCCTTGATTGGAATTAGAGCTCCATATTTGACTAGCCCCTCGTCGTCGAAAGACATTATGTAAACCGTTTCTGAATTTTTGGTCTCGTACTGTATATATCAATACATTTACAAAACTGTTCGACATACAGGCGTAGAAGGCAATTGTGTATGGCATAGAGTAGTTTACGCAGTCCAGTTGTTCACCGTAGAATAGAATCACAACTATTATGAAAGGAACTGAAAATGCAATAAAGAAGGGTTAATTCACAGAATTTTCAAATCTTTCGGTTGAAATACTGGCAGTAAAATAGTGATATACAAATATATTATTAATATGCAATGGGTCACTCGCAGCTACGAAAGTAAACTTACGTAGTGTTATGCTAAAGGCAGCAATCATAATCGTTAGGGTCTTCAACACCGCTACTTCCGGCTTTAGTTCCGGTTTTGTGTTATCGGCATCATCCCATTGATATCGTCCGTTACTCGCTAGTTTGAACCCGGAAGTGGTCTGGGATCCTATACCACCGTTCGTAGTTCGATGATTTCTTGTGGAATAACGCTTCATATGTGCCGTTGATTTCATCTTCCACCATACTACTACCCCGGTTAGTGCCGTAAATGTTATCTGGTAACGAATAGGTAATATATTAATCGCTTTAGCATGTGAAAGTCTTCACGTGAAAAGTTTATACTATACAGTTATTAATGTCCTGATGGCGGAGGTAATATTCATGCCCTGGTTTCTCTATATTGCTTTTGGTGACGCGGGGTTTAATTTGTTTTTTATTGCAAGTTTATATAATAACACATCATTTAAATGCCATAAATAATTTAAAATAATCGAAGCATAAGCGTTTCGAAAGTAAACAACAACAACCTGCCCTTTTTGAAATCCATCAGAATGATTTGAGGCTAATGTAATTCCTATCTGGATAGTTAGAACACATCATTTTATTAGGTTTTGCGTATTTTAACACAAAAAATTAACTTTTTAAGATTAAGATTTTAAATCGAAATACCGGTATATATGGCTTAAATTATCATCTTACCGTGGCTATATATGGTATCACCATGGTTATCACAATATAGGCCGTTCCTTCCGCATTGGTTTCGGATCCATTTGCTGTCATTATGTAGACGAATAATACAGGCAAATATCGAAACGAGAATTGATACTTGAAAGCAGCTGTAATGTATGAAAGTTACTTATGTAATTCATTGATCTGGCGGTCTGAGTCTACCTATATTGTGACGCAAAACAATCAAAGTTAAAACGTAATTTTGACGCACTTATAAGTTCGCTTTCATGTCATCTTTCACAAAATAGATTTTACGGTTGTTTAAAATCGAAACTTTGTGTCGAAAACACTTCCGGGAATATACCCATCATCAAAGACGAAATTATTTAATAATTAATTATTATTTTAGGCAAATTACAGCGTTCTATATTCAGATAGTATACGTCATCATATTAAAAGTAGTCATATCGTATTTGATGTAAAAACTCGAAAATAATTTTCTGCGAAGTCATCATCACAGTTCACAGGTATAATGAGACGTATACTAGTTGAATCGAAATATTCAAGATTTATGACAAATATTACGGAAATTTCGAACGCACTATACCGAATATACCGCTGGAGAATATTCGTTATTGATCGTATTACAACGTTTGATCCACCATGCCTTATTTAATTTCTACAGCGACTGTGTTATGTAAATATATATTTGGTTTCATCTCTTACCTGGTAGAAAAGACACTATGATAGAAACTGCCCACACCGACAAAATTTGCGATGAAAGAGACTTTGGTCCTCTCACTCGGTGCCACAAAGGCCATTTAATTGCAACAAAACGCTCAGCGCTGAGATATGTCAAGTGAAACAATGAAGCCTGTGAAAAGTAAACATGAAATTGATCGGAATCGAGTAGTGTTACAAATGTTTCTAATGCGAGACAATAATGCATAAATCGACTCTTATTACGACCCGGTCGCGACTCGCGAGTAGCTGCCTTTGACAATGGTTCATCAATACTCGTTTTTGACTGTTTGCAAAAATTCTCGCAGTAATCTGTATTTGTCTCAATGAAAATCTCGCAAGAACATGGTATATTTTTATATGAAAAATCACTCAAAAAAATAAGAGAATTAAACATACTATGACTTTTAGAATGATCCAAAAGTATGGTTTTGGGTAAACCATATTTGCAAAGCAAATTGTTATTTTTGAAATTAATGATGTTTTGAAATCGAAAAGTCTTATCATTTCAAATGTCAGAAAACGTTTTTTTTTTATTGGTTATTAGATTCATACTTTCAATTAGGCCAACGTTTCGTAGTTTATTTCTAGTTATAAATCATTTTCGAACCTGTGCTGATAAAGTTAGCATTGAACCGGCTATTATAGCTTGGGCTGAATTCGTCATATCTCTATCCTCTTCAGCTAACTGTTGTTCGGTGCTTTGCATCGTACGGATAACATTGGGAATAACGGAGAACAGGAGAATCAAACCAGTTATCATGTCAGCAAATCCAAGTGAAACTGAATTGTAATGAAATTCCGATTAAAAATGTCCGGTATCATATTTACTTCAATCGGCTTTCTCGCCAAAGCGAATTTTAAAATATTACTTATACGTCATTAAAGTTTTATATTTCGTTCATCGGTCGTTTTGCGAGACAATCTCCAACATAACTCTAATACTAACAGTTTGGGACACTTCCATATCTGTTTGCTTATTTTGGGGTCTTTCCAAGCCAATCTACCCGACATAACTGAAATCGTAAAAAAACTGTGTTGTTGGCGTTTTATAGCCAAGAAAAGTCAAATTTATTGTCTCGATTCTATTATTCCTAATTTAGAGATATACCCAAATATTTTCAATATGGCTATGTTGGTGATATTCCCGTCACTGGTAATTTGCATATTTATTTATATGCAATATGTTATCGCGATTCGATTATTTTTAATCAAAGCCTTTGGTTAATTAAAAAAACGCAACATCATAATGCTTGTTGACGTATTTCCCCACACAAATGATCTATTACTTGTACATGTTTTATCACGACTTCATTTTAGGTATAATGAATGATAAATTTATCTGGAATCGTGATGTGTATGCATGTTAATTTGCGTGATACAATTAACGTTATTTCTGCACATTGTTGTCGTTATTTCCAGGTTATTAATAAGTATTTCCAAGTCTTTCTCCCTCAAAACAGCATTATTACACACCTTTCATTAAATTGTGATGACTTCTCAATTCTCGATTTCTCCACAGTACCAACGGTAGCAAACTGTTCCCTACTATAATCGCTAGTGATAAAATGATTACGACAAAAACGAATCCTGCTTTCGCTCCCCGTATTTCACACTCTTCCAAGGTATCACTACTTATGTCAAGTGATATGCAAGTTTCTTGATCGCATATAGAAGGGTATCCACACATCCGATAAACTACAGTAACTTGATCACGCGTATCCGAATTATCACTGTTATTAAATTTCTCGATAAGACTTGTGTTATGAAATATATCTCGTCCTGCTATTGGGTTTAGTTCAATCACTATGGTTTTTGAGTTATCGGCTTCGAATGTCGTAATGTTTGATGTTGTATGCTCGATTTTTTGTGATGAAGTTGTCGGCCCAGAGTCTACATCTACTACTGGTATCATCCCTCTTTGAAAATCCATTGGCGTGCCAGCTTGAATTGTCGATTTTGTTGGCGTTATTTTCGTAGGTATGGATGGTTTGCTTTTTATAGTCGTCGGTTTTAAGGTTGTTGAAGTTTTAGGTTTTGCACGTTCTGTTGGTTTTTTCGGTTGTAGCAGTCTCGGTATTGGTGGATGCGGTGCGATTGATCTGGAATTCGTGCTAGTTACCGTGGTCGTTGTTGATTTTGTCGTTGTTGAGGTGCTTGAATGGTCTGGCACATCTGGTGGAATAGGGACACCGGGTGGAATAGGGACACCGGGTGGAATAGGGACACCGGGTGGAATAGGGACACCGGGTGGAATAGGAACACCGGGCGGAATAGGGACACCGGGTGGAATAGGGACACCGGGTGGAATAGGGACACCGGGTGGAATAGGGACACCGGGTGGTATCGCAATTCCGTGAAACGGTCGGAGGCCCAGTACGCGAGAGTTGTCTTTTTTTGTTGTTGTTTCTGGTTTTTGCGTCGTTTCATTGAAAATCGGCAATGCCTGTTTCAGGTCTATTTGCACCTCATTTCCCATCCTCAGCTTGCTCGGGTGATCCTCATTTGTCATGGCAAAGCTATCGGGAAGTACGACATCGATTTCTGGTGCCAATGTTAAATCTAGTACCTCACTGTAAAATGGATTTATACCATACCCATACATAGTTGGATTTGGTGTGCTCGGTTGCAGCATGATATTTGAAGTAACCGCGCTTTGCTCCACCATGTCGAGTGTAAGCAGATCATTTGAAGAACTCTCTTCCGTGTCTTCCACAATGTTGTCATCTAAAATCATTGGCGAATTTACAATCCCATTCACGGTATTGTCCAATACATGTCCATTGTTGTCAGGGTTGACATTGTCTATAAAGCCGAAATTGTCTTCCGCAAGTAAATCACCTTCGGTGTTTTTCACTCCAATTGTAACATTACTTCCACATACCACAACCAGGAAAACTAATCGAAATAAGAGCATAACCATTAAACTGTATTCAGGCTCAGTTTACGCCAGGATTCGAAAAGAGATAAACTCTAGATTGCTAATTAAATCTTAATTCAGAAAAAATACTTTAATTAAGTTGTTAATCCTTCCCGCATGACTCTGTGTTGGCCTAACAGCTCAGCGCCGATAACACGACAAATAACTTGCATGCGTGGGATGAATGTTGCGCAAAGCGATAATTACCGAATTTCCTATAGGCAACATGTTTTGAATGTTATATAAGAGTATGCAGGGATGCCCATAACGAATCAATATTAGAATCAATTATATTCGGTACAGCAAATTCTTGGTTTTTGAACTATGAAGAATATTTTCATCTCAAAATTTCTTCATTTTGAGCACTTGACATCGCATGGTCAGACGAAAATAGACTTCCTTCAACTTGCAATTGTAAACTTGTATTGTAAAAATAGAGAATAAGAAAAAAATCTTCATCCCAACTTCTGTATTATATATACTTTAACACTATAACTAACAATATACTATCAGTGACAGAATGCTATGCTATGTAAAGTTATTTTCATTACTGGATGCAACAATTTCTGACAATTTTCTTTGCTGGACATGAACTAATTTAAAATATACTCGATATTTTTTAAAATGTTATTCGTATTGTAATTTATTCGATTAGCTATTAAAACTCATTTATTGTAGGCAATAAGTAAGTTAATTTAATTAAATAAGTCCGTAGACATGACTTTAATTAAATAAGTTCGTAGACATGACAAATCCAGTCTGTCACCGGTCTATCTTTATGTCTTATTATGAAATGCTCTCCCAATATTTCTTTAATATATCTACCAATACACTTATGTGTTCAGTTTTGGATTGACACATGTAGTACAGTAATTTCGCACTCCATCGAGGACAAACGACACAATTATCGAATGAAAACAAATTCTTGCTATTATTAACCTAATCAACGCGTCGCCTTGTATTATTCTCCTGTAGTTACCACCTCATTTCCGGAAAACCTTGTAAAATTTTCTGCTTATTATATATTAATTGCACTTGCACGTGCACTTGCGGTAGTGCTCGTTTCTTCTATACAGATGGGTTTGAATGTTAATTTTTTTGGGAGCTTGTTTCGCGAATAAATCTATATTGATATTAAAAATGAAAAACAAAATTTAATCTGACCACGAATTGAATTCAACATCAACGGAATAAATACATAAACCTATTTCTGTACCAAATATACTAATCCGTCACACCGTCTCCTATGTGGTACTGTTCGTTACTTGAAACTTAGCTTTATTAATTAACTTCTGTCACGTTATTAGCGCATTTTATCATTGTGTCATAGAAAGATAGTATACATCGATCACAAATTATTCAATCATTAAATTTATCAGGTCCATGCTGTTAGAAAACCAACTTCACTAGTTTTACGCTAAACTCTTCAGTACTCAATATTTTTCTTTTCAAAACAATCTACTGAAATTTAGATTATAGTTCTGCGTCCTATTATCTGTTCGAGTCGAACGTTATAATTAACGTCTATCCTGAATAATTTGCCTACAAGCTAAAATATCACGTCAAGCCAATTTTAGGCTGATCTGAAATGCTAAGTGTTGTAAGTTAAGAGTCTCTCACTTCTGCGCCCAAGGCTATCTAATGGACTTCAATTTCAACCACATCGCCCCTATTATTTCATACAAATCGACTAATAAAGCGTCTATTTTTGTCGATCGTTCATCACCAAATGACACCGCATCTCTGACATATAGAAAAAATATTCTTGAAAATACTGACTGCTGACGTCACTTCTTTTTATTTTCAAGCTTCGTGGAAGTATCATCTATAGATAACTTGGTGGTCATAGATTATTTATATGGAAATGTTGTAGTCCAGTCATGCATTGATATAATCTGACCACGGGACCAGCAAAACTGTGGTTCGGGCAATGCCAAACCGTTTATTCCATAAATAGTAGCATATCAGTAGATTATTGTGCAAAGCCTCGTTCCGAGTGATGTCTTATTTAAACGCTTTTGTATTGGATTACGATAAAGTGTATGTTAATATCTACATTACTTTATACCAGGGATGGGCAGCACGTCGATCGTGATCGACTGATCGATCGCCACATCTCGAGTAGTCGATCACGTCTTATGTTGAGTGAATTTAAAAACATACTCCAAAAAAATGGCCTGAACCAGTTTCATGCAGCGCCTGTTGTGTGTATTAAAACAGGAAGAATACAGTACTGTATAATGTATATACACTATTTGAGGGTGGGAAAGTCCGATAGAGCATACTATCACGTGACAAATGCGGGTTTCTCCGCTGCCAAAATTTAGTAATGAACGTGCCGAATATCACGTGTCTTGATTGCCTGACAGACCATCCTACAATAATTTCTGCAATATGCAAAAGTTATTGTCCCACTTCCAAGAGTAGTGTGATAAATTTTATTCGTAACGGTAGCAGTGACATCAGAATGCCCGCCCAATTTTTTTCTAATTCCAAGCGAGCGAAGAATCGGACTTGGAGAAAATTGTAAATTAGATACTGTTTTATTAGTCATGTAACATTTATGGTTTGAGAATATTCATTTTTTGTTGTTTAAATAATACGTGATTACTTGTGATTACGCAAGTTTTTTGAGGAATTCTTCGGGTACAAATAAACAAGTACATAATCAATCAAATCAAAAAATTGAATGGAACATGAAAATACAAATTTTTTTGTCGATTTCAGTAAGAATGCGCCCACAGAGCCGAGCTTATTGGCAGCCGTGCTTATTGGCAGCCGTGGAATTTTTCTATGCATGTGTGTAGTTAGTTATCTGCATATTCAATACTCATTCGTTTTAGTGTATTACCTTATTACAGATCAGTCGATCGCGAGCTATTTTGAAGATTTTAGTCGATCGCGGTCGAAACCAGGTTGGCCACTTCTGCTTTATACAATCGCCTGAAAGTGTTAGATTCGTCATCAACACAGACGAAACATTTCAAATCCAAATTACAAATATTAACATGTCGTGTTTCCGTTGGCATTATTACCGTATCTTACGCGCTACCCACAGTACCGATGACTCTCCAATTCGTGTTAAATGTCTTTGAGTTATAAGTTTGACTCGGGCTATTTAACAGAGCTGAAAACAGATCATATTTTTGTTTGGGCGTGACTTTTGAAATATCACTTGTATATCACATATATTTTGAAATATCTGTGTAAAGTTTAAACCAATTAAATAAATTTCATGTGTTGGTCCTTGATTTGCCGTGCCGTCTTATTTTTCCTAGACGGCGAATATGCATCCTGAACACGATGCAAACTCTCAAACTTTGCATATTGCATTACATTGGAGTGAAATTTTGCAACAGATATTGATTGACCATAACCTTTCATCGATCACCCCGCTGGCTTCGTTGGAGTTAGACGGGTCGCCCTGGCTTCTGGTCAGAAGTCGGGCCATCTTGAACTTCTTGGCTCAGGGCAAAACTCTGCTTGGTCTGTTCAACTAAAAATATAAAGCTTGGCTCAGGGCAAAACTCTGCTTGGTCTGTTCAACTAAAAATATAAAGCCCCACTAAACCCGGTATTATTGACTGCTTACGTAAACCCCTGTCTGCTGCAATGCTTCATTCTAACTGAACTGTCAGGTATGAACGCCACGATCAACATTTATTCTATCAACACGTTTGATTGCTTTAATGAAACAGCACGTCTGCATTGACATCTGTAACGTGCTGTACATTTATAACGTGCTGTTTGGCACGTCGTTTTCTTAAATGGTCTGCCGATTTGCGTTTCGCACAGCATACTCCAACGCGTCGGTCACTTTGGTGTTTCCGGTTGAAATTGATGAATTTATAACTACCGTAATTACTACATTCTGATTGGTCTAATATTCGGTCCGTATTAATAAACACTCAGACATTGAGTTTCCGCCTGAAGTACATTGTCGATTTCTTGATTAGACAGCTCAATGATAGAGCATTTAGAGCAGTGGTTCCCAACCCATTAACCCTGTATATTCCTACCTTTGCATGATTTGAATCACTATGCAGAAAATCCTATGTTCGTTATTTGTTTAACATTTTAAGAATCCTTAGCTAGGTATACGCGCAACTCGGTTTTACTCATTTTGAACTTTTCATAATGTGTGATTGTGTGCATAAATAGATATTGCAATAATACTTATAGTGCCACATTGGGACTACTCGTACTCCCAACCCTTATCGGATTTAATAGTGGTTTAAACTGGGTCCTGGCGATCAAAATCTCCCACCTCGATGCTTTCCTTCAACTATGGACTTAAATTACTTCAGTTATCTCGTGTCACGTTCGCCATCTTTTCTCTCGCGACAATACATTTACAAATATGGGTCGGTATGACTGATTTTCAAAGGTATTGCCGTAACAGTTTTACAGCTTTAGCGCATCGCCATAGTTATTTTTTGAATGTGTTGTGCTTAAAAGTAAAGGCAACATGTATGATCATCTCGATTCTCGATTCTTTATCGTAGACAAATGATTGGGACAATTTAAAGCAGTTTATATGAGGAAAACTGAAAAACGTGGGACTCATTGATCAATTCTGCAAGATTGTGCATTATTCACGTTGCGGTGAAATAGAGCCACCACATATAATTTTTTTAAATTGAGCTCGTTGACACTTGTTTTCCCAGTTTTTGCTATAACGGCCATATTACTCGTTTTCGTTCAAACAAAATAATGATTAGATACTGCTACGCTCACAATTCACAAATAACTTTGGAGGGTGAATACGGACTGATGTTGATCAAAATAGATCACCTTTTTTATCGTCAAGCTAAGTGGCAATATAAGCAAAGGCCAATCTGACGACAAGCGGATAATTTGGGCTTCCCTCGATCAGGCTGTATCGGATACCACCAACTCAGTACATAATATACTACCACTCAGTATTTTATTGTGAAAACCCAGAATATGATATCACGTAGATAGTGGTTCTCAAACTTTTTAATCCGCCCCTTTAGCCGCCAGAATTTATCAAGTCTCGCGCCCCAACTCAAACATAACTAGCTGACAGTAAGCTACAAATAACGAATAGTGAGCCGAAAGTATGTATTATCCAAAAACACGCAGAAAATACGTGGATGGAACGTAAATATTGAAATAAATGTCTTAGGCATGTTGCCGAATGCCTCATCAAGATTTGGGAAGGATGCGGAATTCCCATTTTGAATTCGCCGAAATAAGGCGTACAAGATCAAATCTAATAAATATTTTCATTTCAATTAGCTCCACGCTCCCTCAAAAATTGTCTACGCCCCTTTTGTGGGGGGCGCCCCACCGTTTGAGAACCACTCATGAAGATGATGTCATTTGTACCGTAAACGCAGTCAGAACCCCAATCTTCATGCCTTACTTCAAGCCCAAACGCTGCCTGAATAATCGGATCGTTTTTTGACTTGTAATCTGTTTACTAAACACTTGAAAGCGTAGAATTAATATACTCGTAATTTTTACTTTTCTGACCCCTATTCCAAAAACCTTTCTGTTGTATTTTCATTTGTAGGATTTGTGTCAGCCATTAAGTGTATCTATTATACTCAAATCCTGTACGAATGACGTACACCGGGTATGTTAATAAAAACCCAAAAACGCTATTGTTTACTTAATAAATTGAGGTTTATTCATCAAAATTTATCCTCACCACATAATACGAAATATACCATTTTCACGATAAAAACAACATTATATGCAATTCAAAGGGTACACACTGTCAGTATTCTGATTGTATATCAATATCAGAATTGCTTTTATAGTAAAACGAGTCCCTGAACACCACGTCAGTCGTCACCACATTAATTGGCATTTGATTATTATTGATATCTCATTTTCAAAAGTATACTTTCTATTCAACACTGGAAACCTAAGTTAAATGTATGATTCGGTAGCATTTTCCTACAAGCTAAATCCATGGGGAGCGTTTTTGGTCATCTGAGTCTGAAGTCCTCTGGTTCCAACTCCGAAAAGATTATTGCTTAGCCCAAACTCTGCGCCTCATACGGAGTTACTAAAACCAGCAGCTCCCAAATCTACTTCTGCGTGTCATTTCTTTTACGGAGCTCAGGCAACATCGTTCAGTAAAAATATCAAGCAAATATGTTCAATATTTTGGTCTTTGATTTTTCATTTCTTTACGTGATGAATTTTTTGCGTTTAATGGTTGTAACTTGTATAAGATTCCGCACTATCATAATTTAGAATTACAACTTCCACTTGATGCGTTGGTAGTCGTGGTCGCCATAGGCTTATTTTCTGATCTTTTGCTAAATAGCTTCTTAACTGCTGTTCTGAATCTTTCGTCTCGAAAACTGTAAATTATCGGATTGATGAGGCTGAAAGGATAATGAATGAATATTTATACTCCTGTAGTATGTGTACCAGGTTAGGGTAAGGCCATAATTTTATTCCGATTTTCCCTATTTTGGTTCTATTACGAGTTCTGTGTCAGCCCAGTAAATATACCACCTGCTCATAGTCTTCCGTCGCTTTACACAACTTGATGTAGAGTAGTCGAACAAAATCAGTTCCCTCCATATTGGTACGTACACTTCTGGAGCGCATATTTATATTGGTATATTCATTTATGCATGTACTTCGCTGTTGATTTAGTTTGATTAATAGAATACAAATCTAGATTACTTACCCGTTAGCTAGGCCGCCGTAGAATGTAAGAACGAATGAAGTAGTGTATGTTGAACACGTCAACGTCTTCGCTACAAATAGGATCAAAACGATCCCAAAGGGAACTAAAAATGCATATAATTTAATTAGGATTTTTTGTATAAGGTGTTGTTTTGTTTGTGATCGCGTTGACTCGGGGAATCTGTGGTCTTAATTCGAATCAACTGAAAAGTAATCATCCATAAAAGTAGTCGATGGTCGCCAAAAGACTAATTAAAAGAACCAGTATGCTCCTGATAATTTGTCTGTATTTTCAAGAAAACATTGCTTTCATCAAGTTCCGTGGCTTAGTACAACAGAATTCCCAAATGATGTTGTCTGTCAGGATTATC
Organism: Styela clava; assembly: GCF_964204865.1. NCBI lineage: Eukaryota > Metazoa > Chordata > Ascidiacea > Stolidobranchia > Styelidae > Styela > Styela clava. The sequence goes on along the minus strand of NC_135257.1, from coordinate 7,223,569 downwards.
CACTAATGCCACACATACGAGTTGATTTGATACCATCACATAAAAGGAATTTGTGTGATGATTCCTTTCAATTCAACGATCAACATTCCAAAGGCACTGTATAGCTGCTCTAGCATATCAAGAGAGAGTATTGGACAAGGCACTCATATAATTTGTTTTAAAAAATAAACCTACGTATGGTTACTGTGAATCCAATAATCATTGTCACAATAGTAATGAATACTGACACTTCGGGCCGCAATTTTTGTCGTAAGCTTGTCGTTGGTTTAAGTCGGGGTTCTGCATCCACGCCAGTGGATGACTGTTTACCGTCGACAACAGCCGAGCCAGAAGCGGCGTGAAACTTTCCGCCGGCTCTAAATGTTTTTGTTCTCGATTTCAATTTCCTGTATGATGAAATACCCGTCAAAATGCATACCACCAACTGAAATGACAAGAAATATCGGTTTAGATAGTTTTAGAACTCAAAATCCACGCTTACACACAGCACAGGGTAATTAATTCAAAGATGATCAAACACTGCGCGATAGAACATATTAGTATTACCTATTTATTTATTTATCTATCAGTACAGCAGTACAAGCTCAACGCCTCTCGCCCGGTCGCCGTTCCGGCATTAGAAAAACTATCCGGTCCTTTATTCCAAAAGTTGACACTGTGCGATAGAACATATTAGTATTTCTTATTTATCAGGGTACAGCATACAAGCCCAACGCCTCTTGTTTGGTCGCCGATTCTGACATTGGAATAACTATCCAGTTCATTATTTCAAAGATTGTCAGTTTTTGGATACCATAAATAATAAAGCCAGATCTCTATAAATTCAATTTCGGCCATGCTAGAGTGGTTCTCAAACCTCCATGATCTATCTGTGCCCCATTTCGGCCCCTGCCCTTTCAAAATACCGGGGCTCTGTTAGAGAAACCCTGTCGTAAATATTGTTTGATATATGTTGCCCATTCTATCGCACTACTATGCTCGTTTCCATAATGAACCCTTACCATAATTGTAAAAGGTAGAATCATGGTAATCGACGTGTACAGAGGGCCATGTATTCCGTATTCTACTTTTCCCGATGTTCCAATTATTGTTTTCAACGTCATGTAGTGAATTAACAAAGATGGTTGAAATATGTATTCGAAGTATTGCGGAAATTCGGCTGAAAATAGATAAAATAATATATTTTAGTGAGTACATTTATTGACAAAATTTTGTCTCGTTAACAGACATTACAGACACTAATATTCCATTCCTAATACATTCCAAATAATTTTCGAATATGTAATACACTTCACCTGGAACAAATGCACATAGAAATGAAGCTATCCATAACAAACTCAAAGTCACAATTATCGTTCGAGTTTTTCGCAGTAAATGCCAAAATGGCCACGTGATGGCGATAAATCTCTCGATGCTCAAGAACATGAGGTGTAGAAGAGAAGCCTGAAAAAGAACGAACGATTTTATATCACAAGACATAAAAGGGTTTTCTCGTGTATTAGCGTTGAATTGATTGTCTACTATGATTTGTCACATTTTATAATTCGCGTCACTCCGTTACAATTGACTATATTTTTTTTTTTTGACAATTATGCCCAGACAATGAAATATAGAAGCCATCGTTTGGCTATATTTCAGTGTTAAATATCGTATTGTGGGCAAATCTTGAACTTACTGATCTCCTATTATACCACCGAACGCAGAGTTTTGTGCGAAGTACCGTGAAATGAGTGTCCCTCTTCCCTCGGAAAAGCACACCATAGAAACCTTATTATAGTACTCATTTAAATAAAAAGTAGATATCATTACGAGTTAACATTATATTATATACATAATAGTTAGCTATATTACATATGGCGAGCGTTTAAATTAATTTTGCATACCAGATTTGCTTAGAAAAACCGCAGAATATATGATTGGCTCTATATGAACGATTTAATATACTATAGCGACGGAGGTGGTTAACCGTTCACCTCAGCATACCTTCCGAGCACAGCATCAAGTATTGCATTCTGTGTAATCAATCAGTAAACTATTTATGTTTCACGTTCCTTAGTTTTACAAGAACGCAACTGGAGGTCTTAAACTTCACCTTCACTCTGACCTCTTTGCTCATTGCTCATTTTAGATCTTGACTTGTGACCCTCTTTAACCACTATTTAATGAAAGTTTTTTTGCTGATATAATCGTCTTTAAACCAGTTTTTGGACTGTTATGGACGAATAATTGATATTTCGTTTGACGTGGTAATGTAGTAATCAAATTTGAATTGATTTTAGGATTTAATTAGGAACATTTGGATATAATTGAATCTAAATCTGTAAATAAATAGCTATGGAATAACAAGGGTGCTATTGTATTGCTGTTGCCTCAGTGAATAATGAATAATAAATTAGTTGCAACTTGCAAGGTTTCCTTTCCCTACCAAATCCATATTTAATAAAGTCATGTAACTTGGCGGCCTATTAAGTAAATGATTATTTCTTCCAGAACGTTTATATTCATACCCAAAGTGGTGTGTTGAACTTCTCAGGGCAATTCTGGTAACTATGGCAGATAGTAACTCTGGGGTTAGTGGTTACTATAATCTGAACCGAACATGCATTTATTATTTAAAACATATTTTTATCAAAATATACAAATTTATACTACTGACTCTTCATATCTAAATGAAACTTGTGTATTTCTGATATACTTTTAAAGTATTTCTTCAAAATTAATCATTTTACCTGTCCCGACATCGTCAACAAAGATCCAACTATGACTGCAGTAGGAGAGTTTGTATCATTATGCAGCATTTCTACCACTTGTTTTTCGCTATGTTGCCTGACCCAAACCATGTTCGGTATCACGGCAGTCAGTAATAAAAAGCCAGGAATCATGTCCGCAAATGCTAAAGAAACTGTAAAAGTCATTACATAAGATTTTATATATATATTTCATGGGAAGTATCGTTTATGCTTCGTTGTTGTGTACTAATCCTGTTACGAGTATGTTAGCGTGTTTTTTCGGATTACACTTCAATTTTATCATTTGTCCGAAATCGTAAGCTAGAATAATTAGGTTGACTCAATTTTTTGCAAAATTCATCCAATCCACTTCGTATTCAATTCGCGTTTGAAAGGGCGTCAAGATTTTTACGTTCGTCATTCCCTCGATTGCTGCACAAAGTAAGGCTATATTCATGTCTTCGAAATTAAAGTCACTTCGCGTTATTTATTTCTGATACTAACCTTTTATATAATCATACTGAGTTCTCATGTCAGATCTTTGCCATACTACAATAGGTAACAGGCAGTTAAGAAGAATAATAGTCAATCCAAGTGATGCGACGAAAATCGCAAACACCACAACGCCACCCCTGTACTCACAGAGTGACAAATGCTGTGTATAATAGTCCAAGTCACCGATACAGGCATCACGATTGTTATAAATTGGATAACTACAGAGGCCCTCTATCCATTTGTCTTCACTTTTGGATGCATTACTTTTAGATGTATTCCCGCTTGAAGGAGAGATTTGATTTGCTGCTGGAGTTGTACCAACTTCTAAAATATCAGGCACATGCGTGGTTGAATTCATCTTTCCCTCCGTATTCGGGGTATCTGAATTACCTCGTAATCCTGACGGTGACATCGGCGACATTGTAGGAATCGGCCTGTCCATTGTCGCAGGTACTGCGATCATTGAATGTATAACTGCGTTAGGCGTTGCCATCGTTGGTATTAAATAAGTAGCCTGTATAGTTCGTTCGGTAGTGACGGGCAATCCGAGTTTTTCTTTTTCATTGGCTTGTCCTAGCTCTTCCGTACGTTTTTTGATCGAATCGGCGTCGCCGTTCTTGTTATATTCAGACCCATTTGTAGTCATTTCGGAATCCAAGCCTTGAGGAAGACTACAGCCACAAAAGAGGATTAGAAGTAATATTCTTAAATATTTCATCGTACTTGTTTGAATGCCTTGATCGTTCTGTGAAAATAATAAATCTTAAGAATTTGATAGTGATATTGTATTTGCGCTCTGGCTCGTGTAGCCTTCTCCATATCTGATTAATCATAACATATCCAATTAAATAACATCCCAGAGTAAAATCAGAGAATTCAAACCTAAAATTTTTGACTTGTTACCTGTTCCTCCGCACCGTCTGCGAAAAGCATTCTCACTTCTCACTTTATTACATAAGGCCCGAGACGAATATTTTTGGCGTTACTACAAATGAAAATCCTATAGCCCCATCCTCGCACAGACACATATCACGAACTAAAGTGATTAGGGCTATACTATATCTACAATTAGATTATTTCGTCGAGAAATGTCATTGCAACCGCACGCGTTGTCTCATCAGTCCCATAAAAATATCTCACCGCGTGTTACTTCTACTTTGCCTCAATATAGTAGCATCCAGCGATAAGCACGACTTGCAGTGGCAATTTAAATTTACCCACTTGGCCCAGTAATAAGTCGCGATCTGTACTTCGCCATATTCCCTAGGGCACCGCATCGTAATCTTACAGCTACGGGGCAGCATTTTACTGTTATTTACTTGCATTTTTTTATGCGATCCTATTCATGAAGCCGCTGGAAATAAATAAAAAAATCTGCCCATTAAAACTGTCGTTATTTATATTTATCAATAGCTAGGTAGACCATAGCTTTTCTTACGGGTCTCCTGACGTTATAAGCTGTCTAATGAACTATTACGAAAGCCAACGCAATAGTATCTTCATCTAATTTTTCGTGCCCTGTTTCAAATCATACACTTACATCACGAAAACGTAATGTTCAGTGTCCAACGCTCAAATACAACTTCCGGCGCCGACGCTCGACGCTCAAAGTACAAATTCATTCCATAGGACGACGCCATCTAATATAAAGTGCTATTCTTTGCCTCACACACGCGAGTGACGTTATTAACCTGGTTTAAACACAAGAGTCGACCTGGATTCGCGGTGTTCGTCATCGTAACAACGCGAATTGGAACGATGTGACGAAGCTGAATTGTCATACTAAACAGCGCAAGAGTTCCGAACGATATCTAAACTCAGATGTCATGTATATTAAATTTTGAAATTGTTTTCGTAAACATCCCATATTATATATACTTTATAAAGTAAATATCTTAACTCTTTGAATCGCCCCATTTGAATTCTTAACTTCTAGTAGTAAATTATAATTTCCATTAGCATTTGTGTGTTCCAAATTTGTCAAAAAAAATTCATAGGCCTCCATTAATTCTGACTGCTCATTAGACCAGATCTTGTATATCAGGGATGACCAACCTGCATTCGACGACCGTGATCGACTTTAATATTCAAAATCGTTCGCGATCGACTGATCGGTAATAAGGTCACACATAAGAAAAGAATGAGAACTGCCACAAAATTCGTATTTTTATGTTGCATCTAGTATGTTAATTTGATTGTGTAATTCTAATCGGAGTGAATTTTCATCACTTATTTAAGATTTATTCGAATCACACAATTCAAATCGAAGGGATAAATATGTAAATCCTATCCTGAGGCGCCCCGCCTTATTCTTCGTCGCAAGTGTTGAATATTCTCTAAAAAAAAACCTACAAAGTATCCCCGTTATCTAGACAGCGAAAATAAATATCTTCAAGCCATAAATGATACATGACTGCTCAAACTTCAGTATCTAATCTAGTTTACAATTTCATCCAAGTCCGATTTTTCGCTCTTTGGAATTAAGAAAAATGGGCAATCTGATGCTACTGTTGCGAATATAATTCATCACACGACTCTCGAAGCGAGACAACATCTTTCGCATACTGCAGAGATTGTTGAATGACCGTTTCCATTCAACACACACGATAATCCGCACGTTCATTTCACCTTGGCAGTGGCGATACTTGCAATTTTTGCGTAATAATATGCTCAATCAGGCGTGCCCAGACTCGAGTACTGTATATGCGAGGGGTGGGCAAAATTTTTTGTTTTAAGAACCATACTAAAACATAATATGTCTTAATCATTGATGAAAACTCCTTCAACCGCTTGATAAATTTAAAAAAAAACTGCTACACTACAGATTCTCTTAGTTAAAGTTGGGTAATAATTAATGTCAGCGAGAAGAGCCGCATAAAATCTCTTGCGAGCCGCGGTTTGCCCACCGTTATTATATATGCAATCACTAATGTATCATATTTTGCGCATGTACACTGTTCAGTACTTTATTCGTGCTGTTTTGAAAACACGACAGGCGCTGCATGAAACTGGTTCAAAAACATCAGAGACGCTATCGACTACTCGAGACGTGCCGATGACCGGTCAGTCGTGGTCGACGTGTTGGCCACCCCTGTTGTATTATATATGGATGGTTTTTCTATTCACAATAATGTTTTTCTTTTTGTCCACTTAAGTGAAAATCTTGCATCAACGTGCAGCTGACATCGCTTCTTTTATTATCTTTATTTCGTATATATTAATAATGTATACATACATATACTGCCGTATCACATTATGGTGGCATATCAAAAACATTCATCAAAACTATGTTTGCAACACAGGTCACGAATCTTCGATCCTGTTGATTTGAGTTGATTTCGAAATCGTAAATTTTCAGTTCGTGTAACCGAAAATATTCATTCTTTGGAAACCTATAACCTCCATATGTTTGATTCGACTTATTTTGGGGTTAGGATTTTCAAAAACTCTTGTGGATATTTCCAACACCTTTTAAAATATATATCTTTCCATTTGCAGCAAGAGGAACATATGGCGAATATACAAAAACTAGAAGAGCGTGAAAAACAGAAGAAAGCTGCAGATGAAGACGGAAAGAACATGCTGAAAATGAGATCCTTATTGACTGAAAACAAGTTACCGCTCGAAGACATGAAACGAAGAATTGCCAAAAATTTAGAAATTCTTGAACAGCATAACATCGTCAAAAAAGAGAACAAATACCAAGCGATCGTCAATATGATAGCCAGGGTGAGTTTTAAACTCGGAGAAGCATGAGCGAATTTTGATCTTGTCCGCTCTTAACTAAAATTTTGTTGACATTAATTTGACTTTGGTTGACTTGACCTCTATAAAAATATAGAGCGTCTGTTAGCATTGATAATTCATTCGAATGAACAATTTGATGTGAATATAGTACTTTTAATTTTTTTTTTTTATGGAAATTCAATACATAAAATTTCAATACATTGTGTTTCGACACACTTCCTACTAAATGTTAGGATTTTTATTCAATTTTGTGTAAGTTGATCTTTTGGTTGTAATTAGGTATTGAATATTTACCAGTAAAATAAACTACGTAAGTTCAAAAACAACCCATTAGTGTTTATGAATACAATGTAGGAGAATGTCCTTAAAAGTGATGTACTTCGTAATAGCTATCTATTGTTAGTTCCTCGCTCTGCGCCAATCGCCCTACAAGGAAGGCAACAGTAATTCGTTTCTTCCCAGAACCGCATTTTATAACTTGTTTTCGGCGTGGTAACGTTCGACACAATTTAATTTGATTATATTTGACGTTTGATATTGTGGTATCCCGCTGGTCTTCCCAATAATTTTGTTTTCTGTTGATTTTTTTCGTCGCTATGAACTGGTTCAAATAGCCCATCGGGATTTGAATTTTATTAGAATTTAGAAAGTCTACCATAGTTCTAGGTATTATGATCTCTTATGTACTGCATTGACATCACTAGCGCATTCATACATGGGAAATTTTATTTCCAACAAATCCAAGATATTTTCTCCAATTTGAAGTGTTTATGATTGACCTCCCCGCGTGACTCTCAAAACCCCCTTGAATTATACTTGTTTATGGGAATCGTGCTTCCCTCTGAAAAAATATTTTGCCCTGGCATTGTTGACTCTGCTTTGCGGCATAAGTAGTTTTCACATGACTGGGTAATGTACTTGTCTTAATCAAGTCGTATCATGATTGGGCCGAATTTGATGTTTTGCATTTTTGTAATTGCGAAAGTCAATCTCTTGCTTCCATACTTATATTGTAAAACCGAACATTTCATTCAACCGCTAATTCAATTTTGCATTGCACATTACCCTGTAATTCCATTTTCGCTATTTTCGGTCAGTGTTAATAAAAAAATAATTACGTCCCATGCAAGGCGTATTTCTGTTCATCGATTTTACGATTTTTCTTGGGTAATGTATACCTTTTCTATATTTAATTTGGTCGATGAAATGTAACGATTTTATTCAACCCTGTCACACTTATCTAAATGGATATTGACTAAAATTTATACAGCTCATGTAAAATTCATTATCTCTATTATTATCAGTTTGATGTCATCGCCGATTTCATATGCGCTTCCATCTCTGGAAAGGATTTATTCCTTTAAAATAAAAATGAAAACGCCATTTTAGGGAGTCGCTGTTTGTGTACCAACAAAACAACGAAAATGAGCGTTGATCGCAATTGTCTCATATTCAAAAATAAATTTATTTACTTATAGTGATCACGTGAATGCTGATTTTTAAATGAGGTCTTCCGCATTCAGATATAGATTTAGATTTCATCTATTCTAGAGAAATGTATTTTTCTGTAAAAAAATAATTCAGGATTCGTGTCTTGCTAAATTTGACACTACATACGTCATTGATAACAAAACAGAATAGATTGTAGCTCTGACAAGGGCAATATACGGCTCCCGACCCCGGGCCAAATCCGGCCTTTGGGTAGTTCAATCTGGTCCGTCTTATGCTGTTATAACCCAACTAAAACCAAATTTCGATGTTTTATCTAAAAAATAGCTCAAGGAATTTGTTGAGATTTCGATTAAATTAAGTTTTGGCACGAGGTTTGTTTCCACTTTTGCTTTTGTAACACTGTAAATATTGTTCACAAAATGTAACTTTTTCGCCACACTTACAAAGCCCTCCAGTCTAGGTGGGCAAAATTTGGCTCCTGGTCCGAAAACGGTGCCCACCCCTATATGTAGCCGCTCATATTTCATCATTATTACCTTAAATTGTACGTGATATGTTTTGTAATTATATAAACACTGGTAACGATTAATGGGTTTTGGTCGAAGTCAAACGCCAATAATAGCAGCGTTAATACCTACTTAACATTGGTGGAAACCTCGGAAATTATCCATACTTCTTGCGACGCACTTTTGGACAAACGCATTACTTGGACGCGCTGCGAATTGATGAATCCATCCTAAGAACAAAACAACTTCATTTGAAAACGAAGGAATGATGTAACCGAAAGTACAATTTCAAATTTACTAAAAGATTAATTTCAAAGTTAAAATTTTTATTATAACCTTGGCCATGACCCAGTATAAATGATTCAACATCACATTAAACTGACTGTGTTTTTTGCATGCTTACCTAATCATCACATACTATGTAATAGTACTACTTACAATATCTATCTTGTGTAAGACTACATGTAATATTAATGTTCCCAGACGATGTAATTTGATGTAATTCGCACCCAAAACATTATGGATGACCTATCGCGAATGAAACATAATATTAACTTGAGTAAAAAATTCTGATGACATTGTCTTGAAAAATGTTTCGACTGGACCAAAAGTATTTAGCTCTTTTAGAAACGCGAAACCATTTTCATCAGCGATATTTCTGCTTTCAATCGCGCAATCTTTCTTTATTGAAACTTACATACAACCATAGCAGTGGAGTCTTTAGTCTTGCATGATGACTGGCGAAGTTGTATTTTCAAACTACCCGGAGTCACTGAAAGTCACTGATTTAAGACATGAAACAATTGATGAAGGCTTGCACGCGCCCAAGTTTTCGTGATCAAAATTGAGTTTTCTTGAAGCTGAAGTCGCTTTCGGATTTTTTAAACCTGGTTGTAGGCGGAGTCGTTTCTTGAATGGCTCGAAGTTTGGTAATCGAAATCGAGTATGAACTCTACGGCTCTACATCCCTGCCGTGTACATCTAAGTTCGTAATTAGAAGTAAAGCAGTCGGCTCATTCGTCCGCCTTGTCGCTTGTGTGCATTGGTCAAATTTTTATTCTATATTTCAGGACATTCGCAACCAACGTAGGTATCGTCAACGCAGGAAGCAAGAATTGACGAAACTCAAACAGAACATGTCGATGTTGGATCAAAAATCGAAATTCTTTGAAGAACAATCAGAATATTACAATCAATATATCAAGAGCTGTCTCGCTAGCTTGGCAAACAAAAGCAAAAAGTGAGATTTTTTTTAACGTCATCTTGGTTTTTGCGTAAATGACTAAATGAACATTACGTTTCCGTTTATCGTTAGCTGCCGCGTTAATGTCAATCTTCGCAGGGTTAGGCATTAAGCATATGAAATATTTAAAAGAACATGACATAAAATGTTGCACTTGATTTGATGGCCAGTGTACATCTTATGTATAGCTGCCCTAAGAATCAAGCCCACTGTCTATGAGACAAGACATGAAATGTTGCGCGTGATTGGCAGTGTACATCTTAAGTGTAGTATCCCTAAGAATCAAGCCCACATACTGTCTATATGGCAACCCAATCGTCGCCTACGGAAAAGGCCATTCAAATGACGATTGGCACCATGAATCGATCCTATTCCAACCAATTTGCATTATGCAACATTTCGCTTTTATCGTTGTTCCATTGCGCCTGTGAATATATAAACCGAGTGTACGTATATGATCGGTCGATTATTTTGTTATTTACTGTTTATAGGAAACAGAAAACGAAAAAGAAGATCCCAGGAATCAAATATACGGCATCGGAATTGCATAGAAAGAAGGTTTTACTGGAAATCGAAGGATTGGATACCAACCAGTAAGTTGGCTTATCATATTTGAATGGACCCCGTATCTCTCTTTTTCATCGTTTTACCTTAAATTACATGAATAGAATGAAGTTGTGTGTCTGGAATTGGCGGATTCAGATCCGGGTTTGAGTTCAAGCAAATATCCATTTACAATAACGTAATAGCTGACTTATCATATTCGACTGGTCTGTGTATCTATATTTTTCAGCGTATTTACGTTAAATCACATGAACGGAATAAAGTTGTGTGTCTGGAATTTACGAATTCAGATTCGGGATTGAGTTCAAGTTTGAATAGCCTTTTATAATAACGTAATAGTCATACACGGCGTCAGAGTTCGTTAGTCTTTTTTAATTATAATGCCAATTTAGCTCCTAAGTTGGTTCGTACTTCTGAATTTTCATTTTGTGCTAACAGCTACAATCACATTGACAAGATTCTTTGAAATTTTACGTGCTTAATTACTTATTAATGTATTATTTTGGTATTAAATTTTTGCGACGCACGTCAATGTCTTGAATAGGCATGGCGGGACAATGCTCTCAATAGTATCTGCTCAGTTCAGTAGGCAATTTGTAAGCCAAATTGCTCCTCATTCGCACGAACCGTCATCAAGTATTTTCTGTGCTTGTATGTACAGACTACAAATGAATATCCGTTAGAGACATTGCACAATGAACTGAAATAGGTTACAGTGTCCAATGTCGCGTGGTGTTTTGAAAATTCTGCACTTAACTTATTATGGCCCAATATTAGATCTTGGCACGAATTTGAATATATGGGAGAGGGCTACTGGGTTAAGAAAAACCGGATTATCCCGGTTGGACATAGCCAATTCAAGCTCTCATTGGAGCAAAAATTTAACATGTGATAATATTTTATCTTCGATTTTATATAATATATTTTCTAAATATACATCAGTCGAATTTCACAAGTCTCTGCATAATTTTAACATTTCACTTTCTTTTCGAAATTATTAGTCTCGGTATATCATTTCAATTCATATTATTTCATTTAAATCTCACTGGACTTCACATTTTATGATGCTCAATCGATGAAGGACATTATTTTTTTCCAATATCGGTCATCGCATATTAGTTATATTACCAAATATCCAATATGCATTTAACTTACCTATTATTATTATTAGACTTGGAAATTCATTCCTTCTGTCGTCATTTTTTCAATTATACTATTTCGTTAAGAATTGCGGTAATGGGACATGCGAGATCAATCTGACCTAAGTGGCTCACCTATGCTATTGTGCAAGATTGCACACAAAGATTAGATATTAAATTTGCTAGCGATATCGAGATTTGGCCTCGACTTGTCTTAAGGTTAATCAGTACCAACTGCCTCGCCCACGATACGGCTGAATCTTAAGATGTCTGCCCCTTCTAAGTGAGGAAATGTGTGTGTACTGATGACCTGTTGGGGGCGAAAGGGTACTAGTTAGCATCTCAAAGCGGGACCGGAATAATTATTTTAATCTCTCTTTTCATCAGATTCCGTAACGTTATGTTTGAAATCGGACCATCAGAAGGCGACCTCGGCAAATTTGACGTTTCTGCCAAATTCATGGGAGTCAATATGGAGAAAGTGTCCGTCGTATTCCAGGTAAGATTTTTGTTCTTCAATAAATAACAAATTTATTTTCATTTTCAATTACTTTACTGAAAATGGTGGTATACTCGCTTTCGTTTTTCATGGTAGTCGTGTTGAGTATGTTTAGGTCTCGCATTGATCGATGGTAGTCGTATACTCAACGATGTTCAATATTTAGAATGTTTATGTCTCATAAATCGATGGCTGGTTCTGAATTTACTGGATAAGTACCTTTTAGCTCTTAGCGCTTCTGTTACAAATATCTTCTAAGCAACTTTTTCGTACATTTTATGGAATGGTATTGTGTTCTAAGTGAATATGCATAAAATGATAACTTTTATCATATTATAGGATCTCCTACAGTTACAATACGAAGGTGTAGCTGTTATGAAGATGTTTGAAGGACGAGCCAAAATAAACGTCAATCTGCTTATTTTCCTCTTGAACAAAAAATTCTACGGCAAATGAGATGATGTATATAGTATTACAAAACATACTCAGTAGCAGCATTCATAAATCGATTTGAAGAAACCATCGCAAATCTATTCTTTGTGTAATTTGCTCGACAAATCGGAAACAATGCCCAAAGCATTACTACCAAAGGTCCGAAATTATCATGCCAAATATGGAGCGGTTTTGAGTACCTAACCGTGTAATAAAATTTCATGGACGATAAAATTAAATTTCGACTTAATGAACCTAATTACGAAGCCCAAATAGAAGCTTACAGATTATTAGATTTTCCAATTTAGCAAAAGCATTACATAAATAACTTAATCGCAATCATATTGTCAAATTCATAACATCCTTTTTTGCACGCTGAGAAGCCGGCACAATGCAAAATATCAAATTTGTTCGGAAACATGTTCTTCTCTTGTAGAAAAGCATATGCTGTATTCTTAACACGTCGTCTTGTATATTAGTTGTATTATACAAATTTAGAAGTTTGTTTTTGTTATTTTGACATGATTTTCGTTCGTCAAATATAAATTTCTTACTTTCTAATACAAACCACACTCACTCACAGAGAAAAATAACTCATTTACGTCCATGACATTCCAATTTTTTCAATTTTACTTGAGTTGAGACGATATCTATTCCTTGAGATCCATTCCGGTATTTTACCATTCCTCCGTCAAATATTAACTGTTATAATATTGTAAACTAAGACCAAGCATGGGCCTCTCGTTATTGTCTTGTAATAGATCTTGATATGACATCTGGATATTCTGCATACTGTAGTATTTAACCGTACTTGATATTTTTATCTTTATTCGAATTCACGTAATCGGTGTTGTGACGTCATATTACTATATTATTTTATATTACTTTCTGACGACCAACACAAATCCTCGTCTAGGGATGTGCAAAAATTAAGTTTAGGAAGACACCGAAATTAAGAAGGTTCCTTTTGAGACTTTTTTTTCACGTTTCGAAACTTATATGACAACATTTCTCATGTGTAACACGATTTTGTTGTCAATTCAACCCTTTTAGTCGAAATTGAAATTTGGAAGGTGAATTTAAACTATTTACATATGGACATCCCTAGACTGTTAGCATAATTTATCCATCTGCGATGTGCCATTTGCTATTGTTTTAGGTATGTAGTATTAATATGTTCCGTTGCCTTATCTTAAGTTAATAATAGATTGGCAATATACCAATTTGTGCCCGTTAATTTGATTAAATATATAAATGATCATCGAATTTATTCCACATTTCTGAAATATATAAATGCACAAACACTTGAAGTTAACTACTAATATGCATAGATCGGAGATTTCGGCTCAGCCGAACTCGTTTTTTTCTGCTACTGCATTCCGCAATTTAGCTAATTTCTTTGCATTCCAGACCCTTTTGGACCTGCTTGTATCAGGCCAGTAATCTGGGTAGTTGATTTGGGTTTTTTGTTGGGCATCACCAATTTGCTTTTTAATTGTATATTGTTCTTGTTTTATTTCTAAATAACTTTTTGTGAACGGGGAAATGGGAAGTAAATGAATGCTTTCAAGCATGATTTGGTTGGTTCTCATTTCTTTGTCGATAAGAATACCCGTTCATGTTTGCTACCTTTTGATTAGGTAGGCCGAATAATTGCATGTTTTATTATTTTCGTACGTTCGGCATGTGCCCTACGTCAATTTGCTTTGTATATACTATCCGGAGAAAAAGTTATGACAAAGTATATTGGTGTTCAATATCTGTCGTTGTGGAAATATTGGCGGAGTATCCAAGATACCTTTCCTGTTCCGATAGACTGGTCAAATTCAGCAACTTACAGGCTCGTTCATGGGACATATGTTTCTGTTCCATCCCATCTCATAGCAATTTATGCCCGTCCCATCTTATTGGAATACAATTCAATGAAAATTGTTAAATTCAGGTTCAGCGTCTACTAAATAGGACTACATGTACGATGAGATATGTAAAACAACAAAATCTATAACTCTAAAATCATAACTAATATACATGTGTCCATCAGCACAGCACCTTCGCCTCCAAGTATATTGTCAATGCTGAATATATTTTTCTCTTTATAACTAACGGGAGATCTATGCTCAAATATATGGACACGGAGTCCATAACGAAATGTTTTACCACCATTTCCCCAAAATCACACAGTATTTCGTGCCTATGGGTAACACAAATGTGTGCTGTCCCCATCCGCATTCCCATGGGCAAGTCTTGCAATTTACCTGTCTTTCAGCGCGTTCCACACCGGCCACGTGACATTAGCCAGCAAGATATAGCCGAATTTGTAGCAGATGAGCTAGCTCCTAACTGAAAGCACTCGTAGAGCCATCTCAAGGGACCGCTATTGCATTGCAGCCTACGCTTAATTCAATAGGAAATTGGATTTGATATCTCCCCTTTCGGCTAGGTACAATGCTTCAGGTTTGAATGTGGGTTTGATGGCAGGGTCATTGGGTCGCTCATTTGCTTTCAGTCAAAAAAGTTTTGGGTGATTTGTTTTTAAACATGGAAACGGTTCCGCAAATAATGAAATCTCGAAATTCATAGATTAATAACAGTCTCCGCATCTGCTATGAACCGAGGGTTATCTGGACTATGACAAGTTCACAACTGCCCTATTACACAGCTGTGTATCGCACAAATATATTTTATTGTGCGTCGTCAAATATTGTGGGAATATACCAAGGAACAAAAAATAACCTTGAAGCTACACTGAACATAAATGGAAAACTCTGATTCACTCGGTCCGCGTTGTGAAGCTTGTGACTGTTGCAGATTCTCCGTCGGTCGCGTAAGGAGAATTCGTGATTCCTTCCATGTGAGATCGTCCCTTCTTTTTCATTCGCTTGTTGGCGTGACATAACAGTATTCCAAGTACTATTGCGGCGGTCACTGGGAAAGTAGTTTGACGTTATAATTTAACGCTACTTTAGTCATCGAAACTACCAATGATTGCAATGTGTCGGACCATTCTCTTAGTATACCACGTTGAACATAATTTTTTTTGTACTGCTGGGAGGAACAACTCCGATGTGTCGAAAGAATCCCGTAATATAGAGATAATTTGATTTGTATCATTCCCCCATCAACGTTTGCAAATAAATCCGATTTGGAATTGCAAAATTTTCTGATCTAATGACATCTATTTAATAGTACAGTGATCAGGTAAAAAAAATGCCCACATATATGGAATGGAGGCCAAAACATATTAGCATCAAATCTACAGTACCGGTAATCTGACCACAAAATCGCAGAACTGCGCATGTTGGGCATTTTTTTTACTTTTGTCGACTTCATCGCACACAAAAACGAATTCCATAGAGCCCACAAAAATTTTTAAAATAAATGAAAGTTGAAGCGAAAAATACAATCCACAACCGCTGAAAATTTCAAAGCAATTAGTCCAATACTAATGAAAAAAAGGGGTTTTCCACAACAAGAAGAAAGAATGAATAATAATAATAACCTTAGGAATAACAAGAGAGCGATGCTCAAATATATGGACACGGAGGGCACAACAAAATATTTTATCATCAATTCCCCGAAAATCATATGCGGCAACTTACCTGTAGCTGTAGACCTGATATTCGATCGCGGAACCGCTCGAAATAAGTTAAAAACAGTGTTCCCATGAGTAAAAAGTAATACAGCGAAAATTTGGATGAAGTATCAGATCTCAGCGAAAAGTACAATCTTTAACCACTGAAAATTTCGAAGTAATTGGTCCAGTAGTTGAAGAGATAGGGGATTTTTTCATATCGATGCGAAGAAGAATACCAACAAGAACAACAAATACCAAAATGATACATAGGTCCACTACGTGTCCAATAACAAAACGATCCATATATATGTACATTTCGTGTCCAAAAAACTCACCTGACGCCGCTGTGGTTGCAGTTAAAATCACCGTCAGTAATACGTAGGTATTGGTGTTTGGATCGCACACTAAAAAGAAATGAATATCCATCAGTGACTAAAAATATATGTTATTATGAAACTACATGTGATACCGATTTTCTTCTTACATTAAAATACCCAATTGCAATACCCTATTTTCTGCACTCAGACTCACGTTATGACCACAAAGCATATGAAATAGGTTGCGTAGCATGAGCCTAAGTTTTTACCTGGACAATAGCACGACTTGGTAGTTGTGACTGCCTCTGATTCGCCTGGGGGAAGTACAGTTGGAGATCCGGGTGGCGCAACAAAAAAGTTAATCACTGGAACATTAGATGTTTCTGCAACGTTCCCAGAACTGTCCACAGCCTTTACAGCAATCGCGAGTCTGATGAAATGCAAGTGTTTTAGTGTTGGTAGAAAGAGAATTTATCAGAAAAGGGGGAAACGATTTAACCTTTTTTATTTAAATAAAATGAAAACAATATGCGATTGGGGCATTTTTCCCAGCAATGCTTGCGATAGTCATATTGTTAAGTGGTAATGTGAGAAATGGATTGCACAAGATTTTTAACCGGCACGAAATGTACATATGGATTGTTTATATTGTTATCTTTAACGTTTTTTTTTGTCGTTGTTGAGAAAAAATCGCCTTTCGTGGTGCTTCGTGACCGCCGATCGCTTCAGCAAAATTGGTGCTTATCAGGCCTACCATATCGGTACGGATGCGCGACCAATATTTGAGAATTACTCCCTTGTCTTTTTTGAATATTTGCCCAAGAAAATACTCCGAAAACTAACTAATTATAAAAAAATTTATCACAGCCCAGGGCTAAGTAGAAAATATTTTTAAGAAAGTGAACCTGATTCAATTGCCCGTCATGTAGATATTAATTAAATGACAATTTGGCGCAATGAAAACCAAATGTAGTACATGCACTGGCGCTACGATTGTGATCGTTTACCTTAATGTGGTCTGGCTGTTACTTGCAATCGGAGTTTGGATTATCATCGTTTCAGAAGAGCCAGCATTAGACGGTGCGTTCAAATCGCCTTCAATGATATGCGAGTCGGTAACCATGACATTATCGTAGAAATTGCTCACCAGCAAAGAGGGATCATCATAGGTGTAACTGATATCGTAGCGCGATGCTGCCAAAACAATGTATAAATAATTTTAACTTTATTTCAGGAAATATTAAAATGGAAAATAACATCAACTTGTCCCCAAGAAAAAGCATTCTTATTTTGTTATCACCCACACTGACTAGATTTGTAAATTTGATTATTATGTCACGATTGTTTTCTCGTAATTGCTCCTTTCTTTTACCTGTCTGCGTGCTCTTAAATCGCTCTTGTCATTCGAAGTGTCTCGCACTAAGCTCTGTCTGATATAACATTGCGGAATGTATAGTATGCAATATTTTCGGCTCAAGCAACCCGTACTGATCGAACTTAAATCTCCGAGGCTGAAATCATTCTTTTACTCTCTCTCGTGTTCGTGTGACTTGCTACTTGTCTGTCATGTAGTCTTAATTTAGAAGTGCTTGACTTTTATAAAAAAGTAATTTTGTAATGGAACGTCCAAAAATAACTTAAGGCTACACTGTGTTTTACTGATGTCTTCTCGTGTAAAAACTAATATTTCTGTCCACTGGTCATTTGGTAATACCCAAGACGTCACAAGCATAGTAGCCTATTTAAAGAGCACTTGTGTCTAATACAGTAATATAAGCCAAATCATATCTAAACTAGACATATATATATACCTGTTCCCGCATCATAGTCATTGCCTGGAGCTGTAAACGTTAATATCACCCCTGCAAATGGATCACTCAAATTTTTTTGCTGTATCTTTAAATCAACAATCTTCCCTGGTGGAATTGTGTCTTCAGCCGTACTGGGTCTGTAAAAAGTATGGATCTAAATTTGGGAAATACTCTTTCCCTTAACCCGGCTTTTTTATTGTAATTGGTCCTGTCAACAAGTGAATTACTAAAAACATTACTAGGACAGATTGCGGAGCGTTCACACACAATAACAAAACACTTATTTACCAACAACTGAATACAGAAAATAGTCATTATGACAGGATTGCATTGAAAAAATATGACTAAATTAAAAAAATAAAATTGGGTAATTCACCTCGACCAATGGCGGAAAGAAGAAAAAAACAAGATGACGGCGATTCGAATAATTTACTATTCGAAGTGCCCAGCCCTACCTGTCAGTTTACAAATTTATCCGAAATTTTAATATTAAGTGTAGTTCAAACATTTAGTACCCAGTATAGCTAAATCCACCGGTCGAAACTACTCTGGTGAAGTCACCGACGTCTTCAGCCTGGCTTTCTCCGCCTCCTTCCGAGTTGCCTTCAGGTCCCGTTACTCCATGTGGGTTTACTGATACCGAACCTAAATAAAACAATATGATTTTTAATAAATTTAATTATAATGGGGTGTATTTCATTTTTTCAGAATTATCTCAAGCAAGTTTCACTATTATTCCTAATAGTTGAATTTCTCACAATATTATGTCTCTACGTCAGGAAAGTACCTAGCAGCAAGGATGCCAAATAAAGAGTGCACCAAATATATGCGCTATTACTAAATGAGTTACAATAAATAATTTGATAAAAACAAATTAATCGCACCATCGACAGAAATGACTCCAGGTTTATAATTTGCTCTTGATGTACTTTTGCTTCTCGCAACTGATGATTGGTTGTGATATCTTACTTCAACCTTTACAAACATATTGTCATTGAAGTGTTTTTTATGCAGAAAAGCATTTGATAAATGGTAATCAACACGTGAAGGTGTAAAAAATAACGTTTTGATGGACATTGAAATTCTTAACTAGAAATTGGTAGAGAGAGAGTCAAAATCATGGAATGATTTATTATATCGAAAAGGTCTTCAAAACTTATAACGAAAAGCAGAAAATTGTTGCATTATACCAGAAATGACTATTCATTTAGTAGAGTGGTTCACGTAACCGGCTTCCTCCACCATCAATTTCATACATCTGGGAACGAATAACTGGCTAAGAATAATTCAATACCCGACATGGACCTGTAACCGGACGAGAGGCCGTGGTTCACCATATGATTAAGACGTTCTCATAACTTTGCTTTCCGCGAGATAAATATGTAAAACGATCCCATCTCAAATGATACCGTCAATTTTGAGGTAATCAATTTAGTAATGTACATTATAAAAACAAGCAATATCACGTATTTAAAATCGTGCTGTGAATTAGAATTTAGACTGAACATCAGCAAGTTCTCTTGATTAAGAAGATTGAACTTTAAAGAAGCCAAATATCAATCAATCAATAAATGGTTTACTGAAGTTTAAACAAACGTAGGTTACGTAAGTGAATACTGTTTAAACAATTAGTTTAATCAGGTTAACAAATCAAAGTCCATTTCATTACAGTAGACAGGGCGGCTTGAAAAATCCTTCTTTTCCTATATGTTACAATTTCATCTCCACAATAAAAATACTGAATAATAAATAAACCTTTGTGTATGTCAAAATGATGAAACTAACAAAGAAAAATATCGGTAAGGGTTGCGCTATTTTTACGTACCTTGACAGCGTAATTTCCTCTACCGGAATATTCAGTAAAATATTTCGAATAAATTCCATCATTAGAATTAATATCGGCTCCTGTGAAATGCAAACCAACGTTAATCATTCCATCTTTCAGATGTATATATTTCGGATTTTATAATGTTGGACTGTTCGGACAAACTCGTTTTTGTTTGAACAAACTCGTTTTGCTCGTTTCGGCCAAGTAGGCTTAATACTTGGGTTACTGTAATATTTATAATTCAGGCTCAGATGGTGTGATTTCGACCTTTCGCCACAAACAATCCAAATGTGACTCAAGTCTGACTGTAGTCGGGCCATGATCTAAATCGCTCTCTAATCTACGAGATTAAGATATGTCTTACCCGCGCCATTATCATATAAGTTAATAACAACCGGCCCTCCAGATGGCCTGCTGACAGTTGCTTCGACAATAGCGCCGAGAATCGGTTTGTATCCTTGAGTCACCTTTAATAGAGCGTCAAAATGTTATGATAAATTATTTTTTATATCCGTTAACTAGGATTATTAGTGAATATGGAAGTATGAAAGAAAGAGACTACTTTGTTTATATTGAAATAAAAATAGATATAAAATGTATGGTGGAGCTTATGTAATAAGTCATGGAATTGGCATTACATTGAAAACGAGAAGGGAAAAGAATTTTCCCATACTTGTTGATTGGAATGAAATAACTCGAAAAAAAATGTAGCTTCATTTGCGGTCATTGATAATAGAGATTTCAAATTATTATCCCTGAAAAATTGAATATGGGACAAAAAAGGAATTTACAAAAAGTAATACTGTTTGTTACAAAATGCTTACTTACTTTGGCGTAGACGACAGTAGAAGAACCACCTGTTACATCTGTATTACTAATGCCAGAAGAGACCACAATAGGATCGACGCTTTCACCAGACGACGATGAGGTCACAGATGACGTCATATCTTGTGGCTCATTTGTTGACGGCTTGACAGAGTAAGCCCATTTTCCGGCCTATTATAAAAAAACGTATATATTTTTTAAATGTTGATTTTCTCGCTCGTAGACTGTTTCTAAAGGCAAACAGTATTCCAAATGTCTCAAATTAAAATTACGAGCTTGGAATATCGTTAGCGCATATGATCATGTGACTTTGCTTCAATTTTTTTTTGATTGAAGCAACTATTGTACACAATAAATAAATATTCGTTATGTGATTATCCTGCAAACTGAGACATGAGCTTTTGTTTGTTGGAATAAGAGTGGTTAACATGTCAGCTACTTATGGCACCAATAACATAGCCGTCACAAATTAGGAGTGGCACGCTTAGCAAACATATGTTGGAATCTGCTATCGTTGCATATTTCTGCTCTGTCTCGACAAATACTTCGTGAATACCTGTCTTGCAAATGCTATTTTAAAACCAGAAATGCTTCTTACGTGAGACCTTTGCACGGAGTAAAAGACTAATTTAAGGAAAAACTGGTATAATAATCTTATGAAGTGACAACCACTTCGAAATTTGTTTTTAAATTTCATATTTTTCAATGACATTTAATATTCGATGATAAAGGGGCTGTATTTTTTATTTGTAAGACTCCATGATTTCAATATAACGTTACTAATGCTTAAAATAACTTTTAATTCGATTCTCTGTGGATTGTTCACATTGTTTGACTTTGTTACGGAAGAAGGGATAGTTCATTTGGTCATATAACCCAAACATTCGGAAAAAGTTGTTGAAAGCCCACTCGTGAGAACTGTACGTTACAGCAACATTTAATTTCCCCCTTTTCGCTAAATAACTACGAATTGCGTTCAAGTTGGTAGAACCATGTTATGTAGCTAATTACGAAAATACTTTTCTGTTTGATTATCTCAAAATATTACGTATGACGATATACTTTACAAAGATTTAAATATCTTATGACGATCATATTATAAGGCCGTCATATTGCGACGTCTTTCGCGACATCTGGGCGCTAAGTAATCACACTTTTCGGCTACGATTCATCGCGGACGCGCTCCAACAAATCTCGCAAGATTCAGAAACCTAAAAATCGGCACGCGTGCTTTTTCTATCCAATACGTTTTCCCTGATTAATAAGACTATTCATATAAAACGTTATGCATATCTCTTTGTTTAAAACAGTCAAGAACAGTATAATATTCCAGTAAGATATGAACTTGTTGCGACCCTACAGGTGGTCACGAGACGCGCAAAAAAGCATGGGCCGCAGAGATCTTTGACAGTATTTTTAATAGGCACAGTAAGATTTTGCGCCTGGTGCTGAGTTACCGACGACTTTGTCATTGTAATGTATTTCGTTTGAGGCGTCGATCAACTGCAGAGAGATTAATATGATAAACCCGGTGAAAAGGAAAAAGCTTGATTAAAATTGTGATTCTACTTTACAGTCCAGATTTAAAAAAGAATCACTGTCACAATTTTGGATATCTATTATTAACGAATACCCGTCGCTAAGTAATCGAGCAATCAAACTGTTATCCGTATTTTCAACCAGTTACGTATGCGTTAGGCAAAAAAACATCCTCATCACTATATTTAATTAAAACGAAGCAACGAAATCGGCTGAACGCCGCTGCAGAGCTACGTGTTGCAGAAACTTCTTTGAGACCTCATTTGTAATCTTATATTGGGAACGAAACAGCAGCAAAATTCTCACTATAGTTAATTGTGTTCAATCTTAGTCTACCATAGCATAGCACAAGGTCGTTATGTAAGGCTAAAAACTGATTAAGTACCAAGTACTGATTACGAAGTAGGTTAGTTGTACCTCTGCATTTCCCAGTATGTTGAATTTGATAGAAAGAAATTCAGGAGATAAGATGTATTCTGAGCCACTGTTGCAAATACTTTCATCAGAAATATTAGCATTCGTGTAAACACAACCCGAAGGGCTGTTTATATGTACTATGGGTGGAGACAGAGAATTTTTGGACCAAGTGAATACAAAACTAGTGTCAAGTCCGATGCTATGGTCAATGAATACTTCAGATGTGAAATCTCGTCCTTGAGGTAGGTAGAACGATTTACTTTGAATCTGAAAAGTAAATAAAAATTTGGCAGATTATTTCGTTTATGGAAACAAAAATAAAACTAACACAAAAACAAATATGGAAATATCATATTTTTTCGTTTTTTATGTATCAGTTTTTAACTTATTTTTTCTCCATTGTTTAATCATATATTATCATTAGGGTAATAATTATGGGTACCTCATTTTTACGACTATTGACTAAATGATAAAGGTACAAAATTATTATTTCCCCTGCGTAGTGTACCTGATGGGAGTTGCTTTCCTTGTCGCCGAAGGATGCAACTTCTTTTAATGCTTGTTGCATGTCTTCTTCGTTTTCTGTGTAATACCAAGATCCGCCACTCTCAATACTTAACGTGGATAAAATTTGTCGTGCGTAAATTTTTATGTATATGGCACTGACCACGATGCCCTGAAAATAAAGTAATTGTTTTAAATTTTTAGATAAATTCCTCAACTTTTATATCAAAAGTTTAATAATAATTGGATTTTCGAGTATTACTGTCGTTTATCAGCAAATACAATGAAAAACAAATTAATTTTACGTAACCCTTAATTATTTATTGTAAGATACCTTAGTCAAGACGTCATCATATACTTCGTCCACTGCAAAACCCCAACCATCCGTGATAACAATAATGTGCCCACCTGCTGGATTGCTCAATTTTTCAAGAACCTGTGTAGAATAGAAATTTATGTTCTAGAAGTTTATGTTCGTGTTTTTCTATTATATTTTCAAGTATGAATGTTAGAAATTCGTATTGTATGCTATTTTTTTTACTTACAACCAGCTATGGCTAAAATCTTTCGTTAGCTCATGAAGTCATATATTTCCCACAGTTGGGGTCAATATACACATACGGGACAATCCACCGGTCAGCCCACTTTGTACTTTTATTTGTACTTTTACGAGATTTTATAATTTACGACTGATTGTAATAAATACGCAATTAAAACTATCAAAACAAACCTTAGCATGACATAATCTCAGAGGTGGCCTTACTAGCCGCAATAAATTAGCATTATGATTTAGAAAATTCTAAAATGAATTTTAGTTATGTTAACTATGTTTAGATAAGCTTATACACCGGAGGGAACTTCAATATATAACTTTACCCTAGTGTGTTTATTGAACATGGCGTTACAGTGTGAAGATTTACGATTTAATTCTTGTAAGCGCCAGCTTATATTTCGTATAACCATGCACCTAGTCGCGTTGGTTAATCGCGCAACACTAAAGTTGACACCGTAACATTTTTGATTATTTTAGATTATGGGAATATTTTAAAATTATAAAACACAGCACAAAAAGAAGCGATGAACTATATGGCATAACTCATAGCATATATATAAATTCGTAAAAAGGCAAATGTATGAACTATTTCCAGAATCAAAGATCATATATCTCAATAAAAAATCGGTAATTTGTAGCCTTGGGACTTAGTGGTGTTGCGTGAAATGGGTAATGGATATGTCAGTTGTAGGCTTGTAGCAATACTAATTTGTGGTAAACTTAACAATAAAAATATTCAATAAATTAATCAATTATTTCATGAAATCACCCACCTCTATGCCTTTCCTAATTCCACATCCGATGCAAGTTTGACCGCCTGTCGTTGTCGGGAGCAATGACGTCATAGTTTCCCGAGCCTCCGACGAATTCATAACTTTCAATTCGCTCAGTGTGGTTGCATCCGTTCCAAATTCTACGATCCCAACGTAGCTACCGCGCGGAACTGCCACAGTGATAAAATTATACGCTGCAGTTCTCATCTCATCCTGTTTGTACTGAAATGGAAATATCGGTTCATACCACATCATTATATTATTCTGATAGCCTAACACAGAAAGTACAATATGTCGAGGCGAGCCGTCAATATTTTGATCGATCGATCAAATCATAATAATTACATATAATTTTTCCATATAAAGCATTCAGACTCGCAGGAAAAGAGGCAAAAATAAAAATGAATTCCAAACGTACCAATTACAGGTCATTTACAGTAGTTTAGAAATCCGTCTTATCAGTGACCGTACATTTGAACCCATACATTTGCATCCGTTTATCCGCGGGTTCAATTTATATGCGAGTGCTAAAATCCATGGGTTAGGGTTAGTATGGGGTCAAATATCCGTAAAAAAAATTTCATAGGTGCAATGGTATGCAGATGCAATTGTCGTGGGTTCAAATTACGGGTTCAAATGTACGTGGGTTCAAATGTAATGGAACCGTCTTATTAATTGATAGACAGATTACTTTTGAAAAACAAAATCATTCAGTACAAGTTACGTTATAAGAGTGGAGTGAAAAGTACTATTGCTTATTTGGTAATTTTATGTCACGGTGTATGCCACAAAAGCTCTGCTTCGTGTATATCGGTTAGGTTACTACCGACTTTGATTACTGTACATACCCCTTCCATACTTCTCGAAGAATCTAACACCAATACAAATCTCTGTTCTTGAGGTCTGACTATTTTGAATATTGGTCTAGTGTCAGCAACATGAATAGAAGGCTTATTATTAACATCCATGAAGTCTTCAGATTCCATGATTACAGTCCACGTACTTTTCATGTTGCATAAGCGGTTCTGGTCATTCGGCGCATACGGATTGTGCAAATTATTAGGATTGGCATTTGAACCATCTTCACAAAACGTTGTTACCTGTATGTTGCAAGGCAAACTGTCAGAATAGGTCACTTAAATTGCGTCTGATGGCGTATAAATAGGTATGACATCAGCGGCGGGTAGATGCTAATGATATCAGTTATGCGCTTGTTACACAACGGCATAGCACAAAATGTGTGTGAACTGTTGTACATGAGTTTAGATTATGGTTGCCATTTTTCAATATTCTCTCCTGGTATGCCCGAGATTTTAGTGCAAAAACGCAAATATATGAAACTTTTTTTGACGCTTCACACAATAAGATTCATGTATAATAATTCATATATGTATATACTAATCTATTTGTTGGTGATCAATGGTTCAACTAGCAGACGACGTGTGGAAATACTGCATCTCATATCTGGTAACGGTAATCTAGATTTCTACACAACGTCTTTGGCTAACCTCTTTCATATACTGATAACACATCATTGAAGAGTTGGGATGGTAAAACTGATCTTCGTATGGAAAAAACAGGCAATTGTCCGGATATGTGTTTGTTGCAGGGTCTATATCCGCGAGGGTGCATTTCCTTTCAACATTTATTGAATTTAGGTCTCGAACTTCCCCGTTCATTGACAATGGACATCTGGTAATAACATCAATAATAATTTCAAACCATTGTAGACAATTGAAAGTGGGAGTAGGACTAGAAATAACCTAAACACTGTGAGTTTATAAAACTGATACAAATCAAGACTATAAGTTTGGCATGATATAGGTCAGGGTCGTCCAAACCGTGGCCCGCGGGCCATATGTGGCCCGCAGGAGCATTTCGATTGGCCCGCGCTGTATTTTTCAAAATAGAGTGAAAAAAAATTGAAGTAAAGCTATTTTTTGAGTGATGTAGTATACAGAGATGTGATATAAACGATTTGTTTATTTTCCTGAAATGCACTCTGCCAGCCCTTTCAACTGGCCATTAGTGCCATTTTGAATCGAAAGCAACTGGGAGGATATATCGATAAATAAAGATGCCATAGCCACTTACACACTTGGTCTTACACACTTGGTCTTTTACTACTCTATATAACGTTATCGCAAAACAATCGAAGCCATTCTTAGATTGAGAATGTATATTATGTGTTATATTATTATGAGCACCTACATCAAGGTTACTGCTCAGTTGGCGATCTTCTTG
Organism: Styela clava; assembly: GCF_964204865.1. Classification (NCBI taxonomy): domain Eukaryota; kingdom Metazoa; phylum Chordata; class Ascidiacea; order Stolidobranchia; family Styelidae; genus Styela; species Styela clava. The sequence goes on along the minus strand of NC_135257.1, from coordinate 7,196,378 downwards.
AGGGGAGTTAATAATGATTTTGAAGTTACCGCAGAGCTTGTGGTCATTGTCCCTATTAAGGGTGCGATTAGAGGTATTGGTCTGTTGGGAGCTGTGATGAAAAAGACAAAGTGTCTTGGCATGTCTTTGGCGAAACTTTCGGAAATATTTACTGATGGCGCCCCATCAATGGGTGGGAAACAACAGTTTTATTTAACAAAAGTTTTGTTTACCTGGTCGCTTCGGGTCCATTACTTCCATCTTTATTCGGATCCCAATAAAACGGAGAATTGCTCGAGGTTTCATCAAACACTCCCCACCTATAATGCGCCCATTCGTGCACAACTACCTTCCCTGATATACATAAACAATTTATTTGTGAGTCAACGAGTTGTATAAGCTTACTTTTTACTAATGTTGGTGTTGAAAGATATATGTTTTCGAAGAACAATAAAAGCAAATTGCTTACAAATAATAGCACATGATGAAAAATATACACGTTTGCATGAAGCATTTTTAGTTTCATACTGTACCTCATCAGCATAAGTACCATGTACTAATTTTACCTTTTTCTCCATAATCATCGATAATTTCCTCATTTTGCAAATATTCAGGGGTGAAATGAGTGTAAATTCCAGGCTCTCCGCATCCACCATATTGCAATGTGTATGGGGAGTCTCCATAGCTCGGGTTTTCTGGGGCTATGATGACATCCGCCTATTAAATATCATAAAAACTAACATAAAAAATCAACGAAGACAATAATAAATAAAAATTGTTCATAAAAATGTTTATGGGAATTAATAAAATTGTTACTTCGTCATATTGTGATCAGTTAAAAAAGTTTTTTTTTTAATATGATTGATTGATATTGAGATAATATTAATTGATAAGACTGATCTTAACATTTCTATCAGAATCGTGAGACGAGCACGGCTGCTACCCGTAAGACATCAACTTTAATAATAAGCAGTTGATGACAAGGAGGAAACAGTATGTATATTTATATTAACGTTTGAAATTAAAACACTATAAAAAAAATAGTTATGCCACGACAATTGAATGAGCGATTTCGCCAAAGTGATGGCAGTTTTATACGATCTGTGTGGTTTTTAGTAAATTTGGTGATATTTTCGTGATCGGAACTGTGTATCCGATATAATTCACATATTATACTAGTTTACGAAGTTTGTTTTACAGTGGTAATCTTCCTCTGGACGTCATAATATTGCGCTAAAGCTGATTCACATATAGATTGCATACATACAACTATACTTTTCAAGTATTACACGTAGTTGAGAACAAGTTGCATTGCTTGAGCAATACATATACCAGTTTAATTTCTGCTAAATGCATCTCAATTCAAACTATGTTTCAAATTTTTACCTGGTCGTAATTTTCTTTACCCAATACAGGATCTCTGTCAATCTTATTCCAGGTTCTTGGTAGTAGAATTGTGATTTCTTTAAAGTACGCCAAATTTTTCGTTGCCACGTATAAATCTCGAGACGCTTCTGTCCATGTCGTCTGAACATATTAATTTTCAATATATTTATAGCAATGGTATATATATTAATGAGTATACATCGTTAGTTCGCTTGCTTTTTGGTCAGGTCGTGATCGAACCAAGAAATGTATTTAAATTTAAAAAAGTATTATAATGAAATTTAGGCTAAATTGATAAAACAATTACTCAAACTTGATTTACCTTGATGGCTTGGATTAGATTATCGCTTTCTTCTATTTTTGAGTTAATTGCAATTACAACTCCCGTGTAACCACCATCATCAGTGATTTTTACGTCTGATGTAGATAACGAGAAGCAGTAGGGAATACAAAAAAGCAATAGAAAATTCTCTACTTTCAGTATTTCAAAAGACATGGTTATTATTTTCTGTTGAAACACAAACTAATTTTGAAGAATGTTCGTTAATGATATTTGGGCCGTTTAAAGCTCGTTTCCTGGTTTGGGTGGGTTCGTGTTTTTCAAAAAAATGAAGTTCTTTACACTAACTTGTGGCATCGAAAATTGCAAAACAATACCCAAAAAGGTCTTTTCAATACACGGATCCATGAACAATTACAAATACCTTGCCTTTTGCCTTTTACATAGTTCACAAACTTTACATTTAAATTGTTGCAATATAAATAAAAGTATAGATAGAGAAAAAAAGTTTTTAATTATAAAGTAGCAACCTACTAGTTCTAGAATTACCAAGAAAATACGGTACTCGCGAAGTATGTGATCAAGATGGCGACCACCGGAACGTAGTATGTGTACCAAGGTTAGGGTTAGGCCATAATTTTAAGTACAAATACTACGGGAGTCACTTGGCTAGTCTCCGAAATCGCAATAGAACTTAAATAAGGAAGCTGGAATGAAATTATGGCTTAACCCCAACCTGATACACATACTACGTTCCGGCGTCCGTCATCTTGGTTCACATACTTTGGGAGTACCGAAAATACTTGAACCCATATTACAAAATGCCAAACTACTTTTGATTTTTGTGAGACAGTCATGCTCTCCAAACTGAAATGTCCTCTGACGAAAAAAATGACGCAATTTTGTTCGAGAGCTTGGAGCAAATTACAAAAAGTCGTTAGCATACCTCGACATGAATTTACTAAAGTCAAGTATATGCCGTGGATAAAATATGCATAGACTACTTCTTTCTTGTGTGACGCGTGTTATGTCCATAAGAATGACTAGTATTAATAGATTAAAATGTTACATAATTTTTATCCAGTTGATGAAAGATAAACTATTTCAATATTTGCTATAGTCATCAACGCGATACCAAACTTCTAACGATGATTGTTGAATAATAGGGCGGATCGTATCTTGACAATTTTGTTATCTTATCGAAAAACGCACAGTGACCTATCATGTTTACTCGGACGCGACATATTGCAATTATTATTTTTTTTTTATTAATTTATTGAAAACAAAATTTGAACGAGCAAACTTCTAAGTGGTACAAGGTCCAATTGTACATTATGACATATCTGAACATAATCGCACTCAAGATAAAGTTCGAATGAGCCTCTCTTCATTATTTATTTTTAATGCAAACATGATAAACAGTGCGTTCATGCTTAAACTGAGAAACAAAATTAACGCAATGGCAGGAGAAAAATCTATTGGTTTTGATTATAGACACAAATAGTTTATATAAACAAATTAAAGACATCTAATTTCGCTGTTTTAAGACGATTCCCGATATTGACTGAATGAAAACTCCTGATCTAAAATTGTAGTACAAAATCGAAATAAAACTACTAGTGGAATATGCAAAAAATACTTGGTTTCCTCACCGCAGTAGCAAGACACTTCTTGGAAGGGTTTTAGTATAGTATATGGGATATTTATCCTGATTACTACTCTAATACATTGTTTCAGTTTCATCAACTTTGCGCCCACAGATTAAAGAATTCCTCCACGAACACTTGCAACCGCGGAAATTTACACCCATTGTTGTTTGCATTCATGGGCCTTCACGCCTCATGATATTTTTACCCATGGATATTTGTAGACGCAGACATTGCACCCATGGATATTTGCAGGAGATTTCTTGAAGTTGTCGCGTGCACATCAGAATATGAGGCGTATCAATATAATTTTAAAAGGAAATTGTGAAAAGGGAAAGGGCATCAGAAATGCCAAGCCTCATGGGTAATCACATCAAATGTTTTCAGCAAAATGGGGGCCAATACCACAAAAGCTCGCTTTGTTGTTTCCAACTACTTTTAGATGCAAGTTGGCAAATATTGCGTGTACGGTAAATCCCAGTGAAACTAAATCCCATGAAATTATATACACAAGCCTATGCGTTTAGTTACTACAAGTCTAAGAATGCTGCGAAAATTGCTATTACAGCCTGGTGTTCTGTGGGTTATATATCATTATGCTAAGAGGGATGGAGCAGTGATAACTTTATCACTTAGCAAGAAATCGGTATTGTCATTAAAACAAATAAATTGAAGAATTGCATTCATCAAACATATCACATTCTGAAAGATAACATTTTTGACAACATGCAAACTTGCCTCATGCGCTATATCATATACCAATTGTCGAATTGGATTACTATCTTATTTGGCCTATGGATTGTTTTGTTAAATTGTTTTTGTTGGTGGCGGTCTTCTTGTTCTTCAACTTTTAGTCATTAATGTCGCTTTTCTCCTCAGCTATAGGCCTACTATAAACCAATTGTTTTAAAATTTTCAGTAGGTAAAATTGTTGCTGTCGCTATGCCACCATCTATAGCAGAGGTGGGCAAGGCTTTTAAACTAGAGGCCAAAAATTTTGACCACCTAGAGTAGACTGTCGGGCCATGTAAGTGTGACGTGAAAATTCAATGAGCAATATTTACAGTGTTACAAAGTAAAGGTGGAAAACAATATGCCTTGTGCCAAAAGTAAATTCAACCGCAATCTCAACAAATTCCTTGAGCTATTTTTAGCTAAAACATCAAAATTTGATTTCAGTTTGGTTGTGGTAGCATCAGCCGTGCCAGATTAAATTACCCAACGAACTGTATTTGGCCCGCGGACGGTACCCATGTCTGATCTATAGTGTCCGTTTTTATTGTATGTATATATTTTTTATGTTGATATATATACTATTGTGTATATTATATTACTACTGTGGACCCCTTATTCGATGCTGTGTTAAATTCCTAATTTGTATTATATATGAGACTTCGAGCACCCATATTGTCTTGCTTGCTTCCTCGGCCATTGGGAGATCGGCTGCATTTCGATTGTGTCTGATGTTTCTGCTATATAAATTGACGTGTTGCCTTTTTCAATAAATAATCAATCCGGTATCTTAGGCCTTCTGATCTAATAAACACACAAACAGTGACAAAAAAAACTTATCTGTAACAATGGTGACCACGCCAGTATTTGGTTAAAACCTATCTGTGACAGCTAGAAGGTTAACACTTTTATTAATTTTAAAAAGTTTTGTGGGCTTCGTGAGATTTGTTTTCACTCCGACGTTATGTCTGGTGACGTCAACAAAATTAAAAATTACTTGTAGCAGTCTCGTCCCTAGCGAGAATCGGAAGTTTTTTTTATTAGATACGGTAGACCAGGGCTACTCAACTGGGGGACCGCGGTCCGAATCCGGACCTATCGAGTATTGGATTTGGACCGCACCTAATTATTTATTTTGGATCATTAGCCCCACTTTTTGAATTTCCTATTATAAAATGACTTTCATAGTTTTGAATATATACGAAAAGAACTATAACACCATAATAAACACTTTTAATTTGCTGCTAATCATTAGTCGGTCGAGGAAGTGCTCGTTTAAGGATGCCAAAATATCATTCCTGGAAAGACCGGACCCAAATAATTTTGAAGTTTTGTTTGCGGACCTTCGATAGAAATAGTTGAGTAGGCCTGCGGTAGACTACGGTATGGGTACTGTAAAAGATTTGACAATACGTCAGTTGTAACTTGCATCATTTGGTATTTCAATTCACGATGAGACTGGAAGCATGAATCATTATCGCCACAAGATCTGGAAAAGCTAGGACAGTCCGGGTGCCGATACACCGTTACTGGTACAGGTTAGCTATTTTACAGTTCCAACCTCGTTCAGGATATAATTTTCGGGGAATTGTTGGTAAAAACTTACGTGTTGGCCTTAGCGTCCATATATCTGGGCATTTCTCTCTTGTTATGTTGTTGTTAGAATTCTTGTTGTTGTGAAACATCGCTTTTCCCTTCCAACTACTGGACCAATTGCTTTGAAATTTTCAGTGGTTAAAGATTGTTGTTGCTGGCAGGTTATTACTTTTATTTGCTCCTAAATTTCCTGTGGATCCTATGAGATTTGATATTTCATCCAATATTTTATTCACGGGAACATTTTTATTCCGCCAAACCTGACGGCCTAAGTTTCGGACTGTTATTAAGAAGTTTCTCGATTAATCCCGGGAATTCTAAATTATCGCCACGCTGCTTCGACGAGTTGGCACCTTCTGTCTTGTATCCAGTGTAATCTATTGCGCTAGAAGTTGTTTATCGTGTTTAATATTGGGTTTACTATTTGCGGTCAGGATGAACGATTCGGAATGAAATTATTAATTGGGTTTAAAATCAAGGGTTTAAACTGGGGTTGTAATATAATGTAGGGATACAAATTAGGGTTGTATTATAGTCCAAATAGAATGATAACTGCTGTTCTTTACATTTAGTCACATGAGTCAAGTTGTATTTACTTTGGATTATAATGTGTTGAATTGAGTTGCCTGGAGATCCTAAACATTCGGTATGTAAATATTGTTTTATCTTGTATGATTTATTCTGTATTTTAGTATTGTAAATGCTATTGTTTCTGTTGATTGTTGTTAAAGATATTCATCGATTTCAAGTTGAATTATATTGGGGCAGAATTTGAAAGGCACAGAAGAATCTGAGGGCACTTTAACCGCTGTTTACAGACTTTAATTGCTTGAAAGCACGGACTAGTTGTAACAATTAACCGATATAAGTTTGGGGTCGAGACTGGGTTATTGGGACGCGTTTTTGAAGTCTCCAATTTCTTAATGTGCGTGAGAAGTAACCAGGCTACATAGAATCGAGCGCAACAATACGTTTTTTTCGCGAGGCCGAAACCCCCCTTTGGTATTTTTTCAAATATGAATATTCTAGTTTCTGCTTTGGATAAGCAACAACGTCGTTTTACGTTTAGTGCATATCGTTTTCGGGGTAAAAACTATCTTTTTCTGTATTTTATCACTTTAATGAAGAATTGTTAAAGAAAAATGTGCTCTAAAATATATCAGAGAATGATAGTCATTCTTCGGTTGACGAAAACCATCAATAATAACAAATGCCGAATTGGCGAAAGAAACGAATGTATACGTGAATTGTCGATTGTGATCCTGCCTTTGCACGATCGGATTCATTTCAAGGTAATATTTTGTTTTGGGACGAGTTTCACACTGCTGTAAGTGAAATGAATGAAAGCAGGTCGCAAATTGGCTGTCGGGTGTCAGATTGTCTGCAATCTTTGCCGGTAATAACGCATTGGAGGAATCTAAGACTATTTAATCGAGTCAAAAAATATGATAATACCATCCAGCAGTTTATTATGGTCCTACTATTTTTTTTTATACATATTATACTGCGTAAACCATAGTAACTTGTGCTATTTAGAGTCTAGACCAGTGGTCGGCAACCACCGGGCCGCGGCCCATCGCCGGTCCGCGGAAAGGTTACTGCCGGTCCGCAGAGAGGTGACACAATAACGGACCTCTACAATCCAGCCACAAACCCTACGAATAAAAAACAGCATCCAACAGTAAACCAGACAAACACAATACCAGGGGGCGGAAAAAATGCGGCCCGCGAGCTAATTCGTTGCGGCCCTTGAACGACGCGACATTTAATTAATAAATAAAACAAAAATTAATCCCAAATTTATTATTGTCTCTACACGGATTTATGTGGTGATAAGTGCAGCTGTACGGCGCTTCTTATGTAACAAGTAGCGTCAGTTGTATGTCGTTCGAGTTAATTTTGATTTTCAAAATTTGAAAATGTCTGGAAAACGGAGCGACGCGGGTCGAGCATTCCATAAGTGCTTGAACGGAAAAATATTTTTCTTTCTTGCGCATTCCAAAACTGGTTTGCTCGATATGCTCAGTCAGCATCGCAGTTGTCAAGGGTTTCAATGTTACACTCTTTACGAAACGAGTCGTCGAAAATTCGACCCCGAGACCCAGGGCTGCGCCACAGCTCATCTGTGCGACGGTGCAAAACGTGTAATGTGCACGTTCGGAAGAACATATGGCCTTGAGCAGCTTTATCTAAAATGCATTACATTTGGATTAAATTTCATGCTCGCTTGTCAGATCATCATTTGGACGACGAGTTGCCACAAAAACATCATCTTTCACATTGATAATAAGTACATAAGAACAATGTATTGTTGGATAATAAGAAAACGCCACATACATCTCATTGGGACAGGCTTTCAACACAGCAATAGGAGGGTAGCAATGCGAATGCGCCATAATTTGAAGTTTAAATATGATAGCGATTGTTCGAAGGCGAAAATATTGCGGCCCGCGCGCTACCAGAAATGTTTATATTTGGCCCGCAAGTACATGACGTTTGCCGACCACTGCATAACACTATTGAGCAACATGTCTGATTTCATAAACAATTGCCATGTCAGTATGTCGCAATAATGCTGGGTCAATTGTTTTCTCTACGCCCGTATAAGAATGTCTCTCATCAGTCCGAATAAGATCTCCCCAACAAAACGATACAGGCATTGTTAACTTTCCCGAAATCTTATTGTGAGGCCTGGTTTTCAATATTGATAACTACAAAAACGAAATATCGAAATAGGCTGGGAGTAAGAAACACGTGTGTCAATGTCGGCCATATCTCGAATATGGGAACAGTTAAAGCCTAAAGGCCATCAAACAAATACAGACATCACATTAAATAGCATCACCGTCGTTTTTGGTATATTGTCAACATAAATTTCCTAATGCGTATAATTTATTGCATAGGCTTAGTTCGTTTGTATAAAGGTGGGCCGCCAAATGTTTGGTCAAGCTTTACCGGTCCGTCACTTGAAAAAGGTTGCCGACCACTGGTCTAGACCATTCGTGCTACAGTTTCACTAGCAATGAGACACTGATGTCTGAATGATATAATATGTATTTTATCAGATTTTTACACCAAAAGTTTGCATTATTTTTGACACATTTATCATCATTTTTCATTTTAACCGATTATTAAAAGAACAATTCTTTGCACTTGAATGGCAGTACACATCCCGTGTAGCTAACCTGGAAATCAAATATGCTCTCAAGTGGCGGCTTAATATGCACTCTGTGCACTCTGTGAAACGAACATTTGAGTGTAAAATATCAGGTATCATGATATATTGACTTTGACGTCGGATAGAATTCTAGATTGAACCGTGTACGTTCAAGCAGTCGACACAAGCTTAAAAGTAACTTAAAAATCTCGGTCCTTCCAAACTCACTACTTTGTGGCTGTATTTAGAGATTTATTCGAATCCAACATTTGTAATACATTGTGTAAATGCATTTTATTGCTTTTCAGACAATTATTCTACGTCACCGCTGTAGGACAAATCACAATGTCTTGTATCAACGGTGTGACCCGCACGGCGCAAGTTCTCTTAGCAGCTGCATGGTTCCCTCGAATGAAACTGCGACGGCTTTTGTACTTCCTGTGTTTGTTAAGACTTTGGCTGGCATAATCAGCTCACTGATATACCCATACGCCACCCAAAGGTCGTTTCTGCTACTGAAAAAGGAACTGAGTTTTTTTCCGGTAACAATCTTGTTTACAGCTACACACGGATTTTTTGGTGTCGCCGTTTTTCTCGCGCTTGTGCTTGTATTTTACTGCGACAATAATCCACCATCTCCACCTAGTCGATCCCAGAAAAAAATATTTTTTTCTAATGCAAACTCACTCAATACTATGACATACGGAAGCCGATTGGTAGCAGTATGGAATGCTATCTACTCGAAGGCATTCTTTTTTCTCGGTATTGCCATGTTTTTTGGTGGTGTTGCACAGTCATACGCAGTGTTCCTAATGCCATCTCTTTTTCTATCATCATTTCCTGAACTGGACAATCGGATACCAGCAGCGCCGGATTAACCATTGAACAATCATCAATGTAAGCACGTGCTTAGGGCACCCAGAAAAGAGGGGCACCACAGAAATTTTATAGCAAAATTCTGTATAGTTTGTCGGTGTTTATTAAAATATTACGAGTTCACCAGACGACTCAAAGTTCAAAATGTTTGCTTTTCTTTCGTCTTCAAGTATAATATTAACCTTCTTTATTAAAAAAAAATACTGAAACTTATTTATTGGACACGAAATGGGCCTATGAGTCGTTTTCTTAAATTGTTGTTCTATTTTTCTTCCTAGTATTCTCCTTGTTGCTGCATTTTTGTTTAAAAAAAAAGTGGACCAATGAATTAATCCGCGATCGCATTTCAACGGTCTAGTGGTCAGCAAAGTCGGGAGGTATTTGATAAGGTAGACCAGGGTGGCCCAAAGCCGTCATGCTGATACTTTCCGTGCGGCCCACAGAACAATTTTAGCTATATTTGTATCTGATAGCCTAACGTGTTTGAGATTTTTAGCTATTCCAACTGGGGTTGGGATCTCGAGATTCAAACCCCCTTTTCTAAGGTTTTGTGCCTTTTTTTAGTAAAAAACACGGCCCTGTTTTCAAGCGTGGGCCATGTGACAGTAGTGACGAAACACAGAGTCGACTCAAGGCCGCGCAATCCAGTATTTAGTTAGCTAGTTCCGAAATACCAACTTAGACGGACTTGGTTGTTATTTGACGATGGACTAAGTTTTCTCACGCTGTAAGTTTTTAAAATACTCAAATTTATATAACAATTCGTAATAAAATGAGTGTCACAGGAAAGGTGAAATAATGATAACAAGGCGGAAACGTATTTCCTTGCCCACCACGCAGTGTCTGGTTTGCTTTCAAGTAATATCCGTCACGAAAGAATATAATTTAAAGAGACATTAAACGCGAGATGCGAAAAATACAACGGTAATTCTCTGATAAAGTAACCTGAAATTCACGAAATATATCTGTTCCTTTTTGAGACATGAATTCCCGCAAAGTGAGATATTTCTCGCGAATCTTAAGTCTGGGGGTATCGGATGCGACAGTGAAACAAACAAAAAAATTTTGACTTACGAAGAAGCTGATTACTTTGGTCGTTACATTCATATTCAATGCGTCGAGTTACAGTATCATTACTAGGCAGTAATTTTAGCTTTTCACTCAATCCTGCTTGTTTACTGCTTCTGTGCTGACTCAAGCGACGCCAACTTCTCTTCCTTGATTTATTTCGACAGCAAGCATACCTCTTCATAGTACTTCTCCCCATTAAAAGATTCACCACACTTTATCATCACATTGTATAGAAGCAATGTGCTCTGTTATCTATTCGAAAAGATTTCTTTCAAGTGATATGAAACGTCCGATTTTCCTGTGGAAGAGGGAGAGTAATTTCAGAAAGCACTATGACATCATAAAAGCAGCTGAAAGAACCTAATAGCTACGATGACATCAATTTAACTAATGAAAGCATGATGACTTCATGATAGTTCAATAGTTTTCCATGAACTTTATGTATTTGTTTACAGTAATCATTACTGTCTTGTCATTTTTTCATTGCATGCCTCACTGGTCACTTGTATAAATAAAGTTCACTCAGCTGTAAAAGGACAGTTTGTCCTTGATAATATGTTGAGCATGTGCTCTGTCTGTTTGAGATAATTGCTTTAATAATTGACTTATCACTTCAGTCTTATTATGGCAATCATTCAATAATTTCGAAATGAAAATGATTGATTTTTCAAAGATTTATGAGGGCCGGAAATTATTGCCTTGTAGTGCCATCTTAAGGCTATGCTGTTCTCGCATAGAAAGCGTTTACTTACGTTGTCGGTTATCCTGTTCATTCCTGACAAAGGCATGGATATATGTACATTTCATTTGAAGACGTAATGACAACATGCAACTCAATCATGCATGTTTCTGGGATGATCTGGGAAACATGCATAAGTACAAAAATTTTGCAGTGGACCTTTCCCCGACCTTTGTCCCCAGAAAAATTCTTCCTATACCTTACCATTGCAAAAATTTCGGGGCTATTTTTAAGAATGCTTTTGCGAGTTGGCGCCAGTAAAATGGGGTATGTGTTTCAAACCAATGACATTAAAATTGTTTAATGTCATTGCTTTCACCGACCTTCGACCCCGAGAAAATTTTATCTATACTTTACCATTGCAAATTTTTTGGTGCTCATTTTAGAGTTGGCTTCGCGAGTTGGGGTATATGTTTCACATCATCATTTTGATTCACAACATTCAACAACCTGTTTTTCAATAGTAGGCTACCCGTAGAGAAGTTTAGCCTAGTCTATCACAGCTATTTCTAAACTAATTTTTGATTACTGCAAATAAGCTACGACTCCAAAGCAGACAGAATGATCATTGAGTTCTTTGATTCATACTTAAATTTTCGAAATGCAACCAAAAACTAACAAATAGCATGCAAAAACGCGGTAATGTTTACAAACATGCTTGAAAATCTTTTTGAATGACAAAAGTGTCTAATAAGTGGTTGCGAAAACGTCTATTGTTACGTCAGTTTGGTCTTGCTGATTAGCCAATGTTACGGAATAAGCAAGGAAGTCGATGCTTGGGGGAAGGTCCATCGCGGAACTACTTACATTTATGTTTTTGACTTATTTTGCAAGAATAAAAAATAAAGAACTTTTAGAAGATTTACTATTTCTAAGCTAACCGTTTATTGTGGAAAACCTGATGCGGCCCGGACTCACTCAGACTCTGTCTCAGTGGCCCTCAGGTAAATTGAGTTTGAGACCCCTGGTCCATACCATTGAGGTGTGGTCCATACTCAAGTGCCGGTTTTATGGAGAATTTCAGGGGGTCAAGGGTCAGAAAAACATCGCATGTGTTTTCAGGATTCCCGAATAATTTGAGTACCATAGTCAGGATTACACGTTTACACAAAAATTTATAGGTTTATCCACGGATATTTATTAGTTTTCAGACGTTTTGGACCTCGTAGCGGTAGTTTTCCAGATGGAATAAGCGGTTTGGGACTTTGAGTTAATGACTTTCTTGAGAGTTCTGGAGTTTGAGAGTTGTTTAAAAATAATACCGTAATGAAATTTATACAGTTGAGTTAATGACTTTCTTGAGAGTTCTGGAGTTTGAGAGTTGTTTAAAAATAATACCGTAATGAAATTTATACAGTTATAGTCATATAACGTTATCTAAATTTTTAGTTTAAACTGGTACCGTACCGTACTTTCTGACTTTAGCACTAACTAAATAAAAAGCTGAAAAAATTATAAACTGTTCTAGTAGAAGGTTGATATCAAATCTACAAATATGCCGCAACCGTCTGATCTACTTGAGGAGCTTTCAGCATTCAACAGTTTCCTTGGTGGAAAAAAGTTAAAGTTAAAACTGGATAAAAGTAATATACCAACGTGTGATGAATGTAAACTTTCTGGTTATGCAACCCTTGCTTGGTATCTCTCTGATCTATGGAAGAAAAATGATTTGACAGGCACAAATCCCGAAGTTCATGCAATTGTATGGCAGTGGCTCGAATTGAGAACAGAAGCTTCAAAGTCTCTCCTTTTTAATGACTTCATAACGAAAATTGAAAACCATTTATGCCAGAATACATATATTGCAGGAAACATGCTTTCTGTAGCAGATGTTCTATTGCTATATTCAGTACATGAATTTGTGTCTCGACTCTCATACCAAGAAATTAATAAAACATATAGAAATTTGGCTAGATGGGTTTCCCATGTTCAAACTTTCCTTCCCAAAACAAATAAATACCCCAAACTAGGTATTTCAAGAAATTTAATATATTGATATTGAATGAGAATTATTAAAATTTAATGAAATTGACCTCAATAGTAAAGAGTTAAGGTATATAAGAGTTGTTGGCAATGGATTTGTGATTTGAATTTCTCTCTATATGTGATCATGGTTTCTGGGATTGTTGAAAATCTGAACCTTGTATTTCAAACTATGGTTTTATTAGTTTGAACAATATCATTTTTGCAATATTACAAGTTATTTATAAATATGAGTGGATGTTCACTGTTCAATATCCCTATATTGTATTTGATTTCTCTGTGATTGTTAGCTAATTTTATACATTGCAATATGAAATTCATGGGTGTTCAGTTAATAATGGAATAGTTTGTTATTCTGGTCTTCCGGGTATATTTTATTGTTGGGCATTCGTCTGGAGTTGATATATTATAATGTGAAATCAATTTTTACACAAAGAAGTTCCATCAATTGTGCTTTTTATTAAGTACCATAAATTGAAGCTAAAGTATGAAATCGCTCTAGTTTGCATGGTTCATTGTTATATTGCGGAGAAAAACAACCTTGTTCCTGTGATTTTTGTCCAAAGATTGATAACATGAATAATAAATGCAAATATTGTTCTTACCTGTTAAGCATTTGTGACTAGAAAACAAATATAGGCTGTATCAGATTTAAAATGGTACTGGCATCCAAAGCAGACAGAAGACGAAAGCGGCGCCTTTCTGAAAACGTGCCGCAGTATGAGAAGGTGGCAAGGATATCAACATCTTATGTAAAAGAAGATTCGTCTAAAAAGATAAAGCATTTATTGCCAATCAAGGATATTTCTGGGGCTGTGATTAAGCAGTATGAAGAGTACTATGTAGATGATGTGGTGGAGAATGGTGTAATTGAAGGTGATCATCAAGATGATGAAGTCATGGATAAACCTGAAGAGAAACCCAAATTAAATGTTCAACAAATAAAGATGCAGATTGCTAAAATGTGTTCAAACATAGTCAATGAACCCCAGGTATTATATTTATATATACCGTATATATGTATATACACACTGTAATTTTCTTGATTACTTTTTTCTTGATTACTTGATCTAAACTGTTTAGGATTATGAACTATTTAGTCATAAACTACCATAATTCAATATGTCGACAAATACTCTGTCTGTTTCCCTTCAAATTGGAAAAACAATTTTTAGTTAATATTGTTTTCAGATTCACTTCAGCATTCTGAAGAAACTTCAAAACATGATGTGGACAGAAAAACCAATGGAGACCTGTTTTATTATTCGTAAATTAGCTATGGCATCAATGGCCTGTGTCTTCACTGACATTATACCAGGTATGGTATATGATTGAAACAACTTTAAAATCTGTCACATAGTATATACGCTAGTTGTTTTATCTATAGGTGTAGATATTTTAAACATATTATTTTAGGAAATTCTCTAAATGATGATAATCTTATGAAACGTTCTTTTGTGTGAAATTTTGTAGGTTATCGAATCAGGGAAAGAACCGAAGATGAAAAGTCTGTGAAATTAAGCAAAGAAGTTCGAACATTGGTGGACTTTGAAGAAGGGTTACTGAGACACTATAGAAGTTTTTTAGAGAGCTTGGAAAAAGTTTTAAAAAAAGAAAAGAATGGTTAGAAATTTATTACTAGTCATAATAGGCCATGTATTTTACATTGGTATTACCGTATTTTACGGGCGATAAGAGGCACTTTCAATTCTATTTTATCTCCAAAATCGATTGTGCGTCATGTAAGCCGGTGCGCCTAATGTATGGATCAGGTAGTGCTTTTTTGTACCGTCATTGCTTTGAAAACTGTGTCTGTGTAGTCTGGTGCGTCCTTTGTGAATGATGATGGCCTTTATAATATGGTTCATAAAACACGGTAATCCATTTCTTCTTGCTCCTTGGTTATCCAATTAAATATTGGCATTGCCTTATCTGCAGAAAAGGTGGAAATACTTTCCAGCTTTAGCAGATGTACATACGGCTCTAACTTGTGATATTCATATATGCTTATGTTATTATTAAACACTTATGCAATGTTATTCAGAGAAAAATCCTATTCTTTCTGGAGAAGAGAAAAAAGAATTGACTTTCTTGGCAGTCAAATCTCTTTGTGAATTGTATGAAAAGACAACACATTTCAACTTTCATAACAATATCGTTATGGTTCTTGTGCCTCTAACAAATTCTAGCAATAAACAAATATCAGAAATGTGTTGTAATTCTGTGAGAAGTATTTTCCGAAGTGATAAATCAGGAGAGGCATCTTTGGCAACAATCAAAGTAAGTATTGTATTATAAAGAGGACTGGGATTGGTTTATATAGGTATTGTGGTCAATGTTAGATAATTTTATTATGTTCATTTCAAGGCGCTCCCGAAGTATGTGCACCAACATGGCGCACAACCTGAACCCTAACCTGGTATAAATACTATGTTCAGGATGTGCGCCATCGTGGTGTACATACTTCTGGAGCTCCCATTCCAAATGTATAGTTACAGTTTCAATACTATATGCTTATACAGGAATGCATGCTGTTAATAAACATGTAGAACTAAAGTAAAATTGTGGATTCCCCTATCTGTAAAGCTTAGTCGTAATTGTGCTTGACTTGTCGTCAATATTCTAGTCCAGTTTGTAATGCATGAACATAAAGTTTTTGTATTCATTAATTCAACTACCGTAATTTATATTTTAACTGAAAATTATAGCTGAGATAGGATAAGGACATATACCTAGTGACGTATGCCATACATAAAATAGCTCAAAAACATATTTCTTTTGATGTGGTATTTGATGGTGTTGCTAATTGCATGTAGAAGAGTCTTCTATGCTAGCAATTTACATGTTCAAAAGGCTCATAGCTCTTTCTGGTATTAACAATATCTTTTCTATTTTTTTGATTGACATATGTTTATTGACACTCTCAGATTTATATTATCCACTAACAATTCCCACATCTTAAAATGTTTGTAATGACTGCAATCCGGCATGCCAATCCCTCTGCCATCATTGGCTTCATTTTTCAGGCCTGCAATTATTGACAAAACCTAATATTTAATATGTGTGTCCATATTGTGCAACTTGACAGGTATTATGCAAACTAATAAAAGATGAAAGTGGATCAAAGAGAAGGATTCGTCCTGAGGTTCTTGACACATTATTGTCGTTACATATAAACCATGTTGATTTTGAAGCGATGTCTCGTCAACCTAACAAATTGAGTGCAAAGGATAAGAAAAAGGCTGCTGTGGAAAAGAAGAGGTTGTCAAGAGGTCAACGAAAGCATTTGAAGCGCCAAGAAAAATTGCAGAATGAACTCAAGGAAACAGAAGCCACAGAAAGGAGGGAAACAAAAATAAAATATCACACTGAAATTATTCAGCAAGTTTTTCTGGTGTATTTTAGGATTTTGAAACAAAAGAAAGGTAAGGAAGAAATTCTGTATGATTTTATATTCTTCTTGTGTAAATTTTGTAATAAAAGAAATGTGAGGAAGAAATTCTGTATGATTTTATATTCTTTCTGTGTAAATTTTGAAACAAAAGGAATGTAAGGAAGAAATTCTGTATGATTTTATACTCTTTCTGTGTAAATTTTAAACCAAAAGAAATGTAAGGAAGAAATTTTGTTTGATTTTATAATCTTTCTGTGCAGATTTTAACCAAATAAACTGTTTCATTTGGGTTATATCATTCTTGGTGACTTGAAATATACTTGTATGTACAAAATGACTCAATATCTACTTGCTTGGAAACTCTAAAATGATTCAACTCGCTGCAACCCTGCGTGGGTTCACAGGTTCGAAACCCATGCGGAGATGATTATATGCGGGAGGATTGCTTGACTCCTCGCCGCCGTAGGGTGGTTCACGTAACCGCTGGTCAGTTACGGCTTCCTCCACCATCAAGTCCAGGCTTTCAAAAAACAAATAACTAACTAATCCTAAACATGGGATGGTAACCGGACGAGAGGCCGTGGTTCGCCATGCTCCCCCGGGATAAATATGTAGATCCTATCCAATATTATAGATTTCTACACTGGAATGAATGGTTCATGTTTACTTATTTAAGTATATAATGATATTTTTCAGGTCAAAGGCCAGAAAGGCTATTGAATTCTGTTTTGGAAGGTCTTGCACAATTCGCACATCTGATCAACATAGATTTTTTCAGTGATTTGATTCAAGTTCTACAGAATCTCATATCTTCTGGTGATCTTAATTATAGGCAAAACTTGTGTTGTATATCAACTGCATTTAAGGTAAATGGAATGAAAGTTATTAGACAACAATCATACATCCACAACATTGACTATTTGATTTGAAGATTGAATGCTTATGATGTAATCCCACTTTCATAAGTATGAGTTTTATCCAGGATTTAGTTACACACAGTGTTTGAATACCTTGTGTATAATGGAAGGATTGATGAAGAATCTTTTTTTCTAAAATGTGAACATGAAATTTGTTTGAATGAACTTATTAGGCACTGATAAAGCAGATTAGATTACCTAAGAATTGGCAATCCACTGCTTTTCATCTATCAGTCCAAAATAAAGATTCAGATGCTAAAGGAAGATAAAATATATTTTTGAGTGAACCATCTTACCATTACAACACTCCTCTAATATTCGATTCTCCCCCATTTGTGGGCCAGTTAATTAGTGTTGAACCAGCAGCTAACTTTCAACCGAGTTAGTCTGTTGTCAAGCATCAAGTACAATTTTGCTTTCTTATCATAATCAAATTTTTTTCTACAGGTCTTATCTGGTCAAGGAGAGGCACTCAATATTGATCCGACTGAATTTTATAAGCATTTATATGAGGCGTTGTTTCAGCTAATTTATTCAACTACTGGATATAAACGAAACGTCAAAAGAGGGAGAGATGAAAATCGACTTAGTGATCTGAATTTAACAATGAATTGTTTGAATATAATGCTCAACAAAAGAAGACGGCAGGTACGCTTTCCTTTCCTGTCAATTTTCAAAAATATTGCAGCAGAATCAACTTTGATGGGGTTGGTGCTTTTGATAGACATGCCGGCTTGATATACTTCAACAAAGAAAGAATGTTGTTTGCCATAGTTTCCTTTAATGTAATGTTGTTTCAATGTCTTTACCCGTATGTCTTTATGTTTGGTGATTTTGTATCAATGTCGATTTTACTGAAATAGTTGTAGTTCCGGATGTATTTGTGATTTAAAATATTTACCTTATGAAAATTGGCAGTAAAAGTTGACTTGAAACAAGGTTGGAAGGCACTGATTGGTATGGAATGTCAGTCTCTCAACTGAATTATAACTTGTTTTCAGGTAACACTTGGTCGACTGCAAGCATTCATCAAACGGCTAGCTGCTTTATCACTTAATCTACACCCAGCAAGCTCAGCTAAAGCTGTTTTAGTTATCACATCTAAATTGATTCAAAGCAACACTAAAACAAATGCTCTATTCGATATTGAGTCACAAGCCAAAGGTAAGTATTATCTTAAATTAAATTTATCCAACTTTTCACCAATACGTAAACTTAATGCCCTGTGAAATGCGTGTATGCCCGACTCTCAAGACAACTCTATTTGTTTGGCAATAGCATATAAACTGATTGTACTCTGATACAGGTGTGTATTTGCCGGAACTTGAAGATCCTGAACATTGTGGAGCAACATCTGCTTGTTTGTGGGAACTTCATGCACTCAGAAGACATTATTGTCCTGATTTGAGAAAGCAATCCAGTAAAATATTACGGGACTCTGCTAAGGAACAACAACATAGACATAGATGATTTGTCGGATAGTTTCAAAATATAACTACTACATTATTTCTGTTGTGTGACTATTTTTTTTGTTCTTTGGTTATGAATACCACCTTAGCTAACTGTATTGATAATTAGACAGCTTGCTATATCTAGCGGGTAGGTTAGTCATATCTTTGTGAATGCCGATTACGGTACCTATTTATCTCTTTGTGAGGAAAGATTAAGTTTGCTTGCTCTCATGGCGAACCCCAGCTCGTGAGCCAGTGGAGTTTAGTCTGGGTCGGCTGATTCGTAGTTAGAACTTGTGATGAGTCCAGTAAATTCACCCACTAAGTCTATCAGCGTTTTTCGTCCTGGAACACTTACGCTTTTTATCTTGCCCCGTGGAACACTGGGAGATTAGAAGATAAAATTGATAATAAAAAATTGGCAACCAATTTAGTCTCAATTTCGATCCCTGTTTCCGCGGAACATCTGAAGAAGCTCTCGGTACAGCAGTGTTCCGCGGAATACGATTCGAGAAACGCTGATATATAATAATCGTAGCGAGGCCATTGCAGGCGTGACTATTGCAATTCGCCCACCGCCTCACACCAGTTAACGTTTGATGTCTTTGATCAAATAAGTATGCGCTTTTGTTATGAAGTTGGTCAAACAAACATCGGTGCGTATGAATGACTACTCTTTTTCGAATTTCGCTTGCAATGCGCGATTGTCTGAGTTCATTAACACACGTAGATTAATACATAAGTTACACGTCAACAGATTGATTACTTGTCTAATTTCGAATTAACAGAATGATTTCTATACATTCCGCAAACACTCAGATGAGTTGTAAATTTTCTTGTGAATCCGTAATATCTACTGGGCATTGTCAGTTCGGTAGGCGGTCGGCTTCCATAATCAGAAGCCGTAGTTCGATAAAGTGCATCAATCTTCACTCCATATCCCTGAAACTTCCGAGCGTTACTGAATCTAGCAGGTAAAATGCCCTGCTCTTTCGGAGTTTTCTCTACCTTCTTTGGTTTGTCTATAACCCGTTCTTCCTCGCTGTCGGATGATTCAGCAATTGAATCAGATTCGTCTTTCGCCGAGACAGGCCGGTCCTCAAGAGACTTCTCAGAATAACAAGTGGAATCTTTCTCAATTAATGAAGGCAGATCTGTTTTCTCAAGTGTCTCTTTCAGTGGGACATCAGCAACTGAACTAACAGTTGTACCGTAACTATCATCGCTAAATCGAACACTTGGCTTTGGTCTTTCTGGTAAATCCATATTCATGGCTACAGTCCGCCTCGATATTCAGAAGTGGCTTTTTCAGGTAAACAATTTAGGTAATCTAACATTCAGATTTAATTGTGACGTCACTTTCAGAAATTATTAAATAATTGTTGTCATTCAGTAATTCTCATATCTTTATGACGTAAATTTCAAAAATGCATACCTTCCTACTTTTAATCTTCTGCAATTGAGCATTAGCAAAAATAATTGTAAGTGTTCATTATTAACTTCTGCTGCTATTGCCTTACACTGCATAAACGCCTCTGACCGTTTTTACTGAAGTTTTAATAATTTAATATAATAAAATCTCAGATTTTATTGCACACAGTTATATTACAAGATCAAATATGAAAGTACAGCACACAGAGGAATACTGGAATAAATAGTTCTCCTTCATATTTCAATCACACGTCTGGCAAATGAGGTATTCATTTAACTTTGATCTTGAAAGGGTATCACATATGAACCTTTGACAATTGCTATAAAATTCGCTGGTAGACCTCAGAATTTTTGTATATGAATTTTTAAACATGACCCTTTTTGCGCTACAACCCAGTATATATGTCATGTTACAACCGAATGCACAACAATTGCGTGATATAATAGCACGCAAATCACAGTTAATCATTCTTAATGTCTTTTATGTAGATAGTAAACCATGTGTATATTTATTCGTCCCTTTACACAAACTACATTGACATACCAATTTCAGTTAGAGCTACCTTGTAGAACAAATGATTAGCTCATGCATGGGGCTAGGATAGGAACTTCCTATTGAAGACAATTTCGGATAAATTGAAGGCTATTCATATATGCATTCCTGTTCCTTACTTTGACGTAGTAAGCACATTCTAGACTAGAGAGTTATGAAACATCCCATAATTTATTTTGATGAAGGCATGGCATTTTGGGCCAAAAAAAGCGGTTATCAAAGACAGTCTTGAAAGACACGCGTGCTTGATCTTTGAAGAATGTCATGAAGAAGCAAAAAATGCACAATAGAAGGAGTGTTACGAAAGCAAGGATATTACAATGCGGTGTCTTCTCCTTCGCCAACTGATTTCAACAGTCTATTTTTCCAGCCCGCCAGGTCCAGATCCGGGCCAGTTCCGGCAAGGAAAGGTGGAAGCCCCGTAGGATCGACTTTTTTGTGCAAATTAGTAAAATTGCTGCCATGGAGTTCGAGCTGTAAAAATAAAAAAAAATAAAATATTTTAAAAATAACCACATTTTGCATAAAACTAGCCAGCTAGCTATTTTCTGTTCATTTTTTTTAAATAATTTAATTTGGCAAAAAATAGATACATAGTTCAAAAAAAATAATAATTTCCTTGCCTTTTCCTATTATATTGTATATATATATAGGTTCATATCGTTTGTGGGTTGTGTCGAGATCGCAGAACTGCAATCTGAAGCATTCAAAACTTTTTGTCTAAACCCGCTTGAACCCGGCAAGCCGGTTTACCGGCTTGTTTGAGTACGCTCTGTGCCCCGGCAAGCCGGTTTACCGGCTTGTTTTTCGTGTCGGAAGGAATCAACTTTATGATCTCGTATCTCAAGAACAACAATGAGTATTTAAATAAATTTTATATTGCATGAAAGCTTGTTATTGGGACTAATTATATTGTAAATATCGGTGCTCTAATATACGATGTTTCAGTAAAATTGGCAATTTGAAAGTGCGTATGGAATTATTGTATGATAACAAATATTTAATATAAAGAATTTCGACTTCTTGCCTAAATAGCCACATATTCAATCGGCAATATATGTGGAGAATTTGAATAGCTTTTTATATACGTATCCAAAACTATTTCACGATGAGCCATTCAAATTTTATGGTCAAATATATTAGATTATCTGTAGATTTAACATCGACGCTGCGTCAAAATGATGTTCTCATTGAAGAGAGGCAACGTCTCGTCACGCACAACTTTACGTATATTACGCAAATGCAACTAAACGTGACGATATCCGCAATAACGTTACGTCGAGATGTTATTATTGAAATGTCCGGAGGAAGTAATTAATTAACCCGATGCTACGCATTCAAAATTCTCACTACTCTTTGACTGCCCGCTCAAGTTGTGGTTACGTATACGCAATATGAACAAGATTGTGATTTTATTAGCAAATAACGGAACAATAAAGACCATGAAAAATGTATGTACATAAAAGACTGCTTGCTAAAATTTTTAAATTGAATGTTGCACTTTGTTGTGCCCGGAACAATGAAGAACATGAAAATATTATGCAGATAAAAGACACATTCTAAATCTAATATTGCACTTTGTTGTGCCAGATATACCAATGGTTGTTGGACCTGTTACCTATACATAGGTACTCATTACAGTATTTGTACTTATATACTGTCTCGCATCGTTTCAGCAACGCTTTGTCTTTAGCAGCTGGATTGGTTTTTTGGCAATAATGTAAATTTTGCTGCATACGACGCATCTATTATTAGAACTGGCGTTTTGCGGTAGGTTCTGGCGACGCATATGATATTGTTGGAATAAGAGTTGCTCTTTCTGCATTATTAGTTCTCTCAGATATTGATCCATCCACTTGCTTCGCCTAACATTCGTACAATCAGATATTTTGATCTGCAGAGCAGGCAAGTACTTATTTTGGTTGATATTTGAACAAATACTGATGGGCGAATAAAACATTTTCCACGTGAAATTTTATATGACGATATTACCTTCACTTCGCTATTACTGCACGCATTACTCGACGTCGGTACTTCAATCCATACAGGGTTAATATCATATCGAAACTCGGCGACCGATGCCCCGCTGAGAACGTCGTCGTGAAAGTTATCTTGCGCATTTTGCCACGCAATACGTTTCGAACGTACTTATCAACATCTTCATGACGGTAGTCACGTGATCGGCTTTTGCGTAGCTGCGTAATCAGTGCGTCATGGCCGCTTATCGAAGTTGTTCACCCGACACAATGATACACAATTAAATATTTAAATATAAAATTGGTTATATGGCAGCCACAATAGTAATTCGAATATCAACAAAAAGCTTATAAAAAACTCTTTATGAACATCCATTATTTGCAGTATATTTTGTACCAAAATAACAAAATTTCAAGCCAAAACTCACATACATGCAGAAAAATCACTGTTAGATTAGAGTCAATTTTATTAATTTTGACAAAATGTATTTCGAAATGGAAAATACATTCTGAATGCACGATAAAATTTCCTTCCGATTGAAATGCCACACAACGTGCTACCTATAATTGGTAAAAAGTTATAAGCGTGCCAAATAGCCAATATTTAGACTTATTTTATTGTTCTACCAATACGGCGCCACGAACCTTCAGGGTAACTTCGCTCAGAGACGTCAGAGTTCAAAGAGTTAACCCTAAACTGATAGAAAATGTTATTCCTTACCCTTTTCTGCATTTTTTCTCGGGTAAATGGTTTCATAATGTTGTAAATTATTGTGAATATCTTATATTCATTTACAACATTCATGCTTTTCAATCTTGCAGGCATCGCGTCCTGTAAAAAACATTGTGCAACCACTGTTATAACATATTCTGAATAAAATGTTTATTAGCATAATTGTTGCCTTTGCAACAATTTCCAGACTTAGTATCACAGCGATGCGGTTTATGAGTTCTAAACGATTATGACTCAATATATTTCACACTTACCGCCATAACTCCGCCAAATTTCTTTCCAAATGATGGAGTGAATTGCTTCAGTAAGTTGAGATTGAAGTTCGAGTAGTCGACTATGACGGTCATTCCGTAAACCTGTGATTGGAAATATTTAGCAAATCATAAAAGCAGTTTCATGATTTCTGACTATTAGGGCCATCTTATAATAGAAGCTATCCCACTGACTAAGTATATATATTTTTTCGTCAGTGTTAATTTGCGAGTGATCAAAGTATAAGTCGAGGTGAATCGGGATGAGCAGTTTTGTGGCTTCATATATCTATGTATAGTTTGTAAAAAGGATGGCTTTCCTAATGACATGCTTTATTCCAATACATGGACGGTATATCTTTTCAGTTCATAGCCTCAAATACTATCGAGTACTCACGGTAATAGTCTCATCTTTCAGTAGATTCTCGGTAACCAAAATGATCATAGCCAGGAAATCAGACATCAATGCTGTATCAGGCATTCCTTTACCTGGAAAAACAATTCAATAATTATTCGCCGCTATTCTTTATTCCTTTTCCTATTTTTATTTCCCCTATAGTTTCAAAAAGATGCATTGCGGAATGAAAATCTATTTCCCCAAATAGGTTTTGAATCAGCAATTACAAAATAATCTACACAAAATTTTATCTGTGTTTAATTTGAATATACACTTCTTTTCAATGGCAGAAAAAAAATCATGGACAAACTAAATTACATTCGAGCATAATATTTTGAAAAAATTTAATCATATCTGCGAAGAATAGCGTTCGCATTCGACTAAAATTGAACGTACCGGGTTGACCAATCACCACTGCAGAGCCATCGGATGCTTTTTGCTTGATTGGGACAACAGCTCCATTCATCATATATTCTGTGAGAGCTTCAGGATTGTCCACCTGTGTACAAAAATGCTTCTAATTTTACTAATAGTTTCTCTCGGGTAGTGATACGGACATAAATATAATACTCCCGCCTGCAAAGGTACATATGGAGGGGAATGTAGAAATATACCAATGGGATAAACAGCATTTGCCCATACTTAAACACACCTTACAGTAATAGTACGATTAATGTAATTTAGTTAACAAATCATTAATTGTTACCTTGTCAAAAACTTCCCTGAAATCCCTTCTCTGTTTGTGATAGTTCACAAGCATATTGTAGGCCTTCTCGTGCTTAAATTTCTTTGCTCGTAAAAACCTAAAAAAAAACTCATTTTAATCCTTGGCTTTTCGTCTACCAAAATATAAATCAGTGGGTTCGAACACGCCAAAATGCCTAATTGTGTGATACTTTACAAGCTTATATCAAAACTTCAAAATCTAACCTCAAGAAAAACATGTCATCTGTTCGAATGAGTTCAAGATCATCTTGTTCCTCCTCGAATCTATTACGTAGTTTATCGATTTCAGCAAGTCTGGCATCATTATCTTGAGGTTCGTTCAATTCTGCTACAGCTTTCTTCAGAACATCTGATGGTAGGTCACATTCATATCTAACACCCATATTGACAGGCTACTGTCTATTTTCATATGAAACCAAAATTATCTACGTAGAAAAATTAAAAGATGAGTATATTTTGCACACAAATAAGTCTACATTTTGCCAGGAAATTGATTTTGTCATACTACCCTATTATATCAACAGCATTTATTCGTTAGATGTAAATAAATCTTTACGTGACTAAATCATAAACCTGGTAATACCACTGACGCTCAATCAAATCCCACTGACATAAAAATATAAAGACATTACAACAGTACGAGGTCGTAGTTTAGCTAAAACAATCAACAGTAAAATTATAGAAATCATTAGGCAAGCTGACTTGAACAAGATTTTCATCTTATTAGTCGATATATATAAGTAACAGTTTATTTGATTCCGAATTTCGTTGCATAACGGAGTATTATGTCATGTATGACTCGTCGTTTTGTACTGTTTGGGAACAAATAACGCGGAATTGCTCAAATATTGTGTGAACATTTTAACAGTGTACTGTTGTGTAACTCGATAAAGTAAACATAATATCCTTCAACCTTTGTTACATAAAGTCGAGTTACGTAACGGGGATACCGCGGTTAATGGTTGACTACGAGGATTTACTGGAGTTACTGAACTCTGAATATTCTACATGGGTAATGGTTTTGATTATATAATCAGCAAGATCGAAGCACGAAAATATTTTCTAAAAATATTCCAACTGCGAATTGTTTTAACCGGGCAAGATAATATTTAATCACGTCAAAAGGAACCATCCTGATAATATATTCGAAAAAAGTTTGCAATTACGTTATTGCTAAACAATATGTTTTGGGTTGTTCACAGCATATCTAGTTCTGCCTTCGATATAACACCAACGAGTACAATAATTTATGACTATTAGTTGTTTGTCAGGTTTTAAATTGTTAGACCATGTTTTTGATATATAAAAGTTTTTACACAAAACATTGATTGCACTTTATTGGTTATTGGCACTAAATTTTGTGTATTTGCTCCAAAATTTAAATCCAGTGTTTATATTGATAGCCCAATATTTCCTTGCGGACGGGGACATTATCAGAGATTATACCATGCGTCGCCCTCATTCTAACTTCAAAAATGACGACTAGATAAGCGCACTGTGCTAGCACTCATAATATTATAACACGGGGTGCACTTTAACGAGCTATCTAACTAGATTGAAATCAGTCTGAAATATTTGTGTAGCTACGCCTAATATAAAACCCAGTATCTATAATGATAACCTAATAAATACCTTTTTATAGAGCAGACCATTCCCCGAGATTATACCACACATCGGACCCTATTCCAAGCTTCAAAGTGGCTAGGGCTAGGCGATTGGTGCGCCGTGCTAATAGCACAATATTATGACGACTATCTAACTATATTGAAGCCGAAATAATTAATTCAAGCCCAGGCACCACGGCATGGTACGATGATTGCTATTGGAGTCGTGATTACTCTTTGTCCAAACCTTAATGCTCGTTGAAGACGAGGATATATTTAGTAATTAGTAGGCACGACTTGCCTTGGGCTGTCAGGCTGAAATATTTGTATTTGTGACATATTGATCCAAAATCCGTGGTTGGCCAAGTTTCATTTCTCTTGTCCAAATTTGCTTTGAATGCTGATGCCATTATATCGTATCTGACAATAATCAACAATCAATAATTAACAAAACAGTATATATATATATCCGCAATATCCTATTTCCAGGCTTGTTCTTGCTCGGACATATTTTTCTGTCCCATTCCCATCCCATCCCATAACAATTATGCCCATCCCATCCCATGAGATTCCCATTGGAATAAAATTCAAAAAAATCCAATTGTTAAATTTAGAGTTAGCGTCTACTAAATAGGACTACATGTACGAAGAGACATGCAAAACAACAAAATTTACGGACTTTGTTAGGTTTATATTCATAACTATTATATATGTGTCCATCAGACTCTATACGAGTTATATTGGTAATGCCGAATATATTTTGCTCTATATAACTAATAACAAGAGAGCTATGCTCAAATATATGGACACGAAATCCACAATGAAATGTTTTACCATCATTTCCCGAAAATCATACGATTTTTATGTCCCACGTGTCCAATGGGAAATACAATTGTGTGCTATCCCATCCCATGGGACGTTTCCCATGGACAAGCCTGCCTATTTCAACACATATACATAACTATATATAAATATACCGTATTTCCCGGCGAATAAGTCGCTCTTCTAGACCCAAATTTTTGGCCTGAGTTTGGGGGAGTTGTCTTATTAGGCGAGTAAGATAATTTTTGTTTTTTTGGTATCGCATTATTATTTAATTAATTTGGACCATAAAATACCCTCGGCGATAGCATCCCACACGTCCTCATCAGGTTAGTTTTAAATAAATCAGCATTCTCGCGCTGTGAATCTGGAATTTCAATGCTGTGATTATCATATATACACTTTACATGTATATTTATATATATTTATTTATCAAAACTAAATATAATCATATAAATTATCTCACATTATTATGTCCGCAGATTGTGGTGTTATTTTAGATCGGTAATGTTCTTATATGGTGGACGCAATCGCGAGTTACGTTGAACACAATTAGATTAAAATTGAAAGACAGTTTGAATTGCCGTAGTTGTTATGGATTGGATATTATGCTACAAGAAAAGTCACTATAGGCTATTTTAACCAATGCGCAAACGCGGCGACGCTCAAAAGCCTTTGCATGGTAATTTGAGATTACGATGTTGATGCGATTTTACTACCGTCTCATTGGCCAGTTATATGCCAAAACCCATTTTTTCATGCTTGAAAACGGGCCTCCTCCTATTTACCGAGTAGACTTTATTCGCCGGGAAATACGGTATATATGCCACTTCGCCATATAAACAGCTGTCAGTCATATAACGTCATATCATATATATGACAGCATTTTGGAAAAAAGATATTCATCTTATTTTATGAAGACAATATTGAATGTATACTTTTACCAAAACTTGCAAATGGTTGAAATAAATTAATTATAAACCTAACGTGTCCAATATGTACCATCGACAAAAACTCCGTTATTCTTTCTGACTTTATATATATAGATAATTTATTGTACACAAAATGGAGCTATAGATCGTTTAATATTATGATGCTGTTAGAATTTATTGTAATGATCTTTTTCGAGTTATTATGAAAAAAATCGTTTCTCTTTTTAACTACTGGTAACTGGACCAATTGCTTTGAAATTTTCAATGATTGAAGATTGTTGTTACTAGAAGGCTATTACTTTCATTTATTCCGAAATGTTCTCTGAATCCTATGAGATCGAATATTTCATCCAAAATTTCGCTATAATATTTTTATCCATGGAAACACGGTTTTCAATCCGCCAACCGTGATCCGTCTTGCGTTTTGATTTTGAAAACCTTGCGATGCGACGCTAAAGTTGAATGTTTTGCGATATCGGTGGCGCACTGTAGGTAGGTACGTTAGTGTAAGGTAATTACACGCTAACGATTTAATATATACTACAGTTGTGAGTAGAATCATCAAGGCATTTTAATTCACGTTGACACAAGACGCAGTATCATTGTCACGGAACCTGGAATAGAGCAGTCCGGTTACCGGTACAAAAAAGTTACGATGGTCCACGGTTTCGGCTTCGTCCATTATGTGGTATTAGGGGAAATCGTGGGTCGAATATTTCGTTTTTGACTTCTTTTCCAGATATTTGCGCATTGCTCTCTTGTTCCATTTATCCTGATCTACGGCTGAGCGCCCGTAACAAGGAATCGGGGAAACTAAAACGCATAAGAATACAAAAACGGACAAATGTCACTGAGTGTAAGCCAAGCTACGAACTGTCGTCGTATTTTGAAAAGACAGGCAAGGACTGAAGACAAACACAGTCCATCGTCGTGTATTTATAATGTGTAATTGCGACACGAAGAAATCAATGTAGCTAAAATGATAATCGTAACATTACAGAGTGTAGCACAACGCGACAGAAATAACTAAACTTAACATCATAACACTTTTGAATTTGGAGATTATCAATTTCGGATCTCGTCTGCACCAAGTCCTCTGTTTAACGTACGAAATAACACACGTGAGCTCCATCGTGCGTGGTTGTGCAAAATTTCATCCAGAGTATTTTTCTATTTTTAATGCACAAAATGCATTATTACAGATTTGTTATAAAGCAGGTCATGAATAAAAACGAAGTACAAATTTCGGCAGTATATCACAAAATCTACATATCGGTCAAAATGGTTCCCGTACATTTGAACCCACGTACATTTGAACCCACGACAATTACACCTGTATACTATTGCACCAATGGAGTTTTTTTGTTTTGCGGATATTTGAACCCATACAAACCCTAACCCATGGGTTTAGCACCCGCATATAGGTTGAGCCCGCGGATATACACATGGGTTCAAATGTACGAGGGATCAAATGTACGGTCATCGGTCAAAATATATATTTAGGGCTAGGCAATCTCCGTAATGTACCGCAGTGTGTGTTGTGTCCGGCAACCCGAAGTGCACAACAACAACTCTTCCTACTCCATTCATCATCTAAATTTCTAATAAATCGGTTGTATTTCAAGTTTTAAATTTATACTAAACGAAACTATTCAGATTACTACCGGCTGCTGCGATCTTTCACCTTCAGAACCACGAATGCATAAATTACTTCACTTTAGCTTCGATATCTATTTGTAAAACCGGTGGGATATGATCTACAACAAACAGCGAAAGAAATATCCATGAAGCTGATATGGCTTGAATTTTAATAAATAACTTGCACTTTATAATTCAATCTGTAACAACGCGATGAAATGTTGAATGATGTAACTTTTAATGTATCGTAAAGGGGTTCATAAAACTATAAATATATATATTAGTTTGAAGTAGTCTCCTCATTGCCCTTTTAGTTTATATTTTGAAAAACTTGGTGAAACGCGTGGTGGCATTGTAGAGTCGGATATTGGAGATGCGTAAACGTTGAAGCGTGGTGGAAACAATTTGGCTTGGCGGTGACGCATTCTGGAAGTGATATGATTGAACTTACACTTATGGTCAAGCTTGGACACTGACAGATTCGCTGGACTCCCCGGTAGTCGAGTATTTACATAACTGCTCGTCAGCTTCAGCTCACTATACACAACCTACCTGAAGCTACGCCCTGACATGAATTGGCATCAGTCTTCATTCCCTGGATACACATAAAGCCATATCCTATTCTAGTTGCCCAAAAACAGATAATTTATCTTCGATACATGTCTCATATTGGATAACTATAACATATTTCAATTCTCTCCTTATGAATGCAGGCAGCAAGTACGTCAAGACGACTTATACATTAATAATAATTGCAACTTTTTATTGGATCACAAATTCTTATAAAAAAAATTCAGTAGGAATGGAAATTTTCATGGAATAAATGGTTATCTATGAGGCATTAAAATTAGATAGTTGCGGCGAATTTAAATAAGGATATTTCATTATTGCACATTGGTAGCGCGTGTCAATTTTTGATATTTTTTCGTGCACTAGTTAGTATATCGGTGAATGATGGGTTGAAGAAATTTTAGAACTCACTGAAAAATCTTACCAAACCTAATGTAGACGAAGCCAGTAGTTTTGTCACGATAAAAAAGATCACAGATGCAGCCGGTAACGTCAAAATGCAAAGTACGAGAAGTTGTTTGGCTATCAATACATAATTGCCAGACCAACCAAACGTTACTTTTACCTCCCATAATCGTATAAGAACTACCGTACCAGCTTCGGACGCTAACAAAGGAACCTTTGGTTTCTCTGAAAATAATATGGAAAACGAGGCCACGAAAGAAGGTTTCCAGAGCGGTAATTCCAATGTTGCTTGAACAAAAAAGACGCTTTAGAACAGGGGTCCCCAACGCGTTGCCCGCGGGCACCAGGTCGCCCGTGAAGATCATATGAGTGACCCGCAAGTATTTTTCAAAATAAGCTCAATAACGGAGCTTATAAATAAGCTACATCAATTAAATTTGGTCCTGCTATTCTTGTATAATTCACACTAATATGGGAACTGCGAATGACACTATGTTAATTATTATAACGACCATCCTAATATTTATTTGACCTCAGTAATGTGACGGGCCATTTAAAACTCTCCCAATCGCCCTAATCTGTACCCAAAAAGTAGACTTGGCTTTAAAAAGGTTGCTGCTTTAGAATATAAAGAGGCGATTCTGTTTAAAGATTATCAAGGCCTCGCGTATAGCAAAACTGATGTATGTTAGGATAATATCCAGCGGAAAAACACGCGAGATCTTGACTGTGCAGATCTTATACATCCCCTCATTTCATTTCCATTTTCCTTTGCACTTACAGAAGGCTGGAGAGTCGGATTCGAAGCCGGTATATTCGGATTCAGATTTGAAATTATGAATTGAGGTCTCAGGTTTTGCTACTCGTCTTACCCGACTTAGGACAGTCCTAGTATACCGCACAGGCGGTATCGTGAAGAATAAAAACAGACTATTCGCCATCATTTAAAATTGCAGTAACCAGTAATGGCTACCAAAGTAGGCTACCCCTAATAATAGACCAATTGAAAAATGCATTACGACAAATGGTTAGCTCAAGCACTGTTCCAAAATGTATATTTACTGGTACCGTACATCAACCGTTGCTCCGGGTAAAAATGCCTGAACACTCACGGATCAGTCGTTACGCGCCAGTTCTGATAAACTTATCAAAACGAGCTTAGCTTTAACTTCTCACGCCAGAACCAACTGACAACATCAGTCCTAAATCCGCGGCAGTGTACATCGCTCGCATGCGTGTAGCGACATTTGATTGACCAATGGAAGGCGTGAAGCGAT
This sequence comes from Styela clava, assembly GCF_964204865.1. Lineage (NCBI taxonomy): Eukaryota > Metazoa > Chordata > Ascidiacea > Stolidobranchia > Styelidae > Styela > Styela clava. The sequence goes on along the minus strand of NC_135257.1, from coordinate 7,163,856 downwards.
TAAGGAATATCCCGCACAAAAGAGCAGGTGACGCCCAAAACAAACTTGGAACGTGGGCGAGACGCTTACGTTCGTGTATACACTATCCCCAGTTGCGTTTCACATAACCTTGAAATCTGAGTTAAGAACTATAGTATTTTATTTTACAAGTTTTCACCATTCAAGTTCACGGCGATGCATTTACGTTTCACAGTCATTTTGGAAAAATATTAGTTATCACTGCCATCTTGTGATCAGCAATTGTCTTGAGAATAACTTGACGGCTTGGAGAGGATCGCACTATGTTTTTTATGGTGACCCGCCAAGTCACGACTACACCATTTTTTTCTATTATTTTTGGAAATGTAAGAGAACTGTATAGTACTTTGCAGTTTATTGAACACGAAATGTAGGCTACTAGGGCTGGGAATATTAGTGAAAACACTTTGACCGTTAACCGGGTAAAATTAACCGGTTAACCGCCACGTGACGTTTGACGTAATAATTATAATTTCAGCTTGTTACGTCACAATGGTTATAAAGCAATTTCACGTGTTCTTATCCCGGTATCGCTCAAAATTATTCACGAATCGAAATATTTTCATGATTCCTACGCTGCAAAAAATAGGCAGCGTGGTTCGGGCATGTGGAAATATTTCAGAAAACCCGATTCCGTTGTTAAACGTCATTTATGTGACAAATTTTGAGTGTTCTATGTGCAAATTCCACTTCGAGATATATATATATCATAAAAAAACGGCATCAACTGCACACTTATTGTATGACATTGAATATCCGATTTTGCAATGAAATCGTGAACAATATATTTCGAAATCGACCGAAAACTGATTCTGAATTCATCATTGTAAATTTTCATTATCAGCAACCTTGGTGCTTCCATTATTTTTCACATTTATTGATTCCTTACCCACACAGTTAGTAATATTTTTTTGAATTAAACGCCGCAAAAGATAAATTTGCGATGACGTAATCATATTTGACGAAATTGTACGGTATAAAGATGATTTGTACCTGAGATGTCAGTTAACGGTTAAAATAAATCATAACCGTTAACCATATGAAATCGGTTAACCGGTTAACCATTCCCAGCCCTATAGGCTACATATAGGAATCATTTTGTTATTATGTTGTAGCTGTTGATCATCTTGTTGGAAGTATTCCTTTTTTTCTTGTTGTTGTTATGAAAAAATCGCCTTTCTCTTCAATTGCTGGACCAATTGCTTTGAAATTTTCAGTGGTTGAAGAATTGTTGTTGTCGCTAGAAGGCTATTACCTTTATTCGTTCCTAAATTTCCTATGAGATCTGATATTTCATCTAAAATTCCGCTGTTTTCTATTTATGGGAACGCGTCTCTGTATACTTAGTACGGTAAGTTATTGTTAAAGATAATGTACTCGGAGACAGGAGTTTTTATGTTAAGCTGAAGGTAGGCTACAGGTAATGTAAATGATTTGTAGCATAGCTCTCTTGTCAAGTACTAAGCATTGCCTCGGTCCCAACATAAGTTCTGCATGCTGCAAGCTCAATACCATGCAAAGGTTATAAGACTTGCAGATACGATGCAACAGCAAGTTTGTCGTTGATGCGGACATTTATCAAATACCTATGACCAACATGTCTCCTTTTCCATACTAAAAATATATTTTTAACCAATTCATTAAAAAGTTTCGACGTCGTTGGACTCGTATCAGACCTGAATTTGATTGAGTTTTATATATAAAGCCAGCAACATTTCCCATACAGTCAAAATTCAAGCTTGTTACCCATCACTAGTTAGAATTAGAAATGATAATATTATTATATGGCCAATCATCACACGAATTCCCTATTGTGGCGTGGTATGTATATTTGTTGGAGCTACACAACAACGCGTGTCGGTTAAGTCTACAAATAATACACTCTAAGCGAGCACAAATTTTGCTGGACGAATTCCACACAAGTGTATTCTATTTTAACCTAATATGACAATCGTCGTCAAGCCTTTAATGACCAATAAATCATCTACCCGCATTTATCAGGTTGGAATAAAAGTATATAGATACGTTTAATTTGATTATTGTATAAATACACATCAAATAGAACGGTAAATAAACAACAGCAATACAATGATATAAGACAGAATAACTGAAGTGATCAAAATGTTTAAAATGCGGGATTGCTTACAAAAAGACTCAAGTTCGAATCAAAACCAATCATTTGAAAAAGAAAGAATAAATCGTTATACCTGGAACAGGGGCGTCAGGAATTTTGAGGGGGGGGGGGGGGCAATCGCCAAGTTAGACCGCAACAGCTAGCGGACCCGGAAACGTCGGTGTTTAAGACTCTTGAAAAAGCTACGAAAAATTCTTATGTATGATACGGAAAAATGTTTTATTTTTTAACATTTCAAAAGAAGGAGGTTTCGACCCCACCCCTGATAAATATCGGGTGTACCTTCAAATAGTGAAACGATGTCAAACGCGAATCAATCATTCAAATAATTGATAATTACTTTCACTGTCAACGATATTCAATTAAATTCACTAATTGTGAACAAATAAATGACAATTGACGTGCTCATTTCTTATAATCACAAATACAAAAGACTTTCATCTCACGGAATAAAAGTCTGACACCCATATCGTAGTGACATTGAGATCGCGTGCATTTGTCCACGTCTTTCATCTCTCCCGTGATTAATATAATAGTAATTGACTGATAATGAGACATACCCAAACCACAAGCATGCGACTGTTAATAAGGTCGACTGCAAGTTTGTTAGAAAAGCAGCAATCAGCTGCTGTATTGACATTTCTTTCATCTCATGGGATTATTTAAAATACACCTAGAAATGGACGTGACTTGTCGATCGTTTTGAAGGGTGTGTCAGAAAGTTTTCAAGTTGACGTAATTGACTTTCGGTTCATAAATATAAAAGCAGGGACTTACAATTGAAATTTTTCACATAGAAACTTGAAACCCAGCTTTTAAATTTCTTGCAAAACTTTTACATTTTATCACACTTTCGGAATAATTTTTTTTTAATTCAAATTGTGTTTTTGATAAGACAGACGCGCGCTGCAACTACAGCAACTAATAATGTATAGATTTAATTTCTGTATTGACAAACTTCTCATTTTCTGTCGGTAAAGTGGAGTAAAATTTTGCAGCAGTAGTTATTTTGCAAAATTTAAAATTGTATGGATACATATTCCAATCGACTCCACCATAAACAGTTCTACATAAATACGATTTATTTATAGAAATTGTCGATGTACAGTTTATTTACAAGCATTTTACATAAATACTAATCTTGGTCAAACAAAGATTCACAATAATAAGCAACAGATGCAAAATATTCTGATTTCCATTTATTGAATTTGCTACACTAATATCAACTAAAACAACTCCTGCTTTTGATAAACGCCAAACATGGTCAGACTTTGACAAGTTCAGGAAAAGAAAGAGAAAACAACTTCTATCCAATAAGAGACAAATCACCAACATTCAAATCTCCGGATTCCTTTTTTTTTGTCCGGTTTGCATATTCGGTTGCAATTTCGCTCTTTTCATCCCCTTACTTTTAGTATATAATTACCAACACCTTCGATTTGGTACCAGGAAAGCCGACGAATGACCTTTCCCCCCGTGGTGAAAGATAAATTGCTTCTGCCATTAATATTACGTTTCTCCGTTAACAAGAGAGTACAAAAATAAATATTTCGTCTGCATGAAATCCCACAAGCATACCAAGAACACGACTTTGACTAACTAAATGTAGCTGAGACTGCGATGCGGGATTTTCTCGCGCTACACAATTAGTCTTGTCGTAGTTGTCTTTTTGCAATTAAGTGCGCTTTAATTTCTTAACTTTTTTGTATTATCAGGATGTATGATTTACAAACATTACGAAAAGACTTGGGAGGTTTTCTATTGTCTATAAACACTTTTTCTCGCTAGTATATTAATCCGTATATTAATCTGTTAATAAATCTGTGCTTTCCTTATCGTAAAAAATAATAAATTGGAACTAGAGGAGCATAATTTCTGAAAATACGTTTTTCATTCTTACACTCAATATCATCATTTTTCTTGCACTTTTTTTCTGAACATAACATGTCGAATGTTCAATTACCTCTTAAAATGTGGATGTGGGTTATTCTTGGTGATCTTCTGACGTAATCATACGATATAATATTCATTAACCACAGACTATAGGCTACCGAGGGCGCAATGGGCCATGCTGTCAAAATAGAGATGGAACGAATATGTCTACATGTTGTTTATCTAATTTGCGCACTAATCCGTGAACTCATGGATGAACCTTTTACATCTTATTCCAAGCATGGGAGGATTTCAATCACATGTACGATGAGAAAGCAACTATCAATCTAACGTGATATTGTACAAATCTCGCGACAACATATTTGGTACTATGCCCGCAATCTGGACGCAATTTGACGTCACTACACCTGGTGGCGACTGCGTGTGTGGTCGATCGAACGGACGAGTGATGTGCTAGTTTAAAATAAGTCGCTCGCGCGAGTCGCGCCGCTCGAGTTGATATCAATATGCGCCAAACAGTCAGCATATCCATATTTTAATAGGCGGAGGTAATACAATAAATTTAGTTTAGTGTTATGATCAGGGAGTTCCTGATATAATGTTGAAGGAATGTATGATAGATTCTTTTGAAATTTCACTCCACACGATGGTAAAAAGAGACGCTGTGAAGCACTTTCTACACCTTTAGATATTTTTGGTTTGCATTGAAAGTATTTTTACAAAGCGGATTGCAATGCAAGTGCAATTTAGTGAGTTTCATAGTTTCAGACAGAAAAAACTAAATGAAGAGTAGTTTTTAGATTTGTTTTCATTATCTCAATATAAAGGATACCGTACCTTGCTAAGCCAGTACGAATTGATTAAACAATTTTTAATCCTGTTATCTGTTTGTTCTTGCAAATTTTATTATTATTTCACAAAATCATGATTTATTTCAAATTTTAAAATATGGAGTATATTTATAATATTGGAATTGTAACTAATTGTAGAAAATGTTTCTAGAATTTTCATTTATATGGTATAATGATACAAAAAAATCATATTGGCGTAATGACTTTTTCTCGAATCCAAAACGGGTACAATATGAGATTCGCTTCTCTCTTTCACACACTCTCGGATTGACAAATAAAATCGTGTTTACACTAGTAAAATTGATTGTTTCGGAAAAAAAAATATAAAAAAAAAATCCGCCATTTTGTCTTAAAACAGATGGCCTTTGTGTATACAGAATTTTCGCTTCAAGCCATCTGAAGAACCATTCCGTTAAACCTTTCTGAAGTTATTTCTACTAAAACATTTTTTGCATTCTTTTTCTTATGACGGAGCAAAAACTTTTTGGCTGCGAATCATATCACAACGATACATTTGTTCGTAACCACCCAGAGATCTCTCAAAAAATCGAAACGCTTTAAGGACCGAGGAAAAATTAGATTGCAGCATTTCAAGATGGTGATTTTTTGTTCTAAACAGTCTCTATATTTATGACTCCGATAATTTCATAGTTCAACTGATGATATGGAGGTGGTTTCATATGTTTGGTGTATATATCGGCTTTCTCATTTTATTTTTTATGCAAACATTCATAAGAATTCTTTCGAAGATATAAATCTATGACAAATCAAAATAGAACACAAACCCAAGTTAGAATTAGACACGAATAGGAACGATATATGATACGGTAATCTGTCGTTCGGCAAAATGAGCAGCGAGGTATTTTCGGGGTCGACCATCGTTATTTTGAAAATATTTTGGAGATTAGTTCTAGCTCGTTATGCAGCGCCAATCTCGCGAGCCGATGGGGACAGGTTTAAATCCACATATAATGAAAGGATGAAGAGTGTTATGTCACCTATGAATCGGCCCCCCGTAGGAGAATTTCGAAATGATAAAACAAATCCGCATCTGAGTATACGACCCAAAGCTCGTCTAAATTCTTTACTATGCCATCGAGACCTTTTAAGTTCAGACAGCGTATAAGTCAAGATGCAAACCCTTCACTTTTCGTATGACTAATTTAGAAATGCAACTAGAAAATGCAGTTAGACAGGATATCAATGAATAAATAAAGCTTTTGCCTTCGAATGCCTTTGCGACCGCATTCATGACCCACTTTTGGCTAATATTACGTAGTTATTACGTTGTTTACTTGTAATTGGATTTACATGTAGTTGGCTCATCGTTTTAGACATCGACTAAATATTTGACAAAGTATATACTATATAATAATTCGACAAAGTATATACTAGGTATAAAACTACTGAGTCAATTAGCCCCAACCCCACATGATGGATTAATTGTTTGTTTGTTTATGTGCTAGAAACAGCCAAATCATTCATAAATTTCCAGATATCCCAATCTGATACTTTGCTATCCATGTTTCAAGAAAATGATCAGATTTTTTGCACTGTGTTGTGCTTCAGGTTACAGGAAGGTACAGTGCCCAGCACTTTCCTGAGAATAAATATATACGTTTTAAAATGGTTGTACTTTGTACTATAACTGCCTCGTGAATGTTTTTTTATTAGAATATTGATGCCTCGGTACGATACCTTGACAGAATAGCTCAAGATTTTCATGTCCACTGCCTGTTTTTCAAGAATCGTTAGCCTCGAGTAAATTTCTTCTTGAATATGTGCCATTTTCATATTGACTGAACGGCAGCGGCTGCGCTGTCATCCGGACGAGGTGTAGTAATTGTCCATTGTGTAATAAAGTTGACTTCTCAACTTTACTCTCTTAATAGGATTGCAGGTTGTACTTGAATGCTAGAAAGTTACCACATTCATTCCATCAAGTCACGTTGGAGGATTTACATAATTCATTGTTCACATTTTAATTATTTGTTTTTGTTCATGTCTTGTTTGTTTATTTTTTCAGTGTATCATTTTGTAATGAACACTCTTTGCTTATATTATAATGAAAAATTAGCAAATATTGTTAGCCGAGGTTAGCTTATGGGAAATGTATCTCTAATGTTTATTTAGTAAATTAATATATACTATGGGCATCCATTGCCTAACTGTCTTTTCTAAAACCACGATTATTCGTAACATTTACGATTAAGTCGCTATTGCTTCAGAGAAAACGAATTCTATACATGTACACGAATTGAAATTTTTCCCGATTTCTGTCTTTTTTCCTGGTATGTTAAATACAATTATCCTTTTTATATGCGATCAAATTGTGTAGAGGTGAAAAACTATTTTGGCAGTATGCATTCACGATGAGAACGAGTAGCCACAATAATACAGTTCATAAATAATACCGGGAATAAGAAAATTGTAGTTCAACAAATTTCACGTTTCTCTTTTTTTGCGATATATTTTATTTTTGAATGACACACTTTTTTGAATCATTTTTTGACTGATATTACGTTAAATTTAGCGATGTTTTGAGTATCCCATTTGGTATGCTTCTTTTTGTCTTTTGTCGCAGGAGAGAAAAAATACCGCCCCAACCATTCGCAAAAGGGGAATAACAGGACGTAAATGAGTTTAGCTATGTCTCTATATTAGCAAGAAATTTATGATGCACCAGGCAGTTTCAGAATAGTTGCATAGGTGTAAGGATCTAGAAAACTTATGTAGGAATGCTTCATACTGGTACTGAATTTTGTATTCGATTTATAAGTGAAGAATTAGAAGTTACTCAAACGACGAAATATATCATAATTTACTTGTTTGCAGCTATAGCTAACATTATTTCAAATGAGTAATGTTAATAATGCAGATATCGAATTTCTATACCAACACTTGGACTCTTTTACCTAAGAGAAAATTACCTATGAAAAATCAAGGAAATTGTATTCAGCAAAGACTGTTTCTTTGGTCAATAGTAGTTATCATATTTACGTGGCACACCACGTCTGCTCGGTTGGATTACGAGCATCGACGGACGATAAACGAGCTCGAAGATATATTTGAAATCTTGCGGAAAAATCAAGCGTCGACGACGGTGAGGGAAGGGTCAAAATGGTCGGACGCGGTCGACGCGTGGGTAACAGAAACCCAAGGAAAGAGTATCACTGGAAAGTACGGTTCTACAAATGAACGGAATCAAAAAATATCAGTGACGAGGGAATCTATTTGGAAAGTTTGGAATAGTTTACGTACTGGAACTAGGGAACTGGTGATTAAAAAATTGTATCCGTTACTCATTCCCCAGGATTCTTCGGAAGAATTAAACTGGCGATTGCATTGCGCAGACGCTTATAAACTTTGTATGGCTGATACAAATTGTTATTGGAAATATAAAAATTTCTTGTCTTCGTGTACTGATAAAGATTTGTCAATATTAAATACAGAAGACGAAGAATCAGATGAATTTTTCCCTAGCGATGCTTTGGAAACCAAACGAACTCGTCGCCGTCCAATTCCAGATAGAAAACGTCATCACAATTCGCGCAGGAGAAGCGTGAAAAGAGATGTGTATGAAGTAGAACAAAAAATGAGAAGCGAAGCAAGAGTGACGAGAAGACGGAAAAGAACGCAGAGACAAAAATCTGTATTTTGGATGGGGCAATACTTTCTATCAGAAAAATATACAGACCCATACTCGGTATTACGATATTTTTCTATGGCTTCTCGAAGCAGCAAATGCTCAACAAAATGCGTTCATTCTTTGATGATGCTAAATGAAACAGTGTATGGTGCTCTTCTGGCTCACTGTGATTGTCGAGCCCAAACCATGCCGTCTGCGTATCAGGTTTCAGGATCAGTGCTTCAAAAAAATCAAATCGATTCAACGGATGGTTCCCAAATATCTCAAGAGAAATATCTCCAAGATTGGGAAAATACATGTTTCATTCACCAAAGGTCAGCTCAGACATGTCGTCCTCGAACATTTCGCAGAACATCAGGAATCATTGGTTGCACCGAGGCTCGACAAAGATGTGAAAAAAACTCTATTTGCAGGATAGCTCAGCAGAATTTTCTCTCAAAATGTTCACAGGTAAGGAAATGATTTTAAATATTTATTGCAATGATGTTGGTTTTTGGCAACTTTTTTGATTGATAGCTTTGATCATGTTTTTATTTGGATGTTCACTTTGTTATTGAAAGTCACTGTGTCATGCTTAATTTTATTCAATTATATATTTGCGTTCCGAATTGCCGCATGCCAAAATGGGGAAAAGAATAATTACTTAATTCAATTTGAATGACTGAAAACGGCAATAAAGTAAAATTATATTTATAAAAATACTAAATAAACACGCAAGTCCTTATTCGCATTTGATTTATTTCAGGTTATAAATGGTATTCACTGCAGCAGCTCTTGTAAAGAAAGCGTTCGTAGATTGCGTCAAGCGACTTCACACTATGATACATGCGTCTGTGATACTTCCGAAGGTCCAACGTGTCAACAAATAAGAAGCAACGTTGTTCATCTCTGCGATATCCCCCTTGGAGACAATACCAAAGACTTTCAAGATCAATCAACAAAACAAAATTTAAAAGTTGACAAAAATCCGACATTGACGGACCAAAAAACATCTGCGCAAATATATTCACAAAATTCAAGAAAGTTTGGCGGTAATTCTACAAATGTTTTTAATCGTTCTAATGAAAGCCGAAAGACTCTTAATTCAAGCGCAGCAAGTTTTTTTATTTCTCAGTATCATTTTATAATATTGCAATTTTTTGCTGTTATTATATCAGTACTATTTACGGAGTAGTGGGATAAAATAACTTTAATATTATTGGTTGGTTGAACTGGATAAATTTAATAACAATAAATAGATTATAAATCGCTGACAATCATCCCAGAATTCATATCATCAAGGTGTAGATAAACTGACCGATTGATTTTGTAAATTGCTATAGTCGGGGTTCCGGGTTCCGGCTGGTCCGGTGATCTGATAAGGTCAAGAAGCGCATGACAATTTATATTGTACAAAACCGACGTATAGGCAAAACCATGTACATTCTTGTTGGGTACTATACTTCAATTAACGGTCATTTACAACTGGCCACTAAAATTCCTTGTAGTTTCAGGGAGTCGGCTTATACAACGCCAAACGGCATTTAGATTGTCTAATTTATTTGTCCATGGGTAGACTTAAAAGGAGTTTGTGTAGTCTTATTATATAAAACAACCCATTTACTTTCTTAATTTGAATTTTTACGATATTTTTCAATATTCGAGTGTGTTAGAGTAAAAACGTTAGTCAGTAAATATGTTGCACTTTTTATTCTATTTTTCATTTCAAGCCTCAAAATAATAATCAATGTTAATATTAACTGTCTTCAAGTTATTTTTAAAATACATGTTCATTTTTTAATACTCATACATATGTTTTAATGTTCTTTTATTGTTGAATAAAAGTTTCGAAAATGTTCGAATCAATTTTTTTTTACCCTTTCGTCGGTGAAGATATTTAAGAAAGATCTGCGTGAAGATGTTTTTGAAAATGTAAGGAAAAAAATTTAAAGACAACATACATATCCAAAACAGTGTTGTTCCAGTACTTGCAAGTACTTGTCACAGATTTATTGCAAAATGCCTTTTGTAATTTATAGGCATCGTTGAATAAAAGACAAGTCTTGCTTCGATATTATCATTTTCTTCACAAGGAAAATATGAGACCGTTATTATCAGCGCGTATTGAAAATATAAAGAAATTTTTGCAATCAAACTTGGCTATCGATTATAGTTTAGTTTCTCGACCCATTCTATATGCTTTTATGCATTTTTAAAAGCACTAAAGTGCTGGGTTTTGTAAGCAACAGAAATGGACCACCCACAATTGTACAAATGAGGTTGCAGGTGGTGGTGAAGATTTGTCAATGTAGTTGTGGATTAGCAAATAATTAATCCTCGTCGTTTAGAAGCAAACCATCGGAGGCCGATGCCCCGGTGAGATTTTGCTTTGACATTTGTGTTTTTTATCCATCCGGGCCACTGCTGACGCCTTGAACCCAGAAGTTTATGTTTTTACAGTAAGATGTATAGGATTCGTGTATGGTAAATGCAAAAAAATAATAATAAAATTTGTGTATGATATAATATGAATAGAGCAAATAATCTGAGACGAGAAAATGTTAATTGATTTTTTTGAGAAATAGGTAACTATTCTATAAATATACCTTGCGTGGTAACGACACGTAATTACAGGAAATTTTATACGAAAAATATCGTAATAATAAGCAAAATTACGACCGATATAAATTGCAAAACTATTCCGAATTTCTAAGAATTTTTGTTTCTTGTATTTCGCCATTATAACGATTTCACATATTTGAAAGCAATTTTGAAATGATATTTAGGCAAGATACCTGCTTGATGTCCATTCTAATATTTCACACATCTTACGTTCCGATGGGGCATTTTATTTTATGAGACGAGTTCCGTTGCGCAACCCACATTCATCAATAGGGCATTTGAGACTCATGACTACTTGGCTATCAATATAATTTGACCCCCGCAAGCCCGAATTCATCACATTTTCGCAATTATTCCACGTCATTTACACGTTGTTCCTCATAAATCGCCGTCAACCAAAAATACCGCAGAATTATTACATCAGTATGAAGGATGGGCATCGAGGCTTGGAATAGAACTATATATATATAAGCATTCATCGCCTATGGGTAACGAATCATTGTCACCTTTTAAGCTGCGTTGTAGATTCCAGTATTCGAGAGCACATCTATTTAACTTGCGCTAATGATTTGGTTTCTGCGAGACTAACTACGTATCCTTCTTTTATGCTGTTGTGCCGGGGGATCCGTATGCATATATTGCAAGGATGCTGTAGCAAGAATAAAGATAACTATCCCAAGTGATTTAAGTCTTGCTGCACACTAACACAAATATATTTCTGTAACGTTTCGTCTGACCTAGGTCAGACATCTTCAAAAATATACATAGTTCAATTATATATATAGCAAGACTCTTGAATCACTTAGGACTTATATTTAAGCCGTAATTCAAACGACAAAAAAACGTTTATTCTGTGCGGATATTCAAGCTCATGTATGTACTAGAATGCCCTACAAAATCATCAGCAGACTTTGGGTTTGAAAATACGGTTTTACAAATTATTGTACATAGGTAGTCGTACCAGTCGCGATTTATAAATAGAAACACAGAACCGTCGAAATTAGGTTAACACAGCGCTTTCTAAATAAACTAACTAAATTTATTCGAGCTTGCATTATAGTACAATAAATAAAAAAATCCGTTTCATCCTCGCCACGCTTTTCGGTTGAACTTTCGCAGCCCAGAACAATCGAGTTATGTTGACATTCGATGCATCAAATTGAACATGATGCGACACTGTGTTTTCGTAAATTCAGTTACACCGAGCAAAGTTTGACAGGTGTTTTGTGTACACCAATCCGATTAAGCTATAATATTGCCTAAGAAGAATTTGCCCTCGATACCATGAACTGCAAATGCTTATATAAAAACATAGACATTAAATGAGGGGCAGAGGAGGGGTAATAATCCTTTTTCTAGATTTAAAGTTATGGAACGGTGGAAATTCCGCGTACTTAAAGTCCAACAATATGCTTTTGTGTAATACTATCGAAACATTTGGAAATTGGTCAATATGTCCATTAGCGGCATTTTAAACTGGTTTGTTTGCTGAATGGTTATTTTTATACGTGAAAAACGAATTATTAAAAAATCGTATTTTGTAGAGCGTAGAGACTAAATACCTCAAGTTAGATTATTTCTATATAGAATAAAAATCTTTATTAGTTTCAATGTTATTTTGGATTCTCGTAAAATATGTCCACGGCACTTTCATAATATGTCACGTGATTTAAACTGGGAAACAACACTGTTTATTATTACTTATTCAGAAATTCGACTTTTACAAAAGACCACACACTACGAGACAGAGGTATTTACATAGCACAGTAAATCGGGTTTATTACTGCTTAAAACATTTTTCAAAAAGTAATTTTTTGTATCGGAAGCATGAAGTAAGTATACAATTCGATTTCACGGATGCGGTGGACTTCCGCATGTTTCGGGTACTTCGGGGCGGCACTTGTGATACCACAAAGTTTTTTTTTTAATTATATAGGGAACCAATGTTGTGACGATAGATTGTGTATGAAACAAAGTATATAACGAATGCGAGTGCCGTTGGTTGTTGTTATTGAAATTTACGGGAATTTTCTATCAACTGCACAACACAGAATGACCTAAGTATAAGCAGGGCAAATTGAAGTTTTTTGTGTGAGTACAGAAAGCAGCCCGTGTCCAACTCTTCCCCCAGATCTCAATTGTGCGTATCACGAGCCAACAATCCTTCCAAGTCAACAACTATATGCGCTTCGTGATTTGGTAGAATAGAGCCTTGCTCGTATCGAAGGCGTGGAATATCTCATAAAAACAATGATGGTTTCACGATTTGCAGCGCTCGCTATCATATGACCAATCCCCACCTTTTTTGAACTGGAACGGCGGAATGACAAGAATTATTATGCAAAATTACATCTAGGAAAACATTCGTGTGTGGTCCTAAAATTCTTGGGAAAAAACTTTTTGACTGACGTGAGTGACGTAGAAGTGTGCGCTGCGTGGTTGACGCCATGCTGAGTTGATTCGTAAATCGGCTTAGAATGTGTTCATGGAATTTGTGAATCACAAATATTCTGTCCAAATATTGTGTTCAACTTTAGTACTCATTTCATGGAATTTTATTATTCTTTTTAGCCAAACAAGTGCCGCAGAATGTAACAACTTGTTTTAACTTCATTTGTATTGTAAAGGATTGTTCATTGGGCACCTATCACAACTCGTATTTTAATGTATCTCAATCGACGCTGTTACGAGTGGGATGTGATAAAATGATTTTCTCAATATTTATATAGATATTGTCTCCCAAGTAGAGCTACTTTCATTTGCTGAACAAGCCAGGTTGTATTGTTTAGTCATTACATATCAACGGCTTATCGAGGTTTCCGACAAAAGTTACCACACAATTACATGTTCATTACAACCATTTCACTTTTTATCAAAGCAAATCCCGGCTTTCTGGTCTGATTCAGAACTTGATTTTGTTGAGTTAGAGTTTGTGCTGGTTGCCTATAAAAATCTTTGTTATATTATTACAAGCCAACACTTGAATGGAACAAATCATACGCTACCTCAAGTGCAATAGCTTGCTTGCTATTCTAACTATAGTTGGTATTTGGCTGAAACGGATAAAATACAGCCTTTAATAGCTTTTTGTTGCTTGAATTGTTGAAATTGCAAAAACGTTTCATAACAGATGTTCTGGGAGAAATGTGGACTTGATAGCTTATACTTTATTCGGTTTTATATTTCTTCCGGTATGTAGTAAAAATTTATCATGCATGCACTGTAGGGTATCACATCACGCAAAACACTTGATAAATATCTTAAACTATATAAAAATACCGATGTTTTGAAGATATAACCACAAAAATATGTGACAATTTGTCACGGTTCGTATAAATATTTTCCTAACTTATCATTGTCAATTGACAATTTCTCTGAACTAGAGACAAGTTCACAGCAAAAAAAATAGCAGAAAATTTCTTTATTGCTGAGCATAAACAATAAAGGATTTGCAATGGAAATTAGTAGAATTCGCCGGAAAATTGGCTGTGGGGTTGCAAGTCGGACGACCGGATTCTGCGCGAGAGTTTGGGGCGTGTACCGGATTCGTGCTTGAGCTTGATTCCAATAGCAAGCAACGATTTAAAAGCCGCAGAGCAGGCTGTAAACACGCTATCAAATATATTGCTAACATTAATTTAAGTAATTGTGTTATCTAACTAGACTGTGCTTAAGTGCGTCCACTGAAGAACATTGTTGTATTGTGGTATCTGGTCAAAGCCAAGTTTGCACCTGAATTTAAGCCGACCAAATTAGTAAATTCACAATTAATTTTTTTGGAAGATAAAAATATGCACAAAGCAATGTATTGCACAATGTCGTACACAAAAAAGAAAAACTCATTACACCAATCAATAATCAGTTTGAAAAACAAAAATATACATTACAAAAAGTACATTACTCCATTGATGATTGCAGGTAAGATGAGGCATCTACCATTTGAAATCCGGAATCAATCTAAGCAGTTAGGCGTTTAAGGACATTGAGTCATAATTCCACTCGTCCCTTCAGATGATATTGTTTCGTACATGTTATTATGTCGTTACTTTCAAATATAAATGAATTACGTTTTCGCGATTCCTAACAAAATCATCATTTCCAAGTGGTTTTATGTTCAATTTGTGATTGACGTATATAATCCAAAAGTGTCAAAAAAGAACGATTTTCGCTTAAAATTATGATATCGAATATCACCGATGCATAATATAGTATCTGATTACTGATATGGAAATTTATCATACACTACTAATAATATTAACAAAAAAATCGTTTTCGATATGTAACTTGAGTTAAATATGGTTGACCCTGGAGGCCACATCTTTGTGGTGGACCTTTAGTTGACCTAAGACTGAATCATTCAGTTTCAAAATCTGTGAAACTTAATTTTATTGTAGCCAATATTATAAAATTGTCTAATGGTATTCAGCCCGTACTAAAAAAAAACAAAATATAATTTTACAGCAAACTGTAGTGAAACCTTGATTTTTTAATTAATAAAATGGCGTGATCAGTGTCGCAGTCACAGCCCGGATTTCAGTCAAATTTACAGTTCTTTCTCATACTGATGAAAAATATATAAATTTGAATACAAAAGTTACTGTCACGCGTTCGTGGTATGCTAGCTATAGATTATTGTTTGATTGTCAGACAAAGGTTAATTCTTACGCGCAATGTCCTTCAATTTATTTGTACGGGAAAGATGATTCCCGATTTCTCGTGCATTGTTTTATTTTAAAATATAATTCCTTCATACTTTAAAGATTTAAGGTATTTAACAACCCAAGGAGGTAATAAAACTCCAATAAAAAAAATATGCATTCATAGTGTTCCAAAAATAAGTTTCGTCGACGGACATAAAACTCCAAAACAGGAGCGTGATAGAAATAGTACATGTCTACTTACATTCGAGATTTTGCAAACAAAGTTGAAAATTGCGAAAATCTCAATTTTTATGTAGCATATCCGGTCACTTTTACTATATGTAAAAGATATCGCGCTAGTCTCCAAATGTTCCAATTAAAAGAAATATCCATATATTGTAGTCAGGTCATCACGTAAACTCGTCAATAGAACGTAAAACACATTTCTTAGTTCTCTTATTTTGATTTTGAAACAAAATGGAGTCAGTTTGTTATCTATCCTTGGTGAGTGAGTAAGAATTTCTTATCGTTTACGCTATCATATACTTTGATATTTACTTATTTACAATGACATATTTTTCAGCCTTCGGAAATCGTTTTTTTTTTTTGCGTTCAAATCTTACGATTTTTGTCTAAAACTACAACCAAAATATGAACAAATATGTTATTACGAAGAACTCTACGTGGGTGGTCTCTCGTTGTCACCTACCTAGCTACCGTATAAACCTTTATCTACCAATTTCAATTTGTTTTCTTTTAGATATGAAATTAAAAGCTTTCTCGGTTTGAAATATGATGGCATCGTACACTCAAATAACACAAAATATAGCGGTATTGATCCCTGAACGTCAGTACAAATTGTGTTTCTTGAAAAAATGGCCACACACGTAGCCTTGAACAGAAAGCGATGCGATGAACATTCACGGCTAGGAAAATTGGTAAATATTGGGCTTGTTTATTTTAATCACATGCACTTTCGGTGAAATCATGACTCGATAATATACCCATTAGCCTAACTATACAGTACATTATATACAATACAGTCGAGTCAGAGATACTAAATATCGAGTTCATCTTTGGTAAGTCTTGTGGTCGCCACGTCATTTGCATTTTATTACCTGTAAGGGAATGACACATCTGTGGGTATTCGAAAAATATGGTGTTTGGCTGGTACTCCCGAAGTATGTGAACCAAGATGGCGGACACCGGAACGTAGTATGTGTACCGGGTTAGGCCATAATCATATTTCAATTTTCCTTATTTCAGTTCTATTAAAAGTTCGGGGACTAGCCAAGTGACTCCCGTAGTATTTGTACCTGAAATTATGGTCTAACCCTAAGTGGTACACATACTACGTCCCGGTGTCCGCCATCTTGGTTCATATACTTCGGGATTATCGTTTGGCTTCGTATAAACAGCTGTAAGTACAGAATCTTGTTCAGAAGGGAAAGTTTGCAAAATTTATTAGAAGTAAATCTCATGAGCAAAACATGCTCAGAATTAATGTTACATTCTGATATTGATCTCCGTAAAATTGATCATGGTTAGTATTTTCATTTGGAACATCATTATTCCAAATGGAACCAATCAGGCGCACAATATGATATGAAATTTTTATATTAAGACATAAATTATTTTAATTGGTATCTTCGTATTTTTATGGATTTTTCATTAAATTGTCCATTCCATTGACATCGATCAATGGGGTGGCTGATATTCGGTCGCAATTCGATCAAACACGTAATATGGTCGTATGATAACGTATCATTCATATGCATTGCTTTACTTGCATTACTTCAACGGGTTTATTTTCGGGAGAGAACTCATTTAGTCACCCTACCTTGACCCGCTATGTACGCAGAACAAAGTATTAAGTTTTACAATATATTTGCAACATTAATAGTTTCTGTTAATGACCATGATTACACAATAAATGATAAATTGCGGTAGATCATACAGTACATACTTCCGGGCGGTATCATCAATTTGTTCTTCAAATTTTCTGTTTGATTTAAGCCAATACATACCAGCTGAGGTGACAAATCTGTCGTACTGTTTATTTTGTCACCACGTTGGTTGTCTATCTAGCGGTTTCACTAATTGATGATTGATCTTCCGGCTATTTTGAATGTAGTTTACCCCACCAAGGTGCTTGACTGTGTAAACATTCCACCGATATAAACCTGTAGTTCATCTTATCATGAAGCTTCGATTGACAAGTGTTTAAAGCCATTAATTAAAAATATAGACTCTTGGACGGTGTGTTCATTTCAGGGTACTCCCGAAGTATTCATACCAGATTAGGATTAGGCCATAATTTTATTCCAATTTTCCTTATTTTAGTTCTATTACGAGTTCGGAGACTAGCCAAGGGACCCGTAGTATTTTTACTTGAAATTATGGCCTAACCTGGTACATATACTACGTTCCGGTGTCCGCCATCTTGGTTCACATACTTCGGGAATACCCAATTCAAAAATCATAAGCAAACGAGTTATACATTTTTCGTCATAATATTTGAACGTTCCCGGTGATAACGATAAAACAACATATTTCCGAGCTCCGAGCAATTTACATCATAGTACCATCGTGACTTAGAATATATACCCTCGCAAAAAATTTGTATTTCTTCAGTGCCAATGTTCATGAATTGTAAACATGGGATAAACCCAGTGGTGGGATTCAATTTTTTTGTCAGTCGGTTCCATCACAAAAGTCATATTTTTTACCCGGTTCTGTTACAAAAAGTCATTGACAGTAACCAGTGATGCTAACCGGTTCGCTGATTTCATCAAATTCCGTGAGACGGTTCTATAGAACCGGTGCGAACCGGCTGAATCCCACCACTGGATAAACCCCCACAATGGTAATCTAGAAATATCGTAATGTTGTGGATGTTATTAGTCTCTGGCTTTGTTATTTCTTAAATAATAAAATACCTTGCTCTGTATTTATGACAAATCGAACGAAATCGTGCTCAATGACATAGTATACCGTTATCAGATACCTTTCTATAATGTTCAATGGATGGTTTAACATTACGATATCCCAACGTGTGTGGTCTCTCTCATCAAGCCATATGGGAAGGTCAGTTTATATATTTTGTGTATGCCTGACCTTGAATTCTGATAACGGCACCGCGGGGTAATTGAATCAGCAGATATGACATCATTAGCTTGACCCACATCGTGAAGTTTGTAACTTGTTTTCGTTTTTATTGAAACTCAGGGCCAGAAGACAACAACTTTTTTCAAACTATTTCGAATTAACTGTTCAACAAGTAAAAAGACCAGTACAAAATAAAAGACAAGTTTAAAAATATACAACATATCACAATAATTGAACAAAATTTCTTAACAAGCTAATCTAGGACAATATTACCAGGGAAAAACTTATCACCAACTTTTAGTTTACGATAAGCTAAATTGTCATGGTTATTTAATTGGGATCTCTTGTACAAAGCCCGACACGTTTTAAAATAACAAATTAGTGATTACCAATTACCAATTAATTTAAGGCTGGGAATAATTTGAAAATCTGAATTTCCAGCTCAATTTGCATTTTAAACTCTATCCCAAAACCTAATCGGATAACTACTAATTTCCTTGTACAGAAGATAGTTCAATTATTGCAAAATATTAGTAAATTTACCGTATCAGTTGACCTATATTGTTCGCGTTAAACTAACAGAAAATGACGTGAGCAGTTAAAATCGTAAATTTAAGATATTAAATTATTGCACTTATCACCCAAATCTCAATTCAAATGAGATTCAAATATTTATACAATGAAAAAGTTTCAGCAAGCTGATTTTAAGAAATGGAGTAATTAATTTTGTAATGAAAGACAAATAAAACAGAACTGATGCAAGTTTACAATCGAAAGGTCGTGCATACATGACCCAAAAAGATTAGCCAGTGAGCAATTTGAAGGAATACAGTTATACACAATTAGAAACCCGATATGATAACGTAGCAGAGGACAAATATATCTCAAATTCCATTATACATTTAGCAGCATTTTTATGATCGTATTCATCTAGAATTGCCCAAAACAGGGCCATGATCTCTAAGCATAAAGTGGAAATAATACTAACACAAGATTTTTAAGCGACAATTCGTGTTAAAAATGTAATTATATCTTATGTAAATCTACTGCTGTGTCCTATTGGCATGAATAATTTGACTTACATAAAATTTGATGCAAGTTACGGAATGTACATTGGACGTATCAATTTTGTTGGCTCGAAATCTTCGGTTTAGGGCTGGATACAACTATAGTCTCTAATCTAGTAAACGGCTGAGGAGAGTTAACTGCGAGAAATCTAGAGATTATTGTTTGAAACTGCATCAAGATAATGAATATAGCGTGGCGTGCGTCACCAAAATGACATCCAATAATCTATCCGAACTCCGTCATGCAATTTGAATTTTTTTTAATTTTTATTTAGCATATCATGAACACATAATTTGGAGATTTGTCGTCATTCGTTTTTCATCCGCTGAAATATTTTGTCGTTTTGAAGTATATAAGTCGTCTTTATCTTGCGATTATAGTTATACGAAAATTCATGGTGGGTGTGTCTGGAGATTAAAGTCTAGTGGTAATACGTGCGATAAATATTGTTTCATTCTTTGATACCACAATCGTTGAGCTTTTTATGGAAATTAAAGAATCACATAATGCGCTTGTATCAAAATATCATTATGATGTGATTTTTCCATGTGTTGTTTACCTTTTTGTTTTTCTGTTTGTTTTTGTGGTTTGATTTGATTATTACTCCGTTTGTTGATGATTGCCGCCGAACGTGAAGGCATGATCTGGCACGTTTTCTCTGTGACAAGCAGAGTCGTTTTTGTGTTTAGTGTGAGAAGGTTCTGTTCGAGTTATCGTTGTCCACTTTAAGTTGTATTTTTGATATTTGATGAATATTAAAGCCGTAGTCGAACTTCGGAACTTTTTGATTTTAGAGTAGTGGATGTTTAGAAAAGATAAAAAGGAAAAGCTGCGACATCCTTACCTCTGCAATATATAACCCAACTTTATTCGCGTTAGCTCCGACAATACTTCTAGTACTTTACAAGCGAATTATGCGATGTCCCTGATAAGATAAATACAGATGATTAGATAATAACGCTGTAGATAAAAGGATTTCATTGTTCATGACCAATTTACATTCCTATCCTATTCACGGTGACTTAACTCGTTGAACTTAATGCAAGTATAATTCTCTATTAAGTGCCGCTTTCAATGTTATATATTGGCTAACGCGTAACACATTATCCATATCCCAACCTTTTTTATTGATTCCCTAACGAACAGAAAAATTTTAATATTCTGATTAGTATTATATTGTGAAGTGTAAACATTTCGTGTTGAAGGCATAGCATGTATTTGAAAGCGGTTAATTAATAAATCAGACGACACTTGTAAACTTGGTGCATTTTACTGTAAATAAGACAATCACTCAAACCAATGTACAGCATGACGACACCCTCGAAAGCTGAGGTGCTGCTGGTTGGATCACTTCTTTACGTTTAAGCGCTCTCAATTTTTGTTGTTATCAAAGTCTATTCTAGTAACCATTTATCCAAAGCTCTCCTCGGTCTAATGTTAGCAACTATAATCAATTGAGTTTCATTAGTTTGAGAAGATCGAACTTGTACACACTTAGAGAAAATGTTCACCGTATTGCACACTGATTCAGTCAATTGTGTTATACCAGTAACACATATGAATAGTAATTTTCACAGACTAAGCCTCGAACCCCAAGATTTTAATTCTAAATAGGAAGACAAAAATCACGCATATAATATGTGTCTGTTTGTATCTACAATAAATTAATTATATTCCGAAAAAAAAGTATTTTCATTATTGCACATCATTGTAAAACATTTCCACCTGTTCGCAACTTTCTCCTCGAAGCATGATTTTGCACTCTGCTTACTCATTGTGGATAGATTTGAGAACTCGAATTGCATTCATCTCCATTCAAAGAGGAGGTATAGACCCCGACCCCTTTCACTTCAATATAGCGCGACGAAATGCGTTAATCTAGATAAAGGGTGGGGTCGGATGCTATTGACATATATGTAAACATCAAGTACAAAATCGATAAAATTTAGAGAAATAAATCCGACAACTGACGACTTACACACGTTGACTTCCTGGGGGTGTGCGGGGGAACTAATGCTGCGTTGAAGGCTCAGAGAGCGCCATCTCCCAATGTTATTGTTATAACTTTCGTGACTTTTATCGAAAATCATTTAAAAATATTGAAAACGCCTGATTGGTTTTGATTTGAAACTTAAGACGTTCAGATCTTAACATTTGGGGCACTCGATGGTACAAATGCGGAGAGCAAGTATTCTAAAGATCATCATGTGTTTTTGCATTTTTGTTGAGCTTCTCATTAAAATCGATATTAATATAACTCCTGACAACTGCCTTCTCCGCCAAACACGTTCAGCCAAGAGCAGTTTGGCCATATACGTTGCACAAAAATTTTAATCTTTATATGAATTGTTGGGTGTAATTAATCCATTTCCGTCCGGCAAATCACGAAAAAATACCAGTTACATGTTTTTTCTCTGTTTACGCCACGTTGCCTATTGTATCTGCGTTACCACATTTATCATAATGCACAAAGCATTAACCGGAGATAGAAACGAGCATTCGTCCGTAAACATCCTTAGATTTAAGCCCTCCCGGAGCGGCCTAGTTCTAATCGGATAGTTGTTGGGCGGCACTTGCATTTTCCCACGCCTAATTTGCTGTATTCAACTGTAAAAGCGAATGACATAATACCCTAACTCGTAGATGGAATCTTCGATGGTCAAGATTGGGGGGAAAAACATACATAGAGTAGCGCACCGTCAAATTACCTTGATTTTTCTTATTTTTTGATAATTTCACCTTTACAATTGGGTTGAAAAGCTAAATTTATTTGAATTGTAAGAAATTTATTTACGATAATTGATTAGTCGACCCATTGAAAAATACCGAGGGCATGTCCTATATAGCAGGGCTACTCAACTATTTTCACCAAAGGTCCGTTTAAAAAACTTCAAAATTACTGGGGTCCGGACATTACAGAAAATTTATTTCTTTGAATAAACGAGACTTTAAATGCAATATTAAATTAAATACAAGAGCAATGAATGGCTCACAAATATGGACACAAATGTTGCACATCGGTAGCTGCGTATTTAAATCGTATCAAAGTCATCTAAAACTTTATAACGTTACTTATATTGCCAAAATATATAAGCAGACGCGGTCCAAATTAAATGGTCGAAAGGTCCGGATTTGGACCACGGTCCGCTAGTTGAGTAGCCCTGCTATATAGTATATATAACAAATGGAATTTAAATGTCTTTTTGAGTTAGAGCCTTACAAAGATATGGTAAAGTCGTTCCGTCAAATGCTTATAAGCATAGGTAAATCGTGTTGTTATTTAATAGAATGATATTAAAAAATCATTTCTTGTATCCTATTTTTTTGAATAGTTGTACTCGCAACAAACGAAATATGTAATACATTGAGAAAAAAGTCTATCAAATTTGCATACAGCTGAATTTCACCAGAACTAAACGAAAGAGGTATAATTAGATTGACTATAATTGAATACGACACGATTTACAAAAACGCATTGAAATGTGAAATCACCATTAATATAATCAAATGCATGTAACGAACAGTTTGATTCCCTAATTTTAGTCGTACTAAATGTACATCCAGTTCTTGCTGAGCAAAGTGTTATCGCCTACATTGGGACGATGATGTTATTTTCGTACGACAAACAGACACTGTCCGATAGAATGAAAGGGTCATTCACGATAAGAATTCTCACAAACACAGAATTCTTCAATGAGAAACCTTGTCCATTAAAACCCAACATGATGCAAGCATGTCATATGAAAAGACTGCTTCCGACTGTCCGTCGGCAAAATCAAGTCAATTAGTTTTACTGGGCATCAGATATAGGGAAAACGAATTATCGGTAAGCTTTTAATAAAGGGTTTCAATCGAGCGTGGTCGACGATATACTGCGTAATGGCGCTTAAAAACATACCACCAACAATGCAATGCAAGTTGTGAATTCTTGTCAAATATAAAACGATTGTATTAACCAAATTGAAACCACGAAATTGAAACCAAATTGAAAGACTTCTACTTGACATTGAATCAGCATACAATTCCACCTCTTGTCATAACCAGATTGTGGCAACTTCAAGGTCGAATGAAGAATTCTATTAATGTAATAATGTTAAGAATATTTAACTCTAGCATAATAAATGATTGATGTATTGAATAAATATAATTTTTTAGCAAAACCTCGATAAATATACAATTAGTTTTTCACCATATGCCTACATACTTGTGCTGCATATTTAGAACATCAAAGGCATTCCATTTACACAATATTTAGAGAATCTCATAAAATCGATCACGGACTGTGGCGCATGAAGACAACAAATTTTCGCCAGCTGTGTTTTGCAATTCCTTTACAATTCATGCCATATCATACATGAATGCTGCATAATTTAAACACACATACTATCTTTTCATCAGTCCAAATATCAACAAAAACAATCGGATCTAGTTCTTCATTTATAATCGACTCTAAAAATGAGAAACCATTCTCAATACAATATATATCACAAAAGGTCGCTCTTAAAAAGGCTCCACACAAGCAAATCCAAACACCAACCATATTTAGGGAATTTTATGTTTTCGTCTGTAAACAACGAGGATTTTCAATACATAACCGATCGTGACCAAAAACCAGAATTGTAAGTCGAACCGGATTTTTTCGCCCATTATGAAATAGAGTACATATAACCTGTTTTTAGGGGCAGTTTACCTCAAAATCGGGTAAAAAATCGGTATCAAATAAAATCTTTTTTATAGGTTGTTTTACGCCTCGTTCCAAGCATAGGTCTATCCAAACAGCAAAAAAACAGACTTGCTACACAGCCGTAAAGATTATGATACTCCGTTAATACGCTGTGGCTCCCAACGTAAATATGATAAAGTGGAAGGAACCCTGATTGAAGCAAAGAACGAGCACAAATCATGAATTACCCGTTGCATACATTTTTTGTATTTTATTAAACTCAAAACATATATGCTTCAATTATATGATTGGCATTAGAGATTCAAAAAGTTGCCAGCGCAGTGGTATCGTTTTTGTAAGATGATACGTATGCCTCTTGTTTGCCTATGTACAGCAGCTACGTCAGCATTCTTCGACAGCACATCCTTCGTGCGATTCATCCGCAAATTCATGGTTGATCAATTAACAGAGAAGAAGATATAACACATGAAAATGACGTTCAACTTGACCCCTAAATGGGTGTCAAATTTTTGCAAAATATTTTGGTGAGCTATGCAAACATTGTGAAAAATTACCCGTCTAATCTGGTCCAATGTTTACAAAGTTTTGAAAATGTGGTCAGAAGGAAAATATTAGATTAGTCATATTAAGCTCAGTTTATTTTTCTGTTCTACGACAATCGCCATGAGGCATTCACTTTACGTTACTACCATAAATACAACGGCGTGTGAACCAATTATATCCGAAGGAATCCGGACAATCTGCATCATTCGATTTCTACATCGGTACGTATATGATTAAAAGTTCTCAATTAAAACAATTTAATGAGAATTAATCAAAGTATATATATTACTTAATTTAAATTTAGAATGGTTCTTTGTACGTTTTATTTAAACATTTACTCAAACTTTATGTATATACATATATTTTTTTTATAATTGGTGTGCGATAATTGTAATCGATCCATGTTCGACTCGACATTGAAACCTAAAAATGAAATGTATATTTTGGAGAAAAATTTAGCGATATTTCTCACTGCAGCAAACGAATAAAATTACAGACAAAATAAAAGTGATGAAATCACACGACAAATTACTGCAAAAATATCATCTTCCAGCACTCAGTAACTTCTTCCTCGCCATATACATTGAAAATATAGCATTAAATTTTATACTCAAAAATTAATCAGCTTGTATCAAAATTTCTGAAAATCAATGATATCATCAGTCTTGTGTGACAAAACTACATATATATGAAATTTTTATGGGTGTGGTTCCCTAGGGATGCACCTGATGTTTTGTTGGGTAAATAATGCGGTGTCAAAGGGCGAGACCATGCGTTTAGTGACACTGGATGCGGTGGGATGAGGTTGAGGTTTAACCCGAGTGAAAATTAACGGTAAAAAAGACAGTGCGTTTTTAAGCAAAACGACATAGCTGGGAGGTGCCTCTTGCACTGAAGGCACACACAATTAATCACCTGCCTTGGTCGGATGAGCTTACAAATTTTATACCAAAAAACAACCACAGAACATTCTATATTTCCCACTATTCAGTTGTGTATTAAGCAGAGTATTTGTCAGTTTTGGCTGGCGTACAATAATCATCAGTTTCAACAATGTAAAATTTCAAATAATCATTAAGTGGTATAAATAGACTAAAAATTAAAAGTTATGTCCAGGTAAAAACATTTTAGCCGTTTGAGTTTTGCTTCATTTGGGATGAATGTGATCTCCTAAAGGGGAGGCGGTCCCGTGCAGTAAAGTTTCACTTGGGAACTAGTAAACTGATCAGAGGGTAATGTCGCTGTGTCATTTTACCCGCGGCTAACAGTCGCAAACTTGTCAGAAGAACGGTTCAAAGGTAAGCCGTTAAATAAACTACAATGAGTATCAGGAGGTTTCGTGTCGAAAGCTTGAAAGATTGAACCGATATGAAGAATCGCCATTTTTCTACGGTGACGTCATATTAGTCATTTATTGAATCCCATCACAGGTTGAGCCATACTTGGGATCTCATATTCCCACTAGAAGCACATTTTTATCTATAAATTAAGCAAGATACAGTCTGATATTGTGAAGTGATTTTTTCCAACATTGAGTGATTTTCTTATCTTGACAAGTCGATTCTAAAATTGCATTTTGGAAATAAAAGAAGTTGATTTAAAGTCGACAAGTTTAAGTAATGGGAATTAATTTTTGGTCGAGTGCAATGGCAAATGTGTGTTTTAGTGTCCAACCGTAACCACCTAAAGTAGATTGCCTATGGGAAAGGTTGGGCACAGTAATATGTACAGTTTGTTATGTTATGCAAGGCGGACAATTTCCGGTGACCAGTCACGGCCCAGCCAACAATGCAAAAAAGGCCTCATTGACAATTTCCTTCTTGTTGACGCATCAACAAAATATGGCATGGCATGAATTACCTCAAAAATGTTTTTTGTTTTCAACAATACTTTGCTATATATGCTAAAAGCATCTCACGATATACCACAATAAATATTCGTGAGTTGGTTTGCATGCTCAGCGTTACCTTCTCGAGTTGATGAGGGGTCGAATGACGTTGAACAATTGAGTTTAAACCTCAATCCAAACGTAGGGTCTCCTGTGTTTGTAGAATCCAAGAATTACTGCGTTAATACAACCAAATACTAAGCTAAAGCGATAATCTTTTTGAGCATGAACGGAGATTGAGAGGTATCAGTAACGGATGAGCGAACAAAGACGTCCGAAACGCGTGCGCGGTATGCACAGAGCAAATATGACATAGGAATTAAGAAATTACGTAAATCCGATATAAGAGGGTCAGAACCTCATAAAACATGAATAACAATATTTTTTATACGGTGCTTTTATTTTAATGCATAGCCAAATCTGTCGCCATAAAAATGAAAGGAGTAAAAGCTGAGAGAATGTGGAAATAAACCGGAAACATGTTATGCGATAGCACGCAATTCCTGGTGATTGGGAGAAGAGATGTGACGTATCCAGTCAGCTTTGCACCAAAGTAAGGTCTTAAACCAGTGTAGAATTACGATTGCTTGAAAATATTTGAATATTGTAATTTGAACTCGAAATTTCAGGTCAAATCGAACGTCTTGATTAGCTGTCGAACGTGGGTCATTCTTGAACAAAATCACTTCTGGATGAGCTCTCGTGAGCCTAGTGCTATAGGACGAGTAGCTTGAATAAGCAAATACTTAGAGAATGAGTATTATATGTGAAATAAAGAATTCCATTCACTATGATAAGTAAATTGCCATAAAATAAAGTTACCATACACACAGTTGATCGGGGTTCTTTGGTGCACATTCAACTTCAAGACAACCCACAGTTTGATACACAAACGGGATAACCGCACACCGCCACTGCAACGATCGCTCTAAGAAAACCTGCATGACACTGATGGTATACTACCATATATGCCCCGAATTCTAAAAGTATTCATGTTGGCAAACTTTAACGCCAGAGCGAACCCGCATGATCTTAACGTAAACATGCCACCGTGTAGGCAGCGCCTATATTATGTCTGTTACGTGCTTTCGTCGTGTGTGGTCACATACCACAACAATAGCATTAATGAAGCACGGCCAGTAACGTGACAAGCGTTATTACACCATATCACCATTATCGATGGTCGTACTCCCGAAAAAAAATAACGTCCGAATGATTTGCGTAATTAAAAACATTGGAAATTGAGTTAAAACAATTCTGTATTCAACTATATTGCATAACATATTCGAACCCCAAACAATACTGTCCTGTTTTCACACATAATTCCACACATAAGAAAGACATCCATCCAATCTGTTGTAGTAATATTTTACGTATACCATATATTTATGTAAGCAGAGCTTACCTAAAATATCCTATTTTACGAACGCAAACAACGTTCAACGCAGTAACGTAGAACGGATTATCGAGTTCTAAAATCAAAGGGACAGTAGGTCTGAAAGTCAATCCGTAAAAATTAAGAGTGGGGATAGATCAGGGTGGTCCAAACCCAGGCCCACGGGCCACACGTGGCCCACAGCTTCATCATATGCGTCGCATTTGCTGGAGGGTAATCAAAAATTGCATTTTGTGTTGTTTCGTCATAAATATGAACCAGAAAAATATGATGATCAATTCAAACAGATTTTTAACTGGGTATGGGAGCGAAATACCACAATGCTTGCTTGATATGTCGGCAAGTTGTCCCGGTGACAAAAGAATATTAAACGGCGTTTAAGAATCTTCTGAGTAATGAGCATTTTCCAAAATTAAGGGATTTTGCTTTAAGAATATTATCGATGTTCGAAAGCACTCATATTTGCGGAAGCACTAGAAATCTTACACTAAATGTAGATTAGAAAGACTTTTGCACGTTACAGTGAGCTTTTGGTGGTTTTAGCTTAACAAATGACAAATAATGTCAACATAATGTTTGCACAATAAAAGTTTTTTTTTTTTGCACTGTTTACCTATTCTTGGTACAATTGTGGCCCGCGAGCAATGCAAAAATAATTTTGTGACCCCCGAAGCTGACAATCTTGGAGCACCCTGGGATAGATGTACATCACAAACCAGCTCTCCAGAGTTTCAACATCTTCATGGGCACACGGAGTCCTCAAACGTCTTGTTTTCAATGCCCGTCGTGTGACGTTTGCAGGCATGGACGTTATGGCGCGCTAAATTTCCGGGTATGCTATGGGTCAATGAACAACATGTTAGGTGAGGTGGGGTGAGTGTGCGGTCTTTGCCGCCCGAATCCGTTGTAAACCTATCATCGCAAGCTACATAGGTGATTTTGATACTATAATTAACCACATTAAATAAACCGTTTCACACTTACCACTTCTAGCCACCAAGTATTTACTCTCTTTCTATATCATTGTAACATATCTATATGACATTTTGGGCCTATTTACCTGGTTTTCAATGATTAAACTTACTTCGCGAAATGGGAACAGAACGCATTTTTTCTCTTCTATTATAGCGGGACCAGTATTTACGATTGGTAATAAAAATAAAGTTTTATCCCGAAAGCGAGAGGAAGACCACAAGACAATGTAATGTACTGAATCAATCAAAGTCAAAACAGAATGATGATGACTTATCATGTATTGAACGAAAATAAAAACTGTGTACACAAAGTTGAAGGATCGAAATTCTATTCAAATGCTTTGTTTATTATGAATAATAGAAAAGAAATTTCTGCATTTACACTGCAAGAACAATTTTGAAAGGATAAGAAATGATACAAAATATAAAAGATTTATGAACGCTAGAGCCATTTAAGATAAGGTTTATATGTATAAAAATAACCAGGCTTGCGTGGTTACATACAGGGAATACCAACCACAACAATACTTTCTAACTAATTCTCTTCAACGAGATTTATTGAATATGTCATTTTGATGAAACTTTCCCGTGCGACTATTTCAATTGCAAGGTTCTCATATAATTGTCGACTAGATGTTCTTGACCTTAGAATATATTATAGTAACTAATATATTAACATCCTGACGCGTCGTCAGTTCACGGGATCGCTGTAACACTAATCACCCACATCGACATAAAAAAAATTCGGAAACCACGTTGAAACTCAATTTCAAATGACTTTTTAATATTTAATTTTATAATAACCAACGCAGTTATACAAAGATCAAATTCCATATAAAGTTTCATCGACTGATCAACCTCCAAAAAGTTGATTCGGAAACCGTGTTGTGGAGATAGTATAGGTGTCGCATTGAATTCGGCACAGATTACAACGACCCACTCGAAGTAATGTAAATTGAAATAAAGAATAAAACTTGGAAAGATTACAGTATCGATGTATAAAAAGTTTCCAAATATTTTTGATTCTTTTATCTTATAACTTTACCAAAGATAAATTACAGTTAACGGTGCTATTAGGTTACTATATCAACTATGTATCGTTCAGTTTCGTTCATTGCTGTTTATAGGTTTTAGTATAAGAGTTAGGTCGTTAGACCCAACTTGACATCGACGGTTATGATTTGCAACTCGCGTGCCTAGGGAGCATACATAACATATCGTCGTGTGTTGCTAGTAATTTGTCACAAAACAATATTAGAGCCTTTTAGGCGTCATACATTCCTTGAAAGCACAATCGGCATCGAATCTTGGGCCAAAACTGGGCACAGATGACTGATAGATGGCGTGGACCACGTGGGGACGATGTAAGTATGATTCGCCATAATCAGTGTTCGCATACTTCGTCGCATGAAACGTAATTGCTGTTATTATTGTCAACAACAGATAGCTTTTGTGAAAAACGAAGTATAATTTCAGGTGGCAACTGTCTGACACCTGTCACCAGTAAAAATAAAAACTAATCACACACCCGCTGTTGACAGAGTATTTACTTACTCTCAGTAAATGGATTAAAACCCACTAGTACAGTAAAATTTCGTGCTAATTTCAATCGAATATGTTACAAAATAAATTACTTTATATCACCTTTTTTCCATGTAGACTACAGATATTGATATTTGATACACAGAACATCCGCGAACGCAGACTTTCACGTTTATCAAAATAATCAAATGAAATAGTATTTGTCTTATTTGAATTTGAGGTCTGGTTCATAGGCAGAGAGCACAAACTTGATACCGTGCGATCAAAATTTATCTGACCCGAGACATATAGCAACAAGCGCAATGCCTATCAAATTGTAATTCGATTCTTTTGATTATTATAACATTTCATGCAAATGTCAGATTTATCAAGGTTGTGGTTGAAATATTCACCAACTAGGATTAGTTGAAATAGCTCTCAAGTACGGCCTGGAAATAAAAACATTTTAATCTGATTGTGCGTGCAGTATCGTTTCCAGTCTGGCCTCAAGATCTTGTTTTAATGGTTCCCAGCATTGTTTAGTTATGATGACATATTGTTGAATATGAGCCAGATAGCAAACTGTGTTCATAGGTGGAATTTGGAACAATGAAATTATAAAAAAAAAACATGGGTAAAAAAGATACATTTAAAAAGGTCCAGTTTGGCAAAACTACACAGGAAGTTTTTCGAAACTGACAATTTTATTTTCAGTACCTGGAACAATTGAAAACATAATATGTGATTAGAAAACTTGAATTAAGTCGGTAAAGATAAGATAGGCACCCATAACTAAATTGATTCAATACCACGTAATTATACGCGCCTTACAGCGCATAGTTTCTATGCTATTTTATTAGTTCAATTTTTGAATATACGAAGTTTTATTGCCTTACAGATTAAAATTATGTTCACAAAAAGATTGTTTATATTCAACGAGAACATTAGGTAATTTTCAGGGCAAATTCAAAACTATTAGTATTCTATTTTTTAAGTGTGGGAATTGAAAAATATGCAATGAACCCCATATATTTAGCTCAGATTCAAGTTCGCACACTTGTTGGCACGGCGGTAATTTAAAAACATCGAACGTAAAACAACATTATTAGTTCAATTAAATTGAGTTGTTACTTAATGATCTTAAGATATCAAGTATGTTGATAGGTCTTTGTCTGTCTGTCTGTTTGTTTGTCTGTTAGATGGACGCGATATCTCACGAAGGCGAGGTTGAATCTGCTCCAAATTTTGTATGTGCATTCATCATATCTCGGACCAGAAGCCTATGAATTTTGGATGATGATTATGTCGTATAATTAGCGAGTTATTAATTAATTAGTGATGGGACACGCGGTGTCACTATAGAGTTATGAATCGAAACCGCAGTTTCGATCGATAAGTCTTCGGTCTCCGACCGATATTCTCGTTTTCTTTCTTGGTGCGTTCTGAGGAATTCTAGTGTACGTATGCAGGTGGTTTGAACGGCGAATGGCCATATTTGTTATATTTATGTACTTAGTTTGGGCAAATTTGCATGATAGAGTTTGACAACGACACAAAATCTAGCCAGAATATTACCTGACATAAGATAACATATTTGTTTAATTAAATTATTTATTTATTCAATGTTACGCGCCAAGCTCGATTTAGGTCATAAGTCGCCATGCTTTTGAATACAGTGATAACATATTTACAAAAATTCTTGCCTGGCATAACTAATATTTCTTTGAGTTGTTGAGCAATTTTGCTGTCGTTAATACAATTAATTTCATGTCCATTTTTATGCTCTTTCAAAGTCAACGCAGGTAAAATACTTCGTTTCTGACGCGAAAAATAACTGATTGCCACAAATATGCCAGGTGAAGATGTGGTCTTCCGCAATTTTAAGGCGGTTCAGGTTGTTTACCAAATACTTGGAAAATTACCGCAGTGTGGTAACCACATATATTCGATAATAAATCTTGGCCTAATATAGCATAACATAAGATGATTTCGTCAGAAAAAAATAATTCGACAATTTTTGGCATGGTTCAGAAAAATTACTGTTGCCCGTTTAACCCATGATATACTACATTGAGGGCATTTTGAATTTATGTACATACAAAATCTAAGTGTTACTTGAATGACAAATACAGGTAAGAGATCATAAAACATTTAGTTAGATGATATCGCTCACACCGAATTGATATCATCACCTCATTTTCGCTACAGCATTCACTTAATCAAAATCAGTAGCTTGAAAAAAAAATGACTTAGTTTGAATCTTAAACATGTGATACGGCCTGAAAAAGCAAGTTATGTTCAACAAACAAAAGTTTATTCCTAACCACTAATTCATATATAATACGAAGAAGTCATACGTGCATGTGCTTATTACGAATGCATCATTTACCAAATGTCATAATACTTGACGTTCGCCTTTCAGCATATTTAAAAGCTTTTGAGTATTCGGCTGTCAGATTAAAAAGTTGCGTTGTAATGGGGAAAAGAATCAATACTTACTACTAATGCGGTCAACCTGTCCATTTTGCCATCAGACGCAGCTCTCTGGCGCATCCAACTTATGGCGAGGATATATACACGAGGGAAATTGCAGAGACTTCTTTTTTTCAAGGAAAATAGTTCTGTTTCATGTATCATTTCCACCTGCCTCGCATTTTCTCATTTCTAGCCGAGAATTTGGTCAAAGATAAACCGCCCAGCATTGCCCTCTAACGGTGCGGACTGTATTTTGTTGCTGAAAGCATCGGTTCAGACATTTCAACGCTGTATTGAATAGTCGAAAGTTAGCTAGTTGCGCGATAACTCCGCACTTGGATACGGTAAATAAAACACTTCCGGACGAATTTGGATACGAAAATTTGTAATCGATTGGATAATTAGTTTAGAAAAAAAGCGATTTGTTTTCACAACAGCAACTTCAAATACCTCAACAACAATTCCGCAAATTGTTCCATTGGTGCACTTTGTGTCCAGCAAAAGATATGGATTAAAAATAGTAATTGGGTAAAAAATGAGGTAGAACTACGTCTTCGTTGTTCATGTTGGAATAATGTTCTGAATCAGGTTGGTCCAAACTGCGGCCCGCCGACACATTCCGTGCGGCCCATAGAACAATTTTAGCGTACACTATTACACCATTGGCAGATATTTGTATGTTTTAGCAGAACAATTTGATTTATTTTTGAATTATTCCAACTGGGAATATTACTATTCCTAATTCTGATGTCGGGATTAATGTTTCTTTAAATCACGGAATTTCACTGTTGTATCTATAAACGTCAAGACGGTGGCTGTATGAAAATGACGTCCTGTGATCGGTAAAAGAGGAATGAATTGTCTTGTGCAGACAGGACCAATCCGATAAGATGAGCTCGCGTCAAGTAACTCTTCATTTGAGGAAACGTTTTGTGCTTTTATTTTGGTCAAAACACTCCTCTATTTTTCAACCGTTGGCCATGTGACAGCAGTGACGAACCGCGAAGCTGACTTGGCGCCGCGCGACTCATTTTTTTAAATCTGGATCCGAGTTCCCAACTTAGACGGACTTGGTTGTTTTTTAACGGGGTTATACAGTTTCCTTTAAAAACTGATTAGAACGATAATTCTTAAATATATTTAAAGCGAGTGAACAACTCGCGTTGTTTTGATCACTTTTAGGTTTTCTCCGACTGCGGCCCGCGAGACCTCCTCAGAAGTTTTTGCGGCCCTTCAACCTCGCAACCTTGGACCCACCCCCCTTTTCTAAATTATTTATTTGGTGAAAATCTATTTCCTCTCTCGCTCGTACATATGGATCGTTTTGTTATTCTCTTGATCATCTTGTTGTTGGTATTTCTTTTCTTCATGTTGTCACAAAAATCGATAGAAGGCTATTACTTCTATTTATTTTAAAACTTTATGTGGCCTCTATGGCAGCGGTTCTCAAACTATGGGTCGCGACCCGCTGGTGGGTCGCAAAAACAATCTTAGTGGGTCGTGAAAAGATGTAGAAAGATTTGATTAATTATACTGGTTATTAGGATCGGTGGCAACTTGAATACGTAAATCTTCAAAAAAATAAAATAAATGGAATTTTAATTGCAATCTGTGAAAGTTTCCTTTTTACTCAAGGAACAAAAATTTGCTACACAAAGAATGACCATGTGGCTTTTTTACGCATAGCAGTTTTGTACACTGTACAGCACTTCTTACCGTTCTGTTCCCCGAAATTTAGACAAGATTTGAATTTATTTTCTTTTGAATAATAACACTATGTTTTTTTTTTGAAAGAGGTCTTTTGTGTTCATTTATCAAAAATAAAATTACATTGTAGAAAATCACGAGATGGGTCGTCATAAGCTGTGGTGGGTCCCAAGTCTAAAAAGTTTGAGAACCACTGCTCTATTGGGTTTTTTTTGTGCGATGACGTCATCAAAATTGCGCAAAATTTATTTTAATCTATTTGCTATTAATTTATCAGTATTTTGTAATCGCTGTTTAGAAGGGAAATTGACCTGTAATTTTTATTTCATCCATCTGTTCGTTTTTATGTGTAATTGTTGTGTACCCCGTTTTTATTTTTTGGTCATGGTGCATTGCTCAAACTTTTCCTACATATAAGTTAGGGGGCCAACACGTCGATCGCCTCGTCCTGAGTAGTCGATGGCGTCGCCACGCCCGAGAATTCTGTAATACACATCAGAATATTAGGCTACTTCGAACAAGTTTCATGCAACGCATGTTGTGTGCTTTTAAAACAGGAATTATACAGTACTGTGTATGCGCCAAATACGACACAGTATACACATATACTATTTATGCCTGGACAAGACCGATAGAGCATTGGCAAGTTCATTACTTAAAATTGGCAGCGGCGAAACTTGCCTTTTTTACTTAAATAATATGCTCTATCGGTCTTGCCCAGGCCTGAATAGTATATGTGTATACTGTGTCGTATTTGGCGCATACACAGTACTGTATAATTCCTGTTTAAAAAGCACACAACATGCGCTGCATGAAACTTGTTCAAGGCAATATTCTGAGGTGTATTACAGAATTTATCGTGTCCATATATTTGAGCATTGCTCTCTTGTTTCATACATACAATACAGTACGATTTTTCCGAATTTTCGTCTACAGGGTTGTCCAACCCGTGGCGCGCAGAAGCATTTCGAGTGTCCCGCGCTGATTTTCAGAATTGAATAAAAAAAATTGAGTAAAACAATTTTTCGAGTGATGTAGTAGGCCTATACAAAGATGTGATACAAACAATTTGTTTATTTCCCTGAAATGAGCTCTGCCAGCCCTTACTATCGAAGCCATTCTCAGATAGAGAAGTCGTTAGGGGTTGTATATTATGTATTGTTTGGATTGCCAATGTTTTACGTCCGGAAATAAAAATAACCGTGTCAAGACATACAATAACTCGTCGTGTTAAGGAGCTTGGGAATTCTATTGCGGAAATTCTAATTACAAAAGCGGGAAAATTTTCATCGTTGGCGACTTGCGGGGAGTTGATGATGATATGAAAGTACCGTGGAGCTCGCAGCCATTGTCCATATTAAGAGAACGACTAGAGCTAGAGGCATGGATCTGTTAAAAGCTGCGATCAAAATGATCAAACGTCTTGGCTTGTCTTTGGCGAAACTTTCGGGAATAACCCCTGAAGGCACCCCGTCAATGTTTGGGAAACAACAGTTTTATTGTTCTAATAATTGTGAAAGTTTGGTGTGAGGGTATTGTTTGTTTTTTCATTAATCTGTGGTCAGTGTAGCAAAACTAGACTACAGATTACCAAAACTCATAACTACCATGTCAAGTGGCCCGCGCAATTATTAGTGAACCACATGTGGCCCTTCGGCCCAAAAGGTTGGCCGACCCTGAACTCTAGACTGAGTAATTAGCTGCGGTTTTCCTTAGTAAACAAACAAAGCCAAATGGAAAACAACAAACATAAAATCTCGAAAACTAGTTTCGGGCGTTACCTCTTCTTGTAAAATTAAAAATTTTATATATCATATCATTCCATATTTCGGACCATATGTTCAGTGTCCTTGAAGTGTTCTTAATTTTGAATTTTTAATCGAGATTCTGATACCAGGTTTATAATTTTTTATACTATAGCGGATTTCAATCATTTCAGCAATCCGACTGCTAACATCAGTAGATGCTTTTTCGGTACTCTACCCGTTAGTCGCGTAGTATGTGAACCAAAATAGTGGACACCGGAACGTAATTGTGTACCAAGTTAGTAGTATATATTTACGGTTAGGCCATAATTCCAGGTACAAATACTACGGGAATCACTTGGGCTAGTCCCCGAACTCGTATTAGAACTAAAATAAGGAAAATTGGATTAAAATTATGGCCTAACCTGGTACACATACTAGGTACGTTCCATCTTGGTTCACATACTACGGGACTACCGCTTTTTCAATTCCACCCGTGAGTCTCGCTGTGGTTTCCCACTTCCCAGTTGCTACCATTGAGGTGTATAGGCCTATAACCTCAATGGTTGCTACACTTGATTGGCGATGCTTGGTTGCGGCCTCTGCTTGTACACCAATACATTTTCTTCCTGTTGTTGTGAGAAACTCGCTTTTTTCGAGCAATTGCATTGAAATTTCAATGGGGGGGGGGGGGGGGGGGGGTATTTCGTTTTGGCTTCCGTGTCCGTATGCGGATTATTTGAGCATTGCTCTCGTGTTTAGCTTGTGTTATAAGGGCCAACTGCTTAACAATGATGTTTAGATGTTATCTGAATTTTAAATACTTTAGCTAGACAATTTTTAGCTGTGAAGCAGTCTGACAGTGCCCATAAGTTGATAAAATATCAGCAAATACAATAAAAAAAAAAGCCACAGCATCCACCGAACTGCAGGGTCTGGTATAGTTTAGTACCGTACCACATGCACTTCTAGTTGATCTGGCTCAACAATTTTTGCATATGTCATTCCTACCCCCCACCTGACTATTCCACCAAAAAATTACGTCACTACGACGCCACAGTGGCGTAATGAATACCTCCAAAGTGTACGGACGGTCGTCCAAAACACGCAGACGATAACCCGAAATCGAGCAAGCTATTTCTCTCGTTTTCTCGTCGCAACGATCCTGATATGAGAGAGACCGCTGGCGTTGGTGAGTTTGGTATCGTCGGCGCAGATGCCATTTCGGACGATAGTAGCTATAGCTCTACATGACGTGATTGTGACGTCGTAGTGACGTAATTTTTGGATGACATTCAGATTGGGGTTAGGAATAACATATACAAAAGTCGTTATGCTACGCCCACCGGAAGTACTTGTGGTACTAAACTACACTAGACCTGAGCTGCCTTTGCAGCTGTACCGGTATGTGAACTATTAAAGCAGGAATGACTGAAGTACGGTATATCTTTTAGATAGACTATAAGTTAGTTGATAGTGTGACAGTGGATCATATGCTAGTTTCATAGACTTTCAGACATAGGATTAGCAATTGCGTAAAAATCATATTTATAGTCTATTTCAGTTTTTACCTTCATCTGGTCATGCAGTCATGGCCAAAGAATATGATTGTATGGTTCATGTAGTAATGTAAAGTAGACTACATGAACTACCGTCCTCCTTTTCATGGTAACATAGTTACTGTAGTTTTTCTAGCCTATATCTCATATTTTTTGTTCTTGAATCTTGCTTTTTATTCTGCAGCACTGACATTTTAGTTTTTCTTGTACTACAGTACGGTACTAGCTATTACTGAGGAGAAAATTTGCAACATTTGCAACACGTCAGAGTAAAACCATACAATACCATGAGCGGAAAGAGGCATGAGGTTGCTGAATTGCCCAAGGGATGGACAAGAGAAGAAGTAATTCGTCAAAATGGGATGTCAAGAGGAAAAACAGATATATATTATTACAGGTATATAAAAGAGAAATATCCTAAGTGGAATTGAATGATTTTTTTTTTATGTTTGAAGCAAATCCTGATGACTGCCTCTGTCATATTTAGAAAAACTCATATTTAAAATTTTTATTTTCGACATGACATTTTTTGGCTCGCTGACATATTTAGAAAACTTCATGTTTCAATTTTTTTCTTTTCCGCGATGTCCGCACAATATATCAATACTGCAATAAAGTCTGAATAATCTTATATAACACACAACTCAGCAAGTGCCATTGCTGCTGTCGATCACTTTTTTTTTTATTACAGGGTAGGTTAAAAACTGAGAAGAAAGAACTCTTGTTGTTTGTAAACAAATTGATAAGCTAAAACTTTAGTGTAGACTCCTGATCTGTACCCCAATACATTGATAAATAGAATAGATTAGGCAAAGTTAATTGTCCATATGAGATTATCTGCTAATTTGATATTACATTAATAATAATAAAACCCAAGTTAATTCCTCTGTTAGCTTCATTCTTACCAAGTAACAATATTTCTAATAAAACAATTGAACTTGAAAAAAAAATTATTATCAATCTTTGCTTTAAGGAAACATCCCTAAAGAAAAATATCATACCTCTGAGAGACAGCCAATTGAATCGCATCTGAATCTCTCTGTTTGGGAATTTAGTTTTTATCAAGGGACCTCAAAATTCATCTAAATTCTTTCTAGAATTTTATTCCACCTTAGTTAAAAGTTTTCCTTATCATAATTATCATTTAAATAAGTGGAGAATTTTTTACTGAGAAGAGTTTGTTTTAGCTGAGCTATTGTGATTTAGTTTGCATGATAAAAACATTATAATTTATCACCTTGTGTGAATTTGTAAAGCCAGTTTCTCTCCAACGTTGTCATATTATGTTACTTCAATAATAGGATTAAAAAAGTGTGATTTAAGGTTAATAATTTTATCTAAATATCGACAATTATGTTGCAGGATAAATTGGATTGAAGTTGAGTGGCCCCATTTAAGATGCCCATTCTATCAAATTCTCTAATCGTTGATGGTAGCTTGAATTTAACTGAAACTGTGAAAATATAATTTACCGTAACTTTATTTGTTGATATTTTACAGACCGGCTGTATTATTCTAAACCAGTTGCAAATTAATGCAAATTTATGTATTTCTTATGGTATATTTATTGACCATATTTTTCAAATTTTCAGTCCATCTGGGAAAAAGTTTCGCAGTAAACCAGATCTACAACGAGAATTAGGTGTAGACCTCACATATTTTCATTATCGTGCCGGGAAGTACATGAGGGATAAGGTGAAGCTTCAGCAGAGAAATCGTCTACTTGGAAGGGTATCATCTTACTTTCAATCTAATTTTCCTATTGCAAATGATTGTTCCCTATTAGGGCTGGGCATTTTCGACTATCTGATGATTTCAGAATGGATTTGAATATGTTTTTAAACGAATCGAATCGCGAATACTACGAAGATATTCAACTCCAGATTCCTGAATTACTGGAAGCATAGAATCTATCACTCGCTAAGATCGCTGAGTTGTCACGCACGAATATGTTTCATCAACAACTCACTGGAAAGAAAAGAGTCATATGTCAAAATTTCATTTTAAAAATATGATTTCAATTAAAAAAATTGTGGAATTCATCTTGCTTTTTTTACGATTAAATAAAAATTAAGATGGTGGCGATTCAAAACTTTCGTCTGAACCGATTCAAATAATTTACTATTGGATTCGCAAATGCCCAGCCCTATACTAAACCATATTTCACATAAACTCACATCAGTTACATGAAAATGGTTGTTCCCCTCATTTTATCACATGCTCCTGGTTGGTATAACAAAGTTTTGTTTATTTGTTCAAATTGTTTATTTATTATTTGTTTATGAACACATATAAAAAATGGATGTCACTTTCAATTATGCTATGAAAATAAAAGTCTCAAATGTTCTGCCATAATAGATAAAATCATAAGTGAATTATACTATAGTTTTGTACTATTTTTTATGCAAGGTCACAGGCCTTCTTCGGAAAATTGGAAAGATCACTGATATAGTATTGCAACATTGTAAATTTGAATCATTGTTTCAAAAAGCGAAATATAGATCTGTTGTTACAACAGAGATAGTATCACCAATAGACATAGCTTCACAGGCAAAAAATTTTAAACTTGCATTGTTATTGACATAATTGGTCAGGATTTATCAATGTGCCGGAAGGACCAGATATCTTAGAAGTAAAATGCTTCAATTATGAGTTGGAT
The DNA here is from genome assembly GCF_964204865.1 of Styela clava. Taxonomy (NCBI): domain Eukaryota; kingdom Metazoa; phylum Chordata; class Ascidiacea; order Stolidobranchia; family Styelidae; genus Styela; species Styela clava. The sequence continues at coordinate 7,122,743 of NC_135257.1, read as the reverse complement.
ATGAAACTCTTTGCTTTGTGGCTGTACAAATAATGGGTAATCAGTCTTCTGATGACTTCAGTTCTTCAGCATTGTCCTCTTTGTTGTATGCCTCCTTTTCTTTTGACATTTTGTCGATATATTCAGCAATTATATAAAGCAAAATTCCGAATACAAGAATGCTAGTCATTATTATTATAAATACCTTGTTGCATATTACCCCACCTATAGCATAAGCAATGGAAGTTCCTAATGGATCCCATATTGAAAAAGTTGCACTGGCCGATTTCTTATCTTTTGGAAAGAACAAGGTATAAACTGATGTCAAGATAGTCTTGTGGACTGCAAAAAGTATACCATAACACCCAGATACAGCAAAAAATAACCATGTTGAATTTGCCTGGAAAGAAAATGGAATTTTATGTTGAATATCTAAATTTCATCTTTTCTATATTTCATGTCAGGATTGTCAAATGTTTAGTTTAAAATTAGGCTTTTTCCTTTGTTAAGATTTAGGGAATTATTTTTTGGTAGTTAATGTGGCAAAATTTTGAAATTTACGGTAATTATTATATTGAGTTTTTTGGCTAATGGTTAGTTAAGCTTACAATTTCTGGTTCCCAGATGAGCAACGCAATAGCGATTCCAATTTCTATCAAAGTGGCTCCGATCATAATTAAATTTCTTCCTGCTAATTTGGTTAGCATTCCAACAGCATAACTACCTACTGCAGAACCGAGTCCAAAAGCTGCAGCAACATATCCAACGTACCATATTCCTGAAAAAGGGGTTTTTGTATAGCAGTCAGGATGTAGCTAGAATCTCATTTATTGCATAACTTTTTGTCTAATTTCATTAATATTCAATACAATGGGCTGTAATGTTCTGGATTGTATAGGCATAATACAAATAGAAAAATGGGCGCTGCAGAAGTGTGTGTGCCAATGTGGAGATAACTGATGATTGTGTTCGCCTATTTTACATCAAGTTGTGTGAAGTGACTGAAACCTATGGGCAGGGGATATATTCACATGGCTAATACAAGATAGTCCTCGAACTCATAATAGAACTAAAATGAAGAGAATCGGAATAAAACTATAGCCCAACCCTTACCTGGCAGTCTGGCACACACACTACTGAAGTAGGCTACCGAAAAATGTATCCATTAAATAAATAAAGACATGAGGTAAAAATAGGGTACTAAAGCTTAACAATTGCTGTCTAGCATATACAGATCTTCTGGTCGATGCTCTCTTTAGTTATTGATTTTGTGTAGTGCTCAGCGTAGTGTGTAGAGTGCTCAGTTTTAAGCTTAGCCATCACTAACTTGATGAATTGTATTAAATGGCGTAAAAAATATTGAACATGGCTGATCTAATTACTAGCTATTTTTCTTACCTAGTACACAAGTTACCCAATATTTTGTAAATTGTCCGAATACGAATGATTGCAAAATTCCAACATGAAGTGAGATTGGAATCAACAATTTTGCATTATTGTTGAACCACAAAAATTTTGCTGTTGCAAATACCTGGTAATGGAAGAATATCACATGTTAAATTTTCTCCCTCAAGTGTATAATTATCTGCCCATATCTGATATGATACTATTCTATTATAAAGTATTTTTAATATTATATTTTGGAACACTCATGCACTGCTTATCATGCAGGGGAGTTAATTTTAGTTCAATGTGGACTTGTGGTAGTGATGAATAATTTTTGGCAATTGGCACTATTTACTTTGATCTGATATCTTAGAAAAGAGAAGAAATATGCTAACATCAATTCCGAAATGAAATCCTAATATTATTATATTCTGACTTTTATGACGTAATCCGGAATTTTTGAGAAATATAGAAGTTAGCCAAGACTTATATTACTATTTTTGAAATAAGGAACATTTGTCCATTTTTATGACTCACAAGACCCCACAGTTTTTGCATACCTGCTGTGCAATCGTGTTAGAAACTTCTGTCTGTCCGTCTTTTTCATGATTATTATTCAAATTTTGTGAGTTTGTGAATAAACTTTCCCTTTCTATCTCTTCCATCGTTTTTTCTTCGTCAGTTAATTCAATATTATATATGCTGCCATGCTTTGGGGCATCATCAGCTGGCAGTAATAGAATCAAAACTGCCCCGATTTGAATTACAGTAAACACAGAGAACAAACCGTAAAGTATATTTTTTTGTACACTCGACTCCATCACATCATTTGGTTTTGCGATACCTACAGTTTGATCACAGTTATGTAAACCACATGTTAGACTGTATTGGTTTGATTCTGAAATATTTTCATATGTTGAGGCAATCGCGTTATAACTCACTGTGGTTATGGACGAAATATTGACTGTTTCTTTTACTGCTATTGTATTAACATTGCTTGATAGTTGAAACACAACTGAAGACATCACATTTCCAATTACCATAGATAGTGAGAAAATTGCAAAGAAAACTCCAAAAAATTTTGTTGTTGTTTTTGCGTGGTTCTCCTTGTTTTGGGCGGCATAAGCAACTGCCAAATCACTGATATAAACTCTGCTTGCTGACCATAGTACTGAACTTGATGATCCAAGTATTACAGCTGCGGGTATCAATGTGTACCAACGAGGATAGAAATTTGCTGCAATTCAGAAATAACAAGATGTTTATTAAATATTAAAAAAATAAAAAGTCATTTCATATACCATAGAAGAATATAGGTGTTTGTATTCCAAAAATTATTCTTTATTTAAATATTAATTCAAGGGAATGCATTAGAAAGTACCATTGAACAGGGATGCGATGGACTAGCGGCTGAAGCGTTAGACTTAACTGTGTCTGCAACTCTGCATCACAGACTACTGGTCAAGAAAGATTTTGTGCCTTTCAAAAATATAAACTCCTTACATATCATTACCAATAGTATAAACTGCATAGGCTGAAGTTGCCAGTGCCATTGCTTTTCGACTTTGCAAGTAATTCATTGCCAATGAAGGAAGAAATAATGACGTCAAAACATATGATGAGTATAATGTACTCAATGACTGAGTTCCAACTTTATCATTCAAACTGCTTTGAAGGCCTGAAAATATTAAACAAGTCAATGTCATCTGTTACTTCAAATTCTCTCAATATTGATTCTTGTTTTATTTTGTACATTGATATATTTTACGGTATACTATTTGCTGTTTATCTATTCCTTACCTTCCAGTGCAAAGTATGCACTCTCATTCAATAAAAACGAAATTGATACATATAAAAGATTAGCTTTTATTCTACTGTTCTTCATTTTCTTTTTTTTGAACTTTAAGTCTAGATTGTGCAATATCTATTCTATAAAACAAAGTAAATTGTTAATAATAGATCCATTAATTAATTAATCCATTCTTTTGTGGGCGCTTCCGAAGTATGTGCACCAAGAAGGCGCACAACCTGAACCCTAACCTGGTACACATACTATGTTCAGGTTGTGCACCATCTTGATGCACATACTTCTGGAGCTCCCTTTTCTGACTCTGTACACCACCTTATGTCAGATAAAACAATTCATATAATGGACGTAACCATTGTTTTATTTTATATAGGCTACACAATGATTCTATACAACACATCTGGTATTGTGTGTTGCTGACGGGTGATCAATATTTCGGATGTTGAATGCAATCAGATAAATCAATTATTCAATTTAGAAGGGTCTAGTCATAAATGTAATGTGTGTGAAATCTTACTGGCATTATACTGGACACAAATCCAATCCAGTCAATTATGATTATTGAACCAGTATTGTCAATATTAAGTTAAGTACATAGGGAAACAAATGAAAGTGGTATTAGAAACTAAAGCAAATTTTATTCACATGGTCATGTAAGATAGGCAAAATTCAAAACAAGAACATTATTAGTGCAATCAACTGTAACAAACTAGATAACAAAGAACAAAATGTAATAAACAAAGTGCATGCATGCCAGTGCGACCAGTGTCTAATCATACTTTTGCACTAGAGAAGATTTGTTACTGCAGTTCTTAGAAACTATCTGTTCCATCTCTCTTTTAAGTTGTATTTTGATTCAAGCTACACGAACTAATCTTTGTCGGTAGGGTATTGTTTTATCATTGTGGCAATTAATTTGCTGTTATTACATCATGAATGCGCATAGCAATGCGTGTAGGTTCTATGATTATTTCTAGCAATTCAATTATTCGAATTCACCAATCTAAGTGCCCTGATTAAGAAAAGAACCTCTACCCCTGGAATAGAACAAAAATAAGGACACATGTCAAAATGAGGACAAAAATATTTTCTAAGATAAAGACTTCCGAAATAAGGACAAATCTTAGAAATAAGAACGTTATTGCAGCCCTGACTATAATGTATCTAAATCTCCAAATCCTGAAAAATACTTTAATTGTAGCCTACTTACTAAAGTGCAATCTTCCTATATTTATTTGTGTTTCTAGCATCTTATTTTTTTTAGCTGCAAATGCGTATTCTAAAAGCTCAACTTGCAATCACTGCTACTGGAAACATATTTCAATTAACCTCTACAGTAAACTTGGCTATGAGATGTATAATAAAGATTCACCTCGCTCAGTTCATTTTCAAACTGACGACATATAAATAAATGCAGCGTTTTATCCTGTGTTTATCCTATGTCAGTATGCCTTGACGATTAGACATATTTGCGTAATATTTATAATAACGAATGTATTCTCTCATGGGTTCTCATGACATCCTTATACACTTTTAGAGTCTTTCAACGCTATTGTTTATGTGCTATTCAATATTCAAAGACTTTCTTGGAAAATCGCTTCAGGGTTGAGTGATTGACAAAATTACTGGGGAAACCATAAGTAACCAACAGTATGTAGTGATGCATCATAAGCAAATATGTCAGTAATATCATTATAAAGGAATACATTTATGAATCATCACTGTGTATTGCATATTGAACACTTGGTTAGCTTAATATTTGTAAAAAAAAATTTGTAGTAATATTTATAATATAGATTACGAACACACTCCATAAAAATATAAAATATACCGGTAATACTAATTACTACAGAGCCTCTACCATCTACCTCAGCTGCCTCTACTACCCCGATTTCCCCACCATCTTATTAATACTGTACTGTATTTGCTTTTATTCATGTGATATGGAATTGTTTTCTGTTTTTCTAATAAAGTACTTTTTTGCATTATTTGTACATTTTATTACAGTACCATACTTTACAATAAAGTACGATATGTATAGAGTAATTTATGTATAATGTTCCGACTTCGGGTTAGGCCGCGTTTCAAGAACGGAACAACGTCGTAAGTCGAGGACTCCCTGTAGTCACAGTTGTACCATAGAAGGTTTTTGGTGGGGTTCAATATTTTTATGTTCTTTATATTTCATTTATCTCTTGTTTGCAGTAGGTATTGGTAAAAAGGTACAACGAACTGATTCTTTGATACCTATATATAAAACAAGCTGTCTCTAAATCAAACTTATTGAAAAATAAACACCCCAATAAGGTGTTTTATGATGTCATAATAATAAATTTAAAACTTCACATCCCTTGATTCTGTGATGCATACTGAATACTAAACCTGATTGTTACCAGAGATTGGTATCACCTACATTGTATTCTATCGTTGTTCTGGTATATTATCCCCTGCTTGCAACTAAACTGTTACACTGCAATTAGCAAACAATGAAACTACTATTTGCTTTCTTTCAGAATGGTCGAAGTGACCTAGACACGTCACTCCCAGTAAGACAGACTGCTTCAATATTTAAACAACCCGTGACAAAGCGAACCAACCATAAGAGCAGCAAAGTCAAACAAGATGCAACAAGAAATCAGAACAAGAGTCCACAACAGGTTATTGAACTTAGATGCATATTTGTTATACTACTGGGTATTTCAAAGTTGCCATAAGTTTGACTATTACGAATTGCGATTCTTTTCGCTGATCATAGTAGTTTGTCTTTTATGTCCCTGTAACAGTCTCATACTATTGATTTTATTAGACAAAAGGAGAGTAAACAAAATTTTCAAGATTTCAGATCTTGAAATTTTTCTTTTTATCAGATACCTTTGGAGAACTGTTCATATATTAAAATATGTTTTTATGTTTAATGTAGTAATTCAGAGTTTTTAAGTTTAGACTTATAACATGTGATATTGATATTGACAGGTCATCAATTTCTAAATAAATTTTTTGATGCTTCTGAATATCTTTAGAATTTCGTCTTTTGGATTAATTTTTCTGACCATTCAAACATCAACACTATTCTCAAACGCTATTTGGAAACGCCCATTACACCTCATCATTAAAAAGCATCTGATTCATTTTTCATTCAATATTAGGTACTCCCGTAGTATATGTACCAGGTTAGGGTTAGGCCATAATTTTATTCTGATTTTTCTTAAGCTTTCTGGTTGAAATGAAAATATTTTAGTTCTATTACAAGTCAGGGGACTTTCTGTGTTAGCCAAGTGAATATACCCCCTGCCCATAGGTTTCAGTCCCTTCATACAACTTGATGTAAAGTAGGCAGACAAAATTAGCTACCTCCATATTGATATATACACTTCTGGAGCGCCCATTATTATGCTGATCTACTAATGTTCCTTTCAATTACTGGTCACCTTCATTTAAAATTATTATTACTAATACAAAACACGTTCACATACACTGAAATAAGTTGATATGAACCAATTCAATTCAATACAGAATTATGAAATCCCAAGGTTACACAAACAGGCAATAAACCTTTTAGTATCAATTTGATATTCATTTTACAAAATCCAGTACTTTAATATTAAGGCCCAAGGTTATGTAAATAGACATAATCCTTGTCACAATGTATCAACTCTTGTGAAAATTGCAGAAAGTTGAATAGATGATGGTTTTGTGGTGAAAACTATAACCTATGGGCTTTAAAGATATTTTAAGTATGTTTACAGAAAATTTAATTTTTAACAGCTCTTCAAAGAAAAGCGATTGTCTGGTTTGAATGCCATTGATGTGTCAAATAATATCATCACTGCCCTTGATCTGCCTAAAGCTTTACAAGGTAATAAAATAACACATTGTAACAAAATTTTCGTTTCTGCCTTCCAAATATTATTTTCTAATCGGTTACATCCCAAAAAAATTTATGAAAAATAGATAATAAGAATTTTTTTTTCAATAATTTCAAGATTTTTGAGGGGGGTTACCGGGGGCCTGTCCTCCTTATGAAATTCGTTTTTTTAGATATTGTTTTACGCTCAAACAACGTCGTTCTACGATTATAACACTCCGGTGAAAACTACTTTTTCCCAGTGCTTTATCACCTCAACGTAATTTAACACCGCCCGACTCCAATCATACCTTATTGCTGTTAGTTGCCTAATAATGACGCTATATTTGTTTGCATTCCAAAATGACATATGTTACCTCAAAAAAGTAGAAATCGCACGCACGCTGTCGATGCTGTCGCTGTCGAATTGAAAACGACAATAGGATCACGCAATCTCCCTCTCGACGAATACTCTCGTGCTTCATCAACTTGACCCAATTTAACGTCTTCATGTTATAATACTGCAGTAGAAACTCTGAAAATCTGGATACGAAAATTATTTTCGAAATAATATTGCTTTGACTAAAGTAAGATTTTCTACATATTAAAGGTCGAAAACCGAAAAACCGAAAAAACGTGTGTGATGATATTGGTTTATTTTAGATTAATTTAATGCAGGAATGTCCAATTCAAATTTAATATTCGAAATTTCACAACGGCGTAATAATGCGTTTAATAAACTAAAATGCGTGGTCGTTCACAGCGAAATTCCACAGGTACGTGTAGCCCGCCCCTCTTTGCCTGACGGTGTTTTTAGTGAATATTTTGCAAGTCCTATTTCAAACATCGACCATTAATCCGTAGTCAGCGGTACCCGCATTTAAAAATAAAACAATAAATATCGCGAAAATTTTAATTTTAGAGCAAGTGTGAGTAGAGTCATGATGGTTTATAGTACAAAAAAACACGCTCGCATGTAGCGCCGATCAAATACATGAAATGTGAAACTATTACTTGGAATTTATTGTTAAATAGGTTGATTTTTTATTGCCATTCAATGATTATTTACATGCGCGGTGATTAGTGGCGGGTCAAATCGTATTTTTTTTACTAGAGTTATTCGAATATTTTCAACGAACACCGAATAATGAGTATTGTCATTTTAAACATTAATTTGGATGGAGAATAAATATTTGTTATTTCGGATTTTACTAGAAGACTGAAAACTCCATAACAATGCGGCGTTTTTTATTTCATAATTTTGTCATAATCGAAGGCTGCAGTAAATTTTTTGTCACCGCGATCTCTTCGGCGGCCGACATTAATGTTGTTAAATTATATTAAAGCACTTTTTTATTCAAATATTAATCCTCACGCAACGGCGGATATCGTAGTTTGGTTTTTATTTTCGGACCGTATAGTTAGTTCACATCGGCGAATATGTTAGAGACAACTATTAAGGAGTGCATTCACAACACAAATTAATTTTATTCTCCTTATTATCTTCTGTGTAGGATTTGTATCCCAGTTTGTAAATTACGGTCCCAGTTTTAAGCGAACAATATTATCATTACTGACCCCGGGATGCGATATTTGTGAAGCGGATAGTGACATTTTTATGCCTTTAATTTTAGATCGTGTCGGTGTTATTTTCGTATTAAATAATAATTAAAAGCTCTGCAAATCGGTAATCTCTTGAATAATCGATGTTGAGTATTTACGTAACTCGGCTTTGGGTTAAAACACTGATACTAAACACATGAATAAATCGGCAATAATTGCATTTCTACGTGGTCAAAATAATATATATTTCTTCCCAATATCTCAAGAAATTTCCATAAAATACATTATTTACCTATCTTACTTATCTGGTTTGACGTTTCTAAATTCACAAAAACGGTGTTGACGTGCTTAATGCAAAATTAGGAATTGAAAAAGATGACGCAAAGAGGCAAGGCAATTTTGTTTTTACATTTATCGTTTCTACCAGTTAGCGATAGCCGTCGGTAAATTCTCACACGTAACTCATTGTAAATTAATGTTAATAAATTCTATTTTGCTCTTCAATGCGCTGTGATTTGTATTAATAAAAGTGCGCGATCGTAAAACTACGTCGTTGCTTTTTTGTAAATGAAATTCACATCAAAAATTTTTCCATGTACCCCCCCCCCCCTCCCGCTGGCTGCGCCCCTGGGCCGGACCCCCTACCCCCTCGTTGAAAACGGCCTGGTTGCGCCACTGCTAGGAATACCAAAAACACATGTTATAATAACAGTTTTATGGGGAAATTCTCCCCATTTTCACAAGGCAAAAATTACTGTGATTCTCTGGAAGTACATATCAAGGGCTAACAGGAAATCTAGGTGAAAAGCTGAGAGAAAAAAATTATTTTTTGTTATGCAGTGTAATGATTGATTTGTCACTAACAGAAAATAAACAAGTTATCTTACACCTATTATTCAAATTTTTTTACCAAAATGTGTTAGAATGCTTTTTTTTAATATTTTATTGAAACTTTGTTTTTTTTCCTATATAAAGGTTTTTAATAAGATTTATTCCAATTCCATTCTTACTTCATGTTTAATTTGTGTTTTAGCTGTAGGCCCAGACACAAGTTCGGATGCATTATTACGAAGAATCGCCACCCAATTACATCATGGAGGACCACCAATAACAGGACAGACATCTAGCGTTGTTATGAAGGATGCTTGTGTCTGGTTGAACACTCAACAACCACTCTGTAAAGCATTTGTTGTTACTGAAGATGATGTTAGGTGGGTATTTCTAGTAGTAGTTGCCATAACAATCTGATGTAAGATATTTGCTGCATAACATGTTCTGTATTAGTCCATTTCGCAATATTATGTCAGTACTTTAGCTACTGATATTTCAATTTCTTCAATAGCCAAAACCAGGGTAAACTTATTAGTAAGTTATGCAAGTCTATGTGTTCAAGATTCAGATAAGAGCCACGGGCAAAGGCGCCTAATGTGACTATCTAGCTACCATACTTGGAAAAATGCTTCTATGGGTATAGCTAATTACCAATTCCTTCAATTTTATTGGCTTTCCCCGTCTAGCTCAAGGCAAGTCTCGGCCTGTGTTCAAAAGCCTTACACATGTAGGTTGTTGCGAAAGGCAATAAAATTTTTAATTCTGACAGCAACGGATATCGTTCGCAACGCTCAACCAAAAAGATTCAATGGCTTGTTTATCACAAATCAATTATTAAACATCGACCAAACTATTTTTATATCGTTGCAGACCCCTGTGCAGTCATCACAGAAGTGACCACAGTTGGGGAAACCCTGCTCTAACATGCAAAAAAAAATTATTTAATAGTACAATTGAAATATTTTAGAATTATTTGTAAAATATTAAATAGTGAATTTGACAAATTTATTGCAGTGACATCTAAAAACAGCAAAAATATTACTATACTATACTCAACATAATTTATATTATATTTCAACTGAGTGGGGCAAAAATCGTTCAACTGAAAACTATCTCATATTGTTTCTATTATAATATTAGAGTAATAAATTTTATATTTAGCAATTAGTAATTATTACCAATCGTTATTTTACACCAATCGCTTCACAGACAAAAAAACTACACTGCCAGCAACAGTAAGTTTAAACAGCATTGATTAAATACAAACCTAATATTAATCAATCATATAAACCAGGGGTGTCAAACTCGTGGGTGTTCCAGGGATGCATTGCATTTTCGGAATTGTGAAAAGGGCCGCAAACAGTTGTATACTTGGAGCATATTTTTAGATAGGTGTAGTTTGTGACATATATTGTGATGTTATTAAACAGCCGATTGAAGTTTTCTTAAAGTAAAAAATCCCATTCACATATTAGTTTTTGCATTTCACTATTATTGCAATTTACCGTATTTATTGCAAAAAATCATAAATTTTTATGTACAACATTTTTGAACAAAGTTTTGATAAGAAAACAATAATACTTAAACTAAAAATGACTTAATTTATTTAAAACCCGAAAACAGAAACGGCCATTGAAGCGAACGGCCGGTGATTTCGACGAATAAATACAACTTTCCATCTGTGACATCATAAGGAACGTCATTGTCAAATGGTCAATTATGACGATGAGACTGGCCAACTTAGCAACTTGAAACAGTTTACTTATCTTCAAATACAATTTAATGTACTATAAATGCAATTTAGCAAACATAAAAGGATATCATCATGTTCGGATGAGATTCAAAACGCGACTTTCAAAATCTTTCTACGTAAAATATTAGTGAAAATGATAGGTACGTTTCAATAATGGTGCACAAACTTTTCATAAGGCGCCATGTTATATGGCCGAGAACAATTGGCACAAGATGGTGTCCATTGTCTGAGCGTTGCCCCGCTTGTATTATATATACGCTTTGGAAAGACTACAGTATCATGTTTTTATATACAGTGTATTTATATGCCTTTTGCTCTGAAGAAGTCCTTGCACAGACAAGCAATTTTATGTGAGGACCTATTGCATTTCAAAAGGACTGATTTGACCTTGGTAACCCAATTTATCGCACCCTGGTGGTGGGCATGGGGTTCAAGCCCGAGATTTTAACCTGTATAGTTAAGTCTAATGACTTAACAACTAGGACACTGCAAGTTTGTCTTTTTCTAACCAATATATAACAAAACTATACAATCATTCACGTGTCATTGTCAAAGACAAACTTTTTTTAATCAAATCAAATTAGATAGAAAATGACAAAATCAATTACATATTCACTCCCTCTTGCACTATCATGCTACCATAAAATATATTGCACAATCGCGAATTTTACAAAAATAAAACTGTGACAATCTAACTACCGTACGTGGGGTCGAAGTTCATATTTACCACCAAACATTCATAATCGTGAAAAAAACTAAAGAGATAGGGGTAAAAAAAAATTAATTGAATATATATCTCTATTTTCTACTAAATATAAATGATAGCCCATCTAAAACAAGATGTTCACAATTAATAGGCAATCATAGAACCAAGAAATCGGTTGGTAATGATAAACTGCAGCTTACTATTATTTAATTTTTTAACTACTATTTGAATCAATTATTTAGCAGTACAGATAGCATTTTTAAAAAGCTTTCGGCAAACAATAATTCAAATTGATGTCAATGCTTATTGAAAACATTATGTGTCAGGTTAGTAGCTTTATTTACCTAACTGTTTTACTCTGATGCAGGGGTCACCAAACTTTTTTGACCGCGGGCCGGGTATGACTCAAACTGTGTTGAAACGGGCCGGAATACAATAAATTCACAAAAGTTGGGAAATCCATTCGATTTATTCAACAATATATATTCTACATTTCTGAAGAATATTAAATTCTATCTATATCGCAGAATATATGTCGAGAACATCCTAGGAAAACAAATATACAAGATTTCTATATCTAGACAACTATCCTAGGATTAACTGTTATTAAAACGTTGCTGTCATGAATTAGGAATGTTACAAAATCCGCTTTTTCGCGCCAAATAATGTACGCATCACGACTGCGGACTGCCTGCTGTAGCTTGGAATTCCATGAAATTTTGACATAATTTAGATAAAATAAATGACTATTATCTGGTATTTGATTTTTTTCATTAGTGCATAAATTTCCCAACATTCAAAAATTATGCTCCGGTTATACGTAGTGCAAATTAATGATATTGTTTATAGACACCAATTAAATTTATATGAACTTACCAATTTTTATGAAATTTTTACAATCAGAACATCGTTAATTATTACCCACAATGAACCACTGTCAAACTATCATGCAAGACTCCAGCGTTTATTTGCGACGATCTTTCGGCGGTGTCAATGACCGTTGCCATAATAAAATTCTGAAATAGTCTCAATATTTCATAGATGTGACGAACATCGAAAGATTAGTGATTGATATGTGTTCTTTTTTCATATTTATTAAAGTTCTTATCAAAAAAGTAATAATATCCTTATGGGAAAAATTGGCCTGTCGGGCGGTACTAAAATTACAACTCCTGAGGAGGCAAATCATGATTGACTTATTTGATTCATACTTAAATTTCCGAAACACAACCAAAAACTAACGAATAGCATTCAAAGTCGCAAAAACGAAGTATTGTTTACAACCACAACTGAAATCTGTCAGGGTGACAAAAGTGTCTGAGCGGATGCGAAAAGGCCTATTATTATTAGGTCACTTTTTGCATCTTGCAGATTGGCGAATGTTACGAAATAAACAAGAAAGACGATGCTTGGGGAAAATCTCCCTTGGAACAAAATTATGCCATTTTTGCGTGTTATTGCGGGCCGGATAAAATGACGCCGCGGGCCGGATCCGCCGTAGTTTGGTGACCCCTGCTCTAATGCAACATAAATATAGATGATGTACTTACTGTTAGGGATGTTAGTTAACAAAGAATAATGACAGAGAAACAACACATAAGCATGGTACAATATAAATCATATTTCCTCTAACACAGCTTTGTCTTAACAACTTTATCTGTCTTTCAACTTTTACTAATGATTTGGTTTCTGCGAGACTAACTACTTATCCTTCTTCTATGCTTTTGTGCCGGTGGATCCGTATGCATATATTGCAAGGATGCTGTAGCAAGAGTAAAGATAACTATCCTAAGTGATTCAAGAGTCTTGCTGCACACTAACACAAATATATTTCTGTAACGTTTCGTCTGATCAAAGTCAGACTTCTTCAGACATACATAGTTCAACTATAGTATGGAACTATAGTTGAACTCTACAAGTCTGACTTTGGTCAGACGAAACGTTACAGAAATATATTTGTGTTAGTGTGCAGAAAGACTCTTGAATCACTTCCAACTTTTACTCGTTATTTTTCTTTTGTGACAATAGTTTACATCAATAACATCCATACTTCCTATGTTAAAGCTAATTACATCACTAACTTCCATGTTTATTTATATTTGGTGTGGGGAGAGGTTGCCTCTGGCATTTCTATCATGATTTGTTTGTATATTGGAATATTAAGCGTCTGTGACCTTAGTTTGTTTTTCTCGTATATCTATATTTATTTATAATGTGGTCAGACATCTTGTCATGTACAAAACAAAGAATTACATGAATTGCTAATTTCAAGATCAAATTTACAGTGATTATTAATAAGCATATATTTCATGTGGAAAGTAACATTTAAGTTAATATGGGAAATACAGCATACAGATATAAAGGAATAACTGAATCATTTTGTTATTATAACTTGATGGTCAAACATGCTGAATTCCAGGGGACACATTTTCATTATTGCAAATTTGATAAATTTATATTTTTTGCATTCTGTAGTATCTAGAATAACATATATATTTATGCTTTGGTATAGGTCACCTAAATTCATTTTGTGTTATTTATATTATTTTATTAATAATACCATCGTTCAAAATAATGTTGAGTGCAATTTTTTGGCTGGAGATATTGTATTGATCTTGTGCAAAAAAGTGAAAATGAATGCAATTAATTTCATACTTACACGAGAGCTCACATTTCTTATTTTACTATGTATTTTTTCATTGACCATAAATTACTTAGTGTGGCTTTCGTAACTTGTAAGTTCACTAATATCCTGCTTCTTTTGTTATAGGAAACAAGAAAGACGTGTTCAACTTGCAAGAGAAAGGTTAGAAGCCGCTTTACGACACCAAGATGTTTTGCAGAGACAGGAACTTGTATTACAAGGATGACAAAATATTAGGCAATATTGGTAAGATGCTTCTGATATGGGTTTTCTATGACAAAGAATATTTTACAAAGAAACATAATTTACTTGTACAAATCACTAATACTTTCTTGCATGAAATGTTGCTGTCACATTCAGGGGGTGCTCTTATTGGCAGTACAGAACCAGAATGTGATAAAACAAATCAAAAAAAGAATATCAATACATGGCCAAAACCATATTTTACTATTTGGGATACATTCTGAAAAAAAATATTTTTGAACATGAAATATCAAATACATTCTAATCATTCATGTGGAAAATTACATAAATCACTTTATCTTCATGATAGTCATAACGAAAACAACACAAAAGGTCATTGTTTTCTCTGTGTTGTTTCCTACCAGTCCAAATTTCCCACTGACAGCCCAAATCCCTAATTTTTAAACGATCCGTTTTGGACATCCCAGATATCAAATATGATTGGCATTCAAACAGCAAATTTATACAGAATGTTGCCTGTGCATATTTTACATATAATATAACAGTTTTTGTTCCTATCAACTTCCCAACCTTTTTACACTATATGTTATTATGTTTACATTCATCATATTTAGATAGCTTTGAGCTCTTGTAGTTGACGACTAATAGGCGCGACTTGCCAAGCGCCAAATAAGTGCAGAAAACTTTACGGCTTTGTCTCCGAGCTGCTATGAAACTGAAGTTTGGTTTATTTGCATTACATAACACGGGTAGACAGTGGTAGTACTTAGTGGTGCGACAAGATTCGGACTCGTGCTCGGATTCGTGGCCGAAGCACTCGTAATTTGATACTCGGATTCGGCCCGAGCCTTTGATGATTTTACTTTTACCCGAGTCCGGGATATCAAACGTCACGCGATAGTCAAGCGCAGACTGATGCGCAAATTCAACTTTTTTGTTCTGTTTTGCCCCGAGACAGTCCAGCCCATTTTCTCTACGGTGAAATTAAAACAAGGCGCCAAAACTGCAAATTCACGACGCCGTAGGAACAAAAAAATGTCAGCGAAAGACTGCTGAATAAATTCCTGAGTTGCATGTAGCTTGCCTACCATTGCCAGACGTAGTTTGGTGAATGTTTACCACGTCCTATTTCAAGCATATACTTGCTAATCCCCGAACAGTAATTAATCCGTAATCAGCGGTAACCATGTCACGCTGTTCGCTATTTATTGTTCCACATATGAGCTCGCTATTTCCGGAGAGAAACAGATGTTAGGAATGAAACGATAAAAATAGTGAAAATTAATTTTGAGAGAAAAGTATAACTCGCATATGCTGGTGGCGTTACAATCGTATATATGTATAAAAAGGTGACCGTACATTTGAACCCACGTACATTTGAACCCATGCGTATATCCACGGGTTCAATCTATATGCGGGTGCTAAAACCCATGGGTTAGGGTTAGTATGGGTTTAACTATTCGTGAAACAAAAAAAATCCATAGGTGCAATAGCATACAGGTGCAATTGTCATGGGTTCAAATGTACGTGGGTTCAAATGTAATGGAACCGTATAAAAACGATCTCGCTAGTCGCATCGAATAAATGTACATGAAATGTTAAACTATTACTCGTGGTAATTTAATGTTAATCGGGCCGATTTTTTATTGTCATTCAATAAGTATTTACATACGCCGCGATAAATGACGAGCAAAATTTTTCTTTATCGAATAATTCGAATATTTTTTTTTATTTACAGATAGTAGAAAATTACTAGAAGACTGGAGATTCGATAACAACGCGGCGTCATTACTTCTTAAATTTTTTTTTTGTCACCGCGATCGTTCGGCGACCGACATCCTAAATATTGTTGGTGAACTATATTTTAAAGCACCTTTTTCACTAGTATTAGTTCTCACGCAACGCCGGACACCGAAGTTTCGTTTTTATATTTCAGGCAGAAGTGTGATTACAAATCGGCGAAGATATTAAAGACAGCTATTAATTAGTGAATTCATATAAACATATTAATTAAATAAATCGACAATAATGACATTTCTACGTAGTTGAAATAATATTTCCGTATAATACATTATTTACCAGTCTTACTTAATCTGGTTCGAGATTTCTATATGTGAAGAAGGTGTTGGCGCGCTTTATGCAAAATTGGGGGTGACCGTACATTTGAACCCATGTGTATATCCACGGGTTTAATCTATATGCGGGTGCTAAAACCCATGGGTTAGGGTTAGTATGGGTTCAACTATCCGAAAAACAAAAAAAATTCCATAGGTGCAATAGCATACAGGTGCAATTGTCATGGGTTCAAATGTACGTGGGTTCAAATGTAATGGAACCGAAATTGGGAATTGTAAAGATAACGATAGGCGCAGAAAGAAAACAAAGAACACCATAATAAATCTCACATTTATCGTCTCTGTCTGTTAGCGAGAGTCGTTGGTGAATTCTTAATCGTAACTCTCACTTCTAAATTAATGTTAATAAATTCGATTTTGCTTTTCAACGCGCCGTTATTTGTATTAGGAAAATGATTGTGTCAGTTTGAACAGACAGCCCCAAATTAGCATATAACACGTTTCGCCCTTATTGAATTACAATCAACAATTACACATTCTTCTATTCCGCGGATTCGACAATCGATATTGATGGTTTTTAAACGAGAAATAGCTATTTTGTTATGATAAATTTTTAAGATACATTTATTCGATGCTGCCACAGTTGGCAATTCTTTATTAATATCTCAATTATCACGGAGATGGGCGTCTGTATCAGCGCCGACTAAAAAAGATAACATATACCGGTAAGTGAAAAGTAGAAATTTTGCATAAAATTTGTCTTACAAACGTGGGGGTTACGATTACGACCCATATTTATCAAATTTATCGCCATAGAACCAGGCTTGCAGCAGTCGACGCGGTGGTCGATCAGAGCGCATTGTTACGTAACAGTATTCTTTCGACGGGAATAGTAGGACGTGTTTGAAAACTAATTTAAACCAGCCGCTCAGCGAATGACTGTCCCGAAAGCAATAGTGTTTATGTGCAACGTTTTGAATTACATAGTCTATCTTATCTTACAGAATGTTTAATTTACGGCCAATATACGCGACCAACAGGTAGGTACACTTTAGGTATTTATTTCTGAGCTATGTAAAAGTATTGGACTCGGGATTCGGCCGAGCCGAACCTTTTTGGATTCGTCGCATCCCTGTACAGTGTGTAAAAGAGTTGCAGAAAACGAATAAAGCACTGTAAAACAAAATCAATTCTATATATTGCCTATTGGGTATATTTACAATATGACCTTTAAACGTCGTGCTTTCCTCCGCATGAACGCGAGAATAACCTTTTCTGTTGGAAATCCAATTTCCCTATTTATCAGATGCAGGGCTAAGCGATTCAGCCGAGTTTCCATGGTGGTGTTCCGCAAATATGTTTTCTAACCACGTAGCTGTAAAACAATCTTTCGGTAGATGCAGTTTGGACCGGAAGTGTGAAAATCATTTGCAGTAATTTTCGAACATTGGGATATGCTTTGGCAAAAGCATGGTTCAGCGCATCCTAAGCGGTTTTCGGCAGATTGGCCAGTCAATGTGTAATGCCAAGTATGTCTTCCATTATACGCAATATGCATACACTGGGAAACGTATATTTGAAATATAAATTCAGAATGGGTATTATTTTCATTTATTATACCAATGGCCAAAACATAATCAACTATGCCGAATGTACCGGTAGTCTGAAAAAAAATAAATTGAATACCCAAGTCCCATATTAGTAGTCCTATAATCTTAAAATTTATGATAAATGTCTTCAGACTATTGCTGAACTGGCACATTTCTGGGACAGCCAAATACAATTTTAAATAAAATAATCTCTATTCTTCTCGAAATCTAAATAAGTTTACGGAAGTGAATGTAACTGTTTGAATATATTATTCAGTTTAGAGTTTCTTGATTCTCAATTTATTGTTCAAAATCGACATTATTCTAAAAAACCGTCTGCATAGATTGAATTGAAATGAGCAGAAATGTTATCATTTAGGATTTAGTACCATCTGTTTTATGGCCTGTATATATTACCATTGATCAGGGACCGAATCCGGACTATTTGAGTAATAAATTTAGACCAGGTGCTATGAGGACGAATATTTCACATCTTTTTAGAAAAGTTTGCTCTCACCTACACAATTAAGCCTTGTCATACCGAAGCGCGATATTAAGCATTTGCCTTGTATTTTGTTGAACGATACATTCGAAATTTTGTTTGCATAGTTGAAATATATTTCTCGGAATGACCGGAACACAGTAATTTTTGAATATTTTGCACGGACCTTTGGTGAAAATAGTTGGGTAGCCCTGTTATGGATTACTTGACCCTTATAACAAGTTTAGGTGGTAAATATAGTCAATGTTTTCGCAATCAATTGATTGTGTTCAATTCAATCAATCTTTTGTTCGATCTGTCTGCATCTCCGTCAGAGTTCATTGTATTTTGCAAAAGGTACATAACATTTCGTTTATCTTTATAGTTGGTATGATCCATTTGATTCCATCCGATACATTATTTGCTCAAGTTACATTCGCAACCTTGTAAATTTAGTGATTTTGCGAGCAAGAAATTCACACCTTTCTCTACTTAGGGAGTAGGCTGTTGTTTTCTTTCACAATGTGATCAAATGTGGCTATTTTTCGACATCTGAAGTGTACATTTCTACATTAAATGTCCTTCCTTTAAAGCTCTGCTTCCCCAGTAATAATAATAAGTCATTTTTCAAATTTGCGAAAGCATAATAAGAGAATAAAGGTGCCCACTATTCACTATAACGCAAGACCACAAGAAAGCAAAATAAAATCAAAAATATGATGTGTGCAAAAGGTATGAACATTGCATGGTAAAACATCGGTGGGTAAAACAATTCGCTGATGTCAGCCTTTATCACAATCGAGAAAATGGCGATGCCGATGCCGGAATATTTTTCTCGCCAGCAAGTAATTCTTGTGTAATAACTATTGTTCTCAGTAAATTCGGCAACGTGGATTTTCAAGTAAGCGCATTGGAACTTTTAACCGTTTCGGCAGACTGCCAGTCCCGTGAGCTCTATATGCTGCAAATTTGATTAAACGTGGTCTTTCGTAATACCTGTAAAATGAAAAGAGAACTTGTCAGAAACTTGTCAACGAGCGACTGAGTGCGCTTAATCATTTACCAACTTTTCTCCGGTAGATGGCGCGGTTGAGAAATAATTTGACGTTTGCTGATTTATGGAGATTTTGGTATATCATTTAGTCAGCAAAACGTTTTCCTAACGGGAAAGCTGAATTTTTTTGAATGCCGATATAAGCAAAATTACGAGTCAATATGACTCTGCTAGTTTGAAAAAGCAGGACCAATTGGTTAATGACTCTGCTAGTTCGAATAGCAGGACCAATTCTTTATAATCACATACAACCCATATATCAAACAAAATACATTTTGTATCCCCTACCCTGTGTGTTTTTAGTTTAAAAATATGAAACTGGTTTGAAATTTAATTTCCTGTGAATGAAATTTGCTTATGTTTCATGAAAATTTATTAGATATCAGAGAAGTTACAAATTTCTCACTTTTTGAGAATTTTTATTCTGGGTATCGTTGTTACAATAAACCCATTGATTGGTATGTTTTTTTCGACTGTTCTCACCTACTAGAATTGAACAGTGTGGTATACTTGATCATACCGGTTGTTTTGTTTCCTATTCTAAAACGTATCATATCGCACTTTTGTTCGCCGGAGTACTCCATCATGCGATTACTACGAATCCTAACGACTTCGGAAATGTAATAAGATCACTGTTGAAGCCTCGTTTTGGGTCTTTCGTTAAATGTGAACATCTCGTTATGAATATTTAAGGAAATACCGGTTTCGGATTGAAATTGCCCAATGCCTTTACAAACCTATATGAATACAGTTCCGAAAAGGAAAAATCTGGGATGACATCGTTGTTTATTGACAATTTTATTGATTCTGCGATTCACACTATTTGCCAGTCAATTAAAACCTATATTGCCACATAGCAATTTGCATATATTCATCTCGATAAAATATTTTATATAATTGAATATAATAATGTTAAATCTTTATATAATAATTACAAATTTGTTGGGCGCTATGTGACGGTGCCCCGTATTTTTTAGGATCTTAATGAAGCAATTTGAAATTGGTATTATTAAAATGGCATATACATTAATAATAGGGGCACCAGAAGTGTGTGTACCAATATGGGGGTAACTAATTTTGTTCGCCTACTTTACATCAAGTTGTGTAAAGGGACTGAAACCTATGAGCAAGGTTATATTCACTTGGCTAACACAGACAGTCCCCGAACTAGCAATAGAACTAAAATAAGGAAATTCTGAATAAAATTTTGGCTTAACCCTAACCTAGTACGCACACAACGGGAGTTCCCATTAATTAGTGCATAACAATGTGTATTGACCTGACTCCAAACGACAATTCCGTATACGTATAGAGTGCATAAAGCATGGCATGCTCGTGGCGAATTTGTCGTCCTTTATTTATTATATCAAGTAAATGTGCGAGAATGAAATCGTTTACCTACTTTTTTAATGGGTCTGCAACAAATAAATTTTCAGTTGCAATTTACGCTTGTGCCTGTGCAGAATTTCCACTTTGTATTTATATATCCATTCCTTGGTTAGGGTTCTTGTTATTTTTCACGATTTATTCACGAGATTTAATACATTTATATCACGTTCGAGACGGGAAATATCCTATGTCAGCTTCCTGATTGGTGTCGGTGTTATTATTTCCGTTTTTATATAAGTCACTTGTTACTATGCTCAATAATAACTTCATGCAAATTTCGTCTACTCTATATTATGGATTGTGCTGCCACATCCTGTTGCATAAATACCCTTAGCACTATTGATATTTTTATAGTAATTAATATTCGAAATCATTGGTGACTCTTCTGAAATATTGTTAGTGTTAGTATTTCAGTATCAGTATCATCTGTTGAAATAAGGCTATGCACTGGGATATAGTAGTGGTTCCTAATCTTTTTTTCAAGTTACCCAAATTTTTAAAAAAATAAAAAACATCTCGCAACCCAAGGATGTGCTCGAATACCAAACGGCACGTAGTCGCGTGGCTTTACATAAACAAAATAGACGTTGCCAAGTTTTTACGCTTTTGTATTTATCACATACAATTACTACTGAACAACTTTTAATTTTTTGTTTAAAACAAAGCGACCAGAGAGGATTTTCAGGCAACCCAGCTTTGGGTCGCGACCTATAGGTTGGGAAACACTATGACTAGAATATAGGAATATTTAACGGCTGACTTCGATTCTCATATCTTCCAAATCTTTAATTTTTTCAAACTCGGGAACCATGTCAATTGAGGCAGAAAAATGCTTGCAAACATTCCATTCTCGAAATTCTGGTATCGCCATGTGTTTCAAGTCTGGTGACGTCGGTACCTTGAATGACTCGGAGTAAAACATAATCCGAGCACTTTTCTCAAACTACACAGATCTCACAAACAGTGTCTTCTTTGAAAATGCATTCATATACCTCATTTCAGGAAAATGCGAACATAAAATCCACTCAGTTTTTTTTTCAAAAGTGTAGTCGCGAGTAGTTTATTTTAATTACTGAAACGCAGTTGATCAATAATGTGTTAATATTTAACTCAATTACGCTAGTGCATTCATAAAATACGTCAAAACTAGAGTACAAAAATGAAATACTGTGAGCATTCAATATCATTATTCTCCTAACTCTATTTGGTGTATCAGGTATTGAAAACGTGTCATCTAATTTTGACATGCCATAAATAATTTTTATGAGACTACTGGTGATGGTTTTGGCTCTAACAATATCGGGATATTTTGTACAAATCCCCTGTCAAATAAAACAACGCCAACGCCCAAAAGAAGAAAATTAGTGAATATCGAGTTAGGGTTAGGAATGCTAATTGCACTGGAAATTCGAATTTTCGAATAATTCCCAACCTCATCTCAGCTGAATAATTGCTAATTTATTTTGAAACCTGCCGCGGGCTTTGTACAAAAGATCCCAGTATTACAAAGAGTATATGTTATAGATTATAGAATCAATATTTGTATGTTACTTATTAGCTACAAGGTGGCGATAATGCAGTGTATTCCATCATCCAATCCCAATATATCATTTACATGATTTATCGTGAAAAGAAATTTAAATTGACAACTTCTGCTGTAGCCTATTTAAGTCGGGTGTAATTTTAAATTCTGACAAGTCGTGAAAAGGAAACACTTCCAAGTGAACACGATACTTGCATTTTGGAACAATAGGCTTTTCAATGCTCAATGGTGATTTTTCATATCACAGTGGCGCGTTTGCTTCCGTTTAGGAAAATGATCGGGCACTGTGATTTTTCGTTCCCTTTCAACAATTGTGCAACTTCAGTTATTTATCGCTGAGCCTCATGCAATGCTTTCCCGCGTTTCAATTATAATACGGGTTAATAATTGACTTTTAAAGCAGGCCTTATTTTTGTTCGTTGCTTCCCGAAAACATGTTTTGACGTCCGGACTCGCCTATTCAATTATCGCGACCACGTAACACGTGTTAGCTTGATTGTTTGATTTGTTTTTCTGGATTGTTATTGCAAGGCATCGTACGACTATAATAGTTGGTAAGCTTGCTTGCTATTAATCATTGAATACTTGGTGAATACAAGATAAAAATACGTATTGCCATTTGCAACAAATGTTTCACAAACGATCACAATTTAATTCTGGTTTGCTAAATTAATCAATATTCATATTCGAGTTATAAACTTAGAAATAAAGAGGCCCTTTTCAAAAATTTCACAAAAAAAAAGTTAACCGGGTTTATTCTAATTCGTGCCCAATAGCAATTGTGTATACGACCCATATAATTCTTAAATCGGGTGTTGTTTATTTTCGTTTTCGAGTTTCAGGCTCTTTATCCATACGCTCTAAGAATGAATAACAATTGGGCGCCTCGCGGGATTTCTATCCTATTTTCTAAGTATAATTGGGAAACTGTATCAACAAGTACATGATTTTCGTTTCTTCTTGTTTTCCCAGACATATACACAAAAATGGCTGGTTTTGTGCAACGCAAATTTTGAGCGACCTGTGTTATGGACATCAGAACTGTGATGTGTTTCAAGTTGTTACAAAATATGTTTTCATGGTATTACAATGTTTGTTACGATTCCAATAAAGCGTACCTAGAGTACAAATCGGAGTCAAAATAGGAGATACGAAACTATTGAATGGATGAATTTGACACCCTGTCCCAATTGTATAACTAAATTACGAAATACCCAGATTTAAAAACAAATGTAATTGAATTATCTTCTCGTTGTGATTATGACTAGAGCCGATAACTTGCAATTCTAAATTAACACTGAATTGAAATTTTCAAATATGGATCATCAAAATATATTCTAAAATTTGAAAATTTGTCTGGTTCAACAAAGTAGTTTACACAATTGAATGTGGTAATGCAGAATGTTTAAGATAAATATCATTTTGATTATGTCAGAAGTGAAACCAAGCTTTTTTTGCCTGGCTGTCTTATATTGAATACTCAAGATTTATATATCAAACAACGATTCTAAATCATTCTTCACCCAATATTTGATGAATCGAATTGGAACAAGTTTGAATATATTCTATCTAGTATTCAATTCGATTTAGACATTCCTATGGGTTAGTCTTACTTCTACGTATGTGTGTACCTTGTGAAAAAAATTATGTTCTCTTAATACAGTTAGCAGTATTCACGAAGTTTCCTACAACTTTTGTTTATGGGTATTTAGGAATTAGTTGACGAAAATGTCAATTATTTTTAAGTCTGTTATCAATGCAATAGGATGTGTAATGGTCAGCGGACTAATGCGAACTTATTTGGCAATTGCGTATCCATGGACCTAGCTTGATTTATAAAGATAATCGTACTTCTCTTTTAATATTACCACAGAAGGACGCAAATCACGGTCACTGTGCACAATCTGTTAAATTTCATTGTTCGAGTGCGCGACACACACTTCTACATACATGCACATATGGTAGCAACGACCAATTACATGATATTGATGGTTGATTTGGATTTAATTAAATCATTTTTCTCTTTAACGGCGTATATCTTGCAAATCTGTCGAAGTCGTCAAATCTAAACAAAGCAATATGTCGTGAGACACTTGCATTATTAGACGATTGCCATCGATAAACTACTTCATTGTCGAGTTGTGTTGGATTGAATTCAAATTCAAGCAAAATGTTGAGGTATAATTCTCTATTTTGATGGCCTCGTATAGCCATAATTTCATATTGTCAATCACGTCGTCTTCGTCCTCGCTGCCCAAGCCGCTTGAATTGAAAGTGCTCGAATCTGCGCGCTTTGAAACTCTATATCGCTTTATTTGACGTTTATAGGCTGGGAAAAATCCCGTATTTAGTTTAATGAATGTTTGAATAGTTCATGTGGTATATGTGTCGATATGCCACGTACCTATATAACCTCTATTTATTTTATTGTATTTTATATACGGTGAGACTCTTAACCCCATTCTGTCAAGATTTATTTTATACCCCGTTATGCGAAAAATTGGGAGAAATCATCCATCAAACTAACAATAATGTCCATGCATGAACAAGGATGTTTGTTATCAAATCCAGTTGCATAAAAAAGTTTTTAGTCGAATTCCATTTGAATTAATCGACCCAGATCATTTTAATTTGTGACAAATGTAACTGTATTTTTAGTTTAGCTTGATGGTACATGTAAATATATCATATTCTGCCCTATTTTGTCCGTGATCACTGATAATTTTTCATGGAGGCATTTGACGTACAATAGAAATTTCATGCGGCCATTCAAAAATAGGATCACCTCCATACATCTCAGAATTTACTGATGTTTTGCTTGAATAAAGTAAAAAAATCATGTTACTGAATTGACTAACGACTTCCTCTGCTGGGTTATTTTACGATTGATCGATGGTGACGACTATACAAATGTCTACATGAGTTTCAAGCAGCCATTTATCTTAATACTAAGTGAAAAAGTAACGGGATATTTCCAGTGCAAAGCGCGATGTAATATTATTCTGCCATCGTGACCTAATGCGGTCTACATTACTAATCTTATGAGTTCCATATGTGCGAATAATGAATACGTATTTTTCATTTTTTTGATTGTTTGAAACGAACAAACCATATTTTCGTATAGATCGCATTTGAATTCCTTCGAGTGTAAATGGTAAAATTTATTACTGATGTTATCGCTTTGAGAAAATTTTAATATTGCAAATCTTAAAATTTCAAAAAAATATAAATAGGTTGAAAACAACATATTATTTCTCATTTATATGTAAACCAAGTTGTCCCCTTGTTGAAAGCCCTTGAACATTGTTTGTTATCTGTATGTAGTATTTCTTTCTACTTCAAAGCGATTGATTTGTATAGAAATTATACTTCTCTCTAGAGTTACTTATCCAATATAATGGTAAATGTATCGTCACAATTGACCCTATTTCAAATCCTCCGTCTTATCATGGTGTTACGTTATCTGGGTCGTTCGTTAGAAACATAGAAAAGGGCAATAATAAACCTCTTCTATTACTCTTAAATTTTGATGTCAATATCAAACATGGGCATTGGATAATATCACACAGGCACAAGCACTCTCACAGTACGCTAGAAACATATTGTTTTCAGTATAATTAGCTTTACCAAGCATAATCTGTATATTAATAGGCACGCCCCAAGTATGATTTGTATCTAGTCATGTGGTAATCACTCAGTTTTTAGTTGGATTTGAAGAGTTTTAACAAAATATAATTCGAGCCGCCAAACGTAATTGAAAACCATCTATTATCTATTTTAGTGGTGTTTGTCATCAGCCGACGTTTGTAATAGTATTCTTTTGGGTAGCCTCATTAATATCATTATGTTAGTGAAATTGGTAAGACCGCCATTCTACTTTCTCCCTTTGTTGCTTTTGCTTGAAACCCACTTTTTATTTGAATTTCGTTGTTATAGACGTAAGTTGAGACGAAATGGGTAATTTGGTCCCATCTATAGTGCCCCATAATTGTCTGAACAAAGGAGGAGACCTAAGCGACAAAAGCCCCCAATTATAATGGGGTATGTAAAACCCCATTAGTTTGCGGTTTTCAATACAATGTTATATAAGATAAGATTACAATGTTGATAATTTGGCTGGGGTAGGTTACAAGCCTGTGAGCTGTCCCAAATATTCATTGAAATTCTATCTGAACACCATTCTTTTCGGGCCCTGCGTTTTATTTACACTATTTTTCTATCATAGCATTCTTAATTGTGAAACACTGGTTTCTTTCCTAATTTTTTTCTTTGTTCCCACCGAAGGATAAGATTGTACTGTCACACCATTTTAAGTGGCCATTCCAAGTAATATAAATTAACGGGCGTCTGGATGTGGGTATGGTGAGGTTTTGAAATAGTCGTCTTCTCTAGTAATGCTAATGGTGGAATGAATTTTCCATTCAACTCATACCATTATCATTTATTTTTCAGGGTTTAAGTCGATCAGCTTCCAAAGCAATGTGAAGGGTGAAGATTGCACATATTGTCCTATGTCGAAAGCTGCTTATGCTGTATAAACATTTAAACTTTGAACTGCAGTAAAGAATATTGTGCCATCAATGTCCAAAATTTACAACTATAATGATGAACCACTATCCTTGGACCGTTTCACATTTTAAGAAGCAAAGATGAAATGCTCGCATTCCAAACTTTTTTTCATTCTTTGTAAATAGAACAATCGCAATTGTATTTTATATGGAACAATCCTCGTCCATGTGCCTTAGTCTTTTGTGGCGAATTTCTAGACTTTTCCGGCTTAAGATTATAAAGGCGCTAAAAAGGAATTCCTCCGCCCATGTTACGATAACGTTGTTCGGTGTTAACACCATAATATAGACCGCCACTTCCTATCTTTTTATATCTGCAATTCGAATTTAATTGTTCATTATTCATTTCCTCGTAAACTGATTCAGCGACACGCTCCTGGTTGATAAGTGAGTTTGTACCATGGCGACTATTTTGATGCAAATCACCAATTACTCGACTAAGAACGACGTTGACAATGACTGAAGTAAACATCCAAACATCCGGCTTGTTAATGGGATGTTTATTTCAGCCCTTGTGCTCGCAATTCCTTCTTATGCAATTCAAATGGCTAATTTCAAGTCCTTATTTCCGTGACTTGAACGATGTTTACTGTACATACTGTACATTGGGATAGCATGATACAGTTCTGTTAAATGGATTCCCCGTCATAATTTAGGTTCGAAACTTGCATTTTAGTACATATATTAATTTTGCTTAACAATCACTGATTCTATCACGTTCTTTGATGCCTGTTATAGAACATTCCAGTTCTTTCCGTTGTCTTTATTTTATTCTTTCGTTGCATGATGCTGATATCCTTGGATATTCCCAAGCCACGAACAAATTGAGCTCATGTTCGACCGTTGTACAGGTTCTGTTGGTCTTCAATTCAACTAGTGTGATGTATTTCTACCATGGAAGATTTTATTTCCCAACTAATGGAAGGACCTTAACGAGAACGCCTAGTTAGCCTTGTAACAATCATGCTTGGTCAGATGAGTATCCATGATGAATTTGAACTATTTTCCTTTACACATTTATATTCATAATGTGTTTCAAGTCTGTGTAATTTTCTTTTTATTGCAATTAGCATGAAATACAACCGATTTCTTTGAACTTCGTTTCAATGTGGTGTGAAATTCTTTAGAGGCAGTGTTGGCGATCTGGGTTTGGCTTAGGAATGAAAGTGTAATGTCTCATCTTTATATGTGAAATGTTTACATAAATAAATCTGAGGCACAGCACACTTAAAATGCGCAAAAGGGTGACCGTACATTTGAACCAATGTACATTTGAACCCATGCGTATATCCACGGGTTCAATCTATATGCGGGTGCTAAAACCCATGGGTTAGGGTTAGTATGGGTTTAACTATCCGTGAAACAAAAAAAATTCCATAGGTGCAATAGCATACAGGTGCAATTGTCATGGGTTCAAATGTAATGGAACCGCGCAAAAGTAATACGCATGAGACCGCCATTCCCTGTTCTATTCGTGAGGCACCCTAATCTTTAAGACACAGAGTTTAATATTAAGAACACTGTTTGGTATAAGATTGCAGTATTTTTCGGGCAAACCATTATTACTTCTTTCGTCGAATCACGCCATGGCGCGTGTTTATTGCTCCGATATTCCGTGCATTTCATAATTGTCACCAAGAAGGATCAATTATATTTATTACGCACTGTATAAGTTTCCGTTATGATTGTATACCGATCCCGTGGCGATTTTGTTTTGCAATCGCTGCCGCAGAGGGGATTGGTAGAGAGCCGTAATGAACATAGTAGATATGATAATTTCGCACGCGGTTTTATCGCACAACTCGGAACGAATAATAGTGTTTTGCGGACATAATGCCATTTCTTTGTCTTTTATTTTCATGTGGCGTAAGCGGGTCGGTAACGTATTGGCCCACAATCCACGTCCCTGTGTAACGTCAAATAAGTCAACTACTTGCCGCAAGAAGTGGAGAATTATAATATACTTGACCTCTGTATTGGCTATATTCTCCGCCGAAATGATTTTGAAGTACTGTACCCTCCTAAAATACTGTGACACAAGGTGGCGACATTGTATCGAATACTATTTCACATTATCACGTGATCACTGGCGAAAAGTGATTGCATAATCGTGTCTCAAATTCAACAGTAGCAAGTCTCGTGACCGGGATTGCGTTATTCTTCAATGTAGCTCTAACTTATGCAAGTTTGGCGTCGTATTAATAGGTTGTATTTAAATGTGAGTGTAGAATAATGTGATGTTATCGCTAGAATGCTGGTGTTTCCTGAAATGGTTTTATTAGTCCATCTTTAGGTAGCTAAAGTGGTAGAATGTCAGTCTTTTTAATACTTGTATGGGGTTTCAATGCTGACAATTGCACATTATCCAGGCCGGGAATTCCTCGTGGGTAATTGTTTGATGTAATTGAGACGTCTGTTGATGCGGCGGAAATGCAATAATCTCAACTCGTGTCACTAATTTAGAAGATCGCAAAATAACGTGTGTCACGGAGCGGCAGGTTCTTTAGCTCAGGAAGTCTGGAGATACGATATCTGCACTGCAGGCGTTCGCCAGTGAAGCTGCCGATTTAAAAGATATTTAATCGTGTGTCGCTAGCTTTGGATAAAAGCAAATAAATTACATACCTGTGCTTCTAACGTGACAATGGCAGTCTGGTGTGCGTGCGCTAATGTAAACAGTGTTTATTTGTTTAATTTTTTCGATGATAAAGTCCATGGTTCGGAATGGAGTTTATATAGTGTACGATCTTAACCAGTGTATCATATTCTGATTTATTGAAGGATTTATACAGATGAATTTAATTTGTTTTCAGTATTCATTGCTCGTAGTGAAAACTTTCAGCTGATTGCATGCCTAGCTCTATCGCAGTGTCGAAGTGAAACCCGTGATTTTCGCTCCGCGGCAGCACAGGGCCAGAGCGCACGCTTACCTCGCTGTGTGATATTGCGTAACGTCTTCAGCAAAAAATGAAAATACAAATAAGTTGCACCTGCGTGTAGAAGAGAATAGAGCGAGCCGAGTGCAAGAAAAAAGAACGTAATGGCGCGAGAGTCGGAACGGTTCGTTTATGCTGTATTCATTATGTCAAAGTAAGCGTAGAATACCGCGGAAAGAAGGCAGCGGGAGTGAATATAGAGCGAGGATACCTCGTGGGAAAACGTCAATGACGATCGGTCACATGGCCGATAGGAGCGGCCCCATTGGTCGCCCAGGAGCGACTGCGTGCGCATTGTAAGCACATTTGCCTCTAAAAGTGAGTGCATTTGATGCCGAGATCAGTAGTGCATCTCGGCTTGGCGGCGACGCTTTGGCCGCGGCAGAACCTCGCACAAAGTCGGTTTTGTTGGCGCGCTATGTTTCGAGTTAGGTGGGAGAATTTGTAAATATAGTTCATATCAATTTAGACGAAACTGTTCCGTTGACTCTTGAAAGTAGTATGGCTATAGGGCTAAACGTTTTTTGCATATTGTTGAAGTCTGCTAATATGCATTATTTCGCACTTTGTATATAATTTTATTTGCATTTTTTTGAATTTACAGCGCTAATATTACTATTAAATTATTGAAGCAGAAGATGTCGTGCAGCCCTACAATGTTTCAAGAACTGGAAGCTCCACCAGGTAGTGGTCAAGAAGATCAAAGAGCTCTCCAAATTGCGTTGGAATTATCAAATTTGGGACTTCTAGGCACCGGCGATGATGACAGTTCAACATCCAGCTATGATGAGATTACGAAAAGCAAGAAAAGCCAAAATATGACAGAATGTGTACCTGTTCCCAGCTCTGAGCATGTGGCAGAAATTGTCGGCAGGCAAGGTATGTGCGACAAGGCCCCATCAACTATAATTTACCCAGTACAGTAGTATTATAATCTAAAACCAGTTTCAGAATTTCTGAAAATAAATTGGAATAATAATTTACCATTAAGCAGTCAGGCAGTGGTCAAAAATAAAGCTGTTACTGTGTTAATACAGTCAGACAGTGCAAAAATATAGAATATATCTATCGTTGAACAGTTAACATCAAACTGTTCAGATACAGAAACTGCTTATTGCAGTATTGACCTACACCAGTACACTAAAGATAAAAATATTTTTCATAATTTACAGGATGTAAAATCAAGGCTTTGCGGGCAAAAACCAGTACATACATCAAAACACCTGTTAGAGGAGAAGAACCAGTGTTTGTTGTAACTGGCAGGAAAGAAGATGTAGCAATGGCGAGGCGGGAAATTCAATCTGCTGCTGAACATTTCACACAAATTAGGTAAGTTAATCTCAAATTCTGAATACTTTTGTGTATACTTTTTCAGACTGTATTATAATACTGTATTTTGTTATTTAACAGAGCTACAAGGAATAAGGCTGGTGTTCCAAACACAGTTGCACCTGTACCTGGATTAGCACATCCTATGACCGTATCATCTGGAAATTCTTCACCCACTGATCTCACTTCACCTGGTACAATCACACTGCAAGTCAGGGTTCCATACAGAGTTGTTGGATTAGTTGTCGGACCTAAAGGTGCTACTATCAAAAGGATACAACAGCAAAGTCATACATATATCGTCACACCGAGCAGGGACAAAGAACCAGTGTTTGAAGTTACAGGTAGAATATTTTTTATTTGTAGCATTTGAAACTATTACTGTATTAATACTGTTCTCAATGGTATTTGTTAATATTTTAATTTCATGTTATTAATTGTAATTATCTATTTATAAGGTCTTCCAGAGAATGTTGAAAAAGCCAAAGAAGAAATTGAAGCTCATATTGCTGCCAGAACAGGCAGTCAACATCGGGATGTAGATGATGATTTTGCGAGTAATGGAACTGTTGTTGGCAGTCCTGCTAGCTTTGCAGCAAGGTTTGTTCGAATTTTTAAAAATTATATGGTTATATTTTATAGAAATCATGTGACTAACAGTGGTATCGTTTACAGAAACCAGTCTGCATTCACGCCATACCGAAACAGCCCTCTCATGAGCCAGAACAGGCCTGATCTTGGAGATGCCAGCTTTAGATTTCCAATGCAGCCAATTGACAACCCATTCTTCAGCAACTATCAGATTCCAGGATATTCTAAGTTTTCACAAGCGACCAACCAACAAAACACATTGATGGATATGACACAAAATGGAGGTTAGTTATGAATTTTTATTTTGCATCGTGTTCAGTAATTGAACTCGTTATATTTATCAAATTCTAAGTTATTTAATAATATTCTAACTAAGTTTTATTTAATATCTCCATTTTTTCAGCATTGAACATGTATGCACAAAATACAACTTCACCAATCGATCAGCTCGATACTCATCCTGATCAGATTACCTCAAATGCGTTGGGTTTTGATGCATCTGCAGCACCGGCTACCTCATGGGCTCTTGGTGACTACAACAACGGGCCTTTGTCATTCCCAATCTTTTCATCTGCATCTGATGCCTCCATCACTCAAGTGCCCTTGAATGGAGCAGTTCTCCCATCTCGTCTCTCTCCTACCTTCTCAGACAGTGATTTCCCCTTGGCATTACAACCAGCACAAAGTGTACAATCGCCGATGTCGAACTTATCAAGACCACCAATGCGAAGAGTTGGATCAGATTCTGTGGATTCTACTGGTAGCAGCATTCACAGCCTTGATTTCGGCAATGTATTGCACAAGACAGTGTCCAATGGAATTAATATTGAAAGTGGTTACTCTTCAGGTGTGTACAATAAATTTCTAACAACTATGGTTACCTAGTAATGTAGTATTTGATGTATTGCTTAGTAAAATATCTAATGTTAAGCAATGGCTATAATATTAAATATTTGTTCAATTTTGCAGGCAGCACCACTGACAGTCAAACATCTGGCTCACCTGTGGAAAATATTTGTGGCATATTGGGAAATATGCGTACTGCATCACCACCTCGTGTATGTATGATGTGCCACGAAGGATCTGTTATGGCTGCTCTTGTTCCATGTGGCCACAACCTCTTCTGTTATGAATGTGCCAACAATGCTGCTCTCAATTCCGCACGTTGTCCCTGCTGCAACGAAACAGCAACACTGGCTCTTCGTATAAAAACAGAGCCCGTTGCTTGAATTTCAATCATCAGCAGCAAACAAACATTGAAAGCCCTCTGTGGTAGGTTTTTATTTTCTTCCACAACTATGTATGAACAATACCTGGAACCAATAATTATGCTGTTTTTTTACTGTGTTTTCTTTTTATTGAGTTCGGGGTGCGACGTCTTCCTTGGTATTGGGCTTTGCCATTTGTATTTTAAGGTTGACAAATTCTTTCCATTTTGTTGATTCTACAGCACATTTTTAAATTTTATGTGCTCTGAACACATTGCTTAGATTCTGTCAAGGTTATTTCCTCATTTGCCTTTAAAATATTCAAATCATATAAATTAAAGTTAGTTTTTTTTTTTGAGAGTGCATTAAAAAGGCAATAGGGTTTACCTCGTCAATCATTGAAATTCTCCAGGCACTGCCAAATGAGTAGCCTACTTATATACTTCTACTACCGCCATATCCACATTCACAACTTGCTTTCTCACCAGATTTCAACCTTCAACGGCCATAATTTTTATTTCCCACCAAGCATAATCATTTATTTGCTCTCCCGCATGTTATTTTTCAATAGAAATATGAATATATTAGATATATTATATATTTTGTAATTTTGTACGACCGCATTTTATTTTATACCTTGTTTATTAACACTTTTCCATCTTGTAAATTTGATTTTTTTTCTTTTCTCACTTGCCTTGTGGCGTATGCTATCATGTGCACTAGTTGCATACCTATATATTTTTGCGTTACTTATTCAAAATGCACAGTTTCACTTCTCACAATCACATTTTGTTTGGCTTATCCCTCTATGTATACCATAGTTCGTTTCACTTTGTTTTCGCACCATCGTTTGTTAAAATGTTTCCATTGGTGGCTGATTTGGCCTTTCATTCGTCTTCACTGCCTATACTAAAAAAAGTCCTTGCCTGTCGAGGCAAAATGAAACATGTTTTTAAGTTTGGTGGCCATGTCTTGAAAATCAGGATTACATTTTCATAATTATTGTTATCGCACAATATATTCCGTTTGGGACTGAAAATTTCACTGTCCCCTTAAAAATAAAATTTGTTGGTTGTGTGACCAAATAAGAGTTCTTATCAAGTTGATAGTTCTTACTGTGCTCTTAGAAATCATTGGTGCTATCTTATTGCTGCTTGCAACCGTACTTACTGCCTGATAAAAGTAGTTTTAAAGAAGTTTATATTTATTTCTTATTACACGCCTGTCCCTTGATTAAACAACATCCTTTTTTTGTTCGGTTTTATTTGGTTAGACAATATATGAATTCTTGAGACTTAAACGAAACAGGATCTAATTTCCTGTAGTAAATAGTAATACTCCGTCCTTAAAAATTATTTGCCTTGTTGGGTTATTAGGGAAATCAAAATACCAAGACTGTGAACTATTTATAATGTGGGTCTGGCAGTAACAAGATTTGATTAAGCTTGTGTGTATTATCTGACTGTCCACTGTCATATTACTGAGCTAAAGTTATTTTTGTTTTAAATTACAATTATGTGAATCTGAAAAATCATGGATGGTTCGTAACAATCCATGTAGTTTGTATAAGTTGTTGTAGCTGCCAAATAACAGTTCGGTAGAAATCCCATAGAAGGACCTTATTTTGTTCCAAGCATATCTGTATCTTGGCATGTTTTCGTAATCTAAAGATGGTGGGTAAATTCCATTTGTCAACAAGGGTCCTGGCTAATTCTAGTCCTTATTGTTTTTGTTCATATATCTACCAAGAGGTTTTTTACAGCAAAGTCTGCTTTTAACATTCTTATTTTACACTTTTAATTGTCGAAGAGCTGCTACGATAGTTTTTTTTTTCTTAAAGTTTAGCTATAGTTTATAATAACATCCCCTTAATAAGTCTGGGCCTGACACAAATATAGAAATAAGTAATTATTATAACAGTGTTCCTGTAATCGCAAAGATTGAAAAAAGTCTTTCACTTTCCAACCCCATTATGGGAGAATTTGATTGACCAATTTAGTCATGAATATTGAGTAATTAGCAATTATGCTGCATTATTTTGTTTCATTCATGATATATTTACTGTACTTTCAAGTATAATTTCGTTAGAGTTTGTTGTTTTTGTTACAATTTTCTTTCTTCCTAATATCTCATATCCCTTTAGTTTGCTGCTAAATGTATGTGACCGCGAATTTTATTTGTGATGGGTCATGTGTAAGTTGTAGTTGGAAAGTGAATTGCGATATAATTTTTTGCATTCACTTAACCTGCAACTTGGCATGACACAAGTCAAATGACTGGGGTATGGACAAAGTTGTCCAACCCTTGTGTGATTGTGTAGCCATCGATCATTGAGCAAGAGTTAACAAAGTAAAGAGTTTTTTTTATTTTATGAAGGCAAGTTTTGTTATACTTATAATAATAATAATATCTGTATCTATATATTCTATAGACAACTTTGTGGCCAGAACTGAATGTTTATTTGTTTAAAGCTTGAATTATGAGATTGTAAAAGAGTTTTATTTTTTCCCATTAAAATGTATTTCGTTCTTCAATATTTTTGTCTGTGTGATGATTTTATATGGCCTGTTCAGTTAGTTATTGGATAGGTGTTGGATTGATTCCATGGCTAACTTGCGCTTACAGATTGTATTCACGTCAACGCTCGCATTTGACAGTGCTTTCTTGCCTCGTCAGCCTTATCAGTCTCCCAGTTCGTTGGTTACTTATTCAGCGTAGCCAGGCAATTAGGTAATCGTGCCCGCCAGCATTCGATTTCACGACTAGACTGTTTTCCTGTCGACTAGGTTGAAACATTGCGATCTAAGGTCGCGTCGAAGAAAAGCTATCCTGCTTTCTTTCTATCGCAAGTGAGCGCGGTTTCTTAAGTTCAAGGACCGTTCTTAAATGTTCGCTTTGCGACCTGCTGGTTTTGTTTAGTTGGCTGGTACAGCGGTTTGTATCGGAGATGTCGGTAAATTGCTATTCTCTGCTTAGTCAACCGTGGTGTGAACATCCAAGCTTTAAAAGTCTGCATATTTTCAAATCGACGTAATGCTTTCGCTTAGCCACAAATAGTATCGCAACAAGGTACAAATACAGGCGCAAGAAAGGCGCGTACAAATAAATGTCAAACGACATATTCCATCCACACTATGCACAAGCCAGAAAATATGGTCGGCCTATTTTTTTGGTTCAAAAAATATGTCCCTTCTTGTTGGTCTGAAATGGCCAACTTAATCCATTGTAATGTTATGTTTTTCAAATAGGCTCGTTTCGGTAGCGGTCCGCCACTTATTCAGTCTGATAAACAAAATTAACCATTGCCTCGTCTGAAACTATCAACTAATGATGTATGAAGACGGATGGTGGTTGAAAATTGAATTAGAGATGGAGTAGTCGGTGACTAGAGGTCTGCTGCAAGATCAAAGTTAAATCAACCGAACAGAAGCTAGAAAGCGTTCACTTGTAGAACAACTCTGCGTGAGTCAAAATCCCCGCAGTTCAAAAATGATATTGGAACCATGCGATGTATTAGTTTTTACGCGCATTTACTTCACCATATATTCAACGTTGGTGGTCTTGATTTTTTGCTAGATTCAGTTTTAGAGATTGGCGTACAGGAATTGCCAGTTTGTACAATAAAATGGCCCACGCATGAACCATGTGGTCAATTTGGGATTGATGTGTGCGTAATTGTCACTTAAATTTTGAGGTAATCAACTGGTGTGTATGCTGCGGAACATCTTGTTGCTGGCATGTGGTGAAACGCATGCAGTTAGTATTTCACGATTAAGATGCCCTGATGCAATTAGGAATCACCTGCCGTCTTGCGATAACAAATCAAATCGTGGAAATATCTCGTAATTTGATTGATATCCGGCTTAGTGTACTTTGTCTAAAATACTGATCTGTCCGGCGACAGAGCGTTATCATGACTTGACCAACAGCTGTGAATCGAACATTTTAGCTTTGATATGATTCGATAACTAAAACATAATTATTAGTGTGATTACCTGTCACATAAGATTGATATTACATGATTTTGATTGGCTTCATTCATTAAAGTACTAGCACAAATAAATGAGCATTTTATTTTTCTACATAATATACCATTTTTCATTTTTGTATTTGGATGCATTGGCCAATTAAATTTCATTGAAAATGGACAGCTGTACTGCCCACTTTAGAGTTTAGACCACAGAACCTGCAGCTTTTAAGCACAAAGTGCTCAAAACATTACCCGCAACTATAACCCAAACATGTATCTGAGCTGTGTTCTTAGTTAAGTTTATGATATTATGCTGTGATATGATTTCATGATATGTATTGTCAACACTTTCATTTCCCAATCCATGATATGTTATCTCTCATATAAAACAACAATAAATAGCTTTAATTTTGGGTTTATAAGGAGGTTCTCCCTGTTTTACTAACGCTCCTCAAAAGCGCGCCAAACCGTACGGTATTCGTTGCGGTGTGGTGATGATTTTTGAGCCTCACAAAACAATCTTTCTCGATGAGGCTGTCAGCTATGAAAACAGACAAGCGTGGGAGAGAGGTAGAAAATTGGCAGATGACTGTTATTACGGTGCGCACAGTCTATTGTAGGCCTCGTTCAGATTGAGATATAATGAGCCTTTATTCGTGTGACGCGCTTGGTCGAGCAAGAGTGATATTGTTGTACGAGTACCGGTAGTTAGAAATAACTGACAAGTGTTTTATTTTACGCAAAACAAGACTCGACATCGTTTCTGGCCAAACGACTTGTATCTCATTTTATACGTGTATAATATTTACTACAAATCACGATACTCGTTTATATTGAAACGGTCGCCCGCGTCGGACCTGGCGGATACCGAATACAGACTGTATTCAAGCAGACATAAACCATCAACTGATTATACGTCAACGTAATTATTATTGCAATATAGATTTATTGGCAAGATTCCGGCTGTTCGTTGTTTTTCCGGTAACACTGTTGTGTTGCGCAGTTTCGGATATCAATCTAAACGGTAAATATGAAATAATTCGGCATAACGAAGTTAATCTCAAATCACATAGCCAGTATAACTGTTTTTGATGCTATACCGGTATAACTGTTTTTGACGGTTTGGTGAAGATCATTGAAACAGGCAAAATTAACTTTTGATGCCCATTTTGGCGAGAGTTTTTGCAAAATTGACTTTCCAATTTTCCAACCAGCATCAATAGCATGTATGCAAATAGAAGTAGCTCAAATATATTATCTATTTTTGTTATAAGGTTTTAGGTCTTATTTTATCAGATTCTAATGTTGGCAACTCCAACGAACGTGGACTATTGACTACGAAATATTAACATATCAGGAACTTTATTATTCGACAAGCATGTATCGTGTACGTCCAATTTTCAACATAATATTAAATTGAACCTAAAAGGCCGCGTGATATTGTACGATCATGCGTTATTACGCGAGTATGTTTTCATCATAAATTCGTGTTAGTGCTTGGCCTGCTCGTGATATACACAGATTGACGACTTCGCGTTCTACTCACCCAAACACATGCAAGCAGCTATATACTTGAAATAAACGCATGGATTATGTAACATGTTTGTAACAGCGGTACAGTTTCATATCATATATATATTATTTTTTTACGAATTATTTAATTTCACTGACTGCAAAGGCGGACCGGACCGTCCATGATGTATTCCAAGTGCGGTCAATTTGCTCTGGCTTGGATTTTCATCGATCAAACTGATATTTCTTGTTGGAGATTAGATCGGCCCGTGTTAGAAAATAATAGAACAGAATAACAAAATATTAGGTAATCCAAGTTATGCCTATCTGGTTCACTCACTTATATTACAACGGACCAACGCAGAAATGGCTTTGTCTTGTATGATCCCGCCGATTTCTTTGTTTAGAACCACCAAACAAATTTGCAATCGTGATCACACCACACTAATTTAGTCATCAAACAAGTGGAACACCGTAAGCAAATGACTTAAATATAAATACCTTGTCGAAAGTGAAATCCGATTGACTAAAAGTTAAATTCAAATGTGCTCTAGAATAGTTTATACAGGAAAACGTTTGAGGGTACAGATAAATTTAAATTTGAAATGCATAAAATGCAGAATTTTGCAGCATACTTTTGAATAATTTGCCTAAATGTGAAAATTGCTCTTAGAATTATTTCAGTTCTATGTGTACTAATTGAATGGTTACTATAAAAAAATTATAACAAATTTTACTTTTTCTTTTCACCTCTCGTTTATATTTTGAGAGGTGTTGTTTGGGTAATACTAGGAAGAGACTAATCTATTTAGTTGAATTAGTTGTATCATAATATAATGTAAATAATATTAGAGTAAATGATTTGTATATAACAGTGCTGACAAAAAGGGCTTGTATCAATGTTATATTCTTAATACAGTCGGACATTATGGGCAATGTACACGCTTGGAGAGCAATCATTTTTTGTTTCGAATTCCAACTCAGTTTCCACTGAAAATGAGTTTATTTATAGTAAAGTTATATCTATAAATATCGCCATTGTCTGACATCTCCGTTAATCAATCATGCATTTTTGAAATAAAATATTTACGGAAATTGTAATTTTTCTTATTTACGGATGCCCGAATACTAGAGGCTGTGTGCTACATGAACAAAAGCTATATCAGGAACTTAACGCTCCGCATTCTTCGAAGCTGTCACAAAACAGTCTTAAGGTGACACACGTCCAAAAACAATGTACGTACTTTAATATATTTTCTGTTTGTTTTTGTCACGCCCGTCGGTCAGTTACTCTAAATTTGTATTTTCGATAGGAAAACGTGGAAAAGGGTTTTCCCAATTGTCCCTGAAGTTTATATAGAAAAATTAAGTATTGTTATGCAGAACTACATGTTCAATAGACGTGATGATGTGAGGCCACCTTGCTATAGTTACTCATCTTTAGTATGGGCCGAGCTCGATTTAGGAATTCTGAACTGATCATTGAACTTCTGTTTTTTGATGCCGCCCCGAGGGTACAATTCGTTGTCGTATCAGAATTGAGAAATTCGTCGTAAACAAAATTATATAATATTCATCAAAACAAACTTTATTGATCAATTTCATGTTATTAAATATAACATAACAAAATAGTTGAATGAGTCGGTAGCATCTTTGTAAATTATACTTCGTCTACAATCTACATAGTATATTTTTTCTAATAGCATGCAAAATCTCGTGAGGAGCAGGGTGGCTTATAGTCCAATCTTTCATTGGAATGCCTTTCCAGTTCACTCCAGAACTAACATTGCTCATACATATTTGCATTTTAAATTGTACGTAAACACTACGCCTTGTGTAATATGAGATTGATTTTACTCTTGCCAGACAAGATTGATAACGACTAGTTTGCAAATGTGATTCATGTTGATATTCATTACTCAGATTATCAGATACTGTATTCTCTTTTAACAAACGCTGTTAAAATAATCACAAAATGGTTTGCGTTTTCAAGTATGTTTAACTTAATATTTTTATATGTTATGTTGTTGGATCGCTTTAGCAATAACTTCCTGTCTGTGAAAGAATAGATCAGCTTTTCTCAACGATTGAGCACTGCAATTTTACATATAATATCACAGATAGACAATACGAGCGTGAATCCGAATAATAGCATTAGTAATAAAAGATTGGACAATTTATCATCAACTCAAATGCACTTGAGTCAGAAAGCTCGAATTCCCTTTATGTGGTTTCCTAACTATCTGCTTCAATTTTGGTATTTTTTCCATAAACGCTCATTTATTTCCACCACCAGGTTAACATATAGCAAGGACGTCTGAATTTACCAGTTATTATTGAGAAAGGCCAATTGTAGATTTGTATTTAAGCTATTGAATTGTTACCACGGACTATACCAGCTTGCATACAAATCTTAAATGGTATAGTAGTTATCGCAAAATTTCTAAATTTTCTGACGTCATTGGGTTATAGATCTTGTATGCTCGCTAAAATTGAGCACCATCAGGTTTAGGGCCCAATCCCACGAACAAATGGCTACTTGTTTAAAGCTATTTGTTGAAAAGAATGATGTGCTAAACATATCATTGCATATGTAATCTAATTATCATTGTAGTCGATAAAATAACATTATTATCATTATTTATCCTGATGCATTCGTTTTATATTGATTTAAACAGCTAACAGTGTTTTTACATCTTGATCACGATTAATGCAGTGACGTCAAATTTTGATATTGACGTAATAATTCTCTCTAACATTATCGATTAGATCGAGAGGAAAGATAATTTATCCAAAACAGTCGAACTGAATAAAAAACAAGCTTGAAAATAATTATTTCTTCACTGTTTAATTTTCTTCATTGAAGGTTTATTAATTCTTACTTTCACTCATGTATTTATATATTATAATTAATCAAAACGAAATAATTTATTATTTAAATTAAACCATAGAATAAATGGTGTTATCGATAGTCCCCTTTGAAGTTTAAACTAAACTTGAAAGGAAAGTAATTCAGAAGACAAAAGCAGATTGCCAAAGAATTTAGTTTGATAAAATTCAAATTTAACACGTCTTGAAATCGGTGATTTTTAGGATTCAGATATTAAAAATCACCGAATAACTTCAGTCAGTTTAGCAGTACGTCGTGATTTATGTAATTATTTCTCCATAAAACAACAAAACAATTCAAAATCTTTGGAATCAAATTTCTTTAAATGTATCTCAAATGTCGCAATTCAATGCGTTTTCTGAATATCGGCAGCATTATGATGCATCGTCAGCATCCCTAGCGCTGCTAATTTTTTGAGTCAACCAGTTGTATAACAGGAACACTCATCACCATCTTATCGAAAGATATATCATGTGATAATGAGGCCGAACTATTTATATTCGAACCATAGTTGGTATAACATAGCTCCATGGCGAGAAAATATATTGGCAAGGTATTGCGTAATGAAATGAAAATTCTAGAACGAGTGAGTCCTAGATGAATCACCCACGAACTACTATGGGCAATTAACGATTCACTATAATTGCGTTATACAGGAAAATATTTTATCACACAATATATTGCATAAGATTGTGTACAATCCTAGCAGAAAATTCTGGAAATCTGTTTCAAATCATTTTTTACATCGTCGCAATAATGTATGGGTTATAAATAGAACATGCTCGTTTAAACACATATCATGCCGTATCATAGAATATTACTGGTGATTGATTTTTTTGTATGGAATCGTAGCAATAATCGTGATTACGAGTCGCGACAAATTTGTATATTTTTAGATTTACCACAAAATAAAATTTCGGATTACTCACAGGAGGGCATTTAGGTTTAAATCACACACGATATCCACTAAATAGGGTACATCACGAGTCGGTTACGTATGATATAGTGTTATGATATCGACACGTGAATTTCGAATATATTTATGATGTTTTTTAAAAATTCTACTAGTGCTCCCATGCCGAAGATGAGATAGAGTTGTGAACTTGAATGAACAAAATAATGATAGAATTTGTATGAATTTTTCGGTCCGTTCATAATTCATTCATTAAAACTAATTATATCTGCAAAACACCCAGATCTTTACCAAAACAAATTACAGATTTATGAATATATATATATATATATATATTTTGTTTTAAGTTTCCAACAGTTTATGTGGAAATCCTTAGAACACGGCTGTTCTAATAAAAAGTTTTCAAAATTAAAATTTGTCATTGCTTCCCTTATTTCGTCATATGGCTATTTGTTGCGTTTTGTAGTCATGCTGTTTTTCGCTTTCATGTCATTTGATCGGTAGGTGATTTTAGAAGTTACGTTACACTAACTTAAACTATTGATTTCCTTGTTTTCTCGACGTAAATAAGTATTGATCCATTTCCTGCCATCTTTACGTAATAATGGGAAAGGCATTGATTACTTACCAGCTCACAATTGGTTATGGTACTGCGATTCACACACATGTCGTGTTTGCTTGTTCAGGTATGAGTTTCGTTAAAAATGTAGGAAATATCGAATTTAACGAACACCACCACTTTTATACAAAACAAAAGCATTAAAAAGCAAATTAACTCGAAAACAATTATGGCGGCGGAATTAATATCGAAGAAAATATAGATGTTTGACCTATTTTTCAGGAAGGGTATGTACAGAGATGTACTATCTCAATATTTGAATATTATTCCCGAACAAGAAAATACTGGCCAGCATAGACTGAAGAAATAATTATTTAGTTCCTGAAATAACCCAATCAATTGAATAACGTTAATCTCCCTTGTCTGTGCATTGATCTTTCATTGCACAATTACAATTGAACCTGCAAATAGTTATAAGAGAGAGCCTTTGTTATTCATTCTAAACTCCATTTCGAAGCTTGTGCCTAGTGTCATGTTAGGTTCGACTTTAGCATTTTCAGCTACCGGGCGAGCATTACATCATTAGTTTTTCAGTAGATGATTGTATTTTCAAAATGAGGTTAGACAAGACCATTACACAACAAATTTGGACGAAATTTATAATGAAGATTTTTGTAATCTGTTGTTTTTGTCGCTTTAATAATATGGATATAATAGCATTATATTATTTAAGACTTATAAACAACACGCCAAATCAAATTAAAGGTTTTCAAGCAAACCTAACAATTAGTATTATAATTGCTATCGATTATCGAGTTTTATGTTTTACCTAATTTCTCGTTATTTGCCATTGGCGGCGCATTACCTGCTTCTAACGATTTTCAAGAAATATGCAAATACGTATAGACTGTTTCACATGGGCCGTAGTAGTTAAACCACATTTTTCTGACCTCGGCTACGTTCACATTGTTAAAAATTTACAGAACTTTTCTGTAATTTTTCGATGATTCAAAGTAGACCAGAGTTATAAGGAGCCCAATTTTCATACTGTACCCAGAACAAATTCGCAAATACAAACTTGAAGGCAAACATTATCCATTTTAGTTTTGAATTAAGAATACAATGTAAATAAAATGTAGTTACTTGAGCCATAGTAATTCAACCATATTCATTTGACCTTGGTTACGTTCACACATTGGTCACAAATTCACATAAATGTAATGAAAATTTAATCGAAAAAAAATCCTAAAAAGGTTCTTAAACCGAATATAAATCAACATACAAACTCGAAGAAAACATCCATTTTGAACCCTGAAGTGTGATCACAGACCAATCTAATCAAATCACTCAAATAAAATATTAACAAACTTCGACAGCGTAAAAAACGAACTGACTAAAAACGTTTTATGGTGATTTTATACCTCATTCAAAACCCGCCCAAGTCAGGTCTGGATGTCAAATTTGATCACCAAATCGTTGAAATCTTTTTCTGGACTAATTCAAATCATCATTCAATTCCGTAACACAGCGCAACGAAAATTATCAGACGACAAAGTACGTTGAACATTTTGAGTAATAATGACGCATACTGGCATACAATTTCATTTCACTTAATAGAAACATAATTGCAATTGCTTGACAATGAC
This sequence comes from Styela clava, assembly GCF_964204865.1. Classification (NCBI taxonomy): domain Eukaryota; kingdom Metazoa; phylum Chordata; class Ascidiacea; order Stolidobranchia; family Styelidae; genus Styela; species Styela clava. The sequence goes on along the minus strand of NC_135257.1, from coordinate 7,077,773 downwards.
ATCCAATATCTGTCGATCAATGATTCATAACTTTAAAGTCCTATTACTTTTTGTCACTAAACAGGTCTTTGAGCTTGAAATTATTATTAAATAGTGACGGCGGCAACTTTTATGTCTTTTTTGATCAACACGGTAATAAAATGAGTTCAAATAACCCGAAACAGAATTTTCCTCAAACAAGCAGTCGCAATAAATCGATCGATGTGTTAAAAATAATGTCGGTAGACCTTTCTTTCACATTTTTTGAGAAAAATATCAGATTGAATAGTTGTGATTATTTATTGAAAAATACAGTAAACTGAATAACATTTTGAAGTTTTTACAATTTCTCCCAATTTAAAAAAGGCTTACCATGTTGATATCCAATGATAATCCACACATATGGTACCCATTTGAGCATCTCTTATCTATAGATCACGCTTGCTCACTGATAATTACATTACTCAACAACAGAACTTTATTTTATTCATTTTCTAAAATTGCGAGCGGCGACGTTTTGATTCGGTAATTTCACTCTTATGAACGATAACCTTCAATTAGCGATGGCGCCTCGTCCAAAGTGGGCTTGCCTAATAATAGAAGGTGATTATTAGAGTTGACTGTTACTGTAGGTTTGGTATGGTGATTTCATAGTGAAATAACACGGCTATGTTGTAACGGGCTTATTTCTATATTCCACCATAACGTTAATAGCTTTCGTGGGTGAATAACTGTCTTTGTGTCAGTTTCATTATGTGTTTATTGTATTGAATTGTTTGTTTCAATAGCGGTATTTATTTAGAAATGAAAACATGTAATTTAGCCATTTTTGGGAAGAAAAAGTGAATACATCACACATCAAGAACTATCACTTATTTGTTTGTTTTTATATGTCGTTGCCATGCATGGGACATGAATGAAGAGCGTGATGAAATTGCGTTTCATATAATCCACCATACTTAGAAAAATACATTTTTAGCAGTGGACTTCTCTTTTCAAGTGTCTTTTTGGTTCATTTCGTTTATTGTTAGTACATTTGTGCATAAATATTAATATGGTATCTGTAGCAAATATTATGATTTCTCATATGTTCGGCTTGTGATGTAGGAACGGAAAAAAGCACTGCTCTTGTGAACGCAATTCTTAGTGTTTCATATACAGTGTTTTTAGTAAAAATCACTCGCAGTTTTGAAATTAAATACCGAGTGTTTTACGTTCCATTGCCATGTCAGTACAATTAAATATACTATAATGAAGAATCTGGGAAAACTATGGTTTTCAATAATTTCGCCATTTCCAAACACAGATGATAACACAATGTGATTTCGTCATCTAACGTAATTTGATAATGAATTCGTTCGCAAATATTGCAGTCCCACCTCAGTTTACAAAATCTGTTTTTTTTCACATGCCAAAACAAAAAACATTTTCTTTCGAATTTCAAAAATCCCAATCATTCGCAAAAAGTTGTAACTTAAAAAAAGGTTATTTTTTTGATAATCATGTTTCAAAAAATTTGCATAGCGCACGTTCAAAGCTTTTGAAAGTACAAAATATCATTTTCGAAAATTCCCCGCGTTTTAATTGTTCGTAATCAATCACAATATTTTATATCAGACGTGATTTATCTACCGGAAGTGGCCGGATGTCCACTACTCATCGGTCGATGGCGACAAAAGAAAAATGATACCAAAGAAAAGGGCACAAAGTTTCACACTAAATTATAAAATAATTGTTAATTAGGTTGTGGTTGCCATTATGGTATTGTAGATACTGTAATATGAAAGATTTCCAATGAGCTAAACCCCGAGTTCAAAATATGAAAATATTCGAAATTTCAGTAGATGACATTGCACGCCGGCCCGTTTTGGCATCACAGCGTAACTATTTTAAGAATAAAGCCTGTTTAATCTGTAAAAAGCTGGCAATGCTAGCTGGCAATGCTAAACCTGAAGGATTTCAAGCAAAGGCGTTAATAAATCTTTAAAAATTAATCACAATCATCGCGACGTATCATGCATGAACATTATCTAAAAGTATTTTTCTTTTAACGCTTTTGAACCAGAAGACTTGCTTGCAAGTTACGTATTATGTGGCAATAAAAAACTCAAATATATTGAGGCATTATGTCGAAGTTATCACGGTCGAAACATTTGTGTAGAAGCGTGATATGGCATGACATTAAATTAGATAGAATTCGTATCTTCGCAAACAAATAATTGAGAAATCTAGCCCTGGCGACACCACATCCAACAGAAATCACCAAGGTATCAGGATCAGCATTTGCATCGTGATAACTGATAAGTCAGGTCTTATTCTTAATAAAGTTGAAGCAGTGAGTTTTGTTTGTACTTCTTTTCTTGAAAAATATCTAAAACCGACAAGGTTAATAATTTGCCAATATAATCAAATCAAACATAAAATCATACTTTCCAAAATTTATCTTATATCTGACGATGCGCCACAGTAAGCCAGGGTATTTAAAATTGACTTCCAAATCATCTCTATATACATTACGGTAAATTCGACAAACAATGGCAGATACTAGTCTAAACAAAATAGCTTTGAATCTGGGTGTGCACTGTGGAAAATAAAGCAATACGCTATCAGAAATATTTATAGTGTAAAAATCTGTATATTTAAATAGCACTGTATGTTATTGTACCAGATTTCATTCATAGTTTAGGAAGTAATTCCTTCGTGGGCGTTAATACATTTTCGGCATCATTAATTTTAAATAATAACACGACATGAGTTCAGTATTTGTCACATTGACTATTCGTTGGCCAATTAAGCAAAACTATTAATGTGATAAGGTCGCTGCGCTGATTAATTTAATTCCCTGTCAAGAGTGAATATTCAATCCTTTTGAAATGTTAATGCGAAGAGCTTAACGAATTACCGTTGCAAATCTCCGTTTAATCGTCGATCATCGCTGCAGGAAGTTATTAGAAGTCGTAAATATCGTTCAATTTACACGATATGAATTTGCAACTGTGGCCCATATGATAAATAAAGTACTTTATAAATTATTACGACAACACAATTCATTCTGATACATTATATTATTCTTATACAGTATATGAATTGCAACCGTTTCCTTATTTTCATTGCCCGTAAAAAGCTACACTGCTGCTTGATTCTCGGATGATTACCAAGTTCGTATTATATATTTCTATCAATTTATATTTCATTTATTCATATTGATTGCGCCGATCATAGGGCGTTTAATTCGGTTGTACTTGGCCATAAGAATGACTGTCTGTCTTTCGCGTAGTTTGGTGACTACAAAGAGTAAAATGATATGTTCATTCTATCGACTGTATTGAAATTTCGGTTTCGCTTCAAACAACTCCAATAGGCCATGATAGTTAGCAATCAGTTAGCCCGTCTGAAATGCACCTTCGTATGAGTACAGTACGACAATTCGCTTTTGACTCTACTAATAAAATGCAACACAGCTTGCTTCACCCAAGCAAAAAGAAGGCCAATGTTTGTGTAGTATAATAAGTGATGCCGCCATTTCCGTATTATTAATTTGCATATAGTTGTATACTGGCGGAAAGAGGTGAGACTAATTGCCGGGAAAGGCTAAAATTAGTTTACTCTTGTTCCATATTATTAAACTGGTGTATTTTGACATTTGTGTAATATAGTGCACCATAAATATACTCCCGGATACCACAATAATTCAGAATCCGGATCCTGAACGTTATTTTACCGACTCTTTTCATATTCCCATTGTTTTGAACTACAAAACTCGCCTACGTGGCCTGATATCCGGACTAGCTCCTTTACAAACTACCCACAGTCAAATATTATTTTGATTAATCCTTATATATAGCGCTATGAAGCACTAATGAACACTAATTACGAAATCGCATACTATTTAACATCCATAGGCAGTAAGAAAACCAATATTTTTGTTTTTTTATTCAAAGTATATAGTAGCACGTTGTGGTTCACACAACATATAGCATTAGTTTTGTATCACATGCAGAGCTTAGGAAGCGTGCAACGCGTACTCTGACATCCTGTAACGTCACGGATGTATTTGAAACAGATGCGTCTATTGACTCTAAGTGATTTGTTTGAATGTATACACCTTCTACCTGTTAGATAAATGAACTGCGAAATATTACAGTTCAGTACATGTTTGCGATTTGTATCCATTCTATGTATTATTTGTTTTATCCATCAAAGATAAAACAAATAACGGAACTGAGTTTTACGCATAGTAAGGGAAGAATAAAGAAAGGGTGCTCCCGAAGTATGCGAACCAAGATGGCGGACATCGGAACGTAACATGGGTAACAGGTTAGGGTTAGGCGATAATTTTTTTCCAATTTTCCTTATTTTAGTCCTATTATCAGTTCGAAGACTAGCCAAGAGCCTCCCGTAGTATTTATACCTAAAATTATGGCCTAACCCTAACCTAGTACACATATTACATTCCGATGTCCGCCATCTTGGTTCGCATACTTCAGGAGCCCCGAATAAAGAGTTCCGAAATAGGCAAAGACGGCAATTTGTCGATAAAATTCGGGAACCACTCTAACGAATTTATGACCAATATCTGTTTCAATGTGCTCCAAAACTTTTTTCAAGATAATTCATTTAGTTCCACATCATGACGGTCCCTTCTCAATCACGTATCTAAAAGTATTTCTGCAGCAAAATACGTCATTTATGACGTCAATATGGATATTGTTATACCATTAAAACCAGCGCATAACTTATATAGGACAGTTTCATACGATTAGGACGATCAATTTCACTTTCGGTCGATCATATTTCTTCCAAGTTATTCATCAAAACAAAAATAACATCAATGATACCCACAAATGCGCCAGTTTGTGCCATTTTTAATCATAGTGGTGAAATACTGCAAACCTAGCATACATAATAAATACACTATTGATAGCACCGCCATCAAGGAGGTCCATGTCACAACCAACTGCGCTATTTTCCGTTTGAAATTTCGATCGAATCTACTGTTATGGTGTAACTAGATTTGGGAACAACTAGTCTGATCGTATTTGGTAAGCTTGTAAAGATTTTAGCAATGTTATTTATTTACCGCGTTTAATTCAAATTTGTGTGAGAGAAGCGCATCTAGGTTTTTTTCATCTGTATGAGATTTGATTGGAAACCGATGCACTAGTGACTAGATACAGATTCAATCCACACCAGTTTCACTTCTGTGATTCGAGTCAAAGAAAATAATAATAAAATTATCGAGTGACGTCTTATCAGCCGTTACACGACACAAAGAGAAATTTCGCGCGCGGTTTTCGATACATATTTCTTTGTCTGGTATTGAATAACACAGTCGTCAGGAGACCGCGGTATCAGGCAGTTTGCGCGGCAAATATGTACCTGGCTTACATTTTCGGAAGTAACCGTTCAACTATAACAATGTATTGCTACGAAATAATGCTGAGTTGTTCTGTGATCCAATTAAGAACTTCAAATTCATTCAATATTATTCCTTACAGCAAAAGTTATATGTATCTTTCAAATCCTTTTTTTTTTTTTAAAAAGGCATGGTCTCGAGTGATATTTGACTGAAAATCAGAGAGAATTGTTAAGAGTAAATCACGAGGGTAGTGTCATATTACAAACAAGATTTCGTAACACGTTTCTAATATTCAATGTGAAAGTGTTTATCTGTTTCTGTGGCGTTCATTCAAATCATACGTTGACCATATTCATACATAAGCGTTTTTATGTCGTGCCATGGTTGCCCATCTGCGCACTGGGAACCGTCTGTAATGACCTATTTCGGAAAGAGCTGTAACCCATTATTACAATACTATTTGAAATATGCCTTGTTCAAACAGTCAAAATTGACTTTATGAATGCTGAATATATTTAGACAAAAATCGATCATTCTTTGCACTCGTATCTACAAAAACGACCCGACCAACCCGACAGGTTTAGAAGTAGTTGATATGAACATTCTGAGATATTTGATGCTAGGAAATCGTCAATTTGGTTTAGCAGACGAATTTCAATAAAATATGCTCGGAATAGCATGGACCATCATAAAAAATGCGAGGTTTTTGGAATATTTTCTCTGAAACTTGGACATGTGTTAAAAAAGTGTTTTTTGAAATCTCTGCCCCGCTTATTAATCATCATTTACGCCGGCTAAATACACGCGATGGGTAGATCTTGTTATGAATTTTGCTTTGTTATGAATTCCGAAGCGACAACCGAAACCTTTAATGCACTTTAATTTAGCATTCGTGTTTCAAGTTTTGAGACTGCATTAAAGTAGATTTCAAAAATATGCGCAGACATGTCGGACCAACTCACTTCTGCACTTCTGATAATGTGGATTCTCAATATGGAGAAAGCAGGATTTCTCCCTCACTCTCCGTCTCACTCGTCCTCGCTTTCTCTCTTTTAGTCTTTCGTCTCCCACCAGAAGAATTGTTATGTAAAGATTACTTGTTTGCTGTTGTGAAGATATATAAGTTTAACATATTTTATGTTAGACAAATTGGTGACAATGTTAATGTTTGAAAGATTTACATTTCGCAAACTTTAAGTTTATAATAAATTGATTCAAATCTAAATATTAGTATTGTTCATTAACTTTTCGTCTCTCGCCAATAGAATTGTTACGAGGAGAATTGCTTGCTTGCTGTAGTGAAGTTAAAAAAAAGTTTAACAAACTTTATGTTAGACAAATTGGTTACAATGTTAATGTTTGAAGAATTTACATTTCGCAAACTTCAAGTTTTATAGTGAACTTGATTCAAATCTAAATATTAGCATTGTTCATTGACTTTCGTTCCGTGCAAACCACATTTCGCGCGGCTTTATCAGGTTAGCAGCAAATGTTTGTCGAGCAGAGAGAATTCAAACCCGTAAAAAATTTAGCAATCTAATCTACCATCATATTTGTACTATAGTAAGAAAATACTTGCTAATATCAATTTGCATTTATGTCAGAATTCTTGGAGACGGTCTACTTTCGTCTGACTCGAGGTTGAAACTTTAAATGTGCTTTTGTTGAGCATCTGGTGCAAACAAGTTCAAATAAAAGTTTACAAATGTCAGTCAAAATAGGTACTACGTGACACAAAGACGCTGTGAATCATACGACATTTGTCAATTTCAACAGCACCAGTTTTTCCCTTTATTAAAGTGTTTACCACAAATTCCATAGACTGCTTATGATTCACGAATGTACTTGAGATATTTTATAGATGTATTTCAAGATTATCGCTTAACTTTTCTAGTACATTACAGGTCTATAAACAGTTGAATCTTTTAATCGCTTTAATTGTGGTTAGTACAAATCACGATGTCAAACCAAAACTGTATTTCAAAAAGATATATTCTGCTTTAGTGGTGATTTATGAAAATGACGTTAACGTGAATTGATGATTTTCATTGTTTCCACTCTGGCAAGTCGGCGATCACGAGGCGGGTTTGACGAGATCTTCTACAAAAATAACTATTGAAAAAACGCTTGCAATGTGTTCATCTCGTTTCTATGTCTTCATGTGAATCAGTCCTTACCGCATGGTAAGACTCAATTAACACATCTGAACATGACTAAAATAAAGTGGGCCTAGTTTTCCTTTATATGCTATAATATCATATGTACCATTCTGAGAAAAATGAAGAGCAATTATCTTCGCCGAAACAAGTTTTTTTTGTATCATGCCAATTCTTCAGAACCCTCCACTCAACTATCGCAGTCCCATCCACGATGATCCAATGATTAATCTTGTCCAACCTAATTTTATTAGGTATATTTTTAATGGCCCATGCCAATCATGTAGCCCTTCTGAATTATAGGCGTGAAAAGATCCAGGATATAAACGGAACCAAAGCACCCAGTGGCTTATTGAAACTCAACCCACATTCACATTCATCATTATTTTACTTGGGAAATATTCCATTTCTCACCAATATGTCAATTTTTACGAGCATTATTTTGGATACGGCAGCTTGCCTCTCAGAGGCTTTCTGAATTCTTGCAGACGATGGGGAGACCTCGTTTGTTTACATTGGGGCAGAGGTGTTGTTGGTAGCGCATTGGACTGTCGGGGGAAGCCGTTTGTTGTTATTGTGAACAACACGCTTGTTTGGAGGTAAATGGTTCGCTCTATGCGTGAACTCATAATGGATATTTAATCATTTTAAGGGTCAGTTTTGTAATAACAGAGAAAATATTGTGGCAAAGTAAATACGAACAATATTGCAGACGACCACACACCACAACTTCCGCAAATAGTTAGAATAAAGCTAAACTACATTATCGTTATGAGGATATCGTTCAACTATATATAAGCCTATACAACTGGTTGGCATGTTTTGGCAACACAATAACATTGCCCAAAAAGTTATTCTTGATTTTAGTCGGGCACATCATAGAGTGTATAGGATTTCTATGTTTAACACCGTTTTGTGTGTTTTCGGAGAGAGGTTTTAAGTGACGACTGAGGACGTACCTAAAACGAAGTTCATAACTTATCGTATACCTAATTTAATTTGGTGACACGACGCAAATTCAATTTGACAACGTGAACTGGTCAGCAAAAAAAAACTTTAATTAACACCAGCATGAAGATTTCGCTATTCGGTCTTGCTCTTTATTATAGAGATAGTGCTGTGAAATGTCCTAATATGTGCGCGATAAGCAACGTTAGTCCAATATAAACGAGGAATTAAGTCTTCAAATTTTGATCGCTCGACCTGAGGCCTTTGTTCTCAACCCTCTATCGATCTTCGTGCGGTGATTTATAACTGCATATTGCCAAAACGAAAGTGTGAGGTTCGCGTGTTACATTGTGGAAACATTATCACCGCGGTTGAAAGATCAAACTGCACGGCACGTTTCCGGTTTTCCTTCACCCAATGTTGTTACTTATACTCATTATATTATGTAAAAATAATTTTCTTGTCCCCTATGGCCGGTTTAAGTGTATTTACTTAAGACAAATTTTCTGGTTCTTGCCATTTCAGGAAATCTTTGAACACGGCTGATTGAAAATGAAAACAAAACCAATTCAAACACACCCTTGTTGAGATATGGTTTGAAATTTCACTATTTTATTATTTGATCGAACGAGGCCAAATATAATTCAGAAGTCACGGAATAATGAAATTTCACTGTATGTTACATCTGAGCATGATGTGACATACCATGTTTCTTACGAAAATTCCGATATATTTTATCTCCTTGAGAAAAAAAGACTGTTGTTACATCGGCATTCTCGAGTTTTCGCGATTTTTGCTGTAATCCCTTGGGTCGTGGTTGCTTTTTGATATCGGTTGGAGGTTTGAATTATGCCAACAAACATAATTCATTTTCTGTCATTATTTTTGCAAACAGATAATCGCTCATCGGCAGCAAAGGTATTTTTATCAATTTAATATTGGTCCAATGGAAGTGTCAAAGCTTCACCTTCTATTTTTTTTAAGTGTTATCGGGGTTGTAGGCTTAGATTTGGACTGGGCTGCAGCACAAAATGTAAGTCCCCTTACCAATGCAAGATAAATTTTTGTGCCTTCATCCTCTTGAAATTCTTAAGTACATTCATTGCATGCATTATATTGAAAACCTACACTTATTACTGTTGGGAATTTAGCGACACCAGACCAAAACCACAACTTTTGAGAGCTAAGTGCATATTAGTTTTCATTGATATCGTTTAACCGAATTTTTGACACAATCGAAATACAATATATACACGGGATAGCGACCCAGCAGATCAAAGATCACGCCGAAATAACCCTGCATTTATTATGCCTGGCATAGAATTATGTCTAGTTCCCATTTGGCAATGCATCCATTGCTCAGTTTCGAGTTGATTACAGATCAATACACGGTACATAATAATCCAAACGTTGAATTTTTTTACATTATTTCAACATATTCATTTGAATAGAAAGGAAACATACCTCGTCCTTCGTGAAACCCCAACTGACTTATATTTCTCGCGCTCCCCCCTAAATTAACGCTCGATGCCTTCTTAGACGTGATGCAATTAACGAAATGTAAAAATAAATGTGTCAAAAAATGGGAAACTTGTCGTTTTCAGGGTGGAATTTTGCTCTGTATTTGCTGCAGTATATTATTAGTTTATAGTTATCACACAAGAAAACTAGTCCAAGTCTGACACGGGGGTAGTACCACGTTGCTAGGCGAAAAAAAAATCATGACTAAACAGCGTTATGTAGTTACAATGCGACGTCGAGGGGTTGACCAATTCTCTTCGGACCAGGTAATGCTGTCATTCAATCACGAGTCCCCCGAATAAAGTAATCGCAATGTGACGCAATTGGCCATACGCAAGGAAAGCCATGCCATTTGCCCTTGCTCTTTCCATAATTTCCCCATATATTTAAACACGCAATTATTGCCCTCCTCGCGTTCCAGACACATTTATCCACTATTTCCACCCAGAAATAATTACCCGCTGACATCAAAACCATAGCGTATCCCTAAATGGCAAGAGTTGTCGCGGAAGTTACGCTTGACTGACCGTTTCGGAATTCAGACGAACGACAAATACTCGTACTTTCCTGAACGCGGGCACAGTTTGACTCGTCTCAGTTATCAAACGGGAATCCGTATATAGTTTAAATGTGGTCGTAAGTCAAACGAACATGTCCGGAAAAAATTAGAATAAGTACAGGGTGAACGTTCTTGGCAGTTTTAAGTAACATTATGTTGGTAACAGTTGTAATTCTATCACATATTTGGTCTGATGATAAATACGATAAATCCATCAAAACTCAACTAAACGATTACGCCAATATCACCTTCTTTGAAATTGAACCTTCAGTTGCTAATCTCGGGATGTGAAATTCGGGTATCAAATGTAATAGATGTGGTAAAACGTCATTCCCATCGTTGTTTTCACATCGACTCCTTTCGTGTTACATGGCACGGATGACAAAACTAAACGATACCTCCTTCGAGTTTTGTGGCAAAACAAAGTCGATATTTAATTATCAATAATAACGTAGGAGATTGTCTCGCGAGGCCTGACATTGGTTGTTCTCAAAGATCACGACAGTGACGCGTCGAACAGATATCGACCATTCATTCTATTTTTACCAACTGAGATATTTATTCTTGGTACAATCTATTTATAAATCATCATTTACGATGGCTATTTCGTGTCAAAATATTGCGCAAAAAAACTTCTAATGAACGCCAAAAGTCAAGCCATTCTATTGAATCGATATGACGTCATAAAAACTGTCGTACTTTATTGTGTTTATTGTTTGCTTTGTATTTGTTGGTACAAAACAAGATTCTGGACCGCAGGTTGTCGATACAGTTAAAAAATCATGCTTCAAATGAGCTTCAAATTCAAATCGAAAATTTTTACTTCCAAATATTGGCCATGGCCAATTTGGGAGGTCCATAAATTGCGCGGAAATTTGAAATCGATATTTTGGGGGGAAAGGAAATATATTGATATTTCATTAATGTTGCACCATAATTTTCTTCAAAATCTTGAATTTTTCGAAGTTTTTTTATTCGAGAAGAGTTTTCTTTTTCGATTATAAAACCGGAAATATTTATTTGTAAAATCCACAAAAATCTTGAGAAATGCTCAATTTCAGAAATGCTTGAAATTTTAATCCTCTTACGAATATTTTCGATCATTGATTGTTTAGCTTTCACGAAAGAACATGGCCATGCCGCAGTCAAGTCATTTTTGCGCAAATGCTATAATAGGACCTAATTAAGACACGAAGACCCCAATAAAAAAAATCATTTTTATACACCATTACACTATGCTTTGGGTAATATAATGTTAAATTCGACGTCACTCCTTCGCTTTTGCTCAAGGCAAACTTTTCTATAAACAGAAACGTTATATGAGTTTACCATTCAGTCAGCATATTTTTTGTAACTGCAAAATGCATTTGCATTCCATATATATGGTGGCAAAAAAGATGAGTCACACAGAGAATTGAGGATTTCAGGACAACAATTTATTATAGTCACTGCTGCTGACATTGCAAATACATTCAAAATTGCAATCGTGCAATACTGAAATCGATCATTATTGGTGTATTTATGTGCTGAAGAATGCCATTAAAGCTGCTACATTGTTTAAAAGTAACGTAAACTTTCGACTGGATACACTTTTCTGGCGAATAATCCCAGTAAAATTTTATATCAGCAAGCGGATGACCAATACTAAACAACGAGTTGATGATCCGTTGTAGAAACCAAATGACTGGCGATAAGTAAAATAGAAAGTACAATAAATAATATATGGTTACATTTCGGAAAAGACTGGCAAATATGTTGGAAGTTTACACACCTAAAGCACAAAGTCGGCCATAGGTTATAAATTTGTGAAGTTAAAGCAAATGGTTGGTATATACTGTATTTCACAAATATCACCCGCCCATGTTTTATAAAAAATACCACGCAGTTTGGTATTATTTCCTGATATACTTCTACTTTTTTGATTTCCTTTACGAAAAATCAATATTTGGGACACAAAAAACTTTACAACATGACAAAATTGTCCAAAGGTCAATAGAAAAGCACTCGTATATCCTTTTTAAAATCAAAATATCGTAATCTTTTCAAGACAATACGAGCTATTTTTGATAGACGGTATTCATGTTTTCGTGCATGTTGGTATTAAGCACTGAGACACCGTGATAAATCTTGACAATTTACATGTTTTTATGTTCCAATAGAAACAAAAAGTGCGCGAAAATGCCATGAAATGTCGAGCCGGACACTGTTGGACAGTTCTGCCCTCTGTATCTGGTCTGGACATGACGTCATCATATGCTTTAGAATGTCTTGAAAGGATGAGACAAGTGAAACGAAAATATATTGTCTTCCAGTAATAAAATTAACAATTAAATTTATATCAACAAACGAGACGTCTAAAGGCATTTCAGGAACAATATTTTAACGTTGGTATTACACGTTTACAATTGATGAACACCACGCCACTTGACGGTATGCTCTGTGTCGGTATAGATTTGAAATTGATTCAGATGAAGTAATTTACAAACCAATTATTACAGCAACAAAGCAATAACGTAAAAGTATATTGTATATAAATCGTAATGAATATGTACCGCACAAATATTGTATTTATCTGGAATGTTTTCTTTTTTTTGTTTTATTTTTTTGGTTGAGATTTTTGAGAGTTGAGAGTGGCAATTACAATATAACAGTTTTATGATTTTTTAAGTGTTTTCAATCCAATGTTTTTGAACTTGGCAAATATAAGTTTGTATTAAATATTATGAATACTCTCAACCAATGCTGTGGATATGGTATGAGATATTCACCTGCAATATACGAACGTGAGTTGAGTTTGCGCCTTGATAAATACATACAAACACGCTTAGCATTCTGAAATAAACCGCCAAACTGCATTAGACAAGTCTCGACATTCAAACCGTGATTTGGCACATTCCATGTCACCGTTTTGAAATGACAATTTTAAATTAAAAGAAGACAAAACCAAAATAAAAAATGTCTGTAAACGAAGACAACTCCGGAATGAATGACGCACAAGCAAATTGAAAGAATTAAAAATAGTTGAATAACGTGTTGTTACTATAATATATGAAAGCTTTTACTGTAAAAAAAGAGACATAAAACTTACTACTTAACGAGCTGTTGATAAATGGCTGTGACAGCGCCATGTTTGGTGCGTAGTTCAAATAAGCAGTATACGTTATTATCAAGCTTGGTTCCAAATTTTTTATTATAATAACATTTGATAATCACAAGAAAAGTTATGAATTTTACTGAATTTTCTGAGAATGAATCTTAATGATTAATTACCCTGTAATGCAGTGTAAGCGACAATATCCGGTTTCAAAAATGCCGTAACCTTGTTGTTGAGTGCGCATTGAGGTGCAACATGCTTTCTGGGTTGTATTGACTCGGAAATGTCAAACGTCGCCTTCAGAAGAAAACAAACGTTTGGTTGATTCTTCTAACCAAAATACATAAAGAATTGAACAATTGATATATGAGTATGTTACATCGATTTGAATCTGTGAATTGCTTGATTTGAGGAATTTCTGATCATAACACACTCGAGAACGTAAACACATTTTTAGGACCTCCTGAAGGATGCGCACCAAGATGGCGCACAACCTGAACTCAGGTTGTGTATCAGGTTAGGGTTTAGGTTATGCGACATCTTGGTGCGCATACTTCAGCAGCACCCATTTTTATTTGTTTTACCATAGAAAATCAAAATCTTCCACAGCCTTCGTATACATGTTAAATCGTGATTTTTATGATTACTTTAGGTATATATTTTTGGATAAATTTTTAATCCATTTTTGTGCTAGACAAAATTTACTAGGGCTGCATTGTCAATCAGAAAATATACTTGTTTATAACTTTGAATGCCGAAAGTAGGTTAGAAGTCGTAACCCCATTTTTTACTGGTCACCGAAACACTGACGGAAAGTTTGACCATACTCGAGAAAATTTATAAGGATTGTTGTTCTCCGAAGGTACTTTCAATAGGAATGGCTATTCTCATTTCCATATGCGTCAGTCTAGCTTCGTCAATTCCAAACTTTATTCTATCATAATTATTACGTTTGATGATCGGTTAAAAAGTTTTGCATGGACTTTTGGACGAGTATTATTAGCACTTTCGCGTAAGTCGTTTAGAGGGAACGATACGTCTTTACGCACTTTCTAAGCCATTGATTTCCAGACAGTCGGGACGCTTCAGTGACTTTCGAGTGGAATGTAATTGCGTATACAGGAGTAAGAATCACCTAACATTGACGCACCAACTTACGCACGTTGCACAGCGGGGCGATAATACCGAAAAAAAATTGATAATCTTGCATGGCAGCACCAAACTATTTACGACTAAGTACCCAAACACCAACGAAAGTTCCTTAATTTATGGCAAACTTTATAATTATAGTTTCGTTATCCTGAGTAAGAAACCATGCTTGATGTTTTATTTGGAAGCAAGTAGAAAACGCAGGTAACTTGGCATAAATGTCACCAGAGTTGTTTGGAGTCACCTGGTCAAAAATAGAATCTATTGCCAAATGCTATTTCAGACTTCGGCCTGTTCAGAATTGACCCGCATTTGCCTATCGCAATTACCAGAGAACTCTTTTCACTTTTAAAGTTCTTATTCATATTTTCCATATTAAAATCAATTAATATATTCGAGTTTAGGTATTTCGTGGAATTCTTTAGTATCAAGAAAGCCTGGGAAACTGAGTCATATTTTATATAAGTTATATATTGGCTTATTTATTTTATGATATGTGATGACCTTTATATCGAGTGAAATCGAAAGTTGGCAACAGGTTTAAGTTTCTATTTCTTAGTAGATGACATAATTCAGTAATATTCACGAAAGAGCAATCAGTTTTCTCGTATACGTGCTCTACGAGAAGACTCTAGTTTCGACTACTTGTAGGTTATATTTGTGTAGATTTATCGCATCAACTACGCATTATTATTATTATTTTTAAGATGCTGTTTTTAGATTCAACAAGTTACAAATTCAGACATTGGACTGATACGAGGTCACATTCCAACCTTCATACGCAAGTACCAATATCTGCTTGTCGCCCGCCCGATTCAATGTGAGGAATGCCGCAAATGTTGGACGGCATTGACGTCTTTATCGAAGTTCTGTCACGTGCGGTAACGCCTTTGACTTGTGACTGCAGGCAAATATTGAGCCAACACGGCTAAACAAAATCGAAAATTCAAACTAGTCTTAACAAAATCAGAAGCAATAGAAAAGTTTGATACAGAAATGTACCGTATTTGTCTTCTGTTACAAATCTTCAAATATGTCTGCCACCATCAAAGGAATTTCAAATGCGCGTCGACATTGACCAAGTTCTATATTTATACCAAACAAACGGCAGCACCGACAATCTCGCTTCTATAAATACTCAATAATATTAGACAAAATAATAGAAGAACGGATTAGATTCTGATCACGTCGCGCGAGTTATTTTTGAACATTCTGTGAAGTCTAATTTTACCTCACGATATGTCGGGGGTCCAGCGTATACCATATATAGAACTTTTGATAATAAGTTTTGAATTATCAACAATAAATCAAATTTTAGCCATATCAACTTCTGAAGCCTTTAAAAATGACGTGGTTACTTCAGTGCAAACTGGCAGTGGCAGTAATAGATGATTTTTCACCTCAAATAACGAAAATACTCACATAAATTTTGTACTTAGACCCGATATCTCATCGAACGTGCTCATTTTTTAATTAGCTCGGAACTTTAAATTAAAAAGCTGAAATATTTTATAATGAAGCTCCGGAGCTAGTATAAAAATTGAAATATCCCAACCGACAGAATGCCAACGTTTTTCTGCATCGCATTTTTAGTTGTTCAAATTTTTTTAATTCTAATAAACTTCAATTTGATCCCGACTCAAGAAGTCCGCCCGACTTACAGATAACATATATAGATAAGATAAGATATATAGTCTCAATTTTTTCGTTTCAGTTTTCCATACCCATGAAAGTGTGAACTACCGACTCAAGAGGTACGCTTTGTTAAAAATGTATTTATTGAGGTACATATTAAGATGTTTGTTGTTTTTAATCTGTATCTTTCAATTAAATAAAATTGTTAAAGTCACTTCTATTTTGTTTGCTATTATTATTGACTCAAAGACACATTAGAGCTTTTAATAATACGAAAAAGCAGGCGCAAAAGTGTAAAGTTCGCATAATATTAAAATATTATCAAAGAAATACAACGCGAAAACAAAATAAAACTTGAAGATTTTATATAACTTGAGGAGTAAATTTATTTTTATCGTGAATGTAATTTCCGCTATTATGGCGTTGGTATAATAATAATAGAGTTATCGTTTGTGGGCGTATAAGTACGAATTGTTAAAATGGAATATGTGAAATAAATTGTTTCAATACCTAATAATTAAATATTTTTTCATACCGATTGTTAGTGATGTGTTTATTTAATATGGTCCTATGAAATGCTATCCTCCACGTACACAAAAATCCGATCTGAATTTATTTGCTGATGGGCCGTTGGGAAGCTGGACTTTTGTTTCTCAGAAAATACAGATTATGGACTCCTACTCGTGTTGCATACAAACAAGGAGTACTCTGAATGTTGCACCAATACGAAGCAAAGCAAGATATGAGAGAATAAAAATGAGATGATGTAGCCAGAATAGGTTTATGAAATCGCCAAAAATGAACATTATTACCTTCGCGCCTCGGGCGTCAATTGCTCGAATGACGTAATGTAAAGAAAACTGCGTTAAGTGAGGAGAAACTACTTCGCCCGCACTCGACGTAATTCTGACGTTCGCAAAACATTTTGTTTTGCCTGCAAGTTTCGCATCGTAATCGGGTGTTTTTGACCGCAAAATACGCAAATAAAAATTGTTTACGGTATTTTTTCGCTTTCAAACTTTATTTCTATCCAGAATATTGGGTTTCTAGAACTTGCCGTAAAATTTTATTGTTTAATTTGTTTATTTTGAAATATACATCATTGCTCGTAAATCACACGTTTGATTTCGTATTTTTCATAAATATTTACGGACACAAGGTATGATTCACTTTTTTGTCGCTTATTGTCTTTTGTGCCTTAACACATGTTTAATTTATGTACACGCCACATGGTTTCCGGCCCTGATTCTCAGTCTTATTAAAAAGGCTGTATAGAGGCTGGGTGTAACATCTACGCGAACCCTGAACTTATGATTCGATAATCATTGTTTGCACGCAGTTTATTAATTGAGACTATATCCCTTCGGCTAGAATAGTTGAAGTGTTATTATTCGTTAGAGATATAAGAGTATTAAAGCTAAGCAAATGATGAAAAGCCTCTTTTTGCTGACAGATTGGTGATTTAATATCTTTTGCTTATTTTAATGTGAATCATAATTGTTTTGAAGATGATGACAACATGATTTACGCACCCTTATGAGTAGACTCGTTATCATATTACTTTCTTTTGTCCATATTGTTCGCCGTATATCATATTCTATTATATTAGTTTTGTTTTCTCCCAACTTGTTGAATCACGGAGTATGCCTTTTAAAGTTACACACATCAGTGATCAGTTTTTAAAACAATCGTACAATTGATAAATACATTGTTATTAGAACATATGTATACATGCAAAAGTTCGTGTGGAGACAGGCAAAGTAGAATGATGTCTCACACCCCGTGACAATATAACGTGTGATAATGTACGGCGAGTGACTTATTATTAAAATGCGTTTGTTTCAAACACAAATTTCAAATAATCCACTTCTCATGGCGTTGCATATAAACTTATTTTAAAATAAAAATTATCATAAAATAAAATTTATCATTTTTGTTCTGAACAAATACAGGAGTCACTGAATTCTGAGATTTATCCAGACATCACTCGAATAAGGTACACCATGAAATATATAGTAAAAGAAAGAGCTCTGAATTGGGATTCATGATAAAACTGACAGTCCTCGCAAAAACGTTTTCTCGCGAAAGATCCCGACCCGAGGTAGGTGTCTAAAATGAGTTAGAAATTATGCCATTGTCATTCAGGCAGTTCTGATTCTGTAATGTATAGAAACACTAAACATATTGTTATTTGTTAACTGAGTCTGCATAATGTCGGAGTAATGAACCTATATGCTGTTATTTATTCAAAATTCAATTTCATGTTCGCTTTGATGCCATACGACAAGTACGTACCTCTTTCAAACATCTGTTAAACACCTTTCAACTATTCCGGAAGATGATCGTTCTTACGCGACTTTCTAATCAAAACAAACAATTATAGGTGAAAGATGTTTTTAAAAATACAGCAAAAATGACCCACATGACCGCACTTGATTCACCACGCTTTGAAATTTGATCACAAAAAAAAAATGAATTTGACTCGGAAATGAAGAATTGAAAACAATACTTCGTACGTGTATGCTCCACCATAATTCAATTGTTTGGGTAATCTGGGTTCGTGTTGTGTTTCACATATTTAAGAAGGGAGTGGAAAGTGAACTTTAATAATTGTATCAACAAAGAATGTAAACCATGTGCGTGTGGTTGATATGTGTATTCACTCACATACGTGGTTAACTCACCATAGCTCAATTGTTTGGGTAATCTGGGTTGCATCGTTGTGCATATATTTGAGAAGAAAGCAGAAAGTGAACTTTCATAACTGTATCAACAAAGTATATAAATCATGTACATGTGGTTGTGTATGGACGATTCTAATAAGAACATTGACAAATGGGCCATATGTACGAAGACACAGTCACACGAATTATCGCCATATTACTTTATAAGGTGTATATATGGAATGTACCAAAGATCCTTTGATTGGATATACGCTATAGTGTGTGTGTGTGTGTAACGCCAATGTTATCAATATGCTAAATTTTCGAGCTTCAAGTATTTGAAATAATAAAAAATTATGGTAAATTCCACTAAAATTGATGAATTTTTCGACAAGGTTGACAAACAGTGTAATTTGGGTATAAATATTGGACTCCGATCCACGAGCAAGAGACCGGCGTGTTCGACTATTTCCTCTTACAAGGTCACAAGGTGCGTTTTAAAGCTAAAATAATAACTCAAGAAGATACCAAACTTACTTTGATCTGCCTCTCTTTTTCTTACCCCCAGATTAAGATTGTTATCAAGACCATAGTTTAGGTAAATATATCCGCCAACGCAAATGTCACATATGTGACGACGCACGAAGGGTGTCAATTTCATATAATTGTATTATTTACCGTGATTTTGTTTGAAATAGATAATTTTTGTGGTAGCAAAACCGACGATATTTGAGTGGCTCTTTTTGGATTGCTCAAAGCAAAGCAAAGGCTTGATCCTTCTTGGGATGCTAATTTTAAATGGGATCGTAATTTTAACTTACAAATATGGCATCGCACTCTGAAGAATTGGGAATTCAGGGCTTACAATGATTACCTTAGTAGGTTGCGTACGAACCGAAATAAGTTATTCAGTTTTATATCACCCTAATAAGACGTCTAAATAGCTATTTTTCTGCGATCTAGAGTAAAAAAATGAAACACGGTGATAAATTAAATCCATGCATGAAAACGGATGTACCCATTGATGAGTAATCTATTTTTCTCAAATATTTGAGTTCCGTAGAACAAAGATCTATATAAACCTAATTAAACAAAATTACCCTTTAGTATAGTCTATGTGCTGCTATTTGAAAAGTAATCATACTTGACTAAGCATGATAAAAGGTAATTTTCACTCAATTTAAGATTGAGTTTTGACGAGTTTGACGCACGATGTGTTCAGCTTTGAATTGAATTCCCCCAAACTAGGTCCAAACATAAATTAATACTTGATTATAGCAGATTAAACCTGGTCGAGTATATCCTGATTAAACATTTATAAACTAATCCGTATCTTATCACAGGAGGTCGAAAAAGTCGTCATAGGTAATTTTAAGTCGTTGATTCACACAAGGTAGATGTAATAATACTATACGTCTTTATAACTGACGCAATTTTTCATTTTAGAAATTTTTAACAGACGTTAATGTGGTTAGATCTTTTTTTAATTATTGCATTATGTATATGCTTAGTTCACATCTCTTGAAAGCCGCATAGATTTCGATTTTTGGTGTCAAGATTCATTTTTTTTAAATCAATTATTAATCTGTCATAAGTTACTTGAAATTTAATAGGGTCGATATATACCGGATAATCCGCATAAAATCGCACTATCTGGCAATTTGCTTTGCAATGAATTACAAAACAGAGACAAAATTGTAGATTGCAATAATGTTGATGCTATTATTAAGTCGATATAAATAACATATTAGATAGTCTAGTTCAGAGTTTTCAGTCGTCGGGACTTGATTGCATATCGGGTTCAGGATTGAATTTGAATTAAGAAACAATCAATTTTAATTATTCTTTGTCATCCACCAAAATATGCCGCAGATGATGATCGAATTTATCTAAATACTAAGTAATTAGGTTTATTCAACTTTGATTTCCGGTTTTTGGATCAAGAAGTGAGCACGGTGACCAAAAGCCAAATCTTATAAAGTCGATTCCGTGTCTCGACTCTGGATCACCACTGATTCACAGTATATATTTTAAGTCTCAATGTAAAAGGGTCCAGCTGGGTCTATTACAATAAAGACTTCAAAACATCCATAATGAAAGCTTCCCCAAAATGTATCGCTATTGCCTGCTGCTGTAGAAATAATATGTTTAGGCAGAATTTAAAGGAGGTGGAACCGTGCAAAATAAATTTGAAAAGTGAATCATAAGATTAATATTAAACTGCAAATATTCTCTTACTAGAATTGTAATGAATATTTACATTTTATGAGATATATGGTCAACACAGTAAATAGCGAAACCGTGTTTATGTGGCATGTATCTGACGCAGGTCAACCGATCGCATTCGCTATCACGACTTGTATTTTGGACTCTTATCTCGCGTACTGTCAATACATTAAATGCTATCTCTAGTCGTTTGACATCACAACGTGATATCGAGCAATCTCGTGAAATGAGATCAACAATCAACATTTGAACAGGCCTGATATTGCTTGTCAATTTTATTTTATTTTTGGCAATTTCATGATAAATATATAGAGTGTGTTCTTGACAACACTCTTTTATATATTCCTTTATCAACATTGAATTTTTGAGTGTCGATAATTACTGGAACGAGCGACAAAGCACAGAGAATATTTTGACCAAAGTGACTGAAAAATTTTCTCTGCACCCAAACTGCCCTCACAAATCCAAAATCGGATTTGAAAAAGGATAGAAAATGCCTCCAGCAGTCACCGCAATGCCAAACGGTTACCACCGGAATCCGTCAAGCTCTTATCGTCGACTTCTTCTCTCTTTTTTTGTGAGTAACGAGACCGTTATTTATTTGCCTACAAGTTTCACAATCGTTGTAGACTGTTCCGCATGTCTGTTAAGTGATGTTTGTAAGAAATATTAAAACTATATGCAAATTTATACTGGTTACCTCATTTCTTTTATTGTTATTATGACGCTACCTCATTGAATTACAGTTTTCAGTCCATAATACGACTACATCCTGCGCTCGGGTGTACCAATTTCATTGTGATTGAATGTATAGTTTACTGTTGCACAGTTGTTCCTCCAAAATACTCGTGTTTTTTTTCTGAATGGATCAAAAATACCCCTACAATTTATTACTTTGCATCAGGCACATAGGCTACTGCATTCTGCTCTTGCTAGCAAATAATTGTCAAATCGAATATCGCCAAAAATTTGGTGGTAAATTTATCCATATTCCTTATAATGTGCAACATGCGTAGTAATATTCTAATATTTTTTTTTTATCTACACACGGATGTTCCTGTCAATTGCTACTATGTTTGCATACGGATATATATCCGGTAATTAAGATATTATTAGACCAGCCTGAAGATTTATTGTCTTGTCTTATGCAAACACTAACAATTACTATGGCTAGAGGTTTCCACATCAAAAGATACGACCACCAGCTTGGCGCCGTAATACCATGCGATCAGGCGTACGTGGGAAATCCTCCAGAAACCTACCTGTTAACGAAGATGGTTTATGAAAAAGTGTGCTTGAAAAATCAGCAAATCTGATAATAATTAATGACTACGAAATTTGAAAATTAAATACTGGAAAGTTTGTTATCTCACGATCGCGAGTCAATTTTGTCATTTGGTATTTAGTCATCCGCAATATTTCAATGCAAATATATGTGTTATCTTTACGGCTTAGTCGTGACAAATTTCTACCGTAGTGTTACAAGTGAAGTAT
The DNA here is from genome assembly GCF_964204865.1 of Styela clava. Taxonomy (NCBI): domain Eukaryota; kingdom Metazoa; phylum Chordata; class Ascidiacea; order Stolidobranchia; family Styelidae; genus Styela; species Styela clava. Next base: position 7,054,990 of record NC_135257.1, on the reverse strand, counting down.
CTCTGTCAACAAAAATGGCCTTTGGTCAGCTGCCCCCTGATTACCCTGCGTGACCATTGCCTTGTTTGAAATCTGACAACGAGACAACCTAATTTTGCCATTTGTCGTATTTTTCGTTCAAGCAACATCTCAAGTGCATATACTAATAGAAAATCAGGTTTACGTGATCCCCGAAAGAGTTGACATTTCATCTTGAACTTGCATGCTTCATTACACGTTCAGGCGTGACCGTTAATTTATTATGTCATTTGTCATCACTCGCAGGTCGACAGACGTTGATTAATAATAAACAAGATCTGATATCTTGAAAATACACGATTGTGAAATTTAGATAGTCACGATAAAAATCAACGCGAATTATTCTTGCCGAAAATTGCGTTCGCGTTTGGTACTTCTACCGTTTTTTATAACTTATAATAGACTTACATTCAAATGAATATAGATAGTTAGGTAATTCAATTTTAAATTTTGAGTAGGCAATTTTCGTCGGCAATGCTTTTAAAAAGTGATCCGTCTTCTTAATGCGACCGCTTGTTATCCGTGTATGTATAAAATTAAAATAAATAATTAAATGAAAGAAAGCACTCATCATTCCGTCATGAAATTCAAGTCCCAGCAGACGATGTTATCTCACGAGATCGCTGGATAGGTCATTAGCAAACCCACGGTGGCTAATTCAACAGAATGAAGAATGGAATTTGTACGACGTGGGAAAATAGTTTTATTTTTTCGTTGTCCGTCTGCCGAGTTCTCAGACGGAAATTACGAGATAGCATGACGGTCTATCAAACACGGCACGAGTGTAAATAAAGGCTATGATAAGATGTTTATACCAGCGACAAGCCTGGTCGATTTTGACGTATTGTTCGCCTATCTCTTGGCGGCAACTTGAGATTTTAATTCTATTTACAAAGTATGTCTGCTGTATTGCAACACTATGTATACTAAAATCGATTATGCTTACATTCGGTCATACATGTTTCGAGAATAAAATGGACATTTCAACAGGTATTTGCAATGGGTAATGCATGGGCGAAAAAATTATAAATATTACAAACTTGAGATTTCATTTCCATCTTATTGAGAATGTATTTTTAGAAAACATTGAGGATAAATTTTCACCGGAGAGTAACCGGATATAAAACCAGACAGACAGGCGAAATGAGACTCTTCAATTTATAAAGTTTGCAATGTAAACCAGCATGCACTTCGGAAACGAAAGCAACTCACTCAAGAGTAAAGTTGGCATCGACCACTAAAATGTGAAGATCTATAATTAAAGCATCTAATATATATCGAAGAGAAAGTGACCATTTTAGTGATTTTAAAATTCCTACCTACTATAGATTAACAAAACATGCAGACTTCATGAAAAAGTCAATAAATTGCAATTTCTATTGCAGATGCAAAATGTCATTTAAAATGCCAATTTTCCTATATGCTGCAAAAGTATGTCGCGATTAAGTTTGCGGCCACTTTCAAGTATGTCGAACGACAAGAGGATTAACTGGAGTACAATCCGATTTTAATCGACTTTACCGTAATGCAAGTAACCACGAGGAAGGTCAGGCATTAATATATTATGATGCGAAAAAAGCAGAGCGTGCCCTCGTCCATGGGTGATTGGATTGTTGGGTAAAGGACAACAGGTCTAATAATCGCGATTTAAAACCCCGAATTATGTTGGAATATAAGTATTAAAAATTGGGAAGACGGAAATATTGAAATGATGTAAAGAGACGGTTTTTATATGTAGACGTTAAACAGCTTTATCGAAATAATATAGTTTAGAGCGAATCCATAAATACTCCCAAACTCGAACCTTATCCCACCCGGCAATTAAGTAAGTCATTTTTTGAAATTGTTAATTCTTGTTTCCGGCATATGGTTTTTTGAATAGATAAAAATGACAATGCATAATCATCTTCTGATACAAATGAACTCAGTAAAAAGTAAATATGAGATCAGTAGAGATATTTTCTTTCTTTAATCACTAAATAAACCTCACGAAATTTAAGTGAAAATGTTCTAATTTTAATCCGCACAAAATTTACGATTTCCGAGTAAAAACATGAAAAATTATGTTCATCGTTGTTATCTCAAGTAGATGTGCTTGTGCCATCAATTTTAAATCACTAATTTACGGAACTATTCGTTTTAAGTGATGTAAATCATATAAGACGATTTGACGCTTCTTTCTTAACAGTGGCGGATACTGAAAAGTTATATATGGTTTGATGTAAAACTTATAAAGAGGGGATTTTCGTTTCGAAATATTAAAAGTGCGAACGCGATTAGTTTTAGACGAAGAGCATGTGGGATCTGCCGGATTTGTGACAAATGTAATTCACATCAGTGGTAATATTTTTTGATATATGCGCGACTATACAAGGTTATAAAGTCAGAAGTTATAACGGTATTCGACAATCTCCGATTGATGAGTCGTTGAATGGATGGTCCGAACGTTTCGATGTGTTACCACCAAATTAGTTTTTTGACCGCGATTTCTGCCATAACTTACCTATTGGTTATTTGGTTACAATCTACTGTATAAATTCTTATCAGAATAAGAGAGTTTTTGAAGTATTCTCGCGCTACTAATCCTAAAAGTCGGGTTACTTTATGAAATAAACAAGATATCTAGTGTTTTTGTGAAACAAGAGCGGAAACAGGAGTACTTCTTTTCAAATAACTTCACAATAATGTAGACGCCATATAATATCATTTTCAAAATAACTGGTTGAGATTTTTGTTGTTAGGGCTCATTGCCATATTCAGATTCCGTGGTGGAAGCAATTATACCGCACTGTTACTTCGTTATTGCAAACGACATATTTATTGCAATATGCTAAAACTATATCTTGAATTATTCGTTAGAGTAACATCTGAAAATATAAATGTGTCATTGCACGTCGGCGTGGTATGATAATTCAAGTTGCCAATTTGCGTACGTTAATTATGTTATATTCAAATCGTCATATGCTTAAACGTGCATTTAGTTACTCTCCGGCTGTTCATACAATTATGTCCTTGTTTGTGAAATCAAGAAATATGTTTGTATCAGAAAACAGGTGTTAAGACCTAGATTATGAAGGATTGGTTCAGATTTTCATAAAGTGATAATTTAAAATGATTAATATGACGTTTTCATTGAACGTCACGAAACTTAGCTTTTTGGATATGCTTACTTTACATTACTATAACTCATCACAAATATATTGCGTCAGCTCACGATAAAACTTCAACATATGCGGAATATTTTTAATTTATTCAAGTTCGTTTCGGCTTATGAAGGGACTTAATCTACATATAAGGTAAAGAATATACCCATGTTAAAATTATCACATATAACAGAACCCGATTCTTTCTGAGTGGAAGTGCTGAAGTGGGATATAGTTATATTTTCATTGTCATTGTCAAATCATGGATGGACTTTGAAATATTTTATTGCGTGAGACGAAAGTGATTATTCAATTATTGAAAACTATTTTTGGCACAATATTCCACATCCGTGGGCCATAAGAAAATATGTTTATTCAGCTAGTTCCGTGGGATTCCTGAGGACGGCCAGTATCATGGAAACACTTGAAATCACGCTATGATTAAAATGCATTTTTTTGAAAGTATTAGTTCAACATTGGGATTACCTATGTTGGTATTGCAGGTAATAATATCGGTTTCAAATCTCATCTAAAACCCCTCACCTATGGGGTGTAATAAATTGGGTATGCTGTACAGCGTCGGAAATATTGCGTCTTCCCCAAAATATAGTAATTCATTTCTAATCGGTGAATGGCATATATAAAAGGCAAATGGAAACGTTAGCGTGTTTTTCAAATAGCAAAATGGTCTGCTGAACGTTATCAAAAACTAAAAATAAAAAATTTGATTCAATTTTGAAATCAGATATGCATCCGATTTCAGTCGATATCAGCAGATATGACAGCTCATTATATTTTTTTTTACAAAGTTGGTGAATATAGTAGCAAGATAGGCATAATTGCCTGTACTGTATTTGAATGCGAATTATTGTATAATATCTCAAACGACTATTGAAAACTTTAATTTTCCGGTCAATTATCCCCGGGTGTTACGTAATAAGTAGAAGTACAATGCGTCATCTCTAATTTAAAAGGGTTTATAATTCAATGCATGGTTCTACTAGTTCTGTGACTTTTTAAAATTTGCTAAAATTGCTTGCATTTTTGGGGTGAAGTAGTATTTCTTTAATTGTGTCAGATTCATTATCAGTGCAGTAAATTACAGTTCTTACTAAGCCAAAGATTGGATCATAACATATCCCATCAAATCCTAAACTTTGCCTTGAAATCCGTAAAATGTTTGCAGGTGATGAGGATTAAGGCCTTTATTGGTGGGTAATATAGTCAAGCAATATATGCTAGAAAAACCACTTCTACTATAACGAGAAATTTAATAAGCTTGGCATTTCAATTATTATACTTCGAAGAATACTGCAACGTGATGCAGTATAGTCAAATTGTAATATTGTTATATTCTCTGACGTAGGATTAGTAAAATTGTTTGTTTGTGAACAGTAATTGAATTTGTAATTTAAAGGTCATGTTTAGATATGAATTGAATGTTTGCTAAACAATAATCTTAATCATTGCTCGCGCAATGATAATTTTTGAACAATATCAAAGATTTGGAGTATGTTTGCTACTGGACTTCTTTACATATAGTAAACAAGAGAGCAATGCTCAAATATATGGACACCAAGATCAAAACAAAGTGCATCAAATCATTTACAGTACCGGTATTCTGACCACGGAATCGCTGAAATACGATCACGGAACTACACGGTACGGTGCGAATTTTGATGAAGTCATCACACAAAAATGTGAAGTGAAACACGAATTCCATAGAGCCCACAGGAATTAAATAAAAGTAATAAACTTCTATAGCAACAATCTTTAAACACTAAACACTGAAAAGCAATTCAAAGCAATAGGTTCCGTAGTTATTGAGAAAAACTATTTTTTTACGACAACAAGAAGACAAATGACAAATCGACCCATAGGTCCATTTCGTGTCCAATAATAAATAACTGGTAATACGCAAACGATTTAAGTTCTGCTGGAATCTCAAACGATTACAAAGTGATTTTTTCTCAATGGAGCGAACAGAAGCAACGATAATATTAATAATGATACTAAATGTATAATAAATAATGCCATATTCATTGTGAGCTTCCACCCCTTTTCATTGTCACGATGAAGCATGCCTGTATAAGGTAAACACTCAAAATTTTGACAAATCTTATCGTTTGCTTACTCTTGTCGAAAATAATTTGCATTGCGTTTTTTTTTTAGTCGTCGATGATATATTAGAGCTTTTGATTGTGTCCTATAGGACAAGCCTGCTAGTAACCTCGAGTTTGTGGACTCCGGAGATGATTATAAGAAATTTCCATCAACATGAAGGATTTCTTATAATGGATCTTTATATTTGCATATAGTAAACATTTTGCACAAACGAGGTCATCAAAGAATGAAGAGGTCTCAATCGCAAACGGAGCGGAAATTTCAGGAAAAGACTTCTTATGTTCAGCTTACCCTATTATGCGCTCTATTTATTTGTTAATCGCTATTTATGAGGAATTGAATAATAGTACAGTTGAGAAGAAAACTAAAATTACACCATTTCATAGTAGTTGTGTAAATCTTTTCTCAATGTTGAGCAAATTTCATTTTGAATTCATTTAAGAACTAAATCCGCTCGTGGTGGAAACTCATCTTCGTCCATCGTTTACAGATTTATGAGAAAAATCAAATGATATAGGCAGTATTTGTAAGAGCACAGGCGCCATTATGCCACACAGCAAAGCTAAGTGTCACGCAATACAGGGCAACAATATAAAGAAACGATTAAGCTCAATCGCGATCTCGCAAAATAGCGCGAAAATCAACGGGGTGTCCTATTTCAAAGCTCTGAAATTGTATTCATTATATAGGCTTTAATCACCTCTAAGTAATAGATTGGCCACATGAATCACGGGAGTGCAAAACAATACGCCGTAACAATTCTTTTCCGCGAAACATTTGAGGCCGGAGGGGTAAGACGATAGCAAAAATTCAAAACCTGGCAATAATGGTGTTTCCGCTCATTTTTGAGCGAGCCGATATTTCATGAAATCTGATGTCGGCCATATGTTGTTTATTCACTAAATAACCCATGGACGAGCATGAACAATTAGCAGTTTTATTTGTGAATGTCACTTGGTCGTGAATAAATTTAAAAAACGGAAACCCTTTGTACAAAGGCTTGAAATTTGATCTGTAATCCATGCGGCCTTGACCTAGACCGGTGATCAGAAGGAAAAGCCGGAGACGTCGTGGCGAATAGAACAATCATTTCTATGGCACCACAAAAATTGTGGCGGCGTTGTCACAAACCAAAACTCTTGACCTTATTGTAATTAGAAGTGTGATATTTTCCGATACTTTTGGACACAATTACTCCTGTTAATGATGGCGTTTAACAGATATAACGTGAAAGGATGCCATTACAGTAAATTCAAAGCAACAAATCAAGCGAAAAAATAAATATAAACCGTAAAATAAAAATAACACTGCCTCGTAATTCATATTTTTCAATATACAAAAATTAGCAATTGTACAAAGGTATAGTTCATAACAAAAACTACAATCAAAAAATGTATTCTCTTATATCAAAAATTCTAAATAAAAAAGATTTCGATGATTTATACCCTTATTTAATAGTGAACCTCCTCAAGCTTTAACGATAAGTCTATTTTTTGTAATTCCGATTTCGCAATTCACGAAATCGTCAATATTTCAAATTGGAATCCAATTCAACCGCTTTGTTTTCTGTAATCAAATTTGGGACAGGTGCTGATAACCCTCCAACACATAACCTTTGACCGCAAATCCAAATTCGTTTCACACAATCGTATTACAAATATAAGTTATAGTTGGACAAGTGTATTTCTCTATTTTACGGGATATCATAGATTTGGCACTAACTTATCCGCCTGAAAGTTTTGCACAGCAACAAAATCAAAAGGCATAAATTGCTTCTTATCACGCACGAATCAAAAGTATTGTCCAATGGTTCATGCCCAACCTGATATTATTTCTTACTGTGGTTTTAAATTTTGATAAACGAAAACCAAAACCGTAACAAAAGAGAAGACATGCTTGAATCAGGTCACTTGCACCTGGATAATAATACACGAACAAGTGAGACGTACCCATCGTCATGGTAATTGGCCGTGACACCCATCTCTCAACATTGTGGTCAAGTTTAAGATATGAATCCATAGTGTTTATTTCAGCTTTCAAGCTTTGCAGCAACATAGGTTTGTATAAACTTTGTGGAAAACATGTATGGAACTAATGGCTTTATAAAAATATTAATTTTCTCACACCAAAGTGTTGGTGATGTATATTTTCTGGTAATTGAATTGCATAATGATTTAGCAATCAGGTGATCCTAAGAAATCAACAATAATCTTTAAGAAATAAATGTAATCAGCTACTTGACTGCCTGACACGCTTCAGTTAGGTATTCAAAGGAATAAACACGAAGCCAGAGGAAACACAATTGAGAACATGTGTTTTATTATCCATAATTATACCCTCACGTTTTGCTATTTTGTAGGGGGCTAAGTTCATACCTATTTTCACAAAGTACAATTTCAACGTCAAGGTTAAATGTATTGTGGTTTGTGGATCACGTTACTTGCTAATGGCAAAACATACTATTTTAATTTCTACATTTAGAAGCAAATTTTGTATAGAGGATTGAACATATTGTAAAAAAAATTCAAGTTAGATTAACCAATGTACAACAAATGTGGATGGTAAGTTCAGGTTTTCACCATCAACTCAACAATATTGTTATCACGTATTTGCAGCATTTGTTGTTGGTTCTTTTTGACAATGGAATGACGGACCTGTCCAAAAATACATTCATTGACCTTTGATCTTTTTTAGAGGTCCCAACCGTACATCCGATTTATATTTGTTAAGTATATACGTAAAACTCATGTCCGGTCTGCGTAATGTTGGAAATCTATTCACGAATGCGGGTTCACCCCCAGTGCACCAGTTTGCTGTGTGACGTCATAGGAAATGAGACGCTTTTTCCTGAAGTTGTCAGCTTGAAATATATACGCGAGAAGTCTAGCAAACTAGATCATGTCACGCGTAATGGATTTCGACAAAATTGGTCATCGAATGTTCGACTTTGACCGTGTATGTTATTAGTGATAGGGGAACAGAACTACTGTAACGACAATCAACTCCGTTTCGTCAGGATACATCATGTAACTTGTAATAGGACAGTCAGAAACATTACAACTGCGCCATTGGATATCCAGTAGCACAAATATCTATGACTAATGTCCGGTCAAAATGAATGGATGCCAGAACTAAATCGGGCAACATTATATGAAAGCATATCCAATAATAAAGCTCATAATTTTTTAAACGTCAGCCGTTTTTAAAAGTAGGCTATGTTGTTTGTTGATTTTACAGGATGATGTTCAGAATTCCTTAGAAGTCAATTGTATTCTTGCGATGTTTCGTCAAACCGTAAATATCAAACCAACTAAAAATGTATACAGAAAAGCATGATCATCAGTTTTGGATGGTGCTTCACATACATTTTGAAATATATTTAGTCCTCCGTATCTGATATTCAATGACCACCACGTCACGGGTGTTAACGAGATGTGCAGTAAAGTAAATGAACAGATTCAAATCGATTTGCATTACATCGTTGGTGGCAATATCGAACTGGGTTCCGGATAGTGTTCAAAGATGGACTCCAGTCAAGCTTGCAAACGCCGTGGTATTCATTTTGTCTAATCGTATTCTCTAATGTATCTTTTATGATTAATTAAAAGAGCTGTTTGTAATTTGTAGGCCAAATGAACAGTCATGGATTTAATAGGCGTAATTGACTACAGTATAGTTTGGCTATGCGTCTGTTTGGGGCCCAACGACGTGATAACTCTTATGCACCTGGCTATAGGGCTGCAATGGTCATTTTTTTGTAAAAAATGATCAAATTGTTGAACGATTTCTACCCTACTCTCATCAAGATATCTTGCTCACCTTCATTTATTGACAATATTATTAATATTTTTATCGTGCGTTATTTTGAAAAATTTCATTTCTTTTATTTTTTTAGCTTAGTTGAAAATAATTTCAATTGATTTCTTTATTGTAATGTGATATGAAAAAAATTACTCGTTTTACTTTTTTTTAAATCATGTAAAATAGGACGAAAAAGAGAGAGTAATCCAATAACAAGAATATATGATCAGTTTGTATTGAATGGGTAATTTTTTCCTATTTTCTTTTTTCCTGTGAGTATGATTTTATTACTTAAATCTCCATACGAAAAAGTCAGTGAATGTCAAATAAAATTTAACACGACCCTTGTACGTACGATCGCTCCACATCAATGGCTACCGACCAAACCTTAATTTAATAGCATGACATATTTTTCCCACAAGTAAACCAGTGTTTGGTTGAATGAATAATCCATGTAGCATGTCCCGTGGGATAAGTACTAGGAGCATTCTCATTATGTACGCCACTGAGATATTTCCGACGATGTTCGACACCACTTAATAGGAGAAAATATTGGTGATTGAAATGGTCAAGCGGGCAATTCCCCGACCAGTGATACTAAATAATTGTGGTCCATAGAAAATTGTCCGTGCTTTCCTGTATTCTTAGCTTAACATCAGTAATGTGAATCCTTTCATTTTATTGCTATCATATTCATTATAAAGATAATATCTGTTCTTTTGTTCGCCGCAATACTTACGAAGCGAGTCGTAAACAAACCCAAATGACCACCACCCGCGCGGACGCGTCCAAATATTTTAACGATGACCACACTTTACATGATAGCCATTTTCATTTTGTTACTACTTTAATATAAGCGAAATCGGCACGTAGCTTTATAAAGTTATAACAAATGAAACAGACTTAAAAAGAAATAGGAAGAGGAACGAATTATGCTAAACGGCCATTAAGTGAGACCCGGATACCATATTCTGAATACATTTGAAATCCGACATGCAAAAACTCGCTGAACCGATTGTCAGACAGACAAAACATAAGCTTAAATGGAATGGATGAGCAAGTGCAAATCTGTTTGGCGTTTGTTATTGGGTTCCCGCAATTATCCATCCAACCATATGCGATGTCGTGGGTGGTACCAGCAACTGACGTCTAGCAAATTTGCTTACAAAATGTTATGCCATTAACATAATACAAACCAAAATTTGCCTAAAATTATTCTAAAATATCTTTTCGAGATAATAATCGATTATACATAAACATGTTTATATTTTACTGAATTTATCTTAGGCATAAGCGAACTTTTTATAGCCTTTATATCTTTAGTCAATACAACCAGATATGACCTTTTGACTCGAGAGAAAAGGAAAGATAGTTTTACTTAAATGCCGTGTGATAAATTACTCCAGTTAAGATTATTATAACAGAATTTAGAAAATATTTAAAAGCACTCCGTACATCCATGGGCTCATATTCTCAGGTCCTTAATATCAATACCGGACGAATGTTCCGGCACAAAGTGCTTTGTAACATTGTCGAAATGAGATGTGAGAGCAATTTAAATCGTTTGTGATTCCACCGTACGCGACATCTTGAAAGATGACAAACACTACTGACCCACTTGTGAGCGGTAAAACAAAACTCGTTCTGTTCTGTGCGATGTCATTATTCTATTTTGTTTTGTTTTGCTATGTATCGCACGGATGCTTAACGAAAATGATTGATTACATCAAGAAGCCGTAATAAGCTTTCGAAATAAATATACAGCAAGGAAAATATAATTATTAATAGTAGTTATATAACACTCGACAGGAAATAAAAATGTATATTATCTTCAAGCTTTTCGTGAAACTCGTTTTAGTGTATGCACTGTTTTTTTTGTACACTGTACACAATATATATACCTCTATAACGAATGGTTTCTATTCAAATGGTATAAATGGTCGACGAGTTACCCTTATTACAAGACACATTTAGCAACATAATTCCGTTTTATGCTTTATAGATAAGTTGAAATATCAAAATAGAATTTTAGCCTCGCTTAACTTTTACTGACGTAAAGTAAAATGTGAGAGAAATCTTTGTGGGTGGCGTGTCCAACGCCAACGAATGCCAGATGCCATCCTTTCCGGCACAGGCGTCTTGTGCTTCACGGCATAATGTTGCGGTTTAGGACTCAAAATGGAATTAATTGACCATGGAGACTCCAGGATTAAAATTACTTAATTTGAAAACGCTATAGAAATTTCACCCGAGCATTTATTTTGATGTATTCAGACCTCGACGCAATAAATATTCAATTTAGAGTCTCGTTACCCATCTGCTTGTAGATCGTAATCTATGGGAAGTCTACAAACATTACGCGTGTATCAACTATCAATACTGGAACTATGAACGTGGACTTGATTCAGCTGTAAACATATTTTGAGAGCCAATCAGCTCGCGGCACCAAAGTCGTCGAAAATGTGAAGCCTTGTTGTATCATAGAAGAGTGTGAAGCAATTAAATACACGACTCCTAGCTTATCTGTTTGCTCACGCCGCAACAAAAGTTATTCCCGCCTTGTCTCATTTTTGGCGGGAACGCAGTCGAAGTCTACGTGACCACGAGTTGTCCCAGATACGAACTTGGTGCGATACGACTAAGGTACTCAATACATCTCGAGTGCGTTTTCGACTCTTTGTTCTTCCGGGATTTAATTAATTTTACTTGGTAACCAGATAGGATTTTTCATTGTGTGTTTATTTGATGACCTCTTGATTTTATTTTTATTAATCTTTCTTGCTCTCTTTAACATTACTATAAGAAGTTGAGTGTTTGATGAGTGCTTTACATGGCAATAGGGAAATTAAAAGAAATATACGATTCCGCCCGCCAAATAAGCTTTCATCCCATTGGAGTATTTTGTTGGTTACTAAACAGCTTTCACAGTCAGCCCCAGCATGCATCCAGAAATACAACGAGAGGATGGGTGGCTCGTGAATCTCGTAAGTACTACAGATATGAGCCTCGGAAACGTAAGCTTGGTGCACCATAAACATATCTACGGAAATATATATAATTTGAGGAGTGCATTGAGGAATGACTGATAGACCAATGCTAAGGTATATGCACATAAATGTCGCGCATCGACAATGTCATTAAAGTCTGAGCTGAGAATCAAGTTTGCAATCAAAATATAAGTGATTGTATTACCGACTCCTTCAATTATTAAGTACTGGAAATTACAAACGTATTGGTACATTAGTCGCGGAGAAAGGTATTTTATTTCCTCAACAACGAGATCAACAATTTATGTGTACAGCGAATATAAATAGGAAAACATATATATATAGCCTATATATACGTAAGAAACGGGTGAAAAACATTGACATTGAATGATAAGTTATCCGTCTTTGTTTGAACATAGAATCGATCACGCGCACGAGAAAGTGTTTTAATTTACATTCCTACTTAGTTGAAGGACTAACATGTGTTTAGATGCCAATATATAAGTAGACTGAAGTGAAGGTTAGTTAAAGTGAGCAAACTAGCGAGAATTAAACAAACAACTCTCTCTATTGCGTGTTACATTTTGAACCTGGCAAGTGCAACCTTTGTTCCAACGAAAAAAACGTGCAATGCATATTTCTCGATGAATATCATACACGGGAATTTTTGAGTATTATGCATTGGAAAACATTTTGCAAATCTATTGTCACAGCCAGCGCGACTGCATTTTTGGAAAAACGACTTCGGCTAATACCTTTTATGCACACAAAAGAAAATTTTTGCAAAGTGATTTACTCGGGTTTAATCTGTCTCCCGCTGAGATGAATGGTTTATGAGTAATCAACCACGTGAAAAACTTTGTTGTTATTTACAGTTTTACTCATTCTAAAAAAGACAAAGGTTCGAATCCGGAAATGGGCTATGAAAAGATGATTCAACTATAACCCAAGCAGAACTTAATCAGACATGAGGAAAATTATATATTGAATGAGCGCCATCCATGAACCACTCCCTCGTTCAGAGTTCTCCCGTGCTTGATATAGGAACAATATTGAAATTGGAATGCGCGTGTGTTAAACGGTTTCGTGAGCTTGTTCGTGATGCGTCATATGCAGATGAGAGCAAACTCTAGGTTAATTGATCTTCCGGTTTATCTTCAGTTGTTTTCATGACGCGAAAACGTAAATGGCAAGTGCAAGCAATGGAAGCGCGTGCAATGTGCAATTTCATTACTAATTTTAGACCCAATGCTCATAATAAATATCCACACATAGATTCCGTTAAAACGATTGGCTTCACTATTGTAATGATGGCCATTTCAGCACTTTTTGTCGATTTTTAGTTTGTATAATAACCATTTTAGGCCCGTTAACAAATTTAGATTGCAGTTCCAGTTCAACAACCTATACCGAAAATATTTGGCAAGGTCTGACTTTACCCGTAGATTCTCCTATAGAAACATAACCCATTACGTTATGTGCTACGCTTAAAACACATATAAAACTCGACAAAGAATCGAAGGTTGCCCGCTGCGGCGCACCACAAAGCTCGTCGGCCAGCAAACAGAGAAGAAAGTTATTCACTGAGCGGCAGATGGCTGGCGAGAATGATGCGTAATTTAATCTTCACTCCGCGATGCACATTTTCTTTTAAGAAATAGAAAAGTCTAAGCACAGAAATCGTTACTTTTTTCTCGTTGCGATATCCCACTGAGCCATTGTATTTCGGTATGGTTGGGTTTGAAAACGAGAGCCCGGGATATCTACACTTCATTTTTAAACTAAAATGGGTTGAATTCTATATCTAAGTTTCAATTTCGTGCTACATATATGTCTCTTTTCACATATTATCTTAAAGGCAATATTGCTGTATTGCCTGTTAACTACTCTCGTATTGGTTTCCTGGCAATTTCCGAAACGACGATAATTATACGGGAAAATATATTAGTCAATTTAATTATACAAGATGAAATTAGCAAATATTACTCAAGCAGAGCCAAACTTAATTACTTTAATATCGTAAAGCATTAGTCACCATTATAAAGCAAGAATGCGGGAATGAATACGCGCGTTTAAACTACTGATTCGGTTCGATTGAAAAAGTCACGAAGCATTACAAATATTATTTTCTGTAAACACTGACAAGCGTCTGTATCCTAGTCTAACATGAGATTTTTCACCAAAACTAGACATAATCTATCTCTCCTTCCGTAAACATCAAAATAAAGATTACGATCAAACTATTCATCATCAATCGTGATAAAAGCATTGAAGAGTTAGTGATTCAAACATGACAAGTTTGGACACTTAGCAAATGTAGCAATGGCGACAAATGAACTGAAACAAGTGGGAAAACAACGAAGGAGAACAACTTTTCTATTGTAAAGTCGCTGCCCTCATATGCGTTTCGACCGGGGTGTGAATTTTTCTACGTTTGCTCTTAAATAAATCGGGAATCTTTCGGGCCTCATTGAACCAAACTTTATTCTCGACATCTATGGCAAGAGTTCCATTATTTGTCAAGATATAGAAGCTTAACGAGAAAATGTCCTACAATGAAATGTTGTGAATAATATACTGCAATAAACTAGAGGATTTTCTCCTTGCCTCTAAATAGGCAAATAGCACTCGTCTATTGAAAACCATTTATTCCGTTCACGGATGGCTGCGATTGTGTATATAATAAATCAATGAAACTGGGACTTTCCGCGTTGTGTCGGAAGGACGACGACCGTAATTCTGAAAAAATAAAAAATGGTCAAAAACAAAAAAGTGTCTTCTTACACACCAATGTTGACTAAAGAGTTGGCCAGATCCACTGTTTAAACACACATTCACGGTACGCAGTTTCTATTCTGTTCTATCAGCGACTATCAGGCTATCATTTTGGCGCCAGTGTTCAGTGTCAACAACGGGTACTGGTTGGATCTATGTATTTGTCCCTTTGTAGGTGTTTGAAGTGTGGTTAGACTGCAGACGACGCCATTATCTCGTTAATTTGGGAATTTGAAGCGACATTTCAGAAGTATACTATCCTGTGTTGCAATATTTAACTTCATGTTACACCCTAGCTGCATCTATTGTTGTTAAACTCCATTTTTATGAATAGTCAAAATTTAATAATAGTAAAATATAACCAGTTTTACCAATGGACAACATGGGTATTTTAATAGTAGAGTTACACAAACCTTCATGAAATATTGAAGTCGATGAATATGATTTATAACTATGTTTAAATAATACTGCCGTTTACTTATTGCAATAAATCGCAAATACGATCTATGAATAATAATTAACACATCCTATCCATCAGTCTTACAGTTCCCATCAAACAATGACAGTATATTAATTGAGCATTGTTTGCGTAATACGTGATTTGATGGATACATAGAATGAAAATAATGCTATTGATGGAGTTAATATTTTCTGGATTTCATGACCGATATGGACCTGATCGAAGGGCATTTTCTATCTACTAGCTGGATGGATTATAAAGAATTTGTTATCAAAGGTTATTATTTTATCCAATAGGTAAGAATGGTAAAGGAGAATGTGACACTTCATTTTGATAGCAGAAATGTCCGAATGATAGATATTTGGAAAATAAAACAAAATTATACAAAACCATGATGAATGTTGCTCATTGTGTACTTTACTATTGTGTTCAGCATTCAGTGCAATTTATCTACTGACCACGCATTTACCGCTAGAATCTCGTTCGCAAATCGAGAGTTTTGTGCCGGTTTCACATGACCGATAATGAAAACAAGGCGATTCAGCGATATACCGCAAAGTGGAAGCAGTTTGATAAGGCAGCCGTGCAAACAACATTCTCCGAGATGAATAATAACAGTGAGAGACCAAATTTGTAGACGTCGTGTTGACAGAAAGACATTTCCTGATACGGCAAAGTGCTTCTAATGAAACAAGTTACGGATAAGAGGAGTCATAAAATAGCACAGGCTCGTTATTGAGACGCGTATAAAGTTGATTTACCAATCTCCTTTGAACCCTTTTTCGCGGACGATTTGAGTTTTTTGTAACGCGCTTTTTTGTATCTCAATAAATACTTATCTCGCCTGGCAGATGGCTCCGATCCTACACCACTAGATTGTATTGAAATATCGAGAAGCACTGTAAGTTTGAAATTATTAACTCTTGACATGTCAACGTAGTTTACATGGCGGCAGGTGGTGGATAGCGGACCTATCGTACCAACACTACCACAGCGAAGCAGCAGGTGCTAAGCGCAAAGAGAGAATAGTATGGCAAAAACTTGCTATGTTTTGAGGGAAATATTTTGACGATTTTATCAGTGGCTGCTAGAATAATTTTACAGCTGTTCATTCTTTGTTTGCTGGGCTGTTAGATATTACTTATTTCCAGAGATGTATAGTAATAGCTGATGAAATTTTTAAATTCATCACCACTACTACGAAAACATAACGCCAAATTTCCACGTTTGCCTTCTTTCGCAATTAAGAAGATTCCCATCCATTCACACACTATATATTGTGACATACAGGGCAAAGGCTGAACTTTCCGGATGGAGAGGGTTAAACGGGGTATACAACCAGGGAAATTGCGACATAAACAGAAGATAAAGGCAAGCATTTCGACAATACTTGTTCAAGTGATTCCCGCCACTCTCTTAATATATTTTACGTTTGTTTGTATTCCTATCTCGCCGTTCTTTGTTTGCTAAGCACGAGGTTCCTCGTTGTATACACGTGTGAATAATGTTTTACACGAGGAGGGCAAAAATTTCGACTCTTTAGCACCACCCGTGTTAAAAAAGGTAGAACAAAGAGGTGCAACTGGTGTGTCGCAGTTTCTCCTTCATTTGAGTTCAGTAGAACTTAAATGAAAAAACGAATTTATTAACTTGGGTTTCAGATCACCCTGACGCATTATTATTTCGAAACTGGTTTACTAGGCTCGGCGTCGAATGAAGGTGCGGACATTTGAACGTGTAATTTTTCGGTGAATATGCTTTAAAATTGAAAACTATTTCCGAGGATTGTGTGCGTACGTCTATTCAATCAAGTATAATGGGTAGGGCACATTAATAAAGTATAAATAGTCACGATATTATATAAACATTTATGCCAGCTTACAAAATTCCCCCGTTTGTCTAGGCCAGGAAATTCTATCAAAGGGAAGAAAAATGGATGCCGATGTTTTGTATCAAATTTCATAGGATCTGAATCACTATCTGTATCCTATAACCAACAATGGGTGATATTTAAATTCAATTCATGATCAATACGAACTTTTTTCAGTGACGTTAATGTTGCACTCCATTCCCTTCGTTTAACCAGTCTCTCGAGAATATAAATATGCTCAACTGTCGTATTAACTACGATTTGATTTTCATTTAGTCATCATAGATAGCTTTTGATATTCTTTATATTTTTACCATCTTACCATTTTAAATAAGGGTATAAAGATCCCAGTAGAATTTGCGATAGTCAAGCCAACTTGATAAAGTATAATCCAATTATATTACCTCGACTGCATTCTCATATGTAGATAGCGAAACCCCATTCTCTTTATTTACGTTCGTTTCATTATGCGGACAATTCCCTTCGGGCCAAACAAGTGCCTTAAATTTGATCGGAAAACGAAAACAAAGAAAAACAGCCCGATAGAACATTTGATGATAAGCCACGATTAGATATAATGTAAATCGCACATCCACATTTTCTTTGTTGTAGAGAAATCAAAGCCATCACAAAAATTAACACATCTTAGAAAATTAATTTGTATATAAGCGGCTACTACTTACATAAAATGAATTTGATGATCTATTCTTATAAATAAAACTCAATGTATGGTACTTTATTCTTTAAATTTTCTACAAATAAAATTACTTTATGCTGTAATGACCGCTGATTAGAACAAAAACCATAATGTCTTCGGAGACGTACAATGCCAGCCCCGTTTTCAAAATAAAAATATTATTGGAAAAGTGCCCAGAAAAATAAATATATTTAATACTCTCATCTTACTTTCAAATCACACTTGGTTACATGAAAGTAATTCGCGTGCGTACTGGGAGCGCCTTACCAACGGTGGACTGTTGGCGGTCATGCACAATTCTAAAGAAAGGCCTTTTCTGAGGGTAAACGGTCGCCGTGTCAACGGCGCGGTGCTTCACATAGCCCTAACAATACGTTAAGTATTGGCAACTAGGAAAATAGTTCTTTGCTTCGTTAGAAAACAATGGGTTGTTAAATTTATCCAAATTTCCGTTACTTTGGGTTTTTCAGTATAAAAAATACAACAATATTTTGGACGTGAGGCCATACCTTATTTATTGACTTTTCAGTTTTGGGGTTGGTATTTTCTTTGGTTTAGTTTATTGTTAATCATTACTGATATCGAGTCACGTTCGAGTGGTTTCTAGAAATATAGCAACTCAGCGATAGACTAGTATATTTAGTTAGAGGCACGCGGTTTAGATACACATCAATGTAAGTATTAGTCATTGTGACAAGTCGATAGGCAATTCTGCGACGTTATTTGCCACAATTAGCGCCAAAATTTGATTGAAGTGACTGAACAACACCTTGGAAAGCTTGGTGCTAACCTGAGATAATTAATATGCAATATGCTAAACAAGGAAATATCCGTGTTGCGCTTTTTTGAGTGTTAGGTAATTCTTGAATCAATACACAACGCGTGTGGTTATAATTGATTTACAACTGGTCTAATTTATGCCATCTAGACGGAAAAAGCATTAAAGAATAATCAGGAATACTCACACCGGAAATTCGGCATTTACCACAAGGGACTTGGTTTATATATTATACAGGTGTGCAAGACCTTCGTCAGGATCTCTTACATGTTTCAGGAGCGGCGATCCGATTTGATACAAAGCCAATTATTTGCTTTCTACGAAAATAAAACACCCTTCCATTGACCGCTTCCTGGAAACGCATCTCAGCAACGGCTTCCAAATTAGCCATCTGATGTTTTCGGCTTGCCACTTATTACTATTTACAGCAATTCATGGGCCGAAAGGGATCTCAATCTTGCCCACGCCACACAATTATATGTTGGCTTTGTTAGCAAAGCATTCTGCATTATCAAGTTTTGAACACCGTAATAGTGAATGGTTGAGAATGAAAATTTGAGATTTTATTTCGTAGGACAGGTTTCAAAATATTCAAGTATAACCCTCGAAATATAAGGAACTAGTAATTTTACAGAATCTATTTTAGGCCAAATCTACTTTACAACAAAAATGTAAAGTAAAAGTGAACTCTTTTTATCCTGAATTGCGATTGAATTGAAACTCCACCATTGTGAGATTTGTTGCTTCCACGGACATTGATTATAAATATAACTAGCCTACTTATAAACCGAAGGATGATAGAATTAGTTTTATATTAACATCAAGGATAATTTTTTAAATACGCATGCTATTATTTATCTGCGAATGACAAAAATATCCATAACAACTCAAGCGCTGTCGTGATATTATGTCAGACTGTGAAAATACAAATATGTGAATCGAATAGTAAATGATATAAATAGACAAAGTTTATTTGCCTATTTTAAATACGGGGCAGTGCCAAAGATCAAATTGAAAACTCCAGAAACACCATTTTCAGCTGCTCTTCTCCACGAGCCATTATAGTAGTCTACAAATTGTCTGCAATGCATACTTGTGGCCACTCGTGTTATTTATTCCGTTTTTGAAGTGTATACTCGACCGACTTCGAAGAGATCGAGGTGTGACGTAACGATTGCGGACCTTCGAGTGGGCGCGATAAGCACCTATGACAATTTATACGGGTCATATAGTGTGTAGTTAAATGTTAAATCAAGCGAACTGTGTACATGATGCTATACGATACGCTATGCGTACAAGAGTACAGCTGAAAATTTACATTATATTATCCTTGGATTTCTGAACAAAATAAATCACAATGATAATTCTAGCGTTTGAAGTAAATCTTCAACTGAACAGTAGTCACGTCGAATAGTTGAATATATTATTTTGGAATTATATTTTTATATATCTCGTGCATCATCTAGCGGAGAGTGTGGAAAGCCTGTACATGTCAATTCTCCTTAGAATCTAATCAGGGTTATTGCCATCGGCAAATTACGTTATGCTGTTCAGGTTACGTTATTTCAGATATTAATATCATTAACACCTTGAGGCTAGTAATTGAGTGCGTCATAAAATTTACGTGTGACGTTCAATTACATTAATTTGAAACTTTGTTTTGGTCTAAAAATAAAATCCTATTTTTAAAATATTGTATAAATTTAGAATATATCAAATAATTAAAATCTCAACGTCAGAATGATATTCGCATAATGGACGCCATTTGATGAGTTCACGTCCCACGTTCCGAAAATATCCAATTTTAACTTTTCGTGCTACAATATTGCTTTCGGTAAACCGGACGTGTCTTCTTGTAACTTACCGATGTGGCCAATATTATTTGGAATTTCCCGTAATTTGTGCAAATACGGCATTGTTTATAATATAGTGAATGGTAAGATAGCGAATGTTTGATTTCCTGCGTTATTATAGTGAGAGAATTTTGGCTACATTTCTCCATATTTTCTCTGCGTTATACGAAATTCTAATGCTTCAGTCTATACTCAAAGTTTCGTTCATGTTCTGTTAAGAGCCTTTAAAATGTAATACAAAGTGTCATCACAGATATAAAATAAAGTAGTTTATTATTTGTTACCAGTCATTATTACATGTAATAAAATCTTCTATTCAATAGTACGATGTTACATATGAACCAACAAATCCTTTTGGAGAACGATTAAAATTTTTGACAGGAGGTTTGGGAGGTAATGGGTCGGTCTTCAACTTCCATGGTTGGGGACTGACCAAAAGAGCATCGTTACTTGGGTGAATATTCAAAAATGAAACATGGTCCGGTAAGGGGGGATGTAATGGGAGAACACCGTCGGCAACATCATCAGAGACATTTTCAACAGATTCCTCCTTAGTTTTTGTACTTTTTTCTTTTTCCACTTCTTCTGCTGATTCGTGTTCATGTGTTACATTTAAAGTTGTCATATCTTCTTCAGCAAATGCTTTCGTCTCAATAAGAAAAGGAAGATTCGGTCTTTTGTCACCAGGTTCGCTAACCAAAGCAAATTTTTCTGATCTCTCGAAGCGTTGCTAAAGTAAAAGCGAGATTAAATTATTGATTCGGACTTTTTCAAGCTGCATATAGTCTGATGATGTGTAGGTGAGTGAGTACAGGACAACCCCTGTTTTTTAATTATCTAAACTATGTTTAGTTAAAGCTTTTAAGAGTCAGAATATATTTAAGCTTACACATTAAAACATTCTGCGTGTTTCAAATTGCAATTATATATCTATTTTCCACTATGGTAAATGATTTATGTAAAACTATGTATTGAAAAGTTCATTTGATATTTTCTTTTCTTTTTCTTTGCTTGTTCAACTAAATTACAAATAATTATAGACCAGATAAAAATAACAATTGCTATAATGGAGTAAAAGCCCCTCACCTGGAACATTTTTGCCGTTTTGGCCTGTTTTGAGCTTACTATAGCATTTGCTAGATCATTGGCTCGCTGTCTTTGAACTTCTCTTGCTTGTTGGACGTGAGTATTCCAAGCGACATCTTGACTTTTAGGTAAAACTTGGGGCACAACTGAACATTTTTCTTCCTCATTTTTTTCCTTCAAATAATCTTTCATCCAATCCTTCCATTCACCTATTCAGAGCAAATCAAGATTTCAATAACATTTTGGGAATAGCTATGTAGATCTGAGTCACAGTGGGCTGAAGCACCAAATAACGGTAGAAAAAATTAGTAGTAAGTATTGGATGATTAGCATTTAGTTGAAGTAGAACATCTCTCAATTAAACGAAACTGGAATTCTAAAGCTTTGTTGTCGCCAAAGCATAGTTTACATCCTATTCCTCATATATATTAGAATACAATTTAACACTTGCTTCCTACAAGATTCCTAATAAGTGGAAATAACTTCTGAATTACGTTGCTTTACTCACACCCACAAATTGGCTCAACTTACTGAATTCGTCTTTTCCTTCTGGCGGGGATGGAATATGATGTTTAGGACCTTGGGGCTTTCCTGACCACCCATGGAAACAATATCCTCCACCTATCGAGTGAGAAATCAAAATACGTTAATTTTTATTTGAAATGGTGATCGTGAGTCATATTAATCTAAGATTTCAACGGAATTAAGACTAACATAAAAATAAACATCTGAAACTCAAATTGCCCCGCAATGAAAGTGTATCAATGAGAAGGATTTCTTTGGCGATTTTGAATAAACAACAAAGAAATCAAAACGATACGAACGCCGTAATCGAATATTTTTTATTAAATCTTATATTGTGAATAAAGTAAGAGAATAAGATGAAATACTGTCACAGTCGTCACGAACACAGATATTTGAATCAACATAATAAGAGTGAATATATATATGAAGAAACTCCAATCGCAACATTGGCGAAAATTTGTCCGGTAACAGACAATAGTAAAAGTATTGCACTAGTAAGATCTATCTATGGAGTCTCCATACGGTTGCAAATTTATTTGTTTAACAAAGATTAATGGCGTCATGTCAACGGGCTGAATTATCCAAAATGTTTTGATACGTTTTAATCACACTTCACACAATCTGTTTCTATGCATAACATAACGTGTGATACTTAACTTTGTAGCAATTCAAGTTCGTCGAAATTTGATTTTTAGTATTGATTGAAGTATAAATCATTGCTTACCGGGTTGAAGACGATAATCAGAATCTTGAGCTTTGGTACCTGATTTACAGTTCATCTCAATACCGTTCAATTCAGAACCCCTTGCAGAACAATTTCTGATTTATAAAACCTTGTATGCGTTCTCTCTGTTACAGCTTTAATGCGAATGAAAGCACTCACCGCATGTGCGTCACGGCAGGTACTGACTATTGCACTTTCATAACATGAAAAACTCTTATTATCGCATTTTGATCGCATGTCTTGACAGTTCTGAGGAATAAAAGCAGCTGTAATAAATATAGATTACATCGACACAAGGTCATTTACACCAGGAACGTTACCGAGGCGACAATGTGTTGATTTGGGAATGGTGACGTGATTGTGATTTCGTAGTTTGTAACTAACACAAAATAGCCAATGTCTGGACTGATACCAAAATTGCAATTTTCGTCCTACGTAGTGTAAACATCGAAGAATATGAGTCATTCAAACAAACATTTTGGCTGTGAATGTATATGCATATCAGTAATTCGGTCAGCGACGGTCATCTTACTTTTTTCTTTTTTCCGTTCAGTATCTGGACAGTTGAAATGGCGTTGCGACTTTGAATTTTTTTTAAAATCACATTCAATGAAAACTTTATGCAGTTATCCATATATCATCTACATGTACCAACTATACAAATATCATCTTTATCTACATTTGTTTTTCAAGCATTTTGATTTTGTTTGTATGTGGTTTGATATCTAGGTTTTAGTAACTTATTTGATTTCACAGTGACGCCACAATAATATTTCAGCCAATCGCAAAGACGATCTTTTTACGCCGATGTATTTTCAAGCAGAGTTGTAAACATTTACTCCTTTTTGTCTTCATTTGTGCCATTTCAGTTAGTTTTATAAATGTTATGATTATTTGAAAATCCATCTGAAAGTTTATTTGCAGTATTAGTGTTATATATTAGATCAGGGGTGACGAACCCATTTGCTTTCGCGGACCATTTTATCAGTCACCGCTGAGTAAGCGGGTCGCACAACTTTTTAGTCATAAATAGACTATTGATCAACATAAAAAAAAACGAACAACTGCATCAATACAGCTGCAGTTATTTGATAATATATCGCAGTATAAAATAGAATAAATATAGAACATTCAATTCATGTTTTGCATAGTGAGATTTTTTGGCACTAAACGGCCGATATATATATCGGCTATATATAACAGTTAAAAAACCTAAAAATGTTCGTAAAAGTTGTTTTATTTATTGTTGGTCGTGATTATTTTTAATGGATAATACACTTATGTGGTTTATTGTTTTTATAATTAAATTACACATGAGGGGGCACCAAAGTCTTCAGTGCTTAGGGCAGGGATGACGGACCTTTTTCAATGAATGGGTCAAAAATCATATTTTTATCGCGCAACAGAAGAAAGTGGGTCACAGATATTTAATCAATGTTTGTATCTATAAGAAACTTCTGAAACAAATCATAATACAACGGTTCTGTTAATGTTGGTGTAGTTTAGTGCAGTGATTCCCAAAGTGGGCGATATCGCCCCCCAGTGGGCGAAAACGATACAGAGGTGGGCGAAAAATTCGAAGGGGGCGATAGGGGGGCGATTTCGCGAAACCTGTTTTACGTTCGGCGCACTTAATTCTGTACTCTGTGTGCATTCGCAGGCTTGAATCATGTGGGCGATTATCACACGCCAAAGGATTTCTGAACTCGTCTTCGCAGTACGGTACGGTAGTTTGCGTAACCCAGTGGTCAGCAAAATACGGCCGGAGGAAAATAATCTGGCCCGGGACGATTCACTGAATGGACCTTTCCCCGATCTTTGACCGCGGAAAATTCTTCCCATACTTTATCATTTTAAAATTGTCGGTGCTTATTTTAAAAGAGTGGTTTCACGAGTTGTTGCCTGTAAAATGGGGTATTTGTTTCAAACTATCTTTCTAATACACACCATTCAACAATCTGTTTTTTAAAAGTACCGATAAAGAATTTTAGCCTAGTCTATCACAGCTATTTCTACACTAATTTTTGATTGCTGTATTTAAACTGAAATTCATAGAGAAACAAAGTAATCATTGACTTATTTGATCTATATTTAAATTTCCGAATAACAACTAAAAATTAACGAATATAATTCAAAAACGCGAAAATGAGGTAATGTTCACGACCACGCCTGAAAATCTGTCTGAGTGAGCGTGTCTGAGCGCCTGCGAAAGGGGGCATTGTTACGTTTTTTGCATCTTGCTGATTGGCCAATGTCACGAAGTAAACAAGGAAGTCTATGCCCGGGAAAACATCCAAACGGCGGTTTTGACGATAATTTTTTTTTATTTATAATCTACGCTCGAGGAGTAAATAACATTTTTTTACGTAACAGAATTTATCGTGAGAAACGTTTGGACTAAATTTTATTATATCCTAAAAATTCTATTGAACAGCTACTCGTTTAACGAGCCTACAATTTAATTATGATTAGACAAATGGAAACACTAAGAAAAGTTGATGCTGAGGGCAGGGGTTCAATAGCGCAGTCAATATTCGAATATATTGCAAAGCAATAAAGAAATAAAATTCATATTCTATGCGAGAGATTCATCACTGCTTAATTTTTGTAAGAATGTATCTTCTTAAAGAAAATCTTTATCAAAATTTCACAAATCATGCGAAAATATTCACTTCGATGTTTGGAAGTACATATTTGTGCGAACAGTTATTTTCAAAAATGAACATTACAAAGAACAAGCAAAGAACTGGGATTAGTGATGCCCATTTAGAAAATGTTTCAATCTTGGCGTCGTAAAGCTATCCAGCGTGATGCAGCAAAAAGACAGTGTCACAATAAATGTCACTGTAATATTTTTTTAATAAGACGACTGAGTTGAGTTCACGAATTGTCGCAGTTTTCGCGCGCTGTTCCGGTTTTAACTTTCAAAAAATATATGCGACCCGCAAAAGCCTAGCAACCCTGAATTTTGTCCTGCGAGCGACATAAAATTTGCCGACAACCTGGGCCGTAGCCGATAGTCGGTCACGGCTTCCTCCACATCCGAGTCCATGAATCCAAAAACAAATGGCTGGTTAATTATGGAATGGTGATCGGACTGGAGGCCGTGGTAGGATGAGGAATCGGGGATGAATTTCACCGAAGTACATTGGTGCAGGTCATCAGGCTGTACGAATGAATGAGATGTACGAAAATCAATATTATAAGTTTGGGAAAATCAACTTTGTTTTCATTATTTTAATGTGAAATGAGGTGAATTTAGGAAGTGAAATGCTATAAGGCAAGAGTACACGGCGGTTTTTGAGGAGGTGGAACTCTGGATCGAAACAACGAAATCGACTTTCCACCAGTAAACGGGGTAATTTTAGATATATATAATAAAAAAAAAACTCGCTGAAGAACACCAAGCCCATCTATCCTCATTAAAAAACACTATAAACTATTATTTGTCTTCTTATTTGGTCTGCAATATGTTTCTGACTTTACATGTTTTTGTATTGCCGGGGGGCGATGATGTTGTATAAACTACTTTAGGGGGGCGATGGCCAAAAAAGTTTGGGAACCACTGGTTTAGTGCTTTACTTTACAGCACTTTATCAGGAACTTTTTATGGCACTCGATTAAGAGTACGAAAACACACATATGAATTACGTTTAGGATGATGCGGCAAATTATTTTACGGTTCGAAAGAGTTTGAAGGGAATTAATTCCACTCTGATATTGCTATATTTTTATATCAGCTTTAACCATATAAAAACACTTTTACACTGCCCCATTGTTATTCCAGATTTCTAGGTTTTTATTTCAAGTCTGAAAGATTTTGTATTCTCAACGGCATTGTAGGCGAGAAACTAATAAAGTGCAAAGTGGCATCTAGTTTTCGTACAACCCCTAAAACAGTCTGCAGATGCACTTCTGAAGAGACAAGACGTTGCGAGAAATGAACATCAATTGGATTGTTATGTCATAAACTATGTCAGAGCCAATAGCTGAATAACAATGATGCAGACATTCGTCCAAGATTAGGGGTTTTGAATATTATCATACCGGAAATTAACAGTTTGAATATGAGCGATCGCAGCCCTGACTGTACCCTGACTGGTACATTATAATAGTTTAGGTATTGTTAGATTAATTTAAGGCCGATTTTTAATATTTTTTATCACTGATATGTTAGATTTTTTTCTTATTTTATTCGTGCCTTGGCGGGTCACGAATAAAACGCGGTGGGTCACTTTGTGACCCGCGGGTCAGTGGTTCGCCATCCCTGGCTTAGGGCACCAAAGGGGCCTAATCCACCCCTCATATGAAGAATGTAAATGGTACCAGGGCACGTGTTTTCAAAACTGATAAACATATGGATTATTCTCTTCCACCCAACAATGATTCACCGAAGAAGCATTTTCTGAGGGCAAGTTACCAGACAGGAATTCATCACTGTTGCTTAGAACCAAAGCAATTATTCCCGACCCTCCTGTTGACCAAGGGTGGGTTCTTGATGGTGGTGTTTTGCGGGTTAAATTAATGAATCTACTTCCAGCTCCCAAATCGGTTCTTGAGTTAGCAAACTGCTGGTGTAAGAAAAATAGGTGTCAAAATAATTTATGCACGTGTGCCAAAAACAACCTAAATTGCACAGAATTTTGTTTTTGTATCGACTGCAAAAACCACAGTATACTTATAGAGGAAAAGTCGATTTTCGAGAATGAGGATTTTGAAAGCAATTCAGAGGAAAGTGAATTAGATATTGAAGTTGGTTTAATAAATATTATTTATTAGTTTTTTCTCAGACATCTGTTAGTGTTGAAAGTCCTGTTTCTATAAATAATATTGCATTTGTTTCGAATACACAACCACATAAACTGAAAAAAGACTGATTGTAATATTTCTGTTCACTATGTTATGTATATAGCCTACTGTATATTCACTTAATTTTTTTGACTTTTTCGTGTATATTTCTCAGTGAGAAATAATCGATGTTAATCTGTGACATCATTGCTTAAAAATGAATGCGTTTGCTAGCTTTTATATAATAAATGCAACTTTTTATGCTGTTCTTTGTTGTAAACTGCTTGTCTGAGAAAGTCTGATTTTGGTCAGACGAAACGTTACAGAAACACTTTTGTGTTAGTGTGCAGCATGACTCTTGATCTGCATAGTTTATGCTGTGTTGTTGTAAACCAGGGGTCGGCAAACTGCGGTCCGCGAACTATTTTTTTGCGGCTCTCGAACGATCCGACTTTTGATGCCTAAAACAAAGTTGATGTTAAATTATTATTATTGCCCCAAGTGCTGTTGTACGGTACTTGGTTTGTAGTACGTAACGTCAGTTCTATGTCATTTTCTAGCCGAACGTCCCATTGTGAGTATAAGTTAAGTTTATGATGAGTTGTAAAATGTCTGGAAAACGGAGGGGAGTTTGCGATAAAGATTGAACATTCCGAAGTGCTTGTACGGAAAAATATTTTTCAATCTTACGCTTTTCACTCTTTTCAATGCCTGTTTGCTTGATACGCCAAGTCAGATTTAATTGTAAATGTCATTACGAAACGTGTCATCACAAATACGAAATTCGTCCCCGAGACCCCGGCTGCGCCACAGGCCACAGGTCATCTGTGCGCCAATGCAAAACGTGTAATAGGCACGTTCGGAAGCACATATTGCTGTAAGTAGCTTTATATAAATATAGTCCGGCAGATAAAGGGACCTTTTTGGCCCAAGTTTGATTTCAGACATAGCCTAAAGTTTTTTTTATTTGTGATTATTCATCTTGGGATCATTGCCAATCATTTCTACATGGGTGTGGAGTTTGCAGCCTTGAGCAATTTTCTTTACGGCTCGATATTTGTATTAGTGTTTTTCGTCAAACCTGTGCATCATAATGACGCACAACCTGAACCATAACCTGTTACAATACTACGTTCAGGTTGTGCGCAATCTTGGTGCACAAACTACGCAAGCACCAAATTTACTAGGAAAAAAAAATCTATAACTTTTAGGTATTTGTTGAGATATTTGTATTAGTGTTTTTCGTCAAACCTGTGCATCATAATGACGCACAACCTGAACCATAACCTACGACAAACTCCGTAAGCACCAAACAGAAATACTGTTGAAACGTACGCGTAAAATAAAGAGTACTATTTCAAAATACCCTCTATTGTTGCAATTAACGATACAAGCCTGCTAATGCCGTCGCCAGTGGTTCAAGTGGATATACACCCGGTGGAGAACAGTCAATTATTTGTTAGCGAGAATTGTTATGCAGCGGGATGATCACGACGGGCAGTGAAAGATAATGATATCACGAGAACAAGAAAAACAAGAAACATGAGAAAATTGCTACATTTTATAGTATTTCCCTGGGAAAGAATGTAGTTCATTCTTATGTTCCATGCCAATGCTTTTCAAACTACCAAAGACTCTCAACACTTTTGCTTCTTCTCTTCTATAAAAATACATTGTTATTATATATTCGCATTTCCATCTGTTTGTTCTTGCTCCCAGATAACCGATCAGCGGCCTCCAAAGAGGACGGGGCCCCCTTTTAAGAAACCCTGTCATAAACTAAAAGAGGCGACCGTGCTTCTCTTGCCTGTTGTCATGCTGTCCCTGGAATTCAGCTACAACAAAAAATTCACGAAAACGGATTTTTAAATTTTATGATTTTATTAATATTCTCAACAATGAATGATATACGGGTGGTAAAATGCCAAGTAATTCCAACAACATGATCATGTTTTGCAATTTACAGCCAATATTATGTGTATATGTAACTTTGTTTGACAGAGCCCCAAGAGCTCTAACTACAAATATCAAAAATGTGAGGCCAAAAGAGTCACACTACAACATTGTCAAATGTGCTGTATTTACGATAGATAACAGGTTTACCAAAAAGAATTACATGAAAAATGGTAAAATAAAGATCAATTCAGCAATATCTACTTAGTGATATGCATCTGTTGATGATTTTATGTGTTTGTTTTGGAAGTTTAATAACAGAATTAATTGTGGTTGTTGGGGATGTTTAAAAATAGGTTGCATGAAAAAAAAGTTTTCACAAAATGTCAAGGTTTGATAGTAGTAGAGAAGTAGAAAAAATACTTCCATGTTTTTTTTTTTCATTTGATAACCACGTCACAGAACTTCTCCGATAAGTATACGCAGCAATTGCGAGAGGCAGAAATGGCAAGATGGGATTTCATCGCATTGCAAACCAATATTAGCAATTCTTATATATATTCGCGCATCCCCATATGAACAGCGTGGAAAAGATTATACCTATCTACACACTTTAAGAACTATGTCAGATGAGCGTCATATTATCGAATATCAGTAAAGGAATAGTGCAATGGGAAAAGACATATAAGGCGGAACTTTCAGTAGTATGCAATTAAATAATCTTATTGTAGAAGATATATTTAAAAACATTTCGTCACGCCAACTGCAGTCCGAAACTTTTTGTCTATGGCTGAGCTTAGATGCCAATTGGCACTCATGTAAACTGGACTGTAAGAGGCACGCGATGGAGCAGATACTAGGAGTATCCATCCCCCAGCTGTCATTTGAGTGGGCACTGCTGTTTTTATTGCAGATGTTACTGATCTTTTTGTATTAAAGATTAACTGGCATCACCGATTTAGGGATGTTGAAAACCAACACGCAATATTCCAAAACTTGCTTTCAACACGCGGTTTGAATGAATGAAAAAGCTGAAACTAGTATTCTTTAGAACAGCATGCAATTCTATAGAATGAAATCATACACAAAAGCTCGTCAGAAACCTATAGCTCAATAATCAAGTGGAATTTGATGCATGTGCGCAAAAATGTGCGCGTTACTACGTACAACCGAAGCACGCAGGAAAATGTGTGTGATGTACTAGCATTCAAAATGTTTGACTAAACTATGTTGGCATAACAGGTGCACATCTCGGTTTCGCATACGCATACCTTCTATCTCCACAAGGATATATTAATTTTGCCAAAGTCAATGCAGCACTGAAAGGTTCCGGTTCTTCCAAAAGAAAACACGTTACACATCGTTAGATACCAGAGGATGGTTGGCCTTGTTCGGAGTGAAAGACGAGGTCAAATATTCCAATCCAATTCAACTAATAAAATATTTCCAAGTTCCTAAGCTTAAACTAGGAAAACGAAATGCGCGCGGCAACGCAAATGCAGTTTGAAGAGCGCAATAGAAAGTGGCTAGTTGTTGTCGATGGATCTTGGCTTGTATTAGTGAAATAAACTACCATTTATTTTACTAAAATTGAATTTCTGACATTGTAAGGAGATTCAATGTTACTATGTATGCAAAACTAAACCATGTAGTTATGAAATAATTGTTTTTAACAAAGAGGCGCTCCTGAAGTATTCGTACCAAGATGACGCACAACCTAAACATTGTATGTTTACCATGTTAGGGTTCAGGATGTGCGTCATCTTGGTACGAATACTTTAAATCCAATTAAATCCATTAAAAATTGCTCAACATTATATACTCCACACCCACCTGGGTATCATTATATATGTCATCTACATAATATCTAAACAATAAAATAAACTTTATGTCCCAAAAGAATGTTAAGGCCAGACTCTGCCGGACTAATAGCACTGCGCGAGCCACGAAGAATAAATTTCGTACTCGCTTGCCGACGTACTGCGGGGCAACAAAGTTGGCATTTGATTTTGACGGCTTGGCCATAACACAGAAGTAACATCGTCATTCACATTGATCGCATTGCTTGATAGTATATTAAAAAATGCCACATGCACGTCCAATTTAACACAGTAACAGAAGGTGCAAGTGCCCCATGATTAGGCTTACCATACGTCCCGCTTTAGGCGGGACAGTCCCGCTTTTTTAGCGACTTGTCCCGCCGTCCCGACAAGTCAGACAAAAGTCCCGCTTTTGCGTTCAGCCATCTAGCGCAATACACGAACATATTGTTGCTGGTGTGGCGCAACGCTAGCGTACTCACTGTGGGTGCATGCGTTATTTTGTTTGTTTCGTTGTTTCCCGCTAACATTTTTAGCGAACGTATCACATGTAAAATCAATTCTAATTGGTCCTGTTCGGATGTTCACGCGAATGTAACATTGAACAACGTTTTTTTTTAAGATGTTATCTACAGAGAAGCATGCTTGGGCGAATAAGTTAATTCTCAATGCTTGAAAACGACAGACTATTTCATTATTCTTTATTCCTTTTGCTGTACATAAGAAAATCTAAATTCGGATCATTTGTATCGCTAGCGTCTATTCTTTTCTATTTTTCGAACTAAACCCGATATTTAGACAGATAATATGCGCATGAACTCTCGATGACAATATATATGGTCAATGGAGACAGCCGGGATGGCTTAAATGTAGGCCTATGTAGTAAAATCGGAAACTGTAACAGGAGGCGTCCCGCTTTGAAGTCAAAAAAATATGGTAACCCTACCCATGATCCAACTTTTAATATGGCGATTGTTTGCAAGCGGAAAATAATGCGGCCCGCGCGCTACCGGAGATGCTTATACTTGGCTCGCGAGTAGGCCTACATGAAGTTTGCCGACCCCTGTTGTAAATTATTGTTACTGATTTTCCGGGGAATAATGTCTCATAAAAATTAATGAATTCTATGTAGTAGTATATATTTACGATTCTAGTCGTGTCTTTGTAAACCTATGGGCATTAATTTTCGGTGAATCCCCCTATAACCATTTTTACATCAGGATTTTTTAAGCATGTCTTATAGAAAATGTGCAACTTTTGTTAGTGGGAATAAGCTGTAATGCGTTCGCAGTTCAGCATGTTGATTTTCATACAAAACTAAAGAATGGTTCCCAGATGTGCGCTACGAAACTCATTTTCGAGGCGTTCACCAGGGCCTCACGGCCTAAATAGTACTAAAAATGATCCATATATTCATTTCGTGTCCAAAACGATCTGTTACGGTAATTCCACTCTTGGGAAATGGTTGACCTTTGACCGTACTGAATGGTAATTTTCAAGAGTTTAGAAGTTTTCATGTTCACGTTCAGATATTAAAACAAAGCGGGAGCATCAAAATTTTTGTAATTCGCGAGGTAAAAGTAAGGAAAGGGGTTGACGGTTCTGTTATTTTATTATTAATATTTCATTCAAATATTTCCGTCCTATAATTGATAAAAGTACGGGCGAACCTAAAAGTTCCAACGCAATCACTTTTATTGAAGATAATTTAGTCTACAATACAATTTTATTTCGATCTTTCGTCTACAACACAAATAAAAAGAACACACATAGATCATATAATTTGGAATTATTTACATACAATATTATAGTCAATCTACTCCTACTGCAATAGGGGTAGCCTAATAGGCCTACTGCAACAATGGCTGGCAGTCATAAATGAAGACATTCACTAATTTCATCTTGATATTGTAATTTTCAGAATTTTACCAAATGCAATACATTACGATATTATGTCTGCAAATGGTTCTAATGATGTTTTGAATTTTGAAGCTTATTTGTGTGAAAATTCACAATCTGATGATAAGGAGACAAAGAGAAATTTAAAAGATGAATTTATGGAAGTAGAAGCCACTTGGAAAAAAGAAAAAATGAATTGGTTGGGACTTAATGTTTTATATACCGCACTTCACAATGCACTCGAGAATGTACAATTGCAAGAATCTGGTAGTAACAAATTTGATGAAATTGTCGAGAAAGTAACTCAGGCAGAAGTCAATTATTGTAGCCAAAAATGTTCCACATCTCAAGAGAAACCATTAAATCCGGATCTAAAAAAGGAATTGATTTCTCTAGTAGAGACAGATGTCAAATCAACATGTGAAAGACTGCTAGGTTACCATGATTCTATAAATTCAATTGAAAATTCATCATCTAAAATACAAAATGCCAGAACAATTAAACTTGGGGAAATAATTCGTCAAGACAAGAAAAAATTACAAATGCGTAGGCAAGAGATTGCAGATTCCCAACGAACTGAAAAGCAACTATATAACTCATGTGCTAAAGAAATATTGGAATCTGCGGAATATCTTATGAAAGTTATTGAAAAATATAGATTAATATTACAACCTAAAAGAGATGATGAACACTTTTCTAATTTACTTTCACGCTGTGAAGCTCTGTCTTTAAAAATTTCTTCAATGACTGTAAAATTACAAAAATCTGTTTATACTCGAGATAGCATTATTGCATTGCAATCAGTTAGGTCAGAATTATTGAAACGTAAAAGAAATAATCATCAAGAGATTGTTGCCATTGAGCAGCAACTCACTGAGTTTAGAAACCTTGGGGACTCATTTAATGTTATTGTGAATGAATACAATCAATTACAAGAAGATATTGAACGACGTACATGGGCCTTGAATAAATTACATTAGATTAATTGGTTTTGGTTTTATAACAAATGAAAGTTTCATATTTTTGATTTTTTAATTGATAAGCAACAAATTAAATGGTAAATCGTTTTTTTTTTTTGGTGCATAATTTGATGGAAAAGTTTTTTTAATTTTTTTCTGTTTTTAGATTTATGGTAATTTGATCCTAAGTACTTTCAGGTGGCAACTATGGATACTGATGAAAAAAGTCCAGGATTCACGATTTCATGCGAAAATCCTGTTTTTGCATCCAAAATGCATGAAATTTTTTCTGGAATTGATTCTTCAGCCTCTAACATGATATCTTCAGATAGTGCGATTGAATCTGATGATAGTGAACAAGATGACAATGATTGCAGGATTAAAAAAGTCAGCAACAATAAATCTAAAGCTCTGATAAAGCCTCCCAAGCCTGACTTCTTAGTCAATCCATCTCGTTATACAAAATACAGCTTGAGGGATACAGAGCTGAGTGACAATAAAAGCAATACACAAATTGCTTTCCAATTTTTACGTGAACTAAGTAATAAAGAAGATTCTACATCACTGGAAAATGAATGCTCTGTTACATCGAAACAGCACGTTTTTAAAATGCCAGAGCATGCAGCTGGTGTGCCGAATGAAAATAAGAGGAAAACAGACTCGAAACCGAATATAAATAGTGATGAAATTCTGTGCGATAAAGTTGAACTTGATCATTTAGAAGAAAATATCTCAGCTGCCGAATTTGCTAGTGAAATAGCAGCAAAATTAGATGATTCAATTTCAAGACTCAACCCTGTTGACAATGATGATGCCTCTTCATCTTCAAGTGGAAAACATCAATTTAAATCTATTAATAAAAAAAACAGAAGACATTTGCGTAATAAGAGTCATGATGACAGTTGAATTCTATTTATATTCAAAATTATCATAAATAACAACACTGAGAGTCTGAAAGGTTGAATTGGTATTTTGTAATGTATGGTTCTTATTCCATATCTATAACATGGAATTTGTTCCTTTGATAAATTTAGATAGCAAATATTTCAAAATGTAAGATTTGAATTAATGTTCAAAATAATGAATTATTTCTTGCTTTATTATATGAATTATCTCTTACATTTATGTTCTGATGTTCGAAGTACATCGTGTAGGCTATCTCTGATAAATTAATATCTGATTATTCAATTCGTGAGAAATAATTAGTAACAACAAAGCGTAAAAATTATCAAATCTGGTATAAATAATTTTTTTTTGTTAACATTTTTTTTCTTGCAAATCACTGTTTTTCAGCACCAAAATACCTAAAAATTGGTAAGTATGCTAACAATATGACAGACAAAACCCTTAGATATGAGAAAGTGGAATTTCTTGGAGAAGGTCAATTTGCAACAGTATACAAGGCTAAAGATACTGAAAATGACAATAGAATTGTTGCTGTGAAGAAAATCAAGCTGGGAAATAGAATTGAAGCAAAAGATGGGATTAATAGAACTGCCCTGAGAGAGATAAAGTTATTGCAAGAACTACATCATGAAAATATCATTGGGGTAAATTATTTGTATTACTATGATAATGTATACATTTTAATGCAAAAATTTTACATGTCTTTGTGATAATTTCACAGTGAGCAGTGACCGCATATGTCTTACTTCAAGAAAATACCAGTATCTGTATGTGATACTACGTGGTATTTTTTTATTGTGATTTGCCTATCAAAATATTGAGGATATGTTTTTATAAGTTCTTACTGCATAATTTTTGCATCCAATATATACCAAAATATCTTGGAGTGTAT
This sequence comes from Styela clava, assembly GCF_964204865.1. Lineage (NCBI taxonomy): Eukaryota > Metazoa > Chordata > Ascidiacea > Stolidobranchia > Styelidae > Styela > Styela clava. Next base: position 7,018,992 of record NC_135257.1, on the reverse strand, counting down.
GACTTATTTACCAATGGTTCCCAACCTTTTCCGACAAATTCCTCCCTCACTATGTATAAAAACTGTTGTTTCCGTTATTTGTTCAATCATTAATGAATCCTTAGTTAATACTATTCACAACTTTCACTCTGACTTTGCACAATATGAATAGTTTATAATATATCCATAAATACAAATTGAAATAATTACTTATTTGTGAATCCACTTCAAATGCAAAGTGATATTCCCCATCCCCAACCCATAAGAACATAAGAAAATTACTACCGGTTGGGGACTTACATCATATATGTATAAGTATTTACAACCTTTATTCATATTTGCCTATTTTTCTGAGTGTTTTATTTGTGTAATATTGATTTCTAGCTTTTGGATGTATTTGGACAAAAGTCGAACATCAGTCTAGTGTTCGATTTCATGGAGACTGATTTGGAAGTAATAATTAAGGACACAAGTATTGTACTGACCCAGAGTCACATTAAAGCTTACACAATAATGACATTAAAAGGCCTGGAATATCTGCATTCACAATGGATTTTGCACAGGGTAGGTGTGTTTACTGTTGTATCTTGATTTGCATTATTCAAGAATCTATTCATTATCCCATTCTCTTCACACCTCAATAGGATTTGAAGCCCAACAATTTATTGATTGATGCAGAAGGAATTTTGAAAATTGGTGATTTTGGTTTGGCTAAATCATTTGGAAGTCCAAGCAGAGAATATACACATCAAGTTGTTACGAGGTAGGAATTAAAACCGCCTTAATTCTAGTGTTATACATCATGTTAATGCTCTGTCATTGTTGAGAAAAAGGGATGGATTGTAGTATGAATTTGAGCATCTATGAGATTTAAATATGACTCTTCAGTAAGCAACATGGTAATCAGTCCCTGTGCACAACTTGATGTAAAGTAGGCGAACATTAGTTCGTTAGTTACGTCCATATTGGACGTAAAATTAGGTACACATACTCCTGGAGCACCGGTTAACTGGATGCACTTTTTAATATTATTTTGTGGGAGTTTTCATTTTAAATTAAATTTGTATATTACAAAAAATTTTAGCACAAGAATTCCATTTGTTTACGAAAATTAACTTGTCAAGCTTCAAGTCATTTATCTTGACTGAATTCAGAGATCAGTCTTGACAAAAATGATTGTTGACCTACATTATTGCAAGTTAAATGCGTTTCTGTGAACTGAATACAGATTCATTTGGCAGTGAGGAGTGAAACTTCAATGGACACTTCCATTTTATTTAAAACCCACAAAAACTTTATAGACCAGCGTTTCCCAAACTATGGGTCGCGACCCACTGGTGGGTCGCAAAAGAAATCTCAGTGGGCCGTGAAAAGATGTAGAAAGCTTTGGTTAATTTTACTGGGTATTAGGATCGGTGGCGACTCGAATACATAAATCTTCAAAAAAACAAAAGAAATTGAATTGAATTTAAATTCTAATCTGTGAAAGTTTCCTTTTTACGATCTTCTCAAAGGAACAAAAATTTGCTACACAAAGAATGATCATGTGGCTTTTTACGCATAGCAGTTTTGTACACTGTACAGCACTTCTTACCGTGTTTCCACAAAATTTAGACAGGATTTAGATTTATTTCTTTTGAAGAATAACACTATGGTCTTTTGTGTTCATTTATCAAAAATAAAACTATAGATTTTTTACTAAACATTATATAAAAACCGACATCCATTGTTTTTATTTGGATTTTCTTTACAAATATCAAGTTACAAATATCATAATTGTGATATCACACAATCTTGAATAGTGGTGCGATCTTCACCTTACCTCAGGTCAATGAACCTTTCCTCTCCCACACATTTTAAATTTATTTTAAGAGTAGGGTTTAATTAAAATCATTTTGAAAATTCAAATTATTATCTTATTTTCAGGCCTGGTCTTCATTTCGAGGAAACACGGTAGTTTTGCGATGATTAGCCATTGCTGTGTTCTGTGTTATGTCATAAAAAAACAAAAGAAAATTAAAATAAAGTTAAGTGGGTCGCCATAAGCTTTGGTAATAAATAGTGGGTCCCAACTCTAAAAAGTTTGGGAACCACTGTTATAGACTATTATAAACAAATACTTGAAAAGTGTATGTATACCAATTATTAATAAACCATTTTTTTGCTACCTGAAGATGGTACAGATGTCCAGAGCTACTTTTTGGGGCTCGTTTGTATGGTGTTGGTGTTGATATGTGGGCTGTTGGATGCATCCTAGCAGAACTTTTACTTAGAGTTCCGTTTCTACCTGGAGATTCTGATCTAGACCAACTAAGTAAAATATTTGAGACACTTGGAACACCAAAAGAAGTTGAGTGGCCAGTGAGTTTGGCTTTAACATTTCGAATTATTTTGTATTTCTGCTACTGGAATGTACAGCTATTTTGCTCAATAAAAAACCACAAGGTTGCAGAATGTAGAGGGTCACTCATAAACAAATAATTACCAGTCAATATGGTTAAGAATGGGTAATGGGCACTTCTGAAGTATGTGTATCAATATGGAGGTAACTAATTTTGTTCGGCTACTTTACATCAAGTTATGTAAGAGGACTGAAACCTATGAGCAGGGGGTATATTCACTTGGTTATCACAGACAGTCCCCGAACTCGTAATAGAACTAAAATAAGGGAAATCGGAATAAAATTATGCCCAAACCCTAACTTGGTACACACACTACAGGAGTACTGGGAAATGCGGTTGGAAATTTGTCTACACTATGAGGGTATCACAGGTTATAATTTTGAAGCATATGGTATTACATTGTTTACATTGTTTTTGGGCAATAAATCTTATAAAAATTGTGATCAAAAAGATATTAATGTTGGAAGTTTAGTCACTTTATTTTTCCTTTTCTTTAAAACTTCACTATAATATGTTCAGGGAATGACAGCATTGCCAGACTATGTCAGTTTCAAAGAGTTTCCTGGTTTTCCATTGAAAGAATGTTTCACTGCGGCTTCTGATGAATTACTTCAAGTAATATCTGGTTTGCTGAGATATAATCCTGGAACAAGATCAACTGCTAAACAGGTACGGTACATTTACTCTTGAACATTTTTTTGCACCTGCTTAACTCTGAGACTTTATAGTTACAGGCCTTGGGGTAGAATAGGATAGAATTTACATAGTTATCCAATGGGAGAGGAAAGTTGATAAAATAACTATTGCTTCATTATAAGTTATAACTCTGTGGGTACCTCAGCTAAGAGATCTCTGGTCATAGGCCATGTAAGCTAAGGTCACCTACAGCATGTGCTCTTAACTGATTAGCCTATTCAGACCTAATATAATTTCAGTCATTCCAATTAGTAATCTTAGTAAATAACTGTCACTGAATATATGCTTGTTCAGAGCCTCTTCATGGTAACATATACAAAAATTAAAATATCCATCTTGTTTATTTTTAGACATTGCAGATGTCATACTTTAGTTCTCCACCACATCCCACTCCTGGTCATAGACTTCCATTACCATCCTCTTGTCAAGTTCAAGCACAGTTGAATAGTAAGGCTGGAACAAAGCGGAAAAGAGATGAGAAAATGGATGCTGGCATTGGTACGAATAAATTACATTTTGATCTTCAGTATAAACTATTGGAATCATTTTTCTTCATTGCTTGGATTTTTCGTAAGGCATATTATAGAGTATTGCTGCCTATTGTTTGGTGTTTAAGTTAATGAATTGCACCATAGTGAAATTCATATCTAAGCAGTTTAAAGGTAATAAATACTTGAGTGTTTTTGAAGATTCGGATATTATATGTACATTTTAATGTACACTACATATACTAGTTTAATACCACAGAGTCACAGACAATTGAAATTTTTTGTAAGAAGCCTTGCGGCAGTTAGCACTTAATTGACCGTATGGTGGTCCTATGAATTACAATCAATTTTAGCCATTTAACATGTTGCAGTAATAGATATAGAAAAACATTTTGAGCAATCCTTGGTAGGTAGATGACATATTTCTTTCCTAGTTAAATTTATCATTTTTAGACATTTATAAAGTACAATCTAATAAATTGGAGGAAACAAAGAGGGTTAAAGCAGGTGAGCATTAGTATTTGTCAGGAGATGTTTATAGTCAGCATTGTAGCAGTGAGTTTGCCTAAGATGGGATTTCTCTATTTGTGAAAGCAAATGTATCAGTTGCTCATGTAACACTTGTCAGTGAAGACTGTATATATACTGTATAGCAAGGTTTCCCAAAGTGGGGTCTGTGATGACTGCACAGGGGGTAGGCATTCGGTAATGATATGAAAAGAGTCTTACCGGTCTTCAATGAATGACTTTAATCAAAATCCATTGCGTCCTTCGGTTGAGCGTTTGGACGAATATCTATTTTTGTCAGAAAAGGTAATTAAAATTTATTGCCTTTTGCAATGACCTGCATGTGTGAGGCAGCATTTTCAGCTCTTACCAATATGATGACAAAATACAAGTCCACCCTTGGTTTTGCACGGAAATTTATACGAAGTAGAATGGGGGGCTGGAAACTAAGATTCACAAATAGGAGTCAGCGACCCAAAAAGTTTGGGAAACTCTGCAGTATAGTATATCCCTTTTTGTTACCTATCTGTTCAACTTGGTACAAGTGCTAAAACATTTTACTTTTCAAAATAAAAGACATTTCTGATTTTGAACTTTATTTTTTTCTACAGGTGTACTAGCAAAAAGATTGGTTTTTTGAATCTTCAATTTAACATCAGCATTGTGGCTGATATGATATGATGTTTGAAGACCAACAAAAATGTTTCTAAATCGAGGAGTCTTGAGAGAGCAATAGATTGCATTAAAAGTGTTTTAATATATCACTGTGGATAAGCTACTTCAAAATGGAAGCAGAAAAGTTCATGATCTATTTTTTTCTGTTGCTACTGCTGATGAGTGAAATTTGCATTTTGAAAGAATACACATCTAGGCCTGATATATTGTTGATCAACTATTTTCTGTCTTATTATTTTATATGCGTCTCATTTGTGATTTTGAATTCATTTCTGTGACGTTTTGACTCGACCGTTCTAAGATCTCTATATAATATCGTTTATATGCAAATCAAGAGTCCTGCTGCACACTAACACAAATATATTTCTGTAACGTTTCGTCTGACCAAAATCAGACTTCCTCAGACAAGCAGTTTACAACAGTTGAGCAGTTTTGATTGTTGTAAACTGCTTGTCTGAGGAAGTCTGATTTTGGTCAGACGAAACGTTACAGAAATATATTTGTGTTAGTGTGCAGCAGGACTCTTGGATTGCATATTATTTTTTTTTTATTCCTGCTACAGCATCCTTGCATTACATGCATACGGATCCACTAGCGCAAAGGCATAGAGAAAGGATTGGGAGTTAGTCTCGCGCAACCTCTACTGATCGTTATAATATCGTTTAGATGCTTTTTTTTCCAGTATTGGAATAATAATACAAGGTATACAATTTTTCTGGAAGCAAGGCCTAGCAGATGAACGTCGCCCGCCTGATTCTATTCATTGATATAGTTTCATAAGGTTATGTGCTTTCCTCTGTTTCTTTTGACTTGAATGGTGACATTTGACCTTAGGATGGGATTTACATATTTATCCGGGGGCTGAGTTGGAAGAGCTAAGACAACCGCCCAATCGTTGGCGAACCACGGCTTCTCGTTTGATTACCAGTGCTTGTCTGCATTAGTTCGCCAGTTTGATCCAGATGCATGAACTTGATGGTGGTGAAAGTCGAACCGACCAGTGGTGACGTGAACCTCTCACCTATTTATACCTCGGGAAGTTCGAACCCACGCAGGGTAATTAGAAGTACGAATTCAGTGCTCGGCACATTTCCAAGGGTTAGATATTGGACTTTCGTGTCCGCATAGTATTTGAACATTGCCCTCGTTTTCATCTGTATTCGCGCGTAAGCACAGTGCTCCCAAGCGTAACGATTTGAGGATATCTCCTCTTTCCCGTGTAGTACCATTTGGAGTACAAATGTCCATAGGTGAAATATCCGCGAAGGCTAAAGTCTGTGAGTACCAATGTGTTTTCTTTCAGTAATATGACCGAAGCTGTTTCGATCTTTTTTCTTAGATTTAGATCTAGTTTGGAGTTCTTGCTTTATGGAAGCTTGTTTAGGCGAAGAATAACGTCTGAGGCGGGCTGAATGTTGGTTGTGAATTGCTTCAAGTGACATCGTTCGCGCACGGTGGGCTCCAGTTTTCTCTCTAGGACACAAAATGGTACTATGGATAGGCTTACCATATGTCCCGCTTTAGGCGGGACAGTCCCGCTTTTCAGCGTTTTGTCCCGCCGTCCCGATAAGTCAGCCGAAAGTCTCGCTTTTCCAACATGATACACAAACATGTTCTCGTTACTGTTGTTTCTGTTTAGCGCAGCGCTAGCCTACATACTGAAGGTGAATGCGTTCGTTTCCCGCTGATTCCCATTGATGGATGACGTATCGCATGTAAAATCAATACTAATTAGTCTAAATTCGAATTATTTATACCGGTATCGTTAACGTCAATTCCTTTCTATTTTTCGAACGGAACCCGATATTTGGACGGAGAATATGCGCATGAAATTTCGATAACAATATGGTCAATAAAGACAGCCGAGACAGCTTTAAATGTAGGCTTATGTAGTAAAATCGGAAAATGTGAAGTGATAAAATCACGGCTAAGGGGTCGTTGTCTTTCTAGGCGTCCCGATTTGAAGTCACAAAAATATGGTAACCCTAACTATGGATTGTGTTATTTTGCTCATGGTTGTTGATCATCATGTTAGTATTTCGTTTCCTCCTTTTTGTGGAAAATCACTTTTCTTATAAACTACTTGATTAAAGATTGTATTTTTCTCTAGTATGTTTGCTTATTTATTTCAAAAATTTATGTGGCCTTTCACAGTGGCGGCGCGTCAATAGGGCCAACCGGGGCAATGCCCCGGTTGTTTTTTCGGTATAATAAAAAATATTCGAAAAATACCTCAATATCGGTTGCACAGACTGTCTACGCTAGCCATATTCTCCCGACATGGTTCATTTTTCGCTCGCAAAGCCTTCGCCGAACGTCGACGGGGCGACGCCGATTTTGCCCCGGTTGCTCATTGTATATCGTATTCTCTCTTTTATCTTCCACTCGCCGCGTTTGTCTCGTTTGTTTTCTGTTTCTTTTACTAAATCATCGGGGCTAGCCCCGAAATTATGACGACACAATGCCGACGTTTCTTACAACAACGTGTTGACATATTCACGCATTCCTTCTCGTTCGTTGGTTGCTCGAAGAGTTGATAGTTTCCTCGCCTTCGTTTTTGTCGCTTGTTTCGCTATTTGAATCAGTTAGAGACCTTTAGTCCATTTGCTTTCGATTTTCCACATTCCTTTTGAGCTCCTCACTTCTTTCCGGCTTCGCATTTCTTAGCCTTAGACCTCATAATGAATAAGGTTGATGCACTACTTCGCACTCCGTTTTCGCAGCTGCCGCTGGAACAAAAATTAGAGGTACAACGTCTTAGGCCTTATCAACCAAAAAATTGTTCACTGGAACAATCCCATGACGGAGGAAAGCGTCGGCGTACATTCTGCGCAGAAACTTGGTATAAAAAACACGAATGGTTGTGTTACAGCGAGGACAAAAATGCACTTTTTTGCATTTATTGCCTATTTTTGCTAGCGCCCGTGACTCACGTTGGTGTAAATTTGGTTTTAGAGATCTTAAACATCTTTCCGAGCGTGCCAGGGATCATCAATCTTCTATGGAGCATCTGGACAATGCAGTAAAATACCGAACATTCGGAAATGTTAATATTGCAGCACAGTTGGATGAAGGACGCGCGGTTTCTATTCGTCGGCACAACCAAAACGTCGAGAAAAACCGCCATGTTCTCGGTCGATTGATAAATGTTTTGAAGTTCATTGGTTGTCACGAGCTGTCCCTCCGTGGGCACGATGAACGGGCTGGCTCTTCTAATAGAGGGGTATTTTTGGATATGGTGGAATACACCTCATCCCTAGATACAGTATTGAGAGATCATCTTGATGCCGCAACTGTTTCGAAAGGGACATCTAAGGATATCCAAAATGATTTGCTAGACTCAATGTATAAAATTTATTTACAACATTTGGCTCTGGAAATTGAGAATTGCCAGTTCCTTTCGATTCAGTCTGACGAGACAACTGACATCACGTGCGTTTCCCAACTGGCTGTGATTTTTCGGTTTGTGAAAGATGGTAAACCTACCGAGAGATTTCACAGCTTTGTACCAATCGTTGATCGCACGGCTTGCGGGATATCGGCTGTACTGAAAGAAGTGTTACAGCCTTACAACGCGAAGTCAAAATTGATAGCTCAAACTTATGACGGCGCGGCAGTCATGAGTGGGTCGAAACATGATGTTCAAGTTTATATAAAAGAAGATTTTCCTCATGCGCATTTTTTACATTGTTATGCACACCAATTTAACCTCGTTGTTAAAAATATGTGTCTTGATACCCCTCTCGCCCGTATATTTTTTGCAAATGTTTCGGGGTTTTCTTCATTTTTTTCCGTTTCGCCGAAGCGCTCTGACCTCCTTCGCCAGATATGTAGCCGCCGTCTCCCAGCTTGTGCACCAACACGTTGGAACTTCCAATCACGCGTGGTGCAGGGCGTGTCCGAAATTAGGTCTGAGCTCATTGAGTGTTTCAATGGCATTCAGAGCTCTCCGGTTTGGGACGAACGCTCTGTGAGGGAGGCGGCAGGTCTAAAGCGTCTGCTAGAAGATGGTGAGTTTTCATTTTTTCTCGCTTTTTTCTCCACAATATTCTATCACGTGGATGTATTATACGGCGCATTGCAGTCAAGGCTAATGGATGGAGCGTCTGTGCAGTCGTGTATTTCAGACTTCTGCGATGCTGTATCTCGTATCCGGAAAACAATAAAATACGACGACACATGGAGTGCTTCTTTACGCCGCGGGCAAACAACGCAGCGTTTGATTTTGTCTGCAAAGGAATGCTGTGACACTCTGGTGAATCAAATAGGCGATCGTCTGCGCACTGAACACCTTGCCGCGTTCTCTTTGATGAACCCCAAAAATTTTTCAAAATTTGCACGTCAATTTCCCATCCATTTGTTGGCTACTGTCTCCAAATTTTACCCCATGATAAACGTGGGTAAATTGGAAAATGAATTGCGATGTATATACACCAATCAAACTTTTTTGAACATCACATCAACTTGCGCGCTCTATGGGTTCCTCATAGATAACACTCTAGTAACTACCTTTGCGGCGTCTGCAAAATTTCTGGACATCATTTTGACGACGCCTATTTCTTCCGCCGACGCAGGGCGAACATTCAGCACGCTGAAGCGTATTAAAACGTATCTCAGAAACACAATGAAGCAAGATAGATTAAATTCCTTGGCTGTTTTATCCATTCACAGAGACGTTATTTCTGGGATGCATGACTTTAATCAGCGCGTTATTGAGCATTTTGCTTCCAAGAAACCGCGGCGTGTTGCATATATGTTCAAGCAGTAGAAGTCTAGCAGCATATATATCTATGAGTGAGCGCCGCATGTCCTTATCTTTGCATTAGCTTTCCTTTCTTCATAGTAACGTTTTAAACCTTATTTTAGGTTTTGTCTGCTTTCCCGAAGTTTCTTTTAATATGTCATTGTATTTATCTGGGTTAATATTGCCTTTCCTTTTGAAAGAGGTTTCAAAATAAACTATGTCTATATTTATTAATCCCCTGACTTGGACCGGTTTTGAAGACACTTTCTTATCGTTAAAAATTGTCGCTTTTGCCGATTGGTTGTTACCGATGGAATGGTTTTTATACTCATAAAATGATGGGAGAACTTACAGCGCTCATCCTGTCCCCGTAGATGGGGGTGACTTGGTCCCGCAGTAGCTTGCCCCGGTTGTCAAAATGACCACGCGCCGCCACTGGGCCTTTATATTTTTTGTGTGCGACGACGTCATCAAAATATAAACACACAAATTTGATCTGCATGGTGCGCAAATAAAATGATTGTGTTATTACCTATCGATCTTGATCGGTAAGTATGTTGATAGATATCTGTTTGTCTGTCTGTTTGTTTGTTCGTCAGTCTGTTAGGCACTTTCGTATCTTACGCGATATCTCATGAAAGCGAGGTTGAATCTGCTCCAAATTTTGCATGTGCATTCATCATATCTCGGACCAGAAGCCTATTAATTTGATTGGATGAATTATGTCGTATAATTAGCGAGTTATCAATTAATTAGTGATGGGACACGCGGTGTCACTATAGAGCCAGAGTGAATGAATCGAAACCGCAGTTTCTGTTTTGGGGGATTCCCTAACTTTCGATCGATAAGTCTTCGGTCTCCGACCGATATAATAGTTACTTATCGATCTTGATCGGTAAGTATGTTGATGGGTTTTTGTCTGTCTATCTGTTAGACACTTTCGTATGTTAAGCGTTATCTCTCGAAAGCGAGGTTGAATCTGCTTCAAATTTTGCATGTGCATTCACCATATTTCGGACCAGAAGCCTATGGATGGATAGATTTTGGATGAATCATGTCGTATAATTAACTAGTTATTAATTAAATTTTTTTGCGGAAGATCGATGAGTCGGCGATTTCCGATCGCTGTCTCGGTCGTGTATTTGGTAATTAATCTCATATGAACTGTAACATTATCCCTACCTGCTTGAAGTAGCGCACCACGCTTATGTCAAGTTTGATCTCGACTATCTAAAGATGTCAAATCAGGAAAAATGTTTCATCTGACACATCATTATAAAGTATCCTACCCCATTACGAATTCTGCGCTAGCCACTTCGATGTGTAGATTTAGAAGAAAATACTGGCATAATGAAATATCTGATAGGTGCCGCCGATAGTGAGGGTATCAGAAGACCGCGTGGTATTGAGTTTCTTATCCTTCGGTTCGATATTTTACGTCGGATTCGACCAAAGATGAATCGTACTACAACATTTTCCAACTGTTTTTTCGCAATATTTAACACACATTCCTAGACTCTTTAGAGTCTAAAACAAATTACAGATACAGAAAAGCGTACATAATATTGAGTAATAATTTATTATCATATTTGGTAATCGACAATAGAAACAAGCAAGCGCAAATATAAAAGTATGGCACAATGAAATATAATTGAAAGTTGGCACAAAAATAACGAGTTAATCAAATTCAGATGATGGACGCCCAGCGTCTTCATCAATAGGTCATTTGTGTTATATTTTCAGTTTAAATAGCTGCTGAATACAACTATAGCCGTCACAATTTTAGTTTGAGCTAGAAAATAAAAAGTAACAACTGTTTTTGTCAATCGTCAGTTTGGTCAAAAAGCAAGCATGCATATGCCAAGATTGTGGAGCAAATGCCGCAACGTAAGTACAGTATATAGTCAATTTACTGAAATTTCCTATGTGTATATAATATATATTTGTATATGACAGTATGGCATTAAGATAATGTCTCGAGGGGCTTTTCCATGTTCTTGCGGTGATTTCCAAGTGTTTTTACACGGTCAGACTCGTTGAGTCTCATTTTGTTTTATTCATTTCTATGATTTATCAATTCTAGTATTTGGATGTGTAAAGTGAGTTTATTCTCTACATCCGCTACCCTAGGATCCTTGAAACATGTTGTAACGCGTATAATTTCAGCCCACAGGTGTCGCTGACTCGATGACTGTCACAGTCTTTCGCGACTCCTTATCTATTGCTATGAATCTCTCACTTGTATGAATTCTGATGTGTATATTTAATTTTTTACGATTGTCATTATACACGTTTGTCAATTTTTCGTGCTTTAAATTTTGTGTTAATTCTTGCATGATAGAAATAAATTATCTGAATCTTTATTCACAAAAGAGTTAGCAGATTCGTTTTTGCATAGCACCAAGTCCACGGTCTTTCTTATCTCCATCCTAATTCAGCAGCCATTTCAGAATGTTCTTTATATTCATACCAGACACTTCGGAACCCAGCATAAGAATTTCCCTTCTTGGGCTTTCTGTAAATAGTACGAAAACAAGTTGAATAGCTGGAATTGGGAGGGAGCTTTCATTGAATAAATGGATACACCTTTGTTTGACTTGAATAAAATTCACAAAAACTCAGTCAATGGGAATGAAGATAAATAGGGATTGGAGCTTAAAAGGTTGGAATAGCCAATGAAAAAGATTTGCTGAATATAGTAATTTCGATTTTTCACTGTATGAAATAAATATTAACGTTATATTGACACTTGATAATAAAAAACAAGAGAGCTACGCTCAAATATATGGACATGTAGCGCTATCTAGTGGTGAATTCGATTGACGTCATAGCACAGTCAAAAAACGAATCTCATGCAGCTCACCGGAATATTTGAAATAAATGAAAATAATAGCCTTCTAGCGAAAAATTTAATCTTCAAGCACTGAAAAATTTTGGTTGGTCCAGTAATCAAAGAGAAAAGCGACTTTTTAGAAACGTGTCGAAGGACAAGAAGAAGAAGAGTGCCAGCATAAAATGCAAAACGATCGTTATGTCCACTGACGTGTCCAATATAATGTATACACAGTTCTCGTTACTCTGCATGTTACCAATTTACACCCTTTGGTACTCCCGTAGTATATATATGTAGCCTACCGGGGATTAGGGTTAGACCATAATTTTATTCCGATTTTTCGTTAAGCTTTCCGGTTGAACTAAGAATATTTCATTTCTATTACGAGTTCGGGCCTGTCTGTGTTAGCCAAGTGAATATCTCAATGTCCATAGGTTTCAGACCCGTTACAAAACTTGATGTAAAGTAGGCGAACAAATTAGTTACCGCCATATTGGTACATACACTTCTGGAGCGCCAAACCTTTCGGTAGGCGTACTTCTATCATTATTTATTAGTTGAAAAATGCTCGTTGAATCACAACATATCACTTTGTGCGCTGAAACTTGGCAAACTCAAAGAACTTAATGTTATGATTATGTCATGTGTTAGACTTTGATGAGGTTATTACAATGATCATATTACAAATAATACAAAGTTCAGAAACGATCAAGTTTATGTTTTGCCCGTGCTGGTGCGTCTAGAACTCCCCGGAGAATAATAATAACACGCGGTACTTGAGGAATGGGTCTGTCCGGGTGACTGATCCTCAAACACCTGTGGTTCAACCTTGATGACTTGTTTTCGTAAATGCGAAAGTCTCAGCTAACATTTTTGACGATTATCCAACCGCGGGTTTTAAAAAGTTAAGTATTGGTAATTAATAACCCATGAAAAGTCAATCTTTTTAAGGAAGTTGCCAGTTACTGTATGTGATCAATCAAACATACTAATTAAAAATCAATATCAGATGAATTTTTTTACCTTTTGTTTTTTGCACGGAAATTTATTTCTTTTACAGGTTGTTTTTTTCTTTGTACACTTGGCAAATTTTTTTATACACGAAAAGTCATTTGTTCCACACTTTGGGCAAGGTGGTTCTTCTTGAAAAAAGCATGCACTGCAGGCTGTGTGTTGACAATCTCCTTGACAATCCTGACTTTCAATCAGGGCGTTCCTGTGAGAAAACAGGGAAGCAGGTTTAGAGTTTGTTCGTCGTTCACGCCATTTTGTTTAAGATGGTTTGAACAAAGATAAAAACCAAACATCAAGAGTGCATTGAACCCGAGGGTGGGGATTGAACGGCAGTAGCATTACATAACTAACCGTCCCAAAGTTACTCTGTAGTTGATAGGAGTTGTCACATTACGACTGACTGAGATTTATTTTACGACAACCGTAAATGACAGCATTATCATGCTGAATACACTCGTCAACATAATTGTCCACATCGGCATCTTTGGTAAAAAGGTGCGAGCTGTGTATTATTTCCGGTGAATTATCATTGTTGGCAAACAATTCTCATTTGTCTACTCATAAATTATATGCCGGGAATATTCCTGACAAGATTACACGTTGAAATAGAGATTGGGGTTTGTTTTCCAATTAAAGTAAGGTTGGTCACAAATATAATTTTCCTATCTCAGTTGAATTGTTTCTAAAGAGTTGTTGATTGGAATGCCTTGTTCCATTTATTTTCCAGAAAATGACCGAGTCACCTCTATAATAATAATATATATAACAAAGATGTTACATTATAAAAAATCGAGCGCCAAAAATTTCTTTGTATGGGAATCCTTGATAGTTTGATTTATCATCCAAAATTTTTTTTCTTTCGAGAAACAGGTTATGAATACTAATGCTGACAAGGAGAATAATACTTTTGCTTTGGAGTTTTCGCACCTATTTAAAATTCGGCTTGTTCTAGCAAATATACGTCATTAACAATGGCCCTCTTTGACAAATTTGACACTGCCAGAATTGCAAACATATTGTTTAATCGGTATCGTTTGTTTAAAAGTTTAGTCTTTTGAAATTGAGGAATGTTACATAGCATGGAGAAAATGAGACATTTAAAATGAAAATATCGCAATGTTCTGATGCCTAGAACCAATTCATAAGTGTATATTAGTCTTCTACTTCTACAAATCTAAATTAACTTGTTATCCCCATTCGTTTGTCACCAGATTTGATTGTTTCCGTTTTCACGGGCTATAGATCAAAACCTCCAGACACTTTATATTAAAACATCTAGATGGGACAAAAGCTTCATAAGCACGCGATTGTCAGATTGATAAGTGTTTTAAGGACATTACTTCAGATGGATTCCCATATTGACGCAGTCACGGATTTTTTTATTCTACGATTGTTTCCAAGTACTCCGGTATAAAGAGGGTTAACAAACAATCTAAAAAATCGCAATATTATTGGAATTTATGGTAATTAACAACATGCCGAATCAGAATATATATCCAATGCGCCAATGATTACTCAGTACAACGAAACTATAAAGTTACTTTTCCATACTTACTGTAAAATAAGAGTCAAATTTCTGGTTGTGTGACAGTGTATTTAGTGGTGTGGGAATGGCTTGGATTTGCTTTAGAGGACCAACGCGTGTTTACTCGTCCTTTGAATCATTCGCGAGTGACAACTGCTTTGATGGCAATTGCGGAAGCGATAAAAGGCTTACACTCAACACTCTACGCCTCCGGTATACCAGGCATGAATACATGTACGCGTAGAACTATCCCGAACGAGCATCAATATTAAACGATCGAGATTAATTTGACTTTGATTTCACAAGACGTCAAACGCTGAGTACACTTTGGATGAAAAACACACCTGGCACGGATCAATCTGTTTAGCGATGGCGACACGCGATGGTCAAATCAGTCAATTTTTCAAATATAATATAGTTCGCCGCATAATAAATAACCTAGTTTGTTTTTATATAATTATGCAACAAGAGTAGCGTAGCACAGGAAAATGAAAAGCAAAAAAGTGTTCGAAGTACGATTTCACGCTGCTGTTCCACGGCGCACGTAATGTTACTCACCGTGGGCCAAATGCAGCAACGACAAAACAATTTTGAACCAATGACCTTCCAATAAGTTATTGCAAGTTATCAGTGTTTGCTTATGGACATGGTGCCTAACATAAATTACTCATTGCTCTGAGCATATAAGAGGTCACTTGTGACTCTATTTAGAAGGTAATATCTTCAATTCTGAATTCGGCGCAAATTCTCACAAAAATAACTAGGCGATATTACAACGTATCAACTGCAAAAAAGAAATCACTTCATTTACCTGGCAGAACAGATTGCCTTTGGATTCTCCAAACAAAAATCTGCCGAGCATTCCGGTTGACACGATTCTGATTTTGGTAACCCTTCTCTTGGATCAGTGTCTACCGTTACTTTATCCACTGAAATAATAATAGGAAGAAACTTAATTTAAACTACAGTAATTTGATTTAACTCGTAACCACTAACGGCAACGATTTCAAAACTTATTCAGATATGGGCACAAATTTTGGAAATTATTCAGGCAAAATTAGAGGAACATTGATTTTTTAATAAGTAAAATATTTTGATATTCAATTTAATGTTATTTGTGGGTACGCCCGAGAATTAGCCATTTGGTGAATCTATCAGTTTTGTCTGCGTCCGTTGTCGTAATCTTATCAATGGCCGATGAATGCAATGTGCTTTTTCGGAATTTACTTCCTCGTTATGATTGATGAGTGTACTAAATACTTTTCTTTTCTCTACTGTTATGAGTTACGAGATCCGTATAAAATAGTGACGTTATTGGTGAATGGATGATGCAACAGTTTCAAAATTCTGGCATCACACTTTCAAAAGTTCGATGTTTTCGGTGATTTTTTAACAGTGTTTATGTAATGCAAGACCAAAAATGTCTTTTGTGCGCTTACTGCAAAATTTTGATGAAGCTAAACAGTTTTTATCATTATATAAATTATTTTACAACCTCCCAGGAAGCCAAATCATTTGAATTGAGTGTTAAGTAAACGTAAGGTTCCAATTTGCGTTTGATGGAGAGAGAAAAGTAACATTAATCATGACGATTATCTTACGTCCCCTCTTATGTTGTTGACCATTTCAAGATTCATACATTCATGCCATGAAATTTGGCGTATTTTTTTCTTTTTATCCAAATGAAGGAAGTTAAACGACATACAATTTGAATTAATCCGATAGATTTGACCCGCCCACCAATCCAAGGTAAATAACCTACCGGTCGCCACAAGAGTCGTGTGAAGCATTGATCGTAAAAGTAAGCATACTATATTTCGGAATATAATGTATGGGTAATTCTGGCTTGAGTTTTCGTTTGTTTATCTCTCGGGGTCTATATGGGGTCAGTTATTATAACCGCTCCCATATTGAAAACCAGAACCAAAATTAAAATCTCGCCTATCTTGCTTTGAAGTTAAATGAACCCTCCCGTCTTCCAGTAAAAATATACACAACAAATGCGCGATAATCATGCACGAACATTTTTGATACTTGTAAAAGTGTAGCATAAAAAGGGTTAACACCATGCGGGCCGATACTGATACAGAATTCTTTTATAAATTTCCGAATGCAGCCAACTAGCGGGTATTTTTCTTAACTTGATCTTGCACACGCCCAAACTGTTTACTGTAAACATGATTTTGTGTTTGTGTAAACGAGGATAATTAGACCAAGTCCATACCACTTCATACGCGGTTTTTGGAAATCCGAGTGTACATTACACATCAGGTTTATTTCAAATTGCTAAAATATTGAACTTGATGAAATATTTGAATGTTTTTATTCCGAAAATCCATATTTTGATC
Source organism: Styela clava (assembly GCF_964204865.1). NCBI lineage: Eukaryota > Metazoa > Chordata > Ascidiacea > Stolidobranchia > Styelidae > Styela > Styela clava. The sequence continues at coordinate 7,001,781 of NC_135257.1, read as the reverse complement.
TTAGTGATTATATAAAAAAGCGTTTATGATTTTATAAAAATGTTATAAATTTGTTGTGGTCAATTTTGAGTGAAGGATCGAAATGCAGATGGAAAGCAGTTTGAAATTTTTAATAACCTTTCAAGCGAAAGTCCGTTTATACAACAGTTTTATGTGCAATCGGGTGCTGGCTTGAGTGTTTCGACATGATCAGACGAAAAATTAGTTCGGAACCATAATCTAAGTCTAAGTCATCAAGTTTTGTAGAACAGATTAGGCACACTAGCAAATGTGCCAAACGTACCATTGATCTATTTCGGATCGGGTCTAATTTGGCATCAGAGTAACTAACTTTTCGCGTCCGAAGCGGAGTCTGTATCTAAAAACAAACTACCTTGGGGTAATTTAAAATGGTATTACTGTACTGTCGGGTTACACGCTCAATTTTAAATAATGCACGAATTCCTCTCCTTACACCCAGATGGCGTGCTGCGTAAAGTTTCGTGTGGTTAGTTTTATCCTTGATCTGGTGATGAATTACTTATTTATCTAACAAATTGATCGTTGTTGTTTTGGGTTAGACACTTGATGCACCCCTCATAATCCGCTTGCATACTGATGCATGGACGCCACACCCTCCATAAACGGTAACCATCGGGCGGTAATTTGAGGTAAATCAGATTTTAATCGGATATTGGATAAACTGCAAGTTAGAGTCAGATATTTGTTTGTTGCGTACACGGAGTTTCGAATTTTATTACAATTTCGGTCATTTATAAAAATGTATGAAATATAACAGTAAATACTTTCCCTAAATTATTTTTCTTAAACATATTAAAATGTCGAATATACTGAATTAAAGGGTAGCAGTTTTTTGCGTTTTTATGGGCGCATACCAAATATTTAGGTCGAAAATAACAACTTCAAAATTAATTAATTAACGAGGGGAAATTAACTTCTTGCGTGCCAGTATCTCCCACCCACTTTGCTTATTATTTTTCCACCGCCTTGTGAATTTCTTTCAACTCTGCCCCATTCGTGATTTATCAAGATATTATCATACGTGTATTTGAGGTAGGCGGCTGTTTATACATATACTTTAAAATGCCATATAACTTGACAATTTTTAATCTGCCAGGGTATGTGATTTTTGTGGGGTAATCTATCAAATTTAGGGTGTGGATAGTGTCGGGAAACCGTACTTGAATTATGGCAGGTAGATTAGCTGTTTTTAGTGTTCGTTTTAGAATATTGTTGGCCCATCAACCGATTCGGCTTCATACCTAAATTTGGACAAGATTTTGTGTAAAACAACTAATCGGGTCAAAGTTAAATATAAAAGGGTAATCCAACACACGTAGCACCCCAATGGGTACCTGTGCTAAATCTGGTTATGTCGTTAATATATATTGCCTAAACATCGATAAAATTTGTACAAACACAAATTCCGGACGCGTTTTGGGACCATTTTTGTCGAGCGAGTCATTAAAATTGCCTTCATGTAGGTAGGGCAGAAACGCACTCAATTTACAGTGTAAACTAATAGTGGTTGAACTTTTTCCACGCAAGATATTTTGTGGTCATTTACTTGTGGTCTATTTGCCAGGTGCTACTGGATTCTCTGAAGCCAAATGTCAACAAAATTCTCTCAAAACAACATGTGATCTTTCGCGAAAATAACACAGACGACTAAAATTGTCTTCAATATAATTGATTTATCTTTGAGCATTTTCTTTTACAAACGGTATAGTCTGTCTCCCGTATTCATTATTTTGTAATGCGTAGCAATATTTTAACAAACATGGTCGTGGATCTAGTTTGGGACATAAATCAAGCCACATGCTTCCCGTGAAACTAATAAAATAAGTGGCAAAATAAAGTGGTTCAAAATCACGAAATTACGTAAAATATCGTTTTTAGACGAGAGCTACAAACTAAAAAAAATATTCGAAACGCGAAAAAATTAACGCGGGTTAAAAATTAAAATGAGCCGAACAAATAATAACTAAAATTTAACTTTACGCTGTGATATCTCGGATATATTTTAAAATCAATTTTTTTGTTTAATTTAATATACAGCCATAAATGAATAATTATTAAATTAATGAATATTATTAATATTTACTTGCTCTGCATCTTCCTTTCCATCCATCTTTCATTGTAGTTGTTGTTGATGACATTTCTATACTCGGCGCAGACGTCCTCATAGTAATATGTGGGGTGAGGGGTTCGGGTTCACAAAGCAAACCGCGGTCACATTTTCCAAGATATTCGTGTTGTCCCCCACATGATTCTCCATCTAGTTTTGCGCAACGTGGGCAACATCCACATACGTCTGTTGTAATTCCGCCTTTGCAGTTAAGTTTTTTGGGATTTCGTTTGGGGCAATGAAGTTTTTCACACGACGGACAACGAAGCGTGTTTTCATTCATTACGGGCTCAACAAGCACTTGTCGACCTTTCCTGCCTCCCTTCCCATCTCCTCTTTTTCCTCGCTTGGATTCTACTAATTCTTTAAAATTGGTGGAAAGCATAATAAAAATCATGAATAATGCTCGAAAATTCATCCTTTTTCTTGTTTTTGTTAAATATAAATCTGAAAGCAAAAAAGCATTCGTTATTACTGGCATCAAATAATTATGCATCTCAGTCTAATAACACGTCTGCCAATATTTCCCTTTTCTTAAAAAATATCAAAATTCTCGCTTTTTTAATTTCTACTAAACTTGATCTGTCTCGTGTTCACTGAATAGCACCAGCATTGCGTGAAACAGTAAAAAATGAATCTAAAATATTTAACGCACAGGCCAACCTACTTGATTTGTGTACTTTTTACAGATAATGATAATTTATTATCACCGGAACCGAGTCAACAACAAATGTTGTACTTTTATCGGGCGAGCACTTTGAAATTTAGTGTTTTTTCTATGGTGTGGTGACGAACGTGAGAGTTCGAGCGTTTGACTACAACTCGTCCCATTCAGGATCGAATTATTTGTTATGTCGGTATACACATTTTTACACTCCACTTTACATCAGAGTGATGAAAACTAAGCAGTTGTGGTAATTGCACTAAGCATCTCTGACTCTGTATTAGATCACTTTAAACGTGGTTTGTATAAAGCAAATTTGTCACTAGTTCATTAGTAAATACTGGATACAATAAATTTTGAAAAGGCTTGTTTTAGTCTGATTGTCGAATAATTTTCTCTAGCAAAAGTACTCAAGGACATGCGTTGATGGGTATTGGTTCCATCTTTCATGTCATCCAAAGACTCACAATATGTGCAAGTGATTTTTGCCTGACATCAATGGCTCTTTTAAACCCATCGCCTTGTTTGACGTCATTATTATTTTTTTTGAGAAATATTTGAGATTTTTTTCCGTCGTGGATAATATTTTTACAGAAAAAATGGCTGATTTACGTGTATTTTTTTTAGCTCGGCGATAAGAATAATGTCAGCCGTATTTCGACCGCTATTAGACGATGAAATTGTACTCGTTGCATCGACGTCCGTGACTCACGATTTTTCATTAAACCCTCGAATGACATAGTTTCACGGCTCGTGGATTGATTAATCCAAATAACGGGGTGGATGAATGAAACAAATCTACTTTTTGACATTCTTTTGTTAAGGGTGACGTGGGTCAAAGGATTTTTTGCTAAATTGGGAACATGTGGCGTTCAACATTAATTCGGAAATAGGCTATTTTTATAGCTCACAACCGTGAGAGAAAACCCTATTTTGAGCAATATTATGGACAACAGAATGGATTTAATTCGTCGAACCACTAATCCGAGTCTGAAATGGCTAACCTGACGCAAATATGACGGATGTTGACGACCTTTTATATTCCTAATTAGGTGTAAATCGAATGTAGGATGGTCTAATACAAAACATTTTCTGGGATAATATACCTTATCACAAACATATTTATAAGTGTGTTAAGACCACCTGCATGACATATATATGAGTTGGAGGTATTTTTATCAGCGATTTGCGTAAACTTACATAATATTTTCGTGGTATTGTCAGTTCGAAAATATGTCAAAACGACAGCGCAATTTCCGACATGTTTTAAATTTGTCGAAAATCCGTGTCGCTGATTTTCACAAAGGCGATATTATTTTAACCCCTGCTTTCCGCCGCATTGATTTTCAAATGAAAATAATGAAAATATTTAGTTTCAAACAAAAAAGTTTTGAAATAAACCATGAACCTTGACCGTTCGTACTTGTTCGGCTATTGATATTTTGATCTTCGGCCCTCATGAATAAAAATTAGCTTGAGGAATGTTAGGGTATTTTCAATGAGTTGTAACTTAGAACTAATCCCAATTTGTTGGACTGTCTCTGACAATCAGACTGTAAATTACTTTCATATTGTTAGGACTAAGGTTTTACAACAAAGCACGCCAGCTGTTATGTCTAAAATGAATTGAGATACACTCACGTACGCCCTCGTTTTTGTAAAGCATTTTGAATCGCTTCACTTCCAAACATCCGAGGTCGTACTTCGTCCATCAGTAATGATTCAATGTTTATGTTTATGCGAGTGTACGTGTGGCCGCCAAGTGGAATTGAAAACAAAATTCTTTTTCGTCATTATGTAAAGCCTTTGACTGTTTTATTTTTCTATTTTATTCTAAACAAATGGTTATTTGATACCAAAATGCATAACTTGTTCTAAGGTGAACATTGTATGATAGCAAATGCGTATATACTTCATAAAATTCAAGGTCAAGTGCCACTTCCTGATAGTTTAATTTAGTTTCAAAAATATTATAAATTCACTTAATAGGTTTCTTGAAAATTGTTAAGAAACAAGTTTGTAATACTTTAAATTCATCGAAGATGATCTTAAAAACACATAAAGAATTCAAGCAGTGAATTATTTAAATCTTTTCCGTATTAAATTCTATTCAATATATTGGACGTATCATAAAAAATCCATAAGTGTTATCATTCCCATAGAAAACAAGATACTGTGTTTGGAAATCGCGACTGTTCACATCAGTTTCCGCGATCATTTACAGGGTGGGTCAAAAAATGTTACCATTTTTCACATTCATGAATTAAAAAAAATATGGTAACATTTTTTTGGTCCACCCTGTATATGCATCCACTCTAAGAATACTCATATGTTTATAGTTTTACCGATGGAATACCTGTATAAGTTAAAATGTTAATAATAGCAAAGATTCATAAAAATTTCAATTCCGTTCTGAATTTTGATGTCAAGGATATTAAATTTGGACCAGTTATTATTACTGGTCCAGATGAGACTATACGCGAACCGCAGACCGGTTTGTCTTCTGTAAGTATTTTTTCCAAGATTTTCTTAGTCCCTAATAAATGATTGAATTGCTTAGTTAATAGTGACAAATGATAACAAATAATAACACTTGTTATAGGACGGACAGTCAAGTGCCCATAATTGCATAATAAGATTTTTTTTTGTATTCGAATATGATGGGAATTGTTCAGCTGTTTCCATAGGGCGGCATATTTCTTTTTTCTTTCTCCAAACTATACTAAACGGGATCAGTCCAGAGATCTCTAGTTCAAGCTATGGTCATTCCGCTGATCAACCTAATCGTACACCGAACTGCTGTGCGTATTCTTTTTCGAGGCGACTTTCAAACACCATACAGATTATAAACAGATGTTTTACGAATTTCTCTTGTCTTATGTAAGAATATATAGAAATAGTATCCATAATTGAAAATCGTTATCTATTATACCATGATAAACACGAGATATTGTTCAATTTGTCACACAACAAATTATATTTGCCTAGGAAACGTTATCGTGATTTATTTGAATTAATGTAAACAGTTGGTAATTTGTATTTGTTACGAAGACGACAATAGGCGATATGTTCCTCTAATACACAATTACACCTGCTATATGTTGTTTATAAGTTCGAAATGCATTTTCGCGTAACTAAACAAATTACATGTTGTGTGGAGTATGACATTTTTATGTGTTACACATTTGCTCAAAAGCTTTAGGCGCAAACCAAGTATACGTACTTAGCTATTTGGGATTCGTAGATCCGAAAACTGGCCGATTTGGTATTGTCTACCAAATGGGTATATTACTCTTGGAGAAGGGGTGTATACTGGAGATATTAATAACTCAAAATTACAAGGCATGAAGCTGATGTCTCTAAACGTGACGCCGATATAGTTAATCAGTGCGTTATTTATTGCAAATCGTAACACATGCTAATTGTTTTTTAAACAAAAAATAGGTATTACATACATGTTACAAGAATTAAACGAATGATTAGGAGGCATAATATTCACGCCTAATTATATGTGATTAATAGCGTTAGTAATGCCATCCTTCATTTGGTAACTGACCCCTTGATATTACAAATAAAAAATTACGGAATGTGTGATTTATCTACGGGGTGATATATGAATAAATGTGGTATGCTTAGTTGACCGACACGAAATTGCCGACAATTCCTCCAGTTACACTTGGCCCAGGCATGGGTGAACATGCGATGTCGGATTTTTGTGTTCCCCTCGACCTATGACTATCAGATTAAAGGCAATTGTGATTATAATTTAGATGTGAATGACTGATACTATTACATTTTGGTTATGGTGGCATATTGTAGAAAATACCATATTTAATTTTGAGAGTATGACGTAATGATTACGTCAAAATTATACCATTGGGGAGCACTTTGTGATTATCTTGAAAAACGCACAGCTGAGTGTAGTTTACTTCGTGTTGTGCAATGTTGAAGAAATATGTTTACGACGTGTTGTGCAATGCGGTAGATAAACGCTGCTCTCTCTGTGATAATAAAGAAATAGAACACTTTTTGATTATCTTGAAAAACGCACAGCTGGGTGTAGTTCACTTCGTGTTGTGCAATGTTGAAGAAATACGCTTACGACGTGTTGTGCAATGCGGTAAATAAACGCTGCTCTCTTTGTGATAATAAAGAAATAGAAAAAAAATCAGGAAAGAAAGAAGAACGTAGAATCGGCTTATAAAAACTAGTGTTCCCATTGTTATCACAAAAATTGAAATAACGCATATCTCGAGGACAAAATAATTTTATAATCTTCAATTTTGGTCAATATAATATAATTAACGATTGGTGTATCTGATTCACGCAAGTTCGATTCATTTATTTTGCGAATTCTTTAGACAGGGTTTTATTGGGAACACTGCGGGCATCAAGCGCTTTACGACCTGCTGATGAGGGCATTTTCTCTAATCAATACTTTGTTACTTCTTTCTGCTTTGAGCAAGGTTAGTCGCATAAAAATATATCTGTTGTACCAAATCTGTTGTATTAAAATGGAGGAAGAGTTTCAGAAATATGAAGCAGAAATTAACAGTGGGAGTGAGGGCGTGGAAGATACTTCAAGTGAAGACGAGGAATCTCATTATATTTATGATGACCTTCTGGGTGAGTGAAAACATAATACTTCTTTTATCAATCAATTCCAACCTAAAATTTGTACCCTGACCCAACACAGCCGGATGGCATATATATAGTAATTTTATCTATTTTTCAAAATTGAGACTATAATAAGAGTTAGAACTTGATGTTTAAACCAGACACGGGCAAAGTACGGCCCGCGGGCCAAATTCGGCCCGTTGGGTAATTCAATCTTGCCGCCTAATGCTGCTGCCACAACCAATCTGAAATCAAATTTTGATGTTTTAGCTAATATAACTCAAGGAATTTGCTGACGATTGCCCCTAATTCGAGTTTGGCCAGAACTTATTGCTTTCCTCCTTTGCTTTGTAATACTATAAATATCGTTAATAAAATGTAACTTTTTACGTCACATTTTTATGGCCCTAAGTCAGAGGTTCTCAACCCATTTTTCTGTTAAGTACCCCCTGAGTCACAAAACATTCAATGCGAACCCCCAAAATCACAAAACAATCAAAGCGAACCCCTTATCCTCCACCCAACTAATCAATTCTAATAAAGCCGCGCATTTCACATTGTCGCGTCACAATCACAACAACGCTACATCAAGGAAAAAATACGCTGAGTTTCAATTGGCATGCATTTTCATCTTGTGGTTACCTAGTTTTCCTTTGTTAGTTAAAAGAAAAAAAAACACGCAAAAACTCGACTGCCATCCAAGTACCCCTGGAAATCGTCTCGTGAACCCCAGGTTGAGAACCCCTGCCCTAAGTAGACGAAATTTTTGGCTCTTTGTTTAAAAACCGTGCCCACCTCTGCTTTAAACCTTACTTGAGGTTTTGCTCGCTTTCTCAATTCTATAATAAGTTTTATTTATTTTGTTTTTATCAATCATTTCATCATCTATTGCTGATTACGTAGTTGAAATAAACTTATACTTATATTCTAGGGCCAAGAGGTTCACCTTCAGTTCAGCCGTCTTTTTCATCTGTATACACCACCCCAATCTCGATGGGACCAGCAATAAATTTGGGATTGGATTTATTTGCTCAGCCATTTTCATCGGACTCAGATGAAGAGTTGAGTCAGTTTACAACACTCCAACCCATTCGGCCCGCATCCTATGCATATGTGGAACAGCAACAGAGCCCACAGCTGCAATCCAATTATCCCACAATCCAGACTTCTTCAGACATTCCTTCAACATCCACGACTACACCACGTGTAGGAAGGCCCCCTTCGAGAAGATGGCGCCGTGGTCGTCCTAGGATGTCTAGAAGTCCTCAATATCAACAAACCTCACCGATCCAAATATGCCGTGGTCGTCCTAGGATGTCTAGAAGTCCTCAATATCAACAAACCTCACCGATCCAAATATGCCGTGGTCGTCCTAGGATGTCTAGAAGTCCTCAATATCAACAAACCTCACCGATCCAAATATCACCAGCCACAACGCCAACCCATCCAGTTTCAAGTCCATTGCCATCTACCCCAAGATCTTCAGTTTGGGATGAAAATGAATCCGAACATCCTCCACAACCTATTCCATTCACAGGTCAGTCTCGGCATCACCTGGAAGGACCAATCTCTCCATTATCGGTTCTATTTCAATTTTTGGATAATGATTTTTGGGATAACATCACATCCCAAACCAACTTGTATGCGGAACAAGAGAAGCAAAGAATTGGAGATAGTGCGACCCCACGAAGTTATGTCAGTGAATGGAAACCAGTAACAGTGGCTGAAATAAAAGTCTTCCTTGGCATCATATTGGTCATGGGACTTGTGAAAAAACCACTGCTGAGGACCTACTGGTCAAAAAAGCCAATGTATGCCTCCAGTTTTTGTTCAAGTCTGATGCCAAGAGATAGATTTCTGTCCATATTGACATTTCTCCACCTCAATGACAACACACAATGGGTGTACCATACAACCAAAATGGTTATAATCCACTCCATAAAATTCTTCCGTTTCTAATCTTTAGAAGAAAAATTTAAAAGTTTATACAGTCCTGGAAAAGCCCTAAGTTTGGACGAAGGAACATGTCCTTTCAAAGGAAGAGTAAGATTCCGATCTTACATGCAGAAGAAGCCAAAAAAATGGGGAATAAAAATTTATGAACTATGTGAATCTGAATCGGGATATTGTTTGGGGTTCAAGATCGCAACAGGAAAAGTTAGTGAGGAGTCCAACACCACATATGCGGTTGTGATGCATCTCATGAGGAATTATCTAGGTGTCGGACATGAAGTGTATACTGATAGATACTATACATCACCCCAACTGTTTGCTGAGTTGTACAGGCAAAAAACTGTCGCGGTCGGTACATGCCGAATTGATAGGCGTGGCCTACCAAGAAGTACGATTCAAAAAAAACTCGAAAAAGGGGGGATAGTTTCTTCCAGAAAAGGCTCACTGCTTGTTTTGAAGTGGAAAGACAAGCGTGATGTACTTATGCTTTCCACAAAACATATAAGCGACACCAAAACAGTTCAAGTTCGTGGGCCTGGGGGATACAAAGATAAAGTGAAGCCTGTCGTTGTTCAGGATTATAATGACAACATGGCTGGTGTTGATAAGTCTGACCAGATGTTGTCTTACTACAGTTTTGAGAGAAAAACCAAAAAATGGTGGAAGAAACTTTTTTTCCATCTTTTTAATCTCACTGTTGTGAACTCTCACAAACTTTATACTATGGCGGCTCAAACAAACGACGATTTGAAGAGACTGAATCTTCTAGAATATGTTGAGGAAATAGTCAATAAGCTCACTTGTGAAGCTCATTCTGTAACAACAAGCCAAAGCCATCAAGTTGCGTCACACATCAGGCTATCCGGGCGCCACTTTCCAAAATTGAATGCTGCTAGTGCTGGAAGACATCATGTTCAAAGAAGTTGCCATGTTTGTAGTAAGAAAGATAGATCGAAGAGAAAAGAAGAGGGAGCTGGTCCCAGCACTAAAAACAGGAATTGGACTCAATATCATTGCCCCATCTGCATCGTGTTCTTACATGTCGATCCGTGCTTCGAATTGTACCACACAATGGTGGAATACGACAAATAGGAAAGCGTTTGCATATAGATTTCTTCATTTTACGTTTTTTCATATGTTATCTGTTTGTATATATTGGATTTCTCATATTTTAGCAGTGTTGTTTTTTGTATGCCCCCTTTTTTTAATTCCGCTTATTCAAAACACTGTTCAATACATCATTTACACTGCTCATATTTGAAAGCTGTTAGTTTATTTCCGGTGTACGTTTTCTGCATTATGTTTTTGTTTCATACAAGTGTATATAATTTTTCATTCTATGTTTTTCATATTCAAAAAATTTTTCATTCCATGTTTCTTCATATTCAAAACATCCACTACACTGTTAGTATTCCAAAGCTGTGTCACTTTATATGTTCATATTAAAAAATTTGCTTGAAACACAATTGTCTTTGATAATTCAGAAGGGGGGAGGGGATAATTCTGAGCTGGGTTCGTCGAAGAAATCTTGAATTTTTTTTCAAACCTGGAGTAGGCAGCACAACACGATTGGTTCTTAGGCTCTACATCTGGGTAGACTAAATTATCTTATAATCTAACAAGCATAAAATTAATGGGCCTATAATTTAATTATAATTAGAAAAATGGCAACAAAACGCAGAAAAGTTGATGATAAGGGTTCAATGGCACCGAAAATACTCTAATGGAACTTTTTGAGATGCAATGTAATGAGGAAATAAATCTATATTTATTTGAGAGCTGTATCACTGCTTGGTTTTTATTATAAAAAGTAACATCCATCCGTTCAGTTTTCAACTTTGTACTAAAAATATATGCGGCCCGCCAATGACTTGCAACCCTTAATTTTGGCCCGCGACCGACAAAAGTTTGCCGACCCCTACTCTACATCTTCAGGGGTCAACATTGTTGTTTATTACATCTTCAGGGGTCAACATTGTTGTTTATCGGCCGCAACAGTATCATAAATACTGAAATACCATAGCCTCTCACTGGCGGCAAAAAGCATCGACACCCCCATGTTGAACAATCAATATCTCATGAATGGTCGAAACTAGAATTTTTATGAAACTTTCTATGAAAAGTATTAGTTTATATCTTCAATTGGACGAATTTTCACAGCTGTAAGTTGAATATTGGCGTCTTGAGAATTTCAGATAAATACTGCGGTTTTTGCTTCTCAAAGCCAAAAAATCGTTTTCTGCCCCTGTTCAAGCAGTAATTTCTCCAATACGGTTCAAAATAATTTGTTTCTGCGAGTTTGCCTCTGCAGAATCAATCATGAACTACAAACTAACCAAATATTAACCGTATGCGCCCATCCAATATTGCACAAGTAATTTTGTAAGAGCGACACTTTTTGAAGCCGCGAAAACGTAACTTTTTATTTTACAAAATCACGTTGAGTTTGGGCTCTACCCAAAGACGTCTCACGCGCTCGGTCGCCATCTCGAGGGTGGATTATTGTAGATAATGATTTTCTGCGCTCAGGGATATTTTCACTAAGTTTATGGGGTAGATGTTACGGATTTTGTGGGTGTTTAAATATTTTGAAATTTTGGAATTTATCCGGCAGCTTGCAGCTATTTAGGCTCATTATCTCCGGTCTGAAAGAGTTAAGGACCCATCCTTTAATCTGTTTGACCCCTGATCGGCCTAATGTACAACATACACATTTCTCGTTAATTGCTTTTGTAGCGGGTTTGAAAACTTAAGCTAAAAAGCCGAACAATTGGACAAGTTAGTGCCCACAAAATTACCATATATACTCTATATAAACTTATCCTTGGCAAAATATTGTATCAATTTTTACTTGGGAATGCTAATGAGAAAACTTCTTGAAAACAAGGAGTAAAATAATCTCAGATGCATCATGGGATTTATTATATCAACAACGAAATGATATAAGTGAGTGAATCATTCCTCTTGTTGTATTTGTGAGTTGATTATTTTGGAGTAATCGAATATTGTAATGACTGGATCGTCAAGTTTTGATTTACGCCAAATTATGTCATTTCCGTTCCGTCAGCTATACGTTATTTCCATATATGATATTTTCTTCTCTCGCTACATTGCCTGGGTCCTGTGGATGCGAGCGTGTATAAGTGTTTATCACGAGTAGGCCTATCACGTTGTGAAATAATTGCATTAGGCTACTTACGCGATATTTTATTTTTATTACAGACAAATTGCACGGATTTGTACAGTTGTCCCGTTATCGTCGATGGTTTTTAATTTTAGCCATGACTCTTATTTCTATTGTTATTTTTACTCTTAGCTCTCGGGTCGAATAAAGAGAATATTGCGGCACAGGAAATGGATACAACAAGATTCAGAACTAATATCAAATTTATAAAATGTTTTTGAACACACAAAACTTTTTGACAAATAAATTAACTTTTGTAGCAATCATAATTAAAAGGTTTTTAGTTATTTTAGTACTGCTTCTAGCAGAATTGAAATTCAAGAGAAGTACAGCACAATGAAACTAAAGCAATCTTCATGGAAGCGTTCAGATTAAAGAGCAATGATCTTGATATAAATGTGTGTCCTTCTGTCTTCATTGTCCGATCTTTCGCGGAAGTCTAGCATGTAAATGTACCTGCTTGATTTACTTATTTTGTATACATCCGTTATGACAATTATCGTTGTCACTGTATCCAATTTCATATCATGTTTATTGGATGTGTTCATCTCAAATTGAAAATAAATAGAGTCTTTGTTTTGTGGGTAGCAAAACAAACAGTTTATTTGGTGCCATCAGAACCTCAACTCTTGATGTGAATTGCTCGAGTTATGTGTTGTGTATTTGTGTGTATATTTACCGGAAGTTGTTTGTACGGTTCACTATCTTTGAAGATAAACACCACAATCACTGTTTTAATCAAGAATAAAATGTAAATAAAAATTTAATACGTTACTCAGATGTAGATTGAGGTTTACAAGCAACAATCCATTCCACAGAAATTAATCAAGTATCGTCGACATAATTTCTTATCTCATTGAAAGTTATCATATTTTTAAATTGCCATTCGCCTATGACGCATCCATCAAATGGTGAGTCGTGATTGGCGATTCTAAGCGCTTCTGGAGAATGGACGAGCTTTCGCTCTTTAATAGAATGACATGGGTTACACGGAAAGAATTTTCGCAATGAACAGAATCGATTTGTTTCACTAAGAATTAAAAAATATATACGGGTTTGAGGGAATGAGAGAAGGCAGCGTAGGACACCTGAGAAAAAGTCATCACGGCGTTATTTTAAATACTATAAAATATTTCAAAGAAAAATTCGTAATTTGAATTTGATTAAATGTGTTCAATGTAAGTTTCTAGGTGTTTTTATATTGGTTATTGTGCCCTTCAGTTCTTTGTGCGTTATTCCTCTTTCCGGTCCAAATACTTGATATCTGAAATAAAAATTTATAATAAATATATTGTGAATTCAAACAGTATTATAAAACTTTCAATAAAATTGTGAGCCAAGAGAAAAGAGGATTGAGCAAACTCATCCTATGCCGTATAAGGCGTATATCATTTATAATCTCTCTTATCAAAATACTGTTAACTCGCATTAAACCTAGTTACAATCGGTCATATTCAGTAAAGAACAGTAGTCACTTTATACTTTACTCATTGTGAGAACAGTATGATCATTGTATGATGCCACTCAATTTGTTTGCCAACCTATCATAAATGCTTCCGCTGCATCGTCCATGCGTTTGATCTCTGATAAGAAAACGTACCATCGTAATTCGAACCACTCCAAACAGTGCTTCGTTAAATTACGTATTTGAATCGTATTTGTTCTTAATTGCTTTTGTTTGAATTTCGATAACCAATTTCAGAATTAGAAATTCACGTTTGTCGTAGTAACAAAATAAAGACATCCGAGGACGTCACAATTTTGCAAATGGTACGTTTGCAACGATGATTGCAAAATACGATGCCCCCGAGTCTATACACACTATACTAGCGATTCCCAGAGGGTGCGCGGCGTCTAGTTGCTAAGCAGCCGCGAAAATTAATAGATTGTGTTAAACATAAATAAAATATAATTGGAAATTTTGCATATTGTATCTACTATAAATGTTTTATTGTTTCTTATTTTAAATGTTGTGTATATGAATACATACTGCAATTTCGTGAACTTCAGTTTATTTTATCTGCTGAACCGAGTTTAGGCGAATATATATGTGTGATTTTTTTCATCATTTCAAATGAAAAGCAGGCACAGATGAGAAAAACAGTTGACATTTTGCCTTTATTCTTTACGCCTACATGTTTACAAACCTTAAAAGGCATAAAGTACACAATAACGATCACAAAATTGATTTTTTCTAAAGCAGCATTTTGTTTTCGTGTTGGTGCACCGTGAGTTTTTTCCTGTTAATTTTGGCGCCATATTAACAAAAAGTTTGGGGACCGCTGCACTTCACAGTTCTGGTTTGAATTCTTTCCATCATGGTTAAATAATTTTTGTTAATATTTCCAACATTTTAGGTATCTTATTCCTCAAATTTACTTTCTGTGAAAGTTCAGACTGCTGTAAAGGATTGGTAATTAAAATGTTACGGCTACACAGTCATCTCAAAAAAGAAAAGCTGATGGGATGGTTGTTTCATATGATAAATTATATAATATCATTGGCTTTCTGGTCTAGATCAAATATCGTCACGCTAATAACCGAATTACGTAGGTCATTTTTGGCAGTTTTGAATTTTTCATAAAATATGTTTTCATGTAATGCTGCGCACCTGTCTGTTAACTCAGATTTTAATTTAAGAATTCCGAAACCCATAAAAATAGAGATTTTGTATGATATGCAAATTTGTTTGCAATTGTTTCGTCATAATGAATTATCAAGATTACCGCAGGACTATTGTGACGTCACAAGAGCACTATAACCTCGGCGAAGGATTTTCGAGTTTTGGCATCTCAGATTCTAGCTTAGCGCTTATAAATTTCAATTTATTCTACAGTATAGGAAGGCGTGCACTTGTGATATTCACTGTCTGAGTCCAATTCACTATGGTTGGCTTTTATATAAGGGTACATTGCTGTTTTATTCTTTATATTTAACTTTAGTCTTATTTCGGTGGATGTGCAGAGCTTGTTGTATTGATGAAATATATATTTTTAAACATAAAAAAATGTAATTAAAACAGATTAGCTATTTTGGGAATTAGACTTCGTATATACTAAGAATAACATTCGCTTTTGAATTGTTTGGTTTTCAGGACTGGTACATATAGTCAAGTTGCAAAATTGCGTATGTCCCCTAGTCATAGACACATTTCTGCCAAGTCACAGTGCGCCATATTTTTGCCAAAAATAACAAGATAAACCCCCAAAACAACAAGAATTTAGCAAAACGATCCATTTGTACAAGTCGAGTCCAATAAAAACAAGACAGCAATGCTTAAATATAAGTATAGTAGTATACTATATATATATGGACATGAAGGCCGAATACCTCAAGTAGCCTTAACTAGAATAAAATAGCCTAGCTCCATTCAACATCGCCCTCGCAGACAGCTTCGTTTCACTCACAAATATTGTTTGTCTGATTTATATGCCTGAATATCGGTAAAATTTTGGGATTGGAGAAGTGACTTGCCTTGTGCCCATCGGCACCTAGCAACGAGTCTGCCAATCTGTACGACGTATGAAGTGTTCCTGTGAATTAAAGTAAAGCAGCAAAAGGGATTTTTTGCACTAAAATTTTAACTTTGATGACGTCATAGCATATAAAACAAATCCCATAGTGCCCACAGAAGTTTTCGAAATAAATAAAAGCGTAGTTAATGGAAAAAGCGATTTTTTTTTCATAACAAGAAAAATATTAACAAGAAAAAAACATGAACACGAACAACAACAATAGAATAGCAATACGATCGATATGGAGATTTTGTGTACAAAAAGTCGAAATACCACCTGCTGATAATGATATTCATATTTTGTGTTAGAACAATCACATGTTTCATGCCCATGTCATTGGTCAAAGTATCGATTCAGGTATTAAAATATATCTGTATATATATACCACTTTTCCATACATTTTCTGATTTAATTGAATTAAAAATTTCTCACTTTGTATAGAGGACTTGCACGGGTCACGTGACTTTGTTCACTGGACGGCAAAAAAACGTCCAGCTGGCTTTTGTCAGTTGCAAGTCGGATTATACGTTTCCGTTTTGTTCGGCTGTTGAAAATGGTTATTTCGTATTGTTCCGTTGGTATGTTAGTCGTTGACCGTGACAGATTAAATACCCGGACTGCTCTTTTGGCTTTCGTGTCCATATATTTGAGCATAGCTCTCTTGTTGCTGTTAGACTTCTTGGTGCGGAAAAATCGCTTTTTGCTGGTTTAATCGTAATAGTATATATTTACGGTTTAATCGATGGTCAGAGTTTGGTTGCGAATATTCTCTAGTCCATGTGCGACACTTAGTGTTGATCCCACAACAGATGGGTTGAACCTTGAACGGGTAAATCGTCATCACTCTGAAAATTCCTTTCTCACTCTCAGCTGTAGCGCGATTCATTCGCAGAAATAGACAATGCTCGCAGACCAGCAGAATGGATGAAAGATCTAGATCAGGTCCTTCAACATTCCTTTGCATAGTTGCCTTGTCGTCTTCACTTCTTTAATCTGTTAATAGCACTAATTGAGAATTTTCATAAATGATTGTGTGCGGTGCAGCGGTCTGGCTTAGTTTTCTAATTTGAAGAAATGATGAATGCTTGGCACACCACACAATACAGCAATATGTTTAGAATTCTATTCATGCGGATAAAGACCTGTATTATGTCAGTGCTCGTTGCTCACCATCTCAATGCTTAATTAGGCAATTATATTGCACACAGTTCAGTAGTTCCCTATTACCTGTATTACATGATGAGATTTCCAATCTAGTACTTTTATGTCATTGCATGCTGAAACAATATCATTTGCCATCGTCCTAAATTTTTGTAATGTGTTGCCATACCATACAGTCTGAAATGAATTAGTTAATCAATCAATCAATTATGTACTGATATGACTGTATGATTAGAATATATCTGTATATACTGATATAGGCTATACCACTTTTCCATACATTTTCTAATTTAATTGAAATTTGCTATCTTTATAGTTATATTTGATACTTGGGGATTTATAAGTCTAAACAAATTCCCATATATTTTGCATTTTACTGAATTAGCCTAACTGTTAGTTAATATAATTCTTATTAAGCGATTAAAGGAATATCATGTCATCATCCAGCCATGTTTATTGAAATGTCAGACTTCAAAAGTCCATAACATATTGTTTTATTTGTAGTACAGTAGTCTAAGATTGCTGTCAACCTAATATTTTTTGTTTCGCTTGATTGGAAATCACAATCGAAGAAAAAGTACAGACCATTTTTTAGTTATTCAATAATCTTTGCTGGGAACCATGGCTGAGAATAGTGGAGGTGGAGAGACTCAAGAGATTGCTGAATCTTCAGCTTTAATCGACTATATTTGCAAGTATGTAGATTACTTAGCTCAGTAGTTGAAAATTATGTTCAATAATGACTATGTTATAGAAGTCTATCTGAAATTTATTTATTTTCATTTATTTAGCTATTTTTATTTATTGTTCAGGTTGGTTCCTTTGCTGCTGGAAGATGGAAGCACGGTGCCATCTACATTGAAGGCAGTTCTTGAGGATCGCATCATTTTAGAGTCGATCAGAAAATTTCTATCGGACCCTCAAGTTCGCTCACTTATGGTGGAACGAATATCTCATAAAGGTGTTCAATTGAACATTATGCATTTACTTTCATATGTAGCTTTTGTGATTTTTGTGAAAAAATTTCAATATTGATAAACATTGAATTGTTCCTAATGTCTAAATTTTAAATGTGTGAATGAGGTCACTGCCATTTGCTTTGTATACCTCGACTCTTTTCGTTTTGGCCTCTCTCGACGCCGATGCCGGCGACGCAGCACTCTCTCGCCCGCCCGCCACCGTATGTGGATATAAACGATCATGAAAATAGTTCCATAATATTATGTTTAGCAAGAATGCTGAAGAGGATTAAGTCCGCAAAACCCAGAGCCAGGTCAAGTCGTTGAAAGTCTCGAGTCGAGTAAGAAGTCGAGACAAGTTTAAGCATGACTAATTTCTGAACTCTAGTTTTTGATAAATGGTGCCTCAACTCTCCCTTATACTAATCATTATGAATACAACTATGGTAATTTGCATTGGCTAATTGGTCATTTTCATTTTATTCTTCATTTTGTTATCAGATGAAAGTGAAGAAGCAGAAGAACAAGAACCAAGCTATAATATATCTGTTGATGTTCATTACAGCAATGGGAAGGCTTCTGGGTATTAATTTTTTGCACAATTTTATACAGCATGATGCAGGGATGTCCAAAACGAATCGAATATAGATTCTTGAATTTAGTGATAGTAATATTCAAGGTGTAGTTATTTGTAAATTTTTCATTTTGGGTATTGCCATCCGATTGTCATAACAAATAATGACTTGGTATTCCCATAGTATGTGTACCAGGTTAGGGTTAGGCCATAATTTTATTCCGATTTTCCCTATTTTAGTTCTATTACAAGTTTGGGGACTGTCTGTGTTAGCCAAGCGAATATCCCCTTGCCCATAGGTTTCAGTCCCTTCACACAACTTGATGTAAAATAGGCAAACAAAATTAGTTATCTCCATATTGGTACACATACTTCTGGAGCGCCATAGACTTTGTTCAACTTCTGATTAAAGCACTATTTATCCAACTAGTTTGCATTTACCAAATTCATTTCTACGAGTTCCCATTAGTTTCCCCGTTAAGTACAACCCAATTTAGAAGATAGCTATACTATTTTCGGAAATATTATTTTCGAAAAGTATTCAGAATAGTGAATAAGTTGCGTTAGACCATTTCTGGCATGATACTATGTCTATGTGGTAACCAACACTTTTTTGAGATCAGAATATTATAGCAGTTGTTGTTCAATAGTTTTTTTTAAATCTAGAACTTCCACTTTAAAATACTTTTTGTTTCAATTAGTTTGGCACTTATCAAGAGAGGTGTGGTTGTTGAAGCTGATAAACCAATATCGCAACAGATTCGTGCTATCACTCTGACTGAGGATTCTCCATATGAAACATTACACTCTCTTGTCAGTTGTGCTGTTGCTCCATTCTTCAAGTCATACATTCGTGAAAGTGGAAAAATTGACAGGTTGGTTGGTGCATTTTGGCTCTGGGTTCTCAACTTTTATTTTCTGGTTTGCCATTTCGCAATATTGGAAATTGGAATATAAAATTTTGTTTTGTGGTTGTAGATACATTGAGGGCAATAAATTAAGCATTATAGCACACAACAATGTTAATTGTTTCATTTATAACTAATTAACAGACAACCTCTTTGTAGTGAGCATAATAATATCTATTACGCAACATAGGATGATGTAATCCCAATAATGTCACAATCTGCGATGTGGTCAACTGGTCTTATACTGAAATGGACCTGTACGCTATTCTTGAAGTAGGGAAAATGTTAATATCTTGCTTGCGAAATTTACCCCCAAGGTTATTTGAATATACCCTGATTGAGAACCCTTGATTCAGACAATACAATCAAAATCATTCTTTGTAGTTTAATTTTTATTCATATCAAGGGCTATTATGTATAGGACCATTCAATATCCTTTTTATTGTATTTTTTTTGTGTGCTTCTGATAAACTGTTGTATATCTGTATTGTCATTTTTTACTAATCGAATTAAAATCAAATAATCACAGGGAGGGTGACAAAATGGCTCCATCTGTTGAGAAAAAGATCGCAGAGCTCGAAATGGGATTGTTGCATCTTCAACAAAATATTGATATACCTGAAATATCACTTCCAATTCATCCAACTGTAACTGGGGTAATACGAAAATGTCAGGCTGAAAGCAGACGAGCAAGAGTACAAGATTTTGGTGACAAAGTAGAAGATTCAACATATCTGAATGCACTACAAAATGGTGTAAACCGCTGGATTAGAGAAATTCAAAAAGTTGGCAACTTTTTATTGTAATAAAATTGAATTTTTATTTACTTGTTGAAATTTGACAGTTTTTGACCTGGAATATGGACTCACGCCATGAATGCGCGTAGCAATCAATGAGGTTCTAATATCATTTCTAGCAAATCCATCATTCGAATTGACCAATCTAAGTGCTTTGTATCAGAACCTCTACATCTAAAATGGAACAAAAATAAGGACAGATCTTAGAAATAAGAACGTAATGGCAGCCCTGTATACAAAACATAGTTACCGTATTTATTCGATTATAACGCGCAAAATTTTGAACTGAATTTTAGGCAAAAATCAATGCTGCGCGTTATACACAAGGTCTGAGAAATGCGGTATTGAAAATGTGGTTTTAAACATCTGAAACGTGCGTGCGCTCGCGCATGCACATTCCAACGCAGGACGATTTCGTGCAAGCACACGCACATGCGACAGCTCAGCGTGCGTTTTACATTCGTGCAAGCGTTCGATTTCATGCAAGCACACGCACATGCGACAGCTCAGCATGCGTTTGACATTCCCGCTGCGTTGAGAATATTTATTTGCCATTATCGTACTGTACTGTAGATACCCATTATATATTACCCATTATCTATTATGGCAAGACATCCCATCCCATCATGGGAGGACATCCCAAAAGAAATGGTCATCAAAAGTTTTTTAAAGACGGGCATTAGCAATAGTATGGATGGTACAGAAGACGACTTGTTGTGGGATTCAAAATCAGGGTCAGAAGAAGAGGTTGAAAGTGATGTTCCCGCCGATTGGGACACTGATTTAAACATAACCCAAACAGAAATCGAACAGTTGTTTGGTGAATCAGAGACTGAATCCGATTTTGAAGAGTTTTGAATTACTGTGTGCTTTTAATAAATTTTTGTTCATGCTGTGAGTTGTTACCTTACGTGCTTACCAGTAGTTAGTAGAGAAAAAATAAAAAAAAAGAATTTTATACCAATTTTCATTCAAAATTTAAAGGTGCGCGTTATACACGAGTGCGCGTTATAATTGAATAAATACGGTACATACTTTGTGATGTGGTGCGTGATGTGGTGCCCTAGTCGGTTTGCATTCACGCCTTGACTGAAACACCAATGATTCAGGATGGCCAAAGCTGAATAACCTGCTCATTCCAATAAGATTTAAGTAATGAAATTAAGATTGAATATTATAAACTGGATGCTGGAACATGTTCTTTTGAAACAATACACAAATTTTTTGCATGTTCATTGAGTTTGTCTTTCGAAATACAGAAAAGACTAACCATGATTTAAGTGGTTTCCAAATCTTCATTTTACAATAACAATTGTGAGACAGTGTGCTAAATATAAAGTATTTTTGAATTCAATTTTGAATGAAGCAGGTTAAAATATTCCAAAAATGGAAAATTTGAGATATCTAGTTTAACTATTTCTAATTTGATTGGTGTTGGATTTCCCAGTCAGTGATACTATACCAGTGTATGAAAGCGGATAATAAGCCTCGCTTCATATATAATAAACCTAATTCAGTATAAAAGAAATTTTTGTGATATAATTTACTTTTGATCTGATGGTCTGTGTTTTTTTTTCCTGATCAATATTGGTCTGGATTCAGCTCAGTAATGTGTGATGTAAGATGGCTCTATCAATTATTTATTAATCTGACTCAGTTTTTGGGCCTTCTTGGATGGATTCACATATATTATATCGTGTAAAAATATGTTATTACAGTATTCTGCTTTTGGGTACTTTTAACTTTTATTGATTAATCTTCAGTTTATATTATTTGTACACTTTATATTGAAAATTTGTTAGGGTAATGCGGTCACTGTATTTCCACGAATCTTCTGTTTCAAATTGTTTGAAGTGCACTTCAATATTGAATATTTCAATTATTTTTAAAGTCAGAATATGAATGTTGTGTATTATGCTATTGAATTTCAAGACTTCTATTTATGATTACAAATAGCTGTAGCAACAAAAACCTATGTAATATCTCATAACATAGTTTATTAAACATCTATCCAGATCATTTAGTTTCTTCTCTTTATTCATTACAGGTGACCAAACTTGATCGAGATCCATCATCTGGAACTGCAATGCAAGAAATCAACTTTTGGTTGAATCTTGATCGTGCCTTGATGAGAATTCAAGATATGAGAGAATCACCTGAAATTACTCTCACTTTGGATATTTTAAAACATGGCAAACGTTTTCACGCTACTGTCAGTTTTGACACTGACACAGGTTGGTTGGTTTTTGTATTTGCAAGCAGTAATGGGCAGAGGTCACTGATTCCCAAGTAGGCATCAATTCAAGTCACGAGTCATGCAAGTTCGAAGTTGAGTCGATTACCGAGTCAAGTACGAGTCAATAATCTTTTTATTGACTTAAGTCACTTAAGAGTCTTTGATGAATGGCGACTCGATTCCAAGTCTTTTTCTTTCTGTTAAACCATAATTTAATAAATTCAGGTCTAAAACAAGCGCTTGCAAAGGTTGCCGATTATAATCCGTTGATGAAAGATTTTCCACTCAATGATTTATTGTCAGCAACTGAGTTGGAGAGAATTCGTAGCGTAAGTCAATCTTCAGTTTTATTCGCCTTGATTTCCTTAAGTTATCCACACAACGTATTCATATTTGGACAAGAATCTGACCTATAGATTGATTTAATACATTGATGTTGTTCTTGTTATGGTTGTTGTTGTAACTTTAGAGACCATTAGATTAAAAATTTTCAGAATTGAAGATGAAAAAAGAAGTTGCTTGAAAGCTATTACTTTAAATATTTTATCAAATTTTTTTCTATGGGGCCTGATATTTCATGAAAATGTTGGTATTTTATATAATACTCGGTTACACCATCATGCATTTCATACAATTCTTCATACATCTGCTGGTATTACTTTGGCCATATAAGTCATTTAACCTTTGTATTCATGTATTTGAGCATCGCTTTCTTGTTTGTATCTAGGCTCTTACTGCGATATTTTCTCACATGAGAAAGATCAGGACATGTCAACAATATCCTATCCAACGTGCTCTGAGATTGATCGAGGCTATTTCAAGGGATCTTATGGCACAAATGCTCAAGGTGGGACATTCATTTTATTTCTATTTTAAGTCGAGAGCTTCCCAAACTCTTAAGCTCGCGCCCTTCCAATATATAACAATTTTCCGCGATCCCTGTTAAGTCAGCATTGTTATGCAAGCGTGCATCTTCTCGAGTCTTATAATCAAAGTCGGCATTGTTATACGGGCGCGCTCTCGCGTATTCTCTCGAAATTGTGAGATTTATGTTTAGCATTGGTTTTAATAATTGTGTTTTGAATCAAAAGTCTAAAAAGTACACTAGTTACAATAGATAGTACTTTGTGTGAAATTGGTGTACTCCTTCCGATCCCTAAAATTCGTTGCGCGGCTCTCTTCGGGTTCACGAACCCCAGTATGGGAAGCCCTGTTTTAAGTGATATTTGTTGTTTTTTAGGTTCTTGGAACAAGACGTTTGATGCATATTTCATACGAAGAATTTGAGAAAGTCATGATTTCTGCATTTGAAGTTTTTGGTGCGTGGGATGATGAGTACGAAAAACTTCAGGTATAATTTGTTATATTGTTGCCAGGACATTTGCACCCATGTTAGCAACATTTGCCCATTTGCACCCACTGCAAATCTATCGGTACAATTGTCTGTGGGCGCAAGAGTATACAGGTGTAAATAGGCGTGGGTGCAAAGATAATGGAAAGACCCTCCACTCTTTTTATGTTCGCTGAATTCCTAAAGTTACATAACGATTTCTGCATGGGGATGAGTCTGTGCTTGATATTTTATGTATTCAATATTTATGACATGCCGTTTTGATTTTGTATCTATTAGTAACTAATAAATGTGAGCTTTATAATAATAAGTTCATTTCTTTTGGGGTGTTCTCAGTTTTAAACTTATTAATAATATACTTCGGTCAAAGCCATTCTGCTGCTGGACTGTAATACCACAGCTGAGGGATACTGCTATAATCCCAATTTTGCATTAAAATATATCAATCACACAATACATTTTCTCAAAATATATATATAAACAGGGTCTGATGAGAGATATTGTGAAAAAAAAAAGAGATGAAAATTTGAAGATGGTTTGGAGAATTACTCCTGCTCATAAAAAATTGCAAACCAGGTAAGTAATCTGAGCACGGTTTGTTGTGGGAAAAACTATAGTCAAGTAATTAAATTTCCTTTTTCAATATAAATGAATAGCATTGCAGTGATATCGAATAAATTTGCTTCATAATCACAAGATGAAATACAGAAATAATTTCATAATACTACATATTTCAGTAACTATTAAAACAGAATCATGGCAGTACAATATGTTGTATTTCACTCTAAAACACAAGCATGTTACCTCCTATATAACATAGCATAATCGTCCATGACTCCACATTCTCTATTAGATATCAATTGTCATGAAGATACACTTTTTCATTCCTCAATTATTTGAGGCCTACGCTTACTAATGCTTCCACTCCCTAGTCCCTACGCTACATTAGCTTTCTTTATCATTTCTTCATTTTTGAAAAACATTGAAATGGTAGACTTCGGTAGATTTTTGACAAGAATTTTCTATTCACAAAAGATATCTTATCACCGTGTTCGCGATATATTGGAAGTAATTATTTTAGAATATATTATAATCACACATTTTATAACTAATATACCACCTACAAAAATAAAAAATCGGGCGGATCTCATTTCTTTCAATAACATATTTCAGGTTGGATGGAATGAGAAAGTTTAGACGACAACATGAACAATTGCGCAATGTTATATTGAGAGTATTAAGACCTCAAGTTCAGCAACAACAAGTTGCAACTCCTGATGAAGAAGACAACAGAGATAATAAGGGAGTAAGTAATCAAGATCCTAGAAATTAATCTGAAAGGAAAATCACCTGAATCTTGTTTTGTATCAGAGCTGTAGAGTCCAATTGTCCATGTTTTTATCGACATTGGAGTCAAAGCCGGACTTGTATTGTTCAACTCCTTGGAAAAGAAATATTGAATTTGATTGGAGTCTGAACTTCAAGATTTTTATTCGGACCAATTGAAGTCTAAAGAATTTTTTGGCCGAAACACTCAATAAGCTTTAAGTTTGCTAAGGCATTCTAAATAACTAAAGAAAAAATATATCACCCAAAGTTTTCGTTTTCCGAATGTATTTCTTCATAGTTAAAGAAGGGGGAAAATTTCCTGGCCTCGAGTTAGAGTTTTTTGTCAAACTAAATTCACTACCAGACCGTTATTGTAAATTTTTCAAGAGTTCGAAATGGGTGTATCTGACTAAATAGCCCCGTTTTGTGCATTGCTTTTTCAAGATGAAGTCTTCAATAAATCTCTCATTACTGTATCAACACTGATATGGTTATATTTAAAATATAATTTTTACATACTGCAGGTCAATGCTGTTATTCTTGAGACCGCTGATGCAAACGCAATTGAAGAAGTGAATCTTGCTTACGAAAATGTTAAAGAAGTTGATGGACTGGATGTAGGAAAAGAAGGTATTGTAAATTAAAAATCCACGAATTAACCCTATATTCCCTAGCTTATTGAAATTTAATAGAATGTTGAGTCCTCATACTGGTATAATCATGCACAATAGGTACCGATGCATGGGAAGCTGCTTTGAAGAGATACGATGAAAGAATTGATCGTGTTGAAACTCGGATAACTGCTAGATTGAGAGATCAACTTGGAACAGCAAAGAATGCAAATGAGATGTTCAGAATCTTTTCGAGGTGTGCCGCTTATTCTATTCATTCCAATACTGTATAGTGCTAAACATCCATGACTCATGCTTCTGATGAATGTTTTAAGATAGGAAACAACATGACTGTATCTTCAATTTTTTTCTCTCATTACAGATTCAATGCATTGTTTGTTCGTCCCCATATTCGTGGTGCTATTCGAGAATATCAGACTCAACTTATTCAAAGAGTGAGTACATATTCTAATGTATGGAAAAAAAGGGTTTGTGTTCGATTTTCATAATCTGGTACAATCATTAATAGCAGACTAGACCACAAACCATGTTATATTACAATATTATTTGGCTGTTGGACAAAAAGTTATCCTATGGATAGTTTTTCAAAATCATTGTTCCTGTTGGCGGTGTGTAAAAATACTCTATTCTTCACAAATAGCAGTCCATTATATTTCATATTTACAGTACCTTAATGATAGAAGAAGTCACTAGGAATCTATTAAATATATTTTTCTTCATGATTACTTCTATGGGACCCGGTATTTGACCCAAAACGTGGCTGATTTTTATAATGGTCATAATGATACAGTCCTCTAACTTTTGGCTGCTTTCTGGTCATATTAGTCAATTGACCCTAATGTCTGTATATTTAATTATGGCTCCCTTGTGTTCTTAAGTTATTGTTGATACTCTCACCACAGGTAAAAGATGACATTGAGTCCTTGCATGAAAAGTTTAAGATTCAATACGTTGCAAGTAAATCTGCTAGAATGTCTCGTGGCTTGGATTTACCACCTGTGTCAGGTTCTATCATATGGGCTCGACAAATTGAACGTCAATTGTCTGCATACATGAGAAGAGTTGAAGATGTCTTAGGGAAAGGTCAGTAGCAATTTAGGAGGATGAAATAAATTCACTATTCTGTATATATTCTGATTTACAAATGCGAAAATATGAAAATACATTTTAAATTGGTCATGTTCAATGGAGAAATTTACATAATTCATTGTAAATTTATAGAGATTCAAATCGATTATGCAGAAAAAATTAAGTTGGAACATTTTATCATTCGATTTACTCTTCCTTACAGTTGACGAATAGAAATTATTTTTGTCTGACTGTGAGATTTACAACGCCCAAAATGACAATTTTTCTAATAAATATATATTTTGAATTATTCTTAGTATCGAAAATTTTCTAGATGGAATATTTTGAATCAAGTCAATATCTGAACTGGTCCTCAGGCTATGGCTGCTAGTAACAAATTTATGTCTATATTTTTCTCTTATGATATTTCTTTTCAAGGATGGGAAAATCATATGGAAGGCCAGAAATTGAAAGCTGATGGAGATAGTTTTCGTAGTAAACTTGATACAAAAGCATTGTTTGAAGATTGGTCACGAAAGGTTGGTGTGTTTTTTTTATGTTTGTTTGTTAAATCGAAGCTTCGTAAGGTTTTAAATTTTCATGATATGATTCATTGTGACTTGTAAGCTTCAAGCTGCCATTTTTTTTTGAAACCACAAATAGTTAATGAGATTATATGCAGTGCTGCATTCCTGTATATTTTATTGGTGTTGGGTTTAAAGCAGGGGTGTGCAACATTGTTATTCGGGGGGCCATATAAGCAACTTCAGGCACCCAGCTTGGCCACACAAAACAATTAGTTTTCCCATTTACACAACGAATTACAATAATAAAGGCAGCAGGCAAAACAGAAAAAGATTTAACGCTACGACAAGAGAAAAAAACATGTATTTTTACCCAAGCGAGCGCCTTTTCAAACATGAATTGTTGGATTATGAATGTATGCTTCAAAAGGAAAATTCTGATTGTTGACTTAATGGCTCGGCACTAAATGGTTTGGCGGGCCAGGTCGTGGCCCATTCCAGCATTTACAAACTGAATAAAATGGATTTTGGCTAGCCTAATCGCTGTGGTATACGTAGAAAATGCTAAAAATAGTAGGATAATATTTTGCATATAAAATTCCACAACAAAAATTTCACCCATGAAACAGGTGTAAAAAGTATAACATTATTCAAAAAAATCAATTGAAAAAACCTATTTTATAGGTGGAATGTCAGATCGAGGATTTATCGAGTAGGAATTTCCCAGTACTGATCATGCTTATTTTACTACTTTTTTACTATAAGGTCACCCAAAGGAATCTGGGTGTCACAGGACACATCTTTGCTATTGATCAAACTCGAGCTCTGCGTCGTGTTCCCGGAGGAGATCCACTCAAACTTTTAAGATTGAAAGTCAATTTCCAGGTGAGATCGAAATATTATGCACTATATATTATCAAAATTCTTGAATGGAGATGTTAAATCATAATTATGTTGTTTTTTGTTACAGAAAGAAATCATTATGCTTGCTAAAGAAGTCAGGAATTTGAAATGGCTTGGATTTAGAGTACCGTTGGCTATTGTCAACAAAGCACATCAGGTTGGTGCATTTTACTATATGATCTTATGATATGTTGATTAACCATAATAGTATACTACGTAAATAAATAATGTCGTGAACGATGGACACCAAGTCTCAGATGGTTTTTATTTTGCGTAGTGATGCAAAGTGGGAACAATACAGAAAGTTCTATATGTCGACTATTTATAACAACCACCATCACATTACTTGGTACTCCCGTAGTGTGTGTACCAGGTCCATGTTAGGTCAGGATTTTATTCCGATTTTCATTATGTTAGTTCTATTACGAGTTCGGTGACTGTCTGTGTTAGCCAAGAGAATATACCCCCTGCCCATAGGCTTCAGTCCCTTTACACAACTTGATGTAAAGTAGGCGAACAAAATCAGTTAGCTCCATATTGGTACACACTCTTCTGGGGCGCCCATCATTTTATATCACCCTGTGTAATCTACCTATGTTGATTATTAAAATAAAAAACTTATCTGAACTGTGGTTCAATGTGTTTTTCACTCGTTTCTTTTGAATTCCTGCCTCGTTCATTTTGTAAAGCTATCGATCCTTAATCTCATTGAACTGGGTCTTAAAAATCAAGCGACATTGTTAGGACTAGGACCAAGCACTTTAATTCGATTTTAATTACATGTATTGTCCTATTCATTTGCTTCCTATTTAATATACTCTCATCGTTCATGCCCCAGTCCCTGTAAGATAGTCTATAAGCTTACTTATATTCTGTATTTTACCAACAGGCTAACCAACTCTACCCATTCGCTATTTCTCTCATGGAATCAGTTCGAACCTATGAAGGTGTTTTGCAAAAGATAGAAGAACGTCCGAACATCATTACTCTGGTTGCAATGCTTCGACGGGATCTACATAATACTATCATTGAAGGTATGGTAAATTCCCAATTCACACTCAAGGGTCTTCATGTTGTATTATTCAAAATAGTATCATCAAAATACTTCATGGTTTTATTCCTATTGTGAATTGTGAATTGAAACAGCAAAATTATCATATGCTTAATTTACAGGATAATTATACACATACAGAATTTTGACAAAATAACACTTTTTTGGCTAAAGTATATTAGCCAACTTGAAACATTGACAAATGATCTGACTATAAAATAACTCCTATAATGATTTTTTAAACAACATGTATTAACGCTTTTTGCTCCAAGAAGGCCTTGCACATACATCCACTGATATCTAAGAATATAATATATCATATTATGATGGGCTACTATTATATGTAAGTATAATACCGCCATAAATGAAAACCAAACCGACACAAGTGCATTTAAATTTTGGGAATATTGACGTATTGTTCGGAGAATTGCCAGCTGTATAATTCCCAATATGCAGATTTTGAACAAAATTTCATGCTTTAAATTCTATGTCATTTTTCAGTGCCTCCAGTTCGAATTCACTTGAAACTGTTTTTGTAATTACTCCCAGATACGACTTGAAAAGCAATAATCTTAGATAAACAGTATACAACTCTGGATATCAAACTATTTATGATTTCTATTCAGGTGTTCAATTGGTCTGGGAATCATATAAGCTTGATCCATATGTGCAAAAGTTTGCCGAACAAGTTTTTGGTTTTCAAGAAAAGATTGACGATCTTATTTCAATTGATGATAGGGTTGCTAACGAAGTACGAAGCTTGGAAACTTGCTCGTATAACCACCAAGTGTTTTCAGAAATTATCGGTGAGTTTCTAAAGATGTCTGGATAAATAAAAATAAAATTATAGGATGGTGTTTTTTTATTTTGTTGTTAGGAGAATAAATTCGGGTGTAATATTTATTGTCATATGGTGAAGTCGAAATATACAATATCTGGTTTACTCACTACATATATCAATGTGTAGCATATACACAAAAACACCTTTAGATTTTGAAAAATTTGTTTGTTACAAGTTTGCAGTTTGGTTTTAACTGCCTAACCTAAATACGAACATAAGGTACTACCCTAAAAGAAATGAGGTATTTATTTGAAAACCCAGACCAAAAAACAGTTACAGGTCCATAATAAAAAAAAAATAAAAATAGTCAATTTCTGAAAAAATTGACATAAGCTACGTTGGTCTTCTGGGGGTGGTACTTTGTATAAAATTAGTTAGCAAGCAGATAAGGATTATATATTACATCGCTTTGTTTCAGGCCGTATCCAAAAGTCTGTGGATGATCTCAATCTTCACTCATACTCAAATCTACCATTTTGGGTGAGAAGACTGGATGAGAAAGTCGAGGAGAAATTGGCTGCCAGATTGGAAGCTGGTCTGCAAGCTTGGTGCCAGGTAGCTTCCCTTCCTGATAACATGAAGTATAACTAAGTTTTGTAATTCCTAAAAAGAACGAGCAAGGCATCAATAGAAATACATTTCAATAAGAAAAGGTTGCTGCATCTCTGAAAGAGGGTACTTTCTCAGTTAGTCTCACTCACAGCCCTATCTAACTATTATTAGCCATATCCTGAAAAAAGAGTCAAATGCCTACAGTATAGTTAGACTTGATTTTGGTTTGAATTCCAGTGCTCAGGATTAGAAACATATTAAACTAGGTACTTGAAGATATCTTCTTCTTGCTATCTGAAGCTAAATAAGACTTCAAGTGTTTTCTTGTAAATTTGTTTTTGGTATAATTTCCAATTTAAAGATTGATTTATAAAAATATACTGCTATGTTATTGTACAATTAGCAATACTTTTTCTTCTGAAATTTCAGGTATTGCTCGGTAAGAAAGACAGCAGGAAAGAAGATTTTGATGAAGCAAAAAATGCGGATGGATCAGGAGACGCAACTGCAAAAACTCAACAGAAACTTGGTGGTGATCCTAAGATTGCTAAACTTGTTTATGAAATGAGAGTCATGAATCAAGTCATCTACATGCATCCTGAACTTAACAGCATGAGAAGGGTAATTTCAACTAAGTGAATTCTAATCAAATAATCAATATTCCTATTTTATGCAGACCAGTGGTTTCCAACCTTTTATGGCTTGTGGCATCCTTCTTTTAGCACTCATGGCTCCCAGTACGTCATTACAGTAGTATTTATACTGTTATTTTTATTGGTATATTTCGAATTCCATTATGTTCAAACAATTCATACTCAACAAAGTGAAAACACCCTGTCAACTAGGGAGAACGAATTTTTTTTGTGAATGAAAGTAAAATCAGTTTTGCGCATAGCATTGGACCCTCCTCTAACTGCTTGGTGGGCCATGGGCCTCCGGTTGGAAACTGCTGATATAGACATTGTTTGCTCTGTCTTATTTGTATACCTTGTTTGTAGCGAAATATGCGAATGAGAGTTGTATAAAAATATATATACATAAATTGTACTGTAATAATGCAATGATCATACCTTTTATAAACTGTTGTCTCCTTTGGAATGAGTGGTGGTTACTTATAGGTAAAATTATAGTGAAAGAAACCAATTTTTGCTCTTGGCTTTCAGGAACTGATCAATGAACTGCAACAATGGCAAGATATCATTCAGCGATTACCAAGGATTCTTAGCAGTCGTTATCAGGTATTTTCAATCTTATGCTTAACAATAATAGAAAATTGTAGTAGTGGGAAAGGATATGCTACAGCATTTTGTAATACTCTGGGTGGGAGGTATATCTTTTATTCACCTTTATTTAAACAGTCTACCTCAAGCATCCCTTTTTGGCTGTTGGCAATACTGAAAAGAGTATAGACTGATAAGAAAGGTGTAGTGGAAAATCAGTATTGGACTACCTGGGCTGGACAGACCGTTTCTTACACCAAACACAAATAAGCCGTAACACTACTTTTTTTTCCACATTACTAAAGAATATTTACAGTATGTACCGGTATATGGTAAAAATCTGTTCTATTTCAAGGCATGTAGTCTAAGCACCCTGTTGCTCAGCTCTTAGGTATTAATAGCATCTTCATTTAATAATAGGTTGGATTGGATATTGGTTTGACTGATGTGGATTTATATTACCGAAAATGCTTGACAAGAATACCAACTGGATCGCTCACTTTACAGAGATGTTATGAAGCCATCGAGAGTCTTTTCACTGATGTAAGTTGAATTATGAACATTTGCGCTAAAGCTCTTCAGGAACCCACCTGCGAACCCATCCTTGATTACATTGCACAGGTTCGAGTCCCATGGGGGACAATTGTGTGCGTGATGATTGCTGGACTCCTTGCCATTTGGGTTAAGCAAAATACCCCCAAAATGACAAAATTCTCCACGGTTAGGAACGCTGACCCCGGTTAAATATGCAATCATGAATCCTTTTCTTTCCATCCTTCTATCATATCCTAAATATCTTTTTAAAAGTTGGTTTAAGAGCTGTTTTTGTTGTACTTTAGGTGACTTCATATGTAAAAGAATGGCTCCAATATCAGAGCCTATGGGATATGCAAGCTGAGTTAATGTACAATAAACTTGGAAATGATATTCAATTATGGCAGGTTGGTGTTACAGTAAATAGATGGTAGAGCAAAATAGGTATTCTCAAATTTTGAGTATATTCTGAAATGCTGCCGGCATAAAATTTTAGCACATATTCTTGTTATGTATGTGACTCTGTTGGTTCTATTTGGTTTGCCTGAGGCTGACCACTGATCAGTAACAGCTATCTTCACCATAAAATGTATGTATCTCTAATATTGATATGATTTTCAAATGACCAACTTTACCAATTTAGTATTCTAGTGATGAGAGGATACATTTCTTCATATC
Source organism: Styela clava (assembly GCF_964204865.1). Classification (NCBI taxonomy): domain Eukaryota; kingdom Metazoa; phylum Chordata; class Ascidiacea; order Stolidobranchia; family Styelidae; genus Styela; species Styela clava. The sequence goes on along the minus strand of NC_135257.1, from coordinate 6,968,402 downwards.
ATTAAACTATGATTAAACTGCTGTTCTCTATCCGATATAGATATCGAATGTGTAAATTGTAATTTCATAATATATGTATAAGTGACACGCATTTGGAATCTAACTGCATTGTATTATTTTTAAGAGGCTTTACAATATCTCCATAAACCATATAGATTTATTTTGAAAATTTCAGTATTCATAAGCTTTTCAATAATCATTGCTATTTACCCAGGCTGTAGCTTTCAATGTAAAACACTGATTTCACTTCAAATTTACAATTTGATCAACCGGTCTATAACAGACGTTTTATCGCCATGTACTCAAATTTATAGGCACTTCTGGTTGAAATACGTCGTCGACGTGCTACTTTCGATACTTCGGAGACCAAACGTACATTTGGTCCGATTGTTATTGAGTACGCTAAGGTCCAGTCAAAGGTCAACTTGAAATATGACACATGGCACAAAGAAGTTTTGACTAAGTTTGGACAATTGATTGGACAGGTAACATGTTTTCATTCACAACTCTACCTTCAGAATAGCCAAAAAAATTCAGATAGGCTTATTTTTGAAAGCAAGCATCTCGTTTGTATAATTTGTGTTAAAGTGTTGTTTAATATGTATACGAGGTGACATGTCAAATTCATAATTTAATTTAATTATGAATATACCTAGCAAATAAAATTATTATTCATTCATACTTTGCAGTTTGTTAGTCATTATCTTAAATTAACGGTGGATCTTGGTAAAGTCAAAATCCAAATATATCCCTAAGTGACTCAAGCTAATCAATACCGTAAAATGTTTTGGTCCTATCCGATTTTTGCAATGCACAATATAAAAGAGACATGCATATAAGAATTACTTCAAAGCTAAGTGTGTTCTGCATACAAGCGTAAAAGACAAATTCAATTTGAGATCAAATTGTTGAAATCATTATGTAGAAAATAAAAACGTTAGCAAGAGGATTGCGCAAAATATTTGAATAACAAATAGCAAATAGAATATTGAAATATGGTATTTAACTATTCGAGTATCTGGTAAAATGTGACAGGGAACTTGCACATATCTGAATCAAATGCTGCAAAATTTGTCCACAATTCTTGGCCTTCTCGCTAACAGACAAAAATTTCAAAATTGATTTCTCCCGCCCTTATTAGCAAGTGTTGACACTTTCGTTCTATTTCTTGTTTTAACCTTCTGGAAGTTCTGGCAATACCTACACCAGTAATGGTGTAATAGTATGTTGTACATCTAAAGAAGTCAAGTTGTAATTCCATTATATAAAGAAACCTGCTAATTCAGTGTTATGGTATGATCTGACGATAAAATTGATGGAATGTTATCTTCAGAGCTATAAATAAAAAATATTCATGTTGGTCCTCTTTCCACACTACTTTGAAATCGTATGACATTTGGTAATTGTTGATTTGTCTTGGTCAAATACTCAAATTCTGTATAGAATATGTTATTGTTTACATAGTCATTGTGGTTTGTGGCTTTATATTGTAACATGTGGTATAATCTTATTTTGATTTTCTATTGTTCTTTTGTTGTTTAGGAAATGGGTAAATTCCATGGTCAAATAACTCGATCTCGTACGGAATTGGAACAATCTTCTGTAGATACTTCTAACACATCGGATGCTGTTGCTGTTATCACTAATGTGCAAGCGCTGAAGAGGAATGTGAAAGGCTGGGAAAAACAGGTAGGAAATAGGAATGTGGAAAATGTAATTTTGTACTGATAGATTGAAATTTGGAAATCTATCGATTTTATAGATTCTATGAATTCAATTTTTAGGGAAATTTGCTTAAAACAGAATTGGGCTCACCTGTTTAAAAATAAAGGATGTGCAGAAATAAAGTTACTAGCGACAACTAAACTAAGACTATAACGAATATATATAATAGTTTGAATTAATATATGTAGCATGTGCATGACAGTAATACGTAACAGTAATATCAGTTAGCTTTGGAAAATTTCAATATGCAAATTGTTTTCAATGTTATGCTGAATTTTGTGCGCAAATTTGAACATGGACAAGGTATGCATCTTTGACAATTTGTATTTGTTTGTTTATTGTAGTATCATTCCACTTTTATAACAACCCACCAATCATTTTTGATATTTTATATTCCAAATTTATTTTTGAGGTTTCAATTGTTAATCTTGAAATTTGAAGAGCCCGCTTTAGAGAGGAAAAGTAACCTACATGTTATTCAACTATCTTTTGTATTTCAATGCCATATTCATTGCTCACCAAATTGCCTTCCCAACTTCTGTTGTCATTTATTGACAAATTAACTTGTCGTTGTCACAGGTTGAAATGTATCGTGAAGGTCAACGTCTGCTCGAGAAACATAGATTCCAATTTCCTTCATCCTGGCTTTACATTGATAACATAGAAGGTGAATGGATGGCGTTTACAGATATCATGAAACGCAAGGAAGGAGCTATCCAGACACAAGTAGCAAGCTTGCAAATGAAGATTGTTACTGAAGATAGAGCTGTGGAACAAAGGTAACAAATCTAATTTGTTTTACTCTGTAGTTCAGTACCAAACCTCCCTTTGATCCAACTTTATTGATATACAATTTGATTGCTTCAACAACAGGGTAACCTGGTTGAAAGTTGTTATCATGGTATAGCATCTTCAGCTTGAACCCAGATTAGTCAGATTTTCATGTTTCTCTTGAGGGAACCATTGCGGTTAATCTGTCACAGTTTAACTGTGTAACACTCTGTAATATTATTTGCCACCATGCATCTCTGCCTAGGAAATCCCTCACCTAATTTAATGTTTTTTTCTAAACAGGACCAGTGACCTACTTTCTGACTGGGAACGTGGTAAGCCAGTTGCAGGACATTTACGTCCAGAAGAAGCACTGCGCTCAATCACTATTTTCGAAGGGAAATTCCAACGTCTGCAAGATGACAGAACTAACTTAGTGAAAGCAAAAGAAGCTTTAGAATTGTCTGATGCTGGAATGGTCAGTCCATCTGAAGAAAGAGTACAGGTGAATAATTAAGATTATACTTCTAATCCTTCATGAATTTTTGAAGAACTTGGAAATTTTTTTTTTTAGTTTTTTCAAAGTATTGATGTTGTTGTATACAAATGATTACTTGATCAAAAGCTATTCAAATATCCAAATTTCTTCTGTTTTTTTTTCAGATTGTTGTTTATAGATTATATATTACACCTTGATAGTTCTCTATACTAGTGTCTTTATCATATCATACCCTGAGATTTTTCTGTAGAAATTTGAAACGTCTGCAAATTACATAGTTTTGCTAACACCAGTTGTGCTCCATATATCAACATGAATATACTTGATAGCAATCATGCAGTAATGGAGTCATTCAAATTATTTGTTGGTATCTCACTCAAATTTGATGGCTAAGTTGTATACTTTAAAAACTTTTTAAAACAATTGATAACTGGCCTTGGAGTTATGTTTTGAATGAGGCATGAGCCACCATTTTGTTTCTTTTCTACAATATTTATTATTTGTTTCCCAGGTGGCTGTTGAAGAGATGAAAGATCTTAAAGAAGTTTGGTCTGAATTATCTAAAGTTTGGGATCAAGTCGAACAAATGAAAGATCAACAATGGTTATCAGTTCAACCAAGAAAACTAAGACAAGGATTGGAAGTTTTTGCCGAACAGTTGAAGAAATTTCCTGCTCGTTTGAGACAATATTCTGCATATGAACACATCAGTAACTCCGTAAAAGCCTTCATCAAGGTATATTGCTATTGACCAATTAACTGATCTTTTGCAAATATAATTAATATGAATGACACTGGGAGAAATTTATGAGTACCGGTATATATCGGTATTTCATGTCTAATGCGGGATTCTAAAAATATCCTTATCACCTATCATTCTATAACTAACAGAAAATATGTCAGTTTCCAAGTTATCAACTTTTAAAAAAACTTCAAATACGGTAGTTTCAGACTTTCTACAGTCTGGAAACAGGAACAAAATTAATTTACCAGGTGTTAATAAAATTTAAAATTGTTTGCTTGGAAAAATAGAACTATTCAAAGGTTGTTGCCAGTGCTTGGATTCGAGCCACAGTACATTGTTCTATCTTCTTGTGGGAAAAACATTTCAAAACTAAGCTACGCTAAAATAATGATTTCCTAAATTCTTTCTCTTCTTAGGTTAACTGGATGGTTGTTGAACTGAAAGGATCTGCTGTTAAAGAACGTCATTGGAAACAACTGATGAGACAGTTAAGGGTATCATGGGTTCTCAGTGATTTAACATTGGGCCAAGTCTGGGATGTTGATCTACTGAGAAATGAGAACATCATACGTGACATACTTTCTGTTGCCCAAGGTGAAATGGCTTTGGAACAATACCTAACACAGGTAAGTGTATTTATGACTCCGGTCAGTAAAAAAGGGGGAAAATTTTAGATGACTTCACTAAAGGTTGTTGACAAAAGCATGTGTTAACCCCTATTCTCTATGTAATTTTCTTTTCTTTTCAAGCTTTGTAAAGAGTTAATATTTATCATAATTTTACTAAATTGCTGATATCTGAAGTTTTTTTTTTTCAAAACATTATACAATTTTCAGGTCCGTGAAGAATGGCAAGCTTATGAGCTGGATTTAATCAACTATCAGAATAAATGCAGAATTATTCGAGGATGGGATGATTTATTCAACAAAGTCAAAGATCATATCAATTCCGTATCCGCTATGAAACTCAGTCCTTACTACAAGGTAAACAGATCATTTAGTTACAGTTTAGTTAAGTTATTCTGTAATCGACAGCCGTTTGAAGGGTTCTAACAGGGTGAGGTTGTTTTTCCGACCAGGATAAAAATGCATGTAATCATCAAAGAGTCAGCTTCCGCTAAATTCGCACTTATACGTATAATGTTTACAGTTTTAAAAATACTATATTTTCAATATTCACAATTTAAATATTTCTAATATATCTAGTTTTGAAAATATTTTCATGGCGGAGTTTGAAACTGCCACCACACCTTTGATTATTCTGTGCACGTTAGCATGTTCAATTTCTGTGGGCGATAATTATGTGCGACTGCTGTGTAACCAATGGTCCGTTACAGTTTCAAGTCCATGCATCTGAAACAAATATCTCAAATATCCTATACCCAACACGAACTGGTATCTGGTTGAGAGACTGTGGCTTGCCATTTGATTCGGCACTTTTGTCATCTTTTCTCCCCCATTGGATAAATATAAAGTTCCTTTTCTATTTTTTTTGTAGTCAATTATTTTAATGCAAAAATGTTTATGTGTTTTCCTTACCAGGTTTTTGAAGAAGAAGCCACTTCATGGGAAGAAAAACTTAATCGAATTTCTGCGTTGTTTGATGTTTGGATTGACGTACAGAGGAGATGGGTTTATTTAGAAGGTATATTTACTGGAAGTGCTGACATTCCTCATCTTCTGCCTGTCGAATCACAAAGATTTGCATCAATATCATCTGAGTTTTTACAACTCATGAAAAAGGTATTAGTATATTTGTAACATTAAATGGTGTAATTATGAAACCTCATCGGATTGGGTGTGTTACAGATAATGTTTTTCGCAGATTTAATACCTATTTAATGCCACTAAACTAAAAACATCATGATAGATGATGATGAATCTGAAGTAGTTTGTAATACTATCGATGGTTGTTTTATATCTTTCGTTATTGGCAGGTTGCTCGATCTCCTCTCGTACTGGATGTAATGAACATACCTGGTGTTCAAAGATCATTAGAACGTCTGGCTGATCTTCTTGGGAAAATACAGAAAGCACTTGGTGAATATTTGGAAAGAGAAAGAGCATCGTTTCCAAGGTCTATACAATATTAATATTCTAGACATAGGTTTGCAAAATTTCGTACATATCAAAACTCATTGCAATCCTCCTGATCGAATCAGTCGTTTTATTCTTTACAATATTTTTTATTCTTAATCAAATATTTTTTATAAGAGCAAGATAGGTAATATTTTTCATAATTATTCTTGGGGATAGGAAAGTCTACAAGACGACTTACTGATATGTGGAACCATGGCCTCTTGTCTGGTTATCGATCCTTATCGGTTTAAAAATTTCTAACCAGTTATTAGTCTCAGATGCAATACATGGGCTTCATGGGGGAGGAAGCTAATCGGTGGTTACATGAACCATCCTACGATAAAGAGTTCGGCAATGCTCTTGCATTTTTTATTATATTAATATATAGTTATCCCCCACCGGATTTGAACCCATGCAGGGTAGCCAGAGTTGTTTTAGAAAACGTGACTTTGAACATTCAAATTAAGCCATTAATTCACCAAAAAATTGAAGGTCAAGGTTGAGGTTGTGAGACTAACTAATCTAGTAATTTGTAATGATGGTCATTATTGGTCAATGAGCTTAACCTTTTCTTGCGAAATTATTCATGTCAGATTCTACTTTGTTGGTGATGAAGATCTTCTTGAAATCATTGGAAATTCTAAAAGTATTCCCAAACTACAAAAACACTTCAAGAAAATGTTTGCTGGTATTGCATCTCTTGCATTGACTGATGAGAACATGATTATCACTGGAATTCTATCAAAAGAAGCAGAACAGGTAGGCTTGGTTCGGAGGTAATTTCTCTCATTAAAATTCGTTTATTCAGTCATTTCTAAGACTATTATGGAATCTTATTAGATTTTTCTTATAGGAAACGTATTTGTTGTTGGAAGTTGGAAGTTTTTGCCGAACCATTCATTCTTCTTCTTTTTTATACATTCGTCACTTTCACACTAGTCTACATTTAGCGGTTTGATTTACTTGCGTGATGTAACAAATTTCACTAAATCTAAGAATCTTTTTTCGCTGTTTATAATAATTTAACAAACCTTTTTACTAAACCAGAGTAAGAAATGAATTTTGATAAGGTGTTGCTCAATGAATTAGCATTGTAAAGAAAAATTGTGTTTCATTCGCCTTAATTTTACATCTTATTGTTTTATTGATCTTCCCATTTTTAAGCATCCATCTTTTTCTAGGTTGAATATAAATCACCTGTGTCTCTTGCAAAACATCCCAAGATCAATGAATGGTTAACAAGATTAGAACAAGAAATGAAACAAACACTTGCTAAGTTACTTGCTCAATCTGTTACTGATGTTGCTTCATTCAAGTAAGTTCCTATAAAGAATCGATAAAAACCTAGAACAATCATTGTTTTAGGCATTGCTCCATCTATTATTTCTTTCCTGATTAGATAGCCGATGGTTTATTTAGCCATTGTATATTTTCATCAGCTTTTTCTATTTTTATATCATATGTGGAAATTTGCTATTGGAATAAACTAATATTGATATTTGTATGTCCGAAATGATCATGAAGTTTTTATATGTTGTATTATGATAGAAAAGGATAAACTGAAAATTGCTTTCCATTTACTGGGTAATAGTTTGAATTGCGTAATTGAAGTTTTTGGATTCCTGGTATTTATTATAAACATCCTGAGTTGGAATCTAAAGGTTTAAAATCGCTTATAGGCAAGAACGGGAGTCATAAGTTTTATATTCAAAAATGGAATTTGCTTACTGAGTTTTCAATCTGTTTGTTATCACAGGAATTTGTCAAAATTTTGCCATTCTCAATCTCGCGCCCTGGGATTAAAGCAATTTTTCATTAACTTGAAATTGCATTTTTAAATAACTTCTAGTTGCATGACATTTTTCTCTGGCTTCATAACCTTTGCAATATAATTTATTTATTTACTCAGGGACAAAGAAGTTGATCGTCAACAATATATGGAATGGATGGATAAATATCAGGCACAACTTGTTATCTTATCTGCTCAAATATCATGGTCTGAAAATGTTGAACGTGCATTACAAACTACTGCTGATATGAAAAAACCAGACAACAGTGCTTTGCAAGGTATGTAGGGTAATGAATAGGCCTGTTAACCGGAATATATACAGAGTTAAATATACCCAATTAAACCAGATTTATATTGAAAACTATACTCAAGACAGCAGGGTAATTATGGTCATTGTCATCATTTGCTAGACGATTTTGATAAAGAATGCAATATTAACCTGATTCACTGAATTTTGGTGCAAAGTCATGCAATTAAAGTGATGGTTTTTACCACTCAAAATGCAAATTTCTTTGAATAGCACCTAAATTGTATTTATTTTGTAAAACTCCAAAAAATACTTCTTACCGTATTTTATGGACTTTACGGTGCACTCCGAATCCCTATAAGCCGGCGTGCCAAATGTATGGATCAGGTAGTGCTTAATGCCTACTCTCAAAATCATTACCGGTATTGTTTTTAAAATCGTCACATCTTATAGCTTGATGTGCCTTATGCATGAATAAAAATCCAATCTACACAATTTATTTCCAGTTTGCCTTATAATATGGTGTGGTTGCCTTATGGTCCGCAAAGTACAGTAATCAAAAAATGTATGATCCTGTCAAGATATGTGGAAAAACTATGCTTAATAAGGAAGATTCTAGTTATTTCAAATTCAATAGTTTCCTATTGTCTATTTTTAATATCAGAAATGGTGACAAATTGCATTAAAAAATTTTGACTGAAATTTTGTGAAATATATTCAGAATAATGTACCAAATATAGGCAAAATATAATGGATAGCGTGATACTATCACCCGTTCAACAAAGCAATGTTTTGAATTCTAGGTGTTTTAGTACAAGTTGAGCAAACATTGAATGTACTTGCGGATTCTGTACTTCACGAACAACCTGCTGTTCGACGTCGGAAACTTGAACATTTGATCACTGAACTTGTTCATCAGAGAGATACCACAAGACTTTTAATCAAGGTTGGTAGTGTTTGCTTCCTGTGAGTGTAAGACTTGCAGTTTTTAAATATTGTAGAGTCTAGAATGATCTAGAGCTGACATAGGCAAACTACCGTCCGTGGGCCACATCCGGCCCGTTGGTTAATTCAATCTGGCTCGCCGGTTAATTCAATCTGGCTCGCCGGGTGCTGCCACAACCAAACTAAAACCAAAGTTCGATGTTTTAGCTAAAAATAGCTTTAGGGGTTTGTTGAGATTGTGATTGAATTTAGTTTTGATAAGAGTCACCTTGTTTTCTACTTTTGCTCTTGTAACAATGTAAATATTGTTCATAAAATGTTACTTTAACTTTGTAAGTCACACTTACATGACTTGCCAGTCCGTGCCCGCCTCTGTTCTAGAGTTTTTGTATTGTATTACCGACTTCCGAACTGTGTTTCTTGCATTCAAGTCACTGTCATGGGATTCAATTTTAAAGTCATGTGGAGTTGATCTTTCTAGCAATTTTTAAATCTTTTCTATATAGTGTACAGTATATGATATATTGGCTTTGTATATAATATGATTGGCTTCATTAAATGTGGCTTTTTTGGAGTAACTGGTTTATGCATTCTGGCATTTAATCTGATGTGCGGCATAGCCATAATTCATCGCATTTTCGTGTCAGTATTACACCTGGCTGACAGTATCAATCTTCAAGCAATGGCGATGGATTTTTCAGTGGTTTGGTAGCTGATATGGTGACCAAAGTTTTTAATAAATTTTATTAAATAGAAATAAAATAAAGAAAAGTTTGGATTTCTATACACCTCTTTGACTTGTTTAAAAATTTCATGTACTGTATTTTACTGATCATAATACGCACTTTAAATTTTTTTTCTTAAATCGACCATGCGTCTAATATTTTGATCAGGCAGTGCTTTGTGCTTTATTCTCTACACTCAAAACCAGTACCAGTAGTATTGCTTTATGAACAAACCACCTTTTTATTATCTTCTTGAAAAAATAAATAACCATAAAAAATATCGAGTTTTTTGTTTAATGAGCTTTGTATTGTAATCCGATACTCCTTAAAAACCGTTGCATCTCATAGCCTGCTGCACCTTATGTATGGACAAACCCCCAATCTAAGAAATTTATTAATGGTGCGCCTTATAACCCAGTCTTATGGAGAGTAAAATACGGTATTTATGAGCAACAAATTATAAATTCTTATTAAAGTATCAAATTTAAATATCTTTTTTGATTACAATTTCACAGGAATGCGCAAAAAGTCCTCAAGATTTCTCATGGCTGATGCAGATGAGATTTTACTATGACCCAAAACAATCTGACGTCCTGCAACAACTATCCATACATATGGCAAATGCGAGATTCCAATATGGTTTCGAATATCTCGGAGTCCAAGATAAACTTGTACAAACTCCACTTACTGACAGGTAATTGTAGAATCTCAAGTAGTTTAAAGGAGAGGTGTGCAACCTGCGACCCGTGGGCCAAATGCGGCCTACAAGAAAAAACGTCCGGCCCGCAGAGAAGTGTGCTAATTTTAAATGGTGTGCCAACTAAATGAGTTTTAAATTAGTTTAATCTAATACGTGCGAATAATTCTAATCTCTTTGCGCTGCAAGTGGCTGTGCAAAGTGAACAACGCATGCCATAAGATTTTTGTGACTACAACTACTAGAAAGCTTATGTTAAATAGAGATGCGGCCCGTGGTTTCAACCAGTTATTTGTATTTGGCCGTCCTATATTAAAGGTTGCACACCCCTCAAGTAGAAAATAGAATTATGTTTTGCTTAATTCAAATTTTAAATACTTCGTGAAATGTTGTGTTGAAATTAAAACTAAATTTTGGAAAAAATGGATTTTTGAGTTAATAATTTTTAAAAGGTTTTAGATAAGCAAAAATGTTATTGCTTCATCAATGGTTCTCAAATAATTGTTGTGTTCGATAGGTGTGATTTAGATCTGGGGTGTGCGATCTGTGGCCTAAGGGCCAAATGTAGCCCACAAGGAAAAACCATGGGACCTGCGGAGAAGTGTCAATTTTGAATGGTGTGCGGCCCGATTTCAATTTATTATGCCCTTGTTGTTACAATGCCTAAACAGCTAGATTGTGCGCATGTCATAAGATCAATAACCAAAATTTTTGTGCCTGAAACTACTAGAAAGCCTATGTTAAACAAAGGTGCGGCCCACGGTTTCACCCAGTTATTTCTATCTGGCCCTCCTGTATAAAAGGTTGCACACTCCTGATTTTGATAGATGATATGCTTGAAATGAATTCAAGTATTCATCTTGTTTGTTGTTAGATGCTATTTGACTATGACCCAGGCTCTTGAAGCAAGATTGGGTGGATCTCCCTTCGGACCAGCTGGTACTGGTAAAACAGAAACAGTGAAAGCACTTGGTCATCAAATGGGACGATTTGTGCTGGTATTCAACTGCGATGAAACATTCGATTTCCAAGTACGGTATTCCTTGCCTTGTTTTATCTATGATTTTTGTGGCATGTAAAAATTGGTTTATTTTGTTATTCATTAGAAAAGTGCTAATCATTGCAGTAATGCCCATGAATATTTTCAAGTATGGTAAATCGAATAGAATGTTCAATGTCATAATGTTTAGTAGAGAAATCCACAAATTGTAAATTTATAGAAATTTTTAAATGAAAGTGTTGAACATTGTTCCAAAATCTAGAATTTACTACATTGAATATGCATGGGTTCAATGTCAGGTGGTTATATGAAAGAGAATTTACAGGTTCGTCGAAGTGACTTCACAACCCCCCAGCTGGTTTCATTTTCTCCCAACCACTTCATGCATGTGGAACTTTTGTAAACTGTTAACTCTATGCTCGGCCATAACCAGACAAGAAGATATGATTTTCCATTCTATCAGGTTTCCTTACCCTCACGCAAATAAGAAAATCCTAAGTCCGGTTATATTTTCTATTCAGGCCATGGGAAGAATCTTTGTTGGTTTATGTCAAGTAGGAGCTTGGGGATGTTTCGATGAATTCAATAGATTGGAAGAGAGAATGTTGTCTGCTGTGTCTCAGCAAATTCAACAAATTCAAGAAGCTTTGAAACTTCATTCTGATCCTGCTCGTGATACATCAAAGAGTGTTTGTGTTGAACTGCTTGGAAAACAGGTTAGTTCTGCATTATAGTTTGTCTTCAAAGGCTTATTTTATCATATTATCATATTTATTGATTACCCACATTCGAGCTTTTGCATAGCTCTATTGGATATCCAACATTCTTGACAGTAGTAAAATACATGATGGTATTACTAAGATTTTAGTACAGACTATTATCTGCATATGAGTATCTGGGATTCCGTTTTTGCTAATATAGAATTAAACCCTTAAAATTTATTTGAATTCGGAATAATTGGAGTATTTTCACCAAAATAACAATATATTTTACCTCTGACGAGCTAACACTTTTTTGCTGCTATTCTAATATAAGCGTACATGTATAGTTATTCATTTTTATTTCTTATAATTCTTACCACTTTTTTTCGTAGGTAAAAGTGAGTCCTGAGATGGCAATTTTCATCACAATGAATCCTGGATATGCTGGACGTTCTAACCTACCTGATAACTTGAAGAAATTATTCAGAAGCTTGGCCATGACTAAACCAGACAGACAATTGATTGCCCAAGTTCTATTGTACTCACAGGTAATTTCATGTTAGTAGCTGTCAACTATTAACTTATTACTGAAAGTCTTGATCCTTGATAAACAATTACAGTAGTTCGAAAATGTTTGTAGATTCCCCATCAATGCGAGGAAGTATGAAATTAGCAATATATTGAATAAAAAAAATTTATAAATCACTTGCTAACTTTTTGCTCCCAATTATCGTTCGTGAAAATAATACAAGTTTTCTTATGCGATTTTAATAATATTGATTATTATATTGACATAGTGAGGAAATCAATCCTGGTGTCGCCGCTTTCTTCATTTATTTGTATTGATTTTTATTTAATTTCTGAAACTCTTTGAACTCGCTACACACTCGCTTTTTATCATACAAATCCTGACTGACTTCTTGAAAAAAAAATTTTGCCTCATTGACACTACAAAATCTTTTATGCATGCCTTGTCTTAGTCCTTATAAACAACAGTGACATGAGATATGTCAGACATATTCAACCATACTTCTCTCTCAACATTAATTTTAACATATTTGATCATTATATATCAATTTGATGGCCAGATGAGAAGTAATTTTTGAGAAAATGAACTGATACTTTGCGACACATCCGAAATTATCAGTCTGAGCTAACCCATATATATATTGAGTTTGTTTTAAAATTTGTTACAAACTCATTTTTTTTGTACTATTATATTTAGTTATTTCAATAATACTACTTGCTAAACTACACTGTTTCATATTTTTTACCTTTTATCCGGCAGGGATTCCGTACAGCTGAAAAACTTGCAAGCAAAGTCGTTCCATTCTTCAAACTTTGCGACGAACAACTCAGCAGACAATCTCATTATGATTTTGGACTTCGTGCTCTCAAATATGTCCTGGTTTCTGCTGGTAATGTCAAAAGAGTTCGTATTCAGACGATCAAACAAGAAAAACAAGACAGAGGGGAAACGGTAGATGAAGCTCAAATTGCTGAAAACCTTCCTGAACAAGAAATTTTGATTCAGGTAAAGATGACATTTGACATTTAGTATTGACAGTGTGGCGCATCTTGCTATGATTACAGTCACCTGGCTATTGACGTCATGACCTGTGCTATTGCCAAACTTGTCTTCTAACACAAGCATTACCATGGTTTGCAGGTTTGAATCCTGTGGAGATAAATATGTGCATGAGGATTGTTGGACTCCTCAACGCCATATGCCCTAGGGTGGTTCACATAACCACTTGTCAGTTATGACTTCCTTCACCATTAAGTCTATGCAACTGAAAACAAAAATACCTGGCTAACTAATCCCATACCCGACATGGACTGGTAACCTAACAAGAGGCTGTGATTCGCCATATGATTAAGCCGTCTTAACGGCTTTCCTCTCCCCCGGTATAAATATAAGAAAAATATATGCAAATAATTTTCTCTATGTGCACTGCTGACACTACTTCAAATTTTCCTAAAAGTATTTGACGTTAATTCTAATTTTTTTCAAATTTATTTTGAATATTGTTGCCCATAATTTGATATATGAACACTCTGTATTTATGCCTTTTCTTGCTTGCCTTTACATATATGTCATCTCAATCTATACCAAATCTATGCTATAATACTTATAGGTGATTATAAATGTCCACATCCAAGTCTTATTCTGCCCGTCAATGCTTTGTTTTCAGTTTCACTGGTCTGTTACAAGTGCTGATTGTTTTAGTTCAGTTCATGCTTTGAAAATAATAAAAAACAATTGAAATTTTTCACAGAGTATCATGGAGACTATGCTTCCAAAACTTGTAGCAGAAGATATACCTTTGCTCAACAGTCTGTTGCAAGACGTTTTCCCCAACATTGTGTATAGACATGACAAAATGCAGGCATTGAGAGAGGAAATTAAAAAAGTTTGTGAAGAAGATTATCTTGTCTATGGAGAGAATGAGGAAACAGGTATATAAGTAGTGAGAGGCTGAGAGAGTTTCTTCCGAACAAATTACTGATTCATGTTACAAAAAATATGTTTTGTATACTCTCAAGTTACTGAATTACTATGTTATTTGTCTATTCTACTTCTCTAGAAAAAAAAAAGTAACAATTAAAATTTATGAAATAATATCATATATTGTTATTCTGTGACACTCACTTTTCTAGGCAATTTTTTTGAATGCAGGATCACAGCAGTCAAAAACTCATTTACAGCCATAGCTTTTCAGACCACTCAAATATCTATAACAAAATAGTCTGTGAGAATGGCACTTTGTAGACATTAGTATATTTGAAATCCTTGTGAATGCAAGACCATTGAGATATGAACATTATACTAAAGTCTCTTATCTGTTTTATTGCTATATGGATGACTGGACCTTTCAAGGAGATCGAATTTTACCATTTTATTCCAGGAACTGCCTGGGTCGAAAAAGTCATTCAACTTTATCAAGTATCTCAAATTAATCATGGATTAATGATGGTCGGGCCAAGTGGTTCTGGTAAATCATCTGCATGGCGTGTATTGCTCAAAGCTTTACAGAGATTGGAAGGAACAGAAGGCATCAGTTATGTCATCGATCCAAAAGCCATTAGCAAGGTACATGGTTTCAGAAAACAAAACAAATACTCAAACATTTTGCGCGATTGATGTTCATTAGTATGACAGAATGCTTTCTTTGATTTAGAATCTTTAAAAAATAGAAAAGTTCCAATTTTTTTGTTATATTGAACATAACACATTTATAACGTCATGCAATATTCCGTATTCGAAAATGGAGCTAAGCATTGGTATATGTTTGGCCATTACACCTCTGATTACCCGGTACGAGTTCGGATTTTCGAATTCTGTGGCAAAGAATTGCTTGACTCTTCGCTGGTGATTCATGTAGTACTGGTCTGTTACGGCTTCCTCTACTATCAAATGAGTTTCTGTGCCCAACATGTACTGGTGTCTGGACTAGAGGTCGTTGTTCGCCATAGGATTAAGCTGTCTTATCTGCTTCCTTCTCCCCTACTATAAATGAGGGGATCCTATTCCATCCTGAAAATATATATTTTATTCAACTTTTATTCTCAGGAACAACTGTATGGAAATCTAGATCCCAACACTAGAGAATGGACAGATGGTTTGTTCACTTCCATCCTACGACGTGTCATTGACAATGTTCGTGGAGAACTCGGCAAACGACACTGGGTCATTTTCGATGGTGACGTCGATCCTGAATGGGTTGAAAATCTTAACTCTGTTCTTGATGACAATAAATTACTAACCCTGCCTAATGGTGAAAGATTGGCTTTGCCTACATGCTTCAGAGTCATGTTTGAAGTGCAGGTATGTAGCCTATTATTGATGTGGCTACCCATCATAGAGCCTAACTCTTACCTTCAAGGCACACTATTTTAAGAAGGTCTTTGGGGCAATTAGTTTTGCATATGAATACTTAGTGTGTTCTATTTTTCACATTAATTAAATATGAATACCTCCAATTTTTCTCCCATCTTTAGAAAAAAGATCATCTACTGTGCTTCAACTTCATTTTGTTTAAAATCAATTTTCAAATGCCTTTTTTTTACTATATTTACTTTCTCATTGTTTCAGAATCTCAAATATGCTACCATGGCAACTGTCTCTCGATGTGGTATGATTTGGTTTAGTGAAGATGTTTTGTCAACCGATATGATCTTCAATAATTTCTTACAAAGACTCCGACATATTCCACTTGAAGAAGGAGAAGAAGAATTTGTTGTTGGTGGAAAAGGAAAAACGTCTTCTGCAGGTTGAAAGCCTTTTAATGCCATTTATTTACCCAGAGAGTTTGCCCATTATAAACATCAGGGACACACTTTCCTTAGCCTCACTGATTTCCTTCTCTTGGTCTGCTTAAATCAGGGTCGTCCAACCCGTGGTCAACGGGCCACATGTGGCCCGCGCTGTATTTTCGAAAATAAATTAAAAAAAATTGCGTAAAACTTTTATATTTCAAGTGATGTAGTTAATATAAAGATTTGATACAAAAAATTTGTTCATTTTCCTAAAATGCGCTCTGCTAGCCCTTTCAAACGAGCGATGAGTGCCATTTTGAATCGAAACCAACTGGAAGATATCGATACTTAAATAGTCGCTTACACACTTGGGTCTTCTACTACTCTCTTTAACGTTATCTCATCTGTGAGACAATCTTCTTTTATTTTATCACGTGGTCTCCCGTTCAAATGTAGCACCAACCAAATATTACTTGGTCAAATCTGCTGGGGGCATAAATGATGATTGCCAATGCTGTGTGTTTAGGCGTGGTATGTACATGCATAAAATCCTTGATGTTTTGGCAATGAAGCAAAATACTGATGAGTTGACAACTTTGGATTGCTTTGGTGCTTTGAATCCCCTGTGAGATCACTAACTTCTGACAGTCATATGAAAAATTGGCTTCGCATTGCTACATCGTCCATTTCAGCAAATGTTGAAATTTTGTCAAACTTCACACCAAAATATCTACGCGTAGAAATACCTTTGTTGACTCTACAGTATCTTCATTTTTTTATTGTTCTTATTATTGAGAAAGTTTGATGCGAGGGTTTTGTTTGTTTTTTCATTAACTTTTAGTCAGTGTAGCAAAACTAGAAAATAATTACCATGTTAAGTGGCTCGCGCAATTATTAGTAAACTAAATGTGGCCCGTCGGCCAAAAAGGTTGGCCGACCCTGGCTTAAATCCTATGTAAAACGAATGTGCGAGAGAATTGCTTCCGAGTCATTACGGAGGTGTTTGATCAATAAATCAAGAGATCTGTAGTTAGGAAAGGGTATTTTGAAGGAAATAATAAAAAAAAAATTTTCCCTGTTAATAAAGTAACCTGATTTGTTGAAGTTAGTTACCTGAAGTTAGGAAATTTGTTTTCTCTATCGCAATAATTTTCATCGAATCTACAGAGGAGAAGACATTATCACCATCAATGCGAGTACAGAATGATGCAGCTTCAATTTTACAATCCTTCTTCTCATCTGATGGTTTGATAGTGAGAGTACTGGAATATGCTGAGAAACAGGTAATCCGTTTGTTGTTATTCTGCTGGGAAAAATTTACGATTGCAAACAGCATTCACACCAGTATAAACTTAATATAAAAAAGCACAAAAGTGAGCAGTTAATTGTAGGGAGAGACTCGAGTAGTTATGGTTTTATTATAACTTCTATGCTATATGTGTGGCTAAAGTGGTCGGCTTGATTACGATCTGCAACTGTACCAGGACTCAATCCTGAGTTATAAGTACAAGTCAAGTATAAGTACTCCATAATCAGCATAATAAACGATGAAATAATTTATGAAAAAAACAAATAAAACTGATTATAGAATCAGGAGGGCAAAAAATACTTGAATAAGGTTCAAAGTGCACAGATTTTAGCTCGAAAGGTGTTGTTAAAAGAAGTAGTACGTGTTCGCTCACCCATGTTAGGAGAAATGCACAAACCTCTGGGTTACTACCATCTATCAAAGATTTCTTTTATTTGCATTCTTTCCTCTAATCTGATATTAACGGTGTCATTTAATAGTGTGTGACAGGGAATATTCTGTTATATATACAATCTGAGGTTAAGGGTTTATGATAATTCCTTCTTTCAAATTAATAGATTCAGGTAACTTTATTTTTTATTTTCACTCAGGATCATGTGATGGATTTCACTCGACTACGTGCTCTCAACTCTCTATTTTCCATGGTTGATCAGGGTGTCAGAAATATTCAACAATACAATCAAACTCATTACGATTTCCCAATGGAAGTAAGTCATGTATAGCTTTCACCAATTTTATAACCTTATGTGATAAGGTTTCTTCTTGTTGCATTGTATTTTTAAATTTAACATGCTTAATGAGATTTTTTTAAATTTTATAACAGTATTTTAAATGCTCTGGTGCAACTAGTTGAAGTAGACTGATGAATTCATTATGGATTCATAACACATTTTCATATATACATCGTAGCTGGAATTAGCAAATTTCAATTTTCTCAATTTTATTACATATGAAGTGCAATATGAAAATTTAAAAAGTCCTCTGAAAGATTTGGTCATCTGGTCAAATTTTCTCGCAAGTTTTGGATTAACCCTTTAAAGCGTGTAGGAGAGATTTCTTGCTATCAGCTAGGTCAAAAATATTTCACGCTGTCGACTAGGTCTTATTTTGAGGGGAGGGGTTATATTAAAATTATTATTAAAATTTAGTCTTGGTCTTATTTTCAGGCTAGGTCTTATTTTCATGGAATCATGGTATCTGTATTAGCTCTTTTACAAGGATCTGAACTCTGAATTATTACAGGGGTTTTTAAAATTCTCCACAATTTCCAATTAACTTCAAATTTTATTTTTAGTTTACAGTAATGGAGCAATATCTGCAAAAGTATCTTCTGTATTGCATCCTGTGGTCTTTATCTGGTGATGGAAAGTTAAAACTTCGTGAAGAAATGGGTCAATTTATCAGAAGATCAACCAGTGTTACCCTACCCGCTCAACAGAATATGGGAATCATTGATTTCGAGGTAAACTATCTGAAAACCATTTTTTGTGTATTTGTGTGAAGACGAATAGGTTCTAGTCTCAATACCACCTAGTTTGTGGGTTGTGCGAGACATTGCTTTGACCAAAGTCTTATTAAAATGCACACAATATCAGCTAAAGTCTAGCCAAATGCTGCAAGAATTGAAGGTGATATGTATGAAGGGTGTGCTTGTGAATTTAAAAAAGCAAAATTTTTGGTGAAGTGTTGTCTTTTAGCATTTCTTGTTACATCTTTGAGTACTGAATATTGGACATTGATTGGTCTCTTACAGGGTGACCCTGAAAAAACGGAATCCATACAATATGTTCCAAATGGCCTGCGTTCTGTTTTTTTGGGTCACCCCGCACCCCCATTCACAGGTTCATTCCATATCCAAAAACATCTGTAATCTAGAATGACTTTTAATTCCACTTTTGATAAAGGTTACAATGCAAGGACAATGGGTACCATGGGTAAACAAAGTCCCACAAATTGAAGTTGAAACTCATAAAGTTGCTGCTCCAGATGTTGTCGTACCAACGCTTGATACAGTACGACACGAGGCATTGCTTTACACTTGGCTTGCTGAACATAAACCTATTGTGCTCTGTGGCCCTCCAGGTAAGACGTTAAAGAAAGCGGAAGAGTTAAATTAGAACTTCTATACATTAGAAAACATTAAGGAAATACATACCGTGTTTCCCTGAAAATAAGACAAGGTCTTAATTCAATATTCTTTCGAAAAATAACAGTAGAGCATTTTTTGGGGGATGTCTTATTTTCATTTATAAAAAACAAAATTACAAACCAGAGAATTATGAGATAGGGGAGACTTCTTGCTATCGACTAGGTCAAAAAAACTATCACGCTATCACTTAGGTCTTATTTTAAGGGGAGGGCTTATATTAAAATCATTTTTAAAATTCAGGCTAGGTCTTATTTTCGGGGAAACACGGTACATGCTGTAATTTGGGGTATGTATTGCTTTTTTAACCTGTTCCCTCCAGTCATGCTTATTAGTAATAATAGAATTGCAGTAAATTTGGTTAATTTATGATGTTGCGAATAGTTTAAATAAAGTCGGATTGAAGTCAGTCATACTATTTTTAAAATGAATTGAGCATATGCGTATTCTATTCTAGGATCTGGCAAAACCATGACATTATTCTCTGCTTTACGTGCATTACCTGACATGGAAGTCGTTGGTTTGAATTTCTCAAGTGCGACAACTCCTGAACTTTTGCTGAAAACTTTTGATCATTATTGCGAGTACAGGTAGGAATATATATATATATATATCTTTCTTTTTCTATAGACGAAGTTGAAATTACAACAAAACTTTCTATTCATTTGTTGTTGTTGCTATATAATGTTTAGCAACAAGTGGGGAAAAAATGCTACACTCGGGTGTGATGATAGAACAGCGAAGTTTTATTTCCATTTTGTAAATAATACAATATCATTTTCTCGGTGAAAAATCAAATTTTTTTTCAGTTCATTTAGTTTTAAACAATGCTTACAATCGAACAGAATTTGATGTTTTAAAAGAGTCGAATATCCATTTTGATTGCTTTGCCGATTAATCATGTAAAATTCCCCATATTCCTCCATTCATGTGAAATTCCCCATATTCCATTATATTCTTATTCAAAATGTATTTGTCTAATAAAACAATATTTTTGGGGGGTATTTTTTACATCTACCCTTTTCATTTTCATATTCTGTCTACCTTGTAAACAGGGCATTATCAGGGTTTTTTGTTTAATATCTTTTTAAAAATTTCATCAAACATATTTTATCATTAGGCGAACACCCCATGGTGTTGTATTGGCTCCTGCCCAGTTGAACAAATGGCTTGTCTTATTTTGTGATGAAATCAATTTACCTGACATGGATCGATACGGCACACAACGTGTCATCTCATTCTTAAGACAAATGGTCGAACACGGCGGATTCTATCGTTCTTCGGATCAGGCTTGGGTCAAACTAGAACGAGTGCAATTTGTTGGAGCTTGTAACCCACCTACTGATCCTGGAAGAAAACCAATGTCACACAGGTAATTTTAGCAATGTAGAAGATCACAAGTAAAATTCCTACCATAATTATCTGTTTATCCCAATGTAGCCTGGGGTTATTGGTCTAATTTGTATTACTGGAATAGGCTGCCAATTTGATGTTTCATTGCTTCAAATGGTAGAAAATTTCTCCACGTTGAAATCTTCATTTTTAGAAGCATATTACTGATTGCACATGTATAAAGTGATTTTGTTCAGTTGAACAGCAAGAAATACCTTCAAGCCAAGCCCTACTCTATCACCTATTACTTTTCAACGAAAATATAGGCAATGTTCAAAGTATTCAACAGCTGGCTACTTTGTCAAATGATGGGCATTAATCAATGAGTATAATCCAGTGCTTGAACATTATTTCAGCTATGGCATTTGAAGATGGTTGTTATTTTTATTTCACATATAGCAGGTCATATAAATATTTTTTCAGGCAGGCATCATTTATGATTATTAGTTAGATTTCAGTTCTTTTAGGTTAATCCTCATTACTTTGAATCCTAAATTATTATCATAGATTTCTGCGACACGTACCTGTCATCTACGTTGACCACCCTGGTGCTGCATCACTGGGTCAAATCTATGGTACATTCAACCGTGCTATGCTGAGACTCATTCCATCACTTCGAGCTTACGCTGACCCACTGACCAATGCAATGGTGGATTTCTATACTATGTCACAGGAACGATTCACCCAGGTATTTAGCCTGTTTTCATTATGGCAATTATCGAAAAATAGATTATTAAAGATCAAACATACCAGTATTAGATAAATAAGTAGGAGTAAGTAGAATTGAAGGCTGTTATTCATTTGTTTTTCAACTTTCTTCTAGACTCCCCATGGCTCTTCGTTTAACCCAAAATTTTGCTGGTTTTCAAAATAAATACTTCAATTTAGCTTTGTACTTCATTAACCTGTATTTGTTTTATCTAATATTCACGATTTTGAATTTTGTTTATTTTAGGACATGCAACCCCACTACATTTATTCACCTCGTGAAATGTCTCGTTGGGTCAGAGGTATTTGTGAAGCATTGAGACCTCTTGAAAGTCTGGCTGTGGAAGGTCTTGTCAGAATATGGGCTCATGAAGCTCTCAGATTATTCCAGGTAAAATGAAAAAAAAATAGTGTACTTTACATTTTAAAGTAATTGCTTCCAATTGACTTGAGATTTGCAATTTGCCGTGATATTATTATTCAAATCAAAATTTGTCTATGGCTAGAGCATTGAAATTATCTCAACCGGGAAGATTCCCTACCAAGCTTCTCACTCGTCAATGAAAGCTGGTATGGAGCACTGTTAGTAGTGAATGTGTGAATTGGCTCGGCATTGTGGCACATTGTGCTGAGCGTTAGGAATATGCTCCTGTGATTACCCTGCAAGTGTTCGCAGGTTTGAATATGGTGGGAGATAATTATGTGAGGAAGGGTTGCTGGACTCGTCACTGCCTTAGGGTGGTTCACGTAACTGCTGTTCGGGTATGGCCTCCTCCTCCATCAAGTTCATGCATCTGAAACAATTGGCAAACTAATCTCATCCATCCCGACATGGACTGGTAACCGGACGAGTGGTCGTGTTACCTCATATGATTAGGCCGTTTTATGGTCTTTTCTCTCTTCCGGGATAAATATGTAAATTCTATCTCTATCCAATGTGTGAAATGTATGCACGATTTTCAGTCATTCAGAATAGATTGACTCGGTGTTATTCGATAATGGAGATGTGGGCCTTGCTCTTAACGCTCGTGTATAGTTGTCATCTTGTCATAACTACCGTTATCAGTGATACCTTTGTAAATATATCGCACAAAATTGCTTGAAACTGTAATACACTTTTGAATAATTTCATCGACTTTCTTCCTTGCAGGATCGTCTTGTTCATGATGAAGAAAGACACTGGACTGAGACAAATATTGATATGGTTGCCGTGAAACATTTCCCTAATATTAACAGAGTAGCAGCTTTGAAGCGGTAACTAGATTCTAGAGAATTAGATTTTAGTAATATGAATTATGTTCCTGGACAAATCTTATAATTTCTCACTTTTCATTTATCAGACCCATCTTATACAGCAACTGGTTAAGCAAAGACTATGTACCTGTAGATCAGGAGAAATTGAGAGAATACACTAAAGCAAGATTGAAGGTAAAATACTATCATAGGAATACTGTAATAGACTATTTATGTGACTCGTTTTGTTGTGGATACACATTGTCGATATACTGTGGCTAATGATAAACCTTTCCATCACGTTATATGTGATTCTGCATTTATTACTTTAGTGAAGTTATGATGACTGTTTGATGTGGAAATTTTTCATTTTATCATATTTGTGAACATAGGATTTCAATAACGATAGGTCTGTTTAAATAGAGAATGAGAATTAGATTTACTAGTATATTCATCCAATATACTGCATTTCATCCTTGGCAATAAGGGATCTGATTTGTCAGCTGTTTACAGCACGTTTCAACCCACTTTGTCTCTCTGTCATTCAAAATACATACAAATCTCATCTAGGTTTTTTATGAAGAGGAATTGGACGTTCCTCTTGTGCTTTTCAACGAAGTTCTTGACAATGTATTGAGAATTGATAGAATATTCAGACAACCACAAGGTCATCTATTGTTAATTGGAGTGTCAGGATCTGGAAAAACAACTTTATCCAGATTTGTTGCTTGGATGAATGGATTGAGTGTATTTCAAGTCAAGGTAGGTTCTCTTATAACAATTAAGTTTTGCCAGACTCAACAAGGTACAGAAGAATCCTTCACACATATTAACCTATGATTTATATTAATTACATCTCTTGCGCAATAGCATTGGTGGTGTGGCGCATCATGCTAAGCATTAGGAATATGCCACCTCACCTTTGATTACCCTGCGTGGCTTTGCAGGTTCCAATCCAGTGGGGGATAATTATGTGTTAGAGGATTGCTGGACTCATTGCTGCAGTGGGGTGGTTCACATAACCGCTGGTCTGCTATGGCTTCCCCCACCATCAAGTCCATGCATCTCAAACAAAATAACTGGCTAAGTAATTCATACCCAACATGGACTGGTAACCGGATGAGAGGCCATAGAACATCACATGATTGAGTCATCTTATCGGCTTTCCTTTCCCCAAGATGAATATTTAAACTCCTAATTATTTTTTTTCATTCCAAGGTTCATCGTAAATACACTGGCGCTGATTTTGATGAAGATTTGCGAAATGTTTTACGTCGTTCTGGTTGTAAAGGAGAACGCATTGCTTTCATCATGGACGAATCAAATGTGCTTGATTCATCTTTCTTGGAACGAATGAATACTTTACTTGCTAACGGGGAAGTGCCTGGTCTATTTGAAGGTGACGAGTTCACTACATTGATGACACAATGCAAGGAAGGGGCTCAAAGGTAATAGTAAATGTTTTGGATGGTTGTTAGTAGTGTGTATTGTGAGGGGATGTACAAAACAATTGTTTATTTGTATCAATTCAGGAATTTTAGAATAGTTTTATATGAATAGTACACACACTACAGGAGTACCATAACTTGTATAATATGTATATAATCATTCTTTCTAAATATCTGAATTATTTTTCATTGTTTTGTGAAGCAAATGTCTTTTATTTTCTGTATACATTCATAGAAAAATATATCATTTATTTGAAACATATTATTAAAACTGTTTTTAGAGAGGGATTGATGTTGGACAGTCAAGAAGAATTATACAGATGGTTTACTGCTGAAGTCATGCAGAATTTACATGTTGTTTTCACAATGAATCCTTCTGAAGAAGGTTTGAAAGACAGAGCTGCAACATCACCTGCTCTTTTCAACAGGTAAGTTCATATTTTTAATATTAATAACTTTATATGCATTTTGTTCATATTTGTTTACTTAAAACACATTTTATAGACATATGGACCCCAAACTTTAGGTTACCTTTGTCGGCCCTTTTCCCCGTAAAACCTATGCTTACTGCCTATATAAATTATGAATACGCTGTTTTTGATGCTTTCTCACCCCAGAAGAGTTCCTGTATATGATAACATTAATGTAAGAGGCTACTATTTATGGAAGGACCGAGTTTTTTCCCATTTGTTTTGTAACCTTTGATTCCACCATGTTTAAGCATGGTATCGTCCAATCCTAATATAAAACGAACGGATCCTGTTTATGATAACGTAATTTACCTCCTATATATTGACAGTTTCACAGTTTTTAATTTTGACCATTCTATTTCAGATGTGTCTTGAATTGGTTTGGTGATTGGTCAATCGAAGCACTTTACCAAGTTGGTAAGGAATTTACTTCTAAACTTGACTTGGAAGATCCACATTATACCGTACCAGATTATATTCCTGCTGTTTATGAAGAATTGCCAAAGAATCCATTGCATAGGTAAGTGCTGGATTTCATGATTGTATATTTAGGGATAGACTGTAGTATGCAAAATAATATTTTGCTAGACTTGTTAGTGACTTATTTTGCTAGATTTGAATTGCTAGACTCCTCTCCAAGAGACATGGACTTAGCTTTCCTCTTCCCGGGATAAATATGACAAAAATTTGTTCTTCACAGGGACATGATTGTCAATGCCTGTGTATTCGTTCATCAAACATTGCATCAAGCTAACAGACGACTCGCTAAACGTGGAGATCGTGTTGTGACCATCTCGCCAAGAGCTTTCCTTGATTTTATAAACCATTATGCAAAGCTCATGCATGAAAAGAGAGAAGATTTGGAAGAACAACAGGTATTGTTTTAATTTTATGTTTTAGAAATTTGTCACCTGCAAAAACTGTATTGTCCCCACCCATGTAAGAACATCAACAGTATGTGATCAATCTTACCATTGCAGGAACCTCGACACTGTAAATAAATAAAAATGGTACATAGAATGTGCATGATGTACCAGGAAAATAACAGACATTCCAATTCATATATAGTACTTTAATTAGCCATGCTAGTATAAGTACTCAATGAAAAATTCAATAACAAAATAATCTTGAATTAATAAAAAAAACATAATTTGCTTCCTTTGGGGCCTCATTTTTTGGCTCGATGTATGTTTACCCTGACAGCAACCTATACCTTTGTGCACTATATATAAAATACCTCAAATTCATTTATTTTATTTTCTAATTTGCTTTCGAAACCTGAGATTCAGCATTTAGCAGTTGTCAGCTAGCAAGCATATGCATTTTTCATTGTTATAGTAACCAGCCTATCTAGAAAAAGACTGGGTTTCAACTGACATTCTTATTTATCAACTTAATCATGAATTGGTTTCTAGGTATGAGTTCTAACACTCTCCCAATTCCAGGTTCACTTGAATGTTGGTTTGAGAAAAATCAAGGAAACCGTGGAACAAGTTGAAGAACTTCGTCGTGATTTGTCTCGGAAGAATTCTGAACTTCAACAAAAGAATAATCTTGCAAATGAAAAACTAAAGAAAATGGTGAAAGAACAACAGGAAGCTGAAAACAAGAAGAAAACATCTCAACAAATCAGGTAATGGAAATTTTATTGGTTTTAAACGATATTTGAATGTTCATTCCCAAGTAGTGTTGTATTCCAAAGACTTGTTTTTAACAGTTTTTATCGTTTTTAATTGCCAATTTTGCTGAAAACCGTGACACTTCAAATCGTCATTATATATATTTCATTCTTCTACCATTTAGGAAATTTAGTTATTAAAAAGTCCTATTTTAAACTGCATTCTGATTCTAGAAAACAACTGGAAGAATTGAATCAACACATTCAAGAAGAAACTGAGAAAGTACGAGAAGAATTATCTGGAGTCGAACCCGCAGTTCAAGACGCAAAACAAGCGGTTAGATCTATCAAAAAACAACATCTTGTTGAGATCCGATCTATGGGAAATCCACCTGCTGGTAGGTTGCGACGTTTACAAACGATAGTATTAGAACCATTTCTACTAGTTTTTGTCGAACATGAACCATTGATGGACCATGCCTCATCGGCATGATCCATCAATGCTTCATGTTCGATTGAGTAATATGCGTTCAAAGCTGAAGCATATATGGTTAGGTTGTTTCAGATTTAGATACTAGAACATTTCAACGAATCTTAAAAAATTATATTTTGACTTCGTTTTATATTTGAATTGCGGCAAATCTAAAAAAGAAGCTTGACTGTACAGTACAGTTGTTATTTAAATAGTAGAACCAAAATATACAGGAAGACCTCTAAAAACAGAACCCATAAATTTCTCCCCACTATTTCTATAAAAATCGAGATAATTTATACAACAATTGAACTTCTATTTGTGTATGAGTGTACCCAGAATTCCAGTATCTTGGACGCTTTGCACAAAGGTTTTGTTCTTTCTAGTATGTGTTCTAAATGCCCTATAAATTAGATACAGTTCTAGTACTATTATGTAGAGCTGACATGAGTTAAATGAATTTGGATTGCTAGTATAAAAATTTATGATCATTCCCAGCCTGAAACCTATCTAATGCAAATTGCAACTCTGCCAAGTTTTCCTTTTGTTGAGCCTTAGAAAATAAGTTACTTTGCAATGACATTTATTCGTTAAATTTTTCCAGGTGTGAAACTCTGTCTTGAATCTATTTGTCTTTTACTTGGCGAACAAACAACCGATTGGAAATCAATTCGACAATCTATCATCAAGGATAATTTCATTCCTACTATCATCAACTTCTCCACCGACGATATATCAGATACTACGAGAAAACATATGAGAGAAAAGTAAGATTTATTTAAGGAGTACTGTATACTTAGAAATCCATTCCCGTATTTAAAATCGGGACTGATCGATTCCCATTATGCATGATTTATAATCACAAATGCGAGTTACATTACATTTTTCTAACCATTTCTATTGCAATATTCATATGGTACTTGATATTATGATAGTAACCAGCTTTTTTGTCATTTTCATACATAAGTTCTTTATGTCTATTTTATTAAGTATTTGAATTTACCCTAAATGATTGAAAGATAGGCATTGCTTAGCTAAACATGATAATAACCTGTGAATGTGTCAGAAGATACAGCAGGTTAAGTCTAGTACTGACCAATTCACCATAAGTAATATTATATTGAATCGATCGTTTTCTGAATCACCAAATTTCATTTGAGCAGTTTACCATTATCAGGATGGGTTAGTTAATTTGGGATGCGGCTGCTAGCTGGTTGGTTACCCCAATTTTGGGGATCATGAATTATTGGTATATCACCACAGTAAACCCAAAGTTGATTATTTAACATTTTCAAAAATGGATTTTTTATCTCTTTTTTTATTTCAATGCATGTGATTATGAAATTCATCATCAATTATGATTTACACATATATCTCCGCCCAACTTAATCTATCATTGATTGTTATTACAATTGTTTCAGATATCTGAACAACCCAGCATACAAGTATGAAACAATAAATCGTGCTAGTTTGGCTTGTGGACCTCTTGTTAAATGGGCGATTGCGCAATTAAGTTATGCTGACATGTTGAAGAAAGTTGATCCACTACGCTCTGAATTAAAAACTTTGGAAAGTCGAGCTGATAGAAATCAGAGAGAAGCTGAAGAAGTTGAACAACTTATTGCTCATTTGGAGAAATCTATTGCTAAGTATGTTGTTGTTACATATGTTGAAATTGTTTTCTGGTTGCAAGACATGTTTTAACCTTTGTTTTCTGTCACAATTTTGACTAATGGTTTACTGTAGGACTCATTTTGGAGATATCATTCGATGGGTCCTTCCGAAACAAATTGGGAAAATTTTTCTTATTAATGCTTATTTCATAAACTACCTGAAGTTCACATTGCTAAAAATGCATCACAATTCAATTTTGGTGAAAAAAATTAGGTCAAAAATGAATAAGTTTTCTGATTTTTTTTTGCGCTATAGCTACTTAAATTATTTTAATTAAGGAAAACGGAAAGTTTCATAGCAAACATCCCATATATATTTTTCTTTTTCAGTTCCCAATACCCGCTTGACCAGTACCAGAAAATCTGAGATATTTCAATTACATATACTATGATTGTTTGCATGGAATATTGTACATGTTTTGCCATTTCTGATTAACAATTGTCAACACTGGGCCAACCTCCATGCCAACCATCCGAATATCATCACTATATTACCAGGATCGAAGCGATCTGTTTAGTATGCCCTATTGAATTGACTTTGATCATCATACCATATTTTAGATACAAGGAAGAATATGCTCTATTGATCAGTGAAGCACAGGCAATCAAACAAGAAATGACAACTGTTGAGGCTAAAGTAACTCGCAGTACAAGTCTTCTTCATTCATTGAGTTTTGAAAGGGAACGATGGGAACAGTCTAGTGATTCCTTCAAAAGCCAGGTATGTATTTGTAGCCAGGTATTGCAGGCTCCACTGTGTTGTCATGACAGTTTTGAAATCTTGATTTTAAATCAAATGCCTCCAACCTTGACCCAGGGGGTAATAAATTGGGTTAACAATGATGAACTTGAAAGATGATTTCGAAATCGAACTCAAAATGATGATCCTGCCAAAAATTGTAGCTTCCATGGTATTCGCTGTTTCTTCAGAGTGAAAGTCTTTCAAATCATATAAAGAAAATTCCTGCATTTCGTTTTTATAATTTTTTTTTGTTCTGTTGTTTATCACTGACTGAGATTATGGAATTTAATACACTGCATTAGCAATGAAAAAAATGGCTATTTAGCCCTTTTCGTCATAAAAAAAGAAAACAATTAGCCTATTATTAAATAATTTTGGTTTTGTTCACATTCCACTATACTTGGTTTAGTGTTCACAAGTTTTATGAATATTACTGTTCAAAAAAATAATAAAACTCACAGGAATTCAACAATTTGTATATTTTAAATTCCAGATGTCCACCATGCCAGGGGATTCATTGATATCAGCAGCCTTCGTCTCCTATGCTGGATACTTTGATCAGAGTATGCGTGAACAGCTCTTCCATGCATGGACCACTCATCTACAGCAAGCTAACATTAGATACAGACCAGATCTTGCTAGAGTTGAATATTTATCGACAGTCGATGAAAGAATGCAGTGGCAAGCTAATTCACTTCCAGTTGATGACTTGTGCACTGAGAATGCAATTATGCTGAAGGTGATTTTTTATTTTGGGGGAGATTTGCTTAGAGTACCTTTCTCACTCAAACATAGGAGACTGATCTCTGAACGAAGCTTCAGGAAACCACTAACATGCCAAGAGCTACTGACAATATAAAGAATCATAGTGTAGCAAGTCATGTCAATAATATTAACCAAACAGCTATAAATAGTAAAGTCTTGTTTTAATTGTCTCTCCTATGAGCTTTCGTTTTATTTACACAAAGCAATTAGCATTATCTCCATGAAAAAAGTTTTTTTTTTAATTTATCTTCATCCTTGGCAATGCTGTCTTAAACTTCTTGAAATCTTGTATCAATGGTTGCCTGGTGACCGCCTTTTCTGTTTACTCCTCTCCTTTGTTTTTAGCTGTATTATCTTGAACTGCTTTGGGTATTTATCATTCATTATATGATAATGATTCGTTCAAACTGTTAATGTGTTATCACTTATAAATAACTTTCCAGGGCCATACTTAATTGCACATCACTTTGCAAGTCCAAGCTTGCTTATAACATGTTAAAGAAATAAGTTCTCTCCTATTTAGTAAAAGGAGAGACACTAAGAAAAAGGTTGGCGCCTTGCCAATGATGATGCAATACCAGTCTTGCTCAATTTCTTTGTTTCTTTTATTCTCTTGAGTTAAAACGTTCTTCTTGCAATGTAGCACTGTATGTGAAAAGGTGTTTTTGGCGAGAAGGGGAAGAATAGAATTTTCTTGTTGCAACTCGAGGTTGTCAATTATTTGTGTGCCTTAGTTTGGGGCTATTTACACAAACTCCCGATCCTTTAGCCACTTTTGAATAACGTAACAAACTTGCAAAAAAATATTGCAACAAAGCTAAGGATTGAAGTAAACAAAAAAATATTGAGATTTTGTTCATACTATGCATTTCTACTCAAAGATTGAATACACTAGTAATCTAGTATATATTTAAGACATTGCATTTTTTGTATCAGACGATAAGTTTCTGTTGTTGCGTTTTCAGCGTTTCAACCGATATCCTCTTATCATTGATCCTTCTGGACAAGCAACAGAATATATTCTTAAACAATATGCTGATAAGAAGATCTCTCAGACGTCATTCCTAGACGACGCATTCAGGAAAAATCTAGAAAGTTCTCTCAGATTTGGGAATCCTCTACTTGTACAAGACGTGGAAAGCTACGATCCTATACTCAACCCTGTACTGAATAGGTAAGGTTAGAAATAGAAGTTATTAATAAGTGAAGCTGTAGATATCAGGTATGTGGAGACAACTCAAAACTCAACCATTAAAAAAATCTAAGATGATAAGAATGATAATCTGACAATAAATCTTCTCTTCTTTCAATTTCGATTTTTATTTTCCACTGCAGAACCATTATGCAGGAATGTTTCTTGCATTCAGGATAGAATTTTCAAACAATTATGTCATCTGAAAATTTTGAAAATATTCATTGTGTGGTTTAGCACAGAATATGCAAAATTAAAATAAAGAACAGCGTGACATAGGTCTTTCTTAATTCAGAGAACTTCGTCGCACTGGAGGTCGGGTACTCATCACCATTGGTGACCAAGACATTGATTTGTCTCCTGCTTTCACTATATTCCTGACAACTCGAGATCCGACTGCAGAGTTCAGTCCAGATCTTTGTTCTCGAGTTACTTTTATCAACTTCACAGTAACTCGTGGATCTCTGCAATCACAATGTCTGAATGAAGTGTTGAGATCAGAAAGACCAGACGTCGATGCAAAACGATCAGACTTGCTCAAACTTCAGGTATATATTGTATATATCAGGTTTTCCAATTCGGAAGTTGGGACATTTATGTTGCAAAAATGTTGAAGCTACTAGTTAAATTGATTTGAGAATCAACGGCTGTATTTATAGGCTGCTAAAATCTATTTTTTTTGTATAATTTATTAACTATTAACATAGGGAGAGTATCAACTACGATTACGTCAACTAGAAAAGTCACTTCTACAAACATTGAACGATGTCAAAGGTAGAATATTGGATGATGACAGGATTATTACTGCTCTGGAAACATTGAAGAAAGAGGCAGCTGAGGTAGATTGTTTTACTTTTTATTTAATAATATTTTTATGTTTACAGCGATTGAGTAGGTAGTATCAAGAATGTCATGTAATGGACACTAGGAATTTCCATATCTTACAGTTTGATGTTTTATGTTTTTGAACACATAGTGTGCTTTTTGTTTGATTTTCTAAGTTGTTAGGGTTATTGTTGTTGTTGGGTTGTTGTTGTTGGGAATAAATCGCTTTTCATAACAAATAGACGAATTGATTTAAAATTTTACTGCTCCAAGATACTAGAAGCCTGTTACTTTAATTTTCCACTAAACTCCTGTTGGGACCCAATATTGTATCCAAATTCTTGAATATTTTATTTTGTGTTTATGGGAACACTTTTATATGACGAATGGGAACATTTTTTGACATTTGGATCTAGTGTCATATATTTGAGCATTGCTCTCTACTTTTTTAACAATATATTTGGATTTGAATTTATAGGCTTAATAAATGTGCGGTATAGTTGTGATCTTGTTGTGAGAAGTCGAGGTTTTCAGTGAAAAATGTTTAATTTCCTGCTTGTTGAGTCCTATTTATTTCCATATTACAGTATTTAATGTACCAAGCTCTTATTACTAAATGTCTGCTGTCATGAATAATATCCAAATGAAACTGTGTTTCAGGTTTCAAGAAAAGTTGAAGAGACAGATGTTGTAATGGCAGAAGTAGAAACAGTATCACAACAATACGTTCCTCTCGCATCTGCCTGCTCATCCATATATTTTACATTGGAGTCTCTACAACATGTTCATTTCTTATATCAGGTATGTTTTCAAAAATATACATGTCATTTATTTGTATTATTAATAACAGGAATGTGGTGTCGGTGAAAATTCACAATCAACTCTGAGTTGAAATAATCTCTAACTCCCGCTTTAGCTAAAAAAAATATATTTGTCTATGCCAGTGGATTGTTTGGTAAATTTAATGCTTTTTGAGTTTCTGTATTTCCTTCCCAAAATAACGAACTTCCTCTTCTGTTGGTTATACCGGGTAAACCTGTTAATTTTTATCTTTCAGTACTCGTTGAAATTCTTCTTGAGCGTCTACCACACAGTGTTGTATGAAAACGATAGACTGCAGCAAGTCAAAGAATATGGTCAGAGGCTTAGTATCATCATCAAAGATCTTTTCCAAGTAAATTTTTAATTGTATAGTGTTGCGTCGAGTTAGACTGCCAACTCGAGTTAGACTGAGTTGAAGTCAAAACTTGCTCAAAAGACAAAGACTTCCAGTCCAACTATAGTTCGATTGGGTTCACCTCCAACTAAAGGGATGATTTAGTGCTAATTAATACTTAGATTGGTCAGAATCTCCAGATCAAACTTTATAAAAAAAAACTGCTCCATAAAGACTCTTTGTCAAGCATAGTTTACTATTTGTGAGCCAAACCATACAATTGACATAACATAATGTAATCATTTGCAAAGACTCACTCAAGCCTGAGTCATCGTGAAAATTACGAAGTCAAGAAGATAGTATTGAAAATTCTAGCTGATCCACTCATCCTAAAACATATTTACAGTTTGCCTTGAACAAAAATACAAATTGCACAATGATACATTTTAAAATGCCTTATTAATTCGAATCATTTTTTATTTTTGGGGGAAAATTGCACGAATTGTATATTCTACTCAAGTTCTACCCATAATCTCTTTAAAATATCTCTTGATTTAGGTTTCATACAATCGAGTAGCCCGATCCCTACTTCATGATGATCGTGTGATGTTTGCTATACTTCTTGCAAGAATATATCTACGAGGTTTTGACACTGACAATGCAATGCAGAATGAATATGATCACTTCCTAAGAGGACAACAACTTGTCTTAACAAAGTAAAATTATGTATATGTTGTGATACTGTATTGCCTAGAAGTCTGAGAATAATTGAATTGCCGAATCGATTTGAACTTAATTATATTCAGTGTTTTCAAATTCTCGATTTCATGAATACCTTAGAATGTTTTCAGTTGGAAAATTACCATTCTCCTAATATGTCAAACAAAACTTCATTTGTTTTCATTGTTTATCTCAACTTTCCGCCATTATGAAATTCAAATTCATTGAAAATACATTGATTGACCTTGATGTTGTAGAACATGATCCAATTGAGGATATATATCTGATTTTTCATACCCAAAGATAGTATTTTAGAATAGAATTCAGAATCGTAAATTGTTCTTTTTTTTTTCACATTCCTGCGTTGTCGAATATCTTCGTTAGTATCTTTTTCATACATGTAATACAATAATAGTGCTCAACTATCTAAAACTTTCCTAAACTGAGTTTCCTATTCATAGATTCGTTCCTACAACTTAATTTTTGAACTATTGGCTTATGGCTAACTAACTATTGGCTTCCATTTCCTCTCGACATCCCTGACATCTGCATAGTATACTATTTTAATGCTCCAAGTGATACTTTACAAACATATGATTGGTATTGAACTAACTAAATGAATTTTTTATTGCCTAGATCTGGATCCACATTTGCAAATATATCTGGACTGACTCCCGAATATCGTGACAATTTACAACGTCTTGCACATTTGGAAACTTTCAAAAATATTTCTTCCAAGTTTCAGGTATTGCTTTGAATTAGCAAATGATTTGATAACCTAGTATGCACCAAAATTTTATTAAAACAATTTGTCTTATAATTGGATATGTAACAAAATTAATCTTTCACATTTAAGACTTTATAGTAGAACAGATTGTGTATGCCAGTGGTAGCCATATTGTTGACCGCGTATGGTTTTGAGCGAGCTTAATGACATGCTAGAATTCTCTTCAACTGACATTCACAGAAGGATTGTTTTGCGATCTGAAAGAGGGGAAATGCGGTTCATGCCGATATAAAAGACGATATACTGAAATATATTTTATTCACAACTGCAACACTGACATCAGAATGTCCATTTTGTTGATATTTATTAATTCTGAGAGATGAGAATTTTTAGTTGTCATTCATTTCTGTGTGTGGCTAAATTAACGTACATTCGATCGCAAGGTGTTATAAAGATTTTAGTCGATCTTATTCGACAATACCCCTGGTGTATACGATTGGCAGTATTCTGTCCCAATCTGCTACTTTCCTAAATCAAATTTCTCATTCTCAATACCAAGGAAACTCGGAATAGTACACAAGAAAATGTTAATCAAATATGTTTCTATTCAGGCTTCACCCGAAGACTTGGATATTTGGATGAAATGTTCAACACCCGAAGGTGAAGTTCCTGATAATTGGGCTGCTGATCAAATTGTTGATGGAAAACCACAGGTAAGATGTTAAAACAAATGATGTTTCTTTCACTTCTTTGACCACAGAAAAATTTCAATACTTTACCATTATGAAATTTTTGATGATTGTTTTTAGTATTTTCTCACTTTGCACTTACAAAAACGTTTATATGGTTATCATCATCTTTTTAATCAATATGTATTACCTTCTGCCATTCACAAACACTGATGTCTGATTTCAGCATAATCTAACTCAGCATTATCGATATTTATTTCTTGTTACTGCAACTAGACTAAAAGTCCTCGAGAGACCATTGAATTTTTTTGGAAACACGACTGACAATTTACTAGCAAAACCACGAATACAAGCAAAAAGTGTCTTAGTAGTTGCTAAAATTGCAATTGTTGCATCACAGTCCACCACTCGCTGATTGGCCATTGTCATGGAAGTAAACAAGGAATTCGCTGTTTGAGTTCACATCAATAATTATATCTTCCTGTTTATATTTTGTTATTGATATTGTTCTATTATTAAAGTAAAATATGAGTTTCACTTTAACTGATTCTTTCGTCTTCGCAAAACTTGTAACCACAAAATATTTACATTTTTACAGTAAATTCAGTTTTGAGCATAATTTTTCTCTTTTCATCCCCAGCCTCCAAGTAAGATCGTCTCAGCTCTTCGAGCAATGTTATTGACTCAAGCGTTACGTGGTGACAGAGTTTCAGCAGCATCAGATACTTACGTCAATTCAGTGTTTGGTGATCATTTCACTGCTGTTTGTGAACAGGAAATCAACATGGTGACAATTGTGGAAGAAGAAGTTAAAGTAGGTTAATTTATAGATTTGGTATGTGCTGAAATAAAAATCTGGTCAAATTTTTAATTTTGTGTGTTCATAATCTGATGTAATCTAAAATAGAGCACTTTAAACTGAAAGGGTCGTAACATAAATCCACTGTTTTGATAAAATGAGGGAAACATACTCCTGTCTGTAATTTTTTATTGAAATATGCTGGGCAATATTGCCTCACATTATGAATCAAGAGCACAAATTTCTTTGTAATATTTGAAAAAATATTTCAAAATTCGACATTCACGTTTTGTCTTGAAACTTTCAAAATCATCTTTATCTTTTATTTTGTTTTTTACATCTGGTTTACTTCATGCCAAACATGATAATAATGAGTGCAAAGTATCCCGGTAGATATGTTTTTAAAATCATTCAGAGTTCATTGCATTTATCGAAAGCAAATTGCAATATTGATCTCAAGAGAGTTTGTAAGGAAAATGTATTTCACTACTTCTCCAGTTCTTAGCTCACTTACGAAGTTGTAAATCAGTAACTTCTGTGAAAAAAAGAAATTTTCTTATGAGGATAGAGCAGAAGTATAATGACACGTTTCCTTTTCAGGCAAACGAACCTTTACTACTCTGTTCTGTTCCTGGATATGATGCAAGTAATAGAGTTGATGATCTTGCAATGCAACTTAACAGACAAATTACATCTATAGCTATTGGATCTGCTGAGGGTTTCAGCCAGGTGAAACATTTTCTTTTCAATATGTAATCTCAACAAAGACTGGTTCCTAGTCATATTTATAGATAGGTTTAAAACCTTTATTGTACTGCTATACAGTGTTCACTATAAGTTTTTACTGAATTGTGAGGTACCTTTGCACTAAAAATTTCTTTAGAGTTAACACTGCTGGACAGTTAGCTGATAAATGATCCAACTCTTAATCCATATATTAAACTTTTTCAGGCTGAGAAAGCGATCAATTCTGCTTCGAGATCGGGCAGATGGGTCTTGTTGAAAAATGTACATCTTGCTCCTGGTTGGCTCGTACAACTCGAGAAGAAACTCCACTCTCTGCAACCTCATGCTCAGTTCAGACTTTTCTTGACAATGGAAATTACACCAAAGGTTGGATTACTTTCAAATTATGATTTTGATATAATGAACAGTTTTGTAACAGTAAATATTTAGTAGGAGTTTAAAGAGTATACTGAGTATGATTGATGAACAGGAAATGTGGGACTTCTATAAATTTTCACTATCGATTTCGATTTAAAATAAATCACTATTTCATCCATGTACAGTGCAAGAAATGCACACTTGGAAGTGACTCATCTACATACTTAATAAATTGTATGTATGAATAATTTTACGCAACAAAAGAAAAAAAAACAGAAAATTTTTCTCAAAATGAATTTGTATAGTTTGGTAAACGCATGATTATGATTCCATTGTTGACACCAAACACATTTTTTACTCTATTAAACATATCAAAATGCATCAACTAGAGATTGGATAGTGGAAAAAATCCACTAACTGGCATAACTCGGGATATCTTACAATCAGATCTGTGAAGTCAGAAATTGAAAAAAAAATTGGTTACGACTCTCAATTCAGAGTAAAGAAAAATATTGAATGCGACCCCTCACACTGGGTTGTTTGAAAATTTGGGCTCGAGCTTCGAACTCTGAAAATATTTTAATAACAAAAACTTTAGAGTGTACGGACTTTCTTTAATAGATGAAGTTTAGTAAAATTAATGCTATTTGAATTTTAGTGGGAGGTCTTGCATGTTTTTTTTACCATTAGCAGTAACTCTGATTATATGAAATTCTGAAATACTACTTGCGTAGTTTGGAAATATTACTTCAGTGAAAACATGCTAAACTTCTCCATAACCCTGCTAACAACAATTCATTTTGTTTTCAGATTCCAGTCAATCTTCTTCGTGCTGGACGTGTAATTGTATTCGAGTCTCCTCCTGGTGTCAAAGCAAATTTACTTTCAACATTCAATCGTGTCGCTTCAGCTCAACGGGTTCAGAAAGCACCTGCAGAACGTGCCAGAATGTATTTCCTGCTCGCCTGGTTTCATGCTGTAGTACAAGAGAGATTGAGATATGCTCCACTCGGATGGAGTAAAAAGTGAGTGATTATCTTGAAATACTGCTTGCAATAACACATTGACAAACTTTTGATTCGTTCTAGGTTAAAACTAACCAGATTGTTTTGTGTACTCTTTATTGGAAATGCACACCCATAGTTGGGCCGGGAACTTGATATAACAATGATGTGATTGGATCTCCATTACTACAGTTTTAAGAAATTGAATGAAGGCCCATTATTAGTTCAGTACTGCATTGCCAATATTTTTTCACCTTCAAAATTTTTGTTTTGCAATTTTCACATTCGCTTTGTGATTTACAAGGCTTTAACTAATCAGCCCAGTATGTATTATCACACATTGACTCTGAGATAATGATTTTATAGAGTTGTGTTTATACTGAACGTGAATTTCTCCTTGATTTTTTCAAAATAGCAAATACAAATTATTGAAATAGTTTTTACTGTTGTTATGCAATATTCATGACTTCTACATACCAGGTTTCTCCGAAAATAAGACCTAGCCTGAAAATATAACCTCTCCCCTCAAAATAGGACTTAGTCACTAGCGTGGATTTTTTTTCACTTATTCGAGAGCGAGAAATCTCTCCTACACAGTTTAAATGATTAATATTCTATGTTTAGAGGAATGTTCAGCACAATTTAAATAAAAATTTAGAAGTGGGTTAAATGCTATTCAAAAGTGGGTGGATATCGGTTTTCATATTTTGTAACTCTCGTAACTCTCTACTTTTTAATTTTGTTTTTGATATATAAAAATTAAAAGACACTTCCCCA
Source organism: Styela clava (assembly GCF_964204865.1). Classification (NCBI taxonomy): domain Eukaryota; kingdom Metazoa; phylum Chordata; class Ascidiacea; order Stolidobranchia; family Styelidae; genus Styela; species Styela clava. The sequence goes on along the minus strand of NC_135257.1, from coordinate 6,929,251 downwards.
AAATAAGCCCTGGTGTTATCATTTGAATAGAAATTGAAAATAAGACCCAGTCTTATTTTCGGGGAAACATGAAAGTATTTCAATTCATTCTCCTACGTTTTTATTCAACAGATACGAGTTTAATGATTCTGATCTTCGATGTGCTTGCGATACGATCGATACATGGATTGACGATGCTGCTAAAGGTCGAGCTAATCTTCCTCCCGATAAAGTGCCTTGGTCTGCTCTGCGAACTCTTTTCTCTCAAGCGGTTTATGGTGGAAGAATTGACAATGAATTTGACCAACGTCTTCTCAATACTTTCCTTGAGAGACTTTTCACACCTGCCAGGTATTGCATCGTTAAATGTGTAGCTTGACTAATCTTTTGTGCTGTGAATTCCTGGGTTTCCCAAACTGGGATCCGCGGTCCCCTGGGGGTCCGTGATGACTGCTCAGGGGGTCCGCAACGATATTCGTCTGTTTTCAATTAAAAAATCAATTCATCTTACCAACATGATGACAAAATGCAGGTCGAGACTTGCGACAGATTCAGACCTATGAGTTTGCTTATCACAAATTGCTCCGAGAATTAATAAATTATTGAACTGCACTATTTCCCCTTTTCTTCACAAAAGGTCTTATATCAATTTGGTAAATATTTTCCAACATGGTAGGAAACATGGTTCGTGCTAAATGGATATCATGGATTAAAGATATAGAGTTGGAAATTTATACCCACAAGTCTATACCTCATGCAGTGTATGATAAATCTGGTTTATTTAAATAAAGCTGCTTTAGTGCTTTGTTAGAGACTCCTCGTAAAAACATTTATGGTAAACGTCTTATTTTCAATTCTTCGTAACAAATGTAGGCTTGTGGGATGTGTCACTTTTATTCATTCTCAATTTTTCATTATTCCAGTTTTGAGCATGATTTCGCTCTCGTTAAACCAACGGAAGGTTCCGGATTGTCTGGCCGTGGTATTGTTATGATGGAACAAGCCACAAGACAACAACAATTTGTTGAATGGACTGAACGTTTACCAGAAAAACAAACCCCTTCATGGCTTGGATTGCCTAACAATGCTGAGAAATTGTTACTTACTGCAAGAGGTATTGGCCACATTTTTGATTTACCTTCCTAAACATGTATTTGTCTTTGTATGGAAATTAAGGACTCCATATCTACCCCCAAATAATCATTTCAATGATATGACAGGAATCTCAAATTGAATCGAATGCTTGAATCAATATCTAAATAACTTATATTCAATATTATGAATTTTTAATTTAAAAATAGTTTACGATAGTTTATTGTTTGGTGGTCATGCGACAAATAGAGTTCTAAAACTATATAGATAGAAAAAAACTTTACTCAAAAATATTTTTTTAAATTTTCAAATGTATTCCAAAATCTGAATAGTAAATTAATATGGCGTGGCTCTAATACAAGGTGATGCAAGGAAACAGAACCCATGAATTTTCCTAATAACATCGATTACAATTACAATGAAAATGAAGAAAATTTATTTAAGTTTGTTTACTCTTAAACTTCTGTTTGTGCAGTAGGCTTCAATAGTCAAAGCGGCTCTGCACAAAAGTTATATTCTCTCTGGAATATGATCCAAATAACCTCTTTCTTCAGTGTCGATGACATACTTGTATAACATAGTCAAGTTTATTTTTTTCATACAGTAAAAATAGCCTGCAAAATTTAAAAGAATAAAATTAAACACATTTCTCTGGGGGAAGGGAAACTGGTTATCAAGCAGTAACACCAAAGGTTCAAATATATTAAACCAACCAACACTGTGCAGTACAAATTACATTAGAGACATACTGCTAATTTCAAACTATCGTGAATATAGGTTAAGCTAATTAGGCTTAACCATTTCCTCTCATAGTTACTAGTTTAAAATATAAAAATTCCATCGCCAAAAGCTCGGCAAAATTTCAATACTTCTAAGGAGATTAGTTATAAAAATGTTATGATGTAGGTATTCAGTATTTTATGACAACAGTACTATTTATAGATATTTTCTATTGCAGGAACCGACATTGTTCGAAAGTTACTCAGAACTCAACTACTTGATGAAGAAGATGATCTAACTTATGAAAAGGTTGGTTTCTTGTGTATTTTGTTAACCCAGCAGCTTCTTAACATTTGTCATAATTGGACATTGAACTTTTCTCCTCAATAACTGGACCAATGCTTAGAAATTTTCAGATGTTGGAGATTGTATTTTTTGCTAGAAGGTTATTACTTTCATTTTTTTCCAAAAAATCCTGTGGCCTCTATGGGATCAGTCTATTGTGTGCCATGACGTCATCAAAAATTACGCAACTAGTGGTGTTCCATTACGCATTAGTATTGAGGATTCCGGTACCGGTAGTGTACTGTGACAGATTTCATACCTGTGCTTCCTGTCCATATATTTGACCGTTGGTTAGATAGATAGTTAGATAGTTTATTTCGAAAACGACATAACAAACATAAATTAAAAATGGAAAATTCTTGAGGGCAGGCAAAACCTATAAAAAAGTTTAAAACATGAGGAGTATCTCATGTGCCTGCCCATCAGATGGTTCCCTGGTTCATATATATATAGATTATATATCAGAACAGTGTAAAATGTGAATGTTTGTGAAGGGAAAAATCTGGGTACTAGATCTTTGCGTAATTAGGCTTGACGAGAGATCGTTTCAGTTATCTGATCAGGTAGATTTGAAATTAATTAAATTTTTTATTCGTGAATTGTTAGCATAATATGAAGCTGTAATTGATCTCTGAAAGTAGGCAAATTTCTTTATAATTATAATTTTCTGTAACATAACCTTATTGCAGCTACCGGTAATAGTAATTGCTTTGGTGACTAATAATGAGATTGCAAACCTAATTATAACTATTATTTACTATTAATTTAACAATGCAGAAAGCAATGGAGGAGGAATTGAAAGAAATTTTGGTAAAAAGTTGTTGCTTCTGTCACAAAATATTATCACGAATATTTGTGTATAATATATCGCACTTCACAAATGCTTTTTGTTGCTTTTTATTTTATTTATTGGTGGCTTTCAATGGTGTTGCTGGTCCTTATTAATAAACAGAATGCATATTATCACTTGTTAGAAATATTGAAACTGTTTCCACAAATTCTTGAAGGGATAATTCAATATATATTATTGTAATGGTTCTTGGGATTTTTCTAAGCCTTGATTCATTGCTATTGGTATTGAATTCGAAGCGTCTCTTCTATTCACTTTTTTTTTGTCAAATTTTGGCTTGAAAAAATCTATAGATTGAGAAAAAATTCAAAATTATAAACTTTTGGTGTATTTTTTTGCTTCACTGTTCAACACTGCCTTTGGTTATGTTATTGCTAAAATGACAAGTTAAAATTATTACAGTAATGTTGTTACGTTTTATCCAGGTGTTATGTGCATTAAAAATAAGTTTGTTATTTAGATTGATTCTATCCTCCTTTATTTTCTATGTTTTACTAATGTTAAAAACAGAATACAATTGGACCAAAATTTTTTGTTGATTTTTGTTAACAATAACCATGGATATTTATACTTTTGAAAATATGTCTAATAACAAATTTTTTAATTTCATTTTACTAGAATACTGTTTATGGCATTAAAATATAGGATTGTTTTGCACTATCTCGATTGATATATATACTCTTTAGTGACATAGCCTGTTACTGTTTGTCAACAAATTATTTTATAATCTGTGATTGAAGCAGGTTGTAAGACTTTGTACTGGTCTGATTATAAGTTATATTTTATTCCCAAGACTTGTGATCCTATTTCATTTGCTGCACTATTAGGTGACTTTCACTGAATCATCTGATGGCAAATCAAGACGTAGAAGAACTTCGTCAACATTATCTGAAGGTGACGGAAGACCACAATGGATGAGATCATTGTTAAAAACTGCACGTAATTGGAAATCTGTTATTCCAACACAACTTAGAGGATTATTGAGAACTGCTGAAAATATCAAGGATCCACTTTTCAGGTTTTGATTTTTCCCTTTCATTGTTAATTATGAATATGGCTGTGGGCTGATGGCTAAGCGATGAAAGCAGGGGTGTGCAACCTGCAGATCATGGGCCACATGTGGCCCGCAAGGAAAAATTGTGCAGCCCGTGGAGAAGTGCCAATTTTGAATGGTGTGCGGCCAGCGAAACGGTATTTTAGTTTACCGGTAGTTTAATCTGGAATGTGTGAGTAATCCCAATCCCTTCACGTTGCAAATCCAATACCAAAATATTTGTGCCTGCAAACTCTAGAAAGCCTACCTATGTTAAAAACGATACGTTACGCGGTTTCACCCAGTTACTTGTATCTGGGCCTCCTGTATTAAAGGTTGTACAGCCACCCCTTAGAACCAAATGTGTGAATGGGAAAAAGGAAAAATTCATGATAAAAGTTGTTTTTGCTTTCATATTGTCAAAAAATAACAGGTCCCTACTTTTTATCAAAAATATTTTTTTCAATTTGAACTTATAGATATAGCATGCACTCAGCAACCTTCAGTAATAGTATTAGAAACAGTTGGCAACTCTTAACCTTGGTATAGTATATTTTGCTATGGCAAGATTATTATTTTGCCCTATTTTTTAAGTAGATTTTTTAATAGCGTAGATCATTAGCCCAATGTTGTAATGACTTACCATGAACTTTTTTTTCTATTTTGGTCTACTCTTTGGTGTACATTGTATTTATTATTTTTATTGTTTATCTCATAGATTCTTTGAAAGAGAAGTGAACCTTGGTGTGAAGTTATTGAAGGATGTACAATCTGACTTGGCCGAAGTTATATCAGTGTGTGATGCAAGAAAGAAACAAACTAATTATCATCGAACACTAATTGCTCAGCTTACTAAAGGAATTCTGCCAGAATCTTGGAATAAGTATGTGAAAACTAATCAAAGCCATTTTTTGCTTGGGCAGTTCTGCCAGAATGAAAAAAGATAAAATATGAACATATTTATACACATCTTTGACGTTGGTCGTAGACATGTACCAATGGTAAATGGTTGGATTAATTTTGAATAAGTAATGGCTGAAATTTGGTTTTAAACTTGACTATCGCCCAACGTAATACAGTACTCCCTTTTCTAATGTACATGCTACTAATATATATGTATTAATTATAAGAATTAGTTTGCATATCTTTTGTAAAAAGAGTAAGAACTAGACTGTCTCAATCCGTAGTTATTGTGAGCAACACTGCTCGATGGAACCACTTTGTAACGAGCCCATTTCCTTTTATCTAAGTATATTTAGGCAAAGTTGTAGTAGCATGAAATTATCAAATAATATTTTCAGAATCTGATCACTATTTTCAGACATAATGAGCAATATTTGATATGAAAATTCTTATTTGAAAGTTAAATTATTGTGACTGACATATTATTCCCTTCTTTGTTACTACCGTATTCATTTATTCCAGGTATAAAATACCAGCGGGATGGACAGTCATGCAATGGATAACTGATTTCAGTGAGAGAATTCAACAACTACAGAGAGTTTCTGCAGCATCTGGCACTCAAGGCTTGAAAGTAAATCCACAATTTACTTTCTCTTTTATTATTCTTTTATGTAGCCAGTCGAGTATTACCTCAATTCTCATATAAGACTCATTAACTGAATTCTGTGCTCTTCAGTGCTGAAATAACATTTGTTTATATTCTGTGTGTGTGTGAGTGTGAGAGAAGCGGTGATGCATATTCTAAAATCTATTTTATGTAATATATCAAGGCATTTTGTATTCCAAAGCCTTTGCTAAGCGTTAGAAACATTCTTGCCATTGCACCACTGGTTACACGGCCTGGATTTGCAGGTTTGAATCCTGTGTATGCTAATTGTTATGGTTCACATAACCACTGGTTGGGTGAGTCCTCCTTTGCTACCAAGTCCATTCATCTGGAACAAATAGGCTGCTCCCTCTCCAATAATTCAACACGCAGGAGTTTTCAGATGAGATGCTGTGGTTTACCGTATAATTAAGTCATTTCTTCACTTTCCCCTTACAAGATTTAAATATAAAAAACCGAATTATGTGGATTGTCCACCATTTATTCATCTTGTCTCCCTATTTGGTGAATTTTTAAATAAAAAAAAAACAGTCTCCACAAACAAAGTATTGTTTGTTACATTGCTGATACCTAATTTCAAACAGCGTTATAACTTCAATTGTCTTTATCCCTATATTGCAATGTATTTGGATGTAATGAATGGTGATTGAATCTGATCATTTTCTAGAATTTGAAAGTTTGGCTTGGTGGACTTTTCGTCCCTGAAGCTTATATAACAGCTACCCGACAATTTGTTGCACAAGCTAACAGTATCTCACTTGAAGAATTATCTCTTGTTGTCAAAGTACTGGACAAAGGCACTACCGATGTACAAATTGATGGAAACAGTTTTGCAACGACAGGTATATAGTTTTTTTTCAACAAGATGTAGAAAACGGGTAGAAGAAACTAAGAAAAAGTTTTATTCATGATTTGTTTGAAAAGTTGTTGATATTTTTATGGCTTGACAGCTTTGCCATTTATATCTTATGTAATGATCGTCTGTTAGTTTTTTTACTCAAGGCTTCCCAAACTTCCAAGCTCGTCCCTTACAATATATCAAATTTTGCCGCAACCCCTGTTAAGTCAGCATTGTTATGCAAGTACCGCTTCTCTGATCTTATGTATTTTCTCGAAATTGTGAAATTCATGTATTGCACTAGTTTTAATAATCAAAAATCGAATCGAGTCGAATCAAAAGTCTAAAATAGTACTGTAGATATAGTAGTACATTGTGTGAAATAGGTGTACTTTTTGGGAGTGGGACCCCCGAAAATTTGATGCGCGACCCTCAGTTTGGGGGTTCTAACTGATATTGAATGCGTATCAATAAGAGAGGTTATGCAATCGCATTATAATTGCAACTAACATTGGATGTTGGAATGGTTAGGATCTATGTGTTGGATTTATGGAAAGCCTAGGTTGCCCTTCCGATCAAATTTTATGTCACAATTATTGTGCTTCAGGTTTGATTCTTCAAGGAGCAAATTGTGTGAAAAATAAGCTGAGTTTGTCGAATGAATTGTCAACAAAACTTCCATTGACTCTGCTTTCCTGGGTCAAAACTGATTCAGTCAAAAAATCTGGAAACATGGTTTGTGACTTTTTCTTGTGTAGTTTGATTTTCATTGAATATGTTATATTTGCTTTCAGATATATCCATGAAAAGTTTCTTTGTCATCAGTGAAAAGTTTAAACAGAATAAATGCAATTCATTATTACACGTCTTCCTAAAAACCTCTGTAAAAGCAGTTCCTATAAAGTCGAGTTATCTTCAGCGCTGGAATGCCTTAATATTTTCCATTCTGCATACTCTGCATTATTATTATGTTATTGCATGTACTGTGACCATTTACAGAAGATATATATTACAAGGCAAAAATATACCCGACTGACTTTAATTGGTTTGCCAACCCTGGTCTAGTAATATGAAATATTGTTTTTAAGCCCCACTGATATCCATACTTTTTATTTCCGCGCTTGTATGACTGAACAACTTATTTTCACAGGTTACTTTGCCAGTATATCGCAATGGAATGAGATCAGATCTACTTTTCACATTGAAGTTTGAAATAGAAGGAGATGAACTTAGTTTCCATGAACGCGGTGTTGCTTTGCTTTGTGCCGATTAGATATCATTCATAGTATGCTACAGCTTGTATAGTCAGATTGCGGAAGTTCAAGGTCCTGTGTAAAGCTCTATTCAATATGTTTTCTAGATTGAGTTGTATTCAAAGTTTCTGAAATAATTATAGTTCAATTGTGTTCCATTGTCGTTTCAGGTGACAAATTAATAGAGGATAAATGTTCCATAATTGCTGTTTAAACATTTATTTATTGGCCAATAATTAACTATATTAACCAAGATCGTAGTTATGTGTGTGTTTACATATAAATCATGGAACAAGTTTTGCCGCGAACATGCGTCATATATTTTACCATCATGTTTAAGAAATGAAACTGAAAACATCTAGTTCTGTTTACTGATTATTTACAATGCATTTTGGATATTTTTCAAATGTGTATATCTTTAATATGATGGTGCAATTTATGACCAAGTAATAATAATGTTTGCTGTTCGATATCAATTCGTTCATAAAATATATGGTGTTGTAAAGAAGGTTTCTGTGATGTTTTCAAGTTTTATAGAATCGTGCTGCTGCTGTATTACAGCTTTTTTTCAGCGGATTCAAGGAGAATATCAGTCTATTTTTGAACTAGCTTTAGAAACCAGTAAGGTGCCTGTTATGATTTCAAGAGTGTTCGAATTCTGACTTGGATTGTTGCGCAGATATACAGGATTAAGCGAATGGTTTGCTAGATTGCTTTTAAGTAGGAAGTTTTGGTCGGAAGCTTCAGAATTGTCATGTGACCATGTTCAATATGTTTTGATATTTGGTGTTTAGGGCTTTAAAAATACGTCAAAGTCTCATACATTTGAGATTTAACCTAAACTTAACTTAAACTGATTGAAATCGCTTTAAACATACACAAAAATACATACGTTAGAGATTTTATTTCAATTTTAACGCTGTGATTGAAAAATGCGTGCTATGTATTCATGTTTGTCCGAACGCACTCTTCTTGCAGTGTGCTCGAAACTTCTTTATTGCATCAAATTCAAGAGTTTGGTGCATAATTTTGGACGTTAGATGAAACCCGTTGAATACAGTCCATCGCCAGAGAGGTATTATATACAAAATATCAAGAATAAATTCCAGATTGTAGAGATACTAATGTATGCCGCAAGAGACTGGGCCGAGAACACAACGCCCCAAAATGGCGAAACTTCAACAACGGTTGCCAGATTATTGACATACACAATGCTAACAGTGGGGGTCACTGTCTATCTTCGTCAGTTGCAATGTGCAATATCGGTGTTTCAGCGGTTATTTGGTTCCTTCTCTTGGAACATCGACTATTTTTAAACCCGTTTGATTTCTGGTAAAATCACTCCGGCTTCGATGTATTGAATATCGGAATAATTTGCGACCAATTCTGCATCTCTTTTGCATCCCAGTACTCGTGTTTGTAAACAAATACCATGTCTCCTGTAAGTGAACATTTTTCCTTTTTGAACCAGCGCGGTTCGTAGGGTTTCACATGAAGGCCTCGTGAAATTTGTTTTGCATCCTCAGCTTCCTTGTGTCTCCTTCGTTCGCGCTGTCTTTCTTCAAGTTCTAATTTGATATTGTTTGCTATATCCCATTCACCTTCTTCCATTTTTCGCTGGTCGGGTCTTCTTCTCGAGTCTGTGGGCGCTGAGCCATCTACCCACTGATTCAGCATTAAAGAGAACAAAGTAAAGTCATACATTCTCTCTGAATTAGGAGGTAGTGGACTGATTTTCCACAGTAATCGATCACTTCCGTCGTGTTTCGTATCGGAAGATTTCAACTTTTTGCAAGTCACTAAACTGTCCCATCTGCCAAATATTGAATATACTTCCGTTCCAGTTTTATCAATCACTCTTCCCGAAACTTTTCTGAAATCATCTTTTGAGAAGAGATTGTATTGAAAGAATATCAATTGGCATTTATCGCCGGTGCAGTGATTTTCGAATACAGATTCTCCTACTTGGTCTATCCACATTGTACCAAGAATTATATTATTCACGTTTATGGTAGCTTTGTTCCATGTATAATGATGACCGGTATCGTGAAATTTTAGATGGCAAAGACCCACAGGCTTTAAAATTAAATAATTGCCACAAAACTTGCTTTCAGGGGTTGCGTCCATCCAAAACGTCCAACCATTTGTTGTTGAATTGACATGAACAGCCGCGATAGGTGGATGGTGACTCACTTGCTCACAAATTATTTTAAAACCACGCTCCTTCGAGCAATCTAGTTCGTAGGTTTCCCCAAGCAACGGATTGAAAGGTTTTCCGGTTCGTTTTGATGAAGTTGAATATGAGGATATAGAAAATGCGACTACTAAGGCCATTTGTTCGGCAGAGTCCTTGCATTCCGCGGCTTTGTCTAGCAACGTGCTGTATTCGAGCTCTTCTGCTAATCGCTGTAATATTGATAGAGGCTCGTTAAAATAAACGGGCAACGGCAGTGTTGTGATATCTCGTCCTATGCAGTTTTTTAAAATACTCCACAGGTTTATCCAATGATTTGGTTTAAATGGAATTTTTGTTCTGTGATTCTGTGATTTTGGCGCTCCAGTATTTTCTGAAAATAACGCGTCTGGTGATTTTCGTTCGGCTACCAGAATTCTTTCACCAACAAGAAGGCTCCCAGATGCATCTACAAATTCATCTTCGTCATCCAAAATTTCGTCCAAAAAACTCGTCGCCACATGTTTGCAGGCTTTTTCCTGAGATATACATTTATGCAAATCTATGCATTTTATTTTCGCAGCATGGATGAAATCTGAACATTTTTCCAGCATTTCTGAAGAATCTCGACCAAATGATTTAAATTTTTTACATATTTTCCTTAGTCTTGACAAATCCTTATTTTCTTCTATTATTTCAAGCGCTGAATATAAATCGGTCTCGTATTTAAATAATAGTTTGAGGTATTTCTCCAAATTTTCAAACTTTTCTTCGATTTGTGAGAGGTTTGAGAAGACCCTCGTATCAGATAAACCGCACTCTCTAGCGGGGGTCGACTCCATCGCTGTTATCCACCTCTGACAGTCAGCTTCTGATCGAGTAATCAAATCGTAAATTACATTACCCCCTTTAGAAATGACGATGCGGGTACTGCTTTCTTTCTTAATGGAAACCGAAATCAGGTAAATCTTACCGCGGCACGATTCCGGGACATCCTCTGGTGTTAAATAATAAGATAACTGGTTAGCAGTTAAGACAAACCACCTTTTCTGATATCCATTTAAATAATTTGTCCATTTTAATATCCACCCTTCAAGAGAAACCGAATCTGTTCTAAACTGAAACATGATAATGATACTATACGGCATTGAGCGTTGTAAAACATGCGTTTGATGGAGCCAGCTGTGTCATTCGGATGGCAAAACAAACATTGGTTCGCGCATGTTTGCGTAGTGGTTTTTCAAATTACGTCACTTATTGAATCACCAAAATTAGATCAACAAATATATATCTGATACGCCTATGTCAACATAATTTTCCTCCAAGTTCAATTTCTCAAATCTCGAGGCCTACCATATATAATTCAATACTGTAAATGTAATCAATCTTCAGTAGAATTAGGTGAATTTTCATTAAAAACTACATTGTTCCAAATACAATCGCAAGAAAGAAGGACACTAAAAGCCATTCGACAACAAAATAAAATTCTTAAATGTGCTCCACTTCTAGTCTTAGGCTTCCAACATTGAATAACTAAATGTTGATTGGCCGTTTGTTCTGGTCGACACGGGCACGCAACCACTAGCTGGCTTTTATTTTCTATATGCTTGACATCATTTATGAAGCCATTACTGATATGTAGTTGTCGATCATACATTCAATTTGGTGACGAACGTCCGTTTTGGTAACCCTAATTAGTAACGACAACTCTTCCTGAAGGATTGATTAGAAAAGAGGTAAATAAACGCGAGACTAATTTTGTGTTATGAGTCATAATATTCAAGTCTTTGCTTTTCTATGCGGTTACTCTGTCAAAGAAGGGAGTGGCATAAACTTGCTTGCTACTGTTGTGAAAAATCTTGGTATATCGCTGAATATAAAACTAAATATCTGTGCTTTCTTCTTTGAGGTGATTGTATTGTAATTGTATTCTGCTGCACATGATTTTGTTACATTAGCTGCAACAACATAGCACATTTATTGCTAATAAAAAACGTATATTTCAGAAAAGTTATGCATTTAATTAAATACGTTCTATGTATCTACTCCGATTATAATTCAGTCTTCCGCTTTAATAAATAAGAACAAAGGGAAATGTACTTAATTTTCAAAAGTCTATTCAGTCATATTTCTCCCCGGAAGTATTTTTTTTAATAGATCCCGTGACCTTATAATGTACCATGAATACCGTGGTGTTGAAACGCCGAGATATCTGCAAACACATATCTGTAAAATACCATATAAGGTCAATAGCAACAAAATTCAAACATAGCAGCAGAAGGTAATAATCATTGAAGATAATATCACTAGGTAACTGGTAGTTCAAAAATATGGTAATCGGAGCTAGAATAGATACGTCCACTATTTGCCATTTACTGCTAGTAAGGTGTGCCATAATGAGACGATTGGTTTGTTTGGAATTCAATATTCCAAAAAACAGAACAAACAAAAATAGATGGTTTTCAACTAATCCGGATTGCTTCACAATGACCAATGTAATAAATAATAATAAACATATTGTAATCGAAGGTGATTTGATGCTTGCGAGTGCGATTGAAGATCTGTTGGAACCTTTACCGTTCTTATTTATGATAATATGAACAAAACGAAAAAACGTAATGGAACTCCCGCAAAATACCATAAAGACCGGCAAAGTATTGATAGGTAAAGCCCCAACTGGTAGCACCATTTCCCATATTTGTCCTCCGAGTGCAGCAGTAATTAAAAGCAAAATTTCACTAGAAACTAGAATTTCAGCCACATCAATTTTCATAACATGAATCGTACCGGTTGCGTATGACACCCAATGACCACAATAGAATAAAACTAATGAGCACACAATCATACTAAATGCTAAATACGGAAATTTTCCTAAGAGGAATGTACAAGACATGGTTATTCCGATAAATACTCCAGATAAGGAATCACATGCATGATCGACATAATCTCCGATCGGCGATACGCTTCCTGTTCTTCTGTCCTGCATTCCATCGAATGTGTCCAGCGTTTGAGCTGCGAACATTGCTATCGCATTGACAATATATACCCAGGATGGCGCGGCTTCTTTACCATATGATGTATAATATAGCATCATTAGCGCTCCAAATGCATTGACTAATAAACCGACTAAGGTTATTGCATTGACTGGAATCCACACAGGAAAGTATTTTATCAGCCATTCCCAAAATGGTTCAATGTACTTTTCCACGGTACTAGTTCCGTGCACACTCTCCTTGTACTTATCCAGACGTTTAAGTTGTGCTTCATTTAGAACGTACATTCTATCTATACTGAAGGTGTGTTGAAAGCTATCGAACTACTACAACAGTAGACAAATAATTGAAGGTAACTGATGAATAATGATAAAAAGTTAGATGTGAGTTAATACTACCTAAATATCGTTGGGGTTACGATTCGCTGATAATTATTGTTTTAATTTACAAAACCCCAGCATGTATGAACACGACATGTATTATCACAATGTTCACATGTTTAAAGACCGATTAAAGAGTATCTAGAGTAGATTCCTCGGGACTACCCGGTGCTCAATTGTTTTTAGTTGCGTAATTCCAGTGACTCGAAAATTTGGGGCTTTCCACGTGCCCCAACTCGTACCATGTGTCCTACTTGTCCCAGAGCTATTGAAATTGAAGTATAGGTATAGCCTGGAGGCGGTGTCTCCAAAATGTCGTGTCCCACTTGTACCACGTGTCCAACTTCTCCCACTTGTACCACGTGTCCCACTTGTACCTTGTGTCCCACTGTACCCCGTGCCCTACGTGTTCCACTTGTCCTACGTGTCCCACTTACGGGTAAGATTTATCATATTTTTCAATTTCTAATTTTGAATAAAGCGCGCCAACACCGTTTCTGTAAATTTAGAATTGTCAAACCAGATAAGTACGACTGGTAAATTCTGTATTTTATAGAAATTTTCCGAGATATTGGGGACGGGGAGAAATATTATTTTGACCACGTGGAAATGCCATTATTGCCGATTTATTTAAGTATTTAGTATCAGTGTTTTATTCCAAAACTGAGTTACGTGAATTTTCACCACTGAGTATTAGAGAGATTACCAATTACCAAGTGGTACACGTAATACAAGTGGAAGACATGGGACAAGTGCACCACGTGAGACAAGTGGGACACGTATTACAAGTGAGACACGGCATTTTTGAGACACCCCGTAATTCCATACACTACAACAGATATTATGTATGTCCAATTCGTATTCGTCCAGGGTATAATTTAGGGTTGCCATAAGCCATATTTTTTCCTGTCATGTCCGGGATTTGAGTGATTAAGTTTGCGTCAGTGAGAAATGTTGAAAAGTACCTAAATGTCAGGGATTTTCGAATACAGTGAATCCCTGCTACAAATCCATGAGTTTTCAGATATTGCGCATCCACGAAATCCTATTTTTTCAGGGATATGTCACATTCTATCATTTTTGTGCAACAGAGATTGCGTTGAATTCAGATATTAGTGATGTCACATATGACCTGAATAGCCAGCATTTTGTAATCGGTATCTTGGTTGCACCACCTTTACCTGTACTTTATTCCGTGCTAGGGTTTAGTCACTAGTGCTAAAGATTGAGCAACAATTTTGCTCCTTTCGTTTTGTTCTGTATTTATTCTATTCTCACGCGAAAGCGACGACAGCTTGTGCCCTGGAATACATCGCGAATTTATACCGTAATATAGATGTTTTGGTTGCAAAATTGATCAATGTGGCTCATTAAAATTTTGTCAGGGATTTTGTCTTTTCAGATATGGTGACCCTAGTATAACTTTCACTCCACCAAAATTTTCTCTCAGTCCTACCTATATTTTAACAAAACTTCTACTGTTTTATATAGCTTGAATAGGGACACTTTGTAAACTGCATTGAATAACCGCCTGCGTAATGGTTGCCTGCTTTTTCTTCCAGCAAACTCAGTACTCTCAGACCATACCCGTACGGATCGGTCATAAATTTGATCGTAGCTCTCTTGTATTCATGTCGTATCACAATGCTCCCAAGCTTGAAGCCGATTAGATAGTATCTCATCGAGTTTTTGGTGTATTTATATATCGCTATCGACTCACTATCTCCCAAACGTCCTTCTACACTGCTAAGAACCAAGACAGAATCAGTGAGGCTACAGCGCATAACTGACGTGTATTGCGTCCCAGACGGATAATGCACTTCCTCTCAATAATTGATTTCAGGAAACAGAAACAGCGTCTCCAGACAATTGCTAAATATACTCAGGGTTAAAGATTTCATGACATTTGGAGTAATATCATTAGCTTATGACTTTCATAATGATGCGTTACCAAACTGCTCGGGCGACATATTGTAGCAAATATATTTGTATGCTAGGCTAGACTGTGGTGTATTTTCTGGTGATAAGCTGTTTATTTCTGATCTGACGGATACAATTCGCGGTTTGCCCTATTAAAATCGTATATATTTACGAATACAGATGAACAGTTCTAAACAGGCTGACATCCAGACAAAATCCAAAGTACACTACACGCATGCCGAATCTTTGTTGTTCTTGTTATCGAACGAATGGGCATTTCATAGAATTGTTTTGGTGCCGGTTTATTGGCCGCGCCCTATTTACACAAGACAATTAGAAGTTAGAATAGCTGATCCCAGTTAGAATAGCTGAAAAAACGTGTTGCCAATAAATACAAACATCTGTCAGTGGTGCCCGTGTGCCAGGGTTTGGACCACCCTGATTTAGCAGATTGTTCTTGCTGAAGATCCGACCCCTCTATATTGAGTACTTTCCATTTATCCCGCTAAATTTTTAAAAGCAACAATGATTGTTTTTGCTAGGCTGAATGAATACAAACAAGCATGTACATTTTAACCAATTTAAAACATTTGAAACTATTGAGGGAGTTGATTAGAATATTGTGCTATATCTCCTTGTGATTTGCTTTTAAATCGTTAAAGATTTGTTGTCAAAACAAATTTATTCACTTGTTATGAAGTCCTTTCTCTATAACTTTATATATATCAAATCTTAAATGTGATAATCCATTTTGAATATTCCAACTTTTACCTGCTGGATTAAACTGTCGGTTTATTCCATAACTATAAAAGAAGTCTGTGTAGGGTTAGAGTGGTTTTCAAACTTCTTAAAACAGTCACTTTGCAATATTTCCTTTGACACGCAGCCTACTTAAGAATTTACAATAGCAACCCGTTGTATCAAGCATATATTTATTGCATGTGATTAGTACAGTTCAATGAGATGGGTGGTATCAGTTTATCTATTTCAGGTTCTGTCTGGAACAGTGTAACATATCACGATTTCCCCACACCCTCCCTATAGGGGGTGAACACCCCTTCCCCCCCCCTCCTCATTTTGAGGTGCGGTTCCACACTGTAATATCTGACTCAAGTATAATTGTATTTAAATATATATATAGTACATGGCATATTTATAATTGTAGATCAGGGGTTCCCATAAACCGGCGCAACAATTTAAAATGGCCTGCGAACTTAAGTGAATTAATTTAACGGTCAAACTTTGACCTCAAATCAATGCTAATACGTTTAACACTTTGTGTTAAACTATGTGTTTACCTTTTGCGTTTGAGATACCGCCAATTGTTAAATCATTATCACACTTCAAGCGTGTGTATTTCGTAACAATTCAATTATACCGGTATCTTATGTATACGGAGGATTACATACGGCAGTAATTTAGGTATCAGCCATATATTAAGAAAGATTAAATATGCCAAAAAACAAAAACTAGACACTGAAAACAGACGTTTTTCTGCAGTTTTAGATGAATGTTAGCGTTCCTCTTTCTTTATTGAAAAGAATCAAACTTGAGCGATTTGTCTTCCCTGTCAACAAAATATTCCAGTTATGAAGGAATACAACATTACGCTTCGTTATGAGACGAAGCATTTTTCAAATTTTGATCAGTGAACGCGCCTATTTCAAAATTTAATTCAGTGCTAAATTCATACAAAAGTCAAACAAAGATGTTCAAAAAATAAAAGTGAATCTACGTTGTTGGCCAGTTATAGTGCAGCCCATAACATCGCTAAAAAGAATCGCCCGTTTGTTAAATGGGGAATTTTTCCGCGAATATATGTATGCTGCAAGTTTAGAAGTCATTTCTCCTGATATGAAAAGATAATTTTCCAGCATCAGTCTTTCTAACAACACAATTTTGAACCCTAACAAATTAAAACTTCGGTTCAGGCTGACAGATATTCACTTGAATGCGTTATTGCAAATACAATGTAATGGATTGGAGCCACGTTTTGAACATATGATTTCGAGCCAACCCTATTTACACATATAGGCCGCGAGCCGAGGCCCTGAAAAACGCCTAGAAAGTGAGTTTCGTAGCGCACATCAGGTAACTACCTGAAAATGATTTTAAAATGTTCCTTAAAAATTTAGTAACAAATATTGCCTTGTTCCCACTTCCAAAAGTTGCACGTTTTACGGAAAAGACGCTTTTACTACAAGAAATATGTGCTACGATCTGTCCTATATTCTCTACATTTTCGGCACTGAACAATGACTTCTGCATGACGTAACAATTGAATTAAACCAGCTGTTAGCGAGCGGATGAATATTAGTTATTTCTGCTCGACCTTGCGCTGAGTTGGGCAGGCTTTCCATAGCCCTGTTTAGTTATTATTAGTTAAGTTATGCTAAGACGTTGTTGAAAAATGTATAAGTAAATTATTAAACACTTGTAGATCCTTACCACGGATATGGGCCGTGAGACGAAACCATGAAAACGCCCAGAAAATGAGTTTCGTAGCGCACATCTGGTAACTAAATAAATTCTTCAGTTTTGTGTGAAAACAAACATAATGAACGCATTACAGCTTGTTCTACAATCCTGGTGCGAAATTGAATATAAGAGGTTCCCGGAAATTCAATAACCATAAGTTTACAACGCATACATAAGAACTATACAATTCGAGAGCCCTACAGCACACTAACACAAATGTATTCCTGTAATGTTTTGCCTGACCAAAATCGGACTTCCTCAGTCAATCATAATTTATTAGGTAGATTACGAAAAATATGGCATACATGTAACCAACAACAAAAAATACTTTAATTGTGTGACAGGAGTCGGGAGTGACCTCGAAAGCAGCGACACCAACAACGCTGATTCACATTTGAGAATAAATTTTATGTAATAACCACAAGCAGTTTACAACAAGAACAGCATAAAAAGCTACATCCATTTTATAGAAGCTATCAAGTATCAAACGTATTTATTTTTAAGCAATGAAGTCACAAATTAACATCGTGAGCACGAAAACACAAATAAATCAGTTATTTCTCACTTAGAAATTTACCGCAAAAGTCAAGAAAATTAAATGAATGTACAATATGTACATAACATAGTGAACAGAAATATTACAATTTACAATTGATCTTTTTTTAGTTTATGTGGTTATGTATTTGAACAAAGGCAATATTATTTCTTGAAACATGACTACGACACTAACAAATGTCCGAAAAAACAAACAAATAAATGATACTTATTAAATCAACTGCAATATCTAATTCACTTTCTTCTGAATTGTTTTCGAAATCCACTATCTCGAAAATCGACTTTTCCTCTAAGAGTGTACTGTGATTTTTGCAGTCAATACAAAAACAAAAATCTGTGCAATATAAGTTGATTTTGGCACACTTGCATACATTATTTTGACCATTTTTTTTATATACTTGCAGTTTGCCAACTCAAGAACTGATTTGAAGGCCACATGCTTCTTCAGTGAATCATTGTTGGGTGGGAGAGTATAATCCTTATGTTTGCCAGTGTTAAATAGACGTGCCCTGGTATAATTTACATTCTTCATATCCTCTTCATACAGTGAACAAACAAATTCCTCAGCTTTATTTATTAATGCCTCATTAACCTCAAAAGATCTTCATAGTTGAGAAAAAAATGAATTGAAAACCCCAATGAAGAAGAAAATAGGACAGATGGTAACACATATTTATTGTAGTAAAGCGTCTTTTCTATAAAACGTGCAACTTTTGGAAGTGGGAACAAGGCAATATTTGTTACTAAATTTCTAAGGAACATTTTAAAATCATTTTCAGGTAGTTACCTTATGTGCGCTACGAAACTGAAAGATAAATGTCCTCGGCTCGCGGCCTATTAGTAAAAAAAAATGATTCGCGGCCCGCACACAATACTGTACACTGAATGCATCGGCATTCGGTACGTGCCGAATTTTTCAGCTATGGAAAGTAACTTATCCAGTGTCTCGCATTATATACGGAATTATCGTGAACACGTGGTACGTCGATACAATAATCTACGATAGTTAGTTATTGGACACGTTTAGTGGACATAACGATCGTTTCAATATTATTGGACACGTAGTGGACATAACGATCGTTTCAATATTATGTTGTTGTTCTTGTTCTTTGACACGTTTTTAAAAAGTCGCTTTTCTCTTCGAATACTGGACCAATTGCTTTGAAATTTTCAGTGGTTAAAGATTAATTTTTTTGCTTCTGAATTGTTTTCGAAATCCACTATCTCAAAAATCGACTTTTCCTCTATAGGTGTACTGTGATTTCTGCAGTCAATACAAAAACAAAAATCTGTGCAATTTAAGTTGATTTTGGCACACTTTCATAAATTATTTTGACTATTTTTCTTTGCAGTTTGCCAACTCAAGAACTGATTTGAGGGCCACATGCTTCTTCAGTGAATCATTGTTGGGTGGAGAGTATAATCCTTATGTTTGACAGTGTTAAATAGACGTGCCCTGGTATCATTTACATTCTTCATATCCTCTTCAAATTCCTCAGCTTTATTTATTAATACCTCGTTAACCTCACAAGATCTTCATAGTAGAGGGAAAAAAATGAATTGAAAATCTCAATGAAGTCTCCAACATGAATTTGATGGGCAGTTCCAATTGCAGAAAAGTGCTAAAGTATTTCAATATGAATAGCCCATCTAAGCTGTTTGCAACTATTATGATTCTCATATACCTTTAAGCTTCAAGACTTCTTGTTTAATCCATTTTATAGCACTGATAGCAGCAGGGATCAGAGCCTGCGTTAGGTCGGATTGGTGGAACATTGCCGTTTTCTTTTGTAGTACAGTATCTAAAATAAGGAAGAAAATAATATTTGGAGCAGCATGATTTTAAAAATAGCCCTAAATACTAACTAATACCTTGAATACATAATGCATTTTATCTGATGTACTAAATGAGCGTATATATGCTCATTGCATGTTCTACAGTCCAGCAGTGTTTGCATACCATTACTAGACTATATCTACACTAAATTTTGATATATCACAGTCTGAAATGTCCTATGACAGTATGAGTATGGACTATAGACTATATTTTGAAACATCAACTGTTTGTCTACAACTTCATTTCTCACCTCTCAATCATTTCCAATGCTACCTTTCTTTCCACTCCGGCATAACTTATCATTGCTTCCCAGGTTCTTGTCGACTCTATGAATTTAGATTTAGACCAACCGACATTAGTAAAATTGATTAATTTCTTCTCTTTCACACAACCGTGCATTACAGAAACAGCCATTCATTTCTATTTCCAAATATGCTGTGGCCTATATAGTAGTATAAGTCTGCTGAATAGTCAAGAAGAGTCATTAAATTAATCATAAACATTTCATGCAAGCCAGAAAATATCGTTGTTTGTGACATATTATTCTAGGTCTAGCCTTCCTTGGAGTACCTATTTAACAACGTCTTATGAGCTAGTGCTCAACTAAAATTGCTATTTATGGCAAGGATATACAAGTGTTTAATATCTTACCTATACTTTTCAACACCTCCTTAGAATAACTGGACTAATATTACCGGTAACTGAAAAAAACTATGGAAAGGCTACTCAACGCAAAAGCGAGCAGTTGAGTACATCTGATATTCATCCGACCACTGGGGATCCACCTACAGCTGACTAACTTGACTGTTACGTCGTGCAGAAGTCTGCGTTCATTGGCCCATGATACCGGAAAAGCAGAGAAAATAGGACAGATGGTAACACATATTTATTGTAGTAAAAGCGTCTTTTCTGTAAAACGTGCAACTTTTGGAAGTGGGAACAAGGCAATATTTGTTACTAAATTTCTAAGGAACATTTTAAAATCATTTTCAGGTAGTTACCTGATGTGCGCTACGAAACTGAAAGATAAATGGCCTCGGCTCGCGGCCTAATAGGTATATACAACATACACATACACTATGTTAACTAAACTAAATTATTTTTGCATTCCGTTTTTCTATATATATATATATATACATTGGGATGTTTTTGTGTAACAAAACAAGCCATAGGTAGCCATTCATATGAGGCAGTTTGCTAGATGCCCAAGTAACTTCATTGGTCATTATCAGTTGCAAATTCATTGTTGAAATTCACTCCGGTATTCTATCACCTAACCAATATATTTATTAATTTTACTACATAATCAAATGCGCTGCTAGGTGTATCTAAAATCAGTCTTGTAGCTTATTTTTCAAAATTTTCTCGGGGCGCTTGAGCCCTTAACCCCAGCCGTGCCGTATCGCTATTTTGGTCACTCCCCTTCTCTGGCTTTCTAATATTCTTCTGCTACCTATTTTGGCCCGCGGTCAATTAATTTTGGGAACCCCTGATGTGGATCGTTTGTCAAATACATAACAAATTTTTTTCACAAATAGTCACAAATAGTTTTATCGCTAATAGAATAAAATATTTACCACGCCCTATAATTTCGAAACACCCCTCCTAAAATGAAAAGCTGGGGAACATACTGAATTCATGTCTCATTTCTATCAGGTTTCCGAATTTCGTTTAAATAGCTAGTAGCACATCAGAGACAAACACAGCAGAAAAAAAGCATTGGAGAATTTATGGAGAGCATTGGAGAACATTATGTTTTACTTCTTGCAGAAAATCTCGCATATTTTTCAAGTATGAAGGACTTTCACTGATCACGTGACTTTGTTTATGCCGCCATTTTGGACGCCTTGATTTCTTACTAAGTCGAAACGCAAGTAGGCCTACCAACAACGGTTGTTTGGCATACATTTTCCATTAAAATGAAGAAGCTTATGAATATCTAAAGAAACTGTTAACGGCACATTACCGTATCACGCACCACCAACGAAATGCTGTCCGCAAACACGAGCGAGATGGCTGAGACACCAACCCTTTCTCCTAACAGATGATAACCACCTCGCGCGACGTTCCGGATCTTTTGGAAACCTATGGAATATAACCGAAGATCCGTTTCGTTGTCTATACGTACAACCAACGGCACAACACGAAACAACCATTTTTAACAGCCAAGCAAAACGAATATTGCGACTTGCTACTGAAAGGAGTGAGCGCCTGATCCGAACGTTTTTGCATAAACAGAGTCACGTGATCAGGATTAAGCGAATGGTTTGCTAGATTGCATTTAAATAGGAAGTTTTGGTCGGAAGCTTCAGAATTGCCATGTGACCATGTTCAATGTGTTCTGATATTTGGTGTTTATGGCTTTAAAAATACGTCAAAGTCACATACATTTGGGATTTAACTTGAACTTGAAAACTGATTGAAATCGCTTCAAACATACACAAAAATACATAGGCTACGTTAGAGATTTAATTTCGATTTTAACGCTGTGATTGAAAAATGCGTGCTATGTATTCATGTTTGTCCGAACGCACTCTTCCTGCAGTGTGCTCCAAACTTCTTTATTGCATCAAATCCCAGAGTTTCGTGCATAATTTTGGACGTTAAGATGAAATCCGTTGAATACAGTCCATCACCAGAGAGGTATCATATACAAAATATCGAGAATAAATTCCAGATTGTAGAGATACATATGTATGCCGCATGAGATTGGGACGAGAACACAACGCGCCAAAATGGCGAAACTTCAACAACGGTTGCCAGATTATTGACATACACAATGCTAACAGTGGGGGTCACTGTTTCTCTTCGTCAGTTTCAATGTGCAACATCGATGTTTAAGCGGTTATTTGGTTCCTTCTCTTGGAACATCGACTATTTTTAAATCCGTTTGATTTCTGGTAAAATCACTCCGGCTTCGATGTATTGAATATCGGAATAATTTGCGACCAGTTCTGCATCTCTTTTGCATCCCAGTACTCGTGTTTGTAAACAAATACCACGTCTCCTGTAAGTGAACATTTTTCCTTTTTGAACCAGCGCGGTTCGTAGGGTTTCTCATGAAGGCCTCGTGAAATTTGTTTTGCACCCTCAGCTTCCTTGTGTCTCCTTCGTTCGCGCTGTCTTTCTTCAAGTTCTAATTTGATATTGTTTGCTATGTCCCACTCACCTTCTTCCATTTTTCGCTGGTCGGGTCTTCTTCTCGAGTCTGTGGGCGCTGAGCCATCTACCCACTGATTCAGCATTAAAGAGAACAAAGTAAAGTCATACATCTTCTCCGAATTAGGAGGTAGTGGATTAATTTTCCACAGTAATTGATCACTTCCGTCGTGTTTCGTATCGGAAGATTTCAACTTTTTGCAAGTCACTAAACTGTCCCATCTGCCAAATATTGAATATACTTCCGTTCCAGTTTTGTCAATCACTCTTCCCGAAACTTTTCTGAAATCATCTTTTGAGAAGAGATTGGTTCGTTCCGGTTCGTTTTGCTGAAGTTGAATATGAGGATATAGAAAATGCAACTACTAAGGCCATTTGCTCGGCAGAGTCCTTGCATTCCGCGGCTTTGTCTAGCAACGTGCTGTATTCGAGCTCTTCTGCTAATCGCTGTAATATTGATAAAGGCTCGTTAAAATAAACGGGCAACGGCAGTGTTGTGATATCTCGTCCTATGCAGTTTTTTAAAATACCCCACGCCCACAGGTTTATCCAATGATTTGGTTTAAATAGAATTTTTGTTCTGTAATTCTGTGATTTTGGTGCTCCAGTATTTTCTGAAAATAACGCGTCTGGTGATTTTCATTCGGCTACCAGAATTCTTTCACCAACAAGAAGGCTCCCAGATGCATCTACAAATTCATCTTCGTCATCCAAAATTTCGTCCAGAAAACTCGTCGCCACATGTTTGCAGGCTTTTTCCTGAGATATACATTTATGCAAATCTATGCATTTTATTTTCGCAGCATGGATGAAATCTGAACATTTTTCCAGCATTTCTGAAGAATCTCGACCAAATGATTTAAATTTTTTACATATTTTCCTTAGTCTTGACAAATCCTTATTTTCTTCTATTATTTCAAGCGCTGAATATAAATCGGTCTCGTATTTAAATAATAGTTTGAGGCATTTCTCCAAATTTTCAAACTTTTCTTCGATTTGTAAGAGGTTTGAGAAGACCCTCGTATCAGATAAATCGCACTCTCTAGCGGGGGTCGACTCCATCGCTGTTATCCACCTCTGACAGTCAGCTTCTGATTGAGTAATCAAATCGTAAATTACATTACCCCCTTTAGAAATGACGATGCGGGTACTGCTTTCTTTCTTAATAGAAACCGAAATCAGGTAAATCTTATCGCGGCACGATTCCGGGACATCCTCTGGTGTTAAATTATAAGATAACTGGTTAGCAGTTAAGACAAACCACCTTTTCTGATATCCATTTAAATAATTTGTCCATTTTAATATCCACCCTTCAAGAGAAACCGAATCTGTTCTAAACTGAAACATGATAATGATACTATACGGCATTGAGCGTTGTAAAATATGCGTTTGATGGAGCCAGCTGTGTCGTTCGGATGGCAAAACAAACATTGGTTCGCGCATGTTTGCGTAGTGGTTTTTCAAATTACGTCACTTATTGAATCACCAAATTTAGATCAACAAATATATATCTGATACGCCTATGTCAACAGAATTTTTCTCCAAGTTCAATTTCTCAAATCTCAAGGCCTACCATATTTAATTCAATACTGTAAATGTAATCAATCTTCGGTTGAATTAGGTGAATTTTTATTAAAAACTACATTGTTCCAAATACAATCGCAAGAAAGAAGGACACTAAAGGCCATTCGACAACAAAATAAAATTCTTAAATGTGCTCCACTTCTAGTCTTAGGCTACCAACATTGAATAGCTAAATGTTGATTGGCCGTTTGTTCTGGTCGACACGGACACGCAACCACTAGCTGGCCTTTATTTTCTATATGCTTGACATCATTTATGAAGTCATTACTGATATGTAGTTGTCGATCATACATTCAATTTGGTGACGAACGTCCGTTTTGGTAACCCTAATTAGTAACGACAACTCTTCCTGAAGGATTGATTAGAAAAGAGGTAAATACACGCGAGACTAATTTTGTGTTATGAGTCATAATATTCAAGTCTTTGCTTTTCTATGCGGTTACTCTGTCAAAGAAGGGAGTGACATAAACTTGCTTGCTACTGTTGTGAGAAATCTTGGTATATCGCTGAATATAAAACTAAATATCTGTGCTTTCTTCTTTGCGGTGATTGTATTGTAATTGTATTCTGCTACACATGATTTTAATACATTAGCTGCAACAACATAGCACATTTATTGCTAATAAAAAGCGTATATTTCAGAAAAGTTATGCATTTAATTAAATACGTTCTATGTATCTACTCCGATTATAATTCAGTCCTTCGCTGCATTTAAAAACATCTGTGTATGCCACTCTTGTTAACACGTTTGAAAAGGAAATGTACTGAATTTGCAAAACATGTATTTAGTTATGATGTTTTTCCGCATTAGTATTCTTTCTAATAGATCCCGTGACCTTATAATGAACCATGAATACCGTGGTGTTGAAACGCCGAGAAATATGTAAACACATATCTGCAAAATACCATATAAGGTCGATAGCAACAAAAGTCAAACATAGCAGCAGAAGGTAATAATCATTGACGATAATATCACTAGGTAACTGGTAGTTCAAAAATATGGTAATCGGAGCTAGAAAAGATACGTCCACTATTTGCCATTTACTGCTAGTAAGGTGTGCCATAATGAGACGATTGGTTTGTTTCGAATTCAATATTCCAAAAAACAGAACAAATAAAAATAGATGGTTTTCAACTAATCCGGATTGCTTCACAATGACCAATGTAATGAATATTAAAAAAAATATTGTAATCGAAGGTGATTTGATGCTTGCGAGTGCGATTGAAGATCTATTGGAACCTTTACCGTTCTTATTTATGATAATATGAACAAAACGAAATAACGTAATGGAACTCCCGCAAAATACCATAAAGACCGGCAAAGTATTGATAGGCAAAGCCCCAACTGGTAGCACCATTTCCCATAATTGTCCTCCAAGTGCAGCAGTAATTAAAAGTAAAATTTCACTAGAAACTAGAATTTCAGCCACATCAATTTTCATAACATGAAGCGTACCAGTTGCGTATGACACCCAATGACCACAATAGAACAAAACTAATGAGCACACAATCATACTAAATGCTAAATACGGAGAATTTCCTAAGAGGAATGTACAAGACATGGTTATTCCGATAAATACTCCAGATAAGGAATCACATGCATGATCGACATAATCTCCGATCGGCGATACGCTTCCTGTTCTTCTGTCCTGCATTCCATCGAATATGTCCAGCGTTTGAGCTGCGAACATTGCTATCGCATTGACAATATATACCCAGGATGGCGCGGCTTCTTTACCATATGATGTATAAAATAGCATCATTAGCGTTCCAAATGCATTGACAAATAAACCGACTAAGGTTATTGCATTGACTGGAATCCACACAGGAAAGTATTTTATCAGCCATTCCCAGAATGGTTCAATGTACTTTTCCACGGTACAAGTTCCCTGCACGCTCTCCTTGTACTTATCCAGACGCTTAAGTTGTGCTTCATTTAGAATGTACATTCTATCTATCCTGAAGGTGTGTTGAAAGCTATCGAACTACAACAACAGTAGACAAATAAAATAATTGACGGCAACTGATGAAAAATAATGAAAAGTAAGATAATTTAATGTTACATAAATATCGCTGGGGTTAGAATTCGCTGATAATATTTGTCTGCATTGATCCCTTTATTGTTTTAATTTCCAAAGCCCCAGCATGTATGAGATCGACATGTATCATCACAATGCTTACAAGTTTTTAAAGCCCGATTAGAGGGGTTTCCTCGGCACTAACCGATACAAATTGCACAAAAGACTACAAATCTTAGTTGCGTAATTCCATACACCACAACAGATGCCATGTAGCAATGTAGGCTTTGTCCAATCCGTCGCTTCTCAAGCAAAATTGACCCACATTTATTGGACTAATGTTCTGCAAACTTTCAGTATTGAAGATGGACAGAATCACTAGAAGGGTATAACTTTTATTTTTTCAAATTTTTTTTGGAGTCCCAACTTATGGGACCCAACATTTTACCAGAACTTTCCCTGTTTATATTGATTAAATAGAAATAAATTATTGCTTGACCACCGTTCGTTTCATCAAACTCAGTACTCTCAGTCCTAATCCTACCCGTGCCGATCCGCAAACTTTGCTTTCCTAAATTTGATCATAGCTCTCTTGTATTAATGTTGTATCACAGTGCTCCCGAGTTTTAAGCCGATGGTGATAAAAAGAGTATTCATATATTGCCATCGACTCACAATCCCCAAGCGCTCCTCTATAATGCCAATAACAACGAACGTATCAATTTGGCTACAGCTTACAACTGGCGTTTACTGCGTCCCCATATCGATAATATACTTCCTCTCAGTGATAGATTTCAAAAAAAACAAGCAGCGTTTCCGATCAATTGCTAAATACACTTAAGGCTGATATAAGAATATTTGAAGTATTATCATTAGCTTATGACTTTCACAATATTGCGTTACCAAACTGCTTCTACGACCCCTACTTGTCAAAAATCCTTCCAACTGAAGAAAGAGTCTAATTCTGATTTGTTTATAGGCCTATCTTTCATGAGAAAATAGATCTTTGAGCAGCATTCCTTGTCTTTTACTAGAACCAAACTTTTGAATTCTCTTCCCTTGAATTTTAAGACGTCGAAGTCTAAAAATTCTTTTCAGAAACAAGTTAAGTCTCATTTAGTTTCCAAATATTAGGAATTACCGTTTTGAAACCACACTGATATATATATATCCCTTTTTTGTATGAAATTGACCACAATGTTGTAATAGTTTCGAATCAAATAAATATCGAACTTCAAATATTTTTGATACAAATATTATCCATGACAAAAAGTTGGGACACTCCTCACTTGCACATCGTTATTTTCATTAGAATGTTGGACAGGTATAATAACGTCACGCTAATAGCCGAATTGCATAAGTCATTTTTAGCAGTTTTGAGAAAAACGTAAATAACTCCCTAATGATATTGTTATGCCATTGCGAGTCAATAATTTGCCATGGTTCAATTTTTTGATGGTAGCCGGATTTAAGTTAATTTGTATGACGCAGTAAGTGACGTCATAATGGCGCACTGTGACTTAAGAAGAAATGTGTCTATGACTTGGGGACATACGCATTTTTGCAACTTTACTACATGCGGCTTATGCACCAGTCCTGAAAACAAAACATTTCAAAAACGAATGTAATTCTCAGTATCTACAATGTCCAATCCCCAAAATAGATAATCAGTTTCAATTACATTATTTTTTATGTTTAAAAATATATATTTCATCAATATAACACGTTCTGCACACCCACCGAAATAAGATTAAATATAAAGAATAAAACAGCAATGCATCCAATATAAAAGCCAACCAAGGCGAATTGGACTCGGACAGTGAATATCACAAGTGCAGGCCTTCCTATACTGTAGTATAAATTTAAATTAATACGCGCTAAGCTAGAATCCGAAATGCAAAAACTTGAAAATACTTCGCCGAGGTTATTTTGCCTTTGTGACGTCACAATAGTTCTGCGGGTAACAATGATAATTCATTATGATAAAATAATTGAACAAATTTGCATGTCATACTAAATCTCCATTTTTATGGGTTTCGGAATTCTTAAAATAAGTTAACAGACAAGTGCGCAGCATTACATAAATACCTATTTCATAAAAAACTCAAAATCGCCAAAAATGAATAGCTGTCCACGTTTTGACCTTTCCATGCGCATGTTTCTCACTCTTTTTTTGGTGTGGGATCTTTCTTATTACACATGCGTGGCTTTGAGTTTTTGTTTGAGTGGTGCTTGTTGTAGACCAGGGTCGGCCACCCTTTTTGGCCGAAGGGCCATATGTTGTTCACTAATAATTGCGCGGGCCGTAACCTTGAGTGCGTATTTAAAATACCAAGACATCGTAACAACAGCACACGTAACAACTAGGGCTGGGCAGAATATTCGAATAATAAAATATTCGAATGGCATTTTACTATTCGAATATCCGGTACCACATGACCTGCGTCGTTCTGCTTGGACACCGAACTCACGTGTCTCCAACTCAATCGTGAATTGTGCGAGATTTACCAATGGCGGTCGCTATCAGGAAAAAAACGACAAATTTGAAAAGTCGTTGTCTCTGGGTTATGGTGCTATATGCTATATTTACACTTAATGTGTCGTTTCAATTCCATATTTTGCAAAAAAAAACTTACCGTCCGTTCCGTAATTTTAAAAATTCAAACCAGATTAGGTATTTAAAATAAATTTCCCAGATTTTAAACTTCGCATGCTTGGTGACATGTCATTAGCCATTTCTTACATTACCGAACATAAAGTTGATTAAGATTAAATGTTAAAATGACTTTTCAGCGTTTCATTGTGAAAAAGGCGATTTTAGGTCGTTAAAAAACCCTAGTTATTTAAATAGCATGGATTTAAAAATGACCAAAAGTTTTTCCAAAAGCTGGTATGAGTTACTTGTATGAAAAACACTCATTAAGTTGTGACCATATAAGAAATGTCATGTCCTACTCCCTTTAAATCACTTTGTATCAGCTCTTTAGTGATCCCTTCCATCCTTGGCCAAGTAAGGTTTCGAATATGTAAACATTTCACTCGACCATGTATGGCCGTTGAGCCAAGAGTAGAACGTAAAATCAATCGTGAATTTCGTTGTAACAATGCACACTGACTCGTTCACAGAATTGTTGCGTCTATTATCATCGAAAATGATTACAATTGTTAAATTTTGAAGCATTTGGGCAGTAATAATTAAGCCTTAAGCTTAAGGCATGACATAATCAAAATCATTAAAGTGAAGTGCTGAATTTGCAAATTACGTAAAGAAAATTAAGCATTACTCAGTAAGTATTTTAGCTATAATAACCATCGGGGCGTTGTTTTGTTGAAACAAAAACGTTAAAACTTGAAGAAATTAGTTATAATTAGCGTCTGACCCTCTATTAGGCACAAAGCCCTAGAAATGCCTTTATTGCCAAATTATTCAATCGCTATTTTAAATCAACATTCAGGATTCACGCAATCGTAAATTTGCCAGGTTTATCTATCTTATACTAAAATAACACGAACACCATAGAAAAGCACGAGAAACCTAATTATCATTTTAATAAATATCTGCATCTCGGTTACCGTTCACTTTAAACAGGTACGGTTAATTTACAAGCGGTGATAAGGAAGATCAAATCGAAGGCAGAGGATAAAACTCAGAATAAAATTAATTTGGTTTTGGAATCAGCCCTTAATGTATTCAACAGCTGTCGCTGATGTGAACGCAAGGGTATACTAAATACTAAAACTAAAAAGTCATTGAGTTATTTGATTTATACATAACATTCGGGAATGCGACAAAAACCGAAAATCCACAAAAGCAAGCCAATGATTACAGCCATGTCTAAAATCTTTTCAAGTGAAAAGTGTCCGAGTAGCCGCGAAAACGCTTACTGTTGCATCTTGTAGTTCAGTCAACGCTACGCAAATAAACACGGGGAATCCATTCGACTGACTAATAGACTTCCGCATTTTAATTTCAAGTCAACGATTAGTTTTCAATGAAAAATGTTCTTGAAAGTAATTAATTTTTAAAGCATTAACAAGAGCCGCAGCTAACCCTAGTTTGAGAATCACTGGTCTGCTTTGTCTCACTGCTTTGAGAAAAGCCGATAAGACGGCTTAATCATATGGCGAACCACGGCCTCTCGCCCGGTTACAAGTCCAGGTCGGGTATTGGATTAGTTAGCCAGTTATTCGTTTTCGGAAGCATGGACTTGATGGTGGAGGAAGACGGTCGACCAGCGGTTACGTGAATCACCTTACGGCGGCGTGGAGTCTAGCAATTCTCTCGCACATGATCATCCCCGCATGGGATTCGAACCTGCGATCCCACTAAGGGTAATCAGAGATGCGGTGGCGAGCATATTCCTAACGCTTAGCACGATGCGCCACAACGCCGAGCCGAGGACCACTGTGAAGCTAGTAGCAAACCTTCTTCTAATTTTGCGCAGCGGTGCGTATAATCTCGTTTTTGTGCTCATTGAAGGGTGATATGACAGTTTTGTGCTTATTGAAGGGTGATGGCGTAAAACATGGGCGAGTCCTAAATTCCACACAGAGAACAATGATTAAGTTTGTAGACAGGCTGTGGAAGAAATACATCACGATAAGCAGTAAATTCAAATATATTTGACGGCAACTTAGGATACAGAGTGGAGAGCATCCCGGCGGTTTGATCGCCTATGCAGTTTCATTTGTCATAGTACGTTGTCGAAATTAAATATACTCGGCTGATAAAATTGATCAGGACAAATATTTTGACAAAAAATGTTAGATTACGTATTCATATAAGCTTGAAAATATAACGAAACGAGTGTTCCATGTCACCTGCATAGGTTTCGGTAATAACTGCTAATTAAAAGCTAAGTTATGTTCAATTTATGTGACATTTTTTGGAAATACTTCTCATGCCTGCAAACATTTATACAGAAGTGCAAGATGGTACGCGAACTAAGAGAAATAAGCAATATCAACCGAGCCATTGAGTTGAGGTCCAAATCGTCTGACCAACTCGATTTACATTATAATAAAATTTACATTACCGATAAAAATTTATATGGTGCCCATTCCGTGATGCTTTATGCGCGCTGCTTATTTTGCTAAAGTGTTAATTCAACCAAGAGCCCCGAGCATTTTTGTATAACTTTAAAAATATTTCAAAACCAGCCTACTAAATTACAACATTTCGTAGCCGTAAAAGTGCTTTACTTCGTTTCAAACTGTGTATTGTATTACGTAACAAACGTTAAACTTCATTATAATATGTCTTAGTAATTTAAGAAGTTTCAAATGCATTTTGTAGTATAAAGCAAATTCTTCAACACATGCAATAAACAGAACGTAAAAATTGTTTTGTTTCAATATGTCTCACTGGCGCTGAAATCAGAAGTCAGGTTATTATATGTCGTACATTATCGTTATATCGTAATTTGGATATTTTGAAAATCAGCATAACGTCTCTTCTATATTGGTGGCGCGAAATATTAATTTTTTATTCAAGAGATGACAAATTTCCAGAATTATGTGCAATCGTGTCATTAATACACGATAATTTTATAAAAATGGTACAAACAAAATTATGCAATTTACAAAAGTCAAAAAAGCTAATTTTGGCAACTTTCAAATCCCTGCAGCACACTCTCCGCACAAGAGGCATTCGATTTGATTATTTTATGTTAAAGAAGTTTATCTGAAGTTTGCCACACAACTAGAACCTAAGCCTTTTTTATTTTAGAATCTGGGGTATTCTCATAGCGAAAATGGCCTTATTTGGGAAAATTACGTATAGCGAAAAAAGCTAATTTAGTCAAATTTCAAAGCCTAGCAGCACACCCTTCCGCACAAGAGGCATTCGATTTGATTCTTTTATGTTAAAGAAGTTTACCTGAAGTTTGCCACACAACTAGAAGCTAAGCCTTTTTTATTTTAGAATCTACGTTATTCTTATGGCGAAAATGGCCTTATTTTGAAAAATTACGTATAGCGAAAAAAGCTAATTTAGTCAATTTTCAAAGCCTAGCATCACACCCTTCCGCACAAGACGCATTCGATTTGATTATTTCATGTTAAAGAGGTTAACCTGAAGTTTCCCACACAACTAGAACCTAAGCCTTTTTTATTTTAGAATCTGGGGTATTCTCGTAGCAAAAATGGCCTTATTTGGAAAAATTACGTATAGCGAAAAAAGCTAATTTAGTCAATTTTCAAAGCCTAGCAGCACACCCTTCCGCACAAGAGGCATTCGATTTGATTATTTCACGTTAAAGAGGTTTACCTGAAGTTTTTCCTACAACTAGAACCTAAGCCTTTTTTATTTTAGAATCTACGTTATTCTTATGGCGAAAATGGCCTTATTTTGAAAAATTACGTATAGCGAAATAAGCTTATTTAGTCAATTTTCAAAGCCTAGCAGCACACCCTTCCGCACAAGACGCATTCGATTTGATTATTTCACGTTAAAGAGGTTTACCTGAAGTTTTTCCTACAACTAGAACCTAAGCCTTTTTTATTTTAGAATCTACGTTATTCTTATGGCGAAAATGGCCTTATTTTGAAAAATTACGTATAGCGAAATAAGCTTATTTAGTCAATTTTCAAAGCCTAGCAGCACACCCTTCCGCACAAGAGGCATTCGATTTGATTATTTCACGTTAAAGAGGTTCACCTGAAGTTTGCCACACAACTAGAAGCTAGACCTTTTTTATTTTAAAATCTGGGGTATTCTCATAGCGAAAATGGCCTTATTTGGAAAAATTACATATAGCGAAATAAGCTTATTTAGTTAATTTTCA
The DNA here is from genome assembly GCF_964204865.1 of Styela clava. Taxonomy (NCBI): domain Eukaryota; kingdom Metazoa; phylum Chordata; class Ascidiacea; order Stolidobranchia; family Styelidae; genus Styela; species Styela clava. The sequence continues at coordinate 6,895,689 of NC_135257.1, read as the reverse complement.
AAGCCTAGCAGCACACCCTTCCGCACAAGAGGCATTCGATTTGATTATTTCACGTTAAAGAGGTTTACCTGAAGTTTTTCCTACAACTAGAACCTAAGCCTTTTTTATTTTAGAATCTACGTTATTCTTATGGCGAAAATGGCCTTAATTGGAAAAACTACGTATAGCGAAAAAAGAAAATTTAGTCATTTTTCAAAGCCTAGCAGCACACTCATCCGCACAAGAGGCATTCGATTTGATTCTTTTATGTTAAAGAAATTTACCTGATGTTTGCCACACAACTAGAACCTAAGCCTTTTTTATTTTAGAATCTGGGGTATTCTCATAGCGAAAATGACCTTATTTTGAAAAATTACGTATAGCGAAAAAAGCTTATTTAGTCAATTTCCAAAGCCTAGCAGCACACCCTTCCGCACAAGACGCATTCAATTTGATTATTTCACGTTAAAGAGGTTTACCTGAAGTTTTTCCTACAACTAGAACCTAAGCCTTTTTTATTTTAGAATCTACGTTATTCTTATGGCGAAAATGGCCTTATTTTGAAAAATTACGTATAGCGAAATAAGCTTATTTAGTCAATTTTCAAAGCCTAGCATCACACCCTTCCGCACAAGAGGCATTCGATTTGATTATTTCACGTTAAAGAGGTTCACCTGAAGTTTTTCCTACAACTAGAACCTAAGCCTTTTTTATTTTAGAATCTACGTTATTCTTATGGCGAAAATGGCCTTATTTGAAAAATTACGTATAGCGAAAAAAGCTAATTTAGTCAATTTCCAAAGCCTAGCAGCACACCCTTCCGCACAAGACGCATTCGATTTGATTATTTCATGTTAAAGAGGTTTACCTGAAGTTTGCCACACAACTAGAAGCTAAGCCTTTTTTATTTTAGAATCTGGGGTATTCTAATAGCGAAAATGGCCTTATTTGGAAAAATTACATATAGCGAAATAAGCTTATATAGTTAATTTTCAAAGCCTAGCAGCACATCCTTCCGCACAAGAGGCATTCGATTTGATTATTTCACGTTAAAGAAGTTTACCTGAAGTTTTTCCTACAACTAGAACCTAAGCCTTTTTCATTTTAGAAGCTACGTTATTCTTATGGCGAAAATGGCCTTATTTTGAAAAATTACGTATAGCGAAAAAAGCTAATTTAGACAATTTCCAAAGCCTAGCAGCACACCCTTCCGCACAAGACGCATTCGATTTGATTATTTCATGTTAAAGAGGTTTACCTGAAGTTTGCCACACAACTAGAAGCTAAGCCTTTTTTATTTTAGAATCTGGGGTATTCTAATAGCGAAAATGGCCTTATTTGGAAAAATTACATATAGCGAAATAAGCTTATTTAGTTAATTTTCAAAGCCTAGCAGCACACCCTTCCGCACAAGAGGCATTCGATTTGATTATTTCACGTTAAAGAGGTTTACCTGAAGTTTTTCCTACAACTAGAACCTAAGCCTTTTTTATTTTAGAATCTACGTAATTCTTATGGCGAAAATGGCCTTATTTTGAAAAATTACGTATAGCGAAAAAAGCTAATTTAGTCAATTTCCAAAGCCTAGCAGCACACCCTTCCGCACAAGACGCATTCGATTTGATTATTTCATGTTAAAGAGGTTTACCTGAAGTTTGCCACACAACTAGAAGCTAAGCCTTTTTTATTTTAGAATCTACGTTATTCTTATGGCGAAAATGGCCTTATTTTGAAAAATTACGTATAGCGAAAAAAGCTAATTTAGTCAATTTCCAAAGCCTAGCAGCACACCCTTCCGCACAAGACGCATTCGATTTGATTATTTCATGTTAAAGAGGTTTACCTGAAGTTTGCCACACAACTAGAAGCTAAGCCTTTTTTATTTTAGAATCTACGTTATTCTTATGGCGAAAATGGCCTTATTTTGAAAAATTACGTATAGCGAAAAAAGCTTATTTAGTCAATTTTCAAAGCCTAGCAGCACACTCTTCCGCACAAGACGCATTCGATTTGATTATTTCACGTTAAAGAGGTTTACCTGAAGTTTTTCCTACAACTAGAACCTAAGCCTTTTTTATTTTAGAATCTACGTTATTCTTATGGCGAAAATGGCCTTATTTTGAAAAATTACGTATAGCGAAATAAGCTTATTTAGTCAATTTTCAAAGCCTAGCAGCACACCCTTCCGCACAAGAGGCATTCGATTTGATTATTTCACGTTAAAGAAGTTCACCTGAAGTTTTTCCTACAACTAGAACCTAAGCCTTTTTTATTTTAGAATCTACGTTATTCTTATGGCGAAAATGGCCTTATTTGAAAAATTACGTATAGCGAAAAAAGCTAATTTAGTCAATTTCCAAAGCCTAGCAGCACACCCTTCCGCACAAGACGCATTCGATTTGATTATTTCATGTTAAAGAGGTTTACCTGAAGTTTGCAACACAACTAGAACCTAAGCCTTTTTTTATTTTAGAATCTGGGGTATTCTCATAGCGAAAATGGCCTTATTTGGAAAAATTACATATATCGAAATAAGCTTAATTAGTCAATTTTCAAAGCCTAGCAGCACATCCTTCCGCACAAGAGGCATTCGATTTGATTATTTCACGTTAAAGAGGTTTACCTGAAGTTTTTCCTACAACTAGAAACTAAGCCTTTTTCATTTTAGAAGCTACGTTATTCTTATGGCGAAAATGGCCTTATTTTGAAAAATTACCTATAGCGAAAAAAGCTAATTTAGTCAATTTCCAAAGCCTAGCAGCACACGCTTCCGCACAAGACGCATTCGATTTGATTATTTCATGTTAAAGAGGTTTACCTGAAGTTTGCCACACAACTAGAAGCTAAGCCTTTTTTATTTTAGAATCTGGGGTATTCTAATAGCGAAAATGGCCTTATTTGGAAAAATTACATATAGCGAAATAAGCTTATTTAGTTAATTTTCAAAGCCTAGCAGCACACCCTTCCGCACAAGAGGCATTCGATTTGATTATTTCACGTTAAAGAAGTTTACCTGAAGTTTTTCCTACAACTAGAACCTAAGCCTTTTTTATTTTAGAATCTACGTAATTCTTATGGCGAAAATGGCCTTATTTTGAAAAATTACGTATAGCGAAAAAAGCTAATTTAGTCAATTTCCAAAGCCTAGCAGCACACCCTTCCGCACAAGACGCATTCGATTTGATTATTTCATGTTAAAGAGGTTTACCTGAAGTTTGCCACACAACTAGAAGCTAAGCCTTTTTTATTTTAGAATCTACGTTATTCTTATGGCGAAAATGGCCTTATTTTGAAAAATTACGTATAGCGAAAAAAGCTAATTTAGTCAATTTCCAAAGCCTAGCAGCACACCCTTCCGCACAAGACGCATTCGATTTGATTATTTCATGTTAAAGAGGTTTACCTGAAGTTTGCCACACAACTAGAACCTAAGCCTTTTTTATTTTAGAATCTTCGTTATTCTTATGGCGAAAATGGCCTTATTTTGGAAAATTACGTATAGCGAAAAAAGCTAATTTAGTCAATTTCCAAAGCCTAGCAGCACACCCTTCCGCACAAGACGCATTCGATTTGATTATTTTATGTTAAAGAGGTTTACCTGAAGTTTGCCACACAACTAGAAGCTAAGCCTTTTTTATTTTAGAATCTGGGGTATTCTAATAGCGAAAATGGCCTTATTTGGAAAAATTACATATAGCGAAATAAGCTTATTTAGTTAATTTTCAAAGCCTAGCAGCACACCCTTCCGCACAAGAGGCATTCGATTTGATTATTTCACGTTAAAGAAGTTTACCTGAAGTTTTTCCTACAACTAGAACCTAAGCCTTTTTTATTTTAGAATCTACGTAATTCTTATGGCGAAAATGGCCTTATTTTGAAAAATTACGTATAGCGAAAAAAGCTAATTTAGTCAATTTCCAAAGCCTAGCAGCACACCCTTCCGCACAAGACGCATTCGATTTGATTATTTCATGTTAAAGAGGTTTACCTGAAGTTTGCCACACAACTAGAAGCTAGACCTTTTTTATTTTAAAATCTGGGGTATTCTCATAGCGAAAATGGCCTTATTTGGAAAAATTACATATAGCGAAATAAGCTTATTTAGTCAATTTTCAAAGCCTAGCAGCACACCCTTCCGCACAAGAGGCATTCGATTTGATTATTTCATGTTAAAGAGGTTTACCTGAAGTTTGCCACACAACTAGAAGCTAAGCCTTTTTTATTTTAGAATCTGGGGTATTCTCATAGCGAAAATGACCTTATTTGGAAAAATTACATATAGCGAAATAAGCTCAATAACGTAGATTCTAAAATAAAAAAGGCTTAGGTTTTATTTGTGTGGCAAACTTCAGGTAAACCTTTTTAACATGAAATAATCAAATCGAATGCCTCTTGTGCGGAAGGGTGTGCTGCTAGGCTTTGAAAATTGACTAAATAAGCTTATTTCGCTATATGTTTTTTTCCAAATAAGGCCATTTTCGCTATGAGAATACCTCAGATTCTAAAATAAAAAAGGCTTAGGTTCTAGTTGTGTGAAAAACTTCAGATAAACCTCTTTAACGTGAAATAATCAAATCGAATGCCTCTTGTGCGGAAGAGTGTGCTGCTAGGCTTTGAAAATGGACTACATTAGCTTTTTTCGCTATACCTAATTTTTCCAAATAAGGCCATTTTCGCTATGAGAATACCCCAGATTCTAAAATAAAAAAGGCTTAGGTTCTAGTTGTGTGAAAAACTTCTGGTAATCTTATTTAATGGGAAATAATCAAACCGAATGCCTCTTGTGGGGAAGGGTGTGCAGCTGGGCTTTGAAAATTGACTAAATTATCTTTTGTCGATATACGTATTTTTTTCAAACAAGGCCATATTCGCTATGAGAATACCCTTGATTTTAAAATGAAAAAGGCTTAGGTTCTAGTTGAGTGAAAAACTCCAGGTAAACCTCTTTAATAACAAATAATGAAATCGAATGTCTTTTGTGCAGAAGGGTGTGTTGCTGGACTTTGAAAATTGACTAGATTTAACTTTTTTCGTTATACGTAATTTTCCCAAATAAGGTCATTTTCGCTATGAGAAAAACGTAGATTCTAAAATAAAAAAAAAGACTTAGGTTCTAGTTGTGGGAAAAAATTAACCTCTTTATTAATAAATAATGAAATCGAATGCCTCTCCCGCGGAAGGGATTTTTGCTTGGATTTGAAATTATCTGGCTTATTTGCTTTTTCGAAGGAAGTTAAATAAAATTCGTTTCCCTTTTTTTTTGTTTTTTCATTCCTTTTCAAGCTTTTATTATTTATTTTTTGCTATATACTTGTTATTTTTCCTAAATTATAAACATATTTCCCATAATAGTATGTTAATAGACCTTATTCATTAAAAACCCATCCTACGCGCAAAAAATAAAAGTGATGTGAAAATTTTTTTTTTAACATTAGCTCTTATGGGGAATGTGATCACCAGAGCAGAAATTTGCATTTTTTGTAATTTTCTAGATATCTTTCATTGTATACGTGAGCAGTTTTGAGGATAAAACATTTTTTACATCTTTTTTGATATTTTTATCATGATAAACATGGTCAAGATTTTTGATAATCGTTCATTAAAATTTTAATGAGCGCGGTGTTTCCGATGACGTCATTCTCACTAGACCATGAGATTCTGCCAACGCGCCGTGCTCTGTGGGATATGCGCTGCAAATGCGGCCCTAATGTCGCTTTGGGTGCGTGTCCGTCCAGTACTGGAAGCGTTTAACATTGACAATCTATAACCCGTACCATTTCTATCACGTTTGTTTGTTTACTGTTTTTACGCATTTATACCTGTACAGCTAGCAATCATTTACTGAAGGCATGCTGACGTGTTATTTAAACTACCGGTACCGTACCAAGGCTGCAAGAGGTGGAAACTAAATTATTTAATAAGTACTGAAATAGGCCTACGAACAAAAATGTTGGCCATCTTGCCAATAGGCAGGACAAGTTGTACGGTACCGGTATACAAAAAAGATGAATATCTCCAACCTATAATGGTACAATACCGGTCTCGTAACTAGGTTAAAAAACATGACTGAATACGAGAGGGAGATTTATTTTGTCAACCAGAATACAAGCATTGAATCAATAAAAATCATATACAAAACACACAGTTATTCGGTATAGACTGGGGAGCGATACGACCATCACAGTCAGCTATCAAGATTAACAGTTATTTAAGATGTTTTAACAAAAACTCCTCGGGGGAAGGGTTGACTAAGTTACGGAATATTTTTGGATTCGGTTAAAAATGTAGTTCATTATTAAACACTGCTTTTTTTGCAGATTTTTACTTAGTGGACACTTAGCAAGTACGACAGTTAATTTATAAAAAAATTGTAAATTAATAACAAATCAGTAGAAGTCAGCTCGGGTATTCAAACATGTGATGATTGAAGTCAGAAAAAAATTTGAAGCCACGTTTAGGATATTACATTCAACAACAATGGAAAAGGTACATTGGAATCAGTCAAGCTTCAAATGCTAATGGCATTAATGAAAAGAATATGCGAAATGAAGACTGAAGTTTCCATCTGAGACATTGGAAGACGCTAAAACCTTATAGACTTGATAGTGTGGAAAGCCTTCTCACAATGCAGTAATAATGAGACATATATTTATAATATCATTATACAGGCTTTAAGTTGAACTATATGTTTAATTAAAATATCTATCTTTGCTAATAAATTCTGAAAACCATTTATTTCAATCTGCTGAGTGATTAGGGCCAGAAATTTGCTGTAGGAACCATCACCAGGGCTGGATTTACCAATAGGCTAGGCAGGCTGAAACCTAGAGCCTCGAAATTCGGTTTCAAAGTTTGTAATTCTTTTGAAAACTTGACATGTTTAAATCCTACAAAAAGTATATATATATATATATATATATATATATCAAGCTTTTTAGAGTAGAAAATTCTGTACACAACTAGTTTCAACCACATTGTAAAACAGTCATTATTGCGTCGTTTGCATCATAATAAGGGAAATTATAAATTTGCGCATTCTGCTGGAAGTTTCTATGTTAAAGTATGGCTGTAGCGGTTGTTTGATCAAAGAAATTGAAAGCAAAACTGCCTCAAGTAAATTATCATTCTTTTAATCAAAAATTCAGACCCATGAATGGGGAGAATGAAAAGTTTAATGCTTTCATATTTTCAAATTTTGAGCAATTAAATGTGGTGTTATTGAGAGAGAAGTTCTGAGCTCAGAAATATGAAAGGGCCTCTCATGGTCTATATCCAGCCCTGAACATCACCAATTTTGGGATAGGTACCGTACATGGTAGGTACCGTCAACATATGAATTGAGTTAGGCCATTGGGTTTTGAAAGGTGTACCAGAAATGTACATGGAATTCATGAAATATATAACATCCAATCAAAACCAAAATAGGTCTTTCGTTGAACGCCAGTTGTGGTCCCGGCACCGGTATTCCAGTATTCTGTTATCACAAGCAGTTGGAGCACATATCCCACAGAGCACGGCGCGTTGGCAGAATCTCATGGTCTAGTGAGAATGACGTCATCGGAAACACCGCGCTCATTAAAATTTCAATGAACGATTATTAAAAATCTTGACCATGTTTATCATAATAAAAATATCAAAAAAGATGTAAAAAATATTCTATCCTCAAAACTGCTCACGTATACAATGAAAGATATCTAGAAAATGACATAAAATGCGAATTTCTGCTCTGGTGATCACATTCCCCATAAGAGCTAATGTTAAAAAAAAAAATTTTTACATCACTTTTCTTTTTGCGCGTAGGATGGGTTTTTAATGAATAAGGTCTATTTCGTTTATCTTCATTTTTTCGGGTGTAGATTTTGACCTGTACTGCCTGTAGGCCTATGATTTAATTTTCCTATTAAAATATTTTGTCACTGAATAATACCGGTAACTATTTAGTGAAGTTTAGCCAGTAACCAAATTTTAAAGCTTGCCTAGTTTAATTTTCCTATTAAAATATTTTGTCACTGAATAATACCGGTAACTATTTAGTGAAGTTTAGCCAGTAACCAAATTTTAAAGCTTGCCTAGTCTGTCAGTACAGCAGTACCGGTACCGGTGCCGTACCCGTACATTGGTACAAGCATATACCGGTACCGTAGCAGAATACATTGAAAAGATGGAGTGGTTACGGTACCGTAATTGGTTAACCGATTCTGACTGCAAATTATCATCCACACCAGTCTGCCAATAATGACAGAATGATGAACGATTCAGCGTTTTTTGTTTGTTAGGAATCCTACTCACTATAATTGGGTACCGGTACCGATACTTTCCATATGTATTGCTGAATTTTTTGAAGCAACATAGATTAATTTTGCTGAGCGTAAGTGAATACAAGCCTATAGCAATCCTCTGGCACATGCCGTAATTCTGGGTGCGGCGGTGTGGCTCAACGGGCTAAGCGTTGGGAATACGCTCGCCACCGCACCTCTAATTACTCTGCGTGGGTTCGCAGGTTCGAATCCCATGCAGGGATGGTTATGTGTGAGAGGATTGCTGGACTCCTCGCCGTCGTCGGGTGGTTCACGTAACCGCTGGTCGGTTACGGCTTCCTCCACCACCAAGTCCATGCTTCCGAAAACAAACAAGATAACTAATCCCATACCCGACTTGGAATGGTAACCGGACGAGAGGCCGTGGTTCGCCATATGGATAAGCCGTCTTATCGTCTATCCTCTCCCCCGTGATAAATATGTAAACCCTATCCTATCCTATAAATTGTTATTTTGAACCAATTAGAGGCATTGTTTCAATTTTGAGGTACATCGATTAGGTACAGTATTATGCAACTTTGGCTTGTGATTTGCATCAAATTGTTAATTCTTCGTTCAAAAAATAATTTTATTCACTTTTTATAAAGTCCTTTTGGCCTTGCTTTATAATTTTATATAAAATAATATTTTCTAAGTTTATATATGATAATTCATATTGCATATTCATTACTAATTCCAACTTTCACCTGTTGGATTAAACCGTATCTGTTTATGTCATTATAAAAGCAGTCTATATTGGGTTGGATGATAAGATTTTTTCTGCTTTGATATAGCTTGATCAATTCACCCTAATCTTTCTGCGACAACAAGATTTTTAAACCTTATTGAAGTGGTAGACGATACTCCTGTAGTTGTTGGGTGGTGGTTAAAAAATATTCAATCGAGCGTTATTATTTTACAGCTTCAGAATCTTTTTTCAAATTCAAAAATCGTAATGAAAAAATGTTGTTTATTAAGTTTTAAATAGCATCAAAGCGGACCTATATCTCTTAAAGTTTAATACACTTCAGAAAACTCATTACTAATTTATGCCATATTTTGTTCAATTGTTAAGGTTGTTCGAATAGAATAAACTCATCGAAATTAAAGAAATAATTGCCAGGCTTAATTAACAACTGCTTTTTATAGTCTTCCAATAATTTTTGGCCCTAGTTGAATACCCAAGTATCTAAATTGTTTGCCAATAATAGGCATTTCATCAAGCATTTGCTGCTTTAATTATTTTTTTTACTGTTTACTATTGATCATTAAATAGGCAAAATGTTATTTTTGTTTGAATAATCACTGTAATGTTTTGCATTTTGATAACTTTTCTGTAAGTCATGAGTGCTTCAGGAATTACCAAATGCACCACACGGAAGTAATTTTTAACAATCATTTCCTGAGTTTGCCCAGGTCAAATAATCAATTTGCTGCTGTTGTATTACAATTGTATTTAAATATCAGCCATTTGCTATTTGACTTCATCTGTTCTCTGTTATATCCCAACCCACAAAATCGAATTTAAAATGTAATATGATCTGGTATGGTAATATTAATTGTTCGTTCTTTATTGTTTATCCAGCTTTGTGTATTGCACAATACAACTCCCCTGGGAGTTCACCATTATTAATCTGTATAGATAGAAGTATGTTAATTACATGAAATGTAAACCCAAAGTGGATTATTTTTCCATGCCTACAGAAATAACATGGACAGACCGCTGTCCAAACCTGCTCAGCCTGAAAGAACAAAAGGAAGTACATTGTTGCCAGCAAAATATGGTGCAAAATGGCTTGAACCAGCAAAAGTGAATACAAGTAGGAAAAGTAATGTTTCGACAGAACTATCACAATCGTTACCCATAAATAATAAGGGTGATGATGTTCATCGCAGGATTGTCAGTGTTTATTCAAAGCGAACTTGGCCTCCAAAGCCAATATATAAAACTCATAAAAGCATTGATGAAGGTCGAAACACAAATGAAAGACTATATTTAAGTGGTGATGAGGATGTATCATTACAAGCAAACAGAAACGGAGAAACTGAAACGGCAAAGAGCAATCCAAATTCACAGTTTTATGTACATTTTCAGGAGCCAAGTCCTTATCGACCTGTCATTTCTGCAAGAAAAGCAAAACCGACACCAACTCCTAGACCCAAACCCTTGATTCATGATTCATCATCTATAGAAAGTTTAAAAAGTTCTGGATATTCTAGCTTTGATATTCCTCAACCTTATGTGAAGCCAAAACCTTTTAACAAAAACATAAGAGCTGAAATAACACTTTCTAATATAAGACCTCAAAGCGAAAACAGTTTTTTTGACATGGTGAAAGAACACGATATAAAGAAAAACAATGATCAACGTAGCCCTGCATCGAAATCAGTAGCTAAAGTTCTTGGTCATGGATTGGATAGTACCAATATAGCACAACCACTGAAGCAAGCAAATTCAGATCAAAGTTTCAAGAGTAACAAAACGGATGAAGTTCAAGGTATTTATTTATGGCCTCTTGTGCAGTTACTGATTTCTATTTTTGATGTCTTTTCATTTTCTAATATTAATGCACAAGATTTATATGTACGGTAGTCTGGAGATTGATGTACGTAACTTGAATGGAAGCTGCCATCTCTGTCTTCTACCATATGTCGACAAGCACCATTCTGCCGTGAATAGATGATCTATATTGCAGATTCTCACCCTTCATTACCATGTTTACCCTTGACAAATTTCAAAAGTAAAATTTATCCTCTCGACTGTGTGAAGTAAGAAAAATGAAATGAAAAAAAGAGACTATGCTCTTCGTAGCGGGAACATAATAAACATCAATTGCGTAAAAGAGCAATTCACAATCTTCTATCTGATCAACAGACGCATCTGGCCATGTAGTTTCTTGCTTGATAATTTACTTCTGATGCATTTAAAATTTGTTAACATTCAAGGACTGAATTTATTCCCGGTTGAGAACCCATGATCTACCGGTATATTCATTTTGTCAAATCAACAGAGCATTCATGTGTCAATGTCAATCATTTTAATACTTTATTACTTTTAGAACAATGTGCTGCTTTGAAGTGCTGGTCCCTAGAAAAAGATAGACCAAGGCAGTCTTTTGCACATCACGATTGGCAAAGTATGATTTTTTCTTTTGCTGAAGTTTTGCTCGCCACAGAAACACTGAAGAGAAAAAATGAAACAACTGGAGCAAGCAAGGCTGCTGCAATGAGTGGTGGGTTGATATGATTCCTGCTCATATATATTATACAATTGTGTTAATGATATAGGCCTATATATCTCAAAAAAGTTTGCATCATAAAAAATCATTGTTCATTATTAAAGACTCTTCTGCCTCTCTGGTATCTCTAACCCAGTACTTTTCAACCTTTTTACTGGAGCGAAACCCCTGTGAGGAACCTCTGTACAACAAGTTAATCGTCTTTTTTTGTCTGTATTGTATAAACTATAAATATATATTTATAAAAACAAACAAATAAGAAAAATAAAATAAGGACCTTTGAAGTGCAGGTAATAATAGTGACGAATCTAATAGGTATTAAATTATATTCAAACAATATACATATAACGATATATGCTCTCAAATTTGAATGGGAACTTGCTGAACCCCTGGGCTGGGCTTTCGAAACCCTGGTTGAAAAGTACTGTTCTAACCTTTACTTGTTCTGATTTTCACTTCACATTTCAGAGTTAAATTCAATATTTGACGCAATATGCCATTATTTAGTGCAGGCGTTTTTTAATAAAAAATTGAATTGTATATAAATTGAATCAATAATCGGTTTTATATATATTGTGAAAAAACCTTTGCCTCTATGTTAAAGTTTGCTATATGACTCAATTGATTGTTAATGAAATGTTAAGTACCAAACTAAACCATTGAACTAGGTTCATGTTAATGAAAGTTAGTTCACTATAAATCACTGAACAAGTTGAATGATGACTGATAGGTCAAATTCTCTTTTTAGCTCGGATGCACAGTAATGAAAACACACCGGCAGGAAGTTTGGAAGATTTACAGGAATTAAAATTATCTGGAAGTACAGAGGATATAAGAACAAATGATGTGTTGGAATGGTAGGTCATGATGGTTCATGTTCTGTGAATGATAATGACTGAATGAAAGTCAGTGAGCTGATTTTTCATTGAAACTGGCGCAGAAGTCATATTTTTAAAATCCCCTGAGTCAGAGTTGAAATTGTGAATTCTCTGGAGTCAAAGTTGAAGTACAGACTGTCAATGGTGATAAAATATGTCAACACTTCCTAATAAAAATCGAAAAGCATCAATTTTACTAGGAGTATTTATTAACAGTCTATTTAAGACTTGCATATGCCAATGTTTTCGTTTTTAAAATTTTATTTTCCTGGAGATTGACCAGGGGTCAGGGGTTGACATCGGTTGGATTATTAACATTGTAGTTATGTGTATTTTGAAAGTGAAATAAACTATTATTTGTCTTATTTCCATAGGTGCCCATTTTTCTGCAATGAGATAGGAGGGGAGACAGAAGGTGAAATGTTTTCATCAGATATTTCGCAACTATCTACATGTTCACAAACACCTGCGGTTTCTGTGCAACTTTTACTACCAGAAAATAGTTCACACTCGATCACAAACAGTCCAACTACGGCTAGAATGCTTCTCATTAATAACAAAGGTGTATCAGTCATGGAAAAAATAGGGATCGATGATGATAAACAATTGAACGCTGTTGGATTTGTTCAGGAATATTTAGATGGTGGTGCATTATATTACAAGAAGCATTTTTTTCAGCAAGGTAAGAAATGATATCTGTGTTATTGTATGTAATACCACAAACAATGCCAATAAAGTGGTTGAAAGCATAGTTTATCCTAGTTTACCTTGATATTTTCAATTTTTTACAAAAGGTCTCGATTCAAAATTATTTGTAAGATGTATTAAATTCTATGATTCTTCATGATGCCAGAAAACGAGATATTTATTATTTATCTACAAAAAATTGGTATTAATAACAGATGATCACCAATATGCATAAAATTTCAAATTTACAGCATTGATTAGTGGCTGTGTGACTTCTAAGCTTTTTGCTCTCCAATCAAGCAACAGTCATAAAACTAGATTTATATTGTAAAAAATCTAGTGTGAGAGAAGCAAAAAGTCAACTCAATTCTTGAAATAGACTGAAGGAACAAAATAGAAAGGGAATTTACGGATGCTGAGAACACACTATGAATAATGTCATACTCTTTAGAATCGTGTTGATGATAAGAACATTAATTTTTTAATTTCAAATTTCTATAAAATAATTTTCAGAAAGCCCTTAATTCAGTATTTAGTATTTGATTCAATATTCACCAGGACTATATTTGAATTTCAATCTCACATCAACCATTTTTACGTGATAATAAGTTTTGGTTATTACTTAAATGTTGGAAGCTTTATTTTTATTGAAGAATTCAAATAATCACTTGATCTTAGCTGTAACTAATGGAGGATGATTCCCTGGTGTACAATTCATAATGATCATAATATGAGCAGCTCAATTCACCTCTTGCAAAATTCATGTCTCATAAATAATGCATGAAATTAAATAGTTTGAGGTGACAGATGTTCCCCCATTTCTCTAGTAGGCTCCATTTTTCAGTAAAATTATCCATTTTTGCTTTCAAAATCTATAATTGGTCAAGTATAGATAAAATAAATGAGCCTTTATTCGCCATCGTCTTAATATGCTCAAATTATTTCTGCGTAGATCATTTCAACTTTTTTGGTATCGATGATAAATATGGTCCAGTTGCAATCAGTATCAAGCGGGAAAAACTAAGAGAAGCAAACGCTAACATTAAAGATAATGCTTGGAATTATAGAGTTATTGTTCGTGCATCAGAAGTAAGTTAAAAATATTTAATATTTCTTGTGTACTGTTACAAATCAAATGAAAAATTTTATGGACACTTGGAAGTCTTTAATTTCGAATAGCGTTTATAATGAAATAGAAGGGATTACAGATCTTGATTCTGAATCTTTTCAAAGTATTTTTCATATTCATGTATTTTTCAGCTTTCCAGCCATGCTATACTATACAATGTAGTGTTGTGTTATTTATATTTTTGAATATGTAATTGTATCATATGTGAAATTTCAGTAAAATATAGAGCATTATGCAGTCAAGCACATTGATAAACTTATTATGATCTAATAGTAGGCTATGTCTAATCTAACTGTTTTTTCTAATCTGTTATTTCTTTCACTACTCAATCTTTGTACAATTTTACAGCTTTGTACTTTACGGGGATCCATTCTTGAAGACGTTCTCATATCTCAACATTACTCAACTACAAGAGCTTTAAAACCTCGTGATGTTTTAGAATATGTCTGCCCTGAGATTAATTTTGATTGTTTAAAATCTGCATCATCTACTGAAGCTGTACAAAAACAACTAATGAAAGTTGATGAGCAGAATGTAAGTTTGTTAGGTATGGTTGTGTATTCAATACAGGTTCCACTTATTCTATAATTCAATATATTTATGTCTATCTATATTGTTAAAATCTGCTTCATATTTCATTTAGCTTAGGATGTTTATTAAATAAGGCCTTGGATTATAGGTATTTTTAATCGAAAATTTAATAATCTTTATCGGCTTGTTTTATATACCGGTAACTAATAAACTTATTCTAAATAAATTACATCGCAATCGCATCAATTTTTACCCCTACATTTTTTCAACGTCCAAACTCAGTATCGCATTTCACTAATTTGGTATTGTGAATACACATACCATCTTATTATTTAAAGATTTTTCAAAAGTGAAAGTTAAAAGTTTGGTTAAATTTTGCATATTACGGTATATTTCTTTTCTACATACGATGTTACTTTAAAATTTTAATATTTCAAATTTACGTACAAATATTTGAGTCGACAAGTCCTGCAGACAGAGATAGCTAGATTGGACTTTATATTTAATTTGAAAGTTCCCTTTTTTCTCATTATCTGTATTACTTACAAACTTTATTTTATTTTATCAGGTTGCAAACAGTTATAAAATAGGTATAATGTATTGTAAGAAAGGCCAAACAACAGAAGAAGAAATGTATAATAACGAACATGGAAGTCCCGGATTCGAAGAATTTCTGGATTTACTCGGAGATAAAGTTCAATTGAAAGGATTTGATAAATTCCGAGGAGGCCTTGATGTCAAAAGTATGTAACTTTTTATTCATGTATGTTGATTTTGTAATTAAGCAATGTTTTAAGAACCATCTATCTACATTGAACTATAATCAAATGGATATTAGTGCAACAGCATTGCTTCATTATATAATATTCCAGTAATATCAGTGTCATAATCCGAATAGACCATAAAGTGTTAAATTTTACAAAACATAGGTGACATGTTATATATCTTTTTTGAATGGAAATACCTTTACATTTTGTAGCCTATGAATTAAATTTACTGGACATTTATAATAGCGTCTTATTTTTAGTGGAGTAGCCTATAAAATATATTAGAAATAGATTCGCATATTTAGCAATCATCAGGCTTCTGGCATAAAATATGCAAAATGCAAGATTTAAATTTTTGAAAATATTCTTATTTCAAGATAATTTATGAAATATAGTGTTTGGTGTAATTCTTAGTTTCATATAAGGTTATGCGATTCCATTCTAATTGTTCGAATCAAAGTATTTTTAATCAAATCGAATCAAAGTATTGCTGACTTTGTTGTTATTCATATGCCTGTCCCCAAATGTCATTTTTTTTATAGTCATATTGTTTAGACTCATTATGTATTTCCAGAATAGCTACAATCTTTAATTTCTATGGTTCAATTCTGAGTTGTGAAATGTAGCCTCAAGGGTGATATAATCACTTAGAAATTTGATTTGATAACCTCAGAATATTCCCTTGAGTATGACATGCTCTCACACGCTATTGTGGTTTGGAGCAGATCATGTCTTGTTCTATTATAATATAGGCCTATATACTGGTATAGCATTCAAGTTCAATATTATATACTATGGTATCAATTTTGACAATTTTTTTTCATGTTCTTATAGCTAATTCCACCGGGAAAGAATCCTATTTCACAACCTTTCAAGGGATTGAGATTATGTTTCATGTAACAACTCTTCTGCCTTATACTACCAATAATGTACAACAGGTATTGATTGATCTACATAATTCTAGTATTGAAATTTTTTGTATTAATATTCACTTGAATTTATGATGTCATGGTTATTGATTTCAGCTTCACATAAAGTACTCTTCAATAAAGTGAATTTTTGATATGTTTAGTGGATATGAACACACATAACTTGGCTTGGCACTATTATAATGATCATTATTTAAGGATTTTGTAAATCTTATAACAGCATTTCCGGTATCGTGCTGTTTCATCCATAAATTTATTTAAGAATATAATGTATCATCGATTCTACATTAGGATCTTTCAGTTAGTCTTGTAGAAGGGAATTTGACTTTATATCATTGAATTATATACAATTTTATCATAAGAAAAATGGTATAGCCATATTGTTGCGAAATAAATATATTTATTTTTAAAAATGTTTCGAATCAGCATAAACTTCAATTTTTATTCAGCTTCGATCAATCTGCTGGATTGTCAAATGGGTTGTAATCATTACTTTATAAGGCTAATAACAATCTGAAATTTTTGTTTTCTTTTTACTACAGTTACTTCGCAAACGTCATATTGGAAATGATATTGTAACAATCGTTTTTCAAGAGCCTGATTCCCCTCCATTCAGTGCTCAAAATATTCGTTCTCATTTTCAACATTTATTTGTAGTTATTCGTGTCCATCAACCTTGCTCCAGTAGGACATCATACAGGTATGGATGGGCGTAGCTAATTGATTTTAATTATACAATTTGGCTTCAAATATCTATTTGATGTGAGTATTATCAACAAATTGATTTTCCAGACTAATTACAATTTGTTCTGAATTCTGAGAAGTAAAATTTGAGGGCAAATATAAATACTATTCAATTTATTCATACAAACTGTTTTGGATGTTTATTTATATATTGAAGCATATTTCTTGTGTTTGTTAAAAATTAAAATTTGAATGATAGACAAAGACTTGGCTTCAGCATTTAACTTTTCATTCAGTTTTATTTTGATTCGAATATTTTATCACATTGTTTTGTCATCATTTATCTGTGTGTAAAAATCTGGATGCATAACTAGCTGTGGTCATTTCCTCATTTACAACATATTATAGTAATGAATGCATGGATTACTATGAAAGATCCTGGTTGCAACCACGCACTGCATTATTGTCTTTGTTGAATTTTTAGAATTGCAGTCACCCGATCTCAAGATATTCCTGCATTCGGACCCCTCATTCCTAAGGATGCACTGTTTCCTAAGTCAGAAACATTTAGAGAATTTTTATTGACAAAGTTACTGAATGGTGAAAGAGCTGCTAGGAGTGCAGGCAAATTTAAGGTATGATATATGTTCATTTTTGAAGACTTCACAAATTCATGGAAGTTTTGTTTCAAGCTGGGACGTTTCACCAGCGTTTGGACTTTGGCTACCAGAACGATTTTTTATATGCTTTACCATTTCAAAATTTTTGATGCATATTTTGGAAGTGTTTTTGCGAGTTCGTACTTACAAAATGATTCAAAATATTTTATCACATGCAGTTCGAAAGTACTGATAGTTCATTTTTAGAATAGTATACTGCAACTTTTATTGGACTAAATTTTGATTACTGCAACTAAACTAAATACCTTGAAAAAAAAAGTCCATTAAATTATTTGATTCATACCTAACTTTCAGAAACATAACTAAAAACTGACAAATTGCTAACAAAACCACAAAATCAAGATAATATTTACAACTTTGCCTGGAAATTGGTCTGAAAAAAGGGAGTGTCTGAGCGCCCAAAATTTTTGATGTTATGCCATCTTTGACATCTTGCTGATCAGCCAGTATTACAGAAATTGCTGGACGATCCATCCATTGATTGACATAAATACAATAAAATCCAACCGTGAAATGCTTATTATCCAAGCATTCTGACTTCTGAGGGGCCAAATTGATCTTCTCTGATTATTAAACATAATATTTTGTTTGCCAAACATCAAAATGTTAACAATTGAATATCAGGTCCAGATTTAACAGTCCATTGTTCATTGCTATTTCCATCGTCAAGCTGGACGAAATATTTGAGACGGGAGACTTTCTGCTAAACCAGAAATATCCATTCAAATCATGTAGTTCCTCATATCAGCATATTTTCCAGATCTTTTTGTAGTTACGTTGGGAAGCGCCAAAAAATATCTTAAGAAATAACAAGCATTTTTAATCTCAGGCAATGTCGATGAACACAAGGCAAGAATATCTTCGGGATCTTGCATTGAATCACACGTCACAAACTGGTTTGGAAGCAAGTCAAAAGTTCACCAGATTTTCACTGACTGCTGCATCGAGAAGAGTGATTGATAGAGATAAATCGAAAAACAAGTTATTGCCTGAAGAAAGCTCATTAGGATCACTCGTTTGGCACGTTATACTACAGGACTGCACGTATGTAAAGTCTTTGAATATTTCCAAAATTGCAATGTTTGAATTAGTTTTCTCAAGTCTATGATAGAATAAATTTGAATTGAATTAATTAGCAAAATTTGGGTGACTTATTGGGCCAGTAGGATTCGTTGGAATTCTGGAAATGAATAGAAGTCTTCTAGCGATTTCAATCATCTTATAGTACTGAAAATTTGAAACTGATTGGTGCATTAGTTGCAGATTGCAGTCGCAGATTAGTTGCAGTTTTTTATAATAACAACCACAACAATAACAATTTGGCACTTTGTGTGCAATTCTTTATTTGATAAACATCAGTGACTTGTTGGTTTGCCAGTCTAGTTCTGTCATTGAATTGGTTAGCAATTTAAGATTAGATGGTTTTGGGATAGGTTGTACATATCTGGAAAGTGGTAGTTTGAACTGCCTTATAACAATATAGGATTCAAATTTGCAATTCCTGTACAATAAGCTATGAATTGATTATATTTTTGATTATCAAAATGTATTCAATATTAATATTTACAAATGATAAGTTTGTATATTCAGGTGTAAGTATTAAATTCGAAAATTAATCTTGATAAGATAGAATTAATGATTTTGTTGATTTTATGAATCCTTTTAGTCTGAATATGGTAAAATTTTGACTTCTTGTTTTGTATAGCAAAAATGACCCTGGTTTTTTCTGATGAGTTAATGTGTGGGTGTGATTGCTCTGTCAAGTAGTATGTTTGATGTTTGTTGGTTGTGACTATACAGGGAAGTTTGAATCATGTTCAAACAATGGAGGCTTCACATCACAATCAATCACTTTATGGCTTCGGATGATTCACTGTTATTTTATCCATAATGATGAGAGATCATTTTATATTGTACTTTTGATCAAAAAATTTTAATACAATTTTCAATTGAATGAACAATGGTGGTTACTGGTTATAATTATTTTTGCTGTGGTTTCAAAAACTGTTTTTGACTCGTTTATTTTTACCAACTTTTTGCAGAAATGCAGTAAATTTTTCATTGTCTAATTTACATATTAAACTGTTTTAAAATTCCACTCTCTGTGCTAGCAATATTTGAGATAGCTTTCCCATAGATCGCTCATACAAGAATCTGATCCAAACCTGAACATTATAATAGATAGTCAAATTTGTACCTGCGACAGTCCTAACACCATCAAAATATATTTCAAAGCTATATTGATCTGAATAAGTGAATGAAAGCATATAAAAGGCAAAAGTTTTAGAAAAACATTTTCAATTTGAGCATTCTGAGTAAAATGGTGGTTTCAATCGCTGTTAGTACATTAGACTCATCTCTTAAATTATATTTTATTTCTTAAACAAAAACACCGTTATTTACAGCACTGAAGGTGTCCAATGCATGCTTGGTATTAGTGATTATATGTTTCTGCTCATTCGAAAATCAACAAATCGAGTGATATTTAGTATTCCATGCCAAGCAATCATAGGATGGGCGGAATTTTCAAATGATACTCTTCATGTATATTTTGGTCGTGGGGAAAGAATCGCAATTAGAGCTTCTTCTTGTTCAGCTTGTGATTGGAAACGAGAAGTTAAAATAAGGTGGGTAACTTCATCTTCCAGTGTTTCGTTTCTTAGGATTTTATCATACAGGAAGAATTTAATTCGAGTAATCAAGGTTCTTTATTTACAGCAAAATTATGAAATATACGGAATTTTACATCGCAAAATATGACAGAAATCATGATTTGGCTGTGGAATTGCTTAATTAACAAAAAAATATCTTGATTTTTGAAAATATCTTTCACAAAGTTAGAACAAATAACCCCTTTAATCATCTATACTAATTGCTTATTAAGATTGTTTTAAATTGAAAGGAATACAAAATTTGAAATTTGTGTTCAAACAAACCTTATATGAAGTATTCACAATTTGTAGTATATTGAGAGGACATATATTCTTGGAAAATTTAGCGGGGAAAAAGCTTTTTAGGTCTTAATAAAGGATTCGGCTGATTATACTAAATTTCCCACATTTCAGTCCAGATTTCAGGACATGACCGACACGTTCGATTGTTATATTTTTCTGCTTTAGAAATTCAAGTTTTTAATATAATAAGGTTTTCCGCAAAATCTGTTGCCAGAATGTTTAAATATAACAATGAATTATGTACACTTTTAAATACTTTCATAATAAATTGGAATTATGTATCTGTATGTATAACAGTTAATAACAGAAATTATAGTTTCTTAAATGAAAATTTTTCAAATAAAAGAATATGAGGCAAAATAAATATTCATTTTTGACAGCATCAGCGTTAATTAACTATAGTTTAACATATTTTAATAATGATTTATCCCAGGTTGCAAACATTCAGTATTGGTTGTGAAACAAAGACCAAGACATTGAGAAGAAATGCTCGTGGTCAGCTCGGCTTTCATATCAATTATGAAGGAATAGTAATGGATGTTGAAGCTAATGGTTATGCCAGTCATGTTGGCGTCACACAAGGAAGCAGACTGGTCGAGGTTTGTCCCTCAATGATATTGTATAAAGTGAACTTGACCCGATTATCTTGTTTTTACCTGCTTATCTGCGACGTTATTTCAACTTAATACTGGTAATCTATTATTCTGAACGTGTATAACAAATTTTTTAGAATATGGAATATTATATTTAAAATTGAATCATTTCCAACAAAAAACGCATAAAAACGATGCTTATTTCATGAGTGTAAATTTTAAAATACAAGGAGTTAACAGAGATTTAATCTATTCTCTATCTTTATAGTTTTCAGAAATTGAGGCCTCTGAATCTGGGGGTTGGAGCATCCCTCCCCTCTTTTGAAATATGAAAAAAAGCTTTTTTTGTGTCATACATAGCAAGCAATTTTTGTAGCTTGAAACATGTTTAGATCCTCGATTTTCATTCGGCCAAACTCGCTAGCTATTTCAGTCTAAGTTGGAAATTCAAAATTTCAGTACCGCTCCCCTTTGAAAATTTCTGCCTACACCCTTGTTTTTAATTATACTGTAAGACTTTTGCTCAAAAGGATAATTTTTTCGAATAAACAATTCTTATTCATTTCTAAAATCAAGAATTTAAAATATCTAATATATTTTTGATGTATTCAAATATTCTATTATTTTTCTACATACTTGATGATGGGTACATATACTGCCCTAGTTATTTTACAACTTTTTCTCAACAAATAGTAATTTTAAAACATCAGGTATATATGGTTTTTCCTTGTATTTCTATCCAGTTGTGTAACATCTAAATTATTATTCGTTTCAGATTTGTAAAGTTTTAGTTGTCACAATGACTCATGATGAAATGTTAGATTTGTTGCGAACATCTGACGTCGTTACTGTAATTATGATTTTACCACTTGAAGATGGAACACCTAGAAGGTATTTCGTTTATTATTACTTATCGATCTTAAGATCGGTAAGTATGTTGATAGGTATTTATCTGTCTGTTTGTCTGTATGTTAGATGCACGCGATATCTCACGAAAGCGAGGTTGAATCTGCTCCAAATTTTGCATGTGCATTCAACATAGCTCGAATCAGAAGCCTATTGATTTTGGATGGATTATGTCTTATAATTAGCGAGTTATTAATTAATTAGTGATGGGACACACGGTGTCACTATGGAGTAAGACCACTGTTTTGGGGGATCCCCTAACCTTCGATCGATAAGTCTTCGGTTTCTAACCGATATTCTAGTTTTACTTGTTAAATAAAATTTTTGTGAACAATACCTAAATTTTACTACTCATTCATACTATGTTTTCTGAAGAAATGAACGCTCTGAGTACCTGAAAAGCAAATCAAAATTAAAAGTGTATACTTTTGAGACACCCTGCATTATTGTGCAATGATGCGAGCAAGGCTTGAAATTGTGTTTTAGGTTTTTAAATATCATGCATGTTTAAACTATAAGTATTTGCTGCCAATTCAGGATTTCTGTTCTTAATGTGTTGCTGGCATCAATTTGAATAATTAATTGTCTATGGAAATGAGTACAAGCACAACAACTTAATATAAATGCAAGCAAGAATGGAATGGGTGAATTAATGGATTGTCAATGCTTCAGAAGTGTACTGCTTCCTTTAAATTATGACAAATTTGTTTTTATACAATTGATAGTGAAAAGCTGTATTATTGAGATATGCCTAATAGCAAAAATAAATTTCAATATTTCGCCTTTTTTATTCTTATTTCCCTAAATTTTCTTTATTCGATTCCAATTATATCATTAGTCAAACAATTTTCCTATTTTCATTGTTACAGATGTAGCAAAAGTTTGTATCATGTTTCTCCTGTATTAAAAATGATTGAGATTAATTCGGAAGCAAGTTATGAATCATCTGGTGAAGACAACGTTATTCATTCACGAAGTAGAAGTGACCCTTCGACAACATCAAGAACTGCCAGGCACAATAAATCATTAGAAGATATTACCCAAGTTCTTGCCCAAAAGTGAGTATGCCTTTTTACTTTTTAGACATTTAAATATCTGTTGGAATTGTATTGTTTCATAATATCAAATAGTGAAATTTTAATACACAGCGACATATGATTATGATGATCACATTTATTTCCTTTGATGTGTTAGTGATTTCATTTTCATATTATTAATGTAGAATTTCTTGTAATTACTGAATTAAGTTGGGGTATGAAGAGTCACTTTGCCCAAGGGTATGATTGTGTTGAACAAAAGCGCACCGCTCCAATACAGTGGCTTTTAATCGTGTTCCGCAGCACCCCAGAGTTCCTCCAATACAGTCCAGTGGTTTCACAACTTTCTATTCAAATCTATATTATTAATATATGTGTATTGTTTAAATATAACCAAATACCATTAGGTTACCCACTATCATTAAACTTGCTGCAGTTTAAAAATCATTTAATTTTACCAGTAATAATGTGGTTTGCTTTTATATTATATGTGTATATATATATTTATAGTTTATACAATTCATACAATAAAAAACAGCTCATCTATTGCATAGGGGTTCCTCGTGTTTCCGAAATGTCTCATTGGGGTTCAGCTCTACTAAACAGGTTGAAAACCACTGTTCTAATATATGAACAACAAGGTTAAATGTCGTAAAAGTTTTGGTTGGATTGGTTCTCAATGGCTAACTGAAAACCGCTTGAAATACTATCTCTTGAATATATTTATAAAGTATTGATCACATTAATATTGCTTTTAATTCTTATTTTAGCCTGAGTTTGAAGCTGAATGTACAAAGTGCAAGAGATTGGAATCATGGTATGAAAATGAATTGAATTATTTATCTAAGACATTTGATATATGATAA
This sequence comes from Styela clava, assembly GCF_964204865.1. Lineage (NCBI taxonomy): Eukaryota > Metazoa > Chordata > Ascidiacea > Stolidobranchia > Styelidae > Styela > Styela clava. Next base: position 6,871,533 of record NC_135257.1, on the reverse strand, counting down.
AACTATTTTAGTGTTTTTAAATGAGATTGATTCGATGGCGTCAAAATTTTGTGTTAGGAGTGATACATAGGAATGTTTGAATCGTAATTTTTCTCTTCATGCCATATCATCATGAAGTTCATTAAATCAGAATTCTGTTATTGGATAGATCTTGCCTAGTTATTACTTTTATGAAATTCACCAATCAGCTAAATGATAATTCATTTCTGTTAGGATATGATTTATTGCATAAATCAACATGGAAATAGAATAAAGAATTAAGTTATTTATTACAAAATAAATTTACCGTAAATATAGTGTTCTTTGTGAACTTTGCATTCTACGATATAATGTATTACATTGCATATCTGATAATAATAATCTGATAATTTCATTTTGATGATGGTATTCTATGTTTTAGCTTCATCTGCCTCCAACAGTGCTGCCTCTACACCTACTACTAATCCACTTAATTTTAAACATAAAGCAAAACAATCATCAACTACAGAACAAATTTTACCTCATGTGAGTGGCATGTTCATTGAAAATTGGTAATGTGCTCGTTAGGTGGACTTTGCCAAGAATTTGGATCAAAGAACTGGAGCAGTGGTTCTCAACCTTTTTCCTTTCGTGGCCCATTTTCACTGCGCAAAAATTTTATGGCCCATTAACTTTTTTATGGAAGGGAAAAACTCAAGAAAAGCTAAAAACTATGTCTGCAATGATGACATTTCCACTGTAATAATTAGAATGAAAATCACCTCTTCTGTAGCAAAAAACAGCATCATTCATTGCCACTACAATCAATATTTAATTATGGTGGCAGAAATGAAACTGAATTTATTAATAACTCAAGCAATTTAAATAGGTTTGTGGCCCACCTGGAAGTGTTGCTGTAGCCCAGCAGCTGGCCATGGCCCACTGGTTGAGAACCGGTAAACTAGGGGTTTTAAATCACATGGGAGTAGGATGACTTGACTCTTGATGTTGCAGTATAAATAAATAATCACTGGAAAGTGGCGACTTTATCTAATTATACACATACATATGGAATGGATTGAATCTGATATTTAACACAATGTAATTATTTCATTTTACAGACTCGTTATCGTCCTCGTTTTTACAATCGTGGTGAATATGAAGAAGATAAAACAATGCCAATTTCTTCCAATTCTAATCATTTTACTACTATTCCATTGAAAAAGAGCAAAGGTATTTTGCATATCTCATCAATTATATCTTGAAACATATTTCATCCTCCCACTGAGTGGAGTCTGGAAAGACTCGCAATGAGAAAACGAAAACGTACAGTCGAATCTCGACTTGAATCAAAAAAATATGTTGACCTGACTCCTTCTTGAAGGAAATATGGACGCCTGATGCAAACCATCTAAAAATCGAATGTTGATGATCAATGCTCTTTCCTATTTTATTTTTTTAAAATAGACTGTTGAGAATGCTTGGTGAAATTTATTTTTTTAAGTTTTGCAAAAAACTTTTGACTGCGGTTATCACAATTGAAAACTTGTAATTCCCATTTGTGGTTTCTTGGCCAGAAAATATGTCTGAGACCCTGTAAATAGTAATTCAAACTATACAGAGTGCTACTTTTTTAGTATTACTCAATTGGACTATCGTTGAATGTAAAAATTAAAAGCAGTCAATAATAATATATTCAGAACTTAATGCTTAAAATTATTTTTCAGACAAAGGTTTATTTGGAAGTGGTGGTATGAAACATAGCACATCAACGGAAAGTGGTTTGAATTTGAGTTCATATGAATATGAAAACTATGAAAAGAATAATGAATCAAGGTAGTAACTGTTGTCTGATGTAAAAAATCATAGTATTGTGTTATTGAAATCGCTGGAGTACACTCAAATTGAGTGAGTTCTGTTAAAAAAAATAGTGTGCTAGAAACATGTTAGCAGCTGAAAATACATTTGACAAAACATACGCAAAGCATCAAGAATCTTTTGGAAAAGACCTGCTAAATAGGTGCAATATTTTATCTTGTTAACTAGAAATTTGGTAAAAAATATGATTATTATATGTAGGGATGCCACTTTTGGATTTACGAATCGGATCGATTCGAATCGCATCTTTTCCGAATCGATTCGAATCAGATTTACGCGATTCGGAAAAAGAGAGCGATTTCCCGAAGAAAAAAAAATGAACGTTTGTTAATCGCTTTCGGCGACGTTAAAACTGCCTAATGCGTTTATGCGGCAGTCCAAATAACATCAAATTACGGGACGGAAATAATGAAAATGAAATTTTCGTGATTGACTTTATTACTTATCTGCCGTCATTTGTTTCAAGTTCGGCACAACACACTCTTTTACGCATCACTCGAGATGATGTGTGGCATAATTTCCATCAAACTGCGAGTTCAGTTTTCCACTAAATAGCCTAAGTTTCTATTATGCGCAAATTTAAATAGATCGTATACCTAAAATTTCGTGACAATTTTGATAAAAGTTTTCAACAGCACACCTGCTCTGCGACCAAGTTATTGTACGCCCTGGCATGATTGGATAAAGAATCAGTTACCGACGTCTAGATAATACTTAATTTTGATTCAAATTTAATTCAAACTTTGTTCTGAGTGAAATATCTCGCGTACATTTGAAGAGAACTATAACTGAATGAGTTCACCGGCCGGCAATGTTAATTGACAATCATGTTTCTCATCCTAAAATATATATTTATTTTTTTTTGCGTTTGTCAGGCCTTCCACTCGCGTGGCGGGCGGTAAACAAAATGAGAGGAACATAACATACGTTTCTTTGTCCAGCTGTTACATTAAGAGAAATGTAATCTTTTCTTTTAATTTTGTTAGCGCGATACAAGCGGGAATAAAACATTTCGGATTATTTCTAGCAAATGTCATAACGGACAGGTGGGAGTAAATAATACTTGAGGAATGGCAACTTGTGCACTGTTTTACATCAACACGTGCCAGAATTCATACCAGACCAAGCATACTGTGCAAATGTCGTCTTGCATTAGCCCCAGCGACTATGTTTGATCGAGAAAAAGCGCCGACCAATTATCGCTCGTCAGCACGGCGTCCATTATGCACACTCGGACTTTCTGAATTACGAAATTAAACGTAATCCACGATACTAATGAAGCCCGAGATAGCCAATAACGCTGTTAGCCAACAAATAATATTGTCTCAAATATTTATAGAAATTTTTGTTTGCAATCGTAGTCGGGTGAACGATTGTTTTTCTCGAAATTAATGTAATTTAATCGTGGTTAATTTTATCGTCTTCAATCATATTCTTGCAAGCGTTTCCCATTTATAGTAATTGAGATGCAATTAGAATGTTTTTGTCCTATTACCCTATGCTGGTAGCATAAATATAAAATATTGTACTAAAATTTTAAAGATAAAGAATCGGTATTAACGCCGGCCCTAGTTCAATATAACAAGAAGTGAATGGTGTGAGACTAGGGAAAGCAGTGCTGTTACTGTGTTTATGACATAACAGTACAACTGTTCCCTGCTTATTTTCTCATAAGAATTCCATCAAATTGCCTCAGTCCTGATACAAGTATAATACATTAATAACTCAGTATTATAAGACTCGCAGATAATTAGTTGCAACTGCAAGTTTTTCATCAATGCATTTATTGGTGATATCTATGACCTACATCTTTTTTATCATGATGGAAATAAGTGTGGCTTTTTCACTGAAAAACCCTTATCATCCTTGCTATATAGCGTATTCCATTTTCAAGTTTTTCTCTTCCAGATTTGAGCTTTTTTGTGACTTTGAGCAAACATACGCATGCAATAAAAAAAAGCTTAATGGAATCAGATTCGGAAAGATTCGATTCGAAAACTTTTGATTCGAGATTCGATTCGAAAAAAAATGTATCCAGAAGTGGCAACCCTAATTATATGACAATATATGATAATGAATAAAGTAGTGTTCATGTGTGCTATGATATAGTCGAAGTCAAGTTTATTTTTTCCATCCAGTAAAAAATAACATATAAAATTAAGAAAAAAAAAGTTGCGGGGAATCAAAATTGGTTATCGAGCAGCGACACCAAATCTGAACACATATTGTGTAATATCATTGTTTTCAACAATCATGAATTTATTATTTTTGTTTTATTTGCAGAACATCAAGGCCACAAAATTTTCAAGGTTCTTTCCAATGTGAGTATGCTATTCTTGTTAGGATCAAACTTGTTTTCATTCAAATTTAATCATTCCTTATTCAAAATATTATGTTTTTATTCGCAGCTGCTTCAGCATCCAATACTCCTGCAACAACTCCCACAACGAAAGTTAATATTTTTCCAAATCGATTTTCAATGAAACCTGCCAGTATCGATAATAATAAACAGGTACTTTTGGTTTGTAGTAATTGAGATAGAGTATTACATGTCATATTCAAACTGCAGAATTTAAATGGGGGGTTGGCTCAGTCTTATACTGATTTTTTCCATGTTGGAAATTAAATAAAACATTGGAGAATTCTTTAGTCTTATTCAGATTAAAGAAATCCCTTATTTGGTGAAGTTTGCATTTTTGCATGTCATATTATTAGGGATGGGCAATGTAGAATAATTTACTATTCTAGAATATTCTAGAATAGTTAAATCGAATCCAGAATACCGAATCCTATTCTATTTTCATACTTATTCAAATAGAGGGAATTTTCCTGATTGCTGGATTTAGATGTCAAAAATTGTAAATGTATTACTATAAATGTATTATTTATTTGGAAATGTCCTTAACATTGTATTTGATTTGATACTAAACAGGCATTTCCCAGGACAATGAAATCTAAGAATATTACAATATTTTTGCTTTCAATTGTTCCAAATGTATGTAATCTCTAAATACTTATATGCTAAATTACGCTTCAAACACTTTAATAGTAAGCGGTTAAATACAAAAATAGATATGAAACGGCATTAAATCATTATTAATGTTATAGAGTGTCGAGTGTACTAAAACACACCCCCTGAGAATTAATTAGATGCAGGACCAGCGTGTGGCCACTGCAACCTATGCGACCGGTGTAAAATATTAAATTTAACCACTATCAATTAAAATCAACCTATTATTCTGTGCGATCAAGACGTGCAAAACAAGGTTCCCGTAAACGCGATTTCGTAGTTAGTTATTAGTTAACATCATCTAATGACAAATTCAATTTCTATTATTATCGTTACATATCATTATCTACCCAGACTTGGCCCTACTCAAACTCAATACGTAACTATTTTCGCCAGATGTGGCATCTTTTTTTTAAGTTTATCGGCGAATAAAATTACTACAGACACTCGATCAAACGTGCGTCTATCTTGAACGATAAAAACGGACCGAAATATATGTAATCTTTTGGGAGTGAAACTTAAATGCGACAGATCGTCGTGATATGCGATATAACTTTGTATTTCGGGAACTGGTGTAATAAAAGTAATAAAATTATTTCAAAATAATATTTGATTTAAATTAATCGCAAGTAATGTCATAACATTTTACGCCTGGCTTTTGATTTACATGCATCATTTTCTGGGGAAAACTCGCCGATCGCGGAAAATCATTTACAGTAATGTAAAATGAAGCAAGGCACGCCTGTAAACAATTGAAGATTGTTGCAATCACATTATCGAAATATCGCCAGTAAGTCGCACAAATAATTATTATTATTAAACCCTCGCTAGATAGCAAAGCAGGAAAACGCAAAAAATGGTGCAATAACGAGTCTTCGTCGTAAGGTGCACTTCACGACTTCTTGTCCAGAATACGCCGATTGAGATTACTGTGTTTGATGTTTACCGATTTTACGGGTTCTTTGCGATTAGGCAAGTTTAATTAAACGAGAGAAATTTCCACGCGAGAAAGAACTCGCGCGTCTTTAATTGATAAATTAGAAATCCGAAATACAAAAATTGACGCCCGGCGAAAACGCAAAAATGGTGCAATAACGAGTCTTCGCCATGAGATGTACTTCGCCGACTTCCTGTCCAGAAAACGCCGATTGAGATTACAGTGTTTGAAGTTTACCGATTTTACGGGTTCTTTCCGAGCAGACGCAAGTCTAGTTAAACAAGAGAGATTTCCACGCGAGAAAAACGCTCGTCTTTAATCGATATTTAGAAACCCGAAATGCAAAAATCGACGCATGGCGCCGGAGAGGCGGAAACCGAATCCTGTTATCGGATCCTGTTGGATTCGAATACTTTGGGATTCGAATCCTCCGGATTCGGTATTCTATATTGCCCATCCCTACATATTATAATTTATGTGTAACTTTATGGCACTTTATTTATTTAGTATGTATGAAGATTTCCCCATAAAATAAAACGATTTGAAATTTTTTTTATAAAACAAAATCGAGAACACTAAACTATTGATATCCCTACCATCAGGTAGGAATCATTGCTGTGGGATGAGAGCCAAATCGAACTCAAAACTCCAGGCTAATAAAAATAAATCTTTTGACTAAATTTTGACTCTGTACTCGGAAAAAAAATAGATTTTGACCTTGAAAACATTGGCATATGGTAGACTTCTTTAATTGTCTGTTGTAAATGTTTAGTCCACTTTATTTCTATTTATATTTCTGTCTGAAACCTTGACTTGGAATTACCACCATTAGAAATCTTGACTTTATCCACGAGAATTTTAAAATTCTACTTCTACTCCGAATTGTATCACAAATCTCTAAATTTTCAGCATCTTCTGAGGCCAAAGCCGTACAGACCACTACAAAGAGATCCTATTGTTTCAAGTATTCCAACTCCTAATAATCATATTGCAACATCATCACAGAAGACAAGAGGTATACCATAATCCAATTTCTTATTCAGTGCTCTATTTTTTGATTGGTAAAAATTTTTATCAAAATATAAGAATGATAGTCATAGTTATAGTCACAAACAATAGCAATCTACTGTTGTATTTATGTCAAGGTTAATTTAATATAAAGTCACAATCATAGTACTATTGATTCAGCTTACCTGAAACAACCAAAAAAATGATCATCTTATATTGACATTTTTATGCAAGAATTACTACCATTATGTATTTCCTAATTAAATTTGAATTTCATATATTTCAATGCGAATTGTAGCAAGATGAATTTGAATTTTTATAATTTTATTTTATAGAGAGATATCCAGGCAGAACACAGATGTTACATAGTACATCTACTGAAAGTGGACAGGATTCAAATACAAACATGGCTGATATTGATGGGAAGAAATCAACAACAACACCCAGGTATTGACACCTTAAGAGCATTGTTTCCCTATATGGATCGTTAACCAGTGATAGACGATACCGGCATTCTTGCTTATAGTTTGATCATTTTATACGCAGCGGTTCCCAACCAGGGGGTCCATGGGCACCCAAGGAGGCAACAGAGTAGTTGTAGGGAGGCCTAAATGCTGGGTGCAAACTGATTTCACTTTACAAGAAAACCCCTTGTTCTGACTGGTTTCATTGCTTAATAAGGTTATTTCACAGAGTGTTTTCACTTTGTTGAGCATGAATTGTTTGAACATAATGGATTTTGAAATCTGCCAATGAAAATACCACTGGCATGATGAACAGGGGGCCATGAGCACTAAAACCTTCGAGAGGGGCCCACAAACTATAAAAGGTTGGGAACCACTGGTTTATAATGTCTGTATAAATAAATGGATAATGATCCTACAACATGCAAATACAAGTAAAAATCCCTCCACTAAAACAATTAAACTCTAGTCTTGAGAGGAATTCATACCCAGTTGGGAAACCCCACCATAGATGAGTAAGCTTAAAGTTGATCGGCTGTTGACTGAGCCACCTCGAATGGTGTGGAATCCAGCAGACCTCTTTCATGTGATTATCCATATTCTGCAGAAACTACAATCCCTTTAAAATACTAACAGTGGATTGTAATTTCTTAGTTCCTTCTTAAAAATATCATATTTTTTTTATCGATTTGAGGCGTCAATATATGTGAGTATATCATTTGGAGTGATTGCTATCAGGCTTATTCATAGTAATAACATTTTCTTGTACAAAAAATAATGATTTTAACGTACAAAGTATTTTGCAGGAGGAAAAAGCACAGTTTTCCTGTTAAATCATCTAACAATGAGAGTAATTATGAATCGAAGCAAATACAAGATCATGTAAGTCCTTATTTTGTCTTTAATCTGTTATATTTACAAATAATAGATGAATGGTTAATGAAGATTCTTATTCTCCGCCAGCATCGCTATCCATATCATTATCATCATCACGATTGTCGATTTTAATAAATGGGGGACACTTTTTATCTAGTATTCCTAGGCCGTCTTTGCATATTGTGTTGGCAAGTTCATGGATCATTCAACTATGTTGATTTACATTTGCAGCGTAATTTTATTAGCTTCTGTTCTCAGTTTAATATCACTATCATAAAATCAAAAAGATTCCACAATGTTTATTTGCTATAGCCTGATTATATATTACTTATGATGCCTTTTTGTTGTATTATGTGCCATGCATTTTTACCTTATCTAACATTTGTCTTCTGTTTGTAGTCATCTGCTGCACGTCACCACAGAAGATATGTTGGTAGTCCCCAGATTGCAAGAAGAAAACCAAAGCCCCAGATCCACAAGTAAATCATTTAAACTTGCATGATATCTTTATGCATTTTGCACTTTTTTGAGTTGAATTTTTGTTTTATTTCACTCGCTACACTGCTAGAATAAAACAAATAATCTTCTGAAAAAATTGGATCACAACTATTTATGAAAATTTAATCTACTTGAAATAGTAAAGTTAACTGTAAGGAAATCTTCACTCTGTGATGTGTATTGCTTTATATTATTTCTAATATTCACCTTGGGGGAAAGGAAAGATGGCCTAATCATATAGTGAACCATACCCACTCGTCCCGTTACCAGTCTGGTTTGAGAATAGTTAACCAGTTATTTGTTTCAAAAATACACTATGAATTACATATTATAAAGGAAAAATTTCTGAAAAATTCCAAAGTCCTGAAATTTCAAATCGTTTTAATCATTTCAAGAAATCTATGCATTATCAATGACCCCAACTACCTATTATGAAAGGAATTTCATGATTTTCTTCTGTTTCTTGACTACATAATGTTATTTATGCATTATGCACGTCACAAATCACGAATTTGCTTTTGAATAAACGAAACACAAATAATATGCTTTAAAATGCTCTGCATGCTATCTCATTGACATTGTGCCAGAATACTAGGCATGATTTACCATTACCATATATTGCTTAAACGTAGTAATATTGCGGCCCAATATTATTACTGCATTTCTTCAAACTAAACAGAAAATTAACGAGAGCAATGTCAGATGAGAGTATCTGCGGCATTGTACAGAATACGAGGTTTGTTATGTTTACTCTACTAAATAACAAAGTTAATGATTATTTATGAATTTACAAATAGTGCCATAGAATCCAAAAATAATATTTTGAATAATGGTCCCATTATTCAAATGATTCATTCTTTGTGCGAAATACTTCTGGCATTAAAATGTATATTAACATATTTTCTTGATTGAGTAGTACATGCCCACCACCTCATTCTGGGTATATTAATTTGGTGGTCAATGCTAAACCAGTAAGATTCTGGACCTTTCAAAAGTTAATAGCGTCTTAAATATCATTGGCTGCTTATATAGAGGCGTATTTGAAGAGAAGGCGTGAAAAGTTGGTCAAAATTCAATAGTAGATACAAACCATTCTCAAATGTTCCCCAAATTTGGTTGAGTGTTGAATTCTACCGGAAATAGTTACAGCACCTTCTGCGTCAAATTTTCTGAAAATGTTGTCACATTTTTCCACCATTTTTGCGGTGTATTCTATATTTCATGTCCACAACCTCTATGGTTCACTGGAATTCATTTTTATTTTATTTCATCTCACATTTTTCTTGCTGTGACTATCACAAGTTTTTTATTCATTGCTTATTAAATAAATATAAACCATGATATATCTATAAAGTATTTATTGGTTTTTCATTGTTTGCAGTAATATAATATTCGCTGTATAAAACGAATAACAACAAGTAATATGCAACTAAATATATATACGATATATTTTATATTTGCTACTAGCTTGTGATGCACAAGTGCATGATTGATGAACATTAACTTGTTCGAATAATCTTGTTAGGCTTCTTTTTTATCATTGTTTTTTTTATCTATAGTTGGAGAAATGATGACATGGAAATGCGAAATCATGATAGTGGTAAGTGGATCATGTTCTTCATTTACAACTGTTGATAGAGCTTGCTATTAGAGTACTTGATTGCATTGGATCTTTGATGAAGTATCTTGTAGGATAGGATTTTTCTCAACATCTCAACATATGGCATACCATGCTCCTATCTCGTCCGGTTACCAGTCCATGTCTGGTATGCTAATAGTTTGTCAGTTAAAGGTTTCAAATGCATGGACTTGATGGTAAAAGTTGTCGTAACCAACCAGCAGTCACATGGGCTGCTTACGGCGATAAGGCATCGAACAATCCTCTCGTACATACTTATCCCCCACAGCTTTTGAATATTCGAACCCACGCAGACTAATTAGAGCGATGCTATCATAATCCTAAGGCTTAGCCAACTGCCGATCAAAAATAAACCTTGGGAAATTGCAAAATTATAGAATAGATACAACAGAAACATCTGGAATATTATTGTCTGGTGGTTTTCATTGCAAAAAAATTACCATTACAATGTTATTTGGAAGGATCATTAATTATGTAAAAAATACATTGTCAGGGGAAATATAAGATTACATTGCTGGTTCAATATATTTATTATTAGATCCTGTTATTCTATTCATTATTTCATTCCTTGTATAATACTTTGTAGTATTGGCCACTCAGGGAAGATCAGAATGGTTTAGTATAAATATCATCTTTTCTGTTTTAAAAGTTACTCTTATGTTCTAGCTTTCAATTCAACTGAACCAAACCTAGCTGACAGTTGGGATCGTTCCACGTTCAGGCCTGTCAACAGTACCGAAGGTGAGTTTCTTACTGATTATCAGTATATCATTCAATTTTACAGATTGGAGTATTTCAGCATAGACCTGTATGGCCAGTTTACATTATGCTTAATCTAGGTGGAATTGCTTCTCTCGTTGCAATGACGAAAATGTAGCGCAAGCAGTCATTTTTGGATTGGCAACTTGTTCTGATCCCTTCCAGCATGTATTATCAAAAATTAAAAAAGTCATTCTGAAAAAAACAAGGAAAACTAAATCTTGCATATTATGGTAGAAATAACTTGAAAAATTTTGTTTACTTTTCTAGATTGGCTACAACCTGCTGCTGATTCTCCATCGCAAGATGAAGTTTATCACTCGTGTGCTAGTGATTATTCTGTAAGTTTTGCAATTGTATCTAGATTAAAGTAATTTCACAAAACATGTCTAGGGTAGAGTGTGGCGAATCATATTGACTTAACTTCTCAATCCTTAATGGGATATGCTTAAGTTTAGGACTTTACAATTAGAGTCGCAACAAAATTTATTTTACTAGATCAGATTTGCACAGTTCACGGTTGTTGAAAATAAATCTGTGGCTGCTGGTTTGTGTATAAGGCGCACAATAAGCACAGGGCAAGAATATTTATGACTGTATAAGTAATTAATTAGTTACCTGAAACTTAGGTAAATATTGGTCTCGTTGACGAACATGCCTATGTTCGTAACTTTTTGTGATATCTTGTCTTAATCCCATCCAGATGTTACAAAAAAGTATTCGTTAATCAAGCATAACTCATAATAGCATCTCAATCTCACTAGCGGTCATACTTCTTTACGAAATCATAACAAGGTCGTCTATAAAAAAGGTTGTACACCTCTGTACAAAATTAACAGAATTAGTATAGAGTTGAGTAGCCATATTCTCCATTTCAAATTCCAGATTTCTTAGAACTCTGGTTTTAAGATTTGAAACATTTTCTCATGTACAGTCCCACTTGTGCTTCATTTTATTTATATATGTACAGTACAGTCTATTTATACAGTCAAACTAATGAACTATGAAAGCATTTTATTGCTTTACATAGTAATTTTTTTTTTACGACCTTGTTTTTATACAGGACGATGGCCTTACTATGGAGGCTACTGCTGATCCGAGGTCTGCAGCATCTATATCACCTATTTTACCAGATGCTGGAGGTTCAGAGGACAGTTATGAACCAATATCTCGTATATCAACGGAATCCGATGCCGATTTAAGATTAAGGAAAATTGAAGATGCATTGAAATCATTACAAAATCAACTTGCCAGAGTAGGTTTTTATGAAAATTCTATCAATTGTTTTTATTATTTAAGCCTGACGTGTATCCAGGCGATATGAATCTGAAATACTTGGAACATAAAATCTTGCCGCAAGCTAAACAAAAGTTCATTTTGATTAAATGCTGTTTGTGTTTACAGTTTTTAGCTTGGTCTTGAACAATTAGAATTGTTAGAGCAAGTGCAAGTTTCTGAATAAAATTTGATATGGTTTATTTTAGTTTTTAATAGACCTGGGCAGAAATCTATACTATACACTCGAGTCGCGGGTCATCTGAGTCTAGTCAATTGCTGAGTTGAGTCTCACTGGTGGTTAGTTGATGATGAGCGACTCAAGTCACTTTGAATCTCTTTGAGTTCAACTCAAGTCGAGGCAGTGACTTGAGCTTCCCCAACACTGATATTTAAGCACATAAATTGCAAATAATTATATCTTTTTCATCTATACTATATAAAATATGTTGCTTCTTCGAAAAAAATATTTTCAGTGCCAATTTCGAGTCATTTTTAAAACAATTCGCTACTGTTTTTTTTAGGAACAAAGGTCAAAACGTCGAATTTTAAAAGAAGTCGAAAGGTTGAGGAGAGATAACGAGAGACTTCAGCAACAAACATCGACGGAATCACATAACAGTAAAAGAGACATGACATATACTTGATTGATTGTATTTTTATTTTCTTTTGTCTGCAGTATTACACATAGCATCATAGGATGACACCCATCTCGTTATTCAATTTTTATATATTCACCTTCTCCATGCTCAACATGTTATGTTTTTTTTTTCCTTTTTAAAGTTGTAACCAAGTTTCTTTTAAATGTCAAGTGAATTTAACAAGCCTTGTTCTTATTTTCCTTTACTTCTAAATATTTTTCTGAAGTTTCATTATGTTACTTAAAATTGAAAATTCTATACCATTGAAAGCAAAAATCAACGACAAATCAATATTTTTTTCATTTTTACTGAGCCCATGCATTCTCAATAAAATGTTGTCAATAGCCTTTTTTTTAAAAAACTTTGCTAGCTGATCAGTTACCCTACAAAATAAAGTTTAAAAATTTTTTTTTATTATTCGTTATTCTTTGAAACATCCTCACAGATTCCCTTCATGGTGCTCTGTATTTTTAGTTTCAAGATTTATGACATGTCAATATACCATTTGTATTATTTACGACAGCTCGTATCTGTGTATTTCAACGATTAAGTATCTGTAATTTTATCTTCTCATTTTTTATTATTATTAATATTAACATATTTACTACTCATCTTCTCACTTGCAAAACGTTTTTCTACTTCTGTATTTATTTTGGCATTTTACAAAATTAAAAATATTGTATTGGGATTGTTGAAAATATTTTAAACATTGGTAGCTCAGGAATAGAAAGTTGAATTTCATTTTTGGCAGATTCAAGTGACGTACCGTACCGCCAGGTGTATCAGTGAAGATGTCTGTGCCTAATTCTCGTAGTTTAAATATGTACTCTAAAAGCAATCGATTGCTGTGTATATTCATAGCTACCACATAATTTGTAGACTCCGACACAGTCAGTATTTTAGGTTGGTAACTGAGTGCCACTCGACGTTTATATAGGATTGGCTGGAATGGGCGGTGGCTGACTTTGACGGCATTTGGTCGTATCCCCATCTCCCGGTCTACACCAAAATAAATGCTATGTAAATCGTTATTCTGATTTTTATTTTGGATGACAAAAATAATCAACTCTCTCTAGCCTCTGAGCAAAGTAATAACTCTAATCAGGTAATAAAGTATGCTAGCTCTGGCAGACTTCTCTTGCAGTTTGCAATTCTGTCACATTTATTTTAGTACAAAAGAATAATATTACAGAGGACGAAAAACTTGTAATGGAATTTCACATGCGAGACCTGAAATAAACAGACTATATTAAAAATATCACATTTCGTCGTAAAATATGAGTGAAAATTAGATCAGACTTGTGTGGAGAGATGACAAAGTAGGAATTACTGTGTTAGCAATCGGAGTGAGTGAAAGTGTGATTAAATATTAGACCATAGTAGTATATATTTACGATTAGACAATATCATTTAATCCTTTTCTCTGATAGTGAAGCAATTAACTTGTCCGAATATTTGGCCGCACATTTCCATGTGTCTGTGTGTTAATCAAGGAGAATCCATATCCTGTCTACAACTGAAGAACGTAATCATTCATGCCTGATGAATCATGCTTCCTTTGTAACCAAGCGGCGCTTTATTTGATCACGGTAATTAAAGCCAAAAGACTCCACGATGGAATAACAAAGCATGTAGATTCCAAAGAACCATATATTATGTTTAACATATATCAGTATATGTTGTTCATTGCCTTTTTTGATTTTATATAATACCTATTTTATTTACAGCCAAAACCTGAACTATGATGAAGTTTAAATCTGATCGTGACACAGGCAGGCAGCCTCAGTGAACTTATTGCCACCAACCAATTAACGAATGCCAGTCCGGCCATGTGTGCCATAAAAATCCAGGGAACAGAAACACATTCAAGCTTTATAAGTCTAAAGGTGATTATATAGTCTAATAGAAAATTTAGAATGAGCTACTTGAAGTATGTCATATTTGATATAGCAAAATCAATTCATAATGACTATAAGTGTTTCTTTCACTTTGCTATTCTGCATAGATATTAGATTCAAAAATTTACATTGCATCTGATTTATCATGTATGTTTTTCTCAATATATTTCAGATGGTTACGATACAATCACAAGAAGAGTTGTGGTAAAGTTCACACAAGGTGTACCCTTGCTAAACATGCTTGGTTGGGAAATTTGAATTGTGTTCTCATGTTATTGCAATATATTTTGAACCTACTTATGTTGGGAAACTCAAAATAAAGCCTGCTTCTGCACTATGTTCAAGTAAGTAATAGAATTGAATAATCATTGTGTTGGTGGGCTAGCGTTTAAAGCAAAGGTTCTCAAACAGGGGCCCAGGAGTAGTCGGATGGGGCCACAATGCTAGGGGCAGAACTGATTTCACCTTTCGTTTACATGAAAACTTCCTGTTATTCCCAGTTCCATGGCTGGGTAAGGTCATTTCGCAGGGTGTTTTTTACTTCAAAGTCAGTCATGAATTGTTTGTACATAATGGGGTTTGAAATCTATTAATCAAATTAACACTATAAATACCACCGGAATGATAAACAAGGGGCCATGAGTGCTAATGGCCTCCCAGAGGGGGCTGCAAATCATAGTAGGATTTGAATCACTGATTTATAGCATTAGAATTAATTATGATAGCATTGCAGGTTATTTAAATATTGGGTTCAAATCCCATATACCCATGGCCATGACCACAACAACTTAGAGCAGGGCGGGGCAACACAAACTTGGCTCATGAGCCCATTTATTTGGCACACGAGTGAGGCCTTTGAAACGAGATTATTCTCCTTCAGATAAAAAGTTTCAAGACTCTGAATTATTGGAATCTAATGAAACTCTGTGTTCATTTAGTTATTATCGTTTGTTAACAATCCGTTATCCATTTTTAAACTCTTTTTGTCCTTTCATGACATATGATTAAAAAGCATTATATTATGAAGTAACAACTGAGTGAGTTCTCGACACATTTTGTCGAGAAGAGTGCATCATTCATTTGGCTATATAGTTTGTCTATGCCACCTCTTATCTTCATTTCTGCTTGCTTTATGAAGTTGTACATCACATGTTGGTTAGAGTTACTTGCTAACTTAATGTTATAAATTGGTTATGGGAAAAGGTTTATTAAATCTTAATTACAGCAGTATTTCAGTACTACCTCTTGTTTTTCAGAAAAAAATTGGGTAGGGGGAAGGTCGGAAAATCAACTCTTACACTCATACTATATTCGAAATCACATATATATATGCTTTCAAACACGACAGTAGCGGATGGAATGTGTAGTTGGTGGTTACACTATAATCCACAGTGATGGGTCTGTTCCAGGATTAAACGCCACAAACAGAGGTTGAACACCCTACTTGCAAATGCGCCATGAAGGCAAGTTCTGGAATGAGTTTTCACTACTGCGTCATCATAGGCCATATCCCAAATGCGGCCGATTAAGTAGAAAACTAAGTTCACTTTATTAAGTGGTAAACGTCTAAGATCTTTAAAATATATAGAATCAAAATTTCCACAAAAGTGTTTACGTGATAACCCAAACCAGGGGTGCGCAACCGTTATCAATACAGGAGGGGCAGATGCAAATAATTGGGTGTAACCGCAGGCCACATCTTTATTTAACACAGGCTTTATAAATAATATTTCTGATATTTCTCATATCCACCCCATCACTTAGGTGTAATGAATTGGGTAGGCAATGCCGAACCAGAAAGAATCCAGTCCTTCAAACTAAAGCAAATCCCTATGAAGCAGTGGCAGCTTGCGTGGATCCTTGTTCAGAGCAATACCCATTACGAATAGAAACATGTCATGTAAAAAATATTGTTTTGACAAATAACCAGTCCACCTACTTTTTTTTTTTCAGATTTGAAAATGACATAGAGAGAATGATTTGAGACCTGGATTGTATTGGAAAATATCAAAGAAATGTACCTGCCCAATTATTATGGTCGTTGTCCTGATTGCAAGCTTCGTGGACATGTTTCTCTACTCTCCGAGCTACTACGCTTGAAAAGAAGACACCGGCTCGAAAGACTAGTTAACTTATCCACAATGGCCATATTGATCATCGTATTATTGATACTAAGCTCAGTGTTTTGTATCCCATTATTTGTGGGTCTTGTACATTCCGACGCTAAATGGATCGGTTCGAATTCTTTCGGTAGAAATAAACGAGCCGAACAGAGTGATAATGATGAGCTACTTGAAGTATGTCATATTTGATATAGCAGATTTCAACAGATTCACTAACCACCACTTCTGATTTATATACTGTGCTTTGGTACCTTGAAATTTATACACAAATTTATATTTATTTCGTATACACAATGTTTTTCCATGTTTGAATTTGTTATTTATTCTTCTGTGTCTGCTTTCTATTTAAGCTTTTTCTTATTTCACATTGAAATGTATTGTTTTTGTCTTGTTTTGATTGTTTTAAATGATTTTTTCTGTGATTGATACAAGATATTCATGCTAGTTTTTACCGATCCAAAAGTCATTAATATTTGAATCTGTCCCAAATCATTCAAAACTTGATAATCTAGAATTCTTTGCAATCAGGAAATTGTACTTTGACCTCGGGTTAATGCTTTAGATTTGATTAAAAATGCTAAATTTAGCTTGATTACACAAAATTTGACGCTCAGGAAGTATACTTACCAAGATGATGCACAAGCTGAACCCTAACCTGGTACCCATACTATGTTCAGGTTGTCCACCATCTTGGTACGAATACTTCGGGAGCACCCAAAATTTTACTCCATGTTACAAAATTTTTTAGTAAACTCCTATAATTATCGGGTACTATTATTCAAAGCTTTCAATTTTAATAATAAAAATTACAAATTTAAGTTTATAATTCAAATAACCTCTAGTCTATGAGAATTCATTAAAACAATCTAGAATCCTTTAAAAAAATATTTTTTTACTAATTCAGTCAAAAATCTCAAATTGATCTCAGTCAAGGTTTATAAGCTTTTTATTATCAAGTTTTAAATTCACTCTTTTAATGAAAATTTTCTCCCAGAGAAGTATCAATATACACAAGTTTTTTGAAAAACTTATAAACGGCTTTCTCTGATACACAATTTCTTATTCAAACCAGGGTTATTTTTTTATTATTATTTTCCATTGAAGCTGTTCTACTGTTTTACTTTTATATATTTGTCGTCTGAATCAGTTTTGTCACAATCCCTAAACCTCAATCTAAATCAGTGTTTCTCAAACTGTTCAAGTCGTATCTCCGTTTTTAGTATTTGTCAAGTCTCTTGCCTCACGTCAAAAATAACTAACTAACAATAAGCTACAAATAACAGATAGTGAGTATGTTTTATTCAAAAAAACGTGTTCAAAATGTAAGGATGGATTGTAAATATCCAACATAAGGTGGGCAAAATCAAATCTAACATATATTTTTATTTGGAATTAGCTCCACGAACCTCGAAAAATTGTCTACGCCCTCCTTGTGGGGCTCGTTCCGCTGTTTGAGAACCACTGACCTAAAGGTTTTCTAAATTGCCACTGGCAAAGCATATAATAGAACCAATTAGCGCCCAATACACATAACCTTACATTAAAATTAGAATTAAAACATAAAACTATCGCTTCTTTGAATATCTTCATTTTTGAGTAGACTTGTAGTTGTTGAAAAATCTGTGTCTTGACGCCTTGCTTAACCCTTTAAAAAGCTATGCTGTATTTTATTGCTTTTAATGATAACTACCACCCATATACACAATTCTAGGACCTCCTGAAGTATGCGCACCAAGATGGCGCACAACCTGAACTCGAGGTGTGTACCAGGTCAGGGTTCAGGCTTGTGCGACATCTTGGTGCGCATACTCCAGGAGTACCCAATTCTATTCGTAATCATATTCTATGTATGCTTATATATCGAGTTTACCTTTTAGTGTCACAATTTCAAATATTTGCATATCTCCAAAGACGGACCTCAATTTCCTATAGGGTCCTCTTGAAAAGCTCTATGCTGGAGTAATGACTTGCCCAGCGCCTTCTTAGGAGCATAGGTCAGACTTGGTAGAAAATTGAAGTCCTGTCAGATCTGCCCGTTCAGAGACTTCTTCGGAGCATAGTTCAAACCAAACTAGAGAATCCATGCCCAAAATGTATCTACCTGTCCAAACATTGATCAGAAAACCTGTTTAGCAATAAGATTAGGATTAATGACCTTATTTGGAGCAAAAGCTTAGCCCAACCAAAAACTTTGTTACTTCCAATTCTGATTTTTTATATTGACTTGTTCACAGCCTTGGTTCGAGCCTAGCAAGAGACCCATGCCCAAACATGTGTTATCTTATGCTATCTGCTATTCGTAGCTTGGAACATTTTTAAACCATATTTTCCGGTCTTCGATCGAAACCCCCTCCCTGTTTCGGTCTAACTCAGCAAAAAAGAAATTTTCCTCTCTTTGAAAATTTCTATATATATGCCCAAATCCGTGTTTAGAGAGCGGAGCGGGTACGAAACACCTTAAACCTTAAGGCAACAAGTTCCCGTCCAATTATGGCTTATTAAGTGGAGCAATTCTACCTTGAAACAATGTTTCCCAATTTTCAATGTTAATGCTCAAAATTATACAAGAGCTCAAACTTCCCTGAAAAGTGCAAAAATACATTATTTATTTATAAAGAAAAATTATTAAAATTTTTGCTATTTTACGTGTGTATTTTATTAGATTTGAAAATGTACTTTGAAATGCTTGTTTGTAAAGGAATCTGTGAATAAATTGAAAAAGACGATTTTAAGTGTTTTTGCTAAATTATGACGTCACTATAACGCTAGTTCCGCAGGAATACAACCCTCAATGTTTTACACTGGTATTGGTATCATTCGTTGGTACTGGTATCATGTTTCAAGCCTCCATATACCCCTAAGCAAGGTTCAGGGTCGAAATGAGATCATTCTGTGGGGGAGGAAAGTAGTTGAGACGATTTATCATATTGAAAAATAGTTCAAAGCCTTCTAATTCAGTCATTATTTTCCAAGTAGTGAGCTTGAGCTTTATAATACTCCGTCCGCCATTGTTAGACCAGAACAAGAGTAACTTAGAAACATGTGACCAGTGGGGATTTCCTTTATATTTATCAATATCTAGCTAACAACCTACTATCCCGCGTATTTCAAGTCACGTGATCGGCGCAGAAGCCCATCTGCCATGCCACAGCCATGCGCAGACGGACATCTTAACAGGAAGTTCAACTTCCTTACCGGAAGTTCCTAATTGCCATGCGCACGAAAATACTTAACTCCCATTGGCTGATTCAAAAATTCTCAACCTGCGCAGTAGATTACCGGTCACGTACTTGCCATGCGCGAGATTTTTGAAAAAATGACAGTTGCCAGATTTGGGAATTTCAGTTTTGAACGGTTTCAATTCGGAATCATACCGTTCAAGAACGATAATTTTCCGCGCATGGCAAGTGCATGTCCGTTCTGGTACTGCGCAGGTCACATGACTTCAGAATTTTCTGATTGGTCGCTTTTCGTCCAATTGAAATAGTTCTTTATTGCATTAGGGTTTAGGGGACCCCGCCCTCGTTACCATGAAGATAATGAGAGAACTGCCAGCATTCGGAAGAATCCTCAGCTAGGCTGCATGAGCTACACTTTCTACCGAGATTGAAACACTTCAATTACTGACTACTAGTAGGCCATTTAGGTACTTACTTTTGGTGAACTTTGCAAGACAGTTAGGCACGCAATTTTATTTTAATTGCGTTTTTACCACAGAGTTGAAACCTGCTTATCTAGGATTGTGATAATTAATATGTTTCAGCATTAGACGGCGCTGTGGTGCCTTACGGCTGAAGATAGCTTCGATTTCCATTCAACTACCTCACCCAGGGTGTAATAAGGATAGGCCTTAAAGATTGTGCAACTAAAAATGAAAGCTTTTTATCTATGAGTCAACTTCTTCTTGTACTAAGCTTTTCTCCGAGTGAAATCACCTTTAAAAAATTGTTTTCATGAATCTTAAATACTCAAGCCCATTCCTGCTTTTTTATATATCAGAGTGAAAACTGTCTTATTTACAGACAATGCCATAGGTTCTCAAAATGTTCCATAAGGAGCCCCAGGGCTTTTTGAGAGAAACCTAGAGGTTTCGCGAAAATTTTATTCACTTATTAAAATACTGAATATTTTTCAAACACATCGGAGTCATTAAATAAAGTAATTTTAGTTTACTCAGGGACATTAATCGGTAAATAATGTGTTATTATTTTACAAATTTATTGTGGGGCTCCGTAAATAATAGTCACAAGCACACAAAGCGGTTATATTTTGCATATGATGAATCTATTGCAAAAATCTTTATACTAAAAATGAATCATATTGAAAAACTGTTACCAAAATTTTATTTTTAAAATTGAAAATAGCACAATGCCTAAAAATGGATGTTATATGAAAGTAATTCTATAACAACTGATACTGAGTGGCGCTGCGAATGGGAGCCAATTTACAATCGGCTATTGACTCTGGGTTAGTGAAAATATAGACTTCCAAAACTGGACTGTGAAAAATTAGATTAGATTTTGACAAAATTAGACATAGATTTTGACAAAAATTAATTTTGAATCGATTCTTTTACGTTCTTCCCTAACAGTATAACCTTGCGGTCCATCAAGTCTCAAAGAAGGAAAATACCTCTATATTAGTGGTTCATATGAGGCGAGTTGTCCCCAATGTTTTGAGTAGGATAGAAGCCAATTAGAAATAAAATTATTGCCTGTCTGTTTTTTGAATAAAGCATATATGTATTATTCTTTCCTTATTAAAAGTTTGTTCAAAAATGCTTTGGATAGTTGCACATAAAATTTTATGATTTTTTGTAACTAATATTGCAATAATAGTGAAATGCATGAAACTAATATGTGAACGGAATTAGAATTATTAAGAAAATTACAGAATTTTATTCGGCTGTTTAATTACATCGCAATATATGTCACAAACTACACTATCTGAAAATATGCTTTACATATAAGATGACAGGGATAAATAGTTGGTTTCGGTGAAATTGGATCTCCAACCGCATGGCAGACTTTTATCCTTTTTTACTTCCAATAAAGGCTTCCCCCTAACAAACTTGGCCCTTAAGCGTAAATCAAACATTCAGATTGCACAAATATATTTCCGAAGCACACATATCACAACTATATAAGAAAGAACTATGACATCCACAATGCTGAATAATGTAGCAAAAACGTAAAAAATTTCATCATAATCGTACATTTCATGTAATCTAACAAAAAGGTTGTTTTCAGTTCAGTATAAAAAATTGGCCAACACTGGCGCTTCTTTTTCTGTAAATATGTCTTCTTAGCGGAACAATGCTTCAGTATAACTTTAACTGTATATTCTGTACATTAAATTTCTATCATAATTCTTCTTTAGATTCGGTTTTACTGTCACTTTCACTTGTGTCACTTGAACTATCGCCAGACTCTCCCTTTTGATTTTTCTTCGATGCTTTTTTCTTCTTTTTACTTTTCTTTCTCTTAGCTGTCTCTTCATCAACAACTTGATCATATTTTGTCTCCTTACCAGTCCATACTTCTCTTAGACATTCTATAGAATGGAACGAAAAGTATGAAAAAACAGTAACGTTTAGTTACTGGATGACCATTTGAAATCCTATTGTAGAATGAAAATCAACATTGTTGCTATATTTTGCAACAAGAAAAGTCTGACCAGTTGAGCTGGCGGAAACAAAGACTAGCTAATATGGAAATTTGAAATAAAATCAGTATCACCTTGGTTATTCTTTCCAAGAACAATGTCTTTACAAAGGAAGTCTTGAAGTGGTTTATCCTTCTGGTGATTAAAATACCAACTTTCAATGCTTTCTTCATGTCTTTCTAACATCATTTCGCACTGAATTGAAAGTTATTGATGTATTATTCATAACAATAAAAAATATTATAGCATTAAACACCCATTTCTGACTTTGGTTTTGAAGTGAGTTTACAATTTTAAAATCTGCCTTGTACGGGGATCTCTATGTATACAGAGCTTCTATAAAAAAAAAAACTATCTAAATTTCACCAAATTCAAAAAAAATCAGTATTTAGTAATTTTGGTTGTCTGAATTTGTAATAAAAACTATAAAATAGCATTAAATCTGAGGATATTCAGAGTTCCATTCTATCCCAACGGGGTTGAATTCAACGAGGATATTATAAACCAAAAAAAAACCATGGCCATCTCAATTTGTTGTCGTTTCCCCTCAAATGTTTATACCGGTATATATGGCGCGGCGGTGTGGCTCAACGGGCTAAGCATTAGGAATACGCTCGCCACTGCACCTCTAATTACTCTGCGTGGGTTCGCAGGTTCGAATCCCATGCAGGGATAGTTATGTGCGAGAGGATTGCTGGACTCCTCGCCGTCGTTGGGTGGTTCATGTAACCGCTTCCTCCACCACCAAGTCCATGCTTCCGAAAACAAACAATATAACTAATCCCATACCCGACTTGGAATGGTAACCGGTCGAGAGGCCGTGGTTCGCCATATGGATAAGCTGTCTTATCGGCTTTCCTCTCCCCCAAGATAAATATGTAAATCCTAATCCTGATCCTATATATTTGAAACTAATGAGAAGCAGAATAGGATGTGGATTATGACATTTACAATTGCTTAATATGATAGTTGGAATCATGTTTTGAACTTAAAGTTACCTGCTTTTTCATCAAGCTTATTTCAACAGACGGTTCATCCCACATATCTTCTGGAATGCCCAATTCAACTTTCACTCCTTTTTCTCGTAATCCATGGAGTGTTTTGAAAGTTTCACTCATTCCCTTTAGTGAACAAGAAATAAAATTGTTAGCAATTTCTGCATGTACTTTTCAAGTTATATACCAGGACAAGAAACACAGGAGAACCATACACCAGTTATACTATGAATTCCATGTTAAGAATACTAATAATACCTTCGCAAATCTTAAACTTCCTTTTCTTTCTTTATGAATATTATACTCCATAATCTTTTCGCAAATTCCATCCATTACTTCAATTAGTCGTAACTCACTGAAATGAATTACTGAATTTTAATCATGTCAGAAATCACAAGCACTAAATATTTGCAATTTAACATAATAGGCCTATAACACATCTCTAAATGGATCGTACACTTGCTTGAATTACATGATATCGGTACACAGAATGAATTCACATGAATAAAATACCATAGCACATCGTGTTAAAACAAGTGACAATTAAAAACATTCAAGTCTTACGATGTTGCATATGAAATGTCTTTCTTTTTTCTAGAATCAAGTCCATGCCCTGTACGCAAAACTTCTTTTGATTTCCCAGTCTCATCTAGTCTTGATTTGAACTCAGTAACAAAATATTTGCAAACTAAATGCAAGAATAAATAGTTCAGGTATAGAAGATTTGAAAACAATATTTATTTGGGGTTCTCAACCCGGGGTTCGCAAACCCCCAGGGGTCCACGAGAGGATTTCCAGGAGTACTTGGATGACAGTCGAGTTTTCGTGTGTTGCTTTTTTTAATATCCTTTGACAAAGAAAGTAACTACACAAGGAAAATAAGTGCGTGCCAATTGAAACTTTTCCCTGATCTTGCGTTGTTGTGATTGTAACGCAACAATGTGAAATGCACGGCTTGGCAGTTAGTCAACATATCACAATTTAGTTTGGTGTCTGATTACTGGGGGTTCGCAATGATTGTTTCGTGACTCGGGGGGTACTTAACAGAGAAAAGGTTGAGAACCCCTGAACTAGATGGTAGTATGGGCAGATTTTTCGTTCTCCACCATTGAAAAAAATACTATATATTAAGAATGGGACAAGTCCGGCATTACAGAGATCCGAGTAATGGGTCAAGGACTCGAATCGAATCCTCCGAGTCCGTGACGTCACAATGTAAAAGTAGAAAAACCCATTTTTGACCATATTACAGCGTCGCGCGCTCACAAACATACATCGTAGCCCATATTTTTTCCCTAATGATTCCGCAGATAGCTGTTGAATCAATTTAAAAATATATTTGTCTTCTTTTTTGGTGGCCATAATACAAACGTAAACGTGAGTCAATGTGCGCCTTGACTGTGAAATGGATTTCCAGCCCACCCCCGTGCGTCAATTCTGGGAGGCTATTTAGGAATTCTTACATGTCAATATGAAAAATAAAAAGCTTTTGACTACAATGCTTTCCCATAATTCCAGATATTTCTAGCCTCAAATTTACTATGTCATGTACGCAAATGGTAGAGAAATGCCACTCGTCGTCAATATAATGCTTGCAATTTAGTAGTTCATGTAAACGTTCCAAAACTCTCCATGCTTTCCATTGCTCCCTTTTTAATGAAAGCATTGCACGTAATAAACTCGATTTAAAAGAGGTATTTATGAGATTCCCCCTTGGGTTGATCTTGCACATGTTTCATATTTATTTACGCGAATAGAAAACTCAAAAATATTGCGCTAACACATATTCTATTGTGTACCACCATGGTACCATGTATACCAAAAAGGATAGGTAGTTTGAGGCGACTGGCGCATCTTTGTTGTAAGCTACCAATAGTTTTTAACTTGCGTTATATTATCTGGATATCTGTCGTCGTTTTTCTTAGGAGTGTTTATAATACACACATGAAAATGATGATATTGTTATATATCCAACCTTGAATTTCAACTAGTTATGGTATGTAGTGAGATTTATAGGGGTAACAGTACAAACATAGGCGTAAATTAGTAAAAACAGAATTGATTATAGACTCGATAAAAACGACGTGGACTCGAAATCGAATCCATGTCCAAAAAATGCCTTGATTCGACTTGAATCTTAGTCCAGATCCGAATCCCGGCCCATTCCCACTATATATTGAAAAACATGTCATAACGTTTGAAAGAGGCTGGACAAAATAAACTTTAGTTAACTATTTCCCCACATTAAAACATTTGAATGTGTTTCGAGGTCCCACTGAAATAAAAAATTAAGCCCTGCTAAGAAATGCTAATGCCAGATTGTTATGAAAATTTAACGTGTAAGTACATTAGTAGATAATTCCAAGCAGACAACATAATCATGTTCCCAGGCCTCAGTTCCCTTTTCAAGCTAAAAAAAAGTAAATTTCTGTCAGTCTGAAGTCTTTTTGAGAAAAATATCTGAAATTTTGAATGTTTCTGCGTTTTCATATTTCAAGAAACTTTCCTTCAGTATGTTCTATGTTTTTAAGTAGTTATTTTCAGAACTTCCAAATATTTCGGAGGTCTGGTGTATATACAGATATATATATACAAATATAGACTTTCAGAAAAAAGGGGTGATCATAGTTATGTTACGAAAGAAAGAAATCATAATCTATAAAATCAAATCTTTACCTTCACATTGTGTTGGCTCTTCAAGATCATATTCATCAGCGATTACTTCATGAAGTGTCAAAAATATGCCATACAGCAAAAGACAATACCACAAAGTGTCCATAATGATATAATGTTTATAACATCCACGTCTGGCTGATGAAAGATTGGTTCTCAATTAACCTTTAGACGTTGGCACTTGGCAGTCTTGGATTCACCAAACTGCCAAATCCTAATACTAACTAGATCATAATCAGATATTATTTTGATTCATTCGCAAAAAATAAAACAATACACATGAAAGGGAAGGTAAAAAATATGGGAAGTGAACAAAACCTAATACCGGTATTAAGCACATAACGTATTACAGCATTAAACGCCTTCACCCACCTTCAGGATCTTAGGAAAAAGAAAGCAAATCACAACAATTCTACAAACCCTTCTCTAATCCTAGCCCATGCATACATGAAGTAATAAATTTGTATTCTTCTCTTTATTAGATGCGAAAAATAACATCTGCTATGCACACTACAAATGTAAAAGTAAAGGAATACGGTACCGTACCGGTGCCTAGTCTAGGATCACCATATTTGAAAAAGCAAAATTCCAGACAGTGCATGACTATTTTCATGACCAATGTTCCGTATTAAAAGTGTGCACTGTAGGATTGCAGATGCAGTAAAATACCGGATTCCGGACATTTGAGCATTTTTTAAATTCTTCCCGGAGGCAAAATTTAACCCTAAATTCCGGACATGTCCGGAATTTTCCGGACGGTATGGCAACACTAACCTGGTCACAATTATTTTTTGTTTTATACACAGGCACAGCCTACATTATCTTAATGAACAAGGTTAAAGCTTAAACGCGCATTATAATCATTGTCTGACTACTGCGAGGTAGTGATTTGTGCATGACGAGCGTCTGATGCTTCCGCTTTACAGCTATCACGAACGCAATGAAACTGGACTGACAAAACGAAACGATTTAAAAAAAGAATTTGGTATGCGTCAAAGTGACTATGAAGTCGCTCTCGCAGTGCTTGTCGGCTGTGCACACTGCGATTTAATTCTAAAAAGTTAAAGGAGCGAATTGTTCGTGAATGAATCGAAAAAAGAATCTATATCTATAGTAAATGGAGATACAGTATCACTCTTGCTAGTGACAGCACATTCAGATATTTGCACCCCAAACCTGCGAGAAGGATATATACTTTTGCACCCACAGATTTTCAGCGCCCGCGGGCTGAACGTTTGCCCCCGTGGACATTTGCAGACGTTTGCACTCACAAGCATTTTCAATAAAAGAAAATATCTCTGTTTGACGTAACTTTTCAATATTGAATATATATAATATGCAATTCAAGAGTCCTGCTGCACACTAACACAAATATATTTCTGTAACGTTTCGTCTGACCAAAATCAGACTTCCTCAGACAAGCAGTTTACAACAATGACAAGAAAAGAGCAATCATGCAGTTTAAATATGGCGATAAATAAAGTTGTTTGAAATTATGGTATATTATGCTATTTTATTCCTGCTACAGCATCCTTGCATTACATGCATACGGATCCACTAGCGCAAAGGCATAGAGAAAGGATTGGGAGTTGGTCTCGCGCAACCTCTACTGATCGTTGAATATATATACTTGTTCTTTTTTTGAGTTATAATGGCGTCTACAAATGCGAAATGTTTTTGACCCGTTCGTAGGTCTTTCTTGAACTAAGTCCAAGAACAAAAGTCCACGCAGTCGTTGGTCCACGTGATTCAAGTTCACTTTTTAAGTTCATTACTTGTTTTAACATAAAAAATATTCATCACTCCTCAACAAATGTAATCGAAGTCTCGTTTACGTCATAAAGATTTATTGATTCGTCAACCAAAAACAGCCGTAAATGAAAGCAAAATATAATAGATCATAGGTTGGTTGTTACCAACGACTAACGTTGTTACAAACGACTGTAAACATTTAAATTAATATACGTCAAGCATACCGTATTTGCTCGTTTAAAATAGCCCGGGCGCTTATTTTTTTAAACATACTTACTAACCGGGCCCTTATTCAAGCCGGCCCTTATTCAAGCAGGGGCGCTTGTTATTTTTAAAGTAAAATTACACACAAAAATACCGGTAGATAAGATCGATCGTTACAATAATTAATACCGTATATTGTCATTTCCAGTTCTCAAGTATGATTTAAACAAGAATAATGAAAATTTTGACTTTTTCTACGCAAAAAAAAAAAACTTTTACACCGGGCGGGTATTCAAGCACCGGCCCTTATTTATTTTTATGTCCTGTTCACACCGGCGGCTATTCAAACGGGCCCTTTCAAGACCGGGCGTTAAAACGAGCATTTACGGTAATTGAAATATTGAAATGAAATTTTGCCGGAGAAAATGACTGTGGATAAAAATATACGCAGGTGCAAATATGCACGGGTGCAATTGTCCATGAGTGCAGACCGGTAGTTCCGAATTTACGTACGGGGTGCAAATGTCCATGGATACAAATGTACACGGAAGCAAATATGGCAATAGACCGAGGCAAATTTCTGAAACTGATGCCCCTTTCACGGCCTCTCGTCCGGTTACCATCCCGTGTCGGGTATGGGATTAGTTTAGTTATTTGTTTTCGGAAGCATGAACCTGATGGTGGAGGAAGTCGTACCGACCAGCGGTTACGTGAACCACCCTACGGCGGCGACAAGTCCAGCAATCTAGGCCGCGAGCCGAGGCCCTGAAAAACGCCTAGAAAGTGAGTTTCGTAGCGCACATCAGGTAACTACCTGAAAATGATTTTAAAACGTTTCTTAAAAATTTAGTAACAAATATTGCCTTGTTCCCACTTCCAAAAGTTGCACGTTTCACGGAAAAGACGCTTTTACGACGAGAAATATGTGCTAAGATCTGTCCTATATTCTCTACTTTTTCGGCAATGAACAATGACTTCTGCATGACGTAACATTTGAATCGAATCAGCTGTTAGCGAGAGGATGAATATTAGCTATTACTGCTCGACCTTGCGTTGAGTTGGGCAGCCTTTCCATAGCCCTGTTTATTTATTATTAGCTAAGTTAAGCTAGGACGTTGTTGAAAAATGTATAAGTAAGTTATTAAACACTTGTAGATCATTACCACGGATATGGGCCGTGAGACGAAGCCTTGAAAACGCCCAGAAAATGAGTTTCGTAGCGCACATCTGGTAACTAAATAAATTCTTCAGTTTTGTGGGAAAATGAACATACTGAACGCATTACAGCTTGTTCCACAATCCTGATGCGAAATTGAATATAAGAGGTTCCCGGAAATTCAATAACCATAAGTTTACAACACATACATAATAACTATGCAATTCGAGAGCTCTACAGCACACTAACACAACTATATTCCTGTAATGTTTTGCCTGACCAAAATCGGACTTCCTCAGTCAATCATAATTTATTAGGTAGATTACGATAAATATGGCATACATGTAACCAACAACAATAATACTTTAATTGTGTGACAGGAGTCGCGAGTGACCTCGAAAGCAGCGACACCAACAACGCTGATTCACATTAGCGAATAAATTTTATGTAATAACCAAAAGCAGTTTACAACAAGAACAGCATAAAAAGCTACATCCATTTTATAGAAGCTATCAAACGTATTTATTTTTAAGCAATGAAGTCACAAATTAACATCGTGAGCACGAAAACACAAATAAGAGAAATTTACCGGAAAAGTCAAGAAAATTAAATGAATGTACAATATGTACATAACATAGTGAACAGAAATATTACAATTAGTCTTTTTTTAGTTTATGTGGTTATGTATTCGAACAAAGGCAATATTATTTCTAGAAACAGGACTACGACACTGACAACTGTCCTGAAAAACAAACAAATAAATGATACTTATTAAATCAACTGCAATATCTAATTCACTTTCTTCTGAATTGTTTTCGAAATCCACTATCTCGAAAATCGACTTTTCCTCTATAAGTGTACTGTGATTTTTGCAGTCAATACAAAAACAAAAATCTGTGCAATTTAAGTTGATTTTGGCACACTTGCATAAATTATTTTGACTATTTTTCTTACACTTGCAGTTTGCCAACTCAAGAACTGATTTGAGGGCCACATGCTTCTTCAGTGAATCATTGTTGGGTGGCAGAGTATAATCCTTATGTTTGCCAGTGTTAAATAGACGTCCCCTGGTATCATTTACATTCTTCATATCCTCTTCATACAGTGAACAAACAAATTCATCAGCTTTATTTATTAATGCCTCGTTAACCTCAAAAGATCTTCATAGTTGAGAAAAAAATGAATTGAAAACCTCAATGAAGTCTCCAACATGAGTTTGATGGGCAGTTCCAATTGCAGAAAAGTGATGAAGTATTTCGATATGAATAGCCCATCTAAGCTGTTTGCAACTATTATAATTCTCATATACCTTTACGCTTCAAGACTTCTTGTTTAATCCATTTTATAGCACTGATAACAGCAGGGATTAGAGCCTGCGTTAGGTAGGATTGGTGGAACATTGCCGTTTTCTTTTGTAGTACAGTATCTAAAATGGGGGAGAAAATCATATTTGGAACAGTCACTAAATACTAACTAATACAATTTTATCTGATGTACTCAATGAGCGTATATATGCTCATTGCATGTACTACAGTCCAGCAATGTTTGCATACCATTACTTGACTATATCTACACTAAATTTTGATTTATCACAGTCTGAAATGCCCTATGACAGTATGAGCATGGACTATAGACTATATTTTAAAACATCAACTGTCTGTCTACAACTTGATTTCTCACCTCTCAATCGTTTCCAATGCTACTTTCTTTCCACTCCGGCATAACTTATCATTGCTTCCCAGGTTCTTGTCGACTCTAAGAATTTAGATTTAGACCAACCGACATTAGTAAAATTGATTATTTTCTTCTCTTTCACACAACCGTGCATTACAAAAACAGCCATTAATTTCTATTTCCAAATATGCTGTGGCCTATATAGTAGTATAAGTCTGCTGAATAGTCAAAAAGAGCCATTAAATTAATCATAAACATTTCATGCAAGCCAGAAAATATCGTTGTTTGTGACATATCATTCTAGGTCTAGCCTTCCTTGGAGTTACCGCACTGTACCTATTTAACAACGTCTTATGAGCTAGTGCTCAACTAAAATTGCTATTTATGGTAAGGATATACAAGTGTTTAATATCTTACTTATACTTTTCAACACCTCCTTAGAATAACTGAACTAATAATAACTGAAAAAAACCATGGAAAGGCTACTCAACGCAAAAGCGAGCAGTAGTTGTACATCTGATATATTTATCCGACCACTGGGGATCCACCTACAGCTGACTAATTTGATTGTTACGTCATGCAAAAGTCTGCGTTCATTGGCCCATGATACCGGAAAAGCAGAGAAAATAGGACAGATGGTAACACATATTTATTGTAGTAAAAGCGTCTTTTCTGTAAAACGTGCAACTTTTGGAAGTGGAAACAAGGCAATATTTGTTACTAAATCTCTAAGGAACATTTTAAAATCATTTTCAGGTAGTTACCTTATGTGCGCTACGAAACTGAAAGATAAATGACCTCGGCTCGCGACCAAATCCTCGAGCACATAACTATCCCCGCATTTGGATTCGAACGTGCCAAACCAACCCACGCAGAGTAATCAGAGGTATGGTGGCGACACTGAACTTTATAAATGAGAATAAATAAATTAAAAGGGTAAGTAAGAGCGGAATGTTCGTGACATTTTTATTTAAATAATCAAACAGAGCAACGAACTCACTCTTATAATGAGATGCCCGGGACGACTATGGCCCATCTAAACACGCCCCTGATGCGCATAAGCATAGGTGCAAATGCTCACGGGCGCAACATTCATGGATACAAATGTCCGTGGTTGAAATATGTATCGGAGGGTGTTAAGAGTTGTGGGTAAAAGTGTCCATTGATGCAAGTGGCGTAGCAAAACTCTCGTGAGCCCATCCCCCGCAAAAATATTTTGTGGAAATGACCCTAAAAACTTTCGGACATAAGCTAAAACAACGCTTTTTTTATTTCATCGAAAAGCATAACATTTCGCTATTAAATAGCAATGGTAACCTAAAATTTGCCGTTTATCTTAGTTACTTTAATTTTTTCATACGTGCTTCCTCTTCTGCGTTTCAGTGCGCCACTGAGAGGTTCCTAATTTTGCCCGTGCCATCAAACCACGAGACGCCAAAAATCGACGACTTCCTGGCATTGTTACGTAACAAAACGATTTGAGCAGAACTAACATCAACATTATAAGATGTGCATTACTGGTTTTGCAATACAGCTCATGGTTTTGCGGCTTAAATTTCTAAATTCCAACCGTTTGGGCCCGCCCGCGACCGCGGGGGTTGCGGGGGTGAATGCTACGCCACTCGTTGATGCGAAACACTCGCACGTGCGCACAAATATAATGGAACCGGGATAGATGGAGTGAATTTCTTATCATTGTAACGTTAACGACAACAACCATTCGCGAGGTGACAGCAATGAGTTTCCCGCGAGTGGCGAATAAATTTCCCCTAATGTTGGAAGGCCGACGTTGTACCGCGACTTGCGAGAGTGAAGGCAATCTTTGACTGGAGATGAGCTGTCAGTTTGTGGTTCCTGTGGAGCAGAGCACATTTATGTTTTGGCTTGAGGTCGTAGGCTTGTTTCGATTTTAATATATATTGTCAATACAGGAATGAATTGGTGTATTATAATATTCAATAATACGTCTGTACATGCAGCACTCAACTCGCTCCAGTCCAGACTGCTGGACTGTGACTTTATAGTCTACTTATTTAATTAAAGTGGTTTGAGAATCAGGTTGTACTGTACGGTATGTGGTAGATAGTGTGGTTGGGCACGAGTGGTTCAATTTCAATCAATACCTACTCAACACATTCCTAAATTGAAACCAACCTTAATTTTGCTTTCTATAGTTCGAATGGCTATTGATTGCCAACTGGACAACTATTTTCTGAATTTCACATATGGTCTACTAACAATACTTCCTACAGTCCTACACAATACCTTAGTGCAGGGGTTCCCAAACTGCGGCCCGCGGGCCAATTACGGCCCACGAGACGATTTCAAATGGCCCGCCGAACATTAGTGAAACTAGGCTATAACCGTGAATAAATACTAACACGTGTAACAATTTGAATGTGTTCATCCTTTTACGTCGTCAGGTCGTAGAGCCGCCAATTGTTACGTCATTATCACAATTTAAGCACGTGTAAATCGGAACAATTCAATTATAAACTTGACTATGATATGAGTAGACATATATACGAAGCCGTACTCCAGATGAGCAAGTAACTTCATTAGTCGCTATCAGTTACAAATCCTTTTTGAAAGTCGTGCTTGTTATTCCTCGCATATTCTATCACCAAGCTACTATACTTATGAATTTTATTTCATAACAAACTGCGATACTGGGTGTATCTAAAATCAATCTTGCAGCCTATTTTTCAAAATTTTCTCAGGGCGCTTAAGCGCGCCCTGAACCCCAGCCTTTACATCGCGCTTCTTTGGTCATTCTGCTTTACTGGCCCGCGAGTATCCTCGCCTTGAAATTTTGGCCCGCGGCCAAATAAGTTTGGGAACCCCTGCCTTAGTGTTATCACCAGGCAACCATGGCATGAAGTTAATGTGTATAGCAAATGCTTTGACAGTTTGATATTGTGCCAGGGTTTCTGATATCAGGTTATATTTTTATTTGACCAATGCTTGCTATCGCATCATCAGTTAAAGCTCCTCCCTGAGAAAAATATGAAAATTTTTATTCTATGCATAATCAGCATAGATTATTTGCCTGATTTAAAACAGTAATAAGGTGAATATTATTGAATTACATTTAGTAATTGCAGAAGTTATAGGCTATAGAATATTGTCAACATAAAATTATAGAATAATGGTTCGTACCAAAGCTTGTTCTGGTACTGGGCGAGTCACAGCCGAAAAAGCTCCTAGAAAAAATTTCGCTGCTGCCTCAAGTCGTATTGACTTGGGATCACCATCTTCAAAAAAAGATAAATATGCCGGAGGTAATCCAGTTTGCCCAAGGCCTACTCCAAACTGGCAGAAGCCTATTGATCGATTTTTCATAATGAACACAACACCTAATATTGTCAATAGTTCAGATAAAACAGATGCAATCGTTGAAAAAGAAAATATTAACCCGGGGTCATCAACTAAAGATAATAACTCGCCTACTAAACGGAAATTACAAACTGAAGAAGAAAGTGCCCCCGGACCTTCCGGATCAAAAAAAGCCGCTAATGGTGCTGTTGTGACGATGTCTGATGAAATATCTGAGGACTGAAAACATTATTTGAAGGAATTGACTGGTTATTGACCAGACTTGCATGTGAGATACTGAGGAGGGGAGTAAAATACATCAGAAATATCAGTAGAAAACGAGCGAAGCTCCTCATGTTTATATTTTTGTTCAATGTTTCCATTATAATTGATGCTATTAATACCTTTCACTGCTTTTGTTTTCTACTGCCAAGTTTTTTTTCCATATATCTTTAGGGCATGAATAATAAAGTTTCATACGCAATAGCAGTTCTGAATATAGCTTTATGAACAAGATCCAATTTAAATTCTTTCAAATAAATGTTCAGGGAATATTGTGCAAATGTTACCCACAGTCATGCATACAGTTAACTATAGCATTCTCTACTCAAACTGCCCCACACAGAATGAAGACTTGATAATTTATTATGCACAAAGTGGGTTGCTTGAGGCTCAATAATTTCTACGAGCCAAAATTCCTATTGACTGCTTCGGCTCCACGATCCAGCTTCTTAGTGAAAAGTCTAGTAAGGTGGACATAGAAATAATCCTATTAGGTAATCCCGAAGTATGTGAACCAAGATGGCAGACACCGGAATGTAGTATGTGTACCAGATACTAATTTTAGTTATATTACAAGTTCGGGGACTAGCCAAGTGACTCCTGTAGTATTTGTACCTAAAATTATGGCCTAATCCCAACCAGGTACCTGGTGTTCGTCACCTTGGTTCACATACTTAGGGAGTACCTCCTATTATTGGGAGCTTGCATTACTGAGGCAACGATATAACATGGCACCCTGTCAGGAGACCTAGAAACTTGTGATATAAATGTATTATAATTAGTAGACTTGACTTATGTGGGCTTCACAGCTTTTTACAATCTCATGATTAAATCCAATTCCAACCACATTACCCAGGAGTATAATAAATTCTGGTCATCCCAAATATAGCTATTTACATGTCAATGGGTGCTTGTACAGGACCTTGTTCTGAGTATGAAAAAGTATGGTCTGCTTTGTGTTTCTCATTTCACAAAAACAGTCCGATTATTCAGATTCTTAGCTACCGCAAAGTATGTGCAGCTCCAATAATAGGAGTACGACATAGTGGTAAGAAAGAAATTATTGAAGGCTTGTTTGGGAAATTCTATCAAAATTACTTCCCAGGTCTGCTACAAGGTTAGGTTGGTTACAAATGGTGATGGAATTCAAAATTCTAAGAATGGGTTCTCTTTTGGATTAAACTTACTAACAACAGGTTCTCTCATTCAGAAAATAAATAGATTCGCGCAAACCCCCGGATCCCATCACTTGTTACAATCAAATCCTTCCGACATCTTCCATGGTTGAAATCTATTAATATTTGGCAGTGATATTAAAATGGTACAGAAGCACACTACAGTGCATACATGATGAAGCACTGAAGCGAAAGTCTCAAAAAATCACCTCAAATGAAAGATTTGAAAAAAAAATTAAAACACGTTAATGTTCTTATGAAATCATTCACTCTCCTTTTTTGACTTTTTCTTCTTCTTTTTCGGTTTGCCTTCCACCTGTGGAGACTGTACTTCAGTCTTGATCTTTTTTGGTGACGACTCCTGTACTTCGGTCTTGACTTTCTTATCTTTTTTAGATTTCTTTTTAACAACTTCCGTTCCATTGGTAGCACTGGATGTGTTAAGATCATCGTCAGACTCCTGTGTTTCAAGTTTGATCTTTTTCTCTTTTTTAGTTTTCTTTTTAACAGGTTCAGCAGTTGGAGTACAGGGCGCAGTCAGTTTACCATCGGACACGATCAAGGCTTCTTCATGTTTTCTTTTCTTAGGGCCTGGCAGAGTTGAATCCCTGGCGTCATCATACATTTTAACCTCGCTTTTATTTGTCCATTTATCAGCCTGGGCTTTGGCTTTTCCAGTTCCGCTAATTTTAAATGATGTTCCTTCTTCCAATGCCTTCAATCTCATTTCTAATAGAGCACGATTTTCCACTCCCAACTGAGTTGAGGACTCTTCTCCAAGAGCGTCATAACGAACAGCAAGGGCTGTTTTTGCAGCAAGCATTCTTGAGATTTTACCCTTGTGTTTAGGATTGGATTGTCCAACAAGTGAAGCATGATAAATCAATCCATATTTAGGCGTTTCTTTTCTGGTTTTTAAAGCACGAAAAAGTGCTTTTTCAGCTCCAAGAATTTGCACTGTTGAAGCTGGATGTTTAGCAAGGTTAAGAAGAGAACCAGCGTGTGCAATCAACCTTGCACCTACAAGTTCACCAACAAGTATTGTGACATTTGGTGCAATTGCTGTCATACGATTTTTCAAATAGTCATAGAGCTGTGCTCTATAATCAGTTATTTCGATGATTTGCTCACATAAGTAAGTAATCCTGCTGATATCTTCTTCAGATATTTCAGTACCCATTGATACTTCTGCCAATTCTTTCACTTGCTCTTCTATTTCTTCTGGAAGAATATCTGACAAATCACAATTTATTGCTTCTGTTCGGATTCCCATTTTCTTTACGGTCTTTGCAAAAGCAAGATTGTCTGTAACAACTTTACCAAGTTCTGGAAAATGCCAACCATACCATTCCCTACATCTCATTATATAATTATTCAATTCTTTATCCAGGTCATCAAGTAACGATATAGCTTGGACGATCATTGTGTCAACTTTGTCAGGGCTAAATTTCAATTTGTATCGAGAAAGACTATGAGCGAGTCCAAGTGCCATAGCTGTCACATCGCTCTCAGGCAGCCCAGTTATAAGACTGGTCATGTGAGCACGTATTCCTCTCATTAACTCATGTATAGCTGGACTATACAAGCACATTAAATCCATCTTGTCTTGGATTGCATTTCCAAGTTTTGCATCAGCAACCGCAAGTTTTTCATGTGCTTCATTTGCAACTATTTTCTTGAGCAATTTTTTTAAAGGCTTGCATAACTTTCCTTCCACGGCTGCGGTTGTTGCTGAAAGGGCTTCAGTCATATCTTCAAATTTTTTGAAATGTTTCAATTTGACCATTTTGGATGCACTTTCTGCTGTGCTGAAAAGCGATTGCAAGTCTCCGGCCTCTCTGACTTTTGATTCATCAAGAACCTTGAATACGGCATAGCCAGCTGGTGATTCGAATAGCACCAACATTTTGCTACTGTGTTATCTTATACCATTACTGGAAAATGTAACAAATTGATTTGATTCATGTATAATAATACAAACATAGATCTGACAATGTAATCATGGGCAGAATAGCCTCAGGCAGATATTAAATAAATAATAATATTATATGTTATGCTGCAACTCGAGTTGGATATAATTTCAAAGGATTGTGTTTAAATTTTTCTTCTTTTTAGCTTTTATACTTATGAAACGGTGAGAGACAAATCAAATAACATACAACAGAGTTACTCATAAATTGAACTTGGCTACCTTAAAATTAAAAGCATGTGACAGTGTGATGTGAAGCTTAGAAAATGGAACTCTAACAGTCCAAAATAGTTTAGATCTGTAGATAGTCTACTTACTAATCTTAAGACTATGTCCCATTATTTCAAAATTCCATGGTATGGTCTATGAAGATTCAGTATAATAAATTAAATTAATTAAAGAAATTCATTATTCTTCATTAATTAAAGAAAATCTATTTCCTTTTCCTCTGATAGCCTAATAGGAATTTTGGAGTTTCCTCAAGTTCTTGGTATTAGCTGGTTAATGCAATCCATCAAATTCAGAATTGACACAGTACTGCAGACTGCAGTAAGATCCAATATTTTGAATCATTGAATTTGGCTGGGCCAAAACCACAGTTTCGGTTTAAGTATGAAGTAGCCTACTGAAGCAGATGTACAGTACTGCCATATTTAAAATATTATAAATTGAGAATTAAATATGAAAAAAGAGTTCTGAGATATCAAAGAATTTTTCCTATTATATACAACATCCTCACTTCTATATCACAAGATTAAAATTGCAACGTTTAAACATTCTCACTAGACATGTGTTTTCCACCACCGATCGACAAAACAAAAATTCTTGAGGCCAGAAGGCTGTGAAGTCTGAAAGTGTAAGGTCAAGCACAAAAAACCCTCTGAACTATTTCTAAGACCCATCACAAAATATATATAACCATCGCCACGATGTACTATAATGGAGGTCATACGGCAACTCCATGTGTATAACGTCAATAACAAATTAAGCCGATCTCACATTGCGTTAACCAGCGCCGAACGTCGCTGTTCGAGAACTGGAATATACTTTAGGGCCGTCATCGACTCGCTCGACACACACGTGCTAGTTACTTGTTACGCATCAGTAAATGTTAAATTTACGTTTCGTTTGACCGCTTGACCAAAGTGAATCTACGCCACGGTGATCGCTTTGGTTTCGCCATGGCTCGTGGATACTGGATAGTTTTCTATTTTATGCCATTCGATTTTTATTGGACACAAAGAACGCAAAAAGTTCAGGAATCCTGGACATTTTGCACAAAATTAATGTTCTATCTAGAAAATGTTCGAAATCACCCCTTAGGCATATAGGAGACAGACGTGTATCCAGCAAGACAGGGCCCCATCGGCATATCAAATCACGCCCTTGATTGGATAAGTAAACAATTTCAGAAAAGGTGAAGCATCTCATTCATGGACCTTTCCCCGAGCATTGACTTCCTTGTTTACTTCGTGACATTGGCCAATCAGCAAGATTCAAAAAGTGACGTAACAATGCTACCTTTTCGCATCCGCTCAGACACTTTTTTCACTCACACAGATTTTCAGGCGTGGTCGTAAACATTACCTCGTTTTCGCGTTTTTGAACTCTATTCGTTAGTTTTCAGTTGTGTTTCGGGAATTTGAATATAAATTAGATATTTCAATGATCACTCTGTCTTCCTAGGAGTTTTAATTTAATTGCAGTAATAAAAAATTATTATAGAAATAGCTGTGATAGACTAGGCTGAAATTGTTTACCGGTATTTTTAAAAAACAGATTGTTGTATGCGATGAATCATAATGATAAAATATAAAATAAGCCCCGAAAATTTTGCAATGGTAAGGTATAGGAAGAATTTTTTGAGGGTCAAAGGTCGGGGAAAGGTCCATTGGACTTGAAAATGTCAGATTTTTATCTGTGGCGGTATTGGAAGGACGATGTGTATCAGGACATTCCCCATCATTTCAATATCATATTTATCTCTTAGTAATGTCGTACAATCACGTTTTCTGTGTTTACGAGAAAATCACACAGTTGTTGGTCGACAACACTTTTCATTAAAATGCTAGCAAACTGTCGTGTTCTTCAGATATTGTTGAACTTGCGACAATGATGCTGGTGTTGCTGTATGCTCTGAGAGATAGGAGTAGAATTCAGGAATTCCAACAGCATCATACTGTGTCTTCACAATAGAGTCAGATTGCATTTCTGAAATTTCCATTTGGAGATACATAGCCTACGGCCGATCAACAACACTACTTCTCAAACGCATTTCTGAAATTTCCATTTGGAGATACTATAGCCTACGGCCGATCAACAACACTACTTCTCAAACGCCACATATGATAAAACTTTGTTGGAACAGTGAAATGCAATAGAGAGGATTTCAATACGAATATCAGTATGTTGTAGATGTATATTACAATAAATTGAGCAATAAACAAACTGCAAATTTGTCCTATTCAAACATTGTACCATTTCGAATTTAACATTATCAATTTAATGAAGGATGAATAAATGAAGGATGTTGTAGATTATATAATGTAATGTTATGTATTATACACTTGAATTGTTGTAAATGCATGCAAAGAACTGATCTGTTATAAAACGATATGTTGGTGCCATTTTTTAAACTTTGGTGTGGATAATAAAAAAAATTATTTGGACACACGTAGATTTTATTCAATTTACCCAGATACCTCAAGACTCTAGCATGCTTCTAAACACGATAACGCATGGACGCAAGGAGTCATTTGATTACATGACTTCTTTACTTTGTTGACAGCGGAAATATTGGTGTAAATTAATAATTACCTCTGTTTTTATGATCCAATAAATTGTGATACCTTTATCGACATACGGCAACAATCTTAAACAACATTAAAATATGCAATTCATTTTCTTTATTTATTACATAGCGTACATAGCAATACAGGCACAATTCACAATGTTTTCTGGTTGAACCTTTTTGAACTATAACACAACTAAGAATATAATCTTGAATATTAATAATAACTGAATTAGGGGGATTTACATTTTTTAATGATCATGACTCCAGTCTCTGTCTGAACATGTAGAAGCATGGAAGTTGACGGAAATTCCGAGTTGATGAAGAACATTAAGGTATGCAGCAATTTGTGACAAAGTTGGATTTGGGCTTGGAAAAAATCCTCAAATCATTTGGTGTTCTGTAAAACGAAACAGGCAAACTTAACAAAATAAGCATCATTCATGGTAAAATAATTCTATTATTCATACCTTTGTCAGATATTCCACCCGGTGGACAAACAAAACTCGCGATGTAATTTTTATAGTCGGTCATATGTACGTCATGTCCACCGCCAAGGAAATTATCTATAAAACACAAACGAGAATATCGGTCAGAGACCGAAGACTTATCGATCGAAAGTTAGGAGATCCCCCAAAACAGCGCTCTTACTCCATAGTGACACCTTGTGTCCCATCACTAATTAATTAATAACTCGCTATTATACGACATAATTCGCCCAAAATCAATAGGCTACTGGTACGAAATATGATGAATGCACATGCAAAATCTGCAGCAGATCCAATCTCACTTTCGTGAGATATCGCGTGCATCTAACAGACAGACAGATAAACAGACAAATACCTATCAACATACTTACCGATTAAAATCGATAAGTAAGAAAGTAAAAGTTGAGGAATGCAAATATGTCGTAAATATTTTGTAATTTTTTGAAGATAATTCATCATATATTCACCCATATCCGAAACTCTTTCGTTATGAAGTCCATTCATTTCTCTCATGTGCTCATCATGATTATCTTCTACGATGATTAAATTTGTGATATATATATTAGGTCAGGGGTTCTCAAACTTTTGGTGTTGCGGAGCCCTTGAAAGGTTGAATATTATTCGCGGAGCCCCAAAATAAATTTTAAAATTGTTACTTTCAGATTATTATTCCCGAGCAAGTTAAAAGTACTTTATTTATTCTAAATGCTGAATCTTTTCTTTTTTGACATTTTTGGAAGACTTAATTAAAAGGCCGTTAGTAACGTGCGCTATTTCATTTTGTTACAATCGCCGATTTTTTCCGTCAGCATGGCGTGTTTTAAACATCTTTACGCCGCTGTTTATTCTCCCTAAATCAAAAATTTCCCTCGGCATATACATGTATTGTTACACAATGACGACGTTAATTCCTTTTTTGTTCTCGTGGGGAATTATGAGTTCAATGTGAAAAACATGTTACCATATTATAGTCATCGGCGACGAAATGCTAAAAATAATAATCAATAAAAAGGTAAATCCACAACTCAAATTTCTTGATTGAAAAGCGGCATTCTAAAATATTTAAACTGAAACTTAAAATGGAAGATCACACTTTGGTTTCAGCAGACTCACCTCAGATTGAAAACGCTTCTATAGACATTGTAAATCACAAAATTTGGTGTTATGTTAGGTTTTCATCGTAGTAGCTGCGAAATCGAAACACAGCAATTGTGCGCGCGATTTACCTTTTTTTTCATTCTGAAACTACCGACGCAGCCGCACGCAATCAATGGTGCGCGCGATCCGCGA
The DNA here is from genome assembly GCF_964204865.1 of Styela clava. NCBI lineage: Eukaryota > Metazoa > Chordata > Ascidiacea > Stolidobranchia > Styelidae > Styela > Styela clava. The sequence goes on along the minus strand of NC_135257.1, from coordinate 6,829,141 downwards.
TGTACCTTTTTTCATTCTGAAACTACCGACGGAGCTGAATGCAATAAAATAATTTTCAATTGTTCGTATTTTCCCCAGACATTGTGATTTTTTAAACAGCGATATCTTGCTTAAAAATAATCTCAAGTGCGAAAGAACAAATCAAGTTTGACAAATACCAAGATCGCAAAAATACGACACCAATTTATTTATAGTTGGCAGTTTATCACATATTTTATGTTATTTTAGAATAGTATTCTTTCATTTTAGTAATCCTAATAGTAATCTCGAATCAAACGTGAGTAACGATGAGCACAACTACATTATACCGACGAGACACGTCAAATGCTCCATCGGTCTTGGATTGAATATTTTACGCAACACAAATCTCGTTATCCGTTTTTTTCATCGCGAAAAATGTTGCGCGGAAATTTCCGATTCCAATTTTGAACCACCTCCCTCTTAAGAATCCTGGCTGCGCTACTGCTCATAAATAATGTCATTTTTTAATTCCGGCCCTGTACCATATTTCGAGGCTATATTGTTGTCAGATGTTATCAAAGCTGTTATTGCTTCTTTGAACAGTTACAAAATTTTGAGTCAGTATTTTGAAGAGTAATCGAATAGCTTGCGGAGCCCCTGGGTTTCTCTCGCGGAGCCCTGGGGCTCCGTACGGAGCACTTTGAGAACCTATGTATTAGGTGATGTAATATAAAGGTAACAATCGACTTCAATCTCAAACAATACAGTGGTATAATACGAATTAAATGTTTATCAACATACAAAACTGATAAACGTTGATATGAGACACCTAAATTATCATAATAACGTTTAAAATTACAAATTGAAGCAACATATTTTGTGTTTAGCGCATTCGACCGTTATTATTAGGCATTTCTTCAACTAGTACCTCGGACAAGAATTTGGTTGGCAATTGCTAGAAAATCCGAAATCGCTAGTCCTATCGACATTTGAATGTGTCTATGAACATTTCGGTGTCCGCGTGTGCCATTTTGAGACTGGTCTATAGCAGTGAAAATGTGTATAAAGGAAATCTGTGCGATAACCCATACCTTTGTCTGATTTGCTCAAATCGTAATATCCCTCTTTGTGCCAATTGAAATGCAATTCAAATTTAAGGTATCTAACATAAATACAATGCATTAGAAAAGGTCTTTTATGGCACGCCTTAACATTTGATTTTCGAATAGCCAAAATATGATATAGGCTATATCATGTATATATATATTATATGGTGTAATGTAGTAGCTACATTATAACACCATTTTCTTCATCCCTCAACCTCAACCCATCTTCATGTTGTGGTTCATGGTGTACGAAAATCTAACTTTGTTGCACATTTTTATAAGCAAACCCAGGAGTTTGATTTATTTTGATTACAACAACCAGATAACTACAAAATCTAAATTACATTCTGGAACGCTTTGCGAAAAGCTATGTTGATATTTGAATTCATTTTGATTTTAAATATGTATGTTAAATGCATCTATTTGTAAATACGCCTTGTCACAGTGTGGCAAGCGATATATTTATCTGATGAATCTTCATGGTATTTATTTCGCCCAGATTAGATACAAAATTTTAAAAATATATAATATTTCAAATTTCAACCTGATACCGTGTTCTTTCACGACGACTCGATAGCCAGATTCTGTAGACGTAAAATTACTTAATCTGATACAAGAGAGCATAGACGCTGTGATATCATTTGACTGTAGTCCGGAATACCACGAAGTTTTTGATAACTGTAAAATCCAAAAATCAACGGAAATATTATATTAATAGAGAATCATAAAATTAAACATATATATATATATATATGTATTATTGTAAAATGCAAAAATGACATAGAAAATTGAAACTCTTTATTGGGTCTGATAAAATTTCATTCCAATTAAACAAAGTCGAGTTTGTCTAAATTAAAAACAAATTTAAATACAAAATATCTATCTGTCTGGGTGGAATGCATATGTTGGACTCTTAATTTACCTTTTCAAAATCAAGCTTACTGCTTGCTTCAGGTAGGCGGCATCTGTGCAATTTGGGTGTCGTTGATATCAATGTACATGAGGACGATAGGACAAGTAAAGCAACAATCAAAATCATAGTGATTAACGCTGAAGACAGAAAAAAACTTATTTCCTGCAATTAACATATATATATATTAGGGGGACATTTTTGTCCTTTTTACAGCGTGTAACTGTAAGCTGATCTTGCCTTTATTTGCCACAGAATTGAAAGTACCGTATCCGCAAGTAATGCAGTCCGCTTCGCTATCAGTTCGATCTTTTTTAAGGCATCGATACTTTTTTTAGTTATTGGGTAAAAAAGAGTTTTCACTGGGCCTACTGCTCAAATAGAGACTTCACACTAAATTGCGAAATACAAGATGAGATGACGTACTGTACTGTACTGAATTCATGATGTAACAGACATGTACAGTAAAATAATATCTGCCGAAGCTACACTCGACTAAGTTATTTTACGAGTTGTTTATTAAGTCGACGCTGCGTTTCGTCACTACTGTCACATGGCCGACGCTTAAAAACAGAGGAGTGTTCTTACTAAAATAAGGGAACAAAGCGTTAGAAAAAGGGTTTGAATCTCAGGATCTCAAACCTCTGTTGGAATAGCTAACAAAAAACTCAAAAACGTTCCTTCATTAGATACAAATATACGCTAAAATTGTTCGGTGAGCCGCGCGGAATGTATCAGCATGGCAGGGTTTGGACCACCCTGGTCTACCTTATCAAAAAACTCCCGATTTCGCTTACCACTAGATCGTTGAAATGCGATCGTGGAACCGCCACATAGTGTAAATAGTTCATTGGTCCAATTGTTGAAAAGAAAAGAATTTTTTTTTCAAATAAAAATGCAGCAACAAGGAGAATACTAGAACGAAAAAACAACAACAATTTAAGAAAACGACTCATAGGCCCATTTCGTGTCCAAAAAAAAGTTCAGTGTTTATTTTTAATAAAGAAGGTTAATCTGGTGAACTCGTAATATTTTGATAAACACCGATAAACTATAATATATTATTCTGCTCTAAAATTTCTGTGGTGCCCCTCTTTGCTTGGTGCCCTAAGCACGTGCTTATATTGTTTAATGGTTAATCCGGCGCTGGTGACCATACGTCCTCCTTTTGAAGGATTAGTCTTCTTTTTTCGTTGAAAATTTTACGTCCTCCGAGGACGCTCTAAAATGCCAAAATGTCCTCCTTATTCACGGGATTGAATTTTTAAAATTTTCTTATGATATTATCAACAGTTTTTGATGTGTTTAGAAAATTTTAAAATAAGTAGAAACTTGTGATTATCATTACACATATGACGCAATGCAACGAGATACCTTGAGGTCAGTGTTTTATACCCTGAGTTCGGTGGAGCTGTTCCAGGGGTTCGCCGAAAGTCCTGTAGAACAGTTATATATATATATATATATATATAATAAAATCTTTTTAGTACCCTGCCTACTAATTAGGAAAAATTATCAAAGTTACTATAGTTCACCGAAGATATACAATCTTACACGTTTAACGTCGCGCACTCCAGTTTTTTTTTTAGCTAGTCCCGTAATACCAACTTAGACGGACTTGGTTGGTATTTGACGATGACACTGAGCATGCTCACGCTGCAAGTTTTTAAATTACTCAATATAACAATTCGTTATAAAATGAGTGTCGCAAGAAAAGGTGACATAAGTAAAACACGACGGAAACGTATTTCCTTGCCCATTACACAGTGTCTGGTTTAGAGCGAAATTAAACGCGAGATGCGCAAAATACAACGGTGATTTTCGGGAATAAACTTTAAAATACCTGAAGGCTTTATATATCTTCTTTGAAAGAACGCCAACCATGCAACAATAATATATAATAATAGTCTGATTAGAACGGTAAACTCACGTTGTTTATTCAATTTAAAGTAAACACGCGATATTTCGATCACTTTTGGGTTTTCTCCGACTTGCGGCCAGCGAGACCTCCTCAAAAGTTTTTGCGGTCCTTCAACCTAGCAACCTGGAACCACCCTGAGGTAGACTACTAGGTACTGGAAAATTTCAGTTGTGACTGACTTGTATCCTTTGGTATTTCGACTCATGTTGAGACTGGAGGCATGAATCTTTATTGTCACACTCCCTCAGGATCAGAGCTCAATCGATATATCGGGCCGATATTGCATGTTTGCCGATATATCATATCGGCAGTAAACGGCCGATATATATATATCGGCTATATATAACAGTTTGTTTGTAAAAGTTGTTTTATTCACTGTTGGGTGTAATTATTTTTAATGGATAATACACTTATGTGGTTTATTGTTTTTATAATTAAATTACACATGAGGGGACACCAAAGTCTTCAGTGCTTAGGGCATCAAAGGGGCTTAATCCGCCCCAGATTGTCACCCTATATATACATGAATGCGTTACCATCAGATCAGTGTGGAATTTCAGGATCAATGGAATTCAGCCGGTTCCGTCTCACGGAATTTTATGAGATCAGCGAACCGGTTCGCATTACTGGTCACTGTTAATGACTTTTTGTAACAGAACCGGGTGAAAAATATGACTTCTGTGATGGAACCGGCTGACAAAAAAATTGAATCCCACCACTGCATCAGATGTATTCATCTTACGCTTTACAAAACTGTTTCCTGGTCTGCATAGATCATACTTTTTTCAAGGAGCTAGGAGAAGTTATTCAATGAAATTACATTTGACTACGTTAAGGGAACTGAACATAATTCTACATCATGATATAATGCATTGTTAACATGTCGAAATTATGACTAGTTTAGCTGCATACAAGACAACTGCTATAAGTTACTTCGGCCTGTTCTTATTTGCCATCCCTGTGATGTTTTCATTTCATATTCCCAGAGAACTGTTTATGATTTGAGGAACGTATTTGTGACGTCTTGTATTGATCTTTCAGGCTTTGTTTACTTTGCAACAGGATAAATCCAATCTTGACATTCAAAGGTATATCTCTAAAATATGGCCCCATCGGTATAATTTCTATTGGCAGATACATTAGTGAGAATTTGACAATACATTTGGGAACTTTAGTTTTGTTGGTGGGCCGTATATTTAGTATGAAAACTCAAGATCACGGAAACCGTGGTAATCTCATTTTCCCGTTTACGCGCTTGTCAAAGCAAAACATGTAAAACGTATAGGACATGCGTAAAAAATCAATGGGCTAATTCACTTTGTGCCGGTATATTGGAGTGACAGTTCTATCTAAAAAGTGTCCACTTTTTGTAACAATCCGTTAAAATGAAAATCTGCTTTGGTTGCTTTTTAAATAGACCAGTGACAAAATATGGCCCACAAATCCGTTGGTTTCAATTATATAAGGTAGCTCGTACGATTGATTATACATAAATATATATATTTGAATAACCAGAGGATAATACTTCCCTCGTAAAGTGTCAAACACACATGACGTGAGAGTGTAAAAATATCTTGTCATTATTATTATTCCATATTTGCTCATATTTTTTAATGGAATTTTGTGGCGATTTTTGTAATACCTTTAGTCTGCAATACATTATTTTTAACTGTTGGATCCAGAATTAGGCATCTTAGATGGCGGTGTATGCTTAGGCTTACCATATTTCTGAAGCAAAAAACCAAGACGGCGCGGATTGGACAGGCCAACCTTGGTTCGATTCGAGGGGCTAAGTAATAGTTTACAATCCCCATACCATTGTGGGTAGATTAAGGGGATCAAAATTAGCTGTAAATCCTATTAAAATATCCTGGTCTTCGCTTCAAATAATGGAAATTGTTCAACCCATTGGAAAACTTGCACTTTGTTTCCGACATTTTGATGATTTAACGACAGTACAGTTGGGGGTTGAATTAACGCATGGTTCATACTTCATATCCAACTATGACATAACAATTTCTCTGAACCAGTGAAGTGAGACGAAAATCGGCTGCATCCGTTAAAATAAAAGTATTTGTAATAGTATCAAATAGAAAAATTATTTAGAATTGTCATGCTGCAAAACCGGGACACTTTATCGCCAGGACAGTGGAAAAACATGCTAAAACCGGCACCGTCTCAGCTGAACCGGGACGTATGGTAAGCCTATGTATGCTGCTCCCATAATGCTATTTGGTCTCTGCATGTGGCGTTCAAAATTTTTGAGATGTGATTTTTATTACTAATTTTTTAACAGAGAAAAAAAGAAAGACTAACTGTACCTGAATTTATTCAGCAGTTCTATTTTCACTTGAGTTATCAGATAAACTAAATTCAGTTTGAAGAATTGGACTGTGGGCATCCAAGAGGCGACTGGCATGTTCGAATCATAGTAAATTGATTGCAACTCTGAAGTAGTTATAAAATGTGAAATGTATGGCACATATGTGGGGTAAAACAAAATAACGATAAAAAATAAATTTAAGGACGAAATGGATTAAAAAACTAAAGAAAATTTAATTACGGTAGTAAGATAAAAGTATTCATAGTGTCTGCAGTTTATACATTCTATTCCCTTTATTCAAAAGGTATCCTTGTGTATTCAACGACTCAATCAAGTCGGAAAATTTTGTGCTATCTAAATTCAAGTTCTTTGCAATTCCCCACATTTCATCCATTGACATAATATTGCCCGATTTGCGTCTCGCAGCCTGGAAAATATATTTGATACAAATTCAATGTATTGTATAGCCTCCCCATATCCCCAATAACTAAAAAAAGTATTCAAAACAGACCTGATGTAAAGCAGAGACAAGTTTTTTTGCTGCACCTCTCCCACTTACACCCGATCCATTCAAGGATCTCGTGAAAACAAGTGAATCAAATTCATCAGAAAAAGTATCATACAAGCTGTGTTTCATTATCTCCACTACATCCATTGCATCTTGAGCTGAAACTACGTTTCTGAAAATGAGACAGACAGTATTATTGAAGGTATCAATCTTAAAATATAAGATCTAAACAAGAAATCAATACTTAGGTATATAAAAGCATCAGCATCAGTGGGTATGGTATGGTAAGAACTCAGAGCAGCTAGATTGCTTAGAAGATAGGCATACACGCATGACAGAATAAAAGTGTTTCTCTTTAATGAAAAATTTTTGGGTGAAACGTCGGATCCCAAAGAAAATTTAAAAATAAAATAATCGCCTTCTATTGTCTTCAATCATCTTATAGTTAGAATTTGAAATAAATCGATATGTCAGTTACAGATAAGTGACTTTTTTCCTACCATACAAGGAATTCGCAAAACGATGCATATGTTCACATCATGACCAAAAATCATGGTTTCAGTGGACTAAATTTCACTTCGAAGATATACTATGAACAACTATTTTGAATTTTTATATTTGTCAATTGTTTTGCAATAATGCAGCCTATCCAATTCACTTACCTCATCTCTACTTTGGCTTTTGCTTCTGATAATCTTTTTAAAGATTCGAGTTGCCTCGTGGTAATTGGTGTGCTGTCACCTTCATATCCTTGGCGTCTTAGTTCGAGATAGAAATTTTTTAGAACCTGTATGTTTAATTAAATTTTGAAACACTTCATATTTAAGAAAATATGTTTGATTTAAGCAATGTCGTGGTATACCTGACAAGCTTCTGGACTCAGAGTGATGTCATGAATGTTTTTTCGAGTGTACGCAATGTATTTCCAAGCTAATGCATGAGGCAGTGGATCACAATCCTTGCTTCTTGCGTATGTCGATAACCTTTTCTCCAAAGAAGACTGTAAAAAAGTTTAAACATAAATATAATATTAAATTTCTTAGACAAAGACATAGTTACCATGTGTAGATATTTTGGAGAGAATTAATCAACCCAGAATCATCACATATTTCATTACTTTGCAAGGTTTAGTTGAAGTCAGATCAAGTGTAGTTTCAGACTTTTCATCATACATTGCTTTTGAACCAGTGTGCATTGCCATTACGTGATCAGACAGCATTCTAAATAAAGATGAATGCATTTTATATAAGAATATTTCAAATTAAATGCTAGTTAACTACATAGTAAGCATGATTTCATATTTTGTGATTTTTGCAACACACAGGTACAAAAAGAAAATGTTTGTAGAGAAATAATGAAGCAAGGATGGTTTTGAATCTCATAATACACAATAGGTCGTATTGGAGCATGTTATATCAAAAAGTTATCCCTGACTCCAGCACAAAAGTTAGTATGTACAATGTACATTCCCTCCTCATATCATGCATTTTTCATTTAACCTGGGACAACCTTGCACAGGTTCCAAATTTTGGGGGAATAAGAGAATTACTTGACTCCTTACTGCCATAGGCAGTTCCCGGAATTGCTGTTTAGTCACATTTCCTCTAATGTCAAGTCCATGAATCTGAAACAACTGCTTCACTTATTTCATTTCTGATGGTCATGAGGTCGTGTTTTGCTATATGATTATTTGGTCGTTTAAAATAAATTGGACACTCTGGCTAATGAGTGAGGACAACGATTATGTGTTGATCCATAATAACACTAACCAATTCCTTTCAAACTATTTTCAGAAAACTCGGTCAAAAAAAATATGAAATTTCTCTGGTAAATCATCATCTTACTTGTCTTTTGCTTCATCTGGTGTGTCGAGCAGAATGAAAACCAAGTCAAATCTTGATAGCAAAGCACTTCCCATGTGTAAATTTTCAGATACAGTTTTTGCTTTGTTATAATGTCCTCCAACTGGATTAGCAGCTGCCAATATCGAACATCTAATCAAGAACGAATATGATTACGAATTGTATTAGGTATAGTATAATTTCTAAACCTCAACAAATTAGGAATGTCTTAGCTGAACCTGAAAACATGATCAAATATAATCGTAATCATGTATCTATACTGAACACATTCTTAATTCGTATTTTTGTATATCACCTTTATTTTAAATTACTGGTAGACATTGTTCAACAGAGAACATGTTCATACCATTGTATGTTTATAGAAATTGAATTCATTAAAATAATTTTGAATATCTTTATTACAAAATTCAAAAATAAGCATTGTTTTGAAAAGTTTATTGTTTTCTATAGTTATCACTAGGTAAATGAGATAAAAAAATACTTCCCAAAAAACAAAAATATAAAATTAAGACTGTATTCAGAAATTCAGTTTGGTATAACCATTCCTGAATATACAGTACCACAAGCTTACAGGACTATTAAGTTATTCTCAAATTCAATAATGCCTACCTTGCAGGCAAGCTGCAAACAACACCAGCTTTGGCAATACTGATACACTGCTGTTCCATTGCTTCCAATAGTGCTTGTTGTTGACCATGCATTTTATCAAATTCATCTATGCAGCAGACTCCCTGGTCAGCAAGAACTAAAGCCCCAGCTTCGAGAGCAGTGTCACCTGCAGTATCCCTGTAAGAAAATGCAAAAAGTAAATAAGCATTTGAATTTTGACATTAAAATCGATAAGTAAAAACAGCAAAAAGTTTAGATTTGGAAAATTGACAATGGATTGCTAATTCCCAGTTCAGAAAAATTTTGGCTCTGAATTGAAAAAAATTTGACTCCACACACGACTTCGGGTTATTAATAGGGATTTTGACTTCAGTTCCGAACTTCTGGGGAAATTAAATTTAAAAATAAAAACTGTGGCATATGCAAGCCTTCATTAATAGACTGTTGGGTATGCTACTTAATTTTTTTCTGCTGAAAATGTTGATTTTGCAAATGACCACAAAAAGCCTGAAATTTTGACTCCAGCTCCAATGAAAACATGTCAAACCTTGTACCTATATAGTTACTCAGAATTAACTCCATAGTCCATACCCACCCTCAGGTTACTAAGAATTATTAACCCCATACCCGCAAGGAGCAAAATGAAATGAAAGCCTTAACATTGCACCCAGGGTGCAGGGAGAGCTATAGGATGTCTTCTGGGCTGACAAGAACATGAAGAAGTGGCAATTCAATATTGCAACATTGAACGAGGGAGCACTGCTCTAATATATGGGCGTAAAGTAACTTACTGTACTTAGTCTACAGTGTAATACCAGTATCGAAGAACTTCCAACTTTTATGTAGCATGAGTTCGCAAAATAAAAATGGATAATAGTCATCACAGCCGCTTGGCGGAAGAAAACCCGCCATGAAAAAACTAAACAACAAAATTTTGGGTGAAATATCCAATCTCATAGGATTAATAGAAAATTTAGGAACAAATAAAGGTAAAAGCCTTCTATCAACAACAATACTCTTCAATCACTTAAAATTTCAAAGCAATTGGTCCTGTAGTTAAAATGAAAAGCAAAAAATACTAACAAGGAATTAGGATGAAAAATATTCATATCAGAACAACAACATAATTACCAAATGATCCATAGGTACACTTAGTGTCCAATAAATGCATATTGTAGTTAATATTCCTAACATAGAAAATATTTTTGTATTCAACTTACCTAGACAAAGTAACAGTCAGGCCACTGCTTGTTGATGTGTTGCCACAAACATACACACCTCGTGGTGCCAGCCTACTTGCAGCACGTAACAACTGACTTTTTCCTAAACCAGGATCACCAACAATTAAGATATGTGAATCGGCGCGAACAGGAATTCTATCATCTTGTTTTCGACTACCAATCTGAGCTCCACCAAATAATGATAATACGATACCTGCCTGTAAAGATACAATAACCTTCACATTAAAAATATATAGAAATATTTTCAGCAACAATGTACGGTGTCATGATCAACATGTAGTAAGGTAAGTTACAACCTTGAAAACAGATTTTTTCATCTACCGTATTTATTCGATTATAACGCGCAAAATTTTGAACTGAATTTTAGGCAAAAATCAATGCTGCGCGTTATACACGAGGTCTGAGAAATGCGGTATTGAAAATGTGGTTTTAAACATCTGAAACGTGCGTGCGCTCGCGCATGCACATTCCAATGCAGGACGATTTCGTGCAAGCACACGCACATGCGACAGCTCAGCGTGCGTTTGACATTCGTGCAAGCGTTCGATCTCGTGCAAGCACACGCACATGCGACAGCTCAGCATGCGTTTGACATTCCCGCTGCGTTGAGAATATTTATTTGCCATTATCGAACTGTACTGTAGATACCCGTTATATATTATGGCAAGACAAAAACGTTCTGCATATAGGGCTGCATTCAAACTGGAGGTGATGTTCCCGCCGATTGGGACACTGATTTAAACATAACCCAAACAGAAATCGAACAGTTGTTTGGTGAATCAGAGACTGAATCCGATTTTGAAGAGTTTTGAATTACTGTGTGCTTTTAATAAATTTTTGTTCATGCTGTGAGTTGTTACCTTATGTGCTTACCAGTGGTTAGTAGAGAAAAAATAAAAAATAAAAATTTTATACCAATTTTCATTCAAAATTTAAAGGTGCGCGTTATACACGAGTGCGCGTTATAATTGAATAAATACGGTAATTACTCTATTATCCATAAAGCAGCCATCAGACATAGTGTAGCTTAGAAACTTGAAGACCACCTGTAATAACCATGCAACTGTTGAAAATATAATCCAATAATTATGACAAAACATACCTTGACCATCTCCAGCCCATAGATAGTTGGACAAACTGATGCTACAAGAAGGGAAAATATATCATCTTGTTTCTTAATTTCTTCGATACCTTTCATGTCCAGTTCGCTAAACTCCAATGGTGTTTCAGCATTTAGACCTCGACAATCTAATGTTAAATAATATCATCCCAGATTAAATATATGTGGTTTGATCAATAGAACGGGTCTTAGTCGAGAATTTTATTTTAGCTGCCAGGTGCAGGGTCAGTTTCCTGTTCGGCCTGAACTAGTTAACATCGATTGAAAGCAATTAAAATATTGCAGAGGGAGTTCTAACTCAACTGTAACAGATACATGATGCTATAATACTAGCTTAAAGTAGATCATGCTACGATGTGGTAGACCCTCTTGCTGTAGTTTAATAGTTAAAAAAAAGTTTGAAACACAATCTGACTATCAAAATGCAGAAACATTCATTTCTTTGAATTTAGAGCACAGATACTGAAGCTCACTCTCAAATTAACTGACATGCCACAGACACACACTCTACATTTTAATTGTGCCTCCGCCAGTACTTGCTTGCCCTTTTTAAGCAAGTGTTCATATATTGTGCATTTCCAATCATTTTATGTTTATTTTCTATCCTTAAATTATGTTCGGGATATTTTTGCTATACCGCGATTTACAGATTTTTTGTAGTTAATACGAAAAAGCAAAATCCTGTTCAAAGTTTCACCTTGCATATTTTTTCTTCTGCTATTACCAACATGATTTCCTTCAACATAAATTAAATACATGCATTTATCACGTACACGTTTAGAGAAATAACCATTTTCTTCAGCCTTTTTTACTTTTACAATTCCTGAAGTAAATTTGACAACATTATTCAGTTTCATAAAATAGAACTTTTAATCAAAGCAAAAAGAGCACCATTACTGACAATTAAGTCCTGTCGATATATCAATTAACCACATCAGATATTCAAGGCAACAAAACTTGAAACGATAAATTTTAATTCAATTAGTAAATCTTGTACTGCCCCAATGGATAATTTGGATTCTCAGAAAATATGAAATTTCAGATTCTGGACGAGTTCATAATTTTGACTATTATAATTTAAAAATAAGACTTGGTCTTTAATATAAAAAAAAAATCAGAATTTTACCCAGGGCCTGTTATTTGATTCTGCTTTGAATGGTCAAAAAGTTGGCAATAGAGATTTTGGAAAACTGATGAATAGTTTATTGTCTTCCGAAAAGCACAATTTACCAGTAACTGTGACAACATCTCCAGGAGATGCAGTATCTGCTAAATCTCTTGAAAGTTCTATTTCAACATTCCTTGGCATCCGACCAGATTCACGATGAGTATCAGACAAAGTTTCCTGTGAAACATTAAAAAAATTAATTGAATTAATTACTAATGGGTAAGAGACATGGTCAAAATGGAATAATTTACTAATTTAAATACATTTCAAAAATATAATTTTTCAACAAGAAATATAGAATATAATATATACTGAATAGTAGTATACAATATAGTTGTATATACATGATATATAGAATATATTCGAGAATTGACTGATGTTAACTAAGAACACATAAGGATCTTTAAATAGTTTGTATTTTTATTAATAGTTTGGACTTTAGATAAACCATACTTTTTGCAGTTTTCAGAAATTAATTGAAGGCCTCTTTTGGTCAAATTGTGAGCTTACAATTGCTAAAAAGGATAATTTTTCAAATGAATCTACTGAACTCCAAATTATTCCAAAAGTCAAATATTTGAAATGTTGAATATACAATATAATAAACACTTTCACACCGAACTTGGTTTCCGAAAATATTTGATTCGTTTTAGACATCATTATCTTTCAGAATAGCTAAGATTGCAAAAACAGGGTTGGATCATTATGCATAAACAAATTGCCTGTTTCCCTGTCAAGCCTGAAGTAATATATTAAGAAGATTAATCCTTACTTGTAGTTTAACATTTTGCCAATCTGTAATTTCTGTGAGAGGATGATCACGTTCTGCTGAGAATGTTTTACCGCTGCATCTTGGGTCATCACAAGCATTTGGGGTGACATAGTTGTTTTCTATAAGCAAGATTGCCTGCATTCGACCACACATGTTGCATTTGAACGCCATTGTTGTACAAAGAGGTTTGACATTGCTCACCTAAATATTTTAATAAAAAGTAAAATGTTGTCTCTGGATTCTTCAAATAACTAAACTTGAAAATGATAATAAAAATAGTTATTTTTATTTACATAACTAGTTTTTTCAATGATTTGAATGGTGAAAATTTAGCTTTCTGAATACTAATTTTGATATTTTCACATCAAAATATTGACCGGTAGATCATTTTAAATCACTCATAATCTAAATTATTTCAGATATGAACAGTCCGATCTCAAATTCAAAAACTTTTTGAGGCAAGAAAACGTGTACTGTTGTCAAACACTTAAAATATTGAAATATGTCATACTTTGTAGGTTTTCCCAATATATTTTGAAATCATGTATTATGAAGTTCAAGCACATAAAAAAGACAACAAACCTTCACAATTGTTCCTCGGATTGAAACAAATTTGCCATAACTTCTTGCTTTGAGATGTTTTAGTGAAGTAGATGGCTCATAGTTACTTATCCTTGCTCTAAAAAAAATACCATCGTACTATACTTTGTTCTTCGGCCAGACTTTCTCAGACAAGCGGTTTATTACAATGAATGAATAGATGCATATTTGTAAACCACATGTCTGAGGAAGTCTGACTCGAGTCAGATGAAAGCTGCAGGATAAAATTTGTGTAAGAGTGATGTTCAATGCAGGTGCGTTCAATAACTTTATATGGCCATTTTGTTTCTTGCTACAGTATCTATGCAGTCGTTGTTTAGGGAACTGGTAACACAAACGCCCCAGAGAAAAAACTACATGATGTCAGAATTGAACCCAAAATCTGAGCTATCTTGATCAATTTTTTGGAATTTGGAGCCTGAGGTATGATTTTTTAATTCCTATTAGACTCTTATCAGACATAAAATCCATACCTTGATTTCTATAGCGATGCCCATTTAATATCATTTGAATAGTATTCAAATGACCGTGTGGTGTGATACAACAATCTAAAAACTACATTTTTTTTTCTGAAAATACTACCTGATTACAGGAATATCATCAACAGAAGTAGGTTTATTATCCTCTCCATCTTGTTCTATTCCAAGTTTTTGACATGCTTGTACAGCGGTTTGATGAGCCGCTAATCCTAATGAAACAAGAATATTTATTAAACTAAAACAGATTAAGAGGGAACAATGAATAGCATCGAAAAAAGATAAAATATCGAATTGTCATCAGATCACTAATGGTTTAGCAAAATTCTTGATAAAGATAAATGACTATTATATAGTAATTCAATTTTGAAAGTTACTTGAAAGTCAATTGATTGAGAATCTTAACAAAGATTGTCATTATGAATATATTTTGATATTATTATTACCAAACCATTCATTTTGGAATAAATTTGGTATAACCAGAAATCCATCTAGCGCCCCGATCAACTATGGCCACCAAACTTACCGAGACAATTCAGCAAGTGATCAGGATTATTGAATAGTTTATCAGCAAACTCAGGTAATGATGTTTTGATGACATTGTGTGATGTTATCTCCTTAAAATCGATTGTGATACTTTCGCTGTTCAATATTGTTTCTTGATCACATTTATCAAAATAATCTTTCATGTATAATTCTAGAACCTGTTAATTTAATTAAAATAAATAAATATTATGAACAATTGATGAAATTTGAATTTTTTATTCTGAACAAATAAATATCCAAAATGAAAACACAACCAATAACGTTGAAAAGATAAGAGAGATGGTTTCACTGAACTCAAAATTGTAAAAATAAAAAAGCTGCTGAGGATTTATTTTTTCTCTTCATTTACTCTTCATTTGTGAATACGGTACTATCACTAATATTCTTTACCTTTTTTAGTACCTATGCTCAAATTATAAACAATTGAAACTTTACAAAAGCCATAGTGCGAGTTCAGATTATCACTAACTGATAATACATTGGAGATTAAACAACAAATATGGAGTTTTTATGAATGAAAAGTGACATAATGATAGAGCAATGAGCATTCAAAAGTCTTTGAGGGGGGGAATGAAAAGAGCCAAATAGATTCAAATGGATAAGATGAAGTCTACTAATAGTGCAAAGATATGCTCTTTAATGAAGATCTTGAAATTATACCTTTACTATAGAAGCTGTAGCAGATCCTAGATTGTATTCTTCTACTGGAAAATAGTTTTTCCAGGCTCGATACGGACAAAAACTTCCTCGGACCAAGTCTGGACGGACATTCACTCTTGGCTGAGTCAGCTCAACTATTTGAGGCTCTCGAGGGCCACGGAAGCTAAAAATAACAGAAATCATCGAATAATAATGCATAGAGAACAAATTGGACAAAAAATAGACAGTAGCTTAATATTTATAGGTTCACATACTAGAGATCCTGAAATCTCTGATAACAAGGCAATTCCATGTTAAAAAAAAACTTAATGTAAACAAATAAACGAGGTTGCATTGACTTTCTTCACTTCGATACTGAAGAAACATGTTGATTGTGATATTGTTATGACTAGAGTGAGGATATAACTATATTAGTGTCACACGTTAAATATCCCATACTTGACCCCATGCCCCAACCCATTTCCCAGTTATATACTAAATTTAGTAGGCAATACTAAAATATTTTCAATCGTTGCAAACGAGTAGGTATCTTGCCCAGAGCCATGCTTAGAGTGAAACCTCATAATGAACAAAATTTAATGATATTTATTCATCACCATGCTGCCATGTGTAAATATAACATTGCCAAATTTCCAAAAATATCGCTAATCACGGGTGGTGAACTCACAGAAAACCTCAGAACCCCGAGCGGTTATCTCTGTATCTAACGTTAGCTGCAAAACTGTGATACATGATGTATTGCTGCTATTACTGCAGTACTGTATTAAAAGACTGAAGCAGTGAAGGGTGAAAATTAGGCTATGTGGAGAATAAAAAAATGCATATTTTGCTTATTATTATAATACAAAAAATAGAATTAATATGCCTCCTATGGAATATCATGAACACTGGTACTGCGAAATGAACAATGTAGCAGACATTGAACACAAGCAGACAACTTTCAGACTTTCCCTACTGCTCCATGCATTTAAAAAAAAAATTAAAGTTTGAAAGCAACTAAAGATACAGGTATATCTGTATACTGGTACCGGTACGGTATATAGAAAAAAACGAATCAGCTTGGCCAGATATCAGGATATTACCGGTATTACAAACTCTCATGTCCCTTTTCTTCTGTTGTTACGGTAGGTATGTCTTACCGAAAAAAGCTGTTTCCGCTTTTCTTTTTCTTCCTATTCTGCTTTTGGGGCGGAGTCGTCATTTTTCAATTTCTTTTTTTAATTCCTCGGTATTTCTGTAGATCAGATTACACGCAAAATAACCGGTCACAACAACATAATTACATGCAAATGCAGAAAGTGGAAAAGTGGGGATTTCCAAACTTCCCACCAAAAGCTGACTTGCTGTAGCGAAAATATAATTGCGATTACAAAAATGGAGCAATAGTTTCTTAATTATGCTTCAAAATTTATATGTATACCTACTGCATTATTTCGATGATTCATAGATGATCTCCAATTCAAAAAACAATGAAAATATAATCACTACAGTGTAATTCACGCACCAGTGCAGGCGATGACGCGTAACTACTCTTTGCATTGTAATTTACTTTGGCTACTTCTATTTTTTTACCTGTGGTACTTGGGTGGAATGAGTTCAGAGGGCAATTTTGCCTGTTTCTCATTCTGGACATTCATACATTGCTTGGTAGTGTTGTGTGTCTGATTCAAGATATTAATTTAAAGTTATAACTTGGGTTATTATTACTGAATTAGGGAATGTTGAAATTGGATTGTTATTAAAAACTGAATGAAGATCAGCTCCCATACGGTAACTGAATAAAAACCAAACTGTGCAAAAACAGTCGAAATACTGAAATAATACGTAATTACTAAGTGACCAACAGCCTGACAGCTACCGGTATGTCTTCCAAATCGCCAAGCAAAGTTCCATTTTGGAAGAGATCTTCACCGAAAATGCCTGGAGGGTTAGTACTTTTTCATTCCTGTATAGACAACTGAACAAAGGTTTGAGATGATAGCAGTATAGTAACAATATGCAATCTGCTTGTATTTGAGTTTAATTGTAGGATTGTCCTGACAAGTGACCTACCTGTTTGTGTACACAGCTCTGCAGGTTTCAGAATTTAAGCTTTATATTTCACTTGATATTATGTATCATTGGCCTTGTGTATATTTCAAAATAATTATCTGTCTATTAGAAATTGTAAGCAATAACTTTATACATTGTAGGTCAATCAAATCCTCAACACAAAACATATCACCAGTTCCGAGGCATAAATTGTCTTTCAAAGAATTTGAGCATCATACAGAAGATGCATGGGACGCTAGTGAAGATGATCTTCTCAGAGATGCTGTTTCAAAAATTAACATTCATCCAGAACATGCAAAGGTAGTATTGAACGCACGCTGTTGTTCTATAATTCAAACTTGAAAAAAAAAAAGTTGAACTTGTTAAAGGCGAAATGTTTTCGAAAATTTCTTTAAATATGTCATTGTAAATTTAGAAGTAAAATTTCTTGAACACTTTCTGCAAATTTAATTTGCATAATATTATAAAAAAATATTTACATATATATATGTATTTAATTAAGTTATATGTAAATGAGGTATACATCTATCTATGAAGGTTAGGGTTATGCACGTATAAGCTGAATTTTTCTAATGTGATTAGGGGATGCATGTATAAGTCGACCCCTTAGTTTGGCAATTTTTATTTGAGTTTTAAACTTGGCTTATATGTGAGGATATACAGTGTGTAATTTGCTTCAATTGGATTAGAAATTACTGAGATTCTCTATTTTTACCTTTAATATGACTTTATTTTGTTATCATACAGGAATCTGCAAAAGCAGTTATTGCGAGTCATAGCAAGCGTGCAAGTTTAACGTCAAGCAACAATGATTCAAAAAATAAATCTACTGCAGATGAAAAAGTGCTGCAAAGTTCAACAATGAAATTTCCCGGTGGTGCAAGCAGAACTGTTCCATCAGTGAATGTTAGTGAAGAAGAATCAGTAAAGAAGAATTCCACTGAACAAAATATATCTGAACAAGTGACTCAAGGTATGATAATCTGTAAATATTTGTTTTTAATAGATGTTTAAATCTGACTACTCAATTCATAGTAGAGTGTATTTATTCTATGTAGTTTTGAGTGACTTTGCTAAGCCCATCTTATTCTTTCCAACGGGGGTGTGCAACAGGCAGCCCATGGTCCACAACCCGGCCCGCCAAGCTATTTAGTGTGGCCCTTGCCAGCACTCAGATGTTGTATTATTGAGCATAAAATTTTAATCTGACAGTTTATGTTCAAAAAGGTGCTCACATGGGTATAAATACATAAAGTTTTTTACTCTTCCCGGTGTTGAATCTTTTGCCGTTTTGCCCCGGTGCCTACATTTCTGTGAGGCTGTGGCCCGCCTGGATGTCTAAGGTTGGTTATATGGCCCACCGACAAAAATTGTTGCACACCCTTGTTTTCACAGGTATGAACATTTGACTGCCAATATATTCTACTCAAAAATATCTTCGACTTCGATTTACTCTTTCCATCCAGTGTTTGTGTATTTTAACAGGATTTTCTCACTGTATTTGAATCTATTGATTGATTCATATTTAATTTAAGATTCTTTGTTATTTCATTAGATGATGAGAAGTCTGATAAATCTCAAGCACACATCACAACACCACCAAATAATAGTAAAGATCACCGTAATGGTAGTATTTGTTTTTTTGTACTTGTTTCTAAATTAGTTAAGGTCTTCTTTGCACTAAAATGACTCTAAAGGCTTAAAAATTCAGGTAATTGAAGGATTGAGATGGTATGAAAGACCCTAATCATTCCACAATTTTTCTGTTTCATTTTCATACGAAAGAGTATTGTGAGATTTTTAAGTGGCATAGCTTTCATGACAACATGTAATATGACACTTATTGTACATACACAGCATTTATTGTTTTACATCTATTGATGTAATGATTGTTGCTTCAATCATGAATGAAAATCTATGTGTTTTTCAGATGCCTCAAACGCACCGAACACACAATCCATGCGTGCACCGCTTCAAACAATTGATAAATCGAGGGAAACCATCCGAATCTCAAAGTTTAAAAATCTTATTGACAGTCCGAATACAGATCTATGTGAGTAATTGTGTAATAAATAGTAGTCGTGTATATTCCTACAATAATAGCGCTCATCATGAATACTAAAAATCAGAAAAAATTACTGATAAACAAAATGTTACAATATTTTTGCTACAATCCATTTCTTTATCCAGTTCAGATAGATATCATTTTTTTCTTTGAATCAAAACCTATAGCAGTTTCTTTTATTAGCTTCCCTTTGCATGTAGGTTTTAAAATTGCTTGATTTGTTTGTATTGTAAACTTTCTGTTCCACTCATTTATTGTTACCAACTTACCATATAAAAAATTTTCAGCTGAACTCCGGGAATTGAGTTGGTCTGGTATTCCAGCCTGCATGAGACCTGATACCTGGAGAGTATTATGCGTAAGTATACCAGCTTAAAACATGATAGTAATTATTGAGCACAGACTTCTAGCGAACTGGTCATCTGTTTTCACGTGTACAGGAATACATAGATCAAAAAATTGAAGAATTTGAAAATTTGTTGATCAAACTTACTGACCATACTTTTATGTTTCAAATTTCAATCAACCAAAACTGAGATGAAACACCCAGTTCAAGTAGTTTTTTATATGAAAGATATTTATCATGTTTCAATGTGCTCTCATTAATATTTTAATTTATTGGGACTTTGTGAGTTGCGACCAATTACTATGTTAATATGAATGTCAGTATTTAATGTTCATATTTTATTGTTTTTACAATAAATATACCTTATTATTCTTATATTGCATTGACGGGTCGTTTTTGTGATTTGGTATAGTCATAATAACAGGCTTATTTACTCATGAAATCTACATATATGAGACCAGTGCAGTTGTGACTTGTGAGTAATAATAATCTATGATTCATATTCCTTGCAATGTATCCATTCATTCAAACATATGACCAGAATAATATCATTCCTGTCTATAGGATTATATGCCTGCTAATAAAGAGAGACGTGAAAGTGTTTTGATAAGAAAAAGGAAAGAATATTTCAATTTTGTGAGAGATTATTATGACAGAGAAAGACAAGGAATGCATAAAGAAACGTTTCATCAGGTACGTCATATGATTCAGTGATGATTACAAATATTGTAGGTGGCAATGTGATGAGTCGTTAAATACTAGCAATATTTTTCAAAGATTCTTATTGTGCTGCAAGTTTAATATTAAACCAAATTTTTTCAATTTAGAGCTATAACTGTTTCTCATTTCAATCCTCAAATGTAATTTTAGTGGATCAAATCAACACTTTTGACTTTGGCTATTTTCAGATACACATCGATATTCCAAGGACAAATCCACTCATACCATTGTTTCAGATGAAAATAGTTCAAGAAGTGAGTGTATACTTTACTTCCTTTTTGCAAGCCAATCAGAAATAAGAATATGCAGGCAGAATATTTTAGGCAGAATGCATCATGCTTTATGAGTGCAATCAATATATAACTTATATTCGACAGTTTTTGACTTACCAAGAATTATCCAATGAACTGAATTGCCATTTTCTGACTGACTTGGAAAATTACAATTTTATTTATCACTTCATAGTGACTAATTGTGAGCACTTCTGCTTTTTGGTACTATTCACTTTTTGGGTGTCTAAACAGCAGAAGCACAAAAAAATGACAAATATGTATATTGTCACAATCATTATTATAATTTTTGTAAACATTTGTTTAAACTTCATTTCTATTTTAATGTTTGCTTAGTTTTGTAGTCAAGTTGTATAACACTTCTCACAAAATACTTACGGTAGGTTTTTTATTGTTTATTTTAGATGTTCGAAAGATTATTATTTATATGGGCAATCAGACATCCTGCAAGTGGATATGTTCAAGGAATAAATGATCTTGTTACTCCATTTTTTATTGTTTTTCTGTCAGAACAGATAAGTAAGTTATTCTGGTAATTGAAATTCTATATAGATACTGTACATGGTATCCAAAAGATTCATTTCATTAAGTTTAAATACATTTTATTGTGTGATAAATGAGAACCACAAACACAATAAGAACTATTAATAAACATAGGCAAAGAAAATTTGAATTGTTATTGGGTGAAATTTTTTGGGCACCCTATATATTGCATTTCCCCCTTTTCTACTATGTTCAACTCTACTGCAACGTTTTCTAACCGGGATGGAATTTTGCCTCATGGTTACTGTAGTATTCCCATTCTTCTTGAGCCTTTTATCATTACTATAAATAATACTTATTCATGATTGCATTATGAATTATTTAAACCGTACAAAAAACTGCGACTTGTGTTGTGTCTAACACTAGCAAAGGCTCCATTAAAGATGGAACAAATAATGTTCTTTTTTATGAGTTTTATGCGTAATGAGGTGAAAATAAGGAGTTTCAAAAATAGGCAACAGGAGGAATTTAGCATAAAAGGTTGGAAACCACTGCATGGTATTTGCATTCATAGATTGCTGAGCCTTGTTAAGCAATGTAATATATTTGTGAGGAATAATTCTGCTATTAATATTTACTCAGATTTTATTAAGCTGTTGGTAAGTCCATAACATCCATCCAAGTTCAAAGCAAATCTGTTATCCTTAGCTTAAATAGAGTAGGAAATGACTTAGATTCAAGTCCTAATTTCGTAGGTGCTGATGATGATGTTGAAACCTATGATGTGTCGCAGCTTTCACAAGAAATTCTAGATCGAATGGAAGCAGATACTTATTGGTGTACAAGTAAACTACTTGATGGAATTCAAGACAATTACACATTTGCACAACCAGGTGTACAAACTAAAGTTCAAAGGTTAAAAGAATTAAATAGAAGTGTTGATGGTGAGTACAAGATCAATCGTTGTTTTCGTTATTCTTGATGCATAGATTTGCCGAGATCAACTCTAGTTGGCTTTGAATGCTCAAACAATGTTGTGCCATTGCTGAAGTGTTTATATAGCGTTTTGAGAAATATTGGTTGTAAATTTAATCGGTGCATCTTTAGTGGATGACAAATGATACTAGGTTCCTTTGTAATCACTTTGGAAAGGAAAATTACATATTGCATTATATTCTGCATATTACTGGTGTATCATATTGTTTGTTGTTTAACGGATGCTGCATTCTATAAGATGAAATGTACTTTTACTTATTTCAGAACAATTGCACAATCATCTTGAACGTGAGCAGGTTGAATATCTACAATTTGCTTTCCGATGGATGAACAATTTATTGATGAGAGAAATTCCACTCAGGTATGCCTAGTCCGTCCGATGGCGATCATTTTTCTGACCCACTCACAGGTAGAATTAGGAACAAGGGCATTTCTGTGAGTGGCAAAAAAAATATGAAATTAAGGCGCACTGTAACGCCTTACCTACAGCCAGGATTTTCAAATCTGAAATTTCTGTGCATTGGTCGTTATGATTACGCCGCTCGTTAAAAGAGCCGTGAAATATTCAATCCATGGCTGATACGAGCATTTAAAATGTCTTGCCATAATACCATAATTTAATTGTACAAAATTTATTAGGTTTGGCCCCTGTCCGCACGATTGCCTACAGTTAATCTTTCAATAAGTAATAATTGAATTTTCTTTTATTTAAGGTGCACAATAAGGTTGTGGGATACTTATCTAGCAGAGACTGAAGGCTTCTCAGATTTTCATCTGTATGTTTGTGTTGCATTTTTAAGACAGTGGAGAAAACAACTCCTTGAAGAAAGAGACTTTCAGGTAATATAAGACAATGGGTGTTTATTCACTACCCAGAAGCAAAGTTTTATTTCAATTGATTTTCATACAATGACTGATTCAATGTAAACTGACTTCAGATTGCGAAATGGTATCATAATTTAGAATTCGAATATTGGATTAATATAAATAGTATTTGACCCAGTAAAGAATTTGTTTGAATTCTGAAATAGAACAGAATTTCTTATTAAGTGGGACTGAATGTGGGTGGTTCAAGTATATGCGTTTGAGACCATGCAAACCCTGGCACACGTTTACCATATGAAGAAGTCATCCTATGTGGTAATGTAATATTATTTCCAGGGTTTGATGTTGAGGTTACAAAATGTACCAACTCATCACTGGGGAGATGAAGAAATTGGTCTTCTTATTGCGGAAGCTTTCAGATTGCGTTACACGTATGAAGATGCAAAAAGTCATTTAGCGGCCAAAAGGTGATGCTTGTCATAAAGAAGCAATCGTTGTTGGTAGGTAATTATGACATGATCATATACTCATCTAAAACTGGTATAGTACAATCAGTTCCATTATGGCCAATGCTGTTTCTTCTATACAAGAGACTTCAGTATGATGATTTACACATGCACCAACCATGCAATTCGTCATGATTATATAATCCATATCAAGGTGTTGCACTTCAAGGATTGTTGAAAGCAGGAGCTATTACAGAAGCATCAACAACTTTTCATATATTTAACCATCTTCCTAACACCAAATAAAATAGATGCTCCTCAAGAATGGTATTGTCATAGAGACAGTTTGTAGCTATTAGAACGATGAGATATTTGACAATTTGCTAAAAAGCAAGAAACACTCGTCTATCCTTTGATCCAGTTTTTCAAATCTATAAAGAAATGTCAAACCTCATTGCTAAACATTCTAATATGAGTAGTAAGGTACGGTGCTTTCCATTTTCATATAAGTTGGAAGAAGCTACTTATTAATAAATTCTATTGTTTCATGCTTAGTATGATATTAGTTCATTATCTCTTAAATATTTAATAGTTTAGTCATGTATTGTTAACTAACCACTTAACTGTGCAATAAATCAATGCTGTAGAAAATGTGCCTTTCTGTGTGGTGAAATATCAGAAATATTCTTTCCAGCGATAATAAGCCATATACAATTTTTTGGTATTTGGAGCTAAAGATCCGGATGTGTACTTGAACAGTCACGCTACTGTTTATATGGAAGTGTAATGCTATTTTTCAATCTATCATCTCAAAATTTTCCAAAAAAGCAATTTGTTCATGCATATTGATATGGTGCTGAAGCATTTAGTTGAAGTAAGAGAGGCAATGTTACTACTACTGGCAACTACGTCGAAATGCCAAGAACTATATAAGTTTGTGCATTACGTATCAAAATGTTGATTGACATGGGACGTTGAGCAATTAAGTCAATAAGATTAGAAAAACTGCCCTTTTGAGCGTCGTCACTCAACTGAAATTTGGAAATAAACATGAGCCCACCCACATTTTGTCATGGTAAAGTGTTTGCGAGGTGAAACGCCAATTGTGAGCCAGTACTTCTTTAATTTGGTTTAGTGCAGTTACAGAGGGACCAACTCAAATATGACATCAATACTCCATGGAAGCATGTTTCAGGGTGCTTAAGTACAGAGACCACATTCTGAGGGTATGTTAACAAAAGAAGAAGCACTTTAAATTAGAAGTTTATTCTTAGTGTGCATGAGGTCTAGTAGGAAATTTAAAAAAACAAATGATAATAGGCAAGTATAAAATAAGTTTCTTCACCATATTACAAACAAAAGATAATATTTTTAACCCAATGACTACAGAGATAGTCTCTACTCAAATGAAGCTAAATCATTTTTAGAATAAAAGAAGCCACACTTCCCTATAATTGTGATTGAAAATAGTCCCATCAAAATTTTGAATTAAAATATCCCGGACACTGAACTGAGTGGCAATTTTAGATAAAAAAGCATAACAAATGTGAAATGAAGTATGCATGGCTTTTGTCTTTGGACATTGATTCACCTAATATACAGTAACTAACATCATAGTGTGCACCTACATCTGAAAATATATGTCTATGCATGAACCACGAATGCAATACGAATTCGGAAGCCAATTCAAGTAATTTTTTGCACTCCGTTATAAAATTTAGGGTTTAATTTAGAATTTTCAATATCTTGTTCAACAGATCACATTGTGATCGTATCTGACAACCTCTTGCCATCACATGACTTAGGGCATTACCAATGCATATGTGCCATTCATCACATATATCGGTATTTTTCAAAGTGATGATTAAACTGATTGGAGAAGATGATACCCTGACTAACCATTTGCATTGTGACAAATTTGAAATGGTGACTTGGGGATGCAGAAACTTCATGTATTTGTTTATGGAGAGAATATCCACATGTTGAATCCCCAGATATTTTGCATTCCGCTACCCATGAATAACATTTCATATTCTATTGAGCCGTATTTCTATATCCACATTAGCATAACGACAAATAAGATCAGCTTTTCCATCGCCGTTTACGTCAGCTATAAATATCCTATCTGCTGGTTGTGTACAAAAATTTCCTACATTTAATTCCAAGTCATCAAATTGTCCATCTTTATTGGCGAATTTTATTGTCAATTTTCTGTTGAAAAAAAAATAAATGGTCTAAAATGAACACACAACTAAAAATTTCAACACAATATATAAACTTTTATCCACTGCCTCAATAGTACAACATCTAATAATAGAAGCAATCGTCATCTGAAATACTAACATTTCTAATACAGTACGGCTTTTTCCACCGTCAAGTCCATGCATCTGAAAACAAATATCTGGCTTACTAATCCCATACCCGACATGGACTGGTAACCGGACGTGAGACTGTGGTTCGCCATATGTTTGAGCTGTCTTATCGGCTTTCTCCTCCCAACAGATAAATAGGTAAATTTTATCCCTAATAGACCTCAATGAAAATTGAGAAATTTGGAGAGTAAGGGTATGGAGTGTCCATTTTAACAAATGAGTCTTTATACTATTTTTTCTCTTCTAGGCAAATTTTTTGCCAAAGAATTAGTATCTCAAAAATTTAGTAAAGATTGCTTATTGTCTCTATTTGTATGATTATTGCTGCTTTGAGAAAGTTAAGTAATGTGGTGTCGATGAGTGTCTAAGATTCAAGCTCTGGTCGTCAGTTCATTGCTAAGTGCAGTAGTGCACCCATCCACTGAGAATGTAAGAAAGTTTGATAGGTGGGCAACCCCATAAATAGAAGCTGAATAAACTTGTCTTCAAGGTCAATTTGTCTGGAAAACAATTAGATGCTACTCTCAACAGGGTGTCTCAAAAATATCGCATCCCACTTGTCTCTAAGGTCCGACGTATTGTACTTGTCTAACGGGAGCAAGTGGCACACACAGAAAATACTCTCAGCATTGTAAGTGTCTTGATCTCTTGATAGAACAATGTTATTGAATAGACCTACAGTAAGTATTTTATTGTTTTGTAGAAACTAATACCTTGATTGATCATCTCTGCAAAGAACATCATCTCTTCCATCTCCATTAAAATCACCTATAAATCTGAACCAGCCAGTACATTCTCGTAAATATCCTTGCCAGTTCAGTTTTATCGGTGCACCATCAGGACTTGTATGTGCAAGCTTACTGAAAATTACAAGTTAAATTTAGTTCAATTCCAAACTATGGAATGGCTGGTTAATATTTTTTTTTTTGCAATTATACACAGCAAAGTGTATTCACTACAGGCAAAGGAAACTGTTTGTTCAAAGAAAGTAAAACTAATTACATAACCAAAATTGTTTAACGAATTCGAATGAGACAATACAAAAATTTTTGACTTTCATCAATAATAATATTTGAATGGGGGATTTTTATAGAAAATGGCAGATATAGGGTGATGACATTCAGAGTGTAATATTTCTCACATTATAAAAAAATAGTCTAATTCTCTGCAATATACCTGTTCGAATCATACCATTAAGATTGGACTAGTTGGATTAAAATTGGACATTGCATAAGTAGTATATCAGGAAATATAATTACAGTTAAAACTCGTCAGACAATGTACGATGAACGTGAAGTTGTCATATTTATTGTGATTTAAATAGTATTGCTTGATTGTTTTATGACAGCCGGATTGAAATTTAAAAATAGGTTTCATGCAGTATAGTGCTTCATTTGGTGCAGCTCTAACAATCTGATAACAACAAAATCTGATACAGGGAAACATCAATGTTCTGCCAAAAGCTTGTTTGGTTATTCAAATGTTAAAATATGATTGATTCAAAGTATCGGATTCTCGAGTGTAAAATATAGATACGCACAAAAATTCCTTATCAGACATGCAAAGTGCATCTGTTCTTTTATCTCCATTGAAGTCGCCAAAATACCACCTATTTCTTGCTGATGGATTACAAAGTACTTGTGGCATCTGTACCACATCCGTGAGATACATTTCTGGCCCTATGAATAAAACAACAAAGTATTAAATATATTTTACTACTATACCTAAAAATACAGAGTTTTGCTTATTACAATACCTGGCTCAAACTTACGTGGAAAAAATAAGTTATGCAATTGCCCTAAAATGAGATTAGGGAGAAAGGCCAAATAATTTATTGAATAAGAATTGCGAGCCATTTTTGGGTTTTGAAACTTACAAAAAATTGATAAACTCCTGATGAAAGGGTCATGAAAAGATGATCAAAAAAATGGTATAAGTTACAAAAGTGGCCAAATTATGACGTTAGTCTATCTATCAGATACCATTCAATGAATTGTAGCATGTTTAATTTTATAAAGATGTATCATGTAATGGATATTTTCATATATTATAATGAGGATTCTAAAACTTTGAAACAGGATGTTCGACAACTGGAATTAATATTACCTCAATTTCTAGTAATTCCTAACACTAGATAACTCAGCTCCACTCTAGACAGAAAATTGAAACGGTTATTCTTTAATAGTAATACATTAGTGTCTTGATGGCTCGGCGTTGCGGTGCATCGTGCTAAGTGTTGGGGATACGCTCGCCACCGCACCTCTGATTACCCTGGTGAGTTCGCAAGTTTGAATCCAATGTGGGGATAATTATATGCAAGAGAATTGTTGGACTCCTCGCCGTCACAGGGTGGTTTAGTAACCGGTGGGCGTTTGCGGCTTCCTCTACCATCAAGTCCCCCAACTCCTGTTGCATCATCCCCTTCACAAGTCAATGCTGCTACGAAGTCAACAGTTAAGCATTGACGTTTGCATGAGTGTAAAAATAGGCTTTTGATAAGCTATTCAATTCGTGAAAATAAAAAACAGAAACTAAAGAAATAACTTATGGAGTAGTACTGCTCTAAACTAAAAAATTTGGAAAAAGTAAAGCTATTATTGAATCGAGCAACATTTTTTGGAATCTTGGTTAAGACAATCATGTCAAGAAAAAAATCTACAAAAGTACTACTTGGTGTAATTGAATGGCTATAACCATAACAGTGTTTCATCTCATCAGATACCATTCAATGAATTGTAGCATGTTTAATTTTATAAAGATGTATCATGTAATGGATATTTTCATATATTATAATGAGGATTCTAAAACTTTGAAACAGGATGTTCGACAACTGGAATTAATATTACCTCAATTTCTAGTAATTCCTAACACTAAATAACTCAGCTCCACTCTAGACAGAAAATTGTAACGGTTATTCTTTATTAGGAATACATTAGTGTCTTGATGGCTCGGCGGTGTGGTGCATCGTGATAAGTGTTGGGAATACGGTCGCCACCGCACCTCTGATTGCCCTGCGTGAGTTTGCAAGTTTGAATCCAATGTGGGGATAATTATATGCAAGAGAATTGTTGGACTCCTCGCAGCAACAGGGTAGTTTAGTAACCGGTGGTTGTTTACGGCTTCCTCCACCATCAAGTCCCCCAACCCTTCATGGACTGGTAACCGGACAAGAGCCGTGGTTCGCCATATGATTAAGCCTTTCATCTTCCCAGGATAAATATTTAAATCCTATCCTACTGGCAATTAAGCATGTTATAATTGAAAACAACTTTTGTTACAGCAAAAAATGGGAATAATATGAAAACATACTTGGACCATCACAAGCACCAACATTGCATGGTTGTTTTTCAATATTTTGACCAGGAGGACAGCTACCTTCACAAATTCTTTCCCTGCAAAAAACATTGCCTGGCATTGCGAAAGCAATAAAAATTGTATTCAATGACCAAAAATAATTTATTTGGGATTTTTTGGTATATCTAGATATAGAACCTAGATATAGAGAATTTCAAAATCCATCTGGGATGACTGAAACCATATGGTCTGGAAAATGTAGTATAAAACAGAGTCATGTTTAACAGAGAATATTGCGGAAATTATTTGGTGACTAGGTCATATGAAGGCCAATTTTGAAAATAAACAAAATTAAAAAGGCCGACCAAGAAATTGACCAATGCCATTTTGTTGCATAAATTTCAAGTTAATATATCTAGGGACCGTAATTTCCAGAAATTAGTATATTTGAACCTTATTGAATATTCAATTAATTTTAGACATCCATGAATTTGAAGTATAACAGTTCCTGAAGTTCAGGTATAGAAAAATTCCTTTTGAAATATTACCTTGTTTTTGTACCCTCACAACTAGATGAACAACTAGACCAAAGATTTTCATAATCAGACTCAATGGAAATTCCGCCACAGTCATTTGTATTACAATCTTTTCTTTGTGTCTCAACTCCTGTTGCATCATCCCCTTCACAAGTCAATGCTGCTACGAAGTCAACAGTTAAGCATTGACGTTTGCGTGACTGTGAAAAGTAGGCTTTTGATAAGTTATTCAATTTGTGAAAATAAAAAACAGAAACTAAAGAAATAAATTAGGGAGTAGTACTGCTCTAAACTAAAAAATTTGGAAAAAGTAAAGCTATTATTGAATCGAGCAACATTTTTTGGAATCTTGGTTAAGACAATCATGTCAAGAAAAAAATCTACAAAAGTACTACTTGGTGTAATTGAATGGCTATAACCATACCAGTGTTTCATCTCATACCGATGACAGAGTGAGACAGATCTATCATAATTTACAAGCTCCGTTGCTAAACTCGTTCAAAAACTGACAGTTTCTAATCTACGAAGATGAGAGCTGTAGTTCAATACACTATACCTACCATACCCTTTCAATGTCAAATAGAACAATGAGCTAAGATAGCAAAACACCTGAAACTGACTAAATAAACAGTGACATTTAGACACATGAATGTAACGATATGAAATCCACATTTCAAATCGATTGTGAGCCTAATATAATTGTTATTAAAATAAAACTGACCATTGATCCTCCTCCACACCTATTACTGCAAGTACTCCAAGCAGACCACTCTGCCCACCTTGGCATACCTGGAAAATGAAATATTGTTAATCTAAAACTAGCTTCTCAGTTATTTTGCTTCACTAATCTCATTCTATAAACATTACAACAGACTTTGTTTGTGAAAGCTTTCTATCATTAATGCCTAAAATACTTTTCATCCAATCTTAGCAGCTAGTTTTTATTCATGAATTGTTTTTAACAACTTTTGCAATGGGGAGTTTGCTGTTTACCTGACAAGGACCTTAAATATAGGGTTTAGATAATTATCCCACAGAAAAGAAAAGCCAATGAGACTGCTCAAAAACATGGTCAACCACGGCCTCTGGTCGGGTTACCAGTCCATTGGTATGGGATTAGTTAGCCAGGTATTTGTTTTCAGATGCATGGACTTGATGGCAGAGGAAGCAGTAACTGACCAGCGTTTACATGAACCCCTCTCTGGCAGCGAGAAATCCAGCAATCCTCTCGCACATATTAATCTTCCACAGAATTCAAACCCATGCAGGGTAATCAGAGGTGCAGTGGCAAGTGTATTCCTAACTCTTAGCATGATGCGCCACACCGCCAAGCCAATTATAGCTCAAAGTCAGAGTATTTATGGGTATTTCTGTAAAAACTGCAAGTCAATATGCAGATCTCTGCATGCAAGTTGTGTTTTGTTACCTTTCTTTCTGTGATCTTTCCACTTTTAGTTTATGCCTCACTTTGACTGAGCTTCAGAGAAAAACTAAACAACATTCTGATACATTTCATCCCTCAACTACTGTTATATATATATGTACAGACAATACATTTTTATATACATTCTCTTATGCATGCAAGTGATAAATGAATAATTGTCACATCTTTGAATTACCTTCACAAACTTCTTTATTGCAGGATTGTCCTTGATATGATACACCTTCACATTCACCATAAGCAGAACATCTTCTTCTCCTGTTAGGTGAGAATATATCTAAATGTTGACGTCCCTACAACTTCACGTCAAGTTGGTTGCACAAATGCAGGATGGTATTTATAATATTCACACCACAGGTAAATTGCAGTTGACAGCTTAATTCTAATATAAGCAACCACATGGTTTTGAGAAATCACCAGTGTGAGTCAAGTATGCTATTTAATAACTAGTTCAATGTTGTAAACCTTTACTATTGGTGAAAAAAGAAAAGTAGATCATGCAGACTTTTGAACATTATCCAATTATGAATATATGTTCAATACTCAAGTCACTGAAACAGAATATAAGAAATAATAAGAACAATACTCAGTGTGTAACAAAACATAATGCAAATACTCCTCATCTTCGTAGCTTCTTACTCAAGATATTTTTCTCCAAAGCCTTTCAGGATTGCTAAGTACAGGCAACGCAATAAAAATATTTGAATACCCAGAGATTCAACCATGATATTGTATTGAACAAACCTCCATTGGAAACCACCGCTGCATTTTTCACTACATTCTGTGAAAGATCCCCACTCACTCCATCTCCCAGCTTTTCGTGGACATGGTGGACCTTGGCAGGCTATTCGTTGAAACTTAGATCCTAAATATAGGTTGATGACAGAATTTGATAATGATAAAAAACTGACCTGAAGATTAGAATCAATCGTGGTCAGTGTCTGAAAGATTTGAGATTTAGAACCGTATTTTAGATCTTAGAATCGTATTTTAGAACCGGTAGATCTTA
This sequence comes from Styela clava, assembly GCF_964204865.1. Classification (NCBI taxonomy): domain Eukaryota; kingdom Metazoa; phylum Chordata; class Ascidiacea; order Stolidobranchia; family Styelidae; genus Styela; species Styela clava. The sequence continues at coordinate 6,796,483 of NC_135257.1, read as the reverse complement.
TGAAGAAAAACTGAACAAATCTTGCCATGAAACTTTTCCAGTAATAGTCATTGGTATATTTTAAATCCAAGATGAAAAAAGTAAAGCACAAACTGGTTATAAACAAAAATTCGATTTAAAATAAAAAATTAATGAAAACTATTTTAAAACTAATTTATATACAGACGGAGTTCATTAACTGAAAGTATTTTTTGGGCCTCATGATTGAGAGGGTCATTATTCAAATAATTATATTCTTCTAGATTCTAAAAGAGTCATGATTAGGGCTGGGCATTTCCGAATATCTTACGATTTCTCAATCAAATCATATTTTTTTTGAATCAAATCGAATCTCAAATACTTGGAAGATAGATAATTACAAGTGATTTTTTTTTGTAATATGTCTTCCAGACACATAAATTATTGAAAACATAGAATCCATCAATCAGACAGTTCGCTGAATGTTGACAAATAACAAGAAACATGTTACATCAATTACTCACTAGGAAGAAAAAAGTCATAAGTCAGAATAGCATTTTGAAAATATGGTTTCAATAAACAAAAATTAGGGATTACCCTCACTTTAACAGAAAAAACAAGATGGTGCCAATTTAAAATTTTTGACAGAACAGATTTACATAATTTACTATTCAAATCAATTTGAATATTCGATTCGAAATGTCCAGCCCTAGTCATGATCTGTGAAATTTGCGAGCACCAACCAATTAGCACCTTTGCATCCTGCAACTATTTCATCTTTCATATTTTTACATTTTCTAAATCTAGATCTTTCGCCAAATCCACAAGTCTCATCACACAAACTCCATGGTGTCCAAGATGCCCACTTAGCTAAGAAAATAAAAATATCAATTGTTGGTCTGCGATAATTTACAATCGACTCTGGCTTCCATTTGATTCAGTTTTGACTTCTAATTCGGCTTTCATACTCAAATCACTTTTTGATTACAAAAAGTAGGCATTCGCTTCCTCCTCTGGTAGACTGTAAAGAATGCTCATTAAACTTAATGCCCTTTGAGTTTTATAGGTAGTTTTAACTTTTTTTTATCTCCAATTGAAAGACTGCAATTCTGATTCATACTTCAGAAATTCAAATTTTGACTCAGACTCCAGTAAGTTCGAAAATACGACACAGGCTGCGACTCTCTTGTTGAGTCAATCGCTGAGAATTCCCAACACTGGTTGTTTGACAGTGTTACAAGTGTCAGTCTGCAGTCCCTGGACTATCGCTGTACTATTTATAAAACTATCTGTTTTTTATATTAGGTTTTGTTCACTAATAATCCAAAGGAGCTTATAATGCATATTCATGTTTTAAACCAGTACAATCTTGTCCAAGAATCCCATCTTCAAATTAATATTTCCACATTATCTATAAATCTTATCATTACAAGACAAATGAATATACAATCATATCTCAATTCTGAGATAAAAAGTCAACTTTTTATATATTTAGTTTGTATCAAACATATATGAATAAATCCATCACAGAGTATTCAAAATTTATACTTTTTACTTTAAAATGTGACAGGATAAGACTGAACTGTTAAGAACTATTTGTAATTTTTCACTAATGCGAAAAAGTTGAAAATCACCATTGACATCTACACCACTCACCTGCTGCTGCTAATTCATTGTAGCAGTTGTACAATAAATTGACTTCATATAAATCTTCATTTGTGAATCCTCGTCTTTGTGCTTTTACTAATTTATCATTTTTCCTGTTTAGTATTGTTGGTTTCTTATTTTTACTGAATGCATTACTTGGATAATGCATTACAGAAGTTATGTCATATTCTGAATCAAGATCTCGCACTTGACTCTTTAATCTCTTCTTGAAGTTGCCAAATCTTTCTAAAACATGAAAAAAAATTTATACTAGTAAACTGATATAATGGCAACAAGGGCATTTTAGCTAATGAATGATATATAAATGAACACGGGAGACAAAATATGCAAAACCAGTAACAAAACAGCATCATGACAATTGTCTAAAGTAGGGGTTCCCAGGCTCTTTTCAGTACGACCCCAAGGACAACTTTCAAGTGTCCAGTGTGACCCCAGGGTAATATATATATTTTTCATGAAACTTTATAGAGCTTCTTTCACTGGACTTTTGAGTTTGGTCATGTGAAGGTGTTAGGTAAAATAAGCTAAAACCAAACAGTGATGTCACAATAAGCATCTACATTTTCTATATCATAAACATAGAGCGATGCTTATGAGCCTCTTTTACAGTAAGCCATGGTATAAACTGCTAAATTTAACATAGTTTGTCAAATCTTAGATGATTTGTACAATTATCCTCCACCCTACCTTAGCGACCCCATGACCTGTTTGCGACCCTACTTACTACTCCGACCCAATTTAGGGTCGCGACTCCTGGTTTGGGAACCCCTGGTCCAAAGTAACTAATCTCGAACTACTTTTCTTCTAGAGAATTTTCTAACTAATTATGTTTCTCAAGATTGGAATTAAAAAAGTTTCTTTTGTCAACACAAACCTTAAAGCATGCCCCCTGCAAACTTCAACAAATATTTCAAATAACAGTATTACTTAAAACCTTGAACTTAGCAATTTGTTAACTGACTTCAAGCCTTACCTTTGAGTATGTTCTCTTCTAAAACTTTAAGATAGGAATCTCGATCTGGTCTAGAATGTTCATGATGAAATCCGAGCAGATGTAGTAATTCGTGTTGAACAACACCTGGTATCTCACAACCTTTACCTATAGATACTTGTTGTCCATTTTTTCTATGCCTTCCTATCATTGACCTATTGAAGTTAACAACGCAAGATTTATTCAAAACATGATTTGTGAAATCGTTGAAAAATACCAATGACTAAAATATGTTATCTTATTCCTTCCCACTATTCTGAGTTATGATAAATATATCCTTTAGGGCAAATAGTTATTTACACACTTCTTAAGGTTTGACATCAATTTCGCGCTGTCAAGAAGATCAGTGTTATCGGCAAATACTCCAGTCAATAGATCTGGGAAATTAGAGATATTGTTGATGTATAAAATGAAGAATAGAGGTCCTAAGCAAGAACCCTGGACGATTCCTGGAAAGCTCCTGAGAACTGTTGGTGTCAATTTTCTACATATTGCTGTGTACCTGTGATGTAGTCTTTAAAAATTGCGGTGTGCACAACCGCAAATTCCATAATGAAGTTTTTATCTTCCTACAATGTGAGCCATACTCGGGACAAGTGAGACACAACATTTTTCAGACACCAAACAACGCTATCATAAATTATGTGTTGCAGGATTGTGTATCAATCAAACTGTCCATCACGGCAAAAAATAATGATATAAATCAAATAGTGGATTGAAAAATTTATCATCAGCTTGAAGTTTCCTTTGATTTAACTCCCGGGTCCTATATACATGTGAATAATGATTGCACTCACATACAACCTCTTCCCGAAGTGAATCTGAAATAACGTTCCTCAGTTTTCCTTTCAATAAAATCGATGCATGTCTTTTCTTCATATCGTTTAATAGCTTCAATAATTGCCTTCTCTGCTTTTTCAGCTGAAATTACCAATTAATAGTATTTAGCTTAAAGTTTGAAATCATTTTTATTTCGAAAAGTGACCAAAATTGCAATTCTCTGAAAAATGGTACCATTTGCATAACAAAATTCTAGGATATATCACTATTCAGATAACAATACTGTTAGTTATACAACAATAAAGCATGTGTGTTACACACTACCAACACAACAAAAACAAACAAATTTGCTTATTATAAAAACAAATATGGATTTATGCTTTAGTTGATTGAAACAAGAGAGTAATTCGTATTTATATAAATTAACATGCAGGCCGTGCACCAATACGAAGCTGATCTAAGCTGAGCATGTAGTTTGCTGGAAACATTAGTGGACAAGTGTGACTGAATAAAAAAGTTTCCATACATCATGAGTGTTCCATGAATTAAAATAAAAACAAAAATAACAGGACTGGGAAAACTGAATTTGAAAAAATTAAATATGAGCAATAGACATCTAGCAATTTCTTTCAATGATTGGGCATTGCCGAGAAATCAATTTTACCACCAAAACACAATAACAAAACGGTCGCTATGCTCACTCTTTTTCCAAATGCCAGTAAAAATGAAACACAATGTTTTCTACTCACTAACAGAAGATGCCCATTCATAATAGATTTTATGCCTCTCATCTACAGGTTTATCATTCCATATACGACCTGTTGTTGACGAACCAGAAAATACGTCAAAATCACCAGGCATTGAGTATCCATAAAGCTAGATATATATATATGACATTGTTAGTAATTCCATTGAAATTGTTTCATTACTACAAAGGTCTATAACAGACCTGACAATGTCTCCATCTGTATGGTGGTGTTGTGTGCAATTCATTCTATTTTGAATGTTCTAAATAAATTTCTATGTAGCTAATAAAGGTAATATCTATTTGAAAGATAAAATTTGACAAGAAATATTTTTTCGTCAAGATATTTTGAACTTCCCCAAAACAGCTAAAATCTAAACTTATTTTTTGAAACTCTAAAGAAAAAAAACATCTTGAATCTTGAGTTTCAGGAAAAAAATATCATATTGACAACATTAATCGCAGTTTATTCATTATTCGTTCATAAATATATATATTACTAAAATGAGGGCAAATATCAAAATTTGACTCATGAAATGGTAATAGTGTATTTGCCTAGAGGAGGGAAAAAGACTTTCGAAGTAGACAAAGTGTTGTTGAGACTACAATGTTGAGAATACTGACAGAAGATGTATTTTAATTTGACCAACAAACTTTATCATATTTTCAATTGTACACACTTCTGTTAATTTAGGTATTTCATCTTCAGAAAATGCAATATCTCCTTCAAAACTTCCTTCAATAGCACATTCACAACTATCTTCACATCCACTTTCATCTGTTCTATAGCCGAATGGACATGGTTCAAAACAAGTAGAAAGATCAAATCGACAGTTAGAATCTGAAAGAAGACAAGAAGGCAATGCTCAAATGAATGTACACAAAGTTGATACCAATATCAAAATATGCTGCTATTTGAGCCCTCACACAAAACAAATATTCAATGTTTGGTAAAACAACAAGGAGACGAAAGAAAATTATGAAACAAATAAAGTCAATAACTCTTTTGAATACACATACAACTTTAACCAGTTTCTTCTACAATGACAGTTTTCAAAATCAGTTTGTTAATTCCTGTGTTCCAATAAATTCACTTTACAGCATATGTTTCTCACAATCGCATCACAATAATATTAACCTAATCTATTAGAACAAGGACAAAAGAATGCTGAAAAAAGAATGATGGAATTCAAAGTGACAAAGGAATAATAAAAAACATTTGCTTAATTTTGCCATCCTAAAATTATTTGAGTTTTGCAAATCATATATCACAATATTTCAGATAGACTAATTCATTAATGAAATATAATTGACGCACTTAAACATGAATTTATATGCATAGGCGTTGGTTCTACTTCATCACATGATGCTTTCTCAAAAGCTCTTAATGAAGATGACATTTGATCTGAAAACAAAGATATTCGAACTGAAAAAATTCTATCAACTGTTCAGTTGGGTATGATTATTCAGTGATAGGCTCATCAATGCAAGTTACTACAAAACAAAATGTAAGCATTCTGAACAAGAGCGTCGAGAAATTTGCATGATTTTATCAATACTGGAGTTAGAAATCAAAATTTTGATCCCATCCGAATCAGAAGTTGGAAAGTTACGGGCAACAAAAGTGTTGACTGAAATTTCCAACGAAAACTCATCCATTTAACTAAGCATTCTCAACAGGAGGAAAAATCTTGAATGCCCAGAAGATTTAGATATAAAAAATTTGGTTTTCTCAGAGCAGGGGTCCAAGGCAAAATTTCTCTCAACCTGGTGGAGGAGAGACGAGATTTTAGTGATTCCGAAAGTGGTGGTCATTTTTTGAATGTAGCTGGGTGTAAATTTCCCCAACTCAATGGTCCTTTTTCTGAATATTGAAGACAATCATGATTTGGATAACTATTATAAAATACTATTGTCGAAAATTTGGATATATGAATGTTATCATACTATATGGTATGCATACCAATTATTTCCTCCACCATTTAAAACAGGGAAAGAAGACAGAGATTGGCAGACAGACAGAGAGAGATGATGGTCATGGTATTTGAACCACATATTTTAAACTTGTGATGCTAACATAGCAAAGACCAGCGCTTCAACCACTAGGCCACTTTGCAGTTTCTCTAAATTTAGTAGCTCCCGATATCTGAGTAGCTGTCTGAATAAAGTTTTATTAAGAGCAAAGCTATAAAATTCAGCTTTAAAAAAGAAAATGCATAATGCATTCATGAATCATACATACCCATAACAATTACTAAGACAACTGCAATGAGGGCAGAAACAAGAATTAGAATTGTGATGATAACAACAATAAGCTTTGTGACATCACATGTTGTAGTACTCGACGATCGAACACCTGTAAAAAATAATTGATATACCTGAATATCAACAAGACATTATATTTATTAGGATAAATCACAGATGAAGCCTGCCATATTAATTATTTGAAAAGTAATCTATTCAGAAGGTCACAATTTAGATAAAATTTGTAGCCAAACATTCCCAAATATTTTAGTTCAAATCAAGGGAATGCTGTTCAAAAATTTTTAATTGAGATCTCAGACAATCAAAATTTCGGTTTATAGCCTCTGAGAGGTTGCCATTTTTGCAATGCTAATGTTGTTAAATTTTATTAGAAGTAATTTGTTGTATATCATAATTTTCCAAAAAATCAATTTATCTGAATACCTGCAAATCAAATTAATCACAAATCATAATTCAGTCTTGCTGTGTGCTAACAGGTATCTATTTCTGTACTGTCAGATTAAAGGAAATTGCTTCAGAGTACAACAAAAATAAAAAGAAAGGGAAGAAAAGTATTTTCGAGTAACACTAACTGATTCTAGGATTCCAATCTACTCCGCGAAAATAAAAACTTATTGTGACTTATTGTGTTACGTCTTACAACTTACTCTGGCATTCATGACTGTATTGAATAAAGCAACTAGCAAAATATTTCTAAACCGGATAAAATTTTTCCATTTCTGAACCTCAAATGGAATAAGTTATTGATTATTCCCAATTTCACCTTTCGATCTTCCACCAGCTGTCTTTAATTTCTTTCTATTAGTTGTTGTTTCAGTCATAGGTCCACAAGATTTGCCTGGAATTACAGTGTCTACTGGTTGAAGTTCAACCATATTTTGCCACCACAAGGCATATGCTGCTCATATTGGTAGTATTAATAAAACAATTCTGTCAGGACATTTTTGTCAACTTTGCACTAACTGTAAAAATGAACACATAACATATTTAATTTAAAATGAATAAATATTTGTCTATTCGGAATATAAAAACCAATGCTAAGAGGTTCAAACTTTGGATTCAAGTAGCAATCTCTGAGTCTGGATTTCACAGCTTTGGTTGTTAGTAACATTCAGACATGTATGGTTCTGTAACGCTTGTTTACAACAACAAAAATTTCTCCAAGAACAAAATAGAAACATCAAAAATAAAAAAAATTTACACAACATAAAATTGAAATTGAAAATAAAATTGTAACATATCAGTAATAAAAATATTATGTCAAGTTTCTAATTCTGGATTGGATATACAGTATTCACTTATTGCATTTATCATTGCATTGCGCTTATGACAACTGGTATCAACACCAGACAATAAAATGAGAGTGAATTGTAATTTAAAAAGATGTACAAAATGAGGAACTTTAAAATAAAAACAGGTGTATATATATTCAATTTTTGGACCTCCTGAAGTATGCGCACCAAGATGGCGCACAACCTGAACTCAGGTTGTGTACCAGGCTGGGGTTTAGGCTATGCGACATCTTGATGCGCATACTTCAGAAGCACCCAATTTTTTTTGAATAACCACCACAAGAGGGCGTTGTTCAAATACATAGTAATAGATGCCGTGCATCGTTCCGGAACATTAACACACGAAACAATCAAGTTTGCAAGAAAAGATCTGTAAACAAGCAGTACAAGGGTAGTAGAGCAATACAGAATGAAATGTACCCTCATTTAATTAAACTGAAGCAGAAAAATTTTTGAGGCGAATTACCAACTTCAACCGGATTCTAAGGTCATTTCCAAATAAAAAATTAGCTTTGTCGCGACTTCTGTCATTTTCAAGCACTGAAAATCTGAAAATGATCGGCACATTAGTTTTGAAGAAAAACAAGCTGAAACTGTGAGCTGAAAATTGATCAAAAGACCTACAGTAAATAACAAAAATACCATCAAAAATAGACTGACCAATTCACTAGCAAATTTGAATAGGTATACCAACAAAGCATCGAGTAATACATAAAAGAAGTCAAATCAATGCACAAGCTTGAAATATAAACAGTATACATTGTAAAATAAATAGGATAGTAATACATGCCAAATCAAACAAATAAAGCATAAACCTTAACGTTTAAGTATTGAACAAATGAAGACATTCAGAAATAATAAACAATATTTCATACCGCAATACCATGAGAAAAAATAACAGCAAATGGTTACAAAATCCCTTTTATATATTATAAATGAGTAGGCTTCACATGAATATCAGGACAAAGTGCACTCATATGAACTGTTATTCAAAACTAGAGTCATGGATACATATAGAAGTATGGTAATCGCAGATATCAAACATTTGATTTTCAAAATTGTGTCTCCTATGTATATTTCAAGGTAAATGCTCAAAAAAATTTGAAAATGTTCAAAATTGAAATCCTCTTGTGAAAATACCTACGGTATGGATCGTATGGAAAAACACCTGACCATACCTAATTCACACTCCCATAAATGAAAAGGCCTTGTAAAGAGAATTCGAGTATGTAAATATGACACTTCTATGAATGAGTCCATCATTTTCAAATGTCTAATCAACCTCCAATATTCGATCGAACTTCGATATGTTTATCTTCGAAGTGACAAAGAAGATCCATAGTTTTTGAGTTTGGCATATTGATAAGAACCAGATTATCAGAAGGATCAGTGCAAAAATTTCCTGCATCAACTTCTTTTTCACTTAATACTCCTACACTATTCGCATATAACAAAACAAGCCTCCTGAAAACAAGAACAGAATGTTCATTTTAGATTAGTATTTGAACCTCTAGTGTGATATTATTTCCTATTTGTTTAAAACAAAAACATCCTCCAAAGTCTAAATCAGAAGAGATGATCTTGAAGTTATCGTCATTTTATGAATAAGCCTACTAGAAATCAGAGCAGGATCTTATTCTGTCAAAATCTGCGACGAAAACAAAAAGGAACAGATTCCATCTTTCTGCTGACGACTTATTGAATTCAAAACAAGATGAACTTGACAATATATATGTAATTAAATTCTTACCTTTTCATTTCATCCTTGCACAGTACGTCATCTTTACCATCTCCATTAAAATCAGCGATGTAAATATTTTCTCCGGAACAAGATCTTGCTGTTCCTTTCCAATGTAGTTTTTCGACATTTCCAACTGTATTTGCATGCCCGAGAGAACTGAAATGAATGAATGAAAAAGATCTAAACATTTATCTTCAGTAGCACAAATTTTACTAATTCAACGGAATTGATGACAGGTTTTTAATAAGTTATCCCAAGCATTTACTTAATAAAAATATCTTTACAAATAGTCAATAGTATTTGAAAAGGTATTTTTCTTGTGCAGCATTTCCTAATAAATTTAGTGAGAATAAGATTTGAATCTAACATTCATAACCTGAGATACCAACCTAGACTACTTTGGGTTAATATTTCAAACGAAAGTAATATTAATTCCCACATAAACTCGCATATAAGCCAAGTTTGAAACCCAAAGTCGCCAAACTAAATTGCCACCTTATACGCGCATAACGGCATATATGCGAAGATATAATGTACTAAGAAGAAAATCATTAAAAATGAAACAAAGTACTTACAGGCTACCACCCGAAGTGATACATAACGCATCAGTTCGTCTATCACCATTGAAATCACCAAAGTACCATTTGATATTAGATGATGATCCACATAAAGTATTTGATATTTTCAATTCTCTCATTTCAAAGATGCTGTTATCTGTGAAATTTAAATCTTATTATTATTACTACTCCTAAGACATTAACTATTTACTTGTTTTTATTTCTTGTTTTCGTTAGTTTAATTGTGTAATTGCAAGATGAGGTAGAGATCTAGTCCAATGTGAACTCGAGGGTTCTATACTAAAAATGATAAATTATTAATGCACAAATTTATTAACACACATATCATCTTTTCAGTCTCCAGCTACATATTAAAAATATTCGAATCCTAATTCAGCGTCCACATACAATGAAAACAAAATTGGAATCCAAACGCTTTATCACATGCAAGCCTTTCGGTTATAGTTTCTATTCAAATATAAACTACAACTGCGCTATTAAAAATTGCAACTCACTTTTCTAGAAACGGGGGTAACGGAACAAATCAAATTTTCAAATATATTTGAATGTGATTATGTTCAATATAGATAATTCTGTAATTTAGGAATAATTTATTATATTTTATTTCAGAAATTTGTCACTTTGAAGATTTGACATCAGACAAAAAAAGCTCAGTTTCCCACTCTCAATATTATTCGGTCTTAGCAATATCGGCTCTGACTTAAATATTTGGTTAAAAATGAAAACAACACTGTCTAATACAATAATTTCCTGAAAATCAAAATCTTAAATTGAATTAATGTCCTATTAGACACTCTCATCTTTCATCTGTAATAAGACGTAAAAAACAAAAATAGTGAACCCACTTTCGTCAGTTCCATCACCATTATCCTCACCAGTACATACACCAACATTGCATTGTTCACTTTGTTCCTTTTGGTTTGGACAAAATGACTGTTGACATTTTTGTTTCCTAAATAAAGAAATAAAACCAACAAAATGCGAAAGTGAAAAAATGCATTGTGAGCTTAGGCTATTTGTTCAGGAATCATCAACATATTTATCCTAGGAGAAAGGAAAGTCGATAAGACGGTATAGTCATATGGCGATCCACGGCCTCTCATGCGGTTACCAGTCCATGTCGAGAAGTCCAGCAATCCTCTCGCACATAGGATCCTTGCATGGGATTCGAGCCTGCGAACCCACACAGGGTAATCAGAGGTGCGATAGCGAGCGTATTCATAATGTTTAGCATGATACGCCAGGCCGCCGAGACGTTTAGTGTGAGGACAAACAAATATATTGTTGTGAGAAAACTAGTTTAAATTACTGTTAATTCTGAATAAATACAGAATTGGGCAAGAATATTATGCTTGCGTATACCTGGTCCTGGTCCCATCACATGATCTCGAACAACTTGACCAAAATCCCCATTCTCCAATGGAAGAAGATGATTCTGATTCACAATTTTCAGTATTGCAAGATCTTTTGTCATATTCATATTCTTGAGCATTATAACCGCACAAGGTACTAACTTCATTGTTCAAGTCTCTACATTTGCGTTTCCTTTCCTTAATGATAAATCAATCCTTATTATTGATAATCAAATCGATTCCAATTGGTCATTCAGGGTTATATGGTGGACTTGGGTTGGATAATAGACTAACCACAGCTAAGATCCAAAATTTCTGCTTTCCAATGCTAACAATGTTTGGCACGACTATGCCAAACCCAAAATACCGTTATCAAAATAAAGTAAAATTCTTTTTACCAAAATTTCATTCATACTCCAGTAATTTCAAAAAATATATAAATAGGGAAAATAAATTTTTTAACTATCCCTGCCCAAAAAATTCTATCGTTACACTGTTTTTAAACCATTCATCCCCGAATAGTGAGTGCAGGGTTCAATATATCTCAGAATATAAAATACCATAATACCACACACAAACAAAGAATAATGCACACCTGAGAACATAAATGGCTACATGATGACCAGGTGCTCCATATACCAAGGGTATCTGAAAATTAAGAGTTTTGATCAATTTAATTACAATACATACCGTAAATTACATAACTTTATCTCAAATTAGATTATCATATTATATTCCCATGTTTTCATGAAATTGTGTTGGAAAGTAATTTTTTTTCAAAATATTGACATTCTTGTCATAACAACTGCATATTGATAACACTCAATATCAACTGTATATTCAAACGCATAGGTTCAAAATTTACAAGAGTAAAATAGCGCATTACCTTCACATGCTCCCACATTACACATTTCTCCTTCCGGACTTTCACCAGGACACACCCTGCCATTGCACATCTTATTTCTAATGGAAAACGATACATTATCAATAGACAGAAAATATTGACACAATAGTAAGTTCTCCGCAAGTTTATAGTTTAGAAATGTACGGCACTCACAAATACATCACTTCAAAAATTCAAAAGAAACAACAAATAACCTCATTCTCGTTCCCTCACAACTAGCAGAACAAGTTGACCATTCTCCCCACTGACCCCCTTGATTTCGACAATTATACGAGTCACATAATTTCTCTTCAAATTCAAATTCAGGAGCATTTGCCCCACATTTATCAACAGGTTTTCTGTCCACACCATGACATCTTCGCTTGCGTTTCTAGAAATGCAATTGATACGGCTCACAGATTTTCACAAAATTTGAAAGACATTTTATATACATACATGAATTTGTTTAAAAATATTGAATAGACTTTACCTGATTGCACTCTGCAGTACAAGAACCCCATTCTCCCCATTCACCAAGGACATCTCCTGCATATTAAAAATGCAAAAAAAATACATTAATTTCAAGTGAGAGTTTAGGACTAGAAAAAATGTTGGGACTAAAAATCAGATACAACAAACAAATAATCAGCCTTGCTCAAAGAATATTTTATTATCAAATATTGGTAGGTTGGGTGGGGGTAAGTATGGTTGAATAGATCAAATCAGCATTTGAAAGGCCTTCACTGAAGATGGCCAATATGATGCATTTATAATACCTTCGTAACATATTCCTGTATTACAAACTTCTCTTTCAGAATTTGAACCCGAACATAATGAATTCCCACATGATTTCTCTCTGAATTGTAATAACTTGTATTAATACACAATGGAGAATGACATAACAAACCTGGTCAGTTTCAACATTAGATCAATATCAAATTGCACATAAAATAAAACAATGGGGTTCTTACATAATATAATTGAACTCTTAATATTTTCATAAAAAAACAAATTACCGGTATGTGTACTGAATTCCCAATTTGATCATACAGGGTGGTCGCAAGAAAAGCAGAAAATTTGAATGTTAGATGAGATCGCAAATAAAATGCGTATAGGTATAGGTTGATTTGGAACAATATCCCACAAGCCGACCTTCAAAACACTACATGAGCTTGGACTTCTAGGTTAAGACACTGCTCTGAAGTGCAAGGTCAACATTTTGATGTATATTGATATTAGAAACCATAAATAAGCATAAAGAAAACACTGATATACCAAATACATCACATTTTATTACTAAATTAAACTGGAATCCAATTATATGCCAAACACAATGAATTTCACAATTTATAGGGGTAATTTGAAAAATATTTATTTATTAAAAAATTATTTTGTATTTTATCATCAAGATTTATATCACAAACCTTTTTCTTTCTCCATCACATGAAGCAGAACAAGCCGACCATTCTCCCCAACTAGATTCAGTAATCCCACCATCATTACCAGTACTGTCACCACCAACATTTGTGCTTCCTCCTGCAGGCTTACCTGACTCATCTTGCAGTAAAAAATATTTGAGTAGGAAAATTTAATGCTTTCAAGTTTAATGGTTTAAAACTAAGATCTCAAAATGTAAACTGAATTCCACTATCCCAAGGCACCTGAGTGAGTTTCAGTGATGGATTAGTGGTATACTTCAAATCAAGTTAAATTTTGTTCATAAATTACAGTGATAAGTCGGTAGTCGAAAATAATTCGTTCTGGATTGGTGTTCGACTACTGATTTGTTAGAGTACCGAAACTTTTTTTGCAATACAAAACAATGGTGATTTTTTAATTGATTGAGCAAATTTCTGAGGGTTCTATGAAATTCGTTTTTCGTGTGCGACTACGTCATCAAAATTGCGCACTTTGTTGCGATTCTGCTTTCATGTTAGTCAAAAAGACTGCTGTACAAGTAGTCTACCTTGACAGATTGCATAACTGTACTACTTCGTTATGGCCTTCGCTTCCACATATTTGAGCATCTCTTTTGTTGAATGGCAGCTCTGATGCACAGTTCTCACTTGGTGGTGCACTCGGGAGTTCGGGCGCTGGATTTTCGCTCCAATACCGCAGCATTTTTAACTAGAAATTTGTGTCCAACTCCCGAGTTGTTCGAGTCGGTCGACTACCAAGGTATCACTGTATACCGAAACAGGCCAACAACAAAAAGTAAACAGGAATACCGCATTTTCTTATTTTTTTGCTCATAAACATCAACTTTAATTTCATGCAAATAACTTGTAAATGGTTCTCTGACAAAAGCCACAACTCTTTTATTTGTATATACCATCTATGAAGTATTTAATATCATTGCTACGAACAATGATCTTTACAATCATTTGGAAAGATGTGAAAAGTTAAATTTTGTATAAACTGAAAAGTGTGACGCATACTACTCATTTTTTGCACCCTGAATAAAGTGTTCAAACCCAGGACATTGAAGCTACAAATTTGCATTGGAGATTATTATTTCCATATGCCATCCCAACCAAGATATCGGGCAAACCTCGAACACTCTAGGATGGATACTCAACTATCCAAATACATTGTTGATACCGGTACATAAATGGGTATGGTTGGTGGCGGATAGTATAACCAGCCATTGATCAATAAGTCATATGAGCCATCATGCATTATTGAGAAATCCAACATTATTGTTTCCACAATGAAGATTTCATTGAACAATAACCATATATCGACCAACAGAATATATTAGGCTTTCTTACCACAAGGTGGATGTCCACAATCCTCCACTATAAAGGATTTTCCAAGGCATTCTTCAGCCCCAGTACATTTCCTGAAACTTAAAAGGTCCATTGCAATTAAATATTAGCCAATATCTCACACTGAGAAAAGGTCGTGATAAATACTGGAAAGCACCAAAAGAATAATGGGGTTGAAAAGTACCAGAAAATCAGAAACTGCATGATTTGGCCTTTAAAGTGAATATAAATTCTTAAGAGTAATATTCTGACTAATCCAACACAAGAGCACTACATGTTGAAGCTTGTGGATGAAGTTAATCATTTTCACTCCAGTGGTAAAAGGGCTATTTTCTAAATGCTAGCTAACCTTACAACAGCTTCTAAACTATAATGGGGCCGAGAACCATATCAGTAAGGTTTTTGTGCAAAAATAATGCCACAGTTCATTATTGATTTACTTCTTGTGGCAGGCTCAGTTTGCCCCAGCTATTGGCAGATACCAGATAATTGAACGAAGCAGAATGAAATAAATTGCAGCGTAACCTTGGCTGCACGAGTTTGGATCATGTGACAATTAAAAGTAAGAGGGTAGATATCCTATTTGGAATCCCATAACCACTGGTTAATGCATGCATCTTAAAGACCAAAACAGAACTGAACTGGTAACCCAATGTGTGGCTTTGGTTCAACATATAATTAAGTCATCTTATCTCTTTTTTCTATCCAGGATAAATATAAAATCTTCAATACTTTCCACGTATTTCTGGTCCACACTTTTCATAACAATGACTCCATCCCTCCCAAGGCAACCAAGAATAGGGACATTCTCCACCCTCAGAACAATCCTGTTTTTCAAAATATCCACCTGCCCAGTGAAAAAAAACAAATTAGTAGTTCAAACAAAAGATAATTTTCTACCATATATGATATGTCAGTCAACTTATGACTGGGCTAGAATCTACAGCAGGGGTGGACAACTTCTCTAGTCGGCGGGCCAGATGTGGGAAAATGAAGTCTTCGGCGGGCCGGATTAGTACAAAAAATACTTCGGTATCTAATCATTGTTAAATGCTGGACACTCTCTGTCAACTTTACGTTTCTTGGGATATTCCATGGTTAATAAAACTTAATATAAAATCTAATTTGCAAAATCTATTTATATTTAGAATCTGAATATAACTGATAACAGTAGTGGGGAATGTTTACAACGCTCTTTGCTTTGACCTTATATTGTTTGTTTATTTAACACACGTTATAACGCAATTGTTTGTTCACTAAGACAATTGTTTATTTTCCCAGCTCGCACTGACAGTGCGGTGAGAGTAGAGCGATCGGTAACTTTCAAGAATGATGTGTCGGACCACATTACAGAGTGTGGTTGGATACAGTCAGCGAGCAAATCTGGTCTGTTTGGTGATTCAATCTTGTCCTACAATAGGCTGGTTAGATTATGATCGTAGTCTGTGTAAGTTGTATTTTAGGTTGCCACAGACTATCATGATAAGGAATGTTAACAAAACTTTACATTTTCTCGCTCACTCGATTCGGCAGTGTACTTTTAACATCTCTTTCTTTTGCCTTGTGTGCTTGTCGTGTGCCTCACTCAAGTCACATGGCCTGTCAGTCTGAGCAGGCAAAATTTTTGGCCTCTGGTCAAAAAACCTTTCCCATCCCTGATATAGAGCGTCCTAACTCAATTAAACAATGTGCTTTGCACACCTCTTTCTTGCGCCTTTTGGGCTTGTCGTGTACGTCACTTGTATTACATGGTCCGCCAGTCTAAGAGGGCAAAATTTCCGGCATCTGCTCCAAAAACCTTGCCCACCCCTGATCTAAAACAGTCAACTAGGTATTCAGTAATCCCATATACAACTAGTACTGGTAACTACTTGAAAAAAGAGAGAGATACTATGATGTCCCATTTTTTATCCTAGCTTCCAAAATGAATGTAAAAAAGATATCTATAATGACAATTTTGATGATAGTTGTAATTTAAATATCATTTGTGAAATACAGAGTTTATGCGTGTATGAATTCATTTTTTTCAACATGTTATGCAGTACAAGCAGAATTAAAAATATTTGCGTGAACTTAAATATTTCCCTGGTAAAAAAATCCCATACCGATACAAGATTATTATCACATACCTGGGCACTCTATAACAAGCTCTTTATTTTTGTTTTCACATTTTCTGTATCGATACAATTCACCCTTGCCACAAGTTGCATCACATGCACTCCATTCTCCCCACTCAGACCAGGATGCTGTATCACGAATCAACAAATATGAAATTAATAAAGGATTGCATAATGTGTCAGGACTAATTAATACAAAGTGCTTTAAACCATATTCTATGTGAAATAATTAATATTTCAGTTCTCCGTGAAATTTTTTTAATTTAATTTAAGAAGAATGTGGATTTCATTGCACATCTCAACAATTTAAGAAGACAAACAGACAAAGTGTCATTTATTTCGTGATCAAGGAGCATCATGCTAACACATACCGGTATATGATTATCTCTTCAAATATAACATTTTCACATTATACCTAGCAAAGTCGCAGAAAAAGTGGGAAATTTGTATTGCATCGACCAACTTACTATATAAATCATGAATAGAGCATTTCAAGCAGAGTAACTGGAAGCATTTGAATAATTGTGGGTGAGGTATATTTCGACTCCATAATCAGCATAACAGACGATAAAACAATTGTTAAAAAAACAAATAAACGAAAACTGATTAAAGAATCCTAAGGTTTATAGAATACAAAACTTAGGTTGGAAAGTTTCCCAAACGAGGTGGTACATGTTCACTCACCTAAGAGTAATAAATTAATTCACACACACAGTTTCTAATCACAAAACAAATATAATGTAATGCTCACCATCAGATACTGGCTTCAGGCAATTGTAAGCATTACGTATTTCAAATAAATCAGATTCTGAATAAGGAGAGTGGTTATCCCTTAAAACTCTTTCATGCGTTCCACGAATAAGAAATGTATCGAGTCCTCTTCCTTTTGCAAGCGAACTACTACCATATTGCACTCGAGACTTTAAATCATACATGGTATTTGCAATTAAAACATCATCCTTTACTTTCTTCATAAAATTATTTGCATACATTCCTGAATTAACAAATGAATTATTATCATATTTTGTCATAACATATATTAAATAGAATATAAGATATTTTGTTCTGTAGTAACTAAAATAAATCTAACATAAGCATGTAGTCCAACATACCACAGAGTTTGAAATGTTTTTCTGTGGAATGTTATTTACACATGCATATCACCAAGGCTAAAGATTGAAAAAAACTTCCTTTGTCTTATCCAACAAAAACCTTTTAATGTAGTTTAATGGCAGGTTTACCAGCTCTGAACATAGCGAGCTTGATATTGTTTGCATGCAAAAGAGAATTACATTTAACATGCCTAAATAAATGTCTGCTTAATCACTTTGGCATTTCTAACATACAATAATTTCACTCGACAAAAAGATTGGTATTTATGAATGATTAAACTCATTTCATTTTGTGTTACTGTAACATGAACTAAATTTTTTCCTCGCTTTGTCGATTGAGCGACTTGAAAACAACTGATAGTCTGAAATTATATTATTATTTTATGTTACGATCTCAGAACAGCTAACGATAAAAAAATCATAACTTCTCTTACACTTTTGTGTAGTCATTTTTGTGCAGAATTGCAATACAGTAGAAACTCTACCTACGAAAGGCTCTGGATACAAAAAATCCAACTTGCTTCCAAAATATTGCTTCGACTAACGTAAGATTTTCCACATACGAAAGGCCGAAAACCAAAAACAAAAAACGTGTCCAGTGATATTTGTATATTTTAGGTTAATTTAATGCAGTATTTGAAGCAGGTATGTCCAATTCAAATTTAATATTCGAATATTGTTTTTCATGTTTATAGGAATACCGAATATGGTGCACATATACTAGCATGCCATTCGCGTTTTGATTTAAAACATTCTACAAATTATTTCATTTTCATCGTAATCGAAGGCAGCCGTGTGCGGCACAAAAATAAATTAGAGGCATGAAAGGATTTTATTTAGTGCCGACTTGAAGTGCTTTTAACACGTCGAGGATGTTTTAGATAGAAAATATTTTACAATTGTTATCGTATATTTTTTAATTTAGTCGAGATAGTTTGTGCTCTCTCGGCAATAGTCTAAAAACAAATTGTCGTATTTAATTGTTTTTTATTGATCTCAAAACTTATTTAGTATATATCGCAGATTTTATCGTTAACCCGGCGCCGTTAATAACAATAGCGTTCAGTTAGGTTTAGGTTTTAATTTGAAATCAAAAATAAAATCATAACAGCCAACATGAAATATTTAAATCAGCGCCGACTTGAAGAATAAAACGTGATTACTAGTCTTAATTCTCCATCATTAGCGGATGGAGATTTGGGAATCAGGTTCATTCATTTGATTATGACAATCATCGCGTAATAACATTTGCATTTTTGTGAATCATCAAATAGTTCTGTGAGCAAAATAAAAATTCAAGCCCGTGGTAGCTGCCCTGCCAGACACCCAGTGACTATCTGCCATCTCATTGGCCCGTTTCTTTCCCGCGGGTATGTTATATCATTATTATAATTTATAAAAATATTATGCCTGAGTTTTGTGGGGGCTTGGAACAGCTTAGAGTAGTGGTTCTCAAATTTTTTAGGGTTGCGACCCACTATTTATTACCACAGCTTATGGCGACCCATTTAACTTTTTAGGACATAACACAGAACACAGCAATGGCTGGCTAATCATCGTAAAACTACCGTGTTTTCTCGAAAGTAAGACATGGCCTGAAAATGAGACCTAATTTGAATTTTTAAAATAATTTTATTTAAACCCCACCCTTGAATGAAATTTAAAATGTGTAGAAGAGGAAAGATTCAATGACCTGAGGTAAGATGAAAATCACACCACTATTCAAGATTGTGTGATGTTACTAGGGCTGTCCAAAATCGAATATTCGAATCGAACCGAATAATCGAATATTATTGCGCAATCCTAAATTTGTCTCTAATGTACAATAAAAACTTCATCTTCAATATTGTGATAACGTATGTGCAGTTATATCTAAATTATTGCAAATATGTTGCATAACTATGTCATAAAAGTTCCAGAGGTATAAAAGGAGATCACAAGCCTCCTTGAACTGGTCAAAAAATTAGGGTTTCGAAAACTATCAAGTTTTAAGAGTTGGAAATTGCACACTTTCAATGCCTGTAGTTCAGTGGATGGAACGAACCATTGTCATTAGAAGAAATTACAAATTCTATTGGAAAAAGGTATTGGACCTCCAAAACGTGTTTCAGTCCTGTACCATACTACCATGTTCCTATGATTACTGACTGAACAGCTACAAATCGATTCTATTTATAGAACTGGCGTTTTTGCTGACACAAAATTTGCCTTTTTCTCCTTTTGTGTTCTCTCAAATAACGTCATCTTTAAATCATTGTAACCGATAACTTTTCATTTATGACCATGCATGAAATGGATAATTACATGTCACCGGGCAATAGGAGAGACCTTTTTACAGCAAAGAAAGCGATAGAAACATGTGTTTGCTTGCCCGGTGAAAAACGCGGGGCAAAGGTGGTCGTGATACGCATTATGTACCGAATTTTAGCAATTCGTAAATTGGACGAAAAACGCTTCGAATTTGATTCGATTTCGAATATTCGGTTCGGTTGGACAGCCCTAGATGTCACAATCACAACTATGATATTTGCCACTGGATTTTTGTAAGGAATTAAAAACAGTGGATGTCGGTTTTTACATAATGTTTATTAAAAAACCTCGTGATTTTCTACAATGTAATTTTATTTTTGATAAATGAACTCAAAAGACCTCTTCCAAAAAACCATAGTGTTATTCTTTAGAAGAAAATAAAACTAAATCCTGTCTAAATTTCGGGGCAACACAGTAAGAAGTGCTGTACAGTGTACAAAACTGCTCTGCGTAAAAAAGCCACATGTTCATTCTTTGTGTAGCAAATTTTTGTTCCTTTGAGAAGATCGTAAAAAGGAAACTTTGACAGATAAGATTTTGAATTCAATCAAATTTCTTTTGTTTTTTTAAAGATTTACGTATTCGAGTCGCCACCGAACCTAATAACCAGTATAATTAATCAAAGTTTTCTACATCTTTTCACGACCCCCAGTGGGTCGCGACCCATAGTTTGGGAACCGCTAGTTTAGAGCATTTTAACAAGTAAAATGCGTCCCTACTTACACAATTTTCAACATACGAAAGGGCTTCCGGGACAAAGGTAGAGTTCCCACTGTATCAGAAAAAATTAATTGATAAACTCGTATTATATAATTGAATCATTCTTTTCATTACCATTTACCTTCAAGGATATTTTCTTTGAAAATTTCAATATACCCATCTCTGTCAGCACGAGTGTGCTCATGCGCCCATCCCAACAAATGTTGAAACTCATGTAGAGCAATTACAAAATAATCACAACCATCATCGAGTGAAACTTTCTGTTCACCATTCTTCGCATTTCCAAGAAATGAACTAAAAAAGATGAAAACTAATATTTGCTAAAATATACACATGGTAATTTATCTTCAAATGTTTGTGTATTGCTATTAACAATTGGCAATCTTCATCAGCTATTCCCAATCTAATGCATGCCTTCAAATCAGGGGTCAGTAACCTACGGCTCGGAGCAATATAATCCGGCCCGCGACGCTTCACTAAATTATAGTAACAAATTATAGCTGTTTTGTCGATTATATTCTCTACGCAAAAGAATTTACGTTAGACTAAATTATATTATAACGTAACAAGTATATAATTCCCAATTACTCGTTTAATGAGCCTATAATTTAATTATAATTTAGACAAATGGCAACAAAACGCAGAAAAGTTGATGGTTAAATGGCGCATTTAGGTCAGTCTTCGTGCGCTGTTTAAAATTTAACTTTCGATCTGTGTGATAAAATGTGATTCATCGGTCATCCATTCGATTCTTAACTTTTTGAAAATATGTGCAGCCAGCCGATGACTTGCAACCTTTATCTTTGGCCCGCGAGCGACAAAAGGTTGCCGACCCCTGTTTTAAATCATGCATTGTACAAATGTTCGGCTTCAAATGGGATAGCATAATATGAGATATTTTGGTGCTCCCGAAGTATGCGAACCAAGATGGCGGACATCGGAACGTAACATGGGTAACAGGTTAGGGTTAGGAGATAATTTTTTTCCAATTTTCCCTATTTCAGTCCTATTATCAGTTCGAAGACTAGCCAAGAGTCTCCCGTAGTATTTATACCTAAAATTATGGCCTAACCCTAACCTTGTACACATATTACATTCCGATGTCCGCCAT
Source organism: Styela clava (assembly GCF_964204865.1). Classification (NCBI taxonomy): domain Eukaryota; kingdom Metazoa; phylum Chordata; class Ascidiacea; order Stolidobranchia; family Styelidae; genus Styela; species Styela clava. The sequence continues at coordinate 6,774,092 of NC_135257.1, read as the reverse complement.
CTTGGTTCGCATACTTCGGGAGCCCCGATATTTTATTTTAAACAAAATAGAAAATGGAAGATCAGGGAACATCTATTCTACGAATATAGTTGTTACAAATTGTGATTATATTCTAAAAGTCATCTAATGATGGGGTTAAAAGTGCTATTGACTGAATTTCTGCGGGACTAACTACTTGCACTTCTTGTATGTTTTCGCGTCGGTGGATCTGTATGCATATAATACAAGAATGCTGTAGCAAAGAGTGAAGGTAACTATTCTAAGTGTATGTCATTTTATAAATTGGAAACTTTAATAATAGAAATCTCTTATGATAAGGACATCTCGAATAAATATGCTAAAAACATAACATGGTTTAAAATCCCACCTTTCTAAAATATAACTAATATATTCAAAATCTAAATGTCTCTTCAACTTACGTGCATCCTTCACCAGATACAATAAGAGCATAATCTTTTTCAGTGGTGCGAGGTACGAATTCGATGCAAAGCATTTTTGTAAAATATTCGAAAGTTTCTTCGATAATTTGCATTTTTCTTCGACCTAAAAATATACCAAGCAAAGAAACCCAAAATAGTTTATTTTATAAATATTGGATTAAAAGCTAACACTGTATTAGTTTGCTTTGTTTTGCTTTTGAGATAAAATGCTCCACTCGCATACACAAAGATTACAAGCAATACACCATATCTCTCATATAAATATTATTTTTTTATTTTGTCGAATAAACTAGGGCCGCTACAGAAATGTCACACAAAAACGTGGGGATACATAGCTGTATGATTGTTTCGAAATTTGATCTGAAACAAACTTTGCAAATACAAACTTATACTGCTTTAATTGTCTGGTCTACATTTCTTCCAGAACATCAATCAGTAATAGCTTGTATAACTTGTTTCACTATTATACACATAGATACACACTCGCTTTTATATTATCATGCAAAGTATATGGTATTCTGTTTATTCCATCCACAACATCGTCAGTCCAAAGATGAGTAGAAGTAGTTACTGAGCCATAAAACAAGTCAAAATCTTCTTTTTCATCCAAATATCCATATTCCTGAAATTGATTTTATTATATACGATTAAAATTTCAAGAGAATTTTGTTGACCAAATTTGAAACTATTGCTATATAGAAAATCCCCTATTACATTCAAACGATGTTTGCAATGATCATAATTTTGATCGAATGAAAATGTACAATATTTAAAAGAAATGAAATATAATTATTGGCGCAACTCAAGAATTCCAGTCAAGACATGACTATGCCTTGATATAATACTATCATTAAGGATTTATTACTTTAATACATAATTCAATTCAAAATATTTGGAGTAAGCTTGCACATAATTTACAGAAACTTATTTTCAGTTACGTCGGAAAATTTTGAATTATGTAAATGTCGTAATTATTGACAAAAAGCACCAAGTTTTAGTAAATAGTCCAGAACAGTGTTTACTCCCATTGAATTTTGTGCTGCCTGTAGTTCCTAGTACTACAAAATTTAGAACACGCCAACTAGCATGTAATGTTTTATGCCTTCGTCATATGCTGTAACATTCTGCTCTCATTTCTAAAAGTATTTGAGCAAATGTGTGACTTTGCTTGATATTATATTTTTGTGAACTTTACCCAGCGCTTGGGTTTAAACAGTGTGTCAAAGAATTCCTAAACCCAATATTACTTTATGTCAGTTTGCACCTGCCCCATAGTTATGCCCTTGTCCTCCCCCCTTAGTATTCTACCATGGATTAAATCAGTAAGTACACATTTGAAGATCTCCGTATGAATATAATATTGAAAACAAGGTATATATCACTTTATATATATCTTTATGTGAACCATACAAACAAATACGTGTTTAAAATCTAATTAGATTGTAAAAATAACATCGAAAACAGAATATCAATCACCTTGGCCATGCTATTAATTTGAGATATATCATATCGTATGTCCCCTTGATATTGGCCATTCTCTGCGCATTCACAATTCGTCTGACAACCATTATCATCTTTTCGGTAATCAAATGGACATTCAAATTCACATATTTTATTATCGAATGTACAGTGAGTAACCACTAAAATTTAAAAAAAAAAAAGATTAAACAGTTGTCGCATCCTGCCAGTGCTGAGAGTTTGTGTGAGTCAAAATTATTCCATCCAGTAAAAAAGCATATAAAATTAAGAGGGAAAGAAATTTAACACACATATTTATTTGGGAAGGAAAACGGCAGATAACCATATAAAAGGTTAGAAAATATGGAATGCACTCATGTAAAATATTGCGAAGCACAGTCCAACCCCAGAACCTTCGTTTACATAACCCAGTGCTCGCAACTCGATAATTCTGTAGAGTGGGGGGATACTGAGTTTCCTCGAAAATAAGACCTAGCCTGAGTTTTAAAAAAGATTTTAATATAAGCCCTCTCCTTAAAATAAAATCTAGTTGATAGCGTGAAAGTTTTTTTGACCTAGTCGATAGCAAGAAGTCTCTCTTATCATGTTTAAATGATTAAACTAAAACGTGTAAAAAAGGAAAACGTGTTATTCATAAGTGAAAGGATATCGGTTTTCACATTTTGTATATTTGAAAATTCTGTAATTCTCTACTTAGTAACTTTGTTCTTGATAAATAAAAATAAGACATGCCCCTTAAATAAGCCCTCATGTTATTTTTCGAAAAGAAAATCGAAAGGCATTTAAATATACTAAGAAGGCTACTACAGTATTCTATTTTTACTTCAGCTACTACTTCAAAGTTGTGCAACATAAGTGTTAAAAATATCAAATGACATCACCTGGCCATGTATTAAACTAATAAAATACGGTACCAAAATTGTCGCAGAAAAATACAGTGTCGCATTTTTCATTAACGTACTTGAACACATATTTATTTCAATCGGCGAGGGGTCTTCCACATTACAAGTCGCATCTTGAAATGCTTTCCTTTCTGATTCACCTTCATCTGTATAAAATTCGGTTTATATGTCTTTCATTCATATAGCTAACCATTGTATATAAATGTACCTATCCAAAAATTGAACAATGTATTTATATTTTAGGACCGTAATTTGATGCCATTTTAACTTTAATCTACAAACTCAAAAAATTAAATTTTTTCGAAATGTACATAAATTTTAAATCAAATTTTTTATAAACCCGCAAACAAAAGTTTGAGGTTGATCGATGGAGCATATCTTCAATAAAGCATATTAAAGTCATGATTCAACAATACAACAGATCAATTCAAAATTAAATTTTCGAACACAAAAGTATTCTAAATTGCATACCTTGCATCAGCATTGCTATAACTGCAATGATTCCAATAACAATAAAGAGAATGATTCCACCAATAATTATCAACTTCACAGGGGATGAAGACTTTGACGCTGATAACGGAAAAAAATTAAAAAATGTTCATAAAAACAACAACAGTCAATGCTAAATATAACTCAAAGATAACTACCGGTAATATAGCCATCACAATATCAGTAAAATTGCCCCAAATGTTGAAAAAATCGCATTTACTCTCACATGGAGATGTTTTCATCAATGATAAAAACTAGCAAAAACTTGTATTGGTATATACCATATAGGACCCCGTACGGCTGAAGAAAAATTACAAACAAACAAAATTAATAGATTTTCAACGACTCTCTTCATCTTTGAGTACTGAAAAATCGAAATCAATTGGACCAATAGTTGCGAAGAAAAGCGATTTTTCACAAACACACAGCAAAATGATCCATGGGTTCACTTCGTGTCCAAAATAACAGCACATGAAATTATGCAAATAATGTTGCTACTAAAATCATCATATTATCAAACTGGCACAAACCAGACCCAGAAGACTATAGATTAGAGAGCGCAAATTGTGAATAGAATTCTAATAATCACACAAACTCAAAACATTAGGCCTGCAAAATAATGCAAAAGACATCTTAAATGTATTGAATTAAGCCTTTTCTGTATCCAACATCTTAAATTTTGAAATATTGAATTTATAATATTATCTGTACAGATAAAACCATCACTCAAAATAGAAAAATTATTTGAGCTGACCTGATTCCATTGTCTCTAATATTCACGATTGTTTCTTTGTAGAATAATTTAATAATATATGCTTGAAACTGGGTTATAGAATATATACTAGTAGCTTGCTCCCTTAAGTATGGTCTGAAAGACATTATAGACAACGTTATTTCATTAAGCTTTTAGGTTAGAAATCTCATGAATAATATATCAAGATATAGCAAACGAAACTGTACCAAATTGATATTTGTTCATTCATAAATACGACAATGAACTGTAAAATATTTACATATTATAGGAAAATTTTCAACCTTGAATAGTCTTGCAACCTGAATATCTACACAGGATTTACTACATTTATAGGGAATTTTTTTTTTTTCACCTTATAGTCTTGCCACCTGAATATTTACTCGATATTCACTATGTTGCACAACCTGTATATCTCCTTGAGGAAAAACATGATGATAACTATATTTTGATTATAGGTTCTAATTCTAACCTCGGTTAGTAGAGCAATTACAGAGTATAAAAAATTGAATTTGCTATGACTCAATGAGGAGAATTTAGGCAAAAATTTGATTTGAAGAAATGTCTTACCATGGCACCTCAGGAAGCCATATATTGATATGAACACTCCATAGCGACTCAAATCATTTCTTTGATTTTCAAAACTCTGTGTATTCGTTTTTCAATATCAAGAAATTATAATCCGTTTCATAACGAAGACAAATTTTCTATGTAGTGCCCTAATAATAAATTGACTAAAAGTAGAAAAACAAAATAAAATACAGCTGAAAATGGTCAAATCATAGACTATTCAACGGACTGAGCAATAAAATTGGCAAATAAAAAAAATCAGTACATTGATACATTGAATTTTGATAGCAATTGATATTGTGAAACAAATTTATCATAATATAAAATTTCTAGACAATAAAATCTAAATTTAAAAAATGAATTTTTAAATAACATATTTCAAGACATATCAATGAATTTTGTTGACTAGCGCTGCCTTTATTTCTACTCTCAGACAAAATTACGAACCAACTGTTCCTCTCAACTTTTTGAAATAAAGCACTATGACAGCTGTTATAATATAAGCTATACTTTAATATACCTCTAGCATAAATCCTATAAAACAGCTTGACGATGCAATACTGAAGAACTAAAGTGATTTAACTGAACTAGGTGGAAATATTAAATTAAATATATAGACAGAATAGCAGGAACACAACTACAAATGATTGTGAAATACCCTCACATGTTAATAATACACACATCATCGAATATGACCAAGTCACAGATAACTACCGGTACTTCCTTTGAAACTGATGCAAGAATGATTAAATCAAAATGAATTAATAAACGTTGAAATTATCTTTGAAGTAAGTTATTCACTTTTTTAATGCGAAATGAAATTAATTCAAAATCAAATTAATCAACAAAGTAATTCATTGCTTTAATTGAAGTCAATGTCGTTTAAAGTTTCAGCAACTTTCTTTTTTCTACCATGGCGTAGTTCAAAATATTTCATGTCAAAACTGCGTTGTGCCTGGATTCTCGCCTTAACCATGATACTTACTGCTCGAGAATCACCACTTCGATAAACAAAAACTATATAAGTGCGAATTGAATTAGAATATCTGTTTATTAGTCACATCATGGTTCATAAGTGTTTAATCTTATAATAACATCCTTTTGTTTCTCATCACAAGCTAAATCTGTTTTTCCGTCTCCATTTGAATCAACTAATAATAGAATTTTGTCTTCATCTGCACAGAAATTTCCTGCATCTGTAGCTATGTCATTGAATTTTCCTTCTGTTGTTGCAAACTTGATACTCAGACGCCTTGAAATAACAGTAAGTTTTAACTTTGAATTGCTAGATCAGGGATTCTCAACCTATTCTCAACCTCAACCTAGTTTGGCTTGCCTTGGGTCAATTTTGAAAGCAATAAATTCACACTTCTTCCTACTACCACATAAATAGCCAACTACTTGTTCTATTTCAGTATGATCCCAACTGTGGGAACTTATGAGATTTTAATTGCTTGTAGCATAATAGGGTTACCGGGGAGCCCGGCGCCACAGATCATTATATTTTCACAAGAAAAAAAGATTTAGTAGTGGTACATTTTACAGTAAAAGTGGAAAAAGGTAGAATGAATACAGGATAAGAGCTCCAGCTCTAGATTAATATACATTTACAACTACAGACTTTAATCATGTCAGTTTGGTTGTATTATGTTAACACAATAATTAATACACAATTTCAAGGTATTACTGCAAGTCGTCACACAACATTTTGCATTTGGACAACCCTTTGACTTGGAGAATATCTTACATATATATCACACTTTCTTGGCAATGCCCTAGCTAGCTGTAATAAGAATTGGCCATGGCCTGTAAGTTTAAATCTTGTGCAAGAGGATTGGTGTCTTCACCTTCGCAGAGTGGTTCATATAAGCACTGTTGGATTTGAGCATACAAGGCTTTGAAACTATTAATTTGTTACCTGATCCAATACCCATAGGCTATAAGTCAACACTCATCCAAGATTTCGTAATAACTTTTCTATTCCTAAGCCAAATCATTTGCCAGATTCATAAGATTCATGCACGTTTAGTTATAATCATGGTCTCACCTCTTTGTGATATCTTTGCAAAGTAAATCAAACTTCCCATCACCATTAAAATCTCCTGTATATCTTAATCCTTTTGAACATCCTGCTAGAGCTCCTTGCCAACTGACAGAACTGAAACTATTTGTTCCCTCACCATGACTTAATTTACTGTGTTAAATTGTGTTCAATAATCAATCATCAAAAAATAACACATTGCTGGCTACAATGCTTGCATGTATGGAACATCCTCGACCCCACCAATACGGTGTCTCAAAAGTGTCATGTTCCACTTGTCCTATTTTAGCACACTTGCCCCACTTCGCTACATTTTCCCCATTATTCAGCAAATATTTGTGGTCAATGCTTCAGTAGCATGTGTAGCGGAGTTCATGCTATGATCTGGGTTGGAGTATATATAATCATTTAGGATAGGTATTTATTTGTGAGATTCATGCAATTAGGAAAAGTGAGGCAAGCGTGAGACAAATAGGAAAAGTGTGGGACAATTGAGAGATGACAAGTATGTGATACCCCTTACCAGATAAGAAAGAGAGGCAATGGCTTATTATCTAATGAAGTGTGCATATAATTTTTGTATTTGAGATATTTCATTGGGAGTTTAACACCCCTCCGAAAGTCTTAAATGATATGGCTCAGCAAAGCCTACCCTACTTCACTATGATTTAGCAGGTGTAAATCTCAATGAATGTAAATCTCAATAATGAAACATAAATTTCACATGCACTGACCATTAGGCTTTTCCCATAGTCTAAATGATAAGCAGTGTACAAAATCAAAAATAGTGTCAGCATTTGCCCTATTGTGACTATTACAAATACAGAAACAAATTATTTGTTTCATGCAAGAGATTCTCAAACAAGAGGACAGTCACAACTCGATGGAATCGAACTCAATAAAACAGTGGTTAAAGTGCTTTAGTTTTGAAAAAGAATAACTTACAATTTCCCATCCTGATTTTTACACAATGCATCTGCTTTTTCATCTCCATTAAAATCAGCAAGATTCCATAAAGATGATTGCTTACATAACGCATTTGTTTTTTTAGATTTTTCAGAAAAAAGATCTTCTGCAAAATACATATTTTACATAAAACTGCTATTATCACATATCTGAAACATGACAGTAAATAAGAGTTGGAACAAATGATGAGCATGGAAAGAATCATTTCGGAACACGAGAAATTATTCCCACAACCATAACATATACCAATTTTTAATCTAGTAAATAATGATGAGAAAAGTCATTGAGGCTCTGTTAAGAAATAGAACATTGAAAGCAGAAAATAAACTATTTTAATAGTTGTGACATACAAAGCAATATTTTCTATGAACATTATAAATGAGCATATTATTAAGTTTTAAATCTTAATATAAAATCTTAGTTATTAATTAATATTTTCCGAATTTCAATTTAAAAAAAGTATGAATTACTTTCACATTTTTCTGTATTACAATCTGTTATCTCAGTAGAATTTCCTTGACATTTTTCCACTTTACATCTTCTTTCTCTGAAAATGAATCAATATACAGAACAACAATGTTACATTTAAAGTATATTAGTCAACTGAAGTTTTTATCAAAAATCAAATTTAAATTCCAGTTGTTTCTTTAACCATTATCAGATAAACTTTGATATCAAAATACCATATTTCCACCCGAATAAGTTGCTAACCTAGACCCAAGTTTTCGGCCTGATTTTGAATCCTCTAAATTTCCCATCCCTGATCCGGGGGTCTCAAAATCATACCTTCAATTTATCACTAGCAGCAGACTTATGTAAATAAAATCCTATTAACGAAATTAAACAACCATTAAATTAAAACGAAATTAAACAATAGACACTTTAAATTAATACGTTTAAAATCCATAAAAGTCATCATCACCATCTTCGGACAATCGACTCCAATCTTTGACAGAAACATGGTCACCATAAGGATCATTTTTAAGGAGCAATGGTCTTGATTTTGGCAGTCCACTGGGACGATGCGCACACTTCATTGATCCATTCAATGCAATTCTTGTCATCCATCCATATGTTTTCTTGTACATGGACTGTCACACATTTCGGAATGTTTTGTTCATTAGAGAATGTTTTTCTCTTAAAAATTACCATAGGCAGCAATTTCGTCCCATCAGCAAGGCATGATAAGACTGCCTTAAAACGTTGTTCATCATAGCCTGTTGTCTTAATCCAAACGGTTTTATCACTAGCTTTATGTATCATTTTGTTTTCAACCATATAGAAAAATCGTCCATCTTCTTAATCGTTTGTAGCAAACATTCATGTTTTTGGTGATGACGAATGATATATTTCTAGAACGATGTGATTTTACAATCCCTGTCCCGCGGCAGTTTCTGCACAATTTTCGTTTTTTTTTTCGAAGTACAAAGCCATGTCGATTCATGAAGCAGGAACACCAGCTGTTAGTTGCTTTGAGGTCTATTGAATTTTCTTCATTTTGACTAGCCCAGTTTAGTGCAAAAAGACTCACCTGTGCACTAGTGACAGCCAGGCCTTCCTGTCGATTTACGTTCACCCATTCAACTGCACATTCATCAAGTTTTGACCATTTCGGTGAAATGTTCTGGTTACTTTTACTTGGCATTTCTTTGAGCATGCACACATTCTGCTTACCGACACTTCCAATCACTGACTAGTTTTTTGTTCACATAGTGTTGGCGAGCGGCATTCATATTTGAGGTTTGCAAGGCTAGCTCAACCACTTTTAGTCTTCATTCATAACACTTTCTTTCCTGAGATGTAGACATCTTTTCACAGCGAAATATTGAATTTAAACAAGGCTCGTCTTATTTGCAGGTTAAACTTATTCGCCAAAATATACGGTATTCATCAGAATCAATAAATATAATGTATGAACTCACCTGCTTTTGTTTCCTTCACAAGTTTGAGAACAGCTTGACCAAAGGCCCCATTCATCCCAACCATCGCCCTCTGGTTCTTTTGGCTCACAATCTTTTGTATTACATAATTGTTTATCTTCAATAACCGGTTTACCTTCACTACCTTCGCATTTAATGGACATTTCATTTTTAAAACCGAGACACTGACGTCTTCTTGTCTTATATAAAAAAAAAATACCTGTTATCTCACAAAAAAAAACATTAATTTAATCAGATAAATTTTCAAAAATTGAGATTTTTAATTTGTTTTGAATGAATTATTTGTTTGTTCTATCAAACCTCTCTGTTAACGGTAAAAGATTCCTACAACTTACCATGTTACCACTTCCACAAGTCTTATCACATTCACTCCAGGACGACCATTGTTGCCAGTTAGCATCAGCTGAGAATATGATAAACAAAAATGATCACATATGAATGGAAGTGGCATGAAAAGCAGAATGAAAATGTTTCAATGTATAAAAAGCCCTAAGAAATTCAATCTTTTCCCACAAATTGAGATTAAAAATGGCATGAAATTACAGACCAACAAGCAGGAATTTGTTGTTTAGTTCTACAGAGATTTTAATTTTACAGTAGACACATTCTGTATGTTCAGTAAAGTAGAAAGTACCTCCACAAGCTTGAGTATTGCAATCAGAACCTTCAGAATCCTTTCCTTCACACATATCTGGCAAATTACAAGTGCGATTCCTTAATAAACAACATTTACATGTCACATATTGGTAGTACTTGAATGCAAGTCGTAGAAAAAAAATTGACAATATTGCTTGATAGAATAAAACTGATAATTAAATCTATTTTAATGCCAAAATACAATCATAAAATGTACCACCTTTCCATCAATCACATTGTTTTAATTAAGTGAAGTATCTCATATATACCTGACAAACAAGCGAAGTTTTCTGCAATGGTAATATTATTTGTTTTATGTTTTAATGCATACCTCCATTGTAAACCACCATCGCACTCCTTAGAACAATCACCAAATTCACTCCAGTCGCTCCATTCTCCTGGACAAGCTTCATTTTCACAATCAATTCTTTCAGATTTTTCACCTAGAACAAAACAATATATTCATGTCACACAACCTGCGAATAATTCAGAATATTTTACACGGAATAGCTATCTAAAACTTTTGCAATGATTCGAGATTTACAGATGAAATACCACAGAATTTTATTTTACAACATAATACAAACATTAAGTAATTGTTAATGAGCATTGGATTACGTTATTGCATTTTGTGTTTTCAGTACAGATCATCACTTTGACAGGTAGTTTAGAAATATCACATCTCGGCAGTTAGCATATTACGAATTTTGAAACAAAAAGGTATAGAAGTGGTTAATCTACAAGAGCTCATACCTTCACATCCTTCTACAATTTCTTCCTTTGCATCTTTACAAACTCGAAATCTTGACTTCTCTCCTTCTCCACATGTCTTATCGCAAGCACTCCAATTACCCCACTCTGTCCACTCTACTGCAAACCACATGAATATAGATATTTGAATAATTTTAAAAGTATATTTTGAGTTTTTTACAACAGTTTGATAATTAAGAAAAGCTTTGTTATAATAGTTTAGTAAGCATTTATAATTCAAAATCTCTGATTGTGTGAGTTTCTGTAATACATTAAATTGAAACAGCAACATTTTATTTTCTTCTATTCAAATTAAGGTAGTAGGCCTATACACAGAGGTCAGCTTTATAAATGAATGAATGAATGAAATAATACAAACCAATATTTAACTGAAAAGGTTCTGTATCTTTGTCAAAGTAAAAATCCTACACTTAAAAAAAGCTTGTCCAATTCCAAACACTTTGGATTAGAGGAGAGAGAGATTTCAATTTAACAAAATAGCATTAAGACTAACACGTAAATATACAATATATTGAATATAAAAGTTCCACAGTTCGGATAATGCCATTTTGTTTAGGTTAGTTTGCAAGACAGATGAAAGTCATCAAAACTCTTTATCTTTTGGGCTTGGCTGTTTTCAAGCATAGAATACAGTAAAAAATACAAGAATATAAGGCAATATAAATGTAAGGTCAGCTAACATGCATGAGTTTAGATAACAAATAGCAGCAATCGCCAATAAAAAAACAGGAAGAAAGAAGTGACTGGAAGCATCTAACACCTATCAACAGCCTGAACCTAGCCTAAACAAATAACTGGCTAATGATTGATAAAAACTGATTATGAAATCAGGAGAGCAAACAAAACCTCAGATAAGGTTTGAAACGTACAGAATATAAGATGGAAGAATTTGCCAAGAGGAAGTGGTACATGTTCACTTACCCAAAATTATTACAATAAATTAATTCACAATCTGGCTCACTGCGACTTACCACTAGATCTCCGACATGAGAAAACATGCCTAAGAAGATCAATCCTTAAATTCGCAATTGAGCAAATTGGCCAGTTACCAAAGATGTGGATTGATTTGATCAACTTACCAACAGGCTTTTCAGGCAAGCACTTAAATAGAATATTAACTCTGTAAATATCTTGATGACTGAGATATTTTTTCTCAACTTGTACTGGTTCATTATTTGAGCGATCCATAATAGTGGGTTGACCATTTTTGCTAAAGTATCGTCCAGAGAAATGAATAATAGAAGTTGTATCATATTCAGCATCAAAATCAGTTGGACTTCTTTTAACCCTCTTGGCAAAGGCACTTTGGAAGGCTTTAAAAAAAATAAAGTTAAGGATTGGTATTCTGATCCAATCTCTCTGATATTAGTCTTAACCTGGTCCTTATCCTTCTGCTTTGCGAAAGCCATACTGTCAATTTTGCACTTTCGTGGTCATGGTAATTACTCGAAAGATAGCTATAAATTTTTAGTTTTAATCGTTAATATGATACAAGCCTAATTGTACAGTAAAAGAAGTGTTTCCTTCACAATTCAATTCAAAAGTTCCAATATGACAATTTAAATGCAACCAATTCGCTAACTAATCTTGTACATGTCGTGTGAATGAACTGTACAAAAATCAACATTTTTTGCATGATATATTTATTTTGATTTGGTTCGTCTCCTTATCCTTTTAAACAGATATTTCAAAAATTAAGAACTACACTCAACCTTGCGTAGAATTAAATTCCCTACTGATTCTTAATAATGAATTTATATCACCTGGTTTTATATTTTCATACAAAATATCAACATAGCCATCTCTATCTGGTCTAGATTGTTCATGATGGAAACCAAGTACATGAATTAGCTCATGTGAGACGGAAGCTTCATTTTCACATCCAACACCTATTGATATATCGTGAGTTGCTCCACTCTTTCCAATACCAGACCTAAAAGCATGTTTAAGTACTGTATCCAAATATTAAAATGATTGTTTCTAGCAAATACACATTGGAAAAAATTGTCATGATATGGCACGAACAATATCCTCAAATTTTATCATCCCATTATAAAAAAAATTTGTCTGGCTACATTACCATCTTATATATGAAGAAGATTATTATTGTTTTTTGTTCACCATGTATTCTTGAAAACTGTGCTACAGTTTGCTTGTATATATATATACCTTTCTAGCAGAATCTAATATATTATCACATATTGACGATAGTAGAATTGAGTAGAGCAGTCGAAATCATGAAACAGCTTCAACAAATAAGTACAAGTTTATTCATAAAACATACCAACATCCAACCTTGGAAACGAATCGAATGTGTTGTTCTTCTGATTTTCGGGGAACAAAATCTACACAGGTTATCGATGATAAATTTTTAGCTGATGATTCAATAGCAGATCGAGCTTTGCTTGCTAAAATAGAAGGCTTTACCATGTTACATATGAAAAGACAGCAATTATCTGGTCCTCATTAATAATAACGTATTCTTTTTGACTGACTCTTGCCAAACAGATATAAAGCTGGAAAAATCTTTCAGATTGTAGGGCACAACAAGGATTAAATATGACAATAAAAGTCAAGAATGAGTTATCCCAAGTTCTTCACCCTATTATTTGCTAGATTATGGCACGAACACCTAGCTAGAACCATGAACTTCCAGGAATCTCGAGTTCAGAACACACCTAAAAATTTTATTTTAGATTTTGAAATTGTCCAAAAACGATCAGTTCCTCAAAAACTGAAAACCTGTCATTCATTTGACATATACCGTAACAAATAAAGCATTATAGGACACAAGTTTAAACATAAAAACATTTTAGTAACAGCAATAACTCAAGGTAATCTAATGTGGCTAATAAAGTAATCCTGGAAAAAAAAAATACTTACAAAGCCTCTCACTAATAGTATAAGGAATATTATGTCGACCATCTTCAGACTGTATGCCCCAGAGTGAAACTACTGCTTCAGTCCTCCTTCTACCTGAATCAAAATTCTCCTCAACGTAGCCATAGTCCTGAAAAATATCCAATCTTAAATTTAGAAATATTGCTATAAAAAATTGAACCTGTAATGAACAATTATACACACTGGACAGACTAAATCACATGCACGGATTCTAGAAGCTCTGCAAATGAGAGGCAAAATTTGAATTTATTGTGTTACAGGACAACATAATGGCGCGATGAATCAGCTTCTTGGACCCTGCTGGCATCGAAGTTTACAGATCTTTTAATCAGACTATATACCATCAATCCGACTAAAATACAATAAAGTGAATAGCCTTCGTGATTCATCAGAAAGCTTCTGGTTTTCCAAGAGACGTAGCATCTCCCTCCAAACCAGTCTTGCCTGTCTAGAGCCTTGTTCAGGGCAAAGATGTGAATCACTTCATAAGAATACATATTGCGGGGTATTATATCTTCGGAAGATTGAATATAAAACTACTTCTGCAATATTTTCTTGAACTGCACCTTTAAAAATGTAGGAAGACTATCCATATCAAATCTTATATCTCCTTCAAATACACCTTCGCTTGCGCATTCACAACTAATCTGACAATCTCTGTCATTTGTCTCATAACCAAATGGACATGGAGATGAACAAACCTCGGTATCAAATCTACAATGTGACTCTGAATAGGTAAAAATAATATTAATAATACTAGTTACAAGACAAGGATGCAATATCAATTGCTGGGGGAGAGGAAAGGCGATATACACTTAATCATACGGCATGCCACAATCGCTCATCGAGTTACCATATCGGGTATTTGACATATGGCTGCAATAGTCTTGTTAAACTAATAAATTTTTTCCAGTGAACCAAATTGAAAAAAACTTGATTTGTCAAATAACATGGAGAAAAGTAAAGGACATATACCGGTACATCTTGATCATAGGCCATCTGTGAATACCTTTTGATACAAACTTTCTGACCATAATTGACAATATATAGTCTGGAACTCCCACTGGTGAGATATACTACATTTATAAAGGCATCATCACATATGACGCATTTTCAAGCAAACATTTTCAGATATCATTGAATAAAGGTTCATAAAAACTTATAATGTATCCCAGACAATACTAAACCATGTCTAAATTGTAAAGTGAATAATCTGTACGAAACACTACACTTTAATCACTGCATTTTAAAATTGTATCCCGTCTAGCAAACAGTGAACATACTCAGGCATTCATTGATTCCAACAGGATCACCTTTGAATTCAACATGGCAATCTTTCAACACAGTTATAGTTTCTGTTTTTGCTGTAAAACAACATGAAAGAATTTTGAACTGAAAACCAGTTTGAAGAAATAGAACTGTTTTTATGTCTGCCTCTGTATGCATTATGAAAATGGTTAACTATAAATGTAGTTCATCATCAACTGTTGAGAGCTATTTTGATATAGCTTCACATATAACACCAGACAGCAGGTGGAATAAAAAATACAATTAAATGGTGCCGATATCCAAATTGAAATGTCATAACTTGCACTTTATACACCTGATTATTTATCCTTGCAAAGAAAATCTTACCCACAACAAGCACTGTTATGATAGCACAAATAGAAATAATTGCTGAAGCTGAGATGAAAATAACAACCCAGCGTTTTTTGGCTTGTGGATCTGCAGAAATAAAATTGATGATTCAATGATTAGACAAATAAGGATATTCGATTTGCACGAAGCATCATACAAATTAGAATTTAAAATGTCCATATAGATATATTATTAAATTCATAAATGCATCAATCCGTCGTGGTCATTTTAGGGATGTGGATCCTTATAAATTAGAAAATTCAGTAATTAAATATTTTGACATATTTTGTATGTAAATTGAAAAAATTGTATTTGAGGCAAAGTATATAGGCGTACATAAGGAAAAGTTTGAGAGTTTTGACTAACGGGCTCCAAACGGATGTATCTCTTGTACAGTTGTATAGACAGATGATTATTAATAACAAAAATACTGTGAAAATGCAAAAATATGGAAAATATATGGAAGATTCGAAAGTCATTATACTGGTACCAAAAGTGCCAGCTGAAAATGTGAGTTAGTGTAGGGGTGGACTCTCTACTTACAATAATTCGTTCAACTCATAATATAAGCATATAAATGAAAAATATTCCAAATTTCCGAATGTAGCACCAGGGCCAGTAAATATTTTATTTGAACTCATCCAATCTATGTTATCAGAGAAACAAGGTCGTATTGACTTAATAGAAGGAGCAATTGCAGCACTGACCCGTGTGCGACTGGGCTATAGCCTATTGTTAGGAAGTTCAGCGGTTGGAGTGAGTTCGCTCCAGTCTGCCAGTACTGCAGAACGGTACCGTTACGGTACGTTTGTGAGTACCATAAGTGCATAACGGTTTCATTCAAACAACAGATTCCTAGCATCAAAGAATTGCCCATACAGTAGGCTAGGCTAAATTCAAACATTTGACCAGTAGACAGTACATATCTGAGTACCGGCACATACAGTCGTACGGTACATATTACACTGAAAGTACGGTGCCGTACGGTACCAGTACAGAACGACGAAACAATGAAACATGAACTGCCCACCGGCCATACCGTACGGTAACGATACCGTTAACTTACCAAATTTTGTCTGAAGATCTTCTCGCGATTCGACTATATCCATTACTGAAATTGTTGTAAATAGCTAGACTAGTGGTGTAAACGAAATTGGCAATAAGCGTAAAGCGGCAACTGCAAAGGTTCAAAACATTCACCACCAACGTTAGCTGAGCACTCGCCCGCCAAAAGACGATACCGAGAAGAAAATGTCGCGGAGTCGAAAAGTTATGAAATCCGGACCTGAACCAGAGCTCAGTATTGTCAACGAATAATTTACGGTACTAAATTATTTTATGTCAAATCTTACGAAATATTCCAGTTTAGGCTTATGGGAAATCCCACTTTTGCCTAAACACAGGGATTATTTGTACATATCATCATAGTCGACAGCAATGTCCATTGCAGAAAGTGCTTCGAAATCTTCACCGGATGCACCATAATATTACTACAAGAGAGCTGTGCTCAAATATATGAACACGTTCCCAGAGCGAAGCAGTATTTACCTTTGACGCCACCGGTACCCACAAAAAATTCCGAGTTTCGCGTAGAAATAATTTACAGAATCAAACCGGACAGCCAGTGTTCCCATGGATAAAATAATACAGCAAAATTTTAGACGAAATATCAGATTTCATGCGAAATTTATAAATAAATAAAAGTAATAGCCTTCTGGCAAAAAAATCAATCTTTACTCACAGAAAATTTCAAAGCAATTGGTCCAGTATTCGAAGAGAAAAGCGATTTTTAAAAAATGATGTAAACAAATAATAACAATAACAACATAATATTGAAACGATCGTTATGTCCACTAAACGTGTCCAAAAACTAACTATCGTAGATTATTGTATCGACGTACCACATGTTTACGATAATTCCGTATATAATGCGAGACACTGGATAAGTTACTTTCCATAGCTGAAAAATTCGGTACGTACCGAATGCCGATGCATTCAGTGTACAGTATTGTGTGCGGGCCGCGAATCATGTTTTTTTTACTTATAGGCCGCGAGCCGAGGCCATTTATCTTTCAGTTTCGTAGCGCACATAAGGTAACTACCTGAAAATGATTTTAAAATGTTCCTTAGAAATTTAGTAACAAATATTGCCTTGTTCCCACTTCCAAAAGTTGCACGTTTTACAGAAAAAACGCTTTACTACAATAAATATGTGTTACCATCTGTCCTATTTTCTCCTTCATTGGGGTTTTCAGTTCATTTTATTCTCAACTATGAAGATCTTTTGAGGTTAATGAGGCATTAATAAATAAAGCTGAGGAATTTGTTTGTTCACTGTATGAAGAGGATATGAAGAATGTAAATGATACCAGGGCACGTCTATTTAACACTGGCAAACATAAGGATTATACTCTCCCACCCAACAATGATTCACTGAAGAAGCATGTGGCCCTCAAATCAGTTCTTGAGTTGGCAAACTGCAAGTATATAAAAAAAATAGTCAAAATAATGTATGCAAGTGTGCCAAAATCAACTTATATTGCACAAATTTTTGTTTTTGTATTGACTGCAAAAATCACAGTACACTCTTAGAGGAAAAGTCGATTTTCGAGATAGTGGATTTCGAAAACAATTCAGAAGAAAGTGAATTAGATATTGCAGTTGATTTAATAAGTATCATTTATTTGTTTGTTTTTTCGGACATTTGTTATTGTCGTAGTCCTGTTCCTAGAAATAATATTGCCTTTGTTCAAATACATAACCACATAAACTAAAAGAGGACTAATTGTAATATTTCTGTTCACTATGTTATGTACATATTGTACATTCATATAATTTTCTTGACTTTCTAATTGAGAAATTTCTAAGTGAGAAATAACTGATTTTTTTGTGTTTTCGTGCTCACGATGTTAATTTGTGACTTCATTGCTTAAAAATAAATACCTTTGATAGCTTCTATAAAATGGATGTCGCTTTTTATGCTGTTCTTGTTGTAAACTGTTTGTGGTTATTACATAAAATTTATTCGCTAATGTGAATCAGCGATGTTGGTGTCGCTGCTTTCGAGTTCACTCGCGACTCCTGTCACACAATTAAAGTATTTTTTGTTGTTGGTTACATGTATGCCATATTTTTCGTAATCTACCTAATAAATTATGATTGACTGAGGAAGTCCGATTTTGGTCAGGCAAAGCATTACAGGAATACATTTGTGTTAGTGTGCTGTGGGGCTCTCGAATTGCATAGTTCTTATGTATGTGTTGTAAACTTATGGTTATTGAATTTCCGGGAACCCCTTATATTCAATTTCGCATCAGGATTGTGGAACAAGCTGTAATGCGTTCAGTATGTTCATTTTCACACAAAACTGAAGAATTTATTTAGTTACCAGATGTGCGCTACGAAACTCATTTTCTGGACGTTTTCAAGGCTTCGTCTCACGGCCCATATCTGTGGTAAGGATCTACAAGTGTTTAATAACTTACTTATACATTTTTCAACAACGTCTTAGAATAACTTAACTAACATGAGAGCTATGCTCAAATATATGGACACGTAGCGCCACCCAGTGGCAATAATTTTGATGACGTCATAGCGGAAAAAAAAAGTGATAGCCTTCTGGAGAAAAATTTTTAACCACTGAAAATATCAAAGCAATTGGTCCAGTATTCGAAGAGAAAAGCGATTTTTTAAAAATGGAGACGGAGACAAATAACAAGAATAACAATAACAACAAAATTTTGAAACGATCGTTATGGCCACTAAACGTGTCCAATAATAACTAAACAGGGCTATGGAAAGGCTGCCCAACTCAACGCAAGGTCGAGCAGTAATAACTAATATTCATCCGCTCGCTAACAGCTGATTCGATTCAACTGTTACGTCATGCAGAAGTCATTGTTCATTGCCGAAAATGTAGAGAATATAGGACAGATCGTAGCACATATTTCTTGTAGTAAAAGCGTCTTTTCCGTAGAACGTGCAACTTTTGGAAGTGGGAACAAGGCAATATTTGTTAGTAAATTTTTAAGGAACATTTCAAAATCATTTTCAGGTAGTTACCTGATGTGCGCTACGAAACTCACTTTCTAGGCGTTTTCCAGGGCCTCGGCTCGCGGTTTATTACCCATATTATCACAAGTACAAAGCTCATTTTAAAAGTAACTAATAGTTTGTCCTTTCTACTTATTTTCTACACAAAATGAATCTATGGATCGTTTTGTTAAATTTGTTGTTGTTCTTTTCAGTATTCCAGTATTTCAGTAAAATTGTTCCAGCAGTTAGAAAAAAAGTTGTCGCTATAAAGCTATTACTTCTATTTATTTCAAATATTTCTGTGGGCGATTCGTTTTTCACTTTGAAGTTTTGTGTCATAACAGCATGAAAAATACACATTGCGCGCCCTGTGGCCTTCCGCGATCGCATTTCTGCGATTTGGTGGTCAGCATTGTGGGGAGTTTTTAAGGAGACCCACCAGTACGGTGAAAGATACTACTTCGTTTTGGACATGGTGCATATATTCGAGCATAAATCTCTTGTATTGGTGTATGATCACAGGCTTGAATCTCGATTGTAGGTAAATATGTGATCGCGTTTTTTCCCCTTTATTCTATATCACAAGAGGCGATTTTCTGTGTAGTACTTTTTTATCTTATGTTCATAGCCTATATTTGTTCGACAAATTTTCGTACTGTGTGTCTGTCTTGTTAATTTTTTTGTATCATGTCAAAGTTCCAAAAATATTATATACTATTTGCCGATGCGTTGTCGTCACTCATTCGTTTTGAACTACTGTCTGGACAAGCAACTACTCGGAAATGTGAGAGTGTTCATCAACACATTTAGTGTATATATAAGTAACATATTCGAATCGTGGAGATGTCCCTTTGAACTATATAATCTATATATAACCTGTCTATCTCTATAACCTGTAAAAGTGTTCGTTTTCAACTTTGCAATGAACTGAACAAGGCTCTGTCTAGACAACTACTAAACAGTTTGGTGGTGTTTGTATACACATTGGTTTTGAACTACCGGTAATCTATCTAAGCGCAATTACTCAATACTATAGTGGGGTTCCGTGACCGAAGATATGGTGGAAAAGAGGGCGATGGTGTGATGAACATACCTGCACAGTATATACGGTGTAATTTGACATGTCAATGTTCACACAAATTTCCAGCAGATGCATCTGAAGAGTCTAGTGAGAAGAGATAGTGTAAGCCGTAGGGCAAAACCCCATAGTTTGAATCATAGCCGGACAATGGCTTTTGCGGAGCTTAAGCGCAAGTGTATGAATGAACTTTTCATGCTTGTACAAAGTGCATACAAGAAAGTCTTGATAATGCCACGTTTAGTAGTTGTTTTTATGGTTAGCCTAGTTTACAATATGTCGATGAGCATACCCATGCTTTAGGAGCTACTTTTACTTGAGTTATGTGTATATGAACAAAGACATACACTTTGACGAGTCGCTTGCTCGGAGCATAATTCGGATCCTATGTGCATCTTTAATAATTTTTTCACTAGTCGTTATTTAATGCTGTGCATTTTTGGAGACAATGTGTACGTGAATATCTCATCCACGACAGATAGTCAACAAACTACACTGCAGCCCTACTACACTTTGCTGATAGTCAACAAACTACACTGCAGCCCACTTCATACACTCCGACAAAGTTAACATACCCGACCTTGTTCAGTAAATGACAAATTAGATACTCAAAAAACAGATTGAATAACGCTGCGTCTACTGGCACCAGGATATCAGGCATGAGGTCGACAATCCATTGAATGAAGAGCCACAATATAAACTTGATGTTCTTGAAAACACTTTGAGTATTTATTTCAACACTTTATTGGATACGAAGTGTATTTTTGGAAGACCGTTTTGCCAATACTTTTGAAAACATTCGACACTGTACCTGCCATAAAAGCAAGCCTATTTGCGACCCACAAGGAAAGAAACGTCTCAACGGGCTATCTCTGAAGATTCACCGAGAGAATGATCCAAACTGAATAATAATCGGCAAATTTACGCATTCTTGATTTGTTTTAAAAATTGACGTAAATTTGCCGATTAATATTGATTGATTTTTCGAAGCTACATAATAATCGGCAAATTTATCTGTACGGCGTGATCTTGATTTGTTTTAAAAAATGGCCTATGAAATTATTTGTGATTGAAAATATCATTTTTGTTCTATTTGCATGCAAAACATACTTTTCTAACGACTCCGCAATAAAAACAGCCAGAGTCCGCGACTATTCAACAAATTTTTATTTATTTTTGACATGGTCAGTAATCAGTATAGCACAGGGCTTCCCAAACTAGGGGCCGCGGCCCTCGAAGAGGCCGCGAAACAAATTTTAGGGGCCGCGAAAAGAGCAACAATTTTACACAAAGTACCATATCAATTGTACTTTTTAGACTCTTGATGCGAAATACAATTATTAAAAATAGTGTAAATCAAAAATTTCACGATTCCGAGTGAATACATCATCATAATATCGTGTTTCCCGGAAAATAAGACACTGTCTTCAATTTTATTTCGAAAATAACACTAGGGCTTTTATTGGGGATAGAGAATACCGAGATTTTTTATTATACAAAATATGTATACCGATTTCCATTTGCTTATAAATAGTACGTTTTTATTTAAAATAACTACTAAATATAGATTATTAACCATTTAAAAAGTAGAAAAGATTTCTTGCTATCGACTGAGACTGAGTGGTTCTCGAACTTCATTGTATTGTGAAGCCCTCCAAAAATATGCTCAAGTATCGACTCCCGTGAAAATACGTATTGATCATATAAACGAGAATATCGGTCAGAGACCGAAGACTTATCGATCGAAAGTTAGGGGATCCCAAAACAGCGCTCTTACTCCATAGAGACACCTTGTGTCCCATCACTAATTAATTAATAACTCGCTAATTATACGACATAATTCGCCAAAAATCAATAGGCTTCTGGTCCGAGATAAGATGATTCGTGATAAGATAAGTCCGAGATTCAATCACGCTTTCGTGAGATATCACGTGCATCTAACAGACAAATAAACAGACATACAGACAGACAAATACCTATCAACATACTTACCGATTAAAATCGATAAGTAACAAACAAAACGTCACGACAGTCAGTGAAATCGCATTTGATGGCCCCTGGTAGAAAGACTGCTTCATATAAATACGAAACAAAATTTTTTGTAACAGTAGAAGATATGGTTTGGTTGAAACGTTCACGGATCACAAAATTTCGCGACGCCCTAGCAAAATTGAAACGACGCACTTCCACGGGATTAAGTAAAAAACAATAGTTACGCTATCGACTAAGTAAGTCTTTTTTAAAGGCGAGCTTATATATTAACATCCTTGTTAAAATTCAGGCCTGGTCTTATACTCGGGGAAACACGGTAGAATCATCGCGCTTGCATAACAATGACGGCTTCAATCCTTAAGCTAGCGGTTTTCGAGGGCGATTTGCTGAGTGCGCCTCGAAACATATTACATATTATATTTATTCTAAATGTTTTATTGTCTCTGATTGTTGCAAATTCAATTCGTTTATTACTCCAGACCGCTGTGGTCCATATAAAAACAACACAACAAATAAACATAAGCAAAACTAAAATAACGCAATAAATACATAAAATACCTGATATGACAATCAGATTCACAGTAAGTCTCAAAAAAAGAGTTATAATATAGCATTTTAAGAGACCAAAAGTGAAGTATAGAATCTAAGATAGCCCGTAACAAACAGTATCTGGGAATCAAATAATGATTGTAATAGAATCAAATTCATTTTACCATTTGTTGTTTACTTTCTGTTACACGTAAGATAAGAGGTAAACCCTACATGCTGCAATTTCATAGGCTGCAGTTTATTCATTTGCTGAACCGAGATTATCAAACATGATTTTTTTTAGCATTTTAAAGAAAAACCTGGCAGAGATAAGAAAGAAACGTTAACCTTTTGCCTTTATTTCTTAGACCTACATGTTTAAAACCCTCAAAAGACATAAAGTACATATTAACGATGACAAAATTGTGTTTTGAGGCAGCATATTTTTCGTGTAGGTGCGCCATGAGTTTTTCCCCTGATAATTTGGCGTCGTACAAACCGCTGCCTTACGCTAAGTTCGATCTATAAGAGTGAACAACTCGAGATGAGGACCATGTCGTCAGTGGCCACTGGCCAGACATCATAATTCATCATTTAGGCCTGCATAAACAAACATTGAACAACGGCTGGACTTGCTATACAGCAAAAGCATTCGCACCCATTACACTGAATAATTGAGTAACGTTAATTTGAATAAATGTGTGCTTGTTTTTTATTTGGTAAGGATATAATAATAGTTGAGAATTAGCTGTGCCAATAAGATATCAAAAATGCATATTTCGAACTGTTTAGCATTATCAACGTGGACAAGGGCCGTTAAAAATTTTAATATGTTAAAAGGGGCTGCGAGCTCAAAAGTTTGGGAAGCCCTGGTATAGCATATATATATAAGCATGTTTTTATACCAGAATACTACATTCGTAGTTAGGTAACCCCGCAATTAAAGTATATCCTATTACTAAAGTTATAAACATGTTAAAGAACGATCGCTGCTAAAACAATATCATTTTTATTGAAGAAAAGTTTTTACCTGGTTAATTAACAGCGTATGATGTAGCTTCAATGTGACAAAATCGTGCTGTGTGACTTGAAATTATTTAATAAAATATTTCAGCCAAGAAATGTAACTTCAACAGAGTCATAAAAATAATAATATACTATGTGTATTACGATGCGAAATGAAAAATCAAGTTTACTAATTGGGAACATGCACGTCACTTACCAAAAATGACCAACTGCTGAGATTCTTTTATTATGATATTCAGGTCAATTGAGAATTACAATAACATTGCCTTCAGATTAACAAAAGGGAGGATGTTAATCCTCCTTTACACAATAGTCTCGTGACAAATGCGAAATGGACGTACAATAAAAACAGACTTCCACAAAGTTTTCGCTCGTAGCCATTGTCATTGGATATTCAATAATTTCATAACAATAGTGCGTGTGCTGACTCATGAAATGAGAAAAGCGTTTTTCAGTTGTGTCAGTCAATCCCGAAAAGAAGAACATTATCACATTTCAAAACGACTAGTTGTGTCAGAAGAGAAGTGTAGTTTAGAAAGAAAACGAGATTAGATTGCGCTTGTTTATCGATTGAGCTAATATGTCTATCAATTTTATTAATGCTACAATTCATGAAGTGACATAGTTCATACTAATTTTCGATATAATGATAACTATTTGTAGTATTTACGTATTTGAAACAAATATCCAACCTATTTTCCGACAGTATCGTCCTTACGCGGTGCTTCTTAAGCTTTTCGATTCTGTACGCATTTTCTACATATTGCCAGAAATTATTTTGGGCACCATTTGATGTGGGTGATGCACCATTAGATTTTCAAACCCAGGGCAAATAATTCCTTTCATGTGCCTCTCATCATAATTAAGCATGGACATTTTTTGTGACATGTATATGCCAGGAACACCAGTTATTACCAGAGTGTTTGATGGCAGTTCCTTTATTAGAAACATATGATTAGATTATCCAAAAGGTTTATTGAATCTTTTGTACAATGCCTCCGCCATTAATGCAAAAATGTGGGATTCGAGAAAAACCGCCCGTATGTTTTCAAATAACAAATTAGTAATTATCCAGTTGGGGTTAGGAATGATTATAAAATTTGAAGTACCAGCGCAGTCTGCATCACTAACGAAAACCCTGACAAGATGATTACTAATTTTCTTTTTTTCAGCGTTGGCAAGGCTGTTTTTGCGGGGGCTTTGTACAAAAGATCCGGTTTATTTTCTATGCATGTAACGGTTTGAATCATGCAAAACCAGGACCAATTAGCGTTAGCTTAAAAAGGTTTGATGTCACAGAATGACAAGACAGGCATCAAAGCGGGAGTAGGGGAGCAGAATCCTAGCCATTTATTCCAGAATTTCTCAGCAGCTTCAAAATAAAACAATTCTATCAAATTTTAAGATTCGCCGTTATACAAAAATTCCAGCATTCCTAAGCAATTTCTGCTCAGCACAAGATGAAACATTGCTGCCTTGAAAGCTTATATATATTTTTTAATAGTAATGCTTGTGATAAATACCTCTAAAATACGTCAAAATGGTATTAATTACTCGAACCGAAACTCATAAATTCAAGCTATAATACGTCGTTATAGGCATGCCTGAATTCACAATCAAAAGCGCGGTCATTGTTTAGCACCGGAAAATAGTTTAGCGAACGCAATACTCATCGTTACTCCGCGTAGTACCTCGATCAAATTAAGGCGAAGGCGTATTATAGTATGGAACACTGAAGGATTTCGTGATACGGTACTTCTCAGTAAGTTACGCCTCGCTCTAGTGATTTGCTGACAGAAATAAATTGACTTTAAACAACAACATTTTCTTGATTGTGAGGCCTAAAATGCTTTATTTATTCGGTACATTGCGCACAGATCGACTTGGGTGAACTGAGTACATTTCTACTGCATTGTATATACATAGTTATAAAATTAGTTTTGTATGATGAAATCGAGCGCTTTCTTCGGTGGGGAATTCCTTATATGACATCGGAACCGTATGCTTCGACAGCAGGCAGAAAAATAACCTTTCCTTAGGCATAAAAT
Source organism: Styela clava (assembly GCF_964204865.1). Classification (NCBI taxonomy): domain Eukaryota; kingdom Metazoa; phylum Chordata; class Ascidiacea; order Stolidobranchia; family Styelidae; genus Styela; species Styela clava. The sequence continues at coordinate 6,747,861 of NC_135257.1, read as the reverse complement.
ATGTTTGGTGATTGGCAAGCGGTAGAAACAGTTTTCCTCGATATAATACATGTGCGAATTGAGGTAGGTAATGTGGCAAATTTACTATCTATTTTGAATTCGATACGTCAACATATTTGTCAGAAATTACTTGAAAGCGGAAATTCAGTACGTAACTTAATCTATACTACCTTTCAGGCTTATTAGATAGTCGTGGTAGAAAGTGATTAAGGCTTGACTTCCAACATAGGTGGTTAATTAGTTATGAAATAATTAGTTAATTAGGGACTGGCGTCTATGTGTATATGAGAATATGAACCACGTCCACGAACCGCGAGAACACAGTTGGTAGAGCACACAGACACGTAGCAGTAATGCCCTTATCGGGTAGGACAGAAAGATGGGAACGTTCAGCTCTTGCAAGCTCATGCACACGTACGGACATAATTCCGCTTTTGGGCCATGCATATATCTCAGAATATTATAGCTATAGCAATTTTGTAGAAAGTAGGCCCTACAAGATCATAATTGGCCATATTTTAGGTAAAAAAATATTCTGGACAGTTTCATGAAATGTTATGTATGTCATTACTTTTTGATCAGCGAAATGATAATTTGTACCGGAAGAATGCTGTGTAAATCATCTTATAGAATTATAGATAGTGTCACAAACAATATTTGGACGAGAGTTGTGCAAAATGTCTAATCGTATTTTTCAGTTGAAACATATTGGCACTTACGTATTTGTTACACAGTTACGAATAAGATCATCAAAGTGACGTAACATTTCAACGTATATTTTAGCAAGCTGTGTGTCAGATTTTTGACACTGATAGGTCAAACTTGCCTTAATCATAGCGAAATCAAGCAGGACAGCATCTGTTTTTGTTGTGGAAACTATAGCCATATAATATTCCACTTATTGTCGTGGATTTTTGCCCAGATACTGGTACTGATTTAGCCTTTGTTAAATATGTCATCAAACATATTGCGATCCAAAAAATAGTTAATTATTATGTGCACTCTCTCAAACGTAATATGAATGTTTTTTTTATGAGTCAGTTTGATGACAAATCGTTTTTCTGTTAACAGCTATAGCGTGATATTTAATTTGAAATAGTCTTGGATCATTTTGTAGTGAAAGCCTGCAGTAGAAATGGAATAGACTATATACAGCCTTTTGGTTAGAGATTCCTGTATAAAAATCCCACAAAGCTATTCATTCGCCAACCGACACAGGCATTGGACATGGAATTTACCACTACAGCAGGAAATGCAACGACATTCGGGAATACAACGGCGGGATACGAATTTGACCCCCAGATTGAAATGTTCAAAATACTTGTGACGTGAGTGTGTTTCAGTACGATAATCGCTTTACTATATTTTAGCGTTTAGTGTTTCACGCGTCTGCTTTGAACAAGCAGCCACATATGATTCTGAAATTTTGAGAAGGACCGAATCGATGTGGCGCGACAGATATCACAAACTTCACAATTCAATGTTTTTTGGTTACCGATGTTACTTGGACGTAATCACAAAGCTGCTTTATAGTTGTATGTATTGGAAACCGCCAATATCACAAGGCATAGACTGGCTCCTGGTTTCCTTGCCAAAACACCACTATAAAATCAGCGTACAATAAATTGTATTATAGTACTATGCGAATGTGGAATTTATGAGCTTATAGTTCACATTATCTTACTCTCATTTTGCAGATGTATTCTCGCACTCGTAATGTTTGGAATGGGATGCGCGGTGGACCATGAAAAATTGATTGACAATTTTAAAAGGCCCATTGGAATTCTTATTGGACTCGGATGTCAAATTTTGATGATGCCTAGTAAGTCAATTTCAAAAATTTCATTGTACTTCCCGAGCAGTGTATGTTTTGATTTGAGTCCATAGGAAGTACATTCTCATAAAGTCATATTTCAGGCCTAATGGGAATTTCCTGCCTCGCATTCATGGAAAATCACCGAATGCGTATTAACTCGAAACTAATTTCTTTACAGTGATTGCGTATGGATTGATAAAAGCGACATCAATGTCTGAATTACAGGCAATCACGTTCATGGTGGTAGGCTGTAGTCCTGGCGGGACTTTCAGTAATATTCTAGCATATATGGTAGATGGAGATATGCCACTAAGGTGAGCAAGCAGTCCTAGCTGGAGACTTACAAGGATAAACTCGTGTTTTTTGTGTTGATAATACTGCCGAAAATTAATGAAGTGACAAAATTAAATAGCAAAAATATCTCATATTTCGTAATGATGGCTATCCGTAAATCACCAGCGAATGTACGTGTATATATATTAGGTGATTCATAGGTAGAGATTTGTCATCCAGTCAGCGATGTATAATTAGACTTTAGACATTTCATTCAATGAAATATGCATTGCTGTTATCATTATGTTCATAATTATTGCGATTTATTCATACACTCCTTTCAACTTTTGTTAACTATTTAGTTACGAGTAAATAATATAGTTTCAAAGCATGTAAACATAACAGATTTGCAAAATCGAATACTAAAGTATTATTGAATCAAATTTCAAAAATAGTATCACAATGACAAATATTTCAGTGTTGCCTTGACAACTTTGAGCAATTTGTTTGCCCTTGGAACAGTCCCCATGTGGCTCTTTTTATACACGTGGATTGAAGAGGTTGATGAAAATATTCAAATTCCGTACAGTTCATTAGGTAAGCATTTTTATTATTCATGGTTGCCACTATAGGCAAGTTTCTGTTGTGTGGGAGAATCCTGTTCCCCGTATATGTTACACGCATAATCACCCATTAGCTTTTAGACCAGCGTTTCCCAACCTTTTTTGGTCGCGGACTATTTTCTCGTAGGCGAAAACCTTTGCGGACTCAACGTGAGTTTATTGCAACCGTACTCTGTGCGAATAAGTAATGAAACCGAACACAAAAGAATTTTACCAAATTTCGGAGATTACGCCTATGTTAAAAGGGCCGATTTATTTAGTGTATAAATGGCCTTTTCTGTCACACAATATTCAATCCTTGACAACGACAAAAATTTAAAATGTGTTCTTATTTTAATTTAATTGTGTTCATGGTCATTCGCGGTTGCGTTGACTTATGAGTTATGACAAGACGAAAGCATTAATTCTTTTAAATGCCACGGCAATTTGCGAACATAATAATGTGAGAATATATTGCCCGGTTATATTTAGTTTTGAGATAAATTATTTGCGATCTTGCGAATTTATTATCGCCGTTGTACAACCTGATTCAGTACTTATTAAAAATATAATTAGTATATTGGTAAATAAAAATAAAAAATATCCATCGCCTTGCTTTAATATTAATTTATTTGTGATCATTTTAATCTGCGGTTGTGTTGACGAAATAAAAGCAATACTATTCAGAAAATATCATGACAATCCGTGGACACAAAAATGCGGGGTAAAGTGTCCGATTATATTTTTTTTTAATTCGTATTTTTGTGAATTCGACAAATATGAGCTGTTTGTGCAACAGTAAAGCCAGAAGTCAAGTCGCTTGCAGGCCAAAATTAAAGGTTGCAAGTCATTGATTGGCCGCGCATATTTTTGGAAAGGTAAAAGCCTGACGTATGACCAATGCATCACATTTTTTCATACAGATCAGAAATTGAATTTTAAGCAGCGCCCAAAAACTGACCATTTAAATATTGAACCAATTGCACTTAGCGTTCAACTTTTCTGCGTTTTGTTGCCATTGAATGCCTAATTATAATTAATTTATAGGCTCATTCAACGAGTAATTGTGAATTATATACTTGTTCGGTTATGATATAATTTAGTCTAAACATGCCGCAAAATAAATTCTGTCACGTAAAGAATATAACCGTAAAAACAGCTGTTTTGTTACTATAATTCAGAGAAACGTCGCGGGCCTGATTATATTGCTCCGCGGGCCATAGGTTGCGGACCCTGCAGTAAAGCAAAGAATTCTGAGGGAAATGCCCTGATACGAATACTACGGTAGCACCCGAAATTTTGCATTTGCAACATGTCTAAAAAAGCGTTTTTAAAAAACTCATGGTGTTTTCAGTATTATCTTCAGTATTTTGTATTGCCGCTTTTCAATTTAGAAAATTTAGGTTGCCACCATTGACACCTACCAGAAAAATTATTCCTCGAACAACAACGACTAAATCCAATCGTTTGATTAAACGACGCGCAAGTGACCTGACGCGTCACCTGTTACCAAATTTTCGAATAATAAATTGCTATTCTAATAGTTGAATATTCGAATATATGCCAAGCCGTACTCATTCAGTATCCAGAAATTATTGACTCGATTAATGTTATATGGATAAACTTGCTTTTTTATGTTTTATGTAATTTCTAACGTAAACCGTGGCTGATGGTTAAGTTTCGCAAAAACGTTTGCGGCCCGCAGTGAATTTCTGGCTCGTTGCGGACTCATTTGAGACCGAGGACTCGGGTTGGGAAACACTGTTTTAGACTATTCGTGTATAGTTTTCTGGAATAGAAACTGAAGCATAAGAAAATAACATCGTTTTGCTGGAACTTGTTTACGTTTAGTAGAATGGATATTAAATTTCTATATTATGATAGAATTATGTTAAAATCGGATACTGTTGACATCCATATAGGTTGGCATGTCTTTAGTTAGGCATAACAATAGGTGGGCTACTATAATGGTCAATGGTCTCGATATGCAGAAACCTGTGATGAAAGTTTGGCTACAGATGGTAGTGACTTTACTATAGTCGAGTCCGAGCGGAAAATATAGTTCTGAGTGGAACCATGAAATATTTGCCATATCTTTTATGTTTTTCATATTCAAGCAAATCCATGTTTTCACACACGGATTTTATAGATACAGAGGGTTATTTTTTCATGATAAAAATGCAATGTGTGACCCCATTCAGTAAAAAAGTATCGCCATCTCTGCTGGTCAATGCCTTAGTTTTTTTCTCCGACGCCACACCAAAAAGGCATTAATGAAAATTGAGAATTTTCTTGTTAATCCAGGGATCACTTTAGCAAGTTTGATCATTCCAATTGTTGCCGGAATCTTATTTCGATACAAGTTCGTCAAAATAGCCAAATATCTAGCAAAGGTCAGTTCGATTTTCGACATAACTATTCTATTCGCTGGGTATTCATGTTATTACTTGTGAGCAGGATGGTCGCCTTGCTACAATTGGATTGGATATTATTGTGCTATCTTTTAGCGATGTTGGAGAAATTTAGATTTGATCTTTACTGTAGAAAAGTTTTTCGTTACAGATATGACACTATAGTAAAATCAAATAATTTATTGACAGTATTTTATGATGATATGGTATTTGTTATACTTGAACTATTAAATATATATGACATTATTACTCCTGCTTAAGCTCGTTTAGAATTCAAACTATAGCTTGCTCGAGAAAGCTATATTTATTTATTTAGGCATCGCCAGGTTCACTGACCTTAGTGGAGCTGTTGTTATCATTGAATTTGATCATTATCATTGAACGAATTTAAGAAAACAACAAATTTTTGTTGAATTCATCATTTCATAAAAGCCAAGCAGACCTTGTTCACATATAAAAGGCAACTTTTATGAATGCCGTAAATGTTCACGTAGGGGTGACTATAATAACACATATTATCAAAGCGTATTTATTTTTCCCGATTTTATATTTATTTCTTATATCGCCCCTATTTCTCAGGGATGTGCAATATTCGGATTTATTCTATTGGTTGCAATTGTTGCAGCGATGTTGATAAGAAATGACATTCCAATTGTATTCTCGGTGAAGACTATACTGGTAAATTAATTTCTATTATTATATATATAACGACAATATCGGATTGCGTGGGTGTGATTTGTCTAATAATGTTTTACTCTTGAGAATATATTAGTTTCGGAACAGAATTTTCAGTTCTATCCCAGGGTAACTCGTCGTTAGGGATGGGTAGCAAATTATTCGAATCGATTGGGAAGGAAAATTTCGAAGCACCGCCATTTTTATTATCCGCAGAAGGCCGAGGTGAATTCGGCAGTTAATAATTTTTGAGGCCACATTTTTAAAACGCAATTTTTACATATGAATCTTTTCTTACGTAACATGTTTCTTATTGTTGGTGACAACTCGGCGAACTGCCTAATGTTGATGTAAATATTTTTCGGTCAGTTGTGTTTGATTGGTATTTGAAATCCCCACTACAGTAAACTTTGAGCTTAATTCTATGTTGCAAATTAAATAAATATCATTAGAAGCTTACTAGTTTGTATCAAATTTTACTGATGCTTTACTACAGCCAATAGCAGTTCTACCAATTGCCGGCATGGTGATTTCATTCTGCATCTCTCTCATTCCGAGACTTGAATTGTCACGGGAAGCAAGACGAACGATCGCAATTGAAACGTCAATACAGAATGGAAGTCTTTCGACAAATGTTGTTTTTTTAACTTATGGAAATCGTTTGAATATGTTCATGGCTGTTATTACTATACCACTGTTATACTCAATATCGCAAACTATTTATAACATTATTTTAGTAGTGATTTATAAAACCTGGAAATTTTATCAAACGTCCAGGAACAGAAAATTCTCTGGGCAATCTGTGACTGCAGTTGGGTACGAGGTAATGGAGATGACGTAACGACCAAATAATTTTCGTTGAAATGAGTCCAAATTCTACCACAGCTGTGTACTTCACAGTGAATTTGTGACCGAACATATGTGAAAGTGAAAAAACTTTCGGGTGAATCATTTCAAAAATATTGATTATAAACAGTATATTTTAGTTGCCTCTAGGAGGGTGTAGAATTCAACTATTTTCCACGATGATTTCCACATTTTTGCACAAAGCTCTCAACTACAGCGCGAAAGTCGTTTACGAATCCTACTGTTTTGATCATGATATTATTGCGTTTTTATTCTTCAACTTTACATTTTCATTACACATTTGTTTGTAATATCGAATTTGCACCGACGCACTTCTCTGTATTATAATTTAAATTGTATTTAAGGCGCTAAATAAATCATCCACAGTATGCAATGGAATTTGGTACATGGTTATACTTGGATACACATGAGGTATGCGGCATATTTTAGCTGTTAAGGAAAAAAGCTTAAGGTAGGTCGCGCGCAGATCGCACTCTGGCTTTTCGGAGGTACCAGCCCGTGACAAATTTAGGAATTTACTTTGGATGGGGATTGATGACATCACTAGCAAAATAGCCGTTCATTTGCCGCGACCGTTTAATCGCCAGCAAAAGTGGATCGGCTGTCAAATGCTCTCCGCAGATTAAAAGACTTCAAAGTTTTGCTGCGTCTTCACACGATTTTATTTAAAAAGCGATGCGATCATCTCCGAAATCTTTCGATATTACCACCAATAAGGCAGTAATTCGGCCCTATAAAAATCAGAAGTCGAACTCACTTACTTTATCAATTCAGCACAAACTGTTGTGAAACGCTGGTATTCCATTCTCGCAATTAAATACGTACTCGAAAATTACCCCGAGCAGAAAAATCACTTAGGGGAGCAACTATATGTATGATGTAGTTGAAATTTCGGCGAAAAAATTGTTTGTCAAACACATAGATAATTCGTTAATTTATTATTTCACAACTTTAATATATACTTATATTGAACTATAATATGACTAAAATTCATTTCAAGTTCAGCATTCAGGATTTTGACAATACCTTCCATCTATACCGAATCCTTCGCATAATTCAGCATCAGGGCATTTTCGATTTCTAAAATAATGTTATAAAGTTAAGCTACAATGATACATTTGATTAATTTAATCTTGTGGAATTGTTCAGTAGTCGCGCGGAAATATGACATACCAGTTTATCCAGAGTCAATCTTACGTCAATCATTGCTGGCATTCCGATTGACATTTTGCAGCCTTTTCGGTCGTATATGAGGTGACCATAGTAAGACTGTCCAGTGGGGGATGGTGCAAGTAAGCACCGACTCCATGCGACTTCCACCATCAATCACTTTCTTACGCTCCATGCCAAATTATTGACTATTAATGTCTTGTTAGCCATTTAATTATGACGTATTTTCGACTTGTCTTCATTGGGTAGGTATTAATATTCTATTACTAAAAAGCTACTTTGCTTTACAGTAGTTTTTACATTTATTGTTGACATTGTGTAAGTGTTTGCGATCTTGCTTCGAACAATACATTCAAAATAAAGTTATTCTCACCGCCATTGGTAACCCATTGAACAAGTTCTACTGCAAGACTCCCAGGATTCCCATGGCTGCCATTCTCCAAATTTTCCAGGACATGCATCCTTCTCACATTTTCTCGTATCATACCATTCTCCCTCGCATCCCCAACCAGAAAATCCATCCCTTTGCTGCAGATTATTACTCAAATAAGGTCGCTAATTATACCGAATATTCATCTATTCAGCCTACTTTAAAAAACTGGGGCCAAAATTGTTTGTGGCACTTGCTCTCTTTATCATAAGCATAAAGAACGAATTTACTACTCACCAGGTATGTGCCAATGTAACAGTATTGGTTCGTAAGTTATTCCAGTAAATGAAAATGATTCAAAATCACTGATTTAGAAGTACTGATGAAATACGTGAAAAACATCTGAACGGCTAAATTGATTCATGATCATAATTTTGTTGGCAACGCGATAATTGTCATGCTTTTGATTTATATATTAACCTTGGAATGAAACGAATGTATATGCATTGTCATAATAATGTTTGGAATATATTCATATCAATGTGCCATATTTGCATATTGGTAGAGACCAATATCGAAAAATTACGACCGCCTGGATCGATTGTGATTTAGTGATATCAGATAGGGTTTCGCTATGGTTATGTTAAAAATCCATTTAAGGAAAGGCATACCATACAACTTCGAAATCGTAAAGCTTCACTTATTCCACAAGTTTGTGTACAATCAGACCAAGTAACCCATTCACTCCATGATACATCATCGTGGGGTGCAAAAACTGCTTGAGCTATAAAATACGAGGCATATGGTTTGTGTAATATGTGATACTATATGCTTGATTGAAATAATATAAACTATTCGGATTAATATATTTATGCTGTGCCACGTCCCCAAACATGTGGAGGATCATGCATGACTAATGATCGGTACTATAGCGATCCAATGACGTATCACGTTGCCTTTACATCATATTGGTCAAAATGATAATATTTACGAAGTGTAGCAGCCAGGAGCATTATTGCAATACATATTGTTTTTCCAACTTCTCAACTACGAAAAGGAAAATACATACTCACATGACGGAGACACTGTGACGCCTTCTGTTTGTTGAGCGGTCGAAGTTGACTCTGTTGATGACAAGTTTTCATTCATGTCGTCTAAATGTAAAATACCTAATTGCATTAAAATTTAGATTTTTCTTTATCCTTGGTCGGGAGAGGCATAATGTGATGTGAGAACAATTTTAAAAGAATCCTATGCTATCAAATCATACCTTCTGGAGGTGCGTCTGGATCGTACGGCTGACCGAATTGTTCATCATTTTCGATATCGTCTGGGACTTCTTTCGAAGCGGACACAGTCAAAACAGATACTCCTTCAATGTTGCCTCCTCCGCCACCATGTCCAGCACATTCATATAATGCATTTATCTCCTTCACATCTTCTGTACTCAAGCTTTTCCTTTGACCTTTGATTGGGGTGCCATCTTTTTTTACAAATGAATATTCATCGGGACTGATCGACCAAGCTTTACTTCCGTAATGTGTCACTGAACCCATATCATATGGTCTTCCAAGATTTTTCACTGGGTCTAATATCTTCGCAAAATTCAATAGATACTCTGCAAATAGCATCCGTTTTATAGCATATATATTAAAATGTCACAGTTTTGCATCAAACTATTTACAAAAAAAAGAAGGGATATACTTGCGCCGTAAAAATAAAAAAAACTTTTAAATTTGAAATGAAACATTGGGAATTTTGCAACAAGATTACGATTTTCGGCGAAAAATCACTTTTCAAGGTCCGGGGATTGTTGACGCCTTACCGAAAAAGAGTAAATTTGCAAAATTAAGCAGTGCAGAAACGCCAAGATATTGAAGACAACATCCCACGAGAGACCAAATAATAGTAGTGTAAGAGTTTCATCAATTTAATAGTAACATTGACAGGCGGTTCGTTAATCTACATTTCTGCTTAAGGCATTTTCAAACGTGCTCCGCATGGATTTCTATGAGTGTTCTGAATACCGGTATATTCCAAACAAATTAACAACATTAAACTTACGTACTCTGATCTACTCTATTCATATCAATAGTAATGAATGCGTCTCTGTCTGGTCTTGTATGCTCGTGTTCAAACCCAATAGAATGCATTAGTTCGTGCATGATTATTCCGGCTGATTTACAATTTTTCCCCACTGCAACATCTTGTTGCCCACCAATCATTCCAACTCTTGACCTGTAATTGAAAGGACTAATCCTGAAACTATCTTTAAAATGTGTCATGATAAGTCCAATTTTTAATTGTAAATCGTACGCACAATTTAATCTCGAATGATAAGCGAACATAATAGACATATCATTTGGTATCAAGTTTATAGTCTTGAAGCCCCAACGAAAACTTAAATTTAGTGTGTCTGTGTCAAACACAAATATTGATTAAACTTTTCATCTTTGGGTGAAAAAGAACTACTTGTTAGCGATCCCAGTGATTAAAAATTGAAGCAACCATGCTGATGCTGAGTGGTTATTGATATACGCGTCGTCAACACCGTCTTGCAAACATCAGATACGTTTTCATTGAAAGAGAATTTTTTCATATTGTGAGGCGTCTCTATATCACCGAGGATACTGGCTACTCCCTATGTCAACTCTGCTTTACACTCATGTGTGCGTTGTGATATATTCGTTTTGAAGTATTTTCCAACTCACCAATTAAACAGAATTCCTTTTCTATATACTTCTTCGCTGTTCGAGTGATATAAAAAGGTTAGAACTATATTTCTCTGTAAATCTATATGATGATCTTGTTAGATAATGAACACCGGAAACACACAACTCCCAATTCGTTCGAATTCAAATCCTATTTCATCAAAATCCTGTTTACTATAGAATAAGCAAGCCTCTTACCAACACCCAACCCCTGACTGAAACGTCACATAATTTTCTTCCGAATTTCTGGGAACAAAGTCTATACAAGTCTTTTCTTTGTATTCCGAAATAGCTTTTTGAATCGCTTGTTTACTTTCGCCTGAAATATTTTCAATTGATAGAAACTCCATTCACTTTTGGAAATGGAAAGAGATAGCAAATCCTCATACCTAACGTTTCATCAATTGTATAGGGGATCTTGATTCGGTCATTTATTTTTTCTGCCCACAAAATGGCTGACTCTCTGACAGAACTCGAGAAAACAGCAAACGTTTGTTCACGAGAAGCATAGCCATATCTCTGAAATATTGAATACCAGGTGACTTTTTCTATGACTTTATCTAAAATGAGATCACAAGTACCAAATTTCATCATTTCAATTCAAATGAAATATATTTACTACTAGCAGCCCGTTAACTTCGGTGTCATCAAACTGTATGTCTCCCTGAAACGTTCCTTTTGAGTCAGATGAACAACGGCAGCTTATTTCACATCTGTTATCATCTGTTTCGAAACCCAATGGGCACGGAATGTCGCAAGCAGATACATCGAAAGTACAACCGTAATCTGAAAATAATATATTATTATAGTCAAGACTCAAAATAATTTCAATTTACAATCTTGGTTCTTACTTTCACACGCATTTATTTCCGCCACGTCATATTCAAGGGTGAAATCCCGACCTTCAGCAGACGCTTTCCTTATTGCTTGGCATGATTTGATCTCATTGGTAGGCGCTGAAATATAACGAAAAATGAATTTTAAAACTGGGTTCAAAATTAAATCTATTTTCGAATTCTTATTACCAAGTGACCCATTAGAAGAGAAAATCTAGCTGAGTGACAGGCAAAAATATCGTTTTGTTCGAGGAACATACGTCATTGTGAAAAAGTTAGTTACACTCGCTTTAAGAACATCAATAAAAAGTATGTTGTCAAGCGACATAACTCGCAGCAACGCAATTAGTATATCAGTAATTGATACTTATGATCTGCGTTTTGATGAATAATCGTGCAAGAGTATTCTTTGCAGTAGTCCATATTCTATACCAGCGTTTCCCATACTGTGTTCCGCGAGCGTCTTTCGAGTGTTCCGTGGAGAAGGAATCAAAAATATGGTCATTGCGATCTAGGGATCGTGAAGTTGTCGCCAAACTGACCGTTCAATATCGTATTATCGTCGGCCTAAAGCGGACTAACTGAGGTAGAGTAGTGGCATATTCGTGACCGTCGGTGCAGCTTTTTGACTGTTAAGTTTACATAGACTTAACATACGTCCCGTTTTAGGCGGGACAGTCCCACTTTTTAACGTTTTGTCCCGGCGTCCCGACCGGTCAGCCAAAAGTCCCGCTTTGGCGTTCCCCTAGTCAGCATGATACATGAACATTACCAAAATCTCGATACTGTTGTTGCCGTGTGGCGTACCGGTGGTAGCATACTTACTGAAGGTGGTGGTTGCGTGGTTTTGTTTGTTTCGTTGTTTTTCGCTAACATTATTAGCGGTTAATTGCTACAATTTGTTACGCGTGAGCCCCAGACGCCAAAAGGGCGCTTAACGTAAAGTCCTTTCTATTTATTGAATTGAAACCGATTATTTTTAGACAGACACCGCATGCACTCTCGATGACAATATAGTCAATGAAGACAGCCGGGATGGTTTTAAATGTGTGCCTAATGTAAAATCGGTAAATTTGAAGATGAAAAAAACACAGCTATGGCCTTTAGAGGCGTCCCGCTTTGAGGTCACAAAAATATGGTAACCCCAAGTTTACAGCAATCCTTTTGGTTTTGTTATAAGCAAACAAGTAGGTCTAAAGAATAAAGGCAAAAGGTCAACTCTTCTTCCTCCGTCCGTCTCTGCCTGGTTTTACTATGAAATGCTGAAAAATTACTCATGTTCGCTAAATTCAATTCAGCAGATAAATAAACTGCAGCTCGCGAAATTGCAGCAAGTACTTTTATCTCCATTAAAGGTAACATTGGAGGCAAGCACTACGTGATGGAAAGTAAACGACATAGATAGGTAAACAATTGTGAATTGGTGAATTTATTGATTCATATACACAGCATTTAAATTAGGAGACAATAAAAAATTTATAATAAATGCAATATGTAAAATATTCAATCATATTTCAGGTATGTTTAACCGTATTAGTATATATTTTCGGTTTAACACAATTCTGTTAGTTTTCGCGGAGCATTTGGCAACTCGTCACGGCGAACCCATTGGGAACCGCTACATTACACCGTTTTTCTTTATCAATTTTAGCTTTCCATTTTCTGGTGTTCCGTGAGGCGAGATAAAAAGTCTAAGTGTTCCGTGGCCGAAAAAGTTTGGGAAACGCTGCTCCATACTATTAACGTGAAGTTTGGCAAAGAATGAGAATTTTTTCTAAGATACTAACCTGTGATAACAACGATCAAAGTTCCAATTGCGGCAACAAGGATGATTGCGGAGCCAATCGCCAAAATACGTTTGTTTCTACCTGTAAATATATATGTAGCAACACAGTAAGTGCCAATCACGCGGCAGCGGTTCGAAGGTTCAAAAACACTGCTAGAGAGAAAAGTCGGGTCCCCCCCCCCCCCCTGGGTGCAGGGTGACATACTGAATATTGCTTTATTTTCTATTTGCACATACAGAAACACGGTTGAACATGATCCAGGTAAGACACAACATAAATATACGCCATACCTGTTTGAACGGCTGCACCATCTTTTTCTTCAGCGGGCATTATACAAATTCTTAGTTCACGAGCGAATGTTCGAGTAGCCTATTGTCTTTCTGTAATTAGATGGCGTTATTTTGATTACTATTTATTAAGGTAAAAAGACAAGAGCAATGAAACAAAAATAAATAAAATACCCCAAAATCGAGTATATAAAACACTAATGCGCGTTCTAGCTCACCTTGCCGTCGGCACATCAACTTGGCGGACACTTTTTTATGTAAAAATCATCATGACGCCAGTGGACAATGAAAACAGAACTAGCACGCTACAGCTGATTTAATATTTGTGACGTTATAATATGGGAAATAAAGCTTAAATGATATGCGATGCCAGATTATGGCAATAACGCTCCCATTGAATGAATAAACGTGTCGTGCAAAACAGTGAACAATTACATTGTATATAATAATAAATTATACAATATAAATTTTTTATGAATTTTGTGTTACTTATTGAAAGAAAACTACAAAAATATTGACATTTTATATCAATGTGAAAAATTTCTGGTAAGCGCCAAAAGTACACGTCGAGCTCCCGTTCCTCTCATTCCTGGTCAGCCGCTTGTTCAGTCGTTTTTCTGTCTGTCTGTCATATCGATTCACATATCAAAGTTCGAGCGCTATGGAGTACATCGATGAAATGCGACGATTGAACAAAAGACAACTGTATTTTCAAGTTTTGAATTTTGGAATGATTGTGTCTTCAGCGCTGATGATATGGAAGGGAATGATGGTTGTGACTGGCAGCGAAAGTCCAATTGTTGTTGTTTTGAGTGGCAGTATGGAACCAGCGTTTTACAGAGGAGATCTACTATTTCTCACTAATTACCAACAAGACCCAATTCGCGCAGGCGAAATTGTTGTTTTTAAAATTGAGGGACGTGACATCCCAATCGTTCATAGAACCATAAAGGTGCATGAGCGGGAGGATGGCAAAGTAAAATTTCTCACCAAAGGTGACAACAATTCAGTCGATGATAGAGGACTATATAAGCCCGGCCAACTGTGGGTTGAGCGGAAAGATGTCGTGGGAAGGGCACGGGGTTTTGTCCCGTATGTCGGGATAGTGACTATATTGATGAATGATTATCCTAAACTAAAATATGCAGTGTTAGCATTACTAGGAATGTTTGTTCTTGTTCATAGGGAATGAAATGTTGCAGTATTAATATTATTTCCTATATGTTCCACTGGTTGACTGACTTGTTCATGTTGCATTTCCAACTCAAACTAAATTTCATTCTGTGCTAATCTTGCTTACGATGATGCTAGATAATACAGTTTATTTCAGTGTCTGACTTTTGCTTTTTATACTGAAAATCAATGTCATTCGTCTTTGCTGTTTTTTTCACATTGTCGTAATACAGTAATATAGTATAGCTGCCTTCATGCTCTCTAATCGCAGAGCATTTGTTGTGTAGTGCGTTATGTGATTATGCACTGATACTCATTGAATTATAATGGCATTTATTTCTTTCATGGTCTATTCCTACTTCCCTGCCCAGTCATTGAAATTGGGATGGTGTGGCAGTTGGTATCACAAGGACCTAGTTTCAGTAATGGTATTGATATGTGTTGGGTGAACGAGTCGTTTGTATTTGTTTTGCCAAGTAACCAGACAAATTTTCCATGAGACTGAGAAAATAATTATGTGTGGTATTTGAAATGGCAAACAATTTTTCTAATTATGTACTGTTTGGCACTTACGTCAATAAGATAATTTGCTAGCTTGTCGTGATAATACCTCAAAATCCTTGTGTATCCACCACTGACCTGCCATATCTGTTGCTTGTAATTTTATCAAAAGCACTGTCTTGTCAGTTTATAAAATTTATCTGAGTGGCATACTTGAAATACATGAATTGCAAATGATATATACCGGTAAGTTATCATTATTTGCAGAAATTGTTATTGGAGTGTAACACTGGTCCACATTTTATGTTCAATAGACAAAGTATCTGGGTATCAGCAATGCTGAATTTACAGAAAATGGATATATAATTTACATTTGGTAATGCAAATTCGGTGTTGATGCAAGATAATGGTTTTGATGCGCAATCTGGGCAATTTGTTGAACAGTAGTTGTGTTTCTTATTATTTTTGTAATGCTATCGATTCCACTAAATCAGATTTTTTCAGTGAGTGGGGGGGTTACTCCATGCATCTGATGAAAATTTATGAGGCAAATGGAAATTTTTAAAGCACATTCTAGCAGCATAAAAGTGTGAATATTCGATTTTCTTTGTCGATTTAGTGACTTGTTTATAATTATACCCAGAAAGCAAGAAAAAGATTTTCTTATTTGCATCATCATTTTTTTGATTTATTTGTGACATAAAGAAGACCGGATATTGTGCTAATGTGTGTTAAAAGAAAATTAATTGCAATCATTACATTATTTGTGGATAATCTTGGTGTTTTTGTCTTGCAAGTTCTTTAGTTTAGAGATAAGATATTGTTAAAATAATGTAAGAATAAGTTCAAGGATGTCATCAGCCAGGGAACTTCGTTATGCTGTGAAAACGCTCTATAAAAACCTTATATTTATGGGAAAGGATTATCCACTCGGTTCCACATACTTTCGTGATAAATGCCACAATGCATTCATGAAAAACAAAGATGTCCAAGATCCAGAAAAAATCAAACAGTTGTTGAAACATGGGGATTACATCATAAAGGAGCTTGAAGCATTGTATATGCTGAAAAAATACAGAACATTGAGAAACAAGTATTATAAGGATGAGCCCCACCATGAAACTATATTCAAAGCAAATAAATAATACCGAGTACCCAGTGAAAACATTGATCAATGCTGATGTTTGCAATTTAAAGTATCAATATTTGTTGGTTGTGTTACATTGGAAATTTTTTCTATAATGGCAACAGATAATAACAACTTCACTGTGATAAACAATTGTAATATAACTCGTGTAAGATAAATGCATAATTTATTTCAATATCTTCAATAGGTGTTTCACACTTGCTTCAAGCAAGCTGGGATATATCGACACCCGTCGGTGAAAGCTGGAAATCCTAATCCAATTATATTGATATGTTTCATTCAAATCATTTGTGAGCATCTTAATGATATTTGCCAATTTTCTAACCATTAAATACAAGGTAATTGCCAAAGACATTGTCTAACTTAACATACAGAATGTTGTCATCATCTCGAATAATGACGCAGACCATGAATGGTAAGCCATAATTTAATATAGTGATATATATATATTCATATGAAAAACTTCGTTTCTGAACCCTAGAGAATGAATATGAATAACCATTATCATGGGAGATCGAGCAGTTAAAAAGAATGATGAATACTATAGTCAATTTAAATATGGCTTACACTCAACTCTTTGTTTTTAGCCATGAAACGTTTAGCTGTCAGACCGATGTCTGCAAATGTAGCGGATGTTGGCAACTATAAGTTTGAAACACTAGCTGTAACATCCCCAAAGGACTTTGTACTTCATGTGGAATTGAACAGGTAAGCTTGTCTATAATGATTATATATAAATGATAAAGTTTATCAAGGGCAATTAAGTCCAAAATCTTTTTGTTTCTTTACAGACCTGACAAGTTGAATGCAATGAACAACCAAATGTGGAGTGATATGATATCATGCTTTGATATTGCAGCCAAAGACTCCAATGTAAGAGCCATTGTGGTATCGGGAAAAGGGAGAATGTTTACAGCAGGTGCTGGTGATATGTCTTTCATTGTTTTTTCATTCCTTCCTCATTTGTAACAGTGAAATTGTCTTGCTTTAGGTCTGGACCTCATGGCTGCTGCATCATCACTTGCCCCAGATCCAAACAGTGACGTTGCAAGGAATGCATTTCGAATACATGGTTTTATCAAGTTCGCTCAAGAAAGTTGCAATTCTATTGAACGGGTGGGTGGCTACTAGTTATTATTATTTCTGATATCAGTTTCATAGAAAGAATTTTGACAAGAGTCTTAAATTGTTTCAAATTCTAATATATTGATTGCAAAATAGTAAGTCTAATTTTTCGATCTAAAATGCAATTGGTTCTTATACAAAACTGTTATGAAAATTTGGTCATATTTTCAATTCTTAACTTGTACAATGAAAAAGGGCTATAGCAAGTTGGCATTAGCAACCCTTATTACTGTAAATTGCAAGACTGCATTATATCTGTATACCAAACAAAGATCCTTTCATTTTTGGTCAAAAGTAGTTCTTAATTTATAACACAATTATACAGTGCAGCAAACCAGTGCTGGTGTCTGTCCATGGTGGTTGTGTGGGTGGAGGAGTGGATCTAATCACAGCTTGTGATGTGAGACTCTGCACCAACGAATCCTATTTCTGCGCTAAGGTATATTCGTTACTGCAGTGATATAATTTTGCATGTTTTCATTTCAAGTGCCAAAAGCCTGTGATTGCTGCAGTTCACAATGGTTGTATCGGAGTTGGTGTAGATGCAATAACAGCATGTGATATCAGACTTCAAACAAAAGATGCATATTACTTAGCCAAAGTATGTTGAGAATTTCATAAAACATAAAGTCAATATGGAGCGCATAATATTTGACAAACGGACAAGTGATGATATAACATTTTAAATTTACATTGCATGTATATGATTTGAAATCACCCCAAAGCTGAATGATTGGATTGTTTTACCAAACTACCTATCCTTCATTCCAATGTTCCTTGTACTGCTGGATCTAGGTGTAACAAGGATGCTTGAATAAGTTGAAATCAGTTGAGCAGGTGCTTATAACAACTGAATAATAGCGTTGGGTAAACTTGAATCAGGGACTTTTGAGGAAGTCTGCATAGCTAATATTCCAATAAAAAACGATCCAATGAGCAGATTGATGTAGTATGAGAAATTCTATAGATTGTTGCAGCAATAACTTGAAATAGGCTGTATTGATGTACAACACTGCGAAATACCATAATCTAATCTCTTATAATGCAAGTTGAGACTTTAATCAGGTGGAGTGAGATTCCATTTTTGTCATAATATTTTTTTTTCAACTTCAGGAGATTGATGTTGGTTTGGCCCCTGATGTTGGAACTTTGCAAAGACTGCCTAAAGTAATTGGTAATGACAGTGTTGCAAGAGAACTATGTTTAACTGCCAGAAAACTAGAAGCAGATGAAGCCAAACAGATAGGTTTGGTCAGGTAACTACTGCTTTCCTCCTCTAGCTATAAGTTTTAGTTACTGACTTACTGCCTCTGTTATCATCTTTGGGGCTACTGGTGCTCCACTGGATTGATAGTTAAAGCGAATTTTTCAGTCGAGTTTATGATGATAAAGATTCTATGATGGAAGCGGCCATGGAATTAGCTTCTCTTATTGCAACCAAGAGTCCTGTTGCGGTCCAAAGCACCAAAATACATATGAATTACTCAAGGGATCACACAACACAGGAGGGGCTGGATTATATGGTATGTAATAATGTTATATCCAATTATCCTTTGCAGAATAATGATAATTATGAACAAAGTGCCTTGAGATTACACATGCCAATGTTTGATAATCTGATGCAAAAAAGTTTCAATTTGGAATCTGCACTCATCTCGACAAACTTTTTGAATCATTCAACAATACCACTGGATTGATGAAACATTAGCACACATTGAAATTTTATTTAAAAATCAACCCGATATATTGAGAAAATTCTGTAGATCCTTTAGGACTCCTTACGAAACCAGTACTTGGATAAGTATGGTTATTTTTGCACTGTTCAGGCATCATGGAATGCAGCTATGTTGCAGACTGAAGATATTACAAAATCAGCACAAGCATTTATGGCAAAGAAAACACCAGCAGATGTCGAATACTCAAAATTATAAACTTGATTCGCCTAATTGTAGTATGCCTGCAACCCGATTAATTAATCAATTATGAAAGTGAGTTGGCTGCAACTGCCTTGTATAATTCTCTTGGCATTTCCAGGTCACAATGGATCCATGTGGTATTTCTTGGACCATCTTTATTGATTAGTAATTAAGCACCGATGATTTTTCCAATTATGCATTGCTTGTACTGATGATGCTATTTTGACCAGGATTGTATTGGTACAGGCTTCTCCAGTTGTTCATCGAATGAAGCTTCCCAATTTTGGCCATCATATTTTTCAATTGTTATACTTTTCACTGTGGAGTGATCTAACGAGTTTGGGTTGACGCCTGCATGATATAATTTATTTTCATATTATACAAATGTTAAAAATGAAAAATAAATTCTTTTCTAATCATCTGGATATCTCACTCACCATATCCATCCGGGTTAGAGCGAGGCCTATAAAAACTCTGGACCCCGCAAATTTTACAGAACATATGCTTGGCAATGCCTGTGTTGAAAGTATAAGTGGTCAAAGCATCGGATCCTTGGATTAGCTCAAAGTCCTTTTCCGGCACAATGAAGTGAATATTGTGTTTCTTTACACAAATGCTGCAACTGAGAGAAAGTAATGACAATGCTATAACATGGTTCAATGAGGACTTAGTCTGTTGCGCTCTTCTAACAAAACCTATGGATTGATTCTAAAAGATGGCATATCTGTCAATAATATATATATTGATGTCATCAGATCATAAGGCCTAACTGTTGCATAAGAATGAAAGAAATTTGTCTTGAAGCGGTATTATAACATAATATATGAATCGTCGAAATGCTGTGACAATATTTCAAGTAGGCTATGTGTTCTATGTCTAAAAACAAGAGAAAATTACTTGCAGTCATAAACATATAATTCTTCAGAGGCATAAACCTCAAACTTGACAGCTCCGCAATGACAACCTCCATGATGTTTCACTTTCTTCTTGGATGCCATTATAAATTTGTATAATACTGTAAAAGATATGGGAAACTAATAGTGAAACAAATGTTATTATATAAATGATCTATTGAACTAACTTTACAATTCTTCCGGAGGCACAATTGTACAACAGGTGCACACTTAAACCCCATACAGATATTAATTAGAACGAACCAAATTGTTGGAATGGTTTCAATAAGATACTGCGATGGAATCAGTGGAACACTTCAAAAATAATCTATTCTAAAGACCGATCTGGGAATTATACCGGTAAGTTTATACGCGCAACCCGCCAATATCGCACCAGAAATCCATTAATCACAGCAGAGCTGCAGTGTGCACACGCGACTACAGGACTATGGTTGAAAATTCACCTCCGCAGTCACTCGGCGTCCTTTCCACGACCAGCCGCTTTGCCCCTGGCGTACCGGTACATATCGAGCTCGGTTCCATTACATTTGAACCCATGTCAATTGCACCTGCATACTATTGCACCTATGGAAATTTTTTTGTTGTACGGATAGTTGAACCCATACTAACCCTAACCCATGGGTTTCAGCACCCGCATATTGATTGAACCCGCGGATATAGACATGGGTTCAAATGTACGTGGGTTCAAATGTACGGTCACCATCGAGCTCGTACCAGTAAACATTCTAATTTGGCAAAATTCGCCCCCAGTGGAAACCGAGCGCAATGGCTACTGATCAAATAAAAAGAGTTTGTTAGGTAAGATAGTACCGGTGCCATACTTATTACAGAGTTAATTATAAATATACGGTACCGATATCCATTCATTTTGAGAATATACGGTATTACTGCAAATACGAATAGGGTACCGGTACTGGTGCCATACTTTAAGAAAGTGAAGATACACCTAGCACCACACTGTATCAGGCAAATTTTTGTCATGTGACCATTGTGACTTTACCATTGTCGGTGACATTGAAGAAGACTGGCAGGAGAAATTTTTTCGACGTCGGATACGGGATTTCATTTTTGATATGGCGAAAGTTTATGAGACAGGTATGAAAATGCAATATAATGTGGAGAACAAATATAGCAAATTCTAGAGTAGACAAACTCTTAGAAAAGTAATTACAAAAATTATTGGAAGCATTATTTTAAATATGAAATTAAGATGTTCGGTTTATGATAAGTTTTGTCTTTTTTTTCAGGTAGTTACCGGTACGGTAAGACGAATTGCGGTACAGCACAATTCATTTCGGCATTCTGAAAACACAAAACTTGATGAAACTAACGAAGCATGTAACAAAAATGCCTGGAAAACGAGCAAAACTTAAGAATAAACTTACCAAAAGTAACCCAAATAACAGAATAATATATTTATTAATACTGAAATAATCAAAAGACTCGATGAGCAGCAGTAAAAGGCTCCTGGGGCGTTTCACACATAAAAGTTACAAAAATGATAATAAAGTTGATAGTGTGTCAGACACAAACAGTTTCAGTCAAATCAACGCATTTGGGCAATATTTACATGTGATTGAAGAGATTGCAAAACGAACACAAAAAAACAAATTCTAGAACACGCATACATGCAGATACTAAAATTTGACGGCAGTCCAATTGCTGCACATAAAAACTAGCAATCAAAGTTTCTATCGATTTTTTTTTATCGAGGGCATTCTTTACATTGAATAGGATTATATATTGGTTTACTAATGGCATAGGGTTTTTCAGTGTTTTGACCTTTTGTTTGTATTGTGTTCGCTTTCGCTGGTAGCTAGTGATTCCGGATTCTAATCAGCCCCCTTGGCACTGGTCCTTTGCTTAATCGCACATTACGTTTTGATTACCTGGTGCCCGCCATATTATTTGGAAAGGCAGAAAGGGAACACCGATTAGTAAACTTGCTCCCTATTTTGTACATTTTTCATATTAAACCAATTTAAAATCACTCATTGAGTGAACCGAGAAAAAATAAAATTTGTACTTATCAGTTGACTTGTTTGTATTTCCGCTCTAGTTGAAATAAAATTGTTAGATTGATCACTAATGTCAATGTTGCCGCAATGAAACAACGAGTACCTATGATGAACTCCAAGTAATTGGATATGTTTACTCTTTTGGTGCGATTAAAAACGTTGTTCTTATATATATGAACTAAATGGATGTGATGGCACAATGTATTCGAGTTTTCGGTCTGCCATGCTTTTCCACGATCACTGTTATTATTCATGCATAACAAATTAATAAAACACAAAATATAAAGGGTAGGCTATCAACTTAAGGGCTTATATCATCAAGAACTCTTTTAAATTAACTTTATTACATGCGATTTTCTTCCGGAAAAAAGAATTTTTTTGAAAGCTACAAAATTTCACTTGGAGCCAAGTTCATCACCAACGGAATACAACACCATCCTATGCTAAATAGACGCTCAGAGTTCATCGAAACCGGTGGGTCGGTTTACAACAAGGCATACTGCCCTACATTCGTGTTTGTATTATAGCCAAACAACACGCAAAAAAATATATTCTTGGAATGGTTCAGCACCAATTGGCAAGGAAATACGAGATACGACTCTGAATATCCAATTTGAGTGCATGAGCTATCAAATTCTGGACTCTTCGCATCCCTAGTTAAAGCTAGCACTGCAATCTCAAATTTTTTGAGAAGCACTACATTTATAAGTGCTGTTATTTTTTACATTTCTCTTATCCTATTCAATTTATTGTGATGGATATGGATTGATTGTTGAACTGATTATATCACTTAAACGTAGAATCATCTATCAACATTTGTCAGCCTTCGTGAATGGTTATCTACCTCTGTTTTATTAGATTATTTATATTCGGACAGACATTAGTTACGGTAAGTTAATCAGTAGAAAATCGGCATTAAGTCCTTCATCTGGCATTGAGATTAAGTACTTCTGTGCAGTGCTACCTGATTGCAGATTATCTTATAAACAGCACTCAATCAGCTTACCAGATTGGTTAACCCATATAGACCAGGTATATGAAAGCTGTTATATTATGTGTTAATTATTTTGTGGTATTCAACATTGCTTCCCCTATGTTTGGTAGCTTTTTTAAGTCACAAACGTAAATTATTCTCTCGATATCAATTGTATCATCCTTTATTACTGCTACTGAATTATACACTTATCTTCCACCTACCTCTTGTTCCGATATATTCTGCGTAATAGCATTATTTAAACTGAGAAGTTGTTATGATGCAAGTTGTGATTCATATTCTTTTATCTATTTTTAGAAATAATTTAATATAATAACCAAACAAAGTTTAATTAGATTAAGTATTTGTTTCCAATACTCTTCTGCTATTGTCATAATGGCATTTAGTCTAGTTGATGACAGCGCTCTGGACCAAAGTTTACAAGATGCAACGAATCAAACTGACATGAAACAAGGGAAAAATAGGTAGGTTTCAAGAGCATACTTTTTCTGAATTGAATCATATATTTAATGTTGGTTTTAACAATGTTATAATAGAATTATATTTCTCAGTTTTGAATTTGTTTGGTTAGACTTATATGACAGTTAAGAAATACAACAGTTATTTCTTATGAATTACTTTAAGCATTTTAGTTTGTCAATTAGACAATATAATTGGCTGAATTATTTTGTGGTCTAATTTTACCCACTGAGAATTCAGTCCATTGCTCACCAAGATTATCTAGATTTGTGAACAAATTAGAATAATTATTTTTAATTTCAGATGTACAAGTATGTACGATACACAACTTCATAACCTGGGATATATTTCAAGTGAAGATGAGGAGGAAGTGGAACCACTATTGTCAACTTCATGTCCTAATTTGACAGCAACGGTAAATTTAATATGTTGTAGATCAGTGTTCTTCAAACTTTTTTCAACATGACCTAACCCAATGGCCAATTTTATTTTTTTTTGCGGACCTCTGGTACTTTAATCAGACAAATGTACTCGCATATTCTCGCACAAAAGATTGAAGCTTTGTTCTGTTTCGGCGATGATGGTTATCAGTACTGGCCAATTTTGGTTTTAACATAAGTTGTGCAAGATTTTTCGCACAGATAAGTGGAGGCGAAAGAGCCATATGGCTAGTTCTGACATTGACATTGAGCCTTTCCTCACCTACTGGGGGGTCGAACTTAACCGTCGTTGTGGGTGATCAAATAAAATTGTTATATGCTGATTCAGGAACTTTCTTTTAAACTCCTGACACAATCCCTTCCATTAATATAAATCATGGCGCATTGAAAAGCAATATAGACTTCATTAACATAAATTTACAAGTAAGAATCCACCTACGACCCTCGCTAACAGGCAAAAACGATAAACATAAAAAAAAAATGTTTGTGTTACAGATTCACAGTAATTTTGTTTTCTTTCTGCGTCTTTCTCGGGCGTGTTACAATTCGCAGGGTCGGCTTATATGCGAATTTTTATAAAATCGCCATTTCAAAACTGGTTTCGGGGAGTCGGCTTATATGCGCGATCAGCTTATGTGGTAAATCATGAAGTCATGAGTCATGATCCTTTTGTATCTCATACTTGGGTAAATAATTTACCAGAAAACAAGGGCAATTGCCAATTGGGTTGTCCAATTATTCTTACATTGCTCTCTTTCATAATCATGATTCATGATGGCAGACTAATTCATTTTGATTTTGTTGTGCATCAAAAACCTACAATTTTTTTTGCCATTTTCTAGATAATTATCTTCTGATATAGAAAGAAAATCACTGTCCTGTATTGGCTACCACATGGATTTTCTCTTTATTTAGGTTTTAATATTATTTTAATATTATGACTGTGAAATATAAAAGAGATTGTCATGTTCTTGTTTAAACAATTAGTTGATGATTAATTTCTTATCTGACTGGTATATTTAGAAGTTATGTAACACATAACCTGTAGCCTCTGTTTAAAGTTTTATTTGTTATTCATCAGATATTTCAAACTTTATATAAAGTAACCACATTTTGAATGTTGATAAAAATTTAGACTTTGGTACATTTTGATTGTAACAACGATTTTATATTGTAACAATTGCATCATAATAAATAGTGATGTTTTCAAAATTCAAGCCTTTATTTTAATATTATAATGTACTATTTTTTCGGTAGTTATAGTTATCAATGGACATGGATAAAAAGCATAAAAACTAGATGCTGTCATACTTATTGCTGGTCAGCTTTGTCAGCTCTAAAAATAAATTAATGTTTGCATTAGCTATGTGTATCTCTCTTTATATTAGTATGTCGTAATATTATTTGGACCCATGACTGTACTCTCTATTGGTTTTAGTTATATAAGCCCAGACATTATTTGCCTCTCACATAACTGGTTGGGAAGTTGTTACATTCGTTATATGCATGAATATAGATTGTTCAGTTACGCATCAAATAGCCACCAGAAAGAAAACTTATATTTTTGTTAACGTTTGTCAACGGTTTTGTTTTAGTTAATTTTAAATCTTACAATATGGATTCCAGAAGCAATTTGAGACATCGTGATATGGAAGTAGGTATCACGGATGACTGTAGTTATAATGCATTATCACTTCATGTGATATATTCTAATTTCTTTCATGTTTACTCAATCAGGGAAGATCATCATCACCTTCAAATCTTGAAGAAAGTGAAGCCTTGCATTGTCCTTTAGGTAAAGTATCAATATTGTACTCTTTTTAATCTCGCTTTATTTTAATCTGATCAATAACGAAGTATTTTCTTATTATTTACAAATTTTCAAATATAAAACAGATCAATATCTTTGTGAAATAAAATGATTAAAAATCGACTTGAGGTTGATTCATTTTACTGTTCAAATTATAGCATATATCAATGGTTTCGGATATAAAACAACCATGATTTGGGGTACGGTAATACCTGGATTTGCGGAATTAATGTTATTGATAGCCCATAATATGTCTGGTGACATGATGCGGCCATTAGAATAGCGCTATTTATAAATACATGTTGCATCATATGCTATTCATTTTTATAATTGAATTGGTTTAAAAGTATTTTAATATTCAGTAATCGAAGAGAAATAATTTACAGTGAATATAATTCATAGTGTGGTGGTTTGGACAAATAATGTATCAACTTTTGCTCTGTTTATATGTGAAAATTCTGACTGAATTTCACCTCAATATGTTCTTACTGAAAGAGCCCAAGATTTATAGGCATTTATTTTTAAATTCTTATTTGAATTTGGCTCACCCAGCTGCGGCAACGTCATCGTCTAATGTCGTCCAAGATTCCGTCCATCACGCAATGAGTTATGTAGAAGAATCAATGCAAACTGCGAAAGAATCATTGCAAAATGCTTTTGAGAGTGTTGACAGATTTGCACATAAAGTTTGGGATGGAAGGTGAGTAGTAGCTTATGGAAATAATTCTATGAGTTTGTGTTTCAAATGCTAATATTCAAGGGAGTTACAGCTATGTAGAAAAATAGGAAAGAATAGTTTTCATATCCAAATAAGGCTAATAGATAGAGGCATGTGTGGTATACTATATAAAATAAAATATAACTTAAAGTCACCTCTAAAACTAAACTAAAGTTTATTATTTAACACTATAATTGTGTGATCCATTTCTCATCATTTCAAATGTTTAAATTGATTGAATCATAATCAATCCTGTTATTTTACCAACATTCACATGAACAGTCAATAGCAGTGCTTCCCAACTATTTTCAGTTTGCAACCCACTTTTAATTGCCATTCTTTGTACGACCCACAATGAGGGGTTGATATAATAGAAAAGAAACAATGTTCCCCCTTGCAATTTACTTTTAATGCGAAACATGAGCTTGTATAGTGGATATTATCGAATCAAGTCGGAGCTTGATATAAGACAAGCTCACACACAACGTAGCATTTGCACTCTACATATTGTGCTTTTGGCCCAAAGTCATTTCTTGCCTTAATGAAACCACATTTTATGTAATCAGTGTCATATTTTTTCACTACAATTTTTCGAAGCAACTTTTTTTCTCATACTTTGTTACTTTTTCTTACTAAAAAAAAATCAAACAAAGTTAGGGTGTTAAAATGAAGTATATTAACCCTGTTTAGCCGGTAACTTAAATGCAACTCATAATCTGCCTTGTAGCCTACCTACAGTTTCCAACATGTAGTAGCGTACTGGAATTATTAACGGGACAAGGCATAATTGGAATTGTTACATTCTTTGAGGATTTTTACATCAATTTCCCGATCTCATCGAAAACTGTTTGTAACATTTGGAAAAACTTCGCGACCCATTTTGTATAGGTTCCCAACCAGGAAGCACTGTTCTATACTGTCTGTGTTTAAACTGAGCTTGTCAGTAAATAGGTTGTTTTTTCTCTCATAGTCATTGTTAATTTGTAGTTGTACTTTCATCATGTATATAGGTGGTAGGTGGATGTAATATACTTTGGCAGTAAGCTTTTTCAATAAACTTGCCTGTACAATGACTACAAGTAACTGAATTTATGTGAATTTGGACAATCGGAAAGGGCTCATGTTTTTAAATTTATTGTCCTTGTGTATGTGATTCAATACATACATACTTCCTTTAGGTCATTAGTGACTAATACCAAGTTTTTTTTTATCTTTGTTTCTACATAACCATATTTTATTATGCTGATCCATTTTCAGCTGTTGGGATTGCTGCAATTTAATATCCATTGTTACATCATAGGAAGCATTGTTTAGTTGCAATTAGGTATTTTATTTAAGATATAGCAATTTTGAAAATTCCATTATTATTTTGATTTCGTGTAGTCAGATTCTGGATATTAAGCACTGATGTGTACTAATTAGTTATGTTTTTTTTGATATTTTTAACTCTGGAAATAGTAGGAAATTGTTTAAGATCATTTTGTTAGTATTATGGGTTCTGAACAACGGATACAGTGATGTTAGAGTTAACTTGGGATTATATAAAACCATGCAATATGCAGAATTCAGAAATAGAAGGTGTAGGATGTCTCGAGATCAAGATGATCATTTAAGTAATGAAGGCAGAAACGCCAGTTTTTCTGATCTTTTTAATGAATTATGGATAGAAGTGAAATCTAATGTTCAAGCTAAATCAAGCCGGAAATCTTCTGAATCATCTTCATCTACTGCTGAAAGCGAGGCAAAACAAAAAGTTGCGCTGTTAGATTTTAGCAAGTGAGAATTGTGAAAGAAAGAAGCTAAACTTTATTATTTACCATCTGAGTTATATTGTTTGTTTGTCGAATGAGTGGAGAATGACTGAAAGGGAGAAGAGTATCTATGACAATGTAATGGCTAACTTATGATAATGGCTAACTTATGATAATGGATCCTATGATATGGTTCGCTACTTCATAAAATTTTCTTATTTTGTTTTTGTGACCCATTTTGGTAATAGAGTGAATGGCTGTGTTTCAGTACTACCGGAAATGTCATTGTGAAACTCTTTTCTTGTCTGTATGAAATCCATACATTGAGGGCTGCATATGTTTCTTTTAGATGGCGTGTTGTATCTCATTTTCAACTTCCGGATTGGCAGAGAGACAATGAATTTCTACACCATTGGCACAGACCGCCCATGCCATCCTTTCGAGCATGCTTTGGATCAGTATTCAGACTTCATTCAGAAACTGGAAACATTTGGACACATTTAATAGGTGAATTCCCTGTCAAAATATATTTTTTTAAACAAATTTTAAGAGTCTCACAAAGCTAGTTGCGGAATAATGAAAGGAAATAATAATTCTCTTCATTCTTCCGTCTTCAATGTTGCCGTATACATATCTGAGCTGAAAATTGTACATGATGCGTTTCCTAATTTCATAGCAACCTCCTGATTAGTAAAACAGTAATTGGCTGAATCCTAATCATGTAGCATCTGGCTGTGATGTCACAATGAGTGCTCGTTATGTGGGCTTGATTAGAATGTGACTAGAATACATAAGTCATTAAAAATATATTGGAATTTGGAAATAAAATCATGTTTGTGTAACATTTAGTGCTCATGATAATATATCATTTGAGAGCACTCAAGTTTAAGAAGCCATTCCTAAAATAGTATAATCTATGTCATATTAATATTTTTACAGTCACAAATGGCTAAAAAGAGTATTTTCATATGTTTTACAGGTTTTATTATGTTCATTGGAATTTGTATCTATTTTCAATGTCTACCTGGAAAATATTTTGTCATTGAATGGCAAGAGAAAACAGTATTCACAATGTTTTTTCTCGGAGCAATCTTATGTCTGTGCTTCTCGACACTATTTCATACTGTTGGTTGCCATAGCGAACGAGTGTATAGAATATTTGGGAAGTGAGTAACATTAAAAAATTGCTGAGAATATTTAGTTTACTGTAAATTTATTACTGTAATAGGCCCTCTTTTGTATCGTCATCGTTTTACAGTTGTACTTTTATGCAGTGAATGCCTGCGATTTTGTGATACTATGAAGCAAGAGGGAATATTTCATATCAAAATAAATGGAGAGTAAATTGTTAGCTACATTATTACTTTTCTTGGATCAGCATATATTATGTAGCAGAAAATTTTATTTGAGATTACATCTAAACATGTGAACACATGTGAATTCATATTTTTTTCTTCCATTTGCAGACTTGATTATTCTGGGATTGCATTGATGATTATGGGATCATTTGTACCATGGATTTATTATTCATTCTATTGTGACACAGAACCAAAGGTAGGTTTAGTTTTTATAGTGAAATGTTAAAGAAGTTAGTTATTGAGTTGATGCCTGCCCATGGTCTGAAATTTATTAAGTGTTTGGTAGAACTATTCTATATTTGAATAGTATCAATATTAGATTTATGATTAGATTTATGATTAGTAATGATGATTTGACAGAAATTTATTTGCAAATTAGATCATTTATTCTTAAAAAAAAAATGTGTGAGGTTACTGTAAACCATGCCAAACTGAATTTTTTTTCACATTTCCAACCTTAATAATAGATCCTTGAATGTTAGAGTGATTGTCTAATAAAAAAGTTGACAATTTTAATATTTGGTGAAAGACAATACTACTATTTTTTCAAAACTCTGCAATTCTTAAAAACTCTATTTTGAAATCATATTTGACTGAAAATAGTTATTCTATAAAAAACCTTTAATATCGTTCTTTTATTTATAAAATACATCGTTTTGGAGAATGTTATATCAATAAATGTTTGCTCATTTGTATTCAGATAATATACATGACATCTGTTTGTGTTCTTGGTGTATTATGTATTGTGATTTCACAATGGGATAAATTCAGCACAGCTAGATTCAGGAGAGTCAGAGCAGGTAACTCACGACAGAGTTCTGAATTTGCTGAACAAATTTGTCTGGTTTGCCCAAATAGTTAAAGACCTAATTTTTTTTTATTCCATAACATCAAGGACGTTTCTGAATTATATTAACTGCTAAAGATGGGTTTCAAAATGATTTCTGAATTAATTTCAAATTGGTATTACACAACTTGAAAGGTGTTCTGTGTAATAATTGTCATAAATTTTGGCTAAAGCAACTGGGATGACATTGTGCTGTAATGAGGAAGTGACTCATCATGTAAAATATCATGTAATGATTAATTTATCCTATGCTTTATATCAGGGTTGGCCAACCTACCTGCGACCACGATCGACTGATATTGTCAAAATAGCCTATACGATTGACTGATCGGTAATAAGATCGCACACAAAAACAAACGAATTCGAATATGCAAATAATTGCACACACGCATACAAAAAATTCCGCCACTGCCAATAAGCCTGGTTCTTTGGATTCCCAATGAAATCGCCATAAATTTTTTTTTTTTTTTATGTTTTATTTAATTTGTAAATTTGATTATGTAATTGTACCCGAGGTGAATGATTCATGATTGATCATTCATTTGAGATCATCCAAATTATTCAATTCAGACTTAGGACCTGTCTAATTTTTAGTCGTAAGTGTTGAACATTCTTTATAAAACTTGGCCAAGTATGCATGTATTATCTGAACAGCGAAAAATGAATATTCCCAAACTTGACTGCTCAAACTTTCTAATTTACATTTTCTCCAGAGTCCTATTATCTGCTCGCTTAGGAATTCTGATGCCATTACGAGGTGTTATATTGCGTGTTTTTGTACGATTGTTATTCAGTCAAGGCACACGATATTGAGCAAGTTCATTTCTTAAAATTGGCAGCGGCGAAACTTGATTTTGTTATGTAATGATATGCTCTATCGGCCTCGTCCAAGCTCAATTACTATATCTGTATCGTATTTTGCGCATAAACAGTACTGTATTATTCCTGTTTTAAAGCACACAACATGCACTGGATGAAATTGGTCCAAGGCAATATTTTGAGGTATGTTACCGAATTCTCAGGCGTGGTGACGCGATCGATGTGTTGGCTACCCCTGCTTTATACAACAATTTTAGGACATTTATCAACCAGCAGAAGAATTATATTATAGAACATATTCAGTACTTTTATATACGAGAAATATTAATGTTCACATATTCTTTCTTATTCAGTATTGTTTGCTGCTCTGGGATTGAGCGGAATTGTACCATGTATACACACTATTATTAGGATGGGATTTATGCAAGCTGTCAATTATGGACAAGTAGGATGGCTGTCTCTAATGGCTTTCTTGTATTTATTCGGTAAGGTTTAAGGAAATTTGTACTTTGTGATCCTTCCCTCAATTAATTTGCATAAGCTGGAGATAAAAAAACGCATCTAATTTGCATAACAAATAGAGTTGTAGAAGAAAAAGTTATGAATGAATATTTTTATATCAAAAATGCAGAACAATATTCCATATATACATTTGTCTCAGACTTTGACTGGCTGCTTTAACTCGAATGTTTTAATCACTTGAGTCCAAATCTGCTATTGGTACAACTTTTAGTTAGGTACCTCTTTTTATTCAACAGTCTTATTGTCCAAATTCAAATGTGAATTTGTTAGTATCGGAGAATGAAACAATGGATATATTGCCCAACCTATAACAACAAATATTTTCATATTTCTCTTATTAATTGCAAAAAGATACTATACCCCTTTTTCTAAGTTTTCATGTTTTTTTTTCAGGTGCCTTTCTCTATGCACAGCGAATTCCTGAAAAGTATTTTCCAGGAAAATGTGATTTGTGGGTAAGTTTTATAAATATTATTTCATGTTTAGCCTGAATGGATGTAATATTTAACTGTTTCATTGCATTTGAACCCACGTACATTCGAACTCGTAATTTGAACCCAGGACAATTGCACCTGCATATTACTGCACCTACGGATATTTGAACCCATACTAACCCTAACCCATGATTTTAAGCACCTGCATATAGATTGAACCCGCGGATGTATGAGTGCAAATGTATGGGTTCAAATGTACATGGGTCCAAATGTGCTGTCACCTTCTTAACACAATGTTTCAATTAGATATCTTTGATTTAGACCCACAATGGCCAGATTGTTCAAAACCATGATAATGAAAAATATCACCGCGCCGTATGTTTGCATATCATAGTTTCAGAATTTTCAAGACTTTAGCTATAAATAGTTTCAATCATTTGGTTTTGTGATTTTATTCTTCGCTTTCTTATACTAAAACAATATTTAACAGATAAACAGTTTGTCACAAAAATATCACATTCTATATTAATTTAAATAACAAAATAGACATTCTGGTGATAATATTGCGTTTTGTCTTTCAAATATCTCTTGGATTTGGAAATTGTGGATGAGCATGATGTTCCTAATTGTATAGTTTTCATTCTGAACATTCCCATGCAGAGAATTTCAATTTTATCTTAATGTTTTCAGTTTCAAAGTCATCAAATATTCCACATTCTTGTTGTATTGGCTGCTGTTGTACATTTTCATGGAATATCGAATCTTCAACATTATCGATTCCAATTTGGGGATCAGTGCGTTATCACTCAACAATAATTTTTTGAAGCAAACATCTGCCAATCAAAGCGTCGTTGATTTATTTCTCATGTCAAGAATTAGTTTTCAGTGTCAAAATGTTTTGGCATGTTTAAATAATTTATAATGTATTATTTTTCAAATTGAATGCGACCTTGTCAGACCAAGTAATATTTTTCAATAGGTCTCACATAGTCCCATCCAATTTACATGGCCATTGTGATTATATTCGACATGAAATGGTATAACAATTTCATTAATTAGTATTAAATTGTAATTTTATGTTCTTTTTCTTTCAAATCTAATGCCTTGTTTCTACTTAGGTAATTATGAGAGAATAATTTTATTATATTTATGGAGACTTTATGCATGATGCATTTTATGTATAGACTATCTTTTCATTTGCTCTTAGTAACAAGTATTTGGTCGTCAGTGATCTTCAAGTATACATAATTGTTCAGGGTGAACCAACATGTGTACGGAGTATTTCTGTCCAAAACAAATGCAATATTGGCAAGCTAGTTAATAGTTCCGATAGCGTAAAGTTATCAGTATTAATATTATCAATAAGATATAATTCAAAAGTTCGAGATTTCAAAAGTTTTTGATTTTCGTTTCTAGTTGTGCTTTTGGTTGATTTTTAAAAATATTATTGTTAAAAAGCATGCCTAAATTTGGAAGCCCACTAGGTCCTTTCGAGTAGAAAATTTAAATGTAATTGGCGGTAATATATAACTTTTTCAACTAGCACTTTGTCTCTTGGTGATATATACTTCACATTATTGATTTAATTACAATAATTTTTCATTTGAATACTTACATGGCTCAATATTTTTTATGCTATGTTTTTTGATGTTTTAACGATTCAGGCTGGTCCTGTGAAGCAAATTTACAATTAGGACATTGGAATCATAGATAGATGTGATTGCAAAATGATATCTATTTTCTCTTACATAAGAATTCTGATTTTGTTTTTAACCTTAAATCTAAGTAATGTATTATATTAAGTAGTAGGGTTCATAATTTCTGTTTTTACTTATGCTTATACACAAAACAAATTATATTGGTTGATAAGGAAAACAGTTTTCAATTCAACTTCTATTAAGCATATAATATTTTCGAAAGCATTTAAAAAATTTTGATTGATTTAGATTTTGCTTTACACTTACACAAATGTTAAAAAAAATGTGGCTTTCGTAATAAGTTGACTTTACTATGATTAAATTTGCGTTATAATCCGTTTCTTACTGGCACAATCTTCCTTCCATATCAGAAAGGGAGGTCAAGGCTTTAAAAATGATATATGGTCAATATTGTATTCATATTTGAGTGAAAATTCTCACTTATTCTGCTGTCTCATTGTTGTATAAGAACCATGGTCGGCGAAGATCCATCATTTTCTGAATATTCGGTTACTGCTGTCTCAGTTGAAACAGTGTTCAATAAATAACCTCGTACAGTATTTCTTTCGAGTGATTGTTTTGAGCTAGTCTCATATGGTAACAATGATAATATCCTTTTGCCAATAAACCTGGATGGGTTCGCTGGTTTAAATCCAGTGGGGAATGATAGCTTGATTTAGGCTTTTTTACCAACCCAGTTGAGCGTTTTCGAATACCTGGTGATTTCAGAATTGAGTATTTTTTTAATCGAATCTCTAATACTGTCATTCGGACAGTTTCACGCACAATAAAAAGCATGTTTCATCAAGGGAGAAAAAAGTCATATTTCACAATTGCGTTTTGAAAATACAGCCTCGATGTAAGAGATGGGATTCAACTTGACCTTTGGCGGACAAAAAGACAAGATGCCTATGATTCAAAATTTTCGTCCGAATCCATTCGGTTCCAGTTATTCATTTCGCCATGAACCGCAATGCTTATTCTAACTAGGAAGGAAGCAAACTACGGTCCGCAAAAGCAGTTCGTGCGGTCCTCCGCCCTTTGAAAAAGTCTACAATACAAACCGCCGCCGCGTCCATCATCGTTAATGCATTAATTATCAGTAGGTAAGACGAGTTATGGTAGTGTTTCCTGATTCTAATCAGCTCCCATGGCACTGGTCCTTCGCAGGATCGCACGTTTTGTTCGGATTACCTGGTACCCACCATATTATTTTAAAGGGAATCAGCGTTCAGTGCACTTATAGGAATAATCTTGTTATTTTGTTAAGTTTTGACTGTTGTTTTTAATATTAATTGTATTAAAACCAGATAATCCAGAATTTCTTAAAATTATAAACCGCCAAAACAAATTTGGCTAGTAAACATAATTGATTTAAATAGCCAAGCCATATCACAAACCAGTTTAATATAATTTTTCTGTTTCCTACTTGATTAGTACATTTTAATCTGTTGATAATTAGTATATATATAAGCTACGCAATATTACTAGTTTTTTATCCTTTTATCTTTTCGGCAACACAGACTTCGCATCGTTAAAGTGTCTGAAAGACTGGGGAATCGGTGCAGACGCTGCAGTGGTATTCGTTGTCGTGTGACAACAGAGGAAACATCCTCTAATCAACAAACAAATTAGTCAGAATATTAATAAGGCTATAATTATAAACTTGCGCCAAATGTAGTACAGCTACATACAAAATGTATTAAGATTAAAACTATCTGAACTAATAATTGTTAAAATTATTGTTTTTGTTTCATCTCC
The DNA here is from genome assembly GCF_964204865.1 of Styela clava. Lineage (NCBI taxonomy): Eukaryota > Metazoa > Chordata > Ascidiacea > Stolidobranchia > Styelidae > Styela > Styela clava. The sequence continues at coordinate 6,711,652 of NC_135257.1, read as the reverse complement.
GGTTCAACAATGTCAGCCACCATCTCAAATCAACACTATCACAGCGGATGGCAATAGTAACTGTGACGTCAAACAATCTATTTTCTCAACGCGGTCATTTGCAAAAGATATTTTCTGAGTGCGGCCTTCACAAAATGAAACTTTTCCCAGCCCGGTTCTAACCATTAGCCTGAAGGTATTGTAGCGAATGTGCATTGTGTAATTATGGATTATAATGTATTTAACTCTTTCATATTAATAGCATGTAATATTTCACAAAATAGGCCGCATTATGTTTCGCAACAGCGATAATGGATTCGCTCCATGTATTGCCTTTCTCGTTTCGACCACGTTCGTTTCCGGTTTGCCGAGAATGCTCTATAATATTGTGTTTTTTGTTTCACTCGATATATGACTTGAGATCTGACCGTAATCTTACTAATTAAGAATTAAGTGTGTACAATTTTATCTGTATTTGGAATTTGGATCGTGCATCTTTTCAATAATATACAACAATTCGACAATCATCATCGTGTGCTTATTATCGTCTGAGGGAATCCAGATTGGAGTCACATTCCATAACACGTGAAATTAATAACGTGGGAATCGAACTTTGAATATTAGGGTGAACAGCCTTTATCTCTAAGACCGCATCTTGTCTCTCTATAGTATATATAACATACAAACAAATAGGAGTTCACCTAACAGTACCATGCTTAAAATCAGCTTTTGCGCAAAAGTACTACTCTAAACCTTCCTGGCGAATCACTGAGAACTGGAGAACACAAGGAGAACTGGCTTGTTTATTCCATCACCCTTGTGCGTGTTCGCGTTGTTCAATCTTCGCGAACTACCTACCCAGATTGTCAATGGACTGCAGCGAAGTACAAAAGGACAGTTTTTGACATGAAAGCAGGCTAGGGCAAAGCACTTGTTTTTGGATATAATATGCCATTAAATGACGCTTAAAGATCACTGTTTTGAGTTATAAAATACGGCACTACCAATTAAAAGAACTAATAGCTAAATTTAGCCAATTCTCTCACAGCTTTTGCGGGACCAATTTCTTGTTAGTGCAACAAAAGTAAATCTTCATGACAAAAAATGACCAGTTATTTGTAAATGTAAATGTTTGTCACCATGTTGGTGTTATTGGACACGTAGTGGACATAACGATCGTTTCAATATTATTGGACACGTAGTGGACATAACGATCGTTTCAATATTATGTTGTTGTTGTTGTTCTTGTTCTTGTTCTTTGACACGTTTTTAAAAAGTCGCTTTTCTCTTCGAATACTGGACCAATTGCTTTGAAATTTTCAGTGGTTAAAGATTAATTTTTTCGCTAGAAGGCTATTACTTTTGTTTATTCTTACATTTTATATGAATCCTATGAGATATGATATTTCATACAAAATTTCGCGGTATTTATTTTTACTCATGGGAACACTGTTTTACACTTATTTCAAGCGGTTTCGCGATCGATTGTCTTGCTCAGTACTACAGCTACTGTAGGTCGGTACTGGTAAGTTGCCATACCGGTACCGTAACGCAGTGAAATTGACTTATTCCTTCCGCGGTATTACTAATGCTGCAATGCAAGTTTTATAGCCTATCGTATGCGGAACGGAATATCAGACCTACAGGTTCGGTACCGGTACTGGTAGCTCAGTACGTAAGTACGATACTGGTACTGGTGCCGGTACCGGTGTCTTACCACAATGAAATTACCGTAACTTATTCTTTCACGGTCCTACCAGTGCAGTAATGCAAGCGTTGTAGCACTTGTAGCCTACTATATTTGTTTATTTTGATGAGAGTCTACTGGAAACAACATAAAATTTGAAATGGAAGAATTGTTCTGTGATCAATTATCTGTCCTAAAGTGTAAACAACATAAAATTTGCAAGGGAACAACTGTTCTGTGATCAATTACCGTATATGGCCTACAGTGTACAGGTAAGATGCTGGCTGACTGCTAACCGGTACTGGTAGCTCAGTACGTAAGTACGATACTGGTACTGGTGCCGGTACCGGTGTCTTACCACAATGAAATTACCGTACGGTAACTTATTCTTTCACGGTCCTACCAGTGCAGTAATGCAAGCGTTGTAGCACTTGTAGCCTACTATATTTGTTTATTTTGATGAGAGTCTACTGGAAACAACATAAAATTTGAAAGGGAAGAATTGTTCTGTGATCAATTATCTGTCCTAAAGTGTAAACAACATAAAATTTGCAAGGGAACAACTGTTCTGTGATCAATTACCGTGTATGGCCTACAGCAGGGGTGGCCAACCTATGGCGCATGCGCCAAACGTGGCGCATTGCATGATTAGAAGTGGCGCATTGCATCTTTAACCCTTTTCATGCCAAAATTGTTAATTGCACTTGGCTTCTCAAGCCGAGCCGTTTTTTTGCGATTTACATGGTGACTTTTGATTGTACCTAAAATTTATTCTCCTTACTCCACGTCGCCCACTTACGGCTTGTTGGAATTGGAAACAACAGGCGATTATCGACTTTAGTTTTTGGACGAACTTTATCACATTCATTCTAGACTTTTAGCAAAAATTAGTAAAATTTACTATTTTTCCCTACTGAAGTAAAAAGTTCAGAACTTCTGGAAAAATAGAAAATCGTCATTTATCAGCTTGAAACATGGATTTTCCATTGCCCAGACTTCCCAAATATCTCCCAATAACCATTGAACAACCAGTTGAATTGCCCAAGCCTAAAAAATTTATTATAAATCAACCCACAACATGCTGAAAAGGACCCCTAAATACCACCTTTTTCATCCAAACTTCAAATGACCGTTGTCAACAAAAGCGAAGCGTAAAATACGTGTGTATATATGTGTGTGTATTATAAATTTATATAATTTCAACAAGAAGCGGACATTAGGCGTGGGAATACAAGAGATTTACGGCGCATCTGAAACATTATGTTTAAAACGTGGCGCATGGTATGTGAAAGGTTGGCCACCCCTGGCCTACAGTGTACAGGTAAGATGCTGCCTGGCTGCTAACTCAGTACCGCACCTACGTTAGGTACCGGTACCGCCGTGAATTCAGCTCTCATCTCTTTGTTGGACACGTAATGAACATAACGATCGTTTCAATATTATGTTGTTGTTCTTGTTCTTTGACACGTTTTTAAAAAGTCGCTTTTCTCTTCGAATACTGGACCAATTGCTTTGAAATTTTCAGTGGTTAAAGATAAAAATTTTCTCCAGAAGGCTATTACTTTTTTTTTCGCTATGACGTCATCAAAATTATGTGACTCTACGTGTCCATATATTTGAGCATAGCTCTCTTATTCTTGTTCTTTGACACGTTTTTAAAAAGTCGCTTTTCTCTTTGATTACTGGACTAATTGCTTTGAAATTTTCAGTGGTTGAAGATGAAATTTTTCTCCAGAAGGCTATTACTTTTATTTATTTCAAATATTTCTGTTAGCTCTGTAAGATTTGTTTTTGTTTGCTATGACGTCACTAAACGTTCTGCGGGTATTGGACGCCATTTTGTGTCCAACGAACCATCTTGCAATTTCAATTCACGCTGTCACAAGACAGGACCTTCTAAAGATAGAGAAGTTCTGGTACCGTAACACAGCGCGGTGACACTGAACTAACTCGTAGCTGTCAAAAGCTTGAAAATCCATACAAACATGGGAAATAAAAAGATGAAACTTGGCAGGTGGGTAGAGTTGTGTTTCTTTTAACCATATTTGAAGGTTTCGCGTTTCTACATTTGAAGGAGGGGGAATAGGGGGTGTGCATTTCCGATACGTCGATAATATCTTTGTCAACCAATTTGCGACCACCGTGTTTTCGTCTGTTTGATTGCTGTGATGTGGTGCTTTGTTTATAATTTAACGAGTTTTGTTCGAAATAACCGTGTTCTTGAAATATATGACGGTCAGAAATGCAATTAGAAGCCCAATGTTTTCACGCTGTCACAAGACAGGAACTTCTAAAGATAGAGTAGTTCTGGTACCGTAACACAGCGCGGTGACACTGAACTAACTCGTAGCTGTCAAAAGCTTGAAAATCCGTACAAATATAAGAGATAAAAAGATGAAACTTGGCAGGTGGGTAGAGTTGTGTTAACCATATTTGATAGTTAGGCTACTTCTCTCCCCCGGGATAAATATGTAAATCCTATCCTAATACGTCGATAATATCTTTGTCAACCAATTTGCGACCACCGTGTTTTGTCTGTTTGATTGCTGTATGGCTGCGTATACGATAGTCTCGACGCAGCAGAAACGATGATCAAGGCTTGAAATCCGTGGTCGCAAATACGTCTTTCGAGTGCCGTACTTTGGGGATTTGTATAGCTTTAACCCTTTGTCGTAGAAAGTTAATACGAGGTTTAGCGTGTAGAATAAATGCCGCCAATGCACCCACGGTGAAAAAATTAACGGGTTAGATATATTGGTTTTTGTTTTATAGCGGTTTGAATGAAATTGTCCGCAGACTGGCTACACCACCCTAGGCCTGGTGAGTTGTCCGTGTAGTCGAATTGTCCATCAGCCTTAAACGACTATGACAGTCACTGTACCAAAAATTGTACCCCGATTCGGGTGGTGTTAAGTTGACGCATGTTATTTAGTAACGTTTTTATGTGAAATGTTTGACTGTGGTTCGGTACCTGATCCTGACTCATATCACGAGATATTACAACTGATGTTTCAATTGTCACAGGACCTAAAATATATATGACAGTCCCTGTACCGTCACGGTACCCCGATACAGGTACTGGTAAGTCACCGCCGGTATGTTAGTCGTTGGTCACCGCATATGATTTTTGGGGAGTTGTTCTGCGTGTCCATATATTTGAGCATTGCTCTCTTGTGTTGTTGTTCTTGTTCTTTGACACGTTTTTGAAAAGTCGCTTTTCTCTTCGAATACTGGACCAATTGCTTTGAAATTTTCAGTGGTTAAAGATTAATTTTTTCGCTAGAAGGCTATTACTTTTATTTATTTCAAAATTTTGCGTGAATTCTATGGAATTTGATATTTCATCTAAAATTTTGCTGTATTATTTTTTATCCATGGGAACACGGATTTTAGTCAGTGTCATGACTGGCTGTACGTTTTGATTCTGCAAAATTCTTGCTACTGGAAATTCAAAACTTTTTTGAGGGTACCGGTAGCGTCAAAGGTACCGGTAAGGACTGATTCGCTCTGATATGACGTGTCCATATATTTGTGCGTAGCTCTCTTGTTTTGTTATCGCATAAGATGCAGTGTGAGTGGCCATGTGCGTAGTCCGTAATATAGGTTCTTTTTTGCCTTTTATCTATTTCACAGCAGTTAACTAAGTGGACGGCGTTGAAAATGAACATGCCGGGTCGTATTTCTGTAAATTGCAATCCCATGCGCGTGAGTATTGCTGTACTACTAGTCCCCCCAGAGGCGAGTCACCATTCTTCATGATTGGTCTCATACCTAAGACGTTTCTACCGGTATGTATGAAAAATCTCACCTGTTAATTTTATTTAAACAAATATGTGGCGGGACTGGAATTGTCCTACTTTTTTATTGTTTTGTATTTTATTTATATTTCGTGTCTAGTTATTGCATATGCATTGGTGTGTGGAGCCCTAATTCGCCCGACAGTTAGATTTAGTTACTCGACTCCAACCACCACTGCATATATGAACTATGCTGCGGATTCGCAGTGTCAACCTCTTTCTACTTTGCTGTCCTAAGAGTAAGCGTTGTATTTTGTCGCTCTTATTTTATCTGCTTCAAGCGTGGATTTTACACTATTTAAAAAAAGTCTCTTCGTTGGCATCGTGAACTTCGAACCTATTTGTGTGGCTTTGCAGCACACGGGATCTTCTGAACTAATTATTACAGTATCACTAGACTGTATTAGTGGCGAGCACCTACCGGTATTCCGGTTAAGTCGTACTGCTGCAAATACAGCTTTCAAACATTAAAAACAACTGTAACAGTTTATTACGCACTGAACTATTTTTTAAACTTTATGCCTTCGTCTAACAGACTCTAACAGTCTAATTTGTCCTTGGTCTTTTGTTTATGAAAGTGCCATAGCCTACTTCATAACACTGGTAGTTTATATGCTTCACTCCTGTTTCGATTATTAACAGTTTTTACGCGAGTATTCAATTTGTTCGGTTTAACTGAACTTGATATAACAAGAATGAACGCCTCCCCTTGCCATGAAAACGTGTTTCACTTGATCTACTCACAGAATTTCGTGTGTTCAGTTGATTTATGGCATAAAACAGAAAAGCACTAGGGTGACTAGACTACAACATCGACGCGACACAATATTGGGCTTTAAAAGCAAATAAACAGCAGGCATTAAAATTTTAAATGTATCAATCTGACTGTATAAAATTTGAGCGAAGTGCGTGATGAAATGACAAAATAGAGAAACAAAAATAGTTTCATTAGTTGAAGCCAACGTCGATTATCAAGGGAGTGATGAATTCAGAGTGCCGTATACCCATAGAAAATGAAGGACTGCGTTTCAAGTGGTATGATACACGTTCTGCATTGTGAGCTCCCGGACCCGGTTTCTTTGTACTGTCGCTCGGCATATAACACCGGGCACTCAGAGAATACTGAGGAGCTGCTCTTCTTACCGTATTGTAGTTGGGAACTCTGTATCCAGCAGGACCAGGAGTCTTTGCGAGGTCTTCGGCAAACCCCATCGCACTTGTTCGACCTCTCAGTGTGTAGCAAGCGCTCGATGGCTTGTTGGGTACATTGGATCCCAAAGCACTAGGCAACTTGTAAGTATTTGGGGAAGGATTAGCATCAAATCTTCTATATTGTGTTCGTGCTGACATGGAATACCTCGGTGCGCATCGCTCGTTTTGGGGATGCACCGATTCCACCCGGTAAGTTCCTGGACCGGGATTGTTAAAGGGTCCTAAATAGAATATGAAAGTTGTTAAATAATCTGTTCTAACTATTCTTCTTGCATTAGAGAAGGGAAAGGTTTCTTCAAACTGAGCCCCCTTGGAGGCAACAGGGCGGTCACCCGAGGGTCACAACTCACGAGCTTATGCTCTTGTTTTCACTAGGTATCATTCTCTCGTTTCTTGACAATTTATCGATTAACTTCATGCATGAAAAAACTGATGGAAATGCGTGGGTAGTTGTATAGAACTGACAGTCTTTGAGAACTGTATCGTACTATACTAGCGGTATTGAAATTGTTAGCTCATAATGTGAATACACGACCCATGTCTCATTCAATGACCCCGTTTTGATAGGCTTAGTGTTCGTTTTCATAACTTGCCACAGCGTGTACAAAATCCGGTGCTCCTGAAGTATGCGTACCAAGATAGAGTACACCAGAACGTAGTATGTGTACCAGGTTAGGCCATAATTTTGGGTACAAATACTACGGAAGACACTTGGCTAGTCCCTGAACTCGTAATAAAACTAAAATAAGGAAATTGGAATGAAATTGTGCCTAACCCTAACCTGGCACACATACTACGTTCCGTTGTTCTCCATCTTGGTACGCATACTTCAGGAGCACCCAAAATCCTACATATTTAAATGAGCGTTGGAGTTTAGCAATCCATACAGCCAAATGTTACATACTTGGAGATAAATCGAGTGTAATTTGAATGTTTATAGACCGTAAAGATCGGGCAGATAATTATGCCGCCAATACATCATTTCCAAAGGGAAACAAAATCCAAAATTGAAGCAGATTCGAACATAAAATAGCAAAACAATGCATATGTACCCTTCGAGTTCAATAAAGAGATTTATTATCCCTTTCATTCATCGGAGCCTTGCAGGATTTCTCAGCTAATTACGAATATGAATCAACTCCGTACACCTCCCGATATTTACTGTGGCATTAATGACAAGCCACTTGAGATTGCCAGGAATCTAGCTAGATCCATAATTAACGAAAAATTGACGCATATGTCACATTAATTATGCTGTGCATGATTGTTGTGTAGTGAAAAAGTGGGAATAGTACAATTATGAAATTCTGATTCAATTTTTCTGACCAACTTTGAGTGTTTCCAGCAGAGAATAACTTTATCCCGAGTTATATTGGGGAAAATTTAAAATCAGAATGAATTCTTGTGCTCGTCTAATGAATAATGATATAATACATATTGGACAACTTTGACAAATTTGGACAAACCTTCAAATTAAATCTGAAATGCTCCCGATTTATGTGATGCATGAAATTCACATTTCGTAATGCTATGCTCATCTAATTCCGAGAACCTAATTGAGAATAAACAATATAGATCTTGTACAGACTCATGTACAGACTCAGACAAACTCACGTACAGACTCATAGATATATATATATAATATGCGCTCAGGTACCAATGATCGATCTCATCATCGCGGGTAATGATTTCCCAAGGCCACGGCTGGCTTCTTGGATTAAGCTTATTGGGTCCAGTAGGCTATCGACCTTTGATTCCGAGTCACATTGAAAAATTCAACTTCTTATATTTCAAAATTGGGAAAAACATTGGTTGCAAAGATAATATATCGAATGATTCTGTGTCCTGTACTGGCAAGTCACAATTTCGAAAACTACGCTTCTACTTTTTCTATAATAGACAGAACTAATTAAACTAATTGCACTAACAATGTTATGATAGCTATTCTAACGCCATATGTAAATCAGCAGTTACATAAAGTTCAACGAAGCTTGATAAAATTTATTAGCATGCAAAAAAAAATAAAATGATCAGCAACGTACTTCGATGGAGAAGAAATATTTTATTTTTCACAAAGAAAAAATTTCATTGTAGATGATAATATTCTAATAAAGTCGGACAAACATTCAGCTAAGTCAAAGTATAAGGACCACTAAGAAAAGTGAAACATACTATACATGAAACAACTATAAAAATTCTGTTATATAAAGTTTACAATGTATGGACGGTTAATATGAACAAGACGGACACTATAAAGTATTCAATTCGGATATACATTTTGTATCTGGCTCAAAATTGGAGGCCAATCAAAATTCTACTAATGGGCGGATTAATCTTGATAAAATTCCACCCACGATAATTATGTACGGCTTAATTTTTTTTAAATATGGAAATGAATCTCAATGGTGAAAAGGTATGGCTTTTGGTCATGGACGGCTAAGTGCATTCAAAAGAAAAAATGTTTATAAATTATTATTACAGCAATCTTAATTTCAAATGATAAATTTTGTAAATGTTTTACATTAGTTCCTAAAGAACATTGCCATAAGACCATTCTTATAACTTAACTCGTGTTTAACGCTAAGGGCATAGGGTTTGATACTTATTTAAAATTATAAAAAAAAAAATCACTATTTTAGAGGTATCAAAACATAATTTCAAACACTTGATAATATTATAATTTAATAGTTTTTTTGAAAAATACGAGATTTTACATACGAAAATACGAAAATTTACATATCACTAACTTTTCTTTTCACAATCGTTAAATTTTTGTTTGGTCAACACAACCCTGTTTTTCGAAATGGCATAAAAATGCACATCAGTCAAGAACGTCTATGATCAGAGGAGTAATAAATTCGGAATGCCGGATGCCTATCGAACATGCTGGAGCTCTGGTTTTATTCATGTATACCTTTTCTGGAGAGTGAGCACCGGGACCAGGTTTTCGGGTATTATCGCCAGGCATTTCGTTTCGCCCTAGCATGGAATAAAGGGGTTGTTTTGTTCGGCTTACATTGGGACTAGTAACATCGTATTTCGCTGGGCCCGGGGTTCGGGCCAAATCTTCATCAAATCCGTTAATTTTAGAACGCCCTGTCATGGAGTAAGCTGAACTTGCATTTTTATTGATTACCCTGGGTCCTACTAGTTGGGGTAAGGAATACGCATTGGGAGCTGGATTTGCATCTCGCTTCCTAAATCGTGTGCGCATAGACATGGAATACTTAGGGGCGTGTCTTTCACCCTGGGGATGCACCCGTTGATTGTCATATGTGCCCGGGCCAGGTGTTTTAAAACCCCCTTTTTTGTGAAATAATGCAATGAAATAACCATTGTGTAAAGAATAAAATAAAAATAGCAAAGAAAATAAAAATGAAGAAAATGCGATTGGAATAATCAAAACCAGAACACCGAGAAGATGAGATGATTTCATGATGATGAAGTTGACGCAACAACGATGCAGATTGAAAGTTGAGAAAATGAAAAAACAGAATGCTTGATTAGAGACTACATAACTACATAATACTAATAATCTAGGTATAAGATAGAATCAAATGCAAGATGCTTGTAAAATGATTATATAAAATTTGGCTTGAAGTGCTATAATTACATCGAACTCAAGTTTGATGAAATACATTCAATTGAGGCATAGTGATACATACATTCTACAGGTTCTGTCACAAAACTTTCAAAAATGTTTTTGTATTACACCACATAGAATTTGAGTAGTCTTCCGTAAATATGAGTTCTATCCAACGATTTATCTTTCTCCCATAACAGTAAACAGTGTTAATCACTAACGCAATTTGTTGCGTGTTTGCTTATTGGAATAAATGGCGGGTATATTGACAAGAGGTAATAAATATGATCTTTTTTGTAGGAATATGCCGTAAAAAAATTTTTTTTTAGCTCACAACGAAACTGGGACTAAATGGTATTGCTAATATTCTCGAGCATGTTGTATAGAACAAATAATTTTATGTCCAGTTTTATCCAAATATTGCTAGTTCTAATTTTAATAATATCATGACAATATGCTACTGATTAAAGGCGCAGCACATCTATGATAAACACTACTGTACAGGAGATTATTTCTTACTAAAAGAATTGCAGATTGCTTTTCATTATTCGTTTTACTTGGAAATTCACTTACTTAATTCTGGCTGTCTTGCAAGCATCGAATATTTAGGTTCGCCTTCCGGTCCATGCCTTGTATAACGTGATTCTATCAGGTATTTTGGTCCAGGACTTACATCCTTAGAGAACACTGTTATATATAATGAAAAAAATATCACCGATTTTGGAACTCTTCAATAACTTACGATTCAGTAATGTTACGAGAAGGTTTAGATAAAAATACGGTTGCTGTTTGCGCAAGGTTACCTGACGATCACATAATTTATTGTTTCCAAACAATGTAGTACCAATGAAAGACCGGACATGCTTTTTGCGATAATTGAAGTGGCCTGCCTTGAGTAAATAATATTATGCTATTACGATAAGACTTATCAGATACAACTGAAAGTATTAACATGCGCGCATATAGTTCATTACAATTTTGCTGCGTATTAGTGAGGGATAGTACAAAAATTCCGTTCAGTTCATTTATTTAACCCAATTTATTATGGCGAGAGTGAAATTCACGTGTTTTGGCAGCCTGAATGTTATGAAGATTATACATTTCTTCATAGTAAAGTTATTTCGTTATTGTGTTTGCTCAGTCCCAACACACACACAATATGAAATTAAAATATATTTACACGAAGTGGTTGCGATAGTCGTTAATCATCCACAAAATTACTAAGATTTTACATTTGTGAATGGTTACGAACAAGTTATAACGTTAGGTACATATCCAAAATCATCATCGAATTGTACGAGGTATATATTAAAAAATTTTGGTATTTCGAGTAAATTAGCTTCTAGGCTTGTTTTTAGCCATGTTACTAACTCCATAATTGTAAATAAAACCCAGACGAGAAAACGGATCTGTTAAGTGTTCTTTACTTGGCATCTGCATTCTTGTTGCAAATAAAATTTTTGGCCCTGCTGACTTAAATCATTAAGTCGAGGACACTTTAGAACATCTCATATTACCCAAACGTGACTTCAATTGAAAGCTAACTTTAGTAGTTTCAGGCCCTACTTGAAAGTCTCTTTAGATTATTCCGATTACTTAAATTAGCTCGTTTAGACGTTATAGTGTAATCCGTTCAATGGGCTTGTCTTTTGAGAAGTGATTTACAAAAGATAATTTTCTACGTTTCTTTAATAATCCTTAAATTCCAAGTAAACGCACAATTGAACTTCGCTCATTGTTACCTCAAGGACATTGAAAGCCAATTTACAATGGCCATTTATGAGGTACGCCATTAAACGTTGGCAGACTCCAATAACATAAAACTGTTTCGATCGAGACGACATTTGTTATAATAAACAAATGCTGAATCCAAATTTAAATACATATTAGATATCGGTGGTGTGGTCTATTATCCCATATATGAATTTCACAAAGAAGTTATTTTGGAAATTAATTTAACATAGCGGCCATTAGGAATCATCTCATTCTGATTAAAAAAAAAGCAATTTATTTCAAATTATATTTGAAGGGAGGTCGCAATTACATTTTTCGGTATATTTTAAATTTATTTTGTACACCAAAATCAAGCTTGAATATGTAGATCGTTACGTTGATGAGTTGACACGGCTGATTTGGGGTTCGGTGTAAAACTTAACGTACAAGTACATTTGTTCACGCATGTAAATGCTGCAAATCATGGACCGTGATTCAATATGATAGAATAAGGTGCATTTCGGTTTCAATTGGTGCCCTATAGATTCAGAATGTCTGCATAATACACAATGTGGCAATATGCACCGGCCTGACAGCACTCGAAATTCACCTCATTCGATTACAGATAGCTTTTTCGCGTTCAAATAGGCGGAATTTCAGCAAACAAGCTCAATTTGCTAAAATGCTTATTCCTCCAAACACGCACAACCACACATGGTAGATCCTTATTATGATCTCGTCGGACCACAAAACGTTACAGTTTTCATTGCATCTTGTACATTGAAACACGCGAAAGTATTTCGTCATTTGAACCAGATTATCAATACACAGCAAACTTACTTGAATTGTCTAGTCTCATTCCGAATGAATACGAAGGCTTTTGATGTTTTGTGAAATCATGTCCTTTGAACCCAACCGTACTAGGAAGTCCATATCTACCAGGCCCAGGACCTGAAAATATACATCACTCTTACGTTATATCTATCTACTATAATACAAGTTCTTGCGCACATTGTACGTTGTCAAAAATTAATATTCAAGGGCACTTATACACATTTGAGCACAGTTATCCAATGTGCAAATATATTGGCAAATAAGGACATTAACACACGGGCATTAATGTGATAGACAGGCTGCCTGATTTTATATCACCAGCATTATATTATACAGATAGTGAAAGGTGTTAATCACTACTTTTTCTGCCTATGTACGGGCGTACGCCTTGTCTGACTGCAAGAATAGGGATGGCAAAATTAAGACGAATAGCGAAAAATATATGAAGTTTCAGAAGTATTGTTTTACACTTACAGAAATATGTCACCGATATATTTTGTAAGGCTATGAGTAGTTTCTCAGTGAAGTCTTTTTTTCCTGATAATTGACTATTGACACTTTTTGTTCACTATGAAGATATATATATATGTATATGCACACATGTACTTGTATTTATGTCTGTACTTACATATAGCTACGTATATTTTAATTGAATACACAATATAGTAACCATTGGGCAGATTTCAGTCAGAGTTATGTGTTGTTATAACTCTAATCTATGCAAGAAAAATGCCTAATCCATACTAACCTCTTTCACGCGCTGCGATCATTGTTTTCTTTCTTTCAGTATCCTCCATTATATTTCACCTTTTGACGTGTTTCCAACTAGATCAGACGCCACAAGTACACACTAATCTATGTAATTAGAGTGAAATGCAGAATAAAGTAAACTTCACTGCCTTCTCGCTTGCTAATGGGAGTGATAAAGTGACTGTATAAGACCCACGAGATTCCTGTCGACCTGGTTGCCCTGACGCCTGGTGCCTGGCAACCGACTCTCTCCCGTCTCGCAATCTACAGCACTCAACCATTTTCTAAAAGCTTTTTCTTTTGCTTTGTTTGCACTGAACGTCGTTCTCTCCTAGTGTGATCCGCAATGTATCTTTGATAGCTTCGAGGTGTTCTGCGTACTTTTGTAAATATTAGCCTATTGTGCTCTTCGGTAGGCGGTATTGTGTTCGCCTCGATTTAGACAAAAGATGGAATTTTGACACCGAATCGTGTGTGTAACAAGGTCTTAACTGCTCTAAGATCGGTTACCAAATGTAATTATTTTAGCGTTACAGTTTACAAGCTGTCTCGCAGCGCAAACATTCCCAATAAGACGATGTAAAAAAAAAAAATTATCACAGAATACCAGAATCGCTGAAATTATTTTAGTTTTATCATTTTCTTCTTATTGGAACATGACACACGATCTGTTCTTCTAAACACAGAGGTTTGAGATATTTTTGCCGATACTATATCAAATCTAAGTTATTGTCTATACTGTATGCGGAGTTGGAGGACAAGAACCGATCCTAGATGCAGCTAACATATGAACCATTACTTGTTTATCATAAATTTAATCTTCCTGTTTTTTACCCATTTTGCTGAGATGTCAAAATTAAACAGATCTCTCATTTTCAAGTATGATATGTAACATGTTTCACAAAAATATTTCGAGTAAATTCATAAGGCTAAGTAATTAACTGTTTGTTACATCCAACATTGAAATTGAAAAAATGTTATTGACTCTGAGTTAATGTGCTCTCGCGTAGGTCTTTTAAAGCCATTTAAGTGTCATTGATGGTTTTCAACAAGTGCTTGTAAATACAATGATGCGCATCGCATACGGTCGTCTGAGATTGATTTAGAAAAGCAAATTATTAAACTTCTGCGCTTTCAAAACGAGTAGACGGGCGTACTGTTTATTTTACAATGTTGATATAAGAAACATTCAATAAATAGCAGGAAATCACTCGTGCTAGTTGATCTTGAATTGGGAAGAAAGTTTTCGTCTGGTCTGTTTGGTCAATTTAATTCACATCTATTATGTCTCAAATATATTAAAGTGAATATATTCGGTTAAGAAAATCTAATAACGTCTAATTTCAATGCCTCCTTCGGTTGTGCAACGGAATTCAGTCCAGCAAAAAGAGATCTAATATGAAAAAAGGTTATGCGTGATGCTCGTACGAAAGCGGGGTAACACAATTTGCATTGACAAAACAAAAATAGATCAATATGTCCACTGGCAATGGAGGTATTTCGTGCTTTTGGCCCCAAAATAATTCTTTTTATATTTTAATATTGTGTGATTTTTTATGTTTGTTTCGAAAATGTTGCGATGTTTTTTGAAAGCAGACTATCTAATATTAACTAAATATTAAAGCGACAATCGTTAAATTCAACTCCATTCGCGGATAAAATGAAAACTAGTAACTACTTATTTCAGTTGTTGCAACTCAGTTGACGTTTTTTAGCATTGTGGTCAGAACCGATTTTTCTACCAGAAGTCCCAAGCCAGAGTTAGAGTCAAAATTTGTATAAGTCAGGGTTTGGATAAAGATCTTCTCCCGTAAAATCGCTTTGATACAACTGAATGAGTAAGTTATACTTTTCCAACAATAACATGAAAGTCCACTTCGCGTCAGTTCTATTTTCACCAATCACCATATATACCCCAATGGTTTAGGCCTTCAGGAATTTTTCATTGCAGTACTTTTCATGAAGTTAGCTTGACTTGCGACCTCAGTCATAATGCTAAATTATAAAATTACATATTAGAACATATAATATTCAATGTGCTGTGTGGCGTATTAGGAGAGTGGGGATTGCCAACCTTCTAAAGCTGCCACAGACATTCATTCTCACCGTCCATGAATCTGTTGAAAAGTGAATATTGATTGAATTGAGACAGATCTTGGTTTATTCGATGTAGTACAAAATATACGATTTAATACCAGCTTGCTTTGTTCAAGCATGCCAACAAAACGGGGCGTCGAAACGCCCGGTGAAACAACCGAGGAAAAAATAGGGAATACCCCAAATGTTCTCCTTATTAAGTCCCCTGTGGTGACCGAAAAACTGATATTAGGCGTAGAGCGAAAAGGCAATATAGTTCTTGTTCTTGTCTGTTTCGAATTTCATCATTGCAGTTAGTAATCGTTTAGTCGTGTACGCGCGGTGTATATAGCTTACAGATAAGCTTTGAATACAATTTTTCTAATATGACGAGGAACAAAACGAGTGGGTTCACATATTATTCTACTGGAATAATTTTTAAGTTATTTCTGGCAATTGTTGTGGTATTTTCTCTTGCGACTGCAGTTAAGGCTGTATACTGTGAGTATTAAATAATTATACAATCTTAACACGATTCTTCTGATTACCACGGCAGTATGTAATCTGTAGATGATTTTATTAAAAGAACAGTTGATGGGGTACAACAGTGAGAGCCATCAGAGAAACCTAAATAATTGCATTTATATGGCGTAGTACAAGCATTCAACCGTTGTATCCCAGACGAGACATATCCATTATCTGTAATCTCACGCCGTTACTCAAGCCTTTTAGAAAATGCATCAACCGAAGACACCCTATTTCTTAGACTAAGATTTTCATGAAATGTTTTTTAACCCTATTCTGGTACTTTGGCATTTAGTTCTTTATGTACAAATGTATACATCTGCAAATAAACCTAAAGTACAGGTTTCTGAAGAGTTCGGAAATTCCACTAAATGTCCATAAAACGAGGTGTTCAATCTTTTGCTCTGAATTTGTAGCGCCCTCCAGGTCACGGTAGGTGTCTGTTTTGTACCCCGATAAACGCTTTTTAGTAATTTTAGTGCGTTTATAACTGCGGGCCCCAGTGCGGGTTCAAGAGGCAGGGGTCACCTGGGATGTGCTCCGATAAGAAATCTAGGTTTGTGCGGTTCTGGTAAAAAATTGTTTAGCAAAAGTACACCGACGATAACAAGAGCTGAAAGTTTACTATTTTTCAGATTGTGCAAACTAGATGGATTGCCCTCCTGGAAGTTATTGCTACCATGGCGTGTGTAAAGATTTGATGGGTAAATGACGTTTCCGTATTTTAGTCTATATTCTTTGTAACGTGCCACTGATAACTAAACATTTTGATAAACTTATGGTAGTATCCCCTGGTTCAGCGCATACGTGAAATTATTCTTTAGTAAATTGCCAAAGAGCAAATTACTTGAGACAAATAGATTTTCGACACATCGAGTATCTCAGGCTTAAATTGAACTTGCGTGCTTTTTAATTAATATGGTTACAACCTTTGCTTTGTCAATGTCATTTTATTGCACTAGAATTATGCAACGTATTGCTACAATGTTTATGTTAGTGTTATTTTTGATACAAAAACCCACTCATGTCCTTTACTACTTTACTAATTGCTTTCAATAGTTTAGATTCGAATAAGCTCCTATTTTTTGTACATATTTCTTGCACTTCTTGAGCCATGCGTTTTAC
This sequence comes from Styela clava, assembly GCF_964204865.1. NCBI lineage: Eukaryota > Metazoa > Chordata > Ascidiacea > Stolidobranchia > Styelidae > Styela > Styela clava. The sequence goes on along the minus strand of NC_135257.1, from coordinate 6,694,371 downwards.
ACCAAAATTTTCCAGTTTTTGAAAAATTGCAATACCGTTGGACTTTTCATTTGTTATAAGTAAGATCGTGCTTGACAAATGCTACATCTTCAGGTCACATATATTTGTTCATTGCTGTTTTGTTTTCATTCACTCTCTTATTTAGATGATGAATTCTGACGTACCGTAATCAAGTTGAATAAAGAACCAAGACGATAGAAGAACACACAATTTATACATTGATATTGCTTTACCTTTCGAATAGTCTCAGCATGTGTGATTTTTTATTGTCGATGTTATTTTAGATTAAATACAAAATTCTATTAACAATGCATGATATATATTTATTTCAAGGCTATGTTAAAAACTTCTAATTCTACCTAATTTGTTTGTAATGAAAGTTAAGTGTAAAACAAGAATTAATTTTTGAAACTTCGTCGAAAGTTTTGAAAACGGCTGCCAAATTTAGAATTCTACCGAGTACAAATCAAAGTTTTCAACTTCCTAGACGGGGGAGAATATTTCCCATTTTTCAAAGTGGATGGTCGGATTCAAATATTTTTTACTCTTTCAGGATTGATTTCATTCAAGACAATCATGTAGAAATTTTGTTACTCACGAAGTCAAGAACCGACAACTTAATTAAGAATCAGATTTATTTTAGAGTTGAAATTTGGTAATTTGAGACGAGAAGAAGAACATCCAACTGTTAGTGTTTCAAGTTTAATTAAGATGCTTATATCACTACAGAGCTTAATAAGCTTCAATATAACGTCCCTTATGTCGTTTGATGCATTTACCTCAATTGCTCCATATCTAAATTCGCCATTTGATATGTGCTAATTAACACATATATTTTAATCATAGACTAGTGTTTCAATTGTTGTTAGCTTGGTTGCAAATTTCGAACTGTTTTGAAAAACATTAGTTGTCTTTAAAATTATCTAATCCAGGGTGCATGGACACATTCCTTGCGGATCGCAAAACAATTTTAGCGTGTACTAAAACTAAACCATTGGCAAATATTTGTATTTATTGGCAGAACATTGTTGTGTTTTTAAGATGTTCTAACTGGGGTTGAGATCCAGAAATTTGAATCAGTTTCTAAATACCGATGTTGGGAATGATGTTTGTTAAAATGTTCGGAACGGAACTTTAATGTTGTATCTATAAACAATATGGGAATTTCGTCCTGTGATCGGTACAAGGAGAATGAATTGTCATATGCAGACAGGACCGAGCCGATAAGATAAGTCGCGCGTTTATCTCAACTTCGCACCTGAGCTTGCGTCTAGCAACTCCTTATTTGGAGAGACGTTTTGTGACTTTATTTTAGTAAAAATCACGCCCCTACTTTCAAGCGTGAGCCATGTGACAGCCATGACGAAACGCAGAGCTGGCTTTTTTTAGTTAGGTCCCGAAAGCCCAACTTGGACGGACTTGGTTGTTCTTTGACGATAGCACAAAATCTGCTCTTCCTTTCAAGCTATTAGATTAGTCAAATATAACAATTCATCAAGAAATAAGTGTCAAAAGAAAGGTGACAGAGGAAATCTGGGAGGAAACATATTTTCTTTCCTATATCAACTGTGTAAACCACAGTGTCTGATGTGCTTTCAAATGATACCTGCCAGCCACAAGAGAATATAATTTAAAGCGACATTACAAAACCGAACAACACAAAGAAAAATACCACGGTACTTCTCGGGAAGCAATTTTAAAATAACCAAAGGCTTAATTTTCTTTCTTAATTGAAAATATACGTCACCCATACAACATAATAATAGGGTGATCAAAACTCATGATTTCCTATTCTTTAATATATTTAAAGTAAGTAAACTCGCGATATTTTGATCACTTTTCAGTTTTCTTCGACTGCGGTCCGCGAGACCTCCTTAAACGTTTTAGCAGCCCCTCAAATTCGCAATCTTGGACCACCCTGATATCTAATCATAAATATCTATACATCAAAAGTTATTGATGAACGATATATCATCCGAGTATATTGAATAGTTATTGCTTTTTGATCAGATCGGATCATTTCCTGATTACAAATTTTGACACATCTGATTGCTAATCAATAATGAAAAACGACACGGTAATCACGAAATATTGGTCCATATATTAGTTAGCATTAGCATATACTTCGTGCAGTGAATAATTGAATTTCTGAATATAACAATTATAGCAAACATTTACACAATTGGTGACACTATTTAGTCTTCAATCTCCAGTCATCAACTGGAGGACATATCAGAGTTGGAAGGTGACTGTGATGCAAAACATAATCACTAACGGACCCAAGGAATGTTCTCCTAAGTGTTCCTCGTCCCCTGGAACCCATGACAATAACATTCGCCTCTTTTTTCCTTGCACACCCCACAATAGATTCACCAACCGCGCAGCTCGACTGTGCCAGTGCAACAAATTCGTGTTTCAGTTTGAGTTGATCACATTTCACTTCAAAATGCCTCTTAATTTCATTGACTCTAATTTTTGATTCGGCAAACTGCTGCTCCATGAGGGTTGCAATGGCAAACGCTGCTCCCGGACCAATAAACGGCATATCAGGACTTCCTATTTCAGCAACATGCATCAGTATTATATGATTTTCGGGCTTATTAATATGTTTCACGTAAAATTCAAAAGCTCGTTCCGAGTGTTCGCTGTCGTCAACACAAATTACAACTCGAAACTTTGAATTTGTTGTGCCAGTCATAGCTTTGAAATCAAACACTACTCAATATGCTGAAAGTTAGAAGTGAAAATTAATATTCGCATTATGGCACGAATAAAGATGCAATTTTATTTGTCAAATGCAAATATTTAATTTGGTTTTTGAAATCAAGTAAGGTCAAGAAATGTTACCAAAGATCGTCAGAATAACATCATAACCGATGTGACACAAAATATAACGATATTTCTATTTCTTATGATAGTTAAGAATTTTCAACAATGTGCATAAATTAACACAAAACTTTTCAACAATTTTTAGGTTAAAATTCTCTATTTTGTAAAGTTTCTGATGGAATTATTATTTTTTATATTGTTATGCATTTGTGATATCAAATAATATTGGCGAATAGCAATCTCAATATTCCAATGTATACAACCATATCAATAGATGAAAATAATTTACACTTGAATGTGAACTACCTCAATAGTGTAGTGATATCCACTTATGTAAGGGATTTTCGACGTAAAAGTAACTGATTATAATTATTTAAAAAAAAACAATACAAAAAAGAGTTTAATCTTCTGACAAATAAAACCTAAAAATGGATGTTGCATAATATATATTTATGTAGTTTTCATGCAAATGTATGATAAGGGCCCAAAATGTGATTACTCAATATGTTTTGTAAAGTTGTGAAAAAAATCATATATACATATAACTACTTTAGAGGCATTTATTGGGGTTGCCCCGGGCAGATTAAGACGGGAATAGTGCTGTGGTGAAGTACGTAATCACTGACTGTACCGACAAACGTTCTGGACAATCGTTGACTTCTTGATCCAATAACAACTAGATCTGCATCTCTTTTTTTAGCCTCATCTACGATTGCTTCGCCAACACGGCCATTCGGATGATGTATAGCATATTGGTGTTGTATTCCCAAGTGTTTGCAAATTGAGCTATAACGTTCCGCAATTACTTCACTTTTATGAACATTGTCTTCCGTTATCCTTTTCAAATCCTCGATTGGTACAGACAGCGGTGCACTAATCGCTAATGCAGGAACTGCGGGCGTCCCCGCTACGTGAAGTATTATCAATTTATTATCTGATTTGTGGATATAGCTTGTGTAATAGTTAAATGCTTGTTCGGAATGCTCACTGCCGTCAACGCATAGCATAGTGACAAATGAAGCTCCAGTTGCCATTCTCAAGAATTTATTCTAAAAACTTATTGATATTCTCTAAGTCTAAAACAATATATATCGATTAGTGTCAAAACACACGATTTTGATAAAACTCACCAAAATAACAAACCAAACACAGATAATCTTATTATTCCCACGACAGTTGAATCACATCATTTTGGTCGTACATATGAAATAGTATCGTCAAATAATATCTAACAGATACAAACTTGTCGCATCTACTACATTTGTCAGAATGCAATGAATAAAAAAGAATGAAGGAAGTGTTTAACAAAGCTGAAACACCCTTAGGCGTTACGAACAGTTCTTTCTTTTATATTAGAACATATTAGCATTGACATTACAGTATTCTGAATTTAAAATAGGATCTGAGATTGTTTTCTTCCCATTACCAATAGATGAAATGAAAATAATACGTCAATGAAGTAACGTCGATGCCCAGTTATTTTAAAATAATTTGTTCTAATGGCGCCATAAAAACATAAACAACTTACATTCTATGGGAGCGTTAGAATTTTGCTCATAGTATTCTACGTTTGCTGATGTGCTGTTAATTTAGAATTGTCAGCAAGCTTTATACAGCCTAGTTAAAATGAAATGATAATCAAAAACTGTGTAAGTTTTAGATCCCGACTAGCCTACTTTTATATCTGACTCCCCCTACCTCAATATACAGCTAAATATATTAACAATTACAATACAAAATAAGATATTTACTTCACAGTAAATAATTCATCAAACACCCCAGATTTTCCTTAGACACAATGTTGGATTTTGCATAGCCTCGTTTGCTCCTATTTTGGGCAACTCAGAAGTCTGACATAACATTGATTAATGCACCGACAGTTGTGTGTCATTGTGCATCCTGCAATGACGACTGCTTCAGTCGCAACAGTCGCAAATACGTTGACATTATTTAAGCGCGTAGCTGGATGCAGACGTGTTACGAAATTGATGATATCTATTAAAGAGTTGCAGCAATATTAAGAGAAGCAAATTACTTTTCTCATTAATGGATTTCTATGAAAATCAATCATTTGTATCGAAATGGTATCATGATATACTATGCTTAATAATATTATTGGACGTTAATCAATTCTCATTTTAAAGCATTATTCGTAACATATTCGTGACGTTCTTAATATCAATTCAATGCTTATGTTATCGAGAGGAAAAAAGATTTTTGTACTGTCTCGAACTCAATATTGATCTGGACGTTTTTACATATTTTTTCATTCTGGTCATTTAAATGCATAATTATGTCACCATATCAAACCGAAATCAATAAGACCGAGTCTTAAAATTAGGTAAGTACCTCATTAACAAGGTGTGCTGGTTGCAGCTATGTAAATTGAGTATGACAGTGCTTTTTCTTGCAGCTGCAGCCACTCCAGTTCTTCAACAAATAGTGTCACCAACAAAAATCCGATTTTGTCCATAAATACTATGTCGATTGATTTCAATATTTTTGTACGAAACTTTTTTGTGAAGACCTCTCATTTTTTTCATACTTTTTCTAACCCATAGCATCTTGTTTTACCCTAAATTGTCCCGATTTTGAAGATTTACAAATTGTGTTGATCACTCGGATTTTTCATTTGTGGCGTGCTTGGTAAACATCTATCTTGAGACATATACTTACTTGTTCATGTAACATATCCCGTGGGCGCCGTTTGGATAGGGGCGCAAAAAGGAAGGGAAGTTTTAATCGTAAAATATTTCAATAAAATAATTTAAAACTCGTATTACATAAATAATAACGTTGACGTATCACAATTCATCAACAGCCAGTAAAAATTATCAGTCAACGAACAAGTGGCACCTTTAAAATTTGCCATGAGTGCCATTTTACGTAGCTACGCCACTGTGTATACTCAACCATTAACAATATAAGCATGTGCTTAGGTCACCAAGGGAAAAAGTGCATTGCAGAAACTTTCCATATAAGAGTCTTCAATGGTGACTCAGTGTTGTAGGGGTAATTCGAGCTGCTCAACCGACTCAGACCTCAATATTGACCCGGTTGAAACAATTAGTGCATGTTCTTCGTTCACAAGTATAATCTTAAACCCCTTTATATAAAAATGTTTGTAGGCATGAGTACTATTTTAAAAATCCATGCAAATTAATCATGATTCCAATAGATATTTCCCAGACCTTTGACACCAGGAACATTTTCCCAATGCTTCACCATTCCAAACAATTTTATGCTTATTTTGAGTGTTTCAAGAATTAGCGCCTACAATTTTTTTTTATTTTTTATAAAAACTATTTGACCATGTGCCACTTACACGTTGGCTTAGTCTGTCGCAGCGTTTGAGGGACTAATTTTTGATTATTGCGACCAAACTAAAGCTCGGGGGACATAATGAAAATAAAGTTATTAAGAAATGGTTTTTGGAAACACAACAAGTTATTCAAATAGATCTTGTCCTTGAAAATTGACAAGTAACACGCGAAACAACAAAAACGAAGCAATGTTTGAAAGGCATTATCTGGCACCGTGTGTACTATAAAAAAACTGGCTCTTTATTCTAATCTTGTTACTGGGCAGTTCAAGCTGCTTCGTTCCACAAGTTTGTCCGTTTCGCAAAATAAATTTTTTTCTCATGTTGTTCAAATTAATAATGCTCCCTACTAATATACCGACATTGTGTGTCATTACTTATCGATCTTGATCGGTAGGTATGTTGTTAGGTATTTGTATGTTTGTTTGTTAGATACACGCGATATCTCACGAAAGCGAGGTTGCATGCGCATTTATCATGTCTCGGATCAGAAGCCTATTGATTTTGGATGAATTATGTCGTATAATTAGCGAGTTATTAATTAATTAGTGATGAGACACGCGGTGTCACTAATGAATCAGTGCGAAAGATACACGCCGCTAAATCGATAAGTCGGCGATCTCTGATCGCTATCTCGTTGTGTATTGCAGCAAATACTACTTCAGCTTTAAAGACGTCAGCATATTCAAAATATGTTAGAATTCAAGCACGTGGTACACACAAGCATACACATCTTATAAAATTAGTAATATTTATCCGAAGAATTGTAGCAATGTTGAAACAAGAAGTAGCAAATGCTATTTTAATATTATACTTTTTATATGAACGAGAAGTTTATATCAGTACAAAATATTTTTAAATTCTGGAAATGAAATAACAGATACGTAGTAGCCTCAAGCTGATAGTGGTCATTATTTTTTAAGTTAATTTTTACGTTTTCTCTTTACGTACCTATTTCATATAAAATGATAATGGTAATTTAACATATTACGTAAATGTTTGTATTATAACACAATATAATATACGCTTTGTTACTATATATATATTCACAATATCAAAAGATATTTTAACACAAATTAGATCTAAAATGATAAACTCGGTATCACGTTCACAATTTTTATTCCGTGAACAATGATGACAAATACTAACAAAAGAATGTAGGCATAAAATATTCATGTATAATAATCCGGTTTGTTAATAATAAAGTAAAAATGATGTTTTTGTGGATGAGTTTAGGAGAATGACTTTATAATACGATGAGTAATATTATAAGTTTACTTCATCCTTTCTCAATTCAAAAGGACAGAAAAAAATAAATGAAAGATAAAATGAGTTTGGACAATTTGTAATCAAACGCATGTTATTTACTTCGAAATTGAACTAAAGAATCATGACTGCCTGTGAGATGTGGGAGAGGACTCTGAAATCTCTGATCGTTTGGATTATTTGTACACAGCTAGGTGAGTCAAGTCAAATTTAACCAGTAAAAATAATATCACATAAGCACAAATTACGAGAAAATGTTAATTTACACAGTTTTACTGGGGAAGGGAAGTCGCAGGGAACCAAAGCTGGTTATCGAGCAGCGACACCCGAGGTTCTAATTTCTAATTAAAAAAGTTGGAATTCTAGAGTTTTGAAACTACTAGGATTCCAACTTTTTGAATTGAATATTAGAACCTCGGGTCAGACATGTTTTTTTGTTGTTGCTATCTTTACATCAATAACAAGAATGAATAGAGTGGAATAGGCTAACATTCATATCTTTTTGTAAATTTTAAAGACACAAGTATAAATGAAAAGCATGCTTGAATATTTAAAATGAGATTCATTTGTATACAATTTTATCTAGGATTGTATAACCACAAAGTTTTAACAAATTATCGTATCGATTCCACTTGATTAAAATTTATTTGTTTCCCTCCTATTTCGTTTTTTTAGGAACACACGCTCAGTGCAATTCAAAAACTTCAAAATTTAACATGAACATGGGAATATACGCGCTTCCATCGTCATCGTCTGATGTACAAACACAGGTATAGAATATAGCTAAACTGAAATAATATCTTAATCTTGGCAAAGACACCAAAGCGGTCAGCATTGACACAGGAAAGCTGACAGAACCTACATACGATAATAGAAATCGGCTGCCATGTCCCACGTTTTACTCCAGATAAATCCTAGCTGCGTCTCTGCGCGGGCCACAGATTGAACACTCCACTCGTCAATAGAGAGGATGGGATTTACATAATTATCCCGGAAAAAGGAAAGCCGCTGAGACGACTTAATCATATGGCGAACCACGGCCTCTCGTCCGGTTACCGGTTCATGTAGGGTATGGGATTAGATAGCCAGTAATTTCTCACATAACTATCCCCTAATGGGATTCGAACCTGCGAACCCACGCAGGGCAATCAGAGGTGCGGTTGAGAGCGTATAACGCTAAACCGAACCAATGTTTCTATGTTATATTTTCAATTCTCTTTATGATACAGTATAGATAGGTAATTTGACACCCAAATATGATGTATCAGTGTTTACGTTGAAACTTCAATGTTTATTTCTTGAAGTGAAAATTAGACATATATTTGACAAAGGAGGAAACGGAATGTCCGAGGGCGACAAGGCGGCGCGTCAGTTTCCTTCTTCGAGCTAACCATCCTCGGCAATTCTATTTATATTTTCAACAAAATTACATGCGTAGAGATTTGTTGTCTAAACGGGATATTTACAATTAGGCTTTCTCGGGTTAAGCTTTATCCAGAATGACCCACAACCTTTCAATTGACTCTATGATTGGAATGTAGGGAATTTGTACAGACCTAACTTGTTGTTTAGTAATTTGGTCGCGCCACGCTTTCTATAATGCCGAATTAATTAAAGTTTCAGGCACATGGTGTTAGCTCTATTCCCGATGCCTGTTCATTTGTCTTCTCCGACGTGTCCTGGTCATTCGGAATACCTTACAAGTTTTCATCTGTTATTGACTTGAATACAACCGATGGCAACCTCATCACCATACAAGAAGTGGAAACTGCATTCAGTCTTACAAAAATATCAGTCTATAATTTCAAAGATGTAGTTATATCAGGTGAACAGTATTTCTCAATATTATCATTCATGGGTAGGGTAGGATGTACATATTTAAACCGTTTATTTATACCGTTAGACAGGATAGCTGATAACGCGGCTCAATCGTATAGCTAACCACGGAATCTCGTATGGTTACCAGTCCACTGGTCTATGCCAGGCGTGTATGGGATTCGTTAGCCAGGTATTAGGTGAGGTGGCGAGCGTATTCCTACGCTTAGCACAATGCGCCACACCGCCGAGCCAAATAATAATAGAACTTGAGTAAACCTTATCAAAGGTGAGAAGACACATATGTTCATGTGATGATGAGGATATTCTGACATCCTAGTGTTCTTGAGATGACACGATTTATGTGGATACTAATATGTTTCAAATTGTTATTATTTGAACAAACTAGATAAATTAATATAGATAATTTTCTGTTTTCTTCAGACTATAAAGAATGTGAAAACGAAAACGTTTGTGGACAAAACACCAAATGTGAAGAAATAGAAGGTTCATATCAATGTTCCTGCAGTGATGGAAATTTTAGTGCAACCCATACTTCTGAGTTATATGGCAATATCACATGTGAACAAGGTGATGCCTTTAATTTGCTATGCTATGCTTATGTAAAAATGCATTATTGAAAATGCAAACTGCACATATACACTTTATACACTTTGTGCTATTATGATAAGAAAATAATTGTATATTCATATGATACTTCTCAAATGGTTCAGGTTTAAACAAATTATTATCAGTTGGACTCCACCCTAAATTTTAAACATTTTTTCCTTTACAAACAATAATATTTCCTTACCTATTGTTTTTTAAAAACAGTACAAAACAATTATTATGTTCATCATTTAGAATGTTCATCAAAACAAACTGTGTATGAATATGAAGTTGAAATGAAGTCTAGCAGTTATGATGAATACAATTCTAGTGTAAGATTTTTTTTATATATACTACATATTTATTTCACAATCGGATTTTTGATAACAACACATACCACTTGAAAAAAAAATGGACATGTCAAATATTATTGATATTTGCAGTGGTTATAGGACAACTATTCCTGTCAAGAATATCTGCATATTGTAATGCACTAAACATTTCACAATGACAAATATATGATGTGATTTGAATTCTACCAAAATATGATATTACTCCCAAAAAAAAAAAATTACTACTACTATGAATATAGTTTGTCAAAATTTAATATATGAAAAACCAAAATACATTTTGTTTGTATTTTCTCTGCATTTAAGACAATTTTCTTAGAAACATTTTTTTAGTGTGGAGATTTATATTAACTGAAAAAAAAAAAAATCAATCAAATCTGTGGTTTTGAGTTGCTATGATATCAATAAAAATTATACCCCCATTTATTGGAATGTAAGGACATGCTAGATTTTGAGCAAATTTGGTCAAAAGTCATACTTTTTCAGTTGGAAAGTGAGTTGAGAAAAGCATTCAGTAGTATATGTGTTGTTCAATTTTGGAATCAAGTGTTCGACAAAAAAAATGGTGGAAAATACAAAGCAAATGGTGTTGTTGGGATGAACACCACAGATGGAGCAATTCTGAGTCGAGATAGTGTCAAAACTGTTTTTGAAATGGATCTTGGATCAATACAGATTTTAAAGGTGAAACTTGAAGGTAATTTTTGACATCAGTTTTTAATTTCTACCTTAACACACCAATATCAATATTTGAAAACTTATCTATCTATCCTACAGCATTGTGAGGTTGGGAATGTTCATGTGTAATCAGGTCAACCTGGTATATAACGTTATCGGGATATCTAACAAATAGGAAATATACATATGTACAAATTTAGAGCACTGGTGAGCTAGTAAACAGGGCTAGTAGAGCACACAAAAACATTTCTGTCATTGGTTACTACTGTGTCCTTAATACGAAATCAATCCACAAAATCTTTGTTAATAGGAATAATCCTGGACATTGTCGCACATCCTTATTTTCCTCTTGTTCTTTCAGTAAGCATATATATATTTAGGATTTGACGAATGCGAGGAGAACACTCATGCCTGTGAGGAATTTACTGTTTGCAAGGACAATGCAGAGAGTTACACATGTGTTTGCGTTGATAATTATGTTGTATCTAAAAGAAATGATAACAAAGAAACAATCGCTTGTGCCCCTGGTAAAACAAAATTCTGGTTTTGCACAAATGCACTGCTACAAAAATAAAATAAATTTGAACATTTTATCAACATTTGATTATATTACGCTACAATTATGGTGTTTTATGGATCATGAGGCGCGCTTAAAATTTTTTTTTTTTCAAAAATCGATTGAATGCCTTTTAAGCCGGCGCGCATAATATATGGATCTAGTAGTGTTTTATGCTTCATTGCCTATACGCAAAACCAGTAGGGGTTGCGCTTGATAGTCCGATACACCTTATGTATAAAACGGTGTGCCTCATGGTCCGTAGAATATGGTAATAATATTATTTGAAATCAATCCATTATTTTGAAGCTATATCCATAATATATTTGTTGTGTTTTCATAAAAACATTGCAGTGAGGGAAAAAGGTTCTTAATTGAATGTATTTCACACTATTACATTCTTGTCATTAGACTGTATCACTATGTCTCTAATCACCACACCAAATTAACTATGAAAATCAATGAAACCAAGTACAATCAAGTATGACTCAGAATATTGACACTAGTATGACAACAATTTCAAGTACCGGTACCGGTATGCATAACTTGTCGCCTTATGCACCATTTATTTATTATGACTTCCTATTCTAGCTGAGGAAACAACTTCATATACAACAATTGAAGCTACTACTATTGGTGAGATTAATATCCAAGTTTACACACATACAACTATGTTTTTGAGCAGTAACAAATATAATTTCTATAGTCTTGAGTTTCTGCTAGAGATTGGTGACTTTGAGAGGTATCAGAAAACATGTTGTCAATTACAGATCCATCTATATACACAAATAATATTTAATTCCTTCAGCTCATCGCATATTGAAATCAATCCATTATTTTGAAGCTATATCCATAATATATTTGTTGTGTTCTCATAAAAACATCGCAGTGGGGGAAAAAGGTTCTTAATTTAATGTATTTCATACTATTACATTCTTGTCATTCAACTGTATCACTATGTCTCTAATCACCACACCAAATTAACTATGAAAATCAATGAAACCAAATACAATCAAGTATGACACAGAATATTGACACTAGTATGACAACAACTCCAAGTACCGGTATGGATAACTTGTCGCCTTATGCACCATTTATTTATTAGGACTTCCTACTCTAGCTGAGGAAACAACTTCATATACAACAGTTGAAGCTACTCCTATTGGTGAGATCAATATCCAATTTTACACACATACAACTATATTTTTGAGCAGTTACAAATATAATTTCTATAGTCTTGAGTTTCTGCTAGAGATTGGTGACTTTGAAAGGTATCAAAAAACGTGTTGTCAATTACAGATCCATCTATATACGCAAATAATATTTAATTCCTCTGGATCATTGCATATTGACCAAAATAACACTCTCAATTGAAACAATTTGTGGGTTTTCCCAATGAACAAAATGCCTTTTGAATGCTCAAGTAAACTGTCATTCATAGTGGATTCACCGTGAATCATGTTGTCAATATTTTAATTGTATGATTCAGGAAGGTAAATTTAAATGCACCTAATTATAATGAATTGATGTCTTCATAACATTGTTCAAAAAATGGGTAAATGATAATATGCAACTGTAGCAATTATCTTATTATACATGTTTCCTTCAAAAACCATTTGTCAATTTATTTTTTGAAAGTATCATACACTGAAACTACAACAGCCAATGTACAGTATGAAGAAATTCTTGTGGCTGATTTATCAATAGCCTTAGAAGAAAAATTTGAAGCTAGTTTGTCCTTGTCAACAACTTCAGAGTTCCAGTCATTGGAATCAACATTAACATATGAAGTAATTAATATATTTCCACACAGTTAATTTTTTTTTGCGCACACAAAAGTTGATTGTTTTATATTGATCATTTGCTAAATTTTTTATTTGATATACAGATAATAATCTTGTTTTAGGTGGGAAAATCATTGCAGAACGATGGAAATTTCATTGGCAGTACAGTCGATAGATTCAGGTTAGAGCAGTTTGATTTAGGGCAATCATGTCATTTTAAAAACTATGGTTTTTACACTAACTACCTTTTTATACAGTGAAGGATCTATTGTTTGTCACCTGGAGGCTACATTTGGCACTGTAAAACGCTCTAATTCTGATGATCCTAAGCGAGATCTTAGAAGAGAAACAGTTTCATCTTTAGAAGCCTTCATATATCATTTTGAAAGTGTTGGACTAATTGGAAGATATAAAATCATCCCAGGATCTCTGTTTTATGTAATTAGAGAAGGTGGAGCTTATTTTTTTCGTTGAGGTTTTCTTTATTAGTTATACAGAATGCGCAATTTTCGATAGTGAAAGCTTTTGCACATTCGAGAACCTTCTTTTCTCCTATTTAAGTACTGTATTCTTTCAGACCTTTCCTGCTATGGTCAACAATACCCATGTCTTGATGTAGAGGGAGTTAGAGTGATTGGTTGTATACCTCAATCATGGACTTGCGATAAGCTTGCTGACTGTCCAAATGCTGATGATGAATTTAATTGCACAGATGTTAAAAATAACATTAAGCACTCAAACTCGGGAGGTATTTCATTTAAATATCTAGTGACTACTGTTCTTTCGGAAGACAGGCAAACCTTGCTAACCTTAATCGTGTGTTTTTGCTATATAACATAATATGGTATCTGTTTTTATAGTATCATCTTTCTATACAGTTATGTCAACCTGTGGATCTGAAATAGTGTTGTCAAAAAATGAAAGTGTAACAATAAGCCATTCAACATGGCCGAAATACTATTCTCCAAACACCGACTGCATTTGGAACATCTCTACCAACTCAAGTTACTGGTTATCACTATGGTTCCACAGTTTCAGTCTTGAACTTGGTTATGTTTGCGAACATGACAGTTTGGAAATTGCAGTTCCTGTGAATAAGTTGTCTTCAAACTCATCTGCAAAATACTGTGGTATTCTGTCGGGAATAAGTGCCCCACCTTTTCACTCTGTAAGTAGACAAATTCTATTTTCCTCATATTGGTTAAAATAGTGACATTAATTGATATTGTATTTGATTGCATATTTATCACTTTCTCACTTGGTCTTTTTTGTAAAAATTTTGCCAAAATACAGCTTTGTATCAGGTATTCTGAGTATTTCTAAAATAGCTATATAAACTCTCCAGGGGATATCTGTTCTTATATGACAGTACCCATTTTGGTAAATCTGTGCCCCTATAAAATTACCATTATGAATGATCATGATTTCAGCAATTCATATTCTATGCGATTGATTGAAAATCTACTTTAAGGAATTGTATGAAAAGATAGGTTTTCTCAAAGTGACTATGTCACTTTGGGTTTACTCATATAATATTATAATGATTCAAATCTTTGCCTGTTATACAAAGCTACAAATTTAAAAACGATTTTGTAGTATGAGTTATTAGTTGAATGGTAAATAAAATACCATGTTAAACGTTATTTTTAGATAATACCACAAGATGAAGTATATATGCGATTCAAAACTGACGGCTTTACAAACTACTGTGGATTTCTACTGACAGTACGTCCCAGAATGAAATATCTGGGAAGTGGCAACAAAACCTGTAGAGAGTATCATTGCCAAATGTCATCGATCAGGTAAGTGAATGGCAAATACCATCGATTAACAATATTTGATCATAAAAACATGTTAGTGGCCATCCGGTCCATGTATCTTTGGAAACCTCTTCACGAAAAAGTACAAACCACAAATGGTTCATTTTTCTGTTAGGCTATTTACAGCAGCCAGAGAAGCTCATTCATACATTTCATGTCATTCAAAGGTCATCAAAAATAAATCCTGTGACTCACAGGATGCGTTTTTATGTGAGACAGCAAGTTATTATGCCAGTCTCTATGTTTTTATATTGTTGTAAAACTAATGTCACGATATTACAACAACAAAAAAGGAATCGTTTTTGCATGTTTTTGTATAATAAATTTTTGAACATAATATTTGTTTTAGCATGTGCATACCTTATTCCTGGGTTTGTGACGGAGAAGAAGATTGTTTTCTTGGAGAAGATGAGAAATCCTGCGATTATCGAAACACTTTTGCTCCTTCTTGTCATAAAGAGAGCAGTGTGAAAGCTCCCACTCAATGTGTTATTGAATCGCATTGTGATCGCAATGATTCACAATACATTTGCTTACCTTGGTCTCAATGTTATGATAATTATACCACTTCCAACTGCTTTGGAGACTCTTCAAACACAATTTCTTTTGAGAGTCACTCATTGTCGACATATGGATTTGATTGTGGAAACAATATATCAATTCCTTTAAGTTGGGAATGTGATCGTATGGTAGATTGCCCATCAGGAAAAGATGAGCTTAATTGCAGTTCATTAACAAAGGACCCTTTTGATGAAATTATTGAATCAGGTAATATAAAATTATTCCCATTTTCTATTTAATAAGACACGATTATTTCTAATCAAATCTATAAAAAGATTAAACTGTTTGTAAGCAATTATAGTGACATTTTCAAAGATGCAAAGTATTATATTATTGCTATAGCGAGGATGTGTATAGCTACAACTGAACTTCATATTTTAAATGAGACATGCTATAGCTCGCGAATATAATCTGACATGTTTTTCAGAAAATATGGTGAAGAGATGTGGAGGTCATTTCATAGGAGATAATCTGACAGTATTCACTCATCTGAATTTCCCAGAAAAATATTCTAGTAGTACATCATGTATTTGGACAATTCAAGCCTCAATTGGACGGGTTGTCAGATTATTTTTCATCAAATTTGCTTTGCCAAGTGTAGCTGGGTGCCTTGCAGATATGCTGACTGTTTATGATGGTCGTGATGCATCTCATCCTCTCATTGGTTGGCACTGTCGAACTCCATCACATATCCCTTTGTATATAACATCCACTAATAACACTATGACAATAATTTTCAAATCTGATTGTGACAACAATGGGCAACTTGTTTTAGCATACAAAGGTATCCCTCCTCCTCATATGCATGAATTGATGAAGTCATTTCAGGAAGATTGCTACATAACAGGTTTCTCATACAGAGGAAATGCCTCAACAACAGGGTCTGGTTTGGTGAGTACTTTAAACATTGTGTGTTTGTATTTGCAGACTTTGTTGCCATCTCTCTTTTCATGGGGTTGCAAATAAGACCGATGTATGGTTGTAAATGGATGGTAATTTAAGGTATTTTATGGTACAGGGTGATCAGACCAAGTGTAGACAAATGTTTATTAAAATATCTACAATATAAATGTAAGAAAAAAATTATTTTGCAGAAAATAGCCTTATAAAGATAAATAATCTAATCCATTGTTATTTTTCGATATATCTTTCCTTTGCGTTCACTACAAGCCTCGATTTGTCTGGAACTTGACTGCACCAGGCACGCATGGTTTCTTCTGGAATTTTGTCCCAACAAGTCATCAATCTATTCTTTAAAGCAGTTATTCCCAACCTGAGGTACGCGCACCCCTAATGGTACGCAAGCAGCTTTGAATTATTGCAACAATTAACTTTTGTATTTGCTGAACAGCGTTTATGGCGCTACTGACTCTTATCTTTAGAGATCGCCCTCGCCCGTTATTGTCCACCATAAATGACAGACACGTTTTCGTCGTTTTGCGTTTTATGTCACAATGCGTCTGCATTAATGAATCGGCAAATAAGGAGCGTTCATGATAGCGTCTAGCACCGATCAAAGTGTATTCGTCCAAGGTTTCGGATAATTTAGTGGTTGTAATAAAATGTATTGTAACGTAACGCGCGAAATGAGTTTCCTTTTGGTTGGACAGTAATGGGCGAGAGCGATAAAAGACAAGAACTGGTAACGCTATAAAAGGCGTTTAACGAATACAAAAGTTATTTGTTGCAATAATTTAAAGCTGCTTTCGTACCACTTGAAAAGCTCCCGTGTATCACTCACTAGTGGTGCGTGTAACTCAGATTGAGAACAACTGCTCTAAGGCATACATTGATGACTTGTTGGGACAAAATTGCAGAAGAAATCTTTCGTGCCTCGTGCAGTAAATTTCCAATCAGATCGAGGCGTGTATTGAAGGCAAAGGGAGGATATATCAAAAAATAACAATGGATTAAATTATTTATCTTTATAATGCTATTTTCTTTCTTTTTTTTCTTTTTCTCTTTTACATTTTATCTTGTAGATATTTTAATAAACATTTGTCTACACTTGGTCTGATCACCCTGTACATAAAACATGTATAAATTGATATATATTATTAGGTACATCCAATTCTCTCAATAATGAATCATATTCAGGAATGTCAGCAATGGCAAAAACAAAGTCCATGGCAACATGATCAACTTCCTGAGAAGCTTCCGAATGCAGGATTGGATGAAAATTATTGCAGATACCCTTTGGAAGATTGGAGAAAACCATTTCAAGCACCTAGATGTTTCACGCTTAATGATTCGGTAACTTGAGCTTTGAGTTGACAATAAGTTTTGAAATAGTGTCTTACCATATTGATGATTTTATTTTAGGTTAGTTCTGATGATCTGTTCTAGATTCCAGATTGAATTATAAAAATAAAATTATTGTAACCCAGGTTCCCTTTGAAAGTTGCGATCAGATACCAAGATGCAAGTTTCCAAAATGTCCATATGATGACATGTATCAGTGTGTTACTGGAGACTGTATTCCAGTTACAAGACGATGTGACGATATTCCTGATTGTCCATTGATGGATGATGAAAATGATTGCCAATATCGGTAAGGCAGACATATTTGCATAATGCCTTATGTTGTGTGTATGGCATTAGTTGATGGTTTGTAGCGATCAGCAACTCATAGCTTGGATGTATTCGTGTTTTGTAAAGATATATCGGTACTCCTGAAGTATGCGCACCAAGATGTCGCATAACCTTAACCCTAACCTGGTACACAACCTGAGTTCAGGTTGTGCGCGATCTTGGTGCACATATTTCAGGAGGTCCGATATATCTTATACATTTCATTTTGAGATGAAATAGTTTCGAATAACATTGGGTAATAAAGTGGAAACATAATGACTATGCAGCAATAATCTATTCTCTTTACAGTTGGAAAGATTTTCAACAGATCAAACATCTTCCACAAGCATGTGCGCGAGGTGTTATGCCATCATCTCAAGCGAACATAACTTCGCAAAATGGATATTTTGGATTACCTGATGCATTCGATATAGAATATGAAAACACAACCATATTCTGTGACTGGAAAATTGAACTCAGCCCTGCGTACTTGTTGTTGCTGTTTGACGCATACAATCTAACAAATCAAAATGATTATCTACAAATCTGGGAACATAATAAAGTTATTCTTGATTCAAGAATTACATCTCTTCCATCGAGTTCCTTTGATATGATGGTTCACTCCAACAGTTTGAGAGTAATCTTGAGGGCTACAGTATCAAAAGCGAGCCCTCCTATATTTCATATGAACTATAAAGAAGAAATATGTGTATATCGAGTCATATTACCAAGTTCTTGCAAGCATTCAAACATAACAGAAGGTGAAATTACATCACCAGGATATCCATATTCTGATTACAATCCAGGGACAACTTGTTTCTGGATTTTTACTCAAGAAAAAGATGAAACTTGTCAGTCACCAGAAAATATGTTTCGAATTGAGTTTGAAGTAATTGAAATAAAAATTGAAAGTGTTCCTTCAAAATCATCAATAGTTTCTACACATGAATGCATCGATAAATTGGTGTTTTATAATGGTATTGGTCCCAACAAACAACCAATTAGAAGTCCTGTTTGTGGCACCAGGCCTCCCTCATTTAAAATATTGAGCTCGGGACCTGATGTAATAGTTGAATTTATCAGTGATAGAAAAAATCCACTGGCTATATACGATTATAGTGAAGGCTATGCTGATGTAAGAAGAAAAACAAATTCTTGTTGTTCCTATGACTGCGAACTCAACTATGCCTGTGTGGACTGTCCGGAGGACACAGGTATGTTTGCATTCAATTTTCTGTGGCATAGCATTACGCAGACATCAAAATAAATATTCGAAAATGACATGGATGAAAGGCTACACTTCATATGTTAAGGTATAAATGATGGAAGACCCTTGTCCTTTAATATAAAGGCATTTATTTCAGCATTGACTAAATAAAATAAGGCAATGCGTTCATACGTCTTTTTGTTGATGAAATGACAATTATAATATTTTCCTGCAACCTATTTCAACTCCAAATTTCTTTTTTTCAGGTTACTTTTCAGTTTTATACAGATTTGTTCAGTTGGATAGTACAGAATCTACAACCTCTAGTGATTCAGATACCAGTGCCCCCAAACCATTTTGTGTGGATAGCTGGACCGAGTGGTTCAACGTTGCTAAACCGACAGGTATCACTATCGCCGGTGTCACACTCTCCGGTGGAGATTTTGAAAGTATTTATAAAATTAGGCAAAAATATGACGAAGAATGGGGAGGTAGCGGCAAGCTGTGTTCTGAGTCAAAAACTGTAGCAATAGAATGCCGCACTTCAAATGGGATTCCATGGCAACAGACAGGACAAATTGGACTTGAATGTGACTTGTTTGATGGTTTTATGTGCTATAATCGACCTCAGCCTGGCAAATGCTTTGACTATGAAGTAAGATTCTATTGCATATGTAACGAAAGTTCGTCTTTTAACATGGAAGAAATAATACCATTCACAGCAGCGTATAACACTTTTACACAACAAAATGATGTTGCTACTGACATGGAAAGCAGTGGATCAGGAGACATCATCATCAATACTATTCATAGCAATGTATTTACTAAACTTGAACTGACTACATCATTCTCGAATGGCACTCAAAGAACAAGCACAATGGCTAATGACAATGAGTATATGATTACAGAGTTCACCAGATTAAAATATCACACTGAAGCTTCCACAAAGTCAGAGTCTAAAAACCATGAGGAAATGATTACAGAGTTCCCCAGTTCAAAATATCACTCTGAAGCTTCCACAAAATCAGAGTTAAAAAACCAAGAGGAAATGATTACAGAGTTCCCCAGTTCAAAATATCACACTGAAGCTTCCACAAAATCAGAGTCAAAAAACCACGAACAAACGATTACAGAGTTCCCCAGTTCAAAATATCACTCTGAAGCTTCCACAAAATCAGAGTCAAAAAACCACGAGGAAATGATTACAGAGTTCCCCAGTTTAAAATATCACACTGAAGCTTCCACAAAATCAGAGTCAAAAAACCACGAGGAAATGATTACAGAGTTTCCCAGTTCAAAATATCACACTGAAGCTTCCACAAAATCAGAGTCAAAAAACCATGAGGAAACGATTACAGAGTTCCCCAGTTCAAAATATCACACTGAAGCTTCCACAAAATCAGAGTTAAAAAACCATGAGGAAATGATTACAGAGTTCCCCAGTTCAAAATTTCACACTGAAGCTTCCACAAAATCAGAGTTAAAAAGCCATGAGGAAATGATTACAGAGTTCCCCAGTTCAAAATATCACACTGAAGCTTCCACAAAATCAGAGTCAAAAACAAAGTTGAGATCGAAGCATTCAATTTCAGGTGACGAAGGAGAACAAACATCGGTGAGGTTAGGTAAGCAATTTTGATATGGACAGGATGTGCGACTGCTGGAAATTTCATATAAATTTTATATTCATCTAAAATCTATATGCTCATGACCAATTTTACAAAACATCCTCTGTCAAGGATTCTACTTTCCTACCTGACAAGTGGACATAGCTTAACTATGGAGCTGTGAAAGTCATGTCACAACTAGCTGGGCATTTCGAGTAAATTATACGAATCGGTTTAGAGCAAAATTTCAAATCGCCTCATTTGTTTTCTTTTCGTTTCGGCCAATGATTGAGGTGAACTCCTCATTTTTATTCTATTGAAGCCATACTTTTTCAACGCAATTCAGACATATGACTATTCTCTGTAAGGAGGTATTGATAAAACATGTTTCTTATGCTATGTGATCGCTCAGCAATCTGGATTCTATTTTTTCAGTAATTTATTTGTTGACAGGACCAATTACAATCACAAAGAAGTAGCATACAGGTATATATCTCACAAGTAGTTAAGATTCGATTCGAAAAATATATTTGATTCGATTCTGAAATCATAAGGTATTCGAAAATGCCCAGCCCTAGTCACAACTTGAACATTGTATAATTTTCAGTATTGACATGGACACAGTTGACATACAGTATTACACTGGCGCAGCCAAATTTTTGGAAAACTGAAAAAGTCCCTAATAACGCATATTGCATTTTGCTAATATCGCCGATTGTTTTTGTCACCGTGATGTGTTATTTAGGCCGTAAACACTTTTACGTTCGTGTTTAATCTCCCTAAATCACAAATTTCCCACAAATTTGTGCCACAGCGACGATGATGATTTATTTATTTTTTTCTCGCACAGGATAGTGAATTCGATGAGAGTTATTATACATTCGTCGGCGGCGAGATGCTAAAGACAAATAAAGAAGTGAATCCCCGACGAAAAGTTTTTGATTGAAAAGTGGCAATATAAAATACTAAAATAAAACCGTAAACAATTTAAGTTCTGTTGCACGCGACAGATTAAAAACGCTAATTTATGCATTGTTAATCGCAAAATTTCGTGTGCATACGGCACACATTACGCTTGGTCGTCGTTGGGAATCATATCGTCACTGAAATCGAAACACAGTCAATTGTGCGCGGGATTTACATTTTCATTCATTACTTTAAATTGCCCTCAAAATTTTTAGTGTTAATATTACACAAAGTTAGAATCCGCCGAATTCGCAAAATGGCAAAAATAGGAATCAAAACTGAATATAACCGGGAAATTTACAACACATTTTTATGTCCGCGGACTGCTGTGGTATTGTAGAACAATGATGCTTTTATTCATCGACGCAACCGCAGGTTTAAAGGAAGACAAATAAATTAATAAAGCAAGACATTTTAAATATGCACGTATCGGCCTTGGATTGATTACGGTCCTTTGTGCAAACAGAAACATCAATATTGTCCGTAGAAAAGTCGTTCCGCGGTGATTTCGAGGCGATAAATATGTGTTTTTGATTCACTGATATACCCTATATATTATAGGGCCTATAATATATATTTTAACTCTGCGGAATTTGATTACAAATGTTGAGATTTTTTTTTTTTTTTTTTTTTTTTTACGGATCAGGACGACAAGTCTGGAATCCAGCCCAAATGCCTTCATACCCAGATTATGCCGACGGAAGTTTTATGAATCAAATCTCTCTGCCATAGAGATCACCATTTTATGTACCACATAAAGAGGTAGACTTCCTTTCATCACATCCGCTATTTGTGAGATGGTATAATCGAATTTTGTTGAGTTTAATGCCATCAACTGGGCGTTTTAATACAAGTGATTTTTGAAGGCCGAAATAAATGTCCCAGAGTAAGAATTTGATTTTGTGGGTCCGAATTTTTACTCACTGCTATTTTTTCTTTTTTCCAACTAACTTAACTTCCAAGGAAGTTGAGAAAGAGGAATCGGATGATGTGGTGTCGTCACGGTATCTTTTATTGTCCAATTTTGGTTGAGTTGAGTCCGGAGTCTTTGGATTTGATTTATTGTATTCAAGGTTGGCTGGGGCTGAGGATATTTCGTCCGGTGTGCTGTCGAAAACGGAAGTTGTTGATAAGTCACAAGGGTCGATGTTGCGTAGCATTACCTTCACGTAGGCATTTCCTTTTGATGTAGGGTGGAAAGGTGTGTTGCCTATCGTTGAAGTCTGCTTCAACCTCGATGACTGCCGGGTTGGTTTTTGTTGTAGTTGATTAGGTGGAGTCGACAGAGGGCTCAAGACGTCTCCTGGATCTTCGCACTCCGACCAGTTACTAATCTCCTTTAGGTCATTAGAACCGGTGGAAGAGGAAAACTCGTGTAAATCCGAGACCAAATCAATTTCCGGTATCCTATTGTCAAGCATGCTGTTAGTTGTGGTGCCGTTCGAGGTATTTCCCATAGTAATTTCAGGTAGTGAGACATCTTGGTCGATCGTGGCTGGTATATCCGGTGTGTTTTGAGCAGTCGATGAAGGTTGTACGTCGTTTTGATCATTTTGTTTGTGTAATTCCGAAATCTTTGTTGATGTCATTGCAGGTTGTGTGACACTATTGTTGTTCACACGTTGTATATTCAAATGAGGTGGGTTTGCCGTCTCCAATCTTCTACGTCGTGGAATTGTCCATGTAGGTAGAGAAAGAGATGGAAAGTCTTTCTTTTTTGATGGGCAGTCTTTTTAGAAGGAAATTTTAGATTCTCGTAGCTGTCATGAATTGAATATTTTAGGCGACAGAAAAGTCGGTATACGCTTAAAAAGTCGGCTTTTTTAATGAGCGCGTAATCGCGGCGATTGTTTCAGAAGGGAATAGAAATTTCCGATATTGTGAAACTACCCTTTTCAAAATCCTTCCCGCTGCGCGCCTTCGCGTACTATAGGAAATAATTAATATATTGAATTAATGTTGATTGTTATAATTCGTAGTGTGTAATCCTGGTTGGACTTCATGGCTACAGATACAAAGCAGTACAGACATCAACTTTTCTACTTTCGCAGAGCAGATTTCTTTATTGAAACATTTGACAGCACTTCTACAGTCGCAAGACATTTGTCAAAACCCTATAGCTGTATCATGTAGGAGAACGTCTGACAAAAAGTCCATTTTCGAAATACACAAAGAAATGAAACAAGGAGGTTGGTTAATTTTAATGACATTTATAAGACTTCGAACATTTTTGCATCCACCAAACAGCGTACAATAATAATGTAAAATTTTTTTATTTAACGGATGATTTTTTTTCAACATATTTTAGGCAGTTCTCACAACTTCGATCCTGAGTATATTTGCGATCCACAATTGGGAGTGAAATGTAACCAAGTTGTCCCATGTCATCCGTGTGATTCCATGGAATTCAAACTATACTGTGGATGTCCGGGAGACTCTAATACAACTGTCAATGTGACACCATATATTCCCCCATCACAACCGCCAGAGAAAATTGACCCCTTATTGTGCTACCACTGCAAGGATACAAAAACAGGGAAATGCTCTGATGCTTTGACTATGGATATGTCTGTTGGGAATTGCACCAATGGTGCCTGTTGGTCGGCAGTTTACTATGATCATAATGGTATCACAGAAGTATGGCGTGGTTGTGATAGCAGTAGGTGCTCAACAGCATATCAAGAGGAAAAGTGTTTTTATACTGGGTCAGGAAGAACAAAAGCTGTATGCACAACTTGTTGTGAAAATGAACTCTGCAACATGCACTCATTTGAAAATACATTAAACTTGATTGAAAATGGTGCCTTCCATTTCAACCAATCACCATTAAATTTTGTCGCTCATTTATTGACTTATTACTTGTTTCTGATATAATTGGATACTTTAAACTTGTCCGACTCACCTCAGAAAAAAAAACACTCAATTGGTGAAACTGATAGTATGCAAATAAACTACATGCATTCCATACTTAAACCAGTCAAAGCACGTTATGTTGGTTTCATATATACTTGAAAAAATTTGAAAGGTAGGTCGTGAAGCGATATCTTATTTGACCTGGTGTCTGTGGAATCTATCCTAGATACCTGATGATTTTTCCCTTTTTCAAGATACGAAAATCACTACTTTAAATCAAAACTTCTGTACTTGTATATATATATATATATATATGATATATGTGTGTGTATACCTTTCAGCTCGTTTCAATGATTCAATGCAAATCATATATACAATTTCTGTAGCAAGCGATTTCGAATCAAGCGAATGTAATTTATCTCAGATGGGTGATCCGAGGGGAGAAAACTGTAAAATTATATTTTTAATTGAGCAAAATTTCATTCCCACAAGGACATATATCTATATGTGAATATTGGAATGTTGAAAGTCCAGCAATCCTCTAACATAGTTATAGTTGATTATTGTTATGCGCGAGAGCATTGCTGGACTGGACTCCTTGGATGATTCACGTAGCAGCAGATCGACTTCGACCACCCCCGTCATCCATGAAATACATGGACTTGTTATCAGACGGTAAGTCGAGGTTCACCACACGATTATGTCGTCTTGTCGACTTTGATTTCTCCGGGATAGATATGAAACCTTATCACGAAACATTGCAGTTATTTTTGCCAATCGCATTGCCTGAAAGTAAGCTCAAATTCTAAATAGAATAGTGTACTGTAGGCGATACTTAAGAAACCCGCGATTTTGTAATGTCTCGAAATGAAAGGTGTTGTTTGTTACATAATTATTACTACCACCAGCGCTGGATTAACCAACCATTGGGAAATATAAGCAAGTGCTAGTGCACCATGCAAAGGTGGGCACCACAGGGTTTTTTATAGCAGAATTTTCAATAGTTCATCAGTGTTTAATAAAATATTACGAGTTGGTCAGACGACTCAGACTTCAGAATGTTCGCTCATTCTTTCTCTACAAGTATCATATTAAACTTATCTATTAATTAATGTTTGTAGGTTTTCGAACTAAAAATCATGTAAAATAATCATAGGTTGGCATCAATTAGTAATGAACATTGAAACTTACTTACTCTTCTTTTTAGTATTCTCCTTGTTGTTTTATTTTGTTTTGAAAACTCTCTTTTTTCTTTAACTATTGTACCAATTGCTTTTTGGTTGAAGATTGTTGTTTCCGGTATAACTAGGATATTTATTCTATATATTTCAAAAATTTCCTTGGTCTCTATGGGATTTCTTTTCACTCCGAAGTTTTGTGTGGCGACATCATCAACATTAAAAATGACGCAGTATGTGGCAGTTACGCGATCGCATTTCAGCTTTTGTTTTGGAAATGAAATTGTGCTGAAATCTCTCTCTGATACCAGATGGGAGGCAATTTTGAAATCATTTTTCAAAATTATAGAAGCACTGGAATATATAGGGAAAGTTACATGTTATCGTTTCGGAATGAAATTTTACAGAATTTTCACAAGTTCAAGACAAAATATGTGCAGATCTGTATCTGCATCATTACGTCACCGGCTGCAAATGGATGAATTTGAACCTGCTTCACGAGGTGAATTTAAACGTTATGAAGCAGCTACGAAGGGAATTCTGCCAGATGTGGATTACAAGGCAGCTACGACTTGCAAACGTATCAGAAATAATGTACCTAATAATGGAGATGCACCAGGTTTTTATTTGAATGCCAGAGATAAATTTCGTATCCCTTCATTTTGCGCAATTAGTGACAAACTTGTAACTGGGATGAAGAAAAGAGGAGAGATGTACAAAGAAATATTTTTTTTTTATTGATTTACCCCTACAACCAAATGTCTCTTCATCTGTTGACAAGTATTCGCAGTGTTGTCAAAAGCTTATTGATGCTCACGCAGAAGATTTCAACAGTAATTCATTTTGTGTGGGGACAGAAGTGTTGTTGAGAATATGATGAGTAAATTCATTAGGAAAAAATTTAAGCTAATGTACTGGAAAATAGATACGGCTTGCTACCAAACCGTTAGTTTTGTTTTTATTTCAATGGATAAAATTTTGGGACCTTCAGAAGTATGTGCACCAAGATGGCGCACAGCCTGAACATAGTATGTGTACCAAATTAGAGTCCAGGTTGTGCGCCATCTTGGTGCACATACTTCGGGAGCGCCAAATTTTGTATGATCTATTATGTAATGCGTGTTGTGTAGGATACGTTTTTAGGACCTGGGCAAAATTTTACAGTTAAAAATTCTAAGAAAACCTAAAAATGTTCGTAAACGCTGTTTTATTACTGTTGATTATGATAAAATTTGATGTATAATACACTTATGTGGTTTACAGTATTAGCGCAACAAATCGGCATGATCCGCCCCTAACTACCACACAATTGTGATCTCAGATTTTGTAGCCTCGCTGTCATTTAAACGAAAGTAATAATGACCACGTCTTATCTGGTTTCCAATACAGTGTTTTTTTGCCTTTTCGATAGAGTGGATTGCAACGTAACATTACAGAGGCACGGGGAACAGTAGTGCAATGGTTTAATTTTCTTTTATTGTCTGAAATGAACTATAAATATACAGAGTGTCTCAAAAGTAAGTATACACTATTAATTTTTATTTGCTTTTCAAGTACTCATCATAGAGCGATCATTTCTTCAGGAAACATAGTATGAATGAGTAGTAAAATTTAGGTATTGTTTGCATTTTTCAACAACCCACAGAATGACAAGGAGATTAACCCAAGAAATGAGGTGCAAAATTGCTGTTTGGCAATTTGGAATTAATTCGGCTCTTTCACGACGAATAATTTATGTAATTCATCGTAAATTCATGGAGACTGGATCTGTAGTTGATGTACAAGGAAAACATTCAGAGGAAAACATTCAGAGCCGAATTAATTCCAAATTCTCTGTTAAAGAGTCGATGAGCTTGCCATACAGCAATTTTGCACCTTTAAAGTGTGACAAATTTAACATAGTAGTATTAACTTAATATGTATTTAAATATATTTAAACAATCAACGTACATTGATTATAGACCAGGGCCAGGCTCGTCAACCGGGTGTATAGTACACGCCAGGGTGTACCAAGAAGTTCGAAGGGTGTACCACATCGATAGGGTGTACCGTACCGAATGTTGTAGGGTACACACTAAGCACTAACACATGATATGTTAATTAAATTGGTTACAATTGACAATGGTATGTGAATGTGATATCTAACGGTTTGACCTACATGTAAACTTAAGGCTAACGTATGCCAATAATTTTCCGATTTCTGTCATCTGCTTGTCATAGTTGTGACGTCATAATACTTTTTTATAGCAGTGTGATTGATACCTTGCTAACGTTGCATACATCGAGAGAATCTTGTCGTGAAAACAACTAAGTCAGTGCTCTTCAACCTTTGTGTTATTGCGGAACCCCTGATATCACTTTTTATGGAACCCCAAATAACAAAAATAAGAATTAAACACGAAATACTCGTAACACGAAGTATTTGTAATTCAAATATTTCTACTTAAACAACGAAACAGAAAACCGGTAACAAGCGTGAAATCCAATGGCTAGGTTGTTTTTGCATTTCTTTTGCAATCTTCTTGAATCGTGGCTCCACGGCGCTCGAAGCAATTCTCATGCTCATGTCTACACTCTTTGAAAACTTCTTTTTTGTTTTTAATAGTTGTTAAAGCAGAAAATGCTAATTTACACGAATAGGTATTGGGAAATTGACACAGAAGTTTTAATGCTTATTTGCAATGGCTGTACCCAAAAAATATTCCTTCCCATGTTTTTCGAAGGTTTTCTCCGAATTAATATCATTACGGATATCTAAGAGTCCTTCTTGCTGTTGCGCACTTAGAAATTCATTCAAAAACGGAAACAAAGAATAATCATTTTTTGCAACTTTACTGGCTCAGCAGTCAATTTTACCTTTACGCGGAACCCCTAGGGCAGGGGCAGTGGCGTAGCCAGCCCAAAATTTGGGGGGGGGGGGCCAAATTTGAAAATTTTAGAAATTATATTGGGTTTAAAACACCCGTTCTTCAAGCGCAAAACAACAACAGTTGGTCAACAAGCAAACTGATTCAATTACTCAGCTGGATTTTTGTGAATACAAAATCCATTAATAAACAATTTTTTATTTGAAACAACAAATATTAACAACGCAATTTGAATAAGTAAAATACATCGCCCCGATTAAAAGTCCATCCTCCGCTTCCCGCTAACTATGCTCGACACAACTCGATTAATTTTCTCCTCGGTGACCATTTCACGGTGACAGTGAAGCACACACAAATCAGAAAGGCGATTGGACGTCATTGATGAGCGCATCCATGTCTTTACCCGTTTCATGCAGGAGAAAGACCGCTCAGCCTCAACGGTGGTTGCTGGTAGCGTCATAACGATCTGTATTGCGGTGTACACGCTTGGATAATCTCGAGCGCTCAGAAGAAGCCCCTCCAAACATTCGTCGTTAACGTCGGAGCTTAAAGAAGTTCTCCACAGTCTCACTTCATTCTGGAGGTTATCCAATAAATACAGACGCTCTACCTCATCCACGTGAACTGGTTTGTTCGGTGGAAGAATTGATAGCAATGAAAAAAATGATGGGTTGTCAATGAAGCGTTCCCGAATAGAGCAGCTCAAGCCGTCGACGTAGTGGAGATATACGGAACGTTTAAAATACTGGGATGCTGAATCAGCACAGACATTGTCGCGATAAACTTGTACTTCGACTACTCTGGGTATTGTCAACTCTTTCAAGCCAGCTATTTCACAAGCTTCTTTGTAAATATTCAATGCGATTTCAGAGTCATTGCGTTCTTCAGCGATAACGCTCTGAAGAGAGGATGTGAGGTTCTTTACTGACGGCACACTGACTCCGACCGCCTGAAGTGCGCGCGCTAGTGGCTCCATTAGTGCCGAATATCGACCAATCAAACATACGGCGTAGATAACCGACGACTTTTCTAGAGCAGATTTCAGAGAAAAAGCCTTCGCCCGCGTCTCACTGTTAGCATCTCTCGCCAAAGAATCAAGAGCCTCAAGTACTCGTTTGAAGTTGCATTTGAAGATTCGGATGCTCTTGTACTTCTCAGACCATCTGGTGGGGCAGAACAAAGGGATGTTAATTCCTAAACCCGCGCGCCTTTTAGGGCTCTCCCTGAAAAAACGAATAGTCTCACGAATGATATCACAGGTGCTTCTGATGATTGCAACTTTACTTTGGTCATTTATTACCAAATTCAAACAATGAGAAGCGCAGTGCACAAATATTGCGCGCGGGTATTTATCACGAATGCGTTTTTGCACACCGCTGACGTGACCTGCCATTGTCGTTGCACCATCATAGCCTTGCCCCACAAGTTTTTGCAAATCCACTCCTATACCAGAGAGGTGGGTCAAAATATTTGAAGAAATTGATTCGGCAGAAACAGAATCCATTTCCACTAATCCTGTGAAGCGCTCGCACACTTCACCACCTTTCACATACCTCAAAACGATGCTTAGTTGTTCTTTCCCAGAAATATCACATGATTCGTCGGCTATTACGGACACAAACGATTTATTAGCCTCCATAACGATATCTTGCACTATCATGTTGCTTGCTACCTTGAGAATTTCATTTTGTATCATCGGGCTTGTATACTTAGCGTTTCCGGCCATTCGAGCGAAATGCCTTTTCAAATCTTCATCCCCTGCGTCGATACGAAATAGAAGAAGGTTCACCAAATTTCCACTATCCCCGGAATGTCCGCGCAAGGGTATGTTACCCGAAGCACAGAACATGACAGTCTTGACAATGGAAGTCATTATTCGTCTGTTTTCTTTTGTTTGCGTAGCATATTGGGCCTCCATGTTTGCACGCACATTTTGACCAGTTTCCATGCTTTTGACACAATTTTTCGCAGCTATATTTGATTCTCGGTGGTAATTTGTGTCTCGATGGGCTACAGCCTTTTCCATAAATTTTTTGTAGTCAATGCATGGTCTTGTAACAAAGGCAGTGTCCCTGAGAGTTCCATGCTTCAAACGTGCTTGCATGACTATGCATATCTTACACAAACCACCCCCATCAGAGAGTTGGGTGTAAACTAACCAACTGCAAAATCTGTTATCGTCAAGCCATTTTTTGAGAAATTTACGACGACTTTGTCTAACAGTATCCAGAATCGTCACGTTTTTCGGACCATCCGAAGTTAGAAGCCTGTATCTCTCCGCATCGGTAAGCTGTGTATGTTTCTTAAGAATGAATCCAAGATCGTTTGTTTTTCCTTCGTTGATCATTAGTTCATCTTCGGGAATAGAAGTGATAGACGTAACTGACGTAACCGGTGCATCCACAGCCTGAGAAGCGCTTATTGATGTATTTGAGGGAAGCGAGTCTTTATTTCGCTGGAAAAAACTATCTAATTTCGCCTGTTTAAATTTAGCCATCGAAGTAATTGGTCATCAAAATCCAAGCGTTTCGAATAAAAATCCGGCGAGAACAAATCAAGACCGAGTAACTGACCGAAAGCTTGCGAAACAGTCTTTCCCATACGGCTCATAAGAGCGAACGGTCAAGTCTTTGTGACGTAACAATGACAATCAGCAAGCGTGACGAGACAAGATGCCACAAAACTGGTGGATTAGGAATGGAATTCTTGAAAATTTTTTTGGGGAGGGGCCATGGCCCCTCTGCCCCCCCCCCCCCTGGCTACGCCTATGGGCAGGGGTTCTCAAACCTTTGGTGTTGCGGAGCCCTTGAAAGGTTGAATATTATTCGCGGAGCCCCAAAATTAATTTTAAAATTGTTACTTTCAGATTATTGTTCCCGAGCAAGTGAAGAGTACTTTATTTATTCTAAATGCTGAACCTTTTTTAATAGGGTTAACACAAGTCATAAATAAATCTAAATTTTATACTAAAGCTGTAAATTTGACACTTGACGAACATATTAATAAATTAGGGATCGAATCTTTTCTTTTTTGACATTTTTGGAAGACTTAATTAAAAGGCCGTTAGTAACGTGCGCTACTTCATTTTGTTACAATCGCCGATTTTTTCCGTCAGCATGGCGTGTTTTAAACATCTTTACGCCGCTGTTTATTCTACCTAAATCAAAAATTTCCCTCGGCATATACATGTATTGTTACACAATGACGACGTTAATTGCTTTTTTGTTCTCGTGGAGAATTATGAGTTCAATGTGAAAAACATGTTACCATATTATAGTCATCGGCGACGAAATGCTAAAAATAATAATCAGTAAAAAGGTAAATCCACAACTCAAATTTCTTGATTGGAAAGCGGCATTCTAAAATATTTAAACTGAAACTTAAAATGGAAGATCACACTTTGGTTTCAGCAGACTCACCTCAGATAGAAAACGCTTCTATAGACATTGTAAATCACAAAATTTGGTGTTATGTTAGGTTTTCATCGTAGTAGCTGCGAAATCGAAACACAGTCAATTGTGCGCGCGATTTACCTTTTTTTTCATTCTGAAACTACCGACACAGCCGCACGCAATCAATGGTGCGCGCGATCCGCGATGTACCTTTTTTCATTCTGAAACTACCGACGGAGCTGAATGCAATAAAATAATTTTCAATTGTTCGTATTTTCCCCAGACATTGTGATTTTTTAAACAGCGATATCTTGCTTAAAAATAATCTCAAGTGCGAAAGAACAAATCAAGTTTGACAAATCCCAAGATCGCAAAAATACGACACCAATTTATTTATAGTTGGCAGTTTATCACATATTTTATGTTATTTTAGAATAGTATTCTTTCATTTTAGTAATCCTAATAGTAATCTCGAATCAAACGTGAGTAACGATGAGCACAACTACATTATACCGACGAGACACGTCAAATGCTCCATCGGTCTTGGATTGAATATTTTACGCAACAGAAATCTCGTTATCCGTTTTTTTAATCGCGAAAAATGTTGCGCGGAAATTTCCGATTCCAATTTTGAACCACCTTCCTTTTAAGAATCCTGGCTGCGCTACTGCTCATAAATAATGTCATTTTTTAATTCCGGCCCTTTACCATATTTCGAGGCTATATTGTTGTCAGATGTTATCAAAGCTGTTAATGCTTCTTTGAACAGTTACAAAATTTTGAGTCAGTATTTTGAAGAGTAATCGAATAGCTCGCGGAGCCCCTGGGTTTCTCTCGCGGAGCCCTGGGGCTCCGTACGGAGCACTTTGAGAACCTATGCCCTAGGGAACCCTATAGACTCACAGAACCCCACTACATGTGTTGCGGAACCCTAGGGTTCCGCGGAACCCCTGTTGAAGAGCACTGAACTAAGTTATGAAAAGGCTCAGAAAAGTGATTTGGATATTATTCCCAGTGATATCATAGAAGTTGTTAATTTTGTTCGGCCTCATTCCAGAAGCATAGAATGTTTTCAGAAATTTGAGACATAAACATATATATATCCAACCACAAGAATTGAGTTTCTTATGTATTAAAAATGTAGAATGGGCGGGGTGTACGAGTTTTTAAGAAAGGGTGTAGGTAAGCTACCATTCCAAAAACGATTGACCAGCACTGTTATAGACTCTGGGATATGAATGAAAACTTGTGAAACCCGTGGATTGTACTGGCAGAATCCCATATGAAAACCACTGTTTTAGAGTAATAGCACATGTTGTTATTATATCGTCGTTAATAAAAATATGTTCCTATATCTCAGTTGTTCTTAACGTTTGTGGACCTGCCGAATCGTCTGCGGACTTTCGTTGTATTCCAACGTTTTTAAACAGGTAAAACCAGAGGCGCAACTTGATTTTATGATTTTGTGCGGTTTAACAAAAAGCAACAGTCAGTATAAATTTGTTAAGTTTTTGTTGGGCATAGTCTGTGATTTTATGTTTATATTTAAAGGACATGCAATAACAAAGGGGTGTCAACCACCTACTGCCTGAGTGCACCACTAGTTATAACAGCATGCATTGCAACAAGAGAACAGTTAGCTGCGTGTAATCATCCGACAGAGCACATTTTTAGTTGACATATTTTTTTCATAAACAACATTAGATATCAATACACTGTGCCGAAATAATCAGTGTTGTGCTACAACAAAGTTGTGGGACTAGAAAAAGGAACATACGCAAAGCAAAAGTTGCAACTTTGTTAAGATATGAATTGATGCCTCGAAAGTCTTGATGGCCAAAGTCCGCCATTGCCGGACTTCAAACATTGTTTTACAGAATAGAAATACAATTTTACTCAGCGCCGTCCAGGCCGTTTATTAAGGCCGTCCAGGATGGGTGATGCTATTTTTTAATCAAAACTGCTATATTATTATTCTTTGCTGTGAATTCTATCATTTAGTGAAATTATTACACGCCCTGATATAAGATTCATTCATGTACACTTAGTTCCAATTTTCAACTTATCTTTAACACTGAGCTACATTTTATTAGTAGATTTGAATAAGGTGTCATTCAACAAAATATTAGGCTTGAACCCCAGAGGTTTGACATAACAACCTAACATATTTTGTAGCTATAAGCAGAAAGAATCTGAAAACGATATCATACAGAACACCCGCGACATCTGTGATGAAACATCGAGTTTTCAATGTATCCAAAGTATAACATTGACGGGCCTAAAAAAACTTATATTATATCTGCGAGAAACTATACCGAGTTATATACTGTTTTATGAAATGTCTTACTGTTGAAGTTTGGATATATGCGGTAAACTATAGTAATTTTAACACAATTGAACTGCTGGATAATATAATGAATTCATGATAAACATTTATTTCATAGGGATTAGGACAAAAAAAAATCTAGAAGAGGACCTTCGTCGAACCCCTGTAATAGCTCCACCGAACCTCGGGTTCAAAACAACACAATGTCAAAAACGATCGTTATGTCCAGTTCGTGTCCAATAACATAATCTCTTTCCACGAAATAGCTGGTGTAGTCGTTAGTTTTTATTAGGCTCGGCAGCAGTGGCGTAGCAAGACTCTCGTGCTCGTAGCAAGACTCCCAGAGGCTCTTATCTTAACCTTTGCGATCGTGTCGAACCCCTACGTTATTCTGCAAGCTTCCGTCAAACCCCGACATTTTGAACAGTAAAAACCAAAGGGCGAAACTAAAACTTAATAAGCGGGAACATAGCATACATAAATTGCAACAAGAGAACGATTAACTCTCATGGTCATCGGATTAAGTGTCTTTTTTGGTTACCTCATTTTTCAAAAATCTCCTGGGAATAAAATTGCCTTTCAGACAAACTTGCAACTAGGGCCGGTTTCAAGCCGATTTTATCAAATTGAGACCCAAACCTGCTATAGTGGGTGCATTTTTCTGTATTCTGTATGAGGTACAAAATATTACTGAAAATGTGAAATAAAAAGTGAAATAATCTTTCTTATAATATTAATTTGTTATGCACGGTAAATTTAGTAAATTATCGTTATGTCACTATTAGCAATCAAATTCTTCCGTTCTGCTTTATTTCAGAAATTCAGATTAACATTTTTGTACTTTGTCAACCTTTGTGTTATTGCGGAACCCCTGATATCACTTTTTATGGAACCCCAAATAACAAAAATAAGAATTAAACACGAAATACTCGTAACACGAAGTATTTGTAATTCAAATATTTCTACTTAAACAACGAAACAGAAAACCGGTAACAAGCGTGAAATCCAATGGCTAGGTTGTTTTTGCATTTCTTTTGCAATCTTCTTGAATCGTGGCTCCACGGCGCTCGAAGCAATTCTCATGCTCATGTCTACACTCTTTGAAAACTTCTTTTTTGTTTTTAATAGTTGTTAAAGCAGAAAATGCTAATTTACACGAATAGGTATTGGGAAATTGACACAGAAGTTTTAATGCTTATTTGCAATGGCTGTACCCAAAAAATATTCCTTCCCGTGTTTTTCGAAGGTTTTCTCCGAATTAATATCATTACGGATATCTAAGAGTCCTTCTTGCTGTTGCGCACTTAGAAATTCATTCAAAAACGGAAACAAAGAATAATCATTTTTTGCAACTTTACTGGCTCAGCAGTCAATTTTACCTTTACGCGGAACCCCTAGGGCAGGGGCAGTGGCGTAGCCAGCCCAAAATTTTGGGGGGGGGGCCAAATTTGAAAATTTTAGAAATTATATTGGGTTTAAAACACCCGTTCTTCAAGCGCAAAACAACAACAGTTGGTCAACAAGCAAACTGATTCAATTACTCAGCTGGATTTTTGTGAATACAAAATCCATTAATAAACAATTTTTTATTTGAAACAACAAATATTAACAACGCAATTTGAATAAGTAAAATACATCGCCCCGATTAAAAGTCCATCCTCCGCTTCCCGCTAACTATGCTCGACACAACTCGATTAATTTTCTCCTCGGTGACCATTTCACGGTGACAGTGAAGCACACACAAATCAGAAAGGCGATTGGACGTCATTGATGAGCGCATCCATGTCTTTACCCGTTTCATGCAGGAGAAAGACCGCTCAGCCTCAACGGTGGTTGCTGGTAGCGTCATAACGATCTGTATTGCGGTGTACACGCTTGGATAATCTCGAGCGCTCAGAAGAAGCCCCTCCAAACATTCGTCGTTAACGTCGGAGCTTAAAGAAGTTCTCCACAGTCTCACTTCATTCTGGAGGTTATCCAATAAATACAGACGCTCTACCTCATCCACGTGAACTGGTTTGTTCGGTGGAAGAATTGATAGCAATGAAAAAAATGATGGGTTATCAATGAAGCGTTCCCGAATAGAGCAGCTCAAGCCGTCGACGTAGTGGAGATATACGGAACGTTTAAAATACTGGGATGCTGAATCAGCACAGACATTGTCGCGATAAACTTGTACTTCGACTACTCTGGGTAATTTTCAACTCCTTCAAGCCAGCTATTTCACAAGCTTCTTTGTAAATATTCAATGCGATTTCAGAGTCATTGCGTTCTTCAGCGATAACGCTCTGAAGAGAGGATGTGAGGTTCTTTACTGACGGCACACTGACTCCGACCGCCTGAAGTGCGCGCGCTAGTGGCTCCATTAGTGCCGAATATCGACCAATCAAACATACGGCGTAGATAACCGACGACTTTTCTAGAGCAGATTTCAGAGAAAAAGCCTTCGCCCGCGTCTCACTGTTAGCATCTCTCGCCAAAGAATCAAGAGCCTCAAGTACTCGTTTGAAGTTGCATTTGAAGATTCGGATGCTCTTGTACTTCTCAGACCATCTGGTGGGGCAGAACAAAGGGATGTTAATTCCTAAACCCGCGCGCCTTTTAGGGCTCTCCCTGAAAAAACGAATAGTCTCACGAATGATATCACAGGTGCTTCTGATGATTGCAACTTTACTTTGGTCATTTATTACCAAATTCAAACAATGAGAAGCGCAGTGCACAAATATTGCGCGCGGGTATTTATCACGAATGCGTTTTTGCACACCGCTGACGTGACCTGCCATTGTCGTTGCACCATCATAGCCTTGCCCCACAAGTTTTTGCAAATCCACTCCTATACCAGAGAGGTGGGTCAAAATATTTGAAGAAATTGATTCGGCAGAAACAGAATCCATTTCCACTAATCCTGTGAAGCGCTCGCACACTTCACCACCTTTCACATACCTCAAAACGATGCTTAGTTGTTCTTTCCCAGAAATATCACATGATTCGTCGGCTATTACGGACACAAACGATTTATTAGCCTCCATAACGATATCTTGCACTATCATGTTGCTTGCTACCTTGAGAATTTCATTTTGTATCATCGGGCTTGTATACTTAGCGTTTCCGGCCATTCGAGCGAAATGCCTTTTCAAATCTTCATCCCCTGCGTCGATACGAAATAGAAGAAGGTTCACCAAATTTCCACTATCCCCGGAATGTCCGCGCAAGGGTATGTTACCCGAAGCACAGAACATGACAGTCTTGACAATGGAAGTCATTATTCGTCTGTTTTCTTTTGTTTGCGTAGCATATTGGGCCTCCATGTTTGCACGCACATTTTGACCAGTTTCCATGCTTTTGACACAATTTTTCGCAGCTATATTTGATTCTCGGTGGTAATTTGTGTCTCGATGGGCTACAGCCTTTTCCATAAATTTTTTGTAGTCAATGCATGGTCTTGTAACAAAGGCAGTGTCCCTGAGAGTTCCATGCTTCAAACGTGCTTGCATGACTATGCATATCTTACACAAACCACCCCCATCAGAGAGTTGGGTGTAAACTAACCAACTGCAAAATCTGTTATCGTCAAGCCATTTTTTGAGAAATTTACGACGACTTTGTCTAACAGTATCCAGAATCGTCACGTTTTTCGGACCATCCGAAGTTAGAAGCCTGTATCTCTCCGCATCGGTAAGCTGTGTATGTTTCTTAAGAATGAATCCAAGATCGTTTGTTTTTCCTTCGTTGATCATTAGTTCATCTTCGGGAATAGAAGTGATAGACGTAACTGACGTAACCGGTGCATCCACAGCCTGAGAAGCGCTTATTGATGTATTTGAGGGAAGCGAGTCTTTATTTCGCTGGAAAAAACTATCTAATTTCGCCTGTTTAAATTTAGCCATCGAAGTAATTGGTCATCAAAATCCAAGCGTTTCGAATAAAAATCCGGCGAGAACAAATCAAGACCGAGTAACTGACCGAAAGCTTGCGAAACAGTCTTTCCCATACGGCTCATAAGAGCGAACGGTCAAGTCTTTGTGACGTAACAATGACAATCAGCAAGCGTGACGAGACAAGATGCCACAAAACTGGTGGATTAGGAATGGAATTCTTGAAAATTTTTTTGGGGAGGGGCCATGGCCCCTCTGCCCCCCCCCCCCCTGGCTACGCCTATGGGCAGGGGTTCTCAAACCTTTGGTGTTGCGGAGCCCTTGAAAGGTTGAATATTATTCGCGGAGCCCCAAAATAAATTTTAAAATTGTTACTTTCAGATTATTGTTCCCGAGCAAGTGAAGAGTACTTTATTTATTCTAAATGCTGAACCTTTTTTAATAGGGTTAACACAAGTCATAAATAAATCTAAATTTTATACTAAAGCTGTAAATTTGACACTTGACGAACATATTAATAAATTAGGGATCGAATCTTTTCTTTTTTGACATTTTTGGAAGACTTAATTAAAAGGCCGTTAGTAACGTGCGCTACTTCATTTTGTTACAATCGCCGATTTTTTCCGTCAGCATGGCGTGTTTTAAACATCTTTACGCCGCTGTTTATTCTACCTAAATCAAAAATTTCCCTCGGCATATACATGTATTGTTACACAATGACGACGTTAATTGCTTTTTTGTTCTCGTGGAGAATTATGAGTTCAATGTGAAAAACATGTTACCATATTATAGTCATCGGCGACGAAATGCTAAAAATAATAATCAGTAAAAAGGTAAATCCACAACTCAAATTTCTTGATTGGAAAGCGGCATTCTAAAATATTTAAACTGAAACTTAAAATGGAAGATCACACTTTGGTTTCAGCAGACTCACCTCAGATAGAAAACGCTTCTATAGACATTGTAAATCACAAAATTTGGTGTTATGTTAGGTATTCATCGTAGTAGCTGCGAAATCGAAACACAGTCAATTATGCGCGCGATTTACCTTTTTTTTCATTCTGAAACTACCGACACAGCCGCACGCAATCAATGGTGCGCGCGATCCGCGATGTACCTTTTTTCATTCTGAAACTACCGACGGAGCTGAATGCAATAAAATAATTTTCAATTGTTCGTATTTTCCCCAGACATTGTGATTTTTTAAACAGCGATATCTTGCTTAAAAATAATCTCAAGTGCGAAAGAACAAATCAAGTTTGACAAATCCCAAGATCGCAAAAATACGACACCAATTTATTTATAGTTGGCAGTTTATCACATATTTTATGTTATTTTAGAATAGTATTCTTTCATTTTAGTAATCCTAATAGTAATCTCGAATCAAACGTGAGTAACGATGAGCACAACTACATTATACCGACAAGACACGTCAAATGCTCCATCGGTCTTGGATTGAATATTTTACGCAACAGAAATCTCGTTATCCGTTTTTTTAATCGCGAAAAATGTTGCGCGGAAATTTCCGATTCCAATTTTGAACCACCTTCCTTTTAAGAATCCTGGCTGCGCTACTGCTCATAAATAATGTCATTTTTTAATTCCGGCCCTTTACCATATTTCGAGGCTATATTGTTGTCAGATGTTATCAAAGCTGTTAATGCTTCTTTGAACAGTTACAAAATTTTGAGTCAGTATTTTGAAGAGTAATCGAATAGCTCGCGGAGCCCCTGGGTTTCTCTCGCGGAGCCCTGGGGCTCCGTACGGAGCACTTTGAGAACCTATGCCCTAGGGAACCCTATAGACTCACAGAACCCCACTACATGTGTTGCGGAACCCTAGGGTTCCGCGGAACCCCTGTTGAAGAGCACTGAACTAAGTTATGAAAAGGCTCAGAAAAGTGATTTGGATATTATTCCCAGTGATATCATAGAAGTTGTTAATTTTGTTCGGCCTCATTCCAGAAGCATAGAATGTTTTCAGAAATTTGAGACATAAACATATATATATCCAACCACAAGAATTGAGTTTCTTATGTATTAAAAATGTAGAATGGGCGGGGTGTACGAGTTTTTAAGAAAGGGTGTAGGTAAGCTACCATTCCAAAAACGATTGACCAGCACTGTTATAGACTCTGGGATATGAATGAAAACTTGTGAAACCCGTGGATTGTACTGGCAGAATCCCATATGAAAACCACTGTTTTAGAGTAATAGCACATGTTGTTATTATATCGTCGTTAATAAAAATATGTTCCTATATCTCAGTTGTTCTTAACGTTTGTGGACCTGCCGAATCGTCTGCGGACTTTCGTTGTATTCCAACGTTTTTAAACAGGTAAAACCAGAGGCGCAACTTGATTTTATGATTTTGTGCGGTTTAACAAAAAGCAACAGTCAGTATAAATTTGTTAAGTTTTTGTTGGGCATAGTCTGTGATTTTATGTTTATATTTAAAGGACATGCAATAACAAAGGGGTGTCAACCACCTACTGCCTGAGTGCACCACTAGTTAT
Organism: Styela clava; assembly: GCF_964204865.1. Classification (NCBI taxonomy): domain Eukaryota; kingdom Metazoa; phylum Chordata; class Ascidiacea; order Stolidobranchia; family Styelidae; genus Styela; species Styela clava. The sequence continues at coordinate 6,653,424 of NC_135257.1, read as the reverse complement.
AACAGCATAAATTGCAACAAGAGAACAGTTAGCTGCGTGTAATCATCCGACAGAGCACATTTTTAGTTGACATATTTTTTTCATAAACAACATTAGATATCAATACACTGTGCCGAAATAATCAGTGTTGTGCTACAACAAAGTTGTGGGACTAGAAAAAGGAACATACGCAAAGCAAAAGTTGCAACTTTGTTAAGATATGAATTGATGCCTCGAAAGCCTTGATGGCCAAAGTCCGCCATTGCCGGACTTCAAACATTGTTTTACAGAATAGAAATACAATTTTACTCAGCGCCGTCCAGGCCGTTTATTAAGGCCGTCCAGGATGGGTGATGCTATTTTTTAATCAAAACTGCTATATTATTATTCTTTGCTGTGAATTCTATCATTTAGTGAAATTATTACACGCCCTGATATAAGATTCATTCATGTACACTTAGTTCCAATTTTCAACTTATCTTTAACACTGAGCTACATTTTATTAGTAGATTTGAATAAGGTGTCATTCAACAAAATATTAGGCTTGAACCCCAGAGGTTTGACATAACAACCTAACATATTTTGTAGCTATAAGCAGAAAGAATCTGAAAACGATATCATACAGAACACCCGCGACATCTGTGATGATACATCGAGTTTTCAATGTATCCAAAGTATAACATTGACGGGCCTAAAAAAACTTATATTATATCTGCGAGAAACTATACCGAGTTATATACTGTTTTATGAAATGTCTTGCTGTTGAAGTTTGGATATATGCGGTAAACTATAGTAATTTTAACACAATTGAACTGCTGGATAATATAATGAATTCATGATAAACATTTATTTCATAGGGATTAAGACAAAAAAAAATCTAGAAGAGGACCTTCGTCGAACCCCTGTAATAGCTCCACCGAACCTCGGGTTCAAAACAACACAATGTCAAAAACGATCGTTATGTCCAGTTCGTGTCCAATAACATAATCTCTTTCCACGAAATAGCTGGTGTAGTCGTTAGTTTTTATTAGGCTCGGCAGCAGTGGCGTAGCAAGACTCTCGTGCTCGTAGCAAGACTCCCAGAGGCTCTTATCTTAACCTTTGCGATCGTGTCGAACCCCTACGTTATTCTGCAAGCTTCCGTCAAACCCCGACATTTTGAACAGTAAAAACCAAAGGGCGAAACTAAAACTTAATAAGCGGGAACATAGCATACATAAATTGCAACAAGAGAACGATTAACTCTCATGGTCATCGGATTAAGTGTCTTTTTTGGTTACCTCATTTTTCAAAAATCTCCTGGGAATAAAATTGCCTTTCAGACAAACTTGCAACTAGGGCCGGTTTCAAGCCGATTTTATCAAATTGAGACCCAAACCTGCTATAGTGGGTGCATTTTTCTGTATTCTGTATGAGGTACAAAATATTACTGAAAATGTGAAATAAAAAGTGAAATAATCTTTCTTATAATATTAATTTGTTATGCACGGTAAATTTAGTAAATTATCGTTATGTCACTATTAGCAATCAAATTCTTCCGTTCTGCTTTATTTCAGAAATTCAGATTAACATTTTTGTACTGTTTTCTAAAAAAGACTTTGAAAATATTTTGAATGATTTTGCTAATAAAAAGTCTTTTTCTGAAAGAGTATAATGTAATTGCCTATTTTGACTATCTTGATGTCACAGGCATGCTAAGCATTAGGAATACGCTCGCCACCGCACCAATGATCATCCTGCGTGGAATCACAGGTTCGAATTCCATGCGTGGACAATTATGTGTGAGAGGATTGCTGCACTCTCCGCCGTCGTAGGGTTGTTCACGTAACCGCTGGTAACTTACGTCTTCCTCCACTATCCATTCGATGCATCTGAAAACCAATAACTGAAAAACTAATTAGCGCTCTTGAAGTATGTGCACCAAGGTGTCACACAACCTGAACCCTAACCTGGTACAACTACCTAGTAGTATATATTTACGGTTAGACTATGATCTAACGAAAGCAAACAAATAAATATTTTTGCAATGAAATTGAACTGAAGCATCACCATTTTACGTCAGAGAGTGTTTTTTATTTCATATTTTTGTAGCAAAAGCAATGATGTATGTATGTATGTATGTATGTATATATGTTTACATGTACATGTTTACATCCTACATGTTTACATGTTTATGTATGTTTACACATACCATAGCCATGCATACCATCCAATCAAAATGTATTTATTAAAATGTATTTGTTAATTGGGACCCAGAGAGTGTTTATGTTACACAAGTTCGACGCCCGAACGATACCCGTTCGTGTCTTTGTCTTTTTTATTTTGAAAGTATGTTTGTGTGTTGAATGTGGGTAAACTGGCGCATGCATATTTACATGTATTAAACCTTTATAAAAGGTTTTGCCAGTTTCTCCGATTTTCTCAATCTTCTGTGTGTTCATTGTTTGTGTTTTGTGTATGATTTTTTTTTTTGCGGGAAAATCAAAATATACTCATAATATATTATATATTATTATATTATAAACTTGCTATTTCGTGGAAATAATTTATTGACATCTAGCGGCGTTGTTGTTTATGGGTTATGTCGTTGCCAAATTCTCATAGTAACATATCATATTATTTTAAAGAAATGAAAATAAAAATATATTACATGCTGAATGTGAATATTTTTTCATTTTCTTGACCTAAATTATGTTATATTATTTATATTTTCAAGAAATGTTGTTTGTATGCATGAAGATCGCACAACACTGAAAGACAAACAAATTAAATCTGGCATGACTCTGAAAAGATCGTGTTATTTCATCATGCTTTTATCATTTTATGTATTTTATTTGGTTCTGAAGTCTGGAATTAGAATTTTTGATTTCGATATTCCTTTGCTTTGTGTGGAATTTTGTAGGAAAATTCTTGTTTTCTTTTGTGAAATTGCGATTTTCTGTTCATTTTCAGCTTATTTATTTGCATTTTGTGTATCAAGTCATGCCAGAAGCAATGACGGATTTAAACGGTGAAATCGTAATTGAGCCAAAAGTTCCCAAGTTATTAAAACAAAATTTAGATACGTTGGTAAGTTGTTTTTTGTTTATTAATTGGTACCGTAATATGAGACGAGCTTGTTTAATTTTCGTGCAGCTTATTGCTGTATTGCTATTGTGAGTTGAAATTTTTCATTGTGCTTTTTCACCGTTTTTGAGCATGGAATGTTAATACAGCAATACCAGTACCGTACTGCAATAAGGCACACTTAACACAATAACAAGTCTGCAATTGCACTAAACATAAACAGTTATTAAGTTTTTGTGAAACGTACTCAACGAGCAAAATACGGAATGCAACTTACAGACCTATGTTGGGTCTAGTGTAGTTTCTTACCTCAAGTAGGCTACTTCTAGTGGGGGCAGCGTAACAATTTTTGTATATGTCAATCTTAACCTCCATCTGACTGCGGAATCCAAAAATTACGCTACTACTGCTCTACAATGTCATATGACACTCTTATCTTCAACTAAATTAATTGATATTTCTTTTTACTTAGGACCCTAAAGTATTGACACCTTTGACACCCGAAGTTATCAGCAGACAAGCTACAATAAATATAGGAACAATAGGACATGTCGCACACGGAAAATCCACAGTTGTGAAAGCGATATCTGGAGTTCATACTGTCAGATTCAAGAATGAATTGGAAAGAAATATTACAATCAAACTGGGATATGCAAATGCAAAAGTCAGTGGAGAATACTGCAGAATCTTACCTAATTTTAAAAATTGATTCAATTTCATTGGAGTTTTGCGGAACTTACTACTTTTCTTATAATTTTGTGTTAGTACAGCGATTCCCAAACTTTTTGTTCGTGCGGCACCAACTTATTAGAAAAAAAAACTCATGGCACACATATATGAAAACTCAATTCAATTTTGTGATCGGTAACATGTACTTTTAAAGTTTGTAAACATGTAGGCCTTTGGGAACTGCTCTGTTTGTGGATTATTATGCAGACTCTAATGCAGTGATGCTGTATCAATACTGAGAATGTTTACCTGAATAGGTTCAAGAGTGATGTTGTTAAAGTAGTTGTATAAATCATGTTTTATATTTGAAATATTATGTCTAGTTTTATGCGAATTAAATTTTGTATCTCAACTATGTTTTTTCCTTGTTCACCTTTTTAAACATTGAAAACTGTATTTTGCCATGCTCAATTCTGACATGAGTTTCTTGGATGAATGAAGAAATTGGAGTTTAGTTTCATTCATATTTCAGCCTATTTGAGTAACAACCATAAACATCAAAACAAGAATGCTATAATGGCTAGTGTTTTTAATCCGTCCAACATTTTTTTTATATATTCAGATTTATAAAACAGAGGGACCACGCCCAGAATGTTATTGTGCATGCAGTAGCAACAAAGAAGATGAATTTCCCTGTAATATACCTGGATGTACAGGACCTTTCAAATTAGTTCGTCATGTTTCGTTCGTGGATTGTCCCGGTCACGATATTCTTATGGCAACCATGTTGAATGGAGCTGCTGTTATGGATGCTGCACTTTTATTAATTGGTAAGAGTACCTTCTATCTTCATTTATTTCAACTATAGGGTGGCAAGTGACTATTGAAATATTGTACAGCCTTGCGTATAAGCAGAATCAAAAACCGAAAAAAAAGTTGCCAAACTAAAGGGTGGCATATACACACATGACCTTGATCACACTAAAAATTGGGCTTCTATGCACATAACTGAACGCACTAGAAATTTGCCTTATACACACTTAACTATGATCAAACTACCAAGTACCAACGATATGACATTATGCCAACTTCATTCCAACAGCTACAAGTTCTCACGATGAGCAAGCACAAAATTACGCCAAGCGCTTGGCATGACAGCAATAACAGTCTGTGATTGTTTGTCATACACGTGATTGACGTGTTACGTTTTGTAGGGTCTGCTTTTATGCGAATTTTTATGAATTCATCATTTAGGGGGTCGACTTATATATGAGGTTGGCTTGGTGTGATATTATAGTTGACTTTTTTACCAATGTTTTGGAATATCTAGTTTATATGAACCATAATATGTTTACTGTTTATTTCAGCTGGAAATGAATCTTGTCCTCAACCACAAACTTCAGAACATCTTGCTGCAATCGAAATTATGAAACTGAAGCACATAATTATATTACAAAATAAAATTGATTTGGTCAAAGAAAGTCAAGCGAGAGAGCAATATCAACAAATTGAAAAATTTGTTCAAGGTAGGGTATTATGATGATGGTAGTTTAGATGGCTTTAGATGACTTTAGTGGTTAAATCAACTTGGATTTCATGCTAGCTTGTTGTTGATTATGGTTGTACTTGTATCTTGTTATAGTTAACTTTTAAAACACATCGATTGTGAATTATTCACTGTTTGCTATTCATAACTTGTTTTATCGAGATACTATATGTGATGGATTCTTTCTATGTCTGTATTGCTGCATGCTCGTAAGAAAGAGATAATTCAATTTCAAAAACATGTCAGTTAATACTATCTCTAATCTTTTGATCGACGGTTGGCACATTCTTCTTGGAACACGCTCAACATTGCACTGATTACCTTTTGCAAGTTTGCAATCTTGTGGAGGATAATCATGTGTAAGAGAATTGATTACATGACGCCCTGCTGTTGTAGAGTGGTTCACCAACCCGCTGACAAATGTCTTTCCCCCAGTCACCTAAGACTAATACCTGCTCAACTATTCCCATACCTGACATGGACTGGTACCAGGACTGGAGGCCATGGTTTGCCATATGCTGAAGTCATCTTATAATCTTTCCCATTCTATCCAATGCTAGTAAGTTTACTATTCATTGCCTATAATATTATTTGTTTACATTGTTTTATTATAGGTACAGTAGCAGAAGGTGCTCCAATTATTCCTATCTCGGCACAACTCAAATATAACATAGAAGTTGTTTGTGAATATATTGTGAAAAAGATTCCTATTCCTGTCAGAGACTTCACATCACAACCAAGGTTGATTGGTAAGAAATTTTATTGAAAAATATGCATAAAAGCAACTTGCGCTACCTTGTTTTTCTGTCCTGTTTGAGGCTAAAAATACTTCTCAGATTATGTGCCTATGTTGAATTAGATGTCATTGTCGAATTGCTATCTTAAAGGCCTGCAAAATTAAAAAAAATCACAGGGTATCGCTAGAAAAAGTGTCGTTTTTCAAATTATACCAGGAAACTACTACTGTAAGATTATGATTAAGTCTTCCATCTCAAAGAGAGGAGCAAAGCACCTAATTATTCAACATGCATTGAATTCTCCATATATTTCTAGTTATAAATGTTTTATATAGGGTTGATGTAATAAATTGGCTGGTTGGCTAATCATACCCTATTTTCAGTTATTCGATCTTTTGATGTAAATAAACCTGGTTGCGAAGTAATAGATTTGAAAGGTGGTGTTGCTGGTGGAAGTATATTGAAAGGTGTTTTGAAGGTAATATCAATTTGCTTAATTGTGTTTTTTGTTTTTCACTCCAAACATGGTTGTAGCTCGGTCCAACGTTCAACTTGGCCACTAGTTCCCAACCAATTTTTGTACATTAGTACCCCTTCCGTTACCCATATAAACTGTTTTCATTTGTTGTTCAATATTTAATGGATCGTTAGCTAGTTTTATGTGCACCCACACTCTATATATCGTACAGTGCATAATTATGTATACAATAATACAGAAAGAATACCGGTAAGTAGAAAATGTTAGTAATACTACTTTCAACTATGAAGTGCGAATTCTTCCCTGCCCAGTCAACCCTGCGCAAGGAGTGGGGACATCGTGCCCACACTTCGTCTTACAGTGTCAAAATGAACAATAATTGTAATTTGTAATTCTCGACTTGTAACGGACAGGTTGGTCAAGAAATAGAAATTCGACCTGGAATCGTATCAAAAGATTCTGAAGGAAAACTTGAAGTTCGTCCTATATTTTCGAAAGTTATGTCATTATTTGCAGAACACAATGACTTGCAATATGCTGTTCCTGGTGGTTTGATTGGTGAGTAGATTGAAATGAACTGGAGGGCCCATAACTACTGCTAAAGCAGTGGTTCTCAACCTTTTACTGACCGCGCACCACTTCACTGTTTTTTTACTCTGGCTGCGTACCACTGAAAAGCCCCTTTTTGGCGCGAGGAACAATGGCACAAGACAGGCGCTATGGGAGTATTTTATAATGTGCCACCCCTTAGTAACATAATTCGCAAGATGGACGAAAACATTCCCAACTCGATTCGTTCGTGGACAATAGCTGGCGAGGGTGATCTCTAAAGACTGGAATGGCTCATGAGACGTTTCTCCGACCTTTGACCCCAGAAAAATTCTTCCTATACTTCACTATTGCCAAATTTTTTATACTTATTTTAAGAACGTTTTGATGTGTTGGCTCTTATAAGCTGGTTTACGAGTTTAAAAACCCTAATTCTTATTAAAATTAATCAACCATAAGCCGCTTACAGTCACTGATAGCTCAGTTTAGATTAGTCTATCGTCAACATGCATCATGTATGTGTATTTTACTATTTTTATTATGCTGTCAAAATATCTCATTATTGTCACGCTTACTTTCTGTTGATAATACTATGCTGGTGAAAATTGAATGATCTGGTTGTTTTTGTTACCAAGGTGTTGGAACAAGAGTGGATCCAACTCTCTGCAGGGCTGATAGAATGGTGGGTCATGTACTTGGAGCTGTTGGTTCATTGCCTGATATATTTACTGAAATCGAAATCTCGTATTTCTTACTTCGGCGCTTACTAGGAGTCAAAACTGAAGGAGACAAAAAAGGAGCAAGAGTAAGTGATCATTCGTTTTCAGTAACATTTGCGAAAAGTTTACATCAGGGTTAGATTTATTTGATTACTTTGCTTCTAGTTGTTTTTCACAATCTTGATCTGCAACAGGGTTTATTAAAATGAACAATTTAACAGGAATATTTGTCAATTCATTACGTGCTTCCCATGCAACAGTGTTTTGACGTGTATAATATTAATTAAGAATATTGTGACCAGTTGCTTATTTGAGTAGACGTAAAAATGACAGTAAAATTCGTATGTATTTAATATCTTATTTTTTGTGTTTCGTTTAATGACTCTGTTGGGGAAACATACCCGGTCTGAAAGAAGATAATTTCTTTATTTCATGATGACATTTGTTTATTTCAGGTTCAAAAACTTGCAAAAAATGAGGTTTTGATGGTAAATATAGGTTCTCTTTCAACTGGAGGCAGAGTATTGGCTATCAGGGCTGATTTAGCTAAAGTAATGTTGACTGGTCCAGTATGTACAGACGTTGGTGAAAAAATTGCCCTCAGTCGACGGGTTGATAAACATTGGAGGTATGTTTGTGTCATCATGATAGATTTTAACGAGTCCAACTTCCGCTGGTGATAAAGCTAGGTCAGGTGATAGATAGATGATTATGGTCATAGATTCAAATTTTTTACTGCTCTATGTACTTATGATATTCACTCTTTTCATCAGTTTTTTTACGTTTGTTTCCTGGTTTATGCCATGTACCCATCTTCTTTTCTTGGGTATAATATATTGGATTGGTTATATAGTATATACATCAGCAGTGTGCAACCTCAATACAGGAGGGCCATATACAATTAAATGGCTAATTCTGTGGGCCAAATGTTTATTTAACATAGGCTTTCTAATAGTTGCAGGCACCAAAATTTTGGTAATTGATCCTATGACATGTGTTGTTCGTTTCGCACAAGCTACCACCTGTTAGGGCATTGTAACATCATAAACATGGGTAATAAATTGGACTCAGGTACGGTATAGGCTTTGCAACCCAAAGGGATTGGAATCTAACCTAACGTACCAGATTAAACTAAGTTAAAAACTCGTTTCATGAGCCCCATTCCACTTGAAATTGGCATGTATTCGTAAGCCGCACAATGTTTTCTTGTGTGTCGCAGGTTGCACACCCCTGTTCTGCATTACAGCGGCTTCTTGTGTATCTTGAAAAACAATAAGAAAACCGATTTTTATTAAGTATTAAAAATTAATTTCTGAAGCATTTATGAAGTATTAAAAATTAATTTCTGTACAATAAATACATCATTCAAATAATATACGATATAAACTAGTTGGGCATTTTGTTTGTTCAGATTGATTGGTTGGGGTCAGATAAGAAGAGGCACGAGGGTTAATCCGAAAGAGCAGAACGAAGAATGAAACGAACCATTTTGAACGAAATACATTCAAATCTATCATTATTTTAAATAGAACTTGTCAGTCATGGAGCTTGTGACAGATGACTGGAAATACAATATTGTAAAGTGTGATATTGACCGGCTTCGTTTATTTGTGAAACGTCTCTTTGAGCCTATAATTGATTGTTGCTTATTATTCTACTAGTCTAATATAAAATTAATATTATGTAGCACCATGCGAGCAGGTCCATTACATGACAAGGTGGTCAGTTGTCTTATTGGCTCCTGTGGTAAATAGGAGAAGTCATAACTTATTTGGGTTGGTTTATCGAAATTCGATGGTGTTTTGATAACTGATACACATTTTGCTTCCATCGAGGCTGTACAGAGTATTACTAAGTAATTGGTAGTTATTCAATTCTCTTTGGTTCAAAGTAGCCTGTTTAATTCGTATCATCCTAGTAGGTGTTACAGACCATGGTAAACCATAACAGGAGGGAAACCATATCTTGGATCACCAACATGCTATACACTGAAAAGCCCATTTAGAATGAAATTTGGAATGGGAATTGTGTAAACTCAAATACTGCACAATCTTGATTTTTGTGTGGATACAGTTTCCATTTATTCATGTAATGGTGATAATATTTGATTGGTCGACATCTTCTTCGACAGTACTCTTATCACTTTTGACAGCATATTGATGAATTTACGGTTTATTATTAGACTGTTCCTTACTTGGTGACATAATTTTATTGCAAATGGTGGATGCAGTGCTTTTCCTCTAATCATTTATCTTGCATTTAAAATGCCTGAATCTATTGGGATTTGAAAATCATATTTGACGTTTTGCATATTTGTAGTCTTTAATTATAGTTGGGTAATAGACCAGTGGGAATAGTTTTGACATACCGTTAATCTGAACTTTCTCATTTCTTGAGGCATGCATATATACAAATAGTCTTAATGCTAGAAAAGGCTACAACGCTGTGGTAAATGATGTTTGATTATGCACTCGCTCTTAGCGCTGGTACGACCATGTGACCTGGTTAGCGTTTAAAGTGTTCAGAAAGCGACCTTCGAGTTTTGTTAGCAACTAACTAGGATCACCTTATTCGGGAAGAGACAAAGCGGGGGTGTTCAGCCTTTTTCGTAGGCCGCGTAGGCGAGTCAGTTATCGATAACTGGGTAAAACCGTGGGCCGCACCTTCATTTAACATGGGCTCTCTGTTAGTTGCTGTCAACGACTAGTGTCTTTTTGTTATTGATCTTATGGCATTATTGGAGGTCCTTGCAGAAATGATGAGTTGAAACGCAAAAATGTTTGAAAACTTATTCAAATTTAAACAAATTGTGTGAGAAATTTGCTGCTGGATTATTTTTCCGACTACCTTCATCCAAATTTGCTTTAACGTAAGTGCTAGCAATTCGATATATATCCATTTCGAAGTCTTTGTTTTTCAGGCGGTTTATAAAGTCCATTTTAGAAAAAAATATGTTGAGCCAAAAATTCTCTTTCCAATATATGTGGAAAGTTATCTCGGTTGAGATGTTTTCGGTAAAGATCGCTAGGATTCATTTCTAAATAATTTACTGTCAAATCTTACTCTAGATTCGATTTAGACGAAATCAACTGATAGGTTAGAACCAAAACTTATTTAGCTTTTGTATCTCTCAATATAATTTTTTTTAAACTTCTACCCAATTGCCTAATCTTCGATTGCCCGTTCTTACCAGCTCATTAGCGTCTGCTCCGCACTTTCCTCAAATTGTGACAGCTTTCTGAATCGCGTTGTTTGCTTCGCTGTTAGGAGATTGTAACGCCATATGCATAGATAATAAATTGGACTCGGATGTAAGCTTTGGCTCGCGGGTCGCACTTTGCTCACCCCTGAGATAAAGGATTATAGTGTGCGAATTGGGGCCTTGCTTCAGTTGCCTAGTCAAGTATGGGAATGGTCAACTAATCACAAGTTTCAAATTCGTAAAATTGGATGCGGGAAACCGTCTCCGGCTGACAATTACTTGGAGTCTGCGTCGGTCGGGAGTACGCAATGCTCTCACACAAGAATAATCTTCACGGGATAAAAACTACCAACAAAGATTGAGCAGCGATAGTGTATTCCCAAATACCTTTTGCACAGCGCGGCGCCGCGCCTGAGTATAAATATAATAGAGAAATCCCGTCAGTGTGTGAGTAGCATACCTAGTATAGTATTGCCACCAAGACACGCTAATCGTCCTTCAGATCTCCCCAAAGTTATTTGACAAAACACTCTCTTCAAGTATCTGCTGCTTACTCCAGAGAACGAAAAAGAAGTGTTACACAGTTTTCATCTGACTACAGTTCTAAAACGTACAATAAATTTCCGATATATATTTGTACTTTGAAGTTGTTCCTCTAATATCATGTATTCTGGGGTCATTATAATTTCAATATTTAAGGTCGCCTTTTCTTTTTTCTTAGTTATGAAGTTGGTGTCTAGTGTCTACTTACTTTTGTCAAAACAATATCACTTTTTGCTGTCTAGCGTGTTACCTACAACTTTGGCGATTTCTGGAATGTACCTGAAAAAACATGAACCAATGACAGTTTATATATATATATATGTATTATGCATTTCTATACCAATTTATCAATGTACATTTGTTATATGGCTGTTCTCCTTCAGACCTTTATTCCGGGAAGTATACGAATATAACACGATTATGGATCGTATTTGAAATCTTTATCGAACTCCGCATTTCCGTTGGAGCCGCCACCCTTGTATCTAGAATTGATGGCCCTGATTTTTGACTCGAGCTTTGGATATAATTCCACTAGGTCGTCGGTTGTGGGTTTATAAAAATATTCCAAGTTCCATCCGGGTATTACAGTTATTCCAAGCAAACAATATCTTCCTGGAGCAGGCTTCTTTACAGTTATAGCATGCCAGTCACCTGTTAAATTGTTGAAAGATAAAAAAAAAACTGTTGACTACTTCACTTGGGATAAAAAGTTTCGAATACTGTACAAAATTTCGCTTTGTGCACAGGTGCAAACGCTTTTGTTTAAAGTTTTCCGTTGGCTTTTTTTTCATCTTAGTCGTGACTCAAACTCAGGAATTTAGAATTTTGAAATCCGCGCTATAGGAAGTTTGAAAATATCAAACCGGTTCCTGAGTTTGAGCGTCAATTTGTAAATTCTTTTCAGAGTATGGCTTATTGAAATGATTAAAAAATTCTGCTTGATGGGGACTTAGGGAGCAATTTTCAGAGCGACTAGAGAAATTACCAAAAAGGCTTAAAACTTCACGAAAAAGGTTGCCTTGTTTGACGGAAATGGAATATGCGCTTTTTTATTTGTTCGTATTATCTTAGGGCGTGTACAGAAATGTGTGGAGTCAGAGATGGTATCAACTGATATAATATTGAATAATGGGACAGATTTGACTATTCTTGACCAACTCCAAGAACCTCTGTTAACGTGACCCCGTTTAGGCGTGTCGTTTTCGCCTGACTGTCGCGCAGGTCGGGCGTGTTTTCATTGTTCTGCATTATACTGTTCAAATCCGTCAATTTCTTCTGGGAAATAAGGGATTCTACTTGTCTCCTCGGGCTATCAAACCTGTTGGGTGGCTTTGTAGCACAAAGAATCAACTGAGGTCTTTACAGACCTGACGAGCGCACTTATTTGTGAAACCACACCGCTGCAATTGACCTGAAGGAACGGTGGTTTCTTTTTTAAACAAATCAAAAGTATATGTATATACTCAACAGCTCACCTCTCTTCAAAGGCACTACAAAGGACTTAGCAGCGGGACCTATGTCTTGGTGGGTCAATCGTCCCGTTTGCTTCTCGATGGTGTAGATTCTGCAAGTTGCTCCGTAGTAGTGATGGCGCAATTCATCAGATTTTAGGCGGTAAAAAGGTGTAACTATATCACTCTAAGAAGAAAGGTATGCCGTTTTGAAAATGTTTGATGGCACGTCATTACCAAAATGAATAATGTGTTTACAATATTTTTATTGCTTTTTGTGTAAGTATGTTAAGTTAAGGGTAGGTTAAATAAGTTCAGTTATCATCAACTTATTTCCAATATGTGACTAATTAAAAATCGGTCCCGAATTCTACCAACCTCCAGAAGAAAGTAGATATGTTCTGCAAAATGTCTTGTTGCGTTCATTCCATATCTTTCCGGTAGATTATCGTACGTTTCATCACTTTTGTAAACATCACTTAGCCACCCTGATGTATCGCCAAACGGCTGCGTCATTGAAAGCTTCTCTGTCCAATATCGAACCGTCTAAATAGGTTCGAATTGTTTAATTTAAGTCACCAACATGTGAGCGTTCTCTAATTTATTGTCCCTATAATTCGATTTCTGGCAGTGTCAGGCAAACACTCAACAATCACTCAGAAGTTATGGACAGTCATTGTGATGTTAACCTCTGAGGAAGATTTGAACAAATAACAACATCCCAACTGTAAAACGGTATAACAACGAATTCTTTCTATGGAATGCAAAAAAATTGAAGTTTTAGCATGATTAGGTGACAAATCACTAGCGAATATACCTTGAACGTACCGTACCGAGTTTATAATAACCCCAGAAATGGGACAATACATGGAATCAACATCTGATGGTTCAATATCGCTGATGTTGTTGATAGTTGTATAGCTAGTCAATTTGCGACAACGGCATATCATTTTCAGATATCGCGGTAAGTAATTGATACTTTTCCCGGAAATCGAAACTATTCGTCTTATTAAAAGACACGGACTATTGTACTAGTTAAATATTAAAAATATTAAGCTTGTGGAGTTCGATATCTGCATAGACTCAAAACCATTGTGAATCACATTTCGTTGCAAATTATGAAACTTACTTTCCAACTTTCGACATGGTAAAGAAGTGTTAAGAACACGGCGAGTTGAACTAATCTATTCATCTTCTCACTGAAAACTACAAATTGATCTGAAGACCTCTTGGTAATTAGACTTAAGCAGTTTTATATGCAGCGATGACAAACGCCCTGGGCTTTTATGCCTTATTTTGAGTTGAAGTGTTTATTGTGTATAATTGAAACAGTGCGATTAAACACGCGAAGTAAAAGCTCTTCTTTCAAACTTCAACAAAGCAACAATGGAATTTTTTTTATGTAAATATGTGCAAAATATAGATTTATTCGAGATTAAAAAAAAAAAATTCCAAGCAATATCAATTTTTCATTACAAAACGATTTATTCATACCATTGAAAATATGAAAACGAGACTAAATTTTTCAAAGTTTCAATATTCATACAGAACAGAAGCGTATATATCTGATCAGAGGCTCATACAATGCCACCAAGTGGGTGGCGTAATTTTCCAAATTTTAAGCAAAGATACAGAAAAAACGAAAAGCGTCAGAGATATTGTGGAAGCTTTTGAAAGTATTAGCCATACAGGTAACACCTTCTTCTCGCCAATCTAGTTTTTCAGTGATATCCAGTATATCCAGTTTCCAGTGATTCGAGAAGAAGGTGTTAACTGTATGACCGTATGCATGATGGCGTGATCGTAGCAAATGCCTCTTTGCTATTTTTGTAGAATGTAATTTGTTTGAGTCTAAGCATAAACGATTGATTTGCAAATCAAATGTTAATCTCGAACCAACAATTGAATCTACCATAAATACTTTATTGAGTACATGAATTATAAGTTAGTGCATTTTAATACATTTAACCACTGAATGCTAAGAGCGTTTTGGTAAATTTACTGAATTAAGTTCGAAGCACGATTAGTTCCTAATGTGACATGCGAATTGGAGTCTTATGACCCACTCGTATCCAAAATTTGGTCGTTTTCTATTGTTTTTAGGTCATTATAATAAGGTTTATTCTTTTACGTCGTCTAGCTACACCAAATAGTTATCTCAATGAGAAATGAATGTTTCACTGATTTGGATATTAAAGTTGCGGTTCTTAAATTTTTTCTGTCTATAGCGTACAAATTGCACCTACAAACCTACAAATTGTCACTTTCTCGAAGGTTACTAAACATGCCAAACGCCCTGGGCCTCCATGCTTTATTCTGCGTTGTTTATTGTGTACAATCGAAACAGTGTGTCATGAACTCACGCATTGTTAAATAAATAAGTTAATCCGCAGCAATACAATTTGTAGATTAAAGATATAAGCATGGAAACGAACAGTCCTGTGTATAGATGGTGGTAGAAATATAAGGAAAATGTAAACTCAAATTAAATATTATTTGCCAGTGTTTATGATATCTTGAAACAAATCATAAGATTTGCTAATGGTGGAATACACTCCACATAAACATGCATGGCATGACTGCATTGAGAATTAGGGTTAGGCCATAATTTTATTCAATTTTTTATTATTTTAGCTCTATTACTAGTTCAGGGACTAGCAAAGTGACTTCCGTAGTATTTGTACCTGAAATTATGGCCTAACCCTAACCTGGTACACATACTACATTCCGGTTTCCGCCATCTTAGTTCACATACTACGGGAGTACCCCCGAGGACACTTGAACCCATGAATATTTGTACCCACGAACACTTGCAATATTTGCACCCACGAACATTTGCACTCATGAACGTTTGCACCCTGGACATTTGAACCTGCGTGTATTTGCACCCGCGTCCATTTGCACTCACGTATATTTGCACCCACGGACATTTGCATCCTCGGGCATTTACACTCATTGACGTTTGCACCCTGGACATATGCACTCACGGACATTTGAGCCCGGGGATATTTATACCCGTGTCCATTAGCACCCATGTACATTTGCACCAACGAAGATTTGCACTCCTAGACATTTGCCGCCACAGTGACGTTCGCTCAAGAATAACTGTGTTTTCGAAACAATTTGATTATCGAGTAATTAGCATAATTATATGTTGGAAATGAAGAAAGCTAGCAAGTTTTAGGTAGCCCTTATGCTTGGTTGTAGCCAAAACTTTTTTATAGGTATTGCAAATTACAATCCAACCGTTGTCTGTCATTTTCATTCTACAGAATAAAACAAACGTAGTCGAATTTGCTGTGGTGTGTATTTTAAAGGCGATGACAATGGAAATTGGTCATACAAATTCATCACGTCAACGTTAAACCAATTGTACAAGAGAGACGTGATTCTAGAATGATGCAGATGAACGTGGGTGCAAATGTACACGGGTGCAAATGTCCATGAGTACAAATGTCCATGGGTGCAAATGTTTGTGGGTGCAAATGTACGTGGGTGCAATTTACTGGGGAAAATGTACGGGTGCAAGTAAAATGAATATATATATTTATATATATATAGATATATCGACAGAGTAAGGTATTTTTTTTCACTGCTCATTTCCATTGTATATATATATGAACTATAGCGAGAGTGTTAGCAGATACATTAACGATTGTCTTAATTCATTGATTTATCAATATTCATAAACGAGTTCCCGGAAGATCCGAAAGCTTGCTTCTAATTAATTACCGACCCTCCATTAGCGTTGCTCTGAACGTCTTCATATGGTATGACGCAAGAATGTCCTCCTAACAAATTCATTCCAATTTCTGTTGATATTTTAGTGCGTGTGCTGGTTTTCTCAAAGATCATTCCAAGTGATTTTCCTTCCAGCTTGCGGAATCTATTCGAATGCAGTAGAACAAAACTAACAATTGATCATTTAAAAATCTAACATAAGAAAGAATAAAATAACAGTCTTCCTAGCACCGTTGCAATAATTTAGTACAAAAAACCTTGGTGAAGACATAAAACATAAATTTTGCAATAAAAGGCAGACCTTTATCACGCTTCAGTGATATATATATGGATGGATAATATACAAGCATGATATATATAGCATGATATATACAAGCATGGATAATTTAAACTCAAACATTTTGAGTTTTGAAATTGGTTTTGTTCACATGCAGACCACTATGAAATACTATTGACCCCCCAAAATACATTTAATTTAGCCATAAACCCAAATTATGACACAGATCAGCCATTTATGACCGGGCCGAAACCCTAGGGGAGCTGGAAATATCTTGTGATAATATACTTATCGTGGCGTAGGCTACTTTGTGTGCTTTTGGAGGATTTCATTCAGGTGGGCAACTGGTTAACTATTGACCAGACTTCACAAATATATCTAATTCACAAATATAATTGATGACGCCCTGTTATGTAGTATATATATATATATACATCTATTTGCTGCATTTCGGTCACATGTTATTTTTTGCTGTAGTTGGGCTACTCGTTTTCTGTGGCATATGGTGAGCCACTCACAGCGTTATTTTTAGCGGTTTTCAATAAAAAATGGTATGACAATTTCACGCAAGTAATACAGTTCGTTTTAAATATAGTGGAGTTGGTGCCCAATCGTCGTCGCCCAATTCCGAGGGACTACGTTATTTAGCATATTTGCGGGAATGAGGAACATCATTGGATATGGTCGACACCGCGAGCTGGCTATTTAATCATAGTCCATCATTAAAAACGTTCACGCTTCCCCTAAATGCTTTGCTTGTAAGCCACTGCCCATCTGTTGAATATATTTGTAAAAATATAGTCTGCAAAACGCTCTGCCCGGAAACAGAGCTCAATGACCTGTAAACATTGAAATCACTCGAGTGTGACTAGATTGACGGGTACTCGCATCCGAGACCCAAAAACCCGATTTTGCAAAAAATAAACCTCTTCCTTTGGCCTGATCACTTTTGTGGGTTTTGTAGACATCGCGACAGACCTTCTTGCCGAGTTTGGCACGGATTAGTTCCCTGTAAAATGTTCGTTTGTTCCCGAAACCCCGAATATACTTTCGTATCAAGTTTCGTCGTGCGTAACGACATCTGACTCCGACTGCGCTTTCGAACTGAAGTGCTCTCGGTTGCCTAATCACAAATGAGTTTCTCGTGTAACAGACGATATTAGACCATGCACATGAAAATATGAGACTACTCATTTAATTATTTTTATACTCGTAATAGATGACACACATGGAAAAATAATAAATTGACAGTATACATACTGAAAAGTATTGTTCAGGAATTGTTCAGAACTAAAATCTCATCGTCTACAAAATTATATTTTGCGAAGTAATTGCAATTTCAAAAATAGAATAGATTTTTTTATTGAGGTCAAAGTGTAACCTGAAAAGAGATCTAATAGCGATATTTTGAAAGTTGTTCATAGTGGAGTTTTGAATACCACATGACAAAATTTCCATAATTTCATAAATTGGATTATCTGTTAAATGACTTATTGCTGAAAGTTACGAAGTCGTGAGTTAAACTTCAAACACATATAAATGAGCGAATTTTCAGTCAAACTTAATTTTTTTTTGCATTAGTCGATGTGAAATTTTTATATTTATATCTTAAGGGAGTGGTTTCAATTACCTATATGACCTCGGACCCCAAAATGGAAAATTTGTTCTAGTGCATTTGGATTAAAATTTTTAGTATATTCGGATATATTTCAACATAAGAAAGCTAAAAATGTTATCATCAATAAAATTCGAAAAAATTGGATTTTAAATTCATTTTTTTATCGTTTTTTTCGGCCATCACTTTTGATATATTTGATGAAAACCAATGATGTCAATACCAATCACTTGGTATTTCAGAGACGCATTAAATTCGCAAATAAATGGGGTTAGAAAACTAATTATCGCATATCGAAGTTACTATAGGGTTTCATCGATTATCTCAATTTTGTGCATTCGATGTCGTTTTTTGTTGTATTCAAATGTATTTGTCTATAATAAGTGCATTACACGTGCTTTACATCACTTTTAGGCAAAAGAACTAGAAAATATCGATTCATGATGTTGAGGGTCTTGAAATCGCCATAATTATTAAGTTGTTTTGCGATAATTTATTGTATTAACAATTGAAAGTATTTATATGAGCAAGTTAAAACTACACGTTGTATTTTGGTACCTCCCACCATTAAATCGAACCATCACCTGAATAATTACCCGTTCTTTGAAATAAAATATATTCTTTCAAATATAGTTACCATTTCCAGAAAACTTTTACCATTACCAGAAACTTTTCCTAATAAATGCAATATTTCGTGTTCTGATGACCGTAAGTTGCATAATTATATATTTAAAACGGGAGAACAGAGGGAATGGGGGTGGAAAACGAAATAACTCGGCACCGTCAGGAGCAATTCAGACTTTCCGTACATAGACGTGTCCTAATTCCTGCGTTGCCACAAGTCTCAGCAACAAATTGTACCCCATTTGTTTAATTAGGAATGCTGTCGCTAAAAGAATAACATGAGCTTTTAAATATGCCAGAGTTCCAGTTCGTTAGAAAAATTTCAAGAGCTAAGTAGATCTTTTTAATCTGAATTTCAATTTCAGGCAATATATATATCTGAGTGGGATGCGTCCAAATTAGTCTACAGTGTATAGGCCATTAACTGATTTGCTTATTTGATAGTCGGAAAATAGTTACGCCAGTTAATGTAATTAATATTATGTGTTTACAATAATGCGGAAAAATCCTAGTAAAAGTACACAGTAATCAAGAATAAATATCACGATGACCGCTATATATCACGCACCACACTTTTTCTAGTATTTCGTTGTCAGCGATTCAAAGTCCAGAAACGTTATGAAGGTATTTCGAACAATTTTTACAAAATGAATAAAAATAACCTATATTCATTTGCCAAAATGGGCATGGTTTCAGAATCCAGTTTCATTTTTAAGATAAGGGAAAATCAATATGTAGATCAAAAATTGGTGCGCGTGTTTCGTGCCGAAATTTTAAAGAATTTAAAAACCAATTGAAAGATGCATTATCAGAAACTTAGAAAAGAGGGGCGATATTACATATTAGAAAATAACCTGAGTATCTTTAAGAGAGAATGTAAGAGTAAATTTATTTCTCATTTACTTTTAGTTTTACACCAATCGCTTATTCACTTCCTCATAAAGCATAAGGTACATGTATAGGTTCATAAATTTTGAGTTTGAGAATTAGATACAGATGTTAAAAAAAGACATTCCTTGTCGATCACCAACATATTTTACCAGGCTCGCACCGATTTCGATTGTAGTTTTGTTGGCATACTCAGAATCAACACTCACTTAGAGGCCAGCTTACAATGCTATATCACTTATATTCGTGAATGGTAATAGATAAACTTTTATAGTGCACAAGAGGGGTTTGGCTGATAAATAACTTTCCAATCATACCAACGGTTTGTGGATATTCGGCCAATATGTCTTTTTCCCGATATTTGCTGAACAACTTCTTTTTTCAGATCAACCATATGATTTTTCTTGCGATATTTACTAGTTTTATCCTCACCGAATTCTTCATTCTCCAAATACCATCTTTCCTTCCACATGTTTTTGAATGACTCCGAATTATCTTATATACTGTACAATGAAGCACATATTTCTTCAATCATTTATTGAACCGCTTTAACGTCTTTCATTTATTAAACCCTCAAAATGGAAGCAAAGCGCCTTGTTTTTTGTCTGTTTTCTTGTTAGCATCGTAATTCACCACATCTGCGATTAGGAAAACCACGCTAACGTTATTTGATCCAAAATGCATCTTCAGCAAAAAAATGATTTTGTTGATTTGGTTTGGGAAAATATAATAATGTACCGGTATGAATGTTTGGCGCTCCAGAAATATGTGAACCAAGATGGCGGACACCGGTACGTAGATGTGTACCAGGTTAGGATTAGGCCATAATTGTATTCTAATTTTCCTTAGTTCTATTACAAGGTCGGGGAATACCCAAGTGAGTCCCGTAGTATTTGTTCCTGAAATTATGGCCTAACCCTAACGTTGTACACATACAATGTTCCGGTGTCCGCCATCTTGGTTCACATACTTCTGGAGTACTGAATGTTTCATATTCATTTATCGATATAGATAGGTACCAGTTTATGGGACGACGTCGCCGCTTTTTTGTTAGCTTTCAAGCAAAATTTAAATAAAGTCGGCAATAGTCAAGCATGTTGAATTGATATATCAGCAAAACCCTGAAAAGAAACTCTATAAACACTCCTAATAATATCACGAAAAGACTCTATTCTGTCACTCTGGAGAGCATTATTATGTTTGCTCCATATATTCTCATGGCTGCCATAATTAGATAGTGAGATACTTTGCACACTTGAAGTGATATCCCCACCAAGGCTGAAGTATTAATCGCAGTGCATGTTATGGATTTTCCTCAAAATCGCAATAATATATGTAGAGTTCGACTAATTTCTATTATAGTAGCACAAGATACTATTTACCTCTGGAAATAGGAAATCTGATAACAATGATTAGCGTATTGCAAACCATGTCGAGTCAATCAGTACTTTTGTGATCACGACCATTCCAATAAATTGTATTCGAAATTCCAGTAATGTGAAAATTGTGGTAAAGTGTACGAATTATATCAAAAAAGGCTAAAACATCATCAATTTACAACTTTACTCGAAGAATATAAATCAGTACATAGCCATATTTTTTTTTTTATTCAGTTGTTAATCTTGGGGATAATACAGGGCTTCCCGAGATAAATATAGCGAAGAGTTAATTTACGTCTGCTACTCGTGTATGATGATTAGGGTGCTCGCCGCACATGAAGTTTGTGCATTCCTTCTATATGCAATCAGAGCAAAGTGTGTGTGTTTGTATAAGCAAATTTACTGAAAGCAAAGTTACGCGCATCACTCAAAAATATAGAACAATGATCTCTGAGCAAAGTTACAAGAGACAAATGAAGTTGAGCGAACTTCCGATACATTTTTGCACTTTTTAGCAAGGTTTCTAGTGCTTTTTGACGTTTTTTTATTGTTTTTGCACGTTTTAACAAGATAATCACGGCGTAGAAATGAGAATTGTAATTGGTTAGGACTGCAACACGAAATAAAAACTTCGTCACAAAACTTAGATTTTGAAATGTTTGTTTGTCGAATTCAAAATTTACCGCAATTGTAAAATTTGAATTATTCGTTTGCTGAATATGAAAATCTTATAAAACTTCGAATTCTAAACCTTTGTTACCGAATATGAGATATAATCTTCACAGCTGTTCGCAAGTTCACTAAAAAATGTTTCGTTTCTGCACTTGTTTCAGTCCTATTCATCATTCAAAAGAATATGAGACAAAATAAGCATATGGTTTGCCTTGAAGTGGTGGGAGTGACGGTGTCGTAGCAATTGTGTTCATTAGACAGTGGGTAAAAATTTATAATTGAGTACGCTGTGAACAATCAAATGGCGATAAACAAGAGAGTTATGCTCAAATTTATGAGCACATAGCGCAACATAGTGGCAAAATTGTGATGACGTCATATCACACGAAGAAACGAATCCCATACAGCACACCGGGATACTTAAAATAAATAAAAGTAATAGCGTTCTAGCGAAAAGTTTAGTTTCAAACTGATTAGTCCAGTAATCAAAGAGTTTTTTTCTGCTACAAAGAACAAGTACAACAACAACATAATAACAAAACGATCGTTATGTACACTAACATGTCCAATAACGCAGAATGCAGCCAGCCTTGCACAATGGATATGACGGCAAAATAAATGACATGAAAGAGGAAACACTTAAAAGTTAGATATCAACCCTAGCGGTCTAGATTCACGTTGGATGGATCGTTTACAACGTAACAATTTGTATATGTGACGAATGAGAATGTAGTTATGATAAGTCTCCGCGGTCATTTTCTCACGGTGTTTCGTATTTCCACTCAGAACGAGGCTTCACGGAAACTGTAACTCTTACGTAAAAATCTGAAACTTGCGGCTTGGTAGGAATATACTGCTAGACCAAGCAGGTTTCGAACCTAAAATACTTAATTCACAACCGCCGTGTATAGAGGCAGGGTGTGTGGTAACTACATATGCGTGTTATTTGGGTTTTTAAAAAACTTCGAAGTCTTCTCAAGATCCACTGCATATTTTAATCCGTCTCCTGTTCATTTTAATCGGTTTATATATTACTCGATTCCACACTTTTACGCTTTACATTGAGCAACTTGACATTTGAAATGTCTATCTTAATTATCTCCAAGTTTTAGCAACGGATAAAATTACTATCTAGAATTAAAAAAAAAGTCGGTGATTTGACAACTATTTTCATTTATAAGTTTACCGCAATACTTCCCACTGAAGTTAAACTTTAATTACTTATTGTATTTGAGATGTTTTTAACAGCTGATTAATTTCAGCATTTCAACCCATTTTTCTTAAATGTGTGATAATTATGATAAAAATACATTTGGTTATTATCGATTGTTCGAGCAAATATTCATTTCATCTTAAAAGTATTTCGAGATATTAGGAGGAAGTAAAAATCTACCACGAAGGGTTAATTTATACTTTAAAAAGGATACCTAAGTTCATAATATGCACTATTTCTTACGGCGATGAACGAGATCCGTCAAAGATTTTAGGCTAGAGCGAAATGTTAACAGGAAAACATGTTTCTCACTTTGGAAGGACCGTTTGCAAACGCGATGACCACTACACTACGCAAAGACATCAGGGTCGGTTTCAAGCCGATTCCACGAACCACGGGTGTATATGTTTCCCTATATAGAAGTCTCCCAAGAGTATTGTTCATTTTAATATGACCCAACGGCGTATGCGTTTCTGTAGTGTAGTGGTCATCACGTTCGCTTTACACGCAAACGGTCCGCATTGTTTAAAAATTGGTATTTATCTAGTTAGTGTTAGGAATGATTTGAAAATTAGAATTTCTTGCACAATCTTTTTTTTTTTTTTTTCAATTTTGAGTGGTAGCGAGTGTGTTTATTTTTTGCCCTAAGATCCGAAATTTTGAAACAAACGATTTCAGTCTTTTTCAATATTATTTTGCTCTATTCTAGAGCTATTCACTGATATTTGGCCGTTTTGGGGCTTACTATCAGTTCATCCTCCAAAAATGTGACCCTACAAGTTTTGGTGCAATGTGATAATGTTATGTATCAAATTACTCACTCTTCTTAGGTATTTTCGATTTTTGGATTCTGCCAAAAGCAATGAAGTTTCAAAAAAAAAAATATGAAATTTAATAAGAAGCATTTCCACACACAATCCGGTGGGGGTGATGAAAGCCGAAATGACTGCGTAATCAAACCTGAGTACCACGCCCTTTTGCCAGGTTACCAGTCCGTGTGGGTTATGCGATTAAAAATCGGTTATGCTGTCCAGTTAGTCAAGTTATCAAACATGGAATCATTTATTGATGCAACCCAGTGGTTTTGAATTTTTTTTTTTTTTGGTGAAGCATAATTCCAGTGGAACATTTAAGGGGCCCGAGGAATCCAATAGTGCGATAGTTCAGTTGTTTGAATAGTAGGCTACATATAGAAAATCTAATATTGGAGACACAGAATTATATTTATGCAAGTGTCGTAAGTTTTATAATATTGGCGAATCTAAATGGATTACGAGTTGGATTGCGCGAGACCAACTTACTGTACTTCCAACATGTGGTCGACTATGTCGAGTATATCATGTATTTTTATAGTCTTTCTTGGCAGTTTAGTGTGTTGGCCTGTAACTTTGCTCAGATATCGGTCTCCTGTATTTCTGAGTGAGTGCGCGTGATGTTACCAAGTTAGGCTTTTTCAGCTCATCCTCTCATTGGACACTGAGTGTACAAATGGATCTTTACAAGTCAGTGTATTAAATATACATTATCCAACTGGAGATCCAGAGTTCAGACCTCAGTCCAGTCGCGCTTATATGAAGATCCTACCCAAAGCGAAACCCATAAAGACACAAGTAAGCTTTCCTCACTGCTTCAACTTGTAATGGGCCGGAATCGATTCTCTTGCGTTCTTCCTTAGCTTGGAAAGTTAGGAGAGAGCCTTTAAATGATCAATGAAATTGTGCAAGATGATTAATGAAATCCATCAGTCGATGTTATGGTTGACACGAATCATCCAACTGAGCGAAGTCGGGCCAATTTTGCCAACCAGTAAAATTTAGGCTAGCCCTACTCGCGGCCAAAGTTAAGAAGTTGAGCCCTAGTTTCGTGGAGCTGATGACTTTATGTAAATGTTTAATCTATGGCTGCAAAAATTATACATAATGAGATTTTTTCCTCCGGTAGTGGGAAAGCCTACAAGAAAACATCTTTTTATATGGCGTTCGCTTAGGGCTAAATTGGTCGCCATGTCAATCACGTCATCGTAAAGTTGTCGCTCAACTAACGACTGTTGAATATCGCGTCACCGTCGGCCTAAAGCTGACAAACTTTTTGCGGGTGGTGGCATTTTCGTTAACCGTCGGCCTAGCTTTTTGATTGTCAAGTTCAGTATCAAGTTTACAGCTTTTGGTTTTGCTGTAGGTAAACATGTATGCCTAAAGGATAATGGCAAAGGGTCAACTTTTCTTCCTCCACCTCTGCCTGGTTACACTTTAAAATGCGGAAAAAATTACTTATGTTTGCTAAACTCGATTCAGTGGATAAATAATAATAGATTGAGCAGATAAATAAAAGTACTTCATTGTTACGTAACATTAAAGGCACACACTACGTAATGAAAAGTAATCGACATAGAAAGGTGAAAATAATTTATTAATCCATATACCCAGCATTTAAATTGAAAAGCAAAACAAAAATATCCAATCATATTTTAGATATTCGCGGCGCATTTAGCAACTCGCTGCATTGAATCATTTTTCTTTATCAATTTCATTTTTGGTGTTCCGCGAAGCGACCTAAAAAGTGCAAGTGTTCTGTGGCTTGGGGTAGGGGTGGCGGGAGGAAGCCGCCAGCAATCCTCTGGTACTAAATTATCCCCTACGGGATTTGAACCTGCGAATCTAAGCGGGGTAGTCTTAGGTTAGAAATCAAGCGCATTCCTAGGGCTTAGCACGATGCGCCACTCAACGCAAACGTAGTCAGCTGCAGTGCACTGGCTGACATAGATACTAAATACATTAAAATACGTGTATACCCTTCCCCTGGGTGTTGAAATCTCAGGAATGTTCTTTACGGCCTTACAAACCTGTATCATGATCGTTCTTTACCAAGAGGTCTAATCTAGAGACAGACTCAAAGTGCTTCAAACGGACCTAAGGTCTCCGCGATCTATTCGTCTACTCAAAATGACATTAATAAAATTTAAGCAGCAGCAAATACATCTGAGGTATTAAATAGAGTAATTTCAATTCACCCATCAATATTGATCGCTAAGTAACAATTTGTTTTTGTTACGTCATTATTGTGGGGCTACGTCAATAACAGTCCACCTCTTCACGAGCTCCATAACACCAAATATTTGAATGGTCTCGAATAGTTGATCTATATATCATCAGTTGTTGTCGTCGGTATGCTCTTGTCTTGAGCAGTCAATTATTTACTTCACATAGAACCGTGATTAATCTCGTTGCTGGTGTTATGTCTCCGCCGTTTGGTTTGGGCGAAGAAATTACTATATAGAGGACTTGCACGAGTCACGTGACTATGTTACTGGACGGCAATAAAACGAAAACGTCCATTTGGCTCCTGTCAGTTGCAAGTCGGATTATACGTTTCCGTTTTGTTTGGCTGTTAAAAATGGTTATTTCGTATTGTTCCGTTGGCCTTATAGTCTAGACAACGAAATGGATCTTCAGTTATATTCCACTGATTTCAAAAGATCCGGAACGTCGCGCAATGTGGATATCATCTATTGGCAGGACTGCTTGGTGTCAAGTCCAGAAGCCATCTCACTTGTGTTTCACTGTTTGCGAACAGCACTTCGTTGATGGTGAGTCATCATGTGCTGTTATCAAATTTTTATATATTCATAAGCTCCCTCATTTCAATGGAAAGCAGATGACAAACTACTGTTATTGGTAGGCCTAGGCGTAGGCCTACTTGCAGACTTGACTCGTGTAAGGTATTAATCGATAATTGCCATAAGGTATTGTTTTCCTAGTTAGCAGGTAATCTATCAGTAAGTGTGAAAAGTTGAATAGATAACTAAAGTTTAATGCCAGTGCTAATGCAAAAAATAACCAGAATTCAATTGAATTCTCCATCTAAGAATACGCTCGCCACCGCATCTCTGATCCCCCTGGGAGTTTCACAGGTTTCAATCCCATGCGGGGATAGTTATGTGCGAGGGGATTGCAGCTCTCCTCCCACTAACGACAACCTGGAGTAATTAAAGTAATCAGGTAAAAACATTTGATTACCAACAATCAGACAGCTTTTTTCGTCAGATATTTTTGCGCGGGAAGCCACAAGCGACATCGCTTTCAGTCAGTCACAAATGTTCGTGATAGGATAAGATTTGATTTTGTGTAGGATGTATGGATAGGCTGCCTGTTGGGTTAGGACAGCGAGTTCGAAACAATATTCAGGTGAGTTAAATGTTTTTTATACCCATTGTTTTCATTGCTATTATATTGCTTTCATTTTACTATTGTATAAGTGGTAAATTAGAGGTTTTCGGGCCTATACGACTTGGACTTATTAACTAATACAGAAGTCTAGATTGATGGATGATTCTCTTTTGCACCCAACTCACTTACAGCGGGTTCTATCGTTTTCTCACAAATAGGCCAAACTTAAAACCTATATGACAATACATAAGCTTATCATGAAGAAACTTAAACGTAATACACTTACTTTCAAAACTTTCGCAAATGTAGCGCAAAATCCATGGTTTAATAGAGATTCGCCATAGCCTTTTTACTTTAATATATTATTGTGTATGGATTGGATCTTTGTACAAAGACCCTACCAACGTTCAAAATAAGAGAATTAGTAATTATCCAGTTTAAGTTAGGAATGCAGATTGCACTGGAAATTCAAATTTTTAAATCATTCCTAACCCCAAATGGATAATTACTGATATGTGATTTTAAAACGTGGCGGGAGCTTTGTGCAAAAGATCCGATAAATTCAGTCCCACTGTCCATTGATTATGCTAGCTACAGTTCTGCGTCAATTTATTTATCAATATCTTAACTTTTTTCAGATGAAGAAATATTGAAGGTTAAAGATTCAAAGACACGAACTAACGAACGAGGAATATTACAAGTAAATATTATTTGAACATTTTATTTGACGCCTATTGATTCCTGTATACCACTGTTTTTGTTTAAAATGCTAAAAAATTCGATGCGAGCGCACCGCGTCTCTGGTCTTGCGATCAGAGTCAGCATTGTTATGCCACTTATTTGATCATGTGTTTTCTCTCGAAATTGTAAGATTTATATAAAAAAGTCAGACCCACGTTCACGTTTAAAATGCTAAATAGTTCGATGCAAGCCAACATTGGGTGCTCCTGATGTATGAGCACCAAAATGTCGCATAACCTGAATCCTAACCAGGTACACAACCCGAGTTCAGGTTGTGCGCCATCTTGGTGCGCATACTTTAGGAGGTCCGAACATTGTTATGCCGCTTTTTTGATCCTGTGCATTCTATCGAAATTGTAAGATTTAGATTTTGCACAAGCTTTAATAATTGTGTTTCAAAGCAGAAGTCCAAAAAAGTACTATAAATATAGTATCTTGTATCAAATTGGTGTATTCTTTGCGACCCCTAAAATTCGTTGCGCGCTTCCCTGCTGGATAGCGATCCCCAGTTTGCGATCTCTACCGTGAACAATGTGATAATGCTACAAATTACTGATCAGAGGTGATTAATTAGTCATATACTCCATGAAAGAGTTAAATGAATTCATTGAGTATTTTATTATTATTGTAATATTTGCAATTTGTGCAGTTTGAAGACTACACCTGATATGTTATAGAGTTTATATTTGAAATTTAATGTCAATCGCTGAATGAATTTTATTCGTCTATTCGTCTAAACTTTCTAAATTTTAAATTTTATGAAATTAAATATCGAAATTTACCCGTTACGTATTTTATTAAAACTTACGTATATTTTCAGAAGAAAATATTCAGAAAAGAGTCTCACTTTAACAATACAAAATGAGGTACAATATGATACACTAACATATCATTTCAACTAAAGGATGTAAATTTGGGGAAATCAGCGACATAGTTGAAAATGACCTCAATTGAATTACATAGTTGGTTTTTTGTATCTTTAGCATAAGCATAGCTTTGTAGTGTCTCTGTCAAATAACATTTGTGTGAATTAACTACCTGAAAATGGCATAGTTGGCTCCATGAAATTTAGTTTAATTCAAATTTAGAATTGACTTACACAAAATCACGATCTATATATTGATTTTCAGCGTTTTAAAACACTGCTTGAAAGTCGACAGAACAATTTATCATTGCACCAAAAGAAATTCGTCAAGTGTCAGATTTTCATCACTGAGTGAGATGGAGGCCTATCAAGTCTGAAGAGCAAGTATGTAATCATATCATTTGAAATCTTTCAATTTACATGTCTATGAATAAATAATATGTTGTATTTTCTTCGGGAAATCGACAGACAAATTATTACTTTTAATATTTTGAGTATAATCGCGAAATTAACTATTCTGTACTACAAATTAACTGTAGCAATATCCGGTGAATAATGGCGTAGTCAGTATAGCGCTGCACGTTCAGGGGCTAACTGCTGTGTTGTCCCATCTGCTGTTGTTTCGTTTAATTAATCGTCCAAACCGAAAGACCAATTACTATCTTGTAATGTCAGTTTAGGTAAAGTTCATTGGGTCAGCATAAATAAAAGGCGTTTCATCGCAATAGGGCGTCACGTTGTGATTACTACAAACAGTGAATTTTTTAAAGTAATACTATAAGTTAATCCAGCAGTGTATATCTGCAGAGATACTGAAAGGATTTGAACTATGCCTCGTTAAGTGCAATTCGGTTAAAACACAACCCCAACTTAATAACCATGCAAATATTAAAACTTATTGTTTACCTTGTTGTTCACCATGGGGTGCCTATATACACACTAATATGCCTAATTTCTCTGAAATCGTAGTCCTGGCCTTTTTTATTGATCTGATGAGCGTTTTTGCCACAAATGATAATGGTAATCAGACTAATGTCTTAAATTTAACTGTAGCTCATCGTGGTAGTAAACGCTCTGGTAGTAAACAGTTGATAACCATGTCATTGATGTTCCCAACTATACTTCAAACTGAAATCGCCCCGAATTTCCAATAATGATATTATAAGAGTGAGTCATACTAAGTGTATTAAGATAGCCGTTAATCTTACAC
This sequence comes from Styela clava, assembly GCF_964204865.1. Lineage (NCBI taxonomy): Eukaryota > Metazoa > Chordata > Ascidiacea > Stolidobranchia > Styelidae > Styela > Styela clava. Next base: position 6,623,094 of record NC_135257.1, on the reverse strand, counting down.
CTTAAAGAACTCGTGTCCCAACTAAAATTTTCAAAAACAATACTGTGTAAATTATATTCAACCAAGTGTAAACTTTTTTTGGTTCATATCCCCTTGGTAAAAGTGCTAAGTATTCATATGTTCATGACTGTTTAAATTTAGAGACATGGAAATATATGTCATATTTTCCCTATTGTTGGTGCAGGTCACGTCGTGTTATGCCTAATCACGTGTGAAGAGCTTAATTCATGTAAACTCTCGTTTATAATCTCTACTGAATGGTGTTAGTTGAATCGTTTATACGGCACACACCGTCAATATAAGATATAGTAGTTTCAAATCTCTGGAATTCTTACTTTTTTAATTAGATGTTAGAAACGTGAGTGTCGCTGCTCGATAACCAGTTTAAAGATCACTATATACATGAGATCCCACCAAATTGTAAATCTACTATAGTCAGCCTATATATCCGTTGCTAGTAGTCTCAGTAATCATACCGTCCCATGTTTATAAGTTTTCGAATCTGGAAATATAATTCTTATTTCCTTATCGTTTATTCCGTAGTAATAATCTGTCCTGTTCTTATTTATATATATAAATATATGTCTACAATGTCTGTGGCTGAAGTTATTTATTGACCTATATTTTCAGGAAGTTGCTGGAAGGGAAAGACTATAGAGAACTTGAAGGTAAAATATAACACACTGAAACTATTAACTATTTAAGATTTAGATAATGAGATACAACATAGCACACTGACAGATCATTCAAAATAAGTAATATTTATAATATTGAAAATCTGCAAATAATATAGAATGAATGTAAATGGATATCAGTATGCTACAAGTTGTCGTCTTTGTATCTTTAGAATAAGCATAGCTTATCACAAGGGCGTGGACAATTTATTGAGGGGCGTAAAGGAAAAATTTGTTAGATTTTATCTTTCCCGCCTTATTTTCGATATTTTACTTTCTTGAATATGTAGCCGTATTTTCAACGTGCTCTTCATGAATATAAATGTATTTTATATGATGTGTTGCAATATTATACGCTGACAAATCATTTCAAAGTAATATTTGTAATTTAGGGGGAAATCTGTGAATAATTTGTCAATGAACTGACAATTAATATTTTCATTTTTATGTATCTAAACTCTAAAGTATAAGCATAGTTTCTCTGTGCTCCTGTCAAATTACATTTTCTGTAACTTATAAACCTCAAACTTAATAATGACGTAGTTCGAACATCTATATATAATTCAAATCAATATCATACAAAATTTACCTACATTTCATTATCTCATATAAATTTCAGCTTTCTGAAACACTTCTTGAAAGAGGGAAAGACAATTCATCATTATATCTAAAGACATGCGGGGTTATTCGTCCGATTATGCATCACTGAGAGAGGTGGCTGCCCCGAGTCTAAAGAGCAAGTATGTTATTAAAATCTTTTTAATCTTTCTAATTTACATTCATCACCACTATTCACGGATCCCCACAATCAATTTTAAAATTGGTATCTATTACTATTCCTAAATAAGTTAAAATTACTTTACTTAATTTAAATGCTAAACATTTTAATAGGCTTAATACCAGGTGAATTTGCAAGCCAATTTCTTAATTGAAAACCGGCATTATAAAATATTAAAACTAAAATCTAAAACGGAAGATATCACCATAAGTTTTGTTCTAACAGTCTCACAGCAGATTGAAAACGCTTTTCAGACATTGTAAATTTGTGTTATGTTAGGATTCTTTAAAATGTATACCATATAGGAACTGAAATGGAAACACAGTAAATTGTTCGCGCGATGTACCTTTTGTCTATTTTGAAACTACCGATGGAGCCCAATACGACTTTTTCTCTGTATGTGACGATATATAAGATAATTAATGCAAAATATATCGAACATTTTTTTTTTGCAATATTTTAAATTACAATCGTTCGTATTTTGTCGATATCTTTAAAATAATTTTGAGTGCCGAAAAAACAAATCAAATTTGATTAACTTCAAAATACGATTCCGGTCTACTTATAGTTGTCAGTTTGGGACGTATTTCGTGCAATTTTCAAATAGTGATTTTTCATTTATTAAATAATCGTAAAAGTTTTCCCGACTAAAATTCGAGTAACGAAGAACACAAATAAATTACTATGACAAGATATTTTGAATGTTCGCACCGGCTATGAATTGAATGTTTTACTCGAGAGACAACTTTTTATCCTCTGCGATCTTACTTATATATAATGTCACATTTGAATTTGCGCTCGTTGTCATATTTCGACACTACTGATGTCAAATTTTATTAGTGTTATTACTCCTTTGGACAGTCACAAAATTGGACAAGTCAGTATTTTATTAAGTAATCGGAGCGCCTAAGTTTCTCCCACGGAGCACTTTGAGAACATATGCCTTAATAGACCAGGGAAGAAATTTTCGTAAAAGTGTTTGAAGTATCGTTGTACATGTTTAATAGCTGAGTTTTAGGCGGAATATTGTACAATTTTAGCATCTCTTTGAAAATTAGCTGTTTGCATCTAATAATTAAATATTCACTCCAGCTCACCATATTAAGATTTTGTGTCAACGCTTCCGAGTGGCCAAAAACTTAATATGGATACGCATTATCGCAAAGTTACCTTATGTCCAGGCTTGACCATGGGAAACGTGCCATGAGATGGGATGGGATAACACACCTTTGTATTTCCCATGGGACGCGTGGGACACGAAAACCATATGATTTTCAGGGAAATGATGGTAAAAATTTTCGTTATGGATTTAGTGTCCATATATTTGAGCATAGCTCTCTTGTTAGTTATAAAGAGCAAAACATATTCAGTATTAACAATATACTTCGTGAAAGGGCTAATGGACACATATATAATAGTTATGAATAAAAAGTTAACTAAGTCCGTTTTTTCGGGAAACCTGCTGACAAAATATTATTTTTATTATATTGAGTATAAGCTCAGCTTCGGTTTGTCTGTCAAATGGAATTTTTTTTGGTAAACCCCCCAAATACTTTATAATATCATGATTCGGACAACTATCGTTTTTTTGTGGCTAATGAGCGAATAAGACAAGAATGAATTTTAGCAATAAAAAACCGTGTTTTTGTTATATTGCCGCCCAATATTCGGAATAAAAACTTGCATTACTTTGTTCCAAATTTTGTCAAATTTTCGTCATTGTTGAGAAGGAACTTTTCCCCTTGTGTTTGCAGTAATACTGTTAGTTTAGGCACCAATGCGCGCTAATAATTTTATATGGCAAAGTCTTTAGAACCGGACCAGTGTTCATTTCTCAGTATCGTTGGCATGAAATTTAATAGTATCAGCAATTATTCACTGGGGCAATGGTTTTCAAAGGGTGGGGCGCGCTTTGCAAAAGGGGCGTAGACAATTTTTGAGGGGGCATGTAGCTAATTAAATCTATTTTGTGTTTGTTGGACTTAATCGTGCATTTTTTGGATATTTTCATTCCATCCCCGTATTTTCAAGGTATTTTTGAATGAAACATAATATTTGTTATATGTAGCTTATTGCTAGCTAGTTATTTTTAAGTTGTTGCGAGCATTTTCATAACAAGAGTTACATTGTAATCACCACAATTCGTAAAAATATTTTCATAGCTATACTATACTTATGAAAAAAAATTATACTCAAGATATAAGTACCAGTACTTCTTCATCGATTTCTCCTTGAATCCTCCCTTGAAAACGTCTACCTAACTGCTAGAACAGCATTGTATCAATAATAATATAGAGAGGAAATCATTAATTCTAAAACATTGAAACTCATTTCTATGTATAATGAATTAAATTGAGTACACACTGAGTTTTGCGGATACAAGGATGTCTATATATCCTGTGTCATATTTATATGTATATTGCCTTCTTTTATTGATAGCATAGTCATTATTTTCTTGCATAGAATTTATTGATTTAATTTTCTGGGCCAATCTGGCTAATCTTATATATGTAATTTGAAAGTATCATGGTCTATGACCATGGTAGTAACCAGTTAACCGTGTCATTCGTGTTCCAAGCTAGAATTACATTAGCTTTCCAATAACGATGTGATATAAGTAATTCCAACCGAGTGTATCAATGGGAATTCTATATCATTTGGCACTGGTTAACTACGCCATGCAAGCCCCGAACTAAAATATCGTTTCAAGTGGCGATACTGTAACGCAGTGGTTCTCAAACTTCTTCGTATTGTGACACCCTCCAAAAAATATGCTCAAGTTGCGACTTTTCGTGGAAACCGTATTAAACCGTACCTTCCAATAAAGGACCTTTTTTGAAATGAGTTTTATTTAAACGATCAAAGAAAACTAAACCAAAGTCAGTGAAATAGCATTTAATGGGATTGGAATACTTGCGTCTTTTTACCTTAGTAAAGATTTGTGAGCGCCGCACGCATTTCTCTCTCAACATTTACTCGAGATCGATATTTTGTTCGTATTACGACCATGGTCGCAAATCTTGCTTCGCATGAATACGAAATCGCAAAAGGGATCAGAGTGCGCAACGCTTTTTTTTTTACCAATGAAGAATGATCCTTATTGAAGAAAATCCAAATTTCTTTTTACATCGATTTCGTTTAAAAACGACGAAGAAAAGCAGCAATGTTTTGTTGAAGCAAGATTTTGGCCAGTGAAACATGTTATCTAATAAGCCCAAACGGCATTTAGTATCATCGCATCCCCAGTTGCAACAAAAATCACGGAATGTTACTACTTGAACGATCCAAAGTCAATGTAGCCTACGTCGTAACTGCGTTTTTAGCCTTTTCTTGTTTAGTATCATTTTCACGCTTGTATTATTACTTTTTCTACGTGCCGCAAAAGAGATTCCGCAAAAAAAAAAAATTTACGACGCCCTGTTTGAAAACCACTGCTGTAACGTATCAATATAGCCGTAAATCCTATTGGTAATAGTTCGTTCATGTTCATAACTGTCTGAATCTAGAAATATATTTCCTATTGGTAATAGTTCGTTCATGTTCATAACTTTTTGAATCTAGAAATATATTTCCTATTGCTATATCGTTGATTGAAGGTACTAATATGTTTGGTTATTATGTGTATACATCTATATAAATGATCCAATAGAATAAATACACGGATTTGTCTATATTTCTTATGTTTTATTTATATGGGTATTACTTTATTGATAACATGGTTCTTAATATTCTGTGTAGAATTCACTTGTTTTTTTCCACAAAATAGTATCATACTATAAAAAAGAATCCGACTAAGCGCAGAAATGTATCTGTAAATTATCATGGTCTATATCAGTGGTTCCTAAACTTTTTATTCGCAGTAATATATACCCACCCAGTTTACAAAAACATTTGAGGTCAGAAACGAATATAATACAGAACAAATAAAAAGATAAATCATAGTTTATAGTGTTTTTTCAATGAGATATATAAGCTTATTGGTCTCCCAGAGAGTATTTTTTTTTTAATTTTTGGTGACATTTTCGTCAGCCACAATCTCAACTCACCCCGTTTACTAATTGAATGGCGATGTTTTTTTGATAGCACTTGTTTCATTGTTACAAACCCCTTCTCTACCACAAACGAGGTCGTAAATTAAAAAAATCCAGGTTTCTGACTTCTGTCTTTTTTGCATGGTTTGTCAAATTATGAGAGATTTTCATTAAAAAGATACATCTTTATAAAAATCACGTATCGATGCATTTCTCAAATATAACATATGGATTTTATTTCCTCATTTCATTGCATTTCAAGGAGCTCCATTTAAATTAAATATTTTCTGCGCTATTGAACCCCTGCCCATTGCAGCGTGTTCTCATTCGTCGTATTATATTTAAATTGTAGGCTCGTTAAACGATTAACTCTTCACTAAATTATCAGGTTATGATATAATTATAACCGCCCACTTTGGGAATCCCTGGTTTATACCACCTGGTAGTAAACAGTTAATAACTATGCCATTCATGTTCCAATCCAGAATCACAATAAATTTTCAATACTGGTAATATTGGAGTGAGTCTAATCAAGTACATTAATATAACCGTGAATCTTACTACCTTCGATACTGGTTAACCATGTAATTTGTGTCCCAAACTGAAATTTTCAATAAGGATAATATATAAATTAGGCCAATTGTACACCCGACTTATACTTCCCTTGGTAGTCCTAGTAACCAATAACCATCCAATTCATATTGATAAGTGTTCGAAGCTGGCAATCGATGGTAGTCCAAGTAACCATACGATTCATATTGATAAGTGTTCGAAGCTGGCATTCCTTGGTAGTTCAAGTAACCATACGGTTCATATTGATAAGTGTTCGAAGCCGGCAATCCTTGGTAGTCCAAGTAACCATACGATTCATATTTATGAATGTTCGAAGTAGGTTGATAAGTGTTCGAAGCTGGCAATATTCCTAATGCGCTGTTATTAAGTGCGAGTATTCATATCTTATATTCATGCGTGTATGTAATATGTATGACGCTTTATTATTGCAAATATTACGAGGAGGTACCAAAGCTAACATGTCCTTATCATTCTGCATACCATATACCATTTTTTTTTATCTTGAAACCCGTTTTCACCAGAGGGTATTAATGTAGTTGTTAATCCCCTCTCCCAAAATTCGTGTCCTAAAATTAAATTTCCTATGATATACTATAGCCGCAAATACCTTATAACCAGTATAGACCTTCATTGGTAGTGTTCCTAGAACCCATGCCCCTCATGTCCATAAGTTTTCAAATCTAGAAATATATTCCCTATTTCTTCATAGTTTATTTCGAGTATTAATATGTTATGTTCTTATAATGAATGTAGAATGTCTACAATCCCTGTGGCTAATTTAGAGGACCTCAATATTAGGTAAATATAACGCACAATTCCTGTGGTACACAAACATTTTAAGCCGTTCAAGTTTGGAATATCTCGCGTCTCGTGTAAATTACTTGTATATCTATCAATAAATAATATCTGCAATTTTTTCGGGAAACCTGCTGACAAAGTATTATTTTTATTATATTGAGTATAAGCTCAGCTTTGGTTTGTCTGTCAAATGGAATTTATTTTGGAAAATCCTCTAGTCTAAATACTGTATAATATCATGGTTCGGACAACTATCGTTTTTTTCTGGCTAATAAGTAATTCCAACCGAGTGTATCAATGTGAATTCTATACGATTTGGCATTGGTTAACTACGCCATGCAAGCCCCAAAGTTTACCTTTGCTTTACCTCTGCCAAACAGCACTTTTTGTGATTTATAAATCCCAAACTTGATAATGAAACTATATATTTATTTTCAGTTTTCTAAAACACTGCTTGAAAGAGTCATTGCATCAAACAGAATCGACATTGTTAATAGTCTGGTGCATCACGGAGTGAGATTGACGCCTATATAGTCTAAAGAGTAAAGAGCAAGTATATATGTAATCTTATAATCTTTTAATTCATATTTTGTCACGTATAAACTGATATATATATCATGTTCAATCCCGCTAGTCAGGAAGAGCTGCAAATATTTCAATTATCGCACAAGATGTCCAAAATATTATCCATTGGGAACCACTGCATTAGACCGTTTTCCTTTATATCAATTTTACCCTTTCATTTTTGTTTCGCGAGGCGAGATAAAAAGTGTAAAAGTTCCGTGGCCGAAAAAGTTTGGGAAACGCTGGTATAGAACAGTAGTTTTTTTTTTACCTGGGTTCAATCGAATTTTTGGTGTTCGTTGGAGCTGTTCCAGGGGTTCGACGAGGGTCCTTCAAATTAACACAGTTTTATATTATGGCACTTTTCTATCACATCGTCTACAAATTATGCAAATTTAGCTACAGTTCATCTCAGATATTAGAACTTACACGTTCAACAACTAATAAATTAGCGATCAGTAGAGGTTGCGCGAGACTAACTCCCAATCCTTTCTCTATGCCTTTGCGCTAGTGGAATTTACCAATGTGTTTAACATTCATCAATATGTTCTAGGCTCAGATCTTGATAGCCAGGGTCCTTTTAATGTGATTCTTTTAAATGCGTTGAATTATTTTTAGTATTGCTTCTAAATTCTTTTCTTGTGGTAGTTGTCGAGTTTGGCAGGATCCATTCGGATACAGAAGTCACGCGAAAAGACTAATATAACGATCAGTAGAGGTTGCGCGAGACTAACTCTCGATCCTTCTTCTATGCGCTAGTGGATCCGTATGCATGTAATGCAAGGATGCTGTAGCAAGAATAAAATACCACACTATGCGATTCAAGAGTACGCTGTGCACACTAACACAAATATATTTCTGTAACGTTTCGTCTGACCAAAATCAGACTTCCTCAAAAATCAGACAAGCAGTTTACAACAATGACAAGAAAAGAGCAATCATGCAGTTTAAATATAGCGATAAATAAATTTGTTTGAAATTAATTGTGACCAAACAATGAAAAAACAATTATTGATATTCAGAAACAGATTGCGAAATAAAAAAATGCGATCGGTTCTCAGCATGGAATAATTGTTCCGCGGCGTGCTTGATTTCACAATAAGTTTTACTAGAACATTTATCAATGTGTTCTAGGCTCCGATCTTGATAGGATCTTGATCTTGATAGATCTTGATAGGAAAGGTCTGGGCCTAGAATGATTTTTCAATTCTGATTTTTTTTTCGCCAAGTTAGATCGAAACAGCTAGCGAGTCCGATCGAACGCTAGAATACGCGTGTTTCAGCAGTCTTTGGAGTCTAAAAAGCGTTTCAATGTACGGAAGATACCCATCTATGATACAGAAAAATCTTTTTTTTTCTTTTTAAAAGAGGGGAGGGTGGGTCGACCCGCAAAACCACCCCCGGTCTACGCCACTGTGCAGTGGTTAGTTCACGGGCAGGTGTGCAGTTTTAGCCGGTATGCAATAAATTTTTCTGCTTTGTTAATATATCCAATTCCAATATATCCAATTCATATCTAAATTATCAAATTACATTTTCTGTCATTCATAAACCCAAAACTTGAAATAGTTCATATAGTTCACATAATGACATAGTTCGAAAAATTATTGGTACATTCAAATTTTTTCCCCCCAGCCGAAATTAAATCAAAATAATTAATTATTTTTTTGAAATTAATCACATTGAGCCACCACAACTTTTTGTTGAATCAAGTTTTTTATATTAGTGCTCGATTTAATGAAATATTCAAATTTTCCCCCGCTATTGTGTTTCATTCTCAATTTCGTTTGCACTGTATATTAAATATTTAAGTATATTACCACAGTTGAATATGTTTCTTTGGAAAAATGAGATTTCGGAAAACACCCCCGCTCGCTTTAAAATAACAAATTAATAGTTGTTCAGCTTGGGTTATATGGTTCGGGTTAGGAATGATTTGAAAATTTGAAATCTGCATTCGGGTGTTTTTTTTTTGAAGTTGATGCTTCCATTGGATTGAATTTAAATCTGTCATTAACTTAACTCAATCTACCCGCCCTCCATTTGAGCTAAATCTCATCGGAAAACTTGATTAGGGCGCTTTGTGCCAGACCTTCCGATACGCGTGTGCCTTTCGCTCAGCCGTGTCGTGTTGAAAATGAGAGAAATTTTTTATTTATTTTTTTTTTGAAAGTTTTGTTTTGGTACCGCTCTGATAAATACAAGCGAAATCGACTCGACAACAAAGTCTCCCACGAAAGAAAAAATTACGTCACCGTTCTGGCAAGCCCAAACCTTGCTTTTGAAGCAAAGTGAATATTCAATTAACAAAGGGCGCATGTTTTCGCGAGTAATTTCGATCGAGCGCATTTAATGTTTGTTTATTATTGTGCGGGTAATGATTACTAGCATTTATACGCGCTGAAAACGATTGCTCGCTAGCTCAAATTACTTTCTTTCAAGTAATAACATATTCCTCTGTATATTTCTAACTTTGAAATACTTACAGACATAAAACTCGGAGAATTGAAAATATGATAAAGAGAAATTACGTGCTACCGTGGCCACAAACAATCGGACAAGCATATATCATGCTTGAAAACGACGCAAAAGTTTCTTATTGCTTTTGTTTTGATTTACTCTTTTGACTTAGTGCACGATGAGACGTATACGTAAAGGATATTTACTCTTACTCAACAAACATATTAGGGTCACATTTTTATGAGCACCTAAGTGCTTTCCCGGCATAACAAATTAGTAGTCGTTCAGCTTGGGTTCGGGTTAGGAATGATTCAAAAATTTAAAATCTTATTCAGGGATGTGTTTTTTTTTCTGAAATAAATTCTTCTATTGAATTGAATTTAAATCTGTCGTAACTTAAATGCCCGACTCAGATTTGTGTTTGGTGAATTTGAATTTTTATTTAAATAGAAAAAAATTCTGATAAATAATAATTTATTTCTAAGTCATTGTCGCATGGATGTCTTAGCCGTACAAAAATACATTGGAAAATTCCCAATGATGTTTATTATTCTTACTTAAGTAAAACAGTAAAGATGGAAAGTAATAATGTTAAGCTAAATATTGGGGAAATGCAAGCAAACGTATCAACAAAAAAGCGCTGAACGTTTCCACGAATTTAAGAAAGAAATGAAATGGTCACTTCTAATTCTCTGATAAAGCTTAATAAATTGGTAGATTTAAAAACACGCAACATGAGGACTTTTCTTTATTTTTCTAGAATTTTCTGATTTTGTCGTATTGATACTGATCAGTTTGTTTTTCATTAGATCTTGCGAGTACTTTTGCAGAACAATGCTTTATTACACAATGGTATTTTGCGAAAATCTTAAGCTACGTGGTAAAGAGATGAAAATGAACTGCATAATTCTTGTTCCTAATACCATGTTTTATTTATACAAGATTCCCCACACTATATCTCCGCCATAACAAAAACGCTTGATCAGATGTTTGAAAGCCATGCACAACAACAGATTCATAAAAAAGCCCAATTTATTGGTGCAAATATTTGACTGAAAACATATTAATTGAAAGCGAAAGTTTTTCGGATTTTGTCTCCATTAGTAAATTCATTAGAACCGTTAAGTTTTAATGTCAGACACGACATAGTTTTGGTGGTAAAAAATGTAAATCAAACAGCTGGGGTGTACAAATTATAATACAGGAATAATAATACATACATTCATATAGTTTTTGATTGTTATCAAATTGTTGTGTTTGATTATTACTCGATCTGTTTATCCTGGGTTTGTGCGCTTGATATTCCAACGGTTGATGTTTTTGACTCCTTTTCAAAAGGTGCAGTCCGTCTGTCGGGTATCTAATGTAGCAAAGAAATGTGATTTCTTGTGATTGGTTGCTAAATCTGTTGAAGGCTGCAATGTTGCATATTTGACGCTTACACTGGATATTCATATTTTTGAGCGCATAGAAAACAGTTCCAAACAGGCTGGCAGGCCAGAAAATATCCAATTTAGACTGCACACATGCCGAGTCATATTAATTAAGCCCTCGCTTAATCGTTTGTTCATCTATTTTAGCTGATCCTCTGCTAATAAGTGGACATTCAAAAACTTGTTTGGGTATACCAAGGGCATGCCACTATAATGTCGTATTACCATACAGTTCTTCAAATAGCCGCGTTTTCATTACTTTAACTTGTTTCTAATTTCAATGTTGGATAGTGTTAGATTAATTTTAGGTTAAAACACGTCCAACTAACTGTTAACTGAAGGCGCTTATATTCACCCAATATGCTGGATAATGCCTCTGCTACAAATGCCTAGCACTGGTTAAACTTGTGCGTGCACTGAAAAATATACACAAAAGGAAACTGATTCATAATTTAAAGCCGAGATAAAATAATGATTATGAGACAGAATGTGCTTGGGCGCTAAACTGTGTTTGGAAAGACAAAGTTTTGGCGTTGGATGGATAGTTTTAAATTTCGCCGACGGAAATGCTTTGCTTTTATTCATTCCGTATCACATTAATGAAATTTGAAGCGTCAAAAAATAAATAAAAATACGCTCGTTGCGTAAATGAGCCTTGTTGGTTGTAATTGTGACAAAATTTGAGCATTTGAAAAAATAAAAATGCGGATTCTACTTGCTTTCATGCAGAGGAAAATATGGAATACATGTAAAGAAGAAAAATGTCTGTCTATTCCACATTGTTTTCTGTAGCTCCTTGCGTTTCAGACTTATTCATTTTTTGTTGTTGTCAAGATCGTTTTTGATTTTACAGTTTTTTTTCTCTTGGTTTTAAAAAGACCATTTATTGTGAATGTTTACACGCATTTTCTACTTGAGTCTTTTGCTTATCGTTTGTTCTCCTTTTCCCCCTAATAAGAGGTCATCTATGAACTTGTCCTGGAATCACGATGCCATGAAAATATAATGTAATTGTAACTTACGGGTCGTCTTCTGATAGTCTCGTTTTTATTACTTCAACTTGGTTCCAATTTTAATGCTCGATTCAAATTAGAATAATTTTAAGTTGAAACACGTCCGAATATTAACTGAGGGCAGCTAAACTAACACAAATTGCTAGGTTCATTTTGCAATAATATCGTCTGGCTTGAATATTAATTTTTTAACGAATGTTCATACTACTATCGTGTATTGTTTACTTGTTTTATTTCATTATTAATTGAGATATATTGGCTTTTCATTAATTTCAATTTCGGGTTGGAGTGGTTAAATGAGTGTTCTACCTTCTGCTTAAAACAAACATCAATGTCGTTATACAGTCAGTGCTGGTCAAAACTAAATTAAAAGGCTTTCGGTAAAAGGTATCGGGCATCGGTGATAATATTTTGTATCGGTATTCGTATTGATATCGGCTAAATGTAGACTGATATTTCCACGATAAGTAACTTTTTGATCAATTCCAGAATGTTTTTAAAAAGTAGCTCGAAATACTGATAATAAAATTATTTTTTGCTTTTGACGGTATTAGCCTCGTTAAGTATGAGCAATGCTGTTTCTCGGTAACGGCGACAAGTGGTATCGGTACATCTCTCTTGTTGGAATCTCTAGTATAATGTAATGGACGTTAATGTTATGTTTAAAATAGACATCCATCCCATGCGTTATTGTATCAAATGATATGTTGTAAAACAATGTACTCTTTTACTGCAAACATTAAAAACTCGTATGATATCGAATAGCATCCCTTATTATGCCACAATAGCATGTAATTGGTTACACATACTAATAGTAAGATTCATTTCCTCAGCTACAGACAAAGTTTAATTGTTTTATTCCGTATATATGTTTGATCCGAGGTTATTTTGAAAGTTATCGGCCATTGTACTTTTGGTGAATGACCGTTCATAGACTACTCCCTTTAAGGCAATTTAATCTCCTGTTCGTAGGACGAAAATAAGCATGTTGACGTAAACAAAATCTTGTATCGTCTTGTCTTCTCATATTCTTGTTTGTTTATTATTATTTCGGTATTTCGGATCATTGCAAGTCGGCTATTTAATTAAGCCTCAAGCCCTGCCCATTTTATGGGTATTTTTAAACTTATTTTTTTTATGTCAACCATTAAGCCCTAAAGCTTTACTCATGGGTTTTTAAAAGCGTCTGCTAGAGTTCTATTCAGCAATATATCTTTAAAACACACCCCTCGAAAAAAAATTTTGCAAAAAAATTTCAAAAATTTCTAAAAAAAAATTGGACTTTGAGATATTCTGTGTACAGTAGAGGGTTAATAATTAATTCCTAGTTAATTAATTTTTTCTTCAACGTTTTCGTCAAGTTTTTCCTAACATAACAATACCAAAACGACTATTATAGCATAAATGGTTATTACTCTGAAATTCACAATTGTATTTACAGTATTGTCAAGTTCAAGGACAAATTACCGATACTGATGACGTCACAGCTCTTATTATTACTGCACATACCACCCCCAATGCAAAAAATTAAATTTTTCCGACGGAAATGCGCGTAGAACGGCGTAAACAATCTCATACGCGCATTTACGCGTTAAAATTACCATTAATTTTACGTTTTTTTTACATACAAAAAATCTCCATACCTCTGCCAACTATGGAGCATTCGAAATCATATTTATCAAAACAACACAGCGCCAGGGATGGTCAGGGATAGTTAGTATGACTGAAAATACATGCTAAAACAATAATAAGTCGTTATAAAGGAGTATTTCCTGTCTGAGCTGAGTCACATTTTTTAGACGTCTGACAGGTGATTTTGAAATCCAGGCTATTTATACGATTCGCACTTTGCGTCACGGCTGGAAGGTTTTATCGCTTCTCTCATATCAGGGCATTACGTCGATAAACAGCTAAGAGCGATATTGACCCTATAAGTACCGAAATTTAAAAACTATAGGAAAGTAAACCCATATGGGCGTTCCGCGTTCCGGCTGTAGAAGGGTGAGTTAATGCTCGCATTAGAAGTTTGTCGTTTAAGTAGTGTTAATTTAATTGCCGTAATAAACGGATTGTTTGCTTGTTTTATATTTTGGTTAAATAGGTTCATTCATATTACATAAATTATTGATGTTGCTATTGTTTGCATCTTTTGAAATTAAGTATGTTGTCGACATACTTAGGTTGGACGTAAACTTTAGCAACCCTATACATCTACAATATGCGTTTCGACCTCTACAATAATCATTTTTATCACCACACTATTTGTCGTATTTCATCACATATTATTCGTCTCTCGTACATTGTTCATGTAGATTGGATATTTCATTGCCAGTAATGGACTACAATCATATTCAAAGTGGTGGAGTTGTTAATATTGTGAAACTAGAAGGTTATAAGTCTGAGGGAGTTGATGACGCGCAGCGTCACCGCCCAACACGTTATAGGCGCCTTGTAGAGCCTCATCATACGTAATAAGTTTCTTATAATTTACTTCCTCTACTATAAAAAGGCATAATAACTAAATGTATATATATTTTTACAGGATTACTCAATTATGAAACTTGACGACTCTTTCTGTTTTTCAAAAGAAAATGAAACTCAATTATTCAAATAGGAAGAAGAGTTTTATTGAAGATAACTAAGATGTGCTAGCCACCAAATGCGTTGAGTCCACACACAAGACTTTGATATAGAAAAATTGACTGTTGGTTTGAAACTGTATCCCATTGTCATACGTACTTTGAGATCGTATGTATGTGCACTGATTACCAATATGTGGTCGCAAACAAATGCACTGGGCAGTACACACGAATGTATTTATATCAAATAAGACTGTTGTTTAAAACTATACCAAAATGCCATACACACTGTAAAAGGATTATAAGCGGAAGTTCAACATGGCTCGACCCGTGAAGAACTATTTATGTAATTTGAATAATTGCAAACAAATTCTTGATTATATATTCATTAATGAATTGAATAATAGCTCAGAAAACTAAATACAATTGTTATTTGTATTTTAACACTCTGTAATGCAATCGTTTATTTGATGTCCTGGTATGAAAAAATTAAAATATTTCTTTCGTTTTACGTTATACTTATATTTATATTACTGATTTATTATTTATATTATTGTTTTTCACTGATATTGTACATTTTTTAATAAGCTTTTTTTGAAAATATGCTACTTCCATGTTTGGCTATCTTATTTGTTATAATCATTATTTTCTATAGTATTTTCAGATATTTTTTAACAGGAAAACAAGATATCGTGAAGACAAAGGAAAAGTATTGACAGGGATTGCCATGGCTTTTTTTTAAATATTTGTTTCGTTATAGATAAATTTAGACCCATTCCCGTCATTAGGAAAAATAGGGTTTTTATTAGGCTTAGATATTTTTAATGTTATACTAGCTTCTCAGACACAGAACTATGAAGGGACCTGGAAAAATTAAGAAAAGACGGATACAAGAAAAATCTACAAATTACATGTAAATATCTTTACTAATTTTATTAGGCTTAGATATTGTTAATATTATCTTAGCTTCTCAGGCACGGAATTTTGAGGGCACTGAAGAAATTGAAAAAAGACGGAACCAGAGACAAATCTAAAATACCGGTAAATATGTTATTATTATTATTGAATAATTATTAATAAAGCTTTTTTGATAATATGCTGTATCCACATTTGCCTATCTTATTTGTCAAAATCATTATTTTCTTTTCTATTTTAGAGATATTTTCAACAGGAAACAAGATATTGTGACACCGACAAAAGAAGAAAAGTATTAACAGGGCTCGCCACGGCTTTTTTACTATAAACATTTTATTTGTTATAGATAGATTTAGACCCATTCCCGCCATTAGGAAAAATAGGTTTTTTTTAGGCTTAGATATTTTTAATGTTATTCTAGCTTCTCAGGCACAGAACTATAAAGGGACTGGAAAAACTAAGAAAAGACGGATCCAAGGAAAATCAACAAATTACATGTAAATATTTTTACTAATTTTATTAGGCTTAGATATTGTTAATATTATCTTAGCTTCTCAGGCACAGAATTTTGAGGGCACTGAAGAAATTGAAAAAAGACGGAACCAGAGACAAATCTAAAATACCGGTAAATATGTTATTATTAATATTGAATATTTATTATTAAAGCTTTTTTAGTAACATGATGTATCCATATTTGCCTATCTTATTTGTCATAATCATTATTTTCTCTTCTATTTTAGAGATATTATCAACAGGAAACAAGATATTGTGACACCGACAAAAGAAGGAAAGTATTAACAGGGATTGCCATTGCTTTTTTACTATAAACATTTTATTTGTTATAGATAGATTTAGACCCATTCCCGCCATTAGGAAAAATAGGGTTTTTATTGGGCTTAGATATTTTTAATGTTATTCTAGCTTCTCAGGCACAGAACTATGAAGGGACTGGAAAAATTGAGAAAAGACGGATACAAGGAAAATCTACAAATTACATGTAATCATTTTTACTAATTTTATCAGGCTTAGATATTGTTAATATTATCTTAGCTTCTCAGGCACAGAATTTTGAAGGCACTGAAGAAATTGAAAAAAGACGGAACCAGAGATAAATCTAAAATACCGGTAAATATGTTATTAATATTATTGAATATTTATTAATAAAGCTTTTTTTGATAATATGCTGTATCCATATTTGCCTATCTTATTTGTCATAATCATTATTTTCTCTTCTATTTTAGAGATATTTTCAACAGGAAACAAGATATTGTGACACCGACAGAAGAAGAAAAGTATTAACAAGGCTTGCCATGTTTTTTGTTTTGTTTTCAATATTTTATTTGGTATAGATAGATTTAGACCCATTCCCGCCATTAGAAAAAATAGGGTTTTTGTTAGGCTTAGATATTTTTAATGTTATTCTAGCTTCTCAGGCACAGAACCATGAAAGGACTGGAAAAATTAAGAAAAGACGGATACAAGGAAAATCTACAAATTACATGTAAATATTTTTTACCAATTTTATTAGGCTTAGATATTGTTAATATTATTTAGCTTCTCAGGCACAGAATTTTGAAGGCACTGAAGAAATTGAAAAAAGACGGAAACGGAGACAAATCTAAAATACCGGTAAATATATTATTATTATTATTGAATATTTATTAATAAAGCTTTTTTTGATAATATGCTGTATCCATATTTGCCTATCTTATTTGTCATAATCATTATTTTCTCTTCTGTTTTAGAGATATTTCCAACAGGAAACAAGATATTGTGACACCGACAAAAGAAGAAAAGTATTAACAGGGATCGCCATGGATTTTTCATTGTTAACATTTTATTTGTTATAGATAGATTTAGACCCATTCCCGCCATTAGGAAAAATAAGGTTTTTATTAGGCTTAGATATTTTTAATGTTATTCTAGCTTCTCAGGCACAGAACTATGAAGGGACTGGAAAAATTGAGAAAAGACGGATACAAAGAAAATCTACAAATTACATGTAAATATTTTTTACCAATTTTATTAGGCTTAGATATTGTTAATATTATCTTAGCTTCTTAGGCACAGAATTTTGAAGGCACTGAAGAAATTGAAAAAAGACGGAACCAGAGACAAATCTAAAATACCGGTAAATATGTTATTATTATTATTGAATATTTATTAATAAAGCTTTTTTTGATAATATGCTGTATCCATATTTGCCTATCTTATTTGTCATAATCATTATTTTCTCTTCTATTTTAGAGATATTTTCAACAGGAAACAAGATATTGTGACATCGACAAAAGAAGAAAAGTATTAACAGGGCATGCCATGTTTTTTGTTTTGTTTTCAATATTTTATTTGGTATAGATAGATTTAGACCCATTCCCGCCATTAGGAATAATAGAGTTTTTATTAGGTTTAGATAATTTTAATGTTATTCTAGCTTCTCAGGCACAGAACTATGAAGGGACTGGAAAAATTAAGAAAAGACGGATACGAGGAAAATCTACAAATTACATGTAAATATTTTTACTAATTTTATTAGGCTTAGATATTGTTAATATTATCTTAGCTTTTCAGGCACAGAATTTTGAAGGCACTGAAAAAATTGAAAAAAGACGGAACCAGACACAAATCTAAAATACCGGTAAATATGTTATTATTATTATTGAATATTTATTAATAAAGCTTTTTTTGATAATATGCTGTATTCATATTTGCCTATCTTATTTGTCATAATCATTATTTTCTCTTCTATTTTAGAGATATTTTCAACAGGAAACAAGATATTGTGACACCGACAAAAGAAGAAAAGTATTAACAGGGATCGCCATGGCTTTTTCACTATTAACATTTTATTTGTTATAGATAGATTTAGACCCATTCCCGCCATTAGGAAAAATAGGGTTTTTATTAGGCTTAGATATTTTGAATGTTATTCTAGCTTCTCAGGCACAGAACTATGAAGGGACTGGAAAAATTAAGAAAAGACGGATACAAGGAAAATCTACAAATTACATGTAAATATTTTTTACCAATTTTATTAGGCTTAGATATTGTTAATATTGTCTTAGCTTCTCAGGCACAGAATTTTGAAGGCACTGAAGAAATTGAAAAAAGACGGAACCTGAGACAAATCTAAAATACCGGTAAATATGTTATTATTAATATTGAATATTTATTATTAAAGCTTTTTTAGTAACATGATGTATCCATATTTGCCTATCTTATTTGTCATAATCATTATTTTCTCTTCTATTTTAGAGATATTTTCAACAGGAAACAATATATTGTGACACCGACAAAAGAAGAAAAGTATTACCAGGGATCGCCATGGCTTTTTTACTATAAACATTTTATTTGTTATAGATAGATTTAGACCCATTCCCGCCATTAGGAAAAATAGGGTTTTTATTAGGCTTAGATATTATTAATGTTATTCTAGCTTCTCAGGCACAGAACTATGGAGGGACTGGAAAAATTAAGAAAAGACGGATATAAGGAAAATCTGCAAATTACATGTAAATATTTTTACCAATTTTATTAGGCTTAGATATTGTTAATATTATCTTAGCTTCTCAGGCACAGAATTTTGAAATCACTGAAGAAATTGAAAAAAGAGGGAACCTGAGACAAATCTAAAATACCGGTAAATATGTTATTATTATTATTAATATTATTGAATATTTATTATTAAAGCTTTTTTAGTAATATGCTGTATCCATATTTGACTATCTTATTTGTCATAATCATAATTTTCTCTTTTATTTTAGAGATATTTTCAACAGGAAACAAGATATTGTGACACCGACAAAAGAAAGAAAGTATTAACAGGGCTCGCTATGGCTTTTTTACTATAAACATTTTATTTGTTATAGATAGATTTAGACCCATTCCCGCCATTAGGAAAAATAGGGTTTTTATTAGGCTTAGATATTTTTAATGTTATTCTTGCTTCTCAGGCGCAGAACTATAAAGGGACTGGAAAAATTAAGAAAAGACGAATACAAGGAAAATCTACAAATTACATGTAATTATTTTTACTAATTTTATTAGGCTTAGATATTGTTAATATTATCTTAGCTTCTCAGGCACAGAATTTTGAAGGCACTGAAGAAATTGAAAAAAGACGGAACCAGAGACAAATCTAAAATATCGGTAAATATGTTATTATTATTATTGAATATTTATTAATAAAGCTTTTTTTGATAATATGCTGTATCTATATTTCCTATTTTATTTGTCATAATCATTATTTTCTTTTCTATTTTAGATAGATTTTTAACAGGAAACAAGATATTGTGACACCGACAAAAGAAGAAAAGTATTAACAGGGCTTGCCATGTTTTTTGTTTTGTTTTCAATATTTTATTGGTATAGATAGATTTAGACCCATTCCCGCCATTAGGAAAAATAGGGTTTTTATTAGGTTTAGATATTTTTAATGTTATTCTAGCTTCTCAGGCACAGAACTATGACGGGACTGGAAAATTTAAGAAAAGACGGATACAAGGAAAATCTACAAATTACATGTAAATATTTTTACTAATTTTATTAGGCTTAGATACTGTTAATATTATCTTTGCTTCTCAGGCACAGAATTTTGAAGGCACTGAAAAAATTGAAAAAAGACGGAACCAGAGACAAAACTGAAATACCGGTAAATATGTTATTATTATTATTGAATATTTATTAATAAAGCTTTTTTAGTAATATGCTGTATCCATATTTGCCTATCTTATTTGTCATATTCATTATTTTCTCTTCTATTTTAGAGATATTTTCAACAGGAAACAAGATATTGTGACACCGACAAAAGAAGAAAAGTATTAACAGGGATCGCCATGGATTTTTCACTGTTAACATTTTATTTGTTATAGATAGATTTAGACCCATTCCCGCCATTAGGAAAAATAAGGTTTTTATTAGGCTTAGATATTTTTAATGTTATTCTAGCTTCTCAGGCACAGAACTATGAAGGGACTGGAAAAATTGAGAAAAGACGGATACAAGGAAAATATACAAATTACATGTAAATATTTTTTACCAATTTTATTAGGCTTAGATATTGT
This sequence comes from Styela clava, assembly GCF_964204865.1. Lineage (NCBI taxonomy): Eukaryota > Metazoa > Chordata > Ascidiacea > Stolidobranchia > Styelidae > Styela > Styela clava. The sequence goes on along the minus strand of NC_135257.1, from coordinate 6,602,216 downwards.
TAATATTATCTTAGCTTCTCAGGCACAGAATTTTGAAGGCACTGAAGAAATTGAAAAAAGACGGAACCAGAGACAAATCTAAAATACCGGTAAATATGTTATTATTATTATTGAATATTTATTAATAAAGCTTTTTTTGATAATATGCTGTATCCATATTTGCCTATCTTATTTGTCATAATCATTATTTTCTCTTCTATTTTAGAGATATTTTCAACAGGAATCAAGATATTGTGACACCGACAAAAGAAGAAAAGTATTAACAGGGCTTGCCATGTTTTTTGTTTTGTTTGCAATATTTTATTTGGTATAGAAAGATTTAGACCCATTCCCGCCATTAGCAATAATAGAGTTTTTATTAGGTTTAGATAATTTTAATATTTTTCTAGCTTCTCAGGCACAGAACTATGAAGAGACTGGAAAAATTAAGAAAAGACGGATACAAGGAAAATCTACAAATTACATGTAAATATTTTTACTAATTTTTTTAGGCTTAGATATTGTTAATATTATCTTAGCTTCTCAGGCACAGAATTTTGAAGGCACTGAAAAAATTGAAAAAAGACGGAACCAGAGACAAATCTAAAATACCGGTAAATATGTTATTATTATTATTGAATATTTATTAATGAAGCTTTTTTTGATAATATGCTGTATCCATATTTGCCTATCTTATTTGTCATAATCAATATTTTCTCTTCTATTTTAGAGATATTTTCAACAGGAAACAAGATATTGTGACACCGACAAAAGAAGAAAAGTATTAACAGGGATCGCCATGGCTTTTTCACTATTAACATTTTATTTGTTATAGATAGATTTAGACCCATTCCCGCCATTAGGAAAAATAGGGTTTTTCTTAGGCTTAGATATTTTTAATGTTATTCTAGCTTCTCAGGCACAGAACTATGAAGGGACAGGAAAAATTAAGAAAAGACGGATACAAGGAAAATCTACAAATTACATGTAAATATTTTTACCAATTTTATTAGGCTTAGATATTGTTAATATTATCTTAGCTTCTCAGGCACAGAATTTTGAAGGCACTGAAGAAATTGAAAAAAGACGGAACCTGAGACAAATCTACAATACCGGTAAATATGTTATTATTATTATTATTGAAGATTTATTATAAAAGCTTTTTTAGTAATATGCTGTATCCATATTTGCCTATCTTATTTGTCATAATCATTATTTTCTCTTCTATTTTAGAGATATTTTCAACAGGAAACAAGATATTGTGACACCGACAAAAGAATAAAAGTATTAACAGGGATCGCCATGGCTTTTTCACTATTAACATTTTATTTGTTATAGATAGATTTAGACTCATTCCCGCCATTAGGAAAAATAGGGTTTTTATTAGGCTTAGATATTTTTAATGTTATTCTAGCTTCTCAGGCACAGAACTATAAAGGGACTGGAAAAATTGAGAAAAGACGGATACAAGGAAAATCTACAAATTACATGTAAATATTTTTACCAATTTTATTAGGCTTAGATATTGTTAATATTATCTTAGCTTCTCAGGCACAGAATTTTGAAGGCACTGAAGAAATTGAAAAAAGACGGAACCTGAGACAAATCTAAAATACCGGTAAATATGTTATTATTATTATTAATATTGAAGATTTATTATTAAAGCTTTTTTAGTAATATGCTGTATCCATATTTGCCTATCTTACATGTCATAATCATTATTTTCTCTTCTATTTTAGAGATATTTTCAACAGGAAACAAGATATTGTGACACCGACAAAAGAAGAAAAGTATTAACAGGGCTCGCCATGGCTTTTTTACTATAAACATTTTATTTGTTATAGATAGATTTAGACCCATTCCCGCCATTAGGAAAAATAGGGTTTTTATTAGGCTTAGATATTTTTAATGTTATTCTAGCTTCTCAGGCACAGAACTATGAAGGGACTGGAAAAATTGAGAAAAGACGGATACAAGGAAAATATACAAATTACATGTAAATATTTTTTACCAATTTTATTAGGCTTAGATATTGTTAATATTATCTTAGCTTCTCAGGCACAGAATTTTGAAGGCACTGAAGAAATTGAAAAAAGACGGAACCAGAGACAAATCTAAAATACCGGTAAATATGTTATTATTATTATTGAATATTTATTAATAAAGCTTTTTTTGATAATATGCTGTATCCATATTTGCCTATCTTATTTGTCATAATCATTATTTTCTCTTCTATTTTAGAGATATTTTCAACAGGAATCAAGATATTGTGACACCGACAAAAGAAGAAAAGTATTAACAGGGCTTGCCATGTTTTTTGTTTTGTTTGCAATATTTTATTTGGTATAGAAAGATTTAGACCCATTCCCGCCATTAGCAATAATAGAGTTTTTATTAGGTTTAGATAATTTTAATGTTTTTCTAGCTTCTCAGGCACAGAACTATGAAGAGACTGGAAAAATTAAGAAAAGACGGATACAAGGAAAATCTACAAATTACATGTAAATATTTTTACTAATTTTTTTAGGCTTAGATATTGTTAATATTATCTTAGCTTCTCAGGCACAGAATTTTGAAGGCACTGAAGAAATTGAAAAAAGACGGAACCAGAGATAAATCTAAAATACCGGTAAATATGTTATTAATATTATTGAATATTTATTAATAAAGCTTTTTTTGATAATATGCTGTATCCATATTTGCCTATCTTATTTGTCAAAATCATTATTTTCTCTTCTATTTTAGAGATATTTTCAACAGGAAACAAGATATTGTGACACCGACAGAAGAAGAAAAGTATTAACAAGGCTTGCCATGTTTTTTGTTTTGTTTTCAATATTTTATTTGGTATAGATAGATTTAGACCCATTCCCGCCATTAGAAAAAATAGGGTTTTTGTTAGGCTTAGATATTTTTAATGTTATTCTAGCTTCTCAGGCACAGAACCATGAAAGGACTGGAAAAATTAAGAAAAGACGGATACAAGGAAAATCTACAAATTACATGTAAATATTTTTTACCAATTTTATTAGGCTTAGATATTGTTAATATTATTTAGCTTCTCAGGCACAGAATTTTGAAGGCACTGAAGAAATTGAAAAAAGACGGAAACAGAGACAAATCTAAAATACCGGTAAATATATTATTATTATTATTGAATATTTATTAATAAAGCTTTTTTTGATAATATGCTGTATTCATATTTGCCTATCTTATTTGTCATAATCATTATTTTCTCTTCTGTTTTAGAGATATTTCCAACAGGAAACAAGATATTGTGACACCGACAAAAGAAGAAAAGTATTAACAGGGATCGCCATGGATTTTTCATTGTTAACATTTTATTTGTTATAGATAGATTTAGACCCATTCCCGCCATTAGGAAAAATAAGGTTTTTATTAGGCTTAGATATTTTTAATGTTATTCTAGCTTCTCAGGCACAGAACTATGAAGGGACTGGAAAAATTGAGAAAAGACGGATACAAAGAAAATCTACAAATTACATGTAAATATTTTTTACCAATTTTATTAGGCTTAGATATTGTTAATATTATCTTAGCTTCTTAGGCACAGAATTTTGAAGGCACTGAAGAAATCGAAAAAAGACGGAACCAGAGACAAATCTAAAATACCGGTAAATATGTTATTATTATTATTGAATATTTATTAATAAAGCTTTTTTTGATAATATGCTGTATCCATATTTGCCTATCTTATTTGTCATAATCATTATTTTCTCTTCTATTTTAGAGATATTTTCAACAGGAAACAAGATATTGTGACATCGACAAAAGAAGAAAAGTATTAACAGGGCATGCCATGTTTTTTGTTTTGTTTTCAATATTTTATTTGGTATAGATAGATTTAGACCCATTCCCGCCATTAGGAATAATAGAGTTTTTATTAGGTTTAGATAATTTTAATGTTATTTTAGCTTCTCAGGCACAGAACTATGAAGGGACTGGAAAAATTAAGAAAAGACGGATACGAGGAAAATCTACAAATTACATGTAAATATTTTTACTAATTTTATTAGGCTTAGATATTGTTAATATTATCTTAGCTTTTCAGGCACAGAATTTTGAAGGCACTGAAAAAATTGAAAAAAGACGGAACCAGACACAAATCTAAAATACCGGTAAATATGTTATTATTATTATTGAATATTTATTAATAAAGCTTTTTTTGATAATATGCTGTATTCATATTTGCCTATCTTATTTGTCATAATCATTATTTTCTCTTCTATTTTAGAGATATTTTCAACAGGAAACAAGATATTGTGACACCGACAAAAGAAGAAAAGTATTAACAGGGATCGCCATGGCTTTTTCACTATTAACATTTTATTTGTTATAGATAGATTTAGACCCATTCCCGCCATTAGGAAAAATAGGGTTTTTATTAGGCTTAGATATTTTGAATGTTATTCTAGCTTCTCAGGCACAGAACTATGAAGGGACTGGAAAAATTAAGAAAAGACGGATACAAGGAAAATCTACAAATTACATGTAAATATTTTTTACCAATTTTATTAGGCTTAGATATTGTTAATATTGTCTTAGCTTCTCAGGCACAGAATTTTGAAGGCACTGAAGAAATTGAAAAAAGACGGAACCTGAGACAAATCTAAAATACCGGTAAATATGTTATTATTAATATTGAATATTTATTATTAAAGCTTTTTTAGTAACATGATGTATCCATATTTGCCTATCTTATTTGTCATAATCATTATTTTCTCTTCTATTTTAGAGATATTTTCAACAGGAAACAATATATTGTGACACCGACAAAAGAAGAAAAGTATTACCAGGGATCGCCATGGCTTTTTTACTATAAACATTTTATTTGTTATAGATAGATTTAGACCCATTCCCGCCATTAGGAAAAATAGGGTTTTTATTAGGCTTAGATATTATTAATGTTATTCTAGCTTCTCAGGCACAGAACTATGGAGGGACTGGAAAAATTAAGAAAAGACGGATATAAGGAAAATCTACAAATTACATGTAAATATTTTTACCAATTTTATTAGGCTTAGATATTGTTAATATTATCTTAGCTTCTCAGGCACAGAATTTTGAAATCACTGAAGAAATTGAAAAAAGAGGGAACCTGAGACAAATCTAAAATACCGGTAAATATGTTATTATTATTATTAATATTATTGAATATTTATTATTAAAGCTTTTTTAGTAATATGCTGTATCCATATTTGACTATCTTATTTGTCATAATCATAATTTTCTCTTTTATTTTAGAGATATTTTCAACAGGAAACAAGATATTGTGACACCGACAAAAGAAAGAAAGTATTAACAGGGCTCGCTATGGCTTTTTTACTATAAACATTTTATTTGTTATAGATAGATTTAGACCCATTCCCGCCATTAGGAAAAATAGGGTTTTTATTAGGCTTAGATATTTTTAATGTTATTCTTGCTTCTCAGGCGCAGAACTATAAAGGGACTGGAAAAATTAAGAAAAGACGAATACAAGGAAAATCTACAAATTACATGTAATTATTTTTACTAATTTTATTAGGCTTAGATATTGTTAATATTATCTTAGCTTCTCAGGCACAGAATTTTGAAGGCACTGAAGAAATTGAAAAAAGACGGAACCAGAGACAAATCTAAAATATCGGTAAATATGTTATTATTATTATTGAATATTTATTAATAAAGCTTTTTTTGATAATATGCTGTATCTATATTTCCTATTTTATTTGTCATAATCATTATTTTCTTTTCTATTTTAGATAGATTTTCAACAGGAAACAAGATATTGTGACACCGACAAAAGAAGAAAAGTATTAACAGGGCTTGCCATGTTTTTTGTTTTGTTTTCAATATTTTATTGGTATAGATAGATTTAGACCCATTCCCGCCATTAGGAAAAATAGGGTTTTTATTAGGTTTAGATATTTTTAATGTTATTCTAGCTTCTCAGGCACAGAACTATGACGGGACTGGAAAATTTAAGAAAAGACGGATACAAGGAAAATCTACAAATTACATGTAAATATTTTTACTAATTTTATTAGGCTTAGATACTGTTAATATTATCTTTGCTTCTCAGGCACAGAATTTTGAAGGCACTGAAAAAATTGTAAAAAGACGGAACCAGAGACAAAACTGAAATACCGGTAAATATGTTATTATTATTATTGAATATTTATTAATAAAGCTTTTTTGATAATATGCTGTATCCATATTTGCCTATCTTATTTGTCATATTCATTATTTTCTCTTCTATTTTAGAGATATTTTCAACAGGAAACAAGATATTGTGACACCGACAAAAGAAGAAAAGTATTAACAGGGATCGCCATGGATTTTTCACTGTTAACATTTTATTTGTTATAGATAGATTTAGACCCATTCCCGCCATTAGGAAAAATAAGGTTTTTATTAGGCTTAGATATTTTTAATGTTATTCTAGCTTCTCAGGCACAGAACTATGAAGGGACTGGAAAAATTGAGAAAAGACGGATACAAGGAAAATATACAAATTACATGTAAATATTTTTTACCAATTTTATTAGGCTTAGATATTGTTAATAATATCTTAGCTTCTCAGGCACAGAATTTTGAAGGCACTGAAGAAATTGAAAAAAGACGGAACCAGAGACAAATCTAAAATACCGGTAAATATGTTATTATTATTATTGAATATTTATTAATAAAGCTTTTTTTGATAATATGCTGTATCCATATTTGCCTATCTTATTTGTCATAATCATTATTTTCTCTTCTATTTTAGAGATATTTTCAACAGGAATCAAGATATTGTGACACCGACAAAAGAAGAAAAGTATTAACAGGGCTTGCCATGTTTTTTGTTTTGTTTGCAATATTTTATTTGGTATAGAAAGATTTAGACCCATTCCCGCCATTAGCAATAATAGAGTTTTTATTAGGTTTAGATAATTTTAATATTTTTCTAGCTTCTCAGGCACAGAACTATGAAGAGACTGGAAAAATTAAGAAAAGACGGATACAAGGAAAATCTACAAATTACATGTAAATATTTTTACTAATTTTTTTAGGCTTAGATATTGTTAATATTATCTTAGCTTCTCAGGCACAGAATTTTGAAGGCACTGAAAAAATTGAAAAAAGACGGAACCAGAGACAAATCTAAAATACCGGTAAATATGTTATTATTATTATTGAATATTTATTAATGAAGCTTTTTTTGATAATATGCTGTATCCATATTTGCCTATCTTATTTGTCATAATCATTATTTTCTCTTCTATTTTAGAGATATTTTCAACAGGAAACAAGATATTGTGACACCGACAAAAGAAGAAAAGTATTAACAGGGATCGCCATGGCTTTTTCACTATTAACATTTAATTTGTTATAGATAGATTTAGACCCATTCCCGCCATTAGGAAAAATAGGGTTTTTATTAGGCTTAGATATTTTTAATGTTATTCTAGCTTCTCAGGCACAGAACTATGAAGGGACAGGAAAAATTAAGAAAAGACGGATACAAGGAAAATCTACAAATTACATGTAAATATTTTTACCAATTTTATTAGGCTTAGATATTGTTAATATTATCTTAGCTTCTCAGGCACAGAATTTTGAAGGCACTGAAGAAATTGAAAAAAGACGGAACCTGAGACAAATCTACAATACCGGTAAATATGTTATTATTATTATTATTGAAGATTTATTATAAAAGCTTTTTTAGTAATATGCTGTATCCATATTTGCCTATCTTATTTGTCATAATCATTATTTTCTCTTCTATTTTAGAGATATTTTCAACAGGAAACAAGATATTGTGACACCGACAAAAGAATAAAAGTATTAACAGGGATCGCCATGGCTTTTTCACTATTAACATTTTATTTGTTATAGATAGATTTAGACTCATTCCCGCCATTAGGAAAAATAGGGTTTTCATTAGGCTTAGATATTTTTAATGTTATTCTAGCTTCTCAGGCACAGAACTATAAAGGGACTGGAAAAATTGAGAAAAGACGGATACAAGGAAAATCTACAAATTACATGTAAATATTTTTACCAATTTTATTAGGCTTAGATATTGTTAATATTATCTTAGCTTCTCAGGCACAGAATTTTGAAGGCACTGAAGAAATTGAAAAAAGACGGAACCTGAGACAAATCTAAAATACCGGTAAATATGTTATTATTATTATTAATATTGAAGATTTATTATTAAAGCTTTTTTAGTAATATGCTGTATCCATATTTGCCTATCTTACATGTCATAATCATTATTTTCTCTTCTATTTTAGAGATATTTTCAACAGGAAACAAGATATTGTGACACCGACAAAAGAAGAAAAGTATTAACAGGGCTCGCCATGGCTTTTTTACTATAAACATTTTATTTGTTATAGATAGATTTAGACCCATTCCCGCCATTAGGAAAAATAGGGTTTTTATTAGGCTTAGATATTTTTAATGTTATTCTAGCTTCTCAGGCACAGAACTATGAAGGGACTGGAAAAATTGAGAAAAGACGGATACAAGGAAAATATACAAATTACATGTAAATATTTTTTACCAATTTTATTAGGCTTAGATATTGTTAATATTATCTTAGCTTCTCAGGCACAGAATTTTGAAGGCACTGAAGAAATTGAAAAAAGACGGAACCAGAGACAAATCTAAAATACCGGTAAATATGTTATTATTATTATTGAATATTTATTAATAAATCTTTTTTTGATAATATGCTGTATCCATATTTGCCTATCTTATTTGTCATAATCATTATTTTCTCTTCTATTTTAGAGATATTTTCAACAGGAATCAAGATATTGTGACACCGACAAAAGAAGAAAAGTATTAACAGGGCTTGCCATGTTTTTTGTTTTGTTTGCAATATTTTATTTGGTATAGAAAGATTTAGACCCATTCCCGCCATTGGCAATAATAGAGTTTTTATTAGGTTTAGATAATTTTAATGTTTTTCTAGCTTCTCAGGCACAGAACTATGAAGAGACTGGAAAAATTAAGAAAAGACGGATACAAGGAAAATCTACAAATTACATGTAAATATTTTTACTAATTTTTTTAGGCTTAGATATTGTTAATATTATCTTAGCTTCTCAGGCACAGAATTTTGAAGGCACTGAAAAAATTGAAAAAAGACGGAACCAGAGACAAATCTAAAATACCGGTAAATATGTTATTATTATTATTGAATATTTATTAATGAAGCTTTTTTTGATAATATGCTGTATCCATATTTGCCTATCTTATTTGTCATAATCATTATTTTCTCTTCTATTTTAGAGATATTTTCAACAGGAAACAAGATATTGTGACACCGACAAAAGAAAAAAAGTATTAACAGGGATCGCCATGGCTTTTTCACTATTAACATTTTATTTGTTATAGATAGATTTAGACCCATTCCCGCCATTAGGAAAAATAGGGTTTTTATTAGGCTTAGATATTTTTAATGTTATTCTAGCTTCTCAGGCACAGAACTATGAAGGGACAGGAAAAATTAAGAAAAGACGGATACAAGGAAAATCTACAAATTACATGTAAATATTTTTACCAATTTTATTAGGCTTAGATATTGTTAATATTATCTTAGCTTCTCAGGCACAGAATTTTGAAGGCACTGAAGAAATTGAAAAAAGACGGAACCTGAGACAAATCTACAATACCGGTAAATATGTTATTATTATTATTATTGAAGATTTATTATAAAAGCTTTTTTAGTAATATGCTGTATCCATATTTGCCTATCTTATTTGTCATAATCATTATTTTCTCTTCTATTTTAGAGATATTTTCAACAGGAAACAAGATATTGTGACACCGACAAAAGAATAAAAGTATTAACAGGGATCGCCATGGCTTTTTCACTATTAACATTTTATTTGTTATAGATAGATTTAGACTCATTCCCGCAATTAGGAAAAATAGGGTTTTTATTAGGCTTAGATATTTTTAATGTTATTCTAGCTTCTCAGGCACAGAACTATAAAGGGACTGGAAAAATTGAGAAAAGACGGATACAAGGAAAATCTACAAATTACATGTAAATATTTTTACCAATTTTATTAGGCTTAGATATTGTTAATATTATCTTAGCTTCTCAGGCACAGAATTTTGAAGGCACTGAAGAAATTGAAAAAAGACGGAACCTGAGACAAATCTAAAATACCGGTAAATATGTTATTATTATTATTAATATTGAAGATTTATTATTAAAGCTTTTTTAGTAATATGCTGTATCCATATTTGCCTATCTTACATGTCATAATCATTATTTTCTCTTCTATTTTAGAGATATTTTCAACAGGAAACAAGATATTGTGACACCGACAAAAGAAGAAAAGTATTAACAGGGCTCGCCATGGCTTTTTTACTATAAACATTTTATTTGTTATAGATAGATTTAGACCCATTCCCGCCATTAGGAAAAATAGGGTTTTTATTAGGCTTAGATATTTTTAATGTTATTCTAGCTTCTCAGGCACAGAACTATGAAGGGACTGGAAAAATTAAGAAAAGACGAATAAAAGGAAAATCTACAAATTACATGTAAATATTTTTACCAAATTTATTAGGCTTAGATATTTTTCATGATAAGAAGTTCAATTAGGTGAATTTTATTATCAAGTTCGATTTTATTGAATATTTTATTAAATGATATTTTTTTCAGAAGATTACTTACCAAGAAATAGAAGAAGCCGAACAATATCTGTGAAGACAATCACGATAAGGTATAATATAATGCATTAATGACTGGGTTTTTATAATATTGGTAAAGTCTTGTTTCCCAAATTAGTTAATTCGTTTGGAATTTAAATATGGGCATAGGGCGTTTCAGATTTTTCTGGAGCGCGATAGGACCCCATCAACAAGTCCTAACGAGTGGAAAAACCGACACCTCTTGGGTCCACATGGAAGATCGGTATTTTATTTTGACAATTTAGAAAATACTTTTTTTTTTTAATTATTAAAAAATACAATGTTACTATTTGCAATGAATATATATTACCCAATATTTCATTAAATATGTGACTACTGCACTTACTTTGCAATATGTTTTAGTTATATTTTGCATATATATAATAAATGAAAAAATAGATCTGTATAATAAAATAACGATTTTGACTGTTTTGTTCTATTCCGTATCAAAATGGCAGATCTAGTCGGGCTATTGAATTATATAAATCTACCCAGCAATTGTCTGTATTAGACAAATATTATAAGTTCGCAATTGATGAGGGTTCCCGAAAGACTACAAAAAGAAATGCATTGAAAGGTCTCCAAGAAAATGGGTGAATTTTACTTTGCAACTTCATGCATGGGTGGTGAGCATAGTCAGTGTTACTTTGAAACGTGGGTGAGCATAGTTAGTTTTACTTTGCAACTTCATGCATAGCAGTTTTGCAACTTCATGAATGGGTGAGAGTTTTACTATGTAACTTCATGCATGAGTGAACATCACTTCATGCATAGATGAATGTAGTCAGATTTACTTTATAACTTCCGTCAATTTTACGTTGTAACATATAGTGAGCGTAGTCAGTTTTACTTTGTAACGTCATGCATGAGTGCATGGGTGAGCATAGCCATTTTTACTTTGTAACGTCATGAATAGCTGAGCGTAGTCAGTTTTACAATGTTATGTCATTCATGGGTGAGCGTAGCCGGTTCCACTTTGTAACTTCATGCATGAGTGAGCGTAGTCAGTTTTACTTTATAGCGTCATGCGCGAGTCAGCGTAGTCAGTTTTACTTTGTAACGTCATGCATGAGTAAGTAAGCGTATTAGGTTCAATCAGTTTTACTTTGTAACTTCATGCATAAGTGAGCAAGTCAGTTTTACTTCGTAACTTCATGCATGGGTGAGCGTAGTCATTTTACTTTGTAACTTCTTGCATGGGCGAGCGTAGTCAGTTTTACTTTGTAACTTCATGCATGAGTGAGCATAGTCAGTTTTACTTTGTAACTTCATGCATGAGGGAGCATAGTCAGTTTTACTTAGTAACTTCATGCATGGGTCAGCGAATCAGTTTTACTTAGCAACCTCATGCGTGAGTGAGCATAGTCAGTTTTACTTTGTAACTTCATGCATGGGTCAGCGAATCAGTTTTACTTAGTAACTTCATGCATGGGTGAGCATAGTCAGTTTTACTTTGTAACTTTATGCATGGGCGAGCGTAGTCAGTTTTACTCTGTAAATTCATGCATGAGTGAGCATAGTCAGTTTTACTTTGTAACTTCATGCGTGAGTGAGCATAGTCAGTTTTACTTTGTAACTTCATGCATGGATGAGCATAGTCAGTTTTACTTAGTAACTTTATGCATGGGTCAGCGAATCAGTTTTACTTAGTAACTTCATGCATGAGTGAGCATAGTCAGTTTTACTTTGTAACTTCATGCATGGGTCAGCAAATCAGTTTTACTTAGTAACTTCATGCATGAGTGAGCATAGTCAGTTTCACTTTGTAACTTCATGCATGAGTGAGCATAGTCAGTTTTACTTTGTAACTTCATGCTTGGGAGGGCGTAGTCAGTTTTACTTTAGAACTTCATGCATGGGAAAGCGTAGTCAGATTTACTTTTTAACTTCGTGCATGGGAGAGCGTAGTCAGTTTTACTTTGGAACTTCATGCATGAGTGAGCATATTCAGTTTTACTTTGTAACTTCATGCATGAGTGAGCATAGTCAGTTTTACTTTGTAACTTCATGCATGAGTGAGAATAGGCAGTTTTACCTTGTAACTTCACGCATTTTGTAACTTCATGCATGAGTGAGAGTAGTCAGTTTTACTTTGGAATTTCATGCATGAGTGAGCAAAGTCAGTTTTACGTTGGAACTTCATACATGGGGTTGACTTTGTAACTCCATGCATGGGGTGAGCGTACTTTGTAGCTTTATGCGTGGGTGAGCATAGTCAGTTATACTTTGTAACATCATGCATGAGTGAGCGTAGTCAGTTTTACCTTGTAACATACTCAGTTTTAATATAAAACTTCATGCGTCGGTGAGCGTATTCAGTTTCACTTTGTAACGTCATTCATGCATGAGTGAACTTAGTCAGTTTCACTTTGTAACGTCATGTATGAGTGAGCGTAGTCAGTTCACATTTTTAACGTCATGCATGAGTAAGCGTAGTCAGTTTTACTTTCTAATGTCATGCATGAGTGCACTAAGTCAGTTTACTTTGTAACGACATGCATAAGTGAGCATGGTCAGTTTTACTTTGTAACGCCATGCATGAGTGAGCGTAGTCAGTTTTACTTTGTAACTTCATGCATGGGTGAACGTAGATACACCAAAGAAATTGCTGACTAGCATGACAGAGTATAGCAAGTTAAAAACCATAAAGGGGGGATTCGTTTTTCGTGCTTCGGAAGAATCAGATAAAATAAATATTTGACGAGAGAGTCGTGCTTGAGGAGACCCAATAAAATTTATATTTGACAAAAGAGAGACACCACCATAAGTATATCTCATTCTGCATGTACACTTGTGCAAGTGATCATTTCTATAGAAAATTTTCTTTCTAGGGTCACTTTGGCGACGATCTCCATGTTTAAACCAGAAACGTGACAATTTATACCAACCAATTTCGACGTGCAGTTTTGTACATATATGTTGAGCAATACAACAGAGTGTGTCAATATGATATGTAGGGTATAAGCGACTTAGTACTTATGATGAGGATCTACATTCTACAAGAAGCCTATAACGTGTTGGGCGGTGATATTTTGCGCTATTAACTTCCTTTGATGTATAACCTGCCAGATTTCTCGATAATTAAAAACTCCACCACTTTGAATATGATTGAAATATATTGCAGTCGATGAAATACCGACAAGTAAATGTGATGAATGAAACAACAAAATTGTGTGGTGATAAAAACGAATGATTCCAGTATCGTAGATATAGACGTGTGAATAATTTTTGCAATGTAGAGGGCCCAATAAATGGATATAGTAATGTTGAGAGTTGCTAAAGTTTACGACCAACCCAGCAGGCAGGTTAAAACATACTTTATTCTAAAATATGCAAACAATAGCAACATTAAATTATGCAAAATAAATCAAACTCCTAACACTAAATAAATAGTAAACAGCCGACTGGCAATGATTCAAAATAATAAATAAACAAGAATGAGAAAAAAAGAAAAGGCCTATAAAGGGTTTTGTTTACGCCGACAGGCCCATTCCTGACCACAAACAGATGGTGAAATTGTTTAAAAAAAGGGAGTAATTTATGAGCGGTCAACCAAATAACAAAGCTCAATGACCGATATCTCGAAATAAACCCTGTCAAATATATACAAAATAAAACAAAGAAACTTTGTCTGTAACATGCTACGTCGAGATGGTAATCAATTAATTTTAGTCTCTGCTTAAGATAGTTATTTAACCCAATGTCAGGCATTCAAACGTGCACAAGGTTTTAAAATGCCAGATCAAGCCCCATAAACGGCGCTCCAGAAGTGTGTGTACAAATATGGAGGTAACTAATTTTGTTGGGCCACTTTACATCAAGGACAAAAACCTATGTTAAGGAGTATTTTTACTTGGCCAACACAGGCAGCCCGATTTCAAAATATAACTATAAATCTAACTAAATATAACTATAAATATAAGGAAAATCTGAATGAAGGTATGGCTTAACCCAGTTCACATACTACGGAAATATATAACTTATAAACTTATGGCATTGTGTAAAATATGAACCAGCTTGCAATTTTATTTACAATTACCAGAATAATAATGAACGTGAAAGACTTCTAACATTTTCCCCCCATGTTTGTTTTTTGTCACAATATTCAAACATAGGTGAAGCAAGTATTTGCCTGAAGCAGAGGGCTAAGATTTTTTGCAATCTTGTAATTTCCATGTCATACGATGCATCTGTTATTGAAGCTGACGTTTGCTATCTTTGCCCAAATCGTACGGTAGCCTACTTTCAGTTGATTAATTTTTGCTGGCATAGTTTCGGAAGAATTACAAAGTTGCAAAATAATCGCAATAACGTTTGTAAATTAGATTGTAGTCTATTATTTATAGGTCAAGAGCAGTGGAATGAAACGAAATGAAGACTTGGATAATGCTGTCAGAAGAAAGAAACATATATAGTCCATTACCGACAGGCTGTGGCTGCTAGGACGTGTTACCGTAAATGATTGGGAACCACTGAATTAAGTAATAGATCAGGTGCTTCTGGCAATAATGAAAATGGGCACCACAGAAATATCTGCTCTTTAGTAATTTCCATAGACGATTTTTCAATGGGCTCAGTGTTTAGAATTAGACTAATTGGCAGATTCGAATCAGTCAAACGACATATACCTCAAACGACATATACCTCGATATTGGCCGGTTGAAATAAAATACTCAAATAATAACTTGAATCTGTTTGTGAAGGATGAAAAAGCTGACTGAACGTAAGAAATTTGGTTCGCGGATTCACTTCTCAAATTATCTTACGCATCTTTTCGCAATTACGCATTTTTATCGAAAAAACTAAAATGATCAAGAGCCAAAATGAGATATCATTTTATTTCCACGAATACTGTAAAAGTGTAAAGCAAACGCAAACGATAGTTTCAGATGAACGACTTCCATTCAGCTATAACAACACTTCCTTTAAAACAATCCAGTATGTGTATTGTAATTTTTGAGAGTTAATTAGCCCAGTCGTGGGTTGTCATGCGTGACGTTATTGAATAAGCTAGATTCTGATACACCAGGGCAGGACAGGATCAGCACACGATACAGGTGGTCGTGGTAAACAAGGGAGGGCATGACAGCAGGCCAAGAAACATAAAAATGGTGGTGGTAGAAACCTGGGTAGAGAATAGAAATTAGCGAGTGCGGTCCCGCAGAGGAAAATAATAAAAACGAGCAAGCAAATCGTCAGTCGATAAATAATACAATACAAGTAAAATGAAATATGACGAACTCGGCGACCACATACACCACATAACGTTTGCACCTAATATATGACTAAGTATTCGACTTCGGTACTCCCGAAGTATGTAAACCAATATGGCGGGCACCGGGACGAATTATGTGTATCAGTTTAGGGTTAGGCCATCTTGTTACGCATACTTAGAAGCACCGGCTATCGTGTCCATCTATTTAAGTATCGTTCTTTTATTATTTCAAATATAGTCTGATGGTGAAGATGAATAGAAGGAGGTAAAGTAATTGCTGACGTGTAAGTATGTTCACGGTGCAATATACTGCAAGGAAGTATTGGCTGAAGCAATGAGGTAGCTAGTGGCACATTCTAGAGCGCATATGCTGTAGGCAATATGCTTTGTTCATGAAAAAAGTGCAAAGCGAAATAAAGATCGCAGAAAATCGACTTTCAAAGTAAACAATGCAGTAAATTTCTACTAGACTCCGTATAGCGAGCGACTCATACGTTGAGTAAGTCTGTTGGCGCTTTTCTAATTTGGTGTTGGCATAATATAATTTGGTGACGTTTCAATGCAGACAAACTTAATCAAGGAATAATGATATGGTAAGAACGCTGGCGTATAATGAAAAATATTATCACAGGGTAAAAAGAAATCTAGAAACACATTTATTTATAGAAGTTTGACATTCCTCAAACTCTCGTCTTTGTTCATGTGTCGCAATTCGAAAAATATTCTTTTCCTTTGATGTGTCTGAATAGATGAGTCAATTAACTGGCCAAGTTTAATTTAAGTCGCCAATCCGAATCAATAAAAAAAGATAGTTCCCAGGTTATTCGTTCCTAATGCGAAGTCTTGAATAATTAGAAAAGCCATAAGTATCTCGCACAGTGATTATCAAAATTTTAATATATATCGTAATTTCTACAGTCTGTACGGCAAAGTATATTATATTTCCAAACCGCGTAACTATATGACCAGGCTCATTGACTAGATTCGAGCATTGAATTTCCAACTTTTTCGCGGAATATAATGATTCAAGGCAGGATGATTCAATAATTAAACAAGAATCGTTTAATTTTAGAAAGTTAGATAAGTCTTTGGCAATATTTAATTAAGCAAATTCACAAAAGGGTAATTTACCCTGTACAAAGATCTGCATAATAAATTTCAACACTTGTGACAGGAGCCGTTGTAAGTTAGGTAGAAGTTGTCTATTTTCGTATATAATTTTTGATAAAATTAAAACGCACTATAATGTTTTTGTTTCTAATAAATACGTGCATCCCGCCTTTTCTTCACCTCATATATATTTTGACATTTCAGTTTTGTAATGCGAGAATTATCCTCTTTTACTTTTAAGTAGACCTGATATGACTCAACACGGTATGTAACTCTGATTTTTACAATATAATATATATTTCCCATTATTTGTTCTTTCAGGGAAAAAATGGGCTTGAAAAATATTCGCAAAGGGTTGGAGATATCGTTCAACTCTTCTTATTATATAACGAGGTATTAAAAAAGCTATTGTGGACATTCCAACATCTTGTCCAATATTTGTATCATTGCGGTTGACATACAGACAAAACGAAATTAATCAAAATTACATGAAGAATGTATTACAGGAACAAAACAAAACAGCACCATTTGTTTTGTGAATTATTGAGGAGCTTTGAAAAAATCATTCAATTAGTTTTTGATTTTCAAAAGAATTCTTTACGGCTTTATGCTTAGCAAGAGTTATTTGCAAACTTCAGAATGTGAAATTCAGCTACAGAGCAACAACATTAAAAAATTTAGTTTGATAGCAAGATTTCATTTTAGGTAAATAATGATGCATCATTCACTATAACAGATATTACTAAAGTTGTAGGAGCAATTTACAAGGTAAGGAAAATATTACATTTGGGATATTGTCGTTGAATAGCCATAAATTTGACTTGATAAATTCATAAAAAATATTTTTTTGTTATTATTTGCTATACACTATCAAATACATCTATTTTGAATCATTTTTAGTTTGAATTGAGTTTCAATTTGAAAAACAAACAAAAAAATGAACATTTCTTCTGTTTTTCAGAATATAATCTTATATTACACGCAATGGGTCAGTAAAACAGTTGGAAACTCCGGCCTGTGTTGTATTGTGTTTGAGCATTTTCTGGAAAAGGGCGAATGCCGCTTAATCTACGTTGTAATTGTTTGCACCAAAATTGTTCAGGGAAGAAATATTGTTGGCGGTGAAAATCTCTTGAACTTGTCCCATCCAATTCGTTTTCAATCATTTCAAAAATTATATAATGCTGTCAGTGTTCATCAACCCTGTTAAAGATGCTAATGGCGTTATTTTCCAGAATTCGTATGACCCAGCCGATGAGGAATATATCATAAATGAATTCCTTCGGCGATTAAATGAGGCAGCAAATACAAATATTGAATAGAAGTTGATTTTTCGTCGTGAATATATGCTAACAAAGCCGGCTTCATAGAAAACTAAAATCGAATGAGGAATCTATTAGCGTTGGTTGGGTATGCCTGATAACTAAATATTAATGAAAATAAAGCTGACCAATTGAGACAGACAATCTTAAACGGGAACTTTCACAGTTATGAGTTTGAAATCTTACACTAAATGTAGATATAATGAGATTTTTGTACGTTTTAGTGAGTTTTTTGGTAGTTTTTGCATGTTTTAGCTTGATAAATGACAAATAACGATCAATGTGTTTGGACAATATTCTATACAAATATTGAATAGAAGTTGATTTTTCGTCGGGAATATATGCTAACAAAGCAGGCTTCATAGAAAACTAAATTCGAATGAGGAATCTATTAGCCTTGGTTGGCTATGCCTGATAACTAAATATTAATGAAAATAAAGCTGACCAATTGAAACAGACAATCTAAAACGGAAACTTTCTCAGTTATGAGTGTGAAATCTTACACTAAATGTAGATATAGTGAGATTTTTGTACGTTTTAGTGAGTTTTTTGGTAGTTTTTGCATGTTTTAGCTTGATAAATGACAAATAACGATCAATGTGTTTGGACAATAAAAGTGCTTGTTTTGTATTGCACTGTTTACCTATACTTGACACTATTGTGGCCCGCAAACAATACAAAAATAATTGTGGGGCCCGCGTGTACCCAGTGTATATAGAATACGTCAGCGTCGGAAAGTTCTCAACAACTTTTATCATTTTTCTGCTGTTCCAGTGAAGATATCCGGTCAATATCTTTTGTTAAGTCACTTTCATATTTCTTCCTATCTCTATTCATGAATCGATATTTTTTTCCGTCTATGTAATCAGAATGTAGAAGAAACGTTTTAAAACTGCTTTTTTCGATATTGTAATCGTACAAATGTGATGATACTCCACGTTCGGTTGATTTATAGTCGATGTTTACAGCACATCCTGCGATACTGTCGATCGTTATGTTAGTATTTAGAACATTGAACCATTCTCCGTTTGATATGTCTCCGTTCAGCTGATGCGCCGAATCATGTCCCTGAACACTTTACTCATTGCTGCCATACGTTGCAGTTAAAAATATGAGAACATGAAGCCAAAAAATAAAATGTTCCTTCCCATCTTCACCAACCAACAATAAAATTATTCGGGTACAGTTGTTTGCCAGGGCAACCTGTGAAAACTCAATGCTGCTGGATGCAAGAGAATAACATGTCGTTTTGCTTTATGTGTTTTTTCATTCCGATTGTAATGATATTGAAGACGTACTTAAGGGTAAACAGTACATCTCGCTTTTTATGTGCGATTCAAGCATGGATGAAACTTTTTCAAGCAAGGAATGTATATCGATATACCGTGAATTCACACGACCATCTGATGTATGTTTTCTAGGCATATATATGATAGAACCAATTTTGTGCATATCTTGAATGCATATTTCAAACGTATTTTGCGTACATTATGTAGTTTCTATAATCAGTATAAATAAATCTATATCTTATCTTAGAAAAAGTTTCGACAAGTTCTTTTTCAATATCCCGTTGTTTTGGTAAAATTGCAACTATACCGCCTTCAAAGCCAATTTCCATTTTTTCTGAATTTCTATTTATCAACCGATATTTTCCGTCATCTATATATTTATAATAAACTGGAATTTTTTTGTATTTTTTTCGTTCGATGTTGTGCCAATCGTATCAGCAAATCCTCCGCGCTTGGGTGATTTGTAATTGCCCATTGCCATACATACTTTTATCCTTAGTAATGCAGGTGACAGGGGTACCATCCAGACAAATGCAAAGGATAAATAGCAGCAAACTTGTGAATGATATATCTATTTTCATCTTTAGCAACCAACGTTAAATTGTTGAATCCTTGCGTCTGTCGCTACGACAAGAAGGGCAAATGAGGGATATGTTCCTTGTTTGCGCGTTTTATTGATTGCAAAAGAAACGTGAAATGATTTGTCGGCAACATTTTTTCGTACAGGTTCTGTAATCTCAAAAAACATACACTATCATCGCATAATTTTGTATGTAGCTAATCAATTGACACGCAGCCCCTGCTCACAGCAACTATAGGGTAATCTATGTCATCCATGCAAACCTCGGGAATTTGCACTACAAATATAAATTTTTATTCTGAAATCTGAACGAATCTAATTAGTGCACACACTCTCAATCTTGAGAAATGGATTGGAAGAGGCATCATGGATTTTGCATTACTGGATGCATTACAAAACGATTACAAGCGCGAAGGATTTGCGTATGAGGTTGACTATAACATCGAAAAAGAAAAATATAAAAAGTTTAAGTTCATTACAAATATATAGACGCCGGAAAATATCGGATTATGCATAAAAATTTGGAGAAATTGGAAACAGGCTTTGAAGGCGACATTGATGTAATCTTACCAAAACAACGTAAAATTGAAGAAGAACTTGTCGAAAATTATTCAAAGATAAGATATAGATTTATCTATACTGATTATAAAAATTACATAATGAATGCAAAATATATTGACAAAAACATCGAAGGAAACTCGAGAGGGGTTGGGTAGGCATGCGCAATCGATATCCGACTGCAGAAGATTTTTTGCGAGTCTTCAACAAAATGATTGAAATAGGAAATGGATGGAATGCCGTATAATATTGTATTTTAAATTTGTATTTGTAGAAAACTAATAAAAATAATTTTTCCGAAGAACGATGTGTTGTATGACATTACTCTCTCTAAAATATTCAGTGGAGTGTTAAAATATATTCAAGTCAACTTTTATCTTTGATGAGTAGTTAAATACTTGATATATATATTATACAGGATGCCTCAAAGTAAGTAAGGGAAGGTGGGCCACGGGGCACAACAGAAAATCAACTCTCACACTCATACTATACCCGAAATCAGGTCTGCGGTTCAATTTTTGAATCCGCCCTTCGTTGAGTTACAACGTCCTCGCAAACGGACAACGGCTGTGAGCGACGTAAGTTATGGGATAAAATTTGTTTGGAGGGTTGAAACTAAAATTTTAGCATTGAAGTTTTATTGTTTTTCTACCATAGCCTTTCCAACATGACAAACCAACGTCTGATATTTTTCAGCTTCAGTCCGCTGTAAAACATTCAAAACGTTGGCGTTTCGATGTGCATTCCTAATCTCGACGTGGGGTAGTCTGAAAATATTTGTTCCCTGTGGGGAACAATGGACCGGGGTTTAGTGGGACATGCTCCACTGGACACAATTCGACAGTTTTTGATTCATCAAGTGCTTGGAAGTCTAGAAATGCGTTATGTTTTGAGCACTATTAGGTTACCTTTTGACGCATAGCTCAATATGAAATGTAAACCAGATTCAATTTGTTTTGATGCAGGTTCGAAAAAGTAAATAACTTGCCTTTGGCCGGAATTATAAATTTTGCTTGGTAATATATAAATGCCGGTTTTATTTTAAATATTACATCATTGTTTTTTGTTCTTTTTGAATGTCCCCAGGGCCTGTCCGAATGTGTCCCACAGGTGGAACACTTGACAGACGTTTTTAAAAGCATTTTGGTGAAAAGATGTGTGTCGCTAGGGAATTTCTTAGTTAATAATACTTTGCCTTCCTAATTTATATGCTTCTTGCCAAACAGCAATTTTTCACCTCATTTCTTGGGTCAATCTCCTTGTCATTCTGTGGGTTGATGAAAAATGCGAACAATATCTAAATTTTACTTTTAGGATGTTTCCTGATGAAATGAACGCTCTATGATGAGTACCTGAAAAGAAAATCATAATTAAAAGTGTATACTTACTTTTGAGACACCCTGTATATATATATGCTTTATATTTAGGCTTACGTCCCGTTTTAAGCAGGACATTCCCACTTTTCACGTCTTGTCCCGGCGTCCCGACCGTTCAGCCAAAAGTTCCGGTTTGGCGTTAAGTCAGCATAATTCACGAACATTACCAATACACATGTTCTTGGTACTGTTGTTGCTGTGTAGCGTACCGGAAGCCTATACTTACTGAAGGCGGTTTTGTTTGTTCCGTTGTTTTCCGCTAACATTGTTGGCGGTTCATTGGTACAATTTGTTACGTGTAAGCCCTGTATGTTGCTAGAGAGGTTGCTAGTCAGCAGGACGTAAAAGTCGTACGCAAGAATGTAACATCGAACAACGTCTTTTTAAAAAGGTGTTATCTACAGAACAATATGGTTGGGCGAATAAGTAAATTATCATTGCTTGAAAGCGTACATAAAAAATTCTAAATTCGAATTATTTTGTATCGTTAGTAAACAGTAATATAGAGTATAATAAGTAAATTCTCATTGCTTGAAAGCGGCAGGCAATTTTATTATTCTTTTTCTTTTTGCTGTACATAAAAAAATCTAAATTCAAATTATTTTGTATCGTTAAAGTCAATTCCTTGCTATTTTCGAACTGAACCAGATATTTAGACAGAGAATATGCGCATGAACTCTCGTTTACAATATGGTCAATGAAGACTGCCGGGATGGCTTTAAATGTAGGCTTATGTGGTAAAATCGGAAAATGTGAAGTCAAAAGAATCAAAGCTAACGGGTCTTGGTCTTTGGAGGCGTCCCGCTTTGAAGTCATTAAAATATGGTAACTCTATATATATTCCATGTGAAAGTAATGAAACGGATATAAGTAAATCACAGCTATTTGCTCGAATTCGGGGTGAGTTTGTCTTGAAGTAACACAGGGCTTTGTATTTTTTTTTGTAAGAAAAGCAACGTGTGGCAATGAGGAAAGTGTTCAGGGACATGATACTGCGTATCAGATAAACTTGGGCAGATTGGACGGTAAATGGTTCGATGTTCTGAATGCTAACCTAAGGATCGACAGCATCTCAGGGGGTGTTGCAGCAAACGAATATAAATCAACCGAACGTGGTAGATTCTTTTATCAGTTAGATTACAATATCAAAAAGATAAGATTTAAAAAGATTCCCCTAATCTCTGATTATATAGGAGACGACAGATATCGAATTATGAATGGTGATCGGAACAGGTTTGAAAGTGAATTAACAAAAGACATCGACGCATCTTCGTCGGAACAGTAAACAACTGATGAAAAAGTCGCGGAGGATTTTCCGACGCTGATATGTTCTATGCATAATGATTACGAAAATTATATAATATACACGGGAAATCTTATTAACAATGATATCGAAGCAAGCTCGAGAAGTGTTTGGTTACAAATGCGCAATCGGCACATGAAAGCAGAAGATTTGTTGCGAGTCTTCAACAAAATGATTGAAATAGGGAATGGATGGGAAATTGTGAAATTGCATTTTTCCAAATGTGTTTATGTTGATAACTTAGACAATTATACCAAAGAATTAAATTGATGGCTAATATTACCTCTCGAATATATTCATTATCTGGAGCGTTAAAATATATTCAAATCATGAATACAACGTTTATACTCTGGTGCAGTTTAAAACTCAAAATATGTATATATTAGTATGCTATGTATTTCCAATTAAATGTAATAAAATTAGTATAGATAAAAACACAGATATTAGCTCAAATTCTGGTTTGAGTTTGTATTGAAGTAACACGTTGAATCATTAGTCGCAGTCGCATGTTGAGAGATTTAATTTTATGTTTTTGATAATACTACAGATATTTCGCGCGATACAACCACAAGTTTAAACAAGCAATTGCCGACTTCTTGAACATGAACCGACTGTAAACAACATAAAAACACATATCTTTGAAGTTTGATGAATATGCGCCATATAGCAAAATATTTGTGGATGAAGATGATTTTGTGTACGATCATCTTGATTTTAGGCGTTTTTTGGTAAGTCTGATAAACGGTATTCTTGCTACTAAATGGTCTCTTTCTAGCCTTGTACAGGCCAAATTCAAGAGAGACTGGTGCAGATTGGTGCGGTATATTAACTCCTTGAACTCTGAATCCCCAGAACGACGCTACTCTCTCATCCTGACATCCCACGGCGTCTATTCAATTCGACGCGTTAAAAATTTGTAATATCCCTAATTTTAAATCAATGTAACTTCTAAACCATTAGATATCAGATGGTATGTAATATGTCTTATAAAAGCTAATCTAGTCTCTTATTTATCACTGGCATCATTTCTTACGAGATGTTTTAATGAGATGTGTAAGCCTATTTTTAGCCCCATCTACTAATTTTTTGTATTTTGGTAAGATTTGACAACTTTTTTAGAAATGTGTCATCAATTTATTTAAAAATTTTGAAAAGTATACTCAATTACCTATCAGGAGATATACGGATGACTTTCTTAAATTACGCATAACTCATTTTGTTGCAGAATTTGTGCTATCGATTCCAATGGTTTGTGAACAAAATTGATCAACTATTTTGACGCCAAGTTTGCGTAACAACGCAGAGGGCGACGACGACATTGTCGTGATAACGTTCACGCGACGTTTGGTGCGTAACGCTGTGCGTAACGCTTTGCGTAAGGTAGATTGCGCAATTGCGCATTTGGTTGTTCACAGCTTGAGTTCAGATTGTGCCACTATTGCATCATTAAAATATCCTCGGACGCAGATGAAACCTCTATATTCAGACGAATCTTGATCGAACATAGATAAAATTGCTAAAAATTTAAAGGCCATTTTATATATGTTTATTATCTGAATATGGGACGCAAATGAATGGCCAAAGTGAAATATTTGATTCTCATGCATGTATAAGGTTCCGCCGGAAACACCAAGGCTAATTCTTCAACTTTGGATATCATGAAAATTGAAAAAAAAAAATGCGAACCTGAAAGACATGGTGGCACCAGTAGCTCACCTGGTCAGTGTTTTACATTTTGCGGCCTCATTCGATTTTCGAAATTTATATTCATGAATTCGTTCATTGTGGGCATCGTCTATTATAGGATAAAATTCGCCTCATAGCTATTTGACACGAATACAAATAACTCGTGTCTGTTTATATAGGCGCTAATTATGAGGACCTAATTATCTAAGGTAATTTACTTTTGTTATTTTGTCAACTTCTTTGCACATTCTGTCGCATCAACCCATAATCTTACCGAAGCATTGAATGAAAATCACAAAATGTATGCAGGTTTTCAAATTGAGTTTGCTTGTCTGACAATATTTCTCTTACGGAATATTTTTTATCTTTGCTTCAAGTAAAGTTATGATGTTTGACGACTATAACTAGATAAGTATAAATCACTATTTGTTTATTAGGCTATCAGTAAACAATGTATGAACAGAAAGTATATGGTGAATAACGAATACCAATAAATATATATACAAAAAGAAATGCATAATGCTACTGATAATCCACTATGCGCTCCCAAGTTTTTAGATAGCGTTCCAGTTTAGACAAAGACTGATATATAAATGAGCATTGTGACAAATAAATGTTTGACACAATTTTGCAATATCAATAATTGCAAATTATTTTAAATTTGTGTCATTAGTCGGTTTTCTTGTGTCTTAATGACCGAAGTGGTAGATCTTGATTTGGCAAGGTATTAGGCCTGCGTGAAGTTATTCGTGGCTATTCGTGTAGACCAGGGTTGTTATAAGGTTGAAGCCTGGATAACGCTCTAGGTCATGGTGATCCAAGGTTGTCGGCTCCGCGGGCCACAAATTTTTTTTTTTTATTGTTTGCGGGCCACAATAGTGCCAAGAATGGGTAAACAGTGCAATACAAAACAAACGCTTTTTTTTATTGTGCAAACACATAGTTATCAGACATAGCCATCCCAGGCTAATAGAATCCGCATTTGATTTTCAGTTTTCTATGATGCCTATATTGTTAGCATATATTCCCGACCAAAAAGATAGAAAGCCAGATAATAATTTAGACTGCCAAGCACATCATTCAATTTCGCCAATTGCCTCAGCTAGCCATAACACTATAGTCAATTCAGTGACATTAGTGTCAAATATATGTATCATTAATATGTAACAATATGTTTTTCTGATTAATTTGATTACAAAACAACTCGAAATGCGATTTATTGATTACTCTCCGAATGTGACGCGGGCCACAGATAATGAAGCGGCGGCGGGGCTGGGTTTGGACCACCCTGCTCTAGGTAGTTTCTTATAGTTTAAAAATGTTGGTGTCACCGGGGACTCAGTTGTTGGTTTCTGCGGGTGGTTGGGTTTGCTCTCTGGTGTTTATTCTTCTGGAGTACGGATTTTTGCTTCATCATCAGGTGGTATTGTTCGTGACCGGTCAACGCTTTTGGACGTGCGGCCATGTTGAATTTGTGGCATGTATGGGGATGCCATATTTTGAAAGAGGTCGATAATTGGGCTCCTAGGATAATTGGTACATATCGCCTAAGAAATTTTCTGTTCCTCATGATAATTCGACCAGATCCGTCAACTTCAACCATGTATTGGTCAAACTGTTTCACCTCTATGATAATTCCAGTCTTATCCCATTTATTCGGATGTGTGCCAGTTCGATTTTGGATTCGGACATGATTTCCAAGGCAGGGAGTTGTCGCATGTGTTCAGTCCAGGGTTCCGCAGACTTCATGTGACGATTCCTCAAGGCTTCCTCTCTGGCTGTTCTTGTTTCTCGCCATGTCTGTTGAGGTACGTATTTTCCGGGTGGAATAGGAATAAAGTCCCGAATTGGCCTACCAAATACCTGCATGGCCGGAGACATTTTAGTATCCTGATCTGGGATGTTGCGATGTTGTAGTATCGCTCGCTGGAATGCATCCGTGTTTAATTCTCAATTTGTGAATATCTGTCGACTATGACAGAGTAGTTAAACACTTTATAGTGAAAATAGTCTGCACATATAAATTGGAATGGATATACTGGTTGGATTGTGGGCGTAGGTGGGTTGCTTGGCTGAGATGGTGCCATACGATTGCAGTGCTTGCATCTTGTCCTCGCAGCTGTGATACCATTTGGGATGCCTGGCCAGAAAACGGATGTCTCTGCTCGTGATGTCATGACATAGAAGATACCCTTGATGGGCAGAATGAGTGGATTTTAGGATGCGTTCCCTGAGGTACGGTGGAACCACAATCCGGTTCTTGTAGAGCAGGGTGGGCCTTTTTCGGCTCGGGTGCCAAAATCGGCTAAATTTAACGACATAATTCTTCCGCGTGCTGCTTTGCTACTGTCAAAACAAAAAACTTTTTAAACATGTACAGACAGATCCACTATTCGGTAAAATATCAGTCCGGCAAATAGATTTGATTACTTTTCTTATTCTATATCAGTGAGCCTTCTGCTGCTGCATTACCGCTGATGGAGATTTTACATTGGTTTTATATTTGGTAACTTTCAAAAAAATAGACAAACTACTCGTTTCATCTTTTGGGATACTCCTGTTACGAGACTTAATAAAGTTCATAACTGAGAACAGAGATTCACAAGCATATGTAAATGAAAACATACATGAGTAATGCAGTTGCAAAGTTTTTAAGACACGAAATATTTTTGGCAATGGCATTCCAATCATGCAATAATTCGTTTTCTGCACTTCTCTCTTGTATTCCCTTCCCTAATCGCTTATAGTTCTTTCGAAATCAATTTATAACAGTAAGGTAGCAAATAGTAACTCTAACCAACACGAGCTATACTTCATAAATCAGGCAGAAATGAAGAAAAAGGGCAGCACAGACGAACTATATTACGTAAGAATGTAGCCAAATGAATGCTGCGGTCTTCTCGACAAATTTTCTCGGGACCTCACTCTTTTGTTACGTCATTATATAATTCTTTGTAGTCAATTTTGGCACGCGTGCCAGGGGTTGCCCACCCCTGTTGTAGAGTATTATCCCGTCGTAAGTGTGGAGGTCGTTACGAAATCTATGATTTTCGCGTAGTTCCACGGGGAGTTCATACGGAATTCTGGGATGCCATCTTTGATCATAGTCATGAGTTTTGACATGCCTGGGTTGCTATTAGTGGCTACTTTTACGTCGTCCCATGTAACTGATTGTAGGCTGTTGAGAGCATGGATTGTGGTGGCATTTTCGCAGGATGTGAGAAACTTCTCTGATTCATTAGATATGCAGATGTTAGCAATGAAAGAGCCAGGTAGAAAAGGTATCGAATTATGATCATTAGAATGCTCGATTGCGTTATCTAATGCAGATATGTCATCAATCAATGTCATCTTTGTTGCTTTACCAACTGGATGTCTTGACATGCTGTCAGCCGCTAGGTTTTTTAGGCCTGGAACGTGTATCATTTTGAAATGGTAGCGTAGCATTAGGTGAGGGTTCGAAATGTTCTCCAGTGATCTGTCTCCAAATATTTTCAAGAGTGGTTTGTGATCAACAGCAACTGTAAGGTTCTCGCACCCAAGAACAAAATAGCGCGCTCTCTCAAGGGCGTCAACAACAGCGAGGGCCTCGCCTTCTACTGACGCATAGCGTGATACCGACAAGTGTTATTTTCCATCCTGATTTGCAGCAGAATGGGTTTTGTGTGGGACATGAACAGTGTTTTTGAAGAAGCCGGAATCCTATCCCGGTTTTGCTCCAATCAGTGGTTAGGCATGTGGGTCTATCTTTGTCATAGATTTCGATTCAATTTCTCTGATGATTGTTTTTTTGGATTCCTCAAAGAGCTGGTTGAGTTCTTCCGTCCGGACAAATTTGGTCGACGGCTGGAGCTATTGGCGGAATGATAACATCTTTTCATCTGATGCAAAAGCGTATGATACCTGGTTCACCATGCCAAACCAGGACCGGGCATCGGTTAAGCTCGAGCCACTGAACAGCTTGGAAAAATGCTTTTTCAATGCTGTCCGACCATAATAATGTGTCATCGATACACTTCGTTTTGTCAGAAATATCAGAGGCGATTTCGTCAAAACGTCTGCTGTAGCCATTGCCAGATGCAATATATCCTTGTGGGACTGTTTTGTAACGGTATCTGCCCCAAGGTGTGATGAAACTTGTTAGATGGCGGTCATCTTTGTGTAGGGGTAGGCTATGGTAGCCGCTCCAAGCATCGAAAACTGTCTTCTTTGTGATACGAGGTACCTGGTGAGCTTGGTAGAAAGGTGATAAAGTGTGATGTGTTTCGCGAGTAGCAAACTTGTTCAGGGGCTGTAGATCAACAGTTCGTCGAGGCTTACCATTTTTCTTTGCGCATATAACCATTTCGTGGCACCATGTGATCGATAGGGACAGGTTTGATTACTCCTAGTTGAGTGTTTAGGGAACAAATGAGTATTTGCTATTGTTTTTGTATTTGCGGTTGTTTCCGGCTATTTCTGTTGCTCTCTGATCTGATCTTATGAAGACATACTCCTGGTTCCGAATACATGTATTGCAATTGTATATTTACAAATACAAAGATCAGTTCAAGTCATGACTGTTAAATCTAAGTTTCACTGCAAGCCCGAGTTCGTTAATTACTTGTCTATCGTTATCCCCCTTTTCTCTCCTAACGAATGGTCGCTTTTATGCTGGTTTTGGTATCCTTAGGGCATGACGCATTATCGTCATCGTACCCTACAGCAAGGGTCCGCAACTACATTTTAGCGCGACCAAAAAAAATTTTAACTTCTCGCGACCCAAGCATTTGGTACACATGTAATTATATATCGATTTTAAGACTATTGTCGACACTAGCATTTTTCTTGCACAAAATTATATGAAGCTTATCACATAAAATTGTGAATAATAGCGTTAATTATGACTAATGCAAATTATAAGCTTCGTGTATAATACACAACATATCAAATCGAGGTTTAATTTGGGAGACAGCAACTCGAAGATATTTTTCTACCTCTAGCCTTGATCTGTAATTGTATTTTATGTATGAAAACGCTGATAAGCGGGAAAATGTATTGGTTTTTTAATGAATTTTGGATGCTTTGCTGTAAGATACACGTGGAACCAATCTTTATACAATATTCGCTGTTATTCCTCTTATATTTAGGGGTTGAGTGATGTATTTCTATCCGATGAGGGTGAGAAGATGAGTTATTTGTCGGGCGTTGATCCCCACTGCTATAAGTGCTCCCTACGGAGCCTCAGGGCTCCGCGAGCTATTCTTTCACTTGGAAAACTGACTTGGTTAATTTTGTATCTGTGAAGAAGCATTACCATCACTGATAAAATTTGACGACGGTGGTTTCAAAATGTGGTAGTGATTCAAATATAACATTATCTATAACTAAAGGCGCAGCAGCCATGGTTTTCTATAAGCAGGGTTGCCATCTACCCAGAGCCAAAAATAGGCATGAAATCATACACGAGTCTCCCACTTTTTATCATTAGAAGTCGCTTCGAACATGGTTGTACCCTAAATATATACTACTACGTTGTACGCAGCTCTAAAATTGCAAAAAGTTATGGAAAGAGACGAAGTCACTGCCACACGCAATCTCTAAGACAAGGGTCGGCAACTTTTGTCGCTCCCGAGCCAAAGCCAAGTGTTACGAATCTTGGCGGGCCGCACATATTTTTTCAAGAAAGTTAAAAACTGAACGGGTGGCTGATGAACCACATTATTCATACAGATTAGAAATTCAAATTTCGGACTTTAATAGCGAGCGAACACTGCGACAACTCGTTGACTCAAGTCGTCTTATTATACAAAATAAAAACAAAAGCGATTTTTTTTCATAAAGATTGGAAAACGAATTATTAATGAAGAACAAGAATAACATAACAACGATCCGTAGGTTTAAGTGAGCACCGTGGGCCGGATTATTTTACTCCGTGCGGCGGATATGGCCCGCAGGCGGCCGACCTCTAACCTAAAGTCCTCATACTTTGGTTTCCCACAATGCTTCTTGTGTTTTTATGGTAATATTGTGGGCACCGATTACTGTTTTCCACCTTTCTCGATGTCGCAATAGCAGTAGTTAATAAAAAAAAAAATCTTTCCATGTTCGAAACAGAACTCATGGTTACGCTTACTCTAAATTGCAGTTTGTCCCTAAAAACAGTATTCCTAAAAACTAGCAGCAACTATTGTGTGTGTCACAGTTTGCCTGGAAATACCGCAAACCCCATTGTTGACAGAAAAAGTTCGTCCATCGTTTCCACGCAAGCTTTGTACGCAAAACAAGTATTGGTCATCCACGTTTCTAAGACCAAATAAGCACGCGACTCAAAAATAAGCACTTTACTTAGAAATAAGCACATCGTTACTTTATAAGACGCGGGCTAGAAAATAAGCAAAAATCTTAGAAATAAGCACGGTATGGCAACCCTGTCTATAAGGGAGGGGGTTCAGAATAGAAAATTCCCGAGCAACACTCATCGCTCAATCCATGGCCGATCCGTGAATTTAAAATGTCTTGTCATATCGATTCAATTGTGTTCATCGTTGCTCGCCTTTGAGTTGACTAATATACTACACTACGGCAACCATGGAATACTTTTTTAACCGTCTACTAGCAAGGAATGGATTGAAATCGTATTTTTGAGTTGCTCTTTCAGCACTTAGGATTATCGCAATGTTTCGTTGTTAAGGCAGAGTTTGCAGTTTATGAAGCCAATTATATTTGATACTTTCATATCGAATTCGGTCTATGCATAAATGTATCAGTGATTTCTAGATGCAGTGATGAGACAAATATCGACCGACACAGTAAAATGAGCAAACTTTCATTGGAGGGTTTAAATATGGGGTCGGCAAACCACATTCGGATTCGGCCCGCGACGCTTCACTGAATTATATTAACAATACAGCTTTATTGACGAATATATTCTTTACGTGTCAAAATTTGTTTTGAGAAACTAAATTATACTATAACCTAACAAGTATATAATTCACATTCACTCGTTTATTGAGCCTATAATTGATTATAATTAGAGAAATGGCAACAGAACGTAAAAAAGTTGATGCTGAGCGCAAATGGTTTAATGACGCTGAAAATATTCAAATAATCAGTCTTCGCGCACTGCTTGAAATTTCTGGGTGAAAAAATGTGATTCATTGGTCATTCCTTTGGTTTCTAAAATACGTGCGGCCCGCCAATGACTTGCAACCTTTATTTTGGCGCGCGAACGACAGAAGATTGCGGACCTCTGATTTAGACTTTAGAGCCAGTGAAGTTATACAGTCATTCCAACTCAAATCCTCGACCCACTGCCCTATCTCCCTCCACTTTCCTATCCTCGATCCGCTGCCCTGTCTCCCTCGCCTCGGCCAACTGCCCCACCTCCCTCAACCTTCCTATCCTCGACGCACCGCCCAATCTCCCTTAACCTTCTTATCCTCGACCCACTTTCCTATTTCCCCAACCTTCCTATCCCCTCCGACTTTTTTATCCTCGACTCATTGACCTATCTCCCTCAACTTTTCTACCCTCAATCCCCTGCACTATCTGCCTCAAACTTCCCACCCTCGACCCACTGTCCGACCTCCCTCAACTTACTTATCTTTGACCCACGACGCTATACCACTGAGTACCTAACCTAACGGCGCTAAAATTACGACTCGACCGTCAAAATGAACTTTACCACCTTGCGACCAACTCCCATGTGTTATACTGGTCGAGTATGCCAATGAGATGATTCAATCGTACGTCGACAAAACATGATTGACGGCATTCGTAATGTGGGCTGGAATCTCAATTGGTAATCAATAACCATAATTAGTGGATTAAAAATGTGCTACTAATTAGGCTACTGATGGCATCGGGCTTGGAGTCACTGTTTTCAAAATTTTAACAGGCCTTTCGATATCGAAATATCTGAGTTCCTTTTCCGAAACTCATTTAATGTCGCCTGCATTTCCGTGCAGGGCAAACGACGAGGAAGTAATCGAATATTTGCACGCTTAGTCTTTTTCAACGAATGTTCTGCCATATCCTTGTTGTATATACAAATTCTTTTTACGTGACTGAGGAGGCTGAATAGTCAAAAACAGTCAAAAATATAAGTCGCTTAGTGAGTGTAATTCCTTCAAAACTATTTTTAAGACATGAAATGTTTTGTCGTAGCTAGCGTTGCCAACTGCCCTCCAATCCAGCGTGTAGTCCCAAAATTGAGCTTATCTTATCTGAAACTTATTAAGCTGCAGAGGACGCAGCTTCTTACTAAAAAATGTCAAAGAAAAATACTTTATACGAACAGGAGCAATATTGCTCATTTCGGATCGGCATCATATTGTCACAAGACTCACGACAAGGCCAATTATTAGGGGCATAAGACGGCTTGTTAAAATTTAGAAAACTGTCATTCCCAGCAAGAAACCATCAGTAGCCCAATTAGTAACACATTTTTAAACTGTCAATTATGGTTATTAATTACCATTTGAGATTCCAGCCTACATATTATACGAATGCCGTCAATCCTGTTTTGTCGACGTACGATTGAATCATCTCATTGGCATACACGACCAGTTTAACCCATGGAAGTTGGTCGCAAGATAGTAAAGTTCAGTGTGGCGATCGGGTAGTAAATAATAGTACTGAATAGTATAGCACCGTAGGTCAAAGATAGGTAGGTTGTAGCAGATAGGGCAGTGGGTCGAGGATAGGTAGGTTGAGGGAGATAGGGCAGTAGGTCGAGAGGGGAAAGGTTCAGAGAGATAGAGTGGTGGTTCGGGGATGCGAAAGTTGGGGGATGGGGCAGTGGGTCGTGGATAGGAAGGTTGAGGGAGATAGGGCAGTGGGTTGAGGATAGGAAAGTTGAGGGAGGTCGGGCAGTGGGTCGAGGATAGGTAAGTAGATTGATGCAGGGCAGTGGGTCGAGGACAGTTTTCGAGTGAACGAATAGCTCGCGGAGGTCTAAGTGTCTTTAACGGAGTCCTGGGGTGCGTACGGAGCATTTTGAAAACCTAAATTTTACGTAGTAGGATGTAACAATGCGAACAACTAAGTAACGAATGTTTCCTCGACTTTTGATCTCTTGAATTCTTCCTCTTGGATCTACACTCTACCATTGCAAAATTATTGGTTCTTATTTCAAGAATTAGGACTTAGTTATTTGATTAGGACGTATATTTACCAAAACACAACTAAAAACTAACAAACAACACGCGAAAATTGCCAAAACGAGATAATATCCACAACCACGAAAGACTGTCTGAATGGAAAAAGTATCTGAGCGCTTCTGAAACGTTTATTGTTACTTCATTTTTGCAATTATGCTGATTGGCCAATGTTACGACAGTAAATAAGGAAGTGTATACTCGGGGAAACATTCATAATTATAATCAGTGATTTATAAAGTTGTTATACATAAATACGCTACACAGACGCAATGCTCATTTTTATGGAAAATTTAAATTGTTTCGCGATCCAGAGCGGGGGGTTTCGCGTCCCAAATTTGGGTCGCGACCCCGTAGTTGCGGACCCCTGCCCTACAGTACGTCTAATTGTTACGTATTTTATGACTAAGATATTACTCCTAATTTTAAGATTAGAGTGACTAAGTTTAAACACGTAATCTATTAACCAAAAGCAGATAGTTTACCCAATATCCTATAGTCCTATAAGTGTCCCTGTCTAGGCCGGCTTTTACCTCTTCTTTCCAGTGGAGGGGTACTGGTACTGGTGTGTGATGAACGACAGGCTTTGCTTCAGGGTCTATCATAAGTTTTATTGGCGTCCCGTCCATCATATAGGGAGCGGTTGGTGTTCGCAGGTGTTGAAAGTGCTAGATTTGTATTATTCGATTAGATACTCCTGTAGCTTCTGTCGGTTTTCCCCATTCGGCGAGTATGGTAACGACATTGGGATTGGTGGGGGAAGTTTGCGGCGGGGACATGTGCATATTTATATGTCACCATTTTTAGTCCCTGTCAAAGTTTTGTCCGTCATGTTAATTGATGTCATTTCCCTGTTGACTCCGCCAATCTTTGAAAAATTAAACAAGTTCAATGCATGCTTTCCTGCTCAAGAACAGCTTGTCCGAGCTGTCGTAATGTAAATGATCTGACGGTAACGAACTATTTTCCCGTTATCAGTTGTTCCTGAAAATCTTGCAACTAGGGCGCCAAGGATATGTATCCATTTGTTATTGGTCGCAGTCATTGTTGTTGGGGTTTGAAATTCTTTTTAAACCCCAATTTAACAAAGTCAGATGGCAGTATGTCGATGTTCCCAACTTTGGCACATATTGGTGGTGGTCCAGAGCCATTCCGTTGGATGAATTCTTGTAAACTGAGCGTTATGAATTGGACATAGAGTTCTCCATGTCCTCAGGTTCCTGTGATGGTTTGACCATTTTTGACGATGTTTTGCCTTTACAAACTGATTCAAAATGGTGTAGTTTCAAGCAGTGGTAGCAAGTCTGATTGAAAGCAGGACAGGAACGTTATTTGATTCTCAGTGGAGAACTTTTGCCGTGTCCTGTTTCTCCGCAGTAAGTACATGTGGCTTGCATCTTATCGGATGTGGGCTTGACTTGAATGCGCCCCTTTCGATATGAGCTGTGGCGTCTGTGGACTGGGAATCTGTCGCTTGGCAGACTGTCGCTTGGCCACGAATGCGGGCGCCAAAGTTTCTTACTGGTTCGTCTCTGTCTTGTTTCATGTTGGCGAGCTTGACTCTGGCGATCATGGCATTTTCCTTTGATAGCGTTCAGTATGTCTTGTTCTGATTTTCCTGTAAGATTAGGTGAGGTGCGAGTTAGATCTTTGCGCAGTGGATCGTCACAGCATTCCAATAGTTGGAAAATTATGTCTTGGCCAAATATTTTTGTGCAGCTTTGTAGTCTGTCCATCTTGATTCAAAATATGTCCATTCTTCAGTTGAGCTAGCAGATGTGATTGTTGGACGTTTTACTTTCTCAACTTGGGTTGTGGGTTGTTGAGTTTTTTGTGCGCTGTGTGTGGTAGCGTGTAAATTCAGCAATGCAGCAACAATAGAGGCCTCATCCTCTGTTTCAAATTCACATTCGTTGATTGGGCATCTGATCTTTGGCATCTTGATGTCACAAAGTATCCCACATAGGGTAAATCATAGATAATTATATATCACTATTTGTTTATTAGGCTATCAGTAAATAATAATTTACTATATGAAAAGAAAGTATATGGTGAATAACGAATACCAATAAATATATAAACATAAAGAAATGCACAATGCTACTGATAATCTACTAATAACTTTGTCATTTTTTAGCTCTCATTCTAAAAATAGGTTGGCTCTGGTTTTACTTGCGAAATTCTGTTGACAAGCTGGTATATATAATTGTGATGGATCATGGCTAAGGCAAAGTGCTAAATTTGTTTTCGATTGATATTCATGCTAAAATTTAACACAAAATGATATTTTGTAATGTGGTTTAATATTTTGATAAAATTATATTTAAGCAGGATCAAAAAACGCCGCTCCCGAAGTATGTGCACCAAGATGGCGCACAACCTGAACCATAACCTGGTACAAATACTATGTTCAGGATGTGCGCTATCTTGGTGCATATACTTCTGGAACTCTGAAAAAAAACGGAGGTTGGCAACAGCAAGCGGATGTACTTGATGAATATCCAGCTTGTCAAGTTGAAAATAGTACGACAAATTGACATGTAAAAATAGGAATGATTTAAAACAGAGGAATAAGACTCGGAAGCATGAAAATGTTTTGTGAAACCGTACGTATATGCATAAGCTGCCGGGAGACCATTATGAACGTAGAGGATAAGAGCATGTATATATATACTGGAATGAATTTTCTCGAATCATTGACTATACTCTATCGACCTTAAAGAAGATTTCGAATTTTTAAAACTATTAGTATATTTTGCAATAGAAACGTGAATAAAAAGAGAAGTGAGAATCTGTGAATGGCTTGCGTGTAAATCTTGCCAATCCTTCTGACCATTACTTTTTACCGACGGCGTCTATATTAAGAAACGTATAGCAGTCACATCGCATGAACTAAACTGACAACACAATCTTGTCCCAAGCCAAGCTAATTCGTGGCGAGTTCGCTTTACGTAATATCAATACTTTTCGAAATTCTCAAAATACCCAAATCAAAACCTAATTAACAATAAATTTGGTCATAGTAATTATATTTAACGTATTTTTTAGCATTTTTTTATCAATGGCTAAATTGTCAAATAGTGATATTATCTTACAGGTTACGAGTTAGTCATTATTTTCATTCATATACGGGTGTGATAAAATATATTTAGATAATTATACAACAACGTAATCAGCGTTATTTTTTAAAAAACAATATTCTGAATAATAGCAAACATCGAGGACTGTTGATGAAATTAGTATATATATATAGATATGTAACTAACATTGATAAATAATAGTTGGTTAGCTCAAATAATGACTTCAGTCAATTTCTGGACATGTTGAAGGAGAAAATTTTGCAGATATTGCGACATCATGCAAGACGTTAATGAAGGCTGCAACCTGTCACAAAGTTGGATTTGGACTTGGAAAAAATCCACGAAGCCGGATATTTATATTCCGGTATTTGTACTAGTTCATGATGCAACAACAAATACTTCGACTTGGTAATTTAATTTACAATATCTTCCAGTACTTAAAAAGTTTGATATAAGTTTTCATACCTTTGTCGAGTGGACATAATAAAGCCGCAAAATAATTTTCATAGTCAGAAAGAAAAACTATAGCTGCATTGTCTAAAAGGTTGTCTGATTAGAACAAATAGAATTAAATGAGTTTAACTGCAGACCAACAAAAGAATAATAATTTATCTATATATCGAATATTCTATATGTACATGTATTAGTAATTTTACCCATATTTGACACCGCTTCATTCGCAAGTCCGTTCATTTCCTCTCCGTGCTCGAGGTGAATAAATTCTGCAAACGTTCAATTTGTGTCAAAAAATTAACAAATGTCTTAAATTAGAAGGAAAATAATAAAAGAGTTTACTAGTACTTTTCATTGTTATGCTAATCAATAACTTTCCACGACGTTTTGAAAGCATTCAATTGGCATACATTTTGTGTACACAATCAGTAATCAGTAATCAGTAATTTATTTTTTCACCATTCTAAAGCACACAATGTGAATACACAATACAAGAAATAGGAAATATGGTACTTTCGGGCGAAGGGAGGCGCGAGACACCAAGACTGGTGATCGAGCAGCGACACCCATGACAAGTCTAACAGTAATAGATAAATAACATTAATATATAAATCGAACAAACAATAACTATTAGAACAGGTTTACGTTAAAGTAAGTCGAGGCGACCTGCATACCCAAAAGACACCCGATCCAAGGAGAAACGGATAACGACTCCGAGCACCGTCTTGTTAGTAACCATGGCAACGTCAGCGAAATCTTATACTGCGGAATACAGACACTGCCTGAGTTGAGCTTGAATTCATATTTATCCCGCGAGGGGAAGCCGATAACTTGGCATATTTATATTATTATAAAATAGTTTTGTTTGTCGCAGTTAGGGATACGAGAGTGTGTAAACAAGTGGAAGTATAGTGGTAAGGTGCTTTGGTGCCGGAGACGTCGTGTGAAGAGGGAAGAGCCTAAGGACCCAACCTGACGGTTAAAGGTAAAAAATAATAAAATTTAATTGGCGATTGAAAATAATCGACAAAATAAATAAATGTGGAAGTAAATAGTATTGCTAGTTAGACAAAATATGTACATAAAGAAACTAGTATATTAGAAAATTTTAGTCCATCATTGAAAACATGAATGCAGTAAACACTTTACGGTATCGATACCCAAGCAAACAGTATATGGAAAAGACATAAATTTAGTAAGTTGCAATATCATTAAAATTATGAAATTGGTGAGTATACTGGCACTTGACAAAGACATAAAGGATAGCTAAGTATTTGTACACAATCTGAGACCAAAATTATGGATCATGGGTGAAGTGACCCACCGGTATAGACTACCGGTATGGTTTGGATCCAAGATAACCCGTCTGAGCCTGATGTTGGCAAGATAAATAGTTTGGTTATTGTATGAGTGGCACATGGCTGTGCACTGACACGGTGGGGGAAATAACAAGTTCAATATTTACAGAGTCTCTATCTATTTCAGTTACTGTGGATTTTGGGGAAGTCAAGTGTTGAGCTGACAATGACAAGGGGTGGAGGGTGTCAGCACATCAAACAGATGTGGTGACCCGAGACAGGTAAGATGAAAGCATGACCTTCTTATATTTTATTTTAAAAGAGACATATGTGCTTTCACGTAAACTTTGTGGAATACTATTCCATATTATGACACCTTTGTATTTCAGGGAATTTTGAGATTTGCTCAGTGAAAAGCGAGGTACGAAAAAATTTGGTTGAAGAGCGAGTGTTGTGTTCATGCACAGAGGTAAGCGAAACAAAATAATTGTCAAAAGCTGTGGGCAAGTGGTTGTTTTGAAATTGGTGCATAACTTTGGAGATCTCTAGAGTGTGAATGTCAGATAGTTTTAACACCCTTGTTTTATGGTATAGGGTGTTTAGGTTTGTACGAATAGATGCTCTAGAGAGGGTTCTAACAGCTTTATTCTGTAAGATCTCCAATTTATGAATGTTAGTTTGCGCTGCTGAGCCCCAAGCGGTTATGGCATATTGTATGTGGGATTGAAAGAGAGCAAAGTAGACAGTTCGCAGGGTGGCATCCTGGACATAATGTGTGAGTTTTCCCAATATCCCAACCGATCTCGACAATTTCTTATGTAATTCGATAGTATGGGTGTTCCATTTTAAATTATTATCTATATGGAGCCCGAGATATTTATAGGATTGGACGACTTCCAAGGCAACCCCCCTGATTTTGATTAGAATGTTGGCATGTGTTGTTAGCGATTTTCGGCTGAAAACCATGACTTTAGATTTTTCGACATTTACAGTAAGTTTGTTGCATAACATCCACTCATATATTTTATTTATTTCTGAGTTTACAGTGTGTTGGAGTGTGGTCAAGTCTTTTCCACTAGCAAGCAGGCAGGCATCATCGGCGAAGAGCTTGGTTAGAAGATTAGAGCAGTTCGACAAGTCATTTACAGAGAGTAAAAAAGCCAAAGGCCCGATAATTGAACCCTGGACAATTCCGCACTGAATGGGCAACATTGGGGACTTATGAGAACCTAATTCAACAAATTGAAAACGACCACTCAGGTAATTAGCTAGTAGTTTGCTTACATTACCTCTGAAACCATAATGTTGCAACTTTTGAATAAGAATTTTGTGGTCCACCGTGTCAAAGGCTTTCTTTAGATCAAGGAAAGCACAGCAGACAAACTCACATTTATCTATTTTGTCATAAATATATGATGTTAAGTCTAGGATGGCATGGCTAGTAGAGTGGTCGGGTTGGAATCCGAATTGGCATTTATTGATCAAGTTGAATTTGGTACAAAAAATTAGCATTCTCTTGTATATTAACTTTTCCAGAATAAGACCAATTGAAGATAGAATGGAAATTGGCCGATAATTAGAGGGATTATTTTTGTTGCCGCTTTTGAAGATTGGTATAACCCTGGCAATCTTTAATGAGGAGGGGAAAATACCATAATTGAATGATAAATTAAAAAAGTGACTCAGTTCTGGAGAAATAATATCTGCAACTATTTTCAAGAAAAACGGGGAAATACCATCATGTCCAACTGCTTTGCCCTTTTTCAGGTTCAATATTATTTGGTGAACCTCGGAAGGTGTCGTTTGCTCCAGAAAAAAAGAGTGCTGTGAGGGAGCACTCAAGAAAGCTTTGAAAGATTTTATGCTATGTGGAATATTGTCAGCAAGTTTCTTTCCTACAGATGAAAAGAATTTATTGAATTCGGCGGATATTCTGGCGGGGTCGGAAACTGTGGCACCATTTTCAAGCTCCAATTCAGAGACGATGGATTCATTTTTGGACCTAACTCTAATAATGTCATTGATAGTTTTCCAAGTGTGCTTCACATCCCCTCTGTTGTTTTCAAGGATATTATGGTAATACATTTGTTTTGATTTTCTCTGCAAGTGCGTCAAAATGTTCTTGTATTTTTTGAAGTGGAGACGCTGGGATGAGTTTCCCTTTAAGAATTTTTTTCTAAACATATTGTTTTTATGTTTGATGGACTTACGAATTCTTTTAGTAATCCACGGTTTAGAGTAAAGTTTATTTTCTCTACGCGAAAATGGTCTTAATGGAGCATGTTTATTAATCAACCATTTGAAGTGACTAAGAAAAAGATCGAATGAGCTATTGAAGTTTTCCTCATGTATGCTAATACTAGTATAATTGTTACAGATCGACTCAACCTCCAATCTGAACAGGTCAACACAAAATTTAGTCATGTCACGTTTCATGCGAGTGTTTGTCTTTATATTGCCAGTAGTTGCTGATATTGTGCACATTACGGGAAAGTGGTCAGTGAGATCACTGAGCAAAATAAATGATGAATTGCAGAAATTTACGGTATTGGTGTAAATATGGTCTATAAGGGTGTGAGAGGTCGAGGTAACTCTGGTTGGTTTGGTAATGAGCGGGCATATAAAATTAGTCATGAGCATGTCTAAATACTTGGTAGTGAGATTGTTATGAGAATCAAGAAGATTTATATTGAAATCACCTAATATTATAAATTGCTTTTTAGCCATTGTCAGCTTCTCGAATAGACAGGACATTGCTGTGGTGAACGCTGGAATATTATTTTTGGGATGCCTATATATTAATACAACATACCATCGTCTGATTTCCTAATATGTTAAGTTCCATCTCCTTCATAGTCAACATGAAATTCAAATTCAACATATCTGGTAAATAAAACGGTGTTACAAAAATTGTCCTTCTATGCAACCTGTTATCTAATTTTATAATTGTGTTTTCGAGAATTTATTGGAAAGCATTATTAACTAGAGCTGCGTGCAGCTTTAACAGGCTTCCCGCGTAAAAAAAAACTGAAGACGCGTTTTGCTCACTGGAGCGTGAAAGCGTGGTCAGTCATGCATAAAATTTGCAATTTATGATGGATGACTTATTATCTGCATGTGATGTAAATTTCAAGTCTCTAAGTAGGGCCGTTCTCGAGAAGAAGATGAAAATGCAAAATCCTATATTGCTCACTGGAGCGTATCGCCGAGGTCACTCATGCGTATCCTTGACATATCATATCCGGAACATGTCCACTAATCATTGTTATGAATTTCAACCCAATAGCATGTATCAATTTTGAGAAATCGCAAAAAAACTGAAAACGCGTTTTGCTCACTGGAGCGTGAAAACGTGGTCAGTCATGCATAAAATTTGCAATTTATGATGGGGGACTTATTATCTGCATGTGATGTAAATTTCAAGTCTCTAAGTAGTGTCACTCTCGAGAAGAAGATGAAAATGTAAAATCTTATATTGCTCACTGGAGCGTATCGCCGAGGTCACTCATGCGTATCCTTGACATATCGTATCCGGAACATGTCCATTAATCATTGTTATGAATCTCAACCCAATAGCATGTATTAATTTTGAGAAATCGCAAAAAAACTAAAAACGCGTTTTGCTCACTGGAGCGTGAAAGCCTGGTCAGTCATGCATAAAATTTGCAATTTATGATGGGGGACTTATTATCTGCATGTGATGTAAATTTCAAGTCTCTAAGTAGTGTCGTTCTCGAGAAGAAGATGAAAATGTAAAATCCTATATTGCTCACTGGAGCGTATCGCCGAGGTCACTCATGCGTATCCTTGACATATCGTATCCGGAACATGTCCATTAATCATTGTTATGAATTGCAACCCAATAGCATGTATCAATTTTGAGAAATCGCAAAAAAACTGAAAACGCGTTTTGCTCACTGGAGCGTGAAAGCGTGGTCAGTCATGCATAAAATTTGCATTTTATTGCTAGCTGAGAACTTCTGCACATTTGAGGTGAATTTCAAGTTTGTAGGACCAATTTGAAAAAAAAAATAATAAAAATAAATAATAACTAGAGCTGCGAGCAGCTGTAACAGGCTTCCCGCGTAAAATAAAATTGAAGACGCGTTTTGCTCACTGGAGCGTGAAAGCGTGGTCAGTCATGCATAAAATTTGCAATTTATGATGGGGGACTTATTATCTGCATGTGATGTAAATTTCAAGTCTCTAAGTAGTGTCGTTCTCGAGAAGAAGATGAAAATGTAAAATCCTATATTGCTCACTGGAGCGTATCGCCGAGGTCACTCATGCGTATTCTTGACATATCGTATCCGGAACATGTCCATTAATCATTGTTATGAATTTCAACCCTATAGCATGTATCAATTTTGAGAAATCGCAAAAAAACTGAAGACGCGTTTCGCTCACTGGAGCGTGAAAGCTTGGTCAGTCATGCATAAAATTTGCAATTTATGATGGGGGACTTATTATCTGCATGTGATGTAATTTCAAGTCTCTAAGTAGTGTCGTTCTCGAGAAGAAGATGAAAATGTAAAATCCTATATTGCTCACTGGAGCGTATCCCCAAGGTCATTCATGCGTATCCTTGACATATCGTATCCGGAACATGTCCATTAATCATTGTTATGAATTTCAACCCAATACCATGTATCAATTTTGAGGAATCGCAAAAAAACTGAAGACGCGTTTTGCTTACTGGAGCGTGAAAGCGTGGTCAGTCATGCATAAAATTTGCAATTTATGATGGGGGACGTATTATCTGCATGTGATGTAAATTTCAAGTCTCTAAGTAG
The DNA here is from genome assembly GCF_964204865.1 of Styela clava. Taxonomy (NCBI): domain Eukaryota; kingdom Metazoa; phylum Chordata; class Ascidiacea; order Stolidobranchia; family Styelidae; genus Styela; species Styela clava. Next base: position 6,558,330 of record NC_135257.1, on the reverse strand, counting down.
TGTCGTTCTCGAGAAGAAGATGAAAATGTAAAATCCTATATTGCTCACTGGAGCGTATCGCCGAGGTCACTCATGCGTATCCTTGACATATCGTATCCGGAACATGTCCATTAATCATTGTTATGAATTTCAACCCAATAGCATGTATCAATTTTGAGAAATCCCAAAAAAACTGAAGACGCGTTTTGCTCACTGGAGCGTGAAAGCGTGGTCAGTCATGCATAAAATTTGCATTTTATTGCTAGCTGAGAACTTCTGCACATTTGAGGTGAATGAGGTGAAAGAAAATTAAAATAAGACCCTGTCTTATATTTGGGAAACACGGTGTATGTTAGCATTGGTTGATTAGAATTTAATACTAGTTACACAAAAATGGTTTTGACTAATAACGGATTGGAAGTAATTACTTTAATATTAACTTAAAGAGTCATGTTTTTCATTAAAATCAGCAAAAACAAGTGGGTTCAACACACTTCTATAATTTAGTCTCAATTTGAGTTGTTATCTTCATCTCCACCGTACCTTTCCAGCATCGATTTCCATGCCCTCTGAAATACTGCTTTTCTGTAACTGACTTGCATTTGTTATCAGTGCAATTGATGACAATAGTAAGAGTAATTCAACAATTGAAATCATGATCATTATGACCATAAACGCTTCGTGATTTTTCTAATTTACCTGTAACAAATAGGAAAACGTGTTGTTCGTATATGGGTTTGCTTTGTATAAAAGTTCATCTGTATTATATGTATCAAACAAAGGTTCTTTAAAACGCCTTATTCAAAACATATCAACTATATTATCAAAAAAGTAATTTTCAATGAAACAACCAAAAATAGAATGAACTGTTGTTCACATAGCTGCAATGTGAATGCTGCTATAATCTATATTCTATTGTGCTGCTTTTATGCCTCCCAAGGCCCTTTTTCATTTCATAGTTCTTGAGTAGAATCTTACTCATTGTTTTGTTCTATCCTTCTATGTTTACTTTACGTCAAAATGAACTGTTTATAATTTGGGTGAAGATTCTCTGAGTCAGAGGACGCACAGGATACACGCAAAAAATCAATTCATGTTGTGACGATACAAATCTGTGGCAGTTCCACATAAAATATCCTGATTCAGTAACATTTGAATGAACTAGTTTGAATGAAATATATTTTATTCGCATTGCTCAAATTTTCTGTATATATATATATATATATTAGAATGTTATAGAATATTATAGAATTATTAGAATATTATATAATATAATGAAACTATTTTTGTAGAGTGTAGTTTGTCTGAGAGTAAGCATTAGCACCTGATTCACAAATCGAATGTTAAGAACGACCAACAGTTAGATGTACCATAGATACTACACAGGGCATACGTTGAAGATGTACAGTTACTAGGGCTTTCAATACCTTATAGCCAGTGGTGGGATTCAAATTTTTTGTCAGCCGGTTTCATCACTAACGTAATATTTTTCAGGCGGTTCTGTTACAAAAAGTCATATTTTTTTTAGCAAATAAACTAATTATTTTTAATTACTTCTCAATTAACAATTCAATTTAAGGGTTAAGTAAGTATCATTATGTCAAAATTAGCATCGAAATTTTTGATGATGTTGAGGATTATCTATATTGCTGTATATATTATATACTAGTTGATAATACTGTGACAACAATTGTGTTACATTAAGTAAATGAAGAAATGATCCTGTGAAATAACAATCCTAACTCATTTGTCCTTGCAGAAGTCAATATCTAAGATAGAAAAAAAACTTACTTATAACCTTGGTAACCAACATATTCCTATTCCCCGTTGTCCTACCTTAATTAATTATAATTACTTATACTTTTACTTGTACCTTTAAATACTTATTACAATCTGGACTATAATTTGGCAATAATAGGCTCTAGTTTGGGGAATGAAGTGGTCTAGCCCACCTCTTCATGCACCCAATTCTGGCAACTTTGGTTGGATATTTTTGGCAATCGACTCCAACTATAATCAGCTTGGCAATATATTTTTCATAGAAGTTTATCTCTACTGTTCACTCCCATTTATAAAATCTATCAATTCGGCAGTGGCAAACGTTATAAATTTATTAATATGGTGTGGCAACTGGCAAGTAATTTTTATTTATTTATTTTTTTAACTACCCGTATGTAATTTATAACTTCTGTATGGTTGTGTGTGTGGGTGCGTGTGAGCGTGTGTGAAATATTTCCATTATTTTAGGTGAGTGAACACGTACCACTTCTTCTTGGCAAAACCTTCCATCTTGTATACATTCTGTACGTTTTAAACCTTATCTAAGGTTTTGTTAGCTCTCCTGAAAAACCTGAAGGTGTGTGATCTACTGAAAACACACTACAACTATAAAAATTAACACAATGTATGACTGTTACGTTCGAAATTGATTATTTTATAATTTGAAAAAAAAAAAAAGTGAGCTATACTTGATCTCAACAATCGGTGTGTCAGATAAGATGCAAAAATCTATTGACAGTTATCAGTAATGCTAATCAGTTCGCTGATCTCATAAAATTCCGTGAGACGGTTCTAAAGAACCGGTGAGAACCGGCTGAATCCCACTACTGCTTATAACCACTGAATGCTAACCGCATTTTGTTCACAGTACTGAAACAAGGTCGAAACACGATTAATTTCCTTATATTACTTATGACAACAAGCTTTTATTGCAATTGTTATGACATGCGATGCGAGATCGGATCACATGATCCAGTCATACCCAAAATTTGGTCTTTTGTCAATGGCTTTGAATAGTCATAATTTGGTATTCACTTCGTATACTTGTATAGGGTTATAAATGTATTTTCATTCAACTCTTTCTTGAAATTCGTGCAACTTCAAAAAACTGTATTTTGATATTTGGCAGCACAAGTACTCTGTCATAGTTTGACCTCTGACAGAGTTGGGTTGAGGATAGCGTCAATCCCTTTCCTGCCATACAAACTATTAGTCCGGCAGAATCGGGCCTTAACATTGTTTTGGGACATAAAGTTTTTTTTTATTGTTTAGATATAATGTATATGACATATATAATGATACCCAGGTGGGTGGGGAGTATATAATGTTGAGCAATTTTTTTAAGTGGATTTGAAGTATTCGGTCCAAGATGACGCACATCCTGAACCCTAACCTGGTAAACATACAATGTTCAGTTTGTGCGCCATCTTGGTACGAATACTTCAGGATTGTCTTTTTATTAAAAACATCTATTTCATAACTACATGGTTTAGTTTTGCATACATAGTAACATTGAATCTTCTTACAATGTCAAAAATTCAATTTTAGTAGAATATATTTCACTAATACAGGCCAAGATCCATCGGCAGCATCTAGCCACTTTCTATTGTGCTCTTCAAACTACATTTGCGTTGCCGCGCGCATTTCGTTTTCCTAGTTTAAGCTTAGGGACTTAGAGATATTTTATTAGTTGAATTGGATTGGAATATTTGACCTCGTCTTTCACTCCGAACAAGGCCATGTAAAACCATCCACTGGTATCTAAAGATGTGTAACGTGTTTTATTTTGGAAGTACCGCAACCTTTCAGTGCTGCCTTGACTTTGGCTAAATTAATATATCCTTGTGGAGATAGAAGGTATGCGTATGCGAAACCGAGATGTGCACTTGTTATACCAACATAGTTGAGTCCAACGTTTTGAATACTAGTACATCCCACACATTTTCCTGCGTGCCTCGGTTGTACGTAGTAACGCGCACATTTTTGCGCACATGCATCAAATTCCACTTGATTATTGAGCTATAGGTTTTTGACGAGCTTTTGTGTATGATTTCATTCCATAGAATTTGTATGCTGTTCTAAAGAATACTAGTTTCAGCTTTTTCATTCATTCAAACCGCGTGTTGAAAGTAAGTTTTGTAATATTGCGTGTTGGTTTCCAACATCCTTAAATCGATCGATTTGACGCGTTAAAAAATTGTAATATCTCTAACTTTAAATCAACATAACTTCTAAACCATTAGATATCAGATGGTCTGTAATATGTCATATAAAAGCCTATCTAGTCTTTTAGTTTTAACTTGCATTATCTTTTACGAGATGTTTCGATGAGATGTGTGAGCCTATTTTTAGTCCCATCTTCTAATTTTTTGTATTTTGGTTAGATTTAATATCTTTTTTAGAAATGTATCATCAATATAAGTAAAATTTCGAAAAGTATACAAAATTACCTTCCGGGGTATATAAGGATGACTTTCTTAACATACGCATAACTCATTTCATTGCAGAATTTGTACTATCGATTCAAATGGTTTGCGGACAAAATTGATCAACTATTTTGACGTCAAGTTTGCGTAACGACGCAAAGGGCGACATTGTCGTGATAACGTTCATGGGACGTTTCGTGCGTAACGCTTTGCGTGAGGTAGATTGCGCAATTGCACATCTGGTCGTTTACAGCTTGAGTTCAGATTGTGTCATCATTGCATCAGTATCATATCCTCGGCCGCAGATAAAACCCTTATATTTAGACGAATCTTGATTGAACATAGTAAAATTGCTATAATATAAAGGCCATATTATATACGTTTATTATTTGAATATGGGACGAAAATGATTGGCCAAAGTGAACTATTCGATCCTCATGCATTTATGAGGTTCCGCCGGAAACATCAAGGCTAATTATTCACCGTTGGATATCATGAAAATTGAATAAAAAAACTGATAACGGGTACGCGAAAGACATGGTGGCACCAGTAGCTCACCTGGTCAGTGTTTTACATTTTGCGTCCTCATCAGATTTTCGGAATTACTGCATACACGCTACATTCCTGATATCGCTATATTTACAATGGATTTTAAACGAAAGCTTTGTCCAGATGAAATATTGGATAGTATTCATCTATCGGAAGAAGAAAAGATAAATAAAGTCCAGCATTGGCGCTAAAAACAATGCATCCATCGATATGTTCCATCATTCCGTTTTTAGAAATCCGTTTTTTTGCTATTCGTATTTTTCATAACTTTATGCAATTAAAACGGCAATAACACTGCATATAGTGTTTTTTAGTCGAACAGATTTTGAGGCTAGATGTAATGCGCAAACTCCGCCGTGTATCGTATACAAGTACGAACTTAAGTAAATGTATAACGTCGCTGCGTAACGGCGTAAATGTGTTAGGTCATTATTTACGTCACCTTGACGCCGCCTCGATCTTGCGACAAACAAAATCACGAATAAAAATGCTTCTAAAATTTGAATGGTGCAACATAATTTCAATCTAATGGTATCACTGGAAAGCTATCTTCAACAACTACAAATGTTGTCGATAATGTACTAGGTTTAATTGAAAATAAATTGAAGTTTTTTCAATTAGATTTAGGAGTTTTTCAGATGTTTTTTATGCTTTTTAATTTTGCCAATTTTCATAAGATGATCACGATATTTTATCTCAATTTTAAAATTATACTTAGTCCTGTAGATTATCTTTCACACGATGTAAAACTTGTCTAAATATAATACATGGTTCGCAAGATATGAGGGTTTCAAAGTTGCATAGCTCATACGGGATGCCAAAGCCGCCAAAGCGGCTTTCAGCGTCAGAAGACTTTCTCGGGAAAGCCGCTATAGCGGCTTTCGGGTTCAAAGAGTTAATACAAAAAGATCAGTACCATCTGCAATAAAAACAGCAGTACCCACTCAAATGACAGCTGGGGAATGGATACTCTTAGTAACTGCTTCATCGCGTGTCTCTTACAGTCTCACCAGTTTACATGAGTGCCAATTGGTATCTAAGCTCAGCCAGAGACAAAAAGTTTCGGACTGCAGTTGGCGTGACGAAATGTTTTCAAATATATATTCTACAATAAGATTATTTGATTGCATACTACTGAAAGTTCCGCCTTATATGTCCTTTCCCATTGCACTATTCTTTTACTGATATTCGATAATATGACGCTCATCTGACATAGTTCTTAAAGTCTGTAGATGTATATAATATATATATAATCTTTTCTACGCTGTTCAGATGGGAATGCGCGAATATATATAAGAATTGCTAATATTGGTTTGCAATGCGATGAAATCCCATCTTGGCATTTTTGCCTCTTAATTGCTGCGTATACTTATCGGGGAAGTTCTGTGGCGTGGTTATCAAATGAAAAAAAAAAAACATGGGAGTATTTTTTCTACTTCTCTACTACTATCAAACCTTAACATTTTGTAAAAACTTTTTTCGATGCAACCTTTTTTTAAAACATCCCCAGCAACCACAATTAATTCTGTTATTAAACTTCCGAAACAAACACATAAAATCATCAACAGATGCATATCACCGAGTAGATATTGCTGAATTGATCTTTATTTTACCATTTTTCATGTAATTCTTTTTGGTAAACCTGTTATCTATCGTAAATACAGCACATTTGACAATTTTGTAGTGTGACTTTTTTTTTCACATTTTTGATACTTGTAGTTAGAGCTCCTGGGGCTCTGTCAAACAAAGTTACATGCAAAATATTGGTTGAAAATTGCAAAACATGATCATATTGTTGGAATAACTTGGCATTTTACCACCCGTATATCATTCATTGTTGAGAATATTAATAAAATCATAAAATTTAAAAATCCGTTTTCGTGAAATTTTTGTTGTAGCTGAATTCCAGGGACAGCATGACAACAGGCAAGAGAAGCACGGTCGCCTCTTTTAGTTTATGAATCGGTTTCTTAAAAAATCCCGTCCTCCTTGGAGGCCGCTGATCGGTTATCTGGGAGCACGAACAAACAGATGGAAATGCGAATATATAATAACAATGTATTTTTGTAGAAGAGAAGAAGCAAAAGTGTTGAGAGTCTTTGGTAGTTTTGAAAAGCATTGGCATGAAACATGAGAATGAACTACATTCTTTCCCAGGGATATACTATAAAATGTAGCAATTTTCTCATTCTTGTTCTCGTGATATCATTATCTTTCACTGCGTCGTCGTTATCATCCCGCTGCATAACAATTCTCGCTAACAAATAATTGACTGTTCTCCACCGGGTGTATATCCACTTGAACCACTGGCGACTGCATTAGCAGGCTTGTATTGTTAATTGCAACAAAAACGGGTATTTTGAAATAGTACTCTTCATTTTACGCGTATGTTTCGACAGTATTTCCATATACCGTATATGGGTCGCGACCCAAAGCTGGGCTCAACAAATACCTAAAAGTTATTGATTTTATTTCCTAGTAAATTTGGTGCTTGCGTAGTTTGTGCACCAAGATTGCGCACAACCTGAACATAGTATTGTAACAGGTTATGGTTCAGGTTGTGCGTCATTATGATGCACAGGTTTGACGAAAAACACTAATACAAATATCGAGCCGTAAAAAAAATTGCTCAAGGCTGCAAACTCCACACCCATGTAGAAATGATGGACAATGACCCCAAGATGAATAATCACAAATAAAAAGGCCAAAAAGGTCCCCTTATCTGCCGGACTATATGTCTGGTAATTTAGTTCCATTATGACTTTCAAACTTATATCAATGAGGAATGAATGATTCACTGATTTAGATTAAACATTGGGATTCTTTGAAAAAATCTGGTACTGACTTATATACAAGATATATGACAAGCTGAGAATATTTTTTGAATGAACGGAAGAAAATGTTCGCCAATACTTATTTAGGGGTCACAAGCCTTCATGAAGCCGAGAGCTACTTCCCGGATAGCGATTAAACTAAGGGCTACCGGTCGAATGCACAGTTCTGAAAGGCCAATTTGGTCGATCAAGCTTCAACTATTACTACTAATGGTATTTAGCAATGAGAAACACTGATAATGTTAAAGATTTTCCATGAAATTATCACCAATTATAACTACATATATAGAAAATAAATCAATCAATAATAACACTTAAATTTTCAAATTTATTGTTTTTTAGATTGAACGTTTTAAAATGATACTACTTCTATAACAGCCTATCACAATACACCTTGCACATGCCTAAAATGAAACGGATTTAGCAGTTGTGCTATCAAATGTGACATTTTGCAAATAAATAATGTCATCAATATTTTTTTTTCAACCTGGAACAGATCTGGTCCATTCGATCGTCAATAAGTTACATGCTATCCGCCAGTATGTTGTTCTCTGGTGTGTAACTTGACACCGTAACTTTAAGTGAGTTTTGCTAATGTTCATTAGAATGTCGTGTTCTGTGTCCTTGATGAAGTTAATGTCAGAAAAGACTAATTCACAAGATAGGTGGAACCAACAAGCTTGCGACCTCCAAAGCTGCTTTTCAGACCCCACCGCTGTACACTGTACCAACAAGGCCTCAAACGTTTAGCACACTCAGATAGAGTTCGAGGGTAGATCATTTTGCAGGTTTACAATTTCAAACTCCATCTGTCCAGCATAAAATATTGATATGTCATGTTCATGAAATAATTGAAAACGAATGCCACGCGTGGCTCAAGCTGACTCAGTGTGTGTGATCTCATAATTAGAGCAGTTTCATATCGTCACGCTAATAACCGAATTGCGTAAGTCATTTTTGGCGATTTGAGTTTTTTATGAAATAGGTATTTATGTAATGCTGCGCACCTGTCTGTTAACTCAGATTTTATTTTAAGAATTCCGAAACCCATTAAATGGAGATTTAGTATGACATGCACATTTGTGCAATTGTTTTGTCATAATGAATTATCATTGTTACCGCTGGACTATTGTGACGTCACAAAGTCAAAATAACCTCGCGGAATATTTTCGAGTTTTTGCATCTCGGATTCTAGCTCAGCGTGTATTAATTTGAATTTATACTACAGTATAGGAAGGCGTGCACTTATGATATTCACTGTCCGAGTCCAATGCACCTTGGTTGGCTTTTATATTGGATGCATTGCTGTTTTATTCTTTATATTTAATCTTAATCTCATTTCGGTGGGTGTGCAGAACGTGTTATATTGATCAAATGGTTCCATTACATTTGAACCCACGTACATTTGAACCCATGGCAATTGCACCTGTATGCTATTGCACCTATGGAATTTTTTTTGTTTTTCGGATAGTTGAACCCACACTAACCCTAACCCATGGGTTTTAGCACCCGCATATAGATTGAACCCGTGGATATACACATGGGTTCAAATGTACGTGGGTTCAAATGTACGGTCACCTGATGAAATATATATTTTTAAACATAAAAAATAATGTAATTGAAACTGATTAGCTATTTTGGGGATTGGACATTGTAGATACTGAGAATTACATTCGTTTTTTGAATGTCTAGTTTTCAGGACTGGTGCATATAGTAAAGTTGCAAAATTACGTATGTCCCCAAGTCATAGACACATTTCTGCCTAAGTCACAGTGCGCCATTGTGACGTCACTTAACTGCGTCATACAAATTAACTTAAATCCGGCTACGATCAAAAAATTAAACCATGGCAAATTATTGACTCTCAATGGCATAACAATATCATTAGGAAGTTTTTTACATTGCTCTCTGGAAAATATATAAAAACATCAAAATGACACACAACAAAGTGAGACTTCCGATGTACGTTTCAGTACAACGTTCTAAATTAGTTTGATGTATAAATATTTATAATTAGGTTGTTATAAGGTATTGGCACGCGTTGGTAAGCGAACAGCTTTGAATTATTGCAACAATTAATTTTTGAGTTGGCTAAATTATGCCGACAACGCTTTATCTTCTGCTTATTATGTATTTGCTGAACGGCCTTTATGAATGTTTCCCCGGTCATCAATTTTCTTGATTATTTCCGTAACCATAACCAATCAGCAAAAAGTCAACAATGACGTAACAATTGCAATTTCTGCAGCCGCTCAGAGACTTCTGTCGCTTGGATAGATGATACTCATGTATGGTTGTAAAGTTAACATTGCCTCGTTTTTGTGTTTTGCGTGCTTTTCCTCAGTTTTCAGTTGTGTTTCAAAAGAACAGTTGTGAATTAAATATCTTAATTGTTATTATGTCTTCAAAGGAGCATTAATTTGGTTTATGTAATCAAAAATGAGTCTCGCGAATGCTGCGATAGACTAGCCCAAAATAAGCTATCAGTGCCTGTAAGCGGCACATGGCTGATTAATATTTAATAAAAATGATGGTTTCGAACACGTAAACCAGCTTATAAGCGCCAACACATAAAAACACCCTCGAAATAAGTATAAAAATCTTGAAATAGTAAAGTTCAGAAAGAATTTTTATGGGATCAAGGGTCGGTGAAACGTCCTATGGACCAGTCCAGTCTTTAGAGACCGCCCTCGCCTGCTATTGTCCACGAACGAATCGAGATGAGCATGTTTTCGTCCGTCTTGCGAATTAGTACTCCGTCAGTAAAAAGGTTGAGAACCACTGCTTTGAACGATTATATTTTAGTCATCGAGTCAATAATCACTTGTGTTTAGTTTCGGTGAAATAGCGAGCGTCATATGACCGCTCTAAACCTGGTTCACCTATGAGTTGACGTGGGGTATGTCACGTACCAAACGTCTGCGGGTTTATTTACCGCATGCGGCTAGGTTAAAGTCTAACGACAAAATATTATTAAATTAAAGCACTGAAATGTTTGAAATAACACAAGTACTGCGTCTGGTATTATCTACTACATTTATAACTTGTAATCACAGTCCATACAAACAGTTGCAAAATTATGATTCGTTTTTTACCTTTAAAAAAACACTCTGACTTTCATTTGTATCTGCTGTATAAAATACAAAATAAATTTCCAACAATTACCCTTAATTTTAGGCTTGAATAGTATTGGGCAATTTCGAACGTGCGAACTGCCACGTTAACATACGAGTAAATAATTTTGTTTACTCCTGTTTACCCGACAATTTTACACCGTTCCCGGTAAAATTCTGAGAATGTGTAAATACGTACCTGCATTTTTAGGAAAAAAAAAAAATGAGACTCAACTGACGTGCTTAAGACCGGTCACTTTCAAACCCGTAATATGAAATTTGTATGAAAACTTGCCTTCGGGATATATATATAGTACGTGAAGATTGCTGCCATATAAAAGAAAATTTTCAAAGTGGACAAACACATTATTTTTGGACGACGACGATGATGCTGCCGAAGTTATTTACAATTTTTTGTTTGGTTGTTTTAGCGATCAATGTTCATGAAGGTACAGGAATAAAACTGGTGAGAGATTTATGTTTTCAGTCCGAATTCGGATCTTTTGTACAAAACCCCCGCAAACAAAAAACACTCCAGCCAACGCTCAAAAATAGGAAAATTAGTAATTATCAAACAAATGGCTTCATGACTACTTCTGTAAACCTGTTCTCTTATTGAGATATTTTATTGTCTTGAATTAGTTTGTAAAAATTGTACGCAATGAACATGTACCTAGAAAAATAAGCGCGAACTTTTCTTCCTTTGAAATTCACATACAGAAAATGGAATCTTTCTATGGTATATATTTGCTTACTACGAAGCACATTAATTATTTTACAATAGCGTTGAAGTTATTATATTTAATTATAAATAATTTTTTATTGAGTCAATTGACTAAGCCTCGGGCTGTGTTATTGCAATTAAACAAGATATTTGAGCATGGTTTATGATTGTCGACCGACTGGTTTAATAACGGTTAAAAGTTAGCTTAAGATCCGTCACATAATCCATAATATCTAAAGGAAATATGACAACACAAACCAGAATATCAAATAATTTACTTGCGGATGATTTATTATTTTCAGACCGCAAAGTACTGGATTGACAAATTCAACATGGATATTAATATCGAGGGAGGTTGGTACACTGAAATATATAGAAGTACGGAAAAAATAGATCATCTTCCAGAAAGATATGGAGCAAACGCAACTAGAGTCTTTGGCACACATATTTACTACCTACTGGAGGTAAAGTTTGCTGAGAAACGAACAAACATACCGGTAGACAATGTTTCGGCCTTATCAAGTTTATATAGTTTGTTATTAAGATGATTCGTACGAACTGAAAGAAATTTCAATACACGATAATAAAACTGGTTATCCACATGCATACGTGATGTTCAGACTGTTCATCTTGTAATTACTGACGGGTATATTTTATTCATATGACGCCATATCTGATGACACCTATTGGTTATTGAGAATTTGCTTGTTGTAGAATTTCCGAAAATTTTCAAATATAATTACCTGTAATAAACGTATACGATAATCTAATGCCACCAGAAAGAATATTTAACATATTCCAAGAATTTAAAGGGTTTAATACTAAATATAAATAATTGTTTCGTTTCATAATAATTTTGAACCAGAATAAAGACTTTTCTCTGTTCCATCGACTAAAATCGGATGAGCTGTGGCATTTTTATCACGGGGCGAGATTAACCCTTTTCGTCATTGATCATGTGACTGGCGAACTTACGCGTCATTATCTCGGAAGGTCGGCCAAAAACTTTGTAGTTGCAGTCAAACAAGGTATGATGTATTTTGTTACCTATTAAATAGTCGGCGATATTTAAATACCACGATATCTATCTCCATTAACAGATCATTTACAGTCACGATATTGATATGATAAATTTTCTTCATATTTTGAAGGTGACTGGTACGCCGCACGCTTGACATATCCAGGTGAGGGAAAATACCCTCTTCTTGGAATCACGGTCTCTCCTGGGTTTGAAATTGAAGATTATTACCAACCAACGACTGAAGAATTGATTACGATGTATCCCAAACACAAGAAAGTTATCAAGTCATTGACGAGAGAGTAGCAGGAGAGCTAATTATACAAAATTATAAAATGTATATGGATGGCAAGCCAATAAAAAAATTTCATCATTTCAATTAGCGAGCGTTTTCTCAAAAAAATGTTTTAAATATACTTTATGTACCATCTTTATTTACAGCTGAAAATGATTGTTGGAATCATTCGCAATACTAGCTAAAACCGTCCAACATGTCCAATCTTCTACCAGTTGGTAAAATGGTTTTGGCTTGAACCATTCTTTTTTCAATTCAATTGAAGACCTTGCTTACGTTAGGAAGCTGTCAAACTCTTATTTGCAGTCGTCGCGACATTTCAATTTTAGTTATAGTAATAATTTATGTTAAAAGAGAATCTTGAGTTGCTTTGATTTGACAAACTTTATCAATATCTGCAATAAAAGAATTCACAAATACATACAAACCCGTCTAGTGTTTATGTATTCAATATGCATTTTAGAATGACTGATATGTAAAAGGTTATGTTGTGTTTAGAACATAAGAGCAACGATTAGAAATACAATAAGAAGGTTACATTTATTTCAAAACTCGTATATTTGATAAAATAAAAAATTCGAAAGTTGAAATGATGGAGTAAATGGAACTATAACTAAATTCACCCAAAATTCATATCGACATGTTTGTTTTGTGAATAACTATCTTTGCTGTTGTATAAAAAAACCTATTGAAATACAAAGGCGTCAAACTCAAGTATGTAAGTTTCATATTTAGTAAAGGTACAAATAGCATCTCTAAATATATTCACTGTGAAGCAAATGTACACAAAAAATACCGTACTCAATTTTGTGACAAAATACAGTATATGTCAAACATCCGTAAGATATCAACTAGAAGTTAGATATTAGGAAGAAAGTTTAATTATATCAGATCCGGTGTGTGTAACACATCCACGCATGTCAAGCAAACTTGAAAATAACGCATTTTTAACTATGGAACAGAGCAATACCAGAACGCAAGTGGAACATAATTCCTGATTGTACGTCCGTAATGGAAGTTGCTTTCCAAGTATAACAAGAGAGCTATGCTTAAATATATGGACACGTAGCTCCACCCAGTGGGAATAATTTTGATGACGTCATAGCAAAAAAAAAGTAATAGCCTTCTGGAGAAAAATTTTATCTTCAACCACTGAAGATTTCAAAGCAATTGGTCCAGTATTCGAAGAGAAAAGCGATTTCTTCAAAACGTGTCAAAGAACACGGCCACTAAGAACAACATAATATTGAAACGATCGCTATGTCCACTACGTGTCCAATATGGAAATTATATGGCTTAAAACATTAATTTAAGTGAGTGCAAAGTTGTTTCATTTTTCATTCACACTCTATTCGAGCTGGGATAAAATACACCTTGCAATGTCGCCAAAAACGTAGCCACATTTCAATATGTCTTTGTCGCATGCTGAAACAGTTTATGAATTTCCTGAATGCATAATTGAATGCATAAACCAGTTAACTGGAACCGTCCAACTCTTTTTTATGACACCACTGATTTCGTTGAGTTGAGAAAGTGTTCCCTTGCTTCTTTTTCACTTTGTGAAAGAATTAGAACTTATAGAATAACAGAGACGTGAATATAAATAAACTTTGCTATGAACAATGGCTTATACAAATTAATTATGAACACAAGGCAACAAGAACTTTCCGGTGAATTGCCTTAACAAACCTCGTACAGGCCCAACGTATATATATTTCAACTAGCAAAATTCTGATAAAAAGTCACCTTTATGGAGACGAAAATTAAATTTGAAGAAAAAAAAATCATAATTTATTGCAATTAAATGAATTACATTTCTCAAATAATGGATGTCTCGTACAGAAGTTAGCTCCGGAATACCTGTCGCTTTCATCATATGAAATAGGTTTATGAATAATGCTGCATGTCTTCGAATGATAAGGAATGCATGCACACACGAGTCCTGTTAAAGAGTGAATTTTAACTAAGATTGAATTGAGATAACTCGTTACAAATCGACAATAATAGGCTGTTTGTGTAAAAATCTAAATAGTAAGTCACTTGAAGATGATGAAATGCACCCTACATACAAATATAAGCTAAATTCCAAGTAGCTTTTTACACATTTGACATCAAAGATTACTCACAAAACGTACCTTAAACTTTTGAAACATCGCTTTTTGTTCAGTGCCCATCACGTGTACGAAGTCAGGCGTCAGCACAAACGGAACACGTTCTCGTTGAATTCCATAAAATCTCTTCATATTCCTGAGAAAATGCCCGAAATTGATATGGAACAGATTGCCAGTTGTGGCACGTGTTCCACTTGTCCAACTTGTCCCACGTGTACCACTTGTACCACGTGTACCACCTGTCCCACGTGTACCACTTGTTCCACTTGTTCCACTTGTCCCACGTGTCTCACTTGTCTCAGGTGTACCACTTGTACCACGTGTCTTACTTGTCCCACGTGTCCCACTTGTTCCACTTGTCCCATGTGTCCCACTTGTCCTACTTGTCCACTTGTACGTACCACGTGTACCACTTGTCCCCCGTCCCCCAAGTGGGACAGTGGGACATGTGGGACAAATGGGACAAGTGGGACAAGTGGGACACGTGGTACACGTGGGACAAGTTGGACACGTGGAACAAGTGGGACACGTGAGACAAGTGGTACACGTGGTACACGTAGTACACGTGGGACAAGTGGGACACATGGGAAACGTGGTACAAGTAGTACAAGTGGTACATGTGGCACAAGTGGGACTCGTGGGACAGGTGGTACACGTGGGACAAGTGGGACACGTGGGTCAAGTGGGACAAGTGGGACAAGTGGGACACGTGGTACACGTGGGACAAGTTGGACACGTGGAACAAGTGGGACACGTGAGACAAGTGGTACACGTGGTACACGTAGTACACGTGGGACAAGTGGGACACATGGGAAACGTGGTACAAGTAGTACAAGTGGTACATGTGGCACAAGTGGGACAAGTGGGACTCGTGGGACAGGTGGTACATGTGGGACAAGTGGGACACGTGGGTCAAGTGGGACAAGTGGTACACGTGGGACAAGTGGGACCCGTGGTACACCTGGGACAAGTGGGACACGTAAGACAAGTGGTACACGTGGTACACGTAGTACACGTGGGACAAGTGGGACACATGGGAAACGTGGTACAAGTAGTACAAGTGGTACAAGTGGGACACGTGGGACTCGTGGGACAGGTGGTACACGTGGGACAAGTGGGACACGCGGGTCAAGTGGGACAAGTGGTACACGTGGGACAAGTGGGACCCGTGGTACACCTGGGACAAGTGGGACACGTAAGACAAGTGGTACACGTGAGACAAGTGCGACACGTGGGACAAGTGGGACACCACATTTTGGAGACACCCTTGCGCTGACCGTAACTGTATCATCATAATTGGCTTATACACGTAATAACTAAAAATCGATCGAAACTTACCCAAAACATAGGTTGCTACACAATAGCCTGCACATGATAACATAAGTATGTTGACTGCTTGCTGAATTTTCGATGAGGTTGGATTTTTATCTTCCATCCACTTCTGGAGTACCTCATCTTTGAAAGAACCTCTAATTAAAGCCATGAAGTAAACCTGAAATACGAGTTGCAATCGCATTAGATATACATGCATAGAGAGATTCAAACCATATATCAACATACTGGAATAAAAGTTATTATTTGATCTCGTGATTGACGTAGTCAGGTGGAAATCAGAAAAACATATTGAAAAAGACTTAGGCCACGCCCACTAGAAGTATGTATGGCAGCGGTTCCCAGCCGGAGGTCCGTGGCTTCTCAAACGGACCACAAAACTCCCCGTTCCTCCCAGTTTCATTGCTGGATAAGGTTGTTTCACATATTGTTTACACTTTGTTGAGCATGGATAGTTTGATCAACACATCCACGCATGTCAAGCAAACTTGAAAATAACGCATTTTTAACTATGGAACAGAGCAATACCAGAACGCAAGTGGAACATAATTCCTGATTGTACGTCCGTAATGAAAGTTGCTTTCCAAGTATAACAAGAGAGCTATGCTTAAATATATGGACACGTAGCTCCACCCAGTGGGAATAATTTTGATGACGTCATAGCAAAAAAAAAGTAATAGCCTTCTGGAGAAAAATTTTATCTTCAACCACTGAAGATTTCAAAGCAATTGGTCCAGTATTCGAAGAGAAAAGCGATTTCTTCAAAACGTGTCAAAGAACAAGGCCACTAAGAACAACATAATATTGAAACGATCGCTATGTCCACTACGTGTCCAATATGGAAATTATATGGCTTAAAACATTAATTTAAGTGAGTGTAAAGTTGTTTCATTTTTCATTCACACTCTATTCGAGCTGGGATAAAATACACCTTGCAATGTCGCCAAAAACGTAGCCACATTTCAATATGTCTTTGTCGCATGCTGAAACAGTTTATGAATTTCCTGAATGCATAATTAAATGCATAAACCAGTTAACTGGAACCGTCCAACTCTTTTTTATGACACCACTGATTTCGTTGAGTTGAGAAAGTGTTCCCTTGCTTCTTTTTCACTTTGTAAAAGAATTAGAACCTATAGAATAACAGAGACGTGAATATAAATAAACTTTGCTGTGAACAATGGCTTATACAAATTAATTATGAACACAAGGCAACAAGAACTTTCCGGTGAATTGCCTTAACAAACCTCGTACAGGCGCAACGTATATATATTTCAACTAGCAAAATTCTGATAAAAAGTCACCTTTATGGAGACGAAAATTAAATTTGAGGAAAAATAAATCATAATTTATTGCAATTAAATGAATTACATTTCTCAAATAATGGATGTCTCGTACTGAAGTTAGCTCCGGAATACCTGTCGCTTTCATCATATGAAATAGGTTTATGAATAATGCTGCATGTCTTCGAATGATAAGGAATGCATGCACACACGAGTCCTGTTAAAGAGTGAATTTTAACTAAGATTGAATTGAGATAACTCGTTACAAATCGACAATAATAGGCTGTTTGTGTAAAAATCCAAATAATAAGTCACTTGAAGATGATGAAATGCACCCTACATACAAATATAAGCTAAATTCCAAGTAGCTTTTTACACATTTGACATCAAAGATTACTCACAAAACGTACCTTAAACTTTTGAAACATCGCTTTCTGTTCAGTGCCCATCACGTGTACGAAGTCAGGCGTCAGCACAAACGGAACACGTTCTCGTTGAATTCCATAAAATCTCTTCATATTCCTGAGAAAATGCCCGAAATTGATATGGAACAGATTGCCAGTTGTGGCACGTGTTCCACTTGTCCAACTTGTCCCACGTGTACCACTTGTACCATGTGTACCACCTGTCCCACGTGTACCACTTGTTCCACTTGTCCCACGTGTCTCACTTGTCTCAGGTGTACCACTTGTACCACGTGTCTTACTTGTCCCACGTGTCCAACTTGTTCCACTTGTCCCATCTGTCCCACTTGTCCTACTTGTCCACTTGTACGTACCACGTGTACCACTTGTCCCCCGTCCCCCAAGTGGGACAGTGGGACATGTGGGACAAGTGGGACACATGGTACACGTGGGACAAGTTGGACACGTGGAACAAGTGGGACACGTGAGACAAGTGGTACACGTGGTACACGTGGTACACGTAGTACACGTGGGACAAGTGGGACACATGGGAAACGTGGTACAAGTAGTACAAGTGGTACATGTGGCACAAGTGGGACAACTGGGACTCGTGGGACAGGTGATACACGTGGGACAAGTGGGACACGTGGGTCAAGTGGGACAAGTGGTACACGTGGGACCCGTGGTACACCTGGGACAAGTGGGACACGTAAGACAAGTGGTACACGTGGTACACGTAGTACACGTGGGACAAGTGGGACACATGGGAAACGTGGTACAAGTAGTACAAGTGGTACAAGTGGGACAAGTGGGACACGTGGGACTCGTGGGACAGGTGGTACACGTGGGACAAGTGGGACACGCGGGTCAAGTGGGACAAGGGGTACACGTGGGACAAGTGGGACCCGTGGTACACCTGGGACAAGTGGGACACGTAAGACAAGTGGTACACGTGAGACAAGTGCGACACGTGCGACAAGTGGGACACCACATTTTGGAGACACCCTTGCGCTGACCGTAACTGTATCATCATTATTGGCTTATACACGTAATAACTAAAAATCGATCGAAACTTACCCAAAACATAGGTTGCTACACAATAGCCTGCACATGATAACATAAGTATGTTGACTGCTTGCTGAATTTTATCTTCCATTCACTTCTGGAGTACCTCATCTTTGAAAGAACCTCTAATTAAAGCCATGAAGTAAACCTGAAATACGAGTTGCAATCGCATTAGATATACATGCATAGAGAGATTCAAACCATATATCAACATACTGGAATAAAAGTTATTATTTGATCTCGTGATTGACGTAGTCAGGTGGAAATCAGAAAAACATATTGAAAAAGACTTAGGCCACGCCCACTAGAAGTATGTATAGCAGCGGTTCCCAGCCGGAGGTCCGTGGCCCCTCAAATGGACCACAAAACTCCCCGTTCCTCCCAGTTTCATTGCTGGATAAGGTTGTTTCACATATTGTTTACACTTTGTTGAGCATGGATAGTTTGATCATGATGGGATTTGGAATCTACCAATTAAAATACCAATAGAAATACCATTAGAATGATAAACAGTGGCCTTGTGTGCCAAAAGCCTCTGAAATGGAGACTCGAGTCATAAAATGTTGTGAACCACTGAATTGTAATATACTACACGAGACCCCAAACGTGGTTCGAATTGAAATACGAAGCAGATTCGTGGTAGTCTATAGCTCCATATTCCGTATATTTGAGGATACATATAGATATGTATTTGAGAATACGTTAAAGTAGTTAATATGTTTCCATTGCGTTAAAGTAGTTATAATTTGGTATTCACTTCGTATACTTGTATTGAAGCTATAAGTATATTTTCATTCATATCTTTCATGGAATTTGTGCAACTTTATAGTACTGTATTTTGACGTTTGGCAGCACAAATACTTCGTGATAGTAGTTTGACCTCCGAAAAAGTTAGATTGACAGTGGGACAATCCCTTTTTCTGCCATACAAAATATGTCTTGTAGTCTAATTTCATTATGACTTTCAGACATATCTCAATGAGATACGAATGGTTCACTAATTTAAATTAAAAAATATAGATTCCTATTTTTTGCTATCTAGCGTGACACTAAGAAATTGGCACTTTCTGGAAGGTTATTAAAAATGCCAAACGCCCTGGGCTTGTAATGCTGAAATGTTTACTGCGTATAGTTGAAACAGTGTGGTTATATGCCTACACGCGAGGTAAAAGCTTTTCTTTCAAACCTCAACAAAGCCATGCTAGGAATGTTCTCTCTGTTAATAGTGCAAAATATAGATTATTCGAGATGAAAAACTTATTAGAAATTGATGGCAATGTTTATTAAAAAACAATAGCATTTACTGTAAACATGCGTATCATTAAAAATATCAAAATGAGACAGAAATATCCAATGTTTCAATATTCATACAAAACAGAGGCATTTATCAGAAGCTCATACAAAGCGACCGACGAATATCCCGGGGGCGTAGTTTAATTCCATTATAACTTTCAAATTATCTCAATGAGATACGAATGGTTTACTGATTTGGATTAAAAATTGGGATTTTTAATTTTTGTTGTCTAGCGAAACAACTAGAAATCAGCGCTTTCTGGAAGGTTACTAAAACATGCCAAAACGCCCTGGGCTTTTATTCTTTATTTTGCGTTGAAATGTTTATTGTGTATTTTGTGTATTTTGTGTATTTTGAAGATTTGTGGTTATTCACGCAAAGTACTAGCTCTTCTCTCAAACGTCAACTAAGCAATACTGGGAATGTTTTCTCTCTCTATAGTGCAATAGACTATTCGAGAAGAAAAACTAATTAGAAGTAATGGCAATTTTCATTAAAAAACAATAGCATTTACTGTATTCATTCATATCATTAAAAATATCAAAATGAGACCGAAATATCCAAAGTTTCAATATTCATACAAACAGAGGCATTTATCTGAGCAGAAGCTCATACAATGCGACCGACGAATATCCCGGGGGCGTCTTAATTTTTCAAAGGTAGCAAAATTTAAAATTCAGATTTAAAGATCAAAAACTAACAACAATCAACTATGTCATGAACCCACGCATTGTTAATTGAATAAGTTAAACCGCGACAATACACTTTGTAATATACTAGGCTAGGATATAAGCATGGGGAACAGTCCTGTAAAATGAGGAAAATGTAAAGTCAAAATTAATTTTATGGCTATTGTTTATAACATCTTGAAACAAATCATCAAATATGCTAATGGTAAAATAATTCCACATGAACATACATCTTATAAACTGTATTTATAATGCTTCAAGAATGTTGGTTTTATGAAAGTTATTTTATGTGTACATCGAAGCATCGCCAATAAAACCAATACTTTAATAACACCCATACTGTTCCGTCTGTTCAACAAGTCTGAAGAAAAACAAATATATGGCCGCATGATGGTGTGATCATAGCAAATGCTTCTCTGCAATTTTTGTTGAGTGTAGTTAGTCTCAGTAACAGCATTTTGTTGAATGTACTGAAACAAAGTCGAAACAGGATTAATTTCATTTCCTTATATGACTTACGACAACAAGGCATTCATGCAAGTATTTTGAAATGCGAAATGAAGTCTGATCAACTGATCCCACTCATACCAGAAATTTGGTCTTTTTTCTATTGTGCTTTGAAGTAGTTATAATTTGGTATTTACCTCGTGTACTTGTATTGAGGGTATAAGTGTATTTTTATTCATCCTTTTCGTGGAATTTGTACAACTTTGTAATACTGTATTTTGAAGTTTGGCAGCACAAATACTGTGCCATAGTTTGACCGCTGTCGGAGTTGGGTTGAGGGTAGCGTCAGTCCCTTTCCTGCCATACAAACTATGTCTTGTAGTTTAATTCCATTATGACGTTCAAACCTAAATCAATGAAGAATGAATGGTTCACTTATTTGAATTTAAAAATGGGATTCTTTGAAAAAATCTGGTCATGACTTCAACATAAGAGCAAATATAGCTGACAAGCTGAGAATATATTTTTCGAATGACCGGAAACTTTCTTGTTTGCCAATACTCTTATTCATAGGTCGCCATCCTTCATGAAGCCAAGGGCTACTTCCTGGATACCAATTAAACTAAGAGCTATCTGTTGGATGCACACTTCCGAAGGGCCAATCTGCTCGATGAAGCTTCATCTATTACTATTAATGGTATGTTAAAGATTTTCCATGAAATTATCCCCAATTATAATGCATATAGAATAAAAATTAATAAATAATACTACTCAAATTTTTAAATTCAGTGTATTTTAAATTGAACGTTTTAAAAATGATATATACTACTTATATCACAATACAGCCTGCTCCTATGATAAAACGGATTTGCAGGTGTGCTATCAAATGTTACACTTTGCAAATAACTAAAATCATGAATAAATATCTTTTTTTCAACCGGGACCAAATCTGGTCCATTCCCGCGTCAGTTAGTGGGAAACATGACGTTGCATGCTTTCCGCCAGTATGTTGTTCTCTGGTGTGTAACTTGACACCGCAACTTTTGCATATGTTCATCAGAATTTCGCGTTCTGTGTTTGTTCTTGATGCAGTTCTTGTCAGAAAACTTAATTCACAAGTTAGGTTGAACTAAACAAGCTTGAGACCTTCAAAGCTGCTGTTCAGAACCCACCACTGTACATTGTACCAACTAGACCCCAAAAGTTTGCCACACCCTGATAGGGTTTGAGGGGAGGTCATTTGGCATGGTTAAATAAAATAATTAAAAATGAATGACACGCGTGGCTCAAGCTGACCCAGTGTGTGTGATCTCATAATTAGAGCAGTTTCGTATATAGGACTGCTCACGCGTAACATTGCTGTCTAGAAAATATATAAAAACTTCAAAATGACACATAGCTAAGTGAGACTTTCGATGTATGTTTTAGTACGACGTTTTAAAATAGCTTGATGTATGGATTCTTATAATTATGTCGTTATCAGGGATTTCTCATTGCTTCAAAACGACTATATTTTGTCATCGAGTCTTGTCTTTAGCTGCGGTAAGATAGCGAGAACGTAACAGTATGGTTCGTCATACGATCGCTCTAAAGCTGGCTTAACTATGATAGTACGTAAAGGTCGTTGCCATATAAAAGAAAAAATTCAAAATAGACAAACACCATATTTTCGGACGACGAAGATGATGCTGCCGAAGCTATTCAAAATTTTTTGTTTGTTTGTTTTTGCGATCAATGTTTATGAAGGTACAGGAAAAAAACTGGTGAGATATTTATGTTTTCAGTTCAGAATTCGGATCTTTTGTGCAAAGCTCCCGCAAAAAACACTCCAGCCAACGCTCAAAAATAAGAAAATTAGTAATTACTTAGTTAGAGTTAGGAATGCAGATTGCGCTGAAAATTATTGACTACGAGTTAGAAATGTACCGATATATCGGTATCGGAAATATAGGCCATTTGTATGATATCGGTATCGGTATATGGCATTTACTCGTGATACGGCCTTGTTTAACTCTAGTTTATTATATAATATAGTGAGTGATTACCCTCAAGCCTTTCGAGCGGGTAGGGCAGCTGCTCAGCTATGTACGCTCCACCCCCGCGGAACGGTAACTGGTATTTTAGCGGCACATTTTCTGGTACCACGAAGTTTTATTATCATAACCTTGGACTTCTTAATGTTTTCAAATTCAAGCTATTATCAAATATACTTGCTTATTATTACAATTTTATAGATTATGCAGATTTTCAAAATGTCACCCGTGACGTTATTTGATATGACATCATAATGCATTCAATAATCATCATGACGATATGATTGAATTCGGTTTAAGTGATATCTGTAACTAAGAGAACGGTATTTTTTGGTCGAGGGGGCGGAACTCGCGCAATCTTTGTCTGATGGACGAAGTTCATAGCCACCCGCGGTCGTCTACTCTAAGAAGTATTATATTCCTAAAGTTGCGATCTTTCGATTCAAGTAACACCAAAGGAAAAAAAAATTACCCAAACTTTATTGAGCGTTCAGCATGCAATTCATATGTTAAAACAGTTGAGATTTATTCATGGCTATTTCAAAAAACCTGTTTTGTTATTGAGATATTTTATTACTTGAACATTGCCGCGAATTGGTTTGTAAAAACTGTAAAGAATGAACATGTAACTAGAAAAATAAGCGCAAACTTTTCTTCATTTGAAATCCATTTACCGAAAATGGAATCATTCTTTATTATTTGCATACCACGAAGAACATTAATTACTTTACTATAGCGTTGAAGTTATTATACTTGAATATAAATAATTTTTAAATGAGTCAATTGACTAAGCCTCGGCCAGTGTTATTGCAATTAAGCGACATTTGAGCATGGTTTATGATTGTCGACCAAGTGGATTATTAACGGTAAAAGTTAGCTTAAGAGCCGTTACAAAATCCATAATATCAAAATGAAATATGACAACACAAAATATCGAATATATTACTTGCGGATAATTTCTTATTTTCAGACCGCAAATTACTGGATTGACAAATAAACATGGGTATTAAAATCCAGGGAGGTTGGTTCAGTGAAATATACAGAAGTACGGAAAAAATAAGTTACCTTCCAGAAAGATATGGAGCAAACGCAACTAGAGTCTTTGGCACACATATTTACTACCTATTGGAGGTAAAGTTTGCTGAGAAAAGAGCAAACATAGACAATGTTTCTGCCTTATCAAGTTTATATAGTTTGCTAAGATGATTAGTACGAACTGATAGAAAATTTAATCCACGATGATAAAAATTCAAGGAGGTTGAATACTAAACATGAATATTACTTTCGTTGTAGATTGCCTTTCTTTTTTGAATCAGGACAAAGACTTTTCTCTGTTCCATCGACTAAATTCGGATCAGCTGTGGCATTTTTATCACGGAGCGAAACTAACCCTTTTCGTCATTGATTATGTGACTGGCGAACTTACGTGTCATTACCTAGGAAAGACGGCCAAAAAGTTTGTAGTTGCAGTAAAACGAGGTATGTCTTTTGTTACCTATTAAATAGTCGACGATATTTGAACAACACGATATTGATATGATAAATTTTCTTTACATTTTGAAGGTGACTGGTACGCCGCACGCTTGACATATCCCGGCGAGGGGAAATATTCTCTTCTCGGAGTTACGGTATCTCCTGGATTTGAAATGAAAGATAATTACGAACCAACGGCTGAAGAATTGATTACAATGTATCCTAAACACAAGAAAGTTATCAAGTCATTGACGAGAAAGTAGCAAGAGTGCACAATATACAAAATAAAACCGAGTTGCTGCGATTTGACAAACTTTATCAATATCTGCAATAAAAGATTTCCAAATATATACAAGTCCGTCTGAAGTTCATGTATTAAATCTGCACTTTAGGATGACTAGTATGTAAAAGGTTATGTTGTGTTCAGAAGATAAGGACAAAAATTGGAAATACAATAAAAAGGTTACATTTATTTTAGAACTCGTATATTTAAAAGAATTAAAAATTTGAAAGTTGAAATGATAGAGTAAATGGAACTATCTAAATTTTCCCAAAATTCATATCAACATGTTTGTTTTGTGAATAAATCTTTGTGCTGTTGTATAAAAAAACTTATTGAAACATAAAGGCATCAAACTCAAGTATGTAAGTCTTATATTTCGTAACGATTCAACTATACAATCTCCAAAATATGTTCGCTGTGCAACAAATGTACTTCAATACCGTACTCATTTTTGGGACAAAATATAGTATGTCGAACATCCGTAGGAAAGTGGATTTTTTCATTATTTCACTGAAGGTCCGTTGTGTATAACACATGTCTGGCAAACTTGAAAAAAAAACGAACTCAAAACTACGGAACATAGCAACACCACAGAGCAAGTCGAACGGAATTCCTAAATGTACGGCAGCAATGAAATTTGCATTTCAAGTATAATATTGAATTATACGTAGCTGATGTAAAACACCAATTAAGTGCAAAGTTGGAGTAATTTCGTTTTTCATTCACATTCTATCTGATTAAATACACTTTGCAAGGTCGCGACAAACGTTTTGCATAGTCAAATTTCAACATGTTTCGCTTTTTTGAACAAAATCCCATTCATGAATTTCCTGAATGCATAATTGAATGCATAAACCAGTTAACTTGAACAGTCCAACTCTTTTTTATGACGCCACTGATTTCGTTAAGAAAGTGTTCCCTTGCTTCTTTTTCACTTTGTGAAAGAATTAGAACCTGTAGAATATCAGAGACGTGAATATAGGTGAACTTTACTATGAACAATGGCTTATACATATTGATTGTGAACACAAGGTAACAAGAACTTTCCGGTGAATTGCTTAATCAAACTTCTTACAGGCCCAACGTTTATATATTGCAATTTGCAAAATTCTGATAAAAATTCACCTCTATAAAGACGAAAATGAAATTTTAGGGAAAAATAAATCATAATTTATTGCAATCAAAGGAATTACCTTTCTCAAATAATGGATGTCCCGTACAGAAGTTAGCTCTGGAATACCTGTCGCTTTCATCATATGAAATAAGTTTATGAACAATGCTGCATGTCTTCGAATGATAAGGAATGCATGCACACACGAGTCCTGTTAAAAAGTGAATTCTAACTAAGATTGAATTAAGAAAACTGGTTAAATATCGACAACAAAAGCGCCTAGTAGGCTGTTTGTGTGAAAAACAGGCACGCAAATATCTGTTGTTCCTAAACGGGAAAGTATGCTAGTCAAAACTCTCAATGAAACAACTTTGCCAAACATGAGACAAAGGTCAACGCTAGTGTTCCCGACTACCTGAGTAATTAATAAAAATCCAAATAATAAGTCACTTGAAGATGATGAAATGCACCCAACATACAAATATAAGCTAAATTTCGAGTTGCTTTTCACACATTTGACATCAAAGATTACACGCAAAACGTACCTTAAACTTTTGAAACATCGCTCCTTGTTCAGTGCCCATCACGTGTACGAAGTCAGGCGTCAACACAAACGGGACACGTTCTCGTTGAATTCCATAAAATCTTTTGGTATTCCCGAGAAAATGTCCGAAATCGATGTGGAAAAGATTGCCAGTTGTGGTTACCATTATGTTGTCATTATGTCTGTCGCCAATACCTAGAAATGGTAATGTTATAAAACTTAAAAATTAAGGTGTATTTCCTCCACATGTAGGCTACACACATGTAAATCTTACGCAAAACACGCTCTGCCGTTCATCGCTAGCAATACCCGGCAAACGTTTGACCAATGATATCGAAAATGCTCTTGTCAATTGACGATTTTCTGGAAGTTATGACCAGGTTAGCGATTTAGCCTTGGTGCGTTGACCGTAACTGTACCGCCATTATTGGTTAAAATCAATCGAAATTTACCCAAAACATATGTTGCTACACAATAGCCTGCGCATGATAACATAAATATGTTGACTGCTTCCTGCATTTTTGATGGGGTTGGATTTTTGTCTTCCATCCACTTCTTGAGTACCTCATCTTTGAACGAACCTCTAATTAACCCTCCAAATTCTTTTTGAATTGACGCTACAGTTGTGGCATTTGGAACAACTTGAATTAAGCCATGAAGTAAACCTGAAATACGTGTTGCAATCTCATTAATTAGATGTACAGGCATACAGTGCGCACAGAGAGAGATTCAAACCATATATCGACATGGCTTATACTCGAAAAAAAAACTATTATTTGATCTCGCAAATAACGTAGTCAGGTGGGGGTCAGAAAAACATATTGAAAAAGTCTTAGGCCGCGCCCACTAGAAGTATGTATGGCAGCGGTTCTCAGTCGGAGGCCCGTGGCCCCTCAAAGGGACCACAGAGCAGAGTGGGGGGCCACAATGCTAGACGCAAAACTGATTTTACTTTTCACTTTACAAAAAAATTCCCCGTTCTTTCCTGTTTCATTGCTTGATAAGGTTGTTTCACATACTGTTTACTTACACTTTGTTGAGCATGAATCGTTTGAACATAATGGGATTTGGAATCTACCAATTAAAATAACAATAGAAATACCATTGGAATGATAAACAGGGGCCATGAGTGCTAAAAGCCTCCGAAATGGAGACTTGAGCCATAAAAGGCTGAGAACCTCTGATATATATAAACTACACGAGACCCCTAACGTGATTCGAATCGAAATACAAAGCAGATTTGTGGAAGTCTATAGCTCCATATTTCGTATATTTGAGGATACATATAGATACGTAATTGAGAATAGGTACTTTTGGTAATTCAAGATGTTCTACTTTTGTGATATTATATATACTTTGTGACTAAATACCTTACCCGTGCTGATACAACCATATGGAAGCAAATACAAATCTAGTCCTTCTTCTTGCCATAGCTGATTCATCAATTGTAGCATTTGTAACGTTAACATGTCTTGTCGAAGATCATCCCCTTGCTTGAACATTATTCTGAATGTACATCATGAAATTTATTCTGATTTTATCTTCTTTTGATGATTTTCATGATTCATATTTAAAACTGTATTGTGCTGACGTCACGTATTGGTGTTTTGGCTGTTGTTCTATGACGTCATATTCATTTAAGCGTAGCCCAACTTGCCAATTAGTCCGTGAGTTTATGATGCATGCTGCTCTAGCAATACTGTCATTTAAATAAGGGAGGGGAATTTTTAAATTTAAATGTGGAAGGTTTTTTGCTTCACTCCGACAAATTGTGTTCTGAGATACCGAGTTGTCCATAGCAACGTCTCTAGTAATCTTAATAATTACGAGACACTGGCTTGTATATTTAGTTTTGATTATTCTTTGATAACCATGCTAGATAAAACAATGCATATATTTAGATACTGTGCCTACCTTATAGTTTTATCTTGTTCAGAAATAACGTTTTTGTCAAAATTTTCAAACTCCAGCCACAATGGTTTCTTTTTCGAATCCATAACTTTCGATTTCTCTACAATTAGTCTACCGAGAGTTATACGTGGATCATAAGGAGCCTGGAAGCTGTCAGGAAAATCACCAACATTTCGTAACTCCTCACGTAACAATTCGGCCATTTTGCTTCCCCCAAGTCCGTGTCGCAACTTGGAAACAACCTGAAAAAAAAAAAAAAAATTACAACGCACTTAAAATATCGTTATCACGAAGTACAATAACTATACCTTAGGTCAGAATATGATCAAATAAGGTCTCTAACGGTATTGAATATAATCAAGTACTACGAAGTGGTAATTCCAAATTTATGAAGTATCAAATAAAGTGAAACATTTATCATCTATAACAAGAGAGCTATGCTCAAATATAGTGACACGTAGCGCCACCTATTGGCAATAATTTTGATGACGTCATAGCAAAAAAAAAAAATAATAGCCTTCTGAAGAAAATTTTTATCCTCAACCACTGAAAATTTCAAAGTAATTGGTCCAGTAATCAAAGAGAAAAGCTACTTTTTAAAAACGTGTCAAAGAACAAGAACAACAACAACAACATAATATTGAAACGATCGCTATGTCCACTACGTGTCCAATAAAACACTTACATTAAGAGAAATAGTCTTCAGGCATCCAATAGCTTTAGCTTGGTCAGATAATTTGATGATCATATCTTTTCCACATCCACGTAAATATGCTTCAAGAAGGACTGAGTATCGATGACTGACATGAGGATTTTCCATTTCCGATCTCAGAAACCAGAAAAAGTAATGTCCGATTCGTTTGCTTTTAAGACTTCTGGTCAATAGAAATCTTGCCAGAGCGCTGTCGTGGTATGGTTCAAACTTTAAAGCCTGTAAAGGTAAATTTTTATTAATGCATATATATTTAATAGAATTTATATTTTATTTATGATTCATAATTCTCAAGTTGACCAGTTACCATAGAATAGCGTAGATAATACTATATTGATTGTGAATTACTGTGACATTTCAAGATGCATATCCCGCCACATCGAGAAACATCCATCTGGTGGTAACCTGACGTGCACAAGATAAAAACACTGAGAAATGCTCGCGCGAGACCGCGAATTTCGTTGCAACAGTTGGATAAAACGATTGAATTAATGATATAAACGGGTATTTGACCTGACCCTTACCATATTACAAGGCAAATGCCTAAAACATTTCATACATTACTATATACAACATACACGAAAGAATTTGTTAAGCGATGTTCTAAGTTGTCATTGTTTTTAAACATAAATTAGTTGATTCAAATGAAGTATTTCTGTAACATTCAGAAACATTACATGCTATTTCATAAATTGAATGCTGAATGGTAATATTAAAATTTATATTCAATCGGATATTCTATATATTAAAGGGTCCTACCTGTGTGAGTTGTAATAAATAAGCAAGCAACTTTTTATTCGTCAATTTTTTGAGTGTATTTGTGGCAAAAGCTCGAATTTTTTCATCGACAAATTGCGAATCCAGTAACTCCAATGCAACCTTGAAATCGAATAATATTATTCAATAAATACAACAATTATACTAATATAGCACACACGACAAACAATATTAGATAAAGTTAATTCGTGTGACATATTCTGTTCTTTTTTATTTTTTTTATATAAACAGCGAGCTGAAAATACTCGTATAACTTGGTTAATTTATACGAAATCGTGAACTCCATTCGCTATGATTTGCTCAGTATCTGTATAGTATAGGTTTTAGAAGTATAAACTTTAATTTATAGTCAATGAACTAACGAAAAAAAAACTATATTCATGTAGATCACGTACTTCAACAGATATTGCAGGCCATGTTTCCAGCAAACTTCTCATCTTACACATGCTTTCCAAATTTGCTGCATTGACTGATATAAGTAACTTAGGTAGTGTATTCGGGCGATTTCTACAATACAGTCTAAATGAATTTGGAAATATAGGTAAGATAATATATAGATATACCACGGTCACGTGTTTTTAGGTTACAAGATAAGGAGGTGTACACGACAACTGTTGTCATAAGCGTAACATTTTTTTTAAACAATAAATGGGGTTCTTGGGCTTATACATAATATTGTTACATTCAAATAATATTGTGAAAGTTCTCGAATGTGTTTGTAAACACAGATACAAGTTCATAACATGAAGGAAGTTCAATACATCTTCTGCAAAAATATAACCTTATAGAATAAAATATACCTATATTTGAACAATAAATCTTTGCTCTTTTTGTCCAAATCATGCAATTTATCTTGTTTTAATATTTCTTCTAATTGTCCCCACTCAGGGGATCCATGCACCGGCTCTTTTTCTGCTGTCGTATCTTCCGAGGCTGTTATTGAACTCGGTGCACCACGAGGAAATGCAACGGGGTGCATGTAAGTTTCCAACTAAAAATAATAACTAAAACTAAATAACTCCAACTAAGAATAATATTTTCGGATCTCTTTTACACATCAACGTCATACAAGTGCGAATATATGAAAAAAACTTCAAATATAAGATGAAAACTTCTCGACTTTTATCGTCGTCACAGCCTCTTATATTATTTTGTATAAATATAAAATTTATTACAATAATGCTCTTCAGAGAAATGTCAATTTATTTTTTAAAAATCAAGGGCAAAAATATGAAAATTTTTTAAATATAACATAAAAACATTTTAACTTTTCATCTGCATCACCACCTTTTCTATTATTGGATAGATACAAAATTTGTTACGATAGTCCTCTTCAGAGAGATGTACAACCATAATACATAATTTACCTCAATATGTAACTTTGTTACTGTTGTATTATTTCCACCTCCTTCATTTGGGGCCGATGTTGCAGTATGAGTTTCGAAAGAAATGTCTTCATTTTGTGACATCGGCCACATGCAAAATACTTGATTTCCAGTGAGAAGTACAGATCTGTGGTATTTGTTTTACTTATAATATTTGGATTTAACACTGGCTGAAGTATTTACTATTGAAATAGAACATATATCCCCTTTTTCACAATTTACACAATATCCATACGAAACGTAGAAATGGGAGATAGAAAGATGATTTCTCCGAGCCTTCAGTAAAATTTGAATGAATGACAAATGGTTTTAAAGGTATGACAATCAGTAGAACTTATATAAACGTCTAGTCATTGTAAGCCGCGCATATCTCTAGAATGGAATTCGGTTCCTACAGTGGACTTTTAATTTGGTAAACAAACATTTTTTGCAGGACATTACTCTTAATTCTATTAAACACATAAATGTGGTCAATGATAGAAGGTGTTAATTTTTTCTTAAGTTACTTTGATTTTTATAAATACAAAAAAAAATATTTTTGGAATATGACCAGTTTTGGGCTGAAGTTCAGGATGCGATTGAAAATGTGCTCGCTTTCAGCTTTAAACAATAGTGTAGTATTCATATGCGCATTCACCTGTGGTTCAGCAATTGCATGTTTGACCATCTAAGTACAAGGTGCTGTTCTCCATCGTTTTCTGTTGGTTTTAATCCGATTTTTACTTTTACGGATTTGGTTTTATAAATCCCAACAACATTAACGTTGATTCGCGCTTCTTTTGGAATATTTCTTATTTGAATATCAAATTTCAACCAGCAAAACCATCTAAAAAAAATATAGATATATATTTGTTTGCAAAAGATAAGCAAAAGGTGGTTTCCACAAATGTTAAAACTGATCAGTCGTTGGTTTTATCTTGTAGCGAGATTTACCCTACCCTTCACCCTACCTTGCATTTTCCAATTTTCTCATACTTCTTACATTATTTCATTTTTAAACTTCTAACCCCATTTTTATATCGCATAATGCACTTCTAAATCACGGGAAAAAATTCGACGCTCTTTACTAAGTTGACGTGCGTTAGGTGAAATTAAATATTCTTAACCGAACTCGAGATGGCGTAAAATATAAGAATACACACATATATATTATGGGCAGCTCATTAGGGCGGCGAAATGTTCAAAAAACACTGACTGAAATTGTTTCAAATCTTTCCAAAAATTAGCAAGATTTCAATTTGAATTATGCTAACAATGAATTGTAAGTGTACACCAGCTGAGCAATCTCAATCAGAAAACAACATCAAACGTTAAATTGAGTTTTTCTTTAGATAATGTTCATTCCTCATTAGAGTACATTGCGTTTAATTGCTACATTGGGCTTTCATACCTCAAAGATTCCGTAAATTTTATTGGATCGGTTTTAATCGGTGGAGCAAGTTGAAATTGACCATGATATAAGCAGGCTTCTACATAAACTTCGTCTGGTTCTTCCACAATCTCGTCTTCAATGGAAAGATAATCAAGTCCTAAAAATGAAATAACCTGTTAATCCAGTTTTCAAAATGAGAACATGCATTATTTGTCACAATGTAATACAATGTAATGGATCGTTTTGTCATTTTGTATTCCTATCAATGTTCTTATGAAAAAATTGGAGTTACGGATTTGAAATTTTCAGTGGGTAAAGATTGTATTTTCCGCCAGAAGGCTATTACTTTTATATATTTCAAAAATTTTCGTGGTCTCTGAGGAATTCGTTTTTTGTGTGTGCTGAGGAATTTGTTTTATTGTGTGTGCGATGACGCATTTTGTGGCGGTCCCGCGTTCTCGATCTAGTCAGGTGAAGTTGTGAAGGCTGCGGTACTGGTTGTCTACTATGATAGATTGCATACCCCTACTATTTTAGTTTTGCCTTCGTTTTCAATATATTTGAGCATCGTGCACTTGTTTGTTCGGGGACAATTACGATCGAAATTCGATAGCGCGTAAATGAAACAATTACGGAAACGCAGAAACATGAATCAAACTGTGTGCTCAGAGGAATACGGCAAAGCGATTCCATAAACAAAAAGATTAAAAAATCAAACGAAACTTGAGTTCTTTATCATTTATCAGCTTTTCGTTTAGTGTATTAATATCTACCATGTGGTTTCTTACCTAATATTTTAATTTGAAATTTCCTTGTCATATCCCACAAAGACAGCGCTACAATTTCGTTGTGATTTTTATTTATTATTGTGAGTTGCTGATGTTCTTCGGTTACCCCTGTTGATTCGTCGACAAGATACCAAGGATCATGATCATCGGGAATCGCGTCCTCTGATTCCATGAGTGGTGGACAGAGAGCAAGGTTTGGCTCAACGTCCTGTGTATAAATTTAAGTGTATAAAACTATAAATACCTATTAAATCATTATCTCATTATTTTTTGTAACACAAAGATATCTTACGCATCTATTGCTCACTTTTTAGCCGCCAAGGTTTATTCAACTGACGGGTAGGCTTATTAAAAATTATTTAGTTAATTTCACATGAAATAAGTGACAAATGACTAAATGAATTTGCCGGATCATACACATGGAACTAATATTGTATATTTCAAAAGTACTAGGATTAATGTGTTAATTTGGAATAGAAAGGGTAAATTTTTATGTATAAATTTCGATGTATACATGACTCAAGTTTTCGTACCCTCGATAGGCATTCTCTGATATAAACAAAGTCGATGATTCTGTAATTTCCCCAAATATAATCGTTTAATCCACAAACTTT
The DNA here is from genome assembly GCF_964204865.1 of Styela clava. Taxonomy (NCBI): domain Eukaryota; kingdom Metazoa; phylum Chordata; class Ascidiacea; order Stolidobranchia; family Styelidae; genus Styela; species Styela clava. Next base: position 6,523,985 of record NC_135257.1, on the reverse strand, counting down.
CATCACGAATTCAGAGTACGTTGCATCTTCTGGAATTTGAAATGCTATGCGTAGAGCTGGTGCCAGGCTGGAAAATATGGAGTTTTTTTTATCCAAACGTATAAGCACAATGAGGCGATATTGGCTAACTAAATAATAACCAGCCTATTAAGCACGAATCTGTTTGAATATGTATTCATTCCCTAATTATAACTTTGATATTAGGTAAAATTAGATTACGTGATCATGTGTTTCATATTAAGTAGAATGAGGTGATCAATCTTTCAATGTACATTTATTAAATTGTAGAAATTAGTGAAGCAACCTTGCAAAAAATCTTTTCAATATTGCCGCTGGATAATCGTCCAACTTTACTGCCACTTTCGTACTGTTTTTATTTGGTCCGAATATGCATATCATAAACCTGTGAAAAATAAAATGAAACTACTTTAACCAAAAGTCACACGTTCGAACCTAGATGACATCTTGTGTTTTAATTCAGGTGAATACGTCAGATTAAACGTTACACTTTCTGGGGGTGACATAAGTTCAAAGGTAAATAAAAAACAATGCTATTCCAACATTTTGAAAAAGCTAGAATTTCACTAGTTCACTGTGCCTAAATTATTTCTTATTTTTCGGATTTCTGATAAAATATCGAGATACTTTATTTGATGCAAAATAACGAAACTTCAAAAATGAAAAGATTTTTGAAAGAAGAATACGATCACAGACGAGCTAAGAGTTATTAGGTGAAAGAACAAACTCACAGCAATGTGTCAGTATATATGTATAGTAAGAAAGGACATAATACAATTTCACTTTTTTTTTAAATGTGTCAACACTAGTTATTGAATTAGTCGTGTGTTGTATTCTAAAATCTAAATCATGGATAAATTATTATTTCCAAACCTCATGTGTATAAAACATTTCATAACAATTACATTTAGGAGAAATACGAATTTACCTTTCATCCTCAAGCTTTGATATTATGTTGGGAGGTAAAGTGCAAGTCTCTAGCGATGGTTCCATTGCATATTCAAGTGACATTCTGCCAGATATGGCTAGTCTCCTTACGTTTGTGAGTTTCCTTCTTGTCATGTATAATTCATCGTTTGCAATTGATTGGAAATTCCCCCAAATTACTCCCATTAATGACCCCAACTTTATGTTAAACATTCTTTCTTGACTTGTTTCCAGTCTAAATAGAACAAATACTGTCAAACAAGTTGATTGGTAATTCCAAAATATATGTACAAGTAATATACTTGATGTTTGTTCTATTTCGAATTCCCATGCGCTCAGGCCACTAAATTAAACCATGTGCAAAATATGGACGACCTACGTCTAACTGCGAAGATTTTTCAAACCTATATTATGGATTTGTACGGCTAAGTTTCTGGCGTAATAGAATATTTTTCAGATCAAAGACATGAAACACCCATCTAGTTTCCATTTGGCTTGTTATATTTATGTAGTTGAAAGTATACAGTGTGTCCATAACAGCTATTGATATAATGATCATATTTCCAATTGTGAGAAGACTTTATGGACACCCGTTTTATACTGGATTGAACTTAATTCTTTACGACCCGTTTCATAAATACTAGATTTGGTAGGACTGATATGAAATAAACGACAGTAAAACTTGGTGGTTCTTACCGAACAGGTGATAAGTTGAGAGACCCTTTCATTCCCGATTTCGACCACATCGATACGACACGTAGGGTCTGAAAAGTTTGTTGCAAATCGCAGATTTCTATCACGTGTCCATCCAAGATATAGGTTAGAATATATTCGATACCATCTTCCATGCCCGGGTATGTGTCGAACATCTTGGTCTAAAAATAAGCGATAATGATTTGGATTCGTGTTTGCTTTTTTCAGTTTGGTGTAGAAATATCGGATTGATGCCACATTCAATAGGAGATTTATTATATGACATTTTATCTCTCGGATGCATCAAAATCTTGGATAAATGGCGCTTTCAACGAGTGACGTTAAGTAATTGAAAAATCGGGGTTCTAGAACATTGTTAGCGGTTTACTAAATACTCCCGAAGTATGTGAACCAAGATGGCGGACACCGGAACGTAGTATTTGTACCAGGTTAGGGTTAGGCAATAATTTCGGGTACAAATACTACGGGAGTCACTTGGTTAGTCCCCAAACTTAAAATTATGGCCTAACCCTGACCTGGTACACATACGTTCCTGTGTCCGCCATCTGGGTTCACATACTTCGGGGGTACCGTATATTTGATAATGGGAAAAGACCCATACATCTTCTCGATGTATTCAATGGCTAACTGGATTTGGACATGGCATTATTGGTCTCAGCGAAGTGATTCATAGTACTGCTAATACTATAAACCTATATCTAACTCGTACATATGTACATCGATTTATGATTATCAGCATTTATATTGCTCCTATACGCACCCATCCTCTGGTTCAGTTTTGATGATACGAATTATTGTTATTTTTTAATACAGAAATCAGAAAATCACTTGCTGAACTCAAGTTAATATTCGAGTTGACAATTTTTTGCAATATTTTCATTCAACTGGTAATTAATTTTAATAAAATTCTTCAAATTTTGTGTAATTTTGAACATTTGGCTATCGAAAAAGCGTGTTTTATACGCAATCCATCTGCATCCCATAATAGTCAAGTTGGAAATCTATAGGTTCATTTATTGTACAAGTGTTATAATACTGTCAAATTCAGTGAATTTTTTAAATATTCTACTGCTCTAATATATCGAAAATTGCTCTCACCAAAGCTTGCTCTTTGATTTGTTCAACTGTGTGATTTCCAATACATTTCAGCGTCATCACTCTTCCATTTGGTAAGTTGAAATCTACTGTCAATGTCCGAATTACAGAGAAAAATCCTTTTGGCACTCTTTCAAACGAAGCTTTCCGAACAACACGTGACTTTTTCCTCCATGCATCACTGTCTTTCTTGCTTTTATCCATGGTGAGTGTTCTTATACTGTTTTTTAGAAAAGTAATTATGGAAGATATTTTTACTCCATTTTGGTAGAGCGGGGATGCTAAATATAAATAAGCAGGAATACTGCAATAAAATAAAAATAGTAAAATATGGGCAGGTCGCGTGGCAGTGGAATCAAATACTTCCGAGAACTAAGTTGATGCTGTCTGCATGTATCGTAAAAATGTCTCCAATATGTCGCGGGCGAATCTATTCGTCAAAAGTCGTCAAAGATGATTGATTACAATAGTTTAGCTTCAAAACACATTCAGGCCTTCAAATATATGATTTTCAATTGCAGACTTGTACTATTCCGTTCAGTGTTTCATATTAAAAGTTGACTATGAAAATTGTAAAAGCACTTCGTCCACCAAGCATATTTTAATATCGTTTAAATTTTGTAATTTCAAAAAGAACTTGCTGAGGTTTTGTATTAGATATTTAATGTTACATTCATCATCTTGGCTCACTTGAAATAATTGTTAAATATTTCCCAACAAGACATAATTTTTGTTCCAGATATCGTTTTTTATCGGTTCATCGTTTAATGCCATTTTCATATTATCATGGTACACTGGCACCCTCAGTACTAATTTAATACGACTTAACTAACTAACTATGATAAAATGTTTTCAAAAAGCAACTGGTGAAACGTTTGAATAACTGAATATTGTCGTTTATAATTTATCACCCTACTTACAGTAAGAATATACAATATTACCGCTCATGAAACTATAGTTAAAAGTCACTCCATTGAATTCCTGCACAGTATAGTATTCCTGTTATGACCAACTGCACTCAGAGAACTTTTGCTCTGCTGAATATAAATGAGGCTATTCCTGCTGTACAGGTTGTGCGAAGCTTGTGCGATGTCTGTGCTAGCTGTGGATCATTGACAGTGTTGCCGAATGATAATACGCGGTCTATACTCATACAGGAAGTGACGTCATTTTAGCTTCCTGATCAGGTTTCTCGTTTGTAGAAGGAAGAATGAACGCCTGTTGTTTGGTATTGTCATTTCCAACAATATTTAGGATGTCGATTTCTCATCAGACTATATAGATATACTATCAAGCTCGGCTTGTAGTTCTTGGTTAATATCCTGATTGGTTTAACCTTAGAAATATAAGGCTTTCCTCAAGTGGTTGAAATTTAGTAACGGTCGATGATATTCGAACAGTTGTTGACAACACCGGCGAAAGTGACTGATATTAATAATGTCAATTTTTACAGATTTTAAAAAAAATTAGCCAAAGAAGTACAAGACACGTTAAACCAGGACAACTCATATTATGCCCGATACGTATATATTTGAATCTGTTCATGTAAGACGCAATGTATATCTAATATCCGTAGCTCATTTTCAATTTTCTTAGTATCTTTTTACGGAAATAGTAACTGAACTTATGGCACCACTTTTTCCTTTTATTCTTTGCAAGTTTTCAATAACTATATATAGATATGCAAAACTTTGTTAAACTAAAGCAGGGGTGGGCAAGGTTTTTTGACTAGGGGCCAAAAATGTTGCCGCCTGGACACCTGGATTATGTAAGTGTGACGAACAAAGTTACATTTTATTAACAATATTTACAGTGTTAAAATTAAATTTAATCGCAATCTCAACAAATTCCTCGAGCAATTTTTCAGCTAAAAAAATCAAAATTGGTTTTAGTTGGGTTGTGGTAACATCAGACGGGACAGATTGAACTACCCCACGGGCCGGATTTGACCCGCGGGCCGTAAATTGCCCATGTCAAAACTAAAGCGTACGAATGAGTGGTATCTTCCGTACTTGCATAAGTTTGCTGTGCACTACGATCGATCATCTAATCAAGTCGACAAACAATATGAAGCAGATTGATTAAGATATTTCTGCGTCTTGTACACCTTCTTAGTTTAACGATAAATACAACTTGTTATGTATCAATATGATATATTTCAACTTTATCACAATATATTGAAGACATTGAGCATAGCGAACTAATAAAAATATCAACAATAGTGAACACAAAAAAGTTGATCTCTTTCGACACTGTACAAAAATCATATAATTTATTTATTTTTTGTGAAATCGTATGATCATGCCCTGATTCATTCGAGGTATTTGCTAAAGGTTTGTCTCGCATAACTTTTTTTTATTTATTTTTTTACCAATTCATTATAGGAACGGATATAGCTATAAAAATAAATTTGATTTTTAGATCTATTTCAACGAAGGACGGTTCTTTTGTTTCTTGATCTGTTTGCAGTTAACTCGGGTCACAGCCTGGTCGACGTTGTTGTCAGTCAGAACATCCTGGATTCGAGTGAACAAATATGGCGTTACTCTTCTGTGCATGGTGAAAGCGCTTACTGAAACTCGTCCTGGGAAATAAAAAATAGTTCATGATTGTACAATATTGAAATGAACTTATTTTGTATTAATGGGCTCGAATAGGAATTAATGAAACGATTTTAGGTTTGGATTTCACATTTCAATGTTGAACATGTTGCTTGCTAACACTGTGTGGCTTCATCTATGAAACTGATAGGTTCAAATTAAACTGGAAGTCATGAATAAATGGGTCGTAGGTATGGATTCTCCTTTGCAAAAACCAAGACTCGAAGCCAGCATATATATATAGCGATGCCCACAGAGAGAAGCAAATCAGGAACTGAAGAACTTAAATACTCACCGTTCGGCATGCAAATAGCTGCGATAAAGTAGTTTTTGTAGTCAGTATAGAAAACAGCATGGTCTTTCTTTGGCTCCTCGGTTTCTGTAAATTAATGAGTATAAAATGAAACCATGATGCTTTAATCAATATAGTGCCTAGCTAGAGCAATAGAGATTTCATCATTTATCTTATAGTCGCCTGTTGTTTTACCAGCCTTTACGTTTTTAGTCACGATACTTACGCGTTAAAATGTAGGAGAGAGAGAAAATAGACTGTGAGTAAGTATCAAAAAATTTTTTTTTTGCAAAAATATTTTTTTTCAATTTTCTTACCGCTGTTAAGAAGTTTTGTTCGTTCTGATCCCTTGACTGTGTATTTTACAATTCTTCTCCAAGATTGACCTGATTGAAAAAATATCACAATGGTAATAAAAGAACAATATTATTAATCTTAACATCATCAAGAGATTTTCTTCATTGATATAATTTTTAGGTTTATCCTGAATGCAATGAACTATCTCGACTGCGATAAAATATGCCTCATTGCTATAAATACTTACTAAAGTCATCAAGAATGTATTCTCCTGTGCCAATACGTTGTCCCCGCAGTGTGTAAATTTGATGTCTCATGGTTCTAAAATGAGACAGAAATGAATAAAAATATGGCAAAATCAGTATATTCGGTAGAGTTACTGATAGACACTTTCACAGCGCCTAAATAAATCGCAGATCTGAAAAGGTCAAAATTCCGATTCTTTTACACAATGTCGACTACATCAGACAACAATAGTGTATAATTGAAGTGTACATTTGAAAAAGGTCTACTTAGCGCTAACTCCCTGCACATAAAATGACGTCGGTGGAAAAATCCTTACCCGTATTGCATGTCTATGAAAGCGAGATCATCTTGTGATTCAATTGAAGCATCGGAACATAAGAGAGGTTGTGTGAATTCGTCATCCGTGTAAGCTGCCCATTTCCATGGTCCGTTTCTAACCTTTAATAAAATGAGACCAATAAGTTATTATTTAATCACTTTGCTAGATTTGGAATATCCTATAAAACTTGTTTTAAACGTAGATGTAAAGGTCTATTCATATAATGCGACATCATGTCAATATGTTATCCCATTTGCTTTTTTTTTAAATGGACGTCAAACACCATTGAAGATGCAGTCACAACAAATTTAACGTTATAATAACAAAGTTTTAATAGTAAGAAAGATAAGAATCAACGTTCCCCAACCTGAGAAGAATCGGAGTTTTGGGGAAGGGAGTTTGCTTTGTATTCGCCGTAGTATTGATAATATTATTGTAACTATAACTCATTCATGAACACATATTTAACAAACTATACTTAAAAGGTACAAAAACGGGATTGCGACTTGCGCATATCTCTAGCTGAGGATCCATTCGATTTGAATAAATGAATAGTTTTATGCGAAGTGAGGAAATTTAACAGAAAGGTTCGGAATAACTGATTTAAATTATCAATAAAAACATTGAAATAAACTTACCTTCGACCAATTAATGTTTTTCGCTGGGTTTGTGAAATTGCAGCTCTGGCAAAATGCTACAGAGCATAGAGCAGCAAAAACTAGCATAGAGTAGCCCATTTCGAAGTTGTCTTATTTGTAGATCTTTACTATAGAAAGTCAAGATAACTGTGTGTCTCGTTTTCTGATAGGTGATCTTATATACATTTTCAAATGTATCAATCCGCATTGTTTATTTTATTTTAAAAATGGAATAAGAATATGAGAACGGCACGTATTTTCTTTGTAATATTGTTTTCAAAACAGTTTACGTAAGCGGTATCATTTCCGAAAATGGCATCACTTCGAGTGATCATTTGTCTAAAGCGCGTGCTTCGGATCACATTAATTTATTTTAAATATTCTTTTTGTTTTCTTCTAATTTTGTTTTTCTACTCACTTTCGTTTGTGACGTTGCTTCGATGTTAACACAATCAATCGCCCCAAGGCCATGTGATATTTTCCGACCATGCATAGGTATCTCTTATAAACATAATGATAAGTTCTCTGTAAATTTGATGGTAAATTAAAACCATATGATTTTATGAAGTACAACAAAAATGGACAGAAAGTCAGAATCTATAACTTTCCTATGCCACGTGAAAATTAGTCAGTGGAAAAAAATTGTAATTTGTTTCTTAACTATCAATGCGTTAAAATGGAAATATTTTTAAAAAGTGAAATTTTTTAAGAAAATGTCACGTCCTCAAATGTTGCAAGTGACCATGCAAAAGTGTAGCAGATGATGTACAAGTTACAAGTTAGACTGGAAGAAAATTGAAACACCCTATTTTGAAGGCTTATTATTATATTTATAGCTCATACGGTTAAATATTTTCATGTTTGCAGACTTGCCGAAAAAGGGGAAAAAATACAATCCCTCTTCTTTCCTGATAATTAAAATTTAAAAAAAACGGTTTTAAATTTAACAGGAATTAAGTATTCACGTATTTTGGGGTTTGGCAGAATCGTACGTGACTCCAATTGTTGTTTTCTAAATTTAAACATAAAACAGGAAAAAAATTAGGCATAAAGCGGAACCAGTTGTTTACACTTATACGCAACAACTTATTAGAAGGCCTTAAAGAACGTACCCTGCCCTGGACACAAAACGTCGAAAAATTAAAAACGTTGATAAATATTTTATAATTAACATATCGCTAATTATCTTTTACGTTATAATAGCGATTATATATTTAAATGTGGTAAATTTTTGTTATAGTATAGTTTAAACAAAAGATAATTTCGATCTCATTCCAATATAAAAAGACCGTCCGTCGTCCAACTAAGAGTAGCGAAAAAGGCCTTTCAAATAAACTGGAATTGATGGAGAAACTATATGGTTTACATAAAATCAGTTCAATGTCGATCAAACAGAGATACGATTATACCTTACAAAATTACGAGAATGGCGGCAAAATTGCCAATATTTTTACAGTTTCTATAAAGCTTGTGCTGGTTAGGTTTTTATCCAAACATCGATTTATTATATAAATCCATATTATAACTAATCAATTGATTGATCGTCTTGCGGTTCTCGTTTTTTGTCGAAATTGTTTTGTCACAGTTCATGCATGTAAATTATGTTAAAACAAATGTTTACAAGCGTCTTTGCTGTTTATGAATGCACTTTTGTTTACGTTAGTGAAAAAACTTTCGCTTACTTTTTGATGAATATCACGCAGAATTCCCACGCCTGAAAATAAGCGTGCCGGATTGATTACGAGAAATACATGAAGAAGTACTGGACTATATATTGTAATTATAGCTAAAGACAAAAGTCAGAAAATCATTTTTTACCATTCTGTTTGTTATTTTTGAATATTATTTAAAATTTAAGGCATAAATGTAGAAATTAATAGCCGATATTATGTATCAGTGATTTCATTCCGAGGGTGCAGAGTTGTTTTGTATTTGTAGGCTTTCATTATGTTATTAAAAAACTGATTGCTAGCAATTACTGCTAGAATTTTTTCTAATTTTATCAATGCAATTTTAAATTGGAGGAATTATTGAAATGATTCTCAATCTTTTTTATTAAATTCCCCCTTCGTCTATTTTGGAACTTATTTTACCCTCATTATGAATAAAAAGTAACTTTTTTTAGTAACGTTTTTAAGTAAACTGAGCTCCCGTTTTTGCACAGCTTAAGTAGTTGAGTTTATCATGTGTGCATAATCAAGTAGTATAGTAATAATGAAAATAGTCTTAGTAAAACTGCTGCAAATGGAAACAAAATTCCCCTGGTTGGGAAACGTGGAATTATTGGATTTGAATGTCACTATATTGCCCACGCCAAAGTTCAAAAATATCTTCAAAAATCATGGATTATTTTGAAGCCGTGCATGACATCACAACTAACTGTGTCTGAAGCGTAAGTGTTTACCAGATTCGACTACGATGACGAAAACAGTCAAAAGATTTACACATATTTTACAAATTCTCTCTCTTTAACTACCATAGGCCAAGTAATATTATGCCGTTAGACAGCTAATCAAGCATGCCGCTTAACTGCTACAAAAAATAATTTTGTATTGAATAAGTATAAAATTATATATGAAAAGTTTTTTACAATTGGGAATGGAGAAGAAAAATGAAAATACTAACATCTAACATTTATGTTGTTAAACACATAGCGTGATTGTTTTCATAGTTATTGTGACGTCTTAATCGTGACGCATTATTTTCTGTTTTGTTCTATGTTTCTGTTTTGGCTTTTCCTATAAAATTGGCTATGCATACCGTACTGTCATAACCTTCTCTGCTAAATTAAACTTAAACGAGAAATGCTTCTTTTCAAAATAAAACAAGCATTGTAACTATTCGCGCAATGACACTGACGTAGGAAAAGACGAAAACTTTCACTCTTGATCACGAGTTTATTTTTGTACATAATATTTGTATTACCTTATTATTCACTGGGTGTTTGTGGGCGATAAAACCACAAAATACTCCTATATTCAATACATTTTACTTGAGTCTATTAACTTAGGGCACACGTTACCATACACCACACAGCTTTTAATCTTGTTAACTGGGTTTCAGTATAGATTCGTCCAATAATAAATGTATAACTATAACGTCCAAATTTGCCATATACCAGGAGGTTTGTCGGACGGCGAAAGTTTTTCGGACGCAGAAAATAAGTTCAATAGAAGTTTTTACTCTTAATGGTGAATATATATATATTTACAAACAGCTCCAATTTGTCAGATTGTTTGCCTAAATATTGCTATAGAACAACCATAGCCATATGTGACACAACAGGGACGTTATCTATTTGGTGAACTAGCTCCAGTCGCATCATACTTTGAGAAATAGGAATCTGTGTGATAATATATATTTCTGGGTTTCATTTTATGCATACTTGGTACGTATAGTGCAGCTGGCATTATTATATTCATGTATATATTATATCTCAAACTGGCAAATAACTCCATGATAGCTATCCATTTCTCTGCGGGTGAACATTCCTTCGTTCTGATTTTCATCTTTACGAACTCCGAGAACAACATACTTGTTTAGCGATGATTGTAGTGGTTCATCGCCATTTGGATACCATTCTACATAACCACCGTTGGCCCCATTGTAAAGTGTTGATTGTTTTGTCTGAAAGCATGAATAATTGTCGCTGGGATTTGTTCATCAAGGATGTCATTGAGAGATACTGGTCTATTAGAGACAATTTACATTGAAGGCACCTAAAATTGTTTTTCAATTATAAATTATTATACGGGTAAGATAATTGCTCGACAGTAAAACAGAATTCACTTCGCTTCAGCACGTTTACAATTACATGCCTCACTTTCAAAGCCGTATAGGAAGAAACCAAGCTTTAAAATTTGTTGCAGTGTGCGCGACTTCATTCATCGTGTTAATACGAAAACAATGTATTTATATACCTGCACGCTGTACTGCATCCCAGTGTAATACACCACCCAGCTGTCAGTTTTCAACATCGCGATTTTTCTTATATAGTTCTTCAGTAAGTTCAAATGCTCTTTATCAAAAATATCAGCTGGGTGAGCGCCTACGTTAGTACATGTTGATAGGGATGTTGACCAATTCCATCCTCCTTTCAAGATAAAACTGCAAACTCCACCATAAGCTATTACGCAGTGACCTAAAATGTTTTATAATCAATTGTTGGGAGCAATATAATAAATGTGTAACGTATAATAAATTACGAAATCATAATTTTTTTGCACTATTTGTCGAACCTCTGGTATACTTGCATAATTAAGCTTTATTGTGGTGGCATATTTCCAAAACAGGCAAATGAAATTAAGTGTCGAATTAAATAAAAATAGCTTACTATGCAATATATATATATATATATATATATATTGTCAAGCTTTGGGTGCAATATTTTTTATGGGTATATATTTCGAATCTGAAAAGGCGTGGAAAATCTAAAATATATTATAACTTTATCAGCAAAAAGTCTGAAATCATTGAAAAATTAATGACAATATAAGTAGAATAAGTTTAATTATATAAACACCTAATGATTGTTTCAAACTTGCCACAATAGATTGGTATTTTTCATCTAGTCTTCCAAGTTTTTCATTCCATTCTCGTTCCATTTCTTCTTGTGAGTCCGAAATAGCTTTGAATATTAAGATGAAATGAATAAAAAGAATTGTTTTACGGTGATACGAATAGTATGTGGTCATTCAATTGTTTAACTTCAAAACAAAATGAACGAGCAAAAGACTTGTTATAACTTATTATTAGAATTGAAAAAATCAGGTAGCCTACACGTATAACAATTTATACTGTGCATACCTTTAGAAACTATTTCTCTTGTAGTTGAGTTTACACGTTCGTAGTCGACGACGCCAATCGGTCCACGATTTCCTGAGGGGCCCCGTGGTCCCACTTCACCTTTCGGTCCAATTTTACCAGGGCGACCCTGCTGAATACGTAATGGTGAATTGTCGGAGGGTTGATTAATATCGCTCTCAAAGACGTTTTTGATTTTTTTGCAGATCATATGCTCACTTTCGCCCGAAGAATCACCAAATGAATTCAGTAAGTAAGCACAAAGGACCAGCATTTTCTTTAACATCATAACTATCGTTTTGGTTAAACCACAAAAATTATAAGTTGAACTGACCTGAAATGTTTAATTAAGTCAGTATAATTTCTTCTTATTAAATAAAGCAAAATATAATTTTGGACCTATCGATGAAACAGTGATATATCAGACACCAATACCTGAGTATTAAAGTTTTCCATTTCAACTTGATTCGACGATACAAACTGGTGAAACTGCACTACGAGCGCAACTGTGACTTTCTGAAAAAAATCATACGACTGAATTGGGGCCATATATTTCTTCAACACAAAATATGCTGTGCAATTCGAACACAACGTACATACTATAACGTAACTAACTTATTGCCAAGAATAGCACGAGAACCATGATTATTAAAGCTCTGAAAATGTGCATACTTGCGGGCTGCGTCATTATCCGAGGTATGAAAAGCGCTCATAGATCTAAACTCATTCACGAAACATCGCGTGAGAAGTATGGTTTTGTTCAAGACCTGCCTGCCATTGTCGTTCCGGGTCGTCATACCAAAAGACTTTACAAGTATCACACTTCAGTTGGTAATTATCATTATAACGTGAACATACATAACAGGGATATTAAATACTTAGCTAACCTCTTTTGCATGAGTTAATTTTAAATAAGGTCCGTTATAAAACAAGGGTGGTCGAAAGCAGTCATTCTTGCAACATCTGCTGCAACGTCAATTTTTCTCGCTCGTTAGAACATGTTGATGATTATTTGTGAACAACTAACATGTCTCATATAAGAGTTGATTTAAGTATGTTTCATCAACAACTTGTAATTTCATTCATCAAATCAATGCATTTTAAACATCATGGAGCTAATCAGAACGGTTTTATCAGCGACTCGAAATCTAAGATATATATATGTATTTTATTGGCAGCGCAAAATAAATGTAACAAAACGCATTATTTTGCGTTGTAACTTCGTATTTTCGGAAACCGGGTGTAGCGAAAGGTAAAATTTTATCTAAATTAATCGCAAATAATGTTTCATCGTCCAACGTCGGGTACTCAGCATTTTCCGGGAGAACTCGAAAAGTCATCTAATTTAAAATAAAGAATGTTTCACTATTTCAAAAAAGTAAGATTGTTGCAATCGAAAAATCGCCTGTAAGATGGCAGTCGGCACCAATAATAAAATGGTGCAATAACGCCGTCTTCGCTTTCTGAATATTCAAGCTGAGTTTACGGTGTTTGATGTCTGCCGCGAATGCTATTGAGGGCTCTTTGGGAGAAAACACAAGTGTAATCACACGAGACCGAGATTTCGTCACGAGCTAATAACGCTCGTCGTGGCAGTAGCCAGACCCCCTACTTTATCTTAATGCCTCAATATATATTTTCAGTTATTTCAACCAACAAAAATCTTGCAAATACGCAAATAAATTCGAACCGAAATCCTCTTCCGTAAGCTTCAAAATATAGCAAACTGGTCACGTAGTAACGCATCACTCATGCGTAGCGAACCGGCCATGAGCGAACTATATTCAGTAGACTATGATATTAGGTTGACTATGGTTTTGGTTTTGGCGTTTCCTATAAAATTTGCTATGTCATACTGTCATAACTTCCTCTGCAAAATTGAACCAAAATGAAAAATGCTTGTTTTTCAAAACAAAAAAGCATTGCAACTATTGGCGCAATGATACTGACGTAAGAAAAGTCGAAAACTTTCACTCTTGATCACGAGTTTATTTTTGTACATATATACTATTTGTGCTACCTTATTATTCACTGGGTGTTTGTGGGCTATATAACCATAGCCATATGTGACACAACAGGGACGTTATCTATTTGGTGAACTAGCTCCAGTCACATCATACTTTGAGAAATAGGAATCTGTATGATAATATATATTTCTGAGTTTCATTTTATGCATACTTGGGACGTATAGTGTAGCTGGCATTATTATATTCATGTATATATTATATCTCAAACTGGCAAATAACTCCATGATAGCTATTCGTTTCTCTGCGGGTGAACATTCCTTCGCTCTGATTTTCATCTTTGCGAACTCCAAGAACAACGTGCATGTTTTGCGATGATTGTTGTGGTTCATTGCCATCTGGATACCATTCTACATAACCACCGTTAGTTCCATTGTAAAGCGTTGATTGTTTTGCCTGAAAGCATGCAAAATTGTGGTCGGTGTTTGTTTATCAAGTGCGTTTTTGAGTTTCTACATATAGTCATGCACAACCATTTTAGAGAAAATTTACATTATAGGCACCTAAAGTAGTTTTTCAATTATGAATTATCAAACATGAAAGACATTCTTGTAAGTAAAACAGAGTTCACTTCATGTCAGCACATTTACAATTACAAGCCTCGCTTTCAAAGTCGTATAGGAAGTTATGCAAAAGATTTAATATTCCTCCTTCAATTTGTGGCAAATGAAACAAGCTATAATTTTTCGAATTTTTGTTTATTTTTTTAAATTAGAAGTAATTCGTTGCAGTGAGCATTCATTATGTTAATACGAAAACACCATATTTATATACCTGCACGTTGTACTGCATCCCAGTGTAATACACCACCCAGCTATCAGTTTTCAACATTGCGATTTTTCTTATATAGTTCTTCAGTAAGTTCAAATGCTCGTTGTCCAATATATCAGCTGGATGAGCACCTACGTTAGTACATTTTGATAGGGATGTTGACCAATTCCATCCTCCTTTCAAGATAAAACTGCAAACTCCACCATAAGCTATTACGCAATGACCTGAAATGTTTTATAGTTAATTGTTGGGGGCAATATAATAAATGTGTAACGTATAATAGATTACGAAATCATAATTATTAATAGGATATACGATTTCAATATTATCATGTTTAGTTATACAATTTAACGCATGTGAAAGACAGCACTATTAGTCAAACCTCGGGTATACTTGTATAATTAACATTTACTATGGTGCTGTTTTCCTAAAACAGGCAAATGAAATTAAGTGTCGAATTAAATAAAAGTTTCATACTATGTAAAATATTATATATATATATATGTTGTCAAGCTCTGACTGCAATATTTTCTATCAGGATATATCTCGAATCTAAAAAGGCGTGAATATATCCAAAATATATTATAACTTTATTAGCAAAAGAAAAATTGATGACAATATAAGTAGAACAAGTTTAACTATAAACACCTAATGGTTGTTTCAAAGTTGCCACAATGGATTGGTATTTTTCATCTAGTCTCTCCAGCTTTTCATTCCATTCTCGTTGCATTTCTTCTTGTAAGTCCAAAATAGCTTCAAATATAAAGATGAAATGAATAAAAAGAATTGTTTTACTATGATACGAATAGTATGTGGTCATTCAACTGTTTAACAAAATGATTGAGCAAAAAAAATGTTATAACTTATTATCAGAACTGGAAATTGCAGGTACACGCATAACGATTTATATTGTGTGTACCTTTAGAAACTATTTCTCTTGTAGTCGAGTTTACAAGTTCGAAGTCGACGACGCCAATCGGCCCACGATTTCCAGATGGGCCCGGTGGTCCCACTTCACCTTTCGGTCCAATTTTACCGGGACGACCCTGCTGAATACGTGAAGGTGAACTGTTCGAAGGTTGATCAATATCGCTCTCAAAAACGTTTTTGATTTTTTTGCAGATCATATGCTCACTTTCGCCCGAAGAATCACCAAATGTGATCAGTAAGTAAGCACAAAGGACCAGCGTTGTCTTCAACATCATAACTATCCTTTTGGTTAAAACGCAAATATTATAAGTTTTAATTGACCTGAAATGTTTAATAGGTAAAATGAAATGTTAGTATAATTTCTTCTTACTAGATAAAACACAATATAAATTTATAGCTGTCGCTGTTTCCTATCGCTGAAACATTATACCCGACAGACACCGAGGTACGAGTACCTGAGTTTTTCATTTCAATCCAATTCAACTATGCAAACTGCACTACGAGCGCAACTTGGACTTTCTAAAATAACCTAAGACTAAATTGAGGCCAGATCTCCACCGCAAAATATACTGTGCAACACAACGTGCATACTATAACGTAACTAACTTGTCGACAAGAATCGCACGGGGGCCTTGATTTTGGAGGTTCTGCAAATGCGCACGTATACTTGCGGCATTATCTGAAGTATGAAATGCAGTCATTGATTTAAACTCATTTACGAAACATCGCGTGAGAAGTATGGTTTTGATCAAGTCACGTTTGTCATTGACGTTTAGGGTTGTCATACCAAATGACTTCACACTTTAGTTGGTAATTAGCGATATAACGCGAACATACATGACAGGTATATTCTTAGATTACCCTATCTACATAAGTCTACTTTAAATATGCTTCGTTATAAAACAAGGGTGGTCGGAAGCAGTCATTCTTGCAACATCTGCTGCAACTTCAATTCAAAACATGTTTTTGATTTTGTGAGAACGACTAACATATCTCATAAATAAGTTGGTTTGAGTATTTTTCATCAACTGGTAATTTTATTCATCAAACCGATGCACTTTAAACGACATGATGATAATCAGTAAATTCGAAATCATTGTATTTTTGTGAATACAAAGAATAATAAACCATATATTTCAATACAAACCATTTTAATAGCTTTGCATTATATTTTCTAGTGTATATAATTATGTAGTTATTAAATTACATTCAACATAATAGTAATTACTTTTTGTAGCCGCGAAAAGTCGATACATTTATTTAGCAGGATAATTTCTATATAATCTATACATAAAGTAATTTGGAAACTTTTAATTTTGTATAGTCAAGAAACAACTGATTAAAAGTGAAAAGTTGTATTATATCCGCGTCATAGCATAAAATTAACTGAAAAACGAACGCAAATTGTACTTGTGAATTGTATTTCTAGATGCTGTTGTTGTTCTATAGGGGTATGGGTGTCCCCATCTGCGTGTCCTTGCTCCCGTTTGGAACGTATAGTGCAGATGGCATTATTATATTTATGTAAATATCAAATCTCAAACTGGCAAATAACTCCATGGTAGCTTTTCGTTTCCATGCGGGTGAACATCCCTTCTTTCTGAGTTTCATCTTTACGAACTCCAAGAACAACACGATGGTCTTCCGATAAACTTTGTGGTTCAATGCCACCTGGATACCATTCTACATAACCACCGTTGGCCCCATTGTAAAGTATTTATTGTTTTGTCTGGAAGAATAAAAAACAATGAGGTCGGGATTTGTTTATCAAGTATGTCTTAGAGAGCTACATGTAGTCATGGCAACTATGTAAGAAACAAGCACCTAATATTGTTTTTCAATTGTGAACTATTATACGTGCAAGATATGCTCAACAGTGAAACATAGTTCACTTTACTTCTACACATTTACAACTACTTGCTCCACTTACAAGTCGTGTAGGAAGAAACCTATACATAAGGTTTAATATTTCTCCTTCAAATCACAAATCAGTGTTTTTTTTCTATAATAAAATAAATTTGTTTCAGTGTGTGCAACTTCAATCACTATGTTAATACGAAAACACTGTATTTATATACCTGCACGTTGTACTGCATCCCAGTGTAATACACCACCCAGCTGTCAGTTTTCAACATTGCGATTTTTCTTATATAATTCTTCAGTAAGTTCAAATGCTCTTTGTCGAAAATATCAGCTGGGTGCGCGCCTACGTTAGTGCATTTCAATAGGGATGTTGACCAATTCCATCCTCCTTTCAAGATAAAACTGCAAATTCCACCAAAAGCTATTACGCAGTGACCTGAAATGTTTTATAGTTAATTGTTGGGAGCAATATAATAAATGTGTAACGTATAATAAATTACGAAATCATAATTATTAATAGGGTATATGATTTCAATATTATCATGGTTAGTTATACAATTTAACGCATGATAAAAGGCAGCACTATTTGTCGAACCTCGGGTATACTTGCATAATTAAGCTTTATTGTGGTGGCATTTTTTTCCAAAACAGGCAAATGAAATTAAGTGTCGAATTAAATAAAAATTGCTTACTATGCAATATATATATATATATATATTGTCAAGCTCTGGGTGCAATATTTTCTATCAGAATATATCTCGAATCTGAAAAGGCGTGAATATATCCAAAATATATTATAACTTTATTAGCAAAGCAAAAGAAAAATTGATGACAATATAAGTAGAATAAGTTTAACTATATAAACACCTAATGGTTGTTTCAAACTTGCCACAATAGATTGGTATTTTTCATCTTGTCTTCCAAGTTTTTCATTGCATTCTCGTTGCATTTTTTCGTTCAAGTCCGAAATAGCTTTGAATATAAAGATGAAATGAATTACAAGATTTGTTTTACGAGGATACGAATAGTATGTGGCCATTCAATTGTTTTACTTTAAAACAAAATGAGCGAGCAAAAGACTTGTTATAACTTATTATTTGAATTGAAAAAATCAGATAGCCTACAGGTATAACAATTTATATTGTGCATACCTTTAGAAACTATTTTTCTTGTAGTCGAGTTTACAAGTTCGTAGTCGACGACGCCAATCGGTCCACGATTTCCAGAGGGGCCCTGTGGTCCCACTTCACCTTTCGGTCCAATTTTACCGGGGCGACCCTGCTGAACACGCGAAGGTGAACTGTTCGAAGGTTGATGAATATCGCTCTCAAAAACGTTTTTGATTTTTTTGCAGATCATATGCTCACTTTCGCCTGAAGGGTCACCAAATGAGATCAGTAAGTGAGCACAAAGGACCAGCATTGTCTTCGACATCATAGCTATCGTTTTGGTTAAAGCACAAATATTATGAAGTTTTATTTGACCTGAAATATTTAATTAAGTCAATATAATTTCAACGATACAAACTGCACTACGATCTTAACTGTATTTTTATAACGAAACGTACGGATAATAGATATATATTTATATGAATTTTTTGAGATTGCGATTTGTTACTTTTTCATTTTAAACCTGATATACGCGGTACGCCAAATAGTCATTCGCCAATACTCGTGTGTTGGAGGGCGAAAGTCAGAATCATCTCTTACCGCACAGGTAAATTGAATTTCGTATTTATGGATTTCCGGCTATTGAAATGGTTTCCTCTGTCCCTTTTAGAAAGAAAAATCTAGTTTATGCAATGTAGATGTGACAGTTGAAGTTCCATACAGTGCTGGTTCAAATACTCTACCTTCGTTTATAGTTCATGCCAATAATTGGTTGATTGAAAATTTCGTTTTGGCTTTCGTCTTTATATATTTGATCATTGATTTATCGTCTAAATTGGACATTTCATGCCATGTTGATATATTCTAATTTTATCATTGGTGTTTGTTTAACGTCTGCTTTTCAACTCGGCGAGCATGGTGTCGTTGACAAAATGACAATGTTTGCAATGTTTCATGAACGACGAAATAAATATCTGAATTAGGTATGAATCCAAATACATCTTCCGTGGGCATGCCCTTAATACTCAGCGTAAATTGAATTCAACTAGTTTCCCGTTCGATCATTTTTCTTTGAATACTACGATGTACTCATGTTTTAAATCGACGCAATAACTTCCAGGGTTTCGCCTTTTACACATTTCATATAGGTTACATAGTTACTTCAGGTTGTTCGAGTATTGGCTATTATAAGTTCATTTACATTTGCGCGTGTTTTAAAAAATATGTGAACATATAAATCGAGAACTTTTCATGTGAGAAAAACCAATATGGTATCACATGCTCACTTCAACCCGACGGATTTTGTGATTAATTGAATATATGTATATATATATATAATATGTTTAAAATTTGAATCAATTTTTTGAATGACTACAGTTGGGTTCAGGAAATCAATATGCGCAGGTTGTGCCATTTTTGGGGCACGAAATGCGTTTTGGTATTATGTTGTTGTTGTTCTTGTTGTTACTATTTTTTTCCATCCTCTTCTTGTGAAAAAATCGCCTGTCACTTTGAATATTGGACCAATTGTTTTGAAATTTTTAGTAATTATAGATTATTGTTGTCGTTAGAAGGCTATTAGTGTACTTTATTTGTTCCTAATCTACCTATTAATTCGTTGAGATTTGATGATTCACACAAAATTTCTCTGTTTAATATTTAGTCACGGTAACACAGTTTTTATTCCACCCAGCGGCTGTCTTTCGTTTTGATTTTGCGATCTCGTGCCACGCGAAAGTCGGAGGCTTTTCGATACCGGCAACACAGTGTAGAGTGTAGACTTTATAAGTTAAGTCAGGGATGCACAACTCAAACGAGGATACGTGCCAAATTTTTAAATATAATCTTGTCGCGTGCCACGCACAATCTTTGGAACCAATTTGGATATAGGTTAATTTGGAATTTTATAGTGAAGCGTATTCAAGATCTATACCCTACGTGTTGTGTCATAAAGAAGAACAACTTCTTTATAAACAGATATGTCTTTTGCTACAGCGCGGATGAAAACTTATAATTGCACAGTATCACTCTTATCACAGCTTTCATCAAAAGCAAGTGAAAAATATTTGAAGTCATCTACTTTCGATTGCAGTTGCTCATTAAGATTTTCGCTTCTCTTCAATTCTTCTAGCAATGGCTAGTCCCCAAGAGACTGATTTTTTTGAAAAAAAAGATGGGTTTGCTCGGGACTATCAACTCTGCCACGTCTTGAATGCATTCTCGAGCAAACTCGCTATCTGTTAATGGCCTCGAATAGAGAGCAATTATTTTTGCTACAACATAAGATGCGGCAATGGCGTTTTTATTTTCCACCATGGGCTTTTTAAATACGTCCTGTTACAAGCCTATCGAATTTTTTAGTTTCACCACCACCACCAAGCTTTCCGAAAATTTTATCATATATTTTTTCACAAAAGCGTTCGAGTGCCACGTTTGAGCGTATGGCGTGCCAGTGTTGTGCACCCCTGGTACAGCTAGGGCCATGCGGTAGGCCTACTAGTCGGGATTGGTAAGTTACGATGCTCCGATGTAAGTTACGAGTTTCATCCTACTCCAGGGTAAGATTTCTGGGGAAATCGCGAGTAAAATATTTCGTTTTGGCCATCGTGTCCATATATTTAGGCTTTGTTCCCTTGTTTTTTTGATAAATGTTCGGCACAATGCATTTGGCAGTTAGCATTTTTGATAGATCTTGCTTTTTGTTGAAGATCCTATTCAAGCCTCAAATTAGTAATAACAGTTAAATAGGGATAAATAAAATAAGTCAACCACAGCTCGTGGTTGTTCACATGTGCGGACAGATTTCGCCGTAAACACAAGATGAGATTTAGGTAGATTTAACCTATTCAAAGATATTCTATTTAGGTTTCAGGGTGGATTGTACGTTATGCTACAGAGTAGTAACCAAAATATTACTCTGTCTCTGTTAGAAAAATCTGAATATTTATATTTAGATACTCTTTCTTGTTTTGGGAGATAACTATATGTCGTCAATGTTTCTTAAGTATATTTGGGCACTACTGGCAAACATCCCATGGTGATGGATTTTATTGCCACGTACAGCTAGGTTTCTATTATAGGTTTTTGAAACTCGAATATGAAAAAAATATATAATTAATGTTGATCAAACGAAAGCGACGCTTGATTGCTTTTTGTCGGTCGGTAACGAATCCTATATCACTCAAGTTTATATTTCCCAAAGTTCCAAATAGAAACCAAGCAAGTATTAGCAAAGCAATTCATATGTACACTCCATATCCAATAACCGTCGGATATTTTGTTAATTTAACAATAAATAAATTTCAACTCTTGGTTGACCACCCATCTCCAAAAAGCATTGTCGAAGTAAATCATTACATTATATATATCAACCACAACCAAAATACAAAAAGTCAAAAAAGGTTGCATAATTAAATTCACAGTAATGAAATATTGTACATAAATTTTACGTTATAGTATACGGAGGAGGTGGTTCCGTAGGATCCTGATGATCTTGTGCATTTTCACTGATTTGTGTTCTTCCACTAGTATTCTCACGAGTTTCGGGTTCGTCCTCAAGCTGGATTAAATTATCATCACCCCCTTCGCCTTCGTTTTCTGCATCCATTCGTAGAATATCATCGATAGGTACATATCGTCTTGGTTCTTGAGCATGTACAACCTCATGTTGTTGAAATCGTTCTTGTTGATGAGCAGGTAACTCACAATTACATGAATGATGAACACAAGCTTGTACTCTAACTTCATCTGGAACGAATAAGCGAAACTTAGCTGAGAATAAATACACAGTTGAAATTCCAATCCGGAATATATATTTGAAATAGGAAAGTTTATTTTAGGTACGGTTTGAAATAGTTCTATATCTAAAAACAGATAAGAGCATTGATAGACAAATGTTTGTATGTTAGTTTTATCATTACACTCAAATATTAGACTACGTATTAGTATATAATACTTACTGTGTCGAGGTGGTGCAAATCGTTCTTCATACGAAATACCATCATTTCTTAAATATTCATAGTCGGCCTGAAACATTTTTTATCAAGTAAATAACATAGGTATGTTTAGGCTACTTCTTGTTCGCATTGTATACGACATATTAAGTAAAGAAAGTCCATGAAACATCGAATGCACCCAAGCTATTTTTTGGGTTATTCTAATAATCGGGTTGCTTTCAATGCATTCGGTTAATTGGTATAGCGTGCGTTCAGTAAAATCGATGTGGGTTAGAATGTATTGTCAAAATGTTAGTACAATTTTGATTTTAGTTTTGATCTATTTGTAATAAACGTGTAAAATATTAAACAAAATTGGCCCAAAAGTAACAAAAGAGGGAATATTTTGAAATAAAACAATTGAAAATATATCATTCATGTTTGTACATTAATTTTTCTTCATATATATTTATATGAAATACCTTATCACGTAAATATTGTGATAACAAACATTTTGTAACAATATCACATCTACAATATGATTATGTATCGACGACTTCCACCCACCTCCGTATCACAATGTGTTCCACAGCATCCACATTGCGCATAACTTGTCATAATGCAAGAGGGTATGCTTAATATAAAGCATAAGCCTCCCATTCCTATCAATGTATAATGGAAATACTTCCAAATTATAATTCCTTCTTCAGGTAAGCAATGTTCTTTGAAATCCGCTGTCCCATCAAAGATTACGTTGTCAGTAATTAATAATATTTCCAAAGCCACCATTGCCGACGAGGTTAAAAGAGATAAAACAGACGCAGCGATGTGAGAAGAATTCTGAATCAAGTTCAAATAGATAATTTATTATGAATATGAACATGAGATATTATTGCGTACATTCACAACAGAACCACTAATGACTTTCATGTGCAAACCGTAGACCGTAGACTTTCGTTACCTTGGTCTTCCGACTTCGCCTGACCACACGATAGCAACGATCGCGAACGCGGAACAGCCCCAAGGTCCACGATTCTTTATTTTGATGACGTCATTGCACATAAGAAACGTAGAGCCCACAGAAATTTTTGAAATGAATAAAATAATAGCCTTCTAATTTATAGCGACAACAACAATCTTTAACCACTGAAAATTTCAAAGCAATTTATCCAGTAGCAAGATGGGAAACCGATTGTTTTC
Source organism: Styela clava (assembly GCF_964204865.1). NCBI lineage: Eukaryota > Metazoa > Chordata > Ascidiacea > Stolidobranchia > Styelidae > Styela > Styela clava. Next base: position 6,500,204 of record NC_135257.1, on the reverse strand, counting down.
ATATTAACTGCAAGGAGAATACTAACAACACTATAACTACCTATAGGTCCATTTCGTGTCTGTCCAGCAATTTATTTTATTTATTGTATATATACTATTGAAATATACAGTATATTTAATGCGTCAAACAGAAAACGCCATTGTTTCATTTATTACCACGATAAGGCAATAGAATAAATGAATACTTCTAGTTTTACTCACCCCCGCTATTGACGTCTTGCATGCCCGCACTACGCCTATGCTCCCACAAAGTAATGCCTGAAACATAGATTTGTAAGGGGAGATTGATTGGACGTAATAAATAAAATTATAAAACGAAAAAATAACGAAGAGGTAGCCATGAAGTGATAGAGGCAGACGGAAAGAAATGTGAACAAGAAAACCATGAGATATAAAAGAGACAAAATTAGAAGGAGATTATAAAACCCGAATACGTACAAATATTCCACCCCAAACTCCTTGTAAAGGCGCTGTCCATTGACAAAATTGTGACCAGTCAAATCCATGAGAATCATAGCAATATCTGCAATATTGAGTACTTGCCGTCCAAAATAGAATGCAGAGCAAACCCAATATGAACTGTGACGTCTGCGTGAAAATCATTTAGTCACATAGAGCTTTTTATCATAAACATTCAGAGCTACCTTGGTTCAACGAATAAATATGAACTGATATAAGGACCATTATTTATGAACTTTTGAATGAAGTTTGCCCGTACACAATAAAATTAGTTGCTTAAGATGAAAGTGATGCGCATTAGTCTAAGCTGGCAGAGGTGAGCCATGAACAAAGTGTTAGTTCGCCGGTGATTACTCGACGTCTGACGTACGTATTCCTATAAAATAATAATATAATAATAGTAAGTCTTTCTTATTTGATATACATACCGATATTGCCATTATGCTCAATCGTTTACTATTCAGGTATTCCACACCCGGATGCATTTCGCAGGCTTTTCTTTTAAATCTTTCCAGATACAAACAAGTAAAGCATCCAAACTAACACAACGCCCAGCACCTCATTGTTTGGTTTGCCTGTAAGAACGACTGAGCAAACAAAGTCGATCGATTATGTTTCACAATATCTATTATACTTCGAACAGAAAGTGCGCAGTCTAGTCAAGCATAATATCTCTATCATGTGACAACATAAGCTATTTCGATTAATCATTTACGGAATGAAAAGTAATAGTTACAGAATTAACGAATTCACTCGGATTAACAGGGTTTACATCCACAGATTAGGTTCTAGCATACAAGCGCTATATTATCGAGACAAAAGGCATAACAAAAAATACCCGAGGAAGTTGTCGCTGTGCCTCCAAATATCAAATATTAAATTTTATTCTTCAACACAAACAGTGTTGAAAGCCAAACAATGGACTAATTAATGCACCAAAAATATAGTATTGTAGGTTACAATACGTGGGAAACCACAACGTATGTTAGGCATTGAGATAGCGTTAGTCATCGCCCGGCTAACTATGTACTTCAGAACTGCACGCGACTGTCAAATTTATTCCGCAGGCCAAGTTTGATTCTAATGTAAGTAAATACATCCTTTAGCTAAGATTTTATCTCGTCGCTTCGTTCACCCCAAAACCGAAAATTGCGGAGGTTCAAATGATTATAATTATTAAATAAAAAATATCACTAAAAATATCATTTCATAAAATAACCTCGCTCTGTCGAACTTTCCAGGTCATCTATGATTACGTAGTTTAGTGCGACATTTGCCCAAATATATTGAATATTCAAATCTGAGAACAGCTGTAAAAATTTTGCATATACTCGTACCGTAACATGCAATTATTTGTAAAAGATAATGACAACAGTTCCACCAGCAGTGAAATCTAGACTTATTGCACAGAAATGAGCAAAGTTCGTTTTGAATTAAAAAAAAAAATGATGTGGGAATGAATATTCGCTTCAGTAGTTCAGTAGTTTCGATTTGATAATAATGGAATCAAAGGGGAATGCGCGCATAAATCTCACGGGTAATTGAATTAAATATTTTAAGAAAAGATCAACGGAGTTGTTTGATTTTAAAATACAGTGAAGGTTTACGAACGAACATCATTAGAACTTTAGTATTTTATATTGAAGACGGGCAAAAATGGCGCTATAAAGTTAGTCGGATTATTTACATAAACCGAAACTAGGCATATTTTATCTATCTTTCATTCAAAAACTAGGTAGTTGAAATCAAAACCTTACTTTGTCGAACTACGATTTCACGCTTTTCACTGCTCGCTTCATTCGTAATCCTATGACGATGATGATCATTGATCGTATCGAAATGAGCTCGTAGAAAAAATAAATGAAACTGTTTAATTAGCCGGTACCAGACTAACGTAAATGATGGTAATTGTGTGTTTTTTGGTTTGGGCGTGGGTTTCTACATTATCAAAATTGTGATTTTACCCCTGATCGAATCAGAAAATTTACTTTTAATTTCGCTTCGAAAACTACTAGCATAATTGGTTCGCAAATAAAAAAAAAATGAAATGAAATTCGAACAGAACCACGCCTGAAATCTAATATTTGTATAATAGCTAGTATAAAGTATAATAGCTGAGGGGATGAAAAATCGGTTAAGTAATCCAGTTATTTGGTATTCCCCAAAAATACAATTAGTCGTAAAACTATCGCTTGAAGATGCGTTAAACAATTTTGAAATCTTATGCAAACGTCAATGAATTTTTAACACCAAGTGAATCGTTCAACAGTATTGATGAATTGGATATAGCGATTGATATACCAATCAAGGGTCAGGGATGATTCATTAAATTGGGTGCTAAATTAGTGGTTATTTCATAACAATAATGAAGTGTCTTGAGGGAACGATTCCGTTACGGTATGAACAATATGAATCTAATTGCGAGCTTTTTTTCCTCTTTTTGTTCTAGGTTTAATGTTAGGGTCAAATTAAACTGAATTTATTCCGAAATCACTATTTAAAGTCTGGTCTAGATATTATCTCATGTAAGATGATATTTATGACGTCATTAATAATTTATGTCCATTGATGTCACTGTTAAGCTCTCAATTCAGTTGTAATTTGTACCAAATTATATATATATATATATTGATTAGTTGATTATTTCCAAAATCGTTCGCAAATAATTTCGAATAAGTCGCAAAATTTCTATCTATTTTCTACAAAATTACTTTTTATCTGCCTCGTTGAAATTTTTGATAAAATGATCAAATTTCGTAAAATAGACACTGAGAGAACGACTGGCAGTGTCGGATATGATCGTTTATGTCAGAGGTCGGCAACCTTTTGTCGCTCACGGGCTAAAATTAGGGGTTGCAAGTCTTGGCGGGGCGCACATATTTTTAGAAAGTTAAAAATCGAACAGATGGCCGATGAATCACAACTTTTTCACACAGATCAGAAGTTATAATTAAGAAGACTGCGACAACTCGTGAACTCAACCTAGTCGTCCTACTGAAAGAAAAAAAAAATTACAAATGACATTCAATTTGACACTTTTTGTTGCATCACGCTTTTCGACATCAGGCGACATGCCAAGATTAAAACATTTTCTAAATGGGCATCATTAATCCTGAGTTCTCAGCTTTTTCTTTGTAATGTTCATTTTCGAAAATAATTGTTCGTACACTATGTACTTCAAAAAAATTGTTCCCATGGTTTGTCCAATTCAGATAGAGTTTTACTTTTTAATAAGATACTTTCCATGAAAATCAAGCAGTGATACATGTCTCCAAGAGATTAGGGATTTTATTTCCTCCTTGCATTGCGTTGAATATTTTCTGCGCCATTGAACCCGCTGCACTCAGCATCGACTTTTCTGCGATTTTTGTCGCCATTTGTCTAATTATAATTGAATTCTAAGCTCAGTAAACGCGTAGCTGTTCACTAAATTGTTAGGATATAATATATATAATTTAGTCTACACGTGTCTCACAATAAATTCTTTTACGTAAAGACGTATAATCGTGAAAACAGCCGTTTTGTCGCTATAATTCATGCCGTGAAGCGTCGGGGGCCGGATTATTTTACTCCGGGGCCGGATCTGGCCCGCGGGCTCTAAGTTGCCGACCCCTGGTATATGTGCTCAAAAACAACCTCTGGTAAGGTATTAAATGTACATATGTCATGAAATGTTACCTTATGGCAATTCAATGCCAATAAAGTCAAATGTTTTTTTTTAATGCGTCGTGATTCGTATGATAGAAAGTGAACGTATCATGATGTTTAAAGGTTCGAGGAGTATTGTAAATATTACGGAACGTTTACAAAGTTTTTGCGGAAAGGCGAGAACGCGTTAGCAAACATCGGAAATCATATGAAATTCGTACAACTGGGATAGGACATTTCTGAAAAACCGAGCGAGAATCATGAAAAAAATCACCGGAAAGAGCATGTGAATAGCTTGCTAAACGATCTCATATCCTGACTAAGAACAAACGATGATTCGAAATCCGACGGAAAAGGATTTGAAACAGTTCAATAAGTACAATAAGTGGTAATTTACATCGTATCAACCCTTTATGAAACCATGTTCGTTGGGGTCATAGGTCATGTTGTGACCACGAAGCTATATTTGAAGTAATGAAATTCCCCCTTTTCCTATAATTTTTCAGAAAATGATATTGGTCACAGTATTTTATTACAGTTAATGATAAATCAAAAAAGTCAACAAAATATTCATTAAATTGCACAGATTTTGAAGAACATAAAATTAGTTGGCATTTCAAAGAAAAAGAAAATTTAAAAGAACACTGATGAACTGAAATTCAATAAAATTGCATATTTTGATGGCTGAAAATTAATGAACGACGACGGAATAAGATCCACAAATTAAATGAGTGAGCAGGTTGAATTTTAAATGTAACGTAAAACAGAGAAATGGAACATATTTTTTTGAAACTAATAACAAAATTAAAAATGCATTGAGATTTCTAAAATTAGTTGACTTCTGGAACAAAAATAAGAATTCAATAATTTATATACAAAAGATTAGAAATTAAAATCAAGCTTTAGATTCAGATGAACTACCAAAAGTAGCATAAACTGTGGCGTCACCACTGCCATCTCCAAATAATGGATTTTCAAAGCCTTTACTCGTTTCTATTACTCCAGGGGTAGTAGGAGTACCAAAAGTTTGTAAGTTGTAGTCTCCGCCACCACCAGATGAAGGAGATGAACTTGAAGAAAACAATGGGTTGTCATATGTTCGTTGTCCACTTTGTTCATCCAGTAAAGCTTGTCGCCTGAGAGATTTTAGAAGTAAAATAGATATTATGAGGCAGCATTTCCCTACCGTGGAGGAATTCAGTCGCTTTTAGGACGGAATTTTGCTTCATATTCACTGTAGTATGGCTAATATTCTTTAGTTTTTTATTATTAATATACTACTAATTTATGAACACATAATAAACTGCTCAAATTGTACTGGGACAGAGTTTGAGTTGCACATAACACTAGCAAAGCGTCGATTAAAGATTGAGCAAATAGAGTAGTTTTGTGCATAGGGAAGGAAGAATAAAGAGTTCGAAAATAGGCAAAGGGAGGGATTTAACAAAGGTGGGGACAACTGGAAGGTGTTGGGGAGACATCTTGAGCAACCAACACGCAAAAATAAAAAATCAAGCCAAAGTCTGGACCAGAAGTATGTCAAAGACACCGAAATATTATCACATAGACTCTATTTTTGCAAATATATCTCTCAAAGACAGAGTCAAGTTTATTTTTTCCATCCAGTGAAAAATAACATGCAAAATTGACAAAAAATAAAATTAATTTTTACTGGGGAAGGAAAGCCGCAAGGAACAAAAATTGGTTATCGAGCAAGGACACCCAAGGTGCAATAACTAATTAAATTTTTAAGGTTAGAAAGTAAGTTTTTAGAACACTGTTATTATAGGCAAGTATGGCTTGGGCAGTTAAACCAAATATGACAATATTTTTAACCAAAGAAATTTACCTGATATTGCCATCTCTTCTCATAACAAATATAATAATTAGGCCAATAGCTGCAATACCACCAATACATCCAAGAACTATTCCAGCAACTGCACCTGTAGAACAAAATTTATGACAAAAATGCTTATTCTGGACTGATTATCTGATTATAATGGATTTATGTGTAAGACTAATATATAATATCAAACTGAACCCATTAGTTCTTTATGTCTAGGCTGCCTCTGTTTCGAGATGCGGAAAAGGTGTTGTTGCTTTTTCAAAAATACAAAAAAAAACATTGATCTGCGAGTGCATTCAATCTAATAAGTGCTTGGAACATCCGTACACATACCTCCACTTAAGCCACCAGTTCCTTCAGGGGGTTCTCTATTAGTTTGGCATCTGGTTCCCACATATGCATCTTTGCAAGTACATATTGGGGCTTTATTTGATGTTAATCCACAAGTTCCTCCCTCACCACAGTAATTATCAGGACAGACATTGCATAAACTTTCATCAGCCTGTGTATATTATATTAAACGTTTTATTGATCAGAGAAAACAAATATAGGGAAGTATAGGTGTAATTGAACATACGATGTTTGTTGATTGGAAAAATCAATTTTATTTCTCATTTTATGAAGAGAAATTATTAAACTTTGTTTTATTATATAGCACATAGGGTTTTACCGATATAATTAGCTGTGCATCCTTTCATATATGTATCATCTATTATATCTGTATATTATATAATTACTGTGGTACTAGTAAAGACATCAAGTATCGTTCCAAAGATACCTTTCACACATTTTTAGGACCAATGTCAACCGGGGTATTTGTTGATGGGTATGCTTTTCTCTGGATCACTAATCCCAAAATTTCATGCCATAAGTATACTAATTTTGTTAATTTGTATCAATTATTAAAAAAAAAAATTTTATGTGACTTTTAAAATCAGTTTTCCATTATACAAATACATACCTGAGATTCACAATCAAATACGCCATCACATTGTTTTTCAGAGCTCAGGCAAGTTGATGTCGACGTACAATAGAATTTCCCACTAGGGCAGTTTGATGAGGAATCACATCCATTCTCATCTTCACCACTCCTAGGGCAGTCACGAACTCCATCACATCTGTATATACTTGGTATACAGCTGTCATCCGAACAACGGAACTGTAAAAAATAAATCATCTCAACTAATGTTGTCAGAGTACAACAAAAGTATACTTTTTTCACAGAAATTCAATCTTCAGAATTTGAGTTATATTTGTTATGTCAAAAGTATAAGAATAATAATATATGAGCAGAATGAATGAATTTTTTTCACTGATAACTGATGGAACAAATCAACGCATTCGTTGAAAATGAGAATCCTGTTTATCATGATGAAAATTCTAACACCCAAAGTGTTTTCACCAATATAACAAGAGGTTGATTGTGTTTACAAAAAAGCAGTCATATTTAAAAACAAAAATGATATGAATAAATCTTACTTCGTTATCTTTACAGTTTCCGACATTTTGATCAGGTGTTGTTCCTGTGTTTGGTGGTTTTGTTGGACAACCACGTTCATCTATGCCATTGTCACAATCCACCCATCCATCGCACCGCCAAATAGCTGTAATACATGATTCTTGTCCTCCTACTTTGCAGGATATTTCTTGAGGTGTACAGGTTGCCACTGCATGCTCTGTGAGTGAGAATTGTTGTTGAAAATAAGTCACATTTTTGAAGTAATGATGGATGTTGTGAATCGAAATAATATTGGAGGATCAATCTATCATGAAAATATTTAAATAAAATATAGAATGTATTGTGTGTAACAGAGATTAAAGTTTAATGACAACGAATGTCAAACTGAGACAATCTTACTTTTAAATTTCTGGTTTAAATGTCGGCATCTTTTTAAATTAAAAACTGATACAGCACAAATCAAAATTTAACTTCCATTATTTCTGGAATAAGAGCAACACAATTACATAATAAAAATGAGAGAAGTGATATGTCTTCACTCACCTCCATAGCATTGGTCTGAGAATGTAATATCATCCAAGGCAATATAACCCCCAAGGTCGTGTGCACCATCTCCTGCTTCTGCTTCAAACTCAACATGCCAGCCATCAGTATTACTACCAACGTCAACTCGTGCATAGTTCCATTCATTATTCGGACTTGCATTTCCAATAAGAGAGCTTACTCTGTGTTTTGATCCAGAAGGTTCTACAACATACACCCTGAGTATTGTTGAAACTGTTGATCCTGCGGTATAATAAAAATGACCGATTATGGGTATGTGAATTATCAATGTTAATTACATCTCGAAATTATCTCGTACGCTGTTCTCCTACAATTAACGAAAACTTAGCAATGTACAACAATATCAATGATACAGTACCTGACATGAAATGCCAAAATCTCAATTTGCATACACCAATACTGGAAGCAAAGCTTGCAGAGGTTGAAAATCTCATAACGTCACCAGCGTAATATTGTTTTACATTGATATAGGCAAATTTTCCATCATTTCCATATTGAGTGTGATCATCAGTAGGTGCAACATCGGTAATAGATGATGGATCACCTGGAAAATATGATTATAAAAAAGAATTGTATTATATACGAACACGCTAAAAACATTTTTGGCAGTCGAATTCATGATCAATAATGTTGAGCAAGTTTCGTGATATTTGAGTATAACAGTGTTCATACAGGTGTTAATTAATGCATTGACTATAACATTCTGAGTATAAAGTTATTATTTGACGAGGATAATAATAAACTGACAGAATATAACTCAGTGTGAGTAAAATACTATTGGATTGCAAGGTATTATGTTTAGTAAGATTGACTTTGCTTATATTATATGTCAAGCATGATCTGGAGGCATCTTCTACATAAAATAACTATTGCGCAGAGTTGAAAAAATAAAGTGGACTGCCAATGATTATTCAAATACATCCTAACAAACAATAAAATTTCTTTTCGAAAATTAAAGTGTATTGGCATCGGTAATCACAAAATTAAATTTAGAAACAGTAATATTTCATCTACTAACTGATTAGTCCTGTAGAAAGCTGCCAATCTCCATTGTTGTTTTCATTTTGAATATATTGACATCCTGAGGTAGAACCAGATGATAAATCAGTCCAAACTTCTGCAGAATCGAAAGTACAATCACCAGGCAACAAAACACACGATTTTTCATCACTTCCATCATCGCAGTCATTTCTGTAGTCACAAACCTTTAAAAAAATGAAGGTATTACATGATTTTCAGTTACAGCAAAAAAATCAGTTAGTTCCAGAAGTAAGAAATGACAGTAGTGTATAATTTAATGATTAATGATTAACATTTTGGGTACAAAGAAAATCTAAATTGTCTGGCAGATATTAATGTTGATATCTTGATTATATCTATTATTTCATTTAGCTTGCTTCATATAAGCAAATATTCATATAAAATAAACAGGCGCAAAATACTAAAAAATGTTCAACTTTTCAAATAGTGACATTAGAAACATACCTCATCATAGAGGAGACATTTTCCATCTGTGCAGGAGAATTGATCACCTGAACAGACAGAATTTCCACTTGGTGCACAGTTGTTAAATTGTACATCATCAATAGCAACATATCCATATTTATCTTCTGCGTTCTCAACTTCAAATATTACTTGAAAATCCCTATACAATACAAATTTACATATAATATACGATATTCAACTTTGAAGAGAGATAAAATTTGTAACAGTCTTAATTAGTCTTTCGGAAATCCTTTTTAACAGTAAAAATTATGTGATCAAATTATAGTAGTTAAGCAGAAAATTTGGAAAAAACTCTTACAATCATTGTAATGAAGTACAATGAACTTCAAAAAATGCCCCGACTCAATTACTGACATTCTTATGATATAAGAAATACCTGCTGTGTCCAACTGATACTGTTGCAGATTTCCAATCATCGCCTTGAACACTGGTTTCAAACAGTTGATCAACACCGCCAGCACCAGTCGTAAAAAGTTTTCGTAACACACGCAACGTTCCTACATTTGTTGACTGTTAATAAAAATACTCTTAATTATTGTTAGGTTAAATTCTCTTTGATTGTCAATTGATACCAGTAATTTAAAAATCTCAATTTCACTAAATATGATATATAATGTAAATTTAAATAATCATACCGTTGACATTGCTTTTATTGAATAGTAGAAAGATATTGAACATATTGAGGAGGAATCATGATATATGTTAGTAACCAAATGTGCTTTTGCTCCTCGTCCTTTATATTCATCGGTAGGTACAACCATGAAATATCCATTGCCACTGGTTTAGATAAAAAGATTGATGTGAGAAACAATCACTATTAAAATATAAATAACATATCATATGTTTCAAGAAACAATCAGTTCAAAATAGCAGAACAAAAACCATAAAGTGTCTCAATTAGTAATTTTTAAATAACGTTTAACAGAGCAGGGTGGTTTCGAATATATTATCTCCAAGTTGAAGTACACCTAATTTACAACAATTTTTATACCTTGTATGATCATTATCAGGCCCTGTACCATCACTTCCAGTTTGTCTTATCCAATCAAAATCTTGACTGACACCTTCAGAATTTGTCCAACCACATTGATCAACATCGAAATCACAAGTAGTGCCTGTTTCAAACCAAATGGATTGTCATGATTTCAATAATATTCAAAGTTACTAAATTTTAGTATATCAAAAATGCTAATTGAAAAATATCTAACGAGATATGTATGTGATGTTTTAAAATCAGATACTCCATGACAATTCTTTTTACACAAATATTATTACAAGATCAAATTTCAAAAATTTTTCTACAGATACAGGCAAATGTGTTATTCAGTTATTGAATTGACTGATAATAATCACTGTTAAAATAATTTTGTCCAATACGTTTAATTCTTTTTATATATAAATTTTAATTTCCAATTTTAATAAACATACCACATAATTTTTCATCAGTGTTGTCGCCACAAGTATCAGTAAAATCACATCTTTGGGCTGATGAATAACACTTTCCATTGTCACATGGATACAAACCAGCAGAGCATATTGGAGATTGTGTGACGGGTGGTGGAACTGTTCCATGTGATCCAGATATATCAAACAAACATTGATCTGAGAAACTAATGTCATCAATTGCAATTGATGGAGTATACCCACCAGATGTGTGTATAGCTTCAAATATCACTGAAAAAGGAAATAAAATTAACAATAAAAAGATAGCACTGTCATCCATATCGATTTATTGTGAATGCAAATAAGATATATAGAAATTAAATTCACTGCAAACAAATACCTGGTGTGATGTTCCATTTTGCTGTTTAATATATCACACAAAATGAATGTTATACTTATACGGACATTATTATTTTTACATCATAGGAAAAAAAAATCAGTTTTGCCCTTTATTTAATCAATCAAGGACTTCAGGTAAAAGGTACAACAGAAATTGTTATGATACAATTTGAAAACTTAGTGTTTTGGTTACATGCTAAAATACCAGTTATACTTAAAATAGGTTGTTTGAAGAAATATCAATTGTAAACGTTAAAAAAATTAAAAGTTACGGATAGTTTTCTTTCCATTGTCTTCCAAATATGAGGGACTACAAGTCAGCATTTCATAAAATAACAAATTTGGTTTTATAGTTTGCAATACAATCAAATGATTTCTATGTGAATAATTTGAATAAACATACCTTGGAAGTTTGTTGATGAGTATAACGTCACATCTTGCCTCTGCCAAAAATCACCAATTTCTCCATTTGTGCTTGACCACATTTGAGTCAATCCTTGATCCGGATCTTGCTCCCATTGCGTTCTTGTGTATACTCGCAATTCACCAGAATCGACTGACATTAAGTTGTAGTAAAATCGGACGACACATCCATCAGAATTTTTTACCGAATTGAAAAGACCTAATTTAAGATGTTTTGTTTAATTTTTCAATAATATAAAGAAGTATTTTAACTATATTAGGCCTATAATATGATTCAATACATTAAAATATTCTATCAGTATTTGAGGAAAAGTTAAAGCACGTCAAATGCTATGAATAGTTTCCATTGGATAAGTTAGGAGTTGTTAGATGTCATATCGTGTCGGAGTTCATTTGGAGTACAGTATGTAATGACTTCCTTTTTCAATTTTTAAGTTTTCATTTTTATATAAATTTGCTATGCAAATAAATGCGATAAAAATATTTACCTGGAGTTCCTAATCTTGCTTTTCCATTATAATCTGCTTGAGCACTAGTGAAAGGGTCTGCAAACAGGTATTGCCCTTGAGGTGATCTTGTTGTATGGTCAAATGATGGACCAGTACTTCCATCCAACATTGCCCCACCTTTTATTAGTTGCCATTGGATATCAGAATCTTCTTCACGATTGAAACCGCACAAATCAAATTCAAAGTTGCATCTGTGTAATAATACATACAATATTACTACATATATGCTTTGTTGTGTTTTTCCGATGGTGTTCAGTCAATTTTTAAACACATATACTATGCTAAATACTAAATTTTATACTGAAATGCTTACGGTAATAAAAATCAAACAAATATTAAAGTAAATAGTACCCATGGGAGATTGTTACTTCCTACTAAATCAGAATGTTGTGTTTAAAACTTACCAACCCTGATTGTTTCTATTACTGGTAATTGAACGAAATTAGTTACCTCCATATTGGTACCTACACTTCTGGAGCGCCCCCCAGAAAAATTAAAAAATTGGGAAAAGAATGAATGACTCAATAAAAATCTACCTTGGAGCTTTCTGATAACACAATGCATTCAATTCATCAGTTGCATCACCACAGTTATCAGCAAAATCACAAGTTAAATCAGTTGATACACAGACCTAAAATAAAATGAGAACTTGTTAAGATTAGAAGAGAATTGAGTGGCATTAAATAGAAGTATTCAATTTCAGTACAACTGTGTGATATGTAGAATATTCATCAATACAAAGCATACTTTGTTGGCGCAGGTAAACTCATTTGATCCACAAGGCTGATCAGAATATGGTGGTGGTGCACAGTCCTTGAACAAGAAATCATCTATAGCAATATCTTTTTGTCCAGTGTTCCCACGTCTTGTTTCAATGATAATCTACAATGATAAATGATTTAATGCATTATTCCAATTCAAATATGCTTACCTAAATGTTTTAACACAATTTTATATAACCAAAATATATTTTTGTTGCCTAAATATACAAATAAAATTTCAATATATCATGATAAAGTACCTTGAAAAAACAAAAAAAGATTGGTCATCAATAAGAAATATGAGTGAATCAAACAGTACTTGCAGAAAAAAATTTGACTTGGTTGTGTGGTAAGTATTCGTGAATAAGACAAAGTTTAGGGTTTGTATCAACAAAAAGGCAGAATGCTCTAGTCCAACTTCTGGATTTATACAATATGCTAATTAAAACAAAGACTCTTCTGTTTACAGAAAAAAATTTACAAAATGTAAAAGCAAACATTGTGAAACTTTAAAGAGTAAATAACTTTAGAAGCGTACCCTGAAGTTAGTTCTGCTTCCAATAAATGCTTCTGATAATGTCCAGTCATTTCCTAGTTTACCACTCTTGCTCCAGAGTTCAACAATTTGTCCCGCATCATTGATATGATGAGAGAAAATGTGTAATGATCCAATAGAATAATCAGTCATCCATGAATAAAATCGAAGTGCACACTGAGGTCCAGATTGGGATATATTGGCCGATATAATCTACAAAAAATCAGAATTTCAGTTTAGAAGTGTTTTGATCTTGAAGATTGGATGTCATTTTTACTCTACAGTTGCTTTGTAAAGAAATTCTTCACCACATTCACAATTGCACTGCTAGTTACCATTGCTGATTATTTCCATACCTGAACTGAACTTGCGATCAGAAAACCAAATCTTTTGACTTGTTATATACTTAGGCATAGTTATATGCGTTCCTTTCATATATAGTACATGTAAAATCCTATTTTACCTCAAGTTTGAGCATTAAATTAAGTAAGAGTATACTAACATTTATTATTTCAGACCTACAATGCTGGATCAATGTTAAGACATATCATATAATAAAAAAGGTTGTAGTCTAATATCAGTCTGCTCTACTCAGTATGATACACCAATTAAAAAATATCTAATAAAAATATACATAAGCATGAATATATAGAACAGTCTTGTCTTGATTTGAAAATAAAGTTACATACCTGAGTTGAATCTCCAAATGAAGCTAGAGAGCTATCAGCATATAAATAGTAAGCAGTTGCAGTGCCGGATGTTTTATCAGCACTAGGTCTGACACCTTGTTCAGATGAATCCATGCCAGATCCTCTACCACGTTGCCATTCAAATGTTGTCCCTGCCTTTAACCTTGTTGGTACAACTTCCCATCCGCATAAATTGGGATCTTCAAAATCGCACGTATCTTGCACTGTCATAATCATATAAACTTGCTTGAAAAATTGGATCCTTAGGTCCAGGTACCAACTTATGTACTTTTTTTTCAGATATGCTATTTCTTCTTGATGAAAGAATCCAAAATTTTTCTAGTTTGGCATAGTCTACAAGAGGTCTATAACCTAGGGGAGGTAATTGGGAATGATATTTCAAATCAGTTCTAATTATAATCTGTGACATTTATAGGCACAATACACTGACCACTACCTATTGTGTACAAGTCAGATAGACCCACATTTTGAGAAATCACAGTTTCTTCTCTACTATATATGTCTGTCTTACAAAAAACAATATTTACCACAATCCGATTCATCCGATTGATCTGCACAATCTGTTCGGAAATCACACACTTTTTCTAGATCGATGCAATTTTCAGCATAAGATCCAGACGATGACCGACAAGTAAAATGTAATGTTTCATCACAAGCAGGTGCTGGTGTTGCTTCAGGAGGATACTCTGGTCCACCAGGATGTGCAGGCAGTGTTGCTTAAAATTGGAAGCCCAGTAAAAATATTTTCATTCACTTTCACTTTAATATGGCACAAACGACAAATTAAACAAAACTAAGTATAGCCAGCCTACATCAATTATAATTTCAAAGAATAAGTACCGTGCATGAGATAATGATTTGGGAGATAAGAGTTTTTCAAAATATTCCAACAGGTTGTCTTGTGGAGATAAAACGAATTGCTTAGCTTAGCATTGAACATATAACTTGAGTTGAAATTCATCCAAATGCTTCCACATGAATATTTATAAATGGATCAAACTTGAAAATACCTTAATTTTGTTTTTAAACAATTACCTGATGTTAAAACAGTGCAAGAAGGTGAAAGTGAAATGTCATCAATGGCAATATCACCTTGGATGTTTTTACCAACAACTCCTTCAATTATGACCTAAATAAATAAATTTTGTATTTTGTAAGCGTTTTGTATTACCAATGTGAATGGATATTGTATATTCTGTATAGTTAGCATCATTTAAATATATTTACCTTTACTGATTAATTAATTAATATTCAATATTTTCTGGATTCTAATTTGGCTACTTTTTGGCTTTATTGAGTGAATATTCTTGCCCATTTCCTTATGCACACAATTTAGCAATTACGATTGGACAATTTGGCATTAGGTGACTCCAATTATGATCAGCATGTCGATATCTTCTTAGAAATATTTTTCTATATATTTCCCTCCTGCTAACTAATTCGGTGTCCAATTTGGCAATCCTTACAAAATTACTAATATGGTGTGACACAATTTTGTTTTTTGTTTTGTTTGTATACTTTTCTTCTTACTAGGTATATCTTATGTTCTTTTTTTTTTTCTCTCATTTAATTATTTTTTCTCTGTGTTATTGTATGTATGTGTGTGTGCATGTTTTAATTAACTCAGCACTTTGGGTGAGTGAGCAAACAGGTACAACTTCTGTTAACAACACTTTTCAATCTAAAATCTGAACGTTTCTAACCTTACCTGAGGTTTTGGTCACTTTCCTGACTCTGTAACCAGTTTAATTTTGTTTTTATCAATTATTTTATCGTCTTCTATGTCGAGTATGTAGTCAAAATAAACTTATACTTATCATCATGACGTTTTTTTTCTTAAAAAATTGTCTTTATTTCTTATGAATTGCTATATCTAATTATAACCCCAATGACAAGATATTTACTTCTTAACAATATTACCAATCTATTGTGTAACAATGTACCTGGAAATTTGATGTGCTGTACAGTGGAAAAATGGTCTTGTACCACAACAGTTTGTCCACTTCTTCACCAGTGTAGTCTTTCAAGTGCTCGTATCCCCCGTTAGAATATGTCCTTACATAGACACTGAGTCTGTATATATCTGCTCCAAACATGTAACGCCAGAATCTCAACTAAAAAGCAAGTTGTGTGAAGTTGTTAGTTCTAATAGTGGGTCATGCAGTTTATAAAGCTTTTTGCTCAATATTCATAGTAAAGTCTCCATTTCAAAAATTCATCATGAATGCATGTGTTTCTATAGCAAATATGGAAAATATCATTTTATTTGACAGTTTTTCCCTATTTGATATTTGAATGATTGAAATGTGTTAAGGCAAACATAGGTATTTTCAAAGTAAGAGCAAGGGCAAGGGGCAAAGTGTTGAGAGTCTTTGAAAGGAGGCCAGAGATCAATAACGTTTGAAAATCTTTGCTATACTATGTTTTCGTATTTTCATTCAAAAAAAAAATAAATTATAAAATATTTTCACCTGACATTCAGCACTAATTGTGACAGATGATATAACAGGGCTGACAAGCCATGCTCTGTTTCCATTTGATTGGGGAGCAGATGCATCAATGTAAGCAAATATTCCAGTTTGCAAACCAGTTGTATGATCTCTCAATGGACCTTTAGGTAGAATTTGTGCATTTGTTATAACGCAATCATTTAAACATAAAGGATAGGATTTATATAATTATCCTGAGGGAGAGGAAAAGGTGATGAGATGGCCTAAAAATATATTCATATCATTTTAATCATAATCAAACCATGTATGAAATTAGTTGGCCAGTTATTTGTTTTTGGAAGCATGGACTATAGTTAAGATAGTTTCATTACAATGATATTTTTAATCCAAGTGATAATTTATGGGGTATAATATAAAATCAGAAACATCATCAGTAATTCAAGTCAAATGCTGTGTGATAATAGATTTGATAATTCGACTTTTTTGTGGCTATTTTGTTTTTGAAATATCACTTTATTTATCAAATTCTTTTTATTATCGTAAACAAGAATAAATGCGAATTCGTTGAAATTTCTGAATAATAATAATCAAATTTTTTTATCAACTCATTTAACATAAAAAAATCTAGCACTTGATAAGGAATAGTTGATGATGATAATATCATATAAACCTGTATCTGCTGTATCAGTGGGTTTTTGTTCTGATAGATTCCAATCAAAATCGTCCCATAAATTTTCTTGTGTCCAATTGCAAAGTCCATTTTCAAGATCACATGTCTTTGATGTTGCTGAAATGATTTTTAAATAAATGTTAATATTGAAATATAGTAAATGTTAATTTTAATATACTCAAAGAAATGTATATATGAAAATAAGACAATTCCTTCTTTATAAAAAAATATTGTTTGACGCTGTTGAATTTTGCATATACCACAAATTTGCTATATCACTTGAACCAAACTATTTAATATTGTATCACATTTAATTAATCGTATAACAAACTAACAAATCATTTAGATACATGACTACTTACAACAGGATTGTTCATCAGAATTGTCACCACAATCATCAACACCATCACATTTTGAGTCAGCTATTGATATGCATGCTTTCGTGGTCGAACATGTAAATTCAGAAGAATCACAGTCTCTTGTGTATGTTGGTTTTGCACAGTCAACCAAAGCAATGTCATCAATCGCAGTTCTTCCATCATACTGACCATCATCAACTTTTGCAATAATAATCTAAAAGTATATTAGAAATAAAAGGCCGATCGTTAAACAAGATGCAAAATTGTGAACACCGATGTTCCATTTTAGGTAGATATTTGCTTGATTTTCCTCTTATACAGATACACAATATCAATTGAAATATGCTTAGAGCAAAATACTAAAGACTGTTATAATAAGGTTTCATTTCAAATTGTGTTAGTCATAGTTCAATATCGCATCTTTGTCGATTGAACTTAATAGACAAATTCTTCACTATATATTCATCATTTACTTTTCCTTGCCAATTCATAAAGGGTTAAAATGTACATGCCTGGTATTGGTCTGTTCTTTTTCCAATATCTATTCTCATCCTTTTCCATGAAGATCCTTGATCACCTTTTACAATAGCCATTGGATGATATTCGGAGTTAGTATATAAAATTACATCCAAGTCTCTCACATCATCGCCACTTTGATAATACCAAAATTCAAACTGTAAATACATCATTTTCATTTTTTCACACAACAAAAAACAATAATACTCTAATCCTGGAGTTGAAAATCTCCTCAGTACATCAGACCAAATCAATAAGAAAAATCGACAGCCAGTTATTTAAAATTGTAATTACAAAATAACGAAAAGAAATGTGACTAGGATATAATTTCCAAAAGCACAAATATTACATTTATTGCACTTTAAACATAAAAGAGCACTTGAATCATGACAACTTTTTTAAAATGTATTTATTGCTGATAACTAACAGGTCACGCACTGCTACAAATAAATAGCATGGAAGCTTTTCTATTAAATTAGTAACATCTACAAACCTTGCAACTGGAATGAGCCATCAGGTAAGTGGGTCCATTTAATTGAGCAACATCTTCCGCAATGCTTGATATTTTAACAACATATGTATATCCACCAGTATCGGCACCTAAAGTATGATCAAATGCTGGTCCGAATCTGAAAGTAAACATTACAAATAAATATTGCTGTTTAAAACTGAACCAAGTTCCGACCTATACATCAGTTTCAAGAAACTTCAAAGCATATCAAATTTTATCAATTTCTATTATTGCAGAATATAAATTTCATGCGTTCTCATGAAATTATGACAAAAATATTTTAGAACATTTAATATTTTTAACATTAAAATTTATATAGGATGACAAAATGTCTATAAAAGCTTACTGAGAGAAAGCATTCTTTGCAACAGAACGTTGCCAATTAAAGCCATCAAGCTCAGTTCCCACTGATTCCTGCCATGCATAATGAAGTTGTTCTTCAGTGTCAAAATCATAGAATGATGCTGAAAGTACGATAAATGATTAATTGAACTTTAGCTAAATGAGATGGAACAAAATAATATCAATTAATATTTAGATGTAGTAGAAGGTAGCTACTTACGGCATGTATCTTCATCATAACCATTGGGGCAATGGTACACAAAATCACATTTCTGGGCCGTGCTGTAGCAAACATTCAATGTTCCACAGTTTAAGTTGTAAGTTGAATCACATGCATGACCAGGGCCTCCAGTTATTGGAGGTTTGGTTGGAAGAGTGGTCTCAAATGGTAGCGGAGTGGGAGAGGAACTTCGTAAGCAACCTGTAATTCAAATAAAATATATCAATAGGATTCAAAAATAAAAACTATTCAAGTAGACTAATATTTGGTTACTACTACATCAAAAATACAGATAAGTAATTTCATTGATAGATTAGATTGGAAGAATTAATTTAATTGGATATTAATGAAAACTGAATATATCACATCATTAACTTATTTTTCAAACAAATTTGAGAAAAAAAACAAATTTGTTCAATAAACTATATTCGATCATATTTTTTTTATGAAAATTTTTACATTTCTTATGATGAGAATTATCTATCTTAATCTCTTAAACACAGAGTGATATTATAATTTAAATACAATCACCATATTAACATATTGGATACTGGCAACTATACCTTCACTGAATGAAACATCATCAACTGCTATAACACCAGTAGTATCATCTTGTAAGGTTCCTTCCAAAATGACCTGAAATTAACAATGAAAAAAAAAATTATAACAAAACGGCAATTTGATAACAATAATAAAAAATATTCATATGAATATATTAATATATAAATCTAGACAGATTAATAATAATTCATTACAAGCAGTTACCGTAATTTAATTAATTACTATTAATCTCATTTGCATCAAAAATTATATACCTGGAAAGGTCCTGTGACAGGCATGAGAGAAACAACATGTCGTCGCCACTGTCCAGTTGTTCCAGATGGAACGATAGAATTTCTTTCATATGTTCCAGCAGTTGTAAGTACATATATTTTCAATTGCTGAGCACCAGGTAATGTCATGTACTCATATAGCCTGGTAAATATAAAATCATGTTGTATGTACATTAGTAAAAAATTTAACAGCACTGTTTCTCCAAAATTTAGGCCTAGCTATGAGAACTTTTACATGAATATAGATGCAAATATTTTGGTAAATTTAGTAGGTAGTGACAATAATAAATTAATATTTTAATTTTTAGTAAGAAATTGTATCTTGCCAAATATGATCAAAATAACAAACCTTGACTGCAGATATTTTAAAGATAGAACAATTCAAGCTTAGCTGAACTCCTATAACATTTTCATACCTGATTGAGCAATCTTGAGTTGGAGAGTAGAAAACAAAACTGAACAATGTTGATGCAACTCCACCAGCCATAATAGATGAATCTAAGTACATATAACTTCCTTCACCCGATAGTGTTGTATGATCAGCTGTAGGATCTCCAGATGGTGTTCGACCAACAACCCAGTCTGAATTTTCTGCAATATACCAATAACATTTGATACTGAATCTGAGATTTTGTATTATTTTGATTGTTTTTGTACTTGGCTATTCCATATACTCCAATACAGATTTATCCGTGTTTTAAAAAACTTGAATTATCTTCAATTTTCCAAGCATAATGAAAGTACTCCAGGGTAGATAAAAGACTAAAAAAAATTATAAAGTAACTTACGTCTCTCTTTTTTCCAATCACAGAAATCTCTTTCGAATGAACATCTAGAATAACTTGCACAATCAAATGAATTTTCATCAGATTCATCACAGCAGTCATAACTAAAGTCACACCATTGTTCAGATTCAACACAATGTCCACTGTCACATCTAAAAATTAAATGAAAAGGAACATACAAACAAATTGATTGAAACTTTAATAGTTGCCATATGATTTTCTTGATAGGAATAATAAGGTAGAAATATTACACCATCTAAATTCAATGTTAAAAATATATAAGATATGTTAAAGACATTCATTCTAACTTACTGTTTTAGACCAGCGGTACAAGTTCCAGGTGTTGCTTCACTGTAAGCACAATTTAGTAAATTAATGTCATCAATTGCAAAGGCACCTTGAATAGATTGTTCTATTTTTCCATCGAATATGATCTATTCATAAACAAAAGAAAGAAACATCAATACAACAATATAATAAAAAATTGTAATACAAAATCCAAGTTAGAAAGCATTTGATATAGTAAGTATAGCTAGTAATAAAATCTCATTGATTCAAAATTAGAAATAATTTTTCTAACACAAGATACGGGTGTTTTGTGCAACATCAACAAAGGTTAACTTCACAATTTAAATTCCAGAAAACATCAATAACTAGTTTTATCGTTCCCTTGCTTGCTCTCAAATATTTGCACTTTACATAGAAACACATTACAAAATAAAGAAAATCAGAAAAAGCAAACCTTGAATTCTTTTGAGCAAGAAGGCAACTGTACAGTGACCAAATTCCAAAAATTTCCTTTGTCTCCTGTTTGACTCCAAATTTGTTGTTCAGAATTACCAGATGATATAAGAGCACGAAGTGTGCCAATGTCTTCATTCATGTAGTATTTGAACCTACAAAACGAATTCAAAGATCAATTAGGATCAATGTTCTTCACAATTATTCTGTCTTTTCTTTGTTTTGAAAAATGTAAAGGGCTGCATGATTATTATTTCTATTTATCTGTAAGCTGTATATCCCACAATAACACAAAGAGCATAATTTTCTACCCATATATTTCCATTGTTCATTACTTACTGCAAGTTGCAACTTTGTCCTGCTTGATTGTAAACAACACTTTGGTATCGATTTGATGATCCAATGTATGTAGAACCTGATGGTTTTGGCAGTATAATATAGTATCCTTGACCATTTCCAGAACCATCTGTATTAGGTCCAAGGCCACTTGCTGGATTTCCATTTATACCTTGTTGAAGTCTCCAGGTCAGTTGGTTGCCAACAACATTACTCCATAAGCATTGATCATTGTCTCCAAATGAACATGAAGAAGGACATGGTGCTTCATCTGATCCATCTGAGCAGTCGTTCTATTAAAAATCAAATGATACACAATGATATTGACTATTTAAGACTAAAACAAATTAAACAGGAAAAGGGTGTTATTAAATAATTAGATATATAAGATTGCATAAAATATAGAAGATCCAGCAAATTTAATATAGAAAATTGAAATAGAAGTTCATGAATCATCAAACGAGGTAAGCAAAAAAGATATTTAAAAAAAAATTTATATAGCACAAACTTAACAGTGAAGGCACTGCAAATAATAAAGGGCATATCTTACCTTATTTCTACTAATTATAGCAATGAATTAAAAGCAATTCAGCATGACAGTTATTCAGATGTTATGAACCAATGTTTGTGATATATTTGAATTTGAATATATTTGTTCTCTTTATAATAATTATTAAAATATTTTTATCTGACTACATACATTAAAATCACAAAATTTGTCCATTGCAATGCAGGTGCCATCAGTACAAGCCAGTTGTCCAGTTCCACATCCTAATATTGCATTAGGATCAACATCACAACTTGCTGAAAAACTGATGTCATCAATCGATATCACTCCTGACAGTCCAGCTTGCCTCTCCACTTCAATGACAGGCTGTAAAACATAGTTGGGAATGATTCAATGTTTTGTATTTTTAGGTATTTTTAAAGTACCGGTAGTTACATAAAATAAAATTTAAGTTATGATTTTCATATACAATTGAATAGTCATGTCAGTAAAGTAAAAACAGATGTAGGGCTGATTTTGAACAAATATTTTATTTTTATCATACCATCCATAGGAAATCTTAGTTTTTGCAATACACGGATCTTGTCATTACAACTGAAACAGGAGTGGGCAAATTACGGCCCGTTGTAAATATTGATGAAAACACTGTCATAGTGACCCTGATTGGTACATTGTGCTGCTTATTATATGAATTTTGGCCCAGTAAGTCTATAATCTGTAACTGGCCCACTCAGAAAATAATTGCCCATTCCTGAACTTAAAGGAGGTGTTAGTTGTTATCATTATATAAATAAATAGTTCTGGTGGTAACAAATACTAAATACTTTATAATACAAATACATTGAAAAATTATCCAAATACTTACTTCAAAGTATGTATTTGAATCAAGTGCTATTTTTTCCAATTTCCATTCAGTAGTCACATCACTTCCGGTAATTGAGTAAATGTAGTTGAGTCCAGTAAGCTAAACGTAATCAGTAGTTTATTTTTTTATCACCACATCGAAAATACACTTTTTACATACGAGATCAGGAAAAAAGATGAAAAGTCATTTATGAAGATTTTTTAATGTATTGCATGGTTTTGAATTCTTATTGTGTAGATAGTAATAATGCATTTTGAATACAAACCAAATAAAAAAGAGAATACCAGAAGAGGCACACAAATAAAAATAATATTAAAACTCAAAAGTTATGCTTTTGAGATATGTGCACGATATATTCAGAATAATTTTATCAATGACCAAATCAAATTGAAAATAAAAAAGTTGTGTACTTACAGCAGTACGAATATATATGTTGATTTTTCCTATATTTGATCCATAAATGTTTCTGTAGATTCGCATTTTACAAGCTCCATTTTGAACAGGCCTGATGACAGGTCCAGTTAATCGAGACTGAGAACATAAATGAAGACAATCTTAGCTTATCATTAACAATTAGTCTTCCTAAGCAAAAACAGATGAAAAAACTTACAATCTGGTTTGTATTTACAGATGAGGCCACAACATACATATAACTCCCAATTTCGCCAGTAACAAGAGTTGAGGGTGTGTGATCAGATGGTCCACTCACATAACTACCTCTCGTTAGACTGAATTGACTGGTAGCATCAAAAGCCCATGCACACATCGAAGATGAGAAATCACAAGCCCTAGATAGAAATTAATAAATCAAATCAAAATTTCAAATAGCTTTTTCCATGCTATTTTTGTTACAACATCAAACTCAGGTACTGTTGTCTATACATGTATTGTTTTAAATGATGATATAGATTTGTTTCTGAATGAATTTTTATCAACGTTAAATGATGTAAAGTTGAATGATTAATATTCACATTCAATATTCTAACTAAGGTAGGAAAGTTGTAGTCAGAATATAAAAAAGGTTTCCTTTCCGAGGTTTCGAAGATGAAGAATAATTGAGTAATTAAAATTGTACTGTAAAAAATATATATACAATATTTAATGTAATAGATATCACACAACTTTTAGAATATATTAGCGTTTGTATAATTAAACTACCGTATGTTTTGTGTTCACATCCGGACACCTTTTAATTGCTCAGTTTGAAAGCTTCAAAATTTTTAGAAATATACTCTATATTTGTACAGCAAAAGCCATGATATCAATTTCCTTGAATTTTTTACAAATGATTCTAATGACTATAGCAACAATGTTACATTCAGATCTCTCGACCTGAATAAAAATCTTATCTCACTTACAGATAATCAGGACATGATAATTCATCACTCATATCTCCACATTGATCTTGGAAATCACAAGCATTGTCTTCAGGTACACAAATACCATTTGAGCATCCAAATTCATCAAATTGACAACTCCCACTTCCACTTGGTATAATACAATCGGTAAAAGTTATGTCATCCACACCAACGGCGACTGCAAATAATAAGATTCACCTACATTCCACATTTTTGGACATCAACCTTCTATTTTATTATATCTTATAAGAATATCTATAATAAGGTTGTTCCTAATTAAAAAAAATTTAATTTGACTACATGCAATAAAGAAGGAATACATATAAAAAAACAAGTTTGCAGTGATTTAATCAACTTACTCATATCATGCTTATTTGTGCCATGCATATGCCTATAAGGAATTATTGCACAACAGTTTGGCCAGTAAATTAATACAACTACGGAAGATAAATACTCAACTGAAGCCAAAAAGCTTACAGTAATAAATTGGTTTATTAAATTAGTTTTAAGATTGAAAATAAAAAAATTTCATACCATCATAATCCCCACGATAAGCTTCAAATATAACTAGATGTCCATGTTCTACAGCACCAATGTTTACAGAAGCAGACTTCCATGCTGTTCCTTGGTTGCCAGTAACATACCATATTTCCTAGATAGCAAAATAAATATATTAAAATATTATAATATCATAGTTTATTGAAATATTATATATTATCATAGTTTTATATATAATCTGTAACATAATATATTGCACTAATAGTCAGAAAATATTCAACACAAAATCTACTAACCGATGATCCAGATTCAGTAATAAGAAGCAAAGCCATTCTCACATTGGGGTTCGAAGCAGCAGAATTTATGTAGTACCAGAAATTTAATTTACAGGTTGATTTTGATCTGGCTAGTGGGGGACTGACTAAATGAGCATTGTTCATGAAGTTGCCAGTTGATGAAGCAAGATAAGCATACCACCCTGGTTATTAACAAAAAATATTATATTGGTAAAAGTAATAAAGCAAATATTGAATTATTTCGTAATAACTTTCAAAAGAATACACACAACTCACTCAGAGTGCATTTTTTTCAAGTCGATAATCGAGAACCAGAAAGAGTCTTATGTGTAATAAAGTTGATTTTATTCTTGTTCAGATCAAATGAGTGAAACACTCCAAAAAAGTTGACTTTAAGAAAACCTTGAAGCTATAAATCTAGTATTTACCAGATGCAGATAACTGTGTGTGGTCACTTGGTGGAGCAGTATTTTGAGAAACTGCAGAAGATGCTTGATCTCTATACCATTGGTATAAACCAGAACTGTCATCTCTGTATCCACACATATCACCTTCAAAATCACAATCACCACAGTATAACTCATCTCTTCCATCTGAACAATCTTTTTGACCTAAGAGCAAAAATATAATTAAATGATTGAATAATCAGGATATTTATTTTTGAGTATAGGAAAGGTAACCATATATATGTATGTATGTATGAATACAAGACCCTAAGAATTTGATGATTTCAGATACATAAGCATGTTTAATTAGGGAATACATTGACCATTGGTATTATTCATAAATATCTGAAGTGGCAAAAATTACAGTGCTCAGCAAGTCAATATTTTTCAGTGTCACATGTTGTAGGTAAAAATTCAGTCATTTTGCTTTCAACCAAAGATAAATAATAATATGTCATCACAGAAAAAGAATAGATATAAATACCTGGGTAAAAAACAAATTTATCAGAATATTCAGACATTTTTTTGTTTGGTTTGAAGCTCTCAGCCTTATCAAAATATGGTATTAACAATTTTTATTTGAAATACAAAAACAAAAGACCAACTGACCATTACAGTACTTGAGTAAATCAACACAGACATCATTTCCACAATGGAATTGACCATCAGGACATGGTGCAATGGTAGTTGGCAATATAGTTGTTCCAGGTGGTAGATCGGATCCTGTAACACATTGTGGACTAAAAACAACATCATCAATTCCCATATCGCCAAATTCAGCATTGGATGATTGTCCTTCAATTATGACCTGGCAACAAGTAAAGTTTATTAAAAAATGGCTATAATAATAAAAATTATCAATGTTTGAAAGCAACACATTAATTGATAATATCAAAAACAATGTGGATCAATTACAAAATCGAATAACTTTCTTTCTTTCCGAGTTTATAATAAATAAATAAAAAAAAATTTTTTCATAGTGCATAAAATGTTCATATTCTTAAAATATGAACATGTAGAGTGCAGCATTTCAAATTAAGATTCAAAATATCATATTCACAGCTAAAAACCACAATGCCTAATAATAAAGAAGACAAGTTCACCTGAAAAGGTTGTCCTACTGTGGCTCCCAAATTAGCATCAGCTCTTTCCCAGAAGTCACCTTGATAACCACTCTTTGACCAGACTTGAACCAATGGTCCACCATCTTGTGTTCTAGTATATACCCTAAGTGATCTAATACTGCTTCCATACATATGATAGTAAAACCTTATGCTGCATGAATCAGAATTTGCCATCACAGGTGGACTGATTAGACGAGCAAATGTACCTACATGAAGTGATAAAATGAAAACAGATTACATTTACATTAGCATATTTTATCATCATATAAACAGAATATTTAACATTTCCTCCCGAAATGGGGACTAATATTAGAAAAGAGAAAAAGTAAATAACATATAATATATCTAAAAGTATATCGAATATATTTTAAAAATTCATGGCTATGAAATCATTGCCTAATGACAAAAAGTATGGAATAAAAATCATGAGAGTTAGCTTAGTAGTTGACGAGCCTAGAACAGAAATATTCAATTGTTAATCTGATACATAATAGATTGTTTGACTATGTAGAACAGCGTTTCCCAAACTGTGGTCCGTAAGCGTGTTTCGAGTGTTCCATGGAAAAGAAATCAAAATTATGTCTAAAGATTCAGATACTTATTTTTCGTCATGGAAGAATCAATTTAAATCAAAAGAAAAAAAACATGATAGCAAACTAAAAATAAGAAACATCGATTCATAGCAATTTAATGTGAGATCGCTGAAGATTTAGTGAGACATCCAGTCAGCAACACCAAATGCTGTAATATAGCAGCAAATATAGCAATGAAGCAATCTGATAAAAAAAATTATCTTTAAATAACACAATAATGTGAAAACAACACAACAATAAATTTGGTAGTCATGACGATCCCGGGATTGTGGAGTTGTTGCCCAACTGACGACCGTTCAATATCGCGTCACCTTCAGCCTAATGCGGGCGGATCTCATGAAGTTTCGTACCTAAGTACTTGTAGAAGACAAAGTATAACGATGTTTGCACATGTCCATCATAACTCCCACCTGAATCTGCATTGTTACGTGACATTGGAATGTAGTGGAAAGTAATGTAATGGTAAACGACATAGAAAGGTAAAATGAATTTATTGAATTATATACACAGCATTTAAAATAAATGCAATATATTTAATAATATTTTGGTGTGTTTAACACAACTCTGTTGGTTTTCGTGCCGCATTTGGCAACTCGCCACGGCGCGCTCTTGGGGAACCGCTGAATTACACCAATTTTCTTTATCAATTTTACGCTTTCAATTTTTGGTGTTCCGCGAGGCGATACAAAAAGTGCAAGTGTTCCGTAGCCAAAAAAGTTTGGGAAACGCTGATGTAGAATATAGTAGAACCTTGTCTACTTTGATACATGAATACATCCAAATGTCTTATCCATGAGCAATATTTACATATATAGACACAACCAAAATAGTTAAATCATACCACTTTTATTGATTCTTGAATCAACAATAAGAGAATATCCATCTCTTGTACCACGAGTATGATCTACACATGGGCCGGTTTCTGGACGGCAACGGAAACCATTAATTCTCAGCCAATTGAAATCATCTGTCTCAGACATTTGTTGCCAATCACACAAACCTCCTTCAAAATCGCAACGTCCAACATAACTCAAACAGTCTTTAAAAAATAGGTAAATATAGAGCATAAATAAAGGCAAGTATAAAAAATTGAATCATAATTTAAGCTAAATTAAAATCCATTTATTTTTGGTATACATTCAGTAAAACGTAATTTCAATGTCTCAAGTTTTGAGAGCTTTTAAAGCCAATAATCTGTAGTATCAGAATATAGCATAAAGGAATCATTTTGTGACATCAAGAATAGGATTTCATAAAAGATACCATAAGTATTCTAAAATGTTTCCAACCGCTTTTTACAATTAAAGCTCAAGCAGGAAGTTTTTTTTAACAGACCTGTTTCATCTGAATAATCCCCACAGTCATCAGTGTAGTCACATTTCCTTGATGAAGGAACACAAGCACCATTTGCACATTGGAATTCACTGCCAGCGCAACTAGGTTGAGCAGGTAGCATTTCACAATTCTGGAAGATGATGTCATCAATTGCAATATCACCTGTGTAATATAGCCATAATGATATTTGTTCAGAATTAAAAATATTTTGAAATGGATATTTTCATAAAAAAGAAATGCTCAAGAATTTAGCACAACGATAAATAGGTCCAATATGTGTTCAGTTAAAAATAAATTAACATAATAAATGATATTATATTTACCATATATGCAATTTAAAATATCAGAAGGTTTCCGATTAATTGAATTGGTTAAACTTACAGAATTTTAAGAATAGATTTTACTCACCTAGCACATCAAAACTTCTTGTTGCACTGATCACAATGGTGAAAGGTCTTGAAACTCTGCCAATTCTTACAATAGCTTGATTCCATTGATCTCCTTGTGAATCAATTCTTGACCATATAATGTTATCTTCACTATCAATCCTTTTACTGACCTAGGAAGACATTAGGGATACATCCAAAAATTCCAGACACTTACCGGTAATTTTAAATTATGTTACAATCTATGTATAAACTATTTTAGCATTATTTAAAAAAAAATATGCACACATATAAAAAAGCCAGATATAGTACGAAAAGTGAATAAAACTTTACAAATCACATTCAGTGTAATTTATAATCCAAATGATACAACAACAAAACATAGTTTATTTGCATACCTGTAATGTGCCAATATGATCTCCATTCATATGATAATACATTATCATTTCACAGGTGGCTGATGTTGCTTGCATTATGCCACTTTCTAAATGTGCCTGACTACCTTGTATTCCACTAGATGCATCAACATACATGTATGTACCAGTTCCACTAGTGTGATCTCCAGGCGGACCTGAGAAGAAGTATGGAATATATTTTAAAAAAAATATGCTTCAAGCTTCAAGACTATATGCAGTTTCAACAATATATCCTAAAATTTGCTGTAAATATCTTTTACTGATAGGTATATTAATCTTTATATTTACTGCTATTTACAGAAGTAAATTTCATAAAAACAGATGTGAGTATTGCTATAATTCAGTGCTTCCTTACCAGTGGGTCGTGAAGTATTCCCAAATGTTACATACAGTTTTCGATTAAGTTGAGAAATTGTGATATTATCATTACGCAACTATTATAAAACAATGTAACAATTAGAATTATGCGTTTTGTCTTGTTAATAATTTCAGTACGACTCTACATGTTGAAAACTGCAGGTAGGCTACCAGGCAGATTAGTAATTTGTTGAATTCGTGTGAACAGTAGTAAAGACACAGATTTATGTAACTAGAAATCTTATGTCCATTGAGTTGCATTTTAAATACTGGCTTAATATAGTTCATTTCAACACTCTAACTTTGTTTGATTCTTGTAAGCCACAAAATAGATAATTTGAAAAAAAAATGTAACATAGTGAAAAAAAACAAAAAAATATGACTCCAATTACATCAAATGTGATTTCATTAGGGAAAGAAATGACTTTGAGCCAAAAGCGAAATGTGTTGAGCGTTAATGATTTGTAGCGTGTGAGCTTGTCTTCTATCAAGCCTGGACTTGATGTGATAATATCTAATATACAAACTCAAGTTTGCATTGATAGTGAATTGCATTTTTTCTCATATATCAAATACAACATTTCATTGTGGGTCACACACAAAAATGGCAGTAAAAGTGAGGTACGAACTGAGAATGATTGGGAAGCACTGCTATAATTAGTATAGCTTTGACTAAATATATAAAGATGTCAAAAAGCAAATAGAAAAGAGTTGATGTAATATCAGCATCCTAGCAATATTTGCTACCTGTATTTTCTGAAGCAGAAGCACCAGAGCCAGCAACCCATTTGAATGCACCATTACTTGCATCATTCCATGAACAAGTATCAGAATCAAAGTCACATTCAAATCTGAATATAAATTGTACATAAAGTTATTCGATAAAATGGAAATAAATATGCTAGCAAGTAACAGGATTCACAGAAAATACAGAATTGTTAATTTAATGCTCAACTTTGTCCAACTATGGCTGCTGACATGGTCTGAGACTATTTTATGGAAAAAATCAAATTATGAGAGTAATTTAATCAACAACAATTACAGAGTGACGCCAAAAATGGAACCCATAAAATATGCTCCAAATGGCCTGGGTTAAGTTTTCTTGGTCACTCTGTAAATATATTTTAAACTACTAATTAAAACTACTATGAATCCTTTTAAATAATCATTAGTATCATCTCTACTATGAAGAAACAACTTGATATCATGAATTCTGAACATAAATATGCCTTTTCACATTCAAGTCAATATAACATTCATTTCTATATATTTAATTTTTCTATCATTAATATATACCAAGTATTTATGATACAGATTGAAGACTTGACAATCTTTTTTTGACTCAAAATAGATTTATGACATGGGTATAAAAGTCAATTTATATCAAATAATCACAATATCTCATCTTGAAGACTTACTCGCAGGAAGATTCATCATCACCAGAGGGACAGTCTTGAGTAAAATCACAAATTTGCGAACTTGCAACACAGAGAGGGCTATTTTGACATAAGTAAGCACATGCTGGCGGTATTGTTGGCACATATGGACAGTTTCCATCAAATATTGATATGTCATCAATAGCCATATCACCTGTTAAAATTTTTATATCATATTGTTATTTTTAACATGAATAAAGAATCAAATAGAACACATGCAAATATAACTCGCCAATATTAAAAAAGTATGGCCTGTCTCTGAAAATATAAGTTGAAATGAATAAATTAATTATAATAGTTTGGCAAGTGGTGCATTGCCTAGCGGAAATTACATTTGAGAATGAATAAAAGACTCCGGACACTCCCATATGATAAATTTATAGTATACAAAAACACTCCAAATCCTTGATATGAAGTTGACCTAAATTAGTATGCTTTTTGAATAAAACATATCATACCATAAGCACTTGGTCCTCTAAAAGCTTTAATTTGTACATTATATTGATTGTCGTCAGTAACATTGTTTGGCAGAGGCACCATTGCTTCAATCCATTGATCACCATAGTTTGCGCCATCTTGCCATTGTATGTAAGTTTGTTCACTGTTCCAATGTTGAATAACTTGCATTGTTCCCATACTGTCTTCATTAGGGCCCTGTTAAAAAATTTTTGAAAGCATACAAAGTTTAGAGAATGAATACACTGATCAGGATTGTAGATTCCCATGTACAGTAATTAACTCATGGCCATGAAGACAGCGAACTGCACATACATCGATGGCTCTAGTAAATAATCTTTCGTTTTGTTTTTCGTTTGCTCCGACTGTAGAAAATTTTTTTATTATTATTACTTTACTTGAAATATAGATTTAATATTGATTTTCTCATATCACATTGAAATCAGTATTGGTTGAAGAATACCTTCATATGATAGAAAAACTGCATACAGCGAGGCACAGAGTTATCAAAGCGAATTGAGAATAATTTAGCCATGTCTCCTTCAACTTGCGGTGTAGATGCTTCCATGAGAATATAGACACCTGGAAATTTTATTATAAATATTATCGACAGCAGAGTAACAAGAATTTACTCAAAAATAAAACCTCAAGATACCTCCAGAATGTTAGGAAATAATAAGAACTTGGAAAAATAAGAAATATACCTGTCAATGCTGCACGCATGAACGTAACTAATATAAACTAAGGAATTTTCAATACACAAAGTATTTTTAATGGTTTGAAACAAACAGAAGCATTTTTCAATTTGGCTGATTCTTTGACTGATAAATACTCATGACATAAGACTGAATGCCAAAATAATTCTTTGTGTCAAATATTTGTATTTTTATCATAATGTGTACTATCGTGACATAGCACTAGATAATACTAGATAATTCTATATACCGGTACATAAAATTACCAGATAGACACAAAGTACCAATTTTGCTTTTATATAAATAAAAAAAAGTTGTTGAAATCAAGCAGAAAACATGATAGAATAATGGAAGGTAACAATCTAACTTTGTGGAAACTCTAGGAACTTCATTTCAAAAATATATATAGAAATGCTTAGTGG
This sequence comes from Styela clava, assembly GCF_964204865.1. NCBI lineage: Eukaryota > Metazoa > Chordata > Ascidiacea > Stolidobranchia > Styelidae > Styela > Styela clava. The sequence goes on along the minus strand of NC_135257.1, from coordinate 6,467,048 downwards.
TCACATTTTCATAAGAATCCAAAACGCATATAAAGTTTCTAATTTAATAGTCAGTAAAGTAATAAATTGCTGTAAATATTCGAACCATGTGGTGTTTGGAGAGTGTGGTCAACTGTAGGTCCAGTGTTTCCACTCATTGTCTCTCCCGCTGCTCTCATCCAATCAAAATCATCAGTGTGTTCAGAATTTTCCCATGTACAATATCCATTTTCAAAATTGCAAGAACCAAGAGGTTGACATGCTCCCGGTAATAAAACAATGTCATCTATGGCAATGTCACCCTGTTCCCCGTTTCCAACAACTCCTTCAAACACAATCTAGAATTAAAAAAATGATAAATAAGGTACGGTAAGTATCGCAAAATTTTCCAGAACATATCTGATTTGAATGACTATCCCTGGTGTCATATCTACTTTGTCTGATATACAAGGTTGTAATAAAAAATGAAGTTGCAGAATTGGCTATTTAGTACATTTTGTCACAATATATCTTGAAAAGTACTAAGGTCAATAAAATATGGCAATATTTTGGAGTGTTCTTTACTGATGCACAACTACTGTAGGTATTTATTTTTACATGTAAATATGTAAAAAAAAAATTTAAACTAACGTGAGCACTTAGTGTTGCAAACATATAAGAAAACTTATGACATAGATTTGACAAAGAAATGCAGAAAGTGAAATGTGGATGGGTTTACTGCCAATCGCAGCATATTTTATTATAATAAAAAAAAAATTAATAACGGTATTTGACAATTGAAGATATATTTACTTGGAATGAGGATACAGCAGATATTGTAAGTTGCATTGGCCTCCAGTGATCATTCATGTCTTCATTAACAGACCACAAAAAGTTGAGGCCACCTCCTTTTTCCCGGTGATATACATTAAGTTGACCTTGTTGAAAAATACAATATAGTTGTGCATTTGTGAATTGATAATACAAGAAAATAGTTCGGAAAAATTGAAAACTAGACAATTCAACAACTTTGGCTGAGGTAGAGGAATGGGATTTGGACTGAAGATTTTGAACTGTCATGCCATAATAGTTAGGTAAGCTTTAACAACTACATGACAAAAAAAAATTGACATCAGCTAACAAAAGTAAAAAGACAAATTAAATTAAAAGAAACATTTGAACTTAATGGAATCAATCCCAACTTGCATTGAGAGCAAAAATTAGAATCACTTCAGTCATAATATTCAAATAAAAATAAATAATTAAAAATCTTCAATTAAACACATAAGCCAAATTGAAATTACTTACCAACATGATCCCCAGTTATATGGTAATAAAATGTCATACAGTCAGCATCAGTAGCTGGAAAGAATGGACTCTCAATACGTGCTTTGTCACCCTCGTAAAGATAGGGGGTTGAAGCATCCATGTACATGTAATGGCCAAATTCTGTTAAATAGGTGTGATCATAACTTGGTCCTGTGCCGTCAGTAACCGTTGATCCAGAACCAACACTCCATTCGAATGAATCAGTACTGTCTTGAGTGAATCCGCAAAGAGCATCTCCATTTTCAAAGTCACATTCTGGTGATGGTGGACAAAAATCATACACAAATTTGACATCGTCAATAGCAATATCTCCAGCCCATGAAATTCCACGTACAGCTTCAATGATTAATTGCAGATCATGTGAACGTTTCACATGAACCTAAATACCAAAAAACAACATACATTGAAGTATAAATATTCATATCTATGCCAACTAGAAAAATTTTGAACCCAGTGATTTTTGCAATTATGAAACCGAGATATATTTCAATGAGATAAAAACGCTTTGTTTAAATTAGAACAACATACTATTTATTTATTCTTGTTTTTCATTTTTGAAAAATAAAAAAGCTATTTCGTTTTCTAACATAGTGCAACTCATGTTGGTGCGACAGGTGGTGCATCATGCCAAGTGATAGGAATATGTTTCTGTGGTACATCATATGATTAACCCATTTTTCTCCTTTCCCAGGATAAAAATGATAAATATTCTTATGTTTCTACAGTTCATATATTAAATTATTCAGGTAAGACAAGCTGAAAAGTACCTGTCCATATTTCCAATGAGGTCCGTGCGTACCAATCTTTGTCCAAATTATTTCTCTTGAAATTTGGTCTTGCCAATAAAGATTTAGTCGACCAACATCTCGACCATACATAAAGTACCAAAACTCCATGCACACACCATTGTGATCTAAACAATTTCCAGAATAAATATTCATTACGATAAATTGCAACAATTACTGCAACTATACAGAAATATAGTAATGTGACATTTATCAAAAAAAAAACTAACAAAAGACGTCAAATAGCATCATGGTCAGAATAATAGCTGAGTGGTATTGATTTTACAAAGCAAAACAAATATCAAGAAATGGGAATGATATTATATATAGCATAGGGCAGTGTTTCCCAACCAGTGGGTCGCTATTTGAGCTATTTAAGGTGGGTTGCGATTACCCACAAATTATTTCCAAATGTTACATACAGTTTTCGATTAGATCAGAAATTATTATTACATAACAATTATGAGATGATATAGGAATTAGAAATATGCGTCGTGTCCTGTTAATAATTTCAGTCCTCTCCTATATGTTGTAAACCAGGGGTTCTCAACCTTTTTTCCGTCAAGTACCCCCCGAGTCACGAAACAATCAACGCGAACCCACGGTAATCAGAAATCAAACAAAGTTATGATATATATATATATATATATTGAATAACGATTTGTTGCAACGCCAATTTATTGACCATATGTAACTAAATTAAATGGTCTTGTTGATATTATTGCCCTTGTCGTCTGCCTAACTAATGAATTCCTAAAATTTCTCCCAATTTTCAATAAGCATATTCACTTCTCCAATGCTCGCAGTATGCTGTCTTTAAAGATTTCACAGTTTGTACGCAAAGACTTGAATTTCACATTGTTGCGTCACAATCACAACAATGCAAGTTCAGGAAAAATCTACGTTTCAATTGGTGTCTAGTTTCAATGGGCACGCATTTTCCCATGGTAGTAATGGAGGATATTAAAAAACAGCAACATACAAAAACTCGACTGTCGTCCAAGTACCCTTGGAAATCTTCTCGTTAACCCCTGGGGGTTCGCGAACCCCAGGTTGAGAACCCCTGTTGTAAACTGTAGGTAGGCTACTAGGCAGATTGGTAATTTGTTGAATTCGTGTAGACAGTAGCAAAGACGTCGGTTTATGTAATTGGTAACCTTACATCCTATGAGTTGCATTCCTAATACTGGATAAGCAGGGTTAATATACTTTATTTCAACACCCTAAGATTGTTTGATTGTTGTAAGCCACAGAATGGATAATTAGCAATATATTATATACGGTATACCAAATGAAAAAAAAATATAGCAAAGAGTGAACGGAGGAAAATAAAATTGTTAAGCATAGTTTAAATTAGTAAATTATATGTAACTTGAATTATATCTCATTTTTGTCTATACCTGGGGTTATCGTCTCCGTTATCAACCTTGCCGCATCTCCATCTGAACCAGTAGAAGCATCAATGTAAGCATAATAGCCTGCAGATGACTGTAAAGTATGATCGACACCAGGACCTGTAGATGTTGAATCAGTCTTCCCTGTTGTACGACGCCACTGTAATTCAGCGGTTGGATCACGAACATAATAGCAGAATCTAAAAGTTGATAGTGAGCGTTTAAACATAGGACTCAATTTGCAATTTTTTTTGTCAGCGTAACAAATCACACAGCAGGACCGTGTTTCACCTTAGAATGTACAAAAAATATATTGATAAAAGAATTGAAAATATAGCCCATGTGAGCAGTGGTAACATGATTTATGATGTAGTTTATTACAAATAAAGTGTAGGAACTAAAGATGTCTAAAACTTGAAATCCTTGTATATTGTTCTTACTGCCAAGAGAGAAACACGTTACATTAACCTTAAATAAAAAGGTTGACTTGAATGTTGATGAAAGTATAGTTGAATATGCATGTGTGATATGACAAGATCATATTCTTATGATAAATTTTATTCAGGATGAATGAAGCAGTTTTAAAAATAAAAAATTTAAAAGGCAGTAATCGTTTATGTGGTTTAATCAGAGAATCCAAGAAGCATAAAAAACAGAATAATTCACTAGGACAGAGAATTTGAGAATAGGTGAAGATAGATACAGAAATAGTAAAATAAATTAATTGTACCCTTTTTCGAAGTCACAATCGTCTTTAGTTGGTTGTTGATCTGGATGTGTCAGCCAAGGTCTTGTAGTGGTAGTAGCACCCACCACACAAGGATCTACACTAATTTCAATATCATCAATAGCTATATGTCCTTCTCCTGCTACACCTGCTACATTCCCTATAAAAATGGCAAGTGTATTAGAATATATTGTAATATTTGAAATATTTATTCTTTTAGCTCAACAACTGGCACAGTCTAAAATTGTTAGTAATGGACTCAAAATTCACATTGCTTCTCACACTAACAGGAGTTTCTTTGATTATTGGCCGGTCATGTAACTACTATTACACAGCTATTTTCTTACACAGTTCTGAGAGATAATAAAAGAAAAGTCATTTACCACATAATTAATGTGCAGAATGTGAAGTAATCAATTTGAAATATTGATCAACAGAATAGATAGATAATGATTTATTTTCGAATATTTCATTACATATACTCGGAAGAGGGCAGGCAAGACTTCAAGGTTAACAAGGTTGACTGACCCCCAAGGAAAGTTCCTATCAGGACAAGCAAGATATGATGCACAGGCATCATAATTGCAGTAGTAGGAAAAAAAAAAGTTTTGAGCCTGGTTAAGAGGCCTCAATAAATCAACTCGTCAAATATCAATCTTTGAATACAATTTCAAACCTTCAAAGTAAAGCATAAAGTCTTCGTTGACAGTAAATGGGATTTGATCTGACACCCATACATTAGCATATGATCCATCAACAGTGAAAATAGGAGTGCTGTCCTGTCCACCAGCTTGTGTAAATGTGTAAATATTGAAAGTACCCACTCCAGATCCATAGATATGGTAGGATAGGGATAAACACCTAGTTGAGGATAAGAAAAAGATAATTTTTTTGAAGCATTGAACGATTAACTTTGAAAAGCGTTACAGCAAAATTTTAAAGATATTTTCAACATGACCGTTGTTCCCAATTTACAAATAACAGAAGCCTGGGATACTACTTAGCACAATTTTATCACGCACATTCACGAATTTATGTGATTTGATCCAATTTGTTTTGCAGCTGCCACATTATGTAAGAGAAACAAGTAAATTATAAGTAATGGTGTATCCTATTGGTATAGCATTGGTCAGCATTGGACTATCAAACATTACCAAATTTATTTGATCAAAGTATTCAATCTTCTCGCTTATTGCCATAATGAATATTTGTAATGCTATATTTTCCTGATTTTGAGGATGAAGGCTTTAACACAGATAACCGGATTTTTCTACAATAAATCACCTTTCATTTGTAGAACTAGATACATCGAACATCTCTGATGTAAGTATTGCTTTGTCATTTGGAGAAGCAGATGTCATTGTCATATAGGCATAATGTCCTTGAGACGTGCCTGTATAAATTGAAAAATGAAAGAACTATTTCAAACCAATGCCAAAAAGCATATTGCTGTATAATATTTTTAGCACTATCATATTTTATGCATACAATATGATGATATACAGGTATTAAAAAATGTGATCTTTGCTTATATTTGTGAATTATCTGAGTGAAGACTTTAAACAGTAAAATTATTGAATGATGAAATAAATGTTTTTGGTGATGATATGACTACTGAATATAAGTATGGACAAAGTTAATAATATGTTTCACTTGTGAAACTATCATTTCTCAAATATCTCAGTTTTTCATCCTATGGCAAAAATATCATTAATATCTCATTTTAATTTTTAGTATATAGCATTTAAACCATAAATTAAAATACAAAAATAAATGATGAAACCACCTGTGGTATGGTCTGTAGATGGTTTATCAAAAGTGGTGGGTGTAGCAGCCTGGCCCCACAACCAATCCAGTTGATCAGCTGGTGATGGTAGATTGTTGAACGCCCAGAGTCCATATTCAAAATCGTTATTACCAGGGTTTGGACAATTAAACTCAAATATAGCAATATCATCGAGAGCAATGTAGTCCTTTTCACCAGTTCCTAAAGTAAGGAAAACACCAAGAAAGATAAATAATAAAAAATGAAAAAGGAGTAAGTAGCCTTCAACTATAGGGTTATAGAACAGTATAGACCAGTTGTTCTTAAACAGTTTTTCTGAGGGGACGTGAGGCTAATTAGAAAATAAAAATATTTATTAGATTTGATCTTACCCACCTTATTTTGAATATTTACGTTCCATCCACATATTTTTAATGGTTTTTTGAACAACTTAAAAAGTCAGAGAACCATTGTATGGACTGTCTCTTGAAAAAGTTTTTCACATTATGGAACTTCTACTTCATGCGAGTTTTGGATTCAAATGAATAAGTTTATACATTATCACCATCTCGTTTTGAATGAAATATTAAAAACATTGATACAACTTACAAGTTTTGGCTACTTGCAATAACAAAATGACCCAAACCTGAATATATATTATTTTTACCTGATTCAGTCTCATACACAACTCTCCAAGTTGCATCAGTTGCATACATTGCTGCATATCCAAATGTCCATCCAGGTTGAGCTAATGTTGATTCCCATGCCAATTGATTTGTTATTATTCCAACAGAATTTTCTAATCTTTGATATACTCTTAAAGCTCCAGTTGTTTGAAAGGATTCCGTGTGATAGAAAGTTGCACAGTTCCCCCCTACCACAAATATAACATGTTTTATTCAGAATAGATTGAATCACAAAATTTGATATCAATTAAAAGAGTACCACAAGCAGAAAATAGGTTAAACGTTTCCCGTTTATTTTTTCACACGAATTTGTATGGGATGGCAATTACCAGTCATCGAGCCTTGTAGTGCAATTAGTATGCACTCCTTACTGCATTATTTATGTATTACTATTGTTATTTATATAGAGTTTGGTTGCCATCAAATTTTATTATACCTCCCAGTTGGAGGTCGCGATCCACCAATCGATATCGCCAAAATATGTGTTACTTTGTTTTAAACAGTTATATTCGACTTATGAGTTGGTTTGTATCAGTTAATTCCCCTACGCTTAAGGTAACAAAGAATTCGAAAACTAATGACATCACTAGGTTCGCCCTTTCTCCGATTAAATGAAAAAAATACAAGAGAAGTTCTCTCGTTTTCACTGTGGCACGCAATTATAAAATTCAAAAAACTGACCGAGGCATGGAAATTTTAAATAATTCGAAAAAGAAAAAGACTGTATAATGTACCATAAAAATAAACATGCTTCTCACCAAGGCAGTAGCCCCAATATCCAACATATTCAGCTGTTGTTGAGCACCATGGTTTATTATATCCATTTCTTGCACATGTGTGGTACGTCACTCCTAAATATGTGAATGGGAAGACACATCGGTGTGAATTTCCAGTTCCGCCAGTTGTGAAAACAGTGTTTGTCTCATAGCAATAAATCCAACTTCCAGAAAAAACTGGGGTAGTTGAGCACCATCCTTCCCCAGGGATACCACTGTCAATGCATTCATGGTAGAGTTCACCCTATTACATATTATATGAAAAAAAATATAAGATTATATTTTTCATACCGTCATGTCCAGTTTTATTAAACTAAAAACAAACCTCATATTCAAATGGAAATGAGCAATGTAGTTCTTGAGAGGTTGTCAAGGGTTTAGACATCAAGTAAGTATTCAGTCCTTGTGATGCAGCATTCCTGGCAATCATGTAAAAACCATTTGCTTCACCCATTGTGTGATCATATGATGGTCCAATGAAATTAGGATCGGAAGCTGGAATAATATTGAGTCATACAGAAGACAATAAGCCAAGTGCAAAAAAAAGGTAACAAAAAATGATCTGCTTCATTAAATGCAATTGTATATAGTTATAGTCACCAAGTTTTACTATTCGATAATTGGTACCTAAAATATTTTATCCTTTTCTATACATAGAGCTGTACGTAATTAGGCAGGGTTAAATTGAATTCCTATCCTATGTGGACTGTAATAAAAATGAAAAAGGCATGTCAACTTCCAATCTTGACCTTCACTCTGCAAAGTAAATTCATTATTTAAAGTAACTTACCAATATAATGCTCACTGGCCCAATAATAGCCCTGTATTGAGGAAACGCTAGAATAACCACAAAATCCGTGTTCAAATGTGCATAATCCTTCACCAACAGAAATTTCTGGACAATAGCCTTGTGTGAAAGTTATATCATCTATAGCAATATCTCCAACCCAACCATTATTTCGGGTTGCTTCGAACCCCAGAAGATATGGATCGTACATACGGAACTGATGTTGGTTATAATTCCAAGCATTTGCAGCACTTGAAGATCTTCTCCATACCTGTATATACAGTATGTATCTATTTTGAACAATATACAAAACAAAACACAGCAAAAATCTTGTCAGGTTTGAAGCATGACAATCTCAGAAAAAGATACGGTTGATCATGTAAATCAGGGGTAGCCAACTTGCTTTCGGCCATCAAAATAGCTCGCGATCGACTGAACAGTAAAATGGTCACTCAGACACAAAAACGAATAAGTATTGAATATGCAGATAACTGCACACAAGCATACAAAAAATTCTGCCACTGCCAATAAGATCGTTTTTTTTTGTTCGCATTCTCAATAAAAAAGCGACAAAAATTTGTATTTTTTATGATCAATTTTATTTATCAAATTGATTATGTAATGAAACCGAAGCAATTGTTTGATGATTAGTTTAGGATTTATGCAAATCATACAATTCATACAGATATAACACCTGCTTAATTTTTAGTCTTGAGTGTTAAAACTTCTTAAAAAAACAATACCAAGTATCCATGTATTATCTAAACAGCGAAAAATGAATATTCCCAAACCATTAATGTTACGTGACTGCTCAAACAGTATCTAATTTACAATTTCTTCCGGGTGAGATTCTTCGCTCGCTTGAAATTAAAGAAAATTTAGCCTTCTGATGTAGCTGCTACCGTTGGAAATAAAATTTATCACAAAAATCATAACTCTTGGAGCGAGACAATAACATATACTGCAGAAGTTAATGTAGGATCGTTTCCCAGTCAATTCTAATCATTGGCGGCAAAACTTGCATTTGTCACTTGCCCAGACTCAAATACTATACCCAAATACTATATCATATTTTGCGCCACGCACATTGCTGTATTATTCTGGTTCTAAAACACACAAAATTCGCAACTGGTTCAAAGCAATTTTCTTAAGGTATTATATAAAATTCACACAACATCAGGAGCGATCGACGTGTTGGCCACCCCTGATGTAAGGTATATCATTTCTTATGAAATAGACTTGACAAAACTAATTCGATTTCCCAAAATATTTAGGGGCCATCAAAATTCTTTGTATAATCACCATATCACCACACCAATATCATGAATAAAATATCATTCAATCTTACTTTTCTAAGTGATTAAAGAGTCTTGCTGTACACTGACACAAATATATTCGTGTAACGTTTTGTCCGACTAGTCAGACAAATAGCTTAGAATAGTTATCTTAAATCTTCCTATAACATCCTTGAATGCCTATGAATCACCGGCACAAAAGCATAGAAGAAGGATAAGTTGTTAGTCCCATGAAACCAAATCAATAGCACAAGAGATCATACTTTGTTACAAAAACTACCCATCAAATTTAAGGCCGATGAAATGTTTCCTGAAGAATTTTCATAATAAATGGCAATGTTTGAAGGTTAAATTTATTTTAAATGTTTACCTTACTCACAGTTAAATTAAATATTTACCTTAGTTTTTTCACCAGTATTTTCATTTATGCTAAACAAAGTTAATGTTCCAACATTTGATCCAAACATGTAATATGCAAATTCCATACAGAATCCTTCAAATGAAGGTCTGGCAAAGTAACGATTTGTGACCAGTGTAGCTGTAGAACCATCTGTCCCATTTTCTCCATTAGCATATAAATAATGACCTTCAGAAGAATAAGTCATTCATAAAGATAAGTTATGATTTGATAATTGCTTCTTGTCAGTTCACTAGCAATTGCATGATCACCCCAATATAGATCCTTAGCACATGTTCCTTCCTATTATATTTAATTATATTTTATTTTATTGGTAGGCTATATAAGGAAATGTTGATAATAGCAAGTTCCTGTTTATTTAATCCGCAGATGATGCCACATTTTGCAGAAAACACATACATTTTTAAAGGGTATTCCACATTTGTGAACTTGTTTTATTTATATGGTATAAGTCGTTATTGTAAATGTGTGTTTGAGAAAGTGTATTCACCAAATTTAGCAACTGTGTCTTGAATTGCTTTTCCATTATTTTTCGGACGATACGTGCATTCTACCCAAGGGGGTAATGGGGTTCCGGGTCTTACTTTTTGGGTTACAAATGTCCATGCTTCCCTATAACCTGAAACGATGAATATCTGCTTTAGATTAGATGATTCTTAATATAGGAACTTCCCATAAATTTTCTTTATTCAATAATTTGTAATTTGGAAATTTTCAAACAAAAATCCATAGAAATATTTCTGTGTAATACAATGGACATTGGCATAGAAACCACTGAAACGATCTGGAAAAGTTTTGACGGATCAGGCAACGTTGATATTTCTATAATAGTGCAATGATGACAAAGATTGCACCTAACATATTTTCTTTTGGTTTGATTTATAGCAAACAACATTTTTAGTCATTCAATCGAAATTATGAAACGGAAAGTTTGACCAAAATATACTCTGAAGAATATTTTCATCTTCTACCACATTACCTGGGGTAGGACAACTTGGACCAGTGGCTCCTAGGGATTCCATAAAGGCAATGTCATCACCATCAAAATTAGTATCCATACTGGAATCTTGGACAGCTATAGCAATGAGAGAGTCATAAGGCACTTGATCGAGATATGCTACCATTCTGTCAACCTTTACATGATAAAAAATGATTATGAACAAGAACAATCAAAAAAATAGTACAGTAATACCAAGTTTATAGAAGACCCAGTATTTGACTAGTATTTTTTTAGGCGGGCATCATCAGCCTTCGGTAATACAAATTCAAACAACACTGCAACACACAAAGTTTTATTGGCAGGTGATAATTTCCAGCTGTAATTTACTCTTTGTCTTAACGTAATGAAAAATGAATTACAGGAACATTGTTCATGGCAAAGTTAATTACCATTAACATTATTTATAAGTGTGCAAAATATTTACAAAAGTATTCAGGATGTAAATCAATCAAAATGGTGGAAACATCTTTGTTCTTCCATTAAAAATATATTCTTAAAAACAGGAGATATTTGAAAAAGCTCATAATCAAGAAACGAGAATATCGGTCAGAGACCGAAGACTTATCGATCTTAGATCGGTAATTAGTAAATAACTCGCTAATTATACGACATAATTAACCCAAAATCTATAGGCTTCTGGTCCGAGGTAAGATGCATGCACATGCAAAATTTGGAGCAGATTCAACCACGCGTTCGTGAGATATCGCGTTCATCTAACAGACAAACATACAAACAGACAGACAGACAAACAGACAAATACCTATCAACATACTTACCGATCTTAAGATCGATAAGTAATTAAGGAAAAGATTTCATTTATTTTCAATAAATCATGCTTAAATTACTATAGTACATGAGTTACTGCCACATACCTCACTTGCTGAACCATATGTATCATAAAGTGTTGCAGTAAAAGTTTCTGAAACCATGTCTACAATGACCACACTATGTCCTCTACCATTCATCTGATAATCTTTGCCATTTATGTTAATCTGACAAGTATTGCCATCTTCAAATCCAGCTGACTCGAGATGAAAGTCATATCTTGATGTACCTGAATGAAAATTGTTTCAAAATCAATATTTTCAAACAATCGTGTGAAAACTTCATACCAAAATTCTTTAACAAAGGTTGGAGATAAATTCATATTTTTGATTTAATTATTTTTCAGCTTGAAGAAAATTGTACATTTTTATCCAAATTAGACTTGAATTATTTACAAAGCAAATATGAATGATTTTATGACTTTTTGAAGAACAATTGCGCGATGTGGAATATAACAAATAATGACAACACTTCTCGCTTCAACAGAACTATCGCATTTTTACATAAACTTAAAAAAAGTTGGTAAGTTTCATTTTTTTTCTTATATACATAATGACGTGAAGTGCAAAAACAATATTTAGATACTAGCTACATTTTAATGCTGCAGGCATCATTTTAATCAAGATAATATTGTATCATTGTAAGATATTAATACATTATTGTTGAACTGAAAGCCAAATTAGTGCAAACATTTATGTGCGTAAGTGTTATTATTATAAACCTTAGGGCTATATTACATGGCAAATTATCAAGATACAAACTAACTATACATGATGACAATAATGTCATGACATTTCCAAACTCGTCGCAAGAAAAGTAATTTTTTGACAATATTGATAGCATGTTAAAACACATTTACCTGAAATTCTTAAAAGTCATAGCCCAACAAAATAATTTAATTGCCTCAGGTTTTTTAAAATAATCGTAAGAGGACAATAAAAGTACCAATGAAAGCTTTAACTTTTTCATTCCCAATGATAATAAAACGATGATACCAATTATTCTATGAATACCCTCCCTATATAATTACTTTGTGCAGGTGTTGTATGATCGTATCCAGGACCAAGTCCATTCAAAGAACCATCTGATCCAACACCAGTTTCCCGTGTCCAGGTAAATCCTCCTGTACCAGAATCTTTCCATTCACAAAAATCAACTTCCACAGTACAATTAACAGGAACATCACTTGTACTTGGATAAGGTTCAAAAGTACTAGGTGGAGCACTTGTCAACACTTGTCCTGATCAAAGATAATAGTAACTGATGACATAAAAGAATAGAATATCTACTTGATGATTAACCTCAGTTTAAATAAAACTTTGTACGGAAATATACTCAGATAGAGGCAACGTTTAGGTTAAAAAGTAAAAAGAGCAGTAAGTTTCATAATTTTCAATCACTTGCTCACACTCAGAATATGTGATAAAAACTGTTGACTGATAAAGTTTTGACATTGAAATACTAGCTAAATATTGAAGGCCTTAGGTGAACTGGAAATGTGATATTATTCTACATACCAGCACAATTAACCCCAGCAATGAAGCTGACATCATCTATTGCAATGTCAGATGCATCAATAACAACATCTTTGATAACTTCAAATAGGATTCTGTATGGATCAGTCATGACGATATCAATTTCTTGATAGTTCCAGCCATTGCCTTTGTTACCCTCATCACCTTTGAAATTAATAAAATATAATAGAATTACAGAAATTTTACAGTTGACATGCAAGGTAGAGCAGTGGTTCCCAAAGTTGATAGGCCGAGGGCCAAAATTAGAAGCGGAAAGATATTTGCGGGTTGAAAGCCGAAAGCGCCAACAGGCTGATACCGAGTATGTATAATTAAGATAACGTTATACTCAAATTTTGGGTGCTCTTGAAGTATGTGCACCAAGATGGCACACAACCTGAACATAGGATGTGTACCAACTTAGGGTTATCAGGTTGTGTGCAATCTTGGTGCACATACTTCTGGAACGCCAAATTTTGTTAGGAATATACATATGCTCAAACTGTGATAGTGTCGTAACAATTAGCGGTATCTACGCAAAAAAGTAAAAACATAAAGTCTTAAACCATCCCACTCAAGTTTGACGGGCCATATTAAATTATTAGGTGATCATTAGGTAACTCATCCATCTGCATTGAATTCATTTATTTTGTTCGAATCACTGAAATATATTGTGTGCTTATTATGGAGAGTGAAAAGATGAGAATTTATCATGTGAAAAAAAGCTTGCAAGTTCATTAATTTAGATGTATTCAATATTGTCTTACTAAAAGTTGTAATAGACAATGTTTCGGTCTTCAAAATGACATTCAATGTTCCTGTGGCTGATCCATACATATGATAGTAGAAACTTAGGCAAGAGCCAACTGTTGGTTCATATCTGTTGAAAGGAAAAGAACTCATTTTATAAATATTGTGTGAACTTTGTAAATAAAGAACAAATAAATAAAGGAAGGCATGCAAATAAACATAGATCAAACCCAGTCAAAAATTCACAAATCGACATAAAATATTCCATTACCTTTCAGAAGAAAGCCATGCTTTCTTTCCAGCTAGGCTAACTGAAGTTGATTCAACATATAGATAATGTCCTTCTCCTGTACCGAGTGTATGATCAGTTGAAGGTCCTGTATTTGAACTCGGCGTTGACCCACTGTTCCATATCCAATCAAAATCATCACCTGGCAAAAATATTTTAATTACAGATTAAACACATTTTCAATTATTTGGGTAATAATTAACTAATAAAAGGTGAGAATTTTTACCCCACTTTGCATGAAACAACAAAACAAATTATTACTGAATATGTATAAAATATTACGGTACATGGTAAATAATAAAAATGAAGATACCTAACTGAAAAAAAAAATTATAAATAGGAGGATTTATAGGTAATTAACCAAAAATTTACTGCCACCCGAGTGTAATTGGCTTTCCGATTTGAATGATAAATTATCTTGCATTTATCGAATATTGGAAAAACACAGTGAAAAATTTATAGTATGAAAATAAAACCCATAACAATACACTGGTGCCATTCTCAAGAAAAGAACGTTTTTGTACCTTCTGCTAAAGAGTTATACCATCCACATAGATCGTTTTCAAAATCACAAAATCCTCTTCTGGGGCATTCTCCATCCACTATTTTGATATCATCCAGTGCAATTGATTCAGCTTTATCTTGAGTAGCGAATTCACCAATAATGGCTTCAAACAAAATTGAGAAGGAGGATGATCCACTGTTAACAGTCACTCGATCCATCAGCCAACGTGATCCCTAAAATGTAACGGTTGAATATATAGCTAATGAACAATGGTTGCCAATGGTTACCTTTTTGAAAGCAAGTGGTTACAGTTTCTCACTTCTGTTTCAAATAAAAAGTAAAGTAATAATTTAAAAACTGAAAAGCTTTCAATAATATCAGCATACCTATTGTATATCCTCACATGTAAAGCAGATCTCGAATATAAGCCGACCCTACAAATCTCAACTTGCCGTATGCACCTATCCTATCACAGCAAATGGTTGTGAAAGAAAATTAATGCAATCAGAATCAGCCAAATTTTTCTTGCCTGAGAGTTATTTGTGTATAAGTTGACACCTTAGTTTGGCAACATTTTTTAGTTTTAAAGTCGGCTTATATGTGAGGTGATACTTTACACAAATGTTTATGCTTGTAAGATGTTATGGAATTACGTTGATCACCATAAGGCTTGAATCATTATTAAATGTGGATTAAACAATGGTATACCTGATTTCCTGATTTTGACCAAATCTTGTGTTTACCAACTTGATCAGCATAGTTGATATAAATATTTAAAGTACCAACATCTGATCCCTCAACAGTACCATCCATATGATACCAAAATGTTACACAAGATGCATCACTTTGTGGAAAGATGCGAGTTTCAAAACGTGCTGTTTCGCCTATATTATATTTGAAAATAAGTAATATGCCAAATTTTATACCATGTTAATCAGTAGGAAATTTTAAAATCTTGGAAAAAATAGTTATACCAATCTATATCTTTCCGACCAATCTTATTTAATTTTTAATCTTACTCAAAATTTCATGCTTTTGTCAAAAGTTTAAAGTTTGACAACAGAAACAAAAACCTTGTCATACGTAACTTTACAAAATCTCATCAATCTCACACTGAATAGCATGAAATACACATAACTGATAATTAGAAAATAAATGCATTTTTTTTACTTTATATTTTACAACATCTAAAAATTTACCTGGAGTGTGTTCATAAGCACTGTTGCAGACATAATGTCCAGATGGTGATTGTGTAGTGTGATCAAATGCTGGTCTTGCTTTTCCAGCTGTTTCAGCTGGGGCTCTCCACCAATTGTAATCTCCCTCAGCATTTACCCAAGTGCACATGCTTGATTCAAAATCACACTCTCCTTCAGGTACAGGACAATCTCCAGACAAGATCTTAATATCATCTATTGCAATATCTCCATCAAATCCACCTCTTATTGCTTCAAATCGAAGTTGATAATCATAAGTCACCAACCATGAGTAATATTGTCCATATAACCATCTGTTAATGTAAAACTTTTTATATTGAATAACAAAATAAAGAAACAGAAGGAGCATGTGTTCCTCAGTTACGAGCCGTGTGCGATTACACCACAAATAGTTTTCTTACATCTCTACTCTACTCAAGTTTCACCTTTCACATACAATAAATGTCATAAATTCAATATATTTCATCAATAGAATCATTGTCATAAATATTTTGAATATATTTTGTATGAAAAAATGAAATATTTATTTGCAACTATTACCGGTACTTTATTTTTACTTTCTGATTCCAACTAACTAATAACAGGAAAACATAAAAAGCTAAAATTTGCAAAAGGAAAGGTATAGATTTTATAATGCGCATCTATAGTTCATTCAATTGCTCAGTCAGTAGGAAGAGAAATTCTTGTTAGTACATGGTCTAATAAACATAAATTTCGTTTATAGGGTTAGAACTTCATATTCCTCCCTACATTTACTTTAAGAAATACCAAAAATAACACGAAAAATACACATAGATATTACGACATCAAATATACAAAGTAGACCTGTTCGGTTGAGTGCCAGTTCTTGACCATACCAGGGCCCAACCATCTGTTTTTCCATATCTATTTATAAGTAATCTCAATGATCCTATACTTGGTCCAAACATGTGATACCTGGGCAGTAAATAATACTGTTGCTAAAAATATGATGCATAAAATGAAGACACACTTTTTTGGTCAATTCCAAACCTAACTTATAAACAAATGCTAATTAAATCTGCAGATTGATGGAAAATATTTGAGACTTTATTAAACTTCAACCAACATTTGACTATTGTAAAGGCTACAAACCAACATTTTCAACAATATAATATTGTGCATGTTACCAGGAGTTTTTAATAGATGTGAAACTGAATTATTGCTTTGGTAGTTGAAGAAAATATTCTTGAATTATGTCAATATTTAATGTGAAAATATAATTTCAAATTAAATTAGTTCAGTGGTTCTCAACCTTTTTCAAGCTGCCCACTTTTTAGAATTTGTCCAGTCTCGCACCCCACACCAAAAATACCTATCTAACAATAAGCCACAGATTACAGATAGTATGGTGAAAGTACGTTTTATTCAAAAACATGTTTGAAACGAATGGATGGAATGCGAATAATGAAATAAATGTAACTATCCAAAATAAAGCAGGCAAGATCAAATTTAACAAATATTTTTATTTTAATTAGCATGATGCCCCTTCAAAATATTGTCTACGCCCCCCTTGTGGGGCGCGCAACATCGTTTGAGAACCACTGATCTAGTTGTACTGTATAATAAAAAGTTTTAGAATATTATCAAACCTGTGCCAAAAATTATCAATATTTACAATATAGTAAGATGAGGACTCTCATTAATGTAACAAAAAAATTACCAAAATGTAACGCAAGATGCACCGCTTGCCACCGCTGTTTGATTCAGAGTCGTCAAGATAGCTCTCCTGTCAGGCTGAAGTCTTGAGCTTGCATCCACCAGCATGTAATATCCGCCACCATTTGGACCTAAATAGATCAAATAATTGGTATCGTATAACTAGGTAGCTGTAATATAACAAAGTTGATACTAAGGACACATACAATTATTAAATCTTTTTACCATATTGCTTTCCCACTGAGGTTCTACCACATGCAACAGCCGTGAAAATAAATTGCAGAGTGCAAGACACTAAATACCATATTACTCGAAATACCTACTTTAGAGTTGAAGAGCCTTGTTGACCTGTTTTGATATTTTAAGTTGGCTAAATATTGCTCGAGGGATTGTAGGTATATTAGGGTTTAAAATAGATATGAAACCAAATTACTAATTACAATGATTCACGCGGAAGCTAAACACATTATCACAGCTTAACTGCTTAAATAAACATTGTTAGTAATTTGGCAACTTTTCCCAGGATGCCCACAACAGTATACAGATATATTTGTTTAAAAATCATAGTGGTTGAAACTGAGTGAAATTTTTTTATATAATATCATCTGATACAACGGTTTTACAAACCGCTGAACTTGAAAATAGCTCTAAGATGGTATTAGTCATGCAATAATGAAACAACAAGTTGTGTCTGAATCAAGTATGGATATCAATACATCAATTATAATCCAGATACATCTAATTTTTTTTTTTGTGTGGCCAGAAATAAAATAAAACAAAATAGTGAGTCACTAATGGTTATTCATACACAAAAGGATCAACTCACCTAATACAATCGTATTCTATCAAACACAAACCAAAATAGTGTCTGATTTGAACTTTTGTAAGAAATGAAGAGGGGATATAGCAACTCTACTGACAAATAGCAGTGGGAACTGTAGAATTACAGTATGAAATAAATACGGTAAACAGTAGAGGCATCATTCGCCTCTTTTCAGTTCTCAAAAATCGATTGCTTGATTCGTTAGAAATCAAAAACTAACTTGTTCATTTTTTACATTGATTGAAGAAGCTTACCTAGCGTATGATCGTATGTTGGACCAGTATTTGCAGTTACACTTGATGTTGAACCATCCCATCTCACCCAGTCAAAATCATCATGTTTATAATTAATCCAACCACAAGTTCCATCTTCAAAATCACAATCAACCTAGTGAAATAAAAATGTGTACATTTTGAAACTATTCATGGTTTGTAGACTGATCACCTCACCACAAAATGTCAGGTGAAAAATTTGGAATAAAATTTTCAAATTATTTGCATTTGCTGAATTGTCAATATTTATATACTTTTTCATGCTTGGAAGCCCTAAAAATAGGCTTTAGTAAAATCTTTCCACGACGTCATTACCAAATGTTTATATGATTTTATTACTAAACGCAAATAACAGGTTACATTAAGCTATTATTTATTGAAAGAATTTCATATGAACAAAAGTGTATTTGATACCTATCATTTTGTGCTATTATTGTATCAATCTTGTCTATGATTTTTATTTTATGAAATAAGAAGTATAAAAAGTAACATATAATATTCAGAATGGTTTCTGTTACCTTAAATCAATTATGAATGTTTCACAAAGACAAACAAAATAAGTCCGTATATTTAAGTGAGAATAACTTGATGAAAATAATTTTCAGCCATTATACAGGTATGTTTGTATAAGACTATTATTTGGAGTATGTTTTAGATTAATATGTAAAGAGTATTCTATATCAGCATGTAAGTACGTGTATGTACTCAGAATCGAGTGCAAAAATAAAATAAATTCAATTATACATTTTAAACAGATAGTAAAAGAGCCATTTTACAATAAATTTTGCACAAGGTAGTAATAATGAACATTTTAATATACCTGGTCAGCATCGGGAATGCTGTCACCGATGTTACAGTACTCTAGCACTATATTGTCGATTGATATGTCATTACATTGATTTATTCTGATGCATGGTGATCCAGTAAATCGGAGACGCCAACCATCAGGTCTGTTGCCTAAATAAATCAAATTGAAAAGCCGGTATCATCATTAAAATTAAGGATTTTCGTTGTTTACCTAATTATACCTGATAAAATGTCTCTCGTAAAAAATCGCGTTAGGGAACAGTTGCTTTGCTGGTATAAATTTTGGAGGTTTCATAAAACAGATTCGTAATAATACTGGGTTTAAACTAATTTAGGAATCCCTCCCAGAGACCTCACCATGCTGAGGTAGCGTTTAATATCGTATAGAAAACCTGTATCTAATTCAATATTTGTGAAGTTTCTGAAAAAATTGATCGACACCATAAAACATTATTCAAGTTGAACAATAATCGAGACGATTTAAAATAATAATACCTATAGTAATGTGTTAGTATTAAGCTATATTAGTTCTAGATCCTAACATGTCCTTCTGTCGCCCAGAAGACCACTTCTGGGACTTTTAATAACTAATACAGGGATGAACATACGTGACAGTCGTAATCGATTGTCATTATATTCAAAAACTTATTAATAAAACTAAAATATTCCGACTTTTCGTCGTGCTTTTTCATTTTTCACAAACTTATAGTAATGTAAGACGTATAAGGGCGTGAAGCAGATTCAGATTCAGATTTTTATTTTCGTCGTGCATGGAATATTGTACAAACAAAATTGATCAAAATATATAACAAAACATCAATTAAAATATACTGGAATACAATATTTGCGCAATTGACGAGGGACCGCGAAAGACTACTAAAGTCATCGTGTCAGTGACACCGTGTTTGCTAAGATAAGCAGAAGACGTCAAACAAACGTCAATAACATGAAATAATTAATTTTTGAAAATAGAGTGAATACAATTTGGGAAGCCATACCTATAGTAAGACGAACATCGTTCCATCTTTTTCCGTTTCCTCCGTTTTGTTCAAAAATGATTTCACCGCCTCTACCAATGATAGAGTCATAATCTCCCACCTTAAGAAATGAATAAATATAATTGTACAAAGCAAATGAACGAAATTTATTGTACAGTGTTCTTAATTAAAGCCAGTGACTAATTGAAATCATACAATACACAAATCTTTTCTAATAAACACTCCATCAACGGCCTGAAATAATGTCTGCTCAACAAATTCAACACAGAATTATTTTAAAACATGCTCCATTAAAGGGCCGGCATGGGTTATATGTTGAACCAATCAGGATATGATATTTGTATCAGTTCATTCACCTAATCAAGCCATGTATCAAGCCCAAATTCACGTTTAATTCGTTCAAAATCACTTACTCCGAGTATTAGAACTCCTCCTGGACCAGACCCTCCCATGTAATATGAAAAACTAATTTGACAGCTTATTGAAGATTCAGAATATCTTGGTGAAAACATGTGTGCCATAGCTAATAACGTCCCAGTCGCCGAATCGACGTGCATAAACCTGCATTAGAATAAGTAGATTTCAGTATATAATTTTATTTTTAAATATATCGATAATGTTAATACAATATCAAAATGGAGACAACCAAATTCTCACAGCACAGATATATGTACAACAAAACATAGTGAAAAAGCTATCAAAAATGGCAGGTATTCAGTATATTCGATGACAAGTAACGCCATTGACATATTAAAGAAGTGGTTTGCACACAAATATAGAAAAACTCTGAATTCCACAGGTTTATTGATAGATTTACAAATAGCTTAGATTCTTGCTAATTATTAGAAGCAATCTATAAATAACCAATTTGCGGGTTAATATTAACTTAATGCTTTAGAGAACGAAATCGTATCCATTGAATTCATAGTCATTCCGTATCATATGTATGGAGCAATAAGCAAATAATCGCCTTACATTCCATTAGCATTGCCATCAGCGTCTGTTGGAGCACCATTTGGATCGGTAACAACAGATGGATCTTCTCTTGCCCATTTATAATGACCCTCACTGACATCATACCATCCACATTCGTTTTGTTCAAAATCACATGTTCCACAATTTGCTTCGTCAGAGGAATCGGGACATTGGTCGAGGAAGTCGCACCTGTAAAATGAGTTTTTGCCATTTATTTTGAGAATTGTATATTCACCACGCGACAACGTCATTTGCACCGAAATATTACCCGTGCATGTAAACTATCTCGCCGGAATGCAAAGTGTATTTGAAACAACGTATGACGAAAAAGGTAATCAGTTGTACGAAGATAAAGTTCTGACGCTACTGTTTCTTACTTACTCGTATTCAGCAAGTATACAGGTCGAGTCGTCACATGCAAACTGCCCGCCAGGACATGGACTGGGTGTAGGTGCGGGCGTAGAGCCGATGGGGAGTTCTGCGCCATCGGCAACTTGTATTCCGTCCTGGAAGACCAAATCATCAATGGTAACGTCGCCTGAAGTTCCAGTTCCGACTACAGCCTCGATGACTATTTGCCAACGTTCGGTAATCAGATTGTCGAAATTTACGTAGAACCTGTAATTAAAAATATTATGTTTCGAAACTCTTAATCATTTGTTAAATATAGAAACGGATACGTTATTGTCTGAATTATTATTCAAATACACGGGAATTTTTTAAATAGCCACAAAGACGATCTTAGTAATTGAGAAGATTTGTTTAAATGGGAAAACAGATTCCCAGGCTGAGGAATATTATTCACGCGAAATAAAACAAATGACCGTATGACGGTCATTATTGTACGTCACGTCTCCGAACTTTTAATGTTCAAAAGAACAGCAAGGCGTCAGGGAATATCGATGATGTCGCAACATCGGACAATAAACAGAGCAATCGGAAAGCGTCGAAATGTCAATGGTGTCAATACCGAAGTATAAGCGCTTTGTTATAAGGAAATATCAGAAATCCATCACGAAACTAAGGTCATCGTTTATCTGATCGGTAAATTCTGACAAAGTGACTCAAAATTTTGTTCTGTAATGTTCCAGTGACTGATCGACTATGACAAACTATGGGAAATATTTCTCGATTGTTTGTCAGGGTTAGCACCATACAAAGAAAAATTCCACACGAAAAGACGGCTTTATTCAACTTGCAATTTTATCCTTGCCCGTTTTGATACATCCTTTGTTTGATACTTGACATACATATACATATATGTTATGTGAAACGCATTTTCACAAGACTAACCTGAAGTAAACGTAACGCGGAACCCAACTTTTTCCTACGTATTGTCTATTAAAGTAAGACGAAGAAATTTATTTAGCAAAAACAAATCCTATACGTAACAATTAATATTTTTCTTAACATACAGAAAAATCCCCGAAACATGTGTTGCCACTTGCGTAAAATAATTACTATGATGTAGCAATGATGAAAATTCATTGGAAGCCTATCATATATGGATCACGGACGATTTTGCACGTTACGCACGAGTTATCCATTTCCCGTGCCCAGACGAGAATAAATTGAAGAACCGTTTCGTTGTTTTTTTAAAAACTGAGTTCAATGAATTTCATGCATGATTTCAGTAGACGATTCTAGCCTGAGGAAAAAAACGTACGTGTTCATAAATCCAAAAAAATCCGACGGTTTTAAAAAGACGGATACCATAACCTTGTGTCATTCCAAATTGTTGCTTGCTAGTTCGGTGTTGGCGGGGATCAGAGCATTTTGCAATGGCAGAGAATTATCACACGCCAGGGAAACATGAGGGGAAAATTGCTATTATAACCGGTTCAACTCAAGGCCTCGGATTCGAAGCAGCAAAACGACTTTGCAAAGATGGAGCTTTTGTCGTAATCAGCAGTAGGAAACAGGAAAATGTGGACGCCGCATTGAAGCAAATGCATGATGAAGGCCTTGACAACTGTTCGGGTATGGTCTGCCATGTTTCCGACGCAGAGCAGCGTAAAGCGCTCGTGAAGTCGACTGTAGAACGACACGGTAGGATCGACTATCTGGTAAATAATGTTGCCGTAAATCCATGTGAAGACAAGAAAATTCTTGAAACGACGGAAGAAGCTTTTGATAAAATTATGAATGTTAACGTAAAAGCTGGATTTTTGATGACGAAAGAAGTAGCTCCACATATGGATAAAGAATGGGGTGGGGCTATTGTCTTCATGTCGTCAGTGTGTGGACTTATACCAGAAGGTTGGCCCGGTATATATGCAGTCAGTAAGACTGCTGTATTGGGTTTGACCAAAGCATTGTCATATGAATTATGCCACGATAACATCAGGGTAAACAGCGTAGCCGCCGGAATTTTCCCAACGAAGTTTGGAAGTAGCATAACGGAAAATCCGTTTCTGAGAAAACTAATGTTGAGTAGAATTGCGCAGAAACGCTTTGGGGATTTGCGAGAATGCGCATCTGTTGTTTCATTTCTTTTATCAGAAGATGCTTCATATATTACAGGTGAAAATATACCTGTCACGGGGGGATTGCCAACTCGTCTTTGAAATGATACAATAAGTGTAAAACTACTATGAAATCTATACAAAAACATCCAGCACCATGAACTGTTCTGCTGCGGAATTTGCGAGGTGCGAGAAAATGGCCTTAGTGTGAAATTCGTCTAAACTTTGTGTGCCAAATTTTTCTTCCGAAATCAATTTTGCCAAAACATTTTTTTTTCTTTTTGTTAAATTGATTTTCGATTTTGACGGGAGTAACAGTTTATAATTCAAATCGCGATTATCCATATATGGTTCAAAAAGTAGTCGTGCATTTTACGCACTTGGCAGTTATACTAACCACAAAAGTATCCTACTCAATACAAATATTATTTAGCCGGTTTTCATTAGTTAGCATTCTTTTTAATATCAATTTAACAAAATACAACCAATCGCATCTTTTTATCGGAGTCAAATATGACTGATTATTTTACTTCAAAAACCAGAATGGTCTTGGATAAAATTTCACTTTTGAAAATTTTGAAATATCGTTTATAAATAATGATTATATTTTTTCTTGTTTCTTGCTTTCATGCTCTGTGATTTTTAATTTATTAAACATGTACAAAAGAAAACTTGAGTAAAAATTATTTTTCATTCTAATGGGAACAACAGTTTTATAAAATTGTTAATATATAATATAGCCTCGAGATAAATGCTGCTCTGACATTACACGCTTGAAAAAAAGCTTGTTGTACAGCGGGATCTTCTGTCAATGGCTTTCACATAGTTAAGATTTTAATCGTCTTGATTTTTGTTTTGTAAGCCGTAGCAAAACGTGCTCCGAAGGATTTTCTTGGAAGCAAAAATATTTGATAGATGCCTATCATAATATAGTCATATTCAAACAATTTACTACGAAACAATTCTTCCATTTAATGCTGAAAAGCATTGAGATGAAATCAATTTATTGTACCTTTCCAAAGAGACTGGTAGAAAACAGGATCTAGCACGAAAAACTAAAATTTTCAAAGCTGCCATCTATTTTGTAAAAAATAAAACGTTTCATGTACGATGATAATTGTAATTCTTATGTTCGGACCAACAAATTGTCAAACGAACAGCGAATTTTTTTTCCTAACAACCATTCTATTACTACTGGCTACTGGCCATAACCTAATGCCTCAAAGAATCGCCTTTAGAGTTTTAGACCATCAATCTTTTCATCACGTGTTTAAACGGATATATTTCCATGTCACTATATATGAGGTGGGTGGTTGGACATAAGGTGGGTTGTTCCATCCAGAATTGAATAACACAAAAAATTTTAATACAAACGAAAAACGTTCAAGTTAGATTCCACGGAAAATGCATTTTTTAATTTATCCTTATTACCAATGTGCGATATGAATTTGGTGTATCTAAGCGATATCTCTTGATATAAACAACAACAAGAAATTTCAGCAAGCGGAATTTGGACAACATTCATCAAATATCTTCGATAATAAGAAATTCAAATAAAAAGCCTAAAAA
This sequence comes from Styela clava, assembly GCF_964204865.1. Lineage (NCBI taxonomy): Eukaryota > Metazoa > Chordata > Ascidiacea > Stolidobranchia > Styelidae > Styela > Styela clava. The sequence continues at coordinate 6,441,442 of NC_135257.1, read as the reverse complement.
TGAATCAGTAACTTTAACATCTGACATTTTAAAATTATATTTGTTGTTAAACGAATTTTCTATTTCAACCTGTGTCACGATTTGGTCCTTTACAGATCAACACTTGAACGAAGCATAATGAAGCACAACGAAATGCCAGTTATTTTATTATTATTTTTTATTATAATTTTGGGCCCAATGTCTTCAATAAATGAACGGACTGCCTTTGGGTAACTAATCGAGTCATCTCCTGATCTGAACTTGATTTACATGAATATGGTCCATGATAATATCAGCGTGGGATGTTTGTCTTCTTTCGATATTTCGTGCGACATTGGGTTAGTGTTGATTTCTGGCTTATCATCAAATATTTGTTTGGGAAACTGCTTCACATGCTTTGCCAAACACGGAAATACGGTAGGAAATAAAACGTGACATGAATTAAGACTGCGTCGGAAATAAAAAAACATTCGATAGTCGGAGGTGGCGACTTTAAAGGCAGCATTCTTGATTGAATTGCAATATTCATGCAATAACTTTAATAAACTAAAAAACATATTTGACAAAAAATATTTTCTTTTGGCGCCTCCAAAACGAAAATTTTGATTTCGGATCATTTGAGGGTCTGTGTCCACTAACAATACGTGCGATATGGAATATTTGTACAGGCTATATAAAAAAAAGGAGATCAAAGATTATATTGTAGACCAGGAGTCGGCAACCTACGGCCAACCTACGGCAACCTACGGCATTATAATCCGGCCCGCGACGCTCCACTAAATTATAGTAACAAAACATCCGTTTTGACGAATATATTCTTTAGACTAAATTATATTATAACCTAACAATTATATATTTCACAATTACTCATTCAATGAGCATATAATTTAATTATAATTAAGCAAATGGCAACAAAACGCAGAATAGTTGATGCTAAGTGCAAAGGGTTCAATGGCGCTGAAAATATTCAAATGGGAATTTATGAGATGCAATAAGGAAATAAATCTATATTCTATTTCAGAGATGTATCACTGCTTGATTTTTATTATAAAAAGTACCATCCGTTCGGTTTTTCAACTTTCTAAAAATATGTGCGGCCCACCAATGTCCGAGGCCCGCGAGCGACTAAAGGTTGCCGACCCCTGTTGTAGACCTTCGCTAACAAGAGTTTCGTTTCGTACAAAACTTTACGATAAATGCCCCTATATAATCAGTGAATGATTATTATATTAGAAATAACGGCACCAAAAATAAAATAAAATTAAAGCTCAAGCATGTTTCGCGCGAAAGTCATAATATAGTAATGCATGACAATATTAATGATAATAAATCGAAACGCAAGGATGACTGGAATAAGATATTAAAAAATAATAAATCGAATAATCTAATTGTACTTGTATATTTATTAATTCTAAAAGCCTTCTTCGAGAATACAGCGTAACAACGTAACAAAATCTTCTTTCTTGAGTTATGAAAATTACTATATACAACACTTATAATTAGCATACATAGCACTTCAAGGACCATAAATATTTGGTCGAATTTTCACTTTACATTATACAATTTCCTAACTGAATATCTTACATTACCAAGATAAAGAATATATAATAAGAAGTTATTTTAGTGTCTAATTACAACAATACGTGGAAACTTAATTTTAAAAATAACCGTGATATTACTAGTGGTAAGTAGTAATTTCGCTAATTAAACCGGTTCACGAAGAGTGATTTACTAAGTAAAATCCAATTTATACTAAAACTAAAATACTGTAATATACTAGTGCTTCTGACGTCAATTTGTTACAGCGTTCTTAAAATACAGCTTGCGTATGTTAATTACAGCTCACTTCATCATCACAAAATTAAAATTTCAATCATTCTTAGGCGGTTGAATCTGATGAAAACCGCTACTTATCGGCTTCCTCTACTTGTGGCAATATCACGATTAAACTAAAGAGATTTCATTATTAAGTTGTTGATGGTGGATGGTAATTGCATTTTCTGTGATACAAAGAGATACCATGCTTAGTGTGGAGAAATGAGTATGATTTTCTGAAAATCTTATGTAACAAAAACAGGCAGTATGAATATTTCAAACATGTACAACAACATTCACGACAGACCCAAAATTTCAAAATCAAGCTTAGTCAAACATGTGGCGGTTGAGTTGGAACCTCACAGTTCAGTTTGTTAATACCAAGTTTGAGAATATGAAAATCATTCTTCATTGGCATCAATAGCCAATTACACGAAATGGAATAAATTTTCGGTTTTTGAAAATTTAGAATTAGATTTTTCCAAAAATTAAAGATTTGGTATTCACAAAAATAAATCTATAATACTTTTCTAGTGTTTCAACCCTGGTCACATTAAATTGATAAGAGATTATAGGGGGTTACGTCACGAGGCATATTTCGTAATATTACAACATTTCAAGTTGCCTAGCTAGGTCGGTCGACCACAAGTGACATTCCGTCTAGACTCGTTGTTAGTTCTTATAATGTTGTGGCCTGAAATGTTTTTATAATATTACATTATTATATCATTGCAAAAATATGTGTGGTCATTGGCCCATAAATCGTCGATGCACATATGTTGTATTTGAGATAAAATTTTGAAACTCAGCTTTATTAAATTATTCAACAATTGAACATGTTGTCAAAATGGTTCACCAACATTATTTCCAGAACCCAGTATATACAATCCGAAAGGTATTTGTTAGAGGCCATAAAGCAGGTTCAAAAGCTAAAACTACTCTTCAATATTTTTGTTGAACAATTCATTCCACAACATTAATGAAATGACTTGAAATTATGTTCAGAACATTTTTTTATTGCTTATTTCAAACACAAGACTGACTCAGAATATGGTTAAAATTCGGACCATTTTATAGCACTATACTAAACGGAACTGGTAGCCATAAAATAATATAGACTTAATTTTGTTCAATTCAGTAAACAACAAAAAAATTGTATCCAGTGGAATATCAAATATTTTCTGTATGAACCCTCAACACGATTTGAAATAAAACGTTGTATAAACAGTATATTGGTATATTATATTACAATATCATAAATAAAAATTTGCCATTGTTGTTGCTGATCATCCAATTTGAGGATATTTTGTAGAAAATCACCGCCAACCCTCGCTAGACCCCCACTTCCCTGTAGTATTGAAAAAACGTTGCGGGAGTGTGTTCATTAAATCACCCATTTTGCTCGAATAGCTTCGTCTTTTTGGCTAGAATTGATCTCATTTCTAATGAAATCGATCTGAATTATTCCTAAAGTTGATAAAAATTATCAGAATATTTCACTTGGGCGTCTTGGGCGTGTGCCTGAATAAATTATGATGTAGAAATCCCCGTTGGCGTTATCTGACGTAAGGAAGTGAATGCGTTGAAATTACATACAGGACATATTGACACCGAATCAAAGACATACGCGGCCAATAAAAAAGTGTAAAATATCACAAAAATCGCCATAGTATATAAAAATGAAAATACCGCATGCATAGATACTCTATTTAATGGGAATGGTTTTCTTTGATCAAACACAATCCTTGACTACATTTTAGATTTTTTCATTAATTGAGCAAGAATACACAAGATATACTTGCTAAAAGATCAGATAACGCCATAGTATAATGTGTGGTCAGCTGTATCAATGAAGTAGAAGCGAGCCAATTTCTTAATAAATGAATTGGACATGAACTTAAAAATTTACGACCCGCAAAACGCGATAGGATGCTTGAATGAATCTCGTTCCAGCCGGACACGAAGACGTCCCCAAGGAAAAGGTTGTTTCGGTAATATAAGGCTTAACAATAAATAAATCCCATCACATATAAACTCTTCAAAATTCGAGAATAATGCCCACAAGGAAAAATACATTACAAAACCCTTTTTTACAGCAGCTTACATGGTATATCGACAAAACTTGATAAATTCATGACATGAAAAATTTGTCGTGTGGTTTATGAAACAAGTCATGATATCGTGTAACAATCAGAGGCGCGTATTTCTAACCACGAAGTATATCGAGTAACATTTAGCTTGCTTTTACGAAATATGTCATATTGAAAATAAAATTAGATTTGCGGAATATATAAATTAAATCAGAGATTTAAATCTACCGTAAGTATTCTGGTAAGATTCCTGCCGCATTGGTATTTGAATTGGATATTTGCAATCAATTTTTCTTCTTTCAAATTTATATAACAGAAAGTCATGCGTTATGGTATTAGTATGTAATATTTCTATGTCATTGCAATGAATATTTACTATTCGAGTATACATAAGCATTACAAATAAACCGGCCCGGTTTTTATCATTGTTGGATATAAGACCCTAGAGAAGGGGTGTGCAACATGTGAGCGTCTTTTTATGTAAACTGTCCGGATTAAGACTTTATGCTTGATAATAGAAAACTGAGCGTTGGCAAAGGGCGCACAAAATGTCTTGGCGGCATGGGTTGTGGCCCGCTGGCCGTCTGTTGTACACCCCTGCTGTAGAATCTGGACAGAGTTTATGTACGGGGCATTTGTGTTCTAGAAATGCATAAATTTTCAAAGCAAATTTCGACAACTCTGGCTAAACTGCCGGGCATATAGTACAACAAGAGAAAAAATCCAACAAGACCATTTTCATCAAATTGTAAAATCTTCACACACCAATACTTACTTGTACATATATTTATTTTCGGAGTGATAGTAAGAAAACGCGTCACTAGAAATCTCTTACAAAGAGGTAAAGAAGCAGTTGTGGCTTCGGTAACAGGTTTTAAAATCGACTTTCGTGTGACAACGCAGCCGTAGGCTTATAAACCACAAGGCGTATTAAATTGAGTATCGATTTTTAGATTTTGGTGTAGCAAGTTTAAAGTGAACGAATGACATGTTTTGAACTATTCCTGACCTAAACTTGTTACTCTTGTTTTGAAATAAGCATATCAGAATTAAAATAGTGCTCAAGGCAATAAACAATATAATATCGTATTTAAGTACTATGAAATAATCCAAAAATTGTAGAAAATTAACTTTCGATTCACTACATAATATGACTCCAAGAATTCGTTGAAATAAGATACCCAAAATGAGCGAAATTTTGGGTCACCACACAATTAGGGTTTACTGTTGAATATACTCCAAATATTTTTGTAACGTCATTGTGATATAATGAATAAATATGTGGATAGACCTTGGATATAATATTAAATTTAATTTTATAATCATAGTTCAGGCAGACGAACTGGTACACACCGTTTATAGTTTCGATTTCGTATATTGAGAACGACCAGGTATGATCAAGTTGGATATGTGGATAGACCTTGGATGTAATATTAAATTTACTGTAATACTCATAGTTTAAGCAGACGCATGGGTACACACCGTTTAAAGTTTCGATTTCGTATATTTGATAACGACCAAGTATGATCGAGGTAATCAATTTACTTTAGTTACCCGTCCTCTCTGAGTAACTCTCAAATTTTTTTGCTCAAAATAAAAATGAAAAAACCTGTCAAATGTTGGAGAAGTTGCTGCCAAACGCTCAAATACAGTTGTATGTGGACCTCCCACTGCTGTTCTGTACGATATTTTAAATCCACCTCTCGTTTGTTCAGTCATATGAAGATAGAAGATAAATCCACATCGACTACGGCCAGTAGTGGGCTCGAGGACAGGGCCATACAGTATAGCACGATCCCCTGAAACAGAAATATTTTTATTAGTCGTCTGCAAATACATAGCATCGCTCTATTTTGTCTTTATTTGAATACTTGCATATTCAGGATTTTTACATTATGATCGTCTATGACTATGTACATATAAGTATTGTCATTTAACGGTTAAGTGTATTGTCATTTGATGGATTTACGGATGCTGTCCGAAATTAATGACACGTTCGGCGCTAATTAACTATTATTATGTGTGCATCTCTATACCCTTCAACGCAGTTCAGTTACCATAAAAGCTTATTGCAATATAAGTATGCTTGACTTATTTGCAATCGAATGAAAGTTAAAATTCACGATATAAATCTTTCACACTGTGGTAAACTAAAAATTGAAAAAAAAAAAATTTGAAAAAAAAAAAAACTTTCACTAATTCTTGCTCGGCTGAACAAATAAAAAGACGTGGTATATGCATTTTTAAGGAGTGGTTAATTGGCAAATCAAATCAACAGAAGGATGCCTAGTTTATTGCGTTCCGTAATGCAGTATCCTTATGTCAGCAGTTATGTTGATTACCGCTGAACAGGCGGGCGTGTTGATATTCGTTTTTAAGCAGGAGTAGTCAGAAATGATTTTGCAACACTCGTTGTACATATTTGTGCAACGAGCGTAAATATTATGGTCTGTGTAACACAGTGTAAAAATTATAGGAATTAAGTAGTATTTTCTCGTCGTATAATCAAAAATGCAACGATTATAAAATTGTATAGAGAAATGTGTGCGTCATTATCAAAACTTGAATATAAAAGTTGACACTTGTTAATATAGCCACATATCGGTATAGGAAAGACGTATATGCGACCGTTAATTTCTTATTAATAGTTGTCAGAAGTTTTAACCTACTTGTCTCGATCGAACCTCGAATAAAATGCGATATGCGCTAAAAGTTGTATACAATGTCTTAATTTCAACTTCACAAACAATAACATCGTGAGAGGTTCGTTTTATTTTCAATGGATATAAGCAGAAATTGATAATAGCTAAAAAGCATAAAACCGATGACAAAATTTTGTGCAATTTCAACTATTATTTTTAAACTATTATTGCTTGAAAGATGATGATGAATTTAGAGGAGATAATGTTTTAAAAAATGATTATTTCAAAAAGTAGAACTGCGAAATACAGTAAATTTAATGTATTACAGCAATAAACAAATGTTTCTTAAAGTCCATACAGACATTACTATACATCATATTTTGCAACATTTATGCTCGTATTTCTTTCACGAAAAAAAGGAGTCATTGCAACCTGAATTCTTAACTGTCTATTTTTTTTTGGTTCGTTTTATTGGTCTTAAATCAAATATTATATACTGCAAGGTCGTGTATGAGAAGAATCCCAAAAAACAAATTGATTATTCACGGTGGTTGGCTTTTCAGTCGTTGGCATGCTTATTACGAGAAATGGAGCGATATACGTTTTGCACATGAATAGACTACTTTAGGGTCTATTGTTTGAAATCGAAACACATCTGCAGTACCAAAACCACCAGTCACGAAATACGGGGATTGTGAATTAGAAAAAACTCTTAATTTAAAAGATGGTTAAAACCGACACCGTGTTGCCGTAAATTTGCTGTATATGGTTTTGCCAGGGGAAATATTCGATATTTGTAAATGTAAACTACAAAAATAATTTTGATAGAAAAATCTAAAAATATTTTTGAGGGTAAAATGTTATAGATCAGGGGTGGGCAACCCCTGGCACGCGTGTCGAACTTGGCACGCGAATCCATTTATTCGGCACGCGAGCGAGGCTTCAGAAACGAAATCATTTTTCTTCAGATTAAAAGTTTCAAGACTCTGAATTATCTGTTGAAACTCTGCGTCCGTTTAATCGTTATTGTTTGTTAACAATCCGTTATTTATTTAAATTCTTTTTGTCCATTCATGACATATGGCTTTAAAGAAATATATTATGACGTCACAACTAAGTGAGCTCTCGACAATTTGGTCGGCACGCGGAAGAATTTTGTCCTTAAATTTAGGCGATTTTGGCACGCGAGCCGGAAAAGGTTGCCCACCCCTGGTATAGATGAAAATATATTCAATTTCAACAACTTCATATCCAGAATACAACATATATAGTTCCAACATCAAAAATTGTTCAAGTCAAATTGAAATAACAAAATTTTAGTAGTGTTTCGTCGTGCAGTGTTGAGTGCATATCAATCCCATTGTCACATTATAAGCCCTATTTAGGTGAGTGTTATTAAAATTCATTTGCGAAAAATATCATACCTGCTCTATTTGGTCTTTTTGCATCAACAGTCATATAAAATCCGGCATCTGTATTAGTTGTGTGATCTCTATTGGGACTTGTTTCACCAGGATTCAAATCGTTTGATTCGTGAGCCTGTCTTCTGTACCAATCAATGTCGTCAGTAACCTGTGATTATATTAATCGTTAATTCTTGCGTCGATCGTGTTAGCTATCGGTTGACGTTTTAATGAAGGTGGCAAATTATATGTTATACAAATTGATTTTATATATTATGACATAATATACAAGCAGTACACAGTCAGTTTCAAACCAGGTGTAATATGATTTAGTAAAAATGTTTTCTTCGAAACATTTGACCGACATCGTCACCTTGATCGATAAACAATAATTTAAGAAGTGGTGGTACGTTTTGCATTTCAATCTTAAAGTAAATTTCACGTTAAAAAGCGTTGAATATCCGTGTTATCAACATTTATGATATTTTATGATACCACCGATCACGCAATCTAATATTGGGTTTACTATAAATTTTCAGGCTAAATTTGGGCACAGACAATATGGTATTCGATATATAAATCATAAAGCAGATATTCGCAGTATGTTTATATTGCCAGGACGTTGGTTTATATAAAATATTACAGCCTATGCGTAATTGGATGACGACATAAGTGAAACCAATGGCATGAACAACTAAAAAACACACGACGATTTCCGTTTTTTGTTTAAACAAATGGAAGATGGCATAACAAAAATAATAACAAACCTTTTCTTCTGTAAACAGGCAAAGATTTTGTTCAAAATCACATCGCGTGTAACCACCACATTGTTGTTCGTCAGTCAAATCGCCGCAGTCGTCAGTAAAATCACATTTCTGTAAGAAGTATTGAAAAAAAAATGTTTAAAAAATGTAATTTGTGTAAAATGAAATATAATATAACAAGTCCGTCCACCCTATATATACTTTTTATGTAAATATCGTTCAGGTGCAATGACAGCACATGAATCAAATAACAAAATCCACAATTGTTACACTTTTAGACAAACAATTCGATATTTGCTGAACAAAAGGATTAAAAAGTCAAAAGTAAAAGCAAAGACTGATTAACTTTTTAAAGGTACACAAATGTATAATGAAGTTACGATAAATATTCGCGAACGCAAATACTTTGAACAATTGGTAAAATCAGTCAGTACAGAAAAGACATTCAGATATTATTTACCTGATGTTACAAGAAAAATCGTATTTTCGTCGTTAATTTACTCTTGTTTTGATTTTTGGTGCCGTGTCAGTAAGAAAATCAGTAAAAACCGTCGTAAATATTCAATCATACATCAATACATTTACAATAATCACGATTTACCATATCATTGCTGACACATCCTCCTCTATCACATTTCGATTGCCCAGAACTGCACGTTGTTGCTGATGAGTCTGGAAGATCACAGTTCAAGAAAACGACATCATCAATAGCAATACTGCCTTGAACATCGTTTGCCCTGCCATGAGATTGTCAGTCAGTCATTTATGGCAAATACGGTAGTTATACCTTTTAACAGTCAATAAAATTCGCTACCATAAACGACAAAAGCTTGATCATTTTTTATTAATTTAAGAAACTGCCCATAAGAACACAGTTATTTCGTTATCGTGTTCCTCATGGAAAATTCAGGGATTCTGGCTAAGACGAAGGAATATGTGTGGAGAAATAACATCAAAAACGTGTGATCTATTATAAGGTTTTTCCCTTGAAATTCGTAATGGGGAAAGAAAGAAAAATTAAGGAAGGTGGTTGTAGTGCGGAAAGAATTTTAGCAGATGAATAATGAAAACAATAATTTAAAAAAGCAACAAGAGAATTAAACAGCATAGAGTTGGATGAAAATCTCAAGTTTCTAAAATTCAGTGGATTTTGTAAAACGTCCAATGTTCCTAATATTTTCAACTTTGTAAGTTTGGCATAGGATATGATACCTAAAAAAGTATAACACAGACATCTTTACGACAGCCGATTGCAACAAATAATGCATCAATCTCTGTTATCTAAAATTCAAGACATCAACCTTGTAGCATAGAAGAGAACTTCAAAATCCCCAGGTATTCTGTTAATAAAAGATCTTCCAAGATGCCAGCCATTTCCAAAGTCTTGTTGTAGAAGTTTCCAAATCATGTATTCCTGGTTGCCTTGTCGGATATATACTGACAACTCCCCGACATCTTGATTGGCATATGCAGTCGCACCTTTTGTTATCGGATCTCTAACCACGTGATAAGTGTTATTTCGGGAATGTATTTCGCTGTATTTTGATTCTAGAAATAAGATTGAAATATATTATTTCAAAAAAGACAAATTTCTATTTGACAATAAGTTAAAAGAGGGGTAAAAATTACCTTCTGCTGTTCTCGAATCTGGCGCACAAGGTGCCCAACATGGGTAGCATGTAGCTTCCAGCCAGTCCCAACAACATCCCATATAACTTCCTTGGCAGGTACCATCCAAGCACTCACCAATTTCCCAACCTGGGCAATGCCATCCAATGTACTTTTCGGCCATGTGGAATGCAAATCTGTGAGTGTAAGAATACAGCGTTGATAAGCAATTGAAACGCTTGTTAAAATGAATTATTAAGCTTCGGATGCAATGAATGATGCCTCTACCGGCCGAAAGAGCTGTTTTCCCTTAGCAAATTTAAAAAAAAAACGTGACAACCCCCAAGTTATGACAGATATGGTATACATATTGATTGTTCAACACTTTATTATGGATGATTATCCTTGTTCCAATAATATATTAAACAAAGCTATTTCACAGACGAGTTGAGTAGAACCTACAATGACCGACATGCCTTTTATTCGTACATTGAATAAATGCGGAAAAGTCTTAAGTGCTCCACTTCTAGAGTGTTTGAACAGACTATCCAGTTTCAAATGCCGAAAACTTTTTATGTTGATATAGCAGTCAACTGATTTGACCCATAAAGTTCTTATTCTTGTGGTGCGATAATACATTTGTGAATTTCAGACTGCAGCGGGATTGCAACCTGTCTAAATGCTTTACTTTGAATCCAAATCTAAAAATATCAGCCAGAAAGACGTCCTAAAACATTGCAAGAAGCACGGTAGGTCGAAAATTGAATTAAACCTTATAGGCGTAAATAACTAATGCCTAGTGACTTTTGATAAAGCAAACGCAAAATATGACTATTATTGTGTTTTAATATGTACGTTCTGTTTGAATAATAATATGTTGGATGACTTTAAATCAATCACAATCGATGTTGCGTTTGACAGTCGTCAAGCGGGTAACGAGTAACCGACTTTTTTCAAAATTTACCGCTATGTGCAGAATTGAGCAAACAGCGTGAAATACAACGGCATCGCTGTTAATGATTATAAAGACCAAAAATATAAATCTTTGGTTAGGGCTCTCCACCTCGGTTCAAACAAATTCGTGCATAAAAAAGTTAGGAAAAAACTTTCTATCCGGTCATATCGTTGCAAGTCACCCGAAAGCGCAATCCAAAGAGATCTTATGATAAAGAGTGATAAAGAGAATTTAACAATGCTTATTGAGGGTGAACCATAAATAAATTATAGGTGGTCGAGAACTTTAGAAACTATTCATGCATTGCGAACGATTTTCAACATCAGTGGACCAGAAATGACTTTCGAATCACTATCTGACTATCACCATGATGATTCAGCGTTGTAATATGTTTTCGTAATGTATCGAGATTTGTTAGTTTTTTCTAGTGTATTTTACTTCATGCATGGTAGATTCTTTTTGTGTATGTGGGTTCAAAGATAATGGAACCGTCTGAGTCATGCCTGCCCCCACACTCGCAAGTAGAAACGAGTATTACAATGTCACGTTTTCTGGTACCATGTCGTTTCATTTCAAGTTTAAACTTCTCACTGTTTTTAGGTTTCAAAGTATTACCATTTATAATTCCTTATAACTATAATTTTTTAGTTCACGCAGAATGTTTCCTGATTCTTATATTATTTGACTGTTTATGACTTAATCTATCGCGCAACCAATTCGGTTATTTTCGCTGCCAACATTTTATTATTTTGAATAATAGAAGGCAATTGCGAAAATATCATAGTGTAAAATATCATAGGCCACCTGGCTACGTCCATGTGCTATAACCCAATAGTTTTATCATTTACTTTTTTATCATGGTATAGTTTTGTTAATCATTGCATAGTTAGTCTATTATCTTTTTTTTGCAAATTTTCTTGATTTCGTGCATTCGATATCATTTCAAGAATATTACAACATTTCTCGGAAGTCCAAAAAATCAAAAACAAATCAAATAAACTTTAGAAATTTTACATAATTTAATCTCTACATTCATAGTAATATCAATGCCTTGAATTTCAGAACAACAGCGGGAAGTGGATGTTGAAACTAGGCCAACCTCACATTATTGTACACAAAGTGTAAATATGGATATTTTGATAATATGTTGTTGTTGATGTTATTGTTAGTATTTTTTTTCTCGTGAAACAATTGCCTTTCTTATTTCTATAGCAAACCTACTGCTTTGAGTTTTTCAGTGGTTAAAGTTTGTATTTTTCGCTAGAAGGCTATTATTTTAATTTATGTTAAATATTTCTGTAGGCTTTATGGGATTCGTTTTTTGTGTGCGATGACGGCTTCAAAATTAAAAATTGGGGTTATACAAGGACATGCGGGGCCAAGAATTACCACACAAAGCCTTTCAAGAATAAGCAAATACAGATATACGTGACGACCCCTTTCAACGAACCATGAAATATTTCAAGGAAAAATTGCTCGTTCATAAGTCAGTCTGGTTTCATAATACGCAAAATTCCTTCCTTCCCAGTGCATAGAGTAAGATTTCCGCAAAAGTTCATTACGTCTGTGAGCTTGTGTCCAAACAGGAACTGTATCATACTTTCATTTGTAGGATTTGTCTTTCTATCGATAACGAAGCGCACAACTAGAAACAAAAGGTAAAGAACCGCTTCTGGTTTTCCCTTTTGTTTCATTTTTTTAATATGGATATTTGTTGTATAAATCAGATTGTTAAATGTAACATGCAAACCCCAAAAAAACACATCATACTTTTTCATTAGTGCGGGGTATTTCATAAAACCACGAACATTTCTTTGATTTAAATGCAGTGTTTCGTCCAAACTGCAATATAATGAGTTGTGGTGAAGACATTCAGGCATAAAAACCACGGGTTTTCGTTATCATGATCATTATTTCAAACGTCTACCGTGCCATATATGTTCATAGTAGTCGACGAATTGTTCGGCCCGCTTCATTTAATGATAATAGCATTGTTCGCGCGGCGGTAACATAGGTGAAATCATACAGACATAGAATAGACACTCTCAATTTTGTATTGGTGGGTAAAATCACAGAACATCACCAAGAAAGTTTGACGAAAAAGGCATATATTTTTGAAAGATTGGAACTCCCACTATACACCCCTAAAATTTTCATGTTTTGTTGATTTTGTTATATTTTACTTAAGCTGTCTAGTCGCAGTCGCGATCACTGGACCATAAAACACAATATGCGAATGCTTAAATCTCGACACAATGAGAAAAAGTTCTGTGTTATTTAAAATTAAATGATATTGAATGATGAATCAATCACCATCACCATTACTATTGCAAAAGCAACACCAAATGGACGCATGTGAATTTTCTGCTATATTTGGTGAATAAATTGCCATGCATGCAATCTTGATAATAGTGAATCCTCAAAAAAAAAAACTATAAGTTCCAGGAATAAATGCTGTGGAATATATGAATTTGATACAACCCTGGGTTCAGAATGCTACCGCTGCCTATAAAGTGTCGAAAAGTACTTTCAAACATTGCAAAAATTGCATGGTATCTGTTTATTGACTGGATTGTTATTTTTATGTGAATTTAGATTGCAAGCGGTACAACTACCGCTTTTCACAACACATCCAATACCCTCAGTCTGTAGAACATTGCGTGCAGTCTTAAATCTCACTACGGTTTTGTATGACGATTAAAGCACTTAATCTGCGGATGGGCAATAGGTACTGTTAAGGTCTTAAAACAAGATCAAGTGTTTACATCTTCAACAGTTTCTTCTATTAACCCCATCATAGTTTTAGTTGCACGTGATAAAAATAGACATGGATGGATTTTATTAACACATAAACCGGTAAAATAAAGTTTGTTATAAAACATATTTCGGCCTGTAAACGAAATTGTAACTAATTATTCAATATGCTTTTCTGAAAAGTATAAATATATTTAATCACGGCATTACATGAAGGCAGTTTACAGAAACCAATTTGAAATGAGCTCATCTTCAAATTGTGAAAGTTGGCGAATTTATGCTCACTCATTTAAACGTAGTCACTGTCTTAATACCAACAAATAACAAAATGACAATTTGGAAAAAATTAAAAATGGTTCACTTACGCCATCTCACAAGTAGCGGCTGAGTTGTGCATGATTGGTGTTTCGAGTCTAGCAGGTGCATTGTTGCCGCCTGTGCTTGGCTCCACAGCAAAGTAGTGACCTTCACTGGTCTGAGTGTCAGCGTCTCCTGCAGGACCGTTGTCACCAGCATCGGCAGCTATTAAATTGTAATAGTGACAAATCGTCACACAATTCAATAATTCTCTAAATTTGATTGCGAATTCTTCTGTGCACTAGGTGATCAATTTTCAATCGGTGAATTTGAGTTTTAGCAACTAGTATAATCGGCAATTTGAGTACCACTTCAGTTTCAGATTTAACTTAGGACTACTCAGGAAATCTCTGATGAAATATACCATTAAAATCCTAACTTTTATTATTCAAAAGATTGCTTTTAAAGAATATTAGCGCTAAGTAGTTATTGGAATTTTGTTTCAAAGATTTCTGTATACATCCCTGCTTCAAATAAATCATGCTTGTTTATTCTCAGATCTTGTCTGAAGAAAATGGGCACCTTGCAAGTTTGATTGCTAATAACAATAACATTGGCCTTTCGTATATTTTGATGTAAATTCAAAATACATTAACACACTATTTAAATATTTCTACACTATTTTCCATAGTATTTGCACAAACCAATTTAAAAAAATATATACACTTAGACTTCAATGAATAATATATAAAAAGATTTGAAATGACGTGACAAAAATGTTATTCTTAATTAACACCAGTTTACCTTTCGTCAAAACCCATTTATATTGTCCTGTGCTCGTGTCGTACCATCCACAAGGACCATCTTCAAACCTACATGATCCACATAAATCCTCATCGCTGCCATCCTTACACTGATCTTGGAAATCACACATTTGATCAACCGGAATCGTGGTTGGACCACCCAATGTCAAATTTAAGCATGTGAATGTTGTTGGAGGGGCTGTTGAGTTACATCTGTAAAAGGGGATCGCATTGGATCACAGCAAAATGCTGGTTATGCTAGTTCAGCATTTGGAACCTTTTTTGCCATGTTGATTACCAAGTGTGCTGGTTTGCAAATTTTGAATCGAGTTTGTGATTAAAATACTAAATAGTATGGTCGAGCTTTTTGCTGTCGCATAGGGCCTAATGTAATCACTGCTCTGTGAAAATATTCTCTAAAAGTATAAGTTACTTACGCTCCTGGCGTGCTTCTGAAATCATCAATTGCAAAGACACCGAAATCTGTTGGTGATGATCCTGCTTTTTGTCCTTGAATTATAACTCCGAAAATACCAGGAATAGTTGTAATTTCAAGTTCAGCATATCCCCAGTAATTTGCTATATGAGAAACAGATAGTTCAACTTATACAATACTGGCTACTGCTTGGTATTACGAAAAAAAAATCCATCTTATCAAAACTTCAGAGGTTGTTATTACAAATCTATTTTGTTGCTATTTTGAAGTTTCTGTTATATCAGAGATGGATAAATCATCTATGTTTTATACTGGAAGAATGACATTAAAATAATATTACAATATTTTGTTTTCAAATAATTAAATATATAATATTTGATAATAGCATACATATTGCTCCAAGATTGTGCCATATTTGATCTACATTGTTTTGGTGATCATCAGTCCAGACTGATAAGAAACCTAGACCATGTCCAGATGTGAACCACCAGAAAGAGATACAATGATCATTTGATCCATCAACTGGTTGAAACACTTCCGAAAGTAACCTAAAAAACAAATATGCTAATACTTTACAACACTCCTTGAAATGAACAAAAATCAATACAAGAATCGTTTAAACTTACATTCCCTGTGCATCTTTATCCTGTCCTGTTATATCTAATGCCATATAATGTCCTCGACTTGTTGTGTGATCCCCAGCTGGTCCCTGACCCGAAAAACTTTGTGATACTCTTATCCAATCCAAGTCATCTTGTTTTTCAACCTTAAATTACAAAATATAAGTTTTAAAAGATGAAATGGGTATTTGCATCATGTTTGCAATGATTATTTAATTTTAGCCTTGGTCAACACAAAATACTTTGTTGAATAATGAATAGATTTGTTGAATAGTGAAGTAGGATGAAAATTCGGGTTCAAATCCTGTTGAAATATTGAATTTACATATGATATTACATATTTAGTGGTGGGTTAGGTAAGAGAGGGTGGTTCACATAACTGCTGGGCGGTTACCACTTCCTCCACCATCAAGGATATGCATCTTAAAACAAACAACTGGCTAACAAACCCATACCACACATGGACTAGTAAACAGTCAAGAGGCTTTCCTCTCCCCCAGGTTAAATATATAAATCCTATCATATTATAGATTATACAACAGATTCATATCATATGAGTAAAACGTTGAGCAGTCAAGTCATAAATCATGAGTTTGGGGTTAAATATCAATTTCAGTTATGATATATATAGTAACTTTGCCATTTATGACATAAGTTGTGTATTACAAATTGTACATTTCCTAATAAAAGGGGTTCATTCTACCTGAGACCATCCACAAGAGTCCAACTCAAAATCACAAGTTCCAAAAGTTGGGCAAGCACCATCAATGAATTCAATATCGTCGATTGCTTTGTCACCATTTATAGTTAAGCCACGCACACTTTCGAAAACGATCTGGTAGTCAAGGGCAGAATCAATATTTGCACGACCATGTCTCCAATCAGCTCCAGTCTGAAATTTAATGATTGAAAATTGGATTAAGATTGAAACAAAGACTAATAAGCTGACAACTTGTTTTTTATGAAACCTTACTTAAACTTAACTTTCAAAAATATTAAGCGAGAATAGAAGAAAGAGACAAACATGTCAGCATAATTCGTTATAAAGTAAGTTTCAGATAAAAATAAATCTACAATAAAAATGTTTATTAATTGTCTGGAAAACTTGGTTAAATTTAGGTTCAAATATAGTTCTTTCTACGCCCAACATACCATGCGACATAATTGTACAAATAGTTGTTTTTGCCATGACTGCTAACTTTATGAAATCGCATACAATCGCATAATCTTCATATAATATATGATATTGCCAACCTGCTCAGAAATTGAAAAAATGGGCTTTCCAAGTTGCCCCGCTGATTTCAAGTAAACGTTCAAGGTTCCAAAGTCATTTGCATCACCAAACATGTAATACCAGAATTGAAGGCACATTCCATATGTAGGTGGATAAACCTTACTTGTCATACGCGCGAGGTCATTAGGCTGATGGGAATCAACATCTGCAAAATATTCAATAAATTCATTGCAAATATCATAACTTTGATTTCTCATTTAAATAGAACATAAAATTTAATGAAACACATCAAAAAAACATTGAATCTAAAATTGTCCTGTAAGAGAATATTGATATCTCCAACTTGAGAATATAATAAGTTTGCAAAACACTGAAATTACATACAATACGCATATAGATAAAATAGACAAAATAACAAATAGCTAAGATGCACAGAAAATTTGTTTGAATAAATTATATTTATCATTATATGCATGGGCGTGTATTAAGTTTTTAGAGTTAAGGCTTTGAATCTAGACTTACAGAAATGTACTTGGCCCTTTAACCCTTTCCGTGCGGTGGGCACGTATATGTACCCACGACAAAACTCGCTAGATTGCGGCGGGTACGTTGATGTACTCCACTGTTTTATTTAGCAATCGGTCGCAAACTGTTGGTCTAGTTTTTCCGGGTTCTAGTTTATTGATAAGAAGTCTTCTTCGAAATTAACATAAGCGATGGTAAATCTCGCTTTCGTTTACCATGGGAATTTTATTTGCGGCGGAACGAGGGAGTGTTTTTGAAATTTATGCAAATTTCAGTGTTTTTTGGGTGGTAATAGAAGACATATTATCCCTTCCATCTACCAAAGTATTTTGAGTTAGATAACGAAATTGCTACAGCAATATTATGCTATTGTTTGCCAACCAAGAAGCGGTAACAGTAAAGGATTTAGCGAATATTTCTATTTTTTATCACGGTTTGAAGTTTCAACACCCAAGAAAATAAAATGTCTTTTTTCTATCTGGTTTGTGACTCAGACCACCCCTTTTGAAAAAAAAAATTTTTTTAATAGCCAATTGCAAGCTCTTTAAATAAGCTTTCCAACTTGTCGTCAGTGGGCAGCAGAGGATCATTACTTTTTCGTTAGTCGATCGATTAGTTGTGGGGGTACAAATGCATAAAGTCGGCGTAGCAAATACGATTATTTAATAAAAAATAAAAATCGCATGGAAAGGGTTAAGTATTTGATATAGGTCTCAGAATTATTAATTTTCTTTTAAATATTACCTGCCAAGTAGTAATGTCCGTTTGGTGTTCCATATGTATGATCACCAACTTGTGGTCCAGTACTTGTACTTGAACTAGCACCGGATGTCAGTATCCAGTCTTGGTCATCCTGGTTACCTTGAGTGTAGCCACAGTTACCATTTTCAAAATCACAAACGTCAGGTGTTGTCGGGCAAAGGCCATCCTGTGATAAAAATAAAGAAAAATGATTTTGGTCATGCTTAAAATGTTTGATAAAATTAGTTTAAATTCGTTTGTAAAAAACTCAAAAATAATTGTAAAAGAATCTAGGATATTGGATTCACTGTTTTTGCTTAATATTTTGCCCTTGCGCAGTGAAAGCACAATCAATTCATGTCGAAGATTGACAAAAGAAGTTGAATATCAAAGATTCGAATATGAAGGTTTCTTGCCACAATGCACATTTTATTCAACACTGCAAAATATTGAAAATTGCCAGGCCTTGTTGCAGTGAGTATATTCAATTGGGACTTCTGCCAGACTGCCGTCTGGGTCGGACGTGTTTTTGTTGCTCTGTTAGATGAAGGATCAATCAATGCTGTTGGACTGAGAATGCTGCGCGCTGTGTGTTTCGGTATTTACTATTAGATTTGTATCTCGTGATATCAACATGATCAAGGCCCATCCACCGGAATTAAAGAAGTTTATGAATAAAAGATTGGATTTAAAGTTTGTGTTTGGCAGTCGTCGGGTGCGGTCGCATTTTTGAACGGCGCAGAAAGATTAGATTGACAACAATGAACCAGCACTTAAGGAATATCAACAGGTAAAGGCCGAAATATGAAATTACATGGCAGCATAAAGACAACATACGGACATCATAACAGAATCGAAAGATGAATACAACAGGGATTGATTCAGATATTTTATTTTGTGACAAAGAGTATGATATACTGCTATTTCTAGAAATTCCGCTTGAATACTGAGTATTCAACTATATATGTGTAAATAGTTTGCAGTGTAACTTACAGTGTAACATTTTTAAACATTCATTTAGTGGCATATTTTTGATTTGTTCTCTCTGTGTGTATACCGGTACCGGTACTGTTTTAACAATGTTGGCCACGTCAATGTATCAATTAGGCTTCAGACCTGCTCACGTGTGATTAGTGTTTTTCCTAATAATTGCTTTTATGAGTGTCCGCACACCGAATTTGCCGCCATGGTTTTGCGTTTGTTTGTATATTAAACCACTTATCATCTTTTCCGCAATGCCCAATCTAGCAATCAGTGTAGTTTTTCATGGATTGGTTTTTCTTAAAGCTTTCATGGCTTCATGAGTATGACTATCGTCGCAAATTTATTACATTCCATTCCCCACATTATCTTTGCATGAGGTTGTAGGTATTGGTCATTATCAACGTAATTGTTGAAAGAGAGTACAACAGATTACTATCGTGTATTTTGTTTTTTAAGTTTGGCCCAAGCCTCATTTAATTGGGCTTGTGTTTTTGTGTGCGTGCTGGTGGGCAGGCACATGAGATACTTCATGTTTTAAACTTTTTTGTAGGTTTTGCTTGCCCTCCAGAATTCTCCATTTTAAATTTAGGTTTGTTATGGAGTTTTCGAAATAAACTATCTATCTATCTATTCCAAACTTAAATTAACTAATGATATGTACCATATTTCTCTGAATAAAAACAATATTAATGAAACATACTGGAATGGAAACATCATCAATGGCAATATCTCCAAACTCTCCATTTCCTCTTACAGCTTCAATAGTAATAACATATGATCCAGGTGTATCCAAGTATGTTTTAGCAAGATACCATCTGTGGTAATAAATCAAATTTTGTACAATTACCAAAATAAAAAGGAGTGAATATTATTATAATCGTGTTGGTACATAATTTTTTAAGATGGCCTGGATTTTGTTATGTCCATCACTGTATTGCAAGAATTGAACTATAAATCGATATCTTACTATGATAATAATTTCTAAACATACCTAGCTCCAAAGAACATTTCATCAAAAATGTGAACAAATTTAATAATTTTTCTCTAACAAGTCCCTCATAATGTATACTACGGTATATGTTATAAATCGCCCAAATTAGGTAAATGAATTATATTTTTCATAGTTCAAGTTGTCAGTTATTTAGAAATTGTGGTAAATTTTTCATTCTTACTTTTGTCCTTTAGATTTTGAATAGGTCCAAATTTTGGTTCCAAGGCCAGATGAAGTTGATGGCCGAGAGTAAGCATTTAAGCTTCCTATGTTTTCACCAAACATGTGATGGTAAAATTTCAAGCAACTCCCTTCAGGACCAACAGTAACAGTAGTACTGATCAACCTGAAATATATTAAAGGAAATTTTATGTTAAAACATATAGTTTCTTCATACACCTTTTCAATCGATAAATTGTTAGATGAAGATAAATTTTACATATCCAATGCATATGATCATAAGCCATACATGTAAAAATGGGAACATAGCTTGCAAAAAATATTACCTTGCAGAATCTCCATTAGTTAATGAATTACTTTCTAAATAGATGTAATGTCCAGTGTAACTTAATAATGTATGGTCAGATGTTGGTCCAGTGTTTGTGGAAGGAGTTTCTCCCTGATTGATTGTCCACCTAGCCGATCCACCATTATTATTTGTCCAAGTACAGAAGTCACTGTTTTCGAAATCACAATCCCACTGTGTCGGAGACTGCAAAAAAATGTTTTTGGGGAAAACATACATTATCTCAAATTTCTGAAACTGACATTTTACAATAAATTATTTACCGCTGTGGGTGGTCTGGTGATAGGTGGTGTCGTAGTTTTAATCGTAGAATTACAAAATGCAGTGAGATCCAATACAATGTCATCAATTGCAATACTTCCAACATCTAATGATGACGATTTAATGGCTTCAATAACCAATCTGAACAAAATAAATTTATGAATGAGGGTTTTGGTTTCGTTAAAGATAGATGTAGTTTCTGACTAAACTATAAATACAAAAACGAGGTTGGTGATTGTGCCTGGTGTAGAAAACATACTCTTTAAAATATCATTGTTGTTGCACAAAAATACAGACACAAATTCCGTCTGAATAAAAAATAAGCAAGTGGATCAATTGATTTGCTTGCTAGATATCTTAGGCAACATGAATACAAAGAAAGTATTTACACATCAGTGAACAAACTAGAAACGTATATTTCCATACCTCCAACTCTTTGTAGAATAAATTCCCAGAGCAGAAGTAATCCAGAAGTCTCCTTGATCACCAAAATCTTGATATATTCTTTCACTTTCCTGAAGCTCATTCAAATTTTCACTAGCATCTTGCACATATACATTGAGTGTTCCCACGGATGCTCCAGTCATATGGTACCACCATCGCATACATGCACCAGATGTAGGGGGATGTGTTTCACTTGCTAATCTTGCTTTACTATAACCATTCACTATACCAGTAACATACGCAAAATGACCTAAAACAATGAAATAAAAATGCAATGTTACCTCGAAAAATGAGAAAACTCTAAAAAAGCTTCTGTCATTTGAAGCAGTGATTATTACTGTAGTAAGTAGTGTGATAAATAATTTTAATGGAACTTGAATCCTTAGTTAGGTTTATGTGTAAGCACTTTATAGTAACACTCTAATATCTAAATATTTTATGCTACTTAAAATATGTTTCAAATTAATTTGACTAACAAAGTACTGTATTATGTACTATGGGAAATATCATATAATATTGCCATTCTCTAATAAGATTTCTTATCTACGTTTTGTTTATACATGGCTGTGATTATATTGAATATTTAATTGATAAAGTCATTCAACATTAGCCTCCTTTATCTCCACAATTTTTTCAAATTTTAGTTAGGTATACATTAGGACACGTTCAAATGATGACAAGATTTGGGTTCAAATTTTGGTTTTATTCATATCAGTATAACTAAAGTAAGGTTAATGTCAAAGCTAAAACGGTAGATATAGCCATTATTGATAGCTAATAAGAAATTTAACAATACCAGAATAATTCCTAACAACTCAGGGGGGTTTATTGGTTATTACAACAGAGAATGATGATGACTAAAAATGTTTTATACTTTTTCAAAAATATTTCTCAGGTTGAAGTCAAACTTCAAAATAAAACTACAAATGCAATTACCGTACCTATTCTTTCAAAATTTGAAAACTCATTTTAAAACTTACAATTGCAAAAATATCCTCATAAAGTATTTTGAACAAAACGAAAATAACTATACCTTGTGGTGAGTTGGTTGTATGATCATTTGGTGGACCAGGAAATCTATTTGGTGTTACAGAGTCAGACCATATCCAATCCATATCATTGTCTGGCTCATTCTCCCAGAAACACATATCGATTTCAAAGTCACAAGTGCCTGCAGAAACAGAAAAATGGAAAGTCATTGAAAAAAAAACATTTTTTACAGCACATTTGAAATCCCCCATTTGCTTCATCACTTATAATGTGTTAAATTTCAAAATTCCCCAAAAATATATTACCTTTAGTATGTTGTTTCAAACACGATTCACATGGCAATAAAAAAAACAGTGCACTCACCTGGTGGAGGGCATTCTCCATCAATAAATGAAATATCATCAATAGCCATATCACTTGTTGCTGTTGGTCCTCTCACAGCTTCCCAGACAAGCTGTTAAAAGTAACATGCATCTATTTTCGATAGTTCCCATGAATCATTTAGAAAATTTCTCGTATTAGATGGCACAGTTTAAAATATATTATATGAGTTCACACTAGATGAAAAAGTAAAATTTTTGATCATATCAGCACAAAACTTTTCTATTAATTTGTTGCATGTTTCCCATATTCACTTTAAATTATGTTCCAGTCAAAAAACCATAAAAAGCCAGTATGAAATTAGCCTATTAAATCCAGTACACTATAAACTTTATCTAAGATAATGTTAACTTGTGTATTGCAATTCCATAATAGAATGATTGAATTACCTTGAAGGGGTAATCTGTTGGAAATACTGTAGCTTTAGCATGCCTCCATACATCACCATTGTTGCCAGACTCAGACCATATAAGTAATTGTGTGCTCATATCCTCATACTTTTGTGTGTAAAGATTCATTGTGCCCATTCCTTGACCATACATATGATACCTTAAATTTTATATTACAAAATTAAAAAATAGAATGAGGGTATACTGTGATAAATAATGCAAGGTAAATGACTTACCAGAATGCTACACAAGAAGGTCCCGTTGTAGGTTGATAGGTTTGTGTCCACTGTATTGTTTTCATTCCAGGTTGGTAAGAAAATAAGTTAGCAAGCATGTATACACCATCTTCTGTTTGTCTTGTATGATCAATAGAAGGACCGGTATCTGGGTTTTTTCTAGCTCCTTTGGTTTTAATCCAATCTTTTCCATCATCTTTTGATGTCTATAAATCAATCATTCAATATTTAAATAAAAACAGACATATCCA
The DNA here is from genome assembly GCF_964204865.1 of Styela clava. Classification (NCBI taxonomy): domain Eukaryota; kingdom Metazoa; phylum Chordata; class Ascidiacea; order Stolidobranchia; family Styelidae; genus Styela; species Styela clava. The sequence continues at coordinate 6,417,323 of NC_135257.1, read as the reverse complement.
AAACAAGCCGCCATTGCAAGTCAATCAAAATTGTTTTTTGTGCAGTCCAGCTGTATTGTGTTGAACTCATAAAATTTGGAAGTGAAAGGTACAAACTATTCAATACTAGAAGCAAAGGTCGCAAAATTACAATTAACATCTTTCAGTATGTGTCAATAAAAATAAAATAGTTTACTTGTGAGAAATGACAAGAAGCCTCAAAGTCACAATATTTATCCATTGTTGCACAATCTCCTGGTGTAACTGTGATATCATCTAATGCAATGTCGCCATCCAAACCACCTCTAACAGCTTCAAAAATCAGGCTGAAGTCATCATTAGAAACGAACGAGAAGAAATTGTACACCCATCTAAAAATAGCAACAATATACAGAATTAGAAATAAAAAATACAAAATTAGGCTGATAATAATTTTTCAATGAATGAATTTATGTTGTCCTTGTTTAGCTTATATTTTGTTTGGCCCCAAATTAGGTTACACTCATTCATTAACTATACGGAAATACAAATGCCTATTCAAGCATTTGGTATTTTGATGATAACTATAATATATTGTATGAATTACCGTAACTGAAACATTCATACTCAGCACCAGAGTAATTTCATCTCATTCAAGTTAACTTACTGGTAGTATAATTTAAAAAGTTACATTTAAAACAATAAATAAAGCCACTATCAACCCTGAATTTTTTCACACAAATATAAAGTCACGTATATTCACACAACCACCACAAGTGTTATTATTTGACACATTATTTAACACTGTCACACATTGTCATTAATTTAATTTATGTGACGTCGACTTACTGATTTCCTGAAGAACCACTACGAGTCCAGAATTTCCATTTATTACCATTTTTGGTAAGTACTCTGTACACATTGAGAGTTCCAACATTTGGCCCAAACATATGATAGTACCATTCTATACACATCTGTAAAATAGAAACATTGAATCTTGATCATGCCCAAATATCATTTAGTGATTAATATTAAAATGCATTCATAGCACAAGTATTTAAAACTTAGAAACCAGAAATGTTCGATAATATTTAAGGTTGATTATAAATTAGATATCAGACTAGCTGATTAATAGCTGGCCAAATAAATATGCAGAGAGCGTCAGGTGTGCTTGTCAACTCTTCAAATTGATAATATTGTTAAGAATGCAATTTCAACTCCAGTAGAGGTTAATTATGTGTGAGGAGAGAGCTACACTATTATAGCTACATGTGATACAATTTTGTTTAATCTACCATTGTTCAGTTACAGCTTTCTCCACTAACTATGTAACTACATATTTTTAAACCATGTCAACACTGGTAGATGATGGACAAGAGAACATGGCTTTTTATATGAAAAAAATATTCCTATCAGTTTTCTTCTCATCCATGATAATCATGAAATATTATCTCATTCAATTATTGCAATGCAAAGGTGAAATAAATGCAAATGGAAATAGATAAAATAACATTTATAGTTCCAATCTTATACTATTTTTTTATATTTTACATACCCTTGAATCAGAAGTTGTTGACTTTGGTTGAGAATAGCTGATAATTTGTGCTTTATCATTGGCTGGCATACTTCGTGTTGAATCAAAATATATAAAATGTCCGTTTCCATCCGGTCCAAGAGTGTGATCATATCCTATGAAAGAGCAGAAACAAAACATTCAGCAACAATATTTTTGTTAGGTAATAACATAGTAGTTACCCAAACAAAAAATTAAAAATGTTTTCCAAATTGAATTATAACATTTTAGGTAACTGAAGCACTCAGCGTTCCATCTTTTTTACATAATTGGAAGCAGCACACTCTTTAGTATTCTTAATACCTTGGCTGCAATTATTCTTACTTGATAGTAAACAGAATATTATTTTCTTCTGCGTCTTGAAAAGATCACAAAGATATATATGGCCACAGGCAACTTACCTGCTCCTGAGTGTACAATAAGAGAGTTGTCAACAGCTTGTCCATAGATCCAATCAAAATCATCTTTATCTTGTTCTTGATACCATCCACACATGCCGTCCTCAAATGTACAAGTCAAGTCATATCTTTCTGATGGAAGGTAATTAGGATCACAATTGATAAACTCAATGTCATCCAGTGATATATCTGTGGTGCCGACAGCGAGGGGTGATGGAATACCCCTGAACTCAACCTGAAATATTTGAATGCATAGCATGGAAATGCATTTAAAGTATTTTTTCATAGCAATTGTACACATACAGCCTGATCACTTCATTATTTTCGAACAATCATACTATAACTATAAAACTTTTTTCAATAGTAGAATGGTATTGTCTATTTTAAGAAATTTAACATAAAATTTTATGTTAGATACCTAAACTAACAAACTGTAACTAAAAAGAGAAAACATAAAAATGTGCCATATAATAATATTCAAAACTAAGAATCAAGCAGTACTCAAAAAATTTGATAGTTAATAACTAAAATAATGAAACAATGGAAGAACCTTAAATCCTGAAGGTCTTTTGCCAATGGGAGCATATTGCTCACTCCATAGTTTTCCTTCAGTTCCAACTCTGAACCAGACATCTCTATAATTGTTGTTATTGTTTGCATCAGGATACACTCGAATGACAACTTCTCCAGCATCACCTAGAAATTTTGAATGTAGGTCTATACAAATAAAACTTTTTGCTCTAGAATTATTTTTATAGACATTTGCTCGAAATAAAACCCACTCAAAACGAACATAGCGAAGAAAACTCACAAATAGAAAAAGTTCACTGATGAAAAACAGCCCTGACATAAGTCATCAAACCCATGATAGACAAAAAAAATGATGGTAATATACTGACCTGCTCCACCAAGCCATAAGTAAAATTTCATCTGACAAGCTAGTCCAGATTCACCCATTGGTACAGTTTGCATGATTGCTTTAGCAAGGAAGGATGATTGAGTGTTGTCAATTCTCATAATATATCCTGTTTTGAATAAATTAGATATTTTAATGTATAACAGATCTATTGTGATAATAGTTATATAGACTACTGAAAAAATAAAACAATGAAGAACACTGGAAAAGTTCCTGCTGTACTCTCACTAAATAAGACAATCAATCAATCAATCAATCAATCAAGTTCAATATTATTTTAGAATACTTCAATAGAGAACTTTGATGGAAATTCAATATAACATAAAACATAGTTTGTTTGAAGAAGATGGTTTGAAGAAGATCTACTATGCATTTCTGCATATCAAAAGAAACAATCACAACAATCAAATATAACTTTTTCTAATGATACTACACTGCATGTAATGCAATTAAAAAAAATATCTTGAATATATAATGTATTCCTCGATTCACAAATATCTTGCCTTGTGGTGTACTTGTTGTGTGGTCAACCTGTGGTCCTTGTGGGTCTATGACGTGCAAAGCTTCTTCTCTCAACCAAGCCCAAGTACCAGAGCTAATATCAGTCCAACCACAAGTATTCTCTTCAAAAGTACATGCTGCACATTGATTTTCATCACCTAGTCCAGAAGGGCAGTCAGCTATGTAATCACAAACCTAGGAAAAAGTTCATGGAATGTCGAGAATATTTCCATAACAAGTACGATGGTAATCGTTTTTCAAACTAAAAAAATGATCACCACCACTATTATTTATATTATCAATGTATTGGCTAGACTTAGTATGATTCTTTCAGACAAATATCTGATTTATCACTCAAAGATACAAACAAGTGACACAAAAAATATACATACATGTCAATAAATACATCCTACATATATATAGTATTCTATAATTTGTCCCTACCTTGGATAATGCAATGCATGTTGATCTGTCATCACAAACAGCTTCACCAACGTCACATGGTGAAGGAGTTGGAGGTGGTGTTGTCCCTGCTGGTAGTGATCCACCAATAAATACACATCCAGGACTGAAAACAATATCATCAATTGCAATGTCTCCTTCGTGTCCGTTTCCAACTTTTCCTTCAATCATAACCTGCAAAACATACATACATAAGTTTTCATGCTCTGAAGAGTCACTAAAATGATGTATTTCAAGACTAGGTTAATATGAAGCGTAGGTTAATAGTAGTTGTAATAATTTTTGAAATATTTTCCTATCATTAGTTTGGTAATAAAATGTTTTTACCTTTTCATAATTTTTTCCAAAAATATCCATATGTACAACCTCAAAGTGAAAAAAAATCAGTCTACAATATGTTGAGTTAAGTGATAACGCCTACATAATGTTTAAAAAAGGAATGAGCGAATACTACATTAAAGTCATTCCAAGAAAACCAAGTTGATCTTGTTGTATGCACAAAAGTAACTTGATAGTTAGCTCACTTAAATAAAATTTGAGTTCAATGGCAGTTACTTTGCATAGAACTGAACATCACGATCCAGCCAAATATGTATTGATGATTAGGATAGGAGAAAATTTACATATTTATTCTGTGGGAGAGGATGAGACTTATGCATGGCCTCTCGTCCGATTACCAGTCTATATCGGGAATGGGATTAGTTAGCCAGGTAGTTGTTTGAGATGCATGGACTTGGTGGTGGAGGAAGCCATACCAAACCACCACCCTGAACCAACCTCCAGCAATCCTCTCGCATGTAAATATCCTCGCATGGGAGTCTGCGAACCTGCGAACCCAATGCAGGGTAATCAGAAGTGCAGTGGCAAGCTTATTCCTAATAATTAGCACGATGCATCACACCCCCGAGCCGATTGCTGATCTTAGATTCATTCTGTTTAGCAACTGAAGTGATTCATTATTGTTATAAACAAGAAAGTATTCAATACCTGAAAATTTTCAGCATCCGCTAGTGTGATTTCCCTTCTTGCAAAGTAGTCTTGTTCAAGAGCTTCTTTTCTGTACCAGACTTTTATCCATGGCCCTCCAACCTGAAAAATATTTGATTCAAAGAATGATTTTTAGATTGTTGCTGACTATTTTTGGAACAAATTTTCATAATTATTCTACAAGAGCTAATATTTTTCCTCATGATGGCAATTTTTGAGCCTCATTATGGCCGATTGTGAGAATGTATAAGAAGGGAATTCAGATATATTTAGAAATTTGTAATTATATTTACCCTTGTTCGTTTGTAAAACGTCAATTCTCCAACATGTCTTCCAATCATGTGGTAATAGAAAGTCATTACACAGTAAGGTAGAGTTACAGTTGCTTGAATTGGTGGGAATGTAAAAACTGCTGTATCGTCCGGATAATTCGGACGTGCAGCATTCATGTACAGAAAATATCTGTTAAAAATATATACAGAGAAAAATACCATGAAGCTATTTTCAGTTTTTCTGCAAAGGAAGTGACGTTTAATCAAAATAAAATAAGAATTGGATAATTCTAATTAATATTTATTTATTTTTTGCAATTTTGTATTTTTTGTTCATCTACGATGGCACATAAGAGAAGTTCAACTGCTATCACAGAGACTATTAGGAGAAAACAGAACGGAATTATATTCAAAATGAACAGAGATGATATGAAAACTAGCTTAACTTAACAGTATTCTCATAGTTATATTTTATTCAATAACTAATTAATTATAAATTAATTTGCTGAAAGGGTCCTTCGTTGACCAAATGCAATAACATAAAAATATTTTGTTTGTGTAGGAAGTTGTTTTAAACATTCATTTTAGAAAATCTTTATTCCTAAAACCATATGATTGCAATAAATGCAAGGAATGCACAGTTCAAAAACTTGGGAATATTGTTACAAATGCTAACTGTCATATAAATATGTATTCAAAACTATTTTATGAGCGAAGGAAATGTCTACCCTGTATCTGTATTGGTTGTGTGATCTCTGCTTGGCCCAGTCCCTGTTGTATGAGTCTGATCAGCAGATCTCCATTCCCAGTCAAAATCACCATCCCCAGAATTATAACCTGAAAATTATATTCAGTCTAACACCTTGAACAAGCTAAAACACTTTTAAGTGTTTTTCAACTTTGTTGGTTAATATAGTATTTAAATAAATCAAACAGGTAGGAAATATTTGAACTAAAATGTCTTATTCGAAGTAATGATGATAAATAATGCTATCCAGCTTTGTAATAATTAGCGACCAACACACACATAATTAAAGTACATCAAAACTACTGAAACTCAGAATAATTAATTACTGTCTAATGAGATTAAAAACCTACCTGTGCAAAAATCTTGTTCAAAATCACAAGTTGTGTATTGACTGCAAGATGACTCATCTGTTCCATCACCACAATTATCAGTTAAATCACAAACATATGCACTTGGTATACAAGCTCCATTGCCACATCTGATAATACAATAAAAGAGAAAAATATTCATTGCAGATTCAAAAAATAACAACTTGTATAGTTTTTTTATGAAAGAATGTATGTATATGTAAAAACCTGGCAAGCTATACAGACTATGTACACCATATTATGATTACAAGCAGCGCATTTGATTATATAGTGCATTTGATAAATAGTAACGATATGAGATTATTATAAATATTGGAAAAGCATGACAATCTCCACGAGCACTGTCTTAATATTTCTATGAAGTAATTTTGTTGGATTTTTAATATATTTGGCTAATAAAATTTTTTTTCATATTTACCTATGGGTTTTCCATTATTTTTCTAGGTATTAAAAGTTAGTTTTGTGTGTTAGACATATATTCAAAACATTAGAATAAGGCGTAATACCTGTATTCATCTGATGAACAAGATGTCTGTGGTATCGGCAATGCACATCCAGTATATGAGATATCATCAACTGCTAAATCACTAGGTCCACTCGCACTACGAGTTCCAACAAATGAGAGCAAGAAAGGTTGAGTTACACGTCCTTAATAAAATAAAAATAAGTGATCAGTTATTATATACAAGGAATTTTTTTTTTCAAATAAGAAGCCTGGTAATACACCGTTCTATATTCTATACCTCATCACAATGCTTCACTAAGTTATGGTTCAAATTGTTTAGAGCTAATTTTTTTTCAATTTTCTTAAAATAGCAAACTTAGAACATAGCTTTTCGAAAAGTTATTTTATTTTTTTTTTAAATATGGCAATTGTACATTCCAAAAATGGATTAAAATAATCAGTAAAAATATCTCATCACTAGTAAACAATAAGAAAAAAAAAATATTCAATCACAATAACCCAACCCCACAGCAAATATCTCGAATCTAAATATTCAGAATGAGTATACTCTCAAAATAATTACCTATAAAAACATTTCCTTGTATCCAGATATCACCCTCATCTTGACTGTGCTCCCACACTGGGAAGGTACGACCAACAGTTGTCAATGTCAAAAATACTGATAATTTCCCAGGGTTAGGATTCAGAAGAGTTTCTGTGAAACCACGACCTTTCATGTGGAACCAGAAAATCAACTGCAAAAACATTTTATGTCATGATTTATAGAGCAAATATTAGTTGTAATTAAATGTAATACTTCAAGAATTATCCCTAATTTTCATGTACAATATCCACTTTAATTCAGAAATTAATTTCAGAATTGAATTTGTACATAAGATTACACTTGAATAAAACTAGAGTAAAATAGAGCGTTTTTGCTTGGGATGGCATAGCACAGACACCTATGACTATGATGTTCAAATTCTAACACAAAAATTCTTGTTACACTGCAAACATTTCTTGTTACTTGAAATTCATTATCTATCACTACACAAGAATGCTATGAAATATCATTAAATAAAACATTAGAGCAGTTGAGCAATAAAATAATGTAAATATCCAAAATAAGGCAGGTAAGATAAAATCTAACAAATATTTTTATTCTTAATTAGCTTCACGTCCCCTTAAAAAAATGTCTACACCCGCCCCCTTTGTGGTGCGCACCCCAGGAATGACTGTATTAGAGTAACAGAGAACTTATGGTGAAGTTTACTGTTGCGAACAATAATAATATTTTGCAATTTTTTATCTATTTACTTGGTTGGCACAAACACATATTTCAGGTATTCTACATCCTATAGAAGCCATATAAAAGTCCCTGTTCAATTAAGTATAATAAAATTGACGCAAACCTACTCATACCTGACAAGTATCTTTAGATTGCTGTAAAGCTGGTGTTAACATAACTGCTTCACTACCACGACCTCCATTTGATGCTTCAACGGCCATATAGTAGCCTTAGAAAGTATTAAGAGGAATATATCGTTTTTGTCAAACAAAACAATGTGCTACAGAAATAAAATAGGAAAAAAAACCAAGACGGTTGAAGGTTATGTTTGAAAATTCGACCAAAATTATTTAGAATTCACACTAGACAAATATTCATTTGAAATTGTAAGTTTAACGAAAAAAGAGAAATATTCACCACAAAGCTAAATGAATTACAATATTTTATTTCAATAAACTGAATTATAGCTTTTCACACCCAGTAGTATACAGGCATTAAAAAAATAACACTATACCAAGAGATGTTCCAACAGTGTGATCGACAGATGGTCCGGTCACTATACTTGATGTTCCTCCATTATCACGATTCCACACATAGCTTCCTGAAGTAAGACTAATCCATCCACACTGACCAGTTTCAAAATCACAAGCACCACAAGTTCCTTCGTCATAGTTGTTTGCACAATCTAAATCCACAATGTTTAATTTTGAATACAAAAAAAATGCTACATAGACAATTTCAATCATCTGTGGGATAATTATGTGCAAGAGGATTGCTCGCCACCGTAGGTGGTTCACATAACCAGTGGACGGTAACAGCTTCCTCCATCATCAAGTCCATGTATCTAAGAACAAATAGCTGGCTAACTAAGTCTATACTCGATAAAGACTGGGAAACAGAAATATGATATATGGGAATATGATTAAACCGTCTAATTGGCTTTTCTCCCCCTCTATTCTATCTTATCTGTAACACACTGAAAACTGTGCAACACTGTACATATTATTTTCATGAAAATTGAAATAATTGCTTAATATATTTCATGATATATGTATATATATATATTTTGAGAAGATAGTCAGGAAAAGCATATAACTTGGGTTTAGATCATATTCAATGAATCACTAAAAAGTGCAAAAATCTCCCACAAAAACACACCTTGCACAAAGTCACAAACTTGAGTACTGGAAATTGTTGTTGAATCACCAGCTCCACATGTACTAGTTGTTGGTGGACTTGATGTTACACATTGGCCTGGAACAAAATGAAACATAAAATCCTCACTGTGACTGGAAGATAGTAATGTTTAATCCCAAATAAAACAAGTGGAGCATTTCAGCAAGATTATAGTTCAGTACCTACAATCATATATTTATTGAATTCAGACAGTGACTTGCAAAACATTTTAATATTGCATTGTTTCAATTTCCAGAACTACTTTTTTTGGCTTGTATAAACAAAATGTCAACAGTTATGAAACTATACCAATATGTACAACATTAACATCTAACTCAGATTGCATTAATCTCACCTCTTCTTATAAGTATATCATCAATAGCAATATCGCCTTCTTCTCCGAGACCCACTTCTCCTTCAAATATCAAATAGAATGTTCCATATGTGTTGATTTGAATCTAATAAATAGAAAGTCACCAATGTCATAAATTTGTGATTGAACTTGTGTTTACCATTCCACTATAAAATTATTATTCAACAAACATCTCTGAAATTTTTGAATGCAATCAAAACAAATTAAAATTTTATGACAAGCCAAAATAATCTGAAACTAGCCAGAACAGAGAAGGTATTAGCGCAATAGTTTTGTATTACTTGTTGAGATTGCCAAGCATTGCCTTGACTGCCAGTTGCATTCCACAAAGAGTTACTGTATCCCATTTCAGATCCATACATCATGACGAGTCTCAATGTTCCAACAGATGAGCCATACATATGATACCTTAAGTTGTATAAATAGCATAAACTAATTAAAGTTGAATCACTGCAACGAAACAAACAAGAAACTTCTCATACAATATGACAATGTATTACATCTATTTATATTTTCAATGCAGGTGCTTTAGATTTCTTCACTGCAAAATATTTATAAGTTTCCAGAATTCGAGTTTATTCACTATAAAGTGTAACTGAATTGTTTTTTGTACTAAACAAGATTTTGCTGCAACAGCATCAACTTCAAATTCAAAAAAATTAAATTTGTTTGTCTGTATATTTTATAATTCAGCCTTTGGTATATATGCAATTTTGAAGTGTGAATCAAAGACCAATGTTTCAACATACCTCCCTAATTTGCCAATGTAGTTGGCTGTGTTTTAGCAGTAAAATCTGCTTTCAATATACTGAAATTCTGTTTTATATCAGAAAAGTGATATCATCATAACTGGAGAGCTATATTTTGTAATATGTTGGTCTGATTGACTTTAAAACTTATTTAAAATTATTCTTTAAAATAGCAAACAAACATTTTATATTGTGAATATTTAAACACTGTAACAATCTTACCAGAAGTTAACACAATGATCATCAGTAATATCTGAGTTCCAATGTATAAAATCTTCACTTATTAACTGAGCCTTATCTCCAGGGCTGCGATATGATGCTTCAATGTATGCATAGCCACCTGTATTTTAGTAAACAAAAATAGTATTTAATCGATGAAAATATTGTGAATGCTTTAAAATTTAACCTGTATAAGCATAGAACAAATCCAGAAACAATTTACTCCTATACAATGACAACTTGATTAAAATGGACTGTAAAGGTAACACTGTTCACCAAGTGAGAGTAAAAGTCAACAATATTTATAAGGTAGTATGTTCCAAAATGTTCCGATAATCTGGTTAGCTATTTTCTATCTTGACTAGGATTGGCACTTGTTTACATACCAGAACATGGTGGTTCACTAAATAATTAACCGAAAAAATGTTAACCAATTTCAAAATTTTCAGGAGTAAAGTTGATTTTATCAATATAATGATTTGTTGATTTGCGAAACATTACATTTTTCAAATTCAAATATATACATCATAATTGCATAAAGTGAATCCCAATCTTCAGTTTTCACAACATTTTTACAGTTGTATACTGGTTTACAGTATGCTTTTTTGTTTTGTTTACGTGCTTATCTTGCTAAATTTATTGTATAAAGTGAATGAACAAATATTAATCTTTATATAAGGTGAAAATTTTCATTAAATGAAATAAAAAAAGTAAAAAGAAATGTTTCTTTTCTTATAGCTAGTATTTGTACTATACAATTGTCTCTCACTATAACTTTATGTTAAAAAATTTTGCCAAATCAAAATGCAAAATGTACCTAATATTTCATGTTAAAATATACATATAGAAAATATATGAATATAGATAATAGGATTCAGAAACCAGTTTGGTGTGCACCTATCAACAGAAACAATGTCATACCTTTTCCAGTTGAATGGTCACCAGAAGGTCCGGTATTAATCGTTGGTGTACTTCCACTGGTCAGAACCCAGTCGAAATCATCTGATTGTGTATTAACCCATCCACCTATACCTGATTCGAAATCAGCTACTCCTGAGTAAGGAATAAATTTAAGTCAAGTGTTAAAAATAAATATTATATAACACACAGTATGGGGAATAAATGCATCAATTGTTAGCCTACTTTAATCTGATTAGACTTCTGATTACTTAATGAAATGATATTTCAAGTTCAATTTTAAGATTTACAATTGCCTATATATTCACTATATTTGTAATCACTACAAGCTTTATTGAACAAACGACCTTTGTTGTTTCATAAAAGTTCAAGTCAAGACTTACCAGGGTCAAAACAATCTGTGTTTTCTGTTACTTCAATATCATCAATAGCAATATCACTCTGATCTGGTGAGCCAATGATTGCTTCAAAAATGATCTAAAATACCAAAAGTAAGAATGATATTGCAAAACTAGAAAATAGCATTGTCATCATCAAACTAAAGTTATATCGACACAAGTTATATCAACACAATAGCAAATATTTAGTCTATTAGTCTCAAGATAAGCTCCAGGTAGTAGCCTGAAATACAGCTTGTAAATAAGTGTGGAAGTAGCAGCATCTTTTGTGATAGATTAGCCCATACAATTTATTTCTTATTTTTGGATAATGTTAGCCTGATATAATTCTGGGACTGACCTGTTCTTGAGCCAGATAAACAATTGTATATAAAAAAGCTATAAATGCTATGACGTTGTTCTAATAGTGCATGCATATTTTTCTCCAGTGATTCCAAAATAATGTTCTTGTAAATTGACAAAAATATTAAAAACAGGAAAATGTATGGATAGTACTTGAAGCATACTACTTGGAAATATATTACCTGCCATGGATTTGTTGTAATAACTTCCATTGATCCTCTTTTCCATTCCACACTTTGATTTCCATAAACAGTATATCGTGAGTGTTCAATTCCATCATCATACAACAATCTCAATGTTCCCACTCCACTGCCATGCATATGATACCTTAAAATAAGAGCACATAGATAGGATCTTCTTCTCTTGATAATATTTCAATAACGATCAATTTTATTTAGAGAATGATTGGGTCTCTGTGGGGTTATATACCTATACTTTTTCTTATACTTCATACTACTTTACCACTATTTTTACTATTCAACTCAAAAGATCAATTCTCCCTCTAAAAAAATAAAACTGACATCGTACAATTTGTTACATAGAACATTAAGACCCACCAAAAAATTATTTATATCTGTCTTTGCAAAGTCGATTTTGTGATCGGAATCGGTATGGTGGATCAATAAAATTGTAGTCATGGAGTCAAAAACTTGATTTCGAACTATAATACTATTCCCGACCCCACTTTCTAATCCAACCATAAGATGGATGGACTTTGAAAAAGCCGGAACAGGGATTACAAAAGAAGTTGTTAAGGCAGTGAATGACTGAATTACTCCCTAAAAACTGTCAAATTACCCTGTTGGAGGTAATTACCTCCGGTCTGGGAAGCACTGTTCTATGCTTTCATGCCACTGGATACCTACGTATATGTATAATGCCAATGGGACGTAGCAACAGGGAAGATACCTTTCATGAGTGGTTCAAGTTTTGCTGCACTTATATGAATAAGATGATAATTTATCCAATTCATACATGTCAACAACTTACTACCTATTATTCTAAAATAGGATTGCCATTGTGTAAAGATTTGTATTGAACTAACATGTTTAAGCAAGATTTTTTGAAATTGTTTGAAAAGTTGTCATTTGTCAAAAAAAAGCATACATAATTTAAGCATCATTAATTTGTAATTTGGTAATTGATGGATTTATATCAACCAAGAAAATTGGGTCCTATCATGATAATATGTCAAATGAAAAAACCCACCAGAAGAAAACGCAGGCTCCATTAGGACTGGCAGGTCTGAGAGCACTAACAATTCGAGCTGTATCACTTGATTTCTGGTTGGTGGATTCAATGTACAAATAATAACCAGAGGTTGTGTATGTGGTGTGATCAACAGGTGGACCTGCCATAAAAATAAACTTGACATATTCGAATATACTTAATAAACTATTGCAATTTTTATTCCCCTTTTTCAAGAGAGTAGCGGGCCAAAAATTTAGAGATGGGGGCAAATTTTCTTTTGTATAATGACATAATACAACTTATGCCTTTTGCTTCGAACAAAGCCAGATAGAAGTAGCAACTGATATCTAACAATATATTAAAGAATCGCTTTACAGACATACTTCCCTGTCAAAGCTATGAATTAACTCATTTGACTTATTTGGTCAAAAGATTATAGCAAGCCAGGAAACATCCAGTTTTCCGCAAACCGTTCAAGAATAGAGCAAACTGGTGTTGAAAAAGCATAGCATAGAAATTTATGTTTTATAACAAATGCATTTTCAAAAATAGTCCATAAGACCTCTCCTGGCTACTACTATGCCTTCTTCAGACTGGGTCAGATCCTGTTACGAGAGAACATGGATTAGTAGCTTCCAGGTTGTTGCAGGAACATTTCCCAAATCTAGTCAGGTATGTATAGGCTCGTTATTTGACAAGGCCCTACAAGTACACTATACTCATCCTTTGCCTACCTCAACCAACATACACTTAAACTCGAATGAGATTCGAACATTCAGTAGAGATCAAATCTTTATTAAAGGATGATAACCTGTGCCAGCAGTAGGTGTAGGACCCTTGCGCCTTGTCCAAGTAAAATCACTTGCTGGATCATCTTCAAATCCACACATGTTGTCTTCAAAATCACATTTGGTTGTAGCAGGACAAGCACCAACAATGAATTTGATGTCATCTAATGCTATTTCCCCAGCCATGCCATCTTGTCGAGATGCTTTGAATACTGCGTTCCATACACCAGCACGACGAATGTGAACCTGAATACAATTGATAAATGATAACAAATTTAGTAATGCTACTGCAGTTCATTCAATAATTTATATTGGTCAAATATAAAAATTTAGGAAACAGAATAATCTGATTTTTTTCCAAGATTTATTCACATACCTTTGCTACTAACAAGTCGCTGAACACAACTAGCTAGCTAGCTTCATGGCCCCCGCGCCTACAAGTAATCGAAAAATCACTCTATTGCTAATCACTGTTCATTCACAAGACTATTTTTTCTTTTCTTATCCCATTTAATGCAAATGGTAGATCCATGAAGTCTCAGTTCAGAGAATTGACCATCGGAATAAAAATTTAATTTTGTACCAACTCATAGAAAATGGCATGGCCCAATATGGAAATTTAATGATAGTCCAAATTGGGTCAATTAGGGAAATGTGAGAAGGTGTTAAAAATTCAGTTGCATTAGCATACTTAATGCTGTAAAATTTAAGAACTGAAATGTTGAGACTTTTCCCATGAATTCAAAGTTGTTACCTGCCCATGATGCCATTTTTGTTCTCTCGTTCCAGTTCTCACCCAAACAGTACCAGTCACAGCATCCCTTTGTTCAACAAATATTCGCAAAGAATTAACCTTAGGCCCATACATAAAATACCAGAATGTCAGACAAGCTCCTGAAGCATCATATGCTGTTACATCTGGCCCTCTAAATAATGCATCTCCTGGTTGGTCTTGACCCACAATAGATACATCAATATAAACATAATGACCCTGAATAAAAATATAGTTAACGTCTTTATAGGCTGAAAAATACATATACATATTTAGTAGTTGATACTAATATTCATTCTTCAGTGATATCAAATTTGCATTTTTCTTTGGCTGGACAGATGATTTTGGGATAAGATAACAAATTTATCTCGGGGAAAGGGAAAACTGCTAAGAAAGCTCAATCATAAGACAAAATAAGGCCTCTCTTCTGGTTACAAGTCCATGTCAGGTATGGGATTAGTTAGCCAGCTATTTGTTTCAGATACTTGATAGTGGAGGAAACTGTAACCGACCAGCAATTATGTAAACTATCCTTTGGCGGAGAGGAAGCAATGGTCTCACAAATAATGATCTCCCACAGGATTGGAATCCGCAAACCCAAGCAGGATAATTAGTGGTGTGCTGGCGAGAGTATTCCTAACGCTTGGTACAATGCGCCACACCGCCGACCAAAAAAGATTTCCCGAAGTTGGAAAGCAAGAATAATCCTCAACATGTTACAGCATGTGAGAAACTTTCTATTATCCATAGCATATAAATATAGAAATTAGAAATGCTTATACCGCAGTACTAAGGGTTGTGTGATCAGTATGAGGGCCAGCATTTAATCCAGGTGAATTTCCTTGCCATCTTGTCCAGTTCATTGCATTAGCAGCATCATTTGACCAGTCACATAATATTCCATCTTCAAAATCACAATCCCATGGTGTAGGTGGAGGTGTGGGGTTGTTAATAGGTGGCAAAGTTGGAGATGGCGGTGCTTCACATTTCGATAGTATTACAGCAATATCATCTAGTGCAATATCACCTTAAAACCAATGATTAAATTATTTTTACCACCAACTATTTACCATTGAAGTAAAGTTTTGGGTTCCATATCCAGTGACTTTCAATTGATCAACGATAATCAAATTATTATCACTAAATTGGCATGCTTTTCAGTATATTCTTGCTCTAACGTCATGTGATACAGTCAAACCCACCAGAAAATAAGAGGGAAATATCCAGTCTTACAGATTCAAGTCGCATCATGTTAGTATATGTTTATTTTGAGTTCATGATTAGTATAACATATGATGAAAAAAGTGATAAAAACGAGAAAAAAAAATTGGTTACAGGACCAGAAGAGCAAACAAAACCTTGAGCAAGGTTCAAAATGTACAGAATTTAAATAACAAAAGGGTTGCCAGAAAAAGTGGTATGTGTTTACTCAGTTACGATTGAATTGTACAAAACTCACCAGTGTAACCATCATCTCCAGTAATTGCTTCAAATATAATGAAAAATCTCTGTGTTGAAGAGACATTTACAGTGGCTGGTAACCAATAGTCACCTTGAACACCAAACATATGCCAAATTGGTCCTTGCAAATGTAATGTATTCTAAAACATAAAAAGCAGTTCAATTTTAATACACACATAAATTAAAGTGATCTTGTCTAATCATGAAATAGTAAATTTCAATTATAAAAAAGTTGTCACTAATGTAAATTGGAGGTAGTCATAGTTAGAAATTATTCCTTTTTATTTTGTAGATCTAAACTTTCCTGTCAGTCAAATAAATTTGTATTCATTTTTCAACACTCATGGTCTGTATTTTATAATCTACAGATTCAAATTTGGCAGTAAAAATTCTCAACTTTCTCAAGTAATTGGCAAAATACTGTAGGTTAAGAACGACGTAATGAAAATACACCTGAGTATCATGTGCAATGTAAACACTGAGGTCAGCAACTCTTTCACCAAACATATGATACCAGAATGTCAAACACATTTTATCTGTTGCTTCATATACTTCACTCATCAACCAAGCTTTATCTCCTTCTAGTGAATGAGTTGGACTGGTTTCTAATGAAAAGATTATGTAGAACAAGAATAGTAGATATTTTCAAGTTGAAATTATTCTCAGAAATGAAAAAGTAATAATATTTTATACAACTGACTGTTACATGAGAATGAGAACTGACTTCATACCAAAATTGAAATTGCAAAAGAACTTTATAATGTCTGGACATTTGGTTATTTGGGTCAACCCATGATTGCTTCCTATAAACGGTTTTATTGCCATTTTGGCAAAACAGAACATATTAAATCTACATATCATTTGGGTAGTCAGCAATCGACGTACTGTTCTTTTCCTACTTCAAAATATTGATAAGAAATATAATATGGAAAGAAAAAAGTGATAGTTACCAATATAGATGTAATATCCTCCATTTGTTCCAGACGTATGATCAACAATTGGACCAGTTCCAACACTTCCTGTTTTTCCAGTGTTTCTCAGCCAATCAAATTGATCATAAACTAAATGGAAAATAAAAAATAAAACAGTTGGTTACATCATATTCAAAATTTTATTATAATATTGATCGATATTCACCTCTTTTTTTTATATGAACAATTATCTTAGGACACACATCGGTGCCATATTTTCCTGACCTAAACAAGCTGGAACAATGTTACTAGAAAGGTATATCACCGGTTCAAACAATTCTCAATTATTTGGAAAGTAAATATATAACTCATACACGTTCTATTATGAATAACTTGCGTAAAAAATCCTTTTTTGGGAGATAAGTTTTAACTTTTATTTAATGAAAAGTATCATACATATACCTAATGTTGAGGGTATTTGCACTACATATTGTTACATCTGTACTTCACATTTAATAAGTAATGTGTTGTATATGTTACAATAAAAATAAAAAATAGGGATAAGACGAGAGAAATGCATAAAGAGTAACATCGAAGCATATCAAAAATCTGACATGGCAGAAACCACTGTGTGCCAGCTTTTTGATATGAGATCCCTGTTAGGTAATAAAACATATTGATTACTGTTCCATACCTGGATCTCTCACATTAGTCCAAGTGCAAAGGCCTTCTTCAAACGTACAAACACTTTGTGGAGAACATTCACCAATATCATTTTTAACATCATCAATTGCAATATCCCCTGACCAACTAGCTCCAACTTCGCCCTCGATAATGACCTAGAAATGAACATGTAGCTAGACTATATTAAAACTATTTGCAAAAAACTTAAAACTTTAAAAATATAAACATAAAACAACAAAAAAAGTACTCCTTCTGATTTAGTACCTGGTAGTCATCCTGTAATATTGTAGCAGACACAGAAGAATATCTCCATAAATTTCCTTGTGCACCAGTTTTCTTCCATACTATATGTGCTACTGATAGAGTTTGAGAAACAGGTTTGACATACACAGTCAATGATCCAATATAAGAGCCATACATGTGGTACCAGAATCCGAGACAATGACGACTTCCAGCTGGATACACTTCACTAATGAGACGAGCTTTCTCTCCTTGCACCCGAGGTCTGAAAATTTGTTGTTATTTAAATCCCTTAAAGACTGATGTACAGTTATACACAAAATAATAAATATGATGGTAAATATCGCTATAACAGACTAAACTTATTAAATATATAAATTTTAAAATCAATCAATATTCAATGTTGGAAGAAATATTTATGAAAAGTAGATACAATGAAAATGAGCATGCTGATTTGTTCATTGCTAACAGAATGCATATTTACTTTAAAAAAAAAGTAGATACAGGCACAGACATTGATAGTGTGCAGTTATTAGTGCACAATAAGTCCACACGGTATAATCAAAAATATGATAGAAAAATGTTCCAAATACTTGACACAATACGTTAACAACAGATTCTGCTTTCCAGATTCTGTACATTTAAAAAGCAATGACTTGCAATAACAAATGTTGATCAACTCAGTTCTATCCCAATTTTTAAAAATTGAAATGATTGTTTCAGAACATTCATAGACAAGAACAGTAAGTAGATGACAATACATAAAATTAAATTATGGAATCCACAAATAGCTTACAATGATGTTTCAATGAATGCATAGTATCCATTTTCAGTTCCAGTAGTATGATCATGTGGTGGTCCAGTGCCAGATGAAGAAGTTCCATTTCTATCTCTGCTCCATTGAAAATCATCAGCTAAATCTTGAGTCCAGTGACAAAAATCAGCATTAAAAGTGCAAGTGCCCTAAAACAATATTCAAAATTAGTTCAAATTTAAATAATGAGGTGGCAATAATGTCATCGTTATTGCTATGAGCATTCACGACAATGAAATCTAGATGCTCTTTCTTGTGATAAGATTTTCTGAGGTAAGAAAAGGACAACAAGTCTCCATTTTAATGAACGTATGCATATTTTTTCAAAAATATTCAAATTCATGCTATGCAAATGATTAAAATTATTAAAATAAATAATAAAATACTTACATCTGGAGGACACCTTCCAGTAACAAGTGAAATGTCATCAATTGCTATATCTCCAGAAACTTTTTCACCAACAATTCCTTCAAACCACAATCTAGTTGGACTATAGGTTTCCAAAGATCGTTTCCCTTCCAACCAGTAATTTGCTTGTTGTCCTTCTCTGTTCCAAATGTGAAAAATTTCCCCAGAGCTATACTCCAGATACACATTTAGGTTATCAATGGCATATCCATACATATGGTACCAGAATCTAAAATAAATTCGATAGTGCTTTATATATTAAGGATTAAATTGAATGAAATTGACACAGGAACAGTATAGTATGAGCGTTTGCTAATAAATTAAAATATTTTTTCAATACTGGTGTACATTGGTTTGCTCATGACAAACCAAGAAGAGCCATACTTTTCATTTTAATTTATCAATAACAGAGTATTCCTCATTCACAGAAACTTTGATTGACTACTTGAATGCCATATTTTTATAAATAAAATGAATACACTAATAAGAAAACACTGCAATTTGTGTAAAAGAAATAACAAACAGGTATGAAATTTATTAAATGTTATGACACTCACGTTAAACAACCACCAGTTGACATCGGTGGAACCCATGAAGAATATATCAGAGCTCTGTCACCCTGTACTCTGGGTGAAGATGCTTCAATATACAGATAATAATCATCTCCTGTTGTATGATCACCAGATGGTCCTGTGTTATCACTAGTTGTTGATCCTTTCCTCAGAGTCCAGTTGAAATCATCTGATTAAAAGAAAAAAAAGTATCACATACCCAAAATATTCCATCTACAAAAACAGACTTAACGGTATTATTTATCATAGAAGTTTAACAGTTTAAGAAAAGGTCAGAAGATCTCACCTAAATTTATTAATATTTGTATTAAAATAATATTACGCCAGAGAATTCATGACACTAATTAAATAACACAAAAATTTAGATCTTAGTTGTAAGGTTCACTTATTTTTAGTATTTATTTGGCCAAATTGGTCCTTGCAACTGCAATGTACTTTAGAATATGGAAAGAAGTCAAATTCAATTCAAGGAAATGAAAAAATATTACATTTCTCTTTTGCTCATAAATGAATTTCTGTTAATGGTATATTATTGAATATTTGGTAACAATTGAAAGGAGATTTCTACCCACCATCTGAACTTTGTTTCCAACTGCAAATTGATCCAGAATAAAAGGGGCAATCAATTAATCCCAGAGCATATCCTGTAGGATAAGCATCTTCAGGCATTAAATCACACTTGGTGTTATCAGTAAATTTAACATCATCAATTGCCATCATAGTTCCAATTTGATATGATGTTGTTCCCTCTATAATGTAACGCCACTCAATACTACTAGCCAGTGTCATCTGATAAAAAGGCAATAAAATATAAGGTGTACTGGGTATTGTGTACTGAACTTCAAGTCCTTTCTCCTTGTTTACTTTCTACTTTGGATTCGAATGTGTCAGTTGCTATGAAGATACTTGAACGTGATAGCACCGTATTATAAAAATAAATAAGAATAGCATAATCTATTTCCCAAATATAGCAAATATATTAGTGAGCTTTCGTTAGATCAGAGTCTAACATCTTCAGACAAAACAAGGAATGCCTTAATCAAATGGCGAATTATATTTATTAATTATGTTTAATTTTGTGAGAAGAGTTAATGCTAATCTTAATAAAAAATTGGTGCCCTCAAAAATATGGGTATATTATCATAGAAATCAAAATTTGTAACAGAATATCATTTTATTATTTACGAAATTTCAAAATTAGAAAGCAAAATATATAACAAGATATTATGTTATAAGACATTTTTACTATTTGAAAAGTAACATATTTTATAATTTAAATGTACTTAATCATAATAATAAAAATAATATTTGCAATCTGAATCAGATTTTAAATCATGTGAGTAAAATACATAACTATAGTGAGTCAACTGCAGAATGTTGACCGTTTTACCATAAGCTCAAAAGCACATAAAATCTAGCATAAAATAATCTGGAGCGACAAATATAATGAATTGAAACAAGTGAACCATATTACCTTTGGCCTGAGACTATCATGAGAAAATTGGTGGTAGAAACATGAATGACATTTAATAATGAGAGCAAAATATATATTTACCTGTGCATTTTTCCATCCATTAGAAGGTTTAAAATACTGTTGCCACATTTCATAAAACTTTGTTCCGTCATACGTATCATGTGTTCCTGGTATTCCTTGGTCAACATATACACTCAATGTCCCGACCTGATCTCCAGCCAAGTAATACCAAAAACTCAAGCATCCTGTTCCATAAGTTGGTACCAGCATTGTAGAATTAAGCCATGCAGATTGGTAGTACGGATCTTTGGGTGAGTAGATATAAAGATAGTGGCCCTGAAAGTAAACAGATTAATTCAAACATGGATTGTTACAGTCTATAGCGATTAGTTCATTCAAAGAACAGTCAAGTATATGAGCTGTCTGACACAGCAAAGAGAACTTCTAGTAATGTTAAATCAAAAGAATTGAAGGCGATAAATATTAAAATTATAGTGACCAGAAGGGCCAACTGTTCTTGCTTTCCAGCCCGCTAGGAGAAATCAGGTATTAAGCTGTGCAATCGGGTAATTCAGTTCTTTTCTCGACATTTAAATATAGAACCCTACTAAAAAAGTTATTGCGCAGTAACTGACCAAATCATTACAGCATTTTTCTTGGGAGGATGTTTTTATAAGTTTTAACTTGAAGATTGGTTTTGAGGATTATTAACCCCTTTACCGTTAAATAAATTTTTGGGAAACACGCCCCACCAGCTTCAATTAAATTTTACCAAACTGTTTCTAGTTCTCAGTTGATAAAATCATAGCTGTTTTTGGCATCATTTATGTCATAAAAATGCATCTAAAACACAGCATGCATGACCTAACACAAATTTGCTCAGTGCAAGCAGCACCATAGTCAACAGTTCCGTCACTGCTATCACTTTCTACAGCTTCATCACTGTAAACTTCATCAATGTCTTTATCAAAATCACTATCTGATTCTGATGAACTATCACTATATTCATACAATAAACAATTTTTTCATATTTTGTCAACCCCGCGTTTGACAGGCCATTTCAATTTAAAGTTGCATGCTGCACCGTCCAGGTAGTCAACCCATCTCCGAGTCAGCTGTAACAACAGCCACAAAGACATAATTATTGATTTGTCAACCTACGACGTGCGGGGAAAACGGTACCCAATTGCTTGTAATTGTGCATTGCGAAATAACTTGTGGTTAACTTTTTACGTATAGCCTGTATAATGAATCCTGTTTACTACTCACCATATCAGTTCCATAAGTATGATCAATAGGAGGTGCAGCTAATGGATCAACTCCTGATCCAGAACCCAGTAACCAATCCATTCCATCATATTCTCGATCATTGACAAAGGTACACAAACCCTGTAAAATAAAAAAAATCAATCACAGAATTCAACAGATCTGTATTGATTGTATCAATGTCAATATATATTGAAGCTAAAGAAATGTAACATTTCTTGAAATGTATCCAAAACAAACCTTTTCGAAAGTACATGAAGCAATTGATTCACATGTTCCAGTTGTTATAATTATATCATCAAGTGCCATATCACCGTAGAATGAGTACCCAACTTCTCCCTCAAATATCAATTGGTAAGAGCCAGGATTCAAGAAGTTAACCTAAGCATTTATTAAAAGCAATGAAATTATTAATGCACGCACAATTACAAATTTGTTTTTTTCATAAATTATCAACTGTACACATCATCAACCTACATCACAATATTTAACTGTGGTTATTAGAGTTTGTATTAAAAGTGTCATACAAACACCTAAAACAGTTCACAAAAAAGTTTCACACTGGAATTTTTATTCAATCCAATGGTATTTTTTGTTTAATCCAATAGTTTTCAATTCATTTACCTGCGCCACACGCCATCCATTGCCTTGATCACCAGTCATTGACCAAATTGGTGTTCCTAGTGCAGCTCCTGGTGTCAATAGTTCATACAGACGCAATGTTCCCACATGCTCTCCATACATATGATAGTAAAATGTAATGCATTCAGCTCCTCCACCACTGTTGCTTGATTGAGTATATACACGACTTGTCATTCGAGCAAGATCACCTTCAACTTGTGGAGAAGATGCCTCTATATACATATATCTACCATATGTTGTGCCATATGTATGATCATATGTTGGACCTGTGTCAACACTACTTGTACCTAAATAAAAACAAAAATTTGCATAAGCATGGGGTTACCATATTTTTGTGACCTAAAAGCGGGACCCCTGCAAAGACCATAGCTGTGATTTTTTCTACTTTAAATTTGTCGATTTTACATTGAGTGCCTACATTTAAAATCATCTCAGCTGTTCATGTGCTGTCTGTCTCAATATTGGTTTCAGTTTGAAAAATAGAAAGAAATTTACATTGTTAGCGTAAAAAAACGAAACGAACAAAACCAAGCATCCATCTTCAGCAGATAGGCTAACGGTATGCTACACAGCAACAACAGTATCGAGAACATGACAATTGCTACTGTTCTTGCTGACTGGCTGAATGCCAAATCGAGACTTTTGGCTGACCGGTCAGGACGCCTGGACAAAAATTAAAAAGTGGGACGGTCCTGCTTGAAACGGGACGTATGATACATGAGCCAAATCATTAGCTTGCATTCTAGATAGAAAATACAATGTAGAAATAATTATAAATTTCCTTAAATAAATTAAAGGTTTCAGACAAATTTAATTGCTTATTAGTAATTGGCTAGACTGAACTGGCTTATAGACAAGATTATTAGATCTAAGATACAATAATTAATAGTTTTTTTCATCAAATTTGTTATCAAAATTTTTTTCTGAAGTACTTGAAATACGTATTGCTAATGAAACAATTGGCCCAATTAACAATTACCTCCAGATGTTTGTACCCAATTGAAGTCATCATCTTGATCCTGAGTCCAACCACATGCAAGATCATCTTCAAATGTGCAATATAACTCAGCATCTTTGGGTGGAGGACATAAGCCAAGTACCATCTCAATATCATCAATAGCAATATCCCCATAGTATGATACACCTCGAGTTCCTTCAAAAATGATCTGAAAGAAGAAGAAATAGTATTTCAATCGACTGACTCCTACCGTAAACCTCAACTCTGAGTTTGAAATCGATATCAAAGCGAAACTTCACCTCTGATTATGGCAAGACAAAAGATACTTTTAAAAGTAATAAAGCATATTTTATTTCAATCAAAAAGTTTGATTTTAACTAAAAATCAGATTGTATAAAACTCTTTCTCTCCCTGTGTTCCTTTTTGTCTCAAAATACATATATACATATAAATGGAAATAATTTGTCAAAAGATGATTTTGTGTTACCTGATAATTCACATCACTGATGATATCGACAATAGCTGGAAACCAAACATTAGCAAGTGTGCCAGTGTGCTTCCATATTATTGTACCATTGTTGGTGTCTGTTGATTTTTTCAGATACACAGACAATGTGTCAACATCCCGTCCATAAGCATGGTACCTAGAATTGTAATTCAAGGATTGTTGTTAGATACCCATTCTGAGTGACTAGATTTCCCAACAGTACTATCCGGTGTCATAATGAAATTTTGTTTCATTTCGACTATCTGAGTAGTGTATTTTAAATGACCCTGCCCCCAACTCTTGTATTTTACTGGGAACAATTAGATTTATCACAGTATATTTTTCGAAGCAGCACATTCTTTTTCTATTTATTACTGCGTGATACCAGTTAATTGGCATACCCTAAATATTTGAAAATAAAATAATAATCTAAGGTCTTAGACAGTTTTTCAATCAAAGCTCATGATCATATCTTATAATAAATTTGGACAACCACTGGACAATGCTTGGAATTTTGGTATTACATGCGTGGCAGTTTTGTTGGTATATTATATGTGTATCTCCAACGAGATTCAAACTTAGATGCTCCAATTTGGGGAATTTTGTTTCATTTCGACTATCTGAGTAGTGGATTTTAAATGACCCTGCCCCCAACTCTTATATTTTACTGGGAACAATTAGATTTATCACAGTATATTTTTCGAAACAGCACATTCTTTTTCTATTTATTACTGCGTGATACCAGTTAATTGGCATACCCTAAATATTTGAAAATAAAATAATAATCTAAGGTCTTAGACAGTTTTTCAATCAAAGCTCATGATCATATCTTATAATAATTTGAAATCTTCACCAGAAATGTAGGCAAGAACCTCTTGTTGATGGTCCCATCCCACTCACAAGTTTTGCAGTATCTCCTGTTAAAGTTGTTGATGCCTCAATGTACATATAATAACCAGCTGCAGTACCAAGTGTATGATCAAATGGTGGACCAGTATCTAGAGATGCCGTTCCTCCTGCATCACGAGTCCAATCAAAGACATCTTGCTTGGACTGATAAAACAATAAATACTTTTTAACATACATCATAAACAATTTATTATTATTATTTTTAATTTTTGAAACAACATCGAAATCGCATTCGTAGAAAAAACAATGATAGCATAATCATACATTAAATCCCTACCTGTGTGTACTGACAAAGACCTGACTCAAAATCACAATTGAATGGTCCTGCTGGTATTGGTGCTCTTGTTGTTGCAAGAGTTGTAGCAGGTTTTGGTGTGGTATATATACCATCTCCTGCTTCCGTTGGTTGAACAGTGCAAGAAAATTGCAGAAATTGAATGTCATCAATGGCGGCATGTCCATTAAATCCAGATGTCAAAACATATTCAAAGACAATCTAAAAATTATTGCAATTGATTGATGTCATGGCAGCATGACAACTCATCGAAAAGTGTACCAACGGTAATTAGTTGGTTCACATTGGCATCCTTACATATACTGATAGTACGTTAGCCGCAAGTACAGTGACTTTTGACATAACACCCCAAATGATTCTTACTTTATAAGAGTTGGCCATATCTGACAATGGTACCGATCCTTCTCTCCAGAAATCTCCTTGGTCCCCAGATAAACTCCATTTTATATTGAGATTAAAAAGTATGCCAGTGTGCTCACTGATATATACATTCAATGCTCCTGCATACAAGTATATAAAATTTATAATAATATAAAATTTAGATTGAGTAATAATCTGAGTATGATAAAAGTGAGAGAATTTGTATTGAAAATAGAATTTCAACTATCCAGTATCTGTATATAAATCTAGTACACAGGGAAGTGAACATTGAGTGCTTAGAAAACTTTGAATTTTTTACCTGTATCAACTCCAGTCATATGATAATAAAATCTCACACAATGAGCATGATTTGATGGCAATGTTGCTGAATACATCTGTGCCACCTCACCATCGGAGTGAGGTTGAGAGTGTCCAAAATATAAATAATGACCTGTAAAAAATGTACAAAATAATTTACTATGAACATATATATATATATACAAGCCGGTAGGCGCCCAGTTGGATCTCCGCCATTGCATGAGGCCCGCGTCATTTCAGTTTACTAACGGATAATAGAAGACATTACTAAAAATGCCAGTTCATTTCAAACGGTGCACGTTCCGTTGAGTTAATTTCAAACACTGCCCGTTGCGTTGACATACTCGCGTGACTGATATGTGGCTAAAATAAATAAATAAAATGTTCACTGAAATCCTTAAGGATCCTTCAGTTTATAAAGTATTGAGACCAAAGATGACTTATTGGAAATACTCTATTTTGCTATGCGGAAGGTAGCATTCATAGAATTTTAAATTTTGACTTGGTTGGCTAGAAAACGGCGATCAATTGTGAAAAAAATGGAAATTTCCTAATGATCAGTGCGCTTTTCATTGTTACCATGGAATTGAAATCCATATCTGGACTTTCTACGAAACGCATATTACAAGGGTGACAGGATAACCCACATAAATAATTTCATCCAGATTGGTTCAGCCGTTAAGACGCTACATCGAAACAGAGAGATACACAGACAGACAGAACGGCTGATAATAAGGGTCTCCTAGAAGCGGAGATCCAATATATATATATATATATATATATATATATATATTTGTCAATAAATTTAGCCTATTCATGACAAAGAATACTGCAGTCCAGTCAGTATAAATAGCATTAATGCGTCTGACATCGATGGCTCAAATTTATTCCAATGGATTCTGTTCATGATTTATATTTCTGATATATTTATATACATATATTGGCACGAACTTGGATACTCCTAATATAAATGTAAAATAATCGATGTAGATAATTCTGATAAATAAATTTGGTAGACCTAAATACACAAATGAATCTCACCCAGAGTGGTTCCATATGTGTGATCAACATCGGGTCCATCACTAGAATAACGTGGTGGTCCCTGTCCAATGAGCCAATCATAATCAGCTGGATCAATTCCAGAAGCAGGTGATCCAACAGCATTGTTTTTCCATGTACAGGCTCCATTTTCAAAATCACAATTTCCTTGTATTGGACATGCTCCATTCCGCAATAAAATATCATCAAAGGCAATGATGTCAGGATTAGTGTCACTTTGTGATCCACCAACAACTCCTTCAAATGCCACCTTAAACAGACAATTTAAGCTTGCATAATTTCAGTTTCATTTTGAAGAGGAAATTTTATACCGGTAAAAGATATTATCACAACACATTTGACAATACAGTGCATCATATAGCCTTATGGAAGCATGATCATCTTTATATAACAAACCTCAGCCTCTCTTTCGATACCAATCCAGATCATTCATGAAAATTGTTTCATTAATGATAAAACTACCATACTAAATATTTTCCATATTTCACTCCTCTATCAAGTGACAAAATTCATATATGATTCAATGTGACAATGTACGTATTAAAAATAGCATTTTGCTCAAACAGCTATCTCAGTATATGTGTATTATAATGTTCAAGGTGACAAAAATTTAGGAAAGAGACTGTATACTTATTGGGAAGCTTTTTTATACAAATTAAACACACATATTCGAAATAAATAAATCATACCTCAAAGTAGCTGACACTGCTAACAGACACTTGAGCCACATTCCATACATCTCCCTGGTCACCAGTCATTCCCCAAATTGGAGCACCTAAGTTTGAATCTCGTTGGAGATACACATATAATATACCAACAAAACTGCCATGCATGTAATACCAAAATTCCAAGCATTGTCCAGTGGTTGGAGGTGCCGTTTGAAGGAAAAATCTAAATGTAAATTTGAAAGATATGAATTAGTATATGTTTTTGAATTTTGAGAATTGAGATAGAATAAATTACTGTAAATGAATAAGTATATTTGCATCAAATATCGACTAAAAATATGTTCAAATTATTTAAAAAATTTCGGAATACATAAATTAGTTATGCTATACAAGTTTTGATAACAGGAGGGAATAAAATACATATCTTTTGCACTAATTTCATTTGTGTTCAAAAACGAAAACCATACTTGCTTATGTTTATATATATTCACCTTATTCTTTCACCAGATGTATATCCTTGCAATGCAGCCATATACATGTAATTTCCAATAGATGTATCAAGTGAATGATCTGTTTGCGGAGCTTTCGAATAAGATACTAAATTATGGCCACTTCCAAGCTGCCAATCATGAAGATTTGTCGGATCATTTTTAGCAGAACATAAAGATTCATCCTCAAAGTCACAATGGTTAAGTTCATGGTAAGAACATTCACCAGTTGTAAGTCGAACATCATCAATAGCAATGTCGCCTGAAAAGGAATAAAATTTAATATTTAACCAAAGTAACAAAAATGGTGAAGATGCTCAATCATATAATTAACTTTATAAGCTACATCCTAAGCTCTACATCAGAGGCGTAGCTTAGGGGGGCAGTGGGGTACATATGCCCCCTGGCGCCAAGGTACAGGGGCGCCAAAATGGGGCTTGCAAAAATTTCACAACAAGGGTAAAAAACGGTCACAAGCAAGATCGCACCGGCGGCAGACGTCTTAGTACATGGCAAACTGCACGCTTGGTCAGACCACTTACGTCGACTGCCGACGTCATCACGCACATAGCTCGCGCACGGTCAGATTTCCATCGTAATTACATGGCCAAAAAATCTGGCCTGGAAACCAAGCAAAATTTGATTTGGTAACGTTAGGTAAAAAAATGCACTGGGTTAATTTTGTGGTTCTGTATCGTTAAGTTCTTGCCTGCGCACTCCGATGTAAGTTGATATTATTTCTGTGCTGGAGACAAATGGAAACGGAATTTGGTTGAATGATGTTAATACATGTTTTAAGTAATACGTGGTTTTGTAGGCTATTTCGTTGTTGTCAAAGTACCGTACTTTGCGGCAGATTTACATAAAATATATTATACTGTGCTAAAAGACCCCAATGCCGTTTTCGACAATTCGTCGAGATTGCACAGACTTTGCAAATTTCTACGACACAGACATCAATGGCCACGAACTTTTTCACCGAAATTGGAGATTGCAGAATGCTGCTCAGTAACAGAACTGTAGGTACACCAGAAACTCCTTTGGCTCTTCTTGGTTTTATCGTGTCTTTTGGAGATGACGTTTTACCCAATCTGCGAATTTCTCTACAAATTTTGTTAACAATACCAGTTTCAATTGCAAGCTGTGAACGGCCTTTCAGCAAATTGAAACTTATTTTGTCGAATTCGCGTGCATCAACGGGACAGGATCGTCTCAGTGATCTTGCACTTCTAAGTGTTGAAAGAGAAACATTGGAAAAAAACAGATTTTGAGGACGTGTTAACCAGTTTACGACAGTGAAATTAAAAAAATGAATTTATTGTAGACTATGTAAATCATCTTTGACAGTAACTGAGTGGGACATATGCTCTATTTTGTATAGCTTTGCTTCTTCTTTAAATAAAATGTTCCATTAAAATTTGAATTTACATATACATATATTTTTGAATAAATAATAAATTATTTGAATTTGAATTCACATATCGTCACGCTAATAACCGAATTGCATAAGTCATTTTTGGCGGTTTTAAGTTTTTCATAAAATAGGTATTTATGTAATGCTGCGCACATGTCTTTTAAATCAGATTTTATTTTAAGAATTCGAAAACCCATAAAAATAGAGATTTTGTATGAAATGCAAATTTGTTCAATTGTTCCGCCATAATGAATTATCATTGTTAACACAGGACTATTGTGACATCACAAAGGCAAAATAACCTCGGCGAAGGATTTTCGAGTTTTTGCATCCCAGATTCTAGCTTAGCGCTAATAATTTTCAATTTATACTACCGTATAGGAAGGCGTGCCCTTGTGATATTCACTGTCTGAGTCCGATTCACCTTGGTTGACTTTTATATAAGGGTACATTGCTGTTTAATTCTTTATATTTAACTTTAGTCTTATTTCGGTGGATGTGCAGAGCGTGTTATATTGATGAAATATATATTTTTAAACATAAAAAATAATGTAATTGAAACAGATTAGCTATTTTGAGGATTTTGGATTGTTTGGTTTTCAGGACTAGTACATATAGTCAACTTGCAAAATTGCGTATGTCCCCTAGTCATAGACACATTTTTGCACAGTGCGCCATTATGACGTCACATGACTGCGTCATACAAATTAACTTAAATCCGGCTACAATCAAAAAGTTGAACTATGGCAAATTAATGACTCTCAATGGCATAGCAATATCATAAGGAAGTTTTTTACGTTTTTCTCAAAACAGAAAAAAATGACTTACGCAATTCGGTTATTAGCGTGACGATATATAATTTGTTTTTACATATACAATTAAATGCAATAGAAAACATGATCAAACGCGGGGGTCGGGGCGCCAATTTTATATTTTGCCCCGGGCGCAAAATAAGCTGGCTACGCCTCTGCTCTACATGAAATTGGTGTTTCACTTGAAGTTTCATGACAAATATCAATTAGTTCATAAATTAGCATATTGTCCATGTACATAATAGCCCAAAAGCACAATTTTTCATTTTGGTCAATACAATCACATGTCTGAGCAGAAATTCATACTTCTTAGTGCAACGAAAATTTTTGAGAAAATGCTATTGCGACGTAATAGGAGAATAAAACTATTCTTATTTAGCATTAAGGTTGTGAATATCTTCCTAAATATCCATTATTAATCATACCATATACATTTCCTTGAAAGCTAATGTACTGAGAAGGTGTGATCGGTTGAATTGTAATTTGTTGTCTGTACCAACTAGGATCTAAAACATCACTATTCTGACGTGACCATAATAGTTGGCCACTGTTCACTGTAACCGTTGGTGCAATTCGTACTCTAAGTCTGTTATTAGGCTGAAAATAATAATATTGTAAATTTATATTCGAATGTCCTAACATTTTGTAAAAACAGTTTCATTGGTTGAACAGTGCAAAAAAATTGCAGAAATTGAATGTCATCAATGTCATCAAACTCAAAAAACATAATTTTTTAAAATTTTGAACACGGTATGGAGTGACCACACTGAATATACCAGTAATCTTTTATTCGAAACCTATATAAGATTGAAATTTGTATCTCTTGTATAGGTTAAAAGTTAATTAAAATAGAAACCCTCTTTTGATGTTTTAAAGGTTAAAAACCGACCAATACTGCAAATTCGTTTAGATTGCAAGTTACCAGTTGTCAATAATTTTTTTTAAATGGGCGAAAATGAAACTTACTGTTCCATACATTCTGAACCAGAATGTTAAGCAGTGTGGTACTGCAGATAAATCAATAAGTGGACTGTATATTTGACCACCAAATCCATATAATCCTGGATCAGCATACATGTACAAATAGTATCCAGAACCTTGAAACAGAAAACAGTAAATGTAAAACAACACGTTGGCAAATATAGATTAAATCTAACCAATAGCAGTAAAACAAGCAGCACAAACAGCACTTTTGTCAGCGATAAAAAATGTTAACACAATTAAAGGGAAAGTAATTTTATTTCAATGTAATATATAAAATTAGCCTACTATATCGATGCACTTAGGTGCTTAGAAGTTGTGAGCTTTCATTCTATTGAAAAGCATTGCAAATGCTTCTACAATACATATTTCAATTGTATTTCAATTGTACACTCACTTGTTCCAGTTGTGACATCAACATTTGGGGCAGTAGGTGATGCTTGAGAGCTTCCAGAGACTCTAGACCATGGAACAGAACCAGGTTGAGGTTCATTCCATTGGCAAAAGCCAGATTCAAATGTACAATCCGCTGGGGATGATTCTATAGGTAATATATGAGGCTTGTGATAGTCAACAAATCAACAATAAATAAAATTTGTTGGAAAATTCTATTCATCTTTTATAAGTTTATGGCAATGTTGGTAATTTAAATTTCTGTATTGAGCTATTTAAGAACGAATACCAAGCTGATATAAAGATATAAATTTTAAATAATAATGCTACTTTTTATGTGAAGTTAACATATAACAAGAATATAATATTCCTAGTCGCAGTACTTAAAAACTTCGTAGTACTGTAAAAACTTCAAACTTTGATGATAAGGATTTGTTAGAAAAACGAATCAAGTAATGTGGATGGAGTATTCCATAGAAGATTATGCATGTACATATATTTCACATTGATACCTGATGTTGGCAATGTACTTCCTATTGGAAAATCGGTAGGTGGCGCACTGGGTGTTGGTTGTTCAGCAATAGGTGGAAGCACAGAGCAAGAACCAGAAATGAAACTGACATCATCGATTGCAATATCAGAATTGATTGAACTACCAAGTTCGGCTTCGAATACGACCTACATTTGATGTAAGAATATAGGAATATAAGGAGTTGTTTAGCACTACATACAATAAGCTTATTGCTTTGTAATAGTGAATAACAATGATCAATATAATATAAATAGACTAATACAGTGAAACAGCATCAGTTTACCCTATATTCCCTGTCGGTACTTCTGACATGTAATCTTCCAGTTTGCCATCCAGAGCCTTGATCACCACTAAGTTGCCACAATAACATCACAGTGGTTTTAGTTCCATCTAGTGTCGGCTAAAAAATGTTATTGTATAAAATTAGTATTCACATGAAGATGACTTGAACCTATAGAGTCAGTCTCTAACACAAATGAAATAACTAGGCATTTACAATCATTTTCTCTGCATATCGACATAATCATTACAAAGTGACATATAGTAAGAAAAATTGATAAGCTTCATGCTGTCTTTTCTAAACTCATCTAAGATATTCTATGTTTGAATAGTAAGTTGTTTGATTTTATACCTGCTGCATGTAAACTCTCAATGTTCCCATTCCATTTCCCAACATATGATAATAAAAATTCATACATCTTCCACTATATGTTGTTTGACCAAACCATTCTGATACATATCGAGCTTTATCTCCTGCTGTTCTCGGATAACTGGTCTCAACAAAATAATATCGACCTGTGAACAATTAATTTATTACATATTAAATAGGGATAAAACATTCAAGAGTTATTCGCCATAGCCAGGGGGCCATAGCCCCCCCCCCCATTTTGGGCTGGCTAAGCTCTTGTTTGTCACTATCATTTATTTTTCTGCATGAATCCAGTATCGACTAAATTGTTATTACATTGTTTTCTATGTTTGAGGTGTACAATGTTTTAAATTCATTTTTACCAGTAGCATCTCCGGTTGTGTGGTCTGCTGTAGGTCCACTATTTGAACTTGAACTCGATTTTCCTGCACCTTGAATCCATTGGAAATCATCATTTAATTTGGTATTATGCCAGGTGCAGTGCTCAGAGAAATCACAATCTCCCGGAGAACCACAGGAATTTTCTTCAATTCCAAAGTCGTCAATGGCAATATCACCATCATAAGCTTGTCCCACAATACCCTCAAATACAATCTGAAAAAACAAAATATCCATAAAGATATTTGTTAGAAAATAGTAAATTATTATGATTCACAAAAACGTTAGAATAATTTTTATACCAAGTTCAATTGACCCGAAAATTATAACCCCATATATCATAATTCCTAGACAAAATAACCTGATATCGTTTTCCCAGAGGTTTTATTGGCACATGTGCTGATAACCATTCATTGTCTTTTTGAGCAGATCTTGACCAAGCCGGGGTTGTTATACTGCCGAATTCATCTTTGATGTATACATTCAAGCGACCGATATGAGCACCATACATATGATATTGGAAATGAGCACATGTTTCACCACCATTTGATGGAGGTAGAAACACAGGTGATGTAATTCTTGCAATATCTCCTGGTGCTTTGAAATATGTCTCAATGTACATGTAGAGTCCTAAAGAATGGAATGCGCATTTAGATGTTCAGCACTCACAATTATTCTAAAATGTTATGATGCAAATAGATTGATACTTAATATATTAGCTGTTTAGTTATTCAATGAAAATCATTTTTCCTCAATCCATTTGATAACCAAGATTATTGTTTTTAAATTTTGCATTCATAATAGTACTTTCAAATGTTTTACATAATGTTAAATTACCGTACCATATATTGTTCCATAAGTGTGATCAAATGTTGGCCCAGTTCCTGTTCCACCAGTTCCAGAGTAAGTTCTTGTCCATTCGAAATCATCATCAGTATTTTGGGTGAAACCACATATCGTTTTGTCATCAAATTGGCATGTCCTTCCATATGGCAATTTTTCTAAATACGATTGCAATATTTAAGTGATAATTGAGATTACAAAGTAAAATAAACCTATTATATTTCTATCCAAAGTTTATTTCAGAAAATACATTTTTTCTCAAGATTTTGAAAAAAACGCTCAGTTCAATCTGATTGGTCAGTATACTTTTAAATCGAAAGCTATATAACTATAACTCAAAACATAGACATCATGTGTTTAAATCAAAGTAGCAAAATATTACGATCACAGTCTTTTAGTGTTCCACTGGTTACATAAGTCTCATCAACTTTTGTATCAGAGAAATCGCTCCTGCCATAACATTGTCCTGCATAACTTGAATGAAATCTAAAAACAAATTACAAGTATAAATAACTATACCCATGGTATCAGCCTCTTTCAAATCTTTCCATATCTTTTTTTTTTTTCGATTCGTTTATATGTAAATATTAAATCTCTTTTTAAAATGGAAACTAGCAACAAAATAATTACTCTGTCATATGTAGTGTCCATGCAACACATCCTTCAGTCTTTGAACAAGCTTCTGCACATCGATAATAGTCATCTCCGTATTCTCCAAAGTAAAATGTATCTGGTGGATTTTGTTGTCTTGGGCCGGTAATCAAACCCCATACCATGTTAGTACTTTCAGATGTGTCCCAGCAAATATTATCTGTATGCAGAAGTACCATAAATATGACTTTCTTTTCTAACAATCTAAAATCGGGATTAGTAATTATTACACTTTAAACTTCAGATCTGATTTTTGAAAAAGAAACCAAATTCAAGGTATTAAAGTATTAAGTATAATATTCCTCACATATACATAATTAATTGCTATCAAACTTCAGAAATTTACCAAAATAGTAACTGAGTTCATTGCACATGGAGCGATTTCAACATATTTATATACAATCAATATGTAGAAATGTGCAATAGTGTAAAAGTTTAAGGTAAAACTTATAAAATAAGAAGATCAAGCATATCAATACAAAATTGTTATAGTCCTATAAAGAAGCTTTAAAAATGTACAAAAAATATTTGTGCTTGTTCCATTCATGTTGACCATTAAAATTTGATTCAGTATTCTCGATCTATTAAAAGATTGTAGTAACCTGGGTGTATGCGTATAAAAATCTGAGATGTATTTGGTAACAGGATGTCTGATTTTATTGTACAAATTTACAAATTCTTTTCTGAAAATTAGTTTGCCACTTACAATCATCACAAGTTCCATTATGAATATAAATATCATCAATTCCAACACCAGATTTATCATCAATACCACGAACTGCTTCAATATGAACCTCATCAACAGATGGTGTGTTTAAATCAGTTGGAAGATTTACACGAGCCTAAAATTAATCATTTTTATGTAATATATAGGTGCAGTTTTAAAATAAGATTTGTCCATAGGTCTTCTGTTTTGAAAAAAACTCAAAAACAGTTTGTATTAAAATAGGTTTTGTCATCATAATTTGTAGAATTCTAAAATATATTATACACGATAGCAAAATGATCATCTTTATGCTAGAAAAACATATCAAGTCAATGTTACATAACAAAATGCTGTACCCTATGCCAGTCGATTCCTTGATCACCATCTCTTGTCCACACATTGTATCGTATTCCTTCTTCCATAAAGAAGACATATAGATTTTCTAAATTGGATCCATGCATTGAGTAAAAAAATTCCATACATCTTTGTCCATTACCAATAGTAACAATGGTAGGACTGATCACATGTGCTGTATCAAAATGCTGTTTTCCATTTCCAAGTGCCCAGAGGTATTTACCAGTTCCTAAAATTTCACAGAAAAACACATTTTTTGAGTTATTGCCTATGAGTCACATTTTTTTTACAAAAAGTTCAAAGAAACATTGAAACTCATCGATAATGAAGATAGGTACACACACAAATTTATGGCAACAGTGCCAAGGCCAGCTATTCCAATCACAATAAACAAATAACGTTCAATATCACTTTTTAACGCAGTGAATCATCAATTACATTAAAGATATTGTAAAAATAAATACAAACTGCAGAAGCTGTACAATATATAGTTATTAGTTTATGTTATATTTTTTAATGCCAAACTGGAGTAATTTTTGATTATTCTAATAGCTTTTTTCAATTCAGCAAATAATATGGACCTGTTGAGTGGTCTCCTTGAGGTCCAGTATTAAGCAATCCAGATCCAGATGCTTGGACTGCCCAATCAAAATCATCAGTTTGTGCATTTGTCCATCCACACATATTCTTCTGTTCAAAATTACATGTGAAGCCTGGTATATCTGGTGTGCCAGGAGCAATAGTTGTCGGAGGATTTGTTGCTGGTAAAGGTGAAGCTTCTGGTGGATAAACTGATCCCTTTGTGCATGATTGACCAATAGTTATAGTAAAATCATCTATTGCTGTGTCACCATAAATAGGCTGATCTATGACGCCTTCCACAATCAACTGCGACAAAAAAAAAAAACTTGAATGTAAACTTAATATCACAATGCGAAATAAAGAATAATTATTTGAACCAAAAAGTATTCAATTTGAAATGAAAACAATTGATTAAGAATAATCTACTAAACAAATATTAGTTTGTTCCATTGAACTTAGGCTTCATTATTCACCATAAAATTATAAAAATTAAATTTCATGGAGAGAATAGCAAAATAAATTGTACTCCCAACCCATTGGTTTACAATAAATCACATCGGCACTTACATAGTAAATTGATGAAGATACAACAGTGACTTGAGCCTCCTTCCACAAATTACCTTGTTCCCCTGACAAACTCCATATTACTTTATCCACCCCTGAATCATCTCTAATGAGTACGTTAAGAGTTCCGATTGTTGTCCCGTACATATGGTAAAAAAATGCGAAGCAATCTATAATATCAATAACAGTAATTATTAACATCATAGCATGCTATCATAGCATAAATTGTCACAAAAATATTTAATTGAATGAAACACAGAATGACTATTTCTATTAAATATTTCATAGAATATTTTTTTATATTATTCCAAGTAGGTAAGAAGAGAGTTGCTGAACATATGGTAAACTCAACCATTTTATTGATGACAAGTCTGAATCAGATAGATGAATAATCAGATGGTTTTATAGTCAAGAAGCAAAAACCTGATTGACAGAAGATGTCTTAAATGATCAAATATTACAACAACTACTCGGCAATAGTCAACAATTGTTAATATTAAAATATTGTTATCCACACAATAGGATCTTACATCCCATGTGCATATAATCAGTGGTGTAACAGAAAAAACATATTTCTACTTCCTGTTGATTTAGGAACTAACAGTTTCGAAATTTCTGTCCGTGTAGAATTGATTAATATTGAGAAGGTCTACATATCAATAATGATTATGATGTATTTTCAAAAAAAATCAATTAAACAAACATGAGGACTATAAAAGGACTGAAAAATACTTGAATTTAATTCAGACTGTTAGAATCACCATTCAGACTGTCAACAAAAAATGAATATCATGTCTTTTACCTCCTGTTGTTGAAGGGTATTGTTCACTAATAATTCGAGCACGGTCTCCCAATGCTCGTGGAATGGAAGATTCAACAAACAAATAAGCTCCACTGGAATCACCATTTGTGTGATCATTATTTGGCCCAGTGCCTGATGAAGGAGTTGAATCCTGAAAATCGAAGTGAGGAAGTACTATAATAAAGATGTGTACAGTTATATTCGATTAAGTTTTTAAATGTATATTGGTAGTCTTAGTCAATATATGAAAGCCACAGCACAACTGATCACTCTGTGTGGGGTCACAAGCCGGAATCCTGAGTGGGATAATCATGTGCAAGAGGAGTACTCCTCACCGCCGTAGGGTGGTTTACTTTACATAACGCTAGTCAGTTATGGCTTCTACCACCATCAAGTCCATGCATATGAAACAAATAACTGGCTAACAAATTCCATACCCAACACGAATTGGTGACCGGACAATAAGATAGGATTTACATATTTATCCCAGGGGAGGAAAGCCGATAAGATGGCTTATCCATATGGCGAACCACGGCTCCTCGTCTGGTTACCATTCCAAGTCGGGTATGGAATTAGTTATATTGTTTGTTTTCGGAAACATGAACTTGGTGGTGGAGGAAGCCGTAAACGGCCAGCGGTTACGTGAACCACCCAACGACGGCGAGAAGTCCAGCAATCCTCCCGCACATAACCATCCCTGCATGGGATTCGAACCTGCGAACCCATGCAGAGTAATCAGAGGAGCGTATTCCTAACGCTTAGCCCGTTGAGTCACACCGTCGCGCCGAGGCTGTAGGCTGTAGTTCACCATGTTACATGACATTTCTCTCCCTAAATTTTATACTTCCCTGTATGGCCTCTTGACTATATACTGAAAAAAAATTGAGTAGAGCAACTTTCAAAAATGTTGAAAAATTTGAAATATTGTAAGTAAATAGTTGGTACAGATCCCTAAATTACCCATGAAAGTTCAAGTCTGACCTGATTCCAAGACCAATCAAAGTCATCTTCTCCAGTTAGTTGTGTCCATGTACAGAGACCAGCTTCAAATGAGCATGTTCCCAAAACACTACATGAACCACCGACCACAGCCACATCGTCAATGGCAATGTGAAAATCTGGTCCGGATCCTTGTGTGGCAGCAAATATTAGATTGAAAGCAATACCAATACCAGGTGTAAATGTCGCTCTAGCTGGTAACCACTGATTACCTGGAATTTCAATTTTATTTTTTTCTCTCAAACTGAGTTTTGACGAAATTTTGAACACGAAAATTGATGATTTTTAATTATAATTTCAATTATAAATGACCTCAAATCATACAAGATTTATCTTATGAACCAAGTAACAAGCACCATGTTTTGAACTCCTACTTAAGTCATGTGTTTTTATTTTTTTCTCTCAAACTGAGTTTTGACGAAATTTTGAACACTAAAATTGATGATTTTTAATTATAATTTCAATTATAAATGACCTCAAATCATACAAGATTTATCTTATGAACCAAGTAACAAGCACCATGTTTTGAACTCCTACTTGAGTCAAGTTTATTTGCCCTAATTTATTAACGTAGCATTTCATGGTGTTCTTTCCCACATAAATGTGATTTATTGTGAACTCATTTCAATTTCTATTCAATTCTAATTTCCAATAGCTAAGACATACAATAGTTTAATTACATTTGTTTTTCGAAAGTTTTTGGTTTTCCTTTGGTTGGATAAATGAGTTATTATGCTTTTTCATATTTGAATGATTCAAATAATTCTTTATTGTAGTATAATGTGCAGAGGTGGTGTAAAAGGTATTTTATTACAAACCTTGATTCCCAGTTTTAGAAAATATTTCAGGTCCATTTCCAGATGAAGTTTCTAATTTATAGAAAACTTGGAAAGTTGCAGGGCTATTTCCATACATATGATAAAAGAACTCGATACAAGCATCAGCATGGTTTAGCAAATATGATTTTGATATCAAATTAGCTTGTTGTCCACTTGTTTGACCAGCAGAACCATCCATAAGAAAATAGTATCCTAGAATGAAACCACAATGATAATTAACAGCAAAAATATGGTAGCCTTTTATTATTATCTCCTCGGACAGGCACTGCACATTGAATTATCGAAGTGGGGCGCGAGTGCCTATCGATAAAAGTATTAGAATTAACTGTGTTGGCATACATGCTCATCACCTCACCCACAGTGTAATATGTGGGGTAAGCAATGCCGAACAGGAAGATTCCCGAATGTGTTCTATTGCACATCATTCTGCAACCAGATGCATATATAATCTTAGTAAAATTATGACAAACTAAGAGTCAACTTTGAAGTAAACATTTTGTGTCTGAACTTGGTGGCATGGCATGTTACCAACAATACAATACTTTATATTTTGCGCTGCCAATTAAAACATTATATAAAAAATTATAATCATCAGTCATCACATAGTAAATGAGCCTTATAGTAATTTTGACCAACAGTTTTAAATAATGAAGAAGTCATGGACGCCTAGTTAAATTATGGTAATAATGTCTGAAACCTCACATTCAATAAACTAAACATAGCTATGCCGTGAAATGACTATTTGTTTGGTATCTTGTTTTGGATCTGAGTTTAGGTAGTAGTTTGTACAAATATAATGCTCTGATAAAATCTCCTTACAATATAAGAAGAAGCATGACAAGTCATTACCACGATAGATGACAATCTGACATATTTTCTCAAATTATGTAAGCAAACAAAACACAATGAATCAAGAACATTCAGCTCAGTCACCTGAAGTTGTGCCTAATGTGTGGTCTGTAGCAGGTCCTTTATGTCCTGACATTGTACCACCTTGTTGATATGTCCAGTCAAAATTATCTGATGGATCGTTAGTATAGCCACATTGATCTGACTCAAATATGCAAATATAACCATCTTGAGGTTGTTGAACACCACACGGTCCATCTGATATTGTGATCTCATCTATAGCAATGTCACTTAGATAACTTGAACCAACAACACCCTCGAACACAATCTAAAATACAAAATGTTTATTCAATATGAGATAAATTAAATAGAGTATGTTTAGCACCATAAAATATATTTCATCTATTAAATCAAATATGGTTGAATATAAAGTTTAAAAACCTTTCATACACTTTTGTGTGGGTAATTTCTAATAGCAAACAAATTTACTATCAAGCAGAAATATGGTAGTACTTAGGAAAAAGAAAATTTAACAAGATGTGGTTAACATGAAAAGAAATAAAGTCTGTTGTCTATTTACCAGTGCAGAGCCACATTTTATTGTTATATTTACATTTGTGTGCCAGTTACTTGCCACATGAATCACTTTGCAATGGTATATTATCCAGCAATTTTCGAATAATATAAGCTTTAGTATAGCTTATATAGAATATCCATAAAGAGCCAACAGAAATTAGAGAGCTGACTTTAGCAATTAATTTTATTTGTAAATAGTGGACGAGGTAAATCAGATTAGTAAAAATCATTCATAGCGAAAGTACTTTAATCAATATGTACACATTATAATAGGTCATCCTAGATGACCCTTTCCCAAAAATATTGCAAAGTAATCAAAATCTCACAGCAAAAGCTTGAGTAGGATTCACAGTAATATTAGTTGGAATCCACTGATTTCCAGTGTTCCCAGATCGCGTCCAGTAGGGTGATGATGGCAGGGAACTACCATACTGTAGATAAACATTCAGTGTTCCCATTGAAGAACCATACATGTGTCGGTAGAAGGTGATGCACTGTTGTCCTAATAAATTAAAGCCATGATTTAGACAAGAGTTTATCCTATTCTATTTTTATCAAAATAGTAAGTGATAAAAACTTATACAAAAATTGAAAATAAACAAAACCAGCACATTAAAATGCAACTCCTATCTGTCAATTACAAAACTTAAATAACTGTACAAAATCGTACATCCAATAATGTAAGGTAATGAGAGTGGAATGAAATAGAATATTGAAAATAACAATATATTGAGAATATATAGAACATTGTTATGAATTGTCTACATATTATATGTAGTCTTCTTCCTTACCTGTCTGAGAATATGGAGCTTTGAGTCTTGCTTTTTTGTTTGAAGTTTGTGGACTGGATGATTCTATGTACATGTAATATCCAGAACCAGAAACATCAGCAGTAGGGCCAGTAGGACTTGAAGTTGTCCCACCAGTACGACGAGTCCAATCAAAATCATCTGCTTTGTCATTTGCCCATGCACATTGATCAGTATCAAAATTGCAATCAAAGGGTAGTGGTGCTGTTTAGAAAATATATTTGTCAATTTGTTAGAAAATAACACTCATTGAAAATTGTATTAATTTCACATAAATAACTTTAATTAACTAAATCCTTAATAATATAAAACTTTTTGAATAGCAT
The DNA here is from genome assembly GCF_964204865.1 of Styela clava. NCBI lineage: Eukaryota > Metazoa > Chordata > Ascidiacea > Stolidobranchia > Styelidae > Styela > Styela clava. The sequence goes on along the minus strand of NC_135257.1, from coordinate 6,374,408 downwards.
TCATTTTGAATCACATTTTAACTGGAAATAATTTTTTTACAGCCTGATATGCAAATCTCATTTCAAACGTCAATTTTTTGTTTTTCAAAGGAAAATATAATAATTAAAAAAAATATTTACGAGGAGTTGTAGGAGGTGGAGGAACTGCACCAGCTGGTTGGACAGTACAAGTACCAGATGTCCATGTAAAATCATCAATAGCAATATCTCCTGTTATACTTGATCCAACTATACCTTCAACCACAAGCTATAGAAAATAAAAAAGAGCTGAATACTAGTACATAAAACCAAATGCAACAGAAAAATATTCATTTCGTGAAAATTAAAAAGCAATATAATCAGACTTCAACAATCTAATATACTTTAAAACAGCAGCTCTCATTTTTATACAATGAAGTTAATAGCACGAATTTGATATTTTTCCGCAAATATTCAATATATCTCCTTACAATTATGCCTTGGAATCCGTGTCTTCAAAAAATCAACTCACCATGAACGTTTCAGTTGCGGTTACCGGTACAGATCCGAGTGTCCACTGGTCACCAAGGTTTTCATTCCCATAAACCCAAATAGTGTAGTTAGAATCTTTAAAAACTTGAGAAACCCTTAATCCACCAACTGAAACTCCATTCATATTAAAATAAAATCTAAAACAATATGTTCCACTGAATGAATTCACTTGTTGACTTTGCAATCTTGCTCTATCCCCAAGCTTTTGTGGCGAGCTTGTCTCAATGAACATGTAGTATCCTGTTTAGAAATATAGAGTGCACTATTAAAAACAACACTTAGAAATTTTTTTTCACATTGGTGTATAAAAAATCCTTTAAATACTTGTTTTTATTATGTGCAATAAAGCATGGTATGATAAGGCATTTGTTTGCTGTATTGTTATATACAAAATGCTACTTATTTGCAAATATTTCAATTTATTTCAGATTTATGTTAAAGTAAAATATAACCTAAATAATATTAAAGAAAAAACAAATTACCTGTGCCAGTTGTATGGTCGCCTGATGGCCCAGTCCCTCCTGTCAATGTATCACCTCTGTTTTCAATCCAGTCAAATTCATCAATTCCCTTAGGTAAATTTTTCCATGCACATAGATCATCTTCAAAAGTGCAGTCCACTGGATTAAAATAAAAAAATTTTAGTTTGACACATCCAACATGTTTTTATTTCAGTAGTGTATAATAAAGTAATATAAACACATAGTAGGCAATGACATTCATTTTGCATTTTTATGAAGAAGCATGACGTGTGGTACTTCTTAGAAAAAACGTTTTATGCCAGATGGCAAACTGAGCAACTGAGATATCCAGAACACTAACCCGATTTTATATACTTTCGACACAGACTGGTAGACAGGCTGTAGTTTGCCAATTAATTAAGCATGGATATTATGTGACTTACATAAGGAAAGGCAATCTTTCTGTAATATTGTGACATCATCAATAGCAATGTCTCCACCAAAACTGCTTCCACGAGTTGCTTCAAATACCACACTATAATCATATATAGATGGAAAATTGACTCTTGCTATCATCCATTTATCGCCCTGATTACCATCCATTTGCCATCTCCATACGTCAGTTCCACCTTTTTCCTCCTAAAAAATTATTGAATGTTTGGTGAAAACAATAATTTTTATAAATTGAAAGTTATAAATAAAATCAGAAATATTTGTCCATTCCTTCGAATAAATTGGGATATAATTTGTTTACTTGTGGAGAAGCATTGGGATCATATTTCAAAAAACCGCTATGACCAATTTTAAAATTCAGACTTTTTTAATTTAAACAATAAAAACAATTGCATACCGCACGTTGATAAACTGTCAATTTTCCAATATCTGCACCATACATATGATAGAAAAATTCAACACAATGGTGCCCATCCTCAGATGGTTGTTCAGGTCCAACTAGTCTGGCCTTATATCCTAGTGCTCCAGTAGAAGTCTCTAAGTACATGTAGTATCCTGAAATAGAAAAATATGTCAAAGTGAGTCAGATGAAATCTAAAAAATTATTCACAAACCATAAATTTACTGACAAGGCCTACATTTATCAATTGATGAGCCAACTTGAAATGAGAATTTTCATCAAGGCTTGCTTATAAGAGGGTCAAGAACCCACACATTTGAATTAGAAACATGCCTGCTATAACTTTTCCAAAAGGTAATGATGAGGAAAAGAAAAAAGAAAAAGAAAAAAGTTGTTTTTGTGACAGATATATCGTTATATATATATAAGAATTTTAATGCAAGGAATTCGTTCATGATAAAAAAATAAGGATTGCAAAATTTTGCAAAAATATAGAAACAATCGCATTTGTGAAAAATTTACAATCATAGGTATTCAAAATAAACTAACCATAAGTTAAAATTATAAAGTATCACAAAATCCTTAGTTTTGCTACATGCGTAACATAAAGCATCAATATACTTTGGATGAAAACATGAAAAATAGACATTACCATCTGGCGTGCCATAGGTGTGATCATTCTGTGGTCCAGTTGATGCGGAACTAGTCGCTCCTTTTTGTCTAGACCAGTTTAATTGATCATCTACATCTTGGTTGTATCCACATATTGTGCTGGATTGATAATCACAAGTGTGGAGAATTCCTTCAACTATGGAAAAATATTAAAGAGTATTAAATAATTATTTCTTAATACTTATAATATCTAATAATATTTATTTAAAAATTATAAAATACTCACAAGTTTCACAATTTCCATCAAACATTTGAATATCATCAACAGCCATATCACTTGTAAATGCTAATCCTATCTCTCCCTCAATAACAACCTATAAAAAAAATACTGTGGTATAAATACAGCCTTCGATATCAGATTATCCAAGCTGAGTTTACCACATATTCAGCATTGGGCATTTTTTCTTTTACTAGAAAACTCTCCGTTCTTCCTAGTTTGCCACCTGCGCCGCATGGGGCATGCAGGCTAAACATTCGCAATATTCAACTGACTCGCTCGATTAAGAGGCTAGAGCATTGGTTTCCAACTGGGTTCCCTGAGCAGTTGGAGGGGCGGTCACCATGCCACGTGCAAATCTGATTTTATTTTTCCTTTTACTAGAAAACTCTCCGTTTTTCCTAGTTTCACTGCTTGATAAGGTTATTTCACAGGATGTTTTCCCATTGTTGATCATGAATAGTTTAAACATAATGGGATGATAAACAGGGGGGGGGATAAGTGCTAAAAGCTTTCGAAAGAGAGTCACAAGATATGAAAGGTTGGGAACCATTGGGCTAGAGCAGGGGTTCCCAACCCAGGGGTCGCGAACCCAAATTGGGTCAGAGTGATATGTAGGTAGGGTCGCAAACAGGTCATGGGGTCGGTGGGGTCACTGAGATATGGTAGAGGATGAATGTACAAAACATCTAAGATTTGACAAACCATGGTAAATTTAGCAGTTTGTACCATGGCTTACTGTAAAACAGGCCCATAGGCATCGCTCTATGCTTATGTTATAGAAAATGTAGGTGATTATGGTGACATTACTGTTTGGTTTTAGTTTATTTTACTTAATACCACTACATGACCAAACTCAAAAGTCCAGTGAAAGAAGCTCTAAAGTTTCATGAAATATATATATATTGACCTGGGGTGGCACTGAACACTTGAAAGTTGTTTTTGGGGTCGCCCTGAAAAAAGCTTGGGAACCCCTGGGCTAGAGTATTACCCAATACCCCACACTGAAATCTCAGGTTAAAAATAATGAACCTTATCAAGTTTGAATAATAAGAAGATGCCTATATATTTTTATCACAGTGTCATCTCGTGCAGGAATTTGGTTATTGAAGATAAAAATGATATAGTGCAAATACCAATTGAAGAAACCTAACAAGTATTCAAATTGTCCAGTTGTGCAATGCAGATCAGATTTAAAAAAAACATGAAATTGCTCAAATTAATAGATAAATGAATCACATTGACGAAAGGATAAAAATACCTGGTAATCAACATCAGTAGCAATTTCTATCATTGCAATTTGCCATCTATTGCTCTGATGACCATTCCGAGCCCAAGTTGGATTGGCAACATATGGTCTTGTCTTTATATATACAGCAAGAGTACCCATGTCTCCACCATACATATGGTACCAGAATGTAAAACATTTGACATTGGTTACACCATTGGATTGTATCAGAGGCCCAACAATACGAGCCTTTTGACCTATACATAATTTTAAATTTCGGAATTAATACTAACTAAAGTCATCTTTAGTTTGGAGGGAAAAGAACCTTCCTGATTGAGCACCCCGTACCCAATGGGTGATGGGCATGAGATTTGAGAAGGTCATTTTTAAACTGTGATACCAACATAGTTAGTCCAAGACTTGAACTGCTAGACCATTATGTTTAATTCACTAATTTATTTGGTGTAATACAAAAACTAATATGAGGATATGAATGCTCAGTTCACCTGGTTGAGCTGGTGGCGATGATTCAACATACATATAATAACCGTTTTCATTTCCCTGAGTGTGGTCATCTGTTGGTCCTGTACCAGTTGTCGTACCTGGACCTTTATTTCTAAATATGAAAAATACAGATAATTAAATTATTCTAGCATATACTTGAATGTAAAATCTTATCTACTACTTTGTTTTTTATTTTTTGTGCGTCGAGGTGCACACCACACCATACCTTTGCTCCAAAAGAACCAGGAAAAAACTTACAATCAAGAAGCTAATATTTAGAAAGGATAGGAGGCATAGTAAATGTAAAACGTAATACATACTGGTGCTGTTGCTGGTATGGGACACAAGATTGAGTCCCAACTACAATCTCAATAACAACATAAATGTGGACATGAAAATCTACTAAATCATGTACTATGAATAGTGTGGCAATTAACATTATCTAAATAATTTGCATATAACACATCTTAACTACCTCGTCCATACTAAATCTGCAGTAGGGTCATCAATCCAATTACAGGTATCTTGCTCAAAAGTGCAGTTAGATGAGCCATATTGTATGGGAGGTGGTGTGACTACGGGTTCTGGTGTGGTTTGAGGTTGACCAGTTACTTGAGCAGATGAGGGCGAGAGAGAACAAGAGGTAGTTGTAAACTTTATATCATCAAGAGCAATTGATCCTGTGATAAAAAATATTTATTTCGACAGAGTCTAGTTTCTCTGGATAGTAATGTACTGGTACTGACGGTTGTTTGAACTACTTTCATGCAATGTCGCCAAATTGGTAACTTAGGTTGAATTTGAAAATGTGTATTGTATTCAAGGTACACTACACTTCTAATACCATATTAACTGGAATTGCATTAAGTCTGAAGTAAACTCACATGCTGATGACAACATTCACCATAAATAAATATTATACACTTAGCTCTTACGTTTCTCAATGATTAAGTAGGTGAGCTCATTTAATTAATTAATTAATTAATTGGATTCCTGCCAAAAAAGTCGCAAACGATAGAATGTGAGTTGCAACAAACAAAAGTGATAGTTTTTGTTGAGTATGACTTTTAAAAGTTTAGTCTGGAAGGTGTGGTGAATTAGTTGGTCATGTTAGGCTGTTAGCCTAAACATAAACAGTTTATTGAGTTCATTGAAAAAAACATAATAATGAAAGCATTACCTTGAACTCCATCCCTGTTAATAACACCTTCAATAATATATCTCCTATGATTTGTTCCAGAGATGGAGACAGATGCACTTTTCCAAATATTTCCTTGAGATCCTATTAGTCTCCAATGATAATATCTTTAAAACAAGAGATAGAATATAAAGTGATATAATTTATTATTATGTAATCTTAAAAACAAATATAAATCCATCATGTCATTGTGTTCCAGTGTGAATTAGATACATAATCAATTCCTTGTTATAGAAAAATATTATTTAAGAAATGCCAAATTTCATAAGCAGTAAGGGAAGCTAAAATCAGTCTTTTATAGTTTTATACTTTTTTATAGAATTAATTATTGAATATTTTCTTTCCTAATAAAACAAATTTAAAACTCATATCTCATCATATGATGATTATAAATACTAAATTTTTTTATTACAATTGATCATTGTTTATTTGTAGAGTTGATGATGTACATGTGACAAATATTAAAAATTTATCAAAAGACATATGATTTTACAAATTAAAATGTGGTAGAAATGCATTCAGCAAGCAAATTGAAATAAAAAGTCTCTATTCACAATGAGATCATAAATGTAATAAACTTCAAAGATAAAATACTGACACAAGTTTGAACTAGAATGCAATGTGTTGTGTAGATTGCGAGTTTATTGAGTGGCCATGTCATAAAAATTCCTGAAATTTCGCACAAAATTTTAAATGATAAAATCAATGCTTTCATGCGATGTCATATTGTTAAAAATGGATACAGTGAAGAATTATATCTTGAATCCTATTCATACTTGTTTGTTTAATTTTATTCAATGTTTATTTAAGTTTTTCAACTTTATTTGTTACATCTTTAGGGCTAACCAACTATTTACGGTATTGACAAATTTCCTTTGCAGTTTAATATATTTGAAGACTTTATGAACACCATGTACAATAACGTAGCAACAATTATGATCTTTGTAAAAAAACACAACATAGATGATCATGGATAAACCAGGCCTTAATCATAATTAGTGAGTATAAATTTGATAACAGTAAAGTAACAAGAAACATAAAAGTAATATTCTTACATAAATCCTGTGTTAACGCTTTGTTCTGAAACTTGCAAAGTACCAGCATCATCTCCAGCCATGTAATAAGAAAATTGCAAGCATTTCTGAGGACTTGAACTAGATAATGTTTCACTGACCCACCATGCTTTGTCATTCACTTTCCGTCCAGTTTGATCGAGGTATAGGAAATAACCTGAAAAAAAAATAATGATGTTTTATAAAATAATATAAAATATCGTCTACCAGGCATTAATAAAATAAAACAGAAATAGTATCTGATTTTTAGATTTTTTTCAAAAAGTGTAAATTATTACTTTATTGAAAGATGTAAAGTTCTAGTCATCATTATGACAGTTTCATAGGTTTAATGGCAATAATATTTTATATGGAATTAAAAATTCCGTCCATAATTAAAAAATAGAATTATAACAAGACTTGTAAGGTTGTTCAATCTTGTATATCTTGTACAACTGTTACAAAAGTTTACATTACTCTCACATTTTGCCAAAAAGGTCATCCAAAAGTTTGATCAATTAATTTTTATTCATTTCATAAGATGTTGATCAATTTTCAAACGAGAATATCGGTCAGAGACCGATGACTTATCGATCGAAAGTTAAGGCATCCCCAAAACAGCGCTCTTACTCCATAGTGACACCTTGTGTCCCATCACTAATTAAATGATAACTCGCTAATTATACGACATAATTCACCCAAAATCAATAGGCTTCTGGTACGAGATATGATGAATATAGGTGCAAAATCAGGAGCAGATTCAATCTCGCTTTCGTGAGATATCGCGTGCATCTAACAGACAAACAAACAGACAGATAAATACCTATCAACAAACTTACCAATTAAAATCGATAAGTAATAATTGAACAAACTTTTTATGAGTGCTATATACCTTTATCAGTACTAGTTGTCGCATCAATAGTTGGTCCAAGTTCCGGATCAAGTGTTTTACCGCGTAGTTCAGACCAATCGAAATTGTCGAATGCTTTGTCATTGTACCAGATGCATGGAGTAGCGTGGTCAAAATCACAAAGCTGTTGAAATAAATGATATTATAGTCTCTTTCATTGTAGAGCAATTTCATTTGATTATCATTTATGTAACCACAAACACCAACATAGATCATAATGTAACAAAACATCACTAATAGTTAAGGAATATTTAGAAACCTTACAAATACATCATGACTGTAACACCATTGTTTTTCGCGTATTCCCAAAGAATTACAATTTTTGTATTTATGGATAAAATATGTGCACTAAATTTCAATTTTGTTACATTGATGGAGATACTCATTCAAGGAAATACTTCTTGCGTCTCATAAACTAATCCTGTCACATTATGTGCACCTCTTTATACCACTTTTGTATTAGTGGTAGTAGTTTTATTTCATTACAATGTGTAAAGTAAATAATCGATGATGACGAGCATTAATTTATATACAAAAACATTTATCTCAGATGGAGGGTGACAAAAAAAACAGTGGAGTACAGGTAATTAACTACATTGTTTATTTAATGTATGATTGCAGCATGAAATTAGAGAATACATGCTGTTGCAAGGTAACAGACAATGACACCGATTATTCACAATTTTCTCCACCATCCATTATTAACTCTTTCAAGCTAGATAAACAGTTGTGCTGTACAATACATTTATTCCAACTTATTAGCTTTTCTGCTCACAGAATAAATAGACTTATCACTCACAATGTTGCAAGCTTGATTTAATATGAGAACATCATCGATAGCAATGTCACCATAAAAACTTGTGCCCACTGTTCCTTCAAACATAATTCTGTATGGATCTGCAGGTCCATCAAAATGAATCTCAGCTTGTCCTAACAGCCATATATTGCCTTGATTGCCAGACTTGTGCCATACTGCTGGGCCTGGAATAAATATTAGTTTTTAAGTATATAAATGCTGTGATCTTTAATTATATAAAGTTCGATCAATTTTGAGATATATACATAGTATCAAAAAATACTTTGTCATTGAACTAAGAAGAAAATATTTTAGTGGTTGGAGAAAAACAATAACTATTATTTTACCAGCTACAACACCATGTGCAATGTGAACAGAAAGATCCCCAATTGTTGAGCCATACATATGATGATAAAATTGCAAACATTTTGTTGTTGCCTGATCTGGGCCAGGAAATTCGGGTGAATAAAGTCGTGCTTTGTCACCTGCAACCTACAAAACAATAACATTTAACAGAATAAAACAGAACAGCTTTGTTACAACTTGCTTCAATTTTTTTACTGACAGAAAGAAAATTTCTATGTTTGTACAAAAACATACTGCACAAAATCTCAGCTTCAATTAGGAGAAGGGTACAATGTACCAGTCTCAAAACAGATATCTCAAACTATGCATGTGAGAAGCTAAAATATGAAGATTGTCAGTCAAAGTTATGTCAGTCCATACCAGACCTTAATTAATTGTGTCAGATGACTTACATAATAACATAATAATTTTGTCATCTCCATCCACCGAGACAAGTACAACAGGGTTCCTACGTCATTAAAACATTAACTAGAAAACATTTACTGTTTACTAAGTAAACATGACTGGATATCAGTAATTATTACAACATAACATTTTTTACATAACACTGTTTAAATCATCCTACATGAAACAAAAGTATTCAATTGGGGTAATATTTGCATAATAAAAATCTATTCTAAGCTTGAGATGTCATCCTATCCCAGTTACATACGAATCTGCATGAGAACGTTTATTCATATGTTTTTACAACATAGACAATTCGATTTTCGTCATTTTCGTAAAGTCTACATACAATTTCATGGATAAGGATGAGTGAGATCATTTCATTTTAGTTTATTCAAGATAATGTTTACTGTTCAACACTTTGATGTTATGATTATCTTGTGTTATATACCAATTTGAAAAAAAATGATTTTATGGAAATAGAATGAGTGATACGAACACCTCATATTTAGTGGTGGGATTCAAATTTTTGTCATCCGGTTCCATCATAGAAGTCATATTTTTCGGCCGGTTCTGTTATGTTTTTTAGTAATGCTAACCGGTTCGCTGATTTCATACAATTCCGCGAGACGGTTCTAAGGAACCGGTGCGAACCGGCTGAATCCCACTACTGATCATATTGTTACACAATCATTGTTTTTACATCATTCCATACTGAATAATCAAGCCACCTGGTTTACTTTATGAAATCAAAATCTCTAAATAGTTCTACATACCCTTGGACTGGATGACTCAATATAGAGATAGTGACCATATGCAGTTTGTAGAGAGTGATCATATTCAGGCCCAGTGTCCTGTGATGTCGTTGTGAGGGTCGACCAACTCCATGTGAAATCTCCACTACTATCTGTATCCCAGCCACAAAAATCATTTTTTTCAAAATCACATAAAGCAGCATTCTTAATGTAAAAATTTAAAAATAAATACTATGAAATAAGAAAATACAGTTAAATTACAATATGAAAGTATTATAGATATGAAATAAAGAACATTCTTTTCTATTATATCAATATATCAAACTATTCCTGAATAGAAGTCAAGTAATAAAAGTATGATTTAATTTTATATTTAAATTTGAATTACAATAAATAACCAAAAAATGTATAAAACAAGCAACTGGTAATTAAAATCAATAGTATTCTTTATAACATCAAATCCTAATTCACATATTAAATATTGCAATATATACCTCAGGACATGTTCCATCAGTTTTAGAAACATCATCAATAGCAATATCAGACATATGATATCCACCCAAAGTTCCTTCAAATACCATATGGAATTCAGATCTGGTGTTGACATTTATCTGTTGCAATTAACACAAGAATAAAATAGCAAAAAATGAAACCAAGTACACATTGTAACAATAAGCAGAAAAATGACCATTTAAAATTCATCAATCCAATCAAAATTGCTACTTGGTCATAGCGAATCAAAATGGTATGGCTCAAACAAAAATCAGCATAGTGATTTGGTATGAAACACTACTCACAAAATGAAAATAAATATTAAAGGTGATACAAACCATAGCAGGAAGCCAGTATTTTCCCTGAGTTCCATGACGAGCCCAAACAGGATCTCTAAGAGTATCTTCCGTTTTTACATAAACCCTTAAATAGTTGACCTCAGAACCATGCATCAAATACCAGAATCGAAAACAGATAGGACCTTCAAAATTTTATAAATAATAAATTATTCCAGCATTTACATTACTTTTTCTATTTCTACGCAGCCAAGTATTAGAGTGCTCTTATACAACTTACCTAATTCAAATGTCAAATTTTGCAAATGCACACAGAAGAATATTCTTCAACGCATGATTATAAAAAAGCTTAAAAATTCACCTGTAGTTAGTAGTGGTGGACTGACAAACCATGCGATGTCATTAGGTACATTAGGAGGGGAACTTTCCATATACATGTAATAACCCCCAACACAATCTATTTTGAACCCACTGACGTGGTTTGACTCAGGAACTCTCAAATCCGGATTGTCAGATCTGAAAAAGCAAGTATATATCTAAATTACACGCTTAGCATGCATTTCTTATTGGTAAATAAGAGTAACATTCATAAATTACCAATTATGAGTGGCACGAAGAGCATGATTGCCCCTGAAAAACTTTCCAGACACTTTGTTGTTGCAGGATATACACGTAACCACAGGTGATTTAAAGCTACATAGATAAACCTTGTTCATGCATTAAAACAAATGGAACTTCGAACTAATTTTTACTCAGAATTGATAACTATATGGCATGCAATGTGATTACAATGTATTAATGTTGTATGCACCAAATCACAGCAAATGGTTGCAGGAGAGAATTAATGAAAATGATAACCATTATTGTTATGTTTTACGTTTATTAATACCGGTATGAAGTACCCCAAAATAATTCAAATTCATCCTCACTATCACTGTCAAATTCCCAAAAGAGATCTTTCTAGTCCTCCAATGTATATATGCGATCAGTGTTTCGCGTGTATTAGTCAAATTTTTAGTGCGATCAAAGTTATGCACATATAAGCCAACCCCTTAGTTTGGCAACTTTTTTTTAGTTCAAAGCTCGGCTTATATGCGAGAATATATGGTACCTTCCAATACAAGCATTATCCCAAAGTGAACTTCCCGAGTTTGTTGCATATGAATAAGCAGCACACAATGGTTGAATGCCACATTCTGCTGCACAAAGATCTTCATCATCTTCAGTAAACCTGAAATGAAATTGTGTTACACACATTTCCATTTAAGATTTTCAAATTTTACAGATCAGAGGCACGTTGAAAACAATATTCTGGCCTATGAAACATATACACCAATGTTTTATATTTTGAATTGACTTGACAACCCTTCTGACTTGAAGATTTTGCTTTGCATTCTTATGACCTTAAAATTTCAATAATGTCAATCATGTAATCTAAACACAGAATATAACTCCAATTAAACAAGAAACTTACTCACAATACTAACATTTTTTAAAATATACATACCATAACTATAAATGATTATGGTACAATAAGAATTGTTTGCATTGTTTATTTAGTTTACTAAACCTCGAATCCTGAATGTGCAGAGTGAATTGATCAGAAGTAGTAGAAAATTTAATAACTCATAGTAAACTAATCTTACGTCCCAAAATAAAAGGTGTCTGGTGGTTTGACATTGTTTGGATGATCGATCAGTCCATACATTGAGTTCATATTTTCCACCCTATTGTAACAGACATCTGAAATTATAATGGTTTTTCTATTAATATGACTGATCTGGCCCCATAGGAAAAATTTTAGTTCTGTTATAGCTCTCTAAAGTTTTATTTTCATTTACTTTAAAAGCATGCTCTTACTTCCAACAGTATGATCATGTTCTGGTCCAGTATATTCAGTGGTAGTTGCACCAAAGTGTCGAGTCCAATCCATATCATCATCCCTTGAATTTAACCAACCACAAATTGTTTGTTCAAAATCGCAATCAAATTCGCCAAGTACTGAAATTTGATAATTAGTTAGTAAAGTTACAACTGAAAAGTGAAATTCAACTGAAGCAACATAAAAAATAGTCAAAAAATAGAGAGACAATATTTTTAGCACATTAAAATGTAACAAATACAAGTTTGTCACTGTCAAGGTTTAAAAATGAACAGACAGATATTTTGTGCGACAAACAATTCTACAATTTATATTTCTCTTCATCATTTAACTTAATCATAATAAATATTTTGTTCTATAAATTTTGTTCCCAACAGTAACTGTAATGTCAGAACATTTTCAGTAATCATTAATTTTTGTGTGTGAATTTATTATAGATCAATTTATTGCATTGTATTGGGAATATTTTAGTCAACATAGAATAAGTTGTGCATCCTGGTCTAGATTATTGAAAATTTTTTTTTAGAAAATCATTTATTTTTATCCTCCTCAATCAGTTTTTGTTGAATTTGAAAATCTACTTTAATATTTGGTTAATTTAAACATTTTAAAAAACACTTTGAAGCAAGCAAATAAAAGTAAAAGATATTTACTAGTAGACTCTTTGAAACTTGAATCCTGATGTAGAAGGTCTGTATTATCTTCTTGGGAAATTTTTAGTCTGTATCCTTGATGACGTATATAATGATTCGGGAAATTGTATGATTCATAAACAGTGTAATCCTACAAAAACAAGAGTAAGATGTTTATTTATAAATTTTATGAGCTCTTATATACAAAATTCACAACACTACAGGTTATTTATGCTGTTCTTTACTATCTAACTCTTGCTACAGCATCCTTGCATTATACATGCATTGCATTGTAATGTCGTATCAGTCTCGCAGAAACCCAACAGATAAGAACTTCATTCAATACTTAATTTTATTTTGCAAATTATCAATTTGTGAACCACAAGATAGACTTGAAAGCTACCAGTACCAATTTTGAAATAGTGTAATAATTCATAAATTTTCTTTTTTAATAATTCATATTTTATTGTATGGTACAAATAACTTACCGGTACTATTATTTTATAAACATGATCTGAAAATTGTAATATATGAACCCTTTAACAGCAGTAAAATGTGACGATGCTATAAAAGAGAAGCATGTAGATTTTTACCTGGAAGAACATATCTTTTCTTGGCCAAAATGTAGCATCTTCCAAAAAAAGGTTTGTTTCTTCGTATGGACTCAAGAGCAAATTGTAGCTAGATTGTCTCAAAAAATATTTTGGATTCATTTCAGATTCAAAAGAAACTGTCCCAGAAATGCCTCGAATGCCAGGTGAAACCAGAAAAAATCTTGACCCACTCAAGTCATCAACAATATAGGCCTCATTTTTATCATTCACACCCATTGTATATGTTGGGTAATTGTAAGAGAAAAACAAATATGGTCCATTCCTCACTAAAACGGCTTGAGTCGGTGCACCTATATGAAAAAATAACCATATAGAATAAAAGAAGAAGAATGTAATATTGTGTATCAATAAAATACAACATCTGTAAAATGTATACTGTATAAAATTTTAACAGGAGACAGTTGCTAAAGATAGCCTATATTTTATACATCCACATAAATACTACCAAGACAACAAACATGCAATATTTAATATTGAATAATTCCGTCACACATGTATGAGTGATTTGATATTTTTTCAAATATTTTGTTATCAAGCTGACACTATATCAACATACTTCTTAAAATAACGCTAACGGCTCAAATCAAATTTTCAAGTTTTCTGATATAGTTACAACCAAATTTTTGATGATCTATTAAATAATAAAAACTGAAAAATATTAAAACAAAATAACCTTCACAATATCCCAGACTCATGACAATGTCATCAACTGCAATCACACCATTGTCACCTATGCCCAATACAGTTTCAAGTACAATCTGTTTGTTAGAAATTGAAAAAAAACTTATAAATAAATACTTGAATAAAATAAATAAATAAATTATTGTAGCTAATAACATGAAAATTAAAATAATAATTCAAAATAAATTAAAATATTAACCCAAGTTAAGACTAATACCATATCCATTGATACCATTACAGCACAATATGATGAATTTATATTTGTTTGAATTGATATTCAGTCCCAAAATCTTTATCTTGTGAATGTGATGCTAACATGATCAGGATAATGCTCCAGCTACTGAAACAGCACCAAGCAGAGACACCAAATAGAGATATTAATTGAAGTAAATTTATTCATATTACTCTGTAATCAGATGAAGTGTAATTAACTCCTATTTGCCCTTGCAACCACCTGTCCCCATGATCACCTTCCAGTGACCATATTCTTGATCTTGTGAGTGATCGATCCTCCAATGCAACAACCAATGCACCTATATTCTCTCCACTCATGTAAAACCTGAAATATGAGTGAAAAAATTAATCTAAATATGAATCACAACTGTATCCAGCTGCAAAAAATATAAATAATAACTTTTTCTTCATTCAATTCTATTTCTACATCAAATGTTAACTTTTCTCCCATTCAAAAGAAAAGGAAAGATAAGTAACTTAGACATGTTACTCATCAAAATGCATATGTGTCAAATCAATCAATGTCTTTGAACTTCGAAATAATGCAATTGTTATTTGACCAGATTAACTTTACATTTGTAAGTGAATATTTTACCAGAAACTAAAACACTTGGCATCATCTGTGGTTGCAGGAACAACAATTGAAGTGATTCTTGCAACTTCTCCTTTCTTGCGATTGATGGGTGACACAAATAAATAAAGTCCTTAATTCAAAAAAAATATATAATAATATTAATGTAATGATCCTTCCAGTAATGCTTAATTTGCTAAACTGAGTGAGTAGCTTGCCAATACAGTTTAAAGCAAAACTGTTCACTCAGTGACCCTGTCTGTCATAGATGGCTTTTATATTCATAAAAAAATATACACATTTCTGATCATATGTTTACACAGTTTCACTTGAAAATGATTTCAGACAAAGAGCCAGAATATATTTCCAATTGTTCCAATATTTATATATATCAATAAAAACAAGATGAATATATTGAGAAAAAATTATACATGGTATAACAAGAGTGGATCTAAAAATCACACTCAATATTGTGTTATACATTATAATATCAATCACTAATTACCTTGGTCTGTACCAGTTGTATGATCACTGGATGGTCCCAAACCACCAGAATCACTGCCTTTCGATTGAGTCCAATAAAAATCTGCACCACCGTCATGTGCCCAACCACATAAACCCGCTTCAAAATCACAGGTTCCTAAAGCAAAAGAAGATATTAAACTTAAAATTGGTTCAGAAAACAATTCGTTTTCTGAAGAAAAAGTTTCTGATGTGATAAGAACTTCTTACCATGATATAAAATTATTCCTTATCCAAACAAAACACATACCTAATGGAGAGCAGCTTTGTGCAAAAATTGTCACATCATCAATGGCCATATCACTTGTAAAGCTTGGTCCAATAACTCCTTCAACAATCACTGTATAAGAATTTCCAGTAGGTGCTGTGACATTCATATCAGCTTGCCACCAAAGATCTCCCCAGTTATCAGAAATTGACCATAATTTTGTTTCAGCTGAGTTTACAACTTGATATACATTCAAAGTACCTAGATAATTATGTTATGATTTAATAATAGTTTTCTATACATGCCTGACGGTAGGATTAATATGCTAAGTATTGGAAATCAGCTCATCATCGTCCATGTAGTTAATTTGAACTAGATTAACAGATTTAAGACTTGTAAAGAATGATTGATTATCTAATGCAGGTGTGTGCAACCTTTAATACAGGCGGGCCAGATGCAAATAACTGGGTGAAACCACAGGCCACACCTTATTTAACATAGGCTTTTTAATAGTTGCAGACACAAAAATTTAGGTTATTGGTATTATGAGATGCGTTATTCGCTTTGCACAAGCTCACTGTTAGGGCATTGTAAAGTCATAGGAAATTAAGTAAACTCAGGTATCAGGGCATAAGCTTGGCAACTCAGAGGGTTGGAGTTACTTGCACATACCAGATTAAACTTATTTAAAAACTCGTTTCGCGGGCCTCACAATTTTTTCTTTTGGGTCGCATTTGGCCCACGGGCCAAAGGTTGCACACTCCTGATTTAAAGCATGAATATGCAAATGATTGTTAACCACTTTCTCCAACCTAAAATATAGCAGTAGATGGCTAATTAATTCTTAGGTAGCATTCTACTGTAATGGCGTCATTATATTAATAACAACTCCATTGTAAAATATTGATGTGAAATAATGCTGTAAATAATAATGCTAACAAACAACTGCTGTAAACTGACCCATAGTATCACCATAAGCATGGTAAAACAATCGAAAGCAATTTCCATCAGTGGATGATGTGTAAGGTCCAAACTCCAATCTTCCAGTTGCACCTTCAAATACATTGGTCGATACTGAACTTTCTGTGTACATGTAGTATCCTGGAGAAATAAAATTCATTAATACACATACTAATACATTATTTCTCATGTTAAATTTATCAAATGTTGTGATGCATAATTTGAGTGATAATAAGATCAAAGGATAAAAGCAGCTATTTATGTCAAACTATATGTCACAGGGTATAAAATAATATCAAATTTATGAACACGTTTAAGTGATTGTCATGGTTTTGTATGAAGCTTAAACTACATCTGGAGTGTTTATTGTGATTGAGCGTGTATATTTCAAGTTAACATTTGCAAACAATTGTAAATTCAATGACAATGATTCATATTAATTAGATTAATAATAAATGCATCCTTAAGAAACTCATCAGTACAAACTCAAAAACAATGTCTTTACAGTGAAAAATTCTGGCACACACTATACGATGCAGGCTGTCTAATGCCATATACCACTTATTACCTGCACTTGTCCCAAGTGTGTGATCTACTGACGGACCAGTATTGGCAGATGTTGTTGCTCCGTTAAATCGAATCCAGTTGAAGTTATCATTCGATTTTTGTACATAGCATGGCGTTGCAGCGCTTTCAAAATCACATGTCGTGATTGATGCTATTAACATAAAAATTTAATAAAATATGTATGAATTTTACTAGAAAAGATCAGTCTGTTTATAACAAAATAGTATAGAACACTTACATGTACATTGCCCTGCTGTTAACTTGATATCATCAATAGCTATATCGGAGAAGCTGGGCTGACCGATAACTCCTTCTATCATAATCTACAGGAAACAAGAAAGACAAAACAGTATCAACACTTGGTATTACATAAGCTATAACCTGCTCAATACAAAGAAATTATTAGCTCATATTCAACGCAATAAATATGAATTATTCTATTTGATTCACTTAAACACTTTATAAAATGAACTTAACTCTGAATTAAAAAAATTCTTAAGACATTCATACAAGGCATATAAATTAGTAGGCCGAAGGTGGCGCTATGTGAAGAATTAGTTTTGTATTCTTTCCTCAAAATATGCACCCAGAGATGCTTTAATAAGATAATATCCTCGTGTTATCATTTTCAAATTTGCAGGTATTCAAACCAAACTCATCAACTTTTATCTCAATATTCAAGAACTGTTAGATATTCATTATTTTTGAAGATGAAGTTGCATAATTTTATATATAAAAAACAATAATTGAATTTTTACCGAATAACTTCCAGTTATTGAAATGTCAATTGCACCTCTCCACCATTTATCCCCTTGCGTACTAGATCGAGACCATTTAGCATCAGTAAGAACCGAACCTTGTTTTAGATACACATTCAGAGTTCCAATTGTGCTTCCATGCATATGATACCTTGATAATAATAGGCAACAAAATTAAAAACCTACTGTAATATACTACTGTTCTATTTTCATGTTTCTCTTACCTGCTGTCAATGTTACTAGGGTGCTTGACAATTTGTTCCAAACAATGCTCTGGACCACGGATGTCTCCGGGCCAGAAAAAATTCATTTTTCCCATGTACACAAATTAAAAAATTCTCACAATGAAATGGCTATCACTTAGCCTCACAGTAATAAAGGCACCGGGCAAAACAGCGAAAGATTTAACAAAGCAGACGCAAGAGCAAAAATATATGGAATTGTACCCATGTGTACACCTTTCTAAAGATTAGGATTAGGATTCAATGCTTGATGGGTACAAATATGGGACCTCCAGAAGTATGTGCACCAAGATGGCACACAACCTGAACATAGTATGTGTACCAGGTTGGGGTTCAGGTTGTGCGATATCTTAGTGCACATACTTCGGGAGCGCCCAAATATAAGTGTTGTCAAAAACCACACTGAATGTCTTGGAGGGCGGATTCTGGCCTGAGGGACGACTGTTGAACACAATTTCTACACAATTAGTTACAGAGATATGTCATGCTGCAGCATAATCTGATAGTTTGATTCGATGGCATCAGTTGTTATACATGTTAGATCAAAGTCCTGATCACTTGTCTAAAAGGGAAAGAGTACCAAAAGAGAAGTGTACGAAACCACTGACTTATTTCATACATGCCAAATAAATTCCAAACACAATTTGAATGAATACTGCCAAACCTCAATGGAGCAGAGTGTCATTCCACAAGACCAAAGTTCTTAGAAAGAAATTAGTATGAAAATTTTGTTGACAAGAAGAACTTAAATATCTCAATATTTCAGTTTACATACCAGAATTCTAAACAGTTTGTTCCTCCGCTTGATGTTACTGACGGACTCAGTAATCCTGCCTTTGCATTAGCTGGCATTCCGGCTGAATTGGTGTAGACATACCCACCTTAAAATTTTTATAAGTAAAATTATAAATCAAGGTTACAAGTCTTTATATACCACTTATACACCTGATGGTCAAAAATGAATTTCTACAAATGTTTGTCTTTAACTAAGCTTATATTTCGTACTTTTAATAAATTTGGGTAAGTAGGTTTTGCTCGTCTTTCCAGCCTTTATGTCGCCTTTGTGTTATTTTAAAATTATAGTATATTACCCACCAAAACCAGACCAAAGTTTAATCATCAAAATGCCCTTCCGTTCAGCCCCAAAAACGCATGCCGAAGCGATGGAGCGTTAGAGGAATAGGAAAAAAGTTGGTTCCATAAAAATTTCATATCTTACACTTAGATTGGTGCGAACAATAATTCTTACCTTGTCCGTTTCCGTGATCACCAGCGGGACCAGTTCCACTATTTGCCGTTGTACCTGTCTTTCGAGTCCAATCAAAATAAGAAGAATCTGTTGCTGAATATTGGGTATAACTGCACAATCCAGCGTTAAAATTGCAATCTGCTGCCGTGGTTTGAGCTTGGGAACCTGTAGCAATATACAAAATTAGGATCATAAATTTTAACAATATGATAAATAAGGGACAGTATCGCTCGTCTGCGAAGTAAAAATACGGGTTCGCCACATTCCTAATAATCCAACGTAAATTCGCATGATAAAATTCTGCCTGAGAAACTCGCTGAAAGAACTAATGTCCCTCGCAGCTCACGTCGACCTGTCTATGAATACTGAACAATGGACTGGCAGAATAAATGTATAATCGGCTTTATTCTCCCGTTTCAAAGTATGCAAGTCCCCGTTCGTTTCTTCCGATTAATTAATATGACCTGCGGCCATCAAGTCCATGCATTGAAACGACTGATTGGTCCATCTTATGGACTTTCCACTTCCCAAAACGGATATGAAATCTTAAGTAGTTTAATCTAGACAGGATGAAGGTTTGCCTCGGGAGTATTTCATTTATTTTTTTTGCCCAAATTAACTTTCGATGTTTTAATTGAGCAAAGATTTTCGATAAAAGGAATTGTAGTATT
Source organism: Styela clava (assembly GCF_964204865.1). Lineage (NCBI taxonomy): Eukaryota > Metazoa > Chordata > Ascidiacea > Stolidobranchia > Styelidae > Styela > Styela clava. The sequence continues at coordinate 6,353,923 of NC_135257.1, read as the reverse complement.
AACTGAATATTTATCTATATATGATTCGCTTTCTGATGTATGCTCTTGCGCATGTTTAATATAAATTCTTAATATTATTATTACACACCTTTGCAAACAGCCAAAACACAGAATAAAGCAAAGAAAATCTTTCTCCTCCAACTGTCGGCTTTCATGTTCCAATGCTTGACCGCCATATTTTTTTGTGTTTTTATGTCGATAAATTAGCGAATCTTTTTAGTGCAGTCAATAAATACGAGTAGTGCTTTAATATAATAAATACCATAAACTTTTGCAATATATTAGTTTGATAATAGTAGGAGCCTAGTTGTCGCTTTAAAAGAAAAGTAGTCGCTTAACCACTGGTTTACGGAAGCTAAATTTAACTTAAAAAAGCAACATTGAAAAAATATAGGTAATGTCCACATTCATAGACACCTCTTTTAGGAGAAAATCGACTAGACCTAGAAATTGTCATATCGGAATGCGTCATTTACGATCGTATATTGGACCGACTGTAATTAGCTGTTTTATAAAATTGAGGGCTTGCTTATGACTACATTTTGGACTAAACATATTCATTACTCTTTATGAATTAGGTATTTTAGGTATTATGAATTAGGGATTTGTATGGCTAAAAAAAGTTTGCTCATTGTTCTTTACTCATTTTACAATTCCCAACCTAACCCATAGAGCTGCTCTGCAACTTTGGCTTTATGCATAATATGGCTATACCGGACCAGGGACCAGAAAAATTACCATAAATATATAAAACACATAACAGATTTCTGTTTATAGCTGACCAGAAATTTCTCCCGATATAAAATTGTAAACCACGAAATTTTACTATTTTACACGCTGATAAATCGACCCAGAAACTGCCCTTAGCTGCAATAAACATCACAACAATATTGTCCCACGCATTGTCAGACTAAAGTTTGTGTATACCAAAAAATCCGCGTGTTCGCTTGTACCAGGATGTCTATTGATATAATTACACATTAATAAGAAGAGAACACTAATCAAACAACATTAGATCAGTCTGTATCAATCGCAAGTTGCTAAAAATTAACTGCATATCATCAGAGACCCATCAGTATTGATTTGACCCACAGCGTAAACTAAATGCATCGGACTTGTTCGGGTAAAACAAACAATTTATTTACAATGTTGCGCCATCGTTTTAAATATATTAATCATCATTATGAACATGCATAAAGGTCTTTAAAATATGCGACATACCTGACGCTATCGGATATTCAGATTGCGCGTTTCCTATTATGCACGAATATTTGTTTGAGTTTGGCAGGTGAACGCTTCGTTTCCGAAATGGAGAACGTCACAATGTTTTTACCCTGAACGGAAAACGAATATCTTTTGGCACCTACAACCATTCAAAAATTGCTATTTCTTCTTGTCCGTGTTACGCAGTCGCGGGTCCATCATATGCCAATAAATTTGGCTCGCAATCGTATCCAGGACGAGGATTGAAATGATATTTTCGTTATGTTATCATATTTGCAGACCAGATCGTAGGCTCCAATTGTGACCAAATGTCCAGAACTCGTTCACTATTATATAAATAGCAAAATACTAACATATTGCGCTCAAGAAAATTTTATGTCACATTCCGACCCGATATAGTTATATCAATCTCGTAGTTTCAATTTTTTCCATACCCGAGACTAATTCAGAGTTAAACATATAATCCTTACATCAATTTTAAGTACACAGCTATAAAACAGACCTTTGCAGTCAGATATTGTTGCATTGTTTGCTCAAATCATTCAGAATTGTTTTATAGTTATCCTGCTCCATCACAATAGGATATCGTGCAAACGAACATAGCATGTCATGTTGTAACATTTTTAAACCCCAAGAGTACGTTTCTGCTGGTAATCGCATTTAAGGATAGTGCAATAGAATATCTTGCGGCTTCACTAGTCCCCTACCAAATAGGAATCCCAAATAATCATTATTTGCAACGGTGCTACATGAAAACACTCCCTCGCATGATCAAGTAGTGAGTTAGGTCAGTTTTATTTCAAACAATTTTGCAATTTTGCTTGTTTTGATGTCTGCTAATATGCAACTAACATTGTAAAGATAAACTTAGGCTCTCAATGTCTTAGTTAGATGATTACTTAGTAACATTCTGAAAGTACTACCATATGATCTATATTCTAATTTGTTTTATCAATGTCTTAGTTAGGCATTCAGAAAGTACTGCCGGATAAGACCTGATTTCTTGCTACACTTCCCAACCCAAATTGTTATATCCACAGATTGAGTAAATATTTGTTCGCAAAAAGTAGATTTCTATTATGAAAATGTAAAAACAGAACTAAGGCATACTGACTGGATCGGCAATACAGGCAACAGCATTTGTTAGCAAAGACGCACAAAATGGGTGATCAACTTGATGATTATACACAAGCACAAGGTACATCAAGACTAAATTAACTAAAAAAAAACCTGGCTGTGTGGCGAATTGTGCCAAACGTCAGGAATACGATTGTCATCGCACCTACCCTGCGTGGGTTGCAGGTTCGAATCGGGTAGGGTATAATTATGTGCGAGAAAAGTGCTTAACTCCTCGCTGACATAGGGTGGTTGGTTCTCGTAACCGCCTTCTAATCAACTTTCCTCTCCTCCGGTGAATCCTATTCTATCCTTCTATTTCCTCATCTTGGCAAGCAAATGTGGGATGGTAACTGTTCCACGTTCCTGCACATATATTTTAGCATAAGGTTGAAGATGCAGGGGGTAGGGTCAATTTTTTCCAGTTTTTCAAACAGTAACATGATTTGTGTTGTCTATTAGTCTAATGAGAGAGAGAAAAAGGCATTTCTTCAGGTGTGAATTTTTTCATAGAAGTTCGCACAGCAGCTTTGCTAAGAAAATTTAGCATATAGAGAGCAGGGTTCAGAAATGACATTAATGGATATAAAAAAAATTACTATGCACCAAAAATATGGAATAAAATGAAATAAAAGATTCACACAAAAAGAAAGTATCTATGTAATAATACATCATTAAAAAAAAATTACTTTTGAGGCAAATGCTGAATTTTTAGGTAGGTAAGTAGTATAAAATATATAACAGTTCATAAATACAATTGAAAACAAAAATGAATATATGAAGTAACATTTGATAGTACCAAAAGTACACAATACAATAGCTTGATAAAGTAAGGCACGAAACAAGAAAAATAAGTTGACATATGTATTCCATTCCATTTGGTATGAACTTAATTTTACATAATTAGGCATGATTTGAATGTTGTCAAAATCAAAATATAGAAAATGACCGATATTTTTCATTGAATATTAATTCTACGCTTTAAATCTATTTTGGCCAAAGCATGATCGCATGCGCCACTCAAAAGCAAAAAAATCCTAAGGCCTCACAAACACATACCATTCATATACCATCTATTGGCTTGAGTTCAACAAACGACGCAGCAAGTGCAAATTTGACAAAGTTTTTTTCATTAATTTTTTGGCTTTAAATTAGCCTAAAAAAAGAGAATCCATCATTGATCTGGGTGATAATTATACAATTAAATTGAGTCAGACACATAATTATTTGTTATGAAAATTATTGCATCAAATTGAAAGGTAGTTGTAACTCAACAAAACAAATCTCAAATCCAATACTGATTACTCTCAAGTCCTGAATTTGGAAGCAAAGAAAGTTCAGGTGTAACTGCCGCTTTCGACAGTGATGCCGTTGACCGAGGTCTGCTGTCCGCAATACCAGCATAAGACGTACCTGGCTGACTAACAGCCCTATGTAATTCCGCTGGTACACTGCCAGTAGCACCAGTGCTTCCTCGATAAGGGATTGCATATTTTTCATCAATCATGGAAGGTATACTTTCGTCAGATGAATAAAGTGCTAATACATCAGGGTCTATAAATCTAGCACTTCTGCTGTGATAGAGTCTTTGGTTTGGATAAATATTGTGATTAGCAGCATAAAATTCGGCTTCTGCATTATCAGGGAAATCAACACTTCCCGTGTCATCATAATGATAGACAGTCGATGGTGTGTATATAGTTGAAGGCACATCATCTCTATATGATTGGGGGCCTAGGGTTGAACCCATTACAGTAAAACTATGCCGGTCTTCACCATAATTTGAAGGTTGAACAGACCCAGGCCCCAGCCTCAAAAGTGTGACAGTTACCCCCGGGCATGCAGGACTGCGAAGTGACTCTCCTTCTGGGTGCCTTGAAATATTAGTCTGATTATAATTCATCGTGGGATTCAAATTATTTTGTTCTAGGATATCATCACGAGAAGTCAGTGAGTGATTTTCTTCGCTTGCTTGATCGTTTTTTGTTCTGTAACTTTTCCCTTTGAACCAATGTTTGTGGCGAAGAAATACAACAGTGAGACAAAGAGCCATGATTAATAGTAATCCAAGAACTACAGCAACTGGAATAAGCCATGGTAATGAAGTTTCATCTTCTGCGGGCTGAAACATAAATTTTTGTAAGAATTTACACAAAAGCAGGTTTTGGACACAAAATATAGAAATCAAAAAAATGTTTCACAGAATATTACATTTACAAACTGAAAACATCAGGTTACAGGTCCACACACATAACACATTGGCCTTTGGTGCATTGTGCCAGGCATAAGGAACACGCTTGTTCTCGTATCTCTGTTTACACTGTGCATGTTCTAAGGGTGTGGATGTGCTAGAATTCAGGTATCAGAAGACAATATCATACCTGAGGATTTTCAGCCATAATATCTTTAGGATCCATTGGATTGTTGTCCTCTGTTGATATTTTTGGGTCATCAACAACATCTTTGTCAACGTTCTCTATATTTTTTTCAGAAGGGGATACAGGTAAACTACTTCCAGAAATGATACTCGAAGTTGTTGAATCAACACTATCATCCATATCGGCATCAGCAATTGTAGTAAGTTCTAAAAATTCAAGTACACAACATTAGCAATAAGTGTCAAAACTAACTTTTGATAAGTTTAGTAAATATATAAAATTCATCCTCAAACAGGTGATGCAGAACCATTATGCAACAAGTTTCACATAAAATGAAAATTTACCCCAAAACCATTATCTGGAAATTCAATACCCGTTCCACACTGATAAATACTATGCACAAAACGTCATCTTAGTTAGGCCCTTACAAGCTGATATACTCTGACTATGTTCGGTACAGATATCTGTATAGTTAACAACATATTAAATAGTATATACTTGTATTTTGAATCAAACTTTTTAAAAAATTGCAGTAAATCTTTTTAAACTTGCCTTCTTTTACGAGAAATTGTTCAAAGAATGAAGAATAGCCTTCTGCCTCTTTTTCAACAATATCAAAATCAAAGGTAAATTCGGCAGGTTGAGCAGAATTATCCTCGACTGTAAGTCTGAGAATGAATAAAAAAAAAACTTGATGCTCTTCACCATTACTGCGAAATATTTGGATAATATCAACATGGCACATAGAGTCAGGAACTAGATACTGAAGCAAAATAAATTACTGAATACAAAAATCCTCATTCTATGGACTTTTATACCAATAATACCATATTACTAATAATGTAAGAAAGAGTACAGACAACTTTCAAAACAATTAACAACCTCATTATGCTAACTTCAGCAATTTTAAAAATATAAACAACTGCCAGTTCAATTCTTCAACAGAACTTATTTGAAACAGTGATACCCTTCATTCTACTAATGTTAATAACCAGTAACCTGGCTCAATGCTTTACCTGACAGACCACCCATGAAGTAATCACAAAAACTACCGTAAACCTCATGTGGACAAAATGATGCCTCGTTGAGGGAATTACAGAAACTAATTGCACACACGGACCAAGTATGTTTTATAGATAAAACATAACTAAATTCTACACCCCATGCTTGGCGAGGTTTAATTTCTTTTTGGTTCGAGTTACGAAGTCAATTACGACACCTTTTATAAGTCTTCTTTTCAGAACATCAAATAGATCGTTATAAAACGACAATAGAAAATTACACGCTATCGTTTGTTTATCAAACACAAAAACAAGCTGTGGTACTCAATCCTATTGAATTTGACACTAGAGTGGACGAAAGAACACTGTTAACAACAAAATAAGTCACGAATGACTGACCACCGTCGATCGACCATTATAAGTAGTAACAGTAGTACTCTGTCCCAATACAATGTGATCAATAGCTTCAGACATGACCATTATCACCCAAACATCCATTCAATTCAAAATTTTTGAATCAATGATAATAATAGCTAAGAAGAGTAACATAAATGGTTAAAATGTGATTTATAAAGTATCATATTTACTGCTTTATTGGACATGAAGTTGACTAAGGATAGCTTCCCTAAAATCCATTTTTCCGCATTCAATGAGCCAAACGATTTTTAGGTACAATTGCATCTCCTTATGGAGCAAACATAGTCATCAACAAAATTTTTTATCAAATTATTTTCAATACGATTTTTCACACTGAGCTGTATTCTTAACAGTATAGTATTTGATTACATCTGATTTACCAGTATTGAGAATGTTTATACTACAGTTTTCCTATACAAATGAGTCAAGCATACTGATGTGGAAATGTCCCAAGGATATGGAGAAAAAAATAGTTGAATTTGAACTCTATGGAATTCCTGAGTATTATTTGAAAAAAAAAATGTAAGGTAATAGCTTTCTAGCGACTTCTCCCATCTGTAAGTATTGAAAATTTGAAATTAATTATGGAGAAAAGTGATCTCTTCTAAACAATGACAAATTAATGACAATTTAGCAAAACGATCAATATGTACACTTTATATCTAACAACAGCCTTACTTACCTTAGTGATATACTGTCCCCCGTTTTTCCATCAGTAACATTCAGATTCTCAACATAAATGAAAACACGACCAAGTGCAATATCTTCATGACTGAATTGATCGACTTCTTCCAATAGATGAGAATATTCGCCACTTATTTCTCTTTTCCGAACAGATTTTGATGTCTCTATAAAATCAATAATTTCATAGGTATGATGTAATAAAAGTATACAGGCAATCAAGTGTGACAGAATTCTTTAATCATTTTTAATACAATTGCGTCAAAACCAATATCGAACTATTCTTTGTTTTGTAGAAGTCGCATAAAACAAATTGTCGTAAAAAAGGCTTTAATAAAATTCAAGTTGAATAAACGTAAAGAAATTTTGATTATCATAAGTTGAATTATCATATACCTTGAGAAAATGGAATAAGACCAGTTTCTCATATGTAACTCGAAAGGAAAGAAAGACGATAAGACTTGACCATATCCAGATCACAGCCTATCATCCAGGTATAAATTTATGTCAGGTACGAGAATGGTCAGCCAGTCTATCATTTCAGATGCATGGACTTGATGACAGAGAAAGTCGTAACTGACCAGTGGTTACTTGGGCCACGTACGACAGTAAGAAGTCCAGCAATTCTCCCAGACCTAGTTATTCCCCATGAGATTTAAACAAGATATAATGGCAAACATGTTTCTAACGTGTAACACGTCACACCAACCATCGATCGAATAATACAAACAATTTCACACGATTCGTAGTGGTTGAAGTGAAATGAATATATTACCTTCAGGAGGAAAAACCTTGAGTATTTCTCCATTTTCTGGTTGTCTGATTACTTCGAATCCAGGCATTGAATTTGATTTATCAAGCAACGGAGTGGTGTTCAACGATGATAACGCTAATCTTGATAAACCATCATTGCTGACAGATAGGGCACCTTGAATTTAAAAGCGAATAACATGTTAAAAATGTGATAAAATTTGGACGCAATAAAGGATAGGATTCTTATCATTTAGAGATATACTGACAAATGATGATTTGAATGGAAGCTTAATCATAAATTTGTAACACTGCCATCTTGCAGCTCAATAATCAGTATTTACAGATGAGTGGAGGTTAGATATCCCTAATGCTTAGCACGATGTACCAAACTTCCAGCAATGGTACAAAGATGGCTGATGGTAAGTGGCTACGATCCACTTATTTTCAAGCAAAATATTGTCTTACTATTGTACTAGAAAGTAGTGACATCAGACACAGACGTCACCAAACTTTTTGATAGAGACATTCCCTAAAGTGGGGGCCACGGCACCCGTATACTCTTTCCTTCAGGAGCAAATTGAATTGTTTTTAATGAAAACAAACCAAGACAGAAATTACCTTGTACAAGAAGAGGGGTTACCATGATTTGTAATGTTGCTGTAACACTCATGTTTGATCCAACACTCCTGTTATAATGAACATTTATTTCCATTGAATCTGTTGAGAGTGAATTTTTAGTCATTGCAAATGTGACTTTATTTTTTGAAACATCTTCATAAGAAAAAGAGGAGTTCTGAAAAGAATAGATATTTTTTTATTAAATTTGTTAATCAAAGCATGTAGGAAAAAAAATCAAACAAATTAATAGGTTTGCATATGTTACAATGTCCAAAATGAATGGAAAATTCTAATATATTTGAAATTTAATAAGGTAAATAAATATATGATTTTAAAAAAAGATATAAAATAGTTTCATGTGGAAATTTGTCTGATATCGGAAGATAAAAAACATAAAACAAACTTCATTCACATTATGATGGTGCAAACAAAGGAAAATTAATGGAAACAATGTAAATTTGATCAATTCGGCATTACCACATTTAATATTTAGCCATTTATGATGTCTGCATATTTTTCTCCATTAAATTTGACCCCATTTAGAATATATTCAATATTCCATATTTTATTTCATTTCAATATATTTGAGAAATGTATTCGAAATAAAAAAATTTAAGATTAGGAAAGACAAGGATAGCTATACATATATTCAATCAAGCAACAACTGAACTGTAATCTTAAATTTTCACAAAGTATACATATTATTTTTATATATTCTGAAACGTAAATATAAAAAACCTTTAACCACCTATCTCAGATATACATTTTTATTCCCAATGTATCTAATAAACCAAATACCTGATTTTCATTAACAAGAATCATTCCAGATTCAGGAGGCTTCGTGACATGGAATGATACAAGCGATAAATTTCCATTAGTTGAAACATTCAGAATATTGCTGGTAACATCTGCTGAATAGGATGCTTGCACAATAGAAATTTGTGACGGATTCAAACTCAAATGCACAGGAACAATCTAGCAAAAAAATATTAATCATATATTTATGATCAATGATCGAATCTTCTATAACAGTTGATTGACCGACTGGCCAAAATTAGAAGCGGAATCATAGTCATGGGCCGGGAGAGAGGAGCATCTGCAGGGGGTCGATATCGGTACCAATACATATAATTTGGATACCGATACAATTCAGTTGTGACAAATATACAATGCTTAAACTGTGATAAGGACGTAACAATTGGTGGTATCTAGAACGCAAAAAGATAAATTATGAGGTGTTGCACTAGGTCACTAATTTCGTCAGAGAATAGTAAATCGTTCTGCCAGCCCCAATTGACCCACGGTTTGGGGACCATTATTCTATAAGGGTTGTTTAAAAATTTGATTCTAAATTAGGTTGATTAACACGAACCTTGATTTGAAACAAGTTGTATGCCGGCCTTTGTATTCCATCAGTTACACTAAAGTACAAAGCATCATTCAATTGCGATTCCGTCATGTTAATTTTTTTGGGGACGAAAACAACCTTTCCCTCGTTGACATCAAACTGAGTGAACTTTGTTATTTTAGTTGATGACTCATTTACAAAGGCCATATGACCCCTAGATGGAGGTCGAATGATAGAATAAGTGACTTCTTCAGGAGAATTATCAGGATCAACAGCATTTAGGACTTCAGGAAGTACAAGAGTGTCAAATCCATCCACAACCTAAATAGAAAGTTGGCAAGTAAGGTTAAAAAAGAAATGATTAAAAGCAAGAATTTCCTTCGCTGGTGATTCGTGCTGGGTATTTTGAATCGAATAAAGTTGACAACAATGTCATGAATAAGTTGACAACAATTCAGATTTTTTTTCTGAACACCACAAATAAAGTGATCAATATCACCCATCATCGAAGTAGCCTACATTTACATATTTAAATATAATTATGCAATAATTGGATCTCTGCTCTAGGAGACCCTTATTCTCAGAGTCTGAACATGTTTCAATTCTCACCAACATAATACCTTTTGTGCAAAGATAAACTACGCACCAAGGCCTACTAATGAAAGAAATCACATATGCTTGCCAAATGTTTCGTAAAAAAAATAACACCAAGCTTTCACGAACGAACGAACACATTTTACAGTTTAAAATATATATAGTTACTCACCTCGAGTACTTTTCCTTTTGTCAACAACTTAGGCGGATTATCATTAACAGGAGTTATAGAGATATTGAAAATATCTTGAAAAAATGTTCCAGGAACAATCCATGGTTTTCCTGTACTTGCTGTATATCTTTTGTCAACAAGGAAGACGTTGAAATTGAATGAATCCTGTCAAAATAAAACCATAAAAGAAAGTGATGAAAAACTTAAGCAAGTCTGTTAATGCTAAAGCTTGCGTAATTAAATGTCTTTAGCTTTATCTATTATGATCTTATTTTTGGAATTAACACACTTTGATTTCAGATTGTCCAGATAATTTGAATGTAATATGCATGAATATCGCAAGTATGGGCCAACTACAGCCCATCAAAGTATTTTAAGCAACCCCCCTGCTCTTGGAGAAAATTGTGAGAATTTCTCATAACAACATATCAAATTTAAATTTATTTTTGACTTTAAATTGTTAATAAAATATTTATGTTTTTATTTTATTATTTTATATCTCCGATTCAACAATGTCAGCAGCCACAATTTCTCAATGTGGCCCTACACAAAAAAACATTTTCTGAATGCATCCCTTGCAAGAAAAATTCCAGGCATGTCGTCAAGTTATGCTCCCAATTTTCTGAATTATATTTTGTTACAATGATTTTGAGGTTGGGCGATTTAACATTGTGCTAGGCGATTGTGACACGTTTGCAACTGATCATATGCAAGAAGATTTCTGGACTCCTTGCAAACATAAGGTGGTTCATCTAACAAGTGGACTTTGCGGCTACTATTTCCATGGCCAATATGCATGAGTAACCGGACAAAAGATCATTTTAATCATATGGTTAAGCCGTCTTATCAACTTCCCTGCTATCTTTTTTTTTATTTCATCCTATAGCATACATACCTCAATATGATCGGAATGATCATGAAGGTAGAACACTTCATTTTTAATAAGATTGGTCTGAGTGAAACTCATATTTGGCTTTGTTACATTCTCACCAGAAATTGAAATGTTTCCATGAATCGGCAACCCAACCAGAGAATAACTAAAATAAAAGTATTTGTGTAATCAATTATTGGACGACTTATTTGATTATGACTGATTTGATGAATCAAAGAAATAACGAGATATCAATGTTCAAATATATGGACACAAACGAAGGCCAAAACGAAGTGGTTGATGGACCAAGGAAATAACAAGAGAGCAATTTTCAAATATATGAACACGAAGGCGAAACGAATCAGTATCAACTGTTTTACAGTGCAAGTACCAGATCAACAAATCACTAGGATGTGATCACGATACCACAACACACAATTTTCAATTTTGATAACATCACACAAAACGTCGAAGTGAAAAATGAATCCCATAGAGCCCACAGAAATAAATAAAAGTAATAGCCTTTCAGTGACAACAAGAAGCTGATTTTAATCACTGAAAGTTTCTAAGCAATTGGTCAAGTAGTTTATAATGAAAAAGCTTTTTTTTGCGTGACAACAACATGATAACAAAACGATCCACTTTGTGTCCGAAAATAATATCAAACTCACAATAATCCATAAAGATTTCGGTCTCTGTGCAAAGGAAGCTTCTTATACAAATTACTGGCATCAAATATATCAGTTGTTATTTGTATTTTTTCACCTTCAATTAGAGTGCAACCTTCAGAAAAAAAATACAAAATGACAAAAAATTAAGAAAAATGAAATTATCTTTCACACAACATGAATCTATATCTCATTATCATTAAAACAAGTTGAGCATGAGCATATAGAAAAAATAATAATCAAAAAAATGAAAAAATACTTTTAACTAGATAATTAACAAGCCTTTGAGGTTTTTCTTTTTCTACAAATTACTACAGTAAAAAAGAGCGATTTTAGGAATCCTCAATTGATACATTCAATTTGTACAACTGCTTTGACATCTTTGAATGAACAAGTCAAGTAATCTACCTTCATTAACACTGATTGGACTTTTCTTTCCAACAATCTCAAAAGCATCATAAGTTATATTGATTGGTATTTTGACATCAGTTATGTTATCAGCAGGTGGAGATAGGACAGTAACAACAAAACTATCAACCGCTGACCATTTTTCAACTTCAATGTCCTGAAATAAATACATACATAACCATATTCATTATTGTGAAAAGTGAAGAGTTTAACAAAAATCAGTCAGTCAAAATAAAATTTGATGCTACTTTAATTAGCTATCAAGGCTGACAACATACTCAGCAAAAGTACATGATTCAGATAACAAGTTTCGGAAGATCAGATGACAGATCCCAAAAGATGATATTCAAAGTAGCATGAATTGTGCCTCTACCAAGATCATTATTCATGTCCAGAAAGATTGATTATCAGCCCAAACAAATATTAAACATGGTTGAGTAAAGAAGGAAAGTTCATGCTACTTTGTATATATCAGTATAAATTGTGCTGAAATAAATTCGGAATATAAAATATCATTTGAAACCGGGGTGTGCAACAGGCTGCTTATGCTGCTTTAAATCTTTCGCCATTTTGTACAGTGCCTTTATCACTGGAAGGCTAAGTGATAGCTGCTTTCTCTTATCTTGCCTTTACCGCAAAACTCTGGTTGTCATTTTTTAATTCGTTTGAGTACATGAAAAAACAATTTTCCTATGTGTGGCCCAGCTAGATGTCCGAAGTTGGTCAAATGGCCCACCGACAAAAAATGTTGCACACCCCCACTTTAAAACAGTGATTGATTGTGCCCCGAAGGATTATATTTAGAATAAAAACTTGATTGCAAAGTGTAAAAAAGCAATTTAGATGCATCAGCTCATACACAATTGAAACTAGCACTTACTTGTTTAAAAAAGACTTGCTTATCATCTATATCTTGCTGAGTAAATTCCTCCAATGTTTCATTCTCTGTTGATGTGTGATTAGTCTGTGAAAAACACATTTTGAAGGTCAAATATAAGTGTGTACATAAGAAATAAAATACCATATTTTGAATCCCCTTCTTCTCAAAAGAGGATTGTACGCCATATAGGCCTTTGCGCCTAGTGTATGGATCAGGTTGTGCTTTATTGCGTACACTGAAAACTAGTATCGATGATATTGCTTTATGAACAAACCGTTGTTTTACGTTTTCTTTAAATAAAATACAATAACCATAAAAATATCGAGTTTTTAAACTTGTTTAATGAGCTTAACAGTAATCTGATACTTCGTAAAAACTGGTGCATCTCATAGTTCGGTGCACTTTATGTATATTTAAAACCTCAATCTAAGAAATTTATTAACGATGTGTGATCATGTGTCTTATCACCCGGTGCGCATTATTGTCCGTAAATTTGAGTACTGCAACCCCTTCTCCATTATGCCATACAGTTTTATTTGTATTGAGGTTATAAAACTACAAGATAATTTATATCGGGACTAAAAAATGCCTCGGTCCTTCGATTCAAATCAGGGGTGTGCAACCAACCAGGGGTTCTCAACCTGGGGTTCGCGAACCTCCAGGGGTTCACGAGAAGATTTCCAGGGGTGCTTGGAAGGCAGTCGAGTTTTTGTGTGTTGCTGTTTTTTAAAATTCTTTGTTACTATCAGAGGAAAATGCGTGTCGATTGAAACAATATATCTTAACTTTGTTTGGTGTCTATTTACTGTGGGGTTCGAGTTGATTGTTTCGTGACTCGGGGGGGGGGTACCTGACAGAAAAAAGGTTGAGAACCCCTGTGTTAGGGCATTGTAACATCATAGGCATAGATAATAAATTGGACTCAGGTATACGCTTGCAACGCAATAGGATTAGAATTACTAGCAGGGACCAGATTAAGGGCAACAGGTTGGACACCCCTGATTTAAACAAAGGAGTTGATTAGAACATTGAGTCATAATTAAAAATTTAATGAAAAAACATACCAGTTTGACTATCTTCCCATATTTAGGTCGAAAAATAATTTTGTATGTAATAATTCTGTCAGTTGTCTCCATATCATTAGTTGTAGATCGGAGAACATCTGATGTGATATCAATAGAAGTACCAGGAAAAGACTGTTGAAAAGAAGATTTATTTATCTAATTTAGACCAAAATGATCAGAATATTGCCTTTGCTTTGAAAAAGAAATAGTTCATAAAATGCATGGCCAAAAACATAATAGGCAAGTGATGTATATACATATATACTAAAAAATTTAAACTAAATTATTTTGTATATTCAAATTTGGAAAACACAAAAAAAAGTCTTAGTATTATCAGCATTTGAGCAATAAATGTCTAGCGTCAACACCTTTTACTTTAAATTGATATTTTTGATTCATACCAATGTTCATATCCTCTGACAAAACGATTTTCCCTATCTATCCTTACAATATTTTTTCAATACAAATCAAAGACATCAACAAAATGTTCATATAGATACCTGTATTCCTTTGTTGTTTTCTACAGCAATAATCAATGGTTTTGCAGTTATCACAAATATATGTTTATTCGCGTAATTTTCACCATCGTCCACTTGAAATGTAATCCCACCAGTGGTGGAGCCTGGAATGAATGAATTATTATAATGGGGAACTTTATTTTCGTTTATTTTCCAACAACCATGTTATGAAGTTTAATTAATTAAATTAAAATTAGATTTCCTCTTCAAGTAAATCATATTAATGCACTCGTATCATATAACTTTAATACAGAAAATTGATATTTTGAATTTTGCCAAATTTGCTTGCTTCTATAGCGATCACTGACATTCATTTAACAATAATTTGAGGACTGATGGGAAATGCCATTTTATTGCTGGCTACATAGAGTTTCAACTAAATTATATGGAACATGTGGTATATAAATATTTACAGCTGTTGTTATGTCAAGGCAACTATTTACCGTTCTCAAAATGGCATAAAAACCCTTTTGAACAACTCCATCAAATTAGCATACCTCCTTTCATCTAAGTCTCACCTTTATGGACAAACACGATACTTCCGTTGTTAACTTCCTCCTGTGTGAATTCCAAAACCGATTTTGATGGATTATTGTTACAAGCAATCCAACCATTACTAGGTGGAAGTATCCTGTATGTTACATCACCAGGTCCAGTATCTGGATCTTCCACTCCCAGAACGGTCGATGATAATTTTGTGATAGAGTTGGTCCAAACCTGGTATAAATACAGATGAGTGAAAATAGTCTATGCATAATATCGCCAGATTAGAACAGCATTGGGGGGGGGGGGGGGGGTGGTAAAAAAGCGGAGAGGAGTGCCAAAATAAATCGATTACAAAGATACTCTCATTCACATTGAAATAACCAGAGCTCAGAAAGGTTTACTAATTGTGAATATCTAGAAATTCGAATATACTGAAATTCAAAATTGTTTTTTGCGTTTTTCTCAAAACTCAAAATTGTGACTTAGGCCTGTTCTGTTCTCATCCGGCGATATACACAATGTACAAATGGAACTTACAGTCATTCCAGTATTGTTAACAACAACAGGTTGTTCGTCATTCTCTGGGATAATAGTAACATATGAGGCAACAATGTTGCTTTGTTTTTTGCCATCAATTGTGAATGCTTGAAGACTGAATGAATCCTGGATGAAATTGAAAATAAGTCATAAAATTAAATATATTTATGCTTAATAATATACGAAAACTGTGCTGACAACTTGGACGAAAACGAAAATTGAGATTGAGGCACCCATACATACAGTAAAATAATAATCTATGTCTGTTAATTCTGTGAGTTGTTAACAAATTGCTGCTATTTACAGGAAATATATTTAATTTAGGACCTCTGAAGTATGCGCACCAAGATGGCGCACAACCTGAACTCAGGTTGTGTACCAGGTTAGGGTTCAGGTTAGGCGACATCTTGGTGCGCATACTTTAGGAGTACCTTAATTTATATAGAATAGTCATTTAAAAATAATCAGCGACAACAATAAATTATAAACTTTGAGAGGCTTCGAGGGTACTGTCTGCTGCATGTCCTAGTATTCAGTGCCACACAGATACTTCTGTAGCATTCACAAACAGAGTACCCGGAACTTCATTAAAGATAGCCAATAGGTTATGTTGTGATTCAATTGACAAGCCTGTGTTGTTACTACAAAAATATGACATGGGCCAGTGATAAAGATCACAAAAAGAATACAAACCTGCAAGAAATCGGAACCGTCGTGAGAGTAATAAAGAAATTCAGCTGTTGCCAAGCGATAACTAAAACTTTTCAAGGCAATTCCAATTTGTTGAGTTGATTCCAGGATACCATGCTCTGGTGGTTTAGTGACTCGAATCTCCACTGTGGCTTCATCAAAATGTATTCCTTCAATATATAAATATTCTCTTATGATTGCTTTAGTTCTGCCCTCTGGAACTGAAAAGTTGTTCGTTCTGGAAATAAATAAGAAAAATAGTTCATACTCTCGATTCAGAACATTAAAATTTCCAAAATGGCACAAATAGCACAGTCAAAAACTGGCACATAATGCCACCATCAAGCCTTGGCTTGTGTTTGTTTTGAAAGTCAGTTGTCTTGGATTTAGAACCCATGCCCACCACTTCCTCCAGAATAAAAAATAGGTTTGTAATGGTAGCATACCACTTCTTATAGAAACATATCATTGGCTGTATGTCTGCAGCTATTTCCAAGCAGGGATAGTCAAATTATTTCTATAGCACTGTTCAGAACATTTGAACCAAAAAAATTTTCATCACAATTTCACACCAAAAGCTATGAATCTTTCCAAAAATTATGCTATACAATATTATTTTGATATCTATTTGTACAAGAAAATTAAGTAAAAATCCAATACTCACTTCAAAGGGATTATGTCAGGAACAATATCAAAATAGAATCTCAGATTATCCAATGATAATATTTTGTTCGAAACATCGAATGTAAAATAATCAAGTAGAACTCCGTTGATAAAATCATTGTCGGAGTAATCAAATGATGTATTTTGTGAATACCAAACTAATCCTTTATTGATATCAGATTGAGTGAATTCTAGAAAGAAAGTGAGATGATGGAGTAAAAGAAGTTTGAAGAAGATTGAGTTTTTATTAAATTCAAGTTAATTTTGTCTTTTCCATTGTTCGGAATGTGAGCACTATTCAATATTAAAAATCATTTCAAAAATTTTATTTTCATAAATGTGTGCAATTTTCTACTTTTAGTAGAGACAGTAAAGTTATATCTGTCTATGAACTACTGGTAGATATCATATATTTGACTTCAACTTGACCAAATTCTTGTGAATTGCACGTCATATCAGCATCAATTTTACTTTCACTCCAATTAATAATATGACAACATAGCAAAAAGCAATCACATTGATATTACATCGAAAATACCTATAAATAAGCCAAACAGGGAAAGGTAATATAACTGATCAAAACAATACACTACATGGATCATAACCCTTCTATTATGTGTTGCTATGCAGCTAAACACTAACAATAAATTTGTAAAATTACCTGTCAATGGATCGGTATTAAACTCATCTGAATCGACATTTGTCAGAAATTCTAAATTTCCAAATTTCGGAGATTGCTTGATGAGAAACACAATATCTGCAGCTCGAGTGTCAAGATGAACTATCCTGCAAGAAATTCAAAGAAACGTTTCAAAATATTTGAAACATGTATTTGTTGTTGATATTCGTTTTGGGTTATTGTTAATTTCAGTTTTCTACATTTTTTTATTATTGTTTTACGTTTCATTTTTATGTCTGGCTTGCACTTGCAGTGAGGTTGCTGCTATTGTATCTGATATAACCGTGTAATGAGAATGTGTAATCACTAAATGACAATATGTAATTTAACATTCGAAACTGATACTATTTATGTAGCTTATACCCATTGGTGGGAATGTCTGTGCAAAGCATGTCGCATATGTGACATGTTATAGGATATAGGAATCTTCATATTCATTTGAGGGAAAAGTGATAAGATTGCTTAATTATATGGCGGACCATGATCTCTCATCCAGTTACCAGTCCATGTTGGGCATAGTAAGAGGTAATCAATTATTTTTTCAGATGCATGGACTTGATGGCAGAGGAAGCCGTAACCACTTCTCTAGGATGGTGAGGAGTTTGGAACCTGCGAACCAGTGTAAGGTTAATCAGTGGTGAAATGGTAAGCATATTCCTCACATTTGGCACAATGCACCAAACCGTTTCTTTATCACATCGCTTTGAAGATTTTTAAAAAATAAGATTAAAACTAGAGTGATTTACCAATTACCTCACATTGGGCTGCTTTGCAAGGCAAATATATTCACTCACCTTAGATCTTGTTTCCTTATTTGTACTTTTTGTCCTTGATCAACCACAATAGTTCGATTCTTCTGAACGGTTGGTGGTTTCTGATGACTTTCTAAAACAGCCTTGATTGTAATCTTGAAATAAGATTTTATAAGACTGCATTAAGGAAAGCTAGCTGCATCTAGCTTTTTAATAGGTAATAAAACTAGGGTACAAACTATGGCTTGGTAGTCAGTTGAACTTGCAAATACTTTTAAAAAAAGATAGAATATAAATAGAAATGTATGTCATGAACGAAAATCAGTCAGGGTCTTTTGAATCTATTAGCCTATGCAAAAAAGTTCAAAAGATTCAGAATCAAAATCTAAAATAAAGTTAAATAGGTAATCTTCTGGTAAAATTTACAATTTTAACAAAAATCCTGATTTAGGTGATTACCATGCTATTTAGATCAAAACATTCCCACTGCACACTCAGTGAATAAAACCTATAGTGAATTTGAAATGTTCTTACATTTCCATGCTTGGAAATTTCTCCAGCAGATACTTGGAAATCAATGCTATCTTCCATTACTGGTGAGCCACTATGTTCATAAACAACAATTTCATCAAAAATATCCTGTTGGGTGAAGAATTTAATTGATATTGGTTGAACATCTTCTGAAGAATTATTAAGGTACAATAGTCCATTACTAGGAGCTTTGGTGATCCTGTAAATCAAATTAAATATTTAACCTTCGATTATTATTTATTCAGTAGAAGTCAGAATTCGCCTAGAAGCAATACTTTGCTTGAAGCTCTGCCAATCTAATCAAATCTATGATGTAATTTATGAAAAAAATGCAAATAAAATAGCCTAAATTGTTTAACAGTTCTTTTGGGGTGAGTAATTGATTCTGAATATGTTTAAATTTGAATAACTTTACATCGACTTAGAATGTATATTTACGATTACATTGATCTATAACAAGGGTGAGCAATTACTTTTCTGTATGGGCCAGACAAATATAATATACTTAGTTAGTGGGTCAGTCAGAAGCATAAAACTCCATATAAAAAACTATGAATAAAAAACAGTTCATTTACATCAGCCAGTCCAACAGCAAGGCAAACGTTTATATAATAATAAGGAGCTCAATGTAACAATCAGGGTCATTATGAAGGTATTTTCAACAATATTTTTAACAGAAATCTATATCCATAAAACTATAGTCATAATTTTAGCAGACATAAATGGGATCCGGCCGTAATTTGTCCACCCCTGATCTATAACCGTTTTTAAACAACTAGTTTACAACAAATATTCGAATAGTACTTCATCTGCGCAAAGTTAATTGAAATTTGATCAAAGTAGATAATTGCCAATAGTATTTAAAATCTGAAATAAAAAATCATTTAAAAAAAAGCATGCCTGTAAGTAATGTCTTTCTTTAAGCCTTTAACATTTGTAGAACACCATAGATTTTCAGATGTTATTGCGATTTCTCTTCCTTTGATAACAGTCAGTTCAGAAGAGTTTACGATTCTCACAAAAGGATCTGATGCAGATATAACGAATAAACCTAAAATTTTAAAGTTTTTATAAAATTGGTTTACAAAAATCAATTTATACTAATCGTTATGTCTAACTAAAAAGCATAGCATAATTCCTCAATGATTGTATAATGAATAAGTTAAGCATAAGTAATAAGTTTAATCTGACTCCATAATCAGCATAAAAGCACTACATCAATAATGAAAACAAAGATAAAAGGATGTCGTCAGACAGGGGCGCAGCTGGGATTTTTTAAAGTTCAAAGTCGGAAGCAGAAATTTCTATGCAAGGGCTTCTGCGTCGCCATAGCCCAAAATTGCACGTTTGATAATAAAATAGTTCATTATGAAAGTTTTTTCTATTTTAATTTAATTGTGCTTGACGGAACTCGAGGTTGCAACGACTTACAACAAAATGAAAGCATTACTAATCTAATATATCCTTGGCTGTGCCACTGTCTGTCGTCAGGAAAAATATTTTTTCACTTATTCTGGGGAAAAAATGATACCCAAAAGAGTATTCACCAAACCATTGACAAAAACTGAATTAAAATGGAATTCTCTATTCAGCAAACCTGTAGCATAATGTTTTCCATCTCTGACCCAAAACACAAATCGACCAAAATCATTTCCTTCATGTTTTAACAAAACTTCTCCATTGACTATTTGTCGCTGGGTAAACTTGAATATCTAAGGGTTAAAAATATAAAATGGGACACATTAACAATGATTTATAAAGCTATATTAGCTGTTAGGAAGAATATACAAGGAGAGAAATGGTGCAGCAAAATAGACTTTTTTTTTCGACAGAATAAATTTTCTCGAAAGTGATTCACATTCAATAGTCCAGTTTGACACTGTAAAGTTTTGTCTGACCAAGGACAGGCTTCTCCAGGCATGTATAATTCAACTACTTGAACTTAGTCAGATGAAACGTTACAGAAATATATTTGTGTTAGCATGAAGCCACTCTCTTGAATCAGTTGAAATAGCTGTCCCAAATCTTGCTACAGCTTTCTCCCATTCTATGGATAGTGAAAAAGCAATCAAGAAGGATAAGTAGTACAGGATTTTCATGGCACTAGGTTACGTAAGACAAGTTATAACTTTACTTTTAGTTGCCTTGAGGGATTTTTACAAATAATATTATATAAATACAAGGATTTACAGATATTTATTCACCACAGTAGCAACAAATTCCGGTAATCTGCAACATCTGCACAACCCTACCCTCTAAACCCCCTAGCGGTCAGAAAAGTATGTATACCGTCAGTAGCACAACAACAACATCGATCCAAACGATCCAAGATCCACTTCTTGCCCTATATTTTAAAATTACAAAATCCAACCACAATACCTTTTCGTGTCTTCTGCTGGTAGCATTAAGTATGTCTCCATCTGCAATACCACGTCTTGTGTATACTAAATCCAGATCACTGAAATTTGTATCTGCATCAGTATACCATAAGTCGTCCTTAGTAAGAAGTCTTTCACCATTTCGAACTACTTGAAATGGCTGACTTATAACTCTTACTGGTCTCTGATCGTTTACTGGAATAAAAAAAAAATAGAATGTCATAAGAAAAAATGTTTGAGTTGTTCTAGTCGAACATAGTATAAATCAAAGCAAAGTATGCAGCCTGCATAAAACAGAGGTATAATAGGTAGATCTGTAAATGACTGGCAAAATAGAAAAATATGGCACCAGAAAACAAGAGAGCGATGCTCAAATATATGGACGCAAGTCCAAAACGAAGTAGTAGGGGTATGCGCAAAACATTACAAGGAGGTGAACTCCTGTAAACTTTCGATTATTTTAATCAGTGAAACTAACGCAAATGTGGAACCGTCACAAGGTGCGCAATTTTTGATATGTCACTGCATACCAAAAAGAAATCCCATCTATATTGCACACAGTAATTTTTGAGACAAAGAAAAGTAAGTCTTCTAGCGAAAATACAAGCTTAAACTAGTGAAAATTTCAAAGCAATTTGACCAATAGGAAAAGGCTGTAAACACTAATTTGGCTTATGTCTTATTTTACTAATAAGATTGAAGACATGGGCAAACAAATACGATTTCAATATTTTGGACCAATCTATCCCTTAATATTTTTGTATATGGATGAACACTGAACAGTATTAATGATTTCCTCCATATCTGCCACGGATGAAGAATAATACTCGAAAATTACGACTAGAAAGATGCTACAATATAGAACTAAAATAGTTTTTTTATTCTTCTTGGATCATGCAAAAAATACAGACATCAAAAACGTTTTCTAACTTGTTTATGATGACATTAATAAATGTACTTGTAATGATTTGTAGGCATTCCATATTGTCAATAATTAATTAATAATAATGTGCTCGAAATATATACATATCGGATGTACTTGAAATAATGGATTGCTCATATCATTTCCTGAAGTATCGATTGGTTTTATTGATATATTCATAATTTAGTCATTATATTAACAGTCTGTTTTCTTAGGAACTTGAGTTAGATAGGCTCGCAAGAAAAACTAATACAATTTCGTCGTATCAGTTACTGAAACAATTATTCATATTCAGTATTCTCTACAAACAAGACTGAAGACTCAAGAGTCAAGACAATTAGGAACGTGAAGCACTCACTCAATTATTATTACTTTCTACTATTCTGCATTTTACTGGGTTAATTGTCACAGTTGTCTTATATCGAAGTACAAATGAGATCAGCTAATAGAACAAAAGTATATATCCTGGAAAATAAAAAATAAAACAATGTGGCATTGAGTACCTAATACCTTGTATTTAAAGCCAGGGGTGCAGCCAGGAAACATTTATATTGAAGGAAGGGGTAGTTACACTGGAATTGAACAAGCACGTCAAATGTGCGATGTGGAAATCTTTTTCCCATAATGCCATTGACGGAATGCCATTGTGCCCTCGTATAAAGTATAATGCGGAATATCTTCAGTTAAAAATGAAGTCATATGATGGCCAACTTTCCCCAGACACATAATATTAACATCTAAGACAAAATACTCCCTTTTGTTTAGAAATTTAGACAGGTAAGATTTGGATAAAATTATATCATTGCCATTACTTTTTTTAATTTAAAAATCAAAATTATACACCAACCTAACTGTATTGAGATAGTGAAATTGCCGTCCAGATGCACATTTGATAGTTTTGCAATTGTCTTTGGTAATTCTCCATCTAATATTGGAACAACACGAAAGCTGAAGTAATCAGATTCAGTTTCTGAATCATCATGTCTAAATTAAACAAAATGGAAATTAATAAATGAAAACATGAAATGCAATGTAAATTTAGATTACGACTTCTACACTAGGAAATAGAAGTATTTTACAAATATTTTAAATAGACAGCTTTTTTGAAATATACTAAATATTTAAAATCCATCATCACATTATATGCCAAATTTAATACAATTTCATAATATACTATATTATACTTTTAAGTTAATACAGATTAGTTATCTGAAATTAAAATTCATTGTAGGGCAGAATTTTAGAATACTAAACATTTGGAAACGACAACCCAATCAATACAATTAAGTTTTGTTGGATTCTGAAGGTCTACGTGCCAAATAGATAATTGATAAATCAAACATAATATTGTAAAATACATTGTCAATTATTTGGACACTGACCTAAAGACACCTAAAAATAATCATAAACACAAACTCAGCATATCAGCACATGGCCAGTCATGATTGTCTGTGATTCAATAAATAGCCCTATTATCCACAGTAGTCAAGATTTTATCAGTCAACATAATAGCAATCTGATATTATTATGGTCTAGAATTCTATTGAGTTATATTCGTTCATACATGAACTCCTAATACAGAAACTGCACTTAGACATGAAATCCGATTAGTCTAGGATGAACCAAAGGACAGCCATGTAAATATATACAAGTACTTAACTAGATGTGGTTTCCTACAGGTCTGAAACATAGTAGGTGTATAATATTAAGGTGGTGAATCATAGCCAGACTTTATATAAATACCATAACATCCAAACACAATGATATATTGTTTTTGTTGTCTCCTCGCTGACATAGTTCAAACAGAGGACTTAAAAAGCTTTACACTTGCCATCGCACATCTGATTACCATGTGCGTATTTGCAAGTTAAAATCCTGCGAGGGGGTTAATTATGTGTGAGAGGATTGATGGACACCTGATTGCAATAAGGGGATTCACAGAACTGGTCCATCTTCCTCCAAAACCAAGTCTAAGTATCTGAATCGAATTACTGGATAACAATTCCCCCACCAGACATGACGAAGTAACCAGACAAGAGGCCAAGGTACACCATATAATATAAAGCCATACGAAAAACATAAAAGACAAACAGGTTGCAAAATTACAATAACTTTAATATTACATCTGACATAATATTTACTTACTTGTAATATATTTTTTGATCAATGATATCTTGCATTGTAAATTCAGTAATACTGTCAGATGCCTCTTCTGTACCCTGAATAATATAGAATAGTATAGTAAAATAGTAAACAAAAGTTATTCTAATATCTTATCTTAGCTTTGAAGTGGATGAAGGTATACGGGATTGAGATATAATTGGATGTGCTTGAAAAAAAGTTGTACAAAAAGCAATGAGGTAATTTGGCTTTGGATTTCCCTAATAGACCACACATGTTATAATCTACTTTTTTGTTTTTAGTCTGTATTTTCTATCACAAAATCTAAAAAAATGAGGCACAACACAACAAGCAATTAGCAAAAGAATACTAGCCACTTACTATTACAACTTTACTTTCATCCTCCACACGTCCAAGTATTCCATGTTGTGGATTACGAGTTACGTTGAAACGAAATCTATCAACATTATCATTTATTTGACTTGGTGGAAGAGAAACTTTCAAAAATCTAACATTGATGACTTGTTTTTGACCTTCTTGTAGTTGCAAACCTTTGTTCACTAACTGCAAATGAAAAAATGAACTATATATTGGAATGTCACATTCACAAAGTGGATAGAGCCTCAGCAGTGAGAGCAAAATAAAATCTATTGTACAACAGACCCCAATGTTACAATCTAGCATGTGGTTTACCCCAATGCAGATCAAATTGACCATTTTAGGGGTGAATAACCCTAGTTGAGAACCCTGGTTTAGAAAGACCAGAATAAGTTTGCTCGGTCAAGGGAAGCACTTAACTTAAAATGGAACATCCAAAAATTCAAAACAAAATGCATTAATCAAAATATCTAAATTGATAAAACACATTGTCAACAAATGAGGGGTAACACATAAATCATCTCACCAAAATCCTATCTAAATCCGGAACATATGTAACATTGAGTCGTATTTTATCGGAATGATATAACTTCTTAATAACAGCAACAAATGGAATCATTTCATTGAAAGCACGAGAAGCATGTTTTGGTTTCACTTTGATAGAAATTCGTCCAGTTTTTAACTCTTCTAATGTGAAAGCATCACCATTTGATATGGTCAATCCATTATCACTGTGATGGAGAAAATATAAAAAAATAAGTTTGCAGTGTATAATATGCTCTTATAAAGTAGGATGTGTTAGTTTTAGAATGTAAAAAAAGTTCAAGAATTCGTATATAACGGTTATGTATGTATACAATAATTAATATTCATGTTTGTTCTAAATGAGAAGTCCTAGCTCCGTTCCCAGCAAAGGGCTGCTTAAGCGAAAATAATTCTCAAAAACTTCCTACCTTCTCCCAACAGTTTTCACTAAAATATTTAAGACTTCCAACCTATAAATACATAATATCTCTCTGCCACACTCAACAAATATTATAGCTCTCTTAGCAAATCTTGGATGTAACACTCTTTCCAGAACTGTGCATATATTAGCAAAAAGTCCCATTGACTCAAAATTTGCGCTGTTTGAAAAAACAGTACTTCATTCTGCTCCCAACTCTGGGCACAAACATTCGACTCAAACTACCAGATGAATTTTCTTATATTTTTTCAATAATGAAATTTTTTGTTCAACACTAGACAAGGAGATTTAAAATAAGACAGTCCGACTCCTTTTCAAAAATGAATGCCGGCCCGAGACCATTCCCCCTACATGTTCAGACATTTTACTTATTTTATGGAAACCTTGTTTAGAGAGTTTCAACAAACAGCAAATAAATTAAGACTTCGCAAAATGTAAAATTGCAAATCTTACTTGTAGAACAATTCAGCATGTTGAATAGGTTTTTCCAGTCTAATCTGTATTTGATTGTTGCTAACATGAACATGGGTTATGTTGACTTGCAAAAAATCAGCTGTTAGTTTCTTTTCTTGAATCCCATCAGTCAAAAGCAATTTATTTATAGAGAAAATTACTCTGACTTTTTGAACATTTATTACACAGGTTATAACCGGTGTTTCGACATTAGCTCCTGACACAGTGAAGGTAAATCTGAAATACAAAAGTTACCTAAATATAATGCATATTTAAAAAATAATGCCAAAAAAAATTGTTTCATAGTCTTGAGTGTAAAATTTTGGAAATGGGAAAAGAAAAGTTGATCACTAAGTTGAAAAATTTCTTATTTTAAATTTAATCACATCAAAATTTAATCAAAATTCAAACTATCCCCCACTAAGAAGCAGCATTATAATATAATGTCAATTTTGAACTTAATCTTCGCAACACTGGTACAAAAAATCGTTAAAAAGATTTATTTCTGATTATACAAAATCTTTAGATATTATAATTTTCAATTTTGACGATCAAAATTGTGGAATGCAAAACTGGCCATAATTCAAATTCAATATAAAAAGTTACATGTGAAAAATTTCGAAATATTACATGTTCCCAAAAACTACTATAATCTTATTTTTTACTTCAGGTTTTAAAAATATGACACAGTCAGAATTAAAGTACAAATAAACTCATACCGGTCTTTTTCAGTATCCTCAACAACTGACGATGAAGTTTTTAAATTATGATACCGAACATGGCCTTGCGATAATTCGTTTTCTGTGAAATTAGATGATCTTATCCAACTTTCTTCCCTTAAATTATCATCGGCAATTTCATGATTGAATGTCTAAAAAATATTTTATTATTCATAATATTTCTAAATGTAGCTATATCCTAGGTCGTTTTGACGAAAATTATTTCAAGTTATTTAATGACACCTCTGTTGCTGGTGCATGAACCTTAAGCTGTAAATGCAAATGCAAGATTTGAGATCTTTTCATTTAAAAAGTTAAGACAGGAGTAGGCAGCACAGTTTTGTACCAGGGGCCAAAAATATGGCCCACCCGGACTCATGTAAGTGTGACGTAAAAAGTTACATTATATCAATAATATTTATAGTGTTACAAAAGCAAAAGTGGATAATAATAAGCCTCCTGCCAGAACGAAATGTAATCGCAATCTCAACAAATTTCTTGAGCTATTTTTAACTGAAACATCAAATTTGGTTTTAGTTTGTTCGTGGTAGCGTCAGGCGGGCCAGATTGAATTACCCAACAAGCCGGATTCGGCCCACAAGTCAGTGGTAGAGCATTGGTCATCTCTTGCAGCTCTTCTATCAATACTACATTTATTTGAGGCTTTAAGTCCTTGGTTTGAGTTCAGATGAGATTTTAAAAGAACATATTATATCCAAAATTTTTATTAGTTTTGAGTATTTAAAATTATACTTATTGAACTATTAAAAGAAGCAAAGTTTAAGTATCTATTCTTGCATTATCTCTGCATCTCTTATTTCGATAAATATATTGCAATGACATCTGATACCCTCATAGACACCAATGACCCTATCAACAAATCATACTTGACAAATAAAACCATATATCCATTGTAACATTATAAAATGACAGCGATGCAACAATATTCAAACAGTCTGCAAAATTGCTTTGGGATTGATTTCTAATGAACTCACTTGCATTTCACCTAAAGATGGATTTTCCTTTATTTGAAAAAGAAGATTTACAGAACCAGGTTCTGCATTTGATGTTACAGCTAGTTGTTCAATTGTGAATATGAAACTACTTTTCTCCAAAAGTGTAATTTCTCTTGTTGTCACTATAGATTGTAATAACAGAAATAGAAATAAAAGAGTACCTACAAATTACCACCAACCACAAATTGGCAGTTGAAGATTAATAAAAAATAAGATCAACTGTATCGAAAAAATATTGGAAATCAGAAATGTATGTTAATATATCCCTAGTATACGGCCTCATGAAAATACCCCGTCCCATTCACTTTTTTATTGACCTTTCATAAATGAGCATAGATGACAATAGCCACATAACAGTAAAAGTGAGAATGACATTTTCAGTGAATAACATGATAAAAATAAACAAATCAAAGCTCAAAGGTTGGGCATCAGTACCGATATGGTAAGACTCAACAGCACACAATTTGCTGGAAAAATATGCAGACGAAAGCTTTCAAGTACAATGGGATAAAAAGATTAAAACTGAGGGCAAAAGAATGGGTCCCATAAATAAAAGTATTCTGATTTAATTAAAGTAAAACAGCAAATTCTTGGGTGAAATATCTGGGTCCCATCAAGCATATGGAAACTTTGAGGGTAGGGTAGGTTATCAAAAAAAGATCATCAATACCTGAAATATTCAACGAAATAGTTGCAATTCTCAACACAGCAGTTGAGGTAGATTGAGAAAGAGTGTTTGAGACTCTCATAACAAGCCTTGCATTTTCAACTTCTCCTTCATCCACGAACACTATATTTCCTGAGTTGATATCTTCCTGAGAGAATTCTATTATTGATTTCCCTAAATTTTTCCCATTTTCAATATGAAAACCACCTCTCTGATTTCCCAATATCGTGTAAATTATTTCAGAAGGAGGGCTGTCAGGATCAGTTGCATTTAAGATATCTTGAGGTAGATGCGTGGACGTGCTTTTAACTGGACGGAATAGATATTGTACAGGGATGTGTAGCGTTGGTGGGTCGTTAACTGGTTCAACAATTATGTTTAAAGAAAAAACAGCTCCATCATTAAGAACTATTCCAGTGCTGACAAATTCAGGTTTCCCTGGGAAATTTCTTATGATATGTTTGCGTTCATTTAAGCTTTTATGTTCCAAGTTCCAAACTACGGTAAAATTGATATAATCATGAGTAGTTTCTGAAGCATCATGACAAAAGTAGAGTTTTTCGTCCGCTAGATCTATGGCGGAAAATTCAAATAGTGTTGCCAGTGATGAACAATCTTGAGAGTTTAATAGAAAACCATGGGAAGGAGGATTTGAAATTACAAACAAAATATCTTCCTTAGTGTCTTGTTTTTCAAATCCTTGGACTGACAATGACAGTTGTTCACTGGTGACCTTTGAACTTTCACCCTCCGTAACCATCAAAGGATGAATTGTTAAATTGACTACTGGTACAACAAATGCTGGAGTGGTCGTGGTTGGTATAGTGGTTGTAGTGGTCCTAGCTGTTGTTGATAACCTTGATTTGGATTTCTTGGAATTGTAGATTGCAAACATTGTTGATACGGCCGAGTTAGCTTCATTGAAATCATCAATGGCCGAATTTTTTTTCGATCGATCGAAATTTACAATTTTCTTGCATCCAGCGGAAACATGCCTCGATAATAAAAAATCTGAAAAACCTTTTCTCCTGTTAAAAGAAACAAAATGAAAATATATGAAAAACTTTTATCAGTTGATAAATAGAACCATGGACCTGCTTATCTTTAAGTAACAGAGACAAAAATATGTAATCTTACAGTGTTTTAAAAAACTTCAATAAATATGAAGCAAAAGAAGGTGGTAACAATAGCAAAATTGATAAAAGACTGAAACGCAGCACCAACATCATGCAATTAGTTAGCTTATGCCATGACCATGACTGCTTTAGAGCATAAATGATCAATTATATAAATATAACAATCATTTAAATTAATGATATACGAGTAATATGACCAGAAGGTTTTTGACAACCTCAATATTATAAGAGGAGTGACTCACAGTAGATTACCGTAAAGCATATTATAACTTTGTAAGTTTGTAAGAGAATCCTATCCTATAGTACACATTTAAGTTATCCATACCTGTGATTAACTCTCAAATTCTTCATGCATCCCGGAAACGCACCACTGACTGTTCCTGTTCCATCACTGCTGCCTAATGAAACAAGGCTGTGTGGCACAGCATCATTTTGCAATAAATTACCAGGTACACCTCCAATATACAAATGTCCAGTCAAATCGAGATTATGGTGTCTTTCTCCTATTACAGTTCCTTTTAATTCTGGTGATGTTTGCTCAACAAATGCCTTTGTGCGTTTCCCATCGACTCTTATGTCTAAGTAGGATGGACTGAAACTAAACCTAAGTAAATAATAACATACAAAGATGAAATTACCAATGGTATTTACCCTATTACAAAATTATTGCTATTTACAGTAATTTGCTTGTAGAATTTACTACATTTTTAGAAAGCAAATCTGCAGTGTACCATACTAAGATGATTTTCACTATCAAACTATGTACAGAATGATAAAAGCCTTTATAACGCCTAAAAACTAACATTGTGGAGCTTATGGCCGAATTTTTGCTATTATTAGAAAATCCAAATAGTTGGGGCCAAAATATAATAAAAGGTCAAGAGTGGAAATTAAAATTTTGAATTCTAAAGTCCTTAGAAGTCCTAAAGTAACCAAGGTGTGTTTCTTCCTGTTCCTAAGTTCCAATTTTTAAAAACAGAGCCACGGGTCGAAAAAGTTTTAGTCAATTTTTGGTGCTCCAGAAGTATGCACACAAAGATGTCGCACAACCTGAATCCTAACCGGTACACACATACTATGTTCAGGTTGTGCGCCATCTTGGTGCGCATACTTCTGGGGGTCCCAATTTTTTAATGGGTTATAGTCTCATTGAAACTCAATAAGTGAGATGAATTGAAAATTTTGAAAGTTTTGGCATTACCGGTATATCATTAATTTATTAGCATTTTATCATTATCCTTGTTAAAAATACTGTTACTGGTGATAAGTCAATAATTAAAGTGACTAAATGATGAAGTTTGGTTTCACCCAATATATTCAAGCATCATAGAATAGTACAATGCTGATTTTAGTCCCCATGGCTTACCCCAGTTAGAAATGACAAAAAAAAACATAAAAACATGTACTGTACCTAACAGAGTGCCATGCTCCGTCATTGATAGGTGATGTTGTATGTAAAGCAACAACGCCTCCCCCACCACCTTTATTCACCGAAGCACCAACAACTCCATCAACCATTTCAAGCCCAATGAATTCACCTCTAAATTTGAAAATCAAAAGTAATGGTTATCACAGTCACAGAACAAAAAAATAAGCATTAAACCGTCAAAAAATAAGATATGTGAAAATACAGCTACAGAAAATCTAATATATGCAGATGTTAAATTTAGTACCATTGTATATCAATATCAGTTTCAAAAATTCATTTTTTCATTGCTTGAAAAGGTATTTGGATGAAGGACTGTATGGTCTACCTAATTTACTTCACAATGTATTTAGCAATTTTGGTATAATGTGTTCGAAATAAAATTTTACTCACACTCGAATAAAGCACTCACACTCACCTTCCACGACCAGCATTATATAAAATAATACCACTTCGTGCGGATGTTTTTAACATGCATTCAAATGTCCCTTCATCTTGTACAGTCCAACGATTCAAGGCAACATAAGATGATGGCGAGTCAAAAGTTATTGATTCAGATCGACTTGCTCTGAAGATCTTAGGACACCCTATAAATTCCAAAAATATTGAAGTTGAAGTACTGCACTTTTCCATCTGCTTTTGTCTACTTTCCGTCTACTTTGGTAGGGGGGTTGCTTTTAACTCATTCAACTAATTTTAATCTACCAGAATATCGGATCACAAGAGCTTGTAGAAACTTGCAATATATTACAATAAAACTATCCATTAATATTCTCATAACATAATATTGAATTGTCTTACCCGAAACAACATGATATAAGATCCTTTCATTTCCAACATTTTTCAGCGGCGTTAGTAGGTCCTTTCCGTTGAACTCCGCTTCCAATAAACAACCACGAAAATATTTTCCCGGCCTTCCTCCATTAGGTAATGTTATATTTCCACCTGAAAATAAGATAAACAATGAAAAAACAAATTTAATTTTGGACATCGTAATATATATTCCTCAAAATAGAGTTTGATCGTGAATAAAAATCATGAGTCTTGATGGTAATAGTACCTAACTGAAAACAGTAATCAGACTTTGATATATTAAAAGGAATAACTAGTGATCAGAAAATGCTTTGATCATGAACCCAAACATCAAATTATTTGATTACATTCATTCATTGACTAATCAGTAAGAAGTGACAGTGATGTAACAATCGAAATTTTTGAAGTCGGTTAGAGATTTTTTTTTTATTCAGACAGATTTCAGATATGGTTGTAAACATTAGTTTGTTTTCAGTTTTTTTTATCCATCTTGTCAATTTGAATTTTAATAGTTTAAATCAAAATGATGGTTATAAACATGTAAACCAGTTTGTATGTGCCAACTTCCAGAAACACAGAGTATCAAATTTTGCAATTGTATGAGAAGTATGAATAAGGAGGAAGTTTTCTGGGGTCAGAGGTCAGGAAAACTTCTTTTGATCTTTTGATAAATAAATATCTGATAATACAATAAAATTTGATCAAATATTTACCTAAGCCACCAAGAAATATTCCGAAGTCTGTAGCAAGTTTTGCCCTCCTGGGATTCGGCACATTAATTTGTCCAGACGTCACATCTCGTCCATTAAGTACTAGTTTGATATTGCTGCCAGATCTGACAACTTTGAACTGATGCCAAATCAAATTATTTAAGGAATCTCTGTCAGATGTTGATAGTACCTCTTCCCCATATCCAAGATCTATTTTGACCTGGGTAAAAAAATTAGAATATACTTCCCTAATAGGAAACTTTCTCAGTATGCGTATCTAAAGCTCCTCTCTTTTTTCTAATTCTATTATAGCCCTGTGGGTGTGTGTGTGCGTGCAAGTGTGAATGAATTGATTCAAGAATTTTAGATGAGTGATCAGTGAACACGTAGCCTACTACTTCTTTTCGGCAATACCTTTCAACTTATATTCTGAACGTTTTAAATCTTATCCAAGGTTCTGTTTACTCTCCTGATTTTCATAATCAGTACCGTATTTATTTATTTGTTTTTATCAATCATTTTATCGCCTTTTATGCTGATTATGGAGTCGAAATAAACTTATCTTATACTCCTGTACCGTTATTTCCATTATCCATACAAAAGATGTATAAATAATCGATATAAAGGTTTCACTCATAAATGTCTCCAAAAAGTTACTTAAAAATAATTCTCTTCCCACATTATCATCATTTCAAAATGACATTTGCCTTCATAATTCAATTTGTTCTGGTACAATGTATAAGTAAGTCAAGTTTTAAGCGATAATTCTGACTTTTTGAGAATGTACTATCGTCCCTTCATTTTGTTATCCCCTATTGTCTTTTTTTGCCCAATATGAGACTATGGTGTTCCATGAAAAAAAAATAACATCATACCTCTAATTTACCATTGACTAATTCAACAATAAGATATTGGGATTGCCCAAGTGCCAGAAAAAGTAATCCATCCGCCGAGCTGGTTTGAAATCTTAGCGAAACGGTTGTCGTATCAAGAGGCCGAGAATTCAGAGATTGGAAAAGAAAACTGTCTCCATGAAATGAAGCTGAAGAATAATATCAAAAAATATCGATGAAGCTATTACATATATTTGATAGAACAATAAAATAAAGAAAATGAAATTTGGTACTTATCTCTGTATCATACAGGCATACAGCAGTACAGCAATGGGCTATACCAAATATCAAATTCAATTAGTCAAAATTCAACTAGAGTGACTGAAAATTATTTACTAATCTTACGCTATGACAGTGGTTTGTTAATTAATTTAATTTTCAATTGTATGTATTGAAGTGATACAGCTGTACAATGATAACAGATAAACTTCACACATACAGACATAAGGTCCTGTGAAAATTTCCTAACATAATAAAAATTGTATAAAAGTTTCGAAGTTACCTAAATAGGCTCCTGAAATCTTAATATGACACAGCAAACACACTACAAGTAGATAACTTGTCCTCATTGTATTTCCATAGTTCTGTAGTTAGGCTATGATTTATAATTCCCATCTGACCACTACCGCAGTACCAGCTGTTATCAAATGCAGAAATAAAACTAAATATGGTACGGTAAGTCTCAAATCAAGTTTAATTTTTCTGACCAGTAAAAAAAAAATAAATATCACGAGCACAAATTACGAGAAAATGATAATGTACAGTTTTACTGGGGAATGCAAGTCGCGGGGAACCAAAGCTGGTTATCTAGCAGCGACACCCAAAGTACTACTGTTATAATCAGATGAACAATAAAAACAAATGCGTTGAGCAATTGTTTACAGAGGGGGGGGGCAATTCTTTTTATATTTTGAATGTTAAGGGGCTGTTTTTTCTGATTGGGCACTAGTGGCAAAATTCATTATTATACAAGGGAAATTGTTATTCAAGTGAATTAGGATTTGATCAAAAATTATAGAGCATGCATGAACATAGCAGCAATACAATATTAATATAACTTAAATTCGTAAGGAAATTAACTTAGTCTTTTTTCATTTACCCATAGTCATCAAGTAGATGAATCTTTAATCGCTCACTGAATGTTGCTAGTGAGTTTTCTTTAATATTAGACGGAATTTTTTCCCCAAGTTAGAATGCCTTCTGTTTCGAGCAACTTTTTTGCTAATGGAAATAAGCATCGATGCATGAAATAAGTCTTTTTTGTAACACTCATTGTGGCATGGCTATGAACGGTTGGATTTTTTAGTATAAAAGTTATGAAATATTGGGGGTAGCATATGATTCTCGAAGCGATACATAAATTTGGCAATTTCAGAATAGATAGCTTTCAGTTGTAATACTCCACACTACTTGTATAAAAGTGAGTTATGAACATGCTGTGATTCTGCAAATAGCATGCAGCGAATTGCCTTGTTATGCAGAATTACTAGCAGACTAGTGGTTATAGTGTCGTTTTATTAGTATCTCCCCAACTGATAATGCCACATTTCAGATGAGAGAACTGATATAAGACAATACAATTTTCAATGCATCGATACCGAGGATTATACAGTTATACGTAATTTGTAGGTGACTGTGAAGCTTTTTTACATACAGACATAAGTGATCAAGGATAGGATAGGATTTACATATTTATCCCGGGGGAGAGGAAAGCCGATAAGATGGCTTATCCATATGGCGAACCACGGCCTCTCGTCCGGTTACCATTCCAAGTCGGGTATGGGATTAGTTTTACTGTATTGTTTGTTTTCGGAAACATGGACTTGGTGGTGGAGTAAGCCGTAACCGACCAGCGGTTACGTGAACCACCCAACGACGGCGAGGAGTCCAGCAATCCTCTCGCACATAACCATCCCTGCATGGGATTCGAGCCTGCGAACCCACGCAGAGTAATTAGAGGTGCGGTGGCGAGCGTATTCCTAACGCTTAGCCCGTTGAGCCACACCGTCGCGCCCAATACCAAAATAAAACAACGACAGAACTGCTGTTCCACTCTATTTACTGATTTACTCCTCTCCATCTGAATAATAGCTGGGGCATGTTCACTAAACTACTTAAGTTAATATTCGTGTCACAATCATTTTTGCATATGGTATTCCTAACACCCACCTGGCTTCGCCATCAAAATATTACGTCACTACGACCTCAAAATCCCTTTAACGAGCTTGGCGAAGTAGATATAGCATAGTTACGATTGCCTGAAATGACATCTTCGCAAAACGATGAAGAACTCATCAACGCCAGCGATCTCTCTCATATCGGGATCGTTAGGGCGAGAAAACGAGAGAAAGAGCTTGCTCGATTTCGCGTAATCGTGTGCGCGTCTTGGATGACTTGGAGTGGACGGGTGGTTAGGGACTGTTGGGGTGACGTAATTTTTGAATGAAGTAGTCAGCTTATAGCATATATGATTGTTAGATGAATGTGATGTTACCGTATGTTGCTAATTTGTAGATTGTCTCTGACTTGTAAGTCACTCGTTCACCCTTCAGCTTCAGCGCCCACGTGAATGAAGATGCGTTAAAAATCTCTATATGTTTTTATTCGTAAATTTCCACAACACACAGAATACTAATCTTAAAACATTTATCCACACTAGCTTTGAATGGTTTACAATTTACATCGTCTTCTCTCTATCGAAAGATATCGGAGTCGTATTTATACGTTGATCATAAATCCAATTAAATGCTGTAAACGTGAGCTCGAGATTCACGTTTTAACAGAAACTCCTATTATCTCAATAAGGGTAATTAGGTACATCGTACGGATGGGAACTTAGAGATAATTATTTCAATCAGTGCCAAAGGTCTTGAGAATATAGATTTTAATTTGATAATGACTGGATGGAACCTGTTATGTTCTTAAACCTGGTGTAATTTGATTCCTACGAAAGTCTTTGTTCGAATTTTGGGAAAAAGTAACTTTGTTTTCATATTTTTAACATGAAATGGGGTACATTTGGGGGTTAGTTGCTATAAGCTCAGGGTTTAGGAATAACATATGCAAAAATGACTGTTCCACGCCAACTAGAAGTAGCCTACGTACGTCGCGTTGCGAACATGACCCCATCAGCCAGTAGGCCTACGCAATCTTCTGATCTCAGTAAACTCTGATGCTACAGCAGTACAGTGTTTTCGTTTTCTTAAACCAGAGTAAAGAGCTCAAACTGACGCTGCGATTAAGAGATTGAAGAACTTAACGCATGACGTCAGTATATGGTGGCGTCACGTATTTACAAAATTGTAGTTTGAAATTTGGTACTAGAGATCACTTCTCAATCGGCCCCGCGCGACCACATAGGAGGAAATGCTCGAAGATTTTCCGGATTGTGGCGTAATAAAAATGTGCAACAGTTTGTAAATGAAATTAACAAAATTTTTTGGCTCGCTAATTGATTGTTGACTTGTTGAAAATAGATATCATTGAAAGCGATTTTTCATCCTAGATTTCATTTCAATTTGGAAAGAAAGAGATGACCCTATGGATAGGTTTTCTTTTGGTATATTATGCCCAGAGCGAATGTAAGAATTCCACATTTGTTCTGCGTTCCGTCCAGCATAACCGATATGCGGCGAATTATTGCTCCAGATTTTAACTATTCGATATTGGAGATAATGATAACGACCCGAGCAAATGTGAATTGACTGATCCGCAACAGCCTGTCTCATCTGAAGATGCAAAAGTTTTATGTGCAGAAAATAGGGAACTGATACAGATCGGCGGCCAAAAGTCAATTCTGAAGTAAAATGTGCGAATAACACAGAAAACAAAGAACTGGCCGAATCGACAATTCCGTTAGTTTTGTACACTTAATAACATTACATATAGATTGATATTAATTACGTATTATTGAAATATCGGGATATCTGCAATGTCAAATATCGGCGTAATGGTATTGGCGAATGACAGGTATCTGTACATCTCTACTACATATATCTTAAAATTTCCGTAGTCTAAAGATTTCTGGCTTTACGAAAAAAATCCTCGTCGGGCCGTCTGTATTAATTAAAAGTCAATGGTCGAACTAGGAAACGAAATTGCGGAGCAAAAGGAATACATTGATAGAATAATTTGTGTGATTTTTACCATCTGAATATGCGGAGAGTTCGGAAACGGACGTTCCAACAAAACTTTGTTTCATTCCTGTCTAGTTACAGGCATGACCTCACGTAGTTACGAAACTATAATTTAATTTGGTACCGAAGATCACTTGTCAATCGGCATTACTCGGCCACGGTGACCGTACATTTGAACCCATGTGTATATCCGCAATAATATGTACGTGCAATTGTCGTGGGTTCAAATGTATTGGAACCCTCGGCCATATATATAGGAAAATCTCGAATATTGTACAGAATATCACGCAATAAATATGTGAAACAATTTGTAAATAAAATTAGCAAAGTTTTAAACAAACTTATACAGCACATTGACTTGATGGTTGATTGTTGGCTTGTTGAAAATGAATGTCATTCAAAATAATTTTTCATTAACTAAAAAGAGAAGAGCTCTTTCATATGTGACGACCCTAACTGATCTATAATGAGATGCGGCGGCTAGGGTTTTGTTGTTTATCAATTCTGAAAAAAACATCGTGTTTTAAAACAAGAGCTTGTTTTAAATCATTTTTTTTTTTAGTATTTTTTATTGAAATATCCCTTGCATCGCCGCGAAACTACGCCAAAACGTTGCATTCTGGCGACTGCACACGTAGCCGGAATTATAATTTCAAAAATGTAAGTAAAAATACCTATTTTGACTTTTACTTCTATTGCGTACATTTATCGCCAAGTTTTATATCACTAACAAAGTCATAAGGTTTCAACCGAAATGTTTATCCGAGATATCAGAGAGACGTCTTGAGTAAAGAAATACATTAAACTTAGCTCACGAGACTACTACAAAAGCAATTAGATCAATGGCAGCCTTCGGCAAAACGAGTAGGTTGCGATAATAAAAATAGCTTATATCGGCAGCAATTTA
The DNA here is from genome assembly GCF_964204865.1 of Styela clava. Lineage (NCBI taxonomy): Eukaryota > Metazoa > Chordata > Ascidiacea > Stolidobranchia > Styelidae > Styela > Styela clava. The sequence goes on along the minus strand of NC_135257.1, from coordinate 6,315,235 downwards.
CTGATATAAACGATGAGACACCCTGGCCTAGCCTATGCTAATTGTAAGAATCTTCTGATGCAAAGACGCCACAATCAATCTGTTATGACGCATAATATGGATTTCGAGTTCATGTATTGGCATTTTTCTCATAAAATGAAGGCATTATTACGGTTAATACTGTTCAGTTAATTTACGCTTAGCATACTTTGTTTTTAAGGTTGAAGTGATAGAGTTTTTCAAGGTTATACAATCGTAAATATATAATACTACAATACAATCTGATTTATTCGATCGCATTTCAGTTTTCGCAAAGTGGTTTCGTCGTAGCAGGGTCTTTAACGTAATGGCTTATCGGTTGCGGCTTACTGCGCAAACCACTGAACAACAGCTTTAGAACGTGTGTATCAAAAAGTCACTTTGGTGAGTATGAGCCTCTATCGATATTTATGAGGATTTGAAGATTTTATTGCAAATAAGAAGCGCTTGGCAAGTTTTTACATCCATTTTTCTTCAACATATTTTATACAAAAATCAAATAGTACAGCCATTTTGAGCAAAACAGGCAAAAAAACTTCCTTCAAAACAAGTGTTTTGAAACAATTCTTTTTGAACAAATCCTTAGCGGCGGCAATAATTGGTTGCATCTGGGTACGAAACCAAGCTTCTGAAAAGAGGATTTTATCAAGAATAACTTTCCATAAATGGAAAAATTATGCCGACGTAGACGTTTTGAGTAGAAGAAGATGTAGAAGATGCGCATCATGCTAAGCGTTGGGAATACGCTCGCCACCGCACGTTTGATTACCCTGAATGGCTTCGAATTACACGCGGGATGGTTATGTGCGAGAGAATTGCTGGACTCCTCGCCGCCGTAGAGTGGTTTAGGTAACCACTGGTTGGTTACGGCTTCTTCCAACTCACAATCTGATTTACATGCTCAAAACCATTAGTTTTAATTAAATATACAACCACGCGCCGATTACAGGTACTGATAGTTCATTTCAGCCAGGTCTATCGCAGATTTTCGGGAACTAATTTTTATTATTTAATCTAAAGCTCATCGGAAAACATAATGACAATTAAAATGCTTCATTCACAACTAATTTTTGGAAACACAACTGAAATCTGACTAATGACATTAAAAACCGCGAGAATGAGGCAGTGTCCACAACAATGCTTGAATATTTGTCTGAGCGAACAAGGTGTCTGAGCGGATGTAAAAATTACAATTATTACGCCATCGTTGACATTTTACTAATTGGTCATTGTTACGGAAAGAAGCAAGGAAATCGATGCTCGCGGAAATCTATATCTGTGTAAGCCTGAATGCTCAAAGCTAAAAAATTATCCGTTAGATGACGCACCTAACGACATCATGCGTAACGAACAAAATAACCGCTCAAGTCAAAGGGGATTTTTGTGCAAATCTGCTATTTTACGGTTTTAGCCGAGATTTTGAACTCATTCTGTCGCTTGTAAACGACTCGTTTATATATTATTTTTGAAGTTTGCTGCTGTTAGACGAAAACTTTTCAAAGGGAGAAGCATAGCAAAGTTAGATCTGTTGGACTTGAAATCCTGACAGAAAGTCAATACTGCAATATTTTTTGAAAACAAAATGCAAAAGGAGGTTTATCTAGTTGTGGTGTCAATATTGGAAGGTAAATTCATCTCATTCATTTCATTTTTGTTAATTTGCAAAAAAATATTTTTGAAACCTTTAAGTGGCTAATCCACTAACTTTAGACCCCAACCTCTGAACTTTTGACTTTCTAGTACCGTATTCCAAATACTGAAATATTGAGATAAACAATTGGCTTGTTTTTATTCCAGTATTATCCAAAGAAAATATTGATATGCACAATTGGCTTGTCTTCAACATCGTGCCATATTTTAAGCAGGTGTATTAATTATTCAGCATAAGTCAGGTCGATCAGAAATAAAAAGTGTCATTTTTAATAGTTCTGTGGGCCATGGCCCACTGGTTGAGAACCAGTGTTCTAGTCAGTTTGTATGAATAAATTTTTAACTTATTTTTTAATATTTTTCAGGCCGTAACTTTCCTAAAAGGCCGAAACATCAACTTTTAGTGGAGTGCAAATTTGATGGGGAGCAACTTTCTACTGATCCTATCGACCATGCAGATACACCAGACTTCACTACTGAACTCGCTTGGGAACTTGATAAGAAGGCTCTCCATCAGCACAGGTACAAACTTGTTTTCTTGGTGATAATCAACGAACGAAATCTTTATTTTACAGTTGCAAAAGATATAATAAGCTATTATTATTAATCACTGTATATATCTAGTTGTTAGTCCTTGATATTATTCTGTTCTTCTAACTATTCCTTAACAACACTTTCTTTCCCATCATTATCTTTGGTACATCAATGTCAAATAATTAGCCTCATGAAAATCAACGAAAATTACCATTAGATCAATGAAAGCTCATAATGTGAAAAATATTAACTTATATACCTGTTGCTGCTATGGCCATGACTGCCATTCACTTCTCATTACTAATGATGGGTATAACAAGTCAATTTATCGACCCTAATCTATTATGACAAGAGTCAACTAACCAGATATCTAAAGCAAATCTTGGTAACGTACCATCCATGGCTTCATTAATGCCTGTTTAAAACTTTGTCAAGCTTTCTTGGCAAGTTTTCAAGTTTGATGAAAAGTGTTCCATTAGAAAGATTTATTTTTTCTAGTCTATTTCAATTTGAGATTGCAAATATACTTGTAATTTGGATGAACTGTTTAAAAATTAGTCAAATGTTCATATACATTCATACATGATGTTTATTTTGCCATATTTTTTTCAATAAAACTTAAAAGCTAGCTTACGGTAGATTGAAGTCTTGAAAAAAGAAAGGTATTGGCCACAGTTCACCAGCTATTATAGTCTTTGATTTGACTTGATCCAAATCCTAATTGATGTCATTCAGGAATATCATGTTCGCATTGCTCTGCAGATTTTTTATTTTTTAATCGGCTTCCTATTTTGCCCAATAATTGTTACTATTGATTTTTCTAAGATTCTCAATATTTATGCATAGTTCTCAAAGTTGTCTCATGTTTGTTTCTTTTTCTAAGAATGCAACGCACACCTATAAAACTTCAGTGTTATGCCGTAAACACAACTAACGGAGTTCGGGAACAGATTGGATATGTGCTGTTAGATCTTCGACTAGCTCAACAAAATCCACAGGTATAGTATATCAGAATAACTAATTGTAATTGAAACTTTTAAAATACTTTTTCTGTTGTTTCTTTCTCAAGCCTAGTAATAAATTTAGGAATTGATTTATGAAGTGACTCAGAAGAAAAAAAAACATAGTTTTCTTAATTCTTCCCACAAAAATGAAGAACTTATTTCACCATTGATCTTATAATTGTGTAGGATTGTACTCAAAAATTCCAGTAATTCATGTTCTTTCTAGACTATGTTCCAAATGACCTGGTTTTTTTTTTGGTGTGCTTGAAATGTTCATCAAAAACATTGGTATAAAATATATCATAGAAGAAGGGTATTGTGTTCATAATTTGATAAACTCTTATTTGAATACAAATGTCTTAAAAAATGGAATATTATTCATTCTATAACATTATGTTGAGTGTGCGAGCTTCATTTTTACACCACGGATCATTACGATAAAACATCAACTCAAATACAGTTTCCCGTCAGTGGGGATCAAACCCATAATATAGTTGTTTCATATTTTAAAAATATACTTTATAAAATTTTATTTTCAAAACCTCTAAATTAATATTATAAATTAAATATTGAAAATATATATTTTAGGCTGTAAGAATAAATTTGTGATAAAATATTGTGAGCCACCAAAATTTCTGGTTGTTCTGACTCCATATCTGGCTCTCCGTTCTTCATATCAAGGCTGAGATATATGGATACCGGTAACTTTTGTAGCTGCTAATTTTTTGGATTTAATATCAAGTTCTGTGTAATATTTCTCAAAATGTTTCATCATGACATTGAACTATGATACCTACTGCATTGGAAGTGAAACATCATACTATTATTACATTTTTTCTTATATTCACAGGCTCCAAAATGGTACAACTTACTAAGTAGCAAATACTCTCGACTGAAACCTGCCATCAAAATAGGAATGGCTTTGGAAGATGATCAACCAACTCAAGACAATACATTCAAGGCTCGTGATGCCCCACCAAGACCAGGAAAAGGTGTTTTTGGCCTTGCATATACATTTTGAATACTTTTTATAGTGTATAAATGTATACAGCTTTTTACAATTATACTCCACTATGCAATCACTATTTGAATTTGTAATTAAATATATCTGATAGGCATGCATGCATATACTGTTCGCGTTAACTTTAGCCAAAATCAAAAATTTCTTCTCAGAATGTAATATTATCAGTGCCTTTAAAAATATACAACCGTTTTATATTCTTCTTCTTGACTTTGATGATCATATTCATATATATGGCTGTATCTGTCCCTTGTGATATGATGACTGTATTTTATGTGATGCAATAATGAATATTTTAAACAGAACAGTTTAAATTGGTCTTAGTAACGTACAATTAAAATACAATTTCATATTTCAGTTGTTTCATCTGCTGGTGATCTTGAAAAAGAATTAGTTGCAAAATTAAATGAAGAAGAAGGTTATTTTCAGATTGGTCCTTCTGACAACTGTTACGATATGTTTGTTTTGTCTGTGACAATCGCATTTGCTGCTAACTTGGAGCAAGTGAGGGATTTTTTTCATCATATACATCAATTGTTCTTAGTTTATTTTATGCAAAAATCGATTGTTCGATGAGTTGGCCAATTAGTCACTGAGTGAGGAGTTTCATTGAACAATGGAGGGCTTTCCCCCAAAAGGATGAATCTTTAGTAGGCTACTAGGCTCCTTTGATAAAATAAGCCACTTAGCTAGCTAGAAAATTTATTTTTGTGATTTTTAAACTTCTGTAAATATATAGAGTGGGTAACGTATCCATAGGACGACAATGGCCAACGAGTCCATGCATCTGAAAACATAATTTATAACTGGTTAACTAATCTCATACCCAACATGGACTGGTAACCGGATGAGATGCCCTGGTTCGCCATACGATTAAGTCTGTTTTTTTGGGTCCACCCTGTTTAATTTTTTCATTTAGGTTGAATGAAAATTATTAAAAACTTTGGTAATATCAGTACTTCATATTTCAGCTAATTCCTTCGGACAAGAGAATAAATGCTGCCGGCAATGCAGGATATTTTTTTTATTACACACTGTTGGGAAATGATGTGGCTAATGATCCATTTCCCGATCTTTTGAATCCTGAATTTGTTCCTGAAAGAGCTTCAGTCAGAATTAGGAGTTCCGTTAATATTCTTAGATTGTATCTCGCATCTCAGGTAACTTTGTTTATAGAATTTGTTTATACCAAGCTCGAACCATCATATACATATTAACACAACCATGTGTGTCTTCCAGCATGTCAATAATTATTTTACCCTGGGTATGTTTGTACCAGGGCTCGGTAGCCGTTCGAAATCACAGTGGCTCTAGTTCCAGAATCACAGTATATTCAAACAATTCCAATTTCAATTCCAATTTTTATGTCAGAGCTGGTCCCCGGCTCTATAGCCGTTTGTGTTTGATCACTAACATGACACATCAGCCTGAATGCGGTTTCGCTTAAGCGGTATTCAAAATTGTGATATAAGGGTATAACATTTAAAAAAAATAAGACGTTCAAATATATAAATTCAGGACCTCCAGAAGTATGTGCACCAAGAACATAGCACAACCTGAACATAGTAGGTGTGTACCGGTTAGGATTCAGGTTGTGTGACATCTTGGTACGCATACTTCTGGAGCACCTAAATTCAACTTCAAACTATTATTATTATTATTATGAATTGAAATTTATAAGCAGAAAAGGATAGTTTTCATTATTTATATTAGATATCAGAAAAATATAAATGTCACGAAATAATTATGTCAGGAGCTGGAGCCATTAAAATTTCTGGCAGGTCCGGCTCCAGCTCCATAAAATAGGTTAAGCTGAGCTCCAGCCCCATCAGAATGTCAGGGCTCCATGGTTCCAGGATTCCACTCTGGCACCCAGCTCTGGTTTGTACACATGCCCTAACTAGGACATGATGAGGATGGGAGTCATTTTTTGCTTTCCTAATTTAGTCGTATCATTGATTACTACTAGGCAAATCTACCATAATAATTTTTAATTGTCATGAAATAATATGAGTTTATAAGCAAAACCGCATGTCATTTTTGGCTTTGACCACATGAAATTCCCTTATCTACCTATTTGAAAAACCAACCGCCTCTTAACAATTTCAGGTTGACTCATATTTTGACTCTGAATATGGGTTGAAAAAATTTGACGTAGACTTGTAACTACAAGATAACCATATTTCGGCATTAATTTACAAACCTCACGACGTCGCTGAATTTTTGATTTCAACTCCAGATGTTCATAATTCCAACTTCTGACAGCAAAAAAGTTTATAATATTAATTTTGACCCAAACTTAAAACTCCAATATTCCATTATTCCTTTTTCAGTCTGGTTTGCAAGTTCATCTGTGTTCCGGCGATCAATCTTTGGGAAGTGCTGAAATCCCACTCAATGCATTACTTAAAAAAGGAAGCAAAGAAATTGAAATTAAACCAGTCATAACAGAAGGAGCGTTTACACTCTGCCCTCCCAATCTTATGCGACAGCAATTAGAAGGAAACGTGGAGGCGAAAGTTGGTGTGTCAATAAGTTTAAGAAGGGAAGAAATATCTTCAGATTCTGTACAGGTACTGAAAATAATTATCTGTTGTGTAAGATGTGTTGCTTTGTTATGTGTTCAGAATTTGTGATCGACTTTGTGGGTTAACCTTACCTGTTGTACCAAATGGTCTTGTACAATCCCTTCGCCGACGAGAAGATATAAAACAGTTTAAATAATAATAATATACATTAGGAATCAATTGTATTCTATATAATATATTCTTTACTTTAAGAATAATAAAATAATAATTTCTTGTAATTGCCATTTGAAGATTATTAGGAATCAATTGTATTCTATATAATATATTATCTACTTTGAGAATAATATAATAATATTTTCTTGTAATTGCCATTTGAAGGATTAGTCAAAAATATGGAACATTGAACTTATGATAACGTTATGTGTAATAATCGATTCAAATGTGTTAGAGCCCAGCGTTTATGTGAAATCAAATTCAATCACATAAATATAAATTGATGTTGGAGAACTCCGTGGCATGGAAATATTTCCAATATATTTCATATTCCAAATTATTTTTAATCAATATTTTAATCATAGTTTTTTTAATCAATAATTTTTCAAGTGAGGTTATCACTGATCACAAGTAAAAGAGGAGATACTTTAGCATGCCACTTTTTGATAATTTTTAAACAAAAGTATACATGCAAAATGAATCAAAGTGCTCCATACAGAGCCTCAGGGCTCTATTAGAGAAACCTAGGGGAATAACAACATAAATAAAATTTGACAATGGTAGCGCCAAATTGTGGCAACGTGGTAATCTAAATATGGCATTATCTTTCGGAACTTGTAGATCAGTGGTTCCCAACCTTTTTACCCTGGCAGACCGGTAAAATTAAATTAAATGTACTAGCGGACCGGCAAAAATTGGAATGACCGGGACAGAAAAGAATAACATATATGTGCCTAATATAATGCAACGTCGGACACTCAATATGCTTCTAGACAAAAAAGGCACACTTGAAAACATTTCACACGAAGAAAAACTCTCAAATAATGTGCCGGCCAAAAATTGAAACGGGTGAAACATAAAATAATACCATATATTTGCGTAATGAAATGCAGTGTTGGGCACCCATTATGCGTAAGAATGGCATACATAAAATATCTCACATAAAAACATGTACATGCCAAATCATGTAAAAACACAGTTAACTCTAGTGAGAATTTTGCTGCTGTTTCGTTCTCAATATAGGATTGCAAACGGGGCCTCAAAGAAGTTTCTGCAGCACGTGGCTCTGCAGCGGCGTAAAGTTGATTACCGTACTTTGCTCCGTTTTAATTAAAGCTAGGGATGATAATGTTTTTTTGCATAACGCATATGTAACTGGTTGAAAATACGGACAACAGTTTGATTGCTCTATTACTTAGCGATGGGTATTCGCAATGTGTATATATGCTCATTGGTATCCGTTATCAAGAGATATCCAAAATTGTGACAGTGATTCTTCTTTAAATCTGGACTGTAAAGTAAAATCCTAATTTTAATCAAGCTTTTTCTTTTTCATCGGGTTTATAATATTAATCACTCTGTAGTTGACCGACGCCTCAAACGAAATGAATTTACATTACAATGACAAAGTCGTCGATAACTTGGCACCAGGCCCAATCCTACTGTGGCTGTTCAAAATATTGGAAAAAATCTCAGCGGCCCATGCTTTTTTGCGCGTCTCGTGACCACCTGTAGGGTCGCAACAAGTTCATATCTTACTGGGGTATTATACTGTTCTTTTCTGTTTTCTGGTTCGAACAAAGAAATATGCATAACGTTTTATATGGATTGTCATATTAATCAGGAAAAGCATGCAGAACAGAAAAAGCACGCCTGCCGATTTTTAGGTTTCTGAATCTTGCGAGATTTGATGGAGCGATAAATCGCAGCCGATAAAGCGAAAAGTGTGATTACTCGGCGCCAATATGTCACGAAAGACGTCGCCAAAATGTCGCAATATGACGGCGAAAGAGAAATTGCGCAATAAACAAACGCAACCTCAGTTTTCGGCAAAGCGATTGAGACTGCCTAAAAACAGCGAAATTTCTTGCGGACCGGCAAAAAAGCTTCACAGACCGGCGGTTGGGAACCACTGTTGTAGATAATGTCATATTTGAATTTCTGTGATGTTGCCACAATTTGACACAATAAATAAACTATCCAGGAATAATAATATTATATTGCATTGTTTTAGACGCCATTTATTGATGACTCCATACCACCAGTTCCAACCAAAATTGGTCAACAAGGTGATGTTTTGACAACAGGACATTTACTATCGAGTGACGATGCAGCTCCACAAGATGTACCTGAAAGAGATGTTCTTCCTGATAAACAAAAACCAAAAAAAGTGAGCAAGGAAACGAAACTGAAAAAGGCAGGAGAAACTCCTGAAATGCCAAGAAAACCTCTTTCTCCTGAAACTGAGGTATTGTTAGGGGTAGTTATATTTGGAAAACTGTACTGCTCACATTGATGTGACCATCGTCGGCTGTGAAGCTAGCTGTCTTGCTACGAAAAAACATGAGCATATGCAGAGGCTGTATCTAGTGCGTTTTTAGTTAGTGTCTTAGGTAATTCCACTTCTAAGTCCAGAATCCTGTTTTTAAGTCTTACAGACTTAGTCATATTCTAAGGAATACAGCCAACAAATATGCTATACTTAGAGCTCTAAATTCTTCTGTAGGTTTAACTTATTCCCGTTATTTGGTAAGGATTAAACCAAATACCTTAAGGGCTCTTCAATCTCATCTCACCTTGTAACTGTAACATTTGCACCAAATCGGAAGATTGCATTCGTAAAATTATTTTCTTCGCTTATAGCATGAACTTTTATTTACAATTTCATGCACAAAGAATGCTATTAGGGATGGGGTTTGCCCACCAGTTATGTGTGGTCAGTAAATTAGTAAATGAATTTTTTTCAGGTGGGTCAGAGAACATCAACTCCTACACCGCCCTTGCCTGAAATGAAATCGTTTACTTTGGATACCGATGATGAAGCTGATAGTATCCATAATGATTCTGAGACCAACGTCAAAAGAATTGCGAAAGATAAGAAGGAACAAAGGAAAGTTGAGAGGAAGCCAGGTTTGGATTTTAATATTACGACATATTACCATATTTCAAATAACAAAGGTTTAAAAACACTGTCGCTTTACACTATCAAATGCCTACAGGGCCCATGTGTTCTAGCCAATTTCATGTATTTATTCAAGAAATAACTTTTGCCATGCCCTAATGATCTTCAAGTCCTATCCCAATGTCACATGTATAGCCTGATTATTAACGATGGTATTTGTAATCTGTGACAAGTAACTCCATAAACAACCCCTATTTTTACTCATCATTTCTTTGTGATATACCGTAGTTCTTATATGTGATATGATGTTAGTCAATGTTGACTTGGCTTGTGAGTAAGAATTGTGAAAGGCAAATGTTCTGGATAAAAACACTTTCACCATGAAACTTAAGGTGGTGTGATAAGTTAAACAGTGTTAATGAAAGTTGTCTTCAAAAATTACAAAATAAGTAAAGACTACCCATATTTTATTCATGTGAAATGGTTTGCAAATCAGAAGTCAGTTTCAAACTAGCCATAGTTTGTTTGTATAATGTTTCAATTACCCCGCACCTGACAGAAAACACTTTTGTCAAGTTTCTTAGATAATAATTGTGAATTTGGTAATTTTTTAGTATCCGCTGTTTCGACACAAGATCCTATAAGCGTGACAGAGAGTAGTGGATTAACAACAACAGCAACACATCCTGTTGTACCACCACAAGCAAGACATTATAGGTTTTCTCTTCATTTGAAAAGTATTGCTGATCTAGATTTACCATTTACTTGCAACGCATTTATCAAGTGAGTATTGTTTTCTTTGGACCTGATTGAACATATACAATTGGTTTGGAGTAATGAAATTATTCATTTCAATGAATGTTCCCCAACTTGACCACAGAAAATACTTTACCATTGCAACATTTTTGATGCTTCTTTTAAGAATTTTTTTGACTTTTGATTTGGCACTTATAAACTGGTTTACATGTTCATACCCATCATTTTGTTTCTAAATATTTATTAACCGCTTGCCATTTAAGAGTACTGATAGCCAACTCTATACTAGTCTATCATAGCTTTTTCGAGACTCTGATTACTGCAGAAACATGGCTGCTAGTATTACTGAACCAAATAAAGGAGTTGACACTCTGAGAGACATCCATTCTTACCAATATTCTCATAAAACAAATTATGGATCAAAATTTCCAATAATTTTTTTTCTTGTTTTTGATTTTAAAGAAAATCTCTTTAGATAATTTTTGTATGATATTTTCCTGTCTATTATTTTCAAAAACCGGCTTTTTATATTACCTCTCAACTCAATTGAGTCTAAATAGGAATCCACTCTTATCTAGCAATGAGTAAAACACTCTATCACAGCTACATCCAGTAAGTAAAATCTATATGAAAATAGTTCCTTTTACAACTATCACTCCAAACAAGGCTGTGCACAAGCAGCAACTGCTAGATAAAAAGCTTCTAAAATTTGGAATGGCTGGAATCTTTTCTGTTTTTCATTGTCTACCCAACTTATTAGACCCTAGTTTAGATGATGGGCATGGAGTTAAAGCCGAGATTTTAACTTGCGATGCCATCATGGAAAATCTAACGTTTTAATTTAACCACTAGTCGAAGGTGCCCTGAATTGTATTTCAAATTTGTCTTTCAAGTCCAAATAGGAACAATTTTTGTTCATTTTCACGTTATATAGCTTTGCAAATTTTCAGATACACATATCCATTCTTTGGAAGTGCTGCTCCTGTATTGACGAACCCACCTGTTGAAATTCCAAGAAATATTCAGACAACTCTACCTCGATCTTTATGTACATTTGATTTTGCATGTACTGCTCCATTATTGCACAATACATTTAACAGGTAATGTTCAGATTCCGAGATTTTACTACCCTAAGATGTGTTTGCATATTCAGTGACAGTATAGAATTTTTCTACTTATTCCGGGGAAGAGGAAAATCGATAAGATGACTCGATCAGACAGCAAACTGAAGCGACTCGGCCGGTTATCAGTCCATGTCGGACATTGGAACAGTTAGCAATTCGTTTCGGAATTAATTCAAAGCTGCAAACTTGCAAAGGGTATTTAGTGGTGTGTTGGCAAGCATAGTCCTGAGGCTTAGCGAATTGTCCAGTCAATTTTGACTTTGTCAAATAATGACTGTAAAGTATGGAAAAGTCACTATACTAAACTAAAAAGCATTGGAATAGGTTGGGGAATATGAAAAAAGTTTATTTCCGCAGTAGATAAAACAGACTTGGAAAAGAAAAAAGAAAACACTTCCAGTCACTGTTTGTTTTATTCTGAATTTTGGGGCCCTCGAGTCAACTGACTAATAAATGGTAGGATGGGACCATTATTCCATTGTACTACTGATAACACTGTGTGTGTTCCTGATTAACATGAAAATGTACTGTGTGTGTTTCTGATCAGCATGAAAATGTACCCAGGGATGTTCAGTACGGAAAGTTTTACGATCTTCATTCAGCTCTGGGGTGAATAATATTTCAAATCTTAATCATGATTGAAAACAAATATAATTGACTTGGAAATTCTCACTTTTGACTCTTCGGAATATTCAAATTTCAACCACACGGCTTTTAATTTATGAGAGGATTTCTTGACTGTTGTACTGATTACTGTTTGATTTGGGTTGCTAGTATCTACTGCCAACCCAGTCTTTGCAAGGGAAAATATAATCTGACTACCCAGTTCGACCTGATAATCAGTCTTCCTTTTTTAAACCTATATCTTTTATTTGCCAGGAGGAATTCAAATCATAATATCTAATTTGTTATTTATATGCTTGTAGGTGGCGCTATTTAGTGTTATTGACGATATTATGCCATGTGCTTGTTGTTAATGTAAATTTAATGAGTAAAATATTAAAAGTAGACCAGGGGTAATGCAAACAATGAATTTGGATATAACGCAGAAATATAATTTTATTCAATATCTAATAAAGATTACCACATCCTTTGTAATCACAAGTTATCATGAATAAAATCTGATAAAAACAGTTTCATAAACTACATTGTGTACAGTGTGAATCAGCGTTATTAAACTTTTTTGTTTGACTGTTACCGTATAGGTTTTGAGTGGAGAATTTCTATTGCCAGGTTTTATAGTCATAGTCAAGTTGAGTCACAACATAATTAAAATACCAGAAATGAAAAATTTTGTCCGCTGTCTATATTTTTATTTGTTCAAATAAAATTGTTGGAATACTGATTAAAAGAAAAAGATGAGAATTTGGAAAATTTATTTTCAAAGTCAACTAATATTGAAAATTGTATGTTTAAGACAAAATAATATGCTTTTCACAGTACATGATGCATAGTAATTTATTGTTATTGGATTAGGGTAATCCAGTTTTTCTAAATGTTTGTTTTATTCTCAACCATGTGGAATTCCTCACTTATAAGTGAGGAACCTTAAGTTTCTTTTAATGTGCTCCTTTCGTGAATGAAAAGTAAGAATTTTTGTGATCCTGTTAAATATATTTAGTGATTTCAAATAGAAACTCGTGACAATAAGTTTTTATTTTGTTTGTGATAATTATGAATTACCACAAAATGTAATGCATTTTTTCATTTTTTATATTGTTTAAGTCTCAATAATATATCGTTTTTAACAGTAGCATCTATATCACTATGTTAACTATGTTTGCCCATTTGCTCTTTATTTATTTATAGGGAGTGCCCTGATGTTTGTATCCCAAGGGGGAAATGTTGCGGTTGCCTTTTTTGTTTGAAGTTTTGTCAACACAGCATTTATTTTCATTATCTTGTAAAAGTTAATAATGGTTGGGCAAATAACTTTTTTTTTGACATTTTTTCAGATCATCCAAATAAAGTTGCCTGTTTTTTTCAAATTTTATACCATATTTAACACAATTTAAGATGAAATTAATTCTTGTCGTTGGAGAATCTGATTCCCACTATTGTGAATATATTCTATGTTCCAATTATAAATTTCATATGGATACTTTCAAAATTGTATGCCTACCACAGTCACTTATATTCATCTTGTTATTTTAAAAAGATGAACCTGGCTATTTTCTTATTGTGTTTCAGTGTTCCATTGATTGCTGAATTGTGGCATCGAGACAAAGAGAGTAGTGACATGTTGATTGGAGCTGTTGCTGTACCTTTGCCCGTATTGATGACGCAAGATCCTGTGCAGTTTATCAGTCCTGGGGAAGGCACAGGAAATGTAAAACAAGGAAAGCAAGGCATAAGATGGTCGTATTCATCAATGGTACACATGATGTCTGTTCAGGGGTAGGTGAAGTGCATTGTGTGGTCAGACCTTGCACAATTTTTATTGACTTTTTCCTTAACAGTATAACTAGAATTATTTTGAGTTTTGTGTCAAGCGCTGATCTAATCCAGTTTCAAACAACTTTGCTCTCACTACTTTTAATTCATGTGTATATCATTTTCTTCTCATTGTTGAAAATTATTTCTGCTAAATAAATTTGTTGCAAGACCTGACTGGAACCAGATTGATTGAATTGAAAATTGGCTCGGTAGTGTGGTACATCAGGCTGTGCGTTACGAATACCCTCTTCACTCCACTTCTGATCACCCTGCTTGGGTTTTGTAGATTTAAATCCTTTGGATAAGGATATAAGAGAATTGCTGAACTCCTGTGTCCATACCCGACGTGGAATGGTAATCTAACGAGAGGCCATGGTTCGCCCTATTATTAAGCTGTCTTACCGGCTTTCCTCTTCCCCTTGGATGAATATGTAAATCCTAAATAAATAGCCGAGTACTTTTAGTAAATTTCTCTGTTTGTATCTACAGTCCCAATAAAAAAGTAGCTGATCTTAACCTTGCCTTGACACTGGAAGATTATGGCACTGTCAGAGAACAGAAGCTTCTAATTCCTCAACAACAACAAAAACAGGTTAGTTGATTATCTTTTATTCATCTGCTTCGCGTGTACCCAGTATGCTCCCCAGCTTTTCACTTCAATATTTTGCTAATAGCCATAAAACTATTTTTAATTCTTAAACTGTACTGTGTTATCTATTTGACCGACCATCTGTTATGGTATATGCACCATTCTCTGGGTATTTCAATACAATTACATTTAAGTTAGGATTTTAAAGTGTGGTATCACACCTCTTAATCGGAAGGGTGTTTGATTTTGGGGAGGGGGGATACTGTGTTATTCTGTGTATAATTTGTGTGTACTGGGCTATAAAAAAAGAATGTAAATTTTTATCTGCTGTCATATTATTCTTGCTTTGGTGATATGTACGTGTGTGATTTGCTAACTTGATAGAGTTAGAACCTTGAAATTCACAGACAGTGCAGATTGGTAATTCTGAAGATATTTTGATTTTTGGAATTGAACAGAAAAGTTAGTTTGTTGATATTACCTGTAACACTCCACATAATTGGACATTCAGAAAATTCCAAAATCTAAATCTGTCAATTTTATACACTCCAACCATAAAGTTAATGTGAATTTTTACTGATTGAAACAATTGGAAAACTAACGACTTTCTGTGGAAGTGCGAGAAGTAGTTTGCGCCTGTAGTCATATTTTATCAACGTCTTTTGTAAAAGTTTTCATTCTACGTCTGCCAGCATTGTTTAAATAAAATCATATTATTATGTACCAATTTTCTCATTTAACATATTGATAGCGCGATCAAATGAAACAAAACAAAGTTCCACAACAATCTGCTGCATCAGCCCGAGTCGTTGTGGAAGAGCCCCGAGAAAGTGCAGAATATCGAACAGCAATGGAACTTGAATTATGGAAAGAGCAACAGGAGGAAAATTTTGAACATCAGGTAATCTTATTTTAAAATTAGCAAAGAAAATCCCGGTAAAATCGAGTGGAATTTTATGTTTTTTTAGGAGATGTTGGTCACAGTTTGAAATATAATTTGCCCTTGATTCAATTGATTTTGTGAGTAATATAACAAGAGTGAAAATGCTCGAATTCAATTGGAATTTAAAGTTTCAATATCAATGTTTTTATTAACATACCATTTTAAAATGCAGAATTGTGTAAGATTTCTGCAGAGTTATTAATACTATACCAAGGAAAATCACAAAACAAGTGTGCTAGTGACTAATGAGAGTAGCGTTGATTTACAAGTGGTAGTTCTTGGTAATTGTTCAAATTTACACTTGCTATTATCCCCTTGTTTACTTTACTTCTCATTGTCTCAAGTATTGATGGAGGCACTTGAAAATAAAAATTAATCGGGAATTGCATAGGTTGTTATCATTACGTTAGGCATTCTAACCGGTACTCCCGTAGTATGTGTACCAAGTTAGGGTTAGGCCATAATTTTATTCCGTTTTTCCTTATTTTAGATCTATTACTTATTTACGAGTTCGGTGACTGTCTGTGTTAGCCAAGTGAATATACCCCCTGCCCATAGGTTTCAGTTTTTTTACACAACTTGATGTAAGTATGCGATCAAAATTAGTTACCTTCATATTGGTACACACACTTCTGGAGCACCTTCTAAGTTCTAATCGATAATTACAATAGACCGCCAGATTATAGGAATTTAAAAAAGAATACAATTTTATATTTTTGTTTGCATGTAGATTGTAGATACTGGTTTCTTTTTACATTTTATGTTCATCGAGGGCTGGTATTTGTCAGCGCTACAAGCGTATTTGATCAACGGTGACTTGATTGCCAATTTAATAGGATAGTGGTGTTGAGTTATATAATAATCAGTGCTGACTATGTTTGCTAACAATGATTAGATATTCTGGACAACTCGATCGCAGGCTATTTATAAGAACAACGACTGTTTACAACCAACAGTTTTATGTAGTATCGTATTTTTAAAACGCATGCCACCGTTTTTCACGCCATTTAAATGAATTTGCATCGGTTTTCAATTCTATCATATGCACTGTCTGTTAAACTTAACCTGCGTTCCTTACTTTAATAGAATACATTGACGGATTTTAAATTTTTTCTACATCTTCCAAATCAATATTATTTAAGGGATGTCTTGATGAGAATGAAAATTTAACTTTTCTCGACTGGTTTTAAAATCTTTCACATAATCGTTAGGCAAATTGAAACGACAATGTATTAACGTGAACCAACTTCAATCAATAATAATATTCAAGAGTGATTTTATCTATTGCGAAAATTTAGATCTTCTTGACTCTACTGAAATCTTCCAATATTGACCCATTCCTCTTGAAACCCTAGATACGTTTTACTAAGCACTGTATTCTTCATCATAAACTTACAAATGTACTTACGCATGTACAAAGTACAAACAACGTCAGAGTTTGGACAATTTTAATTAGCCTAAGCAGAGTTAATGCGCGATGACAATTTTTGTATAGAAAATTTTTCGTTTCCAGCCGATTGTGCTCAGTCTCAAGTAAGCCTACATTTCAATGATGCCCTAAAGTTGTGGTTATCAACCCTTATTCTCCTGTGGCTCATTTTCAGTGGCAAAAAAAAATTAAGGTCAACAAAAGCTTTGATAAAAATTTCGAATAAACACGATATAAATATCAACAATAAAGTAAAATTGTCAATGGCCAAACTAATCCTTGTGCCTCTTTATTAGATTGTCAAGTTGAACTTTCAAATCTTGGTACAAAACCATAACATTTTTCTTGGGACCTACTGTATTTCTTCCCATTGAGAAAGAACTCCAGGCTCATTTCAAAAATCCTCAGGCCCACTATCTAGATAAAACACTGCCCTGAATAGCATTCCGATAGCTGATATACTTCTACGAACCATTTTCTATACTGTCTCTTAGGCTTGCACGTAATTGACAAAAATCAATTCCGTAATTACGGCCAAATCGATTACGTAATGACCCCGTAATTGCGATATTTTTTTCACACATTTAAACCTAGCATACCAACCAATTTAATCCACTTCTATTCCGAATGGGACATCGAAGTTTGGTTTTCATATTCCCGGCAGTACCACACGCCGGAGACAGATGTTAAAGACAAATATCAAGGAGTGAATTCAAAATAATTTTATTCTGATTTTTATCTTTTGTATTAGCTTTGATTTTCCTTTATCAACTTTATCACCAAATTTTATGCGATCAATTTTATCATTACCAACACTGGTAATATATTTAAGAAACGATAGTTCACTTTTTTAAAATCGTATTGACGTATTAATACGACTTTCGTATTGAATAAAAATTCCGGGTTGCTAATTTATTAATCAACTACAAGCGTATTCTCTCGTTTGATTATACTTTCGCTTGCCTCGCGACGAAGACTTGTTATTTCACCGTTTTTTACAATATCCGACTTTACTACTTAGTTACCATTTTATAATAATTATTGATGCCGACTTATTGACGATATTCCGAATTCCATGCTTCATTTTACATTAAATCATTTCACGGCCTAAATGTTATAACATTATTTACGATAAATTTAGATCAAATATTAATTATTTGCGCATTATTTAAAATACCGTACTTATATGACATGCCTTCTCCGAAAATACAAAGTTATATCGCAAAACAATGCATTTTGTGACATTTATTTTGCACTCATGAAAATATTAATTTATTTTTCTAACTCAAGTCGACAATCCTATTTGCCAAGATTGACACAAGTTTGGTCGAGTGCCGGTGGTATTCAGGTCGACGATAAATCAAAATAAGTTGCCGCATTTGGTAATCATATTTGGCCGACATATTGCGATTTGCGAGGCATTGTGAAAAACATATTGAGCAATGCCAAGTCCGGACAGATATATAACGATAAAACCGGTAACAGAACATCAAGATTTTGTAATAGAAAATGGATTTCGCGCAGAATAAACACGGGAAATCCCGTCGTAATGTTGTTTCTCTGCCGTCTCAATCGCTTTACCGATGCCGAAAGGACTAAGTTGCGTTGGTTCATTACGCAATTTCTCTTCCGTCTCTTGCTGTTTGATAAGCGCGACATTAATTATCACGACATTTACAAATAGACCATGTTTTATAAGTTGATCTCTTACATTCTTCACTCATTTCACCCGAAGAAATTGAAACCAGGTGTGTTGGCGTCCATCGGTCTCGACACAATTCTATTCCTTATTTACGGTTAATATGTACATTGGCCATCTTAGATAAGTTGATAATAGGTTAGTAAATGACGCGTTATGCCCTCCCCATCTGCCTAACAAGAGAGAGAAAAACGGCTGCGAATACCGGAACTCTAACTTCTTTTACTTAAACTTTAATTTTTTACAATCGACGGAATTGACTGCTCTGAAGAGAGCTCGTTTCAATCGCGAAAGCGCTCGACCAATAATTACGACTTTACGTAATTCGTGACTTCGCTTGCGTAATTCGAAATAATTCCGTAATTCCGTAAATTTGTAAATTACGTGCAAGCCTACTGTCTCTATAAGCGTTCCCCGTAATTCAACCTTCTATACAAGACGTTAACAGATATTTTTTCGAAGTTTAATAAAATATATAGCAGCAGTAACACAGTGACGAAGAACAGTACTTTTATAATATTGCCGTAGCCCATAAGTATATTGTTTGCCCTAGTCTAATCAGTGCTAGGCTATCACACATTTGAATAATTTTTGAGAATGCGAACCAACTTGAAGTTTAATGCAATTGTCTTTCATATGAACTTTAAACACCTGTGGTGTGACTTTTTAAGAGATTATCCTAATTATATCCATTGTACGGAATTAACTACAAAAACGAAAATGGCGTTTTGTGACAGTGGATGGGTCGGATCATACCTTTTTGGTTATAGAGTCTAATAGTAAATTATTTTGCGGGACTTATAATACGCTTTCATTCCCCCAGTAATACAACCCATAATATTTGGCAAGTAGAACTCAGTTTAGAAAAAGTTGCTTGCAACTAACAAATATGAATTGAACAAAATTCAGGTATTCGACATTATTACAATTCAATATGTCGGTCAAAAAAAGAAAAAGGTACTTTCAGTTAAATTTGTATTCCCTGAGTCGATAATATATGGTTGTAAGATCTGTGCTATATACTAGCGTCGCTTACTTTACATTTTGTTAGCCTTTTCGGCAAAGGATTCGTTTTGCAGTCACCTTCCCATAAAACGTAAGCATTTTTAATCCCACCTCCGAATGTGTTTAGGAAAACGCAAAACGGAGCGGCTACGCTCTTTCCATGCACCGAAGCGTGGTTAACAGTCACCGCAGTAAACCTTGAAGTAACTGAACATTCGGTGTACAACGTTCTTAGAAAAGCCATAAGTACCCATTGCTCTGATAAAATAGGTGGAAAAAATAATATAGAGTTCGTGTAGTACGTTTTTCCGCTTGCAGATAATATTGTTCTATTAGTTCTCGCGTGGGCGATATTTCCGTTCTTGGAAATGGAAAATTGTTTGGCTTTTATCACGTTACCGACTCCTGATACTGAAATGCCATCCAATGCCATTGGAGGGTCCACGGCGATGTCGAGCTTTGAAATCTGAAAATGATTAAAATTCATTTATTTCAATTTTTTTCAATACATTAATCATTTTTTTCTATTATGTCATTATCTACCCCAATCTGAACCTTTCGCCCATGTAATACAAGGTATGTATTTGACTTTTTGCTGACTTACTATATTATACATATAATGACCGACATACTGACCAGTGAGTAGTGACCACTACGGTACATCTGGTGTAATATCGAATCAGCATATTAATTGTTTGTTAATTTTTTTTTCACTTATACCGGTATACACGTTTAACCCCTTGTGACGGGAAGAATAATTTTTGATAATTCCTCACATTCCTAGTATTTTTGCATATTAGTTTTTGAAGGTTTGCTTTATACATTTTCCACTTTGAATGCCAGATCCAATTTTCGTATACAATACTCGAATATATAAAGCATATATAAAGTTCGTTCTGTAGAATTTTTGTTTCGAGTGGCTCAAGGTATTTTACATCTCAATTTTGGAAATTTTGATTCTGTCCAATTTTCCCTATCTTTTGCATTTGGTGGCAGGGGTATTACATATTCAGAATTGATGATATTCTAAAATTCTATTTGGTTTCATTGTTTAGTTAGTGTAATTTATTATCATTGTCAGGTCAGCAATTTTGTCATGGATTTTCATTGTTTAAATTCACTAATCCCTATGTCTGAATTTTAATTAAAAACACATTATGGAAGCATCTTCAGTTTACAATACCATTTAAAACTGAAATATCTCTCCAGACTATCTTTGTTTACTATTTCAATGTTTCAATATTACGAATTTGACTTTTTTTTTCTAATTGCTTGCATGAGATAACATTATCAAGCTAGCATACCGTTCCGCCAGACGAAGCATTCAATTTATTCGTTTTCAGTTCATTTTCCAATATATCCAACGGTATCGCTCCTGGCGGTTTCAATAATCCATACATCCCTTTTGAATCTCCACAATATATTCTTCTTGCGTCAACAAACGGATATGCTCTCATATCTAACGTTCCCCTAGCGTTACAAGCATGAAATTCAACTTCGTCGTCTTGGTCGTCTTTCAGTTGTACATACGTTCCTTTAATGTCTTGCAACACTGGACCTGGTCGATGCATAGGGCCGAGTGGTAGCTTTGGCGGTTCCTTGACTTTATTTGGAGGGATCTAAAAGAAAATTGGTCTTTTTTCAATGTTACGCCATGACACAGGGGTGTTCAGACAATACTCGAATTTGATAAAATTTGAAAACTTTTATGAATAAATCATTATCGTTTTTTGACGGAATGGTCCTGTATCATTTTGCGCAACAACTTGAGGAACTTATTAAAACTTGTTAATTATAAACCGATTAAACATAGACCGGAGTAACGCTTGTTATTAAAACAAAACATTCGTATACATTTGTTATCTTGTGCTAGTCCGTGTCATTTCATTATTGATGAATCGGGTTGCACCTCGTGTATCTATTCAAATATTGGTCGATATTTCGTCCGCTTGCGAAGAAAAACACACGTGTACTATTCTCATATAATATAACAGATAATAGACGAAATCAAGGACGCGTCCTAACCGCCAGATACAGGTACTTTGTGGCACTAAGTAAAACTTAAATTTCGATGCGGTATTGCTTTAGTTTGTTTAGTTGAAAATTTTAAAATTTCATTCCAAATAAAAATTACTTTCAACAGCTTTTTTTTTTAGTCATTTTTCTGAGCCAAAGAATTTATGTTTATAACTCAAATCTTGCCTATATGTACTTTCTCCCTCTTATTCATGTACCATTGATTTGTTTTCGTCACCCAACAGTTGTCAAACACGCCTACCCCTTCAAATTGTTTTATTCGAAGATTGAATAGGTCGCATTTTATTATTATACGTAAAATTTGACCAGTCAGTATAGCTGACTCGATGCCGGATATTTCAAATTATTCTTTTGTATTTCCCAACAAAAAATAACGTCGCCACCCTGACCAAATATACCTGAAAGCCAATAGTTTTACCCTAGCCCTGCGATTTATAAGCGCTGTTCTCGCGTTGTGACTTGTTTCTCTAACTAAAATTATCGTTTGGATTTATTTGTTCGATTCGCCTCGGTGTTGAGAAATAACTAACATATGGACTTCAAATCTGACCAAGGCGTTATTTCAATATAATACGTTTTAAATGGGACTGTTTTGCTGCAAAATCCCATTTGATACAAATGCCTCTACATTAAGAATGATTTCGTACCAAAAATGGGAAAAAGGAAGTCTTACTTGTAAGAGAACCTTTAATGAAGAATTTCGGTAACCCAAATTCTTGCACTTTTCTAATCTTAGAAATCCGAAATGTGTGGCCAGACTTACCAGGTCTTGAATTTTTGCGTTCTCCAGCGTTCCCTCGTTTCTGTAATCATCCAGCGGTTCTTCTGGACTGAGATTATCGTATGATGCCAACTGCCTGGCATTGTTCTAAACAAATTAAAACAAATTATGTATAACTACCAGTAGAGGTTACGCGAGACTAACTTCCAATCCTTCCTCAATGCCTTTGCGCTATAGTGGATTGGTATTTGTATAATGCAAGGATGCTGTAGCACTGTAGCAGGAATAAACATGACCATTCTACGCTATTCAAAACTCCTGCTGCACACTAACACATTTGTGTGCAGCAAGACTCTTGAATTGCATAGTTAAATTATATACCGGTATACTATACGAGGCGTGAATTATACAGGAACATATAGCTCATATTCATACAAAGTTTAAATCGGAATCATTTATAAAAATTTGAATGCAAGGAATGTTCCCTATTGTTAAACAAAATGCTATTATGTTATAACGTTATCCCATAATGCTGGTGATTTAGTTTAGAAAAATTCCCCTTACCATATTGTTTTCTGAAGCCTTTCGCCCTTCCCGTAATAGAAATTCCTCCGGACCTGTCAAATATTGGATTTTTTAGGAGTTGCCGGGTTGGTATTAAATTTCAGTATCATATTGTTGGGTTGACTTTTAATTCAACTTAAATAAAAAATTGTTTTGTTTATTTATTGCTGCATATGATATTTTTTCCCAACTACATTTGATTGTTGGCGAACGCCATATGCGTTTCTTCGGCATTTCTGAATTTGCAATTCGAGCTCTTGCCTACCGGTTTGTGAGTGACAACTTAATCGTTTTTTATGAAATGCAACTGGACACGGTCAGTCGAATGGATTATATAATGAGTATTTGAAATACCATCTTAGAAATGAAAAGTATTTGATTCTATGGTGTATCCCTATGTTTACGAGACGGCAATTTCGAAATGATTCGAAACTTGGTGTAACAAACTGATACTGATGTTCAGTGTATCTCCCTCAATGTAAATTTACTTTTGAGATGGACGTCTTTACAATGTATCGGGAGAATTTCGACCGCGGTTCATATATTGATTTTTTTTTCTCTTTGACAAACACATAGATGATTTTCTATAACCCAGTACTGTAGCAAATTGGCGTCCTTGTCAACAATAAATAGTGAATTGTACCAACCTGTAAATTGTGTTCTCGTCCAATCAAAGGTTATGACGGTATGAAGGCCAATAGTTACAAAGAACACCGTAGACAACAGGCAAACAAACGCTCTCCGTCTAAAATTGAAAAAAAATGACACATTACAAAGTATAATTTCGTATGTTAAATAAACCTACGACGTCATATTATGACTTCATTACATGCATGTGTGTTTACTCTCACATAAATTGAATTTTCTTTTATTAAATTTAATCCCGCAAATCACTTGGTGTATTCGACCCCCAGTAAATAAGAAAATTCGACCTCCATTTTATGATTTTTTATTGCGACAACATTGAAATTCGGCAGAAGAATTTTATCGTATTACCTTGCGAAGGCATGAATTACCAAATTTCGATGAATATGGTAGTATATATTGCTTCCATACGTTTTATAATATTCTAATATATCATTTGAATAGTATTTTACAAAATATTTCGAATGTCCGGCGAAAAAATTATTAAAACTACAGTACGAAGCGATTGTTAGAATGAGGTTTTGGGGTTTAAGGTAAACAATGTATGCGACACAAGTTTGCTTATATCCTGTGTGAATATTTCACATTTTTGATGTGTTTCTCAATCCATGCAAATTTCGAAGTTCACAGCAGTTTACTGATGTTTGATAAATTTTTCACGTCTTGGGTGTAGCTTTGATTATGTCTAAAGTTCGAATTTCGTTGTAGTATTATCATTCAATTTGTTGCGGTTTAGTTTATTTGGAATCGAGTAGGTAATGCTCATTATCAATTCGATAAGCAATTTTTTTAGCATGCGATTTCTCCCGTTATTTCATGGTCATAAGGAATTCTTAATATCGGTGTACTGTACTGTATACTACTACTGTACCATACTCTTTATGTACATTGACAGTGACAGTCAAATATATTTTAACACGGACAGACAGTTCAATCATTGTAAAAGCAATTTATTAGTTTAGCCAAAACTTGTTTTTAGTTGTATTACACTCTCATGCTATATGCAATATTCATGTCGTAATATTTTTGTCGACAAACGCGCGTCATTTTACAAGGCTAGTTTTATCGTGATTTGTAGGTAACTAATTTGCTGGCCTACTTTACATCAAGTTGTGTAAATGGACGGAAGGCTATGGGCAGGGGGTATATTTACTTGGCTAACACAGACAGTCCCCGAACTCATTATAGAACTAAAATAGGGAAAATCAGAATAAAATTATGGCCTAACCCTAACCTGGTACACACACTACGGGAGTACCCATTATTGTGTATGACTTACAGTTAAATATTTGTATCTTATATTCATAAAATGGCGGCGGAATTGGAAATTTATTCAAAGAGCCACGCTCTCATTTCAGAATACAGGGTGAAACAAAACACAGCATCCAGGTCGTTTGGAACAATATTCATAGATAACATAACTTTGTACAAAGCGTGCTAGATTACTGAGACTTTTGCTTACTATCATACAAAACGTGTAAAAAATTTTTTTTTTCCATTTTCGTAAAAGTAGGTAAAAAAATTTATTGGCTCTGTTTTATTCGTGTCGCCCTGTATGATATTCTTATGTCTTCGCCATTTTTTCACCCTAATATATCTGTAAATACTTCAGGTTTCTAAAAAAGTTTCAGATTGTTTTCAGAATAGACAGTCACAGCCGTTTCTCTGACACATTTAAAACCGCAGTTTATACAGATTTCCAATCTTCTGTCATCGGCTTCCTCGTCCAGCGACCACAAGTTATCTTGCAATTTTCATTATTGAACAGAAACAAACAACTAAGGTTCGACTTACTTGAAATGCCACCCCGACATGTCTCCTTTATTTCTGAGTAATCCCTCCTTTATTACTATTATTATGCTGCAAAGCCAATTAAAAGAATGTTATTTATTAGTACTAAAAAAAACAATTGAGCTGTAATACAGTTACCTATTAGTTGACGGCTGTCTGTCCCCGCCTTTTTACAGCAGAAATGCGATTACTTCAAGTTTTTGTAAAATTTGATGTTTTCCTGATCTGCCGGTTTAAGCTAAATTTTAAATGTGCTGCGAGATGTTGCAACATCGAATGTATCCTGTAAGTACAGTATTAATTATTAATGGTGTTTATAATTGTTCGCAAAGTTTACAACGGTAGTCTCTTTGCTCCACAGAATAAGCCTTGAAATTGTGTTTCTGCTTCGGAACAGTCGCATTTAATAGTGGTAATTTGTTTCTCGACCGAATGATTTTGCAAAATCGAGTACTAACGAGATTACGACAGTCTTACAAAATGTTAGTCATTTTTTTTTTTTTCAATTTAACCAAAATCGCCGGTTTATCCGAATATGGTTGCTGCTAAATTTGGGGATCGATTTTGAATTTCGTATGTGATATTTTGGCCTTCATGATACAATTCAAGCGATCGATTGAATAGCGAAGTTCGTTTTATTTTCGTCAAATGTACTTACTGAATGCTTCAACTACGAAATAAGCTACTCTGTTCGATTTAGTAACTGGTAATGAAGAAATGTTCGATAAGAAACCTGAAATTGGCCAATTGCCAATCCAGGCTGGCGGAAAGTTTAGTCTCTGTCCATTTTTTTATAACTCAACCGTGTTCCCATGAATTCCGTGTATTGGCTCTAGATGCCTGAATGCGACTAATTATTTATTCATTCTCAAAAATGATTCATATCCATCCGAACATTGTTTTGATACAAATCAAGCTGTTTCGAATTGAACTGAATTTTGTTTCGACTTCATGTCTAAAATATACTATTTTAACAGTAACATAGCCTATTTGATTCTGCCTTACTTGAGTAAAGGCGTCTTTTCTGCGTCTTTTCTGCTTTTTGGCAAATTTATTTTCAATCCTGAACACACTTTGAAAATAACCTAAGATTCGAAATTGTCATGCTGTCATAGCCACATCAATTATACTGATACGATTTTACCTCAAGAAAATTATTGACTCAATTATTCTATTTATTCCAAATCTTGTATATTAAAGTTTCCAAGTCTAAACACATTATTTTATAATAACGTTCACTAGCTATCGAAAGTCTGTAATATCACCCTGCCATAATCGCAAAATGTAACCAATACCATATTTTATCAAGAAAATTATGGTCTCAATTATTCCCTTCGGGCATTTATGAAATGACTTTTGGTCGTCTGGTGAAAAAAATTCCGCTACTATCGCGATCTAGATCTGCGATGTAATTGATCGCAGCCGACGTTTTTATCGAAAAATGACTCAAATTGACCAAACATGATACTCTCGATTAAGATACGTTACGCAACTATCTGCCACACTCTACTTCGATGAAAAATCGGCGCCTAAACAATATTTATAGGAGAAAGACGAGTTTTGTGAAACTTTTATTTAAATATTGTGTCATAATGCTCATTTGTCTGTTATAGAACTAAACTGCTTCAAATTTCTCCGTTCATAGATTGTAACTTCCGTAATGTTATGTGTTTCAAATTTGCGTTTGCGTGTAGTGCCTTAGTCACCTTGTTCACTTGGTAATTTGATATTGTTCAAAAAAATGAAAGTTCCTGATACAACGTCATCAAGTATTTATCATTCACTGTTTTGAACAATTCTATATTTGCTCAACAACCTGAAGGCCCAAAACCATATTGCTACCTAATTTGAATTAATCGACAAGCCAATTACTCATTTACGTCCAGTTAGTATGGATAGTCA
This sequence comes from Styela clava, assembly GCF_964204865.1. Classification (NCBI taxonomy): domain Eukaryota; kingdom Metazoa; phylum Chordata; class Ascidiacea; order Stolidobranchia; family Styelidae; genus Styela; species Styela clava. The sequence goes on along the minus strand of NC_135257.1, from coordinate 6,287,724 downwards.
TATGTATCATAATTCTACCTTTTAAGCTAAGGCTCTACTATTATTAAAGTAGAAGATTATACGGTATAATTGCCTATAAAACTAAGTGCAAGCAGGCGACGATTTAATCCTAATCCATATAATTAATCTAATCAATTCCGTTAATTTTGTTCAGCAGTCAAACATGGCGGATAAGTATATGAAATTTTAAAATCATTTCTGGGAATATTTTCAATAAAGCAACTTTTGTACAATTTCAATTTCAGCCTCCAGAATCGTGAATATCCATAATTGCAGTTGAGCTGTTTATTTTTGTATGAAATTCAACAGTGAAGACGCAAAAGTTTTTCGATTATATTTCGTCTGCGTTATCGCACTAATAACAGTGTCGTTTTCGAGCGAACAAATTCCATATTTGCATAACAATATCCATGAGTACAGTTAAGCTCTTTATTTTTGTATGAAATTCAACAATAAAGACGTCAATTTTTCAATTGTATTTTGTCTGCGTTATCGCACGAATAACATTTCCGTTCTCAATGCTTCCCCTTATTATGGTAATCGAGAACAAAATCTCGTATACTAACATGTTTTAGGTATTCAACAGTTCAGTCCATTTTGACTAGTGCAACCAAGCACTATATAGACCGCGAATAAAATGCACACATCACGTCAATCATATATATACCTTGACTATTGGCTTTCTCTTACTCACTCTACTTTAAGAAATATGATTATTTCAAGCTTCCTCACATAGACCCACCTTGCGCATTTTTTGGTGTACTCCCATTTATCTTTTTATCAATTACAGTATATATATACTAATTCTTATTTGATAAATTTTATAGTTTGTTTACTACGCGATGTTTTACTTGAATATTTTCTTTGTATATTCAACCAGCATCTATACATTTAATCAAATACCGTTTTTAAACCTTTTCTATACGTTCTTTGCTTGGCATGCTGGTTATCTATATATGCCACCCCGAGCACGCGTCTTTCCTCGTATGCCTCTCCGCGTTTCGCGCGAAAATGGGTACGCATGGCGCCATGAGCTCTAGCGTGAGAATTTGATTTAGTTTCTCTCTCTCTCTCTCGTCGCTTCTGTGCGAGAGAATTTGTTACTTTCTGAAATATGACCCTGTAAATCATTTACCTAAGATTTATAGTATTTATTTATCTTTGTTATGATTTACGACCCAAAACTATGTTTGATTTGATTAGGCTTCAACCACTCAAATGTTGTATGCCTAACCGTTTCGTTGTTTTGGTACAGATAAATTGCTTGTGGTACGCAATATTAAATGAATCGATCAAATCGTAGCAACCAGTAACTATCGCTACCTGTGATACTCCGTGTTTATTATGCTCATTAAAATACCTGTTACCAAGCATTATATATTAAGTACATGTATATTCCCACGTAGAAACGAAATCGGTTTTGTATATTCTGTGGCATTATGTGATTGGATTCTGCTAAAACCTAATTATTCATTCGTGGCCTACCCCAACTACATACCGTTAATGTAATATGTGCCTTTCCGTGCTGCCAAGCGCCACGGTTTCGCATTGTCGTGTAGGGACCTATTTCAACGTTGAAAAATGAATTACTGTAATTATCAGGTTAACATTATTCATTTTTACAAGTTAATAGTAATATCCCAAATAAAATGCACTCGTGTTGGACGAGTCGTACGTATTTGCCCTAATGTCCTGCCTAATGCCCAAGAGTAATTCTCATTACACCTAATGAACGAAATTTTTCAAGTTATAGACATGAATTAATATTTGAATATTTCCATATCAATGTCCGGAATTCAGTTTACTCATTTTGTTTCATTCAAACAAATAATAATTGCTTAATCCTCCACCGTATACACTTCATCTTGATAATCGTAAATCTTCGTCGAAGCCTAAGCAGTCGAGTCGATATTGATATTAGTTTGTTTGTTTGCGTTTGATTAATAAAATGTTGGTATGTTGTAGTTGATGCAGGAAATGAAGCGACGCAAAATAGAAGATTAGATTTGAGTTTAATATATTCATTCTATTGCATCATCTATTGCGAGTTTACTTCCTATTGGCCGTCCGAAATTACTACTTTTTGCTTTCGCAAACCTACGTTCGCGCAAATCGTCTTGGTCGCACATCTAGTGAGCGTGTCCCTCAAAAAAATTCGCGCAAATAACACCAATCTTCAATGGTATTTTATTATTAGAAATCAGTTGGTGTTTTTTTGATGCATAACAAACAACGATTAGAATATTGTTACTGTTGACGAATGAACTATCCTTGCAATATACTGAAAATGCTCGTTTTGTGCAATTGTTAAATAAATTCACATTTCAGTAACAGGGTTTTATAAACCGCTGGTTATAGGTTAGAATTAAACAATTATATATGATTGCTATGTAACGTAAGGCTATCTGAACTTAAGAAAGCTTAAAATGAACCCAATTGCCATCATCCTATACAAACATTAATTAAAAACTAGCGTACTACTACAGTATTGAGGTCTGTGTTAGTGTATATGCGACAACGTTCAAGTAATTCTTTCTAAGTAACTCTCTGTCAGTTATGATCTATTGTCACTAGAACATAGCATTGTATAAGCGGCCTCATATTTCAGTTTCTAGTCAACATGACGGTACCAGTCGTCTCTTCCTGAATAGTGTAGACTTAGTAGTAATACCTCTGACCATTCCTTCCTAGTAAACATTCATTAGTTCAAAAACTAACAAAACACTGATCCTAATCCTGATCCAAAAGCTTAATACCCTGTTACAAAAATAGTAAAATATACCTAGTTTACTATGTAATGGAATTATGCTTTAACAACCGCGAGTATCAGATGATCGCACCTTGCACTCAATTTCCACTTCTCTCACTTCCGCTTCTCTTTCTTGCCTGGCATGAATAGATTGCTATGAAATTTTATAGTTAGATCACATTACTGCCAATTCCTATGCTATTTATGAGTTTTTATTACAGCTAAATTGACGTCCTCAATTTGAAAGATTAATTGGGGAATTAGGGGATAAAGCTAAGGATAACGAACTAGGCTAGATTGGTTCGCAAACCATGAGTCGTGGATTATTGAATTCATCACTTGGTGCTGTAAATACATGAAAATGAATGTTTTGTAAAGAAAGTATTGGCGAGGTGGGCTCAATGCCAGGAAAAATATTTAACAAACAACTAGCGTGGCATGTGATGTAGTAGGCATACGTTGTCAAATACATTTCTTTATAAATTTGAAATAACCTCAACATTGAAACATACACTGCGCTGTTTTTTTGTTCAATATTCAACATTTTGGAACCTTGCGATTCCGACTTGATATTGGGGTATACAATGGATTGTCTTCTATCGCCTTGCATTCACATTATGATACTTTATTTATTTTGCAAATTCATTTACAGCATGTAATTCTTTTTCTAATGCCTAGCGACCACCAACTAACCTTCTAGTAATCTGTGTATTTACTATAATGTTGATCATAACAATGAACTTAATGAACGCTAATAAAAATACGGATCTTCCCGTTACGCTGGCGTGCGTCGCTATAGACATGATCTATTCACAAGCGTACCTAATTATGTTCCTGATATCGTGTTGGCTTGGATACAAAAATATTCAATAGAATGATATTTTTAAACGGTGTAAACAACTCAAACCAACCAGAAATAGCCTTAGTATAGTAATAGCCAAAGGTCACAAATGGGATCATTGTTAAGAGACTGGGAACAATTTGTTTATCATCCAAGAAACATATTACTTTGTATTTGCCATTTAGAACGACAAACAGTATATTGATACAAACATCTGAAAATGCACTTCGACTCCGACACAGTCAATTTAACATCTAGTTGAAATTTAATTTTCACTATATTTTGTAAACAAAAGAGCAATGCTCAAATATGTGGACACAAAAGCCAAGACGAGGTAGTACGGATATGAGATCTTTTACAGTAGACCGCCAGTATCGCAGTATTCACGACTTCCCCTACCAACCAGAAAGCAACCAATGTGAATGCGGAACTGCCACAAGATGCGCAATTTTATTTTTGCTGACGTCATCGAACACAAAAAATGAATCCCATATAGCCCAGTTATTAGATACGGTAAATAAAATAGCCTTCTAGCGACAAATACAATCTTTAACCACGAGAAGAAAAATACTGTCAACAAGATCAACAGCAACATAATAACAAAACGATCCACCGGCCACCGATCCAATAGTTACAGATGCTATCGTTCGCGTTCCGACCCATAAGTTCGAAACTAAAATGAATATAGTCATGCTAACTACGGCGCTGAACATACTTGAACGTATTCTATCTGTACCCTAACTTTTAAGAAAAAAAATCAAATTAACTTCGTTTTCGATTTGCGACTTTTCTACCATCCGTGTATTGGATACAGTCAGCATTGGCTTGTATGTTTCATCGCGGCATCATTTGGGACAAATACTTTCCCCAATATTCTACATAAAAGTATTTGTATTCCTTGAAAAGATCCAAAATTCTATTAAAATCTAGCACAAAGCAACACCAGTTTTCAGCGCGATTCGCGTCGATTACCATATGCCCCTTCAAGGGAGCTGTAGTATCTCCATCAAAGCATATTCCTCAACTGAACTCTCTGATTGATTATAAAAAGTGAAAATATAATGGAATAGTTACACAATAGAATACCGGTATTATGATTTGAAAAGTTTGAGTGATTAGTGATTACCATCAAATCTGAGCTGAATCAAATTTTTTTTGTATTTCATAACGATTCACAGAAAAATATTTTTTTCAAATTTCCCAATCTATGATCGAATCGACGGGCTATGTATAGCATGATAAACGTTTTAGCAGCTTATTTTAAATGTCATTCAACATGATAGGAGATCAATTTCACTTAACCATTGTCACGACTTTATCTCCGGGCTTTCTAGCAATACAGAACTAAAGTTGGCGCCGGTTTTTGTTCATCCATTTTTGTAAACCGAAATATACTGAACGCGTATACACCAAGTCCTATAAGAGTCTCTCTAAGTATTTACAAAAAATAGTTTTAGGTCAAGTATACCTTCTGCTTATGAAACATGCACTGATGTGCTTGCTTTACACAAAATGATATAATTCTTCATCAACCTATGCTTGTTCGAGCATATCTTTCCAGTTAAGTTTAGCTGCGATTTCAAATTAGTTAAAGTTGGCCTGAACTTAGAGTTGTAGACCCGATGCAATATTGAATATTTATTTAAATATACCTTTTTTGCTGCAAAATAGCGATTGTAAGTTTGGACAAAATTCTCGTGTATTATATTATTCTATATCGTCTTTTGCTCTCCGTGTCGGGTATTACCAATATTGACAAAGTAGTTTTTGATTAATGAGATGGGATTTATAAATTACACAAATTGTCGCGCCCGTCATGAGCGATGTCTTCCCGTGTTTTGATAAGAGCAAAATAAATTCAATTTTGTGGTCGGCCTCGAAAATTTGTGCCAATTCATGGCCGCACTTATTTATACCAATAAATCTCTTTAACAAAATGTTTTTTTTTCTGAATAGCTCTTTATTTTCCCTGTAAATTATATTCGAAATCACTTGCCAGACGAAATTCTGAATACTATTTGAATATGGAATTCGACAACTACCACACCGCCGATAGAAACAAATTAAGCAATGGTTTCATTATCGTTAATATATTATTATTATACACCATTAGCCTTTTATGTTAGCAAAGCAATTTCGAATACATAACTATTTAAAAAGTGAAAATCGACAGTTACCACACGTCCGATAGAAACAAATTAAGCAAAGCTTCCATTATCGTTAATATATTATTATTATTATACAGTTATACACCATTAGCATTCTATTGAAAATATAAATAAATGTGATATTATGTTATCAAAGCAAAATATATTGATTGCCCAATATGCTACGTTTTTGCCTGTGTCTGGATTTTGAATTTGTTTTTACCGTGCCAAGGATAAATGGGGCGAAATCTGTTTGATGTGGACTTGTTTTGCTATGCGGTTCTTTACAGTTGATGATTTTTGTATTGCCAACCACCGTATCAAATTAAAATCTGATCAAGCGCCCAACAGAGCATTCATAAATGTTAATATTGCCTTCATAATAATGTAGATTAAAGTGCGTTCATCGATTTTTATATTATAGTCTACTCCTAACCCGTCTTGCCAAACAGATGTCGTTGTTTGGCAAACAGTAATGATTATTTATATAAGGTTTTGAAGCCTTAAAGAGGACTTGTATTCTTTTTTATATAAATGTAAAGCTTGTATCTGGACACAGTATTGGTAAATCTCCTTCGCCACCATAATATTTTTACCTGCCTTATTCGCCTTTGCGCTTAACCCTGTTATATGTCGCTTAACATCAAAAATAATACTATTTGCTGGCAATTAATTTCGATATCGAATATTCGAAATGAATATACTTTACATTATTTTTACGACATGTTGAATTTTACAAATGAAATTTCAAAAATGCATCATGCCTTGCTCTATATGTTTCAAGAACACCAAAATGACAATTTCTGCAAAAAATAAATAAAGTGCAATAATTTGAATTTTAAGTTCTCAACAAGGAGATTGTTTCAACTCACACAAATAAGTACTTCAACAATCTCCTCTCCTTAACAATCTGCTCTCGCTCCTTTGTTTATATTTCTCGACATAATTTAAAAGTTCCTTGCAGTTGATTTGCAAATGCTACCTTGTATTGATTTTGATATCAGTCCAAAATGTCAAACTTTTTGACAGACGTCACGTCTAACCCTCGCGTTATACAAACATGAAATATTTTATTTCAATAATATGACCGCTTGATCGGTTTCATCATTATATTAATATATGGTCAACATGCAATTGGTCAAGTGTGGAGAATAATTATATTACTTTTATGTTGTCTTATCTGTGGCGTATGCTTGATCAAAATGCACGAAATTCTATATAGGGAAACCTTGTGAACACAAAAATTTTGATTTGTCTGTAAATTGGTTGTTATGACATTTTTGTATGTCTGCTGATCTCAGTGTCATTTCTTTTATTATGACAACTGAACACACATGTGCAAATATTATTGTTATTAGGGAAACATAGAAAACAAAAGAGCAATGCTCAAATATATGGGGCCAAGGCCAAGACGAAGTGATATCAAATCTTTTACAATACCGGTAGTCTGATAAACAGATCACTTACATGGGATCACGGAACCACTGCACGCAATTTTGAATTTTGATGACGCCATCTCACAAAACTACGAAGTGAATAACGATACCAATAAAGCCCACAGATAGCCTTCAAGCTTTAACCACTGACAATTTCGAAGCAATTCGTCCAGTTGTTGAGGAGAAAAGCGATTTTTTAACAACAACAACATAATAACAAAACGATCCATAAGTCCACTCCCGTGTCCAAAAACCGTATGATTTCAATAAATTTCACATAATTGCGCAGGATTGATGAACTCCACGTCGTTTTCTATTGAACACTGGAGACTGCTTTTCGATAACTATGCATTTAATTCAAATCCACTTTGAAAACAAACGCATATAATGTGAGAAATTCAGTCCAATTATTTTTTGGCAATCATCTTCAACGCTCTCTCTCACACTCTTTCAATAATATTTCGATAAACTGCAAGTGAGACCCTGCTCAAATCTTAGCATGTCTTGCATGTGGTAGTGGTCTCCTGGGTAAACTCTTTCAATGTTTTGATAAAATACATTAGTATAATTGATTTGATGACTAATGGAATATTGATATTGATCGAAATCAGAAAAATTGAAAGAATTAGTAAAAGAGTACGTCGGTGTTATAATCGATTAAGTGTGGTGGGCGTGTAGCTGGATCCGTTTTTTTTTTGCTTCTAGTGTAGGGTTCTTATTCATCTCTTGACTAGATACCCGAAATTAGATTTTTCTGCTTTTTTATGCGAAAAATCGTGCTAATATTTGCATTCTCTCAATCCCTTCATAACATGGTTTTGAAGAACGTAAAACGTTCCAGAAAGGTAGAATAATTTCTTTATGAGCAATGTATCATCTTCCATCTTTGAATTTACTTTTAACCGGCTTCCGTACGTTTTCTGTATACTCAAATTTCATATACATTTGCTATATATAAATATCGTCTAACAGTTGGTATATTCAACGCACTGCAATATTCCTGTCAAAATATTTAACTGCGTGTTGTTTCCAGCTGATTACACTAGGTTGTGACGGTTTATGCCATTGCATTTTCCTTTTTGCCTGATGTTCTTGATGATATCAAACAGCCATAGAACATGCCTGTATCGCAGTCTGTACTTCCCACGCTCAATGCTAAGAATACATTTTCACCAGCTAATCGCTGGGTTTCCTTATAGACCAACAACAGGTGGGCGAAAATGTACAGCACTCAAAAACCACTTTTTTTGTTAGAAATGTTTCATCGCCTCTGCGTGACTTTTGTGGCTTAGCAAAAGCGTCGGAAGCATGCACTCATAGGCTACCGGAATGAAGGTTTTGTGAGTTTTAACAATGCATGGTATCTTTTTTGTGTCACCTTTCAGGCAGCGAGTTCGTGTAGATACTTCTACATATTGAGACAGAATTTTGGGCGCTCCAGAAGTGTGTGTTCCAATATGGATGTAACTAATTTTGTTCCCCTACTTTACATCAGTTGTGTAAAGGGACTGAAACCTATACTAACCTTGTACTCACACTACGGGCGTACTGAATTTTGTGTACATTTCAAACATGTACTGCTTTCTCATGACCTTGTAATTAAAAACAACATTTACATGAATTGGTTCAAACTCCATTTCATCAGGACTCCTAGCAACAATGTAATCTCAATATTTCTCACGATTATAGCAGAGCACACAGCGATTTTCCCGCGAGATAGGAACGCAAAACCAAGGCGATTATGAAATCCACGTCGTCCTGTCGTATCATTTTGTAACTGCTTATTGTCGAGACCAGCGATTTAGGCGATCATTTCCGGGTGAATCTCGGGACAACAATCTTTTATGGAAGCCGGCGCTTTTTTGAACCTCTAGCAAACTTCCGCAACCTTGTTTGCATTGGAATTTATATGAAGTTAAGTTAAATTTGAAAATCGACACATGCCATCCTCCATCTGAGAGAATAGCCGTAGTTGATAAACGATTTTGTGATAATCACCCCACTTAACGTTTCCTAGCGCCTGCAAAAAAACGATAATATAATATTGAAAAGAGGACTTTTCAATACGCGTTATGGCAACATAATGAGTTGGCCTCGTTGGCTAGATCCAAGCAGGTGCAACTTTATTAAATACTCGGAATATTGTTTGTTTCTTAACAACATGTTATGAGCACAAATTGTTTTTCATAAGCCAATGTAGGCTGTGTCTCGACATATTTCGGACATTAATTGAACTCGGCGACTTTCCCACGCTTCAGACTCCTGCATTTTCCGAGACCAAGTAGTCTAAATTTTTGAAAGCTTTTTTGGTACGGTTCCCTTCAGAGATGGTATTAAATTATTACGTGATATAAAATTGGAATTTTACATTCAGTAAATCCATGCTAATGAGTTTCTGTCTGCTATAAGCAAATTGCATAATTGGGTTTCCATATTACTTTTTATTTAATGAATTCCGCTACAATTTTATTCAAATATTAAAATTTAAAGACCCCCAGTTCTCTAATTAAGAGTGTATTAATGGCGTCATTACAACTTTTGATATTAAATCTGTACTACGTGACTGACGTTATGTTCTCACACTATCGTGTTGGATTAAATACTTTGTTATCTGTGTATGGGGTCGAACTGTACACAATAAAGTAGGAGCTTGTATTTTGAGTGGTATAAGGAATTTATTTCAAAATACGATGTCGCTTGTTTATCCAGTGTCATCTTAAAGTCATGAAAGATCCCTTCCAGATATTTTACAAAAAATCTTAATGTACCGGTATGTACATTTTGTTTTGGGATTTCAGTTTTTCGTCGATCATAAGCATTTAAATATTTAAAAAATCCAATATAGTTTACATACGCCAAAGTTTTTGTTATCAATTTCACTTAAAATCTATATTTTTTGAAGTCATAAGTCTGATTCATTTGTGAAAATTCACCGACCTCACAGCCCAGAGTGGAACACATGACACAACGAAATTCTGATTTGCTGGCGAAGTATAAAACTCGCATAATATTTTTTGTCACATTGTTTTAGGAAATCACGTTTGTGTTATTATAATCCTATGTTTTATTACAGTTAAAAGCGAAGGAGCTTGCTCATATGAAGTCACTGGCGGAAGAATGGCAGAGACGGGACAAAGAACGAGAATCCATTGTTTCTAAAAGAATAACTGAATACAACAGATTGGAAACAAAATTGAGAAAATCTTTAGCAGAAGTTGAAGTCAGAGAAAAACAATTGTCTAACAACGAACTCGAGGTTGGTGTTTAAACATCGGAAGTATGAAGTTAACAAGAAAAAAATGACCTGCAATACATAATAGCCAAATACCTTAGCATCAATATCGACAAAATGTCTCATAATTTTTATATACCACAAATATAAATTTCATTGATATATTGTAGTTGTTACTTAAAATTCATAAATTTTTCTTAGCTGGCAAGAATTCGAACCGATGTTCAGCGCGAACACGAGAGAGTACTGGCACAAGCTAAAGAAGCGACGAGCAGAATGAAAGATGATTGTGTTCATCAGGTACAATTGGAAAGGTATGTATATCCCTTTTACTGAAATTTATCACTTTCGGGTTTTATCCTCTCGTAAATTGGCAAAATTGCTTCATGTCGGCAATCATTTTTCGCTTTTCTCAACAGCCAAACACCTAAAAATCTCTGTTTATAAGAGCACTGCACGCATTAGTGATAAGTTTTTTCAGAGTGAATTTTCGGCCCTATAGATTGAAAATGCTCTAATATCAAATTCCAAATTCGCGGGAATATTCAAAAATTTTACTTTAATCCCTTTTATTTTACTTTTTCTCGATATGTTTTATTGCCGTAATTACTATCATACTGTTTTTTTTTTGTCGTTGGGATCAACCACTATTACATTACCTTTTCATCTCCAATTTTGCACTTTTTCAGGGGTCGAATCAAAATATTAGAAGAGGAGAATACGAAACTCAAATCACAACTTGTTGACGCTGAAAGAAAATATTCATCTCTGGAACAAAAATTCCAGGTATAACTTGCTGTTCAGTTTTTCCTGCTTCAATATCCACCGATATCATTTGTATTATTTTGTTCCGAAAAATGTTAAATTGTAATTGATTTAAAAAATATGACAAATTTTCATCATTGCACCCGTAAATACAAGTACATTTTACAATTTTTAAACATCGTAAATTTCCCTTTTTTTCAAGTAACTTCGTTCAACACCATTCAAATTTAATATAAAATATAGATTTTTCTTTTTACAATAATCATTGTAATATTGTTCCTTTGTTTTAAGAATTTTAAATTAGAGCAAAACAACATGCCCGAAGTTCGACTTCAGTCCGAACTTCAGTTGATGACTTTGGAAAAGAATGAATTGGAGAGAAAACTGGAATCAGTCAACAAATCTAAACTGCATTACAAACAACAATGGGGAAGAGCATTAAAAGAACTTGCTAGGTTGAAACAAAGAGAACAAGACCACGCTATGGTAAGGTTTATATGAGATATTATATTACTAGTAAGGTGCGCGAATGCAATTTCGTCGAGTTAGCCGTGCCATCTGCTGCCTGTACTCAAGATGGCAGGTACTATGTTTGCCAATAGTTTTAGTGTGCAACGGCGAGCTTCGCTCGAGTTTTCCATGTCATCTGTTTTTAGCGGAGATATTGTTTATTAGCTGTTTAATCCTTTAAAAGGGAAAGTTGAATGAACATCGTGTGATCGTCCGCATAAAAATCCGAGATAATTTCAATCTTGTTGGAACAATTGCGAAAAATAATTGAGATTCAACTGTTAACGCTATCTATTAGCATTTTCATGGCCTTGTTTACTTGTCACGTCAAATTCGGAATTTCGGTCCACTCTGAGGCCTATCCCCGCCAGTATAATATGATAATAAAAGTGGGAGTATTATATTGTTTACTCGCTCTGGACAGCAAATTTTCAAAGTGGGGGCGTTTTAAAATAAAATGTTTGCGTACGACTATTGCCAGAAATGTACCAAACACGTAATGCAAAAAGACGCGGAATTGCACCAATGTGCGGTTTTTCTGCGGTTCTGGCTTGGCCAGGTCAGGCATTGTCTCTTTCCATGTATTCCTTTCAGCTATGTTGTAATAGCGCATGTTTACACATGATGGTTTTACGAAATTTGATTACTCGTATCAGTCATGGCTCATAGATAAGGAAACATAAAAGTTTGGTCGTTTAAAACGTTGTATAAGCTTTGCTGGGAGCAGATTACGCGTGTTGAAGTAGCCATACTCTCTTAATAAACAATGCAATTAAATTTTATGACTTTTCAAAAAATGATTTTTGCTTAGCGACTAGCGGAATATCTTCGGTATGATCTTCAAGACGCCATTTTGTTTTAACAAATTTGTGATGAGTTTGGTATGGTTTTTACCTCTGATCGAAGTAAGATCATCATTGAAACCGTTCGAAATGTTCCAGATCAAACTGTACTTCTAACTACATCTAACTTTTTCTGTATGCGGGTCTTCGTATTTAGTTGAATATATTTATCATGGATATGGGTTATGCGTAGGCCTCGTCATTTCGAATCAGATCGAATAGTATATCATTCGAATCGTGTCAGACAAAAAATTCGAATCGCCGCCATCTTTTTTTTTTTTGTTCGCTGAAGGTCGAGATGAATCCCCAATTAATTTTTGATTGAAGCAATATATTCAAAATACAATTCTTACATATACGACTCATTTCTTCCTAGTGAGCTTTTGATGAAACGTGTTTCTTATTGTTTTTGAACGCGCAGCGAACTGTCTGAGTCATAAATTCTATGTTTTCAGTAATTGATATGTTCGGAGGATCCATCACAGTAAAAAAAAACATACAATTACATTTCTTCCAAGTATTCGAGATTCGATTGAAAAAAAATATTCGATTCTGAAATTATCGAGTATTAGAAAATGCCCACCCTATAGTAATGAGTCAAGCCTGATTCGCCCTGAATTTAAAACTCAATTATCCAAATTGTTGGGATTCAAAATCCGTTGTAATGTAATAAATGTTATCACGCGTTTACTTGGAAAATTAGCTTATTAAGTCTTGCGACCTTTGGAACTAACCGGAATAGTAATTTATCGCCATTTAATTTTATGGCGCATCAATATTTCATACGCCAATCTATGCCAAATAACATATATTGCGTATCTGGAGAAAGCAGAGCCTTTCTTCTAAATGATTCCAACCAACAATCAATCATACCGTTTTTATTTTTATATTTTGAAGAGTCGTGGAAATTCCCGGTTTTGAAAATGCCGCTCAAGGCATATTTGAACAGTCGCAAAATACACTTTATCAAAATTCCTCTAATGAAATAACCACTATAGAGAAACGGGCATTGCCGATTTTTTTCATTATAAGATCTTGCCAATCCCACCATCGAAATATAAATGACTAGGATGCGCCTATAAGACGTTTTGAATTCTGATCTTGCGGACCAACGAATGATATAAGATCATAGTTTGTTTGTTGCACGTGACCACGCCACTCTGATCGAGTTGTTATTATGTTTGTCTAGTTAGCGTCTTTGCAACATTTTTATTAAAAACTGAATTAGTTTTTTGCAAAGGTATAAACGTTACTTTCGCACTACTTGAGGAATGCCCGTTATACGGCCAAGCATTTTGAGTGGTATTGCCATCACCACCCACGTATGAATGAGATGCTGGTTTATTTGTAACCACACCTTCAGACGTTAGCAATATCTTACACGGCCCATGGCTTTCGGTTTGTTTTTGTAGTATGGTAATAAATAAACACGCAAATGAGAGTGCTTTTGTATACACTCGTTCTTTGAGAAATAAATTTAAATTTTCGTATGTTTACTTTTCCCCGTAATCACAATTGTGGGCTATATGGGAACATACCTGGTTTCGATCAGGGTCTTTTGACATTTTTGCTGGAGCGTAATCCTAATGAAACATTCCAGAGAATTGAAAAATCCCTGTGCAATAAATAGTTTATCTAATTGTCTTTTATTGACTAAATTGTATATATTAAGCAAGCCTTATACTGGCAAAACAAAATGATCTTTTTGATAGCAGTGGCAAATCTAATAGGTCATTGATTATATTTAAACAATATACATATATTAATATAGACTCTCAGATTGGGATGGAAACTTGTGGAACCCCTCGACTGTACTGGCGAAACCCTAGGGGACCGCGGAACCCTGGTTGAAACCCATTTTCAAGCCCACTTTCAAGTAAAATTAAAGTTATGCTAGCTTATTGAAATCTTCAACAGTCGACTCCAACTTCACAGCCGAGATGTTAAACTTTTTTCCGTTGTTTTTTTCCGAGTTGCAAGATACAATGAAATGCCCTAAAAATTTAATTTGAAATTTTGTTTAACACCCCCATTCCTCATATTTATTTAAATTTAAAAAAAAAATGAGCAAAACTACTTGAAAACTGCAGTGTTTACGATGAGAATACTGGAGATTAGCGTTTCGAAATAAACTATGCATCTTTCGCTACTTTATCATTATCAAAACCTAAAAATGACAACAATTTTATACTGATTGACGATATTGCCTTGTGATGACAACACATAACTATTGTTTGCTTTATTATTTTTTATGTTGTCGACAAATCTGGCTTGTTTTAGCTCATTTTATCAGAGATAATTTACTTCTTGTCGGAAATGCTATCCAAACTTTAGGACAGTCCGTTTTACAACATTAGCCTCGGGTTCCCATATACGCACTGAATGAATGAACGTCATGAATTTTCTATGCTAGTAGATTTCCTGAAGATCTAACGTGTTGCGAAACTCTTTTCATAGATCAACGGTTTTCAACCCCGGGCTACAATGCAGTTTGGATTGTTTAATAATAATGGGATTTGGAATCGAACAATCGAATTAACCTTATATATACCTCTATGCTCCGCGAATTCTAACTTTTATAGTCGGTTCGTAGCCCATCTGACCTGCATGTAACGGTGGAAGCTAGTTTACTTATGATGACTTGGACAGCTTCACTGGACGGCGATATGGCTGTCAATGTAAACGTATTGTAAATATATTTAAATTTCTAACATTCCCAAGAAACGAAAATGAGACGACAATTTCGTTGACTTGGACTTGACCAAAATAAGTCTAGCATGTTCGCAATGCGTGCATTGCTCGTATTTTTAAAATGGGGAACAGGGGGGGGGGGGGGGGGGGTCACCATTGCTAAAAGCCTCCGAGGGGGCCACGAGTCATAAAAGTTTGGAAACCACTGTCTTCGGGGTTTTCATGACTTTGGTGAATTAAATTTTTCAAGTGGCTCATTATCTGCAGACAGTTCCGTGGCAAGGGTTTATATATACCCATATATAACTATTTGCATGCCAGAGATATGAGTACTATTTCTACTAATAGGTAAGAACCTAGGTCAGTTCGTTATTATTTGCTTTTAAACTTGTGTACAAAGTACTCGTGTTACCGCAATACATACTGGTCGTTTTATTTAAATTTGTTTCTGGCAAACGTCGAAAGCTTATGTGCATACTAAACGATTGCTGCTCAGTCAGAGCGCAATTGGGGTTTATCTCTTTGTCCTATATTGACTGTTCTAATAATAAACATTGTTCAACCGCTGTCACATGATGATTAGAATTTATTGTCAGTCGAACAAATTAGTTGATAATCGGTTATTATAGCACTTTATGTGTACTCGTCGCATAGCTGATGCTTATTTTCGCTAAACCTATTATACTAATAATCATACGATTCATATTGTTTGTACAGTTG
Organism: Styela clava; assembly: GCF_964204865.1. NCBI lineage: Eukaryota > Metazoa > Chordata > Ascidiacea > Stolidobranchia > Styelidae > Styela > Styela clava. The sequence continues at coordinate 6,271,791 of NC_135257.1, read as the reverse complement.
TACACGACAATGGCTGTCGAAATAACTTGCATTTTGCAGTCGTTCACTGGTTGGTCGCGACATGGAAGCTTCAATTTTCCGTTTCTTTCTTTAACCAAACGTTCTCATCTTTATTATAACATAATAACAGCGATTTTACTAATTTTTCCAGTAGTGTACATTTTTAGATGTTATCAGGGTGTTGGAACTGGACTTTAGATTCACACAATTGAGAAATAATATCAGCATTACAAAATCATTTGTAACTTTGTTTTTTGAACGCGAAATGGCGGCCCTATGGATCGTTTTGTTATTATTATGTTGCTCTTGTTGGTATTCTTCTCATTATTATCGTTATTGAAAAATAGCTTCTCTGTTTAACTACGGAACCAATTGCTTTGAAATTTTCGGCGTTTAAAGATTGTATATTTAATATTATTAACTTTTATTCACTCCTTAATTATTTGTGGGCTCTATGGGATTTGTTTTTTTGTGTACGATGACTTCATCAAAATTATAAAATTGCGCAACTTATGGCGGTTCCGCGTTCGCTGTTATTTGGTGGTCAGGCGAAGTCCCGAATACTGCTGTAACAGTAGTCTACCATTTAAAATTGCATACCGTACTATGTATTTTAGCCTTCGTGTTCATATATTTGAGCATCGCTCTCTTGTCTTGTTTGGCGTTAACAATTAATTCGTCATTATCACGTTTCTTGCCCAGCAATGCTGTGTTTATGACATCATAATTGTGTGACATTCTGTCATCGCCCACTTGCTTATCTTTACGCAATTTAAGTTTTCTCTCATGTTCGTGGAAGCGATATTTAATTGCATTTCGCTAAGAGGAGCCGATATGTCCTATATTTCCCGAAATATTGTTTGATCATATGGACATAGAAGTGGCGAATTCATTCTGGACAAACAAACATGCCATGACCAGTTACTGCGCAAGACGAAAGATTCGCCTGTAAATTGTTAAATTTTATTTGAAGATGCTCTGTGTATGAAATGAAGAGTGAGGACATAATATATACAAGTTTGAATGTTTGAAAGTAAATTTGCTTTGGTGTATTGCTGCAAACAGATGCACGCACTCACAATGCCATGAAATAAACATTGCGATCGATGTGATTTAAAATCGCACAACTGGTGATTCTTTTAATATCTTGCCTCAAATTAATTTTACTTTATATTTGAAATATAACAAAATTTTTACGAAACTTTTCTTCATCCGATATATTTGAAAATGGCCCCGGTCAACTAACTACAATACTGACTATACATTTTACACAAAACAAATATAAATGTGCTAGAATTCTGCATTATCCTTCTTATGACGGAAATTTGTTTTATGTTGCAATGGATTGGTTGTGTAGCTGCGCTAAAATTCAAATTTAAATGGCTGTCCATTAGACCTCCACGGTGTAGGCCATTTGAATAGCGCTTGGGAGCATATGTCCATTCGTACTAATTATATCTCATGTCAGTGGTTCCCGACCTTTTTTCCATTCGATCAGAATTAAAAAATCATTTTGGTATTTCCCGGGATCCAAAAATATGCTCTAATACTAAGCGTCGTATAGTGCTAGTATGATATTAAACAAATATTTTCCCATAAATTACTTACAAGTGAGAGAACTGCACTTGTCTGTCATCAGCGAATTTTTGGAATTGTGGGTGGCAAAATAGATGCTGCTTGGTTCTTACGTAGTAATACTTCCCGCATAAACAATTGAGCAATACTTTCATTCCAAATATGAAACAAACATTAAATTTACCAAAAAATAAATCAGTAAGAAGATTTTCAGGCGACCCAGTTTTGGGTCGCGATCCATAGGTTGCAAGTTGCAACGTAACAAATCACGCAAATAAACGCTCCGAAGTATTCCAAATTAAAGTGCAAGAGGTATGATGTTTTGATTCGAGGTTTTTGACAATCCTTTTAACTGAATTTGACCACTCCTTTCCTACGTCCAAATTGCATTGTCATTTCGTATATATCAAGCTGGCGGGAACGTTGTGTACATTACGTAAAGATGTTTGTTATAGATTGTCTGTCACTGGTAAGGTATGTTTGAATTATGTGTGCGGTAATTTTTGTTTTTCTAATACTGGAATTGACTGGAAAGCGAAATCGGAGAAATGATGCAATACTCATCCCATTGCTATGGGAGTGTTCAAAACTATCTTGACACAATTCAAAATTAATGCTATTCGGAGAAATTATGATCGAATTTTTGTGCGTTTTGCGTCAGATAGAACATAATTCCTAATTAAATTTAATGGCAATGTATTTTTAAAGTTCATCCGAAAATTTGACTCTTTTGCGTATTCGTAAGTTATGAGAATATGTCATTTTTGCCATTATTTTGAACCGCGTTTCAGCTTGAATCGAATTTCTTTTACCAGATCGAGAGTGTTTTCTCGAAATTTTGAATTGAAAATTCAATGCTCTAACGATCATATTGTACCCAAATGAAGCTAAATAATCAATCTTTCCCAATCGATTTAATTTTAACGAGAATTGCCATTTTATAATCCATAACCTCATCCACAGGCGAATTTAAAACGACAACAAGAAGAATTAGAGCAAATGAGAATGAAATATTTTGCAGACGAAGAAAGAAAATCGGATAAAGAAGGGCAAAAGCAACTGTTGGAAATCAAAGAAGAATTGGAAAGGTTTGCTGTTAAATAATATGAAAATGTTTTATCCATCCATCAAGAAAATTTGAATTGCAGACTGAAATTCTCTTTCCGCTACAACCTGTTTTATGAACTTTTGAGCCAGACATTCAAAAACGGTTTTGTTAAAATGATTTGTTATTATAGTGTACATTGGAAACGAAACTTTATTTGAGCTCTTATACAATAACAGGTGGTATTATAAATAATGGTATAAGTCGGTATATTTCAAGATTCTTTTTTTATTCTAGCTATAATGTTCATGTTACATATTTCGACTGCGTAAATAAAGACATACCAAAAATTTTATTAAATATAAACGCGCGTTGCTAAGCATTACAAATCCACCAATTATTATCGAAACATAATACTCACAGAATTGGGAAGAATTTATTGCAATATTTTACCATCGAGTATTTCAGTGTTTATTAGCTGACTCCTTTTAATGGTCATGATTTTCTATTGTATGATCAAAGTTTAGAAGCCGCATATGTCTTATAATAAAATTATTTTCTGCGTTTATCGTCTTTTATATTCTATCCCACCAAGCAAAAATATTCAGAACGATTAAGCTCTTTCATGTATGAAGATATCGAAAACTACTCACTATCAAGTAGGATCTATCCAAGATTTATCCATATCAAATATTTTTACGTTGGCTATCGGAAATGGGGATGTTTTAACCACGCGGTATAACCGTAAAAGTAACGACCAAATGATTCTTTTATAATCTGACCTAACGTCCTATGATATAAAAGACTGTCATAAAAAAGGAGTAAGTCTTAAAAGAAATGGTACGTCAAATAATGTTGAAAGACTATAGCAGTGGAAAGCCATCCATCCCTTTTACTTTTCTTTCTTGGAATATAAGTTGTCGAAATGAATATGGTGTGGAGTTGGAACGGCGTTCTTTACACGTCCAATTTGAACATTTCTCATGTTGATATCCAGCCCCCTGCTCAGAGTTATCCTGTATAATCTGTCATAGTTCATAACACACTATTGAGCGATCCGCGACTAACTGACGACCCAAGTATTATTTTTGCCCAGTATGTCATTTTTCCGACTTAGCCCAATCAGACTCTTCTGAGGCATATTTTCATTTATAGGGATGATGTGTTTTGAAAGAATTCTGTTTGATTCGATCTCGATTAGTTGGGCTTTAACAAGCATATTTACATGTTTTTTCGTCGACTCAATTTTAACTCAGGCTTCCGAATTCAAGACTTGAAATCTTTCCTCCGATACCAAGGAAAAGCTCGCATAATGCATTCACAGCAATGCTGTTGATATTTAAAACAGTTTTTGATGTGAAATGATATAATTAATAATCTTCTATACTCTTTTCAATGATATTGAACTGTCATTACTTCAGATTGAAGGCAAAAGAAGCATCTGATATAAAGCGTGATCCATCAACAATTGTAATCGGTACTCAGATGACGACAGCTGCTGAAACATATGAGCCAACGCTGAGAATGACTAAGGCCGATGAACATATAGATGAACACGTCGCCCGCTTGATAGAGGAAAGAGACACTCTGCTGCGCACCGGGGTTTACTCAAGGGAGGACCGTATCATTTCAGAGCTGGATCGGCAGATTCGGGATGCCATATCACGGAAGTCAAAAGCTTGATATTGTTATTGAACAGAATTGGTTGTCGTTTTTTATGAAGGTTGTCAGGTTATTGGCCTTGGCTGTGGTGGAGCAATAATAACAGCAGTTGAAGTGAAAAAAAATTCGTAATTTTGGTGCGGCTGTTATTTGAAGGCTTGGATTCAAAAAAAGAAAACTCTTCAAACAACATATAATTTCACGTTATATCAAATGATGAGAACCCATTCCTTATTTCCTTTGGGTATGCACTGTCAGCTCTCCATATACCTTTTTAAATTAATTTTTATTATGCCTGTTCGGTTTTTTTCATATAAAAGTTTTTCTGTTTGAAATCAGAAGTCGTATGAAACTGTATTATATGAGAGTTTTTATAAAAAAAAAAAATGTACTAGTAGTAGAATTTTAATGTGGCCGATAACATATATCCGTCTATACTGTATGTGTGCTCGCTTCTCTGGTAGATATCCTGTTTAATAAGCGTGTATTATTCCTATTTGTTTGTTTTTTAGAGAAAGTAGAAAATATTTTATTAAACAATAAGAGCAACAACCATCTAATGTCATTGTTAGTTCGATTAGCGTTAGAAATGGGATGGTGTTTGTGAGATCTTTAGGGAGAAATTCATATAAGATTTGCAAAGTTATCGTTTGCTTCATATCAGTACATTCAAACTGCGAATAAGCCCTCGATGTTTGGATTTGAGTTAACGTGATTTTGACTTACTATTTATTTTGTTTGGTCGTTGAGACTGTTTCTATCTTTTGTCTACATGGGTTGGAGAAAACCATTTTTACCTGTTAGGATTCTAAATATTCCACATTACTAGTCAAAATAAGTTCTCGTCTCGAATGCGATATAGGAGACATATAGCTGGCTTACTGCTACTATTCGAAACTATTTGTTATGTTTTGATGGAGTCGATTATTTTCAGGGACGCCCTGGTATTATAATATCTCTCTACTATGATGTCATTCAATGTTTTCACTCGGAGTAATTATGCATAATAACATCGCGATATCTGTATCATATTTCACGCAAGCATTTAGCTTTCAATATTCACAATTATCATTTATAAAATTATGACATTAGTACCGAGTCGATTTTATTACCATTCTTTCAACTTTATCACTTTAATATGTATCACCTTAGGATTTTCATAGTCACCAAGTTTGAAAAATAGGTCCTAAATAAAAAAATCTTTTCCTTTCGGATCATATCAATTTTCGGAGACAAAAAATACGTTTGGAAGCGGATGAGTAAGGAATGATGTGACGTTTATATTTTCGAACATGTCAGACATTCGCGCATTTGCAGACGACGTTAAAATCAGAATATTAGGTTGCCGAATCACGACCGTTTGTATAAATTTGTGAATGTGCGAATGGAATTTTCCATGCTCAATAGTGACATCGTGCGGAGAGTAGGAAACTAATAATGACTTCATTGATATCATACCCCTCAACGAGGCAATCTGTAAAGTGAACTAAAAGTAGTAAAGTTTTCAGTTATGTACTATTAAAAGCATACTTCGTTTGATTAGTCCTTGGTTAGGTAAGATGCCATAACTTGTAAATGAGAGTCTCATACAGTACACTTCAAGTCGAGTCGTTAAATATAAATAAACTTTCGAGATTTCCTGATAATTATTTCTTGTAGCGAATCATGAACATCCTCACATACGTCCGCCAAATCTGTACTAGTGTTAGAACAGCTGAAATAATGTCCAAGCTCCTATCAATGACTGATGACGTTTTTCTTCAAATTTTGTTCAAGTTACCATTACTTTACCAAATCACGTGCTCTGCTACAACCGTACTTGTGGTGCCCCTATTCACGGTTATCTTACTACCGGAATTCGATTAAATAAACATGCAGAACTTTTTTATGTGCAAGATTGTGACTATAAAGTGCTGGAATCGCAGCGCGCTAGATGCCATTCATCGACACCTGAGTGCTACCTGGATTTCTCATTTTTAGCATTAATTACGGAAGATCCATACCTAATGACCTAAAGCAGCTACCGATAGGGAGTTCTCAAAAAATAATTGATTCAAACATTTTCTTTCAATAAGTTAACACATGGCAACTGTTGTAGTATATAGGCCAGTACGTTAACCAGAAGTGATTCCTGTCGCAATAATTCAAGTAGTTACGTGAACGTGTGTCACTTGTCATGTGCTTCTTTTTCAGAGACGGCTGTCTAGATAGGGGGTTCCCAAACTTTTTTTTCTGCGACCCCAGTTTTCATGAAATCGAAGACTACAGATACTCGCGACCCCACAACGAGAAAAGTTCAAAAATCAATATATTCTACGTACGTAACTGTTTAGTTGAGTGGTTTCCAACCTTTTTACCCCGGCGGATAAGCAAAATCGATTAAAATGAGCTTGCGGATCGGTAACAAAATATTGAAATAATCCGAGTGTTATTATAATACTCCAATGTGATTTGGCACAGACTTGGCCCAAAAGTTGAAAATTATTGAACACGTCTGACGATGCTCCGAAGAAACAACGGGGAACCCTCAGACTCTCAAAGGATTTTTTATAACGCATTGCACCGTATAAAGATCGCGATGGGGAAATCTATGAGATTCCGAATATTAACAGAACGCCGAGTTCTTTGGCAAATCAAAGACAGACTTGATAAAACGTAGTCGGTTATGAGAAAGTGTACGATACTTCGGGAAAGGTGCTTCCAAATATGGATACATTTAAAATCTTCTTCTGTGTATTCCAACAATGTTTTTGTTTATTTCTATGTTGAAATATTGTAGATTGCTCCATAATTAATTCGAAATCAAAATAGAATATGAAAGTAGAATAGGTAGAAACGTGTGAGTGGGTCACCCTATTAAGTGCCTTTATTTTGTTTTATTTGTTGTCGTTTTGTTTTCGACTGCGTGAAGCGCTTCGAAGTTATGTATATGAAATACAACACGCTCAATATTTTTGTTTTTGGAAGATTAATTAGATGTTCAAATATGATCATATCGCAATGAATGTTTTCTTAAATCTATAAATAATTCCAGAAAAGATTGTTACACACAAACGTAGTAAATTATAACATGTATAATCTTATACCGCAAGTATCTAACGAGGATCAACGTAAATAAGATTTACAACACTAATATCATTGCTTGATTTCAAATCATTCGCAATTATCTTGATAACATCTGATGAACCAATAAAATGCGTTACAATTCCATATTGGGGCATTCATATTTGTACTAAAATATTTATATATTGATTTTGCAACGTGAAGTAATAAAAATTATCGGAGATGATATGTACACGCTTGTATTTATATTTGTTCTTGCAATTCAGAAAAGCATTTCGTTCGATGATTTTCTCTCTGGTATCAGTAATTTATATGCACAATCGAGTGCTTTCTGGATTCGTTACCAGCTGTCGTCTCTGGGAAAATGGTTCACAAATTTTCTTTTACACAAACTTAAGAGTTTTCTTATAACGTTTTCCCATTTGTATCGGGCGTTTTCTGAATATACAGATCGTACTTTGACGTATTGATCACGGGGCTCAATAACCAGCTCAACGTTCTCTACGCTAAAATGCCAAATACTTCTTTTTGCATTCTTGATTTACAAATTTTATCTATTGGGAACTCGGACCAACTACAAACACAATTACTTTTGCTGGGCCACCTCACTGAATTGGACTGCGTGAAACTTCAGAAATTAGATAGACATCGATATAAAGATATGTAACCTGCACTATAAACAGCTACTTAACACGTCTTTAGTTTGTTTAGAAATCAGTTTGAATATTCCCAATAAATCATGCCAATTTATCATCCAATGACCCGTTTAATATTTTATTTCTGAATCTATCTAATTCAAATTATATGATTAACATATAAATATATTATTCGAATAAAATGAATGAACTTTATTGATGAATAATTTCGTTTTACATTTCACGATAAAGTTCATGAAATGGAATAAAAATTAAATAGGAATCTTCATACAGAGAAACACAAATTGAATGCATCAAAGATTTTCTAAAATTTATAATAAATCACCTGTTATTGAAATCACTAGAAAACAGAAGACAAATGGCATTTATTTAACAACACAAATTTACTTAGGTGAAAACCTGCAACAGCATTGCATAGTAAAATTATTCTAAATGTGGGTTTTTTTGCTACAGCATGTACTTAATTTTATATTTACTTAATTTTATAGTATTCTCACAGTTTTTGAATACTATTTCTTCATTTAATCGGTTTAATCGATTTCTTGGAAAACCGAGGCGTCGATTGTTTACCTTCAAGTACATATTAGTTTTATAGCATATAATTGCACTATCACTATAAAAATACCAATGAATAATTCTGATTGAAATGAATGAAATATCTGTCATTGTCGATAAGATGAATGACTATGATACAGAAATATCTTTTGTTTTCGAAACATGGTAATTGAAGAGTCAACAACTTGATCTGATATGCTTTGCAGCATAAGCTCAGATATTGATAACTGATTGATTGGAAAGCGAACCAGTCATAGCTTATGCTGAGAAACTTTCTCGATTAATCCGAGCACCAACATAATTATTCAACAACTGCAAAGAATTTTTGTTTGGGGTAGGTTATATCCTTTGATTGTCCGTTCAATAAACTCGCTTGTTAACATTTGCTAATTCAAAATATATGATGTGAAGAAAAAAAACTTCGAATTCCGATCGAAATGGGTAAATCCTAATCTCCCCAGAACATCCAACCACCGTTTAAAATAAAAACTAATTTTAGAGAGTCACAAACCAGGTGTAACAAAAATCGGTATGCAAATAGTTATGATGGAGCAGGAATTTATTTTTGAACTTTAAGCAGCTTACAACGAAAACATAACAGAAAACAGCGCATTAATGATTTTTATACGACAAGCGCGTGCCATAGTACAAGATAAAATAAAATAGCTCTCGACCAGATTTTACGAGACTATAAATATTCAAACACTTGACAATTGAATTTAGTAAATGCCGATATCTTATCGTCGACGTAGCTTGATGCAACAAGAAGGTGTAACGGTATATGCATCCAGAACCGGTGTCTGGTTAAAGGATAAATATATTGAAAATTTGTATGAAAGTTGATGCATTTTTTAGAAAATTGAACTAAAATTAAATGAATTTTTGGGCCGCTCAGTCATACTGGATAAGAAAGCCAGTGGGCGAGAGTCGCATTGGTCAGATTGCCATTTAGCATACTGCCCGGTATATGACGGAAAAATATATTTCAAAGGATGACTTATTTTTCATTTTTTGAATAACAATGGCGCGAATGCATCGTAATTGTACTGTAAAAATAGCAATAGCGTTTTGTTTATTATTTATAATATTATTTTCTTATTATTTTGATTGCAGATATTTATATTGTCTCGCAAACATAAAAAGTATGGGTAGGTATTCAATAAAAAACTTTTTATTTTTTGTGCTGAGTGCTCTCTTTCTTTCGTGCTATTCGTTGGTTGTTTCAATTCCCGATGGCTCAACGGAAAACAGAACGCCTGTTACTGAAAGAAGTATTGTTATTCATGAAATCACAGGAAATCCACCAACAACTGACAAACCAACGGATCAGGTAAATTGAATTCGTATTTTTCACAATTCATTATATGAATAATACATTGTGCTTTGGAAAATTTTGATATAAAGTTTGACGTCAATATTTAGTATCGAATTATATTCCAATGAATATTTTTAAAAACTTGAAATAAACTCGTCATATTTGTGTTTATTCAAGACAAAACTTTATATCATAATTTAACCCAAAATGTACTTATCCGTAAAGACGAAATCTAGAAGGCGGTTATCTTCCACAAATTATCGATTGTTAGGAAAAACAAGATAATACTTATTTTACTACAATCAAGATATCGGATGTTGAGGGTATCATTACATAATGACATCATTCATTATCATTATAATAAATACTTACCGAGTATTAAATCACTCCCTATTTATGGTGGATGAGCTAAAACTTCGAGGGTCTTGTTTCCTTGTGACTATCGATCGTAATGAGAAAGGAATTTTTCGTCGATGATTCTTTCAAATGTTTCTCGTATGAGCGTGTGTTAGGAAAGGATATATTTTGTTGTCATGTCCTCCGACACTCAACCAATAAAATAACCCGTCAATAGCGTTTGCTGGAAATAGCTATTGTAATGTGTGTTGAATTATATAGTTTCAAAATATAGTATACGGAATAGATATAACCGATACACATCAATTTAAAACTTCTACTTGAAACCCCCCCATTAAGTAATTGTCATCTTTAAATAACACCGAAGTGGAAAGTTTCACTATATTTTCTTAGAAGACTCACAATCCTAATTTATTGCCAATATCCACAGATCTTAATGTTCTATAATGGAAATATTAAATTTTTTATATTCGAAATACCAAGAATTCGAATACCACAATCCTTACAAGTACTTATAATTGATAGTGAGTTTAAAGAAATGAATTTTTAACGACGTCATTCACTTGGTTATCACTTATTGTGGGCACGATCAAATTGTGTTGTTATTGTAGTCTTATTCGTAAGTTAAAAATGAAATCCTTTACTAGCTGATTATAAGTTTATGGTTTCATATGTGCTTATTTCAAAGTAAACAATGCGATTCACAATTCACAAAACACACACGCCATTTTTTTTATCCTACACCGCGCTAATCTACATATGAATCAAAAATCATCATGATCTGAGATGGGGAAAAAACTAACAATCAATCCACTGGCTGGTACACACAATCTTGCACAGAAGCCAGTTGGCATAAAAAGAACTTTCGCAACCAATATTCTGTACAATTTATAGCAACCCCATAACGGCCAGGCCGGTGTTTTTTGTCTCTAATAATATTCGCACCGACATTTAGTATTGATGTTTAGTGAGAAATGGAGCTTTACGGGACGATAAGTTATTCTTGTCATGTAAAACAACATTGTGATAAGTCGAAACATTTCTGTTGTCAAGAAACATGCATATTTATGTACGGTTTATTTTTGAGGTCAATCAGCCATTGTTCTGCGTCGGAGTTAATATTAGGTTTTATTTACCACAACTAAGAATTATAAATTAATTGCAGTTCTTATAAAACCAATTGGGCTGTTGCAAAGCTATATCAAATTTACTCAGATTTTGAAACAATTCATTAATCACACATACATATTAATATTCGAGTCAACAGAATTCAAACTTTTCGCTAACATTCTCGGTCATGATTATTTTGCCTGATGATTTTGTTCTGGGGTCAGAGGTCAGTGACGAAATTTCTAAAAATGCGCCAGACATGACATTGTATAACTATGATATGGGAAAGAATTTTAATCACTATAATAGTTTTTCAAATACATAAGAGTGCTATTATCATCTACTCAAAAAATGTTCACATGGAATTCTTCAATTATCATAAGCTTCAATCTTTCTAGTTATTCTTTCTTTCTTTAGTTCCATATAATTTAATATTAGTTATTGATTTATATTTTAAATTTTGACAAGTTGTATAAAGTATAATTTGGATTGAATTCGAGGAAAGAAACTTGAAATTTTATTTTGCCTTGAGACCCGACGTCGCCGCACGGGCACATATCAACAACAATAATACGTTATACACGCGCATAACGTCGCTACTGAAGTGGTCGCGACCGCAACCCAAAAATGCGACCGCCATTTTGCAACAGTGCTGCAGACTGTGATGTACATGTGCTTACATGTGCCATGCAACGTAGAAATACCATTTATTTTTTGATAAATATGAATTATCAATTAAGGAATAGGGGTCTCAAACAGCGAATCTCCTAGCGCTTATACGCGATTCAGCTTCCATGACGTCCTATATAAATCCATACAGTTTACGCGCACGTTCGCTTCTAATATGACACTAGTGTAGTATAACACTATATTTGGAAAGTCGTAATTTTGCAACCATTGGCGGTATTGATTCGATATAGCTTAAACAAGATGTCCTATCCATTGCAAACCACTTATAAAACAAAACAACCTGGTCCAAAATTATTTTGTGACTCGCCGAGTTTTTTGGTGACCCAACAAGTCTCAATGGAAAAACGAAATTTCAGTGATGAAAATTGATAAAAAAAACGGCTTAATTCAACCTAGTAATAAGTGAACTACTATAGTACACCGAATTGTAGACATTGGCAACAGTGCTAGCATAACGTTTATAACATAACAACACAATTGATTTGCTTATTTCTCGCAACTTGTCTTGCAACAGCGGTTCCCCTTCGAAGCTGCACGAACCAAGGGCGTCGCATAATGTTTTGTGAGGGTGTACGGAAACTTTGCAGTTTATTTTTTCCCGCATAAATGTCGAGTGGAAAACAAACTTTTATTGACTTAAATCAACGACCACATAAATCGGAAAAACAATGGAGCAGAATAGTAGTGACTCCAATCAAAAAATATATAATTCTCTAAGGGTGGAATTCCCTTCCAAACTTCTTTGAAACAATATAAATATCTGACATAGCATTATTAATCGCATGCTTGTGAATCCATGTTTTCGCATATAAATATCGAAAAATCGAATCGCCTCAGTCCTAATAAAAGCGCCGTCAGTAAATCTTAAAACTACATATTATATAATACTAACCAAATAATTATTGGAATGATGCAACTGCAAGTTTCTCATCGGTGCAAACTATGATTAAATATCTATGACCCAAGGTCTTCTTTACCAACATAAAAATGAATAATTGACCCATTTATTAAAAAAGGTTCCCAACCCCTGTAATAGATGATAGTTAGGCAGACACATCACCGTAGTCGATCTAAAATTTATACATCCATTGCACAATCATACATATAACTTTCAACAGTTTCAACTCATAAAAACTTTCAAATGAAATTCGAACAAGCGTTGTCATTTAGCAATGGACTGTGCCATGCTTCATACACACAATACATTTGCAGTATACTACTTAGTTATGTGATTTTGTTGAAATTTATTATTTGTCGTTTTTTATCAAGCATGAATGTGTGACTGATAAAGTATTATATCCAATTTTATATAAACAGGTTTTAGACTGGAAAAAAATCTGGAAACCGGAATGGACAAATTGGATAAATATTAGCAACCCTCGTCCACCATCATCAACGTATTTTATGAATTTGACAATGAAACAAAAGTTTCTGACTGTACTTCACATGGGATTCAAATCAAGTAATTATTTGGGACTTATATTTTAACTATACAGTGTAGTAAAATAGCCATAGTTTGTTTTTATGCGAATGTGCTTAATTAAAGCAAATATGTGAGCTCAAAATGGAAATGTTGAAAATGGGACCGAAACAATAGAAATGAACTTAATCGCCATCTGGAAATAATCGAATTTTTTTTTTTTAAACGAAAAGGGACAATCACGAAAGCAGAAAATAGAATAACGCGATAGCATTTTTGTTGTAGATATTATATATAAATATCTCTATGTAAAACTTATCTAAAATATCGTCTATTTGATCGATATTGATAAAAAAATTTGTATGTAGCTAATTGTGCAAAATTCGAAAAAGTTGCATGAACTTAAACGTGTATAATACACTGCAAAGCCGCAATCAGATTCTTGAAATACCATGGTCGGATTTTGGGGTGCAATGTGGCAGGTGCTAAAATTGGTAATTGAGTTGTTGACATAAATTAGAGAAGATCAAGTTCAATTATAAGAGACATGCGCGACTTGTCTCCCAAATTGGGAACAGCTGTGATGAATTACTATAAAGCAAAGACGTCATTCCAAATATGGACAATAAAATGTCACAAAATGGTTGATTTTGGAACTTGTTTACATATTTCAAAAAATAATACAATCTACAGTGATTATAGCGTAATTCCAATAGACCTTTCGGGCGAGAATCGCATGTACAAAGATCACACGCAGATAAGTAATTCTAGCTTGAATGTATATTATATAATTTAGATATTAAATGAAAATTAAACTAATTTTACGTTTTATTTATAACTGCCTGTCTCAATGATGAAAAGAAATTTGAAAAATGCCGACGCGCAAACACTATTCGAATTATTGCCGCACACCTGTGATCTCAGTTGCCGCCGATGTCGCTAAAAAATTTCGACCCCATTTAGGGATCAAAGTGGTCCCGCAAATGTCATTATACGTCTTTGCCACCTGGATTGGATGACGTAGGAAAAAACTAATATAGGCAAATGATAAAGTTTATGCAAGGGCGTCTTAAATCATAATCATGTATTGTCTTCATCTCGTTTTATTTTTATCATATACATCTATTCCATCACAATTTTCATGGTATAGAAAATTACCAAAATAACGTTGTTTTGACTTTTGGTTTTTGATTTACACATTGAGTGTCGAATTTATATTTTTGGTATTGCAAAAATAGCTTCAGGAATTTTTCACAAAACATTCTTGTAAGCTTAAATTTCTGTGTAAAAAGAATACCAATACAACGTCATAAAATAATTTAAACCTACGAATGGCCGTATGAAATTTACATTCAAAAAAGCAGTGGGGATGTCATTTAATTACATGGCGATGCAGTCATAGTAGTGAGGAGACGTATGCCACTTTTTCAAAGACTCAAGTTAACCGAGTCATCCAATTCTAAATCAATCTTATCTTTAAAATTTTTTGGACTTGGACTTGACTCGAGAATCTGATGGCAGATGACTCACATCTTGGGTTTGGGAGATTGTACCCAACAATACACAATGGTATTGTAGCAGGCCTCGTTATAAAATCCAATCAGAAGCAAAACATATTTTTGTTGAGAGTTGGTGTTGATCTTATCGTTTACTGAACCTGAAACATTTTTACTCTGTCATACCAATGCCGAAATCCAACGTACGAGATACCGGTTATACGTGATCTGCAAAATTGTGCGATTCAAATATTGTCAATTGGGAAACGCCTCGGAGTCAGTTTACCAATCAGGCTCATTTTAATTTGCCCATAACTACCAGTAGTAGCTATTGAAAGAGCATTAAGCATCTCATCATTCATTTATCGCTTAAAAGTGAAATAAACCTAATACTCTATTTCTATTATTATAGGCAGAGTTAATTGTGAAGACAGGAATCGAGAAGATTGTCCAGTTTGGGCCAATTTAGGATATTGTGACCATGAAAGACCAAGATACACGACATGGATGGCTGAAAATTGCCCAGAAAGTTGTGGACAATGCAATGAAGGAAACTCAAAAGAAAATGAATACGCAAAGTGCAGAAATTTGCGGTACGTAGCATATTAATGGGATACAAACCTAAAAATACAGAGTGTTTATTTTATATGTTTTCATCATAAATAAATAAGATGGTAGAAAGCAGAAATCACTCCCAAACTTCATCAATGACAAATTCGCCATCACAGTATAGCTCTTGACCTAGCAAGTGAAATCGCCTCATAAAAATTCAGTAATATTCGTTCACAATAACATAAATTCATTTGATTAACATCACGACGAGCACATTTCAAAAAATGTTTATAAAACAAATAAGTTTGCCTTATAGAAAGTCGGGACGATATGTCTGAAACCAATCAGCTATTATTGGTTAACATGAGTATTTGGGTGTCTCAGGCGGAATTCTAGTTGAACCGTGCATGCTAGCTAACAACCACAAATATTACGATATAAGTAAACAATAGTCAATCAAAAATAGATACATATTCATACATTCTGAAATTTTTTTGTAAATATAGTCATTCTCGAAAAATAGTTTCAACTACGTTTCATCATCATATAACAAAGGACTACCTTCTTCCTCCGATGCTTCATTTATATCACATTCGCTTTTATTATTAGGGCGTGGGTTGTCTGGAGGGACAAGCATTTCATATGAAGCACATGTAAAAACAACACCAATACTAGTTAATCCTAGAACAATTCCTCCTAAAATAGGTAATCGTTTTGGAGTCACCATTAGTGAAGACAATATGGGACCAAGGATTTTACCAATGCCAGCAATAATCAGTAATATTCCTTGATTGCAACTTTGCGTCTCAATACTAGTAATCTTTGAATAAATGGACGTGAGAGGCATAATAATGGAAGGAATGCAAATCGTTAACATAATCCAGTCGATCCAAAACATTGGCAATAGCCATTTTGGATTTTCTACGTCTTTCCTAAAATATAACACGGTCGTATATACGGTAAAAATCGAATAGCAAAGTATACCACAGAGGCAGCCTGATAGCATGATGACACGATCGTCAATCGTTTTGCTTGCGATTCCAATTAGAGCAAATACTATAACAACAGCGAGACCACCGGCACCAAATATTAAACTGTTTTCAATGTCATGCCAACCGAAGAAGAATAAAGTAATCGGTGTCAGTGCTGATTCGAGACCAGTCAAAGAAGTCCATGTTACAAAACCCACTAGAAGGCAAACAATTACTTCAGGCCTAAAAAATTCATCACGAAAGCTTTTTGTAAGTGGATTGATAATGTCTCTTTCATCGGTATTTTCTTCTGTAACACTGGTATTTTTAAGCAAATTATTATATGATAGAATTGGGTCTTTTTCTACTTTTCTTGTTTCAGCATAGTTTATTGGTACGTCTTTAAAAAACAGTATAACAAAAATTGTATGTATTACCCACATCATAGCCATGAGTAGGCCAGGCGAAGTTAGCTGGTTCACACTGAAAGATCCAAGCTTGAAATCAAGCTTGAATAAGAAAAGGTTGAAACCAGGACCAGCAACCATTCCTATGTTTCTCACAGCACCTATTATTGATAGCATTCTAGTCCTTTCTTCCACTGTTGTCGTTTTCGATATCACGCCCATGTAGGCAGAACCTGCACCAACTCCAAGTCCAGCCATTATTCTTCCAAACCAAATCAACCTGTAATCACCTCCGACAAGATACATCAAGTTTCCTGCAATCTCAAATAAGTTACTCACAATTGCCAATAGTTTATTCCTTCCAGTTTTGTCGGATATCCGACCATATATTGGGGTTGATATCATGCCAGCAATAGTAAATGAAGATAAAATAATACCCAGGAATCCAGTCGGTGCGTTGACAGATATAAGATATCCGTTCAACGAGGGTATAATTACAGCATATTCTACGTTACAAAGAAAGAAATATAGTCCGGTACAAAATAACCTGCCACATCCTTCCCTCATGCAAAGCATGTTGCTTGTAAAAACTATGCAATAAACAAATTTGAATATTTTATTGATTCTTATTATCTTCTAAAATAAATTGATTAAAGTTAGAAGTGTCGATCTATCAATTTCACCATCATCAAATCTCATGAATCTTAAATATAACATACCAGTGGCATTTTTACGGGAAAGAATTTACATATTTGCGAAACGCGAATATGATATCTTCACATAAAAATGGATTGTAATACAAAAATAGCTCATATATTTAAAAATTTACCGACACAACCAATACTCCTCGCACCAATATTTTGTATTTAAAATATCATTCTCTTCCGTCTAATTAATTTCATTTATTGATCGAATGTCTCGTATAAAGAAAGATTATGCGGCAATTCTTTTTAATTACGGTTTGCAAATATATATAAAGTGTCCAAGAAGACAGATATATGAAAATTGATTGATTATCAACAACTAGGACGTAAAATTCACTGATATATTCTGGTATAAGTAATTCCACTCAGACGCACACGCCAAAATAAAGTTGCTATTTATCCAAATATAGCAAAATGTTGCTCTGGTACACTGGTCAAAAAACAATTTTTGAAGCATTTTTCATCCATTTTTTATTTACTGGTATAAAAAGTAATATCATATTTGAAATTGATTGCCAAAGAGCAAAATAGCGATGCCATATTGGCTCAGTCGATGAAAATTAAGTTTAATAAATAATGTACAATCCAAACTATTGATATAGGTTTTGTCTGACCGAAGTTAGTCTAATAATAATTATTATTGGTCACTTAATCAATAGTTCGATATTAAGTATGTAAAACCTAAATCAAACGACTACATGGTATTTAGTCATCTTGGTATGTCAGGTCATGTCTGGGTCAAACACTGTTTAGCATGTTACAGATAGAGTGTCCGTTTTTGTCCTGCGTTATGTTGTAGTACAATAAATGACGGCATTTTGCAAACAAGGATGTGCAAGTTTGCTTTAAAGTTGCCTAACGTTGCTATTTCTCTTGCGTTTCCTCTCACTAATTCTCATTTCTTCGTAGTTGTAAAGAGCTTCTAGGTGAACGTTGTAGAATTAACTTTCTGTAAATGCCAGACTTGTAGCATCCGAGTCAGATATTCTCACAGTTGATATCGTTTATTAATTCAAGTATATAATGATACACAGAACAAAGAATAGGAAACCAAGATAACTGCTCAGTTGCTCCGATACACCCTCTATGGCTTTTGAATGATATTATAAATACATCGTTTACATTTATGTTATGAAAATACAGCAGGTTTTAATAAAGCGAAATGTCATTCAGATCTTGTATTATAAGAGTTTGATTCATTCTACAAACTGTTTCATATAAAGAAGAGATAAATAGAATATGTTTTGTTAGAAAAAATTACTCAAACCAATGCTATGTACTTAAATCTGATTTAGTAGCCAAGTTTTAGAATACGGCTCCTTGGTATACTAATTGCAGAATTTATTGTATAATGAATAAAATGTGCGATCCGTTTTATACAGGCAAACGTGTGAGCGGCTGTCTAATTTCTGCACCGGACCCTTTCGTTCTCATATGCTTCAGTGGTGCCCAAAAACATGTCATGTATGTAATGTGAGCGACAACAGTGAAGCCGAAAATGAGGAAGGATCAGGTGCCGACGCGCCAAAACAAACATACATGGGCGTTACGTACAGATGGAATGGAGTTCAAGTCAGTAAGTAAATTAATCCTATATGTATATAACGATAATGTATGCAGTGATACAAGAAAATTGATTTCTTTTTCCTCTTCTATCTTCATTATCTCTCTTTACATTTACCTCTGCTATTTTTCCGTTGTAGAATAATCATCATAAATTTGAAGGCTCACACATTCCCAAAATTAAATATTCCTTCAGTAACTATTAAAACATGAGTAGCACAAATGTTTGATTTACTGGACCACTTAAACAATTGACAATGGAATCGAAAGATATGAACAATAATTAAAAACGAATATCATCATGTAACCCCTATAGAACATGACGAGTAAGTGCGTTAAGAAGGTACTCATCATATCTTAAACTTACAGAAACGGCACAACACATACAGAAAGAAGAAGATCAAATATGTTTTCCAAGAAAATGTGGAGAGGTGCCAATTATGAACAACAGATGGTCTGCTTCACGGTATGAATCAAGATTCAGACGTTCCATGGAAGAGGAAAACAGGCGACGACAAAGGTAAGGCGCTTTTCCTGTCAATCAATAATAGAATAAAAGTTAATATAATATTTTTTTATGACTTTCAGACAAGAAGTCGCACACGTGCTACAAATACATGTGACGTCGTTTTATTATATATACTACACTACATAATACATATATAACAACCAGAAAACTTCTGCTCGTATATTTAAATGTATATTTATATACATTTAAGTTAGTTTTCATACTCGTCCCATCTTCGCCTACGATCGCAATGTGTAAGCTAGCGCACTATAAACTACACCATAAACGTCTAATCTATCGAAAACATCAGAAACAGGCTTTTGACTTTCGCCCTCCATCTTTCGTCACGTCTGTTTCGAAATCTTACTTGTGGGTAATTAAGAGAATTTGATGAATGTCACTTTAAATGATTATACTGCTTATAATTTTTTGAACAAAAATGAAAAGAACAACTTTTTGGAAGAGCCAATACGTACACGAGGAAAATATTTTTTATGGTCCTTTGCATATCATATCACCAAGTCATATGCAATATAAGGATCTTTTGTACAAAGCACCCGCCACTAATGCAAAAAAATGCGGGGCGGGGTCTTTGTACAAAATATCCCAATATTATAACGAGAATATCGGTCAGAGAGCGGAGATTTATCGATCGAAACTGCGGTTTCGATTCATGACTCTATAGTGACACCGCGTGTCCCATCACTAATTAATTAATAACTCGCCAGTTAAGCGACATAATTCATCCAAAATCAATAGGCTCCTAATCATTGAGATTATTGCATATGCCGCGGTATTTGATTGTAGAGAGAATATTACTCTATTTAGGAAATGTGATAAATGAAAGCAACAAAACAAAACATTTTGTCTTGCAGACAACACCAGTCATATTTTCCAAGAATCGGCAATCGACCGTTTCCAGACGTTCGACTGAAAATAGTCGGCGGATCATGGGCAAGAAAGGGGGAATTTCCTTGGCATGGATTGATCTTACAAAAGGTATGTTCCACATTGTTGAGGTGATATAATATAATAAACCAGTAATCGTAGCTTCTTACGGTTCGTCGAGTCTTCGACGGCTGGTATTTCACAATCGATAGCCTAAAAATCTAGTTGCCTCTCTCTTCCCTCACAGAAACCACCTAGGCCTAAGGAGCCACCGGGATCTGTTCTTTTAAATAGCACACAAAGTTTCTTATATTTATGGTGAGGTACTTTATTTTGAGATAAAAAAAATGGACTTGCGTTACGCTACACGTTTCAAGTTTGGGCATCATACGCATAAATTTCCGCCTGTACTAAATTGTGAATGAAAAAGCATTATATTTGAAAAAAATAGTGTACTTCAAGTGTAAATATACCCATTTCACAGTTCGTCCTCAATCCAGTTGTATGTCGTCTTTAGTATATCTAATAATTTTAAAAATACTCACTGCTTTAGTTTAAAATTTTTCATTTTCGCGTTTCTTGTTCTTATAATTTATACCGGTATCGAAGACGAACTGTTAAAACTAGATCAGTCGTCATGGATAGGTAATCGCTGTTCTGCTGGGTGCACAGAATCAGACAAGGTATATAACAAAGTCAGCCACCACGAGTCGATTAAACATTTTTTCGAATATATTAGATTGCTAACTGGAATATTACTATTCAGGTTGGCAAATACGTCAGATTTTGTGGCATTACAATCATATGCGAACGCTGGTTAATAACTGCCGCTCACTGTCTGGCTTCGACTGAGTTCGGCTTTCCAGAAACGAGGTAATGAATATTTCAAATACCCTTTGTGAAGTAATACTAATTATTCGACATTAAGTCACTTACGTCATCTTTTTTTTTTTTTAGGGATATGATAAATACTTTCACAGTATATGTTGGAAGACATCAAGGCATGTTTGGATACATGGAATCAACAACACAAGTCTTCAAAAAAGCAAATCTCAAGAAATTCATACTTCATCCAAAATTCAAAATAACACCGAGTTATAGATACGATATTGCGTTGATTGAACTCGGGTAAGTTGGATCAAAATTAATTTAAATATAATATTTTAAAATATCATCTAGGACTTATTCATATGCAACCCTGAATCCTGATAGGAAGATAAATGACAGCTTCGTATGATATAAGTTTGTTTTTTCATTCTCGTTGACCAATATTTATATACAATTGAAACTTTTCCATGAAATTTTGTACAATCTTAGTATGTATCGTAAAAAATCTATCATATATACATTACCTGTTGAAAATCGTAAAATATTTGGGTGTAATAAAAATGAATGTAAAGAGGGGATTGTATCTTAAGGTTCTGGATATTTAACGAATTATAACATGTATGACTTAAAAATTTTATTTACATCATCAAGCATTCGAAGTATATGTGTACAAAAATATAATGAATTGCGACTGTCACAGTACATTAGACTTAATGATCTTGCCTCACACTTAATCTAATTCTTTATTCAGCTTGAAATATCTATATATATGATTTTTTGCAGCACACCAATAATGTTCAACAGCTACGTGCAGCCCGCGTGCTTGCCTACCGTTAATACTAACATGAACAAAGATACCCTATGGAGTTACGGATGGGGAGCTACTCTTGGATTTGGACCAGGCGCCAAATACCTGAAAAAAGTTGATCTACCGTACGTGGAACGCAAAGAATGTACAAAATATGTTTGGGGTTTACCTGAAGAAGGGGTTTTATGTGCTGGAGGGGAGGCAAGAAAAGATACTTGCACGGGTGATTCAGGTGGTTCTTTAGTCAAGAAGTTGGACGACGGTAGATTTTATATGTTCGGTGTGACGAGTTACGGAAATAAACACTGTAATTCAAGATACCCCTACAGTCCTGGCATATATACAGACGTTGCGTATTATTATGAATGGATAAGAAACGAGACCAAAGCTTGTTGTCAAAGTGAAAAAACAACAGTACATCTAAAAGGCTTCAATTAAAATGCGCTCTTTCCACCGATGATAAATTCACTCATGCATTGCTGCCGGATAATTCGCCGAATACGATGATAAAGGGTATGGTTGATGATTTCAAGTCTGCCGCTACGAGTGCTGGATGAATGGTATTATAGTATAGAGACTGTAATCCAAAAAGTACCTAACGCACATCCGCCATGTGGAAGCAAATATCGAGAATTGTGTATATTACGAAGTGTGTGAAATGGAATGCATATATGCAATAAAAATACACTTCTACTACCAGTTTTACAAAAAGATATTTAATAATGATATTCCTTCAATAATTTCATTTGGCTGAAATCACGCTCTTAAAACTGTCAAAAAATTAAAAATAATTTTCATCTTTCTCTGATTCAACTCATTGAAATATTAGCTATATCAAGTTCAGACAGATTACACCCATCGTAAACTGCATATTATTAAGTTGTTGTAGAGATATCTTGAATTTGCGAGTAAAATTAGACGTGCAAGTTGGGCCTAAAAGTATCCGAAACTTGTATGCAGGTGCTTCAAATTATTCGTACTCATTTTAATCAAATAATCGAAGCGATTATAAATCACGTACATAATATAATATATATTTTAATTAAAATCACATTTATAAATATTTGCATTAATAAAAATATACGATAACATAGTAATACATTTTGATGACGGTGTATCATTTTGAGACAAAAATCAGACATTGTCTATAAGAAAATTATAATTATTTCACTCAATGTGGTGAGCACACACAGATTCCCTGTAGACATATGGCCAACATGTAGTTAGGCTAACGTTCTAAACACTACACCATCAATCACTCTCACAATTCTTCAACGTAATGGTTTATGCAGCAACCCAAAGCACGTATAGAAATGCTGTCGGTTGTCGACTCCGCACCGCACAGATTAAACAAAACAGCTGTGCAATTAACTCTATACATGTACATTGAAAATATGAATTGTCTGAAAAATTGGATAACCTTGTTACATATTACAATTGTTTGAGGTAAGAGGAGCACTATTATGTTAGCAAAAATATACGATATTTATTTTGCCAAATGAATTTGAAGTGGTGTTGCTTAAATCACAAATGATGATGAAACGCTATTGTTCGTCTTTTTCCTGAAATAGCTGCTTTTCATCAGGTTCTACTTCAATGTTTAATTCTCTGGATTGATAATTAGATTTGTAGAAAAATTCTGCAACACCTGAAAACGGACGAATTATCTTTATTTATACAAGCTTCCTTGAACAATTCCATCCATTTAGGCAAAAGGGAAACTTTTATACCATATTATGTTAGAAATGTGCTCATGTTCAAGGTACAAGTTACCACTAAAGTACCAAAAAAAACGAAAATTAGTAATCGATTTCTTGAAATTAAATAACTGTTTGTGTGGGCAATGTATCAGATTCGAGATTTTGAGCAACAGCAAAGATAGACGTTTTTTAAAACACGAAATAAATACTAAGCACTAGAAAATCTAAAAAAATATGTACCAGCAAACGTCATTTTGAGTGTCTGGAATCTTATAATTGGAAATGACGACAAATTTGATGTTGACGAGTGAAATGACGACTGAAGGGAAAGGGTAGTAATATATATATATATATACAATGTTCAAAAAAGTTCTCACCATAACAGGAAACAGATAGCAATAGAACGACGCAATGAACGTAAAGTTTGGCACGGACACATAACAAAGGACTCCAAACAAAACTTATCGCAATTCCGATTAAAATCCAAATACTCCACACAGTGTAAGCAATCTCCTGATTTTTTGGGAAGTAATCTGTGTACATACCTAAAACAGAAAAATTTGTAAGAGACTAATAAAATAATGGGATGTGAGTTACTATCATTTTATTGTTCTCATATCTACAAAATGTAATCATTGAAATGGTAGTTTAATTTTACAAGTGTACTTCCATGAATTTAGAGACAAAATGTGTCATGGATGATTGAATAAGATAGATTAAATTATAAATCAGATATTAAGAGAGTAGTGGAAGAGGAAAGTTGGTTGTTTGTCTATCTATCCTGGTTGAGTATAAGGATAATAACTTAACTATAGAGCAAAATTATATAAAAATCTGTAATCATACAGATTAAATTTAGGTAACGTCTATTACACATTGAAATGATCGGCGGCGACTGTAAAGAACAGCGACTATCTGAGAGAGATTATATCCCTAAATACTATATATAAATCATTGGAAGTCAAAACCGGAAGGATGATGATGATTTACTGATCGATGTTTCACTGCTAAATTCTTCACCGTTAAAGTAATGCCGTTACTTACTTATAATACACATTTTCCAACACGAATATGTGACTCCGAACACAACAAATATTGCATAAACTAAAGATTTTGAATCTTCATTTGGCCTCCATAACAAACAGAATACGTATGCCAACGTCTCCCCGACAAGCAAAATAGCAATGGTGATATTTCGTCCCAAAAGACCAATCAATTTACCAGATAACACAGAGGATATTGCACTTGAAATTGAAATAGCCACCAGTGACAATCCAACCTAAATCACATATAAATACATTATTTATTTTTAATGTCCTTTACGTAATTTAAGATTCGTCACACTTTGAGTTCTATACGTGTGAGCTCGGAACTTGTCGGAAGTTTAATAATTTAGAATAAACAATCTGTTGTTTATAAGTCCTATGACCTTATAATGTTAAAATATTTATACAAGACGGACATTAGTATTCTCATCCATCATTGCTACACATATACAGTAGACGTTCTCATTGTCAATCATGCTATGTCGTTTATTGACGGGACATAAACATAAGTTGGAAACATTTGAGCCCGCGAGGGAAAGAAAAAGAGTTGAATGAGAAACCGGCTACTAGCCAAAGGCATTCTTGATTAAACGAAATACGTGAACGGCAACGCAATAAATATAAGTTGATTTTACAGCACTTACATGTTCTACGCCCAGAATGCAAGAGGTGTAAGCTCTAACAAGTTCACCAAGATAAAATCCATACATCAGACCATGATAGAGCAGAGCGGGTAGAAGTAAAATTTGCATGAAATTCGTACTATGCTTGAATATTGCAATAAGAGTCGCTTTCACCGAATGATCTTTGTGTTTCTCCTTTAGATAAAAACTATAAATTGACGTATGTGTACAAAATGATTAAATTCGGAAACATTACTTCGTTTCCTATACCAGTATACGCATTGGGCAACGCATATACAACAAACAATTCAATAATCCACAATGTAGAAGTTAAAATAACCAATCTGGGAATGGCTGTATATCAAGACATTTATCAAATCTTTGTTATTAGCCTTCGCTCGTCTGTGGGGCAATAATACGAAAAGCAATTGATCGCAGTAGTAAAAATATCTCATATTTTGCTCTGTAGTTTTCAATAAAAATGGTATTAATAAAATGATACGATATGCTAGAAAGGGGTGGTAAAAAGCTTTGTACGTTTTCTGTTAACAGTCCTGACGGTGATAAACTTTCACTACATATTCTGCAATTGCAATGTCAAATATTTTCAAAAAAACACAGATCCTAAGAGTAAATAGATAGAGGAATAACTCTATAGAGATAATAATGGAGTAATAAGTTATGTTAATTTTGCCTTCATGATATGATCATGATCAGTCTCCTAACTTACTATTTCAGATTTCGAGTCGATAATATTCGCATTCTCTTCTGGTAACCAGTCGTTGGTTTCGGGTTTGGCAACAGGCAGGTAGCAAATATGTAAAAATATACCAATAACACAAAGGCACGTAAAAACGGACAGGAGAATGTTTAAATGCAATTTATCTGCAGGAACGTAATTATGAAGGTTTGACTGCGTTATTTCAGGGTTCTGACAGTCATTTGCACCGCAGTATCTGTAAAGCTCAGGTTCATCGCTGCCCAATGTCATATTCGCAATTGGTTTTGAGTTCATGGTCGATGTTACATACGTGACGTTTCTCAATGTGTCGTTCGTAGCGTAAGATAAATTGGTTTCTGTAGCCCAGGTGGAGTAGGCTTGAATCAACATATCATTTTGGGGAGTTGAATGAGTTTCTCCTTTATGTAATATTGCATAAGTCATGGCTGAGCCAAAAATCTAGAACAATAATAAAGAACATTTTTCAAAGAATATTTCATAGACACCTCATTTTTGGATTTAATTCAGCGGGCTTATTTTATACAAAAGTGCTTTGTTGAAGATCGTCATGAAATAAGATCAATAGTTTATTTGAAATTACGCAGTTCGGTACATCATGACAATGCCCGATGATTGGATATATTCAAAATCATAAAAAAGACCGCTACAATAAATAATAACATGGAAAATTAAGGTATTAATTAAAGCACAACACTAAAAATAACAATAAGAAATTACAACATATATATAAGTGCATGGGGTACTGACAGCGAGAACAAGCCACTGGCTACCGCCCTTATAACAGGTCAAAAAAATGAACATTATACTCAGTTTGAAAACTTCATTTGTTTTAAGGCTTATCACTCAATTCTTAGCAATAATTTGAGGCTAATAACGAATACGCTCGGCACGCACCAGCAAGCATAGTTTTGGAGATTAACCGCAATCTAAGTCGGGGAAAAGTCACGATCACAAGGTTATAATTTGTAAAAACACCGTTTTACCGTTTGTTAGCATATAACTGCAATTAAACTGAAATGTTATGTAAAGCTGGACACTTAATCGATAAATTTTAAGTAAATGTTGTTGTAAAAACCAAGTAAATAAATATGATTATTTTGAGAAAGATAATCACATGCCAGCATTGTACAATTTCCCCCACAAATAATAATGTGCCGAACTTTTCCCACGCCTGATTTAATAGTTAACTTAATAATAGAACGCCAAGCCATAGATCCTAGGCAAAGCTCATAATATCAACTTTACGTTGAGAGTCTACAAACTAAAAGCCTTGTCAGCGGGTTTTTGGCAAATACAGAAAAGATCACGAAGACCGAAAACTTTTGTGGTCGACGCCTTTAACCACATTGTCCTTATCCACCCAGTCGCGTCTTTTAAGATCCCGATGTGCGCCAAACATAGATTACCGATCGTGCCAGAACCCTCCCACTTCTGATCTTAGAATTGCCATCTGCCCAAACCATATCTGACTAAGAGTTGTTCAGAGCTGGTGACCGCTTTTCCGTACAGTTATCCTACATATTTACCAAAACCATTGTCAAAATAGCTCATAAAAAGGAAGTATCTACATTTTTCAAATGAATCGCGGAAACTTTGATTTCATACCGAATAAGATTTATACATTTTTGGGATTATATTCCGAGCAACGCTTCTGAACGGTCGTGATGGTGATCCCATTGTATTCATAAATGCAATTTGGTAAGTCAAAGAAGCTTTCAATTTTCTTTTTCATACCACTATTGAAAATATACGACCTCACCTGTCCAGCAAAATAAACGCCGAAAAAAATTCCTGCATATTTTCTGATGTATTCGGATCGATGTTTAGAACCGTGTGATCCGTGTTGAATTCCAAAAAATGTACTGAATACAGGCACAGTCGTCCATATCATACCTTCACCCACACCAACGATTACCCCAGAGATAATCATGACATATTTCACTGAAATAGTACGAAGATTGGTAATATTTGCTTGTCGTTTTGATTTGAAATATTCAAAAGAAAATCTACAAAATTTTCAAATAGGTCCTCAACTACTAATCATAGTAAGCTTCAGCCCAAAACAATTCTAATAAGTACTAACAATATTTTGAAAGAATCAGAATTGTTCTAGTTCGGCACAGCAAGTCCCAGTACGCTGGGTAATATGAATGGATAGAAAATAAAATAACAATGTTATTATGAAAAAATGGTTTGCAAACAATAATGTTACATATGTTTAAGATATTCTAACTAAGAATAAAACACATTTTACATAAATTCATAGGTCGCTTGCCAACTGAACAAAATCAATCTAACCTGCTTATTGATTTAATCTATTGCGAAGGATTTTGATTGTCAATGTAAGTGGTATCTAGATAAAGAACAAGAGAGTCGCAAAGATTAATCAGACCAAGAAATTTGTGCTGGTCGATTGATTCTGTTCAGTATGTTATAAATTTATTCACGATTATAGCGATTTACATTTGATATTCTTTCAAAATCCCATTATATTTACCTGGGTAAAAGTTAGCAACAATGTACAACAAATGTGCAATCTCGCCGATGAGAAAGGCATACTTGCATCCAAACCTGCAAATAGTAAGAAAACACTATACTAGCAGAATTGGAATTTGATCAAATCTGTGTAGTGTTATTTGGCACTGATTAGATATATATGTTACAGAAAACGTGTGGATAAATAAAACGCTGAATTATAAAGGGTTCTATTGTACTGGGAATTCTACAAGCCAAATTCGAAAATTTTCTAAAACTACATTCGTGGCCTATACACGGGGTCGCGGACAAAGTACCTGTACAAAGCAAACTTTTAATTAAAGAAATATCACAATACGTTACGTCAATATAAAAATTATAAAATTTAATTTGCTAAGGAACTGACACACCCAGACATATTAAATATATTTGTATTCGGCCGACAACGTCAATCCGATGTCATTTTGTAATCAATAAAGTGTTCGCGTCTGAAAAAAAATTTGTTTCGTTAAAAAATTTTGCTTTATTAGTTGCTCTTATTATACACTGGATCGTGCAAAACTAGTCTTATTTTACTTCAGCTAAACGCAACTTCTTCATAGAAGAAAAGTAATATTAATTTATAATTCGTGAATTTCTCAAAGTTATTTCAACCAGTGAGTTCACGTTTCAACCCTTGAACGCGCGAGTATAAGTTGTATCCGTCATTTGCAGATACAACCCCCGACATTTAATTAATGTTATGGCTCTGGTTAAAGGTGCGCCCGCCAGGTTAATGTCCTGAGGCTAAATACTCTAAAACTTCACATAATGTAATTGAATTATTCCAAAACTGTTAAGTGTATCGCAGGCAATCGGATCGCTTTACAAAAGGGCATACTACTCAACTGTACATCTGCTAAACCAATGTTTACAACAGCGACATACATTGTTTTCAATGTCACCCATATCGTGTATCACGTATCTGCTATAGTTCGTGTGTACACACCTTCTTTGGGTGTTGTTTCGAAACAATTTTCATAGCATAGCGAACTATCGTTATACAATATGTTGAAACTCCGCACTACCAAGCGGTCATACTCGACTATGATGTGTATCTATATTAAATTAGGTCGGAACTTACTTGCGTATCACACTGGGTGTCAACAATAACGCAGTCAAGAAGGACACAACGTAGGCTATCCCAAGACTTATGGTGCCTGAAAATAAAATAAAATATTAAATATTATAACAATCATCAAACAAAAAGTTGGAAGAATTCATTTTCACTTTTGCCATTGTATGCCATCGTCTTCACATTGACTTCATTAAAGTTTGTAAATAGTAGGTCACGATAAGATATCACGGGGTTGTTTATATAGTGAGATCCAACCTTAAAATAATGCTATAATTATGTCAGTGAGTTCAGGCCTGGTTCTAGAAAATATACATATGGATTCGCGGCTCTATGAAATCGTAGATATACCCACCTATGCTTGCCTCGATATTAACGCTGCTCTGCAATCCGGTAATAGCCAGGTATGATCCAATATTTAAAAAATATCCAAACGAATATACAGAGAAAGCAATGACAATTTTACGAATCTTTTCTTTCTTTTGTCGTGCCACTTGGTCCTCCATATTTGCCTAAACCATTCTCCTGTAGAAAAAAACGATTTGCTTATTGACCAGCCTGCTTGACTTTTTAAAATACCCCGCAGCAAGACACGATATCGATCGAAGTCTTCTTTGTAAGAAAGTTAACGTAAACACGTCGTCCGACAACCTATGATTTGTTCCAAACAACCGGCAATGAGTCATCATAACTTTGTCATTGCACGCGCTGTTGCCGACGCATGGGCCATAAACCATCACCTACTAATTCTAATTGGCCCTTGGGGAATATGTATAGTTAACACTGATCATACCACACTCAAAGGCAAATATCTACTTCAGTTCATAACTGCAATCCTAGACGTAATGAGAATACAAGTTAGTAGCAACGTTAACGGAATTGGCGGTTCCTAATTTAACACTGAGGATACGCAACACATCACTCTCTTTATTCCAAGAATTCAAAACGATTACATCTGTTCAACATCTCTGATAGACGCGCTGCGAACCCTAGTGATTATATATCATATAAGTCTTGAAAAGATGGCGGAAATGTTACTATCAAAAATCTTGACCATGTTTATCATGATAAATATATCAAAAAAGATGTAAAAAATATTCTATCCTAAAAACTACACACGTCTGCATTGAAAGATATCTAGAAAATTACAAAAAATGCAAATTTCTGCTCTGGTGATCACATTCCCCATAAGAGCTAATGTTAAACTTGTTTTTTTTACATCATTTTTATTTTTGCGCGTAGGATGGGTTTTTAATGAATGAGGTCTATTGCCATATCGCCAGAAACACCTAACCACTGAAAGTTTTAAAGCAATTGGTCCAGTAATTAAATGGAATAGCGATTTTTCACACACAACAAAAATAACAACGAGAATATCGGTCGGAGACCGAAGACTTATCGATCGGAGGTTAGGGGATACCCCAGAACAGCGCTCTTACTCTATAGTGACACCGTGTGTCCCATAACTAATTAATTAATAACTCGCTAATTATACGACATAATTCATCGTAAATCAATAGGCTTCTGTTCCGAACTATGATGAATGCACATGCAAAATTTGGAGCAGATTCAACCTCGCTTTCGTGAGATATTGCGAGTATCTAACAGACAAATACCTATCAACATACTTATCGATCTTAAGTAACAAGATGAAGAAGAATGCCAACAACAACAACAACAATTTAATGAGAATATCGGTTGGAAACCGAAGACTTATCGATCGATAGTTAGGGGATCCCCCAAAACAGAAACTGCAGTTTCGATTCATCCGCTCTTGTAACTTGCGCACTGCGCATCGCACACACACACTCGGCGAGTTTCAAAATTCTCTCGCTTTACAAAAATCTAGATCACTATATCAATAATTGATTGATAACTCGCTAATTATACGACATAATTCGCCCAATATCAATAGGCTTCTGGTCCGAGATAAGATGAATGCACATGCAAAATCTGGAGCAGATTCAATCCCGCTTTCGTGAGATATCGCGTGCATCTAACAGACACACACACAGACAGACATACATACATACAAATACCTATCAATATACTTACCGATTTTAAGATCGATAAGTAATAAGACAATCTATAGCCTTATTACTTATCGATTTTAATCGGTAAGTATGTTGATAGGTATTTGTCTGTCTGTATGTATGTCTGTTAGATGCACGCGATATCTCACAAAAGCGAGATTGAATCTGCTCCAGATTTTGCATGTGCATTCATCTTATCTCGGACCAGAAGCCTATTGATTTTGGGCTAATTATGTCGTATAATTAGCGAGTTATCAATCAATTATTGATATAGTGATCTAGATTTTTGTAAAGCGAGAGAATTTTGAGACCCGACGAGTGTGTGTGTGCGATGCGCAGTGCGCAAGTTACAAGAGCGGATGAATCGAAACTGCAGTTTCTGTTTTGGGGGATCCCCTAACTATCGATCGATGAGTCTTCGGTTTCCAACCGATATTCTCGTTTCGTGTCCAATGATTTTGCCGCGAAAAACCCGATCATACCGTATAGTCGAGACTTTTATTTTCATAAAAGTAATATAATAATTATCTAAACTAGGTTTATCTGACGCTTAAAAAGCTTCCAGAATTGTCATCAAATACACGAGCATCTGTGTAGCTCGTGTATCACTACCATAGCAACTCACAACAGACTGCATCTCGCAGTTTGTGATGTTTTATACAAGAGACGTCGCAATGCGGAGGACGCACTTGAAGATACAGTCGACATTGATCAGGATATTACGGAGTTCTGCGATGATGGAAATGACGCTGTACTGTGGCACGTAACCATGCAGATTATTGCATCGCAGATTTTGCTGATACATTGAGCAAAGTCACATTAATTTTCGAGCTGTTCAGGAAGAGCCTACTGTGATGGGTAGGGGTATTGGGCAGTGTTCCCTCTAAGGTGTGCGCGTGCACACAGCTTTCAGAGGCTGCGCACACGCATAGATTTACTGCGCACAGACGTATTTCGATGTAATGTAATAATGTTCTCGGTTGGCAGGTTGAGAAAGTTTGTTGTTGGCCCACTCATTACCCGGTTAGAACGCCAAAATTTCTTCATTGGTTTTTGCACAATTATTAGTCATTTCCAAAAAAGTGCGCACACACCAAAATTTCTGCGCACACATACTACAAAAAATTAGAGGGAACATTGGTATTGGGTATTACCAAATCAAATATTAGTTTATTATAGGGTAAAGTAAGACGTCAGTATAACGCAGCTTAACGCTAGACCAGTGGTTCTCAACCTTTATTCTCTCGTGGCCCACTTCCGTTGCACAAAAAAATCTGTGTCCCATTAACTTTCTCATGTAAGGGAAAAACTACAAGAAAAACCCAAAAATATATTTACAAAATTAGACATTTTCATAATTATTATGACAATTACCATTTAGTAGCTTAGTACAGTATTATCATTCATTGCTACTATAATCAAAGTTTAACTAATTTATCAATAACTATAATGATAATAACTAAAAATGACAAATAAATATGTCATTTTTGATATGTTTGTGGCCCACCTGAAAATGTCTCTGTGGCCAAGCAGTGAGCCATGGCTCATGGTTGAGAACCAGTGCGCTAGACACTTTAAAACACAAGGATGAATAACAAGCACGCAGACAAGTAAACGCAATTATGACATCATAATCACAAATCTACCTCGTGTGTTAAAAACAACAAAATATGATGTAAATACAAAACACCCCTCTCCCCTAAGGAAGAAATAAACAATGTCACTAAATTAACACATTTACAATAAACCCTCAATTCAATGTTCATTATCATTATCACTAATTTAATCTGTCTGGCGGTCTCCTGTTTCTGAGAGGATTGCGCCTGGGTTCAGGATGTTGGCCTGCTCCTTGATTACCCTGTGGCTGGACATGATCTTCATCTGACGATGTGCTTGACCGGTTCCAATTGTACCATTCCGGTTCTTCATATCTTCGACAAAGTTCGTCATTTTCAGCTGGTGATCAAAATAGGGCGTTTCCAAAATACCCGTTAAAAATTTTGACCCGGTATGTCAGTAGTCCCATATATTTGGTGATTGTGCAACTGGCCCATCTTCTCTTTTTGCTAGAATAGTCACGAGCCGAGACTGCTTGACCAAGTTCGAAATATCTTGTTTTGGGATATCTTTTTGAATTTTGTACATTAGTTTGCTTTTCATTAATTTTTGATGCTAGATCAGACTTGACCAAGTCTAAACGTGATCGCAAAAATCGCTTCATCAATATAATAGCTGGTGACTCGTTCTTTGTCGAATGAGGTGTATTTCTGTACGCCAGTAAGAAATTATCTCGTTTGTAAAAAATATCACCTTTCTTCTTCCTCCCTCGGAGAAGAGAACTCTTGAAAACTCCGACAAATCTTTCTGACATACCATTACTTGACAGATGAAACGGTGCAGATCGTAAATGACGTATTCCATTATTCTTCAAAAAGCCTGCAAACTCTTCCGACGTGAAGGTCCATTGTCAGACACTAGTTGATTGCATATCATATACCATATTTTGTAAATATGTGTCGGAGTTCTTCGGTAGTTCTTTGCGATGTGATAGAACGCATAGGGATCACTTCTGCGCATTTTGAATGCGCGACAATTACAACCAAGAACATCGAATTCACGAACGGTCCTGCAAAACCAACTTGAACTCGTTCCAACCCATTTGCCGGAAATTCCCACATATGTAGTTCAGCATTTGCAGGCGTTTTTTGTGTTTCCTGGCAGGAAGCGCATTCTTTCACTCTATTTTCAATTGAGTTAGTAAGTTGTAGCCACCAGACATATGATCGAGCCTACGCTTTCATTTTGAATATGCCAGATGTGACTCTTGTAATTCTTCTAAAATTCTTGAACGTAATTTGGGTGAACTTACAACTCTGTTTCATGAACACTGAGTTCATGTCTTCTATTAAAATACGGTTGAATTCATCATTCTTGATTTTGTTTGGCCATCCTTTCAGGGCCAAATCTACCACTTTACACAATATTAACTCATTAGTGGTTGCTTTTCTTATTTCCGTACTTGTGACGGGCAATACCTTTAAAATGCAACATAAGAAATATTTTTCATCATCTGTATGTGAATTTTCAGACAATGGAAATCTTGATAAAAAATCTGCGTTACCATGATTTTCAGTTTTACGATATTATTCGATATCATATGAATGCGATGCTAGAAACATTGCAACAACAAAAAATGGTTGATTGTCTGCAATCAGTGTAAATGTAGGTAAAACTTTTTTACATCCCAGACTATGAACAGAGCTTCTTTTCCAATTTGCGAATAGTTCATTTCTGCTTTTGTTAATTAATGTTCGTGGCGCAAAAGCAATAGGTCTCTCTGATCCAGCTTTCATTACATTTGATAATGCGCAACCAATACCATATGGCATATTGGCTAGCATTACAACTCAATTTTACTGGTTTCTTAGGGTCATAATGCACCTATACTTGATCAGATGCAATTGATTGTTTCGCATTTAGAAAAATTAATTGTTTCGCTTTGTTCACATGTCTTAGGCTTTACCATATGAACTTTTGACCCCTTTTCAATAGACAATAATTTGGCTGTAGCACACTTGCCCGCTTTTTGCAAAATTTAGCATAAAATTAATCACACCAGTGAATGCTCAGACTTGAAATACATTTTCAGGACGTGGTGCATCCACAATTGCTTTGACAAGTTTCTCTGCCCTATGTTGTCCGTAACAACCAATATCATGGCCAAAGAGGGTAAAACGATCTTTCATAAATTCTCATTTTGTTAAATTAAGTCTCAATCCATATTCTATTAATCTCTTTAAGACGTTTTCCACATTCTTGAGGTGATCTTCACCATTTAATCCGTTGAGAATCATGTCATCTAATATAAATGCCACTTTAGGCAATCCTTGCAAAATTTGTTTCAGAACCCGTTACCAGATCTGGATCTGATGCAATTCCATAAACCATTCTATTCACACGATATAGTACTCTGTGAGTAGATGTTTGCAGTTGTCATCCACTTCCAATTGCAAATAAGCATTTTTCAAATCCAATTTTGTGAACTTTTGTCCGCCAGCTAAAATTACAAACAGTTCTTCTTTTGGGAATGGGTATTGATCGATCTTTAAAGCTGGCTTGACAGTTATCTTGAAATCACCCCAGAGACGTATTTGACCATTTAGTTTTGTCACAGCTACAATAGATGTTCCCCAATCCCTATGTGGTACTTTACTAATTATTCCTCCTTCAATTCTTGCTTTCATGGCGAACGTTACTTGACGTGCCTTCTTGAACGCCGGGGATGCATTTTTCTTCAATACAAATTTAGTTTTATGGCCCTTGAAAGTTCATCTTTAAATAAATCTTCAGCAAGGTATCCAATCTTATTTCTATATCAATTGGATTTTCATTTGAATTCAGGCTATTCACATTCTCCTATTTATTACAGTTAACTTTCAATGCTCTGATCCAATCTTTTCTTATTAATGGTGGTCCTTCTTTTTCGACTACATACAATTTCAGTTTTTCCCCTTCATTTCCACATTAAACTTCAACTGGTAGCAGCCCAAGTGATTTTATGGTCACCTGTATACGTTTTCATTTTTACAGCAGTAGGTGTTTATTGGTATTTATTTCCCTGCTACTTTGACAGGTATCCATATGATATTAGTGGCATTAATGAACACTTTTTCTTCTCCATTTACTTTTGCCACTTTTATATTCGATAGAAATTTTGATGTCACTTTATCTGCAGCGACACTTTTCTCTGCTTCTTTTGTGAAGTTTTGTTGACGCCCAGGTCGCGGCTGGGAGTTTCTTCTGTGGTGTGGTTTTGATCTGCTCATAAATTAGGTGTGACTTCTTTTATTACAATTCAGACAATATAACTCTATCAGCATTTATCTGGACAATGTCCAATTTTACCACACCTGTAGTATTTCTTTTACGAATTACGCTTCACGTAATGAGCATATTTACTTTCATAATTTGCAGTATTTTTGCCTTGAAGCACTTTTGTATCTTTGGCAGCAGTTTCAACTTCTGCAGCCATTTGCAATGCTTTTTCATATGTTAAATTTTTCTCAGTTATCAATCGATTTTGTATATTATATGGCTGCATTTCAGTCCACTTACGAATTTGTCGCGAAGTGTGTTTTCCAACACGGCACCCAACTCACATGTGGTGGAGTGGCGCTTTAAATCTGCGTAAAAAGCTGACAGACACACTTTCTCCATGTTTTTGACTTCGTTGATGAAAACGAAATCTTTCCGTTTGGATAAGGTTACCATATTTTCGTGACCTCAAAGCGGGACGCCTCCAAAGCCCAAGCTGTGATTTTTTCAACTTTGAACGTACTGATTTTACATTAGGGGCCTATATTTAAAACCATTCCGCCTGTCTTCATTGAACATAATGTCATCGAGAGTTCATGTGCTCTCTGTCCAAATTCGAAAAATAGAAAAGAATTTACGTTAACGTTGAGCACCCTTTTGGCGTACGGAGCTTGCAATTATCCGACAACAACAACGAAACACACAACACCACCTTCAGTAAGTAGGCTACCAGTACGCTACACAGCAGCAACAATATCGAGAATTGGTTTTGTTCGTGTATTATTCGGACTGGCTGAACGCCAAAGCGGGACTTTTGGCTGACCGGTCGGGACGCCGGGACAAGACGTTTAAAAGTGGGACTGTCCCGCCTAAAACGGGACCTATGGTAAGCCTACGTTTGAACCAGTGATTCTGGCGACAAGTGATCTTTCAACACTTCACAAAGTTCTGCAAATGCTTTAGTGGCAGGTTTCTCAGGCGCAACCAAGTCACGTACAAGCATGAAGGTTTTACGCCCAATGACGCTAAGGAAAACGCTGACCTTTGTCCCGTCATATTTTCAGGCGGTTCTGTTACAAAAACCGGCTGAATCCCACTACTGTATGTAACTCATTGCTCAAGATGCTCACACGATTCTTGGAAGCCACGGGAGACGTATTGAATATACATTAAGAAAGATCGCCCAAGAATTAAAATGTTTGACAGAGGGTGAAGTTGCAATTGTAAAATATTTGTCAAAAAATGTTTCTTTCGCGACATTCTTCAACTAATCTTTTTAATGAGACTGCTAAAGATCTTGAAAATGGCATCACTGAGGAGCTGCCTATGAAAAAGTTTAAAACGATCATACAATGAATAAAAAAGGTATATATTAAAAATATACTATATTGTCTCTAATTACTGTAAGTACTCAACTAATATTTATAAAATTACTTGTTACTTGAGTGATTTTTTAAGCGTAGGCTACTTGAACCCAGCACTTGGTATACGACTATGACAATTCCAATATATTTTCTGAATAAGAGCACAAAATAACCCTAACTTTGTAGATGTCGTCATCAGTAAAAATTAAGAAAAACAAGAGAGCGACGCTCAAATATATGGACACGAAAGCCAAAACGAAATAGTACGGGTATGACTTTACAGTACAATATAGTACAGTACTGCCGGTACCGCAGTAGTCACCTGATCACAAGCTAGCAATGGACGCAAACGCAAGGTGCGCAATCCTAATTCCCAATACCGAATAGAAAGAAATCAATCTGACTCAAATTTAAAATTTCCAATGGTACCACTTCTGAAACAGTCGCCGCGATTACTTCTCCTTAACCGCTTGAACCCGGCAAGCCGGTTTACCGGCTTGTTTGAGTACGCTCTGTGCCCCGGCAAGCCGGTTTACCGGCTTGTTTTTCGTGTCGGCGGGAATCAACTTTATGATCTCGTATCTCAAGAACCACAATGAGTATTTAAATAAATTTTATATTGCATGAAAGCTCGTTATTGGGACTAATTATATTGTGATGATCGGTGCTCTAATATACGATGTTTCAGTAAAATTGGCAATTTGAAAGTGCGTATGAAATTATTGTATGATAACAAATATTTAATATAAAGAATTTCGACTTCTTGCCTAAATAGCCACATATTCAATCGGCAATATATGTGGAGAATTTGAATAGCTTTTTATATACGTATCCAAAACGATTTTACGACGAGCCATTCAAATTTTATGACCAAATATATTAGATTATCTGTAGATTTAACAGCGACGCTGCGTCAAATTGATGTTCTCATTGGAGAGAGGCAACGTCTCGTCACGCACACCTTTACGCATATTACGCAAATGCAACTAAACGTGACGATATCCGCAATAACGTTACGTCGAGATGTTATTATTCAAATGTCCGCAGGAAGTAATTAATTAACCCGATGCTACGCATTCAAAATTCGCACTACGATTTGACTTTGACTGCCCGCTCAAGCCCATTAAGTTGTGGTTACGTATACGCAATATGAACAAGATTGTGATTTTATTAGCGGATAACGGAACAATAAAGACCATGAAAAATGTATGTGCATAAAAGACTGCTTGCTAAAAATTTTAAATTGAATATTGCACTTCGTTGTGCCCGGAACAATGAAGAACATGAAAATATTAGGCAGACTAAATCCAATATTGCACTTTGTTGTGCCAGTTATACCAATGGTTGTTGGTTTCGTTACCTATACATAGGTACTCATTACAGTATTTGTACTTATATACTGTCTCGCATCGTTTCAGCAACGCTTTGTCTTTAGCAGCTGGATTGGTTTTTTGGCAATAATGTAAATTTTGCTGCATACGACGCATCTATTATTAGAACTGGCGTTTTGCGGTGGGGTATCTAGTTCTGGCGACGGATATGATCTTGTTAGAATAAGAGTTGCTCTTTCTGCAGTATTAGTGCTCTCAGATATTATTCCATCCACTTGCTTCGCCTAACATTCGTAAAATCAGATATTTTGATCTGCAGAGCAGGTAAGTACTTATTTTGGTTGATATTTGAACAAATACTAATGGGCGAATAAAACATTTTCCACGTGAAATTTTATATGACGATATTAACTTCACTTCGCTATTACTGCACGCATTACTCGACGTCGGTACTTCAATCCATACAGGGTTAATATCATATCGAAACTCGGCGACCGATGTTCCGCTGAGAACGTCGTCGTGAAAGTTATCTTGCGCATTTTGCCACGCAATACGTTTCGAACGTACTTATCAACATCTTCATGACGGTAGTCACGTGATCGGCTTTTGCGTAGCTGCGTAATCAGTGCGTCATGGCCGCTTATCGATGTTGTTCACCCGACACAATGATACACAATTAAATATTTAAATATAAAATTGGTTATATGGCAGCCACAATAGTAATTCGAATATCAACAAAAAGCTTATAAAAAACTCTTTATGAACATCAAATATTGGCAGTATATTTTGTACCAAACTAACAAAATTTCAAGCCAAAACTCACATACATGCAGAAAAATGACTGTTAGATTAGGGTCAATTTTATTAATTTTGACAAACTGTATTTCAAAATGGAAAATACATTCTGAATGCACGATAAAATTTCCTTTCGATTGAAATGTCTCACAACGTGCTACCTATAATTGGTAAAAAGTTACAAGCGTGCCAAATAGCCAGTATTTAGACTTATTTTATTGTTCAACCAATACGGCGCCGCGAACCTTCAGGGTGAGCGAGTAACTTCGCTCAGAGCCGTCAGAGTTCAAAGAGTTAATGCTTGTCTCACATTTGCACAACTAAAACAACATGGCAATCTGCAAACATAAAAATGTGAGAAACACTATCAAATAACATTCAGTGTTGATACGTATTGCGAATTCGTCATCGCAGTTAGAAAAATCTTAAGATCTGCTATCAAATCCCAGAGAGTACGATTTAATTTAGGTGAATAAAAATACATATAAAGTATAGTAAAGAGCCGACGTTTTTGACGGATAATGATCATTTTTTGTACAAAGTAATCAATCCATACGTGCGTATTTAAAATGTCTTGCTTTATTGATTTAATTGTGTTTAATTAAAGCTGTGGCAGCTTCGACAAAATAAAAGCATTATC
Source organism: Styela clava (assembly GCF_964204865.1). Lineage (NCBI taxonomy): Eukaryota > Metazoa > Chordata > Ascidiacea > Stolidobranchia > Styelidae > Styela > Styela clava. Next base: position 6,230,940 of record NC_135257.1, on the reverse strand, counting down.
ACTCTGAAATACTACGACAATCTGCGGACATAAAAATGTGTGGTAAAGTTCATTAAGTCTCCGATTTTATCGTGTTTTGCGATTTCGTGAGCTCGAAAAATCTGAGCTGTTCTTGCAGCACTTTATTTTAAACATATTTAAATTGGACAAATCTCTTCTTATGCGATAAAATTCCGCGAAGCAAAATTTATTTTAGTACAACAAAAAATTGTTTAACCTAATTTTAGAATTAATCAAAGGTACCTTGCGCACACAATTGACTGTGTTTCAATTTGCAATGACTGTATCGTTTCTAAAGCCAATTATTAAATATGTGCCGTAGGCACATGGGATTTTTCAGCTTACAGTATCTAAAATAGTGCTTTGAAACTGTCGCTGGCATTCTAAATCGAAACTTACGGTGTTTCCGTTTATGTTTAGTATTTTGTATTGCCGCTTTTTAATCAAGAAAATTTGGTTTGGTCACTCACTCCTTTAATTATCTTAGCATCTCGTCGCCGATGGGTATTATGATAACTCTTCTTTCTCACTGGTTTCAAAGTTTCATGCGGGGAAAAAAAGTAAAACCCACTGTGCTCAAAACACATACATATACGCTGGGGAAAATTTGTCATTGACGGGGAATAAACACCGACGTAAAGGTTTTTACGGCTTAAATAACACGTCACGATGACGAAAACAATCAGCGATTTTACCAAAATACAAACGCACGCGTTGTCAGCGACTTTTTCACAATCCTCCACTGCGAATTAGCAAAAATGACGCTTCAAAAGTCAACAATATTAGAAAAAAAAAACTCTAAAATAATTGGATAATCGAATTTCGATCTTTAAAACGCTTTCGCAGTGAAGCGGGTAATGCAGCACACCTTTCTTAGTGAATACATACATTTTCTAAAATGAGGGAACCTGTTGTTAGTGAATTGGATACAAAACAAAACCTGTTCTTCAAATATTTGGCATAATTTAAAATGGTTTTAAAAATCTTTCTCGATATCCATCTTCTGTCAAAATACGTATCCAAAATGTCTCTGAAGCTCTATTTCGAGGTTCAGCTTGTATATATTTAAGTCCAGTAATTGAGATACGTTATAAAATTTGGACGCGACACAATAGTAATTAATGTATGTAGAAATACTTTTTTGAAGTAACAGTAAAGCCCAAAATAGGGATTTACTTGAATCCAAATCGCCAACTCAAACATACCAACCAAGACTCCTTTACACCTCTGCTTCTGTCCCCTACTTTCAACCTGCGACCTCTGTTCTCTACCACGCTTTCGTCCAGTGCACTCTTAAATCCCCGATAAATATATACTGCAAATCACTCATAAAACACATTCAAAAGGCCCCCAGTAGAGTCGCGTCTCCAGTTTTAGAAAATATCGCACACCACGTCTAAGAGCTATCGCTGTGGTAAGGATGTCACGAGAAAGCGCCAAAAACGATTTCTAAATGGTCATTCATTTGAAATATATAGCATCACGCTCCTAAATTTCCCAACGAAAAGGCTTGGCGTCCTGAATAAGCTTTACTGCTGCCCCTTAGATGCTTAGTTCCGCATGAGCTCTTGCCCAAATCTGAGAAACCACAAAAAGCATTCATTCATACGCAAGTTTCTCAATACACCAACGCTATCTCAAGTTTAGAGTCTCCATGAAAATAAAATGTCAAACACGCCTGACTATTGTTTGGTTGACATAATAAGAAATCTCGCTCTCCCATTGCCATTAGAATCCATTCAGTGTGAAACAAACAATTGCATAAGACTGTGCTGACAATACATGCAATTTTAATATGCATTATTTTATAGAGAGAGAGAGAGAGTCTCTCCCCAAGAGAGCCTGCTTTTTTAGTATTAAAAATTGGCGATTTGGGTCATCAGTCGCCCATAACAAGAATCTGTGCAATAAACGCAACGCCTAAACTCAATCGAGTCTATTCTGAAACACAACCTTATGGCTCGGCGAAACACGTAATTGTGAAGTTGAAGGCCAATAATTTACTAGCAATGCAATGCTATGGGTTTCTTCGTTTGTGTTTGTATATTTCGTCGATCATAAAAAAGGACGATGCCGGTCTGCTGACAATAAAAAGATATCATCGGTTGACAATCTTCTTTGGGACAATGTGAATAATTGAGTGCTCGGTCTACTGACTCTCATGGTACGTGATCACAAAAATGTTTTCAATGTTATAAAAACTCAACAAATGGTTACAACCTTTGCCCCAAATGGTATGAAAATACTAGAGTATCATGAAGAGTAAAAACGATAGAATTATGAGAAAAGAAAATGATTCCAAAATTTATTAATAAAAAAGTGGCCATTTCATCCCTTCGAACGCAAACTTGCAGTAAAGATATTGAAAAGATAACCCATTTCACCCCTTCAAATGCAGGATTGGAGTAAAGATACTAAAACATAACTCAAATCAGGCCAATGTATAAAAGGTGTGATATTTTGGGCATGATATAGACTTGCAGCCAAAGGTAAAAAAACTATGTCAACAATATAGGCTACATAGTGATTCATTCAGCACAACAATAGCTTCTATCCATGGCCTGCCTGTATGCCAATCGAACACGACAATCAAATGTTTATAGTTTTCATGTCAAATTGGATGATAAATTCACCTGAAATCATTGCTTTTGTATTAATTAAAAACGTCTAGGTCAAGTGTGCCCCAATTGATTCAGTTCCAGTCCACCCATTGGTTGATAGAAATACCACATGGAATTGGACAACTCATTCAGACGATAAGTGCACAATTTATCACGGTATGTTTAGAATTAAGAATTTCATATTTATCATAAGAATTATTTCATATTTTATTTGGACTCTGCATTACAAATCAATGAAAATCTCACTCTATAGTTCATCATGAAATCGGCCGATTCATAGGAAAATCAGATACACATTAACATACAAGAATCAAAAAGACAATCTTTGAAACAATATTCCAAGTATTACATTCTATCTCTGAATAGTTCATACACAAGGATAAAAGCACTTATCAAAATCTATGATAAAAATCAATCTAGATGACTTATTGATACTGATCAAATAGCATCAGATGATCAGATACCAAATTACCTTGGTCCTACTGTATGTGGCAAACTACTACAGTCCAGGATCACCCAACTCATGCTATGTAACACACTTAGAAGATGATGAAACATAGTTGAACACAAGGGTTGCGATTTTAAGCTCACAACTGCCTTTAAATTTCAAATGTGATATCACATCATTTTTCAGCTCATACTCAGTCATAAGTTTTAGCACTGAGGTACTCAGCTTCTAACTCTTTTTGATGATGGACCATTAGCTCTCTCAGGGCTTTTAGGCTCTGAAGGTTCTATGAATGGAGCTCTTCCTCCTAGTTCATAAATATCAATAATTTCCCTCCACTCATCCATTGACATTGATACCATGACTTGATTACATTTTTTTTCGGTTTGAGTATTATCTTCCTCATTTTGGTTGACTGGCTCAACAACTGGTATTTGATTTTCATTTAAAAACACACGAACAAAGCCATCTTTGACGAGAAATGCCATGTGAAACATGTTTTCAATAGTATGACCAAAAGAATCCGGATTTACAACAAGTTCAAAATAGTCTATTGGGACTGGATCTTGTTCATACATTTGTTGAATCACTCCAAGCACTCTTTCAATTTCTTCTGGTGTGGCTTCTTTTCGATCCCCCTCGAAATGTGTAAGGTGCTGCGGCTGTGTTTTAGTCCCTGTATCGTTATCTATGGGGTCAGACTGTGTGTGTCGCCTTCTTAGTGCACTGTGCTCAAATGTACCAGACATAACATTCAATACAGGGTTCACGCTAGAAAAAAATTTAGAGGAATATTGTCCGAAATTTTCCCATCCTTCTGAAGTGATATGAACTTCATCTTCTTCTTCACCAATATAACGCCCATCCATTCTGGTCACTAATTTTTCCATGAATTCCTCAGGTTGAAATGCCACAAGATCTGTTTGAAGTTGATTTGTTGTTTGCCCCGCAATAGACACTGATAATGCCATAAACCGTGAATCTAAAGCTCCCTCCCTCGTTGATTTCACCCTTTGAAATAGAGAGTTTGCTTTTTTGACACGATCCAATAAATCTCCACTTTCTGGTTTTACAAATTCTTCCTTTTTGTCTTGGACTTCACTGATCAGTTTTCTGTATTCTTGTCGAATCTTCAACCTTTCTGCACGTTGGATAGGTGTCATAAATTTGCTTGATAGAGATGAAATCTCCATCTCTTCATCTCCGTTTTCTGCCATGTCTATTTTGATGAGATATACACTGTATTCTAGGACTATAACCTAAAACAACATTGAATTGATATAGTCAAATAGGCACCAATCCTTATAGTAAAAATAATGTGATTATCTTACTACTATTGGCATATCAATTATATCAAACTTTCCAAATCAGACAATAACCAAATTCTCCAACTTAAAACAAAGAATAAGCAAGTCCAAGAACAAGAAGTATAAAATAATTTATTAATGCAAATATTATTATGTATTATATATGTATATTGATTTTTATAAAACTCATAGAATGATACATTAATTGAAAACACATGTACCAACTCAAAATGTCAGTTTTCCTACCAAAACTTCTGTTTTACATAGACCTAATTATTGTGATATTTATTTTATTTCAAAAAACATGTTTGTAAAATTCTTTCAAAAATGAACAAAACTAAAATATTATAAATTTTGCACAAAATCCCTGGATTTATAAGCAGTATTTTGCCAAGAAAATTCGTGCATTACACGTCAACTAGCACAGTTTTCACAAAATTTGAATGTATGAATGATACAGTAATAGATAGCATACAAGGAATTTTAAGCCTTCTCAACCCCCTGCGAACCCAGTTTCCTCAATACGCATTTTTATAATTGATGAAAAATTCTATCGCAAACAAGAATACATGCGGTACCGGTATATCATTATACTGTTACGGTATACTGGTATATGACTACTGGGCTATGACCAGAAGACAGAAAAAGTCTGAGTCTTACGGTTGAATTTATGCTTAAACTAATTTGGCTACAAAGTTAAGTAAAACATGTATCTTTGTATAGTTTCAAGATGCAATTAGCAGATTAGTAGTTGGGAATGATACGGTAATTCAAGTAAGTGGAGGTTTTTTTCGTCATGAGCGATGAGTTCATAAGTTGACAAATGACTGCATGAATTTGCAAATGCAATCAGCTCATACCCTAGAATTAAAAAACGGAAATTGAGGAGCTAACAAACAGAGGAGGGTTTAAAATTTTATAGGGGTGTTCACGCAGTATAATACTGTGATACCGGTACCGGTACCTGACGACGTCTGATCTATGTCTCGAGCATTGGGCTAAATATCGATCTCCCGCTTTTAAATTATACCGGTACCGTACCTATCTGTATATAATGTAAATCAGTACTTGTAATAGGCTTGCCTCTGCTAATGGTAGCTGAATACATGAATGAGATGTGTGCGGAACAGACTCAATACAAGGGGTGGTGGAGGCTAACTCGCCATGCGACGGCGGTTAACGGGTACGGTACCGGTATGCCTGCAACTGCACGAAGGGTCTTCTTGTAATGGGAGATGGAAAGGTGGCTGTTTTACTTACAACTTCAATCGTGAGGGCAAATATAATAAATTGAATGTGTTTGGTTAGAATACTGTGCAAGGGATAACAAAGTGACAAGAAAACGTACGGTACTCGACACGCAAAGGAGGGTCTCCCTAAAACCAGGCACTTGCGAATTCAGGCACTTTTTCAGGCACCATTTCAGGCACTTTGATATTTTTTTTTACCGTACGTCATTGGGGTTTCCAATTGACCTGACAAGATAATTGAACTTTAAATAATTTTTTGCATCCCTATATTGCAATAAAACAATATTATTTCCACTTTATTAGGGTATAAATAATTTTTCAATAGTAAAATGTGGCAACATTGATTACAAAATATAGAAATCAGGCACTTGTGAAATTTCAGGCACTTGGTCAAAACCTATTTTACAATGTATCTGATTACTCTAAAGCAGAACATTAAATATATACACTTTGTATGGTTGAATTTACAACATTTTGGTAAAATACAATACCGTTTGTGACTGATGGAGACATGTCATATTTCGCAAGTGCCTGATTTTTCATTTTTCTCGGTGACAGTTGCCATATTTTTTCGCAATTATTTTCTTAAATTGTTTGCGTCAGCACTTATTATTCTTTGCTTTCTAACGCGAATTCATTGTTCCACAACAATTTGAGCGTTTTTAATATTGCAATGAGCAATACCATTTGACAACATATGGTCAATCATCGTACTTTCTGGATTTATTTGAAATTGAATATGAATAATAAAATCTGGCAACCTCAAGCACAAAATACTAAAACCAGGCACTTGTGAAATTTCAGGCACTTCGTAAAAACCTATTTCTCGATGTTTTTATACACTTTGAAGCAGAAAACTAAAATATAAACTCTTTTTTATGATTGAAATGACGTCTTTTTGGTAAAAAAACAAACACGATTGGGACTGGTGATGAGGGGTCAAATTTCGCAAGTGCCTGATTTTTCATTTTTTTCGATAACAGTTGCCATATATTTTCGCAAAAATTTTATTTGCGTCAGCACTTACTATACTTTGCTTTCTAACGCAAATTCATTGTTCCACAACAGTTTGAGCGTTTTTAATATTGCAATGAGCAATACCATTTGACAACATATGGTCAACCATCATACTTTCTGGATTTATTTGAATTTGAATATGAATAATAAAATCTGGCAACCTCAAGCACGAAATACTAAAACCAGGCACTTGTGAAATTTCAGGCACTTCGTAAAAACCTATTTCTAGATGTTTTTGTACACTTTGAAGCAGAAAACTAAAATATACACTCTTTTTTAGGATTGAAATGACGTCATTTTGGTAAAAAACAAAACGATTGGGACTGGTGATGAGGGGTCAAATTTCGCAAGTGCCTGATTTTTCATTTTTTTCGATAACAGTTGCCATATATTTTCGCAACAATTTTTCTAAATTATTTGAGTCAGAACTTACTAATCATTGCTTTTTAAAATAAATTCCTAGTTCTACAACAATTTCAGCGTTTTTACAATGAGCAATATTATTTGACAACATATAGATAACCATCGTACTTTTTAGATTTATTTGAAATTGAATAGGAATGATAAAATCTGGCAACTCCAATCACAAAATACTAAAACCAGGCACTTGTGAAATTTCAGGCACTTTGTAAAAACCTATTTCTCGATGTTTATACTTACTTTGAAGCAGAAAACTAAAATATACACTCTTTTGTATGATTGAAATGCCGTCTTTTTTGGTAAAAAGGAAAAACGATTGGGACTTGTGATGAGGGGTCAAATTTCGCAAGTGCCTGATTTTTCATTTTTTTCGATTACAGTTGCCATATATTTTTGCAATACTTTTCATAAAATCATTTTCGTCAGAACTTAGTACTTACTATACTTTGCTTTCTCGTTGAAATGTTTTTTAAGACAATCCGATGTATATTGAGTGCTATTCTTATCGCTAGTTTCAATTCGACGTCTGCCCGAGGGTGGTGCAAGTATTTATATTTGAAGTGAGTACATACCTCTTCAAAACGCCCATATGGAAGATTGAACAAGGCGGAGTCAACAAAAATTCAATCACATTTGGAACGTTGTCGCACTGCATCGTCGCCACTCATATACTCTGACATTCCGATGCATGAATTTTGCTTTCTGGAAAATAATAATTGGAGTGTCTGTTAAAGTGCGAAATGTATACGGGAGCACGTACAATACCAATGCTGCGTTTGCAAGCGTTGTTATCATGATACATGTGAGAAAGTATCGAAAGCGAAATTGTGGAAGTGTAAAATTTGTATTCGGTAAGTCGGTGTTGCCAATGTGGGTATTTTCAGGGCGCTCCCGTAGTAGCCTATGTGCTCCAAGATGGCGCACAACCTAATACCTCTATCTTGGTACACATACTATGTTCGGGTTGTGTGCCAACTTTGTGCACATACTACGGGAGCACCATTTTCTGCACAACCTATTCTGATGCTCATTCGCGACATGAAGACACTATACGCCCGACATATAAAAGTAGCAAAATATACACAAAATCTTTTCATGTTTAATTTCAGAACTGACATTTAAAATTTTCAATTCTTAGATCTGTGGTTTTACCTAATTGCAAGATACGTAAATCATATCATGTCAAAATAGAACAAATAGTAAGGATTTTCATTGGATACTCAATATTTCTAATAATTTTAAAATTGAAAGCTTCGATTAGTGTTCACTCATACACTTCCATTGTGAAGTTGTGTTTTTAATGTTTTATCTCCTTAATAAATTTAAATTCAAATTTATATCCCCGATTACTGATGGAGAAAGATCTATAATCGAGAGTTTAATACGGCTTCTGTGACATTAAAAACAATTACTGTTTTACGTTTTTATATATTTGTAACTTTTTGAATAACGCAAAAAAATTCGTTGACTGACTACTGGCGTGTTGAATATTAAAGGATTTTTATTGTAACATTCGTTTAACGATGCTTTTAAGCCTAACTTTGGGCATATCAGCTACCTGATGTCATTTGCCGAGCGAATTTTGTTTAGGTGACATTGCCATCTCGTATTTACCATCCTGTAGCCATTCTTCTTATTTAGGAACTACGTGTTTTACAGTTAGCTGTTACAGCATGAAATAATGTACAAATAATTCTACGTAAACTATCCATGAAATCCATTCCATAAACTATCCATGAAAAGATATTACAGTCAGATCTTCAGGTTGTAAAGAATATTATACAACAGCAACAGCAAGTGATTGAATATCTATATTGTAGCCGTGGTTGAACACCGCTGGTTGTCAATATAGATTTTGCACAGGCTTTTATAAATTTTGTGAACGGTAAATTATGTTCTATTAGGGGATAATGTGACTTGGATACGTATTATAAAAGATTCTATACGACATAAGTCAATTGTTTCTGTTATGTAGTTTATATGAAGTCATAGGCCAAATTACATTATTAAAATCGTCGTCCGATAACAATTAAAACTGGAATTTCGAACTGATATTGCCAGAAGACAAATTAGATTGTTTATAACGATGCGATTGTTACTACCTGGGTAATATATTACGTCGAAATGTTTATAACAAATTAGAAGAAGTTTTGAACCAATTTCAAGGGTTCCGAACATTACTATAAAGATGTCGTCTGATTAACTAATATTCCCTACAGATCTGTCAAATTTGAACCCGTATTTAAATAATACATATGTCATACTTTTGAATTAATAAAAATAAACAACACAATGTCATTCAAACTTTACAATATTCAAATAGTTTTGCAAAAGCGTGATTGGTTTAATTAAATATCGATTTCCGGATGTAGATACTGATGTTAAAAGTTTAATTCCATTTATGCTAAGTGGAGCTCTCATACAAACATTGACTTTTATAAAATTATGCAATAGGGAAACAACATATAAAAAAAAAGACAAAAATTATAGAGATATGGCAACTACCATTGACAAAACCAAAAAATCAGGCACTTGCTAAACTTGCTACATTTCCTACCAGTGACAGTTCTTCTTGTTTTGGACAATAAAAATACCAAATTCAGTCATACAAAATGTGTATATTTGGATTTTCGGCTTTAAAGTAATCAAAAACATCGGGAAATATTTTTTTACAAAGTGCCTGAAATTTCACAAGTGCCTGATTTTAGTATTTTGTGCTTGCGGTTGCCAGATTTTATCATTCCCATTCAATTTCAAATAAATCCTAAAAGTACGATGGTTATCTATATGTTGTCAAATGATATTGCTCATTTCATTATTAAAAACGCTGAAATTGTTGTAGAACTAGGAATTTCCTTTAAAAAGCAATGATTAGTAAGATCTGACGAAAATGATTTTATGAAAAGTATTGCAAAAATATATGGCAACTGTAATCGAAAAAAATGAAAAATCAGGCACTTGCGAAATTTGACCCCTCATCACAAGTCCCAATCGTTTTTCTTTTTTACCAAAAAAGACGTCATTTCAATCATACAAAAGAGTGTATATTTTAGTTTTCTGCTTCAAAGTAAGTTTAAACATCGAGAAATAGGTTTTTACAAAGTGCCTGAAATTTCACAAGTGCCTGGTTTTAGTATTTTGTGCTTGCGTTTGCCAGATTTTATCTTTCCTATTCAATTTCAAATAAATCCAAAAAGTACGATGGTTATCTATATGTTGTCAAATAATATTGCTCATTGTAAAAACGCTGAAATTGTTGTAGAACAAGGAATTTATTTTAAAAAGCAACGATTAGTAAGTTCTGACTCGAATAATTTAGAAAAATTGTTGCGAAAATATATGGCAACTGTTATCGAAAAAAATGAAAAATCAGGCACTTGCGAAATTTGACCCCTCATCACCAGTCCCAATCGTTTTTGTTTTTTTACCAAAAAGACGTCATTTCAATCATAAAAAAGAGTGTATATTTTAGTTTTCTGCTTCAAAGTGTTTAAAAACATCGAGAAATAGGTTTTTACGAAGTGCCTGAAATTTCACACAAGTGCCTGGTTTTAGTATTTTGTGCTTGAGGTTGCCAGATTTTATTATTCATATTCAATTTCAAATAAATCCAGAAAGTACGATCCTTGACCATATGTTGTCAAATGGTATTGCTCATTGCAATATTAAAAACGCTCAAATTGTTGTGGAACAATGAATTCGCGTTAGAAAGCAAAGAATAGTAAGTGCTGACGCAAATAATTTAAGAAAATAATTGCGAAAAAATATGGCAACTGTCACCGAGAAAAATAAAAAATCAGGCACTTGCGGAATATGACACGCGTCCATCAGTCACAAACGGTATTGTATTTTACCAAAATGTTGTAAATTCAACCATACAAAGTGTATATATTTAATTTTCTGCTTTAGAGTAATCAGATACATTGTAAAATAGGTTTTGACGGTAAAAAAAAATTGCTATTGTAAGTTTGTAACTGAATACCACGAGCAGGGTATGTTAGTCGTTGGTTTTGACCAAGTGCCTGAAATTTCACAAGTGCCTGATTTCTATATTTTGTAATCAATGTTGCCACATTTTACTATTGAAAAATTATTTATACCCTAATAAATTGGAAATAATATTGTTTTATTGCAATATAGGGATGCGAAAAATTATTTAAAGTCTAATTATCTTGTCAGTTAAATTGGAAACCCCAATGACGTACGGTAAAAATAAAAAAATATCAAAGTGCCTGAATTCGCAAGTGCCTGGTTTTAGGGAGACCCCGCAAAGGATGTCTCAACTTATCATTTTCATCTAAGCATGCTAAATATATCACCATATTAATTGATTGTGTGAGTATAAATCAACAGTACCGGTGTACGGTATACAACCTAACCTAGTTAGTTACAAAAGTTTTATTTCGCTACCGCCAGTCTCATTTTATTCTAAACAGCCGTTGGATGCGAGCTCGAGAGAGAGAGAGGGCTAACTCGCCATGTCTATTTTCTTTATATTTGTTGATCGACATCGCGAGTTTGAGAGAGAGAGAGAGGGCTAACTCGCCATGTCTATTTTCTTTATATTTGTTGATCGACATCGCGAGTTCGAGAAATTTATTATTTGTCAACCAGAAAAAGAAGCGAGCAACAGTAATAAAAATATACAACAATAAAGTTATTCGGTATAACGACTAACATACCGGTATAGACCGGGAGGAGCGATACGGTCATCAGAGTCAGCTCCCCCCCCCCCCCCCCATATTCATTATTTTATATTATGTATAATATTTTTTTGCTTGCAGAGGGATGTCAAAGTAATATATAAGAAGACAAGTGAATGATAAATAAAAATGTAAATAAATATAATAGTATGAGTCGATGTAACAGTAAAATATAAAGCAGCATCGTAATTTCACTATCACAAAATATGAATTTAAAAAGCACCATTGGCGAGTTGTACATAATTAGGAGGAGAATAATTTCTAGGGAATAGTACTAGATTAATATATCAAGTCAAAGGTTCTCGAATGTAGAGCAATTCAACCTAAACACAACTGGCATTTAACATTGCCAGTTGTGTTTGAGGATTTATTTTAATGTTAAATGATTGACATATGTTTTATGATTGAGTAAATAGTTGATTTATATCAGACACTATGATTTGACAAGCCACTGTCTACAGATTCGAAAATTTTCACATTTTGACAGGATGTACTATTGAGTTGGTAGTATTCCACAACTATAATGATGGAATGAGACCAGGAGGAAATTATTCAATGATGACTAGAACCACAGTAGGCCAGAACGAGTTGTATAATATATACAGGAAGTACTCAAGACATGTATGCTCAAAAGAAGAGTATAAGCTGCAATATACTATACATAATATATATATTAATATACCTAGGACCCGTTCGATCAAATATGATATAATAGACATACAATTTGTAATAATGTGTTTCAATTTGAATGACAGAAGTACAATGTTAGGTGACATCACCCATTATATACAATTGGAATAATACAAAGGTTAAACTCTAAATGATCTCCACTATACAAAATACCATATTCCAGAATCTGAATAGTTGCGAAAGATTTATCATTATTGTTCAGTCCCTTATCAATTTTTATAATCCATATTGCCCACATATAAGGGCAGATGTCCCAAATTCGTATGGACTCAACGTAGGAAGAGAATGTAGCCTTTTTTATCAGTATATACAATAATAATGATTTGGGACGTATAGATGCAAGTTTGAACACAGAAAATTGGATGCAGCAACTCATATCAACATATACAATAATAATGATATGGGATATAAATCCTTTAGATTGGATTAATAATATAAATGCAAGTTTGGTTTAACATAGAAAATAGAATGCAGCAATTCATATCAACATATACAATAATGATAATTTGAGAATTTTAATCCAAGTTTGGTTTAACACAGAAAATACGATTCAGCAATTTATATCAACACACGGTAATGAACGCACGCCTTCAACCTACAGCATAAATTGTTTAATTTTATAGGCCAGAACTAAAAAATAAATTCAGGAGAATAAGAGCCAATTTACCGTACCTATTTTCCTAAAGTACTAGTAACATATAAAGAGTAACTGTAAATATCGTGGTTGAGAAATGTCTGCATGTCATTTAAGAAACAGTAATATGCAATATTACATAAACAATTTTTAACAATAATATATGAATAATAATTTACATAACTTGTGAGACAAATGCAATTCAAGTCAATATTTGATAAGCTAATGTAGTGGAATTGCGAGAAATTGTAAACAATAGAAAAATTTCCACAGCAAGTCTAGTAATAGTCTATATAAATAAAAATAATGTAAACTCTAGACATGTGAACTCAAATAAAAGTTCAATATGCTATACATTTATATGTGAAGAACTACCATAGTCACATCAAAATGCAACGAAGAAAACCTAATTACAGGTTACATATAATAGCAAAATTTCATCCAGATATCTGCTGAACTGAACAGTTATTGAATTATGATATAATATACATACAATGTGATATAGTGGATTTCATTTTAAATGACAGTAGTACAATTTTAGATACCACCATTTACTATAAAACCACACACACTATTACTAGGTCTAGATGATTTCCACTTGACAAAATTGCATAAATTAAAATCAGGGATAAGGAATCAAGGAATTGCCGTCCAATTTAATCAGGTAACATTGTATGGGTTTATGGTAACTACTACAACTTCATATCATGTCAAAAGGTACAAATGCTGAATAGTCAATAGTTGGCTTAGAATGGAAACTGTTGATGTTACATACATTGAAATTACTCTTGAACTGTATATCTATCAGATCATGAGAAAAATATAATGTCCTATATAGGAAAGAGCTGAATTAATAGATTATATTTGCAAAGATAAAGATGCAAATCGCGAGTGAAATGGGTATTGAAATGTAAAAAAGACAACACAGAGAAGTTATCTCTCGATTTATTAATATTTATTTATGAAATACCTCATATAATTATATTTTCAACCGCTATGAGACGATTCTATGATGTCATCTGGAATAGTGTTCTACATACTTGGACCAGTAATTTGAATGGAATTCAGGGCCAAACTGGAACTTGTCCTATTAACAAAATATGCTCCTCTACCCGCTAAACGAGTGTTGTATTGGTGGACTCTACTACAATTTGTGAAGTGGCTATCAAAAATTTCAGGAAGAATTCCATGTTTAAATTGAAACATGATTTTCGCTATTTCGAATTTATATACATCAGTCACTGTAAGAATATTCATCTTTTTATAAATGGGACTTAGGCTTACCCGCAGACGTGTACCACTCATCAACCTTAACGCACGATTTTGAAGTACTCTGATCCTATCCAGATAAGTCTTAGGGGCAGATCCCCATGCCACAATTCCATATTGTAGATGTGACTAAAATATACAATTCTTAAAACCTTATCAGATACAAAGTGTCTCAGTTTGGACATAGCACCAATAGCTCTGGACAGACTACCTGCAAGTTGGTCAATATGCCCCTGCCAGTTTAGCTTATTGTCTAGAATAACTCCAAGATATTTAGCTTGTTTTTAATTAGCCATTCCGATATACTATGAAGATCCCTATTAACTAAATATTCTAGGCAGGACAGGTTTTTTGCGGCGAATGTAGCCCTAGTATCATCAGCGAAAAGTTTAATTGGAGCCCTAATGGCATTGACAAAATCATTTACATGAATTAAAAACAGGGTAGGCCCCAATACTGAGCCCTGGGGGACCCCTACCGACACCTTCTCACTTATTGATTGACAACCAATCAAAATTACAAATTGACTTCTGTTTTGCAGATAACTTACGAACAATTTTATTGACCACTCCCCGAATTCCATAGTGATTAAGTTTTGTAATTAAGATATCATGATCCACTGTATCGAATGCTTTTTTCAGATCCAAAAATACGCTACAACCCAATGAGCCTTCATCTATAATGTTTTAGTAATGACTGACAATATCAAGTATAGCATGTGGAGTGCAATGCCCATTTCTAAAGCCGAATTGGTCCCTATTTAGAATTGGGTTTTTGTCCAAGAAAGATTTTAGTCTCTTCTTTATCATCGGCGCCGATGCCGTTTCGGGCGATCGTACGTCTAATTGGCAAGCTCCATGACGTAATTGTGACGACGTAGTGACGTAATTTTTGGATGGCGTCGCCAGGTGTGGGTTAGGATTGACATGTCAAAAAATTGCAACCCTAAAATGCGGGAAACGGGAACGACAGGCGAAGCAAAAAAACGCGGGAACTACGGGAAATTTTACATAAGCGGGAATGACGGGAAATTCTTTTACTGTACGGAAATATGCATTTTAGACTATGTGACGGGTAAATTTGCACTAAAAGGCGGAAGCAACAGAAAGTTTATACCTGAGTGTGGATGTACGGTGTAATTTCACTAAAATGCATGTTTCATGTATTTGCTGTACGGTGTTTGTTTGATATTAAGTATCATGAGCGGAATAATAAGTCAGAATTTTTTCTCATCATTGTCTCACAATTGTACGAATCTTACTCACTTCATATGAATGCTCTTACCCAGCGCCGGATTAAACAATATAAGCACGTGCTTAGGGCACCAAGCAAAGAGGGGCACCACAAAAATTTTAGAGCAAACTTCAAAATGTTCCTTATTTTCCGTCTTCAAGTACCATATTAACCTTCTTTATTAAAAATAAACACTGAAACTTATTTATTGGACACGAAATGGACCCATGAGTCGTTCTCTTAAATTGTTGTTGTTTTTCTTTCTAGACTTCTCCTTGTTGCTGCATTTTGTTTTAAAAAAATTCTTTCCTCCTCAACAATTGGACCAACGAACTATTTACACTATGTGGCGGGTCCACGATCGCATTTCAACGATCTAGTGGTCAGCGAGGTCGGGAGTTTTTTGATAAAGTAGACCAGGGTGGTCCAAACCCGGTCATGCTGATACATTCCGTGCGGCTCACAGAACAATTTTAGCGTATATTTGTATCTAATGGGGAAACTTTTTTCAGTTTTTTTAGCTATTCCAACTGGGGTTGGGATCCCGAGATTCAAACCATTTTTCTAACGCTTTGTGCCTTTATTTTAGTAAAAACACTCCTCTGTTTTCAAGCGTCGACCATGTGACTGTAGTGACAAAACGCAGAGCCGACTTAACGCCGCACAGTTCAGTTTTTTTTTAGCTAGGTCCCGAAATACCAACTCAGACGGAACTAGTTGGTATTTGACGATGGCACTAAGCTTGCTCACGCTGCAAGTTTTCAAATTACTCAATATAACAATGCGTAATAAAATGAATGTCGCAAGAAAGGTGACATAAGGAAAACACGGCGGAAACGTATTTCCTTGCCCATCACACAGTGTCTGGTTTAATTTCAAGTAATATCGGTCACGAAAGAATAAAATTTGAAGCGACATTAAACGCGAGATGCGCAAACTACAACGGTAATTCTCGGGAATTAACTCTAGAATAACTGAGAGCTTTATAAATCTTCTTTAAAAGAACGCCATCCATGCAACATAATAATAGTCTGATTAGAACGGTAAACTCTCGTTGTTTGTTAAATTTAAAGTAAGTAAACTCGCGATATTTCGATCACTTTTGGGTTTTCTCCGACTTGCGGCCCGCGAGACCTCTTCAAAAGTGTTTGCGGTACTGCAACCTAGCAACCATGAACCACCTGAGGTAGACTACTAGGTACCGGTAAAATTTCAAACTACAGTTGTGACTTGTATCCTTTGGTATTTCGATCCACGTTGAGATTGGAGGCATGAATCTTTATTGTCACAGTCCCTCAGGATTAGAGCTCAACCGATATATCGGCCCGATATTGCGTGTTTGCCGATATAACATATCGGCAGTAACCGGCCGATATATATATATATATCGGCTATATATAACAGTTAAAAAACCTAAAAATATTCGTAAAAGTTGTTTTATTTATTGCTGGTTGTAATTATTTTTAATAGATAATACACTAATGTGGTTTATTGTTTTTATAATTAAATTACACAAGAGGGGGCACCAAAGTCTTCAGTGCTTAGGGCACCAAAGAGGCTTAATCCGCCCCTGCTCTTACCTTATGCTAAACAGCTAAAGCTTCATATCTAACATCACGGGAAAAGCATGATTTCCTTTTCTTATACTTACTTCAACTATTTTCCCAGAACATACATAAATGTGCACTAATTCGGAACAGTGGGATAAGTCGGACGAGTGTGGTAAAGTGAGACGAGCGTGTTTCTGGAGTACGAGTGACTGAAAATGAAAGATGCTCGGATAAAACATGAAATAAATTTGAAACGTGCAAAATTCAAATAGAAAGCTGTTGCCGATGAAGAAGGTACGAGTGTTTCCTTGGGGTTGGGATTTCGGAACCTAATATGATATTTCGAGTTAGGGGTTTTCACTAAACAATTCCGGAATCTTTCGCGATAAAAAACTCCTGAAAATTTGAGAAAAGTATACACATTTATTTATTGTCTGACAAGTGTGAGTGCTTCATACAATTTTATAGTTACTCCTTTTTGTTGTTTTATAGCAGCATTTCTTTCTGTACCACATGACGGTACCATAAGGTCGGCATTCTTCTACTTTCTTCGGTAGGTGAATTCTTCATCTCCGGAAAACGTTAGTTTAGTTATTGATGGTTTTACAGTTATGGCATGGCCCGCCATGAAACTTTTCCGGGGATGTACAAAAATGCACGCCACCAGTCATTTCCCGATTTTTTGAACATCGTATCGGTCATTACTGATAAATATTATATTAAAAGCATTTAAACAATATTGTGAGATACTTGACTTAAAAGTAAATATATATATATATATATATCTAAAATATGAAAAACATTTAAAATATAAATTACGAAAATGAGGAGCTTAAAATAGAATCTTGGGTGCATGCACCCACACCCGAAAATAGGTGGCATAAACAAAACAATTTTAATATCAGGTCTTGAGGGAAATATAACATAAATTTGCATTCGTCTTTAGTTTGGTCAAATTGCATTTTAATGGTTGGCAAAATAGAGCTTTCTCCGTTATTCTTCCTTACGCGTAATTTCCAAACCCTTCCAGTTTCGTTGTAAATCCTTTAACAAATTGTAGCCAGGTATATCAGCAAACTTAATGAGATTGCCTACACGTCAAGATTAAAGGAAGCAATCTGACCAAAATTATGAAAATGCAAATTTATGCTCCGATGACGACATTCTCCATCAGGCCTAATGTTTAAAATGGTTTGTTTACTTTCCATTTTTCGAGTTTCTTGTATATATATATAGAGAGAGAGAGATATTCAATTTTGATACAGTAGTTAACTCACTGTGATCATTATATATTCTGAGGGTCACCAACCTTTATGAAACCGAGGGCTTCTTCCTGAGTACTGATTAGGCTAATGACTATACCAGTTGGATGCACACTTCTGAAAAGCCAATTTGCTCGATTGAGCTTTAACCATCACTATTAATGGTATTCAACCACGAGGAGACACTGATAAAGTTGAATATAACAACATACGTAATAAAATGATGGGTGAAAGTTGATTAGAATGCTTGAGTTGGATATTCCATGTTCAATCACGGTTCTCATATTAGGGTGATATAATTATAACAAGGAATAAAATTAATATATGCAGCTTATTGATAACCGACGTTATTTGAGCTAATTTTAGAACTAATTTTAAATTTAGGACTTCTGGGCGACTCATGTGGTCCATACGGGCGTTGGTGATTTCTACTGTATTTCATCATTTTTGATATTGCTGGTACTCGCTGACTAAATCTTTGATGTCGTTATGAGCATTTGTAAATTCCAACTCATCCATGCCTTCGCCCTGGTACCAATGCAAAAACGCTTTCCGGCGAAACATTGCGGTGAATTGATCACAGACGCAAGTGAATATTTTCTGAATTTAATTTTAAATTATTTGAAAACATATTTAAAAATCAATACCGTATAAATGGAAATAGAAAATAAATTACTTGTATTGCCGTATTGTTGCATGCGACTGTGGCTGCTTTGTTTAGATTTCCAAGTGGAACTTTAAAGTAATCTGTTAAAAGATTGTCTGGAATCCACGCTGGGAAATTGTTACGACGTTCGTCCTGGATTTTAGCTATTTCTTTGTCTACTTCTACCATCAACACCTGGCCTCTGAACAATGCCGATGCAGATAAGTAACGCCCGTCTGCGGGATTGCAAGACATCAACATGTTTTCTTCGTGAAACAATTGCTGGGTCAGTTCAGAAGAAGTTAATTCATCTCCTTTTTCGCTCGACATAGGAGAAAACCCAGGCATAATGAAGTGCAATCGTGGAAATGGATTCATATTTAGTGCAAATTTGCGTAAAGAATAATTCAAATTACAGGGAAACCTTAGACTGGTGGTAACACCACTCATCGCAACAGAAATAAAATAATTGAGATCCTTGTAATGCGGAGTTTTAGTCTTCATGGTTTTGTTGCAGATATGGTAGAGAGATTTGTTATCGAAACAAATAACTTCATCAGAGTGTTCAAGCAACTTAGTAATAGACAGCGTCGCATTGTACGGTTCGACAACAGCCTCAGATACCTCAGCAGAAGGGAAAACGCTGAAGTTCATCAACATTCTATCGGGATATAAATCCTTAATTCTTTGTCCTATAAGCGTTCCTAAGCCCGATCCAGTTCCACCGCCGAGCGAATGGCACACTTGAAACCCTTCAAAGCAATCGCAGCTCTCCGTTTCTCTGCGTATGACCTCCATGATATCATCCAAAATCTCAGCACCTTCAGTATAAAAACCTTTAGCCCAATTATTTCCCGCGCCGTTGGTACCTGAAAGGGTAGGGTCGAGTTGAAATGGAGCAATACGACACCGAGTAAAAAAATAAAATTCATACCAAACATATAGTTGTCGGGACGAAACAGTTGACCAACAGCACATGATCTAGTGCGTACCAGACTGTCGGGCTCGAGGTCGACCAATACTGCACGGGGAACATGGTGACCTGAAAAATAAACATTCAGATACTTTTTTTAAACCGAGTTATAGCGGACAAAATCATCATCGAACCATTCATTTCTCGGAAGTAAACATTGTCCCTTTCCAAAACATTCTTCACTGCGCTAGCATGGTAGAATCCTTTTTCGTTTATTCCGTGCTCCGCAATGAGAGTTTCCCAATACTTGAAATAAATGGTATTATTTAATGCAGTAGGTTAAAGAACAAAATTCCAATTACTGGGCCGTATAATAGAAGGAATCACGATTTCGCTAAATTATGATGTGAATAAAGATTTTAGGGACTTGTGTATTGATTCAAGTGTATTTCTCCAAAACATAGTATACACCCTTGATACAATTTTCAATGCAGTGAACGATGATCTTGGCTTGTTTCACACAAATATCACACACAACGTAGTGCCGGTATAATTGTGAATTATTATCGGCCAAAACATCCAAGCACCTTGTGTCTGGGTTGGTCATTACGACCTTGCTCACAAATGATTTTTCTCCATGTTCTACTGACCTTTGATCCTATTCTATTTCCGCATTGTCCCACTTGCAAATGTATTATCTCACGCATTATCTTTTTGGTTTCTTTTGTTGCTATCTAGAACTGTACATATACGTTACTGAATCGGTTGTTGCTGTTATTTCGCTCTTATCTTATATTGCTTCTCAGAAACGAAAAACATTTTACAAACACCGGAAGTGGTTGCAAAGTTATGATGCACTAAGCTCAATGAATCTATACGTTGCAAATAAAATTTTGCGGTAACTTTTTACTTAAGTTACATGTCGCTACAAGACGCTAATTCAAATTGTTACATCCGAATCTCCTATGGACTTTTCGTTTGAAAATATATGATATGCAACGTCCACCCATGCTTCAATGATGATTGAGGACCAATTATTCGTAGAAAACTTAGATTAATTTACAAAGAAAAGCAGTTAAATTTAATGCTTATTGTGTATGGCAGGCGGTACATCACGGTTGCCCAATTTTCGTTTCGCAGTGATTCAAAAAACTGTATGTAGTAAGTCATTCGATGAAATACCTATACCTATGTTTTGAACGTTTTATATTAATAATTTATTACAAACGATTGGTTAGTTACGCTTGCCGTTAAGCCAGCTTTTAAAAAAAAATATTTACTACAAAATTTGCATTGAAAATTTCCAAAGGACAATAATAATAAGACATAGGTAGAATCGTAAATATATAAGACATAGGTAGAATCGTAAATATATACTACTACAAATAAATTAGGGGATATGTCGTGGCAATCATGAAAAAAACATTTATCTCAACTCTACCAACCAAGAATACAAAACAGCCATGCGCAAGGTCGGATTTAGACTTTAGAGCAGTGGTGTCCAACCCGCGGCCAGCGGGCCGCATGCGGCTCACGGGAAGGATTCGTGCGGCCCACTTAAAGTTTTTATATAAATACGGACGTATAAACATATTTAACAAAAAAAATTTCTGGTATGATATCAAATCTTGCTAGATTTGAGGCTTCAATTTCACGCGGCTCCTCCATGAGAAAAGCGTCGTTAACGCCACAGATTATGATTTTACGGAGGGCCACTCAAGCATGCAACATCTGTGGCGATATAATGAATTCTCTACCCATTGTCAAATTGATCACAGACTGCTATGAAGATATACAGGCATTTATCCCAAGGCTTGAACTGTATGAAACTCAATTTGAATTGAAGAAAGCAGTTCATTTTCCATTACTAATTAACTTCTACAGCAACAATATGGATTTCTATAAATATTTGAGACAAAGTCGCAAAGTTGTTGAAAGCATTTAAAGAGACATTCGCCTAATTGCAAAATTCGACGGTCTCTTCAAAACTTTGTATGCGTCCCGTTGACATTCGGGTAGAAGAGGCCCCAGAATATACGCAAACAGTTGTTTCAGGGAGATAGAAAACTTAAATTCTACAGTGAGTGTATCAATGAAAATGAGTTTTTCAGCCTGAGAAAAATGGTATTGCAGCGGCAATAGGAACAACATATATGTGCGAATCTTTCTTTTCGAAATTAAAAATTATGAAATCGGAGCATAGGACTAAGCCGTCTCCGGATGCCGTCAAGTAAACGCACCGTGATTGTGACCGAATAAAGCGAGCTTTGGACCTTTTCCCGACCTTTGACCCCGTGAAATTCTTCCCATATTTTACCATTGAAGAGTGGTTTTGCCAGTTGACCCCTGTAAAATGGGGTATTTTTGTTTCAAACCATCATTCTGATTCTTAGCATTCAACAATCTGTTTTTTAAAAGTACCGGTAAAGAATTTTAGCTTAAATCCATAACAGCTATTTCTACACTAATTTTTGATTACTGCAATTAAACTGAAACTCCTAAGAGAACAAAGTGATCATTATATTATTTGATATATATTTAAATATTCGAAACATAACTAGAAACTAACGAATAGATTTTAAAAACGCGAAAACGAGGTAATGTTTACGACAACGCCTGAAAATCTGTCTGAACGAGAAAAATGTCTGAGCGGATGCGAAACTACGTTCCTTTTTGCATCTTGCTGATTGGCCAATGTCATGAAGTAAACAAGGAAGTCGATGCTCTGGGAAACATCCATTCAGTCCGCAATTTCCAGTATGTCCTGTTGAGTTGATGACGTAGTACTGAGAACTCGTCGGCGTAATTTTGCATTATGTTAAAGGCAATTATGGCGTTCTATGTACTTATTTTGAACCGTAGGCTATGCTAGTGCTATTGGGCGGTGCATTTGACAAACGCTGCAGTGGTACAAATATGGAATGCAATATAAGGAATTACGGTAAACTCAAGGTATCGAGGTCAAGATATACTCGAGCTTTGTGCCGTACCTTTGCTATAACATATTTTTCAGTGAAATAACGCATACGAGGCCATTTTTTGTCTCAAATCATATAGATTTTATAATTTATGTGGGCTTATTCTGTAAAATATAAAAATATTTTTACAATTATTCTACGTATATTTCAATTTAGTTTGTGCAACCTCAGCAATAAATCTAAGAGCAAATTGTGTCGTAATTGTTTTTCATTCTCAGTTTCGATAGTGACCCAACATAACAGAATTTTTATTCCTTTTTTGTAATTTAGAGCGTATAAAATAGCTTCTAAATATTATTTAGTATCTATCGCGGATTTTATCGTTATCCCGACGTCGTTAATGACAATATTGTTTAGTTTGAGTTGGCGCCTTGGCGGTATAAAATTATAAGCAAAAATAAAACCATAACAGCCGACATGAAATATTTAAATAAGCGCCACGAAAAATACTAAAGTACTTTTCTCGTCTTAATCCTTCATCATTGACAATTGATGTATTATAATTTATACAAATATAATGTCCAAGTTTTGTGTGCATGGTCTTGGAACGGATTAGGGCATTTACATGTAAAATACGTCCCTACTTAAAGGAATTTTCTACCTCTGAAGGGGCTTCCGGAACAAATTAATTTCGCAGGTAGTTTTTACTGTAGTAAAATTATAATAATTCTTAGATTGGTTGTTGCTCACATAAATTGGTGTAGCTATATATCAATATTGTCTTGCCTCTTGAAAAAAAGAAAGACATATTTTCGTTAAACTGTTCAATCCAAATCGGATTCATTCTGAAAAACGTCTTTACAAATTCGAAACGACTTAAACGTGAATGATATCTTTGAAAGTGGGGAATCATAGAAAAATACAAAAAATAAGGTTTAACACCCAGATTGCGAATAAAAGTTCTGTAACCAGTTCTTAGTACGGAGTCACAAAAGGTCTTTTCGAACCCCGGTCGATTCCCGTTGCAGCGGCTTTTAACTGGAGCGCGACACTAACTTCGATTTAATGAAGAGTGTTCTAATGAACAATGAATAACACTAAATCACTGTCTCGAAATTTTATTCATTCCCGGAAGGAAGGCACATACTTTTGTCAAAAATCGCATTTAAAGGCATTAACAGAACAATTAGGGTAGAAAGTTGAAACTCTATTAAGTGGCAGGCTCAATATTATAACATTGCACTCAAAGAAGGGCGGGCACTGCATGAACGCTAATGGCGATATTCAAAATATTCACAAGGTGGAACGTGTCCAAGCGGGACGTAACCAACCATGCGATGAAATAATTGGCCAACTAGGAATGGTGATTTAGTTCAATAAGAAAATGCTAGTAAATGTTGAGAAAAATATGACAATGACACAAAGAAGATGAATACAAAGCAAACAAGAGCAGAAAAAACTACAAGATCGTGTTACCATCCAGTTGTTATAGACAGGAGACTTGTCAAATAAACATTTCACAAACGAGAGGCCGAATCATTCAAATGCCATTGTTACACATGAATCTTGGTACATTGAAGATTCTTTCACAACGTCCGACAATCATGTGATATTTTCTATTGGTCGTGTTTACATTGTAGATGTAGTTAAGTGGGAAAAGATGGGGATGGGTACAAATATACATATATAGTGCGTATAGGGTAAGCATTTGAAGATGGAACTTCCAGCTTATGCTCCTTCGTCATATTCCTCTTCTTCTTCGTCAAATTCGCCTTCATCTTCAGCAGTAGCATCTTGGTATTGCTGGTATTCACTGACCAAATCGTTCATGTTGCTCTCTGCTTCCGTGAATTCCATCTCGTCCATACCTTCACCGGTGTACCAATGCAGAAACGCCTTGCGGCGGAACATGGCGGTGAACTGTTCAGAAATGCGTTTGAAGAGCTCCTGGATATATAAAAAAAAACTATGCGTTAAGCAAATCGAATAAACCTGAGCATGTTAAACATTATTGAATATTTAATGGTTATATTCTAGTGTTGCTGTGTAGAAAAGAAAAATCTTGACGAACCTGAATAGCTGTGCTGTTACCAATGAAAGTTGCTGACATTTTAAGACCACGTGGAGGAATATCACACACTGCTGTTTTGACATTGTTGGGGATCCATTCTACGAAGTAGGAGCTGTTCTTGTTTTGCACGTTCAACATCTGCTCATCCACTTCTTTCATCGACATTCTGCCACGGAACATTGCTGCAACAGTGAGATATCGCCCATGTCGTGGATCACAAGCTGCCATCATATTTTTCGAGTCGAACATTTGCTGGGTAAGCTCTGGAACTGTCAGGGCTCTGTACTGCTGACTTCCTCTGCTTGTGAGGGGAGCGAATCCCGGCATAAAGAAATGAAGACGAGGGAAAGGCACCATATTTACGGCGAGTTTACGAAGATCGGCATTCAACTGTCCTGGAAATCGAAGACATGTCGTGACGCCACTCATGGTAGCTGACACAAGATGGTTCAAATCGCCATAAGTTGGAGTTGTTAGTTTCAACGTGCGGAAACAGATATCGTAAAGTGCTTCATTGTCAATACAGTAAGTTTCATCGGTATTTTCAACAAGTTGGTGAACGGACAGCGTTGCGTTGTACGGTTCGACGACGGTATCGGAAACTTTTGGAGACGGGACCACGCTGAAAGTGAGCATAATTCTGTCAGGATACTCTTCACGAATTTTACTGATTAGAAGCGTTCCCATTCCCGATCCAGTACCACCGCCAAGTGAGTGAGTCAGTTGGAACCCTTGAAGACAATCGCATCCTTCTGCCTCTTTGCGGACGACATCGAGCACACTGTCTACCAATTCAGCACCTTCAGTGTAATGACCTTTTGCCCAGTTGTTGCCAGCACCACTTTGACCTACAACGGAAACAAAACGGACAAGTTATGCAAAACATTGAACACAGATCGATATTGAAATCCACAAATAAATGCACAATGCTTACCAAAAACAAAGTTGTCTGGGCGGAATATCTGTCCAAATGGGCCTGATCTCACGGAGTCCATGGTTCCTGGTTCTAAATCTACCAGGACTGCTCGAGGTACATACTTGCCGCCTGAAAAAAAAAGAATGACATGAAAATATTCCCCTACTAACCAAGAACGAATCTTATTATTATAGAGCTTTCCATGACATCGTAAACCATACGTCAAACAAAAATGCCAACTCATTATGTTGCAACGCACAAGAGATCGCATACCTGAAGCTTCATTGTAGTACACGTTTATTCTTTCGAGTTGAAGATCGCTGTCGCCATGGTAACTACCAGTTGGGTCGATGCCATGCTCATCGGAGATCACTTCCCAGAACTAAAACAGAAATATACGTCAGTTTCAACACCTATACGAGGGATAAAGATTAATAAATCTAAGTACCATCTCAATCCTGTTTCTCTTTACTTTCTCAAGCTCGTAAAATAGCGTCGTAGAACACACGAGAATTTGATTGATTCCAGAATATTTATTTAGTCTTTGAAGTGAACCAAGCAAATTCAATAAAAACGCACTTACGCACGAGCATTCGACTGATTTCGAAAATATTTATTTAGCCTTTGAAATGTACCGAGCAATTTTAATAAAAAAGTCAATATAATAGGTATGGGCAGAGCGGGCTAGTAAAGATTTCAATGAATTCCACTTGTAATTACTTTCAAGATTGATGGTTATCCCATTTAACTTGACACAACCAGTCGATACTGGTTTCGTAAGCAATTGCAGTACATACCAGTAGGAAATAGAAGGCACGGTTCTTCAGTAATATATGGCCAAGCAAACATTGACAACTCAACCAGGAAGAAGACAATACAATAAATTAGCAAATAAATTGGTGAAAGGGAGTCTCTACATACATACCTTCGCTCCAATTTGGTTTCCGCATTGACCTGCTTGTAAATGAACTATTTCTCGCATGTTTTTTTTCTTGAGAATTATTTAAATGACTAAAAGTAGTTTAATCTGCAATAGCAGAGAGCAAGAGATAAAATGATCAATTTTATTTATCGCCCATGGTCTTGCAACGCATACTAAGGCAAATGCGACGACAAGATACAGTGATAAAATACTGTAAGAAAGAAACCCGTTGCGAACAGTCGAAAGCGAGGCGATGAAATATTAAACACAGACCTGCGGACGGTTACAGCGTGAACGCACGCTCCATGCTGCCATGTGCAAGTACAGACAGACAAGCGTACTACAGAACTAACCCATACCATGCTCCAAAATCTGAGAACATGATGTCATTGATCGATCGCCCAAAATTACAGAATTAATAACAATGCAAAGCCAGACTATGGTCGACAATACGAATGAGATACCATAATCACACAATTCGCCAAAATATTATAGTTCTGGAGTTCCAGCTAAATAAATCAACTGGAAAACACAATTTAGAGCAAGATAGTCGAAAACCCACACTGGCAGACTGGTATTCGTTCTGACTTAACTTTATCGATTTACATAAATAACGGGGCTGTATACGCACCACGCTAATGGAGGGCGACTAGCTGACTTCTTGTCTGACACAAGAACGGTTAAATGAGAATTACAAATGTGAGGCTAATCTCAACAAGCCGATGCGACATTATTTTTCAGTGGCTCAACAGACGGAAAGGCATGTTCTAAATTTGAATTCTAAGTTTGCAACGTCGGCGCCACTTTATTGCACCAATCACGTTTGCTCAATGCGGTAAATAGAACAGGATGTTAAAATTGCAACATATTCATCCGCTTCAACCGCCTGAAACTCGTTTATCCTTTTGTTTCCTTTATTAGCACTGTGCGTCACGCGGAGGGATTTTATGGATCACTTATTTCAGCGCTGGCGGCAAATAAAGGACAGCCACGGTGACGTAATTACACAGTATGTCGCAAGCGCAATGTGCGAAAGCGTGAATTGGCAACCCAGTCCACTTCAGATATTAAGTATGATAGCATAGTGTGGACCTTTAAGCCATCGAAACCTGCAGTCGCAACGCTATGGTCTACTACCCAATAATATAATCAGACAAATGTGTAAGGTTGAAACGCAAATCCGAAACTCAGACGACTATGAAAATACACATGACTTTCAAATTTTGGTTGATGCGTTTACGCTAAAAACACTGGCGCTGGTTCAGCAGTCACTTTATGGGTATACAAACATGCGACATTTTATCCCAATGTTTACGACATTTTGCTATAACATTTATGACTTCGGAGATGTTTACACACTGGGTTAGTCGATCACGACTCGCGTCACCAATCAATTTGATCGCGATGTCGTCAAAACAAATCAAAACAGATTGTCATTATTATCTGCAATTTTAGATATTCGGTAAACACGCAATCCCACCACTAACTTGCTAGCTAAACCTTTCATATTTGAGAAATTATAACAAAGCAGGATTCGAATATGGAAGACAAATGTAATCGCGAAAACCAGACCATTTTTACGCTAAACCACCTCCACGCCTGTCTTTCTCAGGTAAGTACTTTGGTATTGTATGAAGTTTTGTAACTAGTAGCGACAGAGCGCCCTCGCACATTTTCTAAAGCCTGAATTCTTCATACTCGTCATTGTGTACTTACGGTGAGGCCCTTTTCGTATCTGCCAACCAAGCCGTTATAACAAAGCAGGACTCGAATATGGAAGACAACTAAAATCGCGAAAACCAGACTATTTTTACGCTAAACCACCTCCACGCCTGTCTTTCTCGAGTGAGAGTAAATACTTTGGTATTGTATGGAGTTTTGTAACTAGCAGCGACAGAGCGCCCCCGTACATTTCATAAAGCCTGATTTCTTCATACTCGTCATTGTGTACACTTACGGTGACGCTCTTTCCGTATGTGCCAACCAAGCTGTTATAACTAGAGATGTACCAATACCGGCCAATTTTTCGGTATCGGCTACTTTGAGACCGGTATTTCCGATATATTTAGCTTCTCAATATGATCCAGAATGTTCTGAAAATGGGTTAGAATACTAATCTTGAAATTATTTTTTGCTCGGATAGATCGTGAACCATGAGCCATGTACGTCCCCACCCCCGCTAGTAGAAACGGGAATCGGATTCTGACCTGTTTCTAGCCGTTTATCAGCCAAACTGGCTCAATCAATTTGAGTATTTTTGCTGCCAAATTTTTATATCAAAGTTTTTAATATTACATGGCAATTATGCAGAAATATATCAATCGAATATTAGTGGATGTTCCGATGTGTAAAATATAAAATACGACGGTATATTGACACAAAATCCTGCGCAAGTATCTCAATGTACCAGTTTCAAATGAAAAGTAGGCTAAACCTTTATTTATTTTACCACCGACAGTAGCCAAATCCTATTAGTTTTCTAATTGAACACCGAGATTACTAGCGCCAGTTCTCAATGCATCAGAATCAATTGCCGCATTTGGATCCCAAACATCTACTTCTTAATATAAATATATGTATGTGATACTTCTCTTTTTTGATCCGAAATAATGTGCACTAATAATAATGTCAAAGACTATTGTTTAAAACCGTCTGCCCTGCATACTTGAGGTAATAATTACATAGTATCGGTATCGGAATATCGGTCGTTTTCTAATATCGGTATCGGCCCTTTTTAGCTGTTATCGGATCGGTATCGGCGACAAAAGTGGTATCGGTACATCCCTAGTTATAAAAAAGCAGGACTCGAATATGGAAGACAAATTAAATCGCGAAAACCGGACCATTTTTACGCTAAACCACCTCCACGCCTGTCTTTCTCAAGTAAGTGTTTTGGTAATATATGAAGTTTTGTAACTAGCAGCGACAGAGCGCCCTCGTACATTTTCTAAAGCCTGACTTCTTCATACTCGTCATTGTGTACACTTACGATGACGCCCTTTTCGTATGTGCCAACCAAGCTGTGATAACAAAGCAGGACTCGAATATGGAAGACAAATAAAATCGCAAAACCAGACCATTTTACGCTAAACCACCTCCACGCCTGTTCTTCTCAAGTGAGTACTTCGGTATTGTATGGCGTTTTGTAACTAGCAGCGACAGAGCGCCCTCGTACATTTTTTAAAGCCTGACTTCTTCATACTCGTCATTGTGTACTCTTACGATGACGCCCTTTTCGTATGTGCCAACCAAGCTGTGATAACAAAGCAGGACTCGAATATGGAAGACAAATAAAATCGCAAAACCAGACCATTTTTACGCTAAACCACCTCCACGCCTGTTTTTCTCAAGTAAGAACTTCGGTATTGTATGGAGTTTTGTAACTAGCAGCGACAGAGCGTCCTCGTACATTTTTCTAAAGCCCGAGTTCTTCATACTCGTCATTGTGTACACTTACGGTGACGCCCTTTTCGCATGTGCTAACCGAGCCGTATAGCTGGAATTCATAAATTATTTACGTTATTTGCGTTCGTAAATTCAAAGTGGAGTTACGGAAAGTTGAAGTTTTTCAATGACGTAATCAAGTAGAAAGTAGTCTTGAATGCGTACCTTCAAAGAAAATTTTCAAAGCCAAATTTCGTTGACTCTAAAACCCATTTTGTTTTTTAACATATATACACGTCGAATATGGCGACCGTTGCAGGGGTGAAAAGCGTTCAGCGCCTCGATAAAAATTCCCAATACTATTTGGTATGTACTATAGACCAGACCAGAGGAGGACAAGGTTTTTGGATTAAAGACCGAAAATTTTGCCCACCTATACTGGCGGGACATGTAAGTGTAACGTAAAAAGTTACATTTTATGAACAATATTTACAGTGTTACAAAAGCAAAAGTTGAAAACAATAAGCCTCGTGCCAAAATTAATTTGATCGTAATCTCAACAACTCCTTGAGCTATTTTTTAGCTGAAACATCAAAATTTGGTTTAAGTTATAGACCAGGGTGGTCCAAACCCAGGCCCAGAGGGCACATGTGTCCCGCCGCTTCATTATCTGTGGCCCGCGTCACATTCGGAGAGTAATCGAAAAATCGCATTTCGTGTTGTTTCTTAATAAAATTAATCAGATTTTGTTTTTGACATATTGTTACATCACTAATGTCACCTAATTGACTAGTGTTATGGCTAGCTGAGGCAACTAGCGAAGCTTAAATGATGTGCTTGGCAGTCTAAATTATTATCTAGCTTTCCATCTTTTTGGTCGGGAATATATGCTACCAATATAGGCATGAAAGAAAACGAATCGAATAGGGATCCTATTAGCCTTGGATGGCTATGTCTGATAACTAATAACTATGTGTTTGCACAATAAAAGTGTTTGTTTTGTATTGCACTGTTTGCCAATTTTTGCCACTATTGTGGCCCGCGAACAATGCAAAAATAAATTTGTGGCCCGCGGAGCCCACAACCTTGGACCACCCTGTTATAGACTATAGAAATACAATTCGTTGTATTTGAATGTGTGTGTTCAGCATTACAAATTTGCAAACATATACAGTTGGATTCCAACTAGCAACGAACTTTCTCTTATTTACTACCAATCACCGAGGAAGGTCAGGCATCACAAATTAAACTAACGGAATTGACAAAAAATGTCAAGGCAAGATATATGGATTTTCATAAAAATACACCCCTATGTATGTCTGTGTCAGTCACTTGTGCGAAGGCTTGTTTGTAGTGAGGGTATTTTTCTCATACATCAACTATTTAAATAAATTTCGACGATCAAGTATTGCTGTTTGATGAATTATATGCTTTTATTCATATTTCTGACACCAAGTAATTGTGCCACGTAAAGCAGCCCGGGCCCGACGCAATCATTATTAGCAAGCCCTCGCGCAGCTGCACTTAGCATTTTATTTCGGAATTTTAGTGAGTATATTACGTAGTTTGTTTTCTAAACATTCGGGCGACTCGTTTCCATACCACCATTTTGTAATTGAAGACACAATGGAAATTTTTGTTTGAAATTTCACTCTTTTACACAGCTCGCAAAATGCTGACGGTATCCTAGCGTCCTTCAACCTAGCATCAGGTTCGAGTTTTGGACACGAAACTCCCTCTACTTTGCCAGGTGGTTGAAGATTCCTCCATGTTAAATACTCGAGGTAGGCTGTATCATTTTTGTCCAAATAATTTATATATTTGGATAAATTCTCAGAGCTTGTGAAATCGTCTGCATGAATGAACGAAAATGGTGGTGCGACGCGTTCGACATCGGCCTTCCGAGGACCCCATACCACAGGTACAAGTCCACGGCCTAAGGCTCTCGACCAGAATTTTTCTGTAATATACTCTCGGCACCACAATCCATTTTCAAAGGCCAGGAAGAATTTATATGGACGTAGAAGAGTTGATAGGTTCCCCTCGAACCTTGACCCGAAACATTCGCCATACCTGCAAAGATCACTGCGTATTGAATACATAAATAAATATATATGGATATACATTTATTATTACCCATGTGATACGTCATTAATCAACACGTTTTGCAATGTTTATCGTTCAATTTTACATCACCATATACCATGTGCTTCCCAACTATTGGGTCGCGAAGTATTTCCAAATGTTACATACAGTTTTCGATTAGATAGGAAATTGTGGCATTATCATTACTTACCAATTATGAAACAAACAATGTAATAATTAGAATTATGCGTTGTGTCTCGTTAATAATTTCAGTATGGAAAAAATAGATAGGCGACTAGACAGATTGGTAATTTGCTGAATTCGTGTAGAAGGCAAGGACGACGGTTTATGTAATTGGTAATCTTATGTAAAATGAGTTGCATTTTAAATACTGGCTAAACAGGGTTAATATACTTTGTTTGATTGATTCTTGTAAGCCACAAAATGGATAATTTAAAAAAGAGAAAAGGTAACGAAGTAAAAGGAAAGCTCGAAAAGTGGTAGTGAGAAAATATGACTCTGATTACACCAAATGCGGGGTCAACCCTTTTATTTCCCGCCAATCTGAGCCCATTTTGACACCCATAAATTGTCATTTCTCTTTGTTCAAACACGCTAGAAACATCGTTTAGGTTTAGGCATTTCTAAAAAGCTTGCCTCAAACACAATCTGGCAAAGGTCGTTTAAAATACGTAGCGCGTCTCTCTCTCTTTCCATCGCGTTTGTAAGAGAGAAATTTCAAATTTTTTTGAGAAAAAGTTTTTTCAATTTGAGCTCTGTAGTAAATACATGCGAGAGAATGGAATGTATTATGTCTGATGTAAAGCGCATACGTCACCTTTCATACGAGTGAAATGTGGAAATGTAAAATAAAGCTGCCGCCAGTTATGGACGCGTCCCCGAGCATCGACTTTCTTGTTTACTTCGTGACATTGGCCAATCAGCAAATTGCAAAAAGTGACGTAACAATGCTCCCTTTCCGCATCCGCTCAGACACTTTTCTCACTCAGACAGATTTTCAAGCGTGGTCGTAAACATTACCTCGTTTTCGCATTTATGAACTCTATTCGTTAGTTTTCAGTTGTGTTTTGGAAACTTAAATGTAAATCAGATAATTCAATGGTCACCCTGTCTTCCTAAGAGTTTTAATTTAATTGCAGTAATAAAAATCAGTGTAGAAATAGCTGTGATAGACTAGGCTAAAATTATTTAACGGTACTTTTAAAAAACAGATTGTTGTGTGCGATGAATCATAATGATGGTTTGAAACACATACCCCATTTCACAGGCGCCAACTCGCGAAAGCACTCTTAAAATAGCCCCGAAAATTTTGCAATGGTAAAGTATAGAAAGAATTTTTCGGGGGTCAAAGGTCGGGGAAAGGACCATCAAGCCTCGACTTGATCTGATAATATGCAAGCTCAAGTTTCGCATCAATAGTAAATTGCACAAAAAATGGCAATAGAAGTGGGTCGCGCACTGAGAAAAGGTTGGGGAGGACTGCGCCTAACCGAAGCTCACACTAATTATACGAACGTTGGAATGTTTTTTCAGCTGCAGTTTTTTTTGTTTTTTGTTATAGGAATATAATAAAGCAGTTAATATGCAGTAATTCCGTTGATATTCATGGTAATTAAATGGCGTTCATGCCCACTAAATATATCGTTCAGTGCTAAAGAGGTATTCACGACTACCAAGCGAATCTATTCCATGATTCCAGAAAATAAAGCAACAAGCACAAATGTAAGGAGTTTAGCATAACTACCTGTCCAGTTTGAGGCCATTTTCCATCAACGAATCGGAGATTTTGATCCTACTTTTTGCACCCAATCTCGTGCAGTCACTGGCTATCATCACCGCAGTCTTGGTTTTCTTCGTAAAGTCCATTTTCTGAAGACATACGTATGGAGAATTGTATTTATAAGCGCTGAATATCGCCAAGAATGGCCGTAACGAATCCCACTCTAATATACCCTTTTAGGAGAACTTCCTCAAAGCGAGGCTATGCGTATTCTGAACTAAAACTCAGCTTGAAGCTAAGTTACAAGACATTATTGAAAACACAAGTAGCGGGCATTGCGCGAAAGGCGGTATCGGATAGTGTTAAATTTGCAGTAGTTCATGTCAATTTGACTAGAGAAATAGCTAATGTAGTGGTAGTAAATCATAAAGAGTAATTGTAGTTCCCAAAAATAGGTTGACGTGAAATTTGTCCGTCGTAATTGCAAACTTATAACTAAGACGTTTCTTTCTAGAATAGCTCAGAATATCTTGACAACCAAAGCTGAATCGCTGAACTCGCTTATTTTGAAATGAAAATACCTTTTTATACAGGGTGTCCAAAACATTTCGCCCGATTTTATAGTAATGACAATCAAAAATCTTGTTTGTTTTTGTTTATTAGTTCTTATTGTGCTTGTAGTTTTCATTTATTATACAATAACATTTATTTAAACTTACAATTGGTATTACTATAAATTCGGACAAAATTTGGAATTGTTATTATAAAATCTGGCAGATTTTTTGAACAACCTGTATATATTGAGTTCATGGTAATTTTGAAGAACGTAAATATTTGAATAGAACGGCACCATTGTAGGTTATTGCGTGATGTTTAGTCTCATTCTCATCATTTTCGCCAACTGTGAAATTGCAGGTTTATGCGTCGGCAAGTGTCATTTGAAAAATATACCATTGCTCAAGTAATATTAAATAACTTTAAAAGCTATACCTCGGGTCGCAGGTTCCACCAGCAACCATACATGTCTTGAATATCCGAATCACTCCTGTATGTCATGGTTAAATTGAATTCATTGTCAAAATCGTCAAGTTTTAATGGTCCATGTATCAGATATTTTGTGCGATATGGATTTTCTTTTGTCCAAAAAACATATTTGTGTGCTAGAGACCTGGGGAACAAACACTGGCGAAAATTATGCTGTATAATGACATGTCAGTTGAATGGATTTAATAAGCAGGGGTGTGTACCCGTTTAATATGATATAATTTAATCTTGCGTAAGTTTCATGTTCAATTCAAATATTTCGACTAGATAGCATTACTCATACCTCGCTGACTTATCTGGAAAATCTCCCTTTCTTTCCAAAAACGAGTCATGAAAAACGACCGTATTTGATAATTCAAATTTTGCTCTGTCTGTGGTGAAAATGCAACCCCCACATTGCTTATTCATTCTCACGGTAATCGGCGCCATTTCCGGCCTCTGGTATTTCTTTCGATACCACAGTGGTGCGTGCCAGAGCAGGATAGTAGTGTTTCTATCTTCTTTTGCCAATAAATGCGGATTTTGATAAAACATCAGACGGGATACGGAAGAAAGAAAAATGGTAGAGATGCAAATCGTAATAATAACATATAATCTCATAATAACTAGACACGGTTTATTTAATTTTTTCATCAACAGTTATCTAAAATAATTTGTAAAATGAAAATTACCTATTTCTTAACCTCAAGTTTCTATAATATACATATGCGATATATAACGTCTTCATTGGTTACAAGCATTAGCGACCAACACTTTCCACTTCAATTTCCCTCAAAATTTATTTATAAGGCAAGTATCTGCTAACTAAATTCATGCTATAAATGCTTTTATTTCCAAAGCAAAATAACACGTTTGATACTATAATTTAATATCATCGTATTTTAGCGTAATTGAATATTCTGCTGCGCCCGAAGGTATAAATAAAGTTGCTTCTGTATAACCTTGCATAATTGTTGGAATAGGTATCGTCAACTCAAATAGCAAGACATTGATTTTAACAATGTAATATTTACGCTAACATGGCGCATAAAATTCAAAACAATATAAATTAGAAGTACCGCATCAAGTCAACAAAGACATCTACCGCGAAATTAATCAACAAAAATATATACGATTTATATATACTTCTCATATATATATATATATATATATATATATATATATTTCTATTTCATCGATTTGCTCGACAACACGGGTTTATTTTTGCTGTATTTGGGCGACGGGAATTTTGGGGCGACACAATGCTGTAGCCCAAATAGTTTGGGCTTTATTTTCTCCAAGAATCCCTCAAGATAAAGGTCTGAAACTTTTCGTCATTTTCAACATTGCCCTCAACCATCACCACATAATGTTGGATAAGAAATTCGAGCAAAAAAACTCTGTTTTTTGCCGACAGTTTCTAGGCATAGCTATAACCCGTGTTGCTAGTTTTGCTAAATTGTGGCTACAAAAATAAATCATGATTTTCTCTTTTCTAACCCGGTTATCTTTTGGCCAGAATTAGAGGATTAACAGAAAAAAATTTTCGCTATCGTATTGTATTCCTATAATTCACCGGAAACTTATCTGGAACTTGGTACACTGTTATGGTAAATTTCACCTTAATAAAATTGCAAACGTGCAGACGGGACTTATTACGCCATATATAGTCTGAGTCCGCTTTGTCAGATACGATGGAGGGTTGATTTTATCCATCAAATTAATAATGAATTCAGTTTGTAGAAAGAATCGTGCTCGCTTTACCGTGCATAACATAGGTTTTCCATTTGTATTGGAAAAGAGGTCGATGGTTTGGTTGGCAGAAATGGAACACATGTCGCTTTGTAGTACAAACGCTCTAAAATACGGTATACAAAGACATAGTTTTGGATATAACCTTGGGTAGACCTACCATACGTCCCGGTTTGGCCGGGACAGTCCCGGTTCAAACGCCTTTCCCGGTGTCCCGTCCCGGTTAGCAAAATGTCCCGGAATTTTACTTTAGTGAAATTTTCAAAATTAACTCTAACCTGACGCAAAATTATGAAATAATTCCGTCCCAAAAGGCATAACTTTGCTTTAAGTCGAGTCTTATTTTAATATCTTAATTTTTTTAGCTTATTAGGTTGAGTGAAATATCACACAGAGCTTGAGAAATCTTTTAGTTAGGGAATAATGAGTGACGCTTATTGCGTCATTATTCTATTGACTTCAATGAAACTACAGCAACTGCTGCATTAGAACAAATGTCTGATTTGTGACTTAGTGTTGCTTAAATTTACGTGCATTTTCCTTTAAATAAAGTAATAAAAATTTTTATTCAATCTAAGTAGAATACTTTATTATGCAATATTAAAGCTTATAAATATAAATATGGAATAAAAATTTGCCAAGATCAGGCCTTCGGCCTTTCGTCCAGTTATTTCATTCATAGTTTTGAGTTTGTCCCGGATTATGCCCAAGAAATTATGGTAAGTCTAACCTTGGGTATCTCACTACCTCACTATGGGAGCTTCAGGAATATAAGCAGCATTCGAGGCAGTCAGTACCTTCCGAGGCGGCATAACAGGTTTCGCATTAGCGATAGTTTCTTCGTAATAGTGAATTCAATATTCTGGGATAGTATATATGGGCACTGTTTTGAATAGCCAGCTGGTTGCGTTCCCTAAATTCTCATTGACAGGTCGGTGGAAAATAACCGGTTTTCATGACAATTACTTATATATAATAAC
Source organism: Styela clava (assembly GCF_964204865.1). NCBI lineage: Eukaryota > Metazoa > Chordata > Ascidiacea > Stolidobranchia > Styelidae > Styela > Styela clava. Next base: position 6,193,185 of record NC_135257.1, on the reverse strand, counting down.
TTTATCATGTTGCTCTGTTGTGCGAGATAATAAATATAGTGAGTAGCATAATAATAGTTTTATTTAAACAACTAGACAATATATATATATATTACTAGTTCCTTTATTTGGTCGACAACGCGGGGTTATTTTGCTGTATTTGGGCATCGAAAATATTTGGGCAACATTTTTCTGTCGCCCAAATAGTTTGTGCTTTACTTTCGTTATGAATCCCTTCAGCAAAGAGTCCGGAATTCAACTTTACTCTCAACAATCTACGACGTAATGTTTGCTATGAAATTCGAGCAAAAAAGCTCAACTGGACAATACTGTATATATATATTTTTAGTTTCTTTATTTGGTCGGCAACGCGAAGTTATTTTGCTGTATTTGGGCGTTGAAAATATTTGGGCAACATTTTGCATTTTTCCCACATAGTTTTGTGTTTCACTTTCTTTATAAATCCTTTCAGCAAAGAGTACAAATTTCAACTTTATTCTCAACAATCTACCACATAATAATGTTTTATTTGATATTCGAGCAAAGAAGCCGAAAGTATTTAGGCCTAGGTATCTTTCCTGTAGTTGTTTTTGCTACATTGTGGCGACAAATATACATCATTATAAAATTGTTAAAATAGACCACATAAATTCTATTTATCAATGTTTATAAATACGAGCGTATAAACATATTTATCGTGAAATTTCCCGATATAATACTAAATCTTCGAGGTTTGAGGCTTTAATTCCACGTTGCCCCGTCATAGGAAAAGCATGGGCCTTTCCCCAGTCATCGATTTCCTCGTTTACTTCGTGACATTGGCCAAAAGGCAATATCCAAAAAGCGACGTAGACAACGTTTTTACATTTAAGGGAGGGGGAATAGGGGGGCGCGCATTTTCAATACGTCGATAATATCTTTGTCGAACAATTTTGCAACCAACCACCGTGTTTTTGTCTGTTAGATTGCTACGATGCGGTGCTTTGTTTATATTATGACGAGTTTTGTTCGAAATAACCGTCTTCTTTAAATATGTGACGGTCAAAAAGGCAATCAGAAGCCCAATTTTTCACGCATGGCTGCGTATGACTAGTCTCGACGCAGCAGAAACGATTTTCAAGGTCGTTCGGTCCCAAATACGTCTTCCTAGTGTATATAATAAGTATAAGTTTATTTCGACTCCATAATCAGCAAAACAATAAGATGAATGGTAAAAATAAATAAAAACTGATTATGAAATCAGGAGAGCGAACAAAACCTTAGATAAGGTTTAAAACGTACAGAATGTATATAAGATGGAAGGTTTTGCCAAGAAGATGTGGTACGTGTTCACTCACCTAAAATAATTGAAATATTCCACACACGCACCCACACACAAAACCATATAGAAGTTATTAAGTAAAAAGGGAACATGAAAAATTACATACTGGTAGTTAATAAAAAATAAATAAATAAAAATTACTTGCCACACCATATTAATAAATTTATGATGATTGCCACTGCCAAATTGATCAATTTTATAAATGGGAGTGAACAGTAAAGATAAACTTTTTTAAAAAAAATATATTGTCAAGCTGATTATAGATGGAGTCAAATGCCAAGATGCCCAACCAAAGTTGCCAGAATTGGATGCATGAAGAGGTGGGCTAGACCACTTCATTGCCCAAACTAGAGCCTATTATTGCCAAATTATAGTCCAGATTGTAATAAGTATTTAAATCTATCAGTAACTTTATGAGTATGAGTAATTATATTTAATTAAGGTAGAAAGACAGGGTATAGGAATATGTTGGTTGCTAAGGCTATAAGGTTTTTTTTTTTTTTTTCATTCTTAGATATTGACTTCTGCAAGGATAAAGGAATTAGGAATAAAGGAATTAGTATTGTTATTTCACAGGATCATTTCTTCATTTAATTATTGTGGCGTAATAGATGTCAATTCAAGTTCATCGTGGATGAGACATCAGCCTGCGAATTTTGTTGTTGTAGACACCATTTATATTCAATAAACTAGCCATTGTGTTGATCATCACGGGACGACCTGAAAAACAGAAAATAAATCTGCGAGAAGGATATTCAAGGGTTACATATTTGGAAACAGCACTACCCTACACTTTTGTTTAGAATTAATTATTATTTCGAGTAGATATTGATTATTAGTTATCTATCTTTAAAACGCTAGTTCAAAGACCAGAGTTGAAATATGGCTGGGACACCGGGTGAATTCCTCGCAAACCATGCAGAAACTCTCAAACCACGCTGACCATTCGTATGTTGGCCTTCAAATTAACTTCACAGCAGAACCTCAACCTAGGATAAAATTTTGTATAGCCTACACACAAAACAAATCATAGAATACCACAACAAATTAAAACGAAGGGGAGAATCCAATATATCTCCACTGGTCGCCTAATTACAATAATAGGTACAGGAGCTAAACTATACGGTCTACAACCCTCATAAGGTATCACACCACCCATATAGAAACAAAGGCCATGCATGTGTAATGTCAAAAATCCAACATTAAGCAAAAAGGGAACATGCGCATGCAGATGTCTGAGTGTAAACAGCCATTTGAAAAATAAATAAATAAAATAATTTTCTGTGCATGCTACAGAACCCGACACACCAACATTAGATGTAGAACAGGTGGAGAGAGATTAACTGCCGGCTCAACAGCAATCAGCAGCTGCAGGGGCAATAGCAATATTGTAGCTGTTTAATATTTTCATGAAAATAAGTATGTGCAAGTGAAGAGTGTCCCAACTTTCTATCATGGTCATTCATAAAGGTTCAATATTTTTTTTTGTGTCCGAGCTACCAAAACGTTGTAGCTTATTACATACGAAAGAGTATATATATCAGTGTGGTAATGGAAAAATAACTTTTAATATTTGGATACCAAGTACGACTTAACTTGTTTCTGAAATGATTTTTTGGATTTTAATGACTTCAAATTCAAGGGACAAAGCAGTTTGACAATGAATTGTCATGAAAATCATAAACTAATGATAATACTTCAAATTTCATTATGTCTTCAACCTTGAGTATATTTAGCGATTTATAGAAATGATTTACGCTTTCACGTTTACTTTTCCTAAAGACAATTCTTAAAAAATTATTACAAATGCTTTGCAATTTCGAGACAAGTGTTTTATTACCATGGAGCCAGACTGAGCTACAATATCGGATATGACTTAGTAGTACAGATTGAAACATTGCTAGTAAAGCTGATTGATTAACGCACTGGGATACATGCTTGGTGGTTTGTATAGCTAACCCCTGGTCGTAGAAAGTTAATTTGATGTTTAGCGTGTAGAATAAATGCCAATGCACCTACGGTGAAAAAATCAACGGATTTTATAGTGGTTTGAATGAAATCGTCCGCAGACTGGCTGTACCACCCTGGTACTGTGGTAAACTAACAGCTAGTTTGGGGCAACATTCAATTTACTTACCAGACTATATCCAGATATTTATGCAGTCAACATACATAGCGGTACCGTAACACCGGTTGCATTATAAGCGTTAAACATATCTTGTTTTAGCAGAGGTTAGATTAAAGAATTTTGTCGAATTTATTTACAATCCATAATACTGTAATATTGCTGTATTGGTGACTGTGGTAGCTATGTCACTATCGGTACCTGATGGGGTAAACTATAGAAATACTTTGAAATACGGAGCAACAGCAGTATTTAGAATTCCTGTGACAAATTCACTACCGGTACCGGTATTATATCTGTATATTGAACATTAATATAGCTACGGTACTGACATAGTACCGTACTGTAGTAGCATTATTCATTACAGCATTAGTAGGTCTGTAGGTACGGTAGCCTATTGTTCTAAAACAATTATCTTGTTTGAAATAGCACTATCCCTGTATCCCAACTGGCAGACTGGTCACATTCCATTACTGTGGACTGTGGTTGGCTATAATATAATTTCAGATCAACTCCAATGTCAGAATGTGGCGAAAAGATTAAAAGATGATAATTCTTACTACAGTACTATGCCACAGGTTGAATGTAATTGAAAGTGATAACGTATGTCTACTTAATTTTGCTCTCTTTCCACTGCCTGACTGTTTTATCACAATATCATTTATAGCTAAGTACCGGTAGCCTATTTCTTTTTTAGCGTGTTAATAAAATAATTCATATTGACTATATACAGATATATATAAATATAACTGTTCCTTTGTGCTTCGCAATCTCCAGAGTAAGATCAGTACTAGTTTTATTTGTTTGTGTGGACATTTCCAACTATTACAGTATTGCCCGTGACAGAAAATGGATGACTCTCTACTTGAAGGTGGTTATAATTTTTATAACATAATATAGTGTTAATATTTCCACCATTCGAATAACAATATCGCTTTATATACATCAACAGTGTCCAACCCGCGGCTCTCAAACCGGTCTCGTGCGGCTCTTTTCGCCTTGGTTATTTTATGGAAAAAATAAGTTGCAAACTACGATTTTTAATTTTTGATTAAACACATTATGAGTCATTGTGCATTCTTTTTTAACGTTGAAGATACGCTTTCATCCACTTTACAATACAATTGTTCTTTATTAGGTCACAATTAAATTCTTTGTTGTGAGACGCACTCTCGTAATCGTAGTTCTGCGAGAAATTTGTTTGCGTTTGGGTAAATTAGTTTATGTCGTCGACGACTCATTTAATTCTGAGACGGTTAGTTTAAAATTCCTTCTAGCCTCAGATGAGGCTGCAACCGAGTTGAAGATAATCTACATTTTGATGAGGAAGACCAACTGCAATGCGCTTTAAATTATGGGAAGAGGCCATTGAGTTAGTGAGAAGCATGCCCATGGAAAAATACGCCAATGTTAAACGAGCCGCACATATGGTATTGTCAATGTTTGGATCAACATACGTCTGCGAATCTGTGTTTTCTACCATAGAAGACGTGAAATCAAAGCATTAATTTGTTATGATGAAAACCCATGTAAAAGAACTGCTTCGATTGACTACAACGACATATCATAATTCCCACTAAGTAGCATGCATAAAAATAAATGGCTTTCAAATTTATGTCATAATCATGTTGGTTAGTGATATTTAATAAAATAAACCAGCATTGTCGCACAGCTGAATATAGGTATATCTGATGTTCATGTATGTTCCGGTTTATAATGCGGCTCTTCGTGTTATCAAAATACGAAAATGCGGCTCTTCGTTTCTGGCTGGTTGGCCACCCCTGATATACATCTTGAGTGTAGTTATTGCAAAAGTGATTTAATTCGTTGAATTTGATATTTGTTTTTAATTTGCAATACAAAAGTTGCTTGATAGTGTGATGAAATATAGCTGAAGCCAAACCTTCAATTATCAGTTTCATTTATAAACGTATAGAGAAGATAGGGAGTTAGTCTTGTGCATTATTCGCTGTATAATTAAGGTTTACAGAAACTTTAGGATAATATACTGTAGACTTGTAGAGTATGGATTCTTCCAAGCGTCCAATTCCTGATTCGCCAAGTACATCACAGGAGGAAGATAGCGCACTAATGGCGGTTATAACAAGCACTATTCTTCGCCAAGTACTGATACAATTGCCATCAATGATTGATGAATGTTTGACCACCAAAACAACACCATCCAGTCCATCGGATCTTTCAAGAGTTGCCGAGTCTAGTTTTCAACACATTCTGAGTTCACTAGACTCCTCATTGAAAGATATGAGAAGCGAACTCAGTGTGATTGCTAAAGCTCAGAGTGACCTCAGGGACAGCCAAAAATTCTTATCAGATAAATTCGACTCGATTAATAAATCTCTTAAATCCACACAAGATATGGTGAAAAAACAGCAGAAAAAGATTAAAGATCTAGAAGAACTCGTGGAAGACCTTGAGGATGAATGCGACCACCTAATGCGGCCAAAATTATTTAACAAACTGATCCTGTTTATATCTGTAATTGACTGAATCATACGGGTTAATTTTTATATTTCACTCTTCATATAGTCAACAAGAAACTCCTGTTCGACATGCAGTTCAGATCAGACACTACTCACACGATACAGGTATGTATTTTATCAATCCTCAATAATTCATTCCTTTCTGGAATAAATTTAATTTTTGTTTCCATGTTAAGATTCAGAAACTGAAGATGCTGTTATCAGTGACTATGATAGTGAATTTGTGCCTCTGTCTTCCACATCTTCAAATTCGCCATATGATCTACTAATGGTCATTTCCGATAGATCAAGGAAAAGGAAATCCCGTAAGCAAAGAAATGAAGAATTGAAAAAAAAAAAAGCCGAAGCGTCCTTGCTTATATTGTGGGAAACTACGAAGCCAGTTAACACGTCAATTGAGAATGCGTCATAAACATGAGGAAAGGGTAAAATTGGCAATGTCTTTGCCAAAACATTTACAAGCCTTTGAATTTGAGAAAATGCGAAAGGATGGTATGTTTGGGCATAATATGAAGATGTTGAAGGAAAAAAAAAACCTTATTGTGTGAAAGAGGCCAGATGGAAGATGGAGTCAAAATATGTACTCAGTGTAAAGCTTTTGTGCGCAGAAGATATTTTTTTAGTCATTCAAAAAATTGTGGGAAAAAAAATGGTATACAGGAAACAAAGGGGTTAGCTGCAACATTGATTAATAATGATACAGATGGGTTGGAATTCACTGATTTGCTATCGAGGTTCAGCGGTGATAGGATTGGTAAATTCTGTCAGGAAAATGATGTAATTAAACTGATTGGAAGAAGCCAGTTCAATAAACATAAGCGAAAAAAAGACAAACTGACTGAATCTCGAAAGGCAGTTATGTGTAAAATGCGTACACTTGCTAATCTATACTTCCATTTTATATCTTTTACAAATGATAAAACTCTGCCAATTGAAGAGATGTTTCGCAGGCAGAATTTCCCTGCTTTAGAAGAGGCTATACAATCAATGACAACCCATGAAGATGGAACACTTAAGGCTGGTCTTAAAGTGAGTGTAGGAAATTTTCTCAAATTGTCTGCGAAGGTCGTCAAGGGAAGTTATTTAATTGGTGATGATGATTCTAGCGCAGATTTAATCGACAAGTTTGTTGACGTACTTGAACTAAAATGGATCAGCATATTTGGCGATGCTGAGTATTTACTGCTGCAAAACCGCAACCATAAGCAAAGAGATCCTGGTAAATTACCAGACGAAGACGCTGTGAAAAAAATACGAAACTACACTGTAGATAAATTGCAACAGATTGTGAATAATCAGTATGATTTTTTTTGTCCAGAAACATTTGTATTTATTCGGGACCTCACAGTCTCTAGACTCACTCTTTTTAATGCTCGACGAGGGGGTGAGCCATGTAGACTCCAAATGAGCGATTGGTGTGATGCCAAAACGGAGAAATGGATTGACTCTCAAAGAGCCAAATATGTTAATGACGCTGAGAAAAAACTTCTTAGTACATTTAAAATAATGTACCAAGGAGGAAAAGGCACCAACCGTATGGTACCTGTTTTGGTGCCACCCGATTGTGATTCAGCATTAGATATGCTTGCAAACTCCGAAATTCGAAAGGATTCTGACATCAATATTCGAAACATGTACCTTTTTCCAAGCACAAAACAATCCCTAGATCATTGTAGCGGATGGCATAGTGTGAAAAATGTAGTTGATGCTGCTGGAGTAAATTCACATATCACAGCCACAGCAATGCGCCATCGAGCTTCAACTTTATATGCCAGCTTGGAAATACCGGAAGATCAACGCCTAGCGTTTTTTAAGCACATGGGACACACAGAAGATATCAATAAGAATGTATACCAGTGTCCACTCGGTATACAAGAGGTTACGAAAGTTGGGAGTTACTTTGCATCATTGGATGGCATGCAAGTCGAAGGTGAGAAATTTGGTATGTTATTATAATCATGGGTTGGTATTGATGAACCTTTTTAATTCAGGGACGGAAGAGCCAGACATAACAGGAGATTTAGAAGAAGGAAATAGTGTAGAAGGAGAATCATCTGCAGTATCACAAACGCCGGGTGTTGAAGATTCAGAAGAAGAAAATAGTGTAGAAGGAGAATCATCTACAGTATCACAAACGCCGGGTGTTGAAAATTTAGAAGAAGGAAATAGTGTAGAAGGAGAATCATCTGCAGTATCACAAACGCCGGGTGTTGAAGATGACAGTATGCCATCAGGATTGGGATTGAATACTGAATTTGAGATGTGTCATGGTAAGTATTTCTATCCAAGTCTTGAAAAGTGCACTAATATATGAAACTACGTATAAAAGCTAACTAGTGTAAATAGTTTGGTGTTGGGGCTAAATTAAAAACTTAAACATGTAGAAAATCATTTAATGAGTGTGTCATTTATTTGGTTTCAGATATGCCAAGTACTTCAACTAAGCGCAGAAAACGACAATATGTTAGATGGTCAAGCAGTGACACTGCAGCTTTGTTAACTCATTTCAAGTCTTGTATTGAAGACACTTCTGGTGAAAATAATACCGGTAGCTTACCAGGTAAAGTTTACTTTTTGTCTGTTAATATCAGTCAGAAAATAGAAAGTTTGTTGGATGACGAGGACTTGAGCAGTTTACATTATTCTCAGACTAATGCGTTCTAAATTGCTATGCAGGTTACAAAGACATTGAAGAATTTTTCCAAAAGGAGAATATACTGTCAGGCGTTAAAGACAGGAAAAGTAAATTGAGAATAATTCATGCAAAGCTATTTAATGAGAGAAAGAAATTCAGAAAGGACTTTAAGAAAAGGCTTGCAAATTTAAATTAGACATCAGTGGCAGCAAATTTATCAGAAAAACAGCTGACAGCATTAGATTGCATCAAAAACAGATTTCTTTGCTCAAAATACAATATTGAGCAAATACATTTATTCTAATTAAAATACTGACAGCATTAACTTAATTAAAATGCTAACATAATTTTGGATTTGCCAGTAGAATTACAGAATGGATTATTCGAGGGGGAGGTTTATGTATTTAATTTCATAAATATACATTCATCATAATTTTTGTTGAACTTAGCTTTCTGGGAATAAAACCCTCTTCGATAGTTGTGAAAAACAAGTATCATGACTGAAAACAAAAAAGCGTTTTACACTCCATGATAGTGGTTCTCAAAATTTTTAAGATGAGCCCCCTTTTTAGAATTTTCAAGTTTTGCAACCCACCTTAAAAATAATTGTAGCTAAAATAAGCTACGAATAACAGATAGTAAGGCGTATGTATGTTTTATTCACAGCATGTGTGGATGAAACATATATATTCAAAATAAGGCGGGCAAATACAAATCTCACATATTTATTCAATTAAGCTTTATACCCCCCTCAAAAATTGTCAAAGACCGCCAATTCCCCACATCCATCGTTTGAAAACCACTTCTCTATTATATCATGTTCCGGTGGAATACTTAAATTATATCGATTATGTAACATTTCTTAATTTAGTTTTATAATATTTTTGTAAAATCATGTCCAAACATCGGACCTGTGTCAGTAATTTTTTTTCATATCTTTGTATGCGAATTTCGTTGACGAATTAACTTATGTGTGACGAGTTCTACTCGCTTACTTATTTTTATTAATAAGTTTGTAATTTCATTTTATAGTATTTCTGTAAAATCATGTCCAAACATTGGACCTGTGTCAATAATTTTTTTCCATATCTTTGTATGCGAATTTCGTTGACGAATTAACTTATGTGTGACGAGTTCTACTCGCTTACTTATTTTTATTAATAAATTTGTAATTTCATTTTATAGTATTTCTGTAACATAATGTCCAAACATCGGACCTGTGTCAATATTTTTTCCATCTCTTTGTATGCGAATTCCGTTGACAATTTAAATTGTTTGACGAGGTCTACTCGCTTACTTGAATTTTTTAATAAATTTGCTTACTGTCCGTTTCGTTTTCGTTAAAATGCTTACAATGAAAAAATTGGTTGCATTGGAATCGAGGGTCGTTAGACATAACAGTCACTAAGTCACAAGGTGCACCACAAACAACATGTGTCCTTTGCCGTTATGGGTTGAGGAGTGAATGATCTTGCGGAACGATGTTCAAACATGCAAATTTACAGTGACAGCTAGGGCATACATTGCAAACCGATTAATTTTTTCTCGTTTATTACCTTTGAATCATGGCTGGTACAATCCCAAAGGGTATCGGAGAATGTGGAGGTAAGGGCAATGATGAAGATTCTCGTTGCCTAAATAGAATTCTATGGAATGTTACATTCAGCATCTTTATGCGTATGCGCGGAAAATGGCATTGTGGTGTCACATGCATTTGCTCATTTTAAATAATCCTCTGGACTGCTCAAACGATACTTTACCTGCAATGTCATACATACGCCGTTGTGCAGCGATTTTACAATTAATACTAACCTATTGTCGAGCAAGCCAATGCCAAAAATCTCTTTAGGTAACTTGCAGTCACAATTGTGGTGAAAATATTATGCCAAAAAAGAAGACAGTTTCAGTGATTATTTCAGTGATAACAACTGAGATACAACTTGTTTGCTGAACTTGCATAAGACGCAAAAAATATGACATGTATATGTCGTCGATGCTGATATCGTGTTACAGGGGAGTATTCAGAAATTTTCGAGGGGGGTTCTGAAATTTCTATTTGCCATGTTAAATCGAAACAACTAGCGGGCTCGACCAAACGCCGGAAAACGTGTGTTCTCATGGAGTCTCTGGAATATAAAAAGCTTTTCGACCTATGATAAATTGTTATGTATAATACAAAAAAAAACACCACCTGGCTACGTCCCCGTTGTATTACTTTGTTTTTACATTCGGTTTTTTTTTGTATATTTTTTTAGATATCTTTATCGTGGTAACTCACAATTGAAAGAATATGGAATAATAGGTGAGCGAGCGCGTAATACCCTTTTAACAATACCTTTCCATCGGAAATCTGTGCGCTTTTAACCTCACTTGTGATTTTGTTAGCTCACCCGATTCTATATTCATCTCATTTATTTTGTTTTCATCAATTATCTTATCGTCCATTATGCGGATTATGGGCCAGTTTATACACCGCAGGTCAATTAACCCATGCAGATAGATGCCAAGTTTTTTTCTTTTTCCACGTTCATTCCCTTTGTTCTCCAGTTTTAATTACATAATTATGCAAACTCACGGTCATCACAACAAGAAATATTGCTTTAAATAGGAAAAGTTTATTGCCTTACTAGGCCGGTCAATTGGACTTAATTCTGCGGGAATTTGAGTTTTCATACGTAACCAATTCTTCTTCTCGTTCCCGATATGTTAACTATATTTTTTTAAGGAAGGGGTAATGATTCAGGTGATGGTTTGATTTAATAGTATGAAGTACCAAAATACTAGGTATAGGTATATCCTGCTCATATAAATACTTTCAATTGCTAATACAATAAATTATCGCAAGACAACTTAATAATTATGGCGAAAATTGCGTTTGCGAGACCTCACCATCATAAATCGATATTTTCTAGTTCCTTTGCTTAGAAGTGTTGTAAAGCACGTGTAATGCACTCAATATAGTCAAATGTATTTGCATGCAACAAAAAAAAAACGATATTGAAAGCATTAAATTGTGATAATCGATGAAACCCTAGTACCTTCAATACGCGTAACTAGTTTTCTAACCCCATTTATTTGCAAATTTCTAAATTCTCAATTTCTTTTCTAAAAATCCAATCTCATCGAGTAAAGTATCGTTGAATGCGTCTCTGAAATACCAATTGAATGGTATTAACATTTTTGGTTTTCATTGTTTATATCAAAAGTTATGACCAAAAAACGATGAAAAAAAATAAATTTCAAATTCAAAAATAAATAGTGTCAGACGCCAAGCCTCAGCCACGCCCTAAAACATGCAAACCACTATTCTTGGCTCTTTCAGCGTACAAATTGTAACCGGGGTTTAATTTACCTTACAAGCAAAGCATTTAGCGGTAGCTGTGAACGATTTTAATGAGGGACAATGAGTAAATATTCAATGACTATATCTATTCCTTGCGGTGACGACCATATCCAATAATGTTCCTCATTCCCGCAAATAGGCTAAAAAAATAGTCTCTCGGAATTGGGCGACGACGATTGGGCCCCAACTCGACTATATTTTAAACAAACTGTATTACTTGCGTGAAATTTTGTCAAAACATTTCCCACTGAAAACCACCCAAATTAACGCTGTGAGTAGCACACTATATGCCACAGAAAACGAGTGGCCCAAATGCAGCAAAAAATAATATGTAACCTCAATGCAGCAAATAGATATATATATATATATATATACAGAAAATTTGAGCAATGCGAATAAAATATATTTCATTCAAACTAGTTCATTCAAATGTTACTGAATCAGGATATTTTATGTGGAACTGCCACAGATTTGTATCGTCACAACATGAATTGATTTTTTGCGTGTATCCTGTGCGTCCTCTGACTCAGAGAATCTTCACCCAAATTATAAACAGTTCATTTTGACGTAAAGTAAACATAGAAGGATAGAACAAAACAATGAGTAAGATTCTACTCAAGAACTATGAAATGAAAAAGGGCCTTGGGAGGCATAAAAGCAGCACAATAGAATATAGACTATAACAGCATAACCCTAACCCGATATCCATTTACTTAAAAATAACACGTTCTTATTAAACAAAAAACTGCCATTATTCAAATTGACCATATCATCATCCTCTGGAATGTCATGCCAGTCACTAGATTCATAAATTCCAATGAAGATTTTACTCATTGAACCTTTTCCTTTCTCACGCGTTTTAGTTTAACCATTTGAAACGTGTAAGAGAGATTTCTTGCCTTCGATTAGGTCAAAACAAATTTCACGCTATCGGCTAGATCTTATTTTAAGGGTAGGGCTTGGATTAAAATCATTTTTAAATTTGGGCTAGGTCCTCTTTTCAGGCTATAGGACTTATTTTCGGGGAAACACCGTAATTTAGGTTTTTCCCATTTTGTAGTTATCAAAAACTACGTGGTATTCTGGACTGATGAAACAACGTCTAAGGTCTCTTGTGCCTGATTCACTAATATCACGTCTACAGAAACTGGATTCCAAGCTGTTTCAAAGGAAAATGGGTCCAGGTAAATATATGAAAACAAAAAGCAAAATCTACAGAGTATAAATGTGTTACAATAAGTAAAATATTGTTGAAAATAGCTAAAATTAAAAATAAATTATTTACCTATAGTGATTCTTCTACATTTTCATATGTTTTTTAAATTACTAAATCTACCTGAGAACTCGTCCAAGAGTTACGAGTCTATTTCCTTGGATCTGATAGCATACTAATTAATAATGCTTTCCAATAAATTCTCGAAAACACAATTATAAAATTAGATAACAGGTTGCATAGAACGACAATTTTTGTAACACCGTTTTATTTGCCAGATATGTTGAATTTGAATTTCATGTTGACTATGAAGGAGATGGAACGAAAGTTATAACGAAAGTTATTGATTAGCATAACAATGAAAAGTACTAGTAAACTCTTTTATTATTTTCCTTCTAATTTAAGACATTTGTTAATTTTTTGACACAAATTGAACGTTTGCAGAATTTATTCACCTCGAGCACGGAGGGAAAATGAACGGACTTGCGAATGAAGCGGTGTCAAATATGGGTAAAATTACTAATACATGTACATATATAATATTCGATATATAGATAAATTATTATTCTTTTGTTGGTCTGCAGTTAAACTCATTTAATTCTATTTGTTTTAATCAGACAACCTTTTAGACAATGCAGCTATAGTTTTTCATTCTATGAAAATTATTTTGCGGCTTTGTTATGTCCACTCGACAAAGGTATGAAAACTTATATCAAACTTTTTAAGTACTGGAAGATATTGTAAATTAAATTACCAAGTCGAAGTATTTGTTGTTGCATCATGAACTAGTACAAATACCGGAATATAAATACTCCTTCCATTGAGTTCAAACGTTTGTTCTCTACCCATTGTGGACATGAACAGCAGTCTCGTTTTGCCTTAGCTATATATATATGCAAGGTCTGGTGATATCAGAATCTTATCGAAAAAACTTGTGTGCTTTACTTTGTTCAGATCATCAGGTGCTTCGTGGATTTTTTCCAAGTCCAAATCCAACTTTGTGACAGGTTGCAGTCTTCATTAACGTCTCGCATGATGTCGCAATATCTGCAAAATTTTCTCCTTCAACATGTCCAGAAACTGACTGAAGTCATTATTTGAGCTAACCAACTATTATTTATCAATGTTAGTTACATATATATATATATATACTAATTTCATCAACAGTCCTCGATGTTTGCTATTATTCAGAATATTGTATTTTAAAAAATAACGCTGATTACGTTGTTTTATAATTATCTAAATATATTTTATCACACTCGCCACGAATTAGCTTGGCTTGGGACAAGATTGTGTTGTCAGTTTAGTTCATGCGATGTGACTGCTATACGTTTCTTAATATAGACGCCGTCGGTAAAAAGTAATGGTCAGAAGGATTGGCAAGATTTACACACAAGCCATTCACAGATTCTCACTTCTCTTTTTATTCACGTTTCTATTGCAAAATATACTAATAGTTTTAAAAATTCGAAATCTTCTTTAAGGTCGATAGAGTATAGTCAATGATTCGAGAAAATTCATTCCAGTATATATACATGCTCTTATCCTCTACGTTCATAATGGTCTCCCGGCAGCTTTTGCATATACGTACGGTTTCACAAAACATTTTCATGCTTCCGAGTCTTATTCCTCTGTTTTAAATCATTCCTATTTTTACATGTCAATTTGTCGTACTATTTTCAACTTGACAAGCTGGATATTCATCAAGTACATCCGCTTGCTGTTGCCAACCTCCGTTTTTTTCAGAGTTCCAGAAGTATATGCACCAAGATAGCGCACATCCTGAACATAGTATTTGTACCAGGTTATGGTTCAGGTTGTGCGCCATCTTGGTGCACATACTTCGGGAGCGGCGTTTTTTGATCCTGCTTAAATATAATTTTATCAAAATATTAAACCACATTACAAAATATCATTTTGTTTTAAATTTTAGCATGAATATCAATCGAAAACAAATTTAGCACTTTGCCTTAGCCATGATCCATCACAATTATATATACCAGCTTGTCAACAGAATTTCGCAAGTAAAACCAGAGCCAACCTATTTTTAGAATGAGAGCTAAAAAATGACAAAGTTATTAGTAGATTATCAGTAGCATTGTGCATTTCTTTATGTTCATATATTTATTGGTATTCGTTATTCACCATATACTTTCTTTTCATATCTAGGCCTCTATTGTTGCTGCATTGCTGAATTTACACGCTACCACACACAGCGCACAAAAAAATCAACAACCCACAACCCAAGTTGAGAAAGTAAAACGTCCAACCATCACATCTGCTAGCTCAACTGAAGAATGGACATATTTTGAATCAAGATGGACAGACTACAAAGCTGCACAAAAATATTTGGCCAAGACATAATTTTCCAACTATTCGAATGCTGTGACGATCCACTGCGCAAAGATCTAACTCGCACCTCACCTAATCTTACAGGAAAATCAGAACAAGACATACTGAACGCTATCAAAGGAAAATGCCATGATCGCCAGAGTCAAGCTCGCCAACATGAAACAAGACAGAGACGAACCAGTAAGAAACTTTGGCGCCCGCATTCGTGGCCAAGCGACAGTCTGCCAAGCGACAGATTCCCAGTCCACAGACGCCACAGCTCATATCGAAAGGGGCGCATTCAAGTCAAGCCCACATCCGATAAGATGCAAGCCACATGTACTTACTGCGGAGAAACAGGACACGGCAAAAGTTCTCCACTGAGAATCAAATAACGTTCCTGTCCTGCTTTCAATCAGACTTGCTACCACTGCTTGAAACTACACCATTTTGAATCAGTTTGTAAAGGCAAAACATCGTCAAAAATGGTCAAACCATCACAGGAACCTGAGGACATGGAGAACTCTATGTCCAATTCATTACGCTCAGTTTACAAGAATTCATCCAACGGAATGGCTCTGGACCACCACCAATATGTGCCAAAGTTGGGAAAAACGCAAGTCAGATTCACAGCTATTTTTTGATATTATGATCGACATACTGCCATCTGACTTTGCTAAATTGGGGTTTAAAAAGAATTTCAAACCCCAACAACAATGACTGCGACCAATAACAAATGAATACATATCCTTGGCGCCCTAGTTGCAAGATTTTCAGGAACAACTGATAACGGGAAAATAGTTCGTTCCCGTCAGATCATTTACATTACCGACAGCTCGGACAAGCTGTTCTTGAGCAGGAAAGCATGCATTGAACCTGTTTAATTTTTCAAAGATTGGCGGAGTCAACAGGGAAATGACATCAATTAACATGACGGACAAAACTTTGACAGGGACTAAAAATGGTGACATATAAATATGCACATGTCCCCACCGCAAACTTCCCCCACCAATCCCAACGTCGGTACCATACTCGCCGAATGGGGAAAACCGACAGAAGCTACAGGAGTATCTAATCGAATAATACAAATCTAGCACTTTCAACACCTGCGAACACCAACCGCTCCCTATATGATGGACGGGCCGCCAATAAAACTTATGATAGACCCTGAAGCAAAGCCTGTCGTTCATCACACACCAGTACCAGTACCCCTCCACTGGAAAGAAGAGGTAAAAGCCGGCCTAGACAGGGATACTTATAGGACTATAGGATATTGGGTAAACTATCTGCTTTTGGTTAATAGATTACGTGTTTAAACTTAGTCACTCTAATCTTAAAATTAGAAGTAATATCTTAGTCATAAAATACGCAACAATTAGACGTACTGTAGGGCAGGGGTCCGCAACTACGGGGTCGCGACCCAAATTTGGGACGCGAAACCCCCCGCTCTGGATCGCGAAACAATTTAAATTTTCCATAAAAATGAGCATTGCGTCTGTGTAGCGTATTTATGTATAACAACTTTATAAATCACTGATTATAATTATGAATGTTTCCCCGAGTATACACTTCCTTATTTACTGTCGTAACATTGGCCAATCAGCATAATTGCAAAAATGAAGTAACAATAAACGTTTCAGAAGCGCTCAGATACTTTTTCCATTCAGACAGTCTTTCGTGGTTGTGGATATTATCTCGTTTTGGCAATTTTCGCGTGTTGTTTGTTAGTTTTTAGTTGTGTTTTGGTAAATATACGTCCTAATCAAATAACTAAGTCCTAATTCTTGAAATAAGAACCAATAATTTTGCAATGGTAGAGTGTAGATCCAAGAGGAAGAATTCAAGAGATCAAAGGTCGAGGAAACATTCGTTACTTAGTTGTTCGCATTGTTACATCCTACTACGTAGACTTTAGGTTTTCAAAATGCTCCGTACGCACCCTCAGGACTCCGTTAAAGACACTTAGACCTCCGCGAGCTATTCGTTCACTTGAAAACTGTCCTCGACCCACTGCCCTACGTCAATCTACTTACCTATCCTCGACCCACTGCCCGACCTCCCTGAACTTTCCTATCCTCAACCCACTGCCCTATCTCCCTCAACCTTCCTATCCACGACCCACTGCCCCATCCCCCAACTTTCGCATCCCCGAACCACCACTCTATCTCCCTGAACCTTTCCCCTCTCGACCTACTGCCCTATCTCCCTCAACCTACCTATCCTCGACCCACTGCCCTATCTGCTACAACCTACCTATCTTTGACCTACGGTGCTATACTATTCAGTACTATTATTTACTACCCGATCGCCACACTGAACTCTACTATCTTGCGACCAACTTCCATGGGTTAAACTGGTCGTGTATGCCAATGAGATGATTCAATCGTACGTCGACAAAACAGGATTGACGGCATTCGTATAATATGTAGGCCGTCTTATGCCCCTAATAATTGGCCATGTCGTGAGTCTTGTGACAATATGATGCCGATCCAAAATGAGCAATAGTGCTCCTGTTCGTATAAAGTATTTTTCTTTGACATTTTATAGTAAAAGCTGCGTCCTCTGCAGCTTCATAAGTTTCAGATAAGATAAGCTCAATTTTGGGACTACACGCTGGATTGGAGGGCAGTTGGCAACGCTAGCTACGACAAAACATTTCATGTCTTAAAAATAGTTTTGAAGGAATTACACTCACTAAGCGACTTATATTTTTGACTGTTTTTGACTATTCAGCCTCCTCAGCCACGTAAAAAGAATTTGTATACAACAAGGATATGGCAGAACATTCGTTGAAAAAGACTAAGCGTGCAAATATTCGATTACTTCCTCGTCGTTTTGCCCTGCACGGAAATACAGGCGACATTAAATGAGTTTCTGAAAAGGAACTCAGATATTTCGATATCGAATGGCCTGTTAAAATTTTAAAAACAGTGACTCCAAGCCCGATGCCATCAGTAGCCTAATTAGTAGCACATTTTTAATCCACTAATTATGGTTATTGATTACCAATTGAGATTCCAGCCTACATTTACGAATGCCGTCAATCATGTTTTGTCGACGTACGATTGAATCATCTCATTGGCATACTCGACCAGTATAACACATGGGAGTTGGTCGCAAGGTGGTAAAGTTCATTTTGACGGTCGAGTCGTAATTTTAGCGCCGTTAGGTTAGGTACTCAGTGGTATAGCGTCGTGGGTCAAAGATAAGTAAGTTGAGGGAGGTCGGACAGTGGGTCGATGGTGGGAAGTTTTGAGGCAGATAGTGCAGGGGATTGAGGGTAGAAAAGTTGAGGGAGATAGGTCAATGAGTCGAGGATAAAAAAGTCGGAGGGGATAGGAAGGTTGGGGAAATAAGAAAGTGGGTCGAGGATAAGAAGGTTAAGGGAGATTGGGCGGTGCGTCGAGGATAGGAAGGTTGAGGGAGGTGGAGCAGTTGGCCGAGGCGAGGGAGACAGGGCAGCGGATCGAGGATAGGAAAGTGGAGGGAGATAGGGCAGTGGGTCGAGGATTTGAGTTGGAATGACTGTATAACTTCACTGGCTCTAAAGTCTAAATCAGAGGTCGGCAATCTTCTGTCGTTCGCGGGCCAAAATAAAGGTTGCAAGTCATTGGCGGGCCGCACGTATTTTAGAAAGTTAAAAACCAAAGGAATGACCAATGAATCACATTTTTTCACCCAGAAATTTCAAGCAGTGCGCGAAGACTGATTATTTGAATATTTTCAGCGTCATCAAACCATTTGCGCTCAGCATCAACTTTTTTACGTTCTGTTGCCATTTCTCTAATTATAATCAATTATAGGCTCAATAAACGAGTGAATGTGAATTATATACTTGTTAGGTTATAGTATAATTTAGTTTCTCAAAACAAATTTTGACACGTAAAGAATATATTCGTCAAATATAATTGGCTTCATAACTGCAAACTCTGTCTTAACAACGAAACATTGCGATAATCCTAAGTGCTGAAAGAGCAACTCAAAAATACGATTTCAATCCATTCCTTGCTAGTAGACGGTTAAAAAAGTATTCCATGGTTGCCGTAGTGTAGTATATTAGTCAACTCAAAGGCGAGCAACGATGAACACAATTGAATCGATATGACAAGACATTTTAAATTCACAGGTCGGCCATGGATTGAGCGATGAGTGTTGCTCGGGAATTTTCTATTCTGAACCCCCTCCCTTATAGACAGGGTTGCCATACCGTGCTTATTTCTAAGATTTTTGCTTATTTTCTAGCCCGCGTCTTATAAAGTAACGATGTGCTTATTTCTAAGTAAAGTGCTTATTTTTGAATCGCGTGCTTATTTGGTCTTAGAAACGTGGATGACCAATACTTGTTTTGCGTACAAAGCTTGCGTGGAAACGATGGACGAACTTTTTCTGTCAACAATGGGGTTTGCGGTATTTCCAGGCAAACTGTGACACACACAATAGTTGCTGCTAGTTTTCAGGAATACTGTTTTTAGGGACAAACTGCAATTTAGAGTAAGCGTAACCATGAGTTCTGTTTCGAACATAAAAAGAATTTTTTTTATTAACTACTGCTATTGCGACATCGAGAAAAGTGGAAAACAGTAATCGGTGCCCACAATACTACCATAAAAACACAAGAAGCATTGTGGGAAACCAAAGTATGAGGACTTTAGGTTAGAGGTCGGCCGCCTGCGGGCCATATCCGCCGCACGGAGTAAAATAATCCGGCCCACAGTGCTCACTTAAACCTACGGATCGTTGTTATGTTATTCTTGTTCTTCATTAATAATTCGTTTTCCAATCTTATGAAAAAAAATCGCTTTTGTTTTCAATTACTTAACCAAAATAAAATTTTCCCTGCAAAGAACTAGGATTAGTGATAGACATTTAGAAAATTTTGATTTTATCTAGTGTGTCACCTAGTGTCGTATTAAATATTATTTGTAAATATTTTGTATAATATGACGACTTGAGTCAACGAGTTGTCGCAGTGTTCGCTCGCTATTAAAGTCCGAAATTTGAATTTCTAATCTGTATGAATAATGTGGTTCATCAGCCACCCGTTCAGTTTTTAACTTTCTTAAAAAATATGTGCGGCCCGCCAAGATTCGTAACACTTGGCTTTGGCTCGGGAGCGACAAAAGTTGCCGACCCTTGTCTTAGAGATTGCGTGTGGCAGTGACTTCGTCTCTTTCCATAGCTTTTTGCAATTTTAGAGCTGCGTACAACGTAGTAGTATATATTTACGGTACAACCATGTTCGAAGCGACTTCTAATGATAAAAAGTGGGAGACTCGTGTATGATTTCATGCCTATTTTTGGCTCTGGGTAGATGGCAACCCTGCTTATAGAAAACCATGGCTGCTGCGCCCTTAGGTATAGATAGATAATGTTATATTTGAATCACTACCACATTTTGAAACCACCGTCGTCAAATTTTATTAGTGATGGTAATGCTTCTTCACAGATACAAAATTAACCAAGTCAGTTTTCCAAGTGAAAGAATAGCTCGCGGAGCCCTGAGGCTCCCTAGGGAGCACTTATAGCAGTGGGGATCAACGCCCGACAAATAACTCATCTTCTCACCCTCATCGGATAGAAATACATCACTCAAATCCTAATTATAAGCGGAATAACAGCGAATATTGTATAAAGATTGGTTCCGCGTGTATCTTACAGCAAAGCATCCAAAATTCATTAAAAAACCAATACATTTTCCCGCCTATCAGCGTTTTCATACATAAAATACAATTACAGATCAAGGCTAGAGGTAGAAAAATATCTTCGAGTTGCTGTCTCCCAAATTAAACCTCAATTTGATATGTTGTGTATTATACACAAAGCTTATAATTTGCATTAGTCATAATAAACGCTATTATTCACAATTTTATGTGATAAGTTTCATATAATTTTGTGCAAGAAAAATGCTAGTGTCGACAATAGTCTTAAAATCGATAACTAATTACATGTTTACCAAATGCTTGGGTCGCGAGAAGTTGGAAATTTTTTTGGTCGCGCTAAAATGTAGTTGCGGACCCTTGCTGTAGGCAGGGATGGCCAATTCGAATAAAGTATTCGAATATCTCGTCATTCGAATATCGGAATTCACGTTCATAAGAATATCGGATATTTGTGTGACGTCACACATTTTCGCCGCCGCTTTCAAGACGTTTCCGTTGAATGAAAACATTCTCGATAGAAACTTGCGCGTGATTGTTTTCATCACTCATCAGGGTAACGTGTTATTTAGGCCCGTAAACGCCTTTACGATTGTGTTATTTCCTCTAAAACGAAAATTTTCCACAAATTTGTTCCACGATAACGATAACATTTATTCTATTTTTGTACGCGCACGTAATTGTGAATCTGGTAAGTACGTTCATTGGCGGCAGGTTTCTAAAAGACAACGCAACTTTTTGATTGAAAAGCGGCACAATATAAGTTTTGTTGAGGCCCGCGAAAATTTGAAAAACGCTTTTCTAGGCAGTGAAAATCGCAAAATTTCGTGTGCCTCTGCCACACATTATGTTTGGTCGGTGTTTAGAAACATATCGTCACTAATTGAGGGCGGGATTTGCCTGATTATCCATTACTTTAAATTGCCGTCGAATATTTTCGTGTTAACACGATACAAGGTTTGAAACGCGACTTTTTCCCGGGTTGTGAGGATGTATATAATATAATTAATCTGAAGTATATTCGATCAATTTTATTGTGATGAAATAAATTTTACCCTGAGATATTACAGCATATTTATGAATTTTTCGAACGGTTTTATCTAAAAATAATCAGAGTGGCAGCATTCCGATCGAGCGGAGTCACTGTTAACAAGTACAGCTAAATATTTGCCGAATTCGCAAAATACGGATCAAAACAATATTTAATGGAACAGTTTACCTCACATTTTTATTTTTATGACCGCGCATTGCAATGGTATATAAGAGTGGTGAGGATTTTATTTTGTCGACTCAACCGCAGGTTAAATTGAAGACAATTAAATTAATAAAGCAAGACATTTTAAATATGCCCGTGTCGGTCACGAATTCATCACTTTGCACAACAGAAAAATATATATTCGTTGTTATATCATTTGTTGTAAAAGTCGACTCTTTTAACAGGTGGCATAATCGCGGCGATGAATATGTATTTTTAATTTACTGCTAAACTTTATATATATATTCATTGTATGAAATGAATTATATTCTACACTTAACAGGATTTTATATAATTATTTGAGATTTTTCTAACGGCGATAACGAGTTGGCAAGATTGCAAAAATACGTATTAAAATTAAATACATCAGGCAGTTTATTTCTTAATTTTAGGTCACGGATCGCCGTGGACCGAATAGTAATGTTTTTTTTTGACGTAAGAAGAAGCAACCGCGAGTTACGTTGGACACATTAAATTAATATATAAAGATATTTTAGAATCTCGTAGTTGTCATGGATTGAATTTTTTACGTAATAGAATGATCATTACACGCTGAAATGACGGCTCTTTTAACGAGCGCGAAATCGCGGTGGGTGTTACAGGCGGCAATGGGAATTTCCGATTTCGAAAATCCTGGCTGCGCGCTGGCAGTGGTGGTCATCTATTCTCTACTAATTTATTTCTAATTCCAAACACAACAATATTGTTCACATAAATTAATATACAAATATACTGGTAGGTTGTAGAATACTCTAGGCTTAAATATTAGAATTTTTAAAGGCATAATGGATTTTGTTGTTGGCTGTATTGCCAATAAATTTTATTACTCTCAGAAAATATACACAATTATCTGAATACAAGTAGTATTTTTGTCAATAGACTTAGAGCTCCTTGGCTATATTTTCATATGGTCATTTGTACAAAGTGAATAATTTTAATAAACTGACTGTGTCACGAGTTGTCATTATTTTTTATTGATAGCTATAAACTATCAATTACTTTGTGTACATATACTGTTGGTTTGTGGCTTCATTCTGATATTTCTATTGAAGCTTATTTCCTAATTTACTGGGTTTTGATCAACTAAAACAAAAATGTGTTATTTTCGATTTTAGAATGTATTCGGAATTCCAGATTCGAAAACATTATTTTAGAATGTATTCGGAATAGTTTAGTATTCGGAAATGGCCATCCCTGGCTGTAGGGTACGATGACGATAATGCGTCATGCCCTAAGGATACCAAAACCAGCATAAAAGCGACCATTCGTTAGGAGAGAAAAAGGGGATAACGATAGACAAGTAATTAACGAACTCGGGCTTGCAGTGAAACTTAGATTTAACAGTCATGACTTGAACTGATCTTTGTATTTGTAAATATACAATTGCAATACATGTATTCGGAACCAGGAGTATGTCTTCATAAGATCAGATCAGAGAGCAACAGAAATAGCCAGAAACAACCGCAAATACAAAAACAATAGCAAATACTCATTTGTTCCCTAAACACTCAACTAGGAGTAATCGAACCTGTCCCTATCGATTACATGGTGCCACGAAATGGTTATATGCGCAAAGAAAAATGGTAAGCCTCGACGAACTGTTGATCTACAGCCCCTGAACAAGTTTGCTACTCGCGAAACACATCACACTTTATCACCTTTCTACCAAGCTCACCAGGTACCTCGTATCACAAAGAAGACAGTTTTCGATGCTTGGAGCGGCTACCATAGCCTACCCCTACACAAAGATGACCGCCATCTAACAAGTTTCATCACACCTTGGGGCAGATACCGTTACAAAACAGCCCCACAGGGATATATTGCATCTGGCGATGGCTACAGCAGACGTTTTGACGAAATCGCCTCTGATATTTCTGACAAAACGAAGTGTATCGATGACACATTATTATGGTCGGACAGCATTGAAAAAGCATTTTTCCAAGCTGTTCAGTGGCTCGAGCTTAACCGATGCCCGGTCCTGGTTTGGCATGGTGAACCAGGTATCATACGCTTTTGCATCAGATGAAAAGATGTTATCATTCCGCCAATAGCTCCAGCCGTCGACCAAATTTGTCTGGACGGAAGAACTCAACCAGCTCTTTGAGGAATCCAAAAAAACAATCATCAGAGAAATTGATTCAAAATCTATGACAAAGATAGACCCACATGCCTAACCACTGATTGGAGCAAAACCGGGATAGGATTCCGGCTTCTTCAAAAACACTGTTCATGTCCCACACAAAACCCATTCTGCTGCAAATCAGGATGGAAAATAACACTTGTCGGTATCACGCTATGCGTCAGTAGAAGGCGAGGCCCTAGCTGTTGTTGACGCCCTTGAGAGAGCGCGCTATTTTGTTCTTGGGTGCGAGAACCTTACAGTTGCTGTTGATCACAAACCACTCTTGAAAATATTTGGAGACAGATCACTGGAGAACGTTTCGAACCCTCACCTAATGAACTTAAAAGAAAAGTTGCTACGCTACCATTTCAAAATGATACACGTTCCAGGCCTAAAAAACCTAGCGGCTGACAGCATGTCAAGACATCCAGTTGGTAAAGCAACAAAGATGACATTGATTGATGACATATCTGCATTAGATAACGCAATCGAGCATTCTAATGATCATAATTCGATACCCTTTCTACCTGGCTCTTTCATTGCTAACATCTGCATATCTAATGAATCAGAGAAGTTTCTCACATCCTGCGAAAATGCCACCACAATCCATGCTCTCAACAGCCTACAATCAGTTACATGAGACGACGTAAAAGTAGCCACTAATAGCGACCCAGGCATGTCAAAACTCATGAATATGATCAAAGATGGCATCCCAGAATTCCGTATGAACTCCCCGTGGAACTACGCGAAAATCATAGATTTCGTAACGACCTCCACACTTACGACGGGATAATACTCTACAACAGGGGTGGGCAACCCCTGGCACGCGTGCCAAAATTGACTACAAAGAAATATATTATGACGTAACAAAAGAGTGAGGTCCCGAGAAATTTTGTCGAGAAGACCGCAGCATTCATTTGGCTACATTCTTACGTAATATAGTTCGTCTGTGCTGCCTTTTTTCTTCATTTCTGCCTGATTTATGAAGTATAGCTCATGTTGGTTAGAGTTACTATTTGCTACCTTACTGTTATAAATTGATTTCGAAAGAACTATAAGCGATTAGGGAAGGGAATACAAGAGAGAAGTGCAGAAAACGAATTATTGCATGATTGGAATGCCATTGCCAAAAATATTTCGTGTCTTAAAAACTTTGCAACTGCATTACTCATGTATGTTTTCATTTACATATGCTTGTGAATCTCTGTTCTCAGTTATGAACTTTATTAAGTCTCGTAACAGGAGTATCCCAAAAGATGAAACGAGTAGTTTGTCTATTTTTTTGAAAGTTACCAAATATAAAACCAATGTAAAATCTCCATCAGCGGTAATGCAGCAGCAGAAGGCTCACTGATATAGAATAAGAAAAGTAATCAAATCTATTTGCCGGACTGATATTTTACCGAATAGTGGATCTGTCTGTACATGTTTAAAAAGTTTTTTGTTTTGACAGTAGCAAAGCATTGTTTCTATATTGGTAGGCACGCGGAAGAATTATGTCGTTAAATTTAGCCGATTTTGGCACCCGAGCCGAAAAAGGCCCACCCTGCTCTACAAGAACCGGATTGTGGTTCCACCGTACCTCAGGGAACGCATCCTAATATCCACTCATTCTGCCCATCAAGGGTATCATCTATGTCATGACATCACGAGCAGAGACATCCGTTTTCTGGCCAGGCATCCCAAATGGTATCATAGCTGCGAGGACAAGATGCAAGCACTGCAATCGTATGGCACCATCTCAGCCAAGCAACCCACCTACGCCCACAATCCAACCAGTATATCCATTCCAATTTTAATGTGCAGACTATTTTCACTATAAAGTGTTTAACTACTCTGTCATAGTCGACAGATATTCACAAATGGAGAATTAAACACGGATGCATTCCAGCGAGCGATGCTACAATATCGCAACATCCCAGATCAGGATACTAAAATGTCTCCGGCCATGCAGGTATTTGGTAGGCCAAATACCAAAGTACCAATGTATCCTAGGAGCCCAATTATCGACCTCTTTCAAAATATGGCATCCCCATACATGCCACAAATTCAACATGGCCGCACGTCCAAAAGCGTTGACCGGTCACGAACAATACCACCTGATGATGAAGCAAAAATTCGTACTCCAGAAGAATAAACACCAGAGTGCGAACCCAACCACCGGCAGAAACCAACAACTGAGTCCCCGATGACACCAACATCTTCAAACTATAAGAAACTACGTAGAGCAGGGTGGTCCAAACCCAGCCCCGCCGCCGCTTCATTATCTGTGGCCCGCGTCACATTCGGAGAGTAATCAATAAATCGCATTTCGTGTTGTTTTGTAATCAAATTAATCAGAAAAACATATTGTTACATATTAATGATACATATATTTGACACTAATGTCACTGAATTGACTATAGTGTTATGGCTAGCTGAGGCAATTGGCGAAGTTGAATGATGTGCTTGGCAGTCTAAATTATTATCTGGCTTTCTATCTTTTTGGTCGGGAATATATGCTAACAATATAGGCATCATAGAAAACTGAAAATCAAATGCGGATTCTATTAGCCTGGGATGGCTATGTCTGATAACTATGTGTTTGCACAATAAAAAAAAGCGTTTGTTTTGTATTGCACTGTTTACCTATTCTTGGCACTATTGTTGCCCGCAAACAATAAAAAAATAAATTTGTGGCCCGCGGAGCCGACAACCTTGGATCACCATGACCTAGAGCGTTATCCAGGCTTCAACCTTATAACAACCCTGGTCTACACGAATAGCCACGAATAACTTCACACAGGCCTAATACCTTGCCAAATCAATATCTACCACTTCGGTCATTAAGACACAAGAAAACCGACTAATGACACAAATTTAAAATAATTTGCAATTATTGATATTGCAAAATTGTGTCAAACATTTATTTGTCACAATGCTCATTTACATATCAGTCTTTGTTTAAACTGGAACGCTATCCAAAAACTTGGGAGCGCATAGTGGATTATCAGTAGCATTATGCATTTCTTTTTGTATATATATTTAATGGTATTCGTTATTCACCATATACTTTCTGTTCATACATTGTTTACTGATAGCCTAATAAACAAATAGTGATTTATACTTATCTAGTTATAGTCGTCAAACATCATAACTTTACTTGAAGCAAAGATAAAAAATATTCCGTAAGAGAAATATTGTCAGACAAGCCAACTCAATTTGAAAACCTGCATACATTTTGTGATTTTCATTCAATGCTTCGGTAAGATTATGGGTTGATGCGACAGAATGTGCAAAGAAGTTGACAAAATAACAAAAGTAAATTACCTTAGATAATTAGGTCCTCATAATTAGCGCCTATATAAACAGACACGAGTTATTTGTATTCATGTCAAATAGCTATGGGGCGAATTTTATCCTATAATAGACGATGCCCACAATGAACGAATTCATGAATATAAATTTCGAAAATCGAATGAGGCCGCAAAATGTAGAACACTGACCAGGTGAGCTACTGGTGCCACCATGTCTTTCACGTTCGCATTTTTTTTTCAATTTTCATGATATCCAAAGGTGAAGAATTAGCCTTGGTGTTTACGGCGGAACCTTATACATGCATGAGAATCAAATATTTCACTTTGGCCATTCATTTGCGTCCCATATTCAGATAATAAACATATATAGAATGGCCTTTAAATTTTTAGCAATTTTATCTATGTTCGATCAAGATTCGTCTGAATATAGAGGTTTCATCTGCGTCCGAGGATATTTTACTGATGCAATAATGGCACAATCTGAACTAAAGCTGTGAACAACCAAATGCGCAATCTACCTTACGCAAAGCGTTACGCACGAAACGTCGCGTGAACATTATCACGACAATGTCGTCGTCGCCCTTTGCGTTGTTACGCAAACTTGGCGTCAAAATAGTTGATCAATTTTGTTCACAAACCATTGGAATCGATAGCACAAATTCTGCAACAAAATGAGTTATGCGTAATTTAAGAAAGTCATCCGTATATCTCCTGATAGGTAATTGAGTATACTTTTCAAAATTTTATATAAATTGATGACACATTTCTAAAAAAGTTGTCAAATCTTACCAAAATACAAAAAATTAGTAGATGGGGCTAAAAATAGGCTTACACATCTCATCAAAACATCTCGTAAGAAATGATGCCAGTTATAAATAAAAGACTAGATTAACTTTTATAAGACATATTACATACCATCTGATATCTATTGGTTTAGAAGTTACATTGATTTAAAATTAGGGATATTACAAATTTTTAACGCGTCGAATTGATGAGACGCCGTGGGATGTCAGGGTGAGAGAGTAGCGTCGTTCTGGGGATTCAGAGTTCAAGGAGTTAATATACCGCACCAATCTGCACCAGTCTCTCTCGAATTTGGCCAGTACAAGGTTAGAAAGAGACCATTTAGTAGCAAGAATACCGTTTATCAGACATACCAAAAAACGCCTAAAATCAAGATGATCGTACACAAAATCATCTTCATCCACAAATATTTTGCTATATGGCGCATATTCATCAAACTTCAAAGATATGTGTTTTTATGTTGTTTACAGTCGGTTCATGTTCAAGAAGTCGGCAATTGCTTGTTTTAACTTGTGGTTGTATCGCGCGAAATATTTGTAGTATTATCAAAAACTTAAAACTAAATCTCTCAACATGCGACTGCGACTAATGATTCAACGTGTTACTTCAATACAAACTCAAACTAGAATTTGAGCTAATATCTGTGTTTTTATCTATACTAAATTTATTACATTCAATTGGAAATACATAGCATACTAATATATACATATTTTGAGTTTTAAACTGCACCAGAGTATAAACGTTGTATTCATGATTTGAATATATTTTAACGCTCCAGATAATGAATATATTTAAGAGGGTAATATTAGCCATCAATTTAATTCTTTGGTATAATTGTCTAAGTTATCAACATAAACACATTTGGAAAAATGCAATTTCACAATTTCCCATCCATTCCCTATTTCAATCATTTTGTTGAAGACTCGCAACAAATCTTCTGCTGTCAGGTGCCGATTACGCATTTGTAACCAAACACTTCTCGAGCTTGCTTCGATATCATTGTTAATAAGATTTCCCGTGTATATTATATAATTTTCGTAATCATTATGCATAGAACACATCAGCGTCGGAAAATCCTCTGCGACTTTTTCATCAGTTGTTTGCTGTTCCGACGAAGATGCGTCGATGTCTTTTGTTAATTCACTTTCAAACCTGTTCCGATCACCATTCATAATTCGATATCTGTTGTCTCCTATATAATCAGAGATTGGGGGAATCTTTTTAAATCTTATCTTTTCGATATTGTAATCTAACTGATAAAAGAATCTACCACGTTCGGTTGATTTATATTCGTTCGCTGCAACACACCCTGAGATGCTGTCGATCCTTAGGTTAGCATTCAGAACATCGAACCATTTACCGTCCAATCTGCCCCAGTTTATCTGATACGCAGTATCATGTCCCTGAACACTTTCCTCAATGCCATACGTTGCTTTTCTTACAAAAAAAATACAAAGCCCTGTGTTACTTCAAGACTAACTCACCCCGAATTCGAGCAAATAGCTGTGATTTACTTATATCCGTTTCATTACATTCACATGGAATATATATAGAGTTACCATATTTTAATGACTTCAAAGCGGGACGCCTCCAAAGAGCAAAACCCGTTAGCTGGGATTTTTTTGACTTCACATTTTCCGATTTTACCACATAAGCCAACATTTGAAGCCATCCCGGCAGTCTTCATTGACCATATTGTAAACGAGAGTTCATGCGCATATTCTCTGTCTAAATATCGGGTTCAGTTCGAAAATAGCAAGGAATTGACTTTAACGATACAAAATAATTCGAATTTAGAATTTTTTATGTACGCTTTCAAGCAATGATAATTTACTTATTCGCCCAACCATATTGTTCTGTAGATAACACCTTCTTTAAAAAGACGTTGTTCGATGTTACATTCTTGCGTACGACTTTTACGTCCTGCTGACTAGCAACCTCTTGACGTACAGGGATTACACGTAACAAATTGTACCAATGAACCGCCAACAATGTTAGCGGAAAACAACGGAACAAACAAAACCGCCTTCAGTAAGTATAGGCTTCCGGCACGCTACACAGCAACAACAGTACCAAGAACATGCTAATTGGTAATGTTCGTGTATTATGCTGACTTAACGCCAAACCGGAACTTTTGGCTGAACGGTCGGGACGCCGGGACAAGACGTGAAAAAGTGGGAATGTCCCGCTTAAAACGGGACGTAAGCCTAAATATAAAGCATATAGATTCTTCCGAAACTATGCCAGCAAAAATTAATCAACTGAAAGTAGGCTACCGTACGATTTGGGCACAGATAGCAAACGTCAGCTTCAATAACAGATGCATCGTATGACATGGAAATTACAAGATTGCAAAAAATCTTAGCCCTCTGCTTCAGGCAAATACTTGCTTCACCTATGTTTGAATATTGTGACAAAAAACAAACATAGGGGGGGAAATGTTAGAAGTCTTTCACGTTCAATATTATTCTGGTAATTGTAAATAAAATTGCAAGCTGGTTCATATTTTACACAATGCCATAAGTTTATAAGTTATATATTTCCGTAGGTGACCGTACATTTGAACCCACGTACATTTGAACCCATGTCTATATCCGCGGGTTCAATCAATATGCGGGTGCTGAAACCCATGGGTTAGGGTTAGTATGGGTTCAACTATCCGTACAACAAAAAAATGTTCATTGGGTGCAATAGTATGCAGGTGCAATTGTCATGGGTTCAAATGTACGTGGGTTCAAATGTAATGGAACCATTTCCGTAGTATGTGAACTGGGTTAAGCCATACCTTCATTCAGATTTTCCTTATTTTAGTTATATTTTGAAATCGGGCTGCCTGTGTTGGCCAAGTAAAAATACTCCTTAACATAGGTTTTTGTCCTTGATGTAAAGTGGCCCAACAAAATTAGTTACCTCCATATTTGTACACACACTTCTGGAGCGCCGTTTATGAGGCTTGATCTGGCATTTTAAAACCTTGTGCAAGTTTGAATGCCTGACATTGCGTTAAATAACTATCTTAAGCAGAGACTAAAATTAATTGATTACCATCTCGACGTAGCATGTTACCAATGACATTAAACAACATGATAGGCAACTCTGACGTCACTCCATAAGACTACAGGCAAAACATTGTATTTCATGATACGCTCCAATGCACATATTTCTCGTCGCCTTTCGCGTCCGTTTTCCGCTCGCTTTTGCTACTCGGCGTCTTTTTTACGTGTAGTACCTGCCTTTTTGCGCCTGTAACGAAACAAAATAATCTCTATATCTAAGAAGTTTTGCTTACTTGGAAAGCTGGAATAACAGGCAAGCTGTAAAGAGCAATTCTGGACATCATAGACGTTTTTTTTTTTATCAGAAAAGATTACAAACGCGATAGCGGAAAGATTTGTGTGGAACATTTTGCAGATAATGACAAAGTTCAAAGTTAGTAATTTTAATGTTTGCGCTTAATCATTGAAATTTCATTTAAAGAGGGTGTCATACAAAACTGTGCTGCGATACAATTCCATAACACAAAGTTTGCACCTATCGAACTTGCTTTTGTAGGTGAATTTATTAGACATATTACATATTCAGTTAATAGTAGGTAACATTGCTGGTACATAATGCATCGTAGATAGGTTTGTTTAAATTTAGGAATTTAGCTCATAGCCCACTAATTAATATTATCTTCTACGCAGGAGGTTGCAGGGCTGAATTCAACTTGCAGCCTTACCGATCACCTGACGATGCTCATTTAGTTTGGCTCGAGCAAGTCTTCTTGAAATGCTTGTGTGAATGGAAACTACCTATATTTTTTGCCTTCCTCCGATTTTAGACAAATTTATTCTGAGGGATTTCGCATATAATTCTCACTGATTGTTGGCTGTTTATAATTCCTATTGATTGTGAATTCTGATTATAACAATGAGTTGAAAATTTTTTTACCTAATTTACTGGCACCTTTTTCTTGTCAATACTCCAAGCTGAGGTAATAAACATGACAATACATTTATGTCATCTGGAAGCAAAATATGCACACAAATTAATAGTTTGGCACATTAAGATATTACATCATGACAGAAAATTCAAGTTAAAGATATGTATGACCATCACATGGTAATTAAAATTAAAAAAAATTAATAGGGGCTGTGGAGTATGGAAAGTTCAAGACAAAGAAAAGAACAAATGTTCATAGCTCATGAACTCTCAATTTTGCCTCCATTGCTTTGTGAAGGCCAATATATTTCGAGTGGCTGAATTGGTTTACCTCTATGATAGCAACGATTTTGTATTTAATATAGCGAGATTATTTCAATTTAATTGAAGTGATATAATTTCCCAAAGCAATGCTTGAATCGTCTAGAATAGATCAGTGGTGTCAAACTCATGGGTTTTCAAGAGCCGCATTGCATTTTGAAAATTGTAAAAAGAGCCGCAAACAGTTTTTGATAATGTATACTTAAAAGATATTTTTAAGATAGTTTTAGTTTGTGACATATATTGTGATGCAACTAAACAGTTGGATTAAGTTTTATTATTTTCTTCAATTTCAAATGCAATTACATATTAATATTTGCATTCCACTATTATTGCAACATTTGCAAGTTACAGTATTTATTATAAAAAATCGTAAAATTCTATGTACAACCATCAAAATCATTTTTGAACAAGCTTTGAATAAGGAAAGAATAATACATACACTAAAAATAACTTAATCTAAATATATGAACCTAAAATTAACAAAAATACTACAGTATAAACTCAATGTTTTAATAATTACATTCGTCCTGGCGTTTGGCTTCTTTTTTGTGTCACCAGCATACTAAGGCCAGTCTGAAATGATTTTATAGTACCAACTCTAACTAACGAGGCCACATGATCATGGGTTTATCTGGATCTTTACGAATGTTTAATTAATTCCAGTAATGCAAAAAAGTTACTTTTATCATTTCATGTATAGATCAGTAAAAAAACAAATGACAGATTTTTTCGACAATACATTTCGCACTACATTGCGTGGCATAGGATTGCTTGAATTATTATTGATATTGATTTTTAGTAACTAAGTCGCTGTATAATTATACTAATATACAAACACATGGAAATTTTCTGTTCGAAGTTGGTCTTCGAATTTGTCATATTGACTGCTGAGCTTATTGTGTTTTTTGATTGTATTGATGGAAATATGACAAATTAAACAATGTGCTTCAGAATTTTGTGAAGAGCAGAAATGTTACAACTCCCATTTTCTTCGAAAATGCCACCTTCTTCGTGTACTTTGCGTTTAATTTTATTACATTTAGAAAAAAAAAAAACTTCCAAAATACTATTACAATTATTGTTAAGCGTTCGAGGGCCGCACTGGAAGTTCTCTGGGGCCGCGAGTTTGAGATCCCTGGTCTAGATTGAAGTTGTTCAAAAAATATATTATAGTATTTTATCATGAATGATGATTATACCCCTTTCGGAATTTCTTCTATAGTACTACCAAAAGTTGATGAACCAAATATAACACAGGTGCAGTGAGGTACCCGTAATCCTCATTTCCAAAGCTGTTTTAAGTATGTCTGGCGTGTTTTGTGCCTTTTTACAAATAAGACCGCTTATGCAATCTTACGCTTTGGAATTTTTAGTTATTTTCCTCAAGCCCTGCAGGATGTGGGGGCCATACACAACTCTACCGGAGGGTCAAATGTCTTTGCATGCCTCCATAGGTTGTTTTTCTATTGCAATTTTCTTGGATATATTTCTTGGAATCACACTGTCACTGATATGTCGCCAGACTTCTGATATCTCCACGTCTGCTATAGTTGTCCTGTGAATAAATAATAGGAAATTGAGATTAGACGAATAGTTGAAAGTTTTGCTTTATGTCGGCTTAATTTCTTGATTGATATACTTACTATTTCTGCTATTGCCTCTTGTGCTGCAAGAGTCTCACAATGCTTAGACAGGTTTGTCCACAACTTTCACATCTGAAGAAAGAGAGGAGATTTATTAATTTTCGTTAAGAATAAATAAAGCAGTCTATATGATTCAGAATGGAAAAGCTAATAAATCCAATATCTCATGTTTTATTTAAAGAATATTTTACTGAATTTTGGAAAATAAACCAAATAATAAAAGGGTTTAGTCAGAAAATTACAAGCATTCGTGGCTCCAAATACTTGAGAAATCAGACTATACAATATAGACCGGTATGAGTGAAATGTCAGGTGAACTTGTTAACACTTTGATTAAATACGCAAATAAAAGTGAATGCGTAATAGTATGTTACAATGAGCAGCAATCAACAATGAGTATATATCCTCACTGATTAAAAAAATCTAACTAGAGGTGCATGAACTATTTGAAACCATAAGAAGTAAGTAAATATGTAATTTCGGCAAATGGGCAACTACGTACCGTACTGAATTAATAACTTCGTAGTATTTGACAAAGGCTGGCTTTCCCACATGTACTTAACAGTGCGATGCCCGGGTGTGATATACAACAATATGATTCACCTTACATTTTACCGATTTCTTTTTACCCCAACTTTCAAAAATATCATTAAAATCGACAACAACTGTCAAAGCAGGCACGAACACCATTCGTGCTACGCCTTGAAAGCAGCACACATCCGCTCGTTTTCGTCTCGTCAAGTATGTGCATTGGAGCGTGCTATCGAATACGATCTTCGGACAAAAATGCCGGAGTTGCGCATCATGTTGTTTAATGTCATTGATGTTACAGACAAAGTTTCTTTGTTTTATTTTGTATATATTTGACAGGGTTTATTTCAAGATATCGGTCATGGAGCTTTGTTATTTGGTTGACCGCTCATAAATTACTCCCTTTTTTGAAACAATTTCACCATCTGTTTGTGGGCAGGAATAGGCCTGTCGGCGTAAACAAAACCCTTTATAGGTCTTTTCTTTTTCTCTCATTCTTGTTTATTTATTATTTTGAATCATTGCCAGTCGGCTGTTTACTATTTATTTAGTGTTAGGAGTTTGATTTATTTTGCATAATTTAATGTTGCTATTGTTTGCATATTTTAGAATAAAGTATGTTTTAACCTGCCTGCTGGGTTGGTCGTAAACTTTAGCAACCCTCAACATTACTATATCCATTTATTGGGCCCTCTACATTGCAAAAATTATTCACACGTCCATATCTACGATACTGGAATCATTCGTTTTTATCACCACACAATTTTGTTGTTTCATTCATCACATTTACTTGTCGGTATTTCATCGACTGCAATATATTTCAATCATATTCAAAGTGGTGGAGTTTTTAATTATCGAGAAATCTGGCAGGTTATACATCAAAGGAAGTTAATAGCGCAAAATATCACCGCCCAACACGTTATAGGCTTCTTGTAGAATGTAGATCCTCATCATAAGTACTAAGTCGCTTATACCCTACATATCATATTGACACACTCTGTTGTATTGCTCAACATATATGTACAAAACTGCACGTCGAAATTGGTTGGTATAAATTGTCACGTTTCTGGTTTAAACATGGAGATCGTCGCCAAAGTGACCCTAGAAAGAAAATTTTCTATAGAAATGATCACTTGCACAAGTGTACATGCAGAATGAGATATACTTATGGTGGTGTCTCTCTTTTGTCAAATATAAATTTTATTGGGTCTCCTCAAGCACGACTCTCTCGTCAAATATTTATTTTATCTGATTCTTCCCAAGCACGAAAAACGAATCCCCCCTTTATGGTTTTTAACTTGCTATACTCCGTCATGCTAGTCAGCAATTTCTTTGGTGTATCTACGTTCACCCATGCATGAAGTTACAAAGTAAAACTGACTACGCTCACTCATGCATGGCGTTACAAAGTAAAACTGACCATGCTCACTTATGCATGAGGTTACTAACTAAAACTGATTCGCTGACCCATGCATAAAGTTTCAAAGTAAAATGACTATATGCTCAATCATGCATGAAGTTAAAAAGCATGACGTTACAAAGTAAAACTGACTATGCTCACCCACGCATGAAGCTACAAAGTACGCTCACCCCATGCATGAAGTTACAAAGTACAACCCCATGTATGAAGTTCCAAAGTAAAACTGACTACTCTCACTCATGCATGAAGTTACAAAATGCGTGAAGTTACAAAGTAAAACTGACTATTCTCACTCATGCATGAAGTTACAAAGTAAAACTGACCACGCTCACCCATGCATGAAGTTACAAACTAAAACTGACTATGCTCACTCATGCATGAAGATACAAAGTAAAACTGAATATGCTCACTCATGCATGAAGTTCCAAAGTAAAACTGACTACGCTCTCCCATGCACGAAGTTACAAAGTAAAACTGACTACGCTCTCCCATGCATGAAGTTCCAAAGTAAAACTGACTACGCCCTCCCAAGCATGAAGTTACAAAGTAAAACTGACTATGCTCACTCATGCATGAAGTTACAAAGTGAAACTGACTATGCTCACTCATGCATGAAGTTACTAAGTAAAACTGATTTGCTGACCCATGCATGAAGTTACAAAGTAAAACTGACTATGCTCACTCATGCATGAAGTTACTAACTAAAACTGATTCGCTGACTCATGCATAAAGTTTCAAAGTAAAATGACTATATGCTCAATCATGCATGAAGTTAAAAAGTAAAAAAGGACTATGCTCACTCATGCATGAAGTTACAAAGTAAAACTGACTATGCTCACTCATGCATGAAGTTACAAAGTAAAACTGACTACGCTCGCCCATGCAAGAAGTTACAAAGTAAAACTGACTACGCTCACCCATGCATGAAGTTACAAAGTAAAAGTGCCTATGCTCACCCATGCATAAAGTTACAAAGTAAAACTGACTATGCTCACTCATGCATGAAGTTACAAAGTAAAACTGACTACGCTCGCCCATGCAAGAAGTTACAAAGTAAAACTGTCCACGCTCACTCATGCATGAAGTTACAAAGTAAAACTGACTTGCTCACTTATGCATGAAGTTACAAAGTAAAACTAATTGAACCTAATACGCTTACTTACTCATGCATGACGTTACAAAGTAAAACTGACTACGCTGACTCACGCATGACGCTATAAAGTAAAACTGACTATGCTCACTCATGCATGAAGTAACAAAGTAGAACCGACTACGCTCACCCATGCATGAAGTTCCAAAGTAAAACTAACTACGCCCTCCCATGCATGACGTTACAAAGTAAAACTGACTATGCTCACTCATGCATGAAGTTACAAAGTAAAACTGACTATGCTCACTCATGCATGAAGTTACTAAGTGAAACTGATTCGCTGACCCATGCATGAAGTTACAAAGTAAAACTGAAAATGCTCACTCATGCATGAAGTTGCTAAGTAAAACTGATTCGCTGACCCATGCATGAAGTTACTAAGTAAACCTGACTATGCTCACCCATGCATGAAGTTACAAAGTAAAACTGACTATGCTCACTCATGCATAAAGTTACAAATTAAACTGACTACGCTCACTCATGCATGAAGTTACAAAGTAAAACTGACTACGCTCGCCCATGCAAGAAGTTACAAAGTAAAACTCCATGCATGAAGTTACAAAGTAAAACTGACTTGCTCACTTATGCATGAAGTTACAAAGTAAAACTGATTGAACCTAATACGCTTACTTACTCATGCATGACGTTACAAAGTAAAACTGACTACGCTGACTCGCGCATGACGCTATAAAGCAAAACTGACTACGCTCACTCATGCATGAAGTTACAAAGAAGAACCGGCTACGCTCACCCATGAATGACATAACATTGTAAAACTGACTACGCTCAGCTATTCATGACGTTACAAAGTAAAAATGACTATGCTCACCCATGCACTCATGCATGACGTTACAAAGTAAAACTGACTACGCTCACTATATGCTACAAAGTAAAATTGACGGAATCTGACTACATTCATCTATGCATGAAGTGATGTCCACTCATGCATGAAGTTACATAGTAAAACTCTCACCCATTCATGAAGTTGCAAAACTGCTATGCATGAAGTTGCAAAGTAAAACTAACTATGCTCACCCACGTTTCAAAGTAACACTGACTATGCTCACCACCCATGCATGAAGTTGCAAAGTAAAATTCACCCATTTTCTTGGAGACCTTTCAATGCATTTCTTTTTGTAGTCTTTCGGGAACCCTCATCAATTGCGAACTTATAATATTTGTCTAATACAGACAATTGCTGGTTAGATTTATATAATTCAATAGCCCGACTAGATCTGCCATTTCGATACGGAATAGAACAAAACAGTCAAAATCGTTATTTTATTAAACAGATCTATTTTTTCATTTATTATATATATGCAAAATACAACTAAAACATATTGCAAAGTAAGTGCAGTAGTCACATATTTAATGAAATAATAAGTAATATATATTCATTGCAAATAGAAACATTGTATTTTTTAATAATTAAAATAAAAAAGTATTTTCTAAATTGTCAAAATAAAATACCGATCTTCCATGTGGACCCAAGAGGTGTCGGTTTTTCCACTCGTTAGGACTTGTTGATGGGGTCCTATCGCGCTCCAGAAAAATCTGAAACGCCCTATGCCCATATTTAAATTCCAAACGAATTAACTAATTTGGGAAACAAGACTTTACCAATATTATAAAAACCCAGTCATTAATGCATTATATTATACCTTATCGTGATTGTCTTCACGGATATTGTTCGGCTTCTTCTATTTCTTGGTAAGTAATCTTCTGAAATGAAAAAAACATTATTTAATAAAATATTCAATAAAATCGAACTTATTAATAAAATTCACCTGATTGAACTTCTTATCATAAAAAATATCTAAGCCTAATAAATTTGGTTAAAATATTTACATGTAATTTGTAGATTTTCCTTGTATCCGTCTTTTCTTAATTTTTCCAGTCCCTTCATAGTTCTGTGCCTGAGAAGCTAGAATAACATTAAAAATATCTAAGCCTAATAAAAACCCTATTTTTCCTAATGGCGGGAATGGGTCTAAATCTATCTATAACAAATAAAATGTTAATAGTGAAAAAGCCATGGCGATCCCTGTTAATACTTTTCTTCTTTTGTCGGTGTCACAATATCTTGTTTCCTGTTGAAAATATCTCTAAAATAGAAGAGAAAATAATGATTATGACAAATAAGATAGGCAAATATGGATACAGCATATTATCAAAAAAAGCTTTATTAATAAATATTCAATAATAATAATAACATATTTACCGGTATTTTAGATTTGTCTCTGGTTCCGTCTTTTTTCAATTTCTTCAGTGCCTTCAAAATTCTGTGCCTGAGAAGCTAAGATAATATTAACAATATCTAAGCCTAATGAAATTAGTAAAAATATTTACATGTAATTTGTAGATTTTCCTTGTATCCGTCTTCTCTTAGTTTTTCCAGTCCCTTTATAGTTCTGAGCCTGAGAAGCTAGAATAACATTAAAAATATCTAAGCCTAATAAAAACTCTATTATTCCTAATGGCGGGAATGGGTCTAAATCTATCTATACCGAATAAAATATTGAAAACAAAACAAAAAACATGGCAAGCCCTGTTAATACTTTTCTTCTTCTGTCGGTGTCACAATATCTTGTTTCCTGTTGAAAATATCTCTAAAATAGAAGAGAAAATAATGATTATGACAAATAAGATAGGCAAATATGGATACAGCATATTACTAAAAAAGCTTTAATAATAAATATTCAATAATAATAATAATAATAACATATTTACCGGTATTTTAGATTTGTCTCAGATTCCGTCTTTTTTCAATTTCTTCAGTGCCTTCAAAATTCTGTGCCTGAGAAGCTAAGATAATATTAACAATATCTAAGCCTAATAAAATTGGTAAAAAATATTTACATGTAATTTGTAGATTTTCCTTGTATCCGTCTTTTCTTAATTTTTCCAGTCCCTTCATAGTTCTGTGCCTGAGAAGCTAGAATAACATTAAAAATATCTAAGCCTAAAAAAACCCTATTTTTCCTAATGGCGGGAATGGGTCTAAATCTATCTATAACAAATAAAATGTTAATAGTGAAAAAGCCATGGCGATCCCTGTTAATACTTTTCTTCTTTTGTCGGTGTCACAATATCTTGTTTCCTGTTGAAAATATCTCTAAAATAGAAGAGAAAATAATGATTATGATAAATAAGATAGGCAAATATGGATACAGCATATTATCAAAAAAAGCTTTATTAATAAATATTCAATAATAATAATAACATATTTACCGGTATTTTAGATTTGTCTCTGGTTCCGTCTTTTTTCAATTTCTTCAGTGCCTTCAAAATTCTGTGCCTGAGAAGCTAAGATATTATTAACAATATCTAAGCCTAATAAAATTGGTAAAAAATATTTACATGTAATTTGTAGATTTTCCTTGTATCCGTCTTTTCTTAATTTTTCCATTTCTTTCATAGTTCTGTGCCTGAGAAGCTAGAATAACATTAAAAATATCTAAGCCTAATAAAAACCCTATTTTTCCTAATGGCGGGAATGGGTCTAAATCTATCTATAACAAATAAAAAATGTTAACAGTGAAAAAGCCATGGCGATCCCTGTTAATACTTTTCTTCTTTTGTCGGTGTCATAA
Organism: Styela clava; assembly: GCF_964204865.1. NCBI lineage: Eukaryota > Metazoa > Chordata > Ascidiacea > Stolidobranchia > Styelidae > Styela > Styela clava. The sequence continues at coordinate 6,152,018 of NC_135257.1, read as the reverse complement.
TATCTTGTTTCCTGTTGAAAATATCTCTAAAATAGAAGAGAAAATAATGATTATGACAAATAAGATAGGCAAATATGGATACAGCATATTATCAAAAAAAGCTTTATTAATAAATATTCAATAATAATAATAACATATTTACCGGTAATTTAGATTTGTATCAGGTTCCGTCTTTTTTCAATTTCTTCAGTGCCTTCAAAATTCTGTGCCTGAGAAGCTAAGATAATATTAACAATATCTAAGCCTAATAAAATTAGTAAAAATATTTACATGTAATTTGTAGATTTTCCTTGTATCCGTCTTTTCTTAATTTTTCCAGTCCCTTCATAGTTCTGTGCCTGAGAAGCTAGAATAACATTAAAAATATCTAAACCTAATAAAAACTCTATTATTTCTAATGGCGGGAATGGGTCTGTTAATACTTTTCTTCTTCTGTCGGTGTCACAATACCTTGTTTCCTGTTGAAAATATATCTAAAATAGAAGAGAAAATAATGATTATGACAAATAAGATAGGCAAATATGGATACAGCATATTATCAAAAAAAGCTTTATTAATAAATATTCAATAATAATAATAACATATTTACCGGTATTTTAGATTTGTCTCTGGTTCCGTCTTTTTTCAATTTCTTCAGTGCCTTCAAAATTCTGTGCCTGAGAAGCTAAGATAATATTAACAATATCTAAGCCTAATAAAATTAGTAAAAATAATTACATGTAATTTGTAGATTTTCCTTGTATCCGTCTTTTCTTAATTTTTCCAGTCCTTTCATAGTTCTGTGCCTGAGAAGCTTGAATAACATTAAAAATATCTAAGCCTAATAAAAAACCTATTTTTCCTAATGGCGGGAATGGGTCTAAATCTATCTATAACAAATAAAATGTTAATAGTGAAAAAGCCATGGCGATCCCTGTTAATACTTTTCTTCTTTTGTCGGTGTCACAATATCTTGTTTCCTGTTGAAAATATCTCTAAAATAGACGAGAAAATAATGATTATGACAAATAAGATAGGCAAATATGGATACAGCATATTATCAAAAAAAGCTTTATTAATAAATATTCAATAATAATAATAACATATTTACCGGTATTTTAGATTTGTCTCTGGTTCCGTCTTTTTTCAATTTTTTCAGTGCCTTCAAAATTCTGTGCCTGAGAAGCTAAGATAATAATAACAATATCTAAGCCTAATAAAATTGGTAAAAATATTTACATGTAATTTGTAGATTTTTCTTGTATCCGTCTTTTCTTGATTTTTCCAGTCCCTTCATAGTTCTGTGCCTGAGAAGCTAGAATAACATTAAAAATATCTAAGCCTAATAAAAACTCTATTATTCCTAATGGCGGGAATGGGTCTAAATCTATCTATACCAAATAAAATATTGAAAACAAAACAAAAAACATGGCAAGCCCTGTTAATACTTTTCTTCTTCTGTCGGTGTCACAATATCTTGTTTCCTGTTGAAAATATCTCTAAAATAGAAGAGAAAATAATGATTATAACAAATAAGATAGGCAAATATGGATACAGCATATTATCAAGGAAAGCTTTATTAATAAATATTCAATAATAATAATAACATATTTACCGGTATTTTAGATTTGTCTCAGGTTCCGTCTTTTTTCAATTTCTTCAGTGCCTTCAAAATTCTGTGCCTGAGAAGCTAAGATAATATTTACAATATCTAAGCCTAATAAAATTGGTAAAAATATTTACATGTGATTTGTAGATTTTCCTTGTATCAGTCTTTTCTTAATTTTTCCAGTCCCTTCATAGTTCTGTGCTTGAGAAGCTAGAATAACATTAAAAATATCTAAGCCGAATAAAAACCCTATTTTTCCTAATGGCGGGAATGGGTCTAAATCTATCTATAACAAATAAAATGTTAATAGTGAAAAAGCCATGGCGATCCCTGTTAATACTTTTCTTCTTTTGTTGGTGTCACAATATCTTGTTTCCTGTTGAAAATATCTCTAAAATAGAAGAGAAAATAATGAATATGACAAATAAGATAGGCAAATATGGATACAGCATATTATCAAAAAAAGCTTTATTTATAAATATTCAATAATAATAATAACATATTTACCGGTAATTTAGATTTGTCTCAGATTCCGTCTTTTTCAATTTTTTCAGTGCCTTCAAAATTCTGTGCCTGAGAAGCTAAGATAATATTAACAATATCTAAGCCTAATAAAATTAGTAAAAATATTTACATGTAATTTGTAGATTTTCCTTGTATCCGTCTTTTCCTAATTTTTCCAGTCCCTTCATAGTTCTGTGCCTGAGAAGCTAGAATAACATTAAAAATATCTAAACCTAATAAAAACCCTATTTTTCCTAATGGCGGGAATGGGTCTAAATCTATCTATAACAAATAAAATGTTTATAGTAAAAAAGCCATGGCGATCCCTGGTAATACTTTTCTTCTTTTGTCGGTGTCACAATATCTTGTTTCCTGTTGAAAATATCTCTAAAATAGAAGAGAAAATAATGATTATGACAAATTAGATAGGCAAATATGGATACAGCATATTACTAAAAAAGCTTTAATAATAAATATTCAATAATAATAATAACATATTTACCGGTATTTTAGATTTGTCTCAGGTTCCGTCTTTTTTCAATTTCTTCAGTGCCTTCAAAATTCTGTGCCTGAGAAGCTAAGATAATATTAACAATATCTAAGCCTACTAAAATTGGTAAAAAATATTTACATGTAATTTGTAGATTTTCCTTGTACCCGTCTTTTCTTAATTTTTCCAGTCCCTTCATAGTCTCTGCCTGAGAAGCAACAATAACATTAAAAATATCTAAGCCTAATAAAAACCCTATTTTTCCTAATGGCGGGAATGGGTCTAAATCTATCTATAACAAATAAAATGTTAATAGTGAAAAAGCCATGGCGATCCCTGTTAATACTTTTCTTCTTTTGTCGGTGTCACAATATCTTGTTTCCTGTTGAAAATATCTCTAAAATAGAAGAGAAAATAATGATTATGATAAATAAGATAGGCAAATATGGATACAGCATATTATCAAAATAAGCTTTATTAATAAATATTCAATAATAATAATAACATATTTACCGGTATTTTAGATTTGTCTCTGGTTCCGTCTTTTTTCAATTTCTTCAGTGCCTTCAAAATTCTGTGCCTGAGAAGCTAAGATAATATTAACAATATCTAAGCCTAATAAAATTGGTAAAAAATATTTACATGTAATTTGTAGATTTTCCTTGTATCCGTCTTTTCTTAATTTTTTCAGTCCCTTCATAGTTCTGTGCCTGAGAAGCTAGAATAACATTAAAAATATCTAAGCCTAATAAAAACCCTATTTTTCCTAATGGCGGGAATGGGTCTAAATCTATCTATAACAAATAAAATGTTAACAGTGAAAAAGCCATGGCGATCCCTGTTAATACTTTTCTTCTTTTGTCGGTGTCACAATATCTTGTTTCCTGTTGAAAATATTTTTAAAATAGAAGAGAAAATAATGATTATGACAAATAAGATAGGCAAATATGGATACAGCATATTATCAAAAAAAGCTTTATTAATAAATATTCAATAATAATAATAACATATTTACCGGTATTTTAGATTTGTCTCTGGTTCCGTCTTTTTTCAATTTCTTCAGTGCCTTCAAAATTCTGTGCCTGAGAAGCTAAGATAATATTAACAATATCTAAGCCTAATAAAATTAGTAAAAATAATTACATGTAATTTGTAGATTTTCCTTGTATCCGTCTTTTCTTAATTTTTCCAGTCCCTTCATAGTTCTGTGCCTGAGAAGCTAGAATAACATTAAAAATATCTAAGCCTAATAAAAACCCTATTTTTCCTAATGGCGGGAATGGGTCTAAATCTATCTATAACAAATAAAATGTTTATAGTAAAAAAGCCATGGCGATCCCTGTTAATGCTTTTCTTCTTTTGTCGGTGTCACAATATCTTGTTTCCTGTTGAAAATATCTCTAAAATAGAAGAGAAAATAATGATTATGACAAATAAGATAGGCAAATATGGATACAGCATATTACTAAAAAAGCTTTAATAATAAATATTCAATAATAATAATAATAATAACATATCTACCGGTATTTTAGATTTGTTTCAGGTTCCGTCTTTTTTCAATTTCTTCAAGGCCTTCAAAATTCTGTGCCTGAGAAGCTAAGATAATATTAACAATATCTAAGCCTAATAAAATTGGTAAAAATATTTACATGTAATTTGTAGATTTTCCTTGTATCCGTCTTTTCTTAATTTTTCCAGTCCCTTCATAGTTCTGTGCCTGAGAAGCTAGAATAACATTAACAATATCTAAGCCTAATAGAAACCCTATTTTCCCTAATGGCGGGAATGGGTCTAAATCTATCTATAACAAATAAAATGTTAATAGTGAAAAAGCCATGACGATCCCTGTTAATACTTTTCTTCTTTTGTCGGTGTCACAATATCTTGTTTCCTGTTGAAAATATCTCTAAAATAGGAGAGAAAATAATGATTATAACAAATAAGATAGGCAAATATGGATACAGCATATTATCGAAAAAAGCTTTATTAATAAATATTCAATAATAATAATAACATATTTACCGGTATGTTAGATTTGTCTCTGGTTCCGTCTTTTTTCAATTTCTTCAGTGCCCTCAAAATTCTGTGCCTGAGAAGCTAAGATAATATTAACAATATCTAAGCCTAATAAAATTAGTAAAAATATTTACATTTAATTTGTAGATTTTCCTTGGATCCGTCTTCTCTTAGTTTTTCCAGTCCCTTTATAGTTCTGAGCCTGAGCCTTTATAGCCTGAGAAGCTAGAATAACATTAAAAATATCTAAGCCTAAAAAAAACCTATTTTTCCTAATGGCGGGAATGGGTCTAAATCTATCTATAACGAAACAAATATTTAAAACAAAGCCCTGGCAATCCCTGTCAATACTTTTCCTTTGTCTTCACGATATCTTGTTTTCCTGTTAAAAAATATCTAAAAATACTATAGAAAATAATGATTATAACAAATAAGATAGCCAAACATGGAAGTAGCATATTTTCAAAAAAAGCTTAAAACAATAATATAAATAATAAATCAGTAATATACAATAACAGTAATAAAAATATAAGTATAACGTAAAACGAAAGAAATATTTTAATTTTTTCATACCAGGACGTCAAATAAACGATTGCATTACATGGTGTTAAAATACAAATAACAATTGTATTCAGTTTTCTGAGCTATAATTCAATTTATAAATGAATATATAATCAGGAATTTGTTTGCAATTATTCAAATTACATAAATAGTTCTTCACGGGTCGAGCCATGTTGAACTTCCGCTTATAATCCTTTTACAGTGTGTATGGCATTTTTGTATAGTTTTAAACAACAGTCTTATTTGATATAAATACATTCGTGTGTACAGCCCAGTGCATTTGTTTGCGACCACATATTGGTAATCAGTGCACATGCATACGATCTCAAAGTACGTATGACAATGGGATACAGTTTCAAACCAACATTCAATTTTTCTATATCAAAGTCTTGTGTGTGGACTCAACGCATTTGTTGGCTAGCACATCTTAGTTATCTTCAATAAAACTCTTCTTCCTATTTGAATAATTGAGTTTCATTTTCTTTTGAAAAACAGAAAGAGTCGTCAAGTTTCATAATTGAGTAATCCTGAAAAAATATATATACATTTAGTTATTATGCCTTTTTATAGTAGAGGAAGTAAATTATGAGAAACTTATTACGTATGATGAGGCTCTACAAGGCGCCTATAACGTGTTGGGCGGTGACGCTGCGCGTCATCAACTCCCTCAGACTTATAACCTTCTAGTTTCACAATATTAACAACTCCACAACTTTGAATATGATTGTAGTCCATTACTGGCAATGAAATATCCAATCTACATGAACAATGTACGAGAGACGAATAATATGTGATGAAATACGACAAATAGTGTGGTGATAAAAATGATTATTGTAGAGGTCGAAACGCATATTGTAGATATATAGGGTTGCTAAAGTTTACGTCCAACCTAAGTATGTCGACAACATACTTAATTTCAAAAGATGCAAACAATAGCAACATTAATAATTTATGTAATATGAATGAACCTATTTAACCAAAATATAAAACAAGGAAACAATCCGTTTATTACGGCAATTAAATTAACACTACTTAAACGACAAACTTCTAATGTGAGCATTAACTCTTAAATAGCCGACTTGCAATGATCCGAAATACCGAAATAATAATAAACAAACAAGAATATGAGAAGACAAGACGATACAAGATTTTGTTTACGTCAACATGCTTATTTTCGTCCCACGAACAGGAGATTAAATTGCCTTAAAGGGAGTAGTCTATGAACGGTCATTCACCAAAAGTACAATGGCCGATAACTTTCAAAATAACCTCGGATCAAACATATATATACGGAATAAAACAATTAAAAATTTGTCTGTAGCTGAGGAAATGAATCTTACTATTAGTATGTGTAACCAATTACATGCTATTGTGGCATAATAAGGGATGCTATTCGATATCATACGAGTTTTTAATGTTTGCAGTAAAAGAGTACATTGTTTTACAACATATCATTTGATACAATAACGCATGGGATGGATGTCTATTTTAAACATAACATTAACGTCCATTACATTATACTAGAGATTCCAACAAGAGAGATGTACCGATACCACTTGTCGCCGATACCGATCCGACAACAACGATAAAACGCCGATATCAATATTTTAAAGCAGAAATTGCCGACATTTACATGCTATGTAATTATTATTTCAAGTGTGCAGTCCAAACTAGTTGAAGTAACAGTTTACAAGCATTATTCATGCCACACAATTTTTCAGATTGAAAGAGACATATTTCAGATAATAAGAAATTAATATTTGAATCCTGATACGTTTTTTGGTTTAAATACATTGCACACTGACGCTAATAATATCGGTGTTCGGTTAGAAAACTCATCGGGTTTGGCTACTGTGGGGGGTAAAATAAATAAATGTTTACTCACTCTATCTAACTGATACATCGAGTTGCGTGCGCAGAATTTTATGCCATTATAACGTCGTATTTTGTATTTTACAAATCTAAAAATTCCCATTTGATATATTTCCTCATAATTTCCATGTAATGTTAAAAATGTCAATATAAAAAATGGGCTGCAAAAATAGCCAAATTAGTTGGGCTGATAAATGGCTAAAATCAGGTCATAATCCTATTCCCGTTTCTATTCGCGCGGTTGGGAAACAGCATTGCTCATACTTAACTAATAACTAGGCTAATACCGTGAAAAGCAAAAAATAATTTTCATATCAGTATTTCGAGCTACTTTTTAAAAACATTCTGGAATTGATCAAAAAGTTACTTATCGTGGAAATATCAGTCTACATTTAGCCGATATCAATACGAATACCGATACCAAATATTATCACCGATGCCCGATACCTTTTACCGAAAGCCTTTTAATTTAGTTTTGACCAGCACTGACTGTATAACGACATTGATGTTTGTTTTAAGCAGAAGGTAGAACACTCATTTAACCACTCCAACCCGAAATTGAAATTAATGAAAAGCCAATATACCTCAATTAATAATGAAATAAAACAAGTAAACAATACACGATAGTATTATGAACATTCGTTAAAAAATTAATATTCAAGCCAGACGATATTATTGCAAAATGAACCTAGCAATTTTTAGCTGCCCTCAGTTAATATTTGGACGTGTTTCAACTTAAAATTATTCTAATTTGAATCGAGCATTAAAATTGGAACCAAGTTGAAGTAATAAAAACGAGACTATCAGAAGACGACCCGTAAGTTACAATTACATTATATTTTCATGGCATCGTGATTCCAGGACAAGTTCATAGATGACCTCTTATTAGGGGGAAAAGGAGAACAAACGATAAGCAAGAGACTCAAGTAGAAAATGTGTGTAAACATTCACAATAAATGGTTTTTTAAAACCAAGAGAAAAAAAACTGTAAAATCAAAAACGATCTTGACAACAACAAAAAATGAATAAGTCTGAAACGTAAGGAGCTACAGAAAAAAATGTGGAATGGACAGACATTTTTCTTCTTTACATGTATTCCATATTTTCCTCTGCATGAAAGCAAGTAGAATCCGCATTTTTATTTTTTCAAATGCTCAAAGTAGTATAATTTTGTCACAATTACAACCAACAAGGCTCATTTACGCAACGAGCGTATTTTTATTTATTTTTTGGCGCTTCAAATTTCATTAATTTGATACGAAATGAATAAAAGCAAAGCATTTCCGTCGGCGAAATTTAAAACTATCCAACGCCAAAACTTTGTCTTTCCAAACACAGTTTAGCGCCCGAGCACATTCTGTTCATAATCATTATTTTATCTCGGCTTTAAATTATGAATTAGTTTCCTTTTGTGTATATTTTTCAGTGCACGCACAAGTTTAACCAGTGCTAGGCATTTGTAGCAGAGGCATTATCCAGCATATTGGGTGAATATAAGCGCCTTCAGTTAACAGTTAGTTGGACGTGTTTTAACCTAAAATTAATCTAACACTATCCAACATTGAAATTAGAAACAAGTTAAAGTAATGAAAACGCGGCTATTTGAAGAACTGTATGGTAATACGACATTATAGTGGCATGCCCTTGGTATACCCAAACAAGTTTTTAAATGTCCACTTATTAGCAGAGGATCAGCTAAAATAGAAGAACAAACGATTAAGCGAGGGCTTAATTAATATGACTCGGCATGTGTGCAGTCTAAATTGGATATTTTCTGGCCTGCCAGCCTGTTTGGAACTGTTTTCTATGCGCTCAAAAATATGAATATCCAGTGTAAGCGTCAAATATGCAACATTGCAGCCTTCAACAGATTTAGCAACCAATCACAAGAAATCACATTTCTTTGCTACATTAGATACCCGACAGACGGACTGCACCTTTTGAAAAGGAGTCAGAAACATCAACCGTTGGAATATCAAGCGCACAAACCCAGGATAAACAGATCGAGTAATAATCAAACAACAATTTGATAACAATCAAAAACTATATGAATGTATGTATTATTATTCCTGTATTATAATTTGTACACCCCAGCTGTTTGATTTATATTTTTTACCACCAAAACTATGTCGTGTCTGACATTAAAACTTAACGGTTCTAATGAATTTACTAATGGAGACAAAATCCGAAAAACTTTCGCTTTCAATTAATATGTTTTCAGTCAAATATTTGCACCAATAAATTGGTCTTTTTTATGAATCTGTTGTTGTGCATGGCTTTCAAACATCTGATCAAGCTTTTTGTTATGGCGGAGATATAGTGTGGGGAATCTTGTATAAATAAAACATGGTATTAGGAACAAGAATTATGCAGTTCATTTTCATCTCTTCACCACGTAGCTTAAGATTTTCGCAAAATACCATTGTGTAATAAAGCATTGTTCTGCAAAAGTACTCGCAAGCTCTAACGAAAAACAAACTGATCAGTATCAATACGACAAAATCAGAAAATTCTAGAAAAATAAAGAAAAGTCCTCATGTTGCGTGTTTTTAAATCTACCAATTTATTACGCTTTATCAGAGAATTAGAAGTGACCATTTCATTTCTTTCTTAAATTCGTGGAAACGTTCAGCGCTTTTTTGTTGATACGTTTGCTTGCATTTCTCCAATATTTAGCTTAACATTATTACTTTCCATCTTTACTGTTTTACTTAAGTAAGAACAATAAACATCATTAGGCATTTTCCAATGTATTTTTGTACGGCTAAGACATCCATGCGACAATGACTTAGAAATAAATTATTATTTATCAGAATTTTTTTTTATTTAAATAAAAATTCAAATTCACCAAACACAAATCTGAGTCGGGCATTTAAGTTACGACAGATTTAAATTCAATTCAATGGAAGAATTAATTTCAGAAAAAAAAAACACATCCCTGAATAAGATTTTAAATTTTTGAATCATTCCTAACCCGAACCCAAGCTGAACAACTACTAATTTGTCATGCCGGGAAAGCACTTAGGTGCTCATAAAAATGTGACCCTAATATGTTTGTTGAGTAAGAGTTAATATCCTTTACGTATACGTCTCATCGTGCACTAAGTCAAAAGAGTAAATCAAAACAAAAGCAATAAGAAACTTTTGCGTCGTTTTCAAGCATGATATATGCTTGTCCGATTGTTTGTGGCCACGGTAGCACGTAATTTCTCTTTATCATATTTTCAATTCTCCGAGTTTTATGTCTGTAAGTATTTCAAAGTTAGAAATATACAGAGGAATATGTTATTACTTGAAAGAAAGTAATTTGAGCTAGCGAGCAATCGTTTTTAGCGCGTATATAAGCTAGTAATCATTACCCGCACAATAATAAACAAACATTAAATGCGCTCGCTCGAAATTACTCGCGAAAACATGCGCCCTTTGGTAATTGAATATTCACTTTGCTTCAAAAGCAAGGTTTGGGCTTGCCAGAACGGTGACGTAATTTTTTCTTCCGTGAGAGACTTTGTTGTCGAGTCGATTTCGCTTGTATTTATCAGAGCGGTACCAAAACAAAACTTTCAAAAAAAAAATAAATAAAAAATTTCTCTCATTTTCAACGCGACACGACTGAGCGAAAGGCACACGCGTATCGGGAAGCGTCTGGCACAAAGCGCCCTAATCAAGTTTTCCGATGAGATTTGGCTCAAATGGAGGGCGGGTAGATTGAGTTAAGTTAATGACAGATTTAAAGTCAATCCAATGAAGCATCAACTTCAAAAAAAAACACCCGAATGCAGATTTCAAATTTTCAAATCATTCCTAACCCGAACCAAGCTGAACAACTATTAATTTGTTATTTTAAAGCGAGCGGGGGTGTTTTCCGAAATCTCATTTTCCCAAAGAAACATTTTCAACTGTGGTAATATACTTAAATATTTAATATACAGTGCAAACGAAATTGAGAATGAAACACAATAGCGGGGGGAAATTTGAATATTTCATTAAATCGAGATCTAATATAAAAAACTTGATTCAACAAAAAGTTGTGGTGGCTCAATGTGATTTAATTTTAAAAAAATATTTAATTAATTTGATCTAATTTCGGCTGGGGGGTAAAAATTTGAATGTACCAATAATTTTTCAAACTATGTCATTATGTGAACTATATGAACTATTTCAAGTTTTGGGTTTATGAATGACAGAAAATGTAATTTGATAAATTAGATATGAATTGGATATATTGGAATTGGATATATTAACAAAGCAGAAAAATTTATTGCATACCGGCTAAAACTGCACACCTGCCCGTGAACGCAGTGGCGTAGCCCGGGGTGGTTTTGCGGGTCGACCCCCTCCCCTCTTTTAAAAAGAAAAAAAAAGATTTTTCTGTATCATAGATGGCAATCTTCCGTACCTTGAAACGCTTTTTAGACTCCAAAGACTGCTGAAACACGCGTATTCTAGCGTTCGATCGGACTCGCTAGCTGTTTCGATATAACTTGGCGAAAAAAAATCAGCGCTATCCCTGCGCTATCCTGAAAGCTCTGACCAAACCCCATTGTATCGAACAGTTGATATTAGGAGCCCAATCCAAACTTCATAAAAGCCCAATTTCGCGCAAGGGTATAAAACATGAAAAGTTTCATCTTGAAAATCCTAGGTTTTCGATAACAACCCAAGATGTTTCAAAGTCATAGGCAGAAAGCATCTAAGGGCACTATCATATAAGCACAAACACCAAAGCGCGCGACATCCCTGGAGATGACGGGTTCACTAAAACTTACAACTGCGCAACGCTATACAAACAGCAACGCTAATTTATTACACACTAACACAAATATATTTCTGTAACGTTTCGTCTGACCAAAATCAGACTTCCTCAGACAAGCAGTTTACAACAATGACAAGAAAAGAGCAATCATGCAGTTTAAATATGCCGATAAATAAATTTGTTTGAAATTAATTGTGACCAAACAATGAAAAAACAGTTATTGATATTCAGAAACAGATTGCGAAATAAAAAATGCGATCGGTTCTCAGCATGGAATAATTGTTCCGCGGCGTGCTTGATTTCACAATAAGTTTTACTAGAACATTTATCAATGTGTTCTAGGCTCAGACCTTTCCTATCAAGATCTATCAAGATCAAGATCCTATCAAGATCGGAGCCTAGAACACATTGATAAATGTTCTAGTAAAACTTATTGTGAAATCAAGCACGCCGCGGAACAATTATTCCATGTCGCAATCTGTTTCTGTATCTTATCTTATCTTATCAGTATAAACCGTATGGTTACTTGGACTACCAAGGAATGCCAGCTTCGAACACCTATCAATATGAATCGTATGGTTACTTGGACTACCAAGGATTGTCAGCTTCGAACACTTATCAATATGAATTGTATGGTTACTGGTAGTACCGAGGATTGCCAGCTTCGAACACATATCAACATGAAACGTATGGGTATTGGCTACTAGGACTACCAAGGGAAGTATAAGTCGGGTGTGTAGGATTTACGGCTACATTTGTGCAATTGGCCTAATTTATATATTATCCTTATTGTAAATTTCAGTTTGGGACACAAATTACATGGTTAACCAGTAACAGTTAGTAATATTCACGGTTATATTAATGTACTTGATTAAACTCACTCCAATATTACCAGTATTGAAAATTTATTGCGATTCTGGATTGGAACATGAATGGCATGGTTATTAACTGTTTACTACCAGGTGGTATAAACCAGTGATTCCCAGAGTGGGCGGTTATAATTATATTATAACTTGATAATTTAGTGAACAGTTAATCGTTTAACGATCCTACAATTTAAATATAATTAGACGAATGGGAACACGCTGCACAGGGCAGGGTTCCAACAGCGCAGAAAATATTTAATTCAAATGGAGCTCCATGAAATGCAATGAAATGAGGAAATAAAATCCATATGTTATATTTGAGAAATGCATCGATACGTGATTTTTATAAAGATGTATCTTTTTAATGAAAATCTCTCATAATTTGACAAACCATGCAAAAAAGGCAGAAGTCAGAAACCTGGATACTTTCATTTACGAACTCGTTTGTAACAATGATACAAGTGCTATCAAAAAAAAATTGCCATTCAATTAGTAAACGGGTTGAGTTGAGATTGTGGCTGACGAAAATGTCACCAAAAATTAAAGAAAAAAATACTCTCTGGAACAGTGATTTTTCAACCTTTTTTTGTACCGCGGAACACTTTTTTCAATTTAAAATTGTGGCGGAACTCCAAACGAGATTTTTGAAAATAAACTATATTATGCACTTAACTGACGTCGATCATTTCGGCATGAAAATAAAATACCGAAATCAATAATATAGCTTGTCAACTTTAGCTGGGAAAGACGTGACACATTCCGATTCAGAGCTACAAATAAATGTTTTTGCAAGTTTGCTCATGAATACTATGATTACGGTAGCTAGAAACAGAAATGGTATTTTATTGTGATATTTAGGTCTGTTTCGATGATTTTCAAATATTTTATTCTGTAATTGTGGAGAGACAAACACGCAGCTCTTTCTCAACAGCTCTCAATGCGTTCACATCGGCGACAGATGTCAATGACATTAAGGAGCGCTTTTAAATTCCAATTTTATTCTAACTTTTATCTTTTGCGTTGGCTTGGATCTAACTCATCGCCGTTGGCAAATTAAACGTCCCAGTTTTAAGCGAATAATATTTTCGCACACATTTATTGAGACGGTAATTGAGTTTCTTATGGTACATACTGGTGTCAGTGTTATTTCCGGAATAAATCAATTAGATACTGTGATAAGATAAATCTGTGATTACGTGAATCCTGAATGTTGATTTAAAAGCTGAAATAAAGGCATTTCTACGTGGTCATTAGGCGAGATGACGATGAAGAGCACTTCTTTAACGATAACTTACATGCGCGACCTGATGCCAAAAAAATTGCTTGGTGCTGAATTGCCCAATTGCTTTTGTGCTGATTAGAATTAATCACCTCGAGTTTTAAAGTTTTCTTTTCCAACAAAACAATACCGCGACCATTATCATAGGTAAAATCGTTACCGAGAAATTCACAATTTTATTTACGGAATTTGCTAATTCAACACTTCACTTGACGATTTTGATGATGCCACGCCCTAATTATTACAGCAAGAAAAGCTTCAAAATGCAACGAATGTAATCTACTCCGATGATGACTCCATCCATAGTCGAGTATAATGGTCACATTTTTGAAACATTATTTGGTCAAGAATGGAATGGATCACTAAAAAAAGGGAAGAAGATAAAGTCCATTAAAAGGGAATATGGCCTGTCATTTCTTATCTGGTTACAAGTTTTTTATACCGACTTTCCAAAACTCTGACTCCCCGTTTTCAAATCGACGCTATTTATATTATTCAAATGACGTCATAATACCTCGAAAGAGCAATTTTTCGCGGAACACCTGGATGTCTCTCGCGGAACACCAGTTGAAAATCACTGCTCTGGAAGACCAATAAGCTAAAATATCTCGTTGAAAAAAACACTATAAACTATGTTTTACCTTGTTTATTTGTTATCTGACCTCAAATGTTTTTGTAAACTGGGTGGGTATATATTACTGCGAATAAAAAGTTTAGGAACCACTGATATAGACTATGATAATTTACAAATACATTTCTGCGCTTAGTCGGATTCTTTTTTTAGTATGATACTATTTTGTGGAAAAAAACAAGTGAATTCTACGCAGAATAATCAGAACCATGTTATCAATAACGTAATACCCGTATAAATAAAACGTAAGAAATATAGACAAACCCGTGTATTTATTCTATTGCATCATTTATATAGATGTATACACATAATAACCTAACATATTAGTACCTGCAATCAACGATATAGCAATAGGAAATATATTTCTAGATTCAGACAGTTATGAACATGAACGAAGTATTACCAATAGGATTTACGGCTATATTGATACGTTACAGCAGTGGTTTTCAAAGTGGGCGTCGTAATTTTTTTGTTTTTGCGGAATCTCATTTGCGGCGCGTAGAAAAAGTAATAATACAAGCGTGAAAATGATACTAAACAAGAAAAGGCTAAAAACGCAAGTATGACGTAGGCTACATTGACTTTGGATCGTTCAAGAAGTAAAGCTCGGTGATTTTTGTTGCAACTGGGAATGCGATGATACTAAATGCCGTTTGGGCTTATTAGATAACATGTTTCACTGGCCAAAATCTTGCTTCAACAATACATTGCTGCTTTTCTTCGCCGTTTTTGAACGGAATCGATGTAAAAATAAATTTGGATTTTCTTCAATAAGGATTATCCTTCATTGGTAAAAAAAAAGCGTTGCGCACTCTGATCCCTTTTGCGACTTCGTATTCATGCGAATCAGGTTTTGCGACCATGGTCGTAATACGCACAAAATATCG
This sequence comes from Styela clava, assembly GCF_964204865.1. Classification (NCBI taxonomy): domain Eukaryota; kingdom Metazoa; phylum Chordata; class Ascidiacea; order Stolidobranchia; family Styelidae; genus Styela; species Styela clava. The sequence goes on along the minus strand of NC_135257.1, from coordinate 6,136,568 downwards.
ATCTCGAGTGAGAGAGAAATGCGTGCGGCTCTCACAAATCTTACCAAGTAACAGTTGTAAAAAGACGCAAGTATTCCCATCCCATTAAATGCAATTTCACTGACTTTGGTTTAGTTTTCTTTGATCGTTTAAAAAAAACTCATTGCAAAAAAGGTCCTTTATTGGAAGGTATTAATACGGTTTCCACGAAGAGTCGCAACTTGAGCATATTTTTTGGAGGGTGTCACAATACGAAGAAGTTTGAGAACCACTGCGTTACAGTATCGCCACTGGAAACGATATTTTAGTTCGGGGCTTGCATGGCGTGGTTACCCGGTGGCAAATGGTATAGAATTCACATTGATACACTCGGTTGGAATTACTTATATAACATCGTTATTGGAAAGCTAAAGTAATTCTAGCTTGGAACACGAATGGCACGGTTAACTAGTTACTACCATGGTCATAGACCATTATACTTTCAAATTACATATATAAGATTAGCCAGATTGACCCATAAAATTAAATCAATAATTCTATGCAAGATAATAATGACTATGCTATCAATAAAAGAAGGCAATATACATATAAATATGACACAGGATATATAGACATCCTTGTATCCGCAAAACTCAGTGTGTACTCAATTTAATTCATTATAAATAGAAATGAGTTTCAATGTTTTAGAATTAATGATTTCCTCTCTATATTATTATTGATACAATGCTGTTCTAGCAGTTAGGTAGACGTTTTCGAGGGAGGATTCAAGGAGAAATCGATAAAGAAGTACTGGTACTTATATCTTGAGTAGAATTTTTTTTTCATAAGTATAGTTTAGCTATGGAAATATTTTTACGAATTGTGGTAATTACAATGTAACTCTTGTTATGAAAATGCTCGCCACACCTCAAAAATACCTAGCTAGCAATAAGCTACATATAACAAATATTATGTTTCATTCAAAAATACCTTGAAAATACGGGGATGGAATGTAAATATCCAAAAATGCACGAATAAGTCCAACAAACAAAAAATAGATTTAATTAGCTACATGCCCCCTCAAAATTGTCTACGCCCCTTTTGCAAAACGCGCCCCACCCCTTGAGAACCGTTGCCCCAGTGAATAATTGCTGATACCATTAAATTTCATGCCAACGATACTAAGAAATGAACACCGGTCCGGTTCTAAAGACTTTGCCATATAAAATTATTAGCGCGCATTGGTGCCTAAACTAACAGTATTACTGCAAACACAAGGGAAAAAGTTCCTTCTCAACAATGACGAAAATTTGACAAAATTTGGAACAAAGTAATGCAAGTTTTATTCCGAATATTAGGCGGTAATATGACCAAAACACGGTTTTTTATTGCTAAAATTCATTCTTGTCTTATTCGCTTATTAGCCAAAAAAAAACGATAGTTGTCCGAATCATGATATTATAAAGTATTTGGGGGGTTTTCCAAAAAAAAATTCCATTTGACAGACAATTTCCATTTACGTATCCATATTAAGTTTTTGGCCATTCGGAAGCGTTGCCACAAAATCTTAATATGGTGAGCTGGAGTGAATATTTAATTATTAGATGCAAACAGCTAATTTTCAATATGAATTGTATGGTTACTGGTAGTACCGAGGATTGCCAGCTTCGAACACATATCAACATGAAACGTATGGGTATTGGCTACTAGGACTACCAAGGGAAGTATAAGTCGGGTGTGTAGGATTTACGGCTACATTTGTGCAATTGGCCTAATTTATATATTATCCTTATTGTAAATTTCAGTTTGGGACACAAATTACATGGTTAACCAGTAACAGTTAGTAATATTCACGGTTATATTAATGTACTTGATTAAACTCACTCCAATATTACCAGTATTGAAAATTTATTGCGATTCTGGATTGGAACATGAATGGCATGGTTATTAACTGTTTACTACCAGGTGGTATAAACCAGTGATTCCCAGAGTGGGCGGTTATAATTATATTATAACTTGATAATTTAGTGAACAGTTAATCGTTTAACGATCCTACAATTTAAATATAATTAGACGAATGGGAACACGCTGCACAGGGCAGGGTTCCAACAGCGCAGAAAATATTTAATTCAAATGGAGCTCCATGAAATGCAATGAAATGAGGAAATAAAATCCATATGTTATATTTGAGAAATGCATCGATACGTGATTTTTATAAAGATGTATCTTTTTAATGAAAATCTCTCATAATTTGACAAACCATGCAAAAAAGGCAGAAGTCAGAAACCTGGATACTTTCATTTACGAACTCGTTTGTAACAATGATACAAGTGCTATCAAAAAAAAATTGCCATTCAATTAGTAAACGGGTTGAGTTGAGATTGTGGCTGACGAAAATGTCACCAAAAATTAAAGAAAAAAATACTCTCTGGAACAGTGATTTTTCAACCTTTTTTTGTACCGCGGAACACTTTTTTCAATTTAAAATTGTGGCGGAACTCCAAACGAGATTTTTGAAAATAAACTATATTATGCACTTAACTGACGTCGATCATTTCGGCATGAAAATAAAATACCGAAATCAATAATATAGCTTGTCAACTTTAGCTGGGAAAGACGTGACACATTCCGATTCAGAGCTACAAATAAATGTTTTTGCAAGTTTGCTCATGAATACTATGATTACGGTAGCTAGAAACAGAAATGGTATTTTATTGTGATATTTAGGTCTGTTTCGATGATTTTCAAATATTTTATTCTGTAATTGTGGAGAGACAAACACGCAGCTCTTTCTCAACAGCTCTCAATCTCTCGCGTTTTTTTTTTTATACGCAACAGGAGTTCAGAAAGAAGGTCAGAGGTCGATTTGGAAATTATTAGAAACAATGAAAATTGGCAGCAAAGCGATTTTTACTGTTTAATTTCGTCATTATCGCTACTTTTTTTTGCCCCCTGAACGTTTTCATATTACCACCTTTGTTGTTCTTGTGCGCACGTATTAATTCTTGCCGATCGGCGGAGATCGAAGTTTCAAATTTTTGTAGAATTATATGCGTTCACATCGGCGACAGATGTCAATGACATTAAGGAGCGCTTTTAAATTCCAATTTTATTCTAACTTTTATCTTTTGCGTTGGCTTGGATCTAACTCATCGCCGTTGGCAAATTAAACGTCCCAGTTTTAAGCGAATAATATTATCGCACACATTTATTGAGACGGTAATTGAGTTTCTTATGGTACATACTGGTGTCAGTGTTATTTCCGGAATAAATCAATTAGATACTGTGATAAGATAAATCTGTGATTACGTGAATCCTGAATGTTGATTTAAAAGCTGAAATAAAGGCATTTCTACGTGGTCATTAGGCGAGATGACGATGAAGAGCACTTCTTTAACGATAACTTACATGCGCGACCTGATGCCAAAAAAATTGCTTGGTGCTGAATTGCCCAATTGCTTTTGTGCTGATTAGAATTAATCACCTCGAGTTTTAAAGTTTTCTTTTCCAACAAAACAATACCGCGACCATTATCATAGGTAAAATCGTTACCGAGAAATTCACAATTTTATTTACGGAATTTGCTAATTCAACACTTCACTTGACGATTTTGATGATGCCACGCCCTAATTATTACAGCAAGAAAAGCTTCAAAATGCAACGAATGTAATCTACTCCGATGATGACTCCATCCATAGTCGAGTATAATGGTCACATTTTTGAAACATTATTTGGTCAAGAATGGAATGGATCACTAAAAAAAGGGAAGAAGATAAAATCCATTAAAAGGGAATATGGCCTGTCATTTCTTATCTGGTTACAAGTTTTTTATACCGACTTTCCAAAACTCTGACTCCCCGTTTTCAAATCGACGCTATTTATATTATTCAAATGACGTCATACTACCTCGAAAGAGCAATTTTTCGCGGAACACCTGGATGTCTCTCGCGGAACACCAGTTGAAAATCACTGCTCTGGAAGACCAATAAGCTAAAATATCTCGTTGAAAAAAACACTATAAACTATGTTTTACCTTGTTTATTTGTTATCTGACCTCAAATGTTTTTGTAAACTGGGTGGGTATATATTACTGCGAATAAAAAGTTTAGGAACCACTGATATAGACTATGATAATTTACAAATACATTTCTGCGCTTAGTCGGATTCTTTTTTTAGTATGATACTATTTTGTGGAAAAAAACAAGTGAATTCTACGCAGAATAATCAGAACCATGTTATCAATAACGTAATACCCGTATAAATAAAACGTAAGAAATATAGACAAACCCGTGTATTTATTCTATTGCATCATTTATATAGATGTATACACATAATAACCTAACATATTAGTACCTGCAATCAACGATATAGCAATAGGAAATATATTTCTAGATTCAGACAGTTATGAACATGAACGAAGTATTACCAATAGGATTTACGGCTATATTGATACGTTACAGCAGTGGTTTTCAAAGTGGGCGTCGTAATTTTTTTGTTTTTGCGGAATCTCATTTGCGGCGCGTAGAAAAAGTAATAATACAAGCGTGAAAATGATACTAAACAAGAAAAGGCTAAAAACGCAAGTATGACGTAGGCTACATTGACTTTGGATCGTTCAAGAAGTAAAGCTCGGTGATTTTTGTTGCAACTGGGAATGCGATGATACTAAATGCCGTTTGGGCTTATTAGATAACATGTTTCACTGGCCAAAATCTTGCTTCAACAATACATTGCTGCTTTTCTTCGCCGTTTTTGAACGGAATCGATGTAAAAATAAATTTGGATTTTCTTCAATAAGGATTATCCTTCATTGGTAAAAAAAAAGCGTTGCGCACTCTGATCCCTTTTGCGACTTCGTATTCATGCGAATCAGGTTTTGCGACCATGGTCGTAATACGCACAAAATATCGATCTCGAGTGAGAGAGAAATGCGTGCGGCTCTCACAAATCTTACCAAGTAACAGTTGTAAAAAGACGCAAGTATTCCCATCCCATTAAATGCAATTTCACTGACTTTGGTTTAGTTTTCTTTGATCGTTTAAAAAAAACTCATTGCAAAAAAGGTCCTTTATTGGAAGGTATTAATACGGTTTCCACGAAGAGTCGCAACTTGAGCATATTTTTTGGAGGGTGTCACAATACGAAGAAGTTTGAGAACCACTGCGTTACAGTATCGCCACTGGAAACGATATTTTAGTTCGGGGCTTGCATGGCGTGGTTAACCAGTGGCAAATGGTATAGAATTCACATTGATACACTCGGTTGGAATTACTTATATAACATCGTTATTGGAAAGCTAAAGTAATTCTAGCTTGGAACACGAATGGCACGGTTAACTAGTTACTACCATGGTCATAGACCATTATACTTTCAAATTACATATATAAGATTAGCCAGATTGGCCCATAAAATTAAATCAATAATTCTATGCAAGATAATAATGACTATGCTATCAATAAAAGAAGGCAATATACATATAAATATGACACAGGATATATAGACATCCTTGTATCCGCAAAACTCAGTGTGTACTCAATTTAATTCATTATAAATAGAAATGAGTTTCAATGTTTTAGAATTAATGATTTCCTCTCTATATTATTATTGATACAATGCTGTTCTAGCAGTTAGGTAGACGTTTTCGAGGGAGGATTCAAGGAGAAATCGATAAAGAAGTACTGGTACTTATATCTTGAGTAGAATTTTTTTTTCATAAGTATAGTTTAGCTATGGAAATATTTTTACGAATTGTGGTAATTACAATGTAACTCTTGTTATGAAAATGCTCGCCACACCTCAAAAATACCTAGCTAGCAATAAGCTACATATAACAAATATTATGTTTCATTCAAAAATACCTTGAAAATACGGGGATGGAATGTAAATATCCAAAAAATGCACGAATAAGTCCAAAAACAAAAAATAGATTTAATTAGCTACATGCCCCCTCAAAATTGTCTACGCCCCTTTTGCAAAGCGCGCCCCACCCCTTGAGAACCATTGCCCCAGTGAATAATTGCTGATACCATTAAATTTCATGCCAACGATACTAAGAAATGAACACCGGTCCGGTTCTAAAGACTTTGCCATATAAAATTATTAGCGCGCATTGGTGCCTAAACTAACAGTATTACTGCAAACACAAGGGAAAAAGTTCCTTCTCAACAATGACGAAAATTTGACAAAATTTGGAACAAAGTAATGCAAGTTTTATTTCGAATATTAGGCGGTAATATGACAAAAACACGGTTTTTTATTGCTAAAATTCATTCTTGTCTTATTCGCTTATTAGCCAAAAAAAAAACGATAGTTGTCCGAATCATGATATTATAAAGTATTTGGGGGGTTTTCCAAAAAAAAATTCCATTTGACAGACAATTTCCATTTACGTATCCATATTAAGTTTTTGGCCTTTCGGAAGCGTTGCCACAAAATCTTAATATGGTGAGCTGGAGTGAATATTTAATTATTAGATGCAAACAGCTAATTTTCAAAGAGATGCTAAAATTGTACAATATTCCGCCTAAAACTCAGCTAATAAACATGTACAACGATACTTCAAACACTTTTACGAAAATTTCTTCCCTGGTCTATTAAGGCATAGGTTCTCAAAGTGCTCCGTGGGAGAAACTTAGGCGCTCCGATTACTTAATAAAATACTGACTTGTCCAATTTTGTGACTGTCCAAAGAAGTAATAACACTAATAAAATTTGACATCAGTAGTGTCGAAATATGACAACGAGCGCAAATTCAAATGTGACATTATATATAAGTAAGATCGCAGAGGATAAAAAGTTGTCTCTCGAGTAAAATATTCAATTCATAGCCGGTGCGAGCATTCAAAATATCTTGTCATAGTAATTTATTTGTGTTCTTCGTTACACGATTTTTAGTCGGGAAAACTTTTACGATTATTTAATAAATGAAAAATCACTATTTGAAAATTGCACGAAATACGTCCCAAACTGCCAACTATAAGTAGACCGGAATCGTATTTTGAAGTTAATCAAATTTGATTTGTTTTTTCGGCACTCAAAATTATTTTAAAGATATCGACAAAATACGAACGATTGTAATTTAAAATATTGCAAAAAAAAAATGTTCGATATATTTTGCATTAATTATCTTATATATCGGCACATACAGAGAAAAAGTCGTATTGGGCGCCATCGGTAGTTTCAAAATAGACAAAAGGTACATCGCGCGAACAATTTACTGTGTTTCCATTTCAGTTCCTATATGGTATACATTTTAAAGAAATCCTAACATAACACAAATTTACAATGTCTGAAAAGCGTTTTCAATCTGCTGTGAGACTGCTAGAACAAAACTTATGGTGATATCTTCCGTTTTAGATTTTAGTTTTAATATTTTATAATGCCGGTTTTCAATTAAGAAATTGGGTTGCAAATTCACCTGGTATTAAGCCCATTAAAATGTTTAGCATTTAAATTAAGTAAAGTAATTTTAACTTATTTAGGAATAGTAATAGATACCAATTTGAAAATTGATTGTGGGGATCCGTGAATAGTGGTGATGAATGTAAATTAGAAAGATTAAAAAGATTTTAATAACATACTTGCTCTTTAGACTCGAGGCAGCCACCTCTCTCAGTGATGCATAATCGGACGAATAACCCCGCATGTCTTTAGATATAATGATGAATTGTCTTTCCCTCTTTCAAGAAGTGTTTCAGAAAGCTGAAATTTATATGAGATAATGAAATGTAGGTAAATTTTGTATGATATTGATTTGAATTATATATAGATGTTCGAACTACGTCATTATTAAGTTTGAGGTTTATAAGTTACAGAAAATGTAATTTGACAGGAGCACAGAGAAACTATGCTTATACTTTAGAGTTTAGATACATAAAAATGAAAATATTAATTGTCAGTTCATTGACAAATTATTCACAGATTTCCCCCTAAATTACAAATATTACTTTGGAATGATTTGTCAGCGTATAATATTGCAACACATCATATAAAATATATTTATATTCATGAAGAGCACGTTTAAAATACGGCTACATATTCAAGAAAGGAAAATATCGAAAATAAGGCGGGAAAGATAAAATCTAACATATTTTTCCTTTACGCCCCTCAATAAATTGTCCACGCCCTTGTGATAAGCTATGCTTATTCTAAAGATACAAAGACGACAACTTGTAGCATACTGATATCCATTTACATTCATTCTATATTATTTGCAGATTTTCAACTTATTTTGAATGATCTGTCAGTGTGCTATGTTGTATCTCATTATCTAAATCTTAAATAGTTAATAGTTTATTAGTGTGTTATATTTTACCTTCAAGTTCTCTATAGTCTTTCCCTCCCAGCAACTTCCTGAAAATATACTCAATAAATAACTACAGCCACAGACATTGTAGACATATATTTATATATATATATAAATAAGAACAGGACAGATTATTACTACGGAATAAACGATAAGGAAATAAGAATTATATTTCCAGATTCGAAAACTTATGAACATGGGACGGTATGATTACTGAGACTACTAGCAACGGATATATAGGCTGACTATAGTAGATTTACAATTTGGTGGGATCTCATGTATATAGTGATCTTTAAACTGGTTATCGAGCAGCGACACCCAAGTTTCTAATATCTAATTAAAAAAGTAAGAATTCCAAAGATTTGAAACTACTATATCTTATATTGACGGTGTGTGCCGTATAAACGATTAAACTAACACCATTCAGTAGAGATTATAAACGAGAGTTTATATGAATTAAGCTCTTCACACGTGATTAGGCATAACACGACGTGACCTGCACCAACAATAGGGAAAATATGACATATATTTCCATGTCTCTAAATTTAAACAGTCATGAACATATGAATACTTAGCACTTTTACCAAGGGGATATGGACCAAAAAAAGTTTACACTTGGTTGAATATAATTTACACAGTATTGTTTTTGAAAATTTTAGTTGGGACACGAGTTCTTTAAGGTGTAAGATTAACGGCTATCTTAATACACTTAGTATGACTCACTCTTATAATATCATTATTGGAAATTTGGGGCGATTTCAGTTTGAAGTATAGCTGGGAACATCAATGACATGGTTATCAACTGTTTACTACCAGAGCGTTTACTACCACGATGAGCTTCAGTTAAATTTAAGACATTAGTCTGATTACCATTATCATTTGTGGCGAAAACGCTCATCAGATTAATAGAAAAGGCCAGGACTACGATTTCAGGGAAATTAGGCGTATTAGTGTGTATATAGGCACCCCATGGTAAACAACAAGGTAAACAATAAGTTTTAATATTTGCAAGGTTATTAAGTTGGGGTTGTGTTTTAACCGAATTGCACTTAACGAGGCATAGTCCAAATCCTTTCAGTATCTCTGCAGATATACACTGCTGGATTAACTTATAGTATCACTTTAAAAAAATTCACTGTTTGTAGTAATCACAACGTGACGCCCTATTGCGATGAAACGCCTTTTATTTATGCTGACCCAATGAACTTTACCTAAACTGACATTACAAGATAGTAATTGGTCTTTCGGTTTAGACGATTAAACGAAACAACAGCAGATAGGACAACACAGCAGTTAGCCCCTGAACGTGCAGCGCTATACTGACTACGCCATTATTCACCGGATATTGCTACAGTTAATTTGTAGTACAGAATAGTTAATTTCGCGATTATACTCAAAATATTAAATATAATAATTTGTCTGTCGATTTCCTGAAAAAAAATACAACATATTATTTATTTATAGACATGTAAATTGAAAGATTTCAAATGATATGATTACATACTTGCTCTTCAGACTTGATAGGCCTCCATCTCACTCAGTGATGAAAATCTGACACTTGACGAATTTCTTTTGGTGCAATGATAAATTGTTCTGTCGACTTTCAAGCAGTGTTTTAAAACGCTGAAAATCAATATATAGATCGTGATTTTGTGTAAGTCAATTCTAAATTTGAATTAAACTAAATTTCATGAAGCCAACTATGCCATTTTCAGGTAGTTAATTCACACAAATGTTATTTGACAGAGACACTACAAAGCTATGCTTATGCTAAAGATACAAAAAACCAACTATGTAATTCAATTGAGGTCATTTTCAACTATGTCGCTGATTTCACCAAATTTACATCCTTTAGTTAAAATGATATGTTAGTGTATCATATTGTACCTCATTTTGTATTGTTAAAGTGAGACTCTTTTCTGAATATTTTCTTCTAAAAATATACGTAAGTTTTAATAAAATACGTAACGGGTAAATTTCGATATTTAATTTCATAAAATTTAAAATTTAGAAAGTTTAGACGAATAGACGAATAAAATTGATTCAGCGATTGACATTAAATTTCAAATATAAACTCTATAACATATCAGGTGTAGTCTTCAAACTGCACAAATTGCAAATATTACAATAACAATAAAATACTCAATGAATTTATTTAACTCTTTCATGGAGTATATGACTAATTAATTACCTATGATCAGTAATTTGTAGCATTATCACATTGTACACGGTAGAGATCGCAAACTGGGGATCGCTATCCAGCAGGGGAAGCGCGCAACGAATTTTAGGGGTCGCAAAGAGTACACCAATTTGATACAAGATACTATATTTATAGTACTTTTTTGGACTTCTGCTTTGAAACACAATTATTAAAGCTTGTGCAAAATCTAAATCTTACAATTTCGATAGAATGCACAGGATCAAAGAAGCGGCATAACAATGTTCGGACCTCCTGAAGTATGCGCACCAAGATGGCGCACAACCTGAACTCGGGTTGTGTACCTGGTTAGGATTCAGGTTATGCGACATTTTGATTCGCATACATCAGGAGCACCCAATGTTGGCTTGCATCGAAACTAAACGTGGGTCTGACTTTTTTATATGAATCTTACAATTTCGAGAGAAAACACATGATCAGATAAGTGCTGATAAGTACAATGCTGACTCTAATCGCAAGACCAGAGACGCGGTGCGCTCGCATCGAATTTTTTAGAATTTTAAACAAAAACAGTGGTATACAGGAATCAATAGGCGTCAAATAAAATGTTCAAATAATATTTACTTGTAATATTCCTCGTTCGTTAGTTCGTGTCTTTGAATCTTTAACCTCCAATATTTCTTCATCTGAAAAAAGTTAAGATATTGGTAAATAAATTGTCGCAGAACTGTAGCTAGCATAATCAATGGACAGTGGGACTGAATTTATCGGATCTTTTGCACAAAGCTCCCGCCACGTTTTAAAATGACATATTAGTAATTATCCATTTGGGGTTAGGAATGATTTAAAAATTTGAATTTCCAGTGCAATCTGCATTCCTAACTTAAACTGGATAATTACTAATTCTCTTATTTTGAACGTTGGTAGGGTCTTTGTACAAAGATCCAATCCATACACAATAATATATTAAAGTAAAAAAGGTTTGGCGAATCTCTATTAAACCATGGATTTTGCGCTACATTTGCGAAAGTTTTGAAAGTAAGTGTATTACGTTTAAGTTTCTTCATGATAAGCTTATGTATTGTCATATAGGTTTTAAGTTTGGCTTATTTGTGAGAAAACGATAGAACCCGCTGTTAGTGAGTTGGGTGCAAAAGAGAATCATCCATCAATCTAGACTTCTGTATTAGTTAATAAGTCCAAGTCGTATAGGCCCGAAAACCTCTAATTTACCACTTATACAATAGTAGAATGAAAGCAATATAATAGCAATGAAAACAATGGGTATAAAGAACATTTAACTCACCTGAATATTGTTTCGAACTCGCTGTCCTAACCCAACAGGCAGCCTATCCATACATCCTACACAAAATCAAATCTTATCCTATCACGAACATTTGTGACTGACTGAAAGCGATGTCGCTTGTGGCTTCCCGCGCAAAAATATCTGACGAAAAAAGCTATCTGATTGTTGGTAATCAAATGTTTTTACCTGATTACTTTAATTACTCCAGGTTGTCGTTACGAGCCGATTCTGACGCGTGATCTCAAAGTTGCAGAATGCAAATGGCGGTTGGATTTGCTTTATTCATAGTATAATACCTAGTTCACAGTAATATTCTCAGGATCTTTTGTAACAAGCCCCGCCCCAAAACAACACCCCGCCAACGCTCGAATTAAATAAAAATAGTACTTATTCAGTTAGGGTGAGGGATGCAGATTCAGCCGAAATTCAAATTTTCGAATCGTTCTAACCCAAAAACCTAACTGCATAATTACTCATTTTTTATTTTAAAACTTGACAGGGGTGTTTAGCTCAGATCACACATTTTTGCATCAGTGACGGGAGCTTAGTACAAAGAATCCAGCAATTCCATTATATTTGTCTGTTTACATTTGTAGAGTAAACGCGCACGTGAATGCCATCAAAAATGTAACCGTCCTACAACTCAATGAAAGAATAACGGCGTGTACAGGTTCAGCGTTATATCAATGCATTCTCTGCATTGGCGTACAAATCTTAGCTCATTAACTGGCGCATAGCCAAGAATACTTTTAAGTTTTCTTACTATAACGTGCGGGCGATGTCGTTGAAAGAGAGGTCATATTGTGACGTTGTTTCGATGCCTACTATATAGTAATTTCTTCGCCCAAACCAAACGGCGGAGACATAACATCAGCAACGAGATTAATCACGGTTCTATGTGAAGTAAATAATTGACTGCTCAAGACAAGAGCATACCGACGACAACAACTGATGATATATAGATCAACTATTCGAGACCATTCAAATATTTGGTGTTATGGAGCTCGTGAAGAGGTGGACCGTTATTGACGTAGCCCCACAATAAGAACGTAACAAAAACAAATTGTTACTTAGCGATCAATATTGATGGGTGAATTGAAATTACCCTATTTAATACCTCAGATGTATTTGCTGCTGCTTAAATTTTATTAATGCCATTTTGAGTAGACGAATAGATCGCGGAGACCTTAGGTCCGTTTGAAGCACTTTGAGTCTGTCTCTAGATTATACCTCTTGGTAAAGAACGATCATGATACAGGTATGTAAAGCCGTAAAGAACATTCCTGAGATTTCAACACCCAGGGGAAGGGTTTACACGTATTTTAATGTATTTAGTATCTATGTCAGCCAGTGCACTGCAGCTGACTACGTTTGCGTTGAGTGGCGCATCGTGCTAAGCCCTAGGAATGCGCTTAATTTCTAACCTAAGACTACCCCGCTTAGATTCGCAGGTTCAAATCCCGTAGGGGATAATTTAGTACCAGAGGATTGCTGGCGGCTTCCTCCCGCCACCCCTACCCCAAGCCACAGAAAACTTGCACTTTTTAGGTCGGTTCGCGGAACACCAAAAATGGAATTGATAAAGAAAAATGATGCAATGCAGCGAGTTGCTGCTAAATGCGCCGCGAATACCTAAAATATGATTGGATATTTTTGTTTTGTTTTTTAATTTAAATGCTGGGTATATGGATTAATAAATTATTTTCACCTTTCTATGTCGATTACTTTAATTACGTAGTGTGTGCCTTTAATGTTACGTAACAATGAAGTACTTTTATTTATCTGCTCAATCTATTATTATTTATCCACTGAATCGAGTTTAGCAAACATAAGTAATTTTTTCCGCATTTTAAAGTGTAACCAGGCAGAGGTGGAGGAAGAAAAGTTGACCTTTTGCCATTATCCTTTAGGCATACATGTTTACCTACAGCAAAACCAAAAGCTGTAAATTTGATATTGAACTTGACAATCAAAAAGCTAGGCCGACGGTTAACGAAACTGCCACCACCCGCAAAAAGTTTGTCAGCTTTAGGCCGACGGTGACGCGTTATTCAACAGTCTTTAGTTGGGCGACAACTTTACGATGACGTGATTGGACATGGCGACCAATTTAGCCCTAAGCGAACGCCATATAAAAAAGATGTTTTCTTGTAGGCTTTCCCACTACCGGAGGAAAAAATCTCATTATGTATAATTTTTGCAGCCATAGATTAAACATTTACATAAAGTCATCAGCTCCACGAAACTAGGGCTCAACGTCTCAACTTCTTAACTTTGGCCGCGAGTAGGGCTAGCCTAAATTTTACTGGTTGGCAAAATTGGCCCGACTTCGCTCAGTTGGATGATTCGTGTCAACCATAACATCGACTGATGGATTTCATTAATCATCTTGCACAATTTCATTGATCATTTGAAGGCTCTCTCCTAACTTTCCAAGCTAAGGAAGAACGCAAGAGAATCGATTCCGGCCCATTACAAGTTGAAGCAGTGAGGAAAGCTTACTTGTGCCTGTATGGGTTTCGCTTTGGGTAGGATCTTCATATAAGCGCGACTGGACTGAGGTCTGAACTCTGGATCTCCAGTTGGATAATGTATATTTAATACACTGACTTGTAAAGATCCATTTGTACACTCAGTGTCCAATGAGAGGATGAGCTGAAAAAGCCTAACTTGGTAACATCACGCGCACTCACTCAGAAATACAGGAGACCGATATCTGAGCAAAGTTACAGGCCAACACACTAAACTGCCAAGAAAGACTATAAAAAGACATGATATACTCGACCACATGTTGGAAGTACAGTAAGTTGGTCTCGCGCAATCCAACTCGTAATCCATTTAGATTCGCCAATATTATAAAACTTACGACACTTGCATAAATATAATTTTGTGTCTCCAGTATTAGATTTTCTATATGTAGCCTACTATTCAAACAACTGAACTATCGCACTATTGGATTCCTCGGGCCCCTTAAATGTTCCACTGGAATTATGCTTCACCAAAAAAAAAAAAAAAATTCAAAACCACTGGGTTGCATCAATAAATGATTCCATGTTTGATAACTTGACTAACTGGACAGCATAACTTATTTTTAATCGCATAACCCACACGGACTGGTAACCTGGCAAAAGGGCGTGGTACTCAGGTTTGATTACGCAGTCATTTCGGCTTTCATCACCCCCACCGGATTGTGTGTGGAAATGCTTCTTATTAAATTTCATTTTTTTTTTTTTTGAAACTTCATCGCTTTTGGCAGAATCCAAAAATCGAAAATACCTTAGAAGAGTGAGTAATTTGTTACATAACATTATCACATTGCACCAAAACTTGTAGGGTCACATTTTTGCCAGAACAGCCATAGACCACTCACAACACTATCACCCTTGTGTGGTGCATACCATATATGTACACACCCTTTAAACTTGACCATTTCCCCGTTTTATAGTATATATGTGGTATCATCACTCAATGGTATTGTACTTACATCCAAATTCTTAATCTTATTACTATATTTACATGCAGTGTGTTTCATGTTGTGTTGTGTCTGTATTTATATATATAGATGTTGTTTTGTTATACAAACTCCTTTGTACACACAGTTTTGGATACTCCACTCTTACCTCTGTTACCAAACCCACCCACCCTCTTTGCACAACTGTCTGTATAAAGGACCATATTATAAGTATTTGATGTACCGTAATATAATTTATATTTGCTTATACAAACGCACACACTTTGCTCTGATTGAATATAGAAGGAATGCACAAACTTCATGTGCGGCGAGCACCCTAATCATCATACACGAGTAGCAGACGTAAATTAACTCTTCGCTATATTTATCTCGGGAACTGAATGCCAAGCCCTGTATTATCCCCAAGATTAACAACTGAATAAAAAAAAAACATGGCTATGTACTGATTTATATTCTTCGAGTAAAGTTGTAAATTGATGATGTTTTAGCCTTTTTTGATATAATTCGTACACTTTACCACAATTTTCACATTACTTGAATTTCGAATACAATTTATTGGAATGGTCGTGATCACAAATGTACTGATTGACTCGACATGGTTTGCAATACGCTAATCATTGTTATCAGATTTCCCATATCAAAAGGAATGTATGACGCATATTCGTGTTTTAGGTCAGTATGAACTTGTGCATACATACCGTATTCAGTATTTATAATTACTAATTCTTTTATATTGCTTTTACGAGACGAATAAACATACATACATACACCGGACCAATATGTAAATCCTATCCCTTTCTTACAAACTTTTAGTAATAATATACAATAAACATATATAACCGCACGAACAAACGCAGCATGTTAATTACCGAATTTGCCTCGAGGAAAATCTGCCTATAAGTAATATTTTGCGGCGGTGTCCTCGTCAGTCACCGTAGCGCAGGGGTAGCGACTAGGTGCCGCTGAGCGTAAGTCTTTGGAGGATGAACTGATAGTAAGCCCCAAAACGGCCAAATATCAGTGAATAGCTCTAGAATAGAGCAAAATAGTATTGAAAAAGACGTTCTTACCACTTTGTGTCTAACTTTAAATGCCATGAAATCGTTTGTTTCAAAATTTCGGATCTTAGGGCAAAAAATAAACACACTCGCTACCACTCAAAATTAAAAAAAAAAAAAAAAGATTGCGCAAGAAATTCCAATTTTCAAATCATTCCTAACACTAACTAGATAAATACCAATTTTTAAACGATGCGGACCGTTTGCGTGTAAAGCGAACGTGATGACCACTACACTACAGAAACGCATACGCCGGTGGGTCATATTAAAATGAACAATACTCTTGGGAGACTTCTATATAAGGAAACATATACACCCGTGGTTCGTGAAATCGGCTTGAAACCGACCCTGATGTCTTTCCGTAGTGTAGTGGTCATCGCGTTTGCAAACGGTCCTTCCAAAGTGAGAAACATGTTTTCCTGTTAACATTTCGCTCTAGCCTAAAATCTTTGACGAATCTCGTTCATCGCCGTAAGAAATGGTGCATATTATGAACTTAGGTATCCTTTTTAAGTATAAATTAACCCTTCGTGGTAGATTTTTACTTCCTCCTAATATCTCGAAATACTTTTAAGATGAAATGAATATTTGCTGGAACAATCGATTATAACCAAATGTATTTTTATCATAATTATCACACATTTAAGAAAAATGGGTGGAAATGCTGAAATTAATCAGTTGTTAAAAACATCTCAAATACAATAAGTAATTAAAGTTTAACTTTAGTGGGAAGTATTGCGGTAAACTTATAAATGAAAATAGTTGTCAAATCACCGACTTTTTTTTTAATTCTAGATAAGTAATTTTATCCGTTGCTAAAACGTGGAGATAATGAAGATAGACATTTCAAATGTCAAGTTGCTCAATTTAAAGCGTAAAAGTGTGGAATCGAGTAATATATGAACCGATTAAAATGAACAGGAGACGGATTAAAATATGCAGTGGATCTTGAGAAGACTTCGAGGTTTTTTAAAAACCCAAATAACACGCATATGTAGTTACCACACACCCTGCCTCTATACACGGCGGTTGTGAATTAAGTATTTTAGGTTCGAAACCCTTATTGGTCTAGCAGTATATTCCTACCAAGCCGCAAGTTTCAGATTTTTACGTAAGAGTTACAGTTTCCGTGAAGCCTCGTTCTAAGTGGAAATACGAAACACCGTGAGAAAATGACCGCGGAGACTTATCATAACTACATTCTCATTCGTCACATATACAAATCGTTACGTTGTAAACGATCCATCCAACGTGAATCTAGACCGCTAGGGTTGATATCTAACTTTTAAGTGTTCCCTCTTTCATGTCATTTATTTTGCCGTCATATCCATTGTGCAAGGCTGGCTGCATTCTGCGTTATTGGACACGTTAGTGGACATAACGATCGTTTTGTTATTATGTTGTTGTTGTACTTGTTCTTTGTAGCAGAAAAAAACTCTTTGATTACTGGACTAATCAATTTGAAACTAAACTTTTCGCTAGAACGCTATTACTTTTATTTATTTCAAGTATCCCGGTGTGCTGTATGGGATTCGTTTCTTCGTGTGATATGACGTCATCACAATTTTGCCACTATGTTGCGCTATGTGCTCATAAATTTGAGCATAACTCTCTTGTTTATCGCCATTTGATTGTTCACAGCGTACTCAATTATAAATTTTTACCCACTGTCTAATGAACACAATTGCTACGACACCGTCACTCCCACCACTTCAAGGCATACCATATGCTTATTTTGTCTCATATTCTTTTGAATGATGTATAGGACTGAAACAAGTGCAGAAACGAAACATTTAGTGAACTTGCAAACAGCTGTGAAGATTATATCTCATATTCGGTAAACAAAGGTTTAGAATTCGAAGTTTTATAAGATTTTCATATTCAGCAAACGAATAATTCAAATTTTACAATTGCGGTAAATTTTGAATTCGACAAACAAACATTTCAAAATCTAAGTTTTGTGATGAAGTTTTTATTTTGTGTTGCAGTCCTAACCAATTACAATTCTTATTCCTACGCCGTGATTATCTTGTTAAAACGTGTAAAAACAATAAAAAACCGTCAAAAAGCACTAAAAACCTTGCTAAAAAGTGCAAAAATGTATCAGAAGTTCGCTCAACTCCATTTGTCTCTTGTAATTTTGCTCAGAGATCATTGTTCTATATTTTTGAGTGATGCGCGTAACTTTGCTTTCAGTAAATTTGCTTATACAAACACACACACTTTGCTCTGATTGAATATAGAAGGAATGCACAAACTTCATGTGCGGCGAGCACCCTAATCATCATACACGAGTAGCAGACGTAAATTAACTCTTCGCTATATTTATCTCGGGAACTGAATGCCAAGCCCTGTATTATCCCCAAGATTAACAACTGAATAAAAAAAAAAACATGGCTATGTACTGATTTATATTCTTCGAGTAAAGTTGTAAATTGATGATGTTTTAGCCTTTTTTGATATAATTCGTACACTTTACCACAATTTTCACATTACTTGAATTTCGAATACAATTTATTGGAATGGTCGTGATCACAAATGTACTGATTGACTCGACATGGTTTGCAATACGCTAATCATTGTTATCAGATTTCCTATTTCCAGAGGTAAATAGTATCTTGTGCTACTATAATAGAAACCAGTCGAACTTTACATATATTATTGCGATTTTGAGGAAAATCCATAACATGCACTGCGATTAATACTTCAGCCTTCTCCTCTTATGGAATTAGTTTGAAACGAGCACTCCAAAACCTGACAAAAATAGCACGTGGTGACTCAGTATTCTAAATTACCAAAATTATGTTGAAACTAATGCACCCATCGAAAATATTCATAACGGTCGGTTGTAAAATAGCAAATATGCAATTTATATATATGTATTCCTATTTTATCGATTTGATCGACAACACGGGGTTATTTTCGCTGTACTTGGGCGACGGTAATATTTGGGCCACATTTTGCTGTCGCACAAATAGTTTGGACTTTATTTTCTTTAGGAGCAAAAAGTGTGAAACTTTTTGTGATTCTGGTTCTTGTCGACAGTTTCTAGGCCCAGCTATCTATCTTGTAGTTGTTTTTGCTAAGTTGGGGCTACAAATATATATCATGATTTCTCTTTTTAGACCCGGTTATCTTTTGACAAGATTTTGAGGATTAACAGGAAATTTTTTTCGCTATCGTATTGTATTCCAATAATTCGCTGGAAACATATCTGGAACTTGGAGTACTGTTATGGTAAATTTCACCCTAAATGTGCAAACTTGCAGACTGGACCTATTACGTCATATATAGTATGTATCTGCTTAGTCAGGAGCGATGAGAAGTCGGTTTTAGTTATCGATTCAAATAAAGGATAAATTCAGTCGGATCTTGCTCGCCTTACCGTACTTGGTAAGGATTTCCCATAATTAATCGAATTGGTGGGGATATCACTTCAAGTGTGCAAAGTATCTCACTATCTAATTATGGCAGCCATGAGAATATATGGAGCAAACATAATAATCCTCTTCAGAGTGACAGAATAGAGTCTTTTCGTGATATTATTAGGAGTGTTTATAGAGTTTCTTTTCATGGTTTTGCTGATATATCAATTCAATGGACCATATATAAAAACTTTATTATGTTGTTTTGTTCTGCCAGCTAATATTTAGTAAGTTGCATATTAATAGTTTTATTTGAACTCCTGGATATGAATCACTGTTTGCCACAACTTGTGAATGAAGTTGCCAAAGTTCAATTCGTTACTTGAAGGTGAATATAATTTATTGAACAACTATCATAATATCAAATATTCATTAGTTTCATAGACACCCGATTAGTTTTTGTTTTGAGCATTAAAGATTAAGTTTTTCAAACCAATCAATTCTGTACATTCTAGCATTGCTCAATCAGAAAATTAACTAATAATACATATTACATATGATAACAATTTTTGATTTGGCAACATATTCCATATTCTTAACAACATGCTTGACTATTGCCGACTTTATTTATATTTTGCTTGAAAGCTAACAAAAAAGCGGCGACGTCGTCCCATAAACTGGTACCTATCTATATCGATAAATGAATATGAAACATTCAGTACTCCAGAAGTATGTGAACCAAGATGGCGGACACCGGAACATTGTATGTGTACAACGTTAGGGTTAGGCCATAATTTCAGGAACAAATACTACGGGACTCACTTGGGTATTCCCCGACCTTGTAATAGAACTAAGGAAAATTAGAATACAATTATGGCCTAATCCTAACCTGGTACACATACTACGTACCGGTGTCCGCCATCTTGGTTCACATATTTCTGGAGCGCCAAACATCCATACCCGTACATTATTATATTTTCCCAAACCAAATCAACAAAATCATTTTTTTGCTGAAGATGCATTTTAGATCAAATAACGTTACCGTGGTTTTCCTAATCGCAGATGTGGTGAATTACGATGCTAACAAGAAAACAGACAAAAAACAAAGCGCTTTGCTTCCATTTTGAGGGTTTAATAAATGAAAGACGTTAAAGCGGTTCAATAAATGATTGAAGTATTATGTGCTTCATTGTACAGTATATAAGATAATTCGGAGTCATTCAAAAACATGTGGAAGGAAAGATGGTATTTGGAGAATGAAGAATTCGGTGAGGATAAAACTAGTAAATATCGCAAGAAAAATCATATGGTTGATCTGAAAAAAGAAGTTGTTCAGCAAATATCGGAAAAAAGACATATTGGCCGAATATCCACAAACCGTTGGTATGATTGGAAAGTTATTTATCAGCCAAACCCCTCTTGTGCACTATAAAAGTTTATCTATTACCATTCATGAATATAAGTGATATAGCATTGTAAGCTGGCCTCTAAGTGAGTGTTGATTCTGAGTATGCCAACAAAACTACAATCGAAATCGGTGCGAGCCTGGTAAAATATGTTGGTGATCGACAAGGAATGTCTTTTTTTAACATCTGTATCTAATTCTCAAACTCAAAATTTATGTACCTATACATGTACCTTATGCTTTATGAGGAAGTGAATAAGCGATTGGTGTGAAACTAAAAGTAAATGAGAAATAAATTTACTCTTACATTCTCTCTTATTAAAGATACTCAGGTTATTTTCTAATTTGTAAAATCGCCCCTCTTTTCTAAGTTTCTGATAATGCATCTTTCAATTGGTTTTTAAATTCTTTAAAATTTCGGCACGAAACACGCGCACCAATTTTTGATCTACATATTGATTTTCCTTTTTCTTAAAAATGAAACTGGATTCTGAAACCATGCCCATTTTGGCAAATGAATATAGGTTATTTTTATTCATTTTGTAAAAATTGTTCGAAATACCTTCATAACGTTTCTGGACTTTGAATCGCTGACAACGAAATACTAGAAAAAGTGTGGTGCGTGATATATAGCGGTCATCGTGATATTTATTCTTGATTACTGTGTACTTTTACTAGGATTTTTCCGCATTGTTGTAAACACATAATATTAATTACATTAACTGGCGTAACTATTTTCCGACTATTAAATAAGCAAATCAGTTAATGGCCTATACACTGTGGACTAATTTGGACGCATCCCACTCAGATATATATATTGCCTGAAATTGAAATTCAGATTAAAAAGATCTACTTAGCTCTTGAAATTTTTCTAACGAACTGGAACTCTGGCATATTTAAAAGCTCATGTTATTCTTTTAGCGACAGAATTCCTAATTAAACTAATGGGGTACAATTTGTTGCTGAGACTTGTGGCAACGCAGGAATTAGGACACGTCTATGTACGGAAAGTCTGAATTGCTCCTGAAGATGCCGAGTTATTTCGTTTTCCACCCCCATTCTCTCTGTTCTCCCGTTTTAAATATATAATTATGCAACTTACGGTCATCAGAACACGAAATATTGCATTTATTAGGAAAAGTTTCTGGTAATGGTAAAAGTTTTCTGGAAATGGTAACTATATTTGAAAGAATATATTTTATTTCAAAGAACGGGTAATTATTCAGGTGATGGTTCGATTTAATGGTGGGAGGTACCAAAATACAACGTGTAGTTTTAACTTGCTCATATAAATACTTTCAATTGTTAATACAATAAATTATCGCAAAACAACTTAATAATTATGGCGATTTCAAGACCCTCAACATCATGAATCGATATTTTCTAGTTCTTTTGCCTAAAAGTGATGTAAAGCACGTGTAATGCACTTATTATAGACAAATACATTTGAATACAACAAAAAACGACATCGAACGCACAAAATTGAGATAATCGATGAAACCCTATAGTAACTTCGATATGCGATAATTAGTTTTCTAACCCCATTTATTTGCGAATTTAATGCGTCTCTGAAATACCAAGTGATTGGTATTGACATCATTGGTTTTCATCAAATATATCAAAAGTGATGGCCGAAAAAAACGATAAAAAAATAAATTTAAAATCCAATTTTTTCGAATTTTATTGATGATAACATTTTTAGCTTTCTTATGTTGAAATATATCCGAATATACTAAAAATTTTAATCCAAATGCACTAGAACAAATTTTCCATTTTGGGGTCCGAGGTCATATAGGTAATTGAAACCACTCCCTTAAAATATAATTATAAAATTCTCACATCGACTAATGCAAAAAAAAATTAAGTTTGACTGAAAATTCGCTCATTTATATGTGTTTGAAGTTTAACTCACGACTTCGTAACTTTCAGCAATAAGTCATTTAACAGATAATCCAATTTATGAAATTATGGAAATTTTGTCATGTGGTATTCAAAACTCCACTATGAACAACTTTCAAAATATCGCTATTAGATCTCTTTTCAGGTTACACTTTGACCTCAATAAAAAAATCTATTCCATTTTTGAAATTGCAATTACTTCGCAAAATATAATTTTGTAGACGATGAGATTTTAGTTCTGAACAATTCCTGAACAATACTTTTCAGTATGTATACTGTCAATTTATTATTTTTCCATGTGTGCCATCTATTACGAGTATAAAAATAATTAAATGAGTAGTCTCATATTTTCATGTGCATGGTCTAATATCGTCTGTTACACGAGAAACTCATCTGTGATTAGGCAACCGAGAGCACTTCAGTTCGAAAGCGCAGTCGGAGTCAGATGTCGTTACGCACGACGAAACTTGATACGAAAGTATATTCGGGGTTTCGGGAACAAACGAACATTTTACAGGGAACTAATCCGTGCCAAACTTGGCAAGAAGGTCTGTCACGATGTCTACAAAACCCACAAAAGTGATCAGGCCAAAGGAAGAGGTTTATTTTTTGCAAAACCGGGTTTTTGGGTCTCGGATGCGAGTACCCGTCAATCTAGTCACACTCAAGTGATTTCAATGTTTACAGGTCATTGAGCTCTGTTTCCGGGCAGAGCGTTTTACAGACTATATTTTTACAAATATATTCAACAGGTGGGCAGTGGCTTACAAGCAAAGCATTTAGGGGAAGCGTGAACGTTTTTAATGATGGACTATGATTAAATAGCCAGCTCGCGGTGTCAACCATATCCAATGATGTTCCTCATTCCCGCAAATAGGCTAAATAACGTAGTCCCTCGGAATTGGGCGACGACGATTGGGCACCAACTCCAATATATTTAAAACGAACTGTATCACTTGCGTGAAATTTTGTCATACCATTTTTTATTGAAAACCGCTAAAAATAACGCTGTGAGTGGCTCACCATATGCCACAGAAAACGAGTAGCCCAACTGCAGCAAAAAATAACATGTGACCGAAATGCAGCAAATAGATGTATATATATATATATACTACATAACAGGGCGTCATCAATTATATTTGTGAATTATATATATTTGTGAAGTCTGGTCAATAGTTAACCAGTTGCCCACCTGAATGAAATCCTCCAAAAGCACACAAAGTAGCCCACGCCACGATAAGTATATTATCACAAGATATTTCCAGCTCTTAAAATGACGAACTGGACAGTGCGTGAAACATGTGTATATATGCATAATACGTCGCGGTTCTCTGAGGGCATAGTGTCCGCTGTGAATTACGTCTCTCACTACTTTTATGGTATATATATATATATATCACTGAAGCGTGATAAAGGTCTGCCTTTTATTGCAAAATTTATGTTTTATGTCTTCACCAAGGTTTTTTGTACTAAATTATTGAAACGGTGCTAGGAAGACTGTTATTTTATTCTTTCTTATGTGTAGATTTTTAAATGATCAATTGTTAGTTTTATTCTACTGCATTCGAATAGATTCCGCAAGCTGGAAGGAAAATCACTTGGAATGATCTTTGAGAAAAACAGCATACGCACTAAAGTATCAACAGAAATTGGAACGCACTTGTTAGGAGGACATTCTTGCGTTATAACGTTATGAAGACGTTCAGGGCAGCAATAAAGCAGGGTCGGTAATTAATTAGAAGCAAGCTTTTAATTAGATTTTCTAGAGCAGGGTGGTCCAAAGTTGTCCGCTTCCGGGGCCACAAAATTATTTTTGCATTCTTCGGGGACCACAATAGTGCCAAGAATAGATAAACAGCGCGATACAGAACAAACACTTCTAGTGTGCAAACACAGTGATCAATATTTGTCATTTAACTCATTTATCAAGCTAAAACATGCGGAAATCACAAAAAAACGCACTAAAACGTGCCAAAGTCTTTCTCTATACCTACATTTAGTGTAAGATTTAAAACTCTTCATAACTGAGAAAGTGCCTCCGCACATGTTTTTAAAAACATTGCTTCCTAAAAGCAGTATGCCAGGAAGTCGCAATTAGTTTGGTTGTCGCGCCTGTTTTCCCTCAGGTTTGCTATCGATTTTGCTTCAAACTTGGAGTATGGTATAGTTATCCATTAATGCCGAAACCGGAAAGATATGGCAGAAATTGTCATTTAAATTTGTAACGAAATTTATATAAGCCTATCCTTTGAGAATCTCAATATTAGAATGAGTAAACATTGTTTGAATATGAATTGTCATTTCTGTTGAAAGCTACAATTTTAGGCATTTACCACGAATGACTAACTTTTAATTCATTTGTAATTGATACCTACATTTTAAGTAATTTACGTCAATGCGGTGAACTGCCCAGTAGTTCATTATTTCTTCACCATACTTAAAATACGCTAAACAATCTTGTAGCTTTGGCAACGTAGGCCCGGATATGAGATAGCAAAATATGTGAGTGTTATCGGAAGAAGTAAACGACTAGTTTGAAGAGAAAGGTGTGAGAAAAGTGAGTGCACACGATGCACCTACCGTTGAATGGTTACGTCCTTTATTATCGGCTTATAAAATGTAGAAATACTGTCTATATTAGTATTTATATATATATATATATATACAAATATAACTTTCTCATTCCTTACGCAATTGGATAAAGTACAGAAATAATATTCATATATATGAGAAACTTGGTAAAAACATACTACATAGAATGTGGATTCATCGAACACTGCCTCGATGTAATACACTCAGATGTGTTACTCATATTCGAAAACAATCTACATCACCAAAAATGTAGGAAATACATATTTAAATCAACCCAAACTACTTTTTTTTACAAAAAAAAAAACAGAGTTAGTTTATTGTTTACCTTTTCATGACCACAGTGTTGCATCTACAAATCATGCTCAGATATGTCGACAGCAGGACATCTCGATGAAAGGAAGTAGTTTGCTTTCACTAGCAGACTATACTAGAGAAGATCTTCTTCATTTATTAAGCAGTGCTGCTGACCTAAAGTTAAGGATGAAGCAACTGAACGAAAGGTATTACAAATCTTTCCCAATGTCTTCCTTTGTCGTGGAAGATTGAGAAGGGTAGGAATAGGGTAGGGTTTCTGTGTTTATCCTGGGAATCGAAAAGATGATAAGACAGCTCAGTCATATATATATGATGAACTCGCCTTTTTGAATCCCTCTCGATCATACTCTAGGTCGATTTCATTGTAGCATATAGTTCTAGAATCTAGATGATGAAGGAAGCAATAACCGACCAGCTGTTACGTGATCCAGGAAAACTTTCATAAGTACACTTAAGCATCGACATCGCCTTTATAAATGTTATAAATAGCGGGGCCACAATTTATGCATGGTTTTTATAAATCTATTCAATTTGGTATACGCTAAATTTATTCAAAGTGCAATAAATCGCCATTAATAATCTAATTTGTCTGTTAATTCATAAGTTACGCTTCAAAATAGTTGAGGAAATTGTTTTAAATCAGTTTGTAAGCTATGGTGTAATGATGGAGACGTACCATCAAATTTAAATATCCTTCTAATGATCATTGCGCCGATAAGTTGATGTTAATGATCATTTTAGGTTAAGATCAATTGTTTGTTTTATCCTACTGCATTCGAATAGATTCCGCAAGCTGGAAGGAAAATCACTTGGAATGATCTTTGAGAAAACCAGCACACGCACTAAAATATCAACAGAAATTGGAATGAATTTGTTAGGAGGACATTCTTGCGTCATACCATATGAAGACGTTCAGAGCAACGCTAATGGAGGGTCGGTAATTAATTAGAAGCAAGCTTTCGGATCTTCCGGGAACTCGTTTATGAATATTGATAAATCAATGAATTAAGACAATCGTTAATGTATCTGCTAACACTCTCGCTATAGTTCATATATATACAATGGAAATGAGCAGTGAAAAAAAATACTTTACTCTGTCGATATATATATATATGTAGGGGGATAAAAAAAATTAGATAGAGGTAAATGGATAACCCGGTTGCTATTTGAATGGCCTCATCTATAAAAGACTGTCGGGGCTGTCATATATACATCAGTTTGATTATTAGGGTAACTACATAAGATGTAGTAAACTGTCAAGTGCAATGCTTTATATGAAGACATTTATATAATTTCGAAATGTAGAAAATGGTGGTAAATATGCCAAGATCTGTGTTTGAGTTTGCTGAAAACAAACGGTAATCTGTGATGATGGTGTAATAAGTATAAGAATGGAAATATGAATGGGATTGCACAACTCACGATTTGGCCCGCGGGTCGCAGGTTGTCCATGTCAGAACTATACCCACACCCCACTTATTAAAAGAGAAATGGAACTAAGCGGCTGTTATCCCGCCTCTTCAACACAAATAGGTTTTGAAAAAATCCTCAAATTCGTTTTGAGATTAAACTTGTTGAACCCGGAAAAGTTTGGAATTGGAGCGTCTAAATGCCCGCAATCGAGTCTTCAACTCGGCTCCGTTAATACATGCCGTAAATATTTACGACAAACGGGCTCTACTCTGTTCGTTCTATTCTAGCTGTCTTTAAACTAACTCCAAGTCTGGAGGACAACGTCAAATTAAAATAGCATGAAATGACAAAATACAAATGTCTACAGCTGGATTTATTATTATGGAAATGTTAGTACTAACATAGCCGTCTTAGACCAAACTTGATATTCATTTATAAAAATTCCATTTCGTTCACAAGCAATTAATTATAAAATGAACAAATTGTTCGATCACAAACCTGACGAATGATTGTTGTAAAATTGATTAGAATTTAAAAGAAAAGAATATAAACCTATAATATTTTTTGTCATAAATTTTATAATATACACACACAATGAAATACCAACAATACATTCATTTTATCAACACTACAGGATACACAGCATTTAAAATAAAAAAGTAGTCAATAGCAGTGAAACACTTGATTGGCTTCGGAGTTACGTACACACATGAAATGTAAGTCTTTGACTGAGGGGTTTAGTGATCGTGGTGGTACTTAATCATATAGTGATGTTAGAAAACGGTGTAATGGTGCCATGCATTTAGTCATCTTCTCCCTCGTCAAATTCATTGTCTTCTGGGGAAGAGTCCTGATGGATTTGATATTCAGTTATCAGGTCATTCATGTTACTCTCCGCTTCTATAAACTCCATTTCATCCATACCTTCTCCAGTATACCAATGCATGAACGCCTTTCTCTTGAACATTGCCGAGAATTGATCTGATATGCGTTGGAAGAGATCCTATATTGATATGTATAAATGTAGCAAGAAATTAGAAATACATTGTTAGCTATTCCTTTGGAAATGTTTGAATCAGTCAATTTTGTAAACTCATACTGGAACTAAAGCTATGTCAATCTGGACAAATTCAAGCATCCTGTGTTATACGAAATGAATAAAAACGCTAAGAAGATGAATAGAAGTTTTGCATGAGGCATTATACAATAAAAACTAACCCAACGACGTGATAAGTCACTTAAGAAAAAAAAAACACAACAAGGAAGTACATAAAAGCGGAGGCATTGTTCTGTGATATATAAGCATCACCGTTTGATCTTGAGTCTACATACTATCAAAGTACCTGAATTGCAGTTGTGTTGGCAATAAATGTCGCCGACATTTTGAGTCCTCTTGGAGGGATGTCACATACAGCTGTCATAATGTTATCAGGAATCCATTCCACGAAATACGGACTGTACTTGTTTTTAGCACTGATGATGTGCATGTCGATTTCGTGGGTGGACACCTTTCCACGGAAAATTGCAGCGACAGTCAAGAATCGACCTCGGCGGGGATCGCAAGCAGCCATCATGTTTTTCGCATCAAACATTTGTCTCGTTAATTCTGGAACCGTTATTGCCCGATAATATTGATCTCCTCTACTGGTTAGAGGCGCAAATCCAGGCATAAAAAAATGAAGCCTAGGAAACGGAACCATATTAACAGCAAGTTTTCGTAAATCAGAATTCAGTTGCCCCGGAAAGCGGAGACATGTTGTAACACCACTCATGGTTGTTGAAACAAGGTGATTCAAATCACCGTAAGTTGGAGTAGTGAGTTTCAGAGTACGAAAGCAAATGTCGTACAACGCTTCATTGTCTATGCAGTAGGTTTCATCAGTACTTTCCAAAAGTTGATGAATAGAAAGTGTAGCGTTATAAGGCTCAACAACGGCATCTGAGACTTTTGGAGAAGGAACGACGCTGTAGCTTACTACCATTCTATCTGGATACTCTTCGCGTATTTTTGATAGAAGAAGCGTTCCCATGCCTGATCCTGTTCCACCACCAAGAGAATGTGAAAGCTGGAAACCCTGAACGCAGTCACAACTTTCTGTTTCTCTCCTTGCGACATCCATCACCTCATCGACCAATTCTGCACCTTCGGTGTAGTGCCCTTTGGCCCAGTTGTTTCCGGCGCCACTTTGACCTGGAAAATTGTACAAATGAAATCAACGAATGGCCACTCTTATTTACTCAAAATATGCTAAAGATAAAATTACATACCGAAGATGAAGTTGTCTGGGCGGAAAAGTCGGCCGTACGGTCCCGACCTAACGGCATCCATGGTACCCGGCTCCAAATCTACCAAAATTGTACGAGGTACATATCTTCCGCCTGTCGTGGAATGCAATTTTTACCAATATTTTGCAACTAAAATGCGCATCTTGTGCATAATAAGAAGGAATGGACTTATTTCATCGAATCGAATACAGTGGATAGTTGAAGTCTATGTATTTTTCTATTGATATAAGTTTATGTTCCAAGAAATGTGTTGCAAAAATGTAAGAATATTTCTTTATGTGGAAGAGAAAGTTTTATATCGTTTTTTTTGTTTTATTTTACATATAAATCAACAGCAAATCATTTAACCTGCCGACTCATTATAATACACGTCTATCCGTTTCAGCTGAAGATCATTATCTCCAATGTAATATCCATCGGCGTCAATACCATGTTCGTCTGAAATGACTTCCCAGAACTAAACGTTGCAAATGATTGTTAGATGAATGGTTGTCAATTTACAATTCTCAGCACTGGTTTTAATTCGGTAAATTCAATTTTATCATTGTATATATTTAGAGCATCATATTATATACCAGTGATTTTCACCTTTTTGGTGGAGCGGAAACCCAATGAAACATTCCGGAGCTGGAGGAACCGCTGTCGAATAATTTTATTGTCTGAATTGTATAAACTATAAATAATTAAGCGAAGATAAATGTATAAGCGAAGTTAATATTATACTGGCAAAACAACATGATCATTAACGTGTAGAAAGTTTAATAATAGTGGCAAACCTACAAAGTATTTGATTACATTTGAACATGCAAATCCCGGAGTTAAATCGAAACCTGTGAAAACCTTCGACTGTACACTACTGGCGAAACCCTGGGGTGACGCGGCCGCGGAATTCCGATTCTAAACCCCTGATACAAACATATAATAAATATCCCATACATACACCGATCACATTCATACATCGGGAACAACTAACTGATAAACTATTTAAAGTCTCCGCCGTCAGGCAGGCAGATGGCCTTGGCTCGCGATATGTCTCACCGCCTTTTCATTCCCGCAGCAACGTTTCATTTGACAAACGCTAGTATAAACTGCAAAATAAAATCTTACCTTTGTCCCTATCTGATTTCCACATTGACCTGTTTGTACACTAACTATTTCTCGCATTGTTATAAATAATATCCTTACGCAGTTAATTGCCCTACCTCTTTTGTTACCAGACCGTAATTTCACTTCTAAAATGTCCGAATGTGGTACCCAATACTACGTAATACATTCCTACCCTAATACTATCTATCTAGTCGTAACGTTAACTAACTAACGAATAAAAGTCTTCATTTTAAAGTTATGCCACAACATTGTGACCTCATAATCGAACAAAAATTTGTTCTGAAAATTTCTGATCTCAGCAGCACAAAAAGCCAAGGGCCTACATCCGAACTGTGAAAAACACACAAAGTGTATGTAATTTCTAACCATTGTCTACTCACTTCGAGCTCATGTATATAGATAAATGTGTGGATATCATATTATGAAGTCAATGTACAGGCCTATCATTCGGCATGCTAACTGACGACAAAATAAGTTGGTTGAAAATTGAGAACAGACAAATTCCCAATAGCATCTCCAGATAAACGAAACACGGTGAGCCCACTGTCGGCATCAGTATAACACACCAACGTATTATGGCAGGTAATTAATGCAGGTCGGTTGGTATCACGAAATAGCCATTGGAACTGGCTCGGCGGTGTGGCGCATCGTGCTAAGCGTTAGGAATACGCTCGCCACCGCATCTCTGATTACCCTCAGTGGGTTCGCAGGTTCGAATCCAATGCGGGGATGATCATGTGCGAGAGGATTGCTGGACTCCTCGCCGCCATAGGGTGGCTTCCTCAATCATCAAGTCCATACTTCCGAAAACAAATAACTGGCTAACTAATCCCATACCCGACCTAGACTGGCAACCGGACGAGAGGCCGTGTTTCGCCATATGATTAGGCCGTCTTATCGGCTTTCCTCTCCCCCGGGATCAATATGTAGAATCCTATCCTAACTTGTACAGTGATTGCGTTGAAAAGTGCATAAGGCAATATAGGCAACTAGAGTAACTTTTTTTTCTGACCAAGAATTTCTTTTATAATTTGCGCATCTTCACTGACAAGTTGTTTGATCGTATCTAACTCCGCTGGAAGGTCATAGATGAAAACAAAGATGGATGATTTCATTATTAATCCAATTTTACATTTTTAAGTTACTACCCAAAAGTTACTTACATGAAACTTGGTTTTTGTCGTCTTTCACTTTGTATTTTTCCATGTTGAGACAGCCGCGGTTATTATTATTGAGTCTCTTGCAAATTCAAATGCACTAACTCTTAATTCGAATGACAGCTTAGCGTCTCAAATCCGAAAAGAGCTGTACCGCATACGAAATAACCTGCATTAAAATTGGTACATCATTCCCTAGCCACCCACCGACCGTCGTGGCCACTGCTGATGAATCCACATTCAAACAACCTGTCGAGTACCCTATACTCAACAGTGACGCCATTGGCTGGTGGACGCGGGTCTCCAAATAAATAAGGATATCGAGTCCGCAGGTAAGATTGCGAATGTATGCAGGTGAAATGCAACGCAATTTGAGCGCGGTTTTCAAATGTAAGGTTTTAGAATGCATGAGTTTTATACTCATGATCAAGCTTTCTATTTTTATTCATGCTGTGTTATACCCAATCTTGGGTGTCGCTGCTCGATAACCAGTACTGTTTTTGACGTCTCCCTCCACCCTGTAACTGCTATTCTTATTTTATTCTACACTTATATATGTAAGTTACGTATTTTCAGCATTGGTGGAAAAATAAATTATATACTGATAAATAAATCCATCATGTTTTAAGTTATGATCAGGCAAGCGAAACAGATACTCTGAAATCATTCGCCTTCTCGTGACATTATAATACCAGGTTTCATTGTATAACTTGGTTGTTAATTTTGTTTAAAATATATATTTTCCATGCATAACGATAATTATAATAATTTAAACTGATACATTAATAACGTATTGGTTCCAATGGCCATCGGATTATATGGTCCTCCATTTCAAAAACATTGACATGAATGTAAATAAAATTGGAGAAATAGGTAAATTTAACTTGATTATCAAATATTTGTCATTGTGTTTTTTTATATTAACTAAATTTCTTGGGAATTTGAAAATGTTTCTTTCTGTGTAGTGTAACATAACTGAAAAAAATTATTTGGCAATATCGAAAATATCATGTTATAAGTCCGAAATGGCAACGGACTAATTTGACAAATAAATATGCTGATGAGTTCGCGGACCCTAAAAAGAAATATCAAACAAGATTCTGTCAACGGGATAAGGTGTTGAGAATAAAATTAGCGCTGGCGTGAGTTCATCCGTCAATGACACACAAAACTGTTTAATTGTTCATGGCCTCAGCTATTCAGGTTGTACCATGCCAAAACACGAATTTGGGGTCATTTCTATTGTTTAAAATAGCGGGCAGAGCCATTGCCAACGCTTTTAAACATTTATTCGAGGACATGTCAATGTTTCTGGTTTGTTATGTGTATCCGTCGATTCTAGTAAAATTACATTAGCATGTAAGGAAAAAAATAGGAAATCTGAACTACCTGTACTCTTGACTAATTTTTCTAACGACCAAGTCCAGTTGACAATTACTCTTTACTCGCATTTTTGTATATTGTATTTAAAGATTGTTCAAACAAGATAGAGAAATACATATTCGTTTAATACAACAGAAATTCATAGATGTAAACAATCATTACCAGGGATTTGTTAGAGAGGAGTTTGAACTTGAATAAGCCCCACACTTTTCCAGATTTTCCTAACATTTGGTGAAGTCACGAGCATTTACCGAAAGAAATGATACTTGAAAGCTACGAAGCCACTGAAAAGAGGTTATTAAACATTGAACAACTTATGAATGATAGAAAGCGATGTTCGCAGTAGAGAAAATCATTTTTCAAGAACAATTTATGGAAGTAATCAATAAGTTAATTTTGTGCCAATGGACCGTCCGATCACTATAAAATAAGTATAAGCACAGCAATACTGAAGGCAGTTCAAATTATATACGGAGATGTTAGGATAACTCCGGCAATTGCACAGTGCAAGATAAGTTTTGTGGATTAACTCAATTCAGTGATGTGTATTTATTACCAATGTTTTCCATATGACAACCAAGCCAAACAAGCATGAAATTGTGTTCCTTATGAAATAGACTGGTTTAATGTAAGCTGTGTGTGCTACCCAAAGAAATCTTGCTTTTTCATGGGAATACATACACCAAGGCATGTGAATGTTGTTTTGAATATAGTCTCATGGCGCTGAAATTATATCTGCTTCACTCTTTCAAGCAATCATTTGGACTTGAAACCACAGCACAAGTTCAAAGAATTCTACAATCAAAAACTCCTTCAAGTTGCTGGTTTAGACAAGAATGGCATTGGAAATGAAGCAATTTCATTACAACGATTAGCGTAATGTCCTTTCTTCCCGCACTTGAAACAAGTGACTCTTGATAAATCCCTCATGGGTCTCATACGAGGAACAGACGTTGGTGACAAGCCAGTTAGAGATGTGTTCGGCATCGCACCTAGTATTCCTGCACCAAGATTCGATGATGGCATGGGTATGGATGGAGTCATGTTTGGTCGAGTTATGTGAAGCACAAGCCCACCAAACTGTGGTGTGGTGGCATGGATTCCATTAGGCATGCTTTTGTTAGTATCAGCTTCAGAGGTTCGATATGGATTTTGTGGACAAGTTGCCACTTTATGCCCAAATTCTCCACATATGTGACATTTTGCACCTTTCGGTTCCACAGTGGGAAGATCCCATGTTGGATGGGTATATTTACATTTTTTCCCATCAGGGCAGAATCCAATAAGATAGTTTATACACATAACCCTTCTTTTATGCCTCTTGCTGCAGTGAGGGCCATGTTTACAAAAGCCCCTATCATACCAAGGGCAATCCTTTATTTTACTAGCAGGGTCAATATGCTGATATTGACAATCCTTGTTGTCACATCGGCCAAATTTTGAGTAGAAATAGCACTCAGGCATTTTGCTCATATCATACTCATGTAAAAACTCACATTGATCTCCCTTTTTGCATAACCCACGAAGCCAATGTTTGCAAACAACTGCTTTGTCACCCAAAACATGACGAAATGGGCAGTTTACACCTCTCGCACAGACATTTTGCTTGAAAAAATGACACACAGATGCCCCAGACTTATCCATTCCAGGAAAAGGCAGGGGCTGAACTCCCAGTTGTTGTTCCATTGCAACTTCCATATCAAATACAACATTATTAACATCAGCAACTATTGCCTGCATAATATTACTGATCAAGAGCTTTCAGAGTAACAGTTTATGTAAAAATAAAACATGTTATCAATATGACCATCTAAACTAGCCTGCACATACATCAAATACAAATTATCCAAGGGTCTGTAAATATTTTACAAACATACACAATATATATTTGAAAATTTTGATAATGGTTGATTTTAGCAAAGCTATAGACCTGGTTTAAATAAACAAAAATAATTCAAATTCTTTGCTATTAGGATGCACCCAAAAATAATACAATTATTAAGCAAAATAGGAATATGAAACCTCCTGGTCAGCCTTACCAGCAAGTCTCGAAGAAATCAATACAGTCACATCAGTGAAATGACAAGGTATATTAATTTCCAAGCGTTATTGGTCAGTTAATTTTAAATTATGCCCAACACAGAAACAACAATTTTCACTCCAAAGATGTCCAACTAATATGTAAGCTACTATGTTCATATAGAATCTTTTTCTTTCAGCATTGCTTACCCACTTTCTTACACAGTTGGTGAGGTGGTGGGTATGGAAAATGGGCCAGAGATTAACTAGCAATGCCAACAGACTCAAGTCGAGCACTATTAGTCCATAGTGACCAAAAATATACGAATTTCAAATAATCTTTATTGTAATTACTGTTTGCAAAGTTGCCATGGAGTAGAGCAACATTTATTCACTTTAGATTTGTAAATAATCATTATAGTAGACCAATTTTGAATATCAAAATTGATCATTAAAAGGTATTTAGATTTATAGTATATAATACATAACAAACTATATATTTAGTCAAGATTCCACAGTGCATTAAAAGTTTAATATTACATGTCTATTTTGTAAATTTTATCATAATTAAAAATGATATTTAACACAAAACAATTGAACAAGGTAGAAAATGAAAGAGTCTAAAAGTCTGTCACTCTTCCTCTCCTCTCCCAATCACCATATCTTGTTGGCTCGGGCCCTGCCGGTCCACCAATTTCCCCAGTGTATGGATTTATATTATCTGTGGAAAAATCTCAAATTGAGAAAATGCATAGGATGTTTACAACTAAATAGACATAGTTGACTAAGCTTTGTTTATAGAATAGATTAACTGCAAATGACATGAATTTGGATTCTAGAATGCCATTATGCTACAGTGTTGGGAGCTTTGTAGCGACAGACTAACAGCAAAAACCCAAAATGCTGAAATGAGGTTTAAACATAGGCCTATGGCACAGGCAATCTCACCTTGTGAGTTGAGATATAGCAGTCTATAGGACTGAAAAGCAAGACGAGATACAGCGGTACAAAATTAAGGTATAAACTTGTAAGCATCCTGATACCATGATAGGCTAGTACATTACAGTGATTACACCTAAGTAATTTAATGTTTTAGGTCATGCATCGTTCAGTCATTGTTAAAAACAAACTATCAAGCGACATGGCTAGGATACGGAACAAGACTGCAAGATGGCTGGATGGTGTTTCAATAAACACTGAAACAAGAAGGTTAAATGAGGAATGCATAGGCATAATAAAAACAGTAAAACTATTCTGTTAGTCTTGCCTACCCTTGGGGATTTGAGAATTATTTAGATTTTCTTGGGTCTTTTCGTGTTTCACACCTTTCTGTACGTCGTCCAGACGTCCTTTTGGT
Organism: Styela clava; assembly: GCF_964204865.1. NCBI lineage: Eukaryota > Metazoa > Chordata > Ascidiacea > Stolidobranchia > Styelidae > Styela > Styela clava. The sequence goes on along the minus strand of NC_135257.1, from coordinate 6,100,013 downwards.
GTGTTGGGATGGTTTTCTTGACTTTCTGAAGAAAACAAACATTTTCCAAAATTTTTATAACAACGCGATATTTTGCTACCAATTCCCGTTGTCCGTGGCATTAAACTCATGTTGATATTCTTTACCTACTGGACCGATCTGTCACCGCGTAACCATGAACTTTATAAACTCGAATGGGGGAAAAGTGCAATCTATCTGCAAGAATACCGTAGCTATTACACCACCGCAGTGACCTAAAAACACGCGCTGCGAATGTACGTGCACGGAGTCAATATAAAATACTCGGGTGAAAATGCTACCCCATTTACGTTTACCAGTACCATTCGTGCCGTTGTCAAATTTTATTAATTAATGGCGTAATTGCTTTGACAGTAACAAAACCAGCCAAGTCCGTATTTCAATAAGTAAAGAGATAGTTCAAGAAGGTTTCTCTCTCGGAGCCCTGGGAATCTCTATGGAGCACTTTGTAAACCTAATAACTAAACTGCATTTTTGGGTAGGATGATGTATTCGTATTATAAGGTTTCTCTCTTGGAGCCCTGGGGATCTCTATGGAGCACTTTGAGAACCTATGAACTAAACTACATTTTTGGGTAAGATGATGTATCCGTATTATTTTATTTATCTAATTGTTAAAGGGTCGTCGCAAATGTTGTTCGTATATTTTAATGAGTATGAATTTCGGGTGATACAAAAATGTGTGTATCGTGTTATATCAGGGTACAAAATCTTTGATTACAAGCGCACATAACGCTACGTTTGATTGCTAGTGTAAGACTTGGGTATCTGCTTAGTTAGGGCAATGAATTTTTGACAACAAACTATACACTAGGTTCACCACCCTGAATGTTGGCTGGTTAGACAAAATAGTTGGTAAAATCTCCAACACATAGGTGAATTTTAATCAGTGTTGTTTTTTGAGTTTTAAAAATCAATATATACGAACCTCTGTTGTCCAAAGATTTTTGTATGTAGTCAGTGTGATTCTGGTTCGAAGGCGTACGGGAACAGCCGTAATATAAATTATCCCAGTGGAAAGACTCTAGATAGAAATCAGTTCGCCATGTTGAACGAGCCCGCTGCATGTTTGAAAGCGAATTCTAAACTAAATTTAAATTGCTGCCAATTTGAACAGTTATTCAGATGGAGCAACTGATAAAACAATGACAAGATTTAAACTCTTTGGTATAGCTTGGTATATATATATATATACTTGTATATCTTCCAATATATTATTTGTCTAACGTTTACTTAAGAGTTTAGTTTAGACGATCTGCTAATTTCTAAGACATACTTTATTTATAAATTCTCCTTTGTCTTTTTACCATTCTCCAAACTGCTGGTCAACACTATTACAGCGTTTTGGACACTCCAATTGATGCGTCGACCATCCACGTAATAAGCAAAAAACAATAACGTTACTTACACTACACGTTATTAACTGAAGCTGCTTATTTCAAATAAATATCATCTTAGCAAGTATGCAACATTGCAACACTAAATATATTCATATCATGTTTCCTTCCGATCCTGCCTTGATTGAAAATACTAAAATAGGATGAACCTCGCTACTTTTTTAATAATGATACTAGGAGATTAAGTGGCGATTCTTCATCAAATAAGAAAATATCGATTGTTTTATTGATTTAGCTTGATAGGAAAATGAATAGAGTATTGATGAAACATTTTATATTCACTTAAATATTTATTGAATTTCCCATGTCAGATATATCGATTTAGTTGACATCGAGTAATAATCGTTGGCAAAATAATTTTCAATGCTGTATCTTGTCAATGAATTTTGTATATATATATACATCAGAAATAAAATATGAGGAAATATTTTTCCCAAACGACTTCATTTCCGAGCCATGATATTATTACAAAAAAGAAAACATAGAAATGACAAAACAAAGAAAATTTGGTGCTCCAGAAGTATGCGCACCAAGATGTCGCACAACCTGACTTCTAACCGGTACACACACACTATGTTCAATTGTGCGCCATCTTGAAGCGCATACTTCTGGAGGCGTGAAAATTTTATTTATAAAGCTATATATATATATATATATATATATATAACAAATATCTCAAGGTATATTAATCCATCGTGATCAGGCATTTTGGTAACCTCTATTGTATATATATATATATATATATATATATATAGTAGCTTTGGCAATTTTTGAGATTTCTTTATGGCTTGAAGTACGACGCAGGTTATGTTTACTTTCAACGATGCCGATTTGACTTGAATTGAAAAAAATACAATTTCGTATTATTTTACTTATACAAGTTATACAACCAAAAAAATCAACTTCCTTTCAATATAGCCTCAGGCCGAAAATTTACTAACACTGGTCCGAGTCAAGTACAATTTATTTTAATACAATAATTTGACGCCTCCTGTTAATAATTAACGAAATATTCGGTACATTTTAGTTTTCATACGATTGGCACAAAACTGTGATGATGGGTTGGGATTGTCCAAATAAAATGAGACATATATTTATAATCATCAGCTTGATTTCTGAACAATTATATTCTTATATTTTAATTCTGCTGATTTTACTATTTGGTTATATCTAAGGATTTGTTCCAAAAGAATTGTTTTAAAACAATTGTTTTAAATCGAGTTTTTTTTGCCTGCTTTGTTTAAAATGGCTGTACTATTTTATTTTTTCGTATTAAATAGGTTGAAGAAAAATGAATGTAAAAACTTGCCAAGCGCCTCTTATTTGCAAAAAATTCTTCAAAACGCCACAAATAACGATAGAGGATCATGCACACCTTCTCATGTTGTAACTCAGTGGTTGGCGCAGTAAGACGCAACCGATAACGTAACACCGTTACGTAGTCGTAAACGACCCTGCGACAAAACCACCTTGCGAAAATTGAAATGCGATCGAATAAATGAGTTTGTATAATCTTGAAAAACTCTATCACTTCAACCTTAAAAACAAAGCTTGCTAAGCATAAATTAACCGGACAGTGTTAAATATAATAATGCCTTCATTTTATGAGAAAAAATGTCAATACATGAACTCGAAATCCACATCATAACAGATTACTTGAGTCGCCTTGCATCAGAGGACTCTTACGATTAACATAGGCCAGACTAGCGTGTCTCATCCGCCGTCGATGTAATCATATTATTCATTATCGCAACCCACTCGTTTTGCCGAAGGCTGCGATTCCTCTAATTGATTTTGTAGTAGGCTTGTGAGCTAATTTTCATGATTTTTCTTACTCAAAACGTCTCTTTGATATCTCGGATAAACATTCCGGTTAAAATCTTATGACTTTTTTGGAGATACGAAAGTCGCGATAAATGTACGCAATAGAAGTAAAAGTCAAAATAGGAATTTTTACTTACATTTTTAAAATTATAATTCCGGCCGCGTGTACAGCTGCCCGAACGCAACGTTTTGGCGTAGTTTCGGGGCGATGCAAGGGGTATTTCAATAAAAAATACAGAAAAAATTTGATTTAAAACAAGCCCTTGTTTTAAAACACGATGTTTCTTTTTAGAATTGATAAAAAACAAAACCCTATATCACATGTTTTTTTGCAAACATTCTTTCCTTGTTGTATGGTTCGAGGTATTTTTAATAGTCAAATCTAATTATAATCATTCAGTTAATTAACATTCAACATCGAATACATCTATATTATTTAAAGAAAATTCAAGAATTGAAAAAATGACAAATGGAGTTTAGCCAATGATGCCTCGGGCAGGAAATTTTCTGATATTTCTGTCTATTGTCGGAGCCATCGCGAAATGTCGCACAAACCTGTCGTGACGAAAAAGGACGAAATTTTTGTATTGCGAACATGTTTTTAAAATTAACGGTATTTATTATTGATCCCTCTATAGTGTGATTGGGTTAACTTTATCATCATCTATCAAACCTAGGTAGTTTCCACGAGCTTAATCTTGTTTATTTTATAATAATAATAATAAATATTATTATATATTCAATATTATATTAAGTATAGTCATTTTTTATCCATATTGTTTCTGAGCGGGCAAATTCAAACTGTATTTATTTATTTTCATATCTAATGACATCTATATTTTTTTTTGATATGCTTTGATTCCATGGAATTTTTATACATTCATACGAATCGTTTCAACTATGGCTTATTTTCTAAAAATATTGGCCACATTTGTACTTGAGCTATGTTCCAATCGCCATGTCTTTTTAAAATAAAAATCGAAATCTCGACATTGAAGGATTGATTATCTTCTTTTATGATTTTGCAGATGAGGTTGAATATTCTACTGGCTGTTAACTTTGATCCTCCTTAGTAATCATGATAAGGCTACGTAATACTTTTTTGCAGAATTTCAATTTTCAAAAGAGCTCAAAAATTAAAGTAATATCAATTTTAAAACTTTTGGAAAATTTTTTTGCTAAAAGTTGTTGATTATAGAACATAAATGTTTTTATTTAATACTGTATATTTATATTTTACTTTTTTGTATAAACAGCTGAGTTGTCGAAACTTATTTACGATCCCAGTTCACCAATGAGAGAAAACGGTATAAATAAACGATAAATCAAAAATAATAGATATCTGTATGATGTTTTTGGAATAACAAGTATATATTTCAAGTAATTTTCAAACGTTGTACGTTGATCTTTACGTAATTCGAGTTAAATTATGATGGGGAACTTTTCCAAGATTAGGATCAGGAACTCTTCCAAAACATGGCACGTATTATTTTTTTCGTTTAATTCTTAGTATCATAGAAAGCCATTTTTGCATCTGCTACAGGACCACAGTTGGAGGTTCATATCCATGGTAAATTTATCATGCTTGGTTATGTTTAAAAATGATTTGTACGGACTCAATTTAATGTGGTAATTTGTAAAATGGTTATCTTTTAAATTACAGTAATGAAAATATGTTTAGAAATTTCGACCAATAGACGATGGTATCACAGTTTCGAGAGTAAAACTCTCCTATTCAAAAACCTATAAATACCACGAGACTTGTTCAGTTGTCAAGTCTCTTCTACACTGACACAAGTTGACGTTCTACATCTACAACTACGGCCTATGATCGACGTCATTGATTGGCAGCAAAAATGGAAACATCATACGCACTCTGCCTTATCATTGCGGCTTTAATCTGCAAAACGTTCGCACAAATCCCCGATGTTGCCCAACAGCACTTGGTAAGCTTACATTTTATCATCTAAACAAATTATTAATTTATTTAAAATCAGAGAAAATTAAACCTATTGTGACAAGTACTTACTTATTTGCTGGATCGTTGTCAAATGTTTGTTTGAGTTTCTTTACCACAACCTCGAGGAATCCCACACAAATTATCAAATTAATAATATGAAGTAATATTAATTATATGAAAAACATGAATTTGAGCATCGATCTATCTGTCTGTCTCTATCTAAAACTTCAAAAAGTCGTTGTGTTCTTTTCATGCTTTTACCGTTTTAACCTTCATTTCAGCCATGTCCATCGCCAGATCCATATCCACCAATATGCGATTATGATCAATACTCGTGAGTACATTTTAGCATATATGTGTAATAAACTACAGAATCAAGAATTGGTTTTGATGACAGCACTTTCATAGCTTGATTTTATTCTCGATATATTTTTATATTAGTGAATATTTATTATATTTTTCAGGCTATTTGACAGAGAGGTTCGCTGTGACATGTTGCATGTTAGTCTCTCTCCTCCATCCTCCTGTACATATGAAAAATGTTACGTTCCTATCCCGATACCCGATCAGCCATGCCCCTACATTGTCTATGGGTACAATTGCAGGTCAGTATGAATGCATATCAACTATATGGCTATATAGTTGACAAAATATACCTTTGCTTATTTTTCATACTGATACACAAAATATTGTGACTACATAAATTCCCACAAAGTTGTGGCGACATCAACGCAATCGCATGAAAAAACCTTATTATGAGAATGAACTATGCATAATTATATTAAATTAAAATAAGCCGCCCACGTTGAAACATACTTATAATTATACATATTTCATTAATGTTATAACAGTTGTGAAAATCCAGCTGAATATAAAGCTAATATGAATCAACATTATAGAGTAGATCTAAATCTTAACCTCTTATATTTTAAATCAAAGATCCGGAAATTACCCTAACGGATGCACCAACACAAACACTTGCCAAAGTACATACAAATGTGTACAAGTTCCGTATTCCCTGTTTGTCTACACGGTAAGTAGTTTTATTTACTTTTTATGATGTTCTTTCGCGTCTAGTATCTTGGCAACATCTCAAGTCATTTATCTTTAACGCCTGTATTAAAGCAAAAATTATCATTTTGTAATATAGTTACGAACTCGATATACACCGTTAAATTCTAATAAAACAGAAAAGTCGACAAGAAGTCATCCCAAAATGATGTGCAGCGTGTTAATCCAAAACCAATTTAAATATTTATCCAAGTTCGATTCAATTTAGATCTACAGCCTAAGAATTTTTTCTCATTTCTCACTTTCAGATTCCATATTGTGAATGCGGACCCGAACTCGGAATACCGCTTGGGTGAATGAAGTGCTTTCACCAAATCTTCGTTATGATATATAATATATATATATATCGTATATTTCAGAATACATTTTGAAGCACTTAATGTATGTAATCACAAGATTTCACGATTAATATATATCTTTTGAAATGCATATTTTTGCTTTCTTTCATAGCACGAGATGGAGAATTAGATAAAATTAATACAGCTTGACTTGAACAACTTGAATATTTTCTGACCAAACGGCAACCACTTTAAATAAGTGGAACATTTATTAGGGTTTATTAGGTAACATTTCTGTTACTTGTTATCCACAATAACATTGTTACGTTAGCTTTAGAAATGACATAAATAAAACAATACAGCATTTTAACTGAATTACACCGATTTTAAATATTCATTCGAGGTTTGAAAGCAATGCATGTACCTACCACCTTTTAGTTTCGACATTCTTTTCAATAATCAGGAAATTGCTGATGTTATATATACTTGTGCTTCACAATATGCTTTTCATTTCATCAGTCAGTTCAAATGCTTGAAAATTTGAATAACCATCGGATCCGAATACATGGAAGATCGATATTACTGATTGTAATATATAGATATTGCTCTGACTTACAGTTTGGAATTCATTTGTTTTGAACTAACTTGATGAATGACATTCGCATAAATCGACTATAGGTGTATTCATTGCTTGTCATAAAAGTTAGGACATTGGTGATGGCTCATCTAGAATTGTAGACTAAGAATTATACCTGCTTCCATATTAAGGAGGGAAAAAATTCGAAATTATCGAGCTTTCTCCTTGATGGAGTGGGGGATAAACGATTCGTTGACAACTGAGAAGCTGCTCTACCCTCATAATTATTAAGTGACATATCTAGACTACGCTGTCGGTATTGCTGTCGTCATTATGGCACCTCCATATACAGTTCGTATGTGGTTCAGTGGAACTATGATCAATAGATAAAAAGAAACTTTCTTAGAACCTTCATCGTATGAAATGATCACTCAAAGTTGTCAAGCTGGTGAATATACAGTCATGTATGTACTTAGATTTAGAATATATGCCATAGGCGATCAAATTCTTTTACAAAATAGCTTGAAAGGCTTGCAAAACAAGAATATAATATAATAAATTTTGGTAGTTTTTAAAACATTTCAAACTTCAAGAACGGGTTTTATGTGTGGAAATATAACTGGTTCATTGTCACATAAAGCATACTTTCAAACAGAATTGATCAAGTCAATAATGTATCGTAACCACCTAAGAAATACTATGGTATTGAACCAGACTCTTATTATTAAATGTTAAGACTAGTTTATAAAAATATGGTTGAATAATAATTCGCCTTCAGTGTCTTTCAATTCTGCGATTTCATTATTACTTAGTGATTACTTATCGATTTTAATCAGTAAGTATGTTGATAGGTTTTTGTCTGTTTGTCTGTCTGTCTGCCTGTCTGTTAGATGCACGCGATATCTCACGGAAGCGAGATTGAATCTGCTCCAGATTTTGTGGGCATTCATCATATGTCGGACCAGAAGCCTATTGATTTTGGATGAATTATGTCGTATAATTAGCGACTTATTAATTAATTGGTGATGGAACACAAGGTGTCACTATGGAGTAAATCCGCTGTTTTGTGGGATCCCCTAACTTTCGATCGATAAGTTTTTGGTCTCTGACCGATATTCTCGTTTATTCGTTACTACATGCCTGGGTCAGTATAAGTAATCGCAATTCTGTTCTATTTTGTATAGAATAGATCAATTACCATTTTATACCTCTAAACTATGAAATTCTAACCCGTTTTGTACATGTTTCGGAATGCGGTTGGAAAGCTTCAAAAAATCCTAAAGACATTTTTGTCACTTTTATCTTATTTTTTAAACTTTTTTCTAGTAATCATAAATCTATTATTGCCACTTTTTTTCGTATTGATTATGAAACTCACGGCAGTCAAAGTCACTGAAACTAAAGATGACGTAGGCTACCAGGTTTCTGAAGCTATTATTGGACACGTAGTGGACATAGCGATCGTTTCAATATTATGTTGTTGTTCTTGTTCTTGTTCTCTTTCTTTGACACGTTTTTAAAAAGTCGCTTTTCTCTTTGATTACTGGACCAATTGCTTTGAAATTTTTAGTGGTTAAAGATAAAAATTTTCTTCAGAAGGCTATTACTTTTTTTTGCTATGACGCCATCAAAATTATTACCATTAGGTGGCGCTACGTGTCCATATATTTGAGCATAGCTCTCTTGTTGGACACGTAATGGACATAGCGATCGTTTCAATATTATGTTGTTGTTTTTGTTCTTGTTCTCTTTCTTTGACACGTTTTTAAAAAGTCGCTTTTCTCTTTGATTACTGGACCAATTGCTTTGAAATTTTTAGTGGTTAAAGATAAGAATTTTCTTCAGAAGGCTATTACTTTTTTTTGCTATGACGCCATCAAAATTATTACCATTAGGTAGCGCTACGTGTCCATATATTTGAGCATAGCTCTCTTGTTGGACACGTAACGGACATAGCGATCGTTTCAATATTATGTTGTTGTTCTTGTTCTTTGACACGTTTTTAAAAGTCGCTTTTCTCTTTGATTACTGGACCAATTGCTTTGAAATTTTCAGTGGTTTAAGATGAAAATTTTCTTCAGAAGGCTATTACTTTTTTTTTGCTATGGCGTCATCAAAATTATTGCCATTAGGTAGCGCTACATGTCCATATATTTGAGCATAGCTCTTTTGTTTTTTTACAATGAAATGATAAAATTTTCCGACTACTAAAGAGTCAAGCTTATATAGTCATTATTAAAATTTTGAAGGTAGATATAGAAAAATCAACAATAAGAGACCAATGCTAAAATATTTGAACACGAAAGTTCGACTACTAACCCTAGTAGACTATGTGCCCTAAACAAAAATCTGTTTGCTGATCATTCAAATGCTTCAAATCAAGTATCAGAATAGCATCAATCCGCATTAACACACTAAGGGTTGATAAATATATATAGCATTCCACCGTTTTTTTTTAAGTAGTGAATATTTGAAATAAATAAATTGCCTACCAGCGACAACAACAGGATTTATCCACTAAAAATTTTGCAGCTATTATTCCTGTAGTTGAAAAAAAGCGAATATTTGACAACAACAACAACAACAACATATTAACAAAACGAACCATATGTACACTCCGCGTCCAATAAAAAAATTGGGAAAGAATTCAAATGAACACTTCCATCCTGGCAGCAGCGCACTTTCACATGAAGTCAAGATTATTCAATGTTTCCGCATGGTGGCCGTAGAACGCTGTTTATCAAAGCAAATAACAAAACACAGTGCCCAAATTAATTAGTTTCTGTTCTAATTATTGGTACATATGTCGCAAAATTTTCTCCTTTTAACTTTCAAACGCGATTTGCTACGATGAAATCAGGAAATCTCAATGGACAACAGTAACTACTGCTTGCCACAAGTCAACTTATGCCTTTTTTACGTTCCCACGGAACCAATTAGAGAAATTAAAACATTCGATCAAAAAGAAAACATTTTGGGCGACAATACACGGAAAAATTCTATCAAACAAACACGAATTTTTCTTTTTGTGCATCGTACATCTTGAAGTCACTGGCATAGGCAATATGAACCGACGATGAATATGCCAATCCGTGAAAGAAATATATTGACCATACTGGTAAATACAGGATCCAATAACATGTATTGAGCGGACCCGTCGAATGTTTCCCGGCTCATCAACTGGTGATCTCCTGCGCAATTCAAATATTATTTCCAAGTAAGAGATTTTCACGTCTTCTTCGGGAAGTAATATAATTTCGGGCTGCTGCAATGGTATGTCTATTCTTGTAGTTACGATACGACTGGCTATGTATAAATTGTCGGAATCTCTATTTAGTATATACACGACTCTCGAGTAGATTATAAAATGTATTTTTTACCTCTTCCGCTATATATTAAAACCAACAAACACATATAAGCGAAGTTTACAAGATGGTAAAAAAAGATATCGTTTGATATGCTCTTCAATTTTGAAGATCACCAGGTGTTGTAAACTTTCGCTGTACGAAATATGAATATGTTCGTTCAATATATATTATTTTTCTATCTTTTGATACACGTAACTTAGCAAAATGCCAATGACGAGTCACAGTAAAAAATAATGCAAAGAATAGTTTAACCTTTAAAAAAATATTTTGCGAAAATTCTGGGCTACAAGAACGTTGTTTGGCATACTGCTTTGCCACTGTTATGACAACCATTTACTTGGTGACAATCTCGAGAGAAAATAATATTCTCCTGCATTTGTTTTTTCAACACATGGAAGTATTTGAATTTTTATTTATGCAATAATTGAAACTGCTTTTTTGGGTAAAGTACATTTGTTAAACAAAAAACGGTAGAGAGTGGACCATGCTGTAGATGGAGCAGAAGGAAAAAGATAAACAAGATCACAAAAAAGATTGAAAAAATTCAGAAAGGATGAAAGATGAGAATGATTCACTTGAATGAGGCTCATGGATTGGAATCACGGAATTCAGGGAATCATTGAGAACAGCCAAATTTAACCTTAAAATCCCTTCAAAATAACTTGAAGTTAGCTTGCTTTCATTTATGATGCGTGTATGTTTATGTTCAAAACAAATTGTTTTATTCTTTTGCCTGGCGGCCATTAATTAGACGCGGTCAAAATAGAATTTTGAGACCTAAATTTCATGTCCGCAATCGTGTAAATATGTTTATAATTTGTCAATACAGTGGACCACCAGAAAATATTCTGTTGCGAAATCCTTAATCGAAAAATTGAATGACAAGATCCTACATTTAATTTTGTATTATACAACTTCGCTGCTACTGAGGCGCATCTTGTGGGACTATCATCATTCCGATTAAACGGATACTACAATTTTGGGTACTCCCGAAGTATGTGAACCAAGATGGCGGACACCAGAACGTAGTATGTGTACCAGGTTAGGGTTAGGCCATAATTTTATTCCAATTTCCCCTATTTTAGTTTCATTACGAGTTCGGGGACTAGTCATGTGACTCCCGTAGTATTTGTACCTGAAATTATGGCCTAACCCTAACCTGACACACATACTACGTTCCGGTGTTCGCAATTTTGGTTCACATACTTGAGGAGTACACAATTTTGACCCTTTAAAAAGGTGGGTGCCATCGCCCCTGATCATTGCATACATTGTTGGCGACAATATATTACAATAAACTCACTCAGAACTTTATAAATGAGTACGCAGAAACGAACAAAAACATTCTAAATTATTTTTGCAAGCTGCAATCTACAGAAAATAAAATATCATTTGTGGCTTTTCTGCTGCAAGTCATAAACATAAAAATCGCTTAGCATAATGTTTTTCCATTTTCAGTAACAATGAGTTTGAATAGAGGCATGCTGATGGAATCTATATAAATAGATACAAGTTCATATGGAGTCCATATAATTACAACATCAAATATTACCAGGTATATTCAGTATGAGATAAATAAAAACACAATCTGATCATTATCACTTGTTTAAATTATAAACAGTAATTCTCGTACTAGTTGAAGGTAAGACGCCAAACTTTGTAAATTATGTTTTCATTCTTGACTTTAAAGGTCGGTTTCATTTCGTTTTTTTAGAGTTGCTCGAAACTGTAGAAGTACCCGTTTCTTTTCTTTCCACTGATGTGGAATCTGGTTATATTCGCATATAAAAAGTTTCAATTGGGATGGTATGTATAGCAAACGATATATGAAGTACAAAAATATTTTACTTCTAAATATTTTGTGCATGTCTAATTAACATTTGAATTTGGTAATCCAATGTTATTACGAAACTCAAATCGATAAAACGTCTTGAGAGTTTTTTTTCATGTAATCATCGACTGTCAATAAATAGATATTGTGCGTAAATACCTCAATAAATGTTTCTCATTTTACATAGACAAATGATTCAGGTCTCGGTTTCCTGCATTTGTAAAGTTTTTTTCGAGAACTGCACTATCAAATCTGCATGAATAGTACAAGACAGTCACTAGCAACAAACATATTTGAGGTCATGAAGTTATGATGCTACTGTGCTTGTTACCGTACAAGAAAATTCGTGTTAATTGTTGACGATTCAAAACTGTCAGGTTCGTCTTATCAAACCACACACAATGGATGAAGACAAGACATGTGGACGATAATCACGATATTACATTTTCTACATTCCGATAAACACGAGATAAAAATAGGTAGGATTTTAGAAAAAAGTAAATCTCCGCTAGAGAAAATACACGGTATCTAAGCAACGGATTCTAAACAGTAATGAAAATAACGAACCAAAGGACCTCATTTACCCTCCCGTGGCACGATGAATGGAGTTCATCTTTAAAAATGACCATGGCTTATGTTATGTATATTATACAATTAGCAGCAATCAATTTTTAAATGTATATAATCATGACCTAACAGAAGCGCTTTTTGAAAAAAATCCTTTGTGAAATTTATAGTTGTATCGTGAATAATCTAAAAAAAGACCAAACTTGGGATAGAATATAACTAACTGTCATTGAGTCATATTTTCCCCCCTCTTTGAATACATTTGTGGAGAGTACATTTGCATCCACTAATGACTAAGCCATCACAGTTATTGCCAAACTTTTGATGTCTGTTTGTAAATATATAAAACAAACTTACAGAGTATATGAGTTCCGGCTATATTCCAGACATATATTTCTTGTCGCGTCAGATTGGATGAGTCAGTCGTACATTAGATTTGCTCACTAATCAATGTACACAAACAGAAATTTATATTTGCAAAATATGATTGACGTGGGATTCGAATTTCAAGTTTTTAATATTTAAAATTAAAACATCTATTTCGCCTGTCTTAAAAGTCTAGAGAATAGATCTTGGTATTCAGAGTACTCGTTCTCAAATATTTTTAGAGATTTCCTATTTTCAAACACTAGAGCGATGCTTAAATATACGGACACGGAAGTCAAAACGAAATTTTATATCAACATTCCCTCGAAAATCATATCATGGACGGAGCTGGAACTATGTAACAGGGACGGTAGAGAAACGTATCAGTACCTATATCAGGATATTTGTGCTTACAGGTCGCGTGACGTAGATTCATACTCTCAGACAATTGATTCGTGTCACAACTATATCATCAGATCTTTCACAGTACGGGTACCGTAGGTTACCTAGCCCCATAACAACTTCCGACTACCACTAAGCACGAGATCCGATGACAAAACCGATACAAGTAATTTTTTTGTTAAAGTCACCATACAAAACGTCGAAGTGAAAAACGAATCCCATAAAACCCCCAGAATTTTTCAAAATAATTAAAATAGCCTTCTGGAGACAACAACAATTTGTAACCACTGAAAATATCAATAACAACAACAACAACATAACAAGAACGATGATCCATAGGTCAACTCCATGTCCAACCAGACTACAGGTTCGTAGTTCTTCTATACAGTATTGTGGATTTTCTACAAAATAAGGACAACTTGTACATATTTATGCAACTTAATTCGTAAATTTAAAGCATCATGAAAGCAAGTTCTATTCTGGTTTATAACGTTTGATTGAGTACAAATCAAATATTAATGTTTCGACAATATTTTGATATTTTCGAAACACCAAAACACGTAAAATGATTGTCTGAAGCAACCCAATTAACATCCATCGGAGACAACGCGGTTTTGTCGAGATTACGTGTAATCCGATGGGCAAACATTATCAACGTGAAAGCCAAATTTCACCCTCTGCGTCATAGGCACATAAATTGGTTCCCACGAGGATCTGTGCACTATCAAAATCATTCAAGACTCGCAGGAATTATTTGTGGTTGCAAATGAGTAGTTCTGTTGTATAATTTGAAAGCCGCCGCGTATGATTGTTGAATCCAGAACTAAAAACGGATCGCAACTAAACTTGTTTAATAAGACCATGGTATGAAGTTCGATATACTAGCTATATATTTGATTAACAAATGTACGATAGGTTTAATAAAAATATTCAAAAGTCCAAGATTCAAATTTACGGTCATGAATGTGAAACAAGAGAGCATTGCTCAAATATATGGACACGAAATGAAGTAGCATGAAATCTTTTACTGTACCTGTAGTTCGACCATGAGACCGCAGAAATGCGATCGCGGAACCATGGCATGGTGCGCATTTTTTAATTTGATGACGTCATCACACCAAAATTCAAAGTGACAACGAACCCTGAGCCCACAAAAATATTTGAAATAAATAGAAGAGTACTAAATAAAAAGCCTTTCTAGCGACAACAACAATCTTTAACCACAGAAATTTTGAAGCAATTGATCCTGAGGTTGAAGAGAAAGGCGATTTTTCACAACAAAAAGATGAAAGTTACAAAATGACAAAACGATTCATTTCGTGTCCAATGAGCATATTCGAATTAAGTGAACGCTATATATTATGAGTACTGCGTTATCAACGATCGATTCAATAAATATGAAAAATTTGAAAAACATACCTGGTTTTGGTTTGAATAGCTCTATAAAATGGTAATGAATTTTTGGAAAGATTAATGAAAAGCTTACATTCTTTTCACCACTTCACCTCGTTCGACCTTGTTATGAAAGTATTATATCGGCATGTACAGACTATTTATCGTATTTATTTTAACAACTGGTATGTGATCTGATTTGGTAAATTTTTCTCAGCGACGGTGCTACAGACGACACTATCTGGAATGAATAAGCCACAGAAAAAATCTTCTTGAATGGCTAACTCTTTAAGCAGAATAGAACCAAATTTGAGGCATTTTGTTTGGTATTTTTATGAACAATTCGAAGTTTATAATTTCAAGAATAAATGGTACCCAAACATGCTTGGTGGTTGTTGCTTGGAATATAATTTCAGGACAACATTCACAATGAAGAAACTCTCCTTGAATATAATCTTGAATTTGTTATTGCTGTATATATAATATCGCACGAAAGAATGAAATAAACGTGATGAAAATAACATTCTGTGTTGGATTAGTCTCAATTTATCGGCCATGAATGAGGCATTTTATGCTTAACAAGCTATTTTTCCTACCAAAATCCTAATAAATTTACAAATACAATCAGGTATATTTGTATTGACTAATAGACTAAGACCGCCAGAAGTTATTTTTTTCGCAGCTAAAACCATTGTAAGTAACGTTAAAGAATTTCAAATATTTTCATTATTGTTCTTTTATCATGGACATTTTTTTCACGGTTTCAGAAACATTCTCGAAGTGGAGAATATTATCCAAGATGTGAGGAAGAAAATGGCTATACTATTGTTAAAAGTATTCGCGCAGTGGGGTGTGATTTTTGCGTTTAGTCACGCCTCTTCATCAATCAGTCGACAATTATCAATAACCCATTCCATATTCTGATACTGCGGCGTGCTACATATTCATTCAAACAATTATCTGTATTGGAGTAAATAGACGGTTTCCAATGATATTACTTAGAAGTTGTCATTAAATGTGAAGAACTTTTATTTACAAGATTTAAATAAAAAGTGAAATTCAAGCATTTTATAGTTTCAAAAGCGTGCCGTGGATTATGTCGCTAGCCCGTGACGACATTCCTTTGCGGCAATATTATAAGCTATATTTGGTATAGAAACATAACCACAAAAACCAAAACAAAACGACAGGTCATCAACTGACAAGAATACTTTTTCAGCAAAGCACTGACGGTGGTTTGTCCATACTCAGTATTAAGCAAAACATGGTCAGTGTATGGGTTCTATGTGTGAACGAAATATTATACCTACATTCCAGGCTTACTTAAAAAGCATTTAAATGAGTTGAAATTATTTTACTCGTCAAAATGTACGGTCATTTTAACGATAAAATGCACCCGTCAAAAATGATGTCAAGAGCACGGAATGCTAATATTATGAAATTTAATTTGGTGTAGTTGGGTAACAAACGGTTGGAAGTTTTTATTTAGATTTTTATCATTATTTTTCTAAAACAATTGCCATCATGCACATGTCCTGTCGCACAATGATGTAATACCGTTACGAAAAAGATAAAGTTAAAGATATTATTGATCCAAACCAGTCCTATCACACAAAAAAGCGTATGTTTCATTTTACTTGCGTTCTGTAGAGGTTTCTGAAAATTGTAAAAAAAAAACTAATTTTTGATTTCCCCACAACACAAGACAGTTAAGCAATGTGAATGTAGATCGTAATATACCGGAAATGTGAAGAACAATTGATGGAAATAAACAGCGTGTCCTTATTTGATATCCCATGGGGTTTAATATGCAAATTTGTGAACTTGCGGTAAGAATCCACAAGAGATCAAAATGAATGCATATTGTTACTAAAAGGTAGCATGACATAAGTGTTCGTGTGCGAACTATATGTAACACTGTAATAAAATAGAAACAACTCGTATACATGCGTATAAATCTAACATCGATAAATGAGGTTTTTAACCACCGTCTGAACCATGTGTTAATCACTACTGGCAATGCAATTAGGGTAGATATTATGCAAGATTCTGCGTTTGACTAATTCACCAAAAATGCAGACGTTATCTGTATATCCAAAAACGTAATATTGCAGAATCGGTAATTACATAATAATACCTATAATTGAATTCTGGAATTGTTTACGGTATTTCCATCGTATCAAATGTAACTTATAAGATGTACGCGACATTATCACACGATTATTTCTGGTACATATCTGAATTTCATGTTCCCACGATAACAGTTAGTCATCGTTATTTTTCGACTGTCTAATTTCTCGATCGAATATAAAATATGATACATTGGACCGTATTGCAATATTTTAATGTTATAACAATATTATACGCAATTATTAGAATATGTATGTTCATCTTAAATGTGTCACTTAGTGAGTCTTCATATTATTAAAATGAACGAACCAAACTGCAATGGTGCTGTGCGCATTTCGAGGATGCTAATTGTTGATGTCACCCGGTATTGGGGATCAAAGTTTCAGCGCCAGGATACACGTGGGATTAATAGTTCCTAATTTAACGCCAACGCAATGTTGTCATGATCAAAGTTGAAGGCGTGAATAATACGTTCGACATGAATCAATCAAAGCATCTGACGCATTGTACGGCGTATTTAAAGGAAACCGTCACTAGGGCAAAAGTTGAATGGAAAATCTGCTATCCCGTGCAGAACAGGCCATGACACATATTAATAAAAGTTCCATAAATTTTAATAGAATTTCATAATAATTATTACTAGTCTGATGGAAGTACAGATAAGGTGCCGAACTACTTCGAGATCAACGAAGAAACATGTGTCAGACATAACCACTAAATCATTCGTGATCTTGATTGTTGTCCAATGCATGATGATTCCTCGCATAATATAAACTTTACGCAACTTGGTAAAGTGAAATTGTAGATGCCAAATTAGCTATACAGTCTTTTAATTCTGTACATCCAAACAACGACCGCGAAAAACTTTTTTGATAATACATACTTGATTTTTTTGATAATATTTAATTCTGATCAAATTTCGTACATTTTTACACCAAATTTTCTCGATTCATTATTTATGTACTATCAAGTTAATTGAACTTATCCATGGCATTGAGTTGTCACACTCATAATCTTTGGAGCTTGTTTGATATATGAAATGCGCCCGATATTTCTGTAATTTTCACACAGTTTTTGACGTAGGTAGAGGATTTAAAATATATCACATCATATAAAATGTGAGGTTTTCTTTTTGCACGAATACGCAAAAATTTATGCAAATTAGGTTTCATGTCATGGCAAAGCTATCAATATTCTTATTTTGGCCAGAAGAATAAAATGTATTCAAACCGTTGCATGATTCTAATCTTTCAAATCTCTATTAGAAAGAGATATTTCCAGACAAAATGAAGTTATTTTTTCTCGACAACCGATAATACGTTCAAAAAAGAAGTTCATTTTCTCGTGATGCGATTGCCTTATTCAGCTTGAATTGCCAATTGCGATTGAAGAACGATATATTTATAATTTAAATTTTTGACTGGCATTTGATCGAGACCTTCTGCGACTACGTTTGGACGACCCCCAAATTAGTCAAGATTGTTCCAGACTTGAAGTAATGCAAACAAAGATTCGCAGGAAATGAAATGCTATATCATTTTACACTGATTTTTACGTCGCAGAGGGTTGTGACTCTTGCGGAATCGTATTTAATCACGATGAACCGTGTGGTTCTAACTCTGACAAAACTGATTCGTGTTTCACATGATTTCCTGAATAAAATTACCTGGTTACGGTATCTAATAAGAGAATACTCTCCACGGTCGGTCACAGAAGATTTAGGGAATTCGAAAATATCAATGATTTGCATTGCGTTATACTATATTCCGCAAGACATAATTCCACCAATATTTTCCAACGCTGAACTAGTCTATCTGTTGTCAGCCAAGCACGCTGAGGACGGTTACGTTTTTCACGGTGGTTTCATGCTTTCCTATTTAAGATCTACTTTTGGGAACTAAAAATAGCACTACCACAAATTTTAAATTTTTTCAGAGCATTAATTAACCCGACTAAAATGCAAGACTGATCCGGAATTTGGTAAACGCAAAAATGTAAACTTTTAATCCAATCATTTACTTTACATTCATATAGGGTTCCATTACCGGGCCGGCGATTAGCGATTAATATAGTATAACTATTGGGCTCGTTGCAGAAGTTTCAGAATATTTGAAGAGATAGAATAAAAAATAGAGCAATCAAAAGGTCGATTATAAATATTAATATAAGTTTTTAAATTGATATGCATTTTATTTTTCTAGCGTGAACGAATTTATTAATAAACAAGTTTCCGACCTTTGAGAGAAAGATGGCTTACTCAGCCGAGATGTTTCAATATCTAAGATTGTGATGACAGATAGTAAGTTAGGATCGGTTTTACTGTAAAACCCATAAGATCACGATAGTTTGAAATTAAGCGACCAATTTTTAAAACAAATACGGGGTGTCACGAGTGCCAAAAGCCGTTTGCAAAGCAGACTTCCCGCCGTGAGCACCATATAGCGCGTCAGTGTAAAGAAGGGCATCTCTGCGCCAAGTTACATGGATTTGTGACAGAAGTTGCCGCTCGTAGAAGAGTGTGAAACGTTTCCGTCAAATAGAAGAATAAAAATATTACCGGAGAACAGAAATTGTGATTTGACGCCTTATTCAGTTCGCAATATTCAAGCATACAGGACACGAATAGCCAGATGTAAATAAATGTAACTAACGCTTCCAGTGAGAGTAATGTAAGATTTTGTTAGAAGGGCAATTGGTTTTGGAATCAGAGTAACGCAGAAAATATAGTCTAGATTTTACTGTAATAATTTATAGCTATATCATTCACATATGCCGAAAGAAAATAGTTGTAGTCTTTTATCTTTATTTGTTGTCTGATGTGCGTTATTTTCATCCAACCGGACATAGTATTGTCTGTGTTTGAGTGGATTACGATATAGGAAATGGTAATCCTTATTTAGAAATATCGACAAAACCTTGACCCAAAATAATCAGAATTAAGGCTTGTAGGATTTCTGACGCGAACATAGACATGCGATTTTATCCGCCGAGGAATAGTACATGAACCATATATATGCGAAAATACTTTATTTTTATTAAGTGCCGTGTATGGACGATGTCTAGGCGACATGATCCATGGATTACTCAAACTCGGGCGTGCTTGGGCAATAAAATATCAAGTGTTTGGGGGGATGAAACTTCACGGCGATAAATTGAGCGTGGCCTAATGAACATGTTTTTCACAAAAACTTGATTACGTAGTAACCGGAAAATGCGAGTAAATTTTATAGGCTATGATTGGCAATTACCACCCACTACGCAAGACACATTTTCAAAAATAGAAATTAATTCTGCAGCTTATCAAATCTAATAAAATCAAAAACGCAAATTTTACAGGTTATATTATGTAAACATAAAATACATCTTAGAGGCACTGTAAACACTATGTTTTGATATGCGGTAGACAATCGAATGTTATTTCTGAGTGAATGTGTTTTAGTACATGCGGAAAATATGACGCCTCATTTCTCAAGATCAGATATGAACTGGGGACATTACAATAAACAATGTATATGATACACATACACCTGTTTTATCATTATTTTCGAACTATGATTTAAGCGATTACTTGAAAAAATTTGTAAACCTTCTGGATAATTATTACAGTGATACACCTGGCCCCAGACACAAATATATAAGTCTTTGTTTTAGCGTCTTGAGAGCTACTTATTTACAAAGCAAATATGTCTAGCAATATCTAAATTTAAACTTTCAAAATTTTATGAGAATATGCCGCGTATAAAATATCGTAAATAATCTGACTATTACATGCTGAATTTCTATATTTGCTTTAGGTAATATGTTACAAAAGAAAATGCATGGAGACATGAAAACATGTGGGTTCGCTGTCGGAAGCATTACTGCCAGCGCGAGACCTGATGTATATAGGAGATATATGATGCTTTGCACTAGCGAAGAGTATATACCGGTAGTTTGTGACAACGGTACTTTATATTGTAGTAACCCATGACGTGTTGAGCAAAATACCCAGATTCAGTTCTCTATCAAGAAGCTAACTTAAAATTCCGTTAGGTGGATACGCCGGAAGATCAAATGAATTTTTAAATATATTTAGAAAATATGAAACGCCGGTCACATCTCTCAAAGTACCTTGAGGTTTAGGATGAACCTTTTGTCCGCACGGCTGCTTTAATTATAAGAATAAAATTGTGACGTAAACGTCGAACTTTTTGAGTCCCATCTAGTCACTGAAATTTATTCGAGAGTTGTGCGTGGACTTTGGTTTCCTTCTATAATAATCTTAAAGTCAGTCAGTCGTGTAATGTCATCATTATTATAGTCCATATTTGTCACGCTAATAATGTACCGCCTAATATATGAAGGTTACTTATAAAAGAATTCGGAACTATTTTTAAAATCTCGTAAGGTTTTATATGAATATAATAAATTCACAAGAGACAAAATGTTAAAAAAATATTGCTGTAATAGGTATGTAGTGTTTCGGATATAATATAACCTCTTCTTAATTTTTGCATGGGCAGTGGTATTGTTTCCGTTTTCACATAATATCCGCGAATAATAAGCGATAAGTGGATGGCCAAAGTCGCTAAATAAACAAACGAAGTCCATAATAGATTCCTAGCCAATAATGAAAGTGTCGTGATCCGGGTATGGCGATTAATTTAAGCCTGGTATTTTGAGAATGCCAGAAAAGATAAATTCATTTTAGGAAGCATGGGAGAATATACCGTGATTAGAAATGCCATTTCAAACGATATAAATCCTCATAACATAAAATAATCATTCAAAATTTGATCGTTATAAAATTTTACTCACGATGAGATCTCATTTCTCCAATTTGAAATTAGAAAGCGGGTTTCTTGTTTTTTATTTTTATTTCTAGTTGGCAAAAGCAAAAAATGTGTGGGCGTGAAATTTTCGAGAACAGAAACTAACATAGGAAAGATGGGAAATAAGTGAAAGCGCCAAAAAGAAATAATATTGTTACAGATTATCCTCAGCATGTCGTTGATATTGGGACTTTATATTTTAATTATGAAAAAGATTGAATATAGGTTATAACGATAAAGCTGAATCAGCAGGATTTTTTAAGCATCCATCCGTTAATTTGGGGTCATTATGTGCATTAGCTATGAATCACGAAAGAAGTGAAAAGGTTCTATATTTTCAGTTAAATCACTTACTGATATAATAGAGAACGTGTGGAGGTGTGAACGCGGTTCGAATGGAGTCATTGGTAATTGGAAGCATCATATTCGCTGTAATTTTCACGAATGTATCAAAATATTTAATCCCTTACCGACCTCAGCAATGAATGAAAAACTAGAATTTCCAGTAGGACATGGGGCACGCTATATAAATACGTTAAAAGGATTTGAGATTAACGATAATCACAGTGTTACAAATTCCACCTGTACAATAAAAATAGCTTAAATCGGCCCCACAACTAGTCTTCAGTTCAAAAGATAAAAATAAACTTCGCGATGGGAATTCATAATTCTGACAGTTCGAGGCATTGACAAAAAGGTTTAGACAACAATACGTCTGGGACTTTGTAGATAAAAATATTACCCTAGAAAGTTTCATGAATCAGCCACAAATTTGTGATATATATATATATATTGTCTAATATTACCATTTATCCCGTAATGTGGAGAGAATAAACTTTTTTCTTCATTTTAGCAAGTTTCTTTTATGTTGCGCCTATACTGAGATGAACATTCATAAAATTGATGCGGTGCAAAATGATATAGACAAAATATGCAAATACCCTTTTTATTGCTTTATTGCTTTTTATTTATAGATGACATTGTATATATATGAATTATGTTACTAAGATTCAGTATTTTAATCGGCCAATACATATTTCTCTGAATAATGCTACAATTGTGCGGAGTAATAGCGACAGAAAATGCAATTTAAAGTTATTACAAAATCGTGGTATTTTGCCAGTTTTAGATAAACCGCAGGGCCAAACTATTTGCCGCAACTACGGCAACGTTCGATTGAATGACGAATTCCGTACAGATCCTGTTCACGATCGAAGCTTGTGCTCCTACCTTTTTCCTTTTGCAAGGGTATATGAATATAAATGATTTGGTACTGATGTAGTTCCTTAGCATTCTGATTAGAGAAGTGGTGACATCTTTGTCACTCATGAGCGATCGCCTATAAAAAATATACAATGACTCAACCAGAAGTTACGAGACATTAAAAATTTGAGAGAAGAGTATTTTTCTAACGACAATTAATAATATTTGATTCAAAGTTTGATACATATACCCAGTACTTATTTCTTCGTTACAATAAAAATCGTTTCTTTTCTCAGTTTATTCGATTAAATTTAATTTCAACTAATTCGTTGCCGTCGCAAGTCGAAAAGCAAGAAGCGACTTGACATTCCATGCACGGCTCGTTCTACGACAATGCGTAAGCAAAGATTAGTGTTAGCTTTCGTACTTTTGGCGTCAGCGTTGAAGGCCGACGGAGAAGATGTTGTTGGCGGACCGGAAGTACCGGAACTCTCGGCGGTAGTAGAATCTGCGGATACGAGTTTGATCCGCGGAAAAAGAGAGCCAGGTAAGTCGATGCTATATTTTCTCGTGAGAAAGGGTTTAGTTTATTGATTGCGGTGTCATTGTTCCATATATTTTGGTGAAAATATATGTTGCATATTAATATAGAAATACGTCTTGATGGAGTTTATGCATAAATATGTACTATAAAAAATGATGCATCGTTATTTAGGATTTTGAATGACTATCATTTCAATGACACATAAATGGATGATTTTATAAATTAGGCAATATACAATAAGAGGCGTGAAGTAAAAATTATTTCTTCGATGCAACCAAGAAAAAAAAATCACTGAAAGTGACTAAATCATTGTGACAGGGGCTCGATCGACCGATGGCGTATATTGACCGAAAAGCCAATTGCAATCACGGTTTAACACTGACTGATATAATTTACTAATGTTGGCGAACTGCAGTACATGTCCTTCACTAGTGTCCCAACTCGATCATCTGATTTCTAAGAATTAGAAGAAATTTCAATCGTTAGTGTTCAATTTAAATGATCTTTGGACTTGGAAATCTTATTAATTGACTCCACAATATGTATAAGTTATGGAAGATGCTTTTACAAACATAATACCTAATTATGAGAATACGAATATTACAAGAAATTGGAATCATCAGGCATATCTCTTCAATAGTATCTGCTGGGGCCAAATATTTAGCAAACATATTACAATTCATCTCCGTGGTTTATAGTGTGCGTATTATTTAACTCGAATAAAAATTCAAAAGTATGGTTTCCTGCTAATATACCATGCGCGAGAAAGCGATGATATGCTACGTGTTATTTGTTTGTTTGCAAACGTTGTCCGATAATAAAATAAGACAAGCGATGATTTGATGTCACGATTTGGATACTTAGCTTTCTTAACTTGACTGTAGTTATTTTGCTATCAAGTGTGCAAAGTGTTCAACTAACTTGATTTTCAATGCAATTGAAATTAACCCTTTAAAAGACATAGTTTGGCTATAGTAACGTGTGTTGTGTGTGTTAATTTGGATTCTAATATTTCCCCGTAAGACGTGTGTGTTTTATTGATTTATTTTTTGTTTTACATAATATTACACTCCAAGCACTATATTTCAAAACGGTATACAATAAATTTTGTACCATTCCAGTGTTTTGTGAAATTTTGCACTGACGGTCAATCTTATCAAACGGGTAATGGCCAAATTTCGGATCAACTTTAGACTCTAATTCAAATAATTAACCGTAATCGATTTGTATTTGTCAATCACGCGGATGACAGCCGAAGTATATCTATTTGTTTCCGCGTGGACAGCAAATATTATACACTGTGACTGATAGGTTTCATTTTAGACACTAGCATATTATTAGTTCTAAAAATAGAAACACTTTTAAAGTAAACACATACTGAAATTGTAAACTACATCAAAATGATCTTTTGAACCAAAGAGATGTTTTACTGTTTACATGTGATGATTTAGTCTCTTGTGGCCGTTCAAAACAAAAATATTCTGTTTTCACTAAGAAGATATTTTTTCTGATATTTACTAACGAAAAAATTTGAAACTCAAATTCATTGTTACTTTCTTAGATTGTCAATACCATAACATTCTTCAATATTTGTCATGAATATTGATATCAAAATTGTATTTTATTTGTCTTAATTTCTCGGCAAGTACAACTTCAGCTACATTCATAGACAAAAACATTTGACACATAGCGGCGATTATCTAATGATATTCAACGTAAAAGAAAATTACCGTGAACACTGATAGCCCAAGATAAAGATATCGCATACGTTTGGATATTATATTCAAATGAATTTCGATAGATGACTACCCCGATAAGGCAATACAAAAAATACATAATAGGTTTCAAGAAAATAGTTTTAATATAGTAAGAAAACCGGTTTATTGTAAAAGCGTTGCAAAGTGCAATCGATCGAGATGCGAACAGTACAAATGTTTTTCAAAATCTACGTTGCTGAAGGGATAGCAAAAACGTATGCAGTGTTAAGTTGTTAAGTTACGCAAATTTGTTTTGCTTCTGTTACGTTATCAATATATTTTCACATATACAGTAGTAGAATGCCTTTTTTGCGAACACTATTTACCTTAAATCTTCTGTGTAATTGATGTAACGATTGAATGGGGATGACAATACCCGTGCATGTTGAATAACAGCTACCCTCTCTATTGCTTCTGCTTTATCCACTAAAAAGCATTCCTTCGCTTATTTTCACTTGCACTTTTGCATGTTAAGCCATCATTTGCTTGCTTTTAAATAACGCCTCTGTTCTAACAGAAATGTCTAGTTTTCCACGTGGGCATGAATATCGTGAGAGTAGCCGAGCTCGGCATAGACAAGAGTCAAAAAGTACCAGAAATGGAGTGGACTCGCACGATGAACAACTTCGTTTATATAATGAAGACCTGCAACAACACGGCAGAAGTCTTGGAGAAACATTTCAAGAAAAAGATTTGATAGGATCGTTTGACGATTACAAGACACTTACACAAAATTCTTCAACTCCAGATTTTTTTTCGGGGGGAGACGTTACTGCGCAATATTTTTCGTATTTGATAGACCTCGTAAATAAAGAACAAAGAGCAAATCCATCCAGAGTTATTAAAAGCGTTGACGAAAGTGAGCGTCCGGCTCAAACGGATGATTCGAAATCTTTTGAAGATTTAAAGCATCCGCCTCCGAGTAATCTAGAAGTAATAAGGAATAGCAAGAACACCATTCATATACGCTGGTTGACACCATCCATGTATCCGGTTCAATATTACCTAAGCTTGGTCAGAATACCCGATAACACAGACGAATTGCTGGTGGCCAATCCAAACAATCGTAAAGATGTAAGAATACCTGCGGTGCGGACGGAGTATGTTTTTCAAGGATTGGAGCAGGCAGCAGAATACATGATAACCGTTTTTGCATTATATGCTGATGGTGTAAAAAGCAATACGGTGAACATATCTGCTCTCACATGTATGTCATAATTATCATTCTTGCTTTCATCACTGTCTCAGCACTGCATCATATTACATTGTACTTTAGACCAATGGTGGGATTCAAATTTTTTTATCAGCTGGTTCTGTTACAAAAAGTTGTGTTTTTTTCAGTGATGCTAACCGGTTCGCTGATCCCATAAAATTCCATGAGACGGTTCTATAGAACCGGCTGAATCCCACTACTGCTTTAGACGTATTAGTTAATTGCAGATAAATTACTAACGAATAAAACAATTCACCAACCTTCACAATCAAATCTATATCTAACCAATAATTCATTTAAAAATCAACATCAAACTGATATCTTCTGTCAAAAATGCCATTGGATACTTAAAATGGTCTCTACATATATAATCTATATGATTTTTACTATGATGAAGCTTCGCATGCCGGTAATTCTGTTCAACCTCCTATACAATTATAAAAACTCTTTTAATAAGAATATATTTGTAGGCATGTTTCATAAGATTATCTTGCAATGATGATTGTAAAATTTATATGTAACCAAACAATATTCCAGCAATACCACCGCCGACATCTTTGGAAATATCAAAGATAACGACAAACGGATTTAAAGCATCATGGGTCCCAGCACCACGATCAACGTAAGATGATATGTTATAAATAAATATATATTTGTGGAAATTTACGTTATCAAGCCCTTTATTTGGGGATAAAACTAGAAGGATGTTATATATATTGAATGGATAGTTCAATACAGAAATATAAATTGACTTGATTATTTGAATGGCAATGAGATTATTTATTAGAAATACTGCTTTACTATAGGTGATGACAATTTGACCTCTACACAGCAAATTGGCCGCCTATTTTTATGGGATCAAATGTCGTGGAGGCTGAAAATGTTGATACTTGTATTGTATATTTTAGTGGCATTTCCGGGATACAGCTCCAAATTGAGGAAGTAGGAGGGGAATACGATGAAATTAAACAATTGAGACCAAAAGTCAGTTACGAAAAAATTACAGGACTAAAATCTGGCACAAGATATCGTATATCATTGAAGTCGGAGAAAAAAGGAGCATACAGTTCTGAAGTAGTCTCTCAAGTGACAACAGGTGGAGTGAAATGGGATAATTTTATATTCAAATACGTTTCCACATATTTTTCAAACGGACATTGATATTTTTGAATTAATTTGCATTATCAATATCGATTCACAACTGATTGGGGAGTTATTCCGAAAATAAATACCTGACTAACTAGTCCCGTACTCGACATGGACTGGTAGCCGAACGAGAGGCCGTTGTTCGACATATAATTAAGCCGTCTTATCGGATTCCCTCACCCCTGGGTTAAATATGTATATCCTATCATATCCTTACTTATGAAAATAAGTAATAAGTAAATAAAATTTAATAAATGATATCACATACTTCAGGGAACGATGAGTTTGACACGGGAAAAGACTCGACCGTCGGAGTTGGAGAGACTATACGCGATATTTTGGGTGGTAAGTGAAGATTTTGTACATATATTACTAAATATATGCACAAAATAAAACCCGATCATTTATGTTTCCAGAGACATCGCCAGATATCAAATATATTGAACAATGCCAAAAAACGAAGAAGACCGATTTAGTGATCTTAATCGATGGATCATGGAGCGTAGGACCAGACAATTTTAAGAAAATGCAGGCCTTTCTTATCAGTTTGGCTGAGGCATTTACCATTGGTTTTGATGCAGTGTTGATTGGTGTTGCCCAATACTCCGATGATCCAAGGTGAGTGGTGATTACACTAAATATCACCTTCGTTTGTGGTGAGCGACATAAGAGTAAATCCTTACACAGGATATTCCGATGTATTTCGAAAGAATATTGTTGTTGAAGAAATTGCTTAAAATTTTATTTCATTTAAATTTTATTCATTTATAATATTTATAAATACATACATTATGACTTTGCAGAATTGAATTCACCCTCAACCAACATCCGTCTACTGAAGAGTTGATAGGGGCCGTAAACAGAATGGGATACAAAGGAGGGAATACTGCCACCGGTCGTGCTCTGGATTTTTTGAGGACAGTAATGTTTTCAACAGACCAAGGAAGCAGACTGGATGGTAATATAGAAACATTTGATAAAATAACTATGACATAAATATACAATAATGTTTATTGTTCATTCAGGTAGTGTAAGAAAAACAGCTGTTATTATTACGGATGGAGAATCTATTCTGGATGACGTATCCGAACCAGCAAGGTTGCTGAGAGAAACTG
The DNA here is from genome assembly GCF_964204865.1 of Styela clava. NCBI lineage: Eukaryota > Metazoa > Chordata > Ascidiacea > Stolidobranchia > Styelidae > Styela > Styela clava. Next base: position 6,071,043 of record NC_135257.1, on the reverse strand, counting down.
GGGTAGAGGTGTTTTCTATTGGCGTCGGTTCAGCACTGATGTAAGTATTTTGGATTGAATACTTGCCATGGCATTATAGCTCAGTAACACACTAACTTCGATATTTTTTATACACAGATCGGAACTTTCTGACATTGCTACTGATCCAGACAGTGATCACATGTTTTCAGTTCAAAACTTCGATGACATTAAGAGTATTAAAGATAAACTTCTGAAAGACGTCTGCAAATCAATACGTAAATCCTACTTTAATTTATTTCAATTCAATACTCTTATATATCATTTTCAAATTTTATCCGCTCCACTTAAGAATTGATTCGTCGGTATCCTGACTTCTTCTACTTTTTGACAGTTTCCAAACGAGCAAAAAGCAAACCACATTACAATCTTACCAACTTGAAAGAGCGGGATTGCCGTTGACAAAACTATTGTTACGTCATCAAATTGCATCGAAGTATATGTCTCGTACAAACTTACAATTTTTTTTGTAGCGGTTTGTCCAGCTCCAAGAGCGCCGGATCATGGCCGAGTGAAGTGCGACAAAGAGCAGTTAACTCCGGGGACTAAGTGTACTTTTATATGTAACGGTCCGTTGTATGCGTTAGAAGACGGAGAAGGTGCCGATTTGGGACAGGCTACCAGATCCTGTGGAGAAGACGGAACGTGGGATCGCCCGGAGCCAAATTGTGACCGTAAGTCACCAACAAGCAAATAAGTAAACGTTGACGTTGAGTTCAAACATCATTTTGTTTAAAAAGCGTGTATGTATATATTCAAGAGTATATACGACCAAGGGTATTACTAATATGAAAACATATATAAATTGTCTTGTGATCGGTATATTCATTTACTTATATAATATTGCTCTATAATTTACTTTGTTGTAAATATAATCCATATCTGTTCACCTCAACAATGACCGACTACGAATATATAAGCCCTGATAACAATAATTGATCGACTACTGCTAGTAGAATATTTGTAATATTTTAGCTGCACTTTGTGAGGATCTTCTGTCGCCAGAAAACGGTCGATATGACTGCTCCAGCGGTTTTCGTGTGGGAAGTTACTGTACACTCATATGCGATGAAGGCTTCAAAGCTTCAGGTCAAACCAGACCTAGATGCCGCAGAGATACTCGATGGACAAGTGATGATGCAGAATGTATCCGTAAGATAAATTATGATCTTTTTTGAATCTTTTTCTCCCTTTTTAAAGGTAACTAAAGGTATTGTTTGTCATATAATTTAGAAATCAAGTGTCCTGTCCTTTCACTCATATCAAATGGAAGATTTGAGTGCGAAAATGGAAGTGTGTTCGGTTCTACGTGCACATATGCGTGTGACGAGGGTTACAAAATGGAAGGCTTCCCTACAATGGAATGCACGACAACGGAAAGATGGTCCAGACCCACGCCATCGTGCTCAAGTAAACAATACAAATGTAGCAAATAATTCTTTGACCACGGTTTATGGATACTTCAACGATTTTAACATAAAATCTCTCATTTATTCGCCAAAGATTATAAATCACTAAATGAAGTAATATTTTTAATAATACAAATGTATGGATTAAAAGAAATCGTGACATTCAGAAACCGAAGTTTAGCAATTCTCAAGTGTACACGTATACTCGATAGCAATCATTAGTGTAGTTTATCACTCACAAATTATACGCCAAAGCCAAATAGTCCTTCTGTGTAAGGTGGAAAGGTGAGAATAAAACCTCAAATTGTTTATGGCAATGATCTTGCGTTTTTGTACTAATTTCCATGAAAATCTGAACTTTACAGACAAACATGATAAAATTTTGTTTGGTGTTTGATTGATTTATATGATTAATGACCGAAATAATTTCAGTTATTACTTGCTCCCGCCTCTCTCCACTTTCAAATGGAAAGATAGAGTGTTCTGGAGACGAAAGATACGGCTCTAGATGTTCATTCAGTTGTTTGGAAGGATATGAACTCACTGGATCAAGTTCTGTTGAATGTGACAGTCAAGGATGGTGGGAATTCGCTGGTCACGGAAGAATGCCAGTGTGTGAAAGTAAGTCAATTAAGACGAGACATTTGACAAGAGTTTTTTGTGTTTACAAAACACACATTTAAACATTGACTCTATCACATTAAATTGACACGCGTGATAAAATTCCTCAGACACAAGTTCATTGTTGTGGTTGACAGTTTTACTATGTAAAATGTTCACCATAATAACCGTGAACATACTACTTATCATTTATTGCACAGTAGTTTGAGAAAATGTCGTTATCGTATAAACTACATGACAAGTAATAAATCACAGTTGTGCTAAAAGTCATAACATTTCACTTGTACCATCTGTGAGGTTGTCTTATGAATGTCTATTTTCAGGAATATCGTGCAAGCCATTGATGCTCAATTCCCGCGTGACACAGCGATGCTTGAGAGGAACAGACTATGGCAGTGCATGTGCGTTTGACTGCGAAGATGGTTATTTATTAAGAGGTCCATCGTCTGCAACATGTACTGGAACAAGGTCACCTGGAAGTTGGACGCACGAGTCACCGACTTGTGAAAGTATGATAAATATTTTACGTGTTTCCTCTCGTTATAGTTGCTCAAGTTTTCGGATTCAATTGAAGATTTCTCAATTCAATGAAGTTTGGGGAGATGGATTTGTGTTGAACTTTGAATTGTCCTCTGACAATGTCACTATTGTCAATACTATAATTAAGAAGTGTACGTGACTTTTTACTATGCTTAAATTATGCCTTTGATTTAGTTGTTACGTGCCCAACATTGCCAACAACTTCTCATGGGCATATAACCTGTACAAACATACGTGACTTTGGATCAGAATGCAGTTTGAGCTGCGAGGAAGGATATGAATTGAGAAGCGATAGTCATGTGACATGTCGATCAAATGGACTGTGGAAAGGAAGCTTATCTGCCTGTGGACGTAAGAAACACCAAATATAGTTATTAAAATCTTCTTAAATGGCCGGAAAAACATGTGAATATAAAAAAAAATATGTCTCGGCAAATTACCATTCCAACTGTCTGATTCATGGGTGTTTGATCCCACTAGAGATTTTGTTCTCTACTGTAGTCGCATGTAATTATAGTATCGACAAGTTCTCTCAGTGGGATCATATCACCTGCTATCAACGTAACATTTTAAGGATAATACACTTATGTTTCATATCTAAATTGAATTTGAGCAAAATGGGTGAAAATCAAAGAAAATGAATCAAGACTCGCAAAAACCCAAGAAATTGCACTATTATCAAAATTGTTGGAAGGTAAATTTAAATAATAATAAAAATCGACGATGTTCCTGCATACAGGACTGTGTGGTAAACTTTACAAAGAATAAGAGTCACACCACTGAGATTAAGATGCTGCCATAAACATTATTGCTACTTTTGCATTGTTTTCGTACAACTTCTATTATATTTAAGATAGTATTTCGACAATTTAAGTGTCAAGTCGTGCGCAAGAAATTGATGGATGACAGTTTGAGAAAGTATCGCACGTGATTGTCGAAAACTTTTCCTATTATATAACATAATTTGTAAATGCGTCATATTATCCGCTTTTATGCTAAAAATGGAAACAATTAAGTTATTTGTTGTGGGATCAAACACTAAAATTCGTCTTACAAAATCTAGCCTAGGCCTTTAAAACCACGTTTCTGATCCTGTAAGGTTTGGGGTTCACAGACGACCGCCGCATGACGGTATGCAAAACTTTCGAAAAATGCTTTTTTATCTTTATTGCATTCCAGAAGACTTAATAAAATTTCTGTTGTATATACTATGCTGGTTATAATAGTTTACAAATTTCATGCTTTGTTTTCCTTTAAAACCAAAACAAATATTCTTTAATCTGGTGCACAGAAAATTAGAATTATTTGCATGCCTCAGTCAATCATAATAACTACACCAACAGATCTTAAAGTCAGGCCAGGTTATCACACCCATTTGTTTTAACAAACTTTTATCACAGAAAATACCATAAATGCGATGTTTGTGATGGATAAATCGGCTATTGTGATTAAAGTTGCGAGAGTAAAAAAAACGCAACATTAAAAGCGAAAATTGTGTAAATACCATTTATTGAACGTGAATGAATAGTAAAATAATTTCTATTTTTTTTTATAATTTTCGTAGGTATCATGTGCGGTGAAGTTGAATCAATTACTCATGGAAGTGTTGAATGCGGGGATTACGATAATTTTAATTCAAGATGCGAGTACAAATGCCATGCCGGATATAAAATGACTTCCGGGTCAAGAGTTCGTGTCTGTACAGTTGATAAAACGTATACCGGGAACGCCCCAACATGTACAAGTAAGTAATTTGTTATACTAAGTGAATATACTGTACCTAATTATGTCGGCATCGAAGGTTGGAAATCTTAGGTTCAAATCCCATGCTCACCATCTTATCCAGAATGTAATAAATTGGGTGGGTAAGCCGAAACCGAAAAATTCCGGTACTTTCAAACTACAGTTACCTAGTTGTGACTGCTGAGAATGTAAATGAGTAGTATAGAAAATTAGTTATTTTTTTTTGTTCAAATGGAGGAGGTACTAGAAAGCTCTTGTTCAGGCCTCCAATGGTAATTTTGAGGATTTTTAATCGCCTGTTTTAATTGGTATTTTTTATCGAAAATATTAGATAAAAATCGCCGTCGGCATGATTATTTTTCATGATAAAGTGTAAATGTTTGACAATATCTTTTTATCTTCTAACTTGTAATCCTATAAGGACGAACCATGCAATAATCAAATTTTTTATCATCTCTTATTATTTATAGTCAAATTATGTGAAAAACTCACCGCTCCATCTAATGGTCGTATCAAATGCTCTCATTCGAACAACTACGGATCGGTATGCAGATTCTCGTGTGAACTTGGATATGAACTCGTAGTTACCGACCAGACTGATCGCATTGACGGATTTGAAAGATTATGTCAAGAAGATGAGACGTGGAGCGAATCGGAACCCACGTGTCGAAGTGAGTTTTATTCCGAAGGGGACTGACGTCACATAACCCACAGAGTTCTAGAATATTATTTATCGATATATTTATCTATTCAAATTATTATTGTGGGTAGCGCATTTTACGACCGAATCCGAAGATTAAATGGTAATCTAACGAGTATTTTCTTTCAGTCTAAAAAGTATGCCCAAATGTTTAAATATGCAAATCTATTGCAAAGACACGAAATTATAAATTTATGCAAAATGTTTATTTAGAATGGTGCTGCCAAAAAGGTTTGCTCTTTTGGACATACCGGGCCCGCTTCATTCAAAACTAAAATTCATTGCATAGTACCTGTCAAATTGAAATTATTCAGCTTGGAAAAATAACATTTACAAAAAAATTTTTTTTACTCCATTATCAATATATCTTTTTCATAATTTCAAATATCTTTAGCCGCGTAACCAGTTTTCTGTATCGAATTTCATCAGAATCAAATATCAAATATTCACATTTGATTTTCAGAATTCAAAAAATACAAAACTTATCATTCTTACACCAACCGTTAAAAGGAAAAATCTTATTTGACTATCGTTAAAGTTTGGTTTTACTCTAGTGCTGTGTTAAGGACAAATAGTATAAAAAGAAGATTTGATCATCGTTTTGCTTCCAAGCGTGGAGAGTTCGTGACAACTCCCGGAGTTTCACATACCTGAAAGTAAGGTTTCCCAAGAATGCTAATAAAGTCGCGTGGTGTCATGTTCGCCATGGGTCACTTCGTACTACGTACGTCACCAGACGACCTCGGCGACCGAATGTCGCTTCCGGCTTTCTTAAAAATCTATTTTTACACCAAAATGTCTGAATTGTATTTCTGTCTATCCTTTTACGTTAAGTTTGACCAAATAAGGTTTTTTTGGTGCGGTTTCAAAAAGCTTTGTTCCGCTCCCGAGTTTGGGTGGGAAAAAGTTTTTTTCGGGTCATAAACGAATTTTTTTAAGAATATCAAGTTCACAAACAAGTAAGCATTAAGTAACAACTAATGGAATCCTTTCGATCCACTTGTGTGGCTCGTTTGAAATTTTGCATTAATGAATAATGCAAAACGTTTTTGCAGTTTGACTTACTGCAATATAATTCAAAAGTCTTTATATTAAAATAAGTTTTTTCATATCGTTTATTATATATTTTTGTTTCGTTTACCATGCATCCAGGTTTTGAGTTTAACCCTGATTATCTAATTACAAGTGCAAAATCAAAACTGTTTGCAACATGTTAATAACAAAAACCGCTCAAATAAATAAATATCCACAGCAATATCAACTTTTCAATAAATTATAAGGTTTACATGAAATCAGTATTTCAAATGTGATTTCCAGTATTTTCATGTCTCGTTTAATTCTTTATTAGTGATTACTTGTGGAATGCTAGCACTGCCAGCAGATGGATCTGGCGTTTGTACAGATGGAGGAAACTTTGGATCGATTTGTCAGTTTTCTTGTAATCCTGGACATGATTTAATTGGATCTGGTGAAAGAATATGTCGAGAGAGTGGAAAATGGACGGGAACTGATACTTCATGTTTAGGTAACTATTTTTATATTTACTCACATCGATATAATATTCAATTTGTTGAATATGTAAAAGAATTAGCAAAAAAAATGAAATATTTTCTGCTAACAAATCTTTTAACGATCCAAGATTTAAGTTTGTCCAGTGTCAACCATGATGAGAATATAAGATTTATGATCCTATTTTTATATTTATAATTGGTTGCGTGTTGATGATTGGAGATGGGTATGCGAGAATGTATTTCGCTTATTTACAGACTTGAGGTATACTCGGCCTATAAGTGTTGCACCACAACACATACTCTCGTTGAATTTTTTGTTCAATTATGCTACCCATGGACAAACACAAAGTTTCTGTAGTTTTCCCCAATTGGCAGTTTTTATCTACAGTACTTAACTTAGTAAGCAATGGAGATTGAAATACGCATAAGTCATGCATGAAACCGTAACCTATTATGAAAAAACCCACTACTTGAGCACTTAATACGGTGACTGACTTTAAGACTATTCCGCAACTGTGTCAAACCATGGCTCCGAAATATACTAAGATTATGCGGTTTGCTTAAACATTCCAACGGTGTTTAAACATTCAGGAATGGGTTTGTTCAAACAGGCAGACACTAATTTTCTATATTTTTTAAATTGTTTAAATGTGTTCCATGAAAGTATAATACATGTAAAATTTTTATAACATGCAATATTAATCGATGCCCCTCCACAAATTTCCACTTTTTATGACCTTAGGCAGAGCAATATTTCAACAAATTTCGATTTTGACAGAATTACAGTGAGTACTTCCCCCAAATTTCCAATTGAGTTGTGTTACGGAGATGTACGTGCCTAATCTATATTTTAAACCTCATACCCAATATCGACAAAATCAGATTTGTCGACAGACACTACGTGATGAAATACGTCTGACACGCATGTTTGAAAACTGTAAAAACTCACGCTTTTTCAAACAATTATTACCGACCCGTGACAAAGCGGCATTAAACGAGATCCCCGTCAATCTAGAAATGTCGCACCTGCAGTAATTTCAAATTTAGCTTTGCTTTTTGATCAATTTGTCAACCTTGTTGGCTATTTTATAGCCTGGTGATGTAAAATCAGATCTATACGACGAAAATCGTCAATGTTTTCAGTCGTTTTATTTTTATTATAGTTATCAAATCAATATCACGTGTTTGACGTTATAATTTGTATTTCATTCAGTGGTTACCTGTGAGCAAATGACACCTCTGGAGAACGGAAAAATCACATGCACTGCACCAGATTCATTGGATGGTGGCGAAGAATTGGCTTTACTGAGTGGATTTCGTACTAGATGTGATTTTGAATGTGAAGTGAGTATCGTCTATTGATTTGAATCCACAAGGACACTCTTCTTCACTATTCGTTATGCGACATCTTGCTGACATAAATACAACGCGACGGAATTTTTTCTTTGTGACATTGGAATTTGTTTATTTTTATCAAATGATTATTTTCTCGGTATATCATGCAAATTGACGATTATTACGATTTGAATAGCGTGAAGAATTTAAATTTTCGATTCCTATATGGCATTAGTTCAATAAGATAAAAATTGTACTACACTACATTTTTGTCATTTCTCTTTATCGTAATTACTTTAAGAACAATGATTCAGTTGTTACTATTTATAAATTGGTACATATTTCAAATCGAGGCTATCAACCTAATATAGGTGATCTCAAATTTCTTCGAATATAAATAGAACGATATCAATATCAACCGATAAAAACTTTCTCATTCCATGCGGCTTAGCGATAGGTTGCCATATATTATCGTATTATAACCATAAATTTGAATATTGAAAAAATGATGTCTTTGCAAAAAAATACCGAACATTAATTTTCTCCAACCTTGAAGACGCCATTTCCATTCCACTTCAAGGGTATAGTTTACCATTACATCTCCCGCTACTGTCACGCCAGCCGACGACAAGTTTTAAACAGTTATCTTAAGTGGGCAACTTGGCGCCTTTAAGATCCCGTCTCAATCCATTGTACAAAGGTGTACAAGATTGTACAAAAGTGAGTCCTTTCAGTGTAAGATATAAATTACATGGCGCAGTATAAGTTAAAAATTCTTCACACTGTATTCGAGATGAACCTTAACAGACCTATAAATACGAGAGGTCAATGTTGCATACAATGAATAACATATTTTTGGTGTTTGATTTTCCAGTTAGTTCAAATTAGTTTTCTCAGGCAGTAGATTAAAATATCATTATTGTCTTTGTTTTGACACCGAAATATATTTTAAATGACATATATATTGATATTTTGGCTAATACTCAAATATTTTGCACTTGACACTAACGTAAGGTTAAGGTTTTGTACATACTATAAACCTCTGTTTACCTTGGCTCAAAAATTTAGTGGTGATTGGCATCTCTTTTCAATTGCCCCGTTACTATTTTTGACGTACGATAGTTATTCCTGAATATATTTGTTCACGAAAAATAGTACAGTATTTATTCAAGAATCGTTTTTGCCCACTTAACTATGAGGTGGCACGAATCTTTTGAAAAAAGATGTTTATAGCTACTTTCCGTTTCATTTTTTTTCTTCGAAATTTCAAATATTTTGTTACTGCGTTATTCACATATGAAAATGACATGATCTTTTTCAACACAATATATTTGACAATTTATTTTAATAGGAAGGATATTACCTGACGGGAAGTCGAAAAAGAATTTGCGGTGGAGATAGGAGTTGGACTGGTGTGGCACCATCCTGCGTTCGGATCAGATGTCCAGTACTGGCAGAACCACTTCATGCTTCCATGGTTTGTTCGGCATCAAATGAATATGCATCAGAGTGCGTTGTGGAATGCGATGTAAGTAGATTATATAACTCTTATCTTTGTATAAAATTGACTTCACTGTATGAATTTACTGGTAAATTTTTATTGACTTTTCACGCGCTTACTCTAAATATTACTCTGTATAAGAAGTTGTCACTCAAGTATTAATGGGCACCGGACTTGGAGATACGGAACTTCTTTCTGGGTCAGCACACATCGATTTTATGAGTCATTTCGTCATCACGAAACAATAATTGATATAATGAACCGTATACTCATGTTATATTATATGATTGATATATTATGACATGCTTTATATTATAATATGATTATGCTTTATGCTGATATGCTTTAATATGATTAACTTTAGTAACGAATGTTGCATCAACATAACAGTACAAATTTTCCATTTTTTCAGACTGGATACTATCTAGGAAAAGGAAGTGTGACCCGAACATGTAAAAAGAATTCAAAATGGGATGGCAAAGAAGCTTCATGCAATGGTAAGATCATATTGCATTTGTATATTTAAGAGTATAATAATAAAAAAATTATCGAATGAGAAATATTGAATTGAAGCTTGTCATGTGCGTTAAAAATTAAACGACAGTATTGTTTTGTCTAAAATACATGTATTGTTATTCCCTTAGATTTATTTGAATTTCTTTCTTTCGTTGTTTTCGTCTATTTTAAAACGCTCAGCAAATACAGCTAAATAAATCATTTGGACGACATTTAGAGATTATAATAATTTGCAATTGACTTGACTTGGCATTAAACTTCCCCATGAATTTATTTAATCAGTTAGTTTTATATATAAACTGCATGAATTTAAAATATTATTCTCCAGTGAAAACATGCGACAACCTCATCGCAAAACCTCATACGACTATTACATGTACCAATGGACGAAGATTCGGGTCTATTTGTACCATAAAAGCAGAGCTTGGGTATAGCTTGAATGGATCCAGTGTAATTGAATGCACCGACGAAGGAGCAGGTCCAACTCCAGCTGCAGATCGTAAGACTATACTTGGCTTTTCAGAGTTATTTTCTCCTCACCTTCACCCAAAAATTAATGCTACGACCCTCCACTAATATGTAAAGATCTTTTATCTCGCTGCAATTTCCAACTCGGCATATAGCCTTCCAAATTGATAACGCTAGGCTAGATTTATGGGTGCTTGCGATTTATATGAGATATTTTTTTTATCTTCGACGGCAGTATAGTGTATTTGTTAAGATATATATATTCAACTATTTTCATTTTGGAAATTTCATTGAATAAAATTCTAAATTTAGAAGCGGTAAAGCTTTTCGTAAAGCCCCGTAAATTTTCTTTCTAAACAAGTATTTTACCTGTTTTAAATCATTTATGGGTAACCATTTATGGGTAAATATAAATATGGTCTAAATTCTTTTTCTAATAATATTCCGCGAATGTTGAAACTGAATTAGGCGTATCTGCACTGTATTTGAAACTTGCAAAATCTAATACTATTGCCCTTTGAGTGTTTCTATTAAATCTATTCACTTACGTAAATGATTTCGGAATCTTACTGGACATTTTGGCGACATGGAAATACTACAAGATCACAACACTTCAAAACAAATCGTTATATAAACAATACCATGGGAGAAAAGGCTTTTACACTTGACTATAAATGAATTCCAGTCTAAGATTGGCATTCCTGCGATTTTTGCTGTTAAAAATATCCATACATTCCACTAGATTTATAGGTATTTATTAGCGTACCCTATTCTGATATATAAGAATCTTCAAACCTTGAAATTCTTCTGCTCTAAGCCGTAGTATAATTTTGTTCTGGGTGTGGTAGAAAGGATAAATAGGTACAATGTAGTAAAACATCAAAATCGTACTTCAACAAATCCTTCTGGATTATAGTACACATTTTCCGGTAACTTGAATTTGTATTTCCGATCGCGAGAGTAAGATAATTTATTCCATTTGTAAAATCATTTTGTAATTGTGAGCGGAATATGCACCATAGTCATAGTGTGATCAAACTGTTACACAAAATGTGGTAAATTTATTAAAATTTACGAGTGATACATATGAATGACAGTTATTGTAAGCAAGACTTCCTTGTTGCTTGGTTTAAAGATTGTCTTACCCAAAGCCAAGAATTCGTGACATGCTTAATTCAGTCATCAAATTTTTTCACAAAAAATATCTATTGTTTTCATTACCAAATAATATTGATTTTTATTGTTTCAGTGATAACTTGCCCACCATTAGGCACTCCCGAGAGTGGATTGATGACATGCACAAAGAAATCTGATTTTGACTCTGTCTGCTCTTTCATATGCTTGGTACGTATACATTCTAGTTTTCAAATCGACAAAACAAAATCGAACAAAGTGAAATAAATAATTCAATGATAATCTCTTTGAATATTACCAAATATCATTGAATATTTCCTTCACATCCCATGGGAGAAGCTGAGATACTTGAAACAAATGGTTTCATTCACAGCTATTTTAATCCCATTTATAAATATTACCGTACAATAATATATTTTATATTTCAGGAAGGGTTTGATCTTGTAGGACCAACAAGTCGAACTTGTATGTTGAATGGCGAATGGACAGATGACGACACTTCGTGCTTACGTTAGTATATTATATAATTTGCAAATTTCTTCAAAATAATGTCAAAAAAGAAGTTATCCTCATCTGAAAAATAATAAGATCGTTTATCGTCGGCATATCATTAAAAAAACTTTATTTCTGTATCTATTTTACTGGGGAAGTTTGACTTCGCTTTGAAGAAACATTACAGAAATATGCTTTTATAAGTTTGCAATTACATTTTTGAATCACCTAGAATAGTTTTCACTCTTGATACAGCATCCTTGCATTATACGCAAACGAATCCATTGTCGCTTATTGTAGTAGGATTAGTGATCGGTCTCGCAAAAAAACATTGTATTTGTATTTGGAATTAGAATTTTTGCAAAAAAACTTATATACAATTTCCGAATTGAAGTGTAATATTATTTTCTATCAAGTGGCAACTTGTGCAAAGTTGAAAAATCCAGCTAACGGAGAGGTCGAATGTACAAAAGGAAATTCGTATCAATCGTCTTGTACTTTTACATGTGAGGTAAGGTCGCAATACATTTGACATTCTTATTTAAAAACAGTAACGAATCTTTAACATATTCTCTTTATTTCGTCAAATCAGGAAGGTTACGAGTTGTCCGAGAAAGTGGTAAGAACTTGCAAAGCGAATCATTTATGGACTGGAAACGAAGTTACTTGTAACAGAATAACATGCGACGAATTGACTTCACCAAAGAATGGTATTATCACATGCAGCAGAGACAACGATTTTTCGTCGAATTGTCAATTTTCGTGTGGCGTAAGTGATCAATTTTGTAGTTCATTTATTTCACATTTCCGCTCTGAACATGGCGGTGCCGGGTAAATACATATTAAAATAGTGGTTCTCAACTTTTTTTACTTTTGTGGACTAAATTTCTTATGCCTATTTTCACTTTAATGAATAAGATGAAAATAAATTACGACTCATTGGCAAAAAACAGCATCATCATTCATTGCCACTACAATCATAATTTAACTATAGTGGCATAAATGAAACTAAATTTTTCAATAACTTCAGCAATTATTAATAAGTTTGTGGTTCACCTGAAAGTGTTTATGTGGAAATGGGTCGGTCATGACAAACCAAGTCACTAAAGCCATCTCAGCGGAAAGATTTAAACTAGGACTCGACTAACCGCCAGGACGTCTTGATTTGAGACTCGAGGTTTGTGGACTACTCCCCAATACTGAAGATATAAAGATTTCTTTCCTATTTGCTACAATCTGTGAGGTTTTTGAACGCCGATTTTTTTTCAATGAAATATATTATTCACATTTATATCTCAACAGGAAGGCTACAAGTTAAAGGGATCTCGAAACAGAATATGTACGGGTGCTCATACATGGGACGGTACTGCACCATCTTGCGAAAGTGAGTTATTCGATAAGTATTACTTATCCCAGCGTTGAGGAAAACGGTCTATGGCGTCATATGTGATGACGTCACGGGAATAGTTAAATCTGTCATGTTATTACTCTCTGCCCAAGATTGAGTACTGTACTCTAAAAATAACTGATGACGTATAAGATATGATTGTATGACGTCACAAATCAAACGTGAACTTTAAGTTATTTTTCAGTGATCAGCTGTCCTGAACTGTCTACTCCTCGGCATGGACGCAAGAAATGTACGGATTCAAGCAATTATGCTTCAGAATGTAGCTTTGTCTGTGAGGTAAATATTTCCATTTAGAAATCTATATAAAAATTTTCAATGTCATTTTAGAATGATTTTGTACAGTTGGTAGTGCCATTTTTGGGAATGGAATACGTAAATTGACTTTTTTTTAGTTGCTCGAGGCAATGGAGCATTTTCTTGGCTAGATATAGACATTAAGATGATTCACTATAATATGCCCGGAATAAAATAGATTAAACCTACGAAATAGACAGAATTTTATATGTTCAAATTAAAGTTTACGAGTAATTGTTTTTTTCAGGTTGGTCATACATTTTCAGGAAGTAAAGTACGGGGGTGTATGGCAAATCATTCCTGGACCGGAAGCGAAGTAACTTGTACAATTGTTACTTGTGGAGAACTCGAAACGCCTACAAACGGTAGTAAACGGTAAGATCAAATTTCAACCAAAGTTGCAATACTGCGAAACGTAATATGTTGAATTCAATATATGCACAATGTCCTCTCTAAAATACAGGTGTATTACTTGTCTCACTGGAAAAATGGTTCGAGTAAGATAAGTGGTACATGGACATTTTTAAGACACAGAAAAATATTTATTGTTAAATCTTATAATAATATAATCAGTTAATTATCAATTGATAAGAGTTTCCATAGATACGCATTAACACAAAAATGGCTGTTAATTTTTCACGTCGCTTTTGATTATGTTCCTTTGCGTCCTAACGTATCTTTTCGTATTTCCGTTTAATAATACCACCTGTGAAAGGTCGGTTTGGCTTAATCCCTTTTGGTGTCTGTTGAAATCACAAATTTGATCGTTAAATCAAACATATACTTAAATTGCGGTTTTAATTTACATGAACTCAGTTCATTTGGCCCTTTGCTTATATTGGAATATGATTCATTGTTTCGTCGAACATAGAAAGGTTGAAACTGACCTTTAAACTCAGTCATGTTTGCCATTCTTTGACGTTTTGACAACTTAGAAATTGTGTTTTATACCCAACATTACAGCTCGCCGTCAAGTTTATTATTGACGCTTAGTCTTCTGTACATTAATAGATAGTAGACTGAAAATCGTTACCCGACTTCCAAAGAATTTTTCAATTTTTGCAGCTTGTTTGATAAAGTACATTTAGTCAAGTTTTTCGCATGCACACTCCGACTCTTAGATACTTCTTGTCAATTAAACCATATAAACAAGATACATTTAAAAAACATTTTTTATAAGGATCGTGCATGTATACGTTTAAATACAGCAACATCAAGGCTTAATCATAATACTGATTGATGTTTACAATAATAGAGACGCAATTTTATCAACTTTCTTTACCTCCCAAACCATCAGAATTATTTGGTATTCTATCAAGCTTGGTCAGAGCTATAATAATGTGTAACAATCAATTTTTGAATGCTTTTTTCCTATATTGTATCAAAACATGGCATTCCCGTAAGCTTAATGTATATCGTCACACGAAAATAAGTTTGCCGCCCCGGCGGATGTAAAGTCGTATACTTGTGACCTTGGCAAGTGTTTTCTAAACAAAACGATATTAGATGGATATAGACCTCAAGACTATAAGTTACCATGTTATCTAAGGCACTTTTGTTCAAAACATACTTTTTGCTCACGAAATGTCATCAAAACTAAAAACGATACTAATTTATTGGCAGAAATGTACAATTATTTGGCCCATTTCCTATCACTTTTGAATTGTAGAAGTTTAGCAAAGCATAGCAATCAAATTGCAAAATGAGGTAAAGACTTGATTCAGAAGGGATATAAATATTATTTCAATAAGATTGAGAATACTGGATTTCCAAACTCACTTTAGTACATACCTATACGTGATTTAGTCACTTTATTTTATTTGCCGATGAGGTATGTGCCAGCTTTTGTTAAAGTATCATTTTCACGCCGTGACTTCGGGACAAATATAAACCTATACAAGAAATACCTAGGCGGCGCAATTCTTACTGATCCTACACTCGACACAGTGAGCCAAGATCATCTTACGCAGTTCTCAAACAAGTACTGACATTGTCTAAATTCACCAAACTGTGTAAAATGGGCGTTTTGTGGGGGGTATCGAGGCGTCTCGGGGGTATCGAGGCGTCTCTCGTCGTCTGCCTCAAATATACATACCATTTGCATACTTGAACGTTTTGCTTCCTGAATCTCGAAACGGGGTCGGTCGTGCTGAAAGATTTTGAAATCAACTTGTCTAAACATGAATACGTGCACACAAAATGTGCATTAAAATGGCATTATCTTATTGAATATATTATAACAATATATTTGAATTGTATTGAATAACAATTAGTAAGTAGTTGTAATAAGTTAAACAGAAGTACGTCTAGATATAGCAGGTATAATATTTTCGCATAACGACATATACGATAAAACGATTAGTACACTGATATTTCGATACTTCAAAACCAATATGTACCAATTGTTTTAATACCTCGTTAGAAATATATTAAGGTAAAATATCAAAAAACAATTTCAGTTGAATCGCTTCTTGAACAATGATTTCATTTTAATATCGATTTTTCGCTTCGAAATGATGCTATCAAATTTGCAAAAATTAGTGTAACTGACTGATGTTAAGATATATTTGTATATATCTATTACCAATTAAAGACGTAGGGTACGAAAGTATATTGCCGACCGGCTATGTCCGCATTACTGTCAGGTTAATATGTTCTAAAATGGGGTAGGACTGGACATTTTCTAAATCCTGATGGTATCAGTATCGAATCAAATATTTATTTTCGAATCTGATCCCGATTAGGTATTTATATGTGACTTTTTTCATTTGTAAAATAACCTCAAGACACCAAAATTATTGAAACATGGAATCCATTACTCACACAGTTCGCTGAGCGTCACACACAATCAGAATCATGTTTTCCCAATAACTCATCACGAATAAAGGAGTCAGAATTGCATTGTAAAAATATGGCTTCAATAAAAAAAGGGGGGTTTCACTTCGACCTTTGGCGGACAAAAAACACAAGATGGCGGCGATTCAAAATATTCGTCCGAATCGATTCGAATAATTTACTATTGAATTGGAGATACCCAGTCCTAATCAAAAGTGGACCGCAAACCGGAATGCCGGAAACACCTGTCTTGGCTTGCTTTCGTTGGTGGCCGATCGATTTTGATCGAAATATGTTGTCGGTATACATTGCATTTTACCCCTTATTATCTGGAATAAAGAAACTTTTTGTTTGAATCTGAGCAAAAATTTTTTTATCAATTCATTCATGCAAAATCCTTTGGGACTTTGGAATACATCAACGTGGGGGGCAAACATGATAGGCACCTTCCAAGCTATAAATTATATGATAGGGCGTGATAGAGTGAATGTGATTTTAGTAGACAATGTCAGATTGTATAGTAATCCTACGACTTACTTGAGTTCTACCACAGAAAGCCTGTATTTTCTGGCAAATTCGTAGTGTCGACCTGAAACGTGCAAGGATTTGACCTGTTATGACCCCAAAGCCACATTTACGTCACCAACCCAATTCCACATTTTATGGTGTAGTATATCTTTTGTTACCAAGTATATCTGCAAGTTGATACTTTTTACAATTAAGTTTGTCATCGCTGTTGATGACCGTTATGCAACTTTAACGTGATTTATTGTCGTCATATTTCAGTCCTCTTTATTCCTTGGGTCTATATTTTGTGGATTTAAAGTATAAAGACCCGATTTCCTCCAGTGCGAAATTATAATACGACAACCATAAGTTCTGAGAATATTGATCCCGGCATTCGTTTCTAATGCAACAATGTGTTGAAAAAGATTTGGTGTGACGTTAGTTAACGATAAATATATTTTTTCTTAAAATGATCTCAGACATTGTCTTATTCTGTTTGTGCCTAACCAAACATTCTTTCTTGAGTTGTGTTCAAGGCACTTTATACTGAACGCCTTTCTAAACACAATTTTCAATTGTGAAAATCGTTTTTGATGACAGTCAATTTTAAGACCATTTTTGGCGATGTTGTCGTCACCCTGTAGCTTTCGTTTACTTTCTTTGATCTCCTTCTTCAATCAGACACCTGTGTCACGTCGTATGTCCACAAACAAATAATGTACATAATGAAACATTTCGATATTCTTAGATGTGAGGATGATGACAAGTATGATTCGCGATGTCGATTTTCTTGTGATCTTGGATTTGACCTCATGGGCAGCGGAGCAAGAACTTGTGAAGCAGATGGAAAATGGTCGGGAAAGCCAACTTCATGCTCGCGTAAGTGTATTTGTTTAATGCGCATTTGAGTTGACTGAAATAATTATAACGCCGTTTGATCTGAATTTTGCACACTGCAGATAGGATAGGTTTCAAACAATATGAACGATATATTTTGTGGCAAACTCTATCTTTTTCGCATTTGAGATATGATAGGTTTCAAACAATATGAACGATTTATTTTGTGGCAAACTCTATATTTTTTTCAGTTGAGATATGATAGGTTTCAAACAATATGAACGATGTATTTTGTGGCTAACTCTATCTTTTTTCATTTGAGATATGATAGGTTTCAAACAATATGAACGATGTTTTTTGTGGCTAACTCTATTTTTGCTCTCATATTACCCAGGTGTATGTGGCAAAAAAAGCGTACGCATATACTATGATCCGATTTAGGATTGGTTCATATTTCCAAAACAAATACCACTTTACTTTTGCCGCTTGCTTGAATGCGGTGGCCCAGGCAACGTTGCATATACGCTTCGTGGCCCCGTGAAAAAATTCGTCTGCTTTTTTGTTTGTCGTATCCTAACAAAGTTATAAATAAGCTATTTTTGTAGCTGTCACAGCCATGAAAATAAATTCGTTTTTAATGTTTTATTTGCTTAACGGTGTATCTATCAGAAATTGACCCAAAAAACAGAGAGTGTATTGTATTCTTCGCGTTTTGTAAAATATAATAAAAAATAATATTTCACAGAACTACTTATTTTCTTTCGCAAAACTATGTAGGATATTCTAAAGGTTACATAACCCACCTGAACCCGGAAAATTTACATATTCAGGGGTTAAAGCAATCACTAAAACGAAAGGAGACGCCGCCGTGAGGTGTGGCATTCAAGTCCTAAACGGGGGTTTTCTACCGGGTTATGTGAACCTAGCACAATCAATCTTATACATCTACATACACTATTCTACATTAAAATTCCATTTTTTATTCCGAAGCCCTTTCGCCTCGAATTTTATTTTCGAAATTTGCAAAGAGGTAAATAAGAAAATAAGGGAAAATAACCCCCGGTTTAAGCGAATAATTTGACTGATTGCTATTTGTTAACTATAATTTTTATTTAAAGAGCTTAAGGCTTCTCCCAACTTGTGATATGTTATAAAATGTATTCGTCTACTTTTGTGACAATGCTTTGAATTCTGTTTCACATTCTTTGTTTTTACTTTCTAGTCGTCCAATGCGGAAATCTAAAATCTCCAAAGAACGGCAAAGTTGTCTGTACCGTGGAGGATCAATATGAATCTGTATGCAAATATCAATGCGATATGGGATACGATATTACCGGAACAACAACCCGCATATGTCAAGGCGATTCGACGTGGACTGGAACACAACCTATTTGTCAAAGTAAGTGATGTAGAATTGTAAAATTTGTGATTGAAATAGGGTCGGTCATATGTCATAAGGAGAAGTGATTCATACGCTACGCCGAGTAAATTAATTTGAACAACTCTTCTATACGGCTTTCTCCTCAACCAAGGCTTGTCCCTGGTATGTAAGGAGTTACGATGTTTTGAAAGGGACGGAATATATGATGTTCGAAATGGGACTTAAACAAAATATTTTTAACCAGCGATGCCAATATCTAACCGCTTAGCCCCACTTGGTAATCGATTGTCAACTCGATTTTGGTTCATTTTATTTTATATTATCTTTGCATACTTTAAATATGGCAAATTTATATTTCACTTTTCAAATTACGTTTTTTCCATTACAAGTAAAATGAAAATTTTGTGACGTTATATATCGAAAGTAAATGAAAATGTTGTGACTTGTGTTATGTCACTTAACTGCACTATCACACGTTATAATGGATTTACTCCGTCATCTCTTCTCTAGTGTCATGAAAGCTTTTTAGTCCCGGATTATTTCTACTTTGCGATATATGAAAAGCTAATGCCGGTTTTAATGTCTGAATTAGAGATTCTCAAATTTCCTTTATAGCGATATTTTAAGGATATTGACTTATTAAAATTTGCGTCATATTTGATACATCGTGAATTTTCTAGAATAAATGTTTGTTTCGAAATTTATATTCGTTTATAGTATGTAACAAGGATGCCTTACACTCAAATTTCATAGTGAGATCTTTAATCGCATTTAGGTAGAACATAATACGTCAAGTCAGGTTGTATATTTGACAAGTATATTAGATAGGTCGTTGTTTAAACGCACAGCGAGTTTCACACTACTATTCTGTGAATTTGGAACTACAGTGATAACCATTTCGACGTTTGGTCAAGATACTAATTTGAAATTTTCTTGTGAAAATTGAAATTTCAAAGCTCTTCTGTCGGACCGATAGAAATCTGAAAATTCGACTGAAAAAAAATATATATATATTTTAAATTCCGAATCACAAAACTTTGGCAGCGCAAAATTTCTGCCGTTTTCAAATCATAGTGAATTCGATTTATTACTGAGAGTCGTCGAAAATATTGGATTTGGACAGTAAAATTGAGCCAAGAGGTTGTCATGTTGTGTTATGTCTGATGTTGGCATATAGTCACGCGGCATCATATTTTATCACACCTAATGTATGGTTATAAATGGTTTTGACGGATACGTAATAACACAGTATTGACAATGATTTGCAGTTGCAACTTGTGGATCACTGAAAAATCCACTGAACGGAGCAGTAAAATGCACAAAAAGCGACAAGTATTTATCAGTATGCGACTACACCTGTGACTTAGGATACACTTTAATTGAAGGCGACGCAAAACGTACGTGCACCAAGGATCATGCATGGACCGGAACTCAGCCATATTGCGAAAGTGAGTTATTCAAATAAGTGTACAAAATAAATCTGTCGAGTTTTTATGCTCAATTCATATTTGATATATGCTTATTTAAGAGTACTTTTCAAATACGATTTCAAAAATAATGCTAAACCCTATCTAATCTCATCCTAACCGAGCTCCTTTTGTGTCGCGATTCCATTAAAACCTTGTAATTTTGTCGTAGACACGATGGAGACAAGAGCTCTTATATTGCGATTCATTCTGCCCAAGTTGAGCCTATTAAATCCATTGTTGCCATAAGATGCATTTTTGCTCTCCCAGTTAGGCACCCACAATTAGCGGGTTTGATAGACCCGGAAATTTTCATTTTTTGAAAACCGATAACCCCAATTTTTAGTGATCTCCTGCGACCCCCTACATGTGCCAGAACATGCAATTGTAGACTGTTCACACGCAACCTCCTTCAGATCGGAATGTCGTTTGATACCCAAGCCAGGTTATACTTTGAACGGACCCGAGTTTATTCAATGCACGTCCGAAGGGGAATGGAGTTCAGCACCCGGCGCTTTGACAGGTAAGTGAGGAAAATTCTGCAGTTATCAGTAATTTTTGCGGTAGGAAAAACACAATATCTGTGATGGATTACTGGCTTACCGGCCATTCCAGAAAGTCCAATATAACTCTCTAGTTCATATTATGTTTAGATCATATTATGTTGAAAAGTGTTGCGAGGGTGCAAAAACCATCCGTAAGAAATGTCGCCTTTTTTGTAATTTATGATTATGCTTTAACTTATTAAGGAAACCTATACAATTTGGTAACATTCTTTATAATCTTCTGTTTAGTTATATCATGTGACCCATTGGAGGCACCATCGAATGGGAAAATAATATGCACAGGAGGATTCGATTTCCAATCAACATGCACTTTCTCTTGTGGCGTAAGTATAAAGATTCGTGTCAACAATTTAATAGTACTCTCAGCTGGTCCGAGTCAATTCGATTTAACGACTCGATTTCTCCGAGTCCTACATTTTATAGTGACTTGAGTTGTTCGTCTCGTGGCATTACTGGTCCGAGTCGCAATTATACTTGATTGGCCGCAATTAGACTTAAAGTTGACGAAAGTAGGGCTTAGCTGTATTCAATTCTTTTTGGTTTGCGTTAGTTGACTTGGGACCTCATGACAGGGTTGCTACGAATTCGTCAACAACTATATTATTATTTGTTTTTATTTGAAACTTGTAGATAATATTTGATTCTATTTCAAAGGTTGGATATGAAATGCAAGGATCGTCGAGTAGAACTTGTCAGGAAAATCAGGAATGGACTGGAGAGGCAACTATATGTCAACGTAAGATTGAAGTCACATAATTATTTAATGCACAACATGCAATAATCATGCGTTCTGCTTAACTTAGTTTAAATCGTTTTCGATATAAAAATAAAAAATAAAAAAAACTCTAAAATTTTCGTAATTTGGTCACCTTACACTTACAGCTAAACAGCCAATTCTTTTCTACTTTTAGTAATCGAATGTCCAACAATTGTTTCACCGCGCGATGGTCAAGTGAAATGTTCCAAAGGTTCTGAGTTCGATTCCAGTTGTCGATACAAATGCGATGAAGGTTTTGAACTGGCAGGAAACGAAGCAACGACTTGCCAATTATCTAGAACGTGGACGAATGACGCCCCGATGTGCATTAGTAAGTATATTGAAATAGTGAATTTCGAAGGATACTCAAGTGTTTACTGGTATCGGGTGACACCGAAAAAAAAATTTGGAACATATTTTAGAAAGAACACAACTTTTCTGCAAAGCGTTCTAGACTACTGAAAAGTTTGAGTACAAGTACGGGGGCTGCTCATTGAATGTTCAATTCGTCATCAGGGCATATTCTGCTTTCACTTGGCGTAGAGGGGCACAATGCTTTTACTAACTAATTTTTTTGGTTCATTTCTACGGTTTTCCCGACGGCATATAGCCTAATTGTCACTATCTTACATAAATTACTAAAAGCCAGACAAGGAACATCTTGCTGTATAAACGAGGGTTGACCAGCCCAACTCAATCCCGCAACCTCGCTCAAAGGTAGACTAAGAGGAACCCAAAAAATTTCAGTCTTTCTAAGTTCAGTATGTGTCTGCTGATTTAGAGTCCTATTCATAGCGACTGACTACCTGATTATTTTCTGTGCGAATCATATGTTTTATCATCTTGTTTAGGGATTACATGCGGACCTATTCCAATGCCTCAAAACGGTTTCATGACATGTACTGATGGAGATCGATATAATTCTGTATGCACGGCGGAATGTACGGAAGGATATAAGAAATATGGTTCAAAGACTAGAACCTGCCTCGACACTCATACATGGAGTGGAATTGCACCCAGTTGTTCACGTAAGTTACAATATTTATTAATTGCTCTTGAGTTTCTCCGCAACTGGTAGACCAATCCATTTCAAAATTCTGGTACTTGAAGATGTAAAAATTCGCTACAAGAACATTATTTTATTTTATTTCAAATTTACTTCCATGGATCCAATATTTCACCCCAACTTTTGCTATTTTTTAACTGGCACTATCATAATGATTTTCACACAATTATATTACTTTTGGTACAATTATTTCAAAACTTCACACGACATTCGATACACTTCATCTACCTTTTGACTGGACTTTTGCTGACATTTCGGAGAGAATATATTTTATTTTCCTTTTGTGTACATATATTTGAGCATCGTCATCTTATTTCTCATCAGTTATTAGATGCGGAGCACAGGAATCACCAATGCACGGCAGTGTTTCATGCTCAGCAGGAGACGCGTATTCATCGACGTGCACATTCACATGCAATACTGGATACCGACTACTAGGAGACAAGGCGGCAACTTGTGAAAAGGCGGGGCTTTGGAAAGGCACTACCCCAGTTTGTGAACGTGAGTAAATTCTCAATTTTCCAATTTGGTAATTGTAATGTAATGTTAATGGAAAACTAGAACACTTATATATCTTAATGGCACTCCAATATTTTTTAGTTGAATGATCAATTTCATTTTTATTTTTAGTGATTACATGCCAGGAACTGTTAAGTCCTGATAACGGAGAAATTAGATGTACGTCCGGAAACGAATATAACTCGTTATGCAGAGTGATATGTATGACCGGTAAGTAGTTTTTTGGGATAATGTTCACTGATTTTCCACAAAATTGGGCTCCAGGTATAAATCTTCTTATACGTAGGAAAATTTATTTCAGCCAGTAATAATAGTAATCAATCCATTCTCTTATTTGAATTTGTGCTTCTGAACTTAGGTTACAGGCAGCTTGGTACGAGATCTCGTGTATGTCAAGAAGATGGAACATTTTCTGGTGTTCCTGCATCATGTAGACGTAAGTAGTTATTTGATGTTTTTGACTTTTTGTTGGGCTACAAGTGCTGAATGACCAATTATTAGACTTAAGTCAAGATTGATGAATTGATATATAGATTACTTTAATCACAAGGTGTTTAAATAGCAGATCATTTCAATACAAACCATCTACTTGCTAATATAATCACAGCAGTCTGAATACCAATTAAAAATTTTCAAAATGTTGTTTTTCGATTCCTTGTTTCTTGCACCGATTTTCTACACCAGGTACTCTAAGCATCTGAACTTGTATTTATTCTTGTTCACTTTATTATTTTCGTTAAGTGACAACTTGCTCTAGTCTCAAAAATCTTGATCACGGTGAGATATTCTGCAATGACGAACAAAACTACGATAGCGAATGTACTTACGTATGCGACGAAGGTTATTACTTGATTGGACCATCAACCAGGAAATGTCTGGCTTCCAGTCACTGGTCCGACACTAAGCCTCATTGTGAAAGTGAGTTACAATATCCGATTCACAGAAGTTAATTTATAATTAAGTTTTGCCGATTTATAAATACAAAGTGCTTTTATAGGAATCAAATGTAGAACACTTCGAACGCCTCTCAATTCAAAACTTGAATGTACCGAAGGAAACGAGGCATCAAGTACGTGTAACGTGGCATGTGATTCATGCCACCGTTTACTCGGGTCGCCAGAAAGAACGTGCCGAGAAGACGGTTCATGGACTGGAGAGGAGGCAGCATGTATTAGTAAGTTCGCTAGCATGAAACTTGAATTAACTTCTTCATTGTTTCTGTCAGCATTATTCCATCTAGATCTAGAGAGACATTATTACTTGTTTTCCCACGGGATGTTCTTTGAAATTAATTAAGATTATTGGCAATACAATAAGTAGTTGGTACATTTGCCTCTTCTGGTAACAGAAAGAAATCCTCACTACCCGACAATTGAGAATGTAATTAAATTCAATAGAAACATTTGTTGTGACCTATTTATACATTGCCTGATTTAATTGTCTCAGTGTCTCAATGTTCACCTCTGCGATCTCCTCTACACGGCTCGAAAGATTGCGGAGCATTGCAAGATGAGTGTGGGAACACATGCAAATTCTCTTGTAAGGAAGGATTCAAATTACTTGGCTCGGAAAATAGAACTTGCCAGGAGAATAGACAATGGACTGGAGTCATTGCTGAATGCATTCGTAAGTAAAGAAATGAACCTCTTAATCACGGGAATCGTTGTATTTGAATTTCATAGCAATATCACACACTGCTCTTAATGAAGCTCTTTAAAGGTATTTATATACAAGTAGTTTTTATAAGCAGGTAGCAACTGGGTGTTAAAAGACGGGAGTGTTACTAGCTCGACATTTCCTACGCATGCCTTGACTCTATGGGGGATGAGGTAAACTTGCGCCGAAAATGAGATTCCAGATTTATTTCACTCTAGATTCTAACCAGATATCCAATCAACTTGCGATTCCGTGGTGGATTGTTAACCAGCAAGCCACTAGGATTTGCTCATTTAAGATTTATTGGTATGAGCTTCAAATAGGAATTCTTCACGAGTGATTTGATAAAATATTTTGTGTCACACTTTAACTACATGACTTAGCAAATTGGACGCTTCCATTTTCAGGAGATGAATGTCCGCATCTTTTATCTTTGGACGACGATGTAATAATGAACTGTACAGATGGGAATAGAATTGGAAGTAATTGCTCTTTTGCTTGTACTGCAAATGATTCAAACTTAGTGGGGTCGTCACATAGAGTGTGCCTGAAAGAAGGAGTATGGAGCAACACAAATCCAGTATGCAGAGGTAGACACCAACTTCCTATAGTAATTTGACAGCCGATTTTTTTCGCTTCAATAAGAGCTGTATATTTATTTAATTTATTTAAGATTTGTCTTTTTATTGCATCAGTATAGGAGAAAAAATGATCAAATTTCACGATAATATAATAACTTTAAAATACATATTTTGTATAAATAAATTGTTCAAAAAGCCTTTTCAAGTATTATAAAGATTGCTAGTAATTAAGCGTTCTGAACTTTTGTGCTGCGATTAGACATCACAGGAAACCGTGTGACATATTATTCAAGTTTATTTTAACTTCATGATCAGCACACAGACGATAATCAATACATAAAATATAACAAAACGATAATATATGTTATTATTATTTTCCAGCATGCAAGACAGCAGTGAGCGACATCATGTTTATAGTAGACGGCAGTTGGTCAGTTGGAACTGAAAACTTCAGAAAAACAAAAGATTTCTTGAAAGCTTTGGTTCAACCTTTCCAAGTCGGGTAATACAAATTACTGAAATTATTGACTAGTGAAATTGTGCATTCTCATTGAATGGTGGACTAGCTGGCTAGGGTTTCAGATATATGTAGCTTACGACAGCAACATCGTTGTCAGGAAAAATCGATGGCTAAGGCATCTCATCTTGGTATCAAAACATGTTATAACATAAGATAGTGGCAAAATAACGTACCTCGTTTTCTTTTATTATACGTTTCACTGTCAATATTTGTAACTATATCTTTACCATTTACAGGTGGGACAATACTCGATTTGCTATTGTACAATACTCCGATGATGCCCGCGCAGAATTCTTACTCACTGACCATCTAACCGTCAACGAAGTGATGTCAGCTATCGACGCCATGCCTTACAAAGGTAAATTGACATAACATACATATACGTCTTAAATGGTACATATGATTTTCGTGTTGTAAGCGCTAGTAAAGGTAGATTGGGTAAGAAATGCCAACGGAAATTTTAGGTAGAATTCATCGTTAGTGTTGCTGCTTATACAGATCGTATATCGTATTTTATCGTTCATCGTTTTGGAAAGATATCATGCAATGTAGAAATTGAGTTGGAAGATTTTAATCCCACTCGTTTGACTCACAGGTGGAAATACGAATACCGGTCGTGCGATATCGTTTTCATTGTACAAAGCATTGTCTCTGTCGTCTGGTGCTCGACCATTCATCAGTAAAACAGCTTTGATACTGACTGATGGAAGAAGTCAAGACGATGTTGGCAATCCTGCTCGGGAAATGAGGAATGCCGGAATAAGGGTAAGTTGACATGACTTCTCTCGATATTTCAAGCCATGAAGTCCCTATAAGTACAGCATTTCAACAATTGCCTGTTTAACGCGACCCTGTACGATATTATAACTAGAGTTAACCCGTAATCCTCATTTTCACCAGGTTGTTGCAGTCGGTGTTGGAGACGCAGATGTCAACGAGTTAAAATTAATGGCATCACCACCTCATGATTCAACCGTGTATCATGTTAAAAACTACGATTCTATCAAACAAATTCAAACGTTGCTTGCAGCAAAATTATGCGAGGGAGAACGTAAGTTAAGAAATTCATTAGAACTGAAATGAAGTGAATTCTTTTCATGAAAGGGATAATTATTCGACAGCGCACTTTCTGAATCATAGACCTGTTTTTTCAACTACGAATTTGTGGGTAGTTGTCTTGATTTTATAAACAAGAATATAATATTTGAGAACTCAATACATATCCTTTTAACTAACTGATTATTTCAACAGAACCAAGGCACGGAGGAATCTGCGACTGCCCTGCCGGACCTCCAGGACCACCTGGTGAACCTGGATTGCCTGGAAAGCAGGTAAGAGCGCGGAAAAGTGTTTTCCCAAAGTTACAAATGTTCGAAAATCATTCAACTTTTTACTTAAAAAACATTTTCTTTGTTTTAAACAGGGAACTCCTGGGATTTCAATCAAAGGTGACACCGGAGCGCCATTCAGCATCGTCCATGTGGTAATTTATAATGTTGTTAAATATTTCAATCCATTGATAAATTTAACGAAATGTCAAGATATATTGTTAGTTTTTAACTTTTTTTATTATCTATATTAATGTTCTAGAATTATGAAGATGAAATAATTCAAGCCAGAAGCGCAGATGGATCTGTATTCGATTTGGAGCTTCCTGAGGGACTTAGACCAGTAAGTATACTTCAAACATATTGAACACTTGATCTCGCGCGGGAGTAATGTTTGGATCACAGTGTTCGAAAACAATTTTCACTCGAAAAATATACTATTCCCTAAACAGCTTGATTTCTGTGAAATTTTGCTATTAACGCTAATTATCTTACCTTTTAGTTAACGAATGGTGACAGATCGAAGGTTTTCTTCCCGTTACGTGGCGAACCAGGACTCCCGGTAAGTTATGTCGCATGTCTCAATCATTGTATTCGTAACAATTAGTCTCTAGTCTAGTAGTAACCTTTGTGACTGTTTTTAACATAGTGAAAAGCCTGCTTTCCAAAATGCTGTGAATTTGATCAAATTAATTTGAGTTTATTCTTTATTAGTGTTTGTCGTATTCGTCATTGTTGTCTCCATCTCTTTCGAATATAATAATTTTGTGATATTATAGAAGCTTTACCACATTCCCATATTTCGAATTTGAGCTTGGTAACTGCCTCGTAGACCAACAAAAAATATGATAACTTAAATATTTCTTGTGGTCGCATAAACATGTTTTCTTGTGTGAAATAATTAACTTATTGGTTAATTTTTTGTGCGTGCTTTCGATTTGTGGCTCTATATTGCATGTAGCCTTTTTTCATCATAGTAACTTATAGTTGTCTATAACATATGTGTTTTTGTTTAGAATGCAGATTTAACTGCTTGTTCCAATTTCAGTGTCTTTGCAATTTTTGTGTGTTTCGCAAAAATATCATGTAGAAATTTTGTTCACTAAAATGTAATGAATCATAACAGGGTGTACCGGGTGTGGATGTGAGTAGCATCTTCTTGTCTATTAACAGGCACCGCCATATATGTATGTGCTACTCACTAATGCAACTAATACGACTAACTAACGTGTATAGATATGGAAGCAAACTAAACTTGTTTTAAAAACCATCATCACGCAGCCAGTTGACATACCAGATGGAATCACTTTAAGTCTAATTAGTAATTTTGCTATTGACGCGATTGATTTGCATTTTTAATATAATTAAGAATAAAAGTCAAAGATCAAAGATCCATAATGTACGAAATATCGAATCAAATCGTACAACATAATATTTTTAATTTTGCATCCATTTCCTTATTCTTCTTCTTCCTTTTTTCTTTCCTGCAATGTATCTCTCGTTTTTTCTTCATTGTGTTTCTTTCAACGGCCTCTCTATTTCCTTTTTCTTTACTCACATTATAACTCCGCTGGCGGTTCATGCACACGTCTATCGCATATGGCTAAAACGCTTTTACGTGCGTGAGTGTGATTGGCAAGATATATTTGATATCCCCTTTAATTGGGAAGCGAATAAAAGCAAATTATCAATTCGTTAACGCAAGTTATTGGACGGTTTTATTGACGCAGATTCACTCTTCTGGCTACCGCTTAAAATGAAATATTATTCACTCTGACAGTCTCCTTTCTCGTTTCTTTATCAACGTTTAACAGCTAACAAGTCACAACATACTTCTGATAAATAAACCTAACACATTACATGGTAAAATACAAAATATCATTCAGAATTTTTAATTGATTCTTGCTTTCACTTTTCTGAAATACTTCAAACACGGTACTGTAGCTTAGAATACAAAATTATTCCAGGGATTACCAGGCAACAAAGGGACGGCAGGAAGAGCCGGACAACCTGGCAGATCGGTAATACTATGATATAAATTATGTTCGGAGAAGGTCTTATGTCTGATACCATGCGTGATTTAGTAAATACCAAAAATGTTGATTGATATACTGGCCTTATGCCTGATACTATGCCCGAACTAGAAAATACTAAAAATAACTTGATACTGTAGAGCAGTGGTTTCCAAACTTTCTAGAGTTGGGACCCACTATTTATTACCACAGCTTATGGCGACCCATTTAATTTTTATGACAT
Organism: Styela clava; assembly: GCF_964204865.1. Lineage (NCBI taxonomy): Eukaryota > Metazoa > Chordata > Ascidiacea > Stolidobranchia > Styelidae > Styela > Styela clava. The sequence goes on along the minus strand of NC_135257.1, from coordinate 6,041,075 downwards.
AACACAGAACACAGATGTTGCGATGTTTAATCATCGCAAAACTACCGTGTTTCCTCGAAAATGAGACCTAATTTGAATTTTAAAAAGGATTCTTATTAAACCCTACCTTTAAAATAAATTTAAAATGTGTGAGAGAAAAAAGGTTCAATAACCTGAGGTAAGGTGGAGATCGCACCACTATTCAAGATTGTGTGATATCACAATTAGGATATTTGTCACTTGATTTTTTTTATAGGAAATGCAAATAAAAACAATGGATGTCGGTTTTTATATAATGTTTATTAAAAAATCTCGTGCTTTTCTACAATGTAATTTCATTTTTAATGTATGAACACAAAAAACCTCTTCCAAAAAAAAAACATAGTGTTGTTATTCTTTAAAAGAAAATAAATCTAAATCCTGTCTTAATTTTAGTGAAACACGGTAAGAAGTGCCGTACATGGTAAAAAACTGCTTTGCGTAAGAAAAGCCACATGGTAATTCTTTGTGTAGCAAATTTTTGTTCCCTTGAGAATTTCGTAAAAAGGAAACTTTCACAGATTAGAATTTAAGTTCAATTTAGTTTTTTTTTAAAGATTTATGTAGCCAAGTCGCCACCGATTCTAAAAACCAGTATAATTAATCAAAGCTTTCTACTTTTTTTTTCACGACCCACTAAGATTCCTTTTGCAACCCACCAGTGGGTCGCAACCCATAGTTTGGAAACCGATGCGTAGAGCCTATCTGTTACATGAAGTTTTAACAATAGCTTTGAAAGCTTACATGAAAGCAGTATATACATAAAACATGGAAATTTTATGATTTATTTTTAGCTGTATCAAAAAAAAATCTATATGTGATATTTGTGCATTCAGGTTTATAATTTGTAATCTATTTAGTATTAAAACCCGAACACCATATATGTCCTAATTGAATGTATTTTACAAAGTCTGCCGAGTGTTGCTTATACTTGTTTTTTATTGTTGCATTAATAGCTATTAGCTGGTTGGTGTGCATTTGCGGTTGTTTTGTTTTGCTAATAAAAGGTGCTTTTGTGGTTTGTGAGTGCATATTATTTTAGAAAAACGCTTTGGAAATAGATATTTGCGAAACCAAAGCGTTTGTGTTACATGCGGCTATCATTAGAGCATTACTAATAATGGTCGCATTAACCTAGTTTTCATCAGCATTTTCGTCTACTTTTCATCAGTAGATCAAGAATGAAGCAGGTAAATCGCTCTATGGCAACTTGAAGCACAATTGATCTAAAATGAGTCGTCAACATTTCTCTGTACTAAAAATTATTTTTCTCGTGTGTACAGGGTATGCCAGGTCTGCCTGGACCTCAAGGACCTCCGGGGCGGGATGGACACGACGGATCAGCAGGACCTCCAGTAAGTATTTTGTTAGAGGAGAATATATTTATTTTTGCTCGAAAACGTTATTATTCGAGGTTTATGACATTTCTAGCTTGTTTTCTTTTATTATTACTAATATGTTTTAATCTACCAATTCGGCGCTAATTTACGGCATCCTACTTATGAAACATAAATTTTAATTCCAAACCAGTGCAACCTCGCATCCATGAAACCATCGTACTGTAACTCTTTCACTCCCTTGTTCAACAATACAACTATTTTCTAGGGACCACGCGGCGAAAAAGGAAATACCGCTGTATCACAGACGATAACACCTGAAGACAAGGCCGAATTATTATTGAGAGCAAAACAACAGTCAATACAAATTACGCAAGGTAAGTTTAATTATTGGCAATTAGGTAATCAACCAAGTAGTAATCAGCAATTTCGTATATTGCTGCAGGGATAGTATTGTTATATTGATGACGAGTTGGCCAATCGAATAGGAATGTGTGATTATCAATCAAGATGTTTTTATGGTACTTCTGTTTGAACAGATCAAATATGTGGGTACTCATTGGCGTTATTAGGATTTTTTAATAATACTAAAAAGTCAGTAGGTATTTGAACAATTGACATGGTTAGGGTTTGTCGCAAATAACAATATTGTAATTTATTTGAAACTGATTTGTCATTGATGACATTTTGAGGGAATTGATGTTTGGCTTGATTGTTTGATAAACCATAGTTCTATACCCGGCTGCTATAGATTTTATCTGTCGAGGGATAAATTAATATGAAATATACCCGTAGCACATACTCGACAAATTTAAATTTGACACAAAATTACCAGGCCTGTTCATGGGACATATTTTTCTTTCCCATCCCCATCCCATCCCATAGCAATTATGCCTGTCCCATCCCATCCCACGGGATTCCCATTGAAATACAATCCAAAAAAAAATGTTAAATTTAGGTTTAGCGTCTACTGAATAGGACTACAAGTACGAAGATCCATGCAAAACAACAAAATTTACGGACTTTGTTAACTCTATATTCATAACTATTATACATGTGTCCATCAGCCCCTTCACCAAGTATATCGTTAATGCTGAATATATTTTGCTCTTTTTACCTGACAAGAGAGCTATGCTCAAATATAGGGACAGGAAGTCTATAACGAAATGTTTTACCATCACTTCCCGGAAAATCATACGGTTTTCGTGTCCCATGGGTAATACAAATGTGTGCTGTCCCATCCCGTGGGACTTTTCCCACGTAAGCCTGAAAATTACACTAATTTGCCGATTCTGCCGAAAATAGAAAATATGACTGACTTTTAGAAAACATATATGTGGTGACCTGATCAATCTCATTATTTAGAGCAAATGAGAAGAGCTTTGGTGGATCTTGACAGAGATCGGAGGTTTGCAACAAGAGCGGCATACAGGAGTTCACACACACCAGAAGTACAAATTGGACCTCCTGGTCCACCCGGCCCTCCGGGACCTCAGGTAACATTCCCCACTTTGATTCTAGAGCAAAGACGATGTGGCTATCTTCGTCTTACGATGCTGATATGCGACACCTCAAAGTAAAAGCAGACTTCAAAGTAAAAAATTCTTTCGAAATAAATAAACTGGTGCTTATACTATTTATTGAAGTCAATATCTACAATTGTGTAATTGTTAACATTTCGTATCATTAGCAAGAGCATGGGTCACATTTTGAAATTTCATCATATAATTGAAACTACAAGTTGTTTAATGGTATTGATATTGAATTTGATTATTACAAATCTCATATCATCCGGTATATCGCTGTCGAATTTATTGTCAATTGATCTAATTGCGACACTTGTTCAAATTTTATTCATGAACCCGGCAATGCATAAAAAATTTGATTTCCTAAAATATTTTCATGTAGGGATTCGAAGGGCAAATTGGACCTCGCGGAGCTCAGGGACCACAAGGATTACCAGGAAGCAAAGGATCCAAAGGTTTGAAATCAAAATTTTATTACATAGTATCAATGAACTGAATATGAATAGATATGAATGCATTAAAGAAATGTCTAAATCGAGTTCTGTCTATTGTAAGCCGTAGTTAGATTTCTTACCTATATATATACAAATGAAATAGTTGGTTCAAATATTCAATTGTTTCATATTTGTGTTTTTTTTTCATCATTTTTATTGACATGTGCTGCTTTGTCTATAGGTGACCTAGGTGATAGAGGACCAAGAGGAACACCAGGAATCGGTGTAACGGGGCCAATTGGTAAGTAAACTCAAAACATTTCGTGAATAAAAAGCAAAGGATGAAATAGCTATTTATGCTGAACTTGGCTCTGTTTATTTTGGAGTCAATATCTCAGTTATACTTTTGTTTCTTCCTGTTGTTAGAAAAATTTGAATTGCGGAATATTTGCAATATTTTGTCGAATTTTGCAACATGTTTTTATTAAAAATTCTCAATCGGTAGTTATCTCATGAATTGACTGAAACATCTCAGATAGGTTGTAAAGTCTCTAAACCGTCTATTCTTAGAATATTCATTCTATCTGTAGGTCCACCAGGCATACCGGGAAAGCCGGGACGTGGTAAGCCAGGTAAAACTGGGAAAAGAGGACCTCGCGGGCCGAGGGGACAACCGGGATTAAGATCGGAAAAGAAGAAAAAACCTAGAACACCAACTGAGAAACTCGACATTAACCGACATTGAAACAATCCTGATTCGTTTATAAAAGCACAAGCCAACCTATTTCCAACTTTTGCATTGCGACCAAGAATGTTACGGCCTCGTAACTGTTTGTAACAGAAGAAGATGCGAAGAACAAGATGTAAAAAACATTCTAGGATTCTCTGCAAATATGTTTTGATTTACTGTAAAACGTCAGTAATTATACTGCGTGTTTTGAGAGTGTCAAATCAGGAATTCCGTTGAAACAAACATAAATATCTCTTCGTAATTTGGGAAATCTCTGCTAGGAAATTTTGTTATCAGCTTTCGTTTATCAGTATTACTATTTTGTACGCTTTGACTGCTTTATGTTTACGTATACACTTTTAAGCCTTACAAGCAAAAGCACACTACATAATCTACAGCTCCAGAGCGAGAAGGCCATAGCCATTTGGTCATGCTATTTTCAGTCCCTACAGAGTTTAACTCCGATAGCTTTGTTCATCTGGCATGATGCTGTCTAGAGTCTTGTTCGTGGTGAACGCTCAAATAATTATATCATTCAATTTCAGTATTATTTAAATAATACGTTTGAAACTGAAGCGAAATGAGTTTCTAGGAAAAGTGAACACTGATACTTCAATTTTAATTGTTTGTTCTCCCGTCACTACAATGTGTCAAATGATAATAACAATCTGTTAAAATCGAAATTATTCACAGCGTTTTAAATTATTTTCTACATCAACATAGAAATGGAGAGAATTTCTCAGATGCGTATAGTTTCGAACAGTGATTGCTATTGTAGTTAATATTAAGATGTTTTTATGTCAACTCCAGGCTGCCAAACTATATTGCCAGACAATCACTCTTGCTTTTCATAACCTTGAACTAAATAACGGAGTTGCCAAATATCTGTGTGCTCATTTTTTGATTTTTTTTTTACACTTTTGTTAAATACAAGTAATAATTTCAATGTTTCAGTGTTGCTGGGTACGATTCGTTTGTTAGTTGTCGGTGCGAGGGACTAGTTCTAGGGGTCACGCTTCGGCTGTTCAAGTTGAGACTTTGTGATGAAAACCTACTCTCGGTCCTTGGCTATGCTAAACCAGTAATAGATCAGAAAACGTGGATGGCGACGAGATTATACAAACATATTACGATGCAAAACTTGATTTGTTCCCATATTTTTTTAAACAAAATACTGTTTTATCTTCCTGGTCCCTTATTTTTACTTTTTATAAGGAAAAGGAATTTTAGGTCAAACTTTAAGTTCGATGCAAATATGGTGACCAATTAAAATACAACACACAAAATGAAAATTATCTGTAAATCGTTAGTATTCAGACCGGTTCAACGGACTTTTGTAGCAATGAAGTGGATTTATTTATGCAAGGTCATAAACTAATCACTTGAATTTCCAGAATTCCCCCAAAAATCATTATTGTTTTCGATACATAGTAGGGAAATTGAGAACCTTGAGGCCAGAATGCGTGTTTCGAAGAAAAATATCTCGGGTATAAACTGCATGACTTTTTTCTTTCACGAGCTGCAATTAATTACATAAGTTATAGGCCAAAGGAAGAAGGTTCGGATACTATCAAAACAAGTTGTTGTCTATCACAACATTTTTTGCATCCATGACAGCTGTGTCTCATAAAATTTTCCTTTGTTTTTAAATGATATTTTAAATTCACTGGAATCATCGTAAATATTCTCCACTAATGAAACAACTTTTACAATTATTACGTAACAATGTTTAACAAGTATCGATGTCATATGTAGTCACACCTTGTTTTCCATACATGGACTTAAATTATTAAAACTTACTGACATGCAATAAAATACATCGGGCAAGGCAACATCAGCGGCGGAAGGAAAATGAGTATTCTTTACACGCAAGCTCATACTCACCGATTGGATATCAAGAGGGTGTGACTGGGTATCTACCAACAGAAAAGAAATTGCCCGCGCAGACAGATATAACCCCGGGCGGCCAAGTCGTTCGTCTAAACGTGGGGTATCCATGGGACATGACCGACAGGCTAAACTTGGGATACAAAACAAAACTGATTTCAAAATTCTTCATCAAAGTTTAATTAGATTGTAAATTAATTGTGAAAGATTTACGACGATCATGTGAGCCTAAAGATAAATGATTAAGCCAATGAAAATAAAAGTCATCAATGTTAAATGTCGTAATTTCAATACCAAACTATATGTTTGCTCATTATAATGCCACAAACACAGAATGATCATAAATGAAATGGCAAACACATAAATTAAATATAGACATAAAGAATATTCCTGGTGCTTTTATGACTATGTGCCAGCATGCAAGCTTGTAAAGATTTGTCTTTGTTCAAAATTTTGCAAGCTGTCTGCGACTTATGAGTAGAACACAGAGTCATATAGTTCAGTCCGAATACCCATTTACAGCTGGTGCTACAGCTAATAATATGAAATAACTATGCATCGCCGGGTGAGAACGGAAGGGCCTAAGTTACGATTTATTACATTTTACTTTTTATTTGAATATTTTTGGAGTTTTGAACAATGCTCTACAAGGTAGTCTTGCATTTGTCAATTTTCCAATATTAAGAATTTTAGCTTGGCTTAGGAATGAGATATTTTATAGTTGTTGAACACAAAATATGCCTAAATCTGATATGATGGATTTAGGCCTTTCTGACACCATATATTTAATGTCAGAATGGTGACAGACCCGCTTTATGCCCAAGTTTTGATTCAAATACGGTAGTTTCAATGAACAAGAGGAAAAGTAATTGTTATAGCCCTGACTACTTGTTAGCACAGATTAAAGAAAACAAGATTCTTGTTTAGAGAAAGTTCGATATCAAATATGAGTAGAATAGTAGATCCTAGACAGGTTGACCAGTAAATGTATGTTTTAAAAAGTGCTTATTTTTTGTCGATACAGTTGCTAATATCTCACGATTCGAAATTACAGCGATGAGAAAAATAAATCGATCTAAAAAACAAGCTAATTTTTAGATCAACAATTAATGTTTTCAAAAACACAGGATTTAAGTCCATCATTTTTGCTTTTGGAATCAAAGCAATTATTTGATACTGAACAACATCAGGAACTGACGTATATCAGAAAAGACAAATGTATGAGGATTCTAAAGGCCAGCTGTAAAATAGAAAATTGTAGCAATGCACCAGCTATTGTTTGCAAAAAGGGATATGTGCTTTAAATTTGTCTCAGCAAGAATAGTATAGACATTAAATGCAGTCGTTTGATGCGTTAAATTCAGTCTTCAGTTTCCAAATATTTAATTCAATGAAATCAGGGTGTTATACTAAACAGAACTAGATTCGAATCAGAACATTCTAAACCAAAATTTCATTCGAAAATAAAATATTCGAAACTTACGTTCCGTTGTCCAATGCAACGCTTAAGTAGCATTGAATGACAGCGGGCCAATCCAACAAATTTGATTATCGTTAGAAACAAAATGACGAAGCTCTGTATGTGGTTAAAAAACAGAAACCAATCAAAGCTGAAGTGCCAAAAGATGTTGAATATAAAGATATTCTCTAATTTGTGACTGAGGCCTGTTCTGTGCTCATCCGGCGATATGCTTTAGGAGTGAACAGGGATATTCCAAGCCAGTGATACCAAATATTAAGCGGCGCAAATCCTAGAATTATGATACATATAATTATAACAAGTTAGTGATTTGTAGATCTTGTGGTTGGGATGAATTACTGATATTTCACGTGAATTATCTTCGAATAAATCAGTTGAACTTTTTTTGTTAGCTGCATTACAAAATATTTAACGTTTAGCTTTATTCAGCTGTACTAAAAACCATTAAAAAGCTATGGATCGAAGTGCCTGGAATGGAAAATTCAAAATGACCGAACAAAGAAACGTGGAGGAGTTTCTCGGAAAACTAGGTAAGAAATTATCTGCTTAGCTAAATAGACTGGCTTTCAAATTCTGCTAGCTTGTTACTACCTTTACAAAGCTATATTTTTCAAATCAATATTCGTATTATTTCGTAAACGCTCCACTTCCAGTTCAATTCATTCCACAAATAAGGGTTCTCAACAGCTTGTGGCTTCTTGTAGTTTTTGCTAAACTGGTCATATATGAAAACCCAACCACTCTGGTAGTCTTGTACAAGGAAAATGACTACAATGGCGTATTGAATATAAGACAAAATATCTAGTTAGTATTTTCAGTAACTTGGTGACTCCTGATAACTCGTATTTGGGGACTCCAAAGTTTTGGTTGAACTACGAATTTTCATTCTTATGTATTAATGCACTAACTTATATATGACTTGTATCGAGTTCAAAAATTTAATTTGCTGGACTACGCTCACGCTCACAACCACTCTTACAAAAGAAAAGATATTTATACCTCGAAAATGGAATTGAGGGCTTAAATCAGGTTTGCGCGAGGAAGTGGGGTGGGTCACAGAACGCAAGTACTTATTGTGAAATAAAATGAGTGCATAATTCATAGAGAGAGTAACCCAGTTTCATGACATTTTCATCGATATCAATACTAAACAAGTATCTATCATTGCCAGATCATTACAATCCCATTTACACGCGTCTATTCCAAACTTAAGCACCATACCCGAATTTTAAATGACGACTCTTAGCGCTATACCGCCATCTCGCGTATTTAAATTTTATCGCACATTCAACACTAGATCCGGATATATATTTTTGATAGTTGAGGGTTAGAGTTATAATAATTGAAATACTCATTTTTGAAAGAAAACGAAATCTTTCATCGTCAAGCAGTTTGAATGTTTCATGTGCATGACTGGCCCAGGAAGATAAGAAACTCTCACGGTGGTCCGAGCACTTACGACCTCAGTTGGTTATACCACGATCTCCCGCGTCGCAATAAAAAATTATGCTCAGTGGTGATATTGTGAAGTCGGAGCCAACGTAGAATTAATTCATGTTGTGCTGAGCTCAAAAAATGCGATCTCATTTTGTTAATGCGTGATTTGATTTTGGTGATTGACAGATGTAACAGTGCATTTCGATTTTCCTCAATTTAATTCTATTGCGAGTTAGGTCTGTGTTAGCCAAGTAAATTTCCCCTCGCTCAAAGGTTTCAGTTCCTTTACACAATTTGGTATAACATAAGTGAACAAAATTATTTACCTCCATAATGGTACACATACTTCTGGAGCGCCCATTTTTTCATGGCAGAAATGGATGTGCTTTCAAAAACATATATATTACTGCTGATAATAGCGGTTCTATCAGGACTGGGGTAACGGTGTACAGCTTGGTAGGTAAGTCTACCAAACGCTCTGAACAGAGAATTAAGGACAGCTTACATATGCCAAATTTTTTGTTATCGAAATTTGGCTTTATCGGAATTGTAAATTAAAGTCAAATTCGAAATCTTGAATGGAGACGAAAGTATTGTCCATATAGGGGAAGGTGGGGCACGTTGAGACATGGGGCACAGTGAAAAATCAGCTCTCACACTGATACTATATCCGAAATCCGGTCCGCGGTTTGATGTTTCAATCCGCCCTTCGGTGAGTTACAACGTACCCGCGAACAGACAACGGACGGGTAGAGCGCCGCAAGCTATGAGGTGAAATTGGTTTTGGGAGGTTGAAACTAAAATTTCACCGTTCCAGTTTTTTCTTATTTCTACTTTAGCCTTTTCATCGTGACAAGCCACCGTCTGATATTTCTCAGCTTTAATTCACTGTAAAATATTCATAAAGTTGGCGAGTGGATATGCCTTCCGAATTTCGCCGTGGGATGGTCTGAAATTATTTGTTTCCTATGGAGAACAAGGACCGGGGTTCAGTGTTACATGCCCTACAGGGCACAATTCGACAGTATTTGATACAATAAATGCTTAGAAACCTAGAAATGCGTTATATTTGAGTTTCTTTGGACCCATGGCCCAATATGGGATATATTCGAGAATCAACAATATTTCCAGATTTAGATTCGAGGAAGGAAATAATCAAATTTGCTTGCGAATTTTTTTGTCAAATATCTGAACTATTTCAGTTGAACATTGATTTTAAAAATATTAAATCTTCAAATTTGAAGTCTCCTTGTTCTTCAGACGATTATGCTGATTAATTGCTTACTTCGGGTTACTTCGTTGAATTTTGACAGAATGACCCATTGTGCCCCAGGGTCTGTCCGAATGTGCCCCACAAGTGGGGTACAGTGGGACACTTGACAGACGTTTTTCAAAGCATTTTGGTAGTAAGATGTGTGTCGCAAGGAAATTTCTTAGTCGCTGAATAAAAACTAGATTTACCGCTCTATGCATTAGTCCCACGTGGTGACCGTACATTTGAACCCATGTACATTTGAACCCATCCGTATATCCACGGGTTCAATCTATATGCGGGTGCTAAAACCCGTGGGTTAGGGTTAGTATGGGTTTAACTATCCGTGAAACAAAAAAAATCCATAGGTGCAATAGCATACGGGTGCAATTGTCATGGGTTCAAATGTACGTGGGTTCAAATGTAATGGAACCGTCCCACGTGAATATGCAGAATTAACGGCTCAAAATATGCAAAAGAAAAAAAAGTGTCCCAACCTTCCCCCCTCGGGCGTCCAAGCGATTTGGAGTTTGGGGTCGAGTGTGACTCGAGTGTACTCTATCCTCTAGCAGCTCTATATCAGCTTTCATTGAACTGTTTATATTTCCAATTTTGGTTTCATAAAAGCGAAATTAGGAAGTCTGTTGTTAACTCATCACTGATGCCACTAACGTTAATGAAAAATGAATTCCATTCTCATCACAAAGCAATATGGGCATAGCTTCGTTGTTCAGCGAAGAAGCATTTAGATACGGTTTGGAACACCCGGTGCAAAATATGTGAATATGCAAATAATAATCCAGTTTCAGTTTATACCTTCCAATTTAAAACATTTCGTACTGGACTGCAAGTACTGGACGTTTTGTTTTTCTTGACTAGAATAATCGTGATACAAATCATTTGAAGCAAAAAGACTCAGCTTAGAGAAATGATAAAGTCAATTGGCGTTGAGAGGCATGAAAAAGAATCTTAAAAAAACATGGTCGGTGCTCCCGGATTGACCTCGTTATGAAGTCTTACCTTCGAATATAGAAAATAGTTTTGCTATATGAAGTCAGGTCTTCATCTCCATATTTTGCTTGAATGTACAGGTATATTTAATTATGATTGCAGTCTTCTGTTATCGCCATTCATAAATATGGAAGAAAAGAAGTATTGTGATGGAGTAATTGGCAAAGATGATGATAAAGCTGACACGTTTCTAGGTTGATTTTGTGTGACATCATCTTTATGCTGTAATATGCCTAATTAGTACTGCGATCTGAACATATATAGTGTTCAGTGAAAGAGACGAGCGTGCGAGGATCTAAGTTTGGTTTTTTAGGAGGTGCTTTTCTAAAACCGGCATGTTCGTTATTGACATAAGCCATTGCCAAATTAGAGAATTCTTCTATATAGTGCAACTTACTATCGCATATTAATACAGAAAATGTTGTCTCCAGTGACATATCGGGGTCAAGACCATTGCCATGGATTTTTCCTCGACTACTAACTTTCTTGCTTACTTCCGTAACGGTAGATAATGATTAAGTACATGTAATAGGTGAAGAAACAATAATATATTTTAACAGCGCTCACATATCTTTCTGCTCAGACAGTTGTGATCTACTGACGTGTTTCTACTCGTTGACTAATTTTCGTCGTTTTGAGTGTTATTTACCAGTTTTCGGTTATGTTTCCAAAATGTGAGTATAAAACAAATAACTTATAACGGCATTTTGTTTCAAGTTGAAGTCTAATTGCAGAAATATGAAACTACCGGTACTGGAAATAGCTGGAAAACGCTAGTCCAGTAAAATTTGCTGTCAGTACATTTTATTGCAGAAGATGTAAATTAGTTTGCAAGTGTCAATTCTCGAAAATTCTCTCAAAATATATATCAAATATTTAACAATGATAGAGTATAGGAGAAATTTATTGAGGTGAAGGACCGGCTCAATATCCACTGCACTGTTATTAATGCATTTTGATTATTCCCTACAGAACTTGCTTAAAATGTGTTAATTGATAGAATAATTTACAACAAAAAAAATATTCAGCTAATGAGATCGGGTTCTGGGGTCTTGTCAAGAGAATACGCTATAGAATGCTACATAGTTCTATTATGGTACATCATTCATTATTCTACATTACATTATTACTGTACATTATTTTATACGAGTTGCATGGCATGACACTTTTGACATCAAAACAGATATTTATTAAAAATACCGCATCACACTTGTTGGCCAGACAAAGACTTTCATACCTTGCATTATGTGACACCAGAAGCCTGACACTGTCGTTTATGTGGTGATAAAGTACAAATACATAATGATAAGATTTCTGGCACATCAGCTTATATTTCGCAAGATCGCTAAATATGCATTACGTAAAGAAACGGTTGCAGGATCATCGTGCCTCCGATTAAATGTCCTAATTAGATAGCAACCGTGTGCCAGTTACTGAAATACCGGTACTGATAATAAGTTTGCAATGAGGTCTCGTCAGTTTGCATCTGCAAACATATAAATTTTCAATGTTTGCCAAGTAAATAAATCTTATCGAAGCGTTCTCCGAGATGGTGAATTTGTTATTTTACAAAGAGCACGCGAGATGGTACCGTTGTCTCGCAGTCAAACAAACGGTCAGCTCCGCAGCTTAATGATTGTCAAATATTCCTCCGATCACGCTACACAAACAGCACATTGCGAAACCCTCGACGAGACAGCGCACAACGCTTTAATCGAACGTAGAGACATGGCAACGACAAAACGCAGTGCTTTGGTGCATGCATGCATGTCGTCAATAAATAAAAATTCGCGGACGCGACATTTTTGAATATCGGGATCCGTGTGTAACAAAGAATAACTCTTTTGTAGGTAGATTATTAACCAACTCTAACATAAATTGTAACGAGAGAGAACGTATCGCTCAGTTGTTAATTGGTTGCTGTTGGGCGTGTCCATTCTCAGCTTGTGTCCACAGACTCTAACTCGAGCTGTAAGTCATTTGCTAGCGTTGATGTTATTAGAGTAATGTGGATCCATGCAACTACATAGAAGAAGAAAAGATCTGTGGCCGTAATAATGTGTAAGCTACTTTAACTTATTGCTACTCTTTTTCGGGTTTAGGAACTATCCAACGCTTTGTCATTGTCTTTGTCAACTATGGTGGAACGTGCTATATTTAAATATATTTGACTTTTATTTTCGTCGGAATTTTGATAAATATTTTCGGAAATATATCTAATATACTTGAGAGCTTTATCAGTATGACTGGTATCAGTTTTATAACTTTTCACAGGAGTCCCGGCAGCACAAATTAAGGCCATCAAAGCGATGGAACTGACGAATGAGATCACAAGCGCTGGAGATGATTACACGATGAAGCAGACCAGTGGGGGCAAGGAAAACATCATGAAAGTCACTCTGGACAAAGAATCCACCGTGCAAACTTTGGATGGAATGGTGTTGAAGGTTAGTATAAAATGTTTATATACGAAAAAAATTCCCATAGAGAAGGCAGTGACGCAACCAGACACTCAGAAACACGAATTTTGGTAAAAAGATAATTGTGTATCTGAGTGTTTCTCTGTGCTACTGATCACAAACTCTCATACAATTAATAAAATACCGACGGGATGAATACGCCTCCATATTACAAAGCATAAATTGCTATGTTCTTTAGTGTCTTTGTACGCATAGATTGAAAAGTCACAAATATGCCTAATTTTCATGAGTCTGTGCCTATTCGAGTAATAATTGAAATATTTTCCGAGAAACAACTGCGACTATTTTCGGTATTTGAAGTAATCAAACTTTTCTTTCTTAAAAATGTAAAGTGGGCAGAATTGAAATTGTGGTAAAATGAAATCATGCATTCAGGGTGTCGTGACAATTGACGCAAATAACGAGATGTGGGGAAAATACGAAGATGGGATCGTGGAGCACATGGTTATAGACAAAGACGGTGTCATAACTGATGTAAGTAAAATGTGCACAAATTCTCTCTATACTTTGTGAATTTTGAAGAATTAATTATGCAAATAGCTCCATTTCAAACATGCCAAAATGAGCCATTGCATCATGTAAAGCTGACACGAAGCCTATATTTGCTATTCCATCCGTGTGTGATCCTTTATTTGCGTTCAGTGTTATTTTGTGGCTACAATTCTATCATATGGGATAGGCATTATCGCCCGCCTACCTCAATTCATCGATTCTCATTCAAATTTAACACGCCTTCTTCAAATACTCTATTCTATTAGTAATCAATTTAGGACATTTTTACAGCCTCGCCGGATTTTACATGTTTCGATCGTAAACTATATTCAGACTAACCTCGAAACTAAATAGACTGCTTTATCGAGAGTCAATCTAGTATCCATGGTTTTGTGTAAATTTCGATGCAATTTATGGATTCATTATGTTTGGTGTGCGTTCGTGTATCGTAATCATTCGCTCTGAATTTTGGATGAAACCTAAATCAAAATAAAATTGCCTTTGGGCAATCTGCATTTTTTTTTGCGGGTTTCGATGATCCACATTCTGTTACTGTTGAGGTCGTTTGTAGCAGCTGGTCAGGCATCCAAATCAGCGTTTGGTATAAATGAAATAATCTGAAGTTCAATTTCATCTCAATTTTCCGTTGCCATAGATGTTCTTTGCGATTTTCACAACAATTTAGGTATGAGAATTCTCCTGATAGTAATACCAATACCTATACTTACAGTATAATACCGACAAGCATCTAAATTTTGGCAAATATTTCCAACGGGCGTCTCAATGTTTAACATATATTTTCATTATTTATTTTTCTTATTTTTCAGAAAATTACAAAAGATGGAACCTGTCTTGTGAGACTGTTCAAGAGATGTTGAAATATTATTCTATTAGAATTCATGACGTCATCAATTTCACGATTTCTCTAGAACTGAAAACTTAATTATATATTGTATTTTGCATGCTTTTACTACTAGTTATAAAAATTATATGTCATTGGAAAATCTCGAATCTCCATTTTGTTGTAACTGTTTTAGAATATCATAACATTGTTAACGAAATCGTTTTTAATATATCGTGTAAATCAACAAGATCATTTGTTTGTTATGTTGAATGGAGAAACTACCAAATGGGAGAGATGGACAGATTTTCAATCACTGGTTGACATTGACTAATATTTGGTGTTTTATAGACTTAAAAAGCGGTTCAATTGTTACTGGTGACCTGAAAATTTAGAGGGCGTAAATAAGGTTAAAATACATCTTTGCCACATGTGCAGTAGAACTCCGTTAATTAGTGATTATGCAATTGTGGGTACTGAAAAAATATGTTAAATTGATCGCATTTCCGCATAATCAGGTTCTTTGGCATGAGAAGGTTCATTAAACTTCTTCGTATACAGAAGCCAATAGATGAAATGGAAAATTACCTGAAATGCTTATATTGTTTGATAATGGCATTTAATTGCTAAAATTTTCAACAGTGTTGTTCGCGGTTTTATGAAGTGATAAGATGAATCATTGTTTTAGGTCGATTTATTTCGCAATGTTTGCAGTCGAGTTTTACGCAAACTAACGGTACCGCGCTATTGTGGGTCGTCGAGTGTAATTATTAACAAAATCTAGGTGAGATTATTTCATTATAAACGGTCGTAATTATTTCAAGTGTTTGCAAAGAACAACTATTAGGTCAACAAGTTTGCATGAAGAAGTAAGAACCGTTGGTAAGAGATTGAAAGTTCACTGGCCTTGAATACAGCTATAGTCCACAGCGAACTCACCAGAAATTTCGAATTACTGAACTGGTAGGAGATTTTGTGAATAGACTGTCCATGCACAACTTATGAAGTTGAATATCGTTCTGTGGCTTTAAGATTACGTTTGGGGGAAATGATAGGCCTGTAAATTATTGCAGATATGTCACGCATTCTGTTGATCTTCATACGTTTCAGCCTTCTGTCGAAAATTTGAACAATATTGTTTTATTAAACTGATTTTCGGTACATTGTATGAACGTTCCATCAATGTTTAACCAACACTTTGCGATTCAGCTTCCAAATACAATAATCGTAAAGTTGACTCATAGCTTCAATCGTATTGTGACCGTTACCGTGGAAAATAAACTCTTGCTGAAATGAGCTGATGCCGCCTTCTTTTTCTTTCATAAACAGCAAAATCGAATCATTTACAATTGGAATAAAATAATTTCAATCTAATATCACCTCCTCGATTTTTATTTATTTACAAAACATAATAGCGAAGAGATTGCTAACAAATGTAATACCAACAAATTTAAAGTTCGAATATTCATACTGGGCGCTACGACACTGGATAACTTTTATTCAGAATTCCACAAGCTAGAATTTTTTCTACAATCAATGGCGCCCCAGAAGTGTGTGTACTAATATGGAGGTAACTAATATGGTTCGACTACTTTACATCAAGTTGTGTGAAGGGACTGAAACCTATGGGCATGGGGTATATTCACTTGGCTAACACAGACAGTCCCCGAACTGGTAATAGAACTAAAATCAGAAAAATCAGAATAAAACTATGGCCTAATCCCAACCTGGTACGTACACACACTACGGGAGTACCGAAAAATGTACTAAATGAGAAATCCCAAGCTAACCTGGGCTCTTCGTGCCAAGTTCTTGCTTGTCCGCGGTATGAAATTTTTTCGAAGTTCGGCACCACATTTCAGATTCAAGAGTGTAAAAGTGCTCTTCACTTACAAATCTGACTAGGTCATTAGGCGACCAGATCACGATCGTTGCGACACACTCGTGATTAGACTTGCCAAATAAATTCGCTCATATGTATTTGATTACGACTTTTATAATAGTATTTCTGTGGACAATAAACATCATATACATGAATCGATACATCATATATACCAAAGGTGGCCATCCTGCATGCTTTCAGCCGCGATCATACACATAAAAATGGGTGCTGAATATGCAGATAACTACACACACACGCATACAAAAATTCTAGCGCTGCCAAAAAGCTCGGCTATGTGGACGCATTCATAAGGAAATCGCCACAAAAATTTCATGTTACATTTATTTATTTGATTTGATTATGTAATTGTACCCGGAGTCCAAATATCACAATTCAGATCTAAGGCCTGCCTATTTTTTTGTCGTAAGTGTTGAAAATTGCCCAACAAAACTTGCCCGTATCCATGTATTATCTAAACAGCGAAAACTAAATATTTTCAAACCATAAATGTTACAAGACTGATCAAACTTGAATATCTAATTTACCTTTCCTCAGAGTCGGAATCTTCGCTCGCCTGGAATTAGAAAAAATCGGGCACTACTACTACTCTTGGAATGTGACAATACCTTTCGCATACTGCAAAAGTTCTTGTAGGATCGTTTGTCAGTTAAGACACACAATATTCGGTACTCCCGAAGTATGTGAGCCAAGATGGCGGACACCGAAACGTAGTATGTGTACCAGATTAGGGTTGGGCCATAATTTTATCCAAATTTTTCTATTTCAGTTTTATTACGGGGACTAACCAAGTGACTCCCGTAGTATTTGTACCTGAAATTATGTCCTAACCCCAACCTGGCACACATACTACGTTCCGGTGTCCGCCATCTTGGTTCACATACTTCGGGAGTACCCGATATTCAGCACGTTCATTTTTAAGCCTTGGCAGCGGCGAAACTTGTATTTGTTAAGTAATTATGTGCTCTATTGGACTTGCCCAGACTCACTCAAATAGTGTATGGGTTTATCGTATATAATTCTATCGCACACAACAGGCGTTGCATGCCAATAGTTCAAGGTAATTTTTGGGGTACGTCATTGAATTCACTCAACATCAGACGCGATGCGCATGTACAGTACTGTATTCTTCCTGTTTTAAAGCACACAACAGGCGCTGCATGCCTATAGTTCAAGACAATTTTTTGGTATACGTCATTAAATTCATTCAACATCAACCGCGATCGACTACTCGCGACGTGGCAATCGACAGGTCGATCGACGTATTGGCCTCACCTGATATATACAATAGTAATGCACCCTAATTGTCTTAACTCGTACAAACCAATATCTACGCGTTGAACGTGTTTTGAAAATCGTGGTCATAGAGCGTTAAAATTATTCGTTCGCTATTTTAATAAATATCACGCAACCAAATTAGGCTTTAAAGCTTATCTGGTACGTTCTGGAGCTTAGAAATATTTCTGATTTGTTGCTCTATAGCGCCATCACTACAAACTATCTACGGATCGGGTCATAACTTATACAATGATTGGGGTGGATAGATAGATAGATTTGTTAAAAAAAAAACTTCACAATACACGTAAATTAAAAAGGTAGAATTCTGGAGAGCGTTTAAAACATGATGATTATCATGTACCCGCCCCGTACGCTCTTTATTGGTATTTACCATCGATCCCAATGGTTTCCTCTACCAACGAATTATTCATTTCTACCTCTGCGATTCATTTATAAGTGTATGATACAGGATTAATCAATGTCAACAAAAGCTTTTGTTACCATAGGACGCTTTTGTGTGAATATCAAAAGATGGATACAATCGAACGCGAAACATAATGTTGTTAACTTAGTTTTGGCATCAACAAAGAGACGCGGTATCTAAAACTCCATTCAGGGCTCCGTATTATTAACCTTGCGTGCAGTCCAATATTCAGCTACAAAAATTTGCTGGTATGTAAAATTCCTTATTAAGTATTTGAGTCTCTTCGTAGAAGCACTTTTTCCTAACAAAGTGTTCTGATCGATAGAATTCAGAGATAAATAGCATATAATCTGTCACGGGCTACATATATATTTTCAGTAGTAAGGATATGAGGTGGTATGGAAGTTAAGAGTGCGCAAATTATACCAGTCTCATCTTCTAAAGTTCTTGCTCGGCCGTTGCTTCGACACAAGAAACGAATACGTCAGTGATTTCTTATGTGAGGCAACTTGACGGACATTTATTTTAAAGCGTTCCTGTAATGAAAAGATTTTTATTTGCTTTACTCCGTATAAGTGATGACGTTTAACGCTGAGTATCTCTCGGTAGCCAAACACTAAACGCAATATGTTGTACGAGCAAGCACAAACACATTTTTCGTGTATTTTAGGGATAAGAACGAAAAACGAGAATAACCAGCAGTCGGTGATTTTTATTGTATAAAAACTTGCAGACACAAAAATAATTGTGATTTCAGCAAGCTAAGAAAAAAGAGACTTTGATATATGATCAATAGAATGAAATAGTATCATATCAGCTATAGTAATTTTGCGGACACATGCTATCAAGCACCTCCATCACGGGTAGATGTCACGATGATAGCTACTTTCTTACAATACAAAAGGACAATGCTCAACCACTAAGATAACAACCACAATTCAGCAAACTTTCGCCTGGTCCACTTCATGTCAAACAATACAACCATATCTCGTTTTGGTATTAGGTATACCAAAAGTGGTTTAAGTGGAGAAAAAAGTCGTGCAGTGGTCGACTTTTGTCAGCTCCAATATATCCAGGCATGAAGCCTACCCTATTACCTTGTCGATAATATAGAGCAGAGGCAGAAGAGAACTGACAATCAAGGTGATATAATAATGACACGATGAGGATTTGAGCTTTTCAATTTCGTTATTAGATTTCAAGCGACAGATAACTCAAATTGTCGTTATCCCATCTTGCTTTTAGAGATGTAGTCTCTTTTATTTTAAAGTAATGTTTTCTAAATATTTGAATTGCATCGCTTTAAGAGAAGATTGAATGAACCATTTGACTGTAACTTTTGGTTACGAAATTCATGTCTGAGAGAAGAACATCGAACATGCCATCGTCGCCGTCCAGCGTGGCTCCGGAATCAGGTCGAGAGTCGAGGGGAATGAAATTTTCCGAACTTCACGAAATATGCGCAGGTGGAGATGTAGATAAATTGGATGAAATTCTTAAAAGTGGAAGATACGAATTTTTGAATTATAAGGATCCGGATTGGGGCGATAGAACACCGTTGCACTGGTGTAGTCTGAAAGGTATAAAAACGTTTTGTTGTTGAACATCATTCCTCTTCAAAAAAGAATGAAAATGTCATAATATGGTTTTATTTGTATTGTGGTTTCTCGTAACTTTTACTCAGAAATTTAAATGTACTCTTCCCATTTTGTTCTCTGACCTGGCAGAATAAACACTCAAAACATCCCAAGCACCTGGTCAACTAGTATATGCTGCTATTTAACAATAACAATATATTTTAGGAAAAGGAGACATGGTTAGAAGGCTTATTGACAAAGGCGCACACCCAGGTTTAAGGTCAGACTGTGGATGGACAGCAGCACACTTTGCAGCAGAAGGTGGAAAAACCCACGTCTTAAGGTATTTAGATTTTTTGTATTCTCGAAAAATAGTTCCTAGAAACATCGAATAGCAAGCAATCAATTTCCATAGCAAGCTCAAAGTTTTTCAACAATTACAACGTGACGTCGTATAATATTTGGGTCTTTTGGAATGCCCAAAATATTTTATATTAATAATAATTGTATAGTTGACTAAAACAGCTGATTGTAATTAACAAAACCAATTTGTATTTTAGTTGATTTTTGGTTGTTTCGAATTTTTCAGAACGCTACACAGTTTGAATTCTCCGATGAATCGACGTGATTTATATGGTGACACTCCAAGAAGAATAGCAGAAGTTTATGGACATAAAGAATCTGTAGAATTTTTGCGCATGTAAGTTGAAGTTTATATATGGTCTGTATCAAACACATCCAAATTTGTTCCTGTCTTCATAAAGAGTTTAATAACAGATGTTTTATGCGCCTATGACTACCGTATATATTATTACTCGTATTAACACTTTTGATTGGCTAGTATCTACGTTCAGTGGTAAGGTAGAAGGAATTGTTTTGTTTGGCATTTAGTCTTTTTCTCTAGAGCGGAAGAAGAGTATAAAGACAGACGAACAAACACCGAGCTAAACGGAGAAGCAGAACCTTTCGACGACGAAGATATGGAGTGGTGTTTGAAAAACAACTTCGAACCAGATTCATATATATCAGCTGACGATATGAGTACCGGTAAGATATAACATAGTAAAGCATGTTATATTGAGGTTGTTTATTTTGCATAATACATTGGATGCGTTTGCTTGAACCTTGCAAACGAAGACGTGAACTAACTACATCTCGCATATTACATTTTGGTTGTATTCAAACATATGCTACACATGTGCTAAATCCACAAACTTGTTAATTGTAAGGGACCGTCTCAGGGGTTTATAGGTAGACATAAAAAAAACATTTCAAACCCTTGAATAAAATTTCACATGCTCTAAAATTCATTTAATAATTTATCGACCTCGAAGTATGGAGTTTACCAGTATTCTACATCTTTTTATACCCATCTTTCATGAATTAGGAACACTGAAAGGAGTCTAAAGTACACCATTGAAAATTGTCATTGGGCAAGTTGAAGTATATATAATAAATTATTTCCGCCTCATGGCCCCCCCGTTTGAAGTTTTAAGTTTAGGTATTTATTTAAGAGGCGCATTGAATATTACCCCATGCACTGGTCCCTGATGAAAATTCACGACCTGTCAAAATGACTTGATCGAATAAAATGAAAAGCAACTTAGAATGGATATTTATGTGTGTAGGGCGACTTACCGAATGTCGCAGAAAATCTTTTCAACGCGGCCGATCGAATCGACGCCGTTCTGTCGCCAATGAAATGAGGAAGTCGATTGGTAAAACAAAATCCTAAATCGATGAGGTGGGTCTGCGCGTGTAACGTGTGTGGTAGATATTGTTGCCGTGGGTTTGTTTTTGCTTCCAAATAACTGCATGATGGCGCTAAAAGCATTTTAGGTGCTATTTAACGCCTTTTGTATTCTTGTGCATCATCATTTATAGTCAATGATTATAGACATTTACAGATGCCACGGGCTCCATATCTCTGAAGAGTTTTGCTGAAAGTGTGGCATCATCTAAGAGAAGAAAACCTCGTCATTACGGAAAAAATTCAACAAAGAGCGGGGAAGTCAAGTCAGGAAAATCACCAAAATCTACACGACGAAAATCTGACTCTGGAGGACAGTCAGATAAAAAATCTTCAAAAGGTGGAAACAGGAAAAAGAGTCAAGCGAAATCACCAAAGCGTTCTTTGAATAGAATATCAGAAGTTAAAACACCAGCAGGAAAATAGCAGTTACGAACGGTTTCCAATAATCCGGATAAAACTATCGCGTTGCTGTTATCAGTGTTGAATTATAATATCCCCACTAGTATATGTGCCTGAAACTATCCTGAATGGTTACTATTTTATATTTTGGTATAATTTTTCGCTCTCTATGAAAAGTGGTAGGTAGCCTTATAGTTTCTCAAACCTGGATTGATCATTGAATTTCAGTGAATATTTTCAATGTTCTAGAAACATAGTTTCCTTGTGGTATGAAGTCGATAATCCAACACACCACCGAATGAAATGGGTAAAATAACATTATTGTTTTTGTGCAGTTTGCTTTCAGTTGATATATACTCGTATATATATATATTGTGTACATCGTTTATTGCTGCTTGTATTTTACTACGTTTTATATATATATATAAAATATAAAGTGAGATGTTTTGCAATTTTGGACGACTGTGAATTTGAAAATTTCGCTACTGGAACTTGTAGAATACTTCGAATTTAAAAGTGTTGAGACATGTTAACGACAAGTGCATTGGCACGGTTTCAAAATTAAGTATACTCGCCAAGCCAGCAACAATGCCTGGATATCCCAATCGCTGCAAAGACGACACGCTTAACAGTTCGTTGACGCAGAAACGAACTATCCAGCGGTAATGCACGGATTGTTCACACAAAACAGAGTAACAAAAATACAAACATAAGAGCTTTGCTCAAATATATGGACACGTAGCGCCACCCAGTGGCAATAATTTTGATGACGTCATAGCGAAAAAAAAGTAACAGCCTTCTGGAGAAAAATTTTATCTTTAACCACTGAAAATATCAAAGCAATTGGTCCAGTATTCGAAGAGAAAAGCGATTTTTTAAAAATGGAGACGGAGACAAATAACAATAACAACAAAATTTTGAAACGATCGTTATGGCCACTAAACTTGTCCCATAACCACTACAGCAGTGAGATGGCACAATCATGCAGCGTAGCGAGTTCACGTATTGATCGTCATCAAAGTCAGCCAGAAATTATCGAATCAATATGGTGTCGAATATAAAATTCGCAACTGTGGATATAACTCTGACATGGTCAACTAGGGCCCGCGTGCCAAATCCGGCCCATTGGGTTGTTCAATCTGGCCCGCCTGATTCTGCCACAACCCAACTAAAACTAAATTTTAAAGTTTTAGCTGAAAAATTGCCCAAGAACTTTGTCGAGATTGAGATTAAATTTAGTTTTTGCAACACTGTAAACATTGTCCATAAAATGTAACCTATTACGTTACGTTACACTTACATGGCGGCCAATCTCGATGGCAATTTTTTTTGCCGCTGGTCCAAAAACTTTGACCACCCCTGAAACTTCACACACGTATCAACCAATTCTGACTAACATAATAAAAGAATACAAAGTACAATGACTGTCTGCGGAAAGATAGCCTATTTTCTGGTTACATGTCCATCAAAACCAGTCCATTGAATAACTGGAAGGATGCCAATATAACAGACTTCGAGTACCAGTATGATTGAATTTTGTGAATTAAATGGGTGAATTGGGTCCATATTTTTTTTTATTAAAAACAAGATCATCACATCAATATCATTTCATTACAGTGCTGTGCCGATACCGGCATTAAAGTTCGAGATGTAGGGCTATGTGCAGATACCGGTGTCCGTTATGAAAAGGTTATGATGGTATTTTGAAAATTTCGTGAATACAAGCTACATATCATCAATCAGGGTTGTACCGCACCTGGTTCCGGATCTTTTGTACAAAGCCCCCGAAAAAAAAACACTCTCGCCAACCCCTTAAAAGTAGTAATTATCTAGTTAGGGTTTGGAATGCAGATTGCGCTGGAAATTTTAATTTTTAAATCATTCCTAACCCCAACTGGATAGTTAATAATTTGTTATTTTAAAAACGTGACTGGGGTGTTTTTTCATATCTCAAATTAGTGGTGGAAGCGTTGTACAAGATCTCTGATTCAAAGCAATACATCCTTGGCCCTTTAGACTCAATTTTCTTCTAAAACAAACCTACCTATCATGTCACTGTGCCGTAACCGTATTTCAAAAGATGTGGAAGCGTGGAAAAGGTTTAAATTTAACTTGTCATGGTATAACTAATTTATACTCAAAAATTAAATTCACATTTATCTAAAATGAATAAAAATTAGACTCCGTTCGCTTTTGACCAACGTTCTTGATCAACGGCGATTTCTCCAGTAGAACCATAGTTAACTATGGTAGAACGACGAAGCAACTGAGCAAGAGCGTCACGCTTGGCGAAATAACTACAGTGTTCTCATGAATTAAAATGAAATTGCGCCAAATTTCGTATCTCGCAGAAACATTTAAAAAATACAGAAGTAATGGACTTTTGTAAACTACTTCCTAAACACTGAAAATTCGGAATCGATTGATTCATTAGATACGGGTTTCAAAGTTTTCGAAGGTAGTTTTAGCGCGGAAATTGAATTGTTCATTAGGTATCTTAAATAAAACCTACCCTGAAAATAAGACCTACAAGCGTATCACAGTTGTCCGGACTGTTGCACTCAAAATCAACAGCGCAGGTTCGGCGAATGCTCATATACGATATTATTGGACGAATATAAAAATTGTGTTCTTCCCATACTTTCGAAAGCATAAACTCAAATGTATAGTCATATGTATTTCAGTAAATCATTTGTGCCAAAGTATTCATACAAATATTGCTTACCGAATGTGATATTGATTTATTTAAATATATAATTTTTAACATAAAACGGTCATTTATCGACGTGCACAGTAACGACCTTCTTTTTTAAAGTATTATAAAATCTTATACGAAAATCATTAAGAAAACTGGAATAAAGTAGAGGATTAAGAGCGCTGTTAACCGGTAGAAGGCCAACTGCTGAAATTGTGTATGCTACGTATGGTATATCATGGCCTGCCAATTTCAAAAATCCCATTATACATATGGGAATCCAGCACACACAGTCTGTGGCTATCAGCAGTGCAATGCGAAATTGTATCTTTGACGTTCTTTGAGTCACCTTCTTGACGTTCTCTCGATCATTACACGGTGTTGTTGGAGCGAAATTAGATTGACGCCGTTTGTGGCATGTAAAACAGTCCCGAAAAATCCATAATTTACCTCTATCACCTTCTTGTACGCTTTCTATTGAAGTGTTCGGACTACAGTTCTTCGAGCTATGTACTGATTCATCTAAACGAGTGGGAGCTTTCTCAAATACGACAGCCCGACTTTTGTTGGACAAAATGTAGATGAACAAGTAGGCGATACTAATGTAAACCACACCAACAAAATTTACTATCAAAAATGTTGCTGTGTGTTGCCATGCTACATCACCGATTGTGACATACAGCTTGGGTATGCATACACTATGAACACTGTAAAAACCAAAAAATCGCCAGTCGGAATACATAGGTGCAGCCTGTTTAGTCAGATCCACCATTTCTCTCCAACTCAAGTGCTCACCTTTCAGTAAGTTAGCTCCAATGGTTGTGTTCTCTGAAACGTCGATCATTGCAAGAATGAGGTTGCTGGCAGTGGTCTGATTAATTACCGGGGGCCTGGCGTGTGGGAAAGGCACCCATGCTTTAGTAGTGTAGTGATCTCGAAGTCCAGGTAAAATTGGAAGCACGGCGGTTGCAAAAGACACAATCCATGTAGCAGCACAAATGCAGATTAAGTAATTCGATTTCTTTAGTATTCTCATACCGAAAGGCCTTGCCACAGAGTAAAGTCGTAGTGTAGTGAGACTGATTAGAGACAGTACAGACGTCTGACTAGAAAGCATAACTATCACGCCGAGAGCTTGACACGGACCACTGGTTCTCCACTTTTTATCGAAATTCCAGTAATCAGTTGACTGCGTCATAGAAATTCCTGCCAATGTCACTAGATATATACCCATCAAAAAATCCGCAGCTGCGAGATTAAGAACTAAAACAC
Organism: Styela clava; assembly: GCF_964204865.1. Classification (NCBI taxonomy): domain Eukaryota; kingdom Metazoa; phylum Chordata; class Ascidiacea; order Stolidobranchia; family Styelidae; genus Styela; species Styela clava. The sequence goes on along the minus strand of NC_135257.1, from coordinate 6,014,852 downwards.
TGTTCCATAATTTGATGGTTTTCTTTCGTCCCCAGCCGACTGATTTGCCTGTTCTGCGTTGATTTATATTACCTTTATCATCTCTTTTCAAATTAGCTCCACGTTTTATGCCACTATCTGAAAAAATAACCCCTGTGACAGATGATAATAACTGAAGCACTGCACTTGACGACCGTGTGTTTTGCATCGTTGTAAGACTGAGGCTTGTATTTATGATTACTACGGAGTTACCCAAAACAGCTACTATTCCAACGACCCACATGGAGAATAGTATATACCAGTCTTTAATCATCTTATCTTTTGATGACGTCATTCTTCCTGGACGATCTTCCCACTCGTCACTTCCGTCATCACAATCAGCTACCTCATCACCTCTTTGACTGCTGTTCACGTATAATGGGGTACCGGACTCGCAGTAAAAGCGGCCTGGGCATATGAGCTCGTCGTGGGCAGAGTCACAGTCAATAATTCCATCGCACACTTGGGAAAGAGTAATATTTTTTTGGTTATCAGTAGCGTTATTTAAAGTCTTTGTTTGAAGTAAGACCTTAGACAATAATTGCATGCGGGTCGCCGACTGCCTTGAGAAGGAATATCCTCCGTGTGGTGATCCAGTGCGTCCCCATTCTTTTTTGCGAACATTGTTCACTGAAAATACGTTGGCTAAAGTCATGCAGCTGATTGTGGCGTTATGTCTTTCCTTGATTTTCTTCATGCGCTCGGAATTATTCCGATTCTTATTTCTGATGAATCTGTTGAAATTAGAGTTTTTGGTGCAATTGCCTGAAATAAAATAGTACAATATGGTAGTATTTTAAACATGTGAGTAATATATAAAATTCTTGTCAAACCGATATTGTTAGGGTTATTTCGCGATATTGTTTAATATAATTTAATGCATCACTATTGCATTGTTGCGGTATTGTGTATGATATATAATATGTAATGGTATTTTCTTGCTTGGTTGAACGAGAGAATCACAAATGTATGCAACCTTCACTAGTAGATCGAGTGCTGATGGTATTTTACGTACAAAATGATGAAGCCGATGAAAATTTATTACACAATCGAAGTTTTTCCGGAAAATATTTTTTAAAGGCATTTCTTTTTAATTTACAGCAGTGGTTGGTAAGCTTTATGTACTAGCGGTCAAATATACACTTTTCCGGTAGCTTGCGACCGCTTTAATTTCCGCCTACGAGCAATCGCCACATTAAATTTTAAATTAGGGCACACTCTCGACTCCTAGTCCTTTGTTAAAAGCTTGCCACGATGAGACGTGTATGTAGACGCTTCTTATTGGACACGCAGTGGACATATCGATCGTTTTGTTTCTATTATGTTGTTGTTGTTCTTGTTCTTCTTCATTTCCTTGTTAGTATTTTTCTTGTTATGAAAAAATTTTCTCATTCAATGATGGACAAATTGCTTTCAAGTTTTAATAGGCTAAAGATTTTTTTACAAATAGGCTTTTATTTATATTTCAAGAATAAGTATAACAACAACATACTAACAAAACAATCCATAGGTCCACCCCGTGTCCAATAAATAAAAGTAATAGCCTTCTAGCGAAAAATACAATCTTTAACCACTGAAAATTTCAAAGCAATCGGACCATTAGTGGATGAGAAAAGCAATTTTTTCATAGCAACAAGAAGAAAAATACCAACAATATTAACAACAACAGCATAATAGCAAAACGATCCATAGGTCCACTTCGAATCCAATAATAATATAATTATATATCATCCTATTATAATGAGTTCAGTCGTTCGGGGGCCGCCAAAAATTAAACACGAGCCGCATTCGCTTGCAGAACGAAGTTTGCCGGCCACTGCTTTACAAACTCAAAGCGTGTAAAGTGTATAATTATAAATAAATAAGTTTTATTCAAAGCTAAAATCGTACCTGTTGGTCGTTCCCGCATTATATCACAAAATATTTCATCTTGATTGTCGGGACATTGCTGAATTCCATCACAAACTTGATTTTTAGAGACACATTCCATTGTTCCATTACTGGAAAACTCCAGTGAACACAGTATTTCGCCTTCGTTGCAGTAAGTACAAGCGGTGGCCTGTTTGCCATTCGCGACAATCGTGCGATCGAGAGAAGAAATGCAAGATCGTTGAATGAAGTCTAACGCACTTTCCCTTCTCTTCCCTGTGTTTGATATAAGACTTAAGCGAGTTCCATCTAATCCGATCATATTTCTTGAAATAAACAACTTGCTCATGTTGTGAAGAGTTGCATTGAATATTTGATATAATCCGTCTAAGTTTGTGACTGTCTCAGTGGGGCACAGATATTCATCCGATAAATCTCTGCAATCAAATTTTCCATCGCACATTTTGTGTGGGGGTATGGGCCTCGAATCTGTGATGCAAAAATGTTGTTCTCGTTTGTCCTTATCACCATTTCTTTCCCTACGAGATAATTGCCCATCGTATTCTAAATTCTCATCCCGTCCTCTCAAATGCCCAGGTGCATGCCGTGGTCTTGGAGGTCTGTTTCCTGGCAAATTGTCTGCTAAATGAATCCAAGGTGGAGGTGGAGGACGCCAACTACCCCTGCCGCTCCTTCCAGCCGCCGCTTCTCCTACAGATAAATATTTAGAAATTTAAAGAAGATGTTTAAACGTATCTTTTCTTCGTAAGTTTATTTTACGTTGACATTTAAGAAGGCAAGAACAGATATTTCTAGTTAGCATTCACTGCATTCGTGATTATAAAGTTTATCTTACCTATTAGTATAATCATCAAACATCCAAATACAAACATCACACTTTGCTTCATTATCGTCATTGTTTTTTGCATAAAAAGTTATCAGCAACTAGTTATATTTATGGCTATCGGCTATTGATAGAAGAAACAAATTAATAATGCTAGTAATCATGTTAAAATCATGTCATCTTTTTGGCTTTCATAGTGCCAAAAGAATATACCTACTCATGGCCGAAAAATTCACTGATGTATCTTAGTTTTTAGGTGGAGTGAGGGGGTATCTACACAAGGGGGAAATTAGATTGATCCTGTTTGCAAGAGAGATATACAGTATAATAAAGTATATGTTATTACTCTTTATAGTCCGAGGTTTGGACATTTTTCATGGACAGTTAGTATTCTAATCTTGCATTTAGCGCAATTCCTTTTCAGTAATTCTAATAAACACTCTTCATCATTTTTCTACTGTTCATGACATTTGCACTCACGGTGACAAGAGCATAACAATAAGACGTGATAAGCTTGTTTTGTCCATAAATACTCGAAAGATTTGAAAAAAAGGCGCCAGAAAAAATCTCGGTATATATATATGTTGTATAAAGTAGAGCGGTTTAACAAATTTCAAAACTGTAATCTTAAGTTTCTGAAAAAAACGTCATTAAACACGTGATACTATCGTAAACGTACATAAATAGGGTACTAATCTATGTCATTTAGTAAATAAACCGCATCAACTTAAGATGACCCCGGGCAATGAACGTGCTGACACACTATTAAATAAAATGTGTAAATTACAATACAATTTAGTCAAGGTCATATTATCTATGTACGCGCAGTAAATAGCATCAGTCGAGCATTAGCCGTACTGTACTTGCTTATTGGGACCAAGAGTTATCAACAAAGTATTTTATTTTCATTAGAACTTGGTTTCGGATAGTTTTCTCAAATAAAAAAACTCTTTTTATCCCTACTGCAAAATCACTATCTTACTAACAGTTTTATTTATTGGTTAATTGTGACGTGCTCTACCACATAGAAACCCGTAAACAAGCTCTATATTCGAATTCACGGAACACATTTCATTTTTAAACAACATTTTTTCGCGCCAAAATTCAAAATTAATGCTCCGGGCCAATTTAAAGAGTGTTAAGCGATTGTCGAGAGATTTATTTGAAATTAGACACCTTGCTGCTTGCTATAAATTTTATTATAGATTGGGGCCGATATGACTTGGCTCGTTTTACAGTAAAAATCGATAACGGTGACAGATCAAAAAAGTGATGTAGTGTGAAACTATGGTCTCGAATATCCGGAAAGTTCTTCTGCATTGAATTGTTAACATGTATAGAAATTTGACAGTTTTAACATCTGATTGGTATATTATATCCAAAATAGGCTTGAAATAGACTCAGTAATCCCTCACAACGGCTGCGATATGTACATTGGATATGTTTTTTTTTTGCATACAATAATAACAACTTATAGATCAAGACATCGATAAAAAAATCAACAGGTCAAATGAGTTAGTACTGCGTACCATAAGGGCATAACGTACCAAGAGTGGAAAATGATTCAGAATTTTTTTTAAAAAGAGCATATATATAGTATCGTATATCTTGGTATCGAAAGTCGTTATGAAACAAATCCAAATAATGCACATTTATCTATTACTGTTTCTTTGCTTGGAATACAGTCTAATTTCAGACATACTATATTTGAACCTTTCATCTTTGGCACATAACTAACATTTGTTTGTAGATTGTGTGTAAACCGCAAATTTCTGTGAGTAATTAATATCAACCGCGCGATAGAATTCAAATGTATCTGTCTATATTAACATGCGCCAGTAAACATTGCGTAAATACATAATTATCCTTATTCCATACTATATGAGATATACACGGTTCCATATGATTTGTGCAACTAACTTTCACTCTTATAAATTGCGTGCATAGCCTTTACTGGCCAAGTTCTTATTTGTACTACAATACTTGCATTTAATACACTGCATTAATCTTACAATACAGTGTTCGGAAATTAGCACGCATATCTTCGCACGAGTTCGTTCCCTTTACAACTTCTTTGAATCAGAGCCGTGCTATCGGATATGATGCGATGGGCAACTCACTATTCTATGCCGACTCACTCTCCTTCATACGTCGTATTACACAATTCTCTTTGAAAAAATTGAAATGACTAGTCTTCCATTACAATCCAGTTTAATACTTCCAAAATTTGTGCTAATTATGCTGCACGACCATCATTAGTAATATATTGTCTTATTTTTTGCAAACGCATATCCCGCGCTTTTTCGAATTTAAAATTTCAAACCATTTCCATTTTTAGGCAAATCAGCCTTGGGGCGAGAGCGGTATTTGAATTTCAAGCAAATCCAATCTCTTCCAGATACTATGTAACCCTGTAACATTATTTGTAACACTCACAATGAGAAAAGCACACTGTAAGAAAGCGGTGTTTGTACATGTGAATGTCTTGTAATCATGGTAAAATGAATTTCGATAAAATTTTAAATACTAACTGAGATCCTGCTTTAACCTTACTGATGCTTTTAACCAAAATGGGAGACCTTTCGACTGATCAAATAATGGTAAAAATGTCGACGGTGTTTAGGGACTGAGAAAATCGATAAAATAAATTAGGATTGACCGTTTTATTACGTTATTTTTGTTTTGACCAAAAGGTTTCCTGTTTACGACGTTAGTTCTAATATTTCTGAAATGTTGCTAACCAGTAAATATGCGCTTATTTCATTGATTTTCAAGTTAGACAGTCTTATGCCACGAAAAATGTAAAAGATAAAATCTCACAGAAACCACAATTTTCAATTCTGTACAAAACATAAAAAGGTTTGTAACACTCTCTTGTTACAAATGCTTTCACATTCAAATGCATAACCAAATTTATAAATTTTTAGTTTAGGTTGTTACAATTCACAAAGAGGGACTGTATCCGGTCTCAATTTTGATATATATATAAATAAACGAAATCTTGATGATCAACTAAAAAAGCTATTATAGAAATCAGAAATAATTATGACAGGAAAATGAGCCCAGAGGTACAGCAAAAGTCATAGTCAAGTTTATTTTTTCCATCCATTAAAAAAAATTTAACATGCAATATTAAGACGAATAATATTGAATACACATTTCACTGGGGATGGGAAACATCGAATACGATTAGAAAGAAACTTCCATTTGTATATATTTGAAATTTTGAATCGATTGACCTAGTAGTGAATGCTAAATGCAGCTTTTGTGTTAACAACAACTATAACAACAATAAGAATGTGCCAAAACCATTCACAGTTCCACTTCCAAAAAACTGCACATCATATATCTTACGAAAATATTTAAACAAGATATTTCACATTCCACCAGGTGTCGCGTTGAAGCCATGTCTTCTTCTTCCTCATTCTTTCTAGTTGAACAGCGCTACCTGGTGATTTCTTTTTCATCACGCGGTCGACTCTGACAAATATTTCGGGGTTCAAATTGTACTTTCGACGCCTATTTAGCATCAAATCGAAATTATTCAATTTTAAGTGCTACTCTCCGACCGTACTCTGAATCCTTCTCTTATACATTCCAAAAATCTCTGCATTTGGGCCATTCCAAGCAAAAGTTGAATTCATCAATTTTTTAAAAAGTGCAGTGAAAGTAATTTTTTTTTATTTTCGATATCAAAAGACATTGGAATGTTATTGGACTGCATTCATTTCATCGAACAATTTAAAATTTCACCCAGGTTTTTGATGGTTTATAAAAAATGGCCTGAAATGTAGAAATTTTGGTATAATTGACATATTTTGTGATGATTCGTGACAAAAAGTGTTTGATTGTGTGGTACAGTTATTTCCTTTGGAATTGACGCACTGGATTTAAGTTATTAAAGTTTAAATGTTTGCAGTGCTGTAGGACATTTCTTCACCCATTTAACGATTTATTACCAGAATTTTAAGAGATGATAGAGGCCGCTATTTCGAAGTGAAAAAATGTCCTGTAGTGTCACATACAATATGCACATTATTGGCATGGATTTACAGTGTTACATTAAGTAACTTGAGCAACACATAGAGGGGTAGTTCAGCTACTGCACCAAAAAATATTATGGGCTCCTACTGTACCATCGCATAAATTTACATCACAACACAACGCACTGTTAGTGCATGGTGGATTTGCCGTCCTGTAGTGTCACGCTATATTTTACTATATTTTTTTTATCTACTAAGTAAGTCCTAGGTGTAACTTTTGTGCAATTTTTTACATATTCAATAAGCAACTGATTGGACAATGTACTAAACATGTAGCTGAAAATGTGAAAATATATTGCATCCAACAACATGCAAAATTTCTGGAATTGTCCTGTAGTGTCACTTGGAATAGCCCATTTGATAATCATCGACGTAAATGAAACATATAAGAAAATACTATAAAATTAATAATACCTCGGCAGTAGATTTTATGTATATATTTTGTGACAGGGTCTTTATCATTATGTTAAGAAAGGGCTCAAGGCGTTAGTGTCTCTTCCGAAAGTTGTCTTGATTAATATCCTGATTATAACACAGAATAAACTGGTTGGCCCACCGCAGTCAGCACCACAAAACCAGGAGCAGTGTCGGCAGATATGTTACACTTGAACCCACTTGTTGCTGCGGGTTTGGGCGAAACTGGTGCGTAGAGTGAGTACACGTACTGTTATATCATTGGTATACTTGACATTAGTAGTTTTCAATAAGTTGAATCTTTCTAAACAAGAGAACAATGCGCCTACGTAGGCAAAAACGAAGTAACACGGAAATCCAAATCTTTTACAGTACCGGTACCATAGTCTTTCGGACTTCGACTGGCCAGTGGCCACCAGATCGCCAAAGCAGAACCAAGTGCGAAATTTCCAATTTTAATGACGTCATCACACAAAAAAAACGAGAGCCCACAGAAAGTTTTGAAATAAATACATGTGATGTCCTTCTAGCGACAATGACAATTTTAAACCACTGAAAATTTTAAAATCCTTGTCCAATGAGACCTATCTTTACACCAAAACACTCTTCATTTCTCTTCCTACGTTTTGATGTTGAGGGAAAGTTTCGCTAGGTGACGGTATTATAACATGAAACCGGATCTTTTTCTCTGTCACTGAAGGATAGCTTCGACAAGTCATCTCTATCAAAGAGATATATATCTGCTGTATTTAAAGTTAAAGCATTTGATTCTTATTGAACAAAACGTTATAAAATAAGCTCTCACTTTGCCATTACCTACAAGGCTTAATCTATAAAGCTTGCCAAATTCCGCATCCGTATACGTAAAATTGAATATTGCAAACTGTCTTTTGATTTGGCCGGATGTGAGTTCATTTATGGAGGCGGGGGTTGAACTTATCTGTTTTGTGACCAAATTCGATACAATTGTGACAACCCATTTTGTCACATTTCTAGGTACCTAAACAAAAGAGTAGAATGATCTTTAGCAATGCATGAAATAATCAGATGTAGATTGTAGTAATTATGGCTGTTTTATTGAATATGGAATAAATATCGTTTGCCGTAAGAATTATATGTGGATTTTAATTATATGTGGATAGAATATACAGCATTATTTTCTTTGTCTATAAACATCATCTGGTTTATTTAAAAATTTGAACTTTATATTTGGTCTTTTCATAACTTGAGGTGAACTTCTTAATCCCATTTGGATCTAAATTTTTGTAATAAGAGAAATAATTTTCTGTTTTCACCGTTCCAATTTTACTGATAACGTGATTACAACTTTGCTATTTTTCATTTCAATTTTACGCGTTCATTGACTCGGAAATAATATGCGTGTAAATTTGTGAATACGATTTCGTGAATAATCATAATTCGTCAAATTATTATATTTTAATAGATTGAACAACGCGCCCGAAATAGCCTCAATGCGCCGTTCTGCAATGTTTAAAAATGTCAGTCACAAGTTATTTGTTATTTTTATCATGTGAACTGAGAATTTTCCATTGAATACGCGTTACATGCAACAAGGCATGCTGCTTTATGTCATTCAAATTGTAATTTACAAAACATTGAATAGATTCAAGAGGAGTGAACTATAAACCCATATACAGTATAGAGTTCGGAGAGAGTCCACACGGAGTTCGGAGTTAGTCCCAACGTCTCGGATAGGTTTGAGTTCACCGAGCAACTCAACTATCACCTTGAAGCAAAGATGTCACTCACTTTCAGAAGCAAATATCAGCACCAGTTGATTCTAACCTGATTTTAGCCTGTATTTGGGTTCGAGATTTAAAAGTGATCTCGCTTGAAACTTAGTCACACTCAAAATAACTTAAACGAGAATTATCCCATTATATGACCTGGTTTCAGTTTTCTAAACAGTAAAGCTGAGTCACTGAAAAATATGGTCGGCGTTTAATATAACAGTAAGCTTTTGTGTGATGTATTTGTACTTGTATAAGAATAGAAAGTACAATATAACGCAGTAATTCTCATATACCTATTTGCGTATTTGATTTTAGTTTATCTTGCTATCAGTTGACATATAAATTTTACACTATGCAAAACTTAAATAATTAAACAAAATTAAAGTTCCACCCCAAACAACGGACTTATGAATTCCAAAATAATTAAATATGTCGCGTCATTGATCTTACCAACTGACAGGTGCCCCTTCAAAGAAGTAATGTTACGAATCGTAACCTTACAAAGAGAAACTGGAAATATGAGACGCCAAAACTAATATTCTTCTCAATTGGACTCATTAAACGGGAGTTGTTACCTTTTAAATAACCACCGAATACACACCAGTCTTTTGTTTACCCTGACACAGAGATACATCACGTTGTGCTAGCCTTTATAACCTTTATTACCAAAGATTGTTGGAAGGAGACATGCGACACCGTGATTTTAACAATACCTTGAAAGTTTTTATAACTCGTGCTGCCTAATAAATAATACTGTTTAAAATTAACCTTAGAATTTGTTTCATCTACGTGAGGGTAGGATATGGTCCAACTCTGGCAGAACACGATCATCCTTTATTCAGACTTGTTTGGAAATCAACCCTACGTGACTACCGAAGGTCCATGACCCTTTTGTGTAACTTGTGCTGTCAATTGTCTGATAGAAATATCGAATACGCATGTCGTTTTCATTTCTTTTATGATTGGAATTTAAATCTCCTGTACAATTGACATGAATAGGGCGATGGTAAGTCAAAACAATTTGCCTAAATTTTTATGGCATAGGTTATAGGCTGTAAATGAGAAAGGTGATTAGAGGGAAATATTGGTAATGCAGTAACAATAATATTTGTAGAGCACTGAGTATTTAACGATAGTTTCAGTAGATTTATCAGTTTCATTGGATTTCTATCTGTACTCCTGAAATTTTCTTGTTTCTTCGAATAATTCATTTCGATAACTTCAATTTTAAATCCAGAAACTTTCACGAGTAATAGTGCACAGGCTGGTAATCAGACTTATAGAGCTCTTACTACGATAACTCAAATAATTCAAAAATGAATTGAAAACCCGTTTGCCTTTGTTCGTGAACATGTATATATGTTAGATTGATTTATTATTGAATTGCATTGTAGTCAATGAACCCAGATAAAATTGAATAAAAAAAACTAAAACAAAAATCTCATTTTCTCCAGGCGAATTGTCAGTTATTAGTGTTTGCACCAAAGACTTTTATATCAAGTTCAAGCCAAGAATTTTGCAATCTTCAGCTATAGAACACATATATATATTATAAGTCAGGTTACCTGTTGCGAAATAATTGATTTTTATAAATCATACTCAATAGCAAGTAATATTGAGAATAAAAAAGAGAAAAATGAGAAGACGGTCATTTGATATTCTGTTAAGATTGTGTGCTGTATCCACGTCGCTGTTGACTAAGACCTCATTATTATTTCATTAATATGAAGGCAGATAACCAGGTTCTAGGTATGATTTCATTAACAGTTGGTCTTCAACCAAAAGAAAAATAAATTACGTCATTGAGTATTTTGCAAGGACTGAATAATTGAAAAAGTTAAGTAATTTTACAAGCAAATTATAGTATGTCAACAACATTTCTTTGAGTTTTTTTTTTAACTTTTATTTCATTTAGAATGATATTTATTTAGTTTCTATGGTAAATTTAGGTACCTATTTTGGCAGCCATTTTGTTCATTTAATGAATAAATAATTCTGTTTCATCTTTCTACACCTAATTGAAAAAAAGAACGATAAAGTATACCTGAAAAATTAATTTATATGTATCTCATTAAAATGCTGACAGAGTTGCAAATACCGAAAGCTCGTTATTTAATCTACTGGAAATATTTAATAGTGTAATTGTCAACAATGTCCACAGGAACCGACTTTTGTAATTTGCAAATAATATAACCGATAAGATCTTGATGGCATTTTTTTTATTTTTTCCAATTTTTCATTTGTCATTCGGTGCAATCATTTTAAACCTTACTGTTTCAAACCCACAAATACTACAAAACTTTGTTTGTAGAGGACAAACTTTACCCTCATTATTCATAAAATTGTTCTCGTACGCCGGAAAATTTTACTTGTCTTCAAAAATTAATCATCTCCGATTAATGAGTTCTTGCGCCTCATTTTATCACAATGCAAATTAAATTAATAAGAACAAAAAACTATTAACGAAAATTTTTAATTTTCTTGCTCTACGTGTCTATGAGTCTATTTATCTCATACTTGGACTGTAATATTGTATTCGTGAAATCATCTCGAAATCATTGAAATATGCTACTGATAGAAGAAAAAAAAGTTTCGAATATACGGGCCATTTCAATTATTATTTGAAGAATTTCATTACCATTATTTTATTAATTTGTGCAATAACATATTACAAATATGTGTGTTATATTTCTCTCTAAGTGGTAATCTAGGTCCTAGAATATTATTAAATGATTTAATTTTCTGAATACATCTTGAGGAAATACGGAGAAATACAAGTACATTTTACGGTTTTCTTAACTTATAGCGTCTGTCGCTTTCACCCAATGTGGGAGATCAACAATGGTAACGACATTATGCGAAGTATAGAGACAAAGCATAGGCTTACGACTTAATTTTAATTATTAATATTGGTAAGGCAAATTTGTATTCATTATGCATGAGACTGCATTAGCAGAGGAGAAGGGAGGCGAGCAGAATTTATATTATATCACGTTATTTTTGATGTCATTGACTTATCCGGTTCACCATACGGCACTGAGTCACTATGCAAAAATAGATAAAATAACTGGCAATAAAATATTAATAATGAAAATTATTCATCAAATTTTTTTGTTGTTGTGAAGCAAAGCGATATACTTTGCTTAATAGTTGTATTGTATTTATGCAAGAATAATATAAAAAATTCTATTTTTGTTATTTTCTTTTTTGATAAATTAGTGTGAGCTAAGGTGCGGCATTATTATATTGTCTATATGTTTCTATTAACCGTTATCCGACGAATCAATTATTCTACGTAGTTTGCTAAATGGTTTTCGCGCAGTACTACCTTGCATTTCTAATGAAGTACCTCGAATGTAACCCATATGTTAGACTTGATAAAAAATTTATGTAGTTTCCCATTCATTCGCGTTATCGCCACAGTCATCTGACTGTCTAGTTAATTTGCCAAACCCTGGGGTGAGAGAAAATTCACTCTTATATTTAATATTATAATTGTGATTCTCGTTGTTCTCTCTTTCTTATTATTTTTACTTTATTCTCTCTTCTCAATTCCACTGAATTAATATTTTTGTTTCCGCGCATTGCACCTGATACACATGATTACCAATTCAGTCCCTACTTGCTAAACTATTCAATACACTCGTCTTGTTACGGGCCATAGATAATTATTAATTGAAGGTGTGCTGTTTTAATAGATTACGATTGGCCTCACATAATTAACTTTTCTCTTAATTTTTCCCACTTGATCGTCTTCAGGTTTAGAAATGATGACAGCATCGCTAATTCGTGTCACTGACAGATGGCAAGCCGTGGCCTCTTGGCTCATAGGAGCTAAGTCTACCGGCAATTTTCTTCATAAATCCAAAATAAATTGAATTTATATTCACTCCCAACGTTTCTCTTCCTTGTTCTAAATTAATAGAAATGTATTTTATAAAAGATTATTCTCATGAATCGCTCGATAAGAAATTATGGTATGGTAGAATAACTAAACGTATCCCATTTAACTTTCCGCAGCATTACGCATTACAAGATTTTACTATCGAGTTTCGTAACAGTTTATTTCACAAAGGTGGATTAATATTACAATAATAACAGATATTATTTTCAAAAATAACTGATGCGTTCGCCGTTTGCTAGTACCAACGTTACATTTACTTCGGCGTCGACGTAATCAATGTAAGGCATGTTGACTTTACAAATTTGAGACTTTGGAGACGAGGTTATCTTTGTTAGTTGAAGATTTAGAAAAGAATTTGTAATGACGAATTTAGATATCCTGATTTCGTCATATACGTTGTAAAGGTAAGTGAAGATGAATAATAGTAAAAAAAAACTTGAAAAGTAGGATATACACAAAACTAAAAACTGTTGATGGTACGGAGTTTCGTATATATAAAAGTGCCGTTTTCTTATCCAAAGAATCTTATCGATCTATAAAAATTGTCATTACATGTTCAGGTGAGTTAGTTTAACGTCGATTGAAAAATTACAATACATCAGTTCTCGTTCTCTGTTTTGGCTTATCGACCCGACCTTTTTTTTACTATTGCTCATCCCTATAGATCTTGAAGAAAGCAGACTTTCCACATATTTTATAATGTTCTGTTTAGCATAGTTTTTTGCCCGTTGTTTACGTTTCATTTCCAAATATTTAAACAGCGTAAGATGTATTTTTATTAATGTAAACTGCCGTTTATGTTTATTCTCTGTGTAAGAATTCTGGATTAAAAGGTAGGTATCATTAACCATAAATTCCGCCACTAAGCAGCACTATAACTCACTTTGATCTATAATTGAAAAAAAGCTCTGGCCCGACTTGATGATCGAAGATTCGACAAAATTTCATTTTAAAAACACTGTGCAAGAGCCTGATTACAAGGACTGCTATTTCTCAATTGAGATTCGAAAGTTTTTGCCAAGCGTGGCCTGGCGTGGTAAACGACAAATTAAATGAACTCAGCTTATAAAACATAAGGCAGTAATCCCCGGCTTAAATATTAACATTTTAGTTGTTGAATAACTTATCCATTCGTATGCGGGATAGTTTGCTTGTTTTGTAATACGATGCTCGGTCAGAAGACCAGTAAAATATGAGGAACCAGTACCTGCTTAGCAAAAATTGGTGAAGTGTTTTAGTTTTCACATCGAATGAGGTAGATGATCTATTCGAGTTATCTAATTTAATACAAAAATGGAACATATGTGAACAGATTTGTTGACTCGATAGATTTCTGTCATGGGCTGTAACTTGAATATTAATTTTTTAGAGTACGTATACACCACACGTGCTTCAGACAGAATGCAAGTAACAATTAAAGCATATCAATTTTGCGGCGTTTTTACCTTATGCATATATTCAACAAAAGAGAAACAGTTCCTTGAATTTGATCGCAATAAAAGTTACCAAACAGAATGGCCTCTACTGTCGTGTTTGGTATCGAGCTTGTGGTGGGGTTATTAAAAAAAGACCAGTTTGCGTCGTTAATAAACACGCCGCCAGAAGTTACTATACAACACAGATAGACGACTTGTTTTTTGATCCCTGCTTTAAAAATTATTGAGTAAATGAAAGACATGCGTATACGAGTGGGTATGAATATGCATGGAAAATTTGTGAGTGCACATTTATGGTATTTGAAATTGATGAGATATCAAAGCTATCTTTTCTTGGTGAATGCAACAAAGACGTTTTGTTATTAGGTATTTTTTGCGTCAGTTTTTGAAGGGTAAAGTCACGCACACGTGCGTCACGGGAAACCACTGTAAAATTAGTTATCAAGTTTATATCCTTTAAAGTCTGAACATGGCGCCTATAGGAAACATGGTACTGTCACGTAACAATTATATGTTTCCTTATATTGTATTACAAACTGCTATTCGTAGTGCAGAATTATACTTGGGCCATTCGTGGGGCGATACAGCTAAACAATTCGTAACTAATGGCTTACCACAAAATGGAGCTTTATTTTTATTTGCATTATTGTGTATTGCACCTGTGAATTGTCATATACGAACTATTTGAGTGAATTATTAACCACGATAAGGTAAATAAATTGACATATTTAACCGTCAATTCACCCCGTAATGCAATAATAAGTTTTGTCGTAACAAAGAGGAGGAATAAAATCCGCGCATAAAAAGATTTAGTTAACTTACATATACGTATGGAAGTTTTCGAATCGTTAAACGATTCTTATTTCGTCAATAGTAGATGAATTTATAAATTGTGGATTAAGCGAATTTCTAGGAACACGGTTGTATGAATATTCTTGAAATATAAGTTTAGATTAGAATTGATCAGTGTATAGCCTATCCTAGTGAAGCATTGATGTTTAAGGTAGAATTAGTTTTGAAGAATGGTGATAGGGAATATAAGTGTATTACATAGGCGTCTTCCTTTCCTAAATTCTAATAACACGTGACAGTAGTTAAAACTTTCTCATGAATAGCCTCAGTCCAGTCACTAATAAACCAAGTCCCTAACAAAGAAATTGTACTTGAAATCGTAATGTTTGCATTTGTTAAGTGTTTGATAAACTATAAGATATCTCCAATGCTGAGTTGTTAGGTCCAATTTCCTAGATTATACCGAGGCCCATGCAAGACATAGGTATTTCTTTAACAGGGGCATGTAGGCAAATCTTTAATTTGATATTCTATTGTTTTGGGACAATATTGCCCATCATTCCAATGCTTGGAGACATAACTATGCTTCTCTGCTCTATTTCAGTGGAATGCGAGGTAGTATATGGCAGTTCCCGTCAGATTCAGTTATCAAAAAGTTTCTTTGTTAGAAATCAGGAACTAATAAAATAACGAGATTGCACAATACAAATAAATCATTTGATAACTCAGCTATGGAGAATATGACATTGTGTTTACTTGATTTTGTAAATATTACAATCGTTCAGAGAAAGGTGTGGTGGACGTTAATTAATACCAATTAAGCTGTTCAATTCAATAATTAACTAAGCCAAAACTAACCCAATATTGAAGGCTCGGTCCGATTGTTGTTGTCCGTGACTTTGCTTCGAAGATGGTTTTATTCACTTATGAATAACCTATACTTTTATGAGGATTGCCATGAAACAGCCTCCTATAGAACCGAAATTAAGGCGACATGTGTGCTCTCATTTTTTTGATCGGTATACATTTGTTATATTATTACCAGTAGACATCTGAATATTTATGATCGGATTAAATATTTGATGTAAAATGTGTAATATTTGATTAAGTTTCGCAGAGAGTTCAGCAAATGGGGGCGCTTTGGTGTCCATTTTCCAGTCCTCCATAACCGTTTTACTTTAGGGAAGTACCAAATATATTGGTAGCTTCGATTATCTTGTTCTAATGAATAAATTGTGTATTAAAAATTAAGTATTATTAGAAGTCATTTAACATTTTATAATTTCATTAAATCATTTTGTGAACATTCCCGAGTATAACCTACGTTTTTGATCATGATATTGACTAAATTACGCTTAAATTATTTGCGAAATTGCAAACACAATATCATCTGTCTATAGACGTAAATAACTGTCTAAAAGTACCGACATTTATATTATATTTATTAATTATGCAGTTCAATGAAACCTATTTCAAGCATGATTATAGTTCAACACAGGCAAATTATTAGTAAACCATTCGTGGAATGATCATACTACAACTAACGAAAGTTTTAATCACTTGGAAGCGATATTCATAATAAGTTATCATATAGTATTTTCCAATAATCGATTACTGACCGTCATTGGGCTGTAATATGAAGATCATCATCGATAAATGTCAAATGTCAACAGGTAGTCGTGATTTGAAATTTGGCCCTCATTAACGGCTCTTTATGTAATGCAAATTAACCCCTTGACCGCTTTTAATTGGTAACATATTAAAAAATTGTTATCATGTTGCCTTCTTGGGGCTTCTGAATTATGCTTACCAAGATCGCAGACACCGAGACGAATTATGTGTACAAGGTTGGGGTTAGGTCATAATTTTAGGTACAAATACTACGGGAGTCACTTGGCTATTCCCCGAACTCGTAATAGAACTAAAACAATGAAAATTGCAATGAAATTATAGCCTAACTCTAACCCGGTACATATACTACGTTCCGGTGTCCGCCATCTTGGTACGCATACTTCGGGAGTACCGCCTTCTTACGGTAAAAGAAGCTAGATCCCGAGTGAAGCAAAAGTTATCCTATGCATAGCTGCATGTAAATAATATTTTGATCAGTTACTTGCAATTACAGTAAACTAAGTAATCTTAAAGGAAAATTAATGACAGCGACCTTACTATACAGTTGTGAAATCGAGTAATTTATCTACCAAATAAATAACATTTATGAAGTCATTTTACGTATATTCATATATTACCTTCAAATGTAATCAATTTTAAAGTAGTTAATGAACATAACATAATGTAGGAAGTGAATGAGGCAGATCGCAATTAAACTAATTAAATAGGTGCGTTGTGCAATTCATATCGGTGTTTATCTTTGTGGTATTTATGTTTGTGAAGCGACCAAACTTGTTTAAAGTATGAGAAAGTACTTCTATATCTTGAAAATCAAGTATCATCAAAATTCAAATTATAGTAAAGAAAAGAAGTAGGTATAGAAAGGTTTCGAAAACAATCAAATATACAAATAATACCGTTAATCGTGATGTCGGTGAACCTATATATACACGGTATTGAGAGTAATTAGTCTGTCTCGCTTGTGAGTTTGCTGCCAAATTATAAATAATATTTTACCGTTAACCGCTGACAGTTACCTCGAAGTATTGCACAAATTTCTTGCGACAAATCATTCGTCAACGCCAAGTTCGCAGATTTAATTTGTCTATTGACTTAATCTGACTTAATGAACTTTCTAAAAAAAACGTGTGTTCCTGGTTTCAGAGCGAACTGAATACCAAATTTGTTTAGGATTTTCACATTTGTATAATAGTTTTATTCCCTATTTATACATTTTTATTTTATGGCTGGCTGAGTTGATTATATTTATTATATTTTATCTGGTATTTCGTATTTATTAAATATTGATTCACGGGATGGTTATATTGTCATCTGGTGGTAAGATGCAAACCCAAAATTGAACTCGACAATAATGATTTATAATAAAAAATGCTACATAAAGAATTCGGTATTCAAAGTTACGTTTTTTATATTAATTTCTGCTGTGCCGTGTAAACATCGAAATTGCTCCATAGGACCATAACCCATATAATCGCGTGCAATCGCGAACTTCGCCCTACTTTGTTATTAAGTTTTGATGTTGTTTTTCGAAACATTATTAATAACATAAGCAAAATTGTTTCAAAGTCAATTTGTTTCGAAACAATGACGCTCACTTAATCAAAAAATGATTTTATAACGGTATGAGAGGTGAGAATGCCAGAATAATTTTATGAAATTGAACTTGAGTTATTGATGTGCGTACGGGTGACGGTTCATCCTGATATATCATTTATATATATCTTTCTTTATATGCTAGCTAATAAAATGCCCGTTTGTAAGAATGTTAACTCGTGAGCCCGCTGCATCCAGCAATCATCTCCACTGATATGTAAGGAGCCAGGTAATCTCGGGAAGACCGTAATCTTGCCGGATCGGCATCACCTGACCAATTTTTACACATGAGTGAGGTGGTGAGTACGGGATTTGAACCGAATATTTTAACCTGGGATGCTTTATAGTTTTAAGTCTAACGCTTCAACCACTAGATCGCCGCTATTACACCTGCGTCGAAGGAAAAGGATCTCTACCGTTTCGCTGCTTCAGACT
Organism: Styela clava; assembly: GCF_964204865.1. Taxonomy (NCBI): domain Eukaryota; kingdom Metazoa; phylum Chordata; class Ascidiacea; order Stolidobranchia; family Styelidae; genus Styela; species Styela clava. The sequence goes on along the minus strand of NC_135257.1, from coordinate 5,996,118 downwards.
CCATCTTTGCAACTCTTACACCCAAACCGATTCGCCCATTTTGTTTTGAAAAACGAGGATTCTTCTTGATTTAATTTTTAAAATTGAAAAAATCTATTTTGATGGCATTAAGTTTAGCAATGGTTATCATTGTTTCCAAAAGTTTTCTTTCACTTCACAATGAATGAATTATTCACTCGATTAAATCAATGAGAACTAAAATTTTGATCGGAATTTTCTGGTAACAAGAAAATCATTTTATAAAATAATAAAATGAAATTATCTCGTCATGTCGCCAAACAAACGATACCATTGTCCGCTATTATTTTCTTCTCTTTCCGACCAAATCAATGTTTGGAGTCGAAATAGGTGCAATCAAGCTTGTGGCAGTACTAAATTCAGCGTGACAACACTCCATTCATACCCATTCCATGTCGTTTCGTCCATGAGTTATTGGGTTCATGTAAGGTATTAACGATTAATGAGAAACATATTATTGAAAAATCGGTACAAGTTAATTAGATTTTGTGGGTAGTGTAATCTATTTACCATTTTGTGCTATTTAAAGTAAACGGCTACTGGAAATACTATAAGAATAGCATTTGTCAATAAAAATACAAACGAACATGCTTTTACATATAAATACGTAAATATTTTATGGATAGATAATCGTCGGCGCTACTGATACTACTTATTCTGCCTAATATTATTTTGTACCTTCTTGAAACAAATATTGTCAACTACTGACATTGGTTCATATTTCCCATTTTGGAATTATACACGTGGAACGATAATATCAGCATTTTTGATATTGTAACTTGAAATGTAGAAAAAAATATATCTACCTTATTCAATCCAATCAAATAATATTTTCAGAAATACAAAGCTAAGTAGTTGATAATGTTTCTCAAGTTTGAATGTATTTGTCATGTAATGTATCCAATTGCTGTGCATGATTTATCCTCCTTTTCACTATAAATCTCTCTAAGTTTGTAACAATTATGGGTATTTTTTTAACTCACATTCCATTTTTTACAAATTTGAAATAAGACTATTGTAAGATGACTTGAACTCGCTACCAGATGTCAGTAACTATGTCACGAATCCAAGGTATTTTGGTATCAATAAAAACATTTTTCTTTGAAATATTAAGCTGCCTTTTGAGTTGGGTTAGTGATAATCTTCGCATTCATCACGAATGGATAGATGTGCATAATCTGATGCAACAACTTTAATCCAAATGTTCTGATAGCAAAAATCTAAAAAATCCTTCCGTTTCTAACGAATTAGGCGTGGATGTTTTACTAGAATTTAAAAACCTCAGCTTTAAAAACTTTAAAACCGTTAACTTTGACTAATAATCCAGCAGCGATTAACGTAAAATAATCTGAGCAAATAATTAGTTTGTTTACTTCAATCATACTTGTCAAGACCTCACTAACAGCAACAAAAACAAGTTTATGTTTATATATAATTTCCCAAAGAATTTGTTCTGAATAGGATTTTAACTTTTGAAAGTTGAGTAAAATTTATTGGAAATTTCCAATAAAAAGGTTTTGGGACAATGGAACTTCATTTAATATGCAATCAGGCCACAGACCACCCAAAATATGATCGAATCCCGTGGATGTTAATTGTTTAAAAATATCTTGTTTATCTGACGTATCGTTGGATAGTTAGAAATGAAGATCTTTCACCAGTTTGTTAAATGTAATTTTCTTCGAATCGCGGATGTTTCTAAGCTAGTTCTCGGGATCAACGCAAGGATAAGTGCATCTATGAATATCAACAATTTTGTGTCGAATTATTACAGAATAACGCGATATTATTACAATATGATGTCATGAATTCAGAACCAGCAGATATTTTTCGCCCAATCATAATTCGCGCCTATTTTTCTTATCTATCTGAAACACTTTTGTTTCTACAAAAGTTATAATGAAAGGAAGTCTAATCCCAATGTTATCCTTCGCCAATAAATGAAAAATTGACTATTGAACCTCGATTTTATTCGAATTAAGCATTTGCATTTGCATTAGTAAAATAAATTTTATTCGACTCCATTTCCATATAATAACGTTTGAATGTCTCGCCTTAATCAAACATAATAAAAAATTGAACAACCGTTGGTGTCAACAAATAGTGACTTTTAGACAAGAGTTTTTGTGATGGTCGTTTAAAATTTGCATTTAAAATATGACATGTACATTTTGTTTTCCTTTTTTTTATCAAACTTTTTGTTTATTTTTATTCGATGTCGTAAACCAGACAGATTGGTGAAAGTCGCAAAATAAAGGAGTAACTTGAATTCGAGAGCTAATTACTTCTACGCAATTATTGCCATGTAATGGTTTACTCACGTCATTATTATTTATAGAACAAATGTTAATATAGCTAAAAATGTTCTTAAAATAGCCCTCTCAACTTGTAACGAAATATTTTGAAACTACATCGTATTTCTGTTAATCGAAACCTTCAGAGCAAATAACTTTAAACATTGGCATGTCTTATCGTCATCTGCCACTCAATTCAATTGCTCTTAATTAGTTACAATTTACACCGAGTCGCAATATATAATTAGGGCTAGGCATTTTCGAATACCCGAAGATTTCAGAATCGAATCAAATATTATTTTCGAATCGAATCTCGAATACTTGGATGATATTAAATTGTATGTGGAAATTTTAACGTGGTGGGTTCTCCAGGCATATAAATTACTGAAAACAAAGAATCCAGCACACAGACAGTTTGCTGACCCTTCACAGACAATATAAACATCGTTATCAATCTCACTAAAAAGAAAAAAAATTATATATCAGAATTTCGTATGAAAAAAATACTTCAAGAAATAAAATTTTCGTATAAACCGATTAGAATACTTTACTCTTCGATACGATATGCCCAGCACTATATTTAATATCTGGTAACAATTAAACAGGCATTGCAAATCAACAGACGATCCTATATTAAAAACATTGGCGTACTTTATAACATCTAGCACAAATTGGCCATTAACACAATATTCGAATTAATGCATATATCTTTTATTGCACATATCATTTAATATACTATCCTAGGTCCGTTTACACAGACCTAACGAACTTGAAAACGAGGTTACATGCGAGCACATACATATTAAATATTAGACGGAGACAATAGATTGTTCATGTATAATACGCTTTTGGCGGTTCGTTTATTTAACTTCGGCAGTAGCTCAAATTTTTGGTGCGGTGCGTTTGGTATTACCTGTCTGCTAACAATATTAATGCAAGATACACGGTGCACATGCAAAAAAAGTTTCCGTTTCCTATTCTCAGAATTGCATGTCATTAATCACTTCGAATAATAAAAATATTATAACAGTCGTAGCACTCGACGGATTTTCAAACGGAAATTATTACAGGAGGAAATACGTTTAAACGAACCATCTAGTAACTCAGTAAAAGCTTCCGATTTGGATCCATCATCCGTCGGATGTACGAGCAACTTGCATCATTTTATTTATGCTTGCCAAGAGATAGATATACACTCAATGGTAGTTGAGGTTGATAGAGTAGAGTACTTTCGAATATTCTTACTAGTTATAAAATTAAGCTGCAATGTTTGAGAAATGGTTTGTAGAGTCATCGTAATCGTAGGCTCCACTGTGGAGCATCATCTTTATCACTATACTGATTAATTCGATGCGGGGAATATGCTATTTTTATTTCAATTCCGGAGCCATGAATTGCAGTGGTGTTGAATTCATTCAATATCAAACATGTTCAAAGGAAATTAATCCAAATTTCGGTACCGTTTTTCGCTCAAAGCGCAAATAATTTAATGATAGGTCGTAGGTTGGGGCATACACACAAACAATAGATAAAGAAAAGTAATCGCTATGAGAAACTGCAATTAATGACGACGAGAGAAGGGCAATTACAATGCTATTCTTTTCGTAAGCCTATTCTATTATTATTTGCTATATCATATGGGCGGACTTGACCTCCGCAATTAAACAATTAAACCTCTCCAAATGGTGATCTTCACCGTCGCTTAGAAATCGTTTTAGAATAGCTTGTGTTGTTTGTATTGGGAAACAATATGAAATAATACTATACTTAGGAAGGTAGCCTCTAACATAAGTAGTAATTAAGCGGGATCAGTTAAGAAACACTTATCAAGCACGGTCACGGATAAAAATTAGGAAATAGAACGAGATTTATTACTCATTCAAGCTTGTCAGGTTCCAATTCGTTTTGATGAACCTGCAATCAACTAAAGATTAGTTTTGTAAGTCTTCGTTATAACCGAGCTCTCGTAAAGATTGTAATATTTTTTCTACTTGTGATATTATTGAGTGCAATATGAATATTCTCTCGCCCGATCGCATTGTTCAAGTAGATCTGAATTGTAATAATAATTTTGTTTCATTTGTTCAATATTTAAAGATGAATCAATTTATATTTAATTTATTATAGACGAAACAAAAGAGAAAGTGGTATTGTTTCGAATTTAGTTCCATTTGTTTGAGCTAGTGCATATTATGCGTGGAAGCATACTTGTATTTAGTCATAAGTACGGTAATTCGAGCGAAGATGTATAAACCTTCTGCCCATGAGTCGGGCCAACAGCCCTCTGCAATAAGGTGGAATTGAATAGGTATTGGTGCATATATCAACACTTAATTAGCCAATTGCTTACAGAACATTGCTAAATCAATTCAAACAAGGTAGATTTATTTCGCAAAATAACAGATGAGTTGTGAGAAAGTTGTATATAGTAGTATAAAGTCGTAGTTTGAAAAAGTTAGAAATAACTAGATTGGATATTCATATGTAGAAATGTATGTCATACGAAGTAGAAATTAATAAGGTTTGTTCATCATATAAAAATATTATAACGTGGCTAAAGGTAATATCTGGTAATTATCTCTGATAAGGAACGCATCACATAACTCACTTTTACAAAAGAAAAATGAAGTTATTACTCGGCTACTCATGAAAACAAAATTATGTGAATTAAATATCGTGGAACATACATTATATATTGCATAATTTTGGTGATTGTTGCGTAGTTATGGACAGTGAATAAGATATATTATAGGAGTTATAAAGGACTTGGCCGCATTTATCCGAATGTAAATTTCAATTCGAAGCATAGCAAGTTATTATACATGTCAATATTTACGTCTTTGATGGACTAATGCTGTATCTTTAATCTATCATGTAGACCACGTATAGAACGTATAAGTGCATCAACGACAAACATTCCTTCATTATCGCGGATAACGAAAATAATAAATAATTAGGAAAAAAACGAGTAATTCATGCAAAAATACTTATAAAATATTGAAAGGATTGTATCAAATGACGGTTGATGGACAGAGGTGAGGTCATGTGTATTTGTGGCTGGTTATCGCCTTCTATAATAACTCAATGTTATCTTGCTTAATAATTTATTCATTTCATGGAAATTTTTCTTACGAGGTTACAGGCAATGCGAACGATAAGTGAAAGTTGAGTTAGATTGGCAAGCTATATATCAGAATTTTTTACAAAAATACCTGAAAAAAAAAATATATATATAATACATCTTCAAGGATTTCATTTTAGATACCGATCGAGCGAATGTTGCAATAACAAATCAATAATATTAAAACACGTGGGTGAGCTTTTACTTATATAGTAAGCAATACATTTCATAGTTACAGCATCTTTACTGTAATGTATATTACAGTAATTATTCGCCAAAAAGTATTATGCAATTAAATAAGGAAATACTGTATAAGTTATGAAAACTTAAAATCATGAAGCAAACACATTTTAAAGCAGAGCTTTCTTAGGTGGCAATCTCTGGCAAATGAATTATTATTGATGAAATTTCGAAAACTTTAAAAACTGAATATTTACACATAACAAAGGCATTATTAATTAAACACCGTGCAATGACAGGTGTTTTCTAAGTATTAATAATAACTATTTTACCGTATTATTTCCAACTCGTGGTGATTTTTAATTTAATGAAGTTTCACATGCAAACAATTAAGTTGACAATAATTAATTGTATGACGTCTGTTTTTTTCTTTTAAAATAAAGAAAACAGTTCACCGAAACAGAATTGACGGTGTGAAAAATGTCACATCGTCATCAGGTATATGCCGGTGTTACACGTTGAAGTTCAGTCCTATGATTAGGGGGTGCAAGCATCTGACAAACTGGCAAATAACTGGGGGAAAACGTGTCAGAATTCAGGTATGGTATGACTGGTTATTTCCCCTTTGTTCAAATCTACTCGTCGCCTTTTGAAACATCCCAAACTATCAATGAACCATGCATAGAAGTCAGTTTTCATTAAAATATGGCCCAATATATCACCATAATTGTAAATTTCTACCATTTTTTAACAGTGAAAATTACTCTCATATTACAAGTGCAAAATATGCATACTATGGCGAAGTTTACGTGTTATGTGTCTAATAATATGTTTTAGTCTGGTAATAAAGTTAATAAGTGCTAATTTACACATGTTGCCACATGTTTCTCGATGCTAATAGTAGGAAATAATACTAGGTGTCCGGGTTATCTTCGTTCGTACCTGTGGGCACGATTTCATAAATTGCAAAATATTTCTGAACTTTTTTCGAATCCTAATAATTGTTACACCATGACTAATGGTCGTTGAGTTGGAATACTATGTTTTAACCATCAGGCTACGCCAGAGACGAAAAGTACGGTATCTACTTGCAAGTTACAACATAACTTAATATATAAAGATATATATAATATATAAAGATGCTATTCGAAAATGACAAATTTATCTATCTCTGACAACATAATTCCTTAATCAGTAATTCAATAATTTTGTATGTGAATATAATTTGAATCATATAAAAAATCACAATCATGTGACAATACAACAGTCAAAGTAAACCGAAACTTTGGTCCTGTGTGAGATACAAATAGTTGACGAAACTATCACATATAGCTGTACGTAAACTAATACATAATATCCACCGCTTTCAATTTCTTCCATCACCTAGATTAAAACGTTCCAGGTCATAGTAAATGGGTCAATTTGGTAATTGACAATTAAATGATGTTGTCAAGTACTCAATCTACAATAATTCGACTACGCACGCTTTTGCATTGGCTAATGAAATTTAAAAAGAAAATGGCGTCATTAAAAGTTGACAAAGTCATTGAATTATTAGTTACGAACATAATTTACTAATCAATTCATCTGAAACGAGGAAAATAATCTTCAATATTTCCATATCTGTTTTCAAGAACTCCACGAAAAGATTCGGTAATGATGATTTTACAAAGATTTATAGTTGTGAAGAAAACATTTTCATCATAAGTCATGAATCTGCGTATCCGTAGCCGTGTTTCCATAAGTAATTCGTTAAGCCTTAAAAAAGAGAGATTTTATACTAAGCCAAAATGTCATACTCAGACGATGTTTGTCAACATGGGATTATCAGGTTCAAATGGGATAAGTGACATATACGCTTCACTGGTAGGCATTGAGTATAGTAGAGATTTTTCTTAAGATGTTATATTTTGAGTTTGTTGCTGAGGTTATATTTGAGCTAAGGACAAAAGGTACAAGTTTTAAATGTAGAAAATGTTTCTCGGAAGGCAAGATTTAGTTTCAACAAAACGTTTGATTTTTAACCGAAATATTGAGTACTATTTTTACGCATATTAAAGGTATGGATTTTGCAAAAGTTGTTATATTTTAAGTATGTTTCTGAGGTTAAATTTAAGTTAAGGGCAAATAATACAAGTTTTAAATGTGAAAATGTTCCTCGGAAGGCAAAATTTAGTTTCAACAAAATGTTTGATTTTAAACGGAAATTTAAACCTAATTGTACGGGAGTAAAATTTTCCTTCTATAAACGTTTACGTTAAGAAATTAGATTTGAATGACCTGAACCCACAAAATACAGCACAACTTGAAATTTAAAATAAAATATCTTTGAACCAATAACTTGGGAAGCCGCCGGTAATCCGTTCAAAAAATTTATCATTTTCTTCATTTAGCTCAATCAAATGTTTGCCACGGTCTAACTACCCATGCCAGACGCGCTTTAACTACGATCAGGGAATGATCTACTCGTAGTTTTCCAATTCTAAATTCACCTATTCTTTGGTTTCTGTCCAAAGCCAGACTGAGTGCAAACAACACTTTTGCTTATCAAATTAACGCGTAAATTTGGCGAATTTGAACCAGTTGGGTAAATATTTAATCTAACTTCGTGCGAACGTAACTGATAGTTTAAGAAGATGAATAATTTAATGCCTCAGTCGAAATTTTGATAAATAAATTGTTAAAAATAAAATTATGACCAAGATAACAGTGGGCGGTATTGTACATCTCTGCTATAGTATTTTATGCATACGGTAAAAAAAATGATCACGGTTATCACAGTATTATTCATTCGTTGTAAAAAATATATAACAACAATAATTTGTGTATGTATAAAATATTTCAAGTTTCATTTCAATTTATCAAATAACTGAATTCAGTATTGAAACGCACAAGCGATCTGTATTAAGTTTTGTGACAACGAGTACCGGGGGAATCAGATTAACCCGTGAAAAAATTTACAAAAGTAAATCATTTATTTAACGGTCAACTTTTCTAAGTTAAGCAACGCATTATCACGCTTTAAACAATCCTGTCCAAAATTTCGACATTCAAGAACAAAAAATAAATAAAATGTGAATGTATATATTCGATTGATCCGGCCTACTTATTTCTAATTTGGTAAATACACACGCAAGCCAAACTTGGACAACATTTAGTCAATGGGAATAGGGCAAAGTAACAGTGTGAGGTACCATTTCGAATCACTATTAAGCAACAGAATGTCAAATGTGTCGGGCATTGGTATTTAAACAGTAACAGGTTTTCACCTCTGGCAAATTGGTAGTATACTTGATAAATTTTTACCCATATTTTTTTTTGGTATTCAAAGGTATAGTTACGTATAGCTCCGATAAGTAACTAGGTTTGTGGTCGAAACAAAATAGGTTATCTCGTAAAGAATAAATTATGAATTTATCTGATTGGATTATATAAGTATATTGTATTCCACGATTGCTGTTATATAGACTGAATGTGATTATACGCACCTGAACCACAATTTAGATCATTGAACCCCTTCGGGAGATTGTTCGACTTCCCCAAAATTTTGTAGTTTGACAGGAATGTCGATTTTACTTTCTAATCAAAATCAAAGTCAGCTTGGTCAAAGGCCCGAAAGATTTTTACAATTGTATAAAAAAAGTCATCAACCACTTTCAGCATTCAGTCTATATAGACTTGGATTTGAACAGGCTACTTTAGGGAAATATAAGCAATAAAAAAACACTTCGATCATGTCTAAAAACTTTCGTCACATATGTAACTGATATTTAGTGCCTTTTTTTATTTAAATGCTTAACTTATAACCAGGATATATTTAGTTTAAATTACTAATAATATTATGAAATATATGAATTTCACTAGCTCTTCAATCGCAATTTATTTCTGTTTTCAAAGCAATATACAATTAGTGGTAGAATTGTATTACTACTAATAAAATATCAATCAGAATTCCTTTCAGGATAACAAAATAGAGTTATAAAATAGGTGTACTAATAATCAGAGAGAATAGTAAATTAATCATCATCTCGATAACTATGGCACGAACGTAAAAAAGTTCAAGGCAACTGAAAAGTAAGGCAAGAATCTGAACTTATTCAGTACTAGTATTAAAAAACATGGTTTTCAATCAAGAATTTTCATGTTTCTTACTTGGTCAAGCATTGTTTTAGAGTCTCCGTGAAAAAGTAATAATCTTTTTAGTAGAGAGTCAGAGTAGCTGTCCATGCTAATGAGTTAGGTCAATTTCGTTAATGGACTTCGTATTTATCATTACTTCTGAGGGCGTCATATTAGGTTTTATTGATTTTTAAGAAGAATCTCGTCATCGAAAAATGTTAATGATAGATCCTGTTACTATTAACATATAATACTTAAACGGTGAATAGATTAAGTGATGGTTTACTTGTTACGATTATAATTCAACGTTGGCCAGCTACGATTTCAAACTTGGCAAATGAAAATTGTTAACATGCCAATTTAATCCATCATTCTAAATTGTAATAGCATTGCAATAACCTGTTAACACTCTTAATTAAATTTAGATATCCGGTGGTTAGCACGTAAACAATGAACTGACTACGGTAAATTTATTGTGTTGTATTGACAGCACGGGTAACACCAGAGTGGTACGTAGTTTTGTTAATCTATTGTGGACTAATTGAATTAATTAATAGCTATCAGTTTGGGTAGAAAGGACATACAACTTAACTCTAATTAACGTTATTGAAAACTCAGCACATTGTTTCCATTATTGCCTGAAAATATTGTATATTACTTTTATGTCTAGATAATATGAATATTATATAATTCAGCAATGATGTTTAGATATACCAACCCAACTACTCGAAATTTTTTATACAAACTTTTGGTCTTATTAATTTTATTATTAAATTTGATTAATTGAAATTTCTTTGTGCGTTTTTCTTAAACGTGTAATTTAATGGAGTACATATGTCAAAACGACAATAGTATGAACTTCGTCGCATAAGCGGTTACACCGGAATTATACGAGTTTGATAAATTGTACCGATATTGGCATAATCTGGTGATTAAGCGCCTTTTGTATAGAGACAATTAACACACTTTCCGGGTGTCATTTCGTTTTAATTAACTAAAACTATGCTATTTTGAGCGAATATCAGTTTTATTATGACGTTTTTTTTTCTTGCAATAATTTCTCTAGAATTTAGGACATGTTTATGCTTGATACTAGCTGCGTTTTTTCTTCGCCATCCAAGTTCACTTTCTTCCGTTTTTCGACGATTGATAAGCAAATCGTGGTATTTTTGTTTACTGACACAACGAGATGTCTCGTTCGTTCTTTTTGAATGGCGGCGTAGGGATCAAGGTGCTATCGTTTTGAAATTTCAATTTCATAAAGAGTATACACTGAGAGAGCGTGTCATCAATATCTTCACGTTTTCTTTTATTTTTAAACCAGCGATACGATAATGTTCGCATTTGTTCTTGGTTTGTGCTTCGTGAGCGTGGTTAGAAAATGATTTGTACTTGAATAGGTTTATAAGCCGTTATAGATTTTATTATTTATTTATTTTAAATATAATACCTGTAGTCTGCATCGAAGTCGGGAAATAAGTTTGCAATATAGAGTTTGTTAGCATAATTTAATGAATTCTTTACCTATTTTCAATCTGAATTAGGTTATATACATAACTTTTCTTGAACTGAAACACTTTTAACTCTGGATGAGACCCTCAACTCCCACCGCCATGGACGAATCGGACACGCCCCGCTTCACTGTCCAGCAAATTATGCTTTTGCAAAAGTTGAAGCAGAGCGGACTGACCCGGGATCAGATACTAAAGGGACTTGAAGAAATTGACAAAATGGACGACATTCCTGTCAGGTAAGGCAAAAATTCGAAATGCTCGTTAAATAATCCCGTTATTACGTTAACATTATTTACGTTAAATTCGAATCCTTGCTTACCTGGCGGGTAGCAATAATATAAAAGTTTAACAGTTGATGCTTACCCACGTGGACGTAGTTGCGAATTAATAATATTATATTATTACTTACCTAACACTGAAATATGTTTCATTTAGCCTTCCACTTGCAACATTTCCTTCTAAACCAATGAGAAGTCCTCCACCACTGGCTCTTGCAAAACGTCCTTTCCCGATTCTTGTCAACGCTAACGGTACAAATGGAGTCCAAAATAAGAATGCGCGGGAAGAAAGCGCGCCAAGTGACCAGAAAACACCGAGTGCTAGCCCGACCTCGCCACATGTGAGTAAAGTGGTTATATTCATTAGCTAACTTGTGCGATATTTCATTATGATAATCCGGGACAAAGAGGGATCTCAGATAGTGATATTTGAGACAGGGGTGCCGCTTCATAACATGCTCCAATTATTGTGTCCCATCCTTTGTCGAATAACAAAGTTATTTCGACAACATCTTCCGCTTTAGTGCGTTCGAGGTTCCGTAATGAATTGACGTGCAGGAAGCAAATTGCTAACTGTCAAAAAAGTGTCTCGTTTCGCCCTACCGTAAGCAATTACTGGCTGATACATTTATCGTATGCTATTATGAATGATGCAAGGATAATAAAAACATCTTCCTTTGTCATTCCAGACACTTTCCTTATCTCCAGCTGCAAACGTCCCTCTGAACAGAAGTCCAAAAATAGTTACTTCCCATCCACTCCACCCTATGCACCAGGCGACACCTTTAATGTTTGGATCACATTTACAGGTATTTATTTTTAATGTAATTGAGTTGAAAGGACGTACTCAAATCGGGGCGCTTAACAAGGGAGCGTAGCTCAGCCCACACTAGTTTTATTCTCAAAAAGGATAATTACATTGATAAAGACATAAAATGTGCCAAATACCGTACCACAGTATAGCATCGAAGATGATTATAGTCGAAAATTTGTTACACTAATGAAACATTGTCCCCAGAATCACAATCAGATGGCATTACTTCATCCGAGTGGAAATTGGAATGCCGGTACATCACGAGCAATGGCTGCTGCAACAGCTGTCAGCCTCTTGCAGAATGGATTTCCTCATCATAATTTACAACACCATACTTACCCAACATTGATGAACGGCAGAACTAATCCAGGTAGGAACATTTCTATATTTAGCCGTGTACCGGCACAATAAATTCCTTATATAGCCATGTAGGTCTAGAAAGAGTATAGGTGGGTATCAAAATATAGATGATCTTTTTACCATTTGACAGAAAAGCGGAGATTTTTTTTTTCATTTTTTATTTATAACTTTTCCTGGGTTTTGTTAAAAAAAAATTATTTGCTTATAATAGATGAACTCTAGAAATAGACTATTTCGTTCTTCGCTTAACCATGGAAATAATACGCTTGAGTAATTTTAAAAATTAGTGATGCCTCGATGATTGAACTTTCATTATCTTATAACCAACCAAATGAAGATGACTCGAACAGAGCAGAAATCTAAATATATTAGCTTATCCATTTATTGCATCTTTGTCCCTCAAGGTTTAATTTTTCGTTAGTTCGGAGCAATAAAATGTAATTGGCATTAGCATGATCTGTGTGATGCCTCTATGATTTATAAATTACCTAAATTTTAAATTTGATGGAATTTGGCTGACGATGGAATAATTTGTATCAAAATATTAAAAATATTTATTTCGTTAAAAATATTTTCTACTTATTATGATCTTACGTGTATTACAATAAGCGGTAAAAGTGAAATGGAAAAATTTTCCATTTCGGATGGAAAAAATTGTTTTTTGAGCTTCTTACCCATCTTATGAATCGTATAAAAAATTTGTAACTTCAATACCCTTTGCATTTCAATTAAACGTTGATTCGGAAATTATAAGACATCAAAGAATGATCAACCAAAATTGATGCTTTCATTATCTTTAATAAATTGAAATTTATAGAAAAGAGCTTTTAACTAAAATCTTTGCAACAATCGGTACTCCTGAAGTACCGATTAAGATTGGCAATCACTACGAACGGTGTATATGGAAACCAGAAATCCCCTCGTTAATGAAAACTTGAAGCGACTATCAAACAGATGATGAGTTTTCAATCACCGTATCAACATATACCTAAAGAGTCGATAATTTCATACGACATTTTTATACGCCCCGCTTTAGGCAAGCTCAACACTTCTAAAAACCACGATTCGAGTTTTAATTTTTATAATTTACCCTATTTATTTCGTCTAATGAATAGATAGATGATCACTCACTTAAACCAAACTAAAAGAAAAAGAATCCAAGCTAATGAGGAAACCCTACTGATTAGCGTTGTTATGAATGTGACATATATTACGTCTATATGCAATGACGATGTAATATCATTACATAGACTTCAATGGTTGAGCATTACCTAATCAGGCGTCTGAAACATGAAAATTTCGACATGGGAAGAGTCATGTAAATAGGTGTATTAGCAAAATATTAGAAAATTTGAGAAACAGTTTAATATTATTTTCTAAAAATGGGGGGGGGGGGGATGGCGTTACGCTATACTAAAAAGTACAATTTTCTTGGTATTTCGAAAAAAGGTTCCTCCTACCCTGGCCAAAATGAGAGTATTACTTCTGCCTAATGATTGTCATTTCAGATTATGTCTGTTCCTTAATATACTCGAAAAATTTACTATTCAAATGAGCATTGACCTGAAAACAAAAAATCTTAACGAATTTGACAATTTTATCAATTATTCTATTACATTTCACTTTTTTTTTAATGTGCTTCAGAAACTTTGTGAACACGAAACCATTGCATGATAGGGATTAACTTGGTGCAGTCATACAGATCTAATGGCCACGCAAACGTTTCATCACAAGCAATTTAGAGCAACAACTATATATAATCTACACATCGTTAGTAGTTCACACGTTCTTTACTATGAGCCTCTATAGTATCTTAAAATTGGTTTCGACTTTTGATGGAAACTATCTTTATTCAAGGTCTTACTAACGTGTTCGGAATGTCGAATGGAAATGCTGTTGTTGAGATCGACGGTGAAAAAGTTGACATCACGGAGGAGTTGGACGATTTATTTCGACGCGATCAGGCACAAGTCAAAGAAGACATTCGAAAATTCATAAACGAACGGCACATTTCGCAATCTGCAATAGCAAAAGCTACAGGAAATGGTAAACCATAAACATAGTATATTATCTAGTTTGATCAGTCATGGCAGGAATTGAGCGAATCTTTTTCTTGTTCGATTAAATTTGATTGCCTCCTCTAGAATCGACCCCACTTAAGCACAAGGCTGTGTTACGCTTGTAAAAACTAGATTGTCTGACAGACTGCATAAAATAGGGTAGTGTAATCAATTAGCGATAGGAAGGAGTATTGCAGACACACGTGTTCCTGTATTATTGTCTTGGCGCACGAACGCTCAGAAATCGTGCCCGAACGAAATTCATTAGCACGAGCTAGCGTAAACTTTCTTGTTTCCCTTATTTCAAAGCATCACGCTTTTTCTTATATTATACGATATCGACATGCAAGCCTATGCTCTTGAATATAAAAGCACGTTGAAGTACTGTTTATATTGTTTTGTACAATCCAAAAATGGGCCAAATTACTCCATATTTCATTGTAATTAAATGAATATTTATTAAATTTTTTTAAAATTTGGGTAGATACCTGTTTATTTATTGATGAACAAGCAACATTTCTACAGCTTTATTTTTTCAATTACTTGAATTATTTAATCGAATTTTCAATAAACAAAAGCGTTATAAAGGGCAAATTGCTACTATTGATAACAGAACAAATAAAGGGTATCCTGATAAATTATTATATAAAACCACGTTTGCGATCATGATTACATGATATGCACATTATTTATAGAGACGAGTTCTCGTTCCTGTCTTTAGACTAATTAATTAACCAGACAGTTTGTGATCAGGCCACCTATCAAAAACGGCTGATCATGATATTTCACGAAATGTCATTATCTTTTTGGTTAACATTTTTGCACGCAACGTCAAATAATACCGCATGGGGATAACAGCCAAATTGAGCAAGCATGGTAAATGCAAACAATATTTAAATATCTTAACTGTATATAGTGTGAAGGTACTTGCTTTATCTAGTATTTATGCTAATCGTTGCACAGATTATGTATAAAAAATTATATAAAATTTTATTATGAATTCATTACCACAACTTCCATATTAATTTAAATATATTTTTAACAATTTGGTGTTAGTACCTATGTTTAGCATGGAATCATACAGTCTGGTAGTCAAATTGTGGTAAAATTATTCTGTGAAAAATGTCGCGGTACGAAAATTGCAACATGCAAATTTTGACAATAAACTACCGTATTTCATTAATTAAACAAATGTTTTAATCTCGAATAAAACGATTTTATTTTAATTTAACCATTTTCTTCGTATTGAACGTCATGTTCGAGTTGAATTGCCAATTATAAAATGTAGTGAATTTAAAACGTTGAAGTTCAATATCATTACTCACAACTATTGCGTTTTTATTTTGACAGCAATCAGTCAGAGTTATATATCACAATGGTTGGCTCAACCCCAAGATATTAGCGGACAAAAGAAGAAAGCCATGTATACTTGGTATCTCATTGAGAAACGAAAACCACCAGGAGTAATGAGTATGTATATTATATAATTTTCATTTTAATTATTTCTAACGCTTATTTAATAAAAATGTGTAGAAACTGCATAGTTTATCCAAAAATGTACAATTTCACATCCGAAACACAAATGAATCTTCATGCAAAAGGTGTTTATGCAAGAAACTCCTGGAATTCATTGCTTCGTATCTGTTTACGTGACAGTATTGACTAAAATTACTTCAAGTCCCGCGTTAATCGGCATTTGTGTATACATAATTTTAGTAGATCTTGGCATTTCAGTTAATTTGCTCAGGGATGAGACTTTACATCTGAGTGAGTGCGCGTGACCTTACTTTGAGTGAGTGAAAGTGAATTTTCATTATGTATACTCATAAAATTAAAAAAAAAAAAAATTCAGCATCACATAATACAGTCGACATACACATATTTTTGGATCATTAGGAATTTTTACTATATAAGGAATAGTGAACGAACTTATTTATTTTCACCTACAATGATGCATCGAAACTAATTTTATATAGTAAATAACTACTTACAAGAAAACAGTTTCATTAAATACCTCTTTTTGGTAAATTTCGTCAGTCCCACTTCACAATTGATTCTAATTTTCTAAAGAATACTTACCTTAATTAATGATTTTGCGTTTTTTGCATTTTTCAAATACAGAATATATAATCTAAAACTAATACAATTATTAGTGACGCGATAAACTAGAACAAACTATCAAGTTATCAGCGTGTTTTAAGCATGGGGTATGTGATAATGACCTTCCACGAAAACTCTGGACATATCGTCTATACTTGATCTATGAATAAACAACGATAAATGATCAAATTCAGACCGATACGCAGTGCGTGTGACAATCAGTCGTTTTTTTAACAAAGGGTATACTTAACTGGGCAGTGGTGCGATTATATGTTGATTTTCAGAGGTTAATGACGGCTAATTACTTGTTTGCGAGCCCATGCTGAAGTCATTTATATATTTATTTAGGATATTTCGTCAAATTAGACTTTACCCTGTGTTAATTGCTATTGTTAGTTAGAATTACGATAACCACACAACATTACATTGCACCTGTTTTATAACCATCGCTCAATTAGAGTTTGGCAAATAATTGACAAATGTTGTGCGACTTTTTTCGCCGACATTCCGACCTCGCTCAAATTATGGGAAGGAATGTGACACGAGTCCAAGATATAACGCCATCGGATTTCCACATTATACTTATGCTCCAATCAGTATTACTTGAAGCAATAGAAACAAAAATATTATATTTTCGTGGCGTAAGTTTAAAGTTCAAAACATTTTGGGATCGAAACCGAGTATTTTGACTTGAAAAACTATAAGAATTAGCACAAAACATATTGTTAGTTCTAAATTTTCTCAAACGTCAAGTAGGATTAGCGAGAGTCAGTTTTTCCTTGTATGATCGACGTTAGTGAATCATTTCGATTCTTATCAAAAGGAAGAGATCGAAAAATACGGGATTGATTTCGCCGGAACACATTATTGCCACTTGCTATCGCTTTCTCAGATCGTCGCAAATTTTTTACGACGTGGAAATATATGAAAATCAAGCGGAGAGAATTGGAGCGATAATGAATTAGTTATGAGCTTAAATTTATTTTCGACGAACCGCGTAAATAAGGGGTCGTCGAATACATAATGTCACTCGTTTTCATTTTATTTTATATCTTTATTGTAAGTTGAAATGCATGGGAGTTGAGAGATATGGATCTAAACTCGACTTTTGCCAAACGGCGACCCGTCACAACATATTATATCACACGACAATCGATTTATAATTGTGTACTCTTACTTCTTGTATTTTGCTCTCGTTTATACATGTTTTTAACTTCTGGATTACTTTTTCTTTGTCGGAATTGAAGGGCGTAAATAGAATTACAGTTAAGAATAAATATTGAAATTCACACTGCATAATATTGTTAGTGTAACAACAGGAATTTATAAAAATCACTCGACAAAAATTCGCTGAAGAACCAGAACTTATTAGGTGATAAAATCGCACGAATCAAATATAAATGCCCCTGAATAATGCGATAATTGGTGTTATTTTTCTGTTTTTTTTGTTTATATACTATTTGACAGGCTATGGACATTTCGTTGAGAATTGAAACCGACCACATATCCGCCAGATGTTGCGCGACCAATCTCGTAACAGACCTTTTCCGCGCAACCCCACAAGTCCCGCAAGAATTCTGCCAAGATTTGTGCATTATTTATTCCACCAAGTACACAGCCGTCACTATGCATTGTCATTACCAATTGGATAAGTATATCATTGTAAAATTCGATGACGATACCGAATGTATGAAACATCTCCGATCAAACATAATCTGTCGCTAAATTGAACCTCCGTAGCGTGTTTTAATATATAGTCAAGCTTGTTTGAAAAGTTTAATATAAAATAGAAAGGGTATCATTGATTTGTCGTGGCATATGTGGTATGTACCGTAGCGATGTTGACCACAAAATATTATCCGAGTAATCTTCTTTGCGTCCATAGCGGCCTCTTGGTCAGGAAAGTAACATCACAAAAAAATAGGCTAAATCAATGATAAATAATGCATCATGTATTCATTTTGATAAAAAGATATCGCTCAACCCCGACACTAATATTTTGAAATTTGAAACTGTCGTCTGATATTTTCGTTCTTACGCCAGTTGACAATGCATTAAAATCCCATTGCATATTTTTTTTTATATATAACAATAAATATGATATCCTAATTTAATTGCCTAAAAAACTTTGAAATGAATTCAATGTCAAATACAGTTTTTTCATATCATCCTGAAATGTAGAATCCAAGTTCAAAATCGGTCCGATCTGAAACTACAGGACATATATATCAGGTGACTCGCGTAATTTCAATTGCTCCTAAAAGATAATTTATAATAATCAATTTTACAGTCTTTATTTTTTATTATTTTGCAATGATCGCCATATTATACAGCCCATATTTTGTATATCATATATAACATTATACATATATTATACACTAACGTATAAATTACGACATCGAAAGCCGTCTGCCGTGAACTCATGAATATGTTAAAATTAACACTCGAACAATAGTAATAATAAGAAAATATTCAATGTTGCATAAGTTGGTTTGTTATGTTGATTACTATCATGGTTAGCAATTTATATTAAGAGCCCCAGGTCAGATTGAAAAGACATTTGTTGAGACTGCGGCTCACCAGCTAACATACATTTTATAACCTTTTCTGATTCCATGCGTAACTTAATGTGAATACTATAAAAAAATTGTAAATTACCCTTCGATTGTCAAGTAATGCTAATCCTCTTATGAAAACATCTTATCATATATAGGGAAATACTTTACCTCAAAACAGCACAACGTTCTGTTTATTTTTCATTCTATTGCGTTCTTTCGATCAGTTCGCAATATGTATGTAAATTTGATAATTATCTCTTTGTCGTGTATTTTTATTCAAAGAATATTTGTTAAATAAACTCGTTTTTAATTCAAGATAAGCAAACAGAAACATGAAAATATACTTGGATTTGCAAGGTATTAACTTTTCAACTTTGACACGCAAACCACATTCATTACATGGTACATTCTTATATTCAACCATGTTCATTTTCACTCATAAGAAATTTTAAATAATATCAAGAGTATCTCTCGCAAGTTCAAACCATCTCCCAGCAGAACGTTTGCAAGTAATTTTGTAGTAAATATCGAGTAGCAACCGAAGTATGATATAACAACACTAAATGAGTGATATGTTCAAGTTATGTTGTCTGAAAATTCATCAAGACATCGGCAACATGGCATTGACTATCGTAATAATTAGTATTCGAACCGCAGGTCAATTTGTGCTGGCTCGCTGATTTTAATCAAAATAATTTACAATTCAAGACCCATGGACGCATTATTGTACCAATAATGTCTCTAAATATTTGTATTTTACAGCGATCGCCTGATATTTTAATCTAAGTGACGATTTTTATAACGACACATCACTTTCAATTCATTACCACATATCATATCGTGGCACATCGTATATGCAAACCATCCATTGCAAGAACCCACAAGAACGAAGTCTATTAGTTGTGCGTCTAAGTCGCTCAAAGGTTATCAATGTCAACAGTTTTATAATAACATACATCGCGTGATAATTTGAACAATGTATATTCAAAATATGCATTGTGGAGTTTTCTATTTACATTTCGAAACCGCAGGGAAAGGTCATATCATTGAACTTGCCAATAACAGGAACTGGATGTCGAGGTGATAATTGTAATTGATTCATTACAATTAGATATGTTTGCGCTTGGGATGTAAAATAGAATTTTGTTATCATATCTTCTATATATATTTTAATTTTTTCATGCACATTTATTATACTTTCCGATTTAAAATCATTTGAAAATTTGTATGGAAATCTCAGTAGAAATTTCAGTGCCAAACCCTAGCTAACTCCATGGCAGGCATGGTCTATCGCCCAACAAAGAACATTTTGAAAAATTAAATTGGCGTCGGAAAATCCCAACTTTAACAACATAATTTTTATTGATAAATATAACGTACTTTTGATAGAAAGTTTTGCCAAAAAGATATTTATCATTCGCTTTTGGAAGTTGAAAAGTTTGGAATGTGTTAATGTGCATTGTATTTCGCCTATAAATGACGTGTTTTCCAACTGATGATGAGTCAAACTGAAGTGGAAACATTTAGAATGATTTGGTTTCATTATTTTCAATTGAAGTCTTCGACTTTTAACTCGTAAAGATCACTCTAAAAATACTGCAAATTGATACAAGAAAATTAGATTACCTCGTAGTTGTTATCATAGCAAGAATAAATATGGGAACAAAATTTAAAATAAACATCTAATTATGCAGCAAGCTCCATATCGTTTTTTCTCAATTTATTTGAAAACCGTGTCGAATCTTTCAGTGCGTTGTTACCAGGTTCCAATTTTATCTTATGTAATCAAGTAAATGCAATTTAATAATGTAGTACTTCTATATAAAATAAACATATGCGGTAATATTATACAAATACACTCATTTATCAAGTTGTGTTATGCTATCTCTCTTTATGGTGTGTGGGTGAACAATAGGGACGTGAGGATTTTGTTTGCTATTTGTGGTAATAGGAACGAAAAAAGTTTACGGACTTATTAACATTTTGGAGTCATTAAAAATGTATTTGTCTTATTTGCAATAATTCAATCAATTTAGGCAATTGTAAATTTTTTATTGAATTGGTTTGTATGTCGACTTCATGTCGCAATTTTGTGAATACCAATTGTTTATCTATATTCAAAGCACATAATGAAATAAAAAACGTAAAGCAATATGACTGATATTTTAACGTAATGTATTCAAAGTCTTAATAACCCAAAACAAACCAAACAAACTACGTATCAAATCAAGATTACAGCGTAGATTTTTATACGTACTGGATTTTCAGTAGAATTAGAATATTAATGTTGGCAAAATTTATAGCACGTATTACAGCAGCGAAAACGCTACCTGGAAATATGAGTTATTTTACTAAACATTGCTATTGAAATGCCAACCTACTAAGCATCTAAGTAACAGTTTAACTGAGAATAACACACTAATGATCATCAGGTACAAGACAAAGAAATATGACCTATGGCGACCTACAATAATTTGCCATCGAATAATATATTAAGTGACAGCTTAATTAATGGCTATTCACGTTTCATGACAACATACACAAATATACTGCAGCCATTTTGTATATCTTCTCTTGGTCGTTATACTGTACTCGTAAATATGCCCTTACCTTAACCATTTTTATATCATCCTTACTCATATCTAGAACGCCACAAATCGCGCATTTGAACTATATAAATAAAATATAAACAGAATATTGATTCAGTAAACAAATTGTACTTATTACAGTAGTATTATTGCAGTAGTATTATTGCATTGTACCCAATAACAATCTAACTACTAAATTTCAACAGGCGTCACGTTAGCGAGCGGGTTAACTCACCTGGTGGCGTATTAACCACAGAATGAGCGTAATCACAGTATTTATACTGATCATACTTTGGAGTGGTTTAGATTTGAATATTTTGATGAGAGTTAGACAATAATTATAATTGAAATACATTTTGTTGTTTCAGCCATGAATTCAGGCGCACCCATAATATTTCGAAATGAGATGGAACAGGACTACGCACCTCCAATATGTCTGAAAACAAAACGTGGGGCAAGGTAAGGAGTTGAACTATAAAATGCTTTCATTTCAGTAGGATATGACATATTTGAACTCAGACTCATTTTAATATATTGAAAGTCTAACTCGATCCAGTAATTAGTGACGTAATTAGCTGTGAAATGTAAAGTTCTAAACGATATGTCATTTAGGAAATGACGCGCTGTCTCTTGCGATCAAATTTTCATTACAAAAGAGATGCGTGATTAAGATACAAGCAGGTCCACAAGACCTCGTCTAATAGTAGACCTTGTCTAATGATACATTTTTAAATTTTAGATTCACATGGCCAAAAGAATGTTTGACAATTTTAGAAAATTACTACAATTCGAATCCATATCCAGATGAATCAAAGAGAGAAGAAATCGCAGCCGCTTGTAATTCTATAATACAAACGCATAAAGCAGGTAACTAGATGCTCAAACTAATATGTTTTATTTCTAAACAAATAAAAGTCTAAATGGTTTTTCAAGTCCCAATACCACGGATGGACGGAAAAACAACAACGCACGTAATCACATGCCGTAAATGCTGAATTTAGCACATAATTTGTTGGTAACAAAATGTAATAGGTGTCTTGTCAAAGACTGATGAGATAGATGGACGTCAATAATTTGAAACTTCATTATCCATGACTCAGAATAGAAATTAGCTTTAACACAGAATAGAGTGTCTTGTGAGAGTCAATGCCAAAAAGACTGAAACTAATAATACAATGACCAAATGGAATTGCATATAAATTTAGTATATTTTTCACTTTTATAGGTATGATGATAACCGACTTAGACAAAGTTACCACGGTTAAAGTTTACAACTGGTTTGCAAACAGAAGAAAAGATGACAAAAGAAGAAAGCATATCGGTATGCAAATTCATTATTTGGTTCCATTACATTTGAACCCACGTACATTTGAACCCACGATAATTGCACCTGCATACTATTGCACCTATGTAATTTTGTTTTTGTTTTATGGATATTTGAACCCATACTAACCCTAACCCATAGGTTTTAGCACCCGCATATAGATTGTACCCGCGGATATACACATGGGTTCAAATGCACGATCACCTTATTATTCTGATGTTTAGCATGTACTCATTATGAATTTACACAAAACTATTGTAGTTTGAAAAAGCGTTTATGGAAATCAACTAATCAAAATTACTTTATCATACTACGTCATGTTGTAGCGAAGTAATTCAGATTATCAGTTGGAACCGAAAACATTTTAAAATACCTGATTATTTATTATTAATACATGAATTTTTTTTTTATCTAATCTCCATGTTATTAGTGTAATTCTGAAAGCAAGATTTCTTGCAGTCATGTTAAATATCTTGTTACCTAATTCAATCTTCATTCTAGAGCATATCGAAGCCTTGGATCATCATCAACAGTATATGACCAACCCTGCACACAGGAGCAACACGGTGTCACCGAGCAGCTCAAATCATTCGAGCGAGAGCCCACGTGTTCACGAAGTTACAGATCATCAAGCGATGGCAGAAAAAGTAAGTTCTTCCCAAGGTGTGGTTTATTTCATTCAAGCCTATATAATCGCTTTCAAAATCGATATTTTGTTTATCAGTACGTTGAATTATGTTTTGCTTCGATTCGTGTTTTCTTGCGAACAATCAGCTCAATTTCCCTGATTCCATGGGTGGTTGTGGAAGTTTCACTTTTAAATAAGCCCGTTTTCATGACTTTTGAGCAAATTTTTAAAGAATAAACGCATGTTAGTAAAAGGATGATATAATTTGTACAGAGCAAAGGCAGACAACATTAAATTACATTTTTAATCACTGTTTCTCAAATAATGAAATGATATTTGATATACTTTTTTGATCAGTTGTACAAGCAGGACTGTAACTTCGTCGTTTTATACATTCGTTAAACATTCAGTGTTTAATAAAATGCACGTTTTGTCGTTAAGGTTCAGTCTGATATACTAGCTATGCGAAAGAAAGAAGAGCAGATGGCACTCGCATTGCAAATGGCAGCTGTCAACCACTCGATACTTGCACTCGTCAACCAACATCGTGAAATAGTCAATGTCAATCGAGACGACGACTCTAACACACCGCTTGGTGGCAGAGAAAGCGAGCGTGACGAAAACGAAGACAACGAAAGTGTTGGAGGCGGGAGTAGCCATGGCAACATTGAGAATCACGCTCAGGATCATCAACGCCACGAGAGCGAAGGAGACGTCAGCGAGAATAATTCAACGTCCAGTGCGATGGAAATTCATCGGGAAAACAGCAACACAGCCATGACCCAATCACCAATTCAAGCAAGGACCTAATACAAGTCGAACCCATACATACTTATTTGACTGAAAAACAAACTGCCGAACGAAAACACTGTTTGAAAATGGTAAAATTTACAGTTTTCGGTAAATAACGAATGATTTATATCATAAGCGCACCCATGGTTTACAACTAGACCGTGCCTACAACATATCATACAGCGTAATCGCTGCAAACTTTCACGAAGTCCAGCAATTTTTGTAAAGTATTGACCGACATATTATACTGATTTGAATCGAAAATCGAAAACTGGTAAATTTCACTATTTCCCAATAGCACTTTAGATAATATTTGTACATATCACCTAGCTATTTTGTTCAAAACAGTAGTAGGCTTATTTGAGACTCACGGTACAGCCCATAGTGGCATTTTACTTTTGTATTTATTACAGGGAAAATAAAAGCATTTACTAAATTTTGTAATATTGTAGCAAAATGATTTAAACAAAAGAGCTGTGTACATTTTTGTATTTCAATTTTTATGTATTACGTTTGATCCTGGAATCCCAACAAGTTTCAATGTTGATTCAGATTAAATTCGTGTGAAACAGAAAATCAACCATTGCTTGACTATTTTTTTCTGCAGAATGCGCAATTGGAATTGTTGTTGTCGATCACTCTTACTCGTTTATTATAATATTACTATTGAATTGACGAAACTTAATTTTAAAAGTAAAAATGTCCTATCTCCCCATGGTTTACTCACTTCTATATTACTTTTTGTCTTGCTCCCATTGTTTCTATATTGTAGTTTTAAATATATGACCAATTAGTATTATAAAGTATAAATGCAACGCTTGCCCTACTGCCATACATATACAATCGCACTATTCATGTTTTTGGTTAGAAAATTATTCATTTTTCCTTTATTTTAACGTTATAGTATTAAAAAAGTAAACTTTTGAAATGATATACTGCCCAAATAACAATGGTTTGTTTGTCTTTAGTATATGCGCTTGTTGATATATATTCCACCAGTATATTTAAAGTAATCATTTTGTTGATGAATGATATTAGATAGGAATAAAATTTAGAAATTTTTCCCGGAAACTAAAAAAGTTTTTTTTGTCTGAAAACATTCAATACGTTTGAAAATTATTTAATTCAAATTAATACAAAGAAATAATTTATAATCAATACCAGTTTCGTATGAAAAGGCTATTTTTAAATTAAAATTATAAAGAAGTACATTGACATTTCATTTATGCCTTTTCAGAAACTCAAGTTTAATGATTTAGTTTCAAAATGACAATGTACATTATTACATTATTATTGTACAAACATGATATTATGTTATCATTTAAATAGCCCGATCAATCAACAACCTATACGGTGGACCCAGCAAAATCTTGTCCTATTTAGTCTCTAATAAAGAACATGGTCGACAAGTATTTAAACGTAAATTTATATTTGACATAATATACATCTCGAATACGGTCTGCCATCTATGTGCATTAAAAACCGAAAATTATTTTATATTCTTTTCATGCTCAACTCTGATTGATGAATTGAAAAGTTTTAGTGTTGTATATAAGATCAGAATTTTTTTTTTGAATCTTTTTTTTCGTTCGACGCGTGCTCTTTCATTTCATACCAACAAGCATGAAATTTTCCACGGGAGATTTTTTTTTGTAATTTAAAGAAAGTAAAAAACTCCAGCTCTGACGTTTGAAATCGGCTAATATAAAAATTAAAAACGATGCGCATTTTTTCGGTATACTACACACTTTTGTGGAAGTCTTTTTAGGTTTTTTTTGATTGCACTGTTTTCCGAGCTAATATCATTAAAGATAACTGCGCATTTTCAAGAATAGTGTTCTAAATGAACATATCTTTAGAAGAAGACATTTCCAACGGTGCTATTGCGGTGCCAAGCACCTATTACTTATTATCCAATAATAAATACGAACAATTTTACTTTATTATTATGTTTTCTGATTTTTTTTTCATTATAAATATCTTATGATGAATGATATGATATTATTATTCTATGGAAGATGCCTTTTGTTTTTTTTTCGTTCCTAGTTTCACGTTTTTCATTTTCATCAGATCAAGTTCGACCAAGCATATGCTATATTTAATGGAACTTTCAATATGGATAAAAGAGATTTATTTATGATTTATGCTTGGACGTGCTTATTATTATGATAATACCTTCCTAAAGTGTTCTTGTTATCTATGATGTTGTAATAATTAATGTTGTGTTTTGCGCTTATTTTCCCCATTTATTATTTAACGTCAAGGCCTATCGTTATTGGGATTATCATGATAAATAGTAGTTATGTTCATATTATTATTGTTTATATTACTGATATGTTTATTTTATTTAAAATTTATGTGTTGTTGTCATTGGACATGTACGCAGAAATAAGACAGATACAGTATTGTAAGTTTGTTTGTTGAAAATAAAATTTGTGTCAAAAAATTAAAAGTTTGATTTTTTGTTCCGAGTGTATATCATACGTCGCTTTATGATAATATTAGATATAAATATCACCCAAAGATAAAATGAACTGCGACTCAATTTTTGGACTTTTTTTTTAATATGTGAGAAACGCTAGCAATAGTTTTTGCTAGCGTACCTTTCTCGTGAAACATCAGTTTTGACAAGAATTAATGTCCTTGATTAAATCATTAGCCTAACAAAAATCATATTTACACGCCACAAGCATGCCTCAATCCAGATAGTAGCCAAAAGTTGTATCGAAAAATCACTGCTCATTGCAAAACGAACTGACTAGAATATTTACAACTCAGCGAAGGGAAAGTTTTCCTATTATGTATTACGAGAAGTGAAAATGCAAAATGGGACGCCACCACACATGATGTGACGTTACGGTACCAGAATCGATCGCATTAATAGCTCGATGATCATACAGCACTGCACATAAATCACGTTAAAAAATGTCTACAATAACAGACCATATCATAGTGGCCACCGAAAATGAAATACAAATTTCACACAATGATTCACTGGCTTTTTTCCTCGAGCTAACATCATCTTTTGAAGTTTTCCGAATAGTGTTGAAGCGTAGAAACAATCGGGTCCTATGCTGTATAGTCTCACTTTTTGAAACCAGTCTTAAGTATCACATGTATAGCATATTGACCAGCTGGTTGTTTTGGGGTTATGGAAATTTGTTCTTCTCCGTAACTAGTGAACCAAACTATTTCAAAATTTCACTCCCAGAAGATCGAAAGTCGCTGGAATTCTATCAATTTTATATATATATTTTTTTTTTTTGAGTTATATGTGGCTCGATATTTCAACCCAAACTTTTACGCCACCGGGTGTCATAACGTCAGGCCAACCCACCTTCTTTTTGCAAAACGGATACTCGCTAAGACCTTACCATTACAGATATGAAATTCTAAGTCGGTGGGTAGTCGATTGCCTTTGTGTTAGTACGTTTGAGTATTATTTTCTGATACTACCCACTATTTCTCCTCAAATTTTGCTATTTTTCATATTTCACAGTCACATCCTCATATGAATTCTGGTAATATTTGGCTGACATTGCCATGGTTATTTGACATTCGTTTTCGTGTATTTGAACTTTGCCATTTTGTGTCCTCAGTTTAGTTTTTTTTTTCTTCCTTACATAGAGTAAGGCCAATATTTAAAAATAGCAACAATAAATAATGCTCAGAATGTAGGCCAATTTCTTCCTAACTGAAGCAGCATAATTGTGGATGAGGTATTATATAAAGGAATGCTGGATTTGTGCCCTGAAATTAATCTGATTCATAACTTTGATTACAAATAAACCTTTCTTCTAGCCACGCGAGTCCAAATATAACTTGATTTATTTAGGATGAAATTGGCGAGTTTGTCTGTTGAACTTCGATATCCTGCATTGAAAAGAAAAAAAAATGTGCTGTTAAATCATGAATCCTTAAAGCACTATGAATTTTGAGGTGTTACTTTGTGATTATCTGGCTGGTCGATATCAATATGGTGAAGTGAGTTCCCAACGTTTTTCAGTTGTTACCCGTCCACTACGGAATTGTAAAGGGTTCGGTAATTGGGCCTTTGGTATTCCTAATTTTTGTCAATTCCTTGTCAACCTTTCGAATAAAATGTTTCCATGACTTCCTTCTTTATCTCATTGCATTAATTTTTTTTAGGCTTCTTTGGCGGTGTTGCTTCTCAATAACTGTATTTGGTTCTTTCACGCCTTCTTTCATCCAGAATTTTCACTTTCGTTTTCAAACTCTCTGCGTACAGTGATCATTTTCAATATGATAAAAAATATTGTACTGATTACCCTATTGCCAAGTACTTCACCAAGTGTTATTATTTGAATGTATTTCGAAAAAATTGACATATATATATATAAAATTCTCATAGTTGCGAAGCAAGATATCATCATGTCACGTTTTGTCTACTATTTTATTTTCTGCACCGATCGTAAGGGTGAACGTTACGATCGAACGCCAAACCCTAGTACCTAAAACCACAATTCCGACTGCTTTAAACCTATATTATACATTTATCTCGCTATGATGCTGCAAGTCCACATTTTGGGTATAGGCTACTTTTGTAAAATATACAGAATAAAATAAAGATTGTACTCGGACAACATTGTACCCGGAATTGGCAATTTAATTTGAAACAAAATAAAGAACACTTGCTCAAAATGCTGAACAAATAATCTTACAATTTCTATGATGCAAGTGATGTTGCCGTTCTATTTGTTAATTATTATAAAACCTAATTGCTGTGCTATGGCTTTAAAAAATGAAATTTTGAATAACCAATTATTTGTTCATATTTTTAAATATCGTGCAAGTAAATTAAAAATTTCCAACTCTATTTTGAAAACGAAGTGCAATAGGTAACATTTCTTTAATAAAAACTTTTCTGAAATCTGCCTAAATAAAATGTTGCATACTTGACTAAAACTTGCCATAGCTACTTTTCATACAATGACTAACGCTGTTCGTTCTATCACAGATAATTGAGTCAATTTCTGACCAGTATTTTTATTTGACGATTGTGTTTTTTGAAATACACATCATTTTATCATTTCACCCAACAGTAACTCCAACAATCGAATACTGGTCCATTTTTCAGACCCCAAAATCACACCTCTGTATTTATGTGATGATAGGTTGAACAATGCCATCTGCGCAAAAGCTGGATGTAAGTTCATAAGATACTTCTCCGCAGCAAGCGTGCGTTGTAACATCAAAGAGGGATGTCCCACAACACTGCTGAGTTCCTCTGGCACTGTAAATAATGTAGAATTAGTATAAGGATAAGCGATTGTATGTAATTTCACGTGATTAATTATTGCTACAAATAAGATTTACAGAAATTATAGGTGATACCTTTTGTTGTTTTGAACATATGAGTTATCATATAATATTATATCATTCTTTTTTACAATATATATGTTTTACTACGTCTCATTCGAAAAATTTAGTATTCACTTTATTTACGACAAATTTCCTGAGTCAGAATATTGGTAGGCTTGATAATCCCAAGATCGTAGGACTGGATAGCTTCAGCAACGGCAAAATTTTACTCACAATCGACTTAAGTTAACCAGCCTGTGGCTGATTTTATCATAGACTTCGGAATGCAGTGAAATAAGTGATTAACGGGCAATATCACATCCATAGTTGTCACAACAAACACCCATAAAGGGTGACTTACTTATAAATAACATCACCGCAGCATCCTTTCTGGTTCGAATTGTACATGAGTTTTCCGCAACATAACGCATTTTGAGTTCTCTTCATTCTTAAAATCGATATGCAATTTGCTTAGCTATGGTAAGTTATAATATAGTATCACAATAAATAGATTTGTTTGAAAAATTAATCTTATGCCTGAAAATAGGATGTTGATAATCACGTTCTGTCAATGATATTGCGTCGAAGTGAACGTGAATCCAAACATATATTTGTTGAACTCCATTTTTTTAAATACTGGCCATCATAAACTTCAGAATCATTTTTGTTTAAAAGTCTAAACTCCGTTTTTAATTGCAAGTTAATTTATAAAATACCTTTTCTTTCCAGCGCAGCAAAGTTCTCTCGTCTTGTGGGCGTAGCCAGTGCCACATTTTTCAAAGTTTGGATTATTTTTCTTGTTAGCGTTGTTTCGCTTACCGCCCCCTCTTTTACCACCACCTCTCTTCCCCTTCCCACGCTTTCCGCCACCACTATTCTGATTGTTATTTTGTTGACCCTGACGATTTTGCCGATTCTGTTGATTTTTTTGATTGTGTTGGTTTTGTTGTTGGCCTTGGATTTGCTTTTGATGTTTTTCTCTATCTTCTTCAATTTTTCTTATTCTTTCTTCCTCTAACTTTTTCTTGCGTTCTTCTTCCTCCTGTTTTTTGCGTTCTTCTTCTTCTCTCAATTTTTTCTGACTTTCTTCGTGTCGTTGTTTTTTCTTACCTTGATCTTCAATCTTTTTCTGTTTCTCCAATTCCCTTCTTTCTTCTTCTTCTTTCTGTTTTCGCATTCTTTCTTCTTTTTGTTTCTCTTGAATTGCCTTCATTCTTTCCGCCTCTTCTTCTCTCTGCTTGAGCATCTTTTCTTTTTGCTCTTTTCTCATTTTTTCAATTTTCTCTTTTCGTTCCTTTTCTGCTTTTGCAATTCTCTCTTGCTCTTCTTTCATTTTTCTTTCGGCTTCTTCTCGTACTTGTCGTTCTTGTTCTCTAATTCTCTCCTGTCGTTCAATTTCCAGCTGCGTTTGATTAACGGGATTCATAGTCGTCTGTTGCGGCTGTGTTGGTTGTGTAGGTTGGGTAGGCTGGTTAGGATCTTGTGTGTAAGCTTGACCACTATTTAACATATTGTTTTTTTCTTGAATCATTCTGTTACGCTCTTCATTTTCTTCGATCATTTTTTGGTTCCTCTTCATAACTTCTTCATTTGTTTGATCTACAACTTCTCCATCAACGAATCCCGTAGGCGGGACAGTGCTTGGACTAAATGTAGCGGTTGTGGCTAAAACCCAAATTTATAGAAATTTATTTTACAGTTTAAGACGTTTATTGGATTAAATAACGAAAGTATCATATTTCCTAAAATGATAAATTTTTCACCTGTTCTCGAAAGCTGGAATTTTGGGCATGATCCTGGAGTAACGGAAACATCATCAAGAGCAAGAACATTGTTATCTCCTCTTCCTTTCATAGCTTGAAATGCGAACTGAAATAGTTGAAATAATTATGCTGATATTATCGTTGTTAAACTGCACTAAATTTACATACGTGTTGCTTATTTAAACAAAGATGTAACCTGACTGTGAATGGATGTAACACGATTTTTTGAGATATGAATTTTGTGTGAATGGCGATGTGTTAGTAGCCATATATAATATTTCGTTATCTAGAAAATGATATTTAAGAATTTAATCCGAATAATAAAACACTCATCGATTAATAAAATAAAACAAGTTAAATTGACAAATCTTTTAATTATATGTCTCGTATAGTGAATAAATTCCATTTTCAGTTGAATCACCTTATTAAACGTCCATGGAGATATCACTACTCATTTCAAAAAATCCAACTAAAAACCGCTGTTGATGGACAGAAGATTAGACAGAAGTTGATAAATTTAACTACAATTTCGGACAGAAAATACTACGTCGTCGACGCCAATCGGCAATAAAATTGTAAACTTCTATACATACTGATATATATATATATATATATATTGCAATGGTGGATGAAGTGATTTAATCATTCAGAAAAACATTACAACATTTGGTCTGTGGCTCTATGTTATATACGTTGCTTGTTTATTCTAAAGTTTCTAATCTAAACCAATCCTGTTCACCGAAAATATTACCAACAGCCCCAAGGTATTTGATAATCTACAGGGGTTCTTGCAATAGAAATTTGCAAACATCAACTTGGAAATCGTACATGATATAGACGTATTGGAATTGCTTGTTAATAAATCTTGTAATATTATGATTTCATTAATATTTACCCGAACTTTATCGAAATTCTTTCCTGTGGACCACAATGGTATTGATATGTCTTCAAAAATCCAATGTGTGTCGTTGTCGCTTTGGGGGCCTAAATACATCACAGATGAATAAATTTGAATGACGAATTTCATTACAGGTCACTAATGTTTTATCTACAATAGTTCATGAAGTTTTTAGTAATTATTACGCTAGTGAATATCGTTATGAGTACTTTGAATAAAGGTTAAACATATAAAATGCCCAATGCATTTTATTCATAAAGTGCATGAGTAATGTGCTGTAATATTCATAATGATATCATACGCAAATAGACAATTATTTTGAGTAAAACCTCGACATTAAACTTTAATCTAAATTGAGACTTAAAAAGTAAACCTTACCGGCCCTGTTAAATATTGACAATGGTCGACCACGCATATGCGAACTATGAAAAATTCTGAATTCTCCAGGATAAGTTCCTCTTGCATAATATCTGCATGAAAGTTCAGATCAAAGAATTATAAATCAATTTGTTTAGAGGAACATTCGGGAAAATTGTATGTATGTAACATCAACAGGAAGAAAGTAGCTATTTATAGTAAAAATCTAAATTATATTTAGTAGAATATGGAAAAAGATAATTTTTATATCATATTAATTTCACAACATACACAAATCGAAGACAATGTTTTTTCTTCTGAGAGAGATCCATTACTGGTGATCGTATGATTCCTTTCCCAGATTTTTTGCCTTCATCA
Organism: Styela clava; assembly: GCF_964204865.1. Taxonomy (NCBI): domain Eukaryota; kingdom Metazoa; phylum Chordata; class Ascidiacea; order Stolidobranchia; family Styelidae; genus Styela; species Styela clava. Next base: position 5,962,652 of record NC_135257.1, on the reverse strand, counting down.
TCCAAGTAAATATATTGTCCCTCTGAACAAAATATATCCACTCAAAACATAAGCATTGACAAGAGGTAATAAGTTGAAATGTCAAGAATGACTTATATTGTATCACTAACATCTGACAATATATGGAATATATAAAACACCATTTACAACTCAAAACAGTCACATCTATATAGACATTATTACCCCGTTGATACGGAGTGATTTTTTTGCGGATATGTACAATAAAATAAGTTTATGATAACATTTATGGTAGTTGAATAAAAAGTCTAAACAAGGAAAAGAATAATGTAGATGAGCTTGAACTCACCGTCATTTCCCCTTGTGTAATCGTATTGTGGTCCGATGTCTTTTGCAGGTCCACTTTGTAATTTCCATCTATATTCTTCGGATTCGTCATGTTCCCAGCCTGGGCATCTGTGATAGTAAAATTACTATTGATACAGAAGATATGTTGAATTAAATTGTTGATCCCGTCGGGATATATTTTGACTGTTGTATTGAAATCATATGTGATATATTTTAACTAATTTAATATAAGTTACGTTTGCAAAATTATATGCGAAGGAGTCAATGCACTATAACAAATAACAATATTGGAATGTTTTTTTAAGACTGGTATGGTCGGTGAATCCAAATGCATTTACGGTGAACTGAATTTAGGAACGACAAGATTAAATTTACCAAATTTATAATGCGCAGAACATAAAATATTCAGTTTTCACTTTCCTATATACTAACGGAAAAACCAGTTTCGAAGGTATGTGGTTGAGGTTATGTAATAACATGTGATCAGATCACGTCACCATAATCTGTGTCATGGTGGTAGAGGCGGGAAGTGATTTTGTGATATAAAGTTTCACACGTAAAAATAGCATCGAGGAACTCATATCGGGGTTGTTACATACAATGTCACTATGACTTGGATCGTAGTAAAAAACTTGTAATTAAACTTATATTTAAAACCACAAGCAATGATTGATCGGCAAAGAACTTCAGCAAAGGTCTGAAAAATCACTTTGCGCGATGGGAAAGCGTGATACTGGAAGCGGTTCAATGCAGCACAATATAGGGAATATTCGACCCACATAACAGAATTCCTTGAAAACGGCCATTTTGTGAACAGAAGTATAGCTCAATCTTGTGTTGGGGATTCTGCAAAATTGAATGCACTTACAAGCCGTCGTCAAAATTGCATTCTAAGATTGGTACTTTGACTTTCTTCTCAGCTCCGTGTATTACAGAGATCGTCACAGATACAAATAAAAACACTAATTTTGCAACCCCCATATTTGCGAAATGAATCGCTTATGGCTGGATTTAACACTGCAAATATGAATTAAGATATCGTTCAAGTTGTAGAATAAAAGATATATTAGTCAGAAGAATAATGTAATAATACGTAACAACTAAATTTAAGTTAAAATCCAACTTGGCACATTGAAATGTTTCAATTAACTTGTATAATCAATTAAAATGATTACTTATATTTATTTTTAAGCTATCAGTTTCCGATCTCGAGTTAAAAGCCTAGTATACGTGCAACTAGTATGGCATAAATTGAAAAAAAAAACATTATTTGAGAATCTATATAAAATGAATGTAAAATGATATATTGCCCACATAATGTGAACTGTACCTATTTACTTTGCTAATCGTCTTATTTTAATCCCGACCACTGCGTATCTGAAAGAATATTCTACTGATCAGTCTATTTCATAATCCTGACATTATGTCTCGCGAGTCGCAACTCTTACATTTCATGTGACTAGCTTTGTAATGCAAAACTTTTAATATAAGCCTCCGACATGAAGTACTCTAAACGGCATATATTTCCTCTTAAAAGTCTATTATCTCAATTTATCACATAATTCACAGAGTATTCTAAGCTAACCAATAGACATAAAATCGTATAATTCTGCATCCAAACGAAGCAATAAACTTAAATCCGAGGAAACGCTTTCCAGTAACTTCAGCGATACGACAGAAGTATTTACGTTATTGCTATTCAGAAATCGTAAAAAGCTTTCAGAGAAACAATTTAAAAGTTTATTATTAATGTTATTTTATAACATAAATTGGTAAATTTAGATGGGGGGAAAGAATCATAGAAGGTTGAATCATAGAAAATTGTTTCAAATAATGTATCAGGAAACAAAGACGATGATTACACTTGTTCACCCTACATATATCATTCGAATAAAAATAAGAATCCATGCGGAAACTATATATCTGCTTTCTAAAAGAAATTAAATAAATTTCCACAATGATAAACCACTCGAAACTTAGAACTATATCAATTTCAATATATCTCTAAATTTCTTCTATATAGATATGCTATACTGAATAAGCATATCCAAATATCTCATATTTGCATGATCCTATGATAGTCGGTGCCGAGAGTAATTCCCTAACAATTCGATAGTACCAAGTATTTAGCACGTAGTGTTTTCCTTGAGGCTATGTTGCCGATATTGATCGACCGAGATCACTTAACTCTGTTAGGAAGATTGATTGTGCCATTTCAAATTTAGCATTTGTAAAGTGTACTATTTCAAATGCAAACCCACACTGTTATAATCGTAAAAATGCAGAATAATAGCAATGTTAAAAGGTAGATTTATGATACATAACACTTGGTGCAGACTTTCAATACGAACATCAAAAGCATAGCTTCTTAGATATTAAGTTTAGAATATTATAACTCATTTTTCTGAAGTTCCATTTTAAGATTATTCGCGCATTAAAACACCTCAATCAGAATTTTTGTACCCTATCAAAAAACCGAACTCTAAAATATTACCAAGCCTGACAACACCGTTTATCTTAGTCAGTATGAGTCTAATTGGGGTACAGCGTTTTGCATCGCCGTACGGAGCAGAAACACGTATTACCAAACGACATATGCCTAATCTAAACAAGTACATAAATCGACTGGCAAAATTAATAAGCTGATTTCGCCCTTGGGCTGATCTCTAGGTTTAGATTAAAAACTGACACGTAGGGGGACCAAGTCTTGACATGAACCATACTTTTATTATGTGTGGTCATGTGTAATGTGTAACGGTAAGCGCGGGGGATATACATGGTCCACAAATGGCAAATAATATAAATACACAACGAATATATTGTTCGCTCATTTCGAAATCATTACCGAATCCGGTCTTATAATCAGATACTCGTCTGACTCACAACTCTTTGAAGAGCCACACCGATTTCCAGATTTATTTATAAAACTGTACAAACATCAACACGTTATGATGAAACATTTTGTGCGCGCTATAATTTATGAGCTTAGCGATAAACCGGTAGAACTAGCAGAGGAGATCTATGGCTAGATGGATTATCTAGTCTTGGAAATTGCGGTTAAAAGTTGTACGAGAAAGAGAGAGAGATCATCCGCTGATAATTTAGTAAAAATAAATTCCATGTAAAAAAAACAGACTGATATTGCGAGATGACACGTGGGTTTTGACGTTTGCTTGATCATATTTGCAGCAAAAAGGTGAAAAAATATCCCAAACGTGTGTTCAGTATTAGTATTATAAGACATTCTGCATTTTTCCACACATATCAAGCATGTACGCTACTTTAATACAATTGCATTTATCAGTAAAATACTTACAATCATAAAAAATAAAATTGAATAGTTTTACCATTTAGAAATTAGCTGATATTCCTGTGGACGACATGGAAGAACTACAGTGAGACAGCTGATATTGGTCGGTTGTGGGATTCGTAAGGTATTAAATATATCAGGCCAAATAATAAACGAAAATGAAATTAAGCTTCAGTTTGGCCCAGGAGTTATCTATAGCAGAGAGAATATATGCAACATACAATAAAAAAAGTTTTTTTTCGCGATCCATAAAGTCGACGAAGGTTATGGTCAACGAACTTAATGTAATACCAGTTCACTCGCCCGGGGGGCAATTCATTAAATGAAAATTTATATTTGCTTTCATTAAAAGCATAAATTTAGAAATAAGTCATACATATATATATAATAATATATATAACTGCCGAATAATCCATATTTATAAATATATATAGTTTTATTGAGCATAGCCGTGGGACGAGTTGCTAAGATCAATATTTTGTAACACTCGTTATTTGATTCAGTCAAATTATACTATTATGTAATTTACGAATATAATACTTCACACTTAAATAAAATTATGCTGAACGATTCAATTTTTATTGAATTGATTATTTTTTTCAAATCTGATAATATTTATACAGCTCAGTTTTATAGCTTAGAGCTAGACTCTAGACTAGAGCAGGGGTGTGCAACATTTTATGTCGGTAGGCCATATTATCAACTTCAGACATCTAACTGATTGGCTACGCAAAAAAAAAATTTCAATCACAATGACGACGGATTCTTGCGTCACAATATAATGTCGCAAACAAGTGTTATGAAAGCTTGCAGCAATGAAATACATCGGCGACACCACAAGCAACGCGGGAAAGGCAATGCGGTTATCGCTTAGCCTTACGCTAATAAATGCACCGGGCAGAACGGCGAAATATTCAACTCAGCGAAACGAGTAAAATAACATTATGTATATTTTTACCCATGTGAGTGCCTTTTTAAACATAAACTGTCGGATTAGGATTTTATGATTGATGGGGGAAAATCTTAGTGTTGACAAAGGCCACACTAAAATGTCTAGGCGGGCCACGTCGTTTGCGGGCAATTTACTTTTAAAAAGTATCGAAGTGGTATTTATTAAAACAGCGAAGCCTGAAGTACCTTTTTGTATCTGATGTGAACTATTTAATGCGCTTGTCATAATGCTATTCAGTCAGGTGCAAGACATTAAACATTCAGAAGTAAAAGCGGTAATTGTCACCATTCAACATACATACTAATTGCCTGATCCGGAATATGCCGAAGTACCACTGCCAAATTGACCTTTCCTGTGGGCTGACCATATGGAGTAGTGCTTGTGACACTGCCGAATTTCGTTTCTGAGTAAATAATATATCGTATATATTCCGCCACATTATTCATATTAAAAACTCTGAATATATATATAGGCCCCTTTTCCGTAAAGTACAAATGTTTTACTACCATTGTCTAAAGTAAACTAATGAGCACATTTTTGGCTACAGTCTCGTTTTTTATATACACGAATCTCATAATTCTCTCTGAGTTTTCAAGGTGTGATTTTTGGTACAACCGTAGACCTCTCGAGGGATAATGGCCGATTAGTGAAATTATGAATACAAAAGGAGTGTAAATTTATGGAGCACGTTCAGATCTGCAGTCGAGAGCCTGCTTAGCTGATATAATAAGCAAAACGAGAAACACATGTAGTAATAGTTTATTGCAATATAAAGTTTGTTAGTACGAGGAAACAACATATTTCTTATCTAACGTTTATTCTCACTGTTTTAGTTTATTGGGCACGTAGTGGACATAACGATCGTTTCAAAATTTTGTTGGTATTATTGGACACGAAGTGGACATAACGATCGTTTCAATATTATGTTGTTGTTGTTGTTCTTGTTCTTGTTCTTTGACACGTTTTTAAAAAGTCGCTTTCTTCTTCGAATACTGGATCAATTGCTTTGAAATTTTCAGTGGTTAAAGATTAATTTTTTCGCTAGAAGGCTATTACTTTTATTTATTTCAAAATTTTGCGTGAATTCTATGAAATTTGATATTTCGTCTAAAATTTTGCTGTATTATTTTTTATCCATGGGAACACGGATTTTAATCAGTGTCATGACTGGCTGTACGTTTTGATTCTGCAAAATTCTTGCTACTGGAAATTCAGAACTTTTTTGAGGGTACCGGTAGCGTCAAAGGTACCGGTAAGGACTGATTCGCTCTGGTCTGGCGTGTCCATATATTTGTGCGTAACTCCCTTGTTATTGTTATTATTATTTGTCTCCGTCAACCCGTTTTGAAGAAATCGCTTTTCACTTCGAATACTGGACCAATTGCTTTAAAATTTTCAGTGGTTGAAGATAAAAATTTTCTCCGGAAGGCTATTACTTTTTTTGTTTGCTATGACGTCATCAAAATTATGTGACTCTACGTGCCCATATATTTTGAGCATAGCTCTCTTGCTTTTATTACGTATTATGACTTAGAGATCAATTCATTTCATTATATTACATTTTAATTATCAAGTATATATGCGGAATAATATAATACCACCATCTGAAATTTTTATAGCTATGCTATTCATTTTATCTCAAGACGGTTAGTGGCATGTATGCGGATATAAAGGGATATCAGTTATTTGGCGTCAATGAAACTTCCAATTACTGCACTATTTGTTGCTAGTACTGAACTGAAAATTGTACACATACATAGAAGATAGACATAGACACATAGATAGCAAGAAATACAAAAAGTATATATATATCTATTTCTATAGTTTTCATTAAGATCTCATTAAAATATCAATACAGAGAAGGTCGTTTTGGTAAATATCTCGCAAAATAGAATAAGGTAAAAACATTTCGTTGACTTGCTTCTTGTTCAATTTTCATCAAACGTATTTTAATTAAATTTTCAAAGTTTTATTTCGATCCACTGGTAGAAGGTTTGTTCTCAATCGCCGACATTTCTGTAACGTCGCCAAACCCCTGAAATTGAAATAAATTGCTCTGATACTATATGTTTCTCTGAAATCTTCTATAAAACGATGTAGGTAGGTTTTGGATGCATCCAATGGGGAGATGTCACCCGATATTTTGTTATTTTTACAAATATTGCGTCATCACGTGATAGCGTTGTGACAGACTATCACTAGATACTTTCGACAAAGCTAGTGCTCACTGCTCAGCTGCGATTATACCGGTATCATTGTGAATTGCTTGGGCGGGGTCATCGCTCTTCAGTTATAATTTAAAGCTTCTGAATGATAGATAGATGATTTCAGTGCAAGTCGCATAGGCTACCGGTACTGTGATTAGTCGTTGGACTATCGTGTCAATTTATCCGAGCAATATTTTGATGCATCATTCTAACTACGCCATTGTTCCTATCTAGTTTATCTACAAAAGGCAGCGTGAGTTTGAAATAGCCAAGTAGCCACCCCATGGAATAAATTAGGTATCAGTGGCGATGAGCAATGGAGCGATGGTAAGTAAAAGGCATGAAATATTCTCGGATGAGATAAAATAAAAAATCACACTTGGACAAACGACGTGATGATGAACCTGGGAGCCATCACAATATCATGCATGCGTTTTTGACCCACAGTCATTCATGGTCCCAATTGCTTTCCTTTGATGCTTTCAACGCGTTGGTATAAAATTTCTGTTTATAATATATTCGAACCTGATAGGTGATGGATGTGGAACGTGCAATGACTGATTTTCTTCTTTTTCTGGTAGAGCAGTCAATACAATCATAACAAATACCTGGAATACAGAAAAAATAAATGCAAAAGATAAATATAACGTTTTATGAAATATACATGAACGAGGTAATTTGTAGTCTTGCGGTTTCGCAATCGCCTTTCAGTGATCTCGTGGTTAGCGATTTTTTTAATACTATTGACTACCGATACTGTAAAAGATTTGATACTCTTTTGTGGTTTTTGTTGTTATTTAATTGAGCGTTTCGCTCTTGTTTATAAACATACCGCATACAAAAATTCTATTAGTCAGTAAAACTTACCAAAGACAGTTAGAATTAAAACCGTTGCGGCAAAGGCAGTTAACGCTGCAAGAGCGTAATACTGAAATTGTTTACTCAAGGGATCATCAGTCGGTGTGAAGAATTTTTGCTTTGCAGAATTCCAGTAATTATTCAAGTGTTCTTTAGGACTACCCATAATGTAAACTACAAGTAAATAATAAAAGTACTTTTGTAATTTAAACAAACAGCTGAAGGTAATACACAAATGGATATTGTAGCCAATGCGCCCATAAATACGTACCACGTACACGACTGCGTAAAAATTAATTAGGCTGAGTTTATGGGAGCCAGAATTGGTCGTTCTTTATGGGAGCCAGAATTGGTCGTCGAATGTTTTTATCTGGCAACCGAACGCTGGTATTGTAGAGAACTCCAATGAAAGTTGAATGATGGAGTCGGGAGATCATCTAATTGGGGACGAATTCTTGACTGAGCTGTTTGGACGTACCTGCCTGGACGTACCTGCCTGACGTACCGAGTACCAACTACAGTCATGCAGTTACTACATATTAAATAAATAATAATATTTGTATATCATGTGTTTTTGTATGTCGTGGGCATGACAATTTTCTACAAATTATATTTTTCAAGAAAGTCTTTATTTATGCCTTAAAAATCTTTTTTTGCCAGAACTGACAACAATAACCCTATCGCGAATTATGCTCGATTTGGGTATCTTAAATGGGTCGAAATATATGTTAACTTATACTAAAAGATAGCATTTAATCCAAGAGGACGAAAGTTTAAAATACGTCCTAAATTGCAGTTCTTGGCATATGAACTTGTTCTATCATATCTGACTGGTGATAAGGTACATCACGTCGCGGGGGCGTAGGCCCAATACCATACATCGGTAATTCTATTGTTTAATATCATATATATTGAGCCTATGTTTAACAAAAGACATTGATCTAATTGTAGAGCATTGCATATGATTTTATGGTTTCAACAACCATGCTCTATATCTAAACATTAACCGACTGTCAGTTAATAATACATATCTGACTTCACAATTTCCCTCTTTCGTGATGTGCACAGTTGACCTCTTTACCTAAAGTTCTAAACAAATAGCAATAGCGTCGGATTGCAAGGTATTCTTAGTCAAACCGTAGCACACGATGGTGCAATGAAACGAACTAAACTAAGATTTCGAAAGTAGATCTCATTTTCAAGACTTTGTACCTGAATGACCAACTGCCAGAATACTTCACTTTGCACAGAAAAGCCAATCTAGCCGCATGCCAACTATGCGCTATCTATATAACGACTCCATGAATCAGATTCGTGATACCGTCATCAATATGACTTCCGCTGATAGTTTGAATGAGGTAACGCGCACATGGATAGTATAATCAAATTTTGACTCGTTCAGATGCAAATGCAGGAATCCGGCGATATGCTAAATATCAGTATTCGTACCTATTCTGCAATGTCTAAACATCTGAAAAATGACATCATAATATGGCGCCAGTGAAGGATACATTCACATCAGAATAAAATACTGATGAAATTCAAGCAAGATGCATGAAAAAGATAACGACGTTTTACCGCGAACGATTTGTGACAGATTATACAGTTTATTTGCATCTTTATATGTGAGAAATTATACTTCAACCGAAGTGTTTTTGAGAATGCCAGGTTTTTTGGTCGTTATCCGGTGGATTTTCAACTAGAAGCCAGTTGTAAAATTGAAACACGACCACTAGCGAGTTACGCTCACCACCTTAGCGTTGTGTAACAAACTGGTTTATGGTGGCCCATCGTTGTCACGCGTAAAATTGAAAATAAAAATAAAAAATAAAATAAAAAAACAGAAATAAAAAAATTGTTGTGAAAAAACATAAAAATAATTAAAAAAAAAACGAAAAAAAAAATTAAAATTAAAAAAAAATAAATAAATAAAAACGAAAATAAAACAAAACAAAAAAAATTAAAAAAAAAAAAAAAATTAAAAAAAAAAAATTGAATAAAAAGAAAATAAAAAGGTTGACAACGATGGTCCGCCTCGTGGCCCATCGTTGTTACGCGTTTTTATTTTTAGAAAATTTGCTTCTGCTTGGGACCAACGTTGTCAGCCTTATCCTACGCGCACAAATGTGTTCCCTGGGTTTCAAACTCACTACTGATTTTTTGAGCAATATTCAATATGAAAATGTTCTATAAATTCTCCATGTTACAAGTTCAACAAGAAGTAATATATTTATAATAATGATAAGAGAATATAGAATTGAATACGAAAATTCGGAAAATTTGTTTTTACGTGTATAAGGTAATTTAATTGGAGAATGCTGCTTAACTACTCAGTTGACTAGACACTCGCGATGCCGGTACCGTACCGTCTTACCAAATACCGGTAGTCGGTTATAGTCGCTTTGCGTCTAACCGTACCAGTAGCCATACAATCACTTATGAAAGAATGGGAGATACGGATAGTCTCGTAGAATATAGACTACTGAAACACTCTCTGCGCCTGCCCCATACCGTACAGCCGTAACGTACCGATCCAGACAAATGATAAGTCGCCCGTGCTCAACCATTTATTTCAATCCATACTTCGATCCTAGTAGAATATAGTGAGTCGAGGTATGGATTGAAATAAAGGGTTGGGCACGGGCGATTTATCATTTGTCTGGATCGGTACGTTACGGCTGTACGGTATGGGGCAGGCGCAGAGAGTGTTTCAGTAGACTATATTCTACGAGACTATCCGTATCTCCCATTCTTTCACGATAATTGCATGGGTACCGGTACGGTCAGACGGTACCGTACCGGCATCGCACGAGTGTCTGAGCAGTTAAGCAGCATTTTCCAATTAAATTACCTTCTACACGTAAAAAAAATTTTCGTATCCAATTCTATATTCTCTTATCATTATTATAAATATATTGCTTGTGGTTGAACTTGTAGCATGGGAAATTTATAGAACATTTTCATGTTGAATTTATTGGATATTGCTCATGAAAATCAGTAGTGAGTTAGAAACCCAGGAAACACATTTGTGCGTGTAGGATTAAGCCTGACAACGTTGGTCCCAAGCAGCATCAAATTTTCCAAAAATAAAAACGCGTGACAACGATGGGCCACGAGGCGGACCATCGTTGTCAACCTTTTTATTTTCTTTTTATCCAATTTTTTTTTCAATTTTTTTTTTTTTTTTTATTTTTTTTTTTTTAATTTTAATTTTTTTTTAATTTTTTTGTTTTGTTTTATTTTTCAATTTTTTTTTTAATTTCAATTTTTTTTTTATTTTTTTTTTTCAATTATTTTTATGTTTTTTCACAACTCTTTTTTTATTTTCGCTTTTTCATTTTATTTTTTTCATTTTTTTTTTAATTCTACACGTGACAACGATGGGCCACCATACTGGTTCGGACTGACTCCGTTTTTTTTTTCAAATAAAGTAGTTACCAAAGCATACTTAATCGCACTAAGGAACTCACGAAATCAATCTCATGCATAAAGCGAATAATTTATTCCTTGTCGTTACGACTAACGAATTCACCTGTATACATTTTAAAATATTGATTGATGTTATTGAGTACACGTTCTCGATTGCTTCATCCCAAGGCGGTCGAATTTTTATCGACCACTGAAATAACGAATTTCGATTGGTAGACAAATTAAAATGTCCAGATATGATTGAACCGTTCTTGAATATGCGAAATAAATTGCAAAAAACAGTTACATCTGGTAGAATAACAACCAAATAAACATCCCTATTTGGAGCTAACTCATAGTATGTTATAGATATAAAAATTGAAAAAAAAAAATTAAAATCAGCATAATATAAAAGACAATTATAATTCACCATGAACATGTATACGGCACTGGAAAACAATGGAGTGAAGAGAAAATACTTGAAAACGAACCAAGTGTGGAACAAATATGAAAAACGAGAATGAAAATCAATTTTTCAATTAAACAAATAAAACAAATTTCGATTCAGAAAACTGTTTTGACGTCACATGAGAGCAGTGATCACATAAAAAGGAAAATTTCAATATAGACAAGCGTGCATTGTTTCAGCCATAGAGGGAGAGTTCAGAAAGTTGTGCAAGCTAGGCAAAACATATTTAAAAGGTATGTCGTTTGCGAGGACATTATTCTTCGGTCGCAAAGAGGAACCAAACGATTTTATTAATTTAAATGTGGGTGGGATTAATTTTGTAGCGAACAAAAGTAAACTCGACAGATATCCACTGAGCAGACTATGTAGATTACGAGACTGCAGGTAAGTTGGTGCTTCTGTGGAAATAATAAACTTTCTAGGCTGGATTCAAAAAAGAATATCAAACATCATTGGCGACCATACTGCAAACATTTTTCATCGAAGAAATGTTGCATCGCTGTGCCCATTTTACAGATATTATGATGTTCTTCTAACTTTCGGAATTCATCAAAAAAAGGTTGGAGTCGTCAAACTCGATTGCCTGTGAGATCTCACCCGTTCACTGTCAGCATATTTACCATACAAAAAAAATATATGTCCAGAGTCTATTTTCCAAGAATTTCAATACATGAACTGCTTTACGACTCGCGTCAATTGGCATTTACTAACGCGCAATTTCGCACTATAATGATTTATAGCCTATTCTCAGTAGCTCTTTGCCCGTAACTTCGCTCAGAGATCAATCTTCTATAATTCTGAGTGAGTGCGCGTGACATTTCTTTGAACAAATTTCCTTATAAGAAAAGGATTATATCGCTATTTTATGAATGTTTCGCTGATTCGTGAAGTTTGATAAACTGACGATATTATGAAAATACCGTGTAACAATATATATATCCAGCAAAACCATTCAGGTATGTATATTCGTCTACTTTGACAAAAGCACCATATGGTTCAGCTTTGTGATAGCATACAATGAACGGAAACGGTTTTATTTCAATTTGATAATATTTATGAATCGTTCTTCATAATTTATTATTTTCAAATAACTAGCGAGCTATACGATAGTGCCCACTATACAGTCTGTTGCAAACTACTAAAACGAACATGCTCAATTTGAGAAATTTTCACTTATTTCTCCAGGAATTTCGACAAATGCATCGATTTGTTGAGTGACGGGTACGACGAGGACGACGACGTATTTTACTTTGATAGAGATCCAGATTCTTTTCGCCTTATTTTAAAATGTTACGAAGGAAGTACGTATTTATTTATTGGTTTTCATTATATGTTTTTGTTATGTTACCTCACACTTACTTGCTTTTTTTATAATGTGATTATAACGCACTAATTGAAGTAGTGCTGTGGAGAATGGATACGCTCGTCACGGGCGCTGTTGTTCAATTGGCTGGGGGTTTCTACAAAATATTATTTAGTTCTCAATTTATACAGCTAGAATGCCATTTGTCTTACTGATATATATTGCAATCAGATTTATTATGAGTGTATAAAACCGACGTAATCCTGACAACAATAAATTCAATGATATATTGGATATACGGTATATCGGGTGTGTCCACATTACAGTTCGGAATCCTATCAAAATAAATTTGATTCAAAATCCACTTGAGATTAGTACTTGAAATCTCATGACTAGTTACAAACTTAGCAGGCGTATTCGAAGTATTTAAGAACGTTATGTATTATGCAAGATCGCAAAACCGGGAGCGAATATTGTGCCATATGAACAATTCACAATTTTATAAACACGAGTGTTCAACTACCACTAATCGCAGTAGCCAACGCGAAGTACACAAACTCTTTTATCTTTATCCTAAGCCATTTAAATCAAAATTATACAAATCCAGTCCCATTCCCGTAACGATCCACATCGACATCGAATGATGACGGATGAACCTGACGAAATGGCACAAGGTGGCGTATTATGCGCAAAAATAACCACATTTAGAATTGATACATCGTCCCCCGCAGGATTTTGTCGCGACAAAAATAATTCAGCAATGCGATCTATCCGAACACTTTGTGCCCAATAATTTGTAATGTCAACATAAATTCAAGCTCTATCACAGAATTGTTGCTACATGAGGAACTACAAAAACTCAACATTGTTTCTCGTTTACTATTTTTCAGAGCATCAAAATATGCTTTTCAATTTGCCATTATTTTCACAGTCAGTATCCACCTTCCACGATCATTATGTCCTTTACGATTTGCGGACGAAAAACGTTATTGGGCTGTTGAAGACGCACAGTTTGATGTATGTTGCCAGCAACGTTTTAAATCGGCCTCGACTTTTGTCGATGAGTTGGATGTTGAAGTACGAAACAAGGTTGAAGAGAAAACGTACAAAACTGAAAAAGCAGAATTGATTTTCACCCACATCAACAATTGTAAAGATGCACTGCAAAACCTTTCAAAGGTAATTTATATATTAGTTGATGTAAGATGCTATATACAAATACTTGAATTCGTTGAATTTTTTAAAAAACTTAGTCGCAGATTGAAGGAATGAGCAAATTTTCATTATCATGTTTCTGTATAAATTGGTACGCTTTTGCCTCATAGATTCCGTCGAGCTAGTGCTGAACAGAAGGCGTATTTTCTGGTAAAGATACCACGTTGATGATCATATATAAGAGCATACGTCTCTTGTTTAAAGCTCGATTGTTATAGTTCAGACCACATATGCCAAAAGGCAAGACTCCTGCAAGGAGTACTATATTGTCTATATTGACTTGTTTCTATCAATCTTCATTTCACGCTGAAAACATGAAGTCATCAATCCGTTCCACGAGCAATCAACGAGGATAAAATTGATTCTTATTTCGCATTATTGATTGAATCTATTTTACGGCAAAACTTATATATATATATATAGCAAACGTCGTTAGCATCCTAGTGCATAATTATTTCAGAAGATCCATCCAAGAGCATTTTTGTAATAGTACTATACACCTAACTCTTTCCCACGTCCATTTGCGGGGAGTCTCAAATATGTTGCGACCACACATGTCTCAATTACATGACTATCATTTTATATGAATACTCTAACCTTCGGCTAACGTATTATCTCTATCGTAACTCAGAATATAGTATAAATTCCACTTCATTTGCTTACTTAATCATAGCATTTGCCCCACAATATATATATATATATATACCTGCCCTCTCAGAACTGTGAGACAAGTAGAATAATTGGGTCAAATGTAACAAAGTGGGAACAATAGAGCTGGGTTCAAGTAAAATGACTTAACAGGTGATGGCCTCAAATAATCGTGTGAGCATCTTGAGCAATTGGTTCCATATAGTTTTGGTATCCAAGAGCAAAGAAGTCTTTTTTTCTAAATTCCCTTTTACTTTTATACTCAGTGATTTCACTACAAACCTCATCAAATTTCACCACCCTCCCCCCACTTTTGCGATGTAACGCCACACTTTAGTAGGCTACCTATATCATCTATAAATGTATTTAAATATTCAGTATGTGGTGCATATGACAGTGCATATAGTCAGTCAAATACATCCTCCGCCCATTTTCGTGCCAAGACTAAATTGAACAGAATTCTTACCCATTCCATTTGCAATAAAAGCAAGTCAATACGTAAAAACCTTCTATTTCGAAACAAAACAAGAAATGATAGTTTGTGTATATTGTCGTATATCTGTGTTGTTATATTTCAGTTGCACCTTCCTTGTATTTTTTACCACTGAATCTGCATAAAATCACCACCAAAACGATGTTTAAATAATATTAAATCGAAAGTTTATAGAATCAATTGTAATTTATCTCAAACTTTTTATTTTGCAGATTCGATGGTATATGTGGGGTATGTTTGTCGAACCTTCTTCCTGTTTTATCGGCAAAATATGGGCTGTTGTTTCAGTCGGATTCATCGTTATTTCATTATCTACTTTTGTACTTGGAACTCTTCACTGTTTTCAATCAAAGGATTCTTATGGAAATGAAATCGAAAATCCAGTAATTGAAACGATAGAAAAGGTGACGTTATTTCAAAATAAATAAATGTATAGAAGTGAAGGAAAGCACTGAGAACGTGATAAAAACGATATCAGATTCGAATATCATATTCTGAAGTGATTTCATGTTATGAATCATTAGGAATAGTATAATAAAATGACGACTCAAAGTTCTCAAAAGTGTACAACATTTATGATGATATTTGAATTAGCTTATAACGCAAAAGATTAGTATGGATCGTTACATTTCGGCAGTGATAGAATAAAACCCAAGCTATTGAAACAACATTCTTTTTACAAAACTTGTTATATCGTATTTGCATTCACAGGTTTGCATCACTTGGTTTACATTTGAATATTTGGTCCGTCTTATTATTTCGCCGAAGAAACTTCTTTACATTCGCCAGATCATGAACTTGATTGACCTTATCACAATAATGCCGTTCTTTGTTCAGCTATACTTCACACACAGTAGTGGAAATCATCAAGAACTAGAGTCTGTCTCTCATCTTCTCCAAGTATGTATCGCAATTCAAAGTTTATAGTATTTAAATTTGGCGACTAAAGTAATTATTAGGATTGGCAATGTGTTTTTTCGTTATTTTCTTTACTGAACAGAGAACAAGAGTTGAAGCTGTAGATAAATACTGCTCTGTGTTGCAAAAAAACAATCAGAAAATTCATTCGTCTGTGACTATATATGCGACGCGGCTCTTGAAGCTTATCTCATGCCTTCACATAAGCCAACATTAAACCAAAATGAAATAAATTCTTTGTAATACCAACGAAAAAGGTTAATTTCTCTGAAGCATTGATGGGAAATTATTAAGGAATTTCATATTCTCATGAATATTCCTTGAAGGATGATATTTACATAACAACGGTGCCCGTATCAACATAAAACGCATTGCATTCGGTTGTGGATTCATATCAGCAATCTTTTGTCGATCTCTGTCATTAGTCGGTATATACACATATACAGTTAGATAAATATATTCGAATATTATCAATGCGTTATTAACTCCATGTTCCAGCCATCTATATTTCAGATTTTCCGAGTCATGCGGGTTATGAGAGTGCTCAGACTTGGTCGGCATTCAGCAGGACTCCAAGTTCTTTGCAAAACATTCGTGCGAAGTTCGACTGAACTAGCTTTATTGGGAATGTATTTCGTTATTGGAATTGTGAGTACATAGCACGAACAAGAGTAATGTATCGCTATTTACGTGAACAATAAATTAGAATTAATAAATAAGTGCTTTCTTTCTGATGGAGCTATGTGTTTCGTAACAGTAAAGTAATGAAAAGCTTTCATTAAGTTCCAAAGTAAAAATAACTACGCCTTTTCACATGCGTTCAGTCTCACTGAATGTCCTATGCTAAAGTGAAATTAATTTTAGATTTAACCAAGGGTGTCGCTGCTCGACAACCAGTAATGGTTTTTCGCGCCATATTTTTTCCTCATTTTGTTCGTACAAATAGTATTTTAGTATGGTAAAAAATATTCTACTGCCTGACTACTCAAAAATCGCAGTTTCCAATCATTAATTTGCTAATATGCTCACATTATATACTATAGTATTTGCATTATTGGTACAGAAACATTCTCCAAATGCTGCGGATTAATATAATATTTATATTACGTTGGTTGGCGGTATCCGTTAGCAGCTTGTCCATGTGAAATTTATCGAAATTCAAAACATATTTCTATGTATCAATATTTCTATATTTTCAGATTTTATTGGCCACATTAGAATACAGCTTTGAAGATGAAAAATTTAGACATCTTGGCGATTCATTCTGGTGGGCCACTATTACTGTCACCACCGTTGGATACGGCGACATTACTCCTGATTCAGCCACAGGTTGGTCATATACTTTGATGCACTGCAACTAACTTTACTGTTGTACAAATATTTTATGCAGATGACGACAAAAACAGATAATAATGTTCACATTCAGGTAAAATCATTGCATCAATGGCATTTTTGATCGGTGTTTTAGCAATTGGAGTCCCAATCCATCCCATAATTGCAAACTTCACGTACTTCTATACAAGAACTCAAGAAATCGAATGCGCTTATAAACGGACAATGAAACGGAAGGTAAACGTTAGTAGTAAACTCCGAAGTGAATTCATTTACTGATTTGTGGTAACTTCTGGGTATAGGAACAGGTCCCTCCGTGAGAGTTACGTAATAATGACATTTCTAATTACGTAGCCATGTGCTCTAAAATGGATAAATGATAAAGTTCAGTTATAGGAGATACAATTCCGAGCGAACTTCGTTTGATAAAAGTGCGAAACGTAATCATAATGTTAAAAGTCACTGATCTAGATTCTAGAAGACAATAGCCGTGTATAGATATATATATACACCACATATACGAATACTTGTTCCAAATGGTTGGAGTACATGAATTGAAAATTATTTTGGTTTTAGGAACTGGATTTGTCTTTTGAAGAAAATGGCAGAACTTCTATTATGGGAATCAAACAAGAACATAAGGTTTCAATAAGTAGCACTACAAGAAAAATGAGCGTAACTCAGAGAGCAAGAAATATATTATTTAACGAGTCAAAATCTTCGGATACTCGACGTATTCTAAAAACCGATTCTCGACGTTCCTCGGCAACATCGATTTTTCCTGATTCTGAAAATACCGTTAGATTGCATAATCAATGTCGTTGTACACTTTGCGAAGAATCTATTGCGTGATTTTTTTCCGTGTTGAAAATATTGATATCCAAACTCATTTTGTACACCATGTATTATTCATTGTGTTTATTTAGTTATTGATATTATATTTAATTATAATTGATTTATTTTATGAGTGCGTGCTTTTTTAAATTTGAGATATATACTGTTTTCGACCTGTCGCAATTTATTGACACCATTATCAGTCGTGTTGAAAACTGTAGAATTGAAGATGGATTTTTGACATAGCTGCTTATACAGCAGAAACAGAGTTCCCAAAACACATCTTAACATCAAAGACAAACATCTAATCACAAAGCAATGTTCTTCGCTCCTTGAGGCTGACCTTGTAACGGCGTGGATGGCCAAGCCACCTTCAAATCTTCCCAAACATATTTTCATGGAAGAATCACTTTTGCTACGAGTGAAGAGGAGACTCCATTTCATTTGATGATTCTTTAATTATTAATACAATCGCTACTAATTATCTATTTCTAGTGAGAGATGTCATATAGTTCGACAGAAGCATACGGCATTCACCGATAGTGACATTAAATTATTTTCAATCAAATATTCTAACCTTGGTAGTCCCTGCACGATAACCGGCTTAGAACGTAGGGGCGTCAGTCCACTTGATTTTGTTGTAAGTTTTTTTTTCGACCTTTTCTGTTGTAGACACAATCTTCTGAATATTGACGTAAAATATTTCAGATAAATACGATGAAATCCATTATGCCGACCATATATGGGTGGTTTGAGGGTCGGAACCCCTGCCTAACTGTTGCGTTCTAACTTGGCTCTTCATCGAAAATTCCTGCCAATGCTTCTATTTCTATATTTTCCGATATTTTTAAAGAATATATAATCAATATGTCGTACAAAACATTTTGATCTTTGATAATTCACTATTTTCTTGCAATGAATTTTATGCCATTTGCAAATTAAAATCCATCTGAACTGGGGCCAGACTCAGCCCGTGGTTAGCCATTCCTTTGGGAAAATGCAGATGCTTTTTCGTCGTAAGATCTGCTCAACTAAAGCGACCTTATCGCATAACAAGTCAGCAACTCTCTCGCTCCTTTATTTTTAGCTACAAAATAAGCTAGAATGGGGCAACGGGCTTGTTTGAGTCACAGTTCCCGCGTTATTGTGCATAACACTTGATTCTTTTCATTCACCAAGCACACGAGAGAAAATACAGACGATAAACCAACAAAAAGCCCGAGGCAAACATCGGAAAACTCATCCAAGCGTAAATACTCACTACGCGAGCGTCTTGTAAACTTTTGAAATCAGTTTGTGAATGCTCAACTTTTGAAGTTGTTTTCTGCTTGGGTCGTGAACTATTTTTAGATAGATTATCTCCCCCAGTTATCAGGACGTTACCTCTATAATATAGCTGAAAGTAATGCTTACAACTATAATAATCTGAGGTTTAGTTTAGCGCCCAAAACGAATTATGTTGCTATGCTGCGGAACGCTGGTTTTTCTCGCGCTTCATACAGATTAGGGTGACTACTGCACTGTATCGAGATATATGAGATGCTTCGCTAAAAGCATTGATTGGACCAGTAATTAGATCCTGATGCTCGGCTTTGTCATATCACTTATGGTGAGCATAAGTTGCGCGACTAAGTAAAATATAATATTTAAGAGTTAGGGTAGGGAATGCGATTGATAAAGTGAAGTTCGCGCAAATGACACCAAAAGGTTAGTGCAGTAGGGAGTTGGATATACCTATGTAGTCGGGATACTCGGCAATCACGCAATGATACTCTGAGGGGTGGCGCGCAGAGTAGCTATCTGCGGTCCCTGAAAATAGTTAGTTCATCTTGCTCCTTAAGAATAAGCTGAGACACAGTATTTTCTTCCTCGACAATAGGAGAACCTTCATCAGTTTGAGTTAGTTGCATAGATTTTCATTGGTGCTAGAAAGTAACTGATAATTAATCTGATACAGATAGTACCATACATCGGTGATAAAAAACCTCTTGGATCATCGTATGAAAACTGTACCCATTTAATTCTAGGACTCATCGATATCAGTGTAAGAATATACTGTGTCACGCGGAATTGGTATTTTTCTCGTATTTCTCCGGTTTTGTCAATATAATTTTAGTGTGTCTATTTGAAGTTGGTTGAACCATGAAAAATTAAAAAAGTGTCATGTTCCAACCTATACTCGTAATTCTGATGAACAAGATAAATTCAACATTTCGACCCTTTCCTTTTGAATTAATGATAGAATTATTATTGGTATTTTCAAAAACGTGATATTTATACACTATCTTTATATCTACGACTAGTTTGAGAGCCGCACGCTATAGGCTTATCTGTAGCTCCGAAATCTTCCAAAATAAGCTTGTTTGTTGCATCAAGTGGCTAAACATAGCCGAGGGCGTTATATCCTCGTTTCATCGTAAAGTTGTGCCAATAAAACTTTGATATAACAGCCAAACATCGACTGTTGTTGTAAAACAGATGAAGTTAGACCGTCCATAATCCATATCTGCTTTTGACCAAGTCAAAGAGACGATATTAAATAAAGTTTTATAAGCGGGAGAGAATGTGACCCGATGAAAGTAGTCAATGGAGGTTATTGTGCCGTGTTGTTTTACACTGCTGATTCACCTTAGCATGAGTCAACTCGGACTAATTTTGATAAATTGAAATTTTCAATAAAAATCAGTTTGAACAATTTCCATGACCATACTTGTTTATACAATTATCGGTTAATCTCCCAGTACAGTCTTGTCGAATATTTGGATATTTAATGGATGGCATATTAGAAATTGGATATTGCTGTTTTTAAATAATCTTCCTTACAAAAAGAAACTTTGATTATTATGTGTCAAATTTGTGCGTGAAGGAATAAATAGAAATATGTTCAATTCTGAAATGCTACATAAAATTTTAATTGAATATGCAGCTGATTCCTCATCAGAAAATATTTCAAATTTTCTAAATTTTATTACACCATTTGGTGGGTGATAAACTGTTTTTTTATTGAAGAAATCCATCAAAGTGTTAGAATGTTTTTGTCGAATCTCTTTCTTTTATTGACATATATATGTGATATAAAAACAAAGAACCTCCCGATCGTAGAAAACTAAGCGTTCAAAAATATAAAATTTATTTTTATATATATTGAGATAATTGAAATAAATAAAATGCCTAAATCATCCTTTTATTAACTTAGGTTCATTCCCAAACAAGGGATATCAGGATTACGCTAGAAATGAAATGCATTTGCGTCACTGGGGTAAAATCGCGATTTGAAAAATCATTCATAAATTGCTGGATGTGATTTTGAATAAATACTGAGGTCGAGGGGTTGGTTTTGCGCCGTTAAACTTGGAGCGAAGATAATAATAATTTGAGGAACTATTTGGATTTGGACGGTTGTCAAACAATTCTACTCGACTCCATTATTTACTTGCAAGATTGAAGTTTCTAGCATCGTGTGGCGTCTGCCCCACAGAGCTGTTAAAAGCGATTCACTAGACCATGGCGTCGTAGAAGGGCATGCTAAAATTATAGGGGTGGGTGTCTGTTTCTAATACAGGTTAGTATGGATTTTGATATTTTCGGAAGCTTTCATTTAGTACTTTGATTGAGTCGTTATAACTCTTAATCTCCTACACGAAGTTTATTCTTTCTTTTAATGTATTTCATCAAGGCTCACAACTTGTTTCAAATTTTGCTTTTCCCTACCAAACAAAATTTTGGAAATCATAAATGCATATTAGATGCAATATTTATGTTACCCGAGCAACTTTAATTTCATAATTTTTTTCAACTATGTAGTAGAAATGTGTCGCTCTTTCGACGTAAAAGGTGTTAGCATAAAATAAAAATTATTTAATTATTACAAAAACGTGTTTATTGTTATAAAAAATATGAAAACGTTTTATGCCTGATTGACTTCGATGAATCTCAAAATCAACGTACGTTACGCCCATCAGTTAGTCATTTAAAGTATTTTGGCGAACTTAGTATATAATAATATTAATTACAGCCGATATTGACTACCCATACCCTCTCACAACTTAACCTTTATGGGTATCAAGTTTAATTTAAACCGTCTGGCCTTGAACAAATATTAGAAGGTTACAGTATAAACTTCAATAAATTCAACACGAAAATCTAGAAGATGTTTTCATATTTGAGCCAAAACCGAGAAAACAAACTTTCTCCGCCGTCTGCGGTTTTTTGCACTGATCGCTGACTAACCTAATGAAGCATAATACCGTCTTTTATATTTTTAAAGTCACTTTCTGGTGTACTCGGTACAGAGATCGTTTGTGGAGATTCGAACTACCGTAAAAGGTTATTAATAGTTATGCCCTGATATTTTGGGTAAGGCGGCCGTTATGTCAAATCTTTTTATGAGCAGCCTACTACCTGATATATATAC
Source organism: Styela clava (assembly GCF_964204865.1). Lineage (NCBI taxonomy): Eukaryota > Metazoa > Chordata > Ascidiacea > Stolidobranchia > Styelidae > Styela > Styela clava. The sequence continues at coordinate 5,939,985 of NC_135257.1, read as the reverse complement.
ATTTATTGTGCCTGGAATTTTTAATCAAAGGCTAAAAGTATTCAAAATACGACGTCAAAACTAGTTCAACTACACTATGTTGTGTTGTGACAAGCTGTCACATGTGGCGTGTAAGCATTTTGCTACAAACACGCACCTTACGAACTCTGGATCAAATCCCCGAATTTTGTATGTGTATCTCGGAGGAAATATTATTAATAAATTAATATTTAAGCTTCGTATAAACAAATTTTGTGGTCAGTGGAAATCCAATGATTTACAGTAGGGGTGTGCAACCTGCCGACCGCGGACCAAATGCGGCCAACAAGGAAAAATTATGCGGCCCGCCGGGAAGTGCAAATTTTAGATGGTGTGCGGCCTGCGAGAAGTTTTTAACTTGGTTTAATCTGATACGTGAGTAATTCCTTTGCGTTGCAAAGCCGATATCGGAGTCCAATTTATTATCTATGTCTGTGACGTTACAATGCCCTAAACGCTAGTTTGTGCAAACAACGCAAGCCACAAGATCAACAACCAAAATTTTTGTTTCTGGAACTACTAGAAAGCGTAAATGAAGGATCGGCCCGCGGTTTCACCCGGTTATTTGTATCCGGCCCTCATGTATTAAAAGGGTTGCACACCTCTGATTCACAGTATAATAATAACAACAATAAACGCGCATTAATTTAGTCGATGTCGCTATCCTTCTGTGTATAAATCTTAGCAGAGAAATTCGTTTTCTGGGAAATGATATAAAGACCAAGAATATTACCCTTTCGATAAAGTATAGCAGTCATTATGAAATTCATAAACATAGTATTGGGCTATTGGCGAATGTCAAGAAAGGGAACTCATTGCACAGCTGTTGCTGAATTTCTCAAGAACATCTACTTGACTGATATAGACAAGTAAAAATGCAAAGACGATATTGACAATTCTAAGAAACCACTTGACAAATGAAGTTTTGTACACGGTTGAGTAGTTTTTAAGAATCCTACTTTACCAATGACCCATCCGCAAGTGTCGTATTATAATTTTGATTAGTGCGCTGTGCAAATATCATTTATAAGCAAATTCGTCAATGCTGAGTCTTGTGATGCCGCTCAAGTCAAGCTTTCGTTTCAATATATCGGTATAACAAAGCCAAGTAACTTAAACACATTTTGGTTTAATCTAATATTTTTTGTAAAATTTCATAAAATGTACTTAAATATGTGCTTTAATATTAGCCACTGAATATACTTCATGAATTTAATATATTTTGTAAAATTCAATTGTTTTGTATTGCAGATTCATACACTGTACAATGTGGCTAAATAGTTACAGCATTCATATATACATACTTCTAGTTCACGTTGTTATATTTGACTAAAGTTGCCGTTTTTTGTTTATTTCTTATGCTTATATTTTCAGATCATGTAAATTTAAATCTTTGCAGCCAAAGTAGGGATGGGAGGCTAACATGTACAATATTAGATCAAACTAATTCACCACTCGAGCCTCTGCAAACTTTGAGAGGGCATTTACAATTCGCAAATAATGTTCAAGACGCTTTGTTTGCTTTGCCTGATCCTTTGCTGCCGCTTCGTTATCGGACGTCTTCCCGTCGATGTTTTACCCATAAACACATTTACACAATCAGGTAAGAAGAATTTTCAATCTTATAATACCCACTGTTTTGATTCTAGTATTCTTACACAAGTTTGGTTAAAATCTTGTCATTAAATCTCAAAAGACTGTATTTTTAGTTTGACAGTTTGTATATTCTGTTACACGTTAGCAAGAAATTCAAAAATCCCGATATAGATATCAAGACCAATGAATGACCATGAACCATGACCACAGGGATAAAAAGCGAAGCGCGTTATTCTGAATGCTAAGCAAAGAGTTGACAAACATTTGCCATGCAATAACACTCCAAATATATTTTAATGAACAAGCAAGCAGACACTCGATCTTACTTTGCGCTCATTCAAAAGCTGTTTTCCAGTTTGACGTTGTCTGCCTCGTTTGCCTTGGTGTGGGTTGGCGAGGTTAAAGCGGCAAAACCCTTTCCATCGCCTTTTTATGCACCTATGTTCGCTATTTCTGTGGATTGCTTGAAATTATGTACAAGTTGAACTGGGCAAGTCTGCTTAATAATAATCGGTTGCTGAAGTAGAGATTTCATGTTTCATGCCGATTTGAAATGTTTTGATGTGGGCTGGAAGTAATTTCTTTACTTGTCTTCCAAGTTCCAACTATTCATCGAAATAACATTTGCATACTCATGTGCGGTATATATTCTGAAGTTCAAATTCTAGTCGAAACAAAATGGGCTATTATCATTTTGGAAGCGTGAATTTGATGGATAATGTTTATATTGTTCATTGCCAATATTAATAGCCTAACAATAAATTAATCGCACGGTTTTCAGACTTGATATTTCTTATCTTAAAATTGTCAGTTCCTAAATTCTTTAAGTGCATCTGGATACTCGCCTGAGTCATCGTAAAAATTTCGAGCTTTATGAATAATTACCATGAGTGAGTGAATAATAGCGAGTAGTATATTTTGAAAACATAGCGATGAGTGACGGTATTCATTGTTCACCGACCACTTCCTTTCATGCCCGAGAGCGTGAATCGAAATTTAGTTTTCAAGCAAAGATGGAATCGCGTAAGGGCCGTTTATAAAGCGCATCTCATGTTCTGTGTTTGGACGGGGGTGCATTAGGAGTGCCCGTTTATTCGCTGTAGCCAAATCATTGGATTACCGCGCGTGTTGGCGGGACTGATAAGAGCTTTGTTGTATTGGCCTCTCTCATATCGAGTTACTGGAACGAAAGCCTTCAAGAGTTGGCTTACATGATAAGTTTTTGTCTAGCGTACTAACATGAAACTACTAAAAACGAGCATGTTGAATTTGCTGTATATTCCCGTTTCGGCGAGTCGTCTGTATAATGTTTATTTGAAGGGCGTAACGACTCATCACTTGACAATTTATTTGGCTTTAGCCCGTTTAAAAATACAATATTAAACACATCCTGCCTGTATTTTTGCAAAAATGACAACGAGCACAAGACCCTGACGATTTTAGGTGATGATATATTGGGCATGTTGAATGTAATAACACAGACTATCCCTTCGGGTAATCGGGTTGTTGACAACTCCGCTTTCCGTTAATTCTGTTTCTTCAAATTTAGCAGATGTTAACCACGAATGCGGTTTGTGTAATAGAATAAAGATTATATAGACCAAATTGATTTGAGGAAAAATTATATTCAGATAACCTATAATTATTTGCTTTATTTTATTTCCACACTTGCAAGAATCCGTATGCGTTTGGTGCTTGGTAAGTGCTTGCAATTTTTCAATTTGTTTGTCTTTGGGAAAATGGAAAATTTGTTTGCATTGTTTATCAAAATATTTAGTAAATATTTGCATCAAACATGAATATTGTAAAGTTTCTATATAAAATAAAATTACTGCAATTTCTTGACATCTCATAGACTCATACTCAAATTAAATTCCTCCGTGAATAATGAATATTTCTGTTCATCACCCCCCCCCCCCCAAAATAGCTTTATGATTAATGACGAATTACACACAGTCAAATATAAGATTTTCCATTTGGCAAACAATGTATTTTTTGTGCAACGGCTTTTACACAATTTTATAGTTACGTTTGCGACTTAATTATATGGAAAGTATCTGGGGTAATCATATTGAGAACTTGCATGAAAATTTGGCTAACCCCCTTCGAAGCAATATAATTTAATTTCGAACTCAAAGAAGTATTTTACCTAAAGTCTTGAAGATCTTTTTCGGGACTTTCGTGATTTATTCTTTATCTGTCTATTTCATGCTTCAAATCTCCACCAAAATCCAGTCTGAATTATAACTTCGATTCCAATTGATGCTTTGATCGGAGTTGTATACAGTCTCCATCGATACAGCAAATTGTATGATACGTCTGAGTATGAAGATGTCTTCATAACGGAACGTCTTTAAAACTTTTTATTAAACCTATCTTCATTATGAGGTTCGCATTTTCCTCACAATCGTGCGAAAACTATAACGGATTAATGGCATTTCGATACCGCAGTATATATGGTGTGTAACTAGATAACTTATCGCGCGTCAGGTCCGTCGAATTGATGGATTTAATGTCAAAAAGGTCGACACAATTACTGTTGTGATGAAACATGTGCAATGATAAATAAGTAATATTTCATTATAGTTGTCTGGGTGGTGGTTTGGTAGGGTTTTGTTTTATAATTACGGTAGTTCTGCAAAGGCCTCGTTGCAAATCATTGCGCCCATGAATTCTATGCTGTATATGCTAGGTATCCCAATATGGTTAAGCTTGAAACGCTTTTTCTGGTTTTTTATTCATTTGAATTTTATGCAGGCTCACTCGAAAGTAAGATTCATTAAACGCACTTTTTTCCCCTTAGGTTCAATAATTGTAACTAATCTTATCTGATTCATTCTTAATTTTGTCCACACACTTGTTTTGGTGGCACACTTCCAAATACCATATTTTGTGCTCACCAAAAGTTAAAGTTATTTTTCGATACTTCGTCACTAAAGAATAATCCTTCATTAAATTAAGTGAATTATTGCAATTAGCTATATTGAAATTGAGTTGAAAATTTATCGGTTAACTTAAAACCCCCGTTAAGAAGTAACAATGACATTCATTGGCTATTTAATATGAACTTTCAGACAAAAACAAAAATGATTGATTGATACCATCTGATTTATTATATTATATTTACGTTTCACCTATAGTTTATGTTTTCCACACAGAAACATGTGGCCAAAACTTTTCTTAATATTTTATTACAGTAATTAAAGACGTTAAAATAATACTAGTAATATTTATATAAGGCTACTTATGTAAATAAACAGTATATTATAATATAAACATATTATAACAAGTCGAATGGTTTCGTGCCAACAGATTATTTTGATAGTGGGGATATCAGTCATCAAGACTCTTTTCACAGTAATATTGTAAAGGCTGAACACAATTTTATTTTATATGTAACCCAAATACGGCTGCTTCCTTTTTCAAAACAATAATGAAGTAAAGTGTAGATATTCTTCTAACTATAGTCATATCAGGTATTCATATCTGTGAGATTGGATCAATTATTCGGATATGTTCTGTCAGTTTTTACTCGTACAAAGTTTTCACGATTTTAGTATCTGGCAATTGGATTAGATGAGTGAAGTCTTGTGACTGAAAGAATCACGTAAAATGGAAAACATTTCGTTATCGCTATCGACATTGTCGAATCTTATTATCTTCTATTTATTTATGTTTGTCTGAAGTACTAGTACATATTAACGCTTCTAAAACACGTATAAACAAGATTTTTTGAAGTAAACAACAACATAAATGCCGCATGTTTTCATCTTGTGGGCAGTCACAAACATCCATATTTCAGTTCCTCTTTACGTATTTTAAGTATACACAAAGAAGTGAAATTGAAAGTGTTTTCACTACGAATCCGCCGATGGACGAACAAAACAAAACATTGGCATCCATTTTTGACTGTGTTGCATAATCATTATACATGCCATCAGTAATCAGGATTTAATTTTCAAGTGTGTTCTGTTTTTCCACTGAAACACTAAATTTGAACGAAAATTATATTTCCATCTAAACGCAATTGGCTGTATTATGCCACCGATGAACTAGGTCGATTTTCTATGAAATTCGTTTATTGTTAGTCGATAATGATCGCTTAAATCAGATATAAAACCAACAGACGAATAAAAATACAAAACAAACCATCCTGTATCAGGTCCGGATGAAAATCGCTGACATCTCTTGTTTTTTCCATGTTTTGCAAATTTGTATATAATTAGGTTTTATTTTCGAATTTTTTTTTTTTTTGATAAAATTAATAACATTATTATTTGAGGAAGACATTCTATTATAATTTAAAAATACGAATTCAGGTATTTTTATGCAAACATTGTTATTAATCTATTTCAACAACATTTTCATTATCATGATAGCTTCTTCAATTGCTAGTGTTGTCTTGAACGGGTGTCTTAAAAATGTCGTGTGCACAAGTATGGGTCAAGTGATGGACGTGACATTTTATGACCCACCTTTTAAGTTGGGTGACGGGAATGACCAAGACATATTTTGAAATATATATTGCAGAATGTTTTGTTACGAGTTTTAATCGTACGAGTAAAAATGCATTGCTATATCTTGAAAAGAATTTACACCATTAGTGGGTCTTCATTATCGGAAGGTGCGATTAAGGTTATACAAGAAGCTATCTGAGATTTCTTAATTACTGAAATAATGAGCAGCATGCAATGTCAACATGACCAGGTTACCATGATAAGTGCTTTAGCCCAGTACACTCATAATTGTGTTAGAATACATTTTATAAAACTAAGATTCCTTAATAATGAACGAAAATTTTAACCATAGAACGTATGTTGAACGTAATAACATATCGTTATAAACGGTTTCGTTTTTACCACAATGAAATGCAGTTTTCAATCCTTCAGTCTGACCAAAAAAGGTTGTTGCCAAGACACAAAAGATATTACCAAATTACATCTTTAAACTGTTTTTGTATTTTCAGATTCTCTTCCCGTGTCTCTATTCTCCGGAGTTTATGGAATTGTACAAGTGGATCAAAATTACTATGTTTTGTCAAAGTAAGTAGACCAAGAAAAACTCAGTGTTGGTAATTTTAGGCAAAATTACTAACATTTTAACCGACTTCGTCGGCTAAACACGAACCGAAAGAGAAAAGCGGGGTGGAATAGAGGTTCTTATTTACCAAAATTTCATCATACATAAAATTTAATTGAAATTACGATTTTTCCGAAGAGTAATACACCAATATTATGGGCTCAATATAATGCCTTAAATTGTCACCGTTTAAAGTAATATGAAAATTATGAACCACATTTAGAAAGTAAAAGTGGATAAACAACGAAATGTAATTGGTTTCATTATCTATAAAAAATGCTGCATTTACTTTTGCAAATCAAATTGCGGCAACAAAAGTGGATTGGAGAGTAGACATGTAGGGGCGATGGCCATGGTTCCCTTTTGTGATACTACACGTTTTATACAAAAGTCATTAGTTTGAAAAAAATGAGCAAATATTACTCTTTATGCGTTTTGACACAATATTTTTTGTAGACATAATTCTGCCATTTATGTCCAGAAATCTCATTTAATGTCACATAATCATATCCAATGTGCTTTTAATATTGGTTAATCCTCTAATTATTAGAGATTTCCCCTAATACCTTCCCATGGATACTGCGATATGTCTAAGGGCGGCAGGCTTAATAACGGTAATAGGCTATAAGGCGCAAAATTTAAATCTATGATGTATTTTAGATATGTGCTTGCAAAATTGTTTCGACATTTAGGAATTTTCTTGGGGCAGCATTACCGACAGGCAAGGTCTTGCGATGCTGCAACTCGTAGAGCCTTCACTCCTTACGTTATTGTGTCAAACGTTTATGAGGCAAGGGCTTTAATAAACTTTCTTGCTTAAATCGTTGCATGAAAGTTTTTCGCTATTTTTACGCCAACACTACTATAGTATATCCACGCTCCACAATCCACGCTCAAAAGCAACCTTGTAGACTTTATTTTTGGTGAAGATTTAAACACAATCATTGTTCATCTATAAACGCAATGAACAACTATTTTGGTATTTGTATTTGTAGGCTTGCTATTTGTTGTGATTTGTATCACCAAACCTCTATTAGCAATTTACCTTATTTATTAGCCTGTGGTTGGGTATCCAACTATCGCACGTTTAGTCTTTTCTCTTCATTGACGTTGTATAGGAGTGTTTACTATCATAAACTTGTACTAGACTTGACTAGACTTGTATGTATGGGAGCGGTTAAACCATTCTTAGGTTTAAATAGGAAAATGTCAAATTAAAATACTCTTAACTGCAGGAGAATCGCTCTTTGGGCCTGAATTACATGATGTTCTTCGCACTTATAAACTTTATTATATGCTATGTATAATCTTGTCTAAAAATTTACATATAATGTCTTCAAAGAATTCGGGTTAGGTCAAACCCCCATTTTCATTTTACTCTCTAAAAATCTTTTAGTGTATTATTTCACATCAATAAATATGATCTACCAAAACGCTAGATATATATGTCACAGTAACCACAAAATACTGGTTGTAAGTATTTCATAGTGAATTTGCATGTATGCAACCCCACACTCAGTTGAAGGCTTATATCGTTAACTCGGGTAGCAGTTATAACGACGTTTATGATTAACCAAACTCCCAAGTTTTTGTCCTTTAATGCATCTTGGAGGTAAATTTTAAAGTTTTAAACCAGCCTTACAAGTGAATGTGCACCCTACAATTAGTCAATAGCTTAACCGGCTAATTAGAAATAAAAATGTCGTTAATTACCACTTTCTTAAATTAACTTTTTCATTATGTAACATTTAATAGCCTTCCTAAATCTTTTGTTGGTTAATCTTGCACGGATTAAGACGTTGAACAGGTAATTAATTGACGTAAGGAGAATTCGTTTCAATTTGATAAGTGCTGAGAACACCATGTGCACACATCAATGCTACGTTATATAGAATAATGAGAAGTCTAGATATTACAACGTCGGTTGCATAAAAATTTATCTTCGTTTTAATCAAACACAAACATAAAGCCTATTCGAAAAGTTTGATCATGCATTTTGTTTTTGGCCCAGCCGGATTCAGTTATTCAAAAACGTATTACATAACCGATCAAAAACATATTTGTAATGGCGTGTAATGCATTTATGCCCGCAAAATCTAACTACTAATACTTTCAGAAATGCCACACACAGCTTGTCAAACCAAGTTTTAGACAAGCTTCATCTTACGATCGTTTAATTACAGACCAGGCTGCATTTTTCTTCTGTAAAAAAGCATGACTGCGTTTTGTAAAGAATAAATTTTATGATAATTCTCATACCAATATCGGTATAATTTCCAGCACTAAGCAGCATTATTACTCGCACAGCATTCTTAATCAAAGCTGAAATAACTATTTGCGACGTCACGAACAAAAACCCAAGATGCTGCCAAGTTTTCACGCCTTTATTCTTTCCATTTATTATTAAGCAACGGTTCAATACTAAATACAAAATAAAAAATAAATTTTTTTTTTTTTGTTCTGTTAAAATAAAGTCACCTAATCAAGAGGATTTTCGGACGATTTAACACGTTTTGAAACACTGGTCCATGATCAACAATCAACATAACCAAAATGTAACTTGAAGCGAAAAAAGGTTTGCATTTTGGCTATCTCACTAAGATCCCAAAACAGCTAATTTCATAATTTTGACAATATCACAGTTCTATCTTGATAAATATTAATCCAGTGAACAAAAGAACGTTGTGATCCTCGTATAACTGAACCTTGTGGTGTAGACATATAAAAAGCCCTGTTCGTGCGTAATTTTTTATAGTTTAGTCACAGTTGGTATTAAAAATGCTGTAAATTCGCTGTAGTTTATGCAAGTATTTCAAAAATTAAAGTGTTGAAAAATGTATTGTAATTTTGCTGCAAATTGTTATAAGTGTAATATATAGGTGAAAATCGTAACTTTTATGAGTTATGATTCATATCATAAAATACCTGTTATAGTATTAAACTTTGACGTTTTCGTTGAATCATGAAATAATTTGTTATTTCTAATCATATTATTCTGAATAGTTATCGTTTGAAGTAATTTATTCCGGCGCATTATTATTATTCATAAAACAAATCAAAGCTTTACAACTAAAAAAATGTTTGAAGCCTCCAGCACGATGTTTCAACTGTAAAATGATTATCTAAAATACACTTAATCAGTGCTAGTTTGAAAAGCACGAGTCATATCTTTCGTGTCGTCTTTCTTACCTTAATTTGATGGAACCTTAGCTCTTATTTGTAAAAAAGCACGGTCGCATTATCTTTGGGGTTAAACATTGTTTGAAGTAAAAGCGTGGAAACACTATAATATTTTTGAATCATATTATCAGCATAAAAAATCACAAATATTATCACCAAATGACTTGTCAACTTTTAGGCAGCACGTTCCACCAGCATCTTTTGCGTACGGACAAAGTTAGTAGATAAAGAGTTTACTGTTTATATCATAAAAAATTATCTTTTGGATATTTATGCACGCCGTTTGCTGGATTTTACATTGCGCTGAAAGATTTTATAATTTTGTGAACTTGCTTTATGCTTATAGTACGCGCGTGGCCTATATTTATTTGGGCTTCTTAATTAAAAACATTGCACAACAATTCAATTATGAAGCTGTTCACTGTCACCATTTGGGTTGACTTACATTGATACAAGAACTGTGGGTTCAAAGTTTAAACCATCGTCTATTTGCAAGTGTGATCATGTCACGCTAGTCAAAATTAGATCATACCTCAAAATTTAAAAAAATGTTTTTTTTTTCGATACATTTTTTAGTATTTCTAAATATTGCTATCGCATGATTTATATCAATTGTCGAGGTTTTAACTGCAAAATAGATCCCATTTGACACTTCCATCGAAATTTTCAGCCAAGCAGAAATTTGGAATATACGAGATCCTTATCTAAAACGGTAAATATTAATATGTTTTCTCGCGCTTGGTGATAAGATTTAAATAGGAAAAAAGCATATCCAATGCAGCATTATACAGCTCAACAGGGTAAAAGCTTAATTTAGTTTAGATGTTATCGATTGCAGCTCGGATTATAAAACATACGAAAAAAGATATAATTTCTTCGCTCAACGCCAGCGTAGCTAATTTGTAGGCATTTGAGTTTATTTGCAGCAGACTTTTGAAAATTATGAAAATTCAATTGACATTTTACTATTATTCAATTTCATACACAAGAGCAACACCAAAATATACTCGCTTATTTTATCATTCTTTTTTCGATCATATCATAATATGTGTTGTTTTATCTGTATTTCAAGATTGTCAATAAATCAGTGTTTCATTTGTACCATACCGTATGTACGTACCTATGCACGCGCATCAAATCAACTGAAATTTTTAATTGTTTGTATTTAAATATTGCATAAAAGCGCCTCAAGGCAAGCTAAACCTGCAAAATCAAATGATAAATATAGAATACAGAGGTATCGTATTTTGTGTATACGACGATCCGCTTTGTATAAATACGTGCACAGTTTGCATTTGGGTATACTGCGAGAGGAAACATGTAAATCTTACTAGCATTTTATACTCGTCACATCATATCACAGGATTACTTCGTGCGAATAAAAACCGTGGCAATTCGGTCGCACATTCATCGTATAGAATCGTAAGACTTTACGTTACGACTTTACGTTATTAGGCTTTACTTACTGCTTTGAAAATATAGCCATGTTTTTTTTTTTTTAATATGGGACAGGTTCTTACCACATTGCATATCGATATTACCAACAAAAGTTATATTATGCGATTAAGTACTCATACAGCTACATTGTGCAGTAGCATTTGCCCATTCCTCGCACAGTTTCCATCGTATTTATATCAAATCAGTTCAAAGTATCTCACGAAAACTGCGTAAAATGCGGTGAAGATAACTACAATTTCAGTACAGATACCAATTCAGTGTATATTCCTACGATCAAGTGGGAACTGAAGTTTTATTGTGCCTTTGTCGATTTTCACCACCAGCTTCAAGCTTGATTGACATATGATGTTCTTATCCATAAAAGATTTACGTCACTTAACTATAAAATTTGTCAATCCCGTGCGATTTTCCAAAAGTATTGACAATACGACTACCTCTTTGTACTTTGTCTGTTTACAGGAATCAAGTTTCTTCATTGAAAGTGTCATCAGATCAAAATGGAAAAGCAGAACACAGAATACAAAAGGTGTTTTTGTCTTTTAAGTTTCAAATAAATTGTTGTTAATTCAGGGAAATTGAAAGAAGCAATGGTGCAATGATGTGTGTGGATGGGGGAATATCTGGAACACCAATTGAAGCTTTAGATGTAACGTGTGATCACATGACTTGCTGACGTTGAAGATTACGTTTGCTTGAAATATCAATATCACAACTCGTAAATGCACGGCGAACCTAACATTTATTTGGAAAATTGAAGCTCACCATTGGAGTTGGCAATTCAACTAAATGCACTAATTAGCTTTTGCGTCGTTGAACTAGGCTGTCTATCTACAAATGTAATCACACGAAAACGTAGTAGAAAAAAGTTCAAATTGCCAACTCCAGCTCAATTCAGAGTAAACCAGAGAGCGCCAAATTACATTTAACGATTCGTTGATTACCGGTTGATAAATTCATTATGATAATGTATTTCTGATGCTTATACCGAATTTACAAGGTGTTTCCCCCACGCAGTTGCATTACATTCGTTCATTTTTCTAGCTTTACTTCAATTGGGTCAAAGATGCATTTTCCTGTAGAATTTCGCATGAGCTCAAGCAAGTAATGATGAAATATATTGACACGAATTTCAACCGTGTTCTCATGAATTAAAATGAAAAATAATTTTTGTTGGTGAAGCATCCGGTCCCATAAGATTTAGGGGGGAAATGAAAAATATATAAATAATAGCAATCTTGCCGCTTTAGCCATCTTTGACTACTTGAAATGAATTGATACACTAATTGCGGATAAAAGCTTCTAGTCTATTTCAAAAAACAACAATAACAATTTAGTCAGATGTACAGTCCAGTCCATATGTACACTCCATGTCCAATAACAATATTAAAACTTGTGGTAATTTTAATAAAATTGTCTCGAGGTGATATTTGCTGCAAAAAAAAATGATTTTCTCCTGCGCTTTGTTGAATGCCAAATAGAATTTGGAGGCATACGCTGCTCTGTCGTCTACTTGAGCTTCGAATTCAGTGACGCGGGCCAAGTATTAAAGCCGGCGTTTTTCGGATCAACCTAACCGCTAGTTTAGCGACCCGCACCATTGTACCATGTAATCTTAAAGAACAAAATATCCCATAATCACGATTTCCAAGTCCGATCTTAAGGTTTTTCGAAATCATTTGTGGCAATGTCTTTACCAGAAACGCAATGTGCTTTTTATAGCCTATTCTATACAGTTCATACCGAATGTAATGTGTGCAAATGTATGGGTTTATGTCTGCTAGTAGATACAGTAAAAAGCCAGTGAACTTGAATTAAGTTTACCACGTTGGTTGATAGATGTTGAAAACTAGTTCATTTCAAATAATACTTACTTATACGTATAGTAAACCATACTTTAAGCACTCCATAACACTAAATACATTTTCATCAGTTGATGGTTTGTAAGCACTTTCAATATTAACAAGGCTTTGTACTCTGTAAGTAATGACAACGTAAGCGGCTACTTAATTAATGTAACTTCACCATTCTAGTAAACTTGATGAAATTGCACGAATGAGCCAACCCTAAACTGTAATTGTGAATAACCCAACCAACTAGATTGGATGCTTTAATGGCAGATTTAGATTGATTGATATGTGAAATTCCAGAAAATATTAAATTTGTAGAAATTTCAGTAATTCTTGTGCTCTTTTTGTTTTCTATAATATCAGTCTCACTCCTTTCTTTTATCAAAAATATTATTCATTAGAAGTAAGTATTATTATCGAGAAGGAAAGTCAATAAGGCTATAGACATAGTTCTATAGTTCATATAGGTATAGTTCTATTTTTCATTATTTGAATTGAGCTAAATAATAGTCAGAACTCATCTGACACCTCCAATAAATTTTATCGCTTTCCTGGTGCCGTTTAGAAGTGATTCACAAACATGTCATCTACAACTGTCGAAATCAGGTTTCGAAATACACGATATCTGATTATTATTATTCACCACACTGGGTGTTTGGGCTATTTGGGGCGTGATTCAAGCAAATTTTAAAAATGCAGCCAACTCCTATGGGTAAGGGTAGGTAACTAACAATTTCCCTACACCCAACGTGGTATTGTGAAATTTAAACGTACTCAATGAGCGATCTCTAGGTAAAATAAACAGACATTATCCGCTTCATTTTTCTTTTTGTGACTCATCACTTATCAACGAAAATTTCGTTCCAGGTAATTGAATGGACGTCTTCAACATCAGCCGATAATCTGTGCCAACATAAAACGAGAGATGTAGACACATGCAATAATTTTGTTCGCATTTTCGCGCCAAAAGATGAATCGGCGACACAATTTATCGTGTGTGGAACTCATTCATCCCAACCGAAGTGCAGGATTTATAAAGTAAGTCTGCAACACTAAAAAAACTATTACGTAGTCACTTTATTTCCGATGATTTGAGATAAGAATTTTGGATGGATTGAAAGGGTTGATGGGAAAATCCCTATTTCTTTGCAACAATTAGTTCAATGAGCATTCAAATCTATCAGTAAAACGTTATTCTCGTGTAACTTCTACTATTTTGCGTGTCGATCATTTGCTGTTAGTATGCGGAAGTTGACATACGTTAGGCAAATATGATTATTAAAGCCTCTGAGATGCTTATCAATAACTAATTTAATGAAAATTCCGTATTCCTGATGAAATAGGGAGTGGGTGTATTGTTGCTAAGGTATTCGCAGATAGAAATCTCGTTAAAATACCGACATCATAAATCATTGTGTACAACACTAACAACTGGAAATTACGCAAACTTGTACTAAGCTATGCATATGCACATCTCTCATACATTGTAAGACGGAAAATATATCAAGTTGTGAAATATGGCGTGACATTGATTTACAAAAAAACGTCCCCATTAAAGTTAAAATGTCCAACTAAACTTTTGCGCATTTCAAGTATTTAGTTTTTCATTTTTTCCAATCGGATTATTCTATTGATGCCTATTTTTCGTTCTCGTTACAGAAACAAAAAGACTCATTTGTATCAATTGAGGAATTTTCAGGAAGTTCAATCTGCCCGTTTGATCCAAAACAAACCGGAGCTTCTATTTATACAGGTTACAACATAAAGACATTTGTTGAATTGATCATGTCGCGAAATGTAATATAGTCTGTCCCTAATATGGCATAGTATTATTTACAAAATTTCGAACCTACGCAAAATTTAAGTAAGATCTGCAAGACTGATTTAGCGCGTTCTTATTCGAACATATCCACAAATAATTCCTTTTCTATATACTTGTGTAGGAGGCAACATATATTCTGCGACTGTAAAAGATTTTCTCGGAAGAAAACCTGTTATATATCGCCATGGTGTCAACAGTGATAGCCAAGATTTAGAGAGGACTAAGAGAGATGAAACGTGGCTACTGGGTATGTATGTTTATTAGGATAGAATGTTGTGCACAGCTGAACTTCTGCCTAGATTTTGAAGCCATCTTTGAACTTTTATAAAATAATTAATTATTGGGTAGCCATCGAGAACCAAACTGTCATTGTCAAGCTATATGCAACGTTATAACAAAAAATGAGATGATGCTCTTGCTGAATGTTTTAAAACATGTTAATTTTGTTTTCATTCCAAGTATAACTCGCCAGGGGCTTTTAAAAAGATTCTGTTTACTGGACTGAAGCAAGCAGTGTTCTTCGTGAAGTCATTAAACCACCTTAGTCAGTTTCTCCTATGCCTCCGTGGATTGATTTCAAGTACGCAGTGTGTATTCAGCTGCAAAATATGTGTGCTGTATTTTACGATGTATAAATTTCAACAAGGTTAATCAAAACTGTTCCTTTTTTCAGATCCATCTTTTGTCAAATTTGTTGAGACCAGTGCCAAAGTGTACATATTTTTCAAGGAGGAAGCCGTAGAAGGAAACAATGGGGTAAAGATTTGTAATTAACTATAGGCATAAAATAGTAAATTCGAAACCATATGAGATATGCTTGTATACACAACAAGTTTATATAGAAGTTTAAAAACAAATCAATACCAATAGAAAGAACGATTCATTAGCAATGTTTACTCTGTTTTGCCCCCAAACTTGCTCCGGTGGAGTCTGTCCACTGAACGTAGTTCTAATGCATCATTAAATTACCATTACTACATGAACGTTTGCTTGTCTCAATCATAAACAATAATATAAATCCTTATCTTGCAGCTCCAATATTCTCGAGTAGCTCAAATTTGCAAGGCCGATGAAGGAGGAGATCATATATTAAGAAAGCAATTTACATCCTATCAAAAAGCGAGATTAAATTGCTCTTTTCCTGGCAACCCTCCTTTTTATTTCAACGAGCTGAAAGCTGTAACTGAGTTTGTCAATGTTCCTAACTCTCCGGGAAAGAAAATTCTTTTTGCTGCTATGAATACCCCAAGGTATGTTTTTGAAAAAGCATGTTCTCTGTAGGCAAGTTAGCGAGTACATTTCCGAAAGATTGTTTATTTTCTTGCACAGATTAAACTATGTTCTATAGTTGAAATTCCCAAATACACCGCCTACTAATTCGTAGATAATGCAGTTTAATTTAGTATCATATAGATTGAAGTCACGTTTTGACTGCACCCAGTGTTGGAAAAACATACAACAAGCAAGAAAACTTCGAATGCCTAAATTAAACTATTCACTTAACCATACGTTTATGTTTTTACTATTTAAACAATTGAATATTTACTTTTCAATCATCAACCATATATTTTGGATTCACAGCAACAGTATCTGGGGTTCAGCAGTATGCGCTTTTCTGGAGGAGGACATCGAATCTACTTTTTCAAAATCATATCTTGAACAACACACAAGTACAGAAGGTGTTTCTTATTGGTCAGAAAAGGAAAGCGACCCAACTGTCAAAGAAGCATTGAGCAAGTGAGTGTCTTAATTTTATGTGAATATTTTGGCGCAACCTAACGCTCCTTTCGTAAAAGAATTTCTGTCCAACATGCAGCGCCAACCCGTCGTATCAGTATAGCGAACGGTAGTGTCTTATCGTAAAAGAGAATGGGATATCAATGGATGGACATATCCCGATCTTTCCTTATTAAATAAAATTCACAGTCAGTGATCAATTTCAGGAGTGTGACGGCGGCAAAATAGCCCAATGATAAAATTATATTTTGGGTAATCTCGTAGTATGTGTACCAGGTTAGGATTAGGCCATAATTTTATTCCGATTTTCCTCATTTTAGTTCTACTACGAGTTCGGGGACTGTCTGTGTTAGCCAAGTTAATACCCCCTGCCCATAGGTTTCAGTCCCGTTACACAACTTGATGTAAAGTAGGCGAACAAAATGAGTTACCTTCATATTGGTACACATACACTTCTGGAGCGCCTTTTTTGAATTCTACTATTCTAACAAGTTTGTTATAGATTAATTAGCAAAACTCAGATAAACATAACTAAATAAAAAGTATAGTATATTCGACTGCAATTGGCTCATTTAGAGCATTGGTTAAAACTATGATCGCAAAAGCTTGGTGAATGGCTAATATATTTTGCAAGTGAATTTGGAAAAAGTTGCAAACGTCTGACCTTATTACTTGCATTTTAGATGTCAGTTCGATGGTCGAGGAAAACCAATATTGACAGATGAGAATCTTTTATTTGTGAAAGATCATCCTCTCAAATCGCATTCAGTACCGACTTGGGCTCGAGATGGAAAATCGAATATTCCAATTTTTATGAAGTTGAACGCAATGTAAGTATAAAGGTTTAGTATTACTTCATATCAAGAATAAAAGTATTGAAAATGTCTATGAACGTAATAAATATTATTCTTTCTGGGCACCATTAGCTTATGCGAAGTGACTCCTAATATATATATTTTTGTTGATAATAACATTGTTCTCTTCCTTTTTCAGGTACCAGTTTACGGCCATTGCGATCGACACCAATGCTGGTTCGAATGGATTATACTTAGTGATAATACTAGGAACGACTGATGGAAAAATATTGAAGATTGTACCCCCGCTCTCACAATCCATCACAGAATCACACTTTGTAGGGGAAACAGCTGTTTACGATGAAACGAAGTGCGGCGAATCGGACAAGTAAGACTTGCTATTACTTGCAGTATATTGCAAATACTTAATTTGAATTCGTGTCACACCTATATAGTTGGTAAGAATTGCTCAATAATGGTTGATTGTTAGACTCAATTGTACTGAGAGGCTGGTTGTAGACTTTTAACGTTTTGTCTCGTTCGCTTGCAGGCCGCGTTTTGGAAATCAAAATAGATGAGGTTAAAACCATGGCCGACCTACCTATTAGAAATAAATTTTCCAATGTTTATTTTCTCTAGTGCTAATGGTATTTTTACAGGGAAGTAAAAGACATCAAGATTGATAAAGTCAATGGATTCATACTGGTTGCATTTTCAAATTGTGTCATTTCCGTTCCGTTGTGTCCGATTTCGTCACCATGTTCAAGGTATGTTAATTTATTACTTTACTAATTAACTCTAGTGGCGTTTACAGTTCTCTACCAAAAAAAGACCACATTATACGCTATAAACAATTCGGCACCAAACCACGCTAATGTAGACCAAAATGATTTTTGCGACAATTAGCACTCTACTTACAATCACGAACTTTACAGATCGTGTTTTAGTATGAAAACAAACCGACCTCTCAGTAAACCTGTGCTATGTATAATATAAAACAATATTTGTTGGAAACATTTTACAGGGATTGCATATCTGCACGAGATCCGTATTGTGCTTGGGATGGAGACAACTGTGTAAATGTATTGAAACCTGAAGGTCTGGAGCAAGATATAGCAAACGGTGATGTTACAGGGCTACCTCAGTGCGCAACAAACGTTATACCTCCAGGTTTGTGATGTGCTGTTTTTTTTGTGGATTTCGGGAACTCATATGTATGCATATATGTATATACTGTTATGGACCAATAGTAACTAAGATCTTGTTTATGCCCGGAGAACTACATATATAAAACTTTCTCTAGCCAAGTTGCTAAGCCGACGATTTGAATTGACTGTTGCTAGAATTGCTGGACATTGGGGATAAACAAATAATGTTCATTGACTCTTGTCTTCATCCCATTGTAATTTGAACTGATACAGTATTCAGATTACATAAAGATAAATTCCTATTTGTCTTATGTAAATGATGCTGATTTTTATTTCAACTGGATGTTTTTGCTAAATTTCGCTAAAATCTTGATACATTGTTTAAAATATACTTATTTTTAATGTAAACTAGTTAAGTAACTATACCATTATTCATCTGACCTAACTAATGCCATTATCCCCTTCAAAATAGCATGATATACACGACTGTTCGATCGCGATGTTTTTTACCTACAATTTAAACTCTTTTGCAGAAGTGATCGGAGATTCTGGAAACGGCGTTGGAAAATCGGATAATAAATCAACTAACATGACGAATGAAGGTTCGATGAACGTAACCACAGCTATTGTACCGATTAAGGAGACCACTGCAACAGCAGGTAAAAATTTGTGATGCTATATTTCTATATTATATCATAGTTTTGGCTGGGACCGAACCTGGTGATATTATACTAGAGAAAGGCACAAAACGATACACTATCCTAGCGGCTATTTGCGCCATTTAACAAACAAAAGATGTGCCTAGACGCGGGAATTTATGATTTTCAAAAAAGTCGTTCAATCGCAAGAAGTTATTAAATTTGAGAATTTCAATATTTTGATCGGCATAGCTTGCCCTACCTTATTCGTCATCACGTCGAAAAGATAATGGAAATTTGAACATCAGGTTGAATAAGTCAAGACCAAATTTCAAAGTTGTAAATCTTTATACAAACATAGTTAGAGATGACAATGCCACGCACTTTAGCTAGCCAGTCACCACTTCACACATATATACACAATATGATAGCAACAGTTCACATTTTTTTTTGTATCAAAAGGTATGAGAAATGAAGCATGTTGCATTAATTAGTTTATGGATACTAACTACACAAGTTTTTTCTTTTACTTACTTTCAGTCGCAGCGCCTATTGTAAGTTCAGCTGGATTTTCATCAATGTTGCTTCCAGGAGCGATTGGCTTCATTATTGGTGCTCTCGTGATTTCGATCTCAATATATGTATTATATCTTTATCGTGAGAAAAAAAGAAAGAAATTAGCTAGCAATCGACAAGATGGTGGAATCGTAACTCCAAGGGTATGTGTCTAAAACAAAGTCCCTTTATGCCTCCCAATGTCAGAGTTTGTAGATAAAGACACCCAATCAACTTTCACTTTATGAGTTGCGAAGTTTAGAGAATTTATCTATACAATAATGAATAATCACATTTTGCAGTATTTTCTCAAACCCAATTCAATGTTTAATAATTTTAGATGAAAGACAGCGGAAAAAATGCTAATAGTGCTAAAAGAAACTCGCAAGGATCGGCACAAGGCAAACAAGATAGAATAAATACAAACAGTACAAGAAGACAACACAGCAAAAGAAGTGAGAGTAGTTTAGAAGATGACCCATTTCTAGATGGAAATCAATCAGAAGGAAATGCAAACTCTCTTGAAAAGGTATGTGATGAGTCAGTAATGAAATACGTAAGTAACGAGTAATTTTTAATTCAGTATAAGCAATTTATGTCTCTGTTGATAGCTATCAGATTAAATTGTATTGTTTGACAAGTAAAAATTAGATAGATAACACCTTTCCAGCTCTATTTTATAGTACTCTTAATTGCACTATCAATATGCTTTGAGTTTAAACGATTAATATGCCATGTGCATATAGAACATGCCATATTAATTCAAAATCAATTTTTCCCATTCATACTTTCAAAGAACAATTGAGATGTAGATGTAAAAAGTAGTAAAAATTTTGCTTCAATTCCGTTTTATCATTTTTTTCAGTCCAAGCGGAAACGAGAAAAAAGTGCGAATCGAAAATCAAATGCATCATCATATCGACGAGAAGAGAGTTTGGAAAAAGCACACAATATATCTGTCAACAGACAGGTCTCTAGAGAAAGCAATCACGATCCAGGTCCTAATAACGAAGATCCGGAGGGGGAACTATTGTTTTCATCAACAGAGTACGTACAACAACAACCACCTTCGCCCCCTCAAAACGCTGCTTTCCGCAGGACGTTTAGTACTGGCAATGGTCGACAAGATGGAGTGGTACCACGCCAAAACGGTCGACAGCAAATTAAACGCCAACTTTCGTTGCAAATGCCGATGAACACTGCTCCGGCAAAGTTTTATCCGGCATTGACTCCAGTCAGGGTCGGAACCCAGAATCCATTAGAAATATATAACCAACAACAGCAGCAATTGCAAGGGAATTTCGACCCCGCGCAGGCGCCCGGTTGGCACCCCTCTCCCATGAAAGCTCCCCATGGCTTAGCGAGACAATATCAGACAACAAGTCTTGATCGCAAGATGTTAAAAGCTGGAGGTATGGCTCATCCACAGCAACACCATGACACACAACAACAACCAAGAAATTATTCGGATACTTTGCCGGCTTCTGGCATGGACGACATGAAAGGTAAATTGCATTATTCTAAGTTTCTTTTTAAAAATACTTGTGAGCATACTACACTGACTTTATTCTTAAAATCAAGTGTTACGGCGTAAAAACTAACGTTATGATTCAACAAAGTCGTGTATTTCAGATACGTTAAAAAGAATTTAACATAATTCGAGTTCAGGAAAGATTTGATCATTAGATCTCTAGATTTGATTATTGTCCCTTAAGGGTTTCCTTTATCATTACTTTTATAACATCATGGATAAACTGCCCGATATTACCTTTATTAGACGCATAACTTCACTTGGACTTCACTGAGAATTTATTTAAAAACTTACAACATTACTTTACTAAACTTTGATTCGGAATCAGTGGCAACTCTGGTAAACATACCAAATTTGTAATAAGTTTGACTAATCCTGTTCCTACAACAAGTATATATATATATATATGTTTATATACCGACTGAAAAACAATGAAATAATATCAACCAATTAAAAATAATTCACGATTCTATAGTATCTTTAATGGTTAACACATACTATTACTGTATAATCATCCGCGTATTATTTCTCATTCATAAATATTATTTTTGTACACAGTTCAAGGACGCCGTCGATATCCAAGTGAATCGGTTGTGATTGGGGGAAGTGGTGGACGCCCACCTCCACTTTTCTTTGCCTCAAAGCAGCCTGTGTATCAGTCTATCGAAGAAGAAACGTCACCACTGCCAGAACAACATTCACCAACAAAATACCCCACGAACAACATGCCACAGCGTAACACCGCCAGGATGCGGCCCAATCATTTACCTATTGGTAGCAATCCAGACCCATCAGGTGGGGACCCACGTTCACCCTACACGGTGATACCCTATTCTAACCCAGGAACACCCATGACAGAACAAATTCCTCGTTTTGCTATGTCACCCCATCAAACTTCGGGGTACACTCTCCCTACTCAATTGAGAAGACAGTATACAGTTGATGCACCGACTACGAGGTATAATAATGCCCCACCAAATCACCATGATTTTAACAAACAATTTCCCCACCCTCAATCAGTCCCCACTATGAAATCTTATCCAAGCAATGAAAGGCAAGCACGAAGTAATCCTGCAACCCCAGAATGGGACGGAAATCATAATAATTTCTTTCCTGGACCGGTGATAACATCTGATATGAGGCATAGAAATCCAAGTGGTAAATCACAGGTATGACTATATTGATGTAACTTTAGATATTAGGCTAAAATAACCGTGCACGTCATGTATTTTTCCAGTCTGTGTTTATTATTTTGATAAATTTTTGTTTGGTACTCATATATACCGAAGACTTTATATTGTTCATTCGTTAATCGTTAATTCAAAGATAAAAATAGCGCTCCTATTGTGTAAAATGCTTTGCTAATATGTCATGAACGTGGATTTCTAATAGTAATTAGTTATAACAATATGATGTGGGTGGGTCTATACTTTATTTAGTCGTATACTGGAGATGAAATTTTATTAGTTCTATACTTTAATAAACTTACACTTAATACAAGCGCCAATATAAAATTAATTCAACCACTTATATTCAGGGTACTCCAACCACCCCGCCAGTTAAACAAATACAGAATTTTGTACATCCTGACGTCATTCCAACAAACAATAAAAGAGATGGACGAGGCCCTGCTGATGGAATTGCCGATCCAGTATACATGCTAAACAGCGAAAACAAGCCAATGCAAAGTCATGCATAAAAGTTGCCTTGCCAATATCGGAAGAGATTTCTATGCGAGAAACGGTCGAACGTTCGCCAATATGCTGCTTGAAGCAAACTTGCCTTTAGAAGCTGCAGGTGACCTTAATCGCAACTAGGCAGCATACAATCTGATAGACATTTTTGTTCTAAAAAGCATGTTCAATTTTTCAATTACGGATTCAGTTAATATGAAAACTTAAATAAGTGCATAATGTTTAAAATTTGAATGAAATATCGGGCAATAATGATGAAAAGCCCTCGGGTTCCAGTAGTATTCAAAGCGATATGGTTTTATCCTTTTTCTAAACGATAATAAATTAAAATTTTAGCTTCGGACAGGCACAAATAATTTTGAGTTAAATTTTACTTCTGATATTATACACAAGTGTCTAACCTCAGTTTCATTTCATTATGCGAGCGCAAAAATTTTTATTTTCCACATTATAGTATATTAATTGGTACTGCCTGCTAACTAACATCTGAGTTTTTTGTGTTTTATATTCTTTTTGATGCGAATTTATATTTTGGTTTGCTTAATTTTTATGAAAATACGATTTAAATCTCTGAAAGGATTGATATTATTAATATGATAATTTGAATAACTTTAATTGGCCATAGAGGTAAGTGACCTAATAACCTTGTTTTAACTCTCAACATTATCGATATAAATATCTCATATATAGCCGTATTATCGATATTATAGCCCTATTAGGAAAACTGAATATATCATTTGTTTTATAAGAGATTTATTTGTCTAATGATGTCAGTTATATTATACATGAAACTACTACCATTATGTTGATAAGAAAAATATACTCCAAATAACTAACTATGCGAGGTTCCTTGGAAATTATGCTTTTTTCAATATCTACTCAAATTTGTGCAATTTCAATCCGTCAATAACCAATTTAAAAGTGAAATTAGGCATTGAAATTTATATCATTTTTTCTTAAATTTCTACTATCATGTTGGTGCTCCGCATCAGCCAAACGTTGAATTTTAACGAATGACAAACATCATTGAATTCCAATGTTCCAGTTAAAGAATTACCTTCAGTCGGTTGTCTCAAAAATGTCTTGTATTACTTGTCCCAATTATATGAATCTCACTTCATTTGAATAGTTGATCTTTCGGTGCTCCCGAAGTATTCGTACCAAGATGGCGCACAACCTGAGCATAGTATGTGTACCAGGTTAGGGTTGTTCAGGTTGTGCGTCACCTTGGTACGGATACTTCCGGAGCGCCGAACTTTCTGCCAAAGTATAATATCTATCACGGAACACAGCATGAATTCCATTTCATATGCTTACTCTAACCATTCGCCCCAAAATATGTATCTATCATAATTCAGAAGTGTGGGACAAGTGTGAGACAACATTTTTAAGTTATCACCTTCAGTCGACACGCCTAAAAAAAAATATTATTTCCCACATACCTCTCACTTACTTTTAGATTTATTTTAAATACGTTATTTTCCTTGTTGACATTTTAGCATCTACATCTGGTGTCTACAAATATCCGAAGTTTTATTCCCTAAATAAATCGGAATTTTTGATATTCGAAACAGATATTCGTACAAATTCAGATTCGATTAAATCTTTTTTCCCGTGGCAATTTTGAGGTAATTTATATCATTTTGTTGCAAATATACAAATTTCAAGTTGATATAAAATCATAGTTGTGGTAATATACATCACCGATAGAAACTCTGATGATGTAATTTCTTTTATGTATTAAGAGCCATATTTTCATAATAATATTAATATCTGTAATTCCATGTATATTTTATTAAACGCATAAAATCCGAATTACATTTTAAATTTTATTGAACCCGATAAAGAGTTAAATGTTTATAATTACACATCGAAGTGCCTTATATTTTTTTTTGATCAATCCAATTGGGGTTTAATGCTTTTAACGCTTCCACTACTTGTTACATTTTGAACACAACTTTAGGCATTTTCAAAAACAATTATGCATCGATCCAACATTTTTGAATTATTTTTCCAGTCCCGTTTTTTGCTGTTTTTTTTTTTTATACTATACAATATTTTGTTCGCTTTATCGTTTAATTTCTTGTTACTTTTTACTTTCACAAAAGGAGCCGACCATGGTTGCCAATAAATGAACAAAACGTCCGCCCAACATCAAATTTTTTTATCAAAAAGTGAAAGAAATTTCAAATTTATAGAAGATCATACTTGGGCTTGGCACCAAGCTTGATCTAAATGTTATTGAAATATTTTGTATGTGATGTCGTTTATGTTAATGCCGTTCCAGTTTTACACTGCCAAAATATTTTTCTATATTTTTCATGATACCTTTTTGAAAATTTCTAACATTTAATAATTAAAACTGCGATACAACCTTATTCTATTATGCTCTAAAGTTCCCTTTTACAAATGAAATAAACTATATACTTGTCTCCGAGTACTTTTTCAAGTTTCAATTAGATTTATTACATCAATCTAAGAAGGGGAAAAATTTCCAACTTGGTAATGTACAAGGCCATTTGCGATTAGCGTAAGTTATTTCAACATAAGACAAAGAAGAAAGTAAGAGCCGACATCTTATCAACTCAGATGTAGATATAGATGTTTTTTGACTTCTCCAATTCAATATGTTTATTAAGAGGTTCATATTAAATTAACCATTTTTTGTGATTAAACAAAATAGATGGACATTTCAGTCCTAGATCAGATGCCGGTGACTTTTTCATACTGTGCTTTTATATTCCGAGTTCTGCCTAAGTTTGTGGGAAAAGGACACCGAGCGCCTGTATACCATTCAGTATTTTGAATGTACAGACACGGCATTCGAGTATTCGGTTCATTTTTGATTCATGCTTTGGGTTTTAGGAATATAGTTTGAAAAATGAACAACATTCGTTTTCTATTTGAATTTGTTTTTATTTTCTATTGAAGTGAATAAATCTATGTTAATTAAAATTATTCGTCTGCAAGCGACATTAATTTAAAAAAAAAACTTTTAATTGCAGCACCACAATATTTCGTAAATTTAATTTAGCGGATGGAAATATTATCAATGACTCGGACAAAAGCACAAAAAATCATATTCAATCGGTAGGTTATGGGAAGAACTGCTTGAGTGCTTGTACATTTGAAAATCTGAAATTGAAATTTTTATTTTGTGTGCACTTGTAATAGGTTTACTAACACGCAGATATCGAGCACACATTGCTACCATTACGATTGCGCAATGAAATCATCTACGGAATATCCGCGCTTCTAATTAGATTCCAAATCAATTACCAATGTTTTCTATACAGTATTTACGAGGTGCTCACTTGTAATAAGTCTTTAAACAAGCAGATATCCGAACATACATTGCAACTATGATGTAGAAACATTACGGTATGATTTACGATTGCACACTAAAATTATCCACGAAATATCCGCGCAATTAGTTAGATTTAAAAGCAATTAGAAATGTTTTCTCTACAGTATTTACGACTTGATTAATAAATTCTGTTGAAACATTCTGCACTGATATTTCGGATTTGGAAGTCAGCCAACCACAAATTTTCTCGCCAAAAAGTATAATATATATTTAATTATAGTTCATGGAACCAAAATTTACTACGTGTTAAACTAATAACAACCTTAACTACGAAACATGGTTCCGATGCCCGGATATAGGTAAAATTATGTTATATTTATAGTTATAAAAAACATTAAAAATAACTTGAATATTGACTGTTGTCTGTGATAATAACATGTCTATTGCTTTTATTCTATGAGTTGCATTTTGTTCTACCATAATGTATTCTCTTCACCACTTATGATCGAGCAAGTAAGTGTAAGTTAACTAACTGGCTGTGCCTTTACCAATAACAAAAGACAATGATGCATCCCAGGCTCTTACCGATGTAAGCTTTATATTTTACACTCCTCGTAACGAGATTGTTCAGTCACTCGTCAGTGAAAGTATAGTCAACATAACCTTATCATAGCATTCAACACCATTAGCAAAGGTAGCCAGTAAGCATCACGGTTATGCTATCTTGTCGACATTCCCTTCTCCGTAGGTATGAAAAACCTACATTATATGTAAGTTCATTGTCTACAAGAAATCCATTGTTGTGTGTAAACGCAGTACTTCTTACATTCATTTTAATGAGCTTACAGTGAGCACAAACTTCTCAGAATTTTTCCGTAAACCAAATTAAGTTTGACTAGCAATGGTTCCAAATCGAAATTTTTGTTTACTCAATGGTTTAATTATAGTTGAATAGGAAGAAGGCGTCAGTAGGCCGCAAGTTTATAAATAGCCTATAATTTAGCGCTTCTTGTAATTGTCCCTAATCCGAAGAAGTAGTGAAAATATTCGTATTCATATCAGCCCTATAAAATAATTGTCTTTTCTTAGCATATGGTCATTTCATTCAAATTGCTACAGAGTGCTGATCAAATTTAGTAAACAGCTCGCGAAGACACCTAAATGGAATCCAGCGGCGAGGGTTTCACTCATAACTTTACGGAGTTCGAGACAACGTTGACTACTACTACAACCAAGATAGTCGTTGTTGAGTGAGTACTTTTTTACTTTTTATGTATGAACTTGCATTGGAATTTGATAAATATAGGGTACGCCATAGTAAAAACATGTAGAGTCATATTGAGACTACAGTTGACCATGTGGCCTACGTCATAAAATCAAAAAGTCCTGAAATGTAGTTTATATATTTACATCGCTGATGATACAACCGATATGAATAGTTCAAAATAGTCAGTTGGTTAAGATTTACAGAATCTTACTAGATTGAAAGGGACCTCCAGAAGTATGTGCACCAAGATGGCGCACAACCTGAACATAGTATGTGTAGCAGGTTATAGTTCAGGTTGTGCACCATCTTGATGCACATACTTCGAGAGCGTCAAAAAAGTGGGCTCGCGCCTCTCTTTATTTATTTCTATCACGTATTTCATGTATACTATAACTGTTTAATAGGAAGCGTTCAAATCGTAGTTTACTAATGACTCTGAGAAATACTACCGAAAAAACTTTTATCGTGACAAAATCAAAAACGACTTTTTCGTGTATTTTCTAATCGGAAAACAAAGCGTAAAGACGATGTGTTTAAAAAATATCTGACAACAAATTCAAATTATCTTCTTTCAAGTATTAAAGTTACTTGACTATATTGCACCCCCGAGTATGATTGATAACATTTGAAATATGATATGGAAATCGATCGAGGTAGCGTAATTTGCTATCGTAAATTTCAAGTCAGTCAATAAAACCCTTAAACATATGTCAATTCTAGAAATAAAAATGGCAGATATTTCAGATTTCTGGTATTATTATTTAACTAAAACCTACCAAATCTAGTATTTCAATAAATAAAAATCTAAAAAGAATAAGACTTTTCATTTAATAAAAAAGACTTACGCAAAGTATATGGAGAAAATATATATACAGGTATAAAATTATCACGGATACACTAGATATATATTTACACATAATTATGACACTATTTTTAACAAAAATCATGTAACTTCGTGTTAACAATGTGGAATTCAAACTAAATTAATTTATCCAAATTGCATGTTATCTATATTTGATGAAACTTATAATTAATAATTATCGTAATTATGTCGAAATTGACAATTATATTATTGTCAAAAAACGCAATAACAAGTTTGGCCTAATAAAAGTTACTATGATGAACAACTATCAGAGGAATTACGACATAGTTTTTAAGCTATTTTAGCTTCGTATACACCTGGTTTGCCCCTCAATAAAGTGAATTATTTTCGGTAATTAAAATATATTTTCATTTTGCGTTGTCATTTAAGTGTTCTTTTTCTAAGCAGAGGATCTGAGAATTTTCGATGGTAATTAAGAAACCTTACTATTTACAATTTTAAATTCATAATCAACACATATGCCGTCACTTAATTTTATTGTTTTTCGTTTTAATATATTCATAGCGTGGCGCATAAACTTGTTCGAAAGAAATTCCGGTATATGAAAGGAATCGGAATTCACAACGCTGCAATTTTTCTTATCACCATACTTTCATCAAATAAAACAAGCAAGCAAAGTGATGAATAAACTTGAAATCTCAGAATATTTATGACAAATTGACATTTCACTTGAGTTTCGGACACTGTTATAAAAACGAACACAAATTGTAACGTTTTCTATACTTTATAAGCAGTTAAGTGTCTTGCTGCACTTTACACAATTGTAATCTTTAGCGTTCTGCGTCCGACCTCGGTCAGAAATACATTTGTGCAGCAATATCATTTAATCAAATAGAAGAGTCATCTTTATTCTTGCTACAGTACCCTTGCTTTCTACGCATACCGACCGCTACACCACCGCTTAGAGGGGAAGGATAGGTAATTAGTTTCGCGTAAGGTTTGAAGTAACTTGTCTACTTTTTGGTATTAAATTTTTCGGTTCAGGAAGAATCTAACCAGACTCAGTTATGATTATTTCAATAAATACGACTTATTCATGCAACTTTAATGTATATATCTTTATAGTAATTCTGATAATGAAAAGAAACATTTTGCAGGCCTCACGAGAAGCTTTTTCATACATGGGAAGGATTACTTGTCACAATTTTACTTGGAATTCTATGTGTTTTCGGACTGGTCGCAAATGCACTGACATTTTTTGTCATATGTTCATCGAGAAAATTGAGAACGTAAGTCATCACCTTCACACAAAATCACTAATC
The DNA here is from genome assembly GCF_964204865.1 of Styela clava. Taxonomy (NCBI): domain Eukaryota; kingdom Metazoa; phylum Chordata; class Ascidiacea; order Stolidobranchia; family Styelidae; genus Styela; species Styela clava. The sequence goes on along the minus strand of NC_135257.1, from coordinate 5,910,169 downwards.
CACAAAAAAAATAAATACGAAGTATTAATAATCGACCAGCACAAAAGTCACGAAGGCAACACACATGTCTTCTTCTTCTATCTGTTCATGCCCAATCATGTTTGAAGCGGCTAACCTACATAATTTTACACTACACTATATTTATCAAAAACCTAATCTAAATTTCAGGTCTCCATTCAACATTCTGATACTGAGTTTGTGTATGTCGGATTTTCTTTCAGCACTCAACAGCCCTTTTCAAATATACAGACGGATATGGGGCTACCTGGAGTTTGATTTGCCACTTGGATTTTGCAAGGTACTTTTGAAGTATTTTAAAAATATCATCTTCGCACTATATATTGCAGCCGTTCATATTTCCAAAGGCGCGATGGATTTGCCTAAAGTAAACGGTTTACTCCAATTATGTCCGTCTCGCCAAATGACAACGATTACACTGCCATCAACTATTTTATCATAGATGCCACATTTTTTTCAGTTTACCGTCGGACTTAGTCAATGGACAATGTTTGTTACAGTTCAACATATTCTCGTGTTTGGAGTTTTCCGACTACTCGCTATACAATTCCCAAACAAAATTAAGAAATTCTCAGCGAGATGGGCAAAGGTATGTGATATGCTAAATATTTTTCCGTCTTTATTGATGTGTGAATAATCTGGCATGTACGATATTTGTTCATTACAGATAACAGCAATCTTCATATGGGTCGAAGTATTTTTTGTTAGTGCGCTATTTTATCTGATGGCATCAACCGTCATTCCATACAAACCTGGAAGATACAAGACGGCCTGTACGTCGGTTAGCAAAGACTGGTAAGTATTTTAAGTGTTTTATAGGTACAGGCTTGTCATACCTATATGAAACGAATAACCGGGACTATGCAGATGGGGCAAACTTCGATCCGATTCCGGGGACTAGTAATATATATTTAACTAATATGAGTATGAGTAATAATCAAATTATGAAAATTGCACTCCTTTCGGCATTTGGGATAATTTAACGGAAGTACAACAAACGGTAGATGTCAAATTGACGTAATGACGTATTCAACATATAGCCTACTAATTATGAAATAACAATATAGTACGGTAGTTATCTCTCCCTCTCATCACCAACTTAATGACCTTTGATCGATGCTGCCAGAAACGTTTTTCCTCGTTTTAGAGGGAACCCTCGCCTCCGCTTCAAAACAGAATTAGTCGTTCTCTTTCTCATCTGTCGTGCTGTACTTGCTTTGTAGAGTGCGCTGTGTATAAGTGCTATTTTAACAGTATATTTGATATTATAGGTTAACTTCATTACCGCTAAGTATGCCGGAACATTGGAACTGCTTTGTGCTGCACTGGTACCGCTATGTGACCGGACATCGTGTCAAATTTAGTCAGCATCTAGTATTCTAGTCTATGGTGTACCGTAAAACTCAAACACTGACATATTACGGCAAAACTATTCTAGTACAGTATTGGGACTAAGCAAAACTACTATCCCTCAGATCATCCACCGCCCAACCACTTGCAAAATGCGAATGCACAGCAAAATCGCCGCGTTTTCCCAAATCAGGGTAAAAAGCATTGAGCTATATAACCCCAATGGTAAAAGTGGTTTCCGACACGCTCCGTTGATTCGTATGAGAGTTGGTGATTATAATAGTGAAGTGAGTCCTAAATCAGTGATAAATGAACTGCCTAACAAAAAACTTGTTTTGATATTAAATAAAAAAATATATTTATGACTGCCATATCGCATGTCCGGGATATTTAATTAAGTCTACCACGGGACTACCTCCTGTCCAAAGCGGGATGTGCGGTAAGCTTATGTGAAGTCCCTGTTGAAACCGCACTTTCGCACAATATGCATTGTATTCAAACTGTTATTAAAGCAGTTTCCATGGTGACATGGATGCGTTCATAAGACAACTTGGAATACAATTTTCAACATTTTTAACTTCAGGCGCACACGATGTATGTGATTGATAGTTACCGATGAAGTATTAATGTTTGTTTACAGGAGAGACATAGCAGGAAAATACACGACCTATGCATTGCCGATATTGCTATTTGCACCGTTCATTGCGATCATGATCTGTGCCTTGATCATCGTTATATCTATGATACAAGTACGAAGAAAACGAGGTATTTTAATGTATTTGTAAAACTATTTTTGAATAGAATTTTCGACAATATTGTTTTATCTATTATTTGAGTTTAGTTGCTGGCTTGATGTTCAAATAATGATTGAGAAAATTGGCCTGTCTTCTTTTCTACCTTCAATTCCACGATAACATGTCGTACATTTTGAGGGATAATACGATTGAGACAGGCAATAAATGCTGCTTTTTATCTATCACAGCTAATGCGATCGCATCTCAGAAGAAAAGCTCTTATGGAACAACTGGTCAAGAGCAAAACTGTTTACCTTCATATAAAGAGATGCAAGGTATATTTATATATAAGCCTATATCCTTCAAAAACTTCATAATTTTAAGAATTTTGCGTATAGCGAGCGAAGTTATGCAATCAATCAAATCGTTTTTTATTATAGCATCTCGGCAAAGCATAACAAAATAGAAACAAGAAAGATCACAAAAATATTTGTACCAGATGGCAGGATAACCGCGAAATGACCATTCGGTGCAACCTACTTAATAAAAATATTCGTTTTGTAAATCCACACAAATTATCGAAAAATCAAATCTAGTAGATACGAATATAATTTATCGAATCAATCTGGACCTACGAGTAAGATCGCCAACTTAAGTGACAATTCTATTTTCATATTATGTGGAAAGAAGATAAATTACTCCACATTTTTCTTTACGCAGCATCTCAGCAAACGATCACCGAAAAAATACAAGAACGCGAAAACGTAGCAATGCTACAAGTCACGCTCATAGTGTTCTCATTTCTACTTGGATATTCCGCCGAAGCGGGTAAGCTGACTTTTATTTTGCTTTTACATCAACTCAAACACCAATGTTATGTCATTTTGTGATGTTCACTTTAAATAGGATTCCAACCTATTTAGGCAGTTGGATTTAAAAATACTTTCCATATCAATCAGAATGACCAACCCGAACTGATAATCTTGATTCGACATACCACTTCGAGTGTCACCGCTATTTGTGTAACAACTTTACGTATGCGTTGCAACGAAAGCTTTTATACACACAATATCGCATCTAAATTTTATATGAGTGATCAAATTTATGATACGTTTTAGATTGTTCAGTGGTCAAGATTTTTATTATTTGTCAAATAAAAAAATTGTAAGCAATCGCTATCATTATCTCTGTTATCATTGAAATTGAATATTTCTTACATCAAAGGTCGCCTAACTAGTATTTCTTATTCATTTTTATTTATTTGTTAACTTGTCTCAGGTTCCAAGGTGAAATTGTTCATTAAATACCATAAGATTGATTCTGCATTATTTTAGCCTACCGCATGACAAAAATATTGAATCTGAGGGACCTCTTCACTGTGCGAACGAAATGGTTGACTCTCACAGTCGCATATATTCTATTGCGAATATCAGAATGCCTTAATCCACTTTTTTACAACCTGTCATCCCGGTAAGTTTTTTCTATGCTTAAAAAATAAAGCCATTCTGTAGAGTTCGAACGGACCAGATCAAGCCTAACCTGAAATTCAAAATTTTATCGGGGTAGAACATTATGATAGACTATCTAATTCTTAAAAGTGGTTATTTCCTGCATTCCTGGTATCACCTGACAAAAAGTTGCAGATCGCAAACAGTGTTTATATTTCTTACCATCCAATTTCGGCGGTTATGAATTAGCAGAATGAAATTGAAAACTAAATTTCTTATTCATACAGCCCACTGAGAAAAAGAACTAAACGTTTTCTGAAAATACAGAAAAACTACGAATCGTCAGACAGCATCAACGTATCAGAAACAAAAGAAGAAAATGTCAGAAAAACAAGCGTTACCGTTGTGTAAATTAAACACCACCGGATATAAGCTGGGTGTCAAATATGAAATGTACACGGGAGTCACAACCAACTCATATAACCCAGATATGGCGATAAGAATGTAGCCCTTTGATGAGATAGAATTGAATGTGAATGTATTATTCATTTTATAGCAATGTGTTGTTTATATGTCTTGTTCGTGTGTATATAATATATCTGCTTCGTCGAATTGACCCGAGTGTATATTCTTATGACTTATGAAAACACATCAGAAACTCTTAATTTCAGTGCAGGAATGAACGTACTAAAATATGATCAATACCGTAGCCAGCCAAATTCTTATTGTGGAAAAGGGGGCAAACTTTTGTCTTGTACAATGACGTAATACGAACAATGCTTACTCGTGTCTTTTGCTCAGAACAAGGCTAGATAAAGCAGCCACTGATATCTAACGATGTTTTGACTCTGCACAACCTTACTTCGCTGTCGAAGGTATCCAAGCTAGGTAAGCGTGAGTTTCATCTATCGCAGTTGGTTCATTTGGAGAATGAAATATTGATGGTGAGGAAACGTCGGGTTTTTGGCCAATCGTTCGAGATTAGAACAAACTGGTGTTGAAAAATACGTGGAATTGATGTCTCGGTGTAAATGCCACAAAATTGCGGTTCCCAAAGTAGAAGTCGCGAGCAGTAAAAATGGGTCGCATTACGGGGATTCAATCTGTCAAAACAAACTTTCTCTTTTCATTTTACAATGTATATATGTATGTATGTTTGTTTGCCTCAAAAATGTAACAATATTTGCATAATAATTAAACGGTATAACAGAGACGGGATACATGTTCAAGACCTTACTGGCCTAAGACACAGATGTGCGACATAGGATAGGATTTACATATTTATCCCGGGAGAGAGGAAAGTCGATAAGACGACTTAATCATAGTCCGAACCACGGTCTCTCGTCCGGTTACCATTTCAGGTCGGGTATGGGATTGGTTAGCCAGTTATTTGTTTTCGGAAGCATGGACTTGATGGCGGAGGAGGCGTAACGGACGAGCGGTTACGTGAACCACCCTACGGCGGCGAGGAGTCCAGCAATTCTCTCGCACATAATCATCCCCGCATGGGATTCGGACCTGCAAACCCACGCAAGGTAATCAGAGATGCGGTGGCAAGCGTATTCCTAACGCTTAGCACGATGCGCCACATTGCCGAGCCCATGTACCCCAACAAGTTCTTTCCATTTCATCATTATCGCAACATGTGGCTCCGAGCAGGTTTGAAGTTGATGGAAAAATGGCTTCTACAATACTGAAGGTTGCCGAGTGCCGACCCGTAGTTTATGCCAATAATTATTCATACCCTTCACCGGTTTTAGTCATTGACGTGTACGGCTTCAGCTAATTCTTAAGATTGTGATATTCCAAGAACTCCACAAGTCCATGCATCTGAAAACAAAAAATAACTGATTCCATAAACCACATGGACTGTTAACCGGACGAGATTCCATGATTCGCCATATGATTAAACCGTCTTATCGGCTTTCCTCTCCCCCAGGATAAATATGTAAATCTTATCCATTCATGGACTTCCATTTGTGACATAATTTTTTTCCCAGATGGTACATTTTGCGTCGTTTATACCTAACATTTAGAGACTGTGACCAGTAACTAAACTTAGGCTAGAAAGACATTGCAAATAATATTAATAAAGAAGAAGAAGACATTCGCATTCTAATAAAATGATGATGACATAATTGCGCTTTTCCATAATTCGCGATAACCCCCATAAAACCAGAAACGCCAGAAAAACTCATAACCCGCGGGCAATAAAACCACGGCTTGCTTACCTCGCCCTCGGCACGTGCTCTGTTATCATCAATCTATATTTCATTTATATAATTGTTGAATATGTAGTGATGTAATAAAAATGCATTGTGTCGTCATTGAGGCTATGCTAAATTTGAATTTTTCGAGTTATAAACAATTTCGAGTCTCAATCTCAAGTACGTTTCGTTCTTGCTCGAGAATGGTGAAGTCATTCAGCGTATGTTTATGGAAGTGTACTTGCGCAACATTCTAAACCTCGTTTACACATTGCGTTTACACCATATGATCATGCAGTTGGATACTCTTCCATTAGGTGGTGTTTTTTAGTTGGACATTCTGCTGATATTTGCCAGAAGGTTACGGAACTTCCCCCAGTTTGTCAGATTTAACGTTATCTGTTAAACTGCGACCGGTGCCTATGCGAGCAGAAACCCCTACTGAATTAGGTAGTACCGGTACCGATACAGAATTAGCCTACGCGATGTTTTTAGTAGCCTATCACTTGCGACCTGGGCATTGCAGAAGATAACAGACAATTCTGTTCAGATACCGTAACTTAGAGACAAATGCTGAAAGGCCGTTCAGATTTAGGATTGATCCACGGTCAGGCGGTGCTCCTGTCCTGTTTGTGTTCGAAAACACAGATAAACATTACCGGTATATTAGTGGTATTAGGCACAGTACTGTATGGGAGGAAATTGCTTGTTTATCAGTTTATAGACTATGTTTTGACATACAGCAGTACAGACACTTCTGCACTTAGTACAGTAAACGAATCTATAAATTGATCAGCTGTCATCATCTTTAATAAGCCAATTAATATTGAAATAATTAAACAAAAGTGCCAAAAAGATGCACACAATACCGGTACCAGTATCCTTCTCTTGCTGTCTTGATATGTAGACTATGTATGTTTATTGGGTCTTATTACTTACGGTACTGAATAGAGCGCAGAAGAGATGGGGAAACATTTTCTTTCATTGTTTATTAGCTTTCGTGAAATTTTAAACAATTTGATGGGAAGCAGTAGCGGTATACAGTAGTACTGTAGTAGGGAATGATCACGAGTTTATATCATTAATCTTCAACATCTTTAAATAGCCTCACATGACGCACCCTAACCTACTGCGTTCAGGTTGTGCGCTAGCTTGGTGCACATGAAAGAAAAATGTTTCCCTCTCTTCTGCGCTGTTTTTCACGCACTTTCCCTCTCTTCTGCGCTGTTTCGCGCTCTATTCAGTAAGTACGGTAGTGAGACCGATGTTTATTTGCCTCAAAAATGTAACAATATCTGCATGATAACTAAACAGTAACAGATAATTAAACAGAAACAAAATCTCAATAAATATCTATCACAAACAGCGAAGTTTCAGAATAGTCTATTTCCTTGAAGAAGTTGCCTAAAACTCAGAAAGTAAAGATAAAAGACACAGTTCTCCCATTACAGCATTACAGCATTACAAAATGTCCCTATATTTAATTATTTGGAATCCGGTACTTTATTTCAATAAAAAATAATACTCTATTAATAGTCTCTGAAATGAGGGCGTCTGGCACTGCGGCAGATCACGGCATGTATCTATAATAATTTAACATGCTTCAGCCGCCAAAATTCTACTGTAAAATTTTTTTCCTCCATTAAATCTGATTTTTTGTTTCGAGGAATCGAATGGTAACGTTTTTAAATCACGCTTCCTTCCATTTTATTGCGCGGTGTCTGTTTGCCAATAGGGAGGCCCAGACTTCCTCATAAAGAAGAAGTCTGCACTCACTTCATTAGTACAGTAGTATAATTGATGTCTGGATGTAGAGTCTATTCTTGGAATAGGAGAACTGTGTCGTACTATTACTCGAACATATTACTCACAAAGCTACATGTTTGACTATCGATGGGTCTAAATTAGACCAGGTTTATTACTGGGAAGAACTAGACTGTTATTCTTTCCCATTCTGGTTATTTAAACGTTGCCATAAATTAGTTCAGTAAAAATTTGAATTTGAATCAGATATATACAGATAAAACTGAAATTGTGAAATAGCGAGGACAGTTTCTGATTGTAATGAGCAGCGTTGATGCATATGGGCCAAGTTCCCAAACTCTGACATTTTTGGACACAGAAGATGGCGATTTGACTGTTGGAGGAGATACCCAGGTGAGAGACGCTTGTTTGAAATTATTTTAAATATATCAAAACAACCGGAATCAACTGCACTTCACCTCTCAGGACACAGTACAACTTGAAAATTATTTTGTAATTGGTTACGGTCTGAATCAAGTGGATGGGGTGCAACTTATAACTCTGATACAGTTATAGGCATAAATATATAATTATAGACATATTTATTCAAGTTTTAATAAAACTAATACTTTGCTACTGTGAGTTGCTCTTATCAATTCATTGATTTAATCATGATTTAACTGTGTTTTTAAATACAGAATTGCTTAAAGTAAAAATTGCTACAGTATCACAAAGTAATATTCAAAAAAATTCTGTTATTCAGGCAAGTGAATATGAGTTCACAGACTTCACAATTCCATCCCAAACCCAGACGCAAACTCAGACACAGCAAAGTCAAGCAAGCCAACTTGATATTGCAGAGAACAGTCAGAGTCAGGTAACTCTTTATTCCATTATAAGTCATATGCTAAAAGTATTTTAACATGGTAATAAGTTGGGAGAATTATAACCAGAAATGACTGTGTTAATCTTGAAACAATGATGAAGTTTGCCTACGACTTCATACAAGAATAATTTTTCATTCAATTCTGCTCTTTTGTTATAATTTGTGATTTTGTTTAGCATTGGCTTGACAATGTGAGTGATCTCGTTTATATTTCAATTCGACAGAGTCATATGCAAACGATATGTTTGACAACTGCGTACTCGTGTTTTATAATCATCAATGAGCAGTGAACATTATACCAATACTATCAGGACTGCTTCTGGTAGAAGAACTCGAAATCAATTTCTCAATCTTTTTTTTGTGATTTCTCTCAACTACGAATTATCTAGATCAGGGTTGTCAAACCCGCAGACCAAATATTATCAAGTTTTATCTCCATTAAGGTTGGTGATGTAGATGGAGTCAATCACAATGAAGAAGTGGGGGATGGTGAAGATATTGGTGGATTACAAGAACATATTCATGTTGCCACCCAGGGGGTTGCTGATCTGAGATTTGAGGAAGAAGACGAAGAAGATACTTATTATACTAAGGATCTTCCCGAACATGCTTGCAGGTGAATTTTTTATTAACAAGCACATGATTAAAAAATAATTGAATGCTCGGAGCTTTTATTATTATTTTATCTGTTTTTGTTTCCTGATTTCAAACAGTGGGGATAATTTTATGAAAAAATTTTGTTTGTCAAGCATAGGCCTCATAGCGCCTAGTAATATATTTAATAAAATGATAGAAGTTTATGTTACTTACACATATTTCTTAGCAGCAATATCTACTAAATTTTGTGCCTGTGCCTCCTATGTGAAGAGAAACGATCACCCTGAATTAATCATAAAATACTGCATTTTGACATGAGTTAAATTCAGTTCATTAGTTCAATTCTTGCCAAATAATGATTTGATTATGCATATAAGCTTTGTTATTATTATGTAGGGTCAGCCTGCAGTACTGTTTAAATTTCATCATACAGACTGTTCGGTACAGACAGATTTTTAAAATTCATGTAATTAGCTTAATACTCCTACTCAGTGAAATAAGGTGAAAGAGGTTGCTCAAACACATCTGGGGCTAATATGATTGACAAATCATTAAGCTTTCTACCTAGATGCTGCTTATTAAACCCGCTTTCTCGTATTTTCGCATCTGTTCAAATGAGAAATATGAAAATGAAAAATAAGTTGTGGCCATCCTTGAGGTGCTATGAGAAAAATTCCAGGCAATTTTCGAGACTGCTGTATAAAAAGAAGCCTTTCATATTTATTAATATCATCATTTATTATTAAACTCACCATCACTATTTTCCTGAATATATATTCATATAAGAATTAGGTATATATCAAAAGGTTTGTCGCATTAACAACTGTAATTTTTAGGTATTGTGGAATTCATGATCCTAACTGTGTTGTGATGTGTAATACAACAAAGAAATGGTTTTGCAATGGCCGTGGAAATACTTCAGGAAGGTAACATGATATTTTATAAAATTATTTTTTCTTCGAATCATTGATTTGCAAGGGTTAATTACTAATTTCTGGTTACCCTCAGCCGTTTTTTTTTTAAATTTCAGTATTTGCTTAATGCTCCAGTTCGATCGTGATTTAACATACCATATCATCCAGGTTTAATAATAGACACTTGAGCAATACTTCAAAATCACCATATTTGATATTTATATTTTGTAAGAAATAAAATTTACTTTGTTTTGTCCATCTCAATTTTTATTTGTACAATTTATTTTACAGTTGTCCTTACTACTAGAAAAATGTCATACACAATAATTGCAATCAATTAGTGATTTTGAATGAGTTATTATTTCAGATTCACAATTGTTATGTGCAATCTCTGTTATGGAGTATAGATTTATCAGCTTATTATATTGATTTTATGCTTACTTTTTGCATTAATAATCTGTTGAAAAGTAGATTAGTTATTCTAATCAAATATGATATGAACAAGCAATCAATTTTTTTACTCTGATATTGTTTGTATTTGTTTTCTCTGAAGCGAGTATTAAGTGATAAATTGATTCAGATATTTCGAGTCCATTTGAAATTTTTGGTGTGCTATGTTGCAAAATATTATGAGTTTGTCATCTTACCCTTTACTGTCTTTAATAAATTGATCAAATAATTAAGGTTAAATTCAGGTATATTATTTTGGCTGTATAAGGCAGTGCCAGGGAATAAACTATCCCTGTGTTCAAAGGATATTAATGGTTTGAACAAAATCCAAATCAAAGATATTTTATGTAGCCTACTTCAATACAAGGATTTATATTATTGAAATCCATTTTTTGTACTAAAATTTTAAATCAAAGGTATTTTATATACTTCCAATACAAAGATTTATAATATTGAAATCCATCACCTATATTTGCTTTGTTTACAGTCATATTGTGAATCATCTGGTGAGAGCCAAATGCAAGGAGGTCACTCTTCATCGTGATGGTCAGCTCGGTGATTCTGTGTTGGAATGTTATAATTGTGGATGTCGCAATGTGTTTCTTCTTGGATTCATACCTGCTAAAGCAGATTCTGTTGTTGTTCTTTTGTGCAGGTATTTTATTCTCCATATGATTTTCATATTTCATTTCAGAAATCTTTATAATTAACTATTGGCAGTAAGATAATGCATGGATATTTGAGGATGAAAACAAAGTAATCTACTATTCGAATAAATTCCGAAATAACATTATCAAATATGAAATATCGAATTTATGGTATGTTCAACTGAGAATCTGTTGAGATTATAAAGATTGCGTTTGGCACTGTAGACAGGTAAATAAATAAATAGTAATTTGATTGGATCCCTATTTTTTAACTTAATAATCTACTACTTCGAATACATTCTGAAATAATGTTTTCAAATATGAAATATCAAGTATATACTCTAAATTTTGTTATGTTCAACTGAGGATGTGTGAGGATGAGATTTTTGTAAATAGAGATTGAATCTCGCAATGGGGAGAGATAAACGAATAAATAGTATTTTGATTAGATTCTTATTTTTACGTTTTCACAAATTAAATAAAGGCCATTTTTGCTTATGCTGTAAAATTCAATTCAGAATTATTTCTGAAATTAAGATTTTTTACCCTTGAATATTATTAATTGCAAATTGATTTGAATATTTGATACGTTTTTGACATTTGCTACCTTGCTACCACACACATTTTGCACACAAAATATAATTTTTTGTTTAATAACTGTAATGTGAAACACCAATAGGTTATAATGATATGCAACGTAGAATGAACTTATTGAATATCTTATTTGTCTCATATGCCTCATCATTAAAAAATATCGAATCTTTCTGTAATTAATACTTTGATTGATTTTTGAAATTGAATCCCAAGAGCGTCATGAAATCATGCCAATGCTGTAGGCTTGAGATATCAGGTTGATGTTTTGCACAAAACAATATAGTTTACCAGTCTCAACATGTTATTCAATCTGTCCATGAACCAGTATTGTACCTTTTCCACTAGCATTGTGGCTCGTTTGAGCTCCATTATCCTTGTATAATTGGATAATTTTAATAAAGTCTGGTTTGAGAGTTTTTAAATTCACATTAACTGTTTCCTTTTTCAGGCAACCATGTGCGAATCAGAGTAGCCTGAAAGATATGAATTGGTAAGTTCTTTCGTTTCTGTAATTTTATTGAAAAGTATAATTGTTGGTCCATCTTGATGCTGTTGAGGTCGGGAAAATCTGCAACAAAATACTCACTAAGGGTTTTCGGAAAACTCTTTTAGATATTGATAGTCAGGCATGCTCGATCCTTTTTCTTTATTTTTCTTACACTTGAAATTTGAAACAAAATAATATTTGTTGATTGAAATGATTATCTTTGCAAGACAATTAAAATGGTACATGGCCGGTCTATGTGGTCTTGAGTGATCAGGAGTTCGGAACTGGTGTCTGATGATAATGATATTATGGTATATTTTACGAAATGGTTGCCTTTAGGTTATATGCAATCAATGCAAGACAAATTAATTGAAATTATCATTTTCTATAGGAAATTCTGTATCAAAATGTGATTTTTGTGTGTGAAGTGTATTCTAGGATTATTTTTTTCATTGAAGTTTATAGCAAGGCAAAATCACATTCCAATTTTCGAACTGCAACAGATACCTAAAATGAAATTAGTTATTAGTTATTTATTCCTACCATTCTTTAATACGCACAGGGATGCATCTCAGTGGCAACCTTTGATTCAAGATCGTTGTTTTCTGTCTTGGCTGGTGAAAATTCCTTCTGATGAGGAACAGATGAGAGCAAGGCAAATCACTGCTCAGCAGATCAATAAATTGGAAGAATTATGGAAGGTGTGAATAATATTGATTATAAATCTGTTATATTAGCGCAATTCCTGTCTTGTTCTACGGCATGGGTTCTCAGCTGGTGGTAAATTTCACTGGATTCTGTGGGTGTTCGATTGCCTAGTGGCTAAAGCGTTAGACCTGACATGGGCAAACTACGGCCCGCGGGCCAAATCCGTCCAGTTGGGTTGTTCAATCTGGCCCGCCTGATGCTGCGACAACCTAACTAAAACCAAATTTTGATGTTTTAGCTAAAAATAACTCGAAGAATTTTTTGCGATTAAATTAAGTTTTGTCATGAGGCTTACTGTTTTCCACTTCTGCTTTTGTAACTCTTAAGTATTGTTCATAAAATGTAACTTATTACATTATACATGGCCGGCCAGGTGCCAGTCTAGGTGGGCAAAATTCTTGGGCCCTGGTTCAAAGACCCTGCCCAACCCTGCTTTGTCTCAACTGTTTTGGCATCGCAGACCACAAATATCTTATTCAAATCCTATGCCCACCACGTCAAATTGGGTATAGCAAATTGAGTACGCAATGTCGAGCCAGAAAGATTACAGTGCTTCCAAAAACAGTGGCTGTTTGTACAGAGTCTTGTTTAGAGAGGACGATGTGATGAGCATCGTAGAAAAAAGTTTTGCAAGCAGGGAATTCGCACTTTTCTCTGCTACATAAATGGAATATTGGTTTCATTTCATGATTGAATTTGACCCTTGAGTTGCTAGTATTCATAGCAGATTGCGACTTTGTTGGGATTTCAACATCCTTTGTTGCATAATAAATGTTGTTGTGCCCAAATTTTGTTGAAAAAACAAACGATCCAAGACTATTTCCAGAGGATCCATAGGTTGGGAAACACTGGATTAGAACAAATCATTTTCTGTGTTCATGGTGTAAAATCATAATTCCTGCTTTAATCAATGATACACATTTCCAGAACACTTCGGATCTTCATGTACTATTAAACTTGCAGTAATATGAACATGCGTTTGAGATATTGATATAATTTTTGATCCATACACAGTTACATCATCATGCTTTTGTACATTTTAATCTGGACTAATATTATTCTACATCGATTATTGACATAATTATTCTAAAAATAAATGCATGAATAATAATGTTATGTATATGAATCACAGTATAATTACCAAATTGCATATTGAATAATTTGACTATTGTAGTATTGCAAATTTATCCTTCCTTAATAAATCTCTTTTATTTATTTATTCGCTGTTTAATTAAGTTATATCTTGTATTGTTTGAAGAAGTTAGACCATGATCTAACGAAAGCTCACAAATATAATTACTATTTCGTTGAAAGAGATCATGTTATTTTTACTTTTTATTTTATTTTGTTTAGGAAAATTCCGATGCAACACTCGAAGATTTAGAAAAACCTGGAGTGGATGAGGAGCCACAAGCTGTTCTATTGAGGTAGCTTTATATCAATTAAATTACCAAGTATTATTTATTTTTCTGCAATTATCTTGGTTATATGGAAATATGGGAGGAAATTGCATAGCCTAATGCAGGGGTCGGGAACCTTTTTGGTCAAGAGAGCCATAAAATATACATATTTTCAATTGCATTTCCGTGCGAGCCATATAATATTTCTTCAATTATTCAGACCTGAAATGTTTACTCGAAAGTCAACACATACAATGTCAATATACATTTAATGTGATTTCTGATGCTGCATGTAGGCGCTGCGGGCCTTGAACGGTTGCTCACCTGCAGCCCAATGTGGAAATCTACGATACTCATCACCCTTTTTCGTTTAGACATCTCCGTAGTGTTTTTAAAACTATATCGCTTTGTGATGTCACAATATATGTTCCAGAATCCCCTTGTTTGTCACAATGCCTCTCTAGTAAATATCTTACATAACATAGACATGTGCTGGACGCGTGTTCTGAAACGTATTGGGAATTTCCTGCCAAATTCGGCTATAAAAGAGTTTGGGATCTCGTAACAATAGTAAGCTTAGTCTTAGAATATTAGATTTTTCTGGGAGCCATATGCCGTCACCAAAAGAGCCATATATGGCTCGCGAGCCATGGGTTCCCGACCCCTGGCCTAATGTATATATAATTTATAGGATTTAAAGTCTTATATTTAATAATAATAGTATTAACATCTAATTATAATATCTTTCTATAATATTGTAATAATATATAATTTGCAAATTGATAATATGTAAAACAATGTATTGTGTAAGGATAATAAATAAGAAACGGCCATGTACCCGTCTCTTTGTGATAGAATAGTCGTGTGAGAGCGCCATAATCTGAAGTTCAACATGGTGATTGTGTATAGGTGAAAATTAATGCTGCCCGAACACTACTGAAAATATTATATTTGGCCCACTAGCAAGTTTGCGAACTGATATATAGGAATACATTTGTAATGACCTCTGACCTTAGCATCCATATCTTTAAGCATTGCTTTCTTGTTTTATAGATATGAAGATGCCTACCAGTATCAAAATATCTTTGGGCCTCTCGTCAAGTTAGAAGCTGATTACGATCGTAGACTGAAAGAATCTCAAACGCAAGGAAACATCACCGTTAGATGGGATGTTGGCCTAAACAAAAAACGTCTTGCTTATTTTCAGTTGCCAAAGACTGACAGTGGTGAGTCCAGTTTATATTTTTTGATGTAAGGTTTGAACATTACAACGGATTCTCATTATTTGAAGGCACTCCAATTCTTCCCAGTCCTTCATGTTCGTTCGAAGTAAAAGACGTTCACTTAATAATAGGGATACCTAAAAAGCATGTGAAGAAATGTTTGAGATGAGGGAAATCAATTACTGCTTTTGTCTAAAATTTTTCATTTCAAGATTTTGAAATAAAATTAGACTGATGCTCGATATCTTGATCTTGTGTGTTGTTATTGCAGGTACATTTTTGTTAATCAGAAATACCATTTAAAAATGCTTGAACTTTTTTTTCTTTTTTTTTTTTGAACGACAGACATGAAGCTGATGCAAGGAGATGAAATAAGCTTGAGACATATGGGTTCGAACTGGGAAGGCAAAGGACATGTTGTAAAAGTACCAGATAGTATCCTTTTGAATCATTTTCCTTATTAAGGGGAGTTATTTATTCTTATGCTAATATGAAATGGGTGCAGACTGCAGAGTAAGCAAATAAACCTAGTATTGTGTACATGGGCATTGGTGGTGTGAGGTTAAATTGAATTGAGTCTGTAAATGGGTACTGGCATAAACATTATTAGCTATCTGTAATTGAAATAACAAGAATTTTTAAGATTTTTTTATCCTTGTCAGACTGTTGTTACTATTGCCCAGGATGGATTTCATAAAATTAAGGACGTACTATTTTTGGACAGACTGGAATCTCTTGATTTCTTAGGAAAAATCGTTTTTCATGTTTCTTGATTAAATGCTTCTTTTTAAAGCTCTATGTATTTGAATTGTTTAAACTTAACCCAAACTGTATTGAAAAGATTTTGGTGATGAGATTGGAATGGAATTGAGATCTGCTGCGAGTGCACCACTAGAGAATACCAGAGGATTTCAAGTTGATTTTGTTTGGAAATCTACTTCCTTTGATAGGTATGAAACTTATATGTGATTTTGGACAAGATTTTTGGAATCGTCATCTAGTCAGATACAGTGTTGCCAACAATTTGAATTGAACACTCGAATTCATTTTTTTTTTTTTATTCAAATATTAATAAAATTTCATGGAAATATTAAGACTTCTTTGTGCAGTGTCTCGATTGTGTTTGTTAAGACAAATTTACCCAAATTGTGAAATGCGAAGTTTTTTTTGTTTTATCACAGGATGCAGAGTTCCATGAAAACCTTCGCTGTGGATGAAGCATCTGTTTCAGCTTACATTTATCATCGATTGCTAGGACATGAAGTAGATGAACAAACATTGAAAATTAATCTTCCCAAACGTTTCTCTGCACCTGGTCTACCTGAGCTGAATCATTCTCAGGTAAAGTACTAACAGTGAAAGCAAAGGCAAAAAGTGGACCCTTTTGATTGTTGTTGTTAGTATTCTTCTTTTTGTTGTTGTTGTAATAATTGCTTTTCTCTTTAACTAATGGACCAATTGCTTTGAAATGTTCATTGGTTAAAGATTAGTGTTGTAGCTAAAGGGCTATTACTTTAATTCATTTCAAGAATGAGTGTGGGATTTATTAGATTAGTTTTTTTGTGTGTGATAACATCATCAAAATTAAAAATTATGCGCTTTTGTGAAGGTTCTGTGTTGGTGATTGTTGCAATCTAGTGGTCAGACAAAGTCTGGAAGACTGCGGTACCGGTAGTCTACTCTTGAAAATTTACATATCTGTACAGTGCCTGTACTACGTTGTTTGTATATATTTAAGCATTGCTCTCTTGTTTTTTGTCTTCTGATTTACGATATTCTACTTTGTATACTTACTTTTATAAAATTTTATGCCTTATACCTCGAAATGATGAATTTCCTTATTTCAATCAAAAGAACATAAAATTTTTTTGATTCTGCTTTTTTTATTCTAATTTACTCAAAAAATATTTTCAGGTGTATGCTGTCAAAACTGTTCTGCAACGTCCGCTCTGTCTGATCCAAGGACCACCTGGTACTGGGAAAACAGTGACGAGTGCTACCATCGTCTATCATCTTGTGAAAAGCTGTAACCAGGGGTTAGAATACTTTTTTATGTAGCATGGGTTATTTATTCTACACATAAAGGAAATGACAAATTGAAAAAAAAAACGAATTATTTAACGATAAACAAGTAAATAGTATAAAAATGCATATAACTAACAGCCAGACAAACAATATAAAAAAAAAAAATTGAGAACATGGAATATCAAAATAGGCGACTGAGGAATTGCTAATTGAACAACAGACTGTCATAATAAATTATTTTACACTCACACTCACGCATCATAAATGGTTAAATGTAAATTGGTGAAAACTTGTTCCATACACCAATTGAAAATCAGTGTAATTAAACCGTTTGTCCAAAGCAACACAGATTCATCGGAAATTTCACCGAGAAACTTGGCGCATCAGAGCTTCGAATGTTGTTATATTCCCAGTTACCTGATGGATCAAACACTGTCATCTGTTCGACTTGTTGATCCATTTTCCCGCGACTTCCCTTCCCCAGTAAAACTCATAATTTGCTTACGATTTATTTTAATGGTTGGACAAAATAATCTTGACTTGACTTGGCTTCATGAAATAATATATGTTTTTCTTAATATTTTTATGATGTTGAATTTGTCCTCATAATGGGCCAATAATATAGTACTACAACGCTCAACCTGTTCTTAAAATGGCAGGTAGCAAAGTATAAAACAGTCTTTCTAATATTGTGTAATTTGCAGGCAAGTTCTTGTTTGCGCTCCGAGCAACATTGCTGTTGACCAACTGACTGAGAAGATTCACAGAACTGGATTGAAGGTTGTGCGTCTTTGTGCAAAAAGTCGTGAAGCTATTGATTCTAACGTTTCATTCTTGTCTCTGCATAATCAAGTCAGAAGCATGGATAGGTCAGTATTAGCTGTATGGAATCTCGCTTTTGCTTACTAAAGTATCTAAATACTATTTCAATTAGCGTTTATTTTTTCATTTTCTTGTTGCTTGAAAGTTAGTGAGACAAAATAGGCAATTTTTTTAATATTTTGATTGCTAGCTTGCCTGAACTGCAAAAGCTTCAGCAGCTGAAAGACGAAACTGGTGAATTGTCTTCTAATGATGAGAAAAGATATCGGGCATTGAAACGCAATGCAGAACGTGAATTACTCCAGGTAACTAACTCTCTTACTATTTATAGGTGGTTGTTTTTCTGTCTCGTTTTCTTCTGTTTTACATATAATTGAAATAGAAATTAAGGTGTGCCATTAAAAAACCTCCATCTTATTGTAATTTATTTCTTTCAGAATGCGGATGTTATATGTTGTACTTGTGTTGGAGCTGGTGATCCTCGTCTTGTGAAGTTTCGTTTCCGATCTATTTTGATTGATGAAAGCACTCAGGCAACTGAACCAGAGTGTATGGTACCTGTTGTCCTTGGGGCTAAGCAGGTAACTTGATATTGCTTATCATACTTGCTACCTTTTCTCGAAATACCTCATTTTCATATAAACTTTTATATGGCAATATGATATATGAATATGGACCGATGCGATATACAGAATGAAATATAATATAATAAAGACTATCAATTATGTAACATCAATGATTTTATCAATTTTGTACGAGGAGTTACCGTAAATAACCTTGTGTTACACTTTCACAAATTTTATTCTGTAACCTTTCGCCTGACCAAAGTTTGACTTCTCAGACAAGCAGTTTACAATAACAACATCCATTCGTTAGTTCCTATCTGGCTATCTGGCCAAGTCTTGAAGACTATGGCACTGATAGTCTACTCTGAGAGATTGCATACCCATACTAATCGGTTGCCCTTCGTGTCCATATATTTGAGCATCACTCTCTTGTTGTATTAAATTATGATTTAAATTTGTTTCAGCTCATCTTAGTTGGTGATCATTGTCAGTTGGGACCTGTTGTCATGTGTAAGAAAGCAGCAAATGCAGGATTGGCTCAATCTCTTTTCGAGAGATTGGTTGTACTTGGCATTAGACCTATAAGATTGCAGGTATGGGATTGCTTTTATTGGGCCACAGGATTGTTTGTTCGGTTGCTGCGGTGGAAAAATTTGAGTATTGCTCAGTTAGGTTTATTATCATTATTTAGTGTCTTTGCTAGATTGAAATTATCGTTTTCTTCAATCTGATACAGGTACAATACAGAATGCATCCAGCTCTCTCTGCTTTCCCATCCAACATCTTTTATGAAGGTTCTCTCCAGAATGGGGTCACTGCTGGTAAGACATTTACTGACATGGAGTGTATATGTTCTATGCTTCTCCTTGGTAAATAATCCACAATTTGTAATTTTGTCTGATCCGCTGTGTTGTAAAATAATGATGAGTCTCAAAACTTATACGGTAAAGTTTGATATGATTATGATATTTCCTGCGGTAAATGCCTTTTTTGTTATCTACTACACAATAGTAAATTATTTGATAATTCACCACTCAACTATTATTTTTGATGTCATTTTCCCATGGACTCTTCTCAACCTTCAAATACCAGTCTGTTTTGTTTTGCTGCGTGTGGAATGAATGAAATTTAGTTTTACTATTTCATTTATACAGGTGAGAGAATGAGAACTGGACTGACGTTTTCTTGGCCATCTCCTGACAAACCAATGTTCTTCTATAAGACTTCGGGACAAGAAGAAATTGCCAGCTCGGGAACATCCTACTTGAACAGGTGCTTTATATTTTTGTGTGTGTATATGAGCATTGCATCTCTAGAATGATTTTTTCTTCAAATATTTTTGTTCTTTGAGTACGGACAGTTTGTAGAAATAGTTATCATGGCATTTAATTACAGGACTTAGTGAACATGGTCTTCGATTGGGGCAGTATCCCAGTTCATGTTGTGTTACAAGAATTGTGTCAACTGAATCTCTTTCTATGCTATATTTTCAGTATCCAATTTATCTGCTCCTGGCATATCAGCTCACTTTTGATTTTTGAAATTAGGTTTCCTCACAGTAATATTAACTAAAAAGTGATTTATATTTTGTTTTGAGATAATGACTAACTAGATTTTTTTTTAAATATAATTGTATTTATTGTTTTAGCCACTGTAATTTGTTTACATAAAACTTATAATCTTGCTCTGTTGAATTAACCATGTTATACAATTTTGCTGAACATAAAAACATGCCATCTCTGCTTATATCAAAAGTTTTTTTCTGCTTGAAAATACTTCATCTCTCACTTCTCGTATCATTTTTTTAATAATACCAGAACTGAAGCTGTCGTTGTAGAACGGATCACAACCAAGTTCTTAAAATCTGGAATCAAGCCTGAACAGATTGGTATAATTACTCCATATGAAGGGCAACGTTCATATTTGGTTCAATACATGCAGTATTCTGGATCTCTACATTCCAAATTGTACATGGTAAGTAATTCTTCCATCATTTCAGCATGACCATAGATGTTAAAATAGAATTGAATATTGGACTCAATTTGAAATACTAATATTTGATTTTTTTTGATGCTTTATTCTAAGAATACTTTAGACCAGGGGTTGGCAACCTTTCGTCACTCGCGGGCCCAAATTTAGGGGTGCAAGTCATTAGCAGGCCGCACATACTTTTAGAAAGGTAAAAACCGAACTGACGGCTGATGAATCACATTTTTTGACATCATCTTTTCCACGTTTTGTTGCCATTTGTCTAATTATAGTTACAGTATAGGCTCATTGAACGAGTAATTGTGGATTTTATACTTGTTATAGGTTATGATATAATTTGGTAGTCTACACATGTCTCACAACAAATTTTGTTACGTAAAGAATATAATCGTCAAAACAGCTGCTTTGTTGCTATAGTTCAGCGTCGCGGGCCGGATCCGGCCCACAGGCCTTAGGTTGCTGACCATTGCTTTAGACTTTAGAGCACTGCATTTGAAAATTTGTTATTTGAATAGATTAGACATTCGGTGGTCAAGGTAAAAAATAGACTTAGGTCAACTTCTGGTGGTGTATAAATGATAATCAATCAAAATAATGTTTATCCTAATAATTCCGCACTTATATGTAAAATATGGCAATGACACCATTAGTAACCATCTAAGTTTAGATGGTATTCTTGGTCTTCTTGCTTAGTATTTGTTTTGCAGCTGAAAACCCATAGGTTGTGTACCCCTGGTATACACAAAAGTTTCATTTTGGAAATTCTATAATGAAATTTCAGATTTGCTTTTTAAAAATTCATCATATTTATAGTGAAGTAAGCATTCATGTCAATTGTTCAGACACATGTTTTAAATTTTCTTCAAAACAATAAAAATGTTGGAAATAAAGTTTGGTTGTAACTTGTGAGGAAGAATGCTAGGGAACCAAGCTCGTTTTATTAGACAGTATCCTTCTCTTCGGCCGTTGAACTGAACGACAAAAGAAATAAAATTTGTTTTATTTTATTGTGTTTCTGTTTTCATGTAGGAAGTTGAAGTGGCAAGTGTGGATGCTTTTCAAGGTCGTGAGAAAGATTTCATCATTCTTTCCTGTGTGAGAGCCAATGAACATCAAGGAATTGGATTTTTAAACGATCCCCGTCGTCTAAATGTAGCTTTGACAAGAGCCAGGTAATCTCTTTCGCGATTAATTTGATTTACACCTTATATCTTAACTTATAGAACTAGATATTGATATGATTGCATTTGAGTCTTGAGTCTATTTTTGATGCCCTTTTTTTTGGCTGCGTGAATTTTAATGTTGATTTTATTATTCTTAGATTCGGTGTGATTATTGTTGGAAGTCCTAAAGCTCTCTCGAAGCAACCTTTATGGAATCACCTTCTCACTTATTTCAAAGAACAGCGGGCATTGGTGGAAGGTCCACTCGGAAATTTGAAAGAAAGTCTCATGCAATTCTCGAAGCCAAGAAAACTGACTAATACTCTTAACCCTGTAAGTAAAGATTCTCTTAGAATTTATAATTTATTGAATTTTCTAAAAAAAATAAATGTTTTTAAAGCATGGAAGCGAAGCATGTTTGCTGTTGTTTTTTATTTTTAACAATTTGATTTTTCTTGTGATTCAATCATTTAGGGATTTGTAAACACAAGGGTTTCAACCCAACCCAAAACTTGAAAAATCGTTTTTTAGGAAATGTACCTATATTTTTTATTGTCACAGTTTTTTATTTAAAACTCCTATAACTTTTTATTAAATTAATATTCTTTTAAACTATGATTAGATACCATCTTAAAAACACCTCTTTTTTTTGTAAAATTTCCAATATTTTCCCCTTACGTTTCGAAACTCTCGAACATGTATCTCTTTTGGTATGTCCTAATTCTATTCTGATTTTAACTACTCATAGCTATTATCAATTCACTGTTCAGATAGCATTTTTAAGTTTATGCTCTTTATCCAGGGTGGTCGTTATATGAGCAATGCAATGTGGGATGCAAGAGAGGCATTGATACCTGGTGGAGCCTATGACAGATCTTCTCAATTTAATGGTAATTATTGCATGCTGATTAGTTATATGGATTCGCTTTTATTCGACTGACAGCAAACCCTCAATTTTACATTCTTTCAGTAGTAATGATAATTGTAGATATATTTGCTCCATTTTAGCTTACCTACTTATACTCTTATGCATATTTTCATTTCACTACCCGTTACCATAAATAAGTTACGAAGTCCAGCCAGAGGCCAGGATTTAAATATCTGATCTCTAATGCCAGCCAGTCGTTCTTGAATTCTGATGATCTGTTTGTTGGCTGTTGCCAACGACTCTCTTTCCCAAAGTCTCTCTTGTGAGCACCTACTCTTCCAAAAAAAAAAATCTAGTTTTGTATTAACACATTTCTATCAGTTATTTTACGAAACCACCTTCAATGGTTAAAAGCCAATTGATAAATGCATGATGACAAAGAAGTAAAAACTTAATTGATTTATTCATCGAAAATGGCACCTAGTGAAGACCTTTGCGCTACACCTGGGTGGTGCGGTCGAGGGCCCAGTTAAATCCAGGTTTGAGCATATACATCCATTAAGCTATTACACCTACCTTTTATGTGCCTTTCTCCATATTACCAGGTAAGATATTTGCTTTTATGGCATTCTCCTTTCTACACCTTGGGGGGTAGCGGGTGATGGAGGCGAGTGCCCAGTGAAATCCTGGTCTGAGAACTATCCAGCCATGAGGCTATTAACTTATTACAACTATGTTACTGTCCAAATAGATATTTACTTTACGGTGTTCTCATTTAAATTTGAAAGTAAAGTTGATTTTTTACATTTCCAGGCAACATTCCTCCTCGTCACCAGTATTTCCGAACTCATGATCAAATGGGAATGATTAATCCTGCTCAAGCTCAAGCAATGAGTGTTTCTCTACCTGTTCCAGTCAACATGTACATGCAACCCTCTGTGCCACCTAACTATTACCAGAATGGACACATGCAAGGTAATACAGTTGTTAACGTCATTATCAAAACGAAATATGAATGGATGCCACTGCTCTAGTTTTGACTTGAATAGGTTTTAAAATTCAAGTTTTTTTTACAGTGGTATGTATTTTTTATTGCCACTCCATTTTAAATTAGTACCATATTTAATGTCAATTTTTCCAAATAATATGCCGATGCTAAGTATGAAACATTATAATAAGGGCTTCCAGGTCCTCATTTTTTTAACATTCGTCCATATTTATTATTCTTTATTTTTGAGCTATGTCCCAAATTTGTCTTATTTTTTTTAATGAGGTAAACAAATATCTATATTGAAAACGAACCATTTAAATCATATATCGGTAGAGATATATAATAGAAATTTTGATCTTGAATGTCACTAATTATGTCTCTACTTTTTGCTTTCCTTTGCATAATCATGAATAATTTGTTATTAGGTCGTCCTCCACCAAAGGGTCGTGCACCACGTTTGAGTAGAGGTGCCCATCACAATGGTATGGCACAACAAGGTAGAGATGGGTCACGTGGTTATGCGGGTCAGCAGGCCGCCACCCAGTCTCAAGATATGACGCAAGGATTCTCACAAGGTAAATAGGATTTATAATATTCTGCAGTAGGTATAGAAAAAACAAATGACATTAAGATTCGCTTATGTGTGCTTACGCTAGTTATCTTCACTAATGTTTCGTTTAATTTAAGACTTTGACTTGAAACTTTGAACCAATAAATTTGACTTGCTTCTATTCGAATTGCTTTAATATTTACGGCTTATCTCGGAATCGAGAATTGACGACTTTTAACCTTACTAACTAAAGGTTTTTATTCTCACTATATTAAATACAAGATTTGAGTTGTTCGGGACAACCACATACTTACCGGTATATTATGAACAGCTCAAATAAATTCCAAATTTCAAAAAACTGTAAAAAATATTAGCAATTAAAAATATTGAAAACAAAAATCACAAACTGAAAAGGATAGATTATATTTTTTATATGAGGTATTAGAAAATTGTGAATGTGAAAAAATAATGAGATGGTTAGGATGTGTAGCCAATCAAATTTCTGGTATTCTTGGCTCTAGCATCAACAGAACTTCACAGCTCTGTGACTCCCCAGCCTTGGTAGTAATAACAGTTCAATAAGAAGTTTTTCTGGTAATAGAGTTTCAGGTGTGGCAGTTGAAGTTTTTATCGTCGTACATTGTGACAAAATGGTTTTAAATCCATTCGTGTTTTTAGGAGTAATGACGCAAGGTTATGGCACTGGCTTGTCGATGAGTCAACCAATCAGTCAAGGAATGAGCCAACTAGGCCTTTCTCAGGCTGAATTATCACAGGTTTGTACACTTTTTGAAAAGTTTGTCCTTTTTACGTATGAAAAAAATTGCTCAATTTGACCCATAGATAAGCGTTTGTGGCCATTTGGCACCTCCTCTTGTATACTGGTCAATGTATTAATGATTTCCATGAAGCAGTGGTCATCAAACTGCGGCCCATGGGCCAAATGCGGCTTGTGAACAAATTATTATAGTATCACATTATTATACTTCATCAATTATGTAATATATGATATACAAATATCACTGATTTTTTTTTCTTGTTTTACAGGATAGTTATCTTGGTGAAGAATTTCGTTCACAAGTTGATGCAGCATTGTCCCAGGATTCAACTTACCAGGGTGAACGTGCTTATGCGACACAGGGATTGAATTTCTCCCAGTATTAGTAATCTGTGAAGGTTGGTGTAGAAATTGATCAATAGATTAAGGTTGTTGAAGGCAGGGCTCTCAAATCTAATGGAAATTCCTTTTTACTTCGAGCTATTCAAAATTCTGATTTTTGTTTGGTTAAAATTTTTGATTTCCAGTCGCAAAGAACTTCAACTCAGAGTTAAAGCCCCCAAGGTTTGAAATTTTGGGATCCCAAATTTTGGCAACATAATATAACGTATGTAAGTTGGACTCTGACTCTATTCATAACCATATGTAAAATTAAACATCAACTCTTATTCAAGCTCAAGTTGAAAATTATGACTCCAATAACAGCTAGTTGTAGAATGTATTTATTTTCAGGCTGGAATGTTATTTGATAATCTTCACACATTTGCGAAGCAATAGTTTATTTAGCCATAGTAGCTACATTCTAAAAAAAATGTACTGTTAAATATATTTTTCATTTTTTAGTGAGATTTAAGACGTGAGATTTTTTAATACTTTTTGGTAAATAAGTGATTTATCATTCAGTAATTTGCCTTCTGTAGTTTTTTTAACAATATAACAGGGACGCAGATAGAATTTTCAGAGGGAGGTATTTCAAAGAGTCCCATGCCCCAAGATGACTTCTGAAACAGTTTCCACGATTACGACACTTGTTAAAAGAGTTGTCTTTTTTAGCAGATAATGATATTTCTAAAATATTCAATCCATGACAGATACAAGCATTTAAAATGACTTGTCATTAAACCTAACTCGCAGCTGTCGGAGACATACTACTCTAAAATACCACAGCAATCTGGGAACATGTGTGTAAACTACTATGGGTATGGTATATGAATCTTCATGAGATTAAACACTTTTCCTACTAACTTTTTCTGTAAAATTTCAGAAGAAGACGATCGTTGGAAGAGTCGAATAGAAGTGGAGTGTTTAAACGAGCTTTACAACTGCCAGCGGAGAGAAACAACGGAAACGATGTGGTGAAAACATCTATCCACAAACCCACAAATAACTGACGCACACGTCTAATCAGAAGTCAATCAATATCGGTCATAGCCCAACTACATTCAGTCTCTCACATATAGCGGAAATCACAAGCTAAGGGGCTTCTATGGTCATAACAGCTAGATTACAACATTGACATTATAGTCATATGGTAGATTTTGCTACAAAGAAGTAAAACATCAAGACAGCATTCGCACATATGAGTCAAGTCGGTTGGAAATTTACACTGGGACTTATGTATTTTCATTTCAACTATAAATAGTCTTTATCAAGGCAAAATGGGTGTTATCTGTCTCAAGAGTGGACTTGTCTTGAATATATGGGCACTGTGACCCGTGTGCCCGTTTCTTGTTTCTGGCAGCTTGTCGGTGGAACAGTACCGATGGAAGTTGTGTACTTTCCGCCAAATTCAAGTCTGCTAACCTGCTGGTGGTTCGTAAACTCTGAAAAAAAAAATCAAATTCAAAATTGTACATTTCCAGTGTGGCAGTGTGTTAGCTGCGTAGCATGATAATTTTTTTGCAAAGTATCTCAGCCTGCTGAATCAAAAATTGATAAAATTGAGTAAAAATTCATCCCTGAACGTATGATGTAGTCTTATTTGTAAAATATGAGCCAATGCTTAATTGTTTTCTGTAAATTGAATTACATTTATCCATGCTTATGTTTGATTCGGCATGATCTTTTTTATATATTTTGATGGAAAAAGATTGAACTGAAGGAAATTAGAGTTGTATTTTCAAGAATAAAGTAAATTGTTTTGAGAAGATGACCATTACATTAAAAGTACTCTTACCAATTTTGGACAAAAAATATTGAAAAGTCCTATTCATTCTGTAACTCTCAAGCAATGATGAAAAAATATGTTCACCAGTTACCCTTATTCTACTGGTTTGTTCGTAGTATTCCACTTTTCACCATTGAAATCCATGCCCGAAATAGATGAACTTGTGTGAAAAAAGAGTGACTGAATGTTCTGATTTTAGTTGTACATATAAGTTGGTGTTGAAAAATGTAGAAATGTAATCACTATATATCCGGACTTGTGTTTTATTTTAGAACAGTTAAAAAATGTATTGATTTTATTGATTCAACATGTGTATCCAGTAAAATGTACTCCAAAAATTCTTGTGTAGTCTTTCTGTCTTGTATCTGGGAGGTTAAGCTTATATTTGCGACGAAAGTTGGCCCAACAGTCCTCATTCAGCAGGTAAAGTCTGTAAATATACTAATGTGTAGCATAACTGGCTAATGTCTGAGATTCTGTATTCCTGTATATTCGCATAGAGATAGTATCCTTTACTTCGAAGTGGGTTACCTTAATTTGAATAAAACTCTCAAAAATAGAAGTGCACAAAGGGCCACATTTAATATTCACTGCATACCCTGGCTCTTGGAATACATTACTTTTATTATAACTTCAAATATACAATGCATAAATTGAAGATATGTGAATTCAGTTAGCAGGCTTGCGGCCAAATATCTCTTGACAATATTTGTGTTACTATAGTTAATTTTGATTGTAGCAGCAATGAAAGAGACAACTGGCTAACTAATCTCCTAAACAACATGAACTGGTAACCGGACAGAGGACGTGGTCTGCCATATGATTAAGCCGTCTTAACGACTTTCCCTTCCCCCGGGAAAAATATGTAAGTCCTATGCTATATAGATAAAGTTGCCATCTTTCACATGTCTGCTGATCCACGGTCAATGTATTTAACCAGTATATTACGAAAACAAAGTTTTTTTTCTTTTCATTTACTATGTGTAGTGTAGATCCTACTGCATACGTGAGCAGTATTGAAGTTTCGTCTATGTAGTCGTAGTATCTCGGAGATATATAAGCTGATGCAAAACTGCTTTCCATTCAGACCCCGGTGCAAATAGACAGCCAAAGTACATCTAACACGCAGCGCATCTCTAATCAACACCAACACACCCCTATCCAAAATTGACTCATTGCATTTTCAAATCGTATCAATATATTAAAAAATGTTGGTACAGGAGTACACATCAGAGAAATGATAGTTTAATTCACTGTCAACCAACAGGATCAGGTCAAGCTGGGTCCATTCCATTGGTGTGATTCAGTCTCACGGAATTTTATGAGATCAGCGAACCGGTTAGCAATGCCAATGACTTTTTGTAACAGAACCGGGTGACAAAAAAATTGAATCCAACCACTGGTCCTTTCAATAAGAAATAACGAACTCGTGTTGTAAGACAACTTCGGAAACTGAACCTTTCCTAGTTGGTGCATGAACAAGAAACATACGCGCAGGGGTTTTAAAAATTAAACTCAAGATTTTTTCGGTTTTCTAGCAAGATTACGAGATTCCCATCTCCACATCTCTGTGTCCATTTCAAACGTATATTTAAGTGAAAGTTCTTTATCTGCAACATCTTTTTCAAGCGATATTTGTTCATCCTCACTCAATGATGAGTCCAAAAGATATTGATTTCCTTCAACTCGATATCCTGTCATGGGATCAATAATGTTTCCAACTTTATGAACTATCTCTTGAATTTGGTGAGTTTCAACATGTAGACGTTTTTCAGGTAGTTTTTTGATCAACACATAGTCACCCACACTACATTTGTCCCCGGGATCATGAACTTGTAATGTGCTGCTTTCTGGGAAATACTGAAACAAATATAAATTTGTAAGTTGTTGTTTAATTGGTGGAAGAACTTGAAGTGTTGTATAGAAGATTGTCCGATGCTTCCAAGGATCAAAGCCTATTCCAGTATTGAGGAGTCTATAAGAATACAGGGTAAATATAAAAATATTTATTAATAGTGTAACTTGAAAAGTGGTTTGTCATGTACCCACATGCAGACATGCCCAGAACAGTAAATCTGTTTGTTATCAGCCTCAAATACTTTGCAAACGAAATATTTAAATTCAGTGGTATTGGCGAGTATAAATATCAAAAGGGGGGTTACCAACAAAGAATACAAATAGTGCATTATGTAATTATTCGATATACTTCAGATACCTGATCTATGCTTTACTTACAATGCAAAAATATTCGTTAAATCTTTGCAAATTGACGGAAACCTCTGCTCTGCCTTCAACTTCTTTTCTTGCTACACGTCCCACAGCCATGGAAAGTTTAACAAATTTTCGTGGATCCGGGAAATATTGACGCAACATATTGCAGTATTAGTCGTTAGTTAATATCCGAGCTACAACATTGAACCCACAAAAAAAAACACTCAAAACAAGTTGTACTCGCTGCGGAATAAAATATACAAAACGGGCGCCCTATGGGACAGTACCGCTATACAGGGCTCAAATTTTATTTCAATTTTGGTACTGTAATCAAATAATTTTGCAAAAACGATTACACGGGGTTCCTCGCCCTTCTGAAATGTTTCATGGGATTTGGCTTCACCAAAGAGCGTGAAAAACACTGATTCAATCATGTCTTGGCGAGCAATAGGGGAATGTGCAAAAGGGGTTGGTGAATGAGTCCTTTGTAGCAGAATTACAACATTGGCAGAAAAAATGAATGCGATTGCACGTTTAAAACCACGAGATCAGTCAAGCCAAATCATTTGGCGTAGCACGTCCCCTCAAACCTTTAACGGCATTGGCCAGATTCTAGACTCAGCATATTATCCTATCCTCAAAAATAACCAGAAGCTGTGCTTCATGGAACACGTGTTGGCATCTTAAGACCTAATTAGTCATTAAAATCGGATAACCAGTGATGGTCACAAATGACATGCCACGGGTAGTCTCTGGTCCAACCACCACAGCACCGAATTGCTCCTTTCAAAGTTTTAGTCGCTTTCCACACTCCTTTCCCTCAAGATTCATATTTCAATAGCTCAGCGGGCAATGATTGTTATCAAACAACAATCATTATTTGCAAACAACCATCACTTCCAATTAAACAGACACACATTACCTAAGGCAAAATGCATAAACCACATATTTATTGCAACATAAGACACCGTGAAGCATGTAAATAAAAATTATATCATTCCTTTAGCTGCCTTTTTCGTCGCCATTTTCTTTCGATTATGGTTAGCAACTTTTGCTTTATTCATATCCTTCTTCTTACGATTTTGTTGACCATTTGGGTTATTACTAGATACAGAAGAACTAGGATTTTGTCCTTTCTTTGGACCACGTCGGTTGTTTCTCAGTTCTTGTTGCTGTCGACGTCGTTCGTCCTGCTTGGCTCGGACATCTGCAGGATTTGCTATGAAATGATCAGGCTTTGGACCTTTCCTATAAGGAAAAAATATTTGAAAATTTCAACGCAGTATTAATGTAATGAATACAACGGATTACCCAAACAAAACATAATAATGAAGATAGGATATCAACATTTGCTGTGGCCATTTTTTCATATACCTTTCGCTCTGAGCATGGCTCTGTATAAGCAGATAATGCTACATGAGGAGCTACGACTATTTAAAAGGTCTTCCGCAAATGTCAATCTGAGAATTATTGGTATAAAAGATATTGAAACTAACTCTTCTTCGCTTTCTTCAGAGTCATTTGACCCTGATTCTTCATTTTTCTTAGATTGGAGAAAAACACGAGGAGTGACAAAAGGTCGTCGTTTGAGCAGGTCATCTGCGTCATCAACATCATTTGCATCAACACCGAGACCATCATACATATCGTCATATTCATCATCATACATGTTGCAATAGGCATCATCTACTACCACTGAGAAGCAATAGAATAGAAGGTATTAAACATGGGAATTCAGAATTAGAGAGATTTGCAAGATTCTGTTGAATACTGGAATACACACAATAGGTAGGCTTACACTGAGACATTGTTTTTACAATATGCACTAGAGAAAAAGACTTATTCACTAAACATACCACTTTGTGGATGAATCTTTACCAGTTACCGAAAATACATGAAAAACCTAAATACACAGGTATAAAACTAAGCAAACTCAGGTGACGCTTTTATATTACAAAAACAAAATCACTCACATGAGCCCATGTCGTCAGTTATTTCCTCTTCATCACACACAATGCTATATTTTTCATAAATTTGTCTCATTTCAGTCGTCCTAGCTGGAGCTGGTTCATGATCCTTGGATTGAAAAAGCATTGATGTTAACACACAAAATAGTTTACAATTTATGCCTACCATAAAGTCCCAAAAATGAATCTTACTCACTGTCACAGACACATAGTATGTGTACCAGGTTAGGGTTCGAGTAGTGGCCATCTTGGTGCACATATTTCAGGAGCGCCCACAATTTGATACTAACTTTCAATACTATAAGAGTTATGTTTGAAATTCTGAGCAATCGCAGTCTTTTAGGACTAGGGCATTTACGAATTATTAAGTTGGAAATCTCTTCTATTTTATGCATCTTTGTACATAATTGTGTAGTGCACTTTATACTGTTTATATAAATATTAAATGTACGGTAAGATATATTCCCGAAGCCATCTACAAATATGGATTTATATATAAAAAAAAAAAAAAAACTTTTGGCAATAACTTGTCAGTTGTCACACATCATATTTTACAAATTGCTTATTATATGGACGATTGTAATGGAGTTGATGTTGAAAATTTCCATGCATTGGTTGCAAACTGACACACACCTTAGTCTTCTTTCCTTTGTGAATCTTCGAATGATCAATTGTTGAGTTTTGATAAACATCAAAATCATCACCATCAAAAACATTTTTTCGTTCATTGAGTCCAATAGTTTCTTCAAGTGAAGAAATATCATATGGAGATTGCTGATTGTCAAGATTGGTTTGTTTGATTTCTGTTATAAAGTAAACAATTATACAACTGATAGAAAACTTCCAACCTTTCTTGCCAGTTGCCAATCTTTTGTATTTAAGCCAGTTTATTAAAGTATTTGTTCCAAATATCGCTAATGAACCCACTATGGAAAGACATAGGTCAGACGAAAATCAAAAAGGTGGTTGAGATTTACACGGTCTCAAATATACATAGTTTGAAACAACCCTCTAGAAAATAATAAGGCAAATTACATACCATTCACAGGTGAAGCAGAATACTGTCGCTTTTGTCTTGGAGTTGAATTGTCCATTGCTCGAAGATCATCAGGAAGATTGCCTTCTAATAATGCATGGATTGTTTTTTCACAATCTCTTTCATAATATAGAAGACATGATTCAATATATCCTTCTCCAAGGTGAGGCAAAACATCATGAACAGTGGATATTAAAGATTCCATTTCCACATCTGAAATGAAAACTTGAAAATTAAATTTTACTTGGAAATTTGCCAATATTCATATATGCTATTTATCAGTGCTAGGATGACTCATTGAACTGCAGTTGTTCAGGTGATACAGGATTTTAGAAAAGGATAATTAGTACTTGATATATTTGGGTAGCTTAAATTATCAAAACCTTTCATTATAATCAGATATATGACTTTTACATTTGATATGTTGATTACAAAACAAATCTAAAAAGAAGTAACAGTATCATCTGCAATCAAGGGTAAAATATTCACCCGATTCTGTAGACAGATTGGAAGCAGCACTGAACCCTTTTTTTGCGTCTTCTGGGTTAGCATTTGCTCTAGGTGATTCTTCAGCAGTTCCATTCAGTAAAATAGTACTAGGTGTAGAATTTTTACTCTTTCTTCCATTGCCAAGGGAACCAAGGATAAATGAAGCTCTAGTCTCGTCAATTCCTGGTGATGCCTATCAATAAATAACCTATTATGTTATTGTGCGCTTTCCTTTAATCTATCAAGAAAAAATAATTTGGCATGAAAATTTAACCTGTAGAAGAGATTGAACATCATCAATGATGGGTAATTTTCTCAGAAAATCTTGAAAAAATTTTGTTTCTCCCAATAAATCTGATAGAATCTGAAAATATAAATAAAATATGGCATGGATTAAATATCAATGATGCTAAGTATTATATAGAGGCATCAGTGATTTTATTTGGAATGCACTAAATTAATGCCATTTGCAGCATTCAAATATAAACTTTTTCCAAGTCAAACAGATCTGCAATGGTAGTCTCTCTGCTATTTAAATTACCAAACATCACTGTGATGGGGATATTATCTACCGTAGTTATTTTAAAAACGAGCCTGATCTTAGCAAGATGACAAGGACTAGTTAATAGCTTATCATAATGCTAACTAACATGTACTTCAAATTGGCCATGAACTCCATTATGTGATATCAAATGGCCCTCCAAGCTCCATCACCATTTTTAAAATGTGGGAAATGCTTTGGTTCTAATACAGCTAATCCTGCTTTAAAAAATTGGAACTTCATTGAGTGCACTCGATAAGAATGATAATGAATAAACCTGCAAAAGATTTTCAAATATATAGCAAACAAAATATGAAATGACATCTATACAGCATGTATAACCACACTTATGAAAATAACAAAAATATAACTTACATGAAAATAGTCGTCTGCAAGGTTATTTGTTCTTGAGTGATCACCAACCTCTGAAGCATTAAGTGCTGGAGTGAGGAGACATTCATTAAGTATTTGTCTGATGACATTTAACAAGGATTTTCTCGATACTTTCAAATGTGCTAACAACTGAGATCTCAAATGTAGATCATCAAGAGGATATTTGAGAGCTGCTTCATTGAGAATCGACAATGAATTTGAGTAGAAATGAGCGATGTATTTAACATTCTGAAATAGAGAATAGCCCTTACTTTTTGTAACATTGCAAATTTTCAATTCAATTTTCCCTCCATGATCAAATTGAAGACTTAATAAAACTGATTAGGTTGGCACTAGGAAGCATGAGGATAAGTTAGAATAGGTTAGCAGAAGATGATAATGCAGCTTAATAATATGGCGTACCATAGCCTGTCACACGGTTTCCAATGCATGGACTTGATGGTAACATAAGCACATAATTATCCCCCAAAGGGTTCGAACCAACCTGCGAACCCATGCAAAGTAATCAGAGGTACTATGGTAATCATATTACCGAATGCATTGTCATAGGCTTGTTGTCTTTAATGTGTACATTTGCCCTCCGTGGGAATACTCAAACCAAATAATTTACCATTCCCAACTTGATATGTTATTTCCGTACATGGAATGTCAATTGTATTCTAAATTGGTTCATATCCAACAGAGAAATTAACACAACGCCGACACTTTGCATCGAGAAAAGCAAATTACTACGGTAATTACTTATTTAAAACACCTTTGAATTATATATATAATACACGGAGTACACAGCGGATGTACACAGTACCCGACTATATTTGAAACTCAGCTGAGCATTACATTTCAACTTAGAATTATTCAACATACCTCATAAAATGCAGAACATGCACTTGGATAAACATCAACAAGAAATCGACATAATGTGAATGAAACATCCGACGTATACATAATAATATCTTCAAATTCATTCAAAGGCGTATTTATTAACAATTCGGTTCTGCCTGAAGATGGACCTTCTGATAATCTATGTGGTCGTCTCGCAGATGAAGCATTTTCATTGGGAGATCTGTCCGGATGATATTCAACACCACATTTTTCATCAATGTTGTGAAATACCTAGATTAGACAAGTTATACTCAATACAGTTTTGCTGAATTTTCAAAACCTATTAACGCAAAACAAGAGAAATATGTGATAAGCCAAGTTTTTACAATCAATATTGAGCAACACTTCAATACCAAATATAAACAATGAAATTTACTAGAAAATAACATTAGTATCTGTCAGGTTTTTGTTGAAAGAATCAAAATCTTGTGGCGACCGAGATTTGGGTCGCAACCTATAGTTTGGGAAACACTGATCCACAAGGAAAAAAAAGAATGGGGTAGCCTATTGTCACGCTATTCCAAAAACAGGTTACCACTGATTATCTAGTTTCTTTCAACAAAAGAGTGGCATCTCGTCCACAAAATGTAAGGTTCATCAACTTGATATGATATCATAATAACCAACACAGAAACGAGAATATCGGTTGGAAACCGAAGACTTATCGATCGATAGTTAGGGGATCCCCCAAAACAGAAACTGCAGTTTCGATTCATCCGCTCTTGTAACTTTCGCACTGCGCATCGCACACACACACTCGGCGGGTCTCAAAATTCTCTCTAGATCACTATATCAATAATTGATCGATAACTCGCTAATTATACGACATAATTCGCCCAAAATCAATAGCTTTCTGGTCCGAGATAAGATGAATGCACATGCAAAATTTGGAGCAGATTCAACCTCGCATTCGCGAGATATCGCGTTCATCTAACAGACACACACACAGACAAATACCTATCAATATACTTACCGATCTTAAGATCGATAAGTAATAAAGTATCCAAAGTATCCAAAAGTATTCTCACAAATTACAAACAAGAAGTTAAGATTGAAGTAGTAAGATCCCATGAGGATGTTTTAAGCTATTCCTCACCTGCATTATGGTTCCAACTGTTTCTTTCAAATCTTCATTGTAACTAGGTTGAAACTTGAATATATTTGAAATTGCTTTACCAAGAAGAGCAGAGTTTGTTTCATTTCCATAAATTGCACATAAGTCCATTATTTTAGGAATATCAAAAAGATAATTTTCATACAAAAGTTCACCAAAGAAATCAGACGTAATAAAATGTGATGATGATTCTTTATTGGTTGCCATCCTGTCACAAAAAGAAAGAAATTTACTTAGTTGTTCTGTATGGAAGTTAGTATATCAGGGAGAAGAATTGGAGTTTTGACTAATTTCAGTTGAACTCTTCCTATGTTGATGGCAATGACCATCAGATGCAGTCTCACCAAGAATACAATAAACTTTTGCTAAATCACTAAGCAGATCTCAACCCAGATCCTAATAGAAGCAAAAAAGGTGAAAATAAGTGATTTAGCTGTAAATGACAGTATGATACATGAGTGAATGATGGCCGAGGCAAGAGGTCCTGAAAACTGAAATATTGACTTTGTTTTTTTAAGTCTTGTTGCCTTTCAGTGTTGTGTACGATAGGGAGAATAACTTGGATATATTATATGTAAACAACAAACATCACACAACATAGTTTGTTCTTACGAAGCCTGAGCCACTGATCTACATTAAACACTTCGCAATTCATATCTGATATAGGAGATATTGAAAAATATTCAAAACCATACAACAATATGCTAACCTCAGATAAGTCATGAAAACAAGTCTATGAACTGCATTGTGCTTTTCTAAAACTTCATCAGGCCAACTTGATGTCTGAAATCGAGGTGTTTGCTTCAAATATGAATCCAAAAATACTTGCAATGATGCATTGTTGACAGCCTAGAAAAATATGTACAATGCTAAGCGAAATCACACTTCTCCTCTACTGAAATCGCAATTCAAAACAATATCTATATTTTACACATCTTATTATTCAATAATCTCCAACTTTGTGAATGCAGTTTCAAATCTCCAAATAATATTGTTTGCAGTTTTTTCCTCGAACATTTTGACGAAACTATAACAAGTCAACATGTATGCCTAAAAGTTGGTATACTTCATACAAAATGATTAATAATATTTTTACCTGACACCAGAATTTTGCATGTGGAAGTTTCAATAACCATGATAAATTTGTCTCAATAGCTGATAGACTTTCTATCCAAGTTTGCCAGACACATGGATCCATTTCCGGTTGGATCTTGGGAGCAGGTTGATATTGTGGAAAAAGGACATCTTGACAAAACTTCGGATCAAGGCATGATAGTTCCTCGATATCACCTAAAATTTTAAAGTGAAACAACGAATGAATTTCTTATTGCTGTATCACAATATTTTATTGACTAATACAGAAATAGGTAACTCCATTACGAGTTTCTTCCAATATTAATATTAAGCAGATTGAATTATGGTGATTGATTAATATTGCAATAAGGTTGGATCTAACCTACTGGCCTATCTGCAAATAGCCCATTCAGAATACAATTTTACTATCGCTGTTGGAAGACAAAAGTAATATCCTGATATATTGTAATAAAAAAATGAAAACAATACAAACACTTAGCACTAGTTACCTTTAGATTGATTATAATAAGGAAATCTGAGTGATTCCAATGGTGTTGGAGAGTCTTCCATGGTGTAAAATAAAAGAAAAAGGGCAAATACTATAAATAAGCTTCGAAAATCGAATTTCTAAGTCAAATTTATCTAGAGCATCTGGAAGATATAAAGAAAAATGCTGCAATACACCTGTACACAGCACAAGCTGACAAGGTTGTGCCACTTTTAACAGGCTATCGTTCTGTGGTAGCCTAGTTACAATTGGAAAAGTGGATCTGTAGTTTTTATTTAGTAGATAAGAACGAACTTTTTTTTTGTGACAAATAGACTCGAAAGCCTAACGTAATTTTTGTACTGAGATTTTATAATCGAATTATTATATTTTGAATACAAAATTTATTGTTTCCATGTTTTGGTTTTTCAATTTGAATCCCCCCCCATATATATATGAATAATATAATAAAAATCCAAACAAATATAAATTCTGAATCATTTGCGATAATAGTATTTTGATTATTTTCTATGCAACACCTTTGCCAAAAATGTAGTCCACTCACACTCTAATAATAAGATCCATACAGTTTCTTCAATTCTATTATCACATACAACACACATTCCTGGTTCATCAATGAACCAGTATTTTATTTTATTTATTTTTTGAGGAGATAATATAATAAAATATAACCAAACGTACATAAACATGCGAACAATCATAAAGTAAATTCGTTATTCATTTTTCACATGTCCATTCCATCAGTAATTTGGGGGGGGGGGATCACATCGTCATACAATTCATTAAATTTTAACATATCAGCATATTGAGTTATATTATGTAGAATAAAAATTTAGAGTGGAAGTGGTGACTCCTCTTCGGCCCATGGGCCGGGGCCACGGCCCATCAAGTTGTGTAAAGAAACTATTCACTTGGCTAACACAGACAGTCCCCAAACTCATAATAGAACTATAATGTAAAAAATCTGAACAAAATTTTGCCCTAACCCTAACCTGGTACACATACTTCAGGAGTTTATTTTTTGGTTCGAATATTGACAATTTTGGTAAGATAATTGAATTTTTCCTGACGGGGCCGCGGTCCATAGCTTGATAGGCCACGGCCCATGTGGCCCAATTAGATGGGCCGTGGCCCCGGCCCCGGCCCATGGGTCGTAGAGAAGTCACCACCCCTGTAGAAAATTTAAATATATTAGACATTTTTATACATATAAAAACTAAATTCATATTCACTTGATTCAGCATTCAAATACAATTCTCTGACAAAATTAGGTGATTTTCTATTTTTCTCCAATGTTGTGTCTAAAAATGATTGCTGCTTTTATTTGTTTGATAACTTGATCGTTTGATTGATGTGGTGATTAGCGGTACTAGGCTACCTTAAATATTACAGAATTTCTCTGAATCCATATTTTATATCTAGTAATTCAGTAATTGAAAGTAAAAACAGCATAATATTTAAATCTCTTCTTGTAGTGTTAGAGTGTAATAAATAGCTTAAGTCAAATAAAACACAAGTTTGATAACTCTTCAAAAGTCTGGCATTATTTAATT
This sequence comes from Styela clava, assembly GCF_964204865.1. NCBI lineage: Eukaryota > Metazoa > Chordata > Ascidiacea > Stolidobranchia > Styelidae > Styela > Styela clava. The sequence goes on along the minus strand of NC_135257.1, from coordinate 5,871,076 downwards.
TTCTAACAGCATTTCCAATAACATCGAAAAACATGATCAAAATACCGGTCTTACTACTTACTGAATACAGCGCGAAACACCGCAAAGAGCGCAAAACAGAGGGAAACAGCGCGAAAGAGCGCAAAACAGAGGGAAACAGTGTGAAGCAGAAAAAATTTTTACGACTGCACGGCAGCAAATTAAAAACACAAACTAACGTATGTAGCCAGTAATGCTGTAATGGCAGGTCTGCCCCTGCTGGTGACACATTTTGGGCACCATAATTTAAAACATTTTCCATATGAATATGGTTGGCTTTGGGTAAGGGTTAGGTATAAAGGGACCTCCGGAAGTATGTGCACCAAGATGGCGCACAACCTGAAAATAGTATGTGTGTGTGTGTAGCGGATTAAGGTTGTGCGACCTATTGCTGCACATACTTCAAAAGCACCAAAAAGGTAGATAAAATTTTGCATAATAACCTATAATCCGGTACATACGGTAACCTTGTAAATATACCGGAAATAGCGCCATAAAACCATGGCCAGAGGCGCCGTGGTTCTTTCGTGGCAGGAGGTGGTAATGACTGCGTCTCCTGTTTTGTGCTGTTTCCCTCTGTTTTGCGCTGGTTTCCTTCTGTTTCGCTCTGTTTTGCGGTGTTTCGCGCTCTTTGCGGTGTTTCGCGCTGTATTCAGTAAGTAGTAAGACCCTCAAAATATTCATAAATAGACTCATAAATAGACCACTAACAAATTCTGGTTCTTTCCCACATAATACTGTAATACAGTAATACACACAAATCATTTCCTGCGATATTTCTTATTACGGGTTTTGTTTTTGAAGGTAAAATATCCCACATCAACTTGAAATTAAAGGTTTGCATATTATAGTTTGGCAGAAGAAGAATATCACTCACGTCGTGAGTCACGAATGAAACACCACTACGCCGATGTAAAAAAGAGATTGTTAATCCCTATGGCTGTACCACGGGGCCTGTCAATCCAAAAAAACTCGACAAATAAATATTTAAATCACCTCTGCGGAATCGCTGGGGCATCACGGGTGAAAACAACTTAATATAAATTTGAGAATACCCGTCAGTATAGTTGTGTCAATACAGGTTTGGTCATATCGGTATAAAGAGACATTTCTGCGCAATATTGCCTTAATATCTTCGCCATAATCAGATATGGTGTGAGAATTATCCATTGAGAATGAAACTACCATGCATTCGTTGCTCCACCAATCAAGTTCAGACGCCAAAACAGGGATATTTTAAAGAAATAAGCTAAGATAATTTATTTGCACAAAAGTTTTGTAATAACTGAAATGGAAATGGCAGATACGGTAAATCATATTAAAAGTTAGAAAATATGTAAACCCTATCCAAGTTCATAAACTGACAGCGTCGTAGCCACTGAACTGGAAATACATGGAACCAAAGTGACTATAAAAGTGTTAGTCACTTTGCATCGGTATGTTAGTCGTTGCTTTGCACGGAACGATTTGATTAAGGTGCTGTTTTGATTAAGGCAACCCCTCACCGGGTTAGGCCCTCGATAGCAACGAAGAAAGAAGAAAACAAAGAGAATGAACTACGCCGAAGCTGCCTCGAAGACTCCAGAGAAAGAAGAAACTTCCGTCGCAACAACAAGACCGCGTACACTCTTCCTGACGACCACTCAAGATCTGGACTTTCCTCGCCTTCTCGACATCTTGAAGAACTACTCGTCCACCCGAAAGTTTGTCGACAACATAACGGGACTCTTCGAAGGTCGAAAGGGGCAATGGATTTGCACCTTCGCTGCTACGGAAGATCCCAACTCGAGCTGCCGCGAACAATTTTTGAAAGTAACGAACGGCCAAATCCGAACAGCAGAAGGTAACATCACAGTCGCACTGCCAACCGAGGCCCCAACTCGAATATCTATTCGGTGGATACCAGGGGAAACATCATACAACGAGGCAGTATCAAAAATTGAAGAACTTGGATGTGGAAGCGTGAGGAATGCATTCAAAAACTGTTATAAAGGTACGTCTATCTATAATGGTCATACTACCTTTTTTATTCAAAATTTTAAAAGGGACCGTTTACCCGATTATGTGGTAATTGGTGGGAACAGATGTAAAACCTACCTACCCCGAGAGTTATACGTACCAACATGCGGACGATGCTTGCAGGCATGACACAACTACACCGAGTGCGAGAGTGAAGCCGTTTGCCGTTACTGCAATGTCGTGGGTCATATTCAAAAAGACTGCCCATCAAAAAAGAAAGACTTTCCATCTCTTTCTCTACCTACCTGGACAATTCCACGACGTAGAAGATTGGAGACGGCAAACCCACCTCATTTGAATATACAACGTGTGAACAACAATAGTGTCACACAACCTGCAATGACATCAACAAAGATTTCGGAATTACACAAACAAAATGATCAAAACGACGTACAACCTTCATCGACTGCTCAAAACACACCGGATATACCAGCCACGATCGACCAAGATGTCTCACTACCTGAAATTACTATGGGAAATACCTCGAACGGCACCACAACTAACAGCATGCTTGACAATAGGATACCGGAAATTGATTTGGCTTCGGATTTACACGAGTTTTCCTCTTCCACCGGTTCTAATGACCTAAAGGAGATTAGTAACTGGTCGGAGTGCGAAGATCCAGGAAACGTCTTGAGCCCTCCGTCGACTCCACCTAATCAACTACAACAAAAACCAACCCGGCAATCATCGAGGTTGAAGCAGACTTCAACGATAGGCAACACACCTTTCCACCCTACATCAAAAGGAAATGCCTACGTGAAGGTAATGCTACGCAACATCGACCCTTGTGACTTATCAACAACTTCCGTTTTCGACAGCACACCGGACGAAATATCCTCAGCCCCAGCCAACCTTGAATACAACAAATCAAATCCAAAGACTCCGGACTCAACTCAACCAAAATTGGACAATAAAAGATACCGTGACGACACCACATCATCCGATTCCTCTTTCTCAACTTCCTTGGAAGTTAAGTTAGTTGGAAAAAAGAAAAAATAGCAGTGAGTAAAAATTCGGACCCACAAAATCAAATTCTTACTCTGGGACATTTATTTCGGCCTTCAAAAATCACTTGTATTAAAACGCCCATTTGATGGCATTAAACTCAACAAAATTCGATTATACCATCTCACAAATAGCGGATGTGATGAAAGGAAGTCTACCTCTTTATGTGGTACATAAAATGGTGATCTCTATGGCAGAGAGATTTGATCCATAAAACTTCCGTCGGCATAATCTGGGTATGAAGGCATTCGGGCTGGATTCCAGACTTGTCGTCCTGATCCGTAATAAAAATTTAAAAAAAAAAAAAAAAAAAAAAAAAAAAAGATGTTCTCTCTCGTTTTGCGTTGTCGCAGCGCGGGACAATTTGATCGCCGCCATCTTGGCGTTCATGCTTCCAAAGTTTCTTCGTGTTGCATCTGGTTTGGGCCAGTTTTTCGTCTGTTTTACTACCCAGTTAGAACCTGATGTGGATCTCGTTCTTGAAAAAATTTGGTTGTTCAGGCGAGTATACAATAAATATAAGTGAAAACAATTTTTTTGCCTTATATCATAAAAATGCAAGAACCTCCACGGGGAAGCTTCCACCCAAGTCTTCGGCAGAGGGCGAAGCGCAGTTTAGTTGGTACTCCCGTAGTCTGTGTATCAGATTGGTGTTAGGCCATAATTTTATTCCGACTTTCCTTGTTCTAGTTCTATTACGAGTTGGGGGATTGTGTGTGTGTGTTAGCCAAGTGAATATATCCTGTGTCCATGGGTTTCTGTCCCTTTACACAACTTGTAACCAGGCCACGCAATGATATTGAGATCACTACGCAAAATACTTAGGGCGATAAAATAAGGCAGGTAAATCGGGAATTGATTCCGATAAGCCATCTTGGTTAATGTTTTGTGATCGTTCTCGTTCGCTTTTGACTGATACGTTGGCCATATTTTTGACCCACGACTTTCGCAAATTTATAAAACTGCCAAAATTAGCCCCGTATATACTAGCGTTTAATACATAATGAGACACGAATCAAGATCGGGAGAATATGCGAGAAAAATCAACGCAAATGATTGATTTCTGTCAATGATCCCATAATAAACGCTCCTCGCAAAATTTGGAAGTCTATCGTCAAAACGAGAGAGCCTTCAAATAGTCCCGCGGAAACGAGAGAGAAGCGCACTCTGCGCGCTGCTGCTAGGTGTCATGTACATATAACTTATAATTATATGTACGCCTATGTATACGATAATTATATTCGATTATAACAATGTCCTAATGTTCCACACTTCGCATCGACAGGAGTTGTGCTATAGCAAGAGCCGTTAAAAATATGGCTAGGATTTTTTTGAAGTCAGTTTTTGTAATAACTATTGCAATTTTAGCTTACAGATACTTCAATGCAAACATTGACAAAGGTGAGCATTTTTAATACTATATTTTTCAATATCTGAAAATGGTGTAGTTAGGCTACTATATTCGCCTTGTACAGTTGTACACGGCATGATAAGATATTAATTTTGGAAAGCCTTTTCATGCTCAGTAATCGCTGCATTTTACAGGTTCAATACGAGGAAAACGAATTCTAGTTACCGGGGCAAGCCAAAATATAGGCGAAGAAGTTGCTTACCAATATTCAATACTTGGTGCAAAAATTGTTGTGACTGCACGTCGGGAAAATGAGTTGAAACGAGTAAGTAGCCACAAACATAAATGTAACCCAGTGTGCCAAGTTTTCAATATCTTTAAATGTATTATTTCATTCTTTTTGTGTGGGTATCCTTCGATGTACATAAAACATACTGTAATATATAGATCCCTTAAAATAAGTATGTTGATAGGTATTTGTTTGTCTGTTAGATGCACGCGGTATCTCACGAAAGCGAGGTTCGATCTGCTCCAAATTTTGCATGTGCATTCATCATATCTCGAACCAAAGGCTCGTTGATTTCGAATAAATTATGTCGTTTAATTAGCGAGTTATTAACTAATTAGTGATGGGACACACGGTGTCGCTATGGAGTAAAACCGCATTTTCTGTTTTGGGGATCCCCTAACTTTCGATCGATAACTCTCCGACCGATATTCTCGTTTTTTAGGTTGTGAAGAAATGTCTTTCTCTTGGTGCGAAAGAAGCACGTTATGTTGTTGCTGATATGACTGATACTACAGTGTATGAATCGGTTATAAATAACGCAGTTAAAAAATTAGGCGAGTTGATGTTTTACGAATTTATTCAATAGCCTACGTTCTGGAAATATTTTTATTTATCGCCTTGTGTTTTAATTCAGGTGGCCTTGATATACTGGTTTTGAATCATATCATATCACGTCATGGCAAATGGGAGGGGAGTAAGGATGATTTAGATTTTATGAGAAGGCGAGTATATATTTGACATTTTGACTTTGTATTAGTTTCTATTTGCATATGTTTTCAAGTACGAATTATTTTCTATATAAAACCATATAGCGTAGAGTGGTCTATTGTCGTCTATGGGTGGTTCTTGTTACTGCTCATCGATCTTGATCGGTAAAAAGGTAAGTATGTTGATCGGTATTTCTCTGCTTGTTTGTCTGTTAGATACACGCGATATCTCACGAAAGCGAAGTTGAATCTGCTCCAAATTTTGCATGTGCATTCATTCTGTCCCTAACCAGAAGCCTATTGATTTTGGATGGATTATGTCGTATAATTAGCGAGTTATTAATTAAATATTATAGCTCTTGTCGTAATCTTATTTTTTAACACAGATCCATTCCAGTGAACTACATTAGTTATATTGAACTTGCGTCCGCAGCAATGCCCCATTTACGACAATCTCAGGGCCAATTGATCGTCGTCTCTTCGCTAGCAGGTTAGTATTAGAGATGTATCGATACCACCTTCGTCGTCGATACCGATCCGATATCAACTAAAAACGCCGCTATCGTTACACCGATATTACAAAAACGCCGATATAGATACACCGATATTCCGATGCCGATACTATGTAAATATTACCTTAAGTATGCAGGACTGACGGGTTATACACCAGTATTTGAACATTATTCATACTACACCTTATTTCAGATTGAAAAAGAAATATAAAACATCATAAAAATCGATGTTTGGGATTCGGATACGTTAATTGATTTAGATTCATTGTGTACTGACGGTAGTAATCTCGACGTTCCATTAGAAAACCCATAGGCAGGGATATCCAATTCGAATTTAATAATAATATCGCGACCTTCGAATATCGATTTTCGTGTTCATAACGATATCGAATATCGCTAAATTATTACACATCCCAGTGCCGCCGTCCCCGGTTGAATTGAAAACATTTCACATATATTTTGTTTTGTGTTTTATCGTCATCATGCGTCGCGACAATAAATTACAGCCGACGTGAAAGGATTTCAATCAGCGCCGACTTGAATACCTATAACACGTCCAGAATGTTTTTTATTTTACAATTTTATAATATTTTACAATTATTATCGCATGTTTCAAGTCTAGAGGCCACGGCAATAAATCTATGAGGAAACTGTGTAGTTGAACAAAATTAAAATTTATTGACCCAAAGTATGCAATACCTGTGTAGAGAGATGATTGTGTCGAAATTTAGCTTAACGATGTCGATGGACAAAATGACACTCGCGCTTGACGACAAACAGTCAAAATTTATAATCGTACCAAAAGTGCATGTGCTGTTAATATTCGAACGGTAATGGAAAAATTTGGCTGCGAAAATAGCCAAATTATTGAGTGTTTGGCCGATAAATAGGCCATGCATAGGACTCATAGTGTAGGATCCCGCCAACCAAAATACGAGAATATCGGTCGGAGTCCGAAGACTTATCGATCGATCCCCAAACCAGAAACTGTGGTTTCGATTCATCTGCTTATACTCCACAGCGACACCGTGTGCCCCATCATCAATAGGCTTCTAGTCCGGGATATGATGAATGCACATGCAAAATTTGGAGCAAATTCAACCTCGCTTTCGTGAGATATCGCGTGCATCTAACAGACAAACAGACAGACAAATACCTATCAACATACCCACCGATCTTAAGATCGATAAGTAATAATTTAAACATCAGTATTCCAACTTATTTTTTAAAATATTACGGATCATATCAAAAAGGTAAATGTGTCGGAAATATCGGTCTTAATTCAGCCGATACAGATACCGGAAATTTGCTGATGTTACCGATTTCCAGTTAGTATAGGTCAGCAACTCCCAAACTTTTTTTCGTGCGGCACGAAATAATTAGGGGAAAAACTCGCGGCGTACTTGGACGAAAAGAAATTGCTGCCTTTAAATAAAACTTAATTTCGTGACCGTTAATTTATACTTTATGTCTTTTAAAGTATGTGAACATGCAGGCCTAAGGAGTAAAAGCAAAAGGTCAACTCTTTTTCCTTATCTCTGTTTGATTTTCCTTTGGAATACTAAAAAATCAGGCATGTTCGCTGAAATCGGTTCAGCAGATAAAAAACTGCAGCTCGCAAAATTACAGCAGCAGGTAGTACAATAGAAGCAAGCAGGCACCACGTAACCGAAACTAACAACATAGAATGGCAAAATGAATTTATTGTTCATATATATACAAAGCAATTGAAATATGCGAAACAACAAAACATTTATAGTAAATACAATATTTAAAATATTCAATCATTCTGTTAATTTTCGAGGCGCACTTAGCAAATCTCTGCGGCGCACTTTTGGACCCGCTGGTAGGGCAGAGGGCTTTGCTACACAGAGAATATCCATGTGTACAGCACTTCCTATACCACGTTTCCCCAAAATTTGGACAGGATTTAGATTTCTTTTCTTTTGAAGAATACCACTGTTTTTTTGGAAGAGGTCTTTTGTGTTCATTTATCAAAAATAAAATTACATTGTAGAAAATCACAAGATTTTTTACTAAACAATATATATATAAAAACCCACATCCGTTGTTTTTAATTTTTATTTGTATTTCTTATACAAAAATCAAGTGACAAATATCATAATTGTGATGTCACACAATCTTGAATAGTGATGTGATCTTCACCTTACCTCAGGCCAATGAACCTTTCCTCTCCCACACATTTTAAATTTATTTTAAGGGTAGGGTTTAATTAAAATCATTTTTAAAATTTAAATTAATATCTTATTTTCAGGCCAAGTCTCATTTTCGAGGAAACACGGTAGTTTTGCGATGATTAGCCATTGCTGTGTTCTGTCTTATGTCATGAAAAAGCAAGAGAAAATTAAATTGAAGTTAAATGGGTCGCCATAATCTGTGGTAATAAATAGTGGGTCCCAACTCTAAAAAGTTTGGGAACCACTGGTATAGGGTATAAATGATTATAGAATAATTAAGCAAACGTACTGTCCACAAGTTCTGTGAATGCATTCTCTTTTCATTTGCTAAAAAGCGATGGTCTAATTCTCCAATCAGTTTGACTGTTGGCCTATATATCTCGTCTGCTTATTGACTGGTTTATGCTTTTTAGTTATTCCCATCTTGATCTCGATTATATGTATCACAGCTCGTCCGGGTATACCAAACGTTGCGGCGTATGGGGCAACCAAAGCGGCTGTCACCAATTTCTTCACCTCATTGCAATTGGAAGGAATGATGTCAGGAAATGATTATCCCTCAGAACTGAGAGAGTGAGATGGGTACTAGCGTAAGTGTCCTTTAAATTTGAAAGAGTAGTTCAAAACGACTTTTAAAAGGAACTAAAACAATTTACAGCATTACTTCTATGCAAAAGTCAAGTTGAATTAGAAATTCTTGTTCTTGGTACTGTCTGTGAGATCTGCGATCAACGCATGTCTTTGTCACTAGCATGCATAGATCATCCATTGATTTGCAGTAGACATCCTGTTGAAATATGATGATTTCGTGACAACTAAATTCACACATAATTTTCGAATTCTCTTTTTTTGTACAGAAAACAAAGAATGCCGATTCAAGGGTATCCTGTAGATAAAACTGCCAACGCTATCATAGAAGGTGAGCCTATTTTTCATAGTTGTCAAGATTATTAAAATGTGTGCCGATCGGCTGCTGTGTCAGTCGATGTCGCTAATTTTCTACACAACAAATTTATAATTGGATCATTTGGTCTAGATATATTACTTATATTTGTATCCAGGTGGAATTACAAGAAGTCGGTATGCATATGCCCCTTCTTATATAGGCTGGTTGGCAACTGCAAGAGAGATGATGCCAGAGATATACGATCAAATTCTTCTACGCTTCGTTTTTTGAATAAATAGAACCTGTGTTTAGATAATATTTTATTCAGTGCCGTTACACTACCTATTTAATCAAATATGGCTTCAGCAGAAGACATCAAATCAAAGCCTCTCGATTGTAAGAGTTTTCCCACTCCTCTTTTATCAAAAATGGTGATTCCAATGGCTGTTAACATATTATCGATTTAAATTGTCTCCAATGGTTTGCAATAAATAGCAATTTGTTTGATCCTTTGAAGGTGCCTTGCATTCAATTCTGTCAGTAACACTGATTGTAATATATGTAGTTATAAAGGCACTCGAAGACATTTAGAAAAATATGCAAACTTCTTTCTGAAATTGAAATTCTTTCGACGTCAACATAATATGTCAACATAATATCCGAACGGAGCATTCGCTAGTTTTGGCGAATATATTTCTTGCAATTTTGAATTACGTGCGTAGTAGCAAGTAGTGATGATCAAATAATATATGCAAATCGATGATGCACTGTTTTCTTGTTGTTTTTTATACTTAAGAATGGGTGACATTTCACATTATGAAATGGATGTGTTCATACTAGCTTTAGCAAACCAAGAATTTTCGAACAAAAAATTCACAAAACATTTTCCGCGACGAGAGAACGGACATTGGACATTTTTTAGTATTTTCATTTTGGTGATTATTTAGGTGACCGTACATTTGAACCCACGTACATTTGAACCCATGTGTATATCCACGGGTTCAATCTATATGAGGGTTCTAAAACCCATGGGTTAGGGTTAGTGTGGGTTCAACTATCCGAAAAACAAAAAAAAATTCCATAGGTGCAATAGCATACAGGTGCAATTGCCATGGGTTCAAATGTAATGGAACCGATTATTTAGTATGTTCATCTTCACCCTGAATATGGTCACTCGTACAGATTTTAGGAGGCTTCGCTCGCTCTCCAAATTCTAAACGAGTTTCCGAAATAATCCCGGACCAACGAACACAAAAACCAACCATCTAACCCGTAACACAGATATGACAAACAAGACTTTTGTCAGATTCGGAGCAATATAAATGGTCAGCATTCCACAAAGAACTGCTTATTCATCACGGCTTTGAGGTTAGTTAACGACGGTATTAATTATTTCAAATAATCCAAGAGCTCTGCCGCTGACTAGCACATATGTATTTTTGCAGTTGCATGTCCAACTTTGGTCGGTAGAAAAGTGGTACTCTCCTAGTGTGTGTACAAGGTTAGGCCATAATTTAAATGCGATTTTAGTTCCATTAAGAGTTCGGAAACTGTCTGTGTCAGCCATGTGAATATACCCGGGGCCCATAGGTTTTAGTCCCTTTACAAAACTTGATGTGAAGTAGACGAACAAAATTAGTTACTTCCCAATTGGTAAACACACTTGTGGAGCGCCATAAAAGTTTGAAGAAACATATTTGTGTTAATGCAGCAAGACTCTTGAATTATCTTCAATCTCCCTCAGCCATCCTTACATTAAATGCGTACAGATCAGCATAGAAAACGGATGAGAAGTTAGTCCCACAGAAACACAATCAATAGCGCTAATTCCGAAATGCTCTTGTTTGATGATTCTCTCACTTTATTCAAGTTAATGAAATATGTGTAGATTAGAAATGCAATTTAGTTCAGTTAATATTTATGATTTTACAATTTTGTAATAAGTATAATAATAACGATATAATATAAGGAAATAAGAAAATGCGGCCATATATTGCACAAAAAAAATAACAGAATGTCCAATATATTACTGCAACAATTTCTCTGGTTGGACAACTAAATTTCTTTTCCATATCGCCGCATAACTAGAATGTCACTGTATGTACATCGCTTGCATATTGAAAAATTATATTATTATTTCACAGTTGCAATTATAAATGTAATGATCTGGGAATGTAAATCCTGGAATAGTTTGATATGGATAGAATTCTCATACGCAATTCAGTGAGTGAGACGCTTACGTGAGTGAAAAAAAGTTGCTCAGCAAAACAGTAGAGGACAAAATTTCAACTAGTTTTGGCAGATGTTGGCCCTACATAATGGTGATAAAATGAACGAGTAATGCACAAAAGGCTACTAAATACTGTTTCAAATGTTTTTTTTTGTTTTCAATAGAAACTTAGATGGGAACATAAAAGCTATAAATCCGACTTTCTGTTTTGATTACAACTTGGAGTGTTCTGCAAGATGAGACATTAAATTATCATCAAAAACATCCTTAATTGGTAAAGGGCCATTTCTAAAGTTGCGTGTAACATATAACCAGGGGAGTGTCCATGTGGAAATATGGGCAGCCGCCCCGGGAAGCACGATTTATGTGTGAGTTTGTTACTTAGTTAGATGATTGAAATAATAATAATACAAGTATTTCGATCTTAATTGATCATTGATTGATTCATACTCATGTATAACAACATCTACAATTTCTTTATTCCTCTTATTGTTTTTCAAGTTAGGTATGAGGGGCACAGTTAGAAACTCGCCTCAAGTAGCAAAAAGGTTTGACACGCCCCTGCATGTAACGAAAGTTATTCTCTCTGGTGGACAAGACCCATTTCCTGATTTTCAACAAATGACGCAAATTTTCTGCAAAATTGAAAAATAGTTGAAAAACATTTATTTTAATTCCAAGCAATATGTGGCTAAATGCATGTAGGCCTGTTGTTTCTGCAATTTAATTTCCCGAATAAGCTGATGTAGGCTATCCTCCATGAATTGTACAACCTTTTAGCGGAATAACGAAAATAAAAAACTTTCCCAAAATTAATACTGCTAAATATCGCCATCCCTTAATTTTATGATGTTGTTTTTCAACAACATTTACACATAAGTCAATTACTCAATTACCAAAGCAATGTAAAGCAAACGATCCCATCATTGTTCCAGAGCTATACCTATCAACCACGGCCAAATTTTGTATTTTCATCAATAATTAGGTTATCGTACGAAATTTTGTCTTCAAACATGCTCAATTTCCGATCTGCATTAAAACATTTCAACCTACTTGTTTCTAAACTTGCCAAGACAATCTTGAACTATGGAGGTTCACAAAACGCGTGTGCTAGATGTTGTAGTCAGCGAACACGCAGTTTGATAGTTTAGGTTAGTTAGTGGGTATGTGGGTCAACCAATCACAACAAAAGTATTCGTTGTTGAGGAACAACAACGAAAGGGTTAAGCCCATTGAGGTGTATATAACACCTCAATGGTTAAACGTTGTGGTGTGGCTGTGCCGTAGTCGTATATATATATATTTACGGCTGTGCCACGACGCCTATCAATCCAAACGAAGTCAACAAATAAATATTTAAATTACCTCTGCGGAATCACCAGGGCATCACGGGTTAAAATGAAAATAATATTAATATAAAGATACCCGGCAATATAGTTTGTGTCAATACAGGTCTTGCGTCATACCGGTATAAAAAGTAAAAAGTCATTTTTTGCGACATATTTCTGTGATATTTTCGCCATAATCAGATACGGTATTGGAACCATCCATTGAGAATGGAGCTATCATTCATTCTTGTTCACATGCAGAAACACGTATAGCTTAATGCAATAAATTAGGACAATGAGCTGGGATAATTTATTTGCACTCATATACAAAAGTTTTTTAACAACTGAAAGTCTGAAATGGAGAATGGCAGATAAATCATATAGGAAGTTGGAAGTTACGTAAATCCGGTCCTAAGTTTCATATGAGCGTGCACAAATTGACAGCATCGTTACTGCAATGTGTCATTTTCAAGTACATATCAACTTATATGTAAGGCTGTGTATACGATAATTGTCTCCGATGATAGCGGTAGCGTAAGCAGTCGTTTGTGGTCCGATTTTGGTTCACTGATTTTCTCTCACAGGTTTTCTACATATTTTCATATCGTTAATAATTAACTGAGCTAATGTTCCACACCTCACATCGGCAGAAGTTGTGCCTAAGCAAGAGCCTTCAAAACAATGGCTAGAATTTTTTTGAAGTCAGTGTTTGTAGTGACTATTGCAATTTTAGCTTACAGATACTTCAATGCGAACATAGACAGAGGTGAGCATTTTTTAATATTTCATTCTTCAAAATATGAGAATGGCTCATTATTATATTCGCCCTGTACATGGCACGGCAATATATTTATTTTAGAAAGACTTTTCATGCTGAGTAATCGCTGCATTTTGCAGACTCAATACAAGGAAAAAGAATTCTCGTTACCGGGGCAAGCCAAAATATAGGCGAAGAAGTTGCTTACCAATATTCAGAACTTGGTGCAAAAATTGTTGTGACTGCACGTCGGGAAAAGGAGTTGAAACGAGTAAGTAGCCATAAACATGCCACGTTTTCGATATCTTTAAAATGTGAAATGTTTTATTTTATTCTTTTTGTGTGGGTATTCTTTGATATATACATACCGTATTTTATTGGTATAAATCGCTTTTATGGTCACTAAATGCCAAACTAAGCTGTTTTTCGTTTCAGGTTGTGGAAAAATGCCTTTCTCTTGGTGCGAAAGAAGCAAGTTATGTTGTTGCTGATATGACTGATACTACAGTGTATGAATCGGTTATAAATATCGCAGTTAAAAAATTAGGCGAGTGAATGTTTAAGTGTTTATTCAGTACGTTCTGGACATATTCTTTCATTTATCGATTTCTGTTTTAATTTAGGTGGCCTTGATATACTGGTTTTGAATCATGTCATATCTCGTCATGGCAAATGGGAAGGGAGTAAGGATGATTTAAATTTTATGAGAAGGCGAGTATTTATTTGCATACGTATATATATATATATATATACGCATTATTTACTATATATAACTAAATTCAAAACAGCGTAGGTTGGTATATTGTCGTGTACGGGTAGTTTTTATTCTAGCTTTTGTCGTAATCCTGTTTTTAACACAGATCCATTCCAGTGAACTATGTTAGTTATGTTGAACTTGCGTCAGCAGCAATGCCCCATTTGGGACAGTCTCAAGGCCAATTGATCGTCGTCTCATCGCAAGCAGGTTAGTAAAGTCGGCGGTTTCCAAACTTTTGTGCGTGCGGCGCCAAATAATCAGGGAAAAAACTCGCGGCTCACGAAAAAAAAATACTGCCTTAATTTTGTGATCGTTGATGTGTAAGCTACTTTATGCCTTGTAAAGTTTTTAGGTGTAGGCCTGAGCAGGAATAAAGGCAAAAGGTCAACCCTTCGTCATCATCTCTGCCTGATTTTACTTCGAAATCCTAAAAATTCACTCATGTTCGCTGAACTCGGTTCAGCAGATAGATAAACTACAGCTCACAAAATTGCAGCAGGTGGTGTCTACCGTTGCGCAACAGTAGGTACAATAGGCAGACACCACGTAACAGAAGGTGAACAACATAGAAAGGCAAAATGAATTTACTGATTTACATACGAAGCATTGGGAATAAGAAACAAGAAGATACTTATATAGCATAAATGATTGTTAGATGAATGTGATGTTACCGTATATTGCTATTTCGTAGATTGTCTCTGACTTGCAAGTCACCCGTTCACCCTTCAGCTTCAACGCCCATGTGAATAAAGATGCGTTAAAAATCTCTATATGTTTTTATTTGTAAATTTCCACAACACACAGAATACAAATCTTAAAACATTTATCCACACTCGCTTTGAATGGTTTACATCGTCTTCCCCCATCGAAAGATATCGGAGTCGTATTTATACGTTGATCATAAATCCAATTAAATGCTGTAAACGTGAGCTCGTGATTCCCGTTATAAACAGAAATTCCTATTATCTCAACAAGGGTAACTATGTACATCGTACGGATGGGAACTTAGATATAATTATTTCAATCAGAGCCAAAGGTCTTGAGAATATAAATTTTAATTTGATAATGACTGTGTGGAACATGTTATGTTCTTAAACCTGGTGTAATTTGATTCCTACGAAAGTCTTTGTTCGAATTTTGGGAAAAATTAACTTTGTTTTCATATTTTTAACATGAAATGGGGTACATTTGGGGGTTAGTTGCTATACTTATACTAAGTGCAATGTGTAAAATATTCAATCTTATATTAGTTATGTTTAATAAAGTTATAAAACGCTGGTATAGGTGATTAATGGCGAAACAAATGTATAGTAATAAGCGAACATATATAGGCCTACTATCCACAAGTCCTATGAATTCATTCCCTATAGACTTATAGAGAGATAATCTAGTGCCCAGGTAAGCTTGGTTGTTTGCCTAGTTATCTAGTCTGCTTATTAACCGGTTTATGCTTGTTAAGTATTCCCGTCTTCAGCATTTGCCGATCTTGAATATACGATATATATCTATCTATCACAGGTCGTCCAGGTATACCAAACATTGCGGCATATGGAGCAACCAAGGCGGCTGTTGCCAATTTCTTTACCTCATTGCAATTGGAAGGAATGATGACAGGACATGAGTATCCGAGCATAACTATCTGCATACTGGGTGCAATTGATACTGAGGGAGCGAGATGGGTACAAGCGTAAGTGTCCTTTACATTTGAGGTAGTTGTTTAAAACGACTTCTAAAAGAAACAATTTACAGCATTCCTTTTTTTTGCAAAAGTCAGATGGCATCATTGTTGAAATGAAAATTCTCGATCTCGACAACTAAATTCAAATATGATTTCGAATCTTCTTGTTTAAACAGAAAACAAAGAATGCAGATTCAAGGGTATCCGGTAGATAAAACGGCAAACGTTATCATACAAGGTGAGCCTATTTTGTCATAGTTGTCAAGATTATTAAAATTGTACCAATCGGCTACTGTGTCAGTCGATGTCGCTAATTTTCTAATAGATAAATTAATATTTGGATCATCGACCGAAACTGACTAGGTATATTACTTATATTTGCATTCAGGTGGAATTACAAGAAGTCGATATGCATATGCCCCTCCTTATATAGGCTGGTTGGCAACTGCAAGAGAGATGATGCCAGAGATATTCGATCGAATCCTTCTATACTTCGTATTTTGATTAAACGGAACTCGTGTTTAGATAATAGTTCATTTGGTGCCGTTGCACTACTTGTAGTAAATCGAATATGGCTTCATCAGAGAGCTTCTCGATTAGAAGAATTTAATTTTCCAACTCCTCTTTGATCAAGAATGGTGATTCCAATGACTGTCATTATATTAGCGATTTAAACTGTCGTCAGTGGTTTGCAATAAATAGTAATTTGTTCGATCATTTATTTGACGGTGCCCTGCGTTTAATGTTCTTAGTAACACTGGCTATGTAGGAATGCGCTCGTAGACATATAGTAAAATATGCAACAACTTCTCTCTGAAATTAAAATTTCAGACGTCAACATATATATATCGAATTCGAACTCTGAGTACGATTGTATTTCAAATGATGCGTAGGAATCTCATTTATGATTAATAATACTGTAAATTGATATGGTTTGAAGATGTAATGTTTTCGTAAACTAAACGTAACATTTTTGAATTACTGTAGTAGATGATCAAATAATATATGCAAATCGACGCTGCACTGTTTTCTTGTTATTTTTATATTTAAGAGTGGGTGACATTATGGAAAGGATTCGTCCATACTCGCTTGAGCAGACGAAGGATTTTCAAACTTTACTGAAAATTCAAAACAGCTTTCAGGGGAGAGACAAACAGACATTTTTTTTCATTTTCATTTCGGTGATTATTTATTATGTTCAACCTCTTCCTGGACAGGCAGTAACTCTACAGTTTTTAAGCTTTGCTTGCTCTCCAAATTCTACATGAGTTTTCAATATAATCCATCTATCATAAGTATTGAGCTACTTGGGGAAAGCGGAACCAACCTCCTAATATGTCATACTAACTCAGATATGACAAACAAGACTTTCGCCCGATTTGGAGCCAAATAAACGACCAGCGTTCCACAAAGAACTACCGGTACTTATTCATCACGGCTATGAGGTTAGTTAACGACGGTATTAACTACTTCCATGACTATTCCAATTAATTCAAGATTCTTGCTGCTGACTAATCACGGATGCAATTCTGTTGTTGTATGTCCAACTTTGGTCAGTAGAAACGTGGTATTCCCGCAGTGTGCGTACCAGGTTAGGCATGAATTTTATTCCTTGTTCTTCTTTTCCTTACTTTAGTTCTATAAAAAGTTCGGGGACTGTCTGTTATTAGCCAAGTGAGCGCCGTAAACGTTACAGAAACATATTCGTGAGAGTGTGCAGCAAGACTCTTGAATTATCTTCAATCTTGCAGAACCCATAGAAGGATAAGAAGTTAGTCCCGCAGAAACCAAATCAATAGCGCTAATTCCGTAATGTTCTTGCTTTATGATTCTTTCACTTTATATTCAAGTTAATGAAATATGTGTAGATTATAAATGCAATTTGAGTCAGTTAATATTTATGATTTTACAACATCGTAATAAGTATAATAATAACGGTATAATATAAGGAAATAGGAAAATGTGGCCATATATTGCACAAAAACTAACAGAATGTCAAAAGTATAACTGCAACAATTTTTCTGGCTGGACAACTAAATTTCTACTTTATATTGGTGCATAACAGGAATGTCACTGTATGTACATCCGTTGCATATAAAAATTATATTATCATTATTGCAATCACTAAAATACAATGACTCGGGATTGTTATCTTGGAAGAGTTTGGTATGGATAGAATTCTCTTACGCAATTAATGACTAGTGCGAGTAAAAGAAAGTTACTCAGCACACTAAATCGAATATTTTATCTACTTTTGGCAAATGTTGGCAGTTGGCACTGCATAATGGTGACAAAATGAACATGTCATACACAATCTGCCGATAAAATACTGTTTCTTAAACAACCTTTTTTCAACAGAAACTTAAGTGAATACGAAAGTTAACGGGCACTATGAATCTTCAACACATATTATGCAACAAGACCCACAGCGGCCTAAAAATATGATTGTTTATTGCTAAATTTGTATCATTCAATGAAGAAACAACATCCACCAATGGCTATGTAACTTTGAAGTTATTTTACAGTTTTCATCCACCTAATCATCTCCTTCATCATCACTATACATATCACTGTTAGACGATGCTTTATTTCTACGGCTTGCAAACTCATTCCTCAGCAGATCAAGTTGCTCAAGTTCAGCCTGAACTTTTTCCATATGAATCAATCGAAATCGCCGAATTTTTCTCATTGGAAAAGGGTTCATTCCTTGGAAAGCTATTTGTGTAAGCACTCTGAAAAACAATAATGCATCTTTACTGTAAAAAAGCAACGGGGTGGAAAGACAAAAATGAAACATTCTGATATACCAGGAACTATTAACAAGTATCAGTTTTACTAAAAAACAAAATATGCTCCAAAACCAAGAATTTTGCTTAACAATGAGTAAACAATGGCTGAGAATCTGAAGCAAATTTAAATGCGAATCTTGGTTGAAAAGAATTTTGCTTAGACTGCAATTTGAGAAAAAATAATTTCAACTCGTGTGAAGTTGCTTTGAACAAAGCTTTGTTAACAGACTTTGTTAACAGGAGATTAGCTTTGCTGCAGTTAGGCAACATTAGCTTTGCTAATCTCCTGCCTGACTCTACAATCGATGTTTTTATGAGCAGAAGGTACATTCACTATAGACAGAAGCCGAGAATCTTTCAGACTTATCCAAGGGTGTTGGTGCTCGATAACCTGTATTTGTTTATCGTGTCTCCCTTCACCCTGAAATGCCATTTTTCAGCTCATTCCTACCTTCTGTTTTCTCAGTAAGGTAAAAAATAAAATATTGATTTGAATTACCTTGCATCATACATTCTGTGACTCATTCTTCTTAACAAATTAAACAAAGTCATGTAATCATTTAATTCAAGAATATCTTCTTCAATATGTTTGAAAAAAGCCAATCCAAATCTAAACAAAACCTGAAACAGAAAAACATACTATAATTATATTATTGAAAACAAAAACACTTAGGATTAGACAGAGTTGTGACAGATTAGGTGAATAATTTGAATAGATATTTCCAGATGCATTTAATTTAACAATATATATGTAGTATTCGAAATACAAACTGAATCACTCTATTCAAAAACAAGACTGCATACTACAATGTAATGTCTTTAGTTGCGCCTAAAACCTAAATTAAAATTTATTACTACATCCCTAAGGAATAAGAGCATCCTCTTAAATGCACAGGTGATGAATGCCATACCTAAAATAAAATAATAGCTAATTTGGATTGAAAAGGCCTACAATACACTAAAGATAAGATATTAACTTAAATTTATTCCAGTAGAAGGAAAACCTGACAAGATGGTTTAAAAATTTTCCAGCCTCTCGCACAGTTCTCAGTCTATAGACTGTCAGTCAACATTTTCCAATGAATGGTTATGATTAGTCAGGTCGAAATTAATTGACCAAGGCTGACATGAACCACCAATTGATGACAGCGGAATCTCGCACATTGTGTTGCTTTCTTCAATCCCCAAGAAAATCAGACTCAGAAACCAACTTCGTCATTGTCATCTTTATACAACAAAAGCATATTTTTATACTCTGATAATATCCAACCTTGGAGCTTTCATTCAGAAAGATATCCCAAATTTTAAACATAGTTTCTGGTGGAACGTTGTCACAATAGATGCAAAGAAACCAGTTGAAGGTTATCAGTGAAAGATCGATTCCCATGTTTTCAAAATGCCGATGTAATCTTGGTAGTTTTTCAGCAAGTAAGTCACGGAACACTCTCTGATCTGCCTGTTTAGAAATATGAAAAGGTTAAGGTGATACAGTAAGTTCAAAGCTTTACATCATACATAGAAGAATTGTAAATCTTGGTGAACACTATAAGCCTATGCATTTATTTATATATGCATTTATATATATATACTTTATAAATAGCCCAAAATAATATTTGATTATATATCCTTAACTTACTTAATCGCTATTGCCTGTCGTGATCGCCAAAAAGCATATTTAATCGCTAAAGGCCTTAACTTACTTAATCGCCACTGCCCTACATACCGGTAATTGCCAAATAGCATATTTATTCTCTAGTCTAAATGCCATAAATTACTTTATCGCCACAAAGCATATTACATCGCTAAATGCCTTAGAAGTAACAATAAAGCAAACAAAGAAGCATCTGCAAAACGTGGAAATGTTGAGACATAAGTTGCCTAAGAATAGTTATGGAACTACCAGACAACGAAACTATAATGTGGAAGACGACATACCTGAGAAGCAGTCAAAGTTGGTGTATAATACTCAGATGGCATAATACATTCAACAATTGCAACCAAACACCAGAACGCATCTTCTTCACCAAGATATAGAAGGGAAACAGCTGCCATTCTATTCAATCCTTGACAATATCTGAAAAAAGTATCAAGTTAACCAAATCAAAATAACAAGGTAAATCAAAGCCTACTGTTGTCCATAATATATTTAAATATAATTTTAAGGATACTTTTTTGAACTGTCCGTTTTACAAATTAGACAATGTGCCTAAATATTCACAAAGAAAGCAATGCATTAACAAAAATATGGAAAAAATTAAATAATCACCCTACCCGATACCCGGGTTATGTAAACTGTATGCTCTCAATACTCGTCTCAATTGCTGAATCCCAACACATTCCATAGATGCAAAGAATCTATTACTAGGCAGTGTTCTTAGTAAATCTAAATCAATTTGTTTAGCATGCAGTGGAGCAACTGTAGTTTCTGTCAGCCTTGTGTAGTATGTTCCATCAGCATTCAGCTGCTGCCTGTAAAATGATAAGATTTTAATATTTATTGCAGGAGGCCATCGTAATTGACCAGTGACTTTAGGATGGGATATGATTTGAGAAGGCTCAATAATATGGTGGACCATGGCCTCTTGCTCACTGACCAGTCTATGCAGGGTATTAGATTAGTCAGCCAGTTTATTTCTTTGAAATGCATGGATTTGGTGGTGGAGGAAGCAGTAACTGAACAGATGTTACGTGTACCACCCTACTACCCTGCAACATGTGAATCATCTCAAACATTGAAGGATCTACTGGTGACCATTGACAAATTAGTTTTAGATATTCCATATTTTGAACCTCTGCCTTTTATCTAGTTACCAGCCAATGTCAGCTATGGCAAAGATATTATTTATATTAATTTACAAGATATAATAGTTTAAATGTTACATTACCTGAGTTCATAAGTTCTGATATGAACCAAATATCTCCAAACTTTATGCCTCAAATCATGCGGAATTCCAAGTCTAACCAGTGATTTGAATTCACCATTTCTTTGCCACTCTCTGAATAAATAAAATTAATCCAATTAGACTATAAATTTTACCAAACAAAAATAAAACAAATATAAAAAGACAAAAAATTATTCGTGTAACCTTTAATATAATAACCTTTGATTTTTGAGAAAATTATCAAAAAACCTGATAAACTCAATTTATACACTTAACCAAATATGATATCAAATTTACTTGTTTTCAGCAACATATTTCTGCCATTTATTTGCAACAGTAGCATCATGCTCTTCTATTGAATTGACAATGTTGGAGGCATGCTGTTGAAGACGACTAGCAGCAGATAAGAATGTCGATTCATCTCCATCATCAACAACCTGAGTGAATCCATATCTGTCATATTTGCTCGACCTAAACAATAAAAAATGCAAAAGTTGGTTAGGCAGCAAAGACTGGACATAGCTAATGAAGCTTTTGTCTAAATGCTAATTGATAGTCAGGATAATCAAACTTTTGACAAGAATATAAATAAAAATTGGTGGTTTTAAGAAAAAATGCAAACAATAATCAAACACAGTAAATAACATATTACTGTGCCGAGGGCTATATGAGGGATATGGCAAAAAATACTGCTACATCTCCCTTTTTCTAAAAATTCAAGTTTAATTATCAAAGACAAATCAGAGGACATTATTTCATTTCAAACAAATTCTTCCAACAATAACTTCTATGTGTTTTTTGGTTTTAAAATTCATTTTAGTTGGAGTCTTATTTTTAAAACTATCAAGCTGTCAGGAGTTAATAATAATTGTTAATTAAAAATTTTCTAGATTCCAGACTTCTAATCCAAGTAAAATTTTCCAGCTCATCTCAACCCAATCAAAAAAGTTAACTAAGCATTCTCAATAAAGCTTGCAAATATCAAAGTTGTCATTTTAATTTTTTTTCCAAGTTTTGAGCTTGAGAGTTGTTTTATAAATGGCCCGGAGTTTGGAGTCGAGTATTAATTTCATGACCCGTCATCCCTAGATTAAATCAATTTGCATAAAAAGGAGACATAGCCTACTTGAATGAAGCACTGATTTCTTCAGCTCTACACTCTCCCTCTTTTATAGCTTCCTGTATGAGTTGCTTGACAACATTTGGTTTTGAAGAACCTCCTTCCTCTTGATGTAGAAGAGGATTCTCTGTGTCAGCACTATACACAAGTGTTTCTGATCTATTTCTATCCATTTCAGAAAGAAGAATAAAATATTTGCTTTGGAGTTGACAATGCAAGGCTTCTTGGTGAAGAATCTACAATAGAAAAGCATTATTTGAGTAATTGTTTCGGAGTGATTGTCTGGTGGTCGAAGTGCTGGCCCCAATGTTGGTGCTTGGGTTTCAATCCCCCACTTATAACCCTATCCAGGATTTAAATATTCAGTTCGTTTGAAAAATAGTGGTTGCCCATTTATCAGTGACTGCTTCTACATAGCCTTGTTCAGAGTGAGAACACCTCATTAAAAAAGGTTTGTAACAAGATGAAGACAGCGTTGTTCGTATGCCAGATTTTAAGTACTGGTTTATACAACACAAACAATTTAAATTATTATGCAAAGGAAAAACTTCATAATTTTAACCAATACTGTTCCACCTTAAGTTACGATGTTGATGAAAATCATAATGCATTTGGAATGATGAAAATCATAATGCATTTGGAATGATTGAATTGTTATCTATTACCATAACCGACAGGGACTGGAAGCCCACAAGTTGCCATACGATCATAGCTTGCTGACTCTACTCTGCCCCAATATAAATTTGATATCCTACATTAGTTTCAGATAAATGAATTATACTAAAACTGAGAAATGTTATGGTAATGTTCAATATATTCTACATGCCACCCAGGCACTTACATGCACATTTAAAAAGTATACAATACAAGTAAGCCACCATAAAAACTGCCACACCTGACAAGTAATAAGAAAGATTAGCGCTCCAGCTCCAGAAGTATGTGTACCAATATGGAGGTAACTAATTTTGTTCGCTACCTCACATAAAAATTATGGCCTAACCCTAACCTGGTATACATACTACAAGAGCACCGAAAGATTCATAGGTAATCGAATAAGGCATCGTATACAAACTGCAATTTCCAATAGCAGCATTGCATTAGATTGAATTAATTTTCTTTAATATGGTATAGAGTATATGATACATTTGCTAATAATATAACCTTATCATGTAAAGAATCCATTTTATTTCTATCAACTTCTCTCAAGTGTGTGAGTTCTAGAATTTCATTGTTCAAGAATTTGTTTTGTAGTCGATAGCCTTCTACTTCATCCTGTCATCGAAAGAAATAATCGTAGACAATTTGTATGGTTAGTAAATATGCAATAGTGTTGAGAACTGTTAGTCAAAATAGCAAAGTGAAAATGGTTAGATACAGAAGACAACAGAACAGTTGATGCCCTGTGTTACATGCTAGAGCATATACCTGCTACTACACACCATGGGTGTGATGATTTTAATTTTGTAGAAAAAACATATAAGCAGGTAGACTGCTGACCTTCTCATAATCAAAATATGGTTCAAGGCTTCAGTCACTATCTAAGTCCATGTATCTGAATTAACTTGCTTCAAATATTCACTTTTTTCATACCAGGACTAATGCGGGATGGGAGGCTGTGATTCCCATAAGATTGTTTATTTAAGTGATTTCATCAACTTTTTTCAAAAATGAATATAAGACATGATATCCTAGTAAGGAGCTATAATGTTACAAAGAAATTCAATAATGAGAAGGGTGTTGATGAAAAAATGTTGATTCAAGTGTTAATGTGTTAATTTAATCAATTACGGCATTGGTTTAAAAATTGATTTAGAAATCATCCACCAAGTTTCGAATTTTTTACCATTTATGATGGTAGGATCGAGGAGATGTGGTAGACCAGTGATTCTCAACCGCGTCTCTTAGAGCCGCATGTGGCTCTCAACTATCGTTTCTACGGCTCTTAATATCCAATGAATATTTTTCATTGAAAATAAATCAATGGCTTAAAATTGAAAGACTGAACTCCAGTAGTTGAATCGATGCCAGAAAAGTTGTCAGGTCGTTTTGAGTGCAACCTTTCATTGTAATGGCAACGTGTTTTTCCTCAATGTTTAGCCTGCGTTTCAGTACACTGAATTCAATGTTTCCTGTAATTGTTGATATTGTATTATATGTACTATTTCGTTTTGTCTATTTCTGGCAACACTGCCTGTTAACTTCTTTCATTGTTATTGTTATAATATTAAGGTTGTGTAATATTAAGGTTGTATTATATGATAATAGTCAGTTTAACAGTAATCACATGCAGGCTATCCTGTGCCCTATGCAGATTAGGTATTTTTGAACAATCTGTTAGTTTGTCAAAACAAAATGTCTAGCACACTTTCAAAAAAGCTCACACTCTTTATAAATATAATTGGGCGTTTTAATTTAATTATTTCCAATTATTTAGGTATTTTCAAATTGAATAGACAACATTATGAAAATATGAAGATATTGTTATGTAGCTATGAACATTGTTCTATATACTGGTGAATGCTTCCATCATGATTGTGGCTCTGTTTTTCAGACGTCAGGATTAAAAGACAAAGCAAATGTCAAGTTTAGCCTCAAATCAGATTTTACCCCGAGTTTTGTTGATGTACTGGTAGTTATTTTAAAATACATACTGTGCTTGAGTTTTATTTTGAGGCTATTTATGTGTCGATTTTCATGCGACTTCCTACAACTTTAAAGTTTGAGATGCAGCTCTGACACCGAAAAAGGTTGAGAACCACTGTGCTAGCCACCTTACTTTAACACTGTATTATAAGAACACGATGTTTCTCACACAATTTTGAAGTGAACATTTGTAGCATGCATATTAAAGTCCCTCTTTATTAATCAAATTAAAGCCGTATTTGTTTAATTTTTTGTCACCTTTTTCAATGCTTGAATGGAAGTAATATTGAAGCTGTTTATTAAAGTAAAAAATTATTAAAAACAACAATGAGTGATTACCTTTAGTTTTTTGAATTCGGTCATAGCTTCACCGCTGACAGCAGTTTTATCACTTTCGAGAGAAGATGAACTTTCCGTTAGTTGCTGAGCAGATGGATTATCGGTTAATGCTGAATCTTTACCTTTACTTACTTCACTTGCATGTTCATTCACAAGTGATTTGTAAGACTTTTCCATTTCATATAACTGAATAAAATAACAAGTCAGTTTCATAACTTATCAGTCGGCTAATAAATTTGTAAATAAATTTGCTAATAAATTTGTTGAGAAAATATTGACCTTAAACATTCTACACTAGATTATTATGGGTAATCAGAAAGGAATTGGCTTGTAGGCTCGGCAATGTGATGTATCATGTAAAGCGCTGAGAACGCGATCACCACTGCATCTCTAATTACCCACGCAGGTTCGCAAAAATTGATTCAAATTGATACAAAACCCCTAGATCAGTGGTTTAATCCTGATGGTCTTTTTCACTCTTTCGCAAAGACGAGCTACTCCTCTAATTTTTCCCTATTTTGACTTTTACTACAAATACCTTTAATGCATGATGAGGAAAAAGGGTTGTGAAAGAAGGTTTTTCAATGTTGTAGAATTGAGGATGTAGATGCCAAAAATTGATCGTAATGAGGGCACATGATACATATGAAGCGCGCAACTGGCCAGTTTTTTACTAAAAACTGACAAACAGACAAATTTCTCTGTAGTAAGAACATAATAAAATATAATATGTAATATAAAAGAGCCCATTGTTATTCTAGCAACTGTGCAAACTGATATATGATCAAAGTATGCATTTTCTCATGTGACGATAATAAAACTGGTAGCATAATAAAGTAGTAGAGAAAAATGAGAATATTCTACTTGCCAAATTTACCCCTAAGACAGATCAAAATCAGTCTCAGTGGGAACAGTTTTTATGTGAATCTAATGTTGACTGGTATATAACAAAAAGAGTTTGATACCTGCACATTTCTATTTTTAGAGAAAGGCAAACATGGACTGTTGTTTTCACAATTAGGATGAGTATATAAATTATTGTTTTTCTCAACTTACCTCATTTGTCAATTGCACAACAATACCATCTTTGACTTGCAACATTTCTTGAAATAATTTTGTCTGAAATGAAAGTGTATATCGTTATGTACACACTGTCAAAAATCAGTACACCGTTGCACTTATCCGAGTACTAATTCGTTATAAAAAAATCAGTGCTCGCAATAAAATCCTTCTAGTAGTTGTTGAGGCATATGTACATAACGCATAAGAGTCAAACAAAACAAGAAATGAACGTGGCAAAGACAAAACTGTGAGACATATTATCAAAAAAGGAATAGGCCAGTAGTTGGAGGAGTGAGTTGCAGTAATTAGACTTCCAAATTTAATTTCATCGATAATGCCATTGATTGTGTCATTCACAGAGAGAAGAAAAATTTAATCTTTCAGCAGTTTGGGTGAATACAATCAGAGAAACAGCTATATGGTAGTGAATTCTACATAACTGAAATTCTTTGGAAAAAACTTCTGGTATACAATTTTTTCGTTGGTGGATTTACTGACAAGTCATGGATGAGTGTTCACAGCCAACCATGTACCACAAGTCCACAACTGTCTTTTTTTAAGAAATAATTTCCAAAATAGTTTAAAAATCACTATCCATAAAGGAATAACACATAATGTCATACCTTTTCTTCCTGTTGTCTGAAAGAAAGCTTGGTTTCATCTACCTCTTCCCTTAAATGTTCAATTGTTAATTTCAATGTTGTTATTTCTGATCTCATTTGATGATGTGAAGATGGACTTCCTGGTTCTTCTACAAATTAAAACAATACAAAAAGTTCAAGTTATAAGCCAAAATGTTTAAGCAGCAATAGAAAAAAGTCCATCCATAGAAAATCTGAAGGTACTAGGATATTGCGTACTGAACTGCAAGTCCTTTTTCCTTGTTTACTTCCTTCCACAGAATGACTTTACAAATATACTCGCTATTTTGTGAAAAGAGATCATGCTGTTCTTTTTTATCATAGAAAATACTCATTTCCAAAAGATCCTCTTTATGGAATATCAAACTCAGACAAAAATTCAAATATAACTGTATTTTTCATCAAGAGGCTTTTTTTGTTGTTTCTTTAAATAATGTCATGTTTTTAGATTTGTTTCAAAATTTTCCAGACGCCATACGTAATTAAGTGGAAAACACTAATCTAATAAAGATTCTGGTCTTATAACTTAGTATACTCAGTTATAAAGCACTTCGTAAAGCTCATCACACCAAAGCTAGCTACTTGATAATATTGATATAAAGGTTTAAAACATACAAGGAAATATATATTATTGAACAGCAATACTGATTATAAAAATTCAATATGATCAACTTCAATACACCAGTAACCATTAAAAGAATTTTCAAACAGTTAGTAACATCAGGTGGGTAGAAACTTCCTCTCCATTCCAGTTTGTATATTCAACAAACAAAACAAGAAGCAGAATACATATATGGACTATTTTAGTTTTCTTCAAAACAAAATCATGCTTGGTCAAATATGAGCCAAGAAAGACATGGTGATTTGAGTCATGTTATGTTTAAGATAGCCTCAGCAAGAAGCTAAACAATGTATTATAGTTCTTCCGCAAAACAAACAACAAAGCAGAAAAAACTTTACCACTGACTGTAGGAATGGTTTTTGTGTTTGTTGTAGTGAGCGAACTGTACATATCCAATTCCTTCTTTAATAATTCAATTGTTTCCTGTCATAAAAAAAAAATTGCTGAAAATTGTTCATTCGAGTCATATGATCGAACGAATTACGAAATGCAATGTAGGAGATTTGAAATACCAAAACAGATTTATATATAAAATATGATATATAACTTTCAGGTACAAGCTGGAAGAGTACCGAGTACCACATTCATAAAACTAAAGATAGTGCATAAAACTACCTCCCAGATATTTACTGTATCGGGCTATGGTTTATAAGGATACCATAAGAATTTGATTCAAATTAAATTCCAAATAAATTTTTGTAAATAAGAGATTTATTTAAAAATTTTAATAATCAAAAAACAGCAAAAGTAATCAAAAAACCTCTTTCCGAGCCACCCCAATTAAAAAAAAAATGATATTGTAAAATATCGTAATCCGAGTACGTCCCAAATTCTAAACGGCATTCAATTCTCATATGGACACAAGATTAAATTAATATTGAAAGCAATCGTGGCGTAGTTTGCATCAGCAAAATAGATTCTACCAAGTTTTTACGATGTAATACTATTGAGCAACACTTCAATATCAAATATAAAATAAACAAATAAATTTACTAAAAATAAAACCATTAATTGTTCAAGTTTTGTGAAGCCCTGTATTATATGATATTAATTACATAACCCCTTTTAGAATGTCACACACTTATTTTTCTCCAAAACTGCACACGTCAAATTATCCACAAAGTTTCCTTGGGAAGTTTCTACACTTGAAAGGAATATTTCTTTATCGTAATACTAAGTGACTTGCTCTATCTAATATACGTTATTTTAAAATTGTACTTATCACATAACATTACATGAATATTTTCCATATTTCTAGAAAAAATAGTCAAAAAGTTAAAGCAAAACCAACCTGTTTTGATTCCAAACTTGTTTTCATCAGTTCAATTTCTTCTTTGACAAGATTTAATGTCCCAGTAATTTCTTCTACATGCTTAGAATCATGATGAAGAATTTTACCGCCTCAAAACAAAAGTAAATGTAAGAGTTTAGGTTCGACCCCCATCCAAATAAATGATGATACTAATGTGAGACAATGTGAAATCTACAATATCATCAGGTTAAGTAACATTAACTTCCCAATGTATGTGATTTTACTAGAATTTCTTGAAGGAAACAGTAAAAAATAGATTAGTCAATCAACTAAATATCTACCTGATTTAACGGTTGTTTGGATTTTGTCAAGCAAATGGGTAATTCCAGCAGTTGTGCGAGACCTCGGCCTTTTATCTAGGAATAAAGAGTATTATATATATTATATGATGCATGTCGAAATGACTGTTATTAAACATCAATTTGAAATATCTTGATTTAACTGGTTCCAAAATCTATCTTACTTTTTGTTTCTGTACTTTTAGTTGCCTTCAATGCGGGACCCAATGTCAAATGTTCTTCCGAGTCTGGATTGGTGTGTTTCGCATAAAACACACTGGTTGGTGCAGGTGGAGCAGGACGTGGAGGCTTGATTCTCATTTTTGCTATTCCTTCTGAAAAGTACATGAGAGAATAAATTATTAGAAGCAAATTATCATGCTTCAAAAGTTATATGGTTTCGAAATAACATTCAATATAATAGACTTTAATTTTCAAGATAATGTTGCAGTTGAACAGGGCTGGGAAGCCAGAGCTGGAGTCAAGCTTACCATATTAGATGGAGCTGGAGCCAGAGCTATTAGGATTTCTAGTGGCTCCAGCTCCTAACCATCCAATTATCTTTTAACATTTATGCTTTACTGATACCTCATACAAATAGCAAAATCTATTTTTATTCTAAATCTTGGACCAATATTTTATCAACCAGGTGTTTGATTCATTTCCTAGAGGGATCAAAGCTTGGTTTCAGATGTGAATTTGTTTTTCCGAATCTACAGTCCCCGATGCTCACACTGAATATATTACCATCTGAGAAGAAGTATTTTGAATCGCTATAAAAGAAAAAAAAGTTGTTGATCTCAGTCAACCCTTTTCATGCTCACCTAAGAACAATGTCATAGTCATAGTCAAGTTTATTTTTTCCATCCAGTAAAAAAAGTTAACATGCAAAATTAAGACCAATAAATAATATTGAATACACATTTCACTGGGAAAGGGAAGCCGCGGGGAACCAAAGCTGGTTATCAAGCAGCGACACCCAAGGTTCTAATATCTAAATAAACATTAGCCAAGTTTTAGCAACTTGATTGTTGGACAACTGTTATCATTGATGATCGAGGCTTGGTAGTTGAACCATCTAATGTGATAGGTAAATAAATAACCAACATCGCGTAATACAACTCAAATGTGAATACATTAAGTCTGCTTGGAGGCAATGACCAAATAATCAACCACTTATTCTAGCTCCCAATGCCAAATAGTATACAATTGATAATTTTATCAAGGGCAATCACCTCCTAATTGTGTGACTTTGTTGCCAAAATCTGATAAACCAGGGAGTCCACTTGACCCTTGTTTTATATTCATATTTGCAGATTTTATTCCAACGGTATCTGGTGGATTCTCAATCCTTGGTAGAACAGGAATAACTGATAAACAGTCACGATTTACTTGGAGTTCTGAATAAAATATATAAAAAGTAAAATGACTTACCGTCATTAATAATATAATAATCTATATAATATCTATAATAAATAATCTGAGTGAAGTAGAAAGAGACTTGTGGTGGAAATTGTAAGAGATTTGATTGAAACATGGTATTGTGGGGTTATTTGAGTAGTTTTTAACATTTGAAGCGATGTAAAATCTGAGTGGAATTGATTCTCTCTGAAATTATGGTTTCATTGTAACATTCTGAGTTCTGACTCTGTACTTCCTTGAATAACATGTTGAATCTTATTCAATGTATTCAAGTGACCCTAAAATGCATTTTTTTCTGAAAGTCAGTATACTCAATTTACCTCAGTTTTCGAGGATAATTGAGTATACTGACATCTACCAGTTAAATCCAAAGTTAAGAAAGCTCTAGAACCAAATCAAACACATTCACATAAACTTGGGTACATACAGTTCATTTAAAAAAATACTAATTACAAAAACCTTGAAACAAAATTATCTGGCACCACTTTAAATTTGGTATGATTGATCACAATTATGGTTGTCATAAACATATTACCCCAAATCGGCTTTCAGTTAAAATACCAGTTCATTATGAAGTAGGAAAAGGTGGTGGAAGTTCATTATAGACTAGGAAAAGGTGGTTTGACTCGACCAACAACTTCCTTGATAAAGATACTTTCCATGTTTCTATTTTGGGTTAAATCAAACACAAAATCTTTGAGCTCTTTCATATACTGATATCGTACAAAGTTCATTTTGTATACATTGGTGAGAACAACTTGGCCAAGGAATTCCCTTTCCCCATATTGCAACCAGCTAGTCAAGGTCTTGATTTCTCTAATATATTCTTCAACTTATAGTTAGTCCTCTGTTATAATCAGCTGTACTATGTGAGATCACCTTTCTCAAATTCTGTTTCATATTCTGTTCATAATCTACTTCTGACTCTTTTACTGCTTTTTTGAACTATTATGATCTTTCTCTTTCCTGTTTTTTTTTTATTTTCAACCAATCATATTCATTTAAAGTCTATCCCATCAGTATACTGGTATATACTTTCATTCAACTGATGTTACATCTGACTTTTTTACTGCTTTTTTGAACTATTATGATCTTTCTCTTTCCTGTTTTTCTATTTTCAACCAATCATATTCGTTTAAAGTCTATCCTATCAGTATACTGGTATATACTTTCAACTGATGTTATGAAACCGTGTGACTATATCAACTAAAGCCTTTGTAAATGCACTAAGCTCACTGGTGGAGTAGAACTCTGTGCTTGGCTTGTCCACAGCTCTCTTTTTTACTATTTTTTGAGTTACAAGAACCCCTTTCTCAAAATCCTACGATTGCTTATTGTGGATTTACACTCATATGCAATAAAAATAGAAGCCTGTATTAAAAGATTGACATGATGTAGGCTGCAAACAAGTGTTAGGGCTCAAATTAGTTACTTTTGTTCACCTACTTTACATCAAGTTGTGTAAAGGTACGGATCCCTATTTATGGGGTATTTACTTGGCTAACACAGACAGTCCCCGAACTCGTAATAGAACTAAAAAAAAGGAAAATTGGAATAAAAGAAGAAGCCAACCCATATGCACTAAGTTATGAAGTAACCTCTAAAATCTCAAATTATACAACACATCGATACGATAAAAAGTAAAGATACCCAAGTTCTTCTGTATGTTTTTTTTTCGTTAAAACTTATGAAAATGTGATTTTATTAGAGTTCTATTTTTGCTATATTGTAAAATTTTACATCTCACAATTGCTAATGCAATGCTGATATCAAATCAATAATAATTCACCTAGATTTTTCACTTCACTTTCCCCAGGAAATTTGTCGATAAGTCCAGATGATTTTTGTTCATCAATATTTAAAACAGCAGGATTTGTATCTGCTTCTGTATCAGCCTTTGGTTTAATTCTACTTGAAGATCTCTGAGTCTGCTTTGTGTTGAAAACTCTTCTTTCTGTTTGCAGTTCTTGCAACCACCATAGCATTGTTTTTTGATCACAAGCCTAAAATAAAATTATATGATTCTTATTCCTAACTTAATTAACATTTAGTGATGAGACAAATATATGATATAATAATATTGTATATTGTATTATATAACTGTATACATTGATCTACAACTTGGCCCAAACTGTTAGTCTGAAGTGACCAAAGCAAAGTGTAGGTAAAAAAATCTTGACGACTGAAATCACAAATCAGAATGGCACTCGCATCATGCATATTTGGGGATGAATGCCATGAGCCCATGACCAAAGCATGCAAGAATTGTGAACAACAAACAAGAAGCATGTTGGCCCATGTTGAAGAAAATCTAAAAATTGTTGATAAACCAGGAGCACACCAAACCCTATCTACAAATTAAGGTGCCTGTGCCCTACACATGATTTCGTCCGTTATTTTCACAGAATAATGTATTATACACAACTTATAATATAGAATAGGCTTATATATGTGCTTGACGGCGTGGCGCATCGTGCTAGGCGTGGCGCATCAGCGTTAGGAGTACACTCGCTGCTACACTTTTGATTAACCCACGTGTGTTTGAAAGCTTGAATCCAGTGGGGGATAATAATGTACGATTGCTGCACTCCTCGCCGTCGTAGCATGGTTCACGCAACCGCTGGTAGGTTACGGCTTCCTCCATCATCAAGTCCATGCATATGAAACAAAAAATTGGCCAACTCCATACCTGACATAGACCGATAACCAGATGAGAGGTCGTGGTTCGCCATAATATGATTAAGCCATATTATCTTCTTTTCTCTCCTTGGGATAAATATATATGTAAATTCTATCCTATCCTACAGTGATATAACGTTCATTTCAATTATAGAATCACAACAAACAATATCCTATCTATAACCACAGAAAGACACATTGTTCTATAGTGATGTCACATTTTTGAACTTCAGTGAAGTTTAAAAGTAGTAGTAGTCATGTCGAAATCTATATAAAAAATGTACCATAACAACAGTTTATAAACCTGCAAGACATGAGTTCGAGTTTCATGCATAATCTGGAATGAATTCACAAGTAATCCATCTGCAGTACATGTGAATGCAGAGCTCGAAATAGGAATAGAACCAAGTGGATTTCCTGCAGTATCTTTTGGAGACCGATAGTAATTTAAAGAGCATGTTTCTTTGTCGAAAACAAACCATCTGGTTTTGGAACCTGTAACAAATGAATATAACATACATTTTTCTAACAGTATAGCCACCTATATAAAAATGATAAGAGTATGTTTTTCGAACCAATACTAAACATACAAAGTGATCTAGGAATGGCTACATTACATATAACGAGACCAAGACTCTATTTCACAAAGCAAAGCTCCATGTATTATGGATGCACCTAATCTAAATTGACAAAATGATCCTTTCTGCATATGGAATAATACAAAATACTTTTCATACTTTATCAAAAACCGGAAGAGTTCAAGCTCGACAAAAACTCAAGACTTTTTTATGAATTTTTCATTATAAATCATATTTCCCAGTACAAACTCTTACCTTTAATAAAACCCCCTTGACTAACTTTTGCCAAATATCCACATAATCGATCTTCATTAGTATTGCATTCCTCTGGAGAAAGTGGCTGTTAACACGGAAACAACGGTATATTTTACCATATAAAAATGTATGTAAAAAATGTATTTGTATATTAAACCTCACGTATGCATGTCAAAATGTATAACCACACGCTCACAGGCATAGCAATAAATTGCATATCTAACTATTTCTATAGATGAATGACAAATTGTAAGAATGCGCTTTTATGTAAATACTTCAAAACCGAAATCCTACATCCTATTGAATTGGGGTCTCATGTAGTTTCGTACCTAACATACGTCTAGTGGGCGTAGCATGACAATTTTTCCACGTATCAATCCTAACCCCCACCTGACTACACCATCCAAAAATTATGTCTTTACGACGTTACAGTGACGTAATAGAGCCCTTCAAACTATACAAACTGCCATCCAAGACGCGCAAACAAGCACCCGAAATCTAACAGTTATTTATCTCGTTTTCTCGTCGCAACAATTCCCATAGGAGAGAGATCGATAACGTCAGTCAGTTCTTTATCGTCGGCGCCAATGCCATTTCGGTCGATCGTGCTTATATTTGGCAAGCTCTATGACATGATTGTGATATCGTAGTGATTTAATTTTTGGATGGAGTAGTCAGATGGGGGTTAGGATTGACATATCAAAAAATTGTTATGCTACGCCCACTAGAAGTACGTTAGGTACGAAACTACACGAGACCCTCGAATTGTATAACTAGGCATTAGTTCAGAATCTAAAATTTTTCTTGTTTTAAATGCATAAAAATTGGTTACCGGTAATAATATTCAAGCACAGCAATATAACAGCACAGTTACTGAATAAAATGCCATGTTATTCAGTTATTTGTTATAAAATAATAGTATTAATACAGTGATAACTGGGACAAAATAGACCAATAAATACAAAAAGAGACTAAAATCAATTTATTCTATATGAATGAATTTCTTTCTATAGAGTAGATAGTCTAAAATTATTCTGTTATTATAATGTTGTAAGCGACTAACTGTTCAAGCAACAGTCAGATAGTATCAACAATACAGTGCTGCAGTGACATGCCTAATACTTTTATTGCAGTATTGAAGAGAAAATCTATTTTTGTACTAATTCTGTAATTGGTCCGTTTTCTGGTTTTGTATTTGATTTAATACATAGTTTGTGAAACGAGCTATTTTATATGACTAGTCTAACACAAGATACAGCAGTACAGAGAAGTTTAGTAAAAGACTAAAAGATGATCAGAATATTTATATAGACTACTGAAATAACAGAATAAAGTGTTTTCTAGGAAGATTTTGTTTATTCTTCTTTCTGTATTTATGCGCCTTCCACTCGGAACACGGCATGGGATTTGAAAAACATTTTTGCCTGCGATGCCTTTATAATTACTGAATTGAGTCTAGCGCTAGCCTATGTCACCGTAGCCACAAACTGGCTTAAACGGACAGAACACTATGGAATCAGAGAAAAAAAAACTTTCAATTTTACCTGTATTATCTCAAACGCTTCAGATTCATCCCCTATATCCACCAAAATGTCTGTTGGACATGGCGTCGCCTCCTTATCAGCCATGCAGCTGCTATGTAATCGTTCAAATGCAAAAACTCATAAGCACTGTTGTACTTCAGAAGCCCAAAACTGAGCAGGTCAGAAACTGTTCACAGCAAGAACTTATGCACAGCACAACACAAGACTGCAAGCTAGACTGAATAGTCACTTTGCTGAACACAGGCTGTATACTGCCAACTAGTGAGCTAAAATTTTGGACTATAAGTTCCACATTTATCTCAAAATATTTATTTCAGAAGATGTCACAATAACACAAGTTAAAAAATCTACGACAACATATAACAATGAAACAGATTTTTGAAAAAGAGAAGGAAGCTGAGAGGCTGTTTGCTTATGGGCACCAAGAAGCAAGCAATAAAAGAATTTATATACTAGAATCACCCAGAGTATGATTGAAAGCAGATACAAGATAGAAAATCAACACTAATTTGGCATTTTCATAGCAAAAAATTTCTATGGCGGCATAATAATACATTACATTCGTAAACCTCAATAAAATCTTGTACTTATGGAAACAAATTATTCAAATTATGGAAGCTCCTCTGATAAGATTAGCGTTTTGTAACTATCAGTATAGTTTCAACCAATTCCAATACTATTCAAAATTAAACATGGTTAAGAAAGGCGACAATCTACCAACTATTTTTTGTGAAACGATTTTTTTAAGACGCTATCGATAATAAAATAGGGCAGCAAAAATTTTTGAAAATTATACAAGTTTTAACAGTGTATCCTGTGCAAAAGATAGTAAGACTAACATGGTTAAAACTCAAGACTGACAACAAC
Organism: Styela clava; assembly: GCF_964204865.1. Classification (NCBI taxonomy): domain Eukaryota; kingdom Metazoa; phylum Chordata; class Ascidiacea; order Stolidobranchia; family Styelidae; genus Styela; species Styela clava. The sequence continues at coordinate 5,834,305 of NC_135257.1, read as the reverse complement.
AACCAGGGATGTTCAAAAACAAAGCGAATATTCGAATACATTATATTTGATATGGTAAATTTTCAAACTTAGAGTAGTTTGGCATATTTTTGTTTAAAAGTTAGAGATTCGGAGCCACCAGACAAGCAAATCAAAACGTTCGATATCTCAACTGGAAACAAACAGTACAGAGAAAACAATGACTTTAAATTTTTCACTTGTCCCTAATTTAGGATGTATTCGATATTTCATATTCAAAAATATATTATCAGAATATATCAGAAACAGTGATATATTCGGTTTTGGCAACCCCTGACAAGAACACTATTGAAATTCAACTCTTTGAAATATTAGCTAGATTAAATAACAGATTAGATGCTTGTGATTTTGACGAATCAGACATAATATTAGTTGAGGCTGACACAGTTCCGATCGATGTGGAAGAACTCAAAACAAAATTTGATTGGCTGCCAATCTGTTGATGTTGGCCAGTCTGAAGTTCTAATGGTTGTGAGATGGCTAAGTTATGGATAGCATTGCCATTATTTGCTTGACCAATAAGTCGCCCCAAAACATCTTCATCAGTGTCTTGTGCACTCATAATAGTGCTTAGCTGATCTGGAGAAACAAACATTTGGTTTGATGAAACCAAAATATTCTGATTGTTAGAGTTTGTAACAATTCCCCCCATATTTCCACTATCCGCTACCGTGGGTGCAATCGATATACGTTGTTGATTCATAATAGATGTTCCAGTTTGAGGTCTGTACTTGTAATCACTTCTTCGATAGTGATGCTAAAGAAAAAGGATATTAGTAAAAAAAATGAAACATATTAATTATTCAACATTATTGGTAGATGTTAGAACAACGTTTATCAACCAAAACCCTCTAAGAAAAATTTTGCCTTTTTGTTGAAAATTTGACCTTGTATTTGCTATAGTTTTGCTAATTAACTTGCATATATCTAGTAATACGGGAGGCAATCTCAAAATCTGCAAATCGCAACCTACAGCAATCTCTGGTAGTGAGTCTTCTTTTCCCAGACCCGAATTAAATCTTCCTCCATCACCCCGATTCCTATTCATTGCATGTTTATGTCTAGACTCGTGCAAATATTTCTAAAAAAGACAAGTTTAAAAAAAATTATTATTACTTGCAAACTAGTATGAACCACTTCGGATTAGGATCTAGATAAAACACATCATTTTTAGGATACTTCGAAAAACAAAGTCAGTAAATTGTCACATGAAAGTGATCAGTTGATCTCTATTTTAGTGTTCCACATGCGATCTGGACACAATTCCTCTACAATCCAGTATATATCAAATGTATCCGCTTCCATGAAGTATAATTTATGATGGATATTGGGACACTTGTGCAAACCTATCGATCATGTATAAATATGAATGTATACATCTTGACAAGCATGCAGATATTCGTGAATCTTAAACAAAATTATTCACAAGTTATTATGAAAATTGCATTCATTATTCTTATTGTTAAATTAACATCAATTTATGACACAAATTTTTTTTTTCCAGTTCAACCTTTCTTTCTTTTGGTAATCTCCCGGCAGCTTCAAGTTTTGCCCTTGCTTGTCTTCTTTTCAGTATCCTATGATATTGTTTTGCATTTACATATAAAGGTTCTTCCTCTGATTGTTCTGCACCTCCCATGTTACCCAACTGTAATCGCTGAAACCCACCAGTACCAGTTGGTATCATCTAAGATCATACAAAGAAATATATAAAAATTGAATTTCCTTGTTCAGGCTAGATCAAGTCTGAAATACCATATTTATAGTAAACAATAGTCGACCAAAAAACGAGTAAAAAATGCTGCGGTACTCGACAAAAATTCGGAGCTCAAACACTCGAGCTGAGCGTGTGGCCGAGCGAGATGATTTGTGATTTAGTGTTTTTTCTTGCCTTTTTTGCCATTGATAAGTGTTTAATTTAGCCTTACAGTATGAAATGGCAAAGTCTACCATTTCCAATTTTGAAAAATGATGAAATGATAAAGAAAGCTAATGTTGTGCAGGAAGCGACAGCGACAGACAATTATTCTTGTTTAGATACACAATTAATTTATTTTTCAGGGTATTTTAGAATGCGTAAGAAAGTGTTAAAATAATTACCATTGCTTCTTATGGCAAAAAAGTTGTAGTACTCGAACAAATCATTAGTCAAACACCAATCCAGAACGAATTATGTTCGACTACAGACGGATGACTGTATTAGGAAATCATTACTGGTATATATCTACATATTTATCGGATTCGATTCAGAATTTCACATACCATAATAACACCAGCATTCTGTAGAGCACCAACATTAACATTTGCAGACGATAGATTCAAACCAGGAACATTGGGAATTGTTGCATTGTTATTAACAGTTTGCAATATTACAGAACCACCAGACTGGAGTCCTCCTCCCAGCTATTAGATTAAAAAAAAATATTTTCATTTAAAATATGACGCATTTTCGTATACGATAAGATCACCATTACATTGATAATCTCAAATTGCATAATAAGACTATTCAATTTGTATGTAGTGAAAAAATTCTAGTAAAAACTACTGGCACAGAAAATCCAGATATTTTGTATTTAAAGATTTTTTTTGAACAAAATCACCTGTAATGTTTGCGATGATATATTGGAAGTTTCAGCAGCTGCACTTTGCATTAACAATTGAGATGCTGTCGGTTGACTTGGTGCAGTTTCCTTCGAATATAAAAAAAATGTACAAATAGTTTAGTAAACAAAAAAATATAATTACTTTACTATCCCAGCTATGTTGACAACAGAACATTAAACTATGACTATTCCAATTACAAAGTCATTCAACAATGAAATCTGTTACCCTACATCGTTAAAATGTCAACAAGTACATCCTTGTTATTTAGATGAAGGATATATCCTCATAATAATTAATAAATAAAATGAATATAGAAGCAGAAATATGGCAGTTACAAAATATGACTATCATGACCAGAAGCAATTAAATTAAATAACTCAAATTGTAAATGTAAAATCATTGAATTTATTTCAGATATTCCACAAATTTTAACCATTGCAATAATAAGTAGAAATAGAGATCGCAAGGCCATATTTCCTGAAATAATATTTTGAATATGGAATGTCAAATATATAGTATGTTCCTGTGGGCCCAATGATCTAGTAGTCAAAGTGTTAAAATTATCTCTGTTGACATAGCATCACATTTATGGATATCAAATATAATGAAAAAAAAAAGAATGTATTTGAATAATAAATTTGTTTTGGATATTTCATAGCACGAACCTGTTGTGTCTGTACAACGACTTGTCCATTTCCACCAGTGGGTTGCAATTGTAAACTTCCACCAGGACCTTGCACAAGTTGAAACACATTTCCTGCACCTGCATTCAGTACATTAGCAGGTGCTTGCTAAAAGGGGTGGAATACCAAAGTTATAAATTTGAACGAACAATAATCAACGAACATTTGAAGATTTATAAATCTCTCAGACAACAAAAACGAAATGCCAAAAATCATAGCATAAATCAATTTTTGTTAAAAATCCGATACAATATCATAAAATATACATATAAAAGGGTGAAGTAATCATAATTTGGTAGATACCAGGTATAAAAAATCATTATTCCTTTACTATAATACCGAATAAATAAAAATGTATAATGGTCTGAAAGAATAAATGTATACCTCCACTGTTTCTATAATAATAGAGTAATTTTGGCTATGTGAATTAGTATAGAGAGGTAGTTTTTGCTCCCTAGATTTATTTTCCTCATTTTGGCCAATTTTGGAGATTTTCCACCTTACAATAAATTCAAAATACAGTAACTTGAAGTTCTCAAAACATAAAACTATGAACTTTTTTTGACCCTACTTTGATCAGTGTCACGATAAAATCTTCAAAAAATGTACAATATAATATATTACTTGTATTGTTTCATCTCCTCCAACTCCAGCTTGCAAAACCAGAGGTTGTTGTTGCTGCTGTTGTTGTTGTTGTCCAAGTAACGAATTTACATTCATAGTAACGATTTGGACATTCTGACCATTTATCTAAATATATCAAATACACTGATTATGTCCTACTGGCTAATTTAGAAAACTAGATAGCGATCGGAGACGGCCGACTTATAGATCTGCGGTTTCGATTCCTTCGCTCTGACTCGTTAGCGACACTGCGTGTCCCATCACTAATTAATTAATTAATAACTTGCTAATTATACAACATAATTCATCCAAAATCAATAGGTTTCTGGTTAGGGCTGTCCAAGCGAACCAAATATTCGAAATCGAATCGAATCGCTAATTATTCGAATCGTTTTTGGCTAATTTTCGAATCGCTAAGATTAGGTACATAAAGCGGAAACCACCTTTGCAGGACGTTTTTTATCGGGCAGGCGGCGACTCTCGCTCCTGGCTTAATTGGTTTCCCGATATTTCTCTCGCCTTCATTTTGTGATAAACATGTCATTCCTAATGCCCGCCCGGTGGCACGTGATTAGCCATTTCATGCATGGTCATCATAACTTAAAAGTTATCGGTAATGACGTTTTTGAGAGGGAACAAGGAAAAAAAGGCAATTTAGAAAACGATAGTTTTATAATAGAATCGATTTAAAGCTGTTAAGTTAGTTATCATAGGAACTTGGTACAGGCAACTCAAAGCTGAAACAGGTGTTTTGGGATCCTTATGATGGCAATACCTTCTTTCAATGGAATTTGTAATTTCATATGATGGCAATACTGTATTATCCATCTATATACCAAGACAAATAATTGCATTCTTGAATTTTGATGGCTGTTTTACACTAACAATATTATAGTCATCAAACTAGCTTCGAATTTGTTAAATGCAATTTTGAATTTGAGCAACAGTTTTATCTATATTAATGGTTGTTATTATTTTGCTGAAAATTACACAAAAAAACATAACCCTAGTGAATAGGATTAAAATAGCATCTACAGGCTTTACATGTCCTATTAAAACTGAATCCATCAGAATTGAGATTGCAATTTTTACTTTAAACACTCAACAGTTTTCGAGACCCAAATTTTGGAGTCCTCCAATTTTTTTGACCAGTTCATACAAGCGTGTGATCTCCTTTCATAAATCTGAAAACATTGTATTGCAAAATACCAGCAGTAAGTAAGATGTAACTGCACATACGCCACCACAACATCGAAGGGCATGCGTTTATTGTATAATAGAGACAGATTTAGGATTGCGCAATAATATTCGATTATTCGGTTCGATTCTGCGAAAATATTAGATTCGATTTGAAAAATTATTCGATTTTGGACAGCCCTACTTCTGGTCAGAGATATGATGAATGCACATGCAAAATTAGCAGATTCAACCTCACTTTCGTGAGATATCGCGTAACATACGAAAGTGTCTAACAGACAGACAAACAAACAAATACCTATCAACATACTTACCGATCGAGATCGATAAGTGACGATGACATTAACTTACCCACTTTTACTTTGTAGATTTAATAGTTCTGGTTTAAGACCCTACTAGTAATCTAAGAATTTGACTCATTTACCGAATCAGAGACACCATACAGCTATATCAAACAAGAAAATTGGTAAACAATTAAAATCCTTAAATAGTTCTTGATTTCCGAGTGTACTTGATAAAATCTTTGTAGGAGGAGCATGTTATTGAATATATGTCGCTCTATCAGCATCACGTATGCTATGTTATAATGGTACTTTGACTTCCTCTACCATCTGACAATGATTTTCAACTCTACATAATGATTATTATACATACAAAATCTCATTTTGATCATGTTCCATGAACTTCTTTGGTTGCATGTAACACAAGATAGGTACGCACGAGATGTTTAAGGTATTACTGTATTACCTGAAGCATTTGACTACCATTTCCACTTGCTTGTAGTAAATGAGCTTGTAGTCCAGTTATTTGATCCCGACCATCCATCATTATTGCACGGTTTCAGATATTTTCTAGAGAAAAAAAATAGGATTCAAATTTTAAATATGTGTAACATATGTACTAGTCTATACAGCTATATTTTCAATTGCATTCAGAGAGTAATTAGGGCATAGGGGCTTTCTGGCTTTGTCATTTGTTATGGTTAAGTTTGGTCTTTTAAATAATGACGAAAACTGTTCTGCCAGATCTTTTTGTTATTATAATTAGCTCTGCAGATTATTATTACTGTATTACATAAAAAATATTTTACAAATATAGGGTATTATTGTATTATAAGGAATGTTAAAATCAGCAGATCAACCTCACAGAAACAGTTTAAAAAACCGGGACCACAACCTGACAACGTGAAAGCCAGGCCGGTACAATACAGTAGGACTCTGTGACACTGAGACAGCAGTACCGTAGCCTACTATTGTACTACAGCTATGCAGTCAAAACACATCCAAAGCCTTTAAATTAATAATTCAAGTTAATACCTTTGAACATCCATTTTGTTCTCTGTTTTATTTACATTCATAATTCTGTAATTACTAATGTTGAAAACCTAAAGCCTCCATTCCAGAAACTAAGACACTACGTATCAGCAATCTTTTTCAATTGCTTACGATATCTTCTAATCTTTTACACTCTGACAATTTAAAATTCATGAAATTACAAAGAGGTTTGTGTTCAATCCAATCACGGATCAGTGACAAAGTGCCAGATTATTAGATGCACGTAAATCGAATAAAATTGATTGCCCTTGTTTTGCAAAACAACAACACAATCTGTTAGAACATTGCAGAATACCATAATAACTTACAGATTCCCAAATGCTTCTGATTGGATCCAGCTGACAAATTCACGACGAATAGAAAATGTCTTCTCAGTCTCTCAACCACTCACGATTCTTCTTTGTATATCCAATAAAATGGCGGTATGGTGATCACGTGATTAACATCGGCCTCGAGCACAAACGGGGTTTGCGGGTTTATGATCATCAGTGCGTTTCGCCGTATCCGCTAGATTTCAGTATTATTTTTTTCTGGTAATCTATTGATACTGATTTATAAGAGATTGCTATCTTATATCTGTAAGTATCATAAAAAATCCCCTATCAGCGACTTGTAACATAGTGAAGAAAGTTCGTGTATCTCATTATTACAACACAAGTTCAGAAACCGCTGATACTGAAACTTGGATCATTGTGACATCATAAACCCTGGTTTATTTAGTGAATTGATTAGTATGTAAATTGGTTAATTTTAGAGGCCCGGCATATCCTGCCGCGCGTTTTGGAAATTATAAGCATGGCACCAAAGGATCTTGGATAAAAAAAAACAGATAACGAAGAATATAGTTGAAAACTGAAAAGTCGCTGGGAGATCTGCGCCATGTCCTTAGCGTCCAACAAAGTTAATGCGGCTCCCAACGGTCATAAAGCGGCCGAAGAGGGGTCATCGTCATTTGCGGGATCTCCCAGCACGAAATCTCTGACTGATGCCGAAAAAAATGTTCGAGAACTCGACGAGGATAAGCCCACAACCTTTCTTGCAATGAACCTTGATCCGGTGATGGTTAGAAAATCCAGTCAACATATCGATAGAATTGCAATGCAGATTGAAAGGAATTACCAAGAACAAGAAAAGAATGAGACTGCCGAGGTTGAATACGAGCTCGATAATTTGGCTAAGCTACGACCAAGGAAGTCTGAGACAGGCTCAACCACAATGCAAGCCAGTTCCATGTTCTTACATCCAGATAAAAAAATGAATTTCCGCAGAAGCGTTACGGGTTCGATGTCAATACCCGTAAACAAAATGTCCATAAAATTATACGGGAGTGAAAAGGCAGTGTTACAAGAGCAACAAAGAATGGAAAAAGCGGGGAACTGGATTATTCACCCTTACAGTAATTTTCGATTCATATGGGACTCTTTATCATTGGTAATTCTTATGGCCAATATCATTTTGATTCCTGTTGCCATCGCATTTTGGAAAGATGATGAACCAGGATGGTTGCCTTTCAAAGTAAGTTACGGTGATCATTGTTACATAATTACAGTACAAACAGCAATTATCTGCACATTCTTTTTATTGACACTAAAATCCTGATTTGACGGAAGCAATTTACGGCTGGTGTTTGTATATTTCGTAAAATTATATTAATTTTATTTTGATATAGCTCATATCGGATACATGGTTTCTGCTGGATATAATCTTCAATTTTCGAACTGGTATCGTACTCGATGGTCCTGACAGTGAAGTTATTCTGGATCCCAAGCAGATCCGCGTGATTTACCTCAAAAGTTGGTTTATCATCGATATGATCTCTACCTTTCCATTTGATCTAGTTTTCACGATAGTAGTAAGTAAAAATCATATTGACAATTGAAATCCTATATAGCCTACACTATATTTTATTATTGGAAAATATCTTTCACTTGAATCGAATTTGAAAATTGAAGACACCCAGCTGATTACTCTGCGTGGGTTTGCAGGTTCGAATCCCATGCGGGAATGATTATGCGCGGGAGGATTGCTGGACTCCTCGCCGCCGTAGGGTGGTTCACGTAAGCGCTGATTGGTTACGGCTTCCTCTACATTCAAGTCCATGCTTCCGAAAACAAATAACTATCCAATACCACACAGGATAGGGAATGTTAACCGGGCGACCTCTGTCAAGCTAGCAAAATGTTAGCAAAATCTTGCTGCACGAAAACACGAAGTCATAAAAAGTGTTTCATAATAAAATTTATGATTAAAAATTCATTTAATCGTACTCAGCAAATACCAGTATCCAGTCTCATGTGAATAAATTAAAATTGTATACTTTGGTATGATGATATTATGTAAGTATTGCAATAAAATAATGTATACATGCCAAAAACATATACGTGAATAACAATAAAGTTCTCAAAAAAATTAATTTTTGTCGAAAAATTTGAACAAGAGACCGAGACAAAACTCGATCAGTTTTCTAACAAAACACATTTAATACAACGCAATAATATAAATTTCACAAAAATGCCAAAAATCGTTAAATTGACCCAAAATTTGAACAAGATCTGCCTTCGGGACTCAAAAAATATTTTGAGTGTGGATATATTAAGTAATCATCTTTCCAATCAAATAAACAAATTGGGGAAGAACACAATCAGTTTTCTAACAAAATTCAACGCAATAACGTAAATTTCCTAAAAATCAGAAAAATCGTTAAATTGACCCAAAATTTGAACAAGATCGGCCTTTGGGGCTCAAACAATATTTGGAGTATGGATTTATACCTTAGACATCTTTCTAATCAAATAAAGAAATTGGAAAAAAACTCGATCAGTTTTCTAACAAAATACTTTTAATATAACGCAATAACGTAAATTTCTTAGAAATTCGATAAATCGTTAAATTGACCCAAAATTTGAACAAGATCTGCCTTTGGGGATCAAAAAATATTATGAGTAAGGATATCTGAATTCATCTTCTTTCCAATGAAATAAAGAAATTAGAAAAAAAAATCGATCAGTTTTCTAACAAAATACTTTTAATATAACGCAATAACGTAAATTTCTTAGAAATTCGAAAACTCGTTAAATTGACCCAAAATTTGAACAAGATCTGCCTTTGGGGCTCAAAAAATATTATGAGTATGGATATATGAATTCATCATCTTTCCAATGAAATAAAGAAATTGGAAAAAAACTCGATCAGTTTTCTAACAAAATACTTTTAATATAACGCAATAACGTAAATTTCTTAGAAATTCGATAAATCGTTAAATTGACCCAAAATTTGAACAAGATCTGCCTTTGGGGATCAAAAAATATTATGAGTATGGATATCTGAATTCATCTTCTTTCCAATGAAATAAAGAAATTAGAAAAAAAAATCGATCAGTTTTCTAACAAAATACTTTTAATATAACGCAATAACGTAAATTTCTTAGAAATTCGAAAACTCGTTAAATTGACCCGAAATTTGAACAAGATCTGCCTTTGGGGCTCAAAAATTAATATGAGTATAGATATCTGAATTCATCATCTTTCCAAGGAAATAAAGAAATTGTAAAAAAACTCGATCAGTTTTCTAACAAAATGCTTTTAATATAACGCAATAACGTAAATTTCTTAGAAATTCGAAAAATCGTTAAATTGACCCAAAATTTGAACAAGATCTGCCTTTGGGGCTCAAAAAATATTATGAGTATAGATATCTGAATTCATCATCTTTCCAAGGAAATAAAGAAATTGTAAAAAAACTCGATCAGTTTTCTAACAAAATGCTTTTAATATAACGCAATAACGTAAATTTCTTAGAAATTCGAAAAATCGTTAAATTGACCCAAAATTTGAACAAGATCTGCTTTTGGCGCTCAAAAAATATTGTGAGTATAAATATCTGAATTCATCATCTTTTCAATAAAATAAAGAAATTGGAAAAAAACACGATCAGTTTTTTAACAAAATACTTTTAATATAACGCAATAACGTAAATTTCTTAAAAATTCGAAAAATCGTTAAATTGACCCAAAATTTGAACAAGATCTGCTTTTGGGGCTCAAAAAATATTAAGAGTATGAATATCTGAATCCATCATCTTTCCAATGAAATAAAGAAATTGGAAAAAAACTTGATCAGTTTTCTAACAAAATACTTTTAATATAACGCAATAACGTCAATTTCTTAGAAATTCGAAAAATCGTTAAATTGACCCAAAATTTGAACAAGATCTGCCTTTGGGGCTCAAAAAATATTATGAGTATAAATATCTGAATTCATCATCTTTCTAATGAAATAAAGAAATTGGAAAAAAAACTCGATCAGTTTTCTAACAAAATACTTTTAATATAACGCAATAGCGTAAATTTCTTAGAAATTAGAAAAATCGTTAAATTGACCCAAAAATTGAACGAGATCTGCCTTTGGCGCTCAAAAAATATTGTGAGTATGGATATCTGAATTCATCATCTTTTCAATGAAATAAAGAAATTGGAAAAAAACTCGATCAGTTTTTCAACAAAATACTTTTAATATAACGCAATAACGTAAATTTCTTAGAAATTCGATAAATCGTTAAATTGACCCAAAATTTGAACAAGATCTGCCTTTGGGGATCAAAAAATATTATGAGTATGGATATCTGAATTCATCTTCTTTCCAATGAAATAAAGAAATTAGAAAAAAAAATCGATCAGTTTTCTAACAAAATACTTTTAATATAACGCAATAACGTAAATTTCTCAGAAATTCGAAAACTCGTTAAATTGACCCGAAATTTGAACAAGATCTGCCTTTGGGGCTCAAAAATTAATATGAGTATAGATATCTGAATTCATCATCTTTCCAAGGAAATAAAGAAATTGTAAAAAAACTCGATCAGTTTTCTAACAAAATGCTTTTAATATAACGCAATAACGTAAATTTCTTAGAAATTCGAAAAATCGTTAAATTGACCCAAAATTTGAACAAGATCTGCCTTTGGGGCTCAAAAAATATTATGAGTATAGATATCTGAATTCATCATCTTTCCAAGGAAATAAAGAAATTGTAAAAAAACTCGATCAGTTTTCTAACAAAATGCTTTTAATATAACGCAATAACGTAAATTTCTTAGAAATTCGAAAAATCGTTAAATTGACCCAAAATTTGAACAAGATCTGCTTTTGGCGCTCAAAAAATATTGTGAGTATAAATATCTGAATTCATCATCTTTTCAATAAAATAAAGAAATTGGAAAAAAACACGATCAGTTTTTTAACAAAATACTTTTAATATAACGCAATAACGTAAATTTCTTAAAAATTCGAAAAATCGTTAAATTGACCCAAAATTTGAACAAGATCTGCTTTTGGGGCTCAAAAAATATTAAGAGTATGAATATCTGAATCCATCATCTTTCCAATGAAATAAAGAAATTGGAAAAAAACTCGATCAGTTTTCTAACAAAATACTTTTAATATAACGCAATAACGTCAATTTCTTAGAAATTCGAAAAATCGTTAAATTGACCCAAAATTTGAACAAGATCTGCCTTTGGGGCTCAAAAAATATTATGAGTATAAATATCTGAATTCATCATCTTTCTAATGAAATAAAGAAATTGGAAAAAAAACTCGATCAGTTTTCTAACAAAATACTTTTAATATAACGCAATAGCGTAAATTTCTTAGAAATTAGAAAAATCGTTAAATTGACCCAAAAATTGAACGAGATCTGCCTTTGGCGCTCAAAAAATATTGTGAGTATGGATATCTGAATTCATCATCTTTTCAATGAAATAAAGAAATTGGAAAAAAACTCGATCAGTTTTTCAACAAAATACTTTTAATATAACGCAATAACGTGAATTTCTCAAAAATTAGAAGAATCGTTAAATTGACCCAAAATTTGAACAAGATCTGCCTTTGGGGCTCAAAAAATATTATGAGTATAGATATCTGAATTCATCATCTTTCCAATGAAATAAAGAAATTGGAAAAAAACTCTATCAGTTTTCTATCAAAATACTTTTAATACAACGCAATAACTAAAATTTCTTAGAAATTCGAAAAATCGTTAAATTGACCCAAAATTTGAACAGATCTGCCTTTAGGGCTCAAAAAATATTATGAGTATGGATATCTGAATTCATCATCTTTCCAATGAAATAAAGAAATTGGAAAAAAACTCGATCAGTTTTCTAACAAAATACTTTTAATATAACGCAATAACGTAAATTTCTTAGAAATTCGAAAAATCGTTAAATTGACCCAAAATTTGAACAGATCTGCCTTTAGGGCTCAAAAAATATTATGAGTATGGATATCTGAATTCATCATCTTTCCAATGAAATAAAGAAATTGGAAAAAAACTCGATCAGTTTTCTAACAAATACTTTTAATATAACGCAATAACGTAAATTTCTTAGAAATCTTTTCTTTCCTCTGCTCTACAACCATCATTTTATTTTGATTTGGATTTCTATTCCTATGCTTACCGCGTTCATTATAGACTCGGCTGAAAGTAAAATAGACACCACGAAAGAGAATATTGCCTCATATCTTCTCCCGTTTTTATTGAATCTCGGAAAGTATGAAGGAAACATTTCCATTCTTCAAAAATGCTTTATTAGGCAAACGGATGTGACAAGCTGTGGCGTATGTGTCTGTATGGCAGTGGACATGATTTGTTCGGACTTCAAAAATGACCTTGGCCTTGTCTCCCCAGACATATTTCGAAGTTGGATGATGTATGCAATTTGTCCTGGATCTAAAAAACTACATCCGAAAGTACATGCCATATTCAATACTGTATTTCGTAGAGATAGAGAGATAATTGACTAAGTAGTGAAAACAAATAAACGTTTTGGTTCAATTTATACTTATCTTTGAAAACTAAAGAAGTTGACGTAATTTTTGTGGATTTTTTTTATTAGGTTACATTTTTTTGCCAATATTCATAGGTATTTCGTTAAATAAATGTGCCAATTTGTAGCATACAATTGATTCGCGTGTTTCAATACTTACGGACTGTATAGTAGGAATTCGGCATGTTCTCACTGGATCTGGAAGCTTAATATTAAACTGTAAGATTTTGAATTCGATCGTTAAAGTCATAATTTCAGACATTCAATGGTGATTATGGAAGTCAAAAAAGCATCAAGCTTCCTAAGCGTTTTCTAACAAATAATTAATGAAGGCTAACATGCGCTAAAAATTTTGTTATCAAAATTTGATTTTCCTAGAGTTCGGAGCTGTAGTCAAGGTCAAAATTGTTTGCAATCCCGAGTCTAGAGTCGGAGTCAATTTTTTTTCAATTCGGATTCGATTGTAAATTGCCGTGGAGTGGAACGCGGCAACTATTTCACTGTTACGAAAGTACATGGGTTATTTCTTCGGATACTGTTCATCTCTACTAATCAATTATTTGTACTTCTTTTTCGTTCATGTTGCATATATACCGGAACAACGTAACAATTTTTGTGCGCAGCCATTTTGGAAAATAAAATCACCACTTCAGCTTATATTGCAATGCTGCAAAATTCTTGTTTTGTCTCACCTGAAATGAAAGTAAATCGAATTGTAAATTATCTGTGACTATTTAAATTTTAAATATAATTTAACCATGAAAAAGCGAAGACATTATCCAGTATATAAACATATTATTTCAACGCAATCAAACATAATGGAGAGATTGTTCCTCAACATGTGGGGTTGCAAGTAACCAAGCTAATAAAAAGAACAGTGATTAGAGTTTCTCCCGGACAAACATAAAAGCTCATGGATTTGCGTAGAATTTCTCTTATAGACTACTTTCAGCTAATATATACTATGTAGGTGAGTATCGGTGATGGGTCGATTTATACCATGGCATGCATGTCTCTCAATAACAACACTATTCTGTTTTTGAGCCCCAAAGGCAGATCTTGTTCGAATCTTGGGTCAATTTAACGATTTTTCGAATTTCTAAGAAATTTACGTTATTGCGCTATATTAAAAGTATTTTGTTAGAAAACTGATCGAGTTTTTTTCCAATTTCTTTATTCCATTGGAAAGATGATGAATTCAAATATCCATACTCATAATATTTTTTAAGCCCCAAAGGCAGATCTTGTTCAAATTTTGGGTCAATTTAACGATTTTTCGAATTTCTAAGAAATTTACGTTATTGCGCTATATTAAAAGTATTTTGTTAAAAAACTGATCGAGTTTTTTTCCAATTTTTTTTATTCCATTGGAAAGATGATGAATTCAAATATCCATACTCAAAATATTTTTTAAGCCCCAAAGGCAGATCTTGTTCAAATTTTGGGTCAATTTAACGATTTTTCGAATTTCTAAGAAATTTACGTTATTGCGCTATATTAAAAGTATTTTGTTAAAAAACTGATCGAGTTTTTTTCCAATTTCCTTATTCCATTGAAAAGATGATGAATTTAAATATCCATACTAAAAATATTTTTTAAGCCCCAAAGGCAGATCTTGTTCAAATTTTGGGTCAATTTAACGATTTTTCGAATTTCTAAGAAATTTACGTTATTGCGCTATATTAAAAGTATTTTGTTAAAAAACTGATCGAGTTTTTTTCCAATTTTTTTTATTCCATTGGAAAGATGATGAATTCAAATATCCATACTCAAAATATTTTTTAGGCCCCAAAGGCAGATCTTGTTCAAATTTTGGGTCAATTTAACGATTTTTCGAATTTCTAAGAAATTTACGTTATTGCGCTATATTAAAAGTATTTTGTTAGAAAACTGATAGATTTTTTTTCCAATTTTTTTATTCCATTGGAAAGATGATGAATTCAAATATCCATACTCAAAATATTTTTTAAGCCCCAAAGGCAGATCTTGTTCAAATTTTGGGTCAATTTAACGAGTTTTCGAATTTCTAAGAAATTTACGTTATTGCGTTATATTAAAAGTATTTTGTTAGAAAACTGATCGAGTTTTTTTCCAATTTCTTTATTTCATTGAAATGATGATGAATTCAAATATCCATACTCAAAATATTTTTTAAGCCCCAAAGGCAGATCTTGTTCAAATTTGGGTCAATTTAACGAGTTTTCGAATTTCTAAGAAATTTACGTTATTGCGCTATATTAAAAGTATTTTGTTAGAAAACTGATCGAGTTTTTTTCCAATTTCTTTATTCCATTGGAAAGATGATGAATTCAAATATCCATACTCAAAATATTTTTTAGGCCCCAAAGGCAGATCTTGTTCAAATTTTGGGTCAATTTAACGATTTTTCGAATTTCTAAGAAATTTACGTTATTGCGCTATATTAAAAGTATTTTGTTAGAAAACTGATAGATTTTTTTTTAATTTTTTTTATTCCATTGGAAAGATGATGAATTCAAATATCCATACTCAAAATATTTTTTAAGCCCCAAAGGCAGATCTTGTTCAAATTTTGGGTCAATTTAACGATTTTTCGAATTTCTAAGAAATTTACGTTATTGCGTTATATTAAAAGTATTTTGTTAGAAAACTGATCGAGTTTTTTTCAATTTCTTTATTTCATTGGAAAGATGATGAATTCAGATATCCATACTCATATTATTTTTTGAGCCCCAAAGGCAGATCTTGTTCAAATTTTGGGTCAATCTAACGATTTTTCGAATTTCTAAGAAATTTACGTTATTGCGGTATTTTAAAAGTATTTTGTTAGAAAACTGATCGAGTTTTTTTCAATTTCTTTCTTTCATTGGAAAGATGATGAATTCAGATATTCATACTCATAATATTTTTTGAGCCCCAAAGGCAGATCTTGTTCAAATTTTGGGTCAATTTAACGATATTTCGGATTTTGAAGAAATTGACGTTATTGCGTTGTATTAAAAGTATTTTGTTAGAGAACTGATCTTTTTTTTTCGAATTTCTTTATTTGATTGGAAAGATGTCTGAGCTATAAATCCATACCCAAAATATTTTTTGAGCCCTAAAGGCAGATCTTGTTCATATTTTGGGTCAATTTAACGATTTTTCGAATTTTTAGGAAATTTACGTTATTGCGTTGTATTGAAATTATTTTGTTAGAAAACTGATCAATTTTTTTGTCAAATTCTTTATTTGATTGGAAAGATGTCTGAGTTGTAAATCCATACCCAAAATATTTTTTGAGCCCCAAAGGCAGATCTTGTTCAAATTTAGTGTCAATTTAACAAACTTTTCATTTTTTTTCTAAATATTACGTTATTTTATTTTAATAAATTTAGTTTGTTGTACTTCTCCCTTGATCCTAAATGCTTTGTGTGATTGAATGCTACATAATAACGTTCAATTTACAATTCTACATCTCTGTGGTTAATAATTAAAAATATTTCGCAAAGTGGAAACACGTTTTTATGACATCGTATATTTTGCTGCGGGATTTTGCTAGCATTTTGCTCATATGACAGTGGCACCGGGCGAGAGGCTGTCGTTCGCCATATGGTCAAGCCGTCTGATCGACTTTCCTCTCTCCCGAGATAAATAGGTAAATCCTATCCTAACGACTCTGTCGTTACAAGATAATTCACGATATAGAAATTTGCAGGACAACGCTATTGAAGGGGAGCCAACTTCTTCGACATCTCTCTCCGGTGTCAGTGCTTTCCGTCTATTGAGACTGGCAAAGATCCTGGCACTTCTACGTCTACTCCGTTTATCACGTTTCATTCGATATATGAAGCAATGGGAAGAGGTATGGTGCGCACGTAGAAATAATTTTAAAAAGCCACAATAGGGAACACTATTTGTCTAATTTAATGATTATTATAAATGGCCAACTATTATCTGTAAACAACTTGATATCCACGGCGACATATCCTGAACGATGCGTTCAAATACCGTAAATTAGGTTCTGATTGTCTATCTATTTTGAATGACAACCTAGATTCCACTTCCATTATTCTAGGAAATTTGAAAATTATTTGTGACTTTTGATTTTTTTTTCATAGATTTTCAACTTTCAATATGAACTTGCTCTTGCTTTTGCTCGTATCATGAATCTTATTATGCTGATGTTATTCATTTGCCACATAAACGGTTGCCTGCAATACATGGTTCCAATGTTTATGTCATTCCCAGAAGATACTTGGGTTTCTATTAGAGGACTTGAGGTAATCGTTCCTCCTATTACTACTAACGTACATAAAATTTCGCGATACACGCTATATTTTCATTTGTCGAAAATTGCAAATCCATAGTTATGATTACTAGGACTGTATTTTTATGATGTATTTGGAGACATATGTATTATAAAATTATCGTTTCAACGAAACAAAAAAGTAACGGAGCAAATCGTTAAAATCTACGCGGTATATTACATATTCAAATTTTTTTGTAAACAGTTGATTGTCACCGAATTTTGGCCATCACATTTACTTTTTAATTGGGCTCACTCAACACAATGTAGTAGCGCCCACACGCTTTCTTTACTAGCAACTTTGGATATATTTCCGAATTACGGTGATGGTGTATGTGTATCTGGAATCTGGATCAAAACACTAATATCTATTATAAAGGCTTGTAATATGTATATAAACTTTAATTTTTCTAGAATCCAAACGTTACAGCATGGGAAAGATATTCTTGGTCCGTTTTCAAATCTACAAGTCACATGTTATGTATTGGGTACGGACAATTTCCACCCCATGGAATGATTGACTTATGGGTAACTTTCGTTAGCATGGTATCAGGAGCAATGTGTTTTGCATTATTTATTGGCAACGCAACGTCTCTCATTCAATCAATGGATGCTTCGAAGAGAGCTTATAAAGAGAAGGTACGGTGACTTGTATATGGTATCAATTTATGAGAAGTTCAGAATAGATTCACTCAACCAAATTTCACCTAACACATCTTATTTGGGTGTCCGTTATGATATTTGCGTGAATAAGAATATGTGACGAAATTACCATTTTAGATGTTTTCATGTATTATATTATTTCGATTGTTTTCGGTTTGTTTAGGCATACTGTTTATGACTTCGACATTGGTCATATCTTCCTGAAATATACCCGGGTTTAGGGTGTACTTTGTTTTCTAACGAACTTGTTCTTTGTATTTGAATTTAATAACATCTACAGCAGATGTTTACATTGAATATTTCAGTATATGCAAGTCAAAGAATATATGCAATTTCGTAAGCTTCCAATACCTTTACGAAGACAGATCTCCGATTATTATGAAAACCGATTTCAAGGAAAAATGTTTGACGAAGATAGGATATTAGATGAACTCAATCATAATTTGAGAGATGAGGTCAGTCAGTAACGAAGGCACATATTATTTATTTCAATGGGTCGATTAGGAAGAAAAATTCTCCAAAGAATTTTATGAAATTTCCCAACTTCACTTTCCTGCTTTGTAGGCAACCATTTAGCATATATTAGAGTTCTGTTCAGAGTTGGGTCGCCATGGTTCGTCGGTTTTTTGATGACAATTACGTAGATATTGTTTTTCGATAAAGTGGAAACTTTAAATGTACATTTATTAGACACGTATTGCAGTTCATGATATCATTGCTATCAGAATTTGTCTGAGATTTTACAATTTTCATGTAAACTAAACGAAAACAGAGCTTGAAATCTCTCGCGTCGTAAAAATGCAACTGAAACTGCTGGTGTACAAATAAGCAATACATTTTAGATTTATTTTTAATGACAAATATAGGAACTGACTTTCGAGAAGATTTAGATTTTATATATATGTTCATTTATACTTTTCGAACGTCTAGAAAAGCTGTGAAATGTGACCCTTCTTGGCGAATTACACATGACTGCTGTTAATGACTGTGTTTGGACATGAATTTGCTACTTTATTTTTTTCTTCAGTTTGAAAATTTACATCTTACCAAAGTTAATTTGCACTATTCAGATAATTAATCACAACTGTCGAGATCTAGTGGAACAAGTCCCATTTTTCAATGAAGCCGATCCTACGTTTTTGTCAAGCGTTCTCAGCAAACTGGAATTTGAAGTCTTTCTCGTCAATGATACCATTGTGAAGGTAAAAATACTATTTGTTCGAAGTATTTGTTGTAGACCAGGCAGGTAGCAGTATTATCATATCGAACAAAAAACGACAAGCTAGTGCTATTGCCTTTGTTATACAAGTTTTGTCAGGACTCAAAAGCTAAACAGCATGGTGTCTCAAAAATGGATACTCCCGAAGTGAACCAAGATGGTGGACACCGGAACGTAGTATGTGTACCAGATTAGGGTTAGGCCATAATTTTATTTCAATTTTCTTTTTTCAGTTCTATTACGAGTTCGGGGACTAGCCAAGTGGTACTCCCGTAGTATTTGTACCTAAAATTATGGCCTAACCTTTAAGCTGGCAAACATATTACGTTCCGGTATCCGCCATCTTGGTTCACATACTTCGGGAGTACCCAAAAATGTGCTGCCCCACACTTGTACCTTTGTTGAATACCCCACACCTGGGTCAAGTTGGACAGGTGGAAAAATTCTGACAAGCGATACTAAATTTAAAAGTTTGGTTGCAAGCGGGACAAGTGAATAGCGACGTTTTTGAGAAGCCCGAAAAAGTACTTGTAAAGGCCAGTATCAAGAGACGACCAACGAGCCCTAAGAGCTATATATATAGGTTTATGTTTATCCTTGTCATAGAGAAGTCGATAGATTGCGTTTGTCTTGACACGATGATCAGCACAACTCAAGTCAACAGTGACAGAGATACCGCCATAAGGAAGTGAATTCCACAGAACGAAAGTTCTTGGTTTTAGAGCAGTGGTTCTCAAACGTTGGGTCGCGCCCCTCAAGGGGCAGCGTAGAGCGTTTTGAGCGGGCGTGAAGCCAATCAAAATTAAAATTATTTGATCTTGCCCGCCCTATTTTGGATATTTGGATATTTCAAAACTTTTCATTTATTTCATTATTCACGTTCCATCCACATATTTTCAACGTGTTTTTGAATAAAACATACTCACTATCTATTATTTGTAGCTTATTGTTAGTTAGTTATTTTTGAGATGTTCTGAATCTGTTCTAAAATATCACATTACGACTTATGGTTTTCATTACTATTTTATCATTAGGAAGGATCAGTCGGATCAAAAATGTACTTTATAAACCGCGGTACCGTCGTCATTCGATCTGAACGCCACAACATAGAGCAGCGACTTTCTGATGGATGCTATTTTGGTGAAATCGCACTTCTTCAGCAAAACATGCGTCGTGTCGCAAGCGTTATAGCGGAAACGTACTGTTATTTATATTCTCTGTCGGTAGAAGATTTCAACAAAGTGTTAGATGAATATCCCAAACAAAGACAAAAACTTCAACACGTCGCAACGGCTAGAATGCAAGGTAAAACAATGTAATATTTCATGTTTGGGAATTCAGAATACTATTGCACAAACTCAAGTGCGAATTTTTGGAAATCATTAGGTATAGAAACTTGTTGCAATAGCTCGATTATCTACAACAAAACATAATTAATCCTATCGATTTAAATCAGTAGGCGCATCACCTGCTCATCATGGAATAACCTGGGGAAGATGAACGAAATACTGCTGTTTATAGATTAAAATGTTACTATTCTCTTCAAAGCTCTTTTATAATAAAATTGTTGCAGGCCCCAGTAGTAATTTCTTTCACTGTTAATTCTTTGCCCAAAATGCCATTTCTTTGACTAAAGTTTATTGAGAATTTGTAATGCCAAGAGAGGTTGATTTTCTCTGGCATAATAATGAACCATTCGTTTAGGAGGCCCCAACACCAACGACGGCTTCGTTTCAACGTGTTCCATAATTCCTCTAGATGGCCCAAAAGAAAAGAAGCAAATAATCGGTTCCATGCAGCTGGAGAACATCGAAGAAGAAACGTCAACCATGTCATTTTCTTAAGTGCAATCGAACGAACATTGTCTGAGATATTTTAATAAGACATAATATAAAATAAATATACACCATTAATTGCAAGCTCATCGTTGCTTTTGTCTGGAATTAATTGTAAATAGACTAAAATGAACAAAGACCAGGATTTAAAACAATGTAAACTTAACACAGTGGAATACCGTAACTGCCATACACCAATAGATAAATTGTCAACCTAGTACAGTATCACTCATAGAGTAGTTGAAAAAAAAATTCTGTCCTTGCGATAATCCCTTTTCATGAATTTATATGAAAACATAATACACTCTACTATCAAATACTGTAGAACAGGCGTGTGCAAACTGCGGCATGCGGGCCAAATGCAAATAAATTTCTAAACGAAGAATGGAATGAAGTAATGGGAGCAATTCCAATCTCTTTGCGTCGCAAAACCTATACCAGTGCCACTGTCATATTAGCAAAACTAGCTAGCAAAGTCCTGTTGCAAAATACACAATGTTATAAAACGTGTATTTCACCGAATTCGTTTAAAGTCGGTTTGACAATAAATTTGAATAGCAGTTTTGTTCAGAAACTTGGGCGTTTTAACTCACCATTTCTGCAAGGACTACAAGAGAGCCATCTTACTTCTCACTCGGTTACTTGTATCTGGCCCTCTTGGAATAAAGGATGCACACCCCTGCAGTGTAGAATATAATTCGCGACTTCCCCTATTTATTTCCGTTTTGCAACATTAGCTTTGGGAGTAGGGATTTGTTCAAAAAGAATAATTTTTAAAAAAATTTGTTTTGAATCAAGTTTTTTTTGCCTGTTTTGTTCAAAATGGCTGTACTCTTTGATTTTTTGTATTAAATATGTTAAAGAAAAGTGGATGTAAAAACTTGCCAAGCGCTTCCTATTTGCAATAAATCGTTCAAAACGCCACTAATATCAATAGAGGCTCATGCACACCTTTTCAAGCTGTAGTTCAGTGGTTGGCCCAGTAAGACGCAACCGAGTAGCCATTACGTGAACGACCCTGCTGCGATGAAACCACCTTGCGAAAATTGAAATTGCGATTGAATAAAAGAAATTTTTGATTTCGGCTACGTGTGCAGCTGCCAGAATGCAACGTTTTGGCGTAGTTTTGCGGCGATGCAAGGGTTATTTCAATAAAAAAGACAGAAAAAATTTGATTTAAAACAAGCCCTTGTTTTAAAACACGATGTTTTTTTTTAGAATTGATAAAAAACAAAACCCTATTTGGGAGTAGGTGATATGAGAGAAGCGTTACCTTGCTTTCAGCTACACACCATGGTCAGATAGTCAAAATAGTGTTTCACTAGTGTTGAATTTGAAAGAGTTCTTTCCGTTGGATCGTTATTTTTATTAGACTACATTGAAGTTATCTCGTCATAACAACGTTCAGAATCGCTAATATATCCGTCATTGTCATCTGCACGGAGATATCGTTTACCGTTTGCACTTTTCGGTTTTGCAGACGGCGATGTCATGTAGGATTCATTTTCTCTTTGGAATTGAAATCTTACCCTTCGTTGTGACTCTGACGTTACCGACCTCCTCTCATCATCGTGATTTTGACCTCTATCTCCGGGAGTACGCGTTTGTATTACAGTTAGATTATGCTGATGTTCGGTTGACACAAGGTTTGGATTATTCAGAGAGTCATCTTCCGAATGATCATATTCCTCTTCTACACCCATGACAGAAATTCGTATTGCGCCATCTTCTATGCTCGTTCGAGCTGAACTAAAACCCGACGAGTCACTTATTCGTTTTGGTGTAAGACCACCGGTAAATTCTTTTTCTATCTTGGCCGACACTCTGCGTGTAGTTTGAATTCCTTCTTGTTCTTCGACTTCACCTTCAAGCCACCATGTTTGAGTGCTACCGAGACCCTTTGGAAAAATAGTTTTCGATTTGATGAAAAAGTGCTTTAATTAGAGGTACACGAGTAACTGAGAATGATAGAAAAACATAGAAATGATTTCTCTCTAGTTATCCATTCGAAATTTCGTTCTAACCTTCATTTGGATTTTTGTATCTCGTTTTTCTGTTATAAAACTTCCGAATTCGTCAAGTAGTTCTTTTGTACTGTTCGAAATATGTATTCTCATTGCTAAAAACAAATGTCAGGTAAATGGTAAATGTCAGCCATGCCAACATGTCAATTTTTAAATTCAAATTAGCTATCAGAATTGGTGACCAACTTAGAGTAAAACGAGAGGAGTTGCCGCCGTTTCTAAGTGAAAGCAATGAGCTGTTTCGTTGACCCACAAGACGAAATTTTCCCACAAGAGCTAATATTCTATTGAAATGATTTCATGAATGACAGCTCAAAAATGTATTTCGCGGCGTCAATTTCAACATTATCAAACTTTCATTTATGTAATACTATTTTGCGCGAGAAAAAAAAGCAAATATCATGTGTCAAGCGTATAGTTAACAGTTTTGCAGGATGATTGTATGATGAGAATGGAATGACTATATTAATATTTTAGCTTATATGATAATACGTTATATATTACTCTATTAGAATTGCATGAACGTAATTATTGAATGAGAAGCAAGTTTAAGATTTTTTGGCACTAATTATTACAATATTACTTCTTGGAACAATACAAAAAATTAAAAGAAACATTTAGTTATTGTGAAGCATATTTATAAGATTTAAATACAAATTTGCCGATACCTAATGAATCCCAAATATGTGATAAAGATGTGTTTATTCAATCAACTAATTTAACATCGTTTATTACATTTGACAATCTTCCAAACACACCTTCTCCATTTTGTTCCATTCTTGCCGCAGTGTTAACTGTGTCCCCGAAAAGACAATACCTGGGCATTTTCTGTCCCACAACTCCAGCAACAACCGATCCACTGTGAATTCCAACACGAAGATTCATCTTCTTGCCTGGCATATGCCTGCAATTTATGAATATGTTATCTTGAACCATTCTTATTATACTTAATGTCTATACTGGTTTTATTTTCTTACGATATTTCAAAATGTTCAACTCCGTCCATCAGATCTAATGACATTCTTGCTATTTCTTGAACATGTTCTTTACCGTTTCGTTCAGGCAAACCTGATGCAACCATGTAAGCGTCTCCGATAGTTTCTACCTATTGAATTATCACGGTGTCGTAATATATTTTTTCATATCAAAGTAAAATGAGACTATAATATATATCATAATACCAGAATTACTATATTGTCTATTTTTCTTCACCTATCGCCCACAGATGTGCAGATGTAATCTATCGATACTTGAGAAATTTTTTGGACAGATGTAATAGATAGAGGTTCGCCTTCATGAAATGTGGAACCCAAATTTTTCATCAATTCATCATTTCATATGCTAGAATAATATTGAAACATAAAACTCACTTTATAAACTCTGAATTTATCTAATATTCTATCAAACATTGTATAAAGATCATCCAACATTTTGACAACTTGTGATGGATTACTTTCGTGACTAATAGCAGTGAAGCCAACTATGTCACTGAAATATATGGTGACGCAATCGAACTTTTCGCGTAGTACATCCTATAAAAATAAAAAATAAAAACATCAGATATTTGCGAGCTTTCGAATATTGCACATCATTGAGATTGATGTGATTCCGACAAATTTCAATTGAATCACAGATTTGACCCAACTGATGAATATTCCTGAAACTGTAACTTTTAAAGTGAAGATTGAGAAAATGTACACCCGACCTCAACAAATTGATGTAGTCGAGTAGAACTGCATTTTTTTAGGTCTAGCACATAGGATTAGAAATATCGGCCTAGAGTTGAGTAAAAGTCAGTTTCAAATGATTGAAGGCTGCGATGAGAATCATCATAGTCAATTTGAAATGAATCAAATTTTATTGAAGATAAATCATCTGGCTCGAATCTTTCCAACCCTGTTTTCCACTCACAATCTGAACAAATTTTTACTGAGAGCGGCTACTTCCCTGACCTGTCCACGTTTTAAACGTTCAGCAACGCTCTTAGGTAGCATTTGATACAACAATGTGTCGGCTCTTTCTTTTTCAGCTTTATAAAGATCGGTTCTTTCCATTACTAACATTTCCAAATTGTTAGAATACTTTTCGAGTCTGTCTAATAAACTGTCAACCAAATTTTGCTTCCTGAAAAGATCAATGCATTATAAAAATTATTATTTTCTACGAAACGAGTCATTTTTGCTCCCATCATTGTGCGCTGTCCTGATAATTTTCATGGCATCACTGGCTTTAAAATTAGATATAAAAACGGCGCATTTATTTGTTAGTTCAACTGGAACCCCCAACCCAAAGGGATAGGGACCACTGACGCACCAAGATGGTAATACAAAAATCTTATACAATACCTGTATTTAGCCGTTTTCTTGAAAAAATTAAATATTTGAACAAACGTTGGCCTAATTTCAGGATTTTCATTCCAACAATCTTTGATCAAAGATCTGGTCTTTGTATCAATTACAACATCGTCGTTGTCTAATAAAGTCGGACGAAACAGTTCTTCGTATGGTATTGGATGCATTACTTTGTCGCATATTTCTAAAATCATAAAATACTCCTCGTAGACTCATTGAAAATAGTCAAAAATTATTGAACAAATTGTTATGTAAAATTTACAGTATTATATATGTTATTTTATTACATGATTTTTAACGCTATGTGTATTTGTACACGTTTTTAATATATGTAAGAGCAGTAAAGTGAATGCTATACATACGGTTGGGTGTTAGATCTTGCACATCATCATCGTCTATTTCTCCAAGGTAAAAAACACCTTTTCTATAAAATATTTCTTGTACGATAATGGCGAAGCTGTATGTATCCCCTTTTTGTGTTCCCTTCGGGGGCGGTTCATCCATTCTAAGTAATTCAGGCGCAGTCCAGAGCAAATCTATTAAATTTAAATGGGGTTTGAAAAAACATTCATGTTAGTATTCCGGAACATTTTGATTTCCTCAAGTGTAATTTTGAATGGTGTCTCATCTTTTCCTACTTTAGAAATAGACTGAATCATGCTATTGTTAGGAGAACCCCATCGTCTCTATATCGCCAGTTACTCGTGACATATATACAACGAGAAATTTTGTCGAGGGTTGGCGAAAACGAAATTGGAAAATCACCTCTCAGTACAACTTGGCATGCATTTTGACTTATCATCCATTATAATCGAGGTCTTAATTTCCATCGACTCGTGATAGTTTTAATTTGCAATTACCTTTATAATGGTTATATCCGACAACACTGTCTCTTTTTTCTTTGGAACGTAGCGATGGTAGTCCGTAGTCAGCGATTTTCACAACAAATCTGCTATCCACCAGACAATTTGATGATTTCAAATTACCATGTGAATGAATGTGACTTTTATGTAAATACTGCATTCCATGAGCTATATCCATTATTAGGTAGTTACTAAATGAAAGTATAACAAATTAGGTGATTAACCATATTAAAATAGAATAACTACGTTGTTTACCTAAAATTTTCATCCACTTCTGCGGAGCCAGTTTCGCCTTCAAGAAAATCTTGTAAAGATCCACGCAAGCAATATTCGTTCAGAAGAAATACCGGTTCTTCAATGCTTACCCCCAAGAATTTACATATGTGTTCATTATCCAACAGTAGCATCTTATAAATTAAAAAAAAAACGAAATTTACCAATTTGTATCATTCGGTAAATGTAATGATAAATGTATATCTTTTCTTGACGACGAACTCAAACTGCAAACTTTGGAGGTATTTATTGGATTCTGCAGAGATACCTATCTAAACCTCTCAGAGTAGGTAAAGAAATAATGAATCCGCAACGTAAAATTCTTTTACATTTTACAATCGAAATTTCTATTTTCAAAATCGGAAGTGTCCAAAGTTTTCCGCCTGGATGGGAAGGTAGATTCGGCAATCAGATTTTCTATAGTGGCCAAAGTTTTATACTTTTTCTCTGCTTCTATTCATTTTTTTTTTCATAAATCTAATTCAATATGAGCTGCACTAGGTTAAAATCAAATGTATGAAGTATGATTCAACATTTTTAAGTTTTATATATACTCTACATTTGTAATGATTTTACGAACTAAAAATTGAAAGCTTTTATACATACCTCGTCAAACTCCATAGCGAGCTCATGATCCACAATTATCTTTTGCAAATGAGTCAACTTTTTCACTGCAACAAATCGATTCTTCCAACGGACTCGATTAGTAAATATTTGACGACCATTAAAATTGGAAGCAGACTGTGCAGCCTCACTTCCGATAGAATGACTTCCGATAGAAGTCGATTGCTGAAGTAATAGATTTCATTAAAGTTAGAAATATTAATTAACACAATTAAAAAAGGACAAGTTTTTTATGCTACGTTTAGTCACTCGTTTTTATTTCAAAACCCAGCGAATCACTATGCACTTGTCATGGGCGACAAAATGCTATACAACGAGTAGGGCTACTAGTTAGTAAAGCGAGTGATGAACCGTTACAATTTACAATAGTCATAAATAGTGAGTCCTACTCTCCTGCAATAACCCCATTTGACATTGTTTAAATATGATATCATTTCCACATATATATATATATATAAATGTTTTATACGGTTCGTAAAGAGTCATGATTTCTCTTTTCCAATTTTTTTTTTACTAAAACTGACTCAACTCACAGAAGATATTCTCCCACCGTCTTCGAAAAAATCAACATCTTCGGGATCAACTTTCCATAACATTTTCCGAGCCAATCGTTCTTTGGATAATTGCCTGAATACGAAATCTTCACGAAAAGTGGACAATCATATTCACTAACTATTTTCTATAAATGAATCTTAATATACCAGTAAATGGTGAGTGAAATACCAAATGAATGTATTCGAGCTAGCATGAACGAAATGGATTAGCTATAATCCGCTGGACCGAAGCATGTTGACGTTGAAAGTTGTGGTGTAACATTACATTCATTACTTTAGCCAGCGTGTAATGTATTGAGTAGGTTATGCTGGGCCTATGAGAACACCGCTCTTTCGTAAATTTGAAGCTTGCCAGATCACAGGTAGCCTCTTATAAAGGGCTTTGCTCAATGGGGAGACACCTGAATATACGAGCTGCATTTTTGGTTTGTTTAAATAAGTAACGACTGGAATTTGACTCACCTGTTTGCAAAAAATGCAGTTGCTAGAAGACATACAAGCAGAACAATAGCCACCGCAATTAATATCTGAACAACTGAAAAAAGTTGGAATTTCATGAAAAATGATCTCAATAGTGAAAGGACGACGTGGAATGTCCTGGATGGTCATATATCACTTAACTATGGGCTTTTTGGACTGACGCTATATATCTTTCATAGCTGAAAATTGTTTGCTAAACTTGTAGGTTTATTAACATATTTTTATATTTACATTCATAGTCAATGTGAAAATGCCATGTTTTTGGGGAAAAGAATCCGACAATCCAACTATCGGAGTCGTGTATAATAAATTACGCCTATAGTTGCCAAATGATTTTCAATAGATCAATTTTTTTTTTCGTTTAAAAATGAAAAAAAATTTATAATCACACCGGTTGATAATTCTTTTACACACGGTGTATAACTTCCACATTCAGGTATGTTGAGAGGCACCTGGTTACCTGGCCAGTCGATAGGTGCAACTTCCACATAAGTTTGGTTGCCAGCGAAATATATTGAAGCAATCTGTGAAAAAATGGTTTTGCACTTTAGGCTATCTAAGTATGCTAATGAGGAATCAATGTGAGACTTTGCGACCTCTTGATTGTCGATTCAAATATTAATCTAAATATTTTGACAAATTGGAATTTTCAAAGTCGCACAATCGTGCAAGTCCGGATTCGATTTCTAGTCTGTGATGATACTTTGATAGCTACCATTTTAAACACCAACATGGATGAGACCAGGGCGACTGCCTAACAGGCTATATAATTACAAAAAATGTATCCTCCTAAATCTCATCATTTCGAATCTTGGAATTCAGTCGTCTGACTGTTTGCAGACCTTACGAATTTAGGTTCAGATTTAAGGGCGAAAGAAACAACAGAAATGAAAGATCATTCGATCTGACTTATATTTGGGTAAATCACCGCCAACCATGGGTATATTTTCCAAAGATTGACAAAACAAGTAAAATAGCCTGCTTTATAATCAAATTCGAATGCTATTGCAGATTTTAGTGTAATAATGCGTACTTCAAATCGGTTTGTGGTGTGATTCATATCAAACAAAGTATAATCCATAACTCTATCTCCTGTTTCAGTTATTGTTACCAAGCCATCAACGCTTTCGAATGTGGTATTCCATAGCTGTCGAGCAAAACTCCTCCCATCAGAGAAATTCGTTATGTTTTCACTTATACTCCTGTAGAAAACAATGGAGAATGATTATATAGATTTGTGGCGACGTTATTGTAGCATCTAATTTTAATATCTTTGGGAATTATCGTTCATTTATTAAATGTGGGTATATATAATAACAACAACACGTTACCATTTTCCCATAAAGCTCGAGAGTGAAACTATTTTTTCAATTCTGAATGGAGTTAAGTCCATCGGAATAAATATTATAAGTAACAATGACAATACATATATATATTCCTCTTACTTATTAATTCCGTTAATCAACAGACGAACCGAATTGTAGAATTGAGTTACATATGGATTGATAAATTGTCCAGTGCCTGCAGCTTCTGCTCCAATTTTGATTTTCATGGAGTTGGAGAATTTCTCAAATTTTTCAGTTTGTGGTTGATACAATGAGACGACTTGCAGCGCCCTCATTCCGGCATTCGAGTTACTAACATTCATGTCACAATAACCTGAATAGGAAAATAATAAATGGATGAAAGAGTTATTAAACATATTTTAGACCAGGATGTCACAAAACAAATGTAAGATTAGAAGTTCCTTTACTGTTGATGCTGTATAAGTGTTTTTTTTTTAAATCAGTATGTGTAAAATTGATATATATATCACAAAACGAAGAAACCACATTAAACTTACTATAATTTTTGTTATACTGAAATGCTATATCACGAATTATTTTGCAATCTTGATCATCTTCATCACTCCACTCATATGAAACATTTGTGTTATAAATATCAAGATATAAAAATGCAAAATCTCCATCAGCCATGCCTTTCTCGTATGCTTTGTTCATTACGTATTTCATCGCTTTCCGGCCAACGCACCAGACTGACACTGAAATGTTTATAGAAATATCAGTTATACCTTTATAAATATAAAACACTATGTAATATGAATAAAAACTAAATTTATAGGAATGGTTCAGGAACGGAATACTGAAAATAAAGCTATTTAAAATCGCATTGCAGAAAAAAAGATTGAATATATATCGCGTGAGCCGTGATTTATTATCCGCAAACACCTAAATTTGTTGTTTGAAACTTCGTAGGGTGTTAACGTATTTTTGATTGTAAAAAAATTGTAAAAAAAACATATATTTACGTTAGCATTAATTTTGTCACGCAACAGGAACTATATTATAAAGTAAAGTCGGTAGATGTATTGATGTCATGTGACATGACAGTCGGGGAAACGCCTCTAGGTTTTTTAGACTCATCTCAAGTGCGTCACAAGGGTCAAATATTTGATATATTTACAATTTTGACCTCGGTTGCTACGTTGAACTGATCAATCAATTGATAAATCAAAGTTGAAGCAAGCACTTATTTGATTGTTCTCACTAGGAAGATGAAAACCCGTGTGTCCGTAACAAACAAACAAAAAGATTCGCACCGACACAAACGAAGAAAAATAACGGAAATGATATCTATGGAAATGAAATCAATGCCAAAATAAAACCGAGCGGGAAGTATTTTTGATTACTCTCCACTACCTTACAAATACTATCAAACGTGATGTGTGATGCTACTGGATTTTAAAACAGATTACATAAAAAAGAATCCGGTAATATTGTAATATTATCTATCATTTCATTTATTACTGAAATTTTATTATTTTCATTTACTGGCTACCATGTCATTTTATAGTTAGTACAGCTTTGCACAAATACAAATGATTAACGGGCATATTATTTTTCATCTTGCCGATCTGACTTATATCCGATATCTCATTTACGCTACATATTACTGAAAGGGGTTATGAGGTTTGGAAATATTAGAATTGAACCGTTATGACAACAAGAAATCTTGCGAAAGGCAAATACTGACTCCTATATTTATACGCGAGTAAAGAGAATGGGTACCACGCAATCCTATTGGTCGTATGAATGAGATGTGAGGAAGTACTAATAGCAACTGGAGTAATTGTTCAACGGCAACTTGAACCACCCACAGATCTCTCAACTTCATTTTTAAAACACCGCACATTATCGTTCGTACATTACATCACGTATCGTATGGTTTTTTCCAAATTGAAATTTCACAAAAACGCCTAAATATTATTGCAACAATGGGAGTTAAATGTGGCGCTCCCGAAGTATCTGCAACAAGATGGCGCACAACCTGACCTGGTACACATACTATGTTCAGGTTGCGCACCATCTTGGTGCACATAATTCTGGAGGTCCAATACTTCTGGAGGTCTTTAAATTGTATGGTTACAAGACTTTATCAAAACCAGCAAAGATAACCAATTGAACCGTTCTAAAATATTAAACCATAAATGATCTTAAACATCAGAAGGTATGCGACCCTTCCCCATATTAATATGTCATTTACAATTTGCCGATTTCATTCTCTGTTTACTGTCTCGACATTTTTTAATTACATTGCGATATGAAATATAAATTACACTTATCGAAGCACGAAAATATTCTTACGAGTCCAATCAATTTCATATTGTCTGAAATTTATGGTCAAACATTAACCAAGCTGAACTTTAAAAATATATACCGAGTCGGTTCAATGGTAATATTATCATTGGCCAAAATCAATTTATCATATCATTGTTATTTAAACAGTAGCCTAGATTTTACACCAACAGGAATGGCTAAGTTGGAATTTTTTTAAGGCATACAAGGCACTTTTGTGGGAATGTTTAAGAGCAAAAATTTTCGGAGCTCAAATTTATTTCAATAAAATTGTGCTTAAATTTTTTCTCATAAAAGAGCAAAAAAAAGACTGTGGATCTTGGAAAGTATGTAAACAAATAAGAGTGCTTTTGCAGGAACTCGCACATCTTTTACCGCTATGAATCTAAATAATTGAATAATTCATAACGAATGCAATTCTAGTCCTAAAACAACAACATGCCAAGCACACTGCTCAATCCCACTCTCATCGATAAGGCAAAAAGCAGTTTGTTCGACGGTGAGACCTGTAAATTTGTTCAAATTAGTAACATTTGGGGTGGAACTTGTAGTACCTATAGAAAATATAAAAATATTGGCCCTTTGGGAGACACACCACCACTAAGCCTACAGGAGATTTGAACGCGATAGTCATATGGGAAAAAGACGACGTATCCAAACAACAATAACAATGAAGAAAAGCTAAACGAGACATAAGTTGACTCCACTTCCAACAACAGTTATTTTAGCAAAATGTTCCAGAGTGTCAAGTAAAACAAAGTAATATCCTGACCACATACCTCTAGCATTATTCTTGATTACATTCAGAATTGTTTCCATTTCCTGAAGCAAAATTTCATCATTTTGTCTGCCAATGTAAGTGAAATCTTTGTCTGCAGTCCACTTTCTATCCTCAAAAACTTGAATCATTCCTGCAACGAACGTGGCACAATCCGACCTAGTATCATCATGTATTGGAGCACCATGTGGAGTATCCCTAAACGACCACAGCAATGCAAAAAAAGTTAAAATAATGTTACACAAAATTTTACACAGCCGAATTAGTTCACTTTGCAGTAAATAAAATATCAAGTACCCACTGTTTTCAATAACCACGGGCATTAATGGCAGCCTAACCGCGACGTTCTAAAATCTAAATAGTTACAGAGCGGATACCATAGCGGATTTTTCAGATCGCCAGTCGCCCGTAATGGTTCTTCGTGGATACCTAATCTAAGCATGTATGCCTGGAATTTTCTGAGTTAAGTTCGAGTATTTCATGCTTAAATTCTGTCAAGTAATCAATTATGATAAATGTAATTTATGATACGATACAGTTGATACATTCGTTCATATATACAAGTCACGCATCTGATGGTTCTTTGCATTTGGCAATGATGGGAGGGTTTGAGGACCTTTGACCCCGGATGTTTATGAAAACACTTGCGGACCCGCTATTCATTCTAGCTGGACATGTAATGCAGTCGTCTAGCTAGGCCATTATATTGCATATGGTATGACTTGGTGTGAAGATACCCTCTATGACGTCGGTGTCACAGCCTTACCCAGTATAAATTATGTACGAATTGTTCCAATTATATTCGTCATAGACACGAAGTACGAACTTCCCAATATCAGTCGCAGTATGACCAGGTCTAGTTAATGTCTCACAGCATCCTTGGTTTTTATCGTCCAATGTCCATCCTCTGCAAAAACAAAAAAGTGTGAAAAAGCTACGGCCCCACGTTGTCTCGCCATGTTCCCAACATTTCGTGTAAAACTTGGAATTAATCAAGAAGTTAGGTTGTCACGAACCTAATACAGAGATGAACATATATGTACAATAACTAAATCCAAGATGTATATATATCAGGATGCCAGATCGTGGGTCTTTAGAAAAAAGAAAAAAAAATTGAAAATTATTTTCGTTAAGGTCAGTGTCAAACATTTTCAGTAAAAACCTTGGAACAGAATGTCAATGTAATTTAGTGTATCTTCATGAAATTCGCCTCATTAGAATATCTGGATGCAACTCAGAACAAAACTTTCTGCTGAATATGGGTATTACCCAGAAACTCACAATAAAATCATGGCATTTTACCTAACACCAGGAAATATAGCTGGCCATCTCCAGTTGTTGGCAAGCGCACCAACTCTTCCTGCAGTCCAGTCGCAACTTAATCCAACAAATACATTCATTGATTGAATATTTCTGTCTGTCTCTTCAGTGGTACATTGAGTGTCGACTGATAGAAAATCTTGAATATCAACTGCTCTATTCATTGCATAATCCGCATCACATTGACTATCGTTTGCAATAATATTGAAACAGGTGTCCTATCAAAAACAATATTAATTATGTTGTGGGGCAGTACAAATGCCGAAACACTAAAAGATATATATATATATATAAATATATATATTTCTGTCTTAGACTATAGAGAAGTGGGCCGAACGATTTTAATAATTTAAAATTTACAAGCGCTTAAGGTTGAAGCTCAATAAGTGAAAGAAATGTTTCCGACAGTAAAAAAATTTTTCGGATCATTTGGAGGTGGACAAACTTTACATGATAAGTTTAGTTTTAATTAAACGATTAAAAATTATGCTAAATTTAAAAAAAAAGTCGACGTACATTACAGTGCATGAGATTCAGACAAAAACGGAAAAGGACGTTTTCGTGAAATATTAAGACGTGATTTTAAAAAATTCAAAGTTATACTGTGATACACTGGAGAATTGTTACAAACAATTTAATGGCTATCTTTCGTCAAATATTATTTTGTTTAAGCAGATCACATTTCAAATAGATTTCAAAATCGATACGCATGACGCCTGTTTAATTATATTTACTTTGGATGGACGATTAGTCCAATTAATTTTTTAGAAGGGTAAAAACTGCAGTGAATTGTGCGAAATAGAAGAAATTTCGTTCTTCCCAAATCAGCGCATCCCCACGTGTACTGGCTGGTTGCTTGACCTTTAGGTGCGAAAAGTTTCTGAGTTCATTGAAAATAAAAATTTTGTACCTTAGGAAATCCTATTCTGGAACGATTTGCATGAAATTCGCTACACAAAACAGCTTCAGCGTCCCTCAAAGCCTGATAAATCGCAGGCTCGGTACGTTCTCTTGAGAAGATGTAAGATTGGTCGAAAGGAATCGTAAATAACATGTTAATCTCATAAACTGTGTTATTCGTGCTGTCAGTGTAAACTCCGTATGAAATATAGTCCGATCCATCAATCGTGGAATGAGATACATTGCTTGAGCTTTCTATTATTTCTCCAGACAACAAAATTAAAATAAATACCACAATCTTCAAAATGTTTTTTTCATGTTTGTGCTGCATGGTTTTTATGATTTTAATTTTTATAATACTTGAATCGATCTGCAAGAATTATATTATTAAAGGACAATGTATCAAAATACAGTGAATATTTGGAAACACACCTATGATAGGATCCATGTCGAGAATGAGGTAAGGCTGAAGACTATTCTTTCTAATGCACAAAATACTTAAGGATACACGACAAATTTAAGTTTCATAATTATGCTAATTTTGCTAATCATAATTATGAGTGGATTGTGATTCAATACCAATTTGATGCTTACATCAAATTGGTGTAAATAAATTAGCTAATGTGGTAATATTTGGGTCATTTTAGCCTGACTTCAGAAAGTTTTATGGTTAGAATAACCCGTTGATTTCTACATGAAGCGCGATAAAATTGAAACCAAATTTCAACACCAAAATTGTAACCTAAAATAGCACCTCGAAAATGACAGTTCTATTCACACGCTGTGAAGCTTTTACTTATATCAAACGTTTGAATACATAAAAGAGATATGTTGGTTTGTACCACTCAAACGTTAGTCATGTCACAATATGCTTGACATAAGCAGACAGAAGACAAATATTGAGATGGGTTTGCATGCATAAAATCCCCGCCCTTATCACGAATACTTAGAACCTTGCTTGTTGTTGATTTATGAAAGTATTTTTAGCTTCAGCACGAGTAAGGTGTATTGTAAAAAATCTTTCTGAATTTTGCACTTCTGTTCCATTCGTTCTAAACAGATTATATTTACTCAGTCTGGAATTATACTATCTTGGGTTGGAATGGGTGGAAGGAACAACTCATGATCTCTTACCATAGCACTATGGTTTTATTGCTGAAAAAGACGTGCATTTGCTG
Organism: Styela clava; assembly: GCF_964204865.1. Classification (NCBI taxonomy): domain Eukaryota; kingdom Metazoa; phylum Chordata; class Ascidiacea; order Stolidobranchia; family Styelidae; genus Styela; species Styela clava. The sequence goes on along the minus strand of NC_135257.1, from coordinate 5,798,056 downwards.
ATTTGTAGAATGATATGGAGGAATACTTCCACAAATATATATATATATGCTGTTGCTGTATTAATAAATGAATTGTTTGTCGTATTTAAATTCTATTCAATGGAAGGATAGAGCCACGTCGTAAGAAGAAAGCTTCTGGAAGGTCCAGTCCCACTCGAAGGGTAAAAGAATTTTGAGAATTTTACTGTTCTTGGACGGGCAGACTCCTAATTCTAGTTTGAATGGTTAACGAGTTTTCTGCATCTCAAATAACAGACTGACTAAGATTTTCAGCGGCCCTTTATAAGGATTTATATTGCGAAAGCTTGCGTAATACCTTATTGTAATACCGTAAAAATTTTTGAAAATTTTTCATAAGCTAGTTTTTTTTTTCAATGTCAACTAACGTTTTTATTTTAAAGTCATTTTCTGGCAAAAACACGAACAGGAATTTTTTTTTCTATTTCAGAGTAGAAAATAATATCAATAAATAAATAAATAGTATAGATGATAAAATACTAATTACACTGAACACACTAACACACTCTATCCCCTAATCTCATAAAATAGCGGTTCTGTCTTCCCACACAAAGAATACTAACAACTATAATATATTATCCTGTTTTATATATCTACTCATTATACGCACAAATTACTAATTCATTTTAGGAGGCAATAAATGTGTAGAAATATCGTGTCCCCCATCCTTGCTCTGCGGTCGAGAGCGTTGGTAAACTTTGACACAGTGCGGTCAGTTTTGACATATTGATTCCAATTGTTTTTCTTGTACCTAACTTTCAGAGTGAAAACTCAGAAAGTACCAGTTCTTTTTCCTATACCTAGCAAGGAGGCTATCTAGACATCAACGCTAGAGAATAACTGAATTACCGTGAATTTTAAAAAATAGATGCGTTTTACTTACGCATCACTCACTATGTCAATGTTTACTTGTTGATTTGGTTTCATGGGTCCGTATTTACACATGAATATGATAATTCTATTAAATTTCATCCATCACCTCCTAGCGGAATCACAAATTAATAAACGTGTCATTCTGCATATCGGTATATATCATCATGTTAAAGTAACTATATATACAGCATAGTGAAAAATGAAAGTTTTTTGGTCATTCCATTCCACGCTAAATCATACAGACAAAAGTAATGATGAAATTCATCAACTTTGCTTTCCGTAAAATGACAAGTTTCCAAATCTAACCGAAGCAAGTCATTTCAATGTTGTTGTCAATTAGGAATTGTACTTTTGTTCTTTCACATAAAAGCTCCACTGTCGTGTTACCAATTGTTTTTCATAATAATCACAAAACTTGTAAGTATACACGAAAATAAAATATGAAAAATAATTCTTTTTAACGAGCCAATTTGCAAACTTTGGGTAACATTTTGATTTTTTATTGTGACCCAAAGTGAAAGATTGGGGTGGGACTTTCAACTGAAGTGTTAGGTTCGTCGCTGGAACAGAGGTGTATTTATACAGCACTTCACACGAAGCACAAACCGGTAGACTGGGGAAACACCAATCTAGGTACAGTATTAAAATTACTCTCGGTACGGCGGTGATTAATTACCATGACAAAGGTCCATGAAGGCCGCTTACTGCTAGTCGGACTATTAAACGTTACAATTTCAAGACAATGGATAATATATATAAGGAACGATTAATAGGTATTCTGGTTATCATAATATGAGGCCTATATGTCAAACGTACCTTAAAGCTTGACACCCATAGCCTGGATGTCTCCCGTGTCCCAATAACTGACTATTCATGTCAAAAGTCAATGGACTCTCGTTGGTTTACCCTTCGCCACGAATCGTTTTCATTGATACACAAGGATAAAAACATTTAGAAATCGAAGTATTTGTTTTGTAATTTGGATAAAAGGTCCGTGTGTTGAGTCATTTCTGGGTATTATGTCGCTCGTATTTTTACTGCTCAATTATATATTTTTTTCAACTCTTCAAATTGCTTCCAAATACCGTTTCTGCGAAGAAAACCATGTCGAAATGTTGATACAAGAGCTCCAGGTTCAATCTCCCTTTTATGATAACAATGGCTCCGTCATTTTTGTACAATAATTCTATAGATACACCATCGCGTTTTATTTTGCTCGAGTACGAATGATAATTGTTAATCATCTAACATTACCTCTTAGACAAACATTAATACTTGCCTTATTAATGATACACCAACAAAATATTTATTTTTGGCAACGGGCATTGGAATACATTGTAAAAATATGCAAATAAAATGGAATGTCACTGTAATAAGAATAGCTCAACTTTATCAACAGTTAATTAACGTTGCACCAATCAAAGATGCGTCTTCATCCAGTGTCGCTAGTCGAAGCCCTCCGACGAAATAGCTTAATCATGTGATATATGCTGAACAAACAAATTCTTCATGTGTATTCCACACTTGAGTATGATGTATACCAGGGGCGTGCAACTGTTTATTTAGTCTGGCTTGGAACTATTTTTTAATGATTTGCTCATAGCAGTGAATGGTGCCGAAAAATAGATAATTTTTTGCATGATTTTCCAGATTTTTGCAATGTCTTTACTCTTTACACATAACTCCAACGTAGTCATGTGACACGGCGTGGAAAATGCAGATGGTGCCGTTGCAAATAAGAAAAAGTATTTAAGAATGATGGGATACTAGGTTTTTACAGGCGCTTAATAAGGTTCCAGGGTCCGGACAATGATTCGCGGGCCTTATTTTAGGCCCCTGTGATATATACTGATAACATAATATATACAATAGAAATTAATTATGGGTCGAACGCAAGTACGGCAGATGCTTTTTATTCAGCAAACCTAATACGATAGAGATGATCGACGGTTCCCAGGTGTTTTAATCAAAGTCAAACATTGCTCACTATAATATACATAACACAACAGGGCATGGAATGTCACGGAATAAATTCATCATTCTATGTTTCAAGATAATGATTTTGTGCTATTCTAATGTTAAGCAAAGGTCGACTATAATTAATAATTAATTTGGTATAGACGTAACGCGACTTGATCAAAGAGATTTTGTTTTAGCTTTTGTAGCATATAAAGTGAAATGACGTCACAAACTTGATGAGAATTTGTTCGACTATTTACAGATGGTTGATTATTTGCAGACAACTTTATAGTGTTGTCATATGTGACTGCCATGCGCACACAATTGTGCAAGATTTTAGTATAATTATAATTCCGTATACATCAAATAGGTAGGCAGGGCTGTTATTTTTGAAATGATTCATACTTCTCAAAATTATTTTTTAAAAATTCAAGAGACCTAAGATATTTAGCCCAGTTTCCTTCTAATTAGGCAATGGTGTGAACGGCGCTGAAAGCGAAAAGACTAGAAAGTACAAACGAATACACAATATATAAATAGACCATTACGAAAATAAAGTTCGCAATTAAAATCTATAATATACAACTAACACTCACACTGGTTTCCAAAAAATATGCGATTTTGGCTGGTACTTGCCTTGCTTTTTTTCCAAGCGCTTGTAACGACGTGCTCCATCCCAATATGGTATCGACTCGATAGATATTCTATACTGACAAATGAAATTCAAGCATAATATTACTACTTCAGCACAGCATAGACTATGGACTAAAGCTGAATCTTTAAAGCTGGATTGGTCAGCACTCTAGTCCTGCGTTTTAACGACAGTATACACTGAACGATGATAAATTTATTTGGAAACTGTCATAATTGATTTCGAGTGAAATGGAAGAACACATATTCGTTAATGTGAAAGAATACGTGTGCGAATATACTTGATATTATTAATTAGCAAATTGTCAGGATCCATTCCTTGGTATGACATATTTGTTCTTGTCTTCCGTACCTTCCACTTGTATCTATTATTTTACACTTGAAATATGGGTTTACTAACTGCACCTCAAACATTGGTTTCATTTAAAATATTTGATTGTTGAAATCTATATGTGCTAGTATGGATATTGGAATTGAGTAGTGGGGCTAGGCACCATATTTAAAACTGTTTATTTTAGGTGAGAATGAGTTATTTATCATCTATTGTAAAATCTATAAAAGACAAAACATGGAAGTGTTATAATGCTGAATTTTTCTGCACTCATCTCGAGTCATCCACGCGAAAAATAATCTGGGAATTGTTTGAAGAGTAACGCAAAAGTACTTAATTCACATCACATGGCGATGACAGCATTGAATAAAATTTTTCTTCATAAACTTGATTATTGTACAATATCACAATATTTGTTTCGACCCAACGTACAATATTAGAATGACATCAGCATTCACTTCCCAAATACGTGTATATAGTCGTGTAATGAAGAAATTTTTCAGTGACGTATATTTGCTTTAAACTGTGATCACTTTATTTCGAAAGTTTTTATAGATGATTACAACTCTTTATGGTAACGTAGACTCATACTTTTGATCAAAATGTAAAACAATGACGCTACAAAAAGAACAGAAGTACCTTATCGAAGCTTAATTTTATTCCGTAATTTGTGAAACTTTGGGTAATAATGGGTGGGATGAACGAGTTTGCAGTTAGGAAATATATCGAAAATGCATTATAAATCCTCAATTTTATGAATGCAGACATAAATCACAATCGTTCCCAAGTGATAAACGCCACACCATATATACTTATATATACAATTATCCACGATCGACAAATACCGAATTACTGTCCATTACCATCCGATACCATTACCATCTGTTTTTGCTAGTCTCTTTGACAAGGCCCAAGATATTCTATTTTCTACGCCTTCACTAAGGCTGTAGAAAAATTTGAAAACACATTTTAAAAACTTGTTTCAAGGATGCTATTCGCTGAAAATATGGGTTATCGGGGTCTAGATTTGGAGAATGACATTTATCAGTATGGCTTCTATACCCAGACATTCGTATCGATACAAGCTTTTGTTTACCTTTGTCGTTTGAATTTAAGCGATTGGACGCGTATAAATTTCAATTTATGACCCGATTGATACATCTAAGCACAAAAGTTAAGCAAATGTTACCCTCGGCCCGGCAGCCAATTTACGAGATTACAAACAATGTCTCGTCTGTTTTATGATACTATTATAGTTCATTCGAATGTGGGAAGTATTTGAACGTGGATGTAATATGCCAATTTTTTCACTGATTTACGTCAAACTGTGTTGGGTCATTTTACGATTTAGGGGCTGGCAATGTGGATGAAAGTCGAATTAGACTGACAAGGCACTATTGCCATGGCCTAAGAACCATTTTTATATCTGACTTTTGCTCTTAGCCTGGAAACAACTTAATCAGACGGTTGGTTGGTAGGCTATAACTCTGTTTGTCAGTTCCATCAAACGCAAGGCCGTTCACCATACCGTTAGCGATGATATGATGAAATATTGTTTTTGAATGTACCACGACTAACGTGGTGGCAATAAGGCAAACAAGTCGATGATAAGGGAACATTCTCGAGTATTTTATGATGGGTGAAACCGTATTCGCGGTCAGTGTGGTGACAGGCTGTCAGGTAATGTGAATTACATCAAATTTCAACTTGGGGGCGTTTCCTGTAATTTATAACTTTCGAACGTGATATTTCTACAGGTTGTGGTTTCGTGAAATTAAAAATAGTTTAGAATGATCATTGACTGGAAGGTTTGTTTATAGATAAGATGGAAGTTCATACGATAGTTGATAGATTACCCGAAGAACAATCTTATTCAGCTCATTCTTCAGTCAGTCCTTTATTTCAGCCCACGTCTGAATGAGAAATACAATACAAAAGATAAGTTAATGCCTTATATTTTTCTTGTATTCAGCGGAACGAGGTTCAGTTGAAAAACAATAATTCTGACTCTTAGTAGGAATTTATGACTAGGTTACCATCATTGTGGTGATACCTGGGATGTTGAACTTTCCATGAATTTATAGGTATTTTATAGAAAAATAATATACTGTTGAAACAATATTGACTTGTCAAAACTGAAATTAACTCGAGATTAATGGCACTGTGGAGAGACCGTTTGTCTGACGTAAAAGACCATTGCGAATAGAATTATCATATAGATATCCGATACACCAAAGGACTAAAATGGTTTAACAGAGTTTCAGATAAGCATCAACATAAAACCGGAGACTTTAAAATGGCTTGGATTTTCTTCCGATACAGCCTATGTGAATTATCTGGGTGAGTTTTTGGGTTAATTTCCACGGGACAAGACAAGCACCCAACCGAGATCTTCAGCCTACTTCGACGCGCTAACTTTATTGCTAGTACGTCAAGACATTATGAATATATCTGTAAATAAATTAATAAGTGATGAATACGTAGAATACGCTGTAGACTAATTTGTGGATTGACCACAATTTAAGGCACAATATTAATACTTAATAATCAACTACATACATTGCTGTTAATCGCATCTGTTGGCCTAATGAATTCAATTACTAATTAATTTTGTCATTGTCGCTAACCGCCACTTCCGTGCGTCAACGTTAAACGGTGTCCTAGAATATACGAGTTGAAATAGAGGTTTGTATAGGGATTCGCCGATTCCATCGTTATTCGAATTGTAAAATTGCGAAGATCTATTATGATTCAAAATTGCGATAGAAAAGTAGCAAAAATGAAATGGTATTACTGTAATACTATGTGGAGAATTTTGACAAACTTAGGAGTCTAGATTAAGTACAGTAAACTCGAAATCAGTTATATTAAAATAGTTATGTATAGGGTACCTCTGGTATAGCTTTAATGCTTAAATTAGGGTTTCAAATTTCTTTATTCAGCCAGAAATAGAAACAAAGTCGCGGTGAGTATAATTTATTTTTTCTTCATCCAGGTTTATCTTAACCGAAATTTACTGTAGATTTAGGTTTCATTAGTATTTTCTTCAAGCATATTGAAGTCCATAACATAATCAGTTTTATATTTGAAATAAAATATAAATATTTTCACAAATATAATCCCGATAGTGTTATACTTTCAGGGGTGCTCCAGAAGTATGCGCACCAAGATGTCGCATAACCTGAACCCTAACCTGGTACACAAACTGAGTTCAGGTTGTGCGCCATCTTGGTGCGCATATTTCAGGAGGTCCCTTTCAAGTAATGAGTGAAAACTTTCTTAGAATATTGTTTTCTCGGTCAATACACTTAAAAACCAAAAATAAATTTTCATATCGTTAAAGTTTAAGGTTAACATTCGCCTAATGAAAATCTGTAAAAAGCAGTCAAGTTGGCGAGGCCTTATAGTCATGTATCTAATATCGTCTGTCTTTGATATACAGAAATAAATATTGATTGTGGTTTATCAAGGACCCGAAACGACTCCTAATTTATTATATACGAGACACAGGGAAAACTATTTCAGGTAATAAAACGTTGTAAGAGAGAGACAGGAATAGTGAAAAATTACACCGATAATATGAACTGCGTGCGCTACTTCGCCTACGAGAACGCTCCGTGATGCTTTTTAGGTATTATAAACTCTTAGGATTTTCGTGAGCATCTGCTATTTTTGGAAGAGAAATTAGAAATTTACAATTCTAATTGGAGTAAATAAACTTGGGAATTGAAATCTACTGCTTTTTATAGGATTTATACATTTAAAAGCTTCTGATGACAAAGGCATAGGTATTTCATTTCGCATAGGTAAAATTCAAATCTATTATATTTGACATCCATAAAAATATAACCCGCACTTCTGAACTTCCTTTGTTAGTGTGCGTTATTTTACGATATTACTATTTTATTTATGAGTTACGGGAATAAATGGGCGTTGTTTCGAAGCATCGCGACTTAGATTTATTCGTAAACATCACACTTTCAGTATGATATCCAGAAGTCAAAGATTACATTTGTTCCAGAGATGATTGGCTTTTTTTAATCTAATTTATTCATGGCCTGAGCTTGGCAAATACATTTATACATGGAGTAATTTGAATAGAAATGATGACACATGTTTTTCTCCGCGCACAATTTTTATAAATTAAATTTACTTTTATTTTGAATGACGTGAAAGTTGTTTATTTGTTTTAAATGTGTATCAATTGCTAACTTATTTTCATCTCGTGTTGCGTTAGAATTGAAATTTTAGACCTATTTCATTCAATTTCTAAATTCCGAAGGTTTTTATTCGTTGGATCGTGAACCACAATTCATCTTACACTCCGTCAAAACGTAGTTGTATATGTCTAGATTTTTCACTATTTAGTAATTTAAAACTTGTTGTGGTATCTATAATATATAAAATTGTATATATAGAACGTAGAAAAGAAACGCTGTAATTCTAACTAAGTCTTCCAATATTTCTGTGTGAGTGTGTGTGTACACAATGATTGTTTATGTCGAATTATGAAGTATTCGGATGTTTATTCTTTCTGTAGCGCCGCTATCAATCTTTGTAAGTTTCAGCTACTTCGTAAGAAATATAGATAGATTTACTATTTCAACTTTCTCAACTTGGAATACACGTATTCAATAAAATTAAGGGAAAGTAAGAGTGTCGATGATTCAGGAACGAACAAAACATAAACCTCAGTTGTATGGATTCACCGGAGTTTGATAAACTATAGATTTTTGTCTATAAAGAAATTAATCGAATTACCACTACTATGTTGTAAATTTTAATAGACTTATATCTACCAGCTACGATTGTGCACTAGTTAAGTATGATTTCCTAAATTTGATTACAAGAATATGATGTCTTGAATATATCAAGGCATTGGTAACCAATCGTCGCTGATTCTCAATTTGAAAATTCCATCAATTTAAAGGGGGAAGGGGATAATAAAAAGAAGTTTTCATTGTGTTGAAGGTTCTCATAGATATACTACAAACGGTATGTTATGAAGCAATCAAATAGTAATAATGATTTATGAAAAACGTCTATATCGGCATCATGATTTGGGGAAAGCTTTACTGAAACGATTACCGAGTCTCCTTAAGGTCCAAGAATGGTTGGTTTTCATGAAAACAGATTCAGACAAATTTCAAATAATCATTGCTCTTTCTAGATCAGGGATTCTCAACCTTTTTCCTGTTAAGTACCCCGAGTCTTGAAATAATCAATACGAACCCCCAGTAATCACCAAGTTGTAATATATTTAACTAATAATTTTTAAACTGTGTTTTAAAGCAGTGGTTCCTAACCCCTAGTCCGCGGACATGCACTGGAAGCTTTTTTGTCAGTCTGCGAAAACTTTTGTTGTTTTTCATTTGTCTCAATCGCTTTACCGAACCCCAATTAACGACGTTGTGTTTGTTTATTACGCAATTTCGCTTTCGCCAACATATTTCTGTTTGCGGTATCAATGGCCCGACGACGTCTTGGCGCCGAGTAATCACACTTATCACTTTTTCGGTTCCGATTCATCGCGAATCGCCCGTCAAATCTGGCAAGATTCAGAAAGTCAATGATCGACACATGTATTTTTTCTGTTCTGCATGCGTTTCCTGCCTAATATGAACTTCCAATTAAAAGATTATGAATATTTCTTTGTTCAAACCAGAAAACAGTCATGGACAGTATAATATTCCAGGGCTTCGGCATGACATCCAGTAAAATATGAGCTTGTTGCGACCCTGTAGGTTTGTTTGATGCGTTGGTTAACTGCAGAAGGGTCATATGAGATCAGTTAACAAACAAAGTATTTCGATATTTTTTAATAAGAACGAAGAGAACAGGTTTCTTCAGGAGAAAGTTTGATCTAGTTATTTCAATTTTTTTGCAGGGCCGCGAGCACATTATGCACATTATATTTAATTCTCCCGGTCCGCCTGAAAGGTTGGAAACCACTGTTTTAAACAAAAGTATTCATTTCATTTATACAAAACATTAGTGTGAAGGCTGTCCCTGTTTATTGCAAATAAGTTTCTCATTTCGAGGAACAAACAACACATTGTCATTTTACAGTTTGGCTGCAAATCTGTGGATTTCACATTGTTGAGTCACAACAACGCAAGATTAGGAATAATCCACTGCACGCATTTTCCTCAGATAGTAAGGGACATTAAAAATAGCAACACATCAAAATTCAACTGTCATGCAAGTATCCCTGGAAATCTTCTCGTGAACACCTGGAGGTTCGCGTACCCCAAGTTGAGGACCCCTGCTCTAGATCTCAATTTGTCTAGCTAATATAATGACATCACTTTCGAGTTTAGAAGAAACTTTAGTTTGTAGAAATGGGAAGACGGCTTTTTGGAGGAGATGAATCGTTCAATAATAGAACTTTCTGATCAAAACATCATTGCCAAACATCAGATATAGTCGTATTTAATAGATGTGTAATTGTGTATATTAGTAATCCCATTGTCAACACGAATCAATTCACTTTTGACATTTATTGGTGAATGAATTACAATAGTAAACCGCAAAATCATCATGGTCAAACATACGGGTTTACAAAAATAGTGAATGTTTTTGCAGAAATCATTTTCTTTTTTTTAAACTTTGCTTTTGTACATGAGGACAAGGTTCGGGTCAATATCTCAGACTATTTAACAGAATCTGGCAATCAATATCGTAACAATCAGACTTTAGTTTATCACCATATTGGTTTTAATGTAAAATGATGAAAATAAAAATAGATTTATCAACCACAGTGATTTACCTCTGTTTTTGAAATGGTTACCATAACACCCGGACCCATTTAGGGATATTTTGTCAATAATTGTGTCTTTATATTTTACAGTTAAAATATTTATAAAAATCTAAAATAAATATGTATTCCAGAAACAGTTTCACATTTGCTATTTGTCTATTTGCTTTTACAATAATAAAAGCAAGATCGTATGAAATCAACAAAACATCAGGCTGCCTGAATCTAACAAATGGAAGACAATTAAGCGATTGCCATCAGTCAATTATTCCCGTTAACAATCTCAAATTAAAAACATTTATCAGCGAAATTGTGAATGCAAGTTTTATTCATGATGAAGAAGTAAATTCAACAACAAAATACGAAATTAATATTTGGGTAACTGTTCCTTTCGACGATTCCTACATGTTTTCAAAAAACCACGTTATGCCAGCTATTTATCAAGCACTTGAAGACACAGGAGCAGTTTTATGTCAAAATTATACAATAAACGGAGGGGAATATCCACAGGTAATATACGAAAAAGTCTCGTCCCTTTCAATGCTTCATATGGCCGACATTCAACGACTTTTATGGCTGTGATTGCAATTTAAAACCTGCATTGGTCATTTTTTCAATATATATTTTTGATCTTTACAACGCTCAACTCAAAGACGGGACTGACCAGAAATTATGTGTAAATCAGCGGTTCGGCGGTGTGTCGCATCGTGCTAAGCCTTCCAAATACGCTCGCCACTGCACCTGTGATACCAGGCGTGGGCTGGCGGGTTCGAATGCCATTCGAGTGCAGTTATGAGTGAGAGGATTGCTGACTCCTTGCGCCTTAGGGTGGTTCACGTAACCACTGGTCGGTTACGGCTTCCTCCAACATCAAGTCCGTGCTTCTGACCAAAAATAACTGGCTAATTCTATACCCAACATCGACTGGTAACCGTGATTTGGCCTATGAATAAGTCGTCTCATTAACTTTCCTCTCCCCGGGATAAATAGGTAAATCCTATTCTATGTCAGATTGTTATCGAAATTACCTGTATTAGTAATATTCGCAGTTAACAATATCTACTTTTTCATCTAGCACACATGTTTTACTGTTAGCGCAAATGATTCGAGATGTAATGCCGATTTTGCCATGACACAAGCGGTTGACATTCAAGACAGCAGAATTATTGCAGAACAATGTAATTCTGTGGATGTTCTAGCTGGAGTTGAAACTATGAACGTTTTTATAGGAATGACGTGCGATTATGCAGCGGGTAGAGTAGGTGCTCTTGCTACGAATTGGGATTGGCCTTCAATTTTTCCTGGAACAAGGTAGGATAGAACTTTCCTCATACATTTCAGCACATAAACATAATGTGTTACATTACTTTTAATCAGATTTAGATGTGGAAAACTTTTAAAATATTTTAAAATACAATAGAAAACAAGAAATGATCGAAGGTAATTGGAATTTGATTTGAAAACGCATGTTAGAAGTTTTTCATCTTGTGATATTTTTTCTTCTTTACATAAAAGTAGCCTACATGTTTTTATTACCATTCTAACGAACTAATTTAAACAGACTTATATCAAATGTTGTGGATTTTACTTAAGAAACTTTTGTTCTCACAGAGAATGACCTATACTAACATTAGATAAGCAATTGGAACCACGCGACTATTTTCATCATTTATTTTTGATATTGATAGACATTCATTTCCGTTCAAATATTTTGAAATTGCCTCTATTTTATTAACAAATATAAAGTGAAACTAAACTTGACTACTATGTGAACTGAGATCACGCAGCTTGCTGTAGATACTCCTGTATAACAAGATTTTTTCCAAAATTGGGATTCTTTTCTTCGGTACGATGTGTTTTCGATTAGTCCTAAATATTTCGAAACTTTGTTTGATGAATTTTATATCATGTATATTTTTTATTATTAATATTTGATAGGGTGATTCCATCTTTATGGCTGTACTTTATTAATCAATAATCTGTTTCGAAAAACTCATAAAATTAATTGTGACTGTATGCACAAACTGGTACGAACTTGTTCTATCGAGCTAGCACTCCCTAGCATCAGTGTACATAAAATGTCTTCAACCACCATGACTAACGAATTCATACAACGAATTGTATGCAAATGTTGTGACTTTAACCATAAATACTCTTACAGGACAACAATTTTTGATAATAAAAATCAAGGATGTTGTGAAACATTGACGAGAACTGGTCATACAGCTACTGACATTGGGAAATTTGTTGTCCGTATTTACAATGAATATAACTGGACAAACTCATATGTCATATATTCATAGTAAGCCATGTTTTAATTCATTTTGAATAGTATTATTTTCATATTGTATTCATAGTATAGTAATAATTTTGTGTATTTTTGCCAAGTTAAAAATAGTAGTTCTGAATTGTGCATGATATAAAGTTAGTTGCTGGAAGTATAATTTAGTGTTCTCTGCTTTTATGTTATACAAATTCTTTCTCTTTACGAAAAAATATATTTTAACATAACTTTGCCAATTGTAGTTGATATAGTCGATCGATCGTTGAACGGTACTATATCAGTAATGAGAGGGAGTCTTTTGATATCATGTATTTTAAAATTGAGTCGGTATAAAAAATATACAATGTTTATTCAAAATATAATTTCAACTAAATATTTTACTTTTACAACACACCATTTGACGGTGCAAAGATTTGTAAAATAAATGCTTGCGTTATTGGCATTTTGGTCACCATTGGTCCGTCAATATTATTTGTCCACTTAAGCAATATAAAATGGAGTCTTCGCTGACAAAATGGAGTCAAATAGCAAGTTTGTTAAAGATTAATTCATGCGAATGTTTTGACGTTGACTAATAATATTGCTGACCACACTTGATCTGAAATGGAAAAATGATTTCAGTAACATAAAACAGTTGTTTTAATTATACTCGATCAAGTATAAGTTGATAAAATTAATACTGGAATGCTTTACCAGGCAGTGCAGATAAATTTTTTGTTATTTCATAAAAGTCGATAGTCATGTACAAATTGTACATGCATAATACTGACCGTAATAAAATGTTTTTTGAATTTATTTAATTTAATTGATCGTTGTTGCATATTAAATATAATAAACATAACAGTAAAATAATAAAATAGAACATGCATTTTATTGAGTAAAGTTATAAAGGTAAATGAAAGAAATATCTGATGCAAATGAATATTTGTATCGAGAATAAGATATTTCTAGATGATCATCACGTATTTAATATTTACATTCTTCATATCATAATTATTATATATTGCAAGAATTAATGAATTTTATGACTCACTTTGCGCCTTCAATCAAGTCCTTATGCAATAAGCTGGTGTATAGGGAACTTCTGAATGAAATTTTTCAGCCCAACTTTTGATACTTCTGTGAAAAACTAAGGATCCATTTGCTTTTATGACAGTTACCTCTACTACATAATGGAATGTGTAGCATATATTAAAATGTATATTGGCAAATACATATTCTTTATGGCCTTCAAAAATAATAATAACTTTTTGCAACTTCAAAACTCGTTTTATGTTTTTTTAGTATCACTAATCACGGCGCACCAGTGGACACAACGACGCGATCCGACTGTACTACCCTTATGGGAGGAGTTACAGCGCAGTTCAGAGGAGAAAAGGGTTGGCAGAATGGAAAACACTATAACATTTCAGCGCAAAACGATGATAATGGAGTTATTAATAACGCGGATAAAATATTAGATACCATAAAAAATAATGCACGTGGTAAGAATTTGTCATTAATTTATTTTAATAGTGTAAAAATACAAATAATTGTTCGCGGCTACGAAGGGGCTCACTAAAATTAAGAACAAATACTACTTGCGTGGGATCGCGTGTCAGTCACATCTCCTCTAATAAAAATACTTGACTAAGAATAACGAAATTTTGATATGAAGACAAATTGATGTCTCGGATAACCTTTTAGTCCATATGATAATACTATTTGTACGATAACTGGCATCATATGTCACATCAAAGGTTATTACATACAACCTAATTCTTTATCATAAGCAATAAACAATCCGAATACGATATATTGATATTTGATACGGATATTGTTTGCTGTCCAGACTATATTTAAATGTAAACATATAGGTAAATTTTGCGTCACCTTTGCATCATCAATCGATTGCGTCGTTTGTGTGATCAAACTACGCGTCGCCACGTTAACTGTACGGCATCGATTTTGTTCATGTTTCAGAACGCATGCAAAGATGCATTACCAACTTTACAATTGTTAAGCAGGGGTTGCTGGAAATATTTAACTACGTAGACTACTGGAAATTTTACTACAACCTCATTATACTTTCCCTGTACAAGCCCCTACGAAATATTTACGAGCAAATTCTGAGATTAGATGACGGTAATAGAATTTGACTGGAAATAGATTACGCAACTACGGAAAAGATGATGTCACTTGTAAATAAACAATTACACAAGTTTAATATCAAATGCCCCATACTATTCTGCTAACATCTTTGGGAAAAATATTTCGGATTAAAATGATTCAATATTGTTGCCTATTGGGGTGCCAGTGGGCCTATGTGGGGCTTGTATATTAAGTGAGGGGTTCAAGAAGTTAATACCGTGTCAGGAAGACTATTGATTACGGAGTAAGCACATTACCCATATGAGATTTCTCAATAGTGGGTTTGAATTTCATTTTCGCTAGTGCCAGGCTAGATATTCGTTTTGGATAGAAGTTTGAGCGAACAAACTGTAGAAATGAACAAAAATGTCCCGCCAAGTGTCATCATATTTATCTGGACGTTAAAGTAATGCTGACAAAATTACGTCAATGTTTGTCCAATTGAACTACTTTAAAATTTAACGTGATACTTCCGCGCAGTCGGTGATTCCCGGAACTGGAAGAAATGTAAACACTCCAGAACAGCCACGCTAAAGCACGACGACAGAACGCGTTCGCTCCGACCATCAAATGTTATTTTTTTTTTGATAGTTTTAAATTAAATTAATTACTACAAATTTTAGTTTCCAGAATGATCGGAAATTTTCGAGTACTTTAATAACAAGTTGTTTACTTCCAAGTCATACGTTAAATTGAACATATGATATGAACAAAATGACGCAGTTGCTATTCTTGGTATTCAACCAAGCCCAGCAAGTCCGACGAATCCAATAAATAGTGAGAGATTCAAATTTCTCGACCCGGTTGCTACCGGAGTCGCCGCAACTACAATTTCATACACTTCACGCACAAAAATATAACCAAAGTATAGTAATATTTACCAAAAATGTTGTCTCTTCTGGTAATTTTTGAAGAAAATGTTAATTTGCGTTACCAAGCAGAAATAAGACGACCTAATTTCTTATCCTGACGCAGAACTTTAAATAATTGTTATTTCGTACATGTCCATAGCGAGTGGTTATTTTTTTACACCATATAAAACTCTAGGAGACCGAATAAAAAATGGAAGCTGAGTGATTCTGAAGCGGTAATACCATGAAAGTATTGTTTGAATATTTTTAGTAGGGTATTTTTCCATAAAGTTGAAAGACGATCCGATTCTTATTCTTCCCTTCTCTGGGTCGGAGTCAAAGATTATTACTAGCGCCAAATTTATGTAATCGAAATTTTCAGATTACTAGCCGCGAGCTGAAGCCAGATAAACCTTTTTTGGATTCGCAGTTTCATTTTGTTCGTGGGTGAGCTATATGATACCATCATACTGATTGTATTTCCAGATATAAAAAAGACAATGCGAACCAAATTTCAGAAACAGTTACTCTTACTTTTATTCCGTTTTGAAAACTATAAAATTGTCAAAAATGTTATTTGCCAATCCCCTGCCAACTTTCTGGTAGCATCGCGATTAAGGATAATTAATTATCCGTCTTGTATGTAATACCCCCTCAATTCGTTTGCATAAAATGTTTGTTGGATTGAGGGTTGTGGATTGTTTGCATTTTAGAAAAGGAAAGTTTGCGAGCGTCAAAGTGTAAACTCATTATCGTTTTGAGTTTCTGTTTAAGTTCAAGTTAATTTTTAAGCTGGCGTTGACCGCAAATGCGTCGAATATTGTCAAAAAGTTCTTGGTAAATTTATTAAAACGTTAAAATGCTATGTTTTTAGTTCTGAAGAAGGCTACTTCTTGATGTAGAGTATCATAGTAGCATAGTATCGCACATATAACTTTTATAAGTTCTTATAACAGTACCATTAGCCAATATGTTTTATTTGAATAAGTATCCTCAAAAAAACGAAATTCTGCATGATCACACGAATGTTAGCAACCCAGAATCTACGTAGTTTGCTTGCTTTATGGAACAATAAAATACTTGTTACATGACCGATCAAACAATTCTTTCAAAACACTTGCACGAAAAACCGACATTTATCATACTATTTTGACACTTGACCATAGTGGTAAATTGAACACTGTTTGGGGAGTTATAAAATCTTTTTCGGGCAAACAAATGACGAAAAAGTATTTTAATGCGAATCATCCCAGGACATATTTGTAATATTTATGGAAATAAATATCAAATATATATAATATTTTTCACAAGCCAAAGTATAAAAATAAAGTGTATTTATAATATTTTATTATTTCCAGTCTCGATTTGGTGTATTGGAAGAAAAGCGATGAGGTATATAATGAATAAAGCAAAGGAAAAGAGAATGACAGGAGGGGATTATGCGTTTCTATATCTTGATATTTATAACACAAATATTTCATATGAGTGGAGCAATGAAGATGATCAAAATTGTGAATTAGTGCTGGGAAACAATGGTGAGTTTATCGAACGTTATTAGCAATATACATTTAATATAGACAGATTAGGAAAAGACGTTTCAAGTTTTAAAAATTGAGTACATTCACAAATTGTTAATACAATATCATACGTCATAGCCGCCGTTTTTAAACAAATGTTAGAAGAGATCAGAGATTCCAAGAACAGCCAAGACTTCTTGCTAATGAAAACTTTCGTTGATATTTTGAATATGACAGTTTGGCCCATTAGAGTTACAATAAACACAAACTTTTATGTTTACATTCCAGACTATTTCTTCTATAGAAATACAAGAATTATTCTAACGCGATGCTCTGTTATTTTATTTGTAACCATAACTATAAATTACATTCCAGATTATTGCACGAAAGACGTTGGAAATTCTAGTGATGGAATGAGAGCACTTCAAGTAATTTCACTTCGTCAATCGAAAACAGAAAAATATAAAAACTTCTCAGATTCTATGAAAAAGAAAATGGGATCCGCGATATCGGGTGACGAACAATTCGTCAATCCGTTTCTTGCTCAATACTACGATGCAGTAAAACTTCTAGTTCACGGAGTGAACAAGTAAGCCAGGCTCAGACAAATACGAGGACTATCGGAATAACGCTGTATAATATCATGATCGTTCTCAATTTAAAACATGTAACTTCTTCATCTTAATCACATGCTTTACCACTTGAACATTTCCAGAATTAGTTGTTAGTTCAGAATTAATTGGATAAGAATAAATTTGTAGTTTTAAACACAAAATATAGCACTGGTTCAATTATTCCAGGAGTATTGAAAAGGGAAATATAACTGATTTATCAGATGGGAGATCATTTACTCGGCTGCTATGGAATATAACATTTGAAAGCGTTGATGGCTTGGTAAAAATAACTGAAACAGGGGATAGAGTTATGGATTATACTCTGATGGATATGAACAATGCGACTCAGAAATTTCAGGCGAGTTTCCATTTGTTTGCTAGATTAAGTAAATCAGCGAAATCTATGAGGCGCGAAACCGCAACTGGGCGATTTTTATTTGAAGAATTGACTATTGTTTGACAGAAGCATGTAAAATCTTTACTGGTTGGGATCATCCTTTTGTAGACACAAAAACAAAAATTTTCAACTCCGGTATTCAAGAAAATATATATATATTGAATATTGTGATGCTAACAGAGTAACAGTTCACACACAAAATCACAGGCATATAATTTATATGAGATGATATGACTACTTTTGTTGTTTTTGCAGGAAGCAGTCGTGTACTATGGAGAAAATCAAACGTATGTAGAAGTTGTACCGATAGACTGGCCTGGTAATGAGCCTCCTGTGAACGAACCAGATTGCGGGTATACACCTTGCGAAGAACATCGTGTGTCTACTCGTATGTAAAAGTTATTTTATCAATCGTTTTCATATTTTCTTTATATATAAATATATATGAGGTAGCTTTTTTAAACAAAAGGATCTCATTAATTCTCACAACAATCTTACGTGATCATTACAAACCTACCCGATATTATTAAATTTACTGAACAAAAGACTATAACCAGTTTAAGAGATAAAATTAAAAGAAATTCGTTTGAGGCTACTTGCGATTTTCATCCTATTCTAGGAATTGTTAGTTTTTTGTTCTGATGATATAACTTTGTCTCTGTTTTATAGGACTGTATAATAAAATATTGTGACCCCAGGATCTATCCTATTTTACGTTGAGAAGTAATGCGTAGAAATAGTTAAATTAATTTTAGCAATGTTTACCATTCAAATGAGTAATACTTACTTCTGTTTTCAGTTGTCAAAGCTCTCATTGGAACGTTTGTCGTGCTGCTGCTTTGTTTTATCGTTACTCTTTTCATCGCGCATAGGTGAGTCATAATTTACTTTGCAATCTACGTTTATTCTACGTATTTTTGGACGATCGTTTATACTTTATAGTTTAATATTGAATTGATAACATGTAATATTGACTATATCGATACTGTAATATAGATAAGTGGACATGAATGCTGGGATGGTTGACGGTTTGGCCAATCAGTTGAAGTAAATACTTTCAAAATGTTGAATGATTTACATCTGGTGTCAATTGTTATCAAACTTCTGCACTTTTGCTTACTTGTTTTGTATACTCGTATTTTAAATTAAATAAGTTGGCTGAAGTTCGAGATGAGAATTTTTAAAAATAACTTGATACGGCTTTCCATCTTTGAATTTCATAAAATGTGTAAATAGAAAAATTTAAATTCCCTATCAATTACTTTTTTCTGTTTATGGGAGTTCCAAACTTGGCGAAAAGTTTCATTTCTAACATAAATTTCACCTGCTGTGTATGAAATCCACAAAAATGTACGAACAATCACTATTTGATAATTTTGTAGACGTATTGTGAAAGAAAGAAAATTGCGTAACATGGCGTGGAGAGTGAAACCAGAAGAAATTGATTATAACATGAGGCAAAGAAGGCAATCGGTGAGCTGGTAGAAGATATGATTTTAAACAGTATTATGTATATTTATCAACTATGCTTGAATTTACCCGAAGCTCATGAGATATCACAGAAAAATATAGTCTATTTGCGAATGTCATTTAAACTCGGAAAGCCCAACCCCCCCCCTAAAAAAAAATCACCACGTATCACTGAGGGACCTAAAGCACATTTTACCAGGCTTGATTCAAGGTTTTGTGGGTTATTTCATATCCGAGAGAAATTTGTCTAGTATCCTGTGATTAAGCCATATCTTTTTTTCAAATAAATAACAACTAGTATCTTTTTTTTTTCAAGATTTCGACGATAACCCAGGGATATTAAAACTACACTTCAAGATGTATAATACTGTATATTATGCTTAACACTTCCATCTACAGGGATCAACAATAAGTCAATCCAGCGAAGCCACTGTTACCTCACATCTTAATTTACATGGGCGACAAGTTTTTACTAAGACAGCGCGATGGAAAAATCATTTTGTTGCTGTGAAAGTGTTCCACAGACAGAAAATTCAACTTGATAGAAATATTCTAGTCGAACTGCAAACGGTAAACAAAACAGTTGATAAAAACATTTTTCAACACCTATTTGATGGATTACGGTTTTTCTATTAACCGCTTTACCCAGACTAAGCTTCGTAATCCTAGTATTTCACATGTCCGTCTGCTAAACGAGCAAGGTATAAACATCAAATCGAATACACTTGGAGGTATATTTATGAATACAAACGCATTTATAGCCTACTACATCATAAAACCAAGTATCATCCTCTTTAGTAAAGATGAGCAATGCAATTGCTGTATCTCCTAGTCCTAGACTATCTAGACTTAATTCCCATCCATATTATGTACAGATTCTCAATTATCTATCCAAAAATATTATAAAAAAAACTGTCAAATTTAAAAATTCCCGCCAAATTTGCTCACCAGTTCAGGACAGCTATGCAAATAGCTATTCCTGATACATACCATGCCAATAATAGTAACGTGCCTATATAATCATGACTATTTTTTCAATGTTTTTTTCCAATCTAAAGATGTTATCTCTGGAACACGAACATTTGTGCAAATTCATCGGAGCAAGTGTGGATTCTCCAGTCACGATTTTAACTGAATATTGTTCTCGAGGTTCGTTGCAAGATTTTCTCGAAGGCGATACTGACTGGGTGGACGTAGATGATGTTTTCAGGTATACAGCGCTTGTTATCACTAGAGTGCTTTCCAAATTACGGTAAAATTGTTTCCCCGGGACGAAATTCGTCTGCGTATTACGAATTTTATAATATGATTCTTTGGCTGATACCAACATAAATTTCAACCTTTTGCAGTAATCTACCCTACCGGTAGTTTTGGTTCCGGCAATATCAATGATATATATCTATTTATTATTTACGCCATAGTACCGGCGTAATAATATCAATCAAGGTTCGGGGTATCATATTTTTTCACAATTTAGAGTAGCCTATTTATGGTACCGGTAGTTACGTACTATTATATATATTACCGTTATGCAATTAAAGATGGCAATTTGCAAGCGCCATTAGGCTATTCTTGAAATGGTCTCTAAATTCAAACAAATTCCACACACGACACCTGAAGCTATATTTATAGACTTTGAAGTAATCTCGCACACTCACCCATTGCATATTTGCTGACTTTGCTAATTTATAAACAGAAATATGATTGGGCTCAGTAAAAGCGTTTCAGCGTTTGCATAAAGGCTCCAAGTTGTTGGTTCCTGATTCGAGTACTGGTTAGTAAGTCGAACAGTTCATGCTTTCGTATCCTGGATGTCGCAGCGAATCTAAATATGACGATATTTTGCAATTCTTCGCATACGACTGGATGTCTGCTAAACTTCCCCGGCGCCATTTGTTGAGCCACTCCGTTGATCGATCGTTAGAATATTCACGTGGTGGCGCAAATGTTAAGGTGAAAGAACGAGCCATACGTAGCCGAGAAAAATCTAAAATAACTCCAACCATTTTAATTTAATGGAAATTTGAGAGCATTCGATTCATTTCAAACAACAATTTAGCAAAACGGTTTCAAAGTTCATTAGGAGTTCACAGAATACAATGGAAAATTACAACATTTCAAAGTCTGCATGCTTCAAATAATTTTAAAACGCGTTTCATTTTTAGGTAAATAGAAGTATTCAGTTTGACTTATCGACCCCACTTAATAACCGTCAAGTGGTCACAGAAACAAACAGAGGCAGCTTGTCCCACTCAAAATATAGCGTATATAGTGATAGTGACCTCAAACGACTGGCGATGTCTTGTGGCAATGATTAACTATCCGTAGCCTTTGGAACTCACGCCTCGCATTTCTTTATTTCAAACGCTCTTGACTTGAGTTCGTGACAGCTAAGGAATTTGAGAATATTTTTATAATGAACTTTGAAACTCATACTCTAAATATATATGCACACTATTGAGAGGCTTCAAATATATTGCGCAATTAATTGACGTAATAAATATATTGCAAATGTAATGGATATTGCTAATTCGTTGAAGGGTGAACGGGCGACTGGCAGGTGGGGTTGCCAACTATGAAAAGTCTTAATAAAGGACATAGATTACCGTCACCATTTATCTTGTAACTTGCAGGAAAGAACAATATAAAGCAATGAAATACAAATTATATCCAAGCTAAAAAGATATATCAAAAACATCCTCATGTGTTTTTCATTTAATGTTTATTTAACATTGACCCAATCAAGCTGCATTCTGTGAACAGTTTAGTGCTTTGAATCGTGCAAAATTTTTTTTGGATGAGTACAACTTCATCAAATAGGTCAAACATATTCAAATTAAGTTTGTCTTTTAGCTTCAAATGCTCTACAATTTTACAAGTGTCTGATATTTTGGAGAAAGATTATCTAAAAGAGATAATTTTCCAAAGTCAAATCTTTTTTCCAAATACGTTATCGCAGAGTTGAGAAATAATCTAAAATCTTAGAGACCAATTATACGTAGAATTTTCAGTTATTGAACTAGAATTCACTCAAATCTTGGAGTGTTGCAACTTGACTTCTTCGGAAAATTAATGTAAAATATTTGAAATTGTTAATAAAATTGGTATATCTTGGCTATTTGAGCCGTACCAAAGCGAAATTACAAAGAATAATTAAAAGCTTGCAAATACATAAAAGGAGGCGATTTACAAACGAAACAATATCAAACACAGTACTATAACTATCGGGCAGAACGACGTTGGAAAAAATGAAGGACAAATTATCATCCTAAAAAGGACAAGGACAAAAATCTCATATAGAAGATTGTCCTTTGAAATAAAGGACGGTTGGCAACCCTACAGTGGCAGGTCTGCGACAGTCAACGAATTAGCAATATATATCCATTATATTTACTATAAATACATCTAAATTCGCATTACGATATACATCTATCGGTGATAGCACCTTTGAACCCACGTACATTTGCACCCGTAAACTGCCCCCAGGACATTTGCACCCATGTACATTTGCATCCACGTATATTTGCACCCATAAACATTTGCACTCATGTACTTGCAATGACAGTAAAAACGTAGCGACTCGCACCAGGAATGAGGGTTACTTAAAATTTGTAATTCGTCTTCATATCTTCTGACTAGATTGTTACATTAGTCAAGCTTATTGTATTATAGGACTTCTTTGATAATGGATATTGCCTATGGCATGCAGCATATTCACCGGAGTACAATTCATTCACACGGTAATTTAAAGTCATCAAATTGCCTCGTCGATAGCAGATTTGTGGTAAAGATTACAGACTTTGGGCTGACGTCGTTTCGTAACAGGGAAAGAAGAGACAGCGTAGTTGGATACGATCACTGGAAAGGTATTCAATTTTCTATAGGTGGTGATATAGCATATATAATTGGTAAATGAATGTGATGTCACCGTATATTGCTAATTTGTAGATTGTCTTTGACTTGCAAGTCACCCGTTCACCCTTCAGCTTCAACGCCCACGTGAATGAAGATACGTTAAAAATCTCTATATGTTTTTATTCGTAAATTTCCACAACACACAGAATACAAATCTTAAAACATTTATCCACACTAGCTTAGATTAGAATGGTTTACATCCTCACATTGAGAGATATCGAGTCGTATTTATACGTCGATCATAAATCTTATTAAATACTATAAACGTGAGCTCGTGATTCACGTTATAAACAGAAACTCCAATTATCTCAATAAGGGATGTGTACATCGTACGGATGGAAACTTAGATATAATTATTTTAATCAGTGCCAAAGGTCTTAAGAATATAAATTTTAATTTGATAATGACTGGGTGGAACATGTTATGTTCTTAAAACTGGTGTAATTTGATTTCTACGAAAGTCTTTGTTCAAATTTTGGGAAAAATTAACTTTGTTTTGATGATTTCAACATGAAATGGGGTACATTTGGGGGTTAGTTGCTATAGTGATACCTCAATCTGCGTGCTTAGAAATAGGTGGATGATAATTGCACACAGGTGTACTCATCTTAAAAGCACAAAACATTTTATTAACATCCAAATCAAAGCGTTGTATGGATGCGTGTAATATATATATATCTTATTGGGCAAACGGGCAATGCTACCAAACACTTTAAAGGGATTTAGTGGCTCTAATAACCATTTGAAATGTATAGACTTCTTTAATGCAAATCCTTTTTTCTATCAATGACCTTAAATAAATCAACTGTTCAAAACAACAAGCTCACTTAGATATCCTACATCGAACTATTCCAATTTTCAGACATGGTATGGACGGCACCTGAGTTACTCAGGGATGACAATGCATCTTTGAAGGGAACGCAGAAAGGAGACGTTTACAGTTTTGCAATTATTGTGCAAGAAATATTGTACAGAAAAGGGGCATTTTATCTTGGCGAGTCAGAAGAGAATAGTTGGACGCCAAGAGGTAAAACGTTATGATTTAATACGTTAATTAAGTAAAGCATAATAAACACAAAACAATTACACTTTTTGTTCGTTTTTACACTATTTCATTCATATTTACTCATACTACGTTTTTAAACCTTCCATTATTTAGACATTTGCGAGCGAGTTAAGCTGGTACAACTCAACAATCCATTCCGACCAACACTTGCTGACAATGATGACGTGATAATTGAAACTAAACTACGAACACTCGTCACAGAATGTTGGGGAGAAGTCCCAGAGTCAAGGCCAGGATTCTCACAAATATTGAATGCATTCAAAGCAAAGAAGTGAGTTTTTACATATGTTGAAAATACATATGTACGTGAAATTTAAATTTTATTTAACCGCACTCCCTGCTTATGGAGAACTTACTTATCATGAAAACGCTATTTAGTCGTCATTGTATTAAATATTTAATGCATTCATGAAAACCTTGAAGTATTTTGTGTAAATTTACGGCAAACATCATCACCCACTAGTGAACAAACCCGTTTTGTATTACTCTACTGCGAATACGCCGGATGATGAATGAAATAGGACGCAAATATATAAAATGGATAATAACTTCTAAATCTATTTCTACATTACAATTAACAAACTCGGGAAAAACTGCATTACAGAATAATATTGTAACATTCTGCAATTTGAATAAAATGAATTCTAAAAAATCCTTGTATATCTAATTAATAATTTTACTATATATATCCAAAATAAGTATAACATGAGCTATAATATATCTAATGCTGTTACGACTATGACTGGTTGTCCTGTTGGATAGTAAAAGTTCTTTGCGGCACTCTGTACTTTAAAGTAACGACTTAATAAAATTTATTTATAGAAAACAAAATTTAGTCGACAGCCTTCTTGTAAGACTAGAACAATACTCAAATAATCTTGAAGAAAAAGTTGAAGAAAGAACAGACCAATATAAAGCAGAAAAAGAACGTGCAGATACATTATTATACCAAATGCTTCCAAAGAGCGTTGCAGAAAGATTAAAACGCGGACAAGTGAGTAAATTAAAGTATGAAAACATCATTTACACTTGATTATAAAATTATAACAAACCTATTATACTCGTGTTCAACATATTTCTTCATGAGCTAAGCAATTTTGACAATGTGAATAAAATATATTGCCGTCAAATGCCAATGTCTTTGCGCATTTTGAAAAGAGGCAAGTTTAAAATATTCTCATGTTTTTATGAGACCTACTGGCATATAATTTTATCATATTATGTTTTACAGGATGTGCTGCCAGAAAAATTTGACAGCGTCACAATATATTTTAGTGATATTGTTGGATTTACTGCAATCAGTCATGAAAGTACACCGTTTCAAGTAGTTGAGATGCTGGATCATCTTTACACAATGTTTGATGAAATTGCGGATAAATTTGATGTGTACAAGGTGTTGATCTTAAATGAACTATTTACTTGCAAAAACTTGATTCGTCTATACATTTTTAGACTACTCTATCACTCATTCTCTACTGTATCACTACTACTACACTACTATGACACTCATTTGATATTTGGGTAAAAAGACACTCA
Source organism: Styela clava (assembly GCF_964204865.1). NCBI lineage: Eukaryota > Metazoa > Chordata > Ascidiacea > Stolidobranchia > Styelidae > Styela > Styela clava. Next base: position 5,771,687 of record NC_135257.1, on the reverse strand, counting down.
ATTAAATGAAAAAAAACTCACTCAAATTTCATGTTGTATGCTTTTTCTTTTTGTATAAATATAAAACAATATATTCGTTTGGATATATATAATGAAATAATCGTATATTAGAATACCATAAAAGTTAATCGAATTGACGAAAACTACTAATTAAAAAGCTCATATTCTGTTGTTCTTCATTTTCCGTTCGAAGAATAGGACAGAAAAAAATATCGTAAATCCGTCTGCCAGAATTTTTTAATTTGATATATATATAAGGAAAAAGCGTGATTCGTTTTCAATAACATTTTGCAACATTGCTTTGGGATCATAGGTTGAGACTATCGGAGATGCATATATGGTTGTATCTGGATTACCAGACAGAAATGGAAAAGAACATGTTCGCCAGATTGCCAGAATGTCTCTTGCATTAATCAACGGAGTGGAACATTTTGAAATACCGTGAGTTTAATACTTAAGTAAAATCGTACCAAAGTGGACAAACTGCGGAATATTCAATTTAAATTTTTTTTATTCAAAAATACTGTTCATTCAAAAATATTCGATAAATGTCGGCAAATGTCCAATCAAACATTTGAAATAAAAACTATGTAAGCCTTCAAAACATATTTTAAAAATTTATTGAAGGCACATGCCCGACAGAAAAATGAAACTTCGCGTGGGAATTCATAGTGGGTCGGTTGTAGCCGGAGTAGTCGGACAAAAAATGCCCAGATATTGTTTGTTTGGAGATACTGTTAATACTGCAGCAAGAATGGAACAGAATGGTGAAGGTGAGTGATGATTTCCTTAAGCTTCTTCTTGACTTGCAAATGAAAAATCTGTCATGACACACTACACCAGCGGTAGTGGTAAAACGAGCTACATTGTTCATGTTTATGTTGAAAAAATTTATTGGACACAAAATGATCATATGGATCGTTTTGGTATTATGTTGTTGTTGTTGTGCTTTTTCTTGTTGCTATGTACTTCAAAAAATTTTGTGCGCTCTATGGGATTCGGTTTGTGTGCAATGACGTCATTAAAAGTTGTGCACCTTGTGACGGATGCGCGATCGCTTTAGTCGTGAACACTGCTGCACCGTTAGCCTATTTTGACGTATTGCATACCCGTACTACTACGAGTTGGCTTTTGTGTCCATATATTTGAGTATAGCTCTCTTGTTTTATACAAGTATAGCTAGCCTGTTATGCTTTTTCGTGTGTTTCAATATATTATTTTTATTTTATTTTCTTATTCTACGACTAAAGTATAGAATATATATTCTTTTCTTCTGTATATTCAAATACTGTTTTTCAGCACTTCGGATTCATGTTTCACCGAATACGAAAAGTCTCCTAGATGAATTTGGGAATTTCATTATTGAAAAGCGTGACACTATGGTCCCTATGAAGGTAAACTTATTCTACTACGTTTGAGTACTATTTGCTTTATATATAAGATTTGCGCTGATTTAAATATATATATTTATATTGGTTTATGAGAGACATGTTTTAATAATCCTAGTTATTGCATTGTGTATTTCCGGTATTACCTATATATACTTACCAACTTATAGCTCTCCATACTTTTATTGTCGACAGGGCCTCGGAACTTTACAAACTTGGTGGCTCGAAGCAGAGGACGTTGAAATTGATATTGTTCAAGAATTAGAAAAATCGTATGGAAATTATGTAGGCGAACTGGAGACTATTTCAAACAAGAGGATTAGTGCTTCATCCGGATATAGTTCAGCACGAACCAGCATTGAAGTCGGGAGAATGAGGGTGTCAGTCACGGGAGTTGAAGATGAAGTGGACGCCCGTGTAGATTGTGTCAGCAAACCATATAAAGAGTCGAGTCTTCCCAGTGTTGTCACATTTGAATCAGAATGTGAGCGACCCAGCAAATACCCATCACCGCTTACACAGTGTCGCAAAGATCGTACAACAAGAAACCGACAAACAATAACTGTCAGTGAACATCAAAATCATCGAGAACGACGAATATCAGTTGAAGGATTTCCGCATGAATTAGCCGAGCAACTGCCTAGATTGCGACAATTGCAACATGAGAGACACAGTAGCGGTGTAAAACCCTTTAAGCCTGCTACTCCTGGAGCTGTTTTTGACAATGTGGAAGACGTTAGGCCTCAACGAAAGGTCAAGTTTGAAGACAGCGATGGTCACGAAAATAGTTTTCATTCTCCCCGTACGAAGAAGAAAAAATTCAGAAAATCAAAAATAGTAAATGTATTTCAAAACTCAGGTTACGATGACTCTTTATCTTCAAATGATGAAACGACAAGGCTCTGAAGATGAGAGTATTTGATGCCATAAATAAATAATAAGATAAAAAAAATATATACGATTTAAGAGTTGTAAGCAGCAATACCTTCCACGATAATTACGTTTTGGCAAGAGTACGAAATCATATATGACGGTATTTGAAATTAATCCCTGACTAACGTACGGATGCGGATTGTACATTCAAATAGCCTTGTGAACTAATATTATAAATAATATTGTTGTCCACGATGATATTATGTCGTCCAAAAAACATTCTGTCTATCCGAAAATAAATCATTTTTCCATTCTATATTTTAAAACGCAACTTGAAATGCCCTTTTATCCTTGCTATTTATATTTGTTGCTTTTTCTTGTCTTGTGCCGCTTTTATTGCCTTTATTTTTAGAATTTTGTAAATATATAAGTTCCAGTGCTTTATTTTAATAATTTTTGAAGTGTCGGTCGGTAACCTATATGAGTTACACGTCTTAAACCCAACCATTGAGCAATATATATATATATATATGATTTATCTAGCAAACTTAGGTTAGCATGAGGTATTCCTTCTAATTTTCTGGATGTTCTGGACGCTTAACAACCACGTGAAACATTGTCGAAAATTTCGCAACTGTGCAATACCGTGGCCATGTCGGCAGATAATGTTCCATTCATCAGAACGATCGGTAACATTTAACATGTTCTAACTTATTTAATAGACAAAAAGCGTGTATTTTATAGCATACGAAGCCAGTCAAAAGACTATTTATAATGGCGATCTTATTACCTCTTATTCCTGAATAATATTCGTTTAAATGATCAAGTTGTAATAGATAAAAATATTGCACGGATAATATACAACCACGAGCGATGATTAACTACAAAATATGTTATATAGTTTTTTCATTGAAGATTTTATTTATTAAAATATGGCATTCTACAGATAGAAACAAAGAATAATCTGAAACAGCTGTAACTACTATTGAACAAGGTATTAAACATGACACAAATGCACAAGACATTTCTCGTTATATTTTTAAAAATACCGCGAGATAATTCAGATCTATATGTCATTTTGTAATCCTTATGACAAATTCGTCGTCACCCCTCCTGAGTAAGTAAAAATTGAAGATTTCACTCATTAGATTGAAAAAGATTTTAGCGATTCAAAATAAGAATATTAGCATAGTACTAAAAATATGTCTTGTGTAATGCAATATAGTGATAAAATGTATCATTTATACATCTGCACATGTTATGGAATTCTGGGTATATTATTCACAAGAGTGAGAGAGATATAAAAAGCGCTTCCGAATGCTATGGTCCATGTAATATATTGAATACAACATGAAATTTACCACGCCAGATGCCATACTTTAGTTGACTGATTATGTGCAACAAAATAAACAAACTATTCTCAAACTATGAAAAATTGAGTAGGCTAGTTTAGGAAGGATGAATGATTGTGATACCATCTGAAACAACAGCTAACAAAAATCAGCCGGCAGCGCGCATGCGGAGACATAGCCGTTCGCACCTTCTAAATAAGTAACCAACGTCCACTCTTTAGTTTTGCTGTCGTAAACCTCAATCGAGTCTTCCGTTTCTTGCACAGGGTCGGTAAGATTTTCTTTTGAAAATGCACCTCCAACTGCATAAAGTTTTCCGTTTGCTACACATGCCGTAAAACGGTGTCTCGGTAGTTTTAATGTTGAAAAATCGTATTTGTTGATCCATTTATTAGTTTTAATTGAGAAACAGTCGACAGTTCGTACTGCGGATCCGAAAGCACCACCAAGAAAGTAGATTTCCTTTTGCAAAGGGCACGCTGACCCGTACACCTGTCCTGTGTGATTTGGTGTTGGAAGATTCAATTCACACCACAAATTAGTCTGTGGGTCATATATTTTGACTACATGACAAGGATGCAAAAATTCGCACGCTGCAAATCCAAATGCATATATGTTTTTAGCTGACGCAGTTACGCAGAACCCTCCTGGAACACCAAATCTACACCCAGGCAAATTTTCATTCCACTTGTCCAGATCGGGATCAAAGCGCGACATTATGACGTTTTCTATTAAGTATATATGTCCCTGAAATACAACAACTTGAGCAAGACTTTCTTCCGGAGAATGACGTAGAGAGGTTGCATCTATAAAACCTTTTTCTTTTGTAAACTTCAAAAGTTTGTTTTCGCTTACCAAATACAAATTTCCGTTCAGATTACAAATCCGCATAAATGTGGTCGACCTCGTTTCCACCAAGAAACTCCAAGCATCGACTGTAGGGTCATAGCAGCTTATTTTTCCATTTTGTCTATTCAGCACAGCAATGCATTCATTTCGAGTAGACAAATTGGAGCTAGCTCTCTTTTTATAGCAAATAACCGACTCTTCACCCTGATGCTGCGATTTAGAAGATGACACACCCATGGTGTCTTTTATCACAACATAAACTATTAGCATAAATTAGGTATTCGGAATGTCAATCGATCAGGATTGAGCTAGTTGTCAAAATTTAATACAAACAAAACAAAATCTTGTCAACCTACAAACATTAACATATATTCATAACGGTAACAAATTGGAAGCACGTATAAATATAACTTTACGAAATCAATTTTAGCCGATTCATAACATGAGAAATTAAGTTAAAATATTCAGACACTCTAATTTACGTAACGTCAAAGCAAAGCCTATTGAATCCTAGACTTCTTAATTTAAACTACATAGCAACACACCTTTGTCTCTTTGTTTGCACATACTGCATGAATACTGTCAACTTCATACGTAAATATTTGAGTCGGGTTCTATATCATTGTCCTTTTCAATTTGCACAGATATAAACTTTAGTAATGCATTAAACAATACTCAACCCACGCAGTGTTTAGATAAGATGACAACAACCAGGCATCAATTTGCGAATCTAGCACAAAATCACGATTCTGATTTGGAAAAACGGTATCCACTATCCTTTGCATTCTTAATATTATGATTCCTCACAACAATACAAAAAAAAATACAATAAAAAATAAAAGCGAAATTGGATGACGGGCACAACTATTTCCCAGTCTTAAATCAAAATTTTTAGTGGAACTTTCCTAGAAACCACAATCAATTGACGGTATATTGGATTAACGGGATCATATCACTATTACCAATGATTACCTACGTATATTTCTCACTAGAAACACTAGCAAATTTCATTTAAATACAAATTTGTCGCAACTCACCTGACGTGGCCCATACTAGAACAATGAATCAAACAGAACGGTTATGAGTGGGCGCATGACGTAAACAAATCGAATTAGACGCCTTTATAAGAACCATCAGACGGCACTTGGGCATCACTTATTGGTGTTCCCCTTCCGTATTACCGAAGTCATTCCCATGGTCTGTTAGATGCTATGTAGTTTTTCCTTTAGCATCAGCATAATCCGTTAGTTTATATGCATGGAAACATACAAAGGTTACAAACAGCACGAATAATAACTCTGTGAACAAATCTATAAACAAATAATTCGAAGCCGTTAAACTTGGTATCGAACACTACTTTTCCTTATTGATATTCAGTTAAGATTGTTGTAACCATGCATTAAGAGTCCGTCAACCGCATCCAAATACAGAGCAGGGTAAAAATGAACTAAAGATTGCGTTGGGTGATAGACCAATTGTCACTTCTCCTGCAAAAATGAGTCTAGTCATATTCTACGGTTGTTTTAACTATACTGAGGTATTAGGCTAAAAGTTCCTTCGTGCCGAGATATTATAAAAATAACTATGGTTTGCTATTCTTACTTTTACCATATGTAGTGCCAAAATAACTCACAAACTAAAAATAAAACATAATGCAATTGTGCAAATGGTGGTTGTGGTTAGGCATATGTTTCTGTCGTTACCTCCACCTAACATAAAAACGGGCCTTGACAGTTTGGTTCAGACTGCATCGGATGTATTCATCAATTTAATATCCCCTTATTTGAATTTTTGGCTTTGTTATGTTGGAAAGTCATGACAAATATCATGGACTATTTGTTTTGTCTATTACAAATTTCTAATTTAGGAAAGAGAGAAACAAAAAAGATTTGTAAGCAATGTTGTATTGTTGGAAAACCATCCACTTTATGACTCGCTCGAATCAGATCACGTGTTGTTTGTTTTCAACCACGTTCTTGAGTGATCGTATTCCAATATAGAATGTAGTAGAATGGAATATCTCATATATTTAATAGAGTTCAAAATTCTTTGTCGTCCAATGATTTTTATATAGCATTCTGAGTGAGAAAAATGCTTATTACATTCTAAATAAATTCTCCGTTGTCTAAGCTACATTTAAATATTTCACTATGTAGTAGTTATAAAGAAGACTAAAAATGGTTTACTTGCACGAGTGGTATTAGCATGTTCAGAGCTAACTAAAATAACCATTTCCAGCAATTAAATATTATTCGCTACGAGAATTGAATATGTAAATTAGGATATCAACAATGCCCGCGTTTATTAATATATATGAACGATTACTCATATTACGATTGCGTGTATATTGGAACATATTTGCATATTCCAAAGCAAAGCATTATATATAGGCATGCATGCGATCAAATACTTGAATCCAATACCAGCGTGGGTTGAAAAGAGGATCAGCGTTTAAAGTGAGGATAAACGAACATCATGAATCAACTGCAAGCCTATGAGTTTAAACGCCATCAAAAAATGGTGCGCGGATTTTTTAAAACCGGGGTAAGTAAAACCGAAATTCAAATATTAAATATGTAGATACATTAATTTTTATATATCCTTTTAAAATATAAAGCAGATACAAATGATTAAATGCAAAATTCTGTAGGTAAAAATTTATACATAAAACAAATATGTCAAAGTTATTTTGTTTCGCAATAATTCCACCGACAGTCAGTGATGGGTACTAAATAACCGGTGCTCCCGAAGTATGCGAACCAAGATGGCGGACATCGGAACGTAACATGGGTAACAGGTTAGGGTTAGGCGATAATTTCTTTCCAATTTTCCTTATTTTAGTCATATTATCAGTTCGAAGACTAGCCAAGAGCCTCCCGTAGTATTTATACCTAAAATTATGGCCTAACCCTAACCTAGTACACATATTATATTCCGATGTCCGCCATCTTGGTTCGCATACTTCGGGAGCCCCAAATAACCACTTAATTTGAAATCAATTCTCCGTGGGTTGTGGAAGGTTTGAACTCATTAAAATTAAGTACATTGATTGCATTTATCACTTCAATTAGAGGACAATCACAGCATGTTGAGAGTGTCATGTTTTGAGCAAACCTACTAAAATTAAACATCGAGTAGTAAAAAATGAGATTTTCTTTACAGGTTGCGCAAGTTGTCTTCGGAATTTTAGCCGTTGTTCTGGGTGTCATTTCCTTATCAATTCGTCATATACATGATACCGAGGGATTCTTGATTATGTCTTCACATATGAATGTTTGGAGTAACTTTGTGGTAAGCTTGTGTGACCAGATTGTTTGTAGAAATAACTTGACACATAGGCTTACAATAGTTTTTATTCTCCACATTTTTTCCTTTCAGAAACTTTGACTTGTATGATAATAGCAGTTTGTTCTAGTAGCAGTTTGACCAATAGCAAAGTAGTAGCCAGACAGTAATATAGCATATCGTCAAGCTAATAACCGAATTGCGTAAGTCATATTCGGCGATTTTGAGTTTTTTATAAAATAGGTATTTATGTAATGCTGCGCACCTGTCTGTTCACTCAGATTTTATTTTAAGAATTCCGAAACCCCTAAAAATGGAGATTTAGTATGACATGCACATTTGTGCAATTGTTTCGTCATAATGAATTATCATTGTTACCGCAGGACTAGGCAAAATAACCTCAGCGAAGTATTTTCGAGTTTTTGCAGCTCGGATTCTAGCTTAACGCGTATTAATTTGAATTTATACTACAGTATGGGAAGACGTGCACTTGTGATATTCACTGTCCGAGTCCAATTCACCTTGGTTGGCTTTTATATTGGGTGCATTGCTGTTTTATTCTTTATATTTAATCTTAGTCCTATTCCGGGGGGTGTGCAGAACGTGTTATATTGATGAAATATATATTTTTAAACATAAAAAATAATGTAATTGAAACTGATTAGCTATTTTGAGGATTAGACATTAGAGATACTGAGAATTACATTCGTTTCTGGAATGTTTCGTTTTCAGGACTGGTGCATATAGCAAAGTTGCAAAATTGCGTATGTCCCCAAGTCATAGACACACTTCTGCCTAAGTCACGGTTCGCCATTATGACGTAACTTAGCTGCGTCATACAAATTAACTTAAATCCGGCTACGATCAAAAAATTGAACCATGGCAAATTATTGACTCTCAATGGCATAACAATATCATCAGGAAGTTTTTCTCGAAACTGCTAAAAATGACTTACGCAGTTCGGTTATTAGCGTGACGATATCAGTAAACATAACTATAAAAACATCACATTTAGTTTTGCATCACTGGCGGAATAGGAATTGCAACTAAAGAAAATCCTTCTTCTACTTTGGTGAGTTTGTTGTCGAAAATTATAGCCATTCAATCTTCTAAACATAAAGAAGGCCAACTCTAATTTGAAGAATACACTATCTTGTTACTTGTTTACGGTACATTGATTGTCGAACTCTCGAGATGGAAATAGATTTGATAAAATATGTGGCGGCGATTGTACAAAAGTGACAAAGGTTGAACACGAGCGAATTTGAATACTGTTCTACCATATGGCAATAAAAGAATCTCATGTAATAGTTTAAAGAGACAGAGTAGCATACCATAAAACATATCAACGAAATCCAATTAAACCATAGGAAGTAACGTCAATTTAATGCATTTCAGGCAAGTGCGTATTTTCGTCTGGGATTGTTTTCTATTTTGCTATCGTTTGCTCTTCTTATGATGAATATATTTGGACTTGTGTCGGCGCATGCAATATCTCCGATTGTTGCTGAGGGCGACAATTCTTTGAAAGTAAGCATCACAGTTTTATATGAAAAATGGATAAATTTTTGTTGTTGTTGTAACAAACTTAAACCATAAGGCATAATGATGTAAATAACAAAATTAACCAGAGGCAGAAATCACTCAAAGAATCTTAGCGAAAATACTTGTTTACATTGATAATTATTTTCAACACGATCGAACGAACTATCATGTATGTCTAAAAATCTTAAGAAGTCAATAGTATAATAGTATATACTATATAGGATAATAGGTTTACCGATGTAGCACATTGTAAAATTATGATATCCCATTTTTAATCGGCTGTGTTATTGCTAGTTGAACAAAATTTTAGATACCTGCTTTATGTTAACTAAAGGTATGTATCTTATAGTAATATACAGTATCGTTCTTTTGTGAAAAGAAATCTTGGCCACAGATTATGATTGTGCGATTGACTATTATTCGAGCTCCCCCATTCATTTTCAGCTCCACTTAGTTATTTCCAAATACATTTTATTTTATTTTTGTATCTGAATTATTTTTGCCTCTTTGCTTCAGATAACAATGATGGCAATTCACTCGACTCTCACAGCCATTGGTATATTGCAAATGAACCTTTTCTTAGTTTCCATTGCATACAAATGTTGCAGACCGCTGAATGTAAGTTGATTTAAATCATTGTTTTGCCGCGAATTCTCGCAAATGTGTATGAGAGTGATATATTTGTGACGCTATTGGCATTTTTTTGCGGGTAGTGAATAAAGAAAGAAAAACAAAACGTTTACATGCTCGAATTCAAATTTATATTCTGAAGAAATATATATAGACCTATTTATATTAAATTCGTTCTTACATTTCAGGACGCGAATGAGCAACTGAAATGTGAGCAAGCTCGCAGGCGACAGACATGATTGAGAGTCAATCTTCATGTTATACTTGTTTTAAATTCAGACTAGAGTACTGATGTTGTTATGCAAGAATGGCATTCAGTACAATTTTTGGAATAATGTTCGAAGTAGTGGTTGGTTCTTAGACATTTGAATATCAACATCCATAAAACGCCTTGTGAATTTCGATTACCTCATTATACTGATGAAATCACAAGATGTAGTATTTCAATTTAAGAAAGAAGAACGCTTTAACAGAATAATAACGTCATAAATCGTCTCAGTGAAAGAGATGGCTCTGTTCTGGTGATATCAAGCGATTGAATCTTCCCATAGTTAGTACTGGCAACATCTCAAGGTTTTTGTTGTCAATCAGCTTATTTTGATATTTTACTTTTTTAGTCTTTGCTGGATGTGGGTTTTCAATAAAATATGAAATATCGGTTGTCAAACAACAAGAAAGTTGTTTGTAGTCTCGTTACCTTAGCAACCCAATAGTTTTAGATCATACCAGATCATGCAGGAAAGGGGATATAGTGATACGACTTACTAAACATTTGTCGAGTATTCCATTGGGCCATATTTACGTATATAATACCTCGCAAAACAGCAGACTATAAACTAAGATGTCGACAAACTATTGAAATAGATCGTGAAATCAAAACGTGAAATTGATCTTTAAGACAAAGATCTATCATCTTAGAGTTGTAATCCCGGGATCCATTAACTATGCTCCCACATACATTTGCACCCTGAGATATTTGCACCCACGGACCTCTGCATTTACAGGCATTTGTACCCGCGGACATTTACACCCACGTACATTTGCACCTGTGTACATTTTCATTCACGGACATTTGCTTCTATAAAAATTTATTTAGCTGCTATTTTTTCAGTTGAAACAATGAGTAAAACAGATATAATTACAGAATATACTAAGCAAGCGTGGTCACTTGGTGTGTGCATGTATTTATTTTGTCGTTTTATTGATACTTGATTGAACACTCTCGTGAAGCAGAAATATTTATAAATATAAATGCTCATTTTTTCTACTTAAAAACGCTCGATTTTGCAGCTATTCCTGATCTTGGTCCTATGGCAGTCATTTGCCTTTTTGTTGACGAAAACTTCCCCATGTACTCGTTCACTCTATGACGCAGGTGAGAGATGTCATATTTCTGTCTCTGAATTCTTTGCTCAAAATCATATTTTTCTTCTTCGAGTTTATAGAGCCAATTCCACAGTTCTCGAGCTTTTTCTTGTGTTTTTTCTGTGCTGAGATGATCGATATTGAGGGGTTTTCTTCGATCGGCAAGAAATTTCTTCTTTTTTTCACGCTCGGTTTGTCTTTTGTTAGGCTTGTTCTTTTCAGCTCTGGCAAGGTAACCTCCATAGTGTAATGACATGCCAATTGCAGCCTTTTTACGCACTTCATCTTCCTGCCTTTTTTGGTCTTCTTCCTCTTCTCTTTTCTTCCTTTCCTCTTTTTCGCGAGCCTGTCGTTCTTTTTCAATTTCCATCCTTATTTTCATCTGTTCCTCTCTTTCCGCTTTTCTTTTTTCAATCCTAATTCTGAGTAGTTCGAGATCTTCTTCTTCTTTTTTTCTTGCTTCAAAATGCGAGTTGATCAATGTTTGTAATTCTGTCATATCTTTATCCATTCGCTTTTTATAAATACTTTCCAACTGAAGTGATTGTTCGCCAGGATGAACTTCTGGAGGGACAAGTATTGGTGTGACGACCTTGTTTTCAGTTTTTTCAACATTGTTTTCTTTATCAGTCTTATACCCACTGTCGTGATCATTTGAGCTTTTATTAGTAGGTTTAGTTGAAACATCACCATTGCGAGGATTTTCCTCATCTTCATGTCCATTGTGCTTTTCGCTATTATTCTCTTCTTTTTCTTCCTCAGTTCCAGAATCCTCATTTTTTTCGTCTTCAGTTCCAGATTCCTCATTTTTTTCGTTTTCAGTTCCAGATTCCTCGGACTCATCTTCCGTCGAATATTCTTCTTCGCTTTCAGACATTATAACTTGTCTTTTAACAGTGTTGGAATCTAGGAACCTATTGCAACCTACGCGAACTTGTGTTGATATAAGGACATTGGTATGGGTATAACTGACATATATACTTCAAAATTCTTATAATCTGACGTCAACATTCCCGTGTCGCGACAGACAATCTGGTTTCTATCACTCGACGTCCTTATCGTAACATGCAGTCAAAGCTTATTTTGAACGATGGTAATCTGGTACTAAATTAAAAATATCCGTATGAAGTAACTGATTTTGCAAGATAATCGGTGTAAATTTCATAGTTTCAGTTTAATTGTGTATTCACACTACTGGGACGAGAAATAAGCAGAGTAAATAAGTGAAATATATACCAGAAAATAAAAGTTAGAAAAGTTGGAGCACTTTTTGCAACTGAAATGATAATTCGAAAAAAAAAAATTCATAAGCAAGCGGCAAATAAAATTAAATTGACTTGTACGTACTAGAACGATGCCCAGTAATGTTAGGAACGGAGACAACGAATAGAAGCAGGATTGTAAGTAAAAGAGCCGATACTAAAGTGTGTTTTTCGAACCTTATCGACGTACAAAATCAAACGTATATTTTGACAAAGCAACATAATATTTCACCAAAATTTGTTAAACCAACCGTTTTAATTCCGGAACACTTCTTTAAAAGATTAAAATAGATTATAAATGACTTATTCAAAATTGAATCTTGAGGCCATGGACTTCGTAATGTCGTTTTCAGCCTACCCGGAACACTTCTTTAAAAGTTAAAAATAGATTATAAATGACTTATTCAAAATTGAATCTTGAGGCCATGGAATTCGTAATGTCGTTTTCAGTCTACCCTGCCTATTAGCAAATCCGGCCCTGACGACCTTCAATACATTTGAGAATAAACTGAAGATGGTCACTGTTACTATTTAGATTAGAAAACAAATAGGCGAACCTTTATCTGGTTTCAAATACATTCAATTGGAAGATAATAGAATGGTACCAGATAATGTTTTCTTCCCGGAATCGTACAATTGGATAAAGACATTCATACAATGTGCTGTAATATTGTTCACTTTTATCTACTTAGGTTCACAAATCACTATTAAGTTACGTTCTTGTAAGTATAAATGAACAATATTTTATAAAATCTTAATGATTCATCAATAATATGCTGCAGTAAGTTGCAATAAACATTCAGACATCAAAATTTTCTCGTAAACGTGCAGTTTATTTTAGCTTACGACTCAAATCTAAGTTTGCCAATGACGACAGCGCAGCACTTTAATATCCGATCCAAGGACGACCAATCCTTTGTTTTAAAGTTTATTGACGAACCCGCCCTGCGTCATCGGATATTGTTTGATTAATGTTAATAAAGGTAAATTTACACAACCTAAGTTAAACGACCGTGGTGCAATTATACGATTCAAAACACGTTCAAAACGTCGGCTATGCCCAACAATATCTTGTTTATAATGCCCGTAAATGTGAGTATGCGATTCGAAACAGCGTTGTGGTTTGTGTTACTAGATTTGGCTGGACCAAAAAGCATACAAGGCCATAAACATTTATTTTGTGGATACCACGCTGTTTAGGAGTTTATAAAAGTTCATATTTTCATCTCGCCTGTCAAACAATTACGATAGTAACGTGAAATTGTATAGATGTCAATATGTTATAGTTATTTATAATATAGGCATGGAGCAGAAAGCTTAGTGTCATACGAAAGTTGGGGAGATTGTGATGATGGGTTTTCAATGCACGCAAAACAAATAGTGTATGGTCTGGTCAGTAGAATTATCAAGAAATTTATTGTCTGTTATTATGAATCGCATGGCTAGTAATTCGTCGTTTGTGTTCATTGAGTCTAAGTTTGTATTTTTTTCTAGCTGCTTTAATGTAATCGTGGTAATGGTCAATATCATTCTGATGATCTATCAATGGTGGCTTATGTTATTAACTGAATGATAAATTGAACAAAATGGAGATGAATTTTTCTAATAACATCGAAAAAGACGACAAAGAAACTGAATCGAAAAGGAGTAGTGAAAGCGAAATAACGGAAGAGGATGCAAACACAACTATTGTGTATATTGTACCAGTTGTGGAAACGCAGCAATCTGGTTTTGTTTTGAGCGAAAAGGATCGTCGCATTTTCAGAAATTTAGCTGTAAGTAGCCTATTTGTCTCTTTCCTAAACTATTGTTTTGTATGTATACTTCTTGAAATAGGAGCTTTGTTTTCAAACTTACATTTGGATAATAATTGCAATATGAATTCATCCGAAAGAATGTTTCAAATATTGTGTCAAGTATGACTATTTACAGGTATATGAAATACTGACAACGCCGGGTTTGACCTTTATTAGGTTTTACTGAAGTTCCACCTTATTCCTGATTGTATAGCAATTTAACGAAATTAAGTGAGAAAATTCTTCCTAGTATTCCAATTACTTGATTAGAGTTGTGTGGTAAAATGTATGCCAAAATATTTTTCAGTTATAGACAATTTTTATGAAAAACAATATTTCGATGTTGCTTGAAAAATCTGCAGAAAATAATATACATAAATATATATATATAATTAAAGCCAAAGTTCTTTAGCCATAGCCAGAGAGCAATATATTGGCATTTTTGAATATTACGCTAGACGAACCTCAGTGACCCTAATTACCGAAACACAACTTGTTTGCCAATGTATTATTCCGAGAAAAACAAACAATAAAGTAACGTATGACTTGAGTGGATGACCATATGGTTCAAAAACGTATGACATAAGCCTCGGGGTTTAGCATTTATTTTTCTACAAAAACTTTTTTTCCGACTATTTCCGTTCAGATCAGCATTTTGACTCCAGCCCCGCCCACATAGCCAAAGTTCATCGAAATAAACAATAAACTATTTACAGTACATTTTGAGATTGTCAGAATACTTGACGGCTCCACACAAGATGCTTTAGGCCGAAAGACACCAAATTTTGTTCAAAACAAGTAGGATTACTTCTAAGCATGGATAGCAGGTGCTTAGTAAAATAACTCCGGGTCTTTTCTTTTGCAAGCAAATGTTTTTAACTTGAATATGTAATTAAATTTAATTAACAGAATAAGTTGACATATCTTTCTTATCCTTCCACACTCAATTTAGACGGTACCTGTGAACTGGGCGTTAACCTTTCTTTTCATTTCTGCTTTAGATAATTCAAATCATGCTGGGCAGCGCGTGCATTGGATGTGGAATAGCGGCTTTAGTTTTGTGTGACGATTCTCTCACGTGCGGAGAAAATTACTGCTATGTAACAGATGAAGGAAGGTGGACAAATGTTGCAGCCACTATATGGGGTGGAGTTTTGGTAAGTGGCAATTAAAAAAGTTGAATATTATTAAGATTAAATTGCCTATTGAGCCTTCGGTTTGTTGTTTCCCAATATTTTTAACTTTGTGCTGAAGTCATGGCATATTACCTCCGTGTTTGGGCGCTCCAGAAGTATGTGTACCAAATGGATAACTAATTTCGTTCACCTATTTTACAGCAAGTTGTGTAAAGGGACTGATGCCTTTGGGCAAGGGGATATTCACTTGGCTAACACAGATAGTCCCCGAACTCGTAATAGAACTACAATAAGGAAAATCGAAATGAAATTATGGCCCAACCTTAACCTGGTACATATACTTCGGGAGTACCCGTGTTTGTGTTTTGTCAAACGAGTTATATATATATATATATATATAGAAAATAATTTCATTAAGTGAATAAACTAGTCTGACAAAAGAGATTGTAAGTTAATGATAAAAAATCGTATATGAACGGATGAGCGATGGAAGCTTATTCTGCACTATAGATGATGTTGAAATATCGATCGTCGATTCCCTCAGTTTGGTAGTTAAAAAACTTAGCAATTAGAAAAATTGGAATGGTCTAAGTAAGCATAATAGATGTTATATCATTACAATTCATTTTCTCATCACATCAAAAATTATCCATCATTTAAATATTACATTGCGAGAATAACCACTTTCCAACGTTACGTAACAGGTGATTGGTTGCGCTATATTCAGCCTTTGTCAAGATGATGCCAATGCAAGCTGCATGGTATGTTAAAATATCTACTTCCTCCTGTTCACAGTTTATTTATTTTTCTAGTTTCATATCTTGTATTTGTTTAAAAATGAGCAATCATTCTGGTGTTTACGTTAAGGGATACACATAGAAATAGGAGGAATCGCGACATTCGATCATCAATCGTTCAACCCTAACGTGTCATATCAACTTACTATGATGTGATTTGAGTAGGCTTAGCCTAACTATAAAACTTTTCCCAAACTCAGAATCTGCATACATTTCCGTAGCTGCTTCAGTGGCTATAAAACTGAAAGCTCGTTATTTACTGTGGGCCTACTATATACAATAGAATATAGTCATACGTTTTACTTTTTATTTCAGGTGATGACAAAATTCGTATTGAAATTCGTTGCCGGCATGACAACAGGAACAATAGTTGGACTGGAAATTGTTGCCGACATATATTCATGGGTATGTAGTAGGCCTATGTATTATTAGGAAATATGCGGTCAGTAGTCTTCGTACAAATTTCCAAAGCTGAGATATGCTATCAGTTTCGGGCATCTTTTAAAATTTTCCCAGAATATAAAAATGATTGCCCATCTTTGGGTTACGTGAATCTTTACACAAAATGGTTGTTGTTGGTGTAGTTAGTCTTGTTGCTGAGTCACTTTTTATTGGGTAAGAGTCGCTGTTCTGTTCAGCTAAGAAAGAAAAGTATAGTGATAGTATTCCAGCGACTTTTTCAACAGCAAGTAGCCTACTGAAAACAATACAATATTTATTGTAATCTGCTTGTCTGAGAAAGTCCTATTTTGTTCAGACGAAACGTTACAGAAATACATTTGTGTTAGTGTGCAGCAGGACTTTTGAATTGCATATTATGGTATTTTTATTCCTGCTACAGCATCCTTGCATTATACGCATACGGATCCACTAGCGCAAAGGCATTGGGGAAGGATCGGAAGTTAGTCTCGCGCAACCTATGCTGACATTCATATTTCATTTGGGATCTTCTCAGTAAGGAATACATTATTGCATCATAAGTGATCAGCCAGAACAGTTCAATTTATCCTAAGTTATAATAAAGGAAACGCACTAACGTTTGTTTCCGTGTAACTGTAAAATTTTGATAGACATTAGAGTCGATGTTGCGACTCCGAGCAGGTTTGAGTTGTAAGAAAACGATGCCAAATGGCTCTTTTAATGTAAAGGCTGTCGACCCGTGGTGTAGGAAGTTCTCGGATGAGTACATCTCGCCACTAGTAGGCTACATTATTCCGGCGATAGTGTTTCAAACATCGTCGTCTGTTCGGATTATCTATAAGAGTGAACACGCTAATATGTATCGATCACTCAACTATAAGCACAACGGTTACCGTGGCAGAAAAATAACAAAAGATATTCGCGGACCAGGGGTTGGGAAATACTGATTTAGACGCATAAAATGCGGTGATTACCGAGAGATTGGATGAATATGCCTTTCGTTTTTAAAATTATCAATATTGGGAATTATGAAACTTATTAATATTTCAATTGATATACCTATTTGGTGCAAAGGAAAGGTGTCTCTTAAGATATGTAAATCTTCCAAAGCATCTGTTGTTTAGGTTCACCAATCTGCCAAACAATTATGTATTTAACACTATTGGATTCATCAAATATACATATGAACACTATTAATATTGCCATTCGCATCGGGTTTAAGTCCGTATGGTGTTGCATCTTTTGGACAAGGTATTCCTCTATTTAGTACTACGATATAACGTTTGACGGTTTTGTGTATTTGTAGTATTGTCTATAAAAGTTGATATCGTTTCAAGCAGTTTCAAAATGGAGAGACAAAATATAAGCAACATTTTCCTGATCAATGCGTCTGAAAACATCATGTCGGAAATGTCTGTCACAAAAACTAACAATATTCAACATGATAAATCAAATATTTGGATTTTATTTGGTAGTCTATTCCTTGACATGATAACATTTATGTTGTGTTCTTACTTTCTTTTCGTGATCGCGCGATTCTACGAAAGAAATAATGAACGACACCGATTGGAAGCAATGAACAACATCAGTTTAACAGATTGGAATAGGCGAGCAAGAATTTCCATTCTCATTGCGGTTGCTTTTCTACTAGGCCTGATTTTTGTAAGTTCAATTCAAACTCTGTTGGAATATTTCCGGTGGGAAAACTGCAAGATTCTTAAATATCTTTACGGTATACTTTTCACCAATTTGGCGGCCATGGGTTCCATGTGGTGTACCCAACGAACTATATATAGCAATCCGTTCATCAGGCAGCTAACAAATGGAGTAATGAGATTTCTGAGCAAGACCAGTGGAGTTTTTATCTTATTGTGCCAAGTTTCTTTCATTGGATTAGTTAGAAACATATCCAGCCAATGCGCAAGTAGCCGACAATCTGCTTCTGTAGAAATCTCGTTAATTTTTTTAACTGCACGTCTTATAGAAAATTTTATATTTCTGGCTTTGTTTGCCCATCCTCTCATAAAGCACGAGAAAGATGAAAATACTGAAAGAGAAAGTTACGGTGCTAGAGCTTATAGCATATCTTTAATAAAACGTTCCCTTCGGGTATCTGTATCCTTTCTTGTGGTTACTATATTATCTGCAATCATAATACTTTCCCTGAAAGCGGTGAAATATGATTTTCCCCCAGTTCATAATGCCAACCTTGCAGTTAAAATTCTTTCAACCGTGTTCTACTTTCCAAATTGGAAATCCATATTGTTACCGTGGCGACAATCGGGTCGGGTGAATCCAGCAAGTGGAAATACTGCAAGTGATGGACTGGAAGTAATAGTTTCTGGTAATCGCTGACTTCTTTTAGAGTCTAAAATTTAGACCATCCAAATACACACTTATTTAGCAAACAAATTTTGTTTCTCTTGGCTTTCGAAAATCTGCACATTTTACAAAATATACTTTGTTGTTATACAAGCACACTTTATTGAAAATATTTGTACTATATAATATTTTTTGTCTTTTCAAAGCATCGTACTTCTTCTGTTTCTTTGAAACAAACAGTTTAATAATCTATTTTTTCATTTTTTTCCATGTCCTGCTTTCATTGTTCAGTTTCTTTTTTACCTTTTTTTGTTATTTTTCATCAAACAAAGAAATGTGCATTACAATATAAATAAATATAACTTTCAGTTCATTAATGAATTAGCAGTAGTCAGCTTTGTATAGCAATAGAGCTCATTTTCAATGTATGCCTGGTGGCTGCGAAGCCTACGAGCGCAGATCGATGCACTATTGTTTTTAGTCGTCAACATGGGACTGCACAATTCCTATTGCTTAGTAATTACGTATGTCAGGGTTGTACGTAATCTGGCCAAATCCAGAAATAATATATGAAACTTCAATTGATGAAAAAGAAGAACGCAATGCTCACATAATTGAGCACGAAAGTCAAATGTCAAAAATAAGTGTTCAATTACGCAATTTGAAAGATTTTTCCTGGATTAAAACAACGGGATGTTTGGTTAAATATCGTGTCCCAGCATAGAAGTCAGTGAAAGGGAAGGTGATATACGCCTGACGGCTCCGCCATTTTCCAGTACGAAAAATTTGAGATTGATTGGTCCATTAATTGCGAAGCAAATCCATTTAGAAGAAAAATGCATAGGTGCACTTTGTGTTCAATGACAGAGTTTGAAATTTGTCGAAGTAATATTCTGACATAGAATTAAACCTTGGACAAGGTTTTAGTATAATGAATTATAATATAAGGCTTAACCCAACAAAAGAATGAATCTGTTGTGAACGTGGAAGAAAATTTAGTCATTTCTGCATGAAAAGCGTCTTGGTTAGCTCTGTTTAAACATTCGTAAATCATTATCAATGCGTTACCGCCTTAAAAATTCATGGATTTACGTGAGAATATACTTGCAATATACAGATTACTGTAAGATTACGGCGAGATAAGGGGCGTTTACTGAAGATCTCACAGTGCGCAGTTATCTTATTAAAAACAGTGAGCTTCTTCGTGTTTTGTGCACAAGCGTATCTTATACAAATAAAGTGGGCATAATGGACCTTTCCCCGAGCATCGACTTCCTTGTTTACTTCGTAACATTGGCCAATCAGCAAGATGCAAAAAGTGACGTAACAATGCCCCTTTTCGCATCCGCTCAGACACTTTTTTCACTCAGACAGATTTCAAGTAAACATTGAATGTAAACATTACCTCGTTTTCGCGTTTTTGAACTCTATTCGTTAGTTTTCAGTTGTGTTTTGGGAACTTAAATAAAAATCAGATTATTCAATGATAACTCTGTCTTTCTAGAAGTTTTAATTTAATTGCAGTAATAAAAATTAGTGTAGAAATAGCTGTGATAGACAAGCCTGAAATTCTTTACCGGTACTTTTAAAAAACAGATTGTTGTATGCGATGAATCATAATGATGATTTGAAACACATACCATTTTACAGGCGCCAACTCGCAAAAGCACTCTTAAAATAGACCTAACAATTTTGCAATGGTAAAGTATAGGGAGAATTTTCCGAGTGTCAAAGGTCGGGGAAAGGTCCATAGGCGACAGATAGCATCTCTGGACTCTTATGCATTGACAACTGTAAAAAAAAAACGCAAAACTCTCCATCTATCATCTATTACCAGGCCCTCTTCCCATTCAATGGCATACAGGTATAAGAAAGGAACGATCATGAGATCTCATCATACTGCAGCCTCTCATTGCACGTCGCGTTGGGAAACCAGGGTTACTGGCGAATGTGCCCATTTGTTAAGTACATAAGTAAATAAAGTCAAAGTAATGAAAGAAGCTATATTTTTAAAAAGTTCTGATTGAAATAAATGTCGTTTAATTAGGGTTTTTCAAATAACATTTGATTGTAAATTCAAAATTATTCTAGGAATGTGAATCGTTGATGATCGTTCACTCAATATCAGCATCTCTCTCATTCATTTTACTCATTGTTTTTTTGATCGACATTTTATATTCTGTACATCTTCAATGCAAATGCAAATGCGGAAAAAACACAACGGAAGAAATAGAGGTAATAAATCTGTAGTAATATTATGCTTTGACTAAATTGTTTATAGGTAATACGTGAAGCTTTTAACATCTGCCCTGCTTACTTATTCCAACCATTTTTCGCAAATTTCATATCTATACCCTACCCCAGTGCATACCATGTTAATTTACTAATCTCATAAGAAGCTTCTGGTCAGCTGGCACGCAACATAGCAGCTTTCATGCTAACAGAGATTGTGTTAAGATTGCCTCTTATTAATCTTATATGCCTGATGCACAATAGTTTGCCAAAAAATATCATGCTATATATATATGTGAATCGAAATCATAATGATGTTTTGAAATTAAACTAACAAAACTTTTTCAATTGAATGAGTTTATAAATGATATTCTCTCCAACATCGTTAAATATATGATCATCTGTCATGTATATGATTATTTCTACAAAATATTTCAGGTGAAGACAAGTAGCTCACAGACAACTATTGCTAATCCACAGATAGTGTTACCTTCAGGTCAAACTATTGTTATTGAAGGTTAGTAGTATTTTCACAGACAACTATTCAAAAAAATTGATGCACACTATAGGGCATAGGCTATCATATTCTGTCTTGAATGAGATGTAGATTCCTGATGCTTTATAACGAACAATTGTGATCATAGTTTAATTAAGTTTTGATTAATTTTGTGCATTAATACTTGCGTTTATATCATATTATGTAAGTTCGTTGTTTCACGACAAAACACATTTTATTTTCAAAATTTACTGCCTTCTAATATAATTTCTAAAATTCGGTATTCGGTTCAACACAATGATATTGGTCATTCACTGTTCCCATCTTACGGCATGCTGTTACGTTGCAAAAGATGTTGCTAGAAATTCAAATACATTATATAATACATTTATTTCATTAAATATACTTTATTTTGGTGAAATTACTTCAAGATGATTCTTTTGCTACTCGACAAACTTTTAGATATCCAATTCCAATTCATTTTATCTTTTCATCAAAGAAACTTTAGATATTTTTATCAGGTGCTTATATATTTTCATACATATGTTGTTTCAGAACAACCTGCCAGCGCGCCTGGAACCCCAAAAGTAGCATACAGAGAAGAACGCCGCGGAAGTACCATCAGCGTTATTTATCTCCCTAAAGTAACAACCTGATTCTGAAGCAAAAACACAGTTTTAGCAGACCTGAATATTATAAAAAAAAATTGCATCATAAATAAGAGACAAACTTTTTCTCTATCTGTAAAGTTGGTAACCGATTTACCGTTGAAGTTGAGCTTTTGTGTCTTTTTCATGTTTCAAGCACACTATTATTATACATCGGGAATTAAGTAAGTTTGTTGAATTAGATCACTTTTTCACTAGAAAACGACTTGATAAACCTATCAATTCGACTCAATCCTATAATTTTTTCATTGCAATTTTACATGTTTTGATTTTGTGATTTTGAATTCTTTCTATATCGTTGCTTCTAGAAATAGCTATACTTATATTTAACTCAAGTGTCATGTGTCATAGAAACCGAAACCACCATTCGTCAACTGCAAATCAAATTACGTGTTTGGTTTTTTATTTGTAGTATTAGCCATGTTTGCATCCACCTTTCTCCTTTCCCTTCACACCCTAATGAAAATATGTGCAGTACGTTCATAAACAGTTAGTTCTTCTTTTACAATTTTTTTTTCATTTCTAATTTCCTTTTTTTTATATAAATACTATCTACATTGCTTTGATTTTTAATATTAAGTATATTTCAAATATCCATTTTTTCCTTATTTCTATACCATCAAATAAAGTATTACTATGTTCAGCTTCAAGGTTGAAACGGTTTTTTAACTTTTTTCAAAAATGAAACATTAATACCGATATTTTATGATATATATATATACAATGTTTATATGTAAACTGTAATGTGAATATATGTTGAATGTGTAAACTGATAATTAGTTTTATGCGTTGTATACATGTAGCCTATTCTATCTACAGCAGCATTTCTTAACCTGGGGTGAATTTACCCCTGGGGGTAAATTTCTTCATTCTTGGGGGTAAATTTCGTTATTGTAAAAAATATTTCAAACAAACACAAAACATATCTATTTGCTTGTTTTGTTACGAGAAATCAGTGTCAGCGTATTATTTATTAATAGTGGCCATATTTCAAACAAAATTGAAAACCAACACACATAAATAAGTCGAGTTCTTTTCATTAAATTTTGACCCCCTTTCTTTAAAAGACTTGGAAGACTCAAAAAATCGTTAGTAACGTGTGCGATTGCAATTTACTATAATCGCCGATATTTTTCGTCAGCGTGGCTTGTTATTTTGGTCGTAAACACCTTAACGTCGGTGTTTATTTTCGCTAAATCACATATTTCCTTCGACAGAATTATGTCGTATGTTCATCGGCGGGAATATGCTCAAGTATATCATTTAATTAGTAACGCTAATTTATTGGTTGACAGGCGGCAATATAAAATACTAAACATAAAACCCAAAACAATAGAAGTTTCGTTATAGGAGTCAGGCGACGATTAAAAACGCCTCATTGTCCATTGTAAATCGCGAAATTTCGTGTGTCTATACTCTAGCTATAGCATACTATAGCAGACATGATGTTCAGTCGGCGTTGGAATCCATAGCGTCGATGAAATTGAAATACAGTCAATTGTGCCTGCTGAGAAAGTGGCGTATTCGCGGCGAAGGAATTTCAGTAGCCTTTCGTAAGGAATTTCGAGGCGAGGAATATGTATTTTTGATTTACTAATATATTTCATGTGTATTTTTATTGCCCTAAATTAAATTGTAATTTATGTGAATTTATATCAGATCTTTTCTAGCGGCGAAAACGAATTCGCAAGATCTAAAAAAAAGGATCAAAGCTAAATATAATCGGGCAGTTCATCTCATGTTTTCATGTTCACAGATTACCTTGGTAATTTAGACTTTAGAGTAGTAAAGTTTTTCTTTTGCCGCAGGAAGAAACAATTGCAAGTTACGTTGAACACAATTAAATTACTATAGAAAGACATTTTAGATTCTCATAATTGTCAGGGAATTGAGGAAAGTCGGCTTCAAAAGTGGGGTCTTTTAACGAGCGCGTAATCGCGACGACTGTTTCAGAAGGGATTGGATTTTAACCCTGTGTCTAAATCTTAGCTGCGCCCCTAATCAGAGCGATTTTTTATATTTTGAGTTGACGTATCTTATTCAGGATGGTCTTTATATTCCTCAGAGTGTTCTGTGCACAAGGCACATACGATTGGAGAAATCATCTTGAAAGCTTTTTGTGATCGATGATTTCATCTCCCCACTCCGAACTATTTTCCCAACTCTATCACCTCAATACCCCCCCCCCCCCGCATACATTTCCCCCCTCCCACACCACTCTTTTCCCACCGAGCCCCACTCTCTTATTTTTCACGCCGAACTGAAGCCCAATACAGAGGCGAAGACGGGGTATAAAAAAGAAAGAGAGAGAGAGAGAGAGAGAGACTTCGCGTCTAAATTTCGAGCTATTTATATTTCACCTGACGAATTTTTAATATCAGATGTATTGGGGGTAAATCTTGTAACCTTGTTTGATAAAGGGGTAAATTATTCAAAAAAGGTTAAGAACCACTGATCTACAGTCAAAAAGATGTATTCAATCATACGAAACGTTTCTGGGCCATATAAGAATGACACTAACGAGACGTACGATCTTTGAAGATAGGTCAACTCAGTCAGGCACGTGAAAACGATTCCGATCAAATTATTTGCCATGAAGGTTACATATGGTATGAATTCGATCACTCTTGCCAAATTTAGAGCCAAAAAGTATGAAAGAACTGCTTATGCATGAGTTTAGCACTGTCCTGTTCTTAACTTCAATTAAATAGTGACAAGGTACACACGCGCTTTAAACGTATGATTCGCATGGTATTCACAAATAGCCTACCCACGAGGCAAAATATTTTGTAAGACCGTGACGATATATCATTTTGGATGATTTCATCCCGGATAAAAAATTATTACTATTACGAGATTTCATAGCCGTGTCATTTGACAGGTTTTACCACCGCAAAATTAAGATTAGACAGACAGCAGAGCAATTCCCAAATACACGGACACGGATGTTGAAATACTAATCACAGTACCGGTAGATCATTCTACTTGCGCTGAAATCTTAATATGATCAACCGAAATTTCAAATCGAAACGCAAATTAAGTTCCATCGCAGCAGCAATTCACATCGGTACGGGTATAGGATCCCATGCCGAGCAGTGATCACCAGCTTTGTCGGGGAGATTTCGAACTAATCTGACCGCAATCACGACACGCACTGCCACGTGAAAGCGCAATATGCATAAAAATTAAAAAAAAAAGTGGGCGATTCAGCGAGCTCCATATAGAACTCATGGAAAATTCGAATCAAAATAGCTTTCCAGTGGCTTCGACAATCTTTAAGTACTTGATCGATTAGTCTATTATAAGCGGAGAAAGCGATTTTTTCAAACAACAAATGTCACCTCAACAACAACAACAACAATTTCGTGTCCTATAACTATAGATTGTAATGCGTCGACTGCAATATGTTGGAATTACGCAATATCAAAGACCTAATTGCCAATTATATTTCTTATTATACTATCGATCATGATTTGTAACAAATGTCTGGTGCAGGAATATTTTATAAGCTCGATTCGATAGACATTAAAGCCCCTTCCATATGTTGAAATGATAGTCGCGAGAATCATGTCTATAAAAAAAATAAAATTAATTTTATACTATACTTGGCTAGAAAACCCCTGTTGGATTACTTAATAATACAACGCGAAAGAGTCATTATGTAATTGAAAACAAGTGTTTCTTAAAATGATATGAATATTTAAAAGATAGTAATTATTACCATCCATTGTGTTCGAGTTCAAATTAAAACGCAAAAATTCCCAAGATAATATATTGATCAATAATTAACATCGGATTTAAGCAAACATATAATCTACTCGTTTGAAGAATATATACAGGTTACCACATTGCGTTTTAAACTGTTAGCTGTCACAGAAAATTGGTAAATTGGTGTCCCAGTTGATTAATTCATATATCGCGAACCATCATTAAAATTACATTTACAGTGAACAAACGACTTTCCAGAAGACTAACATCATAAGTTGTTCACGTGTCATGAGAAAAGTGAGTTTTTATTACAGTAATAAATCATAATTAACATTAAAACATGTTAAAAAATAAAAAAAAAGCATTAAACAGAGTTAGGAATATTATATCATCGAAATAAAATGACCTGGAAATCACCACAAATATATAATATGTAACACTTCTTAAGCATGCGAGTCACTTAATGACAAGAACAATGTAATCGCTCCTAGAAATACTATTAACGTAATTTATATTTAGATTATTATTGATTAATCAAATATCAATTATTTCCAACTCTTCTCGAAAAGATTTCGATGCTACCATCCCGTTTTTTTGTTAATTATTTTTATTGCATATTCAAAATCGGAATGGAACGATTGGCACTTTTTTATTCTATCTGTGAAGATAATAAGATAACCAACATTAAGTGCAGGAGCTTATTTTTCACATTTTTGTTACCGATATTAAAGACACAAAAAACATGTAGTACATACGTTTCGCAATTTCAAGGTTAACCTTCATTACATGCTGATTAAGAGGCGCTCCAGAAGTGTGTACTAATGTACTGATATGGAGGTAACTAATTTTGATCGCCTACTTCACATCAATTTATATAAAGGGACTGAAACCTTCGGACAGGGGGTATATTTACTTAGCTAACAAAAACAGTTTTCGAACTCGTAATAGAACTAAAATAAGGGAAATCGGAATAAAATTATGGCCTAACCCTAACCTGGTACACACACTACGGGAGTACCGAATAAAATGTCCCGTATTAGAAAGAGTCTGGACAAATATTCCAAACGTTCGAATTATTTGCAATGTTATTATAATCGTAAAAACAATCAAATATTAAAGTTTAAACCTAGATAATAAAGTTCATTCAGTTTGAATTTACAGAAATAGTTTACAGGATTATTTACATGGAAAAATACTTTTTCTTTTCCACTATTGTACCGCCCACTATTGTACCGTCAGGTTTTGACATTTAGCATTCTTGATTCCCTTTTTTCTAAAATGAGCCTTGCAATCTGTTGCAAAATTGACTACTTTCCGAAATTTCCATTCAAGCTATACAGCCGGAATTCCGGCATATTGACCGGAAGTCGTCGGGAAAGAATCTTGACTGCCTCGTGATTTGCCTGCATAGATTTAGATCAAATTGATGAAGTTATGTATATTTGTGAATTTATTGCTAGTAATTTGGCAATTGTTCATAGATGTTATCCCGACTAATGCGAATTAATTCACATTGTGATATATACATATGTAATTTTGAGAGACATTATTAACGAGTTTTTATTTGAATGTCTTACTTTTTGAAAGATCTTCTTGAGCTTCCTGAGTTGCCCGTCTCACACTGTAGTTGGTTGACGGCTGCACTTTCTGAAATATCAACATAATGTGTTACAAAAACTGCATAAAATGGCTCTACTATTCTTTTTAAAATATTTGGCCGCAATCTTTTCTGAAAAAAGTGAAAATGTGTCATCTCAGTATTTAAAAAAGTTTAAATGGAACGAAAAAATACTGAAATTAAATTTCAAAGATTTCAAAAAAAAAATAACAGTAAGAAGATATTCAAGACAAATTATACTGACATCGACAATATATTATATTATTAATGATACTGAGTTTTTTTTCTTTAAAAGTGACAAACATGAAGAAATTGACACTAATGTGATATATAACGTGCAATGCAGCACCGTGTCCAACGGATTATATAAAGAGTTTGTCAAAGATATATAATTCGCCGATAAAGGTTGGGATAGCAGCATATTATATTTCTAAAATACGATATTTATGGTCCTTTAATGTGGAAAACCCTATTAGCATCGATTTGAAATTTAATGACTTGTGATAAAAGCCTTCTATTCTTATTCTTATAAATTGAACACATTTCAACTATCGTCATTAGGACTAAATAATGATTCCGCCTACTGCGTTACAATAATATAAAATTATTTGTAACAAAAAATTTACAATAAAAACTAATAGTAATGTCAAAATTCAATTTCCTTAATTATTATTCATTATGTTGTCATTTTTGCACCAGGTCACGCGTCTGAATAAAATCAATACTATATTGTCGTAAAAGTCTAACACGAAATGAAATAAATATAAGTTTGTATCAGTAAAATTTTAACTGATTTTAAAATGGCGACTATTGGTTGTGAATAGTTTATTATTTATTAAAGAAATATTCATCAATCTATTCGCGGTGATCACAAATGCCATTGTAGACGAAGGATTGCTTTAAGTACCAAATTTAAAGAATTGGATATGGGACCATGATTTGAAAAAGAACTAATAACTCTGTTTTTGTTGTTTATTGTGTTTAAATCTCAAGTAATTTGAAGCAACTGGTATTATTTGAGGTAATTTTACAGTGAGAATCTCTGTTTCACGTACAATGCTCTCTATCTAGTATAGTTGGCATGGCACCAAGCAAAGATATAACATATAATTGATAAAAAAAAAGCTGTCTGGTGCACTAAGGTTAGGATGATTTTCCAATTCTATTTGAGCATTGCAATTTATCATATGGTTTACAAACACACGTGTGGGCGAGACAGTTTCGGTATTCCTATAATGAAAAATTGGCTGATTTAATCATTTTTGATAACAAAATGAACTATTAGGTGTTGCAATTGATGCAAAATTATTAATAGTTATTAATCGTTTTTTTTACAAAGCATGGAAAGGTGGATTTGATTTACATGAATGTGATCAATAGGTATCTGTCAACATATTACTGCATATCCAAAACAAATTTGTCACATCAAGATCCTATATTTGTATATTGTCACATCAATTATTTGTACGAAGCAATTGCATATATTTCAAAGTTATACTAAATTTGGAAAGGGGTATGTCTGACTGGAATTATGACTTGTATAGCCAGAGCTTTCTCACTTTTCATTTCAATTCAACCACCAGACCAACCAGATTACCAATTTTATTGGCGTAATGTGGTAGCTATAACGCCTCTCAATTATATTCCTAACATTGTGGAAAATTTTAATGTCTCGGTACTGCTCAATTATCAGACAATATTAAAATACCATTGTTCTGATTAAACCTAAAAATACATTTAATTCAACGCAAAGTAAATATTGAGTAGCCACGCTTTTTATTGTTTACAATACCTCTCACTTCATTGTATCTTTAGTAACTTATATTATGATGACTAAATTTTCCACAAGGTTATATACAAACTAATATATTAATTGATATATAACTTTATCGAGCAAAATATAAGTGATAGGCCGTGTTTAGTATTTTTTTTCTAAAATGTCATCAAGCCGTTGAGACCAGTTCAATTTGTGTTCTCAGCTCCCATTGTGTCGCCACTAAATCATTATGACAGTAAATCAGCATAATTAATGATGAAGTGTACTGTTGCCTACTAGAGTTTTTCACTTATTTGAAAGGATACTAAGAAGTTAATAATGAATGAAAATGCTGTTTGGACGATATAGCAATGAATAGATTCCCATTATTTTTATTTTTTTAACTGAAGACTTTGTTAACTCACCACAAGTACAGTAGAACATAACTGCTCTGTGTTGTCGATGAGAAATCCCCATATAAAAAGTAACAAAATAATGCAGAATACAACACAACCAAGGGAATGGAAAACTTTGTGAGCAACCACGAACTGAAAAACAGAAATTTATATATTTTTTATATAAATAATGCATTGCATATCAATTCCATATGCAAAATCAACTATGGTAAATAAACGAAACAATTAACATGACAAATAGACAAATAGACAAAAAAATAAGTAGAAGAATATTCAAAACTATTTTTTTTGCTATTTGAACAAAATTAACACCAAAGTCATAATAGTAGCATGAAATTTGTCCTAAAATTTCAATTTTGTTTAGCGGAATGCAAGGTTAACATTATATCTTACCAATTTGAATTTAGAAGTTGCTGCCATCGCCTCCAGGCAGATGGCTATGGCACACACCAACGTCCCGACTAACGTCGTCACTAGACTTGTATGTTTCTGCATAAAGCAATATAAATGTTTAAATTAATATCGTTTTTACAGCAGGTGCCAAATATCGTGCGTAATTAGTTTGCTCGCAAGGCTTCCAAACATACGAGTCATGTCTGGTTTGTGTGCATCCTTCTCAAATAGAACAATTAATTATGATGCGACAAAAATGTCGTAACAAAAAAAAATTGAAAAATATTTTTATCGTACTTTATTGAAATGACTGATAATAAATACTGGGCTTTGTTTGGCGATAATGTCGCAAATATTCCCAAACATTTTTGCAAGGACTCGAATACGTTTTACGAATATAAAATTGGAAATTGAAAATGGTAATAGCCCATTTGAAAATAAATGAATCGTGACTCAAAACGAACTTTGCAAAGATGTCTTATTTCGAGTATAGGTATACTATGCGATAAATATAATAGTCGTGTTGCATGTGAATTAATGCAGAAGATCCACAAAAATTTGTGCCGAAATGATGTTTAGTTTATCCAGACTTTAAATAATATTGGAAATTATAGATTATTGTGAAGACGAATGATGCAAATATCCTATTATACGTCGTTTTGCATACTAGAATACAGTTTACATGTCGATCGTGGTACAAATTTGGATGCAGCTATTTTGATCTACGTATCTCGTTTTGATATTACAATTTTAGTGAATTTCGCTTCGTTTGGTATGCGATGCAAGTCAATTTTTGCCTATACGCACTAATTAAAATCTTCAGTGGTTGCCTCACCATATGATGAATTGAAGACAAGATTGTTAACCCCATTTCTCAATACAGGCTATGGGAAAATAGGACCCTGCTAAGAAGAATTATTTGTGACGACTGTTCACAGCATCACCGCAGTGGGTAAGTTAAGTAACCGCTGGTCGGTCGGATACCTCTTCTTTCACTGTCATGCGTATGAAAATATTGATTCGATATTGCCAGAGCCAAGTTCGTTCATTTGAAATAAATATGCAAATCCTACCCTATCTGATTTGCGTGTAAGAAATAAAAATAATGCGTGAGATTTATATAACAATATTCACAAGTTACAACAGTATAATAAATAAATAACTCACTGAAAGTTTGCTGGGATTTTTTGCTTTACATAACGCAAATCCTGAAGCTATCACCACCTAAATAAGTGTAAATGTAAAATTAACATCACACAAAAAGATAGCATTTGTTTCCAATTACAAAAACCTGTATGAAATATTTTGCACTCCTACCTGTAGGCATTCGCGAACCATTTACGAAAACATCAGAAACTATTTTCACTGAACTATTCTCGTTGACATCAAATTTATATATTCAATCATAGTTAGTACAACCTGCCATATGGGTTAATAGATTTAACGACAAATCACAATAAACTTGTGAATTTTATAGGGGTGCTGTATTGAAGTTTTGCATGCTGTGAGATTAGTTTTCTCCCTGTGTGGCATACCAGATAATATTACAAAATTAAAGATATTTTTTACTAGTTGTTGACTGAATTTCAGTTATTTGTATTGAAACGCACGTAAAATATTACTGGTTTATACTTACTATAATACTGCCCCATAGGTTTGCACTGACATTTGTCCACGTATTACATTCACAATCCCAATTAACAGTGTTGCAATGAAGACTGTACGTACAAACAGTATAAAGAGCCAAACCAATGAAAGCGGCAAACAATGCGAAAACGATCTGAGCAACCTAGAAATAAGTTGTATATATTCAAAAAGATTGTTATAGATTAGAATATAAGGTTCTTTAATTTGCAATCAACCGCAGATGCAACTACTTAATACAAAATTCATATTGATTCTTTGAGTACGTCATTGTAAAGGACGTTATTGAGACCATGAATTATGAATTTCAGTGTAAGTAATAGGTATTTTAATTTATACGTTCCCCCCGCCCCTTTGGGGATACGGTATAAATTTGCTGCCCTATTTTTCAACTTTAAATTTGCGGCTATTATTTTACGGAAACCATAATCTGGAAGGGAAGGCGTTGATGTTGGCATGGTTAGGTGTCAAATATACTATTAGATTCGAGTCGATTAATGTTCTGATATAAAATATATGATTCTGTTATGAAACAAATTTGGTATTAGAGTAATTGTGTAAAGCCTTCTTTATTTCAGAAACTATTTGATAATCGTGGTAGAATCAAACCGCTTAGGAATCCTCTTGCGCTATATCGGATTGCAGGCGTATTTTGTTCGCTTTTCGTGTAATATTTCATCACTGTTAGTGATGTCAGTCTATCTTGTCGATTAAGAGCTTATGTTGCTCTTATTGAGCAATTGGTTTTTAAAAAACAAAAAATATAGCTTTTCAAACGCGTATACTCCATACAGTATACTGAGACGGTCTACGATACGTTCTGGGTCTTCGAGTTGCTTTTTCACTCAATGTGATAATGAAATATAGTTAATATATATCATAATACACATACGAGAATCCTGACGTAAAGTCCGTTACTTTTCGGTGGTGGTTCCTGCAGACGACTTCGTCTGTGACCGTTAGAATGTGTATGAATTCCATTCATGATTTGACGTAAAATATAAACAATTTTCTATGACTAAGATCAAAGCTTGAAATAAATAGGTATGTTCATAAATTATTGATGTTCGAAAGAAGTAAAGTGGCCCGACCAAAATCAATTCTTGTGGGATAACCATCGATCGTCCTTAATTGGCATCATTGTATAAGTTACATAACTGAGACTGAAAAATTGCTGGCAACGGTCGGGTATTTTTACTATATTTAACTTAGTACAATGTCAGAAATCCCCATTGTTTTTGGGTATCAAACCTCAAATAGTGATCAGGTTCACTTATACAGGCCTGACTAGAAAATATACGCTCTAACCCGATCTGGAACCGGAAAGAAGTCACTTTTGTGGCCTGAATTGACAATATTCAACAATTTTCGTTGCTCTCTCGCAGTAAACACTTGGGAATTGCTATCGTGAGGCATCCAAACAATTATAAATCCTTTAGCTATTGTATATGACATGCCCAACGAAATACTATAATGGAAAGGAAGAATAAATACAATAGATATATATACACTAAATATAAACAACTATCAAATGTCTAAAATCCTAATCCTGCTCAAATGTACGATTTTCTCCGACTAAGAACCTGGCTGGTAATATTAGCCTACCGTAGTCTACTCGAAAAAGCCTGAGTAACCACGCGTAACAAACACAGTCAAGTTTATTTAGTTCATACTATTAGGACAAGAACAGATTTATAATGTGAAAATCCAGATATGAATAACATCGTTTATCTATGACGACATAAAGTTATCCTTCTTAGGAAGATTATGACAAGAAAGAATGTTGTGACGATAAATCGTTCGCCGAATAAAATCACGTGCAACTTTTCTCAGACTCGAGGGCTAACCAAGCTCAGAAGATATGACTAACACAATTCTTGCGAAATTACTCAAATTTTAACATATTACCCGCTATACATCTATCCTATCTGCTTGACCCGAAATATTGTATCAAAAATGAGTACATACGTCCGTGTCCGAACGATAACGCAGAGGAAACTTTTGGCAAAACATAAACCCCAATCAATCGTTAAAACGTCTAGATTACCATTGCAAAACGGATAAGATTGAATAAAAAATAAATTCTGAATACAGATTTAAACGCACCACAGCTAAAATCCAAATCATACAACAGCAACAAAGTTAGTCTATTAGCGTTTTATCCAGATCCATTTAGAGAAAAGTATGAAATTCTACCATATTAAGCCTAACTTTATACCCAGCTGATGCTTATTTCGCAAAATTTTTGATCTTAGAAATCCATTGATCCCGTATCATATCACAGTTGATTGCTGACGTAGCAAACGTTGATTTGTTGTGTTTAACTCAGCTATGTAAATAGTCTGCGTGATCTGTCGCTCAAATCGTGTCTAATTTAAAGAAATATTCCAGTAATATTTAATTATAACTGATAGATACATGAGCCACACACGGAGCTTATCAATAACCCTTAGATGGCACGGGTTTAATACGCGACTCTTATATTCAGAATATATATTGATTGAATTGCAATTATACTGGTCGTTCCCAATAGAGTTCGTGCAGATACGCTGTCACGTTATTTCTATGAAAAGCCAAATAAACTTTGAAACTAACATTTTATAGCCACGCCAATTTAAGGTCACAAATTATTAATTATGTCTCATTCCGAATCCCACATTCCAGCAAAAACTATATTGATTAGTCTTGAAATTCGGCCAGCAACTTAAATCTTGTTTCAAACTTGTATCGAGCATAAATGAGCAATCATATTTTATTCAGCCATTGCAATTAATGTATTTCCCTTGCCTAATAGAAGTACTACTATGGTTTCCTAATCACATATCGCCAACAAAACAGACACAATTTATAATGATTATTGAAATTTACTGCAATTTACATTTAATTGCACCTAGTTTTGTGAAAATTGATTTCTCATGATTTACATTATTATTTTTTTATTGTGCAAGTTCTAAAAACGGGCGTTAAATAACAATACGATTCTTGACGGCGTTCGCCACAGTTATAAGCCAGTTTAAAATTATAAGCGTATTTTTCATGTATTCGTACTTTACGTAAGCAACTAAGAACAATCACAACCTTTGAAAGGCAGGTAAAAACTATTTTCCGTTAGAATATCATTGTTTGAGTACGAAAACTCTTGATTAGGATGAAATAAAAAATCAAACTCATGTGGGTTAATTTAATTCATGTTACCACTTCACTTTCTATTTTAATTCATTTAGTCAGGTGAGTATTGTCATTGTCATAGTGCAAAAAACTGTTAAGTTCTGAACTCCCTAATTCTAACGGAAACGACAGGTATAAATTAGAAAATATGAATGATAACACAAACACATAAGCTCTGGAATAAGGCAAAGTTCTCACCAAAGCATGCAGGTAAAATTTGGATATTTCTAGTTGAAACAGTTTTGCTCTGAACTCCGAATCTTTTACAAACAGAGCAGAAAATGAATTCAACCGCGAAAACCCTTTTTCTTACGGCTTTATGCGTATATGATATGTGCATGCATATCAAGATTATTTTACAATTCATCATTTTTAATAAATTTGCATGGTAATTTACATTTGAATATCCAATATTGAATATGATACTTCACGAAATTATTACGTGAACTTTGACGTTCGAAATTAAATCTTAACTAGAGCTGCGTGCAGCTTTAACAGGCTTCCCGCGTAAAAAAAACTGAAGACGCGTTTTGCTCACTGGAGCGTGAAAGCGTGGTCAGTCATGCATAAAATTTGCAATTTATGATGTGGGACTTATTATCTGCATGTGATGTAAATTTCAAGTCTCTAAGTAGTGTCGTTCTCGAGAAGAAGATGAAAATGTAAAATCCTATATTGCTCACTGGAGCGTATCGCCGAGGTCACTCATGCGTATCCTTGACATTTCGTATCCGGAACATGTCCGTTAATCATTGTTATGAATTTCAACCCAATAGCATGTATCAATTTTGATAAATCGCAAAAAAACTGAAAACGCGTTTTGCTCACTGGAGCGTGAAAGCGTGGTCAGTCATGCATAAAATTTGCAAATTATGATGGGGGACTTATTGCCTGCATGTGATGTATATTTCAAGTCTCTAAGTAGTGTCGTTCTCGAGAAGAAGATGAAAATGTAAAATCCTATATTGCTCACTGGAGCGTATCGCCGGGGTCACTCATGCGTATCCTTGACATATTGTATCCGGAACATGTCCATTAATCATTGTTATGAATTTCAACCCAATACCATGTATCATTTTTGAGAAATCGCAAAAAAACTGAAGACGCGTTTTGCTCACTGGACCGTGAAAGCGTGGTCAGTCATGCATAAAATTTGCAATTTATGATGGGGGACTTATTATCTGCATGTGCTGTAAATTTCAAGTCTCTAAGTAGTGTCGTTCACGAGAAGAAGATGAAAATGTAAAATCCTATATTGCTCACTGGAGCGTATCGCCGAGGCCACTCATGCGTATCCTTGACATATCGTATCCGGAACAAGTCCATTAATCATTGTTATGATTTTCAACCCAATAGCATGTATCAATTTTGAGAAATCGCAAAAAAACTGAAAACGCGTTTTGCGCACTGGAGCGTGAAAGCGTGGTCAGTCATGCATAAAATTTGCATTTTATTGCTAGTTGAGAACTTCTGCACATTTGAGGTGAATTTCAAGTTTGTAGGACCAATTTGAAAAAAAAATAATAAAAATAAATAATAATAATAAATAATAATAATAATAAATAATAATAATAAAACACAGGAATACAATAGGTTCCCTGCTGACAAGCAGCGGGAAGCCTAATAATTCACAAAAATGGAATATCAGTGTCGTCGTAAAGAAGCGTGTTGTGATCATCATCGTGCCGGTATCGCATGATAGATATGTATGTAATGGCGATAATGTTCTTTGCAATTCTGAATTCGTCTCATCATACTAAACCAAATAATGGTAATTACTCGGGATCAGTTGAATAGCTAATTTGAGCTATACGTGGATAAAAGAGAGTAAAGCAAGAATAAAATAAAATATTTGCTTTCTGTTTTTATTAACTATGTCACTACACGGATATGGGAAGCTATTCTATTTGGGAATTGAACTAATTGCTTTTCAACAATAAATATGTTGCGATAACTCAATTTTCATAGTTAAATGGTCGATAATTTTAGAGGAACTTTATTTATTTTGATGCTTGATGTTTGGCAAAATGAATCGTTTTCATGTTTTTCACTGACGGCGAATTAAAATAAAATGAAAGGAAATAATATGAAACAAAATGAGTCTCTGGAATAAAATGCACACCTGTCATAATTTTCTACATATTTCTTCTAATTCAAAACATATAATCTTGCTGATTTCAGTAGATGAAAAAAATAATTTCATCTTGAAAGTATGTTCAGTTTTCCATGTATTTTCTTTCAAAAATAAAAGTGCCATCTATCGAGCTTACATAGATATCGAACACTTCTAGTTTGGTTGTTTTGGGGCTTGTTAACACGGCAACTCGCATTTTTCTCAAAACGGAAGAATTTTTACTAAAATGCAGTAAGAAATGGGAATAACTGAACATTTCTGAGTGTAACACTACGAATCAAATGAAATAGAAAAATCTGATCGAGCATTACAGTACAAAAACGATTCTTCATTAACCGTATGTGATAGTAATATTTTTATAAAGCAAAATCGAACGTATATTAAATTATTTTAAGGCAAAATTAAAATATTCACAACATTTTCTGGACGGGTAGCTTGAAATCTCCCATCTCGCTACTAACAAACATACATGACTGTTGTAATTGCATTAAAGTTTAATATTTTAAGCCTTAAAATACATAGGCAGGCATGAATTAACTTCAATATTTATAAAATTACACAGAAGAATACTATTCTTGTATGTATTCCATTTCATTTGCCTCATTGTTTTCCAATGAAGTTAATGTGTGAACGTTTGTCTCTGGTTCTGGTAACTCTGAAAAAAGGTAACATGTCAATGTTGCAATTTCGGTTCACTGCAAGTCTTTTTTCCATAGATGTATACAATAATCACTAAATTGGTATTGAAACGGAAATCAACATAATATTTGAGGCCTACCGGTATGTCCACTGTATGAGGGAGGCGAGTTCATCTCAGCGTTCCCCGATAACTGCGCCTCTGGAGACGTTGTGTTTCTTATTTGTGATTCCATAGAAACTGGCATCGGCATTTGCGTAGGTTGCCTTACTAAAGTGTAAAATTTACAAATGATTTTTTTATGATAATCAAGCAGTAGATTTAACAATTTTAAAGCAGGAATTAATCAATGACAAATACTAATTTATCAGTAAACATTTGTAGCGAATGTGCATTGTGTAACTATGGATTATAATGTTTTTAACCCTTTCACATTGATAGCATGTAATATTTCACAAAATAGGCCACATTATGTTTTCGCTCCAGCGATAATGCATTCGTTCCATGTATTGCCTTTCTCGTTTCGACCAATTTGATGACGTATCGTTTCCGGTTTGCCGAGATGACTCTATAATATTGTGCTTTTTGTTTCACTTGGGATCTGACCGTGATCTTACTGCATTAGAATTAAGTGTGTACAATTTTATCTGTATTTAAAATTTGGATCGCGCATCTTTTCAATAACATACAACAATTCGATATTCAACATCGTGTGCTTATTATCGTCTAAGGGAATCCAGATTGGAGTCACATTCCATAACACGTGTTAATTAATAACGTGGGAATCGAACTTTGAATATTAGGGTGAACAGTCTTTATCCCTAAGACTTGCACATCTTCTCCATAAACATTAATCAAATTTGACCTTCCATCCATTGCCCTTCTTGTATAGAGTTGGACTCCAATGAGTTACTCAAATTTCAATCATATAGAATTCTACTGCGGTACCTGTGTTAATCCTTATCATTGTACACAGCTACGCGATTACCTATATGTCCAGAGTACGCGAGAGGTGAACTCATAGCGACATTCCCTGGTAACTGTGTCGGTTTGTGATTTATGTTTCTCTCGTTTGCTTTCATGATAACCGTTTCCGGTATTTGAGTAGGTTGCCTCGCTAAAAAGTAATATTTATTAGTGATTAGCTTTTTCAAACATGAGAATGAAAGTTATCAGTTTGCAGTTTGAGACAACGCTTGCTTTTGATATCAGATTATATTTTATTACAAAATTACGGTTTTTAAAGTAATCGTTAAATGATTGAAGCATATATATTATAACGTTGTGACAGCTTTAAAGTATAGCAAGTTATGAGAATGGTGTAGAATTTGAACGTATTGTATTTGAACGATCTGTATTCCGATTGGATTGTAAACTTTACTATATATATACGAACATTTGGCATTGAATATATTGTATGCTCATTGACTTCCGAGGAGTTCAGACCGGAGTTACACTCTATTAAACGTGTGTCAACCCAATAGCACGCGAGTGAACGCGCAGATATGGTCAACCGTCCCTATAATACATTTTCGGTTCAACTTACATCTTCCTCTGCCATATGACGGTGGATTTCCTTCAACAACTCCAGGCAAATACATGGCGTTAGATGTTATTGTTGTCTCATTCACAGCTGAAGGCCGATGTACTTAAGTAAATAGGTGATAATATTTTTTCACTACTGATTTAAATATACTACCCTTCTAAGGGAAACATTTAGTAACTTACGTAACATGCAAATTATGATCGCCATAAAATTAATAATGATTTATATTTAAAGAGTGTTCACAATGATAACAGGTATCCGAGGTCGAAAGCAAAACTTATACATATCACACTAAGACACATCAGGGCCAGACCAGTCGTGAAACCCTTAGGAAATCATGATCTTGGTTTAGGCGAATTGTAGTTTTTAGTAAAGCACTTTGTGAAAAATGTTACTATACCATTGATCTGGTCCGTTTCTGGAGATGTTGTGTTTCCTATTTGTGATTCCATAGAAATTGGCATTGGCATTTGCGTATGTTGCCTTACTAAAGTGTAAAATTTACAAACGATTTTTTCTATGGTAATTCATCAGTAAATTTAACGATTTTGAAGCAGGAATTAATCAATGACAAATACTAATTTATCAGTGAACATCAATCAAATTTGACTTTTCATCCATTTGGCCCTCTTGTATAGTTGGCAGGCTTGTCCATGGGACATATTTTCTGTCCCATTCCATTCCCATCCCTTAGCAATTATGCCTGCCCCATCCCATCCCATGGGATTCCTATTGGAATACAATTCGACAAAAGTGGTAAATTTAGGTTTGGCGTCCACTAAATAGGACTACATGTACGAAGACACATAAAAAACCACAATATTCACGGACTTGTGATAACCTTATGTTCAACTATTATACATGTGTCCATCAGCCTCTTCACGAAGTATATTGTTATTGCTGAATATATTTTGCCCTTCATAAATAACAAGAAAGCTATGCTCAAATATATGGACACGAACTCCATTACGAAATGTTTCACCATCATTTCCCCGATAATAGTACGGTTTTTGTGTCTTATGAGAAATACAAATGTGTGCTGTCCCATCCCATGGGACGTTTACCATGGACAACCCCGAGAGTTGGGATCCAATGAGGTGCTTGGATTTCAATCATATAAATGGTACTGTGATACCTGTGTTAAAATCATTGTACAGCTTCATGATTACCTATATGACCAGGGTACGCGAGAGGTGAACTCATAGCGACATTCCCTGGTAAATGTGTCGGTTTGTGATTTATGTGTCTCTCGTTTGCTTGCATGCTCGTTTCCGGCATTTGAGTAGGTTGCCTCGCTGAAAAGTAATATTTATTAGTGATTAGCTTTTTCAAACATGAGAATGAAAGTTATCAGTTTGCGGTTTGTGACAACGCTTGCTTTATTTTATTACAAACATTAAAATTCTCAAAGTAATCGTTAAACGATGAAGCATATATTATGAAATGTCGTGACAGCTCTGAATATAGGAAAGTTATGATAATGGCAAATAATGTGAACGTGAAGTAGTCACGAAGGAA
This sequence comes from Styela clava, assembly GCF_964204865.1. Lineage (NCBI taxonomy): Eukaryota > Metazoa > Chordata > Ascidiacea > Stolidobranchia > Styelidae > Styela > Styela clava. The sequence goes on along the minus strand of NC_135257.1, from coordinate 5,730,733 downwards.
AACCTCGAAAATTACTATCACGACAGCTTTGATCATTAGCTTTGTGTCCATGGCCTTTTTCGTATTGACCAATTTGGATGACGTATTTTTTCGGCATTCGTTCGGGAGTTGAAATATAGTGTTTCTTATGATTTTGCGAGTTTGAGTGTATTTCAATATATCTGTATTTGGATTGGTCAACCATCCCCTATAATACACTTTCAGTTCAACTTACATGTTCCTCTGTCATATGACGGTGGATTTGCCTGGACAGCTCCAGGCAAATGCATGGCGTTAGATGTCATTGTTGTCTCATTCACAGCTGAAGGCTGATGTCCTAAAATAAATAAGTGGTAATATATTTTCACTAGTAATTTAAATATATATACTACCCGTCTAAGGGGAATATTTAGTAAATTTCGTAACATGCAAATTTTGATCGCCATAATATTAATAATGATTTATATTTCAGAGTGTTCAGAATGATAACAGGTATCCGAGGTCGAAAGCAAAACTTGCCTATACACATCACAGTATTAGGACCCATCAAGGCCAGAGCCGCCATTACTCCCTTAGTAAATCATGATCTTGGTTTGGGCGAATTATAGTTTCTAGTCAAACAAATTGTGTGAAGTGTGACTATACACCTTATACCATCGGGAACATATCGTGAAATGCCAGATAGGCTTTTTTAATTTGGCAACCATAATTTCACTCAAACAATACTTCACGCAAAAGTAATTTCATATACAGTAGCGAGAGGCCAAAGAAATAAAATTACATGCTATTAATTCGGATGCGAATGTTTTTTGGTTCATTCTGCTGCACACAAGCTTGAGAACTGAGTACTAGTTTGATCAGCTTATCTACCTAATACCACCGCTGTCAGTATTTACCCCACATTTGCTGAGGTTGAGGCTGCAAGTATCTCGTTTGTTGCTCTGCCATATAAGCATTGTTGACTGCGCCTTGTTGAGGATATGCTGTTGAAGTCATTGGAATAACCACCGTGTTGACCTATAAAGCAGAGTTGATTAAATATATTTATGAGTGCCCTGTGGTAACACATCCACGTAATACATTGATAACATCTAAAAGGGGATTTGTACAGAGTTTTTTTCATTACATTTTAGGGTAGTAAAGCGTAAAACTCAATTTAATCCGCTAAAAATGTGATCAAAATGAAATCATAGATAACCGGATGTATCACTCTATCTAAAAATCCTCACATGAACACTTACTTGCTCGTTGCCACAGCACTCACCACATCCTCCAACACAACATGATAAAACAGATGTTGTAAAAGTAAATATGACTTGTAAGCTGGCAATCGATAGCAAAGCTATGTGTAGATTTTGTAATGTCCACTGCAAGTCAGAATTAAAAACGTTAAGAGTTATTTTGATTATGTTTGATCAGTCTAAAATAGTTTCCACATTCTAGAAATCTCCAGTTAGATTACAAAACGACTATTTGAAAATTCGTTAAATTAATAAATAATCATATTATGAGCTGGATGCAGGACTATATGGAAATGAATGAACCACTACCAAAATGGGCAAATTTTCAAATCCGAATCCAGTAATTGCTTGGGTAGCCCTGATTTTCAAATATTTGGAGCGTTTATTCTGGAATAAACAAATTTAAATCAAAAGTCTAAATTTACTTAAGGCGTGTAAACAAAAGAACTAAATTCGAATATACTGATTAAAAAAAATATTAATACACTCACGCTATAGTAATAATAGTAATAGTAACTGTCAGAAACGGCAAACACTTCCAAACAAACCATGGCCAAATTCAACAAAGTAGAAAATGTTGAAAATCCAGTGCTATAGGAGGCCTGGGAAAAAATATTCAATGAGAAAACTGTTTCAAACACAATACAAAGTAGTAGCTGACAGACACATAATCAAACATAACTAATTTTGTTCGGTTTCAAACAAATATAGCTCTAACCTCTAACTGTCTGCCCCAGCGCTAGTCTTAAAAAACTATACCTATCAACAAAAGACATTCCTTCTGTTTCTCCTACTAACTTGTCATATTGAAAAAAGAAGAAAGTAAATCAAAAGTGACATGTGAGTTATTTAGCGGTGGAAGAGGATCTGGACAGTACTACTTTGCCTAATAATACTTACTAGTTTTTTCGACGGATTCGCTCCGAAATCAATGTTGATACATCCAGCAAACAGAGTCTAAATTATAATAAGAAATATTTTTTGTGATTTTCAAGTATTTCGCATTCAAATATATTTCATCTATATTCTATACGGTTCTTTTTCAATGAAATACGGTAAATTTGACGATATTGCAGCAATTCAATTTTGTACAAAAATTTAGAATACAAGGTTTATTTTGTTGAAATGTTATGAGCTGAACAAAACATTCTGGCGAATATAGCAATAAGCTATTTTGCATATTATGAACAAAACAAATTTGAAAGACTCACAAAAGTTCCAGCCCATATTCCCTGAGCAGACAACGAAAATCGTGGCAAATCGCAATCAATGTAATGGTAACCAGAATCATCATGGTAATGATATTTAATGTCCCAGTAGCAATCCCAGTATCTGTCCGCGGCAAAGAGTATTGTTGCAATACAACAACCGATGGAAGATAGCCCAAGTAAAATTTCAGTAACCTGTGAGTAATATATTCGATGTATGAAGAATGAAAATAATATAAAGATTCATTCCAAGATTAACTGAGCAGAAACAACAAAACCATTACGCTGTTTTAAGTTTGTTCATTTTTGCAATAAACAGATTATGAAAATTTTGAATTCTCTTTTAAATGAGCACAAAGTGTACAAAATAACATGAAAAAAGAAGAAAAAATCTCGAATGTGTTCATTTTCGTTATTGCGCGCTTCGAGTAAATAATTTAAATTGAACCTTTTAATTCGGAACTATAATGATATTCTTCTATAACGATAACTGTTTTATATTCCAGCGTTATTCGAAAAAAAAGAATCCAAACAGTATTCATCAGTATAGATATCAAGATTTTATTTAATATGATTATACTTGAGTTTCTTACCCCAATTCCAATCAAAGAACTTTTATTGACAGAGGATATTTGAAGTTGTCGGTTTCGGGAATTTCGAGATTCCATAATGTACTCGATGATTAATAAATATCTTATTTTTTCCGTATACTTAGATAGGTATATTATTATAAATATGAATGCATAATATTATATAGCCCTGTGCGCGTTAACCTTTCTCTTCAAAAATCTATACCAGTGGTTCAAAAAATATGACAATACTAATAATAGATACAGTCATACAGAGTAGGGACATTGCAGACGTCACCTCGTTATTACGTGTTTATATTCGGAAAATCCTACCTATAGACTTATATAACATCTTGTACTAATTGCTTTGATTTCTTTTTATTTTGAATAATATGCTAGCCAACATAGTAGACTGCTAGTCATGGAAGAGCATACTTCAATCAGTTCCTATTCTATGATGTAACAAAACTAAATCCTGTGTAATGAGTCGAATGTTGCCAGCCTTTGGTAATATTAGTAACTATCAGGTATATCGTAGCAAAATTACAGATTATTTCTAGAGCTGGTCGTAACTTATGGTCTGCATTTGTCGCCAACACGACGTTAATTATTGAAAATTAATATATATATGAAAAAATTCGCAACGCCACTATTTATATATTCTCTGTTTTGAATTTGGTTGATATATTGTAAATCATTACACACCAAGTGTTTGTTTTCCCTGGGTAATTTTATATAGGCGTTAACGAGGACATAATCCTATTGAGGCTTTGGTAATAATATCAAAAACGCATTTCCAAACATCATGAGAGACAAACACAAATAAAAGCTAAAATATGAGCGCAATACCTTGGTCGCGCGAAGTTGTTGTTTGCTATCGCATAAATTTGGATAAAAGGCGAATGTCCCTGTAATTAAAAAGGAAGCGATTTTCATAACGATCTTCTTCTTCAAACACAGGATTTTAAACTACCAGAAGCAAGGTTGTGACGTAACAATAGTTTCGTCACGCCTAATGGCTCGTCTACGTTTTTTCTAGCCCTCTCAAGTGCACTCTCATGATACCGCGCCACGTCACCACAGGGTTGCCAATTGCCATAATGGCTTTTAAAGGCCAAATTTTACATTTTTGGCTTTTTTCAAACATGTTTGGCGTCAGAATTTCCGTTTGGCTTTTTTAAAGTCTATTCTAGTGTCTATTAATAAAACCATATGAAATACAACAGCGCTATTAATAAAATCATATGAAATACAACAGCGCTTCTCAACCGGTGGCCCGCGACTGGTGAGCTGCCAAGCATCTCATGGTGGGCCGCGAACTCGTTGCAAAATTATTTGTATTTTGGTATATATTTTGTGTTGGAATTGAAATTATTTCGACTTTTTTATAGGATAGCAATAGTAACTCCGAATATTTGGTCCTGATGTTGGATTCGCCGTCATGCCCGACGAGGTTCAGACACATAATTGCTCCGAAAATTATCGCGCGACGTTCTGCGTTTTTCTGTATTCTGACGGCGTTGTCTCGCGCCAAGATTAAGAGAGTGACTTTATAAATATTCAAGTTAGTTGTGCACATGGAATACTCAACGATATACATCGACATTAATAAAGATTTGACTATAGAATGCAGATTACAAAATAAAATAAAAGAGCGATTCATTGAGTGGGAAGGCCCTAGAACCGGCCAAATAAATTGACTAATGGGTGATGCTTTATCTCAAAAATCAGAATAACTTACACCATATCAATGAAAAGATTGAGCAACTAAAACTGTCAGCAAAAAAATGGGGTGAACGATAGCACCCCGAAATTGTTATTGAGCATTTTAATATTTTGAGCATGATTATTAGGTTTAAAATTACCAACAGTATTCAGGTCATTAATAACAGATGAACCGAGAAAATTTTCTTTGTAGGTTCTTCCTGCATCTGTTACTAGGTTTTCGAAAATATCTGGATTTGAAGCAACTGGCAAGTATTGCAAACTGTTGAATACCTTTTTGGCATACGAAGCAGCACTACTAAAGTGGCTTCTCTCAAAAACAAAAATCTACTACCCTCCAAAATTTCATAAATTATTTTACACACTGGAAGTCTATAACAGGGGATGAGCTCAAGGATTTTTTAACAAAATAAATGCTATACAGCTGCATGCAACACATTTTTCTGTTATAGGACTAGGGCCAAATCTGGCCCGCCTGTTGCTGTCACAACCAAACTGAAATCAAATTTTGATGTTTTAGCTAAAAATTACTCAAGGAATTTCTTGACGACTGTGATTAAATTTAGTTTTGGCTAAGACTTATAGTATGCTACGTTCCGGTGTCCGCATTTCTTGGTATGCATACTTCAGGAGTACGGAAACTTGACTGTAATCACATATATCTTAATCTTCGTTGTAGCTGTTGTGTTTCTTCAATTGTTTTCGTATTCCATGAGTCCTATTGTTGATCTTGTTTTTATTATTTTGGCTGTAGTACTTTATGTATACATTTGCTCTAAGTAAATTTTTCGAATACTTTCTCAAGTAGTGTTGTTACATTTTGACATTCAGTTACATTGTTTAATAGGTATTCGCTCATGAATGCTTCAAAATATCAAGTGTCGGATGTTTATCGATGTAATGATGGAAATAAATTTCAGCTGCTTGCATGTAGTGAGATAACCATTTCAAAATTCCCCATAAGCATGTTTCGCTGTGAAATCTTTACTTTCAGTCACTTTTGTAAGCGTAATTATTTTTGATTAATATGAGTTTATGGTTCATGACTACCTGGAATGCCTTACTTACTGTGATGATTTTTTCTAATAAAATATCCTTCAAATGTAATCTAAAATTTCTTTGGCTGTGAGATTGGTGGTTATTACGCTTTCAGATTTAGTATTATAGGTCAAGTGAAGAAAAAACTTCCGTAAAAGGTACAATACTTGAGATGGAGTGAGACCAAAAGGCTGCTCTACTAATAGTTTTTTTTATATGAAGTACAAAGTATTCATATTCGCCACCACTTTACTTATATCTGTCTGACATTACTTGCAATGTATCGCGCATTTTTTATGCCACGCTTCCTTTCGACAAGAAAGTTGTTACATCATCCTGGTCATTCGCAGGACAGACTGTGTCTTCATAAAAAGTTTCCACAAATATTTGTTCATTTTTATCAAACTCCATTTCTGCAATAAAGTTCTCCATGTCCTTAGCAACTATTTCAGTCATCAATAAATAGGTCAGCTGCGATGCAGGAGCGTCGTCGTCGTTAGGCGCCTTGTCTGAGCCTAACCGACCGTGACGCCCGCCACTTGGAGGTGCAACATCGCCTTTGTTTGTTTATTATACAGCGAGCGGAGTTGGACATCAAGTATTAGTGTGTATTTACGATCAGATGCATCTGCGGCCATGCTTGTCATTTATGCGATAGTGGTATTTAAGAATAGTAATGTGTTTTTTTTTCTGGAAGTATGGAAATACGAATCAAAATTTAAATATGGTGCAGCTCACCACACATTTTATGTCTACAGATTGGCGCGAATGCAAGTACAAAAATAGGAATCGAAAATCTCATATAATCGAGCAGCTTACCACGCATTTTATGTCCACAGATTGCCGTGGTATTTTAGAGCAGTAATGCTTTCATTTTTCCGCAAGTACGAGAATACATATCAAAATTTAAATATAATCGGACAGCTTACCACACATTTTATCTTTACATATTCCCGTGTTATTTCAGTGCATTAATGCTTTCATTTTCCCGCAAGTAGGAAAATACAAATAAAAATTTAATATAATCGGGCGGCTTACCAGCGTTTTATATACGTCCACAGATTGCCACAGTATTTTAGAGCAATTATGTTTTCTTTTTTGGTACGAAAATACGAATCAAAAATTAAATATAATCGGCAGCTTACCACACATTTTGTGTCTGCAGATTGTTTGGTATTTCAGAGCAGTAATGCTTTCATTTTTCAGCAAGTACGAAAATACATAATCAAAAATTTAATATAATCGGACAGCTTACCACACATTTTACATATTGCCGCGGTATTTTAGAGAAGTAATGCTTTCATTTTCTGGAAGTACAAAAATACAAATCAAAAATGAAATATATTCAGGCACCTCACTACATATTTTATGTCCACAGATTGCCGTGGTATTTTAGGTAAGCTTTTTTTCGTAAGTCGGCGCGTTACGTTGAGCAAAATTAAATTGATATAGGGTAGGCATTTTAAAAGCTGGTATCGGTCATGGATTTGAATATTTTACGCAACAGAAAATCATCCCTATAAAAGTCGATACCTTTACCTATCGTTATCAAAATTTTATGCCAGGAAACAGAAATCAATGCGTAAAAAGGAAGCCTTGAAAAGGAATGGCGGCAATGCCCACCACGCAACCATGCTAAGGTGTCGCAATCATATGCGAGCACGCTCGCACTAGGTAACAAACAATCAAAGTGTTGATTCTGTTTTATCGTTATAACAATACGTGAAAAAATGCAGAAAATCGTTTGCAGATTTCCCTCGAATACGAAACTCCTAGCTGCTGGTGAAAAGTTACTTTTATTCGGAATTATTCGAAAATTTGACGAAAATATATTTGAATACTTTGAACTTACTTTGATATTCGAATATATTCTAATATTCGATTCGATTTGGCTTAGCTACTTAACATTCGGATTTACCCGAGCAGCAGTTTTCCTCGTTTATTATCTTAACGCTTAACCATAGCCAATCAGAAATAAGTCAACAATGCCGTAACAACTATAGTTTCTGCAGCCGCCCAGACAGATATTCAAGCAGGGTTGTAAACATTGCCTCATTTTTATGGTTTTTTAGGTTCTGTTTCCAAAAAATAGTTGTATACCTTATGCCTTCCGATGAGCTTCAGTTTAGTTGCAGTAATCAAAATTCAGTTTCAGGAACCATGTGAATAACTACGCTAAAATTGTTATCTGTAAACCACCTGTGAGCGGCACGTGGTTAGACATTTTTTCAATAAAAATGATGGTTTCAAAATCTTTTCAATAGTAAAGTACAGTACGCGGTATAGGAAGAATGTAGGTATATCACATACTGAAGCGGCACCCTGTATTGCATAAAATTTATTTGTAAAATATTGCTGTCCGCTTGATATTCCATTTTATTTGGTGTTTTGATTTTTTTTATATAGATGTCAGCTGGACTGTATTGTGTCGAATGTAGATTCTGGTTCTGCCATTCAATTAATTCCTTTTACTTTTAAGCACGTCATCCCACTGAAGTGGTAATCGTCATGGTAGCAACCGAAAATACAACTTCCAATGGGAAAAGGCATTTGTGTGGCTCACTAAATGAACTAATGGGTCTACATCAGCATATTGAAAACGGTATAAGTTCACTATTGTGCCAAGGCTTCAAATCATGGGGCTTTTGTACTTTTTCTGACTTTTGATGTCTTGATTTGGCTTTTTAGATCGCTGGGATCTGGCAACCATGCCTCGCCATCATGTTAAAACCGCACATGTAAAGACATATTGATAATTTTGGGTGTCTTAAAAATTTAGTGTCCCACGTATCCTATGAGAAATGGAAATGTGTGGTGTATCATCCCATGGGACGTTTCCAATAGGAATCCCATTCCCATGAATAATCTTGTGTATATGTCAAATAAACAGATTTGCTGTATTTATCAGTACGTACAACAGAACAAATTCCTGTTTCATTACATTGAAACCTGTATTGCCGGTTACGCTACATCTGCCTTCCTTAGTTTTGACCGGAATCTATCGCCCACAAAGCCATGCCTGCTGGTATCGCTAGAGAGCACCGTTACGCGTACTTTACGTAAAGACTATGATACCTGGGTTAATTATTCTATTCTGTTTTTAACCTTAGTTTATAACACCCTTCTATTTGGAGCATAAATGTACACTAAAAGAAATGTAACAGTCAGCGAAGAGTTGTGCAAATCAGGTCATATCTGATTGTTATACGATGTCGGTCTTGGAACTTTGCCAAGATGAGTTTTCCGACTGGTAGAAGACAATAGATATTTAGAATACGATATTTCATTCTGCAATCTATATTGTCAAAAAACAAAATTAAACGATCGATTTACTATTATCTTTTATATACCTGTAAATATAACTGAAATAAATAACATGCCCATGCAAACTGGACTACTCTACCTCAACTGAAAGGTACTTTGAAAACAGTAGGTCTCGCAACGATGATGACACGAGGGCAATTAAAGAGTTCACGGGCTCACGGTGCAGTGACAATTTAATTTTTGTGCGAGTTGAGTTTTGAAGAATTTTCCGTATTTAAAACTGAAAACCATCGATATAGTATACCAAAATTTGAGTTTTTTTTTTTTCAGTGCAAGAAATGCAGCATAATCGTAGGTAGTGATAACAATAATAGAAAATTACTAAATATATAAAGATAAAAGTACATCTGGAGTCCGTCAACAATATATCGTAGATAGGTACGGTATATAACCATGTTTCTCTTTATACCCATCGAATTTTTCCCTAATCTTGTCAAATATGTCGTTTAGATTGAGAGGTTTGTGGAATGCAGTTTCCTTCCCGTCCATTCCATCGTGATAAAAGTCTTTTGAAATTTATTATTAATTTTTTCTTCCACTCATCGTGAAATAGGTGTAATATTGGTTCCCATAAAAAAAATTAAAGTAATAACCTACTCGCAACTTCTTCCATATCTAAGTACTGAATTCAAAATAGATAGGTCTATTTATTGTGCAGATTTTTCTTAAACAACGACAATTTAAGAAAACGACCCATGTGTCAAATTTGAAGATAATTCCTATTGACTTTGTTATACACTTCATAATCCTACTCCTGTTCTGTCTTTCTCCAATTTGATAAGCCACCGTCTGACTGCAACATTGGAAAGTCAGATTTGATTTTGTGTGTTCGTTATATAACATTATAAAACGATATATTTTATATGACATTATGTTCAACGAAGTAACTAATTTCTACAATTACATAAGCAAACAATATTTCAAATAATCTAATGTCTGAGGAAATTGATATCAATAACATGATTAAAGTTCAGTACTCATGATTGTCCAGTGAAGAGTAAACTATTGTCGGATTTAATTAAAAAGGTATGCATTAGCCACGTTGTACAAGAACCATGTTTTGGTACGTATAAGTAAACCCCTATAACAATATTGAGATAAAATTACCCTTTTTGTATTCACGATGTCAGATTTTTCATTTATTCGACATAAAAAACATATAGTGTCATAAATACTTGAATAATATAACATCTTTTTAAATTTAATTAGGAATTTCGGTCTCCTTTCGAATATTTGAAAAACTAATAATTCCATCCAGTCGCATCTGTCTCGCCAATATCTAAAGCTGATGTTGTTTGGGCGTCTTGCTCCATATTGGGAATATCTACAAATAAATTGCAAGCATAAAGAAAATGTTTTTGTGAGCTTTCAAAAAACCAAACCTAAGCACAATTTAACAGTAATGTAAGAGAAAGTTTAAATTTCATTTTCGTTTCATTTAAGCTTACATCCACTGTAACCTATAGTTTAGTGACAGTCCATGAAAGACTCAGAACTAGGGGCTATTTGCGTAGCAAGGCTGTGTTTGTTAGAATAGGACTCCGTTAAATTTTGATTACTACAGAAGACTTTCCAAATGTGTGAGCGTGTAAAGTTAAAAATATTATCTGTTTTACCACAGAAATCGATAATAATTCCATTTTGGGTTTCATTTGTTATGATTCCCATATGTATTTTGTACCATCCAATATCCGTCTTTCTGGAGCATGTCAAAATGCAACACAATTTCAGTTCAACTTACATGTTCTTCTGCCATATGACGGTGGATTTGTTTCAACAACTCCAGGCAAATGCATGGCGTTAGATGTCATTTTTATCTTATTCACAGCTGAAGACCGGTGTGCTAAAGTATATAAATGATTGCTTATATAATTCACAGTAGTCCATCAGGGCCAGGGCAGCCGTGAGTCCCATAGGAAATCATAATCTTGGTCTGAGCGAATTGTAGTTCCTAATCAAACAAATTGTGTAAAATGTGACTAAAAACCATCTCGATTCTAGAACAGAGGTGTCAAACTTGCGGCCCGCGGGCCTCATGTGGCCCCAGAGAGCTTCCAATGCGGCCCTCGAACGCTAAACAATAATTGTAGTATTTTGTACGTATTTTCATTATCTAAATGTAATACATTTTTCTAACCTTTTGAAGTGAAATTCATAATTCACACAGAAAACGACAATTTACTGAAAGGAGATTTGGAAAATTAAAATTTTTCTGTTTTCAATCTGACCCAGTTATGAATACTTAAACTACAGCTACAAACTACAGCTATCTAAAAATATGTTTCAAGTATACATTATCAAAATATATCAAAAACTGTTAGCGGCCCTTTGCACAATTCCCAAAATGCAATGCGGCCCTCGGAAACCCACGAGTTTGACACCCCTGTTCTAGAACATGTATATCGTGAAATTCCAGATAGACTTTCTTAATTCGGCACCCATAATTTCACTTTTAGAAAACTAGACAATCCTAACATATATTAATTTGAATATACCAGTCAAACAATATTTCAAGGAAGCGTAATTTTATATACTAGTAGAAGCGGCTGGCCAAATATTGAAATTACATGCTATCGATTCGCTTATACTTTGGGGTTCATTCTGCTGTACACAAGCTTGGGTACTGAGTACTTGTTTGATCAGCTTATCTATCTAATACCACCGCTGTCAGTATTTACCCAACATTTGCTGAGGTTGAGGCTGCAAGTATCTCGTTTGCTGCTCTGCCATATAAGCATTGTTGACTGCGCCTTGTTGAGGATATGCTGTTGAAGTCATTGGAATAACTACCGTGTTGACCTATAAAGCAGCGTTGATTAAATATATTCATGAGTGCCCTGTGGTAACACATCCACGCAATACATTGATGACATCTAAAAGGGGATTTGTATATTCATTACATTTTAGGGTAGAAAAACGTATAACTCAATTTAATCCGCTAAAAATGGGATCAAAATGAAATCATAGATAACCGGATCAATATCTAAAAATCCTCATATGAACACTTACTTGCTCGTTGCCACAGCACTCACCACATCCTCCAACACAACATGATAAAACAGATGTTGTAAAAGTAAATATGACTTGTAAGCTGGCAATAGATAGCAAAGCTATGTGTAGATTTTGTAATGTCCACTGCAAGTCAGAATTAAAAACGTTAAGAATTATTTTGATTATGTTTGATCAGTCTAAAATAGTTTCCACATTCCAGAACTCTCTAGCGAAATTTCAAAACAACCATTTGAATAATCTTCAAATCCATAAATAATGATATTATGAGCTGGATGTATAACTATGTAGAAATGAATCCTTAACCCCTACAAAAATGGACAAATTTTGCAAATCGGATTCCAGTAATTGCTCGAGTAGCCCCGTTTTTACTTCAGATACGTAATTAGAACGTATATACTGGTTTAAAAAATTCTAATTCAAAAGTTTAAAATGATACACGGCGTATAAACAAATGAAGTAGATTCTAATGTATACAGATTTCCTAAAATGGAAAAAAAACTCACGGAAGAGTAGTGATCGTAATCGTAACGGTCAAAAATGGCAAACACTTCCAAACAAACCATGGCCAGGTTCAACAAAGTTGAAAACGTTGCAAATCCGATGCTATAGGATGCCTGGGATAAAAAATAATCAGTAACAAAGATGTTTAAAAAATTTCGTAGACGACAAACACATAATCAAACAAAACAAATTTTGTTCGATTTCAAACAAATATAGCTCTAACCTCTAACTGTCTGCCAAAGAGCTAGACTTGTAAAACTATAACTATCAACAAAAGACATTCCTTCTGTTTCTCCTACTAACTAGTCATATTGAAAAAAAGCAGAAAATAAACCAAGAGTGATATGTGAGTTTTTTTAGCAGCGGAAGAGTATCTGGACAGGACTAATTCGCTAAATAATACTTACTAGTTTTTTCGACGGATTCGCTCCGAAATCAATGTTGATACATCCAGCAATCAGAGTCTAAATTATAATAAAAACTATTTTGTGTGATTTTCAAGTATTTCGCCTTCAATTATAAATCATTCATATGATTCTTTTTCAATAAAATACGGTTGCATCAGAACGTAAGTCATTGTTATTATGTTTAAAATGCTTTATTTTGTTGAATTTGACGATATTACAGCAGTCCAATTTTGAACCAAAAGTTTCAATACAAGGTTATTTTGGTGAAATATTGTAAACTATAGCCAAAACACTGCGCCGAGGATATCAATACCATATTTTACATAATATGACCTAAGCAAACTTGCAAAACTCACAAAAGTTCCAGCCCATATTCCTTGAGCAGACAACGAAAAACGTGGCAGTTCGCAATCAATGTAATGGTAACCAGAATCATCATGGTAATGGTATAAAATGTTCCAGTAGCAATCCCAGTATCTGTCCGCGGCAAAGATTATTGTTGCAATACAACAACCGATGGAAGATAGTCCAAGTAAAATTTCAGTAACCTGTGAGTAATATAAATGGAGTATGAAAGTTGAAAATAATGAAAAAAAATCATTTTAAGATCAATTGAGTCGAAACAAAAAAAAAAACAATACGCGATTTCAAGTTTGTATATTTTTGCAATAAACATATTATGACAATTATGAATTCCCTTTTAAATGAGCAAAAAAAGACAAGATAACATGAGAAAAAGAAGGAAAATTCTCAATGTATTTATTTTTTATGTTTCGCCCTTTGAATAAATAATTTGAATGGAACCTTTTTATTCGGAACTACAATAATAAAATTCTGTCTATAACCTTAAGTGCCTTATATTCCAGCATTATTCGAAAAAAATTCAAACGATATACATCAGTATATATTTTAAGATTTTATTTAATATGATAATTCTTATAAATTCTTACCCCAATTCCAATCAAAGAACTTTTATTGACAGAGGATATTTGAAGTTGTCGGTTTCTGGAATTTTGAAATTCCATACTGTACTTGATGATTTTAATAAAAAATAATGTTTTGTACTCTTTTATTTTGTGTTATTGCAGTGATACTACAAAATATTTAAATAGGTAAATTATTATAAATATGTATGCATAAGAAAATAGTGTAGTATTTTCCACCATCGTCTTAAGTCAATGCGATATACGGATGTCGGGTAAATGTTGAAAGGGAAATACGTGCGGCTATTTCACAGTTCACGCAAAGGTTCAATGATAAAAGAAGCAAGTGCACCCTCATTATTGAATGCACTTTCACTGACTTTCATTGTGTTTTGTTTGTTCGTTCAAATGAAACTAGATGCAAAAATGTCTTTTTTTAAAAGAATCACGGGGAGTCGCAACTTGAACATATATTCCAAAAATTCAGCCCGTCCGACCCAGGCCCGTGGGTATTAAACCCGACCCAAGACCGACTATGTAACTGGATTTGCAGGCCCAAGCCCGAAGCAAACCCGAAGTTTCGTGTCGGGTCGGGCTCGGGCTTCAGATCTCAACTCTAGTCACAATACTGTACAAAGAAGTTGGAGAACCACTGATTTAAACTATAAACTATATGTAAAAGCAAACCTAATACTGACAAAACAAAATAATCTTCAAAGTATAGCAAGTTTAATAATGTTGGCGAACATAATTGTATTTGATTATATTTAAACAATATACATATATCAATAATTGAATCGTAACTTGCGGAACTCCTGAACTGTACTGACGGAAACCTGGTTGAAAACCACTAATCTATACACAGTTTCCACACATCTCCGATCTGAAATGACTTATGAAGAAATAAACTAATAATAGTTTGAAAAGCATGAAGTGATTGCAACAAATATGGCAATACGAATAATACATACAGAGTGGGGACAATGCAGATATCACCTCGTTATTACGTGTCAATATTCGAAAAATTCTACTTTAAGGCCTGCAAATAAGATCTTGTACCGATTGTTTTGATGTCTTTTCATTTTGAATGAAATGTCGGCATACATGGTAGGCTGATAGATTGTACTATAAGTAATGAATAATATATATAGTCATCGAAGGGCATAATTCAATCAGTCCTCATATTATATATGATGTAACAAAACTAAATCCTGTGTAATGAGTCGAATGTTGCTAGCCTTTGGTAATATTAGTAACTATCAGGTATATCGTAGCAAAATTACAGATTATTTCTCTAGCTGGTCGTAACTTATCGTCTGCATTTGTCGCCAACAGGAAGTTATTTATTGATAATTAATATATAAAAACAAAATCGTAACGCCTCTATTTATATTTTCTTAGTTTGTAACTTTGTTGATATATTGTAAATCATTACACACCAAGTGTTTGCTTTCCTTGATTAAAGGTGTTTCTTTGTATGCCTTAACGAGGACATAGGGCTATTGAGGCTTTGGCAATCTTTATCAAAAATCTCATTTCCAAACATTATGGGAGACAAACACAAATAAGAGATATGATATGAACGTAATACTGACGTACCTTCGTCAAACGAAGTTATTATTTGCTATTGCATCAATATGGGTACACGCGTGATTTCAGTCCACAACAGGAAACTTTTTATCCAAAGCAAAGAATTGCAATAGTTTATCTGCCTATGGCCATGCAGAAGCGTATCAAGAGGGAGGGTGTTAGCATTATAGCATTATATTATGACGTCATCCCTTTTCAATTTATAAATTCCCCCTCATCGAACACTTGCGCACACCACTGCAATATATGTATATATATGTCAAATAAACAGATTTGCTATATTTTATCATCACGTACAATGGAACAAATTTCTGTTTCATTTTATTGAAACCTGTATGGTTACACTACAACGGCCTTTCTTAGTTTTGATCAGAATCTATCGTCCAAGACGTTCCGGTGGTAGAGACAGAGAGCACTGTTTCAGGTTTTCGTAATCTGTTGTTTGACCTTAGTTTATAAGTCTATTTGGAGCATGATTGTAGCCTATACTATAATAAGATATGTAAAAGTCGGCGAAGGGTTGTGCAATTTAGGTCATATTCAATTCGTATACGATGTCGGTCCTGGTATTTTGTCAAGATGAGTTTCCCGACTGGCAGAAGACAGTAAATATTTATAATATGATATTTCATTCTGCAATTTTTATTTGAAAAAAAAATTTAAACGATCCATTTACTATTACCTCATATGTAACTGTAAAAATAACTGAGAAAACATAACATATCCATGCATGCAGAATTACGCTACCTCAACTAAAAGGGTTGTACTTTGAAAACAGTAGGTCTCGAAAAGATGGTGACACGAGGCCAGTGCAGCGCAGTGACAATTTAATTTTTGTGTAGATGTGTGAATCAAATTTTGAATAAATTTCTGTAATTACAAGTGAAAACCATCGATATATTATACCGAAATTCGAGTGTTTTTTCCTTTGCAAGAAATTCAGCATATTCGTAGGTAGTGATAACAATAATGAAAAATTACTCAATTTACTTAATATAAAAAGATAAAAGTAGATCTGGAGTCCGTCAACAATATATAGGTTCGGTACAAAACCATGTTTCTCTCAATACCGATTGAATTTTCCTCTAATCTTGTCATATATGTCATTAAGATTGGGAGGTTTTGGAATTCCATTTTCCTTCTCGTCCATTCCACCGGGATAGAAATCTTTTGCAATATCGTTGATTTTTCCTTCCTCTTTTCGCATCATGTTTTTCATCTCTGGTTTAGGTGGCATAGGAAATGAGATTGGTGGACGATGCCCGTTCGAGTGGGAGAATATGCTTTCTGCCAAAGGCTTTTGTTCGCCCTTTTTGTCATTTTCATCATTCACCCAAACGTTGTTGTGACTTTCAGCCTTAATGAAGTAATTAACTTTAATTTTGTTTATCTAGTACACCAGTAATTATTAAATAACGAGTTATCACAAAAAATTAATCTATCTAAATATATTATATTATATTTTTCAGCATTTTCTCACCATAGCCCCTTTCTCAATTTTACGTGCTTTGTGCTCTGGAGTGACGTCACATCCGTGAATCTATAAATTCGATGCATGATTTTGCAGTTCAGTCAGTTTAAAAGAGGATACGTCTTTCAAATTTTAAAAGTTGATTTTAAAATCACGCGTCAACACAATCGGGGTGCAGGAAATAGATTCAATGGCAAAGGCTTGTGATTTGTTTTTTGACATTTGCGGAACAGTTTTTCACATCGCGAAGGTAAATGGAAAAGAAAATTTGATATACATGTTTTTAGGCGACTTCCGTTGGTTTTAATCTATTATATCAATTATCTAATTAAAACAATAGCATATTTTCTTACCCTGTATGTCAAACCCAAGCCTTTAAAATGAGCGATTTGTTTGTCCACTTGAAGACGACAAATAGTATAATGACTACGGTAAAGAAAAACTCCTCCAACGACGAGGGCGCCAATGAACAAAACGTTGAAAATGGCACTAGCTAATAAGCAGTTTTTCACTCCATTGTTCTGTGCTGGAGATGCGTGTGAAAGAGGTACATCCTAATAAAATAGATTACGCATAGAATTGTTTAGTAATTAGTTGAAAGAACAGTAGAAGTTTCTATAACAAATGATACGCTTTAACATACGTTGAAAAAATTTAAATAAATATTCACTTAGTTTTAGAGGAATGTTCGGAGTTGATAAAAAAAAATTTTTTGTGTGACCAGAAATTTGAATCACGAAAATATTTCAACTCCATTTCTTTCTTACAATAACTACTCGCCCATAATCATTCAAACAAATCTATAATGAATGAATTGTGTTAACGTATTCGAATAGAATGTTTCTCCCCGGCGATGAATGGAAAGAGACGAATGTCTATATTCCATCATGAGGTTTAAAGTTGATTTATCGATGATTCTGTATTCGAAAAAAAATTATTTCTCGCCTGAAGCAATCGGCTATATTAGACAATATTTCTTTCTACTTCTGCGTTGGTGTCATTTCTATTTTTCTAAAAAATATAATGAAACGGAAAGAAACAATCTAGAAAATGGCAGTTTAATGACTTTTAAACTGCGATCGACATGGTTTGCTGAAAATTGTGGTTGTGGTTTTAATATCACCGGACGTTTGAAGTTTTTCATTGAAATAACCCAATGCATATTTTCGCATATTACATCTCGTGACATCTATTTTTGTACTTCTTTCATTTTCACTTTTCTATCTGTTTATTCAGCTTGCTTGCATTACACAAAAAAAACAATAAATGTACAAGCGTATATTTTGCACTCTCACATAACCACTGAACCTCTTGTGAAATTTTATTACGTTTAGACCAAACCATACAGGTTTATACAGTGAAGCTAGGAAATAATTTAAAATTGTGAAACAACATTACAAAATTATCCCCTTCTCCAGCTATAGCCAAAAATTAGAGCATTTTGTTTTAAATATTTGTACAATACATTTCTTCTTGATTCAACCGGAATTAATTTAGGTTTGTTGTTATGATATGCAATTAGCCTTTCTCGTAAATCTGTGTCAGATCATGCACATATTCAATTTGTGAAATTAACCGAAAAGGCTGTATATCATTATGCTGTTGTGCACCTATTTTTTCTTTCAATTTAAATAATTTCCTTCAAAACGAATTAAACTATATTATATGTAATGACCACCCGTGCTCATGTGCTCCACTGATTCTTTTACTTTCACTTTATTTCCTTGCACGAAACACCAACAAAATTAACATATTCTGAATGCCAATCAAAATGATTTTATTCGAAATTTATTTTGAAATTGGTTGCGAAAAAACGATGACATTTCTTTTTTCTACGCGAGAAATTAGATTTTTGAATAAGATTTTCTAGAAATCTTTTATCAACAATAGTGACAATAATCTATTGGTGTATCTACATGCCATAATGATCCCTGTAACGGGGATAATATGAATATAAAATAAGTATGAGAATGTTCGTATTAAATATTCTCAATTTTGACTGTAGAATTTAACAATACTCAAAAACACATCAATTTTTGGAGCATGTCCCTCTGAATCCCTTTCCATTGTTCCTCATATGACACAAATATTTTCAGATTGCCCCACGTCGAGATTAGGAAGGCGTACCTACTCGCCAACAATATGAATATATTTCACAGCGGACTGAAGCTAGAAAATACTAGAGGGTGGTTTGTCCTGTTCGAAAGCTCGAAAGCCAAAATTAGGAAAAAGAAAAGAATGAGATGGCGAAATTTTAGTTTGAACCCCCAAAACCAATTTCATTGCTTGCGTCGCTCTGTACCGCCGCTGTCCGTTTCCAGGGACGTTGCAACTTACCGAAAGGCGGATTCAAACATCGAATCGCGGGCCTAATTCCGAATATAGTATGAGTCTGAGGGCTGATTTTCCACTGTGCCCCGTGTCCCATTGTAGCCCCCCCCCTCCCTTCTCCTATTGTTTCTTTAGATAATTTTGGTGCATTTTGTGTACATTTTCGAAACCTAGTATACGCTTAAAATAAAGTTAGTATCAATATGCATATAAAATTTGCCATAAATAAATTTTGGAATTCACTGTCGCTATGGTGTGTTTTTGTAGCCAAAAATGATGACCAGGTTTTATTATAAAGATTTGAATAGATGCGAGAATCTCTTCTCTCAAATGTGGAGCCATAATACAGTTTATGGCCCGAGTGGAGCGTCCCCCTATTTGTATTTTCATCCCCGCAATCCATGCTATATCCCTTTTCAATTAAAAATTCCGAAGTCAACACCTGGCTTCGGTAAATATGGGAACATGACTACAGTTCTACGATTTGCCGAATTGCAATTCAACAGCCAGGCTTGGATCAATTGTTAGGCTTTTATTATTTCAGTATTCGGTATTTTCTCAGTGACTTTATATCTAATATACCATTAAATCTCACCTTTGCAGAATACTCCATCGGAAGATACTGATTCTTTTCTAGGTTCAATTTTTCCAACATGATTGTAGGTATATTTCAACAACGATAAATATACTTGTTCAAAAAGACCCAGAATCTAATAACGAAAATGCACCACTCATCGCATTTTATATATAGCCAATGTTGTGCGAATTGTGCAAATGCAATTTAAACAAAATTAAAGCAATCAAGCACTTCACTAGCGAAGTGGAATAATTTGAAAATCAACTTTATTATACTTTTCCGAGAACAAAAGAAAGAGAGTATGTGTTCTAACAGTTTTCCACTTCATCTATCTCACTAAAGGTTTGTACATAATGACATAAGGTTACATACTTCCATCAAGCAATGTTTATTTAGATATCTGTAGAATATTCTCTTGCGTACTGGATTCCATATGAAATGAAAACTTCCCAATTGTATGCGCGGCGGTGTGGCTCAACGGGCTAAGCGTTAGGAATACGCTCGCCACCGCACCTCTAATTACTCTGCGTGGGTTCGCAGGTTCGAATCTCATGCAAGGATGATTATGTGCGAGAGGGTTGCTGGACTCCTCGCCGTCGTTGGGTGGTTCACGTAACCGCTGGTCGGTTACGGCTTCCTCCACCACCAAGTCCATGCTTCCGAAAACAAAACAATATAACTAACCCCATACCCGACTCGGAATGGTAACCGGGCGAGAGGCCGTGGTTCGCCATATGAATAAGTCGTCTTATCGGCTTTCCTCTCCCCCGGGATAAATATGTAAATCCTATCCTATTCAACAATTATAAACTATGGTATGTGTGATTTTTATCACAAACAGTAGCTCACAAGACATAATGTGATCATGACTCACGACTCAAAAACAAATTTTTACACTAATGATATAATAAACATTTAAATCACAGATATGTCTTTCAATGGGTATTTTATAACGATTTTGGAGATAGTGTAAGTATTTGAATAACAACAAGAGAGAAATGCTCAACCTTGTGAACACGCAAGCTCCCAGGAGGTAGTACGGGTATGCAACAGTATACTACCGGCACCGTAGTCCTCACGACTTCGCCTGATCACCAGAACGCAAAAAATGCGGAACCGTCTGGAGGTGCGGAATTTTTCATTTTGATGACGTCATCGCACATAAAAAACGAATTCCTGAGAGCCGACAGAAATTTTCGAAAATAAAGGTAGCCTAATAGCCTTTTAGCGGAAAATATATAATCTTCAACCACTAAAAAGTTTGAAGGAATTGATCCTGTAATTAATTAGAAAGAAAATATTTTATCAACAATTTCCCCCCAAAATCACATCCTGGACGGAGCTGAAACAGTGGAGGATCGTAAGTTACTAGTACCGGAACCCGGACTGCCCTAGCTTTACCAGGTCCTGTGACAATGATGATTTATGCATATCTTGCCAGCGTGAATTAAAATGCCAAATGCTTCGACTCACGATTGTAGTAATAAATCATTTACAGCACTTTCCACAGTAACTTACTGTACTGTAGCTACCTGCAGTGTGCCATCGGTATCGCAAACCGTCACATGCTTGGCGGATTAATAAAAACCGTGATCTCATGAAAAAAAAAATTACACAGAATTTGGGATGAAATGTCAGATCTCACAGGATTTAACAGAAATTTTAGGACTAAATAAAAGTAATAGCCTTTCAGCAACAACGACAATATTTGATCATTGAAATTTCAAAGCAATTGGTCCAGGATTTGAAAAGAAAAGCGAATTTTTCGCAGAAAAAAGAACACACAAAGCCCAAGGGCCATTTTAATAGGTCATCGAATGAAACACTAAAATGAATATCTATGGTATAACATGGTTTTGATATTGAAAAGCTGCAGATGAAAGTAACAATGTCATTAATTTTGGACAATTATAGTTGTCGGTCCAAGAACACAAGTACGACGATACCTTTTTTTCCAGGTTTACAGATGACGGAGGTTCACTGCCACCAAAAAATAGTACTTTTGTATCAGCCGCATAGGAAAATCGGTCCATATATGTTTTAATTTTTATTACATGTACATGTACATTTATTGTGTACATGTAATGTAGTGGTTTTGCTGTGTTATGCAATGCCAATAAACCTAGAAAAAATCACGGCATCGTTATAAAATAACTGAACTCAGTGCATAAAGGCACACTCAGTCACTTCATTTCTATATTTACTAATGGGAGTGTCATCGCAGAAGTGGTGTTTAATATAAATGGACTAATTGTTTGTAAATAAAGTTTATAAAAAGTCTTTATTTATTATCCAAAAATGAGTATGGTTCCGTATTGTCATGGATTGTTTTTAATCCTTCTTCAATTAAAACCATGGGTGTGAGGTATTCATTAGCATGCACAAACACAATTAATTACATAAAATATGTTTAATAAATATTCTGGACTTGTTTAAATTCACAATGGTGAAAATAATAACCATTTTATTTATACGAGTCTAATTACTTTGGGCGTTGTCGAAGGGCCCAGCCAAAGTATTTAAAACCACGGTAGAAACAAATGATTAGGTCGGTGAAGTCGTTTTTCAATTCATGAAATTGCGCAGAAACGAAAACTGTAGTTATAAATATGTTGCCTTTTAGCAGGCACAGTAGTACAGCTACTCTAACTTTAACCTAAAATTAACTACTATCATATAAGAGACACAAAAGTAAAAGTTTAAATAAATCCTTAGACACCTAAACGTATTGCAGTGAATTTCAAAGTATACTGTTCCAATATAGTTAATTGTCCTTTCATAAGAAACGGTGTTTTATACTCGCAATGGAACCTCATACACGTGAGCGCAATTCGAGAAACAGATTCCGGATATCACCCGTCAATAGAAATTCACTTATTGGAATCGGGGTA
Organism: Styela clava; assembly: GCF_964204865.1. Classification (NCBI taxonomy): domain Eukaryota; kingdom Metazoa; phylum Chordata; class Ascidiacea; order Stolidobranchia; family Styelidae; genus Styela; species Styela clava. The sequence continues at coordinate 5,707,946 of NC_135257.1, read as the reverse complement.
AGATTATTTTTTTTTATTTGGCTTAGAGTAATGGTACGTTTAAACAATGAAAAAGATTATCGTGTCGATGTGCTTGCTGAATATTCATAGTAACATTGTCGACTGTTATTTCCACTCTAAATACGTTTTACCTTATGAATCACTGACGGAATAGTGGAATAATATAATATTCTATTTGTGTAGGTGCCTATATACATCGATTTTTTTTGAGCTTTTCTAAATTTGTTTGCTAGGCCACACAAGTGTTCCTTGGTTTTTTGTCTGTTGGATTTTGCATTGCATCAATTGTATTTGCCATAAATGAATATAACGAATGCTATGAGTATCTCACTGATGATGACACGTCAGATCTTCAGAATGGGTGTGATGCAACCAGATTTTCTTTGACTTCACAAGGAATATGGGCTGGATGCTTTGTAAGTATTTAAAAGGCGACGGACATACCGGAATGAGACGAACTTTTTCAAAATTTTGCAATTTATCTTCTGAATACATCATCGAATATGTGTTATTTTTTTAAATAAATTTTCCCATTCGCGACACATTTAATGTAACATGGAAATTATAGTGATAATATGGCAGGTGAACACGTGGTAGAAAAGCAAACCATTGCTTTCCAGTAAGTAGTGCCAGGACCATACTGACATTTTGTATTGAAGTTCTGGCGTCTTATCAATATTTGAGTTATGATTCCGCTAACCATTTTAGCAAAGACTTGGTAGAGTAGAAGCGTCTCGGTAGGTTTTAATACTTAATAAGCGAATCAGAATTATGATAATCAGATATTGGAATTTTTAAAAATTTTCAAATTTATTTGATAGTTTACATTACTTTACAACAACGACATGATTTTTGACTTCCTTATTGATTTTTTTCCAGCAATACTATTACAATTGAAATCTATGATTATAAATGTTATTATTTAAATTATTATTGTTATTATTTCAGGTCATCATTGCAGGATGCCTTAATATAGACTTTGGCGCAAACCCATCAAACAAACTGGTGAAAAGAATGATAATTTTTTTATTTTATAAAGTTTTTCTTTCATATTGTCTCTAATATATAAAAAAAAACAGTCGATGCGATGAAACTGAGTCTCAGAACTCGTTAATTAATATTGTCGACCTACTTTTGTCTCGTATTCGAACAATTAAATTCTCTATCAATGCATACTATTTTAAGAAGAATTGTTTTTTATTTTAAATTCTAGGCAACGTACAGTATTGGATTCTCTACTTTGGCTACGTTTTTGAGTATATTGATGATACTTCTAGAGATATGTGCCGTGTGGTATGACTCAACATATGATTATACATATTCTGTAAGTGAATAGAAATTTTCATTTTACGAAATAAGAGAGTATAATAAACAAACAGAAATCATAAAATTCATTTTACGTTGAACTTTTATACTAAATAGCCTGGTTTCAAATATTTGCATTCCATTTTAGCAAGAAACCCTTCTCCACATATGAACTGAGTACCTTTAGTAACTGCCCTATACGTTTTTATTCGTCGATAAAAAAAAATCAACTATCCATATGAGACGTTGAGGCCTAGTGTTGTTTGCCGAAACTGCCAAGCGACATAATTTCGGAATATAGTTCTGCCGTATAATCGTTCCTTTTTTTGGTTGATTAATATATGAAAAAAGTTAATATAAGTTTAATGAAATATATAATTTTAGGTCGAAATATATTATCTCCACATTGCTCTTCTATCCACCGGTTGTCTTCAACTTGTTTTTACTTTCACTACATCGATTCTATCTTGTGCGTTACGTGGTTGCAGGGATTGTTGTGGAAGCGAACAAGTAAGAAGCTAAATTTCTCGTTTAAAGATAGTTGCAGCTATAACTCAAATTAGGAGCCGCCGAGCAGACGCCGACCGTTTGATGTTGCCAATATATTATTAAATCCAAGCTTGACTTTCTGAGTAGCTTTGGTTAGAGCGAGATGGAAGTCTTATTGTCATTTCACTCCTATTTATCCATTTCATTGTTTTGAAAATTTTTGAAAAATTCTCTGGGAATTGGATTTGACCTTAGACTCGAGTGACTGTCGGGGTTTAGAGACTTTGACCCACTCGTGATAGGTTGTATTTGGCTGTTATTGGTTTTACACCCGTTATTCCTTTTTTGCATTTTTTTTCCTATCTATACTTTTATAACGAATAGATCTGATAACTTCTACAATGACGTACGCTTATCTAAATAGCATTTAGGTATTATGAAAAAAATATATAAAATATGATTCCGTAGGCTGTAAAATGTTATTCATCATGTCCACCCAGCAGGTCGCGGTCGCTCCAGTAACGATGAAAGAATTTTCACAACATTCACCTCACCAAGGACATTTTATGAATCAAACTGACCGCCCAGGATCATCTTTACAACCAGAATCAACTAACACGTTTGGTAAATATTCATTTATACTCCGATGTAATCTCTAACATTTATCATGGCATTATGACGTCATCGAATAAAGCGTAAATCGACAGATTTATTAAATATTTATTTACTCAACGTCACAAATAGTCAACCAACAGTGAATATGATCTAATGTAAACCATTCTAATTCTTTTGCAGATGTGTGATATTTAAATTACATAATTTGCGTTCTAACAAGGATTGAAAAGTAATCATATAATCTTTACTGGGTACCTTCTGATATCATTTATTTATGTTCCTCTTATTGTGCAACTGTTCTGTTGATTGTAGGCTTGCACGTAATTTACGGATTTACGTAATTACGTAATTATTTGGAGTTACGGAAGGGAAGTTACGAATTACGTATAGTCGTAATTATTGCATTGAAACGAGCTTTCTTCAAAGCAGTCAATTTCGTCGATTGCGAAAATGAAAGCTCAACAAGTAGAAGAAGTTAGAGTTCCGGTATTCGCAGCCGTTTTACTCTCTCTTGTTACGTAGGTGAAGGAAGGCATGACGCGTTGCCATTTACTAACCTATTATCAACTTATCTGGCGTGGCCAATGTAAATTATTAACGTAGTTAATGGGGGAAGAACTGAGTAGGGCCGTTTGACGCCAACACACCTGGTTTTAACTTCTCCCGCAACTTAACCGTAGATAAGGGATAGAATTGCGTTGAGACCGATTGACGCCAACACACCTGGTTTCAACTTCTCTCGCATCTTATCTAGCATGGCCATGGCCAATGTACATAATAACCGTAGATAGGGGGAAGAATTGTGTTAAGATAGATGGACGCTAACACGCCCGGTTTCAACTTCTTCGGGTGAAATGACTAATGAACGCAGGAGATCAATCTATCAAACATTTGTATCCATTTTACTTTTATTTATTATTTACTTGTTCCAGTTTTCCGTTACTTATGGTATATATGTTCCGTTTCTATTTTATTCTATTTTATAGTCACGCGTTTGAATAGTGGGAATTCCCCACCAAGTGTGGATTAGCAATGCTTAACCATTCTTTATTTCGCGACGAATTGGAACCAAATAAGCGAAAAGAGCGATTGATCACTCGCGCCAATACCTCGCCGTTATAATTAATGTCGCGCTTATCAAATAGCAATATGACGACAAAAGAGAGATTGCGTAATGAACCAAAACGACGGATTCCTCGCGGACCGTTGAAAATTTAACTGCTATCATATATAATCGAATATGAGCCTGTGTGTTTATTCTGTGCGAGATCCATTTTCTATTACAAAATCTTGATATTCTGTTAACGGTTTTATCGTTATATATCAGTCCAGACTTGGCCTTGCTCATGATGTTTTTCACAATTCCTCTCAATATTTCGGCCATATATGATTAACTGTCTTACCAAATGTGGCAACTTATTTTGATTTATCGTCGACTTGAATACCACCGGCACTCGACCAAACTTTTGTCTTGGCCGATAGGATCGCCGACTTGCGTTAGCAAATAAATGTTGTGAGTGTAAAATAAATGTCACAAAATGCATTGTTTTGCGATATAACTTTGTATTTTCGGAGAAGGCATGTCATATAAGTTCGGTATTTAAATTATACGCAAATAAATAATATTTGATCTAAATTTATCGCAAATAATGTTATAAACATTCAGTCCGCGAAATGATTGAATGTAAAATGAAGCATGGTAATAGGAATATCGTCAATAAGTCGACATCAATAATTATTATTATGAAAATGCTAACAAGGCAGTAATGTCGGATAATGCAGAAAACGCTGCAAAAACAAGTCGTCGTCGCGAGGAAATCGCAAGTATAATCAAATGAGAAAATACGCTCGTCGTTGGTTAATAAATTAGAAACCCGTAATTTTTATTCAGTACTCAGGTGGTTTTAAAAAACTATCGTTTCCATAAATATCCGTATACCAGTGTCGGTAATGATAAAATAAAATTGATCGCATAAAAATGGGACGGTTAATTTGCGAAGGTGATAAAGAAAAACCAAAGCTAACACAAAAGATAAAAATCAGAATAAAATTAATTTGAATTCACTCCTTGATATTTGTCTTTAACATCTGCCGACGGCGTGTTGTACTGCCAAGAATATGAAAACCCAACTTCAATGTCCCATTCGGAAAAGAAGTGGATTCAATTGGTTGTTATGATAGGTTTAAATGCGTGGAAAAATATCGCAATTACGGGGTCATTACGTAATTGATTTTGCCGTAATTACGGAATTGGTTTTTGTCAATTACGTGCAAGCCTAGTTGATTGATCACCTTCTTTTCAGCTTACACTAACGAACTTGTTGTGCCAATTGATGATACAGAAACACATCAAAATGGAGGATCTGATACAGTGAAGCAATCGTATATTGAAACCATTCCCATCCCGAGTAAAGATAACCTGACTGTCCGTAAGTACTCGAAAAACAATAAGGATAAGCTAGAGTAGTAGGTAACCGAATCCCTATAAAAGTTTAGTATTAGACGCCACGGGTTTATTTTATCCCCTCTATTTTCCCACACAGAAAGAGAGGAAACTGTACTCGGAAAGAATGACAACATAATAGCTATCAGTGAAAGCGCCGCTCCAAATACCTTGCATCGTCCAGGAAGTGTCGACGATGAGCCATCTACTTCTCGGACTAACCATGTTTGTAAGTTTTTATTGGAAAGTTGGAAACTGGTATTCAATTAAACCTATGCGTCATTTTACGTGGGCCACATATGAATAAGAATTGATCAAAACAAATGTCACTGAAGCTGATATAATGTGTATTAGTTGCGTCACAAAATCTGGCTGCTTTGATACGCATAGACTGCATAGACTATAGAGTATACGTTATACCTGAGAATTTATGCGCGTAAAACATACTTCAATTGCATATAGTACATTCTCTTTTTATGAACATGGTCCATATCATAATGGATTCTCCATGTTTGCAATTGCTTCGCGAGATGAGTAACGGTAATGAAAGTGATCCTAAAATGACTGTGCCCAATGAGAAATATTTACACGAAGGTTAAGTACCTTACTGACTGCTGAGAACTCCGGCCTATATGTAGAGAGTGAGCCATGTTTTTACGCTGTCCAGTATCAGAACAATCACTAAGGTATTTTTAAGCAGACGTAACAGAAGGCGGCGACGCAGGAGAAAGAAACAATATTCAACACGACTTAGACTCCCTTTCTCCCGTTGACGAATACACAGAATCCGAAATGACTCAAAATGTCCATATCGGTAACTAAATAAAATGTGTTAAAATTCTTTTAGTTTCCCAACTAGCAAAAATTAAATGTTTAGTTTTTCGTTTCAGGCCCATCGAGTAATGACAGTAACATTAGAAAGAATGGAGATCCCGACCGAAAGAATGGAGAAGGAAATGTAAAAGGTAGGCCTACTGTTCAAAATTTGGACATACTTTTGAATGTAATCATTGACGTCCTGCAAGCGTCAATATTATACAATTTTAATGATACCAATTGCTTTTAGATCAGATTACTGAAGAAAATGTGCGCAGCGAGAGTCCTCCACCTGCTTGGGCCGAAATTGAGGATGAATGTGCGAATATTTCACAACAAAACGTAACAATCGATGACGTCACAAGCACGGGTAAAGACACCAACACGCCTGGCAACGAAAAAAAGACGGTACATACATCAGACTATCACGAAAACGGTAAACATTTACTACAAAATTTTGCAGGTTTAATATGATTATGAAAATGTTAAATCTATAATAGATAAAAATAATCTATATATATATATTCGCTCATTATATAATCCCAATAGCATTTCATTTCAATCCCATTTCATAACCTTATATATCTAAGTGTGTTGATTATCTTGATAAAAACCTATTTGAATGTGGACTTATTTGGATGTGGTTTTGAGTTTGGACATATCAATTTTGGATGAGAATTGCAAAAAATGGATTCATCGTTCTAATTCCGATTTGTCGGATGGTAATAAAATGTGCGAATGCAACACGACTTGCAGCCCATAAGCATTAAATAGATTTGAGTTGAACATACACAGATTTCAATGTATACAGATATCAACGAGAATAAAACAGGCCAGCGCGTCATTACTTATCGATCTTGATCGGTAATTACTTATCAATCTTGATCGGTAAGTATGTTGATAGGTATTTGTTTGTCTGTCTGTCTGTTAGAGTTAGATTGACGCGATATCTCACGTAAGCGAGGTTGAATCTTCCCCATGAATTTTGCATGTGCATTCATCGTATCTCGGACCAGAAGCCTATTGATTTTGGATGAATTATGTCGTATAATTAGCGAGTTATCAATTAATTAGTGGTGGGACACGCGGTGTCACTATAGAGTCATAAATCGAAACCGCAGTTTCGATCGATGAGTCTTCCGTCTCCGACCGATATCCTCGTTTTTTCTTTGATTTGAATTGTGAGTGACACTTAGAAAACCAATTTGAATTCTTATGCAATTTACAGAAATTGAAGATCTCTATGAGATAGAGGAACTTGAAAAAGCCTTGACACCATCGCAGTACCAATCTTCTTCCTAAATCCAGTACACATCACTCATCAGTATTATCTGGTATTCATGTTCATGAAAAATATTTCAGTATATATATTAGTAATTGTACTTTGTAATAAACCGAATTATCTTTAATCGTTTGTGAAATTTTTGTTTCAAATAAACTTGTAATTAAGAACAAGCGAGAAATGCTCAAATATATGGGCACGAAAGTCCAGTAACTAACCGCTGTACCGGTAGTCTATTCACTCTATTGGGACTCGCGTGAGCCAATATGATTTTTGCCTTCTGGACACCACTTCTATTTTTAAGCTAAAATTTGAAATCGATTGTTCTATTGAAGAAAAAACGACAATATTAACCAAACTATCCATACTTCGTGTTTAATGATAATGAACAAAAATTTATTCTATTTAGTTTCCTGCATATTTATGCAGAAAATGATGTTCACTAAAGCGCCGACCAGGTAAATTTGATGTTTGGAATCTGAAGAATCCTCATCGGGTATCATCTAGAACAGGGGTTCTCAAAGGATGGGGCGCGCCCCATATATGGGGGGGGGCGTAGACAATTTTTTTGAGGGGGCATGAAGCTAATTAAAAATAAAATGTTTGTTAGATTTGATCTTGGCTGCCTTATTTTGGATATTTACATTTCTTTATTTTGGATTTTTATATGTTTTTTGAATAAAACATACTTTCGCTTTACCATCTGCTATTTAAAGCTTATTGTTAGCTAGTTATTTTTGAGCTGGGTGCGCGAGGTATGACAAATTCTAAAAAGGGGGCGCGGGGGTTCAAAAGGTTAAGAACCACTGATCTAGAAGAAGCTTAGCATTAGTTTTACAGAAGTAATTCTTAACTCCGCCAACTACCCATCCGGGAAGTCAGATTAACGCGCGACTCATTTATAACCTTTGCCACTTTAATCTCAATCGATATGACCCAATCTTGTATCGTCCTACTTATTGGAAAGTTTGAAACATTAGAAGAATAAAATACTCTAAAATTATATAAATATGGATGCGTTCGGGATATTATTTTTAACATTAAATTTTTTAAATAGATATTTTTTAAACCGTGTGCAGATTTCAGAAACGAACTCAGAATATCAGAAGAATTTCGATTTATTCGTGTTTATTGTTTATATTTCCACAAATATTAATTGATTTTTATTTATTTGTTTTAAACTAATCATATCCATAAATCAAGATTGTTAAAATATCTGGAGTAAGTATGTATTGAAATATTTGAGGAGGTGTTCAAATGGTAATGACATTCAATATTCAGGTTCTATTGTGTATCGAACTCACGAACAACCTTTTTTCTCATTTCAGAAAATCAGGCCGAACCTTTCTTCAGCTATAAAAATAAAATCGGATTAAGTGATCATTACCACTTTTGAAGTATTCAAGTTTGCACAAAACCATGTGAACCTCTTGAAACTCACTACCTTTCGAGTTCCTCCGGAATTGGGTCGTAGTCAAGTCATGGCAGCAACGCCCCATGCTATTTGCGCGTGTTATACTTTGCATATTAATCGAGAATTGTCAGTCCACTCATGAGGTAGATTTGAAGTGCTGGTATATGATATTCAATAACTCAGCATCAAACTCTAATTAGTCAAAATAAAGTTGGTTATGTGCTATTTGAAGTGCTTTCATCTTGATGTTTTTTAAATGTAGAAATGTTTGACGCGTGTCCTCGCTCACACTTAACATTATTTCATAATTTAACTGCTGTCGTGATGAATAGACTCGTTGAGCAAATGCCGTGAGAAAGATAGAAATGTGATGAAAATGTCTGTTTGTTGGACATAACATGGAGGGTTGAAGAAATTTAAGATGAAGTTTAGCGTATCTTTAAAGATCTTGATCATATTTGGTAAGTTTATAAGCACAGAGAATAATGAATAATACTTTGTAACAGAAGCTATTCTGTAAGATAAAAATTATATTCACAAATAATAAGGAAAGACATTGTGCTTCAACAATATTATGGCGTTGAATTTTATATTATAAACATTTATTTTATTGGCAGGCCACATTGCAACAACGCAAAGACCACCCGGTCGACCACCGGGTCAGGGTCGACCACCACCCGGACAGGGACCGCCTCCGGGACAGGGACCGCCTCCCGGACAAGGACCGCCTCCCGGTTACCCGGGTGGGCCTCCGCAGCAGCCTCCTCCACAGCAGCCCCCTCCTCAGCAACCGCCACCCCCTGCAGATAATAAAGATAAGCCAGACTGCAAGCATGAGGTTTATGTGCCCCAAGGTGGATTTGAATCTCCAGGGTATCCTCGAGGTTATCCGAATAATGCAGATTGTATGTATCGCATATTTACGGACAAGATTGTTAATGTAAGTTGGTTATCATGTTGTTTTTGTTGAATATATTCAGTGTGCGCCGTTTGTTCTGATTTGTAGTTTTACAATTATTTTTATTTCATCCGTATACGTTAATAAGGAGATAAAAATAACCCATAATTTGCACGAGAACTTAATTAATTCAACATGAAGAAATTGTGTTCAATATTGCAAATTTGGCCCATTCAGTAGCAATTAATAGGAAGTCAGTTTTACAATAAACAATAGATTTTTCACATTACACGTTAGGGTATCATTATGTACAATTTATAAGTATGTACCGTAATTTTGATAATGTTCCAATGGGAAAAACAAAATGCGAGGCTGAACTGGTTCATTGAAAAACTTCATGCACTAACTCAGAGGTGACGAACCTATTTGCTATCAAGAGCCATTTTATCAGTCACCGGCTGAGTAAGTAGGTCGCACCACTTTTCAGTCTTACTATGATATATACCTGTTAATTTTCATCAACAGAAACGAACAACAAACTGAAACCAATGCATCTATACGGCTGAAGTTATTTAATGATATATTGCCTTAAATTTGTGTTAAAAACTCTCAACCGCATACTTAGATTTGCGTCTGTCAGTCTTGACCTGTATCGATTAAGTTCGGTTTCGGGCAAGTTCGGGTGGCGTCATCTTACTCCGCCGCGCGCTCCGCTCGGCTCGGGTGTTCGAGATCCCAATTTCCTTTCGAATACCGCAGCATTTTTGACTCGAATTTTTTGGTCGACTTTGGTAATATTGTGCAATCAATTTTAATTGTACTAAAATAAATTGTAGTTTTTGATATTCTATCGCAGATCTAGGGATTTTTCCAACGTTGATATTTTTGAAATAATCTTGAGTAGTAGCATTGTGATAGGGTGATAGTGTTGCAAGAACGTATCACATTTGTATAATTTGTAACATCGCAAAAATAAGGATCAAAACAAGATATAATCAGGCAGTTTACCACACATTTTTATGGCGTTGAATTGCCTTGATATTTCATAGTAATGTTCTCATTTTGTCGAGGCAACCGCAGGTTACATCAAACACACAATTAAATTAATGAAGCAAGGCATTATAAATAGACTCGTATTGGTCGTGCGCAATACTTTGCGCAACTAAAAAATCATTCAAGGTATAAAGTATGTCCAATTAATTATTAATTGTACCGAAATAAATTTTAAAGTCTGAGATTTTATCGTTGATATTGTGGTCTTTCTCACAGCGATATCTTAAAAATCAATATTTCACAACCGGGAGATATCATGAGCACAATCAAATTGATATGAAAAGACACTTAAAATGAACGTATCGACCGTGGATTGAATACTCTGCATAACAGAAAAATTCCAGCCCTCGAAAAAATGGTCTTTTTTACAAATGGTGGCCTGCATCATTGTGGCGATTTTTTACATGGGAATTCCCGGATTCCGATTTTCAAATCATTCCTAACCCGAACTCTAACCCCAACTGGATAATTGCTAATTTGTTATTTTAACACGTAGCGGAATTTTTTTTCTCAAATTTCACATTTTCCTTAGTGGCGGGGGCTTTGTACAAAAGATCTGCATTTCGCAAGCCTTCGGATATGGATATTATGAAGGACAAATAAGATGTTTTGGAATTAGCGTTTCCAGTAATATAAATACTGGCGCTCCCGTTTTTCTCTGCACAGTCTTTGAAGGTTTATGACTTCACGCCAAACATACACCGAATCGCCTGAATGCTTCGCGGGCCCAACGAAATTTTTTAGTAGAACGCATGTTCGTCACCTCTGCACTAACCCATAATTTTGCTATGATTTAGTTAGAAGTTCGAAGCTCACTTCAATATGTCTTAAATTTTATCCACATTATAGCCCAGTATATAACACCAAACCCAATTTACATTACAGGCCCCATGCACGTTCTCGTTTTTTCTTTCTTGTCAATAACTATTTATTTATTCAAGAATTACAAAACTATCGAAAGGTATATACAACTTTATGTACAAATTGCACTACAAATTATTCGCTGCCAATTTCTACTCTTTCAATATTGTTTCAAATGTATGTGCACTTGCGTTTGTCAGGTTTCTTTTGAATCGTTTGAATTGGAAGATAGCGATGGATGCCAATATGATTATCTGCAGGTTATTTTTGAAGCTACCACAGACGACGCGGCACCAGAAAAGTGCGTTGGCACGTCCTTTTAGGAAGGCCATGAATTGGTTTTAATAGTCTTCGAGCAATGGAAAACTTCTATATTGTACAATATCGTTCAATATGGAAGTACTATCAATTGTCAAACTCACTATAACACTTTGTTAAATATTTTTTGGACGATGAATGATGGAAAGTATGTTTAACATAAAATAGATCGTGGCCTTGAGTTTAAATTTATGGTGAAACTTTTCTATTATTGTTTTAATTGTTTTAAAATCAAATTTACAGATCATCTCATGGCAAGTTTTGAAAGATATTTTATATAAACATAAAAATTCATACAAACATAAAGACATCATTCCTCGTCTGAAAATATTGTTCTATAGAAAGATGTCATAACATACAATACCTAGAAATTACTCATTTACTAAACAGGTATATTTTGAGGCATTCGATGTACAAGAAACCGAAAATTGTCAACGTGACGTTTTGCAAGTCATTTTCAATGCACTTGCACCGGGTGCTAAGCCAGACAGGTATCATACGCAGCCGCAATCTGCACTGCTTTCCCAAATTTAAGCTTCCATTTCGCGACTTAAGTCGTCTGCTGCTTTGCTGGACACGCCTCTGTCCAATTACTATTGATTTTCTGTGCAGATCCGTGCATGTGCTATTGACGTTACAATCAATGGCCCATCTCCGGAGAAGTAACTTAGCGGTCGGCGCAATGCGCTGCTGTAACTTTCATTTTGCTTGCAAAAACGCGAAATTCATTCCGTATTACGAGTCTAAATTTAGCAAGAAATATAATTTGGAAATATATATAATTCCTTGACACCGGTACTTCTATGCACAGGACGTCGAAGAACGGAAATAAACTCTATTATACCTTCCAAACGGCGCTCTGGAAGTATTTGTATCAAGATGACGCACAACCTGAACAACCCTGACCTGGTACACATACTGTGTTCAGGTTGTGCGCCATCTTGGTACAAATACTTCGGGAGCACCTTCCAAACGGTATTTAAATAATCGAGGTATTTTTATTCCCTAGAATTCAATCTTTTTGAATTGTGACAGAGCAATTTTCGGGGTATTCACTTTGTTAATGTGTATTTTCATTAGTTTAGCAATACGTTAATTCAAAGCTCTGTAACGGAATGAATTTCTCTGCTTTTATAGTCAATGTATGCTTAACTCCTGTTTGCTTGCTTGCCGTTTTGCTTCGTAGTATGCATTGCAAATAAATTTGAAGAAATTTATCCCGTTACAGGGCGATTAATTGTGTGTTATTTGCATGAAAATGTAGACCATTAGATTTTGTGTGCAAATTAGCAGATAGGCCCATCAAATTCAAATATGATGCCAGCTTTTACAACATGGTTTTTATTTCTTCCAATTTGAAATCTGAAAATAATCTTTCTGTAAATTTTGTTGTTAAAAAAAATTTAAACAATTATAAGTTAATCTCTGTGAGTGTGTAGTAACAAACTTTTGTACTTTTGTAAAATAAGCATGTACGTATCAGTGATAGCCTACAGTATTGAACCACTAATATTAGGCAAAATGTACGGTATATGGCGATTGTTTTCTTATGCAAAAAATTGTTTAATTTGTTATCTTTAATAATTTTTGCGTTGTTTCTACTATGCCAATTTATTGATCTAGTCATATTGTTTTTTTTCTTCTCGCTCCAGAATGGCAAGCTTCTTATCTTTGCTCATAGATAAATCAAGAATCATTAAGATATGTTAAATGAATGTATGTAAAATGAGCTGTCTAACTGTTTGGGAGCACTTGTTCATAAAATTTGTAATATTCAAGCAATGTTGTAACTTGCCTAGAAAAGTGATTAGCGAATGGCCTTTATTTTGTGACTTGCAGGTACTGTGGATCCGGTTTGGGTAAAATCAAAGGTGGAAATCTACGTGGAAAGGGACCATTAGTAATGGCATTCCGCAGCGATGATTCAGAATTCAAAGCTGGATACAAGTTCAAGTTTGAATGTACGTTGTATAGTAATTGCGTCATATTAATATTTCAAGCCTCAATAAAGAAAAAAATTGAAAATTATATTTACTATCACAGTTGAACTTGATGGTCCTGATCCGTGCAACTCGAACCCATGTCAACATGGAGGAAGCTGTGAACGACTAGTTGGTTATTATAAGTGTCATTGTGTTGATGGATATGTTGGAGTAAACTGTCAAGAAAGTTTGTATTCCTTTTCTTTAGTATACTAAGTGACGAACGTACTGTTGCCGCTCTGCTTAAAAAAGTTAAAAATTATTTGTGTTTGTCCCCCTTCGTACATAAAATCAATCTTACGTTGAAAATATTTGAAGTTAGTTAGAAATTATGTAAAGAGTATTTGGCTGTAAATGAACTGTGACGTTGTCATAGGCCTACTTGTTCTTTTTGTTATCTGTGAAAGTCGGAAATTTCGGTCTTTTAAGCGATTGTCTATCAAACTGCTTCTTGACATTTTATGGAATAGGTAAAATTCATTCAGCCACAATTACATGTATGTAATAATAACTTATTTTGTTGCTTTTTACACGATTTTAAACAAAAAAATTCTGTTTAGATAAAGACGACTGTGCATCATACCCATGCCAAAATGGCGGTGAATGTAAAGATGGTTTGAACAAATATACATGCGAATGCATCAAAGGTTTTACTGGAGATTTATGTGAAATAAGTGAGTGCGACTACAATATAAAGTAACCAAAATAACGAATTACAAGTTGTTCAAATTGGAACACTATAAATTTGAAGTAAACAAGCGCAAATGAGTTTTCAGTGCGTGAATTGCTTCAATTTGCAGTTTTCATGATATATACATCTCATAACCAAGTTTCCTAATCGAGGAGAAGTTATTCTTCAAGGTGAAATTTTGTCGTTCTTGGAAAGAAATTTTATGTACAATATTTACAGTGTTACAGAAGCAAAAATGGAAAACAATAATCCTCGTGCTAAAACTGAAAATTTATCGCAATCTCAATAAATTCCTTGAGCTTTTCTAGCTAAAACGTCAAAATTTGATTTTAGTTTGGTTGTGGCAGCATCAGGCGGGCCAGATTGAGTTACTCAATGGGCCGTAGTTTGCTCATGTCAGTTCTAGATAATGATTCATTAATAAATAAAAAAGGATTGAATAAATGTTTTTTATGAACAGTGATGAATTTATAAAAATTTTGGTGCTCCTGAAGTATGCGCACCAAGATGTTGCATAACCTGAACCGTAACCTGATACACAACCTGAGTTCCGGTTGTGCGCCATCTTGGTGCGCATACTTCAAGAGGTCCAAAATTTTAATTAGGCTGGAGAAGAGTTGGGAACTACTTTCTTTCCTACATAGTTGCATGCGTAACCAGTATTGGAGAAAGTAAGTCAGGACAAGCACAGTACGTAATGCAGTATTATTTTATTGTCCTTGAACTTTGACTCTTCCAGATCCCGATCGTTGTGCCTCAAACCCGTGTCAAAATGGTGGGATATGCGTCAACCGTACTCCGGATTTTGTTTGCTCTTGTCCAAGAACTTTTATGGGAGACACCTGCGAGCATGAAGGTAGGGTATATATGTGGGTGTACGTAAAATATAACTGTTTCGACTGTGATCAGAATATCCACAAAACACAATGAGTGTATGTATGCTTCTAAGACCTGCTCTTTAAAAAATTAACAGAAAAATATTTAAATTTAATTTGGGTAATTTTTGGCTATAATGTCACTTCACATTTATTTGATTTTCTTTCAAGTTTCCATCACAAAACCTAATTGTAAATCGCTTTCATTTGTGACAAAGTAAATATCGAAAGCGGACAGTTCCTTTAAATATATTCTAAAAAGGTTATCTTTTTTTTATTTCAGTTCCAACGGTACCTCCTCCTCCAACAACAACAACAACAACGTCGCCTGAGGTCGAAACAAAACCACAGGGTATTTATTGAAAACATGTTTTCAATTCTTCAATCACCAAGTATTTTAAGTATGTATAAAAATGATTAATTGACGCAAATATCGATTTTTTTTATTCAGAAGATGATGAGATAACCACCGCAACACCAGCTGCACCGGATACAGAAGGAGGTCGGTATTGGCTGTTAAAATTATTTCAAGTGTCCTCGATATAATTTGTCAAGCATCATTGTCCTAAATATTATCTTTGATTTGAGTTTCAATTCAGAAATAACAACGCAATATTTAATACCATTCGTAACAAAACGGCATCGCTTGACTCGATTTTAACATTTATATATATACTTCCTGTCATTCTATAAATGCCCTATGCATGTTGTTCATCTGCAACGTGTCGCAACAAATTAATTTGGCCATGCTTCAGATCTACCAACAAATATTATAAAACACAATGTAAAAGTGAGAACATAGATATATCATAATAAGCATCATGATATTTCATGTCATGCCTTGGGACAGTAAAGATTTATTCTCAATATATATATGTCACTGAATTGTTTCGGGTTTGTTGAGCATAATTCAAATTGATTGGAGGAATCGTCAATTTTTGTTTTTGTCTCAAAGTTTCTCGACTTGATTCAGACAGTAATATTAATTGTTAATTCTTTTGTTCATGAATTTTGCAAACCAATAGAAAACGATGAAAATGATGAAAAAGATGAATCCTCTTCTGGTGACAATAGGTAAGCACCTATTGAGATAACAAATTTGCTAACTACTTTGTCTCAAAATATCAATTATAAATACGTCGTAACAATATTTCACAGATTGGGTTCAAATACAGTACCTAATGAAATGTGGCAAATGTCACTCCCAAATGTAAATTTCATTCAAATACCACAAATGCAAGAGAGATTTGTGTCTCTCCGGCAAACAACAAATCTACAACGACAAGTCATACCACGTGAGAACATTCGCCCATTTGAATTTTGAGGTCACATAATCTCTAAAAATAAGTAGCCTCCTGACGGGCCATATATACCTGTTTTCAGCAACAAAGTTGGAATGATAGTGGCTATCGTAGTTATACTGGCAATTGCACTGCTATTAGCTGGTATATTCGCTTGGTATTGGTTCAAACATTTACGAAAAAGCAGCAACGATCGACAGGAGAAAGAAGTGACGTTGATCAATATGAAAACAAGATCTGAACTTGGTAAGCTTATATTAAAACTACATTTAACTATTTTGTAAAGAAACATCTATCAGCGTCCATGCTACACGATTGCATAAGTACGTCATTATCAAGTAATCTTGTGGGGCAAATTTTCTCAATATCATCTCTTAAAATAATTTCATCAGTATATGTCTCATGTCTATTTGGTGGTTGAGGCATAATTCCAATTTGGTATAAAATATACTTTTTGAATGAATAGAGCCATTACACAAACTCATGTCAGTTAAATTGCGCAAGAATTCTACATGAGGTTCGCATCAATTAGCCGTATTATTATACAAAGTATACGAAGAAATAAACGTGTTATCAGTAAATATTATCTAGTAAAATTAGTAACGAAAGAATGATACTTACCAATTGATTCACTTTCTAAGATCACGAATCGCAGTGTCCAAGCCAAGAGAGCAATGATATTGATACTGAATACTACCGTAAACTATGTCCATAGATACAACTTTTGCGAGTTGTGAGAATTATGTTACATATCAGAGCATTATATAGTTTTGTATCAGTGTTTGTGCGCTTATAATTATTTCGATACGTTCAAGAGTATGATTGTTCGCATGATTTTGTGTCTGGCAAAAATAAATGATCGTATATTATGGTTGTTCGGGTCTTAGTTAGTTTTTATACAAAGATCTGATTTAATTTGTAACTCTATAACAGGTAAAAAGGGGAAAGCAAGCTCAAGAACAACTTCTATAAATGTTGTAAATTCTAAAGGTGGAGGAGGGAAAGAACCAAATGGATTTTTAAGTGAACTTCAGAAAATGTCACAGGATATAATCATGGAAGAAGTTCATGCTGATGAAACGGTATCTAGGCAAATTTTGAAAATAATTTATATTTTACCATCCAAGACTAATCGATTCATTATATGAGACATTGAAATCTGACAACATACATGTCGCAAATTTATCATATGTACACACGTACATGTACACGCTTATGTGAATTATAATAATTGATAATTTTTGTTTAAATAATTTTTAAAATATAACTTTAACTTGTATAATAATATATCTGGTGCCATTATGCTCTACCGACTTTCATTTTCATCAGCCTGAAAGAAACGTGAAAAGACGGGAAACCATGCCAAATGAGATGCAGAGATTTTCACATCCACAAATTATGAATCAACCAATCAAGTAAACTTTTTGATTTCTTTTAACTATAGAATATATGTCGAAACTTAATTAAATATTCTCTATCTTCACTTCTTGCTGCATTGTGATCGGAACTGAGTCACAAGTGATTGCAAGTGTGACAAAATGCCTGGGTTCAAATTTCACCGTGTTACTTGCAAATGCAATGTACCCGTTTTGCCGCTTTGCAATGCAAACCTGTAATCATCAACGTTCAATATGAATACCTTACTGTTGGAATCCTATTCTGATAACTGATGCAGATCATTAGCCTAAGAATGCATACCCTGGAGGTAAAAACAAAACCTAGCCTCGACACGGCTCATAATCCTTCTAGTCACGCACAATGACAGTATCGCAGATAACTAATAAATAGGAACAGTCCAGGCGTCATGCAAAATAATAGTCCGTCGATATCACCAATTCCCACTCTGGGTCAAAAATTTTACCAACCCAATATGGAGAACATAGGCTGAGATGCGACATGCATTCCCTACGCGTACATTTAAACTGAAAATGCAAGCAGAATAGCATTCGGGCCCTGTTAAGAAAGGGATCAAACAATGAAGTGCAACGGTATGGCTCTACAGACCACGATCGCTATCAGCGAAATTAGTAGAAATTACGGCTTTATGAAATTGGATATATATACTTGATTTCGAATAACAGGATTGCGCAGCCAATTCAATGCTGTAATAAATATATATATATCGGGAGAATTTTTCTATGAATGCCTTCCGATTTCGCTTTCGTTAAGTAACTTGTTGCGAGGTGCAACTGACTCGCTTCTAAAACCAATACCTAATTTTTAGGAGGATTTCGATACCCATTTCTCCAGATGAAGTCGCAATGATGCAACGGAGTCCGATAGCAAATATCCCGTTTGCTAATAAAAGTAAGTTGAATATAATCTTATTTTTCATTGGAAAACTACTACTCGACATTTTCAAATTTAACGTCACAAATATACCATTTATAGACAGTCAGCAGGCACCCATGAACATTTCTCCGGAAGATGCCGTTACACTATTAAATTATTTAAAAACAAATGACGGAAATCAATGTGATATACCGACTGCTCTGTGTGCAGGTATGAGCATATTTCGTGCAAAAATCATGTCATTATTGCAACCTTTTAATTTCCATGGAATTGTACGTAGTGCTTTCCAAAGTTCTCAGTGCATAATATAAGATTTAGTTGAATGTGGCGATATTTTTACTTCTCGATGAGGGATGAACCATCAAGAAGTAAAGTAAACGTTAGAAACTAGTTTCACTTTTCGATTTTGTTAATGTCAATGTTTCATATAAAGATAAATGTCTAAGTCTAGTTTTTCGAACTGTTATATTTTAAAAAAAAAAATATATATATATGTGTGTCACCCTTTATAGTTCAAAATAAGAGTGGAAATCCGATGGCATCACTGTACCCAAGTTATCGAAATCCTTCCCAAATGCAACCAAACAAACCATACAATTCGGTTAATCGTCGGATGCCAGTTGCTTCAACAGATGAGTCTGTAGAAAGTATTGATCTTACGCCCGGAGAAGCAGCAGATGTTGTTAATTATCTCTTGGCCAGCTCCCCGACTAACGGTTTACTAAAACCAGAGGTATGAAATTATAATATTCTTCCTCCGATTCGCCAATTTTTATTATTTATCCATGAAAGACTAAAGATATTTTATTGTAAACCATAGGAGGCCGTCGAGGTAATGAGAGAAGTTCGAGATAATAGAAATCGGAACAGAAACCCAATGCGCGAAAAAGAAAAAACTGTGGTGTTCAATCCACAAGAGGCTGCTAATATTGTAAATAGCTTTGGATCTCGAAAAAAACGTGATCCTCGTATGTGAGTAGTTTTATATTTTATTGCGGACATGTTTACTAGAAGCATTGCTTTGTGTAAATTATACTTGATTTAAAATATCAAGAAGCTTTATAGGCTATCTGTTTTTCGTAGGAAACTAAGAGAACGCCACAAACGCAATAGAGGGTTTCGTCCGTATACTCCAATAATGGAAGAAGATTCTCCTGTGGATGATGTCAGAAGTCAACATAATTTTCAATACAGGTGAATGGACAAAAAATATGATTTATACGAGAATATAGCAATATATAAATATATATTTATTATATATATATATAAACACTGTTACCGTTTACAAATGTGAATAATTTCATGCTTGAATCACAGCGAAAGTCCTTCAGACAACGACACGACAATACCTTCAACAAGAAAATCAAAACAAAAACATATAGCCTACGCAAACACTATTGACCCAGAAGAAAAAGTTAACGATTGGTTGAAAGCATCTCCAAAGAGGAAGGTTTGAAATTAAACAAAAATATTCAAAATCGTGTTTAAAAATGTTTGATTATGGTGAACGAACGAGTCCCCATTATTTTTTAAAAGCAAGTAGGCCTACTTTAAACATGTCGGCATAGAAACAAAAAAATTCTAAACCTAGTCGTGTTTTTCTTTTTGAATCAAGTCTTCTAATAAAAAGTCGCCTAGTGTATTTCTATTCTCAAGGCAAGGTATTTATACATAAAACTTTTGATGAGATGTAGGCTCGCTCAAATACACTATAGAAAACTCAAAGTTTGTTGGACTAATTCCGCATAAGTAGGCTGATTGACTTACAGTTACAAGTCCGGGCGGAGAATTGATATTGTATTCTCATTCTATTTTCAAGCCACGGAAAGAAAAACGACCGTATTCGGCTGCCAACTCAAACACAACGGAGACTCACACAGTAACGAGGAGTTTCCCACAAAAACAACGGCACAAGTGAGATGAATTTTCCATAGCTTTTGACAAATGACATGATGAATTAAGATAATTGTTCAACTTGTACCAATTACTAAAAAGTTTTAATTGTTCTCGTTATTGAATTATTCTCCAGAAATAAACAACAAGACATAGTTGAAAATGATATGTCATTAGTGGATTACGAAGACGATGCACGAAGCTCAGTTCCTAGAACAATACGACAAACTAGAGTGAAAGTTCCGAACGGAAAAAGAAATTCTTTGCCTGTTACTGGTATATTTATCTCTCTATATGCATTTAGATCGTAAATTAGTATAGATCAGGTAGCCTACGTATTTGTTGCTCAGTGAAAAACGGAGCCTCCTAATAGTGATCTGCTGAGGCATAATTTTCCATAATTGCCTAAATCTGTGTAACATGACAAGGCCTTGTCATGTTACATAGATTTATTATGAAATTATATTATAAAGAGAATAACGTTACATCGGAGACATCAGCATAAGTGTTGAAAGTGGCTCAGTTCAGAAATTTTGTTGTAATGGTCAGACTCTTATATATTAGCAACAAACGCTACACTACGACTGTATACAACCCTACTTGAAATTCGAAAAGTTGCCTACAGATAACTCCATTAATCAGTTAAATTTCTACTTTCCAAATAGAATCTTTGATCTAAGGTTTTGTGATTTATTTTTATAATAATATTTATAAACAGAAAACAAAGCTAAATCTTTGGTAGAGAAGTTGGTGAAAGCTCCAGTTCGAAGCAATCAAAACGTAGTGGGACCATCACTCGGCGTAAAAAGACAGAATGCCTTCATGGATTAACTTTGCCGATTGTTTGAAACAGAAGGATACAAAAAATAGTATGAAGACCAGAATAGAAGATTTTGCTGAAGTATCTTCATAACCAGCAGATTTCCGTGTCACAGTATACCTCTAACAAGAGTCTTAGTCATTCTACACTGGCAGATACGAATCGCCAATCTGCCCGATGCATAGTCGTCGAGTATTGCCAATACTACCTCAAATAGTATATATATATTTATTCCATGAATTGCAATGGCTTGCTTGCGCCGATAAACTCGGACAAAATGTGCAAATATTGCTTGCGATCGATTCTTTTTTGTAATAAAAGTACAATGCAAAAATTCGCTTGACAGTTACTGTTTTTGGAAATCAAGGATAAGACTTACATATTTTTAAAGGGCTGAAGAAAAGTCGATAAGAAGGCATATTCATATGGCGAACCACCGCCTCTTGACCTGTTATCAGTCAGTCCACGCCGACGAGAAGTCCAGCAATCCTCTCGCACATAATTATCCCCCTCGAAACAGAGGTGTGATGGCAAGCGCATTCCTAACGCTTAGAACGATGTGCCACATCGCCGAGCCAGTCTAGCAAGGTTTATTTATATAGACTGTTACACGGAGAAATGTGGCCAAACAGTCTGTACCATACTCGGCTAACGTACAAAGGACTGCAGCGAAAATCACATTATCCTGGTTATTGTCATCCAGTCAATTTGACGGATGGGGCCAGAATGTGTTAATAAAAGAAACGTTTGCATATCCCTAAAAATGATACAAGTAGCATTGTCACCACTGTGGTGGGATGGATAATGTCGAGACTATGGTAAGTTGACGTCCCGGGATTTTTCACGTATATTGCTTCATTCTTTTGTACAATGTTTTCGCGTTCAAAGATTTGATAACCTTTGTCGATAACTCCATGCTGAGTTGTTAATTTTACTGATGAATGAAATCGCGCTCCGTCGCCTCACTACCTTCTACAAATACTCATATCATAAACAGCTTCAATAATTGTCTTGCCACGTAAAGAGATAAAAAGAACATTAACGGTAAATATCATCATAGTCAAGAAGTTGGAAGTCACCATATTATGTATGTACGAAACGCAAAACCATCAAAACAAAAACAAGATGAACAGTAGCATAACATTACATAGCAACACAGTTGCAGTGAAGCGGTTATATGTACACAGCACAACCGTGCGAAAAACCGAGATGAACAAAGGGAAAAAGAAAGGCATAAATTTCAAATTTACTATATAGTGAAAGCGTTGAAAAATCATACTATAATAAAATGTATCGGGCCTGATTATTTGGCTTGCTTTTGGGGGAATGAAACATATAACAAGGAGAAAGTTGTTATGATTTGTAAACACAGTTTAAATTATATTTGGTTAGCATGAGCCATAAACAGATCATTCCAGCTTACAATACCGTATGATATAACCTTATAGTGGAAGAATAACAGTAATTCACTTTACATATCTTAAAACACGTGAATCACCTGTTATATTTTTTCAATCTCTTCAGAAACTTCCTATCTAAAATATCTGTAAGTGCACTATTAATGAGTAATGATTAAATGTAGTACACATTATGCAAGAATAGACTTTGGTTGGATTGGCATCATTTTTATATAGCATAATAAGTCGAATGAATCCAATATAAGTATGTCAGTACTAAAATCATCAAAATATCATTGAAAATTCATTGCGTATAATAGTCGAGGCACACAGTTCCAGAAGTGAGTTTATATTTTCAAATATGCCTCAATAAAAATGAATTGAGTGAGCAAACCCTTAAATTGTAATACTAAATAAGCCCTCAGAAATCAGTACTTCTTCTTCAACAGGCTAGAAAAACTAATAAAAAACAGAATAAAAACCAGACTATAGAATCGAAGACTACATAAATTGCCCAGCATGTACAGCAAGAAAAAGGAAAATACAATTAATTGTGCGCAATGTACAGTTTATATCCTGTTTTGTCACTAAATAAGCAAGTAAACAATCTGTCTTCAAAGTTGAAACCGCACCTGGTTTCCACAGAATTGAAAATGACAAATGTATAGCCTACATAAAAAGAAGATAATCAAAATCAAAGAAGAAAACATAACAGACGAGATAAAAATTGGCCTAAAGATGGACACTTGTAAAACGCGCATCATTTATAAATCAGGGGAGATGAGTACAAAACCTAAAACGACATGCAGCTTGTGAATATGGCAACCACAGGAGAAGTTATTCAAGCAGACTAGACCTATTTGACATCCACAAAAAGAATAAACATACCGTTATTGCACAAGTTTACTGATTCATGCTCTCACCAAATTCCAGCTCCATTAGATGAAGCTGAATTATAACCCGATGAAGATTTTATAATAAACTTGTTTTAACTGGGAAATACCACATATCATTTTGTCAATAATTTGAACGAATTTTTTCTTCTTGTTGAAAAATGATAAGCATCAGATTTAGAATCCAAATCTGTCTGAAAGATTCAGTAATTTAAGCTTTCCCAAAAATTTAGTGGTTTATTAATATAATTTGCTACCCTTGCATTCAGTAATCTTTTTAGAGCATTCCAACACAAATAAAATAGTCTGATAACAGATTTGCCACGAAATTTTTTTTTAAATCAGATAAATTGCTTAGAGGAAAACTGATTGACGAAACTAAGTAATTGACTGAACAGGTAACGTTTGGATGGAACTTTGAAAAGCAATGTAAACGAAACATTGCTGGGGTATCTTTAAAATTGTGATCGCCCAATGTCACAAAATCTACAGTTCTTATTCTGACAAGAATTCATATGAATACAAGTTCAATTAATGATAGCATAATATGTTATGTAGATAGCAGCAGGAAATCTCAACATAAATCACGGGACAGAGCAATACACAGATATATGACCAGTCTGAATAAATTACCCAGTTATCAAATCCTTACTAAAACCGGTCAAGAAAATTCCCAGCAAATATGTGCCAGATTGAAAACGAGCTCCCTCATAAAAGCCTGCACTAGTCTAAAGTTGAAATACACTCGTAAGTTGTCCACTGCCAGACCAACACCAATAGTATATCCTCACAGCTTGTATGCATGCACAAAGCTGGATACAGTCATACATATTCACTACATTCCACCAAGCAGTTAAAAATCGAATTCAACTGGGATATTCAGCTGTGCATAGACCCGCTTTGAACAACCACTACTTTTTTACTACCTACAATTTATTACAGCGTTTGATCAATAATTATTTTCAACTAGCTAATCATGTGGCGGCTAACTTTTTACATATTTATATTCAGCATTGAAACTGACAAGGCAGATGTCTTTGTAAATATAAAGATCATTATATAACTTTCCCACATGCAAGACGAAATGGCAACTGTTGGCAGAAACGCTTGTACAGAATGTTGTTATACTGTAGTATCTGTTTTAAAATCGAGGCGTAAAACTGTGCACAGAGATACCAAAAACAACTTCAAGTTGTCACTGACAGGCAATGACCAAATTTCTCTGCAAATGCATCCAGTGTTCAAGGAAATGGGAATAACAGTTTCGACTTCATCTTCTTGTTGTTGTCTTTTTCCTGCGACGCCTGAAGCAACAACATCTGAAAAGAAAGACAGACATTTAATTTTCATCTATTACAGGAAATATTTAAATTTTATGACAGGAACGCAGGCCTACCTGTTAAAAGAATATCTGTCCCTAAAAAATCTTATTCTATATTATTATACAACATGGCTTAATTTGGAGGTGAATTTGACATACGTTGGGGGTGCATTTCGCGAGCAACAAAGTACACAACCGAATTTTAGTTCTATTACAAGTTCGGGACTGTCTGTGTTAGACAAGTGAATATACCTTGCACCTAGGCCTTCCCCCCTTCACACAAATTGATGTGAAGTAGGCGAACAAAAATAGTTACCTCCATATTGGTACACACACTTCTGAAGCGTCAATAATTAAATACTAGAAATGGCAAACCATTTATAAACTAGACAGTACAATATTGAATGGCTTCTTACTAGATTGACTTGGTAATCTAATTTGCTTCAATGATGTTACATAGTAAATAACCTTGCATTATCGTAATTATTGAAAAACTTAGAAACAGGATATAAGAATTTTCATTATGACATTACTGTAATAACCATTAAGAAATACTTTGTTATTACTTTATTTATGCATAATTTCCGTAACAAGCACCTTGGGGAATACCTGTTTTATGGTATAACATTAATTCATAATGTTTTAGGCAAGGATTATCAAGTATTTTTCTCAAAATTCCCATACATGGACCAATCAACAACCGAGTAAAAAATTGAATATAATGTTAAAGCAGTGAAACATGGTAGGCTTGTGCAATTATCATTCGATTTATATTTATTCATGCGCGAAGATGCATTCTTAATCAAGTTCTTGAGCCTTTATAGATGCGGCCATTCTTGAATATATTTCATGGTATGCGAGTCCGTGTGTTTTCAAAATGACATTTTGTTAATTCCCCTGTTGGGAAACGTTACAGCAATTTTACGGTCTATGTTAATAACTTCCGCCAGAATTAGGAAAATGTTAACGTTGTAGAGTTCAGAGAAAATTTAAATTATTGATATAAAATGGCACACAAGTGAATGATTCTCAAGCTTCAAGTAAATTTTTGAACCAGTTTTCTGCCCATTGCAAATAAAAATACATTTTATCAGGCATTTTCTAGTAACCTCATTTCATAACTTGGATGCTAGATTTACTGACAATGGAAATTCAAAGAGATAGGAAAAAATAAAAAGAGTACAATGCTCAAATAGATGGACACGAAGGTCCAATAACCAATCGCAGTACTGGTAGCCTATGCAACTTACACTTAAACATGTTATCTGACAATTTGAAAATCTTCGATACTTCTGAAGTATGCGCACCAAGATGTCACACAACCTGAACCCTAAGCTGTAACACAACCTGAGTTCAGGTTGTGCGCCATCTTGGTGCGCATACTTCAGGAGGTCCAAATCTTCAAATCAAAATTGCATACCAAGTGCCACTACCATAGCAATTTTACATGGGCAATGCGTTAGCTGAACAGCCAGCACTGGCTTTGTCAGATTGATCTCACATAGTGCCACTTGCTGTAAAAATAGCTCATAGGGCTGAGAAAACTACCAAATCCAATACACTGATCACACTTATGGTTATTGTTCAAGATTGCTTGAATGTGAAGGAAACAAAAGTTCATTCATCCATTTGTAAAGATCTACCCGGTATATATAATTTATTCATAATTCAATGTTCTTACTTTGTTTCGCTGACAATATCAACGTCAGGATGTTGTTGTGTTATTGGAGCATTGGAATGTGCAGCTGCGTGATCATCCCCATTTGTTTCCATATCTCTCTGTTGCTGAAATTTTTTATAATAAATCAATTTTCAAAATAATCTGAAACACTAAATATTTCTCGATTCATATTAACCGTCAATAACCATTTGGGTACACACCAGTAACACTTTGTTTATTTGATTAAATAAAGAATTTACAATTCATTTTGTACCATTTCTGCGGTTGAAAAGTAAGCTAATACGAAATCAGGTCAAATCAACCACATGAAATTCAAGAGTCAATAAATTACGAAATAATATTTGAATAATATGATTAGTGAATAAAAAGACCTAAAATGCTTAGGATTAGCAAATTTCCACCACAATTTTTCATAGATAATTTAACCATGGTTCAGCTGCAAAAAATGTTCAACAGAAAACTATTTGGACACCACAATTATGAAAATTAAAAGTTCATAATATGATATAGGCGGAGATTTCAATTCAAAAGCAAAGTTAACTATTAAAGTAGAAGATTTAATTAGAGAAATAAATGAACCGCTTTTGTTAATAAAAGCATATGTATATAGATGGGTTGAAAATGATACAAGATAAAACAAAAACGTAATGAAGTGATAGTATAATATGACAAATAATATATTTTCTATGAAATGTTCTTCTATTATGATAGAAAAAAATATCCCATAAATGGGAGGAAATGTGCATGAAATAACAAAACCATCTTCCTTTGATTCCATACTTCTGCATTTCTGATTTTCAGAGGTGAATGAATCTACTTCATTTAAATTTTGATGGGATAAGTTAATAATATCAATACAATTAGGTCTGCCCTGCATCATAT
Source organism: Styela clava (assembly GCF_964204865.1). Lineage (NCBI taxonomy): Eukaryota > Metazoa > Chordata > Ascidiacea > Stolidobranchia > Styelidae > Styela > Styela clava. Next base: position 5,680,424 of record NC_135257.1, on the reverse strand, counting down.
TAAACATTGTGTAATATGCATTTAATGAAGTATCAAGGTAAAGGCAACATAATAATGAGTAAGAATAATGAAATAGAGAAACTTGTCAAGTTGACAGGGAAAAATAAAAATAAAGGTAAGTCGGCCACCAGCCTTTTATTATGGTGGTCCCCTTCTGAAAGTATGTATATCATAATACGATTTTACTTTTTATCTTAATAAACAACTTACAAAGTTACAAAAAAGAATTGAGTTATAGAAGATATATGTGTTGAAAAAAAGTTTATGGAAAAATAAAATGTTTAAAAAAATCTGATGTTTGATGCTAATTTTACCGGACTTTGTCGACTTCCTTGTTGGTATCGAAGTTGATAATTGACATGCCTTGGTTTCCATCCTCCCATATTTGAGGATGGCTGCTGCTATTTTTTAAAAATTATATTTTATAATCCACAACCTTCCACTAGAAATTACATACCGTAAGTTCACAATTCTTAAATTTTCAGAATAGTGAAACAGCTAAATATGTCGGCAATACAAACCCTATGTACGGTAACCATAGCATTGAGGGTGGGATGAATATTGTTGTATTGGAATAATTCTCGTCATTCTATTTCTATGATAACTCCCTATAAGGTATCAGTGGCTGAGAATAGAGACATTTATTCAGAAAGAAGAGTGAGAAACACCTCAGAAAAATAGAAAAATATTGATGATGGCCGACGGGTATAAATAGGGTGGTGGTAAGTGAAATGTAAGAGATTATTTCATCTCACAAATTTGATAACTTATCAGTTATCCCTATCACCATATTTTTATTTAGTGATATTTATAGTCTCTCCAAGGGAAAGTCTTTTTCCCTTGTGTTATCATAGATACTTTTGGTTCGAAAAAATAGCTTAAAAAATTTGATTTTAACATTTCATGAATTAAAATAACGAAATGGGTGTTTTACAGTGTTAAAGCCAAAGTAGGTATTTCTGACAATTTTCCTTCCCTTCACAGTTTGGTAAACAGTATTACCTTTATACTTATAATTCCTTGAATATATTTGAAAAAAAACAATTCGATTCATATTTCACCAGAATTGGCTGGCTGTATGTAAGGCCCTATTAGGGACAAAAAGGCAGAAAAATATGTTGTTTAGAAAGATGTTTGTTAATTTGCTCAAAATATTACTTTTAAATCCAAGTTTATAAAAATATACTTAATTTGCATGCTACTTGTTCCTACCGAGATATTAATTTATAGTAAGTTAGACAGTAACATATTATACATAGTCTGTGAGTCAAGTTATACAAATGTGGACATCCCCAATCTATCGACTACATGTGGCAGGTAACAATAATACGAGTCAGACAAAAAGGAATCAATCATTCACAAGTAGTCAACCGTGACTCCTTTTATTTGTCAAATGTCTAGTTTAACACAGCCTTTTGACAAGAACAAATATTAGCACAATATTCGATATTTAACAACTATTTATAGGCCAGATTTGTTTTGTATTAGCGATAAACTATCCGCAAATTATTAAAAATTCTGTGTCTATATTAATCATTAATCATATTAAGAAAACCTATTAGATAAAATTTTGATTGAGATATTTCCGAAAATTTTCATTGAAAATTTCAACATCTTATCATTATGTATTTGGACAATACGAATACGAAAAAGCATTTGAATCATAGCCTGAGTCATCAGCTGTAAATTACATTACAATAAAAATGCAGTGACAAGCCACAGGCTCACAGCGATTGGTAATCAGGTCACATCACAAGTCAAACAGCAACCCTAAAATAGGTTTTTGTTAATAACCATAACCTCAAAAATAATCCAAAATCTTTAGGTAAATTTGAGATAAAATTGATAAAATAATCCATATATAAATCAAAATCTGTTTACCTTCTTATAAAGATTACAGATGTATGAATATATTTTTCTATGATAAGGGATCTCATGGGGATTTGCATGGGCAGGAAACTAGAATATAATCAATAAAACCCCCTCGTTATGCCAACAATAATCAACACAGGAAATTCTCTGTCAATAATATGGATACTTTTTCTATAGATAACTCATTTTCATAATGAAAAATATTTTTGTGTTGTTTTTTCAGTTAAATTCAATCATAAAATTTTAATTGCTTATGAGGAATTTAATTGTAGACAAAACCCCTTTTTAATCAACTTATGATAAACGATAACGAAATCATATTTTGGAGTGTTTATGGGTATTGGACATTTTTGGATCAATGAAATCGATAAGACAGCTGTTTTGTGCTTTTTGTGGTATCATCGCAAGGTATAGAGTAGCGCTCCAAAAATATTCTGTTAAAATTTCAATGTGAGAAATATTGAATATATTTGTTTTAGAAATTCACTCAAGTTTAGAAATTAAACATAGCATTTTTTTGACGCAAAAAAACAGAACCTATAAATTTCTTGATTACCGGTACTTCTATGAAAATGAGGAAAATCTATTTAACACTTTTAAACTTCTATTTGTCTATGATTGTACCCAAAAGTTTCAGTAATCCAGGGCAGTTTGCACAAAAGTTATGTTCTCTCTACCTGGAGTATGTGGCGCTCCAAAAGTATGTGGACCACAATAGGAAGATAACTAATTTTGTTTGCCTATTTTACATCAAGTTGTGTAAAAGGACTGAAACGTGTGAGCAGGGGCATATTCACTTGACTAACACAGACAGTGCGGAACTCGTAATAGAACTAAAATAAGGAAAATCGGGGAAAAAATTATGGCCTAATCCTAACCTGGTACAAACATTACTGGAGTACCGAATATGTTCAAAATCACCTACCGGTAAGTTATGTTTTTTTGTAACCATTCTGTAATGTTAGCTCAAAAATCCAAAATTGAAAAATCGAAAGTAAGAATATTAGATTAGTTCAGCTTGTTACCACATATAGACAAATCTCCGCAATTTTCCTTCCTCTGTCACATTCTCTTTTCTATTTATTTCAATTTCACCACCGTGTGGTTTGTTGGCCAAAATTCAATTCGATTTGGTACATTTTCGCAGAATTACAGATTAACTAAATACAAATATTCTAAAGAAGAATCTATTTACTTAAAAATGGAAAAGTTGTAATATAGGCTGTAACTTATATGTTAACATTCACACAAAAAACTCGGGCATACATTAAAATTTTTATAATTAGTCTGATTAAAATTGAAAAATCATTACCCGTTGTTAAGTTCCTGATCAATTATACAACAGAATAAGAACGTGCATTTTGTATAATAAATTATTATAATTGGACATAAATCATTATTCCAACCGTGGTTTTGGTTAACTTATATCTATCTATCTTGACAGACAAACACGAGATAATGCGAAACTAATTGACAACGAAAATAATAATTCTATATTTCTAATGCCAAATTTAGTTCCAATTGAATTCATTGCATATTTTCTTAGGAAGATAAGAGCATTAACAAAAAAGTGAATCAGATTCATATTTTTTAGTCAGGCCTACTTGAGTAGACATACAGCTTTCTTTGTTAAATAGATACATACCAATACCATAATAATAGACAGAGCTAATACAGACAAAAGCTGGACACGATTTAAATTCTCTGAAGAAATCTATCAGTGTTTAAATTCAATATGCAAAAGCAGTTAATATACATACTACCAGTATTGCTTGATAATATAATTATTATGTTCTATTGAAAACAGTTAATAAGCATGATAATTGGTAATAAGCTAAAGAACTTGAAAATTGTCACAACCTATATGGAAACTGATTCACATGGTTCCATTATCACATGATCTTTTGTGTCGTGGAATTAAAAACGTACGATCGAATAGAAACCTGATATTAGGTGTATCAGCAAGACATCACTTCACTATAATTAGAAAATGACCAATAACAATGATGAAATTGAATGATGAAAATGAAAATTATATTTTCTAAAATAGGTATGAACATTATCTATTAGTTGAGTTTTAACGTAGCTCTTTTAAACGGTTGCCACAACATTTATTTAGACACTAATCTCAGTCTTATGGAAAGGTCCTGTGGACCACGCCACTAGGACTGAAGAATAATGTCATCATAAAAGCCTATTTAATTATGTATAATACCATTTAGTGTACTAAAATAGTAAAATATATCAAATTTTATGAGGTGAAGACTGGGAAACTAGACTGGGTACAAATGTGATCAAACGTAGGTTGTTAAAACTCCAAATTAGTTGTGGTGAAATTCTGGCATATTAGAGTATACGTAATCCCAATCTATAAACAAATAATATCTATTATAACCTACAAGAAAAAAATTCATTAGAAACATCTTTGTCTCACATACTACGTGTTTGTTACAAAAGCGAAGTGATGGCTCAAAAAAGTAAACCCATAAAATTATATAAGAATATAAGTACCACATCAGGCTATCAATTAAAAAATCATTGAAATAAAAAGATCTGCATCTTCACACAACAAACGAATTCAACACAAATTGTCACAAAATAAGTCAGAATATACCATCTCAAAAAGGCATATTTGTTGTGATTTTAATACAACCAAAATATGGGTTATCAAGAAAACCTCGTTACAAAAAGTAAATTTTTCAAATAATATTCTATTCTGCAGAGGGCTTCTGTAGTCGGTAACACAACAAAAATCAATATCTGTGAGCTTTCTGATGTATAAAATAAACAAGAGTAAAAACAAGAGAAATCTACTCACCCTAACTTGAGGTTGATTTCTTGGAACTTCTTGAATAGGCACTTGCGGTTGTGTCTGAATTAAAATAAGGGCTCAAAAATGCTAGTCATTCATATACCAAACGTTCAATGAGACAAAAAAACAGTTACTGGTATATGAAATTGCTGATTATTAAAAATGGAGACTAAGTTTCAGTCCTTGTTCTATTGATGAAATAATGCACGGAAAAGTGGGGTTTTGATTAATTAAAATACAAAAAAAAATTCAATCACAATAACCACATTTTGAGTGTAAATTTTTAAATATTATCAAATGTGATAGCATTTTGCATATCAGAACATGCAGAAAGATTAGACATTACAAAATACAAGATAGATGAGCAGTACATAAGCAAGTATAAAAAGGATTACAGTTTTCCAATTTTAATATTTGTCCGGATGGAATTTTTTATGGGTAAATTTTGTTCAACTTCAAATATTAGAGTATAATAGCAAATTAAATTATAATTTATACTAAGCTTATGTGGGTGGTTTGGTCCTCATGGGGTAAAATTCCAATCTCTTTCAGATTTCAATTTATGAATCTTTTTTTTATTTAGGGCAAAATAAAACAAATAATAGCTACAAAATCTTTATGGCACTACCACACTCCCGATGAAAAATTGTTTTTATTGAAGAACAAAGGTGACATAAAAAGCGATAGCTAATTTCACGAGAACCAACTATTGAATGGGATATTGGTAGAAAGTACACTAATAAAAATTTATAGTCAGTCCCATAGAAAGGTCATCTCAGTATGATTCATTTCCAGTCTTTGACACTTACTAGAAACCTTCACAAATGTTATCTGCATAATTTTTGAAAGTAGCACATATACAAAAAATATTCCCTCATCTAATAGGAAAACATCAAAAAAAGCATGTATAAAACAAATTCACTGAACAGAGAATAAAATACATACTAATTGTTTGTGTGACCAATCAAATTCATTGTCGTGTGGATAACCCATTCTTTCGTAAAGATCGGTGAATAATTTGCGAAGGTAATCGTAATCTGGCGTTTCAAAAAAATCCAGGTGTCGAACGTACCGTAGGTATGTCGCCATTTCTTCTACAAATAAAAATACAAAGTGAAGACACGATTGAAGTTGCAAAGAAACCCAGTCTATGACATTTATATATACAACATGGAAGAAAAGAGGATAATACTATCAAGACTGTGAAGTCTGAGCCAAAGGTTGGTATGATTCCATTGAAGTCTCAAAAATGAATTTTTAAAATTCCCAAAGTCTGATTTCGTAATTTCAGACTTAATAATGATGATAACTGATGTCAAAATTTTCTATGAAATCTTGAAGAGTTTAATTGAGTAAGCGTTAATAGGTCTATTGAAGGTTTGCGTATGCCCTACACTAAAGTTTTCATTATAAAAATTATGTCGAAGGCACTCGGAGCTCTAAATTTTGAAACTTTTTCAATCTGGGAGTCTATTGTAAATTTTACTCCAATGCTTCAGAAAATTGTAAATCATAACAAATAGACAAAAGAGTATCTGACAGTTGACCATATTGCAATTGTGAACATCCACATAAGTGCTTCTATCACCATATATATATCCCAATATTTAACACAAAAACAAAAATATTCGATAAAAATACCTGGATGATTTTCACATAAAACTTCAATTGGTGTAGTGCGTTTTGTGTCTCCTATTTTTTGATAACGTTCTTTTAAAGTTTCGGCCTGAAAAATCACAACAGATGATTGATTAGCGTACTTGACACTTCTATGTGTATAAAGGTACAGCATACAGCTATATACTAAACGATTTCCACGACAAATAGCATTTGTTATAGTAGTCAAACATACAATAACAAACACACACATGTCTAACTGTATCAAAATCATAAAATTATCCAAAATATATTTATATTTTAAATACCGGTACTTTGAGTTTAAACTATTAAAGAGCAATAATTGACACAGGTCAACTTTTTACCATTTCCCAGTTTTTTCATTACTACATAAACAGCCAATAATTCAAGTATCTAAATTGCCACAAGACGCTGTATAATTAAAATTCACTAAATTTCAATTTTCATTTTACTTGTCCATATTTAATAATTTTGCACATTCATCAAAATAGCATAATAATTTAGAATACACTATCTCTTCATTATTTCTCATTACCAATTCATAAAAACACACAAGTTAACATGTGATATAGTAACGTCTTATTGCTTTTGGAATCGATTAAGACAAACAATAGAAATGGTACAGGCATGTGATTACATGATTACGCAATATAAATATGCAATGTATTATATATCCTAATCCATGTTCACTATCACTACATTGCAACACATGGGCAAGGATTTTAGTTGATACTGTCAAAATCAACAAAATTTGCTGTTCATCAGTTAACTTTCATATTATGTATATGTTACCTTTAATCCTTGCCAGGGTAAGCTTCCTCTCAAAAAATACATAAACATATGACCCAGAGCTTCAAGATCATCTCTTCGACTTTGCTCTAAAAAACAATAAATAAACTAAGACTTGCTAAAGAAGCTTGAGTGATACTTAGGTTGATTTAGGATTCAGCATTGTTACATAAAATGCATTTTCACCAATTATCATTTAACCAGTTGTGAGTGTTGTGACACACATGGCAGTGTTCAATTAGCATGAAATGATAAATTTATCTGTTTGTCGTCCAATTGGCCTGAATTGAATTTGAACCTCTCAGTGTTGTGACAACAAATTTCATTCTTTCATGTTCTTTTATTATGTATTGTCTGTCTGTTGTTTATATGGATTTTTAAGCTATTTACTTGTTACCATTAATATATTTGTTATGTTTTTATATTTATTTTATTTTTTATTCTATATGGAGTTTCAAACGTCTGAAATTAATAAAATAAATCAAAACAAAAAATATATCTCTTCTCATTGGTATATTAGCTAGAATCTAGGAAAGATATGGTTCCCAGCATGTGAGTAAATGTTGAGAATAAAGGAGTTCTTCATATTTTTTGTTCCAATACATTTTATCTTCAATTTGGTTTTCGCTCGGATGAATTTCAGTATAATTTCATTACAAAACAACCACCTTAAGATTACATTCAATCCAAACAGACTCCATGGTATATTCTGAATCGGCACTGGTACATGTGTGTGAATGTGTTTACTTGGCAAGCGATCTGGTTGGCCAATTACGTTAGATCAGAATCATTTCTGAATTACATACTGATATGATTTAAATATCAACTTTTGCCTGTGATTGAATTCATGCGCTTTCATTACAGCATAGCAAGGACAGATAAGGGCAATCACATATTTTTTTACACAAAAAGTTGTTTCGGTTTTGTGGAGTGATCCTATGTGAGTACCCTATTGTCACAATCAGAGAACAGATTTGCTAAAATGCCACATTCTATCAATTTTAGTAGACCATTACATGAGATTGAAGAATAGACTAAAGTTACAACCTCAAACTTTCAAATAGCATTGTTAATTAACATTACTGTGCCCTTATATCGCCACAGTAGAACCAATTTTGCTTTTGAGAAAATCGCATTTTGTAATAGTTTTGTTCTGACAGACGAACCTAAAATAAACAAATGGCACTAACCAAAAAAATGCCAGAAGACAGTTCCTGATCCAGAATGACAGAAGATCAAATAAGTCCGTTTTGAAAAAAATGTGACACAAGCTAATTTGGATTCACTGCGATGGATTTGGATTTACTGTCATTTTGTATATGATTCCCAGTTTTACATGACACTTTACTAGTCTTTCACTAAGAACAGGCCTTTGCATGAGATTTGAACCCAAGATTTTCAGCCTGCGATGCCAACACACACAAGTTCCAGTTCCACCAACTAGGCAATTACACTGCACTACAAAAACATCATGCTGCTAAATTTTAATTAAAAGGCTATAAAGTAATAAAGTGTAAAATGACTCTGCATATAAGAAAGTGGAAAATTATCTGTAACTCACTTTTTTAAGTGAAATCGTGTTTCAAGTATTACGTGTATGGCAAGGGTTGTTATTGTTAAAAAAAAAATAGCCTTATAAAGCAATAGTTAATTAAAATTAAAATTAGTCATTTTTGGCAATACTGGCAAAAAACAACTTTGAATTTGAAGATTAATAACTCTCCAGATATGAGACCTACATTGCCTTGTTACATAACGATACAAAACATGATGCAAATTCATTACTGTTTTGATTATGGACCTTTATAATTGGGAATAAGCAGAAAAAAAATATAATTTGTTCAATACAGATGATCTGTCTCTCTTTCGTGAACCAATGAATAATTAATCTTACTTGTCAGCCAATTGTTTCTGGGATGGAGCTACACTTGACTGAACAATATATATATTCGAGAAAGCCATTTTGTTTAAACCAATAATAGAATTCACACAGTTATGTTACAGATCACAGATCATTCAATTCGACAAATTTAATAAGAGATACAAAATATCTCGACTTCTAAAAGATACAATGTATTGCGTCTGATAAAACTAATTTGTCAGTTATCGGAAATGTCAAAATAACAAAAATCCTGTTATGTTTTTCATAGGGAATATCAATTTTTAAAAATATTGAATATAACAGTTATAATATCCAATAAATTTTGAAATTTAGTTGGTATGCAACTCAGACGTGAATAAACCCTTTCCTAAGATTTTGCAGTGGGCTGTTGTCTTTGAAACTTAGGGTAGCCTATATAATTTCTACATGCTAAACTTGTGTATACTAAATATGTTATTAATGATGTTTTGAATGACAAACTAGCATATTCAGCAAGATGACATACTGTTATTATCACAGGATTCACATCAAATTCATGATCAGCACTTTCATTTTATGAATGATCTACAATATAATCCCTAGTATGTACATCAGGTGAATTTGACTAATACAGAATTATTAGGTTGTAGAGTACGTAGTAGGCTATATACTGAATACAATATGAATACAAATTAGAGAGCATGCAACAAGAACTGAAAACTGGGCTTTTCTTTTGAAACCAACTTTTCACCAACAAACACGATCTCATTGCAAAAAGCCGTTGGATACAATCATAATATATTAAATTTCAATTTAAGATCCGATCATTTTGTAATCAATACTCCGACTAAACCACAAAGTAGAAGGTATACATGTACCCGAGTACGGTATAATCAGTTCTTATGTCTTAGAAAATAAAGGCCATACAAGTATCACACATGAAGTGGTGCGCTATGAAAGTACAATTTATCTAAGGCCAATTCTCAGTGAAATTGAATTTCAGATAGTGTTCTTAAATAAACAAGATAAGATTTCCAGTTTGTGTTTGTTGTTAACGCAACAGATTATGAAATATTTGGTTTGTAATCCTGAGGTACAAAAAGCATATGCAAAACAACTTTGATATACCAGTCATTTTTAATATTCATGAAATCACAATCTGAAAGTCAAGCTTGTTGAATTTCAGTCTACCATGTAATTTTTGCTACTTTGAAACGTAACTCCTGGTTGGTAGAATAAATTTGATTGGTTGAAATCTATATTGCAGAATTTTTGTTCCAATCATAATTTCATCAGCAAGACGATTATATAACTAATAAATATAAGATGCCACTGGACTTCTTCAGCACATCTAGTACTGGCAAAAAAGACCCTAGGCCTATAAATGAAAATAAGTGGACTATGATAAGTAATAGTGATTGAGCATGTAAGATTGCGATGCTGGAATACTGGCATAAGGTAAAACAGTATTGACTTTGGTTATTCCACTTTTGGTTTCCAAACAGCTGCTTTACGAATCAAATTAGACGTTATTGACAATATTTATAATCTTGTCAGGCCATTGAAATAGAACAGACAGAAATACATAAGATCATGCGAATATTGATTATTATAAATACAGACAATACCAAGTGTACACAGTTTTCATGCAATGAATATAATTGATTAAGAAAGAATACCTTTTCCGAGATGCGTGTTTATGCTCATATACCGTGCAGTCCCTGTTAGACTTTTGTGTTCCCTATATGGTATGTGCTTTTTCGTTTCTGGGTCGACGTATTCTTTCGCCAGTCCAAAATCAATAATGTTAATTGTGTTCTGATTTTTAGTGCCATTTCTTCCGATTAAAAAATTTTCTGGTTTTACATCCCGATAAATGAGATGCTTTGAGTGAACATACTCAACTCGAGTAATCTACAAAAAGAAGAATATTTTATTCACAAGCAATAAACCGTAAGTACCTGACTGTAGTGATTCAATAAACAGTGGATAAAGCAAAGTTACACAGAAACACTAAAAATGAATCTTGTACCATATATGGTAGCTTTAATTGTAACTTCAAAATAAGCAAAAATATGAGAATATTGGAGAAGCAAGAAAGGGAGGGTATAATGAAAAATATAAATCATAGGTGAAACAATACTATGGCTACCTTTGTAAATTGCTTTTTCTAATTTCAATAACTGATTGATTTGATTATAAAAATGTGGGCGGGATGGCCTAGTTAGTGATTAAAATTTTAAACTTATCAAGTATGAAGGCATTTCAGGGTGATTCATCAGGGTTTGATATATTGGATTAGCAATGGCAAACAAGTAAAACCCTGGTCCTTCCATCTTTATTTTAAAGTGGTTTTTTGAGCAGAACCTTGTTCAGAGTGAAAGAAATAAAAATTCGTTTTATAACAAAAATATAGGAAAAAGGGGTTTCCAAATATAGCTCACGAATTTTGGATTTTGTTTTAAACCAAATACTGTTTTCCCAGTAATCGAAATAAGTAGGGATGCACAGTCAATCTTAACATACCACAGTGAACACAAAAAAAAGAAATATAAATGTCATTCAAGATTTTTCTGATTAAATCGCCTTGAAAGGAAAAATAAAAAATTATCTGAACCTTATCAGAAACACCCCAACTAAATTTAGTTACAGAATCTTACTGAAAAGCCGGCATTGCCTATAATTATTGTCAGTGCGAGACAAGCGACACGTAGGAGAAAATCACTTCAAACAGACATTTAAATCAATGGTAACACAAGAACCACTTCCCATTCAGCGAGATAAAGTTAACGACAGGCATATTGGTTTACCCTGAGGCCTGATTAGCCTAATACTGATGTGATAATGTGGTGAAACATTGCACAATTATTAAAATAATGCGATCTGAGGGATTAAGCTGAAATAGAGTATTTCTTATTACACTTGAAATATTACTCCTATAATTTTGAGAAACTTAATTGTAATCAATTTGTGAAAACTGTTTTTTTTTCCCCATTACTGGCAGCAACATAAAACAGCTATATTAAAATATGTTATCAAAATAGGCATCTATGCAAATTAAAATTTTAAATAATATAATTTCAAATATCGGTCACTGCAAAAGATTCCATAAAACTTTTTACATATGATGTCAAAAAAACTTATCTAGATTTTTTTCAAAAACAATTACAAATTTAACAACATAAACTGCACATCTAAGAAACCTGCTATACACTGTTGTACTGTATAACCTTGAGCTTACCAGAATATGCAGGAAAAAAATTACTGGAAATATTAATATATTAATAAAAAGGCAGCAGGTAATGTTGACAATACCATTTTAATAACCTGGTTAGTTTAAAATAGTAAAAAATCAATAACCACTGTGTCAACAGCTGGTTAAAAGAAACATTACATAAGGTAATCTGGTTAATTGAAAATAAACACAGTTAATAAGGTTATTCATAGTTACAGAATAACAAATCAGCAAACCCTGGTAGAACTGCATAAAAGAATATTACACAGAGCATTTGGAATTTTTTTTATTTGATTGTTAGAAGGTAAAAAAATCAAATCTGATAATATGCCTCTATTCTCCTAGCAACATTCCATAAGGTACAACAACATGAAAGCTAAAATTATAAATTGTAAAAGCAATGTTGTACAAAAAAGGTACATATACCTCGGAAATATTGATACACAAATAAGGTCTTGTCCATCTAGCACTTTTTCAAAACCAGCATCCCGGTTGGAAAGTCGACAAAATGTATTTTTATTAAAATTAGAAACAAATGCTATTTGAAACAAGATTTCAGTAGTGAAATTTTTTTTTTTGTAAATTTGTCATTTATGTATCATGATTTCAATGTTGTTGTAGATTAGTTTTATTTAGAAATTAGAATATTAAAAATTGAATAGAAGATAGAATTCTGAAATAAACAATTATGCACATACGAATATTGCTAATTATTATTGGAGATGGTGGTATCATAATATTAAATTGGTAGATTGTCAGAAAATGGTTGCAATCAGCTCTTGGTTCAAAAATACCTTGATTAAATACAATCTTACAATACCATGAATCATTATAGTTTACTAAATTTATAAAAATGAAATAGTAACAAAAAGACAATTACCAATTGGATAGCTGTCATTAGAACGGTCTTTAGTGTGAAAGTACGATCACATAGATCAAATAAATCCTCCAGACTTGGGCCCAGTAATTCCAGCACCATAGCATTGTATTTTCCGCAGGGACCGAAGTAATACACCTGAGGCACTCCCTCTGTGTAAATACAATAATGATATATTTCAGTAATAGTGAAGCTTGTGGTTGTGCAATACATACATCCCGTTTACTAGCATTCATAACCGTAACTACATAATGGCAGGAAGTATAGTGAAGTTGAATATAAAAGAGAGGTCTTTCAGCGACTAATTAAATGATATAAAATGATAACATAAAACATTATGAAAATGTTGAAGTAATTTTACTAAAATTGTAAATAACAAAAAGAGAAGATTTACCTGCATTGCCGAGTTGCTTATAATAACGATATTCCAAGTGCAATTGTGGAGCTCTGGACTTCATTGGTTCCTGAAATACAAACACATTATATATCAAACAATTGCAACATGTCAATCTAAATATTTAAACAAATTGAACCAAAGCAATTAGTCCATGGTTGTCAAAAACACAATGTTACCAAAAAGACATAAAAACATAAATCTATGATATGCCTAACTAGTACTCCAATTTTATACAAATTGATATAAAAAAATTTGAATATATATATATATAATTTCATAAAAGTGGTAAAATATCAATATTAATAAGTAACATGATCTTGTATAGAGGAAATTGCATTCTATGAGTAAACAATAAAACGAAATATAAAATTTTTAAATTTTGTACTATTAATCTTAGTGAGTTTATAAGCATATTGGTCAATATGAGAGCATTCATTGTTCAGTCTATAACACCAGTCATGATGCGTTTCATGTTGATATAGGATGCCACCGGACAATGTTAGTCACCCGGTCTGAACAGGCACTGCTTCCTGGTGAAATTTAAATAAAAATGAGCCCGATCTTAAATTTGGGGAAACTCAAACAATGGAAACAAGTTCTCAAGAAGTATAAAAATATCTTAATGTATGTATCCTACATGTGTGAAGATATATTGTGTATTGGAAGAGAAATTTAGAACAAAACGAATCCAACTTGGACTGGACAGTCGAAAATTTAAAGCGTATCAGTTAAAGCATAACTTAAAACACAAATAAGGCAGGGTATAGCAGTTTAGCATCATACAAGTTGAAACTCTTGTTACTTAGCGAATTGGACAATAATCAGAGTATTACTTGGCATGAAGTGGCACATGAACATTCATAAAAAGCAAGTATAGGTACACATATACCCTTGACAAACAAACAGTGTAATATTGTTGAAAGATAAAAAGATATACCAGTGTATGTGCAATAATAATTACTCATACTTGTCACTAACATTATTGAAATAGGAATTTTTTATATTCTTGCCTAGAAACCATCTATTTCAACTCATGAAAATTGTTTATCAATTGCCCATTTATTCTACGGTGAAACGTTACATGAAAGACTGTTCACGTAAAGGAAGTGTCGGTTGGATAGTTGTGAATCAAACTCAAAAGAGTTACAAGTGTAATTTGAACTCCGTAACAAAACACATAGCTTCCCACATGTCTACCAGCCATAGCTTCTTAATAAGACATGGCTTACAATAATATAATAGTATTTAATGAGAGATAATGCTAAAAAAGCATTATTATCATTTCTCAATCATTTAGAAAATTACCCACATTTTATAATACACTTTTTACAGATATTTTGTATATAAGCCTGTATATTTAATAAAACAGTTTAAACAGTTATTATTAAACCATAATTCAAGAACAATACCCCCTTACTTATAAACTAGAAATATTTCTTAAAAAGTGTATTTTATAAGGTGAAGTTGGTATGTATTTTCATGTGTACCAAATTATTTTGATTAAATCACCACAATGCATACTTATAGTTAGATATTAAAAAAGACCATAAAAGGTAATATTACGAAGTCAAAGGTGACGTACATTCATTTGATATTTTGACATCACCGGCCACTGCCATTTAGTTTGGTTCCTATGATGTATTGATGAATAACCATGGTGTATATCACACCATTGATGTAATTAGAACAATTAATAAAGTCACAGCGTCCTAAACACCAGATATGCCTATCCTATGTGGTAATCATAGTTTGTTCTTCACCAGATGAAATAAAAAGTCTAGTAAATTTTACTGAAGCGTGGATAATAGTCATACAGGTTTGGTATATATTGTAAAACAGCTAGCAGTGTCATGCTGGATTTTAACAAATGGCACGGCTTGTTTATAATTGGCTGGCTAACCCTAACGCTCATTGATGAAAATTCAGAAAAAAATTTAGTATTTCAAGTGGAACTAGCCAATTCCAAGGTGTCCAGCTCCAATATAGTCTTTTGAGGGTGATACACGTTTCATTGAAAATAAAGTATATTTTTGATAGAGTCATGTAACTTGTGATCAAGGGTGAATCAAGTTGGAATAATTTGAAATATAAAGGTCACTTCACTCAATTATTCAGATAGGAAAATATATACTACAGCAATAATCCATATGTGTGGCCCCAGGCCTAGTACTGACTTTTTATTTAGGCAATAAATAAAAATATCACACTGTAGCCGCAACGAGTATTGATATTCACACAAGCTTGCATATCTGTAAATCAAAATACCGCAGACAGAATTAACGGAACAGGAATTTTAAACAAAGCTTTAGAAAAGGACATTGTATTGTGAGAAACTGTTAACATCGATTTAAAAATAATTTAATTATTTCAACTTACCAATTTAATGGCAACATGTTCATTGTTGTATAAATTTTTTCCTGCAAAATAAAAAAACATGGATGGTAAATATAAGCTTAATGCAAATATTAAAATAAACTAGGGTTAAAATCATTAATTATGGGAATTTCATTTAAGGCAGATATAATATGATTTGAAAAGCACTGACTGACAAGAAATAAAAGAAAGTTCAGTGATCTATATAAGAACTATGCTGCGTAGAAAGTCTGTATCTAGAAAAGCAGCATAATTTGTTCAGTTTAAAACATTGTTTTAATTATTAACATTTAGATGATAAATAAGGAAGATATTTGTTTTGAAGTTCAAAACTACCTATGGTATGAAAATACAGGCTCAAAAAGTTTTTAAGAATATAATCCCCAAAAAGAATACACACTTTTTTTGTTTCTTATAGAATAACAAAATTAGATTGTTACCTAATCGTAATTCGCCAAAATTTCCACAGCCAATTTTCTTGCCTACTCTAAAGTTAGGTCCAACCATGAGCATTCCAGAATTAGGAGTACTTCGTCTATCGCTTCGACTTCCTTCATGTCTGCCATGATTTCTTGGTGGTCCAGAAGTCCTGCCTGGTTGTCTATGATCTTTATCATTACGTTCGCTTTGTCTTCCCTGCATATTATCTGATGAAAATCTCTGGTATTGTTGTTTAGGATGCTGGGATGACACTGTAAACGCTGCACCCCCAGCAGCCTTGCCTCTTTCAGCAAGGGGGCTGTATGTGGGGAGTGGCACGATGGAATTACTTCTGGAGAAAATTACTTTATCTTGTGTTATTAATCCAACTAAGAGCCAGGTAACAGCATAGATAGAACGGAAAGGAATAAGATAGAAAGAGACTAATATTTAGTAAAACATTTCAAGTAAACAAACACTTATATCTGTAAATGAAAAAGGTAGAAGGGATTAAATTTCTACACAAAGAACAGTAGGCTTCTATATTTATATACAACCCAATAAAAAATTTGACTATTGTCGAAAAAACTCAATTGCTAATTGCCAAAAACTATTAAAAACTAGAATCTATTGCCAAATTAGCCACCTGTAATACAAGAATCCTTACATCTTAAAAACAAATTCTATGACAATTTAAATTTGCGAGGTAAATTCATATCACAATTCAAATTATGACCAACCAAGATAAGGAAAATAGATTGTACCAATTACTGAACTCTATTTACTTCAGAAAACATTCTAATAGGCCTATAATTTGATTTAATATATTTGGCATTTTGTACAAACTCGAAAAAAGCTGAATGTTTTAATTACCTGAATATGATTGAAACACACATGGCCAATAACAAACGACACTACTTGTCCAGAGATGAATTAAATTTAGCCTTCAGGAATATTATTATATTTTACTTCAAAATTTTATGAAATTGAAATTTTACAATTTACAAAATCCTTATTTGGAATATTTTACCCTGGCAGGTATATCTACATTTCATTTTTTTTTTCACAATTGCAAAATTCATAAAGAAGTGATGTGATAGTGTCTAACATAGCAACCAATTGTCTACATCTATATCGGGAATTTCTCGTATGAAGTGTACAGCACGTCATTTCAGATTTAATATAATCAATAGCAGTATCAATAAGATTAGTTCTATTGATGTCACCTAATAAAAGGCACCCAAAGTCCCTATGATAACATCATAAATACTAGGACAAATTATTTAATAAAATGCCCTAGGCAAAATTCAACTGGTAATAGGACTGGATACTAAATGATATACCGGTATTCGGTAATCTTTTTTCAACAGACCATAAAATTCAATATAATACATGGATATAAACTAACAAATACTGTAACTTGTTGGTACAGCTTAGTAATAGATATATCTATAAATTTAAAAAATGCTCCCACTTGAAATATACAAATGAGTAGACTAGACTAGAGACATTTTTATCAAAAAATAAGGTTTTGATTACCTAATAACTCAATATGCAAATTGTTTCAATAGCAATTATTCTAAATTTTGGCTAACTTTTTATTTGAGTAAAATTTATTTAAAGGTTTTTTTATGTATATATATAATAAAATACCTACAAAAATATAACATGAAATGATGGTTCATGACATAAATTTGCATAGACTTGTTTCAGGCCTGGCCTGATTAGAAATATTAAAACTACTTATGCTAAACATGAACATGATCTTTGATACAGCATGTCATGTTATACCACATCTATAAACAAGAACTTCTAAACAACATACCTACCTCACCCAAAATATTATCGAATGATTTAGAGTCAGAAAAAAACTCCTTAACAATCATATCTAATTTGATAAAACAAAGTCAATAATAACAAAGCACAATGGAACTAAACTGAGAACAGCTCTGTTCAACTACCTTTTGCCTTCGATCATATTTGTTCAATAGCTTATTAAAGATCCAATCTCACTTGATGGTATCAAACTAAATACTACTTGAAAAAATTTAATACCGGTACATAGTTTTTTTATTCATATTTCAAGATACCACCCCAGTAAACATAAATCAAAAAGAATGGGGAATATAATAATTATGAGAACTTTCCCAAATCAAGAGAATTATTTTTTAAGCCAAATGCTACAATGTAATAAATACTGAATTGAAATATCATATGGTAGGGTATCTGTAATTAGGATTGTTCAGCAACCAACAATCTATTAATCTATAGAGAGCAGT
The DNA here is from genome assembly GCF_964204865.1 of Styela clava. Classification (NCBI taxonomy): domain Eukaryota; kingdom Metazoa; phylum Chordata; class Ascidiacea; order Stolidobranchia; family Styelidae; genus Styela; species Styela clava. Next base: position 5,661,871 of record NC_135257.1, on the reverse strand, counting down.
CCATGCAACACAAGACCTCTAGAATTTTTTTCGAAATAGTAGTATAAGGAGTCAACCTTGAATAAAACACCAAACAATAATTTAATGTAACACAAAATGTAAATAGTGCACTGAAGTACTCATTTCAGAAGCAACTCTAGATCTCATAATAGGTTTGTTTGAGTCGTAGTTGCAGCTTTCTATTGTTGAATGTAACAATTTTTATTTATCAAATATATTCATAATAAACGGCAGGAGCTATATTTATCAATTTATCTTGAAGCACCTGCAACATCAGGTTCATCTATTTTCACTCTATATTTTTTTTCCAACATTCACTAATAACAGAGACCTTATATTTGTATACACAGATACAAGGGATGACTAACAAAAAATCAAATAGTAAGATTAGGCAGTGGCTTTCAATTGAATACGGTTTGGAGACAAATGAGGCATGATCATCAACAACATGACCTAACAAGGGGAGAAATTAAAACAAACAAAAAAACAATTTCTTATATTTTCGTAATATATATCATAATATGCAGATTTATTATTAATAATTCAAAGAAATAATCTTGTTGCAAGGAAGAAATAATGGGGAAGTCAGACATATCTAATCATAACAAAGCAGATATATGCCCGACTTTAAAATGGGCTAAAATCAAGTTTATAAAAAAAAGAAATCACTTTTCATTTCAAGCATCTGAGAGGATGATCAAGTTTAAAAATGTCGCTATGTGAACTTCAAAGGTATTGGTCAACTAGCTCTTCCGCAAAGAAAACAAATGATTGATTAATCCTAAAACATGCAATTATTCGATTATTTGAATTATTCGATTAGGTTTCGTTTCAAGTTTCTTAAGTACAACAGCAATATTATTTAATTCAAGCATTTTGTTATGAATGAGCACACACAATTTTAGTTTGAAGCTTCATCATAAGTTTCCAATTATGTCAGTGTAACTAATGCAGTATTAAAAATTAATTGCAGAAATATGCCAGTAAGGCAAACTTCCAAGATTGCAAGACTCACTCACTTCCAAAATTGAAACACACACAACACATCACATCTTTGAAACAACGGTGCCGTCCAAATTAGGGGTCTCGTGTAGTTTCGTACCTAACGTACTTCTAGTAGGCGTAGCATAACAATTTTTTGACATGCCAATCCTAACCCTCACCTGACTAGGCCATCCAAAAATTACGTCACTACGACGTCACAATCACGTCATAGAGCTTGCCAAATACTCGTACGATCGCCCGAAATAGAATCGGCGCCGACGATAAAGGACTGACGTCAGCGACCTCTCTCCTATCGGGATCGCTGCGACGAGAAAACGAGAGAAATGGCTGTTCGATTTCGGGTTCTCGTCTGCGCGTCTTGGATGACAGTTCGCATAGTTTGAAGGGCTCTATTACGTCACTGTGACGTCGTAGTGACGTAATTTTTGGATGGTGTGGTCAGGTGGGGGTTAGGATTGATATGTAAAAAAATTGTCATGTTACGCCCACTAGAAGTATGTTAGGTAAGAAACTACATGAGACCCCAAATTAGTAAGACTTTTTTTTGATGCATATGTTGGTCTGGTATAGTTTAGTACCACAAGTGCTTCAGGTGAGAGTCACATAACCATTTTTGCAAATGTTATCCGTAACCCCCTCTTGACTACGTCATATGAAAATTAGGTCACTGAAACGTCACAATCATGTCATAGAGCTTGCCAAAGTGTAGCTAAGATTGCCCGTAATCTCGATCTCAATAACCCCAACGATCTCCTTTACATCGGGAACGTTTAGGTAAGAAAACGAGAGATAGTATGACTTTGTACACGAAGTAGCTTGCCAATTTCGGGTGAACATCTACCAGTCTACACGTTTTAAATGGTGGCTCATATATTTTGGCAGCCCTATTGCGTCACTATAACGTTGTAGTGACATATTTTTTGAATGGCGTAGTCAGATGGGGGTTAGGATTGACATATTCAAAAATTGCTATCATCTGCCCACTAGAATAAGGGTGGCTTACCCACTTTGCGGCCACGACTTATTTGCGGCCATCAACTTCATCGATCTAATTAATGCCGAAAAAATTAACGAACCGCGACGATATTTCTTATTTGCGTCATCCAAAAATAATGTCGCAACAACGTCACAGTGACATAAAAAGGCCCTTCAAACTATACAAACTGTTAGCCAAGGCGCGCAGATGATCGCCCAAAATCAAGCAAGCTGTCTCTCTCGTTTCCTCTCTGGCATTATTATCAAATTTCAATTCTTTATATTCAAAAGAATCCATGTCTTCATGTTTACACATAACAGAAAGACTGTAAGAAATTCATGAATTCAAGTAGACTAGGCGGCTACTGGGCTAAGCCTACCAGAAATTGTCCATTTTTTTTTTTGGCAAATAGAATTCCAGTGCCAAAATGCAGAAATGGAATTTATTATTTTTGTCTAGATGAAAGCGAATCAAAAAATTTTATAAGTCAGTACCGTAAGTTCCTGTACCTCAATTAAAGTACATTTTACATTGCAATTACTGAAATTATTCATGAAGCTCAGTACTAGACCCATCTTCCCGTGCAAATTCTTTTACTTTCGTACTGTTGCTTCTTTTGAGGCAAAGTAATCATAGTCTACGATAGTGATACCGGTACCGGTACATCATACCAACCCATAGACTGACAGGCCCAAGATTACGGTACCGGCACCGTACTTGAAGATTTGGTGACCGGTGGGTGCCGCAGGTATTAGCCAAATGTGTGTGGGTGACATGGCTGCAAAGTAGCTACAACCGCATGTTGGTCTGCCAGTAGACAAGCAAAAAAATCTTATTAAACTAAATCAGTAAATACTACAGTAGTAACAAGGCTCCACCTGTAACCAAGTAACAGGAACGGTCGAGTGTCGAAACGACAGCGGCCGACACATTCTCCACAAAAGTCAATGTTCGCAGGACGACACCCCTTGTAGGAGTCAAAACCGCTTCTCTCCGGCTACTAAAGTGGCTATGTCCACCATGTGCTCACTAAAATGGATACGTCCGCTATGCCGCTACTAGACTGGATTTTAGGATAGGATTTTACATATTTATCCCGGGGGAGAGGAAAGCCGATAAGACGGCTTATCCATATGGCGAACCACGGCCTCTCGTCCGGTTACCATTCCAAGTGGGGTATGGGATTAGTTTTACTGTATCGTTTGTTTTCGGAAGCATGGACTTGATGGTGGAGGAAGCCGTAACCGACCAGCGGTTACGTGAACCACCAAACGACGGCGAGGAGTCCAGCAATCCTCTCGCACATAACTATCCCTGCATGGGATTCGAACCTGCGAACCCACGCAGAGTAATTAGAGGTGCGGTGGCGAGCGTATTCCTGACGCTTAGCCCGTTGAGCCACTCCGCCGCGCCTGGCTACGTCCCTACTAAAATAGCGGTGTCCGCTTTGTCCATACTAAAAAAGCAGGCTATGTCGGCTATATACACCTACAAAAATGACTATGTCCTTAATGAAATGAGCATGTCCGCTATGTCATCATTCAAAAATTATTGTCGAATGCTTGCGTTGATCTTGAGGGTGAAGATTTAAAGCAGGAGTGTGCAACATTTTTTGTTGGTGGGCTATATAACCAACTTCTGACATCTAGCTGGGCCATTCAAAAAATTCAATTTCTTTCGGGTACACAATGAATTAACAAATTCTCACCACGAAAAGGCTATAGCTTAGTCTTACAGTGATAATGGCAAAAAGACGAAAGCCTTAAAATTATGGATTTTAACCCGTGTGTGCGCTTTTTTAAACATAAACTGTCAGGTTATAATTTGATGCTTAGTGGGAAAATATCTGAGTGTTTACAAGGGCCACACTTATTGTCTTGACGGGCCGGGTTATAGCCCGCGGGCCGCCTGGGCCGATTCGTAGTAGGCTACCGGTATTCACCAACCAAACTTGGTGAAAGGTCCTCTGCCCATTTAAGCCCTGAATGGCTGGATGTTTGTTAACCCTATGACCTCATAACGGCGTCTAACATTATAAAGGAAGAGTTTGATAGCAGACAGTACTAGGGTTGTGATTTCGGAGCCAGTTTTTGAAATCTCGGTATTGAGTCGTATAATCCCGGGCACCGATCATGCGCTTAGATTTTGCTCGCCGTTCCACGTTACGCCGTTACATGTATTATCACTATTTCGCAACTTAATTCATTTTTGTTACAATTCAATATATTTTCCCTTTTCTAAAATAATTCAATAGTGTTATTGTCCGCACTTGCAAAAGAAATGAAAGAGGCAAACAAACTGTATTTCATTACAACAATTAATTATTATCGCTTATAACACTAAATAGGTTGAAAGTTGTTATAAACAATTTTCACTGCTGGACGTATCTTTTCACGTTACGAATGTCGTGCAAGGCCCGAGCGTAATTTGATGGCAAAGATCATAGCATTTTCTATTTTGAAACGCTTTTCAAACTGCAGAAACTATCCGAAAAAGATAACCGTTTTTTGTGTTCGATATATGAAATAATCGTCAATTCCACTACGTTTTCGTGAAGTAGTGCAATTTATTAAATTTATGAAGGTTGTATTAAGTTTCATTGCATCAGTGTTTGGACTACCACACGTTTCGTCAAATTACTGGCGTAATTACAGATCGGGTGGGCAAAATAGTATATTTCATCGAATCGATTAATTTTAACGAATTGTCGAATATCGGGTTGAATTTGGGATTTTTCATTCCGATTCTTATCTTTTGGGTCGGCTTTGATCTTTTTGTCACCGTTTGTGAATTACCTGTCTTAATTTTTAGCTAAAAATATTATCATTTCTGACGTCGGAATGCGGATATTTTTGAAGACGTTAGTTAGCCTTCTTAATTTTACTTTTCTACTGTGGCTGTTTTATTTTCGTTTTAAATAGTGAATAAAATCCCTGCGAAGATATTGCGTAAATCCTGAATGCTATTTTGAGTTTAAATTATGATTAATTAAATAAGTCGGTCATAATGGCAACTCTACTAGTCAAATAATAGTTCCTTGGTAAAACGATATTTCCACTTAATCTTAGTAGTGGTCAGTGGCGGCGCGTCAATAGGGCCAATCGGGGCAATGCCCCGGTTGTTTTTTCGGTATAATAAAAAATATTCGAAAATAAACCTCAATATCGGTTGCACAGACTGTCTACACTAGCCATATTCTCCCGACATGGTTCATTTTTCGCTCGCAAAGCCTTCGCCGAACGTCGACGGGGCGACGCCGATTTTGCCCCGGTTGCTCATTGTATATCGTATTCTCTCTTTTATCTTCCACTCGCCGCGTTTGTTTTCTGTTTCTTTTACTAAATCATCGGGGCCGATCGGGGCTAGCCCCGAAATTATGACGGCACAATGCCGACGTTTCTTACAACAACGTGTTGACATATTCACGCATTCCTTCTCGTTCGTTGGTTGCTTGAAGAGTTGATAGTTTCCTCGCCTTCGTTTTTGTCGCTTGTTTCGCTGTTTGAATCAGTTAGAGACCTTTAGTCCATTTGTTTTCGATTTTCCACATTCCTTTTAAGCTCCTTACTTCTTTCCGGCTTCGCATTTCTTAGCCCTAGACCTCATAATGAATAAGGTTGATGCACTACTTCGCACTCCGTTTTCGCAGCTGCCGCTGGAACAAAAATTAGAGGTACAACGTCTTGGGCCTTATCAACCAAAAAATTGTTCACAGGAACAATCCCATGACGGAGGAAAGCGTCGGCGTACATTCTGCGCAGAAACTTGGTATAAAAAACACGAATGGTTGTGTTACAGCGAGGACAAAAATGCACTTTTTGGTTTTTATTGCCTACTTTTTGCTACCGCCCGTGACTCACGTTGGTGTAAACTTGGTTTTAGATATCTTAAACATCTTTCCGAGCGTGCCAGGGATCATCAATCTTCTATGGAGCATCTGGACAATGCAGTAAAATACCGAACATTCGGAAATGTTAATATTGCAGCAAAGTTGGATGAAGGACGCGCGGTTTCTATTCGTCAGCACAACCAAAACGTCGAGAAAAACCGCCATGTTCTCGGTGGATTGATAGATGTTTTGAAGTTCATTGTTTGTCACGAGCTGTCCCTCCGTGTGCACGATGAACGGGCTGGCTCTTCTAATAGAGGGGTATTTTTGGATATGGTGGAATACACCGCATCCCCAGATGCCAGGGATCATCAATCTTCTATGGAGCATCTGGACAATGGAGTAAAATACCGAACATTCGGAAATGTTAATATTGCAGCACAGTTGGATGAAGGACGCGCGGTTTCTATTCGTCAGCACAACCAAAACGTCGAGAAAAACCGCCATGTTCTCGGTCGATTGATAGATGTTTTGAAGTTCATTGTTTGTCACGAGCTGTCCCTCCGTGGGCACGATGAACGGGCTGGCTTTTCTAATAGAGGGGTATTTTTGGATATGGTGGAATACACCGCATCCCCAGATACAGTATTGAGAGATAGGCTTACCATAAATCTGAAACAAAAAACCGGGACGGTGCGATTTGGCAAACAATCGGTCGATTGCCAGTTTTGATAATATTGGAACGTCTACCATGCCATTGCGGGTATATACGGCTGTAAATCTCTACTGATCATTAAATGCGAAAAAACACAAAAAACTAGTTTGTATTATTCATTTAGTTTAGACCAAAAGTATTTGTCCGCAGATGGAACCTTTCTCAAAAATTCTTGTTTTGATTTTGTCATAAAACTGATAACAAGAGACATCACATTAAATTTGCAGGTTACGGAGAGGTTTTATATTTTCTTCTGGCATTCTGCACTTGCTTTCGGACCAAAATTTTTTAACAATGGAGAAAATCCTTTCAACAGATGCCGATGTTCCGGAAAACAAAATCAACTAATTCGCTGCAAATTCGAAATGCTAATATTTCTGTTAGAAAAAACGTTAAACATCTCTGTCCACTTAATTTAACCGGCGAAGTAAGCCAAATTGCATTTGAACCATGCTCAGATAAATATCTCTTTATCAGTATTCGTCGAAAAGTGCATCGCTATTCAAAACCTGATCAGCTAACCAAACATATCATTTATCAATTTTGCAGACCAAACACTTCAGTCCAGTTTATTTCACTCTTCAAATTTGTCCATATGTGTGGCCTGGCAGCATTGTAGGCTTCAATTATATACGATAGACATTTCTCGTAAAAATCCCAAACATTCTTTTTAAATACAGTTACGTCAATTTCGACAGAGCGTTCCAAGGATTCCAGAAGTACAAGTGATTGCGACGAAACCAACAGACTTTATCTTTTTTCCTGCAAATTTAGCTTCACCTGTGACAGAATATTTGCAACATCTACGGCAGGGGTCGGTAATCTTTTGTCGCCCGCGGGCCAAAATTAAGGGTTGCGAGTCATTGGCGGGCCGCACATATTTTTAAAAAGTTGAAACTGAACGGATGATATTTTTTATATTAAAATCAAGCAGTGATACATATCTCGAATAGAATATAGATTTATTTCCTCATTGCATCTCAAAAAATTCCATTTGAATATTTTCAGCGCCATTGAACCCTTTGCACTTAGCATCAACTTTTCTGCGTTTTGTTGCCATTCGAGTTTGAAGTAAATCATCATTAAATTCAGAGGAGAACAGCGGAGCAATGCACCGACTCTCATTTATTTCTGGCTGAACGTGCAAAATCAGCAAATCCGCTCATCAGACAGCGGACATCAGAAATTCTAACTGTGTATATTTACAAGTTAATGCAAATTAAGCCTCAAAAAAATTTGAAATTAATTTAGAGGTGCAGTCAAAACTTTGGTCATGAATAGCAGTGTGATAGGCAAATGTCGGCTGCCAACGACACAGAATCACCCGAATTTGTTATCGCAAAATTGGTCAGTCGAGTCGATTCCTAAATGTTTTGTGCTTCCTGCTTTGGATATGATCGTTGACATCTGAACGACCGCCATGACTAATAGAAAAACAGATCTGCAATGCGTACAGTGTACCTTTCCTCCTTCAGTTTGCTTCAAAAAAGGAAAATCTTTCTTCAACTCATCAGAAAACTTGTACTTTCTTTTTGGCATTTCGACAACCTAACGACATTGCAGTTAACGCCAGAAAACGCATTAAAACATATACCAATTGTGACATAACAATAGAGCGATTTCTCTCTCCGAACTAGCAAAGTGTGTCGCAAAACAGTGGTAAATGGGCTGTCACCGTTAAAAAGAAAATTGTGATAATAATGAACATAATTTTTTTACCCATGAAAGCCGTGCTGACAAACCGGGACATTTGATTCAACCGGCCGGGACGCCGGGACAGCTTGTCAAAACCGGGACTGTCCCGGCTAAACCGGGACGTATGGTAAGCCTATAATGAGAGATCATCTTGATGCTGCAACTGTTTCGAAAGGGACATCTAAGGATATCCAAAATGATTTGCTCGACTCAATGTATAAAATTTATTTACAACATTTGGCTCTGGAAATTGAGAATTGCCAGTTCCTTTCGATTCAGTCTGACGAGACAACTGACATCACGTGCGTTTCCCAACTGGCTGTGATTTTTCGGTTTGTGAAAGATGGTAAACCTACCGAGAGATTTCACAGCTTTGTACCAATCGTTGATCGCACGGCTTGCGGGATATCGGCTGTACTGAAAGAAGTGTTACAGCCTTACAACGCGAAGTCAAAATTGATAGCTCAAACTTATGACGGCGCGGCAGTCATGAGTGGGTCGAAACATGGTGTTCAAGTTTATATAAAAGAAGATTTTCCTCATGCGCATTTTTTACATTGTTATGCACCCCATTTTAACCTCGTTATTAAAAATATGTGTCTTGATACCCCTCTCGTCCGTATATTTTTTGCAAATGTTTCGGGGTTTTCTTCATTTTTTTCCGTTTCGCCGAAGCGCTCTGACCTCCTTCGCCAGATATGTAGCCGCCGTCTCCCAGCTTGTGCACCAACACGTTGGAACTTCCAATCACGCGTGGTGCAGGGCGTGTCCGAAATTAGGTCTGAGCTCATTGAGTGTTTCAATGGCATTCAGAGCTCTCCGGTTTGGGACGAACGCTCTGTGAGGGAGGCGGCAGGTCTAAAGCGTCTGCTAGAAGATGGTGAGTTTTCATTTTTTCTCGCTTTTTTCTTCACAATATTCTATCACGTGGATGTATTATACGGCGCATTGCAGCCAAGGCTAACAGATGGAGCGTCTGTGCAGTCGTGTATTTCAGACTTCTGCGATGCTGTATCTGGTATCCGAGAAACAATAAAATACGACGACACATGGAGTGCTTCTTTACGCCGCGGGCAAACAACGCAGCGTTTGATTGTGTCTGCAAAGGAATGCTGTGACATTCTGGTGAATCAAATAGGCGATCGTCTGCGCACTGAACACCTTGCCGCGTTCTCTTTGATGAACCCCAAAAATTTTTCAAAATTTGCACGTCAATTTCCCATCCATTTGTTGGCTACTGTCTCCAAATTTTACCCCATGATAAACGTGGGTAAATTGGAAAATGAATTGCGATGTATATACACCAATCAAACTTTTTTGAACATCACATCAACTTGCGCGCTCTATGGGTTCCTCATAGATAACACTCTAGTAACTACCTTTGCGGCGTCTGCAAAATTTCTGGACATCATTTTGACGACGCCTATTTCTTCCGCCGACGCAGAGCGAACATTCAGCACGCTGAAGCGTATTAAAACGTATCTCAGAAACACAATGAAGCAAGATAGATTAAATTCCTTGGCTGTTTTATCCATTCACAGAGACGTTATTTCTGGGATGCATGACTTTAATCAGCGCGTTATTGAGCATTTTGCTTCCAAGAAACCGCGGCGTGTTGCATATATGTTCAAGCAGTAGAAGTCTAGCAGCATATATATCTATGAGTGAGCGACGCATGTTCTTATCTTTGCATTACCTTTCCTTTCTTCATAGTAACGTTTTAAACCTTATTTTAGGTTTTGTCTGCTTTCCCGAAGTTTCTGTTAATATGTCATTGTATTTATCTGGGTAAATATTGCCTTTCCGTTTGAAAGAGGTTTCAAAATAAACTATGTCTATATTTATTGATCCCTTGATTTGGACCGGTTTTGAAGACACTTTCTTATCGTTAAAAATTGTCGCTTTTGCCGATTGGTTGTTACCGATGGAATGGTTTTTATACTCATAAAATGATGGGAGAACTTACAGCGCTCATCCTGTCCCCGTAGATGGGGGTGACTTGGTCCAGCAGTAGCTTGCCCCGGTTGTCAAAATGACCACGCGCCGCCACTAGTAGTGGTATATATTTACGGTCTGACCAAGGTCTGGCTGACCAATGACATTGGGCTGACTCAAACTGTAAGCGTGGATGACTTACATTATTTGGCTTTATATTATTCGATTCCGAACCTGCAACGAAACTGATTGTAGTGTTGAAACAATTCATCTTTACTGCTTGTTATGCAAAACTGTATGTGTTGGCTATGCGCATTGCAAAAGACACTTCGAGAAAAAACATGTGAGAAGAGCCGTCGTATATCAACATTATAAATGTCCGAGATTCAAACTAGATGATCTAAGACAGAACAATATTAACAACCACGGGTTCACATGGAAATCACGCAGTGATTACTAAAACTGAACGACGCCTGGGAGTATGCAACAGAGGATCTGTCGATTTTCAATAATGATTCCATGAAAAAAAATGATAAAATAAAACTAAATCTGAACGAGGCCTGTGTGAATACACCAGACCTGACGATCACCCAAAATTCAATATTGAATCCATGAATCAACATCAAACCCAAAATAGAGATCAAGATGTGCTATTGGAAAAATGACCACTTGTCCAGTATGCAGAAAGGAAATGTGCTCAAGAAGGAAATGTGTCTGGAATGAGTCACAGTTCGTTGGAAATCATATTACAGTTTTTCAATCCATAGTTCTTGTTATTGAAAAAAACTGTAAGCTTATTTTAATTGCATCGAGTGCAAAACTTAACAGTTATTTCAGCCAACTTTCTCATTTACACAAAGTCGCTTTGAAAATTGTAATAGATACCTAACAAATTAGTAGTTGACGTAGCCAATTTTGTAGTAACATAACAGACATAGCAAGCATCGCCATTTTGGTAGAGACATAACCATTTTAGAATGGACATACCTTCTTTGTGAGGACATAGCAATTTCAGTACGAACATAGCCATTTTCACAGAGACATGGCCATTTTGGAAGTGACATAGCTTTTTTGAAATGGATATAGCCATTTAAGTAGGGCCATTGCCACTTTAGTTGGGACATAGTGGGCATCGGCATTTTTGTAGGGACATACTCATTTCAGTCCATTTTACTAGAATCATAGCGGGATCATTTTAGTAAGGACATAGCCATATTAATAAGGATTTGGCGGACATAGCCATTTTAGCAAGGACATAGCGGAAATCGCTACTTTGGTAGGGATATAGCCATTTTGGAAGGAACATAGCGAAATCGTGAATTTAGTAAGGATATAGCCATTTTAGTATAAACACAGGAAACATAGCCATTTAGGGTGTACATAGCTATTTTAGCGGAGACATATTGTATATATAGGCTTTGGTGTACATAGCCTTTTTAGCGGGGGCATGTGATTTCTACCGTAGTTGGTGAAAGAGTAATTTGGTAATACATTTTTGGTTTGTTTCTATGATCACATAGGCTATATCTTTAAGAGTATTTTTTAAACAATAACAATAATATTTGATTAGTCGTTTTTTGTATAATCATGGACCTTTCCCCGAGCATCGACTTTCTTGTTTACTTCGTGACATTGGCCAATCAGCAAGATGCAACAAGTAACGTAACAATGCCCGCTTTTTACATCCGCCCAGACACTTTTCTCACTCAGACAGATTTTCAGACGTGGTTGTGAACATCACCTCGTTTTCGCGTTTTCGAACTATATTCGTTAGTTTTCAATTGTGTTTTGGAAATTTAAATGTAAATCGGATAATCCAACGATCACTATGTATTTTTAAAAGTTTTAATTTATTCGCAGTAATGAAGAATTGGTGTAGAAATAGCTGTGATAGACTAGTCTAAAATTTCTTACTGGTACTTTTAAAAAACTGTTCATTGTACGCGATGAATTATATATAATAAGGGTTTTAAACAAATACCCCATTTACAGGGGCCAACTCGCGGAACTACTCCTAAAATGAGCCCCGCAAATTTTGCAATGGTTAAGAATAGGAAGAATTTTTCTGGTGTCAAAGGTCAAGAAAAGGTCTTAAATTCTTTTTTAATGTCCGGTTAAATACTGTCACCAGGGACGCCATTGAGCAGAAAGGGGATGTTTGGTTCCCGGCGCGAAATTTCTGAGCAGTTTAACACAACTCTGCAACTAGGCTAGTTCTTTTAATGCCGTATTCATGTCTTCTCGGAATGAAGTCCGATTTCTTGCATTCACTGAAGAAGGGAGAGAGAATGTTGAAGCAGCTCACAAAGTAAGTCAATATCGGTACCGCATTTTTGCATTTTGGACAGGATATTATTCACATAACGGTATTTATCCCGGGGATAGGAAACCCGAAAACACAGAAACACGGCCTAAATATGTTTATAGTTCAGTAGTCTGGATAATGCTGACGTATTGCAGGAATAGGGTTTTTTCTGAAAAATACAGAAATATAAATTATAATTCTCAATTGAATGCGAGAGCAGCTCAATAAATACAGAAATATGACTTTTCACAGCTTGCTTCTGAGAATAAACTTAAGTGTACATGGGTGACTGTAGAAGAAGTGAATAACTTGGAAGATTCTAAGGACAGCAAGGAAGAAATTGTGTATGTTGCTGATCCAATTGAAGGTAGGCCTAAGCCTGTGTCTGTATTTTAAAATAGAAGAATATTTTTTGTTTTACCTGTGACTGTTTGGAAAAATATGTAGACTATGTTATTTCCAGATTTTTTAATGTGATTTCGTTTTACGTGTTCTACCTTCTCATTTAAATTTGGAATTTTCAAAATTTGAGGCAGTAAGATTTAGTTGCTCTGCTGATTCTGTAATCAGTTTTTATTTGTTTGTTTTCATCAATTGTTTTGTTTATTATGCTGATTATGAAGTCAAAATTAACTTATACTTATGATTCCTAGATACATGTAAAGAACAGTACGTCACAGTTTACTGATTCCAGAAAATCCAATTAAAAGACAACAATTATAACAGTGAAGGCAAACCCGACCTTTACGAGACGGTTTAAGTCTCCATATCGCAACATATCGACACACCGGTACTGTGCAATATTCTAATAGGAAGCGCAGTCTAGAAATAGCACCATCCTCAGAAAAAAATTTTAACAGAGCATTCGATCGGAAGATTTTAGCAAAAACGCATTTGCCGTTGTGCAAGACATCCTCGTTTTAGAAACAAATAGAGTTTTTATTTCATTGAATCAAATGTTGGCCAATCTTAAAAATCGGGAAACTGTGATCTACTGACTTATGTTATATAACAGTCTTATGTAGTTCATTTATTTCAGTAATTGATAAACAAATAATTAATTTGCTCCTTAAATTGAACAGACTTATTGAGGGCACAGTGACTTTGGTTCATTATATGATCAAGCCATAATTATTATCTTTCTTCTCTCTCTCAAGAAGAAAAGAATCCTTTAAATAACTGAATATTTTCCAGGTCCTGAAGTTGGAGATGTTATTGACCATCTTGTGAATCTTAACTATCCTGTACTTGGTCCACAATGTGCATTGACTGTTCTAAAACATGGAATCAGACTTCAAGATGATTTGAAATATCCTCTTTATACTCTCACATTGCTTAATACAACAATTTGTTTCTCAAATATTCAAAATGAAGAAAGAGTATGTGTATTATTATTTGTAGTGAAGATACTATCGTTAACTTTTAAATATAAACATCTATATTCGGACCAATTTACTGGGGAAAGGGGTTGTTTTTAAATTTACATTTGAGAAAAAAAAAATTGTATACATAATGCTATAATGACAGATTTTTTACCATCGATTTTATTAGTGATAATTCATTGTAATATTTAATCATTATGCCTTCAAAGGAATCTTCTTAGTTATTTATATACTAATCATATTGCTATAAATTACAGAAGTCAGTATGCAAAGAGAATCTGCTATAAGCATAATAGGTCATTATTTGTGGAGCTTTGCCTCTGCTTTATTTACATTTTTTGGTATTTTGTTAGTGATCCACTTTGATTTTAATTTATTATTATCACTTTTATTTGAATTTTCTGATATAAATCAAATCAAGTTTCAGTATTTATCACTAATATCACCAGTACATTCCTTACATAAAAAGTGATTGCCTTTATAATGCTTTTGTGTAGATAGAACTTGTGCATCTAGTTGAACTTATGGGTGGAAAAGTGTCACGACCATTGCATTGTGATGTCACTCATCTTGTTGTTGGTGAAGTCGGTTCTGTCAAATATTTTACTGCAGCTTCAATAAATATTAAAATTATGACAAAGGAATGGATATATCATTTATGGAAGCATGGAATGTCTAGGTATGACAGAATTCGATCAGTGATAACAAATATACGCCTGTGATGTCTGTATAATTTATATGAAATTGATGATACCGTGTTTCCCCGATAATTAGACCTCGCCTGAAAATAAGACCTAACCTGGATTTTAGAAAATATTTTAAGATAATCTCTCCCTTTTTAAATAAGACTTAGTGGATAGCGCGAAATTTTTTTGACCTAGTCTTATCATATTTTGTATATTTGAAAATCTTGTAAATATCTACTTTATAATTTTGTTTTTGATAAATGAAAATAAAAACATCTTTCCAAAAGAAGCCCTAGTGTTATTTTCAGAAGAAAATTGAAATACAACCCTGTTTTAGTTTCGGGGAAACACTGTATATATTTATAAGTTCTTATCCAAGAATCAAAATTTGAGATGAACACTTTTTTTATAGTATTTATTTACAAAATAGGTCCATGAATACGTCCAATGTACATGATAAAATTTGGAATGAAGAGTAACATCCTTTTCACACAATGTGTTTATTCACCTTTTTACTCTGACCTAGGCTCTGAACGATCACCCAAGCTATGTAAGGAGGTTCTATAGTTTGGCGGAACCGGAATATTTCTAATTCCTCATTGTCAGCTCAATTTGTGACACCTTGGGTAAGGTGGTGCGCACAGGACTTGAACCCAAGATTTTAACTTTAACCAAGCTTTGACTTTTATCACTACATAGGAATGCCAGTATTTGATTTTTTAAAGTATTATTTTTGACTTGATATAAGATTCTAATATTGTAATATTTGGATTTGTCCAGTTTCATCTGATTTAATTATTTTTATTTAAGCTTAATAAATATTTTTTGTTTTAGGTATATTTGTGCTAAAGATGGCAAATGGGAAGAATTTTTGTGCCCGATATTTCTTGGATGTAAAGTTTGTATGACAGGTTTTGGAACAACTGAGAAAACCAGAGTTCAAAAATTAGTCACGAAGTTTGGTGGAGATTATAGTGGAGCAATGAAGTTGAACTATACAACTCATCTTATTGTCAATAAGCCAGAAGGTTGAATTATTCTTCATTTATATACAAAATCATATGTGCACTTTATTTCGGTGTGATTTGTTGAGTATAACCCAGGACAATGCATTTTTTCATCACAGAATATATACTTTAATTACCTATTTTAGTTTGGAAAATTGGAAATTATCTTAGTTCGGAAAATTGGAATAATATATTCACCTGAATGTATAATACATTTATTCTTTATTGATTACGAATTCTCTATATCAACAAGCACAAATGTTCAAAGAATGATGCTGTTTTTTTATTCTAGATCAGTCTTGGGATTAAAAAGGCTGTATATACCGGTACTATTTGCAGTTTAGACTTGATTATTATCTTCTTTCACAAAGCGCTTTTTTTTATTCTGATTCGTGATTGCAAATTATGAGAAAAAGTGTTCGTCTTTCTTCTGTTACAAATACGGAATATAACTTGAAATAAAAATTAACCTGATTATATTCATTAACCATTTACCACCTCTGTTTTATTATCTAATTATTAGGTCAAAAGTATGCCATGGCAAGTGGATTTGGTGTCAAAGTAGTCAATATCAATTGGATATATGATAGTGTAGAGAAAGGATCATGCCAAGATAATACTAAATATCCTGTTAAACTAGATGGTAAGTTTCAATAGCTTTACATTAAAATTTATACCAGTGTTTGTCATTTATTGGCATTGGATTTTCTATTTAAAAAAAAAAAAAAAATTTTGATCACAAATTTATACGATCATGCTGGGGGCAATGGCCTGGTGGTTTATTAAGCGTTAATACTTATGAACAGATGGAAATCA
This sequence comes from Styela clava, assembly GCF_964204865.1. NCBI lineage: Eukaryota > Metazoa > Chordata > Ascidiacea > Stolidobranchia > Styelidae > Styela > Styela clava. The sequence goes on along the minus strand of NC_135257.1, from coordinate 5,645,520 downwards.
CAGGTTCAAATCCTACATCCACTACCTCACCTGTGGTGTATAAACTGGATAAGCAATGCCGAACTGAAAGATTTTGATCTTTCCATATTAAGTAGCTTCCTACATATCAGTGGCTGTTTATGTGGAGCCTTGTTTGAAGCCAGAGGCATATAAAATCATTGTATAAAAAAATATTCAGTAGTTGTAAAGAAAAGTTCAGTCGTTCAATTTTATTTTGAAATTTTTGTTATAGGTTTCAAAAAATCTGTAAATCAGTCGACTCCAGAAAGTCATGCCAAGAGTTCAAGAATTGAATCAATGGGTGATTTAATAATATTGTTACCTATATCCTTAAAATTAATAGCCTATATAGACAAATTTTTCCTTGATTTGGCGGCAAATTTGAGACCATGCAAATGAATGTGATCAGAGAACAGAAACCGATTGAAAATGAAAAAAAAAAAATTATGCAAATGTGGGACAATTTATTAGTACAGAAATAAAGAACATTTATGAGGCCATTTTTCAATAATTTCATAAGAAACATACCTGGTATAAATTTCTCATATTGGTTTAACATTTTTTCCCATCAAAGGTTCTGTCTGCTTCTGATTCTCAATTTGGATTTTCTGAATTGATCATGTTGAATCTCTAGAATTGTGATGCTGTTTCATGTATGTGAAATTTCTCCCAGGTACAGGCAGCATAAAATACCAAATGTGACCTATTTCCTATTTTACTAGGAAATCGATGAACCATTGTACCAATGCTGTCAGTTTTATTACATGTACAAAGAAAATTTTAGTTATCCTAAACCCTGACTGTATACAAAAAGTTGATTCAATTTGTATAATATTTCATAGCTGATGTAAGTTGCATAGATCCATCAATGATAAATGAAACAGTGGCGTCAACAATGAATGATACTTCAAGAATGTCAACTATAGGACTTCCAGTCAAGTGAGTTAACAGTGTTGTTTTTGTTACAATTAACAATATTTAAATTGCTTTCGATTGATTATTATGGGGTAGAGCTCAAAACTTATCAATTCTTTCGATTTTGGCTCAAACTATTCAGCATTTATTTTAAATTTTGCCTATTTTTGAATAATTGTCCTGTATGATTTTTATTGCTATTTGGAATCTTTTAAATGAAATATATACTATTAACTTAAATGGAGTTCAAAGATATTTCCATATTCAAGTTCAGTATTAAAGAATCCATCTTTGTAATTAGTGGCTGTTAAATTGATGATTGAAGGAATAATAATTTGGATTGCCTTTTTGCAATTAATTGTTGAATTATTGCTTATAGTTAATTTTTTTAATAGTCAATCTATGCTGCCTCCAGTTGGTCAACTACCCTCATCGAGAATTTCAAATCCAACGAGAAATTTGCTGATGTCTTTTCCAATGAATAAAGATTATAGTGAAATATTAGATGGAATTCATGTATACTTAGTTGGCTTTCATCCAGATGAAGAAGAAAAAATGGGAAAATTGTTAAGTTTAGCAAGTGCAATCAAGTAAGAATCAGTTGATTTGGTATGACTAACATGAGGAACGTTGTTAGCTGTTTTAATATATACGGGTAACCGGACTTAGAGACCTCATTTATTGGAAATGTGAAACATACATTACCACAATTTTTGTTTATCAGTTTATCGCATATGTGGTTTTTACAAGACAGAGCAAAAGAAATTACAAAACTGAGTTACGAATTATAATGAGCCTCATTTGGCTTCATCATTCTAGATTGATGATCTTTTTCGTTTTTGCAGATATAACCAGTTGACATCCAGTGTATCATGTGTAATTGTAGGAAATTTATCAAAAGTTTCTCAAAGCTTGAAAACCGATATTGTGACAGCTTGTGCACAGGTACAAAATGTTTGAATACAAAGCATAATAAATAATTTAAGCAATAACAGCTGTATAATAGTATGGTATTACAGAAAGTTGATTTCAATTAATCACAATTCCAATTAAATAATTAATAATCCAATTAGATTGCAGTAATTTAGTAGTGAAATTTGATTATTTTGTTTAATTTGATGAAAAATTGGTCATCATACATAAGTCGCCCATAACTTATAGTTGTAAGTATAGCTTTCAACACAGGCCTTGTCCAGGTTTTTAAATTTTCAATGAGGGCAGGTAAACGGACAGATGTGACAGGCTGTGGCCCACCATATTGACACCTTATTGACTTGCCTCTTTCTGGTATAATGAATATGAAAAATTTAACTCTAATAACCATGTGAAAAACGTCATGAAACATAGTTATCAAAAACAGTGAATCATCTCAAAATATTGCATGTCTTATTGATGGGTAGCATGTGGTGCCATAATATAATTATATTCAATTCATTGAGTTGTTTTTAATTTTACAGAATCCAGATCTTCGTGTTGTAAACCAATCTTGGGTGTTGGAATCATTGAAGAAAGGAGAACTTGTTCTAGAGAAAAACCACTGGGAATCATCAATCATTCCAATACCTGCTGATCATCATGATATGGAAAATGATGAAACTAAAATGGATACAACAACGGAAGCTAGTGCAACAACAGTACATGATAATAAGTGGGTGGCTTTTTTCGTTCTTAAATTTGAATACCCGTTTTTTATGGTATGGCTTTCACAAAAAAGTTTTACTAACTAACTTATTGAAGTATACTTAGGATTCAGTGTGTTATTTATTGGTGTCTAGGATAGATACAAAAGTTTAGTGAAAGTGTTATAGTCTGCTTATAGAGTGAAAACTGAGAAAAACTTTTACTTTATCTCAAGCTCCGAACTCCAAATACCATACATTTGAACGAAAATTCAGCATATGCGAACCTTTGTGCTTTATTAATTTTATTGTCTGTTATCCAATTCCATAATTTTGTCTTTGTATTATACTACAACATATTACAGATCTACTGTAAAAAGAAATCCTATCAGTCGATCATCTGCTGCGACTAGTAATAAAAATCTGGATGGATCAATGTTGGGTTTCTTACATCATAATGATGAAGTGGACGATAATGAAATGTTGTCTCAATATATGATTAATCCACAACTCGATGATGTTGGACACAATGATGATGATGATATGCAACGTAGGCAAACCCCAGAAGTTGCGGTAATTTTTTTAAAGCTGCCTTTTTAATCGCCAAATTAAAATGTTGTGGCTATTTTAGTAATATGTATTACGCAAATAATTATATTTCTTACAAATCGAGGATTTCAAGACAAAAAAAAAGCTAAAGTTATGATTTTGGTAATTTTTTTTAAAATATTACAAAGAAATATTCTTCAGATCTTCAAGCTGGTATTCAGTCTTAGCCAAAGCATTTCAAGGAAGAGTCACAGGAGTTCAAAAATCAAAACTATACATTTGCTTAATTTTCTCAAAACTTCTTTTTCAAGTTTTTCACTTTTGGGGTAAAGCCCTTATTGCTTTTGTTCGATTATGTTTTGTTTAGAAAAATTTACCGCGTATGTGATAAATTTTTCCCCAGTCCTCAATAATTTTTAGGCGTAACAATTTAGTAGGTACTCCTGTAGTATGTGTACCAGGTTTGGGTTAGGCCATAATTTCATACCGGTTTTCTTTATTTTAGTTCTACTAAAAGTTCGTGGACTGTCTGTGTTAGCCAAGTGAATATACCCCTGCCCAGGTTTCAGTCCCTTACACAACTTGATGTAAAATAGGCGAACAAAATTAGTTACCTCCGTATTGGTACACGCCATTTAGTAATAATTTGGTAAGAATTCAGTAAATAAATTTAGTAATAATTACGGTACTTTCTACTGGTGTTATGTAATGAGGTTTTAGTATTTTTAACAAATCTTTTACTTTACAGCTAAGCTCTTCTGTTAATCAATCTTAAATTATTTGTATTACAGGTCTCCCCATGTATCTAAATTTATGCTTCCTGCTCAGAGACCAAATTTTTTACAAATATATTTTTATTGTTGTCAGGATACAATGCATGAAAGTAGTTCATTCCTACGGAGAAAATTAAGAACGGAATATGGAGATGAAACTAACATGGATATCGATGAAACTCGACCTCAAGATAATGAAACTACAGGTATCATACAATTTTTGAAACCGTTTTTATACAATTTTTCTAAAGCAAGTTTAGCCTGGTCGTTTCAAACGACCACTGAAGTTTAGATATATCTGAGTAATAATCAAAGCAAAGCAACATTTCATCTATGGGAAAGAGTTACCAGGTTACCAAGCCAATCATAGCAGGTCTGTGAGGTTTGGTACTGTTCAGGAACACCATCCCACATATGACAGCAATTCTCCACGCATAAGACTTATCAATGCTATCACTAGTTACTTATCGATTTTAATCGGTAAGTAAGTTGATAGATATTTGTCTGTCTGTTTGTTTGTCTGTTAGATGCACGCGATATCTCACAAAAGCGAGATTGAATCTGCTCCAGATTTTGCATGTGCATTCATCATATGTCATACCAGAAGCCTATTGATTCTGGAAGAATTATGTCGTATAATTAGCGAGTTATTAATTAATTAGTGATGGGACAAAAGGTTTCACTATGGAGTAAGAGCGCTGTTTTGGGGGATCCCCTAACTTTCGCTTGATAAGTCTTCGGTCTCTGACCGATATTCTCGTTTATGTATTTATGCCGAATATTTAAGCAATTTAGATGATAGATTTGTTTTCTTGGTATATAAACCGTACAAAGCAAGTTTTTCTCTTTTATACAGAAATGGAATCTACTACCATGCAGTCTGAGACAAGTATCACAAACATTTTCGCTGGGAAAGTTTTTTTCATATTTGGATTTTCTGCTGAAGAATTAGAGGAATTAATAGCAGATATTGAGGTAATATAAAAGATTGATGACTTCCGTGAATTGAAGTACAATCTATATTGTCATTTTGTTTTTGTTGTTTAAATATTTTAATGCTTGATTGTGTTTTATATTTTGAATACACAAAACATTTCTTTTTTCAAAACAAGATTTGAAATGGATTATTTTTGATAAAATTCAGATAATTAGGACTATTGTTAGTATGCATGTATTTCATTGCACTACATCGTTATTCCTGTACTCCTTTGCAGTTATCTACTAGATGAGGGAATTTCGCTTGATAGTTGCAATTTTCAACACTTCCAATGTCAAAAATTTGCCTTTGAGAATCTATGTTCTGAAACATTCCTTGGCATGAGTCATTTTCTGTAACAGTGTTGACTAGACTACAAGTTTTCAAGTCCAGTGTCAACTGAATCATGAGTATTCTGCAATATGTTCTATTGCAACTCCTCTTTCAGTAATATAGCTACAAATATTAGTTGCAGGCTCACAAAAATTTATATTTGTTGACTAGGCTTCTATTTGATGAATAAAATTTTGTATCTTCAGTCATACGCAGGATCTGTGCTTCCAGTCAATAGCAAACATATAGCAGATTATGCAGTTGTACCTTTAACAGGTTGGCCTGTTGATAGAACTGTTCAGGATGTTGTTACCAATTTCTGGATTGTAAGTATCTGTCAGAAATTTAACAACATCTAGTCTGATATAAATGGATAGTGCTAAGTGTTAAAAATACATTTCTCTTTCGCTCTCGCTCTTCTGATTTCTCTCCGCCGGTTTGCGAGGTTGAATCTCGTGGATCCTGTGAATAGTTAAGTGTGAGAGGATGGCTGAACTCTTCGTTGTCATAGTTCACCTAACCGCTGGTCTACTACGGTTTACTTCGCCATGGAGTCTTTGCATCTGAAACAAATAACTGATTATATTCAGAATTGAATAGGGAAATTCTATCCTATCGTGGAGGCATTATTTGATTTGCATAACATAAATAATCTTTGTAATTCATCTTTCTCATCTGGCAAGTTTATGAATTTTAAAATTTTTTGAAATCTATTAATAATTTCACAATTCATTAATTTGAGTCTATTTTCTTCCAGAAATTCTCAATAGAAGAAGGAAGACTTATAGAAACCGATGAACACCCAATGTGTATTCCGTTTTCAGTGCCTCCTGATTCATATCCTCTTCAAGAGTGTGTTGCATGTTTGAGTAAATATCGAGACTCGGAACGAGTGTATCTTTCAAGGCTCATTGAAGACCTAGGTAAGACAATTTTTCTTCAGTATATCATCTATTGAGAACTTTAATTTTGAAATAGAATGGAAAAACCCTTTGATGATTTATCATTCAATTATTGGACACTAAGTGTACTTAGGGATCGTTTTGATATTATGTTTTCCATATTTCCATATTTGGACTATTTTCCAATTTTTTTTTCATCAGTCACCAATTCCTTTCTTACAGGTGGTTTAGTTCAAGAAGTTGTTGCAAGAAGAGATACAAAAGATTTGAAACAAACTACTCATCTTATAATAAATGAACCAGGAGGGGATAAATATGATGGATGCAAAAGCTGGGGGATTGTGACTGTCACTGAAGAGTAAGTCTTGTAGAAATGTAGTTTTTTGTATGGACTGTTCCAAGTATTTTCTCTATCTACAAGGCTTCGTATAAGTACATGGTGGTTTTCTAGTGAGGTGGATGATTTTGGTGATCTTCGATGAGTTTTCTTAATCTTTAGAGACATTTTGGTCGTGTACAATCCATATGCAAAACAAGTTTCGGTGGTAATTCTGACTTTTTGACTGATGCAGCATATTGCCCACTTCAAGAATCCCTGGTTTACATTATATTAAAATTCAAAATATTATTTCTCATAGATGGGTTTATGAATCAGCTAAAAAAGGTAAAAGGATGATTGAAGATGAATTTTCAGTCGACAAACCAAGAAGAGGAAAGCAAACAGAGAATATAACATCAGTACCTCAATCATCATCTTCAACAACTGCCAGGGAAGCTGTATCAAGAAGTGAGGTTTTGAGTAAAGGTAAATGTAATGTCTTGCACTGTTGTGTTGTAGTTGCATATACTTGGTTTGCGCTGCATACTGGTAAGTAACTCGTGGAAGTTGTTATGTGTGATGCATGGGGCTCGCCAGTGTGCAAGGCAGTTGTTAATTTGGCGTTTTACTGTGTAGTACTGTTTGAGTTGTATTTCATTTAGGAGACATGCTCAACTAGTGTAAATTATACTGCTGGTATGGCGATGTTAAATGATTAAAGCATGTCACGACTTAGCAAGTCTATGTGGTCAATGACAATATAAGAAGATAATATATATAAGAATACAGAAGATAATATACAAATGCCCGGATAAATTACTGAATATCAATATCATATACATGTGTGTAGAGAAAGGCATGTGAAAATGTTGTATCAAAATGATCATAGAAAGTCATAACTGACAACAAAGATTGCATGAAGCCCATCATACTATTAAGCTCAAAAGTGCTATTCTCCCATGAGACTTTTTTTGCATTTTTTTATACAATGCTTGTTCTTGGCTTTTGCTAGAACAAGAACAAATAGGCACTGATAAGAAACAAGCTACCTCATTTGGAAGCACCGGAAACTTTTCGGTACAATTTGCAATTTATTACACCTTGGTTGAGGTGGTAGGCATGAGAATTGAATCAGAGACATGTAACCTATCATGCCAACACAGTTAAGTCAAGCGCTAAACCATTGCGCCAACGGAAACACACAAACTGAAGAAGGATTCTTAGCGGTTTTATTCATTTTTGAATGAAGAATATTTACACTCTTAAATATTTTTTCTCAGTTTCCAAGATCAAGTCTCACAGTTACGTGGGATGGAACACAGAGTTTCCTCCCATGCCACGCCCACCTAGTGTTGTGGATAAGATCAGAAAGAGACTCGAAGCAAAAGCAGATGCTGAGAAGAAAGCCAGGGAAGAAGCCATTAAGAATAAGGAAACACCATTAAGAGTGAGGGTGAGTGTATTTTATATTTCAGATCATGAGGCTATTACATTTTGAATTTGACTTTTGACATACAATTCAGTAATAGTACGTACATTTTCTGTTGTAATAAATTTTCCTAGTTTGGAAATCTAAGAATTTCATTTCGCTACACAAATGCTGGCTGGGATTATCAATTATCATATACCATAATCTTTCATTATGCCTGGGGTTCCCAACCTTTTTTGACTCATTCTTTATTTGCATATTTTGAAACTTTTGATTCCCCTCTCCCTGTGCATAAAACCGTTTTCATTTGTTGTTCAATGCTAATATATTATTAGTAGGGCCCGGCCGATACTGCCTTTTTGAACCGATATCGTTAGTTTTCTAAAACTAGGCCGATATTGATATTCAATGTTCCCTCACCTACAACAAGCAACACTCTGAGAATATTGTGTTTTTGTTGCAAAAGAAATGAAATGTTGAACTCGTGCAATTGTGTGCGTGGCAAGAAAGAACACATATTGTAAGGCAGGAAGCATATGAATCTCAATAGCTCCAGTTCAACAGTCTCAGATGTAGTTGAGCAGAGTTTTTCTGCATTGGCTCATATAATATATAATATACGTTTATGTATGTGCACTTTGGCAGTCACATGATTGGCCGATATATATCGGTAAAATTAGCCGATGCCGAAATTTGTGAAAAACATGGCCGATATATCGGTCGGGCCCTTACTATTAGTTAGTGATACGTGTGGGTGTGGCCCATACCACAGATTTTGTACAGTTATTACAATAATACAAAGTCAGTAAAGAATATTAGTAATACTGCATGCAAATACATAGTGAAATTTCTTGTTTCTTAAAACAATCAAATTCTCCCTGGATGGAATTCTTCTGCAATTGGAAACACTGTCTTATGATTTTGATGCAAAATATATCCAGGTTTTTCTAATATTCAAAATTAAAGTTAAGGCGTAAAAAGGTCTGAAGATATTTTCTGAGATATTCTATTATACATGGATATGCATATCCCTAATTACTTTTGACTTTCAGTAAATCTAGGAACATAATCATATATATTTCAGTACAAAAGACTTAATTTGGAGACACCAAGTAAATTCATGACGAAAGGTGGACCTCCTGTCAATGTTTCTTTCGATCTCACAGAAGTATTTGAATTGTTGAAAACTCCAGTTGAAAAGCAAAAGAAGATACGGGAGGAAATGAAAGAAAATCCAGAAACTGTAAATTATTTTGTAATCTTATATTTATAACGTATTTTTTACATTCACTCTGAACAAGGCTCAGTACAAGTATCAGTGTTAGGTAGAGGTCTCTGAGTCATGAGTCAAGCCTGGTCACAGGTAATCTGAGTGTCGACTCCGAAGTCCGGTCACTGAGTTATCTCACTGGCAGTTAGTTAATGACGAGTCCGAGTCAAACTCTTATTTAGTTGACTCTAGTCATTTTGCTTATTCGTAAAATGGTGACCTGAGTTCAATTTGAGTTGAGTCAATGATTCAAGTCTCCCGAAACACTGTAGCAACAGATATGTTCAGAGCTGCTGTGTTTAGTTAGAGTGCAATCTTAACTATTGTCCCAAGGAGACACTTGTCTTTGAGACTTGTTATATCTCACATATAAAGCGTGAAATTTGACCAGATAACATCACAGGTGAAATTCGCTGGTTGAATTTCCATGCCCGTCACATCACCATGGTTGGAATAAATTGGATAGATTTTAGGTCCGAATATTGAACATTATTAGGCCCTAACTTTTCTCAGACTAAAAACCAGTATATCATATAATCTCATCTTTTTCACCTAATCTCATGTTTTTTATCCTTTTCAGCCGATGAGTGTTTTTTTGAGTAGATGTTTAGACGAGGGTGTAAAAAACATTCCTGATGAATTGATTATGAATCTTGAAAAAAAATTAACAGAACAGACACAAGTTAAAGAAGAAATGCAAGAAGCTAAAGGTTTGATTTCATATTTTTCATCATTTATAACAACTGTTATTTTATGTCAATTACTCCCAATAACTGGAGGCTACACTCCACATCAGGGGTGTAGCCATCAGCGAAGTCACGAGGGTGTAACCCCCTGTTTTGAACTAGAGTGTTCTGCTTTCAGAATAGAACAAACAATGTCATTGTACAGTCAGGTCATCAGATATTCAACACATTTCAATATAGCTGGGTATATTAATTTTAAAAGTACCGGTATATTAATGTAAAGTAAATTTGTTCTATTCCTTGATGACGATGCTTTTATTCTTTCACTTTTATTTGTTGGGCTTTTATCGTTAAACATGGTAGGTCGTTAAACTAGGTAGTTTATTTTATTGCTACTGAAGAGAAGGGGGCCAGAAGTGTTGAGCGTCTTAAGAATGAGGGCATGTCTCATAAAAATTTGAGAACCAATGATCTAGGTTAAACGGAATTTTGCAAAGATGAAGTTATTCCGAAAACTAAATGTCGACGAGCAGTAACCTAATGAAAAAATGACAAAAACCTATGGCGGAGAATGGAATAGTTTTTGTAAAATTTTTCTCAATATTCCATAATGATCAGATACTATTCCTTCTGTTTTAGATTGCGACACAACAACAAATAGTGAAACAACTGATCCCTCCAGCTCGAATATTTTTTCAAATCTTGTTATTTCTCTCGCGAAGAAACTACACAACCAGTTCTCTGATTTGGGAAAACTTATTTCTAATCATGGTGGAGAATTTCGTTGGACGTATGACAATGCATGCACTCATTTCTTATTCCAGGTGAAGTATATTTAAAAGGCATCCATCAGATCAGAGTTTCCCCAACATATAGCTATGAATATTTTCTTTGGTTGCTTGTTCTGTCAACAAAAAGCTACCAATTCTACTTTATAGTAAACTTTATTGTTTATTTCATATTTGGTATTGAAATGTTGATTCAATAGTAATTATATACGTGGGAAGTATCACAGCGTAAAAACTTGAAAGCGTTTATTTTTCTAAAATAAAGCCCCGCCACGATTTCAGAAACATGCTGATGGCAAACTCGCGCAGTTTTCTCACTTTAAAGTAATTTCTGCGGAAATAGATGTTACGGTATGTAAAAACGGTTGTTTGATATTAGTCATTTAATTTTGTGACCATGAAAGTACTACGTGCCACTTAGTATTCGAGCATATCCTTGAGGCGTCTGAAAAAAGGTTGGGAACCACTGCAATAGATTTAGTTTTACCAGTTCTTGATTTGCACCGAGGTGAAATTAATCAGATATATGACTTGATCATACGGTGGACCATGGCGTCTTATCTCTTTTCTAGTCCAATTTTGGCATGGGAGCAGTTAACCATTAGCTGTTTACTTGAACCACCATTTGATGGTGAGAAGTCCAGCAATTCTCTCTCGCATGTATGTCCACGAGGTTTGAACCCACGAAGTCATAATTTTTGTTTCTGATCTTATTTCAGGGAAAATTAAATGACAAGAACAAGGAATTTTGTGCTGCAAGACGGGATGGGAAGTTTATTGTATCACCATATTGGATTAACGCTTGTATACAAACCAGTTCAAGAATTGATGAAAGTTTATTTCCTCATGTCTATGATCCTAATAAATCTATTCAAGTATGAATGAATCAATATTAATATCAATACAATCAAATATTACTGAATTATTTTCAGTTCATTTTGGTGTATAGATCCAATCAGGCGCGCAGCCAGGATTTTTAAAAGGGGGGGTTTCAAAATCGGAAATTACTAATGCCGTCTGTAGCAGTCACCGCGATCACGCGCTCGTTAATAGAGCCGCCTTTTCAGCTTCTGTCGCGTAAAATATTCAATTCATGACAACTACGAGATTCTAAAATATCCTTACGTATATATTACTTTTATTGTCCCAACGCAACTCGCGGTCTCTACTTTCTACGTCAAAATAAAAACATTACTGCCATGGACATAAAACAATGAGATAAGCTGCCTGATATATTTAATTTTGATACGTATTTTTGCAATCTTGTGACCTCGTTATCGCCGTTAGTAAAATCTCGATATCTGATATAAAATCACGTTTAGTACAATTTTACTTCATACAATGAAAATAGATATAAAGTATACCAGTAAATCAAAAATACAAATTCACCGCCTCGAAATCCATGCCGAACAGTCGCCGCGATTACGTCACTTGTTAAAAGAGCCGACTTTTCTAACGAAAAACGATTTTTCTCTTGCGCAAGGTAACCAATCCATGACCGATAAGGGCATATTTAAAATGTCCTGCTTTATTAATTTAATTGTCTTCAATTTAACCTGCGGTTGCGCCGACAAAACAAGAGCCGCTCTAAAACATAACGGAATTCCGCATAAAATTGTGTGGTAAACTGCCCTATTATATATTGTTTTGATCCTTTTTTTTCTATTTTGCAAATTCGCCAAATTTGAGATGTGCTTGTAACATTGACTCCGTTCAATCGCAATGCTGCCACTCCGATTATTTTTAAAGATAAAAGCTTTCGAAAAATCCGTAAATCTGCTGTAAATTCTCATGGAGTAAAATTTATTTCAGTAGAATAAAAATTGATGGATATACTTCAGATTAATTATCTTATATATCATCACTAACAGGGGGAAAATCGCGTTTTCAACCTTGTTTAATGATAACACTAAAATTTTCGATGACAATTTTAAAGTAATGGATCCCACCCACAATTAACCGTGTTTCGATTTTAATGGCGATATGTCCCTAAACAGCGAGGAAACATAATGTGTGCCGTGGGCACACGAAATTTTGCGATTTTCAAAAGCGTTTTTAGACTAGAAAAGCGTTGTTAGATTGTCGCGGGACTCGACAAATCTTATAGCCTATTGTTTACGGTTTTGTTTTCTGTATTTTATATTGTCGATTTTCAGTCAAATTTAGATCGCGGGTTTACTCCTTCATTTGTCTTTAGAACCTCGCCGCCGATGAACGTATTATAACTCTCACCGAATTCACAATTCCTTGCAAAGTACAAAAATAAAATAATCATCATGTTTATCGTGGCACAAATTTGTGATTTAGAGAGAATAAATACCGACGTAAAGGCGTTTACAGCCTAAATAGCACACTGATGAAAACAATCGGCGATTTTAGCAGAAGGCAATTGCACGCTTTTTCAGTTTTCACAATTCCGTGCGAGTACAAAAATAAAATAATTATAATTGTTCCCCTGGCACAAATTTGTGATTTAGAGAGAATAAATACCAACGAGAAGGCGTTTACGGCCTAAATAACACGCCGCCTCGATGAAAACATACGTCGATTTTAGCAGAAAGCAATTGCACGCGTTATCGGCGACTTTTACTGTTTTCAAAAAAATTCAAAAGGGGGGGGGGGTTCGACCCCGAAAACCCCCCCTGGCTGCGCCACTGGATCCAATTAAACATTGGTTACTTGTTAGGCACGTTTGAGTCTTCGGTCGCATTGAAGCACCTATGGAGGCCACGGGGTACCATTTGCAATGACTGTATTAATTTAGATTAAATTGACTGGGCTTCGTTCAATTTTTTGAACGCATTCATTCGTTTTATTTCAGTTGTTGGCCTTTAATTCGTTTTCTTTTTTCATAAGTTATCGGAAATTAAATTTGCCTATATTCGTTTGACTGTGAAATTCTTTAAGTGATGTTTTTTTCAATTATAGTATTGAAAATTGTTAACAAAATCAAGAAATTTATGATATTGAATAGGATTATTTCTAATTCATTTAACTCATTTTGTATGTCTCACTATGAATGACAACAAATTCACTCAATAATTTGTATTAGTATGTATTTATTGCTAGATGGTATCGACCAGTCCTCCCAAGACGAGACGTCGGACCCTTCGAAATTCAACGTCATCCAATGATAACAAATCGTCATCATCTGGTAAGTCAGGAAATTCATCCAATTCAACAGAAAGTGAAGAAGATACAACTTCAACGAAAACAGTGAGTGTTAATGCACGAGAGTAAATGAGAATAACACAAGTATGACCCAGTGCAGATACCTCTATGACATACATCACAACTCGCTCTTGACAAGGCTAAACAAGCAACTATACATTTCAAGGGAGATTGTGGCCTTTGCGGGCCTACAGAATGTTTTACCTGTTTAATTTGGTTTAAAATTGTCTCCACCAAATCAGCTACTGAGACGGAGAAAGTTATAATATAAGAAAGATTGAGATCTGTTTTTTTCAGTATACCAAACTAATTGATTGAAGACAAATTGATCAACGCTAGAGGTGGGCGGAAAAACATAACCAATCGTGAAAATCTAAAGGATTTTCATAACACGATTTGATGTCCATTTTATCATGATTCATGGTGAAAATATTCAAACCGCCCCCAAATTGATTTAGTGGTAACTGATGACAGCCTGGACATAGCCAATACCGTTGACAACCTGGGTGTCACGAACATTAGTTGTTTTGCATATATCTTACAACTTATTGTTGCGGATTCATCAAGTGTTCAACAAGCAGTTCAGGTCTTTTAGAGTCTTTTAGCATTGTGTTGAATGATATCTTCCTGTGTTAGACAGTTTGCTCTTAATTTTCCTTCATACTTTTTAACAAAATGAATTATAATGTAAACCGTGATATTGCTGCATATAATGTGCTATTTATTTCACCGATGAAACAGTGTTTTATTTATTTATTATTACGTGAATTCATGCATCATGATTCTTTAACTTTGTTCAACCAAAATAGGCAAAAATTTAAACTAAATATAAATTTACTACCAAAAATTATTACTGTAATACCGTTAAATTAACTTAGTTTATTTAAATGTCTCTTTTCTTTTCCATTCAAGTCTAAAATAAAAGGAGAACCAGAAATAGAAGATTCACAAGAAGCTCGAGAAAATTTACGAAAGAAACTTGAGCACATTATGTCAGCAACTAATCTTAAGAATGAGAAACACATGCATAGGCTGAGCTGTAAGTTTATTAGTGTTCTAAATATATTTATCAACTAATAGATTTCGACCAATTAGTAGAATCTGGAAGCTCCAAAATTTTTGATTGAAGTTAAACACTAGGTAACAAAAAAGGTTTCTCCTAAGGTACCACCAGACCATTTGCGCAGTAAAACCTCATTCTCGCACACTTGCAACATTATGTTTTCAAAGCGTGTCTCTGTAAATTTTCAAATGTTTAGCTAGAATGTGGTGTTCCTTCCATGTTTTGCATGTATTTAGGTCGTGTTATCACTGTTCATTGTGATGTCACGTCCAAGTACTGTATTTCTTTTGAATCATCTGGAAAAGGGCTATTCTTAGCCGAGCCTACAATGGCATGATGTTTCACAAAGTTTGTACATCAATGATGGGTGGCTCACTCAACCGTCTTATTTCCTCCAACATTAAAGTCATTCTGGCACAATCCACTAGTTAACTATTTTGATCCAAACCTGTGCGAGAGGCGATCGTTCACCATATGTTTAAGCCTTCTTATCAACTCTGCCTTGTAATAGTAAACCAGTGCAAAGCCAACTCATATGAAGTGCTGTGCAAAATATTCAAATAACGAATGGGTAATGGAATATTAAAATATTTGAATGAAATTTTAGTATCTGAATTACTGGTGCCACAATATGGCCTTGCGCCATTTTGCTTGGACACAAAACTCATGCATCGCTAAATCAAATGCTTGAATCCGGTTAGAATTCATTGCACAGCTTTCCACACTCATGATACTTGATTTTCTAAATATAAAGCAGGACAGCAGCGCTTGAATTTTAACAATTCTCTCGTAGGCCCCACTGTAAATTTAGAAACATCAAACCTGATGATAGAGTATTCTATGACAATTTACAATCATTTTAAAATGGATATATCATTTTTACAGTTGAGAAATACTATTACTATTATTTCTGATTTATTTAATCACTTTTTCAACTTTGCTGAAGTTTTACACAATTGAAAAGTAAAAGCATAAGAAAGTCAATTATCACAATTCATAAATCCCAGAGTCAGTAGGCCCCAAATTGGGATGGTTATTTTGCCAACCATGATAAAAACGATTAAAGCCGACACAAAAGATACTAATCAGATAAAAAATTAACGTGGATTTCTGAACTGACTCCTTCATCATAGTCTTTTGCCGATGTACATATACAGTTCTGCCAAAAAATAGAAACACTAGCTTAGGATGTCGGTCGCCAAAAAGATCATTATAAGCAAACAACGATCAAATAAAACTACATGTGTTATTATCGACTATTTGGCCTTATAATATTTTCCATAGTGTTGGACATCTGGAGTCCTGGTCTGTGCCTCTTGTTGTATAGTAATTGAAGATATTCGCTATTCGAATATTCAATACTTGTTATAAATATTCGAATTATTTTATTTGATAAAAATGTTTGATTTTGCCTGCCTCTACTTGTGGTAGTAGTCAAACCTTTGTTTCGTGCAAAACCTTCTATTTGTCACTCAACAATCATTCCACCGGTCATTCTAGTCTGATCGCCTATTTTCAACAATTTTAGGTAGCAGGGTGAATACACCATCTCCATCAATAGCAGCTGCTCAACGTCGCACAATGACAACCTCTGGTACTCCTCTACCAATGAAAAGTTTAGATCATGATAAAACAGAATTATCTCAGGATGTTCAAGTATGTTTATTCTGAGCTAATATCTTAAAATATTACCAATACCATTGTTAGTAAGTCTTGTTGTTATGTAACTAAAAAGTGGTTTTGGAAAAAATATTTTAAATAAAATATATCTAATACTGTCATTTTTATGATAATTTACATATTCATTTTTAACAAACACATTGTACACATAGTCTTGGTATTGTGACTGATTTGCCAGCATACACCTTGTGTTGAACCTCGACATTTTAAAACATTCTATAACAATGCGTTCAGACTCTTGTTCACATAATTATTTCATAAGGGATGTTAACCCATGCAGGGTAATCAGATCTGAGATGGCAAGTGCATCCCTAACATTTAGCATGAAACACCAACCAGCGAGCCCCAATATATTTATTGTTTAGGTTAGTTGGGATGATCCAACGGGCAGAGAAGAAATGGAAAGATTAATGAAGGAAAGGAACACAACTACCGATGATTCTAATTTTAAGGTGACTGTTGCTAAACCTTTCTGATATTTTATAAACAAGGTTGACTTAATACGCATATTGTCAAGACTTACCGTATGTCCCGGCAAATAAGTCGCTTTTCTAGACCCATTTTTTCGGCCTGATTTTTTTTTTTTTTGGGGGGGGGGCTGTCTTATTCAGTGAGTATGCTTATTTTCTTTTTCTGTGGTCAGCTTTTCTTGCAGGAGTCTTCTCAAACATGATTTGTGTTAACCTTATATTTGGTTTGATATATTTTATCATGTACTCTATGACGCCAAAGGGTATGCCAATCATGATATTTAATTGACTTCGTACTGACAGCTGTTATTTGTCATATTCTTTTTAAAAACTCCTTTGTAATCATAACTGGCTGGTGTCATGAAGCACTTCCGTTTACGTCCGCCACTTATCGGGACTTTGAAGAGAAATCACGGCCACCGAGAT
Organism: Styela clava; assembly: GCF_964204865.1. Lineage (NCBI taxonomy): Eukaryota > Metazoa > Chordata > Ascidiacea > Stolidobranchia > Styelidae > Styela > Styela clava. The sequence goes on along the minus strand of NC_135257.1, from coordinate 5,628,151 downwards.
AAAGTAATTTATGATACTTCTGTTTTGCCGATTGACGGAAAACGAAATAGACAGGAAAACACAGCTGTTAACAAATCCATGGACATACAGTTTAATAATAATCGCACCTTATTCAAAGGGTATTTCAACGTTCGGGTTATTAGGTTGTTCAAAATGATTGCTGTTTATTACCTTAGACCTTGGCTTAAAATTACCCTTTATCGTTAAGAATAATTAATTCTGTGAGTATGATTCTACCAAACAAACATGATCTGGTTCTAACCGTATAAAATTATAGATTATTTAAAATGATTGCTACTTTTTAACTTAAAGTTACCGCTTTATTGTTAAGAATAGTTAATTCTGTGATATATTCTACCAAATAAACATGATCTGATTCTAAGCATATAAATTTATTAGAACGATCAAATAAAACTACACATGTTATTATCGACTATTTGGCCTTATAATATTTTCCATAGCATAGTGTTGATATTTAGCGCATATTAGTGTTTAACTGATCAACAGAGGAGCAATTTATCTACCAGTCTTATTGGAGGCCTATATGGAAAAACCCTCTTTTTTAGTGCTAAAAATAGACATTGTCTTATTTGCCTGGTTGACTTTTTAGCTGGGAAATAGGGTATCTTTGTTTTTATTGTTGTAGTGGTCACCCAGACTGTGATTGACCAAACAAGGTCTTGGAGCGAGCTATTTGTATGTAACTTTCATATACCTTTGTCTATACCACCATTGAACATCACACAGACTCGCTAGTCCATAGCATCACAATGTTGACAGCGAAACATACAATAATCAAGCGGTGCCATAAATGGAATAAAACCTAAACAGTACCACCTCGTATGTTACAACTGCCTCACTTTAGTGAGGTACTAATCAGTATGCAGTGCGTAACAATTGAATGATTTGCTGTGAATTGTAATGTAATGCAGCGGCAATGTTAGTCAATTCATGACAGTATTTCCAAGGAACTAGGAGGCAAATGGAAATTTGTAATAATGTTATGAATGTTTTTTGGTTAATCAGGTACCAGCTGATGTTTCAATAAACAATTTGGAAACGACAAAGGATGATGAGGAGACTGTTTTCGAGGATCAGGTGCATATTTCTATGTAACTCATAATATAAACCTGCGATATAGTAGGAGCGGGATTTTTCAATTTGGGGAAGCAAAGACATTAAGACGGCATATAGTGAACAACAAACAGGAGTCATTGCAAATTCATTGGGCATGCTTAATAGAGGGGTTTGTCACTGACTAATGAATATGGTTATGCTATACTATGTGAAGAATACTATAAGAAGAAATCAAACCTACAAACCATGCCAGGATAATCATCCAGTTGACTGATCGGCAGTTACACAAACCGAACTGTGATAGTGTAGTGAGTCCAACAATTTACCTAAATATTATTATCCCAATAAGATTTGAACCTGCAGAACACCGTCTCACAATGAACAACCATTCAAGCCTCGTTGGCAAGAGATGAGTTGTTGTTTGAGAGACATTCATGTGTTGGATTTAATTTTGTTGTTGTTGAGCATTTTTTATTTTGATTCAGGGAACTGAAAACCAAGATATTCCTCAAACTATAAAAGATGGATTAGTTATGAGATTTCACATGTCTTCTGTCAGCCCGCAAGAAAAAACAAAATACATTGAAATTATTAAGGAATTAGGTCAGTGGTTATCAAACTTTCACGAGGATCCAGGGCCGCACGGATTTGCATGCATACCGAAAAACATTCATGAAACTATGCCAATCCTTTTCAACTTTGAAAGGGAATTTCAATCTGGGAGATTTATATTTTTCGATTGACTTTAAACCTCATTTATTATACCACCATTTTGATGCATTGTTATTTCTGATTTTTGTGGGCATCAGTTGAAGTCAATGAAATTTTGTTTCCCAAACGGCATTGTATGTGAGAAATATTAAAATGCAAAGTAGTATCTAATTCTGTGACACCTTTTGAATCAGGCACCTCTGAAAGAAAACCTTGTTCCCAGGCAAGTTTTGGGAATTGTACCAACTGTATTGTTATGTCATAAATGTTGTAACAGTAATGTTGCCGATTGCTGCATATGAATTGCAGCCGATTTTTATTATAAGTTTTTATCACTGAAATGTCAGTAGGGTTTTGCCATTATTTGTGATTTGGTTGGTAACTTTGTTTCGCTATCCCTGCTTTAGAAAGTGTTCTAAATCTAAACGACCTGGGTTCTGTTTTTGGGTCACACTGTATGCTCGTTTTCAGAACAGAAATGAATTTGTGATATAAAGCTGTCATTAAACAAACTAGGGTTTGACAGCTGGTTTGAAATTTAATTTCTTGATATTCTTTCAGGTGGAGAGTTCTTAGATGGAGGTTCTATCGATCCCACTGCTACTCATTTACTTGTAACAAAACCAGGACGAAGCGAAAAATTCCTTTCTGCACTTGCATCAGGAAAATGTATTGTAAATGCTCAGTATCTGAATGCTTGCAAGGAGGCTAATCGTTTTATCTTGGTGAGGTTTTTTTTTAAATATGAAGCTTTATTGATTTTTTGAAAACTGGTTTTAAAAGTAGAAATATCTAAACACTGAAACTGGGATTATCTTGTCATTAACCTTACTATGTTGTTCACAGGTAAAATATTAATGCACATGCTGCGTCAACAGTCGAGAAATGCTTTAAAAATTCTAATTTCTTACAGGAAGAAAAATTCGAATATGGCAACCCATTGAATCCAAGCACAAACGAGTATTTGGTCAAACCTGATGTACTACAGAGTCAAATATCATTATCACCATACAGATGGAGAACAAAACTTCGTCATAATGAAAAAGAAACAGGAATTTGGAAAGGATCATTTGGTGGATGGAAGGTAATTTCTTACTGTTAATTTCACAAAATAGAGATAGTTACTGAGTCTTGATAAGCAAATCTGTTGTTCGGCAATCAAATTGGTTTGTGTTAACCGAAAATCTACCTTCTTGTAACTTCAGGAGTATTTTTCTTTCGTTTAGGTAATACTTCACGTCAGTGATCGACAAATGAAAGGTTTTGAGCGTCTTCTAAAATGTGGTTCTGCAGATGTAATTGCAACTCAGCTCCCACTACATGGAAAACTTGGAAATATTACCCATGCTTTTATTGATCCTGAAAAAGCAAAGCAACTAGACTCATGGATTTTAGAAGAACTTGTTGCAAAATCTGGAGTTCATGTTTGTAATCCTTCATATATTGGTAAGATAATGTAATAAGGAATTAAAATCTGCGCATAATTTTAAAGAGAATAATGAAGCTGACTAGTTCTGAGCTAGTTGTAACATACAAAATATTTTCCATAGTCAAAATGTCAACTTTGTTGAATCATTCGAGAGCTAGTTTAAAATTTAATTAACAATCGAGAGCAGTAAGTTTTCGGAGTATATCTGCTCTTTTTATTGTCTTTTTTATTATTATTTTTTACCAGTTGGTGATGTCGAATCGCTGAAAATATCAAGTCTTCTTGACTCTGCTAAGTAACTTTTTACTTACCACTTTTCTGTATCAATTTCCAGGTGATTATTTATTAAAAAATCCACCTCCTGAACCGAGTTCTCAGTATTTACCTCAAGTATCTTCCATATATGACAAAATCGACCGTGAAAATGATGATGGAAGAGAAGTAAAAAGGAGAAAAATTGATTGAAGACTTTTCTAATTAGCAAATTTTTCTTGCAATTTTTTTACTGTTCTATTTTGTGTTTCTTCTTTGTTATTCGTTTCCCCAGACTTGTTGACACAAATTCTCTACTACAATTTAAATTTTTTTTTTTTGCTTGGATATCCATTTTGTGACCATTTTCTAGAAACTTTTTATAAGATGTGCAGTCTTAATGTAATGAATTGACCTAACTCCATTCTACATAGTTACAGATCTATGATGTTGTTACAAATTTCAATGATTTGCCTTGGTCAGGGTGTGTTACAGAGAAGAAAGAACAATCTAAACCAGTGCTTTTCAACCTCTATATACCTGTGGGACCCCTGATATATGATATTGAGCTCCTCACTTGTCCCCTATTAACAAAAGACATATAAAAGTATGTACTACATGGCCAATCTCTCTTTTTGACATAGCATGCAATTGAGAAAACTCTGCTTTTTAATCAGGCTTCGGCTTGTGAGTATTGCCATCCGCACAGCAAAGGTGAATTTAGAGACCAAGCAGTAGTTAACATGGGTACATGGAAATGTAAGGATTATATGCATTTTACGCCAAACCTCCGACTGTAAAGAGAGCCCGCAATACAGGCATAAAGTATCTGTCCATTAGCATCGAACAACCTACTTGGAGACGCAACATCTACTCTAGTTTAAGTGACTATTGAAACTCTCGGAAAACCAATTATAATGGGATAATCCAGTTCTTACTAAGCCATAAGAACTACAAATGATGCAATAATTCAGTCCATGGTGAGATGAAAAGAAAAATTCTTTTTCACCGACTTGAATCACCCCGATGGAATCCATTTTTACGCCAAACCTCCGACTGTAAAAAGAGTCCATAATACAGGCGTAAAGTACCTGTCCATTAGCATTGAAAGATCCATTTGGCATACTTTCCATCAAACAACCTACTCGGAGACGCAACATCTACTCTAGTTTCAGTGACTATTGAAACTCCCGGAAAACCAATTATAATGAAATAATATAGTCCTTACTAAGCCATTTGAATTACGCCATAATGATGCAATAATTCAGTCCATGGTGAGATGAATATGTAGAGAAAATTTATTTTTCACATACCTGAATCATCCATTTTTACCGACAGGGACCTTTGCCTTGGCAAACGATGTGATGTGTAATTAGTAGGATGGGCAGGGTTAATCAGTAAACCGATGTCAGACAGTTAACGGTTACGACTTATGATGAGCATCTGACACCTCTGGTAGCAATCATCCCGATACTGTATAATTTCTTCAAAAAACGGATAGTTCATCGCAAATTTATCTCCTATTACGTTGAATATTATTACCTGTGTTGGTACACACCAAAAATGTAAAAAACAATTATAGGACAAATATTGCTGATTATGGAATTGGACAACGATACGTCCACATTCAGTTCCCGGTCAGAATATATTGTTCATGGTATATTGTAAGAGCGTCTATATTCAAGTCATTCAACAGATGTGAATTCTGTCGACTTAATATTAGAGTATCGACGTTTTCGGGAAGTAGTGACGAACACTCTCGAGTTACTGCAATAATATTCCCGGTCGTGTTGAATACACTCTCTGCTTTTACACTAGTATCACATCGTACGGAACCGATAGAGCTACCGTGTTCCCCCGAAAATAAGACGGGGTAATATTTCAATTTTCTTCCGAAAAATAACACTAGGGCTTATTTTCGGGGGATGTCTTATATTTTCATTTATCAAAAACAAAATTACAATGCTGTTTTTCTTTATGATATCTAAAGCTAGAAGTTGCACATCGAACAACGAAAGTTTTGTCACAAAAATGACATTTAATAATGGAATCGGTTTCAGTAAAAGACCTACATAGGTCTGAATTACGCTTCATATATCTTGCAGTCGAGCGACTGAGAAACTATCCAGGCTCGTGAATATTGCCGAACGATCACAAGAATTCTCCATTTGTTTGTTATGTTTCAGTATTTTCTATTTTACAATACCAATTCTTGTTCTTCTCTTCGATAGTGCCGATTAATTTTAAATAGCATTCGGAAAATGGCTTTTATACTTTTAAATAAATAAAACCAGCCAACAAGCAAGACAATGGACCTTTCCCCGAGCATCGACTTCCTTGTTTACTTCGTGACATTGGCCAATCAGCAAATTGCAAAAAGTGATGTAACAATGCTCCTTTTCGCATCCGCTCAGACACTTTCTCACTCAGACAGATTTTTAAGCGTGGTCGTAAACATTATCTCGTTTTCGCATTTTTGAACTCTATTCGTTAGTTTTCAGTTGTGTTTTGTAAAATTAAATGTAAATCAAATAATTTAATGGTCACCCTGTCTTCCTGGTGGTTTTAATTTAATTGCAGTAATGAAAATTAGTGTAGAAATAGCTGTGATAGACTAGGCTAAAATTCTTTAACGGTACTTTTTGAAAAAACAGATTGTTGTATGCCTTGAATCATAATGATAGTTTGAAACATATACCTCATTTCACAGGCGCCAACTCGCAAAAGCACTCTTAAAATAGCCCCGAAAAATTTTGCAATGGTAAAGTATAGGAAGAATTTTTCGGGGGTCAAAGGTCGGGGAAAGGTCCATAGGTTGAAACACTCTTGCTTGGTGCAGGTACTTTCACTTTTTGTAGACGACGGCTGATTCAGTTCCTCCAATGGTATTGATGAGCAATTACATTCAGGGAAAATATGATGGTATAGCAATTAACCCCCAAATGTACCCCATTTCATGTTGAAAATATGAAAACAAAGCTAATTTTTTCAGGTTAGAACCATATATTATAAGGTTCGAAAAAGAATCAATAACGAATTACACCAGCTTGGTTGAGCGGTTTCCATTTTTGTAAGCAACTTCTTAATCCGGGTCTCCGATAATAATGATGAGTGATTACATTCTAAGAAAAGATGATGAATGTTCCTAACTGATACATTGAGAAAATCACACAAATTCGAAGGTATTGAGTTGGGCCATATATGATACGGTTCGAATGAAGAATCAATAATGAAACACCCCAGCTCGGTGCAGGCGCTTCCACTTTTTTTAAACAAATACTGAATCAGTTCCTCCAGTAATATTGAAAAACAATTACATTCAGAAAAAAAGATGATAAATGTTTCTAACTGGTACACTGCGAAAATCACACAAATTCGAAGATATCAGGTTAAAGCATATTAGTATTTATTTACGGTTAAAAGCCGTATAAAAAAATCAATAACGAATTTGCGCCCTCGTGTGGTGGGAAGCCAAAGTTGCTGCTGCTGTGAATTTTGTTGATATTCCAGGAAAGCAGCCAGAGGTTTGGAAATGGGCGAGTCCTAGGATGGCTGGAATTTTAATGTCGGATAAAAATAAGAAGGAAATGATCGAGAACTTGAAAAAGGAAGCTCAACAACTTCGCCAAAAACTCAAGGAAGACAGAAGAAAGCTTGACGATGCTAACCGTTAGTATGACACCTAATTCAGGAATTATTGTACCTAAAACTGTACGGTAACTAAAATAAATTTGTATTGCATCCTTACGCACGTAGCTGTAACATAAAATTTGTACCGATAGCTGGAAAGTGTAACAGCTGAAGTCAATCTCTTGCTCTAGAATATTCGTTGAGGCGCGGCGGTGTGGCTCAACGGGCTAAGCGTTAGGAATACGCTCGCCACCGCACCTCTAATTACTCTGCGTGGGTTCGCAGGTTTGAATCTCATGCAGGGATGATTATGTGCGAGAGGATTGCTGGACAGGGAGGGAGGTTCACGTAACCGCTGGTCGGTTACGGCTTCCTCCACCACCAAGTCCATGCTTCCGAAAACAAAACAATATAACTAGGGTGGCTTACCCACTTTGCGGCCATGACCTATCTGCGACCATCAACTTCATCGATTAAATTAATGCCGAAAAAATTAACGAACCGCGACGATATTTCTCACGCGTTATCGTCCACTTATCCCTCGTAGCTCCGCGAAATTACACTAAAATGCGGCCACAAATAAAAAAGTTACGACCGAAGAGAAAAAACGGACCATTTTACCATGTCGCCAACTACCCATTGTTCCCTCAAAGAAGCTTGAAAATCCATACAAATATAAGAGATAAAGAGATGAAACTTGGCAGGTGGGTAGAGTTGTGTTTCTTTTAACCATCTTTAAAGTTTCGCGTTTCTACCTTCAAAGGAGGGGGAGTAGGGGGGTGCGCATTTCCAATACGTCAATAAAATCTTTGTCAACTAATTTGCGACCACCGTGTTTTTGTCTGTTTGATTGCTGCGGTGCTTTGTTTATAATTTGAAGAATTTTGTTTGAAATAACCGTGTTCTTAAAATATATGACGGTCAGAAATGCAATTAGAAGCCCATTTTTTCACGCATGGCTGCGTATGCCCTAGTCTCGACGCAGCAGAAACGATGTTCAAGGCTTGAAATCCGTGATCGCATACTGGTCGTTCGGTCGCAAATACTTCTTCAGAGTGTCGTACTTTGGTGGTTTGTATAGCTTTAACCCCTGGTCGTAGAAAGTTAATTCGAAGTTCAGCGTGTAGAATAAATGCCAATGCACCTACGGTGGAAAAATTAACGGGTTAGAAATATTGGTTTTTGTTTTATAGCGGTTTGAATGAAATCGTCCGCAGACTGGCTACACCACCCTAATCCCATACCCGACTCGGAATGGTAACCGGACGAAAGGCCGTGGTTTGCCATATGGATAGGCCGTCTTATCGGCTTTCCTCTCCCCCGGGATAAATATGTAAATCCTATCCTATACATTCAATAATAAGATCTGGTGATTTATCCATTTACTCCGCGATGTGGCGCATCGTGCTAAGTGTTAGGAATACGCTCGCCACCGCATCTCTGATTACCCTTCGTGGGTTTGCATGTTTGAATCCCATGCGGGGATGATCATGTGCGAGAGGATTGCCGGACTCCTCGCCACCGTAGGGCTGTAGGGTGGTTACGACTTCCTCCATCGTCAAGTCCATGCTTCCGAAAACAAATAACTGGCTAACTAATCCCATACCCGACCTGGACTGGACGAGAGGCTGTGGTTCGCCATATGGTTAAGCTGTCTTATCGGCGTTCCTCTCCCTCGGGATATATATGTAAATCCTTCCTAGACCTGGATTAAGTTATGAAACTTATTTTTTTCCTGTTTTCAACGCCTTTGCACCATAAACAGCACCATGTTTTTCATAATCTTACTCTATTCAATATTCAAAACAAAAAACATGGTTTTCTTAACTTTTGAAAACTTTTTGTTTTGAATTTACATCTTGATATTGCATTTGATAGTAAGTCATTTCTTTAAATTGAAGTTGAGTATTTTTGAAAATTTAAATTAACTTTGTTTTTCCAATCAACCAACTCAAGTATGGTTGGAAAAAATAGCGTATTCTAAAATGTGACAGTGATCCCCACAATGTGTTTTATGAGGCCTTTTATTTTAATTTTATTCTGACACCATTCATAGTCCTGATTTTTACATATGCTTTTCTTTACCTGAAGATCAATACAGTGCGAGATTTTATTGCATCATGTGACGTCTATCTCATTTTTCAGTGTTTTCTATGGGAAATAAAGTGAAGCAGGTATCTACATTGCAACTTCGTACTAGGAAGTTACTCAAAGGTCACACAAGTAAAGTTCTTAATATAGATTGGTCACAAGACAGAAGAAGAATTGTCAGTTCCTCACAGGTATCCTGTTATTAAATTTTTGAGTAATAAACTTTTGACATTGAATATACATTATGTTTTTGTTTGGTGTAGCTATTTAGTTCATATAGTCCACTATTATCGACTCAAGTTCAACCCAGCTTTCATAAAATTTGTATTGATAATTCTGGTTTATTCTGGTAGATTCATCCCTGTCTATAAGGTTTTCCCAGATGAAGTAGTTTCATCCTAATAAGCTCAATGTTGTCATCCTTTATTGATTTTTGGTCTGGATGCATGTAAATTATTTTATTGTCAAGGCACTTGATCAAGTAGATTGAATATACAACTTAAAAAGATTTACTTCAGCTTATATTGTGTCTTGTTTTATGTATGTTGATAAATTATGAATACAGACTGGCTAAGAAGCTAGTTTTCGTTCAATTGCATCAATTATTTTTATGTTTAATAAACAGTAATATGATTATGATCTCTTCTTTATTTTTCAGGATGGTAAAGTGATAGTGTGGGATGCTTTTACATCAACAAAGGTAAGTGTTTATTATATAAAATTCTTGTTATTTTGTCCATTGAGTTTTGTTGTCATTTATACCCCTGTTTGAAAAAATGCTAATTCCTATGTCTATACAGGAACATACCATTAGTTTGCCGACAACATGGGTGAATTCTTGTGCATATGCTCCATCCGGACGCTTGATTGCATGCGGGTAAGTCTTTGAGAGGGAATCATTTGATGTTTTTATTTCCTATCTATCCTTTATTTTTGCTGGGTAGTTCCATGTATTTACTTATTGGACTTTAGCCCTGAACTTTTTTTGCTGGTTTCTTTGGCTTTTTGTAACAGAAATATTGTTCACTTTGTAAAAAATAATGAAACAGCTAATATTGCAGGCAGTGCTACCTATAATGTATTATTATTAAAAAGTTCAAAATTACTCATGATGAGTTCACTGAAGTAGCAAAAAACTACTGGTTTGATTTTAACTACTTTTAAATTTTTTCTCACAAGGAAACATAATACATATCATTCTCTAGACTGGGTTTGCTGATATCAGATAGTAACTTTTAATATATATTTACCTCTTTATATCTTGAATGTCATTACTATAGTATACCCATGAAGAAATATTTTTGATTTGCTTGGTATTTGTTTATTGGTGAAAAAGTGGCCATATGGATTATTATGGCCCTTTTCTTACAGACTGATCGATTTCAAATTTTTGTTCTCGAAAAATTTGCCAACAGGCTATTTTTTTGTCATATGAAATTTGATATTTCACACTAATTTTCACTGTTATATTTTATTACTGTTTTTATTCTGCCAACCATGGCCTCCTATGTCAGGGGTGCCAGAGGTTCACAAAGTTGTAGTACAAATTTGGGTCGCGGCCCTGTATTTGCGGACCTATGTCACGTCACGGCTGTTCCCTTTTTTTAGTTTGAAAAATCTGTGCCAAGCCATATTTCTGTGCGAGTCTCCCTAAGCTGGTGATACTGCTGTTAATATTGAACTTTTGTGTCCATATTTTCACACTTTGCTTTATTGTATTTTAGTGGTCTTGATAATAAATGCTCAGTGTTCCGTATCGGTTCATCACCCGCAAGTAATCCTTCAGTTGCATCATCTACCAATCCTGGTGCAATCAAACCAACTTCAACAAACAGTACACCAGAAGCAGGGTCCAACACACAATCACAACAAAGAAAAGTGGTGGCAATGCATACAAGCTATATTTCATCATGCTCATTCACACAATCTGATCATCAGGTTATTTTCTATATTTTTTGATAGTTATCCAAGAATGCAACTTTTGATATATAATATTAGAATGATAAGGTGAAGGCCAGTGGTTCTCAAACTTTCATGATCTATGGCCGCCCTCTAAAGGCTCAACAATTGTGGTCCCCTGCTGTTAAATAAAAATACCTGCTTTGCTTTTAATATCAGTTTCCATCGGTTATTTTATGGGCCTCTTTAATACTAATAAAGTTGACAAACCAAAACATAAAAATAATGCATTACAGTCAAAGAATTACAGTCATTCTACTGTATATTAATGTAGTTATCGCAAATGGTACCTAGTGAAGGCCGTTCGTGGCCCACTAAGAGGGTCAGTTAGTTAGTTTGAGATTTCATAAGATAGCAAGTAAATCGATAACGTTCTATAAGTATTTATGCATTTACAAAAATTTTCTAATATTTTTTATTGGTGTTGATGTATCTCTGTATTTATATATTTCATAACATTAACTTCATTATTTGAAATTTTCGACATAAATAAATAAGCATTACAATCTTAGACATGCAAAAAATTCAGATATAGTAAAATGTAAAATGATCATATGTTAAAAAGATCTTCTCAAGAATGTGTATATTGTAATAAGGTCTTTCACTTAGGATTGCCATCAGCAAGTGAAAAAAATATAAAGTAAAATATGGTGCCTATCGTAGTTTTGCTGTATATTACATTTTCAGATATCCATCGCTAGACTAAACACTGAATTCTATCTATATCAACCTATTTGAAATAAATAAAAATATATTACAACCGATTACAGTCAACTCAATTACTTGATAGTAAATGTTCTGATATACTGATTCATCATGGATGATATACTCAGTCGATGATCAAAATTTTTTATCTTAAAATAATTTTTTGACACTTACAGATTTTAACAGCTTCAGGAGACAGTACTTGTGCATTATGGGATGTAGAAAGTAGTCAATTATTACAGAGTTTCCATGGACATCAATGTGATGTCATGGATGCTGCTTTGTCTCCCCTTGAAACAGGAAATCTATTTATATCTGGGGTAAGTACTATGTTGAGTGGAAACTGTTCTATCAATCTCGGGAAATACCTATTAATCATTACAATAGAAAATGCTGATACAATCTTGTGATGAAATTTAAATGTTTATGTATCACTGAAAAACAATGTAGTTATCTGGATTGTACATGTGCTTTATAGTATCAGTAGTCCAAGGCACTTTAGTGGGTACTCTGTAGTATGTGAACCAAGATGGCGGACCAGGAACATAGTATGTGTACCAGGTTAGGGTTAGGCCATAATTTCAGATACAAACACTACAGGACTCATAATAGAAACTGAAATAAGAAAAATTGGATTAAAATTATGGCCTAACCCTAACCTGGTAAACATACTACGTTTCGGTGTCAGCCATCTTGGTGCACATACTTCTGGAGCGCCCTTCAGTGAACTTCTGAGATCTTTATATCAGAGAGAGTGTGTATCGCCTTTGTTGAGAATATTTTCTTATAAAAAAAGAAATTTATTTAATTCTGTTTTATTTCAATGCAGGGATGTGACAATACAGCTTGTGTATGGGACATGAGAATAGCGCAATGTGTTCAACGATTCAGCACTCATGAATCTGATATCAATACAGTCAGGTTTGTTACTTTTTTCTCTTTAGTTAGTCCTTTGCAATGAAAACAAATGCAAACTCATTTGCTTATTCGTCACAATAAATTTTGGGTACTCCCGAAGTATGTGAACCTATATGACGGACACTGGGAACGTAGTATTTGTACCAGGTTAGGGTTGGGCCATAATTTCAGATACAAATACTACGAGAGTCTCTTGGCTAGTCCCCGAACTCGTAATAAAACTAAAATATAGAAAATTGGAATAAAATTATGGCCTAACCCCAGCCTGGTACACTTACCACGTTCCGGTGTCTGCCAGCTTGGTTCACATACTTCGGGAGTACCAACATTTTGAAATGTGTGTTAGATAGATTTTAGAATATAAAGATAGAATTTGTAAATTATATTTTTGCTACATAATACCACCAGTGTTCAGATCCTTCATTTTATAATTCTGTGATTATTTCTTGATTTTCTCAGATGGTTTCCAAGTGGTGAAGCTTTTGCATCAGGATCGGAAGATGCTTCGGTATGTTTTTATTTGAGGAAGTGTCATTTGCATGAGTTTATTTTCATTAGTGTGGTATCATGCACGAATATAGGCCTATATGTGTTTGTATGTTTGTGAGAAGCATTACAAAATTTTGAAGGTGATTGAAAATTTTTGATGTAGAGGAATCAGATATTATATACTACTTGGAGAAAGTGTTATATATTAAAATACTCACATAGTGAAGGGTTTTTGTTGGTGGGTCAAGTGGTTCGTTTTTTTAAGAGATTTTATCAGTTCTGTTCTGTCATCATAAAAACTCATTGCATAAAACACAATTCATAACATCATTCGGTATTCCCGTAGTATGTGTACCTGGTTAGGGTTAGGCCATTTTATTCTGATTTTCCTTATTTTAGTTCTTTTACGAGTCTGTGTTCCTTTCACACAACTTGATGTAAAATAGGCAAACAAATTAGTTACTTTCATATTGGTACACATACTTCTGGAGTACCCATCATTCATTATATATGTCGCATGTGCACTCCTTTTATTCCATCCTTTGTACTCTATAATAATATTCGATTTCTTGAATGCGAGACCAATGAGTATTTTTAACCACTACATTCCAATCATAAAGAAAATTTATGTTTAAAAAAATTGGCTGCTTAATATCAATGGCTGATTTTAACACCTGTTGTAACCTAGCTCTCATGCTTTTTGCTGCTTTATTTCCTCAAATTCTACTTTGCATAAAGACACAATAATAGCTTCCATAAATTGCGTTTTTCTTTCGTTGATGACCAGAATTCTATTTAAATAATATTAATGATCGAAACAGGTGGTCATATCTAATAGTGCTGAAAGATTTTTCACACTTATTAGTGGGCGTGTGGGCCTAACTTGTAAAGCGTTAGACTACATATCCAAGTTGTTTGATATTATGTTACGTATAAATATTATATAATTCAACTGGGCAACTTTGCTATATATCAAAATATATGCCGATATTTTCTGTAAAGTTTTACAAAAATACTAATTATTTTGAATTTATAAGAAATATAGTTTGATCATCTGGAACATAGTTTCGAATAACATTCAAATTAAAATTTTGTTTTGATCAAATCCTTACACTATTGGCTATTAAAACTACTTTGATTTTATATTTATGAATATAGCAAAATTAGGTTCATGTTTGAACATTCTTTGTCATACTTTCTTTTCCATACAGGTGTTTACTTCACTTGTCACTCTATGTTTGCTTTTGCATGCCAACTGGTCACTGTCGATTTTCATGTTGTTTGTTATTTGTTCATTTTGTTTTGGTGTTTTGTCTGTTCATCTCAATTCTTCATATTATCTGAAAGGTATGTACTTCTGTTTCTTCGAAAAATTTACGGAATATATGTTTGCATTCTTTTTTGCATGGGCGTTAATGTATGTCAAATCTTATGTTATAAAATTTGACCCATTTAATATTGCAATAATATGAGTTAGGTACAATATTTTATAATGTTAAAAAAATAAATTTTTCTGAAAAATATCTCTTCACTTATCACTCCATTCATTTTTGCTTTGCAATTTTGCTGCAATGTGCTTTTTCATACTAAATTAAATTCTATTCCTTCATATTATAGTTTTCTCACTAATGTCAGGTAGCTCTAGCCAACCATACATTGACAGAACTTATATTATACTTTGAAAGAACTATATTATTTGCATTTCATTTTTGCACTGGCATTACTTATTCTTTCTATGTATTTTTATTGTAGTTTTTTTTCACACTGAATTATTTGGTTCTCCAGGCAAGGGCACAACATTGTTATTTGAGTGAGACATAGTGAAGTGGAAGCACTACTACATTCACTTCAAATTTGATTGTTCTGTTCTGAATCTGATCAATATCTTTTCAGCACCTGTGTTGTGTTTTTATTATTTGATTGTTGCTATAAAGCTATAACAACGACTTCATTTATTTATTCATAGATACGTTTGTTTGATCTTCGTGCTGACAAGGAGATCGCTTGTTACCAGAAGAAATCTGTGTTATTTGGAGTAAATGCAGTTGACTTTTCTCTGAGTGGTATGTGTTTCCTTTTTTTTTCAATTAGATTCATTTTTTGAAAATTCCATGAGCTAGTGAAGTAAATTCAATACTGTTGACTGGGGATATCCAAATAGAATCGGATACATTCGAAATGCATTATAGTCGATGAAATAAATTTTTGAATTTAGGAATAGTTCAGTACATTTTTATTGAAAAATTAGGGATTTTGAGACATCAGACAAGCAGATCAAACTTCGATATCTCAACGGGTAACAAACAACACAGAAAAAACAATGGCCTTTATATTTATGTTGTTGTAAATGATTATCACAAAGATATAGTGATTTATCGTAGGTAATTTTCCACACAAACTTCCCCCCAATTCAGAATGTATTCAATATTCCATATTTGAAAATGTTTTATCAGAATGTATTCGGAATAGTAAAAATATATGGTTTGGCCTTTTGTGGCAACTAATTTTCGTTATTTAATTTCAGGAAGAGTATTGTATGGAGCTTACAATGATTATTTGATTCATGCATGGGATACAATTCAAGGGATAAAGATTGGGGCATTATTTGGTCATGAAAATAGAGTTAGTACTTTAAGAATGTCACCTGATGGAACAGCATTTTGTTCTGGCAGTTGGGATACAACATTACGGGTAAGCTTATATTTCCAGTTGATATTTTTTTCATTTTCGCCATTTATGGATAATAGAGAACTCAAAACTTAGCCATCTCGAACAATTGCTTGAGAATGAGTTTCTAAACTCAGCCCCAAAACTTCACCTGTGGTGTAGGCTTTGTCAAGACTGAAAAAATCTGGTTTTGGCGTGCTTCCTTCGTCCTAGTGGCTGGCTATTCGAAAGTTTGTATGAAACCCTTCATAAAAGCCTCATAATGACATCGGATTCTCTGTGTGTACTGCCCATTTGAAATATGATAGGGAGAATAAGATTGCATTAACATATGGGTTAGTCAGATTCTATTTATGATTCTATTGGATGGAAATGTTGATATGTGGTAATATAAATGGTATGGTTTTCACATTTTTACATATCTGCAGTTAATTTTTGCTTATTATTTTATTTCTTTGCTATCATCTAAATTGGCTATAGGCATTTTAGTGCCATTTGTAAAACCAAAATTTGGTTTCAATCATATTTTTTGGCTTTCGCACTGGTGATATCTACTGGAGAGTGGAGATATCAGGCCTTGGCTAAACTTGAAGGAAGTAACACACGTCTCTGTAGTCTTTTTCCAGCTTGTAACATCCCTGAATTCGCTACTTTTCAGATTTGGGCATGATTGATGTTATTAAATGGAGATCAATGCTGTGAAGAAAATGTCTCCAAACACGAGGGAAAGTGAAGGAATGATTGAAAAGCATATGCCAGTCAACATTGCAAAATTTAAAAGATTTTTCCTTCGCCACTTTTCCAGTATTGTGTTGTGTTGTATTAATTATATTCAATTACCATAATATGAATTGTGGCAAGCAGGCACATCATGCCTCATGCGATACCATTGAGCAAATATAATTTCAAGTGACAAAATTTGTGTCATTCAACACCGATTGTCTTCAACTTTATCCATTTTCGACTTCATGTTACATTGATAATAAATATTATTGCTATAATATATTCTGACAATAATTTTTAGGAATTCCAATTTTTTTTTCATTTTCGTGTTTGTATATTTATTGTCATAGCCCATGGTATTTCTGAACTTTGAGCTAAAGGACCCCTCTATTGTTTCGAAATTTGCCCAAAAGCTGTTTCCGGTTTCGACTGATACAATCTTTGTCAAACTTTATAAAATTATAAAAAATTGTGACTCACTGAAGCTTTTTGCCATCAACAACATCTAATTTTTATAAAGATACATGAACAACAAGCTCTTGTGTTTCGAAAACTTCAGGAATTTATTGGATTAACAGAATATTTATCTAGTCTGTTACCAATTATCTAATCTAACCTATATTTTGTATTTAATGTTTGTATTATTTAATTCCTAATATTTTATCTACATTGGATGGAGCTGACACTAGACTAAAGGCTTCAAGATAAAAATATTTTCTTTTTTGTCAATTCGTTTGTTCATCAGTTATGAGCTGCGTGGTGTCAGGAATGCAATCAATAAATCGTAAATAGGTTTTTTTTTTTTCAATAATTGACGCACATGCTTAGTGTTCTACAGTGCATGCCTGTACTGGATTATAATATAAACCGCAAAGGTGAAGATAGTGATGTTCTTTACAAAAATTCCAATTGTTAAATTTAAGAATCTAAAATTTTGACATATTTTTGAAATTTGTTTCCATCTTCATGTTACAATTTACATTACCTTAATTTTGATTTTTTTTGCAATCTCATTCTAGTTGAAATTTTTCGCAACATTCCATCATCTGCAAGATTCATGAAAACATAAATTCAAGGATTGACTGTTGCTTGAAAAGTAGTTTCACCAAGGCTGCTGTAGACTTATCTCTGCGACCTTTAATTATTTTAATTAACATGGTTCTTTGAGTACACTATTGTGAGATATAGAACAATATGTATGCTCCAAAAACCTTCTCAATCAAGGTATCATCCAAGGCCCAAATCTTTACTTTCGGTATTGTTTTTTAAATTACTCGTGGGTGTGGCACATCGTGCTAAGCATTAAGAATAAATACGCTTGTGACCGCACCTCTGATTACCCTGCCTTGGTTCGCAAGTTCGTTTTTGAGGTCTATCTGGGAGATGCCTTCAATATAACTTGCAATATAATAGGGATTAATTCCATTTTGAATCGTAGTAAATTTGTCATGTGCAATCAGTGTCCGTTTTTTTATTGGTAACATTAACATTCTTTAAAACAGGAATTGTTATGTGTGACTGGCTTCTTTCTATGATGTCAAAACACATTGTTTATGTCCAACATTTTGGCTAAATGTTTTGGGTATCATCTGTGAAATTATAATTTATCTGTATGTGATAAGCAAAACATTTTATGTTCGTGATGTTAACAAACACTTGATGTTGGTACATCCCCAAACTTAAGTCTGCTGTCATATCTGGAGATTGCAAGATATGTAACTATTCTTACTGCTGAAATCAGGCATAAACTGAAGTTAAGATTTTTCAAATTATTACCTACTGGTAGGTGAGTGATATGCCCTGCAAAATATGAGCTAACCATGTTTGCTTGTGAAGTACATTGGCATTGGCGTGTCATAATAGTTGTTACCTGGCTACCTGCACCGAGTGCTATCCAAGGTCCGGCTTCTTCAATGTGTGAATAGTCGTATTTATTTGCTGCTTACCTTCCGCATTATTTTTGTTTTTCGTTTTTATCCTGATTATTATTTTCGTTTTATGATCATGTCAGACAACAGCAGCAATAAAATCATTATTTCAAATAAAGATAGGTTGTAGTAGATCTTTCAACATCTGTCTCGCTATGGAATTGAAATAAGGGAGCGAAAAATCCGCATTTATCTTCAAAATTTATCAGCATTTGACGGACTTGAACGGAAGTGTACAGCGTCCTAGGTAATGTAGGTATCTTAGTTGGTATATGTGTTGGCCATACTTACATTTATGCAGTATAAACTTATTGGAAATTCTTTTTCGGTTTGTGTATCGAAGGTCAATCCGACTTATTAGTGCCAGTTGCTGCTTGTTCCCAGTAAAATAAATCTCATTTTCAGTATTTGGAAACATAACAGGCCATTAGTATTTTGTGGATTCGTCCGGTGTTAGCTAAAGTACTCGTCTCTTTGATAAAGCTTTATAACATATTGCTTTTCATGGTCGCTGTTAGGTCGGACAGCAACGGATTTGAGACAACTTCTTTCTGTATTTCGTGCTTGTTCACCGGCGAGACCCAGTAGAGGGCAATCACTACGTCTAATTGTCCACTTTGTTGGTCGGATAATAAACATTGATTGTGGAAATACCTGAGGTTTAAGAAAATGATTCCTAAATAAAGGCGATTTGAGACAATTTGAAATCTAGTAGCCTATTTCCCAGTGTGGGCTACGTGAGTGATACTGAATTGGGGACAGCCTCTCATTACTCGAATAATGGGTGTACCAGAATCTGATGCCGAGTTAGCCTACTGATATTACTGATGATTGCTGACAAAACTTTGTAATTGGGACGTCACAGTACGAAAAATCAAAATACGATGTAGTTTTCAATGGCGTCAGAACTTTTTATGGGATGTCATTGAACGATAATATGTTACAAGGACCGGACTCTGCAAATGATTTGGCTGGAGGTTTGTTGAGATTCAAGCGAGAGAAAATTGATGTGATATCAGATATATATATATATATACCGGTATATATATGTTTCATCGGATGAAAGAGAGGCTAGAATCAGATGATTTCGACTAACTTCGTCTCTTGTGGTGTGACCCGAATATGACTTGCCATGTGACTATTCAATGGCATTAGTTGATTTCTTCTAACAGATTAGGCAGTAATTATTGAGAAGCTAGTAAAAGCCGAAATTAGGCGAGCAAAGTCTATAGTGAATTCGAATATTGACAATCTTTCGACGAAGAGAGAGTGGGATGTACTGTGATTTAAAAATATTTGAGTTGATTGTAAAACACAAGCCCACTACCAGACGGGTAGGCTATACTTTTAGCCATGCGCCAGGTATTTGATTCAAATGGTTTTATGCAACCGTTTATACTACTCGAGAAGATATTTCTGCAGAAATTATGTCAGCAAGCTCCGGGTGGGAAAATTAAACTCCAAATGAATACAGGCTTGCTGACCAAGCTGTCCCTTGTTGTTTGAAACACAAAGAGTTAACAAGTTATTTTTCTTTCGATTTTTGTTTTTGACTCGTTTTAAATCTTTGTGCGCAAACTCATAATGACCAGTTCTGGTCCTTCGCAACTTGTTGTAAATTGCGATGAAATTCGGTATTCTCATGTAATACAATAAAGCAATGCTCAAATATATGGACCTGAAGCCTGAATGAAGCAGTAACAATTCTTTTACAGTATATATCGGTATAGTCTGACCATCAGCTACCCTAGATGTGATCACGGTGCTCAATTTTTAATTCTTATGGCGTCACCACACAAAACTTCGAAATGAAAAACGAATGCCCTAGAACTCACAGATATTTTAGCCTTCTGTCGACAACAATATCTAGAGCGTCTGCCATTGTGGTATTACCTATTTTAAATTCGTATCATTGAATTTGAAGTAAATTCATTGTTTCACCTTTGAATTATGCCTAATTTCAACCAATTGAAAATGAGTTCTGAAACCTTCATTCTCGACGGTGACAGTTCTTTGTTTGAGTACTGCTCAAAAAGAACAAAACACAAAAGTGTATGTTTTTTAATCACTGAACTGTTCACCGTGTCAATAAAACAACAAAACCTACATTTATATACTAACAAGTAAAATGTCTAATTCCGGTCAAAGGCAAATAATTTACTTTTTCGAATACACTCTGAAATTTTTTTTGAATCGAGAGTATATTCAATATTGGGCCATGGGCCAAAAGATATCCCAATATTACACATAACATGATGCATCTCTATGACCTAATCACCCAATGGATCAAACACTGTCAAATTGTGCCCAGTGGATAATGTCCCGCAGAACCCTGGTCCATTGTTTCGCAGAGGCATCAAACTTTTTCAAACTGCTTCATATCACGATTAAGGAGGCACATCACTCGCCAACGTTATGAATATTTCACAGTGGACTAGAGCTAAAAATGCCAGACATGGTTTGTCCTGTTAGAAAGGCTAAAGTAGAAAAAAGATGGGGATGGTGAAGTTTTTGTTTCAACCCCCTAAAAACATCTTCATCTCACATCTTGTGTCACTTTGCACAGTCGCTGTTCATTTGCGGGAACGTCGTAACTCGCCAAAAGGCGGAGTCGAACATCAAAACGCATGACTGATTCCGGATATAGTGTGAGAGCTGATTTTTCACTGTGTCCCATGTACCACCGTAGCCCACCTTATCCTATACTAAAAATATAAGAACATATTATGAAAATATCACATATTTCATTAGATTTACTATAAAACTTTTATGTTGGTAACTATACTTACTTTTCGAATTTGTCGTTCATCAAATAAGTTAAAATGCCCTATTCATTTAATCGCCGTGGCCATATCTCACAATTTAATCTCACATAAACTGACTGCAGTATAACAAAAGAATATTCTGGTCGAGTACCAGAACCCAGATGTCTTTCCTTCTATTGTAATTTGCCAACCTTTCCCGACTAATAAAAACATAACATATTCACATATGAGTTCTGGAATCAAGAAATTGAAAAGAAACGAATCTGAGATTATTAGCACGGCATTAACATACCAAAACAAATAATATTATTACCCGTTCCGCCTTTTTAAAAGCACACAAATTCAGATCTATTCATTTAAACATGAATAACCATTTGGTGTATGAAATATATATGTTTGTGAAATCAATATTATATGATATCACTTTGAGAATTTCATATTATTATTGAGTACATATATATACATATATATATAGTTGAGTAAACGTTGTCAAATCGATATATCTTTTCTGTACGTCTACAATCTGCCACCATTTCAAGCACACAAGTCAAATCAGCTGACGGACATATATGTAATGCGTCAGGCTTTTATTAGCTTACGTATTTTTCGGGCGGACTGGGATATAGCCGAAAAAACGGATTATTTCCTTATAGAATCGTACTGTATTTGTATAATATATCGTCGAAAAAGCTCCGGGTGGGAAAATTAAATCCGAAAAAAATACAGGCTTGCGGACCAAGCTGTCCCTTGTTGTTTGAAATCCAAAGAGACAAATTAACAAGTTAAATTCAGATGTATATTTTTTTTTCATTTCAATTTTTGTTTTCGACTCGTTTTGAATATTGGTGTGCAGGTTCATAATGACCAGTTCTGGTCCTTCGCGACTTGCTGTTAATTGCGTTAAAATTCGGTATTCTAATGTATTACAAGAAAGCAATGCTCAAATATATGAACCTGAAACCCTGAGTGAAGCAGCCTCGAGCTCATAACTCGAGTTACAAAAAGACCCAACCCAACAATTTCGAATTATTGGCAACAAAGAGCTAAAATACAATAAAGGTTTCCAAACAATATTTTATCGATCATGGCAAGAGTAATTAGTGTACCGTGCGGTATGTCGTAAGAATAAGGTTGTCAATTACCGTTACTGACAAATCTTTAAGAATAAATACGTTTTCTGTCATGATGTCATAAAACCTCTAAACGAGATTCAGAGATTTTACAGTAACTGCTGTTGATTCCTATTATCAAGCAACTGACTCATCTTAAAACAGATACGCGCTCGGTGAATTTTGTTTTCTAAATTTGACGAAATGTAGAAACAACAATTTGACAGTTTGAGAGTATAAAAATATATTTTTATATGCGGGACCGGGACGTATATTTAAATAGTATACTTGCATACCTAGAACGAAATATGGGAAATGGTACTAGGTTATTTTTATGTGCGGACTACTATCACAACCCCGAACGGCGTATTTTATTAACCCCGTAATTCGTGACGCACTTGAAACCGTGACTGTGGTAATGAACGCAAAAATTCTTTTAAGAAAACAAATGAAACGAACGAGACTAAATGTTTGGGTTATATGAAAGCGCACGGTAGATTCTGAAAATCGTCAGACTTGAACGATTTCGCCGAATTGCGGTACTTCCCAAGTGAAATCGTTTTTTCCAAAAATGAGCCGTTGATAAAGGTTTATTCGACAGCAATCACAAGCCTTGAAGTAAGAGTAGAATACGAAGATCTTGATACTTACGCATGACAGTATAGTGGAACGCACATTGAGAAATCCAAACCGGTTATTTGTTTGCTATAGTGTGGATTCTGACCTATATTTGTAGAATTTTACTCCAAGCTATTTAAGTGAAGGTAGTTTAAATGAGTGTCAGATCAGATTGATTCTAAGAATTAGTGCGGTTTCACGGTCGCTCAGTGTTATAAGCCATTCCTAATCTACATTATTCTAATATTTAGTCTACGTCCTGCAACTAAACGTTCAGTATATATGATACGCAAATATTTTTATAATCATATTTTTCACAAAAACTTGTTGAAAATAACGCGCTTATACAGTGTAGAGGCGACATAATTTCGTCTACATATAACAAATCATCTACCCGCATGGATGTGTAGAATTTCCTATTCATTGTAATGCACATATTGTAGTATCTCGCGCTTTGATACACCGAATTGGCCTGTCATTATCGAATACAATCGATATCATGTAACGGATTTTAGCTGAAAATCCGCCCTGAGTGGAGTATAGAAAGAACTCTCGGTACCTGTAGTCTGAACGGCATCTGAAGCATTTTTAGTTTTTATATTATAGATATATTTTGTTTATCTACACTAAATATATAATTTAGTTCACTAAAGCGGACTACAAGTTTTTTACTCAGATTTGATGACATATGTTCATCTCATTATCTCTGGCAATCAGATAGGATTATATTTTTTATTCTTCTGTAAATAACTTACATTACTTCTTATTGGACAGGTGAAGTGTGAAATCAGCGTAGCGAGCGTGATATTAATTGCATGGATTTTATAATAAGAATGTTCAAATACACAACTATAAA
Organism: Styela clava; assembly: GCF_964204865.1. Classification (NCBI taxonomy): domain Eukaryota; kingdom Metazoa; phylum Chordata; class Ascidiacea; order Stolidobranchia; family Styelidae; genus Styela; species Styela clava. The sequence continues at coordinate 5,604,224 of NC_135257.1, read as the reverse complement.
CTGGTGGCGATTTCGCTCGTTTCCAGTAGTTTAATAGTATACATATGTACGAAAGGTCTGATAGAAATATTTTTTCAAGCATAATGTTATTGGTACTGGGGTCTTTTATTCTTATTGACTAGTATTTATCAGCAGAAAACAAACTTTGGCAGTTGGTCTTCGAACCTGTCGTGTTATTAGTTTGAGTACGGGTTTTTATAATTTCATTTAAAGTTACAACAGGTAATATTTGTAGAAATCGTCACAAGTTACAATGTGGTTGAAAGTATTTTGCCGAAACATCAATCGAAGGAAATCTCTGGATGAAAATCTTCTGACAACTGAATTAAGAAGATGTCTTGGAATATTGGACTTAACATTACTTGGCGTTAGTTTTTTATTATCTATATTTAATCGTAGAAAGCAGCCGTGCTACACATCTTTCTAAAAACGTTGAAAATTACGTAAAATTTGAAATGTCATATGCTTGATCGATTTACAAGATCTCCCAATATTTTAAAAGCAAGTTTTTGAAATTTGTTGGATTTATTAAGAATTGACACCGACCGTCGTAACACCATCGTCCCAAACCTAAACACATTTGGAGACTGCAACCAGCGATACTCCAACAGAGAGCTGTTTAGAGATAAAGTAAATGGATTCAAGCCTAAATACGCTAAAAACAATTGCCCCATATCAAAACAGTAACAAGTAAGAAAAGGCACAGACTTTCAGATATTTTGATTTCATCATGTAAGAATGTTAGGCGTCAACCGTACTAAAATACTTACATACATTCATTGAATAACTGACGTAACGCTGATATCCATTTCCGATTTTTAAAAGTAAAATGTCAAATTATTAACATATGTTATCATAACGAAAATTCTATTGTTTGTACGTTTGTGTGTAAGATAGTTTGTCAGATTATCATTCTTCCAGGTTTGGTCGGCGATGCAAAAAATAAACTAAGAATATATATATATATATTTATATATATATAAAACAGTTTAACGATTGTACCTTTCACATGAATAATACATATTCCGGTTCTTTCGCAAAACTGTTAAGTTGAGACAGTGTGGGAAGAGTGGTAACGTGTATATAAAACTTTATTTATCCTTTGCCCGCGTTTGGACAAAATATTCTGGAAATTTCTAAATAGCGAAAATAATGAAAGGGTGGAAACGAGTGTTTGCGGCTTATGCTTAATTATTATTACACTTAAACCGCACCATAGGTATTGTTCGGGCAATATGCCAGCATTTATTATTCATTAAACCACGAATGGTAAGATCAATTTTACTCTGTGTTACTATTATATTTGCTAGTTTGTTGTATAGTTGATGGAAATCGCGCTCGTCCCGTTATTTAGAATTTTTTAAAATTGCAAAAAGGAAGCCGTAAACTGACGATTGTTCCCTGACGTCGGTCGGTGATCTGTCTGGTCTGGTTCAATACTTTTTGAAAACACCGATTAAAGCCAATTCTAACGTTTTTTCTACAGTACAAATTCCCTGTTATTTAATTCACATATATCATATTTTATTTTTTAACTAACGATTTTCTATTTGAAGACTCACAGTGATTTTTTCACTCTAGATCAGCGGAATGTTGGGTGCTGGTATATACGTTCTGACAGGAGCAGTGGCAAAAAATACAAGTGGGCCAGCAGTTCCTATAAGTTATTTACTGGCAGCATTTGCAGCATTTTTATCGGCTTTATGTTACGCTGAATTTGGAGCGAGAATACCAACCACAGGTTTTTTAAGAGTGCATCATCTTAATATTATTTTGCAAAGTATTTCTACACGTAGACAATTAAACATCAATTGCGAATGGTGAACAACAATTTAAAACTGAGATGACTGACATTAAGTAATCTTCAATATTTGTGTCCTTCTTTCTGAATGTACAACTAGGAAATAGTCAAATATTTGGCATTGTTGTTACTGTTAATCTAGTTAATATAAATTTGTTCCCTTTTTCTATATTAACCTGGTCAGTAAAACGTTTTGACATCTGTTTGTCAAAGAAACAAGCTGTGAAATTGAATTAATCCATTTCTTTTCTCTCTGAGGTATAAACCTATGCGAAATATGGCATATATCAAAATCCTTCGCTTTTTGTTTTTTTTAGGATCTTCATATATATTTACGTATGTCACGATGGGGGAACTGTGGGGTTTTCTGATGGGCTGGAATATGATACTCGAACATGGAGTCGGCTCGGCATCTGTTGCCAAAGCTTGGAGCGGATATCTTGATTCTGTGATGGGTTATCCTATGAAGGTAATCGATTTGGGCAATCATTTAATGCTTCTATAGCACTACTTAAAATATATATATTAGCATCCCGAATTTAACAAATATCGTTACTTGTATATGTACAAAACATTAGTTAAGTTTATTGCAGCGCAAAGTGGTAAACAATACGTTCGCCCAATAATCATGATGATGTGGATATGAAATGAAGGGTCAGCCCATCCTGCTGAAGCGTAAAGAATTCGATGTTTTTCAAAACTAGTTTACGCTCTCTATTTATTGGACACTTGAAACACAATTTATATAGGATTGCGCCCTGAAATCGAAATCTTAACTCAAAAGCGTATCTCAATGATACTTGATGATTCGGCCCACCAACATTTAATGTTTCTGTTGACATCCTTTTTTATGTTTGCGCTATCTACAACTGTTCAATCTACAAAATTTTGAAATTCGTAAACAAAGTGGATAAATTCAATTGCATTAAGTATCGAAAACGTGCAGAATTTACTAGCAAAGATCCAATTCAAAGATCTAATTACCCATCGAAGTCGACATCAAAAAAATTAATTTTTCTGATAATATTGGTGTTTTGATTTGTGTATAGTTTAGTGTAGTGTACGATGATGGAGATATCAGGCAGTTTCACGCAAATGAAAATCTGAAATGAAAAAGAGTAATGCAATCTTGAATTGAAACAAACTTATTTCGACTGAATATTTTGTACAATAATGTCAGTTATAGAGAGAGTAACAAAAAGGTTAATATGACTTATATTGACACGAAATCCATCAGAGATAAATTTAGGCCAAGGAAGCGGAATTGGTAAGGATGTAAAAAGATTGGTTTCCAATGCCATAGAAAACGTGTTTATGACAAACCTTGAAAAAACTGAGATTTAATGAAAAATTACTCAAGTAGGACATTGTCACAAGTCGAAGAGAAAATCTATTTTGTCAAATTTTTATTTATTTTAGACATATTTTCAACATCATGTTACGATGGGTGATGGCGTCATTCTGGCTTCGTATCCAGATTTTCTGGCATTGGGAATAATTGTCTTGTTATGTGTGTTGGTGGCATGTGGAGTCAATTCATCGAACAAATTTAACATCACGTTCGCATTGATCAATGTAGCAGTCGTGGGATTTATTATAATAACAGGCAAGCTATTATTTTATTCATAAACTGTAATTTGTATCATACTCGATCAATCTTGAGTTTGGATTCAATTATCCAATGGAAATGTCAATAACATGTTTTTGGAAATTTCGCACATCTCACGGTATTGATTTCTCGACGCTGGTTTTCTTTGTTTACGGTAAAATGTAAATACAGTAGAAGCCAAGGCATGGCTTTCATTTCGATTTTCAGTCATCGAGTCATTTTGAAGCAAACAAAACCATGGTGAAATATTGACTGGGTCACTCTCTATTTGCCATTCTTTAAACAGGTGTCTTGAATGCTCTGTACATTCTGTCAATAACTATAATTCAAATACAAAATTCCCTATTATAATTATTAATTACCGTCCTTTACTGTCGATACTTGTGAGAGTTGTGTAATTACCAGCTTTCCAAACGAGATTCTGCATAGAAGACCATTGGAAGTATGGCAATGCTGAGGTCCGTTATCCATACCCAATTTGTCATACACACGCCATGTGATTAAGTATGGTAATCTATGATGTCGTATATTCAAATCACAGCGATCACCGGCAATATTTTACTAAACTACGTTTTATCGAAATGTAAACATACTAATTATAAATATCAAACAATACATTGAAAATAAATTTTGTCTGTGCCGCATCCCTTCAAAGCTTCCGAAATCGCTTCACTTTGAAGTCTATGATATAGAATTTGAATGTGAATTTGAATGCGTTGTTATAGTAGACTTAGTGTCACAGCCATTCCAATAGAAATGAATGACTTCGTTATCTGCTACGTTTCGTGTGACTGATCTTGAAAATTTTGTATCAAGCATGTGAGTGAGTGAGTTCACTGGTCAGGTTATCAAATCCCAATTCTGAAGTTTTATAACCAGGACAACCGAATAAAATGAAAATTCGAGTTCGTTGTCTGAGACACAAACACATAATAAAAAATTCAGTGTTGAACTATAGATTAAGTCTGTACAAATACTGTCGAATACTGCCGTCGTAGATGCCGTGAAATTTTATTGTAAGTATGAGGTTACGGATGACAATTTTGGTGTGAAGTCACAAAGGAGCATTGTGGCCGCATCTATGCGGTTTTGGGAAATGAATTCTAGGAATCAAAACCAGACGTTGTTTGATCGAATAAAATTGAATTAGGGTGAAAATTAAATGCAAATCAATTCCAATTAGAATATTCATCCGGATTTTAATTTTTGACAAATTGGCGAATATTTGTCAGTTGCAGTCAAAGGAATGCCCCCTTTCTGCATTTAAATGATTTAACACTTCACGATCGATAGTGCGCAATGAATATTTCTTCTACGCTTTTTAGCTGACCGTGTAGATGGGCTAATTGGGAAACCAAAAATCAAAGGGTGTTCGTCATAGCGAATCCTACGCCCAGTGCATGCATGGTTAACAATCAGTGTAGACTATAAAAATTAATTTTTGATTTCAACAGCCAGTTTTTCAAACGAAGCAACAATTTAGTAGTTGAGTAATCGAACTATCATATCTATAATTCACAATGATATGCACAACTTGCACATATATAATACCGCAGTTTTAACATTAACAGTTGGAACTGCAACGAAATGTTTTGCACAGATCCAATGACTACTGAATTGTAGAATCAGATTGCCTGTAAAAATTTACCTTTACCAATAACTTGATATGCAGATCATCACTGGCTTTTTGATGCCATTCTGATAATACCGTCGTGAATAAACATATTATACTTTTTCTTGAACATTCTAGGCTTCTTCCTTGCAGACATTCATAACTGGACCTCTGTAAACGGTGGTTTTGCACCGTTTGGATTTGCTGGAATTGTAGCTGGAGCTTCAAGATGTTTTTATGCTTATGCGGGGTAGGTTTATCGGTCAGTTTACGGTGTCGGTGATTTTGTTTTTATAGTAAACAATCCTCATTTTTGAAAAGATGAAAGACACTAACGTTTCTATTTTTTTGAAAGTATGCGTTCATATTCCTGCTATGAATTTTACCTATTAGTTAGACAGTAAGCCAATCAAAATCTTTGTATTAAAATAATGTATGAATGAGAATTAGAGCCTCTTTGGACAATGGGTTAGAATCGATGAAAAGGTGACATTGCCGTAGTTATGTTTAAAACGAGTCTTCCTGACTTATAATCTCGTTTTAAGCTAAAAATTTCTAGAAAGAAGAGTACGTGTCTTTGTCATGGCATGATGATATTAATATTACAGTAGACATATTATCTCATAGCCGCTGTTTTATTGACATCAGAGTCCGATAATGGAATTAGATATTGATTTTTCGCCAGGTGATTCAATCCTATTTTATTTATCAAACATCGCCGGCCGTGGATTGAAAATTATCAGACCATACAAGCAGAGTAATATAACTCGACTTAGCATACTAATTTTACGTTCTCACAGATTTGACGTTGTTGCGTCATCTTGCGAAGAAGCGAGAAATCCTCGACGTGATATTCCGATCGCTCTCGGCGTCAGTCTAATCATAGTAACGATCGCCTATTTTGGGATTTCGTCAATGTTAACGTTAATGGTTCCATGGTAAGTGAAACGATGAGGATTTTAATTCAATAAAAAGCGTGGAAATTAAGTTCCTATGCCTAGCAAATATGGGGTGATGATGATCATTACTGCAAGACGAGTTTCGATCATGACGCTAGCGAATATGTTTTACTTGACCCTATATATGAATAGGCTATCTTTCCCCTTTGATCTCATTTTTATGCTAAATTTTATTTTTTTACTCAAAATCCATATTGGAGGTCGGGTTTCGTTATTATAGTGCTTCATCGATTAAGGTGCAAGATGCATAATCAAAGAATACTGGAAAATCAGTGGCCATCCGGGATTTAAGATTACATAAAAAATCAATACCACTTATCACATCGTAAAATATCAAAATCTGCAAAAAGTAAATTTTGGCAATTACATCGTGTTAAAAATTTTGAGAGGATTTTTTGTCATAGATAATTCCATGGGATTTGACAATTGCTGTCATTACGTCAACTTAAACACGATGAAAGATTCCTAATGGAGAAAGATTTCCAAATCAATGCAAAAGGGGATTTTACTGTCGAACTGAACTCGACCTCAACTCTCAGTGGGACCAAACTACCCATATAAGCATGTAGCGTATTTCTTTGAATATTAGAGCTGACATCAGGCCCATTATTTTGACACTGAATCAAACCTAGCCAAAAATTATTTATTCAATGCCCCAAAATTAGAATGCTACCGTAGTTACCACAACAATGACAACTACATATCATATGTTATACAGGGATGAAATTGTACCAAAATCAGCGTTTCCAGATGCATACGGAAGACACGAAGGATGGAAGTGGGCTCAAATTATCGTCACTATTGGAGCGTTGTGCACAATGACAACAGCAATGTTTTCAGGTATTGCTGACTAGACTAGATTGTATTATGGTTGGTATTTTGCCTGCAATTTCGTCAGAAAAAAAAAAAACAGCTTGACTGGCTGTCTCTTCGCCTCACCAATAATACTTTTCAGTGAATTATAATTAAATACCTGATCTAACCTAAGAAAAGTGTCAAACTAAAGATATATAATTACATACAAGTGAATATAACGAACGCTCTTTAACAAATTTTTCAGGATTATTTGTATTACCAAGAATTCTTTACGCTATTTCGAAAGATGGATTGCTGTGTCCACTATTATCATCTATTCATGAGAGGAATCAGGTATATTAACAGCAAAAGTGTAAACTCACCACATTGTGGTATACTGGTATACTCTGAAATGATGGGCACTACTCTACATAAATATTCCTGTTTGTATCTTAAAAGTGGCTTATAAAGGAGAACCATAAGACTTGAAGGCTTTTAGATTCTGATTCCTGGTAAATATATTGCTCAGTGACTTAAAAGCAAACTATTTTGAATATGGTTACTACTATACCATCACAATGACAGAGCAATATAAATTAATTTACTATATTAATTAAAACTATTAACACTTAGGTTCCCGTGTATTCCGTGATGTTTTCTGGTGCGTTAAGTGGGCTTATGGCGTTGTTATTTGACCTGGAAACTCTCGTTCAGTTTATGTCAATCGGTACCTTGACTGCATATTCGTTTGTTGCTGCATGTGTCATCATACTTCGATATTCTTCTCATGGACAAATGAGTGGAGGATATACTACTTTAGACGATAGCCCCTCCACTGATACCGAACAAGGTGAGTAAGCTTGGTGGCTTGAAGCTTGTAATTACGCATTGACCAGTTACTTGAACGGTGCCCCCAAAGATGTTCATCAAGAATGCGCACAAGCTGAAAATAGTATGTGTACCAGGTTAGGGTCATCAGGCTGTGCGCCATCTTGGTGCACATACTTCTGGAGTGCCATTTAATCGTATGGTCGAGGTCACAGTAGGTTTGAGTAAATAAAGCAGTATTATAAAGCAACGTCTTCTTTCCTATTAGGCAAAATCCAATCCATAACAGCACCAAGCGAGTCGGAAAAACCTTCGATCAAAGAGGAAAATAACGTTTCAGCAGTTTCACATAATGACTCTAAAAACAATGGTAAGGTATTTTTCTGACAAATGCACTTTACTTATTTTATTATAAGTCTGTACTACTTAGCCTTCAAAAACTCATCCAGATCAGACCGAGAACTTCATCAGCGATTCATCATATTGCTATAAAGTAATTTAGTTATCACTTATCGATCTTAAGATCGGTAAGTATGTTAATAGTATTTGTCTGTCTGTCTGTCTGTCTGTCTGTCTGTCTGTCTGTTTGTTTGTTTGTTTGTCTGTTAGATGAACGCGATATCTCACGAAGGCGAGGTTGAATCTGCTCCAAATTTTGCATGTGCATTCATCATATCTCGGAATTAGGTCGTATAATTAGAGAGTTATTAATTAATTAGTGATGGGACACGCAGTGTCACTATAGAGTCATGAATCGAAACCGCAGTTTCGATCGATAAGTCTTTGGTCTCCGACCGATATTCTCGTTTTAGTAATTATCAACATTTTTAAACAGGACTGGATTCATCCGGTGCACAACCAGCAACAAAACCAAAGCAAAGTGAAACTTCTAGATTGGTTTATCAAAAAACAATTCACAATGGAGACGACTCTACAAAACAAGAATTACCAGCGAGAAGCAAATCCGATAACAATTCAACAACCAGTTCCGAGAACACCCAGCCTAGCGGAAAAAATAAAGCCGGGATGTTAAAATCCAAATTTTGTGGAACTTTCTTAGACCTACATTTTGGACGATATAAGCCTGGAAAAGTGGTGGTATTTGCGCTATTAGTGTCTGTTTGTTCTAGTTTATCGGGGATGCTCTTGTTGTCGTATACTTGGGAAAAATTTATCATCGGCTCGTGGTGGGTGGTTTTGCTTTTTGTCATCTTCACGTTGATAACTATTGCTTCTCTTCTATTAATCGCTGCTCATCAACAACACGAAGACGACGCATCACAGGAAAAGAATTTTCGAGTAAGTTCCTTCTTCATATTGTTCCTTTTCAAATTTTCCCCTCAACATAATAAATTTAATAATATAGTAAATAATATATTAATGTTTGTACTCCACATCGCGAAAACAGCAAAAGGTCGTTGTGACATAGTTCACATGTGACTTGCATATCACCAGAACTGAATTGCCCTTTATCATTTTTTCATGTTTACACACATATATTCTAATGAATATTGCAAATATGGACATTCTGTATTTTACATTTACGCAGGTGCCACTAGTTCCATTTCTTCCGTATCTCTGTATTTGTACAAATTTATTCTTCATGATTAAACTTCAGTATTTGACTTGGATTCGACTTATTATATGGGTGTCGGTTGGTGAGTTATTTATAATTTTCTTTTGCTTTAATTGCCACTGTCGACACCATTTCATCAATAATTTGCATGGAGTTTAGTGATCTGAATCACAAGGCCCCGCCCCCTTGAATTTTAACCAGATGGTACGCAACACTGACTCGACCTAAAGAACAAAAGGGCAGATCAATCGACCCGGTTTGATACTTCGATTCGGTGAAGTCGACTTGGCAAAAACAAAAGTTTAGCATGTTGGGCCGAAGTCATTTTTTTTAATGTTTGTTAATCACGCAATGCCAATCAGCCTATCCGTCAAATGATCCTACACGTACGTGAATTTCTGTCATAATCTAAAATCTAAATCTTTATTTATAAATGTTTGAATGGAATGCTATTCATTGGTATCACAAGCAAATTAACATTTTTGTTAACAAACAAAATTTGTTCTTATTAGGTCTGGTCATCTACTTTGTGTATGGATATCATTTCAGCCAACGAAACCCAAACCGTTTTCAGCCCCACTGGTTCGAAAATGTTTGCTCGAAACTGCAACATTGTTGGATAAAATGCCGGAGCACAGAATCTAACGATCTTAAACAACTATCGAAGAATGACGAATTAGATGAAAACACCAACAGCGAATCATGATTCATGTTTAATATATAGGTTTAACATTTGTGCTGTAATGATATTGTCTTAAGTTATTAACGCTTGTGAATGAAGAAAGTAATACTATGTTATGTGTTTGATTCTCTTGTGTTTAATTTCTAACAATATTCCAATTGATACCTAATAAATATTTAGCGTTTCAGTAGAATGGGATCGTGCAGTAAAAATAGGTGGCATTAATTTTGACCAGCAATAATTTTAAAGTGATTCCTCTTTTTTAAATACTCTCATTCGTAAGATACCCAAAATCGTAATTATTATTATGATTATAGTCAAAACGTCCGATCCATTAACTTTCTTGTATGCTGTGCATTCATCAACACTTTTTGTTAAAATATTGTCATGTTGTTGTCTATATATATACCTTTTGTATTAATTCGTCTGCCTATGAACTCGGAAATGTCACTTTTAACACTGTTTGAAACAAAACTAAATTCAGTCTGTCGGCTTTTACAGTTTTTCTATTTCTTCAGCCTATTTCGTCAACTTATTATTTTGTTGAAGTATTGTCATATTGTTTCCTATATACCTTTTATATTATCAATTCGTCTGCTCATGAACTCGGAAATATCAAATTCAACACTGTTATTTGAAATAAAACTGAATTCATTCTGTCGGATTTCCCAGTTTTTATATTTGTATATTTTCAAGGCCGTTCTTTAAGCCATGGAACTCACCCGAAAACAACGCCATCTGTTTATCACGTTTCTGCCAATGAATGATTGAAAATATGTCATCATTATAATGAAGTTTTTAAACGTACCGCATCCATTTTGATGTCGTTTACTTTCATTTATCAAAATCGAAATTACAAAGTAGAGAATTACGAGATTTTCAATTATACAAAACCGATATCCATTTTCCTATAAATAATGCGCTTTTATTTAAAATAACTGCTAAACATAGATTATTAATCAATCAAAACAAGTAGAAAACGAGTTCTTGTTATCGACTAGGTCGAAAATAAAAACTTGCCCTCTTGACTAGGTCTCATATTAGGAGGAGAGATTATAATAAAATCATTTTTGAAGTTCAGGCTATGTCTTATTTTCGGGGAAACAAGGTAGTTCAACTAAATACCAATTATGGGGTTATAAGTATATACATACAATGAAAATGTCGTATGAAAATCTACATGAATATAGCTTTTTTAGCATCAACAACGATATTCGGGGATTGATCATCATTGTTTATATGTATGGGCAATCAATTTCGTCCGATTTATCCCCACAATCATCAATTCCGTCGCATTTCCATTTGTCCGGTCTGCATTGTGTATTGTTGCACTTAAAGTGATTTGGTGGACATCCTCCTGCGTACTGAAAGAAAAGCATAGTTTTTATATAGTTATTTTGAATGCATTTTACTGATCCGTTGTTTCTTATTCCACTGACGCAAACAACACGACGAAAAACTCGATTATTTGATTTTACCTAAACGGCTTTTCATGATGGTCGACACAGCAGGAGATAATGTAAGTCGTCCAATAGACCTTATTCATTTAAAATCCATCCTACGCGCAAAAAAAAAAGTGACGTAAAAATTTTTTTTTTAACATTAGCTCTTATGGGAAATGTGATCACCAGAGCAGAAATTTGCATTTTTTGGGATTTTCTAGCAATATCTTAGTATGGACGTGGGCAGTTTCGAAGATAAAATATTTTTAAGATAGTTTTCGATACTTTTATCACTATAAACACGGTCGAGATTTTTTATAATCGTTCATCGAAATTTTAATGGGCGTGGTGTTTCCACTGACGTCACTCTCGCTTTACCATGACATTCGGCCAACATTGCTTCAGTACGTCAAATATGCGCGTCAACGGAGGCGGTAATGTAACCGTGGATACTGGAAGCGTTGAAGGTTTAACGCATCTATACCTGTACAGCTGGATACCATATACTGAAGACAAGCTAACAGGTTACCGTATTTTAACCACCGGTACCATACCGACAGGCCAAAAAAACTTGATTTAGAACATTTGTTTCAGAAGCGTTAGGACAGTACGGTACCGTACCGTACTGAAGTAGGAATACGATTCGGGTTGGACTCATCGCCATCGTTGGGGGGGTTCACATACCGTAACGCAGTGACGGCTGAGCGGTTAAGGCTTATTCCATCATCAAGTCCATGCTTTGGAGAAAATTAACTAACCAGCCTCATATCGGTAACCGACATGGACGAGATGAGACGACGTGTTTCGCCTTATAGTTAGGCCGTCTTATATTCTTCTTCTCGGGATATATATGTAAATCCTATTTAAAATAATTCCTTTTGAACAAATCGGTAGTGGTAGTTAATCTTTATTCAGTTAACAGACAAATGCATAACTGATCCTAATATTTCCAGTAACGGTATAGGCTACTGCAACTTCCTTTTCGTCCAGCGAATACAATATTGCAATAGGATTTACATATTTATCCCGGGGGAGAGGCTTAATCATATGGCGAACAACGGCCTCTCGTCCGGTTACCAGCCCAGGTCTGGTATTGGTTAGCCAGTTATTTGTTTTCGGAAGCATGGACTTGATGGTGGAGCAAGCCGTAACCGACCAGCGGTTAGTGAACCACCTTACGGCAGCGAGGACTAAAAGCTTCACCTCGCCAATCTTCCTGTAGTTGTTATCAGATTATTTACAATTAACACATATATTCTAAAATCTTCATCCAACAATGCCACAATATACTATGGAGGACATAATGCGGTGGAATGTAGACAGTTTAAAGATTTTTTTGAGAAGATATGGACTTGCGACATCAAAAAAAACAAAAGCTGAGTTGGTTGCCCTTGCATATGCAACACAGGCAATGAACCTGGAGATAAAAAAGTCACCGCAGGAGCTTTCAGCTTCTGTGGTGCAGGAATATCAAAATATCCTACTTGCTCCAGATGGAATCAAGTTACCCGATCCTAATTCGTCTGAATCTGATCCATTGCCCTGGATTGCGGAAAAAAATGGAGTAGCTCTTTGGCCTAACCTCCACATTACAGACATTGCTCTGTATTTGAGTAAAGGTGAAGCTGAAGTGATGGAGAAGATTTTGGATGGGTATAAGCTGGGCAAGCCATACAGCTACTTTGCTTCCATGTGGCTTAAAGAAGTATATTATCTTCGCTTCAAACATTATTGCATACTGAAAGCAAACTGTTTCCCGTCTCAGCGGATTAATGATCCGCCTCATAAGTTGTGGGTTTGCTGCAGACGGGATAATGGACAGATTGTTAGAGGATTTTGTTCCTGTACTGCAGGGTAAGATTCCTACAGAATGTATTTCGTAAAGGGTACCCCCAAAGTATGAGTACCAGGTTAGGCCTTAATGTAAAATAGGCGAACAAAAATAATTACCTCCTTTTGGTACACATACTTCAGGAGCACCTCATAAAGTACTATTTTTAATTGTTAATAACTTTGCTGAAATTCATTTTTGATTGTGAAATTTTAGTAGATTATTGTAAATTGACAAAACTGCAGGTTGTAGAATTATGGTTAGAATGAAAATTTATAAAAGTGCTAAGGTTGTAGTTTTCAGCTGAAAACTCTATGCTGATGTGAGAGATTAGATGGATACTGCATTTATAATAATTTCTCTGTCCTTAAACATCTTCTTATGATATAATTATTCGTGACATTATTTATTTTTCAATACTTAGAATACATCAAACATGTAATCATGTAGCAAGTCTTCTGCTAAAAATGGAGCGTGCTTCAAATCAGGCGTGCACTTCCTTACCATGTACTTGGATTATTCCCTCAAAAAAATTGAAAATTGAACCAAGTGAACTACGACATTTAGTAATGAAGAAGCCAAAATACGGAGAAACAGGTGAGCCTCATTTGTATAAATTATAGTGTACTGAGGTAATGGAAGGATAATGGGAAACAATTCTCGAACTTCACATTACCCACGAATCCAGAAACTTCAAACAACCAGCTTCCACTACATGGAATAGCAGCTACACTCATTTTTGAAAGGCACTGCACTGTTTGTTAATTTACTTTTTGTTTTTATTTCTGCCAGATTGCTGAAATGAAATGATTGATAATGGGGCAATATCATTAAGAGGGAGATGAACTTCTATATACTTAATCTATTATATTCATTTCAGTCAAAAGAAAAATTTGTCGACAGAGTGATCCTATAAGTGAAAAACCACTAAGTACAGAGCAGTGGCTGGAATGTTTGAAAGATGTTGGAGAGAGTAGTTGTTTCAGCATAGCTCATGCCTCAGTGTCTCAAGAATTGATGTTCGAATATGCAGGGAAAGAGGAGAGTAAATCTGATAAGCTTTTAAGTATGAAGGAGGTTTGGAAAAATAGTCTTACAGCGGCTACAAGTGATGAGGTTGAAGATTTAGAAAGAAGGACAAAGGGTCAGGCTACTAATAATGATTGGAAAATGGCACGCAAAAATAGGCTGACTGCCTCAAATTTTCATGAGGTAGTGTGTAAGGTCAATAGTTTGAATTTAGGCAAGCATGTTAGGCTCAATATAATATTAGACAAAGTGTTCGGCCTACAAAAAGATTTAGGTCACTTACCTGCAGTTAAATATGGCGTGAAAACAGAAAATATTGCAAAGTCAGTTTACCTGGATTTGATGAGGCAAACAAAACATGAGATAACAGCTAGAGAATGTGGCCTTTTCATTGACCAAAACTTGCTGTTCCTAGGGGCATCTCCAGACATGGTGGTGTATTGCAAATGCTGCGGTGACGGTGTTTTGGAAATTAAATGTCCATACAGCTTGAGAGATACCTCTCCTGCATGCTCTCCGCCACCATATATTGTATATGAAGGGGGGGAACCAAAGCTAAAAACCACACACCCATACTATTTTCAAGTTCAAGGTCAAATGGCCATTTCAAAAACTAAGTGGTGTGACTTTTTTGTTTACTCTGTACATGGTCATATTAGATGTAGAATTATGTTTGATGAGAGTTTTTGGATGGGTATAAAGCCCAAGTTGAGATATTTTTTCAATGAGTTTGTTGCTCCCAAGTTGCTTTGACTAGAGTAAAAAATTGTTTGCATATTAATAAAGAGCATTGATATTAATGGAGTTTTTCTTTATGGTTATCCAAAACCAAATTAGTCCAGTTTTTTTTACATTTATCAACTCTTTTCATGGAGGCGGCCAGTACTTCCATGGCCTAAAGTAATTACACACAGATGCGATGGGATTTCCAAGCCATCAGCTAACTCCTAGGCAATCCCTGACACACATAATTCCAACGCACGCATATAAGCTATCATCATTTATTTGTCAACAAAGACGTAGCAGAGTGTCAGCTTTTCAAATGGCGAGCTGTATTGGCAAATAAACAATATGTAAACACAAAAGCTCACAAGGATTCAGCTTCTAAAACAAAATAATAATTTTATAGGTGAAGAGTATATGAAGCAATGATGCTAAATGAACTACTGGTACACAAGTTCAGATTTGGACACCTCGCCCTATGAGAACAGAACAGGCCTAAGTCATAATTTCGAAAAAAACGCAAAAAAACAATTTGGAATTTTTTTATTTTTGATTTTCTAGATATTCACAGTTGGTGAAAACCTGAGCTCTGGTTATTTTAATGTGGATTATATTAACCTTTTTTAATCACACTTCAGCTTTTTCCCCCCCCTATGACTTAGGCCTAAGTTGCACTGAACAGATGTAAGTTTCGGACATTTCATTTCTGATGTTCAAGCCCATCATATTGGAACTTAGAACTATCTTTTTTCAAGATTTTGGGGCTTTGAGCCATTATAATCCTGAATTTCCCAATAATAAAAATTTTAGCTGTACTTAGGTCCAGCTAAAATTTTTATTACTGAGAAATTCAGGATTTCAAGACCACCTTGTAAAGGCATGGCTCAAAACCCCAAAATATTGAAAAATAAACTGAAGTTTGAGTAAAGCAGCGCTGTCTACTCACAAATATAAGTGGAAAGTAGCATTGAGGAGTCCGCCTATTATAATGAATGGGAATATTTTGCAGTACACAATCATTTATTTCTTCTCTATGATAAAAGTATGAACTTGCACAAAAAATCGCATTTTAGAGATGCCAAAAACTGATACAAGTGGGGGCACCCTTTGGGAAATCTTACAGGAACTTGATGAATCAAACTAAATACGTTCGATTTGTACATCAAGGTGACCAAGCAATCGCCATTACAACAAAAGAAAGTCGACTTCAAGCACCATAATCTACTACGAGACCAGACATATGCATCTGAACATTTAACAAAAATTTCACATTAAATGTCAGACGCCATGTTGGCGCAGTCACTTCATGCGCTGCTCAAACTCTTAACTGTGATTTATCGGCCATCAATAAGGTTTTTAACTTTCTACAAATATGTCCTGCGAGCCTATCACCCTTAATTTTTGGTCCATCCCTGGGGTGGGCATATGATTTGTAAGAGTACAAGTAACAAAATGATGCTGATTACATACAGGAATTGTTTAATGAATGGGGATGTGGATATACAGCAGAACTAGAAGTACCATTCAATGTCAGATTAGGTAAAAAAAATGAATATGAAATAAATCATTTAAGGCAGCAGAGGAGTAAGCAAATATAAATAAACTATTATTTGGGTTTCACTCAAATAGTCCTTAATAGATGAATAGATCAGCAAGAGTTTAGCCTCAAAAATAAAAGGCAGTTTTTGCAGATAAACAAATAGTGCTCAAAAATAGAAATATCAAGAAATAAATTTATTTTTAATCAGTAATGGTTCTGCCTCACAAACAAAAGGCAGTTTTTGCAAATAGTGCTCAAAAATAGAAATATCAAGAAATAAACTTACTTAAATCAGTAATGGTTCTGCTTCACAAAAAAGGCAGTTTTTGCAAGAAACAAATAGGGCTCAAAAATAGAAATATCAAGAAGTAAACTTATTGAAATCAGTAATGGTTCTGCCTCACAAATAATAGGCAGTTTTTGCAAATACACAAATAGTGCTCAAAAATAGAAATATCAAGAAATAAACTTATTTAAATCAGTAATGGTTCTGCTTCACAAAAAAGGCAGTTTTTGCAAGAAACAAATAGGGCTCAAAAATAGAAATATCAAGAAGTAAACTTATTGAAATCAGTGATGGCTCAGCCCCACAAATAAAAGGTAGTTTTTGCAAATATGCATGTAGGTATGTGTCTCAAAAGTAAGTACCGGTATACACTTTTAATTTTGATTTGCTTTTCAGGTACTCGTGATAAAGCATTCATTTCTTCTGGAAACATAGTATGGATAAGTAGTAAAATTTAATAAGTATTGTTTACACTTTTTCCCAACCCACAGAATGACAATAAGATTAACCCCAAAAATGAGGAGCAAAATTGCTGATTGGCAAAAAGCATGTAGATTAGCAAGGCAAACTTAGCGCCTATTAAACAGAGAATTTAAAATTATTAATTAATGTTTTCCTCAGAGAATTTGAATTTTCACCTCATTTCTCAGGTTAATCCCCTTTTCATTTATGGTTTGTTAAAAAATGCAAACATTACCTAAATTTTACTAGTTATCCATACTATGTTTTCTGAAGAAATGAAAAGACAAGTACCTGAAACGTAACTTACTTTTGAGACACCCTGTATATTAATTTAGATATCTAACTATAGTTAAAGCTCACGAATACAGAGCAAAAGCATAGGGCTATTATTGGGGGGCAGGATATTAGGTCGCCTAGGAATAGAAGGGTGGTTTCATATTGCTGATACCTGCGCAGATTACCATAATATTGTCCAATTGAGGCAATAGTCTGATAGGTATTTCCGACTGTAAAATTTTGAATTTTTTTAGGCGACCTATGGCTTGCTCTACCACAATTCGCCTATTTGCTATGTTTTTCGTTGCTGTCACATCACTTAGAGGCATTTGTTCCTTGCCCTGTTTTCCTGGAGGTATCAATAGATCTGCTTGACGAATGAGAAGCTCATCTCTGATGAGGAATCCTCTGTCAGCCATTACCATATCGCCAGGTTCTAGCAAATTCAAAAAACCGCTATTCTTGACTATATGATTGTCACTTGCTCTTCCACCCCACCCACGCGACAAAAAATTAATCATTCCATTTGGATGGACACTTAAAAGATATTTCGCAGTATTGTGGTGTTTATAGTCGCTCCAAGTAATACACTGCATATGCAAGTCCTTTGGGGTCGCAATGAACAACTCTGTACAATCTAAGATCCACCTGACTTTATTGTATGGTCTTATTCTGAACTTTCGGGGTAAATTCATGATATGATAGCGTGATGGATTATTGATTAGGCTTTTCATCTGATGTGACAAAAATTTCAACATATTTCCGATAACCCTTGATGCAGTCGCTTGGGATACATGAAATCTTTCAGCTAGGTCTGTGATTAACAATCCGAGTCTTAGCCTCATTAAAGTCATAATGAGTTGTTGAGAAAAGCTCAGTTTATGCATCCGGGTAGACATTAAGATTTTGGAGCTGATAATACGTTTTCTTGGTGCGTTGCCTTTTAAAAAGTTTGTCCTTGGTGCCTTGCTTCTTAAAAGGTTTGTGACTTTGTCTAAAACTTTTTTTGAAGGAAACCCAGTATAAAATGCCACGGACTTGTCTGTATGTAATGGAGGTAGAGCATTAACTTTCCGAAATGAACATTTTAGTTTGGCAACTTCGGATCTCAAATTTCTATTATTTCCTCGTAATTTGGCATTCTCAATCTTAAGACTTTTGATGACTTGAGCAAGTTTTCCCATATCTGCATTTAGGCAATAATTATGTTCGAAATTTAAATTTGTGGGAACAGCCAAAACTTCAGTTCTACGTTTTTTACATTTTGGTGCATAAGACGCCCTATAACTGGGCAAGCATCTTTTATTTGATACGATTGATGTTTCATATCCCATGCACAGAGTTGGATATGGGTTACTTGAAGTGGGTCTCCCGTCTACGAAATGAATGGAACATACTCGAGAATATTTTGTTGGCTGCCAATTAAGTACACACTTACTACTGCCCGGTTCTTTTCTATTCATGTTATGTATCCAATTCTGTCGACCTTCCGGGTCTTTGAGTTCCGTTGGAAAAGGATGATGCTCGAACGGTGGAGTACAAATACAGCCTTCTTCACCTTTCGATACATTATGAATAGGGCAGTGGGATGATTTCCACTTCTGAAGTTTATAGGCATGATTGGTGCATTTGATGACACAGCAAACTCGGCCTGACATCTTGTAAATGATATGTTATATAATATACCGTACAGTAGGATCTTAATGTAGAAATTATTTGATTATTACATTTCCAACACGATAATTGATTTGTCACATACCAGGTACTGTTAAGTCTAAAACTGTACCGTATAATAATTACCGTACCATACAGTCCTAAGCATACCGGTACCGGCACCAGTATTGCATTAAAGAGTGAAAACTAAAACTTTTATTGCATTTTTGACAATAGGTAGGATACGGTAAGTCGTATACCGGTACGGTACAAACAAACATTAATCTAACCATCATATTACTGTATTACATAAAGTGTAAAGTCAATACCGGTACAGATACAGGTACCGTATATGTCAGCAAGCCTCTAGAGAAAGGTCACTCTATCGGTAAGACATGTGCAAAGCCAATAACGAGAAGATAACCTGACTGAATACGTGAACAGACTGCCATTTCAGCATAACTGCAATAGCGAAAATAGGTCTTTCACTAAATGCTAAGCGACGACATGTCGGTAATCAATTACCGGTCCTACAGAATGAGAAGAACGAGCAGCCGGCGCGCATTTTATCGCAGACCACAATGCTATGGCCGAATGTCATGGTAAAGCGAGAGTGACATCAGTGGAAACACCTCGCCCATTAAAATTTCGATGAACGATTATAAAAAATCTCGACCGTGTTTATAGTGATAAAAGTATCGAAAACTATCTAAAAAATATTCTATTTTTAAAACTGCCCACGTTCATACTGAGATATTGCTAGAAAATCCCAAAAAATGCAAATTTCTGCTCTGGTGATCACATTTCCCATAAGAGCTAATGTTAAAAAAAAAATTTTTACGTCACTTTTTTTTTTGCGCGTAGGATGGATTTTAAATGAATAAGGTCTATTGAGGAGTTAATGTACGCTTCTTGATTGAAGGTTTAGGCTGCTTCGGCTAAATTAACAGGAGAGCAATGCTCTCCTTGGATGAGATACTTGGATGAAATCGCAGAACTATCGCGAATAGACCAAGGAATCATTGGGTGAAATAGTGGTCACGGTTAATTTAAAAAAGGGTGATAGCCTGCTGGTATCTGTGGTCCACCCTCTATTGTCGTTCAATATATATAACTTCACTTAATCGTGCGAATACCGCGACAGCGGAGCTTGTAGTGTCAACCTTGATTCGACCGACTAAACAGATGAGGCGACAACAAAATGAGTGGTAATGATGTGACACTTTTGGCGGCCCATCTGTGCTGTCGAATATATAAGCCGGCGAATTGCCGCTTGAAGAAAAAAAACTAGGGAGAGGACTGTGACTTGGTTTTGTACTGTTGATAAATATCTCGGAACTTAAGACTGTTATACCGTATTCAAAGAGTTTCCGTAACAGTACGGTCCCTGCAAGCCCAATTCGATCTTCCTCAGTTCTTAAGTATTGAAAATTAGAAATTGATCATTTTCGAGTAATAGCCATTTTTTCAACAAAAAGTCCTACGACAACGATTTTACAAAACGATCCATATGGACAATTGGTGTCCAAATAACCACAACTTAACTCTGATAATTTGCATCATATTTTTTATGCAGTGGTATAGCTAAGGACAGTTGTATCGGATATAAAGGAAAACGATATTAGACGTCGTACTCAACAGAGCTCCATACAAGAGGTTTCAATTTAACAAACTATACAAATATCATGTTTGTACAACAAACTTTGCAATCTTTTTCATCCGTTCCATCTGAACATTGCTGTATGCCATCGCATGCTTGTTCATAAGGGATGCATTCGTTAGTGTTGCATAGAAATTCGTCACACTGCAGAAAAGCACGTGAAATGGTACATTTAGATTCTGCAGAGTATCAAATCAGCTTAATTATTCATTATATGTTGGGAAAAATATGTTGCTTTAATCTATTTTGTTGGCGAAAAAAAGACATGTACATACACTTTTGGCGCGTTATTTTTACAAAGTTATATTTTAAATTCTGATAAAATTCAACTAATGGATCTAATAAAACTTACACTGGAATTATCGACCTCAGGACAGGAAATTTCATCCGAACCATCATCGCAATCTCTGTTATAATTACATTTTGACTTCTCAGGAATACAAGAACCGTCGCCCCAACATTCGAATTCACCTGATTTGCATTTCTGAATTAAGATGAAGTATATCAATTGTTTCCTTCCCTCTTAGGCATAATAGGTAACCATGAGTTATTTATCAAAAAGAAAAGATTTCTGATGAGTTGAGATTTGTTGGGTTATAGCAGGGGTAGAATAGAGGAGCAGAATAGGCTACAAAAGGAATTAAGTAATAGAAGAAATAATAAAAACGGATTAGATGATGTAAAGATTTAGACGGGGGTAACTGCTGAATATAAATGTTTTTTGAACACTAACCGTGCAATTAAATTCATCTGATCCGTCATTACAATCACCATAATGGTCACAAACAAATAGTCTGTTAATGCAATCCCCATTTCCACAACGGAATTCTGATTCTGTGCATGGCTGAAACAGTAATTAGTTAGAACCGCTTTGCATTACATCTCCCGTTTAGGAATCTATTACTACAAAAGGAATGTAGGCCTACTCAATATTACGAAATTGAATGAAAATCTCACAGATCGGGATATTTGTAACACAAAAACTCAAGCGGGATGCGAAACGCTTGGAAATATTCTCAACATCCACTCTATCAACTCTAAATCATCGAGTTTAGCCATCAAATTGCGCTGATTTTCCAAGTTAAAGTTTGGTTATTACAGAAACCCGTATCATAGAATAAAAAATAAACGGGAATATAAATAAACCTTGATTCGCAAGAGCCTTGAAAAACCTTGAACCTCGAAACGCAAGTGTACTTTCAACTTAGCAAACAGCAACATGCGATCGGCATTCTTGTTAACCATGTGCTGTGAAATTAATACAATGACTTCTATCATGGAGTTTGCTTGAAACCGTTGTATGCTTAAATGCAAGGTCAACTTACTTCTTTCGCAGTGCAGTTTACTTCGTCTTCACCATCTACGCAATCAGCTTCATCGTCACATACAAAACTAGCCGGTATGCACATTCCATCACCACAATCGAAATTCTCCAACTCGCAAGGTGCCTTAGGAAAAGACATATTCACCTGTATCGACTTAAACTGTTTGTTTCTTGTTTGCGTGATAAGGTTAAACTATATTTAAAACGTTATTAGACGTTGATTTTGCTTGTCTAAATTATAGGTATTTGACGGGATTGAGCTGAATTTTTTGTGAGATTATAAATAGTGTGACCATGAAACTTTAAATATTTACACGTTCTTCACTTTGTAGACAGGTTTTGGTCAATACTGTCACGAGTGAGATAAAAATACAATAACGAGTTAAACTAATCAAAAGCACAAAAAAATAATTACGTTAATTACGTCACAATTGGTTTCATCGCTTCCATCTCCACAATCTTCTATTCCATCACAATGCAGGAATTTTGGTAAGCATATGCCGTTTGAACATTGAAACTCTCTTTTTGCACAATCCTAACAAAAAGATGAGGGGCGGAAAAGCACAAATAGCTATGTCATTAGTTCCATAATTTTCTACTATCGTTACCTCTAAATTGAATTTCTAAAAGTTTTTAATATACATCGGTTTCAAAAAATAAAATCGACATCGCAATTTTCACATTGAGTATTAAAACCAATCCAAAAATTCTGAAACATCTATTTTGCAAAGTCGAATTTGTGACTTAGACTATCATGATGGCATATTTAAATTACAGTCAAAAACTTGATATTTAACAATAATACTATTTTTGATAGAAAAACTACCGATAGGCTACTGATAAAAATTCGCTTTTGTGTCCGAATATTTCAACGCTACGACATAAATGTGGTGATATAACCAAACATCATCTTAATTGAGTTAGGTACTGACAAAAATGGGTATGACCAACTAACAAAAAATACCGTTCTTGCAAAACATAGTACCGAGACGCATAGTTGCGAATTGTTCAGAAACTTATATGGGACAAACCTTGCAACATTTCAAATAGAGAACAAGTTGATTCAAAATTTCATTTCATTTTTATTGTAGACTTACGTATGGATGGAGTGATTGATCGCAATTTTCTTCGTCTTCGCCTTCGTCACAATCGCGCATTCCATCACAAACTCTTCTACCGGATATAGCAATTTGGCTTCCGAAAGAAACGCAACGAATAACGTCTATAGGAAACGTAATAAACACGTTTTTATTTTGCAGAAGTATCACGCGTTTGCACTGTTCAGACAGAGAATTATTGCATTTTTTCCAATTGTAGTTGTAACAAAATTTTTATCTTATCCACTGAACTAATTGTTTCCAGGTTTTGATAGTTAAATTGAATTGTCTTATAAGTCATTATTATTTCTATCATCTTCAAATTCAATCTGGACCTTGTCTGGTTGAAGATTTTACAAAATATTGCCAACGCATTTTCAGGTGACATGCGTTTTAAACGGTAACGGACTCGGTGTCTATATGTTTGTGGATTGAGCTGATAGTGTGAACCCATCGATCGTTTTGGTCAAAGATTGTTGTTGTTCGCTAGGTCCATATATTTGAGATTGCTCTCTTGTTGTACATGACTATGCAGAATCTTGCTAATAAATGCCACATTGTTTTATATTGCTTTATCACAGATATCATAGTCACAGATTTCCCCACTCATTTCTCCAAGAAAATACTTATAAAACAAGCCAACCTAAGATATCAAGAAACAAGATACCAAGAATATTTGAAACATACCCGGCTTCGGAATTCCATAACATTTGGCTATCAAGGCCGAGATGAACACGATTATTCTTAGAGTTATCATGGCAGTTTTGTTACACTGTAACAAAATTAAACTGCCCTAAACTGAAAATTTATGTTGACTAAAAAACTGTAGGTTCGTTTGTTGCTTGATAATCCAAGTAAATATGTATGTACTAAGAATTGAGAAAGCACAACTTTGTATAATACCACGACTAGTGCCTACGGCCAAATTTATTTTCTTCGAAAATTGAAGTTGTGTATAATCCGTAATCGAAGAATATTTATATAATATGTATTATTTACATTTAATATACACAATTTTTGACGTATTTACAATCCGCCCCAGAATTTATCTCACTTATTTAGTTGGATGTACCCAATATCGGCCGTAAAGAAATTTAAAGAATTTACAAGTTCAAGTATATACTTGATAGTAAATATCAGATTCAATCCACTTTAATATTCTGTCCAATTAAACCCAATATATATATATATACATTTATTCATTTTGACCGATACACTTGTCGCCTTGTAAGAACTGCTACGATGTAGCTAATATTCAATCTTAATTTCTTAAGCATATTCGTTGGTTGACAATATTTTGCTACAAGATTACTAAAATGCCAGGGGCAATATGATCAGGAAAACAACAAGGTGGTAGTGAATTTCACAGAACTCAATGTTCTTGGAGAAAAATTTCCAACCTAGAGTAGTAGATCGTAGCTATCTTCTTAATGCAGAATTTTCAACAGTAAATATTTATTTCTCAAATTCATTCAGGTTTGAGAACCATGCGATTGCCATTGAGTGTGCCCAATATATGAAATCATATATTTGGAACATATACTCAGTTTATTACTGTTTAAAGCGCAGACGTAATCGGCTCAACTTGTTGACCAGGTTAGTCCATAACTATGTTAATATAGACATAAATTTTTGCTAGTCAACCAGTTCAACTTAGTCTGTTGATAAAATGAGAAATGTTATACGTACGTTCCATTATGTATTTCATCGACCGAAGATAAAATATGGACGCAAAACACTCGATGAATGTGATGTTTATAGGGTGGTGATATCACCTTACAAGAAATCAGTTAGGTTATTCCAATAAGAATCATAAAAAAAATGTATGAATGATAATCGGAATAAGCTCCCATAGTCAAGTTCATAGATTATATATATATATATATATCAATTCCCGTAATATGTGCAATCGATTTCATCCGATTCATCCCCGCAGTCATCAATTCCATCACATTTCCATTTATTTGGTCTGCATTGTCCATTGTCACATTGAAAGTGATTTGGTGGACATCCTCGAACATACTATAGAGGTAATTGAGTGAAAATTACAAATTATTTAAACACGATAAATATTTATCATCATCTCTGAGTAGAATTCCAATTCCAAAAGTTCAAACCATGCCTATGCCATAACGTTTTTCAATACACGTTATGGTAACAATTTTGCGTTAATGTATACTGAAGTATACTGAAGTCGGGATGTCATTGCAAATGACGTCATTCGCGGCATTCAGGATCTCAGCATACCTAACGTTTTGCTGTTTCTTAAAATTAAAGGTATAATATAACTTAATAATAAAGTGTCAAACAGGATCGTGGTGTTATTAGCCATACACACACACACATATATATATATACTGTAAGATTTAAATATCATCTACAAACTTCACAATCTTTTTCATCCGTTCCATCTGAACATTGTTGAATACCATCGCATGCTTGTTCATTAGGAATACACTCTCTGGTGTTGCAAAGGAATTCTTCGCACTGCAGAAAGATAATGACGAAGTTTTCTTTATTGGACACGTAGTGGACATAACGATCGTTTCAAAATTTTTATTGTTATTTTCATTATTAGTTGTCTCTATCATTTTAAAAAAACCGCTTTTCTCTTCGAATACTTGACCAATTGCTTGACCAAATTTTCAGTGAGTGAAGATTGATTTTTTTGCCAGAAGGCTATTACTTTTATTCATTTCTAAATTTCGCATGAAATCTGATATTTCGTCTAAAATTTCGCTGTATTATTTTATCCATGAGAATACTGGCTGTCCGGTTTGATTCTGTAAATTATTTCTACGCGGAACTCGGAGTTTTTTGTGGGTACCGGTGGCGTCAAAGGTAAATACTGCTTCGCTCTAGTTAACGTGTCCATATATTTGAGCACAGCTCTCTTGTTTCTACACAGTTTGGTAAAACACGAAATCATTATTTCGAAATGAATGAGCATGAAAACGAATTGTGGCATTATTAAATGCTCGTTCCGGAGTGAGCTGAACATTTGATATTGTGACGAAAACGTTGCTTGGAATTTAATGGAATCTTTTTCAAGTTAGTTTCAAAAATATATTTACCTCCGGGCAGAACATTTCATCTGAACCATCATCACAATCTTCGATTGCATCACATTTCGAAAAATCAGAAATACAGTTACTGTCATCCCAACACTTGAATGCTCCTGATTTACATTTCTGAATGAAATTAGAGTTATTTTACTACAAGAATAGGCAAAATTGAAAACAATAGATTTGAAACACAAAAATGTAGTTCAAAATTATATAATGCGCAGTTATTTCGAATCTAGAATTAAATTCAAAATAGGTGTTATTTTTAATTAGAGAAACAAGTCATAATTGAACCTACTGCAGATAATGTGTATCATTCTACTTGAACTCATGGGTTTTTCTGAATTGGTATGTTTTTGTTGGGGCGATTCTGGTTGTTGTGGAAAATTATTAATGAGTAATATGAATGGATCGAATCGATTTCAAAAGCAAAACTATAAGTCATGGAAGGAGTCATGATCTCATAGGGCTCACTATGCCATCCCAAATTTCCCTGGTTTTGCGTATATCAAGCTACCATATGGACTGGTCCGCCGATCGTTTTGACAAACCGAATGCCCAGAAAAGGCCCCGCGTCAAGGGTTTGCAATATTTTATTTTTGCGTACTACAAATGAATGTTTTCTGTAGCTGAATAAGAATTAACTTTGACAATTATTTTGTCCATATAAGCAGAAAAGAACTGGTCTAAAGGATTAACAAGAACATATCAAATAAAACACTGGTGAACGAACTCCCAATGAGTGAATACACTTAAGCAAACATCATTTTTCACAAGTACATAAACAAACAAAATATTTCACCAAACTCCGATTAAATATTTATGAGGCACAAGCGACCGTATTTATACTGATGGAAAAACTGAAGAACCGACCACACTTATCGTAAAAAATCTTGCGCGTTACAAATGACCAAATAACTATAATCAAATTCACATTAATACATTTCTCTATGTGGAAAATTCAATGAAAATGAATTCCTTTTGTATTTTTGAAAATATCTCGCACACCGCACTACGGAAACCTTCTGCCTACCTCTGCCTCACGGGTACGGAAATAAATTGCTATCGCAGTGATGGGTCTTGCTTCGTAATAAGGATTTGAAGCATTTGAAAAAGCCGCTGAGTAGTTTTCGTTGCATCCCCAGCATAGATTACTGCTGCGGTTAGATATGAGCATTGCTGTCTTGTTCAAATGATATGGCTGATTTTATCCTTACCTCACAGTTACTTTCGTCTGAGCCATCTGAGCAGTCTTTCTTGCCATCACAAGTGCTATTCTTAGAAAAACAGTCCTCATTTCCACATTGGAACTGATGTTTATTGCAAGTCTATAGTACAATGTATAAAATGAATTGACGTTTAGAATACATCTTACGTTTTAGAGTTTACAAGGGAATACATCATTGCTATAAACATCCGTGTCATGGCTGGCGTTATAAGTTGGTGCTCTTGACTTCACGTTTGAACTTGGTCAGTTTGCATTTCCGATACACCAGCCCGCAAATAGTATAAAAAATGAGAAATAAATCGGACAAGCTGGATTATTATAAACCTTCTAAATAACCCAACTACGTGTGTCCAAGGACATGGATTTGAGTTTGTAACTATACTAACACTTCATATGAGTTTGAAAACGCATGGTAAATAGTATAACTCACTTTGTCATTGATATCAGGACAGCCAACTTCGTCTTCACCGTCATGACAATCGTTCTCGCCGTCGCATCGCCATTTGCGTGGTACGCACTTGCCATTTCCACAACTAAAGTAGCTACCGATGCAAGTAACCTACAGTCAATAAGATTCACATCTTATTAATAAACTCTCTATTTTTCAAAGCCAACATCAATGTTTTTGTAATAACTATAAGATACATTGAAACGATTGAATAGAAATCGGATATACCCAATATCCTTATTTTGTTGCAATATGACAAATTATCAAAGTTCAGATTGGAATCGTTTAATTTTAATAATGTTATAAAAAAGATAATTTACTGAAACATGCTGCAAAGTCGACGTCAAGTGTTACAAGTGAATTTTGAACAAGTCGGACACGTGAAGATAACCCCGAATTCTCGTTCAATAAAGAAAAGCATCAGTTTTCAGTGATATCAGTGAAGATAAGGTTTTTTTCGATTATCAAACCATCTATGATTTTATACAATATTCAGCATAAATGTTACGAGAATAAATTATAAAACTACAGGTAGAAGTCTGATAACGAAAAAAAACACTAGAAATTGAAAGAGCTGGAGGTTGGCAATTCCAACTTTTATTTTTGCTACTAAAGGCCATTGCGGTAAGATGGGCGATAGAGTGCTTCTGACCAAATTAACTTAAACTGATTCAAGCCCTGGCCGAAACCTACCTCGAGGGTTAGTATTATGAAGACTCGAGGCCTTGACGGTCAGTAGCCAAAAAAAAATTGTAACCAATTACTCACAGGTGATGAAGTACAATTGTATTCGTCAGAGTTATCTCCGCAATCGTTATGGAAATCGCAGACCCAATGTTTAGAAATACAACTTCCACTTCCACAACGAAATTCCGTTACTTCACATACTCGTAGCTGAAATAAATTTCATGTTGAATACCAGTGGGGAATATGTGGATTTATGCTTATAGTATAGAATTAATTCGTTTTTTGAGATGCACTCCAAAATAAAAATAAATACGATTTTAAATTGTTCACATTAATTTATTTTATGTCTTTCTCAGTTTGTTGTTATATCACGCCATGGCGAACTTTGTAAGTAGGTGACACCGACTTCAAATTTGTTTGGTTCTGGTGTCTCCAAAATGTCGTGTCCCACTTTTCCCACTTGTCCCACGTGTAGCACGTGTACCACTTGTCCCAACAATATACAAAGTTGTAAACGCGACGCGGATTGTGATGATAAATTAATTAATCCAATCAAGTTTTATGGTGCTAAATTATATTTTACTTCGTGAGAAATAACGGTTATATCTTAAAAATAATCTTAGTGACAGCATTGCGATAGTGCGGTTCGGTGTTACGAGTACAAAATTTTATAATTTCCAAAATGGCAAAATACGGATTCCTAACGGCGATAACGCATTAGCAAGATTGCAAACATACCTATCAGAACTAACCAGGCAGTTTATCTCATGTGTTTATGTCCACATATTCAATTTGTTTTTTAGAGTAATAATGTATTGAATAGAAGCCACCGTGAGTTACATTAAACACAATTAAGTTAATTGCCATGGGTTGAATATTTTACGCAACAGAAAAATCTCGCTGAAAAAGTCGTTTTTTTTAACAAGCGAATAATCACCGCGACTGTTTCATGAGGAAAACGAGACATATATGGACAAAATATATCTAGTGAATGAGAAGTGTGATAAATGGGATTCATGTGGACAAATTATCTGGCGAATGAGATATACATAGACAAAACTTCTGCACAAAATATATAAAGAGAAAACACTTCACGAATGAGCTGTTGATTCATTATGGAAACGAGATGTATGTGGACAAAATAGGAGATGTATCACGTGAATGAGATGTATGTAGTAAAAATATCTGCTGAACAACATGTATGAAGAGAAAACACTTTGCGAATGAGCTGTTGGTAGACAAAACATTTGTTAAATGGTATGTATGGTAAATGGGATACATGTGGACAAAACATCTGATGAATAAGATGTAGGTGTACAAGTCATGTGATTCCCAACCTTTTTCGTTAAACTTCTCCCTTCTCAAATTTTTGAACCTTATATTCTTCCCTCACTATGCATAAAAACTTGTCTGTGCGCTAGTTGAAAAACCGATTTTGTACAGTTCCAGTATTTTCTAATTGAATGTGTGGTTTATATTATAATAAGCATAACGAACTTTGTAAAATCAGTAATACTACAGCAAATACAAAGCCGATTCCTCGCCAAAACGACAAAGTTATTCGCCAGGGATGAATTTTTTCCCGGTTTGGAAAACGTGTCTTCGAAGAATGAGATATTTGTAGAAAATATACGTGACGAATAAGCCTATGTTTACATATAGTATATGCTCAATTTTTTAATGAACGATTGAAGCAATTCGTTAATTTTTGTTAGAAAGACACATTCGTAAAGCAGACTAATTTCACCAAAAACATGACTTTATGTCTTTGTAGTGAATGCACCAAAAATATATGATTACAGTGATTTGAGAAATTGTGACTGTAGTATTTTTTCAATTGGGCTAGTATCATTAAATACGAATTGACTCGAAGATGAAAAAAATAATGGAACTTAACATAGAAATAAAAAGAAATTGGCATAAAATAGTAAAAGCAATTGATTCTTGCACTAAAGTAACAAACATCTTGGCAGAAAAAATATAAGGTATTGCAGTTACATATAAAATCAGAGAGAAAAATGCAATAGAATGGTAAAAATATCATAAAATAATATGGTAGTATTCATGTTAGTTGGGGCAATAATTTCTTGGTTCGATAGATAATGTCAACATCTGCTCGGGACATTATTAACTTTTACATATCGTCACGCTAATAACCGAATTGCGTAAGTCAATTTTAGCAGTTTTTAGAAAAACGTAAAAAACTTCCTAATGATATTGTTATGCCATTGTGAGTCAATATTTTGCCATGCTTCAATTTTTTGATCGTAGCCAGATTTAACTTAATTTGTATGACGCAGTTATGTGACGTCATAATGGCGCACTGTGACTTAAGCAGAAATGTGTCTATGACTGGGGACATACGCAATTTTGCAACTTGACTATATGCACCAGTCCTGAAAACCAAACAATCCAAAAACGAATGTATTTCTCAGTATCTAAGATGTGTAATCTCCAAAATAGCTAATCTGTTTCAAATACATTATTTTTTATGTTTAAGAATATATGTTTCATCAATATAACACGCTCTGCACACCCACCGAAATAAGACTAAAAATAAATATAAAGAATAAATCAGCAATGTCCCCCTATATAAAAGCCAACTATAAGGTGAATTGGACTCAGACAGTGAATATCACAAGTGCACGCCTTCCTATACTGTAGTAAATATTCAAATTTATAAGCGCTAAGCAAGAATCTGAGATGCAAAAACTTGAAAATCGGTCGCCGAGGTTATTTTGCCTTTGTGTGGTCACAATAGTCATGCGGTAACGAGGATACTTCATTTTGACGAAACAATTGCAGCACAGAATTACATAAATACCTTACCTATTACATTTTACAAAAAACTCAAAACCGTAAAAAATGACGGTTATTAGCCTGACGATATCATATTAGTCTACAGACTACCTGAATTATTCTCAATTTAAGTAGTTAAAATCAAGGGTGTGCAACATTTAATACAGGAGGACCAGATAAAGATAACTGAGTAAAACCGCAGGTCGCACTTTCATTCAACATAGGCTTTCTGGTAATAGCAATCACAAAAGTTTTGGTTATTGATGACATGGGTGACAAATTATGACTTGGTTTATCAGTGCCGGAATATAGCCGGGTTGATATAGGATAGTTACCTACATGGGCGCAAAATTTTCGGTGAAATTAAAACAGAGCACCCAAAATGCAATTCACGACGACGTAAGGCGTTCAATAAACTGAAAAAAATGGGTCGTTCACAGCGAAATTCCACAGTTACGTGTAGCCCGCCTCTTATGTGCCTGGCGGTTTATGGGGAATATTTTGCAAGTCCTATTTCAAATATCGACCATGAATCCGTAGTCAGCAGTACCCGCATTTGAAAATAGAACATTAGAAATCGTGAAAATAAATTTTGAGAGAAGTGTAACTTGCGGATGTCAGTAGCGTCAAAATCGTTTATAGTACAGTAAGTACAAAAACACGCTCGCATGTAGCGCCGATCAATTGCATTAAATGTGAAACTATTACTTATTCACTATAACGCCATTCAATGCTAATTAACATGCGTCGTGATTAGTGGTGGGCAAATAGTTTGTTTAGTCGAATTATTCGAATATTTTCAACGAACACAACACCGAATAATGAGTATCGTTATTTCAAACAACCGTATTTGGGATGTCGGCCGTCGAAACGATCGCCGTGACAATTTTATTTTTCGAAATTTACTTGAAGACTGAAAACTTCGCAACAATACAGCGATTTTTATTTCCTAATGGCGACTTCCCAAGTGGGACTTGTCATAATCCAAGGCCGCAGTAAATATTAGCTGATAGTTGTCATTTTTAGGCTTTTAATTTTTTAGCGTGTCCGTGTTACATTCGTATTAAATAATAATAATTAAAAATTTCGCAAATTAGTAATCTCTCTAATACTCAGTGTTGAGAATTCACGTAACTCAGCTTTGGAATAAAACACTGATACTAAATACTTGAATAAATCGGCAATAATGGCATTTCTACGTGGTCAAAATAATATTTCACCCCGTCCCCAATATCTTGGAAAATTCCCATAGAATACAAAATTTACTAGTCGTACTTATCTGGTTCGACAATTCTAAATTTACGAAAACGGTGTTGGAGCGCTATATTCAAAATTAGAAATTGAAAAATATGATAATGTGGGACAAGTGGGACACGACATTTTGGAGACACCGGTTTGGTTCTCAACTCATTCACACTACCTTGCAAAGAATGTGATATATTGAAAATTATAAGCCGATTCATACCCCTAACTTCATCTGTCTGTTAGTTCAGGATAGTTAGGTACAATAACATTTCATAAACCTTGATATGAAATTGAATACACGAATGCATAACTTACCTTTTCATTGTCATCAGGACAGTCAAGTTCGTCATTACCGTTATGGCAATCGTTCTGGCCGTCGCATCGCCATGTGGATGGCATGCAAATTCCATTTCCACAACTGAAGTAGTCACTGGTGCATGTAACCTTTAATCAATGAAATTTTCATCTTAGTTAATTAATGATATCGAGCTCTATTTTCAAAACTGAGGCGATGCGGATATGTTATCATCACAATTCACACTGGAATCAGTTGACATTATTTCAGGATGTGTGATTTATTGAAACCTGCTGTAAGTCAATGTTGATCTTTGCACGTGAATTTTGACCAAATCGGGTCATCGAAGTAAAGCGGTATAATTTCTCAATAAAGAAAAACAGGAAAAATACCAATAAAGAAAAACAGTTGTCTCCACAGATAACGTAGAAGGCAATTTTTGCTCTGATGAACAAAAACAGTAATCTGCAGACTAATCGAATAGCTCACAACAGAAAGCATATAAAAATTACTGACTCCTTCACAATTCGCTTCATCGCTTCCATCACGGCAGTCATCAGTTCCATCACAAACCCAAGTCTTTGGCAAACATCGTCTATTTTCACACTGAAACTGCGCTATTTCACAAGTCTAAAGGGAAGGTCTTAGGTTTTGGTGTGGGTGGCAAGGCGATAAAAATAAATGCATACCGTAAAACTCAAAATGTTTTTTACATCACATATGAACAACTTCATGGAAGTTTCCGAGAAATGTTATAAGCACCTAAACTTTTTAAGGATAGACGGAAATTTTGTCACATGATTGAACTTTTTATACACATGAATTGCATAAATGTTTTTTAGTATATAATCAAGTACTCATGTAGTATGTGAACCAAGATGGCGGGCACAGGAACGTAGTATGTGTACCAGGTTAGGGTTAGGCCATAATTTTAGTACAAATACTACGGGAGTCGGCCAGTCCACGAACTCTTAGTAGAACTGAAATAAGGAAAATTGGAATAAAATTATGTCCTGACCCTAACCTGGTACACATACTACGTTCCGGTGTCCGCCATCTTGATTCACATACTACGGCAGCGCCTATAATTATATACATACATGTCCAAACAAGCTTAGCTAACATCTGCAGAAATCTGATTAACCCCATAGCATACTTGCTTTAACAAAATATTCACGTATTTGAAGCTACGTGGAAAGCACAGTTGGTAGTTTTAAGTCCTCATAATGGGAAGGAGCATTTGGACATCTAACGAGAAATATCATAGATTTGGTGCACAAAAGTTCGCCAGTTATAAGCGGCAATGAATAATAATGATATTAATAATAATACCAAGTTCAAAAATGTATTCCGCCAAGACTTACTTCGAATAGATCTATATATTACCCATAAGCTGTAGATGTAATTGTGGTGATAAGCAAAAACACAAACATTTTTTCTTCCTTTATTTACGTAATTTCTGGATTCAATTGACATAACTATCATTTCAAAATGCGATATTTCTATAATTTGGACTAATGTAATGACATTATCTACCACATTTGTACTAATTTCATGGGTTTTTATCTCAATCCTTGAAGCTACTTTGCTAAATGCAGTAATTGTGGTTTATTAGTTTCAGTATTAATTTAAAAAAAAGTTGGCTTACGTTTGGCGAAGTGCGGCAGTTTGTTTCATCTTCTCCCATGTCACAATCCCGTATCCCATCACAAACTCTGGTATGAAATAATTCAATCTGACTACCGTAAGCATAACATTCGAATGTGTCTGAAATTGTATTCAAAAAAATTGGAGAGTTGTAAGCGAACATTGAATTACAGAAACTTTTATAATTTGTCCGAGACCACGCCAATGATGGAAAAAGATATTTAGATTTCTAATTCATATTAAAATTACGATTAGTAGTAGACAGATTTCTGAACGTACCTGTTGAACCTGGTGCAGGTAGAGTAAAACACTTGTTTATAAAAACAACGACAAATATAAATATCTTAAGAATTATCATCTTCTTTCTGCCAACGAAATACTTTAAATAAAAAGATTGGTTATTCTTTTTGAAAAGTTTCAACTTGCAATATTGCTTGCATGCCTTGCCTTGTCAACCGGTTCACTGACATCGTATTCTCATAATTTATTTGCTCTGTTTGGATAAATTTTGTCGAGGTGTGGAAAATTACCAACGCCGTAGGCGAAATATAAAAGTCTGCAAAATTCACGATGTGCTTGATTTATACCAAATCGTAGAATTTTATTTTGATTCAGAAACAAAACAAGTAATCGGGAAGTAATATTTTCGATTAAACGACGTTGTCGACGTCGGTAAATCGCAATCGGTGACCTATATTGAGATCCTTCAAGGGATATCACGTTTTGCACTAAGTAGAAAAATTTCAACCCGCAAGCCTTATGACATAATGTGTGGGCGATGGCGGGAAATACCTCTTTACATGATTGTCGTTCAAGCAATGATCATGTTATTGCGTCAAACAAAAAAGAATAAAAAATCTTATTAGGCATCGTAAACTTTTATTATTGTACAATCTTTCTTGAAACTAATCTACTTTTTCGAAGTGAGCAATTGAAGATAAAAAACTGCTTCTCTTGCCAGAATTAAAAATAACCTATTTTGAATGGCTAGGTTTGAGAAACATTCTGAGTATTTCCATTCCACTTTGTTCAATTTGCTAACTATGTGAGCTCAAAATTTTTTATTAATATATATAAAGTAATAGCAGTTTATTCACAATCGAGCCTGCAACTAAAACAGGAAATTTGATACTGGATTTTCGTTTCACATTTCGGCAGTTGAAGGTAAAATATGAAATGAAACACTCTGTGAACGTGGTATAAGATACTCGGTGGTAGTTTCATATTCCATGAAATTATAACCTACCACAGGAATTACGAAACAATGTATGAATGATGAGATTAAATGATAATTGAAATTAGCTACTGAAGTTGAGCCTTGCCATGTATATCAATTCCCGTAATATGCGCAATCAACTTCAACTGATTCATCTTCCAACACAAAGGTTCTTTTTTGTGTTATGAAGAGGTTATGAAGAGAACCCATGAAGAGGTTGACTGGTATATACAGAGCCACACAATGAAATTATAAAAACAAAAAAATTGCTACTCACGATTAATGTTTCTGAGTAAATAGAAATTACTTCATTTAACTACTCGGATGTATTTGCTGCTTTGTATTTGAGAAATACATATGTCAATCATTTTAATATAGTAGTGTCGAAATGTGGCAACAAGGCGGTAATTGAAATCGTCTGTTGGAACTCAGATAATGTCCTATTTGAATTACAGCTTCTTTGCCACATTTCGACACTACTATTGCCAAATTAAATTGATGTCGTTATTGCTTCTTTGGACAGTCACAAAATTAACCAAATCGGAATTTTTATAAGTAAATGAATAGCTTGCGGACAGGCCGCTAAGTTTCTCTCACGGAGTCCTGGGCCTCCGTATGGAGCACATTGAGGACTAATGCTCTAGTCTAACATATTAGAGGTAATTGAGTGACAAATAATATAATATTGTAAGTAAGTCGTATACTTTTTATGCCATATTTAAATCAAGTCCATGCTTCCGAAAACAAATACCTAATCCCATACCATACCTGGGACTGGTAACCGGACGAGAAGCCGTGGTTCGCGATATGATTAAGCCGTCTTACCGGCTTTCCTCTCCCCGTGATGAATATGTAAATCCTATCCTATCCTATACTTTGAGTAATAAATTTGATTTCGGAACATTTTACATAGTTACCAACATCAATTAATTAATATTCGAGACGACATATAAGAATGGCCAAAATATTTGAATCTTTCTACAAAGCAATATTGCATATTGTTTAAACATAATTAATATTTATCATCATCATCTCTAAGGAGAATTCTTAGTTCAATTCTCAGTTCATAATTTTCCTATGATATAACGTAGCCTACAATATATACTAGGTTGTTCGTTTCAAGAAATCCTCATTGTATTTTAGGAGATACAAACTGAAGTCGAGATCCAATTTCAATAAAGGTCGTTCTTGTCATTTAGATTTCCCAATTTTTTAACATTTTTTTCCTAATTTTAATCTCAAAATTAAAGATATAAAATAACCTATTGATGAAGTGTCAAACTAGACCGTAAGTTTTGAATATGATCTAAAAACTTTCATGCAACTCTTTTCATTCGTTTCTTTTGAACATTGTATTAAATCACCCACAAACTTGTTCATTACACTCCAAAATGTTGCAAAGAAATGAATCGCACTGTAGAAAAATAGCGTAGCTTGATCTAATCTCCACATGGTTATCATTCACATGTCTGACCTGTACTGGTAACACGCTAGTATAATTTGGAAAAACATACAAATTGATTGACTGGTGTGTGGTTCATGTCTTCTGTGAAATTTAGAGGGTTTACTACTATTCTTGGAGAGCCTTAGAAATATTGACATCGTATTTTAGTTGCCTGTAGAATCCTATAGTCTTATTTATTCTTCACTATTCAAGATGACATCGGCAATGAAGCGCATAGATGTCGTTCGTACACATGAAATAAAACATTGTCTTGTGGTAGTTTATAGTATAGTTTTCTTTTGAAATAAGGTGAATAGATCGCGACAACACCAACTCAAGGCGATCCAAATGCTGCCGGAAATTTACAGCTCATATTGAATTCAATAGTACTGCAGAACCAATCAATGCCATTCAAGTATGATGCACACTCAACCTAACTATTCAAAAAATGAGACTTTTCTCAGTTTCTTGCAAACTCCTTGCTTACGCGAGCAATTAATATTGACAATCTTGGAGACACAAAATTTAATAATACATCGCAATTTTAAAATATGTTTGTAAGAATTAACTTATCTAAAACCCGACTCGTTTGTATGGAGTTAACAAAAAATATGTACATTCCACCGAAATAAATGAACTTCCATACGTCATTGAACATCTACTGATAGTGTAAATCATTCAAAATAATAATACAATTTAATCATAATAATGATACGAAGAAGAAAACAAATGTGACATAACCAAATGTCAGCTACACATGAAAATGAATAGTAATAATGCATGATTTGACTAAATTGAAATCCGAAAATAATTGAATATACCATCCACTTACTTGATATTTAATATATAATTTACGCAATTTTAAAATTAGAAATATTAGAATTAGAAATAAAGTTGGTTAAAAATCCATATCTTTAAACTGTAGTACAAAACTCTGTACAGTGTCGTAAAATTGTGTGCAATCATAAAAGATTTAAAAATTAATCACATTCAGTATATTCGTCAGCCAGGACTGATAAAAAATAATCACTTTCAAGATGGGCTGCAATGGCCGTGGAGGTGGAAGCTTTTCCCTCGTTTATTGCCAAATGGGTGAAGAAGAAGAATCTGGTATTGAAAGCATTGGTCTGATAAGAAAATGTAGATTAAGCAAATGTTCACAATTTGTGATCAGGGAGCTACACAATCTTGCGTATATGTTGCTATCACATTTCCTTTAGTAACGGAAACAGTTTGATTGGCGGAAATGACGTAATCATTAGGACACTTGCATTTATGCTCATGCATTTCATGCATTTCCTCGTCAGTAAGTGCGCGATTCCAAATGAATATGTTCTCAATTATTCCAAAAAATGACTGGTGAGCGCGAAATCCTCCTCCAATTCTATCTTGATCCTGGCCAATGACGAGCAAACCGTTTCCTGGAATTGGCTTACTGTGTATCTCTGATTCCGCCTTCAAAGATCCATTCACAAAGATCTTTGTATCAGTGGCCATAATGAAGCATAAAAAGGTTCTGAAGCTGACATCAATGTTGTGGGTCATCAATATTATACCGTTAACCGTTACTTTTATTTTAGCCGTCTTGATGAACTCGATTAATATCGTGTTAGAAGAATTTATTGTTGCATAACTTAGCAAGGTATGGATATGTTTATAAGAAGTTTTGGATACTTCAACCCATGAGCATATTGATATGTCAGTGAATTCCGGTACTGGCACTTTGATTCTCACATAATCAGTTTTTTGGGAAGGACTAGTAAAGTTGAAAACAGACCGTGGACAAGCTGAAAAAGACGACAAAATATTAAAAGCAATTTGAGACTAGTCAAACACTGTGATTTTATTTTACGAGATGAACTAGTACTAGTCGTTAATGATTTGGTTTCTGCGAGACTAACTACTTATCCTTCTTCTATGCTTTTGTGCCGGCGGATCCGTATGCATATATATTGCGAGAATGCTGTAGCAAGAGTAAAGATAACTATCCTAAGTGATTTAAGACTATTAAGAGTCTTGCTGCACACTAACACAAATATATTTCTGTAACGTTTCGTCTGACCAAGGTTTTGCCTGATTTTAGCATTTTGTGCTTGAGGTTGCCAGATTTTATCATTCATATTCAATTTCAAATAAATCCAGAAAGTACGATGGTTGACCATATGTTGTCAAATGGTATTGCTCATTGCATTAATAAAAACGCTCAAATTGTTGTGGAACAATGAATTTGCGTTAGAAAGCAAAGAATAGTAAGTTCTGACGCAAATAATTTAAGAAAATAATTGCGAAAAAATATGGCAACTGTCACCAAGAAAAATGAAAAATCAGGCACTTGCGAAATATGACACGTCTCCATCAGTCACAACCGGTATTGTATTTTACCAAAATGTTGTAAATTTAACCATACAAAGTGTATATATTTAAATTTCTGCTTTAGAGTAATCAGATACATAGTAAAATAGAGCCTGAAATTTCACAACTGCCTGATTTCTATATTTTGTAATCAATGTTAAAGTCTAATTATCTTGTCAGGTAAATTGGAAACCCTAATGACGTACGGTAAAAATAAAATATATCAAAGTGCCTGAATTCGCAAGTGCCTGGTTTTAGGGAGACCCTCCAACTATCGTGTTATCAAAATAAGTTTGTGAAAAAAAAAAAATTGTTGTTAAATTGCACAAACTTTTTCAATGACATTTAACCTATGTGTTCATATATTTGAGCATTGCTATCAAGTTATTTTATTATAAATTCTGAATCAAAGAATCAATTTTTGTGCGAAAATACCATTTTGCTGAACAATATTTCGAACAAATTATAAGCACGCGCACGCACCTGGTTTTACTGTTCGTTGCATCTCAGTTGTTTGCATGGCAGTTGTCAATTGTTTATCAGGTCCTGTTTGAATAGTTGTTAATGTAATGTGAATTGTTTTTTGTTGCATCAAATGACTGAATGGTGTTCATTACATCAGTTGTTGGTTGTGCATTTGCTGCGGTAAGTGCAATTTTTTCAGAAAAATGTGGCTGTTTAGAGAACATCGAGAGTTGATTCTTCAATAAATCGTGACGGTCTAAGAAAATGAAAGCATTTACATAATAAAAATGGTTTTCAAAATAGAGTATATATTTTACCTTTTTCAATGGTTAAACACACGGATAATTATTTTCTTTTTCTGATTTAAAGGTGTCTGGCATAAGACAAGAAAAGAATACTCATTAATATTATATTTGAAGGTAAAATAATCATATGGTGAAGCAGTTTTTTAAAATCAGTAACATTCGACTGACGGACCACTGGATCAAAGTCAAATTATATAAAATAAAATAAAAACATTTTGCAAAAAGCGTTATAATATTTTGAACATTGACTACAAATAAAATGCGATTGTCGCACTATTCTTCACCATCTCCAAGGCGATCAGTCGCAATTTGTTCCGTCGTCAATACAAGTGATTGTAGTCTGAATAACGTAGATTCATTTATTGTCTGATAAACGGGGCTCGCACTTGCAATTATATATACATTAATTTTTTCGGAGATTTGAATAAGCTGTAATCATAAACAGTCAAACATAAATCTACGAGGCAAGACAACCGGAACCTTGACAACCTTGCAAATCTTTTAGTCTTCGATCACAGTCATCGTTGAATTGTTGCGGCTGGAAAAAAAATTTGTCAAATTATATTGAATTTCTGCACATATATTCAATGCAATCATTATTTTATATCATATATGGTGGGGCATTGGGCGTTTAGTTCAAATTGCGTGATGTTTTCAAAATACATTATGTAAGCTGAAAACTGTATTTGCATGAAACGAATATCAGAAATACTGCTGATTGAGCCAAAGAAATTACTGTTTTTATTTTAAAATATACTTTTTTTGAAAATAGCTCAACGTTGACAAAACCGTGTATGTAACACAAATGTGATATTGTATGTAATACAAATGTGAATTCATATAGCGGTACATAAAATTCACAACACATCATTTTATGCTCATATCAGTGTTTAAAACAGTAGTTTAGATTTGATATAGGGTAAACCTACTCTGAGTCACACGCACCCAAAAGTACCTGAAAAGGTATCCAAGCTGGTATTTGCCTGTTATTGCATAAAGCTGGAATCATGCACTTTTCGAGACCTAAAACAATAACTTTGTTAAATGCAAAGCTGGTAAATTTATCTTCCAAAATATTTATCAATTGACACATAAGATTAATTAAGCTTAGATTGGGTGCTTGTTTTTGGTGCATAATTGTTGAACACAAAAGGAAATATAGGCACCGTGAATTATTTGACTGCTATAATACACCAAAAATAGCGTAACCGTTTTCGTATGAATAAATTATGTATGCTCTCAGAATCAAATACTTTCATACATATGTATTGACTTTTTTTTCTTTTTGACAGAACTCAGTTCTGTTGTTCGAAATATGTACATATTTGAGTTATTTCAACTTAAAATGCTACGTACCTCTGGCTAACTCGGCATAGAGGACGAGAATCGCTGATAGAATTAACTTCATCATTTTCTTCGGTAATAAATGAGTCGTCGAAATCGGATACCCGGATTTAAGTGTAATTCAGTTTTACTTATCTTTACTATAACTCTTATTTTGTGTTAAAATAAAACAGTGTATACCTGATAAAAAAAATTATTGGGGCAGAAAACCATCATTACTAAATGTGAAAGACCATTACGTGCTATAACTTTATACCTTCATACACTTTTACATTATAATATACATAAATATTTCACCTTTCATCTATTCGAGCTATCTACATATAGTAGTATATCTTGCTATCAAGCCACCTATATCATATTCAAGCCTGTTTCCTTAATTTTGAACTAATATATTGGGCTTCCGTGTGACGTAGTATTTCCTGGTTTATTCTATATACAAGGAGGGGCCATCCAACCGCATGTTTAAAATCGGTTTAGACGACTCATTGCACGATATATACTATTTTTCTGGAAAAGTTTTTGAAATACATTATTCAAACTCCAGTTATTTGAAAGGACATTTAGTTAAACGGCACCCCGTGTACAATACGTTTGTTTGCTAATTCATGCTATTATTAGTGAAGATACATTAAAAATGGATCAGCTGTAAATTCTAATTTGTAAAACAAACAAGGAAAAGTACTTGCCGCTATTGATAGAAACTACGAGCAGTTTGAAACTACCATACTATGCCAAATTATTGAAGCTGGCTATTTGCATCAATTTACATACCATTTTGGTCAAATTTGACTAAAAATTTTAACACTATAAAGTGGATATTCATGCTTTCTATTACAATTGGACAAAAAATTCAAACAAATTCAATTAAATTACTGGAAGCAGGTCGTGATTCTATTGTTCGTTCAAGCTTTATAGATAATATGTGCTCTTGTGTATATATTTGCGTATTTGTTTCACTGAAAATGTATGTTCATATATTCACATCGTGCATATAGTGAGGGCCGAGTTTTTGAGCAAGCGTGGTGCAAATTGATGTATGGGACATGAGACACAAATGGGAACAAGTGGAACACACTTTTTTTTATACGCCATGAAGGTGTCGAGATCGGTTCTTCATGATCTGTTTCAGTCGTCAGCAAACTTCGGTCCGTGGACCGAATACAGCTCGCAAACAATGTTTTGTGGCCCTCGTAGAACCTCACTTTCAATGCACGAGACAAAAATTGTTGTACGGCGTTTATGTATTCATTAGCGTAAGAGGAAGCACACGGCTGTTGGTTGTCGTTTACTTGCCGAACGTGCCTGCCTATTGTTTGTTGTAATTACCATGGAAAATGAGTTGCCACTGCGTCATTATTTGAATTGTAATGTGGGAATTGTTCATATGCGGAAATTAATATGACCCTCACGCTTACGTCAAGGACACATTTGTTCCATTAGTACATAATGTAATGCCTGGTCTAAATAATACACCAGTCGTGTTGCACTACTTTCATATGTGATTCACATGATCCCGATGTAAACAATGCACTTGCTGTGCTGAATAATTTCAAGCTGTGACTGTTCTGAAGCTAATTCGATTGTAGGATTTTTGCTCATATTTACAAGGCATTTTACTCGATTTGTTACATCGTGAGTTTTCAAATATCAAATTCAAACAAATTATTGCATTATCGTTAAAAAAAGAAACGATCTGGTAAACCCGTCTTCATCCTTAATTGACTTCCATTTTCCATATATCATTCAGTTTCCTGTTTGCTTCATAGTATCTGACGTTCTATCTCTTATGTACGTTCTTCTCAATACGTCCAGTTGAACTCCTACTTGGTTCTTGCGTGCTGTGAAATGGTATATATTTGCGTCATTCCGTTGAAATATCGTTGCCATTCTTAGAATTTGTAAAGTTAATCAGGTCTTAATCAATCAGTGGGGTTGGTAACGTTATATACAGTCAAAAATATACAAATAGCACCAACTAAATATGCATATAGAGCCAATTTCATATGCATGCCAATTAATATACAAATATCGACATTTTGGTGATGTACTTACACATCCAATGTCATATATATATATATATATACAGCCAATTAGATCAGACAATAGTCACATAAAGACAGCAAGTCGAAATAATGCACATACAAAAGTCAATATCATACGCATATGTAGTCAAATTAATATACATATACGGTCAATCGAGTAGTGTTTATTCGCAATCAATGCAATATGCTCATGTATATGGACTATGCAATATACTTATACGGCCTCTCAAGTAATGTACTCAATCGGCCAATGTCATATGTATGTATAGTGAATCTCATGTATATATGAAGGTATTTAATAAGCGATGTCATGCAACATCATAGGCAATTTATTTCACATACTTGCACTTACTGTATATTATGTACCGATGCAGTTGCAT
This sequence comes from Styela clava, assembly GCF_964204865.1. Classification (NCBI taxonomy): domain Eukaryota; kingdom Metazoa; phylum Chordata; class Ascidiacea; order Stolidobranchia; family Styelidae; genus Styela; species Styela clava. Next base: position 5,560,074 of record NC_135257.1, on the reverse strand, counting down.
TTTCAAGACGTATCTTGGAAGTCATATTAATATAATGACTGCGTTAAAAATGACTCTCAAAAACTCCAAAACGGCTATTGATGGAAGTTTCTTACACTTAGTATGAAGTATATGTAAAAAATTAATCAGTATCATTTAGTTTAGTGTAATTAAAATAATAGTTCTTTAAAAACAGATTTTCAGCCAGCACATTTCTCGTGTTATCAACGATCAGCTGTTGTGGTATTATTACATCGTATATTGGCGCCTATTGGACATTTATCAATGACTATACGCGCCCCGGTAGTTTTATGTTTTTTTATTTTCTGATTAGGGTTAATTCGATTAGTCTGGGACAGTTTATTTCTAGTAGCCAAAGAATAGTCATCTGAAAAGAGATTTTCAGCCAGCACATTTTTCATGTTAACAACAAACCAGCTGTTGTGGAGTATTATGATATTATAGGTTAGTACCTATTGTACAGTTATCATGAACTACGAATACTGGTAGTTCCATGTCTTTTTGTGCGCAATCAACATGTATGTATAGCCTTACCCCCTCTATAATAATACCGTATCGATCACTAACAGCTTTGGAGTTTTTTACGCTTTTTGTTGCGCTAATTTTAGAAACGACGCGCAATGTGCATGTAATTCATAGATGCAACCGCATATACAAAAATTGGTTTCTTATGAAATGATCTGGCAGTATTTGTACATCACCTTAAATGAATGTATTTGTATATTGAGTTGGCTATATTTTCATATATGTAACTTGGTACGGTATTATGAGATGTATTATGTATTGGTAGGGGAAAGTGGGCCACGGTGTTACATGGGGGACAGTGGAAAATCAGTTCTCACACTCATACTGTATCCGGAATTTCTTTGAATATTTTTTTGAAAGAATATCTGAAATATTTTGGTTGAACACTGATTATAAAAATATTAAATTTCAAGTCCCCCCTTTCCTTAGATGATGATGCTGATTCTTTGCTTATTTTTAAGGGAATACTTTAACAGAATGCCCCATTTTGCCCAGGGTCAGTCCGAATGTGCCCCTAAGGGAAGTACGTATAGTGGGACACTTGACAAACGTTTTTCAAAGCATTTTGGGGGTAAGATGTGAGTCACAAGGTAATTTCGTAGTCGCTGGATGAAAACTAAATTTATTCCTCTCAGCACTAGTCCCGCAGAGTGAAATAATTATGCACAATAAACGTTTCAAAATATGCAAAAAAATTGTCCCAACCTTCCCAACTTGCCCCCACATTACCTTAATGACTGTATTTGTATATTGACTTGGCTATATTATGCACATGACTCGGCAGTATATAATTTGGTTGGCTGTATATGCATATATGTTGGCGGTATATGCATATTCGTGGCAGTATATGTATGTCACGTTACCACCTCCATCGCTTTTTGAAGCAAATAGATCTATATTATCCATGAAGGTTTTAGCATATATTTTTAACATATGAAATGATGTTTATATTCTCTTACAGTAGTTTAATAATAATAAAAACATAATTTCATTTGAAAAGCTTAAATATATTGCGACAATACCGACTCAAGGCGACCCAGAGCTGCTGCCAGAGATGTATAGCGCGCATTGGCAACAATACTTCACTTAAATCGGTTCGATTTAGGGCAAGTTTCTGTTTTGAACGTTTTCCATACAATGAGCTCGTTTTTTTAACTTTTTATCCACTTATTTTGCGCCATTTATTGGATGGGGCATAATTAACCTAACTAATCAGAAGTGAAGGCATTTCTCAGTCTCTTACAAACCCCTAGCTCAGTGTTTCCTAGCCTATCAATCCCTGCCCAAAACTGGGTCGCCAGAAATTAGGCTACTCCTGGATTGCTTGTTTTAACAAAAACGTTGAAAGTTTTCACAAACTTTATTTTTTAGAAAAATTTGAGTGGCTTGAAAAAAAGGTTGGGAGCCGCTGTCGCCTAGCTTATGGATAGAGCAAGCAATGTTAACAACCAATAGAAAAACAAAATGTATATATTTTCAAAATATGTTTGTAAGACTCGTGGCTGAGACGCAAATCTTTTTGGTTGAAGTTTAAATAAAGTACGTACATTCTGCTGTCTTAAATGAACCTCGAAACTTCCATACGTCAAATGAACACCTATCGGTTAATCAATCGCAAATCATTAATAATAATATTACAATTTAATCATTATAGTTGTAGAAATAAACAAACTAATGTGTCATAAATCCAAATGTCACCTACACAAAAAAATGAACAGTAATAATGAATGATTCGAAAATACGAAAAAATTATTGAATATGCCATTTAGATACTTAAATGGCTGTTTATGTATACTGAGTTAGGTATGTATGCTGTGTATGTACATGACCTTGACAAATGCACATTAAATATAATTGGTTGTACATGAAATATGCATGTGACATTGACTGCGTATAGGTATAACGTGAATTGCTGTATATCATATGGGATTGACTATATATGTTATGTTTTTTTATGTTGGCTGTGTATGCATATTTTTGGTTGTATTTGCATATAACGTTACCAACCAGAATAGACCAAAATAGCGTCCATATGCTGTTGATGTGTAGATGGTGATGAGCAAAAACACGATCATTTTCCTTCTCATATTTATGTAATTTCTTGATTCAACCGACATTACAAGTATTTCCAATCACGAACTTTCGATTTTTTATGACTCTAATGTAATGACATTATCAATCACGGTTGTATTAATTTCATGGGTTTTCACCTAATGCTTACAGCTTCATGGTTGAATGAAGTGAATATGGCCTATTAATCCCTGTATGAATTTTAATAAATTGATCTACCTTTGGTGAAAGTGCAGTGCACACAGCTTGTACCGTCTTCCCCATTGCCACGATCCCGTATCGCATCATAAACTCGATCTGATGATCGTACTCATAACATTCGAATTTGTCAGAAATTTGTTTTAAAAAAAATTAATAGTTGCAAGCAAACATTGAGTTACAGACTCTTCAATACGCCATGTCTAAAAATCTGTGGAAGATATCCAAGCAGCCGTTAAAACTTCAGTTGTCACGCCACCGTTGACATCTTGCTGATTAGAAAATGCTAAGAGAGTAAACAGGTGAGTCGATGCTCTGAAAACCTTATATTGGTATCAAAATAGTGGTTTAGCGAAAAATGCATTACATCGTTATTACAAAATAAAATTAAATGATGCGTTCAAAGCAGCTGAGGTCCAAATATAATACTCGAAAGGCACGGATTCGGACCGAGGTCCGCCAGTTGAGTAGCCCTGGTCTAGACGAAAAGACATTTATTTTTCTAATTCATGTTGGGGTACAATCAGAAGAAGGAGATCTGAACGTCCCTGTTAAACCTCGAGTGGGTAGAGTAAAAAACAACAACAAATACAAATATCTTAAGAATTATCATCTTCTACTGGAAAGACTTTACATGCACAGTTTGAGTATTCGTTTTACAAAATCTTGTTTTTATTTCCAATTCAACCTGCAATATCGCTTACTGCCTTATCAACTGGTGCTTTGCGACGTATGCTAATGAGTTTATCTGCTCTTATTTGTCCACATTTTATTCGCGATGAGGGACAATAACAACGCCGTACAGACGACATACAAAGTCTGCAATATTCACGATATATTTTATTTTTATTTTAACTTTATAAAACGAAAAGCATTAATCGGGAAGTAATAAACGACGTTAACGATGTCGATAAACCACAATCGGCAAACTATATATATTGGGAATAATGAAGGGATACCACGTTTTTCATTAGGAGAAAAATTTCAACCTGCAAACCTCATGACATCAATGCATCAGCGGTGGCGGGAAATGTAAAAATACAGGATTTTCCTTCATGCAATTTTCATGTCATTGCAACAAAACAACTAGAACAAAGTATACTTATTAGGCATCTTAAACTGTTAATGCGCAATGTGTTTTAAAACTGCTTTTTTTGCCAGAATTGAAAATACCCGTCATCGAATTGCTATTTATATATATTGGAAGGTAAGGCGAAGTTTGAGAAAATTCTAAGTAATTCCGTTCAAATTCCACGCAGTACATTCGCCAAAAAGTATGTATCGATTAATGCAAAAACTATCGGTCTGATAATTCCCAATGCAGAAATAGATGACGTATTTTCGGGAGTGAAAATCGGGCTTCTTTTTTGAATAAGTGGTATATATATAAAATTTTACAAAACAATTTGTGAATAAAAAATAGAAATTTGTTCTTAAACACACATCATTTCAAAATTCCAAAAATACCAGTCATTTATGGGTCATTTTCCATGGAAAATTGTATTTATTTAGGACAAATTTGCAAAAATACTGCGAATCCTTAAAACTCAAATTTTATTTGGAAAGACGTTGATTGATGCACCCACGGTTTATTCTCATGAGCTTTCATCCACAAAGACAATGAAGTCAATGAAGACATTCTATACAAGCAGCTCACGTACCAAAAATGCCAGAAATACCATAATTATATATGTGCCAAAAATACCATATAGCCTACACCTAATTCTGATTTGAGGAAGACGAAAACAATAGCAAAAGAAAGCGCAATTTCCAGAATCTTGGCATGTACAGGGTGCCCCCCTCCCACTCCACCCTCAATAATACTTTTAATATCAAATTAAAAATGACAATTTATCTGATGTACGAGCAAGGGAAGCGTTTACAGGCACGTTTATCTATTGGAATATCTAATCATCTTCAGACGAGACAAAGACTTCCACTTCAAAACAACATTGAACGTTATTTGGCTTTGTATATGTTTCTAATTTTTTTTTTCAATATTCTCCCAAATCAGACTGAATGCAAATAACAAACGTGAGCAGACATTCCATAATTAGTTTACAAAAGAGACAAAGAAAAAATACTTAGCTTTGGGCACATTAACTATTTACTTATTTTACAGCGTGAACCCAAAAAACTTTCCACATTTTAAATTAGCTTAAAATGAAATAGGAGAGTTTTTTTGCCCCGGGATGCTTCAAAGTCATTTTTTTATTTTCGAGTAATTCTTTTAATAAATGTTTTTATACTAATAGCATGATATTTGGAATTTATAACAGAAATTATTTGGGCTCTTTATGCCACTGTACATCATATTTTCATGTTATATATATATTTACCGGTAAACCCTGATAGTAAAGTAACGTACCTCTTACAATACTGAAGCATAACTTAATAACATAATTGAAAATGGTTCAAAATCGATTTTAAATCTATTTGTATACAAATACATTTACTAGGTTGAAGAATAATCAAAAATGTTTGTAGTTTTTAGTATTGCTATTGCATAATTAGCTGAATTTGAAAAATGTAATTTCACAATGTTATCTTCCAACCTAGAAAATAATCCATAACCTTTTTTAGTGAAATCTAGGCCTAATACAATGCAGAACCTACGTGTTTTTATTATGTTCATGTGTTATCTGATAAACATTGTTTACGGAAACACCAAGCATATGATCTGCAAAACAATCGAAGTTAATGACATACCAACAACTTTACAACGAGGGCCACAAGGATTTAAAGGAGAACGCGGGCTATCGGGTGAAAAAGGTGAGCCAGGTGTTGTCAACTACAAAATGGTGGATGAGAAAATTGAAGAAATCATTGAACAAAGTAAGTTTGTGTTTATTTGACCCAATGATAAATTACTATTTTAACGGAATTTGTGAAGAGTTTTGTATATTATTCTACCACTACTTAATCATTGCAATTGTTTTCAAGTTTTTTTTCTTGGCTTATGATATTTTTACTAATTTAAAATTACATTTTTTAATTTCAAAATATTTTTGCAGCTTCCATAGAAATACTGAATGGTAATATTCAGCTAAGCCGTTGCAGGATTTTATAATTCCCGACTATAATTGATAAAATAAATTTTTCAAGAGAATAAAATTACAGTCAAGGTATTTGTCTTGCATTTATATAGATGTCCAATCGCAGTGTTCAGTAAACAAAAGGAATTGTCTAGAAAGCATCCTATATTTCAAATAAGATATCTTTTGCTGGAACGATAGATTTGCGAGTTCTATTCGATTCATAATATATATATATATTATCTGGAAAGAGGTCGGTTGGATGCGATGATAAAATTAGAGCTCGATAACAACGAATCCATTGATCAAAATTAGTTACAATGTGTTTTATAAACAGCTACTGGTTCATTAACCAGACGAGTAGAAAAGCTGGAAGAGCAAGTTCTCAAATTACAAAGAAATGCTTCGAAATGTAAGTCAAATTCTCTTTCCTAAATAACAATAGTTTCTCACATCAAACACACATTTGATACACAATACAGTTCTACACGTAATGAATTTATATTTACATAACAGTCATAACTAATTAAATTATTTACAAGTTATATTTTTTGAAACAAGTTCACATTTATTTTTAAAGCTCTCGAGACTGATGCCCAAGAATCGATTTGCGTTGGTGTTACATACGGGAAAACTTGCTATTGGACTGTTTTACATTCTTCTAGAAATGTAAACTTCGACGAAGCATCTGTAATATGCACACGGAAAGAAGGGAAGATAGCGTTCTTCCAGGATTCACAACATTTTAAACAAATTATGAAGTACATTCGAGCATTGATTCCTCCTTCGCAAAGCTGGGTACACGTCTGGCTTGGAATGACCATAAGCCCCAAGGTAAGTTTCTTATTGGACACGTTTAGTGGACATAACGATCGTTTTGTTTTTATGTTGTTCTTGTTCTTGTTGTTCTTTGACACTTTTTGTACACCTAGTGGAAATATTAAAAAACCGCTTTTCTCTTTGATCACTGGACCAATTGCTTTGAAATTTATAGTGGTTAAAGATGTGATTTTTCTCCAGAAGGACATTACTTTTATTTATTTCAAATGTTTCTGTTAGCTCTGTAAGATTTATTTTTGTTTGCTATGACGTCTCCGAACGTTCTGCGGACATCTGACGCCATTTTTTATCCTACTGTACTGCTCCGCTTGGTGTGAATATATTTTTAAACTGTGATCTGACGGTACGGTAAACCGTACTGTACTGCGAACAGACGTGTCCATATATTTGGGCGTAGCTCTCTTGTTTTATCAGGGGGACGAAATATGTCCAGTTCATAACCGTTTTGAATTAAAATTCTTGATAAATATTTGAAAAGATCGCTTCAGCTGCCAGTATCCTAACGGCATAAATTTCAGGTATTTTATTTTGAGTTTAAGGCACTTGTTAGAGAGTTTCGATATTTTTAGAAAAATATTTAGTAGTAATACTGATTCTAATCTAATTTGTATCAATCTGTTTTAAATAACTGAATTTCGAATCCACACTGATTTAATGCGAGTGCAGATTTCAAATATTAAGCCAAGCGACTTGAAAAAATAAATCAATCATTCGATGATGATAAAACAGACGGCTGTTTAGTCGGCTGTGCCAGCTGAGCTTTTGAGATATAAATAAGTAAGGTCCGAAAATTGCTCATGTTTCTGAGTGAATCCACAGTAAATAAACCAGTTTAGTAATTAAGTTTCAGGCTCAGTACATCTAAAGAAGAACGTACCGTTTAACTTACTTTTGTATACTGCTTCGACAACAAAGAGAAGGTTTTTTACAAGTATATTTGAAAAATAGTTGGACACCTGACAGTTAGAGCCCCATAATCGATCAAATAAACAAAACATGCTAAACTTCAAAATCAACATCAGTTCGAAAATAATTTATATAAATATATATGAAAGTATAGCATCCTGCCAATAAACTTAAAATTCATGTGACATTACGTTCATTTCAAAATGTATTACATATTTTTTTAGTAATAACATATAATAATTAGTAAAGCAAAATCAGAAAGCAGTCAAAAAAAAACTTTTTTTTTGGATTTATAGGCTATTTATTTTTGAAATCCAATCTTGCATATATATATATAGAGAATAAATATTAATACTAAATATTAATTTATTATATTGGAATTCTTCTGTTTCAGTTTCTAACGGTGAGGCTTGCAGACGGATCTGTTGCTCCATTCACACAATGGATTTCTGGGTATCCAAATCCGAGCAGTACATTATCTAATATCCAGCTCCAAGTTTACAACGAATCTTCTAAAGAACCCCAAGGAATGTACAATCTTTCTCCGGAATCGAAAGAGCACGGTGTTCTGTGTCAAAAATAATTAGGTGACTGCTTGTTGTAAAATGTCGGGTGCATACTTTCACCACCTGATAGGCCAACTAATTTTTGATTAGACTCACCATACGCCCCGTTTCAGCCGGGACAGTACCTATTTTATCAAGTTGTCCCGGCCAATATATGTCCCGGTTAGGCAGATCACAGCCATAATTTTTTTTTGTTTTGTTTGATGTTAATATATTTTTTTAACGAATGCAGCCAATTTATCTTTGATTCTAACTCATTTCAATAGTATAGATAGAAAAATTGAAGTCGGATTTTCATTATTTGAAGCAAAGGCCAATAGAGGATATTTTATAGGATATACAGCTAATTTTCATGCTCGTAATCTACCCACAATGATAATGTTAAAATATTACTTATATTAGACTCGGAATCGAATTACAGTTGGCTTGCTAAATCTGCACTTTCCCGCTTTTTTTTAATATAATATGGTTCGCCTATTTTTGATAGATCTACCAAGTACATTATAGGAAACGGACACGTATACATCTTTTGCATTTATACTTTTTGAAGTATCCTACATACGCGATTAAGTCTATTGAAACGCTCACAACTTATTTAATATAAATCGTTCTGATGCTAATGTTTCAAAATTTGTATGATATTAAATTGCTAATTGTTAGCGAGAATCATAACGTGTTTCTAATTTGATGACGTTTTACGTTGTTACGCAGACGTTGCAAACGTATCGACGCAGCATTATTGCGACAGAGTTCTGTTTCTCGATTAATCCCGGGAATTCTAAATTATCGCCACGCTGCTTCGATGAGTTGGCACCTTCTGTCTTGTATCCAGTGTAATCTATTGCGCTAGGAGTTGTTTATCGTGTTTAATATTGGATTTACTATTCGCGGTTAGGATAAACGATTCGAATTGAAATTAGTAATTGGGTTTAAAATCAACGGTTTATACTGGAGTTGTAATATAATGTAGGGATACAGGTTAGGGTTGTAATATAGTCCAAATAGAATGATAAATGCTGTTTCTTGTATTTAGTCACATAAGTTAAGTTGTATTTACTTTGGATTATAAATTGTTGAATTGAGTTGCCTGGAGATCCTAAACATTCGGTATGTAAATATTGTTTTATCTTGTATGATTCATTCTGTATTTTAGTATTGTGAATACTATTTTATCCTATGTGATTTAATCTGTACATAATTGTGACATATGGTTATCTGCTAATTAATGTGAATTGTTATTGCTTGTAAAATGGTAATACTGTTATATTCGATTAATTGTGCCATATAAGCTATTTAGTTTTATCTATTATTTTGGCAGAAAACCGTTCCTTTAACAACGTTACGTTACGTTCCATTAACAACGTTCCGTTTCCGGTACCCGACAAGTTCTATTTTCCTGATTCATGTTCGAGATTTGATTTGAAGTGTCTGTTGATTGTTATTAAAGATATTCACCGATTTCAAGTTGAATTATATTGGGGCAGCATTTGAAAGGCACAGAAGAATCTGGGGGCACTTTAACCGCTGTTTACAGACTTTAATTGCTTGAAAGCACGGACTAGTTGTAACAATTAACCGATATAGGTTTGGGGTCAGGACTGGGGTATTGGGACGCGTTTTTGAAGTCTCCAATCTCTTAATGTGCGTGAGAAGTAACCAGGCTACATAGAATCGAGCGCAACACTAATCAAATGAAAGTTATGTTAAAAAAAAGGGGCGACAGCGACAGTTGATGGACAAGACTATTGAACAATTATGGCAAGATTTCTAAAGGAAGGAATTTAAAAAATTCTGGCAACGGGATTTGAATGCACACGTGTGAAGCAGATAACAACAAAGATCTAGATCTCCATTCTCTTCTCGGTCAGGTTTAACATTAGGAAAGGCACCAATACCTGGTTTGGTCGCTGCGTAGTTTTTAGTTTTAGTATCTGGTTTTACTTAACTTGTCCAGATGTCGTTCATAAAATAATTCTCAACGGATATCAGGAGACATGTTATAATTACTTATCAAAATTCATCGGTTTGACTTCAGCCTAACTACGTTTGAGCTATATATATGTAAGATTTACCACTTATTTAAGGTTAATTGCTGAGGCCCGCGTATCGACTGCGATAAATTGAAATTATAAGCCACATTTTTTTTTTTTTAATTTTTTCAAGTATAGAAATTTATTCATTCAGAAAATTTTCAAACTCAATTTTTTTTAATAGCGTTTGTATAAAGCAAAGCCTTAAGGTATGCGTGAAAAACCACGTGCAGAACAGAGCAATTATGGATATAAGTAATGAAAATAGCAAAATTAATAAACATTCATGCTAAAACTCATTATAAGAATTAATTTATAGTTCATAAACACCGAAACGATTATGGGAAATTTTGCATAGGCGTTTGTTTTTGTCGCTACCTTGTCATTCGTGTTAATGACATCGGTTTTTAACTTCTTGAAAAGACCCCTCGAAGCGAGAGAGCCTGGGATAGAACGTTCCATGTGGGATAGAACGAATATATGACATTTTGCAAGTGTAAAGTGATTCACCAAATAATCATCGTCATTTTCCGAATCTTCAACACAACAGAAAACTTTAAGCTTCTGCTTACAAAAGAGCTAAAGAAAAGAGTTTTAGGTGGTAATCATCACATCAATTTTCGCTCTGCACTACATATTTGCGTTAGATTCAGGTACTGATAATGCAAATACCATCAGTCTTATAATATCGTAAACAATTGCTTTACTCAATGTTTTTCGGAAGATCAGTTTCGTTGCTGTTTATTTCATGGTCTACTCCAGTATTTCCCAACCCGAGTCCGCGGTCTCAAATGAGTCCGCGGAGCGTTTGAATGAGTCCGCAACGAGCCAGAAACTCACTGCGGGCCGCAAACGTTTTTGCGAATCTTAACCATCAGCCACAATTTACGATAGAATTTACATAAAACATAAAAAGCAAGTTTTTTTCATATAGCATTGATCGAGTCAATAATTTTTGGATACTGAATGAGTAGGGCTTGGCATGTATTCGAATATTAAACTATTAGAATAGCAATTTATTATTCGAAAATTTGGTAACAGGTGACGCCACAGGTCACTTGCGCGTCGTTTAATCAAACGATTGGATTTAGTCGTTGTTGTTCGAGGAATAATTTTTCTGGTGGCAACCTAAATTTTCTAAATTGAAAAGCGGCAATACAAAATACTGAAAATAAAACAAGTTTTTAAAAAACGTTTTTTTAGACATGTTGCAAATGCAAAATTTCGGGTGCTACCGTAGTATTCGTATCAGGGCATTTCCCTCAGAATTCTTTGCTTTACGGCAGGGTCCGCAACCTACGGCCCGCGGAGCAATATAATCAGGCCCGCGACGATTCTCTGAATTATAGTAACAAAACAGCTGTTTTTACGATTATATTCTTTACGTGACAGAATTTATTTTGCGGCACGTTTAGACTAAATTAAATCATAACCGAACAAGTATATAATTCACAATTACTCGTTGAATGAGCCTAGAAATTAATTATAATTAGGCATTCCATGGCAACAAAACGCAGAAAAGTCGAACGCTAAGTGCAATTGGTTCAATATTCAAATGGTCAGTCTTCGGGCGCTGCTTAAAATTTAACTTCTGATTTGTGTGAAAAAATGTGATTCATTGGCCATACGTCCGGCTTTTTACTTTCTAAAAATATGCGCGGCCAACCAATGACTTGCAACCTTTAATTTTGGCCTGCGAGCGACAAAATGTTGCCGACTTCTGGCTTTACTGTTGTACGAACAGCTCATATTTGTCGCATTCACAAAAATACGAATCGAACAAAATATAATCGGACACTTTACTACGAATTTTTGTGTCCACGGATTGTCATGATATTTTCTGAATAGTATTGCTTTTATTTCGTCAACACAACCGCAGATTAAAATGATCACAATTAAATTATAATTAAAGCAAGGCGATGAATATTTTTTATTTTTATTTACTAATGTACTAATTATATTTTTAGTAAGTAGTCTACTAAATCAAGTTGTACAACGGCGATAACAAATTCGCAAATAATTAATATCAAAACTAAATATAACCGGCAATATATTCTCACATTATTATGTTCGCAGATTGCCGTGACATTTAAAAGAAGTAATGCTTTCATCTTGCCATAAGTCAACGCAACCGCGAGTGATCATGAACACAATTAAATTAAAATAAGAACACATTTCAAATTCTTGTCGTTGTCAAGGATTGAATATTGTGCAACAGAAAAGGCCATTTATGCACTAGAGAAGTTGGTCCTTTTAACAAAGGCGTAATTGCGTAGCATTTCCGATTTTGAAATTCGGTAAAATTCTGTTGTGTTTGTTTTTATTACTTCTTCACACAGAGTACGGTTGCAATAAACTCATGTTGAGTCCGCAAAGGTTTTCGCCAGTGAGAAAATAGTCCGCGATCAAAAAAGGTTGGGAAACACTGGTCTACTCCAAACGACCGATAGATAGCCTGCCTATAAAGCTTATCGTCAATGAACACATATACCAGCATTCCACGTGCCAAAATGACAGCGTCTTCAAATACTGCTTTGAGTTCTGTGAAGACAATAAGATAACGAACAAATTCCGAATCTGGTTTTGATCAAGATGCTCTCGAAACTTCCCAAAATAGCATAGAGGTAATTTGATGAAGTACTTCTTAATGTCAAATGTGAACTGACATTTTATCAGATGTACTGCCGTAGGAAGCATTTACAGACACATTCCTCTTATGGGCCATAGCTAACTTTCCATAAATCAGCTTTTGGCAAATAAGTTTTTAAAGACGCTTCGAAAAATACAAAATTTCGAGCGTGAAACCACTGCACATGATTTTTTGGTACTCCCGGAGCGCCGATTTTTTAAGTTCCAAGTCTATTAATAATTAATGTACCGGTAAAGATAAATGGGAGTAAAAAGTCGCGCAACCTAATTTAAACTGAATCATAGATAAATAAGGAAAATAGTTTCAATGCGATTTTACATCTAAATCGTATTGACTATGCCGAAGATTATTTAAAAATGTATATTCAAGGCACAATGTGCATTATAATGTAAACTATCTAACTGAAAAAATATTTCCTAATTTAGTTATTGAAATACAGGTGCATATGTTCGAACATGTACCTACGTATTTTTATTATGTCCGTGTCTTATCTGATGAACATCGTTCATTAAATGGATGTGATCTTTTCGTGAATACCAAGCAACGTATAAATATTTACCTGAATCGAAAAAGCAAGGTGTATTATGTCAGACATAATGAATTGAAGGTTGGCTATTAATATGACGCTGTGATCGCAATACAATTTTTTAATGAATTTTTTACGTACTTTTTAGAAAACTGGATTGCTCGTATCCAACTTTTATAGCTGTTTCTATTTATAACTCCTAATACCAGTTCTCCTACAAAATTTAGTTTAGTTGCAGTTTTCAAAATTTAGTCCCAAATAAATGCAATAGTCTGGGTCAAAATATTATCCATCGATATTACTAAATGACAGTTGGTTAAATATTTTAGAATAAAATATTGATTATAAACTCCTAAATCAAGCGTCAAACAGAGAAAATACTCTTAAACATGTATCCATATTTTCATCCGTAATACAATGTCGGACCTAGACCGCAGGATATAGGTCAGCGCTTGTGCGACTCGAAAGAGGGGAGTGAGCATCGTGTGCAAAAATTAGAATTTCAAAACTTCATCGGGCTTGGTTTGCCATTCGATAAATAATATATAAAATCTCTACACAATAATTATTCCTTAGTTCGATTTCTAAACATTAATGTTTAACATTCCGAAAATTCCAAGCCCTGGCAAACAAAATCATATTCAGAAGATGATATTAATCAGGTTTCGAATTATTATTATTTTATCGCGGCAGCCTTCAAAGAAACTGCCACAGCTGTGCTAACTCTGTATTCTTAAATTACAACGGCGGCGATACATCATGATCTTCTCTCAACAACCGATGATCTGCAAAGCTTGCTTGACGTCAATGAAGACATATACCAGCATTCCACATACAAAAATGATAGCGAATTAAAATACTCGACTAAGTTCTGGGAAGACCATAAGATAACAGAACAAATTCCGAATATGTGTTTCATCAAGATATTCACGAAACTTCACAAAAACAGCATAGAGGTAATTTGATCAAGTATTTTTTTATGTCAAATCCAAAATGCTATTTTATCAGATTTACCACTGGGAAGTGCTTCAGACGCGTTCACTATATGGGGCATAGGTAACTCTCTTTAAACTAGCTTTAGGCAAAAGGGTACTTAAGGACGCTTTGACAAATATATATTTTATAAGTTTCTTTCTGTTTCTTGCACGTGACTGTTTATTTGCAAATATACTATTTCATAGGTTTTTCCACCTATGAGTAAGTTGACTATTGAATTATGTACAGGAAAAGATCATCAGAAGAACAGCATCGTTCTTCTCCAGCTTAAATAAATAAAAAAATACTAGTTTAAAATCAATTTTACTCCTAGTTTCTATTTTAATAAATTGAAGATTAATTAGAAATATAAAAACTTTTTGCCATATAATGCTATAACAAGCGTTTTCTTCCTTATTGTGAAACATAAAACCCATATTAGCTAAGACATTATTCATCGAAATTCAGCCTTTAATATGTAATTCAACTGTTGTAAGCACGTAATACTATGAACAAATGTCTTGATAACATTGAAAAATTCGTACTTCTGTGTACAATGGGAATATTAACTCTTATTTTTCCCGCCCCCAACGCACAAAGAAGAAAAGAGTTACTTGCATTCAGAAAGATACCACTTTTGTTTGTTTGTTGAAATCTAGGCTTAAAACAATGCAGAACCTACATATTTTTATCATGCTCATGTGTTATATGACAAACATTGTGCACGGAAACTCGAAGCATATGATTTGTAAAACAGTCAAAGACGTTTTTACAGGAAAAGCAGATCATGACATACCAACAACCTCACAGCGACACCATGGACTGCCCGGTAAACGGGGACCACAAGGTTTTAAAGGGGAACGCGGAATACCTGGTAGTAAGGGTGAAAAAGGTGATCCAGGGGTTTTCAACTACAACAGGGTAAATGAAAAAATTGAGGAAACAATCGAACAAGGTATGTTTGGGTTTATTTATTTAACTCAATAGCCGAGATTGCTTTTTAGTGTTCAGGCTATTTGTAAATGATACTAGATATCTGAATTAAACCTTGAAATATTATTTAATTATAAAATTAACGTAATTGTGACATTGTAAATAATATAAATATATGATTGAACTGATCAATAATGTGTGAATTTGCGAAACATTGTTTTTTTAGGATTGAGAACAAAAATTAAAATTATAATGTGTATTGAATCATAATGTAATTTTTTAAACTCGTACATCAGAAGTTTAGACAAATCATAAAAATGATTTCCTCATAAAACATCCAATTTTATACATGTTCGTTTGATATAGATTCTGCTGCAATGTATTGAAAAGGCATATTGTGTCTGTCGGTGTAACTTTATCATTTCCAAATTACCATGATGTTCTTCAATAATGAAGCCGGTTACAGAAATAATTATTTGTAAGATTTTTTGGGAATGATTTTCCATCACTGTAGAAAAACACAAACCTCACAAAAACGTAATCGCAGAAACGTATCCCGATGTTATAAGTACAATGAAACTAAAATTATAAATTCGGGTCGACGCTTACAGAATGTCTGAGCATCAGTAAGTTAATAATGCTTAGGAAAGCACTATATATTTCAAGTAATGTGCCCTTTGCAAGAGCCACACATACAAGGCCTATTCCATTCATTAACTGGTCAAATACATTGATACCGTTGTATAAAACTAGAACCAGTTGATTTATATTAATAATGATTTGATACTTGTTTTGTAAACAGCTAATGGAAATTTAACCAGACGAGTAGAACAGCTAGAAGAATTAGTTCTTGAACTAAATAAGAATTATTTGAAAGGTAGGTCATATTATTCTTTATAAATCATAATGGCTGTTTTAATTAATCAATAATTTTTTTGAACGCTAAGGTTTTATTAAACTTTTTCTTTACGTATAATTGAAAAAATCAAAATGCTTCCAAAATAATTTTCAAAGAGTTTTTTGCACTTTTCATTCTGTAGATTCCAAGCGCGGTGACGTGGAACCAATTTGTAATGGTATTGCTTACAGGAAAACTTGCTATTGGACTGTATTACGTTCTTCTAGAAATGTAAACTGGGACGGAGCATCTGCAATATGCGCACAAAGGCAAGGAAAGCTGGCGTTCATCCAGGACTATGGTGGCCCATCGTTGTCACGTGTAAAATTTAAAAAAAAAATGAAAAAATAAAATGAAAAAGCGAAAATAAAAAAATAGTTGTGAAAAAACATAAAAATAATTGAAAAAAAAAGAAATAAAAAAAAATTTAAATTAAAAAAAAAAATTGAAAAATAAAACAAACAAGAAAAATTAAAAAAAAAATTAAAATTAAAAAAAAAAAATTAAAAAAAAAAAAAAATTTGAAAAAAAAAAATTGGATAAAAAGAAAATAAAAAGGTTGACAACGATGGTCCGCCTCGTGGCCCATCGTTGTCACGCGTTTTTATTTTTAGAAAATTTGATGCTGCTTGGGACCAACGTTGTCAGACTTAATCCTACACGCACAAATGTGTTTCCTGGGTTTCTAACTCACTACTGATTTTCATGACCAATATCCAATAAATTCAACATGAAAATGTTCTACAAATTCTCCATGCTACAAGTTCAACCACAAGCAATATATTTATAATAAGGATAAGAGAATATAGAATTGGATACGAAAATTTGTTTTTACGTGTAGAAGGTAATTTAATTGGAAAATGCTGCTTAACTGCTCAGACACTCGTGCGATGCCGGTACGGTATCGTCTGACCGTACCGGTACCCATGCAATCACTCGTGAAAGAATGGGAGATGATGAGTGAATGTATGGCTACCGGTACGGTCAGACGCAAAGCGACTATAACCGACTACCGGTATTTGGTAAGACGGTACGGTACCGGCATCGCGAGTGTCCAGACAACTGAGTAGTTAAGCAGCATTCTCCAAATTACCTTATACACGTAAAAACAAATTTTCCGAATTTTCGTATTCAATTCTATATTCTCTTATCATTATTATAAATATATTACTTCTTGTTGAACTTGTAGCATGGAGAATTTATAGAACATTTTCATATTGAATATTGCTCAAGAAAATCAGTAGTGAGTTTGAAACCCAGGGAACACATTTGTGCGCGTAGGATTATGCCTGACAACGTTGGTCCCAAGCAGAAGCAAATTTTCTAAAAATAAAAACGCGTGACAACGATGGGCCACGAGGCGGACCATCGTTGTCAACCTTTTTATTTTCTTTTTATTCAATTTTTTTTTTTTAATTTTTTTTTTTTAATTTTTTTTTTTTTTTTTTTTTTTTTTTTCGTTTTCATTTATTTATTTTTTTTTAATTTTAATTTTTTTTTTTTCATTTTTTTCCAATTATTTTTATGTTTTTTCACAAAATTTTTTTTATTATCGGTTTTTTATTTTATTTTTTATTTTTATTTTCAATTTTACGCGTGACAACGATGGGCCACCATACAGGACTCACAACATTTTGAACAAATCAATACGTACGTTCGATCGCTAGTTCCTTCGTCGCAAAGCTGGGTACACGTCTGGCTTGGAATGACCATAAACCCCACAGTAAGTTTATCTTGTCGGGCGGACGAAGTATGTGCATTTAGTGATCGTTAAACTAAAAGTCTCGATGAATATTGGACGAGATCGTTCCACATGCCATTATCCTAAGTATTTTATTTTAAGTTTAAGACACTTATTGGAGAGTTCTGGTATTTTTAGAAAACGGGGATTTATTTAATAGTAATACTGATTCTAATCTAATTTGCATCAATCTGTTTTAAATAACTGAATTTCGAATCCACGCCAATTTAATGTGTGTGCAGATTTCAGATATTGAGCCAAGCGACTTGAAGAAATAAATCACTCATTCAATGATAAAGCAAACAGCTGTTCAATCAGCTATACCAGCTGAGCTTTTGAACTTTAATAAATATTTAAGGTCCGATGCTCGTGTTTCTCAGTAAATCTATAATAAATAAGCCACTTTATAACTTTAGTTTTCAGGCTTAGTAGATCTAAATAAGAACTTACCGTTTAACCGTTTTTTTATATACTGCTTGTGGCAACAACACAACACTGAGAAGTAAGTTTTTTGCAAGTAAATTTGAAAAATAGCCGGATATCTGAAAGTTAGGGAACAAAAATCGTCCAAATTGACAAAATATGCTAAATTTCAAAATCAATATCAATTTAAAATCAATTTATGTACTGCATATAAAAATATAGCATCCTGCCAATGAACTACAAATCCATGTCAAATTAATTTTCATTAATATTTTCAACAGAAATATATATCTATAAAAACTATACTCATAATTTTAGCAGGCACAGGTGAGTTGAATGAAATACTCCGGTGGGCCAATCCAACCCGCGGGCCGTAATATCCCCAAAACCTTAATTCGTTCCAAGCCCACACAAAACTACATGAAATTTGTATAATTAGTAATAACAGTCAAAACCCCTAACAAATACATGTTAGAATTAGATTACTGCATAATAAATAGAAAAGGTACACATTAAAAGTACAGAAAAATAACGAAAAAAACTAAGAATGGTATGTTTATGTACATTTGGGTAACATCGTCATAATCAAATGAGTGAACCCGATTCCCGAATTTCCTTGTACGCAAATGATGGAGAAATAATACCAAAAAACGTGATTTATTTTTTGAATCGGCGCTGATTTAAATCTTTCATGTGGGCTGATATAATTATTTTTGTCAACTTAAACTACATGGCATAGTCATCAATGACGTTGTAATATTGATAAAACCCGCGATAAATACTAAATAGTATATAGAAGCTATTTTATACCCTCTAAATTGCAAGAAATGAAAAAAAAATCGTGTTATGTTCTATTACTATCGAGGGTAAGCAATTAATTACGACACAATTTGCTTTGAAATTTATCGCCGAGGTTGCACAAACTATCTCGACTAAATTAATATTTACGATAATAATTGTAAAATATTTTCAATGAAAAACTTCCTCGACGTCTTATAAACACTTCAAGTCGGCGCATATTGAAAATTATTCAATGCCGACTGTAATTTATTGCAGCGTCGCACACGACTGCTTTCGATGGTAATAAAAATGATATAATTGTGAAATGTTTTTAATTGTATCAAATCGTGGACGGCGGCGCTAGGATATATATGCACCATATCAAGTATTCTTATAAACACTAAAAAACGATATTCGGAGGTCGCGATATTCGAATATTAATTTGAATCGAACATCCCTGCATTTAATTAACCTAAAATAAACAATTATCACTACACGCGTTTTTTAGGTTTTCGGCCTTTTGTATGTAAAAAATCTTACGTTAGTCTAAGCAATATTTTTACTAGAAAAAATTTTGTAACTTGGATTTGTCGCATCTACAGCTTTTCGTTTAGGTATAGTCTCTATTCCGTGAGTCTACTGTATATTCATCGAAATCCTAAATATTGATTTATTATATTGGTATTTATTTGCTTCAGACTCAAACGGTGACGCTTGCAGACGGATCTGTTGCTCCATTCATACAATGGCCATCACTGAAAAGTACATATACTAAAATCCAGCTCCAAGTTTATAAAAAATCTTCTCTTGGAAACCAAGCAATGTTCAATAGGCAACCTGCATCGGAAGAACACGATGTTCTATGTCAAAAATAATAAAGTGACTGCTTGCCGTAAACTGTCGGGTGTATATACGTTTACCACCCAGTAGGCCAACTAATTTTTGATAGATCTAACAAGTACACGTATACATATAGCAAATATAATATATAATTGGTAAATGAATGTGATGTTACCGTATATTGCTATTTCGTAAACAGTCTCAGAACTTGCAAGTCACCCGTTCACCCTTCAGCTTCAACGCCCACGTGAATGAGGAAACTTTAGAAAACTCTGTTTGATTTTATTCTCAGATTTCTACGATACACAGAGTATAAATCTTATAACATTTATTCAGACTAGCTTAGAATGGTTTTACATCGTCCCTATCGAAAGATATCGGAGTCGTATTTATACGTCGATCATACTGTCACGTCTTTTTGATAGCCCGGAATCTACATCGACGAGACACAATGAAAATGTATCGAACGCGCCACTCTCAGCCCCTTTGTCCACAAACAAGACACCTGCATAAATCACTTCTTTATATTCTTGGCAATGAACAGCGGTTTTCTTAAATAAAACAAAATTGATTAACATAAGTCAAAACATATAACAACAACAAAAGGCAAATTTCTCACCAAACGTTTTCCGATCCGGGAGGCTAATACAATTACAATATATAACAGATAAATGAACAGTCCACAATACAGACAAATATCTGCGACTCTTTACACGACGAATACGTGATGCCAATGACCGAAAGAAAAAAGCTAAACCAGACAATAGATAATAATACTAATTTACGCTACAAACAAAGGGTAATAATGGGTCTACAATGATTGGATACAAGGCAGAGCACGATGCACTGCATACAGTGGCAAAGTATACGACAAACGTACGTTTACAACGTAACATACCCCCACCCGAATATATGACCCAGGGAATATATTCCAAAAAATTAAACGTTGTAAATGAAACAATAATTTGATCCATTATTTTTGGTCTTCTAGAAATCGACATAGTTTAGTAATGGGTCGTCTGACAACATTTGTGCCGGTTCTCACCAACACTGAGCGGACGAGTCCATGTTTGTCTGGGAAGGTATTTATAACCCTTCCAACAGTCCATCGACCGCGAGGAATCGATTCATCAACTAGCAGAACCATATCGTCGACTTTGAAGTTATCACGTCCTTTCGTCCATTTTGACCTTTGTGTTATTGTTGGCAGGTACTCTTTTATCCATCTACGCCAGAATTCATCAACTAGCAGTGGCTCCAACTTCTCATGAGTAATCGATTGACCTGTCAACAATACAGATAGAATTCGTTTAGTTGATTTAATCATTCTTTCAAAAACGCCACCCATATGACTGGCGTATGGAGGATTAAAGTTAAATTCTACGTCACGTTGACGCAGATAGTTTGCAATACTTTGCTCGTTCCATTTGCTAATTGATTCTTTCAATTCGCGACAAGCACCTACAAAATTGCTTCCATTGTCGCAATATATGTGAACAGGACGACCTCTGCGTCCGTCCAGTAAAGCGTCTCAATGCGTCAATGAAGTCGTCTGGCTCTTTGGGTTTATCACAGGATGATGTGGCAATAACCATTTTGTTGGATAGATGTTCGGCGACCTAGGACTGTCAGCTATACGAGCGTATCCTTTATCAACATAATCATTCAATGTCTGAATATATTTTTGGTGCAATGTGTCATATTTTAAAAGACGTCGCTTTAACTGACGAAGGCGATTCTCCGCCACTTTCTGATTACATGGTAACTCGCGATGATTGATTTTCCACAATAAAGGTAGTTCGTAATGTCCATCAACAAATTTGAGTTTGTCTTCCATGCAACTACGCGCTATTCTATCTTCGCGGGAAGTTTTAGTGTCACAAATACTGGGGACGTCAACAAAATCCGTACGCCAAAGTCGCTCAATCTGCGACGCCAAAGGATTTGTATCAACGAAATTAATGGAAGTGTTTTCATAGACGGTCAGAGACGGACCCATAAGAGACCAACCCAGAGGGGTTTTCACCGCAAGCGGCTGTTGACTCCGACCCTTTCTAAATTCCTCCCACACAAACACTTCGGGAACATCCGCTCCTATCAGCAAAGTCACTTCACCGTCGTGTATTCGAGGAAAGTCGATATCAGACAAATAGGATAGCTTACGCAAGGAACTGCGCGAGGGTAGCTTATTGGGCTTTATGGGCAAGTTACTGACGCACAATACATTGGGCAATTCAATGCAATCGTCATGTCCGTCAATTTCTTTAACGAGTAGAGGGGACAACTTTTTTGCTTTAACACATTTGGGACGATTACCAACAGTTTGCAATGTAACATCTATAGGCACCCCGGTTAGATTTAATTTGTTCATCAATTTCACACTACACATGGTGGTTGTAGAAGCACAGTCCAAAAGAGCGTATGTATCAAAAGCCCTGTTGCCAGCAGTTACTGTCACCGGGACGATATTCATGTAAACACCGGTGTTCCCTTGTTGCTTTGCGGGCGCCAATTTATTAGCGTGAACGTCGTGATCCGCATGGTTCATCGAGGTACCGACGGAACAAGTCTGTTTACTAATACCATCTCGCCGTGTAGGTGTCTCGAAATCGCGATGCAACAAAACATGATGGAACGGATACTTACAATCGTGAATGGGGCAACTTTCATTCTGGGTGCACTGTCTAAACATATGCCCTCGTCTTAAGCATTTGAAGCACAACTGATTCCGTCTAGCCACGTTATATCGTTCGTACCATGAAAGAACTTTAAATTTCTTACAGTTGAATAATTCGTGAGAGAAATTACAACACGGGCAGTGCCAATTTGAACCACTAGCAGAAATAGCAAAAGCACTACCTTTCGCCTTAGAATTTTCATAATAATTTGATTGCCTTCTATCTCTTCGGGCAAAACGAAAGTCTGATCTTGAAACATTAGCTTGCTCGGTGACAAATTTAGAGAGGTCGTTGTAACTAGCTTCACGATCCTCAGTTTCTAAAATTGTTGCCACTTTGAAATCCCAAGCGTTTTGCGACTCTGGTGGCAATCGTTTAACAATGGCCAGCAAATTGTCAAAATTATTAAGATTGTCGTACTCACTGATTTCTCCAAGAACTAAGCCACATTTCCGCATCAGTCGCGCATACGCTTGCATACCTTTCGCGTCGTCAAAGTTCAACTTCGGACCACGCTTCAACCTGTCCAAACAGGTGCGGGAAATGACATGATCTTTACCATATTCATTCTTCAGCTCTCTCATAGCTTCGCGATATCCGCGACTCGGTTCCATCATTGAGCAATGATCAATGGCATTTTTTGCTTCGCCCTGGCACAGCTGTAACAAATAACTCAGACGTACGTTATCATCATCTACAAGATCTGTAACATGGGCCTTAAAGTTGCGGATAAAGGAATAATATTCCATTGGATCACCTGAAAATTTTGCAATTTCTGGTTTGGGTAGATCGACAGTTCTGCGATGTAAAGCATGGTTCAAACGTGGAGGCACAGGATAAGCTGAGCTACTATCAGCTGTGTGTGTAGGCAAAGTCGGCAAACGCCGTGGAGTATTTTCACGACCGTTATCAATGAGCGGTGATTTAGGTGGGAAATCACGGGATTTCACGCTATTGTCGTGCCTAATTCTATCTACTGTTACCCACCGCAAAAATTCGTCATCGCTCATTTCCCAAACCTTTGATTCTGTTTCAGCAGCCTGTAAAGCGTGTCTTGTCCGAAGCTTACGCACGTCGTCTTCTAAAGCTGAGAGTTCTTCTTCTTGACGGGCCTTTAGGCGTGCCAGCTCCAACTTCACTCTTGCATTCCGGACGGAGAAAGTCGATGACGCTGAAGAACTCACGTCGCTAACGTCACTGGAACTCCTGCAAACATCTAGATGAGTTTTAAATTCATTAAAACTGCCAGGAGCATTGCTAATCATTGCCTGATGTTGGTCATCCGACCTACCACCGGTTGCCATTATTGAGAACCCGAATTAATGTTTGAAACCCTTTGGTTGAAAACTTGAGAATTTTGGTATTAACGTTAATATCATTGAAAACTTCACAAATTATATTTGGAGACTTGAAATCGTTTGAATTTTGAAGCCCGTTTGAAAACTTTTATGTCACGTCTTTTTGATAGCCCGGAATCTATATCGACGAGACACAATGAAAACGTATCGAACGCGCCACTCTCAGCCCCTTTGTCCACAAACAAGACACCTGCATGAATCACTTCTTTATATTCTTGGCAAAGAACAGCGGTTTTCTTAAATAAAACAAAATTGATTAACATAAGTCAAAACATATAACAACAACAAAAGGCAAATTTCTCACCAAACGTTTTCCGATCCGGGAGGCTAATACAATTACAATATATAACAGATAAATGAACAGTCCACAATACAGACAAATATCTGCGACTCTTTACACGACGAATACGTGATGCCAATGACCGAAAGAAAAACGCTAAACCAGACAATAGATAATAATACTAATTTACGCTACAAACAAAGGGTAATAATGGGTCTACAATGATTGGATACAAGGCAGAGCACGATGCACTGCATACAGTGGCAAAGTATACGACAAACGTATACGTCTAATTAAATACTGTAAACGTGAGCTCGTGATTCATGTTATAAACAGAAACTTCTATTATCTCAATAATGGTAAGTATGTACATGGTACGGATGGGAACTTAGAGATAATGATTTCCATCAGTGCCAAAGGTCTTGAGAATATAAATTTTAATTTGATAATGAATGGGTGGAACATGTTGTGTTCTTAAAACTGGTGTAATTTGATTCCTACGAAAGTCTTTGTTCGAATTTTGGGAAAAATTAACTTTGTTTTAATGATTTCAACATGAAATGGGGTATATTTGGGGGTTAGTTGCTATATACATATTTCGTATCATACTTTTGAATTATTCTATACACGCGATTAAGTTAATTAAAACTCCTACAACTAATATGTATAGTATACATATCTTTACTGCTATTATTTCGAAATATGTATAATATTAAATTTATAATCAAATGAATGTTATGTTAGAAAATTAATAGCAACAATTTATGGATGGATAAAGAAACTGCAATATTCAATTGTTCAGAAAATTTGCAATTTCAGTAAAAATCTGCACTCTATTGGAGACAGCTGAACAATTATTGCAAGATTTCTCACGGAAATGAATTGAATTCTGGCAATGTGATTCGAATACGCACGTGTAAGACAGAGAACAACAAAAATCTAGTTCTTCATTCTCTTCTTGATTAGGTTTTTTAATGGGGAAAGGCGCTGATAGCTGGTGTGGACGCAGCGTATTTTTCAGTCGCGTTTAACTTAGCTTGTAGTCCATAATATAATTCTGACGTAACGGAAATTGTGCTAAATTACCTTTTAAATATTCATATTCATTGGTTTGGCCCCAGCCTAAAAGCTAAAAGAAACCGTTACGTTCCCACCAGCCAGACTGCAAAAATCAAGCGAAAAATACTTGATAATATCACAGTTAACTTGCTCTCAAGTTTATTTTATTCTTTTCTGAAACGATGAAACGATAGTTTATCAGATACCAATGGGCCATGGCAATGAATAGGAATCTTTTTCATACTGAGAGCGTGATATTTGCAAATGAAACTTATAATCGGAAGTAATCAAGTGTGTTGCATTATTTCAACAAATATTCTCTGGAAATGATTACATGGGCGTGATGCCACTGCACATAAATTTTTAAGTTCCAAGTCTATAAATGTACCGGAAAAAATACATGAGAGTAAAAAGTCGTGCTTCTTTTAGTAAACTGAAGCATGGAGAAATAATCAAATAAGAAAAAATAGTCGCTTTTACATCTAATTTGTATTTACTATGTTGCAGATTATTTAGAAATGTATATTCACGAAACAATGTGAATAATAATGTATTCTTTCAACCGGGAAAATAATTCCTAATTTTAATATTGAAATACACGCCTAAAACAATGCATACATACAAACATGCACCAACGTATTTTTATTATGTTCATGTTTTATGATGAGCATCGTTCAATCGGCTGTGCCAATTCAGCTTTTGAGCTAAAATGTATGAGGCATGAATTTTCAATGCATCACATCCCAAAAGTTAACGATAAAGATTAATCAAAATGGCAAACTATGCTGAAAGTCAAATTTAGTATTAGCTCGGAATTATTTAAATTTAATCAGGATGTCATGTCACTCTATGTCATTTAACGTTTGCCATATCACGTATTTTCGTTTTAATATTTTTAAAAACAGATATTTACATTTGAAATCCGATCTTGCATTTATTCCCGGGGAATGTACTTAATTATATTTTATATTCTGTTTCTGACAAAACTGTAGTATACTTGCCGATGAATCTATTGCTCCCTTCCTACAAAGGTGTCCTGGTTCCCCATTCCTGATCATTTCAAATACTGAAATCCATATGTTTTACGTACCTTTTAGAAAACGGGATTAAAATATATTTCACGTATCCAACTTTAAAGCTAGTTTTATTTATAATTCTTATACCATCAGTCTTAATCGTCAACCAGCGAAAATAATCCAGAAATAAGTTTTCATATTTTTCTATAGCGAAAATTTGTCTAGGGTCAAAAATCGGAGAGTCATCCGTGACACAATGCCGCCCCCTGTAAATAACGTATCTCGCACATATCGCCTTGTACGGATCGAAAGGCTCAAGTGAGCGTCGTGTGCAAAAATAATAAATCCGAAAACTTCATTGGGATTGGTTTGTCATTTGATAAATAATATTTAAAACTTTACACAACAATTATCACGTGAAGTTCGAATTCCGTTTCCAAACATCAACGGTTTAAACATTCCGAAAATACCAAGCCCAGACATCATCAGAAAATGATAATAATCAGGTTTGGAATTATTTCGGTTGTTTATCACGACAACCTTCAAAGAAACTGCTACTGCTTTGCTGACAACAACGGCGCCAATACACGGTCTTTTCTCAACAACCGATAATCTGCAAAGCTCGCTTGACGTCATTGAAGACATATAACCAGCATTCCATTCCACGTGCCAAAATGATAGCGACTTCAAATACTCTTCTGAGTTCTGAGAGGATATTGAGATAACAGAACAAATTCCAAATCTGGGTTTGATCAAGATACTCTCGTAACCTCACAAAAATAGCATAGAGGTAATTTGATGAAGTAGTTCTTAATTTCAAATCTAAAATGACATTTTATCAGATTTACTGCTGTGGGGAGCGGTTACAGGCACGCTTACTATATGGGCCACAGCTAACTTTCTATAAATCAGCATTAGGCAAAAGGGTACTTAATGGCGCTTCGACAAATAATTTGTAAGTTTCTTTTAGCTTCTTGCATATGAGTGTTCATCTGCAAACATATTATTACATAGGTTTTGTCACCTATGAGTGAGCCGTCTATTGAATTATATATATACAGGTAAAGATCATCAAAATAACAACGTCGTTCATCTCCAGCATAAACAAAGGAATCATGTAATCATTTTCAGAGAATATTGGTTGAAATGATGCAACACACTTAATTACTTGCGATTATAAGTTTCATTTTCAAATATGACGGTATTAGTATGAAAAAGATGCCTCTTAATTGCTATCGGTATTTAATAAACCATCGTTTCCTTAACCTATTCAAGTTTCGAACCAATCAAAATCAAGACAGCATACTCAGAAATATATGAAAAAATATTTTGAGACTTTATTTGCAAGTTAACTATTGTCTTATGAAGTATTTTTCGCTTGATTTTTGAAGTCTGTCTGGTGGCAACGAAAAATTAGATATGCAAATAGAGAAATGAATACAAAGTCAAAAAACGTTTGTTTTACCTTCGTATTGATTTATCAACGCTTTGTACATCAGATAAATGTTGTGTAGGATTCGATATTGAGAAGCAACTAATTAAAAAACATGCCATGTTGTTTTAGCCCTAGTTTTTATTTTAATAAATTGAAGTTTAATTAGAAAGATGAAAACTTTCATCAGTTGCCATATAATGCTGTAAAAAGCGTATTATCACTTATTGTGGACCATAAAAGCCATATTGGGTTTGACATTATATAGCGAAATTCAGCTATTAATATGTGATTCAACTTTTATAAGCACCTAATACTGTAATGAAATGTCCTATTAACATTGAAAAATTCGTACATTTCGGGTACAATGGGAATAACAGCTTTATTTCCCCGCTTCCCACGCACAAAGAAGAAACGAGTTACTTGAATTCAGAAAAAATATCAAATAACGTTTTTTTTGTTGAAATCTAGGCTTAAAACAATGCAGAACCTACATATTTTTATCATGTTCATGTGTTATATGACAAACATTGTGCAAGGAAACTCGAAGCATATGATTTGTAAAACAGTCGAAGACGTTTTTGCAGGAGAAGGGGGTCACGCCATACCAACAACTTCACAGCGAGACCATGGGATGCCTGGAAAACGGGGACCACAAGGTTTTAAAGGGGAACGCGGAATATCTGGTAGTAAGGGTGAAAAAGGTGGTTCAGGTGTTGTCAACTACAACAGGATAAATGAAAAAATTGAGGAAACAATCGAACAAGGTATATGTTTGGGTTTATATTTTTGAATCAATGGCCGAGATTGCTTTTTAGTGTCCGGGCTATTTGTAAATGATGCCATATATCTGAAATCCGTATTCAACCTGAAAATATTATTTAAATATAGAATTAACGTAATTGTGACATTGTGCGCACTATAAATATATACTTGATCTGATCGATACTCTGCAAAACCGCTAAACATTGTTTTTTATGTTTGAAATCAAAACTTAAAACTTTCAATATATATATATATATATATATATTGAAAAATTCTGTAATTATTTGAACTTGTATCTCAGAAATTTAAACAAATCATGAAAATATTTTCATAAAAAAACTACCAATTTCATGCATATATATTCGTTTAATATGAATTTCTTTGCAATAAATCACAAATGCATTTTGTGTTGGTTGGTGTGACTTCGTTATTTTAAAATTACTATTTTATTTTCAAAAAATCAAGCAGGTTTCAAAGAAGAAAAATTTAATCGTAAGATTTTTTTGGAATGATTACCGATTACTGTAGATAAAATAGAAGTTTCACAAATACGAAAGCAAAGCAGACTTGACCCGAATTTACAAGCACAATGAAACCAAAACTACAAAAACGGGACGACGCTTACAAAATGTATTAGCTTCAGCAAGTAAATAAGAAAATGAATGCTCAGGAAAGCAATATATATGCAAGAGCCACTCATACAAGGCCTATTCTATTCATCAACTGGACAAATACATTGATATTGCTGTATAAAACTAGAACTAGTTGATTCATTACAATGATTTGAAACTTTTTTGTAAACAGCTAATGGAAATTTAACCATACGAGTAAAAAAGTTAGAAGAATTAGTTCTTGAACTAAAGAAGAATGCTTCAAAAGGTAAGTCCTAACATTCTTTATAAATCACAACGACCTCATCAAATAATCAATAATCGTTTTGAACGCCCAGGCTTTATCAAACGTTTTCTTTACTTATGAAAGGAAAAATCAAAATTCTCCCCTAATGTTTTTTAAAAAGTTTTTGCGCCTCATTTTTGTAGATTCCGGGCGTGATGACGTGGAACCAATTTGCAATGGTATTGCTTACAGGAGAACTTGCTATTGGGCTGTTCTAAGTTCTTCTAAAAATATTAACTTGGAAGAAGCATTTGCAATATGCGCAAAAAAGCGAGGAAAGCCGGCATTCATCCAGGACTCACAACATTTTGAACAAATTAAGACGTACGTTCGACCGTTGATTCCTCCTTCGCAAAGTTGGGTACACATCTGGCTTGGAATGACCATAAACCCTTCAGTAAGTATATCTTGTCTAAACAGGTAGAAAGGAATTGTGCTGTTCTTAACCGTGTTCTTAACAGTGGGGTTCAGTTGCATAGGAGTACTTAATTACCAGAAAAGTGTATAAATACATTTTTACAAAAAAAAATATCTTTAAGAATTTTATTCAATTAAACACCTCGTATGAGTCTTACCCCTTATTTGCAGAGAATAAGATACTCAAGTTGAAAGACTTTGTATATCGTTATTTCAATTTTATGATTAATTAATTTTGTTTCTCACTCTTTTCACACGAATTGGGTTATTTTGGGGGTTCTAATGAACAAAGTTGCTGCAACTTATGTTTTTAAAGTAATGCACCAATACTCTTCGAGATTGTTACCATAAGCATTTGATAATTATTTTTCAAATACAGTATACAGTATTTTGTACATAGCCATCATAGCGGAAATTTGGAATGATTTACCTCCTATCATTGAAGACTTGACATATCCAAATTTTTAAACACAGTTATGTAATATTCACTTATACTCTAATTATATTCTAGATAAATATTGCGATCTTTCCCTACTTTTTCATTTCAGTATATCGTGGAAATGACTGTGGATCCTATTTTTTGTTTTGTTTATTGATATTATTGGACACGTAGTGGACATAACGATCGTTTCAATATTATGTTGTTGTTGTTCTTGTTCTTGTTCTTGTTGTCCTTGTTGTTGTTCTTGTTCTTTGACACGTTTTTAAAAAGTCGCTTTTCTCTTCGAATACTGGACCAATTGCTTTGAAATTTTCAGTGGTTGAAGATAAAATTTTTCTCCAGAAGGCTATTACTTTTTTTTTCGCTATGACGTCATCAAAATT
Organism: Styela clava; assembly: GCF_964204865.1. Taxonomy (NCBI): domain Eukaryota; kingdom Metazoa; phylum Chordata; class Ascidiacea; order Stolidobranchia; family Styelidae; genus Styela; species Styela clava. Next base: position 5,529,411 of record NC_135257.1, on the reverse strand, counting down.
ATTGCCATTGGGTGGCGCTACGTGTCCATATATTTGAGCATAGCTCTCTTGTTTACATTTATGAAGTAATCTTTTCTCCTTAAGCTACCAGTACTTCTCTATTAATCTACAGTTCAATCTTCAATAAGTAGGCTACTTACAGTCCCAACTTAATACGTAATAATCAACTGTCTCCCCGAATCCATTTTTAAAAAAAATCCAGCTTAAACTGCCAGAACAACATTAAATCAAAATTACATGGAGGGGAATTCCCTATTTCTAAATAGAGGCTATGCTGTTGGTAATTTGCACTCATAAGTTTTATTCATACAGCCATTACAAGATAGCCGGTGACAAGTAGACCGAATGTTCATTTCACGGTTACTTTGTTCATTCTGGGCAACGGCATGAATACATTTCATTTTACTGTACCGTAAGTCTAATGAAAACTATTCGTTTGTTTTGATTGATAAGTTTTCGAATTGTTTCATTTAATTTTAGACAAGAACAGTGACGCTTGCAGACGGATCAATTGCTCCATTCGTACGATGGCTTTCTGGTTATCCAGACTCTGGCAGTTCATACACTTCGCTACAGCTGCAAGTTTACAAACAATCATCACAGCAACACCAAGCAATGTATAATTTTTACCCTGAATCGAAAGAGCACGGTGTATTATGTCAGAAATACTGAAGTGAATATTTGCTGTAAATATGCCGCAATAAAACTTTTTAATAGGTCTCACAGAAATATCTTTTATAAATATTGGATTCATGAATATTACACATAAATATCTATTTGAGCTATTTTCATTTATATTGCTTGCATTGACCTACTTGCTCACATGTTCAAACTAATTTCAAATGTGTAAAACTTATTCAATAAACACTGCTTCAATGCCATAATTTTTGAATTTTGAATAATTAGAGCATTGGCCTTTCTTCTAACCTCTCATCTCCAAAGTCTGTGATTCTGACTTCAGAAAGTTTAAACATTTCAAATGCCTGACAACACAGTCCTGGAAATGGCAACTTTACCGATGAAATATCAAAACATAGAGGTTTTACGAAGACGATAATTTATAATAATAAACATTACAACGATTTGACATTAGAATGATTTGAACATATATATTTGTAGCAATATAAATATAACAAGAACAACAACATAATAACAAAACAATCCATAGGTCCACTACGTGTCCAATAATAACGAATAAGAAAATAGGTTGATTTACGACTAGTGACTTACTTAAAGTTTGCACGTTATTTCACAAAGGTCCATTATTTCACAGTGGACTTTTGGATCGTTTTGTTATTATGCTATTGTTTTTGATCCTGTTAGTCATTATCTTCACCTTCTCGTTGTTGTAAAAAATCGCTTTCCTTATTACCTAATGGACCAATTGCTTTAAATTTTCATTGGTGAAAGATTGTTTGATTGATTAAAAATTGGATGCAACTTAGTTTTGATATAAAATTTCGCTGATTCATTTTTTCAGAGAAACACATTTTTTAATTCGCCAAGCGTCAATTGTATTTATTGGACATTCTGTGAGGAAGCTTTGCAATATATAAGATAAACGATGTAAAATAAGCTCTCACACTCATACTATATTATGAATCGGGTATGCGTTTCGGTGTTTGACTCCGCCTTGCGGTGACGATGACGAACCCGCAAACGAACAGCGACCGTGCAGAGAGATCTATCTAATTCTACATTCGAAACGTGATCAAATTTATAAGAAAAATCAATGGTGAAAAGATGTAGCAACTTTGGCTCTCGTAGCAACCCGTATACCACAGGTTAAAAGAATATGCAGGTTTAATGGTTTTTATAAAACAGAATATTAATTTGTTGATAAAGAATTTCTAAAAGCGAGTAATATGTATTATCGATAAAGAGAATTGGCGGTTTACGTTAAGTTGAAATTGCAGAACAGTAACGAAATTATGGCTGTTAATTTTTTTTTCCAAATATTTTCGAGTCCTGATGTGGTGCTCGATATTTCACACAAATGTTCCTATTTTTGCATTTGTAACACCGCGAAGCATTTCACCAGGCTAGTCCTTCCGATCTTTTCACGAACCTTATACCAGTACCAAAGTTACGTATTAAACGATTCATATAATGTGAATCTAGGTCTTTGGCTTGGACGTCGAACTCTTCAGTGTTTATATTTTCTCGCCATATTTTTCGCCGCTGTGCACTGCATTGCACCCAATTATTTTTATTATCTATGTTATTATCATTCGCAACACGTATTCCACGCGTAAGGATGTCGACACTTGTCCGTATCATGGACTGTTACACGTAACGTTGAACTATAGTACTCCTAATGCATTTGCTCTACCCATATTGGGGAACGTTTGGGAAAGTTTTGCCTTCGTTGATAGATTTCAATGGCCTGGACCATCGATAATTCGGCTTTGCCGAACTATCTGTTGTGCTCGCTGCTTTGGCGTTGAACGTTTATTTACCGATTAATGTTAATGGTTTATGTCCAAATGGTATTTATCTCCAAATAATTTCAGAAACGCCTTGATATCGTCTTCTGACAAGTGATTTTGATGTTGTTAATATTTCACCACCAGGCAAATTCAATTCCTTCTTTATACAAATCCTTTTCATATGAAAATGATGTGCACAGAAGTAATAAAATACATTTGGACAACACGCAACGGATGTATCTATCTTTGAGTTCGAGTACAGGTCGCCAATAAAATGTAAAACCGACACAATAGTAGAAGTATCACAATACTAAATAATATATTTTTACGCTTTTGAGGTCTTCATCTAGCCCACTCAAAGCACAGATATCACTGCCATGAAAATCAAAATCATTTCAATATAAAACTGCCGTCTCATTTCGAAAATCAGTATTGGTTGACTGCGCCCCATTTACCTTGAAATGCCATTTCCACATCGTTTTATATTCTGTTTGTACGAAGTGGTTTTTCAGTATGGTGATAAAACGAACTTCTAATTCTACTGAGCAAAATAAATTTCGTGGAAATAAATTTTAGAATCAATGCGATCAAAATTAAAATTCCCCAGTTCAGTCTATTACGAAATTGCTTTGTTCCGTTCTGCTCAATTTGAAATGAATGCAATATAATATGAAATTTATTTCACATAATACACAGCGATGCAAACGTGTTTTATCCGTAGATATTGATAAGACAGCTGGTTAATTAAAGATTTAAATCGAGTTAGGAACAAAGCAACCAGTATTAAGAGTCACCCTAAAGAAGTTTATTATTTTTTTAGACCATACAGTTCTGTAGATCGCGATGAGATTATTTACCGTAAGCTTTCAACTCCGACTATGATGTGAGCAAAATAAAGCATGTGCGGTGTAGGGGAAAGTGAGGAAAGTTGGGACAGTTTTTTTTTGCATCGTTTGAGCCCATCAACCTGCACATCCATTTGACATTGCAGGGCTAATGCAGAGAGAAATAAATGGTAGCTTTTATTCAGCGACTAGAAGAAAAAAAAACAGATTGACCACAAAATTCAATAAAAAATGCTTGGTTTATTGTCCCACTGCACCCCGCTGGTGGGAAACATTTGGAAACACCCTGGTGCACGATGCGGCCGTCGAATAAATTCAACGACATATGCCATAAAAAATAGTAACGAATCAACATCGGCATCAAAAGAACTTCAAATTTGGAGATTTGAAATAAATGTTCAACTATAATGATTCTAATCTTTATCCAAATAATTTCTAAAACAATTTATCTTTACTGGCAACCTAAAACCTTTTTGTCAACATACCTATCGGAAGAGTCTGCCCCTCTTGAAGTACTCGTGAATTTTATATTCCAATCATTAAATCTAAATAAAAACATTTTTACCTTTGGATTATACCTAATTTCAATCAATTTAATATGAGTTCTGAAACTTCCATGCTCGACAATAGTCCCAATTAAAATAGCCCTAAACCACAAATACAGGTTTTGAGTGCTTAAAAAAAACGAAAGTGTAATTTTTTCAATCACTGATTTGTTTCAATATAACCACAACACCAACATTTATATATATATTAACAAGTAAAATGTTTCATAGTGGACTTAAAGTAAAAATGCCAGATAGTGGTTTATCCTTTTGGTAAGGCTAAAATAGAAAAAAGACTGAGATGGCGAAATTTTAGTTTCAACCGTCAAAAACCAATTCCACCTCATAGCTTGCGTCGCCCTGCACAGACGCTTATTTTCCATTGTGCCCTATGTCCTAACGTGGCCACCCTCCCCTAAGTCAGATATTGGAATATAGATAAACAAAATACCAAAAAGTGGATTTCTAAAAGGCCCAGATATAATGATGCACGAGAAAGTAAGGTTCAGTTCTGTGTGGAATAGAATGAAAAAGCAGTTAAACAAGGGATTTTATTATGAAAATATAACAAAATGCAATGGATACACTATGGATACTCCATGTTGGGTATCTCAGAAGAATTAGATTGAGGATTAGAGACGATAATTTGCTCATATATATATTTTTTTCATCTTTCTTGTTCAGAAAAATTCAAGGAAATGAGAAAAATGTGCTACATAAATTTATAAACTTTTTCCGATTTATTTTGTTAGATTTTTCAGAATGATAAATAATTTTGAATATTCAAAATCGAATTAATTCCAAAGCAAAATTGTAGAATCATAAAATCCTCTTATTTTGTATATTTTAAGCTACAGCTATTTGAAACGTAATTTTTCAGTCGGACAGTTACTATCAATTTTTATAAGGAACGATTTTTCTTTATTTAAACCATTTCTACTGGCCTGGCCGTATTAAAATGTCTGTTTTGTGAATTGTGATTTTGCTTTGAACAAACTTGTACAAATTTGTTTTCAAAGTAGCCTTTTAAATTTTTGAGAAATTATCTCGTTATAGAAAAACTTTCCAAATTATGACAAAATACATTAATTTAAATTCAGAACATGAAAAAGCGAGAAGAAAATAAATCATTTGCTCAGTTTTATTTACTCTATCTATAATCGTCTCTTTTATTATTATAACCTGGTATGTTATTACGAAACATAGCGAGAAATCACAGCAACCAACAAAATTTAATAGAGGTAAGCAATTTATTTATACCTACATGTCTTATAGCCTAGCGCAGGGCTACTCAACTATTTTTATCGAAGGTCCGCAAACAAAACTTCAAAATTATTTGTGTCCGGTCTTTCCAGAAATGATATTCCGGCATCCTTAAACAAGCACTTTCTCGACCGACTAATGATTAGTAGCAAATTAAAATTGTTTATTATAGTGTTATAGTTCTTTTCGTATATATTCAAAACTGTGAAAGTCATTTTATAATAGGGAATTGAAAAAGTGGGGCTAATGATCCAAAATAAATAATTAGGTTTGGTCCAAATCCAATACTCGAAAGGTCCGGATTCGGACCGCGGTCCGCCAGTTGAGTAGCCCTGGCCTAGCGCACAGTAAAGAAAATTCAATACAAAAAAAAAATGAACAGAAATTCACGATTAAGAAAAGAAGGCTGTATGCCCATGCCACATCTGTATTGCGGTTCGGAAATAAGGTTGGTATAACCAAACGGTGTGCGCAGAGTCATATCCAAAACTTTCTTCTAATAGTATAATTCGAATTGAGTTTTTTTAAAGAGAATTCCAAAGTTGACCACGGCGTTAAAGTTCCAACATATCTATGAAAACAAATTCAGTACTTGGCACAGTTAACAAAGAATGAAACACAGTTGGAATTATACTCATTCGCAGGTATTATCAGGAGACTCTGTTGTTAAAGAAAGCCAACGATTCAATTCCTCTACTTCATTGTTGTTAATTGTTGAAAAAAAAATGGATTCTGACCTACCCTAATAATCAAAACACTATAAAAAAGTTTCACACTATATAAAACTACACCAAATATAAAAAAAAAATTTGTACATAAATGCGTTTTTACTAAAATAATTGATCCCCAACCGCTGTTTTTCGAAGCAATTCAAGAAAAATGAATATCAGTAGAAACTTATGATACTATATTACGATAACGAATATTTGGCCACAAAAATACTCCGCCACAAAAAAGCGCTTTTGTTTTGAGCAGATTCTAGATCTTGACTCGACTTTGAATGCGTTCATCTTAGCAACAACTCGAATATGAAAGTGACAAGAAAATTAGAAAAAAAGATTGTGCGGGATAGAAATATCGATAGTTTTGTTCTTGCGTGGTGTCCCTTGCCTAGCACGATCAGAATTGTTCGCCGAGTTAAAAACTAAACTTACCAAACACTTTCCACGAAATAGTCCTCAGTAAAAGGTAGAATAGGTATAATAGCAAGAAGAATTGAAACCATCCACGAAGACAGTAAAATAGCAGCCAATGATTTTGAACGAAGTTCTTTAAAAGGCCTGGAATTATCATTAGTGATTATATTCTGTGTTGAAAATATCACGAAGTTGAAACAATTCGCTTGCAAACCTTAAGACTGTGAAAGCCCTGAAGCCTGTAAGGATCACCATCGAAAATACTGACAATTCTGATCCGACCAAAAGAATAACACCAAGTACTGAACAACTCAATCCACCGCGCCATTCTCTGTCCCCTCGACAATAATCACCGGCGAATGCAAATGACCATAGTATATATTTGAAATTAGATCACGGTCTTTTTTCTTCTTAAATTTCATAAAAAAGTAGACTGCAATTCAAACTTACGCCGACCACACACTGGGAGGTTTAATACAATCGTCTTGTTTTGATTTGCATTTATTTTTTATTTTTGCCTTGCTTTTTCTCGGATACAGGGTGATAACAATCACTTCTATATTTCCTACGAGTGATGCAATGCCTGCAATGAAACACCCGGTATAATATAAGGACCATACATCAATTGAAAGTTTTCAGCTCCAAACACTTGCTTGACCAAAAGTCATTTTATAACAATTCATATATGACATCTACTTATAACACGCGTTTTTTTGGTTTAGTCAATGTTAGAAAATGAAACATATTGCGGGAGATATACTTCAAACCGGATACTTGTATAATCATTTCACTTATGCTACATACTTGCATTCTCGTACATCCTCGGCCTCATAATTTGTCAGTTACTGCCATCTTAGTTTGGGTTTCACTGGACTAGCCGTCTCCTACCAATGTAAGAAATCAAATTCGTTTCATTTTTCAGTCCACAATGCATAGATTCACTTTAAAATAAAAAATGCTATACTACGTACTTATTAACCACGTTACATCAGAAAAACCATCGTCTTTGATCATTACGTGAATATCAGAAAAGACACTTGTTATGCAGTGAAGTTGGCATTCGTCTTGTTCATTTTTACAATCTTCACTCCCATCACAAATCTAGAAAAATGAGTAAAAAATAGTTTACGATATAACAGAAAACGTTAAAATTATTTAATGAATATGAATAAACAGCTCGCACCCATACAAAACCGTTTACGCTCAACGAATTACTTGTGTTCTGCGGTGAAAGTATATAAATATAGTATTTTAATTTGCTCACACAAGTTTGCTCAAATCTAGGTACCAATCCCTTACTTTTAACCCAGTTAAAATCAGTTTTTACATAAACATGAAACATTTGTATTTGCTCTTTTTTTAAAGAAAGTGAAAGATTGAAGATTTTTATAAACCATTAAACGAAACGATTAGACCTGTTTTCTGTTTACAAATGCAACTATTCCAGAATCATTACAGTAAAAATGTGTTTCATCACTGCAGCCAAGTTCATCACTGCCATCTTCGCAATCCGGACAAAACAAAATCGGGATATTTTAATGTTTGGATTAGAGGTTACAAACTACCAAACCGTTATGACAATATAATTGGTGGTGGTTTGACATTAATCAGAAGAAATTCTTCAAAGATTTTTTAAAACAAAATTTCCTATAATGTCTTGACAATAGGTATTTTTATACCCTCTGTTGATTGCACACTCGTCCTTCTGGAATATTAATTAATGGGTGATTTTCCATGACAATAGAATCTAGAGAAATATATTTATATATATGATAATGCGTAAGTTAATATTTATTGCAACGGGTGAGACGTTACACGTAATGTTTTTTTTTTGCTTTGAAAGTCAAAAGAGATCACGAAAGTCAATCTAACGTAGGACATTAAATGAGAAACACATGATACTCAGCAAGAAATAAGCCACTGTCAAGCTACGTGTAAAACTTAACCCTCACTCTGGTTGTAAAATATTGAGTTGGTTATACCGAAGCAGCAAAGAGATGGAGCTCCTAAAAATATCTAAATAACCGCTTCTGAGCCTGAGCGGTATTTTGCGCCATTAATCAATTCGAATTTAAAAATACTATACTAACATATTATACAATATTTACAAATAAACAATTATACAATTAAGGTAAGATCTTTTGCATATAAAAGTAACCTTCCAACACAGTCACGTTCTTCTTCTCCTTGATCACAATTATTCTTACCGTAGCAGATTTTAGCTGGACTTATTGATCCAAATGTAATACTTGTTCCTTGAAAACATCAATATTATAATTATATATATATATATATATATATATATATAGGCATAATATAGCTGTTATTCAATGTACAACGTCGCTGCGTAGCATCCAAAAGTTGAGCCCTTCCTCTGCCGGACGGTGAATTTCTAATCTTGGAAAATATTCTTCAAGTCTTTGACCGTTGTGAACCAAGCACGGCGTTATCGGGAATTCCAACTGGCCACAAAGAAAATGTAGGCTATATTTTCTCATCACACACAAATACAACAAACGCGAAGAATCGTGAAAATACTGACCGAACCGAATTTTCGGACGATTGTGGCGTCTGGGATTCAAATCAAGGCACATCTCCCAAAACTTTCTATTTTGTGAAAGAAGGATGTAGGCCCAAAAAAGTTTTCAAAAAAGGGGGTCAATTTTGCAAGAAAAAGAAGACCAAAGGCAAAAGAATTACGTTACATTAGTTCCACAACCATTCCTGGTTCCCCGCGACTTCCCTTCCCCAGTAAAAATGTGTTTTTAGTTTTGTATTTTGTTCACTTCGTATGTTATTTTTTACTGAATGGGAAAAAATAAACTTGACTATGACTCCTATTGTAATACAGCATAAATTGCGATCCAAGTCCCCGAAGAACCCTATCATTATTAAATTTGTCCGAAGATCGACAAAAAATTTAATATATGGTAGGAGGAAAGATCTAAAAGGCAGCGGTTTGTCCATCACGGAGTCCTTGACCCGGAATAGGCTCAAGCTCCTCGCCGCTGCCAAGGAAGCATTCGGGAAGCATAAGGTGTCGACAATGAATGGGACTATATACGCTTACTTGGACAGAAGGCGAGTTATATCTTGTTCAAATGATATCACTACTCTCTCTCGTCCCCTGTACTCCAGGGCTGCTGCTCGCCCAATGGGACCTAGCAAATAGGCACACTGTTTGCAACTTGGTCTCATTGGTATAGTGGTGGCCTTTAGCACAGGGGGATAACATAATTTAATTCAATTTATTTTCACCCTTTTTTTTCTTATGCTAATTAGGCTAGTACTTATTTAACCATAAGTTCTGCACATGGAAACTTTGTATTCAAGCTTTGTATTTTAGATTTTGTCTTACTTCACTATACTTTTTTTTATTTTATTTTTTTATTTTATTACTTTGCCACCACCATGAAACATAATTTAAAATATCCCTGTAGAAATTGCCACAAATCAGTCCGAACTAATCAGAAAGCTATTTTTTGCAACATTTGCTCACATTGAATACATTTAAAATGCATCAATATCTCTAACCAGCAGTATGAAAACCTGCAATCTGGAGCTGATGATATGCCTTGGTGCTGTTTCTTTTGTGAAAAAAATTGCATACCATCCTTTTCTCTATCTGATTCTGAATTATTAGAATTATGTACTTCTCTTCATTCAGAAAAAAGCTGCGGTACTATTTATAGATCACCACTAACTGATGAATTGAACAATGCTAACTTTCGGAATCTCTTGTCCCAAGTTCTCTTAAAGATGAACAAGTTGAATTATAATTATATAATGGGTGACTTCAACTATAATCTTATTGATGAGTCCAATATGAATACCAGCCTATTTGTTGATATTATGCACAACCTGGCCTATTATTGTCTGATAAACTGCCCCACCAGGATAACTTCAAGTTCTGCTACCTGTATAGACCACATTTGGACAAACGTATATGATAAAAAAGTTAATAGTGCTGTTTTAGCAGAATGTGTTTCTGATCATCTGCCAATTGTACAATGCTCTCTTCTAGAAAAGCAAATTCAGAACAGAATTGAAACGTTTTACCGCCAGTTTACTTCGTCCAACTTGAATACTTTTATGAACGAACTGAATTCTATTGATATTGATGACTTCAGCAGCATCCAGGATTCCAACACTTGCTTTGAAAAATTCTCTACTGCTTACTCTCAATCTTTTCCTTACAATCAAACAAACAGATCAAACAAACCTTGGTATGATATTGAGTTACGTAAACTTAACAAAGTCAAACAAAAACTTTATAAGAAATTAATAAACAATAAAAACATAAATGACAAGCACAAAGTACAGTTCAATGAATGCAGCAACCTTTATACTCGATTGCTCTACAAAAGGAAATCAAATTATTACAAATCTAAATTTGCCTCTCACAAAGGCAACATCAATCAAGGCAGTGTGGAAAACAATTAATGAACTTATTGGTAAAAATAAAACAGGTTCTTGTCCTTTGATTGGACTCGATTGCAGTAATACACAAATTGCAAATAAATTTAATGAACACTTTTCCCAAGTGGCACAAAGCCTGCTCGACTGTATGCCACAACCAGCTGGCTGTGACAAAAATTACATTTCATATCTTGAGAAGCAAGAATCCTCATCCATGTTTTTACGGCCAACTACATCATTAGAAATAAAAAATATTATACGCGAAATGAAGCCCAAGTCAAGTTTTGGAATCGATGGTATTCCATTCAAAGTATTGCAACATGTTCCAGAACATATCATTGATATCCTGACATATATATTTAATCTTTCACTATCTAGTGGATTATTCATTGAAAGCTTCAAGACATCTAAAGTTCTTCCTCTATTTAAAAAGGGTAGTGTTTCAGATCTTGGAAATTATAGACCTGTTAGTCTTTTACCACCATTTTCTAAGATTCTTGAAAAAATAATGTATAGTAGAATGTCAAACTTCTTTGAAACTAACAATGTTTTCCACTCTCATCAATTTGGTTTCCGCAAGCATCACTCCACTGCTATGGCTGCTAATGTTTTGGTACACAAACTGACCAAGGCCTTTGAAGACAAACAACATGCAATTGGAATATTTCTTGATATTTCCAAAGCTTTCGACACCATTTACCATTTCATTCTTTTAAGTAAGCTCTATCACTATGGAATTAGAGGCGTCCCATTCAATTGGATCAGGAGCTACCTACAAGACAGGAAACAAATTGTGCAATATGACAACTCATTCTCTACAAATATTTGTGTCATGAAGCACGGAGTTCCACGAGGATCTTAACTTGGCCCATTTTTTTTTCTAGCTTACATTAATGACATGTTCAGGTGTCTGAAATCCTCTGAGTCGATCATGTTTGCTGATGACACTGACTTGATTCTTCATGGGAAAAACCTTGAAGATCTACTCACAGTTGCAAACCAAAAACTAACCAACATTCACAGCTGGATGTTGGTGAACAAAACTAAATTTGTATTATTCCACCCAAGCAAGCTTAAAAGTGTGAGTTGTTCAAAACCACTACTGCTCAATGACAATGAAATTGAAAGAGTGAAAAAAATAAAATTTCTAGGAGTTATCTTTGATGAAAATCTGTCATGGAAATCACAAATGTCGCATGTTATTGGTAAAACAAAAAGGAACTTGGCAGTTGCTGCCAAAGTATCCCAGTGCGTTAATCAATCAGCTTTACTAGCAATGTTTCAATCTCTACTACTAAGTCATATCCGATATTGTAGCTCAGTCTAGCTACATGGTAAACACTTAAAACACTTGTTTCGAAATTGCAAAGCATTTGTAATAATTTTTTAAGAATTGTCTTTAGGAAAAGTAAACGTGAAAGCGTAAATCATTTCTATAAATCGCTAAATATACTGAAGGTTGAAGACATAATGAAATTTGAAGTATTATCATTAGTTTATGATTTTTATGACAATTCATTGTCAAACTGCTTTGACGACATACTAACCAAAACCACTTCCAATCGAAGAAGTAATTCCAATTTATTCATACCGTTTATGAGTAAATCTGTGAGCCAGCATGCCCTATGCTATAATGGACCTAATCTATGGAACTCTCTCCCCTTGAATTTGGAGTCATTAAAATCCAAAAAATCATTTCAGAAACAAGTTAAGTCGTACTTGTTATCCAAATATTAAAAGTTATTTTTCCATAATCACACTGATATAACAAGAGAGCTATGCTCAAATATATGGACACGTATCGCCACCCAGTGGCAATAATTTTGATGACGTCATAGCGAGAGAAAAAAAGTAATAGCCTTCTGGAGAAAAATTTTATCTTTAACCACTGAGAATATCAAAGCAATTGGTCCAGTATTCGAAGAGAAAGGCGATTTTTTAAAAATGGAGACGGAGACAAATAACAATAACAATAACAACAACAAAATTTTGAAACGATCGTTATGGCCACTAAACGTGTCCAATTATATACTCTTTCGTATGTAATAAGCTACAACGTTTTGATAGCTCGGACACAAAAAATATTGAACCTTCATGAATGACCATGATAGAAAGTTGGTACACTCTTCCCAACACTCCAGTTGCAGCACACCATATGCACACTCTTGGGACAAGCACGAAAGAGTCTTTTTTCCTTCGTGATACAACCCCCTTGGAAATAGAACAGCAAATTGACAAACTGGATGTGCACAAGGCTGTAGGTAGTGATGACATACCCATAAAGATTTTCAAAATTGCCAAGTTTGTCTTGTCACCTATTTTGTCTGAAATTTTTAACAAAAGTTTCCATGAAAGTGTATATCCAGATATTTTAAAAATAGCAAAGGTTGTGCCACTTCATAAGAAGGGGATTAAATATGACCCAAACAATTATAGGCCTATTTCTCTCTTATCGCAAGTAGCCAAAATGTATGAAAATATTTTATATAATCGAATTAAATATTTTTTTGAAAAAACAGGTGTTTAAGTCTCTCTCAGTTTGGTTTTAGAAATAATTATTCTACTGAATTAGCAATAGCTAGGCTTAAGGAAATGATAATGCATAATAGTACAAACAAAAAGATAATATGCGCGATTTTTTTGGACCTCGCTAAAGCGTTCGATACGGTTAACCACTCGATCTTACTGCATAAATTACGCCATTATGGTATAAGAGGGAAATCACTTAATCTTATTGCGTCATATTTAAGCGGACGCCATCAATATGTTCAAAATGGGGAATTTTTTTCTGAAATGGGCATAATCAAATGTGGAGTGCCACAGGGCTCTACAATTGGCCCACTGCTTTTTTTTATGCCATATAAATGATCTACCGGCTGCATCTTCTTTCTATTCCACGCTTTTTGCAGATGATACTTCTCTTTTGAAGTCCGCTTCATCTCTGTCCGAACTTGAGACTGTGGTGAACACTGAAATACAAAATGTTCATATTTGGCTTAAGGCAAATAAATTATCTTTAAATTATTCTAAAACAAAATTTATGCTTTTTTGTAATAAAGGAATAGATACTACTAACTTCAAACTCTCTTTAGGCAGTAAAATAATTGAGCGAACTAATAGTATAAAATATTTGGGGGTCACGATAGATGATAATTTAAGCTGGAAACCGCATATTAGTCAACTAGCCAAGAAGTTATCACAAACCGTCGGTATTTTTTATAGACTAAGACACATTTTGAATTTAAAAACGCTGAAAGTAGTTTATTATAGTTTATTTCATTCACGACTGCAATATGGAATCCTTAGTTGGGGATCAGCCGCCAAGTCTTCATTACAGCCAATCCAAGTCTTACAAAATAAAATAATTAGGTGTATATCATTTTCAGAGAGGAGTCGTATAACAGACATCCGACTTTTCTGTCAAAATGAAATTTTACAGCTATCAGAGATGCATACTTTAGAAATTGCAAAATTTATGCATCGGCATGAAAATGGGCTTCTCCCCCCTGCTTTCAAGAACTATTTTACTCATCTTAAAGATGTACATAAGTATGGTACTAGATCCAAAAAAAATAGATCCTATTTTACACTACAGGTTTCCACTGATGTTGGGAAGCGATCTTTAAAATATAATGGCGTGCAGGTTTGGGGTGGTGTCCCATCTGAAATAAAAAATGTGTCTCTATCTCTTTTTACTAAGAAAATGAAAAAGCTTTTGCTAACAATGTATTCAGATTAGTTGATATTTTTTTTTAAATCCGTCATTAATATGATTGAATATTGAAATATCTATTATTCTTTCAGTTTGCATTATATCTTCAACTTCCGATTGTATACTCATGATTTTTATACTGTTTAACAAGAGAGCTATGCTCAAATATATGGACACGTAGAGCCACATAATTTTAATGACGTCATAGAGAAAGAAAAAAAGTAATAGGCTCCTGGAAAAAATTCCATATTCAACCAGTGAAAATTTCAATGCCATTTGGGGTAGTATTCAAAGAGTAAAGCGATTTTTTTAATTATGATGTTGACGAAAAACAACAACAACATAATATTGTGTCCAATAATTGTCTTACCTTAATATTTATATAACATGGTGCAAATGTGTCTGTGCTATTCTGTTCATTTATATTTCATACTAAGCCCGACTCGGTTATGGCGATCTGTAATGTACTAGATCACAATGTAGCACTGGTATTATATATATTTTACACATGTCCTCTAAACTCTATCACAATGTGCTTTTAGTGTTGAATCGTGGAACTAAAATATCTGCCGACTCATTCTCCGTCTTTTTTATACTTATATTGTGACAATTAATTCCGACTTCTTAATCAATAACAGTGTTAAATTGGTCAGGAGCCTTGATGACCTTCAACGGTCTTGCATACTGGCCAACACAAAACAATGTGTAAATTGGACTACTTCTATAAAAATCATCGATATTGTTTTATACTGTTTTTCATTGTTTTCATTATAGTCTAACTCTCTAAAAATTATCGATATTATTTAATATTGTTTTTTCATTGTTTGTAGAAATAAATCTCTCTCTCTCTCTCTCTTCACTTGCACATACTTATTTTCATGAAAATAATAAACAGCTACAATATTGCTATTGTCCCTGCAGCTGCTGATTGTTGTTGAGTCGGCAGTTAATTTCTCTCCACCTGTTCTACATCTAATGTTGGTGTGTTGGGTTCTGTAGCATGCACAGCAAATTATTTTATTTATTTTTTATTTTTCAAATGACTGTTTACACTCTGACATCTGCATGCGCATGTTCCCTTTTTGCTTAATGTTGGATTTTGACATTACACATGCATGATCTTTGTTTCTATGTGGGTGATGTGATACCTTATGAGGGTTGTAGACCGTATAGTTTAGCTCCTGTACCTATTATTGTAATTAGGCGACCAGTGGAGATATATTGGATTCTCCCCTTCGTTTTAATTTGTTGTGGTATTCTATGATTTGTTTTGTGTGTATACAAAATTTTATCCTAGGTTGAGGTTCTGCTTTCAAGGTAATGTGAAGGCCAACATACGAATGGTCAGTGTGGTTTGAGAGTTTCTGCATGGTTTGCGAGGAATTCACCCTGTGTCCCAACCATATTTCAACTCTGGTCTTTGAACTAGCGTTTTAAAGATAGATAACTAATAATCAATATCTACTCAAAATAATAATTAATTCTAAACAAAAGTGTAGGGTAGTGCTGTTTCCAAATATGTAACCCTTGAATATCTTACTCGCAGATTTATTTTCTGTTTTTCAGGTCGTTCCGTGATGATCAATACAATGGCTAGTTTATTGAATATAAATGGTGTCTACAACAACAAAATTCGCAGGCTGATGTCTCATCCACGATAAACTTGAATTGACATCTATTACGCCACAATAATTAAATGAAGAAATGATCCTTCAAAATAGCAATAGTAATTCCTTTATTCCTAATTCCTTGCAGAAGTCAATATCTAAGAATAAAAAAAATAAATAAAAAAATTATAACCTTAGCAACCAACATATTCCTATACCCTGTCTTTCTACCTTAAATAATTATAATTACTCATACCTATAAAGTTACTGATAGATTTAAATACTTATTACAATCTGGACTATAATTTGGCAATAATAGGCTCTAGTTTGGGCAATGAAGTTTATCTTTACTGTTCACTCCCATTCATAAAATTGATCAATTTGGCAGTGGCAATCATCATAAATTTATTAATATGGTGTGGCAAGTAATTTTTATTTATTTATTTTTTATTAACTACCAGTATGTAATTTTTCATTTTCCCTTTACTTAATAACTTCTATATGGTTGTGTGTGTGGGTGCGTGTGAGCGTGTGTGAAATATTTCAATTATTTTAGGTGAGTGAACACGTACCACATCTTCTTGGCAAAACCTTCCATCTTATATACATTCTGTACGTTTTAAACCTTATCTAAGGTTTTGTTCGCTCTCCTGATTTCATAATCAGTTCTTATTTATTTATTTTTACCATTCATTTTATTGTTTTGCTGATTATGGAGTCGAAATAAACTTATACTTATATACTTAAGTAATGGACCTTTCCCCGACCTTTGACCTTTATTGTTTTGATTTTGCTCGCTCAGACAAACATTGCAAATATTCAGGCTTGTGTAGGGCGATAGAGTGGTACCGGTACGTTGCTCGTTTCAAACGCCTTCGAATAGCATTTCACTGGCGATGGCGGTATTTTCGTGCTTCTAAAGTTATAACATATTGTCAAGTGATCTATTATTAACGTTACTCCGCCTTCACATTGCCGTTATCGTACCTAACTTAGTTCCAAAAGCCTATTTAACATACGAAAATGGAATCACTCAGAGATGGCTTTTCTATGACTTGGTTTTTCTTTTCTTTGCCCCAGCTGGAGAGGGATACAAAACTTTGAAAGGTGATATTCAAACTTACATGGTTGAAGAATGTCAGAGGACTGGGAGACCTGCGTGACTACCGGTACCGCATCCCATGGTTCATAGACTAATAGGTAGCGTCCAAGTTAGGACTGAATGGCGCGGCGGTGTGGCTCAACGGGCTAAGCGTTAGGAATACGCTCGCCACCGCACCTCTAACTACTCTGCGTGGGTTCGCAGGTTCGAATCCCATGCAGGGACGGTTATGTGCGAGAGGATTGCTGGACTCCTCGCCGTCGTTGGGTGGTTCACGTAACCGCTGGTCGGTTACGGCTTCCTCCACCACCAAGTCCATGCTTCCGAAAACAAACAATACAGTAAAACTAATTCCATACCCGACTTGGAATGGTAACCGGACGAGAGGCCGTGGTTCGCCATATGGATAAGCCGTCTTATCGGCTTTCCTCTCCCCCGGGATAAATATGTAAATCCTATCCTAATTGGTGGGTTTAGTATAGGGGCAAATGAAATGCAGGGGCAGTTTAAAAAGTCTTTTGAATACATTCTTGGAAACATTGCACAAACTACAGCAATCTGTAATTATGAACAGATGAATATTTTTTTCAGATACATTCATGATGGTTCAGTCGTCAATCTTGGTTCAACGCTAGATTTCAAAGCCAAGTGCTATAGATAAGTTCAGGAGTCTCTGCCACCACATCATCTTCAAATAGTGGTGTCGCTGGATAGTCACCAAGTCTCTGATGCAATTTGTACATGCTAGGCACTTAAGTTTATGTCGTATCATAGAAACACAGATTTATTAGCTCAGTAAGATGGGTGCAAATATACTATTGAAAGATTAGATTCAACAGGTTTAATGAGGTATTATGATTGATTACATACCACATAAAATTCCAGGACGAATAATGTTATAGTGATGAACATGGTTTAAAAATTGTTACATATTCATCAGAACCACTAGTGCTTGTTGCCATATCGTTGGACTAACCAAGACTATCCAACAGATGAAATTGATGGGAATAAAAGATTTTCTGCTGAGCCAAGCGTGTACAGGCCTTCCCCAGCATTGGTAACAGCCTATATGGAGGAAACAAAATAGATCCAACAGTTTTGTCGTCTGTAGTTGGTGCTAAGCCCACAAAGTTGGATCGAGCCAGAGTTCCAATCATACAGGTTCAACCAAAAACAGTCTGGTATCTGATAGGTTTTACAATATAGTTTATTCATTCAGTGTAGAAATAGAATATAACAGATTATAAAAAATATATGATGAAGGAACAAGCAAGTAAATCCAAGAAAATTACTACAAAATATACAGTTTTCCAGATATTGTGTTGTATAGGATAAAAATACACACCAGATATATGCTTTTAGGCACAACAAACAAAAACCATGAAAGCAATGGAACGTCAAAATATTAGAATTAAATTCATTTCACAATTCCATTCACAGACATAATGTATCACAGTGATTTTATTTCTGAGTTATTTTATTGAGCTGCCTGGTTTCATCTCCTGATAATATGGAAGAACTGCGCTTACTGAGCGCTACCTCATTGTTATATAGACAGATGGCAAATACCAACCACTTGGTTCGGTTCTAAAGTTATCATGTGATTATGAACAAGTTGTAATTTATATGACAGTGATGAATGCAAATCAACCTAACAAAATAATGATATTTATCACACACCACAGTTACTACCAAGTGCAGGGCCAACTTGCGGCGCGGCGGTGTGGCTCAACGGGCTAAGCGTTAGGAATACGCTCGCCACCGCACCTCTAACTACTCTGCGTGGGTTCGCAGGTTCGAATCCCATGCAGGGATGGTTATGTGCGAGAGGATTGCTGGACTCCTCGCCGTCGTTGGGTGGTTCACGTAACCGCTGGTCGGTTACGGCTTCCTCCACCACCAAGTCTATGCTTCCGAAAACAAACAATACAGTAAAACTAATCCCATACCCGACTTGGAATGGTAACCGGACGAGAGGCCGTGGTAAGCCATATGGATAAGCCGTCTTATCGGCTTTCCTCTCCCCCGGGATAAATATGTAAATCCTATCCTATCCTAACTTCTGGTATCAGGAGCAGCTTGGTGTGACTTTGCAGTCCGCACAAAAAATTATATTGCA
The DNA here is from genome assembly GCF_964204865.1 of Styela clava. Lineage (NCBI taxonomy): Eukaryota > Metazoa > Chordata > Ascidiacea > Stolidobranchia > Styelidae > Styela > Styela clava. The sequence goes on along the minus strand of NC_135257.1, from coordinate 5,510,234 downwards.
ATCACCAGGGTCACACTGGACATGGCATACATGCAAAGCATCCTCCCATAAAGTAACATCATTTTATTACCAATGGATTGTAGAAGATTCTGCATGAAGTCACAAGTCTTCAATATTAATTTTCCTTCTTCATTCATCATTTTTACAGTTAGCAAATATGACACCAATGACGGAAGAAGTATGTGTTTTCTCATTTTGAATTATGTTAAAAGTGTTGCCCGATTCTGAATCTTGTTAATTCTTCCGTGCCCTTTTATTATTATTATTTCTTTTTCTGGTAGGTAGCCGTGTACTTTTTAAAATCTATTTTAGGTTATGCTCGACTACCAGTTTTTTCTGCATTTTGTTTGCATGTTGACTTTTTGTGTTGTTTTATGCCAGAGAACCAAAATAAAATGATGATGATGCTTGCTTACAATTTTCTGCTGTCTGACAAAGCGCTGTCATTTTCTTCAGTGGTAATTGAGGTAATTTCAACTAAAGAGTCTGGGGGCAGATCTGGTTGGACCCCTGACAATCCTTTCTCACTTTCGTCAGATTCGCACATCGCTGTATCAAATGAAGTATCTGGTGATAGATCCTGTTAAATTATGATCCAAAGTTAAATTATGGTATAAGTGATCCTTACCTCACAATTTGATGGTGCCTTTTTGTTGGGCGATAAGAATCGTTATAGGGTCAGGGTATTCATCAGTTGGTTCATTGCCTCCATGAAAATGCATGATGGAACGCATTGCTTGTATGAAAATTTATTTCATATAAGAATTAACATATTGAATATATCATAGGTATCGAAAACAACATTAATGTTGGCCTACCTTGGTACACACGTATGTATTCCTGGTGATTTTTCCTAGATTGAATTGACTGTGAGGCCTGTTGCATTCCTTCATCCACCTCATTGCTTTTTAGTGGTCAATATGTGGCTTCGGAAATAGCACAAATCTTACTCCATTTGAACGGCAGGGATACCGTACCGGTACAGGTTGTCAGACCGACAAATACCATATGCGCAGCGTTTACACATAGTTAGTCTCCAAAAATAATTCACTAGTAGATTCTGTTTAATAAAAATGCAACATCGTATCGAAGGTGAATTCTTCTGTCTACTATTTTTTGGTTCGAAATAGCAGTTGGTTGACCTGTACGGTACCGTACCTGTAAGGTGCCTGCAACGGGTAGAGCCTTTTAGTATAGATATAAAGATTTCGTGAACGTGATTTGCAACAAGTAACATACCGGTACAGTATTACCGCTTTCTAATTCTCGCAGCCCTGTGAAGAAAACAAAAAGCGAAAAAAGCACAAAGATCTGCCTAAACCGCCAGCAACCTGTGCGGAACGCGTCCAAAGTTGTCTGAGCGACTTTTCAGCGGAGAATGTTTGTTTACATCTGCTCGCTTGTGATTTAGCTGAAAATGACATAGAAGTGTATAAAATAGTAATACCTATTTAAAGTTAGCTACATGTCCGTTCCGGTAGGTTTACGTGGAAATTCTGCTCCGTTTCGATTATTTAGGGTCCGTTCCGGTAATCAAAGAGGGAGGCGGACAACTCGACTACACGGACAACTCGACTACCTGGAGGCCTGGTGAGTTGTCCGTCTTTTGACATTTTCTACGGTGGTGTTTTAGGTCTATAGAAATGCGTTTTTGATATTTTTAGTGCTCAAGTGTTGAGAAAAACACATAAATATGCTCTAGAAAGCATTTTTATTTGTATAAGTGGCTTATTTTGATCATGTTGTACGAATACAAATACAGTCTACAGACGAAATTGGAGTAACGTTAGCGAAGTTAGACTGATAACTCTCTTTCCTTGTTCTGTTCCCAGACACGTTGCACCCTCTCGTTGGCTTCCGCATACCTGCCGTTGACACGCCCCACAACGTCCGCCTCTATCCCTATACTTACCTCGTACATTGTTGAGATTAAACTGTAAAAAGGCATATTTTTCCGAGTTATACTGTTAAAATGGCGGTGCCAACCTTCCAGATGATTGTTGGTTCTTATTTCTACGTCGAATACTGACCAATCATTGGGAGTCCAGACACTGTTGTATAGCCATGTGTTTTGAAAATATTCGGCGAAGATCTTGAGTTTGCATCTTTTCGTTCAGTGATTTGAATATGGACGTAATAAACATAGCTGGTATATAGCACTGCGCCATGGCATGCTTGATCAGGTCTCTTGTTCCAGCGTCCCTAAAACAAAAACATGTTAATACAAAAGAATCAGTAATCAGTAGTTTATTTTCTCACCATACTAAATGCACACTTGATATACAAATTGCAATAAATAAATAAAAAGGCATTTCAGGGTGAGGGGAGCCGCGAGAAACCAAATTTGGTTATCGAGCAGCGGCACCCATAAGCAAGTCTAACAAGGAAATAATAACAAAACAAAAAAAGTCGAACTGTGTATATACAGTATCATATATACGTTAATTTGAAAATAAATATAAATACGTCAAGGCATTCCAACCAGGTATGCCCAGTAATCTCGCGTTTCAACAACAACAAAACAAGAAACGACTCCGTGCACCAATTATCTAAGTAGCCATGACGATAGCTGCAAAGTAACAATGGTACCATTGTGAAGTGACTGTGGTCGTATGTAGAACATTGTATGGTGCAGGTCTACAGTTGTTTAGGTATCAATGGTAAAAATGAAGTTTCACGAACAGGAAGCCTACCAGTAGTATGGTATGCATGCAACTGTAGTACCGGTAGTCATAAATAATTTAACCTTTTATGGTAAGAAAATTGAACTTCAGTGTGTAACTGGAAGGCACATGATCAATGAATAAATGGTATTCTACAAGATCAAGGTAGGATTAAATTTCATGTGGAACTAACCACTTCATACAGAACATGGAAAAAGCAAAGGTAGGTAGGGTGGCTTACCCACTTTGCGGACACGACCTATTTGCGGTCATCAACTTCATCGATTTAATTAATGCCGAAAAAATTAACGGACCGCGACGATATTTCTCACACGCTATCGCCCACTTATCCCTCGTAGCTCTGCGAAATTACACTAAAATGCGGCCACAAACAAAAAAGTTACGACCGAAAAACCGACCGAAGAAAAAAAACGGACTATTTTTTCATGTTGCCAACTACCCATCGTCCCTTTGGAATAGCTTGAAAATCTATAGAAATATGATAGATAAAAACATGAAAATTGGCAGGTGAGTGGAGTTGTGGTTTATTTAACCATCTTCAAAATTTCACGTTGCTACATCAAAAGGGGGGGGGGGGGGGGGAATGGGGGGGTGCGCATTCCCAATAAGTCGATAATATATTCGGCAGCCAATTTGCGACCACCATGTTTTTGTGTGTTTGACTGCTGCCATGCGGTGCTTCGTTTGTAATTTGACGGGTTATGTTCTAAAAGGTTGAGTTAACAGTTCGTCCTTTAACTTATTAGAATCAACGCGTAGAAGTTTAATTGTCAGAATATTCCTGGCCTAAGCAACATTTATTGATAAATTGACACGAGGTGAGTATGACTGAATTAGTGCAGCGGGCCAGGCAGATATACATGCATGGTTGTAAACATTGCCTCGCTTTCGTAGTTATGCGTGCTATTCAAAGAGAGAGATTTTTATTTGTCAGTTTTTAGTAGTGCTTCCAAAAATTAAAGAGAATTTTTATGGGGTCAAGGGTCACGGAAACATCCATCCTGTTGGCCGAAATGAAAAAAAAAATGAAATTTTATGAACTTCGTTAGTTTTTCTTCCGTACAGATATATTAAATTAAAAAAATGCCTGGACACATTACAAAACGTAAAATGAAGTACACGAAGGAAAATTTGAAAGAAGCTTTAAAAGCCATTACTGAAAAAAAAATGTCTCATCGCGAAGCAGCAGAGCGTTACGGAATCCCCAAATCTACTTTGACCGATCGTATAACAGGTATGTATATTTTTTTTATTACAAATCATTCCAATTTATCATAGTAACGGCGTCATATCTTACATTTTCAAGGAAAAAGGTCATTGGATGTAATGCCTAAACGTGGGCCCCCCACTGCTTTATCATCCGAAGAGGAAGAGTCGCTGAAAACATTTTTGAAGGACATGGCCAAGCGTGGACTCGGGATGGGCAAGAGAGACGTGAGACATATCCTAATCTACACCAAATCTGAGTGATAGCATTTTTTCAAATAATTACCTTTTTCAGGTGCTTCAAACGGTAAAAAACATGCTAGATCTGTCGGGAAAGCGTGTGCGGTATTTTAGGAATAATCTCCCAAGTGACTCCTGGTGGTGCGGATTCTTGTCGCGGAACCCGGACCTGAAAACCATGACAACGGAAAAATTGGAGGTGGCGCGAGCCATGGCTTGTTCGGAAAAAAAGGTGAGCAGTTGGATGGAAAAGTACACGGCAATGTTAGAGGAAAACAACATCACGAACGGAAGTAGTATATACAACTGCGACGAAACCGGATTTTCTTTTCAAACGAAAGCCGGTAAAAAAGTCGTGGCTGGCAGAGGGATGAAAACCTGCTATAACATCACCAGCAGCAATAAAACTCAAATCACGGTGCTGATTTGCATCAGCGCCAGCGGTAACATCCTTCCGCCCTACATACTTTTCCCCGGCAAGCGTATGAATCCGTCTCATGCACTGGATTTTCCCGATGGCAGCAGATGTCATGTGACTGATAAGGGCTGGATGACTAAAGATTCATTCTATGACTGGATGGAACAACTATTCATACCTAATTTACCTAACAAGTCAACAAGGGGGGCCGTCGTACTTCTTCTTGATGGTCACACGTCCCACAAAGATTTTCGCACAAGCACGTTAGCCCGAGAAAATAATATCATTCTCTACTGTTTGCCTGCCCACACTACACATATTCTGCAGCCACTGGACAAAGGATTTTATGGCCCTTTCAAAGGAAATTGGAGTCGCTGTTGTGATTCTTTTTTTGGAAAAGAGCAGTGTGTGGTTGATAAGTACACGTTTGGTCGAGTTTTTACCCAGGCGTACTTACGAACCTCATGCTTGGATGTGATAGTAAATTCATTCAAATCATGTGGCGTCTGGCCTCCAAATATTGGAGCTGTGGATTTGGAAAAAGCATTACCGTCCACCATATTTGTTGACGATGAACCATCAATGTCAAAATCCCCAAAGCCCCCGGCCCACGCTAATTCTCAACAACAGATATGGGAAGCGAATGGCTCTGCGATTACTGACGTAGAACCTGTCTTCGATAATCTCGACATGGCCCCAATGTCGCTTGCTGACCCAAAGTTTATTGAAGGTGGAAATATAGAATTCCCGACTAAAAGCATGTTGGCGTCGAATGAACTAGATCATGATGTGTCGTACTTGGATTTACTTTTATTTGACGACGAACAGCCTGAAGACGCACTTATCACTTTGAATATGTCTGATATATTGGATGACCAGCCATCTACATCTCGATCACCCGATCCTGGTTGTAATACATCAGATGTTGTTGAGCTAAATCTAAATGATCAAATTACAAGTGCTTTAGCATCCCCGGCTTCCAAAATGTACGAGAGTCTGTCACCAATTGATTCTAAGTGCAGGAGAGCTTTAGAGGCGTTGGAAAGGGGTATGAATAGAGATGAAAAGACACTGTTTGAAAAGAAGTTAGAGTGTGGAGACATAGAAGGCAGTGGGGTATATATCGCATGGAGACACCTGAAGTTGGAGACTTTGAAAGAACTAGAAAATAGAAAAAGAGAAATAAGAAGTTTTTGTGTTAATACGGATTCGACAAATTTGGCTAGAAAAGAGTTGTTTAAAATACCAGAAAAGAAAAGGCCCGTGAAAAATTACAAAAATATGCCACTATATAATTTGTCATCTGATCGAGCTGTAACGGAGTTGAAAGATTCAATCGAGAAAAAAAGGCTAGCTGAGGAACAAAAAAGGAAAAGGGCAGACAGAAAAGAGATAAGCAAAATTCAAAGATTAGAAAAACAGAAAAATATGAGTTTAGAAAAGGTCAAACCTCTGAAAAGGAGACGAAATTTGTCTATAAAACAAAAAGAAAAAAAGAAGGAAGATTGCAATGTATGTAAGGTGCAGTTCAATGGTGGGCCTGATGAACCACGCTGGATTGCGTGCGATCAGTGCGATAAGTGGTTCCATCTGCACTGCACAGAGCTGAATCCGCATTTAAGCGCATCAGCAGTAGAGGGACTTCGTTGGTTTTGCTGCAAATGTATTTCTGCCATATAGAATATTTTACTGCGACTATGTGAGTAATAAAAAATTGTTGTTGGAATTGATTGTGTGTCTTATATTCTCTAAGCAACATTTTATCTACCAGTACACAAAAATATGGTCATAGTTTAAATCAAAACATAGTCTTTAAAAATTGCCAGTGATGTACGAAATACGCAAAAGGGTAATGTTTCTAACATATAAGGCAGAAACTTGAAAATATCACATATAACTTTTGATGAGAAGTGAACACAATGGCAATTTTGTTGAAAATATTAGGTAAAAATTGCTGTTTGCGTCGAAAGCAACAAAGTCATTTAGTAAAATTTTATTGTTTCAAGGACGGTTAAGGGTTATGCTATTTTATTGTTTTGATGCCACTATTGAAGGCTAAATCGCGGCACGTATATTCAAAAACATGTGGGTTGTCGAAATAACCGTGTTGTTAAAATATATGACGGTCAAAAATGCAATTAAAAGTCCAGTTTTTCCACGCATGACTGCATATGTTGTAGTCTCGACGCAGCCGAAACGATGTTTAAGGCTCGAAATCCGTGGTCGCACGCTGGTCGTTCGGTCGCAATTTCGTCTTCTGAGTGTCGTACTTTGGTGGTTTGTATAGCTTTAACCCCTGGTCGTAGAAAGTTAATTCGAGTTGTAGCGTGTAGAATAAATGCCAATGAACATACAGTGAAAAAATTACCGGGTTAGAAATATTGGTTTTTATTTTATAGTGGTTTGAATGAAATCGTCCGCAAACTGGCTGCACCACCCTAGATTGATAAAAATCTAATGTCAGTCAGTTTATGACATAACGATGCCAAATGTACAAAGATGAAAAAAAAAAAAAAAAAAAAAAAAATTTACAATCGAATATGGTTTAACATTAAAATGATGTTATTAAGGGTGCCAGTGACCAAGATCTTAGTAACTTAGATCAGGCTCAAATATTACCAATATATAACTGACTATATTACATGACATCACAGTGCATGAACTATGCATGGTTTCTTCTTACATGATATCCTCTCATTCACACAGTGGGTCAATCAGAGATGAATCAAATATGTAAAAAGAAACAATTCATAGTAGTAAATAGGTAATAAAGAGGTCGTGGTCAGAAAAGACAATATGAGCTTTGCATTGGAAGCATGACTGATTGTAAATGCATATAGCAGGACAATTGTCATTTAATAAGAGAATGATACTTAAAATTTTTGATTTAGGTCAATATTTTAGCAAAAGCTCGCCCTTTGATATATTGGGTGAAATTAAAAATACAGTAAATACTTTTTGTAAGGCTGGGTCCATGTAACATACATAGGTAAAAATATTTGTTTGATTACACGATAAATTCCAAAATTATATATTTCAGGTACTCTGGATCACTGGATCAAGTCGACAGTGGAGCTGGCAATGGCGAAGAAAGTTCTGGATCCACTTTAATCGGATGAAAAGGCAGCAGAATGGTAAAGGGAAAGCATGAATTTTTTGTATTTAAATTTAAAGGTGTCATAAGATGAATGACGAAGGCTTTGACCTATGCTATTCCAAATTACAACTCCCCTGTATTTCAAGGAGTTTTGGCATTTGCTTGATGAAAATCGAGGGACAAATAAATTGGATTTAGTCGATGAGCGTGTATTATGCTCATGCACGTTACTAAGCATGACGAAATAGTCAGCAAAAGCTGGGGGCAATTGGTTGTTGTTAAATTGGTGCATAAGTTTAGAAATCTCTAGTTTATAGATGTCGGACAATTTTAGAACCCTGGTCTTGTGGTATAGGATATTCAGGTTAGAACGAATAGATGCCCTACAGAGAATTCTAACAGCCCTATTTTGTAAAATCTCTAATTTATTCAAGTTTGTTTTGGTAGCGGAACCCCATGCAGCTAAGGCATATTGGATATGACATTGAAAAAGAGCCAAATATACTGTTCGCAGAGTCGAGTCGTTTACATAATGCCTTAACTTCCCTAGGATCCCGACTGATCTTGACAATTTCTTATGCAATTCATTGGTATGAAAGTTCCATTTTAATTGATTGTCAATAGTGAGGCCAAGGTATTTATAAGAGTGAACAATTTCAAGAGGGATACCTGTAATTTTGATTGAGATGTTCGCATGTCTGGCTAGAGATTTTTGGCCGAATAACATGACTTTGGATTGGAAGTCATCCAATCATATACTTTATTCATTTCAGTGTTCACCTTGTCTTGGAGAATACTCGGATCTTTTGCACTGTAGAGCAGGCAAGCATCATCAGCAAACAATTTGCTCAAGAAATTGGAGCAGTTAGACAGATCATTTATGTAAATTAAGAAACCAAGAGGACCTAACACACTACCTTGAGGAATTCCGTGATGAATGGGCAACATCGGAGACTGCTGAGAATCCACCTCCACATATTGGAATCGACCCGAAAGGTAATTGCTTAATAGTTTGCCTGTAGCACCTCGAAAGCCATAGTGTCTCAGTTTTTGGGAAAGAATACTATGGTTGACAGTGTCAAAGGCTTTTTTTAAATCGAGAAAAATACAGCAGACAAATTCGCCTTTGTCAATTTTATCATAAATAAATGATGTTAGATCTAAAATAGCATGACTGGTGGAATTATTGGTTTGAAATCCAAATTGACGTTTATTGATCAGGTTGAATTTTGTACAAAAATTGATCAATCTGCTATGTAAAAGTTTTTCTAAGATAATGGCAATAGAGGAGAGGATGGAGATTGGTCGGTAATTTGAAGGGTCATTATGCTTACCACTTTTGAAAATTGGTTTCACTCTAGCAACTTTTAAAGAGGAAGGGAAAATACCCAATTTGAATGAAAAATTGAAAAAATGACTGAGCACTGGTGATAGGATATCAGCAACTATTTTTAGGAAGTGTGATGGAATACCATCAGGCCCAATTGCTTTTCCTTTTTTTAGATTCAATATCATTTGGAGGACCTCTGCAGGAGTAGTTACTTCAAGAAAGAAAGAGCTTTGCAGAGGAGCACCCAAGAAGTACGCGAATGATTTTGAGCTATGAGGTAGTTTATCTGCAAGCTTCTTCCCCACTGTTGAGAAAAATTTATTGAATTCGCTAGCCACCATGACAGGGTCTCTGACTGTAGTACCATTATCGAGTTTCAATTCTGAGATGGGGGTATCATCTCTGGACTTGATTTTGATAATTTCATTTATAGTCTTCCAAGTGTGTTTTACATCACCTCGGTTGTTTTTGAGGATTTTATGGTAATACAATTGTTTTGATTTTCTCTGCAAATGATTTAAGATATTTTTATATTTTTTAAAGTAAAGACGCTCAAGTAAATTTCCTTTTAGAAATTTTTTTTTGAACATTTGATTTTTGTGTTTGATGGACTTGCGAATCCCCCTAGTTATCCAAGGCTTCAAGTACAATTTATTTTCTCGACGTGATGCAAGTCGAAGTGGGGCATGTTTGTTGATTAACCATTTCAATTGGCCAAGGAAAGAATCGAAAGATAAATTAAAATTTGCTTTACAGAGAGCGGTATCAATGTAGTTGTTACACATCGACTCGCCCTCAGATCTGAAAGAGTCGCTACAAAATTTTGTCAAATCGCGCTTCATCCGAGTTTTTGTCTTGGAAGAAACATTTAAACCAGAGATTGTACAAATTACAGGAAAATGGTCAGTAATATCACTAAGCAAAATAAATGATGAAGAGACATTACCTATGTTATTTGTATAGATATGATCTATGAGGGTGTGGGTGGATGATGTGACTCTAGTTGGTTTTGTAATCACAGGCAATACGAAATAGGACATAAGCATGTCCAAATATTTAGCAGTGGGATTGTCATGGGTGTCAAGTAGGTTGATGTTGAAGTCACCTAATATTACAAACCTCTTTTTCGCCATTGCCAGCTTCTCGAAAACAAGAGCCATTGCTCCAGAAAATGAGGGTATATTACATTTGGGGTGTTTGTAAATGACACCAACTACAAATCTCTGGTTGTTCGAGTTAAGTTTGATCTCTACCCACAAGTCCTCACAATTTGGAAATCCTAAATCAAATTCTTGGATCACCTGGTAATCTAAGTTGCTTTTAAGATAAAAACCTACACCACCAGCTTGGGTAGGAGTAGGAACATATAAAAAGTTATATCCTGGGATGTCGACATTTTCGGCCATTCCCCCAGCTTTAATTCTTGTCTCGCTTAGCGCAATAATATGTGGGAGATAGTGAAAATTTGATGTCAATTCGACTAAGCGGTCAATGTATTTTGGTAGAGATCTGATGTTGAAGTGTACCAAAATAAGGTCAGATGGTAGAGATCTAGATGAGACCTCACTGATCTCGTTTAACTCGAGGTATCGACAGTGAGTTGTACTAACATGATGATGTAAATTGTTAGATTCCCAGTTCATTTCGGAACAATATATAGGTACATCATGGACAGTAGACATTGAATCGTATTGAATAAGTGAATAAAAAGCATACACAGAAACTTGTTAATAAAGGGCTTACATTGAAAGTGGGGCCTAATAGCAACAATAGAGTTAGATTTAAAATAACAATAGATAGAAAATTACAGTGGGAATTACAATTAATCAACTTATCTGATTTTTTGCAGATCTTCTTCATCTGATATCGACAGGGTATTGGTATCCTTGTTTTTTTTCACCAACACTCGCCCATTGGAAGTCCAAAGAAAGGCGTACCCACATCGTTTTTTCAGGATCTTAGCTTGATAGAACAGGTTTTCATTTTTTTCTGTTAAGTTTTCCACAATAAAAGCTTTTGATAAATTGGTTAAAGGTGATTTGTTGGAAGCAGTTCTTATGAGGTTGCGATTTTTAAGAATTTTGCTTCGGATTTTTCTGTTAGTGAACTTGGCGATTATTGGCTTGTGGATATTAGAGTTGTGAGTGGGACTGCGATGTGTAACTGAGATATCAGATGGTTTGATATCTACATGAATCAGTTTTCCTATTTCCATTATTAGTTTATCTGTGTCCTCATTCACAGTTGGGGCAAGACCATGAAACTCTAGATTGTCGAGTCGAGAGCGCCTTTCCTGTTCCTCCATTTTTTCTGTGGCATAATACAGATCTTCCTCAAGATCATAAACCAAATCTTCTAATTCTCTTATTCTTTTGTCACAGTTTATAATTTTTCCTTCCATAAATTTCTGCTTTGCGGATAATTTATCGAACATATCCGACTGAAAATTCTGGGTTTCCTTGATTAAGGCAATGTCCTCTTTTATTTCCTTTAAAGATTGGATTTGGTCTTCCATACATTCTTTAAGGCCTGGGCTTAGGGGTATGTATTCCGAAGTAAGATTTGCTGTATTGAAGTTCTCAGCAAGGTACTTGGTGATTAGAGATGGTAGTTGGCTTTCTATTTGTCTCTGGATTGCTTCCTGTAGGTTTTTTTGAAAATTAGGTCCCTCTTGTTGATATGAAACAGGACCTATTGGGGAGAGGCCAGGGTCTGGTAGGCTTCTGCTTAGACGAGGTTTCGGCTTCGGCTTTTCGATGTAGTTGAAAGCAGCCATGTCAGTTTTGGAGTTCGACATATCGCTGATGTAGATTGTAAATCGTCAGTGATGTTTACTATTTAAGTTAGACTATAAGCTATTTTGAAAGATGTACAAAGACATATATAAATACGGTTAAATATTCACTTGTCGTATAGGCGAGCCAAATTATTGTGACGCACATTCTTCATGATGGCCTGAGTGAAGTGATATTCATGCACGGAGATTAGATAAGGTACCAGATCGGTGATAATGAAGCCGCGCGCCGAGATTACTGCTCGGTTATCGCCGAGTTTAAAGCCTCATTATCGCCGGGCTGCCGAGGTCGTTTTCATCACAGTTTTATACTGAAACGAGGACGACTAACGGTATAGGCCGCGAGCCGAGGCCATTTATCTTTCAGTTTCGTAGCGCACATAAGGTAACTACCTGAAAATGATTTTAAAATGTTCCTTAGAAATTTAGTAACAATTATTGCCTTGTTCCCACGTACAAAAGTTGCACGTTTTACGAAAAAGACGCTTTTACTACAATAAATATGTGTTACCATCTGTCCTATTTTCTCTGCTTTTCCGGTATCATGGGCCAATGAACGCAGACTTCTGCATGACGTGACAATCAAATAAGTCAGCTGTAGGTGAATCCCCAGTGGTCGGATGAATATCAGGTGTACTACGACTGCTCGCTTTTGCGTTGAATAGCCTTTCCATAGTTTTTTTTTTTCAGTTATTATTACCGGTAGTTCAGTTATTCTAAGGAGGTATTGAAAAGTATAAGTAAGATATTAAACACTTGTATATCCTTACCATAAATAGCAATTTTAGTTGAGCACTAGCTCATAAGACTTTGTTAAATAGGTACGGTGCGGTAACTCCAAGAAAGGCTAGACCTAGAATAATATGTCACAAACAACGATATTTTCTGGCTTGCATGAAATGTTTATGATTAATTTAATGACTCTTCTTGACTATTCAGCAGACTTATACTACTATATAGGCCACAGCATATTTGGAAATAGAAATTAATGGCTGTTTCTGTAACAGTGTAATGCACGGTTGTGTGAAAGAGGAGAAAATAATCAATTTTACTACAGTACTAATGTCGGTTGGTCTAAATCTAAATTCATAGAGTCGACAAGAACCTGGGAAGCAATGATACGGTAAGTTATGCCGGAGTGGAAAGGAAAGTAGCATTGGAAACGATTGAGAGGTGAGAAATCAAGTTGTAGACAGACAGTTGATGTTTTAAAATATAGTCTAGGCCTATAGTCCATACTCATACTGTCATAGGGCACTTCAGACTGTGATATATCAAAATTTAGTGTAGATATAGTCTATACTGGTATGCAAACACTGCTGGACTGTAGTACATGCAATGAGCATATATACGCTCATTGAGTACATCAGATAAAATGCATTATGTATTCAAGGTATTAGTTAGTATTTAGTGGTATTTTTACACTCATGCTGTTCCAAATATGATTTTCTTCTTCATTTTAGATACTGTACTACAAAAGAAGACGGCAATGTTCCACCAATCCGACCTAACGCAGGCTCTAATCCCTGCTGCTATCAGTGCTATAAAATGGATTAAATAAGAAGTCTTGAAGCGTAAAGGTATATGAGAATCATAATAGTTGCAAACAGCTTAGATGGGCTATTCATATTGAAATACTTTAGCACTTTTCTGCAATTGGAACTGCCCATCAAACTCATGTTGGAGACTTCATTGAGGTTTTCAATTATTTTTTCTCAACTATGAAGATCTTTTGAGGTTAACGAGGCATTAATAAATAAAGCTGTGGAATTTGTTTGTTCACTATATGAAGAGGATATGAAGAATGTAAAAGATATCAGGGCACGTCTATTTAACACTGGCAAACATAAGGATTATACCCAACAATGATTCACTGAAGAAGCATGTGGCCCTCAAATCAGTTCTTGAGTTGGCAAACTGCAAGTGTAAGAAAAATAGTTAAAATAATTTATGCAAGTGGGCCAAAATCAACTTAAATTGCACAGATTTTTGTTTTTGTATTGACTGCAAAATCACAGTACACTTATAGAGGAAAAGTCGATTTTCGAGATAGTGGATTTCGAAAACAATTGAGAAGAAAGTGAATTAGATATTGCAGTTGATTTAATAAGTATCATTTATTTTAATTTTTTTTCGAACATTTGTTAGTGTCGTAGTCCTGTTTCTAGAAATAATATTGCCTTTGTTCAAATACATAACCACACAAACTGAAAAAGGACTAATTGTAATATTTCTGTTCACTATGTTATGTACATATTGTTCATTCATTTAATTTTCTTGACTTTTCCGGTAAATTTCTAGGTGAGAAATAACTGATTTATTTGTGTTTTCATGCTCACAATGTTAATTTGTGACTTCATTTCTTAAAAATAAATACGTTTGATAGCTTCTATAAAATGGATGTAGCTTTTTATGCTGTTCTTGTTGTAAATTGCTCGTAGTTATTACATAAAATTTATTCGCTAATGTGAATCAGCGTTGTTGGTGTCGCTGCTTCCGAGGTCACTCGCCACTCCTGCCACACAATTAAAATATTTTTTGTTGTTGGTTACATGTATGCCATATTTTTCGTAATCTACCTAATAAATTATGATTGACTGAGGAAGTCCGATTTTGGTCAGGCAGAACATTACAGGAATACTTTTGTGTTAGTGTGCTGTAGGGCTCTCGAATTGCATAGTTCTTATGTATGTGTTGTGAACTTATGGTTATTGAATTTCCGGGAACCTCTTATATTCAATTTCGCATCGGGATTGTGGAACAAGCTGTAATGCGTTCAGTATGTTCATTTTCACACAAAACTGAAGAATTTATATAGTTATCAGATGTGCGCTACGAAACTCATTTTCTGGGCGTTTTCAAGGCTTCGTCTCACGGCCCATATCCGTGGTAAGGATCTACAAGTGTTTAATAACTTACTTATACATTTTTCAACAACGTCTTAGCATAACTTAACTAATAATAACTAAACAGGGCTATGGAAAGGCTGCCCAACTCAACGCAAGGTCGAGCAGTAATGACTAATATTCATCCGCTCGCTAACAGCTGATTCGATTCAATTGTTACGTCATGCAGAAGTCATTGTTCATTGCCGAAAATGTAGAGAATATAGGACAGGTCGTAGCACATATTTCTTGTAGTAAAAGCGTCTTTTCCGTAAAACGTGCAACTTTTGGAAGTGGGAACAAGGCAATATTTGTTACTGAATTTTTAAGGAACATTTTAAAATCATTTTCAGGTAGTTACCTGATGTGCGCTACGAAACTCACTTTCTAGGCGTTTTTCAGGGCCTCGGCTCGCGGCCTAGTATATTAACTCCACAAAAACTACGCAAGAATTCAAGATGACTACTCCAAAAATGTGACGACAACGTTACCATGAAACAGGAGGGACTCATCTGTGACGTCTGTCGAAATTGGTTTCATCGCAAGTGTTTTAATAATTCAGATGTGGCAATGACAAGGGAACAGTACAGCCTATTAAAAAAACAGGACGTAACGTTTGAGTGGAAGTACCCGGACTGCTACCAGGCCCATGACACCCATCATAACTCCAACCCGATTGTTGTATCCCAGCAGATGGGACCTAGCCGTCGGCTGGTAGACTACTCAGGTGGTGAGTTGGCTTACTAAAAATATCAAAAACGCATTTCTATAGACCTAAAACACCACCATAGAAAATGCCAAAAGACGGACAACTCACAAGGCCTCTAGGTAGTCGAGTTGTCTCTGGTGAGTTGTCCGTGTAGTCGAGTTGTCCGTCAGCCATCAAAGACACCTATTTTTGCCACTGTTCCACCCATACGCTGTTTTAATTGGAAAATGGCCTGGAGGTTCAGGTATATCAAATGACTTTCAGAAGATGTTATATATTACCGTACCGTTCCGGTATTTAGAGAAACCCTGCATACGGTAAGGAATATTTCTGTGTGAAACGTGACACAATTTTGGAAATCATAAAATTATTAATTTGGTGTGGCAAAAGAATTTATTCATTTTTTTTTTATTTGTTTGTATATTTTCCTTCCTTTTTACTTTTAAGTCTCGCTTTTTTTCGCTTCCGACAGTATCATGTCTCGATGATTGTGTGTGTGTGTGCGTGCGTGCCTTAATTAGTTTTTTTTTACTTTTGGGTGAGCGAACACGTACTACTTCTTTTATCAATACCTTTCCATCTAAAATCTTTATGTTTCAAACCTTACTCTAGGTTTTGTTCGCTTTCCCGATTCTATAATCAGTTACTTTTACTTTTGTTTTTATCTATTTTTCTATCGTCTATTGCTGATTATGGAGTCGAAATAAACTTATATTATAGGCCTACTTATATTATTTTTGCACTATCAGACTATTGTTTTGTGCTAGAAGCTGCTCACTTGTCACTTATAAGTATAAGTTTATTTCGACTCCATAATCAGCATAACAATACATTTGACAGATAAAAAACAAATAAATAAAAACTGATTATGAAATCAGGGGAGCAAACGAAACCTTAGATAAGGTTTTGCATGCTATATAAATACTTGCATGCTATTGGTACTTCTAGTGCAGGGATTCCCAGACGTTTATCTCAATTTCCGATTTAGGCCGAGTTTTTATTTCCTATTACATATGGACTCACTTAAAAAGAATAATTTTTCTGTCAAGTGTCAATAATAATTGGCAAGACTTTCTATAATAAAGGCTTGTAATTATTGTTGTAATTGAAACCCTGTGTGAACATTCATTGCACTGTATTGTGTATCATTCCAAGACAGTGACGATTCGTGTAAAGAAAATCTGTGTTATATATCGAATAAAACAATTCAACGCTACAAAAAACGCATCAGAATTTACATTACATTACACCGTAAATATAAATTTTGCTGCTGTTGTTTGTTTATATGATGAACATGTCTCTGAGGTTGTTATCGGCCGACCAAAGATCAAAATGAGTTACATAGCACGATTAGAATATTATGGCCAACAACATGATCTTTTACTGAAGTTTCGATTAATTGAATGGGAATCTTTTTCCGCTTCATGGTATATATTGAGATTTACATTGTGTAATATTTAATAATTGTGTTGGGGTGCGTACATTTTTAGAGGTGCATTCTACTTTCCACCTACAACATCCTTCCCACCGGTTGGGAACCACTGTTCTAGTGCATATAATATGACTCACCTGAGTACGTCACCCAAAAATTACATCACTGCGACGTCACAATTGCGTCATAAAGTTTGCTAAAGTATAGCTACGATCGTCCGAAATAAACTATAATGACCTCAGTAACGCCAGCGATCTCTCTTATCGGTATCGTTAAAACGAGAATGTAAGAGAAATAGCTTGCTCTATTTCAGATGATTGTTTGTGCGACCATCCGTATACTTTGGAGGAGCTTAGTACGGCTCTGTGACTTCGCAGTGATGTGATTTTCGAATGCCGTACACAGGTTGGGGTTAGGGATGACATATAAGAAAATTGTTGAGCCAGGTCAACTAGAAGTATATGCGGGCGTGTACTTCAGGAGACCCTATGTTTCTCCATTAAAAATGCACATAATGATAATCACGGTCACAAAATTTATAAAAAAAAGTTGCCCTGTTCTTTTTTTGATCAGTGTTTTCACATCTTATAGTACGGCACACTTTACAGAGACATTGTCTCATTTCAGAAATTCCCTCCGTTGCAGATGAACAAACACCCCTGTTTTGAGGTTCTGACATTGTGCCCCTCAATGTTGGTAAAAATTAAAAAAAATGAAGTTGTCAATAAACACAATTTAAAAACGTCATCATTGAATTCCTTGGGAAAAATAATTTACTGTGGCATTCAAGAGTTTTTAGAAAAAATGGCAATTTTGGGCACTTGACAGCTGCGAATAATTTAGATTATATATGAGACAAGCATGGCACGATATGACAGATCTGCATTTATGGTAGACGCCCCTCGTTTGTGAGACGCATGGAGTGTTTGTTTTATTGAACCAATATCGGGACATTCTTGGAATTTGGAAACTCTGGCCAACTTGAATCGAATTTCAACTTCCAAGTTATTGCTCGATTTTGTATCTTGTGTATTTATTAATTGTGAGCTTCAACTGTTTTGGTAGACGGGCGCGTACTTGTAAGTTTCAACTATTTCTTGAGTTATGCTCGTCTTTCAGGTCCTCTGTATTTTATTTGTCCATTTAGTTTTGTTTTATACCAGAGGGACCAGAATAAATTTGATTGACTGATCATATTATAGGCTAGTACAGTAGTATTTATTAGATTATGACCACATATTATTTGGCAGCATTAGCTCTATTAAGTTTGCTGGTTTGAATATATGATTTCTTGACACATGTTCACTCAACGACGTAAGTGCTTCTATTTAACAGGGCACAGCCATATGTTATTCCTAATCCCCACCTGGCTCTGTCAGCCAAAGATTTTTTCATTACATCAAAGAGCTTGTTAAAGTATAGCCTGATAGCTACGATCACTCAAAATGGCATCTTCTCAAACGATAACAAACTCACCAAACGTCTGAACGATAGCGATCTCTTGTATATCAGGATCGGTACGATAAAAAATGAGAGAAGTAGTCTGCTCGATTTCGGGTGATAGTCTGCTCATCTTGGGTGACAGTTAATGAAGTTTGGAGGGCCTTATTAGTTATTACGTTACTGTGATGTCATAGTGGCGTATATTTTATAAAATAATACTTTGATACTTAATTTAGTAATCACTTGGCTTAGGTCCGGAGTTATCAAACTCTTGGTTTTACGAAGCCCATGAAGAGGTCAACCATTATTTACAGGCCCACAATAAATTTTTCCCACATATTTGACAAGCATATTGATAAACGAACGAATAGCTCACCAAGTCTCATATGCTGGTGCACTCAGATAATCTTGATCAGATCATGTAATTAGCATGTACTATCCTTTTTTTTATCAGATTTTTGATTTAGACTTCTGTTTTCAATGCACTGGCGAAATGACTTTTAAAATCACAGGCATGATTGGGATATTATGGATTGCACTTCAGTACCTGCAACCTGCATATACCTGCAACATGAAGGCAGGTGGTTATTATGGGTCAGAATCTGCAGTTATCAATCCACTTAAAGAAGCGTTTGTTCCTCGTAAGGAGGCTAAAGAAAAATGTCAAAAGTCAAAGATGGAATTAGCACAATTCTATGATGAAGGTACCAAACTGGCTATTGCAAATTTCGTCAATGGTGATAATAAATTGGGAGAAAGCGAGTTGTACTGGCTGGGGTTATTAGAACGACCTGATCAATTTCGATATGATGACGAAACTACCAGATTCTTTGGAGACTGGTCTGCACAGGCATTGGTGGTAATGAAGGAGGCTGCAGAGATTGCCTACAGAGCACCAATGTGTGCAGGTGTGATGAAAGATGATCCATTTAAAATCAGTTTAGAATATTGTAACAAAAAAGGTCATGCATTGTGTACTTTGAAAAATAAACAACGGCCTTTGACACTACAACCCGAAACCAACGAAAAATGTGCAGATTCTATTAGCATTACTTGGAATTCTGATAGCTTTTTATCTTCAAGTTTTAATTATAATTTCCGACTGATTAACCTTGATACTCATCTTGATGATCCTCCGCTAATTTATAGAGTCCGTGCAGGAGAAATGGGTATTCCCAAAACCACTAAATTAAAGGATGGACTTGAACCATATACAAATTACAGAATTGAGCTCAGCATGTGCACGACAGTTTGTTGTTGTGGTCCAGTGAAAAGTGTTATACCAGAGGTTTATTTTCTTGGTGGACCTACAAGTCCGACAGATGTTGAAATGCAGTACAATACCGATAGAAAAGAATGCCAAGTCATGTGGATGATTCCGGAAAAAATGCCGAAGGAAGATTATACAGGTTTTAAAATTGTGGTGAAATCAAATCATGCAAGTGACCTAGACGCTGATGATGATGCTTATATTGATAAAATGGTTGCTAACATTGAGATTGAAACGAAGTATTCCTTCAAAGTGGAGTCAAATCGGCGATACACTGTGACGGTGCAGACCGCAGGTTGTGGGAGGTTCAGCAAAGCTGTGGAAGCGGAGGGGGAATGTACAACAGAACCATCAGGCCCCGACTTTATCCCAAGCCCAGGTCTCATGATCATGTCCAATGGACAATACTCATTAAGGTTAACTATTCCAAAAGAAAAGAATGGGCCAATCAGTTGTTTGTTCCTGATAATGCGACCAACGGAAAAACGAATGCTATCTAGTACAAGTACAGGATATTCAGTAAAGCAATTGAAGCAAGCAAGTGAAAGTTCAAACGAATTAAATAAAGACTTCATTGCAGCAGCTCTGAAGCGATCAGATATACAGGGACAGTATATTGATATATATCTTAATCAAAGCACACTTAGTAGTTGTAATATAGGTAATGATGGTTCACCTAGTAATGATTATGAATCTAAAAAATTTGCTCTGAATCATGATTGGTATTATAGCATTGTTTTAGTGACTTCAACCCCTAGCTTCCATGAAGTTAGTTTAAAGAAAAGTGTGTCCACCTTACTTCCTGCTAAAGTTCAAAGTTTAAGAAGCAGTGCTAGATTTATCCAGTCACGATCGAATGAGGAGAAAATTAACAGTGCAGTAGAAACGAAGAAATGTAGTAGCATGGGTACCATACTTTCAGTCGTTTTTTCTATCCTCTTAGTTATAGCTCTTGTGGGTTTATTTTTAATTGTAAAAAGAAAAAAGGTATCTAGTAATGTAGAGGATGAGGAAACTGTAAAGGACGGAGAAGACGATGAAGCAAATCAGCAGAAAAGTGAGAAATCAAAGCCACAACAAGCAGAGGTAGAAAAAGAACCAAAGACTAGATCTAGAGATAATGAAAAAGAAAGGAGGCATCATAAGCACCGTAAGCATCGCAGACATCATCATGAAGAAGAGTTACCATGATGTTATATACTAACAATTTTCATAGCACAGAATTCAAATTTTTTTATCGGTGGCTAAACCAGAAAGTCATGAATATATTTGACATTGTACGATTTCCATTATTATAGTTCAATAGTTTAACTAGCAGGCCTTCATGTATTTCATGCATATCATAGATGGTATATTTTCATATTAGGTACCTATGTATTTAATGGATATGTTGCATTAGGTATTGCATCCCTAACTTGAGATTTATCTTGAGAAGAAGAATTTATGATAGTCCCATCTTGTTTTTTGTTACACTGTCGGAGCTTTATGTCATGTAAAACCTGGAATTATGTGAATTGCTTGTGTTATATGTGATTAGAGAGTTTCGTTGCATACAACACTATTTTATATCTGTAAGATTTTTCCTGACCAGGATCAAACTTCTTCAGACACGCATATTTCAACTGCAGCAAGCTTTTAAATCACATATCACAGTCATCTTTATTCCTGCTACAGCCTATTTGCATTATGCACATAAAAATGTACGAGAGCAAAAGCATGGAGGAAGAGTTATTCTTGCGTAACCCCAACTGATACCTACATACCGTCTGTGGCCAGTTTCCTCTCATAAATGTTTATTTCAGTTTGTTGTCTGAAAATTTGGTATATCATAATCGATGCCAGTATTCGGGCCATTATTAATAAATTTTTGTTTTTAATGGAAAAATAACCTTTTTATCCCATTTCCTCAATTTATCGGTAATTGTTTTCTGAGGGATGGATTTCGTCCATTAGTGCTTACATATTTTCTAAATTTCAAGATACTACAATTTCTTGTCTCATAATTTGCATCTTTTATTCTTCTATTACAGTGTTTATATTTACCAACTAAGATAATTCATCTAGACCAGAGCACTTGTTCAGTTGTTGTTACGGATATGACCACCGATAATGCGCCTGAATTTACTGTGGATAACATTGAAAAGGCATTACATCAACTGTACTATGATCCTGTTTCATCTACAAAAGACACAGCACAAAGATGGCTAACATTTGCCCAAAGATCAAAACAAGTACCATATATTAAGAGCTCTATTCACTGGTTATTTTAATCTGATAAAACAATTTGAGCAAATGTTATTATCAAGTAGTGGAACTCAACCTCAAGTAGCTTCCCAAATAATAAACGAGAATTAGATTCTCAGATGTATTACTATAACAGATTAAAAATAGGTATTTTATTATTTTTGTTGTTGGGACAAAATTTGCTAAATTCTTAGCTAATGAAGCTACTGTTTTCAATTTTCCAACCGTTTCAAGACAGACTTGACTGATTGAGCAATTTCATAACTTTTTACTAATTGATTCAGTGAGTGCAACCTGTAATTAGGCCGCAGTAGCCTGGCTATATCGACGCATGAAATCCAAATTGGGCTAAGTCCATTTTTCTAGTTTTGAGAAAAACGCAAAAAACGTTTTTTTTTTTGTTTCTTTTTTTTATTTCTCTAATACCTTACATCGAGGATGTCTAGTTTTTATGGTCCACCAAAGTGACAATGAAGGCCATATTTAGATGGTATAAAAAAATTTGTGCTCCGCCCCAATTTTTTTGGGGGATGGTTTTTTTGGACTTAACCCTTTTTGACTCTCAATTTCCTGGACCAGAAACAATTTTATTGGACTTAGGGCCTCTTTATTATGTTATTTTAGAGGCTGGTATGGACTTAGCGCTTTGTATTATATTTTTTGAGAGGAGCTATGTCCAAAAAACGGACTTAGCCCCAACTTACAATGCAGTTATCCAGAGCTAAGTCCACTATAGTAGACACAGCTCTGTTTAGTTCTCAAATGCCCTAAAAAAAGCAGGGTTATGTCCATAGCTGTCTTGAGATCTAGAGCACCTAGAGATAAGGCAAATAGACCAAAATGTAGAGCTAAGTCCAGGAAAATCAGCAATTGAAAAATGTCATTTTTTGGAAAAGTGGACTTAGCACTGTTTGGTTTTGAGGTGTCGATATATATTTGTGCATTGCCCCATTGTATGCGATCAACATCTGGTCTTATAATGAAGAATAATTTAACTTATTTATTTCTAGGCTTGGCAGTTTTCATGGGATCTATTGCAACCAAACCGTTTGACTGAAGTTCAATATTTTGGAGCGAGCGCTTTGGTTTCAAAGATATCAGGATCGTGGAATGAAGTTCCTGAAAATGAAATTGATAGTTTACGTGAACGACTTTTTTCTGAGATTCTTCGCTTATGTGTATCTCCACAAAATCGTATCATTTTAACCAGAATTTGCGTAGCATTTTCATCATTTGTTATGAATTGCGTACTCATGAAAAAATGGGACACAGTTATTTCTGATATTATTAAAAGACTACAAGAAGATGAAACTGCCAATGTATCTCCAATGCAAAGATGCTCAGCTTTACTGGAAATCCTCGCTGTCCTAGCTGAGGAACATCACAGCAGAACAATGGAGCAATATCAAAAAGGAATTGTTAAACACATGTTAATTCAAGGAATGCCTCACGTTCTACCATTACTTTCTAATTTAATGAATTCTGAAGATTTCAATGAAATGCATGGAAAAATTTTGAAATGTTTCTCAAGCTGGGTAATACTTGGAATACCGATCAATGAATATAAAGACATTCTTCATAAAACTATATCTTTTATTGATGACCCTGATTTATTTGATAATTGTGTTGAATGCCTTTTAAATACTTTTTGCTCACCAGGTATTCATAAGTATGTGAATACAATAAAGGAAATCATTCCTAAGGTTTTATCACTTCGTCCAATGCTTCATCAGGCAATTGAAGATCAAGATGCAGATGTTTGTATCGGAATTACAAAAATTGTTAGCGGACTTGCAGAAAATCAGACCAAGTTGATTTTAGAGAATTATAACAATCCAGAAATAGGTCTTGGCCTTGTTTTAATGGTTGCCGAATGTACCGGTATTCGTTTACAATATCCGACTGAAGAAATGGGAAGCCCAATTACCTTTACTTTCTGGTATTCTTTACAAGATGAAGTGAGAAGTTTACCGGAATCTGATATGTCTATTTTTCCTCAAATCCAGCCAATTTATTATCATTTGGTGGAGACATTGGTACAGAAGTCAAGCTATCCAGTCTCTGTTTCACATACTGACTGGTCGAGTGATGAAAAAGAGCAGCATAGAATTTACAGAATTGATATTTCTGATACATTAATGTATATTCTTGAAATGCTTGGTACAAATATGGTACGTTTTCTTTGTGGTAAACTTCTACAAAGTGTTAAATCAATGCATGAGAAGCAAGATTACCAATGGCAGGAAACTGAATCTATATTATTTGCTATACATTCTGTGGTTGAATCAATGGCAGACTGGGATGTTGATTTAGATTGTTTGAATGAACTTTCACAGGTTTTGCCAACAATAAAAGTAGAAAATCTAACATTGGCTGATACTCTTCTATACACTATTGGAGCTCTGACTGAATGGTTGGTGTATAACCCCCAGTATCTATCTTTATTGATTCCTATTGTTCTTCCATGCATACGAACGCATGATCTTGCAATGACCACTGTTCTGACTTTGAAAAGAATAACTCGAGAATGTAAAGAACATCTTGTACCACAAGCAGAAGTAATACTAGGTACAGCTCAAGATGCATTAACTAAAGGAATTTTGAAAAACAATGAAGTCAATTGGTTAATGCAATCAGTCGGTCATATGCTTTCTGTTTTATCAGAAGATGAATGCATAAGACGATTGCAGAGTGTTCTCATGCTTCATATGCACCAGTTGCGAGCATTGTCGGAAGATCCACCATCAGGACCAACTAAAAACAGCATTATTCATATTTTAGAGATATTGGCAAGTTTGTTTTCAACACTCGACCGCCGCAAGGGTGATACCACTGATGAGAAGGTCCAAGTAGATGCTGATGAAAAGCAACCAGTGCTTTTGATTCTACAACAAATTACACCAATATTGCAAGAAATATTAAATCGCTGGTTAACTGATGTTGCAATCGTTCAAGCAATTTGTGACCTGTATGACAGATCTATCAGAAATCTTATTCAGGGATTTTCTCCACTTGTTGAAACTTTATGTGATATTCTTGCCAAAGTTTTCCAAGCGGCTCCGCAAACTTCAGTTTTAGATCTAACACAGCAGATCATGCTCGTTTTTGGAAATGATTCAGCACACGAACGAGCAATTGGAACATTGTTTCGGACAATAATTGAAACAAGTAGACGAATGTTTGAAGGTGGCCATGCAAAAGAATATCCTGATCTTGCTCAAGGTTTCATGAAACTTCTATCTCATACATTACGGAAAAACTATGGTATGTTGTTCAATGAAGTTTCTGGAAACCCTCCTCTCCTGCGTCCTGATTTGCAATTGCTAATTCATTGTGCTCTTGCCACATTTAGTCTCCCAGAGTCTGAATCAGTGAAAAGTTCTTCATCATTCATTTTTGGATTCTTTGCAAACTGTTCCCCTCGGCCAGAATCTACATTGGTTTTTAATCAGATCGGTAAGGATATACTCATTGCAGCTTTGAAAGGTATGGGGGGATTAGCCACAAGAACTGTTATAGAAAATGTTGCAGATGTCATATTTGCTCTGTCCAAGTTCAATTTTCAACAGTTCGCGATATGGGTTCATGAACTACGACATGTTCCTGACGTTCCGTGCACAAATGTGGACAAAGTAAAGAAAGACATGTTCATGACCCAACTTTTACGAGAGCGAGCTGGAAAGCGGAAGTACAGAGATCTAGTTAGGGAATTTTCTCTCGTTTGTCGCGGACTACATGGTACGGAATATGCAATGGGCTGATTGAGGAGATTATGATTTATGTTCAAAAGGTTGACAGAATTCTTTTCGATCATGTTTATATTCATCCAAGGAGAAAAGGAAGAATGGTCATTCGAAAAAAAAATTTTCTTTCAGTTTCGTTACTTGTTCAGTAAGGATATAGCATCAGCTGACCAACGCACTCCAATGGTTAGTTAAGGGATAATCAGAGGGATATATTGCTGTCATAGAATTTCGCTCTGAACGCCCCAAAATTATTTGAAATTGATTGTGATGAATAAAACAAAAAAATATTTCATTCATATTATATGGGCCAACATCTTCTAATCCCAGTGTTTAGTACTCCTCGTATCTCAAGTATTCATTTGTCTTGAGTCATGCAATATATGTGTCCTTTCAATTTATTTTTCATGAAATACTACGCATTCCAACTTTTGTTCAAAATGTTATTTGGTATTTGATGTATCTGTGCTTCTGTATTATGAATTATTTGTAATCTTCATCAAGAAGTGAAAAATGTCATGAAATTATAGGTCTCAATGTTTTTACCTAATGTTTTTACTGTATTCAAATAGTATCTACTTGATTTTTACTTATCGACATAGTAGTATTAATGGTTGTTTTTGAACCTGTGTATGTTCTGAAATCTTGACATTTACGATTTACAATGAACTCCATGATTACACCTGCTATTCAGCCAGTTGAATCCAAATCGGTTATTTCTCGAGGTGAGTGGAAAGAAAATAATATTATATAAATTGGATCCAATCCTAAACCAGTTCATTCAATTCATGTTTTCAATATTGAATTCATCTTGAAAAATATTACTATTGCTTGTGAGAAGGTGACTTGAGTTTCTAAGGAAAATAGAGAGAGATAAGAGTCATTCAAATATGATCATTCTCAGATGCAGGGCTGGGGAGTTGTGATATTTTGGGGGCTGAAGCCAAGCTTACCATAATAGATAAAGCTGGAGCTACTAAAATGTTAGTTGATTTTAACCATCTGATTATTTCTTCCCATTTATAATTTTCTAATACTTCCTACAAATAGAGAAGTATGCTTTTAAAATTTGAAACACTTGTATCATACTTTTGAGTTCTACTCCCACGAAACTACATTCGGGCAATGATCATACCAAACACCATATTGGCTATGGAGCAGAGCTTCAAGGTGAAAAATGAAGTGCCAGAACTGAATTTACATTTTTAATATACTGTGGCTTTGGAGTTTCTTGGAGCCATTGTTGTGCTTTCAAACCAGCTCTTCTTACTGTTAACAGATTCACAATGTTCTCGTTACTTTGCACGAACAACATCTTCAGTAGATATCTCTTCACATTGTAATGAAAGTATTGCTGCTCAACTGCATTGTCTTCGGAATGATTCTACATTGTGTTCTTCACAATATCCACAAACATCATCTACACATACAAGCCATACAATGACTTCATTTTTTCATTCAAACAATACACTGCCTGTGACAATGAATGGTGAAAGAGTAAAATTTTCCAGAATGAATCACGAAGAAATATTGTCAATACGAAAAGCAGGCTCCTTAGAAGTTGAAGTTTTGTCACCTGATCTTTCAATGTATCATCAAGGAAAGCATAAGAATGTTACGACAGTTTCAAGAGGTTGTTATTTATTGTAACTTTGTAAGACTATCAATTTCTGGGAGACTACATATCTTCTATTCATTTGTGGTAGTGGATCATTTATATAAGTTCTGCAGCAGTAGTAGGAATAATTGTTTCAATTGACTTAGCAGACTTGCTTGTTGTTTTACATTGACATAAATATATTTTTGCATCTGATAAAAGTCTTTAAACATTGATGAGAGAAATAAACTGTGATCAACTCTGTATCACAAGTGAATGTGTGTAATCATTATGTTAGAATCTGATTAGCTGCTGCTGCCAATTGCAGACTTTTTTACCATTTCAGGCTCATGTTTTTATGATCATTCATCCTTCTTTGTTTTTAAAGTAGTGTAATATATTTCAGGTCATACAATAGTTAGACAGAAAGATGTGTTGCAGCCTATGAAAGTGACTAATGAGGGAGTAGTCAATGATACACATGGACTGACGATAAAGTAAGTCTGTCATTGTAGCAAGTGTTTCATGCAAGTCTTTTTTCTGTATTTTGGATTATTATGACATTCAAAATTAAATATAAAAGATGGGGGAGGACGTCAGTCGAAGCAAGGTCTTCGACATAAAAAAAGAGATGGCATTGGGTAAACCAAATATTCGAAATCGAATCGCAAATTATTCAAATCGTTTCTGGCTAATTTTCGAATCGCTAAGATTAGGTACATAAAGCGCAAACTACCTTTGCATGACGTTTTTTATCGGGCAAGCGGCGGCGCTTCGAGTTTAGACCACTCTGGCTCCTGGCTTAATTGGTTTCCCGATATTTCTCTGGCCTTCATTTTGTGATAAACATGTCATTCCTAATGCCCGCCCGGTGGCACGTGATTAGCCATTTCATGCATGGTCATCATAACTCAAAAGTTATCGGTAATGACGTTTTTGAGAGAGAACTAGGAGAAAAAGGCAATCTAGAAAACGATAGTTCTATAAATAGAATCGATTTGAAGCTGTTAAGTTAGTTATCATAGGAACTTGGTACAGGCAACTCAAAGCTGAAACAGGTGGTTTGGGATCCTTACGATGGCAATACCTTCTTTCAACGGAATTTGTAATTTCTTATGATGGCATTATGGCAATACTGTATTCTCCATCTATATACCAAGACAAATAATTGAACTCTTGAATTTTGATGGCTGTTTTACACTAACAATATTATAGTCATCAAACTAGCTTCGAATTTGTTCAATGCAATTTAGAATTCGAGCAACAGTTTTATCTATATTAATGGTTGTTATTATTTTGCTGAAAATTACACAAAAAAACATAACCCTAGTGAACAGGATTAAAATAGCATCTACAGGCTTTACATGTCCTATAAAAACTGAATCCATCAGAATTGAGATTGCAATTTTTACTTTTAACACTCAACAGTTTTCGAGACCCAAATTTTGGAGTCCTCCAATTTTTTTGACCAGTTCATACAAGCGTGTGATCTCCTTTCATAAATCTGAAAACTGTATTGCAAAATACCAGCAGTAAGTAAGATGTAACTGCACATACGCCACCACAACATCGAAGGGCGAAGGGCACGTTTATTGTATAATAGAGACAGATTTAGGATTGCGCAATAATATTCGGTTCGATTCGGCGAAAATATTCGATTTTGGACAGCCCTAACTGGGCCACATGCCCACATTACAAAAGTATTTAAAATAGCAGAAACAAAATGATTTGCCAGAATCTAACCTTGCTATATGGCAGATATAGAATGCATTCAAATGCTAGCTCAAAAGAGTAGTGCAATACTGCAATCTCTATGAAAACGAACATCTCTTTCCTGTTATCACTGTACCACATAGAAAAGTCTCGTTGGTGCAATTTGTCAAAATGTTTGAAGCTCATTAGCTCATGTATCTGTATTTGTCAGAAACCAAAGCACTTCAATTGTAAAAAAGAGGAAGAAACGTCCAAAGAAACCTCCATTGAAGGTGTCTTCAGAATTACCAACTATGATACCAGCCGTAAGCATCAATCACATTCATTTTTAAAGAAGGTAAAGCCAGGGAGATTCGTACCTGGCAATGTTTAGGCGCTGCGTCTGTTATCATCAGAAATGATTACATCCTTTGCATTTTGAAGCTTCTGTGCACTTGTAGTCATCAAAACCGTCAAGTGTAATGTTGGATTCGCGAATCCCCCAAATACAACTGTAAATTTCTCTGTTATAATTTTCTTTGCTGGTGAAAATAAACAGCAGTTTTATTAACATAATTAGTCACACAGGATATCAATGACTTTTTCGGTCTCTCCTTGCTACACCCTTCTGATTTCACTCAGAAGGTTTAACGAAATGTAAAGACATTACTTTCTGAAATTGTCTATCATTCAGACTCTTTGTTACATTTAGTGTAATTTTGTTGTGCACACACGTTTTAAACTTCCAATTCATCGTGAATGCTACCTGCAATAAAGTATTTTTTGTAATTCCAGTCATAGCAGTTTTCAGCAGTTTTTTTTAATTTAATAATTGATAAATTTTCAGTTGATAGATCCGAATGAAAAGCAGCACCAATGTCCAGATTGCCCAAGAAAGTTTTCATGGTCATTTCAACTTCAACAACACAGAAGAACACACAGTGGAGAACGGCCATTCATATGTGAACATTGCCAACAAGTCAGTTTCAAAATTAGCAGAAATAACTTTTGTAATATCCTATTTTAACCTGTTTTTGCCTCATTGAGTATGCATTTGTATGCCCACTATTAGTTGCATGAATGAAACATATCGAAGTTCTTTTTACCTAATTTAATTTATGACTCTATATTGAAATATCAAATAAATAAACATCTTCTAAGACCTATCATAAGTAATGAAAAATTTGTTCTCAAGCGATTTTTTTGTACTTAATCAAAATTTTCGAAGCGACAGTGTGAATAAAGTTTTTGAAATAATTCAGATTTAGAATTGAAGGCACGTTGATAAATTAGTTCATAAAGCTAAATTTTATTTTCTCTGGCTGATTTACAGGCATATAAACGTCGAGAGCATTTGCAAAGACATGAGAGAGTTCACTCTGGGGAACGACCATTTGAATGTGATGAATGCGGGAAAAAGTATGAGCTTATAACTAACTCTTCTATCTCTATAACTTTATTTTAAGGATCAGATTTTGATAAATTTGAAAAAAATTTAATTAATGTATTATAATATGAGTATATGGAACATTTATTCCCTGGAATTGTTTGATCGTCTTACTTTTGAACTACAAGTTTTTATTAATTTTCTGGTGTTCTATATAAAATGTAACTGATGCAAGGGTGACCTAAGATAAACAGCACTCAGGTCATTTGGAACATGTTCTAGAAAGAACTTGATTTTTGTACAAAATGTCCTGGATTACTGAAACTCTTGTGTATAATGATACCAAACAGAAGTTTGAGTGTTAAGTAAATTTTTCTAGAAGTAATTAGGAAATGAAAATTATTAAAAATTTCAATATCTGTTTTTTTAATCCCAATATTATTACCATGCTTTAAATTAGTTCAAATTGAATTCATAAAAGGGTTTTCTAGCATCTTCATTTTACAACAAATATTTCATTTACACACCTTTGTCTGTGCTATTCGAGAAGTAGATATCTATCCTTCTTAGGCAAAATATGCATCGTTTTACCTGTGATTATTTGTGTTTCCAGATGTTGTCTCATATTAACTGTCGAACTTTTGATGCAGGTATAGAAGGAAAACCCAGTTGATACGTCATGCAAGAGTACATACTGGTGAACGACCATATAGCTGTAATATTTGTAATAAATCATTCAGAAGAAGAGGTCATCTATCAAGGCATTTAAAGGTGTGACAGCAGCCCAGAATACTTATTTTCCATAAACTAGAACCTACTGCCGGATTTTCATGAATTCCTCTTTCATAAAGTACTAATATATTACAACACGGTATTAGCCAACAAGTAGGCGATCAGTGATCATCACTGCTGATGTAGTTAGCACTTATTACAGGGTTTTGGAGTCATACAAAATTTACAATTAAATCCTGATTCCTGATAGATAAAGTTTAGGTTCCATTATTCCAAGACTCCCACTCTAGATTGATATAAATTTTGACTCGAACTCTAGAGGAAACAAAATTCTGTTGTTTGAAACTTTAGAGCGTATGAAAGTTGTTTTTAACACCTGTTAAGAATGATTGGACACTCTACCCCTCGAGGAAATTTGATATTTCAGCAGCTGAGATGCGGTGAACCATGCTAAACAGTAAACACCATTCCTTGTGTTGACATTCATACCCTCAGCCATGTTAAATAATTGGGCAGGGTATGCCTTTTAGTAGGATATAGTGCTCCTCGAAATGCCATTTTTTTATACGAGTGTTGCTTTTGTAAACCTTTGCAATAAGGCAATAGAAATCGTGCAAAGAACTTCAATTATTATTAGTGGCAGAAATTGTATAATGTTGTTTTCAATGTTAAATGTTTTCTGGATTTCTGGTGTTGAACATTTGTGCTCGATCTACATCATGATGTTTATTTTATCCAGACTCATGCAAATGAAATTTTGAAGAAATCTGGAATCAACCCAGAGTCTCTGGAGGAAGCAAGTGCACTGATGTCTGTACCTTTTGACAACAAAAATGTGAAGAATAGATGAAAATGTTGTGAAAAACTCAGTGTTTGCACAGCAGTTTTGTGGGTACAATCTCATTGATAGTTTCTATATATGTAATTGAAATGTGAAAGTTTATAACAACGCAAAATACTTTCTTGAAATCTATGCAATTTTGTCCCTAATAATTTTCGGTGTGTAGGATTTCTCTGTTCTTGATTCACAATACTAGAAATTGCATGACGTTTATGGATTGTATAAATTCATTCATTTTTAATAAGGATTGTAATAATAATGTATGGCCAAAAGAGTTGGTTTTGTTTGTTTGTTCTTCTCTTACTGCTGCAGATCTGATCTGCCTGCAATGTATATTATTGTCATTTTTGAATGTACAATTTTACTGGCATGGCTCTTTAAGTCTGATTATTTAGGTGCTTGCCGTAAAGTAGTACAGTGCTGTCAATAGTTGGCTGTGGATATTACAAGGAAATGTCTGGCCTGAACTTTTGTGTTTGTTTATATATATTCCATATGTACATTTCTAATGTCATTGATTGTCAATTATTGCCTTCATTATTTATACATTTCCTTCCGTCTTAATCATTTTTGTTATTTCATATTTTTGATAGCATTCATTATGTTGGAGACATTGAATAAAAAAGCATAAGATTACGAATTTTATTTATTGTTCAAACCTGTCTGTGATTTTAATTGCAAAAAATATGAATGTCATGCTTTTCACTCCATGTATAGGACATAGAAGTTCAATATCTCCTAATTAACGTTGGTGGTGACAAATGATCTTGATCTTCAAATATCTCCACTTTTTTTTCATTATTGTGGAAGGTGAGTAAATATTTCTCCCTATCATGCTGCAAGTTCAAGAATTTTACAGTCTACCTAACTGGTCGCAATCCAATTGTGTCTAAGATGAATTACCCAACCTTCGCGAACCATGAACTAACCAACCTACAGTCTATGTGTACTATCGCGGAGGGCCTATGTTTCAGCCCATTAGTTGTACAACCACCAACCCAATTGCTGGAATATAGAAAGTAGAAACGCTATGACTATTCCATGACTTGCGGAGTGAGTCTGTATCTAATTAATTGAACTTCATAATAGTTTCCAAAAATCGTTCCAAGATATTGTGGCGATTTTGCGCCGATTGGTCTCTAATCGTCCATCGCCTGACGCGCAAATTGACACTAGGAAGTACGTCACGACACTAGGAAGTACGCATAGTATGGGTGTCTCGAAAATGTCTTGTCCCACTTGTCTCTCGTGTCCCACATTTTTGAAACACCCGGACAAGTGGAACACGACGTTTTTTAGACACCTCGTACAGTATCGGCAAATCGTATGGCAAAGTTTCTTGCGCATGATCAACTGGGCGTGGAATATCAGGCATTAAGACCTGAACTGGAGTGAATTTATGGGACACGTCTGTGGACATAACGATCGTTTTACAAATTTTTTTGGACACCTAGTGGAAAACGTAAAAAGTCGCTTTTCTCTTTGATTACTGGACCCATTTATTCAAAATTTCCAGTGGTTGAAGATGAATTTTTTTCTAGAATGCTATTACTTTTATTTATTTCAAATATTCCTGATAGCACTGGGATTTGTTTTTATGCTGGCACTTTTCTTTTTGTTTTTTTGATGACATGCTCATCGAACATCGGTGGTGTGTAAAGAAATTCTTGCTCTGCTATGGCGAGCAGCGCCGTAGGTACCAGCAGCGTCAAAGTAAGAACTGCTCCGCTCCGATGGACGTGTCCATATATTTGAGCATTGGTCTTAATACCTGAAATCTTAGCGTTGGGGTTCGGTTAATTTATTCGAGATGTAAAATTTAGCATGTGCTAATGGGCAAGGATTCATGACTGGATCGAGGATAGAATGAAACACGTCCGACCGGAGTTAATTAAAGCAGTGTTGTTCATTTTGATCTGCTAGAACACAAAATAAAAACAACTGACTCACGCCCGAAAACCCAAAATCGTGTTTACGAATGTTTGCATCGAAAATTTCACGAGTGCAGCTTGTGAATGAATCGGTGAAAACGTTGAGCTGGGATGCATGACCATTTTTTGTTGAAACCGTCGTCAAGAAGTCCAAGAACCGTCAAGTTGGAAACATGAGACTAATAAATTGTTTTCTAATGAATTGTTTTTCACGTACATGAGTACTAACTTGTTTTCACTGCGCACATCCTAGTTAATATGAACATCTAAATTAGGGATTAAGGTAGGCTAACCGAATCTATTGATTTATCAATGATGCAACTTTAGCCTGAACCTTTACAATTTGCATATGGTATATATATATTTACATATTTTTTGCTTCTAAATGATATGGATGAAGAAGATTTGCAAGTTTCGGTTTGTCTGACACTCGTAGTATGAAATATCCAATTCCTATTTGGGCGTATACTTATTTTAAACGCATTCCATGCATCATTTTTTACGCCGTAAACTTAGGATAGGATAGGATTTACATATTTATCCCGGGGGAGAGGAAAGCCGATAAGACGGCTTATCCATATGGCGAACCACGGCCTCTCGTCCGGTTACCATTCCAAGTCGGGTATGGGATTAGTTTTTACTGTATTGTTTGTTTTCGGAAGCATGGACTTGGTGGTGGAGGAAGCCGTAACCGACCAGCGGTTACGTGAACCACCCAACGACGGCGAGGAGTCCAGCAATCCTCTCGCACATAACCATCCCTGCATGGGATTCGAACCTGCGAACCCACGCAGAGTAATTAGAGGTGCGGTGGCGAGCGTATTCCTAACGCTTAGCCCGTTGAGCCACACCGCCGCCGCCAACTTCTTGTGTAAGCTGACAAAAATACATAATGTTGCCGAAAAACATATCCATTTCTTCGATTAAAACAATATCGTCCTGAATTGATGGTTTGAATTTATTAGAGAGCCTTCTAGTAGAATACCTCATATACAGTGGCGGCGCGTGGTCATTTTGACAACCGGGGCAAGCTACTGCGGGACCAAGTCACCCCCATCTACGGGGACAGGATGAGCAAAACCGGTCCAAGTCAAGGGATTAATAAATATAGACATAGTTTATTTTGAAACCTTATTCAAAAGGAAAGGCAATATTTACCCAGATAAATACAATGACATATTAACAGAAACTTCGGGAAAGCAGACAAAACCTAAAATAAGGTTTAAAACGTTACTATGAAGAAAGGAAAGTTAATGCAAAGATAAGGACATGCGTCGCTCACTCATAGATATATATGCTGCTAGGCTTCTACTGCTTGAACATATATGCAACACGCCGCGGTTTCTTGGAAGCAAAATGCTCAATAACGCGCTGATTAAAGTCATGCATCCCAGAAATAACGTCTCTGTGAATGGATAAAACAGCCAAGGAATTTAATCTATCTTGCTTCATTGTGTTTCTGAGATACGTTTTAATATGCTTCAGCGTGCTGAATGTTCGCTCTGCGTCGGCGGAAGAAATAGGCGTCGTCAAAAAGATGTCCAGAAATTTTGCAGACGCCGCAAAGGTAGTTACTAGAGTGTTATCTATGAGGAACCTATAGAGCGCGCAAGTTGATGTGATGTTCAAAAAAGTTTGATTGATGTATATACATCGCAATTCATTTTCCAATTTACCCACGTTTATCATGGGGTAACATTTGGAGACAGTAGCCAACAAATGGATGGAAAATTGACGTGCAAATTTTGAAAATTTTTTGGGGTTCATCAAAGAGAACACGGCAAGGTGTCCAGTGCGCAGACGATCGCCTATTTGATTCACCAGAATGTCACAGCATTCCTTTGCAGACAAAATCAAACGCTGCGTTGTTTGCCCGCGCGTAAAGAAGCACTCCATGTGTCGTCGTATTTTATTGTTTCCCGGATACGAGATACAGCATCGCAGAAGTCTGAAATACACGACTGCACAGACGCTCCATCCATTAGCCTTGACTGCAATGCGCCGTATAATACATCCACGTGATAGAATATTGTGGAGAAAAAAATGAAAACTCACCATCTTCTAGCAGACGCTTTAGACCTGCCGCCTCCCTCACAGAGCGTTCGTCCCAAACCGGAGAGCTCTGAATGCCATTGAAACACTCAATGAGCTCAGACCTAATTTCGGACACGCCCTGCACCACGCGTGATTGGA
This sequence comes from Styela clava, assembly GCF_964204865.1. Taxonomy (NCBI): domain Eukaryota; kingdom Metazoa; phylum Chordata; class Ascidiacea; order Stolidobranchia; family Styelidae; genus Styela; species Styela clava. Next base: position 5,474,366 of record NC_135257.1, on the reverse strand, counting down.
AGTTCCAACGTGTTGGTGCACAAGCTGGGAGACGGCGGCTACATATCTGGCGAAGGAGGTCAGAGCGCTTCGGCGAAACGGAAAAAAATGAAGAAAACCCCGAAACATTTGCTAAAAATATACGGACGAGAGGGGTATCAAGACACATATTTTTAATAACGAGGTTAAATGGGTGTGCATAACAATGTAAAAAATGCGCATGAGGAAAATCTTCTTTTATATAAACTTGAACACCATGTTTCGACCCACTCATGACTGCCGCGCCGTCATAAGTTTGAGCTATCAATTTTGACTTCGCGTTGTAAGGCTGTAACACTTCTTTCAGTACAGCCGATATCCCGCAAGCCGTGCGATCAACGATTGGTACAAAGCTGTGAAATCTCTCGGTAGGTTTACCATCTTTCACAAACCGAAAAATCACAGCCAGTTGGGAAACGCACGTGATGTCAGTTGTCTCGTCGGACTGAATCGAAAGGAACTGGCAATTCTCAATTTCCAGAGCCAAATGTTGTAAATAAATTTTATACATTGAGTCGAGCAAACATTTTGGATATCCTTAGATGTCCCTTTCGAAACAGTTGCGGCATCAAGATGATCTCTCAATACTGTATCTAGGGATGCGGTGTATTCCACCATATCCAAAAATACCCCTCTATTAGAAGAGCCAGCCCGTTCACCGTGCCCACGGAGGGACAGCTCGTGACAACCAATGAACTTCAAAACATCTATCAATCGACCGAGAACATGGCGGTTTTTCTCGACGTTTTGGTTGTGCCGACGAATAGAAACCGCGCGTCCTTCATCCAACTGTGCTGCAATATTAACATTTCCGAATGTTCGGTATTTTACTGCATTGTCCAGATGCTCCATAGAAGATTGATGATCCCTGGCACGCTCGGAAAGATGTTTAAGATCTCTAAAACCAAATTTACACCAACGTGAGTCACGGGCGGTAGCAAAAAGTAGGCAATAAAAACCAAAAAGTGCATTTTTGTCCTCGCTGTAACACAACCATTCGTGTTTTTTATACCAAGTTTCTGCGCAGAATGTACGCCGACGCTTTCCTCCGTCATGGGATTGTTCCAGTGAACAATTTTTTGGTTGATAAGGCCCAATACGTTGACGTTGTACCTCTAATTTTTGTTCCAGCGGCAGCTGCGAAAACGGAGTGCGAAGTAGTGCATCAACCTTATTCATTATGAGGTCTAAGGCTAAGAAATGCGAAGCCGGAAAGAAGTGAGGAGCTCAAAAGGAATGTGGAAAATCGAAAGCAAATGGACTAAAGGTCTCTAACTGATTCAAATAGCGAAACAAGCGACAAAAACGAAGGCGAGGAAACTATCAACTCTTCAAGCAACCAACGAACGAGAAGGAATGCGTGAATATGTCAACACGTTGTAGTAAGAAACGTCGGCATTGTGTCGTCATAATTTCGGGGCTAGCCCCGATCGGCCCCGATGATTTAGTAAAAGAAACAGAAAAACAAACGAGACAAACGCGGCGAGTGGAAGATAAAAGAGAGAATACGATATACAATGAGCAACCGGGGCAAAATCGGCGTCGCCCCGTCGACGTTCGGCGAAGGCTTTGCGAGCGAAAAATGAACCATGTCGGGAGAATATGGCTAGTGTAGACAGTCTGTGCAACCGATATTGAGGTATTTTTCGAATATTTTTTATTATACCGAAAAAACAACCGGGGCATTGCCCCGGTTGGCCCTATTGACGCGCCGCCACTGCTCATATATATATACTGTACTAATTTTGTAAAAATAAATCAATTCAAATGAAATAAATTCAAGTGTTGTCTCTGTTTATTTTTCTCAAAGTAAAATTTCATCTAAAGTGTTTAGGTCAAGTCAAGTTTATTTTTTCCAATCAATTAATCAAACCATGATGGTGCACTCCTCCCGGTATATATATATTGGTTCATTTTTGGATTTGAAATTTCGCTATAATGTACATGTTGCAACATACTTTATAATAAATATTTATATTTCTTTTCTTGGAACAAATCTTTAGATAAGTATCTATTTCGGGAAAAAAAAAGAATCAAATGTATTTATAGAGCAACTATTTATGGTGAGGCCAGAATATTTCAGATCGGACGTAACCAATCTGGGAGGCAATTCGCGAAAACTCGAATATATGAAAATGGAAGACACCCCCCGAAATAGGCCCTAGTGTTATTTTTCGAAAGAAAATTGAAACAAGACCCTGTCTTATTTTCGGGAAAACACGGTATACGTATATATAGTATTTCTATTTCTGTGAACCATTTGACAAAAGCTATTATCCAATATTTCAATGCAGTTTGAAAACGAATGACTTGAGCTGCTAACGTTTTTGACTTATTATCTTTCGGATTCCAAAGTTGGGGTTCGACGGGGGCTCGCAGAATATCGCAGGGGTTCGGGAGGCTCGCAGAATATCGTAGGCGTTCGACAGGCTCGTAATCGTAAAGGTTGAACCACATCCTATCAGAGTCGTTTAGGATAATTATTTTCGCTGTGAATGTGGTATTGAAAGACGAATAACTCATGATCCTGTTTTAGACGAGTTATTCATATGGAGGACCTAAGTACAAACGTTATAAAGTGTTGTTTTCCAAAAGACGTTCCGGAAATGTAATACGGTGGGTTAGTTGAGTTCGCGCTTACAGCACCGGTAGGATTTGTACAATTTTTATATTTTCCATTTATATTTGTTTTGGTTGACGAATCAAAAAATTTCCTCTCTCTCTCTCTCTTTTGTTTTGTAAATCTTACCCGATAATGCCGAATTATCCATGTCGAGGTATTCACGTGACAGCGATATATAAAGTGGTGTTTTCCCGAAGCAGTTTCATAATAACTGCATCGCTGGTCGCACCGGTTAAAAACAAGTAGCCTAGAGCGATATTGGAACGGCGTCGTACGGAATATGTCACAAGGAATGAAGGTATGGTTGTATTTATTTACGGTACTGGTATATTTAGGAGTTAGCTTTATAATCCAAATGTTGAAGTTCAACATTTGAATCATACCTGTACAGTTTACGATATTACCTGTACTGCTGTAACGTTACTGGTACCATAATTAGTAAATTCTATTCAGTCTCAAACGTGTTCGAGAAAACTTCAGCACATTGCATATTTCTATCCTTTCTTATGAACGGACCCTGTTTACTCTTATAAGTATATTCATGGTCAGATAGTCCTGTATTCCAGGGTTTCCCAAACTGGGGTTCGCGGACCCCTGGGAGTCCGTGATGACTGCACAGGGGGTTCACAATGACATGACAAGAGTCTGATCGTTAAGGATTGATGTCAAAGAAAAAGCCATTGCACTTGGTTGAACGCTGCGTACGCATATTGCTGTTAGAAAAGGCAATTAAAGGTCATATTGCCTTTTGCAAAGACCTACATGCAGACATGTGTGGCAGTATTTTCAGCTCTTACCAATATGATGACAAAATACAGGTCGAGACTTGCCCTAGAGTCGGATCTACGAACTTGCTCGTCACAAATTGCTCCGAGAATCGATAAATTGCTGAATTGTGCAGTGAAACGCAACTTCATCCATCACATCAGCAAATTACAGACATTAATGCCGTTTGTGCTGTAAATGAAACATTATCCTTTTTCGTTGGTTAGGCACAGAAATTGATACAGTATACAGTATAGGATTCATCAAAACTAAGATAAACAAATAGGGGTCCGCCGCTCAAAAAGTTTGAGAAACCATGCTGTATTCCAATCATCTGATGGTCTGGATTGACTAAAGTTACTTAAAAATGAATTGAGTTTTGTGATCAAAGTTTTCAATAAGCTTCTCGTATCTAAATATTAATCAATACTATTTTTTTAAAGGCTGGTGTTATCGAAGGCTGTCGAATGCCTGTTCAGAGAGACCTGGAGGGTCAATTTGAGTGGCGTAAGATATTTTTTTAATTGGATGTTATTTAAATTCAGTAACACTATAATATTATGCTGATTACACTTGAAGTTGAATAGCCTACAAACTTTTTGCCTCAGACTTTCACTCCTCGGACCTTCCCAATCAGATGGCATTATGACGATTTGAGTAATGACTTACACAAACATTCATAAATTTATTCACTGCATCTACATGTATTTATATATTATATTATTATTTTTGGACAACTCTCAAATCTGGTTGAAAAGGTCCACGAGGCAAAACATGTGTGGCGCGAAAAGTTTGTATATCAATTCTATACCTAAAAACATTGGTACAAAATACAAGTTTCAATATTGGTGATAAAATATTATGTTATCTATTTTGATTTAATCACTTTTTAGTCCAGCAGATTTTGGCGAAGAACTATTTTTCAAAATATTCTGAGTCTTGATTTGTCATTTCATTCCAAAGCTTGATAAACCTCCCGCATTTAAACTTTTACAGTGTATATAGGGCACTATGATATTTTTTCATAATGTTTTCTCTTCTTTCATAAAGTGTGTATGAGTAAGTTGCAACCCTTTTTAAATGTCTCTATTTGTATTTCAGATCTGGCAGAAGTTCTCAGTATTCGAGATGTTAACAACAAATTTGAATATTATGTTCACTATATTGACTGTAAGTTTTGTGTAAATATCAACATTGCATGACTGGCTGATGCATTATTCTAATACTATGTACATATATAGAAATATTAAGTTCCATCTATGTTCATCAATAGATTTTTTCCTCAATTATCTGGAAAATAACAGCTGACCTATATAGTTGCATTTTTACTATGTAGGAGTGAATGGAAATTTCATAATATCTTTTCATTTTTGATAGTTAATAAAAGATTGGATGAGTGGGTTGCTGCAGAACGACTTGACATGTCAAAGATTCAATTTCCAAAGAAAGATACAAAAATAGGAACCAAAAGAAGCAGTGACTCTGTCCATAATAGTCCTGATAGGGAAATTGTTGTTGTAAGTACTTTTTAATGGAATACAAATAGATAATCGAATGTTGCTTTTGTGGGCATTCTATGCTCGACTACTGTTTCTGAACTTTTGTGTGAATGTGAAACGTGAGGATGGGAATGCTGTTTGCTGCTTTTCAATTTTTCTCTCAGTTCAAGTTTGTGATTTCTTTTTCAGCAAAATGGAACTGCGCATCCTTCAAAAGTTACGGCAGCAATTAAAAAGATGCCAAAGATAGGAAGAAAGAGAAAAGGACCTGAAATGGGACCAGAAGAGGTAAGAATCTTTGGTACTCCCGTAGTATGGGCAACAAGATGGCAGACACCGGAACGTAGTATGTGTATCAGGGTTAGGCCATAATTTCAGGTACAAATACTACAGGAGTCACTTGGCTAGTCCCCGAACTTGTAATATAACTAAAATAAGGAAAATTGGAATAAAATTATGGCCTAACCCTAACCTCGTACACATACTATGTTCAGGTGTCTGCCATCTTGTTGCACATACTACGGGAGCGCTGAATCTTCTGTGTGAGCGATTTTTTTTGTGGCTGAGCAAATTTATTTCCAAACCAGTGCTCATGGATGAACGGCCATTGTCTGATTTGAATCAAAAATGAACCAACGAAATTGAATTTTCGAACTACAATAAGCATGCAGTTTAATCTTGTATAAATCAGTCATGTGAGATTTGACTTAAATTTTGACTTTTGCCCACCAGTAATTGCTTGTGCTTTTGTGATTTATCAATTTACTAAATGACGTATTTGTTCCATCTTCATTCTAAACAAGACTATGTGATTATTCACTGACACAAAGCTACTATGGGAGTTTGAGGAACTGAGACCATTCTTGTTGAGCATATCCCACACAATGACACTGATTTCTACAAGAGTACAACATGCTAACCACAAGACATATACTCCCTGTTTCAATATCTTCATCTTTTAAAGGAATCGCAAGATTCATCAGACAATGCTCCAAGACAGACCGGGAGTATGACAGTTCATGTAAAAGAAGATAAAATAAGTCGAATCAAAAATATCCATTCCATAGGTGAGGTTTTATACATATCAGCTGAATTGGGTAAAATAAGATAACACTTTAAACAACAATAGTAATCATCATCTTATACCCCAAAGCAAAATTCATGGCACGCTTCAATTGATTAATTAGCATCATACTTGTTCATTATTTGATGTCAGATGTATTTTATTTGGTATATTTAAATTTTAATTATGTAGCATATATTTTATGAATATTTTGAATGTGGTATTTCATTAAAAATGTTTGCTGTTTGTTATCAGTGGAAAGCTTGTCATTGATCAAGCTGATTAAACAGTGTCTACCACCTTGTGGATAACATTAAAATTCTTCAATTTACTGTTTTATTATTTTAGTACCGGTAACTAAATCAAGATTTGTACTGAATTTACTTCATCAACTTTGATCTAAATTCTAAATCTTGCTTACATTGTTTTTTCAGAGGTTGGTAAATACAGATTGAAACCTTGGTATTTTTCACCTTATCCTGTTGAATTAACTACATATCCTGTTGTATTCCTCTGTGAATGGTGTTTGAAATATGTTAAAAGTTTGACGTGTCTTCAGAGACATTTGGTAAGACATTTTAATTTATGTCCTAATGATAGCAAGATGTTTATAGTAGTGCGTATTGTAGTAATTTGTCCAATATCATTGACACCAGTCTGAATGTTAACTCTGCATACTGCATTTGAACATGCACTGCATTTGGCACTCTGCAGAAATTGGCTTTTTGGGAACGTTAGCTCCATCCTACAGCTTTCGCCTTTTTTGTTAGAAGAAACCTTAGTGAGCAAGTCCCCTTGCTATATAGGCAAATTTTTTTTCTATTTAACTATTACTATAAAATGTTGGTTAAATGACCATCTAATCTTGTATTGAATTAGCTCACCATTTTAATGCGTTTCAATTTTCAATTATTTTGTTATCAAGCTATCTACCCTTTTTTTTAGACAAAATGTCAGTTGAAATATCCACCAGGAAATGAAATTTACAGAAAAAGCAATATATCATTTTTTGAGATTGATGGGCGAAAAAACAAAGTTGGTATATACTTAAATTTATATACATAAAGTATAAACCCATCAGTATGAATACTCTTGATTTGTAAATTTAACAACATAATTTAAATCATGGATAGCTGAAGTTGAGTACCGCATTTGCATTCGATATATTGAATTTTTTCTTCAGAAATATTCTATATATTCCAGTTTGAAAACCTGTTATTTCATGAAATTGGCAAAAATGTCAATATCTAGATAAAGTTGTAATAACTTCTTGAAATTTATTGCCAAGTGTGGAGTTGGCGAGGTAATACTATTGATCCAAATTTCATATTCCATGTTATATCAAATCTGTGACAAAATCAAGCGGCGTGTTGTGCATTTTTTTGTTAAATAGTTGTTTCTATGTATAGTATTTTTATCTATAATCTATTTTTATTTAGTCCTACGCTCAAAATTTGTGTCTTCTTGCGAAATGTTTTCTTGATCACAAAACACTGTATTATGATACAGATCCGTTTCTATTTTACGTTATGACGGAATATGACAGTAAAGGATGTCACTTGGTAGGATATTTCTCTAAGGTAAAAATTTTTTTATGTGATTGTGCGTATTTAAATAATATTGGATAAGATAAGAACGAGAATATCGGTCGGAGACCGAAGACTTATCGATCCAAAGTTATTACTCCATAGCGACACCGTGTGTCCCATCACTAATTAATTAATAACTCGCTAATTTTACAAGACAATTCATCCAAAATCAATAGGCTTCTGTTCCGAGATATGATAAATGTACATGCAAAATTTGATGCAGATTCAACCCCGTTTTCGTGAGATATCGTCTGTATCTAACAGACAAAAACCTAACAACATACTTACCGATCAAGATCGATAAGTAATAATGTTCTGTGGGCAATTTGTTTATGAACGAAGTCTCAGGAATATCTTTGTCTCTGCCGAATTCCACATCAGAAAAGTGGAATAATTTGTTGTCCTTGTCTTCATCCTTAATCTAATCTAATCATCTTAATCTAACTAAAATAAATTTAGGAAAAAGAGTCGACAGAAGATTACAATGTGGCTTGCATTTTAACATTACCACCACACCAGCGAAAGGGATTTGGAAAGCTTCTGATTGAATTTAGTGAGTTTAGGATTCTCTAATGCTTGTCATGGCCTAGGTCAGGGCTACTCAACTATTTTTACCGAAGATCCGCATACAGAACTATAAAATTTCTTGGGTCCGGTGTTTCCAGAAATTATATTTCCGCATCCTTTAACGCCTACTTCCTCGACCGGCTAATGATTATCAGCTAATCAAGATTGTTTATTATGGTGTTATAGTTCTTTTCATATATATTCAAAACAATAAAAGTAATTTTATAAAATGAAACTTTAAAAATGGGGCTAATGATCCAAAATTAAGATTGAGGTGCGGTCCGAATCAAATACTTGAAAGGTCCGGATTCGGACCGCGGTCCGCCAGTTGAGTAACCCTGACCTAGGTTATGGTCCATTTGCTGAATATATATGACTACGAGTAATTATACATCGTAGGTTTTATGGCGTAGTTACGAATATTTGATCATGGCTAAAGGGTGGACTGCTATGTGATTAGAGCTTTTTTTGTTGTCTTTCCTTTCTGTTATATATAAATTGTATGCTATTACTAAATTATGCCATCATTTATAGGTTATGCACTGTCGAAAATTGAAGGGAAAACAGGAACACCTGAAAAACCTTTGTCAGATTTGGGATTGTTATCATATCGTTCTTATTGGACCAATGCTATACTTGATATTGTTGTTAACATGAAGCCTGAAAATGGACAAGATAGACCACAGATAACAATCAAGTATGCTTGCTTATATTATAAAATTTGATTTCACAGAAAAAATATTCTAAACAACAGGATTAGGGACTATGAAAATAGTTGTAGTATTGACCTATGATTTGTCTGTCATCCCATTTTTAAGCTTGAAGTGGAACTAACTAGTACTATTGATCAACATTTTGAAGATGTTTATGAATACTGACTAGGATTCAGGATAATAATTATATGCTGTAACTATCTGTCATATGTTTTCTTGTGGTTGTAGCATATTTCTCGATAAATTTTCACAACCTTATTTTTTTTCTGAGTTTTTTAAGATTTATTATCTTCTTCCTACTGTTCATTATTGGCATTGCTGGAATTCTCTGTCGTTTCAGTGAGATTTGCGAGAAAACAAGTATCAAGAAAGAAGATGTTATATCAACACTTCAACATTTAAATTTGATCAATTATTACAAAGGACAATATATCATAACTTTGTCAGATGAAGTTATCGATGGCCATAAGAGGGCAATGACAAAACGTAAAATGAGAATTGATCCCAAATGTCTACAGTGGACACCTAAAGATTGGAGTAAAAGAGGAAAGTGGTGAATAATGGATCATGATCTGTCACAACTTGATGTAAGATTCACGATGATCTGTAGGAGATGCCTTGCCAAAAGATCATTTTGTCTTGCTTTATAATGATGACTAAAAGTGCACATTTTACAGCACAATTTTCGTTCTAATTCTTTCTCATAAACTAATCAACATTATTCGTTTAAAGGTGGGTTATCACGCAAACATTTTTGTAGTAAATTTGATTCTATATAATTTATTAAGATTTTTGGTGTTTACCGTTTGCATAAAATCGACTTCGTTTGCGAGACTCGAATTTTTAAAAGTCGACCCTGTCGAAATCGAACGCAAATTAGTATGTCCCGTTGATGACGTAGTAGTGAGAACTCGTCGGCGAAACTTTGCATTAGGTCAAAGGCAATTATAGCATTCTGTGTACTCATTTTGCACCGTGTGCTAGTTCCATTGGGCGGCGCATTTGGAGGAAGTTTTTGTGATTTAAATCAATACCAATATCTTTAAATAATATTATTGCATTATGAGAAATTGCAGTATACTCAACTAATCGAGGTCAAGACGTACTCGAGTTCTGTGCCGGACCTTTTGCTGCAATATATTTTCTAGTGAAAAAGCGCATACCAGGCCATTTTTATAATTCATGTGTGTTTACTCTGCTTATCTGATCCTATAACTAGTCTTTTTATTATATTTTCGGTATATATAAACTATCTGACTATACCGGTATATGCGCAAACACTACCGAAACGTATGAAATGTGTAGTTGGTGGTTACAGCAGATTTCACAGGGATGGATCTGTCTTGAAGCAGAAAACTATAGAGAAAATTTTTGCAAATAACCTTTTCTGATGTCTCTCCGTGGAACTAGAAGAAGACCTCTAAGTCGAAGGATCGTTTCAGCCTTAAAATTATGTTGGAATCCATGCAAACTTCTACCCACAGCCCGAAACAACAATACCTCACGCAGTTATTCAAATCAGTTTTTATTTATTTTTAACATTTTATTACAAGTTTTCATCATATGTAATTCATTCATGCCAATAAATGTGTTGTCACGAATCTCCAATAGTGGATCGAAAACAGCTGGACTGGACTGGTGTTGTTAATAGCAGTGTGCACTGGAAAAAGGGAGTATACAAATTAAATTGATAGAACTGACATAAAAAAAAAAGATCAGGATATTATCACCAGACAGTTTAGTAAGGTTCAACATACAACAGTGTTTTGTTGCATAATAATGTGAAATGAATATATAAAAAAAACTGAACCATTATTGGGATTCTACGTTTATCTGGTACCGGTAGTACTGTAGTAGACTATCACTCTTTTGGTAAATGTACAAATTGGCGATTTGTATTTGGTTCATGCTTTGACTAAATATTTTATCCAACAGTCGATCAACGAAATAAAGTGGTAAATACTTACTCTAGGATCAGTTCTTCAAAGCCTGACCAAAGTCAGTACCGGTACGATCATTACATAAAACGCCGTGGCTTGATCCCCTCACCTTCAGCACTTCCTATGCATTAGCATTTATGCTTAACAATACATTATAGTTTCAATCTTTTTTAAACTACGCGATGAGAAACTAGATTTAAACGCCAAAAACAGAGGTTGAACACCTTACTCGCCAATGGCGAAGGAGCTAATTTCTGGAATGAGTTCTCACTATTACGTCATCAAGGCCGTTTCTGAACCTGGGTCGATTTTCGTTGAAGCGGTTTTTAAAAATTCATAAGTAGAAAACTAAGTCCATATTATGCAAGCGGTAAACGTTAAAAATCTTAAAAAAATATATAGAATCAAATTTTCCACAAAAATGTTTGCGTGATAACCCACCTTTAAGTTTGCTTTTTCAAAAATTTCATTTTCATGTATGTGTTCTTCTACCCATTTTTACTAAATTAACGACCAGCTTGTGATATTACCTAGATTCCGCAAACACATGAAGCGATATCGTCCCAATCTGTCAGCAACCTAAGCTAAACCTAAACGGATATGTGTATTCAGGATATTATAACAAACCCATTAGCAACATAGAAGCATACAGACAAATTGAAAATGGGTTCCTAGAAGTTTCCCCTCTGTGGTTGGTTAACCGATCACTAATAAAATATAATCACCTTAAACAGAAGCTTGAATAATTATTTTACCTCCTAGGGCAGATAGAGCTTACACTTTTTTCGGTTCCATTATCATTGCGACCAGGTATGTTTATACTTGTTCGTTTGCACCCGTAAACGATTGTAATTTGCCGTGCGATCCTGAATATAGTTGATTTCATCAGTCTGGTGACGTACCTCCTTAGAAGATTAAAAAAATTCCCAGCCTTTCTCCCGAATTACCTGCAGTGACATTTATCCGAATATAGGCAACGCGTCGGGCTGACAGCAGAATTTCTCTGCAAGTCAGCTGTTGGGAACCGCTGTTCGACGAATCTAATGGGGGCCAGCTTTGCGTGCCATTCATAGTTTTAACCGCGAAATTTCGGAGGCGTCCACCAGGGCCGAGATAAATTGGATAACGTGGCCAGGTGCCATGGGGTCGTCCGAATTACAGGTTCCTTTTTGTACAGGCCTGAGGAAGTTGCAGCCCCCGGGCCACATCCGGCCCGCGAGCAGGTTTCTAGATGTGGACACTTTCTTTTTTATTTACATATAAAATATACTTTAACTGTGAAAAAAAATTTTTTTCAGGAAAATGAACAAGTCGGCAATACCATTCGACTAATTTTTTTTTAATGACCGATTGTTTTCGTCAGCTCGAGATGTTATTTAGACCGTAAACACCTTAACGTCGGTTATTATTCTACTCGAATCACAAATTTCCTTCAACATATATATGTCTTGCATACGGAACTGTGAAACCATTGAGAAAAACGAGTCATTATATAATAATGCTAAAGATGAAGGAGTGCATCTGCAAGCAACCTTAATCGAGATTTCAGAGCGGCAATATAAAATACTAAAAACTGGACAGAAACAAGATTGATTGAGAAGGCTTGCGACAGATTAAAAACGCTGTTGTAGAAATTGGAAACTGAAAAATTTCTGGTCTAGCCTTCCTACCGCACCGAACCTATTTAACAACGTTCTATGAGCTAGTGCTTAACAAAGATTAGGTCTAGCCTTCCTTGAAGTTATCACACCGTACCGGTACCTATTTAACAACGGTATATGAGCTAGTACTCATCTAAAATTGCTATCCATGGTAACGATCCACAAGTGTTTTAGCTTACTTATACTTTTTAACACACTCTTAGCATAACTTATTACTAATAATAACTAAAAAATACGATGGAAAGGCTACCGAACTCAACGCAAGATCGAACAGTACCAACTGAGATTCATCCGCCCGCCAACAGCTGATCACATTTTAATTGTTACGTCATGCAGAAGTCTGTGTTCATTGGCCATTGTTGCCGGAAAAGTAGAGATAATGAATACCATTGCAAAATTTTCGGGGCTATTTTAAGAGTGCTTTTGCGAGTTGGTGGCTGTAAAATGGGGTATGTATTTCAAACCATCATTATGATTCATAGCATACAACAATCAGTTTTTTAAAAGTACCGGTGAAGAATTTTAGCCTAGTCTAATACAGCTATTTCTACACTATTTTTTATTACTGCAATTAAATTAAAACTCCTAGGAAGACAGAGTGATCATTGAATTACCTGATTTATACGTAAGTTTGCGAAACACAACTGAAAACTAACGAATACAGTTCGAAAACGCGGTAATGTTTGCGACCACGCTTGAAAATCTGTCTGAGTGAGAAAAGTGACTATCATAGTCACTTTGGGTCTGAGCGGATGCGAAAAGGGAGCATTGGTACGTCACTTTTTGCATCTTGCTGATTGGCCAATGCCACGAAGTAAACAAGGAAGTCGATGCTCGGGGAAATATCCATAGGACAGACCAATGACATTAAACAACATGATGCGCAACTCCGACATTTTTGTCCGAAGATCGTATTCGATAGCACGCTCCAATGCACATACTTGACGAGACGAAAACGAGCGGATGTGTGCTGCTTTCGAGGCGTAGCACGAATGGTGTTCGTGCCTGCTTTGACAGTTGTTGTCGATTTTAATGATATTTTTGAAAGCTGGGGTAAAATAAAATCGGTAAAAGGTAATGTGAATACTATTGTTGTATTATTGTATATCACACCCGGGCATCGCACTGTTAAGTACATGTGGGAAAGCCAGCCTTTGTCAAATACTACGAAGGTATTAATTCAGTACGGTACGTAGTTGCCCATTTGCCGAAATTACATATTTACTTACCCCTTATGGTTTCAAATAGTTCATGCACCTCCAGTTAGATTTTTTTATTCAGTGAGGATATATACCCATTGTTGATTGCTGCTCATTGTAACATACTATTGCGCATTCACTTTTATTTGCGTATTGAATCAAAGTGTTAACAAGTTCACCTAACATTTCACTCATACCGGTCTATATTGTATAGTCTGATTTCTCAAGTATTTGGAGCCACGAATGCTTGTAATTTTCTGACTAAACCCTTTTATTAGTTGGTTTATATACGAAATTCAGTAAAATATTTTTTACAGAAAACATGAGATATTGGATTTATTAGCTTTTCCATTCTAAATCATATAGACTGCTTTATTTATTCTTAACGAAAATTAATAAATCTCCTCTCTTTCTTCAGATGTGAAAGTTGTGGACAAACCTGTCTGAGCATTGTGAGACTCTTGCAGTACAAGAGGCAATAGCAGAAATAGTAAGTATATCAATCAAGAAATTAAGCCGACATAAAGCAAAACTTTCAACTATTCGTCTAATCTCAATTTCCTATTATTTATTCACAGGACAACTATAGCAGACGGGGAGTTATCAGAAGTCTGGCGACATATCAGTGACAGTGTGATTCCAAGAAATATAATGTTTGCAATAGAAAAACAACCTATGGAGGCATGCAAAGACATTTGACCCTCCGGTAGAGTTGTTTATGGCCCCCGCATCCTGCAGGGCTTGAGGAAAATAACTAAAAATTCCAAAGCGTAAGATTGCATAAGCGGTCTTATTTGTAAAAAGGCACAAAACACGCCAGACATAATTAAAACAGCTTTGGAAATGAGGATTACGGGTACCTCACTGCACCTGTGTTATATTTGGTTCATCAACTTTTGGTAGTACTATAGAAGAAATTCCGGAAGGGGTATAATCATCATTCATGATAAAATACTATCATATATTTTTTGAACAACTTCAATCTAGACCAGGGATCTCAAACTCGCGGCCCAGAGAACTTCCAGTGCGGCCCTCGAACGCTTAACAATAATTGTAATAGTATTTTGGAAGTTTTTTTTTTTATCTTAATGTAATAGATTTTTCAAACCTTCTAAAGTGAAATTGATTATTCACACAGAAAACAATTTACTGAAATTAGTTTTGGAATATTAATTTTTTTTGTCCACATTTTGACCCAATTAAGAATACACATCAAGCTAGCAAAAGAATACTTGAATAAAACACTTGAGTAATTAAATTAAACGCAAAGTACATGAAGAAGGTGGCATTTTCGAAGAAATGGGAGTTGTAACATTTCTGCTCTTCACAAAATTCTGAAGCACATTGTTTAATTTGTCATATTTTCATCAATACAATCAAAAAACACAATAAGCTCAGCAGTCAATATGACAAATTCGAAGACCAACTTCGAACAGAAAATTTCCATGTGTTTGTATATTAATATAATTATACAACGACTTAGTTACTAAAAATCAATATCAATAATAATTCAAGCAATCCTATGCCACGCAATGTAGTGCGAAATGTCTTGTCGAAAAAATCTGTCATTTGTTTTTTACTGATCTATACATGAAATGATAAAAGTAACTTTTTTGCATTACTGGAATTAATTAAACATTCGTAAAGATCCAGATAAACCCATGATCATGTGGCCTCGTTAGTTAGAGTTGGTACTATAAAATCATTTCGAACTGGCCTTAGTATGCTGGTGACACAAAAAAGATGCCAAACGCCAGGACAAATGTAATTATTAAAACATTGAGTTTATACTGTAGTATTTTTGTTAATTTTAGGTTCATATATTTGGATTAAGTTATTTTTAGTGTATGTATTATTCTTTCCTTATTCAAAACTTGTTCAAAAATGATTTTGATGGTTGTACATAGAATTTTACGATTTTTTATAATAAATACTGTAACTTGCAAATGTTGCAATAATAGTGGAATGCAAATATTAATATGTAATTGCATTTGAAATTGAAGAAAATAATAAAACTTAATCCAACTGTTTAGTTGCATCACAATATATGTCACAAACTAAAACTATCTTAAAAATATCTTTTAAGTATACATTATCAAAAACTGTTTGCGGCTCTTTTTACAATTTTCAAAATGCAATGCGGCTCTCAAAAACCCATGAGTTTGACACCACTGATCTATTCTAGACGATTCAAGCATTGCTTTGGGAAATTATATCACTTCAATTAAATTGAAATAATCTCGCTATATTAAATACAAAATCGTTGCTGTCATAAAGGTAAACCAATTCAGCCACTCGAAATATATTGGCCTTCACAAAGCCATGGAGGCAAAATTGAGAGTTCATGAGCTATGAACATTTGTTCTTTTCTTTGTCTTGAACTTTTCATACTCCACAGCCCCTATTAGTTTTTTTAATTTTAATTACCATGTGATGGTCATACATATCTTTAACTTGTATTTTCTGTCATGATGTATTATCTCAATGTGCCAAACTATTAATTAGTGTGCATATTTTGCTTCCAGATGACATAAATGTATTGTCATGTTTATTACCTCAGCTTGGAGTATTGACAAGAAAAAGGTGCCAGTAAATTAGGCAAAAAAATTTTCAATTCATTGTTATAATCAGAATTCACAATCAATAGGAATTATAAACAGCCAACAATCAGTGAGAATTATATGCGAAATTCCTCAGAATAAATTTGTCTAAAATCGGAGGAAGACAAAAAATATAGGTAGTTTCCATCCACACAAGCATTTCAAGAAGACTTGCTCGAGCCAAACTAAATGAGCATCGTCAGGTGATCGGTAAGGCTGCAAGTTGAATTCAGCCCTGCAACCTCCTGCATAGAAGATAATATTAATTAGTGGGCTATGAGCTAAATTCCTAAATTTAAACAAACCTATCTACGATGCATTATGTACCAGCAATGTTACCTACGATTAACTGAATATGTAATATGTCTAATAAATTCACCTACAAAAGCAAGTTCGATAGGTGCAAACCTTGTGTTATGGAATTGTATCGCAGCACAGTTTTGTATGACACCCTCTTTAAATGAAATTTCAATGATTAAGCGCAAACAATAAAATTACTAACTTTGAACTTTGTCATTATTTGCAAAATGTTCCACACAAATCTTTCCGCTATCGCGTTTGTAATCTTCTCTGATAAAAAAAAAACGTCTATGATGTCCAGAATTGCTCTTTACAGCTTCCCTGTTATTCCAGCTTTCCAAGTAAGCAAAACTTCTTAGATATAGAAATTATTTTGTTTCGTTACAGGCGCAAAAAGGCAGGTACTACACGTAAAAAAGACGCCGAGTAGCAAAAGCGAGCGGAAAACGGACGCGAAAGGCGACGAGAAATATGTGCATTGGAGCGTATCATGAAATATAATGTTTCGCCTGTAGTCTTATGGAGTGACGTCAGAGTTGCCTATCATGTTGTTTAATGTCATTGGACAGACAGAGAGGATCACATATTTCTCCTAGTGAAAGCGCCTTTTTCGTAAAACGTGCAACTTTTGGAAATGGGAACAAATTATTATTTGTTACTAAATTTCCTAGAAACATTTTAAAATTATTCCCAAGTACCGGTAGTTCCCTTATGTGCGCTACGAATCTGAAAGGTAAACGGCCTCGTCTCGCTGCCTAGGAGGATTGTAGAAGGCATACCGTACCGGTACCGGTACAGTATAGCTGTATAGATCAACTTCCAAAGAGTGGGGCGTAGAGTTGGTATACAAAGATTCATTTAATAGGATAGGATAGGATTTATATATTTATCCCGGGGGAGAGGAAAGCCGATAAGACGGCTTATCCATATGGCGAACCACGGCCTCTCGTCCGGTTACCATTCCAAGTCGGGTACCGGTATGGGATTAGCTTTACTGTATTGTTTGTTTTCGGAAGCATGGACTTGGTGGTGGAAGAAGCCGTAACCGACCAGCGGTTACGTGAACCACCCAACGACGGCGAGGAGTCCAGCAATCCTCTCGCACATAACCATCCCTGCATGGGATTCGAACCTGCGAACCCACGCAGAGTAATCAGAGGTGCGGTGGCGAGCGTATTCCTAACGCTTAGCCCGTTGAGCCACACCGCCGCGCCTAGTTAGTAGTAGGCTACCGGTAACAGTCATTAACATGTCCAGTAAAACATATACACCCGGTTAAGCTATTTTACGAGTTGTTTAAACATGATTTAAGATTGTACCAGTACGGTATATATCCTGATATCCCATACCCGACTCGGAATGGTACCGTAACCTGACGAGAGGCCGTGGTTTGCTATATGGATAAGCCGTATCATCGACTTTCCTCTCCCCTGGGATAAATATGTAAGTCCTATCCTATCTTTGATGAACTATTGATATTTTTATTAGTTAGTAAGATGGGTACTATAAGGATTTTATGGGTCTGGTATAACACATGCACTTCTAGTTGGCCTGGCTCAACAATTTTTGCATATGTCATTCCTAAATCATTCAAATAATTACGTCACTACGAGTCCACAGTGGCATAATAAATACCGCTAAAAAGTGCGGATGGTTGTCCGAAACGCGCAGACAATCACTCGAGATCCAGCAAGCTATTTTTCTCGTTGCAACGATCCCGATATGAGAGAGACCGCTGGCGTTAGTGAGTTCGGTATCGTCGGCGCAGATGCCATTTCGAACGATGGTAGCAATACTTGGCAAGCTCTATGATGTGATTGTGACGTAATTTATGGATGACATAGTCAGGTTGGGGTTAGGAATAACATATACAAAATTCGTTACACACCGGAAGTACTTGTGGTACTATACTAGACCTGGAATTTATTATATATAAGTTAACTACTGTTCTAGAAGAACTTTGGCGAACCCATGAAACAGTTCCACTGAACCCCAGTGGTTCGATCGTTCCCAGGGTATAAACACTGACTTAAAGGTATCTCGCATGCTATCTCAACACATCACGTGTGCCGTATGTGTATTGATATTTACAAGTTTCAACTTTAAAATTTTTGTAACACATCAAAAAATTTTAATTATATCATAAGAGCATTTTAAATTTTTAATCTAGTGAGAAATGAGGACTTTTTAGAGCATTCTCGGAGGACGTAAAATTTTCAACGAAAAAGGAGGACATACTGACGTATGGTCACCCTAGTAAACCATATATGCTGTCAAGAGACTTTGTGTTTCTATGCAGAGAAAATTTCTGGGGTTAGAATATCCCGGAGAAGGTCTATGTCTGTATGTAGTCAAAATTATTCTGATTCTTTCATTTTTTCCTGTATCACTCGTTTATATAGAATTTATTTAAAATGTTTTGCACTTCCTACTCAGAGCGTAACTGCTTAACAGTTGCTGGGAAAACGGCAAAGTTGTACCATACAAAAGTTTCATCTTCAACTGGTGAACCTGTCAGTTGTTCTTGTATTTTGAATTACACTCCTAATGGAAATACAATGTCTTACTTATTTGTTGGTTTATTGCCATGGTTATTGATGTCTGTGGTATATATGTTCTGGTATATGCCAAGTAAATTTATACCAATACTCTGGTTGATTGTTGTTGTTGCTGTATCTGCATATTTACATTTTGCATACCTGATTGAAGAGAATATTTTGCTCATCAGAAGATATGGCTTACAGATTACTCGGACTTATTTTACTGGGCGAAAAGTTTATGAATTTTTTCCGAAGATTCTAATTAATGACATTACCATGAAACAAGCTGTTAAAATGCATCAAATTGTTTGTTTCATCAACATACAGACTCGTTCTGATAACATCTTGCATGTAAAACCAATTATTTTATCTGTCATCGACGAAGATACACTTAAGTTTGTTTACAAAGACATGCAAAATGTTTTGTTTTACAATCGTACATAAAGAGCATTTATAAGTTGATATTTAATAAAAGACATTCTGTAGAACAGAATTTGAACATATTTCATAGCTATGTCACTGTGCTGCTGTGTGATGGTTGATTGCTTTTTTACAAAAATTTTCTGATGCAACAGATTTTGTTACTATTAGTCAAATTTTGATCAGTACCATCAGTTTTCAATGTTTTTTGTAAAATATTTATCTAGTATTTTTACTTACTACTTCAATTAACAATTGATTTCAAATTGAGTATTTGGCCATGAGCAAAGAAGCCAGTTTGGACTTTCCATTATGCCACGATGTTGCCAAATATGAAAGAATCACAAAAATTGGACAAGGGACTTTTGGGTATGTTTAATTTTTTAAAGCCATTGTTCGTTATCCTAATAACGTATTCATGCACTGTTAACAAAGCGTATTAATTATTCTTTCTACTCTCTCATGGTAACAGTTGGTCTGGTGATCAGCTGGAGCAGAGTTGTGGAGTCTGGTACTGTGTAAATATTAAGCTGAAATATTTGTGAAACAAAAAATGAACTAATTATGATATGAATGATAAAGTTTTATACATACAGGGAAGTATTCAAAGCAAAAGATAAAAAGACTGGACGGTATGTGGCACTGAAAAAAGTGATTATGGAGAATGAAAAAGAAGGAGTAAGAAGAATGTTAACATTATATATACATTTATAGAAGCCCATTTCTGATTGTAACAGCTGGTATTATTTTAAAAGTGTATTGCATCTTGGGCTAGTTCATAGACATCGGTCAGAGATTGCTGATTTTCTAACCTAACTATAATACTAAATTCTGAAAACTGAGGACTATCATCTGAGAAATGAATATTGTGATAGCAGCCAAGCAACTATCAGTCATTTTCAATAGCATGGCAACGCATTTTTGTGAGACTTCTGTGTATTATATATTTTTGTAAAAACCAACAAATTTGATCTTACCCTAAATAGTTATAAATCTTATCTCAGTTTCCGATAACAGCACTGAGGGAGATTAAAATTCTGCAGCAATTAAAACATGAAAGTGTGGTGGATTTAATTGAAATATGTCGTGCAAAGCCTACTCAGTATAACAGGTTAGTTTGTATTTTGATTTTTTCTCGACCTTGTTAGTAACATACCAATAGTGCAAATTGAGATAATACAGTATATAAATATAAGATATTGTATGTTTATCACATCTAAAACACTTTGTGGTATTTGCATGTGATAATTTTAACCATAATTACCATATTTCAATAATTTTTAGGTATAAAGGATCAATATATCTTGTGTTTGAGTTGTGTGATCATGACTTAGCAGGATTATTGAGCAATGCAACTGTGAAGTTTACACTTGGGGAAATTAAAAAGGTAAAATGTAAGTTATCGTTAATTAGGAGTGAAATAGGTTTTATTATTGTTCTCAGAGACTGTATATGTGGGAAATTATTTCCCGTACAGTGCTTAATTCAGTTGAATATAAAGATAGCATCTTGATTTGAGATGCTCGATTTTATTTTTAATTACTTATTTCATTTTACTATTCCTATCATTAATATTGACACTAGGAGATATGAACAGGTATCAAATAGGATATAAATTCTAAACTAGCCAACCTCGATTTGATCTCAGGCTAACATATGAAACAAGAGAGCAAAAATTAGCAACAGTGACAATTTTACATTAGGTTCAGATTATTTCGACGATTCCCTCTAGTGGTCAGAGCTCAGAATCATTTTGCATGACTAATCACTTAATGTATGCTTCTGCGCCAGACCGCTAGTGCGTTTATGTTTAAGAGTAGGGGTTCACAACCTGTGAGAAAATGGAAGTTGGTATCATAAAGACATCACACATTTGCGCACTCACGGGCATGCTGTTGATATTAATGGCATTTTCACAATTTGAAAATTTAATGGTCAATTGCTTGAATGCTCTTTCCTTCCTAACTTATAGCACAGCGTATTCAATTGTTTAGATTATGCAGCAATTACTGGAAGGATTGTTCTACATCCACCGCAATAAAATATTACACCGTGATATGAAAGCTGCAAATATTTTGATTACAAAGACTGGAGTCTTAAAATTGGCCGATTTTGGTCTTGCAAGGTATCGATTTTCGTTAAAATACAATTTTCAGTAGAGGCTCAGGCAAGAAAAATAGGAGCACTGGAAAGAAGTTCATTGTTAAATAGGGTGATGTTTAACATTTAAGATAATTGTGTGGTGGTGACCACAAAGATATGAACTGAATTCTTTTTATTCGTTTTTATATTGGAGTATCTTTTCAGCATTGTTCGGAGATATTTTGATGTTAGCAAAGTTGTCAATAAATACCGCTGTGAAACGAGAAATGCGACATGAAATTCATTTTCTTTCAAAATAAGTAAATTTGAAGTGCACTCATACCTTGTTTTTTTACAAATACAGAGCTTTTAGCTTCACGAAAGTTGGGCAAGTCAATCGGTATACGAATAGGGTAGTTACATTATGGTATCGACCTCCTGAACTTCTTCTTGGTGAAAGGGACTATGGTCCGTCTATTGATTTATGGGGAGCTGGTTGCATCATGGCAGAGATGTGGACAAGGAGTCCTATCATGCAAGTATGTGTCATCCATATTAAAAATTTTCAACTTTGATTCCAAATCATAATATGTCACAGACTCTCATGTAATAAGCCACATTCTCATGAATCTGAATGCATTATTCTGAATAAAATTTAGCACAATTACCAATAAAAACTGACTGGTCAATGTACTGTAATTTCTTTGTCACAGGGTGACACAGAGCAAACACAACTTAAATTTATATGCCAGCTTTGTGGATCAATTTCTCCTCAAGTGTGGCCTTCTGTAGAAAAATATGACTTGTATAAAAAGTTTGAGTTGCCGAAGGTAAGTTTACTCCATCATTTTCAAATTGTAAATAGTGTGGTTTTTACTTCCAATTTTGTACTATTCTTCACAGGGCTCGAAAAGAAGAGTGAAGGAGCGTTTAAAAGCATATGTGAAAGATCAATATGCATTGGACTTGATTGATAAACTGCTTTGGCTTGATCCGAAGAATAGGATAGACTCTGATAATGCATTAAATCATGATTTTTTTTGGACGGAACCTCTCCCTTGTGACTTGACAAGCATGTTGTCTCAGCATAAGACATCAATGTTTGAATATCTTGCTCCGCCACGTAGACCAAATCCGCATATGAAAAATAATCAAAGGCACCACCCAGCAGCTGGTGCTGTTACTAAACAGCAGCCCACAGATCCAAGTTATGACAGGATATTTTGAGGATCTTGGGTGGTTGAAATATTTTTGTCATCACTGCCACAGTTTTTTTTTTTTATCCCAAGCATTTTGTTTTATCATTCAAATTGTGCCAACTACATCTGCTATTTTCTGGGTGATCTTAATTGGATTTTTTAGTAAAATCGTGCTTTTCAGTCCTCGTTAGTCGTTACTAGGGCTGGGCAAAATATTCGAATATCGAATCGAATATCAAAATATTCGAATGGCATTTTGCTATTCGAATACCCGGTACCACGTGACCTGCGCCGCTTTGCTTTAACACGGAATTCGCGCGTCACCAAATCAATCGTGTATTGCACGAGAATTCACAAACGGCGCTCGCTAACATACAAAAGCGACAAATTTTCTTTGCGTTATGATGTTATTTGTTTTCTTTTCACGCCTAACGTATCGTTTCATTTCCCTATTTTGTAAAATAGGTCACCACCGTTGCGTAAATTTATGAACGTTCTGTAAATTATAAAAGTATGACGATGTATTTAAAAAATCGGAAATTCTGATTGCCGTCTGCAACAGTCATCGGGATTACGCGCTCGTTAAAGAGACGTTTTTTCAGCGTATAATGATTTTTCTGTTGCGCAAAATGATCAATCCATGACAACTACGGGATTCCAAAATGTCTTTATATATTAATTTAATTATGTCAAACGTAACTCGCGGTTGCTTCTTCTTAAGTCAAAATTAAAACATTACTTCTCTGAAATGCCACGGCGATCTGTGGACATAAAAGTATGATATAAACTGCCGGGTGTATTTAATTTTAATACGTATTTTTGGAATCTTGCGAACTCGTTATCGCCGTTAGAAAAATCTCAATAACTAATATAAAATCCCGTAGAGTACAATTTCATTTCATACAATGAAAATACATATAAAGTATATCGTTTAATCAAAAATACATATTCATCGCCGCGATTAGGCCACTTGTTAAAAGAGCCGACTTTTACAATGAATAATGAGTTTTCTGTTGTGCAAAGTAATCAATTTGTAACCGATAAGGGCATATTTAAAATGTCTTGCTTTATTATTGTCTTCAATTTAACCAGCGGTTGAGTTGACAAAATAAAATCTTCACAATTTTAAAATACTACGGCAATCTGCGAGCATAGGGTGTGGTAAACTGCTCGAACATATAAAGCTTTGATTTCCCTATTTTCAGGACTTGTAACATCAAAAAATCCATAAATCTGCTGTAATATATCAGATTAAAATTTATTTTAGCACAATAATTTTGATTGAATATACATTTGATTAATTATCTTATATATATCATCACAACCCGGGGAGAATTGTCCCGTTTCAAACCTTGTATAATGTTGAGAATTTTCGACGGTAATTTAAAGTAATGGATAATATGGTCAATCCCGCCCACAATTAACAGTGCTTCGATTTTAGTGACGATATGTTTTCTAAACGCTGACCAAACATAATGTGTGCGAGAGGCAAACGAAATTTTGCGATTTTCAATGTCCAAAAAGGCGTTTTTAAACTGTCGCAGGCCTCAATAAAACTCATATTGTTTAAAGTTTTATTTTTAGTATATTATATTGCCGCTTTTCACGCAAAAAATTTGCGTTGTCCTCAAAAACTCGCCGCCGATGAACGTATATTAATTAAACTATCGCCAGATTGGCAATTCCGTGTGTGTACAAAAATAAAATAATTATCATTGTTAACGTCGCACAACGTTGTGGAAAATTTTTGTTTGATTTAGAGAAAATAAAACCAACATAAAGTTGTTTACGGCCTAAATACCACGTCACGCTGATAATAACAATCGGCGATTATAGCAAAATGCTATCGCACGCGTTATTGGCGACTGTTACAGTTTTAAAAAAATTTCAACGGCAACGCACGGGTATACCTAATATATAAAACTTCGATGTTCGCCGACCCGCAAGAATTAATATTTTCAAAAAAATGAATCGGGCGGGAATACAGATTTAGGATCGCGGCGACAAAAACAATTAGCGATTTTAATGAATTTAACCAGTAAATAAAAAACGCTTTGTTGCCGACTTTTCAAAGTTTCTTCTAATTTTTGAAGGGAGTATCGACCTCCGACAGACCCCCGTTGTATTTAAAAAAGAAAATATTCGTTATTCGACTATTCGTAAAAATATTCGAACTATTCGATTTTGCCCACCCCTAGTCGTTACCCAATGCTATCATGTCGCACCCAGTAAACAAATATTTTCAAGGTTTAATTACATGGTAGTGGTAAGAAATACTCTGTGAAGCATGTAGCTGCAACTAGGTATGGCCAATGTAGAATAATTCTTGAATATTATATTTCTTGGATATGAATATTTCTTGAGTGTTTAATTCTATTTCTCAGGATAATGAAATTCAAGAATTTCCACAATATTATTTTGCATTGAATTGTTCAAAATTTATGTCATCCTGAATACTAATATGCTAGAATAAAACTCGAATTGTACTCCTTAATATAGATTTGAAACTTAAATTATTGTTATACCGAGTGTACTAAAGCACAACGGCGGACAATCACTTAGATATAGGGTCCAGCCTGACTTTGTTACTGGTGTAAATTATTGAATTTAACCACTATTAATTATAATCAAGCATATGTCGGCGTGTTTGTTTATTCTGCGGAAGGCTCGTTAAGTATGTTATCGTACTTCGTTGATAGGTAATACCATCGAAAGGCGAATTCATTTTCTAATACGATGGAATATAAATGTTTAACCCGACAGCGGCGGGCGATCCAACAATTCTCTTGCACATAATTATCTCCCGCGGGATGCTGTGGCGAGCGTGTTTCTAGCGCGATGTGCCACACTATCTATCCGAACTTGACAACGCTGTTTATCTACCCAGACTTGACAATACGTTTTGTATAACGCCGCCAACTGTAGTGTAGGCGGGACACTATTATTAACTGTCTTCACCACATGTGGCAACTTTTTTGAATTCATCGTCGACCAGAATACCGCCGAAACTCGACCTAACTTGTCGTCGTAACGTGTGAACGCCATGTTTAATTTATTTGGAGAATGAGCTTGATTGGCCACAACTGGTCGGATACACAACATATCAGATTCGATAAGTAAGCCGCCAGTCAGTGTTCAAGCTATTAGCTCTTCACAGTCTCAGTTGCACTTGGCTCTTTAGCGTCGCTCTCAACTTGGTTAGACCAACCTACTCCATACTACAGAAAGATGAGATAAAAATAGATAATTGTCGCTCGCAGTGATATGACAATGCTGATGTAATGGTGGGACATCGGAATGGTGTACAACAAAGGATATACTAAAAAACCAAGCATGCAGTGTTTGTTAAATGTGACAATCATTCTCTCAACCTTGTGGGTATTCACGCCGCTAGACAAGACACAGATGTGTTTTTCTTGGTGACCGTGACCGTGCATTTGAAAGCGTGTATATCCGCGCGTTCAATCTATATGCGGGTTTGGGGTCAAATATCCGTAAAACAAAAAAATGTCCATAGGTGCAATAGTATACAGGTGCAATTGTCGTGGGTTCAGATGTAATGAAACCGTTTTTCTTTTTAAGGACCCATTAACCCGTACAACTATTTCTCCCGAAAGAGAAAGAATAGTTGATGAATGTTTGAAAAATGGGAAAATTCTTTGCGACAAATGAGGCGTTGAATTTGAAAGAGGGCCCAAGCGCAAAAAAAGAATGGTTGGTGAGAATATCCGGGATTTATCGGTGACTAATCAAATGAAGCCCGTTATGAGAGGAGCTCTCGATCGTATTATACATGTCAACTCCTCTAACTTCATTTTAAAAACAGATTATTTCAATTTTCGGCACAGATATGCCAAACCCAATTGGAAAATCCAAAGTTTTACAAATTAACAGCTCACAAGATTGAAAGTAGGAGTTTTATCAAGAATTTTGCCCGAAATATCACTTGTATAGTCAATCACAGCAAAGCATAGGCTTCAAATTTCCGACACCTGACCAAAGCTGCTCAACCAGATCTTCTTCTCCTAGTGCCAGACGAACAAAAATTCTCATCTACAGCAGAATTTGTGCATATACAGTAATTATATCACTTGGGTTGGTTATTACTAATAGCTCCTAGTCCCAGAGTTTTCAATGTTTCATATTTTTCATTGAAGTAATTTTTAAACCAGTTTATGTGGTCTTCCTTTTCTGCTACAGTCAAGTATGAGTTCTTGGACAATCCAAGTATGACAGCCTCCATAAACTTGTCTACTGGACCCTGCTTTGGGAATCTATCATCCAAATGTTCATGCAGAAAGATGTGTTTGTAAAATGGTACATCTTGCTCATCTTCCATCCCAACTTCGTTTCCCACTGGAAATTGCAATAGGTTCCCTTCCATCATCCAATCCATCATTTCCTGCAATGAGGTCGGTGTGGATCATTAAAAATGTCTGAGAATTACATTGAGCATGACCTTCAACTGTCTTAGCTACTTTGCAGTATGTCATTTTGCATGGATGAACATAATTTAACTTGAACCTCAAATTTTTTAAATGTGCAACACTTTATACCTGATATTGATTTTTAACAACTCTTCCCTCTCTATCTGCATTGCGTTGACACTCATCCCACCAGTCAATTGCCGTTTTATGGTTAGGTTTTTCATCAACTGCACAAAAAGCATGAAATGATCATTTAGCATTAAGTAATTTTGATAGATGAAATGAAGAGGATTATCCTTATGGGGTTTGAATTGAAGGTGCCGATGAGACGGCTCATTGTGCAATAATTAGGAAACTAACAATATGTCCATATGTCATAATAATTTCCAGCTGCATCTTTTTCACATATTTGTATAGTATTGAGTGTGGAAAAACAACTTTAAAAAATGACTGTCATCACACAAAGAGCCTGGATCAAACATAGTAAATGGTAACTTACTAATGTTTAATCCCTTTGCTAATTTGCTATAAAAGTCATGATTATAAACTGAAGTCATTTCATCAAAACTCTCATCTTGTGCTAATTTAACCCTGGCCAGAATCAGAACTGTGAAATTATAATTACAGCAAATGAATGTACTTTTGTACATGAAGTTCATGAAGACAAATTAGAATGAAGCCTTTCCAGCTTTCGGAGAATGCTTAGCGAGCATAAACAATATAGCCGCTGTTCAGTACTTCAGTAACAGATATGCAAATGCAAAAATGATGTATTTCTCAAACTAGTAATCAGTATACCTGAATGCTCTTTTTGCTTGGGTGGATTAAACATCCCAAGGCGTGATTTATTATTCATTAAAGTGTTGATATAGCTGTTGACTTTTTCAGCATCGATTGTTTGCTGAATGATGGGAGATCGATCCTGATTTTTGTTTGCCTGAAAGCGCTCGACAAATTGCGAAACGGACATAATTTTTTCTCTCGATCTGAATTCTCCCTTTGTTTGCCTTTTTCCAGACCAATTTTTTTTATTTGGAGGTTGTGACTTAGCACCTTCGAACCGACCACCTTCTCCATCTCTCCTTATCTGAACCTTATTATTTATAAGTGTCAGTTGTCCAAGAAGTTGTCCTTGGATAATTCTGCTTGATGAGTCAGGTTTGGTTTTCAATTCTTCGGTTACTTCTTCTAATAATGAACCAATATTTTGTTGCTTTTTCTTAGTTGAATGCTTTACTTTGACTTCGTGCTTCCATTTCTTACTATCACTATTAGATTCAGAATAGAGACGACAATTTGCATACAGCTCTGATTGTGACATGCATACTTTGCTCCATGTACGAAGAGTATTCATGTTTTTACTACTGTATACCCTACAAATAAACATCTTGATAAACTGGAAAAAATTAAATAAGGTGTTTAGGCAACTTTTGGAAGTTTGTAGGTCAGTAGGCAGGTAGATGTGTACCGTAAGTTTCGACATCATAGGTAGGATAGGATTTACATATTTATCCCGGGGGAGAGGAAAGCCGATAAGACGGCTTATCCATATGGCGAACCACGGCCTCTCGTCCGGTTACCATTCCAAGTCGGGCATGGACTTGGTGGTGGAGGAAGCCGTAACCGACCAGCGGTTACCTGAACCACCCAACGACGGCGAGGAGTCAAGCAATCCTCTCGCACATAACCATCCCTGCATGGGATTCGAACCCACGCAGAGTAATTAGAGGTGCGGTGGCGAGCGTATTCCTAACGCTTAGCCCGGTGAGCCACACCGCCTGTACCACCCCTTACAGGTTTAAATGACCCCCACAGCCATAAATAGGATTTACATATTTATCCCGGGGTAGAGGAAAGCCGATATGACGGCTTAACGATATGGCAAACTACGGCCTCTCGTTCCTAATGCTTAGCACGATGAGCCACACCGCTGCACCAAATACCGTACACTACTGTAATACAGGGTGACCGTACATTTGAACCCATGTACATTTGAACCCATGCGTATATCCACGGGTGTGCTAAAACCCATGGGTTAGGGTTAGTATGGGTTTAACTATCCGTGAAACAAAAAAAATTCCATAGGTGCAATAGCATACAGGTGCAATTGTCATGGGTTCAAATGTACGTGGGTTCAAATGTAATGGAACCGTAATACAGTAATACTGATAGGAGAGAATGAATTTACATACTTCCCGACTTCGGTATTTATCTGATATTTCTGTATTATGGGTGACACTATCTGACAGTATGAAAATGCACTAAATGACAAACGAAGACTATTTCGTTTATTAATTATAAGAATGAGTTGTCACAATGCAAACTGGTAGGTACCGGTACGGTACCGTAATAGTCTACTGTAATAAGTAGGCTATAAGTTTATTTCGACTCCATAATCAGCAGTAGACGATAAAATATTGGGTCTAATGAAATAACCGCCCACTTTTGTGTTTTACTGCTCTTCGCATCCAATCGGGTGTTTATGAGTCAATAGTCTTATCCTGTCCACCGGTATCGTATCCGGGGCCAAGAATATCTTTGAATTCGGTGTTTTCATGATTCCCAGGTCTTTCGTCGGCCATATTTTCAACCGCTCCGTCCTTTTTCCACGAATTTTCTTCGGGTCGTTGGTGAGATGTATGAATTTTCGCTGTTTTTTCTTCAGTCCATTGGTCAGTATGCTCATAATTTTATTCTTCTGTGTCATGTGGTATAACGGTTCGTTTCCTTCGTACTTTTTATACTCGGGGTTTTCGCCTTTTGAGTGCCCACAGATGGCTCCTACGCCTTCGTCTGACATCGTTACTCTTCCTCCTTCTTTAAGAATTTCTTGGAGTTTCCTTTGGGGAAACCACTCTCCGAACTGTTTCCACACTATGTATTGAATGTCAGTCCACGGGTGGATTCCCTTTTGATCATGTTCACAAGTCTTGTGTCGAAGATGATAGACTATGAAACGGGATATTTCGTCATTCTTTTTTTGTTTTTGTCCAGATAGGGTCGTTACTGCTACGGGCCAAACTCCCGGGTCTTCGTCATCCACGGCCATTTCCATCCAACCCGATCTTGACAGTCCATCTGACGTAAATACTTCGTGAGTAGTCCTATGTATTGCTTGTTCGATTGGGTATACTGACAATTCATTCAACCAACGCAGTACAAGAAAATCTTGGCTAGGCTGTTTCGGTTGTTGCATCTTTTTTAATAACCCCAGGACTCCCATGTTATCCGTCAGTATTGTAAATGAAGTCCCTATCAGTACCTCTTTAAACTTTCGCACCGATTCGCGCAGGGCCTTCAACTCCTTTTTGCAGGGGTCATAAGCCTTCTGGCATTGAGTCTTCCACTTTTGGCTGTAATAGGCTAGAGGATAAACGTTTTTTGAATGGGGTCCAATTTCCTCAATCGTTGTTTCCGGTTTGGTTTGAAATAATATGGCGCCAAATCCCTTTTCACTTGCATCCGTTTCCAGATACGTTTTGTACTCGGGTTTGAAATGATACAATTTCTCTGGATTACTGACCGCCTGTTGGGCGATTTTAAAGTCGTCCAACAATTCTTCCGTCCATTCCAGTGGCGTGACTTTTCCTCTCGTAGAGGGAACATTTCCCGTCTTTTCGTCAAACCGTGTCAATATCAAGCTTAATCTTGGGATGTGGTTGGCCAGGTATCGTAATGCGCCAATCCATCCGCGCAGCTCGTTTATGTTTTTCGGGGGTGGTATCTCTCGAAGTGCTCGTATTCTATCAGGTTGTACCAACACTTCGTGTTCTGTCACGGTTACACCAAGGACGTTTATCCGTTTCTTTCCGATCCAACACTTGTTTATGCTTATCGTTAGTCGCATTTCTACCATTTGTTCGAACAATACTTTTAACAAGACGAGGTGGTCTGCTATAGTTTTGGTCGCTAGTACCATGTCGTCTATATATACTTTGATTGGCTCAGCATTTTCTTCGTCCATCCTCCCCATTTCTCGAATTCGATCTCTATAGTTTTTTGTCACTGGTTTTTCTATGCATTCTAACATGTTTGCAGACCACAACGCCGGTCCCGTTTTTATTCCAAACGGCATCTTTCGAAATCTGAGCAGCTCATTTTTCACTGCAATGCCCAGGAATTCTCTAGATTCCTCGGGTACCTCAATATGGTAGTAGGCTTTCTTTAGATCCAGCAGACTCAGGACCGGCCTTCCTTGCGCCATCGTGAGCACGTCTGGTATCAATGGAGGGGCTATTTCTATTCCCTTGATTGCAGCATTTAAGGGTTGCAGGTTCTGCACTACACGCCATGCTTGTTCACAGTTTGGGTCTTGTTTCTGACGTTCGTTCATTTTTTGCGGTACAACGAAAATGGCCAGTTTCCATTGCGCAAATCCCGTCTCCACAACTCCCAGATTCTTCATGAGTTGTATCCCGTTTTCTAACGCCTTTTGCTGCTTTTCTCCCTTGAGGTTATAAGGTCCTGACACGAACGGTTTGGTATCTGGGTCCTTCAACTCTATTGAGCACTTATATTTCATTACTTGTGGTTCATTTAAGTGTTTTTGGAGGTTTTCCAATTCTCCTGCATAGGGTTCGTAAATCTTTTTCCATTCGTCTTCAGGGATTAACTCGTTTTCTTTTGTTCCTAAGTCCGTCGGCGTATATTCTTCTTTGGCCAACGCAATAGCTTCTCCCTCTAGTTCCTGTAATGCCCTTTTCACCCATCCTGGAGTTTCTTTTGACAACACATATTCTTTTATCGGTTGTGACAGGTACCAGTATTTAGGTTTCGCAGGCACGCTTTTCTTTTGATTTAGTTCAGCATTGGGAGATAAATGTGATGCATCCACTTTACCTCGAGATTTGGTTTTTTGGTCCGTCGATCGTAAGAATTCTGGTCCCGTACTTTTGCCCTGGGACATCAACTGTTTCGTTTCTGCCCGAAACACCGGCGCTTCTGTTTTTGATCGATTTCCCTGTTGTCGAGACATCCTCTCATCTTGGTTGTCAAGAGCCCAAGGCCACTCTGACTCTGTATTTTCAGCCCAAAGCCACGGCAGTCCCACGTTCGCCTGAGACTCCGGCGATTCTGTATTGTCAGCCCAGAAATTCGGCAGTCCCATTTTTTCCGCCTGGGGCTCTGGCGTCGGATGTCTTTGTCTCCCATCGTCTTGAAGATCGTCACCTTCGTGTTCGATGGCCAATGCTGCACTGCTCAAATAAGAATTTGGATCATCCATTCTGGTTTCGATGGAGTCCATTTGTTGGAGCCTTCCTATCCACTGGAATCCTATTATATTCAACGGTATTTTCTTTCCCACTGCAAATGGGATTTTCTCCTCCTCTCTTTCTATTATCACTAGCGAGTCGACCTTGGATTCCCCTCCGACTCCGGTCAAGTATCCTTCCAATGGTTTCCTATTTTTCCATTCTTCGGGATAGTGTCTTTGCGCCGTTTCTAATTTCATTAAGTTTGGTACGGAGCCTGTATCCGCTAAAAAGGTGGCTCCGGTTCTTCTATCTATTAAAAACATTAGTTCTCCTCCGAATACGTTTTTTAACTTCAAGGTCTCACTTCCGACTTCTATGAGATCCGTGAAAACTGGTAACAATGATTCTGATATATTATTTACATATTTACAAGGTAATATTTCTTTTGAGAGCTGAATGGTCGGGTCACTCAACCCTCGTACCCTTCCCCCGCCAAGGAAAGAGCGGCCACAAGGTCATGTTCTGTCCATCCCGGAGCTGCACAGGTAGCCGATCTCCTCCTTTCCTCTGGTTCCCCCGTTTCTCCTATTGGCGGCATCCAATTCGGGCGATCCGAGGTTCGCTGTGGTCTTTTTCCATAATATTCATCACACAAGGTGATTCTCTCTTGCAGCGTCGGCGAATTCTGGGATCGAAAGTAATCGTCCAATTCTTCTATCGTCGATATCCGGCGTCTTAACACGTTGTTTCCACTCATAAACGAAGACCACTTATCCCCGATAGCTCGAAGGACGTTCTCCGGTTGTTCTCTCAATCTCGGCATAATTATGCCGTCTCGCACTATTTGCTCGTTCATTCTTAATATAGCCCCTGCGATGCAATCTCGACTTAAGTGCCCAGGTGATTTGCAAGTGAAGCATACAGTGAAAGCTTGGCCAGTCTGTGGTGTTAAGTATAGGCCTAGAGGTGCATAGATATTTGGGTTTCCCCAAAAATCATATTTTTTACCTTCTTGTTGGCTGATTCTTCGTGCATCTTCCGTATTTCGTGGTACGGGGCGCGGGGGCAGACTCTCCGCCCTGGGTGGTCGGCCAGGGGTTGTATTTCTTCGTCCTGCGCCTACTTCTCGTGGTGTTGATCTCGGTCGCCTAGTATTTTCCATCCCTCCTGCCGGCCGCGGTGTTCTGGTGTTCGCTCTTTCTTGGAGCCTTTGCGGGGGCACCCCTCTGTTGTCCCTTACAGGATATCTCCTGTTTTGGCTATCATTCAGCGGTCTTGGCATTTGCGAGCCGACCTCAAGTTGGTCAGTTTGATGCATCGCCGGATAGGTCACGGTCTTGGGCACCTGGTTTATTACAAACACAGGCGGGGTTCTTTCTCGTCCCCATCTCTTGCGACCATCGGTCGTCACATCCGCGACCTTTCGGTCCATCGTTTCTGAGTTCCAATATGTTTGTAACTGTGTTGTTACTTCAGCCCAAGTCAGTCTCTCCGCACCTTGAAGCAAGAATTTTAACGCACTAGGCAATCTGTTCCTTAGTACTTGAAAAAACCTTCTTCCATCTGCATTCGCCGCTACTACGCTATTTTTGCTTACATCCATTTCCTGTAGCGCCTTCGTTATGATCGTCCACGGTTTCTGGGTTGCCCAGTTATATGTCCTCCCCACCTCATTGATTACCAAGTCGTTGTTGGCTAATCCCTGGGGGTTCGTTATTGCTAGTGACGTCATAATGTCTTCCCAATTAGGTTCGGGGTCGGAGAACGCCAAGGCGATTTGCTCTGCATCTTTATTTCGATTGGCCTCTTTTAATTTCGTTTGTAGTGCATTAGCCAGAATTATGTCTACTGCCAAATTTCCTTCTCCATGGGGAATTCTTTGCATGCTTTTAGTCATCCATCTTAGTAAATTTTGGTTTCCAGGAGGAGGCATCAATTGCAACATCTCAGACATAGTCATTGCCGGTTGTCCTGGCCTAAGTTCTTCATCTGGTCTCGGGACGATGATCGGTGGGTTGTCAATTTCTATTGACCTTAGCCTCTGTCCACGGCCCGCAGTCCAGTTTTCGTTTTCTTGCGCTCTGGTCCGATTCAACTCTTCCTGTTGTCTCGACTGGGGGGTTAAGATAAGTGGACGCGGGATCAAGGTTGACTTTTGATAGGGCGTTACATGTTGAATTCCTGGGTAATATCCCGTCAACATTCCGTTCTTTATTCTGTCGTCAGCGACCGCGTCTTGTCCCGGTATTCCCGTGGGGAAACATGCAGTCGGTATCTTTTGGCCCTTTGGCGTCGATGTCAATTGCTCTGGGCGCACCATTCGCACGACTTGATGGTCCATGCCTGGTTCCACCAGAAGCATAGGTCCAGGGGGGAGATCTGGATTCTCTCTCACCTTTTCGTATTCGATTGGCCTCACCATCATATCTGTTTTTAGCGCGACCGCACAGTCTAACGGGGCCGTCGGTTGGACGTTGAGTCGTTCATTGCCTGGATACTCGGGAGGCTCTTCTTCAGCTCTTTCGTTAGGTGTTTCACCCCGCACTCTTCGGGTCATCTCTTCTATCTTCCTTATCGACTCACTTGTCGCTTGTTCTATTTCTCGGCGTAGTTTGTCGTTGTTCTTCCTTAGGTGACTTAATTCCTTTCCGAAGCTCGCTCCTTCCTCGTCACTATTCCCGTCGCTTGTCTGGATTCCAAAGGAGGCTGCTCCATTTTCTTGATGTGCTTCTTTTTTTAGTGTCGGGTAAACATTCGCCAGCAGGACGGCTGGGGTGGTCAGCGTAGGCATGACCGTCGGCTCTTCCCTTGGCCTCATCGCTTCGCCGTGAGCTTTTCCCAACGCATATTTCTCTGACACCAATGCTTCAACGTCCTGTATCGATACTTTCTTTGCTGCCTGTTTCGCTGCCTTCGTTAGAATGGCTACCCCCTTCTGGGTTCGTTCGACGTCGGTTTCGGCTTCTTTTAATTCCTTCTTTAGCTTGGGTAGTTCTGATTGGAGTTGTTTAGCTTCCGTATGTAATTCTTTTATTAGCTTACTTTGTGTCGCCATTTTGTTTTTTAGCTTGGCTTCACTTTTCGTCGCGTCCTGGTGTTGTTGACTTATGAGTTTTAGATGTCCCACTCTTTTCCTCAATTTCACCTCATCGCGACTCACCGGTTCCCTTTTCTTAGAGAACATTTTTTGAACATTTTTCAGCGTCTTTGTGTCGGCTTCTTCGTATCAGCGTCTTCTTATCAGCTTCTTCGTATCAGCGTCTTCTTATCAGCTTCTTCGTATCAGCGTCTTCTTATCAGCTTCTTCGTATCTGTTGTCTTAAGTCCCGGCGGAGATGCCAACTTTTTTAAAGTGGTTTTCTCTGCTTGACTCTTGTCGTCTACAGGTGATTCCACTTGGTTCGGAACTTCGACAACAGTTCCTTTTAGTCTTGATCCGAGCTTGTTTGCATTTTACTACTCTATTTTTATCTATTTAGTTATGTTTTAAATCTTAATACAACCAAATACTCCAATACTTAACTAGAACATCACCATGTTTTAACACGATCAATGTCGTAATTAAGTATTGAAAACAATACACATCACATTATATAAATCAGTCAATATATCACTGTTTCATTTCACATATGTCCCACAATTAAAGACTTTTAACCCAACAATAAAGCATCGGGGTATAGGGTTGCATTTCGTTTTATTCATATCTCATTTTTTATTTTTTTTTTTGTATAAGGTTTTAAATTTACAAGTTGAGATATGCACCATTACATAAGTATTGCAAACAAAAAACACTTAACAATAGATATACATAATAATAGGCATGCAATCAAAAATAAAATACAAGTCAATTACACTTCACTGTTCCTTATCAATCTTTAATCATTAATCTCACGATATTATCACGTAAAATAAAAAAAAATAAAATATAGTTCCAGTTACGAGTTAAACCATGAGCACAACGTTAGTAACACAATAGGGGTTCCTTTGATAATAGGGGATTTATTCAATGTTCATTTCGTCTTCAAGAGTTAATGACAATATATCTTTATCTTGTTTTTCTGATACCATAACCTTATTGCTTAAGACTTTCGGGGCTCCTAAGTACTTCTCTTCTGCTTCTCGTCTGCCTATTTCTTCAATTATCGTCAATGCTCTTATTATCAGTTCCGGGTATACTACATCCGTTAACAAGTCCCTTTTTATTCGTTCCCCAAAATCTCCGATTTCCCGAGTGATTTCTGTCCTTACATACTTTCGCTCGACGAAGTCTTTCCCATAGGAGATTACTTCATAATATTCTTCATTCTTGGCATGATATGGAGGCGCATTTTCTAATCTCCATTCGTTGTCATTTGCTCTCCCTCTTTTCTTTAATTTTTTGAACCTTTCCCACCTTTCTGAATTTCTTCCTTCAGAGAGAAATATTCTTCTCAAGTGGTTGTCACATTTTCCTTCTTTAATTACTTTTAAAATTTTACTCGGTTGTTCGGGATACCTTATCCTATCCGCCAATGGACTTCGTATCCGTTTAATTTGTATTTTAGGATTCGACCGTTCTTCAATTTTTCTCTTCGTAGCCACGACAACCCTCTTGTTTGATGATTCCCTCCCCGATCTCGAAGAAGCGCGAGAATTACTCGGTGTTTCAGGTAATTTGACCACTTCATCGTCGCTGGTCCGCAGCCATTCAGTTATGTAGTCAATCTCTCCTTTCCTTTCAGATGATCTTGACACGCCAGATTTCTTGCTTCTATCCGGTGACAACTCCTGTGATCGAACGGTTGGTGTTTGTATTAACGCTGTATTTACCAAATTAACAACTCGCGCCGGGCTTCCTTCATCATTAACCTTTAATTTTTCTGCAAAATTAGCTTCTGTCGATGTAAAGGCATCGGTAAAGTTCCTTGGTTTTTTTACAAGTACTGTCACTTTCTGATATTCTCCAGTATCCTCGATCCTTTCAATTTGAAGACTGTTCCCCATTACAAGTGTACTGCTAATTAAATTTATTCAACTTCTAACTTCGTTCCTTTAATAAATTTCTGTTTCAACGTAGTGCAGCCTGTTCTCCACACTTTCTTTTTCCATATGGCCATGGGTGTGTCGCTAGTCACACATTTATTTGCTTTCACTTGGTTATTCTATTATAATTGCACATGAGAAAAGAAAAAAAAATATCTCTCTCACATTCCTCATTCATCGCGGGAGTCATCCCATGAACTCAGGAAATGTTTGCGTGAGAACGCGCAGCTGTCTGTAGGGAGTATTTTTGGTTGCTTCCGGGAATTGGATTATGCAACTCGCGTTTGCTCAGGTCATAAGCCCGCGCTTCCTGCAAACATGTGCATAGAGTTTGCAAAACATTAACGTTCAATAAATAAAATATATTCTTGGTAAGTTGAAACAGGTTCCTTGAATTCAGCTTTGATCAACTAAATTCGCATTTTCATGTTAAATAGCCAATTCCGCCATGGTTTTTGCATCGTTTTCTAATAACGTCTTCGTAATCCCTTTCTTTGCAGTATTTTTTGCCCAATTCTTTCCTCTCCTGTCCGGTATTTGCAATATTTCCGGCAATCGTTGCTTATTTCTCCTGCAGTTAGGGTGATATTGCAAAAAACAACAAACCAGAATCATTGCTACTATAACCACTGCAACGGGTATCAGGAACTTTAAAAACGGCTTAATAATCGCATATAGACCATTTCCTAAGATGTTTCCAATCCCTTCTACTCCTTTGGTGATCACGCCTCCTATGGTTTTGGTTATTGTCCCCAGTCCGGATAATATATCGCCACCGAACGTGTCATTTATTGGTACAAAAGTTATGTTCTTTTCCTTCCATCCCGTCGTATTGAGCAAAATCGTTGTATTGTTCACTGCTTGTACCCAGACTCCCTTTGCCGTTTCTTCCTTAATTGATGCATTATACAACGACTCGCGTTGTTTTTCGGCCTGCTTTAGTTCTTCCTGGATCGTTTCGTTCACTTCTATCTTTTGTGCATTAATCAGTTGAGCGTATTCTTTCAAGTACAATTGTCCGTTTTGTATTCGTGTCAAATAACCTTTAGTTTTATCAAACAAGGGCTTTCCCGTGGCATTCTTTAATACCTGCATTATCAATTTGTCCAACGCCAATTCTGCCAAAGACATAGCCCTTATATCCGTTATAGTGTGCAGGAAAGTATCTAATTCGGCTAATTCAATTTCTTGGGTTTTTGATATTTCCTCGGCGAGCCATTCCTGATTCTCGGCACTCGTTTCTTGCTCTTTAATCATTGCCACAATAACATTATTTAATCTTTCTTCTTCAATATAACTGGTTCTAGACAATTTGTTCAATTTTTGCGCTATTAGTTGCATCTTTCCTTCGTCTTGTGTAAATCTTTCATTCATTTCATTTGTCATTTCTGACATCCTTTGATTCATTTCACTACGGAGATTGTTGATTGATACCCTATTTGCGGATGCGAATGACAAGGCCGCCGCTCCCAAGAACTGTCTTTTCATCCTTCGTGTTGCAATCCTTCGGTACATTGATTTCGATCTGAGTTGGTCATTGTCCCATTCGCCATTTCCCGTTCCATGCAACCACACGGGTGTTCCAGGAAATCTCGATACGTTGTTCGAAGGGTCGTATTCCCCCTTTGTCCAAAATCTGAGTTTCGCTCGCACCCCACCTACTGGATATTCACAATTCCTTTTCCGGTTTATTCTTCTTTTACATTTCTCGTCTTCTTTCATCATCGACGGGTACTGGCTATAATATGATCTCGAACCTTGTTTAATTTTTATTGATCCATCCCTTGTTAAATTAAGCGCGTTATTTGTAGATTCTATCCATTTTATTCGAGGGCTCCATTCACTTATAGGTCCGAATGGCTGCAATCCTTCGAAGGCGTTTTGTCTTTGCCATACATTTGTCGCCCTAGGATACGTTATTTGTCCGTTGATCATGTATTTTTTGATATAATCCTGATAGTTTGTAGACTTTAAAACTTTTTTTCTCTCATACCATGGATCCCATTCTTGAATCAGGAAATCACCTGACGTTGGTTCAAACGCCAGTATTTTTCCAGCGAAATTACATGTAGTATGTATCCACGTCACCACATTTTCGTTTCCCCAGGTCTCTTGCGCATAGATGTAGGTCGTGTTCATCTGTTGTCTTTCGTAACTAACGTCTCTCAATCCTTCTGCGAATATAGGTTTCACAATAGTTTTTTCACTTTCTTTCCTTATGTCCGTACAGTTTGCAATCACAGTAGCATAACTTGCCAAAATTTTAATTATCATAGTTTTATACACCGTCATTCCAGTCAAATATTTGAAATTTTCCGATCGTCTATAACTTGATTCGTCTTCCCATTTCCATACGTGTCGTAAATCGGGTCCAGTGCCGCGGTGATATTCTGCGTATTCCCACATCCTATCACTGTTTAGCGATGGCGTAATATAACTTATAGTTCGTTCGCATAGGCAACTCCTTTCCAATTCGTCCGGATTCGACCAGAATCTTCCTTTCGGATATATTTTTTCCTGGTATGTCTTTTTTTCCGCGACGACATATCCAAAATTAGAGGAAAAAAACAATCCTGGTTTCTCAAACACCGGTTTTTCTTTG
The DNA here is from genome assembly GCF_964204865.1 of Styela clava. Lineage (NCBI taxonomy): Eukaryota > Metazoa > Chordata > Ascidiacea > Stolidobranchia > Styelidae > Styela > Styela clava. The sequence goes on along the minus strand of NC_135257.1, from coordinate 5,434,342 downwards.
CTTATGTTCCAGCAGGATGTCAAACTAAGTTTTTTCCAAGTAGTGTTCTGTATTCTTTTCCAAGGGGATGACCTTAGTTCGTTTTCATTGGTTAGCCAAGCATCATTTATTGTCGCTACACCGGCTGTTACGGTTCCCACATTTCCAACTGCGGTCGTTTCTTTCGGCACCAGTAGCACGTGACCAAACAATGCCAAAACAATGCAACAACACTTAATATTAATAGGAAAAACGTTGACCAATCCGAATCCAAGATCACTGGAGCGTCGGACAACCAGGCCATTTGTTTCTTCTTTCGAATGCATATATTTACAATTTCCTAATTTGTTAGTTAACATCTGTAAAAAGACATAAACATTCAGTTAGTGTCTTCTTCTTCTTTTCGATTCGCATTGTATCTTGGGTTGACGCTTATGGCTTCTAACATTCTGTCGAAATGTTCGTTTTTTGGGTACTGTCTCTTCCACAAATATTCGTCGAGGTATGAAGGAATTAAATGTCGTGGTACTCCGTTCATACGCTTAAATTTTCTTTTTACATCCGCCCAAATTGATTCTATATTTTGGGTGTGATGGCCCTCGGGGGTGACGTACATGTACGAATGGTTTATCGCTCTGTGAGTATACCCTCTTCCAAGGTTTTCTATGTCATTGTACGATGGAAACATATCTGACCAGATTGTCGTTCCATCCGCTATATGCTTCACTATTAGCTGTTCCATCATTTCTTTTGTTCTTCCTACTTCCGGCGGGATTATCTCTACAAACAACTCCTTTGTTGTTAAATCTATACCTCCAAAAAGCCACATAGCTTTCACAGGCCTGCCTTGTCCATTCGTAGCTGGTTTTCGTCTTGCTAAGTGCGTTTCATCGATGGCCACTACGCGATCCATTCCTCCTATCTTTTTCTTTCTACCAATCAAGTCTTCTGAACAAACTTCACGAATGAAGTTACACCAGTCTACCATAGTTCTCTTCGACAATTCGCTCTCCTTGGCCATCGTCTCTTGGGTCACATCATCCGCCCAAAAATACATTGTCGTAACTAGTTTCGTCAGTTCCGCCTTGCTATTTTCAAAAAATGACCCCTTCCTTATTGTGGTGGTAGTCCTACAATTTTTCTTCTGACACCTCCATCTACACGAGTCCTGTTTTGCCGACTTGGTATTTTCCTCTTTCATTTCTGTTTCACATTTCGCACATTTCATCCGCGTCGCTAACAGCCCTCTATATCGCAAAAATTCTATACACGCTTTTTCGTCATACAGTACTCCTTTCTCTGCTAATCTTCTTACGTTCGACATACTGCTCGCCCGATCCAAACAGTCTTCGTTCTCTGCAAAATATTTTGTCATTTATTCGAGCCCTTTTTATACTAGTACATTTTATTGTCCGTGTTAATAGTTATTTGCTTTTCGTGTTAGTCATGTTATTCATCAAGCCTGTAGTTTTAGTGAGTTCATGCTCTGCCTGCAGTACATGTTTCCGGTTTGTCATGTCACTCTCGTTTTGTTATTTACTTTGTATAGGGCGGTTATTCGTTTAGTGCCATAATCCGTCTAATAACTTATCCGCCCTGTATAATCCAGGCGGGTGTATACTTCACTAGACCCAAAATATTAAATAAAGACAAAAAAAAAAAGAAAATACCTGATCATAGAATCGGGAGAGCAAACAAAATCTCAAGTACCGGTACCGGTACCTAAGGTTTGAAGCGCACGGTACAGGGCCACTGTCATATCAGCAAAATGCTAGCAAAATCCCGTATCAAAATATACGATGTCATAAAAACGTGTTTCACTTTGTGACATATTTCTAACTAATAGCAACGGCAATGTAGAGTTGTAAATTGAACGTTATTATGTAGCATTTGATCACACAAGGCATATATGATCAAAGTAGAAGTTAACAAATATATATTTATTACAACAAAATAACGAAAATATTTTGGGTATGGGTAGCAGGATTTATTTTCTTACCAGTCAAATTGAGAAATTGGACAAAAAAACTTGATCAGTTTTCTAACAAAATACTTTAAATACAACGTATTAACCCAAATTTTCCAAAATCGTTAAATTGACCCAAAATTTGAAGAAGATTGGTCTTTGGGGCTCAAAAAAAATTTTGGGTATGGATAGATGGTTTCATTGTCTTCCCAATCAAATTCACGTTATTGAAATGTTGTATTGAAAGTATTTTGTTAGAAAACTGATTGAGTTTTGTTCCAATTTCTTCATTTGATTGAAAAGGAAATTCATCCAGCTATTTATACCCAAAATATATTTTTAGCCCCAATGACCGATCTTCTTCAAATTTTTGGTGAATTTAACGATTTTGGAAAATTTACGTTATTGCGTTCTATTGAATGTATTTTGTTAGAAAACTGATCGAGTTTTTTTCCAATTTTTTTTATCTGATCGAAAAGATGTTGAAACCAGCTATTCATACCCAAAATATTTTTTGAGCCCTGAAGACCAATCTTCTTCAAATTTTGGGTTACTTTAACGATTTTGGAAAATTTACCTCATTACGTTGTATTTAAAGTATTTTGTTAAAACATTGATCGAGGTTTTTTCCAATTTTTTCCTTTGATTGGAAAGGAAATGAATCCAGCTATCCATACCCAAAATATTTATTGAGCCCCAAAAACGAATCTTTTTCAAATCTTGGGTCAATTCAACGATTTTGGAAAATTTACGTTATTACGTTGTATTTAAAGTATTTTGTTAGAAAACTGATCGAGTTTTTTCTAATTTCGTTACATGACTGGAAAGAAAATGAATCCAACTATCCATACCCAAAATATTTTTTGAGCCCCAAAGACCGATCTTCTTCAAATTTAATTTGGGTCAATTTAATAATTTTTCAAAATTTTCTTCATTGCGTTGTATTGAAAGTATTTCGTTCGAAAACTGATTGTGCTTTTTTCCAATTCAAAAAAATATGTTGAAGGTTTTTTGAGCCCCAATGTCAGATCTTGTTCATTTCTGGTATTTGGAAAATTGATTTAGTTTTTGACATGCATACAAATACTTTATTGCAATTCTCACATAATATTATCAAAGTCTATAATTTAATTTTATTCACATCAGACTGTATACTGTATTTATAATGTTTGGCCGTATTCCCAGGGTATGACTTAATACATTTTTAATCATGAATTTTATAGTGAAACACTTTTTATGACACCGTAATTTTTAGTAGCAGGATTTTGCTAGCGTGATAGAGGTCGGTACAGGTATGTTTGTGCGTATGTTTATTCGTCTCGTAAAAGCAATATAAAAGAGTAAGTAATTATAAATACTGAAGACGGGATGTATGCACAAGACCATATTGGCCTAAAACACAAATGTGCGGCATACACCCCTTTTGATACATATAAATTATAATAGGGTAAATCAAATATGTACAATATGGTCCTTTATACAGGCAGTTGTGCAAGGAGGGTGGGTGGGTGGGTGTGGTAACAGGGATAAGGTTGGAGTGTACAAAACTTTTTGTACAAAGGAGTTTGTTAGACAAAACAACATCTATAAATAGATACACAGCACAGCATGAAACACACTGCATATGAATATAGTAATAAAGAAAAATTAAGAATTTGGATGAATGTACAACACCATTGAGTGATGATACCACATACTATAAAACGCGGGAATGGTCAAGTTTAAAGGTCTATGTGCTATAAGTTATGTGTTATAAGTGGTCTATGGCTGTTCTGGCCAAAATGTGACCCTACAGGTTTTGGTGAAATATGATAAAGTTATGTATCAAATTACTCACAATTGTAAGTTTTTTTTTTAAATTACCGGGTACCGTACAGATTTTAGATGGGAAGGTATTGATAAAAGTACGTGTTCGCTCACCCAATTAATTGAAGATACAGCAAATATATTTAGAGTCTTTAGGTTTAGACGACTGATTTTAAGTTACCATTAACGTTATATATACAGATATACGGTACCGGTACCTACGCTTTAGACACGGCCAGCGATCAACACGTGAACAAGCCCACAATTACAAAACAACGAGATGAATCAACATATAGAGGACTTGCACGGGTCACGTGACTTTGTTACTGGACGGCAATAAAACAAAAACGTCCATTGGGCTCCTGTCAGTTGCAAGTCGGATTATACGTTTCCGTTTTGTTTGGCTGTTGAAAATGGTTATTTCGTATTGTTCCGCTGGCTGTACGTATAGTATAGATAGACAACGAAATGGATCTTCAGTTATATTCCACTGTTTTCAAAAGATCCGGAACGTCGCGCAATGTGGATATCATCTATTGGCAGGACTGCTTGGTGTCAAGTCCAGAAGCCATCTCACTTGTGTTTCACTGTTTGCGGACAGCACTTCGTTGATGGTGAGTCATAATGTGCCGTTATCAATTTCTTTAAATATTGACAAGATCCCTCATTTCAATGGGAAGCACATGACAAACTACTGTTATTGGTAGGCCTACTTGCAGACTTGACTCGTGTATTGCTCATTAATTGCCATAAGGTATTGTTTCCCTAGTTAGCAGGTAATCTATTAGTAAGTGTGAAAAGTTGAATAGATAACTAAAGTTTAACGCCAGTGCTAATGCAAAAAAATAAAATGCACACTATCACCACATTATCACTCACCATCAACGAAGTGCTGAACGCAAACAGTGAAACACAAGTAAGATGACTTCTGGACTTGACACCAAGCAGTTCTGCCAATAGGCAATAGATGATATCCACATTGCGCGACGTTCCGGATCTTTTGAAATCAGTGGAATATAGCTGAAGATCCATTTCGTTGTCTATACTATACGTAGGGAAGATGCGGGAGAGATGAGCCATTTTTTATATATTTAGTTATATCTCCTCAATCGTTCGTAGCAATTTGAAGAAGCTCATATCATCCGAAGGTCATTACCTCTGCTATGTTACAGTTATGTCTCTTTTAATCCAACCGACCCTGTTTCTGAGTTATGCCAGTTTTAAAAAGGGGTGTCAGATGTCACAAGTCTCCTGCATGTTGAGGAGAGTTGTGCATACCATTGATGAGAGTTGAGCCGCTACATGCAGAATGGCACGGGAAGTAGCGTTTAAGTTGCAATCGGGAGAGTATCTTTCACAAATGTAAGATGCAAATACTTCTGTATCGGAACCGTGAGGCAACTGGGCAACTTTAACTTAGCTAATCTTAAATAGGAGGCAATGCATCTATAATCTTATTTATTTTTGTCAGTCAATACAGAATGGAAACGAATTATACCACCGAAGCCTTCTTATTACACCTTGGTAGCACCTAGAAATCGAAAAGAAACGTTTATTCATAAGTTGAAATAGCGTGTGACAGAGTATGTGAAAATCAAAGATTCCATTCATCGAGGTCGCAAGAGAACGTGAACTGGGTGCGACGTGAAGTTCCAATAATGCTAGGGATTGATAACTTTCTTGCAATGTCTTTCTTCGACCAAAGTGCTTCATCTTCGACATCCAAAATAAAAGTAGTTCGGTCATTTACGCTTAAAACCCGGCGGAGAAACACTCCTTCGAAAGCATCAACTCTTGCGACGTAGTGAACAATTCGAGATTTTCCACTAATCTTGACTATGACAAAATCGCCCTCGATAATATTTTGATCTTCCTCCTCTGAGTCATCAGTATCGTCGCACAATACATTCTCGTTAGATTTACTATCGCTCGAAGAAGTGCTACATCCGGATGGTGCTACCCTGACTCTAACTGTTTTCTTGTTTGCAAAGAGCATTTTTTTAGCCCGACCGAAGTTCTTTGCTCTATTTTTTTCTATCCTAGCCACTGATTTTGCTGCTATTTCATCTCTAACTGGCGTGTCTGTCAAAATTCCTGTGTTACCTTTTTTCATATTGAAGCTTTCACCTTTCTTGGCCCTGTTTTCGGTAAAGGTAGTATATCACTTGGAGACACATAAGGAGTCTCCGCGTTGGTAGTCTGCACTGCTCTAATCAAACCAGTATTGCTCCCAACGCCAGTTGCTGATTGAATTGTGTTATCTTTTTGGTTCGTGGGAGTATCGGGATTTCTCTGTAAACCTGACACGCTTTCAACATTGTCTACTGCCGAGCAAACTGGATTTTCGCGATCTGTAACTGAAGATGGCGCATAGTCTTCATCTGAGAATACGTCGCTGTTGAAAGGCATAATACCAGTGCTGTGGAAGCCAGCTAGGATATTACGCGGTACGAATGCGCAGATGTGATCTTCGTTCACCAAATGAGCTATATCGTATGTAGACACAGTCTTACCCGGATTGGACCTCATCTAATTATCCATCGCGCGCGCGTAGGCTCTATTGTATGATCCATAAACAGTCTTGTCTAAAGGCTGGAGGTTGTGGGACGTGTGTGGAGGGATGGTCAACACCACAAATCCGTTCGCCTCTGCCTTGTCAACAGCTGTCAGTGAAACGTGGGCCTCGTGATTGTCTAAGATGAGCAATACCTTTCTGTCGGGTATACAGCGTGTATGCTTAATGAAGTGATCGAGATAGTTTATAAACGTTTCCTCGTTAATCCAACCTGATCTGGTGGCCGCACCGTCAGATCCCAGTGGCGCACCTCGTATGAAGTAATTACGATAATTGACACGAGGAAATATCATGTAGGGCGGAATAAATCCACCAGCAGCGTTGATCGCATTGACTACGGTTACCAGCTCACCTCTCTCACCTGATATGACAGAACCAATCTGCTTAACCCCTTTTTCCGTAACAATGCTCTCAGGCTTTTGCACCGTATGGCACCCTGTTTCGTTGATGTTATATACGTCTTGTGCCTCGAATTTGTGTTGGTCCATTACTTTGGCAAGGTTTTTGTAGAACTGTCCTACTGTATGGCGATTAAACGCCGTTGCTCTGGCTAATGAAGTAGCTTCTGGACTTCGAATTGCAAGGTTATTGCGTGCTTTCAATCCAAGCCAAAACCCTTGACCAGATTTTTTGTTGATTTTCAAATTTTTTGGCACATCAACATCGTTTCTTGCTGCAAACTCATACCCCAAACATCGGCATTTATCTTTGGATAGGCCATGGTAGTTTGCTGCAAGTGTTTTGATGTGACTAGCTAGTTCAGCTTCCATTTCAGGACTGAATATCATATTCTTGAGCTTGCAATTCTTGTAGCCGCTTGTACCAAACGGGTCATGTTTTTGTTTAATCATGTGTCGCTTAAGCGTCATTCGGTCCACATCAAATGTTCTCGCTGCCGATCTAATACTGCATCCCTCTTTTACCGCTTCTGCCGCCCTTCGACTAATGCCGGATCACTTCCACGGGTTGATTTTCTTTTGTATGTTTGCGACATCGTCTGATAAAGAAAAAATGTGATGAAAAATATATCCAATGCAGGAGCGTTGAGCCACGGAGCAACCCTCCTGGTGACCACTGGATCAACCCTCCCATGATCGGCCATCTTCCCATTTGAGCTCCGCTACTGCCGAATGACTACTCGACGTGCGCTGCAATAGTCTCCATTAGAGCATCACAACATAGACTACACAATGACTTAATGTGATTAAACCACGACTTGAAATATTATTAATAGTAAACATATTACCTGAGACCATGAAATTCACTTTTTGCTGCGATCCCGGCTTTTTCATTAACTGTTTTCCACCAGAGCTACAGAACGTCTGCTTCTCACAACCAAATATAAAGTAATGACACAACCTACCAACAGAGGGCGCGCGAGCATTCTATTACTAATGCATGTTGCTAATTTTGGGGGTGGAACAAGTCTCCTCGTGGCTCAAGTCACCCGCATCTCCCCTACAGCCAACGGAACAATACGAAATAACCATTTTCTATCCTCATTTCAACCAATTCAATTTTCATTTAAATTTTAAAAATTTAGTAACAAATATTGCCTTGTTCCCACTTCCAAAAGTTGCACGTTTTACGGAAAAGACGCTTTTACTACAAGAAATATGTGCTACGATCTGTCCTATGTTCTCTACATTTCCGGGAATGAACAATGACTTCTGCATGACGTAACAATTGAATCGAATCAGCTGTTAGCGAGCGGATGAATCTTAGTTATTACCGCTCGATCTTGCGTTGAGTTGGGCAGCCTTTCCATAGCCCTGTTTAGTTATTATTAGTTAAGTTATGCTAAGACGTTGTTAAAAAGTATAAGGCTATCTTAGATTCTATACCTCACTTTTGGTCTCTTAAATTGATATATTATAAATATTTTTTAAGACTTACTGTGAATCTGATTGTCATATCAGTTATTTTATGTATTTATTGCGTTATTTTTGTTTTGCTTATGTTTATTTGTTGTGTTGTTTTTATATGGACCACAGCGGTCTGGAGTAATAAACGAATTGAATTAAACACTTGTAGATCCTTACCACGGATATGGGCGAAGCCTTGAAAACGCCCAGAAAATGAGTTTCGCAGCACACATCTGGTAACTAAATAAATTCTTCAGTTTTGTGTGAAAATGAACATACTGAACGCATTACAGCTTGTTCCACAATCTTGATGCGAAATTGAATATAAGAGGTTCCCGGAAATTCAATAACCATAAGTTTACAACACATACATAAGAACTATGCAATTCGAGAGCCCTACAGCACACTAACACAAATGTATTCCTGTAACGTTTTGCCTGACCAAAATCAGACTTCCTCAGTCAATCATAATTTATTAGGTAGATTACGAAAAATATGGCATACATGTAACCAACAACAAAAATACTTTAATTGTGTGACAGAAGTCGCGAGTTACCTCGAAAGGTCGAATAAATTTTATGTAATAACCACAAGCAGTTTACAACAAGAACAGCATAATAATCTACATCCATTTTAGAGACGCTATCAAACGTATTTATTTTTAAGCAATGGAGTCACAAATTGACATCGTGAGCACGAAAACACAAATAAATCAGTTATTTCTCACTTAGAAATTTACCGGAAGTCAAGAAAATTAAATGAATGTACAGTATGTACATAATATAGTGAACAGAAATATTACAATTAGTCTTTTTTTAGTTTATGTGGTTATGTATTTGAACAAAGGCAATATTATTTCTAGAAACAGGACTACGACACTAACAAATGTCCGAATAAACAAACAAATAAATGATACTTATTAAATCATCTGCAATATCTAATTCACTTTCTTCTGAATTGTTTTCGAAATCCACTATCTTGCAAATAGACTTTTCCTCTATAAGTGTACTGTGATTTTTGCAGTTTTAGCGTACCGGCAGTCTATGTAATAATTATCCAAGTTCAGAATATCTTCCAATATGATCTGACGTCAAGTTTCCTCCCAATATTCACTTCAATTTATACTATTTTGTTCTATTTATTAATTACAATCCTTAATACAACCAAATACTCCAATGAAATCAAGAAAACAGAAAGGGTACAACGGAAATAACAAAAATACACAACACTTGAACAGCACTGACAAGACAATAACCAAATTCGTAGTACAACCAACGACTAACATACCGGTACAACCTATAGCAAAACAACTGCAATTGCACTACACTCAAACAACAAAATCATTCTATTAAGCAATATTAGAATATCCAAGCCCGTCATAAACCATAAAATCAAAAATAAACACCCTGGGTACCCTTCTCAAGAACTAACATTAATTTAACAGACACAAGAAAAACCTAAAACACTAAAAATCCAACTAAAACAACCACAACTGCACTGCTGCAAACCACAGCATAGGCTAACAGGATACCAAAAGTCATATCGACAGTGTCACAGCGCCCACAGGGTCTTCAGTGTTAAAAATACAAAATACAGCAATATTATCATCACATGACATCATCTAAAATACAAAACAAGGGTCGTCACATTACCCCCCTCTTCTAGATGGAACATTATGAATGAATGTTTTCATCTTCATTAGAAAAATTAAACAACGAAAGAAGCAGTAGTCAACACAAAATATTTACACAAAGTCTTTAAAATATGCAGGTTGTCTACGCTCACGCTTAGACATACGTAAAGTTTGTCCTTCTGGATTGGGCAACTCGTACCAAGGTATTATTTCCTCACAAGGCTGAAGATCCGCCTCTCCTGGTGTGTGTTCCGCAGAATTCGCCTCTTCCGATGTCTGTTCCCCCGAATCCGGCGGGCTATCATCTAAGAAAGCACTTGGTTCCTGGGTCTCTTCATGAAGAAAAGGTCGCAAATTATCCACATGAACCACACCACACGCGTCTTGTCGCCTGGATTCCGTTGTATCTCATAAGTGTGATTTGAGAGACATCTCCTAACTGTGAAAGGAACTTGCAAAGGATAACTCAGCTTCTTTTTCTTGGGTGGGTAATAGTACCACACAAGGTCTCCCTCTTCAAACTTCTGTTGTTGCACATGAACATCAAAATTTCTCTTCTGTCGCAAGGCAGCTTGATACAAATGATTTCTGGCACATACAAAAGATTCCTCAGTGACATCTTTAAACCATTCCACATATTTGGTATAACAAGGATGTAGAGGAGTTTGAGTCGGACGCCCATACATGACATCGATAGGGAGGTCAATCTCTCGGCCAAGCATAAGCCAATTGGGGGTGTAAACTGCGTACTTTCATGCACTGTAGCTCTGCAAGCCATGCACAGATAAGGAACATGGTCATCCCAATCGTCTCGATGATCGTTCACATAAGGCTTGAGCATTTGCTGAATCGTTCGATTAAACTTCTCCACTTGTCCATCGGATCGAGGGTGATAAGGTGTCGTATGCGTCTTGACTATACCGTACAAGTCGCACATCTCGGTGAACAACCGAGATTCAAAATCTCGACCCTGATCAGTGTAAATAATCCGAGAAACTCCAAATCTTGCGAAGAACTGGGTGATCAGCACATCGGCTGTTACCTCTGCAGTCTGCCACCCACTTGGTGAAATAATCTGATAGTACCAGAAGATGTTCATTTCCATTCTTGGTACGTGGTAGTGGTCCCAAGAAATCCATGGCGACCCGTTCCATGGGAGATCCGCAGAGCAGTTGTCGTAGATCTCCCTGTTTGCGCCCGTGAGTCATCTTAGCCGAAGCGCAAGGTTTGCAAAACCGGCACCAAAGCAAAATATCTCTTTTAAAACCAGGCCAATAAAAACGAGCACGAACACTCTTGAATGTTTTATTAAAGCCTAAATGTCCGGCGGTACGGGCACTGTGTAAATGCTTGAAGATTTTTACTTCTCAATGCCCCAGGAATGCAAAATTGATAAACGGGAGCACTAGTCAATGTTTCGGGTATCCACTTGCGATACAAAATTTCACCTGTCAAATATAACAAATGCCATTGAGCTAGATAACGCTTGGTCTCTAGAGATTCATGCATATAATCCTGTGGGTGGGGTTTATGATATGAACGGCGCTTCCAGGCAATAACTGCAGAAAGATGAGGGTCCTCGGCTTGGCAAGTTCGAATCCTTTCCTCCGTGTATGTGTCCATCCAGTTACAGTTTGTTGGTATCCCAGGCAAGTCAGCATTATACAGAGGTGCTACTACACGAACATTGATGTCAGGTTCCTGTGAAGTAGACACACAATCTGGGCAGTCCGGGCGCTTACAGCGTCTGGTTTGACGAGATAGACCATCGGCATTACCATGTTTAGTCACTGCTCGATGTTCAATGCTGAAATCATACGTGAACAGTGTAGAGATCCAGCGAGCCACCTTCCCTTCGGGTTCTCGGAAATTTAAAAGCCACTTCAAGGTACCATGATCAGTGCGAATCAAAAAGTTCCTCCCCCACAAATAATGGCGAAAATGTCGTACGGATTGAATCACTGCCAACAACTCCCTTTCAGTGATACAGTATCGGCGTTCCGTCTTGGATAGAGTTCTGCTGAAATAAGCAATAACATGTTCTTCCCCATCTTGCAATTGTGATAACACAGCACCAGTACCAGAGCCACTTGCGTCGGTGTCCAAAATAAAGTCTCCCTGAACCAATGGAAAAGCCAGGATAGGAGCAGATGTCAAAAGACGCTTAATAATTCCAAATGCTTCCTGACAGTCAGCACTCCACTCAAATTTCACATTCTTTCGAGTCAAGCGGACTAAAGGCGTCGCTATAGTGGAATAACCTGGTACAAAACGTCGATAATATTTGGCAGTTCCCAAGAAACTTCTAACATCTGATACCCCCTGAGATGTTTCCCACTCGACTATAGCTGCTACATTGTGAGAATCACAGCGAACCCCTCCCTCCAGCAGAAATTTTGTACCCCAGGTAGGTAACTGATCTACGAAACAACTGGCATTTAGTCGGCTTGAGTTTCAAACCAGCACCCTGAAGTCGAAGGAAAACCTCCCGCAAACTGCTCAATGAAGTGTCAAAATCGGATCCGTTGGCTAAAACATCATCCAAATAATTAGAACATCCTTTCCCGATAATTCCACCCAACACTCGATCCATCATCCGCTCGAAGGTTGCAGGTGCATTGGATAGACCAAAGGGCATGACTACAAATTGATTGTGTCCTTTTCCCGGAAGACTGAAAGCAGTTTTCGCTCTGTCCGACGGATCAACTTCCACCTGCCAGTAGCCGCTAGCCAAGTCAAGCGTCGAGAACCAACTTGACCCGCTAAGGGACTTCACGATGTCATCGATACAAGGTAAAGGGTAAGCGTCCTTGTACGTAATTGAATTAAGTAATCTGGAATCGATACAAAAACGAGTAGTGCCGTCTTTTTTTTGGTATCAGAACAATGGGTGACGAGTATGGACTGTCACTCAGTTCAATAACCCCTTGATCCAGCATCTTGTCAACAGCATCCTCTGCTATTTGTCTCCTTGCCCAGCCCAGACGTCGCGGAGCCTGTCGAATAGGATGCGGTGTTGTAGTTACTATGTGATGGCGAGCAACCGATGTACGCCCGAGTTCTCCATCGGGGCCGACAAATATGTCCTTAAACTCTCTTAACAAAGAAGACAATTTTCGGTACTGATCAGCCGAAAGTCCCTCCGTCGATGTAATCAAGTCCTGAAGATGGTCAGGTAATCCATTGAATTCTTCCGCCTTTTCAGAGATTGGCGCCACCATTGTTTCACGGACAAAGTATGGTTGAGCTATGCCAATTAAAGATCCTGTGGGTAGGACAGCATCATAGTACGTCCCATTGTTCATCCAAACGGGTACCTCCTTCTTAGATGGGTCAACCAACGGCAGCGAAGCGACCAAATTGATGTTGCCTATCTCCACTGGCTCAACAACGGCTACTATGTTAGGTCCCTGGACGGGCCATGGCTGCTGTAGCTGAGCGAGTACAACAATTCCAGAGCGGGCCGGTATAACCACATCCTCCTCTACAGTCACACGACAGCAAGGAACCGATGTTTGGTGCTGCACAGTAACATCTTGTCCCTCAAGAACAAAGCGACCCGACGAGGGATACAGAACACAGTCCCATTTGCCAAGATAGTCCATACCTAGAATGCCCATCCGTGACCCTAGATCAGCGAAAACAACCGTGTGCTCCACAGACCAGCTCTCAATCGTCAGGTTGACATCAAGTGCACCATGAGACACTAATGACTCGCCACTGGCAGTACGCAGGGGTACTTGAAAAGAATGCAGTTCTGGAATGTCCGAATTTTCTTGTAACATTGAGTAAACAGCGGTGTCAATGAGCGAGACACCCGCACCGGTATCAATCAAAAACAAAACAGGCACGTTATTGACCAAAGCCTTGACATGCCATCCATTAGTCCATGTAAGAGAAGAAATCATAGTCGAGGGAAATGGGTCCATATCATCATCTAAAATCATGTTAGCAGGGAGTGCGGACCTCATCCCTGCTGTTCCGAGTTTAAAGACTGGTTGGGAGTGGAAGCACTACTTACTGGTCTTTGTTCAGTGGTCTGGGAACAGTTTCGGCTAATATGTCCTGGTTGTCCGCATCGGAAATAAGTCGGTCCACCCGTGTTGTTTGGACAATCTCGAGCCCAATGACCCGTTTTCTTACAGCGGGGACATGGTGTGGACGGTAGTGTAAGAGCTTGTGGACTGCGACAATCACTGATCCTGTGCCCCACCTGTCCGCATCTGAAACAAGAGGTACGAGAAGTCGGAGATACGCGGGATCTCGACGTTTCCGCAACTAAGGCCTCCAGTGGTGCCAGGCGGTTTAAAATCTCCTGGACTATATCATCTCCAAATGTCACCTTGGCCTTATCGCTAGAAATCTTTGCAACAGTAGCCCTTGGTTTGATCACCTCTTTTGCGGGTTCCCATGACTTCTCATAATATTGATATCTGGTAGCCAACGACATTGCATCTTCCAATGTGGCGGGTTGCAAAAGATCAATGTGCAAACGAACTTTGTCGTCTAATCCTCGCAAAAATTGTAGCTATAGCTTTAAAATGGTACAGAAACGAGCCCCAAGGCTCCGATCCATCAAACTGCTCCGGCTATCTTTCTGGCCTGAACATAATCCCACATGCACTAGTACAGCCTTTTGTCATAGGGGTAGAAAAACCAACCGGATACCTGGGCATGATAGGTGGAGACTCCATTTCCGGCATCGGTCTACTCCCGAAGTTGTTGTCAGGTGGTGTAACTTTTGATTCAGTGTGCTCTGCCTTGTCACTCTGGTCCTCCCTCATCACATAACTCTGTGGTGCCATTTTGCCTGCCCCTTCAGCTTGTCCTCCGGATTTGTTCAAACCGACTCCGGCACTTTTGCTTTTCACTAATGTCTCAATCACGTTCTCCTGAAAACCATGCAGTGTCACTTGCAACTCCTCTCGCCAATCTCTCACATCTTGATTAAGTACCATCGCACTGTCATAACACTGTTTTACATCATTCCCAAGTTCATCTACTGCTCCTTCGATCCCTTCTACTCGCGCTTCCATTGTTGTCCATTTAGCCTCCAGTACCTTCATTTGAGCAACGAAGTCATTCTCTCCCTTCATTTGAGCGTTCTTTCTATTTCTGCGTGACATATTATGTTTAGAAGATATCCTGACGTGCTCTCGCCCAATTTTGTAGCGTACCGGCAGTCTATTTTTATTAATATTCAAGTTCAGAATATCTTCCAATATGATC
This sequence comes from Styela clava, assembly GCF_964204865.1. Taxonomy (NCBI): domain Eukaryota; kingdom Metazoa; phylum Chordata; class Ascidiacea; order Stolidobranchia; family Styelidae; genus Styela; species Styela clava. Next base: position 5,419,289 of record NC_135257.1, on the reverse strand, counting down.
TGACGTCAAGTTTCCTCCCAATATTCACTTCAATTTATACTATTTTGTTTTATTTATTAATTACAATCCTTAATACAACCAAATACTCCAATGAAATCAAGAAAACAGAAAGGGTACAACGAAAATAACAAAAATACACAACACTTGAACAGCACTGACAAGACAATAACCAAATCCGTAGTACAACCAACGACTAACATACCGGTACAACCTATAGCAAAACAACTGCAATTGCACTACACTCAAACAACAAAATCATTCTATTGAGCAATATCAGAATATCCAAACCCGTCATAAACCATAAAATCAAAAATAAACACCCTGGGTACCCTTCTCAAGAACTAACATTAATTTAACAGACACAAGAAAAACCTAAAACACCAAAAATCCAACTAAAACAACCACAACTGCACTGCTGCAAACCACAGCATAGGCTAACAGGATACCAAAAGACAGATCGACAGTGTCACAGCGCTCTCAGGGTCTTCAGTGTTAGAAATACAAAATACAGCAATATTATCACATGACATCATCTAATTCTAAAAGACAAAACAAGGGTCGTCACACAGTCAATACAAAAACAAAAATCGGTGCAATTTAAGTTGATTTTGCCACACTTGCATAAATTGTTTTGACTATTTTTCTTACACTTGCAGTTTGCCAACTCAAGAACTGATTTGAGGGCCACATGCTTCTTCAGTGAATCATTGTTGGGTGAAAAAGTATAATTCTTATGTTTGCCAGTGTTAAATAGACGTGACCTGGTATCATTTACATTCTTCCTATCCTCTTCATACAGTGAACAAACAAATTCCTCAGCTTTATTTTTTAATGCCTCGTTAACTTCAAAAGATCTTCATAGTTGAGAAAAAAATGAATTGAAAACCTCAATGAGTTTGATGAGCAGTTCCAATTGCAGAAAAGTGCTGAAGTATTTCAATATGAAAACCCCTCTAAGATGTTTGCAACTATTATGATTCTCATATACCTTTACGCAGTGATGAGCTGGAAAAATCGTAACAACCGGAACGCACCTAATTCGCAAAAATGTAATATATTTACAACACGACTCGGACGTTAAAGAAAGTTTTGTCTGGCCTAAGATAGAGCCGCAGAACTACAATGGAATATGAAAAAAATTTCAGAACTATGTCTGTGTAAAATTACAACAATATTCATAGCGATTCAATACAAAGGTTTTTATTAAAAAAGTATGTGATGAATTTCCATGAGGCCAAAGGTCGGGGGAACATCTATTACACGTTACTGATGTACTAATTATTTGTGTGATGTGATGTAAAAAGAAATACGAATTATGATATAACAAAACATAAATTTATAACTAGATTCACCAGAGAAATTAGACTTTTTGTACAATAAACAGGAACGCAAATGCAATATAATGTCCAACAACAGAAACGCAAATGCAATAAAATGTCCAACAAACGGAACGCCGTTCCGGTGCGTTCCGGCTACAGCTCACCACTGCCTTTACCCTTCAAGAATTCTTGTTTAATCCATTTTATAGCACTGATAGCAGCAGGGATTAGAGCCTGCGTTAGGTCGGATTGGTGGAACATTGCCGTTTTCTTTTGTATTACAGTATCTAAAATGAGGAAGAAAATCATATTTTGAACAGCATGAGTGTAAAAATACCACTAAATACTAACTAATACCTTGAATACATGATGCATTTTATCTGATGTACTCAATGAGCGTATATATGCTCATTGCATGTACTACAGTCCAGCAGTGTTTGCATACCAGTACTAGACTATATCTACACTAAATTTTGATATATAACAGTCTGAAATGCCCTATGAGTTTGGACTATAGACTATATTTTAAAACATCAACTGTCTGTCTACAACTTGATTTCTCACCTCTCAATCGCTTCCAATGCTTTCTTTCCACGGCATAACTTATCATTGCTTCCCAAGTTCTTGTCGACCTTATGAATTCAGATTTAGACCAACCGACATTAGTAAAATTGATTATTTTCTTCTCTTTCACACAACCGTGCATTACAGAAACAGCCAATAATTTCTATTTCCAAATATGCTGTGGCCAATATAGTAGTATAAGTCTGCTGAATAGTCAAGAAGAGTCATTAAATTAATCATAAACATTTCATGCAAGCCAGAAAATATCGTTGTTTGTGACATATTATTCTAGGTCTAGCCTTCCTTGGAGTTACCGCACCGTACCTATTTAACAACGTCTTATGAGCTAGTGCTCAACTAAAATTGCTATTTATGGTAAGGGTAGTAGTATATATTTACGGGTAAGGATATACAAGTGTTTAATATCTTACTTATACTTCTCAACACCTCCTTAGAATAACTGAAAAAAACTATGTTAAGGCTATCCAACTCAACGCAAAAGCGAGCAGTAGTACATCTGATATTCATCCGACCACGGGGGATCCACCTATAGCTGACTAATTTGATGGTTACGTCATGCAGAAGGCCGTTCATTGGCCCATGATACCGGAAAAGCAGAGAAAATAGGACAGAATGTAACACATATTTATTGTAGTAAAATCGTCTGTTCTGTAAAACGTGCAACTTTTGGAAGTGGGAACAAGGCAATATTTGTTACTAAATTTCTAAGGAACATTTTAAAATCATTTTCAGTTAGTTACCTTATGTGCGCTACGAAACTGAAAGATAAATGGCCTGGGCTCGCAGCCTAATACAATGTTTGATAAAACTCCCCGGCAAACTCCCCGGCTCCCCTTTTTTATTTTTTTTCATTGATTTCTTTTCTTCATGGTTCCAACAAAGTGGAATTTTCAATAATTAAATAATAAATAAGAAAATAAATAAGTGACACATGTAGGCCTATGTACAAATAGGAAAATTAATAACAGCACCATCAATCATATGTATTTTCATTAAAGCCATGATGTTCCGTTGTTCATCGAGTTGATTTCACAGTTTAATTTTACAGTTGAACGTCGAGAGGCCGGCGGTGTACGGGACACGCGGTCGCGCCGAGAAAGCTCGGCGACCGCTTCAACTTGGGGCGACGCCCGGCCGTCTTTGCAGAGGCCTGACGACAGCCCTCGGGTGAGGACAAACGCGACCCTGAGGCAGACGCGGTCCCGGGATTGACCCGAGACCGCAATTCGGGTTAA